>NC_045609.1:31451762-36336762 GCF_009762305.2 Zalophus californianus | reverse complement strand
GTGGTGATCATTACCAGGCCCGCATCACCAGAAAATGAAATGCAGCACCCCAAAGCAAGAAGGATTAAAGCAAGCCTGCCACCAATAAACATACACATTTTAGCATATTTGCTCTGTAAGCAGATTTAATGGTAATAATAAAGTTGCCTTTAATCTGAACTGGACAAAAATTTCAAACGTGCATGGATGTGCATAGAACCTCTTACACCTGTATAGTGCTTTATATTTTTCAAAGCAATGTCACATCCACTATTTCATTTCTGTATCCCTATCACCCTCACTCGAAGGCAGATATAACGGGACTCATTCCACCCGACAACTGAGGTTGAAAGGACAAAGACGTGATCTTCCCGGATTCACCTAGTGAGTCCACACACCGGGGTTGGTACCCAAGCCCCTGGCACCCAGATCTGTCACCCTCTCATGCAAATACCCTCACTTCTGGATAAACCATTCTGGCACAGTGACAAGAAGGACTCCTTACTCATTGTATGGAAACATAAAGGACAAAACACAATTAGTAAGAATAAGAGATAAATAAGGTGTCTTACCAGGAACCGAAGAAAAGAAACAAAGCAGCTGTTATCCAGCAGTTAATGATGTAAGAAATGAGCAACACTCTCTGCACAGCTTTGTTCTACAGCAAGGGTCCCCAATACATTCATGCAGGTATGATGGTTAGAAAAAAACACATTAGGTAAGGTCAGATGTGGAGAACTTGACTGGTCAGTGTGTGACTCTACTGTTATACACTTGATTGGTATAAATGAGACCCTCAGTATCAGGATGCCAGAGTAAAAAGTAAACTTTGGTTCCTGTTATAAAATGCCTGATATGTAAAATTTTAATACACTTAAGGAAATTCAAGTACATTATCAACTATTGACAGGTACTTACGTCTGTAAGAGGATAAGCAAAAGACATTAGCCTAAATAAATAAATAGATATAACAGCATGTATGCTGGGCTCTAATGAATTAATTCCCTAATTGGTCTTCCCTGAATCCCACAGCAGTCTCCATTAAGTTTTCATCTACAATCCATACATCAATAACAGGATGTTTCTATATCTAAGTCTATGGGCCAGCCATTTACATGGCCTTGAGTACCCCTTAAGAAATAAGAATAAACAGCGGGCAAGTTGCAGTTTAGAGAAAATAAAAGCCACGTTGCTGCACAAGGAGTAGTGTTCAAAAATGTAGGCCCAGGGCTTGGTACAGTGCTTTGATCAATAAACATGGTTTTGAGTGAGTGTACTTCTCTGGGGTTAAATGATGCAGAATGGAAGAATAGAAGGGCCTTACAAAAACTCTGGAATTAGTTACTTAGCTACTTTTCTAGGACAAAAATTAGTTTATCATTGGGGTTTAAAAAACTGGTTGAGGTCATTTGCTAGACCTCCATCCCTTTAGGCAGCCTATGTGCTTGGGACTGTGCCCACCAACATAGGTTCCTAATGTTGACATTTGAGAATTCTGATCCTGAAGATCATGTAGTCCAGAGGGTCTCAAACTTAAGTGTGCTCCAGAACCATCTAGAAGAATTGATAAAACACAAACTTCTGAGCCCCATCTCCAGAGTTTTGATGCAGTAGGTCTGGGGTAGGCCCTGAGAATTTTCATTCTGATAAGATCCTGGGTGAAGCTGATGTTGCTAGTCTAGGGACCCCACCTCGAAAGCCACTGCTCTAGTCCAACACCCACATTTTAGGGGAGCAAGACCCTAGGCTCAGAGAAGGGAAATGATTGCTCTCAGGACCAGTCTTCAGTGGCTCTTTTCCTACTGCCTGGTGGATCCTTTCGGTTATGAACTGAATTGTACCCCAGTACGTCAGAAAGTGGACTTATTTGGAAATAGGGTCGCTGTAGATGTAACTGGTTTAGATGAGGTCATTATAGTGGACCTTAATCCAATGTGACTGGTGTCCCTATAAAAAGAAAAAAATTGGGGGGCATCTGGGTGGTTCAGTCAGTTAAGCAGAGGACTCTTGATAGCAGCTCAGGTCTTGATCTCAGGGTCCTGAGTTCAAGCCCCATGTTGGGCTCCAAGCTGGGTGTAGAGCCCACTTAAAAAAGAAAAGAAAAAATTGGAAACAGACATATACACAGGGAGAATGCTGTGTAAACATGAAGGCAGAGACAGGGGTGATGCATCCATTTATCTACAAGCCCAAGAATGCCAAAGATGGTCAATAGGCAAACCACCAGAAGCCAGGGGAAAGGCATGGAACATGTTTTCCTTCACAGTCTGCAGAAGAACCCACCCAGTCCCAAGTCCAGTCCCTTGATCCCAAATTTTTCTCTCCAGAACCATGAGAGAATAAATTTCTGTTGTTTGATCCACCCAGGTTGGGGTATTTTGTGATGGCAGTGCTGACCAATGAATACCCCTTTATAGGAGACCATTAGAATGAAGATCCATACTCACCTGAGGGGATGTTATGAAGCAGTCCAGCCCTGTCTCTCTCTGACCTCCAAGGAGAATTTTCTACACCCCTCAACTGAGAACCAAAGGCTCTCTTGTCCTTCAAAGTTTGTGCCCAGGACTTGGCTCTACTAGGGGTGTGTACACAGCGATAAGCCCTCATTAGAACCGGGTGGCAATAGGTCTTAGGGACCTTTCAACGGGTTCACATCCTGAGCTGGTGCTTCTACTTGTGGGGCTTTCGACTAAAGAAACCAAAATCCATGCAGGGGGAATACATGTACCTGCAGATTGAGTAATAGCAAAACAAAATGAAACAAAACCTTGCTGTAAGGATATTATATAGTCATTAAAGTACTTTTCATTAGGAGTATATAATTATATGGAAAATGTGCATGCTATAAAATCAAGAGAAAAGTAGAATATAAAATACTCTATATTAAAAAAGTGGAAAGAAATACATCAAAATATTAAGAGTCTTTAATTTGGGGGCTGGCAAGACTATTGGGACTGTTTTTTTTCTCTCTGCTTTTTATTTAAAGAGCATTATTGCCATAATAGAGAAGTATCTTGGGGGTGGGGGATCACATCCTAAGATTCACAACTTGCCTTTGCTCATCTTGGCTCCACTGTTCCTTGCCATCCTCACACAATGCCACCAAAACTCTGCCAAAGGTTTGACAAATTTGCCCCCACATGGAGGAAGGGCCTTTTCTGGGTTGGAAAGTAGGTTTATCTCCTAAAATCTGATTAAAATCACTTTCTGCCCCCATTACAGAAAACTCCAGTAAGAAGGACTGAAATTTTGCACAGAAGGTTTTCTCTCTTTTCTGTTCCTCGTGCCTGAGGTGGGTTTCTGCCATCCAACCTTTCCAAATGTTTCTTCCATGAAGAACAATACCCACATTTATCATCCTTTATCTCTTCAGCTGCTTTCTTTCCTCTAACCGGATTTTTTCCCCCTTAAAAAAAATTTTTTTAAACACCAGTGCTTAAAATTATTCCTTTTTTATATTGCCCAAAATTTACTAGCTGGAGATTGACATGAGTTAAAACATGTCCTCTTTTAAGTAAGACGATCCATGAGGAATTTGTAGTGATCAGATATTCACACCTTAGGACGGATTAAGTCGAGAGCTCTGTTTGCCTTCTAATATCCAGCTAAGACGATTAAATTGAAGAACTGAAGTTCTGAATGGACGATGAATGAAGGTGAGTTTGCAGCATGTGGGCATCATAAAGAAAGGGCACTGGCCCGGGTGGGGCATTTGGTATGTGAAAAACAGCCGTCGAGGACAGGAAAGAGAGAAGGTGATGATGGAAATCTAGCAAGGGCAACTGAAACCTCATCAGGGTTTTTGCTGCATGGCTCCCAGGAGTAGCCTTAATTCACTTATTATTTTGCAAAGAGAGAATTTCCGCTGTAGCTTTTACCTAATACTCAAAGTAAACAGAAGCACCAAAACAATTTTTAAATTGCATGACTAACATTTGCTCTTAGGCAGGCAGGGTCTTGGGACTGCTTTGATAATATTGATCATTAACAAGTTACACATGAATTGCATGAAATTAGTCATTTTCCATGTATAAGCAAACATATGTATATTATGTGTGTGTGTGCACGCATCCTCAGCTGACCCTTGAACAATATGGGCTTGAACTGGGAGGGTCTGCTTATATGTGGATACTTTTTTGATCAATATAGTACAGTACTATACATGTATTTTCTCTTCCTTATGATTTTAATGTTTTCTCTAGCTTACCTTACTGTAAGAATATATCATATAGGACATATAAAATACAAAATGTGGATTAATCAATCGTTTATGTTATTGTTAAGGCTTCTAGTCAAGAGCAGGCTAGTAGTGTTTCACTAGTAGTTAACTAGTTTAACTAGTATTTTAAAAACTCCCTAAGTTTTTAGGGAGTCAAAAGCTCTATGGAAATTGTCAACTTCATGGGGAGTTGGTGCCTCTAACGCCCACGTGGTTCAAAGGTCAAGTGCATGTGCATGCGTTTGTCTTTGTGTGTGAAAGAAGCTTTCCTAATGACTTAGCTGAGTTCTGAACCTGGTAAAGAATTCAGAGAGGTAGCAAACTCCCTTGAATTACATGCAGTAACATGCATGTGTGTGCACCGGTTTCTGGGCAGAGGGTCTATCGCTCTGACCACATTCTCAGAGGGCAGGAGTTACCGTGCTAGAGACAGACCTTCTGAATCAAACACATGCAGTGCCAGGCTCCAAGCTATCACATGCACGCCCCCAGCTTCTTCCACCAAGAAGAGGGAAGCTAGGACTGCGCTGGCCGAACACGGCCCTCTTCCCACATGGGGTGAGGCGGCAGCAGCAGGCTTGCCATGGCTGGGACCTGCTCCCTGCACCCTAACAAGTTTCCCTGGGAACAGTGGGGGAAACGGGCTGGGGAGGGGAATCTGGCAGGGTTTTGATCCCTGGGAAGCAAACAAGCTGCCGATGTTCTCACATTTTCCACCTACTCCTCAAGGCAGCTCCATTTTCTCTCCCAATCTGCTGCCAGTTATACAATCCAGTGGCGAGTTCCAGCTACTGCCCTCTTAGTTTCTTGAATATGAAGTTTCATTTCACAAAACTCCAGTTATGAAAAAATGTTTTTAAAAATTAAAGCTCTACATTTATTGGAGAAAAATGAATAGGCTTTTTAGCCAGCACTTTTTGGGCATGCTCTTGGCCTGGGACACATTTCCTAGCTTCAGGGGAAGGTAACAGTCACTGATGTATAAACAATAAGCCAAAACCCACACAAAGGCCTGCAATGATAAAGTCACACTCTTGTGACTTTTCTAAGACAGGAATATGAGTGAACACATTTTATAATGTTTCTAACACAGTAACTGGGAAATTGAATTCACCAGAATACCCCATTCCCAAACCATCCCAGTTAGGAATGATACACCTAGTTAGAGACCCATTCAATTCCAGCTTAATTTAACATTTGCTCTCAGCAAGGGAAGATGTGACAAAGGGAGCCAGGATCTGCCATGGGCAAGAAACCAAGGCGTCCCTTACGCCAGCCCTTGGGATTGTTGCACACCCACCTGCCCTCCTACTTCCGTGCCTCTCCCCTCCGTGCACCTGAAGCAGCCGCAGCCCTGTAAACGCACTTCCATCACCAGCACCGTGGCTGGCTACAGTTTTCAGTTTATAAACCTGTAACTCTGATACCATCTCCTTTCTGCCCTCTGCACAAGCCCATAAACATCCCCAGCTCTGGCTCATGACGGGTTCTTTCCTCTAATGGAAGCTCCCTCCTGGATATCCCAAAAGAGAAAGATGTGTCTGGTAAGTGGGAGAGGTCAAACCTGAGCACAGCTATTTATTACATATACTGCAACCAGATGGATCTAACTCATCCATCAAAGCCCTCGTCATCCTCATCACATTAGCTTCTTATAAAAGCCTCCTGCTCTTTCCCCTCACAGTCCAGCCCTGCCGCTTCTCCCCTCCTCTCTCTGTCTCCCTCTCGCTCTCTCCCTCTCATGCACTTTCAGGAAAATGAACCCTCTCTAACCCCATTGCTGCTCTCCTTAAATCATGGCTACCCATCACTCCGTGGCTATTTTTAAACTTTACTTTTATCAATACTCATCCTGTAGCTCAGGGAGATATTAAAACTGTACTGGGGCAAGGAAGGGCGTTTCTGACACTTGCTCCTTCATTCATCAGTTCCTCATAGGCCCGTTGGTGACAATGAAAAGATTTCACAATACCGTGCAGCAGAAACTCATTCTCCTGCTCATCCATCATGCTCAACCTAGCCGCAGTTCTACTGACCTAATCTGCAATGCCTCGGTACTCACTGGAGATTTCTTAAAGGCACCCTTCATTGTTGTCTGTAACAAAGAACAGGTCTGGGCCATTCGATAAGGAGGCTAAATGGTGCAAGGATTAATGAAATAGTCCTGCATCCCCTCCAGTCCTGGGTTCGAAGACTGCGTGGCAGGTGTAGCCAAGCATCCTCTCTCAGGCTGAACTCAGTGTGGCCCACTCATGGCTCAGCTCAAGGTGCTCCAAATACAAAGAACACTGCCTGGGGCACAAAAGAATGAAGGGCCCCAAACTGTGGGCTCTGTCACCCATCCATTTCTTCATTCGTTTGCTGATATGTTCCTTCATTTAGCAGACACTTTTTAAGCATCTATTATCCTCTAAATTCTAGCATAAACATGGGGGTCGTAAAGGTGAGAAGTATAAATGCTGGCTGCAAGGAACTCATTGCTTAGTGGAAGGGAAGGCAAAAAAAAGCCAAGATTCAGCCATAGCTGCTCTGGCCGACTGCTGTCCCCTGTATTCCACACCAACCCCCCCCCCACCCCGTATTTATTTCAGTTACAGAATGCCCTGTGAATTGTAGCAGGGTACAATTCACAGGGACTACATCTCCCAGTTCCCCTTCAGCGTGGAGGCACCACGTGACTAAGACAAAGCTAATGGAATATTGGCAAAGTGGTGTGTGCACAGTTGATGTCGTAACCTGGAAAACGAAGCTGGCTATGCTTCATGCTGCCTCCCCTCTTCCCATGGGATGGAGCAGATTTAAGTTGCTGGTGAGCCAGATTTGGCCATGAAGACAAGGACAGCTAGCTAAGGAATGGCAGAGCAACCAGGAAGAAGGAGCCTAGGTGCCCGAATGACCTCAGGGAGTGGAAATACTGCTCGTATCAGATGACCCTGCACTGGCTATGGCAGTGACCCAAGCCCCAGTGGCAGGTCTAGACATGTGTGAAGAAAGGGGCCTCAGACACCCAATTCCCACTTTGACCTGCAGAGGCTTCTGAATGAAGCCTAGAGGGGAAAAAAAAAAAGGCTGCCCTAAAGGTCCCTATGTGTTTTGCTGCTGACATCAGCCCATTTAAATGCCCAGAATGAGGACAAATGAGAGGCAATTCAGAGACCCCAACAGACAAACACAATAAGCACTCCTGATTGATTTAAGTTCACAGATCATTTACCCCTAACCCTCCAGCTTGTTCCTTGCTAACCAAAACAAACCCTCTCTAGAATGTTCTTAACAGTCCACACTCTTCATTCAGTTAGCTACTCACATATTCTTCCAACTGGTCCCCATTTCAGGTCTCTGTCCTCTCTCTGGAATGAAAACATAAGCTCCCCAAGGGTAAGAATTGCCTCTTTAGCAGCTCTCTCACACAGAGCTAAGCAAAGGGCTCAAGCAAGCCATAGGCACTCAAAAACTGTGAGGCAACTTATAGAGAAATGGGACACCAAAGAAATGCTATAAGACTGGATAAATTTTGTGAAAACAAAACAGTAGTGCTGCAAATGACATCTGAGGTGCTCTGGCTTAGAGCCCCCATTACACACAGAAAGAGAGAGCTCCAAGACAGGCGAATGCAGAGAACAAAGTCTCATAGCTAGTCAGTGGCAAAGATGCTACAAAAATAGGGTCTCCTATGTTCTTTCTGCTATAGCAAAATACCAAGTTGGGCCAGAAACAAAAGCAAAGCCAGGTTACAAATACCAAGGGCACCTACTCTCACCACTTTTGGTCCAGCCCAAGACCGTCAACCTACTATCTAACAGCAAATTCCAGTTGAGAGCCCAGGGGCATGTGAGTCAGTAGATAGTGGAGACATGTATGGAGTAGAGAGGCTGAGACACATGAGTAGCATAATTTTAATCTACGTCAGGCTCTCCACCCACTCTCTCAGATTCTAATCAAGGGGTACCTTAGCAACTTTAAACTTTAAAAGGCACCAATTCCTCCAGCCCATCACAAGGCCAAAATTCCAATTTCTACTTTTCCAAGGAAAATATCCCTATCTTATAACTAATGTGTAATACACAAAAATGTTATATTTAAAATTATTTGAATCTAATGTGCCACTGATTTTACTATCCCATGATTTTATGTACCACTAAGAAAAACAGAACTATTAAACTGAAACATAATGTTTTCCATCACTTTGAATTTTTATTTTATACTTATTAAAATAGTTCTTTTAGACTAATTTAGACATAGATTTTTATCACTCGCGTGTGTGTGTGTGTATATATAAATATGGAATACACAGCATAAGGTTTCCAAAAACTGCCTCTTTGGAATCAATTTTCACCTCAGAGTTGATTGATGTTTGTGTTTTCCATGCAAAATACCCTCTTCTCTGTCAGTCAAGAGTATAACTGATGCAGCCACCAACATGCATTCTTCAAGTTTTGATACTGGCATGTTCTCAATCTTACCAGGAAATGTCAACAAAAGGTTTTCAGACAATGACCAGAGTTATAGTCTTTCCTCAAATGGTCCTTCAGTAGCTTGTTGACTAAACGTTACAGCCCAGGGGAGTCTCAAAGATAACTGCCGAGGAGGGCCCAGCTTAGGCAGAGACAAATACGCCATGACAGACCCTGGTCACAGCTTTCTTCCATAAGATGCCGTAATATGGCGAGATTCATCCCTATCTCAGAAATTTGAGAATGTGAAAAAAACATACATCTTAACAACATGAAACTTGGCGTTACTTTTGGTGGGCATTTATTGCATTATCTTCCCAGAACTGCATTCCCTTCTTTCGGGGCTGTCCCTGAACTTGTGGAGGGATACACCTTGGCTCCTGGCCACAGAAATGGATGCAGGACTCCAATCCTAGGACTGCATTTACCTGCCACTGCCACCCACCCAGCCCCCTCACCTCAGTTGGATGTGACACTCAGGATATCTATCACAAGGCCAAAATCAGGGTGTCAGTCAGGCTGGACTATTACCCAGAGATTCCGGGGTGGGGGGACATCACCTTCCAAGTTCACTCAGAAAAAATCCAGTTCCTTGCAGTTACAGATCTGATGTCCCTGATTCCTTCCAGGCTGCCTGCTGGGATGTACTTTCTGCCTCTTGAAGCTGCCCAGATACCTTCTCACAGGAGCTCCTCCATCATCAAGCCAGAATGTCAAACCCCTCTCCCGCTCCATCAAATGTCTACGGCATCCCTTTCTTCTACCAACTGAAGAAAGGTCTATGCTTTTAAGGACTGTATGATTAGGCTCGGCCCACATGGATAATCCCATTTTTAAAGGCCTACTTTTAGGATAATCCCTTTTTTTAAAGGTCTACATTACACCATAACACAATCATGGCAATGACAGCACATTCACAATTCTCAGGGCTAGGGCCATTTTTAGAATTCTACCTACAACCTTTTTAGAATTCTGGGAACTGTGAGAGTGACCTAAGTAGTCTTCCAATAAAATCCTTTATTCTCTTACGCTAGGTCAAGTTGGATTTCTGAGCCCTAATACACTATTAAATTAAGTAGAGCTAAAGACTAATGACATCAAGAGTGACCTGACTCATTTTGACCAATAGGTAGCAGATAGCACTGTTCTTAAATTAATCTAAATAAAGCTAATTCCAATTCCAATTGGGCACATAGGCCCTTCAGGAACTAGATGAACAACAGTGAAAACGCAGGAAGATTACAGCAGTGCCTCAAGCATTTGAACAGGAAGCGGGATGTTGCCTACCCATCTTCACACAGGGCTAGCAGAGATAAGAGCCCAGAGCCCCTAAAAGACAATTTCCTTAAAAAAAAAAAAAAAAAAAATCCAAGATCCATGTTTTAAATCCTACACATAATGGGAAAAGGAACCTTCTAAGCCTTTTGTCCTAATTAATAACTTCAGGGTATTTGGCTCAGAATATCCTAATTGGATTGCTATAAAATGATCTTTGTTCTGCCATCTGATACATTCAGTGAGGCCTCCTCCGCTCACCCGAGTATCCCTCACCCACCTTGTCTTGCCAAAATGGTTCCCATATTCTTTGCGACGTGTGATCAGAGAGGGAGCGGAAGAGAGGAAAAAGGAGAGAACACAAACACGTCTGAAGAAAACCATTTCAGAATTTTTCTTCAACACTTATCTCCAAAATGGCCCATTTGATTCATGAACATCTCTAATGTATATCATCAGTGACTGAAGGAGTTTTTTTATATGATTTTTGACAATTTAACAAGTCCTCCTGACAAATTAAATGGTTGTGTTGACAACTTAACTGTACTGCCAATCAATATTTTCAATTACTTTCATTGTCATTCAGAAAAAATACAACACGAGGTCACACAGTGGTAAAACCAAGGGAAAAAAATAAAACGAGAAGCGGTTGGTGGGGAGCAGGCGGGGGGCAGAGAGGAAGCAAACTTTAAGGCACAACACACCATCATCCGCTCTGGGCCTAGGGGACCCCAGGTTTCTGAGACATGTCTGGAAAATGGCACTTCCCTTGGGGTGACTCTCTGACTCTACAATGGAGATTTTTCCCTTCCTACAAGCTATTTAAAAGTCATTAGATGTGAGCCACGGACACACAGCATTTTATTAAAAGGCCCTCCTTTCAGGCATTTGCCAAGCCACTGCCTGTGCATCTTCAGTCCTCCAGACAGGCCCTCCAGGACCCGCAGGTAACGTTTCACAGCCTTTTCCAGGGGTCGATTGGTCAGTCTGAAAAATTCAAGTCTGAGAACGCCAAGGCAGAGGTCAACCTTCTTAAGCTTTTCAAAGGGGTAGCAGCAAATCAATATTTTCAAATGTGTATTTATCATGCGGGAAGAGAGGTTACCCATGGAGAGCAGAACAAACACAGAAATATTCCAGTTTTTTACTGTCCAGAGAGTAGAAATGGAAAAAGATGATCTGGGGGTTAAAGGCAGATTTCAAAAATGATGATTTTTTTTTTTTTTTTTTTTAATGATCGCTCAGAGTAAAGAATTTAAAAGGGATTATTCAGCGATAGGCCCAGCTCTCAAGTCATGGAGAATGCTGTGGCAGTGTCCCAAGTCCTTGTGACTTCTGGCCACTGCATCGCTTAGAGGTTGTTGCCTGACCATGAGAAAAGAACATAAAGCCCTTCTCTCTTCAGGTCTGCCTCCCCGGAGTAGCTGTCTGTACTGTTCTTCCCCTGCCACAGGCTGTCTTCCCACCTCCTTGGGCCCTGAGACTCACCTCCTCCAGGCAGTATTCTCTGATTGCCCTGGCTCAGCATGCTCCCTCACTTTCCCAGCTTTCCTGGTATTTACTGTCTGCACCGCCCCCCATACCCGTTTAGCTCTGAATCATTTAGTGTCTTGTATTATTATCTAAATGGTCCACATACTAAGCACTTTAGAAATATTTACTTAATCTCCTTAGTGAACTTAAGTACCCTTGGGAAAGGACAATGTCAGCCTTCTCAGGACCTCTCACCATAAACGATGCAAGGGTGGCAGGAAAGTCACTGCCAAGGCTAACGCCAGATGATGGGTAGCAGCTTCCAGGAATGACGTGTTGAGCTAGACTCACAGAGGATATGAGGCCTCACTGAGGGAGAGCGCTGTGAGAGAGCCGGTGGTGTCTGTCTTGGGCATGGAATCAGGAAGTGGTGATGTCTGTGTCTTTTCCCCTATTCCTGGACAAAACACTGATGGGTTTTATGCAGTGAGTTCTCAATAAAAAGCTAGCTTAAAGAACTAAGTCATTTACCAGGCATTAGCACTCAACAACTCAGGAATCATTAGTCTGTCACCAAACTCTAACTTCATTTATTCATTCAACAAAAGTCACCAGTCCATCACTGTGTGCAAGGGGCAGTGTCAGGCGGTAGAGAGGCAGAGTCCAGCAAGACACGTCCCTGGCCCTCAAGGGGCTCACCAGCCTGTGAGCATAAGAGACAAGTGAACAGTATTATTAGTAATAATACAGCAGCTAGTCCCCAAGGAGGACTATGTTTCAATTTGGGGAAGCAGGAAACACTTCCCGGGGGTGATGGCTGGCATTGATACTGGGCCCTGAACGTTAAGAGAATTTAATGAGCAGAGATGAGAAGAATGAACATCTCAGGAGAATAAACACAGAATGTTGGCTTAGCCCTCAAGGACTCTGCAGTCTAGAGGGAAAGAGAAGGCAAGGATGAACAAAGTATGAAATGGAAGAGATCAACGGTCAATTGCTGTCAGAGCTCTGCGGCCAGATCAGTGTCTTAGAAAGACCAGCACTGAACCAATGAGTAGGGTATGTTCAAGGGGATGGAAGCCGAAGGCACAAACTAGCTGAGGTGCCATTACAAAAGTTGAGGGAGGAACTGATGAGGGCCTTGGCCAGGGCAATGGCTAAAGGGAGGGAAAGAAGGGGACACCCATGACAACTCTATTGGCAAAGGGTTCCGAGTGCCTGGTGACTGGACAGATGTGAGGACGGAGGAAGGGTGATGAGGCCAGCCTGTGAAGGCTACAGTTACCCATACACATGGCTAAGCAGGGAGGATAGCATCTGGATCCACTTATAAATTTCAGCATCATAGCAAGGGCTTTTCTAGATTCCTACCTCTAGATGCTGTGATGATTCAGGAGACCCTTTCCTGCAACACTGAAGGACATCTAGAGTTCTCTAGGCTTTAAGGCAGAGAATTCCCGTTGCCAAGAAAAAGTGTTAAGACCAACATACAACAGACTTGATAGTGTCCAGATATCTTGGGACAGGGGAGGAAGAACTCTCCAAAAGGCACAAGAAAAGGGAGGTGAATGGATTCACTTCAGCACACAGCACCTGCATATCAGAATACACAGTTCCTCAGAAAGCAAGTTTCCCTGTCGGTAAATACAGACACATTTAGAGGCCATTAGCTCCCTAAGGTAGGTCATCTCAAGATCCAGATCCAGGTCTCCAAAGGGGAAACTCATAACACTGGGGCTTTCTGAGGGGCCATTGTTATCAAGATTGGAGAGGGTGGGCTAGAAGATAGCTCTATTCCATTCTCCATACTCCTTCCCCAACTTGCAGCCTGGCCCTGCCCCTCTCTTCCAAGAGAACTAGATGAGCTCATCATCTTCCCAAATCCAGAACCTGTCCACTATACTAAGAAGCATAGTTCTGTCCCCTGGGACTCTCTGAGCTTGTTTCCATCCTTTTAAGACTTTTACCGAGAAGCCCTCGAGGCTCAAACATTACAAAGCTTTGTCGAACCAATCACTTGATTGCACAGTGTGAAGAAAAATTGACAAGCTACATAACAGAGGCCCCGATTTATGTGTTCTCAGGAGAGGTGCCTAACAAAACAATGTCCCACTGATCACCAACCTCTTTAGCAAGTGGCCAGCTGTCTCTGGTGTTGCCAGACACTCCCCCTAAACACACACACACACACACACACACACACACACACACACACACACACACAAAACATTCCCCTAATGGCTTTTCTCTGTAGAATGAACAAACATTCCCTTAGTCCTCACACTAATATAATGCTAGCAATTAAAAAAAGAAACAAGAAGCAGAATTTGGTACATTCCCATCAAGATACATACACACACACTTTAAACAAACAGAAAAAAAAAAAAAAAAAGGAGAAGACAAAGCAGCCAGGAATTGAAGTTTATATAGAGAAAAGCAGGGTTCTCGAAACCAGTTCTATGCTTGTGTTACTGAAAAACCAATGGATTTGGCTCAGTTCTGTTAACCATCAGCAATTATCTTCCTGTCAAAGCTAAAGGTAACAAATTTCCCCATATCCAGCAAGGCTATATCACCAACCGGACACCAACATCATCTGACGGCAAGTAAATCACCACAGCAGCCATGGGCCCTGACAGACAAATGCTCTGTCTCAGAAAATCCAGGCCTATCACTCAGAAGGGGAAAAACGTTCTCTCAGCTGGTCTCGCAGGGAAGAGATTAAATGTTGCAGATTTGGTAGGTAAGTACAGTATAAAGCAAATCCTAAATATGAGAATTATTAATGGACTTTACACCAGTCTTTTTAATCTGTTGCAAACATATGCTCATCTATTTTACCTTGTTTTCTGATGGACATAACAGGCAGGAACAGTGCATTATCCCAGCCTTAATCAGAGCCAACGGTAAAAGAACAATGTCCTGCTACATATCAAATGGGGACTACTTTAGCAATAGCTGTTCTTTTATAATGAAGACTGTGTAATAAAAGATACCACTAATATGTCCCGTCCTTACACTTAACAATAACATTCATTTCATGATATGCTACATAATGGGGATATCAGTTCTTAACCTGCTCAGGAACAAAGTACTGCATTATCACAGGGCAATTGGAACCTGGCTGGAATCCCCCGATAATCTATGGGTGGAAACAGCATCACCCCTCCCCAAAGGACATAGAGTACTGGTGTCGACTCTAAGAGCCAGTTTACCATTTGAGAAAAGCCACCTTTCACCCTCACAATCACCAGGCATTAAATGTGGGGCTGAAACATGGAACATTATGCAAACACCACCAGGGAAATCTCCACTAGGTTATACAGTAAGTGTGAGATTGTCTGCAAAGAAGCTTGTTTTCTCCACCAGTTTATTTCATCCAAGGCCCTGCTATGAACCTAGAGCTGAAGCAGGAATAGTGAGGGTCCCAAACAAATCACTGCCCTTAATAAAAATACAGTCTACCTGAGAGGATAAACTTTATCCACAGAACTCAAGCATCTAGCAAGAACCAGCTTTGATGCTCATATTAGACATGCAGAAAAGGGGAGAGATTTATAAATAGGTAAATGGTGCCGTGCTCAGTCAAAGGTGACATTACTGGCTTAGTACCCTGGTACCACAAAGGGTGAGGGTATGTGCATGTGCTTAAAAATAGCTATTTATTGAAGCCTCACTACACACTAAGCACTGGCCCAGCACTTTTGTATATTATGTTGTTTTATTTGCACAAATCATGATGAGAATCTATTATGTTAAGGATGAGAAAACTAAAACCCAGAGAACTTATGACCCTCAGTCCAAGGTCACCCAGCTAAAAAGTTGTGGATCCAAGATTCAATGTCAGGCTCCCCAACATCAATAGCCACTTCACTTTTTACTGTATCACAGCAGGTCAGTGATGGACATCAGCCTCCCCTCATTGTGACCACCCACAGCCCCATCTGGAACATCACTGTTGGGGTGGCAGCCTGGGGAGAGGCTTGTCAACTGGGATGGGGAAAGAGGCAAGCTCAGAAGCTTACAAAGTCCTCTGACCTGTGATCTGAGCTCGTCAGCATCATGCTATGGTCACCCAGGCCAACCTACCCCTCAAATCAACAATCATCCAGAGAAAAAGGCTAGGTGGCCTGCATTTCTTTTCTTTTCTTTTTTAAAGATTTTATTTATTTATTTGATAGAGAGAGAGAGAGACAGTAAGAGAGGGAACACAAGCAGGGGGAGTGGGAGAGGGAGAAGCAGGCTTCCTGCCGAGCAGGGAGCCCGATGCAGGGCTCGATCCCAGGACCCTGGGATCATGACCTGAGCCGAAGGCAGATGCTTAACGACTAAGCCACCCAGGGGCCCCATGGCCTGCATTTCTTAAATGTACAGGTACTGTTGGTCAAATTCTAAGTATTGGTTGAACCATATGAAACTGACACTTTTATAGGGCAAAACCGGTCCAATATTAGCAATTCCACATTGTTCAGAATTAAGGGCAGGAGAAGTGAAGAAGAGTTTTACCCCAGAGAATATATTCCGCCTTAATTTCAAGGCAAAGTTAAAATGCTACAGTGAGGTGAGGAAGAGTATTGGAGTGGTGGGGAGGGATCTAGAAAACTGCGTTCCAGGTATGTTTTGACCAACCACTATATGGCTTCAAGTAACCTGTCCTTTCCTCTCTACCTCAATTTCCACCTATGTGACATGAAGGTGTTGAAACCTAAGTCTTAAAAAGTTTCTTCCAGTTCTGAAATGTTATCATGCCAGTGCTCTGTAGCTGACATAAGATGTTCTTCCGAGAGGGGATACTTGGCGAAGGAGAGCAACAGAGAGCCTAAGGGAATGAGAAGCTTGTAGTAGGCAGAAGGGAACTACCATAGAAGATAAAAGGAGCCCAAGAAAGAGACACTGGAATTGAAAAACAAAGTTTTTAATTTTATAAAATTGGAAAGGACCAGACCTGGAAGCCTGAACACCTCATGTTTCTACCTGCCTACTTATTGAGTACCCAAAGTTCAGTAAGAAACTGGATGGGCAGTCTGAACCACATTTTTCTCATCATATTCCTCTAAGAGGTTCAGAGACCTTTAACACACCCACAAATCAAATGCCAGCAGCCAAATGAATCTGGCATTATCCTTCTCAGGATTTATGGCTGATGTACCAATTCCTTGTCTGGTCCTAAATCTGCTATTTATGAAGGAAGTATCCAAAGGCCCCAACTGCAGCCACATGCTCCACATCTGCCTGCACAGCGGCACAATGACATTTGGTGACAGGACTGAGTTCAGGAAAAAGTTCTCCAGCATGACAGTGCTTTGGATTAGGACATCAAAGGGCTCACATGGGCCTGGAAGTAAACTGCCAACCTTAAATATAAGAATGATCTGAGGAGAGCTGGACTCAGCCCCCCAAGGTGCCTGTTCTCGCTGTGCCAAAAGCACAATGCACCAAGTGGAATTAAAGAAAGCCATCTGGTAATCACCTTCTCCAGTAGGTTTTATTGCTTCTCTACATTCTGCAAAGGTTATTCTCTGATATCTCCCATGGAAACTCTACCCAGTGTCATAACATCTGAAAAGTTATCTATTCTAGCAGGTAAAGAGATATTAATTTGTCCTAACAGAGAAGGTACTTAGCTGAGAGTCAGAAACCTTAAGTCTAGTTCAAAATCTAAAACTGGGCCAAACAAACCATACTTGACCCATAGGGATGACTGGATTTTGGGGCGCCCACACAAGGTACTTGAATACCAATGTAGCCACCTATAATAAATGATAAAGAGATTTCACTTTAAAAAAAAGGTCTGGCTTCTCTTAAACAATAAGATTTGAAGTGCAGTTTCTAGTAATGGCAGAGTAGCTTATATTGGACTAAACTTCCCATAGATAATAATGATGAATTTTGGAGGAAATATTTTTTAAAAACTAGTATGTTAATGCATTGGAAAGCAACCAAAAACAGGCAGAAACTGGATGGAATTCATCTCTTTACAGAAGTCTGCAAGACAAAGTGGCTAAGCAGAAAGTTAAACTCTTATTGGCTAGAAAAATCAAAGGATGGATTCTACCACTGGCAGAGCAGTCAGAGTGAGGGGAGAGATCCCAGAAAGGAGGGAACAACAAAGAATGAGGTTCCCAACCTGCAAAAAACATACAACCAGATCTTTGTGACCTTGAACTACCATTGCTGGGAAAATTACACAAAGCTGAGTGAAAAGTAACAACTGGAAGTCTCAAAGAACTGAGCAGAGGTCTCAGCTACGGCTTACCACAAGAGAGACCCAATTTGTAATTTGAGTCCAGCCAAATTATCTGCTAGAACAAAAACTCAGCAACGTATATATTTTGAAAAAAATAAACTATAGTCTATTGGTCTATACAATGTATTGCCCACAATGTCCAGGATATAATAATAAATTACTAGACATGCTAATAGGAAAATGTGATCCATAGTCAAGACTTTTTAAAAAGTCAATAGACACTAAGCCTGATATGACTCCAACTGTGGAATACACATGTACTTTAAAGTAGCTGTAATAGACATGACCAAGTTATTAATAAAAACGATGTCTATAGTAAATGAAAAGATGGGTTGAAAGATTTCATCAGAGAAATTTTTTTTAAAAAAATAAAAAACCAAATGGAAATTTGAAAATTAAAAAGTACAGTATTTAAAATTAATATGCTAGATGACCTTAACATAAGAATGGACATGGGGAAAGAAAAGATTTAGTCAATAGAGATTATCTAACCAGAAAGAGGAAAAAATATTTTACAAAGCAATCAACAGACTCAGTGACCTGTAAGACTATTTAAAACGGTCTAAGATACATGTAACTAGAGTATCAGTAAGAGAAAAGAAAGAGGCTGGGGCAGAAAAAATAGAAAGATTAATGGCCAAAAAGTCAACTTCAGTATTTCAGTAAAAATAAAATACATACATACATATATATAAATATATAAATATTATATAAACATATAAATATATAATATAAATAAAAATAAGATATATACATATGTATGTATATATAAAATAAAATATACAATAGAAAATAAAAATAAAATATATACATATATGTTATGTATATATAACAAAATTTAAACATAAAGATGCAAAAACTTAAAGAAATCTATGCAGTATGAATTTGGAAAAACATATCATACCTACAAACATCACTGTCAAACTTCTGAAAACCATAGTGAAAGAGAAAAGCTTGAAAGCAGAGAAAAATGCTACATTACTCTACATCCATAGGGGGAAACAACATTTAAAAGTGACAACTGACTTCCTATGAGCAACAGTGGAGGCTAGAGAAAATGGAATGACTGCTGTGAACTGCTGAAACAAGTCAAACTGGAATTCTACACTCAGTGAAAGTATTCTTCAAAAATGAAAACATAAAGAAACCTTCAGATAAACAGAAACAGAGAATTTGTGCCAGAGACTCCAATGATGAATGTTTATAGAAATTCTTCAGACTGTAAAAAATTATCCCATGAAATTTCAGTCGTATAAAAAAAAAAAAGCAGCAAAAATGGGTGACATGTTATCAAATGTAAAGACCATATTTTCTTCTTTCAATTTCTTTCAATGACATATAGCTATTTAAAGCAAAATTTTTTAACATTCTAGTGTGGCATTATTATGTAAGTGTACATAAAACATCATGCCTAGCATGTACCCATGCCTGGCATGTACCAAGTCCCCGATAAATACTTGTTCAGTAACTATTGTTGGATTCAGATTGCCACCCTTGAGCTAGGTAACTATCCTAAGGCTCCTTTCAGCCCTATCTTTACATGATGATAAGTAGCTATGGCCAATCTTTTATTCACTGCTACTAACAAACTGCAAAAAATCTCTAACAGTAATTCATCCAGAAATATCTTCATTTCATTTGGATTAATATGTCAAAATCTCCCAATATGCCATTGCAGTCCCAGCTACAGGAGCCAATGTATCACAGGAGATCAACTGATCATCTTTGTTACATGACAGACAGGAAGTCCATGACATCTCCACTTGCTTGGGATATCTTTCTATCTTTCATGACATGTAACTTATGTACAGAGGTTATGAACATGAGTTTTGCTATTAGAAGTCATTCCACTGGACTATGTAACTATTGGATGTGTGGCCTAGGGCAAGTCCTTTAAGCCTTCTAGGCTTCTGTTTTCTCCTCTATGAAATGTGGAAAGTAATAATTTCATCGTAGGGTTGTTGGGATGATTAAATGAGAGGAGGTTTATAAAGCTCCTGGCTTTATAAAGTGATAACAGGAGTGATAACAGGAGTGATAACGGGAGATTCCTGGTTGCAATTATTTAATAATTAAAAAGGGCTGTTAAAGTATTATCCTTGAAGCAGTTAAAGGAGAGTGGACTCCAGATGATTCTATCTTATATTCCTTTTATTACTGAATACATCAATGAGTGCTTCTGCTAAGCCATTCAGTTCAGAGCTCTTTAACTGCAGCCTCTAGATAAGCAACAACCATCCTGTTATAAACGCGCTCCCTTGAACCTTTGTTCCCATCCTGTTGGCAGACCAACAGGCCATTACCACAAACTGGCCCATTTCTTCATATGAGCGTCTCCTCCAAATAAGTGAATCAACTCAAAAACTAATCTAAACCCATGACAGGTAGCATCACAGTAATTCATATCCCATACTACCCCAGACTCATGGATGATGGAGATTCAAACAAGAGGCTATAGAGAACCACAGTCGGAACACATAGTTAGAGAGGGAGCAATGCCCTCTTTGACCTTCAAATGCCAGTCATCAACTACGCTGCAACCAACCTTTCCAAATCCTTAGCTTCAAGGACAAAGATTCAGGACCTGATGACCCAGGGTGCAACAACCAGCATCCCTTATCACTCAGCACATTAACCAGTGAGAAACTGACCAAGGCCAAATTGACCAGTGCATTGCCACAAAACCAATGAAGCCTACCTCACTTGTTACCAATTAAGCATAAGCCAAGTGTGCTGTTTATAATCTCAACTTCAAAACTGAGTTGCTTCTCTGGTTAATTATTGGTCAGATGGCTTTCTACCTGCCCTTAACTTCCCATAAGTGGTTAACCAACGAGCCCATCATTACCAGCTTCATGAGGATTAGAGGTTAAGCATAAGCTTGATTACAAGCCATAAATGTGAGTAATTTGAAATGTTATTGGTTATTACAAAAATATATGATAATAGTTTCCTCTTTAATGAAAGAGAACATGTTTATAGTGGTCCCCAGCTCCTTGTTCAGGCTTTGGGAAAGAGATGAGAGCACGATAAACAGCTCAGCCTCAGGATGGGCATCTGGGGTGAGGTGGCACAAATGAATACTCACCACTTTAGCAAGGTCATAAAAATGCAGACACATCACTGCATTTGTATGATAAATACTGAGTTTATGGGCCCCTTTCTTGCAGGGACTGCATGTCACTGGGGAGGCTTAGGTGTCAAAGGAGTCAGAGGAGCCAAAGAAAAAGGATGCCAGAAAGTCCCCTTCCTATTCGCAGCACTGCACGTTAAAGGATTTGTCCAAGTAAATTCTACACAGTGATAACAAATACATACAGAATGCATAAGACATGAAATAATAATACAGGGTGTAGAAATAGAACACTGTATTTTAAACCTCCTACCCACATAATGTGACGTGGAGAAAGCAGAATGTGAACGAGAAGCCTAGGAACAGTGGAATAGTTGGTGAAATTCGAGAAGCCTGGGAACAGTTGGTGAATTCGAATATATACTAAAA
The DNA here is from genome assembly GCF_009762305.2 of Zalophus californianus. Taxonomy (NCBI): domain Eukaryota; kingdom Metazoa; phylum Chordata; class Mammalia; order Carnivora; family Otariidae; genus Zalophus; species Zalophus californianus. The sequence continues at coordinate 36,315,613 of NC_045609.1, read as the reverse complement.
AACTGATTACTACCACTGAATAAGAAAGGAAGAGGAGTCTTCTTTCACAAGAAATGGAAGGAGGGCCTATCTGCTGAGGGTAGGCTGTCATCCCCTACTCTTTCAAGTGGTTTGTGGTCTATACCGCTGCCCCATCTGGGGAGTTATTGGGGCAGGAGGTGGGGGCAGAGTCCTGGCATTACCAGATCACAGGACATGCTACATTTCAGGAAAGGCTCCTTGATCTCAAATTCCAACTGATGACAAGGCAGTCCAAGGCTGATCGAATCATAGCTCTGACCAGGAGGTTGTGACACAGAAAGGGACCAGAATGGCACCATGCAGAAGAGATGTTGGCATCTTTCCTAGGCCCTGTGAGCAGGTGCAAGAACTCCTGGGAGAGCCAACCATAGTGCCAACACCAACAGCTAAGAAGCCTCAGGAAAGCAAAGTGGCGATAAAAGCTTTACAGCTACCCACCCCTCCTAACGCTGAGTGCTCTCTTTCTAAATTAAAAGTCGTTTTCCATTTTTAACAGCCCCAACAATAACACTTTATAGAGCACTCTCTTTTCACAGAGCACTTTACAATCATTAGTTATTTAATCCTCAGAGGTGTCTCAGGAGGCCAACGGGCAATGGACTCACTTACTCCCCTCTCCTCGTGCAGAAGAACCAGAGTTGGCCTAGTGGGTGTCTGAGCTGGCTGGAGGTGGCAATGTTCCCAACATGGGGGTGAACAGCTTGATCCAAACCAGAAGGCAGCGAGTTTGCATTTGCTGAGCTTATTCATGTTTGCAGAATTATTTTTTCCACACTGTCAAATCATTTTTGCCAATAGAACCACTTTTTGCCTTTGTTCGCCCTTAGCAGACACCAGTACCAGTTGTTCAGAGTGGTAAAGGTTTTATTACAACCCTCAAGTTAACAATCCTTCCAAAATGTGTTTGTTGCCCAGAGAGGCAGGCAGACATCACCGGTCCATCCAGACATAACAAACCCACTCAGTGAGCTATCTATACAAAAGTAGAATGGTGTTTCATGGAGGCATTTCTATACAGCAGATCAAACTCTGGACACCTTCAAAAGCCCCCCCCCAAAAAAAACACATGCATCCACAACTCTAAAATTTCCTAGCTCTTCCCTGTGATTTTTTTCATTTAATAAATATTTACAGAGTACCTACTACATACAAGACACTGCTGAGCGCTAAGGGATGAGATGCTAACTGCACATGGTTCCTTTACTTAAGGATCCCGCAGGCAAGGAGAAGAGCTGAGGTGAACACACAAATTACTAGAACATATAAGACAGAGAGTGCCAAGAACCAAAGTAGAGTGAGGATGGAATGCTGGACAGGCACCCTGAGTACAAATGCTCATTTTCAGTTGGTGGAACCAGAATTGCTCCACAGAGAAGATGGTCTTTGAGCTCGGCCTTGGAAAATGAACAGAAACTAGGTATGTGGGGTACGAGGCATTTCGGTTCTCCCAGAACACAGTAAGTATCAACACAGAGATAAGACTGGGCAGGGGTATGAAGGGGAACCCTCGGTTCCAATGTTTGTTGTATAGCGTGAGAATAACAGCCTTTCCAGACCACCCCAATTAAAGAACCCCCTCCCCACCCAAGCCACTTTCTATTGCAATAGTTTTTTTTGATAAAGTTCTTTACCATTTACACCAGAAGTTGCCCCCATTTGTTTATATTCCATCCCCACCTCCTGCCACTAGGATGTAAACTCCATCTTATTCAACTGTGTGTCCAGACCACTGCTTGGCACTAACTTAGACACTCAATAAACATTTGTAGAATTAACTACCTAATTAATTATTGTGTCATGGAAACCTGGATATGTATCCTGTACCAAATTTTAGTTTTAGAAGGTGTAGGATTCTCTTTATTCAAACCCTTGTTCTTGTCTGCTCAACTCTGGGGGGCAGGGGCTGACTTTATCTTCCTTCTGCTCAAGGCACCAGTATTGCTATAAATATGTCATAGTGTCTATCAGACACCAAATGTTTTGAGGCCCCCCCCCCCCCCCAGGAATGGTCCTTCTTCTCATCAGAGTCCAATGGGCTGGATAGCATGGATAAAGCTGATGCAGTACAGAAGGCAGAAGACCAAGGGCCAAACAGCTACCTAATCCAGCCCAGCCAAGCCCAGCGACAAGATCTGGTCTACAGAGTAACCTCTGAAAGTAACTACTACAGATTCCCAGCCCAGGTAATGGAATGGGGGGGCAGGTGCTGAGAATAAGTACTTAACCTCCTGGGAAATACTTAACCTCCTGGGAAGAAACAAAGTGAAGTGTAACCTTCCCAGATTTTATCAACACTTTCCCTTCCCGTGAGCCCAAATTCTCCCTGATTAAAGCTCGACAGATTCCAAGGAAGGCAGTCCTATATTCAAATAGGATGAGCACAGATCTTCAGAGCGCCTTTACATTAAAAATGAAGAATGGGAAGCCAGCCCCAAAATACACAGAGTCTGAGATGCCTTTTCTTCCTTGGAGATCATCTCTCCAAAAATCTTTAGGACATTAATTAACCACAAATAGAAAAAAACAAACAGCACCTAAGTCCACTGCATGGGGGGTAGGGGCCCCAAAACTTGGTGCTGTTCAGTGAAATCCAGGGTGAAAAGCCACATCTTTCCAGTGGTCACACTCCAACACATTCACTCCGGCCCCTTTGTGTGTAAGGCGGCGGCCAGCCATATACTCATACCTGGCGTCCACATCTGACCAGGGCCTCTAATGCCTAGGAGGAAAAACTTCCATAAAATATGTTTTTAGGACCACAAGGATAATTGAGACAGAATGCTAAGCCGGCCTGATTTGGGGGCAGGGCGGGGGGTCCATCTAAAAAGCCTAATCATGGCTAATTCACCATTTGCGTCCACCCTGGGATTTCATGCAGCGCGCTGGTTTCACTAAGGTAATTGGTGCTATTGAAACAAGCTAGTGCTCTGCAGTTCCCTGCTTCCCTCCTCGCCTCTGGGCACAGAGAGGATCAATATTTGTTAGGATTGCTTCTTGTTCCAACAATGTAAGATTTACAATACTAGCTGGGATTCTCACTTTGTCTTCACACAACTCATCAGTGGAACCCAATTACTAACCTCAGACAAACAACATTAACATGAGCCTCTATGCTGCTTTATTGCCCTTCATCCAAGTCTCATTTCAGGGTCTTCAGGCAGTGCCACTATAACAGATACTACACTTTAAAGTGTGCTCCAAGGAATAAATTCTCAGTCTTTCATTACTCGTACCTTGATTTACTTCATATCATCTTGCCGCTATAGACAAAGATAACACACTGTAAATTACAGCCATCCTGTCTCATAGTTTCAGAGGTAGGGGGAAGGCAGGGAGTGAGGCTTTCTTTGGCTTCACAATTAGCAGTGGACCAGGCGCTATGGTTCCCACACTGCCCACGATTAGCTGGTGTTTATTAGAACCATATGCAAAGCGTGGTTTGGACACAGATCCCTTCCCCCACCCTCCATCCTCCTTTCTGCCAGAGAGCCCATTAAATTAGAAAAACTTCAAAGCGAAATGAAAATATGGTTTCAACCACTCTTTATCACGCTCTCTCACAGAATATCAGCTCACGTACAGCGGTTCAGGAGGTAACTCGGGAAATGTATTTATTTAGCGCAGAAACCCTTCCAGTAATCAAGCTTCTGTTACTAGACGGCTCAAAGTCTCCCAAATCAGGTGTAATACTCAGCAGTTCCCTCTTCTCTCCACCCTGAACTGTGGTCCAAATAAGAACCGTCTGGCTTTGCCTTGCATTTCAACTAACAAGAGAGCCTGAACAAGGAGAGACCTAAGGAAAACAGTCATTGGAAAAAGTCCTTCAAGTTAGCTGTAGCAGTACCCCCTTATTTGTCCTACAATTTCCTCCATCCTCCATCCTATTCCAGTAGCTGATAACTAAGAACATTAGTTTTATGCGACTTGTCAAGCTCAAATGAAAAGAGAGCTAACTTTAATGACACTGCAATTAATCGCCCCAATAGACAGACAGCTAAAAGACAAGATATTGACTTCATTAAGGATAATGTATTATGTCATTAAGTTGGTAGGGTCACCTTGTGTATCATACATGCCTGCTAATATATTGGCATTTTCCTCAAATAAGATAAATTCAGATATGAGTGATAAAGCTGATTAGAAAATGTTTAATCTAAAGAGGCTACTTTCCTTATATGCCCGCTGTGCAGCCCCAGGTACAAGTGAAGTCGTAAGAAACCATTATAGACTGAAGATTACCTCAAATACCAGATCCAACTCATTTATAATCCAGTCCTTCCCTCCTTCATTTCTGCAGTTAAAAGGCTGCCTTAACTGATGGGAGTTGGAGAGCTTTTGGCAACTTGATATTGCACATGCTTTAGTTGGTGGGGTGTTGTTTTTAAACACAGCACCTGTTTTATTTTGAACTTTCACATGCCCAGACAATTCCAATGAACACAGCCACATGCTCTTGGTGACATGGGGCTAGGGGGAAACCCTGTCCAGGCAGGCCTCCAAAGCCACTTGGGTAAGAAGAGGAATTGGAATACACGGCATCTCCGAAACGGATCCTTTTTAATGAGATAACTTCTCTTCAAGGCTTATCTAAAGGGAGTTTGTTGACTTAAATAAAATCATTTTTCATTTAGAGTGGAGTATTCACAAATTATGATACATTTGGAGGAGCTTTTCCTGGCACTTCATTTCACATAAATAAGCTTTTTAAAAAATTATCTCTTGTCAACTAATTCAGCAAAAATGTAATCATAGTTCAAATGTTGTCTGAAGCTGAGGAATTCCCACAGATAGTACTTTGTCATTCTCTAAATTGGTAACTGGTTCCATAATACACTTACCTGGGGGGTATGAGGGCTCCTTCCCCCCACTTAAGTGTCATTGTTTTTACCCGGTAAACAGAATGATGATTTTATGACATTTCACTTGAGCTAAGTAAAACACTTATTTGTAATTGGGGTCTCAGTCCACAAACAATGTTTGGATGAGAACAAGCCAAAACAAAGATTAGACTGCAGTGTTAACTGCTGCCTAAAACAGTGAAATGTGCGGCTGAATAAAAGATATATATGTGTGGATGTCTGTGTTAGATATATGCTTGTATATACATGGCATACACAAAGAGACTTCATACCCACAGACTATGTCTAGATAGAATATTAAGATCATACCCACAAAGGGACCTCAGCAACTGCCCCCCACCCCTAAAAATGTCCCCATTTTACAGAGGGGCATAGTGGGCTCTAGAGAAGTGAAGCAACTTGTCCACATTCACACATAACTATTATTGTTAGCGGTTAACAATAATCCAGTTCTGATCATTCCCAGAATGCCTCTTTGCAGCACACCTCTCCATACCACTTCCCTCCCTACACATTTATGTACATTTTTAAATCTACTTTCCACATCCTCAGATAGAACTTTCTGGGGTGTGTCTCTCTCACTGGGGTACAGAAATACAGGATTCAACACACTGCGTGCCTTATAAACAAAGATAATAAAAAAACAGGAGACATCTCACCAATCTTGACCAGGCAGGTGACCTAAACCTCATCACCTTCTCACTTAGAATCAGTCTCTTAGACAAAATAAAACAAAATAAAATAAAACGCACCACGGTCCAGAGGCCAGAGCAAAACATCTGATTTAATGTCCCTCATCAAGAATCTCAAGCATACCAGGCTACATTTTTCCTTCCTGCTGTTGCTACTGACATTAAAATCACGTGCTTGATTTTCCAAACCTCAGAGAGGAGGGCACCACTGACAGCAGCAGGAAGCATCTCCTCTGCTTTTGGACAGACGCCTTCCCAGTGGTGGAAGGAGGACTTCCTGCCACGCCCTCTCCAAACTCACCGCTAATTACCAACACCTGCAGCCCTTCATGCCAAGCCATCCCTTTTAACCTGAACCCTCATCTTTCCTATTATTTCCATTAAGGTTGTCAAAACGAGAAGTTTGGGAACCTTTCTCTGTGACCTTGGCATTTCTTTGCAGGCTTAACGTATTGGCATTTTTTTCTCTGACTGCATCTCTTCTCATTTGTCATGATTATTGCTGAATTTTTCAACTGTCATTCCCAAACGTAAATCAATGGTTGTCTACTTCCCCTTTGTCATATCTGCACAGCAAACAGCCTTTCCCTTCTAAATGAAGCTTCCTCCCTTTCCATCCATTAAAAGGGGCCTGTCTGCAGGAGAAGTCAATCCTTTGTTAGGTCATTGCATTTATCACGCTTCCAATCAGTGCCTGACACACTTATTCAGCCAGGTCTTCAACCACACAATCATTGTTCATCTGGGGGTTGTGCTGTAATTTATTTATGCATGGTGTTTTCACTATCCATCTTGGGCAGTTTCAAATTTTTCACCCCTGCCCTTCTCTTCCTTGGGACCCTCAATGCTTAGAGGAAATTTGGGCAGTAGGAGGGGACGAAGCACAGTGATGGGGGCAGGGAAGGGGGTGGAAGGGAAAAAAACAAGGAGCTTTGTTTCTGTGGGAGTGGCTGTAGGCAAGTTCCCTTCTTTGTGAGAAACTGAGAGCAAACCAAGAGAGACCTCAAATCAGGGCCTGGAGCCCTAATTACAGAGCACCATTTAAGCCAGGAGACTTTCTAGCCATGAACAGTGCCCAGGAGGGACAATTCTTGTGATGTACTAAATGAACGTTAAGTCCCATCAAGTTTAATAAAACCTTTTTATAAGCATATTGGATCCAACTGTCATACAGAACTCTTTTAGAAGAAACTTGCTCTAAAAAAGGAATAGAAGCTACCCACTTTCTAAGAATTCACACCTCCTCCAGGTAGCTGCTTAGCTTGAAACAAGCCAGTATATGTGGCCAGGAAATTCCTAGCTGAACCTGGGACCGATACCAACACCATGAGCGGGCACTGGTTGCGGATCCCAGAGCATTTGCCAAAGCAGCACCTGGACCCTGAGCACTGAGCAGGTTGCTCTTCCCCACCCCAGACCAACGCTTTATGCCTTCCCTGCCTCCTCATGGTTGACATTGTCATCGGAGGCTCTGGCACTGGGACGCACTCTATCTTCCACAGGAAGGAAAATATTTAAACAGAAGAAATTCAGGCCTTCCCTTGCCCTGTACATGTTTTTAACTCGGGGTTCAGAGAAGGGCTGCCTCCCAAGCCGACCAGGGCTCCACCAGCTGTCCAGACTTCTCCTGGCCTCCCCCTCTTTTCCAGCAAGATACCCAAGGCAACGAAGATAGGGAATGCCAATGATTCCGGGGCATTTTTCATGCCTGCCTCCCCCTTTTATCAAGCAAAAACAGAATCCTAGAACACCAACAAGTTCATACAAACAAAATAGCTAAGGGGGAAAAATACTCTGAGGTGTTTAATGAGCATAATTACACATGTTTATGCCGTAGGTAATTAATGATAAAGCCACTCATCCCGATTTCATTCTCCTCAGATCAGTAGATGATGCTTTTCCCCTCCCCAGGAGCCACAAACACAGTTAACAGATGCAAAAGTAGAGCCCACTATTACTGAATAGCTTGTGTAAGGCCACCAAGTTAACCTCAAGGACTGGGGTTACCTGGTCCACCGATCACTAACCCTACTGGGAACCCTGAGGACTTTCCTGCCATAGCTGTGGGTGATGTTATTCTTAGAGATGCTGTTTACACTTGTGCAATGTATTACCTGCACAGCTGAACATGGCAACCCTTTATAAGGGCGAGGAGATGGGACGGGGATAACAAGGTCTCCTACACCAGCCCTGATACAGGCAAAAGCTTCTTTAGACAAATCCCATACAGTAGGGCACAACTAGAGAAATCTAAAAATACATCCTCTGCAAGAATATAAAGTGATCAGAAACCACTGTATCACTGAATTCTTGTCTTAGCTAACACCATCCTATTCATCTCACCGATCCTCTAAAATTTGTGAAGCTATTTCTGGGTGATGATAGTGAGTCTTAGATACACCGTTCTAGGAGATGCGTGACCTGAGAAGAATTACTGCTTCATTTATGTGATGGCCCTAGAGCCTCTTACAGGGGCCTATATTGTATTCTGCATCTTCTGTGACCTCAATTATTACTGTGTTAGGAGACCACCTTGGGCAGGATCCACTGCTCTTAAAAGACTGTCTTATTTCATTTTCCTGCCAACACTACAATGCAGCCATCACAGTATCTGGAATATATTTTGTCCTTGAGGTCCTCATCCAAGTATGGGTGTAGGTATTCAAGGAAAGTGTTAAACTATTTCCCCATTAGTGATTCAGCAGACCAAATTTCTGCAGTTGAATGTGAAATGACAGGTTAAGGGATTAGCAGTCTGATGAATCTCATTGGCCAATCTCCTCCAGCATCCTCCTAAGACATCCCAGTAGCCCAACTATCCTTTGAGCCTGATCGTTTGCTTGAAGGTGATGAGGCAGGATGGTGACAGCTCAGATAAGGTTCCTGTCCACAACTTCCATAAATTCAGACCTACTGTCAGAAATGATAGCATCTGGAAAGCCATGTGTTGAAAGTACCTATGATTATTTTAAAAAGGGCTAGAACTAGGGTATCTATGAGCATCTTGAGTCATTTTGAAAAGAAATCTATGCCTCAATATTTCTGCTGAATTAAAACTGATTCTTGATGAAGTCACTGGTCAACAAGATGTTCACAAAACATCTTCACATATACCATTTCCGGCGGCTTATGCCAAATAGCTTGATATTATCCTTAACAGTCTTCAACTTCATAATCCATTCTAGCCTCCTAAATGTAACTTACAGTCAGTTACTCAATGCATGATGTTCACAAAGTATTGTATATAGAATGGCCAAAATCAAGTGATGACTATCCTTAGGAATAAAGAGTATGATTTTATTTTTCTGTGTTTGTTTACTCAGGCTGGTTACTTGTTATACTGAGCTGTTCCAGAGTCATCCCTTCTGCTACAACCAACTGGAAGGAGAGCCCAAGATATGTCACTTGTTGTTGTGGGGTTTGTTGTGTCAGGCTATGTAGATCAGAAAGCTTTAAATCAAAATCAACGTGGAAAAAGAGCATCAGAATTGTTTCAGGCTTGTATGCAACTAGAGCCAGAGGAAAAGAACAAAAGACATTATATATATACTGAATTATCAAACTTGGCAACAAGAACTCAGAGGAACTTGTTACTGGTACCAGTGACAACGGGTGGTTATTGAGAGAGTTCAGAAGGTCTCCCTTCTCATAGTAACAGCAAAGACAACTTCATGTGTTTGGCTGTTGAACTGTGCAGTCTGTGTGTGACTAAGGTCTCAGGGATTTCGTAGCAAATGCAGTTTCAACGTGGTGAGGTGCAGATGCCATGAGGTGAAACACAGTGGTTTTTGGTTGATCCTGCTGTGTGAACGCAGACTCCTAAATCAATAAGCATTGGACACCTTGAATGTGGTTACATAGCTGGAAAAGACAGCTCCAAAGACAGGATTTCCCCAGTAGGAGAATCAGATGGCCCAATAATGCTGATGAGGGAGGATGTGAAGAGCCCCTGAGAGTTTTCAAGTTATTCTCTCTGTTAAAGAGTCTCACTGAGGCATAAGCATTCTCTCGGTGCATTTCCTGGAGAAGCAGCTCAGAGGAAGGTAATAATGCAGATTCTGGTTTCACATCTTTGGTTTCCATTCCAATCCTTGCCTTGTAAGAACAATATTAATTCCCAAAAGTATTTTGGCAAGTCTATCTCCAGTTGGGAAATCAGGATAACTATCATGATCACCATTTTAGGTGGTACCCCAGCTGATATCCCAGAAATTTGGGTCTCCATGAGGCTATAGACAGAAATTCTAAACTGAAGGCCCTTAATACAAAATGCCACTCAATTAGTGGTAACTATGTAGACCCAGAGACAATTACTATTAAGTTTGGGCAAGGTCAAATCTGGCAGTGACTGAGATGCCTTTTTCCTTCCCCAAGAAACCCTGTGAGAGGACTGACCTTGGAACACTAGAAGTGGGCTCTGCTCTCCTTATTCACAATGCCCATGACCCATCCAGAAAATCCTATCTTCTTGGGTAGATGCAGCTGATTCCACCTTGGAGAGGCACTCAAATTCTTAAACTTGTTTGTAACTTAGAGTAAAAGATCGTTTTGGCTGTCAAGCCAATCAATGCAGTGACTGGAACTAGAAGAAACAGAATTACATCATCTTACCCTTGTCTGTTCCCTAGAAAATGCCTAAGGAATTCAGTTGACAAAATCCTGCTGCTTGGTCTAATGATGCCAAAACCTTGGAACCTAATTATTTGTTCTTGGGACATGCTCTAACTCTGGAAGTGGCAAATGCCTCGGTACTAGGAGAATCCAAGTGGACCACCTATAGAGAAGACTATAAAAATGGGATTTTTATGAGGCTTATGAGTTGGATTAAATAACCTCCAATCTTGAATTTAGGATTCTTTTTTTTCTATTGTCCAAGGTTACTTCCCTTCTGAGAAATCACAATTTACATTCATAATACAAACTCCAGCAACATGAACTAAATGAACATTGCATTCTGAAAGAATACATACCAGGGATAATGGCTATGAATTGAGATGAAAGCAGTCTCTACGACTTTGACAAATGGCTTACTAGGAATATACCTGAGACAGGTCTTGACCAATTATCAATAAACTACCACCTAAATTACCTTCAGTCTAACAGCCAGGGTCACTGAAACCAACCACAATAACATCGTCATCGTCACCACCGTCCCCTGTCCACTTACTGTAGAAGTTTTCCGAGTTATAAATTCAAGAGCAGCACCATTAGGTCATAGAGTACATATATTTGATTTGGTCAATATTTCCACATTTCTCCAAATGCCTGCATCAGCCTATACTCCCACCAGCGGTGTGCAAGTGTTCCAGTTTCCCCTCACCTCCAAATAAGGCACCAACAAATCCAAGAAGTGTTAACTTCTCTGATAGGCCTAAGCTTCCCACGGCAAAAAAGCTTGCCCTTAATCCATTCTCATTTTACTTGGTAAAATTTCAATTTCTAAACCACGATTGATGGTTCTAGTGAGAGATGTTTGTAAAAGATCTTAGTCTTAAGCAAAACAGGTGAGAAAAACTATTATTAGATATGTTTGGGCTTCATGAACCATCAGAAGCAGAGCATAAATCTACTCAGGGCTCTCGTGATATTTTCTTCAGAATAAAAGCTTCTCTGCATATGAATCCAAGGAAGTAGAATGACTGACAATGTCTTCAGTGTGCTTCAAGGTATAAATAAAAGATAACGAGATTTGCTAGGGTCTCTGGGTGGAGATTGTACTCAGATACTTTTCAGTAACACCTAAGGATGGTTTTGCATAGTACTTGTTGCTATTGACCTATTTTTAAACAGGCTCCCAACTCCATCACAAAAGAAGTTTGAGAAGGGAGGCCTGAAAGAAGTAAGGTCTGAAATAATCCCTGACAATGATACATTAGTATTTTTTGGCAAAAAAAAAAAGTAGTTGGGCTAAACCCTGGTCATCCTGTGCCATTGTAAACCTCAACTTACAAGATCCCTAAAAGTAATGAGAGGCACTCAAACAAAATGAACCCTAAAAGATGAACCTACAGTTATCTCTGGCACTTTAGAGACACTCGTCCTCACCCAGAAACTGGATGGCTGTGGAAGTGAGGGGCGCTCTGATGTTAGACTTCATTTCCTCTGCCCTTGGCTTCAAGATCTCCACAGGAAAGAATGAAGAATCCTCACTTCTTTGAACTGAGGAAGGCTGCTAAGCTGGTAACCCACTATCAGATAGGAAAGTCAACAGGTCAGTGAAGGAAAAGAGGCCCAACTATCTGCTGGAGGCCGATCCCAGCCATAGGATAAACAAAGACCTTCCATAATCCCTCTACTCTGCAAATTCTCAGCTGCATTACCTCGGGGGAATTACTCAGCTTCTCCAAGACTCAGTTTCCTCACTTCAGACAAAAAGATAAAGACTAATGCACCATGGCATTGGCCAGCATGAATGAGACAATGGCAGCCAAGGACAGTACCTAGGTGCATAAGGCCTCAGAGGTATGGCTGTGCTTATGTCTTCTCTCCAAAAAGAGGTGAGATGCAGATTCCTACATGGGCTCTACCAACTCATGCACAAACTTATACTCATTCATCCACACAAATACATCATACCTTGAAATGCTCAGATATGCACTCATACCCACCCCCACCCCCCCCACACACACACACCTGCACTCATCCACATTTATGAAAGGCTTTGTCACCATTTCTCTTCCCTGATCACACCTGCCTTGTGCTGTGTTCTAGGGCACCACCCTGCCCCCTGGGAATGCAGATTTTTCTGATCACAGATAGTGGTGGAGCTGAAACAGGGTCCAGATGGCTTCCAAAGCCAACTCAACTCCTTGGGCATCTCAGAACTTTCCAAAGTGAGAATGACAAGGCTTCTTGGAAATAATCCAGTCTGGTGGTTCTGACGCCTCTTCTTTAGCAGTGCAATACTTTCTTCAAAGAAAATCTCACCCAACGACCCCCAGATGGAAGGCAGGTACAGACAGGGCTGTACCTGTCAGAACAGGGTGGGTATCCAGAGCCCTGTTTATCAACCCCCTCCCCAGGTGACCCTGAGATCCTCCAAAGAGCCACTGGGCTCCAGGAAACACCCTTCATTTAGCATATGGAGGAAGTGGGACCCAAGGTGATAAAGCAAATCACCCAGTTCCACATGAGTGGTCTGTGAAAGGGCAGGACCTACACCTAGATCTACTGGCTCAAAAGCCACCACTCTTTCCCCCGAGTTGCCAAAATATAGCCATCTAAATATCAGCACTTATATTAAGCATTAAATCCATTTTACTAAACAGTAACTACCCTCGCTGTATATGATGCACCAAGCTTTCGATGTCAACTAATTTGACTTACTCTCCTTTTCATTGCCCTTATATCTTGCTTAATAAGACATTTTATTCAGATACTGCTAAGGTAATAAAGGAAGGAGCGTGGTTGCCAAATGTACTGCCATTTTTATTTTTAGCTTCACTGGAGTAAGGGGTTATTTTCTTGTGAAAAGGATGAAATGCAGCTGCCGGCCTTTTAAATTGTATCACGCAATCCTGCTTTTGCCCGAGCAATAGATTTCCAGATAACTGCAGCAATCTTCTCGAAGTGTTAAAAAAAAAAAAAAAAAAAAATAGCCACTATCACCCTCCCAGCCCCTGCCCAGCCTCAATTGTAAAGCATCAGTATGAAGGGCTGTTTGCACCCACCCCATGAATCTGCTGACACCCGCCCCTGCTGAGAACTGGGAGGCTACACTTCAGGCTCTGTAGCCAAGGGCGAGAACTCTGGCACACCCTACCATGGTTTAAAAAGTGATAGTGGTGATGAGGAGGAGGGTATTAAACTAACATTTAATGAGTGGTTATCACATACAGGTGCTATGCCAGGCGCTTTATATGCATTATCTCATTCCATTTTCACAATAACCCTATGAGGGAAGGACTATTATCACCATTCCACAGATGAGGACACCAAGGCAACAGAGAGGTTAGGCAACTCGCCCAAGGTTACCCACTGGTATATGGTAGAGTCAGGATCTGAACCCAAGCCTGCTGGGCTGTGGACCCTGCACTTGGAACCAGGCTCCTAGACCTGCCTTGTCAATAGCCAAGGCTTTGGAGTCTGAAGACCTGAATCCAAATCTCCTCCACTGTTCACTAGCTGTGCGTCCTCAGGCAAGCAGCTGAACCTTTCTAAGCTTCCTCTTCCTCATCTGTAAAACGGACACAGCAGCACCAGCTCACAGGTCACTGTGCGGACTGTGTCTTGTTCCCCTTACCTCAGGGCAGGAGGTCCTTCCCTTAATATTTAAATTCTGAGCTCAGGTCCCACGTTAAGGAAAGGATCTGAGTCCTGGTGCAAGAGTAGGTGTGCCACAGAAATTGCCGAGCAGAAGCTTAGAAAAAGCAGCACAGGAAGGGAAGAGAAGGAGGGCAAAGAGTTTTGACTGAGTGTCGCTGTAGCTATGAGCATCTCCAGCAAACACAGAGGGACCAGCAACAGAGGAAGATGACAGACAGGTGTGCAGGCTGAAGATGTACGTGGTTTTACAGTGGACTCTACGACGCACGCATTTCACACTTGGGATCTGTGTAGTCCCAGGAGTCAGAACAAGGACCAACGGACGAAAGTTCCAGGGGAACACATTTGGCTCATCCTCAGAACAAACTTTCTACTTGTCTCAAGCTGGTATGCACTGTCCCTGATTCTAGTGAGCTCCCTATCACTGGAGAGCCCCGAGAGGGGTCCCTGAAGAGGCTGGATAAGGTCCATCCACTCTAACCCTGAAATTCTTTGATTCAAAGGTCAAAATCCCAATTATGCCCCTGAAGATCCAACTTGAGACTAGCAACTAGCTAGACTAGTTGCCATCTAGCTCTTAGATTTGCTGCAGCCACAGGGCAGCACAGAGCTCTGGAGGAGGCTTCTTAAAGACACCCCAGGCCACGATGGATCCCACAAGGTACAGAAAGACAATGACAGGCCTGCGTCTTCCTATGTAGAATTCTGGAAGTGTCATGCCTTAGTCTCAGGAGAGAAAAAGGCCAGAGATTTCCAGCAGAAAAACAAAAGAATCTCCTGCTGGGGCAGGAAAACTGTCCACTGAATAGAAAGCCGCTTTGCTTGTTTTAGAGCAGTGTTACAGGCCCAGGAAAGCAGGATGATGGCAACACGACCAGGTAATGAAGTGTGGAGGCATAGCATCTGCCCCCCAAGATGCCCCGGCAGCTCCGGAGACGTGGGTGCGACCACAGATGCTCCCTTATGCCGACAAACACCCAGGGGGAGACCCCAGCGATTAATCCATTTAATGAGCAATGTCCCACTACTGGATGAATTCCAGATAAAAAGGGGAGGCTTAGGGAAAAAAAAAGGGGGGGCAGGCTACTGGGTCACACCTCCAGCCAGACACTGGGAAGACCAAGAGCAGAGATGCCCATCTCCTGGAAACCGGTTTACTACAACCTGGAACTGAACATGATGTGTAAGTATGCATTTGTCTCCAGAGCACGAGACTGAAGATTTCAGATGAGTGTTTTCGTTCTGCCTTGGAAGCTGGCTTGTCTTTGTGACCAGGACAGCTCTTACTCCTAGTCTCTGGTCTTTGTCTCTCCTGCCCACCCCCCAACCCCGCACCTTGTCATGCTAGCGACAACACAGATACAAGACCTCCTTCCTAGTCAGCTTAGCCTGCTCTGCCTGTTGTTGTTGCCTGGTTCCAGGAACGTCCTTCCCAGAGTGCATGAGACACCCAAGAGAAACAGAAATGAAACAGGAGCCAACTTGGCATCTAAGCGCGTTCCCACATACTCATGCAACCACAACACACCGACTGAAAGCATAGTCTCTGCTGCCCCACTGCTGAGTTTGAATCCTAATTCCAGCCCTTCCTAGCTGTGTGACCTTGTCCAAGTTACTTAACCTCTCTGGTTCCTTATCTGCAAAATAGCAATATTAATAGAACCAACCTTGTAAGGTTGTTATTGGAGTTAAATGGCTTAACATATATAAACATTTAGATTCCTGCCTGGTACAAAAGCAGCACTTGCTCCCACTCCCATCTTCTCCCTCCATGACTGGCATGGGCATTTTTTTTTGGAAAGAAGCCCCCCACTCCTCACCACCACCCCCCTCCAAACTGCTATAGCAAACCTATACTTGTATGGGGGCTATACACATTTTAAGAATTTGGATGGTTCTCGGAACGTATTTTTTTAAGGTCAGGTACACAAAATATTTTTGATAAGAAAACTACTCTATTCCAACCCCTCCTGGACTCTAACAGTCTCAAGCAACTGGGGCAATTAAATCGTCAAGACGTGAATGTGTGTGTGGAGGAAGTACTCCAAGGCCTGAGATAAAAATGTTCATTACCAGCCAGGCCCCTGCACGATGACCAAATTAACCTCATCGCCAGGAGTATATTAAGGAAGAATAATAAATTATTCAAAACCTAATGCTGATCGAGCAAAAAAATATTTATGGAAAAATCATCAGATTATTGCATTTTAATCATGATCCTGTTGTATGGCTAAAGTGTTCAGTCCTCAAAGCACTTTGGCAGAAGATAAGCTAGTCCCAGAGTGACTTGATATCAGTGTCGTCCCCAGGAAAATGGACCACACAACCCAAAGGGCAGAAAGGGTCAGCAGATGAGGCTGTAGATCTGAAAAGCAGCCATCTGTGGAGGCATCCCTAGGTGTATTTGTAAGAAAGCCACCACTCAGCCAGGGTGGCAGGCAGCCATTTGGACGTGCCTGTGCCTTCACTTAAATCACCCTTCTCTTCAAAAGCAGCATGGAACCCCCAGCCCCTCAAATTTAATTCAGTGGCCCTTGAGAGCAGGTAAAAAAAAAAAATCATCATCGAAAAGAAAATATTCAGAAACCGGCAGGAGACGCCTCCCCATCCCTGTGGCGCTGGTAGCTTGTGCTCCTCGCGCCGGCCCCCGCACCCCCCCCCCACCCTGTTTAATGTCTCTAACTTTATGCCATGTTCTCTTCCTCTTTCAGCACGGCTGAGCAAAGCTGACAGGCGGATTCCTTTGCTTTTCAGGGTATTAAAGCCACTTTCCCGCTCTGACAGCCTGTTCTACTCTGCCACCTCATAGCTCTGACTTCACACTCCTCTGGGCAGCCAGTCCTTCCTGACAGACCACTGTCACTTCCCATCATCCTCTCTGTATATCCTGTTCTCTCCCCCTCAGCACGCATCCCGACTTTCCAACCAATGCAATTATTTTTTTTGACAAGCCATCCATCAGTTTTAACTTTAAAAGCACTTTCTGCTGATATCCATTGTTAAATCCTTTGCTTTTTTATGGGGCTTGCATGAGAGAATATGATATCAGACATTCAAACTACCAAACCATGTAAATTTACTTTGTTCTCAGCTATGTTTCCAATTTCACGTCCAATTTTTCGGTACATTATGCGTAGTTGTTGTGCTTAATATGATGTTGTCAAATCCCATTAAAGTTCACTGCATTGCACGGCTTTAAAAACAGGTTACAATTTGCATTCTATAAAGAAAGGAAGGAGTGCAGTCTGAAGTCAAGCTGAATCTTATTAAAATTATCTGTTCAATTGTTACATTTGTAGATGGAGTAATTTTGAGGCATTAGCTGAGACACATATGAAAATGTCAGCGTGCCAACTAACGACAATGAGAGCAAAAGGAATATCTCTGTGAAACTCAATAAAGCTCCTTTGCTGGTGACATAAATTTGATGATAATCCGAGGAAATGAATAAGGGACCATCCCGTTTGAATAGGAATTACCTTTTCTATTAAATCACTTTGGTGTGTTTCCACTTGGCCTACATCTTGGTCCTAGGCCACAGTGCATCTCTGGAGACTTATTCCAATACCAGTGGGGTGGGGGAGAAGTGCAAAGAAGGAGAATTTGTAAAAAGAGGAGGTCACTCCTTTGAAGGGCATGGTACTTGGAAGGGTCTCAAGACATCCTAAAAAAGAGCCTTTAAAAATATTTTCCTCCCGTGTGGAAGAAGCACAAAGAAGAAAGGTGTCTCGTGCACCAGCAGCGCATGGACGACCACGCTGATCTGCAAGCCAGTCTTTGAGCAGAGAAAACGCATGGGGAAATGCAAACACGCCGCACAGGGGAAAATGTTTCGGGTGCTGCAGGGACGGATGGGGATTTAGAGAAAGGGCTGAAGACCGAGATTTATGAGACTGGAACCAATATGTCAAGCGGTTTCTAGGGGTTTCCCTCTCCCATGGAGTTCCCATCCCAGCTGTCTTTATGACAGCACTGATTTCTGCATGTCTTGCCATTAAATCTAGTCTCTGATTTTAAAGGTATCCATCACTGGCACTGAGCAGAATTATGCCCCCTAGGGGCATTATTAACTGAACCATTGACTTCATTGACTATAACAAGTTGAATTTTTGTTTCACACACAAAAAGTATTCCCAGTGCAGACATCTACACCCCCTTCAAAGTTATTTTATTAAGGAAACCATAATTTTAATTTTTCCAATACAGTCAGTATTTAGGTAAGCCATGATGATAAAGAATAAAATTCAGTGACTATGGAAGATGTAATGAGGTGCTAAGGAAGTTGGTAGTGAGGCAGGAAGAAAAGGACAGAGCAAGTTTTAGGTTCAGCTCACACAATGACTGACTGTGTGACCTTAGAAAAGTCACTTAATCTCTCTGGGCCCTCATTTTCCTATCTGTAAAATGAGAGTAAGTATTCCTCACAGTTATTATATGGATTGAAAGAATTAATCCATGTATAGTACCCTGTATATTCTGGCGCACTGTAAGAGTTTAATAAACACTGCTATGCTCCTCCTCATCACCACCAATAAGAGACGAAGAACAGAATACAGAAAACAAAATGTTAAGAATAGGGAAGAAAAGGCCCATCAAGAAGTCTAGGCTGCAGATGAAAATGAGTGTTTGGGCTAGATGCAATGAGAAGAAATAGGTTTTAATTCTCATGTCATCTAGTCATTTGGCAGCCACTCTCAGGGCATTGTTGAAAAAGATTCTGAGGCCTCATCTGAGTTCTGGGAGAAGAGTCATACAATCACATCAATGACTTGCGCCTATGGTGAAAAGTACAGGTGGCATAAAATATGTAAGTTGAAAAGACAGCCAAAATGTCCGGACCCTGCATGGAAGGGTAAACGTGAAGCAGGGATGAGTATCTGGGCAAGGAGTCTATGGTTAACCACACAAATAAAAAAACGGCAGAAGGCAACTTCCAGATGGGCCAGAAGAACCAAGCAAACAGGCAATAGGGCTCCCAACAAGGAGAGATGCACACCTTTCTCCTGGCCTCAGACACCTGATTGGTGCATTTATGCCCACTGTCCACCAAGCAAGATCATCTCAACCATTCTGACATATCAAGGAAGGCAAACCAAACCATATTCCATGTTGTCAGGTCTGAGAAAAAGGAGAGAGACCATGAAGGTGGTTAAATAAAGCTTCGGAGCAGGAGTAGCTTCTTTCTGCAGAGTAAGAGATCTGCCCGAAAGGGAGGAATTAGCCTTTACAAAATAGTTTGTTAATGGAATGTGGAAGGAATGAAGGTGGGTCCAATGATTTCACCCTCACTGTCAGGAAGTCTGGCCTCCTGATGCACAGGAGACCGATACCAACTCTGAATAAAGACCTGTTCAAGTTTCACATTTGGTTCTTCTTACCACAGCAGAGGAAACAGAAAAGAGATAAAAAGTAAAAGGGAAGTCAATGGGGAGAAACGTGGGGGGTGGACAGAACAATCGGAGGATGAAGGAGTTTACTTCTAAGGCACATTCATAAGTCTGGATGACAAACACTGGAGGTGGAGCAATGGAATAGGAAGCTTATCAAATATTAAATGCCTAGTCAGGAAGGAATAGAGGGAGGAAGGGGATATTTAAACAGAGTTGTAGGAAAACTTCCTCTTGAAATACTAGATCTTGAAAATAGAATGTGCCGGTTTGGTTTAAAAGTAACTTTGGAGGAGCCTCAGTCCTACTGCAGGTAGTCCCTTTGGGACCTCAAAGACAGAAGCATCTGTACCTGGGTGTGGGTGCGCACACAGACGCACGCACACACATACACACCCCTCTTTCCTAGCTCAATTAGAGGTCTTTAATGACTCCTCTGAAAGTTCTCCTGATAGACTCCTACAGGAGCGGAGATTCAGCCCTACATATGTCTAGGTGAAAATATGTCATGGCCTAAGTTTCCTCGTTTGAAGGGGAATTAGTCCTACACATCATCCATCCCTCCCCTGAATGGCTGGAGCAAAGAGTCCATACAGAATCAGGCTAACGTTTGGCACATCCTGATCTGTATTTGTGTTCATCTTCCTAACACCACAGTGGACATCTTTTGGGAGTAAAGACCGTATATTGCACTACTTTATGATCCAGTCTTGTAAATGCACCACCCAGTATGAAGTGGGACCTCAATAAATACATCTGTTTGAGGAAGCTAACATCAGGCAGTAATGATTGAACCTAAAATAGTGCAAAAGAACCAGGCCTCCAGCCACTTGGCATTTTTGTTTATTTATTGTTTTTTTTGTTTATTGCCAAATCTCATATCCTATTAAAGATTTACATGTCAGTGGCAGCAATATTCCTGTTTAAATATCTAAGGAGTGACTCCATTTGCTTCTCCCTACATTATTAATTTGATTGGTTTTAAAGTTATTGGATGTGAGAGGCATTAGACAGACCACACACAAAACCCGTTCCCCTCTCTCTAGGAAATCACTCTAGTGAAACGAGATGGCCCAGCCGCCCACCCTCACACCCGCTCTGCAGGTGGAGGCCTCAGCCGGGAATACACAAAGCTGCACGCACCACAGGGGAGAGGCACCTCCTGGGGACCCAGCAAGTCACGAGCATCTTCCGTGACTGGTACTGTGAGACCCCTTCTGACCTGTGCTTCATTTTTCTATTCTTTCTTTAGAAATTCTTGAGAGAGAGTGGTAGAAGATCTTAGCGCCCAAAACAGAGGAGGATCTAGGATGTGGTACCATCTAAGGGAAGAAAATATAGCTCCCGGACTCAGCTCTGCCATAACCAGCTATAGGACTAGACTATCCTTAGGAATTTTCCTCTCCATTCATTGGCCTCTTCACCTGTAAAATGCATGGAGAAATCTGGACAGGAGAGATTATAGCATTGACCTGTTGTCAGTCAAACTCTCAGACTCACCAGGCCCAGGGGCTGGGAATGTGGGAAAGCCTGAGGAGGAGGCAGGTGCCCCAAACGCCACCCACGACGAGAATCAGGCTAAGTATTCAGATACAAGCAGAAAAATACAAACAAACCAGATGAAGGTCAACTCAAGGGATTTGGTCAAGATGATGTTGACATTCACAAAGAGAGAGAGAGAGTAGCAGGGAGGGCAGGAAGAAGGGGGGGAGAATTATTAATAATTCAGGGACACTGAATCTTTGAAAATCAACTTTTCAACATCTTGTCTACTTGAACAAGGCAGGGAAGCATCACAAGGACGCACAGCAAATTGGAGCATTTCTCCAGACCCACAGGACTACCTCTGCACCTTCCTCAGGCCACAAATCCCAGGGAGAGAAGAAACGTATCCAATCAAACAGATACCTCCTCAAAAGCTGCAGTCTTATAACCGTAGCAACAATTTTTATAGAATGTGCTAAGGATTCCAAAAAGCTTCTTTTGGTGAGTATTCCCTTGAGTTTTCATGAGATGAGCTCCGAAGACTGCCTGAGATTCCATGAGTCTAAAAACCTACTATCACTCCCTCATACAGAAGTAGTCATGCATCTCAGAATAGTAAGTGGGCTAAGCCTTGCAGTACCAACAGATGAAATCACCTACACTGCTAAAAGATTTCCCAACTAGTGCCAAGAACAAGGATATGCAGACCCACAAGGTAAACAAATCCTGAGCCTAGACTGTCATTCTCTTTCTTAGCAAATCAAAGTCAAACTCATTTTGGCTTTACAGCCGTCGACAACAGACCCCATACAAGGCCATGCAGTGAAGGGTTAGGAGCAGGAATCCAGGCCATGTGGCCCAGGTTGGTATTTTAGCTCTGTCCCTTCTTAGCTCTATGACCTCAGTCAAGTTACTAAATCTCCCTCTGGACCTCAGTCCCTCCTCTCAAAACTGGCCGTCATTGATGGTGCCAGCTTCCTAGGGTCATCATGAGGATTAAATGATTTAAGATATGTGGAGCATCTAGAACCATGCCTGACACCCAGGAAGCTCTTATTGTCTCTTTTCCCTCTGCGGGATACATGCTCCATATCAAATATGTCACGGTCTTCACTGTCCTCTCCCACCTCCCAACTATTTGAGGGAGGGATTGTCTTACCAGCCACTGTCGCCTTCATGCACAGTGCCTGGGTTGAAGTATAACAGGTGTCTCATCAATGTCTGTAAACTGAGCAGGTGAATAAAAGCAAGAAGGGGGCAGGTCCCCAGGAAGGTCCCCACACTCCTGCTCACCGACACTATACAGCTATCCCCCCAAGATCAAAGCCCCCCTTCTCCGCCTGGTGTGATGCTTCCCCAGCTCGAGACATCTGCTCCACAAGGCTTCGGAAGGCATCACAGTGCGACAGTTAAGGCAATAGTTCATAACCAGACTGCCTGGGTTTGAATCCCAGCACTTCCACTTACTAGACCCTCGTGAGCCTTCATATTTATCCAACAGCACCCAGAAGCCACACATAGCTCTAAATGCTCTATTTCCTTAACTCATTTTATCCTTACAGAAACCCAGAAGGTATATATCTTTATTCCCACTTTACAGGCAAAGAAACCAAGGCTTACAAAGGTGTATTTGCCCAAGGTCACTATGTTCAAAGTCAAGTCTTTCCTTCTTTCTACTTGTATTTGTTCCCAATGAATCCCTTTTAATTTCATTTTTTCTTTCGGTTTCCTTCCTTGGTGTAAGGTATGAGGGACTAAATGTACCATTCTGAGGCCCGAGTCCAACCTCAGGTCGAGTTGCCTCCAGGGCCGTGCATTTTCTTCGTACCTGGAACAGGGCTGGCGAGAGAGATCACATGAGAGAAGGGTCTATTTATTGATATTTATTCTCCTCCCCAGATTCCAGGCACAGCCTTGGTTTGACCACACTAACACGCCCAGATTCAGGAAGCTAGTTCCCCGTGGAGAAGGGGCATGTGGGGTGGATCCTTCTCAGACCTGAGCCCAGCACCTGCTGGCCAGCCAGCCGGAGTCAGGGTACAGCACAGACCATGGACAGCACAGAAGTGTTCTTTGGAGCAAAGCAGTCCCAGGCTGATGTTCTGCCAAAACCCAGAGAACATGGCCAGGGGGCTACACTGGAGCCCGCACGCCCATGACTGCCGACATCCACACTGCTTAGCGTGCTACTGGATGGGAGCACTCACAGGACAGACTTCTCAGACTCGGAACGCCAGAGCTGGCCCTGTCACCTGGAGACAAGGGGGAGGCTACACTCTGCCCAGGTGGCGCCGACACCCCCCTCCCCAAATCCTTACGCACTGTGTAACTTCCCCACAAGCGCTTTCCCTATTTGCAGCCTGCAGAGCAAGCATGCCATCCTGCTCCTACTCCTTGGCAGAGGAGACTGTGGGCCCTGACACCACGTCTATACAGCAAACTGTTGCTAGGTTTATGTAAATACCATGGAAACCAGAGCCGTAACACAGAAAGACTCGCAAAGAAGCAACTTAACATAAGGTCAACAAGCCCCCTGACAAAAAGTGTATATAGTGCTCCATCTTCAAAATACAGCCAACTCTGTTTTCCTTCCTAACCCCTAGGCTACAGAGGCTAATGAGATTCACAGACAACGTATTAAATGATGGAATTCTCCACACAGCTCCATTTCTTTCTATAAATAATTTTAAAACTATTACCCAACAATGTATTGTAATAAAAAAGCTGACAGGGTCTTGCTCAACAAGTAATCAGTGATGTGTTTTCACACCTGGAGATGGAGAACTTTCTTATTATGTGTCCCTGGTGATTTTTAGGTGTTTCCATAAAACTGTTGCCATTATTTATAAGCCACGGGTTACTTCCCTCCACCGTAAGCTAAAATTAATGAAAACTTATTTTAAAGATTCGGAAAAGCAGGGCAGAGTAGGGGATGTGTGCCAGGCAGCCCATGGGGGATGGGGGCGGTTTTTGGAAGTCACCTGTGGCCTTCCTGAGGGCAGCCCTGGTTCCATTCAAAGGACAGGAGGCAGTACCTTTGGAGAGGAGGTGACCTCTTGGGGATGAGGCACTGGGAAGCAGCAATCCCACCCAGGCAGGGGCTGTCTCCACCTCTGCTGCCTCAAGCTTGCCAGCCCAAAACTCCAAGGGTGTCCCAAACTGTAAGAGCCACATGCGTTGGGCAGTCTCTGCTGCCAAGCACTGGACGTCCTGCCCACACCCACTGCCTCACCACGTCAGAGCTTGGTACTTGCCAGGTCAGCATCCTATAGGAGCAACTTACAGGCTGTGGTGGCCAGTGTGCACGTATACACACAGGCCTGGGGCTCCCCACACCCATTCCTGGCACCCCCAGAGCTAAATGTCAGGAGGAGGAGGAAGCAGGACTACGACAACCATCAGGTCCTTCCAACTCTTCTGCTCATTTCTGGGCTCGGGGACATGATTAACACCAGCGGGTCCAAGGAGGCCTTACTCCAGCGTCTATAAAAGCCCAGTCCGTACTTCAGACTCACTTCAAATATTGTGTCCTCCGAGAAGCCTTTTCTGTTACCCACCATCATCAGAAAGGGATGGCTCCCTCATGAAGTCCATAGCAAGTGTGGTCACTTCCATGACACCTACTCACTGGCCTAGTAGTCTAGCTACTTGTACTCGTATCTTAACCCCCTGCTGGACTAGATGGATAAGTAACAACTTGAGTTAACCACGTCTACTCATCTCTATAGTTATCAGTCACTCAGGCCCTCCTAAATCTGGGGAGAGCAGCGAAGTTAAGTCTAGGAAGGACACCAAACTTGGACACTAACACATGGAGTTCATCCCAGGTTGTCCTACAAGTTGTGATCATGGGCAAGTCCCTTAGCCTCTCTGAACCTCAGTCACATCAACCGTCAAATAAGAAAGGTTAGATAAGAGAATTGGTAAGGTCCCTAGTCAGCTTTAAACTTCTCGGACTTTATTATACAAAGCTATGGTATTTGTAGTCAGGAGTGACACACTAACTTAACCCAGCCAGATGACAACTTATTTTTTTAAATGGGCCAATGTGTGTGTGTTGGGAGGTGTGGGGAGAAGGGCATATTTTGAGGAATTTTTTTTTTCTTTTGCCACTAAATTGCACCATATAGACTGTGACCTCTGCACTGGGCCACAGTCGCAGGAGGTGATGTCGCCCCATGTTTCCAAAAATAACACCTGTCTACTGATACATCTGAATGACACTTAAACTAATTAATTAGCAGACTCCTCATCCACTGAGAAAGTTATCTGTAATTAAGGTGTCAAATACACAATTACAAACCAACCCAGGTTACAAAGAAAGGTCCTTTGGATCTTTGAAAAGAAGGACACAAGAGAGGTTAGCTAACTGTGCGTTCTGCACTCCAGGTGATGTCTTGACAAAGACATGCTGATCACAACTCTGAATTCACAAAAGGGAAATAATGAATCTTCTTTCTCACTAGAAAGTGGGGCTCTGATAGTTGGAGAACCATTCACTCACTGAATCGTGCTTCCAAACTTTGGAAAAAGAACTGAAAAATGCATGTGTTAAAATATCTCCTTGCTCACCCAAATCATCATTTTATGCACTTATATGGCAGCACAAGTGAATTCTTATGAGGCAAATCATGTGAACAGAGAAAAGCTGCAGCTCTGTCTTCCCAGCACATGGGATTCATGACGGCACAAGCTGACTCTTAAACATGGAGCAAAACACAGCACACTAACAGGAGAGGTGAAACGCGTATTATTATCAGCTCGCCATTTCAACAGCTGGAAGCTAAGGAGCAACCAAATCACACTGGAGCTAACAACTGGCAGCTGCAATTTTCTCTCCCTTTTTGATCCCTTCACAAGTATGTGTTGCATGTGGTTTGACTATTTTTGAAAAGAAGGAAGAAAAAAAAAAAAAAACAACAACCCAAACCTCGGGCAGTCCTTTCACTATGGTTTCTTTTTGCAAGCCTTTTTCAGATGCGATCACTTCGTTTAGCAAACTTCTTCTCTGCCGTCATTTTTAAAGACACAGAAAGACAGCAGGGCATTTCCCCAGCAACAGCGAGAAGTCAGTGCAAATGCACAGGAGGGGTGGCAGAGCCCAAGGTGGAGAAGCATGCAGCTTTGGGAGGAGGGGTAAGTCTTCCGAAGGACAAGGTCATGAAGGATTCGGGGGAGAAAACAAGCCAAGACAAGCCTGCTTGCCAGACCACGACAGACAAAAAGCCAGACATAATTCTTTGTGCCCGGGAACTCTTTTCCTCCTGCTCCGTTCCTCTGGGGCTTCTTGACTTGAACCCCTGGTCTACCTGGAATGGCTATCTTGCCCATGCCCTCAAGTTTCTCAGTCTCTACAGCATGAAAAGCTGAGGTCTCCTTCCTCCTGATGCTGGAAGTCTGCAGCTGTATGAGCAGCATTGAAAGAACTTAGCCTCAGAGAAGCAGGCAGAATCATAATGCTCCCCTCAGGCCAAGCAGGGCTGACTTCTCCGTCAGGCACAAGGCATACACTCCCCAGAGCCCATAAGACTTCAGGTGACCACAAAAAATGTTTACATTTCTTTTAGAAGCAGAAGGAAAAAAATGTAACTTTAGGGTGAAGAATATACTAATAGATTTTTTTCTGTACACCAATAATCTTTAATACTCTTTATGCAGGAAGGGGCCCACGACGTCCAATGTACCTGGGGCCCATGAAAGTCACCACGGGTCCCTGATTCCACATCATTCTGCCCCTTGAGCCTTTTGTCCGTGCTGTGTGGGATTCCCTGCTTCAGCCTTCCCTGAATTCAGTGAGTAAACAGACTCAACTCAACTCTTACCTCTTCCCTAATACTTCCTAGATTGCTAACACTTTTCTCTCCTCAGTTTGGAATTCTCCAGCAGTTAGGGAGCACACAATAGCCTCATACTCACCAAGTTTCTACTTCGCATGTATGTTATTCCTGCTCCTTGAGCCTCAAGACAAATATTATGTCCTCACTGCTGGGATAACTGGAAGGCTCACCAGTGCCCACAAAATAGGCTGCATGTCTTAGCCACACATTCAAACCCTCAGTACCTGGACCCCCAGTAGCCTTTCCTTACATCCTCCAACCTACCCCAACGTACCCTGAACCACAGCCACACCAGATACCCACCATTTTCCAACATGCCTCATATTCTTCCCACCTCCAGGCTTTTGTAGAAGCTGTTCTGTCAGCCTAGGGTACCCTCCCCTTACACAGCTTCCTAACAAAAGCCCAACTCATTCCATTAAAGCCTAATTCCGATGTAACCTCTTCCAAGAAGCCTTCCCAGATCCTTCCACTTGAACTAAACCCCTCCCTCTCCTACTTTACCTCAGCACTTTGCTTGTCTTCTACGATCTTCCTCAGAGTCTGACTTCTATCCAGAGGCGGTGTAGACCACAAAAGACTTCTTAGTCTGAGTTCCCCCAGAAGCAGATGCTGAGATAAGGATTCGAGTCAAAGTACTTTGGGGGAAGGGACCCCAGGAGTGGGGGAGTGGGGAAATGAGACAGAGAAGGAAAAGAAGTGAGAAATGGTGCACGGTACCTTACAAGGTGCGTTCCCCCTGCGGGCAATGGGAGCTCGCTGCAGTCGGGGAACTCTGGGAGACAGAAAAGAACATGCCTCAGAGCTATCCCAACTGAGGAAGATGGGGCATTTATCCACCAACACCTGGTGCAGGGGAAGCTGTACCCAAGGGTCATTAATTCTCTGGCATTTCCAGTCTGTCCTGCCACAAGCAAAAAAAAAAAAAAAAAAAAAAACAAGCTCCAGCTTTTTTTCCCCTTGCAAGAGAAAGCTTACAAGGCTGAGACGAGGAAGCTTCTGGCTGGTGACTGGGCAGCGTGCACAGAAACCATAACACTGAGGGGACACACTACCCACAGCTTCTGCGGCAAGGGGCATGGACTTCTGCAGCCTACAGCACCCAGCAGGATCTTGGGTGTGCTGCAGGCACTCAGGAAATGCTCACAGAAAGGAAACCATCTTTAAGCTCTTGGAAGGCAGGGGCCACATTTTCTTTTCTATGGGCCACAGTGCCTAACCTCAAGACAAGAACTCAAATCATGCATGCTAGCTGAAGAACAGTGAATGATTTAACACACCACCCCACCTCGCAAACGAGACCATGCCAAATAAATTGAATTCCCATCCTATTAGCTGTTCTCTATTTCATAAATGCTATCTAATTCATGCAAGCATTATAAACCAACCCTGCCCTGTGAGATTTAGCAATGAGGACAGTAATGAAGACATAAGGAGTTAAATAGTCTCTTGAGAAAATGCACCTATATTCAGAGGAACAACCCAGAAACACTACAGGACTCTGGGCAACTCCATAAATTTCCAGCTTTCGTGCAGCTTCTGGCACCTCGCCCTCCCAGGTGGTACTGCCTGTAGCAGGAACTGGAATGGAGGATATACTAGAGGTGCTCAGCAGCCCCCATCCCATCCGCTAGCTTCCTTGTGATCAGACCATGTCACACTGGGTGCACCGAGACATGGCCTCAGGGCCCCGCCTTCACCAGACATAGCCAAAGACTCAAACAAAGAGAAATAATGTAAGCTCATGCAATAGCATCAGGCAAGGGAGGGACAAGCCAGCTTGTCTTGCCAATTTCAGAGCAGAACAGATGTTTCTGCATCTCCAAGTTATCCGCCCTCCTAGGACACCAGACATAGGTCACCCATCAGTCATTCATCTTTATGATGAGTTGCAGCAGCCAGCACACAGTCAAGATTAACGCACATCCTTTCCAAGAAATGTTGTTTAATGGCAAGGATATACTGAGGGTGATTGTTCATGCCAGATCATTCTCGTCAATACAACCAACCCAGTTTCAATACTATACTAGGAAAAGAAAATCCCACATACTGCCTTGCTCCTAGCAAGAGACAGAGGAACCCAGGGGCAGTGTTTGAGTTGTGCTTTGCCAATGAAGAACTATCCTCTGGCTGAATTTCATGAGGGCTGGCCAAATGAAGACCTGTATGGAGACCACGGGTTTATTGACTTGACCCAACTATGATACCCTCAAGCAATATGGAATCAGCACACAAGGGACCTGGCTCCTACTCATGGCTCTGCTCCTTGCTGACAACATCTTAAGCAAATTACTTCTCCCCTCTGGACCTCAGTTTCTTTTTATAGAAAATGAGAGGATAACCTCCAAGTCTCCCCCTTGCAGCTTTAACATTATATGAAGTTCTAAGAATCCTCATGCTAGAGTGTCCAATGTTAACTTTCATCCCTGGAGTGACAACAGTAAACTGGGCAACGGCAAAAAAAACAAAAAACAAAAAACAAAAAACAACCCTCCGAAATGTGAATATCGTCACTAAAATATTTTCATCTGGATAAAGCAAGCTGTCCTACTACTATTTTTTCCCCTCAGACAACTTTAGAACTACAACATTCCAAAGTAAATTGCTTTCTGCTTTAATTAGAAAAGGAAATCAGCAAAAGAGAAAAATAGAATTTGAACACAGCTCTTCCACACAAACTTGATTTTATTCCACTCATCTGTTAGGAGCCACAAAGGAATTACTTTGACCACCAGAGGGCTTTCCACACTGACAAAATGCATTAATAAGACATAGGTGGTGAAATTAAAAAATGAAAAGTTCCAAGTTACACTATTTAGGTCCATAAAGGCCTGGGGTCTGAAAAGAAAGAGAGAAAAAAAAAAAATTGGAGTTGCTCCTGAAGAGCATGTACTTCTTTACAAACACGATGAGGAAAAATTCCAATCCCTCCTAAATTCCAGAAAATCATCAGAAGTATTTGGTGCATAGAACCAAAGGAAATCACAAGTTAGCTATCAGAGGTGAAAGAGTCTTGTTACAAAGGGAATGCCCTAAATGTTGAACTAGGTTCTTGTATCCTTGTGCTTATTCAGTCAAAATTTAGAAGTGCTCACAAATATGATGTTTTTAACACATGGGTTGGGGATAGCCAACACTGTTGAATATTCACCACAGGACAGTCTTGTGACAGTCCTTTATGTATATTAACTTGGTCAATTCTCATAACAATCCTATAGACAGACACCATGATTATCCCCATTTTACCTATGAAAAAACTGAGGCAAAAAGAGGTCAAATAACATGCCCAAGGTCAAGCAGCTAGTAAATGTCAAAAAGAGTTCAGGAATCAACTATCCCCGTCTGCCAACAGCCGAACTTCCACTGACTACAGACAAGCATTCTATAAAAAGAGCCACCATGTACAATAACCTACAGAATGAGAAAAAGAAAAAAAAAAAAAGTCAGTGAAGGAACAGTCTACTTTTGGGTTTGACTCTCTCTCTCTCTGGGTTCTCAGATGATGTAATACAGCTCCCAGCGTTCTTAGGGGCAACTCCCAGAGAAGGCCAAGTACATTCATGGCCCCCATTTCTACCAAAGTCTGTTCACATTTTTTGTCTTATGAATTGGAGGTTCCCACATATGATTTCATTTGGAATAAAAGATTCTATTAACATTAAAGTTTAAATCTGTTATTTCACTAGACATTTTAGAAAAAAATTTCAGAAAAAAAAAGAAAACAAACTTCTTTGGGTTCTCTTCTCTCACAGCACTTATTCTACTGGAGTGAAGTGATTCTATTTGTGGAGCTCCCTTTCTATATGGTTGAGCTCCCTGAGATAGGGAATATTAACCTTTTTTTTTTTTCTTTAGGTCCTCAACACTTAGCCTAAGATTTGGCCCAGAATAAAATTTTCAAATATTTGCAGAATGAATAAATAAAGTAGTAGTCTTAGGCTAGCTACTGTGATAGATAAACTATGAAATTTTAGGGACATAACAGAAAAGATGTTTATTTCTTGCTTATGAAAAGACAATTCAGGTGTCCATTAGATGTCCTTCCATGTGATTTGGGAACTCAGGCTCCTTCTACTTTGTGGCTCTACCAACCCTAATACCTCCAAGTCCTTCACCTCCACCTGGCAGATGGGGAAAGAAAGCATCATGGAGCCTGCAGGGAGAAGAGCCACTGGATCCCACTGGGAGGGAGCAAGAGTGCCAGGAACAAGTCCTCACTGCAGAAGAAGAGAATAACTTTGGTAGATAGCTGGCCAGGCATTTGTTCCACAATGACATCAAGAGAAACATCAGCCTGAACACAAGACCCAACGCATAAGAGATGGCTTTCAAAGGAAAAAAAAAAAAAAGAGTCCCTAACCACTTCCTACCTAAAAACAAACAAGGACGTAAATATAGCCACAGAGATAGAAAATTATAATTTCTCAAGGAACGTTCATTGCATTTTACCATGACAAACCAGATTTGCTACATATTGGTATACAAATGGGCAGAAACCGAAACCCAGGTCACCATTTACAAAGTGTCTGGTGTGCCTCCTTACAGGAGAACACTGGTGGGGAGAAAACAGAAGGGAAAATGAATGTGTATTTGGAGAGGCCTCACTGCAACACTGGGACATGCAGAGAAGCCCAGAGCCCCAAGTCGGCCTGTACCCACATAGGTGACCTAGGATATAAACCATTCAAGTTCCCCTGTGCTTCAGCTGCCCTCACCTGTCAAAAGGGAAAGACAATCCCTACCTCTCTTGCCACAATATCCCAAGCAGAGTGTGAGATCATGTAATAAAAGCTGTGGAAAAAAATCCCTGAAATACCTAAAATCCTCCTAAGTGTTTTGGGACAGGGCATGGGACTATTCCATGGTCCTCTTCCCAGCTAGATGGGGATTCCTGCAGCTCTCTGCCACTGCAGCTGAGATGCTTCTGGAAACCTCCTCATAGATCATTCCAGCATTTCCACTTTCACTTCCCCGAGAGTCATGCTCAACTCCATTGCTCAGAGTCAACATGTGAGCAAACCCCTTAACCTCTCTGGACCTCCATAACCACACCTGTTCCCTGGGTTCTGGCAACACAGTGGAGGCTTAAGTAGGGGGCAGGGCCATGGGTTCCCGGAAGGTCCTTCTTCTGAGATCCAAGCTCCAATTCTCAAGTAGATCCAGTGGTGTCAGAGAGACCCGTCGGCCCACCGTGCGGATCCCATCCTCCCCCTCCCTGAGTCTTAAAGCAGGCTGACCATGTGGGAGGTGTGGATATTAGCGGCAGCCCCAGGCCAATGTTACTGCAAAGTAACAGCAGAGTACCGTGCAATCAGTCTTTAATGTCAGCCCTAACCTTCCTAAATGGGTTTGTAATGAGAAACCCTTGTTTGTCACAGAGAAGGTATGATTGATGCGGCCTATGAGTGAAATGAAGCCACAGTGACCATCTCAATAACATGAACAGCTGCCAAATATTCATTTAGCAGAATGAGTTTAGAAAACTTTGAGCAGATTGCTTTCACAAGGCTGCCTTCAACAAAAGGAAACATAATTAACGAGCTAATATCAGCATGTGTCTGGCTAAGCTAATGAATATCAAATTACACAGAAACCTGTATAAATCATCATTACCCTGAATTTTAATTGAACTTGCAATTAAACATGACAAATTTTATATACACTAAACCTTTAATTTATACTTTCAAATAAGGAATAATTTATCATTTTTAGTATTTCATAGTTAATTTCCCAATATGTGCACTTCTAATTAACAAGGACAGACAGGCATTTAAAAAAAACATACACACTCTCTCTCGCCTATGGCTCCGTTCATAACAATAATTTTCCCTTTTGTATACATTAGAAACTATGTCCAGGAGTTTGAATGCCAAAAGGCCTACTGGCATATTCAAGGAAAGATCTTACAGCCAGAGAATGAGAGGGACGGTTTCCCCTTTTGCTCCTCATCTCTCTCCTGCAATGACAGAAATCAAAAGGGCAAGACACATTAATGCAACCTGGCCAGCATCTCAGTTACCCGCTCAACCTTGCCCCAAACTCCGATCATGTTCAGAACACAGGGCCTCCTGTGCTGGATGAGCAAACCATCTTGTGCTTCAAAGCAGCACCACCTTAGAAATAAAGCACCTTGCTCCAGCGTCAACGCCAAGCTTATTTGTTTACCTGGCCAATGGTAATGAGCTCACTCTGTGGATGGATTTGTATTTTATTATTATAATTACGCCACCATTATAAACATACCTCGAGCAACCTCAGCATAAAAGGCAGGGAATGCTATTAAAACATACATATAAACGCACAGGGAAACAAGACAGGATTGTAAAAGGGCTGCAACAGAAACTAATTGGGTTTGCTTTTCTCAGTAATCCCAGCCCATTAATATGGTAAGCAGTGTGGTCTAGGGAGCTGCACGCTGGGAACCAGGAGATGACAGTTCTATACCTGGTTAGGCCTCTAATTGGCTGTGTGACCACAAGCAAGATGCTTCACCTCTCTGTGCCGCGGTGTGCTCAGGGGCAAAACAAAGATAATGAAGACAACTGTGACTCCTTTAAACATGTGAAAATAACTTGAAAAAGAAAACATTATAAAATGTAATAGCACCATTCTGTAGCTATGGAGAAGACAAACTAAAGAAGCAGAAAACAGCCAACGAGGCTCATGCACACATATTTTTTAATGCAATGATCATATTAAATATTGGCAACTTAATTCCTATTTCTCATTTCATATGTGAAGGAGTCTAGACAGATATTATCATCACCATTTGAAAGATGAGAAAACAGAGTCACGGAGAGGCCCACTCTGCAAGGCAGAGGCGGGGAGCAGGGATGAGAGTGAGGACTCAAGGGCAACTCAGATGAGGCTCTTCTGACCATACCATGCTTCCTTTCTGCACACTCCCTTAGGAAGACTCGCAGCCCTATCCTGATAGGACTGATGGCTCAGCAGAATGTCTTAAGTCTGGAGAGGAAATAGGCACCACTTCCCGAGAGCAAACTTGGAGAAGGCATGAAGTCAACAGCATGGATACTGTCTATGCATGGCCAAGAAAGTAAGGACATACATCAGCCACATGAGTGAGGACAGAGGACATGAGAGAGATATGAAGGGAGAAAGAGTGAATTGGTTGTAAGGGCCTCTCTGAACACCCATCCCTTCCATTGTGAACCGAAAGCCTCCAGAAATTAGATTGAATCAAAGGAAGCTGGGGGTGGGAGTCAGTTAAAGGAAATGAGAAGGAAGAGTCTTTTTGAAAAATCAATTACTACTTCATTTCAATTGCAAATTCTCATTTTTGTTTCTAGAGGTCCCCTGACCAAAGAAAACAGAGCAGAAAAGGGGCAGGAAAGAGGTGGGAGGTTTAATGCATTTACTAGAACACAGTGCTCGCCCCTACTTATGAAGTAAAGGGACAAATATTTTCACACATTATCAGATAGCTGAGTAAAACAGCCTCTACCAGAATTTACAACTGAAGGCTACCAGAATTTACAACTTGTGAAATCGTGCCTGTCCGTATTTTCTCATTACCCTGGATGCAGGTTGCAGATAGAGAGTGCACTTTCTGTTTCCTCTTTCCCCCCCCCCCCCCGCTCCCCTCCTTCCACTGTCTCACTACTTCCTACTTAAACCTTGTCTCAAGTTATCAACACTCTCTGGAGAGATAAGGCTCCTCTCACTTACAAGCTGTCACTAATAATCGAACTTTCAAGACTCCATCTCTAAGAAAGACTCCCTGAGCCACGCAGGTCACAAGAATTAACTGCCACCAGTCCTTGCAGGAAACTCGGCCCATCAATCTATAGCTTTCTCGTCATAATTAGAATAACGGCTTCGAAAATTTGGGCTGATGTTGACTTGGTCTCAGGCCGCAAAGAGCGCTGATTAAAATCTTGGTGTGAAAGTTAATGGTAAGTGCTGGTGGCGTTGCCGTGGAGACAGGGACAAACAATTCCCTCGCTGTGACATTTTCAATGTCCTGGAGAAGAAAAACTGTCCTCTTTAGTGTGGCAGCGTATGAAGCTTATTTATGGCTACAGGGCTTGGTGGATTGATGACTGTCGTAACATACTGTCAAATTCTTTACTGACACATTCATTTTTTTGGAGTCCCTGGTGCAGCAGAAATAAAATAAAATAATAAAAACAAAACCAGAGGGAAAATTCTCCAACAAACCATAGACGGCCACCAGCGGACCTTCCTCTCACTAGAGGACCTCGGATATAATAGACAAAAAGACTTTTTACTTCTTGGCTCCACGGCCAAGGAGAAGAAATAGACATAATCGGAAACTGCTGAGTAAGAGGTGAGCAGTACTGCAGCCGGCACATCAGCCCAGGAAGGTTTGTTATCAAAGTAAGCTATCTGTAAATATCAAAGATTGGTAACTGTGAGTAAGTATTCCCCGCTCTTCTTCTCTTAGAGGATAATAGCTTAGAAATCTAAGGAAGGTTTTGGAAAATTCTCCCAGCCAACGAGACAAACTAGTCCAGCTCCTGTCATCATTAGAGTCTTCCAGCCACGACCATCACTTCCATGTTCAATAGAGTGACATTAGTCTCTGAAATCTATGGATAGCTTCACGGTCTACGGAACCTGTTCACATTTGCTATCTGCTTTGGTCTTCGTTACACTGCAAAGCAAGCATCTTCATCCCCATTTCACCGATGAGAAAGCTGAGGTTCGGTGAGCGCGCAGTTGTCACCATGTGTAACCGGTCACTCTTTCAGACCAGAAACCACAGCGCCTACACGATCTGAAGTGGTTTAAGGCGAGGTCTGTGAAAAGCTCCCGGTTCACTCCCCAGAGTGGCTGTATTTCAGCAGCAGATAAAGAGACTCTCAGTGACCGCATCTAGTCCATAAACACTGCTCCAGGCTGTGCCATTTTTCTAGTTCCTTTCATTCAAGGATCCTAGTCATCATCATTATTGTTGTTGTTATTAATAATGATAATGAAATAAACTATGCAAATGTGGGGAATGGCTTTAGCCCTAAAACGCAGGCAGTAATGTGGTAATTTATCCAATAATGGAATCGCAAAGTGATTTTATTTGCTTTTATGGCTCCTTTCTTTCAGAGGAGCTGGGCATCAATAATGGCGGTAGTAATGAAATCAACTATGCAAATGTGGAAATCGTTTTTACCCTAATGTACCAATTTAGCCAGCGAAGGAAATTCAACATGGTCTGCTGTGCTTCCCGACACGGAGAGCCAGGCCTTGGATGCTGACCTCTGCTCAGTTTCCCAGATGTCATTGTTGGCTTCCTAAGAGCATGGCCCTGGACCAACACCACCACTCTGGTGAAAGATTTAGGAAACACCCTTCCTGATTTAAACATAAAGAGGAACTTTAACATGGGAGGAAGATGTATTCAACAGAATTCATTTTCTAGGCAGAAGCCCCACAAAAGGGCCCTATGACAGGCAGGGGCTACCTGGGCCACCAGCCAGAGCACATCTTCTTTGGACCCAGCCATTTCAGCACAGCTGTAGAAGGCTTTCGGTGGGGTAGATGCCCCTGACAGAGTCCGCCTTTTATCTGCCTCCAATCTGTATTCAGAAGGGGGCACATCTCTGGCTGGATGGTGGGACCTCTGCACAAGCCCAGGGAACACCAAAGGAGACCATGAGTACAGCATTCCCAACAGCCACTCACCTCTTCTTCACCCCTCACTTCTCTCCAGGATCCATAATACTGGCCGCCATGATAGGGAGGGTAAGGGTCAGAGAGGGAACAGGACACAAGTAAAACCTGGAAGGCCAAGAACTTGGAACAGATCTCCATTTAGCACTTATTATGAGTTACAACTTAGAAAAGCCTGTGAGACCCCTGAAGCTGGAGACCTCATTTTCCTTTGTGTCTCCAGAGCTTGGCCCAGTAAGTGTTCAATAGATGTTGAATAAATACAGGAATGAAGGAATGAAGGAATAAACAACAAAGAAAAGTGAACAGAGTCGGGGCACCTGGGTGGCTCAGTTGCTGAAGCAACTGCCTTCGGCTCGGGTCATGATCCTGGAGTCCCTGGATCGAGTCCCGCGTCAGGCTCCCTGCTCGGCAGGGAGTCTGCTTCTCCCTCTGACCCTCCCCCTCCCATGTACTGTCTCTCTCTCTCTCTCTCATTCTCTGTCTCTCAAATAAATAAAATCTTAAAAAAAAAAAAAAGGAAAAGTGAACAAAGTAGTCTTCAGTGAAAGGGAACTCCAGTTGTATACATTCAGGTACTCAAAAGTAAAGAACATGCCCAGCCAATCCTGCCCTTAGATCCAAGTAGCCAGAGCCCTTGACCAACGCTCAACTCTTTAGAGCGTCCCACTCAGACCCCCCTCCATCAGCCCCCAACCCCATGTCACAGGGAATCCATGGGCCAAGGTATGTCCAGCCTGCAGTTTATTCCCCAATTACTAGACCGTGTTACAGGCATCCAGGATCCCCAAATTGCCTTTTCAAACAGTCCTGAGCTTCTTTAAGGGATTGCAAGAACTTCTTCTCTGGGTCCTACCCCCCAACATCTACCAGGGCCATACCCCTAAGTTCCAAGGGTAGCCAAAGGGCAGCTGCCAGTGGGTGGAACTTGGACGGGCAAGCTGGACATCTGCATGCATATACGCAGAGGCCTCTCGTGGAGGAGAATGGAGTCAGGGGCGGAAAGACAAGGAACAGAGCATCAGGCAAGGGCTTTCATTTGTCCTCTCACCCGGAGCCCCAAAAATGTCAGGGGTAGGCTCGTGTATAGATATTCATGTCCATCCTCCAGTTTAATTTGTTTGCTGTCAGTTTGGGCCCAAACCCTGGGGCTGGTGAGGGATACCTGCAGTATGAGAAAACACAATTACCTTCTCACTCTGGGATGGGCTGAGGACTTGCAGAGGGAAGAAAAGGACCACATGAAAAACCTCAGGTTCTAAACAGATTGTCAATATTTAAATAAATAAATCAAAAGGAAACCCTGGCTGTCAGTTCTAATTAATTCATGGCAATCAGCTCTCTTGTTCTATTAGTTACCATTACAGCAACACACTCTTGTACAAAATACCAGAAGCTTTCATTAGAATCATTATTAACATAATTTGATAACTGATGGTATTTGATTTCTGACTTTTGCACTTTGACTTGAAGCTTGGTGCAAGATGTGATCTCATTGATTGGCTGGTGTTTTGTTTTGTTTTGTTTTTTTTTCTCTTCTCACACCCACCACCCCAACCACGAACACTTCACATGACATTTCTTTGTTAACTGTAATTAATGTTCACATTTGTCACAAGTTGTATTATTTGGAAAAGCACTCGTGATGATAAAAGATGTGACAGAGACACACACATGTCTTCTTATCCAAAATGGCTTTATCCTAATTTAGGTTTGGGGGAAAAATAAATGAAATAAGTCAAGCATGTATTTGTTTTCACAGTCAGGATGGATTGTTTAAAGTGATGCCTCTTGGAGAAACCAATGCAATTAGCTTTCTCAAAAAAAAAAAAAAGTGTCATTAAGGCATGAGTGAAATCTAAAAGAGACAAGAAAATTTGCATTGAGGGTGAACAAGCCAGATTGTAAATCTGTCTCACTTCCATTGACCACAGGTGCTAAAGAAGAGAGGCTGTACCCAGACCACTGGGGTTCAAGGTGACTCATACAGAGGTAGAAACAACCTCTCTCTCTCTCTCTCTTGCTCTCTATTTCCCTCCCTACCTTCCTCTCTCCCACTCTCCCTTTCTGCTTCTTTTTCTATCTTTGTCTCCTGCCCTCTCACTCTTTTTCTCCTTATCTTGAATTTTCTGCAGTTGACCAATGGGAAAAAATAACCTAGGCTCTATGTAAGGAATCAAATATTCCTAGCCAAGGACTATCTTTTTGGCTTGAAAGACAGGCACCAGATATGAGGGAATCTCTGGACAAACATGCTTATCAAGCAGGTACTTTCTCATTCAGCCGACAGGACAAACAAGGTCTTTTGTAGTGGACCTTTATGATCTCCATGGGCACAAGGTAGGCAGGCAACAGTGTTCTGTTTTTAAAAAGAAAACATTGGGTGGTGGGGGCAGGCAGCAGAGAAACATGTTCCAAGAAACCCAAATGCCCATTAAGACTGAGAGTTGCAGGGGAGCTGCAAGGAGGTCCACCTGGCCTGACAGGAATGTCCACTGTGGGTACAAGTACCATCTGTGTGCACACACCACCCCAGAAGTCTGCTGCACGCAAAGCATGCGCTGTGTTCACAGAGCTGAAAGTGGCCCAAATCAATCTCCCCTTGCCTTCCCTTCCCCCAACCCAGTCTCAAAGGGGTTTCCTCCATCACATACTAATGGTCTGCAATTTATTTTAAAGAGGCTATTTTGATCCTCAAGAAGTACTTAGGGGACCCGGGAACCATAAACACCTCCTTTTTAAAAAATTTGTTTCCTTTTTCCCAGCCTGTAATTTAACTCTGACTGGCACCATTCAAATCAAGCGTTCCAAGCACAGACCCCCATCAAGTCAGCTCCAACTTGGAGCACATTTTTACGACCAAGTTAGAAATCCCTTAAAACAAGGTTTTCAGAGAGAAACGTTTGACAGACTTAACTCTTGTGGTGCAAATATGCCACAATGACATAGCAATTAGTTATTCAAAATACGGGAAGGGATTACAAGCTTTTTCAAGTCGCTTCATAAATATGTCCTCTTCTGGTATACAATCAGTAATTATACCATTCTTACTCAACTGTAAACTTCCTGGGTATGATTTATATCTCATTGAAATCAACACAAAAGTATTTGTTTTCTCAAAGGAAGGACCCTGGCTCTAATCTCCAAGGCTCACACACATCAAAGCCCGAGAACTACTGTTCTGCCTTACCAATGTAAATAAAATCATACACAAATGTTTATGCAAATTAATAGAGAGAGGTCTGTCAAGAAACATTTATCTTCTGGGCCTGATGTGGATTTATGTAGTGCTCCCCTAAGAACATTCCTTCAAGGGAGCAGAGTCAACTATGTCCCACTGAAGAGGAAGAGGAAACTAAGGCAGTTCTCCTGGACCCTGTCCTTGTCCCTGCAGAACTAGGACCTCAGGGATATCACAAGACTGAGCTGAAATGGGCCCCAAAGCCATGGGTGGATGAAACATCCACCCCTTGTCTACTCCACCCCAAAATCCAAGAGGCTACAGTAGTTGGCCTCCATTAGAAAAGAAATGAAGAGAAGAGATAAGACCTCTTTGGCTAAATGGATGCCCTTAGCTGCTAACCCCAAGGCCCTGACTCTGGCCTTGCATGGAACAGCCACCCTTTAACTGCCTGTGAGCACAAAAGATGGGGTTACATTGCAGCTCAAGAAATAAGACGAGCTACAGGAAAACCCTCCCCCTAACACCAGCACATCTGCGCGATTTTAGTCTTTGTCTTTACACAGCACACTGGGACATACTCCGTCCCGGAACTCAACATATTACACAGAAATGATCAGTTTCAATGTCTGCTTTCTTCACTGGACTACAAACATCTTCATGGCTAGACCTACCCTAGCATACCTGGTAAGAAATGTTTACCATTAGATCTGTACCAGAAGATTCTGAACCACATTTGGTAGAAGCAACCTTATTGGAAAAACAAGCACCAATTTGTTCAAGAGGCTTGGAGTGCTAGAATTATTGGCCTACAGCCAAAAATCTGGCCTCCCTCAAAATTCTTCTCTGCATTGAGTATTTTATTCCACGTGAGAGCTCAAAGTCCCCCACATCTGAACCAGACTAAGGCCCAAGCTGCAGGAGGGCACAGTATCACAATCCTATCCACCTCTGTGTAACCAATACTCAGCACAGTGCCAGGCGCAGAGTATGTGCTTATAAATTTTTTCTGTGAGGAAAGATGTATAGGTAGATTAGTGATTCTGAAATAGCAGTGTTTCCAAACATCTTTTTACTATCTGATC
This sequence comes from Zalophus californianus, assembly GCF_009762305.2. Lineage (NCBI taxonomy): Eukaryota > Metazoa > Chordata > Mammalia > Carnivora > Otariidae > Zalophus > Zalophus californianus. The sequence goes on along the minus strand of NC_045609.1, from coordinate 36,275,150 downwards.
TCCTATACTGTCCCCAGATCCTGCCACAATAGTCGCACTTCAAGGTGAAGGCCCTGGACCAGCAGGTCCCTACTTAAGATAGAAATGTGAGCAGGCCAAGCCTAGAAGTAAATTGCACCCTGAAGTCATGAATTATTCTGTAACTTGGAATATATTTCTTTACAGAAGCAGATTTATATAGCATGGTCGGGCCTCAGAGTGACCCATAAAGCCTTTTACCTTGGACATTTTTCAACTTTCAGACTCTTTAAAACCTCAACTTCTTTTTTTTCTTGTTTTGGGGAATTCCCCATATGTGAAGCCTTGGGGTGGGCAGTGGCTGCACCTAAGTCCCAGTAGAAGCCAACAAGTCTTTATCTGCCCCTCCCTACCTCTCTGGCAGCCCAAGCATTGGCAAATCCCGAAGCTCCGTCCTCAGACTTAGAATCAGGAACAAATAAGCAAAAACACAGTGATGACAAGTCATTTGTGATGGAGCTGTATCATGCAAGGAGGGAAAGGTTCTTGCCTCCAGAAAGTTGTCTTGTGTCCTCCTTTTGTAACTTCTAGACCATCACCAGGTTCTCCAGCCCACAGTCTATATCAAGAACCTGATGATAAATCCCCCATCCCCTTTTATTAGATTGAAAGAGCAAGAGGCAATATTTTTTGTTTTGTTTTCAACCAAGAGTCTTTGCTGATACCCAACAGACCAAGATTCAAGGCTCCATTTGCCTTGAAAAGTTGTAGGAAAAAGCGATCTAGCAAAACTAGATCATAAATCCCACAATTCATAAAGAGGTTCTGCTTTTCCTTGAGTATGAGTGCTTGCAGATAGACCATTTTGATCAGAAGCAGATGGTCCAACCTGAGACGATCCATTATTCTGGTCCAAACAACCTATGTGACCACTGACACATTTCTTAGTCACTTTAGCCTCAGTTTCTCCAGCTCTAAAGTGAGAGGTATGATCAGAAGATCTCTCAAGTTGCTTATAGTTCAAGCATATTATAAATCCGAAGTCTAGCAAAGGTGAGGAAGAAGTACCATGGGGCTAGGAGACATTCTCCAGGCTCTTTGTCAACTCAGAAATTTCTAAGCACCCCTAGTCCTCTCCCAGCTCTCGCCAAACATCCAAAGAACAAGGGTGAGCATTAGTCCCCCACTTCTGCAAGGCTGTTGACCCTACACCATGATCTTGATTAGAAAATGGAAGGCAGGAACCCTGCAATGTTAAAGGCCTAATTAACTCTGTCATTAAATCAAACTCTTCAGCTTAACCTTTGGTTCTTAGGGAAGGAATTGTTGATAGAAAATTCTGCTACTCATTGGAGAGCCATTACCCATTCTAAGAGGCATATTTAAACTTATGATTGCCCCAAACACATAGCTAGATATTCTTATTATACATGGGGGGAGAATGGCCACTGGTTCAGAGCAAGGCTGGGTGTCTGCTAATGTTGAATACATTTCAGTTTTTCTATGGTAAGACCTTAATTTCAGAGATTTATAACCAGCGTAAATCTGCCCTGAACAGAAGCCTGACACAAAATTACTTTGCCCAGTAGCAATTTTTTAAAGTTTTGGACTAAGTGCCTTTTATTCAACTTTACAACCAAAAAAATGAAACAAAGCAAAGCACCATAAGAACTACCTTTAGGCTACAGACATTCAAACACACATACACACACACACACACACACACACAGACACGTGTGCAGGCATGCACACAAATGCATGCTTTCAGAGTTCGCACTGTTTTCTCTAGGCTTCTTGTGGAATAAGGGCCATACCTCAGTGCAGGTCCCAAAAAGGGGAGAAGAGGGGTGGAAAAGTGTGCAGTGAGAAGACTGATCTCAGAAACCTGCAGCCCTGCCTGATTCCCATAACAGATGGGCTCAGGCCTTGATGTGAAATCATCACCCACATATAATGTCCCAGCAGTCATGGTCACTTTGCTCAGTAAAGGAACTTGTTTGGGGGCACATTCTCAATACGTAGAGGACTCAGCCAGGAGGACGCCATGGGCCCACAGGTCCCTAGTCCATGCCAGGGATGACCTGAACATTTAAGTGTTTCAGACACAACAGGCAGTGAAGAGGGGGAAACCACAATTAAAATAAAAAGCAGGGGCACCTGGGTGGTTCAGTCGTTACGCATCTGCCTTCGGCTCAGGTCATGATCCCAGGGTCCTGGGATTGAGCCCTGCATTGGGCTCCCTGCTCCGCGGGAAGCCTGCTTCTCCCTCTCCCTCTGCCGCGCCCCATACTTGTGCTCTCTCTGTCAAATAAATAAATAAAATCAGAAAGAAAAAAGAAAAGAAAAGAAAGAGGAAGGAAGGAAGGAAGGAGACGGAGAAAGAAAGAAAGAAAGGAAGGAAGGAAGGAAGGAAGGAAGGAAGGAAGGAAGGAAGGAAGGAAGGAAGGAAGGAAGGAAGAAAAGGAAAGGAAAGGAAGGAAAGGAAGGAAAGGAAGGAGAGAAAGAGAGAAAGAGAGAAAGAGAGAAAGAGAGAAAGAGAGAAAGAGAGAAAGAAAGAAAGAAAGAAAGAAAGAAAGAAAGAAAGAAAGAAAGAAAGAAAGAAAGAAGAGAAAGCAAGCAAGCAAGCGAGCGAGCAACTTTCAGATCATCAATAAACAACTGAGTGCGCTAGGCACTACTCTAAGTGCATTATACAGGCTAACTTACATAGTCATCATCATAAACCCACAAGGTAGCTACTACTGTTTTTCTTCAGATGGAAAAACATAAGCAGGTTAAATAAATTACCCCAAATCATACAGCTAGTAGGTGATGGAGCCAGAAGTGGAATCCTGGCAGCTCCCAAGTTCATGTTGTACTCATTAATGCCAAAGTACTCTCTTCAAATAGTGCTGTCATTATTTCATCCCAGTACCCATGAATTATGGTAAGAATGATAACCTTCATAGTAATAATGGCTGGTATTGATGTCAAATGTATTATGTCATGTGCTTTACATACACTTTATATCCATTAGCTCAATCATCACAACATTCCTATGAGGGTGGTACTTCTATCATCCCCTCACTATACAGATGAGAAAACTGAAATGCAGAGGTTATGGGATTGCCCAAGGTCACAAAGTTATTAAAGAGGGGACTGCAACTCACACCACATTTGCCTAACTCCAAAACCAATCCTCTACCCGTTTCACAATACTCACATCTCAAATAATCTCTATGACTTTTTAGCAGAGTGCATGCAGGGCCATCCTGCTAGGAATTTCCTATTCTAACTCCTCTCCCGTGTTCTGAACACAGACCCAGTATTTCAGAAAGGCTTTGTGCTCCCCTCTACGTGTCATTCTAAAACCTACTCAATTCCTTTGTGCAACGTGCTCTTCCTCACTGGGGATTTCCTAAGCATGCCTTAGCTATTCCAATATTGTGCCACACTTGACATTACTCTTTCTATCATCTATCTCAGGTTTCCATTTCCCCTTATCATTGCCAAAGTCCCAGGAGGTACAGGAGCCTGCAGCAGAATAGGATCAAGCAGTCTGGCTGGAATTCCAACTCTGATACTAGCCAGCTACATGACCTTGGGCAAGTTAGTTCTCTGGACCTCAATTTCTGCATCTGCAAAATGGGCATACTATGAATACCTGCTTCACAGGGTTCTGTGAAGATTTAAAAAGATAATATATGTAAAGGACTTAAGAGAGCACCCAGCACATACTCAGAAATCAATCAATATTTGGGATTTCTTTTTAAGATTTTGTTTATTTATTTGGGGGAGAGAGAGAGAGAGAAAGCAAGCATGAGCAGGGGTCGGAGGGGAGCAGAGGAGAGGGAGAAGCAGACCCCCACGCTGAGCAGGGAGCCCAATGTGGGGGTCCATCCCAGGACCCTGGGACCATGACCTAAGCCAAAGGCAGATGCTTAACCACCCCAATCAATATTTGTTTTTGTTGATGGCGGTATTTTTGGAAATAGTTCAGGTCCTAGCTAACCTCTGGTTCCAGATACCCCTGCTTGAATCCACCCAGCATCTGACAGTCAGATTCAGCTTAAAATACCACTTTCAGGGCACCTGGGTGGCTCAGTTAAGCCTCCAACTTGATTTTGGCTCAGGTCATGATCTCAAGGTTGTGAGATCAAGCCCCCCTCCCCATAGTGCTCCACACTGGGCATGGAGCCTGTTTGGGATTTTCTCTCTCCTTCTGACTCTGCTCCTCCCCACTGGCACACTCTGTCTCCGCCCCCCACCAACCTTTAAAAAAAAAAAAAAAACCACTGTTTTCATGTTGCTCATTGGCTCAAAAGCTGCCCATCATGCAGTGAATAAAGTCCAAATACTCACTATTGAAAGTTAGGTCATATCAATGGTGGTGGTGATGACAGGATTTCCCTGTAACTTTGAGGATAAAATTCAGTCTCCTCTGCAGGACTTTAAGATCTTCTGAAAGCTGCCCTTCCTCACTGAATTTCTATTGTTTCTCCAAACAAGACTCCTCATCAAGGCCAGGGAACAGCAGTCACTGTACCAATGAGTCTTGCCACCCTCACCTTGTGGCATTGCCTGCATCCTTATCATGCCAGGTTCTCATTCCCACCTCTGTCTCTACACCTAAGTCCTACTAAACCAATGCTTCTTATGCCTCATCATGCATCAGAATCACTGGGGAAATGTTCAAACACACAGGTGTCCGGTAGGTCTGGGCTGAGGCACAGGCATCCTTGGTTTTGAACACTTCCGAGGTAATGCTGATAGGCAGCCAAAAGGTTCACATGTCCTCATGACATCTGGAAGCTCTGTCACTTCTGCATTCCAATTAATACTAAGCATTATTGTGCTATTTGACATTTCACGCAAGTGTGCCCTGCCTCCCCAAATAGACCAGAAACCACCTGAGGGCAGGAAATAAGGCTAACACACTGATAAATACCTGGGCCCATGTTGTATCCCCTTCTCTTAAGTAGTCATGCATGTTTTCGATGTGGATTTTAGTCTTGAGACGCTGGAGAACATAATTTCATGACAGATGGAGATGAATGACACATATTTTGGTATGGATCTCAGTGCCCAGCACCCACTGAGCACTCAATAACTACCCCATGGGAGGACAGGTGGCCAAGAGTAGGTGCTCGGTGGCTCCGGGAAGGCTGTTTGCATAACCAGGTCATCTCTAAGAAGCCAATGTCCATACTGTCCAGCATGCACACTATATAAGTAACACCAGTGATATAATTCCTACCACATGAGTTCCGTTCAGTGAACCTTTCCTGAGAGCCAGTGATCAGGATACTGAAAAAAAAAAAAAAAAATTGGCCACCTTGAGGTACAATGGCAGTGGTTGTTAATTTTTTTAACAGGCATCTGTGATGTCCAATCATAATCTGAAGGTCTATGCTGTTCTGTTCCTCCCCACCAGGGCTTTACCTTTCCATCAGCCACAGTTCTCCAAAGGGGGCTCTGAACCAAGGCAAAAGAGCAGTTTAGCCAGATGAGCTCCTTAAGCTTCCCTGAATCTTCAAAAACAGGCAGGGCTTTAAAGGTTAAGAAGTTATCAATGATCCCTTAGGCCCCTCAGAAGCAAACCAACCCAGGACCAGTGAGTAGGGCCATGGGATCAGTCTGATCCCTGAGCAGAAGCTTCCCTCCATGCTGGCCAGAGTGCCAGAGGCAGAACTTTAAGATGAGTATGTGATCCATTATCAGCTGCTATTACCATCCTACCATAGCTGAAAGAAAGAGGCTATTACACATAATACATAAAATAACATTTAGTAAGGAAATCTGGATAATTACTTAGTAAAAAGGACATTGAGCCAGGTTCTAAGCCATTGCCCCGAATTGGGAATGGCATTACTTATGTCTTAAGTTAAATTGAGTAAAACTTCCTAAGCACTCCCTTAAAGAACACCTGTAAGTAACGAGTTGGCCTATCTCATCCATCCTGCTTTGTGCCGCGGTCCTGACGGGCAGACGGCGATTACCAGCCCCCTACAACCTACAACTATCTGGCCTGAACCAGCTCAAGGGGACAAGCTCATCCAGGCCCGCGTGGAATAAGGGTTCCCCTGGTGTGCACTGGAGTTGGCACAGACAGAGAAAAGCCAAAGAGTTCAATCGATAATGTATTTTCTTTCCTTTGCTGCAATTGATGGACATCACAATGTATTCAAAATTAGAGTAGACAGAATATAATGAGTGAGTGCATTATATGGAATCAGAGATCATTACAGCTGATTGTATTCCAGTAATACTCACACTCACCAGAACCCACTGATCATCACCATCACTGGAATTCCTTCCATGTATCTAGTGCAGCTAAAGGGATCTCATCCACCCATGACTTTAAATATCGCCTATGCACTGACAGACTCCTACATTTCTATTCCCAGGCCTGACTGCTTCCCAGAGCAGCCTCCCAAATCAGTTATCTTCCCGACATCGCCACTTGGATGGCTAAGAGGTACCTCAAATTTAACAAGTCCAGAACTTAACCCATGATTAACCCAAACCTGCTCATTCATCCCTACAAGTGGCACCTCCATTCTTCCTTTTGTTCCTCTGTGTCTCTCACATGGCCCTTCTCATCAGCAAATCCTTTCAACTCTTCCTTCTCAACACCCGGAATGTGACCATGCCTCATCACCCTCATGGCATCCACCTTAATCCATACCAAGCCGAACTATCGGGTTCGAGAGCCGCAACTTCAGCTTCCCTGCTGGTTCCTCAGCACACCATTGCCACCGGGATCAGTGTGAGATTTAACTCAAGAAAAATCTGCTCAGTGCCTTTCAGGGGTTTCTCTTCTCATATGGAATAAAATCCCAAATCCTGGCCAGAGCCTACAAGGCCCTGCATGACCCAGCCTCTGGAACAGCTCCTGACTTCCCCAGTCATGCAGTCCCCTCACTTGCCCACCTCTCCACACGGGTGCCAGGTAAGCTCCCCCCACAAGCCTTTGCGTGGGCCAGCACCCCCAAAGACCCACAGACCACTCACCCCTCACCTCCTCCAGGTCTCTGCTGAACCACCACCCATCAGAGAGACTTTCCCTGAGCTCCCTTTACGAAGCTCACTCGCCACCCCCTGGTTCTCTATTCCCATCACCATGCTCTCCCGGCCGCCCCCCCCCCCCCCACCCATTACTGCTCCTTACAGAGATGTGCACGGTTAGTGTGTCTCTCCAACACATCACACAGGATGATGTAAGCTGTGGGAGGGCACACTGATTCCTGGGCTTTTTTTCTTTTTTTTCTGTTTTAGTCACTGCTGTTTGCCAACACCTAGAACAGAATAGGTGCTCGGTTGAAGATCTGTTGAAGGTATAAATGAAAATGTACAACGTTAGCACTCACCAAATGTTAACTGCTCTTATGTTAAGAAGCTGTGCCTCCATTTGGGGTCAACTCCCGCCATGAAAGTCAGTATTCTTTCATTATGTGATTCTACCACTTCGAGTTAAGCAAGCACACTTGTACACTTCTATAGCATTTTACAGTCTGTAAAGCGCTTTCACAGATAATTATCTTGATTTTAAATGCTTCTCACCACGACTGCCCAAGTAGCTCAGACAGGGAAAACCAGTAAGAAGGTGCTAGCATCCAACCTAGGCCTCCTGTTCCTCGGCCCCACGTCCCTGCCTCACACCCCCTCTCCCCGCTTGGGTGAGATGCTGGTAGCACCAGGCGGGAAGGGGAGAGCAGGCTTCACCCTCCAAGCGTTCACAGTGCTCAGCCTGCGCCAGGACATGAACAGACATGCGCAGGGCTTAAGGATGACAAGTCAAACATGCAAGTAAAATGCTCCCAGCAGTGGCATTTCTGGAGAAATATGATATGTTGGTCCTCATCCGCAGAGGAACTGGTAGGAACTGACCGCTCAGCCCACATCCTCCTCCACTGCCATGCATACCAACCCTTCTGAAGGTTCTGGAACAGAAGCTGAGAGGGTACGAACAATTAAGATCAGAACAACAGCTGCACCCTGGCTGCTGCCCATGAGATTCAAAAGAGAGGGGGTTTTTGTTTGTTTTTGTAAAGGAACAAGGGCTGGCCCCACCCTAGGCCAATTAAAACAGGAGTCAGTGGAGCTTGGAACACTGGCATCTTGTTTCAAGCTCCCTCGGTGATTATAATGGCAGCTATTGATGCCAACCCCTGGTACAGGGCTTAACCACTGCAAAGGGCTTTCTCTTGAAGCATCTCCTTTAATCATCCTAAAGGTCTTGGCCGAAGGTGAGGCAGGCATAAACACCCCCAAGTTAGAGGAAAAGAAACAGACTCAGACAGATGGACGGACTCACAGTCCCCTAGTTAGCTAATAAAAAACAAAACTGGGACAGAGCCTGGCTCAAGAAATGAGCAGGGAAGTCTGAGGCAAGGTCCCCCAAACTTAGAGAGCTTACAGATCACCTGGGGATCTTGTTCAAACGCTGATTCCGCTTCAGCAGATCTGGAGTGGAGGCCAAGAATCTGCATTTCTAACAAGCTCTCAAGAGCTGCGGCCAATCTATGGGGCCACACTTTCGGTAGCAAAGACCAAACAGACACACCTCAGTAGTGACTAGATGGATGTTTCTGCAGGTGGGGAAGTCTAGGAGTCTTTCAACAGCTTTCTCAATTGGGTCCAGTCCTATACTACACACCCTGTTAGCTCTACACCGCAACCAGCCGGCTCTCCCACGCTCCACCTGTGGACACCGAGTCAGTCTTGTCCCATTGTGTGAAGCATTCCGCAGACCCACTCACCTTCACCACCAACACACACACACACACACACACACACACACACACACACCCCGAAACTACTTCACATGACTGGTGCACAACTCTCCAAACAACCCCTTCTGTCCACTCAGAGAACACTGGTGTTAGATTCCCACAGCAGCAGCAAAGATGGCCCTTACCATCATTTGTCAGGTTGGACTCGATTACGCCCTGGCACCACTCCATTCCCCAATATTACCCCTTTATTATTCAGGGCAGGGTACACTATTCCTGAGGTCATTTTTAAATGTTTTGTGTGCCTTTTAAATATCAGCTGCCACATATATAGAGAGACTTCAAATGACTACCTAAGATATTCCATTTTAGCCTTAAATCTTTAAATACACTTATGAATTTTTGACTTTAACAGATTGCCTAATGTCTCTTCCTTCATAATGGAAATAGATCCCAGGGAATCCTCATTAACTGTATCTCCTTGGGGCCCTCTCCTTGGGGCCCTCTCCTTGAGATCACCTTACATCTCAAGATTCAGCCGCACAGTTGCTCACCGTGAGATGTACTTCGGTTTCCGGTCCCTGGACCTACGCATGGACCTGGGCGGGCCAGTCTGCATCAAAGGACAAGGGAGCCATGTTTCTGCTTACCTGCAATAGGTTTTTCTCCCCCCAACCTTTAAGCCACCAACAGCTGGAACATCCTCCAAGTAGCTAAAGTCTAACTACCCTTCAGGTTCCAGTCTTGAAGCCTTGGTCTTCCCTGCCCAACACAGCCCTCTTTGCTGAACCTCTACAGCCCTTAGTTTGAACCATGCACTTTAGCAACTAATTAAACACAACCATATCATAAAAAAGTCTTGTCTCCCCGGCTGGGGAGGGTTTGGCCCATTATCATCTCCCCTCATGGGTCTGGTTTGATGCTGTGCACCTAAGTGCTGACTGACTTCGAGAGCTGACAGTGGCTATGTCTGGTCCCAACACTCCGCCACTACACATCCAGCTCTGATCAAGCAAGTTATCAGTCTCAGAATGCCCTGGCACAACCGCCAAACCTCACCATTCTCTGCTGCTGCCAAGTCCCTTCGCTCTTTACCTAAGAATGACTTCATACCTAAATTTGATCCAGGAAAAAAATATAGCAATCCAAATTCTTCCAGCGCAAGATCACTGACACCACAAGCAAGCAAGGAGGGGCAACTCAAGACTGTAATAACTCCATTCAAAAAAAGAAAAGAATTCCTCCCAGGTATGCTATACTGGCAAATCTTCCTGACCAAGGAAATAACTGAAGGGAAAGAATATATTTTTTTTTCCCCTAAAAGCTTGAAAAAGGAAAGATGAGTTCTAGTATTCCTAAGAGGGGTCTTAATTTCAGGTTTAAACCTAAGGAAATCTGGCTCATTGTATTACCCCCCCATACTGGCTTCTGAGATTACCTCACTTGCTAACTTTTCACATGCCTTACCAAGCTGGTCATTACGTTTCTTGAACCGAGGCTGATTTGGTCTCAGCTTCTTATACCTCCACAAACCCCCGTCATGTGGGGATTTCTGTTTCATACCACTTAACATACATACTCTTCCCACCCTCTCTCAGAAAGCTAACATTCAGATACTTCCATTTATAATTACCCGTCTTTATTCTACTGTCTAACTTTCTGTGCCACAGTTAGGAAAGATGAAAAGGAATTCCCAAACAAATGGGGAGTGAGGCATTTTCAAAAAAAAAAAAAAATTCTAAACCATACTGCTACAGAAAAAAACCATTCTTACCCTAACATTTACTTTTCTGCATCTCGCCTAAGTTCCCCTTAGCGTTTACTAAAATCTTGACAAGTGGACATTTCATTTTCTATCCCTCTACTGAGATCATATTAAATAGCCGCCCCAAAATGAGCAGCATATATTACAAATACACGTATATTGATGACCCAGCTGCTATTTGTACATTTGAAGTATGACATCTTTACTCCTCTGTCATCAAGCAGAAGTAATTAAGAATAATCAAGTGGGTGTTAATTGGATATAATGAAACAATCTCCAGTCAGCCTGAGCCTACTATTTGCCTCCTACTAATAATTATGAACACTAAACACTCGTGCTAATCTCCTTCTTCTTACAGAAGCCAAACAGAGATACAGTATTTACTCAGCTAATGGCTTGTTTTGTCTGCAATTTAGTCTGTTTTAAAGCTAGGAAACTCATAATTTGCCAAGCTGTCACCAGCTGCTGGGCCCAGACCAGGGATGCAGGATTCTTAGTGACAACAGTTCAGGGTATGTCATCTGAAATGAGAGGACAGATATTAATTAAGCCGACCTCCAGTTGCAAACGTACCTGGACACGTCAATGCCAAAAAAAAAAAAAAAAAAAAAATCAAAGTTCTCAATCTGCATTAGTCATAAGTACTTGTGGACCCTGCACTCATTATTGCCCAGGGCTTCATGAAACAAAGAGTTTCCCCATGAACCATCAGGAGGTCTCTATTTTTCTCTTTAGAACTATCTCCAGAGGCCTCTGCCACTACAGAGCTGGGGACTGGCCTTTGATCATATTACTTCAGGAGCGTCTTGGCTGTCAGATGACTATTATACAGTAGTGAACTGAAAGTGTCTTATCAAGAGTGACCATTAGAAACATATTACTGGCCATTAAGCAGATGGTTAGATGTTTTTAAAGAGCTCTTACATAGTAATAGAATCCGAAGTCGTTGACTATATTTATTACTCTCCCAAGAAAGTGGAAAAAATAAAAAGACTGAATGTTTGTTCCAGAGGTGGTTAATTTCATTCTCTCAGGATCACCAGGAGATCACATGTAGACTAAAACCTGGCAGCTGGTGATAGGATTTTTAAAACAGGCTTCTGAACAAGCTGATTGAATTCCTTCCTTATCAGAACTCAGATGGGGTTCCAAATCAAGATCCTTGCCTAGTAGAATCAGAATTATAAAGCAAAGATACATCTAAACCATATGTTAGCAAACTTTCCCTGTAAGGGGTCAGAGAGTAAATATTTTAGACCTTACAGACCAGAAAGCACATGTCACAACTACTCAGATCTGAAGTTATGGCATGGAAGTAGCCACAGATGATAGTAAATGATTTGGCATGGCTGTTTGACAATAAAACTTTATTTATAAATACAGAAGGCTGCAGGATTTGACCTATGGGTCATATTTTTGCCAACACCTGAGATGGACCACACTGAAACCTGCTTTTCCACAAATACACACTTTGGTGTGAAGTTTTATCCACATTTGGGGATGGAACTATAATGAATAAGGGTCAACACCCTTCTACTCAGCAAGTGTTGTTATAGGACTGCATTTATAAATAAATACTTATATTACTCTGCTATTATTATATATTTATAATTATATATATACAAATATAAAATGTTATGTATTACATAGATTACAGATTATGTACGCATATTTACATATAAATATATATACCTCTGTTTCCTTTGTTCATAACTTCAAACGCTGAGTTTTCTTAAAGACAAACCATCTGTAATTATTTGGTAAATAAAATCTGTCCATTCCAGTTCCACTATCAAATAGGAGTATATGACTTACAACAAAGCTATACCTTGGATACTGCAAAATCTGAAAGGATTTTATTGAACTTCGAGGCAAAGTGGGATGACACGATGACCTAGGGGGGTGAAGGACCCTGATGTTTTAATAACTAAATAACTGTGTTAGTTTTAGCTAAATAACTGTGAGACCTCGGACATGTTATTTAACCCCTCTGAGCTTTGGTTGCTTCTGAAAAAATGAAGGAGTTATATATCAGAGGATGGCTGGAGTCACCTCAAGCTTTCATATTCTCTGATGAGTAACACAAAATAGTTTAATTGGCTCACTTGATTACAGGATATTAATGAGGCCACAAAGGAGCAAGTTAAATAACCATGCAAGGCTAGCTAGTTTTAAATAGAGCAAAACACTGTCACACAGGTTATAACTCAGCTTGGTTGACTAACAGGGCATGGTTAGTTCAGTCCTCCTCAAATCAATAACACAGACAATCCATGATAACAATAATTCAGAAATAGCTTTATATAACAGTATCGTTAATATTTTTATAGAACTATTACTACTAGACTGGACAACCAGGTATTTCCTGCTTCTTTCCAGTGATATGGTGAAGGACCATGTCTTTCTAGTGTGTCCTGGGCCAGCCTGTGGTCCTGCGGTGCATGACCTGAGTGCGGGGCACACCATGTGTCATTCACTATGTAAGTCTGACAAGAGCTGGACTCGTCTGTACACTGCTTAACAAGACAAGTCCAGTGATCACATGCTTGGGTGTCAGGCAGTGCCAAATTACTGGGAAAGTTCCTAAATAATTATGCTCCATTTCTATACTTATCTTATCCTGGACTGGTAGCCATTTGCAGACGTTGTCAACAAACAGATAGGGTCTCCCGGTTGCCACTTTCTGGTATGCAGGAGAGAACAAAGCTACAGCTTAGAGGAGGCAGGAAAACCAAATTAAACATAATATCACCATGTTTGTTTGTTTGTTTTTTCTTCTTTTTCCAGGTCTATATTCTCTCTGTATTTCCCTTGGAAATACCTTGGAAAGTCCAACTACCCATTTTCCAGGTCTTAGATATATTTGCTCAGCTATTCAGCAAACATTTACTGAACAACTTCTATGTGCCTGGTAGCATTCCAGGCACTTGGGAACCAGGGGTGACTAAGGTTTGGTCACTGCTCCAATTGAGCTGATGAGTTTTTCTTGAAGAAGCAGGTCCTAGGCATATGTGCTTATGCCATGTCTGTTAAGTAGCTAAAGTGTAGAAAAAAGTACATCTTATCTGAAATTCAACATTTTTTACCCATACTCAGTCCCAATTCATTAAACACCAAATGTCCACCAAACAATCTGATAGCTTTAGAGGTGGAAAAAACAATAAGAACTGTCCCTGTCTTCCAAGAGCATGCAGCTTAGACGACTCTTCCATGGGATCCTTGAGGTTGGTGAAGAACCAAAGTTTTTGTATCAGTTCTATTTCCATAGGTTCTGTGAGGCTGACTCTAATCACATGGATGGCTACACCAAGAGCTTCTAACTGGGCCTACTTACACACACAGCAATAGTTACCCAACATACTCAACTTGAACTGAAAGGGTCCACAGGGACCTTCTAACATTTTATGGATGAAAAATCTGAGACTTGGAAAGGTGAAGTCACTTGTCCAAAGTCACACAACTAGTAGGTAAAATTAAGCCCTCAGAGGATCATGTCCAAAGTGGGTTTACTAGGCCTAGCTCCGAAGTTAGCCAGCACATTCACAAAATGGGGTAGCCAGGTATACAAACATCCCAGCTTCTGCAAGAGCCGTCAGTTGAATAAATGGGAAGAGGATGTTGGGGTAGCATTGCTGCATAAGGAGGTTTGGTGAGGCCCTAAGAGGGCTTGGGTACACCTGATGTCCTCTCCAGATCTTCTGACCTCATGATTTCCATGACATTAAGTGTCCCTTCTGGCTCCTAAGCTCTGCTGTACAAACATCACACCACTACTTTGGAAATCTAGATAGCCTACTAGAAAAAAAGCAGCCTGCACAGCTGGAAGTCGTGCCATTACAGTCAGGCCCTGCATTATTCCTTTAAGCAGCCATGGTCAGTTTCATGTAATAATGGAATCCAGAAGCTTCCAACACTCCTGGCTCTAGGTCTAGACACGAACCTATGCATGATCTCTCATCCAAGTCCCATCAGCTTCTGACCTTCTTCTTGGTTCTCCACCTGCTGCCTTTCCTGGACCACAGCACTTGTCACCTGGTACTGTGTCCCACGAAGACCTTGGATACAAATCCTATTATCTTGTCTCCAGCAGCCCTGAGAAAATGGCTCCTGGGATCCCACCGAGACCACAAGATCCCATCTCATCTTAAACCTCCCATGCATACTACCGGGAATTTGTTCAAATTATCCACACTTCACATGATAACACCACCTCCGCCTCCCCACCCGCCAACACACACAGTCCTTCTAGTCACTAGCATAATGGTGGAGGGGAGCTTTCACCGAACTCTATGAAATTTTCCATTAATTCAACACTCACTGACCCAAATCTAAAAGCTCTTCAAATCCATTAATAAGCTTCAACAGTAGACATATAAATGCTTATACATGTCCTATAAACTAGGAAGAACCAGACTGTCAAGGTAGCCAAGAAAAAAATAAAAATCCAAAACCAGCTTACTGAAGGTCAGAATTCCTCTAATTAACAACAAATGCCTCACAATGAATAGCTTGACGAGGACGGGGCTCTGCACCACAATGAGATTTTTCTTTTATTTGGCGAGCAATGAAATCATTAAGGTAATAGATCACCCTTCCCGCTAACAGAATCTCTTTGTGTCATCTCCTTCCGTGCGCATGCAAGCAGAAGACACACATCTATTGTCTCTTACTTCTAGAAGTTGTAAATGTAGGGAAATTGTCATCATTAAATTGAATACAATGGTTCTCCACTCCCCCTTTCATTCCCTCACTCCGTTCCTCAGCCGTCTGACATGTACCTTGTAAATGTCAACACAAAAGCATGTTCTGAAGACCAATGGGCAGAAAGTTCTGATTACCAGCAAAAATCCATCATGTGATACTGAACAGTCACCCCTGCAGCGAGAGGAAATGATAATTGCTTTGCCGTGCAAGGTGGAGAAGCTGACCTCAAAGTGTCTCTGGTGGTATTAACGTGTAATGAAGATGGTGCAGACAAAGGCCACTACTGAGCACACCAGGGACCCCATCAGCCATCCTCACCTCCGAGGTGTGTCGTGGAGGAACATAGGCAGCTCTCATGATAGCCTACTCTTCATGCTCCAACATCTTAACACAGGGCCTACTTCATTTCAGCCCCAGTAGGGAACCAGGAACCTCTCACTGGGCCAAGGTGAACCCTAGAAAGTTCCCATCCAGCACTTAGGAGGGTTCACACCAGGACGCCAAGCCCTCTGGGGAAAGAGGAAGGAACAGGGCAAGTGAGCTCTGGCCAGAGAGTGTCCGGCTGGAGTGCTGCAAAGAAGGACGTGGAGTTTGATGTCATCAGCATGTAGCTTGCGAGGTCACAGAGAGAGCTCCTCCGAGCAACCCGCGTGCTGAGCCAGCAAGGGGAAGGAGGTGGCTTCCTGACCTGAGGAATTCTGCAGGAGGCCTTGCTGTCCACGGGTTGTCAGGGGCTGTCACCCGGCCACAAGGACTGTTTGGCCTTGAGCATTAGTTACGTTATGTAAATTACCCATAATGAAAGTGCGGCCTTGGTCCATAAAAACTTAACTGCATTTATCTTCATTTGAGCTCTCCCCAGCAGCCACCACCTCCCTTTACAGACCATATTAACTGGGCTTTCAGTGCATGTCCCTGTCCTCCACAGCCCTCGTCAGGAGGGCCCCAGAAGAGGGAGAGGAGTTGGCTTACACTTAACAAGACGAATGTGCCATTGTGGAGGTGGCATCAGGTGGCCCGAGCGCACATACAGAACTGCAGAGCAGATGCAGCTGTGCCCATCCCTCCTCCTCCCCAGGTCCTCTTTGCGAACAGCGTTCAGATGGCTACAACAGATGACACTTAGAGCTGGATGTCGCCTCTGATTCATCGGCGAGCATTTATTAAGTGCCTCCTGTGTACACAGCACACAACAAAGACATCTCTCTCTCCCTCTCCATGCAGTTAACAAGCAAGCAACAGTTTCTGACTCTGAGACACCCCATTTGAGAAGCCCAAAGCAAAGTTCTAGGCGCCTCTGCCCCTGCTGCTGTAGTTTCTACACCGATCACCACCTCTAAAGAAGGAATTTAAAAAAATTTTAAAAAGTCAGTCTGAAACCCGCAGCTGCAAGTTTTAATACAGTTCCCCAGAGTTGAAGAGGAAGAGAATTGGGATTATATAGGAATTGGGAGGACAGGAAGTTTGGGTCTGGCTGGCCTTGAATGCAGTCTTCATAATTATTAAACATTTTGAAAGCAAAACACCTTGCCGCTGCCTATAAGATCTTCCACGGACTGACGCTACCCAACTCCCAGGCTCAGCCTGTCCCTGTTCGCTCCCCGATGGCCACACAGCCTCTTCCCGGTGCCTCAGCACCACCAAACTCCGTCCAGTCAAGAACCTTTCACATGCTGTTCCCTCTGCCTGCAATGTTCTTCCCTCTCTCCTTTCCTAATTGGCCCTGCCTCCTTCAGCTCCCTGGGGAGAAATCCCTTCACTGGAGAAACCTTTCCAGCGCACCCTAAGTCAAATTAGGTCTCACCACAGCACCGTATCCTCTTCCTCCCCAGCCCCGGCCCCAACTGTGATTGAACATCTGTTTCTCAGGGATGCCACATGTGACTCTTTGAGGACCCTCACCTCTCCCGGACCGTAAGCTCCACGAGGGCAGTGGCCACGTTTCCTTTTCCGGACCACCAAACCCTGAGCATCAAGCACACTGCAGGCAGCTAAAGCAACTACTGAACACACATGCCTAAATACGTACATACATACTGCTCACTTCCTCTCCAGGGTGATGGGGAAAATACCAAGAAAAGAACTATGCTCACATTCACTGGACGGGAAGAATTCAGAGACCCTAGTGCCAGTGACTGACATTAGAAACGGCTGCCAGGAGAAGCCAGGTGGACTCTAGGTGAGAACACCCTCAAGAACAGATCACCCCTTCCAAACAGGACAGCAGGCAAATGCGGGAGCTGACCTTCCACACACCCTGCCATCTCCGGGTTTTCTGTCCTGGCCGCCTGACTGTTGAGCATGGCAGCTGCATCTCATCGCCTGGTCTGGAAGTGTTACCAAGTTCAAGATCAACCTTTAGCCCCATTCTTTGTTGTGCTACTTGGCTCCCAGGAAGAAGATGGGTTTTGTTTTGTTTTCCAGGCAGCAAAATACAGAAAATAACTATAATAAAGCACCAGGCTGGCAGAGACTGGTTTCCTCAAAGCCAAGGGCCAAATGAGTTGGTTGCCCTGCCCCAAAGTCTAGGAGAGGAAAGGCTATAATCCCTCAATGAAGGGATGTATTTGCATATTCCTCTCTCTCACCTAGATATCGAAGGAGTGGCATTGAATTAGTTGGCCACAAGGTCCTGGAAAAGGAGATTATCCCAATTTGTTCACCTCACAAAGGAATTGTGTGAATCCTATTTGACCCCTGTTTTTCCAATCTAGGGTATGAATTTAGCTAGCTTTGAAAATGTTTTAGGGCTTCCACAGAAATTTGTAAAATGTCAGCGTGAAAATTTTAATTGAGTTATTAGCAATATCTCTTCTTTGAATGACCTTTTAGTACTCCTTATAACATATAACCTCCTTTTACTACCTTCTGGCTGACAATTTCTAATATATTCCTTCTTCCTAGATGATATCATCTGTCCTTGGGTGGAATTAACTAAAGCACTCTACATTCAGAAGCTGACATTAATCCATAGCCCCAGATTTGTAACAGCTGCTGGTATAAACACTATTTCCATACATTGGGTTTTAACAATGACTGGAAGAAAAGCATAGTATTCACTAGACACTGATGACATGCACACAAATGAATCACGGTGACAAACATCAATGATTTTTTTTTTATTTTAATTGGCTTAAATAGTATATGTGCTGCACAAACCTAAAGGAATATTTCTAAGTTCATGGAAATTCTGTATTTCTCTTAAGAATCACGTGTGT
The DNA here is from genome assembly GCF_009762305.2 of Zalophus californianus. Lineage (NCBI taxonomy): Eukaryota > Metazoa > Chordata > Mammalia > Carnivora > Otariidae > Zalophus > Zalophus californianus. Next base: position 36,256,791 of record NC_045609.1, on the reverse strand, counting down.
AGAAGCAGCTAATCAAAAGAGAACATTATAAGGATGAATGGCAAACAGGTTGTTTGTTCAAGTAACTTTCTGATACTCAATAAAGGAAGTGCAGAAAATACAGTCCCATATTCTTCATAACCCAGACATTTTGCATCATTCCAAGAAATGGAAAAAGTAAATCAACATGGCATGTGGATACAAAAAGCTACATTCAGAGTTGAGAATCACCAAACAGGGAAAAGATAAATAAAGCCCAATGCCCCCAAAATTCCTAACTCCAGTGGTTTCTCTTGACAACCTCAAGGCACCCAAACCCCATGCCTCATGTGAAAACGACCAACAGAAGAGCAGGAGGCCCCGGATGTCCTCTGACTCCTCCCGGTCTCCGCCCACAGACTTTATATTCTGCGGGAAACAGGCATGTATATATCAGCGCAGCCACAAGCACTGACATCTACAGGGACCTCACCAGCATTTTCTATCAGCTCAACCATGTTATTTAGAATCTGAGGCAGTAATGACCATCGTGAATGCCAGACTGCTGATGCAGGTCCCACGGCTCGAGGTGGCTGATAATTAAAGTATTGCTACCCTCTCCGTGTGGTGAGAACCCAGTGGTGGGAAGAAGAAATTTCCAAATGCAAAAGAATCTGCAAACAGAGCTAGCGGAAGCAAGATTTTGCAGAAGCCAAGTGGGGCTTCAGGAGTTCTTTCCCTTTTCCTGGTGCTTCACACTACACTCTGCACTCACTGACTCCTATGAGAAAATGCCAACCCACTCTTCACACTGCCTGACACCTTGCATGACTCAAGTCACAAGACGGCCACTGCCACATATTAGCATATTGTGAAGTGTGGCCATAATGTGACACCTCAGTGGGTAGGGAATTGAGCATTCACCTGATAACCTGAAGGTTATGGCTGCTAGTATTTTACCTGGGGAACAGGTGTGTCTCCAGATGAGCAGCAACGTCCAGGAGAGCAGACCTAGGTCAGTGTGAGAGAAATACCTCCCTGGTCTGGATTTAAAAGGTGCTGAGCACCTAGGAGGGTGCTGCTCCTCGTGCTCTGAATTAAGGAAAGCTTCCACCATATGGAAGCAAAAGCTGCCAGTGGGGACCCAGGTGGACTAGAACAAAGTTGACAGTGTTCAGAGCCCTGAGAGGCAGCTGGTCAAGGCAGAATTAGAACCCTGGGCTCTGCAAGCCAGGACTCAACTCCTGGTACACGCCCTTGATCACTCGGTGTCATCTCCACGAACTGGTCCAGTCTGTCTCAGTTGGGCCAGCACAGAGTGAGAAAATAGCTTACCCCTGGGACCAGTGTGGCCGCATGAAAAACAGAAAATCAGGGCAGGTGGATCATCAGGCCCTCCCCTCCAACAGATTTCTACTAATCATGGAAGGTTCTGAGTTTTGCTTTTACTAAGTAAGTAGTACTTTCTCCTTATGCTCCTCCAACTATTCAAAGCTTACCCATCCTATTACTCTCTAAGCCAGTTTGCCTGTTAGACTAATCTAAACCCAGTTAATAGGTCTCATTATTTATATTCTCTAAATAACCTATTTCATTCACTCATTCATGCAGTCAGCTTACTGCCCATTTAGCATGAGACCTGCATTAGATATAAGAGCTAGAAATGCAAATAGGGTGTGGTCCATGCCCTCCAGGAGCTCACACACTACCTAGAACACAACCCGATAACAGAAACTAAAACTTATGCCACCCCTGGAGAGGGAAACATTGGAGTTCAGGGGGATATTTCAGAGGATGTCTAATTATACCAGGAAAGCAGATGCCTCCTCTGCCCAAGGATGATGCCAGCCCCCTGCACAAGCCTCTACGTTACAGCAAGAGATTCAGGAAGCACTTACAAGAAAATCAATTTCTCTCAGTGAGGAAAGGGGACTGGAAGCCCAGCAGGTAATGAGTTCTACCAGTCCTGGCCTTGCATGATGGGAGATTGACCTTGTGGTAAAGCATATGAACTGGAGAGTCAGACAGACATTAGGTTCTCATTGCAACTCAAGCACCCTGGGCTAACTATTCATCCTAGGAAAGCCTCAGGTTCACTCACCAGTAAGAGAGGTTAACAATCCATGTCCCACCCTTGCTGTAGAGTGTGGCCAGCAGTACCAAGATCACAAGGGAACTTTTTAGATATGCAAATTTTCAGGCTCCATCCCAGACCTCTAGAGTGGGAAACACTGAGGATGGAGTACAGCTGATTCTGACACTCTTTAAAGTTTGAAAAAAGACAAGTGTATACATTTAAAGGACTGATGTTGATTACGTACTCTGCCAAGTGCCAGGCATATAGGAAGCCCACATGCATGGCAACTGTGTCATGAGGTCCTAGGAAAGTGACATAGAAAAGGACATAAAGGGGTTGTTAATCTTTGCCAGAGGTCCAAACCAAAGGGGAACATCAAGTGTTCCAGCAGCTTGCATTGGAAACCCCTGGGTGATTATCAAAAGGCAGATCCCTAGGCCACACTTCAAGCCCAGGAATATAAATTTGGAAGGGGAAGATCTGGGGTCCGCAGGCTCTTATACAGGGATCTCTGAGGTAAGTGCTCTCCTACTGCTTTGGTGCGGGGTCGTGGGGGTGTTATTGTTTTTTTATTTTGATTATTTACTTATTTACTTATTGCTTATGCCTGCATCTACCTCAGGATAGCTCCTGAAAGAAGCCCCCTCTCCAGCTCTTTTCTCTGCCACGGTGGTACAGAGCTTCCTCTTTCCCTCCTTCTCCTTTTCTCCCTCCACCTCTCTCTCTCTCTTTCTCTCTCCCCTCAACCTCTAATCTGGCTTCTTCATTGCTGCCCCAGTCTCTAGCCTTCTTTTCCTTCTAGTCTGTTCTTCAAAATCCCTTCCTCCAAAGATTCTCCAAAATATCCTGGGTGATATTTCTAAAATACAAATATAAGCATTTCACTTCACACTTGAAATGAAGAGAAACAGGAAGCAACATTCATTGCCCACCCCCACCCCCAAAGAAGGATTTATGGCACAAAATTCCAAGTCCTTAGCCTGCCCCTATCAAACCTTCCCCAGGCTGACTCCAGGCTCCACTAGACCCACTTCTCTTCAAGCATCATCGATGACCACCAGGGTCCAATTCCTGCTCCACTATCAGGACTTGTTCTTCCCCAGAGGAGGAACCTCCTGTCCTTCCCCAAATTCCTCCATCACTGATTCAACCATGGAAGGGTTTACTGTTATGTTTGCTAAACCAACAGCTCCAAGAAGGAAAAGACTCATTTATAATAGAGTCTACCACACCTTGAAAAATCTCACCAAAATAAGCATGGAGGAGTTTGGCAAGGCAGCAGTGGCCCTCCTCACTGCCCTTCACTTAATCAACAGGCTGGGGGAACCACCCCTCCCCCCGCCCTCTCTAAAATACACAAGGATCTCAAAGTGAATCTAGACAGCTGCAACCATTGTCTACGGGACTGGGATAGTGGATGGTCAAGTAGTTGATACTGGTATGCCAAAGCTTCTAGGGACATGTGGACCTGACACTGAGTAATTACTCAGGATTACACTCCCTGCCTGCCTGCATAGGCCCACACAGGTATGGCGCATGGCAGCCCTGGGCTCACGGAACTGAACTGATAGAAAAGCTGGAAGCCAAAGTGTGAGTGGAGCAGTTGTGCGTCTTTCCATTCGCCACGGTGAGTAGAGCCGGGGAACTAACCTTCCATCTTTTACCCTCTGTCACTACTACACACTTTTACATATTTGGTACCTACATTTCACAAACCTCAGCTCAGTGGGTGGTTTGGAACATCTGACAGCACTATTAAAAGTTGTGCCAACACTGTACAGCACAGTATTGTAGGAAAAGCTTTCAATTCTAGAGACAAAATACCAGAGTCTCTTTGAAACTTAACTCCGGCTTCTCTTAGCAGTGTGACTTTAGGCAAGTCACTCAGACTCTTGGGCCTCAGGTCCCTCAGCTGCGTAGAGTGGAGTCACTACTCCATGTTGGACCAAAATCAGAGTTGCCATGAGGATCATCTGACATAAGAGAAAGGAACATGCTTGGTAAACAGAATTCATTTTTCACTGGCCTTTGCACCCCATTTAAAAATCTTATCCCACGTAGTTAGGCATGTGTCTAGACACCTTGCCCTTTTCCTCTTTTCTGAGAGCATTTGTGACAGAACTACATCAAACTCCTCTTCAGCTTTTCCGTCTTTCAGAGCCTAGGCCCGTGAGGTCACATGCATCCTTCCAAAATTGTTTTTTGAATGTGTAACATGCAATTGTCTCCTGTAATGCTTCTTGGCCAAAAATGGGCTTGAACTCCTTCTTTCCTCCCTCCTTCACTCAACTAGTTCTTTCTTACTGGTCAGCTTAATTCATTCACACGTTCTCTTCATCGAAACACCTCTCGATCTCAAGGCTTCTTGGGGGTGCGAGGGAAATGGTGATCATGAGGATGGGAGAGAGGTCCCAGTGAGGACACGTGTGGGTCTCTACAACACTTCCATAAACCCTGCCAACTAGCAGACAAAGGCACAAGGAAGGGTTGTTTTGTTCTAAGCACAAATATGCCACTTGGTCATTCTGCCCCTTCCCTGGGCTTCCTGCCTCCCATTCCCATGTCAGATCTGCTGCCACAGGAGGACAGGAAAGTCATGGTTAGTCACAATTCTGCCACAATTCTCTCCTCACTGCTACTCCCTGCTGATGACATTAGCTGGAAGACTGCCAGAGCTCAGAGAGAAAAACTCACCAAAATGATCGTAAAGCCATTTAGGAAGATATGAGCATGATCAACACACTAAATAATAATTACTCACATTTGTATTCCCTGCCAATCTTCATATGCAGGGTATAAATGTAACCTGCTCCAAATGAACCACCTGGTTTTAAATGCCTGAGAGTTACAGTCCTATGATTCTGACAAAGTAACCCACATATCTCATACCATAGGCTTATAACAAAGACATTGCTGTGAATTGAAACCCCAAGAACAAAGCCAGTTGGAATTTTTAAACATTTACTCCAAACTTTTCATTATGGGTTATATTCTTCTCAAATATTTCATCATGCCTTTTTCCTCTCTCTGGTTTAAATCTCAATCACTAAAAGGAATGATTCGAAGGCAATAATGTAGAAACAAAAGGGGAGATTAAATACAAATTAAGCTTTCATTTGTACTGTTTTTCCAGACTGAATTAAAGTGATTGAGCTAACTTTGGTGTAAAGTAAATTTTACAGCTGTTGGAAATGATAGAATGTAAATTGGATTATACTATTTAAATATTTCACAAATAATTGAAATGGCATTCTTATAAGTTATGTTCAAATATTCACGTTCAAACACAGTAGATCATGCTGACTGGCTCTAGATATATATCTTTCCTTCTGCTTGATATTTCTTCCATTACCAAAATGAAACTCAAAAAAAAAAAAAAATCACACAAAGATAGGTCAGGGGGTACCAGTTAAGATGGGAATGAAAAGGCATGATGGTATAATTTACCCTATTCAAATTAATTCGTTCTAACAGATACTTACTGATTACAGAACACTGAGCAAGCTCCCAGATACAACGAGGAAGTAGCCAGTCTTGCCCTGAAAGTGCTTACCATCTCCCAGAAGAAAGGAAAATAAGCCAGATCAAATTATGCTACTTAAAGCAGAATAATGCCAATGTATAACATACAGGAAGTGCGGGGAGAGGCTAAAGGGGGCAGGTTGGGAGAGACTTTATGAAAAAGGTATTTAAGCTAGGTTTTGAAGGACAGATAGATTTTCTACTAGGTAAACACAGTTAGAAGCATGCATAAAAGGCAAGAGAGGAATAAATAGCCCCAATTCATGGGAATAAGAAAACATGGGACATGTCTGGAGAACAGAGAAGAGAACAAATCAAAAGGAGCTAGGATGCCTAGAAAAGTAGTGAGAAATTTTCTCCGTCATTCACCAACGTTTATTGATCATCCGTGTTCCCTTAAGCTCTATGGGGGGATATAAAGAAAAATAAAGATCACTTCCCTCGAGGAATTTGCATTTTAGTAGATAAGGCTTGTAAATAAATATCAAGTAGAAAGTAAAAAGTACCATACAGAGGTAAGAGATACAGTGTTTTGTCAATTTAGTGCAGGCAAAGGTCACTACTAAGCAATGAAGAGGAGAAGAACCTTGAAGGATGAACAAGCGAGGATAAACACATTCATCCATCCATTCATTCATTCCTTCGCTAAAAATATCATTTATATTTACTTCCCTCCTATCTTGGATATCGAGCAAAATAATGGAAACAAAGATGAACAAGACACAGTCTCTGCCTCAAGGAACTCAGACTGACCACCACAAAGGATTAAGGGTGAATAAGAGAATACTGGAAAGATAGGCTACTGTCAAACCCAGACAGCCTAGGATTTCAGAGCACAAACAGCTCTATATTGTATAAGGCTTGTGAAACCACTGAAGGTGTCTGGCAGCAGCTTTCAGAAAACTGGTCTCAGTCTGACTCCCCCTCAAAGCAGAGCCTGAGATGAGCACACGGATGCAGGGAGTTTTTTTTGGGAGATGATCCCAGAGAACAGGAGAGGGAGAGCGGAGAAGGAAAATCCAACGTTGGCGTGCATTGTCAAGGTCACTGCTCTTGGCACCAGGGCATGACTCTTCTTCAGCATGCCCAAGAAGCATATTAGAGGTGAAGGACAGGAGGCAGGGTGGTTACTATGAGCTTTGGCTCCCCCCTGACTGAGGGGTGCCCCTGTGGGGGCCACTGCTCCCTTACACTTCAGGCTGAACTTAGCTTAGCCACAGACTCTCAGAGCTCCAGGGAAGGTCCCTGGGCAGAAAGCCTCAGAGAATAACATGAGGTGAGACACTGTCAGCAAGAGTCTGAGCGCACATGAAACTGTGCACCGTGGCCATAGCTGAAACCACCGGGGGCCTGAGGAGCTGGGACGGGGGCCCCAAAAGTGTCTGCTAGAATCAGGCAGCAGCCAGCATGCAGGGGAGGGGAGGAGGGAGAGAGCCAGGGCAGACAGTTTTTGTCTAGCCTGGCAAAGAGAAAGATAATAGGGAGCTGAATAAACGTGGCGGGACTGCTGAAAAAGGATGGACGCTGAAATCATAAAGGATTAAGCGACTGCTGAACTGTGTGGAGCCAGGGAGATACATCATAGGTAAATGAGGCTCTAAACCTCCATGAGTGAGAACAAGATGGCACCACGGAGCTAAGTGAATGAGCGAAGAGCAGTTAAGGGAAGGCGATGCCCAGGAGGAAGGTGGAAATACAGGACTAGAGTTTTGGAGAGAGGGAACTGGAAATTATCAGCAGAAAGACGGTAGCTATATGCACAGTTTTGCTAAAAAAAGACTGTACAAGAAAGAGGAGTGGGGGAGAAAACTTCAAAACTAAAGAAACCTCTATATTTAATGAATGGGAAGGGAAGACAGAAGATGAGACAGAAAAGGAGAGATCACAGTGTCAACATGAGCAGAAAACAGAATTTCAGGAATGAGAGGGTGGAATGGTGCAGAGAGGATGAAATTATAAAGGTCTGGAAGCGCCTACTCAGTATCGTGACTGAGAAGTCACAGGAGGGCTTCCAAGGACATGGTTGAGTAGAGAGGCAGGCTAGCTCCAGGATTTGGTTGATGAAGGTTTAAGGACTAAGGGAGACAGAGTCAGTTCTTTTCCAAGGGGGTTCTTCATCTAAATCACACAATGTGCTTTCTGTGACTGTGCTCCCAATTCTCCCAAGGGTGGTACCTAACGGGTACCTTTCTAAATGCACAGAAGTTACCATCAGGGCCTCAGCACAGGAGTTGGCAAGCTTTTCCTATGAAGAGACACACTGCCTCTTGCAACTACTCAGCTCTGCACCAAAGCAGCCATCAACAATACCAAAATGAATGGCACAGCTCTGTGCCAGTAACATTTTCTTTATGGACACTGACATCTGGATTTCTCGTATTTTTCATGTGTCAAGATTTATTCTTTTTAAAAATGCTTTCAACTTTCAAAAATGTAAAAACAATTCTTAGCCCAGGAGCTCTACCAAAACAAACACTGGGGCCACATTTGGCTTTCAAGTGATAGGGTACCCCTACCTTATGACCTTAGAGCTTAGTTATCACCTCAGTTATCACCTGCAGGGGACAGATGCTGATAGACACCTCAAATAAATGAAGAAGAGAGAAGACAATAGCATGACAGAGAGTGTTAGGATCAAGAATTTGTTTTTGTTTGGGGTGCCTGCGTGGCTCAGTTGGTTAAGCGACTGCCTTCAGCTTGGGTCATGACCCCGGGGTCCTGGGATCGAGCCCCTCGTGGGGCTCCCTGCTCTGCGGGAAGCCTGCTTCTCCCTCTCCCACTCCCCCTGCTTGTGTTCCCTCTCTCGCTGTGTCTCTCTCTGTCAAATAAATAAAATCTTTAAAAAAAATTGCTTTTGTTTTTGTGTGGGTTTTGTTGTTTTTGTTTATTTATTTATTTTTGGGGGGGGGGGGAGAGGGAGAGAGAGAATCTCTGGGCATGGACCCTGATGTGGGGCTCGATCCCATGACCCCAAGATCATGATCTGAGCTGAAATCGAGTCAGACACTTAACCAACTGAGCCACTCAGGTGTCCCTTGCATCTGTTTTTAAAGAGTAGGAAAAACACATGCATCATGACAGGCTAGGAAGAAATTACCTTTGGAGAGGGAAAGTTGAAGATACATAAAAAAATGGAAGGAACTGGCAGATCCACATCCTACATGAGGGAGAAGGGCACAGGACGAAGGAGTGAGCTGGGCAAAGGAGAGGCAAACAGTGTCCTCTGAGAGGGAAAGTGAGGCCAGAAAGGCTGGAAGCAGATTACTGAGGACCTAAAATGCCAACCCAAAGAGTTCACACTTCATTAGGTGAGCAATGAGGAGCTACTGAAGGTGTTCAGGCCAAGGAGTACAGCCCGGGAATCAGTAATACACTGGATCTCCCCACCGCTGACTGAATAAATAAGCCAACACTCTGTATACATATTTACATAATGGTGGTATGAGCAGAATAGAAGCTGAAAATATGTGATAACAGACTCTCTTGCTCAAAAACCTGCTCCACCAATGCATTCTGGGAAGGAAAGATAAGCTGACATACTCAACGGATAGCTAGTTCAATATATCCATATATAAATGTGCTCTTACCCTCAAGAATTTGGAAATTGGCTATAGGAAGAGCCCATGACCTGGGATTACAGCAGCTTGGGATTGAGAGTGGGGTGGAGTATGGTAACCAGGGCTAGGTTCCATCCCCAACTTCATTATTCACCATCTGAGTGATGCTAGCACAAATGAACATCTCTGGACCTCAGCTCTCTTGGGGTCAAATGGGAATTGGAATACAGTTCCACGTATCCCAGAGGTTTGTAACAAGGATCAAAAGAGCTAGTAGACATTAAAACACTTTAAATCTGTAACCGTCTACACAGATAGAATACTGTAGCTGAAAAAAAAAAAAAAAGGAAGGGGTTTCCATGAGGTCACCTGTCTGAATCACTTCTCCAGACCCTCCCCTTATTACATATCTGAATGTTTCTCCCATTAGGCAGTAGTAAATGACTTCACTGAAACTCAAACAGCATCCTACTTGACTGACCTACAACGTCCATCCTTTGAGGGTGCTCTCTTTCTTGACAGATTGTGGAAAACTGGATACTTTTGTAGAGTTGTGGTCCTAGGGTAATCAAGCCATTTACACAGGACACTACCATGTGGATTTAGGAGCCCAGTGAGGATGTCCTGGAGAAGGTGGCATATCAGGTGGGCCTTGAAGGCCAGCTGGCATGGAAGACCCAGAGAGGGGGCAAGGCTTTCTGGAGCAGCAGCCCAGGTCAAACTGTACGTGACTGCTTCATTTAGGCTGAGCGCCTGGATGCACTGGGAGCAAAAGCCAAAAAGCTACCAGGAGAGGCTCAGAAATACCCAGCCAATAAAATTAACAAGTCAGGAAATGACAGATGTTGGCGGGGATGCGGAGAAAGGGGAACCCTCCCACACTGTTGGTGGGAACGCAAGCTGGTTCAGCCACCTGGAAAACAGTATGGAGGTTCCTCAAAAAGTTGAAAAGAGAGCTACCATATGACCCAACAGTTGCGCTACTGGGTATTTACCCCAAAGATACAAATGTAGTGATCCGACGGGTACGTGCCCCCCGATGTTTATAACAACAATGTCCACAATAGCCAAACTATGGAAAGAGCCAAGATGTCCATCGACAGATGAATGGATAAAGAAGATGTGGTGTGTGTGTGTACACACACACACACACACACACAGACACACACACACACACACACAGGAATATTATGCAGCCATCAAAAGGAATGAGATCTTGCCATTTGCAACGATGTGGATGGAACTGGAGGGTATTATGCTGAGCAAAATAAGTCAGTCAGAGAAAGACATGTATTATATGATCTCACTGATATGAGGAATTCTTAATCTCAGGAAACAAATTGAGGGTTGCTGGAGTGGTGGGGGATGGGAGAGATGGGGTGGCTGGGTGACAGACATTGGGGAGGGTATGTGCTATGGTGAGCGCTGTGAATTGTGTAGGACTGCTGAATCACAGACCTGTACCTCTGAAACAAATAATACGTTATATGTTAAAAAAAAAAAAAAAGAAGAAGAAGAAGAAGAAGAATTAGAGAGTAGGAAGGGAAAAATGAAGGGGGGGAAGTCAGAGAGGGAGATGAACCATGAAAGACTACGGACTCTGAAAAACAAACTGAGGGTTCTAGAGGGGAGGGGGGTGGGGGGATGGGTTAGCCTGGTGATGGGTATTAAAGAGGGCACGTTCTGTGTGGAGCACTGGGTGTTCTACACAATGAATCATGGAACACTACATCAAAAACTAATGATGTAACATATGGTGATTAACATAATAAATTTTAAAAAAATAATTAAATTAAATTAAATTAAAAAAAAGAAATACCCAGCCAACATCAGAGTCTAAGATGAAAAATGAAAATGCAAATTCTGGTTCTGTTTTCAAAGCTGAAATACAGGAGATATAATCCTTTAATATGAACAATAATCATAGTTACCAAGAGGCACCTATGTTGGTGAAGCAGTGAGCATAACACCAAAGGCTTAACGTTAACATTTATTGTTTATTAAAAACTCTCATTTCTCTTAACACCTTGATCTATAGGATAGTCGTGTCAGATGGGTAAGGAAAGACAAATTTTCCCTGTTGCATTTAAAAAAAAAAAAAAAAAAGGGAACTGGGGCCCAGAGAGGTTAAGTGACTAATGTGAGGATACACAGCTAGTAAGTGATATGGGAGGGTGGGGGTGGGAAACTGGGTTGCGTGCCTCAGAGCCCAAACTTGTTTATCCAGATCGATGACAGGTTTTCCCTGCTATCCAAAAGTGGAGCATTCCTATGAAAACTTTCATAAGCCAAAATGGTGTGACACAGTTACCATTAATTTATATGGAAAGATTTTTGAGCATTCCCAGACCCAAAAAACCACCTCTCTTTGGTTGGTTGTCCTGATACCTTAAGACACATCTTGCTAACGGATGCTCATGATACATCAAGACAAAGCACAGATGCTCACAATACAGTTCAAAGCTAGCGCAGCTCGACAGCGAGCTGCTGAGTGCCGTCTGGGGGCAGGAGCGTGGCTGTACCCCTCTGGCTCACAAGGTGTGTGCTGCTTCTACCAGCTCACTGTGGAGCAACTGCTGAATGGTGTTTTCACATCTTGCCTTTCCATCAAAGTGAAAATCCTCTTTAGATTTCTTTCGGCTTGAGGAAACATTTAACAACAAAGGTCTTTCATATAAGTGTAGTGGCACACAGGTTTGAAAAGTAGGGGGAAACCGTAAATCTCTTGGAGGAACACGGCCATGACTTCATCTTTAGGTTGGCAATGACCTCCGACCAAAAGGGACGGTCACTGAGTTTTCACACTGACAAAAAGAAAGTAGTGGGACAGAGCAAAGTCGTTAAGTCGGAGGTGAGCAAACTACAGTCCATGCGCCAAATCCAGCCCACCGTCTGTTTCTGTACAGCCTACAAGCTAAGAATGGTTTTTATATTTTTACCTGCTGGGAGGAAGGCAAAACAATAATGACACGGGAAATTAGGTGAAATTCAAATTTCAGTGTCCATACGGACACTGAACAAAGACACACCCACTCACTTATGCACAGACCATGGCTGTTTCTGGGCTGTACTGACAGAGCTGAGCAGTTACCACAGAGTCTGCATGGCCTGCAAAGCCAAAAATCTCTACCACGACAGTATGGATCTTTACAGAAGAAGTTTGCCGACGGCTGTCCTAAGTCAAAGGTCTGCATCAACAGTAAGGATAAAACACGGTAACTAGAGAGGGGATTGCAGAAGACGATAGGACCAGAAGTTCAGAATTCCCAGATATTCCCTATCTCACTTGTGAAGACACGATTTCGAGGGAGAAATTCTCAAACTGCTGATACCTCCCCACTGGGTGTTGTGGGGGTTCATGTGACAGTTTCACAACTAGAACGGCTTCTGACAGTCCCTTTGATTTCTCTTCCCCACCCCCCCCCACCATCATGCTCACATGGATTGAGCCTCATTGCTACTAAAAATGAGGATGCTCTGGTGTCAGCTCTAAAATCAGTATCTCACTTCCTCAGACAAGTGGATATTTATTGACAGGGTGTGGGATGGAAAAAGAAAGGAGAGAGACTGCCTGTCCAGAAGGCAGTAACCTTGGTGGAGATGCAATGTCGCCAGGCCTAAACCATCATTCTCACAGATGTACAGCATATTATTTAAAGGGAAACAAATATCAGCCACTGAATGTCATGGCAAGGACACATCTCCTGCCTCTTAACTAAACTTATCAGAGCTGCAGTTTAATATGGTTCCTTTTTCATCCTCCCCTCAAATTCATCTTCCAGGGCAGCTCTTGACACAACCAGCAAACAGTCAAGATGAAGATTTAGTGACGTGAGCTTCAAACAGATCTAGATTTATTGACACGTGGGGCTGGCTTTCTTTCTTGGGAGCTGCAGTACACAGGATTAATTTTAACTGCTCCCTAATGTTCAGCGCTGCTTTGCAAATACCCAAATGTCTGACTGCTGCCTGGTTTCATGGGGAAGGTCAGGTTTCACCAGGAGCAGGACCTTCACTGGTGGCTGACCATTCCATTTTTTCCCAAGAGGGCAGAACCTCAGCAAACCTGCTGCCAGAACCCCTTCGCTCGGCCACATCCTTGAAGCTACCCCCCCCCCCGCCTCTCTCTGAAATCAGTAAAGAATCAGCAGAAGCAGCAAGCAATCTCAGTGGCTACAAAAGCTTTGCATCTTGTTTTAAATCTCCCTACATGCCTACTGACACTTCGGAGTCTGAAGCTAGAGGCAGCCAGCTGCAAGCCAAGCCAGTCCCCTTCCAAGCTGGCTGTGTGTTTTCTGAGTCTTGGGCCACGGCATCCACAAGCTCCGCCCACCTGCCACTAACACACTCTGTGAGCTCACTCGCTGTGCCACGATTCTGTGCTGCATGGAGCAGAGACAGCTGGCCATACCACAGACGGCTGTGGACTGCGACAAAGCCAGGTATCCGTCTCCAGTCCTTCCCTGCTGGCCTTTTGCTGCCAAGGCCATGTTCGCACCAGGACACGGCGTAAACACAAGAATGAGTGCTGTGTGGGAGCTTCCAAGCACGGGGGGGAGGCAAAAAAAAAAACAAACGAACAGGAGGAGAGAAGAAATAAAAATCTGTCAATCCTCTCCTAACACTAGACTGAAGAACAAATTTGCCGAGCTCCGTTAAAAGATTAACTGCTAAATGAAAAAGAGCTACTAAATGTAAATTTAAAAGTCCAAAAACACCCAAGAGGCATAACTATAATTATTGCTGAGGGAAGCTCTTTAAGACTAAAAATACATTTCCATTAACAATCAAAATTAGTTTTCATTGCTTTTTTTTTCTCGAGCTTTCAGTGAATAACCTTTGATGGTAGTACATGATAATGATTCATTAGAAAAAGTGGATTTGTATTTCAGAAGTATGCACCAAAAAAAAAAAAAAATTAGCCAAGAGATTGTTCCTCCATATAAGTCAAAAGGCAGAAGAAGGGAACATTTTTAGAATGAATAATGGCTCCCTATAAAAGCTAACCCAGACAGTGGTACCCACTTTGAAAATCCTTGGCTAAGAGAGCTGATGAACACATTTTTCCCAAACTTTCAGTGACTTAGAAGAACTGGCAGTGTGGTAGAACATCTTTTTCTTTAAGCCCCAGCTAAGAAGGGATAAGCAAAAGGCATCATGTTGCCTCAAAATTTCCAAAGCACTAAATCATCGTTAAAGGCAAATCTAAAATGACACATGTAAAAAACAGGTAATTCATAATTATTTTTTTCATATTTTTATTGAGATCTATTTACACACAGTGAAATGCATAAACCTCAAGTGTACAATTAAATCAGTCTTCACAAACCCACGTGCCCATGTTTAACTACCTCAGTCATGACCTAGAACATTTCTAATTTCCACCATCTCCCCAAATTATCTCATGCTCCCCAAGAAGCAACTACTACTCAGATTACCCCCAGATTAGTTCTAGAATGACATATAAATGGAACCAGAGAGTATTTACTAGTGCATGTCTTACTTTGCTCAGCTTAATGTTTTTGAGATTTAATTTTTATTTATTTTTTTTTTTCTTAAAACTTAGCTACATGAAAGTTTCAGAGGCAAAGTGATTAGGGGTATTTTGACAAGCAACAGCATTTTCAGAAAGAGGGAAAAGGCAAAACAAAACAAACAAAACAAAACAGGGTTTTCCTAGAAGTGTGTTAAGCAACAGGACAAATTGGAGATTTTTCTTTAAGTGTCGTAAATCATCCTGAAAGGCCCTGGAAATCCTGCAATCATCTCTAATTCACTCACCTATCCCAGGGAGGGGTGATGTAATGGTGAAGTGTACATAATTCATAAGTCTAAACCTAATTATGATGAGTGGCCTAGAAATCGGATTAAAAATCATTAGTTCTGCTAAAGAGCCTCAAAACAAAAAATGAACATATAGAAAGGATAAACTGCTCTGCTAGATGGATTATTCTTTGAAACTCTGAAGCAAGATGATAAAAATAAATTATTTCAAAGAATCACTGCCAAACTGTAAAGTGTAAAATGCAAATGCTGAGTTGCTGGTACCAGGGCAGAATGTGTGGCCTACATTAAATGGTGGGGACAGATACACAGCCTTGCACCCAAAAGATAAACATTAAAGAAAGGACAAGGGCAAGACTAATGTCTTTTCTAAGGATATGGCCAAATAGTAGCACATGAGTTAATTAAGGGGTAAAACTCGTTGGAACCAAGGACCCAAGGAGCCCAGGGTTCCTCTAAGGCTCCATCTCTTTTTTTTTTATAATTTTTATTGTTATGTTAATCACCATACATTACATCATTAGTTTTTTATGTGTTCCATGATTCATTGTTTGTGCATAACACCCAGTGCTCCACACAGATTGTGCCCTCTTTAATACCCATCACCAGGCTAACCCATCCCCCCATCCCCTCCTTTCTAGAACCCTCAGTTTGTTTTTCAGAGTCCATCATCTCTAATGGTTCGTCTCCCCCTCCGATTTACTCCACTTCATTCTTCCCCTCCTACTATCTTCTTCTTCTTTTTCTTAACATATATTGCATTATTTGTTTCAGAAGTACAGATCCGTGATTCATCAGTCTTGTACAATTCACAGCGCTCACCATAGCACATACCCTCCCCAATGTCTATCACCCAGCCACCCCATCCCTCCCACCCCCCACCACTCCAGCAACCCTCAGTTTGTTTCCTGAGATTAAGAATTCCTCATATCAGTGAGGTCATATGATACATGTCTTTCTCTGATTGACTTATTTCACTCAGCATAACACCCTCCAGTTCCATCCACGTCGTTGCAAATGGCAAGATCTCATTCCTTTGGATGGCTGCATAATATTCCATGGTGTATATATACGACGTCTTCTTTATCCATTCATCTGTCGATGGACATCTTGGCTCTTTCCATAGTTTGGCTATTGTGGACATTGCTGCTATAAACATTGGGGTGCACGTACCCCTTCGGATCCCTACATTTGTATCTTTGTGGTAAATACCCAGTAGTGCAATTGCTGGATTGTAGGGTAGCTCTATTTTCAACTGTTTGAGGAACCTCCATACTGTTTTCCAGAGTGGTTGCACCAGCTTGCATTCCCACCAACAGGAAACAAAGTTGTTTCCTGACTTGTTAATTTTAGCCATTCTGACGGGTGTGAGGTGGTATCTCATTGAGGTTTTGATTTGGATTTCCCTGATGCCGAGAGATGTTGAGCACTTTTTCATGTGTCTGTTGGCCATTTGGATGTCTTCTTTGGAAAAATGTCTGTTCATGTCTTCTGCCCATTTCTTGATTGGATTATTTGTTCTTTGGGTGTTGAGTTTGATAAGTTCTTTATAGATTTTGGATACTAGCCCTTTATCTGATAGGTCATTTGCAAATATCTTCTCCCATTCTGTCAGTTGTCTTTTGGTTTTGTGGACTGTTTCTTTTGCTGTGCAAAAGCTTTTTATCTTGATGAAAACCCAATAGTTCATTTTTGCACTTGCTTCCCTTGCCTTTGGCAATGTTTCTAGGAAGAAGTTGCTGTGGCTGAGGTCGAAGAGGTTGCTGCCTGTGTTCTCCTTTAGGATTTTGATGGACTCCTGTCTCGCGTTTAGGTCTTTCAACCATTTGGAGTCTATTTTTGTGGTGGTGTAAGGAAACGGTCCAGTTTCATTCTTCTGCATGTGGCTGTCCAATTTTCCCAACACCATTTGTTGAAGAGACTGTCTTTTTTCCACTGGACATTCTTTCCTCCTTTGTCAAAGATGAGTTGACCATAGCATTGAGGGTCCATTTGTGGGCTCTCTATTCTGTTCCATTGATCTATGTGTCTTAATGATGACACCTTTGTAATAGAGCTGGAAGTCCGGAATTGTGATGCTGCCAGCTTTGCTTTTCTTTTTCAATATTCCTCTGGCTATTCGGGGTCTCTTCTGGTTCTATACAAATTTTAGGATTATTTGTTCCATTTCTTCGAAAAAAGTGGATGGTATTTTGATGGGGACTGCATTGAATGTGTAGATTGCTCTAGGTAGCATTGACATCTTCACAATGTTTGTTCTTCCAAACCATGAGAATGGAATGTTTTTCCATTTCTTTGTGTCTTCTTCAATTTCTATCCTGAGTATTTTATAGTTTTCTGAGTACAGATCCTTTGCCTCTTTGGTTAAATTTATTCCTAGGTATCTTATGGTTTTGGGTGCAGTTGTAAATGGGATCGACTCCTTGATTTGTCTCTCTTCTGTCTTGTTGTTGGTGTATAGGAATGCCACTGATTTCTGTGCATTGATTTTATATCCTGCCACTTTCCTGAATTCCTGTATGAGTTCTAGCAGTTTTGGGGTGGAGTCTTTTGGGTTTCCCACATACAGTATCATATCATCTGCAAAGAGTGAGAGTTTGACTTCCTCTTTGCCGATTTGGATGCCTTTGATTTCTTTTTGTTGTCTGATTGCTGTGGCTAGGACTTCTAATACTATGTTGGATAGCAGTGGTGCGAGTGGACATCACTGCTGTGTTCCTGACCTTAGGGGAAAAGCTCTCAGCTTTTCCCCATTGAGAATGATATTGGCTGTAGGTTTTTCATAGATGGCTTTTATGATATTGAGGTATGTACCCTCTATCCGTATACTCTGAAGAGTTTTGATCGAGAAAGGATGCTGTACTTTGTCAAATGCTTTCTCTGCATCTATTGAGAGGATCATATGATTCTTGTTCTTTCTTTTGTTAATGTATTGTATCACGTGATTGATTTGCAGATGTTGAACCAACCTTGCTGCCCAGGGATAAATCCCACTTGGTCATGGTGAATAATCCTTTTAATGTACTGTTGGATCCTATTGGCTAGTATTTCGGTGAGAATTTTTGCATCCATGTTCATCAAGGATATTGTTCTGTAATTCTTTTTGATGGGGTCTTTGTCTGGTTTTGGGATCAAGGAAATGGTGGCCTCTTAAAATGAGTTTGCAAGTTTTCCTTCCATTTCTATTTTTTGGAACAGTTTCAGGAGAATAGGTATTAATTCTTCTTGAAATGTCTGATAGAATTCCCCTGGGAAGGCATCTGGCCCTGGGCTTTTGTTTGTTGGGAGATTTTTGATGACTGCTTCAATTTCCTTAGTGGTTATAGGTCTGTTCAGGTTTTCTCTTTCTTCCTGGTTCAGTTTTGGTAGTTGATACATCTCTAGGAATGCACCCATTTCTTCCAGGTTATCTAATTTGCTGGCATAGAGTTGCTCATAATATGTTCTTATAATTGTTTGTATTTCTTTGGTGTTGGTTGTGATCTCTCCTCTTTCATTCCTGATTTTGTTGATTTGGGTCATTTCTCTTTTCTTTTGGATCAGTCTGGCCAGGGGTTTATCAATCTTGTTAATTCTTTCAAAGAACCAGCTCCTAGTTTCGTTGATCTGTTCTACTGTTCTTTTGGTTTCTATTTCATTGATTTCTGTTCTGATCTTTATTATTTCTCTTCTCCTGCTGGGTTTAGGCTTTATTTGCTGTTCTTTCTCCAGCTCCTTTAGGTGTAGGGTTAGGTTGTGTATTTGAGACCTTTCCTGTTTCTTGAGAAAGGCTTGTATTGCTATATACTTTCCTCTCAGGACTGCCTTTGCGGTATCCCAAAGATTTTGAACAGTTGTGTTTTCATTTTCATTGGTTTCCATGAATCTTTTTAATTCTTCTTTAATTTCCTGGTTCACCCATTCATTCTTTAGTAGGATGCTCTTTAGCCTCCATGTATTTGAGTTCTTTCTGACTTTCCTCTTGTGATTGAGTTCTAGTTTCAAAGCATTGTGATCCCAAAATATGCAGGGAATAATCCCAATCTTTTGGTACCGGTTGAGACCTGATTTGTGACCTAGGATGTGATCTATTCTGGAGAATGTTCCATGGGCACTAGAGAAGAATGTGTATTCCGTTGCTTTGGGATGGAATGTTCTGAATATGTCTGTGAAGTCCATTTGGTCCAATGTGTCATTTAAAGTCTTTATTTCCTTGTTGCTCTTTTGCTTAGATGATCTGTCCATTGCAGTCAGGACGGTGTTAAAGTTCCCCACTATTATTGTATTGTCGTCAATGTGTTTCTTCGCTTTGGTTATTAATTGGCTTATATAATTGGCTGCTCCCATGTTAGGGGCATAGATATTTACAATTGTTAGATCTTCTTGTTGGATAGACCCTTAAGTAGGATATAGTGTCCTTCTTCAGCTCTTATTACAGTCTTTGTTTTAAAATCTAATTTGTCTGATATAAGGATTGCCACCCCAGCTTTCTTTTGGTGTCCATTAGCATGGTAAATGGTTTTCCACCCCCTCACTTTCAATCTGGGGGTGTCTTTGGGTCTAAAATGAGTCTCTTGCAGACAGCATATTGATGGGTCTTGTTTTTTAATCCAATCTGATAGCCTGTGTCTTTTGATTGGGGCATTTAGCCCATTTACATTCAGGGTAACTATTGAAAGGTATGAATTTAGTGCCATTGTATTGCCTGTAAGGTGACTGTTACTGTATATTGTCTGTGTTTCTTTCTTTTAGGCTCTCTTTTTGCTTAGAGGACCTCTCTCAATATTTCTTGTAGGGCTGGTTTTGTGTTTGCAAATTCCTTGTTTGTCCTGGAAGCTTTTCATCTGTCCTTCTATTTTCAGTGACAGCCTAGCTGGATATAGTATTCTTGGCTGCATATTTTTCTCGTTTAGTGCTCTGAAGATCTCATGCCAGTCCTTTCTGGTAAGGCTCCATCTCTTAAGAGGAGCTGGGATTCCCACCCAGAGCATTAGGATGTCATAGAGCTGAGTCTTTCCCATGTCCTCAATGTTCAGAAAGCACATCCTGCTCTTGTCAGAGCCTTTCCTATCTGTTACAGCATCTCATCTCTGTAAACCTTTATTACGTGGCATTAATACTCCCCTAATGTACACATAGTGCTCTAGAATATCTGAAATTATGTCACTAACCTCATCTCATCAGATTCTCAACATAACCCTGTAAAGTAGGCAGAGTCTTTGCCCCTCTTCAAAAATAAAACCTTTTGTCAAGGTAACAAGGCTATTTGGTGGCAGACTTGGGACTGTAGAATGTCTTTGACTTTAATCCAGTGTCCACATTGCTACAATACCATGCTCTAATTAAAGCCAAATGACAGACGAGAAGACTGAGGCAAAGTGAGGTTAATCCTGAAACGCTAGCTTATGGCAGAGCTGGAGACACGTTTTAAGATAATATATGGGAAAAAGAGATTTTCAGGACCAACTTTCAGACCTCAAGGCATCCTCCTCTTTCTTGGCTAGGGCATACCTTCTAAGTGTCTTTGCCCTGCTGAACGAAAACTGAAGTCAGAGTTCTCACCTAAGAGTAACTAGGCCCTCCCAATATACCTACCTCACCCCCTACTCATTGGAGTTGTAATGACCAGCATTTAATAAGCAATTTCTCTGTCTAAAACATATCCTAAGCATTTGCCAATATTATTCTTTTAATCCTCACAACAATCTGATAGGTAAGTACTAATATAATTCTAATGTACACGTGAGCAAATGGAAGTACAGAGAGGTAAATACCTTGAACCAGGCCACACAGTAGGAAGCAGTGCAGCTGGGATCTGAACCCAGGCAGTCTGGCTCCAAAAGCCACACTCTTCACCACAATACTGTAAGGAAAGTACTCATCTATGCAACACTGGATCATCCCCAAATTCTCAACTCCAAAGGGTATGAGGGTGACAAGAATGCTCCTAAAATATAGATTCAGTATATATTTTTTATCTCAGAGAGTGGGCTTATATTTATATGTGCAAACAGATTAAATAAATCATGATTACAACAGTAAACATGTAAATTCTGATCAATAACTACTTGCCTTCCCCTCCCCCCAACGCTAACAGCTGCAATAAAGCTTTAACTGTAAAGCGATGCACAACCAGCCATAAAAGTATGTAAAATAAATGAGGATAACATAATGAGGGAATCCAACATTCATCTCATAAATATAACATAACGACCACAACTAAAATGTCAGAGAATCTAATAAATCAATATGGTAGGACAGAGCTATCTTTATGTTCAGAATACATAAAAAATATATTTACATACAGGGTGTTTTCTTTCTTTCTTTTTTTTTTTTTTATAAGCCAGGACCAAACAAAAAGAATTATAAGAAATTTAACCCTTCATTCACCTAGATGCTCTGGTTTGACAATGATATTTTCAACACTCCATTGGGTTGTCCCACATGGTTGCATGGTAAGAAATGGGCCTCTAAACCTGCACCAAAGGCCTTAGATACCAGGCTTGTATGCAAATGGCACTGGAAGGGAAGCAAGCAGGAAAACATCCTGAGGGTACTTTGAAAGGATCAATTACAGGCCCTGGCTTTGAAAACTTCTGATCATGGTGATTTCTGGAACTTCCAGCTCATTTTATTAGCACCAACAAACCCTGGGAGGTTTAGTTATTTCCCTGTTAATGCACTAGCGATTGATGTGAATAAATCCCATAAATACTAATGAGGGTGACACAAGTAAATCTCCTCTGAATTAATGAGAAGAGAGTCTCCTGTACTGACCAACATGCCGCCTAATGGCTTGAAATGATGGATTTATAAATTCTTCTAGGTTCCCCCGTGGACTCAAGCTGCAGAAATAAATATCCTTACCCAGCCACCTCCTCCCATGGGCCCTGATCTAGGGAGCCTTAGGGAAGGGAAAAGGCCTAACTGGGAAAGGGACAAATGCTTCCTCCACCACCTTTTCCTTACTGAACCTGACAGGCCCCAAATGCAACATCTTAACTTGGGGGAGGATGAAATCAGGGAGGGAAATGAGAGTTAAGAGTCTTCTGTTAAAATAGCCTGAACCCAAGTCTAAAAATACCAACTCCTCAGATATGAAAAACCAGTTAATGCTCACACATTAAACTGAGTTTAGTGTGTGTGCGTTTCACACCTGCATTTCAGGTACCTATTGCTACATGACAAACATGGTTGATTTAAACAATAACCATTTAATTTGCCCATAATTCTGTGGGTTAGTAGGGGCTCCCCTGGGAAGTTCTTCCACTGATCTCACTCGAAGTCCTTCATGTGTTTGCTGTGAGATGGTGGCAGGAGATGAAATGTCCAGGATGACTTCACTCATGTCAGGAGCCTGGGCCAATGACTGGGGGCTATGACATCGCTCTCTCTCTACATGGCTAACTTGAGCTTCTTTACCAAGCAGGTGAATTCTGTGAGCAAGCATTCCAAGAAGACCAGCCCCAACAAGCAAGCACTTCCTAAGTCTCTGCTTGCATCCCACATGTGGTAATATTGCAATGGCCAAGTCCAGAGTCACTGTGGATGGCAATTACACTGAAGTGTGAATACTGAGAGTTGTGGGTTGTTTGCGGTCACCAAAGTAACAGTTCACCACAACTAGCACAGGTCCCCCCCGCCTCACCGAGGGGAAAAAGAATGGTGCCGTTATAACAACAAGCCCTATTACTGGTTTTTGTTGTTGTTGTTCCTTTTCTAGTCTTTAACTTTAATATTCAATGACCTCGTATTCCGATATTGCTTCAGTGTTCGCAATTTGGGTTCCATGTGAAAGTTGGGCAAAGCATGGCAAGAAAGAAAGAAGCACTCCACAACTGAAAGACAAATAAAGATCAAATTCCCATTTTAACAAAAACCGGACACAGCCACTGATAACACAGGGAACTTGCCACCAGTCCCCCTCTGGCCCTTGACTCCCTTAGCACAAGAACCCCATACAGCACTCATTCTGCCTGTTAGTCACACTTAAAAGACTGTCTACACCCTCTTAAAAGACCAACACTATACCTTTTTTCACTCAAGTGGGTAAAGACTTAAGGGCCCCCATAAATCTTGCTCCAACAATTCTCCCCTGAGGATATCCTATTAATACGACCCTCCTTCACTGCAATAACCCCATGGGCTTGGTTAATATTTGCCAATTCCAGTCCACCTGTTGGGATTCATCAGCAATAAATAATTTGTATGGCATTTTCAATTTTATCAAAGCACATCCCATGTGATGCTCAGAATAGCTCTCTGAGGTAGGTGAGACAAAGATTTATTATCTTCATTGGACCAAAATAAAAACAAAGCCTGTATACATTAGTATGTAGGGCGAGTTTTTGTAGAGTTTTATAGTTAGCAAATGTTCCCTTATACATTATTTGTAGCAGGATTCCTTAAAGCCATCCTGAGAGGTAGATGGTAATAGCCCTACTAATAGAGGGGATAGAGAAGTCAAACCCTTGCCCCAAAACTCCACAGTGACTAAGTAGCAGGCCCAAGTCAGGTCACTCAATCCAGCTTCCTTTCCAGCCTGTAACAGGAAGGGAGAGTGATCTATGGCCAAAGAGCCTATGGGAGAATTAAAATTAGAACCTCTATGTCCTGATGGGCATCCCCCTGCCCAAACTCATGCTGATTCTTACACCTCAGTTAGAATCTGCAAGAACTATCCCAATGTTAGCAATAAGATGGACCACACAAGCAAGAGTGAGCTTTGAAAGAAAATCTAGGAATACCATGATGATCTAGCTTTCCAGGAACACAGGAACCTAACATAGTCCACGGGCTTCAGAGAATACATTATGGTTGATGCCAACAGCATGACAACAAGGCTTCACAAGATGACCTCTCAGGCTCACAAGGTTACTGAAACACTGCTCAATTTAGATACTATTTAACATTTCCAACGGCAAAGCAAACAGACAAATCAGTAAAGAGAAGAGATTAATCAGAAATTTTGTATGTGATAAAAATAGTGTTTCAAAATGGCTAGCAAATGGCCTAAAAACAAATGGTTTCAGGCCAACTGGGTAACTACTTGGGGGAAAAAATTATATTAATTTTGATCTCAACATGAAGGCATTAAAAAAAAAAAAAAACCTCCAATGGATCAAGACCTAAAGCCAAAACTAAAACAAAGTTTTAGAAGAAATATAGGAGAGTATGTTTATGGCCTAAGGATGTGACTCTGGGTCAGACCCAAGACACATATAGCATATAAAGAAAAGACCTGTTAATTTGACAACATTAAAATTAAAAACCTGTATGTAATAAAAAGCACCATAAAGTTGAAAGGCAACAGAATGGAAGAAAACATTTGCAATATATGAGACACTGAGGCCAAGTATGCCTGAATATATAAAGACTTACTAGAAATCATTAAGTCACACAAGGCAATAGAAAAAAAAATGGGCAAATGATATACACAGGCAATCCAAAATAGAAAAAAAAAGACAATAAATATATGAAATTATTCTTGAACTTGGTAGGCAAATGAAACATTTTAAATAGCAGTAGAACATGCCAAGAGACTGCAATAATTTTTGAAGTGTGCTAATACCAAATGCTGGCAAGAGAATGGATCAAATGGTATTCTTTCCACACATCACTAGTAGGAATGAATATTGATAAAATCACTGTGGAGAATAATTTTGCACTACGAATTACAATTTAAAATATGCATACACCATGAATTAAGCAACTCCACTTCTTAAAATAGACCCAAGAGAGACTGGTTCTGAAGATGGCGGAGGAGTAGGAGACCTGGATTTCCTCTGGTCCTAGGAATTCAGTTGGGGAGGGATCAAACCATTCTGAAGACCTACGAAGTCAACAGGAGATGGAAGAAAAGAAGAGCAACAACTCTCTGAACAGAAAAGCAACCACTTTCTGGAAGGTAGGACGTGCGGAGAAGTGAATCCGAGGCGATATTCGGGAGGATAGACGGCGGGGGAGGGGGCCTCCGTTGGCCGCTACCGGCAAGTGATAGAGCGGCGGAGCACAAAATCGGAACTTTTACAAGTTGGCTCGGCAGAGGGACGTCGCTCCAGTGGCTAAGCGGGGGGTGGAACCCTCGTGGGACAGTGTGGTCTCAGGACCCTCAGGGTCACAGAAAGACCAGGGGTGCCTGAGTGCGGCAGAGCTCCCAGAGATCGGAGCGGGGAAGCCGGCTGCAGAGATGGAGCTGAGGCGCGGGCTCTCAGCTCGGGGTGGACATAAACCATGGTCCGTGGCACAGTTGGGCCACTGCTCTTCCAGCAGGGACCCCACAAGCGGCAGATCCGGGGAGACTCCCCTTCCTCCCCCGGGAGGAGCGGCGCGGGAGCGCACCACAGGGATCTGCTGGGTTTGGAGACTCCACACGGGGTCGGGTGCCAGAGATAGAAACGCTCGGTCACAGGCCGGGTGAGCACGGAGGGTGGCCGGAGACCAGGGACACAGGAGTGACTGCTTTTCTCTGGGGGGCGCCCTGAGGAGCGGGGCCCAAGTTCTCGGCTCCTCCGGGGCGGAGATTGGGAGGCCGCCATTTTCACTGTAGTCCTCCAAAGCTGTACCGAGAGCCTGCAGGGAACAAAAGCTCCTGAGAGCAAACCCGAGCAGATTACTTAGAGTGGACCGGCAAGGGTGGGGCAATTCCGCATCCAGCAAAGATATTTGGGAACCACGGCAACAGGCCCCTCCCCCAGAAGATCAGCAAGAACAGCCAGCAAGCCAAGACCAAGTTTACCGATTAATGAGAATGGCAGAACTCCAGAGCAAGGGGAATACTGCACATAGAATTCATGGCTTTTTTACCATGATTCTTTAGTCTTTCAAAGTTTTTTTTTTTTAACTGTTTTTTTTTTTAATTTTTCTTTTTCCCTTTTTCAGCCAACATCTTATCAATCCCTTTCTTAAAAAACATTTTTATTTTTCATTTTCAGTCATATTCTATCCCTTAATAGCAGTTACCCTTATTTTTGGAATATATATTTAAGTTGTTCTCTCTTTAAAATTTTGAGATACAGTTTCTTCTAACAGATCAACATATGCCCTCAATCTCAAGTATATGGCTTTGTTCTAGTCTCCTGCCTGATCACATTCTCTCCTTTTTTCCTTTTTTTTAAATCCTCTTTCTTTTTTCAAACAACTTATCAAATCCTTTTATAAAATTTTTTATAATTTTCATCTTTACAGTCATATTCCATCCCATTGTATTAACCCTTATTTTTGTACATATATAAGTTTTTCTTTCTTTAAAATTTTGGAAGGCACTTTCTTTTAACAGACCAAAACACACCCAAAATCTAGTGTGTGGCACTGATTACGCACCAGCCTGATCATATGTGTTCATATTCTGGTTCTTTTGTCTTGTTCTGTTTTTGTTTGTATTTACCTTTTTCTTTTTCTTTTTTCTTTCTTTCCCTTTCTTTTCCCCTGGCTTCAGGTCTTTTCTGATTTGTTTAGAGTATATTTTCTGGGGACGTTGTTACCCTGTTAGCATTTTGTTCTCTCATTCATCTATTCTCCTCTGGACAAAATGACAAGACAGAAAAAAATCACCTCAGCAAAAAGAACAAGAGGCAATACCAACTGCCAGGGATCTACTCAAAATGGACATTAATACGATGTCGGAACTAAAGTTTAGAATCATGATTTTAAAGATACTAGCTGGGTGTGAAAAAAGCATGGAAGCTACTAGAGAATCCCTTTCTGGAGAAATAAAAGAACTAAAATCTAACCAAGTCAAAATCAAAAAGGCTGTTAATGAGGTGCAATCAAAAATGGGGGCGCTAACTGCTAGGATAAATGAGGCAGAAGAGAGAAATACTGATATAGAAGACAAAATGATGGAAAATAAAGAAGCTGAGAAACAGAGAGATAAACTACTGCATCATGAGGGCAGAATTAGAGAGATAAGTAATACCATACGACAAAACAACAGTAGAATGATTGGGATCCCAGAAAAAGAGAGAGAGGGGGAGAAGGTATATTGGACCAAATTATAGCAGAGAACCTAATTTGGAAGGAAACAAGCATAAAAATCCAGGAGGCACAGAGAACCCCTCTCAAAATTAAAAAGGTCAACACCCCGACATCTAATAGTAAAACTTACAAGTCTCAGAGACAAAGAGAAAATCCTGAAAGCAGCTTGGGAGAAGAGATATGTAACCTACAATGGTAGAAAGATTAGATTGGCAACACACCTCTCCAAAGAGACCTGGCAGGCCAGAAAGGACTGGCATGATACCTTCAGAGTACTAAATGAGAAAAATATGCAGCCAAGAATACTATAACCAGCTAGGCTGTCACTGAAAATAGGAGAGACAAAAAGCTTCCAGGACAAACAAAAACTAAAGGAATTTGCAAACACGAAACCAGCCTACAAGAAATAATGAAAGGGATCCTCTAAGCAAAGAGAGAGCCTAAAAGCAACATAGACCAGAAAGCAACACAGACAATATACAGTAACAGTCACCTTACAGGCAATACAATGGCACTAAATTCATATCTTTCAATAGTTACCCTGAAAGTAAATGAGCTAAATGCCCCAATCAAAAGACACAGGCTATCAGATTGGAATAAAAAACAAGACCCATCGATATGCTATCTGCAAGAGATTCATTTTAGACCCAAAGACACCCCCAGATTGAAAGTGAGGGGGTGGAAAACCATTTACCATGCTAATGGACACCAAAAGAAAGCTGGGATGGCAATCCTTATATCAGACAAATTAGATTTTAAAACAAAGACTGTAATAAGAAATGAGGAAGGACACTATATCCTACTTAAAGGGTCTATCCAACAAGAAGATCTAACAATTGTAAATATCTATGCCCCTAACATGGGAGGAGCCAATTATATAAGGCAAAAAATAACAAAAGCAAAGAAACACATTGACAACAATACAATAATAGTGGGGGACTTTAACACCCCCCTCACTGCAATGGACAGATGATCTAAGCAAAAAACCAACAAGGAAATAAAGACTTTAAATGACACACTGGACCAAATGGACTTTACAGACATATTCAGAACATTCCATCCCAAAGCAACAGAATAACATTCTTCTCTAGTGCCCATGGAACATTCTCCAGAATAGATCACATCCTAGGTCACAAATCAGGTCTCAACTGGTACCAAAAGACTGGGATCATTCCCTGCATATCTTGGGATCACAATGCTTTGAAACTAGAACTCAATCACAAGAGGAATGTCGAAAAGAACTCAAATACATGGAGGCTAAGGAGCATCCTACTAAAGAATGAATGGGTCAACCAGGAAATTAAAGAATTAAAAAAAAATCATGGAAACCAATGAAAATGAAAACACAACTGTTCAAAATCTTTGGGATGCACCAAAGGCAGTCCTAAGAGGAAAGTATATAGCAATACAAGCCTTTCTCAAGAAACAAGAAAGGTCTCAAATACACAAACTAACCCTCCACCTAAGGAAGCTGGAGAAAGAAGAGCAAATAAAGCCTAAACCCAGCAGGAGAAATAATAAAGATCAGAGCAGAAATCAATGAAATAGAAACCAAAAGAACAGTAGAACAAATCAACAAAACTAGGAGCTGGCTCTTTGAAAGAATTAACAAGATTGATAAACCCCTGGCCAGACTGATCCAAAAGAAAAGAGCAATGACCCAAATCAACAAAATCATGAATGAAAGAGGGGAGATCACAACCAACACCAAAGAAATACAAACAATTATAAGAACATATTATGATCAACTATATGCCAGCAAATTAGAACCTGGAAGAAATGGATGCATTCCTACAGATGTATCAACTACCCAAACTGAACCAGGAGGAAATAGAAAACCTGAACAGACCTATAACCACTAAGGAAATTGAAGCAGTCATCAAAAATCTCCCAACAAACAAAAGCCCAGGGCCAGATGGCTTCCCAGGGGAATTCTACCAAATATTTCAAGAAGAATTAATACCTATTCTTCTGAAACTGTTCCAAAAAATAGAAATGGAAGGAAAACTTCCAAACTCGTTTTATGAGGCCACCATTTCCTTGATCCCAAAACCAGACAAAGACGCCATCAAAAAGGAGAATTACAGACCAATATCCTTGATGAACATGGATGCAAAAATTCTCACCAAAATACTAGCCAATAGGATCCAACAGTACATTAAAAGGATTATTCACCACGACCATGTGGGATTTATCCCTGGGCTGCAAGGTTGGTTCAACATCCGCAAATCAATCAATGTGATATAATACATTAACAAAAGAAAGAACAGGAATCATATGATCCTCTCAATAGATGCAGAAAAAGCATTTGACAAAGTACAGCATCCTTTCTTGATCAAAACTCTTCAGAGTATAGGGATAAAGGGTACATACCTCAACATCATAAAAGCCATCTATGAAAAACCTACAGCCAATATCATTCTCAATGGGGAAAAACTGAGAGCTTTCCCCCTAAGGTCAGAAACACGGCAGGGATGTCCACTCTCACCACTGCTATTCAACATAGTATTAGAAGTCCTAGCCACAGCAATCAGACAACAAAAAGAAATCAAAGGCATCCAAATTGGCAAAGAAGAAGTCAAACTCTCACTCTTTTCAGATGATATGATTCTTTATGTGGAAAACCCAAAAGACTCCACCCCAAAACTGCTAGAACTCATACAGGAATTCAGGAAAGTGGCAGGATATAAAATCAATGCACAGAAATCACTGGCATTCCTATACACCACCACCAACACAGAAGAGAGACAAATCAAGGAGTCGATCCCATTTACAATTGCACCCAAAACCATAAGATACCTAGGAATAAATTTAACCAAAGAGGCAAAGGATCTGTACTCAGAAAACTATAAAATATCCCTGAAAGAAATTGAGGAAGACATAAAGAAATGGAAAAACGTTCCATGCTCATGGATTGGAAGAACAAATATTGTAAAGATGTCAATGCTACTTAGAGCAATCTACACATTTAATGCAATCCCCATCAAAATACCATCCACTTTTTTCAAAGAAATGGAATAATCCTAAAATTTGTATGGAATCAGAAGAGACCCCGAAGAGCCAGAGGAATGTTGAAAAAGAAAAGCAAAGCTGGCAGTATCCCAATTCCGGACTTCCAGCTCTATTACAAAGCTGTCATCATCAAGACAGTATGGGACTGGCACAAAAACAGACACATAGATCAATGGAACAGAATCGAGAGCCCAGAAATGGACCCTCAACTCTATGGTCAACTAATCTTCGACAAAGCAGGAAAGAATGTCCAATGGAAAAAAGACAGTCTGTTCAACAAATGGTGTTGGGAAAATTGGACAGCCACATGCAGAAGAATGAAACTGGACCATTTCCTTACACCACACACAAAAAGAGACTCCAAATGGTTGAAAGACCTAAACGTGAGACAGGAGTCCATCAAAATCCTAAAGGAGAACACAGGCAGCAACCTCTTCAACCTCAGCCGCTTCAACTTCTTCCTAGAAACATCGCCAAAGGCAAGGGAAGCAAGGGCAAAAATGAACTATTGGGATTTCATCAAGATAAAAAGCTTTTGCACAGCAGAAGAAACAGCCAACAAAACCGAAAGACAACTGACAGAATGGGAGAAGATATTTGCAAATGACATCTCAGATAAAGGGCTAGTATCCAAAATCTATAAAGAACTTCTTGAACTCAACACCTAAAGAACAAATGATCCAATCAAGAAATGGGCAGAAGACATGAACAGACATTTTTCCAAAGAAGACATCCAAATGGCCAAGAGACACATGAAAAAGTGCTCAACATCGCTCGGCATCAGGGAAATCCAAATCAAAACCTCAATGAGATATCATCTCACACCAGTCAGAATGGCTAAAATTAACAAGTGAGGAAGCGACAGATGTTGGCGGGGATGCGGAGAAAGGGGAACCCTCCTACACTGTTGGTGGGAATGCAAGCTGGTGCAGCCACTCTGGAAAACAGCATGGAGGTTCCTCAAAAAGTTGAAAATAGAGCTACCCTACGATCCAGCAATTGCACTACTGGGTATTTACCCCAAAGATACACATGTAGGGACCCGAAGGGGTATGTGCACCCCGATGTTTATAACAGCAATGTCCACAATAGCCAAACTATGGAAAGAGCCAAGATGTCCGTCGACAGATGAATGGATAAAGAAGATGTGGTATATATACACCATGGAATATTATGCAGCCATCCAAAGGAATGAGATCTTGCCATTTGCAACGACGTGGATGGAACTGGAGGGTGTCATGCTGAGTGAAATAAGTCAATCAGAGAAAGACATGTATCATATGACCTCACTGATATGAGGAATTCTTAATCTCAGGAAGCAAACTGAGGGTTGCTGGACTGGTGGGGGTGTGGGAGGGATGGGGTGGCTGGGTGATAGACATCGGGGAGGGTATGTGCTCTGGTGAGCGCTGTGAATTGTGCAAGACTGTTGAATCACAGATCTGTACCTCTGAAACAAGTAATACAATATATGTTAAAAAGAAGAAGAAGAAGATAGCAGGAGAGGAAAAATGAAGGAGGAAAATTGGAGGGGGAGATGAACCATGAGAGACAAAGGACTCTGAAAAACAAACTGAGGGTTCTAGAGGGGAGGCAGCGTGGGAGAATGGGTTGGCCTGGTGATGAGTATTAAAGAGGGCATGTGCTGCATGGAGCACTGGGTGTTATACTCAAACAATGAATCATGGAACACTACATCAAAAACTAATGATGTAATGTATGGTGATTAACATAACAATAAAAAATTTTAAAAATAAAAAAAAAAATAGACCCAAGAGAAACACTTGCATGAGTACATGAAAGCCCATAACGAGGACATTTAACTGATAGGACTAGGAGAAATTACTAACAACCAAAATGCCTATCAGAAAACTAACGACCAAATAAACTGTGGCATATCAATACTACGGAATATTGCACTCAAGTCAAAAAGCCCAAGTACTGTGTATCAACAGGTACTGATGTGGAAAGTCATCTGAGACATACCACTGAATGAAAACGGCAAGCAGCTGAACTTAGTACTATAAATTCTTTAGTATTTGTGTACAGAGATCTGTGTGTATGAGTGTATAAATTCATGGGAGGAGGATAAGAAACACAGTCAACTCCTAATATGGTTCCCCCGAGGAAGAGCAGGGGTAAGGATGAGGGGCAGCCAAAGTGGACTAAGCCTGAGCAGTTAGCAGTTAGTACACTGTTGTGTGATCATACACTAGTTGTGTGATTTCATTTTCAATAAATAAAAAGACGTGGCAGAGCAAACTTACCGCCCAGAAAATTCTCCCAAGGGTTCACAGGCTTTTCTGAAATTTATAAAAACAAAACAAAACGAAGTGGAGGTTATAACGGAGGCAGATGAGAAGCACAACAGTGCTATCGTTTGGGCAGAGAGCCCTGTGCACTGCCAGACGGCACCATGACATTAGAAGGAAGGTTTCCACAAAGAGGAAGGCGTGGTCCCGCACAGGCATGTTTTGTCTTCTCCTGTGAAGGGCTCCTAAAAGCCAGGAGCATCTTTTAACCTGGCACAGTGTGAGCTACACAGTGCCATTTACTAGGTAAAGCAAGGTCCTCATTTGATGCCTGCCTCTGTGGAGTGGACAGAGGGGCCACGACACTGTCAGTGGGGAGTCAGCGGGGCCCCAGAATCCCTGCCCCCCCGACAGAAAGGAGTCACATGGAACCAATCACAGCAGACGGCTGATATCCAGTAACCTTCTTCTACAGACTTGGAGCTATCTGGGCTATAAATCCTGAGGAAAATAAACCTCTTTTTGCTCTTTCTAATTAAAAATGTGAACGGGAATAGTAATCTCCATAAAGCCACACAAATTGCTTTAAAAATGCCAATTCCTGTTGGGCCAGTAAAACAGAGTTGTGTGTGCTCTCCTGCAACTTCACAGAAAAAGAGCAGGGTATTAATGAGTATCACTTTAAATACCTGTGAATCTTGTGATGTGGAGTGGAATTGCTTCGTACGGTCATTTTACCCCTGGGCTAGTGTTCAGGTTGTTTGGTTACCTTAGCTCTGTATAAACAAGAAAAAAATTATTTCCCACATGTGCCAAGCACTCTGCAGCTTGCCGCATTCCTTTACGTTTATAACCCAATTTAATTCTTCCTACAATCTTTTTATTCCCATTTCACAGATAAAGAGACAGAGGCTTCAAGACCAGTGGATTATTTTCACCATCATATTACATTTGAAAGGCAAAAGCATTTATTGCATCTTTAGTCAGCATCCTGCTCCTTTTGCTAGATGCTAAATCCACCCTTTGTTTGACTAAAGAGCAAATTCAGCTTCTCTCTCTTGTGTGACTATCTTTTTGCATCTCTTTTTATGGGGCGTTCCAAGAGCCTTTGGGGAGAGCATCTTTCCTCGCATTCTTTCTCCACACTAAAGTGGCATGGGGAATATTTTCTTTTTCTCTTTGTTACACTGGGCTGATGCTGACTTAACTGCTTGCATCAACGTCAAAGTCAGGTTCAGAAACATGGCAAAGCCTCTGCTCCCTCATCAGGTTTCTTGGCTTATTTTGAGGAAGAAAGAAGAAGGAGTGTTTAGCTTCTACCTATCTGCCCAGGAATTTGCGAAGTTCATTACATGCCTTATTTGCTCTTCAGCACAAATCTGTGAGGGATGCACAATGACCCTCATCTTATAGATAAAGAAACACAGACTCAGAGAAGCTAACTTGCCCAAGGTCACATGCTAGGGAACAAGTTCATAGTCTGCATATTTCCAAAGCCTTGGTTATATCTCACTATGCCATGGTCTCTGTGGGATTGAGGCAAGAAACAAACATTTCTTTCAAGTATTATGTATAGGATGATCATCTAAATCTGAAGTTCTGAGAGTAAAAAGTAGGGAAAGAGATTTCAATTAATATTTATACCAGGAAAAACAGGCATAAATTGAGACTATCCCAGGGAAATCAGGACATACGGTCACCCTGATTATGCGCCACACGAGGGAAGATCACCCAAGGGGGGAAAAAAAAAAAAGAATGTTCTAAAACCCATAAACCGTGAGTGATAAATGTTTCATTCCAGGAGGACATGGCTGTGCAGATGGTCAGGACCTAGCTTAACCTCTACAAACCTCAGACACAGAAGGAAATCTAACAAATACTAGAGCTACTAACTGAGATGAGCTCCTCTCCCACCCCAACTGTGTTTCCAACAATCAACAAATCTTTATTGCTTGCCCCCATCATGTAACAGTAATTCTAAAAGTGGAGCCAGGCAAAAACCAGACCATCAAAGACATACACCACATACACTCTAGGGGAGGAGTCACCGTGGAAGTCTGGCTTTGTCCTGGAGCACAAAACACTGGCAGGTGCCTCATAGATTTCCAGAAGCAGTTCAGGAAGACCAAAAGCTGTGTTTTCTTCCATGACCCCTCTCTTTCACAGCAAGCAAAATTGTATGATTATGAGTAGGAAGCTGCCAAGACCTAGAAAGGCCACTTGCTGGGATTAGGCAGCTCTGGAGGTGTCCAGAGGATTAGGACATCTTCTCATCCCTATGGTGTGGAATAGCCCACGGAATCCCTGTGAAATTACAGACTTGGCTGCTTTCAAGGACACAACCCAGAACATCTTTGCATTCAAGATTCAACATCCTAGGGAATAACTGCTCCTTCCTTTTTCATGACATAATGCTCAATTATTTATCATTAAGTTTAGTTTTCAAATTGGGTTATTTCAGATGCACATATGACCTAGCAGTAACTAACCCCAACATCAGAACCTACTCACACAGGAAAATTTACACCACAGCACTCACTTTAATACTAGGTTGTTGAATAGAGCACTGGGTGTTATGCACAAACAATGAATCATCGAACACTACATCAAAAACTAATGATGTAATCTATGGTGATTGACATAACATAGTAAAATAAAATTTAAAAAAAGACTAACTGGGTGTGTGCATGTGCAAGTGCACATACATACTTTGTTTGTGTGGAGGATTCAGAACAGACCAGGATACCCCAATGATCACCACTCAAAGAAGTAAGAGAATGTGCTTCTTACAACCCAGGAGATAATTTTCATTTTCCAAGGCTAGTCTTTACATTTACTGTACTGGCCACCAGGAGAATCTGGCTGGGCAGCAGAAGATGGTAAGAAGTTTTATAAAAAGGAATAAAGAATGATTTTTCCTTTAAAACTGTTCCCCCATTCTACCCCCATCTGTGGAGTCCATACTAAACCTCTAGTTTGTGGACATTCACTGTACACCTGACCAGTACCCAGAGGTCCCAAGAACTACCTCCCACTGCTGTCTTCACTCCCCTAAAATTCCCACCCGCCTCTCCACCGAGGCCAGCAAAACTCACACACACACACACACACACACACACACACACACACACACACTCAATGGAAAGGAGAGAATTTCCTTGCGAGCTATGTCCAGATTTGCTAACGATTCAGGGTCACATGTCAAAGCTGGACCAAATTTTTGAGACCATCTCCAGGAGAGTTTTTTTTTTTTTTTTTGTCAGCAGTCTCAACTCCAGAACATCAGCTATGACAGGTAGTGGTCCAAAATAAAACTAATTTAACAACATTTCCTACCATGCAATTAACCTCTTTTCCACAGAATGTTGCTTTTTTAAATGTCTGTTGCAAAATAGGCTCCTAAATGAATATAATTTCCCACCCACCTCTTAGCAAAAATTATGTGTCATTTCACACCTAATATATGCAGATTACAACTCTCGAAAAGGAACCTGAGAAGTCAAAGTTGTCCATCTCTGTTTTTCCCCCGTTTTTTTAAAATCTTGGTTTACATTGCAATCAAGTGAAGTTTGGCTTCTCAGGTGGGGCTGGAAGTTGAGGTAAGATAATAAAATGGCCTGGGGCCTACCACCAGCCTCTGCATCCTGCCAGAGAAAACCACTCCCACAAAGCCTGGCCTTGATGGGAGCTGAGTCATTAAATAAGGACCTTCTGGAGATCCCAAGGGCGGATACTTGCCCTCTTCCATTTTGGCCCTTCCTAAGGCCACATTCATGGATCTCAATGTACGGGGACCTTCTTTGCTTCCTGAAGCCATGCTACAAAGGTGGATTACTTAAGAAACAATTAGGTGCGTACACAAAGCAATTTGCAGGCAGCCGCACTCCTTCAGCTTTCTAAGTGAAGGGCCTTTCAAGGCTGATTTATAACACTGTCGTCTTCAGAAGGCAAAATAATTAATAGGAGCATGGACTTCTAATTTCAGTGACTTCCAGAGAAAGTGGATTTCATTTGATTTATGACGGCCGGTGACTTTGCATTTTATCAGTTCATTCACTCATTATTTATGCTGATGGCCAATTTCAATGGGTCGCTATCATCTAACTCGCTACTAATCAAAGAGAATTAGGGTTCACTGCATTATTTAGAAGTCGCTAATTTATCTTCAGAACAAGTAGTGAGAAGTTTGGGGCCTTCCACAAGAAAAAACTGAACAGCTGGCTGGAGCCAGAAAATTTGGTCAGCATTATAAATGAGTTTTATCAGGGGTATTGCAAGTTGATGAGTCTCGAGTCAGAAGGAGAGAATGAAGAAAGAAAATGAGAAGCCAGGAGAAAAGACCAAACAGAATAAGGCTAGAAAGAAGTAAAAATAAACCCTGCGTTACCACGGTGGTCTGACCAGCTCCCCGATCACAAAGGGCCGCTCTAGTCCTACAACCCTGGGATTTGGGCATCTGTAGAGTCTTAGGATTCAAATGTCCTAGCACCCTTCCGTTTAGTTCAATAAGCAAGTATATTTGCACTGAAATAAGCCGAGTTGCCTTGTTTCTCATTTTAAAGTCATTTTAATATGTTCTAGACACAAGATAATGGATCACATTTAAACACGAGAAAATTAAGTCCCATCAGCAAGTAATAACACCCAATCATATTCAATCATGTTGAACAACCACCTCTACCAAAATGATCCTCTTCTAGGTGAGGTTAAGAAAACAACAATTAAAAAAAATAAAAAAGAACAGGTTGTTGTTTTTCTTTTAGAAAGACCCAACTTTAAAATCTCTCCATGTCATTTCCCGTAAGGCAATATATTCTCTCATGTTCCTGCCTCCAGACTTTTGTACATTCTGGTCCCTCTTCCCAGAATACTCCTTTGTCTTGATGCTTACCAAGTAAATTCCTCTTGTCTTTCAAATTTCAGCTTACGATGTCTAACTAGATACCTTTTCTCTGCTCTCCAAACTCCTGAGACTCCCCTGGTCATTGCCCTAATTGTCTGTACTCTTCGGTGGATTATAAGCCCCATGAGAGTAGGAGCTGAGTGATGTCTTAGCTGCTAAACACCAGGACCCCATATATCTGCTGAGTCAATATTGTTGATTATGTTGTTTTGACTTTAATGTTTTCTATACCATTCAATAGTTATTGTCTCAGTCCAATGTCTACCCTTTAGGACAACTAGATGGTAGTACATGAGCAACAGAAAAACACTGGTTTCCTACCCACCCAGTATTTCTTGGCAGCTTAAAAACCAAGGAGGGGAATAAAGTAAGTAGAAAAAAATATCAATTTTTGAACGCTTTTAAGTTTGAATGGGAATGCCCAACTCCTGATGTTAATAAGGACTTTGGCAGATTGTTGGGGCTGTTCCAACATAACCCAAAGGGAATATAACACTCCTAAAGTAAAAGGCTCTGTCATTTGCAATTTTCATAATAATCCTACTATACCTTTTTATCCTAAATGAGATGCAAAAATGGCTATAGACTAATATAAATATAATCTGTGGAGGAGTTTTTAATCTTTCCATTCCCAATCCAAATACCACTTTTTAGCTTTGACCAGGCTCTCCTTGTAGTTTGTACCTGGCCCAATGCCAGACTATCAAGGTGCTCATATAATAAATATGGCCTTATTAAACTGGATGGAGTAACCATGCAGAGTTATGACCATGGGAGTTTCTTTAACATGAAAACACCATGTTTATCATATTGATGATCTAAAATAAAGTCTGGGACTCCAGCACTTATTTTCAACCAGTTTCACAATTTATATGCTACCACAAGTAAAGTAAGACTCATGAAACACAAACCAGTTCACCTTCACACTCTCATCAATTGCTTTTGCTTCTGGCTACAGACGCAGCAAACACCCTTTTCCTGTAAACGGTACTGAAATGTGTGGCCACATCAAATCCGACGCTGTTAAATTTCTAATCTCGCTTTCCTTCAGTGTATGGGATTTTACATGACCCAACTGTGTCAGGGTCTTGAAAGGCCCACGGACTGCCAAGAAGTCCTCAGACACCAGAGAACTGCATCACTTAGGGTCAAACCTAGAAAAAAAGGAGCTGTTTCTAAATATTCACAACAGAAGGCATTTCATGCAGGGACTTGGACACACAAATGATGGAGAAGCAACAGCAAGAAACCACAACCACCCTCGGGCTGCAGAGACAGTGGAGGGCGGGGCCGAGATCTCCCACCCAAGTGAGAATCCTGGTGGGCCATATCCCATAGGAACTGGAACCAGGGCAGAGACTCAGCCCCGACAAAGAAGCCAGCGGAGGTGGGTTAGGGAGAAGTGTCCTGGCTTATCCTTCCTCCCACCGTCCAGTCTCCTACCAGCACCTTCCATTGGTCAAACCCAAGAGGAAGCCAGCTAATGAGGGCGCTTGGGAAATGCTCCTGCAGGTGACAGCTCCCATGACAGAGAGAAAAGCAGGTCGAGGGCAGGACTGGATCTGAGAAGGTCTCTGAGCCAGATGGAACTTTACAAGAAAGGAGATGCAGCCTGTTGTCTACACTGCTTTCGCTTTTCCTCCCCAGTGAGTAGCTGAAGTCTGAGTACACAAGGTAATTAGAGAGGCATTAAAGTAACAACTCCAGTGGGTAAAACTGTAATTCATTTGGGGTTTCCTGAAGATTTATGAGCCTAGTTCTCCTTTGGAATTTGAAAGTAAATAGGCAGATGTGTATGAAAATCTGTAAAGAAGCAAGCAGGAGACGAGGTGGCTCACCCTGGATGCCGACCACTGGATCGCATCGGCGGGCCTCAGCAGGGCAGAGGCAGGTTTGTAGGCCTGCTGAGTAAGTAGTGATGCTGGGTAGAAAGCTGCTAATTTAGCCAGGGAAGCAATGGACTTCCATTCCAATACCCCCAAAGAAAACCCACACTCTACCTCAGTGGCACGTTGAGACCTGATTTGTGACCTAGGATGTGATCTATTCTAGAGAATGTTCCATGGGCACTAAAGAAGAATGTGTATTCTGTTGCTTTGGGATGGAATTGTTTTTACCTGTTGGCTATTTTGAATAACACCACAACATACCTGTGTGTGCAAATCTCTCCCTTTGAGATCCTGCTCTGGATTCTTTGGAATATAAAGCCAAAAGTGAGATGGTTGAATAATAAAGTAATTCTATTTCTACTTTTGTTAGGAACTCACTTTTTGGTCTTTAATCCAAAATAAAGGCCTAAGGTTGCTCTTTTACACGTCTATGTCCAGTTTTGCCAACACCCCTTGCTGAAGAGACTATCTTTTCCCCCTGCACTGTGTAATCTGACACCCTTGCCAAAAATAACTTGACCATATACCCAAGGGTTGAGCTCTCTATTCTATTCCAATGGTCTCATGCCTGTCTTCAAGCCAGCACCACACTATCCTGATTACCTTTGCTTTCCAGTGTGTTTTGAAACCAGGCAGTGAGGTCCAACTTTGTTCTTTTTCATAATTGCTTTGGCTATACAGGGTCCCTTGAGAGTCCAGATGAATTTAGGATGGTTCTATTTTTGCAAAAAAAGGAAAAGAAAAAAGAAAATGCTACTGGGGTTTTGATAGAGATTATAGTGAATCTATAGATTGCTTTGAAGAATATGAACAGTTTAATAATATTAAGTCTTCCAATCTACCAACACAGAAGGTCTTTCCATGTATTTGTATCTTTTTTGATTCCTTTTAGCAATGTTTTGTAATTTTCAGTGTATGGGTCTTTCAGCTTCTTGGCTAAGTTTATTCCTAAGTACTTTATTCTTTTTGATCCAACTGTAAATGAGGTTAACTCTTTTGGTGTTTGTTGCTGTTATCATTTCTTGTTGGTTCTGCCTCTCTTCCACATTTAATATAGTGCTTTTCAATAACATTAGATGACCAAGAAATATTTGTTTTGAATGGAAGACTGAATGAATGAATATATTTGTCTCCAGCTAAACTAAAAGGGAATGTTCAAAGGGTTGAGGCTGCTTCTCTCTTTCCAATAAGTAAGACCACCTTCGGCAGTTCGTTCCAGTGACATTGGTACAGATAATAAACACCTTGCTAGCCTCGATCCTCAATTTGTGACTTGTGTTGATAAAAACAATTTTACCAAATGCAAAGCAAACAAGACCAGCACATGGCTTTTCTCAATATTTGACTTATGCCTTTTATTTAAGACCTGCTCTTTATTCACTTTACCTATAAGTCCCTCTTTCCTTTTAATTAATTTGAGTGATTGGAATGAATTTGCTCAGCAAGCTGGGTGAGGCCTCTTTGTACCTTGCTGAGTTTGAGTTTACAGAGAGACGCTCTCACCCGAAACAAATAAAAACATTAAACAGAGAGCAGCAGCATTACTACATGAAGTAAAGTACCCTTGGCATTTGAGGTCCCAAGGGGGAATTCCTTAGGAAGAGCCATAAGGTAAATCCATAGCAGTGATGACATGAAACTTTGGGGGTAGGCCCCCACATTATGACTGTACACCCTGAAATGCTAGGGAAAACTAACCACACAGATTGAGAGAGATTTTAAGCACTAAAATTCTATTACCATTTCATTCTATTTCCAACTTCTTCCCTTTCTGCCCCCCTGTGGTTCTTTTATTTATGGATGTAATGCAGGAGGGCCCTTTCCCAGTTTTTCTTCTCTCTCTCCAAGTCACAGGAAATTCAACAAATCAGGTCTCCCTATGACACAGTTACAGAAAATGTAGACATGCCAGGGGGCCCACAATCAAGAACTCAAAACACGCCAAGCACAAGTGATAGCCTGATTCCTGGCTAAAATAGTCACAACGCTCCTGACCTTTGCAGGTGCCTGCCTCTCCTCTCCCAAAAAAGAGAGAGAGAAAGAGAAATGCAAGAACACAGCCTCACGGCCACTATTACAGAATACCCGACTCAAGGAAGGAGGTGAACACGGGACCGTCGAAGGCAGATGAGAGGCCCAGAAGCTGGGAGAACACAGGACTCGTTGCCGGCATATCATGACAGCCAGGCAAAAGCTGAAGAGTGGGAGTTTTTGAAACAAATGCCAGTTAAATGATCCATTCAGTTATACTTGATATGTCTGGTATAATATAGCTTGTTCCAGATGTCAAGTAATATTGCCAAACCATGCTCACTAATGTGAAAACCATTGTTGCTGATAAGCCTAAGTGTTGTTGGATTTGTACAACAGCCACCCATCTGCAAACAAAATATTGCATTATGAAAAAAAAAAAAACCTGTGGCTCATAAATTAAGCCGACAAAGGGACTGACTGAAAAATTTATAAAAAAGCAGTTTTCCCCTGAGAAACTTTTTTTCAAATATTTCACGTTTACACATTTAAGTTATATTCAATTTTATACAAAAATTATAGTAATTGTCCTTCACCTAACATGAATGTTATAATTATAATTTCAGTATTGCTGCGCTTCAACACCCAGCTGTAAGAAAAGTATGGTGTGTTCACGACCAACGCGGGAAGAAACAAATAGATTTGCAGTGTCTGATGTGACCCCTTTGAACATACAGCTCTAAAATATCCATTGTTCATAAGATTCATAAAGGGCTGCATATGTACATCCCAACCCCCTTTTCCATTCGATATATATGAAAATGCAATTTACTGTATGTCAAATGAAAAATGCAGTTTTCAAACGCATTGACAACAGGTGCTCGTTAAATGATCAGATGCTATTTGTTACCTAGCCCCTTACTCTCATTTGCAGCAAGATAAATTGCATTTTAGAAGAGTAGTGCGATCTAAGGGGTCTTGACATGTTTTTATTGATTTGCATAGGTTATATGCATGTATTCCTGTTTGTAGGCAAACAGTGCCACAAGTAAATCCAAGGCGCCGCGCCTGTGTTTCGAGAAAATGAGAGTCATCACAGGGGAGCCAAGATGGAGTGAGCCTGGGTAAAAGAGACACATCCAGCCTGCCGGAATCTCAGAGCCTCTATTAAGATTTATAGGCTGTAGGATTCTTTTGGGCTTCAACATTATTCTTAGTAAACCCTTTCTGTCTTCTGTTGTTTATAAAAACTGGCAGCTTTAGCAAAGACAGAAGCTTAAGTTGTAGGTAGCACAATTTAACATAATAGTTCTCCCCGTCCTCCAAATAGCCTAATGCTGATTGTGCAAAAGGAAAAGAGAAAAGGGGAAGAAAAGCCACATGAAACCACATACCATAGGCTGTTGCTCTGACACGGATGGATTTGGCTGTCACTACAGAAAAGCATCGGTGAAATTTGATCATATTTCTAATGTCAAAATTTACTAACTTTTTAGACTCCCGGGTTTCATTTCTCATTTGATTTTTCATTTTGTTATCTCAGCACCATCAGGCCCATCACAGAGAGTAATGCACCAATTAGCCCAGGGAGTCACTCACTCAGAAGGGACTTTTTCATCTACAGGGGCTTCCCCTCTCTGCTGCCACTTCCACCGCCCTTCCACCCAAGAATCACACACCTCGCCTCCACCTCCCTTCCCACCTCCACCCCGAGCATCCACCTCCCCTTTTAGAGTCCAACACTGACCCGGGTATGCATGGCTTTATGGCCTCCCCTCTGCTGTGGCCCTACTTTAAATGTTGCGTTGTTACTGATCTTTTTACCAATTTCATTGTGAGGACTATAGTGTTCTTCCCTTAGGAACCTTCTAAGAACCTTATAGTCCTCCCTGTTAGGCTGGTGAAATGATTAATAGCAACTTTTGAACCACTTGAATTTCCGTTCCCCATTGTGCCCAGCACATGCCCTGCCCAAAGCAGAGGACTGATACAAATATTTTAATGTGATAGATAATAAGCACTACCTCTGAGTGGGGATCTGTATTTTCAGGTCCCTCTCTCACACATTCTCCCAACTGATTCTCACAGCTGAGGCATACAAAAGTCATGACCGTCATCCTCCCTTCCCTGGGTTGGAGGAATTTGCAGAGACACAGTTCAGGATGGACAGGCACCAGAACTCAGGATCCCTAGTCCAGTGCTTGTCCCCTTTTTATGCACTGCACTCATCACATGGTGTCTCTCTCCTTCAGGATGATTCTCAAACCCTGCACCTCATATAAAATCTTCTATAATAAACAAAGTTATTTGCCCACCCATTGATAGGCATGTCCTTATTCCAGGACACAGCATGCACTGAGTTGTTGCATGCCTCACTGAGCATGAAGATATATCCAGAGCTCATCTAGTAGCTGGGTCCACAATGGTCAATAACCATGCCTTTATTTTCCCCCTGAACTCATTCATTCGTCGTCTCAAAGCACTTTATGAAATTCTGTTTTTTCCAGGCATTATGTCAAGGCCCAAGGAAACAAAGATGAGTAAGAGAGTTTCTCTGCCCTCATAGAGCTGACAGTCTTGTGCTGTAGTTTTCCAACTCTGTGACGACAATCCACTTTTTATTTGACATTACAACTCACTGTATGTTTATACATACACACTCCACACAGCCCTCAGAAAACACTTCATAAGGCAATAATTAACCCTACTCGGCGCAATGCACTCTGATATTTTCTCTTATTTTATTCATTTCATCTCTTTATAAAATGGTATTTGCACCCATCTAAGTTAATTTCAAAACAAATAATGGATCAGTACCCACAGTTTGAAAACACTCACCTAGTGAGAATGTGGAATGACTGAGATCAGGGGTTAGCAAACACATCCTATAAAGGCCAGATTGTAAATATTTTTGGCTTTGAGAGGCAAGCAGGAAAATCAAGAATATTATGTAGGCATTAATAAGAGGAAAAAAACTGTTTTCTACTTAATTTTTACTGATGAAATTCAAAAGATTATAATAATAGAATGTAAATTTTTGTAACACACATTTAATAATGACCAGAGTAGAATTTATATATATGGACACTGAAATTTGATTTTCACGTAATTTTCAGGTGTCACAAAGTATTATTCATCTTTTGATTTTTCAAATTATTTACAAATTTAAAAATTATTTTTAGTTCATGGGCATATGAAAAGAGGCAGCAGGCAGGCAGCTGGCCAACTCCTGACTTAACAGCAAAACCAATCTTTATTAATATCCCTAGAATTTCAATTGTTCATTACAATGCTGGGTATAGAGAATACCTTAAACTCATGCTTGAGAAAGATTCTGAAAAATGTGGGTATCTAAATAATTGAGGAACTTTACATTTAACCCTCTCGACATACTATGAGTTTGGTCCCATTATCTCTATTTTACCAATGAAGAAACTGAGGCAGAGAGGTTAAGAGGACTTACCTAAAAGCTTCCAAGCCCGGGCATAGGTGCACCACATCCATCGAAGCGTGATGCGGGCTAAGATGACCAAGGAGGGGAGACAAGATCAATTCTGGCACAACAAGCCCTCACTCCTCTAGAGGCACCAGGAGAAATTATCATGCATTCCAATAAACACATTTTCTCTTCTACCATGCAGATTACCAAAGAGGGCCAAGGCCAACTCTATCTGCCTCTTGCCTATACGTTGATAAGCTTCCAGGGACTTGGGTCTCGAAGTCCCTGAATGGTAATCACTTGGGCTAGCACCTAAGT
The DNA here is from genome assembly GCF_009762305.2 of Zalophus californianus. Lineage (NCBI taxonomy): Eukaryota > Metazoa > Chordata > Mammalia > Carnivora > Otariidae > Zalophus > Zalophus californianus. Next base: position 36,212,154 of record NC_045609.1, on the reverse strand, counting down.
TACCACTGAACCTCATTCACAGGCAAGTTTTCGAGTTTTAAAAGATACTAAGCAGGAAGACAAATCCCAGTACCCAAAGTACATATATTCCCACCTCCCTGTGCATTTGGCCTAGTGCCCACACAGCAAGAGGGAACAGGGTTCTCAAAGTTTGGACAGCAGCATGTGGTAACCACAACGCATGACCCAGGCTCCCTGGGTTGAGTCAAGTCTATGTTGTGCGTATGTTCTTCTTGAGGGCAATCGTTCACACAGACAAAACATAGCATTCCAAACCTCAGGTTATATTTATGTGCAATAATAAACTGTAGGAAATCCAGGGCTACTCAACGTTTCCAAGGGATATATGTACCTCACTGGGGAGTTAGGGGGCCCACGAAAGGAGAAGATTAAAACACAGCCACCATGTAAACCCATTATTTGTCATGTTGGTAAGGCTTCAAGAACCATGTGTGTTACTTTTAGGAAGAATGTGGACTCAACATAGCTAAAATAATGCTTCTCATTACTTCAAACTCAATCTCCAGTCTATGAACTCTGCTGAACATGACCCCCAGAGCTAGAGATTATATGAGCATCGTCACAAAGCCCTGGCAATGTTAGTATTTACAACACAAAATATGTCCTTGGATAGTAGAGATGTCGGTCTTTAACACACAAATAAACACTTAAACTTATCAAATCAAGGCATATGCAGCCAGCCAACAACAGTTGAAACAATGTAAATGTAACAAGTTAAACACTTAGGAGGTTACCAGTAGATATTTTCTAAAATGACTTACTACACAGTTCTCCTCAGTTCTGCCTCAAGGTACTGGAGGTTTTAAAAACACATAGTTTCTACAAAGAAGGGACAACTGTAAAACTGTATTTTATTCTTCATAATGCATTACTGGCAAGATAAAGCAGTATCTGGTCCTTAGGTCTGTATTTGAGTTTCAGTGCTTTGTATTGTTTTCTTCCCGCCCCCCCACCCCATCTAGTATATACACACATATGAGCGCACACAGGCACATGCAATGAAAACAGACTCGAATTCATGGACCCAGTATCTCTGGCACTAAATGTGAAGCTCGAGGCAAGTAAACGTCAGGGATTTAAGTGTGTGAAAACTCTATAAAGAGAACTCACCGCCAATTAATCATAAACTAACATGCATAGTAACTGTAGAGTGCTTTTCAGAGTTCCCCAAAACACTTTTGCTTGGACCAACCCTGGGAAGAAGGCATTAGTATCTTCATTTAACAGACCAGAAAGTAAGGTGACATAAAAGCCAGCTCCCCATTTTCTGGTGGCAGGACAAGGGGCTGAGGCATGAAGATCAGTAGGCTGGACGATGCACGGAGGCAGAGGAAGGCTGTAAGTACGTGCCAGCCAAGACCTCTGCTCTCAAAGGCCTAAGAAGCAGAAGGAAAGAGAAGAAAGGAAGGGGCAGAAGTAGAAGTGCATGATACAGGTAGGACTGATGAAGTTTTGCCAATGAGGGGGGAAAAGCTTCTGGCCCATTGATTTCAGAAACCAACTTGTAATATATCACTGCAAAAGTTGGATGAATCCGGAGAAAGTAGAACTGCAAAGTATCAAGGTCAAAAGCCATAAATATTTTCACTATCCAGCAAACCTGGACAGTCGGCTGGGTAGCAGGCAGGGTGAAGTGGCCAAGAGAGTTACTGCAGAACGAGTGAAAAGGAAAAAGAAAGGTAGCCCACTCTACCTTATCACGCTAAGAGTGCAGAGGGAGTTGATCTGTCTGCACACCCTCCCCATCCTTGCATGCCCTTACTTCCAACGAAAAAGAAGTGTGTTCAGCAGAATCATAGCACATGCACTTTGTTTGTGCTTATTAAATAAAAAGAAAGGATCACCTTCAACTATATTAATGATGGACTGGTGGATGAAGGATGCCTGTGAAAATTCACAACATCTGTTTGCTCCACTCTCTTCTCAGCATGCTGCACCTATTTCTCATGCTTAATGATGCTCAGCCACTCTGCAAGTTTTACGAACAAATGTGTGTTTAACCACATTCATCATTCTGAATGAGCGTTCTTGATGAAGCCTCCACTGGCCTGTTTCGCTCTTTCTGCTACACTTTTAACAAATGACAACGGCCCTACGTATTTTTCATTTGTTAAAAATAAAAAGCTAAGTGAAGGATAGGCCTGGAGGATTTTTTCCCCTTCCCTCTGACTCCACCTAGAAACTTGAACACGCCATCCATTGTATTCCCATACCCACCAGCCCTGGCACTGAAGAGGGCGTGCTGGGAGAGCTTACCTAGAATCTTCGGTGTCAAAGTGCCACTGGCCAGACCCCACCTGGAGAATCCTGTCCCAGCAACGGATCTTTCCTTTCTCTAATTAGCTACCACTCTTGGACTCTATCACACAGCATGGTATTTAAATATACGCCCTGACTCTTCACTGGGCAGGACTTCCAACCAACAAGTTGGCATGAAATCAGGAATTGCTCTTTGTATCACCAAGAATGTTTAAAACCTATTAGATTGGAGGCGGAGCAAGATGGCGGAGGAGTAGGAGACCTAGATTTCGTCTGGTCTCAGGAATTCAGCTGAATAGGGATCAAACCATTCTGAACACCTACGAACTCAACAGGAGATCGAACAGGAGAGTAGCAACAACTCTCTGAACAGAGAAGCGACCACTTACTGGAAGGTAGGGCGTGCGGAGAAGTGAATCCGAGGCGATATTCGGGAGGATAGACGGCGGGGGAGGGGCCTCTGCCGGCGGCTTCTGGCAAGTGATAGAGCCGCGGAGCACAAAATCGGACCTTTTAGAAGTTGGCTCGGCAGAGGGACGTCGCTGCAGTGGCTAAGCGGGGGTTGGAATCCTCCCGGGACAGTGTGGTCTCAGGACCCTTGGGGTCACAGAGAGACCGGGGGTGCCTGAGTCCGCCAGAGCTCCCAGGTATCAGAGCGGGGAAGCCGGCTGCAGAGACGGAGCCGAGTCGCGGGTTCTCAGCTCGGGGTTGCCATAAACTGTGATCCGCGGCCCAGTTGGGCCACAGCTCCTCCAGCAGGGACCCAACAAGCAGCAGATCCGGGGAGACTCCCCTTCCTTCCCGGGGAGGAGCAGTGCGGGAACGCACTGCAGGGATCTGCTGGGTTTGGAGACTCCACATGGGGTCAGGTGCCAGAGATAGCAATGCTCGATCACAGGCCCAGGAGACCGGGGACACGGAAGTGACTGCTTTTCTCTGGGGGCACACTGAGGAGCGGGGCCCCGAGTTCTCAGCTCCTCCGGGTGGAGACTGGGAGGCCACCATTTCTGCCCTGGTCCTCCAAAGCTGTACCGAGAGCTTGCAGGGAACAAAAGCTCCTGAGAGCAAACCTGAGCAGCTTCCTTAGCCCGGACCGACAAGGGCGGGGCAATTCCACCTCCGGCAAAGACATTTGGAAACCACAGCAACAGGCCCCTCCCCCAGAAGATCAGCACAAACAGCCAGCAAGCCAAGACCAAGTTGATCGATCAAAGAGAAAGGGAGAACTCCAGCGCTAGGGGAATACTGCACATAGATTCATAGCTTTTTTTTTTTTTTTAACCATGATTCATTAGTTCATCAAAGTTAATTTTTGTTGACTGTTTTTTTATTTATTTTTCTTTTTCCCTTTTTCAACCAACATCTTATCAATCCCTTTAAAAAAAAAAAAAACATTTTTTATTTTTCATTTTTACAGTCATATTTTATCCCTTCATAGTAGTTACCCTTATTTTTGGCATATATATATAAGTTGTTCTCTCTTTAAAATTTTGAGGTACAGTTTCTTCTAACAGATCAAAATATACCCTAAATCACTAGTATATGGCTTTGTTCTAGTCTCCTGCCTGATCAAATTCTCTCCCTTTTTTTTTTTTCTTAAATCTTCTTTCTTTTTTCAAACAACTTATCAAGTCCTTTTATAAAATCTTTTATAATTTTCATCTTTACAGTCATCTTCCATCCCTTCATTGTATCAACCCTTATTTTGTACATATATGTCTTTCTTCCTTTAAAATGTTAGGAGGCACTTTTTTCTAACAGACCAAAATACGCCCAAAATCTAGTGTGTGGCACTGATCTATGCACTAGCCTGATCATATTTGATCATATTCTGCTTTTTTTGTATTGTTTTGTTTTTGTTTTTATCTTTTTTTTTTCTCTTTCTTTTTTCTTTCTTTCCCTTTCTTTTCCCCTGGTTGCAGGTCTTTTCTGATTTGTATACAGTATATTTGCTGGGGACGTTGTAAACCGGTTAGCATTTTGTTCTCTCATTCATCTGTTCTCCTCTGGACAAAATGACAAGACGAAAGAAATCACCTCAGCAAAAAGAACAAGAGGTAGTACCGTCAGCCAGGGACCTACTCAATACGGACATTAGTAGGATGTCGGACCTAGAGTTCAGAATCATGACTTTAAAGATACTAGCTGGGCTTGAAAAAAGCGTGGAAGTTATTAGAGAAACCCTTTCTGGAGAAATAAAAGAACTAAAATCTAACCAAATCGAAATCAAAAAGGCTATTGATGAGGTGCAATCAAAAATGGGGGCACTAACTGCTAGGATAAATGAGGCAGAAGAGAGAATCAGTGATATAGAAGACCAAATGATGGAAAATAAAGAGGCTGAGAAAAAGAGAGAGAAACAACTACAGGATCACGAGGGCAGAATTCGAGAGATAAGTGATACGATAAGACGAAACAACATTAGAATAATTGGGATCCCAGAAGAAGAAGAGAGAGAGGGGAAGAAGGTATATTGGAGCAAATTATAGCAGAGAACTTCCCTAATGTGAGGAAGGAAACAGGCATTAAAATCCAGGAGGCACAGAGAACCCCTCTCAAAATCAATAAAAATAGGTCAACACCCGGACATCTAATAGTAAAACTTATGAGTCTCAGAGACAAAGAGAAAATCCTGAAAGCAGCTCAGGAGAAGAGATATGTAACCTACAATGGTAGAAACATTAGATTGGCAACAGACCTATCCACAGAGACCTGGCAGGCCAGAAAAGACTGGCAAGATATCTTCAGAGCACTAAACGAGAAAAATATGCAGCCAAGAATACTATATCCAGCTAGGCTATCATTGAAAATAGAAGGAGAGATAAAAAGCTTCCAGAACAAACAAAAACTAAAGGAATTTGCAAACACGCAACCAGCCCTCCAAGAAATATTGAGAGGGGTCCTCTAAGCAAAGAGAGAACCTAAAAGCAGCAAAGAGCAGAAACGAACACAGACAACAGACAGTTAACAGTCACCTTACAGGCAATACAATGGCACTAAATTCATACCTTTCAATAGTTACCCTGAATGTAAATGGGCTAAATGCCCCAATCAAAAGACACAGGCTATCAGATTGGATTAAAAAACAAGACCCATCAATATGCTGTCTGCAAGAGACTCATTTTAGACCCAAAGACACCCCCAGATTGAAAGTGAGGGGGTGGAAAACCATTTACCATGCTAATGGACACCAAAAGAAAGCTGGGGTGGCAATCCTTATATCAGACAAACTAGATTTTAAAACAAAGACTGTAATAAGAGATGAGGAAGGACACTATATCCTACTTAAACGGTCTATCCAACAAGAAGATCTAACAAGTGTAAATATCTATGCCCCTAACATGGGAGCAGCCAATTATATAAGGCAATTAGTAACAAAAGCAGAGAAACACATTGACAACAATACAATAATAGTGGGGGACTTTAACACCCCCCTGACTGAAATGGACAGATCATCTAAGCAAAAGATCAACAAGGAAATAAAGACTTTAAATGACACACTGGACCAAACGGATTTCACAGACATATTCAGAACATTCCATCCCAAAGCAACGGAATACACATTCTTCTCTAGGGCCCATGGAACATTTTCCAGAATTGATCACATCCTAGGTCACAAATCAGGTCTCAATCGGTACCAAAAGATTGGAATCATTCCCTGCATATTTTCAGACCACAATGCTTTGAAACTAGAACTCAATCACAAGAGGAAAGTCGGAAAGAACTCAAATACATGGAGGCTAAAGAGCATCCTACTAAAGAATGAATGGGTCAACCAAGAAATTAAAGAAGAATTAAAAAAATTCATGGAAACCAATGAAAATGAAAACACAACTGTTCAAAATCTAGGGGATACAGCAAAGGCAGTCCTGAGAGGAAAGTATATAGCAATACAAGCCTTTCTCAAGAAACAAGAAAGGTCTCAAAGACACAACCTAACCCTACACCTAAAGGAGCTAGAGAAAGAACAGCAAATAAAGCCTAAACCCAGCAGGAGAAGAGAAATCATAAAGATCAGAGCAGAAATCAATGAAATAGAAACCAAAAGAACAGTAGAACAGATCAACGAAACTAGGAGCTGGTTCTTTGAAAGAATTAACAAGATTGATAAACCCCTGGCCAGACTGATCAAAAAGAAAAGAGCAATGACCCAAATCAACAAAATCATGAATGAAAGAGGAGAGATCACAACCAACACCAAAGAAATACAAACAATTATAAAAACATATTATGAGCAACTCTATGCCAGCAACTTAGACAACCTGGAAGAAATGGGTGCATTCCTAGAGATGTATCAACGACCAAAATTGAACCAGGAAGAAATAGAAAACCTGAACAGACCTATAACCACTAAGGAAATTGAAGCAGTCATCAAAAATCTCCCAACAAACAAAAGCCCAGGGCCAGATGGCTTCCCAGGGGAATTCTATCAGACATTTCAAGAAGAATTAATACCTATTCTCCTGAAACTGTTCCAAAAAATAGAAATGGAAGGGAAACTTCCAAACTCATTTTATGAGGCCACCATTACCTTGATCCCCAAACCAGACAAAGACCCCATCAAAAAAGAGAATTACAGACCAATATCCTTGATGAACATGGATGCAAAAATTCTCACCAAAATACTAGCCAATAGGATCCAACAGTACATTAAAAGGATTATTCACCATGACCAAGTGGGATTTATCCCTGGGCTGCAAGGCTGGTTCAACATCCACAAATCAATCAACATGATACAATACATTAACAAAAGAAAGAACAAGAATCATATGATCCTCTCAATAGATGCAGAAAAAGCATTTGACAAAGTACAACATCCCTTCTTGATCAAAAATCTTCAGAGTACAGGGATAGAGGGTACATACCTCAATATCATAAAAGCCATCTATGAAAAACCTACAGCGAATATCATTCTCAATGGGGAAAGGCTTAGAGCTTTCCCCCTAAGGTCAGGAACGCGGCAGGGATGTCCACTCTCACCACTGCTATTCAACATAGTATTAGAAGTCCTAGCCACAGCAATCAGACAACAAAAAGAAATCAAAGGCATCCAAATAGGCAAAGAGGAAGTCAAACTCTCACTCTTTGCAGATGATATGATACTGTATGTGGAAAACCCAAAAGACTCCACCCCAAAACTGCTAGAACTCATACAGGAATTCAGTCAAGTAGCAGGATATAAAATCAATGCACAGAAATCAGTGGCATTCCTATACACCAACAACAAGACAGAAGAGAGACAAATCAAGGAGTCGATCCCATTTACAATTGCACCCAAAACCATTAGATACCTAGGAATAAATCTAACCAAAGAGGCAAAGGATCTGTACTCAGAAAATGATAAAATACTCATGAAAGAAATTGAAGAAGACACAAAGAAATGGAAAAACGTTCCATGCTCATGGATTGGGAGAACCAACATTGTGAAGATGTCAATGCTACCTAGAGCAATCTACACATTCAATGCAATCCCCATCAAAATACCATCCACTTTTTTCAAAGAAATGGAACAAATAATCCTAAAATTTGTATGGAACCAGAAGAGACCCAGAATAGCCAGAGGAATACTGAAAAAGAAAAGCAAAGCTGGCGGCATCACAATTCCGGACTTCCAGCTCTATTACAAAGCTGTCATCATCAAGACAGTATGGGACTGGCACAAAAACAGACACATAGATCAATGGAACAGAATCGAGAGCCCAGAAATGGACCCTCAACTCTATGGTCAACTTATTTTTGACAAAGCAGGAAAGAATGTCCAAAGGCAAAAAGACAGTCTGTTCAACAAATGGTGTTGGGAAAATTGGACAGCCACATGGTTGAAAGACCTAAACGTGAGACAGGAGTCCATCCAAATCCTAAAGGAGAACACAGGTAGCAACCTCTTCGACCTTAGCCACAGCAACTTCTTCCTAGAAACATCGCCAAAGGCATGGGAAGCCAGGGCAAAAATGAACTATTGGGATTTCATCAAGATAAAAGGCTTTTGCACAGCAAAAGAAACAGTCCACAAAACCAAAAGACAACCGACAGAATGGGAAAAGATATTTGCAAATGACATATCAGATAAAGGGCTAGTATCCAAAATCTATAAAGAACTTAACAAATTCAACACCCAAAGAACAAATAATCCAATCCAGAAATGGGCAGAAGACATGAACAGACATTTCTCCAAAGAAGACATCCAAATGGCCAACAGGCACATGAAAAAGTGCTCAACATCGCTCGGCATCAGGGAAATCCAAATCAAAACCTCAATGAGATACCACCTCACACCCATCAGAATGGCTAAAATTAACAAGTCAGGGAACGACAGATGTTGGCGGGGATGTGGAGAAAGGGGAACCCTCCTACACTGTTGGTGGGAATGCAAGCTAGTGCAACCACTCTGGAAAACAGTATGGAGGTTCCTCAAACAGTTGAAATTAGAGCTACCATTCGATCCAGCAATTGCACTACCGGGTATTTACCCCAAAAATACAAATGTAGGGACCCGGAGGGGTACGTGCACTCCAATGTTTATAGCAGCAATGTCCACAATAGCCAAACTGTGGAAAGAGCCAAGATGTCCATCGACAGATGAATGGATAAAGAAGTGGTATATATACACAATGGAATATTATGCAGCCATCAAAAGGAATGAGATCTTGCCATTTGCAACGACGTGGATGGAACTGGAGGGTGTTATGCTGAGTGAAATAAGTCAAGCAGAGAAAGACATGTATCCTATGACCTCACTGATATGAGGAATTCTTAATCTCAGGAACAAACTGAGGGTTGCTGGAGTGGTCGGGGGTGGGAGGGATGGGGGTGGCTGGGTGATAGACATTGGGGAGGGTATGTGCTATGGTGAGCGCTGTGAATTGTGTAAGACTGTTGAATCACAGATCTGTACTTCTGAAACAAATAATGCAACATATTTTAAGAAAAAAGAAAACGAAGATAGCAGGAGAGGAAGAATGAAGGGGAGTAAGTCAGAGGGGGAGATGAACCAGGAGAGATGATGGACTCTGAAAAACAAACTGAGGGTTCTAGAGGGGAGGAGGGTAGGGGGATGGGTTAGCCTGGTGATGGGTATTAAAGAGGGCACATTCTGCATGGAGCACTGGGTGGTATGAACAAACAATGAATCATGGAACACTACACCAAAACAAATAATGTAATATATGGTGATTAACATAACAATAAAAAATTAAAAAAAAAAAAAAACCTCAATGACATACCACCTCACACCCATCAGAATCGCTAAAATTAACAAGTCAGGGAATGACAGATGTTGGCGGGGATGTGGAGAAAGGGGAACCCTCCTACACTGTTGGTGGGAATGCAAGCTGGTGCAGCCACTCTGGAAAACAGTATGGAGGTTCCTCAAACAGTTGAAATTAGAGCTACCATGCGATCCAGCAATTGCACTACTGGGTATTTACCCCAAAGATACAAATGTAGGGACCCTAAGGGGTACGTGCACCCCAATATTTATAGCAGCAATGTCCACCATAGCCAAACTGTGGAAAGAGCCAAGATGTCCATTGACAGATGAATGGATAAAGAATATGTGGTATATATACACAATGGAATATTATGCAGCCATCAAAAGGAATGAGATCTTGCCATTTGCAACGACGTGGATGGAACTGGAGGGTGTTATGCTTAGTGAAATAAGTCAATCAGAGAAAGACATGTATCATATGACCTCACTGATATGAGGAATTCTTAATCTCAGGAAACAAACTGAGTGTTACTGGAGTGGTGGGGGGCGGGAGGGATGGGGTGGCTGGGTGACAGACATTGGGGAGGGTATGTGCTACGGTGAGCGCTGTGAATTGTGCAAGACTGTTGAATCACAGATCTGTACTTCTGAAATAAATAACGCAACATATTTTAAGAAAAAAGAAAAAGAAGAAGATAACAGGAGAGGAAGAAAAGGGGAGTATGTCAGAGGGGGAGACGAACCATGAGAGATGATGGACTCTGAAAAACAAACTGAGGGTTCTAGAGGGGAGGAGGGTGGGGGATGGGTTAGCCTGGTGATGGGTATTGAGGAGGGCACGTTCTGCATGGAGCACTGGGTGTTATGAACAAACAATGAATCATGGAACACTGCATCAAAAACTAATGATGTAATATATGGTGATTAACATAACAATTAAAAAATTAAAAAAAAACCTTTTAGATTGGAGGATAGGAAATAAATATGTGTTAAATTGAGCAGTATTTCTCTCCAATTCTCCAGAAGAAAGCCAAGATGCTCACTTAGTTTCGACAAACAGGGTAATATTTAGATTATCGCAAACTCAGAAACTTCAGTGAAACCAAAAGGCTCAACTTTTTCATCCCAGAAAAACCTGGACTCACCGTCTGAATGACCTACATGAATCAGGTCAAGCTGGCTAGAATCCAGGAGTTCAAAATAGCAGAGGTATTATAATATGTTAAGAAATAATCTTTCAGAATTTAAGTGATTTTTTTTATTCTGATCATTTAATCAGGAACATGAAAAGCAAAAAAAGAATAACAAGTTATTTCCTCTGTATTAAATATTCAGAATCATTGGAAATCAGTTTAAATTCTATTTTATAAGAAAATCCATTTTTCTCTGTATTTGCAATGCTGAATATTGTATTAGTATTTGTATTACATTTGACTCAGCATGCATGGCAAAACACTTTACAAATAAAATAATCATATTATATATTCCATAAAGCCACACTGTCATATCACCAGTTTTAATTAGGTGGTTTCCGCTTTTTTCCCCTTCCTGATAACATTATGAACATTTGAAAAGGAGAATGTTTCATCCATCCAGGCATCAAATTTAATCGTATCTCTCACCGCTAACCTTCTTAAAATGCCCCATTGGTGACTGTGGTTTTTATGTACCTTATTAACTGAATTGTTAATACATCTCAATACAGTTAGGGGAAAAAAAGAGCTTCTGGAATCAGGTACAAAAAGCTTTTAAGACTTACAACGAGTCAAATAACAAAGAAGCTAAACCTTAGCAGACACAGTTAAGAAATGGTTAAAAGCAAAAAAAAATCAAGTAATCTTAAGCAGAAACCCATCGACATTACACAGGTATTTATTAAGGTCCTCCTCCACAGATTCCCTGAGGACCCCAGTCTACCAAGGAGCCTCAAATCCTTGAGCTCCCAAATCCATACTCGTCACAAGCCTGGTTGGAGAAGAATTAAAAACATATATTACACATATGTGTCAATTAATCTTGAACTTGTATCACTTGCTGTCCATTCTATTTGGTTTTATAAATAACCAACATTAAAGATACAACTATAACCATGTAGGCAAACGTGAACATGTTTGACATTTAAGACCTTCAAACTTGGAAGTGTTTGATGCAAATATCCATCAAGAACCCACTCAAAGTCCACCTCCTCCATTAAGACTTCTGCCAACTACCCCGGACCACAGAGACTAGTCTCTTCTCTGAAGCTTGGAGTGGCCATCTGTGCCTCACAATTTAGGCCCACCCAGCACTACTCCTGTTATTTTGCTGTATCCTCTCTACAATCAGAAGATGATCTAAGGCCTAGGACCTCATTTTATACCTCCCCCATGTCTCTCATGTTGCCTACAGTGAACACTAAATCATCTCTAGCTCTATCTATATGGATATCATTGCCAGAAGGCCAATACAAAAATCCACACATACTCATTGATTAGATCTTATATCTCCAATGAGTTTATGCTTAAGTGTGAAGTTAGATCTTTATTCATTATTTCCACACATACCAGTTAACCCCTCTTTCTGCTTTCGGTACTATGACAGATGCAAAGACATGTAAATTCCTCAATGACAATATAATGTAACTAGGAGAGAAAAAAATATATTGAAATAACTACCATGGCCAATACCATTAAAAAAAATTAAGGACGCAAACACAACAGGAGTTTAAGACAAAGAGAGAATCATTTCAAAATAGAGAAATTAAAAGGCTGCATCTACAAGCATGGCACTAGAACCAATCCTTGAAGATTGTTAGCATGTGAAGATCTGGGTAAGAATTTCCGGGCAAAGGAAATAACAGAAATGAAATTATAAAGTCTTAAAGCTGGGGTGCTCATCTGAGTGCAGAACAGAAGATTCCTCTTTTTAAAAACACAAGATTTTACCTAGCCTTGCAGACCAGTTTAGAAAATCCTATGGCCCTACCAAAGGGACCTCTTTTCAAATCCTCATCACCATACTTACTGCTTTTTAGAAATAAGAAAAATATTGCATATGAGTCCCCAGGGGCACAGAGTCCCAGCGGACAAGCTGAAAAAATAAATTTCCTCTTCTGAATTCTCCTAGACTTGGGGCTCCCATTTCGTGACCTGATTTCTTCCAAGACTTGGCTGGAATTAACTTCCCTGTTTTACTCGTGGAGGGCTTAGAATCCACACCACCTCCACCTCCCTGGAGCTATCTAACACATGTTGGCTGCAGCAGCCTTCTCTGCTGCTGCAAGAATCCAGCAAAGCCAATGCACATTTGCTTCCAGGGTCCTTCTTTCTCCTATTGGAGACACAAACCTTTGGGATGCCTTCCCATCCTTCTGCATCCTTGATTTCCACCCCAAGAGCATAAGAAACACTTTAGTCAGACTTCAGATTTTAGGATTTCAATCATCCTGACCCCCCTTGCACATTAGACCTGATGATTCTTTTTCCTCATTTCATCTAACTACCTTCTAAGAACAGCTGTGTTCAACGATACTTTTGCTCTGAGTCAATGGGTTCTGACTATAACAGGGCCACGACCTGGCAAGAACAGCAGGAAACTGATCAGTCGCCACACCTGAAACTCACCACCAAAGTGCAGTGACAATTTGGCTAATTCACTCCTAACTTTTGACAACTGGAACTCATCATCTCTTCTTTTTCAAGAAGCATTTTGAATGCAGTGAAATCCCTGAACCAAAGAGCCAGAACAGTGGAGCCCTAAAGGTACTTGGCCATCACTCAGTTTAACCCCCTCATTTTACAGCAGATGAAATTGAGGCACAAAGAAGCAAAATGGCTTGTTCTAAGTTCTATCACTTTTTAGTAGCCCAAGTGAGACAGAAAACCAGCTTTCCTGACTCCCAAATTAGTCCCACTACTCCATGTTGTCTATCAACCTTCTAAAAGCTGGGAGAACAGAAAGAACAGCAGTATGGTATGCAAAACATAACACAGCTAAGTAACACCAAATGTGTCCACATCTTAATCCCCAGAACCTGTATTATCTTACAGAGAGAAAGGGACTTTGGAGATGTGACTGAGTATCCCGAGATGGGGGCGGTTATCCTCGCTGGGCCCAATGTTTCACGGTGTTCCTTCTAAGACGAACACAGGAAAAGCCAGAGGAGAAGGGGGTACAATGATGAAAACAAAGACAAAGTGATATGCTTTGAAGATGGAGCGAGGGGCCACAAGCCAAGGATTACAGGTGGTCACCAGAAACTAGAAAAGGCAAATAAACAGATTCCCCCCTCAGAGCCTCCCAAAGGAACCAGCCCCACTAACACCTTCATTTTAGACTATAAAATTCATTTTAAACTTTTGACCTCCAGAACTAGAAGAGAATTAATTTCTGTTGTTTCAAGCCACTAAGTCCACAGTAATTTGTTACACTGATAACAGGACACCAATAGAGATTTCAGTATCTAAAAGTGGGATGCTGCTGGGACAAATATCTAAAAATATGGAAGTGGATTTGCAATCTCATGATGGAGAGAAGCTGGAGAAATTCTGAGGAGCATGATAGAAGAACTAGACCTCCATAAGCAGCCTGTTACCAGAAATATTGGCACTCGTGACTCTGTTAGTGAGGACTCAGAAGGAAGCGACAAGTGTGGAAGAGAAAATCAATATTCCTTAGAGAATTCCTAAATCATCATAAGCAGACTTTGTTATAAGTATAAATATTAAAGGTGCTAGTGAAATCTGAGAAGGAAATGAAGAACATGTCATTGGACACTGAAACAAAGGCGGTCCTTGTTATACAGGGACAGAAAGATTAGCTGAATTGTATCCTACAGTGAGATGGAAAGCATTAACTTGAAAGCAATGAAGTTGGCTACTTAGCTGAGGAGATTTCCAAGCAAATACTGAGATGCAGCCTGCTTTCCCTTTTGCCGCTTACCATAGAATGCAACAAGATAAATTGAAGAAAACTGTTATGGCAAAAAGAACCAAAGCTTGACAGTTTGGGAAATTCTCAGCCTATTCAGATGGAAAAAGATACTAAAATTAGGAGATACACTGTCAGGGAAGGATGCTCTGGAGGGAAGGCCTAGGGTATAACTGGACCAACCTTTGCCTAGTGTCTCAGAAGATCAAAAGATCAGAATATTTATTCACATAGGGAGCTCTTCAGAGAGATTAGGCATAGGACTCATGAACCCCCTCAACCATCTCAGCAGAAGCCAGAAACAGGTAGGATTATCCAGAAAAGATCTGCGGAAGACTCTTGTCTCAATAAGTGAATCCCATGACATACTGGGGAGATCACAAGGTTTTTGTGAATGTTCTTTCAGCATAAATAGAGCCACCTTAGACTGAAAGAAACCAAGAAAATGAGACATGAAAGAATGCTGTCAGGTAACCAAATTCTACAGACAGGAGACAGGCTGATAAAAGCATTCAGCTGTAAACCACACGCTACTTTTCAGAGAAAAAAAAGGAAGGATAACCCAGAGGGTGGAGCCTCAGGCCCAGAGGGTAGAGCCGTAGACCCAGAGGACAGATCCTCAAGCTACACAGCATTATACTCCAACCTTAAAACCTAATGGAGCTTGCCCTGCTGGATTTAAAAATTTCTTGGGACTGGTAGAGGGCTCCTTTTTCCTTTCACTTTCTTCCATTTTGAATGGGATGTCCAACACTGGTATGTTAACTCATACATCTCCTCAGCTAAGTAGCCAACTTCATTGCTTTCAAGTTAATGCTTTCCATCTCACTGTAGGATACAATTCAGCTAATCTTTCTGTCCCTATATAACAAGGACCGCCTTTGTTTCAGTGTCCAATGACATGTTCTTCATTTCCTTCTGAGAATTCACTAGCACCTTTAATCCCATCTATGACTATCCTATCATTATATTTTGGGAGCAGATAACATTTCTAGTTTCCCAGGTCCATATATGGAAAGCAACTCTGCCCCCAGAATGGATTGTACCCAGAGCCTCATCTCTAGCTACTGTAGATTACCGAGGTCGTGATATCTGGTGCTTTTGACCTGTGACTGAGATGAGATTTAGGACTTGGAGCTGTAATGGCTGAGACTTTGGGGACCTTGAAATGAGACGAATTTATTTTTTATGTGGGGTTGAGGTGAATCTTTGGGAGATGGAGAGAGAACATCCTCGTGTTGTCTTAGCCTACTAAGTTTGTGGTGATTTGTTATAGCAGCAATAGGACACTAATATAGCAGGGAGAGAAGAGGAGATCAGAAGAAGCCTCCACCACAAATGATCTTACTTATGGAGAGATCACAACCCTTGAAAGTAGCAGGGAACAATCTGTATCTTCTTGCTACACCACTTTACTGGGCAGAGCCCCTGGGACAAGAGAAGGTCTTCAGGGAGCCTTTTGTGTCCCAATATCCAGTCACACTATCCCTGCAAAACCCTTCTTTTTCTTGTGCCAGGCAAGTATTCCATGACATGCCAGAAAGAGGATAATTATATTTTCTGATTAAAATTAAGAAACATTAGATAACATATTTGGTGCTATTTTCAGGTGCAAGAGATCAGCTGAGCGATTCCAAAACTAGGTACTGAACTGTTCAGATTTTCTAGCCATTTCAATAGTTTAAGGAACAAAAAGACAAAATATTTTAAAAAGAGACTTCCCCAGAAAACCTGTGATACGTGCCTACCTTATTTATCCAAACAACTAGAGAGAATGTGGAGATGCATATCACAGTTCATAAAAATGCAGGCCCCTGAAGACAGGACGCAAGTCCCTGATAAGCACAAAATCAGCAAGAGACAAAGGGTTGAGTGCTACAGACTAAAGCCAAATAATGCGTCTCTATCTCCTGAGTATCTGCTCGGTTCCTGGAGCTTCACACACCATTTTCTCACAAGAGCCCCTCAAGGGAGGGTATTGAAATGGATATCTAAAGAGATTAAATATATTTTCCCTGGTAAACTCATAAACAGGTAAGTGGCTGGGCTGGAACCCTAAAACACTTCCCGCTCTACCATGCTGTCAAACAACTGGATCCCACGATAACCGATCAGAGAACATCTGTGATGGGAAGAGTTGGAAGGAGAGAAGCCTTTTGTTTGGACATGGGATAAACAGACAATTCTGAAGGCAGCAGCAGAGAAAAATTCTTTTCATGATGAAATAACCAAAAAAAAAGTTGAGATACAACTGACATCCCTTAGCAGCAAAAGGTTTGGTTTATTCAAAAATTGATGCATTCAACATTCAGTCAACAAACATTTATTTTACGGGCCAAGTGCTGAGCTAGGTACCAACCACAATTTAACACCCACAAGACAGCATCCCTTACCCCCAAAGAACTCATGGAAGAACAAAGATAATTCATCAATTTATTTGATTATTTCTTCCATCGAAGTACTAACCATGCCCGACCCACTTAGCTTCCGAGATCAGACGAGATCGGGCGTTCTTGGGGTGGTATGGCCCTAGACTATTTCTTCTCGAAAACCTAACATAGTTAATGAATGCCTCAAAAGTGTCACATATTCTAAGGAAGAAAAATGAATCAATCTATTTTCTTCTTTAAAAGGATACAATTGAACTTGAAGGTTGATTCAGAATGCCAGAACGCGGGGGGTGGGGGGGGGGGGGCGAAAATAAAAGTAGAAAAAGTGAGCTTGTTTTTTTTTTTTAATGTCCTAGAAGTTTTCATTTTTTCTCTTTACAATGTGATTTTTAAAAGCTCTGTATCTCAGAACTGAGACAAGTGAAGAGAAGCTGCAGGACCACTGCAAAATATGGTCAAAATAAAGAAGAATGATGCCAGGAGAGCTGCTGACCAACAGTGCAGCTGTTCCGTGAAGTGCTCAGCTCCTCACCACTTGAAGGATTCCAGCAAGGCCCTGATCAGCCATCAGGGGTGGCGGCAGACAGATTCCTTCTTGGAGATGGGCAGCTGGAAAGGATGACCTCCCAAGACCCACCTTAGATCTGGGAGTCCTGGACCATCACCTCATGGAAAGGGCTCAGGAGACCACCTGAAGTCATTTGGCTCAAACAACATTCAAAGAATGTTCATTTTGCCAGGACTCACTTTCGAATCTAATGCTAGAGGTCATCTTGTCCCAGGAACTCTAGGTGACACAAGCATTCCAAACAGAACTGAACTAGTCCTTCACCTTGACTGGCCACAGTAGCTAACCCCGCAGGCTCAACGGCAAGAACCAGCTGACCCCGAAAGGCTTCTCCCAGCCCCATCTTTCTACAGTTCCACATCTCACTTCTCTGTCTGGCTGAGTAAATTACCACAAGAAATACCTCCCTCAAAGACCTATAATAAAAAGATTCAAGAGGACAACAGCAAAGTGGGGCAGCATTCAGAAGAACTCAGGGATGGAAATTCCCCGTTGGCCTTAATGCTGGAGAATTTACTTTAGGATATAAAAATAACACGTACTGCTATATTTCTTCACTGTATTTGCTCTCCTCTGCAGAGATTATGGCTGTGTGCACAGCGTCATAAGAGTGGAGAAGGTCAGGTTGACAAAACTTCTTGGTGGGGAATAATCGTTAGCCCTCCAAATATATGTGCCTTGCAACTTGCAGGCCACAAAAGCAAACTCTGGTCTGGAAAATGCCAAGTCTCATCTCCAAGGAAACTGAGTAGCTTCCAAATGGCCCCATGATCACGTTTGTGTGGTTATAATAAGCCGTTAAAAACATTAAGGAATAATCCAGATTGAATGAGCTTTCAGGGTTGCGATTTTTTTTCCTTCGTTTTGGCAAAGACAATATAAACTTCAGTGAGGAAAACGCCTGCTAAAGAAAACAGGAAAATGATAAAATTAGACCTGGTTGAACTTGCTTTTCATCCACCAACAACTTAAGAGAAACGATTATCCTGATACAGCAAAAAAGATATTTCACAGCTTCTCTGTGAAAGAAAATGTACTGGCTTTCAGGTTGAAAATACTTCGGGATGGTTCTAAAGAATCGGATTCTTTTTGTGGGGAGCATTGTCCTCTTAGACCAAACCCGAAAACCGTTGGCAAGTCCGGGCAGGTTTCAAACGAGATGGTATAGGGGCACACAAGGAGTGCTATTCAACACATCGGTCCCCAGGCTGTATTTAAAAGCCAGAAATGAAAATGGAGTTTGTGAGCAAAGTTACTGCATTCCCCGAGAATAATGGCCCATCCACCACGCCAGCTCTCAGACTGCAGTTCTAAGAAAGCCCAAACCCTCCAAAGAATTCCGGCCCATCCCAGAATTCAGGCCCCACTGCAGCTGGGACACCAAAGATCACCATCTTTCAGACCTCATATGAAGCCACAGCATGATAAACAAATTCAATAAAATTACGAATTGGCAAACTGTTTGCAACAAATGTTATTTCCCGGATAACAAGATGGATAACGTACATTCTGCAACATATGTGAGGAATTATTGAAAACAGATGTAAATGTTCTCAAACTCGAGTCTTTCTTTGGCACAAATCTGAATACATTGATTTTACACTTTGCTTTACAGCAGTGCCCCCAAGTACCTCAAACAGTAACCCCTGCACTGAACAGGGGACGTTTCTGCAGCCCTCCCCTATCTCCTGATACTTGGGATGGAGAGGGTGGGTAACTGTTCCAAAAGCCCTTCCATTAGGCACCAAATAAAACTTTGAATCCCGAATGAAATAGCAAAGGCAAGGATGCACTGCAAACAGGGCATAATAATTACATTTAAATGACCCCAGGTCCTAAGGTCCTCTGCTAACACACCTGCTCTGTGAGGAATGCTCGTGACTCCCCCCCCCGCCTTGGAAACCAAAACCCTTTCCCCTTAGCTAAGTGCCACATGCATATTACTCTTCTGTGTTTTCCTCTGGCACCTCCGCTGACCTGCCCCTATGGCAAAAGCAGCCGTGTCACTGCATCCTACCTGTCACACAATCAAGATTTTTCTAATTGTAAGGAAAACAGTCTCCTGAGCAGGCACAAAAAACACACAACGTGTAATCATCACATTTTGGAAATCGGGGCCCAGAGAGGTATTTTCCATGAAAAGTAATTTACATTTTTCAGCTACAAATGCATCTTTTCTTCTAAGAAGAATCATCTGTACAACAGATTTGTATCTGAAAATAGAAGGCCGGATTTATGCAAAACTGATCTCAAGGGATCATTGCAGAAACACAAAAAGTAATTTTCTGCCAAAATTATACAGAGCACTCACAGAGATGTTTTTCAAATATGACCACTAAACACATAAAATACACAAATGAAATGGAATTAATACAAACCAAGAGTTCTACAGCAATCCTAAATTAAAGAGTTTGGGGATGTCAGACAAAATATCAGAACAAAATTCTTGAGAGTTTAAAAATTACAGAAATGTCAAAGCCCATATATTTCACACTAAAAAGAATCTCTTTTGCGTTTCCAAGGATCAGCCTCTCCAGTTTATTTAAATATGCTGCAAGTGCACTGGACAGTAAAGTTAATTCTCCAAAATTCCCACACTGTGTTAATCTGCCCAAATACAAAACTGTTACTATCACCCACAGTAGAGATGAGTAAGTCGAATCATAAAACTTTAAAGACAACAGTTTAAAAGAAAGAGCTCCACAGGCCCAGAATCATAAAACCAATTATGAGTGTGAGCCAGCCTGGTGTCTTGATGATGACCACACCATTTGCAAATCAAGTAACAAAGGGCTTAGGGGTCATTTCTAACTACTCTATTCTCCTTAAAAATCAGCAATTCCAAGTTACTTTGTGGGCAAACCAAAACAGAAAGGTAGAACAGAAGGTGCTCTGGGCCAGGACTTGAGATATTTGGGTGCTTAGTATCAGCCCTGCACTTAACCAGCATTTAACTTTGGCAATCCCTTAACCTTCCCGAGGCCTCAGTTTCTTCCTCTGCAAAAGCACAAAGAGTAATACCAAAAAGTCTCCTAAGATTCCTTCCAGCTTCAACATCTAATATGCGGTCGGTATTAAGCAACACTCACCCCTTAATTTTTGAGGAGGTCAAATCCCATCTACGTTCTAAGAATGAACCAAGAATCACTTCTGAGGCCCCCCAAAGCCACATGGCACTTTTTCTTCTACTGGAAGATCAGAAATAAGCTCCATTTTATAGACTAGAAAGGGAACAGGAGACAGAGAAAGTCCCATCTCTATTTGTCTTTACTTTGACGTTCTACACGCAGCCTCTGTTTATGTGGGCTGTCAGCCTTTGATTTCCCCTGCAGTTTGCAGCACGGGGGTCACTGGGTAACCTCTGCCTTCAAGAATCTTATGAGCTCTCAACCCCCAGGCCAACAGTGCCTATGTATCTGGCGGGCTTTCTCTGACAGTCTCCAGCACTTGGCAAGAGAAGATCGAAAAGATGCAGAATAATGTCAACTCGAATAGTAATCTGTTAGGTGAATGGTTCTCTTGCTTACTACACTAGAGTAGGTTATGGTTTCATATATCATGTTCAATGTGCAATAGATATTTTTCTCAACCATTCATATTAAACTGGCGTAAATGTTTTTATTCCTTGCCACATTTCTGGGTGGTAAGCTCAGGCTCTCCCAGGAATTTGTTTGCTTTAAAATGCCATGCATCTCCAGGCGGCCCTACCTCATAAAAAATGGGCACGTCTTCTAAATGAATTTCCCCTTTTTTGCAGTTAATAACTAACCAACACAGCAGAAATACACCATGTGTGAAGCCCTGTTTACTAGAGGTGGTAAATCACGTGCCTAACGTCCTGTAATTCATTCTGAATACTGTAACTCCATTCAGTGCCACACATTTTGCTCTGTGCTGGGAGGGATTAATACCACCCAAAATTTGTGGTGAACCTGATTCAGATTCAGGGTCTTGTTCTAGGAAATGCACTTACTTGGGGGTGGGGAAGTGAAGAGGGCTTTTTAAGGAAGCATCAGGCCGATCTGCCCTCTAAAACAAAGACTCTGTTACCCTCCCGTGGCCCTTGCTCACAGGTCAGCCTCCGGAGAAGGCTATGACGTCAATAAGGTCAACTCTGGCCACTTGCGCCATCTGTCCTTCTGTTCCATCTCTCCTTTCCAGTCTTCACCATTCTCCAAACATACACTTAGCCAGCTCAAAGTGTCCACTGACAATTAAAGTGGTAAGATGCACACTCCCTTGAAATAGCTTCTTACTAATGCAGTTCTTAGGTCTAAATGCCTTTAGGATCCCCAATTGTTAAAGTACACTAGGGCTGCTCATTAGGGCAGGTCCATAAGCCTCTGAAGTCACTTCATAAAGTCGTCCCTACTTACCAGCCATAACTCTCTATCTAATGGAAAATATTTAGAAACGCAGAAGTCAGCCCCAAAGTTTCCACACTCCTCCACTGGATGGTAAAGGGTTCCAATCCTGCCCTCCATCCACGGTCAATTTTCTGGCTCTACAGTCACTGTCTCCAGACTTCTCCTAACAGTCGGGTGGGGGTTGAGGTTTACAACTTGTTTAGAGATAAGAGGCTGGTGATAAAAGGGGGCACATGCCTGAAGCACCTCTAAGACAGTAGGGAGATCCTTGGTTCTCTCTCCTTGCCTATCAGAGTGAGTCACAGAGGAAGTACGAAGGCCTCTTGGACTGCTTTTAGGTCCTGCCATGCCTTCCAGAAAACTTCCAACCAGAGTTCAGCCACATTTTTCTGTAAAGATCCAGATGATTAAAATATTTTACGCTCTGTGAGCAATACCGTCTCCGTTGTAGCTAGTCATCTCTGCCCTGGGAGCACGCACACAGCCACAGACAACATGTAAACAAATGGGCATGGCTGTGTGCCCCTCAAATTGTACTTATAAAAATAGTCAGTGGGCCATCGTGTGAACACTGATCTAGATGGGTACTGTCCAGTAGAAAAATGAGCCATGGAGAGAATGCTAAATTTTCTAGCAGTCACCAATAAAGGTAAAGAAGAACAGGTAAGTAACAGTTTCAGTGGTATATTTTATTTAACCTAATAGATCACATTATCATTTCAGCGTGTAATCAAAATAAAAGAGTATCGAGATATTTTGCATTCTCTTTTGACTAATTTTTGTTGTGTATTTTACAGCTTATGGCACATTTCAATTTGCCACATTTCAAGTGATGAATAGCATACGTGGCTAGTGGCTACCGTATTTGACAGTGCAAGTGTAGACCCGCCATTTTCTTGCCTGTTTTAAGCACTGTGGAAGAAAGTCAGGGTCCTCATCACCAGAGGGCTACCTACATCATCTCTTCCAGAGACATGTCCCAAGTCTCTGACCTCTAGGACATCATAGGTGCCAACACAATGACCCACCAATCACTAAACTTCACTGGAGAATATTTAGAAGGAACATTTCCCATAATTGGCATATCTCTATAAGAGGTTCTTTTTGCTAGTCAAAAAAGGTAAGGCAAACTTAAAGGCATTTGAGGAGAGCAATTGAACACTAAAAGCATTTTCCCAAAAACAAAACCAAAAAAAAAAAAAAAAAAATCTTTTCCCTCCTTTAATTTTGCTTTCTCTACCCTCCTACTCCTTGAAATCTCATGTTACAGATTCAAAGTGTTTTCCTATTGGATCTAGGGGTAACCCCTTCCCACTACCACCCATAGCAAACTCTTATTCTTAAAGCACCTCTTTAATTTTAACAAATGTTCAGGAAATGTCACTGGTGGTGGCCTTTTCAGTACCAGGCCCCCCAAATAACACCATTTCCCCATCTATGCTCCTGTTGTTTAGACATAATCCTCCTCCCACCGACAAAGGTTTGTTTAGTAGGATGGAAGGAGGGAGGAAGTTGAGAGAGCTTTCACTACAATTTTTATTGTAATAAAAAGCCATCAAGACATTTGCTTTCTTTCCCTATGTTTTCAACTTACACAGACTCTTTTTAAAAGCATTCTCTAAAATGTGCCTAAAGTAATCTTTTCCACAGGGAAACACAAACCCAACAAAACAGCCCTTTGTTTCAACTAACATTTAGCAAATAGAAAATTGCAATACCTGGCAGAGTCTCGGGCTTGAGGAAGTTGGGGAGGCCAAACTAACTTTTCATTGGCCCCCACTTCACTCATGAGGGGACTGGAACACCCGCTAATGGACTCAGCATGCCTTACAATGCCAGCCGCCATGACCTCACTAGTACCAAAGCCAGCATTTATAAAAGACCCTTCCCTGGGACTAGGGGGAGGGGAAGACCACAGAAGGAAACCAGGAGTTCTCCTCTATCCCATGATGGGTCTATAGTCTACCAGGGACGCAGACTCTAAAGAACACTGGCCCAGTCGTCTGGAAACTTCCATCCCTGCAAGTAGTCAAGAGTTGGCTTCATCACCACTTGGCAGGGATGTTGGAGATGGGGGTGGGCACCTTTGGAGGAGGGGGTGATGCTAGCCTAAAGCCTCTCTCAGCCCTGAGGTTTTGACTATGATTCAATAAGATTGAATCCCTCTAGACACTAAACAAACCAAGTCACCCATATACCACTCAGTTTTGTCATCAGTAAATGAGAATGATACCACCTACCTAGAGGGGCTGCTGCCCAAAGGAAAAACAGAACACTGCAGACTACCCAGCATATAATCAATACTGGACATATGACAGTTATTTATATATTATTATTATCTGTGAAATTAGGTGGTCTACAAGGTGACTCACACAGGCTGGCTAGGGGAGACTGGCAGCTGACCCCACAACTCCTACCCAGGCAGCCCCCTCTTTGCTAGTACAGTTTGCCTTCCTCTGCCTCATCTCCCCTAAAGCTAAGCTGTGGGCATGTGGTGAATCAAGGCCACCAGGACATTAGGGGATGTTTTCTGGGGGACATTTTGAAAACGATCTCTCGAATGAAATGGGATGCACAGAAGGAAACCTCTTTCTCACTGCTCCAGCATGGCTTTGTTGTGACTATCTGTGATTCATAAAACCATCACACCCAGCTTTTGGCCATGAGGAAACAAGCGCTTGCACCAAGCCAACATGCTAAGGTTGGCAGAGAAAAAGATATAAAGAGGTTTGGTCTTTGACATCAGTTGCTAACCAATTCCTTAACTGCTCAACTCAGCTTTACTCTTATGTGAGAGAATATATCCTCTGCTTAAGCCACTTTTTCTTGAGTTTTCTGTTACAGTAAACAGTAGTCTACCTACAAGAGCCCTCTAGTTCTACAATATTATGACTATAAATACACTTCCTAATCTCATCATTCTAATACTCTCCTGAAATTCAACTTGCTTCTTACCTTCCCAATCAAACAGATAGCTCTTCTCTCATATACACCCCACACTCTCTGTCTTTGTGTCCTTACACATTCACTATGTCTACATGAAATACATTCTTTGTGCTTCATCTATTCACTTTTCCCCCTTTCTTTAGGGCCAAATTCACATCCCGAGTACTTCAAAGTGCCTTTTCTGAACACTTTTAACGTATAATATTTCTTCCCCATTGATTTCTCTAGTTCTTATAGTTTGTTTGGCATTTGACATTTGTTTGGCATCACATGGTTTATCATAAAATCATAGAATTACAGAACAAGGTTCATCTCATCAAACCTGTTGGGTGAGAAGAGTTTTCTTCAGATAACACCCTATAATAGAAACGATCAAGTTACTTCGTATTAAATAATTTTAGCATCAGGGAGTTTGCCATCTTACAAGAGTAGCTCATTGCACTACTAGAACTTCCCGTATATTAAAAATGTGACCCCTTGTAACTGTTAGGCATGAGTTCCCTTAGATCTTCCAGGTTGAGCTGTGCCCTCAAATCCCCCTCCAGAGCAGAAGTATCTCAAGGACAGAGGCATTACTTTATTCATATTCATGTCATTTAACACTGTGCATTTAACACTGTGACTGTCACATCCTAGGCATTCAACATATGTTGAATAAATGACAGATTTGATCCCACCACCATTACTTATGGGGCCCAAAGTAGACCACGACTCAACATGGATCAAATTTTTTCTTTCCAGTTTGTAGATCTGGGAATTAGGGCTCATGTTCAGGCTCTCATAGTTATGT
This sequence comes from Zalophus californianus, assembly GCF_009762305.2. Classification (NCBI taxonomy): domain Eukaryota; kingdom Metazoa; phylum Chordata; class Mammalia; order Carnivora; family Otariidae; genus Zalophus; species Zalophus californianus. The sequence continues at coordinate 36,186,695 of NC_045609.1, read as the reverse complement.
GAAATAAAGACCCATAAGCTCAGGAACCATACTACAGCCATGACTCCCCATGAATATATGACAACAGAGAAATCTAATGGGGTGGAGTGGGAGAAAGCAAACATACTGAAAGGACGGAGAGGAGCTCTAGGAATCGAAAGCACTGTGGCTCTAGAGAGCTTTCAGGTTCTTGTTCCAGCCCTTGTGAGGCCTGCCTAAGTGCTTAGTCTCAGGGTTTCATATTCCTGTTTTTTTTTTGTTTTTGTTTGTTTTTTTGCTGAAGCAAGATTGAGAAGGTGTGTCACTTACAACCAAAAAAACCTTGGCCAAGGCCTTCAGCTAACTCAGTGTAAGAAGAGGTGTGAGTGTTGATGAAAGCTATGTCTGAAACAAACCAGCTGGAGGCAGAGGAATGGAATGGATGAACTACCACCCTCGCCCAAAACATATTAGAACAAATGAGCAGAATCACACCCCTCGGAGCCCCCCTGCCATACCATAACTCCTTTCTGCCAGTGTAGGAAAATTGCCCCACATCTTTCCAAAGCAATAAAAAGCTGAGCAGACCTGCAGTCATTCCATCCCCAACTCCTTCTTGGACAGTCTGCATCAACCCCATCCATGGGGGCGCCCCCAAGAGATTGGGCTTCTTTGAGCTCATAGCACAACTCAGCAGACACTAGTTTTAACAAGGGCAACTCTGGTCCTTGCTTCCTTCTTATCTCACCTGGAGTCACTGGCTTCCTTTCTGTGACTTATGTACTCTTTTGGAGAACCTAGCCTTATAAAACCTTTATAGGGTGTTGTGAACCATAACACTATTCAGCTAAAAGGCCTAAAAATAAGTGACCATAATGGCAAAATGACTGGTGGCTGGAAAGTCCTGGGACAGATGATGCGAACTGGTACACCCTCTAACAATACCATGTGGAGTATCATATGTTCCACCGAATCATAAAACTCCTTCTGATCTTGATTTATTCATTCACCATTTATTACTTTTTCTAGACTCAAATCTCAGTTCATCTCTTTACCAACAGTGTAATCTTGGACAAGTGACTTAACATCTCAGCACCTGTGGGACCTCTCCTACAAGACCAAGATAAAGCAGTACTTTCATCACAGAGTGTTAGTGATCATCAAGTGAATTAATACATATAAGGTACTTTAAGTTCCTAGAACATAGTACTGAATAAAGGTTAGCATTTATTAATGTTAATTATTCAGTCAAGATAGGCTAGATTATGCCGCAGTAACAAGTCTTACACTTAGTAGCTTAAAACAGCAAAGGGTTCTTTCTCTCTCATTCTATATGTCTAGTGTGGGTTGGCTGGTGGGGAGGGGGCTGTGATCACTGTAGTCACTTAGGAATCCAAGCTAACAGAGTCCTACAATGCTGGTCTCTCAGTAAAAGCCTTTAGGGTTTCCCATAGCATAAGGAGAGGGCACTGTTTACTGGGTCTCAAATGCTCCCACCTAAAAGTGACACAAGTCACTGCTCCTGCTGAACAAACCACTGCCAAACACACTGAATCTCAAGAGGGAAAGGAAGTGTAACTCTCCTATGCACACAGGAGAGCTGCACTAGAAATACTGGTGAGCACTAATAACATCTACCACAACTATTATTATTACTCTACACCAGGCCCTCTGCTAGACATCCACACTCTAATAGTGTGTCACACACTTACATAATTTTGATATGATACCCTAATGTAACAAAATCACTGGTTTATGCTGGACATTTGGCTTTAATTTCTCTGCACGTGTGCGTAAAGAAAAGAATTCGTTTTTGAGACTGAATCTAGTGAACATGAAAAATCCAGGTTGTTCAGTTCAGGGATTTTGTCAAACCAGTTGGTTGGTAGCAGGCAGAAAGGCCACCTGGAAAATGGTCTAAAATGACTTGTTATTTGGTAGTAATTTTGAATAACAGATTATTCTTTCCGTACTTGGAAATCCCGCGGACACAAGATTTTTTGTACCCACCACTTCTGTTCTTTGGAAGATATCACTATAGACAGAGCAATGCTAAGACACACTCAGGAGCTCCAATAATGTGCAACAATTTTCTTAAAACTGCAATAGAAAAAAATCAACCGAAACATGAAAATTTAAAGCCCTATTACCCGCATCTCGCTCTGTAACATCCCACTTCCCATCATTTCTAACACGCATCTTAAGTGTGCTAATTGGAAAGGCTCTGCCATGTATACAGCTCTGTTTTCAAGATGACAACTGCTTTGCTTTTATCACTGGGCTCAATACCAAAAGGGGAATCATTTTCAAAATTCAAAGCGTTTTGATCTGGCTTTGTCAACCGGCTGCCTGTGCTTGGTTGGTATCCTGTCTTAGAGAGGAAACATGAACATTTCAGGTGGTGGGACTGGGGCTAGGGAAAGGGAAGCATCCCTGAATGGCTGAGTGGGAAAAGAGCGTCCTGAGATTAAAAACAAAAGTCAAATAACACTAAAAGCCTGCCAAATTATTTCCTTCCCCCTTTAGGGGAAAAAACAAAACCACTAAAGATGCTACAAACATTCATTGAAAAGAAATCATTAACTAATAAATCCCAGAAAGGAACACTCAGGCAGCTAAGTCCCACCCAGGAAAACAAGCCGACAGACTTGCTCAGTTTACACCCATCTCCTCCAAAATGACAAAAATCTTGGGCAGATGACAGTTGATGTGTGGTCTGGTGACTCAAGCCTATGACGAACTCTCAAGAAAACAGGATTAATCCATGTTTCTGTTAGCCACTCCATATTAAAGTCACATCTACCAGACAGAAAAGCAGGGTCTTCAAGTTCAAAGGCCCTGAGCCCATGAGAAGGAAGCTCCTCACTTTCCACCCTGCAAAACTGGTTCTCCTAAATGGTTCACACATGTAGTACAAAGGCTAAAGGAAGGATACCAAACATTCAAATGAAAACAGCAAAGCAAAATTAGGAATGCCAGTGTTTCCCAATGGTGCCAGATGGAATAAGTAAGTATACCGTGGGCCACACGCTTGCTTCGCTTTTCACCAAAGTGTTCAGCATGGTGAAGATGCAGCATTTCAACCCAGCAGAGCTTTCTCTGGGATAATACCTAGAGGTCCAATTTTGACTATCCCTTCAACACAACTGCTGGAAAAAGCACACTGTGTTTACTGGAAGGTAGCCAACTTTTCAGCACAAGGTCCCTGATGAGGGAAATTTGGACATCTGAAATTGCGTGCAAACTTGGTCGAGGAGATATTAAACACAACCTAAAGAAAACATATGTTTTATGTTTCTCAAACAGACCTGTGGAGTAAAGCATCTCTGTTCTAGATTCACCCAAAGAATATCCCACTCTCTTTCCACATACAAACCCTAAACTCTTCTGGAAAATCTGAAAAGGAGATCTAAGCTTGTTCTAACTTGGCAAGAATCCCTAAGTCTAAGCAGTGGTTCTAAAGTTTTATTGGTTTCTGTGGAACTCACTCAGGGAGGTTTTCAAAATACAAACTCTTAGCTTCCCCACAAGGGATTCTGACTGAAGCCCCATGTGACTGAGATGTAGGCCATCCCACTACCACACTTCAAGAACCTCTGGGCTGGTGGTTTCACCCCAGGAGTCAGGCACTGCAGGCAACTCTGAGCGGACCTCTTTCAGAGAGAACCTCATGAAAACAGTAGCGTCCCCAGGGCACTCCTTGGTGCTGTAAGCAGCTGCACTATAATCTTCCCAGCATGCTAGACACACCCCTCTTTTTGGATCACCAGACCTCAGATTTGCCTGGCTCAGCCTCTTGCCTTTCCCTTTTCTCCTAACATGATCCATGTAGTCCATGTCTGACATCTTCACCTATCAGAAGTCATTCTGGAGAAGCCTGCCCTTTTCCAGGAGCCACAGTGACTCCTCTAGGAAACTCTGGATTTTCCCTAAGTCTCTGAAATTGCCACAACCTATGCCCATGCGCCCAACCCAGTCATTTCTTGTCCATCAGCTCTGCTCCTACCTGGGTTCCTTGTTCACCTGGAACAGAGCCAAAAAGAGATGGCATGATCATATAACCTAGTTACAGTGGAATGAAAATTGCCAAGTATTGGGGAATAGGTATGGGGGCAAGGTGTCCAGCTGGCCCCCCAAACACACAGAGCATACATCCCTGAATTTCAAAGTCTCATACTCAACTCTCAACTAAACTAGGAAACAGAGACTACACAGACAATCAGGCCCCAACAGAAAGTGTGTGTGAATAATGGAAACAAACAAAATATAGATTCTAGAAACTCTGTCAATAATCACCGGCTGGATTCCCACTTCACCATTTAACTATAAATCCATACTCACTAAGGATTGTATCACAGATCATAAATACCTGTTTATATCATGTCACCACATTCAGAATTGCCCCAGAAAATCATTAACTGGCAAAGAAAGTTTGCAGTTTGGAAGAGAATGGTAATGAAATGCTCCTCTCTCTGCATTTCCTACTCACGGTTGAAAGAGCAGAAAGAAATCTCAAATATATACATATTTTTTAGCATGCCATCATAAATATCTACCACCCTCCCAAAGACACGTTGCATGTGCTAATTTATACCAGCATGCTAACTTTTTGTTTCATGCTATATTGATGGGCTTGACAGTTTTTCGAAGAGTTTATAACTGCAGCAGTGTTGATCTTATTTAAAGAGAATATTAAATCAAATCCCTTGTCATCGGCATAAAATTTCCTATAGCATCAACAAAAGGCAGCAGTTTTTATTGATTCCCTGATACAAAAGACGTATGAAGTGGACTGATGCTGCTCTGCCCCCCCAAAAAAAATCACAATTAAAGCCCCATGAAAACTATTAGTCATTGTAAAGGTCATCATTGACTTTTAATGGCATCCTAAAGGGAAACAGTAAGTTTCATTTGAACATCAAGGGCAGAAAGAATAAAATGCTGTATTTCCAGGGTGGGTATAGCAGAGGGTACACCAAGAAGCCTGAAATAAATACTTGTATCAAAAGGCAACCTAATAAAACATAATTCACACTGTTCAATTCAGTGTCCACATTCATAATAAGGGAATTTCCAGGGGGAACAGCTGATGAAAAATGCATGTGCACAACCAGATGTGCTCAGTCTTGCTGAATGAGCCCAAACAGGGAGAGGATCTGCTTTGTGGCCAAGGGTTTTCACTCTTCCAGACCAGAGGAGGGACCACTTACAAGCCTGGAAGCAGGAATGTGGGTGTGAGCTGCACTTGCCAGAAATGGGCAGGTCACTGCTCCCTCAGGACCTCAGCTCCTTCACCTGTAAGAGGACTGAGTCTGGCCTCTTTGATCCCTCTCGGATCAGTAATAGCAAGCAGACTTCCTCTCGCATGCTAACTCTTGACTAGTGGACTAACAACTCTCTAGATCTCAGTTTTCTTCAACCTAAAAGGAGGGGACTACAGTGTAGAGGAGGATTCTGAGTCAGCACTCAGGCACAATAGGCAAGAGGGCCCTGGTGATACCAGGGGGTGCAAGGTAGCAGCTGAGCCGGCTCTTAGCCCCAAAACGCCAAACTTCTCTAACATTCACCTCAACAACATCGTAAAGACAGTCTCATTTATCATCAATTGACTCATACAAGAGAAACTCTTACGTCCTCAACCAAGGCTCCTACAAAGTTTAGACCTCAGCAGGGGCTGGGGATGGTACTTATCAGTAAAGGAGAAAAGTGCCATGGATAAAACCAGAAAGTCAACCATTTAAATTCCATCTATGTTTGCTCACATTCTGGGGCCTTGGTAACTCTTCCAAAAATGTCCTATTCAGAAGGGAATATGTTATTTTCATCAACTGTTTTATTTATTCAATAAGGAATTCCTAAGAACCTACTCAGTAGAGAGCTGTGTAAACCAGCATGCAGAAGCCATCGGGGGAAGGTAATATGCAGGAGGTAAGACCTTGGTCCTAGACTGAAATCGCCAGGCTTCGAAACCCAGCTACCCAGCTTCTCCACTTGCTAGTTGTGTGACCTTGGACAAGTTAATTAACCTCTCTGAGCCACAATATGGGAATCTACAAGAAGAGTACAAGAGTACAAGAGTATGTTCCTCACTGAACTACTGCAAATTATAAAAGAAGTAACCCTTGTAAAGTGCTCGTACCACACCTGTTTTAACCACATCCTATCTCTGCTCAGGCCACTCCTGGAAGCTCCACACCCATCTAGGCAGCAGCCCCCTCCTGATCATCATTTATAGGTTTCTAAGTTACTTCCAAGTCAGCATATCAGAACCCAATTTACAATCTCCTCTCACACCTCATCACCACCAGAGCCCAAACAGACCAAAACCCAACTGTTCCTCAAAGTGCTCCCCATCGAAGCGAAATGTCCTACCAACTGCCCATCTGTTAGATGGTATCCTATGAAGCTGCTGTTTCTGAAGATGAAAAAATGGCAGAACGTTAGCAATTTCTTGAGTTCCAACCTAATGGTCCCAAGCCAGAAATGAAGATGTCTTCTTGAGCATTGTTTGCTCCTTCAGTGCTGCTGGGTCAAGCCCTGCCAGCTGAGTGTCCTCAATGTACTTCCACTTTACGTATCTCTCTCCACCAGCACCATCCTGATTGAAATTCCCACCCTTTCACCTTGTAACCCTCCACTCTCACTGTTACAGCCACTCTGCCGTCTGTCTTGTACATTGCAGCCACTATGACTTCACAAAACCCGAACCCGATTTTGTTAGCTTCCTGCTTAAAACACTTCAGTAGCTGTGTGTGACTCATAAAACAAAGACCAGAAAGCTTCAGGGTGGTGCTTGGGCTTACATGTCGCCTTCTCTACCTCCCTGGCCTCATCACATCCCCCACCTGCTCTCTGCACTCTAGACCCAGTGAGCTCCATCCAGTTTCTGAATGTGTCCAAGACCCTGTTCATGCTGTTTCCTCTGCCTGGAACCATCTTTCCATCCTCTTCTGCCCTCACATTTCAGCACAAACATTGCTCCCTATGGGCCTGTTTGATGGGAGTACAACCACTCAGTCGTACTTAGATCTGCTTACAAGGACCCCATATGCTTGATTTAATGCTCTGCTGTTGCCATGATGAAAGTCTTAATTTGGAAGAAAAGACCCTGCATTTTTATGTTGCACTGGGCCATGCAAATTCTGTAGGCAGCCTTGTCTTCAGGGGAGCCTTTATGGACTTCCCCAAATAATTCAAATGCCCTTTTACAATCCCTCACAGGGCCATGTACCTACCTGTCTGTGCCACCTGCCACAGTCGACATTTTTACATTGACCTGAGTGACTGCAGTGGTGTGTCTTCCCCACTGAAATATAAGTGCCGCGAATCCAGGGTCCATGTCTGATTTTTGATTACCACTTCATCCCTGACACCTAGCAAACAACAGGCAATCAGTAAGAGCCGCTGAATAAGCGTTTTTATTATTCCCATTGTCATTACTGTTATTACCCTGTGCCATTAAGGCTAAGAGCCAGCAGGGAAGACACAAGAGCTACACAACACAGTCATGGATAAGAACAGAACACGCCCACTGAGGGGGAGGCTTCGGGGGGGTGGGCACAAGCAGTGTCTCAGAGCACGAGTGTATCTAGGAGGCAGAGAGCAGGAGAAGGTGGTCCCTCCAATAGATGGAAGAGTGCAACAGAAGCCCAAATGGGAATGGGAACTCATGGAGAGCGGAACATTCTGGCACAGGGGCTTCACAGCAGAGCAGAGTCAGTCAAAACTGGGGAGAGCCTTGAACTCAGGATAGGGAGTTTACACTTCCCTGAACTAAGTGTGGAGGCAATAAAAGCAGTGTTTTAAGAAATTAGAGCAGTTCCCTATGAAGCCTTAAACAGTGTGAACATCATTACTCAAATAATTACATAAACATGATTTTCTAGCTATGTCCAGGGGGATAAAACAAAGTTGGAGCACAGTGCAACACCTTCTTCTTTCCCGGAACCATATGTTAAAATGTGCTTAATAGAAATATGCTTTCATATTATATACAAATGCACGTTAAGCACACTATACTTTTCAAAGTGCTTTCAAACATACTGAATATAAATAGCTCTCAGTCACCTTTGACACACTCCTCGTCAATTGATCAAGTGTTTGGTCATCTCAGCTGACATCTTCCAGCTGGTATTGCCCTAGAAAGACGTTTCCCAGATGAAAGACACATATGTATTTCTCTAGAAGGCAGGAACATCCCATCTGCAACTCCCTGCATCAAAGACTGATAGTGGAAAAAGGTGTTTATCTACTCAGGGTTGTGGTTGTTACTGCTTAAATTCACCAAGACAAAGGTGAATTTTTTGAAAAATAAAGAGAATGCCCTTTAACAAATGAATAATTCACAAATGCCCACATACTGTGTGCCTCTTTAGCTGAACCCAATTGAGCAAAAATGCTCTTATTGTGATGTACAATAAGATCCAAATGTTCAAAAACTGCATTTAACTCATTACTCAGAAATATGCCCACCGCCCAAAATGGATAGCTATTTAATTTCAACTCGAAGACAGTAGGAAAAATGGCATGCCTCTGTTTACACACTCCCTATTTAGAATCAACATAAATACAGATATATTATGTTTTCCATCCGAGGCAGATCAAAGAACACCACAATCCTGTGAAGTCTCAACATTATTCTGCTCCATCCCCACCGTCTCCTATATGAATTCTTGTCATTACATCAATTTAATCCCCTGCCATTTTAGGCCACTGTTCGTCAAGTCTAATGAAAAGCACAATAGCTGGCATTTAACGTGATGGTGCTCCTTTTTCCAACCTGCCTCCTTTAAAGTAAAAGTTTGGAGAACGTACAAAATTTTCTTTACAGCTCATTTGAGATGCATAAACAATCCCAGAGACAGAAAAGAACAAAAATAAGAATTTGCTGTTTCAAGGAGCTGGGCTGCTTGAGGGAAGCATTGAATTCTGGACCCCCTGCTGATGGCTAGGCAATGCAGGCCACTCTGCCCCCTCACTCACCAGGCGAGCCTGAGGCTGCCCAGGCCCTTGCTCTGTCTGATTAGCTGTGTCTCTATGTCTCCTCAGAAGGGCTCTACCTCTCTTGACAATCCCAGAGGGGAAATGGTGCTTCCCTCCCTCCCCCGCTGCACCACACAGCCCTCCCCCTACAAACCCCGGCCATACGCTTACACTCGCTCCACCTTACATGCTCCCACCACTCGCTGGGATTTGGAGCGGCGATGGCCACAGGACAGAACTCTGGCTGAAGTCACAGTGAATTGAGAGGTGAGAACATATGCTGCACATGCACTCCCCGAAGGGATTCCAGAGCTCAAACAGGTAGAGGCCAGAAGCAGTTTGGGGAAAATCGTATTATATGTCAACCAAAGCAATTCTTGTATTGCCCTAAAATCGACCAAGTGATACCTCTGCCAGCAGGAGGTGTGCTGTGATGGGGGAGAGATGGGCACCAAAAGAGAGGCATTTTAAAAGCCCGAGACACCAAATAGAGAAAACCATGGGGTCCAAGAATCCCAAAGTGCATTTTTTTCTCTAATCCCCATTGTCTAGATAAATCAACGGCGGTTAAGATAGGGGAATTCTGGCACACAGAACATCCATGTCCCATAGTGACAAGTGATCACTGCAGCCTGTGACTTGAAAGGGGTAGTCAGGACTTCTAAGGTGAACCACCTGTCAAATCAAGCATTGGGGGTTAAAAAGGGAACTGCAATAGGCAGGTTACCTTGATCAGTCACCCAGAATCTTCTGGTGATGCTGTGCTGCATTAACAATACGTTAATGTACAGAGGAGTCTGCACAGAGACATGTTTAATAATTATTGTAGAATGGAAGAAAATCCATAATCCTACCAGAAACTTCAAAGAGCCTTCCCATATTTGCTGAGGAATGTCTCCCCTTACCCAGGGGCATCAACAGTTTGAGAACTAGTCCAGATCTAAAGAGACATGAACAATTATCACAAAATAAAGTGTATGAGATTTCTTGAGGTTTTTGGGAACCTACTAAGTTGCATGATTGATCTGATCTTCAGGACAAAGTACCATGACCCCCAGTCATAAGATAATGTATCCTCAAAGCTAACAGAGATGTCTTAGAACCTCTGTATTCAAAAAAAATCCCAGTTGTAAGATACGGACTCGAATCAGAGTCTGTGGTCTTGTGCATGGGTGAGCTTTCTCACATCAAATTAGTTATGTCTTTGATATTCATACCTCTCCCTCCTTCTCATTCTAAACATCTGAACTGCAAAAAATGCCACACAGAGAGGTTCATTAAGTAAGAATTGATGGTACCAGAGGTCACACAAGGTCTCTGGCTTCCAGGAAAGAATGAATGACCTCAAAAGTCCCTCCCATCACAACATCAGCTGTCAAGCCCCTCAAGATCCGGACCCTCTGGCACAGCCACAACCACCTACCAACACCCGAGCCCAGTTCTACTTGTGACTCTTGCTAACTACCAGGCCAAATGCACTGCCTACTCAGGTACCTAGAAATGTCTACTATTCCTTGATCCACATGTCCTGTCCATACCTGCCATTAGCTGCCTCACACTGTAACACACGCTCCCCTTAAAGGTTTCTGGCCTCTCGTGTGAAGTAGGGAGTGAGGTATTTTCAATGAACCGTGAACATACCTACTTCTTTCTGGCCAGCGAATTCCTTCAGGGGACCACTCAGAGGAAAAACTCCACATTCTCCAAGACCCTAAATGTGTTAAGCCTCAGTATTTTTGCACTAAAAAGAATCCCTGGTTCATTTTACAGATGAGAAAACTGAGGTCCCCAGAAGCTGAATAACCTGACCCTTGCCCACGCAGAAAACCCGTCACTAAACCAGCACTGGAAAGGTAGGTTCCCTGACTACCAAGAGCTCCCGAAGAACATTTGCCAACAGCATGAGTAAAAAAGTATTTGAAGCAGAAAGGAGTTTGTCTCACACTGGAGTGGGTTGCTTACCACACGAGGCCAGCCTTCAGCACCTGTCAGCCTCCTACACTTCCCCAGTGTTCCTGCCTGGGGCCAGTGAGAATCTCCACCAAACCCTCAGAAAACACCGCTCACACGCAGGGACTGCTGCCATCCTGCACAGAGAAAAATGGCATCCCCCACCTTCAGCTGTAACCTAAGAAACTCAAACTGGCCGTTACAAAGAACAAGCATTTTGCTAAGCCATCTATCCTCCCAGTTGCAAATGTGGGCTTCTGCCTGCCCCAATTCTATGCACCACCTCTTCCCCAAACATGCACGTACCAACAGTGAGCCCTCCCAGAGCAAGCCCCCGTGGCCGCAGTCCCTGGGAACAAGGGCGCACACATCCTGGGGCTTTGAACGCGAGGAGACAGGAAAGTGGAAAGGAGGAATCCTCAGTCGGGGCTGGGAGGAAAATCGAACACTTGAAAATTGCAAAGCAAAAGATGCCAAGAGAGATTCTTCACTGTCACAGCTGCTTACCATAGAAATCTCTCCTCATTTGGGGATGACATCGGCAGACCTGATTTTTTGTCACCAGTCATTCCGCACTTGCTTTAATTATGCAGCACACCAACAGAAATTTTCTTTCTGATCACATAAATCACACCGCTGTGACACGGGGCTCAATAGGCATGGCTGGAACAATGTGCTGAGAGCTATCGGCTCCATCGCTCAAGCCCACAAGGTGTATCATTTAGCCAAGAGTGATAATTAGACGCAGAATGCACTGAAAACTGTCAATAGACATGTCAATAGGAGAACTCTTAGCATCTAACACCCAGTGAATCAATGGTGTTTTTCAGCTATAAAATCAAGAAAATGATAGCTTTCAAATGAATGGTGGAAAGAAAACAGGAGTCTCCTTGGGGAGGAATAAAACAGCTCAATTTTCCCTTACTGAGTGCCTCTCCAACTACCTCACTCAATGGAAAAGGTCACAGAACATTACAGCAAAATATCTCTGAAACAAGATGTACAATAGCACTGGGACATGACATGCTGCCTGGGCACCCCACAAAGTCCTCGCTATCTTTGACCTGACAGGAACGGCAAGTGGGTCAGTAGAGGGCAGACCAGAACCAGAGGGGGAGGCTGAGACAGGAGGGAACAAGCCCCGGAGACTGAGCTGCAGGGGAAAGAGGGGTGCCCACTCACACCGAAGGGAGATCGTGTACAGGGCCGGAGGCGGGGAGCTGTCTCAGCCCAAGCACAGAGGAAGTGGGCACTTGAGTGGAGTGCTGCTGAAAAGATAAGCTCTTAGCAACATTCAATTACATTTCACAATCGACACAAATATTAACACACAATACTTACATGCTTCTCGCCATGTGCCACTCACTGCTCCAAGAGGCCCCATGTATGAAATCATTTGATCCTCACAACAGCTCTATGCAATAGGTAGGATTATCAATGCCTTTTTACAGGTAAGGAAACTGAGGCAGAGAGAGGTTAAGTAACTTGCCCACAGGCACACAGCCAGTAAGTGACGGAGCCAAAATCTGCACCTAAGGAAGCTACACTCTCGCAGACCATGCTATGCTGCCTCTTGTGATGGCCAGGCAAGCACCCAGTTCTACCTGCCTTTTCTCTTTTAACAAAGTAGGTGATAGGTGGACGGGATGAAAGATGGAATGGTATTACATGTCCCTGGGCAAGGCTTGGGACTTCTCAGGGTCTCTGTTTCTTTCTATGGCTGGGGTGGGGGTGAAGGGGGGATGAGCATGAGATCTGTGGAGTATGTTACCATAGACTCAGCTCACTACATGATCTTCTGCTCTCATCTTCATTTTACAGATAAGTAAATCAAGGCTTGGAGAGGTTTAGAAAAATGCCCCTGATCACACAGCCTATAGGGCTGGGATAGAACCCAGTGGGTCTCACTCTTGGGTTGTGCTCTCAATGACCACACTAAAATGAAGGCTGCAAGGAGTCCTGGTGCACAGAGTGCCAGAAACCCTGACTAGTACACTTGATTAGCCCTCAATACTTGATGGTGGTGGGGTTTGGGGGGAGACGACAGGGGTAGGAAGGAGAAAGGGGAAACTAGAAGGCAGAAGCAAAAGGAGCTATGGAAAATATACATATTAAGGTATCCATTTAGATACATTGCAAATAACTTCAGCAATTAACAAATGAAGAAAATATACATAGTTGCTACTTCTGGTTTCAATCTAATATACTATTGATATAACTAATTATTGGTACTCCCTTTAGAGGCTCTTTATATATTAAATTTGTGGGGTTGTTTTTTTTTTTAATAATCAAAGAGACAGTGAGTCTAATTTCAAGTAACATTTATTAAACACTATGTGCCAGGTTCTGGGCTTGGTTCTCTTATTTAATGGTGTTTAATATTCTTTGTTCTTAAAGCTATAATTTATATTAAAAAAAAAAAACACCTTTTTGGTGGGATAAAGAAACACTACCAAAGACACTGCCTTCAGTAAAATAAACCAACTGCCAGACCAAGGACAGAAATGGCAGCCTTATAATTAACTAATCATTAATGGACATTAGCCAGATGACATTTGCAGTGACTTACCCTGTGAGGTATGTGGCTATGTGCACACATAATCAAATATTTCACAACACTCAAAGCTTCATGCTAGGGCTGCCTTCCCTACGCAAGCTTCCTTCCCTATCATGTTTGTTTTTCTAAGTAGCAGGAGTCTTCAAGCTTTGGCCCCTGCCAGGGCAAGGAGGAGATCCAGAACACAACTGATTAGGAGGCAAGCATCATACAGAGGACCTAGCAAACTCTTAACAAGCTATTTTGCTGGACCCAGATCAACCATCATCTTCTCTCACCAGTCACGACAGCTTTTCAGCTGCTTTCCTCCCTGTTTCTCCTCTTGCCTTCCTAGAGTTCAAGACCTAAGTTAGACTATGTTATTTCTCTGTACAAAACCATCCATTGCTTCCTGTCTTATCCAGAGTAAATGCCCAAGTGTCACTGGGACTTCAAAGGACCCCCAAATGGAAACCACTCCAGGCCACAAACCCACTAGTTGCTCCTCTGGCTCATTAATCACACTCCTGTTCAGGACTTCACATTTGCTGTTCCATCTACCTGGAGTGCTCTTCCCTGACATGCTCCCATGACATGCTTTTTCTCATTCTTCTGTTCCCAGTACAAACATCTCCGCCACCAGAGAGTTCCTGAACATGCAATCTTAAGTAAAGGAGACACATAGACACCTTAACTCGCTCTTGATTGTACTTAATTGTCTTCAGAATACCTATCACAAGCTCATAGCTGTTTCCTATTTATTTTCTGCAGCCTCCAATTACAAAGTAAGCTTCAGATAAGTCAATCAGAGAAAGACATGTATCATATGACCTCACTGATATGAGAAATTCTTAATCTCAGGAAACAAACTGAGTGTTGCTGGAGTGATGCGGGGTGGGAGGGATGGGGTGGCTGGGTGATAGACATTGGGTAGGGTATGTGCTATGGTGAGCACTGTGAATGGTGCAAGACTGTTGAATCACAGATCTGTACTTTTGAAACAAATAATGTAACATATGTTAAGAAAAAAGAAAAAGAAGAAGACAGCAGGAGGGGAAGAATGAAGGGGATTAAGTCGGAGGAGAGATGAACCATGAGACACGATGGACTCTGAAAAACAAACTGAGGGTTCTAGCGGGGAGGAGGGTGGGGGGGATGGGTTAGCCTGGTGATGGGTATTAAAGAGGGCACATTCTGCGTGGAGCACTGGGTGTTATGCACAAACAATGAATCATGGAACACTACATCAAGAACTAATGATGTAATGTATGGTGATTAACATAACAAAAAAAATTTAAAAAAAACAAAACAAAGTAAGCTTCAGGAGGTAGCAACTTTCTTTTACTGATTGATGAACTGCAGCACCTAGAACTGTGCCTCACGCACAATAGATTCTCAATCCATAATTAACAACAGTCTGAATGAATGAATGAATGAATCCCCATGTGCAATGAAAAATAAAACTAAAAATCAGTAATAAAATTAGTCACATGTTGAGCCATTTAATTCCAAGCATCTTCATGAGCACAGATAGAGGTCCCCCCAATAAGCATAAAGGTCATTCTTATCAGAAAAACAGAGTAAGGTGAGACAAGGATTCAGCAAAAGCCATCCTCACTGGAGGGGGGATGCATAATCAAAATATCCCTAATCACCAAAACAACAACAACAAAGTGAAGAGAATAGCAGAAGCACATTCTTATTACTAGCCCCATTTCCAGCATTACAGACAAATCTAAGAAAGCTATTTGTGGGAGTTCCTGTCCCAGTAATAATGAAGTAACTCGTATCAGACTAACTCTCCAACAGATAAACATTTTAAACTCTGAGAAAATATAAGCAACAACTAATTGAAGGCACTGGAGAGGTACCAAAGCAGGCAGGAAATAGAGGAAATTCAATGACCTCTATAAAAGAAGGGAACCATATTAGGTAATGTCTGTGTTTAAATGGCTTCTCCTTTGTGGCCACTTCATAGTCTATACTGTACCTAGCAGCCAGATCTCAAGAAGAGAGCTCCAATCTCACTGGCTTCCACAGTCAGAGGTCAGAGTCGTCAAAGTAGCTGAAAGTTGTGAAGGGAAATCCCAGAACAGAGGGAATGACAGAGGTAGTAAATCTGTATATGCTGACTCACAGAGCCTTAGCTTACTCCTGAAATGAGGATGCACAAATGAAGTCCAAGTAGCTTGGCAGAAGCTAACAGGTAAAAGGCTCAAAAAAACAAAACAAAACAAACAAACAAAAAACAACCAAAAAACAAAAAACAAAAACCCACTACATATTTCATAAGGTGCCATCATGGGGAGTCAGAGTTTGCAGCTTTAATTCTGACAAGGTAAAAGGGCTTGGTAAGAACCTTAAGTTTTATATCAAAACTCCTAAAGAAAAATACCTTAAAAATACAGACTGTGCCTCAGGATTATGACTTTGCACTAAGACCAAGAGCAAAATTTAAACAGAGCTGCCCTAATAAGTTTTACAAACAAGGCTCCCCAAGGTCAAAGTTATAAGCCAGTAATTTAGCTGTAAAAATCAATCTAGAACAAAAGCCAACAATTTTCAAAGGAAGATAACAGAATCCAGAATGCAATGTATTAACACAATGTCCTATATACAAATACTAGATATCTAAAAATACTACTTAGAGTCAAGAAAACTCAGGCAAGAGAAGCTGACCATGAGATAACCCAAATGTTTGAATACTTTAAAAAAGCTATTATAAATATTTTCAAGGTGTTCAAGGAGTGTCATAATGAATAAACAAATGGTGGGATCTCAACATAAAATTTTAAACTACAAAAAAGCAACCAAATGGAATTCTCTAACAAAGTAAAACATCTAAAATGAAAGACTCACTGAATGCTCTTAACAGCAGACCGAAATATTAAGGGAAGGAGGGGAAGAACTGTTCAACTTGAATAGAGATCAATAATATTTGAAGATGAGTACTATTTATTCAATATGAAGAAGAGAGAGAAAAAAAGGTTAAAACAAATGATGAGTCTCAGTCAAATAGAACAGTAACAAGTGGTCTAATACATGTGTAATTGGAGCCCCAGAAGACAAGAAGAGGGAATGAGGTAAAAAAGAGTATTCAAACAAATAATAGACAAATATTCCCATTTAAGGGACAACAATAGCAAAGTGATCAAAAAGTCTTCATAATCTTGAAGCTGGATAAACACAAAGGAAACATTATCAGTGCTCTGACAGCAAGAAAATCTTAAGAGTGTCCAAAGGACAAAGGCACATTAAATTCAGAAAACAACAAAACAAGTGATGGCTGGCCTGTGGTTAGAAACAATGGTTGTCAGAAGTCAAATGAAAAACATCTTTAAAACACTGAGAAAATATAAACTATCAATCCAGAATTCCTACATTCAACTGATCTTAGAGCCATACCAGGGTCCTGCGATCGAGCCCCACTATGGGCTCCCTGTTCCACAGGGGGCCTGCTTCTCCCTCTGCCTGCCACTCCCCCTGCTTGTGCGCGCGCTCTCTCTCTGTGTCAAATAAATAGATAAAATCTTAAAAAAAAAAAAAAAGAAGGAAAAGATTACTGAACTGAATAAAACATTAAGGCTCAACTGAATGCTACCTACAAGAATGTATTTCTTTTTTTTTTTTAAGATTTTATTTATTTATTTGAGAAAGAGAGAATGAGAGATAGAGAGCACAAGAGGGAAGAGGGTCAGAGGGAGAAGCAGACTCCCCGCTGAGCAGGGAGCCCGATGCGGGACTCGATCCCAGGACTCCAGGATCATGACCTGAGCTGAAGGCAGTCGCTTAACAAACTGAGCCACCCAGGCGCCCTACAAAAATGTATTTCTAATACAAACACACAATAGGTTGAAAGTAAAAGGTTGGAAAAATAAGGCTCAACTAAATGCTATCTACAAGAATGCATTTCTAATACAAATACACAATAGGTTGAAAGTAAAAGGCTGGAAAAATATACACTGTGGAAAATGTAAGCATAAAAAAAGGTGCTATGGCTACACTAAGATC
This sequence comes from Zalophus californianus, assembly GCF_009762305.2. NCBI lineage: Eukaryota > Metazoa > Chordata > Mammalia > Carnivora > Otariidae > Zalophus > Zalophus californianus. The sequence goes on along the minus strand of NC_045609.1, from coordinate 36,169,258 downwards.
AGATGAAGTCAACTTTATAAGAGTATCAACAGAGATTTAAAGAGAGATATTTCAAAAGATTAAAGGGTCAGATCATCAGGAAGACATATAGATCATACATGTGTGTGCACTAAAATACAAAGCTTCAAAATAGATGACAAACTACAAAAATCTAAAAGAAACTGACATACCCACAATCACGGTTACAAAATTAACACTCATCTCTCCGCAACTGATGGGACCACTTGACAAAACAAAATCCAATAAGGATATAGTAGATTTGAACACACTTACTAAACAAATGGTCTGATTAATATTTATAGAACACTATACTAAATAAGTGTAGAATACACATTGTTTTCAGGTACACAAGGTATATTCATAAAGATACACCATATGCTGTGCCATAAACTAAGTCTCAATAAATTATTCTCTGGAAGCAATATAATTAAGCTGGAATTCAATACAAAAAATAAGATATCTGGAAAATTCAAAATATTTGAAAATTAAACAACGCACTTCTAAAAAACCATGGATGAAAGAAGAAATTACAAGGAAAATTTGAAAATATTTTGAATGGCATATTAATATGCAATATAGCATAATAGAATGAATGCAGCTGAAGTGGTGCTTAAGAATATTTATAGTTTTAAATGCTTATATTAGAATATAAAAAAGTTTAAAATCATGATCTAAGTTTCCCTATTAATAACCTAGAAAAAATATCAAAGTAAAAAGACCAAAAGCCAATCAAATTAAAAGGCAGTTAACAAAAGAAAAATTAAATCCAAAAGCTAGTTCTTTTAAAACATTAATTGATAAACCCAGGAGAAACCTTCATGACTTTGAGTTAAGCAATAATTTCTTATATAGGACACCAAAAGCAACACCCATAAGAGCGAAAAATTAATAAATTGGACTTCATCAAAATTAAAATTTTTCCATGTCAGAATATATCCTTGTAAAAAAATGAAAAGACAAGACACCACCTGGGAGACAATATTTGCAAATTCTATATATCTGTTATAAAAACTGTATCCACAATAAGTAAGGAAGACTTACAGCTCAATAATAAAAAGACAAAACAATTTAAAAATGGGCAAAGGATCTGAATAGCTATTTCTCCAAAGATATACAAATGGCCAATAAGCACATAAAAATATTCTACATCAGCAGTCATTAGGGAAATGCAAATTAAAACCACAATGAGAAACACAAATGTCCACTAAAATGGCTAAAATCAAAAAGACAGTAACAAATGTTGGAAGGATGTGGAGAAATTGCAACTCTCATATACTAATACTGGTAATGGAAAATGGTGCAGCCATTTTAGAAAACAGTCTGGTAGTTTCTTAAAAAGTAAAACATAAATTTACCATACAACCAGGCAATTCTACTCCTAGGTATCTACCACTGAAGTAAATTAAAACATATGTCCATACAAAGACTTGTACATAAATATTTACAACCTCATTATTCATAATGGCCCCAAACTGGAAACAACCCAAATGTCCATCAACTGATAAAACTAAATGGTTTATATCCATGCAACAAAACACTACTGAGCAATAAAAAAGAAGAGTACTGATACATGCCATGCATGGATGAATCTCAAAAATATTCTAAATGAAAGAAGCCAGACCCAAAGACCACATATTATATGATTCCATCTGTATGAAATGTCTAGAAAAAGCAAATCCATAGAAACAGAAACTAATTTATTGGTATTTAGAGCAGGAGGCTAGAAGAGGTAGTGACTGTAAATGACTATGAGGGATTTTTTAAAAGGTGACAAAAAAATTCCAGTTCCAATATTGGATTGTGGTGATGAAATATTAATGCACTATTATTAAAAGTCCCTGAACTGTACACTTAAAATGGGTAATTTTAATGTAATGCAAATTATACTTCAATAAAGCTGCTTAAAAAAAATCCATAAACTACTAGCAAGACTGATCAAGAATACAAGAAAAAAGAACTCAGAAATGAAAAAGGGCTATCACTGAAGAGTCCTCAGACATCAAAAGTGTAAGAAAATATTACGAATAACCTATGACAAAAAGTTCAACAATTTAGATGAACTGGACAAATTCCTTAAAAAAATCCAGCTTAATGAAAATGACACAAGAAGAAATAGAAAATCTCAATAGCCTTATATTTATTTAAATCAATTTGTAATTTTTATTAACCAAAAACTATAAACAACCATCAACAAGAAAATAAAGTATTATAAAGTCATACAATGGAAGAGACTTCTCATATGTACAACATGGGTAAAACTCAAACACTGTATTGAAAAACGGGCACAAAAAGTATGTACTATGTGATCCCATTTATATGAAGTCCATAAACAGGACAGTGGTCACCTATTGAGGGTATTAGGATTATCTCTAAGATCTGAGCATTTCATCTCATATAAATTTTTTCTCAACTTAAAAAATAAAGCTAAAATAAGAAAATAAAATTGGCTTAGAAAAAAATAAGAGAATCTAGTTGGGTAGATTATTAGTTAGGATTAGCTCAATTAAGCTGTGTTAACACAAACAGTCCCCCAGTATTAGTGCCTTAAGTAAGAGGTAGCCTGCTGGCCAAATGCAGCCTACTATCTATTTTTGTAAATAAAGTTTTATTGGAAGAGAGTCATCCCCATTTGTCCACATATTTTCTATGTGTAACAGATTTGAGTCATCTTTGACACAGACCGTATGGCCTGCAAATTAAAAGCGCAAAATATTTTCAACCTGGCCCTTTACAAAGTTTGCTTTTTTGAGCCTAGCTTTAAACCATAAAGGCTTTTCTCGCTCATGCTCCATGTCAATCAGGAGTCACCAGGGAGTTCTGCTCTGTAATAGCACCCTCATTGTGGGAGCCGGCTGATGAAGCCCGCTCTACCTGGAATGATGCTGGTCACCATGACAAGCGAAATGAGCAAGCTCTGAAGGACCTTATACTAGCAATTAAATGATCTGGTTCCAAAGTAACATATCACTTTTCCTTACAACTCCTGAGCCAGAATTGTTCACATGACCCCATTCACACAAGGGGACCAGAAAATACAGTCCTACCATTTGTTTATACACGTGCCTGGAAGGGGAAGAGAACTGGGATATTTGCCAAAGAGCACTAATGACCACCATAATTAAACTGAGAATCAATCAGTCCAGATGTTTATTTCCAACAAACATATATAACCCTGCTGAAATACTGCCCTACTGGGTAGAAGTCCTAATCATAAAAATTCCAAAAGTGGCCCTGATCATTCCCTTTGGCTCCCATCCCACCGGTTATAGCACCCCAGCACTGCCTTCTACCCTCAAGATGGATTTAAATTGCAAATCCACCTAACCATCACCTTCACATTTAATATCCTTCAATACAGGGTCCAAAAAAAAAGTCACGACTCTATGACTCAGACTCAGCCAAATCTGAGGCCCTGCAGCCTCACCTCTTGTCTGCCACCAGGTCAATTGTGTCATGCTGGAATACAGGTTACTCTTGCCCAGGCATACTGTAACATCCATGTGTCTGGATTCTACCCCATACTTTTGCTCCTGTGGTTTCTGCGGTATAGAAGACCACACCTATTGCTGTCACCCTGTAATGCTCAACAGAGTCATTATCTTTCCACAGCACTTCCCATGACCACCAGTCAGAGACAACTATAGTACTATTGCATCAGACCCAAAGTACCCAACTACCCAAATTGCTGCTACTGCACCAGATCCAAAGCTCCTCATCACAGGACTTACCCTCCATCGGGTTAAACGGCAGCTAACTTAGCTAGTACTCACCAGGTGCCAGGCACTTTTGTAAGCACTTTTTATACAGCAAGTCATTTAGTCCTCAAAATGACCTATAGGTAGGCCCTAGTACCCTCTCTGTTTTACAAATATGGATACTAAGGCACAGGGGTGTTAGTTAATTTGTGTAAGGTGCCACAGGTGGTAAATGGCAGAGCTGGTATATGGCTGGGAGGTTTATTCTTTTTTTTATTGTTTATTTGAGAGAGAGAGCAAGCACATGAGCAGAGGGAGGGGAAGAGGGAGAAGGAGAAGCACACTCCACACTGAGCAGGGAGCCTGACACAGGGCTCGATCCCAGGACCCTGGAATCACGATCTGAGCTGAAGGCAGACGCTTAACTGACTGAGTCACCCGGGTGCCCCCACCTCCAGGGTTTATTCTTAACCACTCTGCCGCCAGGCATCTCAACACTGAGAACAGACAGGTCTGTCTCTGAGCATGCAAGGTACCTAGTGGAAAAAAAATAATAAAACAAAAAAACAGCATCTCATTCCTCTCCGTATCCCCAGGGCCTGGATCATGGATATTCAGGCAATAGTACCTGCTTAATCCGGGTCTGCTCAGATGAAATAAATGAGACCCATGATTCCCCGACCCAACCTCTTTGCTAAATAAAGTCCTCTTGACTAGTGACATTTAGGAAGTGGACAGATAATTACCATATTTACCTTTTCCTAGGATCCCAGCCCTTTCTCCAGGGCCACTGGCCAACTCTGAAATGGAGAGGCAGGAAGGGCCCAAATTAAAGATCATTAGAAAATGAGCTACTCTAAGTTGGGACAAGCATCTATCCAATCATTCAGGAATGTTCACAGTGTCCTGACTACTTGGAAACGTGAGAATTTGACTTCTCCGCACGGAAAACAGCACAAAGCTTTCCTAAAAGTTCTTCTTCCTCACATAATTATGCTTTAAATTGTTAATAGCTATAATTATGGAAGATGGCATTGTTGTGCTTGTAATTTTTCCTATTCCCGTTGGTATTTATTGATGATAAATGGCTTTATTAAAAAATAATGATAATTACCTTGTTTGGTTGTATATCAATATAGTTTCAGTTTTTCTTTATTACCACTTATGGAATTTTATGGATTGCCAACATTTAGTTCTTTTATTGGTTTATTTTCTCTTGATGGTATAAACAGGGGGGTGGAATTAACAATCATTTTATTCACTTCCTGACCCCCTCCCAACCAGCCCCAGCTCTGTTAAGAAAGGAGTGGCGGGCACTGTTCACACGTGGCTACACGAAGTTCTAATTTTCACTGCTACATAATTCTAACAATTAGCTTCATACCCCCAAAATTCTCTTCTATGAACCAGTGCCTCACCAAATGGTAGAGTGGAAGGCTCTTCCCCCACACTGCACCCCACGAATTGGCACCAACAGTTCAAAACTCAACCCCTTCTGCTAGGAGCAAGGTCAAAAATCTCAATTAACTACAAGATGATCATAGAGGCACACAGCTGGTCTCAGTGTTCCCCAGAAGAAAACCCATTTGGTGTACTAAATCTCCTGGAGAACCACAGCAGCAAAAGCCACCTGCCCCGCAGACAATGTCACAGTTCTTGGACAGTTCCCTTCCAAAACAAACTCCCTCTGGACCTCATCTGAGTTCTGTTTGGAGCCCTCAGCCCGAAGAAGGCTAAGAAGACTGCATACCCTTTATCTATCTATGATCCTCTGCTGGGGAAGAGCCCAGCTCATATTCTCTGCAAAACATAAACCAAATCAAATCAATGATCCAAATGTAAGCAGTCCATGACTCTTTGCAAACAGTGCATTTGGCAGTGTTTTCATAAGGAAGTCATGTCTGAGTCGTTAGCGCCAAGAAGAGGAACAGTATGAGCCCTCATGGTACCTGATGTGTTAGTCTGACTGTGTTAGGAGGGAGAGGAGCGCAAGCAAAAGAATGTCACGTTTGGAATCAGACCCCATCTGTCCATCCAATCTTGGTCCACGTTCTTAACCTCTGTCCACCTCTCCTTTCTGCAAAAATGATTTCAGCAACACCTGCAACTCAGAATTGTTGCAAGGATGAAATGCGTTAAACATCTGGCACACATGTATTATTTAATACATATTAGCTCTTTTCCCTTCTTCTAGCCCAGTGGTTCTCAACAGAAGCAATTTTGTCCCCCTCCCCCGCCCGGAGACATATAGCAGTGTGTGGAGGCATTTTTTGTGATCACAACTTGAGGAGGGCCATGCTACTGGCACCTCGAGGGCAAAGACCAGAGATGCTGTTACCCATCCTACAATGCACAGGACAGCTCCCACAACAAGAATTATCCAGCCCAAAACATTAATAGTGCCAAGACTGAGAAACGTTGGTCTAGACCCGTGTGAAAGAATTATTTCATTATGGTTGTTTATTTTCCATACAAGTCTCTTTAAATGAGCAAAAATGTACTGAGAACTTACCATGTGCAAAGCTCTATGCTAGGCACAGCATTAACTATCTCATACATCTGCTGCCATTTGCCCAAAGCAAGTCCCACCCTCAAATATTGTCCAACTCTATGAGCATCAAGCTTTGGCTTCCCCTTTCTTCTTGCTACTGCTCTCAGCGGCCCTGAAGTCAGACATGCTGTGTGTCAGAGCAAAGACCTGTATTAATCAACAATTCCAAATATAGCAACAGCAGTTTGAAAATCAAAGAATGGGCCTTGGGGACATCAATATTTGCATGTTCATAATAAATACTTAACTACACATCTGTGCAATGTTCAATACAGTTGGGGGAGAAAAAGAACATTTAAGTTGATTTTTGTCAACTTCCACAACTCAAGCATCTGATGTGCTAAAGAAACATAAAACAGAATAGTCATAAAAATAATTTTAAATATATTTATAATAAGCACGTATGAATTGGAGACATGCTTGATTTACTCTGAGGTTTTTCTAACCAATTAGCCTGCACCTGCCCCTTGGGTGAGCGGTGTAATTTCCAATCTATGTATTAAACATCCACTGCCTTCCTATCTGATACTCACCTCTACAACTCAATGTCCCTAGCTTTAAAATTCGAGGCTTGGTTTCATGTTCTCATCCTTCTCTTTATATGTTGTGCATCTGGATGAGCATATCCCTTTGTGTGCAGAAGCCCGAGGCCCTGCTGTAAGTGCTCCATAGTGACAGTCTCATTGCACTGTCACAGAACCCCTACAGAGGCAGATGGTATCCCCCCACTTTACAGGGGGGAAAATGGAGGCCTGCAGAAGTTAAGTAACTTGGCCAAGTCACACAGCTATGAAACGTTGAATGTTCATACTGTGTGTCTGGTTCCAAAATCCATGTTCTTCTCCATTATACTGCATTAGGAGAAAAGAGACCTCCATCTGGTGAGCGCTCTTTGTAAAGAGGTAAGCAGTGGGCACACCCTTTGACCCAACAAATCTACCTCAAAGAAACTGCTGTCCATAAATACTAGCTCATTTGGGATGCCTGGGTGGCTCAGATGGTTAAGCGGCTGCCTTCGGCTTGGGTTATGATCCTGGGGTCCTGGGATCGAGTCCCACGTCAGACTCCTTGCTCAGCAGGGAGCAAGGAGTAGCCTCTACCCCTGCTTGTGCTGTCTCTCTCTGACAAAAAATAAAAAATAAAATCTTAAAAAAAAAAAAGCACTAGCTCATTTGCAGAAATACATATGTAAAAAGATGTTTACTACTGCATAATTTGAAAAGCAGAAAAGAGTAAATAGCCTAAATGAGGGAAGTGGACCCAATGCTAGGGAATGGGGGAATTCCATATAAAGTAGGGGGAATGAAGTAAAGAGGGCTTTGCTGACTCTTTATTCTTCCTTTGTAACAAAACCCCGATTTTACTCTGGGTGACAGTTCACCCAACTAAAACACTGCTTTCCCCAGACTGCCCTGCAGCCAGGGATGGTTGCTTGGTGCTAAATGTTCAACAACCAGCTCACTGTTACACAGATTTCTATGGTATAAATTTTTCCACTCTGGCCAACTTCAAGCTACCATGTTGAGGTTCACTGGCTCACAAAAAAATTCCTGAGAATGTAACAATTGGTTCTCACAACTAAAGATGAGCCAGTTCTGGCCTATGACTGGCTAGCAGTGAGATGCACACAAATCTGTCCCTCCTTACAAGTGGCACAGACAGCAAGCATGTGCTCTTTCTGTTCCCTCTCCCCTTCCTCCTTCCTGCTGTAAATTTGGATGACAGAACTAGAACTCCAACAGCTACTCCGAGCCATGAAGCAACTTAGAAAATGATGGCAATACAGCAAGACAGAAGGTGCAGAAACAAAGGAGAAAACTTATCCCTGTTAACATCATAAAGCTAACCTAAGAACTCTGGCCCACCTACCTCTGGGCTTCTCTCATTGGAAAGAAATTAAAATTCCTATCTCAAGCCACTGTTGTTTTGATTTTCTGTTACATGCTACCCAACTAATACAGAAATCTTCAGCCTTTGCTTTCATATCTTTATGCCTTATATATTTTATAATAAAAATGTTTTATTCCAGTATTGTTTTCAAATAAACAAAGGCAAAAAAATGTTTTTAATGAGTCAAATGGTCAGGCCCATTATTAATTTCCAAGTTGCCAGTTCGTCCAATAGTATCCATGGATCACAATGGGGAAAAAAAGGAGACCAAGGGAAATCACAGGCCTGGCACACAAATCAACAATGTGGGTATGTCCTGGAAATGAAAGAGATAGACTGGAATCCAACCAAGTTCACAAACTGCCAAAAAAGATTTCTGGCCAAATAAGATTCAAAGGCCTCCTGAGATAAGCCTCTGGTGAAACACAGAACAGGTAATGGGGAAAGCACAGGATGTACTGCCAGGCTCACGTCTCCAATCCAGGAAACTCCCAGGAAGCCTGCCGAATGGGGAATGAAAGCAGCAGGACTCCATCTCCTGGCTCAAACCACAGGGGCTCCACAATTAAGGTGTCCCAATTAAGGGGACCCCAGAGACTGGAACAAGGAAATAGAAGACAGAATATCGAACCAAACATGGAATGGAGCAAAACAACATGGGAGCCACTTGAGTCTCTGGGCCCACGGTAGTGTCACAGAGAGGGCTGCAGACAGCAATCTGGTGGTTAGGAAAGTCCATGAGAGAGTAGGAACCAGTCTATTAGGGTCTTTGTGGTCACATTCCTTAGATGGTCACAAAGATTACACTGAGAGGGACACAGTGCAAAATCAATCATTGTGTGATTCTTCTGCCTTGTCTTATATCAAATAACTGCCAAGTCCACTCAGGATGCATCTTTGTAGACCACATCAAGTCACTAGGCTCCATGCACATCCTGTGTGTCCAAGAGCATGGTGTGTACCGTGGAAGACATACTAAGCATAGGTTCCTGTTCTTGAAGACACTGACATCTAAAAGAAAAGTGAACTGTATGAAGACAAAGATATCTAGAGAACCTCTATGTTCACGCATTGGGTGTACACACAAACCTTACTGGTTAAAAATTCAGAGATGATACACACCCAGAAGTAGGATTGTTGGATCATTTGGTAGTTCTATTTTTAATTTTTAAAGGAATTTCCATACTGTTTTCCAGAGTGACCGCACCAACTTACATTCCCACCAACAGTACACAGGGGTTCCCTTTTCTCCACATCCTCACCAACACTTGTAATCGCTTGTCTTTTTGATACCAGCCATTCTGACACGTGTGGGGTAGATAGCTAACTGTGGTTTTGATTTGCACGACTTGAGGATTAGTGATGTTGAGTACCTATGTCAATTATATCTCAATAAAGCTGGGAAAATTTTTTTTAAATATCAGAGAAGTAAAAGCAAAGAGGAAGGGAAGTATCACACAGAGAATACGGGTCAGAAAGATACAGACCTTCAGCCAGGCTCTAAAGGATATCATTTCAGCCAGAAAAAAAAATTAGAAAGAAGTTACTGCATACATATATCCAATGAATAATAAGAGGAATTAACGGAAGTGGGGAGGAGGAAAGGCATTCATGGATAACAACAGTGAAGAGGAAAAGCGGGAACTGTTCGTTCTTTCATTCATAAATTGAACAAATACTACTTAAATGTGTGCAAGTGCCTAAGCACTTGTTCTAGGGCCCTGCATACCACACTAAGGACTTCTGGGACAGAGAGACCTCCTGAAGGCTAAGCAATGGATGACTTCACACTGGAATTGGTTAAAAGCTACATTTTTCATACTGCCCAAAATGGGAAGACGTTATGAGGAGAAGCAGCCCAGATCTGAGGCCCCATTAGCTCATAACTGAAAAAAGGTAATAACCAACTCAAGAGTAATAAGGCTGCCCCATGTGCTAAGATCTAGCTTTTTCAGCATTTAACTATCAGTGAAGTTGAGTCGCCTTAGTGCCCATCAATGTCCCAACCCTCCCAATGTCCACTGTGCCTATGTATACAGAGTACCTACCCAGTAAATATCTATTCATGGATCCTGCTTCTTGCCTGCAAGGGTCCAAGCAGGGTCAGGGCCAAGGTTGGTCAGTTGTCTAAGGGGCCAGAGAATCATAACCTGAGGCTAAGTGCATGACATGTGTCCCCTGGGAGGTGTTGGCAGATTTTTCACAATGGTTGATGAAGCAGAGGGCAGGGGTCAGAGATGCTTACAGCGAGAAACATGTAATGGATATTGGTATTTAAAACAGAAAGCAGCACTGGCTTTAAGTTAATGTTTCATATCCAATAAAGAAGGCTAAATATCTATCGTTGTGATGGATAGCTATAAATGAAACATTAGAGGGGCTCTTAACCACCTTGTTTCAGATCTTCATTACATGAAATTAATCTTGAACAGAGTATCATGCCCAATATGGCTGATTCCCACTAAGTAGCCAGTTAGAAAACATAGGCTATGCTTTGTCTAATAAGGACAGAATCAGGAAGGAGCCTAACAGGACAATTTCACCACTTCTGCAGTCCTTCAGCACTGCAATACAGAGCAGCAGAGAACGTTTTCTAGAAATTCTCAAAGGGGCCATCATGTCCCTGGAGGAGATAGAGAATAAATTCACAGAGTCTTCCTAGAAGCAACACAGTGACCAGGCTCAGTGCTTAATATAACATTATCAAAGAGTTGAGCCTGCAGAGATGTCAAGTCTCCACTCTTGGCCCACCAGGGAATGGGAATTTGCTGCCTCCAGACCCCTTGGTGGACTTCCACAGAATCATCAATGTTGACGAAAATATACTCTGAACTGTCTAGCAGCAACTTCTCTCATTGTGCCAAAAGAGACCAAAAGCTCAAAATGAAAAAAATTCAGAAGACAGGGAAAGAAAAGAACACAAAGCCCCCAAAACAACTATGCCCATCAGGCAAAAACCTGCCTGGGAAAAAAATGCAAATCTCTAGGAATGGAGAGAACTCAAATGTCCAAGGAACAGAGCTAGTCTTCTGGCAACATCTGTTAATTTATTCAGGTACATGCCACATATGTCACCGCGGCTCCCACATGCCCACGCCACGTGCCCACTCGGAGACTGCAGGACATTTGTACCATTAGACAAGGCATGTGCAGAACCTGGGTAAGCAGACGGTATTCCTTTCACCTTTGCATTCAATAGAGCAAGTAAAGACTATTTACCAGAAGACCCTACAAAACCTATTTCTCAACAAGTTAGATAGTTAATCAATAAATTTTTTTAACTAAGCCAGGAAAAAAAAAAAAAAAAAATCCTCTTCTCTGTTAGTTCTGTCCCCAGGACCGTCTCAATCAGATTTCATTCCTACAGCAAGGAAATAATCGTGCAGAGCAAGACAGCTGGTCAGTCGCTCCCACAACACTTATGGTCCAGTTAGCATATGGATGTTCTTGTAATCAGCCTGGCTCTAAATTCCTCCGAAATGAAGCAAGTATTTCACCTCAGTATACCATTATCATGGACTTCTAGATCTGAATATGTTTTCTTCCTTTGGTACTTTTGACCCACTTGAATTTCAGCAATATCTACTTTTCTCAATCAACCAACCATTCATAGTAATCATAGTTAACAGGTACATTCCATTCACTCTTCTACATGCATGTATAGATATAAATCTATGTAGAAAATCAATCATCCTAACACTGTGAGATAGGTACTATTACTGTCCCCATTTTAGAGGTGAGCAATCTGAGACTTAGGGAGACAATTCCTATCCTGCCTGCAATTACAGCAATTTCGTTGAAAACCTAGGATCTGAACCCAGCAATCTGGCTCTATTAGTCTTGCTTTTTTCATCTCAACACGACATTGGGTAGGTTTTACTCCTCCGCTGCAAAGTTGAATAATGTGAATCCAGACACATAAACCAGAGAGTAAGAGAACCCTCAGCATTCTTGGCCACGTCTCTCCCCCATTCCTTCTACCTCACTCCCTAACTCCCAGTGTGCAGCAATTAGGCAATTTCTTCTGCCCCTTGAAACAGGTTTTTGATATAAAAATGGCCATAAGAAATCCCAGCAAGCACAGGAGTGACCAAAAACAAGCAGTCGATTATTTATTGTTACCTTGATAATGACACCTTAGCTGGGCTTCTAGATTTGGGGTGTTTTGCTTGAGTAGAAGAAAAAAAAAGAGATTAGCATTTACTGAGCACTTCCTCACCATGTGCCATATAATATGCTTGGTGCTTTCATCCACAGTGTTCTCTTTAATACCAAAAGGCAAACTCACCTAAGTCATGAATGGAATCTCTTTTTTAAAGACAAAAAAAAACAGACTCAGAAAGTTTAAGTCTCGTGGTCAAAGAGACTCACCTAGGAGTGACGGCATGGGGATTTAAGCCAAAACCTGATCTGAAGCTGAGGCTATTTCGGTGACAGCATGCCGGGTAGTAGATACTCTATACTTTAAAACCAGAAACCATTCTTAGATTCCCCCCCCCCCCCCTCTGAGCAGTGAGTCTTTACAGATTTACTGGTTGTTAAATGCTCCTGACTCTAGCTAATTCCCAAATTAACTAGATTCCTTTCGGAGCTTGTAAAATGTGCTACACACTCAACTTCCAAATTTAGCACTCAAGATGATGACCACAGCGGTAAGGATGGTGCAACTTTCTTGTTAGGACAATGCACGCCTAAAAGCCTCTTTTTAATTTCTACCTTCTTTTATGAGGACAACGTGAATGAGGACACACCTAGGATACTGCATATTAATTTCAACACAACTAATACCCAAAATGTCCCACCAATTTACTCTTCACTGACAATGTTAAAAGAAAATGATTTATGCAGATCAATCATCTCGCTCATCAAGTCCTACCCTGACAGCCAGCCTTCATCATTGCTATTTAAAAGGCACTGCTGACAGAAAAGACCGACTCTTTGATTAAGGGCCCTGTCTGGCTAACCTTTTATTTGAAGAATGATTGCCGCTGAGTGACAAATACTTTTCCATTCATTTCAAGGCAAAGATATTGACATTCAAATTCTTGATGGCTACACTGAGCAGATGCCACTGTGAGCAAGAAGCTTGTGCAACAGCAGGTATGCCCTGGCTCTGGGGGCAAAGGGGAGGTAAGAACAAAAACTGCAGTGCACGCACGGGTGGGCGCTGGCTGAAGGTTCTCCACAAGTGAAAGCACCGGTCTCGCAGCCAGATCCCCTCTCCTCAGTACTTATCAAAGAACATCTGTTTGTAGTTTGGGCCCAGTTCTCTTCTTAAAAGTGCCCTTGCATTGCCTTGACCCTCCTTGGCACTGTGCAGGCGGCAAAGACTAAGAGCAAAAAGGAGCTCGCGGGCGTGCAGTTTCCCAGCCCCAGGATGAAACGTCCCCCTCTCCATCCTGAGCTGCAGGAGCCCAGCACACCTCATGCTAAAAGCACTGGCCTTCTTTCATCCTCACGGGACCTTCAGTCACTACATACGAAGCGGAAGAAGCATCTGAAAAATCACCTACAAAAAACAAAACAGGACCATTTTATCTCATCTGCTAAGGAGAAAGAAGAGAAAAAAAAGTACAAGAGCGAGCCAGGGAATGGCAGAGAGAAATCGAGTGACCACGAGAGACAGAAATGGAGGTTCAAAAAGAAAAGGTGATTTTTCTAATCTATTTGAGGTACATTTCTGTCCTTGGTTAGCGCCACATATATAAAATGTAAACATATTCTCACAGCAGGATTATTTTGCTTCTTTTTATTTCTTAAATGCAAAATATTACCTTTAAAGAGAAGTGGAGAAATTATGGATTAACATAGGCTACTTGTGACAAGAGCCATCACAAAGCCTCAAGATTAATCATTTCAAGGAACAAAATGAAATACCTCAGCAGGTCATCAGTGATTCCTTTTAAATCTTCCTGAGATGCAATGTGCAGTTCTCACAAGGGACAGGGTATCAAAAAAACCGTAGCTGTGATCCTTCAACAAATTCCCAGAGCGGGGGGCGACAGCTGAGGCATGGACAGAACCTTCCCCTCAGTCATCCCAAGGCCCAAGAGGTGACCTAAGCAGCAGAGTGGGGGGGGTGGGAGGGAGAGAGAGGGAGAGAGAGGGAGAGAGAGGGAGAGAGAGGGAGAGAGAGGGAGAGAGAGGGAGAGAGAGGGAGAGAGAGAGAGAGAACCCAGTCTGAATCTCATCTCTGCTGCTTAGTAGCTAAAGGATCTGGAGCAAGTTACTTCCCTTCCCCAGTCCTCTGTGATCCCATCTGCAGGATGGGGATGGTACTGACTACGCTGCAGAATTATTTGTGGATATGAAAAAATATGCATTAAATAAAGCCACTCTCCTTTACCTAAACCAATTTTCCCCACCTTTCTTCTCCTCTTCTCATCTTAACTCACTTGCTTGTATTCAGGACTGGTCCAGAGGGGTAGGGGAAATAACCCAAGATTTATAGTTACAAGGCTAAGCTACAACTCCTAGTGTAGACACTTCCTATCTGCAAAAATGCATAAGTTTTGACCAAGTTACATGTTGAACCTCAAGTTCCTCGGCTTTATTTTTTTTTAAATGTTTTATTTATTTATTCATGAGAGTCAGAGAGAGAGAGAGAGAGAGGCAGAGGCAGAGGGAGAGGGAGAAGCAGGCTCCCCGCCGAGCAGGGAGCCCGATGTGGGGCTCGATCACAGGACCCCGGGATCACGACCCGAGCCGAAGGCAGATGCCCAACCATCTGAGCCACTCAGTTCCTCAGCTTTAAATAAGAGCAGTCATAATGGTCCTATGTCCCTTACTGTGCTACAGTGAGAACAAATAAGATAATGTTAATGCTAAAACACTTTGTACATTTTACATCAAATACAGAAATGTTTGCTGTTGCTACTGCTGTTCTCCAAAAATGGGATACTCCAACCCATTTTGATCTTTTTCCTTATTTATTTCTCCCATCTCTATTACTCATGGCAAATAATAAATCACAACCAATTAATCAATAATCCTAACATCATCTCCATCCCATAGAACTATTAGGGGTGGCTTCTGCAGCTGTCTGGAAGAAGAACCAGGTAGAACTGATGTCTCTTCCATAATAAAAATTTATTGGAGGTTATTATGAGCCAGGCATTGGGACAGGGAGGCAAATGAAAAATGCAAAATTCAGTCAAGTGGGGCACACAGACAAAGAAATGATTTCACTATTGCTGTGCAATATAAATTAAGTATGGAGGGTGCTAAGGATGCCAATGAGAGAGGGTGTGACTCCCTGGGGAGCCAGGGAAGATTTCACCTCGAGAATATGAGAGACCAAGGCCTTCTAGGGCAAGCAAGTCCTTACCAGGCAGAAAAGGAAGAAAAAGAACATTCAGGGAAAGAGAAGGCCAGGTACAGAGGCAGGGAGGCCCGAGAGAGACCACAGGCTCTGGCAGGGACAAGGGTAACTTCAAGACATTCTATAGATTTAAGACTTAGTCATTTAAGCAATGGAGAGTTTGAGCTTGAAACCGCTGTGAAATGATCCATGGCTTAGAAACATGACCCTGATCAAAGGCAGACACGCAAACATTGACTGGCCACCTACTCTGTGCAAGAAACGGGAGACAGAGATGAAAAAGACCATCCCGACACTCCCTCTGGGTGGGGAGTTAGATGTTCTTACTTGCTTTTATGCGGTATCTGAGTGGCTGCCTAACTAGGGGCTGTGAGCTGCCGTGGGCCCCCAGGCCACCCACAACCCAGCACCAGTACCTGGGGCTTCGGAACCTGCCCTTCATACCCAATTCGCTGATGTGGGTTCCTGCTTTTCTACTTGACCCTACTGCTCCATTTCTATGAACTCTAGTGTGACTATGGACTGCCCCCATGTGTGTTCAGAGCTCTGTCCTCGGGCTTTGTGTCTTCCTTCCTGGATGCTAGCCTTTTGCTGTCATGCTTTGACTTGCAGCAGCCCTGTCGTTGGCCTGGTTCCTGCAACTCTCTCTAAAAGTGGGTAGGTCTCTATGCTGTCCTTGCCCCTTGCTCCCTGTGTATACTCCCAACACAACTGTGGCAAAGATGATGCTGTAAGTTCACCAAACCTTGTTTCACTACCCTCTTCCTATCCTAGGCACACAAAAACATCTGACAACCTCCCTTACTCTCAGTTTGGATTCTGGTCAGTACAGGAAAAAAGAGATGTAAGCCACTCCCAGGCCTGGCCGCTTACGAACATGCTAGGGTAGACCTTCTGTATTAGCTTCCCGAGATACTATAACAATTACCACAAACCTGGTGGCTTCAAACAACAGAAATTTATTCTCCCACTTTGAGGGATACCAGAAACCCAAAATCAAAGTGTCAGTAAGGCCACATTCTACCAAGGCTCTAGGGAAGAATCTTTCCATGCCTCTTCCGGCTCCTGGCAACTCTTGGTGCTCCTTGGCTTGTGGCTTCATCACTCCAAATTCTGCCTCTGTCTCTGCAAGATCTTTTTCCCTCTGTGTGTCTGTGTCCGAATCTCCTTTTCCTTTCTCTAATAAAGACACCAGTGTCGGGACTTTGCTCTCACTCTAAATCTAGTATGATTTAGGCTCCAACTCAAGGTCCTTAAGTAATTACATCTGCAAAGACCATATTTCCAAATAAGGGCACATTGAGGTTCCAGTTGGGAATGAACTGGGGAGGATAACCATTCAACCCACTACACCCCCCCCATGCAAACTGGGAGGCCTCACGATCCAGGTGGGGAAGTCACCAGATAACGGACCAGAGCCTTGAATGACCATGGGAAGCAGAGCTCCCCCCAGCACTAACCCTCACTGGGCACATAAGGTGAGGATGAAACAAAATGTCACGGTGTTAAGCCACTGAGATTTCAGGGTTAATTTGTCACAACAGCAGAGCCCGGCCTGGCTTGGCTACTACGCCAAGTCCCGTGCCCTTGCTCTGCAATGCAAACACTATTTATGGGCTCAAGGCTAACGCGCCGTGTTTTCATTTGGGTTCAGTTTTTGCTCAAAAGCCCTTTTAGGCTGCTCTTGCAGAATGTCCCAGGAATTTCTCCCAGAGCTTTGCTTGGCCTGGATATGGGTGTTTGGGAGGTTTCCTGTTTTCCCTGGGTCGTGTCATTAGGCTTTTGCTGATAACATCGCTGTTTTCTCTACTGGTCTCAGAGGAGAATATGGTAGCCAGTACGAGTTAGCTCTTGCTTTTACTGGGGTAGGGGAGAGGGAGAAAAGGGGTTGAATGTGAATGTTTTCCGGCTCAATTTATCCAAAAGGGAATCAAGAAAAACAGTAGCTAGTGTCCCTCTCTTACAGATGTGGAAAGAGCACCAGGTTTTAGAGTCATGCTGACCTGGGTTAAAACTGCCCAACACCGCAAATTCAACAGCTATCATTCTTTGTTACATTTTATCTCAAAGCTATAGTTCTCTTACCTTTTAAAAAGGGGGTAAACATCCACCAAAGGGTGGCTACGAAGATTAGAGAATACTAGATATGTGATTAGCTCAGTGCTCTCATCATAGCAGTTACTAGATAAACGTCAACTACCTCTGTTCCTATGGATAGGCCAACTTATTCCCACTTAGATCTTCTTCCCTTCCGGGGCAAGAGGAGCTCAGTTTGTGTACAACCACGCTCTTCAGCACTGATCTCAATGACCCCCAAGCATTTTCTACCTTTCTTCCCGTTCATCCTTTTAGATACTATTAGTCTATTCCTTGGAACTGGCTTGCAAGATAGTGGATAAACTGACTAATCTCTTTAACCAGCTGAGTTTTGCTTGTAGACATTTCATGTGAGTTCATTTCCATACTCCAATTAGACTGAAAGCCCTCTGAAGGCAGGGACTGTGGCTTCCCCCACGTCTGTAAACCCCAGGGCAGTCAGCACTGTGCCAAAATGCCCACAGGTGCCTGTCCCGTACTCACCGACTACAAAGAACAGGGAGGATGGGAAGTTCCCAGGACTAAGACACAACTTGACCTCCAATAATGTGGATGATCACCAACTGATGGGCTAGTGTTAGAGTTAGCTGGTATACTCACAGAGCAGAGGGAAGGGAGAAGTCGCAACACTGAAGAAATAAAGAAAGAGAATTCGTCACCACTTGGAATTTGGTGGATCCTCCAACCATCAATCAATTAATGTGTTTTCCCAGACCCTCAAATGGTGCTGCTGTTCAGGGCCTTAATTACAGAGTAAGTCCCACCTCAAACCAGAAGTACACATGGAGGGGGTATGTAACAAATACATTATATAACATATGCTATACAATGTATAACAATTTATTATAATGCTTTCATCGGACTTTAAGTTTTGCTGATCTAGCTGGGAAGGGGGTGATAAAACATTAATTGACTGGGGTCCCATTTCCTTCTACCCCTACGCTCTCCCACTAGAGAAGCAGTGCTATTTAGTGCAGAGGGCATGGCCTCTGGAGCCAAGCTGTCAGAATCTGGCTCCTGGCCTCGCTACTTAATAGTTCAGTGACTTTGGGTCAGTTAACCCCCCTGCATTTGTTTCTTCATTATAACATGGTGATAACAATGGCATCTATGTCGTGGAGTTGTGAAGACTAAATGAATTAATACAGAGATAAACACTTAGAACAGTGCCCAGTACAAAGCAGGTGCTATAGATATGTATTGCTAATTTACATGTAACAGATACATTATATAACATGTGCTATACAATGTGTAACAATTTATTATAATGCTTTCATCGGACTGTAAGTTTTGCTGATCTAGCGGGGAAGGGGGTGATAAAACATTAACTGAAAAGGAAGAGGGGGCTTACAAATTAAATGGAGTCTGAAGAGCCAGCCCTTCAACCAAAGAAGCAGCTGCAAGAGCAGGGAGCTGATGTGGCAGCTACAGATGCAAGGGGACAGCCCTATAGGAGGGATGGGAACAGCCCACCATAACAGTACTAGGAGCCAGATGGAAGCAACCCCCTTTGTGTATACCTTTGGTTTGAGGTGGGACTAACTCTATAATTAAGGCCCTGAACAGCAGCACCATTTGGGGGCCCAGGAGCACGCAGCTCAGCAGACTGAAGACAAAGGAGATAGAAGGAGCTGGGGAGAAGTTTCAGAAAGCTTGATGGGTCTGTTTCGAGCTTTGCATCTCTAACGTACAAACTGCTAGGGGCAAGAGACAGCCAGCTTTTCCACCAGCCCTGTGAAGCTCAGTAACCCATACCCTACCTTTGTTGACCATTACCAAATAAATCGTTTCAGTTTCCACCAGCCTTGGCCCTCCGCCACCATTGACAGAGAGTAAATCAGGGCTCCCTACTCGAGGTTGTCATTAAAAGCAGAGGGCACTGCTGCTCTCCCCCAGGCTCTGCAGGCCTCAGGGGCGATGTCCCCGCCTCCCTCCTTAAGCATAGTGGAATGAGCGATACTTGACGGGTGATTCTTTCATCTCTGCAGCTTTGAAAACCTCAAACGTCATATCGGATCTACAACAAAGAACAGGGACTTCAGGGGTTGACAGCACGGCCATAATTAAAGACGACCATCAATAAGCTGCCATGTTAAACAATGCCACGTTATAGCTGCTCCAAAACCAACTGTTTACCTTTCAGACATTTCTATGGAAAGGTTTAAACAGGTGCAGTTTGAATTGTTTTCATAAAGATAGGCAAACAGGAGATAGGAACTTTCTTCTAAGACAGAGTATAAGGTACAGCACATTATTCCCTCCAACAGATTTACTCAGGGGAAATAATCTCTGGTAACTGATAAGAGTATGAATCCAAAAATAGCACTGAAAATATTACAGGGACATTGCCAAAGAAGAAATGGGAAACAATCAAAAAATTTCCATCCTAAGTTCCTTCTGGCCCATGGACCTCAGTTCGTGCCTCTATAAACTAAGAAGGCTGCACTTCAAACTTATGTTGACAAGCAGAACCCTTTACCTAATCCAAGTCTAATAGACAGGAAAATTCAAGAGTGTTTCAGGGGTGGATCAGGGTCACTCTTGCCCCACTATGCCCCCAGAAGATTCCTAGATCTTGGAGAACCACTGGATTGAATCATCTCCAGGAGTTCTTTCCAGGACCAAAATTCTATGATTCTCAAGATAAAAAAAAAAATGTTTTAAAGTGTAGCTTACTCTGCTTTCATTATTCCATTTTTATTATTCCATTTTTTTTCTCCACAATATTTTTTTCACCATTCATTTCCTAAATAACACTGAATGTGGTCTTAAGTCGATGAATTGTAAAGGAAGTTTTAAGTAACTTCTCTCCTTCTCCTTGAGTCTTGGGTAGGGTCAACTATATCAATAGCAAAGGGAAAGAGGCAGCATTAAAACAAATTCTAAGGATCTGATTTAAAAAGTGAACTCCTGAGCTGGGTACTCACAGCTGGCTCAGTGTCCCAGTTTCCAGACAGGTCTGAGATGAGCAGAAGAAATGTCCTACCCATGCTTCTCTTCTGTCTTGGAATTTATGCCAGCTTCCTGAGGCCTGTGTTTTCTACACTTCCAATTCCACCTGCATGCTGGAGACCCCTGGAGGTTTCTGGAGCTCCTGAAAAGTTAGTCCATTTAAAGACCGGCAGGAACTTTTTCTATCTTGGAAGATGCATAAAAATTGGGGGAACAAAAGGACTATTCTGTAGAGCCACCAAGAGATCCTTTTGGATCCCCTGAAGCAGAGAACCCTCAGTGGGATTTGGGAGGTTTCCCCACGAGCAAAGGCTGCTTATCACTTCATGTGAACAACTCACACATGGTAGGGGGGCCCCTGGGCAAGGACCACAGTGGCTGAGCTTAAGGCCCCACGTGGGACATCACGACTCATGCTGACCAGTGGGAAATTTTCTCATACCTGACGATGACATGACACTGTTGGAATAAGTATAAAAAGCTGCGGCTCGTTTCTTTGCAGAATGAAGATTATAAAATTTATAACAAGATAAAAATCCCTGGTATTTGTTTGGGACAGTCCCGTAGAATTGTAAAAGCTGCATCTGACCTCTTTCTATGAAAATCACTTGGAGAACGCTTGACTGGATAGATCTGATCTTCTTGCTAGCCCCACCCCCAGTGGGGGCCCCACAAAGTCTCCAAAGAAGAAAACCAAACCACAAAGTGTCTCACTTCTATGAAGGGGGAGTTGATATCCAGCTAGTTCCAACTGACGAGGACAGAGCCAACGAAAGTAAATAAAATCACCCTTCCTGACTGAGGCTGGGCCACAGAGCCTTCCCCCACCCCTCCCACTACAGCTGACATCATTCTTGGGAGCCCTGTTTCCTTCTAGCCTGGAGAACTCCATTTTGAAAACAATGACCCTTTATGGAGGGCTTTCAACCCAGCTTAAGTTCTAAAAAATCAAATAGCCAATAAGTCTGAGCTGGAGAAAGTATCTCTCAAGAATCTGGGAAAACTGCCTTGGGTGGTTTGTATTTAGTGGTATTATCTTCTCCTTCAACTTGTCAGATTTTGTCTTGCTGTTTTCAGAATGAAACCAGATATAAATAAAGAAAAACAGTGTTCAAGATAGGCTCCTGATCATTGGTTTATTTTTTGAGCTGAGAAGCCACACAGTTTCCAAGCCTAGTTATGTTATGGTAATATGCTTTGTCATAAGTCTACTAGATCCGTCTGCTTGTCTATAAAACAGCCTGCTCCTCATCTTTCGAAACTTGGCCTGGATACAGAACTTTTGACTTAAAATATCTAACAATATGTCATATTCCCCCAGAAGATACATGACAGCTATTTCTAAGACACATAATATTATTAATTGTTTTTGAATGTAACTGAGCTGTTATGAACCTTAAAAGTATAAAAGTGACATTTAGCCATCAACAGTCTTTAAAACATTATAAACACAGAAGAAATACTAACAAGTCCAACAGTACTCATAATTTCAAAATTATACCCTTTGAAGCCAAAATGACATTAAGAGAAACAGAAAGAATGTAAAAACATAAAAATAAAATTGCCAGGCTTGAAAATATTAAACTTACCTTCTGATAAAAATTAAGTGTGAGCTAAATTATTTTTTATGTTTACAGAACTGTCAAACAGTGTGCTATCTCCTTAAACTATCTGAAGGGTGGTGGCAGGAGGGTAGGGAGAGAGCCTGGAAGAGACAGACAACACAGAGCAGAGGAACGAGGGCATTTACTTCAATTTACTCCAATTAACTTAGAATTTACTGAGCACCTACTATGTGTTCATACTATACTATGTGTCATGGGGGATAAAAGAAGAAGATACAACCAGAGCCTTAAAGGAACTTGCAAACTTATTTTTAAATTTCAAAATGACAAAACCTTCTTTGATTGAATGCCCAAATGAAAGTTCCATTAAGTAAGCAATGCGTTACATCAGGAAGAACTCAATGTGAGCCAGGGTGGTTGAGGAATCCCCATGGCAGAGTCAAGAGTTTTAGCTGGATCTTGAAGACTAAGTCCTATTTAGGAAGATATAAAGAAGGCCAGAGTATTTATAGTAGGAAAAGCAGCTTCCATGATGGCCTCAAAGCTGACACTAATATAAGTTGCTGGAAAAAGGGTGAGCTGAAAGGAATGGCCCAAAGGCCTGCACCTCAGGTTACCTACAACTCAGGGACATGGAAAACATTCACCTGACTTCTTCCTCCCAGCTCTTTCTCAGGGCCTGCTTCATCGGAGTCCCACCTGCCTGGGAATTCTGAGGCTCCAAGTGTCCCTCAGTGGCTTGCTCCACTGAACCCACACACAAGGGACCCCACTGGGTTCATTATAATATGAGTCAGAAACTTTCCTCCCCTGGCTCCAAGGATGGTGCTCATTTTCAGAACCAAATTGGCTAGAACTGGAAGTAGTTGCTCCCCTCATGTACTGAAGACATTATGACCTTTCTACTGTAGCTTCTTTACACCATCCTATGGTCAGTGGTTCTCAACCAGGGCACCTTGCCCAGGAAGGAACAATGGGCCCTATCTAGAGACATTTTTCACTTTGTTACAAATGAGAGGAGGATGTGTTACCACTACCTAGTGGGTAGAGGCCAGGGATGCTGCTAAATATTCTACAACACATGGGACAGCCCCCACAACAAAGAACTTTCCAGCCCAAAATGTCAGTAATGGCAAGGTTGAGATGCAATGAATATCAACATTTAACATTAATATCCTCTGAGCAAATTTATTCAAACAAGATGAAGAACTTTCTTTTATCTTTCTTCTTAAACCTGACCTAGATCCATGGATTTCCAGAAGCCTCAGCCCAAATTCCAAGGAGCTCTCCAGAGCAAAGCTGCCTGTCCCACACAACCCTGATGAATGCCACACCCCTGTTCCCACCCCATAAGAGCTGTGCACTGAGGGGAGCGTATACCCTGGCAATGAAATGTGTCCTCCACTCAGGCTGATACACTCACACCTAAACCCAACTAGAAATGAGAAAATATTGAAAGCCAATAATTTTGTACCTTTTGTGCCTTTCCGAAGCTAGATGCACTTTACATATTTAAATTTTAATAGGGAAGAAATGCAATATCCAAATATTTGCTATTTGAGTACTTTCAGGTTTGAGTTTGAGCAGAGAAAAAAGTCCTCTTAACTTGAAAAGATTCATTCATGAACTGACTGTTTATACAACTGGTTCCCACTCAAATAACCCTTCCAAGGAGTTTGAAGCCCTGATGCATGTTATCAGCAACAGTTTAAGCCTGTCTGTGGTCAAGGGTTATATAAGCCCCCAGTGCAAATCAAATGAAAAATGAAACAGAAACTTCTGCAAAAGGTGTGGTGTTCCATGAACTCAACTGGAGTGATGTTGGACAAGTGCTCACATTACACTCAAAACCATTTACTTTGCATCCTTAGCCCAACTGAAAAGGAGAAAAGCAAGAGAATAACACAACAGGGATTTTATGAGATTCATTTCAATATCGAAGGATTAAGAAAGGCTCACATAAAATTGATCAAGTCCTAATTTGACAGAAATAAACAACTCTTATAACTGTACAATAATAGCAAATATGAAGTAAAAAATATTTGGTGCCAGAATGTCATTTCATCAGAAAAATTAGGGAAAAAAATTAAAATAACAGTTGAATATTTTTGTTCTAAGAAATAGATCGTAGTAGCAATTACAACTGAAAATGTTTTTGATACAAAATATATACATAATTTTGAGTTTCAGCTTTCCTGATTAAATCCCAAATCTCTTTCCCCCACAGCTACTCTTACATTTTTCTTTCCATTTTAGTTGATTCACCTTAGGTGATCCTTTTCCCTTTATATCATGGGTCTCCCCCTAAAGATCCAGACCCCCTGAAGCAAAAGCAAAACCACAGAACAGGCTAAATCCCTTTCCCAGCCCCACCTCATTGCCAAACTTGCCTCTCCCACAACTAGTGATGCTTTCTAGAAGTACCCAACAGCCTCCCCCACCGCAGTCTGACAACCACAAATGACTTCCAAAAAGTACAGACTAGAAGGTATAAAAAAAGTCTGAAAGCGGAAACTAAAGGCCTTTCAAAACCCATACCTAAATCCCACTGTTCTTCGAATAAAATTCTACCTCTTAACCAGAGCCCGCCAGCCCCTGAGTAATCTGGCTCCTGCCTGCCTCTTCACCATCATCTTAAACTTCTTCCAAGTCTCTTTAGCCCTTCTAGCTACCCAGCCACATGGATCTCTGGGGCCCTCAGACCCGCCGATGCTCTGCGCACCTGGTGGCCTTTGTACATGATGCATGCTCTGTCTGCAATGTTCTTCCCAGTTCTTTCCAGTCTAACCTGTAAGTGTCAGTATAAATGTTCCCCCTTGAGAGAACTTTCCTCAGCAGCCTATTTAAAGTTCCCTCAATAGTCCATGTTAGTTAGATGTTGAAAATTTTTGTGAAATGGAAGAATAAATGGGTGGATGGATGGAGTGAGTTCATTTGTATGGCAGAGTCAGTCAATATCTGCTGTCAATAGCCCTTATTCCCTAAGGCCATTTTCCAAGCAATTGTTCCTCTCCCTTGGATCATTTGAGATTGAATCAGTGAATCCAGGGCTAGGAGGAAAGAGCCTGATTAAGGTCACTGCACCAACCCCCAGGGACAGCTCCCTATCATCCATTTTCTCATGCTTTGTGTCAAGTCTTGCTTTTAGCCCCTCCAGTGGTAAGTCTTCTCTTATGTCCCCATGGACATGTCTATACACTCTCCCCATTGTGAAATTTGTCCTGATATTCCCAGCCTAAATTCCTCTCTGCTTAACTTCACCCCATTACTCACAGCTATCTCCCTCTGGACTACAGCAAATGACAACTCTGTGGAACTCACTTTCCCCTCCTGGCTTCCCACAACTTCCCAATGCCACGGCCTATTCCTTGATGGACTAAGCATGGCATGAGATCCATGCAAGAGTTTACACAAATGTTCTGAATTAAAACTTGGTCACCACCAGCTTCATCTCACCCAGCCCTCTTGCTCATCCATCATTCCCCTTGCCCCTTCCTCCCTCCCCAGCCTCCACAAGGCCAATCTGGTTTTATTTTCCCATTACACAATTCTTTCAGAATACAGTACTATGCTTGAATATAAATGGCAAATTTCTGTAAGGCTGTCCAGGAAGCTATTGATGATGGTGGCTTCTGGGGGATGGAGGGTCGTGGGGGACAAGACTTATTTATTGCTGATACCTTTTTGTGTTTATTTGCCTTTTTAACTGTGTGCATACACCACTGTTTTTTAAATTGTGGTGAAACACACAGAACACAAAATTTACCATCTTAACCATTTTTAGGTGTACAGTTCAGTGGTATTAAGTACATTCATGTTGTTATGCAACCACTACCACCACCATAGATACAACTTTTTCCACTGAACATTTTTAAATTACATGTTTAAAAATGCAGTTCTTGATCAAGTAGCTAGACAAGACAAAGGACAGGGGCATCTGGGTGGCTCAGTTGGTTGGGCAACTGCCTTCGGCTCGGGTCATGGTCCTGGAGTCCCAGGATCACATCCCGCATCGGGCTCCCTGCTCAGCGGGGAGTCTGCTTTTCCCTCTAACCCTCTTCCCTCTCGTGCTCTCTCTCATTCTTTCTCTCAAATAAATAAATAAAATCTTTAAAAAAAAAAAAGACAAAGGGCAGAACAGGAGGCAGGATGCTGCACCTGGCATGAGCCACAGAAAAATACCACTGTCACTTGGCCATTTTTGATATGTTAAAAAGTTAAAACTATAGGGTGGCAGGTACTCTGTACAAACAAGGGGAGAAAAGGAATAAAATACAAAAAAAAAATTTTAAACACGGCTTTACCCCCATACACATACTTGTAATAATGACGGACCAAAATAAGTATGTGCGTTTTCAGTCAAGTATAGAGAACAGACGTCTTAACAAAACAGAATTATGGCTATCACAGCGGTTTGTGAAAAAAAATTATTAGCTTTATTACTGCAAAAGTAGTTTGAATAGGAGTCTTCCAGCTGTTAAATCTGATCATCAGAACACTGCCAATTTTCTCTGCCACATAGTCTTTTTGTGCAGTGGGGAACTTGTTGCAATTAAGGGATTTTCTCACTTAATAATTCTCCAATTTGGAAGGTTTTTCGTGTAAGTAACAATCCAAGTAGTGGTATCATACTCAGCTCCTTTTATGTAATTTCATAACTTGCTGGAAGTGGCAAAGACTGCCACACAGGAGGGTGGTGATTTTCTGTGTCTCCGGCAGCTGTATTCAAAGTTAAATGTTCCCAATCTGACAGCATGAAGGCTGAAGCAAATCTCTGATTGCAATATCTGCCATCAAAATTCCCTCAAATCCCATATGTTGCCTGTCCCTTGTGGGTTCCAGCTTCCATGAAGCCTGATTTCTCTTAGGAGTAAGTATTCTTTCAACACGGGTATCTCAGTTCTGAGCTGCAGGTGCTAGCTTTGGTCAAGAAAGGCTGGACGTCTGAAAAAGAGAAGCTCTAGGAGACTAGTTTGTTTAGTAATTCAAGAAAAAAAAATCCTCCCTAAAACGCTTTTAGTTTGCGACTCAACACAATGAACCCTACACGGGTGTTGCAGTTCTCCTTCCAGCTCTCCACCCCACACACTTGTTTTGTACTGCAAACACAGTTGCTTTTTACACACACAAAGAAACAAACAAAGAGCCACCTGGCTGTCAGAGTTGAGTACTCTGACCTAACAGTCATCTTTTCTAGGTTGAGTGAGCTTAATTTAATACAACAGAAGCTAAGACTGAGGGGCCATAATCAGAGAATAGGAATAAAACTTAGAGAAATGTCTACATGTCGGACCTTAGCTCAAGACTCTGAAAATGCTATGTAAACAGAGTGAAAAATCATAGCACGATATGAAGAATAAGATACTAGAATAGGAACTGGGATCTTTACATCTAAATCCCAAATTCAATGTTTACTAAATGGGTGTCTTTTCTTTAGTAAATTGCCACCTGAAAGTTCCCTAACCTATGAAATGGGGTATTACACATCCAATGTGCAAGATTCTTATGGTAATAAAGGCACAGTGGATAGACTACTAAGGATATTCATAAAAAAAAAAATCTGCCCCTTTTCTGCCCTTTAGAGACAGAAAAGTGTATCAAGACACCTAAAGCAGGAAACTTATGAAGTCTATCAATGGGGTAAAATGGGCTGTCCCAGCAATGCTGATGCCAATCCAGCTTCTACGGTTAGTAAGATGCCAGCAACAGGACCATTAGGGGCTGTATTAGATTCCCATTCCTGCCATAACAAACTACCACAAACTTGATGGCTCAAAGAACAGAATTTTTTTTCTCCCACAATTCTGGAGGCTGAAAACCTGAAATTAGTATCACTGAGTCAACGTCAAGAAGTCAACTGGGCTCTCCTCCCACCAGAGGCTCCAGAGGAGAATCTGCTGGATGCCTCCTCCAGCTCCTGGTAACTCTAACACTCCTTGGCCTGGGAAGTCCAGTCTTCACATCACTCCAATCTCCAAGGCCAGGACCTTCCTATCTGCTCTGTCTTCACATCACCTTCTCCTCTGTGTGGGGGTCAAATCTCCCTCTGCCACCTTCGTAAGGATACATGTGATTGCAATTAGGAGCTATCCAGATAACCCAGGATAATCTCCCCATCTGCAAAGAGTGCCATACAAGGTGACATCTACAGATTCTAGGAATTAGGACATGACATCTTTTAGGGGGCCATTTTAAGGACTACCAGAGGTACCAAAGACACAAAGTGCAAATCGATCAGGAAAATAAGCTAACCAAACAACTTTTTAAAATTTCAAATTACCCCTGCTTTGGACCTAATTTACACTGGGGTATGAGTGAATGATATCCATCTTCTTGGCAACACTAAGACAGAGTCATTAAATGGAAATGAAGTTGATTTAAGGAAAAAAAAAAAAAAACAGAAAGATGGAGCCCAGCAGAGCACCCGAGCAGGTGTGCGAGAGTCATGACAAGGCAATGGAAAAGCATCTGAATCCCTGGGAGGAGCTTGGAAGCATGAAGCCAAAAAGCTACCCTCTCATTTCCCACCTGAGCTAAGAGCCATCCCCACAGAAAGCCCACATGGGAAACGAGCAAGCCTGTCTACCAAATGTCATTCTGCCAGTTCATTCTTCCACCCCTTTCAACAAATGTTTATCGATCACATACTATGTACCGGGCGCTGCACACTTCCTCCAGTGAGGCCCATGCACGAGTGAGTTAAGTCAATTCAAGGCAGCAACAGTCTACAGAGGACCTACTATGTGTCAGACAATTTGGTGAACATGACAAAATCTATTCCTGCCCTGAACTCCCTTTGCAAAAGTAAGTTGGTGATATTTTCAAGAAAGTGGCCTGTATCCTCTGAGGTCGACACTCCACCCTCCAAATAATCGATCCTGAGGAAGGTCGGTGCAGAAGCCCAGGGCAACTCAGACAAGCCCTGGGCTCAGGGGGACATTTTTTAGAATATGGTGTAGTACTTGCAGCCACCATTCTTTACTCCCTCCTCACCTTGTCAGCCTCACGTAATGGATTCTGAGAGCTCCTCCTGTCTATCTGATTACATACTCCATGCTTCCCACAGGAGGGTTGCATGATTAAGTGGCATTCAATCTTCTCTGCTGGGTGATGTCAGGCTCAGCGGCATCACCACACAGAGTGGGCACCCCGGCGGCTGGAGGGGGAGCAATTCCCAGCAAGTGAAGAATGGGGATGCAGGAGCGGAAGAGGAGAGGGGAAGGCGGCTCCTTTTCATTCTGCACGTGAGCTTCTCTGGGTCCCATAAATTCCTCTGCCCTGTATATTTCACTCAGCTGTCTAAATGAGGTTTGCTCATATAGCCACCACTGTGCAGAATCAATCATGCCCTTCTGCACAGAATGTTAATTGTGTGCCTCTCAAAAAAAAGGGGGGGAGAAAGAAAGGAAAAAAAATTGGAGCACACTGCAGAGAGGCCTTAGAAAAACTTCAAAACCATTTTTTTTTTTTAATTCACAGTACTTTTTAAATTGCCATGTGAAGTAAAGAGTCACAAACCCAAGCATGATCCAGCTGCAATCCAGGTGCCTTTTCCAAGGCTGGGGAGAGAAATATTAAGAAACCTCTTTGCACTTCCATCAACTCTTCTGCACGACACTTGCACAGTCAGCTGCTGAGCTGCCCAAATAAAGGAGCTCTGAGCACTCCAAACAAGTAGTGTCCTCGGTTAGCTCCGCACAAAACAGCCCATTCAAATTAACCTGGGCTACAAATCTCGGTTTGTATCTGACAGGGATTGACTCATCTCAGAGGTAGAAAAGGGAAAAAAAAAAACAACTAACAAAGAGTATTCTCCTCCCTCCCTCCCCTTACACCCAAAGCAGTAAACACATGGGCTGGCTATTACCAAAGTAAATTAAGTAGATGAGTGACAGCTAAAAAAGTCTTTATCAAGTCACCATCTAAGTGCCTGGGACCCAATAGACATGTCTGTTTCAGCTAATCCTCTATTTTTCATTCTACAGAGGTCACATTATTAAACTACAGATCATGAGATCATATGCTTAAAGAGCACAGAGATGCTTTGAAAACACACACACACACACACACACACACACACACACACGTCTCTGCACCGAGGGCAAAGAGCTGACTCTACAGCCAGAGCCTTCAAGGATCCCATTGTTTCCTAACAGACCAATGGACACCGTGACAACCACACTGCCTTCCACCACCAATTTTGGGAACATGTGAAAAATACGGTATGCTGCTTGCTGGTATGTGGTCCGAGATGACTCATAAATCTTCCTTTATCTCCTTCGTGGTGTTAGCAGAAAAGGATGAGTTGCTTTTTTCCATCTCATTCTCCCGTCTATCTGTCTGTTAGCTGTGCCCTTGAGCAAAGATTACTGATGCCCTGCCTTTGATATATGACACATCACCCACAGCAGCTTTTCATCAAGTGAATTAACCTGGAAAAATGCAAACCCACCTGCCAGTTGCTTCCAAACTTTGCACAATTTCTTTGTGTACTTCCTCTCTAATGTGCGTCAGGCAGGAAGGTAGCAAGGGCAAGCAAAAGAAATGGGGAAAATTAAGAGAATCTAAACTGGGGGCTCTGTGAAATAACTCACTTGCTTGAATAGGTTGCTTTTGCATAAAGATCTTGGTGGGGGGGGGGGGGGAAGAGGTGTTAAATGAAGAACTCAGCTAAGCCACAGTTTAGAATGCTTTGCACCTGAGCTGGAAAATGCCATTTTCCCCCAGCCATTTACTCTGTGTGGCTGGAATAATGACAAGAGCCTTGGCAGCCATTGATGACATGGTTACAGAAACTATTTGGTGATTTCCAATCAATAATCTAGACGGGCTGGGGAGGAGTGAGGAGTAGGACGGAACAGACAGACTGGAGAAAGAGAGAGGGAGAAAGGGAGAGGCCAAGGCAGGGAGGAGAGAAAGCTGAAGAGAAGGGAAAGCAAGCACGAAACGAATCTGGATTCTTGGGCCAGCCCCTCCCACAACTAGGGCTCTATGCAACCAGATTCACTGACAATCAGTTCCTGAAGCCTCCTAGTTATCATGAAAGAGTAAATGAACACAACGCGATGGATACCTTGAAGGACCTCGGTCTACAGGCTCAGGCAGAAAGCACTGTGGAAACCATCAGTGGCACCCCTGCATCGCTTGGCTAGAGAGAGTGGGGGTTCAGAGAGACCCCCTTGACCCATCCAAGGTCATACAGCTAAGCAAAGTGGGAATGAGGTTGAATATTAGGTTTCCCAACTCCAGGGCTCTATCCAATACAACACACCGCTCCCAACCCGGCTTAGACCCCACCCCACCCCAGCCCACACCTCCCTCCTCAAAAAGCTGTTCATACTGACTTGAAATTGGATAAAACTCATTGCATGGAGGAATAAGAAAGATTTTGAAGCTGAAACAAAGGTAGACTCTGTGTCTCTTGTTTACCCCAAGTAGTAAACGTTTGCCTCGCACTCATCCTTGATTCTGATAATAAAGCAGTTATTCTTTTCAAGGTGACACCCACTGTGTGTGACTATATGAAGGCTTGTGATGAGATCTTCCTGAAAAATATTCTTTAAAAAGAAGAACTAAAACCCAAAGAACCCAAGCTATTAATCATAATTTTTTTGCCCATATTCTAATCTTAAGGGAAAGTTACAAAGATTGTGTTTGTTAAGAACATTATTTAGAAAAAAAAAAATCTGTCTGGGTGGTCCTGGGCTCAGTATACAGGCAGTCCAATCTCCTACACCTACATTTGTATTTCTGGCCCACACAAACAGATTTTCTGAAACGGCTCTGAAATCTCTCATTGTCAAGGAAAGATTAAATTTTATTATCCACTATACTTCCTAAGGAAACAAAGGACATCACTGGATTTTAGAAAGACTTTTCACAAATAAAACTTGAAATCAAAGTGGTGTCTTATAGGCATCGGTTAGTCAGAAAATTCAATTACACAAGACGCCCTGTTTCCTGAGCATTCTGGTGAAGTTTGAAAAAAAAAAAAAAAAGGCAATGAGAAAGGGATAATGTATGCACACCCATTGACTGATTAAAACAAAAGAGATCTCAGTCCCCTTAGGGAGTCAGTTCGTTTCCTGATAGGAAGAAATGAAGCTTCCCTTCTGCCTGGTCCAACTAACATTTGCCCATAAAATGATGCTGACCTGGCAAAGAGAGTGAGAGGAAGCAGATGAAGACATTATACTGGAATGTGTGATCAATCCGATTATGAGTGAAACTATATAGAGTTGTTACCAAAACAACAACATTTAGTGAGGGTTTACTCTGTGCTGGGTATGCTAAAACTTTTATCTGTGTTGTATCATTTAAAGTCCCCAACAATCCCCTCAGGCAGGTACTCCCATTAGCCCCATTTCACAGATAAGGAAACTGTCTCAGGTAAGGTTAGTACCTTGTCCAGGCATTGCAGCTGGTTAAGTGGGGGAGCCAAGATTTAATCCCGGAAGACCCGTCTCTAAAGCCTGTAACATTTTACAGGGCGAATGTGACCCAGGTTTCTGGGCCAGCATCCGGCTCACGTGCCTGGGCACCGCACATCTCCATTTACAGAAAAAATAGAACATGGTTCTGAAACCTGCCCAGTGAAAAAACTAACAATTCTTAAGCCCTCGTGTTGTCGCTGTGCCCTACTTACCTGCCACTCTCTGTTGGGGAGATAAAACCTTGATAGCCTTGAAAAAACTATGCCAAAACCTCCGGGGATTAATTTCTTTCTCTTTAAAGCTACATTCTTGTAATGTATCTTCTCAGAATTCCCCCATTGTTTTATTGTGGTAAAATATACACACCTTAAGACTTACTACTACAACCATTTTTAAATGTGCAGTTCAGTGGGATTCAATACATTCTCATTATTGTGCAGCCATCCCCACCATCCATTCTCAGAACTTTCTCACTGTCCCTGACAGAAACTCTGTCCCCGCTGAACAGTAACTCCCCATTCCTCCCCCGCCGCCACCATCACCACCACTTGTAGCTGCCTTTTTATTTTCTGTGTCTATGAATTTGACTATTCTAAATACCTCATATGCAGGGGATCGTACGCAATTTGTCCTTCCTTATCTGGCTTCTTTCACTTAGTATAATGTGTTCAAGGTTCATCCATATTAAAATAACTATCAGAATTTCTTTTCTTAAATGCTCAACATCACTCAGCATCGGGGAAATACAAATCAAAACCTCAATGAGATACCACCACCTCACACCAGTCAGAATGGCTAAAATTAAAATTAACAAGTCAGAAAACAACAGATGTTGGTGAGAATGCCAAGAAAGGGGAACCCTCCTACACTGTTGGTGGGAATGCAAGCTGGTGCAGCCACTCTGGAAAACAGTACGGAGGTTCCTCAAAAAGGTGAAAATAGAGCTACCCTATGACTCAGCAATTGCACTACTGGCTATTTACCCCAAAGATACAAACGCAGTGATCTGAAGGGGCACCTGCACCCCAATGTTTATAGCAGCAATGTCCACAATAGCCAAACTGTGGAAAGAGCTCAGATGTCCATCGACAGATGAACGGATAAAGATGTGGTGTGTATAGGAATATTACACAGCCATCAAAAAAGAAATCTTGCCCTTTGCAACAATGCTGATGGAACTAGAGGGTTTTATGCTAATTGAAATAAGTCAATCAGAGAAAGACAATTATCATATGTCAAACAAAAGAAAGGATCATAGGGGAAGAGAGGGAAAAATAAAACAAGATGAAACCAGAGAGGGAGACAAACCGTAAGAGACTCTTAATCATAGGAAACAAACTGAGGGTTGCTGGAGGGGAGGGAGGTCGGGGGATGGGGTAACTGGGTGATGAGCGTTAAGGAGGGCATGGGATGTACTGAGCAGTGGGTGTTATGTAAGACTGGTGAATCACAGACACGTACCCCTGAAACAAATAATACATTATATGTTAATTAACTGAATTTAAATTAGAAAACTGTCTTTTCTTTTTAAGGCTGGATCATATTCCATTGGGTGTACACCCAAACAAAATATCATATTTTGTTTATCCATTCACTGGTGGATGGACATTTGTGTTGTTTCTACCTTTTGGCTGTTGTGATTAATATTTCTATGTACATACATGTATAAGTATCTGTCCATCTCTGTTTTGAATTCTTTTGAGTATAAGCTTAAAAGTGGAATTGCTGAATCATATGGTAATTCTACATTTAACTTTTTGAGGACCTCTCCTTTGATTTCCAAAAACGTTTCTCTGTAGAAGGTGAGTTCCCCATGGACAAGAGCCTTATGCTAGGTACCATTGGATCCTAGGACCCAGAATAGTAAGATTTCTCACTGAATCCTCAACATCTGTGTTTATAAATGCATAAATGAATCAAATAAAATTCTAGT
The DNA here is from genome assembly GCF_009762305.2 of Zalophus californianus. Classification (NCBI taxonomy): domain Eukaryota; kingdom Metazoa; phylum Chordata; class Mammalia; order Carnivora; family Otariidae; genus Zalophus; species Zalophus californianus. The sequence continues at coordinate 36,134,821 of NC_045609.1, read as the reverse complement.
TCTCCGGAATGAGGGCAGGGCAGGACAGTACCTACTTACGGAATCCTTCCTCCCCACGGAGCTACCAATGTGACTCAAATGAACACTACTTTCCCACTCCCCGATTTTTCTCTACTGCAAACACACCCAAGCACATGGATGCCTTGATGCTAAAGAACATCAAAATAATCCAAGGCAAACATCAAAAGGGTTGAAAAGAAAGCATTAAAGCATCAGCTGTTTCACTGCTGGATCTGAGATCTTTATCCACCAACCTCATCCTTCTATGTCCACCCCAGGAGGAGTGAGGAGTGAGCAAATCAGAAAAGATTTCTTTAAACTTTGCCCTTACTGAATTTTCGATGATAAAATATGGGGCCAGGGGCCAGGGAGGGTTTGCTTCCACCACTGTACGAATATCAATACCTCTTTTAGTTCATTGATATATCAAGAAGGTATTTTTCAACACACTGAATTCAATTTCAAAAAAGAATGAGCCGATGTAGGCAAACACACATGACCAAAATCCACAGTGGCCTTCCCTGGCTGCCCTTTCCAGCCATTCTGTCTCCCAGCTTGAGGGTGCAGGAATCCATTACTCAGCTAATTGGCAGGCCTGACTTCAAAAGGGGAAACTCCAGCCAGTTGTCTGGGCATTTCATGACTTAAGTGAACACTGACTTGAACAATATTAATGAGGCTCCAAATTTTAACTATTGATGGCTTTCAGTAGGAATTTACATTTCTGTCCTCCCGGGGTCCACAAATCACTAAATTCTCACCTGTGGTGAAGACAGCCACGAGGGGGAACTGGTTTCAAAGACGGAAAGCAGTGATAACATATGCACTGCACCTTCCTATGAGCAAATACACATAATTGTCTTTTCCCCCCTTTTTCTACATTAAATTTTCAACTCTTTACTACATCTTTTAATGAAAGCAGTGACTGAAAAATATAAACATGGATACATAATTCCCAATGAATTGGTCTAAGTGTAACTTGTAAAAACTGGATTAATGGTACAAAGCATGTACTTTATAAAAATAGCCTGTAGAAAAAAGCATTAAGCAATTACAACTCCAGTTCTGAAGGCTCCAATATTATAGGGTAATATTTCCTTAATGTTAGACTTCATTAACCCTAAGATAATCTCTCATAAATTTTGCTGATTTTTAAAGAGAAAAAAATAAATTATGTTTATTAAACTACTGAATATGTTTATGAAAACAAGACATAATCTAGTGCCATAAACTTCTTGTCTTTATCTGAATGATCAAGGAGCTCATAAATAAAATATCACATAACAAAGTGAGTGTTAAAATTCATTACTGTAATAGCTATGTTCATGATCTATTTCATTAACACTCCTCCTCTCCTTGGATAAATGGGCTTCTTAGCCTACGAGAGGAAAGCCATTTACAAGACAAAATACTAAGCCGCTTTTTCTCATTTTCCCTTATCTCTTCTATTCCTAACTTTCTAAATTAATTCTTCTCTTAAATCTTATTGTTCCTTCCAGTGTAACTCACAGCACATTAGAGAGAGCACAGAGAAATAGCAGCAAAGAAATGGGTCTATAGAGTATAAGTTAATTAGGGATCTAAGTGACTGGTGATGAGATTTGATGACATGGAGCCCCAAAGTGAATTTAGAAGCTTATCTTCTTAAAATATTTGAGAATAAAACACAAATAATAGAACTGCAAGAAATACTCAGTATATCAAGCAATCTACATGAGCTTAATAACTAAACTGCATTTCCTGTTTAACTACATATTGCAGAAGCACCAACTGTTTCCACATAATTTTCTAACCTTTATCTTCAGCGATTTTGCAGGTGATTTTATTTTTATAGATGTGTGTGCACAAAAACAGGGAGAAAGGTGAATGCTTTCCTAGGAGTTACCAAAAACAGACAGATGTGTATATATGGGACTCTAAACCCTCCAGTGAAATGTACCAACTCAAATCACCAAGTGGGTTTCCTAGCTAAGAAAACCAGGGCAAAGCAACAATGGTTCTGTGTCCTACCCTGACAATTGGCTTAATCTTAATTCAACAGAGTCCTAGGATAACTGTATCCTCTAACCAGATAATAAGCAGAGGATGCTGTTTATGATAATGGCAGAAATTAAAACAGAATTTTACAACCGCTGAGCTGAAAGGCAAAAATCCCCACACAAATATTAAACAGTGTAAATAAAAAAGAATCCACTCGTTTTTATTCCAAACTACATACCAATTTATCGGTCACTGTTTCCGTGTAAAGCCCACACTCATGAAACTCTACATGTAGGGCGATAATGAAAGTAATAATTGAACTCAACAAGCATTTATGGAGCATCTTCCCCAGTGAGCCATGAGGGGCAAATGAAGGAGGACACAGTGCCCTCAAGAAGCTTCCGTTTTGTGGATCCAGAGTGATCGGCGACTCGGCACACTAGGAGACAGATGGTGTCCGGTGCCGTACCAGAGCGATCACATAGCACAGGGAGGGAGCAGTGCTGACCAGGCTCCAACCAGGGCTTTCGGGATGAGAGGGCATTGAGCTGGGTCTGCAAGGGCAGATAAGATTCTGACTGCCTGAGATCCCAGGTGGAAGGCATTCCATGGACATGGTCCCTTACAACAGGCAAGAGCCTGGCCACGAGAACTTAGTTTCTAATGCCACAAACTAATCAAGCACCAGGAGGGAGCCCCATCTTGCCCTTGAACAGAGGCTGGGAGCTTTCACATGTGGGAGGGAACAGCAAGTCACCAGGAGCAGCACTCCTGACGCTCCCACACCATTTACCCCAGAAATATCTGGTAATTCCGATGTGTGGTTCTCAAAGTCCCTCTTCCCTGGCTCATGTGCTACACATGAACTCAATAAGAAAATTCTCTGCAAAAAGAGATCCACAAACCTAGGTCTGAGTAAAGCCCTTGGCTTTAAATAAAAATACCTGATGATTACTGAGCACTTCCCATGTCTCAGGCACTGCTCTAAGTACTGTACACACCACATTAACTCCTTTAATCCTCAAAACAACTCTTGTATTGCCTCCATTGTACACACAAAAAATGGAAGTCAAAGAGGTTAAGCGATTTGCCCAGGTTCACATAGCTAATAAGCAGCAAGGCTGGGATTTAAATGACAAGTGGGCTTACACCAGAAACCCCCACTCCTGACAATCATATGTGGCACAGATTGCTGTGTGCTCATCAAAATCCATTTCCTCTACCTCCTGGGCACACCGCTAGAATAAATGTCCTGGCCTCCTTGTAGTTAGGACCATGTGACTCAGTTCTAGCCACTGGATGTGGGAAGGGACATTCACCATCTCCAAGCCCGGCCCATCAAAACCTTCCTGTATAGTCCTCCACATTCTCTCCTTTCCCTTGTGTGCTGGTAGGGTGGAAACCATCCAGAGAATTCCGAAGCCCCTTGGAATGGGGAAGAGGATGTAGAAAGGAGGGGAAATGGAGTAAGATCTGGGTCCCTGAGTGACTGCGTGGAGCACAGCTCCACCCAAGTGTCAGCTGGATTTTATGTGACTGTAAAGAAACTTCTATGGTGTTAAGACCTAGAAATTTGTTTACAGCGCTTAGCCAACATGAAAATCTGCCTTCCAAATCATCCCTCTGGTCTCACCCTCTAAATGATTGCAAAAGAGGTTTCAAAGTCATCACCAAAAATGTGGCAGTCTAGCAAAGTGATGAAGAAAATAGTCTAGGGGCACCTGGGTGGCTCAGTCGGTTAAGCATCTGCCTTCAGCTCAGGTCATGATCTCAGGGTCCTGGGATCAAGCCCCACGTAGGGGTTCCCTGCTCAGGGAAGAGTCTGCTTCTCCCTCTCCCTCTGCACCTCCCCCTGCTTGCACGCTCTAATAAATAAAAATAAAATTTAAAAAAAAGACAATAGTCTAGAATCAGTTGAGCCAGAATTGGAATTCAGGTCCTCCAATTTACTAGCTATATGATCTTGGGCAAGTTACTGTACATTTCTGTGTCTCAGAGTCCCAGCTATAATACCTACCCTATAGGACTGTTGCAAGGCTTCAGGGAAAACATGCATGTAAAGGACTTAGAACAGTGATGGGCACATAGAAAGCATCCACTAATACTATACTCATCATTATTGTTAATTAAGTCTTCCACAAAACGAACATCTGTATCAGTTACGATGTTTAGCTGCAAAGAACAAAGAACAAAACACTAAAATATCAAAGACCTAAATAAGACAGAAGTTTATTTCTCTGATCCCCAGTAGATGACCAAAGAGAGACAATCCAGAGCTGGTATGGCAGCTCCAAGAAGTCATTGGGGACAGAGGCTCCTTCCAATTCTGTGCCCCTCTATCCTTAGCATGTGGCCCCAGTCCTCATGGTCCAATATAAATACTGGCATTCCAGCCATCACAACCAGCTCCATGCAGTAAAATGGGAGGCAACATACAAACATACAAAAACCCTCTCCTTTTTAAGAAAACATTCTGGAAGTCACATACAATACTTTCATTTAAGCCCCATGGCCACACCTAGCTGCCCGCTGCAAGGGAGGAAGGGTGGCAACATGCACAGTTAAAAACCAGTAAGTCTGTCTGTAAAAGGACTGAGAGAACGGTTGTGGGATGCAACCAGAAATTCTGCCCCCGCACAAGAATCAGTAAAGAAAGCAAGCTACACTCTTCCTCCAAAGATCTGATAAACTTTCAAGAAAAAAAAAAAAAAAAAAAAAAACTCCTTTAAAAAGTAAATACTAGTACATAACCCGGCATTTTCTACTCTTGCCTTTCCACCCTCCGCCCTCCACACACAGCAGCCAGAAGGATATGTTAAAAACGTAAGCCATGCCCCCACTTAAAACCCTCCAAAGGCTTCCCACTGCAAATCGAGTTAAGGAGTATGGATTTTACTTGTAACATAAGGTCCCACCTGGTCTGGCCCTGTGCACCACTCTGACCCACTGCGTGCCATGGCTGTCTGCTCCCCACAGCAAAGCCTGGCTGGCTTTTGTTGTTGCTTGGCTGGCGCCAAGAACATGCCAGCTTGCACCTGCCTAGAGACCTCGCGCTGCCTGTTCTCTTTCTAGCTCGCCTCTCCCTGATCTTCCTGACCAGCTGCTTCTTGTCGCTCAGACCTCAGCTGTAAACGCCGCCTTATCAGAGCCTTCCCTGACCCCCCAGTCCCACCCTACCTCACACACAGCCCATCACCCTACTCTCACTCTCGGCAAAGCCCTCATCACTACTTGATATTTTTCTTGCTTGTATATTTGTCTGTTTTATTAGAATGCATGTTCCCGTTAGAGCAAGGTCCATCTTATTCACCGTTCAAAAAATTCCCCCAACCCCACCCACAGCAACTCCTAATTATCATCTAAGCTGACATTCACTCATCGCACCAATATTTACCGGACACCTGCTATGTGCCAGGCACAGCGACCTGGTGATGTGATGATGCAGCCCCAACCAAAGCCCCTGTTTACTACATAAGCTGCCCGGACAGACTCGGACGCTTATGTTTCAATGATGGTTATTTAATTATAGACTTTCTTTACCTGAGACTCTGAGCACAATAAAATGATGTTCAAGGAGTCCCAGAAAGTAACATGCTGACTCTTTTAACAGTATATGAAGGGAGGGAGTAGAGGTGGGTTTTATGGCATTTTAAGACCCCAAGTGAACAGCAGCTAGAAATTTTAAAAATTTGCCCATGAGGTTCAGGAACATATGCTTGCCCTGGACATAATCCTCCCCCCCCCTTTTTTTTATCCTGAGAGGATAGATCTGTACCCACAGATGTCCTCACAGGAAATCCAAGGAGTACAACTGCCGGAAATGCTATGCAGCAACAGCCTATGGCTCCTACATACTCTGGCTGGATATGCGGATGAAGTCAGAACATGCAGAAGATGCAAGGAAGTCATGATGGAAAGAGAGGGGAAAGGGGCGTAGGGGAGGAAAAAAGTGCATGCCAGCTAGAGGAGGGGAAATGAGAAAAGGGAGAAGGAAGGAAAACAAATCAAAGAAAGAACAGCTATTAAAAATGCTGAGTTGAAAATGTTTCAGATGGCCTCTGACATCTAATAAGTCATCTGTCTTTCTCAATACAGAAAAGTCATTACTTACTAGTGAACTAATACCAGCAACTGTGACAAGTAAAAACAACAAAGCCCATAAAAATATAAAAGTTCACCCCTTGCAGTTAGGCGGAAAAAAAAAAAAAAAAAACGTATTCAATTTTTCAGATGAAAAACATTTGAACTGACTGAATTTATTGTAATGCAACTGGTATTATACGTTGGGAAAATGAAAAGGGAAAAAAATAGCTACTGCTCAGCCTGTCTTTGACTTTTCCTTGGAAAACAGAATACAATACGTTTTTTGAGAGCATGAACTCTTCATAGAAACCAGTCATAAAACATCAACATGGCATTCTGGCTACAGGCCATCCATTCTCATAAAAGAGGCATGAATTAATAGCACCTCTGCCCTGCCCACAAGGACCCCCTATATAACCACCTCCTCAGAGGGTAGAACCTGTGCCTTAAGTGCAGCATGAGGAATGCAGGTCAGATAGAGGAAGAACTTGAGAGCTCCTGGGCTAACCAGAGGCATGTGAGGAGTCTTCTTCCCTGGGAGAGACTTCAAGCAATAGTGTTCATAAGCAGACCAGGCAATGACAACATAAGGATGTCATCAAAAGCAAAAGGAATTTTGCCTTCCCATAGGCATAAATGTCATGACCATCCCAGGATTCATCTTTGATTCTTCTCTTTCATTTCTGCAGTCAGTCCACCAACAAGCACTGATTTTATACTAAAAATATAACCTGAATTTCTCTACTTCCTTGCACCTTTACTGCCCACTCCCTAGGTCATACCACCACATCTATCTTCAGAGGCTACCACAATGACCTTCTAACTGGACCCCCAGCTTCAATTCTTGCTGGCCGAATTTCCAACCAGCAGCCAGTGTGGTTTTCAAAAACACAAATCAGATTCCATCATTTCACTGCTTAAAACCCATCACTGGCTTCATTGGTTTCCCATCACACTTTGAGTCAAATCCAAACTCCTTCCTAGGCTCAACATCTCCACAGTTGGCTTTGGCCTCCTTCTCCTCTATGAGGATTCTACTCCCACATTCCCAGCCAGCCCCACCAGTCTCCTTTCTCTCCCTTGAACTTCCTGGGGCTTTGCACCTGCCGTTCCTTCTGCCTGGACAATCTCTCCTGAGCTTCTCACAGCTCTATGCTTATCATTCCATGCTCCCATCAAGAGCTGCCTTTTTGAAGAGGCCTTTCCTGGCCAGTGTATCAAAACTGGGCCTCTTCCTCCAAGTCACTCCCAATTCCATCATCTGTTTTTTAGGGCTATAGGAAATTGTCTCATGTGAAACTTTTTTTATTTACCATCATCCTTCCCAACAGGATGGTAAGTTCCCCAAGTGTAATGTTGTCATCGGCCTCGTCCATAGGTACATTTTCAACTGGTCCAACAAGTGCCTGGCATATAGAAGGTGGTCAATAAATGTCTGCAGGGTAAATGGCTAAGTGACATGAAAGCGTTATAAAGACGAATGGGCCTCTTGAGACTCTAGAAAGTCTCAACTCACAACTCCACCTATTTCACATAGAGAAGAACAGAGGCACAGCAAAGTCAACCCAACTTCAGCCACAGTGAACACACAGCGTGGTACTCCTATCCTACGCCACATATGCCCTTCCCCTTCTACCCAGGGCTGGGGGTCTGAATCAGGTAATCCCAGAACACTCCGAACAGGCAAAGAACAACGTAAACCTTGAGGAAGAATACTGCACAACAAGGAGGACAGCAAAGGTAAGGCAGGTGCAGATATTTGGCAGCTGAAAGTGGCTACCCATGATACCATTCAGACTGGAACTGGTCTCAGAACTGTGGGAGTGAATGGATCCAAGGCAAACCACAGAAGCAACAAACTCTACACAAAAAAGTACATCAGAAAAAACAAGTCCATTGTTTTAACACAGTCTTCCTCTAACATGATCCCAGAGGGTCAACACTAACAAAATGTTTACAGCGAGATATGAAAACACACCCAAGATAAGGTCTCTGGTCCTACCTGGCCCAGTTGCTTAACCTCCCTGGGCCTCATTTAGGATTAAATCAGTCTGGCCCAGACTTGATGTCATTAGCATACACTTTCATGACTTTACTATACTCGAGTATACCACGTATACTATTTACTATTTTAAAGTCAACAAATTGTTTTCTAGAAGAAATAGTATATCATCTCCACAATAAAATATCACTTGCCAATGACCCACAAGATATACACATGCACACGTAAGAAGAAAGCAAAATCCCATTATTCAATCCTACCTAACTTCTCTTTGTTAAGTACTGAAGAGGCTGAGCCTGAGACCTCATCTCTATTTAAAAAAAGAATCTGTCAAGCGTTAAGATAGCAGGAGGGGAAGAATGAAGGGGGTGAAATCAGAGGGGTAGACGAACCATGAGAGACGATGGACTCTGAAAAACAAACTGAGGGTTCTAGAGGGGAGGAGGGTGGGGGGATGCGTTAGCCTGGTGATGGGTATTGAGGAGGGCACGTTCTGCATGGAGCACTGGGTGTTATAGGCAAACAATGAATCATGGAACACTACATCAAAAACTAATGATGTAATGTAGAGTGATTAACATAATGATTAACATAATAAAAAAATTTAAAAAATAAATAAATAAATGCCTTAAAAAAAGAGAGAGAGACCAGCACCAAACTGGTGCTTCTTCCCAGATGTCATCCAAAGGATTGAAAGAGATTTGAAAAGGGAGTAACACTCTCATTGCATGAGTCCATGCTGGCCCGTGCCTTATCTGTTTACTACATCAAACCATCACAAACACCTAGGAACACATATACCACTTTGGGAAATACTGGTTTGAGCACAGAATCCTGAAGGTCTCCACTAATGTTCTACCACCCTGTGACTGAGGATCAGTGTGTATGACCCACATGACGAGAGAAGCAATGGATTTAATAATGCTGACAGGGCTGAAAGAGAATTTCCTAGGAGTAAATGAGAAACAAAGATCATTGTAGAGGATTGGGGGAGGAGGGTAATGGTGATGATAATGACCACTGTTAATAGCAACTAACATTTATTTGGTGCTTAATGTGGGCAAGGGGCCATGCTCAGGAATTTGATCTTCACATCTTTTCTTTGAGGTAGGTGAGATTCCTTTTTAATAGCTTAATTAAGGTACAAGGGATACACACCAAAAAGAAGAAGAAGAAGAAGAAGAAACGCACATGTTGAATGTATATAATTTGGTCAGTACCAATATATTCTTACACCATGATATTATCACCATGATCAAGGTAACAAACATATCCATTACCTCCAAAAGTTTCCTTGTGTCCATTTTTTCCTGAGGTAAGTACAATTATATTCCTATATTAAAGATGAAGAAACTTGCAGTTATCTAAGAAAACAAAAGGTTTATTATTTTGATGTAAGACAGCTGAGGGTATTTAACTGTTCACCAAACTCTTTTGTCCATGACCCACAATAAAACACAGTAGGTTAAACCACATTCAATCTCCAATATTTGGCTGTGTCTTTCCTACAGAAATGGCTACTTCATAGGTCCAATCTAATGTGTTTTATGTTGGGACTCAATACACGAAATAAATATACATACACACACAAATATATATAAACACATAAAATCAAACATTCTGATATTAATATATCTGCATGTGTATACACATATAAATGTATATATCTGATAGAAATGTTGTATAAACCTATATTTATCCTAATTATGTGCCATAATTAAATCTCTTAATGACTGTATTTTATTTTAGAAGACAGAAGACAATTGACAAATTCAAAAATTGAACTCTGATATTTTCTACTCTGTTCTATTTTTTATAATGTTGGTTACAACCCACTAAATTGGTTTTACAGATCATTAATGGGATGCAACTCCCAGCCTGAAAAATACTGATTTAAAGGAACTATAACCATCATCAAGAAGATCACAGAATCACCTTGAGCTAGATGATGGCTAGCATTTCATGCCATCTCCTCAAGTTATAAAGCAATGAGAAGCACTGGGGCTGGCCTGCCATGTTTGTTGAATAAACAGAATTTCTTTAATTGGACTCCAAAAGTAACTATCATGCTAAATAACGTATTGTTAAGTTTAGTCGTATAAAGGCAATATAAGGAAAAGCAACTTTGGTAGATATCTCTTTTTTTTTTTCCTTCAATTACTTATTTAAATAAGAGGCTTTTATTACTGTTAAGTATGAAGATGATACGAAATGATAGTTTGAAAAACTGAAGGTCGTTTCCTGTGGCCAAAGGATTCAGAGCTAAAAAGGGTAGGACATGAAGTGGGGCTGCTAGTTTTTTATCCCAAATCTTAAGCCTAACGATGTCCCTTGACTATAAATGGCATTCATGTTTTATGCTGGGGGAAAAAAAAATTATATACTTTACAAAATTCTATCTTAGTAACAATTCAGGGTAATAAACACTAGTTTGGGACTCTGAAGACCTGTGAGCCTGGGAAAGCCAACTTCTTGGATAAGGGTCAGAACCTGAAGCTTCCTCTACATCTACAATTTTAGGACTGAATGACCATAATATATCTGGTGGTGATTTTCAGAATCATTTTAATGAAAGGATATGGCATTCCAAGATCACCCAAATAATGAAAGCTCCCAATCTGGCACATAAAAACTCAGAGCAAGCCAAGGGCCCTCACCACACAGCAACTCAAGTAATCCCAGTGTATTCCTTCAGAGAACCCACTCACAGTTGTGTTATTTCTTCTCAAGCCTGGTCCCAATCACATTTCCTAAGTTATAATTTTATGTATCACATTACTTTTTTCTTGTTAACCAAGCACCTTTCTTGGAGTTTCTTTCTTAAGTGCTTTCAATGTAGAGGCAAAATTTATTTGAATAACACCATAATTAAATCTCTTAGCAGCTGTATTTTATTTTAGAAAATAGGAATTATATTGAACTTTTTATTGAATTGTCATTTTTATCTTAACTGTGGCTTAACCTTCTAATCTAATTATTTTTCTAAACTTACTTTACAGCTAATAAAAGTTATGAAAAATTAAATTACATAATAAAGCATGTAGCAGGTGTAGCTATCATGAGACTCTCAAATTGAAAAACTAGCATGAAGTAATTTACACTTGAAAAACTGGGGGGTTCTCATATTTTAAAAAACATTAAATAAAAACGAAGAAACCTTTTTAAATGGAATAGTAAATCAGGCTACTCTAATTCCTGTGTATACCTTTAGAAAGGTTAAATCATCATAATGTTATGCCCACTTTTCAATCACAACAGAATCAATCGTACAAGACCGACTAGTAAGGTCCCTGCTAAAAGGATTTGTAAAAGAACTACTCCCGCTTCCCTTTTATCTCACTTTCAAGGCATTTAGTTTTCAACTTATAAAAAATTCCTATTTCATCCTTGTTTTCCCGTAAATGCTTTATTTTCCATGAAGGCCATGTCAAAACTTAGTCTTCCAAAAGTAGGGAGCCCATGCCCTCCAAAACACCTGCACAGATAAAAATTGTGAAAATGACTACTCTGATGAAATAAAATGCATCCAGGTAATTCTTCTTGGCCATTAGGAATCCATTAAACAATACCTTAGTTCTAGGATCACCAAAATCTCCAACAAATATTTTTAAGACTTGGCAAATAGGCACACCCTTGCTGCAGGTCAGAAGCTACAAAAGTGTATGCATGTGCCTCCCTCATTTACACTTGGATTTCCCTGAATCCTGAACTCAAAGCTCTGATCTTAGCCAAGACAGAGGATAATCCTATCTTTATAGTGGTTTGGCCAAAAAGAATTTTAAGTAGTTTTACCAATCACCCCTTCAGTGAAGTGAACAAAGACCACCAAATTAGTTGCAAGGAGAATTCAACAGGTTGGGATTTTGTTGTTTCGGTTTGCTTAGGCCAAACACCTCTTCCAATATTAAATTAAATCACTTATTTAATGATCTCTCAACTAACTTTGGTGGAGCACTTACTCTGTGTAAAACATGGGCATGGACGGGGCGCCTGGGTGGCTCAGTCATTTAAGCATCCGCCTTCGGCTCAGGTCATGATCCCAGGGTCCTGGGATCCAGCCCTGCTCCGTGGCAAGCCTGCTTCCCCCTCCTCCCATCCTCCCACCCCCACCCCACTTGTGCTCTCTCTCACATAAATAAATAAAATCTAAAAACAAAAACAAAAACACCATGACATGGCATTAGGCACAATGAAAGACACAAAGAGCATTAGATAGTGCCCCTGTTCCCAAGGGGCACAATAATCCATCTGGTGGTGAGATACTGATATGAAAAGAGGCCAAATTTAGGAAGTCTAGAGTGGAGAAACCTGGCAATCAACTACCTTAAATGATCGAGGTTAACCAAACCAGTAAGAAGCCAAGTTCACTTCATGACCCCTCGAGATAAGGTGATAATAATTCCCGTGTGGTATTTTCCCCAAAACCCATAACCCCAGTATAATCATAAGGAAACAAATCAGACAAACCCAGTCGAGAGCCTTTCAACAAAATACCTGAGCAGTACACCTTGAAACTGTCAAGGTCATGAAAAACAAGGCTGAATTGTCACAGACCAGAGGAGACCAACAAGACATGACACCTAAATGCAGTGTGGTGCCCGGGACCCCAGACTGGAGGCTAGCCCAGAAATAGGACATTAATGGAAACAGTGATGAAACCCAAATAAGTCTGAAGTTTTAGTTAGTAACGATCCAATGTCGATTTCTTAAATTTGACAAAAATACCCTGGTGATATGAAATCACAACAATAGGGGAAACTGAAACTGGGCTGGGGTTTACAAAAAGTCTGTACTATGCTTGAAACTGTTTTGCAAATCTAAGATTATAACAAAGTAAAATTTGTTTTAAAAAGCCAATACATACTGTATACATACATACTGTATACATACATACATAACAGTGAGCAAGAAATGGAATAAAAAAATGTACGTGGTACAGAGGTTTTCTAAAGATTACCTTTAGGCTGAATTTGGTGAAATTGCCAATATTTCACCTTTAAGATTTTATTTATTTATTTATTTATTTATTTGAGAGAGAGAGAGAGAGAGAGAGAGCGAGCACGTGCGCACACACACAGGAGGAGGAGCAGAGGGGGAGGGAGAGAGAATCTTGAGCACACTCCGCACTAAGTATGGAGCCTGACAGGGCAGGGGGCTTGATTTCATGACCCTGAGATCACGACCTGAGCCAAAACCAAGAATTAGACACTTAACCAACTGAGCCACCTAGGGGCCCCTGACCTTTCTGACCTATTAAACAGCATTTTCATATAAATTCAACCTAATAAATGGCTAAGGGCTGGGAAGACTTCATGATGAAATGGAGCTTATTTATTCTGGATATGGAAGGAAACGAAAGGAGAAGGGGACAATATGAGTTGAGGTGAACACAAATGATGTGGCCAAAGACAGGGGACAAACCCACCCATGCATTTAGGCTGGGAAGTGGCAGAAGATTCTTTGTCGGAGGAAGGACACTGAGTAGGGCCCTACATTTTAATACATAAAAAAAAAAAAAAAAGATCCTGGGGCGGTGCCTGGGTGGCTCAGTCCGTTGAGCGTCCAACTCTTGATTTTGGCTCAGGTCATGATCTTAGTGAGGTCATGGGATCAAGCCCCGCTCCCTCTCCCTCTGCTCCCTCCCCTGTTCTCTCTCCCCGCCCCCCCAAAGAAAGAAAGAAAGAAAGAAGGGGAAAAAAGAAAAAGAACGAACAAACCTGGCCTCCGATCGACCAGGAATGTCCTCTGGAAAGGACTGCAATCCCTTGTGACATTGACACGTGAGCTATTCCTACTACATCAAAGGCCTCCATTTCTAGCCCAGAGTCAAATTCTAGCACAGTGGAAAGGTTGCTATAACACCCACATGCCAGGTGAAGTCCTAATTCTGGCTCTGCTACCGAGGGGGTAAGATATCCTGAACAAGTCCCGTGCTCTGTCTCCACCTCAGATCCCTACCCCAGACAGAAGGGGAGTGGGGGGGTTGCTCTGTAAGGCCTCCTCCAGCTCTAGAATACTAGCTCCAACATGGACTAGGTTTCCTGGCTCTCGGACGCAACATGTGGTTCACTCAAGCAGAATGATGCAAGATCCGTGAAAGAAAAAACACTGAGAATAAAAGGGCTGTGTTTTTATACACAAGAGTCTATTCTTTTATGATACATGTCTAGACCCCTCTAAATATTTAAACAACAATACTATACCAGTATGAAAACTCCCTAAATCAGGCTCTGTGGTTAAGGAGGATATATGAACAGATGTGATCTTATTAAGGCCCTAATGTAACTCACAAACAATTTGTCATATCTGACGGGTATTGTTAAATTATGTCCACCTGCCAGAGGCAACCAGAGAAATTACCATCCGCCTTTACTCGGCTTCTACTCAAAATTCCCTAAAAAGCTCCTGTAGATGTGTCTAGGATATGTATTTTTTAAAGCAGTAACCTAATTGTCACCAGCACATAACAGCCAATGTCTCACAATTCCTTTTCATGTATATTTTATTATGGGTCCAACTGTTTCAACACCCTAGTGGTTCAACTTTAATGTAGCTCAGGAAACCCCCTAAGTAATATCACAAAATGCTTAACATCTGTGAAACTTGGACCCGAAAATGTTCCAATTTTTTCTTTGGTTTGGGAGGGGGAAACAGAGAGGTGGGGGGCGGGAGGGGGTGCTGCGCTGGCCAGGGTTTTCATTAACAATCATGTTCGAGCTCACAGTTTTTCTTGATCACCTCGCAGACAGGAAGAATGTTTCGAGTTTACCTTACTGAATGCTCAGAATCATTTCAAACTGCGAGCACCGAGCTTGCTTAGAGTCTGTTTAAAATGAACCCATTTCCTTTCCTTTCTCTAAATATTTGCCTCCTCTCCCCTTCTTTCATTACAATATTTTAATTAAGTGAAACAATGAAAAGAGAGAGGGGAAAAATGAAGTGTGAAGCATGTGGCGCATTTCCCAAGCTATTTCAAAACTTTGCAGAGCTCTCTGGCCTCCAGTGGTGTTTGAAATATTCTTTATCCCACTAAGGAAAGGATGAAAAATTGATCTCCTCCAAACTTCAAATACTGCATATTTCCACAACTGCAGACCGCAGGAAAGAAAGGCAGGCTTAGGAGTTACCAGACCAAACAGGAAGCAGTTCTCAGAGGACCCATGGCTCATCCCAGGCAACTCCACCAGCAGAGTGTGTACACAGAGCCGCTCAGAGAATAAACACGGCTCCACTTCTGAGAGAAATCAAAGCAAATCTTAGAAAAACCGAACATGGAGTCAAACTTCAGTAATTCGGATTAACTAAAGGGAAGGTCAGGTTGGATCAGGACAAAGCCTTGATAGTAAAGGTTTTTTGGGTTTGTTTTGTTTTCTGTTTTTGCAAAATCCAACAGCATTCATTGCAATATTCACCCCAACCCTTCCTTCCAGCTTCATGTCTTAGCAGCCCCCTCTGAGCTCCCTTTCTCCCCTGTGCTGCACCAGTGTGCTCTTCGCTAGTCTCCATGCAGACCATCAACTTCTTCCATCCCTATGCTCCCCACCTTGGCCTGCAATGCCCCATCCCCCACTATCTACTTGGTAAACTCCTTCTCAATTTTCAAGACCCCACCTCAAATGTCACCTCCCATACAGAATAAATAGCACAGATCCCACAGCACGTTGGGCACATCTAGGATATAGCAAAGTGGTTCTCCCCCTGGCTGAGTGGTATGAAAATCATCCGGCCAACTTTTCAATAAACCCCAACCCCGGACCTCATGTCTAGCAATTCTGATGGAGTCGGTCGGAGGCACTACCTGAGCAAAGCTCCCCCAGGTGATGGTTATGTGCAGTCCTGTAAGTTGCAAACCTTCTGTACAGAGCCCATCGCACTGTTCAGAATGAGTTACCCATACCCCAAAGACAGAGAATCCTTAAAAAGGCCTGCTGTAGGCAGGGATGGAGAATGTGAGTCCTTTAAGAGGCTTCTTTAAGGATAAGGAACTTGATGTGATTTCAAAGCTTTTGTCCCCATGGGGCTCAGCAATGGCACTTTCTTTTCCACAGTATGCCTCCCACCCACCTCCACAAGGGGTAACACACCTACTCCGAAGTGGGGAGGACCTCCTATCCAGCTCCACTTGACCTCCCATCGTCCCCCCCGCCTCCTCAGTTGCAGTAGGCACTCTGCCGCTTGCATGTCCTCACCCCTCACCCCTCTCGGCCGTCTGGTCCAACTGTATGCCCTGTTCAAGGCCTGAAAATCATTTCCCCTCTTGAAGCCTTCTTCTGCCCACTTCAGCTCCCAGAGATTTGCTTTCCCCACTCAACTCCACTTAACTTAGCACCTGTCCTCAAGTGCCTTGGTTGGTGAATGATCTCATGGGATGCATATGAAAAGCTCTGTTGTGGAGAGAGTAAGGAACAAGTATCTTACAGAGACTTTCACTTCCTGCCCCTAATGCCAGGCTGAGGTAAGGCAGGCTCTGCATACGTATGTGTTGCTAGAACCCACCCAGAGTTGGCCCTGTTCTCTCCAGGCCAGGACGTGGGACAACAAAAGAAAGGTAAGGACTAAGAACAGCACCATTCTAGAAAATCCACACCTCATAACATCACACCAAATGTCCCCGCGGTAGAAAGAATTATACTCTGACCCCCATAAACTTTGCCCAGTGGTACTGCTTCTATGATTCCATTATGCTACATGGCAAAAAAAAAAGGATCTTGCAGATATAGTTAAGGATATTAATCAATTGGCTTTAAGTCACAGAGAATTATCTGGCTGAGCCATATCTAATCACATGAGCCCTTTTTTAAAAAGTAGAGATTTTCTCTGACTGGTAGCAGAAGGGTAAGTCTGAGAGACTCCAAGTAGAAGGAGGAGTCCACAGGACAGAGATAGCACACTGTCTGCTTGAAGCTGGTGGGGGGGCCCACAAGGAAGGGTCTGACAATGTCCTCCAGAAGCTGGGAGTGAAACCTAGAAAATAACCAGCAAGAAAACAGGGATCAGTCCTACGAAGGTAAGAAGCTAAGTTCTACCAACGCTCTGAAGGAGCTTAGAAGTGGATTCTTCCCAGACCCACGAGATGAGAATGCACCTCAACTGATTTCAGTCTTTGTAAGACCCTAAGTGGAGAACCCAAGCAAGCCTGCCCAGATTTACCAACCTACAGACAGTAAGTGGGTACTGTTTCAACCACTAAATATACAGTAATTTGTTACAGAACAATCCCCAACCTCCTCCCTCAAACCAGTCAAACAAGGAAAGTCCCTCTTGTCAATTAAACATATCTTAACATGCCTATTCTAATTAACATATATTCCACATGGATATGAATGACAGGCTTCCGAAAGAGTAAAAGGTACCAGAGCAAGGCAAGCTACCCTTACTACGCTTCTCAAAATCTACGGCTCCATTCTATTCTTGTATTAGGAAAGGTGGCAAAATGTCATAATGGTCTCCATTGTAAGTGCTATTAATGAGAGAGTCATTCATGACTTACCAGAGATTGAGTAACACATTGTGTCATCTGTTGCAAATGCTATTTACTTAGAACCCTTTTTCACTGACCAACAGAACTTTGGATTCTTAGCTGAAACTCACAAGCAAGCCCGGGATAAATATTCCTTGTCTCTGTGTAAGGATCAGGGAGCCTGAGTACTCATGCCAATTTCTTTAGAAGCTAATAATCCTACTGCTTCTTGGTCCCCCTACCTCGCCTGCTGACAGGCAAGAGGCAAGTGGTCAGAGAGGGGCTTTTGGTGAAACATTCTCTATATCCACTCTCCTGGGGTCTCCCTAAACCCACACATCACGTAGGGCTCCCTAAAAGGCCACGTGAACTCAGCCTCCACCACCTAGCCTAGGGCTGGGGGAGGATGAGAGCCATGACTGCCCAGCTCCCCCAGCCTCCCATGCTTACGGAAGATGCCACGGGCACACACGTGCTTTCCTAGCAGCCATCCCTGAAGTCACCTGCGAGGCCACCGCCCCTTGGCTAAGGGCTCCCATCTGTCTGAGTCAGCATTTGTCTGAACATCGCACTTCCATCATCTACAGGGGAAAGTGATGTTGACGGCATGGCAAAGGAATGTAACTACAGCCTATTCTAAAAGCACGCATTTATTTTATTTTATTTCAGAAATGTATGCATTATGTATGGCTGTACATAAATGTTTTTATAGAGCCTCTTAAATGATTTACCATGAGGTATGTGTTGATTATAATCTCTGCTTATTTAAAAGAGCCTTGTTTACCCCCATAGTAGTTAATACATTGAGACATGTTTCAACTAGCAATGACAACAGTAAACAAAAGTTACTGATCTACCTTCTGAGTTATAAAACTTGTAACATGTTGTAAACAGTTCTGTCATTTTACTTAGCATATTGCATTGTGTGAGCTGCCTTATTTATCTAGTGGTAAATCTTTATGTATCAAAAATGCTACAGAAGGCACAACAGATAAATTACAGACAGACACTAACATCTGACTAGTTAATCAAACAAATAGGACATGTAACAAAGAGAAAAGCTATAAATATTGACAACAAGCTGCTTCAGTCACAAAAACATTCAATACTTCAGTTCTCAAGTGTGAGTTTTATATCAGTCCCCTGGAAACAGTTTGTATCCTCCAATAAATTTTTACAGTTGATTCACCTGCCTGATACCCCTCAGCCATTTCCTTCAGAAGCTGTCAAACCCGCCAACGATAATATATGGCCCGACCAACAAGAACAGCTGTAGCCATTCTCTCTGCAGGTTCTTGCACCCTGTTCTGCATAAAATAATACATCAAGATTAATTGATTTCCCGTCAGTCTCACAGAACAGAAAATTAATTTTCATGTAGCTATTTTCCCCAGCATATGAATTTTGTACATGGCAAGTAATTTAAGTTTTTAATTATTCATGAGCAAGGAGGGGGTGGGGAGAAACATGATAAAGTAAGCTTGCAAAAACCCCAAGGCCAATCCCTGGGCCTGGGTTTGTGCTGAGGCAACAATAGCATTCGCTAATGCCCATATAAATAATATATGTATTAACATACATCTTAGTACAACACCAATTTCTCTCACTCTGACCCAAGACTACCAGGTCACCCTGCGGTACTTTGTCAAAGTCGCTGTGCTGGTTACATGTGACATGCTGTGGGGAAACACAGAACATGTCAGCCATATTGAATTGACCTCTGCCTGCCTCTCGGCGGCAGCCGCACAACCCAGGCAGGATAGGAGGTAATTTAACGGTCAGTGTGTGAGTGGGACCAAGCAAAAGTTGCTAATCAGCCAGGTGCTACCTCAGCAAGTCTTCCATTTGCAGGTGCCACTAACTTGTGAACAAGAAAAATACAACCAGAAACTATCAAGAAAGCATTGGACTCACTCAGGCCTCATCTTTCACAGACTCTCAGCACACCAGCACGAGAAAAACTGTATCCTCAGGAAGGAACAAAACCACAGTGTGAGCACCTCTGGCAATCAAGTATATTTGCTAAGGCGTGAACTAAAATGCTCCCACAGTACCTCCTTACAAATTTCATTGGCACACTTCATACAAACTGCAAGACAGGCAAATGTGCACAGCCTGCCTCAAGTCACGGAGCTTGATTTAACCCCATTAGAACCAAACCTAAAGCACTGCACACAGCACTCTCCAGCACGGAGGAAGCTGGCCACCGGACTCAAGAATTTCTGGTCACTGGTTATTTACTGAGGTCTTCTTCTGCCCTGAATATTAAGGTTTCTTGTGAAATCAGGAGGTCACTATAAACAATTGATATTCCCCCAGTTACACAGTACGATGTCACCAGTACGAGGAAGAGGAGAGAATTTGATCAAATCACCACACTCATAATGGGGCAAGAGGAATCCAAAAAGCGAGAGAAAAAAGAGGTCTCTCTCAACCCAGTAAGTGGCAGAGAAAGAACACGAACCAAGTATTTCTGAGAGGAGAACCTGTCTTGGGTAACCTGAATAAGCAGCTCTGATTTGGGGCATGCCCTGTACCACCCCCCGACCCCTGACTCCAACCAGTAGAGGTCCCACCAGCAGGGAGAGTCCTTTGGTAGGGAGGAGACAAGCTGAGAAGTTCAAAAGTAAAAATGAAAGAAACTCAAGTCAAAACAAAGAAAGATTTTTTACCTGGGGGGGGGGCGGGGGGAGAACAGGGGTGGAGGCAGAGGTAGGGGGCACCTGGTTGGGGGAAGTGGTTGGGTTTGATGAATTTGATGAAATATTAATAAAGACACAAAAACAGAAACTTCTATGAACATCCTTTTTTCAACAAATGGACACTCGAACCAAAACCAGAGAAATCAAGAAATCGCTTCTCTGCTTAACGTGGTCATGCCTCGTGCTGGAGAGCAGAGCAAAATTCTGCTCGCTGTATTTCCATCCTAAAACCTGCTTCCCTGCAACCAGTAAAACCTGTAAGAACTCACTTCACCCAGAAATCTAGCACCCATGTAGTGGCAGAGCACAGGTTGTTGTAATACCGTTTCAGAACAGGCCTTCAGGATTCTATTACCTTGATAGCTCCAAACAAAGGGGGTAACATGATACATCATGTCAAGCGGCTAATTATTAGCACCGAAGACCAGCTCATCAACTTAAGGCTCAGTTAAAATTAAAAGGAGGAGAGGCTTTCTCCATTGTTTCATGTGGCACATTTGTGAAGGGAGAGTTAATGAGGTTTGCCCAAGTCTTTGTACCTCTGGGCTTAAAAACAAAACAAAAACAAGATGAGGAAATTACATCCAGCATTGAGACCCCAACAACAAAGACCTCGCTCAACTGTCACCAGACAAAACCAGATCGTGGTACCCCAACAGGGTCCTGTGCCAAGCAACATATTCAGGGCCCCCTGCCCTCCTTGAGATGCCCATGGCCACATGCCTGGGATGGCCTCCCAACACTCCCGCCCAGCCATGTTCAGGTGAAACCACAAGGCCCAGGGAATGCCAGGGAAATTCTCAGCTAATTATTTCTCACTCCCGAACATGTGAGAAGTGTGTCACTTCTCACTTTGCTAAGAGGTCTGCCATCCGAGTAGATTTGAAAGGGTTGACTAAGCAAAGCAGCAAGGAAGAGCTGCTCCCATCCAGACGCTATGGGTTTGGTTTGCCTCTGCCTAGCGATGGAGCTGCAGGAAGGCAACTGAGAGCGCTGATCCAAAGGAACAACTCTGGCAATCAGGTGTGTGCGTGCACTGACACAGGGTTGGAGGAAAACATTAAGTGTTCAGAATGGCTCCAAAATCCCCGTTAGCCACGCTCCCCTGCGCAGCCCTGCCTTCCCCCGCACACCCAAGAGCATGGCAGTTGCCATCTGCATGGTAACAAGGGTGCATTTCGGATTCTACCTGTTTGTAGGTTTTCTTCATCTGATGGGGAGGAGGAGGTATGCTTTATTTCATTTTGAAAATAATCCTATCGAGAACATAAATGAACTCATTATGCACACCATAAAAATATATATGTGTGTGTGTGTGTGTTGGCAATTCTGTAACTAAAAACGTAAAAAACTTCTTGAAGTCGATGCTGCTAGTGGCATAGCTTAAAGGTCTTTGTTTCTGTAAATTCAATTGAGTGTTTCTATTTCCAAGTCTGGCAAGAGGTTCTAATTATTGTTAGAAGCCTAATTAGCATTTAGTATTACATTACAACAACTGCAGCAAAATTGTACCCATTCTCCAATAAACAGTATTCACAGTATGCAATCAAGCCGCTGTACCGAGCAATGAGAATTAATAGCACCGCACGACAATGGTAAATCCTCCATCTCCCGCTGTGTGTGTTTAATAATTTTTCACTCCTTCCAGATTGTTCCCATCAAGCACAATTCCCAAGGTCCTAATCAACCACCCTCCCCATCAATACTACACAGAGATTTGAGCACTGAAAATTATCTGCAATTTCAAAAAGTGCTTTGTTGCATTATTAGGCCACTGACCTAAGAGGTAATGGGTAAATAGTTTCTGAAAAATGTCCAAAGCACAACATAAATTAAAGCTTATAGTCTTGCCTGCTGTTCTCACCATAGCTATAACTGCGAACTATTACGGTTTTTACACAATATTCCTAACTATAATTTTACACCATAATATTGGTGCAAAGCGCCAAATGTTCCACTTTCACGTGCCCTCATTTACTAAACAAGGAGGAGAGTTTGGGGAGAAAGGTGATATATTTGGTCCTTTAGAATTACTCTTGGCCGCCTTCCTCCCACTGCCTTGCCCCTTTGCCCACCCCCCCCACAAAAAAAAACAATGTTCATAATTAACGTGTAAGCGCTTTACAGTGGGCAGAGGTAAGACACGTTTATAAACAGTGTGCGTCAGGCTTTCTGCACCTCACACACACATGGGTAAGCCCATGAAATTAGGGTATGATGCTTCTGATGGACTCAAGGGTGGACCAGGTCATCTCGGATGAGGGACTAGTTTACCGTGCCTTCGGTTGCCTGGTGATATGTGTCACAGTGCCACACAAACCTAAGGCAGGAGGAGAAACACTTTGTTCTCAACAATCTGCAAAGCGTACTTGGGGCTACTACGAAGAGAAGTTTTTGACCAAGGAAAACAGAGCATGGAGCCTCAAATCATAGCATAATGCAAGCAAGCCTTCCAGTGTGGCTAACCCAGAGGCAACATACATCACAACAATCCCCACTGAGAATACACATCAGTACTCATCTAGGAGTTTGGGTTGGATACTGTTGTTGCTGCTGATTATTTGTTTTACACAGGAGCAAAGAGAGAAGAGATTTCTGACAGCTCAACCCACCCTAACCAAGTAAACCTCTGAGGGTCTTTTCTAAGCAAAGCTAGATGCTAGATTACCCTGGGGGTTGGCCACACTCTACCAATAAATTTTTTTTTTTTTTTTATTTTACCACACCCTTCAAAACAGAAGTCTTTCACAACACTGGTAGATTAATGCCATCAACTTCTCAACACTAATGACTGACTGAATAATATACCAAGGTCTTTCCAATATCATTGTAACACTCTACTCCTTGGTCATATAGTCATTTATTAATCCATTCAACAAATGCTTATTGAGTGACTACTACTGTTCCAGGCATTTAGAATACACTGTTGAACAGAGCACAGATTTCTGCCCTTGAGGACCATGTATGAGGTAGGCAGATCATCTCCAATTATCCTAATAAATAAGTAAATTATATCATATGTTGGAAGGCACCAGCATGAGGTAGGCAGATCATCTCCAATTATCCTAATAAATAAGTAAATTATATCATATGTTGGAAGGCACTAAGCCGTAACAGGAAGTGATAAGAAAAAAAGAAAAAGAGCAGCATGAGATCAGGAGCTTCCCAAAGCAGAAACTGCAGTATTCAATCAGGTGGCCACGGTAGGCCTCTACCAGAAAGTGATATTTGAGCGAAGACTTTAAAAGAAAAAAAAAAAAGAAAAATGCTTGATAAATGTCTGAACCCTCTTAAATCTCTTCTAATTCCAGGCACTCCCCCCATCCTATTTTCTGATCCCACGGCCTGCTGGGCAGGTTAGCATACAGTGAGGGGCCAAGTTGCCCCATAGGAAGGTAGGTACGACTGTAGAAAAATCACTCTCTCCTATTCACCTCGGTGTCCCCAACAATGAGCACTGTGTCTAGTCAAGAGCAGATACTCAACAAACATTCACTGAGTAAATGAACACATTGAATTGAGTGAATTGACAGTAACTCATTTATTTTCAGAACCTTAAGTAATACCCTGAATATTGGTATCATGAAGGCCTTATGAGTAACAAATTCTTTTTTCCCCCAGCTGTATGGAGATATGACTGACATAACACTGTAAAAATTTAAAGTGTACAATATGATTTGACATAAGCATATACTGTGAAATGATTACTACAGTAAGGTTAATACACCCACCGCCTCACATAGAATTTTGTGTGTGTGCTAAGAACTTGTAGTATCTACTCTTAGCAGCTATCAAATACACAATACATTACTGTTAGGTATCGTCACTGCACTGTACATGACGTCCTCAGGATTTATTCCACTTATAACTGGAAGTTTGTAGCTTCTCTAGTTTTTATCATTCCTACCGCCCCACCCCTAGCAAACCACCAATATACTCTGTTTCTCTGAGTTTGGTTTTTTAGATTCTACTATAAGTGAGATCATAAAGTATTTATCTTTCCCTGTCTTATTCATACTCAAGGTCCATCCATGTCATCACAAAAGACAAGATTACGTTCTTTTTCATGGCCACATAATATTCATGGATAGACTGAGCTACAGATAGATCTATAGACAGATACAGGTAGACAAATGAAGCAGATAACCTGACATTGTCCTTATCCGTTCACCTCTATGGACACTTAGGTTGTAGGCATGTCTTGGCTACTGTAGATAATGTTTCAATGAATACAAGGGTGCAGACCTCTTGAGACAGTGATTTCATTTCCTTTGGATATACATGCAAAAGTAGAATTGCTAGATCACAGATTAGTTCTGTTTTTAAATTTCTCAGGAAACTGTACTTTGTTCCACAGTGGTTACACCAGTTTACACTCCCACCAACAGTGAACAAAGGTTTCCTTTCCTCCACATCCTCACCAACACTTGTTAGCTCTTACCTTTTTGATAATACCCATTCAAACAAGGTGAGATGACATCTCGTTGCAGTTTTGATTGTATTTCTCTAATGGTTAGTGATGTTGAGCACTTTTTCATATACCTGTTGGCCATCAAAATATCTTTGGAAAAAGGTCTGTTCAGGTCCTGTGCCCATTTTTTAAATGGATCAGTTGGGCTTTTTGCTACTGAGTTGTAGGAATTCCTTATCTATTTTAGATATCAATCCCTTATCAGATACATGGCTTACAAATATTTTCTCCCATTTCCTAGGTTGATTTTTCATTTTGCTAATCATTTCCATTTGCTGTCCAAAAGGGAAAAAAAAGCTTTGTAATTTGGTATAGTTCCATTTGTTGAGTTTTGCTTTTGTTGGCTGAGCTTGTGGTGTCATATCCATGAAATCATTGCCAGGACCAATGTTAAGGATGTTTTTCCTTATGTTCTCTTCTAGGAGTTTCATGGTTTCAGATCTTAAGTCTTTAATCCATTTCAAGTTAATTTTGGTGAGTGGTATAAGACAGGGATCCAGTTTCATTCTTTTGCATGTGAATATCTAGTTTTCCCAACACCATTTACTAAAGAGACTATATTTTCCTCATTATTTTGGATCCCTTGTCAAATATTAGTGACCATATATGCATGGGTTTATATCTGGGCTCTTAATTCAGTTCCACTAGTCTATGTGCCTGTTTTTATTCCAGTACCATACTGTTTCAATTACTATTGCTTTATCAGGAAGTGTGATGTCTCCAGCTTTAGTGTTCTTTCTCAGGATTCTTTTGGCTATTCAATCTTCTGTGGTTCCACATGAATTTTGGGATTGTTTCCATCTCTGTGAAAATGCCATTGGAATTTTTATAGGAATGCCCTGAATCTATAAATGGCTTTGGATAGTATGGACATCTTAACAATTTTAATTCTTCTATAAACACAGGATATCTTTCCATTTATCAGTGTCTTTTCTCTCATCAGTGTCTTTCAATTGTCTGTGCACAGATATTTTACCTACTTGGTTAAATTTATTCCTACATATTTTATCAATTTTCATGCTACTGCAAATAGGTTTTCTTTATTTCCTTTTCAGAGTTTGTTAATGTGTAGAAACGCAGCTGATTTTTATATGTTGATTTTGTATTCTGTAACTTTACTGGATTTGTTCACTACATAATTCAGTCTTTTAATGAAGTCTTTAAGGTTTTCTATATATGATGTCATCTGCAATTAGAGACCATTTTAATCATTCCCTTCTGATTAAGATGCCTTTCATTTGCCTTTCTTACCCGATGGCTCCAGCTAGGATTTCCATGAGTGGTGAGAATGGGCACATCGGTCTTGTTCCTGATCTCAGAGGAAACATTTTCAACCTTTCCCTGTTGATTATGGTATTAGCCGTGGGCCTGTCCTACAGTCCTTTCATCTCTTGAGGTGCATTCCCTCTCTATCCAACTGGTCAGAGACTTTGTCATGATTGCATGTTGAATTTTGTCAAATGCATTTCCTGCACTAAATGATCATACAATTTTCATCTTTTATTCTATTAATGTGAAATGACATTGATTCATTTGAGTACATTGAACTATCCTTGCATTTCAGGGATGACTCTCACTCGATCATGGTGTACTATCCTTTTAATGTGCTGTTAAGTTTGCTAGTCTTTTGTCGAGGATATTTGCATCTATATTCATTAGAGATGTTTGTCTGTAGTTTTTTCGTGGTGTCCTTATAACTGGCTTTGGTATCAGGTAATGCTAGCCTAGCGAGAAAGAGTTTGAGAGTGTTACCTCCTCTTCATTTTTCTGGAAGACTCTGAAGAAGAATGGCATTAATTCTTCTTTACACATTTAAATTCACCAGCAGTACCATCTGACCATGGGTTTTTGTTGGGAGATTTTTGACTACAGATTCAATTTCCTTACTTGTTTTTTGGTCTATCCAGATTTTCCATTTCTTCAAGATTCAGTCTTGGTAGGTTGTGGGTTTCTAAGAATTTATCCATTTCTTCTGGGTTGCACAATTTGGTTGGTGTATAACGGCTCATCATAGTCTATATTCTTTTGTCTTTCTGTGGTATCAGTTATACTGTCTCCTCTTTCATTAGTAATTTTATTGATTTGGGTCATCTCTTTTTCTTAGTCTAACTAAAGGTTTGTCCATTTTATCTTTTCAAAGAACCAACTCTTAGTTTTGTTAATCTTTTCTATTTCATTTATTTCTGCTCTAATCCATTTTTTCCTTCCTTCTGCTAACTTTGGGCTTAGCTTGTTCTTTTTCTAGCTCCTTGTGTTTAAAGGTAAGTTGTTTATTTGAGACTTTTGTTTCTTGTGGTAGGCATTTATCACTATGAGCCTCCCTGCTAGAACTACTTCTGTTGCATCCTATAAATTTTTGCTATGTTGTGTTTCCATTCTCATTTTCCATTTTGTCTCAAGATTTTTTTTTATTTCCCTTTTGATTTCTTCTTTGATCCACTGGTTGTTCAGGTTTCCAGCTTCCCTCTTGTTATGTGATTTCTAGTTTCATACTATTGTGGTCAGAAAATAGACTGAATATAATTTCTATTTTCCTGAATTTGTTGAGACTTACTTTCTGGCCTAACATATGATCCATCCTAGAAAATGTTCCATATTCACTTGAGAAAAATGTGTATTCTGCTGCTGTTGAATGCAATGTTATGTGTATGTCTGCAAAGTCCATTTGGTCTATAGTATTATTCAAATACACTGTTTCCTTACTGATTCTTTGTCTGGGTGATCTGTCCATTGTTGAGAGTGGGGTATTCAAGTCTACAACTATTATTGTATTGTTTATTTCTTTTTATTTCTGTATTTGCTTTATATATTTAGGTGCTCTAGAGTTTAGTATATAAATATTTATTTTGTTATATCTTCTTGATGAACTGAGCCCTTCATTATACAATGAACCTTCTTCATCTCTTTTGACCACTTCAGCTTAAAGTCTACTTTATCTAAGGATAGGTACCCCTGCTTTCTTCTGGTTACCATTTGCCTGAAGTAGCTTCTCCCATCCCTTCACTCTTAGTCTACGTGTACTTAAACCTAAAGTGAATCTCTTGTAAGCAGCATGCCATTGGATCTTGTTTTTCTATCCATTTAGGTATTCTATGACTTCTGAATAATTCAATCCACTTACATTTAAAGTAATTAACAGGAAAGGACTTACTATTGCTATTTTGTTCACTGTTTCTATTTTATAGATCCTTTATGCCTTGCTTCCTTTCTTTCTGCCTGCCTTTGTGATTTGATGACAGGCGGTGGTATGCTTTGATTCCATCATAATCTTGTGTATCCACTACAGGCTTTTCCTTTGTTATTACCATAGTTTTATATCAAGTATCTTGTATTCATAAGAGTAACAAATGGTTAGTGCTGAAGGGAAATGAAAGATCTCCCAGTCTCAACATTGGGGAAACTGAGACCTAGGGCAGAAGCGATATTTCCAGGACTATAGTCCAGCTCTTCTGACTACTCAGTCTGTGACTTTTCACTCTCCACCAGAGACCAAACAGCATGGCAGGGCATTTCAGAGGTTCACAGTTCTGCTTTATCCCTCCAAGGTGACCCTGACTGTTATTGTCTCTGTCCCCGTGTGTATGATCTCATTCTTTTTCAATAGCCATTGCATATTTTCTCCTTTCGGCTCAGTCCCATTATTTTAAATCGTTTTTTCTTATTCCTCCAAGTTCTTCTCATCTGGGCCCACCAAACCTAACAGTTGACACAAGTAGAAAAGTGCGAGATGACAGAATACCCGAGCTCTCACAGTCAGATGAAAAATGAGCCATCTACCTCAGGGCCCTCAACTAACTTATAAATCCAGAAACCATCTCCCTTGTGTATCCCAGACACTAGAAAGAGCTGGATGAGGCCCAGGCAAAGGTAAGAATGTTCAAAGTAAAGGGTTTAAGGGGGTCTCCCTCCTAAAAAAAAATCCTCCATTTTCAAGGAAAGTAGAATATTAACAATGAAAGCCTATTTCTGCACATCCCTTAGACCTCATGACCCATCTCCTACTTTGGAACAACAAATCCAGTGGTATACAGAGACCTCTGGTTATCCCCAACATCCTTGTCCTCCCCCACCTACTTTGACCCTACTTAAAGATACAGGACATTCAAACAGTCTGTTTCCTAAGTGAAAACTCTTTCCCTCCTCACTACTAAATCCTGAGGAAAGAATTTCCCTTGCCCTTTTCTTTCTAGCAAAGGCAAGGCAAGAGGAACTAAATTTCAAGATAAGAAACCAACACATTGACCCCTCATTCTGCCTCAATCACAGGCCACATTATCATCTCAATAAAATGTCCCATTAATTTTTATTCACTCTGTATGAGAAAACAGTCAGACTGTGGCACTCAAATAGAAAATCCAAGAGAGCTTGCTCATGAAGTTAGGGCAAGGAGATGAAAGAACATGTTTTATATACAGGATGGGAACAGTTTACCTGATGCTGACAGATAAGCATGACAAATATGACAATGACAAATGTGAATCATATATACCCCTTCCCAGTTCTCATCCACACAAGAGAAAATTATACAATCTAGCTGGCTTTTCTTAGATGGTAAAACATGAAAATCAATTCATAATAACTGTAGGAACACTACCAGTATGGCAGCTACCATTTATTAAGAGCTTACCATTGTGCTAAGTGCCTTCCATGCATGTTCTCTTTAAAGTTGGGAATTTGGCAGTAGGCTGAGCATGGCTGTCATAATCCATGTGGGCATAGACAGTTCATCAAAATGTAGCCCAAGTATTCATTTTAATCCCTTCCTGAGAGACTCTTTTACATACCGAAATTTGAGACCACTGGATATTATGAAAACTGGTCCAAATCTAAGATGATATTTGTTCCTGTAATTCAGAAAGCATAAGCTTGTCCCTAAATTGGAAGCCACGAAGTATTACTTTTCCAGTGCATTTCTTTTATCACTGGCAGCACCACTCTCACACGAGAGCTCGAGGAGACCCCTTCCCTGAGATGCCTCAGCAGCCTGAAAAAGGCTGTCTCTCTCCCCATGGGATATGAAGTCCTCAGGACCCAGGAGCATGACACAGTGTACCCTCCACCTTAGATGACCCACTTTGGGTATCCAGAGCCCTGAAGTTCTCTGCCCAAAGGGCCCAAAGGCCACTTCCAGAGGTAGAACATCCCTGGTCCACCCACTAAACCAGTGTGCCCAACTCTAATTTGCAAGATGGCTGTTCATGACACACTGAGGATGGACGTGTGGTATGGACATGCAGGAACATCCTGACACATGTGCAAGAGGCTCTTTACAGGACAAGAAAGAGCCAGGGGTGAAAAATGAAGGTGGGTGGGCCAAGGACCCGGGGCAGGTTTTCTCTACGCTACCATGTTCCAGCCTCAACTCCCAAGGAGGTGAAGGATTCTACTTTGAAATTCTGGAATTTCAGGTCATTAATGCAAATATATTTCACATGGTAAGAAGACAGAGCATATTTTATTTATCATGTTCAGTTTGATTTATAACTTTAAATATTTAGACATTTGATATATGGGCTTCCAATTGTACTCTTGCCCAAAATCTATAAATGTTACAGATAAGCCTGATCACTGCCCCAGTGTTTCTTCCTACGGTTTAGTATTCCATACCAATTAATGCTTCCTTTTCAAACATAGATATGCCTCTCTTTAAGCAAAACCAATAGTTAAGTATCCCGATTTACACCAAAGACACATTTGAGAGTAAGTGCTCCATTTACTAAAGGATCCCATTACTCAGCAAACTCCCCTGATGCATTTGGTTGAACTGATAAAAATTTATTATACACACACACACACACACACACACACACACACACACACACACACAATGTAACAAATTTATCTTTTCATATGCAAAGTAAAGGCATTAGGAAAAAAAAAACTTAAACGCCATCCCCTTTACTATTATTTGATTTCACAGTTAATACTTAGTCACTCTAGAAAAATTAGAAAAAGCAGATACACCAAAGAGACGGCATAAAAAATCATCTCCTACAGTACTTGGCAAGATGAGCACTATTAGCATTGAAGAGCACATTTACTTCAGATTTCTTCAGTATCGTCATGTGCATTTGAAAATACAGAGATATAGATGGTTAATTTTCTAAAAATTATGTCATACCATGACTACAAGCAATTATTCATTACCACCCATGTGCCAGGCATGGCAAGTCCAAGGTTAATAAAGACATGGTTTCTGCCCTATTAGATAGCGCTCATGCTGTAACTGAAGAAACCAACATATAAACCAATAATTACATTATATAATTACATAGGAAATATGCCTTACCAGAAATCTATATAAAAGACTGTAAAGGACTCTAGAGAGAGTCCAGAGATGAGAATGACTCTTTCTGCCTGGGAAATGAGTTCAGGGTTTTGACAGCACTGATATTCAAACTCTGGGCTTCCTATTCTCATTCAATAAGTATTTATTGAACACTTATTTTAAGTACTGGGTACACAGTGATGAACACAACAAAGTTCTCCCCTCACAGAGCTTACACAGACTAACAAATATACAAGTGAATAGATAAAGCAGTGTCATACCTTCCCCTTGACTAATATACAGTGGGTGTTCAATAAATGGTTATTGAATGAATAAAGGTAAATGATGAGCACACCTCTTTGCACTTCCACTTCAAAGGCAGATGCTGTCCTTGAAGTTAGCATAGCAGACAGTTTTGAAGTTTCAAAATATAACCTGGTATGCCTGCTCTGTTTCACTTAAAAATATGAATCCAATAGGCTTAATCCAAAATCTCTAGCTCTGAATTGGGTTACCATGTGTTGTATTTGATTTGTATTTCCATCAGTATCAACCCAAGCATCCTTAGACACCAGCAATGTACATGATTTATAGCAAGTCAGTCAAGGCAAAGCCTATAGCTTCCCTTCACATTTTGACGTTATCAGATTACTTCAGAAGCTGGCAGCAGCTACCATAAGTAACAAGCTGTCAGTGTAAATAAATCACTCTCTCAAAAAATAACTGCTAAAAAGTATAGATTAGTATGAGCGGAGGTGGGCTTGGACTTTTTTTTCATTTTCCCCTTCCCAACAAGACTCCTGTACATTTAATTTTATACGGAAAAAAGAAAGGAATTCATTTTCTGTCTCTAAAAAAAGGTTCCAGGCTTAAGATCTGCATAAGAAACTCAAGTCTTAAGCAAAGTTTGTGGCTCTTGTGTATAAATCATAAGATAATCAATTTGCCGTCACCTAGAGAAGCCCAAGGTATAGGGAACAATAGCAAGTTTTGGGAAGAGCAACCCATGCAAAGCCAATTTAATTTCCTTCTATGATGGAGTGACAGACTGTGGACCACAGCAGGGCTCTCTGCTCCCACATGATGCACTCAAAGAGCTAGTAAACCTAACCTTGGTAGTTCGCAGAGGGCTGAAGCACCTCACCCCGAATGGGATGGCCAATGTCCGCACTGCCTGGGGGTGGGGAGGGGATTGCAAATCATCACCATCCTGAAGGGGTGAATAGTGGGGCCATGGCCACTGTGCAAAGAACAGCACACAACTGTCCTTGGAGACACTAAATAGGACAGGTGTGCAGAAATGAGCGAGGCATGAACAGCATTAAGTCCATGAGACAAATTCTAGAAAGGTCCCAGAACGAGATAAATCATGGTGAATAAGACAAAGGCAGTGCTCTATAGAAAAATCTGAGGGCATATCATCCCCCAAAAGAAAAAGGCCTATGTCACTAAATTCTGTCATGGCCAGTGACAGTGTGGGTCACAGTGGTTTCAGGCAGAATATGAAAGGAAGTTTTCAGCAATGTGTTATGAGAAAGTTAGGATGACACAGGAATGAGTTAAAAGTAGCCAGATGCACAAGACTGAGGATTCATGCCATCACTTCATTTGGTGTGTATCCATCTGTAGTGCCCTATCCCTGTTCAATCATTGTATGCTACAGAGCGATGTCACAGCGAGTCCACAGAAGCTAACACTCTACCCATGCACAGAAACCCCCTCCTGCCAAGGTTTGTAATGGCTTTGTTTCTTTGCCTGCCCTTCTCTCCCCAAGAAACTAAATACTTTTTGGTCTCTGTGGCCACACTTCAATTACTAAGAGTGGGTGAGCAGTCATACTATCTCACACCAGAAGTTCCCATTCCAGGACCTCCACCACTGAGAAGTCTGGATAAAATGGCCCAACGCTCTCACACTGGCCAATGGATAGATCAGAAATTCCTGAGAGGACAATGAAGTATTAACCTGGGGACTTGTTGACAAATCTGTCTTATTAGGTGGGTACACCCTACTCTGCCAGAGCATCATTAAATGAACCTTCCTTCTGACTTCAAAGGACATATGGAACTACCTGGCTTTTCTAGTTAACTAATACACTTTAAACCTATTTACTCATTCATTAACTCATTCAAAAATTATTTGGTCACCTACTAGTTCTGTGCCTGATTCTCAGCTAACTGTCCTGCCTTCGTTGGCATTTACCGTCTAGTGAGAAAAACAATTATTTAAGTTGTTACAATAAAATTTAACCAATGTTAGGATGGCAGAAGAGAGATGGCTAAGGGAACTCAAAGCAAAGGAACCAGACCTAATGCGGAAATCAGGGAAGGCTTCCCAGAAGAAGCAACATTTTAGTTTAGACCCAAAGGGTGATAAATCAGTGTCATCTAGAGGGAGCAGTAGATACAGAGGCTCAGAGGTGAGAAGGTAGGTTGAACTTAGACACGCTGAGGAGCTCAGTATGGCTTGGTATACACCAAGAACAAGGGAAGAGTAACAAGACCACCACCACCCTTGCCACACACACACAGACTTACTTCTCTACCTACCCAAAATACACACTTCACTCCCATTAGTCACCATCTCACTACCTCCCTTTCTCCACACAGGCTTAATGCCTTCTAGCCCCAGAAACACAGCACACCTGTGTGCATGTTGCACCACCTGACACTCTTTCTTAAGGCTCTGATCAAGACTCACAGTTCCTACCATGTTATCCACTCCCCATGCACCCTCTCTTCTAAGCTACTACAGCTCCTCCATCCAGACTCACAGGGTAACTTAGCTTCTTCATATGTTAACGTTCACCACTCATTCAAGTTTCAGATTAGTCTTCTCTGCCTTTATTAAGGACCTGAACCATGTTTTCAAGTTTCTAACATCATTGTGTCATCACCCTACACAAACACACACACACACACACACACACACACACAGCACTGCTTCAAGCACAGGAAGAACGAGGCACATAATAAATGTTCAAAAACATTCAAGAATTTTTTTAATGACTAGTGGTGATTTCTTATGAAAGGTTATATGCACGGGGCACCTGGGTCAGTTAAGTCACTCAGTCAGTCAGTCAGTTAAGCATCTGACTCTTGATTTCGGCTCAGGTCATGATCTCACGATTGTGAGATTGAACCCTGCATTGTGCTCCATGTTCAGTGTGGAGTCTGCTTGAGATTCTCTCTCTCCCTCTCCCGCTGCCCCTCTCATGGCTCAGGCACACTCCCACCCCTCAAAATAAATAAAATCTTTAAAAAAAAAAAAAAAACAACGAAAAGTTTACATATACAGTCTCTACCACCTTTCAGTATTATGGGTGACTGTTATTTAGGGGTCCTTTTCTAGGGTGGGTACAGATGTTATATATTTAGGAGTAAGACTGTGTAGTCTGGGAGCATGAAAAAAAGCACAAGCTTTGGAGTCAAACCAACATCTTTCTCCAAGTCTCACTGACTGCTGCATGTGTGTCTTCGGGCAAGTTATTTAACCTCTCTAAACCTCAGTTTCCTCATCTGTGAAACTGAGATAATATCATCAGAGGGTTATTATAAAAATTAAATGAAATAATGTATAAGTCCTTGTCTGGCTTACTGTAAACAAAAAATATTCAAAAAATAGATTCTCTTTCCCTTTTCCCTATTAAGGGGCAAAAAAAAAAAAAAAAAAATCAAAGATGGACTTAATGCAAATTTGAGTCAAGTGTTTCCCAAAGAAACCCAGAGAACTCCAGGAAACAAACCCATCTATGATGCAGACTGAAATGTAAGACATATCTCCTGGCAGAGAACATTAGCATTTTTAGTGGAGACAGGTATAAAACAATAAAATTAAATTAGAAGAGCTTCATACCATCACTAGAAATGTCCTTTTTCAATTCCACAAAATAAAAATAGAAAAGAAATTAACTGAGGGAAACAGAAACACCCACAGATTATCATCTTCTTTTGTGATGTAAAATAACTTGCTAAAATCATATTTGAAGATTGTTTTTGCATCATCACGTTAAAGAACATGCTTGCTGGTTAAACTAAGCATTTGCAAAATGTACATGGGTGGGCATATAATACATATTTTTAAAGGTAGAGAAAAATAAAAGCAAGCTATAACCATACACATGTCTTACTGCAAATAGAGCCTGTGACCTTTCCAAATGAAGACAAGAATCTAACTCTTCTCCAGGATTTCTAAAATGATGCCCTAACACTCATATTTCCCCAAACAGATATTTTGTTTTCAACTCTCAGGCTGTCGAGGTAGCACTCTTCACATCCCTTATTTGTCTTCCATGGTCAGCTGAGCTCAGCTACACAAACACACATACAGACGCTCAGCGGACAGATCTGTCATGCTGACCTTTCATATCTCCCACGCTTTTTAACTGATCGAGACGCCATCCCACGGAAACATGCACACATCACCACACAAGAGAGAAATCAGGTAAAGTGTGGCAAAGATAAATATCAGAGAAGTAAGCTAGAACCTGAATGCAGGGGACATTGTTCACCGACTTATTCAAGGGAAGAAAGCTAGTTGAAAGTTAGTGAAGCAGGCAGTACACAATGCAAAATTAACCAGTGACCTTTACCTGAACATCAAAGGTCAAAGTAATTTGTAATGTAGCACTTACCAGGTGCCATGTGCTGGCTTATGCGTGAACTAGAACCCTGTATAATCAAACACTGAGAAGACCAACAGAATGAAAATGTCTTCCGCATCTGAAAACAACTGGATCTCTAAATGAAGAATGACTATGAGTGTGTCATTATACCCACAACTGGCTCCCCAACTTGCTGGTGTAGGGAGTTACAGAGGTCTCAAAAATCCTGGAACACAACAAGCCGTTTGCCTCCTACTCCCCAGCAGGCATATCTTCTCGGGCTACATAGCTTTCATTCTATGAAACCCCACAGTCTTCCAAAGGAAGGCTAAGGAGCTATATTGGTTATATTTAAAACACTCTGGAAACTCCTGTATCATGACACGTTTTACCCACTATATTTTCCCTCCACATGAGATGAGAGCTTCCCTCCCAGTAGGGGCCTCGTTCATGAGAAATGAGTGTTTTTCCCTTTTGCCAGTAAGAAATCTTAAGACCTGGTGTAAAAACCATTCAGGCATAACAACTTATAGCCCAGCGGGTGCACTGATTAGCTAGGTTCTATAACCATAAAGTCAACAATAATCTACCTACATGCCCTTTCTGCAGGTGGTTGACCTACGAATGCTAAGTAAGTCAGCAACAGTTCAGCCGAAATTACATTGGATAGCGTTATGCGTAAACATGAACGCTCCAGCTTGTCCTTAACT
Source organism: Zalophus californianus (assembly GCF_009762305.2). NCBI lineage: Eukaryota > Metazoa > Chordata > Mammalia > Carnivora > Otariidae > Zalophus > Zalophus californianus. Next base: position 36,098,542 of record NC_045609.1, on the reverse strand, counting down.
ATACCACTGGGACTCCAGACCTGCAAAATAATCCATTACCCCCACTCGCCAACAACCCCACTGCAACTTTTTTCCTTCTTCATATGAATTTTCCCCACTATAACTGCTTTCGTGCTTACTGTGTCGCCCCTGTTAACGTGGCCCTTCATTTGTGTCTTCCACACACAGGTTATCCTTTATACCAAAGAGGAGGTGACTATTCCTCCTCCAGAGGACATCAACTTTAAGTTGATTTTTCCAGTAATGTTGACTGATCACACACTATCCTGTTTACACTCTCTTCACAGTCCCCCTGCAGATATTGGCCACACATTGGAAACCCAAGTCCACAGGGCAGAGGATACATACATACACATGCATTTTTTTTTTCAACTTAAAAGGGAAAAATATTCAACTATGACCACTCATTCAATAGCTCTAGTCTAAAAATCTAGAAATGGGGGCGCCTGGGTGGCTCAGTCGTTAAGCATCTGCCTTCAGCTCAGGTCACGATCCCAGGGTCCTGGGATCGAGCCCCGTATCGGGCTCCCTGCTCGGCGGGGAGCCTGCTTCTCCCTCTCCCACTCCCCCTGCTTGTGTTCCCTCTCTTGCTGTGTCTCTCTCTGTCAAATAAATAAATAAAATCTTTAAAAAATAAAATAAAATAAAATAAAAATAAAAATCTAGAAACGTTCCCTAAGTTTTGGTAAAATAAAAAGAGCTTTAATAATCAAGCAAAAACCCTTTCACCCAGTCAGACAAGAGTAGATATAGTCCTTGGATATTACTATTAAAATATCCTGTTGTTTTTTTTTTTTAATGGCTTGGAATTTAGACCAGGTTAAACGGAAACAACCAAAAGGACAGTGCATCTCTTAGATTCCACTAGGAAGGACTAGGAATCCAAATCTACCCTTAAGAAAAGCCATTACCTCCTCTGAAAGCAGCAGGTATGAGGCCTAATGGCCTGTCATAATGAAAGGTCAAGTATCTGACATTGGGACTAACACCACTGTGTGACACAGAGTGATTTACACAACCCCCACTCAAAAAAGGTGTAGGAAGTTTGACGATTCATAAAATCATAAATTATAAATCAATTCCTGGAGATGGAGAGATTGATTTATCCCCAGGCCTGTTCATTCCCAAGGTGTGAGACCCTTTTATGGGACCCCTTGAGTGAAAGGAGACAAAGAAGAGAAAGGCCCCTTGGGCCACTTCTGCTGTTCCAGCCTTGCCTTACAAACCTACTGCTCCTGTAAGTCTCATTTCAATCTAGTAATGCCCATCTTCAGAGATAAGCACTGGGTCAGAGGAATAAATTGAAAGAAGACAGAAGTGGCGCTGGCCTTTAGGTAAAGGGGGTCTGGATTTTCCCAGTTCCCCAAATCCAGGTGAAAATGGAGAAAATCCTATTAAATATTTAGGACATTGAGCCAGACAGCTTTGCACATCCCCACATGCAGAAACACCTGCTTACATAATCAACATTTTTAGGACTCGTCTGACATGATTTATGAATAATCTTCTTCTAAAAAGTTTATCAAATATGCTGTGTCCCTAAATTTCTAGAGCAAAGGAGTAGCTTTTTCACTCTTTAAAAAAGTCCATGTGCTTACTCTCTATTTGAGATGATAAAAGTAAAACCATCTATTTTGGCAGAGCCCTGGGTTCCATTTTGGAGACAGGCATTCACAGACAGGTGCAATCAAGCAATACATGCTCAGAAGGAAATTCTACCCTAATCACAGAGCTGAGCGAGCCTCACACTTATCCACCCTGTGGCTCTGAAACCAGCAGTACAAAAACAGCTGACAGTACCCTATCCCTGAACTTCTTCAAATTAATTGTCCAGTGGCTCAGAATAATACTGAGAACCACTTATCTTCACTCTTGCACAGAGATTCTTAGGTGAGAGCATTTTAACCCCCAATTTAGAGAAGGGGCAACTGAGGTCCAAAGTGAGTCAGTTCACAACAGCCAACAGCAAACAGGTTGAGGGGTGACTCCGACCACAATCCAGGCCTCCTGGCTCCAAATGCCAGGCTTTCTTCACTGCACCATGCTGTTGTTTAAGTCAATGAAAATATCAATATTTCTTGGGCTGCATAGCTGAAGAGATAAATCTCTCCCAACATACCTCAGATAAATTTTAAAACTAAGAGAATCAATGGCAATGCAAATACCACTATTAGATACTTATTATGTTGCAAAGCTTGAAAACAGTCAGGTAAATGGAAAAGTTACTTTTTTCCTACATAAATTTGTTAATGGGTGGCATAATGGGGAGCCCTGTTTGCTGGCACTCTGTGAAACGTCTACAAATTGCCTCTGCAAAGCATTATAGGTTGTCAGACTAATGTAGTTGAAGATAATTTGGCCTTTCAGTGAATTGAACCTCACAGCACGATTATACTCCACAACCAAGTAGAGTGTCACAATTATTCTTTCATGCTGAATTACCATATAATGTCATGAGTCTACCTGTCATAAGTCCTGTAGCCTAGTTTGAATTTTTCCCCCTAAATCTATGGTTCATGGCAAAAAAATATACAAATATATAATTTTTTTTGCTTCTAATGGAAATCTGATTGTTTTTATCAACAATAAATTTCATAGCAAATCAAAGGATATGCTTGGACAAACAATCCGATACTCAAGGTTAAAAAACACACAAATAATAAATTGCTGGTGTGTCATGTTCAATTTTTACTACAGCATTACACTGCAATAACCATAACAGGATCTAAATTGTTGTCAGAACATTAAACAAACCCCCATCCTTCACAAAGGCATCCTGTCTGAGTAATTCATACAACGGAAACAACTATCAAATTTTCCACTGTCCCACCACTACACCATACATCAGCGCAATTTTATGTATTTGGACAATTCGTTGAATAAATTACTTCCATCCTGCCTGCTCTTGCCACTTCTGTTAAGAGTCATATCAGTTTTAATTGTCTTTCTGTCTATATGGAGGCACTGTTTTTCTGGCCTTTTCCTGTGCTATTTCCTGAGCACCAAAATAAACTACGAACACCCATCAGAGCTGGGCGCCAGGGACACACGGCTACACGAAGGGGGTGTCCTGTTGGAGATCAAGAGTTTCTTCCCTCTCCTTTTACATAACAGTTGCTGACTGTGTGTTTGGGAGCCTAACTATTCATGATGCGGGGTGGGAACATGGTGGCTTTTCAAAAATCAGAGCTCTAACTAAAAGCTAAAAGTACTCACCACCCCACATTCTACTGTTTCCACTTGGTCATTTACTTTCTTGGTTCATGACCACATCTAGCCTGGCAAAGGAAATGGGCTCAGCCTATCACTGTCCCCAGGTCCACTCGGAGTCTGAATCTAGACTGACTCAACATAGCTCATCAGCCAGGTCATGGGAAAGCCCACCAATTGTTTCCCTTTGGCTTATTGCTCCCAAGCAAATGACAAGCCCACCTTTCCAGGTTGGATCATGCACAGAGGCTCATGCCCCAAGTATAGCTGTAGAACAAGTAACACCATAAAGAGCAGAAATAAACTTTGTCTCTACCGGGGGGGGGAGTTAATGACTTACCATCGTGTTTCTCAACATGATGACACCAACCAAAAAGAATTGGATCGATCCAATGCAACTGTTTCCTAAATGAGATCTTTTTAGGTTAGCCTACGGTTCAGCACGTGCATTTACCCAGCCAAAGTCAACACACCAGGTCAGATAATTTCATGGAAAGAGATGAGTAAAGGCTCCTAGGGACCCCAAACTACCTGGGGTGCTGTTTTAAAATTATCCCATCACCTGTGTCACTGTAGTCAAATAAATAACCACACACTGAAATCTCATCACACTGGCTACTTGAAGCCTGATGCTGCCAAAGACTGTCTGACGCTGAGCTACTTTGAACTGGCTCTGAAACAGATCCACTGGATACTAAATGCTGCCCTACAATACGGCGTTGGGCTTGTGATTCCAGTTGGCCTGTTTTGCTTCTCAGGGTGGTGTAACAGAAGGAAGCCCCATTCAGAGAGGTTACCCTGGACCTGGTACCCCCCATGTTAACTCAGTAGCTTTGCTGGGTAGTAGAAAGTAACTCCTTATTTATAATCCCAAAAGCAATAATAAACACAAAACTATGATTTACTCTGAACCTTCCTATTATTAAAACACTTTGTCTTATAGTTTTATTGATTTACAATCTGTCCTACTTACTTTTTTAGCATCTGAAAACAATCAAGGCACAAAGCTGCAAAATGTTTGGACATTAATTGTTAGGAGACAGCATTTTATTCCAGGCGAGGGGTTTGAGGCCTCGACAGCGATGCATTCTGGTACCGGAATGATTTATGGTCTTGTAGCAATAACGATGCACCAGGGCCATTAACATATTGGCAGGCCCTAGGATGGATTAGTGGCATTGATTATTTCATGGGCCACTGATACCCATTTGTTACGAGGAGCTCAAAGATGGCCTCTCCCTAACTGAAATCTTTTTATGAGCAGACAGCATTTTAAGTGTTAGGAACCTGGGATTTGGGCCATTTTTTATAATCTTGCTGTCGCCTCACCTTAGTATGCAACCAAAAAAAAAATGTCAAAAAATTAAAGTTCATTCTTCACCACTAGCCTTAATTCCTCAACTCGTCATAACCATGTCTTCTTTAAAAATTAATGATTGCTAGCATTTAGCCACTGGTTGTTGCTATGAAGATCTATGCAAAAAGCAAGGATCCCCATAGAGTGTGTGATATATGGAATACTCTTTATTACTACAATAAAACTTACTGACATTTCAATACTTCTGCAAATAGCATTATAGTATCAATCTTCTGAATTAGGTTGAAAATTAAGCTGTAAATTAAAAGAAAGTGTACTTTGGAATACAACATGATATGTCACCTAGAGAAGGACCTTTGTGCATAACTGAGCCGAGCTGGAACAGAGAGATGAGCCCAGGACCTTGGCAGTGCTGCTCACATTCTAAAGATCTAGGTTACACTGGAAGAATTCATCCAGAAATCCTGATACTCCATCTCTAGGGACATTTTCTTTCATTGTAAAAGTCAAGGGATTTGACAACAGCCTTTTATGAATGCAATGAAACCCCCAATCTTAATGTGTTTTTCTTCTTTGCCATATTCTTACCATACATTTCAAATAGGGCACACAGAATAATAAACACCTTATAAAACACAAGAAATTAACATCCATTATGCTTATAATGCGTTTATACACATATAAAAATGATTACCCTCTCTGTCTCACCAAATACAAAATTACTCTTATCCCCACCCACTTCCAGCCTGGCCTTCAAAGAAGCTCAGAGCAGAGGGCCATCCAGGACACTAAATGACAACTCCCATAGCCAGGACAGCTTTGAAACTGTTCAGTTCAAAGGCTAATGTTACATACTATAAATTGTAGAAAGCCCAGATCAGAGCCCACACAAAATGGTGATGCAAAAGACTACTGACTTTCAAATATGTATTTGTTGAAAAGTGTCTTAAATCATTTCCACCCATCTTCCACAACATTCTCTGTACCCGTAAGATGTGACTACAGAGTTAAAACAGAGCTGTTCTTTGAAACATCTTGATGAAAATCCAGACTAACCCCAGCCCATGATCACTTCCCATACTTCCTCACCTGTTTCTTTAGACTAGAAGCTCTTTCAAGTCAGTGTCTACTTCTCTTAGATCCCACCACCCACAGCCCTCACATTTTCAGAGGTCTACACGTCCCAGGCCAGAGTGAGTAAAGAGTGCACTCCACTCCCTAGGTATGGCAGGCAGTGATGAGAAGGATTCTGCGGCAGAGTTTTGACTCAACAGGAAGAGATGCCATGATTGGCCAAGTGGCCTGAGAATACAGGAGTGGAGGGGATGGTCCAAATGGTGATATCTGTGACTGCGAATTCAGAAGTCAACATGCTTTCCTTAGCTAACCAGAAGACCGCTCAGTTACACTGGATAAAGACAAAAGCTTTGAGAGTATTTCCACTCACAGAATGGGCCTAAGGAAACAAAGCACCTTCTCGAAGAGAGTTGTAACGCAGACCACAAATCAGAGGGTTTTAGAGTAAAAACAATCATGAGGTGGACTAATCTAAGTCTTTCATTTCATAAGTGAAAAAGCCAAGACCTGTTGTTAACTGACTCACATGAGGTCACACCAGTAGCGGTCTCCTGCATGCATGCTCTCCCCACACCACCACAACACTTCGTTTGTGTGTCCTCTTGCATGCTGCTTAATTTTCTTTCCTTTCCATGTACATAATTTTCATATTTTACTAAGGATGGATGTACTGCTGACTTCTCAGACACTGGATTATATGATAAGACATAAACTCAATCATCTATATTATTGTAAATTTAGGGAAACAATCTTGGAGTATGATGTATAGTAATTCAGGGTTAAGTAGAAAACAACACAAAGAATTTGCCACTTGTGAATTTTCATGTTTTATTTTAAACAGGCAAGAAAGACATTGTAAATGTGTACTTGAATGCAAAAAAGTGCTTTGGGCTCTAGCCTCTAACTTACGAGGCCTTTGTATAAATTACCCAACATTAAAATACACAAGGAAAAGAACTTCTCAAAACTCTTAAATCAGCTCCTACCATATCCAGCTTATAAATCAACTGGTTAAGTGGACCTTCCATTTCCCATGGAAATTAAACTTCTCACTCTTTACAGCTCTCCATGATAGAGTCCATGAGTAGACTGAATAGATCATGGCCTTCCCAGGATAACAAGGAGATGAAATAAGACTAAGGGGGACCACCTTCATTACCTTCATTACGTCAGCCAGAAATCCTAAAAAGGCTGTGCACAATCCTACTTTTTCCTCAACATCCAGACACAGATTTTCAGCAAGGTTCAAACTCCCTGCCTCCAGGGAAAATAATACATAACCACCTATAAGAGAAGGAGCTTCTATCCCACATAAAAGTTTGTTTGTTTTTTTTTTTTTTTTAATTAAATCCTCTCTGGAGAAACACTCCACAACTTGGAAACAACCCTGGGTCACCACTGCAAAACTTAACAAGTGAAATGTAGGTCTAACTTAATTTGAACAAGCTGAAATGTCAACCTTTTCCTTTTTATTTACTTCCTAGTTAAGATGGAGAGCAGCTGGTTACCTGCTCACATAAAACCACCATGCTACACCAGAAGAGTATCATTCAAACTTCTCTTCTTCTAGGCAAATAATGCCAACCCCATAAAGCTCTTCAGATATATCATTTTGCAAATTATTGTTATCTCTACAGTTCCTCTGGGCTTTTGCCAAATTTCCCACATCCTTCGCAAACTAGGTAGTCCAGATGGCATTGCAGGGCTGGGTGTTAATTGAAGAACAGCTTAACTGTTTGGACATGTTATGCATCTATTACCCAATTGTCAATCTTGTAATGTTTGCTGTATGACTATATCTTTGGGGAAATGAATGCCAAATGAAAATTTACCCTAATCTATTTCTCTTTTTATTCTCTTAGGGCTCTTTCTGATGATTTGTTAACCCGCTTCACTTTATTCTACAAGCTCAAGTCAGTCACATAACCAAAATTAATAACCAAGACCCGGGATAGGGGTAAATGGTTATTGACCAAGATACTTGTCCTCTTTAAAATATTTATCTTTTTGTCTGCAACAACCATTCATAAACATGACTGTTCACATGTGCAGTTACAAAGGGCACACAATGATGGAAAGGATTCTCAACATATATTATTCTCCTGTTTCTAAATTCCACTTTTAATATGTTATATGCTTTTACTAAATACCTACTCTATTTTTACAGTAAGACCTTATTAATTCACCTAAGACATTGGAAGTTTTGAAAAATACTGAAGTTGGGATGCCCGGATGGCTCAGTCAGTTAGGCAGCTGACTCTTGGTTTCGGTTCAGGTCATGATCTCAGGGTCCTTGGATCAAGTCCCGCATCAGGCTCCTCACTCAGCCAGGAGTTTGCTTGAGGATTCTCTCTCTCCCCCTCCCCACCCCCTTACTGGCTCTCTTTCTCTCTCTCTCTTGCTCCCTAAAAGAAACAAGTAAATCTTTAAAAAGAAAACTACTGAAATTGAATTTTGTCCCATTGCTGACGGAGAACCAATCAGGCTCATGACAGGTGCTTAGTAAATTATATGTTGACTAAATTAATAGTGCTTTGCAAAATTGTTGTCAATTCTCCACCCTTCCTGTACCTAAGCCCTCTGCCATGTGATTTTAGTTCCTACCACTGGAGTATTTATCCCTAATGCATTGATGATGCTTTTGACTGCAAGATTTCATTATACCCATGGAATGTGGACTGAAATCACAATGGGCCAGTTCTGAGTCTCTACTCGAAGGCATCACATATTTCCTCTGCCCTCTGTGAGCCTCCAACATCTGAAATCTGAAGAGCTAGCCTAGAAAGTCCTTTGCTTCCAGGCAAAAGAGAGACGCATGAAGGAGAGCAGCACAACAAATGCACAGACCTACACATGGAGCAGAGCTTTGTCCATCTGCAAACCTTTGAGGGGGGTAATAACTGCTCATCACTGAGTGCCACTAGATGTTGGAGGATTTTTTTAAGAGCAGTATTGTTGTGGCAACTGATACACAACAAATGGTGCAAAGAAGATTGTAGGGTCAGGTTTGACCACCTTGAGAAAAATCGTCCATGTATACAAGAAAAAAATTAAAAGCCAATTATGTTTGGTTGTTGTTGTTTACCACATCCTCTAAGAATCCTTCACTAGCTGCAGACTACATTGAGGCAATAAAACATTTCAAAACTCTAAAGATTAATTTTTTTGTCCAGTAACTAGGACAAAGCTTGGCCCCAAGTATCTCAACTACTGAAGTTTTACCCAGTGGTTGGAGAACACAGGGAGAAGAACTAAATAAGGAATGAAGGTCACTTTCATAATCCCCATCAGAGGAATTGCTAGCAGGTGCCTATTTAAATGAACACTCTGTTGGTCCTTAAAATGAACATATGTTCTCTGTTTGGAAGGGCAGGCCGGCCAATCTGTAGGTTCTGAAGTGAGACTGAACAGCTAACTGAAGTTGTCTGGTCACGTTAGCCAGATGAGGCATCTCTGACCACTCATCAACCCCCACTTTCCCCCCAACGGCCTCCTGTCCCATTGATGTCACATCAAGAGGACAGTGAGGCAGAGCACGCCCAGAGAGATCAACTGCAGCAGGGAATTCTCTTCCAAAAGCACTTCCATGTGCCGCCAAGGTGGCCTCCGCAGCATGGCAATAAGAGCCATGCCATTAAAGGCAAGTTTCCGTTTTATGCGCTCAAGACTTCTGTGGCAGGATCCCACGATTCCCCAGGAAACCTGATTTACCATCCCATTGCCCTGTTTTTATAGGGCTTGACTCTGCAAATGGAACTGATGGAGACCTCAACCATGAGTCCCTGAGTCCTCAGGTATAATTGCAGATTTACAATGCCTACAAAGTCATTCTGTCATACTCATGTCTTCTGAACATGTCCCTGGAAGGGACTCCCTAAGGCTTCAGCTGAGTTCCATTTGCTGCTCTCCCCACCCCCAAACAAAAAAATATTCTCCTCCTGGGAGCGCACTTTCCCTTACCCCTGAGTTCACAATCTAGGAAGCCCTGTATAGATCTGATGACCACTAGTAAAGACAAGGCAGTCACGGGCAGGAAAGCTCACTTGGGGGATGGATGACAAGATATTACGGGGAGAAGTGGGGTGGGAAAAGGAAGAGAAAGTGTACTCTGAGTCATACTGGTGGGGTTTTTCACAGCGAATCACACACAGGAATGATTCACTACTCACTCTGCTATGCTCACTCATTTTTCATATCATAATTTTCACTGCCCCATCAGCCTGTTCCACCAAGGTCAAATGAAGGGAATGATAGCATGTACACCACACTGAGATTTATTATAAACGAAGTCACTCACCTTTTATGTGGAGCAAATGGGCTCCTGAAATCACCATTTATGAAGATGGACCTGAGCAACAGTCATGTGAGAAGACAGCAGGGGAGGGAGACTCGGTCCAAATGGCACTGTGGAACTCCCATATCCCCTTTCCCACGCACAGAATAGAGACTGAGGCTACCCACTAGCTTGAACTTAAGCAAATGCAAGACTCTGAATCAACATCAGAGTTGAAGCTATGCCTTTGTCCTATTTTACATAGTGTTGGAGAGGGTCTTCCAGAGAAGGTAACATCTGAGCAGATCTTAAATGAAATGCATCAAAAAACACTGTTCCAAGATTTTTATAAAAGTTACTTGAATAATAAGGCTTTATTACATAACAGAAGGCCAAAGATAAAATGCTTTCCAGGGTTAATTCACCAATCATGGTATCATCAAAGACCCAAGTACTTTCATCTTTCTGCTCTGCCACCTTCAATTCAAAACTGCTCCTCATGGAGGAAAGATGGCTGCTACAGGCATCACATGTAGACACAACCACACCCAGAGAATGTTCTCTATTACAGAGGAAAACTTTCCCAGAAGTCCCCACCATACAGACCACACCTCATGATCATTGACAATAAGAGGATCACATGCCCGTGCCCAAACAGTCACAGGAGACTGGGGAGAAAATACTTTCCATGATTCCACGACATGAAGGTCATGAAAGTCCTTCAATGGCACAAAGGGTTAATTGTATGAATGGGTTCTGAGTACAAGCATAAGGGATAACAGAGGTGATTACTGGGAATAGGTTCTATACCTGCCCTCAGGATTTTGTACTCACATTTCCCCCTACTTTTCTCACTACCTCCATGGCATCCTTCCTCATCTCTCTGAGGTCTCTGCTCACATGTTAAGTTGTGCAAGAGACCTTCTCTGACCACTCTATCTCAAAGAGCTGTACACCTACACTCACCGTTCTCTACTCCCTACTTTAGTCTTCATAGTGCTTACCAACACCATATGTACATATGCATGTATTTGTTTACCATTGGTCTTCTCCCTCTCTAAGCTCTTTCAGGCACATAACAGACATTCAAATATTTGTGGAATGAAGGAAGAAAAGGAATTCACTGTTATGTCTCACCCTTAGTCTTAATTCTCTACTCTTTGCCAAGCCAGCAAACAGTTCTCCTTGCTCTTCTCTATTTTCCTGGCCCCAACTTTTCGCTCAAACTATCCCCCTCCTACAATGTCCTCTCCACTTTTCCTCTGCTTCATTAAACGCTGTCTTTAAGAGCAAGCTCAAATTCCACTTCTTTCGTAAAGCCTGTCATGATCCAAACCTCACATGATCTCCGGATAGTACTTTCAATTTGCAAAGCTTATGTTATTTCTTTCATAGTGTTTTCCTTGAACCCAAAACTGGAGCTATATGTACCCATAGATCTTGACACACTCAACACTCTTTTTATAACTGAGGAAACAGAGTCCCAGAATTGCTTCAACCTGCCCAATAATGGACCAGCAGAACATGTACAAAGATTGACAGTCCCTATTCGATAATTAGCCAGTACTGAAATTTGTAGAATATTCTCCAGGTGGTAATTTTTTATATTTTCTGCATAACTGGGTGTTTGGGGAAAATGCATGGCAAATGACTATGCAACTCTGTGCTAATAAGCACAAATAGGTCACTGTGTCAGTCCCAAAAATGTGGAATAAGGTTCAACTGAATGAGAGAAACCTTCCTTATCCTTATTCTTTCATAAGTCTGAGCTCACTGATGGAACAGAGAATGATAGTGGGGCTGACAGTAAAGGGAAATACAAAATGCCAGGGGATAGAGAACTGTGAAAGTTGTCAGTCACTTGACATTTCTAAGCCTCAGTACCCTCATCCATGAGAGGAATGGAATTAGACTAGATCAACTAACTAGCAGGACTTGCTTAAAAAAAAAAAAAAACGCTAACATCAAACCCAAAAAGCATAACTGCTTTGGTTGTAGCAGGTACTGCTAACATCCTTACCCTCCGAACATCTTGCTTAACCCCAACAATAGTTCCTTCACCAGTGGATGGCTTAATCTTTGGGGATGTCTCTTCTAGCATTGAGATATGATAGTTCTAAAATAGATGATCATGATACCAATAGTACTAAGAATACTGAAAGACTGCAGTGACTTACAGAACAATTTACACTCTCTACAGCCCCAGGAAGAAGTTATTAATTATGGGGCAGACATGGGTCTTGTGAAACCATGATAAATCAAGTGTTCATAAACTAGGAATTGATAGATGGATGAATGGATGGGAGAGAGGGAGGAAAGGCAATCTAATTTTCATTAATTTTAAAAAGAATAATCAAATTATCCTTAATTGCCAATTAGACCAAAGTTCCTCACAGTTATATAGGAAACAAATGTAAGTAGTCTAGATGCCCAACAATAAGAGACTGGCAAAGAAAACCCGACCAAATACCCTGTGTCTCCACTAGCCACCATGTTTCAGAAGAATTATTAAGGGCATGAGAATATGCTAAAAGTATATATTGACACATACAAAAGTTGCAAAAAAGATTAGGGAGTGATCCAAGTTTCCAAAAATGTATTGTATATATGTTTTTCTAAAAAGACTGAAAGATCCACAACAAAAAATTAACAGTGTTAACTTCTGGGTGGTGGGATTACCAGTATTTTTTTTTTCTTCAGAATTTTCCTATTTATTTTCAAACTTCCTACAAAAAACATGTATTTCATTTATGATAAGAAAAGGGTTGAAATAAATTAAGAAGTAGAAAAGAAAACTGAGTGAACATTCTGTTTCTTACCCATCCCACTTAAAAGCTCAAAAGTCCAAGGGATTTAGAGTGATGTACCAAAACTATCCAAATTGACCGCAAAAGAACAAGAAGGGGAAAGGTGAAATCTCTCTGGACCACATGTCAGTATCCTTGGCATGGATCTCACCCCATCTGACTGTATCAGAATCTCTAAGGGGAGGGGCCTCGGATACCTGTACTCTGCTTCTGGGAAGCACAGGGGCCGTGGTTCTTATGAGATGTGCTGGTAACTAGCATGTAAAGATCATGGAAGCTATGATAAATAAAGGCAAAAAAAAAAAAAGTTCTTAATCTGCCTCCACAAATTAGGGATCCCCATGTGAGAAAAGCTACCATTCTTTTCTCCAAAGTCTCCTGAGATCACCTTCGTGGTCCCAGGTTTTCATACTACAAAAAGGACCAGAATTCTCTGTGACCTGTTACACTGAACTGTATCTCTGAGCCATGTGTGAGCCAGCCTTAGTAAACTTAATTTTATCACTTGTCAAATTTTTCAACCTTTGATAAATTACTCACTACCAGAATTAATGTATGATACAATATCCAAGTGGTTAGCCAGCTCTGAACTTAGATGATCCCCAAACGATGCTGGATATACACCTGAGGGTAGCAGGGCTGCCAGGCTGCTACAGCCTCTAGTCTGCACGAGGAATGTGGGTGTGAGCATGAGGGCAAATCCACATTTCAACATCAGCAGAGTGACAATCTATGCCATACCTGACAATATGTCTCATGGATCTCCAAGCAACAATGTATTAATTTCATTTTTTTAAAACTCCCATTCATCATTTCTAGCAAGTCAACAGTCCTTCTCCCAAGACCTTGCTTTAATTGTGAAGGCAGCTGATATTGCATTCTGGGCCAACATTTCTTAGAACTGTGTTGCTACCTCAGACATTTAGTTCTATGCGGAATCTGAAGAGAGAAATGAGTGCAGTCTGGAGGAATGTCACAAGAAAGATAGCTCGTCAAAACCAGGTGTGTACACCCTTAAGGGGGAATTTATTTTTTGTAATAGAGAGCAAAAAAAAAAAAAAATCAGAAATTCTTATTTCCAAGCCATTCTTTGAGGGGAAAGGGTGGAGGGGTTGAGAGGGGAAGAAGGAAAAAATAAACTTTATTTTTGGATGGAAAATGTATAAAGGATGTATTAGACCCATCAGCATCAATTCTGAAATACAAAGTTTCCTTCAGTGTATTCCAAAATGAGAAAGAGATTTTCTGAGCTCCGTAAGGTCCCTGATTCCTTGAAAGTACCAAAAACACAATGGCTCATTTTGAAACCATCACACTTAAGGCTGGATAGAATTAAGTTGGGGATAAGTTACCTTTTCACTTTCCCGAAAACGTGTGTGTGTTTGTGTTTCTCTTCCAGAATTTAAATAACACTTATTCTTATCCAAGACTCCTCCATCAACTGGTCTCAGAAAATCACTTTATTCATACAATGAGACAAAATCCTAAATAGATATTTGAGTATGGTATTCAATTATAATAAATTGATTTACCTTCTATTGCTTCTTACAATCACTGACTGTATTTAAAAGGAAAAAGGAAAAACAAAACCTCAAATAGGTTTTGGACCATACTCCACACTGTTCTTTTCTGAAATAACCATTCCATAAATATTAAACCTATTGTACCATACCCAAAACTACACATTTTTCTCAGGGGGATAAATAAATTCATCTTTTTTTCTGTCCAATTAATTTTTTGTGTTTTTTTTAATTTAATTGTAGTAACACTTAACATGAGATCTACCCTCTTAAATTCTTTCTTTGCCGAATATAATATATTGGGGTTTGGGTTAGAGCATATTCCTACCTTAAAGTAAAATGTTACCAGCATTAAATATTGAGTCACTCCTTAACATATATAGACTGGATAAAGGTAGAAAGACACTAAGTTTTTCCTGTACAAAGGAGACATGCATTATCATGGCTATCATACTACTTCATGAAGCAACAATACGTCGCCTTCTAGAAACATCATTTTCAAAAGGAGCAGGTAAATATTATTATTTAGTACACTAAGGCAACAATAACTGATTAAAGCAAATTTAGTGGAAACATTAAAATAATGGCAGGGGAAGAAAATTTATTCTGCAGAAAAACTGTGTGAACTTATTGGAAATAATCAGCCGCTCAGTTTGAATTAAATGAGTAAGAGTGAATGTGGGGGGGGGGGTGTCGTGTAGAGGGAGGTTGAAAGAGAAAGTCTGGCACACACTAGCTGGAATCTGCTAGCTTCCCTCTGCCATAGCGGCTAGGAAAATCTGCAAAGATGCAAACAATCCTTGGGTGTTCAGTTAGCAGTGAGTAAATTGCTATGGGATCTAAGGGCGGGCATACTTTAGCAGGCAATTCCTCTCTGTCTTTCATTCTGTTTGTCTGTGTTAAATTCCCCCTCTGCCCTCATCCATTCTCACATCCAGTTGCCTGCTTTGTCCATCCATCAACCCCCTCACTTTGTCAGTGCTGACTTCATCCCGGGCTCTCACAGCCGCGCTGCAGCCATCCTGAGGCCGCGGGGGACCCCCCGCCTGCTGCAGCCTGCCTGCTTCCGGATCTGCTGACAGAGGACCCAGTCAGCCGCTTGTCGTTTTCTATTGCTCAGGCCAGCAAAAACACTAATACTCAACCTGATTCCTATCGTCCTGCTTTTCACCTTTTCTACTGAAGAGAAGGGAAGAGAGAAAGACACAAGGAAAGAGAAACGGCGGCGGGGGGGGGGGGGGGGGGGGGGGAAGAAATAGGGGTAGCGGGGGTTGGCCGGGAATGGAGAGAGATGTTTGCTGAATTTTCTAGAACAATTTGCACACCAGTCAGGTGGAGGCTCAATCCAGCTTCCTGTACCACACATCAATAGAAATCACAGGGAGAAAATGTAGCACTAATTAAAGGTTGATAAGCTGTAGTCAAGTGCAGGTTAGGAGGAAAAAAACCAGCAGACTACTCTGGCCTGTGCAAGCCCAGCCCTACACAGCACTTTCATCGCCAGTTCAGGAGGGAAATCTTGCAGTGGTTTTTTATTTTTGTTTTTTGGGGGTTTTTTTAAGTTTTACCTTCAAAATCAAACAGATATGCTGGGAGAAAAATATTAGATGATTGTTCTTATTCAAAAGATCATTCGCAAAACATTTCATGGAGGGGGGGAGCTTACTAAAGAGGAAAATAGTTACCTAGCAACAAAACTATTTTAAAACATTCTTCAGTGTACTGCCTGATTGTGTGCTCTTAATTCAAAGATGTATAATTCTGAGCACCTGCCGAATTATTAAAATATTTCTTCCCTGAATTCTAAACTCTTCTTCCCCTCCCCAAAGAGGGCAAACTTCACAATAAGCCATAATCAGGATGATAAAAAACTTTTCAATGCTACATATTTCTTTAAATTTTACTCTTAGGGTGGAAAGAATTTTATGTGAAATATGAGCAATTAAATTAGTAAAACTACTTATACAACTGCGCTTAAAATGACTTTAAAACAAAGCAGCTCAGTGGGGTAGGTTTTTCTGTAACTACTGATAATTGTAACTAACATCTGAGAGGTCTTGCTACCTGCAAGGCGTTTTCATGTATGTTATTTGATCCTCACACCATACCATTCTCCAGGGATTGGTCCAGGATTTTTGGAACTGAGAAAGCTTAAATCCAGCAATTCAATAACTTTCCCCAAATCATACCACTGCCAAGTAAGGGCATCAGAATTCAAACGTAGCTGTTGGAATTCCAACTCTTTGCCCAATAGATGAGCACATCCAGTCACCTAGCCCCAAAGATTCTTTGACATTTAAAAAAAAACCTGAAAGATCTCCTGGGACAAAAATGACTAACTGAACCCATTTCTCTATCCAAGGCGTGACCACAAAATAATTGAGACTGGCGTTTTAGTATAGCACCCCCAATTCTTATTTGGGGAGACTATTCACTTTCGTAGTGAACCAAACTGACAACCTATGTGAACAAACCAAGAGAAGTTTCCAGAAGAAATGCTCGTGACTTAGGAATAAATGTGTTGCCTTCCCAGGCATCAACTTTGAAGAGCTAAGCACACACTCGGATGTTTTAAGTTTTGGTGTGTGTTAGGAAATCAATCGCAGCATCCTGTGACCCACCACAGCTCGTATCAAGAAAGATATGGGAGGGGAACTGCAAATTACTAACCAGGGCTGTGCAGGCACAGCATGAAAAGAGGACTGGAAAGCCAGCAAGGCCTCCCTGCTGTCCAGTCTCCACTCAGCACTCCCACCACACACCTAATCCAGAACCTTCACCCAACCACTCGTTCTTCAATCCTTTTGTTTTCTCGAACCCACATGCCCAGATGGGCTTTGGCTGTGACCCAGGAGACCAGGGGAAGGGCAGGAAAAAAGGCAGTGGCACCAGGTCTCCTCTGTGCTGCTACTATACAGACATCTCTAATTAGACAGCAACAAAATTTTATTAATAGGATGGACATTATAGAATGAGCTTGTTATAAATGGGCCCTGTCAGGGCCTTATTCAGCTACCAAATGAGTATTCTCAGTTCAGTGCTCTCATCTGAGGCATCACGCCTAGTGCTGGATAACAAATGATTGCTATTAACCGTATTGTTAGTAATGATGGCTGAAAACAAACAAAAACCCATAAATAACAGTCTACAGAAAAATTAACCCATAAACTTGATAGATATCCAGCTGAGAAATAATAAATGACACTTTGGGGCCTGCTGGGAGAAGCTAGTGGTTTTTGTTTTCCTCTCTGTCATTAACACATTTTCTGTGCTAAAAATTAGATTCTGATATATAATTATCAACGCTCCCAGATATTAATTCTGCTATTGCTCCCTCGGTTTCTCTTCTGGCTGGGCTATAATGTTATTCACAGATTACTCCGAGAAAACACATCAAACACTTAACAGAACAGGTCAAAGTGACAAGCAGCTTCTGCTGACAACACCAACCTGCACCGTCTTTTTAACCAGGGACACAAAACAAATTTCTCATATTAATTAACTAGGGTTTCCTTCCAGCCACAACAGGCCCATACAATGTGATGTGAGCTAAGCAAATTTCCTACTTCTCTAATGAAGGTGGCCAAGGGAAGCGAGGAGTGACAAAATTATCTTGCATTTATGGCATTCAAATCCACATTCATTAATGTCTTTCAGGGAGGAGACGGGCTTCAAAACAACTTTCCAACAGCAGAGCATCTCTCACCTTGAGCCCCTTCCTCTCTTAGGGCTCGGTGGAAGGGTAAGTACATACACCCACAGATAAGCATGTAAACAAGAGACCTTCCCCAAGGGGAGCCAGAATTTCAGCCATAGAATCCGAATTAGCACTGTCCCTGAAAAGTCCTTGAACTTCCCAAATGCCATGACTTCCACACATTTAATTGTCCTTGACTGGAATACGATCTCACCCATCAATGGCTTGTATTTGCCAAGAACTACCAAGAGAAGAGAAATTCACCAGGCTCCTCCATGGACTGACCCGTACCCTGTAAGCAGACAAGACACACACACACACACACACACACACACACACACAGTACCCTCATGCACATATGTCAAGTCCTTATCACCAGTTTGGGCATTATCAGTGCAATCTACACTACGAATTTCTTCTGCTATCTGAAAATTTAAATTTCAAGAAAAATAACTGGGGGAAAGTTTTTTTTAATCAAAAAGATGAAGGTGCCCAACTTTGAGAATATATGCTTAATCATGTCTGGTTAAAATTAAGATAATGAAATGTGAGAAGACTAAAATGAGGCCGGCAGAGGTTGGGTGGGGGGAGATCCACACACATAGGCCAGTGCAAATAAATGAATGAATTAGTAGATACACCCTCCATTTCCCAAGCCTCGCCTTCTACTGGGAAAAAAAGAGGCGGAAACTTCCTAGTCCTAAACAAATGTCTTCAAGTAGAAGCTCTTTTGCCAGTTAGGGGAATTAACATAAGAATAGGAAAATTATTTAAAATTAGGCAGTATGACCAAGTCTCTAAAACACAGAAGCAAAAATGGAGGGAGGGCAGAGATGAATGCAAGAAGCAGAGAAGAGAGCACAGGTGACAATCAAGAGAACCAAAGCCACTATGTGAAAAACTGGAGGGAAAAAAAAATAGGTGAGGTGTTTTAACCCCAAATTTAGAAAACCTTCCTAACTCTCAGCAGTTGTGGGATGTTCCCTTTCTCCTTTCAAGCTCCATCAAGGAAGCTGAGCTGGCCATGATGTCAATATTCTTAAGATGCAATTTAAAAAATTAATAATAATAAGCAAATGATCTCCCATCTCCGGTGCCTCGTTGTTAACCCTCATGCCTCATCCCTGTGATCACACTGCCTTGATGACAAGAGCCTATGCTGCAAATCCCTCACCCTCCGTGCACTCCATTTTCTCAGTATCTGGCATTGTGATATTAAATAACTATAAAACTAGAAAGCCAAAATAACTAAATCACCTGGCAGCCAATTTCTGAGAGTTAAACCACAAACCCGGAAAATGGTGGAGTGTGTTGAAATAATGTAAAGGAAACCCATAAATTCAAACTTTATGTTCTGTAAAGAACAAATATGAAAAAGGCATCAAAATAATGAAAGATTGTTTATGTATTCTGGCATGAAATGGGAACGTGTTATGAGAGAGAGAGCAGTGGTGGAGACGGATCGACGGAGCTGACAGTGCGGTATTCATCCTGCACGGCGAAGCAGCCGCCCCGCTAGTGGCAGTCGACAGCACAATAAATCAAGGGCTCTCGAAGCTGTACCTACAGCTTATTACATCCAAGATGACAAATAAATAATAATCCCTGTCAGAGCGGCCCTTTGCTCAAGGATTGAGCCTGAAACCTTTGGCTCATCACTCCTCATCTTAAGTGAAAACACTAGAACTAGGGAATTGGAGGCCACGGTTTGCTAAGCTCATGAAACACAAAACAAGCAGGACCCGGGAACTAGGACTGAACAAGAAAGGTCAAGGAAGGAAGGAAGGATAAACATTTAAAGAATCCTGACCGAGACGGGGCAACGCAGCAAAATGAATGCTGGTTAACATGTCCTAATCATTGGTGGCGGGGGGCGGGGGGGGGGGGTTAAAAAAAAAAATGCGTGACACCGATGCCTTGTCCCCACACAGAGGTATTCCAGACTTCATACAAAACGCAGTCCCCAGTACCGGGCAGGCAAAGGGGCAGTGTCATAGGGGCACCAGGGGCCAAACACCAGTGGCCACCAGCCTCCCAAACCCCTCACCACCCCATTCACCTTCCCATCTGATTTAAAACTCAACCAAGTGGTGGAAAATCATCCTCCCTGTGTAGTAACTCCAGCCCCCTCGCAGCCTCAGAGGAGAGACGACAGTGCTGACCAGGGCCAAGGCAAGAGGAAGACTGAGTCACAGAGCCATTCCTGTTTCCCAGCTTGGTGGCTTAGTCAACTCCTCTCATGCACATCCGGCACTGGGGCTCCTCCATGTAGGGAAGACAGAGCCCTGCCCCCAAATGTGCCTGGCATCCTAGGGCATTATGACCTTGAACTCCTCTCAACTTTGAGCATTCTTGTTTCCCTATTGTCCCTGAGTGGTTAGGTGGAAGGTTTCTTCCAGACCATCCCTCTCTCTGGGTGGGCTCTACACCAACAATTCCCAATCTGATTTTCCAAGCAAGGCCATCTCTTCTCCCTGTCTGACATATCCCCATTCCCTCACTGCCTTCAGCAAAGCACAGAGACAGAACCTGATAGGGCCAAAAGGGTTTGGGCTCCAGCTCCCTCATAAGCCCCCCGACCCATGCACCCACAAACACCCCATCTTAACAATTCCCGAATATGTGGCCAGCTGCTATTCAGCCAGCACACTACAAATCCCCACCACCTCTGGGCAGTAAAACAAAATCATATTTTATCACTTGAGAGAAGTGCATAAAGATGGCTCTGCCAAAGGGCACAGGAAACATTACAAAGACCTAAGTCCTCATAGCTAAAATAAGCCTCTGATGTTACAAAGGGGAAAGGACCACCATTTTCTGCTCATCTTAGAGGACAATGGGGGACCCCTAGTGCTTCACCTACACACCCTTCTTTAAGAAAAACACTACATGGCAGATGAGCTGTCACCGGCTTTGGTCAGGTGGATCTGAGTTCAAATTCTGACTCCACACAAGTTGGAAGACCTCAGGCAGGTCATTTAACCTTGCTGAGTTTCCGTTTCCTCATCTGGAAAAAAACAGCTAGTGCTACTAATTCCCAACCCACAGGATTGTTTTGAGATTCAGTAAGATCAACACGCTTAATAGTTCATAACATATTCTGGACGCCCAACAGATGCCAGTCCTTATTCCAGTTTGATTTTTTCCTGATTTTCTGTCACCTACAAAAGCAGAATTTTAAATGAATGGTATCATCTACATGACTTTTGATCCTCATGAGCCTTCAAAATACTCAAAATTCTCTACAGAAACACAAGCTTCTTATAAAAATCATTGGAGTCTAAGATGAATGGATAAAGAAGATGTGGTATATATATATACTATGGAATATTATGCAGCCGTCCAAAGGAATGAGATCTTGCCATTTGCAACGATGTGGCTGGAACTGGAGGGTGTTATGCTGAGTGAAATAAGTCAATCAGACAAAGACATGTATCATATGACCTCACTGATACGAGGAATTCTTAATCTCAGCAAACACTGAGGGTTGCTGGACTGGTGGGGGGTGGGAGGGATGGGGTGGCTGGGTGACAGACATTGGGTAGGGTATGTGCTATGGTGAACGCTGTGAATTGTGCAAGACTGTTGAATCACAGATTTGTACCTCTGAACCAAATAATGCAATATATGTTAAGGAAAAAAAAAGAAGATAGCAGGAGGGGAAGCATGAAGGGGGGGAAATCGGAGGGGGAGACGAACCATGAGAGATGATGGACTCTGAAAAACAAAGTGAGGGTTCTAGAGGGGAGGGGGGTGGGGAAATGGGTTAGCCTGGTGATGGGTATTAAGGAGGGCACATTCTGCGTGGAGCACTGGGTGTTATGCACAAACAACGAATCACGGAACGCTACATCAAAAACTAATGAGGTAATGTATGGTGATTAACATAACAATAAAAAATTTAAAAGAAAAAAAATCATTGTAGTCTAAAGCATATACATAGCCCAGAACTTGGAAGAAATTTATCTAAGGCTTTTAAGAGGTTTTGGGCTATACGTAGGTAAATGATATGATAAAATGTAATCACCTCAACCCGTTAATTCTATACCTGGGACTCTATTCCTAAGAAAATAAACCAAAATATGGAAAATTCATACGCAAAAGACATACATTACACCGTTATTATGGAAAACAAAACGTGGGACCAAACTAACCAGCCCATAGTAAGATTTAAAAAATATGTTTAAAATTATTTTTTAAATTATGTAATGCTTATTTTATAAAATAATATACAGACTTCAAAAATGATGATCATGGGAGGGAGCAAGATGGCAGAGGAGTAGGAGACCTGGATTTCGTCTGTTCTCAGGAATTCAGCTGAAGAGGGATCAAACAATTCTGAACACCTATGAACTGAAGAGGAGACCGAAGAAGAGAGTAGCAACAACTCTCTGAACAGAGAAGCGACCACTTACTGGAAGGTCTTTTCTGATGTGTATAGAGTATATTTGCTGGGGACGTTGTTAACCTGTTAGCATTTTGTTCTCTCATTCATGTATTCACTGGACAAAATGACAAGACGAAAAAAATCACCTCAGCAAAAAGAACAAGAGATAGTACCGTCAGCCAGGGACCTACTCAATACGGACATTAGTACGATGTCAGAACTAGAGTTGAGAATCATGACTTTAAAGATACTAGCTGGGCTTGAAAAAAGTGTGGAAGTTATTAGAGAAACCCTTTCTGGAGAAATAAAAGAACTAAAATCTAACCAAGTCGAAATCAAAAAGGCTATTCATGACGTGCAATCAAAAATGGGGGCACTAACTGCTAGGATATATGAGGCAGAAGAGAGAATCAGCGATATAGAAGACCAAATGATGGAAAATAAAGAGGCTGAGAAAAAGAGAGAGAAACAACTACAGGATCACGAGGGCAGAATTCGAGACATAAGTGATACGATAAGATGAAACAACATTAGAATAATTGGGATCCCAGAAGAAGGAGAAAGAGAGAGGGGGGCAGAAGGTATACTGGAGCAAATAATAGCACAGAACTTCTCTAGAGGAAGGAAACAGGCATCAAAATCCAGGAGGCACAGAGAACCCCTCTCAAAATCAATAAAAATAGGTCAACACCCCGACATCTAATAGTAAAACTTACGAGTCTCAGAGACAAAGAGAAAATCCTGAAAGCAGCTCGGGAGAAGAGATATGTAACCTACAAAGGTAGAAATATTAGATTGGCAACAGACCTATCCACAGAGACCTGGCAGGCCAGAAAGGACTGGCATGATATCTTCAGAGCACTAAATGAGAAAAATATGCAGCCAAGAATACTATATCCAGCTAGGCTGTCACTGAAAATTGAAGGAGAGAGAAAAAGCTTCCAGGACAAACAAAAAAACTAAAGGAATTTGCAAACACGAAACCAGCCCTCCAAGAAATACTGAAAAGGGTCCTCTAAGCAAAGAGAGAGACTAAAAGCAGCATAGATCATAAAGGAACACAGACAATATACAGTAACAGTCACCTTACAGGCAGGACAATGGCACTAAATTCATACCTTTCAATAGTTACCCTGAATATAAATGGGCTAAATGTCCCAATCAAAAGACACAGGCTATCAGATTGGATTAAAAAACAAGACCCATCAATATGCTGTCTGCAAGAGACTCATTTTAGACCCAAAGACACCCCCACATTGAAAGTGAGGGGGTGGAAAACCATTTACCACGCTAATGGACACCAAAAGAAAGCTGGGGTGGCAATCCTTATATCAGACAAATTAGATTTTAAAACAAAGACGTAATAAGAGATGAGGAAGGACACTATATCCTATGTAAAGGGTCTATCCAACAAGAAGATCTAACAATTGTAAATATCTATGCCCCAAACATGGGAGCAGCCAATTATATAAGGCAATTAATAACAAAAGCAAAGAAACACATCGACAACAATACAATAATAGTGGGGGACTTTAACACCCCCCTGACTGAAATGGACAGATCATCTAAGCAAAAGATCAACAAGGAAAAAAAGACTTTAAATGACGCACTGGACCAAACGGACTTCACAGACATATTCAGAACATTCCATCCCAAAGCTACGGAATACACATTCTTCTCTAGTGCCCATGGAACATTCTCCAGAATTGATCACATCCTAGGTCACAAATCAGGTCTCAACCGGTACCAAAAGATTAGGATTATTCCCTACATATTTTCAGACCACAATGCTTTGAAATTAGAACTCAATCACAAGTGGAAAGTCAGAAAGAACTCAAATACATGGAGGCTAAAGAGCATCCTACTAAAGAATGAATGGGTCAACCAAGAAATTAAAGAAGAATTAAAAAAATTCATGGAAACCAATGAAAATGAAAACACAACTGTTCAAAATCTAGGGGATACAGCAAAGGCAGTCCTGAGAGGAAAGTATATAGCAATACAAGCCTTTCTCAAGAAACAAGAAAGGTCTCAAATACACAACTTAACCCTACACCTAAAGGAGCTGGAGAGAAAACAGCAAATAAAGCCTAAACCCAGCAGGAGAAGAGAAATAATAAAGATCAGAGCAGAAATCAATGAAATAGAAACCAAAAGAACAGTAGAACAGATCAACGAAACTAGGAGCTGGTTCTTTGAAAGAATTAACAAGATTGATAAACCCCTGGCCGGACTGATCCAAAAGAAAAGAGCAATGACCCAAATCAACAAAATCATGAATGAAAGAGGAGAGATCACAACCAACACCAAAGAAATACAAACAATTATAAGAACATATTATGAGCAACTCTATGCCAGCAAACTAGATAACCTGGAAGAAATGGGTGCATTCCTAGAGATGTATCAACTACCAAAATTGAACCAGGAAGAAAGAGAAAACCTGAACAGACCTATAACCACTAAGGAAATTGAAGCAGTCATCAAAAATCTCCCAACAAACAAAAGCCCAGGGCCAGATGCCTTCCCAGGGGAATTCTATCAGACATTTCAAGAAGAATTAATACCTATTCTCCTGAAACTGTTCCAAAAAATAGAAATGGAAGGAAAACTTCCAAACTCATTTTATGAGGCCACCATTCCCTTGATCCCAAAACCAGACAAAGACCCCATCAAAAAGGAGAATTACAGACCAATATCCTTGATGAACATGGATGCAAAAATTCTCACCAAAATACTAGCCAACAGGATCCAACAGTATATTAAAAGGATTATTCACCATGACCAAGTGGGATTTATCCCTGGGCTGCAAGGCTGGTTCAACATCTGCAAATCAATCAACGTGATACAATACATTAACAAAAGAAAGAACAGGAATCATATGATCCTCTCAATAGATGCAGAAAAAGCATTTGACAAAGTACAGCATCCTTTCTCGATCAAAACTCTTCAGAGTATAGGGATAGAGGGTACATACCTCAACATCATAAAAGCCATCTATGAAAAACCTACAGCGAATATCATTCTCAATGGGGAAAAGCTGAGAGCTTTCCCCCTAAGGTCAGGAACGCGGCAGGGATGTCCACTCTCACCACTGCTATTCAACATTGTATTTGAAGTCCCAGCCACAGCAATCAGACAACAAAAAGAAATCAAAGGCATCCAAATGGGCAAAGAGGAAGTCAGACTCTCACTCTTACAGATGATATGATACTGTATGTGGAAAACCCAAAAGACTCCACCCCAAAACTGCTAGAACTCATACAGGAATTCAGTCAAGTAGCAGGATATAAAATCAATGCACAGAAATCAGTGGCATTCCTATACACCAACAACAAGACAGAAGAGAGACAAATCAAGGAGTCGATCCCATTTACAATTGCACCCAAAACCATAAGCTACCTAGGAATAAATTTAACCAAAGAGGCAAAGGATCTGTACTCAGAAAACGATAAAATACTCATGAAAGAAATTGAAGAAGACACAAAGAAATGGAAAAACGTTCCATGCTCATGGATTGGAAGAACAAGCATTGTGAAGATGTCAGTGCTACCTAGAGCAATCTACACATTCAATGCAATCCCCATCAAAATACCATCCACTTTTTTCAAAGAAATGGAACAAATAATTCTAAAATTTGTATGGAACCAGAAGAGACCCCGAATAACCAGAGGAATATTGAAAAAGAAAAGCAAAGCTGGAGGCATTCCAATTGCGGACTTCCAGCTCTATTACAAAGCTGTCATCATCAAGACACTATGGTACTGGCACAAAAACAGACACATAGATCAATGGAACAGAATAAAGAGCCCAGAACTGGACCCTCAACTCTATGGTCAACTAATCTTCGACAAAGCAGGAAAGAATGTCCAATGGAAAAAAGACAGTTTCTTCAACAAATGGTGTTGGGAAAATTGGACAGCCACATGCAGAAGAATGAAACTGGACCATTTCCTTACACCACACACAAAAATAGACTCCAAATGGTTGAAAGACCTAAACGTGAGACAGGAGTCCATCAAAATCCTAAAGGAGAACACAGGTAACAACCTCTTCGACCTCAGCCGCAGCAACTTCTTCCTAGAAACAATCGCCAAAGGCAAGGGAAGAAAGAGCAAAAATGAACTATTGGGATTTCATCAAGATAAAAAGCTTTTGCACAGCAAAAGAAACAGTCCACAAAACCAAAAGACAACCGACAGAATGGGAGAAGATATTTGCAAATGACATATCAGATAAAGGGCTAGTATCCAAAATCTATAAAGAACTTATCACACTCAACACCCAAAGAACAAATAATCCAATCAAGAAATGGGCAGAAGACATGAACAGACGTTTTTCCAAAGAAGACATCCAAATGGCCAACAGACACATGAAAAAGTGCTCAACATCGCTCGGCATCAGGGAAATCCAAATCAAAACCTCAATGACATACCACCTCACACCCATCAGAATGGCTAAAATTAACAAGTCAGGAAATGACAGATGTTGGCGGGGATGCGGAGAAAGGGGGAACCCTCCTACACTGTTGGTGGGAATGCAAGCTGGTGCAACCCCTCTGGAAAACAGTATGGAGGTTCCTCAAACAGTTTAAAATAGAGCTACCATACGATCCAGCAATTGCACTACTGGGTATTTACCCCAAAGATACAAATGTAGGGATCTGAAGGGGTACGTGCACCCCGATGTTTATAGCAGCAATGTCCACAATAGCCAAACTGTGGAAAGAGCCAAGATGTCCATCGACAGATGAATGGATAAAGAAGATGTGGTATATAATCACAATGGAATATTATGCAGCCATCCAAAGGAATGAGATCTTGCCATTTGCAACGACGTGGATGGAACTGGAGGGTGTTATGCTGAGTGAAATAAGTCAATCAGAGAAAGACATGTATCATATGACCTCACTGATATGAGGAATTCTTAATCTCAGGAAACAAACTGAGGGTTCTAGAGGGGAGGAAGGTGGGGGGATGGGTTAGCCTGGTGATGGGTATTAAAGAGGGCACATTCTGCATGGAGCACTGGGTGTTATGCACAAACAATGAATCATGGAACACTACATCAAGAACTAATGATGTAATGTATGGTGTGATTAACATAACAATAAAAAATTTTTAAAAAATGATGAAGACCATGAAGCAACATGGCAAAATGCATATTATTTAATGTAACATGTAAAAGGCCGAACATAAAATTGACACTTGGCTCTCATTTTAACTATGCAGCATTATTCCTGTGGAAAAAGACAAAGTATACATACCTAATAATAGTTGTGCCAACTTGGCAGAATTAAAGGTTTTTTTATTCTTTCATTTTTTTTCAAACTTTCTGTGATTATGTTTCACAATACTTTTTGAATTTAAAAAAAATTTTAAAAATTCAAAGCTCAGTGAATTAAAATTGGAAATCTGGTAGCAAAACCTACAGCCACCAAAATTTTTTTAGGCTTCTACTGCTTCCTGCCATCCAAGACACCACTGTGGGCACCTCTTGTGAGCCAGTGGGCAAAAGATGGAACCAAAGTCTTTTTGAAGTGTTGCCCTCCTAGACCAACTCCCTCCATCTGCCCTTTCCAGTTAGCCCCCACAGGGTGCGACTTACCCTTCCAGCCAGTCCTTTCCCATCACCCATGCACACTTCCAGCCTCGTTGATGCAGTCACTCAGACACTCCCATTTAATGAAGAAACATCAGTCTTCAAAGTCTGAGGGTTTGGAGTCCCTCCTGCAGCCCCTTATAAGATCTTAGTTCTTATTACCCATTTAATGTTCCAAAGAACTATTTCTAAAGTGAGCTGGAAACAAGACAAGGAGGGGAGATGGAAATAAAAAAAAAAAATCAAGAAAAAGTCGTCCTCTAACTATCCCAAGCCCTGAGCCCCTTTCCTTGGCCTGCATACAATTTCTAGTCTTTGGATTTTCCTTTCTTATTCCGTGAATTAAGTGGGGGAAACTCTAAAGTTGGAGATTAATACCTTAACTTTCCATAAACATTCCAACCCAGACAACTTGCTGATACTCTGTAGATTGGGGTTTTGTTACTAGAAGACAGCTGCGGACTCTGTCCTTTCATGAAAACAAGGAAAAGAGAAAGTAACACTGGGGTCTTCTGGGCTAAGTCCTTCAATAGACACCTTAACTCAGCTGCAACAAATTCATGAGATGACTGGAACTGCCCCAGGCCACAGGAGCTCTCCTTCTGTCATCTAGGTAAGGACATTCTCTTCAGGATGCTTATCTATACAGTCCAATACAGAAACCCTTTACTTATGGCAGTTTGTGTTTCCGGTCCTAATTTATTCTCCATGTATTCTCCTTCCTCTCTTCCTCACTGCTCCCTTGAAGGCAGACCTAGTGCAGTCAACCAGTTCAGTTTACAGTCCCTTACCTTTAACCCAGAAAGGTAAGGAATCTGTCTGACAGGAAGCTCCTGTCAGGGCTGGGACTGGCACTTGGGCTGCTGGTCTTTCCAACACACCATGTTTGCTGCTTCCAATTACTGGTTTCCATACAGCAGAAAAGGTAACACCCTCCCAGTATCTTGTAACAAAGGGTGAAAGGCAGTCCTATATGGCCCATATGAAACCAAGACTCTCTCACTACCCCTTGAAAAAGAACTATCTCCCTAAATTGAGGTGCATCCCATGGTCAACAAACAGTCACCGTGAACCTTTGGTGGGGTAAAGGAGGGCAGTACCACATAAGGCCAAATTCCTAAAGCATGCCATGGTCCAAGATTAATTTTTAAGACATGTTATTTGAAATATGTTTGGGTTCACTGGCTTAAAATGAGTTAAAAGACACGAGTAAACAATAATGCAATCATTTAATACAATATCGCTGTCTAAAGACTCTTTTTAAATATAAACATGGCAATTCTGCTAATACATATTACATACATTTGCAACAATACACAAAAGCTGAAAGGTGGTTATTGTTGAATTGAAAAAGTCCCAGCATCCCACTAAGAAAATAATGTGAGACAATAATGCATATTTCAGGTACACACCATAACTGACTTAAATTATTATGGATGTACTTCATAGTTAATTACCTTTCTAAAATATGTCGGGGTATTTTGTCATAAACTCTGCAGAGTTGGCTGTACCTCTACTAAATACTGCTCTGAAATGCAAACCCTTCTCTAATGTTTTTATTTGAATAACTTATTACCCAATATAGCAAGCATCAACACATTTTATAGAACCAGAACTTGGCTCTCTGAAATTCCTCCTACCCTAATGCCAGTCACTGTTGGGAGCATTTAGTTATAAATTGTCTTTCAATAAAAGTAAAAGCTCCCAAAACAACAAAATGAAAAGACACAGCAGCTTAAATCAAGGGAAGTCAATTTCCACATGCCGATCCTAAATATTTCATGGCCCTATTTTATTCTGACATTTGTAGATGACTGAAGTGTTACAAAGGAAATAAAATGCTGATTAAAGAGTTCACTGTCATAAAGGTTACTGAATTGTAAATGGCCCTTTCCATCTTCCTGTTAATAGGTACCCAGCTGTAAACATCATGAAGGATGTGACGGGAGGGCGGCTTCCCTCCTTTAGGAGCTGTATATACATTAATCACTGAATCACCAAGCCATGCTTAATTGCAAGCTGTATATCACACAAATCCATGGTAAGTAGAAAGAAACTCATTATTGCTGCTTCATAACTACTGGGTACTTCTCATTTTAACCTCCTCACACCTGGGACACTTTGTAGCTTTATAACAGGAATGCAGGAAAGGTATTACACCACTAATTACAGCCCACACTGGCACCTCCACCTCAGCTGCCTGAAAGAAAAAAAACGGAACTGTCTAGATCTGCAGCCGTCCCAGGCTTCTGCCTCATTGCCACTTAGTGAGTTTTTATATGTGGCTTCCCGTACCCCCCTCCCCTGTTCCCTTCCTGGGGACAACATGTTGAAATCCATTACTCCTTGAGAGTTTACAGAACTGTTTAAATGATAAAGAAAAAAAAATCCGCAGTATATTTTGCTTTGACAAAATTATTGATTTAAATCCCATACAATAGCACAATACTATTTAAAGGTCAACCCAAGAAAAATGAGTTTACACCCGAACAGAGCTGAGCTTATCTGTCATGAAAGTGTAATGATGTGTTTATTCCCTCACTAGGGTGTATATATTTTTCAGGAAGATATAACAGTCTACTTGCAGGTGAAATCTGCTCTTAAATGGGAAATTCAGGAGATATTTACATTTCAGATGGTGGAGCTGATATCTGAAGCCCTGAGACCCATCTCTGTACTTACTAGTCAGGTGAGTATTTATTTTCATCACCTAAAAATTCTTCTTCTCACTCCCAGGTCAAAAACGAGATGTCTACTTGAAAACTATAACCACAACTCATATGGGAATCTTTCAAGAAGGCTAAGGTTGCAAACAGAATGCAAAGGTTGCCATGATAACAGCCTCTTCCCGTGTTTTGGCTTCTCTTTCACATTTCAAAAATAGGGCATTAAAAGGCTCTAAGTTCATTATATCTAGAAATATTTGTTATTAATGAATCTGTGTATTTGTCTTTTTTTTTTCTTTTCAAAAGACCAACTGATGTATGATTAACCCCACAACTACCCCCATCACCCTTCCCTACTTGACCACTAAAGGTACTCAGACCTTGGCCTTACTGGGATGGAGTAAAGGGGATGAGGCCTGATACCCTACAACCAGGTCACAGCCCCTAAAGCAAACCTGCCTCACTGCCTCTCCACTGAGCTCTGTTCAACCAATATTTATTAGGTGCCAGGTACAATACTGGTTGTGAGGGTACAAAACACAGTACCTTCTGTCTTGAAAAGCTTCATTCATTTATCTGGCAAATGGATGGAGCACCTATCATGTGCCTGGTACCATGCAGTGACTTCTCAGAGACTATGGTCTTACAGGACCCACAGATATTGAATACACAAACATAAGTGAAATAAATGTCCCAAACGTGGACTTTCAGGATGTTAGGGCTGCATATAGCAAGGGAAGCCACACTAGTCAACATGGTTCAAGGAAGGCCTTCTTATTTGAACAGGGACTTGAAGGATGCAAAGGTGTCAGCTGGATGGAACTGGAGGGGGCAGAGGAAGGCAGTGGGAAGGGCATGTGCAAGGGCCCCAAGACAAGAGAGAATCTTCGGCAGAGAACAGAGTTGCCTGTGACATGATTTGGCTGAAGGGTGGGAGGGAGAAGAAAATCTTGCCAACAGTAAGAGTTCTGAACCTAAGGGAAACCGCTGGAAGGTATCCAGCCTGGGAGTGCCATGACCGAGGACAATATGGAAACCAGATCAGAGGCGAGCACAGGTTACTGTTGGAATTCCCCTCCAGAAGGCTATTAAGGCAGTGGGAACAATGACAATGGGGATCAATGTCAGTAACCCGAAGAACAGCAAAGAAACTACCCCACTACTCCATCAGCACCAGTGCACAAGAAGTACATTTCCAAGAATTGGCCTTTACTCCTATGTTGTAAAGACCGAGCCAACTAGGCTCATGATTCAGCTAGTAGAGTCTTCTCCCCTTTCCACAGGTGCAATCCGGCTGGTCTAGGGATTATAACAGCTCTGAAATTCTCATTACCTTCCTTCAGCAACCCTTCCCCGCCACACACACACAGCTCACAGGTTATTTTCCTGTCATTATTAGCTCTATCAAAACATGAGCTGGAAGAGAGATCACATCCGAATCCAGGTAGTATATTGCTAACACTTGGACTGAAAGCTGTTTTTGTGTCTTTGGTCAGAAACCAGAACAAAGCTATTGACCAAAACTAGGTCTGAATGTTGCCAAAATTTTATTTATCCAAACATCTCCTTGTTCCCCACCATCATAGGTGTTGTCATTTTGGTTGTCTAAAAATCAGTGTATGAATTCTACTTCTCTTCCAACACTCCTTATGGGGAAGAAGAGCTGGTGTTCATGAATCTTCTATTGTTCTATTGTTGGCAGATCCTCAAAGCCTCTCACATCCAGGCAAAAGCCTAAAGCTACTTGCCTTGTTAGGTGAACTGCAGAAAGACTGAGCTTAGTCCCACAGCCCACCCCACCATAACTGCCCCCAAACCCCCTTAGCACCATCCACCACCATCAACCCCCATTACAGTCAACATAGTCACACCCAGGGCAAGAATCTCATGCCTTCTCAGGCAATTCCCACTCTCCCCCGCCCCATCCCAATGCTGGCATGAGTCAACCCTGCATGTTCACCACTATGTCTCACTTGTACCCTTCATGCAATTGTGAAACAGATGTTCTAACAAGCATACTTCTTCACAAGATGATGGCAAAGGGGGAAGATCATCTGCTTTGGACTCAAGCACACGGCCCACAGCTAAGCCCCACCATTAGTGATGCTTTTCTAGGCCTCCTGCTTAGGGATCCTCCATCTCTTCCTTACCCATCCATCCATTCACTAAAAAGTTATTGGATGCTTACCATGTTCCAGGACTTTTCACATTTATCTTGTTTAGTCATGACAATAATCCCTTAGAGCAAACGCTCCACAAATTTGTTTTATCATGCCCCCCAACATATGTTGATGTATTTATAAGTTATACACACCACCTCACCAATGTATTCATAAAATATATATTAAATAGGCACTTTAAGGGTAGGAAAGAAAATACAAAGATTTTAAATGTAATTTTATTCATCAATGATGTCAAATCCTCTTTCAGTTTACCAAAAAACAGATAAATATACTTCATATACAATTTTTTTCATTACAGAGATGTGATATATTTATGCCTCATTATTTAAAATATGGGCTTAACACTTTGTAAAAAGCCAACCTAAAAGTTTAGTTCTAATTTGAGTTTAACACGATTTTAATAAATGAATCAAATTTTAAAAGGTACTTAAGTATATGTAATGGTTTCTTGTGGCTACTGTAACAAATTACCACAAACTTGGTGGCATTAAAATAATGCAGAAACTTATCTTCTTAGAGTTCTGGTACCCACAAGTACCACTTGACCAAAATCAAGGTGTTAGTGGGGCCACACTCCCCTCAGAGGCTCTAGGAGAGAATCTGTTCCTTACCTCTTCAAGTCTCTGAAGTTTGGCGGCATTCCTTCACTTGTGACCATACCACCCCAATCTCTGCTTCTCTGGGCACCATTGTTTTTTCCTCTTATGTCCTTGTCAGGTCTTCCTCTGCCTCTCTTATAAAGACACCTGTGATTATATTTAGGGCTCCCCCAAGATAATCCAGGATAATCTCATCTCAAAATTCTTAATTTAATCACATAGGCAAATGCCCTTTTTCCATGGAAGGTTAATATTCACAGGTACCAGGGATTAGGATAGGCTATTGTGGGGGACCATTATTCAGTACCACAGTACATATGGAAGAAACTGATCACTGATTGAGTGATCTCATTAACCAGTCATGCTCAGATTATTGTTTAAATTCAGTGGGTAAATTTCCACATTCCTGGATGTCAATTACCCAAAATGTGTGGCAATTTTATTTTTCACCAATGAATTCAAAACCCACTGAAATTCTTCTTGGGAAGACTTTTTAAAATAGTTAGAAAATTCATTTTCCAATTTTTTTTAAATGTGCAGAGATGAGCATTTTTATAGGTAACACACCAGCCACAGCTGGCAGCAAAGAGCTCATAGGATGATGGAAGTCTTTCCAAAAATCTGTTTTCAAATGTCCCCTTCATAGCATTAATTTCTTTCATTAAGCATTTCTCAACTGCATTTTTTGCCAAGCATATCTGTTAGGATTTATATTTCTGCCAGACATTAGGAAAGAAAAAATTTTAAAAGCTTGAATTTTCATAAGAGAAAAATGGAGAGCTTGTATTTATTAAAAAATAAAAAATAAAAACCTTCCGAGTTCTTTCTCATGACACGGTCAAGGAATCTCCATTGGAACCAAAGATTTTTGTACTCAATCCCCAACTTATAATCAAGCAAGTATAATGTAAGGGTTCTGTTATTTGAGGATTTTTTTAAATAAAGTTAATCACATCACTGATACCCTGTAACCAAAATCAACTTTGCAAAATGCTAAAGACAAAAAAGAGGGGAAGACGGCACTATGAAATGCTCCTCCAAGAGAATTCCCAGGTGCCCTCAGTAATAGCCCCCCAACTGTGTGTGGCGGGTGCTCTTGTGGGAGGCACCTGCACCACATGAGGGCTTCCAGTTCAGTCTGAACATTAAATATTGACCCAGCTTATTTCTGTCTTATTTTTAGATTATAAAAATTAGGAAAAAAATTCTAATACTCTTCTAGCATGCCAGTGGTTCTCATGGTCTATTCTGTGGACCTAAGCTCCTTTCTCTAAAAACTGTTCCCTGAGTTATGGGTGAGGGTTCTTATTATACCGATGGGGAAAAGAAGCTGAGAAAGGCTGAGGGAGTTGCTTAAAACAGCATAGACAAGAGGAATCAGAGCCACGGTTTGATCCAATGTTCTGATTCTGTGTCTGGCTCACATTCCACTGCTCTGTAATTCCTCCCTTCAAGAATGGAGTGGGAAAAGTGAGGAAGGCAGCCCAGCAGGGTGGTTCAAACCAACGGGGCGGGGGGCGGGGGGGCATCAGCAGTGCTGCCTGGATTTGACTTTGGCTCCAACATATCCCAGCTAATGTGACTTTAGGTATATTAGACTCTACACCTCAGTTTTCTCTTTTTCAAAATGGGGATAATAAGAGTATCTGTTCCAGAGGGTGATGGTAAGGAGGAAATATATTAATTCATATAAAGACATAAGACAACGACAAACACATAGTAAGCAAAAGCCAGCCCTCAGATGTTAGCCAGGTGATAATACCTATTTCGTAAGGCTGTTCTATAAAGTGACAAAAACATATACCTAGACAGATATGTGTACACACATGCACAAAATATACAGAGAGAAGGTTACAGGGAGGTATATACACACACCTGATGTATAACAGGTACTTAATGGTTCATTTTTTCTTGAGCTTTTACTAATTTTGAATGAAATATGAGGGTTACACCTATGTCATCAAGTTGATAAGGGTCCTCTACAGGCAAGATGCCTCACCTCCCACAGATAATTGCCACTTAAGATTCCAAGTCTGGAGCTCCTGGTGGAGGAGTTGGTTAAGCGTCTGGCTCTTGATTTTGGCTCAGGTCCTGATCTCTGGGTCATGAGATCAAGCCCAGTGCCTGGCTCGGTGCTCTGCGAGGAGTCTGCTTGAAACTCTCTTTCCCCTTTCCCCTCCTGCCCCCACTCCCTCTCTCTCTCTCTAAAATAAATAAATCTAGGGGCGCCTGGTTGGCTCAGTCGTTAAGCATCTGCCTACCACTCAGGTCATGATCCCAGAGTCCTGGGATCGAGCCCCACATCGGGCTCCCTGCTCAGCTGGGAGCCTGCTTCTACCTCTCCCATTCCCCCTGCTTGTTTTCCCTCTCTAGTTATGTCTCTCTGTCAAATAAATAAATAAAATCTTTTAAAAAATTAAATAAATCTTTTTTAAAAATATTTAAGAATTCAAGGCCAAATCTCAGGCTTTCGGTTATAACACATGCCCTGCTGATAATGTTTATGTCCCTAACTTGGGGCATAAAAAACTAATACTCTCCAGGTTGTAAGGTCCAACCTGGGTCTATAGTGAAAATCATTTGAAAATTATAACCTGTTATGTGCTAACAGTGGCTAGTATTAAAAGGTTTTCTGTTCCCATCTCAAAACTTTGAGTCTACTACCTGGCCTCAATGTCCAAAGCAGAAACTTGAACTAGTTTAAAAAATAAATAAAAATAAACCAGTAGACATGCCAATCAAAACTTTGTCTTCTGACTCAGCTGACCATCACAACTAAAGACAACAGGCCACTGTCCAGACCAAATCACAACTTCCCTCATATTCTCAAAGTAGGGGGGATATATATAAATCAATACACATTTCATCCTGTGGAGTTCCTCTTGGTCTGACCTCCTCCCAAAAAGACGTAAGACTCCATCACTGTCTCAACACTACCCTATACACCCCGTGTCCTATTTCTGGCATTTGAAAAAAGCACTCAAATTCTAGTACTTGAAACAAAAATCAAGTGAACCTGTAGCTTAATAAGCAAATATCATACACAGGAAAATGATAGGATGGTGACCAAAGAGTCTGGAAAGGGGAAGCCAGGAAGCTAAGCAGACCCAGAACACTTGGACAAAGGAAAAGCTGTCAGACTAACAACAGTGCAAAGGCAGGACTTGTATGCCAACACATTCAGGTTTAGCAGCAAGATGTAGAAGAACCTCGAGGCTCCCAAGATTATAGGTGAGAGAGACAAAGGAAAGGAATTACATTGACTTCAGGTCAAGAAACCTGAGTTTGCATCCCTGTTTTGTTCCTCTCCAATGCTGTAACCTTGGGAAAATTATTTCCCCTCTCTGGACCTCTATGTCCTCCTCAGTAAGAGAGTTGAACCAGCTCATTTTTTAGAGACCTTCCACTGAATTATTCTAGACCTCTTCAGTCATCACCAATCTGTGTACTGTTAAGGCCAATAACACTTTTCTTATGTTAAGTTTTTTAATTTAATAACTATCTGTTGGACATAACAAATCAATCTTGTTAGAGCTGTTTACCAAGTACGACTAGTCTACCCTCTTTGGATCCCAAGGTAAGGATGGAGCTCTGCGATTAGTTCTGCCAAAGAGCTGTGGTACATTTACTTGCCAATGCAAAATCCTTCCGAACTCTTTCCCTTTGGCTCAGTGTCCAGCAGTGTTCAAGGTGTCAACTGCTCTGCCACCTTAAGTCCCTGTGTGACTAAAATGATTGGAGCCCTTCTGCCAACCTACGTGAAGCATAGCAAGAAATACATACTTACTGTCTTACATCTTTGAGATTCTGGAGTTGTTACTGCAGCCTAGTATAGCCAGCCCTAAGTGATACAAGAAGTAGTCTGAAATTAAAATTACTATTCTTATTCCTCTATTATTCCTTGTAACTATGGCCTATAAAGAAATGTTTTTATAACTGTTTCTATTTCTCAAGGTAAAGCAGGTACCATACACCTGAAGCTAATGACTCACTTTCCAAGGTATATGCCCATTACTCCAACTTCTCAAGGGGTCTCCTGTAAAGAACAATAACCATCTCCAGTAAGAATAAAGAAAGTGAGAACACAGCAATCACATTTTGGCTGCATTCAGTATCAAGAAAAACTTCCTTTCTTAAGGGAAAAAAAAAAATCAGGCTACAGAGGAATATGACACAATATCTTTTTTTTAAATGGCTTGTTGTAGGTAATGTGCTCTTGCGGGCTAAGGAAGATAAATTTTGCCCATAGAAAGCAAGTGAAAAGGAGCCACCTTCCATGGGGCTCTGAATGTAAATTACAAAAGACTTCAAGTCAATTAACAACTACTGAAGAGAGGGGTGCAGCTATAAAGGATGAGTTTATGGGGCCTTGTTGGAAGAGAAAGGGGAAAAGAAAGAACAAAGACATGCAAGCATAAAGATTAAATTAAACAACAACAACAAAAAAGCAGCTCTGGGGCATCAGAAATGTAGAAGCATATAAATGCATACATGATTTAAGCAGCAAAAAAGCTAGATGGTTAAAAAAAACTAACTTTCCAAAAAGTACAAGAAGAGAAAAAAGGGGTAAAATAAAAGCAATCGTGGGGCACCTGGGTGGCTCAGTCGGTTAAGCGACTGCCTTCGGCTGGGGTCATGATCCTAGAGTCCGGAGATCAAGTTCCGCCTCGGGCTCCCTGCTCAGCGGGGAGTCCGCTTCTCCCTCTGACCCTCCCCCCTCTCATGTGCGCTCTTCGTCTCTCATTCTCGCTCTCTCAAATAAATAAATAAATAAAATCTTTAAAAAAAATCGTGTTTCAATCAATTGATCATTTGCTATCTGAGGCATTTGGGGAAAGAGTGTGAAGAACCTTAATAGGTAAAATACTTAAGAAAAGTATGATTTTTTAACCCAGGGTCAAACACCTATAGGTATTTCTGGCTTTAAAACAAGCAAGACAACACCTCCCGTCTTGTTGGTTAATCGCAGAACTGCTGTTTGACAGAGACACAGACGGCGTGCCCTCGACTCTCATCTACTCAATAGCCACCCCTTGAGTACCAGATACACAGGCCTGACTTGCCACAGGCAGATGGTGGGCAAACTCCCACCCGGTATGCAGATGCTGTGGTTCTCACCAATGGGAGGATGTGCCGATGAATTAGCAGTCAGACAGTGACTGTCATTGGTAATAACTTCTTATTATGTCAAGGAATTTACATGCAGATCAATGTGAGCAGTGTGCACTTGCTTATCCCCACCATAAATCACTATCGATTGGCACACCAGTTCCTCGCCATAATTAGGAGCTATAGACAGGGCTGCAATATTATCTTAAAATACCTTGTCACAACCATCCACAGAACAACTTCCCGCCACAGAACTCTCAGCGACACTGCTCCTGTTGGTATTTGGGGTGAGAAGTGGGGGAGAGAAGTGAATAAAATGTCCCTGTGTGCAATGTCTACTTGAGAGATTCCCTGTACCCTATTAGAGATTTTAAAAAAATGGGAATTCCTCCATATCCATATTGAATTCCTGGGTGCAAATGCAAAAGTTGGCAACATGCTGCTCTTAATCTGATTTATGCACCAATTTATTTTATACATTAGGCACACTGTATTCAGGCTGACTGATGCATAAAAATTTCATGCAAAAAAGGATTCACTCCCGTACAACTGCCTTTCAGTTATTATCACCTCTTGTGGTTCCCATCCTACGGTGGGTAGGACAAATGGCTCCATATACCAAATGCATTTTGCCCACTATACAAACATTTTGATCTGTTTCTACTTCCACTCAGCTCCAACTCCAGAGAGCTAAAAATGCCATATCTTAACTTTCTGAGCTCCTTTAATGCTACAAAACACCCACTTATGCAGAGAACTTCTCTCCACGTTCCCTCTTTAACTGTGTATTATAAACACACAAACCTGCACAAGAGAGGCAAACAAAGAAAGACAGACAGACACATACCCATGGGCACACCTGGGTATTTCTGGTTAATTTTTTTTTTGGTTCAACATTTTTTTCTCTACATATCATAACCACCATACATTTTGCATTATTTTTCTAATTACCTTCCCAGGGATATGTTTCCCGGGATATTATTAACAGCAAAAATGCAAACAAAAAAGCTTTTGCGGTAGGGTTTTAGTTAAGGAAAAACCAGCTAGAAAAAGCATCTTTCTGTATTTTCCTTTTATTAGAAGTCTCCTTTCATCCAAGAAATATGGGGCCTGAAATAAATTGTACCATCCTGCTTTTTTTTATTCAAATCCTTGCCAGAGCTAGGCAGTATGCTAATGAAAACAGGTTGATAAATGACTCCCTGATATTTTCCAGACATTTTTCTCTCAGAAGTGCTCTAAACTGATGTAGCTCAAAGAGAATAAGGCGCATTAAGTCATTATATCAATTTTTGTTACCCAGATACTTCAGTCCCAGTTAAGCGCTGACAGCCAATATAAAACAAGGCAAGGGCATCATACGACTCCATCGATCAAATCTTGTCGTAGATAGATTGCCTATTACACAAATAGAACTAGCGGATTCAGTTTGTAGTTTTATGCTCTCCAATTAAAGGATAACAGGGTACTTTCCCATAAATCTGCTAATTGCAACTGAATTAATTTAACAAATTTCTCCAAGCACACAGGAAAAAGCGATTGGTTAAGCTAATGTAAACTAGCACACGTTGTCACAAAGAGGCTCCCATAACATCCTTTTGCTATACCTCGATTGGGCAAGGTGTCACAAGTATTTAGCTACATTGTGGTTCTCTGGCAACAGACAGCTGACAAGCATAAAACATTGCACAAATAGGAGATAATTTATTTGTGGTACTTTTTTCTCTCACTCACTCCCCACTCTCCCCCCACCCGCAGGAGGAAATAACTCTCTCTTTGCATCTAATTAATGTTTCTCTCCAAGTGAAGCTGTTTTTCTAAATCAGAATTACACCAGCCAAAGCACTATATTACAGAAAGGGGTCCCTCCGTGCCACTCAGCCAACAGGAGTGATGGGCAAAAACCTGAACAGCTGCCTATTGCATTTCAAAGGAGGAAATAGCTCAGTGCTCCTCAACAGAGCAGGGCAAATACAACACAGGGCACTCACTCTCACAAGTTCAAATACACAGGTAACCGTAGAAGCCCAGGTGCCAAAATCAAAGCGGGATGATCCCAAGCCATAAAATAATGCATCGCCGTTGAATTCGTCAACTGCTGAGCTCAGCATTATGGAGACGAAGTTGTCATGACTGCACGGGCTCAGTGGCATTCCAGCGATGCTCGATGTTCATCTGCCTCTCTCACCTCTCCACCACTCCCCGTCATGCCTCCGTTAGGAATTCGGGCAGACTGGCAACTCCCACAGTGGCCTCAGACAGTTAAAGCTAGGGGACTCACAGGTGAGCAGGGGGTGAGGAACAGAAAGCGTATTTTCCAGATTTGGTGAAATAGGTCAGATCTTAAATATCTAGTCCCATCATACCCATATTTTTAGATGGGATATTTTCAGTGTGAGCTTGCAAAATACCCTTGCCATATCCACACTTGGTGGGCACCACCTCCTACATAAAGGGGAGAGATTTCAGTTCTAGAAGGGGTGATGGAGCCCAGGGATGAGCAAGGAGAAGCCATGGAGCCCATGGAGAAAGGGGAGGTCAAAGCAACAATAACCAGCATGATGGACCTTGTCAGTTCAAACAAGGGCATCTCCGGCACCACTCCCTTCTCTTGCAATCAGAGCTTCATGCTTCCTTGCTACAGAAGCCAATTCCTTTTTATAGGGAGAAAAAAATCTCAGAGTAGACCCTCTTTTCCAAAGCACATTTCTCATACCCTGTTTATCCATTTATGCTTCTGCCGATAGAATGACGCTCTGCCACATCACCTCAATGGGACAGTAAGCTGTTTGAAGACAAAAACCACGTGCATTTTGGACTGTAGGCCCAGAGCAATAGCAACAATGCATGCTGCCTCTGGGTGTACAACATACACAACTTTAAACTGGTTCAGTCGTCTGGCCAAGAGGCAACAGAGTTCTACAAAGGGAGAGAGGATGAGGGTTAAGTCCATAAGTCCAGGCAGAAAAGTATAGGGTGTTGAATCCTACATATTAGTTTGCCACTTGGTACCTAACCAGAAAAGTCGCACACGCACGCGCGCGCGCGCGCACACACACACACACACACACACCCAAAGATGAATAGAATTTATGTAAAGATATTGGATCAAAGTCATGACCACCTGGGTTACAGCTCCAACTTAGCCATTAACTAGTTGTATGATACTGGGATCACATGTAAGCATTTCTTCCTCACCCATAAAGGAAGGCTATCAGAGTAGATCTCAGCATTAGATCTGATGAAGCCTGGGGAGATCTAGCCGCTTTTCGTCAAAAAACAGCTCCATATGGAATGGAATTCCAGAGTGCTTCCAGCCTTTGTTAAGAGAAGGTAACCTATCAGAGTACAATGCACCTAGTAAGGGTAAGTATTATTTTGTGACCTTCTCATTCAGTTGCATAAATATACGTGAGTGTGGACTGTAAATGGGAAATATGTTCTTCAAGGTCAGTCAAAAAATTTTTAAATTCAAAGCCACTGAATGAGTCCAACCCAATGACTGAAGGTGAAGATCCTGTGGCTCTCTGATCACATGCTCGTGTGCAGAGCCAGCCGGCTGCAAGGGTGGAGATGGGCAGACAGAAGCCTTCCCTCCCAACAGCAGTGCATCAGTCACTTGTGATGAAAATGAGATGGGAAACCCCTCATTGTGGGAAAGTCGCCTGGCTGCAGAGAATGAAGGGAATCCTTTCATGAAGGGCCCAGCAAAGCGCCCCCCCCCCAACACCCAGCTGGCCTGAGGAATGTACCAGTTCAGCATGAGAGGGCCTGGGTCTGCCGCCGGAACAATCCCCCACAGAGCCTGAACACCAGGCACCCCAGAAACATGCAGAACTGCTACCAGAGGGAGAGACCTCACATCTTCTGGCAGCCAAGGCAGGCTCTCCTATCAATTGTGGGACAAATATTTCATAGAACACTTTAGGACTCACATGCATGCAGACACAAGAGCACGGCCTTGGTCCCCACTATGGACCTGAGAGGGGATGACCTGGAGGAGAGGCCTGTCACCCTGAAAGAATCAGCTGGCCTCCTCTTGAGAACCCAAGAAGATGAAGCAGGATCTGAGTAATTCCCCCAACCCTCAGCTATGCTGAGCCTCCTGCTCAACTATTATTTTTACTGTGCCTTGTTAGGAGTTATGATCTGATGTGCTGGTTGGAAGGAAATCTAAAATAAGAAGTGATTTCATATTACAAACATGTTTTGTTGAGTCAAAGCTTCTGGAGGAAAATACGCCTTTAGCTAAAATATTTGCTATTATTTGAATACCTCCAAATGAAGATGGCTTAAGGCTCATGCCACCTGGTTTACAGAAGATGTGGAAGATATACTATGAAAATAAACAACAACAGAGGAGCCATTAATGAGGAAAGTAAATAAAGGGTCTAGGAACTAACCAGGTAACCAGCCAGCAAATATTTATTGAGCACCTGCTGTGTGCCAGGCACTGAACATTAGAATGCAAGGTGAACAGAGCAGATAGAGTCCCTTCTCTCCAG
This sequence comes from Zalophus californianus, assembly GCF_009762305.2. Lineage (NCBI taxonomy): Eukaryota > Metazoa > Chordata > Mammalia > Carnivora > Otariidae > Zalophus > Zalophus californianus. Next base: position 36,055,593 of record NC_045609.1, on the reverse strand, counting down.
AGCTTACGGTCTGGTTGGGGAGAGAGCTGCTGTCTAAGTTTTATAGATAAACAAGTACCATGAAAGAAAAACAAAAATGATAAGGGGCTCTTACTTAGCTGGGGGCTTAGGGACCGCCTCCCTGAACAGGTGTCATATTTAAGCTGAGCCCTAAGGGATAAATAGAAGAGCAGGCAGAGAGCAAGAGGATGACACCAGGCACACTCCAGGGCTCAAGCCGTGCCCCCCAGCCTGCACCACTCCCACCACCCGCTCACATACACCCAAGGGGTGCAATCACACCAGCCCGCTCAATCGTGCTGGACTTCTCTCCTCCCTAAGCCCTTCTCTTTCCCACCTCCCTGCCCACTGTTCCTCTGGCAGAGGATATGTTTCTGTGCAGCATTCCTGTTTTCCAGCTTTCTCAGGTTCAAATGCCAGCGCTACGCCTTCCTACCTACGTGACCTTAAATTTCTTCATCTCTCCGCGCCTCACAGTCCTCATCTGTAAAACACAGATGACCATGGGCCACTCCTCGTGTGTTTGGTACAAGGAATAAATGAGGTGATACAGGTAAAGCATTAAGAACCTGGCACAGAGGCAGCAGCCAATAAATGTGAACCACTGTTGTTTTATTTGTTACTGTGATTGCTGGGGCTCTTTTGTTTTTTGTTTTCTATATTCCATGCTCTCATACCAGGGTCAGATCAAACTGCCCTTCTACTGCAAAGCTATCCAGACTCCCTCTAGCCAACATACCCCCTTGTAAATACACTGTATATCCCTCGATCATAGCCTTTATCACATGATGCTGAAATTATTTACATCTCTCTTTGTTCCCTGGATCAAAGCCAGAAGCCAAGTCTTATTTATCTTGCTTCCCCAGTGTGTGGAAATCAACAAGCTCTCGATGAACACACTGGAAGACAGACGGATGAATGAATGGATACTGGGTGGCCAGATGGATGGGGCAGGCCAGAAAACACACCTTGGCCCTTTCTCTTTCTCTAAGGAGGTATCCCTCCAAGTACTTGAGCAAATGAGTTGAAATCCTCCTAGCCATATAGTGACCTCTGGCTTGAAATGCTACTGTCCATGTTTACCATCATTTGAAAGGCACCTGGGGGAGTAAACCTGTCCATCAGAGGCTAGGAGAATCCTCTAAACTTTCAAATCCTCAAGGAAAAGAAATATCTTTTCTCAAAACACTTCTAAATATAGTGAGGCACATTTTAAGCCTCTAGCTAAAAAGCCTGAAAGCATCTTTCTATTTATTGGTATCGTTACGTGTATACTAACATTCCCAGAAGCAGGGCATGACTGCACTAGCGTTATGTCTGGCAAAATCAGTGTCTATTATCTGAACTCAGAAAGACTATAAAATTAAATTTAAGTGACTCACTTCACCAGCAGAAGGAGAAAAGATCCAATTTTAAAAATGAAAAAAGAGAAAGAAATAATTGCTGCTGTTTGGTGGGAGTTTATTATGTAAATAAGTAGAGGGCATGTCAACAAATACAGATGCCCAACCATATTTGCACGGTAATGAGGAACAACTTGAGATAGAGTGGGAAACGTGTTCTCTTTGGTGGGATCAGAAATAACATCTCCTCTGACACTCCAGGCTGCTTTCGGCATCCTCACAGAGCTGGGAAGACAGAGGCCACTGGGTTCCAACCCTGATATGCCATGAATCCTTTTCATGGGAGGACAGGAGGAGCATTAACCCCCAAATAATTTCCCTTTGTCACATTCTTCCCTTTGCATCTCAACATGGCAGGTTCTGAAGTCTTTGGGAAATGTTTTAGCTCTAATTAAAGGAAGAATTTATAATGTCTCAACAGAGTTGAAAGCAAAATTGGACCAGACTGAAGAAGAACTGATAGCAGGTTGTAAGAGATCCTTCCATAAGCTTCTGCATTCTAATGCTACCTCATAGCCACCAGTTTGAGTCAGAGGTCTACAGCAAACCCCAAGCCATAGCGTCTCTCATTTTTTAAGTCCTAGGAATTTGGGCTCAGAACTTTCTCACAATTAGTCCTTTCCTACAGTAAAATCTAAAGTTAAAATCTGGGCCTCCTACAAAATGGACCCAGTGGTAAAATTCATTTTGATGAGAGTTACTGGAAACAGGAGGACAGAGGTAAAAGATAACTCCTCCTATCACATGCCTAGAATTCTGGGTCTGAGCGAGATCCTTTGACCTAACTCAGCCTGAAGATTCTACTAATTTTAAAAGATTCTCAAGGAAATTGCATAATCCTTCATGTGAACCTATTTTCATATTTCTCTCACTGGCTGGTAATTTGGGGACTGGGGTGGGGACAATAATCCCTCACACGACTGTCTAGTTAATTTTTTTTAAGATTTATTTATTTGAGAGACTGTGTGTGTGTGTGTGTGTGTGTGTGTGAGGAGGGGGGAGGGGCAGAGGAAAGGGAGAGGGAATCCTCAAGGAGACTCCCTGCTGAGCGTGGAGCCTGATGCAGGGCTCTATTCCAGGACCCTGAGATGATGACCTGAGCCGAAATCCAGAGTCGGCTGCTTAACTGACTGAGCCACCCAGGTGCCCCTGTCTAGTTAACAATATTAATAACAAAGTGTTTTTGGTCAACCTGGAATGAGAATGGCAAAACTTCTCACCCTTGGGCACAGGTAATACCAGAACTAATCTCTAAAGATCTTTCAAGGGCGCCTGGGTGGCTCAGTCGGTTAAGCATCTGCCTTTGGCTCAGGTCATGATCCCAGGGTCCTGGGATTGAGTTCCACATCAGGCTCCCTGCTTCTCCCTCTGCCCACCCCCCCGCTCATGCTTACTAGTTCTCTCTCAAAAATGAACAAAATATTTAAAAAAATAAAAATTTTTTAAATTTAAAAACAAAGATCTTTCAAGGATCCCCTTAAAAATATGTGCAGGTCTATCTCACTTAAGAATCAGACCCATGGGGTGCCTGGGTGGCTCAGATGGTTAAGCGTCTGCCTTCAGCTCAGGTCATGATCCCAGGGTCCTGGGATCCAGCCCCACGTCAGGCTCCCCGCATAGCGGGGAGTCTGCTTCTCCCTCTCCCTCTGATGCTCCCCCTGCTTGTGCTCTCTTGCTCTCTCAAAAGAATAAATAAAATCTTTAAAAAAAAAAAAAAGGTTTAAAAGAATCAGACCCATAAAAATCTATTAAAGGGGGTGAGGGACACATTCCAGAATTGCCGCGAACTCCCTGCTTCCTATGGACCCAGTCAGAGGCAGCTCCATGAGGGGAGGAACTGAGTCACAAGCACCTTGGAATCCTCACACTCAGCACTGTGTCTGGCACATACTATGTATGTGATCAATTTTGCAAAAATGAAGGAAGACCGTGCTTAGGTGTCTGCCCAGCCAAAGATGCCCAGAGCAGACCTCTTCCACATGCCCAAGTCCACTGTGATGATAAATTCCAGAAAGACACAAGGCCCACCTCAGCTAGCTTTCACGCAGGGTAAAGAAGAAATGAACACCACCTAGAAACCTCGTCTGACACCCAAAACAGAGTACATGACATTTTATTCTCCATTAATTTGGATATACAGTATTTCTCTCTGATGACTATAGTGCACAATGTTCTTATAAGGTTATGAACTGGTTTTGCATTGTTCCCTTGCTGGAATTTAATACTGTACTAAGTGTGATCTATCTTGGCCATGATTAATCCTGCCCGGTTCTGCAGCAAGTTTCTATAAAAACCAGCTTGAAATACAGGACTCTTAAAGCCCTTGCCAAATCTGCAAGATGTGATATTAACACAGCTCCCATCCAGGCAAGCATGTCTAACTTACGCTGAGACCATCTACATGTTTCCCTTTGTGCTCCTCGAGCAGCTAGCTATTTATCCTATCACTGAAGCTGAGAGAATGTGGCGAGTGCTGCCCTGGCCGGGTTTACAACAGCATTATTAGTACTGCTCAACAACAAAGTAAAATTACAGATAAAATCTGAATAGGCCCATTATTGGTTTTAGAGGGAGTTAAATAAGCTCTATAATTTCTCTGGGCTTGCAGAAAGCTCAGCCCGGCAACAACAGGAGAAGAAATGCACACGGCGGCCAGCTAGCCACTGGAGCTCAGCGACGTGTAAATCCCCTCCTCGAACATCATGAATTAAAGCAGATGAAAGTTTTAAAATGTCAGGCGAGTCCCTGGGGATGGATATGCTTTATGTTTTTTATACAGCGAACATTAATTTCAAATGGAAAGGGGAAGCGGTCCTCTATCTCCCACCATTGGCTCCAGTTTTTCTTACGTTCCATGTGTCCACTTTTAACAGACCGGTCTCAGGGGAATTGATGTGGCGCTGAGTCAAACAGTCAGGCTCAAGGTAAAAGCAAAGTCCTTGTGAGAAAGAAAATTCACCACTCACTTCCGAGAAGCAGCCCTAATATGGAACATCTGACTTGAAGTCGGACAACAGATGTCCAAAGCCTACGTCCTCTCTCAGGTGCTTGACCTTTGCAAAACCTAGCTTCTCTGACCATTACTTTCCTTCTTCACAGGGTTGTCAGGGAAATTGGATAGTACTTGCGTATATGCTATGTGATACAGAGTATATGTGCACACTTGTGTATCTGCACACTTACAGATGTGTGTATATATTTGTGCTTATCTCACACACACACACACACACGCACACACTTCAGGTTGTTGCTTTAACTCCTAACAGCTTCTCCTTCTATTTAACTTCTGTCATGCATTCCCAGTTTTTTTAAAGATTTTATTTATTTATTTGAGAGAATGAGAAAGAGAGAGCATGAGAGGGGGGAGGGTCAGAGGGAGAAGCAGACTCCCCACCGAGCAGGGAGCCCGATGTGGGACTCAATCCCGGGACTCCAGAATCATGACCTGAGCCAAAGGCAGTCGCTTAACCAACTGAGCCATCCAGGTGCCCATGCATTCCCAGTTTTCCTTAACTGTTCTACAAAGGAAACAAGACTGTCATTCATTATTCATTCATTCATACGATACATACTGAGGGGCTATTACATGCTACGTCCTTTGGGATCCAACAGAAAACAGAATGTCCTCTAGAACTTCACAGCCTACAGTAGTGGTCTCTCCCTAAGTTGAATCCTAAGTGAAATTCAGATGCCTTGTTTCCCAGTTCAGGTCAAGCAATCAGTTTGATACCATGATGATGATGACAAATAACTGGTCTAAGAGTTACGAGGCCAGAGGCCCATGATAAGTTGGATTATTGTCCAGCAAACTGTCATTCCCTTCCTTTCCCACTATGGGCACGGTTTACCTCTCTGTCCCACTGATACTGATCTAGACCACCAGACTTAGGCCAGTGAAATTTAGCCATGTGATATAAGCAGAGTCTCTAGGTGTGCTCACATCACACAGCAAGTTGGTTTGGCTCATGCATTCCACCGATGCGCCATCATGAGAAGAGCATGCTTCAGGAAGCCTCTACTGTGTCAGTCTAGACCCCAGAACAAACACGCATGGAGCCGACCTGAAGCCAGCAAACAGTCTGGGATCGAGGCATCTACCCTACTGCCTAGAGCAGAGCCACCCAGTCTAGATCAGTCATACCACAGTCAACCTGCACAGTGTGAACAAAAAGACAAATGGGGCAGTTTCTTATGTAGCAATATTGTGGAAATAGCTGACCAATGTAAGGTCTAAGCAGGATCCCAACCAGAAAACAATTGCCTCATCAAAAGCAATTTGGCACAACTTAACTACTGAAGCATTAAAATGAGATTATGGTACAAAACATGCTTTTCATGGTCAAATCAATCATTCTGTCTCAACTCCTCTGTGCTTGGTTTCAGCTCTCTCTGTGTTGAAGGAAATTAATACAAAATAAGTTGATCTTGATGAGTAGGATTCAAATCAATAATGTTAATTGGGCTCCTAAGCATAAGATAAAATGACTTCAAATCAACAAAAGGTTAATATAACTTTCCCTTCATGCAGCACTACCTATGGCAAATCTATAGTGGTCTGAAATTTCCAATTTCATTAACAACACATTTAACATGCTAAAAAGACAGGAACGTTCTCCTTACATAATATTTTCTCTGTGCCCACCAGCAGGTTAACTCACTATTGCAAAGCATATCCAATTATGTAATTAAGTTATACCTAAATAAGCGAGGGATGTACTCAGCGGTGAGGACTTATTTTAAACTTTAATTTTATTATTGTCTTCATGCTCTACCTACTTCCCCCTCCCAATGGCAGTTTATAGAATTACTGGGTATTTTCTTTTACAGCATATTTCATACTAGATGACATTATTATCTAGCAAAGAAAAAAATCATTCAACATTCTTATTGTGCATATACAATATGTAGGGAGGTGTGAGATGAGCTGGTGTAGATGGAAAGAGATTTTAAAAAACAACAGTATTGCAAAGTCCTTGTCCCCAAGGGACCTTCAGTCTGTTATGACTTATAAATGACTAGATACCCAAAAAAATACACAACATAAATGAGTCAGATTCACTGGACAACTGTTGGCTCTTTCTCCCTTACCCATCTCCCCTTTTCTTTTCCTCACATTTTCCTGGATTTCCCTAAATTCTTTTGGGTGCAACTGACTCCACTCTCCTGTCCCAGAATGGAGCCCAACTGCCTCAATCCTATCAGCAGAATCCATCCCCCCCATCCCCACCCCAGCCTGCCACAGTATCTGGTGTCAGGATAGGAGAGAACGCTTGCTTAGCCCATGCAGTCTGCTGTAACAAATTACCAGAGACTAGGTGGCTTAAATGACAAACACTTCTTTCTCCCAGTTCTGGAGGCTGGAAGCCCAAGATCAGGGTACCTGCATGGTCAGGTTCTGAGGTTCTGGTGAGAGTCTTCTTCGGGGTTGCAGACTGGCGACTTCTCATTACATCCTCACGGGGCAGGGCTCTCTGCCCTGTGAACCAACACTGACCCTTTTTGCCTTTAAGACAGTATGAGGAGCTGATTTTCTTTTTTTTTTTCCCCCTGTGATTTGCCACTAAAAACATCTAAACAATAGAACATGCAACAGCACTCCAAAGGAGTACTGTGTACCGGAAAAATCTAAATAAAATCCAAAGAGGAAGCAGGGTGTCTCCTGGGCCCAGAAAATGGATAAACTCTCAATTACTGGGAAGAGTGGGAGTGGTGATAGGATAGAATGAAAAAAATAAAGCAAACCTATGAACCTAGATAATGCCATCAAAATGGTAGTTTGTGATCCTGATGATGTTTATGATGTTGTTAATGGAATGCCACACATGTGCACATGAGGCACAGAAAACACTACACGTCACTGTCTTGTTTAATCCTCACAAATATCCTAGGAGGCGTTCATGACCATCCCCAGGATACAGATGGGAAACGGGGGCCCAGAGAAGCTTTGTGAATTATGCAATGTCACAAAGAACTGGTGCAGCCTCCCACAGAACTGGACAAGAATGCTGGGTCTGCCACTTGCTGTGTGAATCTTTGGCAAGTTACTCCAACTTCTCTGAGACTCAATTTCTTCAAATTAGGTTTAACAGTAATGCCTATTCGCCAAAGTTGTAAGAATGAAGATAATGCATTCAAAAGTGCTTCTTACCTTAATGCCTAGCACAATGAATATGATCCACAAACAACAGTCATTATTTTTGTAACTCTTGTTAAAAACTACATTTTAGACCTCCTGCAACCAGAAAGGAGAATCGGGACCAGTGGATAAAAATGACAAAGTGGAAGCTTTGGGCTCAACATAAGAAATAGGTTTCAAATACTTAGAGCTTTCTAGAGGCATAACAGATTGATAATGAACTTCCAATTCTGAAGGTTTCCAGTCAGGAAAGGAAGATTCTCTGTTTAAGGACACCATGACAGGGGTTGAGCATTAGAAGCATGATTTTAAGAACGTAGCCCCAAGGAGTCTTGCATCACTGAGATTTATCAACCCTATGAGAGACCATTATCCTGCCAGTTTAATTTCCAATGTATCCAAAACCAAGGATAGAGAACCAGATCCTCCACCCACATCTTTCCAGTCCTCAGTCCTTAACAAGACTTGCAATCACTTACACATTAAAGAACTGTGATACAAATTTGACCGGACTCACTACACCCGCACTGTCCTCCAATACTGTGAAAAGCTAATTTCAGCTGTCACTTATCGTAAGTAAAATGACAAATATCTGTAATATCTGTCAGGTTATGAATGCTTTAAAAAGAGTTATGCAGCTGTCAACATTTTGATGACAAGAGAAAAGTAAACAAAGAACAGGAAACAGCATGTCTGTGGAGTACCCAGTTGCCAAACTTCTCTTTGACTTGTATTAATAAAAATCAAATTACCTCCATAAAAAAATGCAAACAACAAGGATTTCTAGAGAAAACCAACAGAGGCAAATCTGTTAATAATGCTGCCAATGCAATAGATGAGATCATCAGAATTAGCTTCAACACTTCAGTAGAAAGTGACTAATTCTATTAAGGGATGTGAAGTCTTTACTAAATTTCTCTCCACCATGAAGGTATTGGAATAAATGTGTAAAACCCCAGGAACAGAGTAACCAATCTTATTGAGAGCTTCTTGTCATATGGGAAGACTATATATAAGTAGGTGACTATGTCTCCCAGGTTGACTGGGAGAGTCCTAGTCTGTATCCATTATCTTGGTGTAATTATAAAGCATACTTGTTTGGATAATAAATTACTATGGTGTGTATACATGTATATTTTTATGTATATGTGTGCAATTGTGTGTTCATGTATGTATGTGTGGGTTTGTGTACCTGTATATACATATGCGTGTATATGTATATATGAACGTCCATGTGCAGGGGAACTCATTTTCGTCCATTTCTATAGATCTCACCTATAGTTTAGCTTTGGGGGACAAACACTACATTTTACAACAAGGACTTCCATAGTTATAAAACACTGAGTATTTGCCATCCAGTTAAAATAATAGGAGAGGCAAAAATAACTTTGTTTTATTCACATTTTTATAAACTGAATGCTACCAACAAATGACCTCTCTGGGAACAAGGATGGCTGGCCCAACTTTTAGTTTAGGAGGAAGATTTTTAACTTAATGGGTAGTTGACCTCAATATAAGACTCTAAGCCAAAATTCACACTGTCGATCATTAAATGGTATCTGGTTTTCTAATATTACTGCTGTTTCTCCACTATCAGAGAAGGACAAAACAACAAATAAGAGCAATCAGAGTGAAAGTAAAGTTTCCTCTGTGGGCTTGAGTGAGCTATTTTTGCACATGGAAGCTGGCTAGTGTTGTCCTCAGTTCATATACCCATTTCTTCACATGCATTTTTTTGTAGGTATCTCCTCTGTGCATTTTATAGGTATCTATTCTGTGCGTTTTTCAGGATAATACACATTGTGGATTCACTGAACTGTGACTTTTTAATGAAAAAACTGAGAAAAGCCTAACCATTTAAAAATGAATGGGCTTTATTTTTTATACCTTGATTCATCTCTTGTATGCTTTTTGACCTGGGACATCTGCACCCACTTTTTTTTTCCAAACATTCATGAAAATTTTCCTCCATCCCTCTTCCAGATTCAAGAAATCAAGCCAGATGGGAATTCTTACAGCCAGCAATGTCACTCTTTTAGGATATCTCCATACCAAGAATATCTAAGCCTCTTCTTGGTCTACAAATTAAGTCATTAACAAATATACACAGTTTGAAGAGGAATGAACTATTCTGCAACAAATCAAGTTCCATGTAGCATAGGGCACTGGCACTATTCCCATGGAAATAAATAAATTTTGTGACAAACCAACTTCTTTTCTCCAACACATTCCAGAGATAGCATGTACTTTTCGGTGTTCCTCATAAATCTGAGAAAATTAAAAGTTAACATGCCATGATACCTTCATTACTAACTTCAATGCAATAAATATTCAAATACCAGTAAAGTTAGAGCTGGGGTACTACAGGAAAAAACCTCAAGGCTCTCCCACCTTGGGCTTTAGGGAAAAATAGATGGCAGTGCACAAGCAAGGTAAGGCCAAAGGTGGCAAATGACAATGTGAAGAGCCACACTTCCCTCATGGGTGGAGATGTATTAATCAGATGCCTAGTTTGGAAGCCATTTTTTTATGTCAAAGTTATAATGACAAGAATGTAGAGAATCAGTCCTTTGGGGAATTTACTTAAAAGAGACATCATTCAAAAGAATTAAGAAAGATGAAAAAATTGGGGAAAAAATACTGGAAAACAGGGTGAAAAAGAGAGTGGGTCAACAGAGCAAACAGAGGTGTGACCATTTACAGCCAAATATCATCATCAGCCAAGCAGGAAAAACTACCCTTTAGGAGAAAATGGAAATTCAATGGACAACCCCAGAAGAAATGTTGCCTTTGCAATGAGAAGGAATGGTGAGTTTGTACCTGCCTGCTGCAGGGAGCTGAGATGCTGTGGCCAGGTGTGGAGAAGAAACAGTTCAGGGTAAAAATGAAGTCTCCCCACTCCCGCCAAGGAACCATATTTTCAGATGGGAACTAGAGACTTTAACAATGTCAAAAAATACTAGAAAGAAAACGCATATCATTTTCATCCAAACTATCTTCAGTATTAGAAATTTGTCTTGCAACATCCCATTCAGCTTCTGTCTAGACACATGCTTGTTCTGGCCACAGATTAAGAAGAACATCCAGAAGTCTAAACAATCCATGTCCTGCAATCAGAGAAAAAGTACCTTCTTCCAGCCAAGTATCCAGAAATGGGGCCACGGAATCCACGTAGGCACCAGTCAGAGATGCAGCTAAGCCTGGAGTCAAAGCCTGGGACCCCTTCCCCAGAAAGGGAACAAGTTTCTGAAGGGCTTTAAACTCTCCCACCATACCTACCAGGGAAACTAACCAAAACCTTCCCCTGCCTAGAAGATTCCATGTCGATGAACATTCAGAACATTTCAAAAACCTTCCATCTTTGTATCACTTCTCCAATTCAGCAGAGAGAACGGTGGGTTACCATGGGCCATGGGCCATACTTTGGGAATCAGTGTTCTAAACTACAGAGGCAGGGTACAGGGAAAAACACTGGGCCTGGATAATTACGCTTAGATCAGATTTTGAAAAGTCTCTAAGGATATAACCCACACTCCCAAGGAGGCTTCCATAAAATGAAATGAACAGGGTTGTCCTTCAAGAAAAATTAAGAACTAGAATGAGACCTTAAAAATCAGCTGGTACGATGGGTGATTTTTCAAACTGTAGGTCATGATCAACGTGACCCTGTGTTGTTTGCACTGGATTACAAAATAAAATGTTTATTCTAATGAGACATGTAGTTTAAAAAAAAAAAGTTTGAACAACAGTTTCCTGATGCAACCTTTTCATTTTATAAAGGTGTATAAATGGGTCCCCTGCAAGCCAGGAAGAAGACATAATATGTCCAATGTGAGAGAACTGGATAAATTCAGGAAGAATAGACCCAGCCTCTTAGAACTGCCCCATGCTGCCTCTGTCAAATTAACTCTATAAAAATCTTCTAAGCCACTCAGGCTGCATACCCATCCTAGTCCAAAGGACCTCTTGTCATAGTTTGAAATTTTCTTCCAGAGGCATACTTGGGTCAAGTGCCTGGCCCACTCTGCCCACTTGCACACAGGAATCCCCATTAGCATGAGGTGCAAGTGACCAAGCACTCAGCTTCTTTTAGGAGAGGATTTTGAAGAAACATCAACTCTTTTGGATCCACGGGCAACATTTCACAGCAGAGGGCAATGAGTAAATGTGCAAACTGAGATCCAGCTCACACCCCGCCACTTCCAGGGTCGAGTATGTAATTGCTCCAAGTAAAAGGCTTTGCCTTCATTTGTGTCAGTTGTATCTATAAATACTAGACTTTGAGTTCCATAGCTCCCTCTGCATTCCACCCTACTGAGTTTAACAGGACCAACATAAGATCCCACCACCACTGTCAAGGACTGAAAATTATGATCAATACACAAGCTTGCAACCAAACCAACATGGATTTATCCTTCACAACTATGTGGAAAGGAAAAAGCTACCGCACTGACTTGCCAGCCCTTCCAACAGAAAAAGGTGTCCTCATCGTCCTCATGGTCACCTGATAGAAACCATGATGAAAATTACAAAAACTTACACATGGCAGACAGAGCCCTAGGCTGTCCCGTCCCTCCTGCTGCCCACCTGCTGATTCCATGCAAAAACAGCTCAGAAATTTCTGACCACAGATCCCCAACACCCAGCAGTTCCACACCTCTGCAGAGTTAATGAAAGCAAAGACAAAAAGTCAAGGAAATCCTAACCCATAAGATTCTCTCCCTGCTTATCATAAAAGTATCCTCATTTGGTCAGTAACCCCAGCACCGCAAGTGCGTCTAAGTCAACAGGAAGGGACAATAATCTGAGGCAGGGGGGCCTCTTTAAGGTTAACTTTATTTAAGACAGAAGAGTCAAACAGCAACATTCCATCACTGGGTGAGGACACTTATTTAGACAGAGATAATATTCTCTAAGGAAAAAATGAAAAATGAAACTCTAGGTTCTCCATATATTTATATATCTGAACAAAGCCATGAGAAGAAACTTGCATGAGATGTAAGAAATTGGAGCTTTCAAACATGCTGTTTCCACCTTATCATTCTTATCTGTTATAAAAAAAAATACAAACAGCTGCATTTAAAGATAAGGTGTTGGGTATGTTGCCCAGATGTTTCTGAAATCCGTTCCCTGTTGAACTTATCTCACCACAACTAAAGACACCTCTAATCTTTTCTAATGGCTTAATCAAATGAAATAAATGGCCTGGCATAGTATCTTCTTTAAAACTTACACTACAAGTTGCGTGCACATGTATGCACACCACGTGCACATGACACACAACAGCTGGGATATTTTCAAATATTTGTTCAAGGAAAAACTAGTACCAGCACTAAAGTATTATTCACATAATATATTTTCTCAAAGACAAGAAGCTGCAAAATAAGTCAGTTAAGATTTCCAAATCATGTTTCTTTTTATTTTCCTAATCCTCAAACTTCTCATTTTCTTCACAGAAGGTGACAGATCCTTTCATTCATTACTCCAAACATTTATGCCATTCCTACTGTGTGTCTGGCAGTGCACTAAGAACAGAGTAGAGAAAATAAATAGGAAAATGATACGGATAGGGAGTCAGAGAATGGTTTGAGAGATAAAAGATGGAAAGTTGTAAAGACGGGTTGTATAAAGGGTGAGGAAAGAGAATAAAGAAAGAATATTGACTATCTGTCCAACTGAGGTCCCAGCCCCTAGTAGCATCCCCAGACACAAAAGGTCAGAGTGCAGAGAAAAAATATTCTACACCCAATTTGTTACCCTTTTGTGAGCTGGCTTCACCATTCCTGCTCCGCAAAATTTATCATTCTGGAACACAGAATTGAGAGTCAAAGGGTCCTTGGAGAATACATGGGTTTATATCCATGTTTTGCCCCAATACTAGGGGCCACCAGAGAGCAGGGTCAGGGTCAAGGTCTAAAAGGAGTCTCAGAACAGACCCTGTCCTGTGTAGGCACAGAGCATGGCCTTTCATCATTCAACAATTTGTATTTCCTGAATAACACAGTCAAGATATACAATACCAAATATTATGTCTGTTTTCTCAGCTGAAAAATGAAGATTTTAAACCAGGTGACCTGCAAGGTCTTTTCTAGTTCTGACGGTCTATGTTGGTAAGGCCTAAGCAATTTTCAGATTTCCCTTCATCCACACTTTAGGTGGGTGAGAAGGCTTGGATGACGTGGCATGGCTCTAAATGGTTTTACCTGAAATCCTACAACCCACTCACACAAGGTTCCATAAAGCACACCTTTAAATGAAATAGGTAATCCAGCAAACACACCCTTTTTTTTTTTTTTTAATGCATATGCAAGAAGCATGTGGCTTCTGTCGGGTCCCCTACCACACACCACAAGCAAGGAAGGAGAGTATGAAAGGGATATTTACTTACTGCATCATTCTTATGATGGCATCATTTCACTTATTAAAAGCAATTATAGGTTTTATAGGCAAAAAGGCAAACAGCATATATTATCAGGCAACCCCTTGAGTGAACTAGGAACCATCAAAAGCCAGTGGTGGAAAGAAAATATACAAATAAGCATCATAGCAAAGAGGAGAACAGAAGTCCCCAGTGGTTAGAGCTAATGGTTTCTAGAGAAAGAACCCATACCTCGAAGGAGAAAACCAGTGCCTTCAAAGGGGCCTGTAAGACAAGCCCAAAGAGAAATCATCTGCATCACTATAGTTACTTACGTACAAAATCTCAAAAGCACCATCCTCAATTTGCCAAGATGCCCTCCTTCTAGGCTTGTCTAGATAAACTATGGAGCTCTCAAAAGGCCACTCAGCTCAGAATAAAAACATTCTTCCCTGATGATCATACAAGAAAATAAAATACCCTACTTTAAGATTATGCTAATAACGTTGAACCCATTAATTTGAAATCCCTTTCCTGGACATGTGTTACTTTCAAGTTTCTTCGGGGGTTTCTGTCCCAAGTAGCCTGAGGGAAATGGAGCCATCACAAATGAAATAAGGGATCTTCCTAACCCATAAAAAGGAAGAGAGTAGGTTAGAGTTCTTTCTTGTGAATAACAAAGAATTAACGAGAAGGAATCAAAGGGCAGCTGTGGGGTAGAGAAAGTCCTTTTTAAAACATGATTTACTTGTGAAACCTTTATAATCTCTTTATTGCACGAGCAGTACACGTAAAACCATGTCCTCTTGAAAGAAAAGTGAGTGGGGATATTCAAGGGAAGGTGCACAGAACACTGGGTTTTTCTTACAGGTCTGTTTTGTAAAGGAAGGCACATGATAGCTACAGGATCAAAGAAAACTCAGTAAGAGGAGCTGTCATGGGAATCCTTGGGGACAACGACCGGCATCATGACTAAGGATCCTGGCACACTTGGAACACCAACTACCCTTCCGTGCATCAGGCAGCAGCCAAGTCCCTAAAGCTAAAGGACTACACCATCTATAGGTATTGAGGCTACGCGACGGGAACACGGAGTTTCATGATCCAATTCCCCCTAGCTTGTTTCTATGTTTGAAGATTCTGATAGCAACTTAAAATTGAAAACTTTAAAAAATATATTAAAGGGACAAAAATCTCCTCACTTCCTTCTCGGAAAATGGATTCAGGCCGGCTCTGATCTAGAAACCCTACCAACGTCTTAAAGTCCTAAGCCACCATCACCACCAGGATAACAGGACCGGGGTAGCAAATGTTTCCAAGTAGGACCAAGCAGACTTGCTCCCCTGAGTATCTCACATAAAGTTCCCAAGTCTCCAGGGAAGAAAAGAGGTCACAGAGAGGTGGAATGGGCACATGCTGATCTGCAGGGAAGAGAAGAGAAAGCAGAGGGGTCAAGAGAAGCAGAGTTGCAAGTCCGCAGAATTCCCCACAGGCAGAGGAGTCTGGAGTCCTCACAGGCAGGCCAGGCTCACTAGCTTGTGCTCTATCTACCATGTCAGGAGGCATGACCTTGGGGCCCCACAATGTACTTACTCCTCTAGACATTCTTATCTCTGCCCTCTCCCCTTCTGTTTCGCCACATTTCAGATCCTCGCAAACAAAACAAGCCTAAGCTATGACAGGAGGGCGGGAGAAAGAACTAATCTAGTGACCCAAGATTATCAAGCTGGAGAAATCAGCACCTAAAAGCAGGGCTGCCTGCTCCCCGAGAGGCCTGCTGGGAGCCAGGATGAGAAGAACGAAGGGAGAAGGGGAGGAAGGCAGGCTCTCCGCAGCCCTTCTTCCCGCCAGAAACACTCCAGCATAGCCACACCTCACACTCTTTTTTCAAGCCTCACCATTTCTGGGCAGAACTTAACAAGGGGAATTTATGCAGCAAATGAAAATGGAAAAGCTGGTAATGTTTTCCCATTTACTTTTTTCCAGTTTTATTGAGAGATAATGGACATATATTTCTGTGTAAGTTTAAGGCATACCACGTGATGGTCCGATTTACATACATTGTATAATGATAACCGCAAGAGGGTCCGCTAACATCCATCTTCGCCATTTATTTTTAGAGAACTAAATAAATAAATAAATAAATAAATAAAATAGAAAGATTTGCTGAGGTAAAGGGAAGGGAGGGTGACAACAAAAGATCTTAAAGCTTTCTTCCTCCAGTGCTGCTTTGGACCCTGTGCCTTCTACAGAGAGAGACCTTGCACATTTCAAAGTCACTTTTGAGCTTACAAAGTAAACACACATTCCAAGTTATTCCTTTTTGCTAATAAAGGAGATTTCTCTTTCCTGCCTAAAGGTCATTTATACCCTTGATATTCTGAGAACAAGGAGCCAGTGACCAAGTGGGAACATTACGGTGAGGTTTTATAAAGAGGCAAATATTGCTCCTACTATCACACCAGATCTGTAACATCAGACAATGTTTCATTAGCTAACAAGACATTTGCTTTCAATGAATGAAAACTATAATAAAGAGTTGCTATATTTTAAAAAGTAATGAATGTAATTTTTGCTCTATTTTATGTTGCTGTAAAAAAGGGCCTTAAGTGTATTTCTCATCTGCTCCTCTTCTTTAACTACCATAATTTATGCAGATAAATGTTGGATGAATTGCATCAAGAACACTATTCAGATTGCTACCCATAAAAGTACTTAGCTATCATTTTCTTTTTCTCCTATTTATATGTCTTTGTATTATAAAAATCAAGTTAGCAACATTAAAAATGATATATTGTCACCAAAAGTACTGAGGCGTAACACTGAATAATAAATGATTAGTCTTTGAAGGTTAAGACCAAGTTTAAGAAAGAGCAATGCTTTTGTTATGGCGGACTCTTCAAACTGCAGTTGATGGACGGAAGCTTACAAGTGACAGAAATTGACACCCTGCTAACGTTATCAGCCTGCAGATTTACTGCAAAACTCTAAAATACTGTCAAGGGCAGATCAATGTTTGTGATAATTTACAAAATAATTTGGCTTTACATAATAAGCATAACGTTATGTGACTTAGAAATGCAACCCTTGGTGTCTAAATGCAAACGTGGGGAGGCAGCTAGTGGCTTCTCCACCCTTCCCAGAACCTCAGCCCATCAGGGGCTCAGGTTGTTGGAGGAGAACAGGCTCCATCAAGGGGATTCTCACCGTTCCCATTTCCTTACCCACCTACCTCAAAGAATCTCATAGGAAAAAAGATCTATCCTCTGAGAAAGCACTGCTCCATCCCTCATTATTTCCAAGTACAGATCCCAACACCAACAGTGTGACAGGGTAAGAACAAATCCATACCCTCAGAAATGGGAGCGATGCCAGTTCACACATGAAAGGACCTGCCAAACCAAAGATGTCTTTGTAGGGATCCCAAATGCTATATAAGGAGCTAAACAGGTGGAGCAGAGAATGCTAGTCACTGACAGCATGCTACTTGTCAACATTTTACACCAAAATGCAAGTCCTTCAGAGTTAATACATTGTTTAAGCCCTTATGTGCCTTAAGAGATATTTACAAACTTGACCCACAATTTAATCCTAACCATATGATGGGCAACACTAGACTCTAATTCCCTGAGGGCAGGGAACAGAACACGTGGCATATAGCAGATGCATTATACCTGTTTGTTGAATAAATAAGCAAAGCAGCAATTTCCAACTGATTTATTCACAGGAGTTCCCACATTCCTATTATCCCAGTCTTCATGCTGGAACACTTTAAGAAAGTTGAGGTCATCTATTTCATTAACTATGTATTGTTAGATCACTAGTTAAAAGTTTATACTTAAATGAAGTTTAGTACAAAAGTTCCTATTCCTTTCAGTAATTCATTCACGGGAAAAAAATTTATTGAGCCCCTACTTTAGGGAAGGCACTGTTCCAGGACTTTAGGATATATCCACTAGAGGAGAAACAAAAAAAAAAAAAGACCAAAAAAAGCCCTGAATTCATGGTATTTACATTTGGGAACTAATCTAAAAATAGCAATATAAATCACTGAACCAATCAATAAATGTATACTGATGGCCTACAAAGGACTGGCAGACCCCGGGGCACCTGTTCACCACCACTTCCTATGCCTGTGATTGTGGTAGACCCTGATGATTGATTAGGGCACACTCTCAAGGAGACAAGACTGAGGATCCTCAATATAGCATCCCAGGCAGCCGCTTCCACTGAATCACAGCATGTGAACAAAATGGCATGAGTTTGCCAAGATACTATGCAAAGTAGAAAAAGTTTGAGACATAGATCCAGCCCACAATAAGCTTCCTGTCTATTTGAGGAAAAGCGCCTTTCACAGAAAACAGTATTACAGCCTGATAATACTGTATTATCAGTACCTAATACTGAGGTGTTGCAGGGGTCACTGCAAAATAATTCAGACAAGACTGGTTCAGATCACAGGTAGTCTTGGTAGGGACAGAACTGCCAATATGCTACTCAAGTTTCAGCTTTGCAGTACTTCTTTTGAAGCAGTTGCTCCTACAGCCCCAGGAGAGGCTCTAGAAGTTTTGTATTTAATTTTGATTTTAGCATTAACAAAGGGAATGGAGGGGACAGGTAGTAGTGTTAGTGGTATAGTTTTTCATGGACAGAGGATGGGCTTTCTTCTCAGTTATCTACTCATAACAACCCTGTCCCAACTTAGCATTAATGGCAAAAGTACAGAAAAATCCTACTTTAAAGACTGAACAGGAAAAACATGCTAATTAAAAATAACAGTAATAAGTTTCTTCATCTGTAGTTAAAATAAGGAATTTGTACCAGATATCTATGGATCTCTCCTGCTCCCTGATTCTAAGCAATACAGGCTCTAAAGCTCCATTAGCCAAAGTAAACACCCTGGCCAACAAAAAAGACAGTCCAGCAGGAGACCTTCACTTAAGTTAAAACCAAACCCCACTCAGTAAAGGGATGCATTCAGTGTAATCTATATTCTTACAAGTTCATTCTTAGTGGTGTTATAATAAAATCATTAGATGAGGACAAATAATTACCAAATATAGAACAGGAGTAGGGAAAATAGGGACATGATAAATATTGCATTAATCCAATATGTTTATTTCTACTGGAAGTTGTATCACATTATAGCAGAAAACTAATAAAACATTCACTTCCCATTCTAGGCTTCTTGCGGAGCGAGGCATTACAGATTTCCACACCCATACATGCCACTCCTCTTCCTCTCCATCCCAGCCAGCTGCCAGAAAAGAGGCAGTTAAATGCAGTTCACATCTATAACTGATTGACCAAACCAGTACTTATTTCTCAAGCCAGGATCCATGGATATATCCTTGGGAATCTACAGACATGAGAAATTTATATTTTTAGGTTTAGGTCTTCATGATAAGCTTAAAAAGCCAGTCGGTCATTACTTGGTTTAATTAAAAGTAGAAGAAAAGAGAGGGGCTTGGATTCAGAGATGCTAAGGACTCTTTGGGCTCTGACATTTTAGGATTTAACTATACAAAGCCATTCCCAAGTGTGGGGCAAACAAGAAACAAGAAGGATAAAGAGTGTGGGTGTTTGGACTGCTTCAGGTCACCAGAGTGGTCAAAATGGTCCCACCGATAATAATCAGAAATGCCCCTAACTGGAGCCTTAAACTCTACATAAGACTTAAAAAAAAAAAAAAAAAGTCATTTCATTGCTGTACATACATAAATAAATCTGGATCATCTGCCTTAAAAAACACCATATCACAGAGTACTACTATGCAATCCTGGTGCCTGCTTTTGCACCTGTCTTATTCTTAATGTGCTGATCAGCATGTTTGCCTAATAATATCAAAAGGACAAGCTACCATGACACTGAACTCTTACTGGTTTCCTTATAGCTGGCAACTTCTCTCTTGCCCTGAAAATTCACAATTGAATTATTTTTTTTCATTTGCTTTAGGTTTTAGTTTTCTCAAACTACCAAGTAAATCGTGACTGAGGGGCGCCTGGGTGGCTCAGTCGGTTAAGCGTCTGCCTTCGGCTCAGGTCATGATCCCAGGGTCCTGGGATCGAGTCCCGCATTGGGTTCCCTGCTCCGCAGGAAACCTGCTTCTCCCTCTCCCACCCACCCGCCCCCCGCTTGTGTTCCCTCTCTCGCTGTGTCTCTCTCTGTCAAATAAATAAATAAAATCTTTTAAAAAAAATTGTGACTGAATTGACTTGACACCAAGAAAACGATAATAAAAGTAACAATGTACCACAGGTCTATAATCTCCCATTTGAAATCTTTCTGGATTTTATATATTTACACATACACTATACATATTATATATACATACACAGATATATTCACACACAGATAAATATCTGTATAGGTGTGTGTATACATAAAATTCAGTTTTTCAAAAATGTAGAAATGTTATATAGTTTTTATGCTATAAATGAGCTAACAATCCTAGCAAGTGTTCATGTTTCTAAAGTGAAAGACAGGGATAGTCATACTATAAAAAAATTTCAAATAATGTAAAATCAGGACTCTCATACAAATATAAAACAAACACAGGTAAGTTATTTAACAAAATTCATTAATAAGTCACCCAGTAAGGTATACCAGTTCAAAGGAGAATTCCAAGTACCACATATATACAAACAATCAGGAATGCTAAAACAAATTTATAAATAGATACAAAACTGGTAACCACAGGGAAATAAACAATTGCATAATACAGTACAATTCGTTTGGATTTCTATGGGAAGGAATTATTTGTATTATTATCAGTTTCTTACAACTTACAGTTTTACAAAATAACTCATAGACAACAATAACAGGCATAGATAATCCAGAAAGATGCTTCAGCCAGAAGACCCAGGAATTTTTGTTGCAGAAGTCTTTCACAAATCTTCCTAACATTACTAAGTGAGATAAAGATTATAGTTTCACATCACTTCAGGTCAGACTTAGTTCCAAGCTAGTCCACCATTAACTTATTTTTAAACCTTCATTTTCAGAACTTTGGGATTTTTGTCAATTTCTTATGAAGATCAAATTCTTACCCCTTTAACCACAGTAACTTATGATGGTTCCAATATGAAGAACGGACATATAGTGGGGGCAAATGTTAACAAATAAGGACAATACCTCCTGCCAATGTCATGGCATGTTAGAATGGAAAGACCACCAGTGTACTGCATCAGCTAACTGGGTTGCAGCCCCACCTGTCACATTACTCACTTGGACAAATCACCCATCCTCTCTAGGCCTTGGTCTCCCCACCTGTAAATAGATCTCAATGGTCCCTTCATATTTTAAAAGGTCAGCATTCTATCACCAAAAACAGAAACCTCAGAGACCATGACTTGGCACAGGAAGAAACTATTCCAGTAAGTGTCAGATAAAGAACCTCCAGGTTCCTCTCCTCCATCAAATCCCAATGCAAAGACCCATTTTGTTATCGAGGGTTTTTTTTATGACATCCAAATATGCATTCAACTCCAGCTCTAATAAATAGTACTTGGGTGACCCTGAGCAAGTTACTAAACCTCTCTGAGCCTCAATTTCCATGTCTGGAAATTGGAAATAACACTTAAGTCTCAAAGAGCTGCTGGGTCTATCTGACTCCTCATACTTTCTCTTCTAGTGGTTCCATTTTCACATTTCCCTTCAAAATTACTATATACAGTGGATACTCTTAAGAATTTATTGTTGAGGGGTGCCTGGGTGACACAATCGGTTAAGCATCCAACTCTTGATTTCGGCTCAGGTCATAATGCCAGGGTCCTGAGAGCAAGCACTGTGTCAGGGTCCGTGCTCAATGAGGGAGTCTGCTTGAGATTCTCTCTCTCTCTCTCCCTCCTTCCCTCCCTCTCCCTCCTTCCCTCCCTCTCCCTTCCTCTCCCTCAGTCCCACCCCTACCCTCTCTAAAATAAATAAACCTTTTTTAAAAAAGAAGTTATAGTTGAATATGCTTTTTCTCCAGATACCCAGGTAGATTTTCAGTATGCATATCCCATTTCCTCAAAATCAAGTACCGCGCCTTCAACTTTGTTTCACCTTCCCATAGCGTTCCAGGCATTTTTGCCTTCTTGCATTTCTTTACCCTGAAAGAACAAACTTCCCTGTCCCTTTCTTTTCCTAGTCTCTCCAGTACGTCCTTCAAACCCCAGCTCAGGAATTCCTTCTTCCATGCATACCTCCCTGGTGCCCTCAAATTGGGTTAGTGTCCTTAGTGGAGCTCCTGTAAGCACGCTGTATCCCTTCCTTCCCAAACCCTCCTCCCACATCATAGAACACAGTATGACATAGGTCCAAACCCACTAGGCTCTCTGTCAAAACATGAGTTCCTTCAGGCAAGTCAGAATACCACCCAAGTTTATATCCCTAGTACCAAGCCTAGTGCCTGGCATAATAGTTGGTGCTCAACATTAATTCTTGCAGACCTGAATTCAATTCCATCTAGCACCTAATACAGGGATTTGCCAATTATAAACGAGTAAATGATGCTACCACATGACTATACAAGGAAGTTTCTGTCACTTGGGGTTTGTCAATGTCAGTATAGGAAGGGGAGGTAGCACATGGTTTTGGACTCCAGTGGGAAGGCTGGTAGAAAAAGAGGGGACACAAGATCCAATGAGCTCATGGGCAGAACACGAGTCAGTGGTCTAGACTAAGCATAGAAACAGCTACATTAGCTAGAGTGGAGGCTGGACTAAGTCCCAGAGGTTAGGATAGCATTGGCCAAAGTATACTTTATGAGATTATTAGACCCATAGGAAGGTCCCTGATTAAAAAAAAAAAATTCATGAGAATAGATCAGTGGGTGAGACTATATACCCTCCTCTTAGATATACTCATGTGCATCTGAGTATATTCTATAGTTAAGACAAATATTGAACTTTGTTCTACTTGAAACTTCCACAACGGTCTTCACCAGAGAATCCATCCTTCTTATAGTATCTGTCACACTATGCTGTTGGGACTATGGGTCAGAACTGGGCACAGAGTTAGAGCTACAAAAGGAAACACAGATAACAAAGCTCAGCCAAGCACTAAATGGCAGCCCGAGCCAGCAGACAAGAATCAAGACAAGAAAGCCAGAGACAGGACAAGATGGGCAAAGCCCAGTCGAAAGCAATTGTTAAATTGGTATCATAGAGTACCCTTCTCCATAGACCGTGGGTATCTCAAGGCAGATGCCCTGCTTAGGTTATCACTTTGTCCTCAGGGCTTCAACATGATAGTCTGCACTGATACGGTTCCAGAGAGATACAGCAGCTAGAGAATGAAAAAGGCCAAGCTGGGCAAAACAGACTTAAGGTCTTACATTGTGGTTCTCAACCCTGGATGAACATTAAAAAAAACCTGGGGTACAACTTCAGAAACTTCAGATTTCTTAGGCTCCCACCCCAGACCAACTAAATTAGACATTGATAACCAAGAAACCCCTGTTTGCTAGACAGGGGCCTTTGATAAGCTTCCTATAGCATCCTCTCCCATCACAGGAAATCTGGCATCCACTAACGCAAGCAGCAGAGCCCTGGCCCAAAGAGAGCAGGGTCCTAATGAGGATTCAGCACATCCCCACCTCATCCCAAGAGTTCTCTATGAAAAGTGCCACAAACTTCCCCCAGAAAGTGCCACTCTAGACTTTCCCTAAAAATAGCTTGGCTTCCTTGGAGGGGTCAGATCCATGGCCTTCAGAGAGAAAAGCATAAACATAACTCTTGCCAAACCAGGCTCTCAACACTTAAATCAGCTTGCTCTCAAGTCCGTACAAAGTTCCAGGAACAAGGAGAGTCTTCTAAAAGGGTTTAACAGCAGACCATGGTTATGCAAGGAGTCCAGATCCAGTTCTCAAAATGCTTCGTGTCCAGAAGTTCTAATTAATTATTACTTTACCAAACGAAAGGGAGTTATGTACTTCTGTCATTTCGGCCAGGATCTTCTCCAGGCTGCCAAAAACACAAGCATACCCAAATACCAAAACTATGTAGGAAGGCTACAGAATGTCCTCACCAGAGACAAGACAGAATTTTCACATCATAAATCAACAAGAAACTGAAAAGGCAGCCAGCTGAAAAGACAAGCTACACTGATGAAATATTTTCTTAATTCACCTCATTCAGGATAATTGATTTTTTTTTTTTACTTCACGAACAAGTAATTTTTAATGTAAATAATAAAGTCAGTTAACCGTGTACTCTTATTGCATGTGGAATGACAAAGTTTTTATCTGAATTAATTAGGTGATTTTTCACTAATACAGATTTGTTGCTTTTACTTAAGACTTTGTTTTTAATCAAATCCTTTCTCACCCTGACCCTCTCACCCCACTCTGAGATGAAATGGAAAGCAACAAAAGTTAGTTAAAATGTGTTTCCATGTGTGTTTCTTTCCAAATGATTACAATGCAAAACCCTTAGCATCAGTACAGAGCCTACCCAGCTTCCCTCTGATGAGGCAGTATGCAAATCCTAGGCCCTATTTAGAATGTGTTTCGGGTGCCTGGGTGGCTCAGTCAGTTAAGCATCTGCCTTTGGCTCAGGTCGGGGTCCCGGGGTCCTGGGATGGAGCCCCACATCAGGCTCCCTGCTCAGCGGGGAGTCTGCTTCTCCCCCTCCCCACCCCCGATCCTGCTCATGCTCTCTCTCGCTATCTCCCTCTCTCTCAAATAAATAAATACAATCTTTAAAAAAACAATGTGTTTCAAATTTATTTCATCCCTGTGTCATCACTGTTGGGAGCATCAACCAAAATTCTAACATGCACATTATTGCCGTACAACTTTGCACATCATAGCTCCTGCTTTTAAGAGTAAAATTAATGACAGTGGGTAGAAACTCATGCTGTTTTGCCAGAGAGGCTAAATTCCTCTCCTTTAAGAGAAGAGCATTCAACCTGGCAAAAAGAAGAGACCCTCAGTTTACATTTTCCCCCATTTCTTATCTCTAGGAGTCCCATCCTAATCAGGAGGCAGAAAGAACAGAGTGGGGGCAGGGAGGGGGCAGAGGACAAAATTACTTCCACATCCTATAATTTGTCTGGTGTATTGGAACTGAAGAGCAGTCTTATAAAACCCACACCACAATCTTTTTTTATTTTATCATTATTACTTTACTTTGAGGATGTTTTTTTCCTTTTCAGCCATTTTAAGTGTTGTTTTTTTTTTTCACAAAGTTCCATGAAAAAGTAGAAAGTCCCAATTTCACTCTTCCCTCCATGTGAAAGGCCAATCTGTACATCCTGTGTATCCTTTGCCCAGAGAAGGGTACCATGTGTGTGCATGTCTGGGTCACTTCTGGGAAAATTCGGTTTCCGTGCATCAAAATCTTACTGGTCTAGCCAAGGGGGGGGGGGGTATAAAACATAAATATACATCATCTTCCTGGAGGTTACCCTCCCTCATGCTATCTTCAGGCTTGAGGGGAGGACCTTAGCTGTCCTCACTGGTGTGGCTCCGGGCTACTCAAAGCCTGGTCCATGGATCGCAGCATCAGTGTTACACGGGAGCTCGTTAGGGACACACATGCTCAGGTCCCAGCCAGACTTCCTGAATCATGAATCTACACTTTAACAGGGTCCGCAACAGATACGCATGCATAGCACAATGTAAGAAGCCCAGTCTAGTAAAAAAACAAACAAACAAACAAACAAAAACTCCCACTCAAGGTCAAAAGTGTCTTCTCTCAGAAGTTCCCTCTGCCTCTGCTCAGATCCTTCCAGAGTCTAGGTGTGCAGGACTGTAAAGCCCTAGCAGAGGCCTTTATGGTTTTCCGCAGAGTAAAGCAGTCATTTCTCAAACCAGGCAGCCACGGAGGAAAGGCAGGGAGAAGCGCAGAGGGGTGGTGGCAGGAGCGGCCTCCCCCAGCCCGTGTGCCTCAACACAGCAGAGTCATTAATTAAGATACGGCCGGCTGCTGGCGAAGCAGTCACCCTGGCGTTCCCTGTCTGCCTGGGACTGGCGTGAGGTGTGAGAATCTGGGTAGCCTTCTCCATGGCTCTGCCCCAGTGGCGTTGATTGTGTATGATTAATGATTTAAAGGAATAAAAAGAGAAAGGTCAACTTCTGAGTTCAAGACAGAGCAGCTACATAGGGAGTAATTAAGATACTTGTGTAAGCATGATTAATAAGCACAAACTGGCACTCTGGGCAGTAAACAAGACACAAGCAGATGGTTAGCATGGAAAAGGTTTTTTTTTTTTTTCCTCCCTTTCCTAAAAGCAATTTTTCAGCAGCTTGAAACTTGGCTTGTGAATTCTTTTCCTCCCCCAAGTCTCAAAAAACTCATTATCTCCACATCCTTTAAAAAAAAAACAAAAAAACCCGTGGTGAACCCCTTTCAATGCTCACTCATTCTCTCTTTCAAAAAAGATACCTTATTATTTTATTTTATTTTTACAGATAACTAGAGTTTGCTTGTAAAATGGATGCAGCTCATCTTTGTTTCTCGCTGCCTTTTATGTCAGGCGTCCCATGCATTGCCAAGCCTGACAAGGTGGTTCACTGTGGAGTCTTTTAACTCCCACCCACCACTTCTCCCCCCAACCCTGTGATGGGCAGAACAGAGGCATCGGTGGTGGCATTTCCAGAGAGTGCTGGCAAGCAGGTGTCAGAACCGTCCGGCAGGCGCCCCTCACGAACACTAATCAGCCTTGGTGTTCTTTTACAATCCATATCTAATTCGCAAGTTTCATTCTTTCTGAAAAACAATTACTAGGTTTTGAAGTTCATTGTGCATTTACTCAACTGTCTCTTCACATTAACGTAAAGTGGGAACAAGAGAAAATAGAGTCAGCAGGGAAGGGACATCAAAAGATGTTAAGAGTGGATGAAGGCTTTATTTTAAGAGTAATATAATTACAGATGTGTGCAATATTTTACAATAAATGAAACACAAAAGGTGTATCCCTGTACTTTGAAGATTGTGTGTGTGTGTGTGTCTGTGTGTGTGTATGGAAAGGCAAAGAGAGACAGACAAAGAGACACTCAGATGTACACATTCCTGTGGGGTTGGGAAGAGAGTAAGAGAGAGAGGTCATTTAGGACTTCAGAAAACAAAGATTCTCCCAGGATCAGAAGAGTAAGGTATGCACCTCATCTGGTAAAGAGAAAAAAATAATAATTTATCAATGACAGAGCAGGCAGACTTAGTAGGGGAAGGAAAGGAAAGGGAAGGACAGAGAGAAAAAGAAAGAGAGAAAGACGCAGGGAGGGAGGGAAGGGCAAAGAGAGAACAAAGAAAAACGCAACGTTGGTTCTTAAGCCAAAACTGGAAAGGGAATCGGCATACTTGATGAAGAAAGCGCCATCGACCTGGAGTCCTTCTCCCAAATTCCAGTTCTTAAACTTCCTAAAGCCCATGATGAGTTGCTAGCCCCTGGACCACTGTCACCCAATTGTGAGGATGACTGGCCCTTGACAGACACAGAAACAACTCTGTGCAACAAGCTGCTGTGCATTTCCCCAGGCCAGCCTCAGTGCAGAGACCAGGTCTGTGCTCACCAGTCCCTGGCCAGTGCCAGGAGCCACCCACCTCCCCTCCTACTCCCAGGACCAGTCCTGTTGAGCTTGTCCATCTAACGAAGGACAACAACTCTGGTCCCAAACTTGAGTTCACATCACTCAGCTTCTATGCCCCCAGGACTGGAAAGCAGCAAAGGAGGTGGCCCCTGCACCTAGGCCAGCAAAGGGCCTCAAACAAGTGGCCAACTATATTCTCTTCTTCTCACCACCAAAAACAAAACAAAAAAACCACACACACACACACACACACACACACACACACACACACACACACAAACACAACACCCCAAGCTTCCCCCAATAGAAAATTGTAACATATTGTCACTATGATGCTTGGCCTCATGCCTCAAGCCTTTTATTTTTTGTTTTATACTAAACACCTTAGTAATTCTTAAATCAGCACTTTCCAAAGGTGTTAGAAAAATAACTGAAAATGTTTGGAATACTCTATATTACTCAAAGTAGAATGGGGTTCTTTTCTGTAGAAAGCTTCCGTCCCTTTAAGATGCTAATGTGCTTTGTGAATTGTCCATAGGGACATAAAGCACATCATTTCCCAAATTGACATGACTTTAAAAGCTGCCCCCCTCCCCAAGACTTGGGTTCCGTGGAATACTCTTTGAGAAACACAGATCTCGATTTAATAACGTCTTTGCTGTTTGAAAGTAGTAACTAATTTACCCTCTATCTTCTTTTTTCTCTAGCCTGAACATACCAACCTTACAAGATTTTCCTTCAGAGATCTATTTTCTACCCCTTGAATCATTCTTCCACCGGCCTGCCCCACCCCCTATTTTTTTTCCACCTTCTCTTTGAACTCTGGTAAGCAACTCCAGAGCTCCAACAAGGATCTCCTTCACGCAGTATGGGGTGAAAAAGGCTTAGCACATCCTACTCCCTTTAATGCAGCTCCAGATTATACTGGAGTTTTGCCTGGTCACCCCACTTTATCTGCAAGCGCAAGCTGAGGTCTCTCTCCAGATAATTCACATCCATAATTTTATTTGTTCCAAAGTTATTTAGAAGTTTCTGGAATAGGTACAAAAAAAATTCTCAACACTGTGGAGGCAGAGAGAAGGGGAAGAAAGGAAATGCTCACATCTGGCAGCATCCACACTCCCAGCTCACATATACCCCTCTCAGGATGAACTGTTTAGAAAAAGGCTTATAAAACCACAGCAGAGTATAGACAACAATGTTCTCCACAGCCCAAAGGACAGTAAGAAAAAATAAAAATAAAAATAAAAAAGTACATATGTTTTCTTCTTTATTAGGAACAATCCTTAGTCTAAGACTCATTACCTTGCACCTAACTTGCTCTAGCAGGCTCCCCAGTCTGCTTTGCTAATTCCCATCTCTTACCCTAGAACTAAATTTAAATGCATGTCAAACACTACTTCCACTATGAGTAGAGGAGGGCCTCTACTCAAGCACACATTTCACCTTCCCCACAATCCTAAGAGATAGGTACTGTTATTATCCCCATTATATGAATGAGAAAACTGAAAAACAAAGAGCTAAACTCCCCAAGATCACACAACTAGAAAGTGGGGGAGCCAGGATTTGAAACCTGTGCCCTCTGGTTCCAGGGTCAATGCTTGCCTGGCTGCCATGGCTCTCTATGCCCTAGCCCCACCCAACTGTTCAAAAGTAGCTTCCCACTGTCCCAGCACACCAGTACCCACCATGCTTCCTCCCAACCTCCCCAACTTCCATTCTCTTCTCTATCTTCCCAGGATTTGTTCATATGCCACAATGTCTAAGATCTTGCTGACCACTCTTTTTTAAGATTTAATATATTTATATGAGAGAGACAGAGTGTGCACATGAGCGTGTACAAGTGGAGGGGGGGCAGATGAGGGTGAGAGAGAATCCCAAGCAGACTCCCTATTGAGTGTGGAGCCCAATGCCAGGCTCCACCTCCCCACCCTGAGATCATGACCTGAATTGAAATCAAGAGTCAGAGGCTTAACCGACTGATCCACCCAGGCGCCCCCTTTCTGACCATTCTAGGCACCATTGAACTTTCCTGTGAATGCTCCTAACATGTGGCCTATCTCACACAGCTTTGGGCTAAAGGACTTTATGGCTTATATTTTTCACCAATGGTTGCTTTATCTCAACTAGATTAGAAACTCCTTAAGGTTTCAAAGTAGCTGTTCACAGGGTGAATAAATAAATGGACGTCTTTCTACTACTACCCAATGTGGCCCTTATTGGGCAGAATCCTTTTATTGCTACCCAATATGTCTCTGGTACCAAGGCTGCCTCCAAAATTTTCTCCCACGCTCCTTTCCTCTCAAGCATAAGCCTCCATTTTATTGTCTCTTGGGCTGGCCCACAAATTGAAATAGAACATGATGCTTAATTTTACATCAACCAGTTAAGCTGCTTTAAACACTTCAATATTCCCCCAAATGTAGTTAAATATATGAACTTGCACTTAGAGTTGTCAACAACGCATTGACAATTTGTTTTATAGTTGCATGTTAATCTACAATCTGTTTAATGCAATCCAATACATTATTCAGGATAGTGATATATAAATTTAAGTCTTAGAGCATGAAATATCATTTAGGATTAAGGCTCTAATCTCTTAACAGAGATGTTCGCTCACAAAGGCAAGCAGCAAAGAAGAGTCCCTGCATATAAAAGGCATCATCATTGTTTCCTGCACCAAGGAAACCAGCTATAGGGCATGCCCCTCATGGAGGGCAGGAAAAAAAGGGAGACAAAAGTAACCTTCCTTTCTGCCCCCAAGTGAAGACTCTCACTAAATCAGCCTCACAAAGTAGTTAAAATTTACTGACCCAAAGCACTGCTGCTAACTACCTCTTCTTCCTTCCCAAAGTCCTCAGGTAAGAGAACAATAGTGGGGACTTACTCATGTAACGCAACCGTATGAAGTAGGTACTCTTATTATTCCCACGGTATCAGTGAAGAAACTGATGCAGAGCCAGGAGGGGACACTGCTGAGCCAGGCAGGCTGGTGGCAGAATCTGGTTTCTTCACCACTCTTTACTCCGCTAATTACCCCACGCAAAACATTAGTCATCAGGCTAACTTCCAAGCCCAAGACCAGAGACCACTACAAGTTCCTTGTGATAAAATAATTGTTCAATAAACACAGTGAGCAATTAAAGAAAACGACGAAAACCATAAGTATAAGATACTCACTGTCCTCAAAAAGTTCACAGCAGAAGAAATGAGGCAGAGACTCAAGAAGAGATCAGCTGCTGCTGATCATTGGTCATTAAAATGCCAAAAGAGGGATCACCAGAGAGGTCCCAGGAGGAGAGCTGTTGACTCGGAGGGGGCCAGGATGGAGACAGACTAAGGGATGAGGGAGGAGAAGGGACCCCGGCTCCTCACCACATTTGGACCAAGCACCCCCATTTGAGCCCCATAGAAAAAGCTAGCCTAAGAGTTGGCTACAAAATGTCACTTATCCATATGTGAAACGCCCCACCAACAAACAAAGATGCTGCAAGACACATCCCTTTCAGGCAGGGAACCCAACCACAGCCTGCTCCCTACACACAGCATACACAGACATTTCCTCTGAAACCATATACTGGTCACTCTGATGGGGTGCATCTTTCCACAGAGCCCAGCCCTGGCAGGAGCTCTCTTCCACTGTGACTAACACCAACATAAGGACACCATCTCGGATGTTCTGTGCCTGACCTGCCTGAAAACCCACAGACACACCCTGACTCCAGCATGGCTGGATGCCCTCGGGGACCTCAGAGACACAGGCAGATGGTCTGCACGCAGTCAAACGAGCAAGAGGCTGGCCTAGCAAGGTACCTGCCAAGCGAACCAGCAATCCCACTGGGGGGGGTCACCCTCCAAGAACTGCCCCCATTACAACCTTTATCAACTTCGTGCTTCCCTTTTTGGAAGTGATATGTATTTCAGAAACATCAAAATGCTTAGAAAAGTTTGGTGATAAAATGAATAGGCTGTTTGCTCTCCATATTGATATACCTGATTTCAGACTGTCAAAGTGCTTTTAGTTTTAATAGGAAATGTATAAAGTTAGCTTTGCTGGTTTGGACAACCACAAAAAAGATTTATCGGTTGCATGTACCCGCTGAAGTGCCAAGGTTTCAAAGTTAAAATTGGTGTTAGCCAACTTCTATTATTATTGTTAACACATAACTTTTCAGAGAGTTCTCCTTGCCTCTGTGAGGAGAAGTTTTTGGAAACCCAGTCCACTTGCCAGAAATGTTTGTTACTTTAATGCAACAATTCAAAAGAAGTCCATGAAAACTAGAGCAAAGTTAATTTTACTGTTTAGTTTCTAAAACAGGAAAAGTGTCCCGTGTTCACATCTGTGCCCTGCACAAGGTTTGGCTTTACTTCCTGTGCTCAACTTACTCCAAGACAAGTAGTTACTAGCACATCTTCATGCCAGTACATCTTTCAGTGAAAGAAAAAAGAGAAAGAAACGAAGGGCAGGGGAGGGAAAGGGACAAAAGCCAAACAATGAAAGAGTCCAGGTACTACGGAAAATGCAGATGATTCAGAATTTCCCAATTACAGAGCTGAAAGCTAAATCTGGTAGCCTCTACCTTCCCATTTGTCTTGAAGTTCCATGAGTAAAACTCTATTTGGCAAATTTTAATGTACTCCCAAGTGAGAACGGTTGGTGGTTCCAGTTCAGCTCCCATGAACTGATTAGAATGACTAGCATGACCTCCGGAACCTCCGGGACAACCCCATAAAAATGCGGTATCTCCACGGTACAATAAGGTTCCTAGAGGTGAAAAATCTGCCTATAGTCATAGAGCTAATAAGTGATAGAGCCAAGAATTGAACCCTTCACCACCTCTTGCCGAAGCAATCTAATCCCAAATCACAATTGCTCCATACCTAAGAGGGCAATCTTTCAACCCAAGATCTGCTTCCCAGCTCCACCTTAGCTGTGTCCCTTAGCCAAAGAAAGAGGACACATTCAGACAATGTCTTATCACAAAGGGTGGTCACTGACTTCTGGTGTGACTTGCAGCCTTAGGAAGCAAAGTCCCTACAAAAGCCAGCCTGGGGACTTTGCTAAGCAAATCCAGGACAACTACAATTGGCTTAGCAGACACAGAGAAGGCTCAGTCAGAGAAGTATGGACAAAAGGGTATATTCAGCAGATACCAAAAATTCAGAAAGGAATGCTAATGGCATTTTTTACAATGGTGTTTACGTTTTAAGCTTGATGTTCTGTGAAGCTGATGCACAAACATAGGGTATTGGGCTCAAGTTGCAAGGAGTACATTCTCAAACATAAGCATAAAATACTTCGAGTTATGAAATAAAACTAGGCTTTCAAAGATTAGCAATGAGTTCAACATAAGATGAAATTAAGTCTAAACGGCCCAGTGGTAAAGTGTATGTGCCCGTGCTGGTGTGTGTTTCTCCCGGTGCTAGCCCGTGTGAGGGGAACCCACGGACACTCTGAGAATGCCTCCACAATTCTATTTTTATCATTACATTACCTTGTACACAACTGGGTATTTACACCGTCACCTTCCAATTCTCCTACACTCTCCACTTTTTCTTCAGCAAAGGGGCAAATTTAATTAATTTTAATTTAGATTTAATTTAGATTCCTCTTCTGTAAGACCTGACGAGACCTCTAGTGAGGCAAGAGGGAAAGAGAAACTGCAAACTTCAACTTTTCCCTCAAGAAAGCAGACTCTCACCCATCACCCTCAAGTGACAATTAGCAGTTTCTGCAGCACATTATATGAGCAGAACTAATAAGGCAAAGGAATCGAGGGCAGGCTTTTCCCTTCACAATCCTGTCTGAAGCTTAAAAGAAAGTCTGAAAACTAATGAATTCTGCATTCATGTCAGCTCAGTAGAGAGCAAAGTCTTTTATCTTCACCTGGAATAGGAATGAAAGAAGAAAAGCCCAACAGTTCATCCACTTCCCCTAAAACATACTCTGCTTCAGTCCTTTTCTTGGCTAAGAGAGTCTGGAGTCCACTGAAGCTGGAACAGGTCTTAGCAATTGGCTAATGTGACCCACCTTATTTAAAAGGGAGCAAATGTGAGCTCAGAGAAGTGAAGCACCTTGCCCAGAGTTACAAAGCCAGTCTTCAGATCCAACATCCCGGGCCTTGAGATGCCACTACGCTAGCAGAAGAGGCTTCACTCCAAATCTTAAGAATGTTTACCCAAATTTTTCCTCCCAGTGTCTATGAAATTCCAAATCAACATATGAAATATGCGTAAACTAAAGAGAGGCATTAATGGGCTCAAAGGGAAGTGATCAAAGGGGACCCCATTTCCACAGAATGCCTCCTGAACCAATACAAGGAACACATTTACACACCTATACGCAAATACATGCCCCTACAATGCGTGCCTATAAGACCCAGATATAGCATCTCCCATGGATTCCCTAAAAGGAACTCACCAGAATAGTCTGCAAAAGAGCTGACTGCACATTCTATGAGCAAGAAAGTCCTAGGCCCAAAGATCAAAACAAAGTATAAGCAGCTCAAAACCCAAGAGGAAAGGCTTAATGCTTCACAGAACTACTCACAGACAAGTTTAAAGAAGAAGCAGGTTATCAGACAAAATAGTTCTGCAGGGCACTGTGATGTAGTAAGGAAAACAGCTAGTTCCTAACTAAGTTTATCTGCTCTGACAGCTTCTGTCTTGGCCTGGCAGAAGTTGAGTGTCTACACAATGAACATAAAGATAACCTACGATGGCTACACATCCCCATCCATTTGCCAAAGGTCACTAAGGATTGAGCATTTTGCTTCAGTGCCTCCACTAATCCACAGACATGCCAATCTGCTTACTGTTACACAACATCAGGAGGTTCGGATTTTACTTATCGAGGGATGTCGGGCTCGCTTTGTCAGAACTTGGTGACTATTAGCACAAGGCTGAGTGACCATGGCTGCAATGAATTTTTTAAAAAACTATTTGGTTTTAGGATGCCCAGGAAAGAGGATGTGACTAAACAAGATGGCGGGAAATACTGTTGGACAACATTCCACTCTGAGAACATAAAAGCCGAACAGTGGAGCATTGAGAAATTAAATTCATGGCCTGGAAAACAAGCCAAGATTAAAAAATGCCATGTTGATACAGTAGGTGCCCTTGAGAATGGGGGGGAAGATGTCAAAAACTGGATTGATTGCATTTTCATAGCAATGTTGTGTGATGGAGGTGGGGAAGGGTCAAGTGTATCTATACCCTTTAGTGCTTTGGGGGCACATACCATATCTTTCATCAAAACCCTATACAATGTAAAAATCCGCCATCATACCGCTCAAAATTTTCAGTCACCAGGGTCAACCAAAGACCCTTCCCACAGAAGGCTAAGTAAGATTAGTTGGAAGGACAAAGGTTACTATGTTCCCCACCTCTTGTGCAGCTTTCAAATCTCCTTCTATCCATGTCTAAACCAACATCCTTCCCAGTCCTCACAGATCCTAACAGGAGTTCATATTTTTCCTTGAATGTCCAAAAAATAGGCATACATGAAATGACCTTGCTGTTAGAGGCCCCAAGACTTCCTGTAGACAAACTTCTAACTCATCCTAATAAAACTGAAATTGGGAGAAAATCCTGAGTGG
Organism: Zalophus californianus; assembly: GCF_009762305.2. Taxonomy (NCBI): domain Eukaryota; kingdom Metazoa; phylum Chordata; class Mammalia; order Carnivora; family Otariidae; genus Zalophus; species Zalophus californianus. The sequence continues at coordinate 36,020,582 of NC_045609.1, read as the reverse complement.
AAGAATACCCAAGGGCTCATAACAGTCTACACAGTCTTTAGGGGTGACCACTAACCTCACTCATGATCCCTTAGGACAACATTTTCTACCCAGACTCGAGCTGGAAGGCAGATTTGTTCATGAGCCCAGCTTTAGGAGCTTGCTTGTGCTTACAGGTATGTCCCATCTTCTGCCACAGAGCAACATTTGGGTCAGTGGCACATACAGCACAGAAACTCATTGTGAAAATACCCACAGCAAGGGAGAGGGAAAACATGGGGCTTTCTAGGGATGAGGAGGATTACGTCAAGAGAGAAAAAGATGGAGAAGATAAGGTAGAAAACAGCGAAGAGAACTTTTAGGGCTGAGTGGCTACTTTTTTTCTCTTTTTACAACAGTGTAAAAAAGACACAAAGAAGCTGTCCTGTCCTGAGGAGGGAGAGCTGCCCTTTGATGCTGAGAAAACCATCTATAATGCTGATGAGAGTTCTCTCTGGCCCTGTCGGCCCACCATGGGGGCTCATCCTCTGACCGCATTCTCACCTCTGGGGTGACTCTTGTTTAGTCATAGGACTGCAGGAAGAAGGTTCATCTGAGGGTCAGCAAGATGGTAGCCCTCACACCCACAGGAAACTCGAGTCTTTCAGTCAGGAGAGGACCCTCCTTCCTTTTCTTTTAAGGAGTTGAAAAACAAATCCAAATCTGTTCTCTCTTTTGTCTTCAAAAGTGCCAGTATCTTTCTTGCTCTTTGGATGGGGGACAGAGAGTGACAGTGACCTGTTCCCAAAGTCACAGTCAAGATTAGAACCCAGGCCCCAACTCCCAATCCAGGAGGCTAAACTGTTCCACTTTGGTGTCTCCCAGTCTCACCATGAAGGTGAGGGGAAGTCAATAATTTTGGGGGGAGAGACATAAAAAAACAGTTGGGTTAGACAGGACCAAAGCCTTCCTTCCGAAGAAGCCAACTATCACGCTATAGTCCAGTTCACTAGAAGGTCTGCAGCTTTCAACCGCCCAGAACTTCTATTCTTCATCTGTAAAATGGGGACGTGTCCAGCCCCCAAATGAGACACAGCATCAGGGAGTACCTAGCTCCACCCCTAACACGTGGTCAGCACCAAATGAATCTTAGTTACCTGCTCCTTCCCTAGAGCAAATACTTTCTAACATGCACAAAAAATGAAACCACCTTCTTTCTTAATTGTCAGATTTGCTGTGAGATAACTGGCAGCTCCCTTTGATTTCAGGATTGCTCTGGATGTTTTGCACAGGGAGGCTCCAAAGTCTTCGTTGGGCTTGATGGCCAGATAATGAGACTTGTCTTTCTGCTCACATCCCCAAGTAGACCAGGATAGAGATCCACATGGTCATATATTTACATATGTGGAGCAGAAAATCTCAATGCAAATAATAAACTTCCTGTAAGAACCCCCTGCCCAGTCTCTACTTAGACCAAATACAACACAGACTGGACTATTTTTCCTGAGGTTTCTTTTCTTTGAGTCTCAGGCAAATAACTGCTCTACCTACCAACCTGAGTTATAAGGGAATGCACAGCAACCTGGCAAGAGGTGATATGGTAAAGCAGGAAGCGTCAAGTGTCAGGGACTTGGAGAGAGCCCTGATTAAAATCCCAGCTCTGCCCCTTACTGTGATGGAGGGGCAAATTCGCAAACGCCTGGCCTCATGTCCCTCATCTGTTCAATAAGGAGAATACCTGCCTAATGGGATGGTTGTGAAGATTGAGTTAATATACATCCTGATATAATACTTATGTGAAAAACCAAGTATCACAGTCAACATCAGCAGGCTCCTTGCTATATCCCTAAACCACAGTAGCTGGGCCACCCAGGGGGACGTCAAGCTCCCTTTCTAAGAAGTCTAACATTTGGATAGACACCCTATCTCCAGACAAACAGAATCTCTAAGCCCAGGACTTACCTTCATTTTCCTGGCTCTCCTGGCTTGGTGGGGAGAATGGCAGCAGAAAGGGGTGGGGTCAGAGAAAGATAAATAGATTCAGAGAGACTTAGACTGGATACCTTGGTCCCTCTTCAAGTCTGATTCCCACTTGTTGTGAGACCCAGCCATATCTCTGATCTTGGGTTCCACAAGATAATTCAGCATCTTTATAAATCCTCCATTTATGCTCTGCTACTTTAAATTGGTTATTGGTTATTGGTTATATGCAATCCAGAGTCTAGGCCAAGACACAAGTCCAGAGCCCAAGCTTATATAGGCATCACAAAATATTCTTGTGTCCACCTCCTTTCACCTGCCTTCCCTGTCAAGTCAGCAAACACAGTGGGACGGCTGTGAACCATTAGACTCAGTCAACTCTTTCTTCAAGAGCATGCCTCTCCTCCTCCTGCCACTTCCCAGTCATCTCAGCCTCTTTTTCCAATGAGTCTTACCCACCCTCCCTCTCTCTCTCTCTCTTTCTCTCTCACACACACACCCCACTTCCATCTTGCCTAATTATGCAAGGAGCCAACAGCAACTTGCTGGCATTAGAAGCACAAATTGGCACATCCCTTGTACCCAGTCCCCAGGCTGTGTGAGCCCTCCTGGTCTCCTTCACGGAGCTGGAAACCACCCATAACGGCCTCCAACACAGCCAAAGACCTTAGCAACAATAGAGCATTTAAGTCTTTAGGTTCTTTATTAAAAAAAAAAAAAAAAAACTGAACATGGCTACAAGCATTCCAGCTCAAAGTTGTACTTGGTACAGCCTGCCTCAGGACGCATTTCTACGACTTGTTGCAGCTCGTGAAGTTGAATGAGAAGAGGAGACAGAAAAGACAGCCTCAGAAAAGCCTGACAAAGAGGACTGGGTAGATTCTAGGGGAAAGAGGCACTGGGCAAACATCATCCCCCTAATCTGCATGATGACTGCCGGCCAAGTTTGCTCTCAGAGCTGTGAGAAGGACCAATTAATTTATCAATCTGCACCTCTTTCTGCCATAACATATTTCCCTCTTGCCAACAAAAAATGTGTCCATTATCAGGCAGGTCCCTGTCCTCCTAAGCAGCCCATGTGGCTGTATAATTACACTTCTTTCCTTGACAACTTGCATGATTGTTTTCCTAACAGTATATTACTTCGTTAGTACTTTCCAATATACGTTATTTTTAAACTGTCACTTTTGCCCAACTCATCCCAATTCACACTCGTCTGTTTATCATAACAATCATTAATAACTGTCAGTCCACGCCATCATTGTAACGAACTCACTCCCTCATTAGCATGTTCTAGCATTTGTTCCATAGAGGGGGCTGATTATTTTTTACAACAGGCCAAGCCAATTACTTTAGTGAAATGGAATCACATTAATCAAAACTTAACAAGGTGGCAAATTTAAAGATATCAGATTGCAAAAGACAGCATAACTAATATGTCAGTGTCAGGGGGAGCGTGTAGGTACGCAGCAGCTGTACTAAATATATCTCTTCACAGAGGCCACAGGAATTTTGACGTTTCATATGATCTGACAACTACCAAAGTGATATTATAGGAGGCGAGAGCCCGGTCGGTGCTGTACGGCTCACGATGACTTTTGTAGATTCTGGCAAGGGCAGTGTGAGCAGGGTGGGAGGCAGGAGAGGGGCAAGGAAAATGGTGGCCATGCCTATCCAGGCTGGCAGACGGCAGTGGATCATGTCTCTCTGTGCCAAGGCATTTTCTTTTACACTTTAAATGATGATAGTCATCCATCACCGTCTGACAACTGCATCAAAACCAGCTGCAAAACATGCAAAGCCCAGCAGTCTAAAATATGCTGACACAACCAAGAGAAAAACAGATAAAAAAAATACATATATATTTATTTATATATTCCATAGGAAAAGGAAGCAGAGGAGGGGGAGGAGGTGAAAAAGGAATGGGGGTGGGGTGACTGCCAAGCCTTCAGGAGCAGAGTAAAGAAAACACCAGGGCAGCAAAGGAAGAAAAATGAAAGGGGGGAGCCAAAGAAAAGAATGAAAAGGAGACAGAGAGAGAGACAAAGAAAAAGGGCAAGTGATGAATGAGAAAGCGGGGAGGCAGGGAAGAAAGAAGAGAGAATGAACACAAGTCGCTGTCAGTATCTCTCGGGGAGGAAGACAATGTGGAGGTCGAGGCGCTCTTACAGGGAGTGGATTCTGCCCCAGCAAGACTTCCCCAGCTCAGGCTCAGCAGGTGCACCATCCAGTGCCTAGCCCACCTTTCTTCCCCTCCCCGACCCTGGCCGTGGTGCCAGGCTCTCGGGCCTGCTCCCACCCCCTCGGTCAAGCTCTGCTCCAGTCAGCCCGCCAGCCCATGGGCTCTGAGGCACCCAGGGGATCAAGTCTAACTCTCCAGTAAGGCACACTTGGGCACCTCCACCACCAGGCTGCTCCCAGCTGCTTAGACCGGCCCCTCACCACAACCCATCATCCTCTCTGGGCTCTTCTACCACGCAGAAGGTGGTTCCAATCTCTGCCCTGACATTCACTGGCTGGGTGACCTTGAATTATTTGACCTCTGTAAGCTCCCACTTCCTCATCTATAACAATGGAGATGATATTACAGCTCAAGATTTATCTTTTACAGTCAAATAAAAAATACATAAAAAGCACCTAGAAAGATGTTTGACGCGTAAGTGGGCCCCGTTGTTAGAGTGGTCCTGGGGGTAGAGACTGTATGTTTATCCATCTTATAGTCAGTACCAAGCAAGCGAGCCCTGAAATTCTGTGGAAATGAGCTGGAGTAGCACCCTTCCTCATAGTACTCATTTATGGGGTTTATGTTCTTATCCCAGGATCTCTCCTGCCATTTATTTAATAAACTAGGAAATTTGGTTAGCCACATGCAGAAGACAGAAGATGGCCAACATGATTTGTGGGCCTTTCCAGGTGAGCTAGATTGTAAAGGCACCATGGTCCAGTGTGGAATATCTGGAGGCTTCCTTGCCTGGCCCCACAACCCAACTGGCCTAACCACCTTGCTGTTATTATATGTAATGAAGCTTGTTTATTTACTTACTTATTCTTAGGAAGCCCAGAACCAGGTACACCAGGCTGGCAAAGGCCCCATTTTATAATGTGATTAGATTCAGTTATATCACACAGTTCATGAAATTGTGCTATGATTCATTCTTACAACTTAAATAGCTATTTGGTTGGGTTGCCAGGTTGAACGTGATGAATGTGTATGATAAAACAGAACAAAGAGAGGGGCCAGTGTCGGTAAACTGAAACAGTCAGTGTATTAACCCTTTCCCTCCTTAATTGTGATGCCTTCCTGGGGGCAGCTGCCCGATGGTCACCCTCCTTCAGACCTCATGTCCAGGGTCAGATCTGTACCAACGCCAGAGGTGACAATTTAATCTCCCAGCAAGGAAAAAGCTTTCTCCAGAAGTTCACCATCTATTCCATCCTAATTCCTGGGTCAGCATAAGAGGAGAAGCCACAAGTGTTCATGGGTCCTACTTCAAAACCCAATCGTCTCCCAGATCCCCAACTTATACTCCAGTCCTAAAGCCTACATGTCAAACATTTAACTTATGTCCAAGTCAACCAACATTCATGGCAATTCTGGTGAGATAGGAGCATGCCACCTAATTACCCACAAGCTATAAGAAAAATAAAACTGGACTAAGAAAACAATCACTGTAGTGTAAAATTCAGTTGCAATAACAACTTAGGAGGGAAAAAAACAGAACTTGCATCCCTCATATCAGTGTCCTTCATGTTGCCTAACGGATTATTTTAGATTGCACCCGGGCACCTATCTAGATAAAGATATCCTAAAGTAGACTCTTGGAGCCAATCATCACTTTGTAAATTATCATTTTTTAAAGGCAACTGGATTATTTTAATGAAGCACATAATTTTAATATTGAAAGAGGTCTCACCAATTAATTCTCTCCCTGACCCACTGTTAGTCGTTCTCAGAAAAGAAACCTGAGTGTGGCAGATGTTCCAAAGATGGCTACAACATCTCTCCCACCCAACATGCTCTTCTAGAATGTGATCTTGCTATTTCCTTATCATGTGGTAGACGAATCCCCCTTGCCTTGGATCTGGGCAGGCTCATGTTGCTTTCACAGATAAAGTGCATGGAAGTTACACCATGGGACCCAGCTTCCACCGCAGCACTGGAATACTGACGCTTGGAGCCCTGAGCTGCCATGTAAAAAATCCAACAAATACCCCCTGAGGAGGCCACACCACAAGGAAGCTAAGCCGCATGAAGAGGCCACATACAGGGCTCCATTCAGCAGTTCCAGTTGCCAAGTCATCCCAGCCCAGATGCCAGACGTGTCTGAATGAGCTTTCAGATGGATGACTCCAGCCCCAGCACCAACTCACCCCAGCTTTTGACTCTTTCCAATGGAAGCTCCAAGCTTGTGGACTAAAGACAACCCATTCCACTCTCAATTCCTAATACATGGACTCCATGAACGCATAATAAAATGGTTGTTTCAAGCCTCTAGGTTTTGCGGTAACAGAGTGACAGCCAACAGGAAGACTTGGGAAACCAGGGAAACAAAAGCCAAGTCAAAACGAAACCCAGGTCTGCTGATTCTAGGTTTAGCGCCGTATCTCCTTTATCACTCTTCCCCTGTGACATTTGCATGATACAAGGTATACCCATGTGACACACACTGATTTACTGTAACAGTAAATAAGGCAGGAGCTGAGAAACATTTGGCCATAATCTCATCAGATGCTCAGGGAATAACCCAGAGGTTTCCACTCTCCTTGAAACTAGTCAAATCTCTCAAAAGACCAGACAACAGAAAACCTACATTCACCAGGAACAGCAAAATCTTTGTATCTAGGCATCCAAATAGAAAAAAATATATATATACCACCCAGCAGTCACTGACATTCACTGGCCCAGTGATTTGTTCCTAAGTATAAAATTCCCTGAAAAGCAATCACTGCCCCAAATGGAGGCCCTTATATCACATCTCCCACATATTCCATTTTACTCCAAGCTTGGGGAGTATCAACCATCCCCCAACCTGGTCTTCTGGCCATTTGGATCTGTGATTCAAGTCAGGATACTCGGGATGGATCTGGCAGGGAAATGTCTAGGCTCAGCAGATTTAGGATTTAAGCCTAAGATTCAAACAGATGAAGACAACTACATGATGTCTGAGTCTTATTCTTCTTTGCACATCTTCCCATGTGACCCTCCACGCGGTGGCACACTTTCAGATTTACCACTCTCTTCTCTTCCCCTTAATGACTCTGTTAAGAATGCCAGGTTTCTTTACCACTTTCTCAGTCAAGTGAACCCAATGTAATAGTCTTTCAAGAAGAGAGACACTTGGATCAGCTCCTCCTGGGTGGATGAAGAACATCATCCACCCCAAGCTTGGCACACCAGGAATTATGTATATGATCTACTTTCTCCCCAGATCTGCCACAACTTTTTTCTGGATCCAAAACGAAACCTCATGGTCTGACAAGAGATAGTTACCCTTTTTGGAGATCTATTTAAGTGTTACAAAGGCGCAGAAATTAAGTCACACTTAGCCATTTAATGAATTGTGTATTGAAAATAAAAACCAAAATTTTAACCTGTAAAATTAACTTTAAAATAAACTTAAAAACTTCAAGATAAACTTTAATAATTTTATGTACATATATGTGATATATCTGCATATGCACATATTAATACATCGTTTGCATGTTCAAAATTAAGAGCACCCTGGACCATCGGAGATGTAAAAATTTACCATATAAATAGTCATCTCCTATAGGACGTGCCTTCCCCAGGATATCAGAAAAGACTGATGGATTCTCCTATCATCTAATCCAAAATACAGAACTTCATGTTTTTCTTTCTTTAACCTCCCAATGGTACACGGACCCCTTCTCCTTCCTTGGACAATTCACCTCCTCTTTCTTGAGCTCAAGTTTTTCATTTGTAACACACTCAGAGAGAGAAAGAGACTTGTCCAAGTTCACAATGCTTAGCAGGAACTTCAACTCAGGTCTCTCTCAATAGATTGTTCTTTTCACTTCTACCTCCTCCTTTAACTGAATGCTTGTGTCCTGCTGCCCCATGTCTTCCCTATTCCCACCCTTAGAATGGCTGCAGCACTGTAGGGCCCAAGGGAGGCTAAGCCTGGCAGAAGAATGGGCTGCCTTTGCAAATCAGCACAAATGGCCTAGGCCCCAAAGTGAGACTCTCACTCAGACTCTCAAATACCCAAGTGGCAAGGGAAAAAGACAAAAATATCGCCGCCAAAAGGTTTCAAACAAAACAACAAAACTTCCCTTTAAACTCAACACAGAAAGTCACTTGAGGACAGAGCGTGTAGGTCCCTAACGTTCTCACCTTGCACCAGACTTTCCCCCAGCCTGACCCCTGTGCTAACAGAGAAGCTGCAGATGTGCGAGGGGCCTCTAATTTATTTCCCTCCCTGATTTATTTTCCCCCTGCACATCACTTTGGTATGACAACAATGCTTAATTCGATTACACGTGATATATAAAATCATTGCAGCTGTTCAGAAATATTCACAACAAGAGCATTTCAGATCCACACTCAGACACAGATGCACACACACACACACACACACACACACACACACAGACTTTGTGAATATCTTGTTAAAAATCACACAGGGAGAGGAGAAAACAAAAAGCTCTTCTTCCTACTCATTAGGCATTTTCAGCGGTCCTTGCCCACATGCTTTGTCCATAGGTACAGAATTAAAAGCACCTCCTCAAAAAAAAAAATTCAGAGGAGGTCTAATGTGGGGGAGCAGTGGATAGACTTTTGGGGTGCAATGGTGGCAATGCAACAGAAAAATGAGTGTATGTATCATTTAATTTTAAGAGGCTGCTGTGAAACCGGGTGCATTTAATTCCCTTTTAAACGCCACGTGAAAGTTTCTCTCCCGCCTGCTCACTCTGTGGGCTACATACCGTGCCTAAGATTAATCCCTCAGGAGTTTTTTATTTCCTATTCTGCCTATCTTTCATCTTCACCCCAGACTAAGCAGATGGATGTGAATTCAAAGTTTTCTGATCTTTAGCACAAGTTATGGAGGGTTATCTTTGGCTGTATATCTTTCCACTGGCAGTGCTCCCTTGGTGATGAAGGATTAACCACCCCAGCTGTCTCTTCCCAGAATGATGCAGTGCCGTGCTCCTCAACACGACAGCATCACTTAATCTTAATGTCCGCTCTGCGAGCGCAGCCGCGCAGGACAAAGCCAATCAACATCAGATGCCACCAAGATGGACCTACTGCTTGGCCCTGGAGTCTCTCACCCTCTCACTCCTATTAATCAACATCATCCAACCCAATCCCAGAGTTCACTTCTCTCAAACCACAGTTAAACCAAGCTGGGGTCCATGTGAACCATGTGAAGCACGTGGTGGGAGGAGGGGTGGTGGGCGACAATCCCTCACGTCAGGAGCACAGCACACCAAGCCTCCTCGCTGACTGAGAAGCCCTTCGATCCGCCCACCTCCTCCCCGAGGTCAGCATCCATTCTGGAGCACTCGGCCCCTCTTCACATACTGAAATCCACCTGTATGGTGTAATAGAGACTATCTTGAATGAAACCTACCTGTCTTCCAGAGACCCCACAAGATCTGAAGAGACATATGCGCCCATTCATGATTGAATTCCATCAGCTTCCGTTGCTCCCCAGTCCCCACCCTTACCAGCAGCTTACACGTGCAAAACGGGGCCTAACACTCTACTTCTTTTTGTACAAAAACACTTAGTCTCACAACAGATGGCACAAATGGAAAGCCTGACCCGACGAAAAATAAATGCCCTGCTTGTGTGACTGATACACCCATGAATACATTTAATCCTATTAAGTGTTCTACCCTCCCTCCTTCTCCTTTTTTAAGTTTATGTATCACAGGTGGGGAAAGCAAAATGGTACTCTTGGTTTTTTTTCTAGCTCCAAGCAATTATAGTAATGTACCTCCCTTTTCCTTCTTAAGGAAGGGAACAACAAAAGTCAGCCCAGATCTCAAAGGCAAACGTAATAAAACAGTAAATTATTGCTAGAGTTTACTAAACAAATGCAACCTAGTTAAATTTGGAAAAATCTTCACTTTTGCTTACATTTGCAATTTTACTGCTGAACTACTGGTATTTCTTACTTATGCAACATTAAAATGTATAAGAAATCCTCTTGTGTGCTATATCCAGCATCTACTCTTGATTTATAATACCCAATTTAGGGGGGAAAAACACAACTAAACCTGATTTAAATCACAGATTACTCTGTAAAACACAAGCAAGGAACTATTCCAAATCCTAAATGTAATTTAAACATATTTATATTTTACAGTGATATATTTTCCCCATTCCTTGTCTTATGACTGTAAACTTTCTATAATTATATAAGCAATTTCCCTAAGGTCACAACATTGATCATAGTTATAAATTGCTAAAGTACAACAACACAGAGTGAACACTAAAATATATGCTGGACATCACAAACAGTTTCATCAAATCAGGAGTGGGGTGGGGGAAGAAGAGGGAAAGAAGAATGGAGATAGGGAAAGGGGAAAAAGTAACAAACAAATTTTCCGAGAAGTCATTATACAATGTCACATCCCTTCCTTAAAGCCATTTGGGACACAGGGTTTACAAATTGACCTGAGAAGAGCTTGGTTTAGTTTTTGATGATATTCTTAACCCTTTGCCATTTGAGAAGGTCAGCTAGAGAAGCCACTCAGGAAAAGCACAAATAAGAACCAGGAAGGGAAAGCCTACGAGATTAAAACTGCCTTCTGCCATGAACAGTAGTTCTCAAACTGTATTCCTAGGAACCCTGGGATTCCATGCAGGCATTCTTGGGATGAAGCAGGAGAGAATGAGGCTTCTCCTTCATTCTTTAACCAGAACAACTTCTCTATGATCTGTTACCTCTCTTTGGGCTCAGTGGAAGAACTCTTACTTGGAAAAAGTTTTAAACAGTGTAAAAAGAAAGTAATTTGGAAGCTACCACTTCTGATACTGTCATAGTGAAGGATGAGATCCAAAAGAAGCTATTGGAGGGTCTCCAGTTGCCAGTGTGTCTGGTGTTTTAGGGTAACTTTTCTCTTAATGAAAAAGGATGCGGGTGCTTTCTGCACAGGATGCAAATGGGGTTGCTGTCAGATGCCTCCAGTGCCCAGGGTTCCAGCCAGCCGGGCTGACTGGCTGGTCACCCCTGATGGTTAACAATGCCACACTCCTATTAGGAAGACAGCTGAGACCCAGAGGGGAAGGAGAAATCAGTGTGTGACAGGCACTGCCCAGCTCAATGTAAAATAAACTTAAAAAGGCCCATGTTCTCTGAAAGCTTGGGAATGCAGCAGTTCCAATTTTTCCTTCAAAACATTTTCCAAGTGAGGTTAAGCATCTCTACAGCTCAGGATCCTGCTTCAGCTCTCCGAGCAAACTACAGAGCTTTTAGTACAAGTTACACATGCTTTCCAGGACAATGGCCTTTGAGAGATGGACCTCCTGAAGCACATGCTGCTCCCCATATTCCTTTCATTTTGTACCCCTTCTCTGCACTCATTTCTGATGGGGCCTAACACTTTACTTCTTTTTGCACAAAAACACTTAGTTTCTTCCTCTCATCTTCCTCTCCCCGACATCTCCATTTTTCGACTTATTTCCTATCAATATTTCTACTTATTTCCCCCACATAAACGGTATCTGGTTTCCTGCAACATGACAACTTTCCCTAACCAGAGGGAATATGCATACTATTTCACGTTGCAGGCATGGACCAATCAGAACAGAAGCTGGCTACGAGGAGTGAACAGTTGCACTCAAAGATTGGCTGAGGCAATGTAAGTCTTGGCCCCAACATCAGAACACAGAGAAACTGTGCAGCCCGCCAGTTAACTGTTCCAGCTTCACAGAGTTCAAATCTCCCCTCTACCAGCTTCGTCCTGTACAACTTTACCTGATTTAACTCAGAACCCATCTCCTCTGTAAAATGGGCATCCTACCTGTGAGCAGGAAATGAGTCAATGCAAGTAAAATGAAAATGTAGCATCAGCACTCCATAGATGTGAGATAGTTATTTCTTCCCCTTTCCGTCCTTAGTTTGTTGGCTGTTTTCCTATTTGTCATTTGGATGGCCTGAATGTTTTATGGGTCCCCAATCAACAAGCAGAACAACATAAAAGCCTTGCAGATTCTGGTCTTCGAAGACAGGGAGCTCTCCAGACCCTGGGTGGGTTGTGGGGGGGTAGGGGGGAAAGGGGTTAAATCTTGGAGCTGCTAAACCACAGATGATAAAGATTGTGCTGCTGGGTTATCACCCAGAGACCCACGAGGGCTGAGGGCTCTTACTGGATTATTTATCACTTCAACAGCTTTAAAAAAAAAAAAAGACTATCAATTTTAAAAATTATACTTATCTTTTTGAAAATTATACATATCATTTTTATCAGAGCAAAGCTTAATACAATCCATGAAAAAATGAACACAAGGCCATTAAAATCACCCATAATCCTGCTGCCCACATTATGCTAATATAGCTAGTATTTTACTAAGAGCTTACAGTATGCCAGCATGGTGTGAAGTTTTTTATTATATCACCTATTTAATTCTTACAACTCTTTGATATAGATCATAAGTCTTAAGAGTAGCTAGGTCATTAGCTCAAGGTAACATGATCACACTGTTCCCAAGCAACAGCATCAGGATTTGAACCCAAGTCTGAATCCTAAGCTTCTATGCTCAACTCCACCTAAGATTCCCTCCAGGAATTCTAAGCCTAGAAAAAGGTAGACAGGTAGGTAGCTAGGTAGATGGGCAGACCCAAGAAACTCCCACTGAATTAAGTTTTACAAAGGATTAATCAATATAAATACTTATACCTAAAACGTATTTGGTTCAGGTACAAAATCTTCAATCCTCTGAGCCTTGAATTTCTCTAATAATAGTTTCAGTATGGGCAAGTTTAACCAATCTCACACACAAGGACTTTCCACATGGCCTCTCAAAAAATGAGTAAACACAGTGCAACACAAACCCACAACCACAACCCCTGGGTTTCCCAGAAAGTAAGAGAGCAATGCAGACCAAACTTTAAAGAGAAATGGGGGGGGGGGGGCATGAACTTGACAATACACAGGGGCAGTAGTGTCTGCACAAATATTTTAATCAGAAAGAACAGCTTGGGGCAACCTATTAAATGTCAAGAAGGGCCAATTCTTTTAATCCTTCAAATCAAATGCCTCTTGTTTCATCCATTCCTTTAACTGCAGAACCAGAAATGTTCCACTTGGGACCCATTCTTCATCTCTCCTTGTGGGTGCTGGTTGTGGCCTTCATTATGGACAAAAAGTAGGCCCACTGGGCATTTTTTTTAAGCCCAGAACCTTGAAATCTGTTCCTGCAGGGAGAGCGTATAGACAGACTCAAATCCCCCTGAAAACTGAACTGAAAAACTTTGAAAACAAAACGTCCAGCAATTGACAGACTCAAAAGGCATTAAATAGAGAGGAAGTGGGGAAACAAGGCCATAATCCAACATGAGAGGCCAGATCCAGTCCTCAGACACTGGGGCACAGTACCCCAGGACTCCAGTCTACCCTAGCCTGAGGCTGCTGGCTCTTAAGAAAGTTAAATAACCCTAACTGCTGGAAAAAAGCTCCAGAAAGAGAATGGAGGTCCAGCCTCTCATTTAACCAACTACTGAGTCTCATAACCCAAAACACAAAGGGTCATCAAAGCCTGTATCCCCAGTTCCCCATTTCTTGGGAAACACGCCAGAGTAGCCCCAATTCCTCAGGCACCCAGAGCAAAGCAAGCCCACAACTGCTCTCATTTCTCAAAAAAAGGTGGCAAGGAGTCTTAGCAACTCTTTGGAGATGGGTTTTCAATTTAATAAATTTCAACTATTTGGGACCATGGCCATTTTTGTCCTTCGTCTTCATCTTTTACCCTCTTCAGTAAGGTTTTATACTTTTCACAGAAGTCCTGCATTATTTCTTGCTAAATTAATCCATAGGCATTGTTGCTGTCATTAATTCTAAATGAGACCCGTTCTTCCTCCCCTTTTGCTATATGGATTTTTCTATCTACTTTGATGACTTCCTGTAACTCTCATTCATTTAGGAGTTTTCAGCTGATTCTGTTGAGTTTTCCAGCTTCACAATCACTTCCCTCAAAAATGGTATTTTTTACCTCGTCCTTTTTGTTATTTATATAATGACTATTTCTATTTCTTATCTTCCTGCATTAACTAAGGCAGTGACTGCAAATTCAAGAGTCCTCAGGGCCAGCAGGTGAGATTACTGAGTGACCTGAGCCTCGGGAGGCCCTTGAGACCTAGACAGTGAGCCTCTATGTCTAAAGGCAGGAGTGGCCACTCTGCTCTGGCCCTGTGTTACATTCAGGAGCACAGACCTCATCTTGCCAGATTTCTCAAGAGAAGCCAGAGATAAGGATATTCTGGTAAAACCTCCAGTTTCTTTAAAGGTTCACAACTAATTTAAAAAATTGTTAAACATAGGGCAGGCCAGAACAGAGTGCCTGATGGTCAGATTCAGCCCCAGAGTGACCAAAACCTCCAGGTGAGATCTTCCAGGATTGAAGAAAATGATGAATTTAAATCATACTAGAAATGGTCACTCTTATCTCAGCCCTGACTTTTTCTAATGTTGCACCACTGAAGGATTTTATTTTCTTTTTTTTACGAATTGGCATATTTATTTCTCAATTTGTGAAAATGTCCTTAATTTGTTGATGTAGCAAACAAATTTCAACTGATTGCTATGCAAAAGAACAGAAGATAATCTGCTTTGCAATGAACTTTAAAGTTCAACTGCACACAGGCAACATGCTATATATGAAAAAATTACTAACTGAACTACAGGTATTAAATACTGAAAAAAGTTAACAGTTTATTATAATTTATTTTATTTAACAATCTAGGAAGTTCGCAGCCATCAGCAGTTCCAGTGCAATTTCAGGTGCCATTGGGAATTCAGGAATCTCTGTGGAGCTGTTAGTGTAGTGAACCCTGTAGGTAAAATACATGCATACTTTTGATAGCACATGTGAAGGAATCTCTCTAAAATTGACTTCATTAGTTTCGTTCTCAGCAAACTGACCTGGGCCACTCAACATGGCTTTTATTGTTCCAGACGTTAGTGCATGTTCTCTTTTTACAATAAATTCATGACCATCCGAAGATATCAATTTGACATACAAGGCATCAGGGCCTTCACAGCCACCATACGTTTTCTCTTCTCCATCATGTTCTTAGGAAATTCTACTTTACTTCCACAGGAACTTTAGTAGTTTCTCATCAGCCCTGCAGCCGAAACAGCCCAGGACGTTTGCTTTTGACTTGAAGTAAAGAGTTTCCATCCTGTTAAATCTCTATATAATGCTAGTTTATCAGCATAAACTAAAAACAGTTCATCAGAAATGAATTTTGAGGGCACCTGGGTGGCTCAGTTGGTTAAGCGACTGCCTTCGGCTCAAGTCATGATCCTGGAGTCCCGGAATCGAGTCCCGCATCGGGCTCCCTGCTCGGCAGGGAGTCTGCTTCTCCCTCTGACCCTCCCCCCTCTCATGTGCTCTCTCTCATTCTCTCTCTCAAATAAATATATAAAATCTTTAAAAAAAAAAAAGAAATGAATTTTGAATTCTATTAAGATGATCTGGTTTTCTCCTTTGACCCTAATGTGATTATTTATATCAATAAATTTCCTAAGATTGGAAAAGAAAAAAAAATGCTTAAAATATACTGTGGGAGAATCCACTATAATATGTGCTTTCAAAGAAAAAATGTAAACAGAGCTTTAATTTTTTTAACTCCTTGATTTTACTTTATTGGCTCAACCCTTAGTTGTGACTTGCTTTCTCACCCATATTCCAGCAACTTACGCTAATCTGTCAAAATCCTAGTCATAAAACTGCCACTGACATCATCGGTTTCAAAAAATTATTCACAACTGGATCCATCATCAGCTCAGTCTACACAACCAGTTTCAAATTCCAAAGCAATTCCACACCACAATCTACATCTGTATTCCCAAATCCACTTTGATACAGTTTCCCAAGTCCACTTTGATACAGTTCACTCTTTGGAAAGATGTTAGAATGACAAATTTTCTAGAAACAGGTTTTGTTGGGGGCGGGAGGGGAGGCAGCTTTAAATAAAAAAGATGTAACTGGCTTAAGACAGAAAAGACATTCAGTGCATGAATGTAAAAACACACTAAACTTGGCTTACAAAGTTGTTAATTATGTATTTGACAGTGAAATATCGCAAACAGCTGGGACTAAAGAAATACAAACTCACACAGGGAGTGGGTAGGAGCGGGGAAAAAACACATTCAGACTGGCAAACGCCAACAAAGAGGGTGTTTAAGCTCAACCTCCTCTACTGTAACAACTTCTAACACCTATGTAGCAGGGTCACCTACCTCAACCAAAATTCACAAGACAACCTCCCAACTCCTATTCCGAGGCTTCTACGTGCAGCCCCGGCTCTCAATTAAAACTCTCCTCTCCCATTTAGAAAGTTGGGCCATACAGTTTACAACCATCAGAGAAAAAGAGCTAGGCCAGAATCTAAAAGAATGTGCAAACTGAGGCTGTAAAAAGAAAAGCCATCCCTTTGAGAAGTTTGCTTTTTTTTTTTTTTCAAAATATGTAAATAGTCACAATGTCTTGGGAGACTGCTCCAGAGAACTCCCAGAGCCTGACATCCCATCTCCCCTCAAACACATGCTCAAGCGCTCACCACATCTTCTGCCAGGAATCCACTCTCCTGGGACTCCTCCCCCAACCCACAGGGAGAAGCCAAGGTCAGAAATACGCACATGGAGTTGTTCTGAAAAATTCTCACCAGCAGAGGCCATGACAAGGCAAAGCCCAAACATGACATCTTGGCGGGGGGTGGGGGGGGGGGAAATGGCTTGCCTGATCCTCTGACACTAGGAGGAAAAATTCTTAGCAGAAAAAAAAAAAAAAAATGCACTCTTTAGGGATCCTCTCAGCAGTTGTATGCTGAACAAGACACAGGCCTACCCTATACTGGATACAAAGACAACTTGGTCCCTGCCCCACAAGACACCTGGTGGCAAAAAAGAAAATCTTTTTTTAAGCGCCCCCCGCACATTTTAACATTTGAGTGGGAGTCTGAAGGGTGCAAGCTTAGAAAGTATAACATTTCTAGAAGTATTTTAATATTCTAATAAATCTAACAGTATATTAGTAAAGCCTTCCCTAATAATTTGATATTGGCTAGCTAAGATGATAAATTTCAAAGTCCAAAGGTTAGAGCCTTCTAGGAAAAAAAGGGGGGGCGTATCACAACAGCCCTTTTTTAGATGGGATGATGAAACATCCTTGTCTGCCTCCAAGTATTTTTATAAAATGCTGAGAACAACCAGATTGTGACTTCAGCTTCTCTGAAAAGGACCAACTATCAGTGGACAGCCCAATTCCTTCCTCTAGTAATCTCCCCCAAAGATTTCCACATCTTGGACAAAGGTTTAAGAGGTTGATACTCCCTCTGACTATACATCATATTGTCTCTAAGTGTGAGAGGCACCAGAAGAACTCACCTTCCAGGGGTAGGTACCAAGTTCACTTTTCTCTAGGATACTGATCACCTTCTACTATAATGTAGAAGGGCAGAAGTGTTAAGGTTCTGATGGGCAACAAAGGTCTTGGAATACTAGGAGCCAATAAAATAACAAGAAGTAGGGTCTACACAAGGACAGAACATATTATGGCATTCAACAATGATTAAAAAACCAAACAAACAAAATCATCACCCCAAGCAGCCTAAGAGCAATGTGCCCACATTCCAGAATAAGGGGAACCAGTTTAGGGTGGGTCAGTGGAAACAGCCCTACCCTCCAGAAGACCATGGCAAAACCACATCAATGCCAGTCATAGGAGATCACTCTATTTTGCAAAATATGAAACTGTTTCATTGCAAATCTATGGAAACAATGTCACAGGGGCCAAGGGCTGTCACTTTGAGTCAAAGAAGGCCCATTTCAGTGTGGTGCTGATGGCCAGCGATGTCAAGGCGAATTACACCCCCACTTGCTGAGAGAGAAATCAAAGTCAGGAGAGAACTGTTCAGCTGAAGACACACCCACAGGAGTTCGGAAAGCCAGCACTCCTTCCAAGCCATGCTAATCTATCACAGGCTCAAACAAAGGATGTGTTTTTTTCCCATCAAGAAATGGAAAGGACTGGTGATGGGACAGTCTGAAGGGAGTGTTAGCAAGCTCTTTTGAGGCCAAGACTTCACTCCTGCTCCCATGTGGGGGTGGGAAGGAGGGGGAAGCCACAAGGCTCACTGCCTCGTGGAACCTGAATATAAAAAGGGGAGTAATGAGCAGAAACTGAAAGGGATGGATGCCCAAAGAAAGAACTGGAGTTCTTACTCCAGGTTGTACTGAGGTTCCAGGAGCTGCTTGAGTGGACTGGTAGGTGGTACAGATGGGATGCATGACTTGGATTAAGAGGTTATGAGATCATGGGACACCTGAGTGGCTCAGTCGTTAAGCATCTGCCTTTGGCTCAGGTCATGATCCCAGAGTCCTGGGATCCAGTCCCGAATCAGACTCCCTGCTCATCAGGGAGCCTGTTTCTCCCTCTGCCTGCTGCTCCCCCTGCTTGTGCTTTCTCTCTGTCTCTCTCTCCCTCTCTCTCTCTCTGACAAATAAATAAAATCTTAAAAAAAAAAAAAAGAAAGAAAGAAAGAGGTTATGAGATCTTGGGCGTGTCACAATCTCCCTGGACCACAGCTCAGTTATAACCAATGAGAAGACTCTGCAGTTATATGGTGTCATGGCTAGCAATTTCTTCTCTAAGAACAGGTCAGAAGGAAGATCAAAAGGTAAAAGCAAGTTCAGACCTAGTTCTGAAGTAAGAGAAGAAAGGGGGAGATACTATGCAGATTCCAAGTAAGAAAAATCCCTTATACATCCATACATATGAACCAAACATGAGGACTGGGAGGGAAGCAGACTCCAATTACACAAATTGTGTTGATATCCGTCAAGTCAAACCTAGGGGTAAACTTCTAATGGGGAAAGCAGCAAGTTCCTCAGGCTTCTTGATGCAGACCTAATAGTTATTTAAATTCTTGATTCCAAGAACAGAGGCTGTTCAGGTCTCTATTCAGCCTGGGACAGACAAGGAATGGTAAGTGTATGCCCACAATTTAAGAGGAAAAGGAAAAGACAGGCTACCAATCATTAAGTGTCTTCTGGGTGCTAAGCATTGGGGGTGGGGGGGAGTGTGTGTGTGTGTGTGTGTGTGTGTGTGTGTGTGTGTGTGTGTGTGTGTGTGTGTGTGTGTGTGTGTGTGTGTGTGTGTGTGTGTGTGTGTGTGTGTGTGTGTGTGTGTGTGTGTGTGTGTGTGTGTGTGTGTGTGTGTGTGTGTGTGTAGCCTAGCATGGCCTAGCATGGAGCCTACTTAAAGAAGTAGTTTGAAAAGAAAAGTGAGATTATAAAATTTTCCACACACACTCATCAACAGTCATGACTACTAGATGTGACAGAGATTAAGCCACTGAGAGCCACTTGGAAGATTTCTTGGGACTCTGACATCTCTTCTGGAAATTCAACATTACCAGGCCCTGGAGATCTCAGTTTGGGGAAATGCCTAGCCATTGCAAGATAACTATTCATGTTGTCCTTGCTTTCCAGAAACCCAGTTAGAGAAGACATCTTGGTTTTTGCAGCTCTCCCAAAAGCCAGAGAAGTGAGACTGGCTCCTGAATCTATGATAGTCCTTGAAAGAGTAGGGAAGGGGAAGGATTCCCACCCCCCGTCCAGCGCCATCACCAGCAATCCCACCATTCCCATATACACAAGCCCGAGTGCAACGCAACAGAACCAGCAGGTTCCACCTTCGTAATGAGCCAGAGACTGGCCAGCCCAGCAAGGAAGAAATGCAGCAGGAGGCGCCATGGGTCTGACAACCCCACAAAAAGGGATCATCCTGGGCTCAGTCCTTCCATCAGGCAACTTTTAACTTGGAACATAAAAATGAAAAAGTGCCTTTGTTTAAAACCCTCCTGAAGTTTCTGATCACGATGATTTATGTAAATAAAATGTTAAATTAAAATGTAGGTGTTAATAAAATTACACATATGATGGAATGGCTGTTCTTTTTAAAACTGATCTGCAATAAATTTTCTAAATTCTGATTGCAGGTGATTCAGGCCTTGAAAGCTTTGCCAACAATAGCCAGCAGAGGTCTATTACTGAAGTGGTATTAATATAGCTATCATCACCAATTCAAAGCAGATAATAAAGGACTGACACATTTATTATCATTATTAATTAACAGTTTTCTGAGATGGAATTAAATCAATATGCTGCTCTGATATCATTTTAACTAGTTATGCAAATCAAACATTTAGAGCCCATGAACAGATATAAATGCCATTCAAAATTCACTTCACACTTATTACTGTAATATCAGAACTTTCAGGCTTTGCTAGTAAAAAAAAAAAAAAAGGACTTAATGCTCATTTAATTACGCTCAGACATAAAGCTTATGGAATGAAAGTTGAAATAGCTGATTAGTTAGGAAGTCGTAGTAAGGCTATAACACTCGGATAGACAATGAGATAATAATGTGAAAACGTGGGGCTCTGCACAGAGTGGTTCTGGCAGATCCTATTAAAAAGAACAATGACATGTGTAGGAGAATATGTTTTAAAATTACGAAGTTGAGAACCCTTTCTTAAGTCCAAAAAGGAGAAAGGGAGGGAGAGGAGAGAAAAAAAGAGAAAAAGGCTGGGTTGGCGGGGGTGGGGGGAGGAACCTACAACTAGTCATTTATAAAATAGAAAACTACCAGGTTCAATTGCCCAACATTTCTTCCGAACTAGACCATGATGCTGACGGTGACTACAGAGTTCTTTTCATGCAGAATGCTAACTATGCTTTCCTGCTTTTCTTATCTGATGAGCAGAGGTCTCTCTCCACACCCAGGACAGCTATCTACAGAGTCATATTGAGTCAGAGTTCTCGGCTTCTGAGTCCAACAAGGGCAAGACAGGATGCAAGAGATCTGGCACTTAGTGATCTGGGTTACTCATTTGCAAAAGCAGCTGAGCCCCTGAAGATGGGCTGCACTAAAAACTCTACCAGAGGGATCGGAACAGCCTCCAACTCTGGCTTTGTGGACAACGAGAAGGCTGCTCGCTGTCTTGGGGGATTGAAGGCAGCGATGCCAAGAAGCAGTGTGCAAAGACTCAGTGATTTTCCTGGATCCCTCCACTACTCAGGTGGCCTTCTGGAAACCAGCTAGCATGTCCACAGTCAGGAGTTCTGATGGGCCAGGGCTCTAAGGTCAGGTCAAGGACAAATTTAAGGCCCAGGAAGGAGCAGCCAAACACTTTGGCTTTGGCTTGCTGCCAGGAGCTTACGTTTGGGGCATTTTTATGAAAAGGATGGAAATGTTTCTACAGTGTAAGTCAGTCTGGGCAGTACCTCTCACTCTTCCTTTTTCTCTAAATCCTATTTCTATCTTCACGGGGAGGAGTGGACTTGACTTTCAGGGCAATCCATTTCAGAGCCAGAAAATGCATAGTACATATACCAACAGAAAATGTGGTGCCAGTGTTCTGCTGTGACCCAAAAGGAATATAAAAATAAGAGAATGAAATGTTATTATCCTTTCTGCACCTTCCACCCCCAAACTCATTAGCATCTTAACATTCCTAAAGCTCAAGTCACAGACCAGTATCCATTGTTGTATTGCCATTTTCCATGGAATTTTACAAACAAAAAAAATTGTAAAGAGTTAAAACTTTGTCCACCAGGATTCTGCTGTGCGAGGTGGAAAACGTACCTATCAGTATGAGTAGTGGTGGGCACGGGGCAACACACAAAGAAAAGACTGGAAGGTGTACAAGAAAATACTTAACAATAGTCTACTCAGAGTAGTCTGGTTAATGGGTGATATTTTATCATCTTCTTTGTGCTTTATTTTCCCAATCTTAATATGTCCATTCTTCCCATGAAGAATATTTACCAAGGGCCAGCCACTGGCCAGGCACTGTATAGGATGCTAGAAACTCGACCATCAAGACAGACAAGGTCCTACCCTCTCAATGAGAACAACCTAATAGGGGAGGCAGAGAATTAATCAATCAATGGCACAGGTGATGATTTGTGTGATTTACAGGGGGGGGAAAAAGGATTTACAAACCTGTTACTGCTACTTAATTAAGATTCTACACATCATTCCCGGGTCTTGAATAAATTTGAAGTCTCCCAGTTTGGAGTGTTCGTATCTTCCCAAAATGGGAAGCAAGCCTATAGCATGTGCCTGAGGCTTGAGAAATCACTACACTATCTACTTTCTAATGGTAGAAGTAGAAGACTTCTATCCATAGCCAAGATCCAAGCATCTAGATAAACTGCTTTGGTGGTTAGCTGAGCTGGCCCTTCAACCCTCTCCATTCTGATGCTCACCAAGATTTTTACAGACTATTACCCAAAGATAACAGATCTGAGGCCCTCTACATCACCTGTGGCCGTCAGTCCACCCTCCCCCCTTTTATATTGACTGTCCTGGAACAGCCAGACTCAACAATCCCATCTGTGGACCAAACCTTCTCCACTTCTGACTTTCCAACAGCCTAAAACATGGAGCAAATTTGCCATAAATCATCCTCTTTAAATACATTAGATTTTCATTAAAAACTCATCTTTTTCCATATCTTCAAATATCTGGAGAATACAGAACTCAGAATACTATTATAGTGGAGAAAGGCTCTAAGGAAAATCCTTAGTTGCTGCCTCCAGTCTACTCACCTCCCTTTTTTTTTTAATTCAACCTCTGGCTCAGGAATAATATGGAAATAATATTTGTATGATGACTAATACGTATATATGGCTATATCTGAGGATGAATGTTAAGACCTCATAGGTAGGTAAAACACATAGATAACAAAATACAAGCTCACCCTGGTAGGTAACTGTAGGTGGCAAATGGGAAACAGTGTTTGCAACCACGAGGTCATGAACCAATGGAGCCCCACTTGCCAAGGAGGTAAGACCAGTAAGGGAAGCATCCAACTATAATAAGGAAACCATTCCCTCAATTCAAGGAACAGTATCAGTGGCAGTAAATTAGGGACAAAGCTCAATGACTGGTGCACTAACTAGGACAGCCACCCAAGATGGGACTGGAGAAAACCAGGCTGGGTTGTTGTGGACAATGCAGAAAAGCGAACCCTCCAACCCCAGCCTGTTTACCTCCCGCATCGGTCCCCACAATCAAGCAACGGTCAGGCCATTTCACTCCAGATTCCCCCCCTTCCATGGCTGGGGATACCCGGGGAACCTATGGTTACCCAGGGAAAGCCATGGTCAGTGGAGGGCTCTCTGCCTCTGATTCCCTGTTTGCACTGCAGTGTGCCAAGCACTGGGTTTTAAGACACATCCTCAGAACAAGAGGTAAGGTAAAAACATCCAAAACTTCATGGAGCCCACTGACCCCATTCCTTAAACCCTTTCCAAGGGGACCTTCCTCCCTAGCAGCTTAGCAAGATGCTTCCCACCTCATGTGAAAGACCACAGCTCTTCCCTCCTTGCGCCACCTATAGTCTCTCTCCTGGTCCTCCCTCTACCTGGTCTTCAGCCCTACCTTCTCTGCCCAAGAACATTTCTTTGGCCTCCTCAGCACCAGAAATCACTCAAGGTTAAAAGCAGCAAGAAAACCTTCCACTTGTCCAAGGCCTGAGAGGAGGAGCGGTGGTGGTTATCACATGGGACAGTCAAGGTCAACTGGTTCTCCCCTCTTTGGCGCTGCTCTGAGTGGTTGAGGTATGTCTGTACACAGACACAGAGGCAGGTGGGAAGCAGCTAAAACAGACCATCACCTCCTCTTTAAGCTGTCTACAGGAAATAAAAGTACACCATATACAAAAGAAAAGCACAGGATTTCTCTAAATTTCCTCTGTGAGGCTCTTCTGAAAGTTGGAACTTTGCCTGGAGAAGGCATAGAATGAGGGACGATGGGAGGAGAGAAGAGGAACCACTGAAGTCGTTTATACAGAGGAGAGGGGGCAGATATGTGTTATTTTATAAGCCTAGAAAAAAAAAATTAAGCTACAGCAAGAGGTCCACAAGTCAGAAGTTTTCTGAAGCTGAGCGAAGTTGTAAGGAACCAAGGAAGATTACAACTACTTTTTTGAGGTAGCTGGTGCCTTCCCAACTCTGCCTCCAAGCCCACCCTACCCTGATCCATTGCAGTCCAGGCTGGAGTCAGGGGTAAACCTCCTCCGGCGAGGCAGTGCTGCGCATTGGATATAAACATGAACTCCAATACCAGTTGCACAAGTCACCTAAAAACTCTGCGCCTCAGTTTCCTCAGTCTTGGAAATGAGAATAGCAATAATCCTATCTCAGAGGTTTGCTACCAGGATTAAATACAGTTGGTACATGTAAAGGTTCAGAACAGTGCTTATATATGGCAAGCACTCAACACACCACTAATACCATCAGCAGCAGCATCCCCGTCATCTCAGAAAGGTCCATCCCACTAGAGGTTTACCCTTCGGCAACGACCCTGCCATCACAGCTGGAGTGCCCAGAGTCTGCAAAGCTCCCAGGTTTGAGAGTAGCTATGTAACCTTCACACAGGATTATCCTGACCAAACCCATGAATGTGCAAACTTCCATGAATAAGATCACTTGAAAGCAATTTTGAGGACTTGGTCCTTCGACACTTTACATAACCAATTTATAATAATGGAGCACTGTTTTTTCTTAGGGCCCACCGGTCTCCTGGATTGTTATTAGTGCTGCCTTGGTTAGGAAGCTGCAATATGATCCTCTGACTAGAAATACTGGCATAATTTATTGCATTATTACTCCTCTGAACTGAAAGCAATTAATTACCTGGAGCAGGATGCACAAGTGAAAATTTATCAGAGGGAAGTGATGAAAAATGTGCCCACTGCTTTAAAATAATAGGTGCTTAATGGTTTTTTTGTTTGCTGGCTAATCTCAGGCATCTTATAAACAACTCCAGCTCAGTTATCAGTTGTGAATTCTGCCCCCGCCCCCTCCTTTTTTGCCCCCTTATATTATTCTATCATCCCGTATCTTCCCTTGAGGACAGGAAGAAACATTTAAGATATTCACTTAAAAGCAGAAGGGAGACTCCATTCCTCTTCTGCGTGGTACAATTATTAATATAACATGGAAATACATGATAAAATATATTTGTATGTTTATCACCCATGCTGGTAGCACAAATTTATCTGCCTGACTGACGTCTCCTTCTATCAGAGCGTTTTATTTTAAAACTTCTAAAACTCAGGCTGGATGAAAAGACATTCTACGGGACATGTGTATGTGAACTATTGTCTCCAGCACCTTGTAAGTGACTTTCATATAACCTGCATCTCAAAATCCTCAAATATGGTCTCCGAGAATGTTTTCCACCAAGCACTTTCCTCTTCTCCTATTACCGTCATCGACCGAGATCCAAAAAGAAAGAGGAAACAGGGCCAATAATGTGTTATTGTATTATTTATAAATTTCATGCACATGTGAAAGATAGGAATAGGGCTAAATTCATCATATTTGTTCCTACTTTTCAGAATTATTCACATCTGTATGATTCCGTAATTGTTTCTTCTATAAAGTTATTGGAGTAATTTTGCTCCGTATATTCCCGATCAATTCCCCCTCTCAAGGGCACAGTTGAAAAGTGATATTTGAAAACGGCCTCTGATAGATTGCATGGTTAGTCAGCAGCAGAGACAAACAACCTAATCCAGCACAAATTAGTTCAGCTGCCAGCAATAGTTTTATACAAAGATGTAAATTATGTTGTCAAAATCGGTCGCTTTCTAGCTTGCTGCTCAGCTAACAAGAAACCACTTTGGCTGATAAAGATGAACACTAAGCTTCCCTCTCTTACAAATTTGCAAATCTGCCATTTCAGCATTCTGTTAGCCACAAACAAACAGCCAGCTATAATTGCTTCTTTTCTTCCACGGTGGTATTTTTCCCCCTCGGGCTGTTCCTTCCAGGCTGCTCTTGAAAACAACAACAACAACAACAAAGCTCAAAAGCACAACAATAAACACCCTCAGACAGGAATTTAGGGAAAAGCTGGCTCTGCGCACACCCATCCCTCCCACCGCATCACTTCCCTCCCCACAGAGCCACCAGCCTGGCCCAGTCGCCCACGGTGCTGGCGGCCGGCAGACCCTGACAATGTCACTACCCAGTACTGCTGTCTAAAGGACTGTGAGGGCAGGGAAAATTCTTGGCTTAAATGGAAATGGAAATATTCTTACAGCTTTGAACAAGGATTGCCTTTGACAGTAGCCCATCCATTCTTCTTTATTTTACAAGCTCCCATTGCAGGGAACAGAGGGGAGCAAGGCATACTTTCAAGGGGCCTAAGCCGAAAGCTCCACCAGGCTGCCTGTGCTCAATTGGAATCAGATAGATCTTATGCTGGACTGCAAATAATAATGCATTATAACAGTAATTATACCCAGCATAAGTCAAATAAATAAATTATAAATTACAATTACCCTTTAAAGTTGCTAGTCTCACTGTTTGCTTTACAATTAACTGCAGGTGCTTCTGCATGTTTTATCATGGTCCCAAAGTTATATATTTGAAAGAATGGTACAGATGATTCCTGTTTATTTGTTAAATTAAAGCATTGTTGGTAAAATTACGGCTTAATTAATATTATGGGTACTGTATAACAAAATAGTTTACCTTGTACATAATTTATTTCCACATGCATATCTCAGCCCAGACCCATTACAGCTCTAAGGCAGCTAAAATAAAATATTCCTCCTTTGCTGGCATTTTTCTAAATAGCAGTTCACTAAATCAATATTATTCACTTGGTATTTTTAAAAGCAGTGTATCTTAATAATTACACAGCATTAGAGTAGGCAATAATTTTACTTGCTAAGCATATTAAATTTAGCAAACCATCAGTCAAATAGTTTGTTCCTTCCCAGAATGGGTAAGCAGTGAGTGAGTTTGGAATCATGTTCCTTTGGTATAAATGTCACACAGAGTTTAAGAATGCATCTGTGACTCCCTAAGCCAGCCCAGTACTATATATCTTTATTAGTTTCAGTGGTCAGTGCAGTGACCAGTTGTTTATTCTCATTACTCAAGACAAGGTGAGCCACTCGGTAGTGGCTGCAATCAGAGCTAAAAACATATGACTTTGCAAAAAGTAAAAACTGTAGACAAGACTACATGCACCATGGCCTGCATGCCTGCTTATAACAGGGAGCTTGGGGGAAGGAAAGAAGATAATTAAACCCAACACACACCATTTTGGGTGCAGGAGCATTTGATCTGTCTTGGCCCTCTTATCTTTGGGATCTCTTGCATCTTTTCATTCTTCCTAATTCACTGTAAAACATCATTAATTTCATATCTATCTTGTCTGGGTTCATGTCTGCATTTATTCTTTCTCAAGCTCACACAAAACACTTTATGAACCTTCCTCTTCCTACACGATCCCCCGCGAAGAAAACGAACCCACTAACAAAATCAAACTCCATTCTTTCTCATAAACACACACACACACACACACACACACAGCTTTTTTCAGAAAATCAATTCATTCACTGCACAAAACCAAAACAGGCAAATTTTGCCTGAGCTGCAGGCAATTGCCAGTACTATCAAATCAACATTTGATTGATGCAGTGTCCCCTGGATTATATGTTTTAGGTAAATGGCCAAAACCACTTTATAATCATGGAGCAGAGAAGCAGAGAGAGGTGGAGATCAGCAACCAGCAGCAGGAAATGGCCTCTCCATCTGCAAAGAACAACAGGAGCCCATACCTTCTTCATCTTCCTCCTTCCCTCTCTTTCTATTCAGAGGCGCCTCGACTTTTCCTTCCAGGGGCCTCAGCAGAGGCCACACCAGAATCAGGCACTGGCAGAACCTCAGCAAAGCCTCTCCCTCCATCTACTATGGCCAAAGTTCTAACACTGACACACACTAACACCCACACACCACGGTTCCAGAGAGCTTATACACCTCCGAGAAATGCCTCAACGGCCTTCTGTGTACCCAGGGAGCACACTGAACATTAGTGCTTCACTCAGCTTCCTTGGCTGGGGCAGGAAGTTTGCTTCCACCACTGGGAGAGGGCAGGTCTCTGGGTGTTTCCTCACTGACTGCCAACATACTTACCAACCAAGAGCAGGCAGAACAGCTAATCCAGGAAAAAGAAGGGACATCTTCCTGGGAGAACAGGGGCGGTACAAGAGAGGAGGGACAAGTCATTCAGTCCAACCTACCAACAGAAAGTTTCTGAACATCTACTCTGCACTGAATGTTGCACCATGGAGAAAGAAGTTTAAGATGGGACAAACCCATGTGAGAAATGAAAATCCGCAAAGTTGAAAGTTACAGTTCAAAAGAGCAACAGAAGAAACACCATGAGGTTGTAAGGATTAACTCCCAAATAAATACCCACCCAGCAATTCTTACAGGAGTAACTCACAATCACTAAATGGGGTCCTTACGGAAGGAACTGCAAAGGGGTGTGATTTGAAGTAGGTCTTAAAAAGCAATTTAAAAAAAGCAATTCAAAATTTGAGTAAAGGGAATGGAAGTGCATTCAAGGTGAGCAAGACTTTGTGCACCTAAGACTAGAAAAGGGGGTTGCAAGGCACCAGATGCCAAGAAGCACTTCTGCCCACCCAAGATCAAGCACAAAGATACATGACAGTGGACCACCATGCATTACTGCTTTAGAAGGCCAACCCCCAGCCAAAATCCACAGTAGGAAAAAAAAAAAAAAAAATCAGCGAACTCCTCAGTGTGAGACCCATTTACAACTGGGTTCTCAAGGCAGATATTTTT
The DNA here is from genome assembly GCF_009762305.2 of Zalophus californianus. NCBI lineage: Eukaryota > Metazoa > Chordata > Mammalia > Carnivora > Otariidae > Zalophus > Zalophus californianus. The sequence continues at coordinate 35,991,761 of NC_045609.1, read as the reverse complement.
AAATGACATATTCTGCCTATATTAAGAATCTTAAGCGCAAGTGAGTTTCATTTTTACATTTGTGCCTGAATTGTATATGAACAGGTACAGTTCATTCAATATTTCCCTTTCCTGATACTTACAAGCAAAACTGAGGGGCACCTGGGTGGCACAGTCCATTAAGCGTCAGACTCTTGGTTTCAGCTCAGGTCATGATCTCAAGGGTCGTGAGATAGAGCCCCACATCGGGCTCCACACTCAGCGTGGAGTCTGCATGAGATTCTCTCTCCCTCTCCCTCCCACTCATGCTCCCTCTTTCTCTCTCAAATAAATGTTTAAAAAAATATCTTTAAAAAAAAACTGAGGTGGAACTAAAGAATGACTGGCCTCCCTGATAAAAACATGAACAGGCCCAATATGTAAACACATAATTCCTTTGAAGGGGCAGGCAACATGCACTCTTGGCCTTTGCACTCCTTGAGGGCCTATTCTGGGTGCGCTGGTCCAAGACTCTTGAACCAGCTACAGTGGGAGGCAGACCATGCACCCACAATGAACACAGATAAAACAACATGGCAGGTGGGGGTGGGGGCTGACATTATTAGAACCAAATAGAACAAAAAAGAAGAAAAATAAATAAAACGATTGAATGCACTCTGCTGGGCATCGGAACATATGCTGCTATGTGCACAGACCAGGACACCGGCCGTCAGGTTAAGCAACTTGCACACACGGGCCACACTGCTATCATGTTTGCAGAGACCACCGTAAACCCAGATCTACCTAACTCCCCAGCAGATGCTGCCTTCCCCAGCTTCTACCTCAGGGAGAGGTGCTGTCTGACAGGGAGCCAGTGCACACAGTCATCTTCCAAAGAGGCAGACTGGGATACCGAAGAAAGGTACAAATAAAGAGGAGAAGATGAGGGAGAAATACAAATTGGGAGAGGAACACAAGGACATGCATATTTTTATCTCAATCCCAGCCAAAGAACAGGAAAATCTCTGGGACCTTGTTCACATCCCACCGCAGAGCATGCATCCCATAACATGGCAATGAACTACAATGGTTGGTCCTGATTAAAACCAGCAGCAAGCACTGCAAACCCACTGTCAGCCACAAACCAAGGACATTTCCCTAATACCTGCAGGGAGCTTCCCTCCAAGAGTATCCAGGAGACACACATGGAGTGCTCTACATAAACAGGACAACAGGATGGGAGATAGAAACGTAGATGAATAACATGGTAATAATGACTACATACAGTTGGCAGCTTATGGTGGAAAGAGGGGGAAGAAAGGGGACATGTGCAGAGAATCGATCTTGCAAGCAATTTTTTTCTATCATTTTACAGTGTTACTTCATAATGAATAGCATTTTCATAAGTCAAAAACTACTTGCAAAGGAAAGGCCAACTTAGAGTCAAGACAGACTCAGGAAATGTTAAACAATAACATGGCAGGTGAATTGCATTATATGACAGCAATACAAGGGCAGCCACAAGTCAGCCCATAATTAATTCCCAGAGAATATCCCGTAGGTGAGTACAGTGTGTTGCTATTCACAAAGCTCCTCAAGAGTCGTCATCTCCTCAGATCTTCCCAGGAGATGGGGGAAGATGCTTATTCTGGATGTTCTTGTCTTCTAGCAAAGGAGATGGAGGCCCAGTGAAGTTGACTTGTCCAAGGTCACAGTCTTTGGTCTGCTACCTTCTCTCCCAGGGGAGCCCAAGGTTCAGACACAGACACAAAGTGGTACGAGGGTTTGTGGAGGAAACCAGAGACGGTGCATGGCCCCAAGAACTGTGCATGACTGAGGACAAGGGAATCCACGCAGTGACTCGGGGAGATGGAACAGAGTAATGGACGCTGGGAAAGAGCAAGACACGCTTGTGAGGTGGTCAGATCAGCTTGGCTGGAGCACAGGGTATAGACAGAAGAGTAGGAGGAGAGAAGTCCAGACAGAAGAGAAAGGATACAGTAGTGAATGCCAAGCTAAAGACTGCACTTGGTTCTCTAAGTCAGTGGGAGCCAGTGAATGGGACTCTGAGACTTGCATGATAAAAGCAGTGTACGGGAAGGAAGAAATTACTTCATTAGACGGTAGATGTAATGTCACCACTTAACAAAGAAGGGGATACTCAAACATACTGAATTGGCCAAATTTTCCCGGTAAGAGGGAGACACAAGCTGCCAACTTGCTATGATTTCAGGCACCCTCAACGAGCCACTTGCTGAACACTACAGGCTCGCTCCTTCCACTTAGCGGTTATGACTGGAAGAACCAGGACAGCCTTCCCGACATGCCCCTATGCTGCCACTGTGGCCTTCCCAGACTACTCCCCACTGTGCTGTCCATCCAGAACTGTCCAAGATGAGGATCTTAACTGACTGCTTCTCAATACTGGAATGCAAAGGCCTTGGAGGTGATACCACTAATGTGATAAAAGCACCTACACCAAGGCTGCATTGGCTGTTGAAGCCAGCAGTGTGTCTTCCACACACATGTACTTCTCTCAGGCACTGTCAGGGCATTAATCCAGCAGTTCCCAAATACTGGGGCAGGTCTGGGTCATCCCCAGCACCCCCCCGCCCAGCGTCTCTTCAGTACTGCCTTTCAATGATCAGGTGACTCTCATGCTCTGACACATGTGAAACCACTGGAAACTCCAGAGAACAGAAGTATAGACACCCTGGCAGACAGAAAATGGTGGTAGAGTCTAGCCTTTCTAGATGGCTTCAAATGAAACCATGTAAGAGGTGCTCTACAGAACCCCAGCACCATGTCTCAGACATTCAGATTTCCCCAGTGTCTAAAGTCAGGCTGTGCAGTTATCAGATTCTTATACAGCTACTTCATGAAGATCTCATTAATTCAGAAATTGAGATCAGACACAACTGCTCTAAAATTAACTTTGCTCTATTAATCAGAGAAGAATTAAACTTAGTAAAAATGATAACGAATATGTTAATATTATGATATTATTGATATTAATGATAAGAATATGTTAATAAGATAATCTGTGTGTGTGTGGACACACACACACACACACAATGCATGAACTACCATTTAACTCAGAGATCCTGATCATCAGATCTGGAGGGTCACAACTTCTGATCATCTGGGTACCATACTACAATTTTAGCCCTACCTCTGCAATAGATATTACACACTTTATTTCTTCTTCTAATTGACTCATTTTTTCCTAATTCAGAAATTAAAATATGAAAGTTATAATACAGTCACAAATAGCAAATATTACTCAACATAAATACCAGTCAATTGTAATCATAAACACTTATTAAAATTTTAGAAGTCCATCCCATGAATCACCTACAATGATTTCCTGACCACGCAGGATCCAACACTTTGAGAACACTGATCTAGAACTAACCACCTCATTCGACAGAAGGAAGAACTGGCATTCAGAGATCAAGTAATCTAACTAAAGTTAGAAAGCTCCTAAGTAGAAAAAGCATAACCCTGGTCTCCTGATCCCTAGCTCATAAATGCTTTTTTCCTATACTACGAATATTCAACTAATGCATTTATAGCAAATCACTGCCATATTTTCATTAGGATAAGTACGTGCAGTACTTTTATTCAGCAATATTTAAGGTTCGTGGTTCAAACAATTTTATTTATTTTACGAAGTAACTAATGGGTCTTTTTCTTTTAAAAAACATTTGTCATACAGATTTTCCATTAATTCTTATGCTTCTCCTTGTACCAATAATTTGCTATTTTTACAGCACGTTTCATAAAATTAGACTTAAAATCACACTTGTGTGCTCTTTGAGGTTGGCCCTCATGTTTTACAAAATGCTACGCATCTTTTTAAAGATATTAGTATATGAAGCAGACATCATGTATAGGACTCAGTTATAATTTGTGACGGAGAGTCAGAAAGACAATATAGTCTGGCAGGCCTCTCCCCTCAAGCCTAAGTCTTTAGCTTGCAAAGATGAAGGAAAGGGCAATGGGCACCCCTCGTCAACCACTGAGATTCACCCAAGTGGACTGGGTCACATCAACTGACCATAAGCCATGGCTGCTCTTGAAGGACTTGCTAAGCAGTGATGGAATTCCCAAGACAGAGTCAAGGCTTGGTAAGCACCTAACTACACCTCCCCAAGTAGCAGCCTCCTCTTCCCCAACCACCCAGCATAGATTCTCTGCTATAGGCACATTTTTTCCTATCATGCTGTATCCTCAGGTGATAAATGTAGCCCATAAATTAAAAAAAAAAAAGAAAAACCCCACAAATGTCCACAGAACCTCCTTGTAAATTAAATAGTGCATCATGAGTAACACAGCTATTACTCAGTGAATACATCCCAATTCTGTGCTCCATGCTATCTAGGTTGTCAGATAAATGAATAAAATACAGGCACTGAAGAAGCACTGAGAGTTTGGGGGGAGGTCCCCACCACCACCACCGACTTCTAGGGAGAGAAAAGGCAGCTGGATTGGGGTAGGAGTGGGGGCAGGGGAGAGAGGAGATGGGAGAGGAGAGACATTCCAGGAGGCAGAATGAGGAAGGCGAAAAAAAGTACTAGGGTTTCTTTCTTCCCTTTTTCTCCCCCCTAGTCTGTGGCATGAAAAAACAATGGCTTTTCTGAGGCACAGTGCAGACAAGGCAGCTCTGAAAACTAATGGCCGTGATTAATGACAATGGGCTGCAGGAGAGGAGGGACACAGCCGCCACATACATCATGCCTTCCCGTCAGTCTCTGCTCCTCCCTGCCCCTCTTCCTCCTACCAGCAAGACATTATAAAAATGTCTTATCTGCTCCGGACGCCTATTCTGAAGCTGAAATCCAAGATATCCCCCCACCCAGAAGAAAAACAAAGAGTGAGAAAGAACAGCCAAAAAGGAATGGCACTAGAGGGGATAAAAGAGGAAAGAGCGAGAGAGAAAGCAAGAAGGAGAGAGACAAAGAGGTGATAGGGTGAACAAGAAAATGGCATGTAAAATAACTATAAGATATTCCAGGGGAAAATGTGCAGGCTGTAATCATTCAAGATTTCAGCAACTTGACTCCTCACATGCTGAAGCCACATTTTCAAGGTCTTATCTGCCATATGGTTCCCTGTTTGGATGATTTATTAGGTGTAGAAAGCACACTGATAAATTTTACTGCATTTCCCTGAATAGGCAACCTATGGTGTCAATAACAAAGCTCAGGCGACTTTAATGAAAACTGCAAGCACCAAAGGGTAACCATTTATTTATGAGTCGCTATAGTATTACTAGGACAAAATTTATCTTCCCTTCTCACGCACTCTGTAGAAACCAAATCTGGTCAAAGTAACAGAGATCACATCCATATGTCAGTGGTTTGCTAACATCTCTCCTGCAAGAAACACTGGCTGTTGCCCTGGAGAAATTGTTTGGTGCTTTCAAGTGACCCATTTTGCATAAGAAATCTTGTTTTTATGAAAAAACAAGGCAAAACCTGAAGAACTCTGCAAACGCTATGGCCTTAGCAATCACACTTAAAGGCAACTGTGGAATCCTCTCATTATTCTTTACCCAGAAAATGGGACAGCTGCCCCAGGGGTAGGGATGAAAAAAAGAGAGGGTGGTGTACAGATGAGGAGCAGAGAGATTTAGAGATAGAGTCCAATCCACAAATATTTTAAATTTCCCAGTCCATATAACATCATTCCCCTATATCCACTCCGGGTCTTAGGGCACCACTCATGACATAAGTCAACATCTGCATTCTTCACTCATTGCATGGTTCCCCTGTCCCTCACTGCCCCCAAATGCCTCTCTTCTTGGCTAGTGGCTATCTGCAAGTCTGATGTATGTGTTATTTTTATGAGAGAAACAATCCAACTTTTTAAAACTCTGAAGGCAACAGAAATGAACGACCAAACTCAGAAGGGAAAAAAATTACAGAGGAGGGGAGGAGGAAAGCCAGATAGCACTCTCTTGGTGTTTAATCCTGAGCCACAGTTAACTGCAGCAACCAAATATTTGGGCCAGATTTTCAAGTCCACAGTTCTCCCCACTTGTGGAACATGCCTGTCCTGAGTGAACACAGCCTTGCCCAGGAATGTCAAAAGAAGGAAGGGTGAAGAAGCAGCTCAACCACAATAGCATACGTTTGAGTAATGCTCTTAGCGCTGCAAACCAACAAAAGCAAAGTGGAAAGTCCAGGCCAAGGCTTTGACCTGAGCAAATCTCAGCCTCCATTTCTGGAAAATTCCTGAAAAATTCCTCCACTAGATGATTTTACCCAGGTTTCTTTTTGTACTTTTTAATTTTATTCAGCTTTTTCCTTGTTCTGGCATCAACAGGTCTTCCAATACTTCCACAGTGAGAGGGCATGAAAATTCGTTCTTATCATTTTTCAACCATGCTAAGGCCCCTCTTGCCATCCACCACTTCAAAACCACCACCACCACCACCATGTAAATAAATAAGCCAAGTCCTTGGACATCGGACCAAAAATCATCATCATTTTAGAGAGAAATCTTTTTCACGTTGCACAAAATAAACAATTAGAAGTCATCTTTATCAGTTCAATTACTGCCATCCCTGCTTTTAAAATCTCCTCAGTAAAATGGCGTCAATTAAAGTTTAATGCCTTATAAAATATCATTCAAGTATTATAGTAGAATTAGGAAGGAATAGGTGCCGCTTGAGCTCTGGCCATATTTTTAGAGTTTCTCAACCAGAGAGATTTACAAGAATATTCATTATTGCCTAGATTGCTTTCAATTCAGCCCCTGCTTTATTAAAAGAGGTAGGGGCAAGGGCCCAGCATGGTTCAGAGCATACTCAACCAGCTGCATTTTCAGTTGCGAAATATTTCCACTAGTTTTCAGAGGCATCGTCATTAGTAAAACCTTCCACTTATTTTTCTACACAATCCTCCTAATTTTTAACCCCCTGAGTATTTCCAAAGGAAATCTGATCACCATAAGTCATTTGCACTTAGCTCACACCAAATGACATTTGAATGAATTGTGTTTCCCTAGAAGCCCCATCAACCTTTTCTGGTGGCCTCTGAAAGCTTTTCAATTCTGAGGAAGCCCCATTCTGAGGAGAATGAACAAACTTAAATCCTAAACTGCAACTAGGGAATGAGAAAAAGGGACTGGAAGAACAGGGAAGAACAGGAAGACATCCAGCCAGGGGCTCCAGGGCAAGAGGAAATCTCCTTTTGAAGGCCTGATAAAAGAGTTGTTCAGACTGTTCACTACATAATTGTGTTTGGCCACAGAGACAGGTGGGGACTAAAATCTCTACTACGTTCCACTTGCCAAGCTCAGGTTCTGGCCAGGGGCTGCATCTACCCAAAGAAAGGGGGTGCCTTTTTTTCTAATTCCCTCAAAGACACCGTATCGGCTAGCTGATAAAGTCATGTTAAGAAAACCAGAGTAAATGCACAGGAAAGGAAGCTATAACAAAATGAAAGACAATCTACCAAATGGGAGAAGATATTTGAAAATGATACATCCAGTAAGGGGTTGACAGCCAAAATGTATTTTGAAAACTTATACAACACCAAAAAAATTTCAGTTAAAAAATGGACAGAGGACCTGAATAGACATTTTGCCAAAGAAGACATACAGATGGCCAAGAGGCACATGGAAAGATGTTCAACATCACTCATCATCAGGGAAATGCAAATCAAAACCACGAGCTATTACCTCACACCAGCCAGAATTGTTAGTATCAAAAAGACAAGAAATAACAAACCTTGGGGAGGATGTGGAGAAAAGGAAATCATTGTGCACTGTTGGTGAGAATATAAATTGGTGCAACCACTCTGGAAAAGTGTATGGAGTTTCCTCAAAAAATTAAAAATAGAGCTATCATATGATCCAGCAATTCCACTACTGGGTGTTTACTCAACGAGAATGAAAACACCAATTTGGAAAGATAATGCACCCCTGTTTTTATTGCAGTATTTATAATAGCCAAGATATGGAAGCAACCCAAGTATCTATCCACAGATGAATGGATAAAGATGTGGTGTATATACATACAATTGAATATTAGCCATAAAAATGAATGAAATCCTGCCATTCATGACAACACGGATGGTCCTAGAAGGTATTACACTAAGTGAAGTAAGTCCGAGAGAGACAAATCCCCTAGGATTTCACTTATATGTGGAATTTAAAAAACAAATGAACAAAAAAAAACAGAAACACAAACTCTTAAATACAGAGAACTGCTGGTTGTTGGAGAGAAGGCACGTGAAGGGATGGGCACACTAAGTGCAGGAGATGAAGAGATCTAGATTTCCAGTTATAAGATAAATAAGTCATGGAGATGAATGTACAGCATAGGGAATATAGTCAGTAATAGTGTCATAACACATGGTGATAGGGAATGACTACTACACTTCTCATGGTGAGCACTGAGTAATGTGTAGAATTGAATCACTATGTTGTGCACGTGAAACTAACATTGTAAGTCAACTGTACTTCAATAATTTTAAAAAAGAAAAAAAAAAGAATAAGACCCTAGCCACAAAAGACCAAATACTGTATGATTCCACTTACAGGAGATACCTAGAGTGGTCAAATTCATAGAGACAGAAAGCAGGGCAGAGGTTGCCTGGGGCTGGGAGATAGGGGAACAGGGAGGCGTTACTTAGCAAGTACAGAGTTTCAGTTTGGGAAGATGAAAAAGTTCTGGAGATAGTGATAATGGTTGTATAATACTGTGAACGTACTTAGTGCCTTAGAACTGGACACTTAAAATGGGGAAAATGGCCAATTTTGTGTCATGTCTATCTTATCACAATAAGACAAAAAAGAAAAGAAAAGAAAGAAAACCCAAGTCCACCACTGCCCAGCTACACACCTCTGTGGACTCTCGGATATAGATTCTGCTCTCAGACAGGCTCTCCGCAAGCCTGGTGCATCGGTCCCACAACCGAGAGGGCTGTGCTTACCACCACAAACACCCACCCACAAGCAACCTGTTCAAACCACCACTCCTAATGCCCATCTTCAGCCTCCAAAGGACACCAAGGAGCCAGGGCTTCTCTCGAAGGGTCCTTGCCTCCACTGTAGCAGAGTCTTCTCACACTGTCCTCTTTGCCTGCATCCCTTCAGTCAGCTCCAGCCTGCGCTAGCTGCCTCCCCACCCCAGCCTCACCCCACCCTGAACCCTGTAAGAACAGAGGCATGCTTTCTCCGAAGTCCACTTCCCAACCTCCCCACCCCAAACACAAAACAGCTCATTATTTTACACACTTTAAATTTCCACCAGTACAAGGCCAACTCAGGAAGAAGAAAAGTTCACGACTCCTATAATTTGGAATTTGTGGTAAAATTTAGCCTAAGCTGGGCCAAAGAAAGGGTTTGCTGCGAAAATTCACAATGTAAACAAGACTTGAGGAGAAAATATTTAAGCAAAGAAAGGAAATTATTCTTAAAGGCTTTAGTTCAGTAATATGGTTTATGGAAAATTTATTGCCAATTATAAATACATGAAAGAAAACCTATTGGGTCAGGATTGGGAACCGTGGTCCTGCCTCTGCCATGCAAGCATAGGCCAGTCTTTAAATGCCTGGTCATAGTCACGGTCTCCTCATCCATACAGATGGATGCAGAACTTCCAAGGTCATTCTGGGCACCATTAGACTATGAAATTCATATATTATACTTTGTATAGTCACGGTCTCCTCATCCATACAAATGGATGGAGAACTTCCAAGGTCATTCTGGGCACCATTAGACTATGAAATTCATATACTATACTTTGTATATTTACAGATGAGAGAGAGAGAGAGAGACAGAGAAGGAGGAAGAGAACACGCATGGAGTAACAAGGTCTGTTCTGGGGAGAAACAATTTGTCAGTTACTTAAATATTTTCTATACTTAAAAGTGGTAAGGCTGGAACTACATAATGGTGATGATGGCACAACATTGTGAATGTACTAAATGCCACTCAATCACATGCCTTGAAATGGTTAAAATGGCAAACTTTGTTATGTGTATTTTGCCACAATTTTTAAAGAGATAAAGCTTTATTTCTTTTAAAGGACGAAGTATGTTCACAAGTTCCTAACCTATAATTCAGTCCAGTTCATTCAAGTTAACAGGACTTTGCAGTACTAGAAATATACCATCCATTCCATCTTGATGGGCTTTTAATGTAGGCCTGAGATCTCAATATGCCATGCTTGGGACAAGAACCAGAGACTGGGCATTCTTTCTGGCCAATAAAGTGTAATGTCCTCACCTTCTACCAACTAGTAAGGACACATGCCTGACTACCAGTGACTTACCTGGTAGAGAAGATGACTACTGACACCTGTTCCCAGAGGAAAGCCACACAGGATGGGCACATTGGGGGCCCAATTCTGCTTGATGCTCACACCAAGTGCTTCACAGTTATAGAACTCGTAACAGCATACAGTCAGGTCTTCTCACCTGGCACAGCATAGGGCTCCTTCCGATGCACCATGTGTATCTACAATGCTTAAGGCTATGTCAAAGCTTCTTATCCCAATTTTGCAACTTTTTAAGCAAATGAAATGCTTCCATGAACTTGACATCAAAAATTTTCTTGCAAAGGAGAAAGTTGCTGAATTCCCCTAAGACACCACATTTACTTCTTCCAGAGCTGGATACTGGATACAGAGATGGACAACAAAGAAGGTGGATGGCACAGCCATCTCAAATGGAGCTCCCTGATTATTTTTAAATCTCATTCCCCAAAAACTGGAGCTTAAAGTCTCGTTTAATTGCCTTTGACAAGAACCAGAGTCCTTGACACTTCACTCACGAACAACCCTATGAAAGTGGCCTTTTACTCAAGCCTCTCCAGGACTCATGGACATCACTGGTACTGGATTTGTAGCATAGATTTATCTGCAAATGATATAACCTCTTCTGATGGCCTTTCAATAAGTCTATTTTGTGGAGTAAATAATTAACTGTCTCTAGCAATTCAAGTCTATGAGTGTTTCTTTGGAACTTCCTCTTACCAGTACTTTGGGCTTTCTTCCTTGATTCTAACCCCACCTACCAGCATGGAGAGGGCTGACTCCAAGCCACTAGCATGATCTCAGCTGCTAATGAGCTGGAGGGCAGCCCTGTTCTGCTAGGTGCTCTGCAAGATTAACTGTGGCCTGTGAACAAATGAGGGCGGGCTAAGGAGAAAATGAAAGTGGGGTGTCTCTTTGAGGGGCAGCACTGAGTAAAGTGAAGGGTCACTGCATTCAGACAAACAGCTGCTGGTGTTAAAGGTCTATAGAGACCAAGGTTTGGAACGTGGCCCTTGACCAAGAAGGCAAATCCAGGTAGAAGCGGTAACCCTTTTCCAGGCAGAGAAGGGTTCTTTGAAAGAAACAATCAACAGAAAGAACTAGACTCTGGTATGAAGTGCAAACATGATTTGCCTCATTAGCTTTATCCTCAAAGGACAAGGTTCCCACTTCGCAGTTATTGGCCCCCACTATCCCAGTTCCTAAATCAAGCAGCTTCCAATCTGCTGTGCACAGATGGAAGACAAATTTGGGTCCTTGTCAGCTCCTGGCTTTTTAACCCCTCCAGGCAACCTCTTTGTGTTTGGGTGCCCACCAGAAGAAAACAAGAGAGATGGTTAAAAGTAGAAATTCCTGGGCTCCACCAAAACCCACTGAATCAGAATCTCCAGGGGTGGGGCCCGTGAATTTATATTTTTTTAAGGCTCCATGGGCGGTTTCCATGCATCCAGTCTCCAGACTGGCATTTAGGAACAAACCACTCAGTCTTTTCACCTGCTTTCACATGAAGACTAAAAGCCAGTGCTATTGTTAACAGAACCTAAGCACAGCCGGAGTTGTCCTGTAAAAACAAAAAGATGTTCGCCCGTAATACTTCAGTGGTTGTTTACAGATGACTCAATATGGAGAAAAAGAAGGCTAGAGATCCAGGAAGATAGTGTTTTAAAAACTAAAACTGGAGGTACCAGGAATAAACTAGAGCATCACAAAATTATCACCTGCATCAACAGAAAAATGTATTTCAATATAAAGACATTCCAAGAAATACAATATTACATAAGATGACTCCCCATCTGTATTAGCTTTGAAGATACATTATTAAGACAATAAATCTCCTGAGGAAACAATATCATGTAGGTCAGTTTTGTTCATTCATATCCAACAGATTAGAAATCGGCAGAAATCGTAACAGGTATTTACTTTCCTATCATGTGTCAAGCAGGCCGTTGCTCATAACGTAAGAAAGATCTATAGAAATAGTTAAAACTCTTACGAGGAAAGTTGTGAAATGTCTTCATCACTTTGAAGGTACACATTTCCGTAAAATTTTACAATACTGAGCCAAATATTTTTTACTAGTCATTAAAAACTGTCCTAAGAATCTCTACTGTAGATTTTGATACCTAATTCAAATTACTGTATAAATTTGGAAGCTACAAAATCAATTTTCCATAAAGTGTAATTTAGGCTTCACTAATCCAAACTGGCCTTCTTCCTAATTAGGTTGAATTCATGGGGTTTTATTGTAAAGCACTGCCAAATCAAATATAAATAACTTGGAACTTTGTGCTATTTTGGATTATCATACCATCCCTTCCCTCCATTAGCAGGGATGACCAGAGGTCGCTAACACAATAAATATTTAATGGATGGCAACACCGTCCTTTGCCCCCAGAAATAGAGATGCAGACACAAACATACCTTTCAGATCTATTTGTAACCCTGCTTTCTGCCCTCTCCCTTGCTCGTGGCTAATAGTGAATTTTCCCAGTACAAAGAGAAATGCCAAGTGACTCACTCAAGACAAAGGTAAACAGAAAGGAAGAAGAAAGGAATGAGAAAAACATTGCTGCAGCTTTGGGAGCAGCAGCATCTGTGCGAAGAGTTCAGAACCTTCTCCAAACATCCCCAGTCCCTGTAACACTGGAAATCCAAAGCAACAGTGTCAATCCAGGACCTTTGGTGCGGCACAGGGAGTCTGAACTACCATGAGCTAACGGGGAGAACTGAAGCAGCCTGGGGTGGGCCGGCCCTCGGCCCTTAACAAGAAGCTAGGAGTCAGTGAGAAAATGGAACTTCAGTTCTAAAAATAGCTATTTTTTTTCTTTTCTGATTTTAATACTTTCACTGCACCTTTGTTTTAAAGGCACTTCAGGAGTTCTGACATTTCTTTTTCCACTTCTGAATCAATGGAGAGGAAATTAAACCACATGGCAAGAGGGTTGACATCACCTCCTCACACACTTAGCCCAGACAAATGCATGCATGAGCATACAGACGTGTGGCCTCAGTTTTGTTTGGAGAGAGGGGGTCACCAGCAATGGAATCTTCCTATCACTCGGTTAGAAAAGTAAGGTCACTGGGAAGAGAACACTCAATTCACATGACAGCCACCACCATGGTTCTCCTTCAACTGTTCACAGAACCTGCACTTCGAGGCCAGAGGGATTCAGATTTCTGTCCCAGCTTTGCCTCCTCTCAGGTGACCTAAAACAAGTTTACTTATTTCTGTGACTTGGTTTCTTCATCTTTAAAATGTTGCTCATTTTTTTTAATCCCAGCCATTACTATCCCATCGTCAACGTTCTGGCCGAGGAAGCCGCGATGCGCCCACAAAGGATGCTTTAGGACGAGGTGCTGGCTGTCACTCTCAAATCAGATCAAAGTGTCCCACCAGTGGTTTCTCCTTTTCTCGTCCTCCCAGCTGCTGGGGAAGAAAATATTTAATCATTCTGTGGTATAAAAACCTTCTGGGTGCTACTCTGCTTGGGGCAAACATGGAAAACTTTGGAACACATCCAAAAGGAAAACTGGCTGAGTCTTGACTGGAGCCTGCTGTCAACTACAGTGTGCGACACACTGCCTTCTACATGCAAACAGCTACAATCAACTGAGCTATTAGACCTCCGACCAGCCTCAGGAACACCATCAGGAATAAAGGACTCTGTGAAGAGAACACTCATACCCAAACTCAGGGAAATGACCATCAGGACTGAGAATTGAAGTCTCTTCCTACTCAGTCTTGGGACTTTTCCACACATGTCAACTGTTCAGCATCTCCAGTTTGTTTTTGTTACTCCAAGAAATAGGGACCCAAGCTGACACTAAGGAAGCTGTCCTCCATGAGTTTCTCCTATACTATTCAGTGTCACAAGTCTCTATAAATAACATCTCTCATTTCAGTTCCCCAGGACTCATTTCCAAGGATAAACTTCAGGATGGTTGCGGGGAACTCTAACTCTGCCCAAGAAGACAGTCAAAATAACTGGGGGATGGCAGAAGGGCTAATGATCAACATGGACACTGACAAATAACTTGAGTGTCTGGGTCCTAATGGGTCTGAAAAGTAGTTGTCGCCTCACACTAATATTCCCAAAATTTCCTGTCTTTCACTGTATTTCACCCCAAGGAAGCTCAGCATTTCTACCGCAATAGATAATCTTTGTTATTTCTTGACTCTCTGAGATTCTCAAATTAAATACAAACCTTTTCTAAGAAACAAAATTTGTCTTGACCTCTTCTTCCTGGCACTGGGTTTGATCTTATAAAAATACAAATAGGAGCCAAAAAAAAAAAAAAAAAAGGAATGGTTAACTGATTAAATTTTAAGATTGAAAGGCACACTGTAGGTCACAATCCAACTGTTCATTTTTATGGATATGAAATTAGGGATGAGGAAAGTCAAATAACTTCCTCGTCATTACAATGTGTGGGTAAAGAGTAGGACCTGAGTCTCCTGGCTCAAAATCCACTGTTTTTCTATTACATTACATTGCTTACAATTCCAATAATTCATGGCCAGATTTCTAATAGCCCAGCTGACAGGTATCAAGATCCTTGGCTATCCTCCCCAATTTGGTAGCCGTGACGTGGTGTTTACACACATGGGACAATAATTTTATGATCAAAAAAGCAAAATTATACCTAAATTTCTTTTTTAAAGTTTGATCAACATATCAGTGACTGAATTGCCTCCTTGCTCAGGCATGATTCTCTAAGTGGGCTAGGAGGAACTCAATCTAAGTGGCTTAATGTGGGTTTCTCAAGGACAATGTTGAGGGCAACCCTTAAATCTCTGAAACAAGAGGTAAAATTTTATGTTAACATACATTTTCTGGGACAAATGGCCATAGTTTTCATCAGAGTATCAAGTACTTCACCTTAAAATATTAGGAAGCACTGTCCTAATGCAATTACTTCCTCTCTTTCCAAAGTCACAATGCCTTATGCCTCTTATGAATTTCACAATATCCCCAGTTCACCTTCATTCTCCTATAAGTGCTTTATGCGGTATTAGAATTAGTTAAGTATGTTTGAAGTTTTTTTTAAAAACACTCAGACCCTTGGGGCACCTGGGTAGCTTAGGCAGTTAAGTGTCCAACTCTTGATTTCAGCTCAGGTCATGATCTCAGGATCCTGAGATCAAGCCCTGTGTCAGGCTCCATGCTGGACATAGAACCTGCTTAAGATTCTCTCCCTCTGCCCTTCTCCCCTTCATGCAAATGCACATGCTCACTCTCTCAAAAAAAAAAAAAAAAAAAAGCGGGGGGGGGGGGGGGGGGGGGGGTTAGGCATGCTCCTGGAAAAAGGACACAATATTTCAACCCTCCAAACTTCTTTACATGTCACAAGGAGAATTAATTCAATAAACATTTATTAAAAAACAACAACAACAACACTCAGACCCTTACCATAAATCTGCAAGTCCTGGCTAGTAATTACTGACTAAGCATCTTGGTGGTCCTGGGTACTGCCATTAACCAGATGAACAGAATTCTATTAAAAGTGCATTCTTTTTTTTTCCACTTCATTTTTATGTTATGTTAATCACCACACATTACATCATTAATTTTTGATGTAGGGTTCCATGATTCATTGTTTGTGCATAACACCCAGTGCTTCACGCAGAACGTGCCCTCTTTAATACCCATCACCAGGCTAACCCATCTTCCCACCCCCCTCCCCTCTAGAACCCTCAGTTTGTTTCTCAGAGTCCATAGTCTCTCATGGGTCATCTCCCCCTCCGATTTCCCCCCCTTCATTCTTCCCCCTCCTGCTATCTTCTTTTTTTTTTTTAACATATAATGTATTATTTGTTTCAGAGGTACAGGTCTGTGATTCAACAGTCTTATTCTTAAGGGGCGCCTGGGTGGCTCAGTCATTAAGCGTCTGCCTCCCGCTCAGGTCATGATCCCAGGGTCCTGGGATCAAGCCCCGCATCGGGCTCCCTGCTCGGCTGGGAGCCTGCTTCTCCCTCTACCACTTCCCCTACTTGTGTTCCTGCTCTCACTATGTCTCTGTCAAATAAATAAATAGAATATTTTTTTAAAAAGTACATTCTTAATAATGAAACAGACCCTAAACTTGACTCAATAAAAGAGAAGCTCCAAAAATGAAATTTTCATGATTTTCCTTCTTTACCTGAAATCTGGTTTATGAAATACTGACTTTTAAAAAAACTTTAAGGTCAGTCTGACTGTATCTAGAATGGTAAGATCCTGAAATATATAAGCCATTGCTATTAAGCACCAAGATATAAGGGTTCTTTTCAGTAGAAAGTTGGGTTTCTGTATATTTGAAACCTAACTATCCATCATAAACACCTTCAATACGTTTGAAATAGCAGGGTGGACAGATTCTCTCACACTGAGGGTCATTTATGAAGCGATCAAAGGCTGTAGTGGGAAAAAGAAGTATGAAGAGGGAGAGGGCTTTATAGAATGAATAACTTTTCTCATTCTCAATATTTCTTAAATTCTTTTACAACAAATTGCTTGGCTCTTGAGAACAGACTCATAAAAGAGGTGAAATATATTTTTCTATCCTGAATCTGAACTTTTTTTTTTAAAGATAAAGTTGTAATGACCCTTTCCAAATAATATGAGCCAACACTTCAAAAATTTCCATTGTTTCAAAGACACAAATTACCCAGCACATCTATGTCTATCAACTGAATGAGGAAAGAAAACACATGAAAGTCATTTGAAAGACAACATCTCCTAGGAGTTACGCTTGGAAAAGTCCAGTAATCCCCCTACCTAGATAAATAGAGATTTCCAAATGACTAGGGGGACGAACAACGGAACAGGGCCAAGCACTTGAATGTTATAAAGGAGACTCCACATTAGACTTTGGAGAATGAATCCAACACGCAGCTCCTTTATGGCTGGCCAACCTCTCCTACGACACAGCCCTACCTTGAGTGGAAAGGAACTAAAGCAAAACAATATCTTCAAGCAATTTACACACAACTCAAATGGAATTTCTCCAAGCTCAGAAAATTTGAAGTTTATTCAGTCCATATGCTATCCCAGATTTTCATCCCTTCTAACAAATGGAACTTAGAGACAAGCAACCATCTCTTAGTTACTCAGGATCAAAATCCCTCTTCCAGTAACCACAAATCATTAGTGACAGTGACTGTGCGTCATTTGGAATGTTTGGGGATTATTTTTTTCCTCTTAATAAGAAACTCACTGGATGCAGTTTTAAAAGTGTCTCGGGAGCCCTACTCAACTCTCCTTCCATTAACAGCAAACACATGGCATGTGATTTGACCTAGCATTGCATTCCTTAAACCAGGATTTAAGGAAACTGACAATAGTTCAATAGGGTGATTATCAATCACACAAGATAGCATTCTGGAAGAGAAAAGAAATCATCGAGAGCATTTGTCTCGTGAAGAAAATAAGCTTTTGCAGTAGAGTACATCACTTTCACTACACAAGTCAAAATTCACACCTCCACAGAGGAGATGGTGCAGCATATTCCAGTTAGAGAGATCCTACACCAAATCCGACTTTTGCCAATTGACCTGTACAAGTTAATCTGAAACTCAGCCTCATCATTTAGAAACTGTAATGATGATAATAATAATACCTAGCTCATAGGGTTGTTGAGATGATTAAATGAGCCCATGCATGTAAATCACTGAACACAGCACCCAGAATATGGTAAGCATTCAATAAATGTTAGTTTAGCTATTGTTAGTACTACATTTTTAAGTAGCAAAATCAAGGAATAGAAAGCAAGGCCCTAATGTTTCCTTCCTCGACTCTGCCTGTAATTCTGTTCTTGTGCATAAAAGCTTTTATTTTTGTCTTCGTTGCCAGCACAGACACACAAGAAAAAAATACCCACTTCTTTCTCTTGGGTAAGGGAAGTACTAGAACTACACAGAACACTTTAAGAATGTCCAATACTTTCTGAACAACTGGATTGTTCTGAATGCTTTCATTCTCTCCTCACATCTTCCATCCTTGTTCTCAAGGGGTCAAATTAACTTACAAGGGATCAGCGTTCCTGTGCCCTAACTTGAAGCAGAGGGGTCAGAATTCCCAGGCCAGAGATGTCCTTTTGAGCAGCTCAGAGGCATCTCAAACCAACAGGCAAGAAAAAGCGGCCATTCATGGAACAAATAAGTGATTTGCATTTCCAAGGATGTGGTGAAACATATTAGTTATAATTAGCAAACACGCAGAGTCCTCGTGACAGCTTCACTTTACAAACCCTTGAATGTTTGACAAGAAAAGGTCATGTTTTGTAAAATCCTCAAAAGGTCATTCAATAACAAATCACATGAATGAAATCGCAAGGGTTCAGGGAGGTTAACAGAAACACCACAGGCAGTAAAGTGCGTTCTCAAGGTAAACAAGGAAAGGGAAAGCGGCCTTGCCTCAGCTCTGGAAGGGGAGAAATAGAAGCAATCTCTAATTTACCAAACACTATAATTTCAAGACATTTTCTCTGTACTTGGTGGTTTAATGCTGAATGTTATTTCTCATGTTCAGCACACTTTGAGGATTAGCAGATAACAGCCCAGCAACATTTCAACAGTTCTTCAAAAGGTCTAGGCTGACCTTAGCCAGGGCTTTCTTTTATATGTTTTATTTAATAAATCTCCCAAGCAGATTGCACAGAAATAGGTGGCTGCCGATGTGGCATGCACACACACCCACGCAAGGTCCCTGTGCACCACCACCGACCCCGCAGCCCCCAAATCTGGAAACGTTAACCCCAGAAGCCTTTTCTTCTGGCACTTTGACCTGTTCATGACCCCTTCTTTCCCAGGTCTATTTTCTTCTTCAACAAGAGCCAGCCCCACATCTCTCACAGTCAGGAGTAACAAAGGCTTGTTTATATAGGGTAATTTAGCTACAGGATCAGCAGGGAGGTGAGAAGGGTGATGCATCTGATCCATTGGTCGAAGGCCCAATTCAGATGCAGGGCCCATAGTTTAAGGGGGCTCCGTCAGGGCAAGGCCAATGGGCTGGCTGCCTTCCAGAAAGTACGGCCAAGGCATAGTTGAAGAAGGGAGTTTCCTCTAGGCTGCCTTAGACATGGCTACACCCTTCACACATGGGGGAGTGAGCATTAATGTTAAGAATGCTGTGGAAAGAGCCCAATGCCAAGTGGACAGGTACCACAGACCCCAGACTCCCTAGAAAGAGGTCACCCATCAGAGCCCTTGGAAAGGAGACAACATCTTCAGGAAGCACAGGACATGGAGTTGGCAGACCTAGGGCCCGACATGCTCTGTGACCTTGAGCAGATTTATCTGACCTTCTTGGGTCTCCATTTTTGCATTTGTAAAACAGGTCAGTACTTATTTCTGCACGTAACGTACGGATAAAACAAAGTCATAAGTACCAGAGAAAGCCATGTGTTATTTTATACCAGCAAGGACTTGATACCAAAGTCCTGATTCTTATTCCCCACTCATTTCTACATCCTGCCCTCAGCCTCCAAATCTCGTGGAAACATCCCTCTGGAGACCTGCTCTGCCTAATATCCCGGACATGTGTGGCTTTTCAGATCCACACTTTAACTTAAAATTCTCTAAAATTTAAAAAGCAGTTCCTCGGTCACGGGAGCCACGCTCCAAGTGCTCAAGAGCTGCCCGTGGCCAGTGGCTACCGTAGTGGGCAGTGCAGGGTCAGCAAGATTCCCGTTGCAGGAAATGCTATGGGGTAGTGTGGCTTCCACCTGTTTTAGATGGAGGACAGCCTTTCCAAGCGTCCCCCTGCCACCACCCCACCCTCTCCATGGATTGAAGACCATCCTCCATATACAGCCGTGACTGATGGTTCAAGCGTGGGCCTCTCACCTTTACAATTACCTGCCGACCATAAAGCCCCACCAGTTTGGTGACTGTTTGATCAGAATGACGGTCAGAAACAGGACACCTCACTTTGTCTTTCTTGCCAACTATTTTAGCTTATTTGCCACGAGTACAGGGTATAATTAATACCACACAGGAGTCAGCATTGTCATTTTTCAAATCATTTCCCTGGAAATGTTCTACACCTCTTAATGGCCCTGCTAATGCTGTAGCTGTCATGTTTTGGACAGCTGCACTTTTACAAGACAAACTCTGCAGCGCCAGGAGCCTCTCTGCAGACTTTTTAGCTCAGAGGCTCAGAGGCCGTGAACGCCAGCCGGTAATGGCTAGATGGAAATCTTTGATTAATTTTTTTTTACCTCTTGGTACTGACTGCTTCTCAAGTGTCACCTTCCCAGCTTCCATCCCCAGCCACTTCAACCCTTCTTGCCCTCTCCCCTGGTCCCCCACCCCTACACCTCCTCTCTTCTATGCCACCTGATGGGCAGGGAACCGGTGACACAGGCCAAAGTCATACAACTGATAAAAGCCAGGACACTCCACCCAGAGGTACAAAAGTTTAAACATCTGGATGAAAGCCAGGCCTCCGTGCTAAATGCCACACACCGAAAAAGTGGGGAGCTTCGTGCCTAATTTTTAGAAATATGCTTCTTCCTCCCTGGTAACGTAAGGAAATGTTCGAAAATCTCTATGTCCTTGGTGTGTCGGGAAAGGACTGGGAGGGCACAGGGCAATGAAAGCCGGGTTGCATTTGAAATGTCCCAAGAACCACGCACAGAGCAACCAAGGACAATCTACGCCACACCAGGGATTTAGTAAGGGGCACAGAATGAAGATGCTTTTAAACAAGACGGGAAAATTCACCACATTGTTTTAGGTAGTCACAGCATGTTGCCACTGCTCTTTATTGGTGAAAAAAAAATCTTTTCCTTAAATAATCAGTTTAAAGTAAAGGCTTATTTGAGTTCTGTCCAACACCGTCCAGGAGAGCCCCCTCTGCTGAGGCCTCCTGATTTAAGGGAGCTGAAGCCAGATCTGTCTCAAAAGGAAGCTAAAGCCATGCTCGGGACACAACTCTCTTTTTTAGGTTCAACAGCAGTGTTGACTCACCGCTCCTTTAATACTGTGTTTATTAGTGATCCACAGCCCACGGAGAGATGAGCACACGACTTCCTTTCACGCTGCGTCTGCAAAATGCTACAGCAAGTTGGACTCATCAGTGAAGCAGCAGGTCCCTTGGTTGAAACCAGCCAGGCCAGAAAAGTGACATGAACAGGATGCTGCTAAACATGCACAGTTCGAAAATACACACTGTATTCACTTCTGCATGATTTGCTGCCATTTAAAAGACAATAAACAGCAACTTTAGATTGCTAACAACGTGTCATTTAAGGTTTGCTGTTGCTCAACATCAAGAAAAATCAATGCCGGCTCTACGGGGGCAGCAAACCCCGAGAACTGAGCTCCATTTCAGGTCTGTTTGAACTCATTTCCTTTCTCCATGGTTGCCCCCTTGTACTCCCCCTCAGGCGCCCCCTCGCAGCAGGCTGACAGCTTGACACATTGACAGCTCGCACTGAATGACAACTGATTTGTACAAATTTCAAGCCTTATAAATCTACCTGTCACAACAACAACATAAAAGCGCCCAGGCCCAGCAGGTAATTCACAAAAAGCTTCCCTTGACAGCACTTTCTGAAAAGCAATGGCGTGCCTCCTGCCAAAAATTCCAACTATCATCCTTGTATAACTTTGAATAAAAATTCAGGGCCCATTTTCTTGCCAACAGGCTACCAATCGTCTTATTTAAAGATTAAAAAGAGCGAACGGGAAAGAGGGGGGGAAAAACACATCCACACAATTTCATTTTATACTGATATGAAAGTAGCACCACCTGCTATGCCAGGATTACCACACCGTTTTTTTCTCTCCGCTGCTGAGGAATCAATGAGCAAGACTTTTTACGGTATTTAAACAATATCCCAGATTGCAGGGGCTGTGCCTCCTAGGACCCTCCCCACTCACCTGGGGCCAGCCCGCTGCTGCCTGAGCAAAGCGGTTTGACTGGGGACGAGCCGTGCTGGGAGGCAGAGGCTAAGGTTAGGTAAAACTGGCCCCAAGAGTTCTCCAAGACAAAGGTCCTTCATGTGTCTGTTAGCCCCACCTCTCTTGACCACTTTTCTTACTACAATGATCGAACTAAACCAAGGTAACCTTTTCTCAAAATTCTTATCTTATTCAAATCAATGCATAGCATGTTCTTCATGACTGCATCTTTATTACAAAATAATCACAAGTTGAGAACTTAGACTTGGTTTTTAGGCGTGGTTTTATAGTCATGTGTCGCACGGAAGAAAAAAGTCTAGCAAAGTCAGGGATTTGAGGGGGGCGGGGCTAAGGACATGAGCACTAAAACGGGAAAGAGCACTTTATTAAAATATCTGTTCCTCTCCCCCACTCAAGCCTTTCCAGCTCCACTTAATACAGAGAAAGGTCTAACTGAAAAGTGGCTGGCATAGTATTGCATGTACCTCATTCACTCCTGCAGAGTCTCTCAGACCTCACAGATGGGAAAATGAACATAGTCCTGGCCTTGGAGGGTTTGTTGCAGATGCATGTTGAATGGGACGCTGAGACAATGCCTAGGAAAGAGACATGGGACCAAGGAAGACGCAAAGTGACCATCCATCCAGCGAGCCGAACCCTGAGGCAACAGAGGTGCCGGCAAAGTGTCCTGTCACAGTGTGCGTCACCTCTCCACAGAGTCAAAGCCACAGTGAAGAATACAGGTGCCAGGGATGGACGTTCTGCTTTCAAAAGCTGGCTTTGCCACTTACGAGTCACCTAACTTTGGGAAAGTTGTATTTACACTCTGCTTCAGTTTCATCATTGGCACATATCTGCCTCGGAGTATGAGAATTAAATGCCTCTAAAAAGTTTAGTTCATAGTAAACAATACCTGTTTATTCATTCACATAGAGAGATACACGAACATATTTAGAAAACATTAAGTGGTAAGGAAAAAAGCCAATTACCATATTATATTATTAGTATTATCAGTACTCTCCTTCAAGAACTTTTCTTCCAATGGAGTGTAAGTTTGCAAGGTGGGGGAAAAAAAAAAAAAGAGGAGGATACAATTCCCAAAATGTTTTAAATCATTTGGTGAAAATGCAGATAAGCGATCAATGTGGCTGGACTGAATTTTTTTCCTACCCTTTTATAAAGAGTCTTTCTCTACTCTTTTCAACTTGCTTCTTCATTCACTCATAACTAATCAAACCATCCAGTATGTGTTGGAAACGTATTAATTTAAAAGCACATCATTTACACCAGTTTAACACCATTTACCACCCAGAAATACAATGAATATATGGATTACAAGAGGAAAGAACATATACATATAGCATATACACATAAAAATGTGCACACTTATATATATGTATGAAAAACAGATTTTTTAGACCCAAAATATAGCTGATGTCAGTATTAGCTGGCTAATCTTGAGGCTGAGATTAAAAGAATTGGATTATCATTTGCGGTAAAGCCCACTGTCAACATCAACTGAACCCTAAAATACAACTGAGATTAGCATTATCCAAATTATATGAACTGATATCCACTTTGTAACATTCTTATCATCCTTCTCAGTTTGATTAACATCAAGACTGGCGAGAGCTGACTGAACTTCAGATGCCAACAGAGAATCAGCAAATCCATAATTTTGTAATTATTCATAGGATCGAGATCAAGTATTTTGATTATGGGCCATTAGTTGCCATTAGCAAATAAAATTGCATTTGAATTTCACAGGCATGTTTAAATGCCCAACGATTTGTATTTCATGCTAAGAAGCCTGAATCAAAAACATTGTCATGTAATAAAAAAAAACACTGACAAACCAAAACTGCACATCAAATTTTTATAGAATGAGATAGAGAAAATATCTATAAAATTGATAAAAATAACAGTAATTTACATTAACTAGACCAGACTTTTTCATCTTTCATCAATCATACAGTGATCAGGGGAGTAGGTAAGGCAGGGATAGGAAAAACATCACCTTCAAGCCAGAGTAAATAAATGAGATGTTCCTATTTTAACCCTTCTCTTGTCAACAGCATGTGTTTGGCCTAACAAAATGATAAATACTATTTATTATCTTCTTGACATCAATCACCAAGATTTAACAAACACTCCCACATATTCCAGGATTCCCCCCTACTATGACCAATTAAATAATCCAACCATTAAATGGAGAACTGCAGGGCTGACAAAAGCAGAAGCAAGCACAGTGCTGGCCAATTAAGTTGCATACTGGCCCACTGAGAGTTTACTTAGGAAAAAATAGGGAACTTCAGATGCAACACACATGATGCCCTATTCTATACTTCTATCTGTGTATCTGTTGTAACTACTTATTTTTTTCCAAAAAGAAAGCAGTGCTTTCAAACCTATTGGCCTTCAGTGCCTACAAAGATTTTTTTCTTGTTTTCCTGAGCAGCTGCTTCCCCACTGAGCTGCTTATTTCTTCATCTCAAGAAGGGCCACACCTGGGATCCCAGAATGCCATCACCTATAAGCCATCAGTCCATGGGAGCTGACAGGCTTTAAGCCAAAAAGTCGTTGTCCTTGTGACCTAGGTGAAAGCACCAACTACCGTTCACTGAGAAAATCCCTCGGGACTTCGAGCAGCTTCGCTGTGCCCCAGCACTGGGCCCTCTGACTCACAGCTTCCTGAAGTACATCCTACATCAGCCCATCAACAGGTGCGCCGATGGCAACCAAAGACTAAATTTTCAGACCTTTAACCAAAACGCTTTTAGAAAAGTGGCTGATTTTCTACTGCCCATGGATCTCTGTCTACATTTGCTGGGACAAAAGGACCAACTTCACCCAATCTTGCCCACAGAATAACCGGTCACAAAAACATTTTCCTGCCACGTGAGAGATCATGTGAGCAGCATACAGCATGAGTCATCATGGCCTCTTCAGCTCTGCTAACAAGAAAAGCCAAGTGTCTGAGATCATAAGGTACTTAACCAGGTGCCACCACCCCCACTGAGGGCCACACCAAGAGTCCGGGTATGGCTTGTCTGGCGCCCCCAAGGGGCAAGATGGCAGAGCTGGCCGGGATATAAGGGAGAGAGGGATCCACGCAGCCTCTGGCCTGAACTTCCATGGCATCAGTAAATTTTTACCACTTAGGACAAGCCATGTTATTTGTAACTGTCAGAGGAAGGAAAATCTGTAATTGTTAAGGGGGATGAAGCCTGTGCAAATTCTTTCCTGTGCAAAGTGAACAGTCAATCACTTTTATAAGGACAGCAACAACTGAAACTATCCATTCGTATACTTTCCTTTAGTCAACAATATTACCTTTAGTAATCTGGGGAATGTGCATCCATAAATTACAGAAAGTGTTATTGCATTGCTGAATAAACAGCAACATTTCCATCAACAGCAGCAGTGGCAGCCCCACAAAGGTATAACAAACAGACTCAATCATTTTCTTGTCAAGCTTTGCAATGACTGCAGAGTTTACTGCTGGAGATAATGTTGCTTTCCTCAGCATTGTGTGCCAAACTGCAAACTGCTTATTAAAACAAAACCTCTTTTTCGGAGCAGCATGAGTTGGATAATCACTTATTGCACTGAAGAAAAAACAGGTTTGGTGCCCAGAGGAGGTTAGCAATCAGGCATGTGTGTTAACATTTGGTTGGTAAAAACTGGTTAAAAAATAAATTATCTGACATTGGGGTGGGGGAGGGAAGAATTTATTAACATCACTGTCCCCAGACTGACTCTTTTTCTCTGTGATGTCATTCGGGTTTTTGACAATGTGTTTCAAAGTACTAAAGCAAGACTGTTTGATGGAAGCTTTGGGGTCGGGGGAGTGCCGGGAGGAGGAGGAGGAAGGGTGAAGATGATTATGGAAAGAAACCAGAAGTAAAATGCAGCCTGCTAGTCTTCATGGGAAGAAGTCTCTGGGATAAACTCTATTGCAGGGGCAGGAGAGAGAGCTGAAGAAAGGGACAGGAGGGAAACAAACTTTAAGAATTAGGCATTTGTAACTAAACTATTTCTGAAGACAGCACCTATTATTACTCTCCAAAGAAATTACTTGACATAACTCAGCCAGCAATAGCACTTTGAAAAACCATCCTCAACTCCCCCCTGCCCCCCCCCCCGCTTAAAATAGATTGACAGCCATTTTACTGAGCCTGAGGAACAGGTCTGTGCAGATGGAGCCTGGGAGGCCTGCCCTGTCAGGAGACGTTGCTCCGTGAGGAAACCCATTATACCTCACCACAGAAGAGCTTCCCCAGCCCGTTTTTGTTTTCGTGTTGTTGTCTTTCCATGCCCATTTAAGATGAATTAACATCAAAGTAGGCAGACCCTCTCCCCTCAGCCCACCCCTCCACTGTCTTGAGGTTGGTGATAGCCTTGTGGTCCCAGATATCAGCTGTGGAAGAGGCAAACCTATACTTTGGACGTTCCTAACAGTAAAGGAAATGAGACTTTGAAGACTTTATTATAACTCGGGACAGCATATGAGGTTTGACTCTCAATACTGCTCTAAAATCAGAGTGAGTCAAAAACAAAGAAAAACACAACAAATGTGGAGTGGAAAGGCAACCCCATTCAACCGTCATTCAATCTTGATGGTGGAGGGGAGGCACATGCAGCTCAGCACCATACCCTGTGCCTCATTCCTGGGAGGGCGGTCAGTCCCCAGCTCTCCCACACTCCTCCTGTGCTTCAAACCCGCACAGGAAGCGCCATGCCAACCCAGTTTGTTCCTCTTTGCCACCTCAGGGCCTAAAATCACCTCAGGGCTGTTTCCTCCAATTGGAAAGCTTCTTCTCCCTTTGCTTGGTTCCTTAGGTACTTCACTTCCTCAGAGAAAGGCCTTCCCTCACCAGACAACCTAAACTATCCCCTGCTCCCTACCTCATCCCCAACCATCTCCCCCCACTTTTCTTTTGATTTCTTCAGATCACTGTCTCTACCTGAAATTATATCGTTTATGAATTCATTGAAATGTTTGTTACCGGTCTCCTCCATGATCAGGTAGACTTCATGAAGGGAAGACTTAATTTTATTCAGAATAGGATCTCCAGCACCAAGAATAGTGCCCAGCACCCAGTAAGTAGAAGCTCAATAAATAGTTGAGAAAACACTTAAAGTTGAGGAAATATCCTTATGAACATGAATCAGGGACCTCTGTCCGACTCAAAAGATGGTTTCTGAGTGGACACTATGAGTCCTGATCATCGGAGGGCCTGTAGAGAACATTTAAGAAGAGGAAATCTTTATTCTCACATCTCCAGGAATGTATAGTAATAAGTCACTGCTCCTGAATTACGGGTGAACCACAGAAATTTTGGACTTACTTGTTTAAAGTACAAAATGAAGGAAGGAAACTTCCCATGACTTCCCTCAATAAAGGAGTTAGGAAACCTGGAGTCAATATCTACCTGCCTTCAGATATAACTAGGGCCTGACAATCATCGGGGCACATTTGAACCATTGTAAGAGAGAATACAAAGGCCTGCCCCATTTGTTTTCAAATGCTATTTTCAATGTGCAGTTACTGGCACAAAGAAATAAAAATTAAAAATACTGTATCTACAACACCTGTGTACCCCCCAGGTTTATCAAATCTTAACAGGTGGAGCCATATTTGTATCAGATTATGTTTTAAGAAACAAATATTACAGAAAGAAATGATGGCCCATCTCTTTCATTTTGAGGATTAGGTAATTTTAGGGCTGAAGCCCTAAAAATATTTAAGTCACTATTAAATGCCACGTATTATAATAGTTAGCAACTTCCAAAGGCATGTGTCAGCAATTCTCACCTCTCTCCTCCTGCCAGCATTTTAATTCCCTCTTCACTCCACATCCATATCCCTCACCATGATTTCTTTTTGTTCATCTCTCCTGATCTCTGCCTGATTCCCCAGCTGCTTTGGGTGGGTCATGTCATAACCAAAATGAATTCCAAGTAAGAAAGCATTTTGTTAAAAAGGAAACCAAAAAAGTACTAGAAGAAAAACTAGTGAAGTCCCTTCTACTGTAACTAAAATTCCCAAAGCCATAAAAGATGATAAATTCAATTGCATAAAAATCAACTGTACGTGAAGCAAAAATTGTGCTTGACAAAACAGAAAATGAAGCAGATAAAAAGCCACCAAGAACAAATAAGAAGGCAACCAGAAGCATGAGGAAAAAACCTGCAACTCTATCCCAGAAAAAGGACTAATTACATACACACAGGACACACACATCCATATGCACAATTATATACACACATGAAAACACATGTACACAAAGCACTCCAAAAAACAATCATAAAAAAGACAAAAACCCAACAGAAAAGTGGACAAAGGATACACACACACAGTTCACAGCAAAGGAAATACCAATGACTCTTAAATGTATAATAGGATGCTTAACTTCATTCATAGTAAGAGAACTGCCAATTAAAACACCGAGAAATCATTTTTTTAACCTACCAAGTTGGCAAGAATCCAAAAATTTAATAATATACTCTGTTGGTGAGTCTGTGGAGAGCAGGCATGCACCTAACATTGCTGGTAGGGCATAAATTAGCTTAAATCCTGAGGATTGCAATTTGGCATTGTCTATCAAAATTACAAATGTATATACCCTTTGATCCAGCAAATCTATTTCTAGGAATTTATCCTCTAGATCTATTTGCAAACATTCCAAAGTGACAGTTTAAGGTCTTTGAGTGCAGCTCTGTAATAGTAAAAGGAAGAGAACAAGCACTATACCCATCAATAAGGGATTGGATAAGCAAATTATGATGAATTCATACAATGGAACACTATGCACCTATAAAAAATTGAGAATACTTTCTATGGATAGATAATAGAAAAGTATGTTTGTTAAGTGAGAAAAACAAGGGGCAACAGAATGTGAAAAGAATGGTATATTCTGTATAAATGGGAAAGGAATAATACATTTAGTTTTGCTTGTACATACAAAACTTTAGAAACTCTGAAAAAGATATAAAGAAACCAAAAATAGTTACCTTTGCAGGTTGCAGTGGGAACTGGGGAAGATAAAGAACAGAACGGGAAAAAAACTTTTCATAATCTTTCCTATCGTTCTATATCTTTAATTTTCAAACAAATGAGTGTGTTACCTATGAAAAAGTTGATATTGACTGAATTGACTGAAAGTGACTGAAATCAGCTGAAGAGTGGCCATCCATTGGGGCCAGCAGCCTATCATGTTAGATTGGGGCCATCTGTCCAGACTACCACATCCATGGACCCCAATTCTGTCATTCAAAGTTACTGATTCCAGATTCCTCCCTGCTTCAAGTTATCATAAGACCTGACCAACTGACTTAGTAATGGCAACCCTCACAGAACTACAGACGGAGGACTGTGGCATACCATTACTGACTGCAAAAATGCCATTTGATCTATTCATTTTATAACACACATATAATTACCAAAACCGTATTTAAAAAGGTGTATGTATGTAAAAGACAGGTTAGCAAAGTACTGTTAAATGTGTGGGTTTAAAGACTTGAATTACAAGATAATAATGCATTATTTCGACATATTATTTCTCTTAAGGGGCCTCTAAAGTACTCAGTGGGTTTCCCTTAAGTAGAAAAAAAAAAACACACAAGCCTGGCTATTTTTAACATCCTTTGCAAACCACTATCCAAAGCTACTATGAATGGTAAATTTCAGTTTAGCCTGTGTGCATACCACCTCAAGTTCTGTATCGATGGAATCCAAATGAATGAGATTTTATTATAGGTGAAAAATAAATATTGACAAGTATGTACACAACTCTGCTTATGGAAATATAATTTGGCACAACCACTCTGGAGAACTCTTAGGCAATGCATACCCACAAGGAATACCGTGTATACTCCATGACCCAGCAATTCTGTCCCTAGGTATGTATCCAACTGAAATGAGTATGTATGTTCACCAAAAGACAGACAAGAATGTTCATAGCAGTCATTTGTAATAGCCAGAAACTACTGAACAACCACCCAAATGTCCATTCAACAGAAGAGCTTTTTAAACTCTGGCATATCCATACAACAGAATATTATATAGCTAGGAGAATGCGTGAACCACTGCTCTGTCAACATGGATGAATTTCACAGATACAGTGGGGAGTAAATGAAGCCAAAACCAGAGGAGGACATCTTACAGGATTCCATTTATGTAAAGGTTTTAAAACAGGCCAAACTAATCTGCTGTTAGAGCACAGGACAACAGTTAGTTACCCTTGGCTGAAGAAGTGGTACAAGCAGTGCCTGGAACAGACACTTGGGGAGCATCTGGCTCTGGATATTCTACATCTTGATCTGAATGCTGATTCCACTGGCATGTTCACTTTATGGTAATTAACCAAACTGGGCACTTAGAATCTGTGCACTTTTTTGTACGTATGTTATACATCAAAAAAAAAAAAAGAAGAAGAAAAACATTTTAAAATATTTAGAAAAAAAATTGCCTGTAATTACTCTTCAAAGCATCAAGTACCTGAACTGCTGCCCCAAAGTTAGAGGGACCCTTAATTCCTATCATTAGCTCCTGACATGTCCAAATGATTCTTTGGCTACTTGTTAATAATGGAATCAAAAGGCACTAATCTCATTATCGCCTGTCAGCGGGTGCTGTCAGAACGCTGTTGGCCATTAGTCGCCTGCTGCTGCAATCGGTCAGAGACTTGCAAAGCACCCAAAAGGAGACACAAAATACCGCCAGTTTAATTTTTCTCTTGTCCCACTCACCTTTCTGCAACCTCATGCCAAATCCTTGAACCTCCCCTACCCCCCAAACCACAGGCTGCCTTCTCTAAGAAACCATCCCAGAGTTCTCTAGCAACCACAGAACTTTTCTTTGAAAAAATTGCTACATTACTTCACTCATTCATCCATCCATACATCCATCCAAACATGTATTGAGCACCCACCATGTGCCAGGCTCTGTGCTCAAGATACTGAGTAAAGCAAAATTCCTTCCCAGTATTCTATGAAAAGCAGAGACAAAAATAGGATTATGATAGACACATACACACACACACACACACACACACACACAAAAGCAAGAAAACAGGAAAGGAATATGTAAGCCAGCTTTGAGGGTAGGAGAAAAGAAAATGATTCCTAGAGGAGTTTTCACATAAAATATGCCTTAAAGGATGAATGGCATTTGGCCAGTCAAGTAAGATAAAGGCAGCTCCTAGCAGAGGGGAATCCCAGGAGTAGAGACACATTGAACAACACGTATACACTATGACCCAGGAATGCTATCCCTAGGTACATATTCAACAGAAATGGGTATGTATGTTCACCAAAAGATCGTCAAGGATGCAAAAAAAGGTGGGGAGGGGCTGGTGTGGGGATGTGGTTTCTGGCATGTGGGAACTAGAGGGAGTAAAATCTGAGTGAGGACAGAGGCCAGCAGGCAGAGAACAGAGCACAAGGTCTTTGCAAACCATGTGAAACAGCTGAGACTTCAAGCCAGAGAGGAAGGGCAGTCAGTAAGGGTAGTGAGCATGGGAACAGCAGGGTTAAGTTTGTCATCAAGAAACTGCATGGGATGGGGCGCCTGGGTGGCTCAGTTGGTTAAGCGACTGCCTTCGGCTCAGGTCATGATCCTGGAGTCCCGGGATCGAGTCCCACATCGGGCTCCCTGCTCAGCGGGGAGTCTGCTTCTCCCTCTGACCCTCTTCCCTCTCGTGCTCTCATTCTCTCTCTCTCAAATAAATAAATAAATAAATAAATCTTAAAAAAAAAAAGAAACTGCATGGGACATGGAACTGGAGAGAAAGAGGCAAGTAGATTTCAACACAGATCTGCTTAAGCCTAAATACTTGGAGTGAGGTTGGAAAGGAGAAAAACTCAAGCAATGTATAGGTGGTAAAAGTAGAAGAACTTGGTGACTGATTTGGTGTGCTGTGAGAGTGGGGAAGGCGAAAGGTAAGTTGATGAAAACTCGCAGATGTTTGACAGCAAAGGAAAAATACACAAGAGGAGGAGAAGGTTGGGGTGGACAAGGGGGAAGGTGATGAAGTCAGCACTGGAGGCATTAAATAGGGGGACTTCAGGGAGTATGTTCAGGAGTTACCATCTGAGTTTGACAGGAAGCAACTCTGACTTAAGGTAGAGATGGATTCATCAGCACATCCTAGAAACTGAAACCCTGGGGTCTATGAAATCACAGATTGCATGTGGTGAGCAATTAGAGACCCAAGGACTCTTGGTCCCACCAACATTAAGGAAGAAGTGGAGGGAGAAGGGTCTATAAAGAAGGCAGAGGGAAATGGGCAGAGACGTACTCAGTAATCAGGAAATATGATATCATCAATGCCAATGCAGTGGGAAGTTTTAAAACCTGAGTCCCTGATCAGTACTCCCAAATGCAGTAGTCAGAGGTCCAGGAAGGTTAGAACAGGAACAATTCCACTGGATTTGGCAATAACCAAGTCACTGATGACTTTAGTTAGAAATTTCAGACTTCAGTTCACTTCTGGCAATATAGCAGACTAAGCTGATAAACCCACATCACAATACTTTTAAAGAAATCTGGATAAAATATACCCTCCCTTAAAATCTTGGTACATAGCAGAGCTTGGGGTAGGGGTGGGGGGCAAGAGAGAGAAACTGACAAGCAAAAGAAACCAAGACTAAAATCCAAGCCTATACCACAGGAGACCATGACAGTATCAGACCTTGATATAAACCATACAATCCTGGTGTTTAATGCCCTCAAAGGGATAGGACATGTTGCTTTGGGCCCACACAAGATGGGGAAATGGAACTAATAGTTCTACATAAAGCTGAACATCTGTGGGCTGCCCAACATATAAAAAGGGGAGAAGGGAAACTACAAGCCCAGAAAAGCAATAGGAAAGCATGATATTTTTCAGGGGTTTGAGCAGAAAAAAGGCCTCCTTCAAGAAACTAAAACTCTAAGCCTGCACTACCCCTGAATAGAGCCACAGTATTTCAAATCCAAGCTGAAAAATAACATAAA
The DNA here is from genome assembly GCF_009762305.2 of Zalophus californianus. Taxonomy (NCBI): domain Eukaryota; kingdom Metazoa; phylum Chordata; class Mammalia; order Carnivora; family Otariidae; genus Zalophus; species Zalophus californianus. The sequence continues at coordinate 35,958,644 of NC_045609.1, read as the reverse complement.
ACTGGGGTTAGACCTATGAAACCTTTTCAAAAATAGTAACCCTTCTACAACCTAAGATATAACCCTTGACAAAGAGAAACTCATAGTGTGAAATAAAAATTATAACACAAGGAAACAAAAAAAAAAAAAACTATGAGGGAGAATAAGTCAATCACAAATAGGAGAACAAGCAGTTACAGAAAATCCTGAAAAGCCATAAAACAAGAATTTAAAATGTGGTGGGGGGTGGGAGGGATGGGGTAGCTGGGTGATAGACATTGGGGAGGGTATGTGCTATGGTGAGCACTGTGAATTGTGTAAGACTGTTGAATCACAGACCTGTACCTCTGAAACAAACATTATATGTTAAAAAAAAAAAAGAAGAAGAAGAAGAAGATAGCAGGAGGGGAAAAATGAAGGGGGGGAAATCAGAGGGGCAGACGAACCTTGAGAGACTATGGACTCTGAAAAACAAACTGAGGGTTCTAGAGGGGAGGCGTATGGGAGGATGGGTTAGCCTGGTGATGGGTATTAAAGAGGGCATGTTCTGCATGGAGCACTGGGTGTTATGCACAAACAATGAATCATGGAACACTACATCAAAAATTAATGGTGTAATGTATGGTGATTAACATAATAAAAAATAAAATAAAATGTATAGAAACCATTATGGACAGATTTGGAAAAAGAATACATAGAATTACATAGAATATCTTAACAGTCGAAATTAAAAATTTGATAAATAAGTTCAACAGAATATCCTATACTAAGAAAAAAGAATTTATGAACCATAGGGTAAATCTGAAAAAACTACCCAGAAATCAGCAGAGAGAGATAAAAGACATAGCATATATGAACTAAGATATATGGCAAAGGGGACAGAATAAGCTCCATGATAGAATCTAGTCATAGTTCCAAAAGAAAACCAAGAATGGTAGGAAAGGTAATAATCAAGAAGAATCGCTGTGTATTTTCCAAAAGTGAAAAAAAAATAAATACATAAATTCTTAGATTGTATAAGTCATTGAGTCCTAAGGATTTAAAATAAAATAAATCCACACATTGATACATAGTATTGTAATGAAAAACCTAAAAGCAAGGACAAAAATCTTTAAAGCAAGAGAAAAGGTTATTCTCAAATGAATTAAAAACTTAGAGCAGACTCCTCACCATCAACAGTAAATTCCAGAAGACAATGAAATCCGTTAGTCTGCTCAGGCTGTTGTAACAAAACACAACAGACTGAGGTGGTTTTTACAACAGACATTGATTTTCTCACTGTCCTGGAGGCTGGAAGACCATGGTCAAGGTGCTGGCAAATTTGGTTTCTAGTGAGAATTCTCTTCCTGCCTTGTAGACAGCTGCCTTCTCACTGGGTGCTCACATGAACCTTTCTTCTGTACTCATTCATGCAGAGAGAAAGAGAGAGATATCTTGGATACCCGTTCCTCTTATTAGTACATCGGTTCTATCTGATTGAAGGCCCACCCTTATGACCTCATTTAACCTTAATTTTCTCCCTAAAGGCCCTATTTCCAAATACAGTCACATTGATAGTTAGGGCTTCAATATATGAATTGGGTGGGAGTGGTGGGGGTGGGGGTCAGACACAATTCAGCCCCCAACAGAATATCTTCAAAGTGTCTGAAGAAAAACAACTATCAGCTAGAATTCTATACCCAGATAAAGTATACTTACCCTTCAGAAATAAAGCCAAAGTAAAGATATTTTCAGACCAAGTAAGAAAATTCCTACATCTAAACCATCACTGAAATATCTACTAAATAGTGTCCTACTTAGCAGTACACTAATTGAAACTAGAAGAGTAAACAGAAGCAGCAATAAATCAACTAAATTGGTAAGACAGTCTCTCAAGAAATATCTACTGAGCAGTCTCATAGGTGCCAGACACACTTCTATTTGCTGGAGATGCTACAATACAACAAATCCTCTGATTTGTTGCATATAATTTGGTAAATGGTGATAACTGCACTCAATGAAAATAAAGCAGGAAAAGGCAGCAACAAGTAAAGACAGAAGTTTTATTCTGTGCTGCTAAATCCAAATGTGCATTGAGTATTGAAAAGTAGGAATAGTGGTGAATTTTCAGGGCTTAAAAATAAGGGGTTCCAGATAGGAAGGTAAAGGCAACAAGAATCATTTGCATCAGACTTTAGAGAGAGGTTTAAGAGACTCAGAAATCATGCTGGAGAAAAGAATAGAAAAATAATATTCATGCACCTGAATATTTATAGCAGCATTATCTACAATAGTCAAATTATGGAAGCAGCCCAAGTGTTCATCAACTGATGGATAAAGATGTAGTTTGTGTGACACACACACACACACACACACACACACACACACACACACACAGGAATATTACTCAGCCATAAAAAAGACTGAAATCTTGCCATTTGCAACACCATGGATGAAGCTAGAGAATATTATGCCAAGTGAAATAAGTCAGACAAATACCTTATGATTTCACTCTTATGTGGAAGAAATAAAACAAATAAGCAGAGGGCAAAAAGAGAGAGAGAAACCAAGAAACAGACTGTTAACTATAGAAAACAAAGTGATGGTTACCAAGGGGAGGTGGCTGAGGGGAATGGGGGAAATGGGGGAAATAGGTGATGGTGATTCCTTGTGATGAGCACCAGGTGTTGTAGGAAGTAAACTACTATATTCTACTATATGGTACTATATTTAGTTCTGAAACTAAAATTACACTATATGTTAACTAACTAGAATTTAAATAAAAGCTTAAAAATGAGAAAAAAAAAAGAATTCACACTGGAAAATCCAAGCCAAGTTTCTAGATTCTTCATTTCCCCTCTGGCACCCCTCAGAATGCCAAATTTTCCTCAGACTATCAGACCCCACAGTGTAAGATGACTGGAGTCACAAAAGTTCTCATATAAACTCAAGAGACTCTAATGGAAGAAACAGAACCATCTCTTACTTGTAGCTCTTCTTAAAAAAAAAAGAAACCTTTCTCTGAAGCCCCTTGGTAGATTTTCCCCTGTGCTAATTGGCCAAGACAGTGTCACCTGCCCCTATCTACACCAATCACAGGCAAGGGAAATAAAAATCACAATATTGGTCTTAAAATAATCCAGATTTAACTCCTAGTGACGGGTTTAAGTAACATGAGGAAGGAGAGACACCCAGACAAAACTCCACTTTTTCCATCAAGGAAAAAAGCAATGCCTACTAAGAAAAACACATACAGCATTTGCCCTACCTCCCATCTGCCTCAAAACTCACCACACAGTGGGGCACCTGGGTGGCTCAGCATCTGCCTTCAGCTGGGGTCATGATCTCAGGGTCCTGGGATGGTTGGGCTCCCTGCTCAGCGGGGAGTCTGCTCTCCTCTCTCCCTCTGCCCATCCCCCTCACTCGTGCTCTCGCTTTTGCTCTCAAATGAACAAATTCTTCAAAAAAAAAAAAAATTCACTACAGAGTAGTGACTATGTGACACTATAATTAACCCCCACACAACATGGCAGAATATAACTCTGGAACTTGAAAAGAATTTTATGTTAATCTAATTCTCTCTACAAGTCCAACTGCTTTAACCCAAGCATGTGTTCAGGAGCCACATGCACGTTAACCAAACTGGATCTCTACTGTGCTAATTTAGTAACCAAACTGTAGGGACAACAGGGCCATCCAAATCAACCCTTGAAGATGGCGGAGCCGAATACCTCCCATGCATTAAGCCAAACCACAGTCAATCTATGCAGATATTTAAAGGTTCCCAGATGCCCCTATAAAAATTCTCTCTTCAGGCTATAGAGCCAGTTCCAGATTAGCAGAAATGTCAAAGAAATGTGCCTTTCACTAAAGACCATTTACAAATTATTTCAACATTATCAGGTTGGAAAGAGATTGTGCAAATGACTGGCTAAAGTGGATTAAATGCTTTCATTTCTATGAGAAATTGAAGTTATGATAATGGAATTTTACAGCCAAAAGGGACTTCTCGGGGTATTTAATAGGACTCCCACATTTTACAGATGAGACTTTGTGCAACTCGGTGGCATCGAGACTGGCAATTTGACAAAGATTTCATCCAAGAGAAACCTTTTAAATGTATTGGTTATCACACTGTCCTGGGAGCAAGAGAGGATACATTAATTCAGCAGTTCTTTACCACCTTTGTGGCGAGTCACATACCCAAAGTTTACATCTAATTTCAGACTCTTCCTGCGACCTCTGAGGTTCACCTAGGGATCCTAGGATTAAAAGTCCCCCTCCATTAGATAGTTAACATAATCAGTTCTGAGAGATAAACTGAGGTTATGATTTTCTTTACCATTATTTAGATGTAGGAAATAATTACATGCTAATTTTTTCTATGCCTTGCTCAATCCTATTATATTTTACCCAGTTAGTATAAATTCAAGAAATTCTATCCATTTTAAAACACTCCAAGAAAAGAGAGTGGTTCCATAATGTGAGGTAAGTGGAAGTCTCTGCCCTCTTTCCAGTCTATCACTGCATCCCTAGGTCTATCAAAACTCTTACAGAAAGTAAGCCTTAATAATAATGATGATGATAATGGTCTTTAACTAGATCAACCTCATACTTTCAACCTTTCAAGATACTGACAAAATTATCATCTCAAATCCCTTACCATCTAGGAAGGACCAGTTTGATTATTCCCACTTTATAGATGAAGAAATACAAAGAGACTCAATGACTTAGCTAAAATCATGTCTCAAATTAAAAGCAAAATTAGGGGTAATACCTGGGTTTCTTCATTGGTGTTTCCAGTTATTAAATCAGTGGTACACAACAGCACTTCAATTAGAAATAGCTACCCAAATATATTGTTAAGATACTATGTTCCTCTCAAGCCAAAAACAGAACTTTCTTGTGGATTATCTGCTCACTTTGAATTATCCATGCTGCTTCACTCCACTAGCCTGAAGAATAGCACTGGCCATGCCTTAAATAAAACGGCCTCCATACGCATGAGCTATCCAGGCAGCAAAGGCATAAAAATTAGTTTTTCCGTTGGCTAGCTGACCACAGCTAACCTCAACAGTCTCCAAGTAATCCTGAGTAACTTCTGCATCACCTTGATCTGATTTGTGCTAAAACTAATCCCTTCAACTTGGGCACAGTACAGAGAAAACAGTTGTGTGATTTGTCTGCTGACACTTCACCAACTTGGATCACTTTCCAGCTCATTTTAGCTGGGTAAATAATAGCTCGATATGTAGCACCTGCTAAGTGAAATGAAAATGGAAAATGTTTTAAAGGGTTTTCACTTAATGTCTTCATACTACTATAAATGTATGAAAATTTTATATCCGGGTTTTTATTACTGTTGATTGCTAAACTGACATGGGAAAATAATCCAAGCTGGCACATTAATGAAACATGATTTTTTTCTAAGTGACTTTTTTTTTTTTTTAAGAACAAAGCTCAACACAATTAAATGGTAAAAAGCCACTCTAACTTTTAACTCTTTAAAGATTGTACAGGAGCTATCAGATTGTTTTTACATGCTTTCTTAGCCACTTCCCCTTGCCTAGAAAACTTCCTTCTGACACAGTGGCATGTGCAAACCCAGTCTTGTGTTTGCAGGTTTGCTCTCACACCATCACTAATGTCCCTCTTCAAATAAATGTCCTTTCAGAGCCCTCAGAAACATTCCTACCCGTTCCAGAAAGCTATGACAATACAGGGAAAGAGAGAGTAGAAAAAGACTATCAAGAATTGCGGGCATATGCCAGGAAAGGCTCTACTGAGAGCAGACATGCCCTCGGGAAAGAGTGCCAACATTAATCCGAGTCTCTCAAAAGTGGGTTCAGCCCCACCAGTAACAACAAAGAGGAGCCCAAACCCTCCCAACAATGCTCTCTCTCACACTCATGAACGACTTGCTTTAGAAGCTCACATTCATCCAAGAGGTGGTGTCAGTGGTGGAATTAGTCACACCTGCCAGTGAATAGCAAACAACAGCTGTATAGACACAAGTGAGTTATTGGTTGTAGGCTACAATCTCCCAGGAAGCAAACTATGCAATTTCTGCTGCTTCCAGGCCAACTGAAAGGAACTTAAATTTGCAAATGATTAAGTGTCTTAATTGTGTCATCTTAAAGCATTTCATTACCATAACCAACACCAAAAGGCTGGGAGAAGCCCAGCTGTGGCATTCAGAGGCTCTACCCTAAATTTTAGCAGCCATGACACTTTCCATTCCACTTCTCCCTCATCATCAGATCCTGTCTGCACATTCTAACTGCCTGATGCAAACTAGTTTGGGGAAAAGGCATGCCTAGAAACCAAGGATTCTGATTCCAGTGTTCCCCACTGCCTCACCATATTGTTCCCTTGTCTTTATGTAACAGCAAAGAGGAAATTGGGGAAGAACTATGAGCTGTTTAATGGAATTCTCCCAACATTTAATTTCATGAACTCACCCTCTTAAGTACCTCCCGAAAAATCCAACCCCAAGCAAGATGCTGGGGACAATATACTAAAAAGAAACATAACATGTGTAATGTGCCCTCAAGAAAGTTATGTTCTGGGTCTGGAGGCAAAATCCATCACACAAAATTCATTCACCAATATTAACAAATGCTATGAGCAAAGCATTGTGCTGAATGCCTTTGGAGAAACTACAATAAGATAGCAATTACCCTCCACCAAGGAGACAATAACTGAGTAAAGCTGGGCTTGCCAAGGAAGGCAAAGACCACCCAGTGAGCTCCTGACACTCAACCACACCCTGGCCGAGCAGCTCTGGTTGTACTCTGCCTAAAAAGATTCCAATTCGTCTACTCCTAACTTAAAATGTAGGGCCTAGAACCGAACACAGTATGCTAGGTGTGGTTTTCCTCCTTTTTCAAAATAATACAGTTCTCTCATTGAACCTACAATCTCATAAGCTTAAACACTCACATTCAGATTATTTGAAGATGCCAAATAAGACTTGATTTTTCCCACATATCACTCCTATTCTGGTATTTCACTTTAACAGTTGATTTGGGAGCCCAAGTCCAAGTATAATCTTCTTTAGTCTCTTCTGATTTGGCCATATTCTAGCTGATCAAGTATTAGGCCATCATGATTCTATGATTTTATTCTACTGTCTCTAGTTCTATCTCCTACAAATATGACACATGTGCTTTTTTATTTTTTACCTAAGTCTCTGGTAAATACTTTTCCCAAGTATCAGCTATAAAATTAAGCTCTGTGGAGACACACAAGGAACATTCTGGAGTAATGCTCCATTTAGATGCCCTCTTTTGGTAAAGCTATTTGGCACAAATTCAGTATTAAAAGACTTTCCTTAACTTCAAATGCCTGATACTTAACACATTTCCCTTATTTATTAAGTCAGGGAAAGGGGCGGGGGGGCCTGGGAGGTGGGGAATCATATGACCTGATCTATTCACAGTGAATCCAGACTGACTCAGCAACAATTGCTGGTTTACTATCCATCCTTGTAATAATCTGTATTAAAATCTCATTCCAAATTGCAAAGGTCATCTTGGGTTGGTGGAGCAATACCAAAGAGAGGAAATAGAACTTCAGTTTGGCTAAGCACAGGGCACTTGTAGGAAATAGTAAAGGAAGGTACTGGGATCTTAGTACAGAAAATCTTGAAGCTTCCATTAAAGAGAATCTCATATTCCTAAAACCAACTAAGAAATGATCGAATGACCAGTAAAGCTTTATTAAATAGTAAATGTGTCAAAAAAAAAAAAAGAGAGAGAGAGAGAGAGATTAGACTTAACTCTGAAGGTAGTGCAGAAACAGTGAGTGCTTTGGTGCACAGGAGGGGCATGATTAGAACACCTAGAAAGAACAATCTGACAATGGAAGGCAAGAGAGCTAGGATTCTAGGCAAAGGCTAGAATTATAGAGATCAGGCCTTTATAATGGTTTCAGAAAGAAGTTTAAATAACTTGACTAGATGGGAACATCAGAACACATGACAATGATAGAGGTACAATCTGGTGGCAGATTAGGTGAGGAAGAAAGGAAGGGAAGAAATCAACGATGACTCTGAGGCCCTCCAAGAATGTCACTAAGTAAGGAAGGCCAAAGGAGAAACTGCCTGTCCAAGTAAAGGAAAAAGTTCAATAGTTTCAAAAGAGTAATCATGAAGTTCCAAAGGGACATTCAGTGTGGACCTGCGCCAAAGTCAACTAGTAAAAATGGATCTTGGGAGAAAGATAAAGTGGAGCTGAAGACAAACTGGAAATATCTATATTTTGTAACTGAGAGGAAAAAATGAGCCAGAAAATGACCCACAGAAAGAAGGGCCAGAAAAGCATGAAGATCTGGATAGAGTTATGTTAGAGAAGTCAAAGAGAGAGCACCTTTGAAAAAAGAAAACCAGGTCAAATGATAGAGTGGTCAAGGAGAAGCAAGAGTGAGAACTGGCCATTAGATTTTATGCCTAGAAAACCATCTGAGATCTTCAAGAATTTTAAACTTGGAAGTGCTTCTCAGACTTTAATGGGACACAAATCACTTGAGGATCTTGTTAAAATGAAGATTCTGACCCATTAGTTCTGGGGTGGGACCCCCACAGTTGGGCATGTCTAACAATCTCCCAAGGGATGCCAGTGCTACTGGTCCACAAACCACATGGAGAAGACCAAAAGTGAGAGGTGAACAAGTAGTGAGCATGTGAAGGCCACAAGCAAAAACACTTTCAGTAAGTTTGGTCAAGGAGAAGAAATAAGGGATGGGATAGGGAATATAGGCTGTGAGTACTATAGGGATTAATAATCTGAGGGTAAAAAAAATCAAAACACTGTTTTTAAAGCATCCTCTGTCTTAGAAGCTCATCATGAGAGCTTTGATAAATGTGCTAAAGAAATTCAGTATATGATTCAGTTCTTCTGTCTTTTAACCTGATTTGACCTGAGTGATTTAAAGTTTAAAGCTATGTAGGAACTAGAGAGTTCGATGACCATGTTGGTCAGCAAAAAATTAACATACGCCTCAATGATCCTACTCACTGGCTGATGAAACATCACATTAGCTGCCCCATTCTTCTTCCAAGATACTTCCCGACTAGAGGGCGGCTCCCACAATGCAGTTCTCTCATACTTCAGCCCTAAGCCTCCCCAACTCATCCACACCTGTTTGATTAGGACTTAGTCTCTGTTGACAGAGTTTTATCTTTGGAAATGCCCCTGGCTATGCCAAAAAGACCAAGTTAAGCAAAGGATTAACTAACACACTCTCACTGATGGAGTCAAACCAGCACCCAGTTAAGAGACAGAAAACTATTTCAGGTAAGCACCCTCGAATGGCTGCCAAAATGCCCCATTAATCCCCCAGTGAAAGAATTTAGCCCCTGTCCTCTGACAAATGCCTGTGTGCTTTTAAATACAAACTCTATTCTTGAAAGAACTTTCATATTACCTTGATACACCCAAGAAAACAAAACATCCCCCTCAACCCACAAACAGTATCTGACTTGCCATGGTCAAGTGATTGTCCTGAGGCAAGTCCTAACTGCACAGAGAATCTCCCCCATTTAGGCGGTGCCAGAACTTTTGCTTCTACAGTTGACTAGAAAATCTTTGTGAACCATTTCCATTCTCTGGGATGGATTATTAATTGTTGGGAGAAACTGCTGTAGGAGGGGACCCAAAGAATATTAAATAAAAATATCATATGATCCTAAATGGACTGTTTCAAAAGGGAGAGTTTATAGGCAAAATACACTGTTCCTGCCATTCATGCAAAAATCACAGAATCACAGAAGGTTACAATCTGGAGAGGCCCTTATAGATCAGTAAAAGGACCACCTCTGAAGCTTGTTAAAAAACAGATTCCCAGGCCTCATCCCCTTCCACGGGCTTACTGACCCAAACTCTCCAGGGGTGTCCAATTAACTCACTTTATTTATAAGATCCAGAGTGTGCTTGCTTCAGCAGCACATATATTTATAAGATCCAGAGAAGTGACTTTCCTAAGATCCTCAGTGTTTATTTCAAAGTACACTCCACCTCATTTCAAAAGAGATCCAAGGCAGAAATCATAGGGCTGATAATGCTATCAAGGACTGAACATAGGCCCTTAAAAAGGATTCGGGTCAATGAATACTTTGAGGACTAATGTTATGTTATCTAGTTCAAAGTCTTACTGAAACACAGAGAGTTTTGCTCTCTGATCCAGGTGCCCGAAAATAGCATTCCTCCCACAAGGGAAATAGAATTCCACTGTGCCAACACTCTCTTGGTCACACTTAAGCCCCAAACTGCTTTACAGAGCCAAATTTTCAGTCAGGTGTTTTAAAAGTTTTTAGCAGACACTAGGAAAATCAGACAAGCAGCAGGGGGCGGGGAGAAACAAGACATCATACCACCGACCATCACCTAATCACTCTTTTCCCCCAAGCTGGATGAGTAGGGAGACAGGAGTGTTGGAGCAAGAATATGCAGGTATCAGTGCTATATGCCCAATGAAGCAGTACACTTCATACCCCTTCCTTTATCACAAAACTAAAATCATGCCATTGTGCTGACTGTATCCTCCATGCCAGGGGTTTCTTGGAGGATTCAGACACCACTTAATAAACTCACTCACACCAGATCTCCTGCTTATCAGTCTGAAAGGACACATCAAAACACCTTGTCCTTAAAACCTCTTGGGGGCCCAAATGAAAGACAGTTGGACTTAACAAATCAACACGCAGCTCCATACATTATATGGCTTTAAAGAGGGGAAAAAAGAAGAGCTTAGTGAAAATAGGAACAACTTGCTTAAAGATGGACAGGATGCAGTCAGGCAAAGCAGGAAGAAAGGCATCTCGCCCCATGCTTCGTTCCCACCTCCAGCTGGTTCTTAGCATTGAAGTAGAGCTGGTGTCAGCTCTGACCTAAACTGTGCTATGTTGCACCAGGGCCAGAAGAGCTGGACAAAACAGAATCCATGCCTCCTATTGGCTTTAAACAGTTATCTGGTCCACTGATAGCCATCTTGCAAAGCTAGAACATGGGTTTCCATAGCCACACTGTCTCCTGAAATCCCAACACACTTCCACAGCCATTTCAAACATACCTGAGAACTAAAAAGTCAGGCATTATTGGTCCCATTCCAACCATGTGTTTAGTCCATTACCATTTCATGTAATTATTGATATGGTTTGAGTCAACCATGTTACCTCTGTTTTGTCTATTTTCTGTTCCTTTGTTTCTCCTTTCCTGCCTTCTTATAGAATTTTTTTTTTTTTAGAATATTTTACAAATAGATCTGTTGGCTTTTTGGTTGCATCCCTTGCATTTTTTTAAAAGTTGCTCTAAAATTACAATATACATCTTCCATTTGTCACAAGTTGCTTACAATCCTATTATACCACATCATGTAAAAGGAAGAAATCATACAACCGCAGGAATGTTACCCCAGCCCCAGACTTAATGCCACACTTGTCACGCACACACTTTATCTACATACCCTATCAACGCTAAAAGACTACTAGAGTTTGGAGATTAAAGGATAACATGCATTTTTTTTTTTTAAATTCAGAGGAAAAAGTCTTTTTCTGCTTACCACCTATTTGTCACATCTGATGCTCTTCTTGCTTCCTCAAGAAGAGTTTCTATTCTTCAGCCTAGTGAACACCCTTTGTCATTTCTTGGCATGCTGATCTGCTAGTGATGATCTTAGTTTTCTTCTTAGTGAAAATATCTTTATTTCACCTTCATTCTTCAAGGGTTATTTTTGCTGAATAGAGAATTCTCAATTTACAAAGGTTTTGGGTCCCCCCCACGAACCCTTATAAGCCCTTTAAAGATGTCCTACTGTCTTCTGGCCTCCGTTGTTTCGGATAAGACACTAAGGTGATTCACATTGTTGTTCTCCTCTAAGCAATGTGTTCTTTTCTCTATTCAAGATTTGTTCTTTATCTTTTTATGGGGGGGGGGGGAGATGAGGTAGGGAGTAGTTTAAGATATGCCTAGGTGTGGTTTGCTTTAAATTTATCCTGCCTGGTGATCACTGAGCTTTCTGAATCTGTAAATTTGTGTCATTCACCAAATTTCAGGTATTTTCAGCCATTATTTCTTCAATTTTTTTTTTTTTGCCCCATTCTTTCATTTCTCCTTCTGGGACTCCTTCTGTGAGATACCGTCTCACAGGCCCTTGTGTCTCTTTTGCCTTTTGTTTTCCCTTCTTTTTCTCTCCTTCAGACAGTAATTTCTATGGATTTTTCATTTCTTTCTACGACATCTTCATTCTACCATTAAGCTCATCCAGTGAATTCTTTGGTATTATAATTTTTAGGCCTAGATTATTATTATACTATTATTAGAATAGAATAATCAAATACTATTCCTCTGTTGAGATTTCATATCCTTTTCTACATTGTGAGTATATTTCTTTTTATGTCTTTGAGCATATTTATAACCGCTACCTTAAAATCTTCACTTGCTATTCCATCACCTGGGTCATCTTGGAGTTGGTCCCTGTTACTTTTCATAATGCAGTGGGTAATTTTAGATTTTTGTCTTGGATGTCTTGAATGATATGTTGTATAAATTCTGAATTGTGTAAAGTTTCACTGAATATCATTTTTTTAAGCATGCAGTTAACCTGGCTGAAAGAAAAGCGCAAAACACTGTCCCCCCTTGAAGCAGGCAGCAATTCCAATTTCAGTTCAATTGTTTTAGCCTTACTAGACTAGCAGTCAATCTAACCTAGAGATGGCTCAAGGTCCAACTAAAGAACAGATTTTATCCATACAATTTGGAGATTTTATATATACAGTTTTATACATGCACACAACAAATGACTCACCCCTCTCAGGCATTATTCCCCTCTTTCCGGAGGCTAAGGTTGCTCTGAACTTTGGTCTCTGATTATTCAAGCCCATAAAAATCATGCTTTCTATCAAGTTGTATCCTTCCATCATGGCATCAACTGAAGCCTGTCTTCAAGATATAACCTGTAGAAAATGAGAAAACCATCCTATGCCTTTCCCTTCCTTCAAAGATCAACAGCTTCTCTAGGATCTGCCTGCTTCTTCCTCCCCTAGGTGGGATCTTGTAGTTGATATCTAGTTTTCTTTAAAACTTCCTTACGGGACAACAGAGCAGAAAGCTATGGACCCAATGGACTCCTCTCAGCAGGATCAGAAACTGTCCTTCTGCATTAGATATATATGGATGCTGACAACCCAGCCCCTTGGGATTTACTGGAAGGGACCATCAGATCATCCTATCTCTTATTATGGTAGGAATCCCCTCCTACACAGACTCTAAAAGCTTCCATCCTTCGACATTGTCCACCTCATTCTCTGTGGCTTTAAATATTGGCAAATTCTTCCTTATATTTAACTGAAGTCTGCTACCCTATAATTATCATCCCTGGCCATAATTCCTAATTCCAAATTGTGAGCCCCGAGAGCAGGAACTCTATCTTACTTGTATTTGCATCTCCAGTGCCTAGCACAAAGTAGAGACTAAGAGAACTGATCAGTTAATTAATTAACATCATTAAAAACAACAGCAGATAGAAGTCTACACCTACTTCATCATAGCAATTTTACACCTACTTTTAGGGGTTATCATTTACTACATTCTTCTGTCCAACAAAGTTTCTCTTCTCCAGTCTAAATGACCTTTGGTCATTTAATTACTTCCCATGTGGTAGGATTTCTAGAATCCTCTGACCTCTTAGACACACTACCTACCACTGACCAATGTCACTTAAAACTTCTCAGGAATTCATTCCTTCTCAAGATATAAATAACCACAAAAGAACACTAAAAAGAAAAAGCCAGATAACCTACAAAATCCTAACTTTTCTCCACTCCATCAGAGAGCTGATGTTACAAGGCAAACAAGTAAATGGAATTCCAAAGTGTGACTTGTCCCTCTCCAAGGGAAGACAGGACACATGAACTATTTCATGTTTGGCAGAGCACAGGTTGAAGGGGCAGCCACCATAAAAGCAAATAAAAAGAAATCAGCTGGAATTTTAACAAACTTGTAAATGTTAAACGTGGGCTAACCAAAGACCTCAGAATTCCTGAGAGTCCCAGACACAAGGAGAGTCTTTAGTCACTCATCAGCTTTTTTCCGTGCTGCTCACAAGAGAGACTAATACCAAGAAAGAGACATAGGAGATTCCCCTACATTGTGTACAGGCAGGAAATCTTGCCTAATTCCCAGCCCCTTCTCTTGTTAAGAAACAGAAAGAAAGAACGCAGAACTCATAAGCCTCTGAGGAAGAACAGTCCCAAGTAAAGGTCACTGCCACTAAAGGAGAGCTAGATGCAAAACATGTCTGTCCCTCGGGGGGGGGAAGGAGTAGAAAAACATGTTCAGGTACAGCATCTTGCATATACAGAAAGCAGGGACCTACTACCACTGGAAAAGGGATAGGAAATGCTCTTCTACCCAGGAGTCCTTACCAATATGAGACAGAACAATATTCATGCCTGGGACCTAGGCCCACAGGACCTGTCGAAGCCTGAGCCTGGAGCATGGGAAGAAAGCAAACCCTACCCACCACCACAAGCTTCACAGTAAGTAACAAGCAACAGCAGGCTAGCCCTCAAGGAGGGGGAAGGGAACAGAGATCCATTTTTAGTGTAGGCACATGGACCAGTTGAGAGTTATGGCTAGAGGGAGAACATGAGGAAAACCCTGTTTTCCAGTTCCCTGAGAAGCACAGGTAGCAGCAAGCCACCACTGGAGGAATTTGAAGTCTTCCCTACAACAAAAATTTAGATCCAGTTCAATTACTGACTATATGGACTCAACTCCCCACACTAACATCCCAACAGAAGTGTCTCCATTTCCAGATGTCAATACTTCTTACCTCAGTTTCTGTTCTTTTACATACATTGTCCAGCATTTAATCAAAAATTATATGACACACAAAAAAGCAAGAAAAAAATAAAATGCTCTTGGTCAAAAGATGAAGTAGTCAACATTACCAGAGCAAGAGATGATAAAGATGTTAGAACTAAGAGTGGTTTAATATAACTATTACTAAATTTCTTTTTTTTTAATCTAAAAGGTGAACATCATGCATGAACAGATGGGTAATTTGCAGAAAAAAAAAGAAAACTTTAAAAAAAATCAAATGAAAATGCTAGAAATAAAAAGCATGATACAAAAGAAGAATTCTTTCAATAGACTTATCAGCAGACTAGACACAGCAGAGTAAAAGATTTATGAACTTGAAGAAAAAGAAATTAACCAAACTAACATTGAAGAAAAAAGCAGAAAAAGAAAAGAGCATCCAAGAGCTATGAGATAATCAAATAGTGTGACATATATTTGGGATTCCAGAAGTAATGCAAGCAGAAAGGGAGTGGGAAAAAATGTTTTAAAATAACCAAGAATTTTCCAAAACTACTGAACACATCAAACCACAGTTCAAAGAACCTAAGAAATCTTCAAGTGGGATGTGGGGAGAGAAGAACATAGGCACATCATAACAAAACTACTAAAAAACAAAAAAATCTTGAAGGCAGTCAGAGGGAAAAAATATATAGAAGAACAAAGCTGAGAAGGACATCAGACTTGTCAACAGAAAGAATGCCAGGCAGAAGAAAATGGGATGACATCATTTAAGTACTGAAAGAAAAAACTAACCACAATCTTGTACACACTGAAAATATCTTCTAAAAATAACAGTAAGATAAGAATGTTTCAGACAAAGAAAAACAGAGAATTCACTGCCAATATCCATTACCCACACTAAAAAGATGTTAAAGTTCTTCAGGCAAGAGTCAAATACCAGAAGAAATCTGGATCTACATAAAGAAATAAAGTGCTTCAGAAATGGTAAAAATATGGGTAATATGACATTTTCTTAATTTATATCACCTTAAAAGATAACTAGCTCTGCAAAATATATTTAGTTTGCAAATAAACTAAAAAAAATTTAAACAGAATATTTTAATTTTCCTATTAAAGTAAGCAAATAGAGAAACATTTTCCCTGGTTTTTAAAGAAAGGGGGGGTATCTGAAGAAAAAATTATCTGGGAGTTTATAACATAGGTAGAAGTAACACATAAGACAACCATTAAACCAAGGATAGGAAGAAGGAAATAGAAGTACACCACTGTAAGAGTCGTAAACTATACATAAAATGATGTATTATTTGAAAGTAAACTGTGATAAGAGATATACCATACACGCTAATAAAACCACTAAAAATTTTTTTTAATTTTTTATTGTTATGTTAATCGCCATGCATTACATCATTAGTTCTTGATGTAGTGTTCCATGATTCGTTGTTTGTGCATAACACCCAGTGCTCCACGCAGAATGTGCCCTCTTTAATACCCATCACCAGGCTAACCCATCCCCCCACCCCCTCCCCTCTAGAACCCTCAGTTTGTTTTTCAGAGTCCCTCATCTCTCATGGTTCGTCTCCCCCTCCGATTTCCCCCCCTTCATTCTTCCCCTCCTGCTATCTTTTTTTTCTTAACATATCTTGCATTATTTGTTTCAGATGTACAGATCTGTGATTCAACAGTCTTGCACAATTCACAGCGCTCACCATAGCACATACCCTCCCCAGTGTCTATCACCCAGCCACCCCATCCCTCCCACCCCCCACCACTCCAGCAACCCTCAGTTTGTTTCCTGAGATTAAGAATTCCTCATATCAGTGAGGTCATATGATATTAAAAAATTTTTAAGAGAAAAAGATCTAAGTTTTTCTGGAGATAAAATAGAATGATAAATATATAAAATCATAAATATAAACAAATAATTTAAAAGGTAGGAAAAGAAGGAAACAAATGGGATAGATACAAAACGACTTACAAAATTTAATTTTAAAACTGTCAATAAATTATATTAAATGTAAAGGACCTGAACATTCCAAGTAAAAAGCAGAAATCATCAGACTGGATAGGAAAGAAATTCACTACAAATATAAATACAGAGATACATTAAAAGTAAAAAAAAATAGGAAGATGTACCACATGGAACTTGAAAGCTCTGTAAGGTAATACAAAGTAGGTGTCAGAACAAGGAATATTTTCTGGGACAAATGAATCAATTCATCAGGAATCTATAACAAATACATATGCATCTAAAAACAGTTCCAAAAACCATAAAAACCTGATACAACTGAAATAAGAAAAAAAAAAAAAACAGGAAAGCACAGTTTTAGTGGAAACTTCCATACCCCTCTCAGCAATTTGTATAAAAAGTAAAACCAAAAAGTCAATAAGGTTATAGAAGACTTGAACAACACTTTGAACCAACTTGATTTAACTGACTTTCACAGAAGACTCCAACCAACAAGACCCACTTCCACATTCTCTTCAAAAACCCATGGAACATTCACCAAGATAGACTATTTTCTGAGCAAATGTTTATAGTTGCTTTAAGTACAGTAGCCAAAAACTTTAAACAACCCAAACGCCAAACAAATGGTGAACATGTCAACATATCATGGTACAACCACACAATAGAATACTATTCAGCAATAAAAAGAAATGAACTACTGATACATGCTACAACATGGGATCAATCTCAAAAGCATTATGCTAAGTGCAAGAAGTCAGGGACAAAGGCTACATATTGTAGGATTCTACTGTTATGATATTCTAGGAAAAGGCAAAGCTACAAACAGAAAAATTACACCAGTACAGGCCAGGAGCTGGGTATAGGGAAAGGAGACTAACTGAAAAGGGGCACAAGGGAAATTTCTGTGGTGATGAAAGTATTCTATCTTGATTGTGTGATTACATGACCGCATACATTTGTCACAAATCATCTATTCATTTAGAAAGGGAATTAGGGAACTTAATGTAAATTATTTCTCACTAATCTGTTTTTTTAAAACATTTATTTATTTGATGGAGAGAGATAGCAAGAGAAGGAACACAAGCATCGGGGAGCTGGAGAGGGAGCAGCAGGCTCCCCGCTGAGCAGGGAGCCGGATGCGGGGCTCGATCCCAGGATGCTGAGATCATGACCTGAGCCAAAGGCAGACGCTTAACAACTGGGCCACCCAGGCGCCCCACTAATCTGACTTTTAAAATAAAAAATAAACTTAAATATCATCACCCAAGACAGAAAATAATAGTAATAAAATGAGCTGATAAGAATAAACTCTTAATATGGTCAGATCAGCACAGGCCTTGACTGACCTTCCTGGAAAAGACTTTGTGAGGGACTATCTCATCCTATTACCTCACAAAGAACTTCATTAAGGCTACATCACAAAGAAACCTGCACAAGGTACACATATTTCCAACACATACTTAGATCTCTTTTATGCCCAGAGACCAAAGAGATAAGAAATATTACAGATTTCAATAACATGAAGGCAGATGGAAATTTATTTTCATATTTGTAATGGATCATCAGCATCTGGTTCTGAGTTGTCCTCTTTAGTGACAGTGAGAATTCAATAGGGAGTTCTGGGAAGCAGAAGACCATCTGGGGAGCTTTTGTTGAGAAGAGAAATTGTCCTTCATCACCTTGCATTGATATCCTTGAAATTATATTGTTAAGATATTATGGGCTGTCTAGGTCAAAAGGCATCTAGTTAGCAGGGAATAAGACCTAGAGTGGGTCCTTAACTCCTGGGTGCAACCCAGGGTATAAAAATAAAAATAAGAGTTCCTCAGTCTGGGACTGGAAGGCACTCCCATATCTCTTCTTAGGGCAAAGCCAGGGAACAGAGGTCACCATTCTGCAGAAAATGAAGATGCTCGTGAAAGCTCCCAGAGCTTTGCTGGTTCTTGCCAGGGGCATACTGGACATTTTTTTTTTTTAAGATTTTATTTATTTGACAGAGAGACAGACAGCAAGAGAGGGAACACAAGCAGGGGGAGTGGGAAAGGGAGAAGCAGGCTGCCGGCTGAGCAGGGAGCCCAATGTGGGGCTTGATCCCAGGACCCTGAGATCATGACCTGAGCCAAAGGCAGTCGCTTAACGACTGAGCCACCCAGGCGCCCCAATACTGGACACTCTTTATAGTTAAAGGTTAATCTGCGAAAATATTAAATGCCATCCTGCTCTGAAGAGGAGTCTCTGGAAAAGTTCACAACATTACTACCAAATCCAAAATAACTTTCTTAATTACCCGTTAAGGGGTCCCGACAGGCCACCTCTAGAGAAACATTTGTCCTCTGAATGTTTTTTCTTTTAAATGCTATCTTTCACCACTGTGTTTATACTTGCCACGAAGATACAGTGTGATTAATGCAGGAAAAATAAATATGAAAAGCCTAACAATCAAATTAAGGAGGGCACTTGATAAAATGAGCCCACTTCTTATGAGTAATTTCAAAGAATAACTGCTTTTCATTATAACCTCAGCTCCCAGCAGGTCCTACATAAACCAAGCCAGCTGCAGTTCAAGAAAAGGTCCAAAGGAGGACCCACTCAAGGTGTGGATAAATCACAGTTGTGATCACAGACTAGGTTTCTATCTTTTTGTATCCCCCTTAATAAATTGGGCTTGACCTGAAACGCCAAGAAAGTTAATTTATAACAGCCAAACTTTTTTTTTTTTTTTTACAACACAGCTCACCTTTTTCTTTTAAATTTAAACCATTATGACAAATGGAGATTTATTATATACCATAAACACATGCGGCTTGAGCAATGGTAGTTAGTCTGGAAACTCAGATGGGGCAGTAGGCCTCTCGTGCAATCAGGAAATGCCATGTGACGTTCTTGATAAAGATGAAACACACACACATTCCACAGCACTTACTATGGCCACTGTGGTTTTGCCCATTGTGGGGGCACCATGGACTCAGTGCAGGCTGTGAACCGAAAGCTAATTCCGTTAGGTCAGGGAAAAGTGCTCTTTCAGGCCACATTCACCCAAATCAGTGCTAAAATCTTCACAAGGGCAGGTAGAAGTTTTAGACATAAGCGAAGACAGGCAGCTTCCCAAGACACTTCTCTAACCTTGGCCTGGTCTCACCTGTTTCACCTGCTCCTGACATAAACCCTGCAACAGGTTCATGTGTTTTGGTGCAGAGACACTCAGTAGTGCTGCACAGAATCATCCTGAGACAATTAGGCTGGGTTCACTGATAAGTAGATGAAATCTTAGTGGAAGATGGGTTAGGAACCTAATTGCCATCATGCCAAGGCTAGGATGAGACTCTCCTAATCCTTCTCCTTTCTCTTGACCAAGCTGAAACGATCTGTTCCTCTCTGGGCCACTCTTACAGTTCCCCACTAGCAATAAGCACTAGGTGATTTACCAACTAAACAGGGTTTCCTGGGAAGTAGTATTAATTTGTGGTTAAGGACATGAACTCTGGAGTCAATCCTAGCTCCCCCGCTTCCCAATTCACCCAACTTCAGTTTTTCCATCTGCAAAATAGGACTATTAGTAAGTACCCCATGTGTCTGTTGGGAAGGTTCAGTGAAATAATTCATGCAATTCACTAACAGCCATAACACATTAAAAATTTAGAGATTTTCTATCATAACCTAATTAGCCACATAACCGTTCAATAGTTAATGATAGTTTTACTGATAGCTTTATTTTTTTTAAGTAGGCTCCACACCCAGCATGAAGCCCAACACAGGGCTTGAACTTACAACCCTGAGATCATGATCTGAGCTGAAATCAAGAGTTGGATGCTTAAACCAACTGAGTCGCCCAGGCACTCCAGCTTTTATTATTAATAAACTTTCCATATGTGTATGTCTTCTTCCAGAACTACAATATAGGTTCCCTGAAACTCCATATTTACTCTTCCTTTGCTTTGCTTATAGTTCCCAGGCACAAGCAATTTATTAACACTTGCTGATCAATTCTACCATATCCAAAAAAAAAACCTCTTTAATTACTTATAAAAAAGAAACCAGTAAAAATACAGATAAAAAGGAAAAATAAAATCATCCTTGATCCCAACACTAGAAATAACCAGTTAGTACTCTGATGAATAGTTATGGTTGGGATCCTGAGTATATACCCAGTTTCTTAACCTACCTTTTTTAATTTAAGAATAGTTCATGGATACTTTCCCCTACCATTAATTATTCAAAAGCATGACCTTTGAAAGCAGCAAGATATGCCATCTTGTGGCTCTATCCCCCACTGTTCTCATCTACCATCTTCCGAATGGAGAATACCTGATACTAAAGCTCAGTTAGACCACTGAAACCAGAAAACATGTATGGAATTATCTGGCAACTGTGCCTAATACTGGTCGACAATAAATGTTCTCATCTTCCTCTGGGTGTCTGATGTCTGCAAAGAAATGTCATCAAAGATTCCCACTTCCACCATGAGACAATGTTTCTCAACACTAAAAGAACTAAAGCCTAAGACCATACCCATAAGGCTTCTACTCTTTTCCTTTAGTTCCAGACAAGATTCTGGATCTTAAGAGATTCCACATGATTTTCATGGTCATTATAAATGATAATCTTCCTTACCTACTCCTGTGTCCTTCCAGAAGTCTCAGACTAGAAAGTGTCACTAAATGTTTCTCTATTTCAGACCTTCCTTCCGAAAGAGACTTCAGTTCTAAACTACAAAAGGAACTTAATGGTGTAAAGAATACAGGACTTGGGGTCAAGAGATAGGACTTCTAGTCCCAATTTTGCCACCTGCTACCATTTTGGGTACATAACCTCCCTTTCTGGGTCTCCACTTTCTCACCTGTAAAATGAAAGACTTCCATAAAATAATCTCCAGATTCACTGTCACCACCTTTAGGGCAGGGACCAGTTTATACATGAGTACTCATTTACTTACTAAAGTCTAGTTTAAACTAGACACCAGTCCACAGGCTTTCTCTTATAATAGCAGTCATGTCATGTGTCAAAACTTCCCCCTATAAACCACACTGAAAACACAGGAAAGACAGACAAAAGAATAGAGCATTAGACTGATGTCTATATAAACAGTAAGCAAAGAAAAGCAGTCAAATAATGAGATTAACTACACATCCCTATTTATAAACACCTAACTTATAAGCATGCCCTACATAATGACTACAGCGAGGGCAGCAGGAAGGATTTATACTCTTGATCCAGTATCTAAAGTAGGGTTAGGACCAATCCTTTTGCTGCTGGGATCATAGCAGAAGAGGGAGTTTCTCTCTTTACAAGTTTTAGACAATGAGGAAGAAGGAAAGAATAACTGTTTTCCTAGCATCCTATACCCACGTTAGGACTCTGAAGTTATTTTCCAGTAAAGTCAATGCTATAATGGTGAGGTTCTCAAGCTAGCCCCCAAGTGTATATTTTACCTGTTGTTTTATGGAAGTGAATTCTATGAAAATAGCCTAGAAACCTGCCCTCACTTAAAACTCCCATTACAAATATTAGTTCTAAATACGTGCTACCAATTAGTTATGAATTTGGGGAGTTAGAGACTAAACGTAAGAGAAATAGCCACCACCAAGACTTTTCTCCACTGTTCTTCACCCAGAAGTTCCCATTACTATTAATCCATCTCCTTCCTCTTAGGTTCTCCATCAAAACTCATCACGTGAATATGAGAACCCATGTACGTACTTTCTTTTCATTTCGTAAATGAATGTATAGTTGAGTTTTAGGGATTTTACAGGTTTTTTTGTTTTGTTTTGAAGTTGGTTCTTCATGTGAAACTGTGTTTGGACTGAGGTGGGGTGAGGGACCCAAACTTCAAATATGCTAGAAAGCACAAGCTACAGTGTGGAAACACACTCAGGGACCCCTATATCAGTATTAGTAAGTTTCTGTCACCAACGGGAGTGAAAAATCCAGAAGTGCTATAGATCATCAGGGACATTTCAGCTCACCATCATATTTTACAGACAAAATTACATTCCAGGAAGGGGGAAGAGGGGCGAAGGGAGAATAGGTGTAGGGAGGGAGGAAAAGCCACATAAAAGTTCTGAAATATATCAATGTCCAGAAATGGGAAAGGAAAAAAATAAAAAAATAAAAGAAACCTTCAGAGAATTTTTAAAACCATGAAATAAAATATCTATCTTATTTCAGAATCCTGGAGTAAATAATATTTCTGATGCCCCCATAGAGAGTCAAATCCAGCCAGCAAAACACAAATACAAATAAATACTGGGCTGGTGAATTAGGAAAGGGTCACAGAGGAATTTAAAAATAGGATGAGGATTTTGTTCAGAAATGGGATCCTTCCTCCCCCCAACCCCAGTATTTTTTTTCTTGAAGTAAAATCCATTATTTTGAAAACACCATTTGAAATCCTAAAGAAATAGCCAAACACAGTATTGTGGTATTCCAAAGTAATATCTCTTGTTTATAACCATATAAATTTAGCCCCTGGCACTACAGGGCTTATATAATAGAATAGAGTTATTTTAACAGCGCCCTGTTAAAGAAGAAGCAAAATGTTCAGCTCATTTTCTCCAGTGGGAGGGACACATGGCCTCATGCAAGAGAGGGAACATGCCTAAGTCATTACCTCGGGAAAGCAATCCGTCAAAGCCGGGTCGCTCTGGCATGGCCAGCACCACTGGCGAGATCACAGAGGCAGCCTCTGCTTGCAATTACCAGGGAAGGACCTTGGCTCTAGGCAGCCTGCTATCAATTACTGCCCTGGCCTCGCTGCTTGGACTTGTCAATTTCCCAGTGTCTTCTGTTTTGTAACAGTAAGAAAAAGGGCTCCTCCTGACTGATTCTTGGAAGTTTCGCATGTGTTGTGTCACTCCTTGGTGTCATTAACAATTCAATTAAAATTTCACAGCACACAGGCAGGCAGCACCAAACAGTGGTGGGAAGGGGCCAGTAGTGGAGATTTCCAAAGAACCTGCAACGTGGCCACGTCGGATGAAGTGAATCCAATCTTGACATTTCTTGGACTTCACAAGTCCAGCTTGCATGTGTCTCCCATCTGACGTGATGCTGGCTGTCATCTTGGCAAGATGACATGTTTGATGTTCTCACCCCGCTGGGGGTGTAGTGATGGAAAGGAATTTCAGGCTGGCTAGAAACAAAATCTCACACATTATTTTACTAAAAGTTTTGGCTCCATAATGGATAATTATAAATATTCATAATCAGCTCTATTAATCCACAATGAACATTTTCTCCATTTGTTTTTTCTTCGTTGGGGTCTCCCCATTTTCTTGCTTTTCAGAGTGAGGCATTTCAAAGAATTTAGAGGCAGAGTGTAAATCACAAATTCTTTTGGAAGGTGGGTGACTGGGAACGCTAAGATGGGATGGCTGGAAACAAGAAAGACTCACTACTGTCATTATTAACTCTGTGAAAGTGCAAACACTCCTTTGTCCCACTGAATGATGGAGCTACGTATGCTCACGTGCTTTTAAGCGTCCCAAGGGTTTAGGGCAGAACCAAAAAAAAAAAAAGTTTCAGGCTTAAGACTTCTGAGGCAGCTTTCTCTCTAACCCTCTCAATGAGTTTAGTCATGCAAGGAAAGATTCTTTAAAGTTACCAAAGACTTTGTTTAATGCCCAAGAAAATGCAGACTGTCAGCACCCTTTGTCAGGTTTTGGTGGCTTAAGTCCATTTCCCAATACACTGGTGACCCTCCACCCCTCATTCACTAGTTTCTTTTTGACATCAAGCGCTCGATAATTGTTTGATTTCCTTCTAGGTAAAAGGAGATTAAATGCCCAGCTGCAACAGCCGACACACAAAAGGGAAAATATAGTTTAACCACCATATTTATCAAGATAATTTTTCTTCCACACTGATTAATAACATTAGCCAACATCCCTTTTGGCTTGGGGAGAAAGGGGGTGGGGGAGAGACATGTCCCTCTCAAGAGTATCAGGAACAGGAGTTGACAGTTCAAGGCAAAAATGATTTGCATGTAAATTCTGATCAAAAGCAAGTCTGCACCCTGAAGTTGTCAAGTTTTGCTACCAATTTGACACTTAAATGGGCTATAGCAAAACTTGATTTAAACTGAAGAGGAAAAAAACATGGCAACTCAATTACCCCCTAGCAGATCGGATCTGGCAGCTGAGGTCAAACTTTTCACCCTGCCATTACATTTTCTCAATACCTGATGCTTTAAACAAACACTATGTATTCCTCCTACAATCCTAGAGGAAAATGCATTTCTCAGGACTCCCTACTGTGCCCCAGATTAAAAAATAAAGGTTTCACTTGTGTGGGATCTGGAGCCATTTTCTCCATGTAAATTTCTGAGTAAATCAGGACTTAAGAAATGGCCTTTTACACACTGGGAAAAAATAGTCTTGGCCTAAAAAAAAAAAAGAGAGAGAGAGAAAAAAAAAAAAAAACTTGCAGGGAAGATTTGTGGAGTACTAAAAGACGATTTAAAAACAAATATTCCCATAGCATTAGAGGCAAAACATTGACCTGTTTTTAGTTTGCTTTTAATATATTTCATATTTGAGCTTCAGCTGAACAGCACATTAATTCAGCAGGGAGAAAAACAGCTAGCTAGTTCCAAATCAGCTCCAAATTTATGGAGGACGAAGTATCTCATAAGGCCTTGGGATGAAGACTCAAATGCAGGAAAGACCCAGTCTAATGATCCAGCTGGCCTCTGGGGATTCCATCCCCCTCAAGTTAGAACACTACAGTCTCCTGGGCCACTTAATCCTCCATGAGTTTTCATTTCTGCAACAATTTTTTAAACCAACAACTGTTTAAACTCTAATAAGTGCCCCAAAGCAGTTCCAAGACTGTTGTTTTCCTTTTTTTTTTTTTAAGTCTTATTTCCTAAGTTGGTTTTAACCTACAAAATCAAGGAGTGTATTGACATTGCATTCACTGCAATTTCTAGTACTCATATTGGGCAACCAGATAATGTGGAGGGAAAGGTCTTGCTTATTTAGCCAACAAATATATGGGGCATTCACCAGGTGCCAAGTACTGTGCTAAGCACAAGGGGCCCAAACATGAGTAATAGTCGCTTATGGCTCGGAAAGACAATCCCATATACAACTAATTATAATAGTGTGGGATAAGCATTGTCAAAGAGTAATATTCAAAGTATGAGATCAGATTTAAAAGAAGGATTCATTCTGAGGGAGTGAAAGTTTAAAATTCCCCTAGTGACAAACTTTATCTATATTGGCATCCAGTGAATGGTAGAACAAGAGTGCCAATGGGAAAATGAGATATTTCTATGGGAATGAGCAATGGAGAAATGGGAAAGCCTCCTTGGTCAGACTTTAGGTCGATGAAGATCGTATGAACAAGAAGACTACAGCTATACATGCTGGAAAAGCATGCAAAACCACAATCCACTTGTAACTGGCCTCCCTGTCTACCCCATGGCCTACCATGTCTACCCCTACACTTGGAGCACTCCCACCATTGCTTTCTCTGAAATGCACTGGCCTTTTTGCTGTTCCTCAAATATGCCAAGCTTGTTCAGGCCCCAAGGCCTTTGCACATGCTGCTCCCTCTGCCAGGTATCTTTAGAGCTCAAACCATTCAGCTGAAGATCATTCAGCTCTTTGCTTAGATATCACTTCTCAGAGCAATTTTCTTTAACGCCTCTGTCTAAAATCACTCCCACACCTACTCCTCTGAGACACTAACTCCTTACACTCTGCTTTATTTTCTTCATTGCATGTATCACTACCTGAAATTATATTATGTTCCCCCCTCTCTCACTCTCTTTTACTGGGTTGTAAGCAACATGAGGATCAAGACTATATCCCCAGTTCCTGGTATAACAGTACAGTAAATATATAGTAAATACGTTAATACCCATTAACTCTCTGGTGCCATTAAGCTAATATCCCTGAATTCATGCCATAAAGAAAATTAAGGCCCCAAACCACAGTCACCACAGACCCTGACGTCTAGGTCCTTGCATCAAGAAGAAATAACAACATGGAAATGGAACATTTTTTAAACTCATATACAGTCAGGAGAGAGAAATTATCAACACACCAAAAAAGAAAAGAAAAAGAGCCATTTATCAGAAATCTCTGAGATCCTTCTGAAAAAATATACATTTAACTTAACCAGGTTCCCAGGCTTCCCACAAATCCACCACCACACAAGGGGAAACCATGTGAGAAGTTATGTTCTGCTTCTGAACATTTAAGCATTTTTATCAATATTATTTGCCAGTATAAATATTTTCCCCATAACTTTATATTTAAAATAGGAGTGCACCAAACCGGGACTTATAATGTGCAAAGGAAACAGTTCAGTCTAAGGTATTCATGACTTCAGTCATTCTCTCATAAAACAACAGATGAAATAAAATGTATGACATTCCCAAAGAGGGAGTTTCTCGTGTAATACATCTTAAAATGCAATGTCTGTCATCTCAAGTAACACTTACTGAAAGCAACCATCAATACTTTTTGTCAAAAGCCCGTACTCTGTGTAAAATGTTCCATCAATCTCTATTTACATAAAAGAAGAAACTTGCAGTGTGGTTCTAACACACAGCCGAGGAGCGTCTCTGTCTCCAGCTTCCATGCTGCTGAAAAATAATTTGACACCACAAAAATAAAGATGACCCCTTAAAGGAAAGCTTTTAGGAAGGGAAAAGCTTCAAGGGGAAACACCTTACTTTGTTGGACACAGGTCCCATTGGAAAAAAAAAATTTTTTAACCCTAAGATATATTTTCTCTTAAACTAAAAAATTCCATTTTGCCAGGAAATCCCCCCAAGAAAGCTTTCATTCAACTATATGCAAGCAATGCTTACCAACAGCTAATGGAGAGATGGCACCCTGCCGACTCTGAATTTGAGTATGCAACCTGTACCACTCTATTCCAAGCCAGGATTTTAGCTTTAAGTCCTGCAGAATGTGAGTATCACATGAGGCTACAAGAAGGTCATCGCCTGGGATGTTTATAAAACACACAAATTAAGGTATTAGCCTTTCACCTTGAAGGTCTGAAGATCAAATCCCAGCTTAGGTAACAAAACAGAAAGACTTTCCAGCAGTCTTTTTCTAATACTTGGTTGTTGAAAACATACAGACCCTTTCATCTGACCCAAGCTGGCGAGGGGCCTAGAAGAGAAGCTAAGAAATTTCAGGTCAAAGCCAAGACAAACTACTCAGTGCCCAACAGAGACATTGAACTTCACGCCCAGTGACCCTTTTTGCCATTCTTCATCCTACCCCTAGGACTTGAGCCGTCTAGGGTTGAGGATTACCCAAGAAACAACAATGCCACATACATTTCTTTAATCGCAAATGTAAGATCCGTTAGAAAATCACTCAACCCTTCCGAATTATTCCTTGTTGTCACTACCCAGCATGTCTGCGCACCCAATATGTGAAATGCATGGCGTAGGGCTGGGCAAGGTGGCCAGAGACTATTTCAAGTAGCACTGTGGGAGCCTTGGCCAAATCACTGTCCTCTGAATCTCTGAAACTTAATTTCTTCACCTATGAAATGAGAGAGCCTGGCGAGACCAGTGGTCTTCAAAGTGTGTTCTGCAATGTGTGCTATTCCGCAAAAAGCCTCAAGGGCCTTTTGGAGGAGAGGAAGACTGAGCAAACAGGTTCTTGGCCTCCCTTTGACACAGCAGCCTCATCATTATCTACTTTGTTTCTAATGGGCTAGGAAAGCTGAAGGCTTCATTTGTAACCACATCCTTAGACTGCAGTGTCCTTTCCAGCTCTACTATTCTGTGACCTTTACTGTGGCAGCGCAGAAACACAGAGGTACACCTCGCCTCCCATGTGACACACACCAGACACTGGGTTAAGAGGATGGAGAGAAGAGTGTGGCTCGGTAAGGTTCACATGAGCTGTGTGTGGAGCACCAGGGCACAAGCATTGTCAGGATTTCCAGAAGACAGAGACTGGGACTTGAGGGAGGTTGGAAAAGGGCATTCTACAGGGGCTGCAAACCAGATGAGCACCGGGAAATGGAACATTTTTTAAACTCATATACAGTCGAATAGCACAGAGGCAGGGCCAGAAGGCATGGGAAGCACGGGGGCCCCTCTAAAACAGGGGAGGAAAAAACTGAGATGAGTAAAAGCAGAACCCCGCATGCCAGGCTGAGGATTCTAGACTCCCTGAGCCCAAGATACAATCCCCACCAGTTGTGAATACAAATGCCCACTGAGCAACCCTAGCTTACTTCAATGCTCTTCATCACCTCTGCAAATCCCATAAACATTTGTCCAGATCTGAATTTCTGTCCTTAAGGGCCTGGCTCAGGTTTTCTTACATTTGGTAGTCCATACAGGCTTTGATAACAGAATAATGATGATAGATTCTGGGAGGCATCATGCGAAGAGCTGCACAGGCAGGGTCTCATTTCATCCTGACAGCCTGGGAGGTAGGTCTGTCACCATTTCATGGGAGAGGAAGTTAAGGCTTAGGAATTCACAAAGCTAGAAAGAGACCAGGACTCACACCCTGATGTACCTGGCCCAAACCCAGACTCCTGGCCACACTGCCACCCTCATGATGATTCCCAGAGGCTGGGTCAAAAGCAGCAACAACAGCGGCAAGTAGAAGGTCTCCAGATGATGGAGAGGACATTTCCTGCGGGCCTACTACGTTAGAAAAAAATGGACTGACAAGCTTTGAACTAAATGGGAAAAAACCCCACCCAAAAACTAAGTAACACAGAGGAAAGAGAAAAGCCATCAAGCACCTAGAGCAATGGTGAAAAATAGCCTCCTGCATAGTTTGGGTTTAAAATTTCTTTCCTTCTTTTGCTCCCAACATGAACCTGATTTAAGTGAGTAGCTAAAAGAGCAGAGCTTTCATGCTCCCTAGAAATTCTAAGCTTCAATCATCAACAATCAGTGGGACACCCATTATTTATCCAGCTTATGCTGGGTGCTATGCGTGACA
The DNA here is from genome assembly GCF_009762305.2 of Zalophus californianus. Classification (NCBI taxonomy): domain Eukaryota; kingdom Metazoa; phylum Chordata; class Mammalia; order Carnivora; family Otariidae; genus Zalophus; species Zalophus californianus. The sequence goes on along the minus strand of NC_045609.1, from coordinate 35,928,960 downwards.
TAATGAGGACACCTTTTTTCCCCAAGGTTCTTGTAGTTAAATGTCAAGCAAGGCTTGAACACAGTCCTTCCAGATCAAAAAATACTACAAAAAGAATGGCAAGTCGTCCAGTATGTACTTATGTTGAGCAGTATGGGATGGACAAGTATAATAAAAATTCTGAGGAGGAATAGCACATTAAGTACCCAAGTAGCTAGGAAAGGCCTGAAGTAATTTCAACCGGCCCCTGTGAGAACAGTTAAGAATTGTATAGACTAAAAGAAGGCAATGTAGAGGAAGAAGGGCTGGCATCTCCATGAGGTGCATCATCACCAGATGGGTAAGCTGACAAGAGCAAAGCCAGGTGAGGGAGAGGGGCAGTGAGTCCAGCACAGCTGAACCAGTGACAAGCCATCAAGTCAGACAGCATGGAGGTGGCTTTCCTTGCATCACACAATCCATTATCCAACCCAACCCCTCATTTTACATGATGCACAGAGTAATTCAAGGTCTTGTTCAAAGTCATCAAGTCAGTTAGTAACAGAAGTAAATCCGAACAGCCCTAATCTCTGCCTCCTAAACTAGGCACTTTCCATCCTACCACACTACTTCCTCCTAGAAGCATAACCAGTGTTTGTCTCTCCAACAACAAGGACACCAGGAACCTAAGGGAGGTTAGTTCCAATGGTAACAAAGAACCAACTTCATCCAAAAAGCTCACTGGACTTTTTTTTAATAGCCACATCTAATTTTTCCTAGGTTTCATTTTGAAATCCCTTGAATGACCAAGTTCTCTTCAAGAATCATTTCAGGTTCCTATAAAATCACTTCAGGGTTCTTTGGCCTGGGCATGGCATTAGTTAGCTCATCTTCTTCCAAAATGCACTTGGAGCACAAGAGAGATTGAGAGGGGAAAATTAAAGAAAGTACTTGAATTTGAGTTTTGCCTTTCACAGAGGGACCCCTGACTTGAATAAGAAATCTCTCAACTATGGTTGACGTTACACTTCGTGAAAAAGAGGACCAGAGTGAAAAAGAATAAAAGAAACTAAAGGAAAGACAGATCTAAACTGGAATTCTAGTTTAGATTCTGGAGAAGAAATCAGACAACAAAGGAGGCTTATTGCTTATTTGAGGTTGGTGGGTGTCAATGCTACAGAAAAGCTCAAGTGAAATCTCATGAGAATGTTCCCCATCATGGTGGAATCCTGCTAAGGAAAAGGCATTGAAGAACAACAGGCAAAGAAAGCAACAACAACAACAACAACAAATTAACAATGAATTCCCCAATCTGGAAGACTTTTATCAAAGATAGTAAAAGATTCTGAGACACATTCACAAAATGTTTTTCTCCTTTAGGTCTAACCTAGTCCCTTCATGGTAAACAAAGATATGCAAATAAACGTATTTTAGGTTTTGGGTTTGCTTGTGTTTTGGTTTTAATGAAGGTTGTGGATGAAAGAGAAACCCCGGTGCATGGTTTAAGCTCTTACCAACAAAAGCTTCCCTAAATCTGACCCCCATTACTAAGTGTAAACCTAATTAAGCTTAAAAGGGGAGGAAAAAATAAAACATCATGTCCATTTCCTTAAGAGTCCTATTTTGAGATTCAAAATTCTTCAAAAAAGTGAAGCTTAAATTATTCAGCCATTCTGTGGTTTGAGTCAAGGTTTTATGGGCATTTTCTGTCCATCAGCAATCGTGGGTTGGGGGAAAAAGAGACATCGTAATTCAGATGCTATTCCGGGTCCGTGTACATGGCCCAACACAATACTCAAAGTCAGCTCACCCGCCAAGAACTAACATACATTTGGAAAGCATTCATTGACTTAAAAGCTAAAGATCAGAGACTACCATCATCTTCCATACTTACTCCCGAAGTTGACTCATGAGCCCAGAACACCCCCTGCCAAAAACACCCTCACAACATTGCAGAGAAAGCAAATAAATATTTTCCAGAGTCCAGGTGGCTGGAAATAGTCTTAAGTGCCACCCAGTTTAATAGTACAAACTTTTTTCATTCTTTTTTTGTTAACTTCAATTTTAAGTTAAGTCAGAGGGTCAATGTCCACTCAGTGTGATGTGCACCTGTCTTGCACCACACTTTGTGCCCAGATGTACAAAGCCGTCACAGGTTTGTAATACAAGCACCTCACAAGTGAGCACCAGAATCACTTCAAATGTTCACCTTCACAGACCATGTTCTCTGTGAATGATTCATTAAGCCACATGTGGAGCTGGTGATTAAGAGATCATCAGCCTGGTGAAGCTAGCAATGTCCGACACTGAAAATGGGTTCTTGAGGACATCAGCTGAATGGCACATCAGCCTGCCTGAAAACTACCAGACATCTGACCAATAAATTTCCTTTATTGCTGAAGCCAATTTGAGTTTCCTGTCAAGTGCTGTATAAAGAGTCCTACTGTAATGCACATATTGCATGTATGTTTATAATACATGGTTTCTTATTCCATGAGGATCCTTTCTGTCCACTGCAAATATCACCTCCTCCAAGAAGCTAACTCTTCCAGTTCAATTAATTGTTGCCGCTCTTTTCCACTCAGGATAAGCAGACCCAGCTCACCTAGCGATGGCACAGGCAGGGAGAGCTTGCTCAGCAGCCGACCACTAACACTGCCCTGATCCCAACCCTACTTACCCAAGACACCACAGAATAAGCTTCCCAAATTTCCCACTCCAAGATTTTCCAGAAAGTGATGTCCTCATATACAATAGCCAAGAAAATATAGACATGTAATGTCATAGTTTATTATTTACACTAATTGTAACCGAGTCACTGGGAGAAACAGTAAGTGTGAGTATACCCAGAAGTCTCTCTTAATCAGACCCAAGGGAACTCATTTATAAGTAACTCAAAATTTTCCACCCACGATATCAATGTTTTGTCTGCTGCACAAAACCTTTCCAGACTCTGTTGGTGGCCTTTCCTTGAGGTAGATTCAGATAGTAATTGCAGGTGGAGCAACCATGGTCTATCAATTTCATTTGTGTGTGTTTCTTCACATTAAAATATGTTTATAGCGGCACTTGGGTGGCTCAGTCATTAAGCGTCCGCCTTCAGCTCAAGTCATGATCCCGGGGTCCTGGGATCGAGCCCCACACGGGCTCCCTGCCCGGCGGGAAGCCTGCTTCTTCTCCTCTCCCACTCCCCCTGCTTGTGTTCCGTCTCTCGCTGTGTCTCTCTCCATCAAATAAATAAAATCTTTTAAAAAATAAAAAATAAAATATGTTATAAAATGAAGAGCCCATTGGAAGAGTCAATGGAGAGTGGTACATGGACATCTCAGCCTTTCCTAAAACTAACTTATGTAGTTAAACCTGCACTATGTTGTTATCCCCCTCCATGTGCAGTTGAAAGGATACAGAATATTCTACAGTTCTGGCAGGTGGCTTCTCCTTCCAGAAAATCTCAGAGTGGGATATACTTTTGAAATTTACCAACCAAGCGCATTCTTTTCTACTTGCTATAAAATAGATTCTCCCTCTGATCAATAAGGCACCCTGAAGGGCGCCTAGGTGGCTCAGTCATTAAGTGTCTGCCTTCAGCTCAGGTGATGATCCCAGGGTCCTGGGATCGAGCCCCACATTGGGCTCCCTGCTCTGCGGGAAGCCTGCTTCTCCCTCTCCCACACCCCCCCTACTTGTGTTCCCTCTCTCACTGTCTCTCTCTCTGTCAAATAAATAAAATCCAAAAAAAATAAATAATAAGGCACCCTGAACAAACATAGCCTGTGTTCTGTCTTAATTAACGTCAGGTATCTTGAGGTTTGTCTCTCTCATCAGTCAGTATCTTGAAGACAAGGACAAAAATCTGTTCTTTAAACCCTGCAGTGCTTAGAAGTGGGCATCCTACAAAATAAACCAGCAAATTCCAAACTTAAGTTATCTCAGGTTCAAGCACAGAGCTCATTAAAAATACAGATTTTGACTGTAAATGTAGGGACTCTGAGCCACTGGGTTGGGACAGAGTCTGGGAATCTGCATTTCTAATAAAGTGAATCTGATTACTATAGGTTATCAAACATCCTGAGAACTACTAAAGTAGGCCCACAATAAGAATTTTTTGTAACAAATGAATACAGACTGATTCATTAATGCCACTACCAGTCCCCTCCCTAGTATACACATGTGAGGACATTTCTTGAATCGCCACCTACAGCGCCTGGCTCTGGCAAATGAGCCTCTTTTCATAGCAGAAAGTGTACCTTCCCAAACATCTTCCTCTGCCCTTAATATGTCAACACCAAAGCTCATAAATTTTATCTGAGGACTCAGAGCCCCAAAAGCTCAAAGACAGCAAGCCAGGACAAAAATTCCAGTATTTGGCACAGGAAAAAAAGTGGAAACTGAGGGCCTGAGCCATTATGAAATCAGGCAACTAGGACTGCCTTTGTCCCATTTCTTCAGGGTCTTTGGGTTCTACTCAAAAGCCAAAATTCTAGTAGGAGGTCAAAAAGGAGATGGTAACAATAATGAAGACAGCAATGGGGCAAATAAAAGGTCATGAGAAGGGACATTCACTTCCTTAAAAAAATTTTTTTTTAAACACTGCTTGTGTTGTATCAAATTCTTTTGTAAGGTCAATTCCTATTGACCAAGCTGGACCGTAAGTTCCTTGAAGGCAGGGAATGCATGTCCCATTTTTCTTGTGCCAACATTAAAGTTGGGCACATTCCTATTACTTCAAACTCCATCAGGTAAAGTACTTGTCTCCATTTCATTAAGGTAAAGTACTTGTCTCCATTTCATTAAGGTTTTTTTCTGAGATATCATCTTGTTCTTTCATTTGGGACATCATCTTCCATTTCTTCTCTTTATTTGACTCTCTATGTTGGCTTCCATATAGCAGATGAAACAAACACCTCTCCATCTTGAAGAAGTAGAATCATGTAGGAAATGATTTGTTGTTCAACCCTGCTTCAGCTCTTTGTTATCTTTCAAACCTTTATGCTTGTCCAAGAAGTCTATTATATTCTTAATAGGTCCCAGTAGTTGAAGGTGTGCCAAGACCTGTCACTGTCCCTTCAGGGAGGATCTCAGCACCTAGATTAAGGCTGATCAGAAGCCAGGACCCATGAGCAGCAGCTTTTAAAAATATAAAAATATATGTAGTCCTGTGGGACCTCAAGCATAAACCCCACTGGCCACCAGAGCCAGGCAATCTGGTTGTATCCCCTGGCAGCAGTCAAAAAGATCAAGGTTACAGACAAAAGTATAAGCTATTTTCTGGGCGATACTGGTAAGCTGGAGCAAAGCAGAGGGAGAGCACCAGATGGCATCTACAGCCTACGTTCCTTGAGCACAGCTCCATAGGAGACTAAATGTATGCCAAACCAGAAGCCTGCCCTCAGGCCAAAGCTCCAGGACAAGCAAAGAGGCTTCCTTCACAGAAAGACTACGGTGAGTAGGGGTGCTTCAGAGTCTGCTGTCTGTGCAGCACCCTGGTATGACAAGCTGCAACAACTGTCACTCCAACTGCCCCAGTTTTGTGCAACCCAGGACTGGAAGCCCCCTGGCCACCAGAGCCAGACAATCAAGGAGTGTCCAGTGGGGTGGCAGCCAGAAAAACCGAAGCAGGAGATGCAAAAACCAGAGTACCAGACACATGTAAAAGTTTTCTTCTAGGAGATACTGGTGCCCCAGAGTACAGCACAGGGAGAGCATCAAGATGGTTACCTGTCAGTCTCCAGAGTGTTCCAGCAGGCTCACTGAACTGGGGAGAAGAAATTGTACACTGAGAACTTCAACTAAAAGGCAGAAAATACCAAAGAAAATACCACAGAGCTAAGGAACATGATAAGTGAACTGACAAATACACCAGATAGGTTAAACAAGAGACCAGATGAAGAGGAAGAAAGAATCAGTCAACTTGAAGACAAGGCACTGAACTGCCCCTACCAAAGTAAAAAAGGAAAAAGAATGAAAAAAAGTGAAGATAGGTTGAAGGATTTACAGAACAATATCAAACAGACTAACGTTCATATTATAGGGCTCCCAGAAAGGAGAGAAAAAGAGGCATAAAATTTTTGGTGAAGAAATAATGGCTGAAAACTCTCCTAACCTGGAGAAGGATACAGACATCCAGATCCAGAAATCCCAGAGAGTTCCAATTAAGAAAAACCAAAGATACCAAACCAAGACACATTATAATTAAAATGTCAAAAGTTAAAGACAAGGATATTAAGAGCAGCAAGAGAACAACAAGTTGTTACATGCAAGGGAACACCCTTCCCTTAAGACTATCAGATTTTTCAGCAGAAATTTTGCAGGCAGAGAGAGTAGCATGATATATTCAAAGTGATGAAGGAAAAACTTCCAACCAAGAATACTCTACCCAGCAAAGTTATCATTCAGAATTAGAGAGTGTCCCAGACAAGCAAAAGCTAAAGGAGTTCATCACCACTATACTGGCCTTATAGAAACATTAAGGGAGAGCTTTAAGCTGGAGAAGAAAAAAAAAAAAAGGCCATTAATTAGGAACTAGAAAACATGTGAAAGAATAAATCTCACCAGAAAGGTAAATAAATAGCTAAGGTAACTTACAAAGTTAATATGAAGGTTGAAAAACCAAAGCAGTAAAAATAACTATGATTACAATGATCAAAGAACACACAAGATATAAAGATGTAAAATGTAACATTAAAAACATGAAAGATGGGCACTGGGAGAAAAAATGTTGAGCTTTAGGATGAGATCAAACAAGTTGCTGCCAACTTAAAATAGATAGTTACAAATTTAAGTGTATTATATGTAAGCCTCATGGTGACCACACAGCAAAAATGTACAGTAAATACATAAAGGATAAAAAGAATGTGAGCATACTACTAAATAAAGTCATCAAACCACAAAAGAGAGCAAGAGAAGGAACAGAGAACTACAAAACAGCCAAAGAAAAAATGGCAATAAGCACATACTTATCAATAATTACTTAAAATATAAATGGACTAAATGTTCCAATCAAAAGGCACCAGATGGCTCAATAGATTAAAAAACAAAAGACCCATCTATACGCTGCCTACAAGAAATTCACTTTAGCGGTAAGCACACAAACTGAAAATGAAGGAATGGAGAAAGGTTTTCCATGCAAGTACAACCAAAAAAAAAAAAATAATAAAGCTGGAGCAGCTATAGTTCAATCAGGTAACACAGAATTTTAAGCAAAGACTATAATAATAGCTACATAATGATAAAGAGGTCAATGCAACAGAAGAACGCAACATGTATAAATATTTATGTACCCAACATAAGAGCACCTAAATATATAAAGCAAATATTAACAGACCTAAAGGAAGAAATCAACAGCAATACAGTAATAGTAGGGACTTTAATATACCACTTACATCAAAGATAGGTCATCCAGACAGAAAATCAATAAGGAAACTTCAGCCTTAAATGACATGTTAGACCAGATATACATTCTTCTAAAGTGCACATGGAGCATTTTCGAGGACAGATCATTTGTCAGGCCACAAAACAAGTCTTAATAAATTTAAGAGGACTGAATTCATATCAAGCATCATTTCCAACCACAATGTATTAAACTAGAAATAACACAAAAGAAAGTGGAAAATTTACACATAGGTAGAGATTACATATGGATTACATTTGGAAACATGTTAATGAACAACCAACAGAAATCAAAAGAGAAATCAAAAAACAGTCTGACTCGGTGTTATACACAAACAATGAACCATGGAACACTACATCAAAAAACTAATGATGTAGTGTACGGTGATTAACATAACAATAAAAAACTTAAAGAAAGGAAAAAAAAAAAAAACAGCCTGAGACAGACAAAATGCAAATATAACACACCAAAATTGCTGACTGCAGCATACACAATTCCAGAGTTCTAAATCAATAAGGAAATACTGTCTTTGAACAACACATCAGACCAAATGGACTTAACACTTATATACAGACGATTCCACCCGGAAACAACAGAATAAACATTCTTTTCAAGTACACATGGAGCATTCTCTAGGTTAGATTACATATGAAGCCACAAGCAAAGTCTCAATTTAAGAAGACTGAAATCATATCAAGCATCTTTTCCTACCACAATGGTATGAAACTAGAAATCAATTACAAGAAAAAAACTGGAAAGAAAGAAAAAACACAATCACATGGAGGCCAGACAACATTCTATTAAACAAGTAGTCAAGGAAGACATCAAAGAGGAAATCAAAACATACATGAAAACAAAAATGAAACACAATGCAGCAAAAGCAGTTCTTAGAAGGTTATAGCAATAATGCCTACCTCAAGAAACAGGAAAAATCTTAAAAAACCTAACTTTACAGTTCAAGGAACTAGAAAAAGAAAAAGTCCAAAGTTTGTAGAGGGTGGAAAATAAAAAAAGATTAGAGCAGAAATAAAAAAGAAACTAAAAAGACAATGGAGAAGATCAATGCAACTAAGAACTGGTTCTCTGAAAAGATTTTTAAAAATTTGACAAGCCTTTAACTAGAATTACCAAGAAAAAAAAAGACTCACATAATATCAGAATTGAAAAAGGAGATGTTACAACTAATACCACAGAAATGTGAAGGATCATGAGAGACTACTATGAACAATTATACACCAACAAATTGGACAACTAAAAAGACATGGATAAATTCCTAGAAGTATGCAACCTACCGAGACTGAACCATGACGAAATGGAAAATCTGAATGGACTGATTACTAGTAAGTAGATTGAATTATAATCAAAAGCCTCCCAGCAAATAAAAGTTCAGGACCAGATGGCTTCTCCAATGAATTCTACCAAGCATTCAAAGAAGAATTAATACCAGTCCTCCTCAAACTTCTGCAAGAAATAGAAGCGGGAGCTCTTCCAAATTCATTTTGAGGCCAGAATTACCCTGACCCAAAATGAGACAAGAATTCCACAAGAAATCACAGGCCAATATCCCTGATAAACATAGATGCAAAAATCCTCAACAAAATGTTACCAAACCAAATTCAACAATACATTAAAAGGATCATACACCATGATCAAATGGGATTTATTCCAGGAATACAAAAATAGATTCAACATCTACAAATCAGAAGCAACACACCTTATTAACAAAGTGACAGATAAAAATCATATGAATTCAATAGATAGAAAAAAAAGCATTTGACAAAATTCAACATCCTTTTATGATTAAAAAAAAAAAAAACCTCAACAAAGTGGTTTAGAGGAAAATGTACCTCAACATAATAAAGGCCATATATGACAAGGCCAAAGCTAATGTCATACTCAATAGTGAAAAGCTGAAAGCTTTCCTCTAAGGTCAGGGACAAGACAAGGATGCCCACTCTTACACTCTCATCTATCATATTTTTGGAAGTCCTAGCCAGAGAAATTAGGCAAGAAAGCAACCAAATTGGCAAGAAAGAAGTCAATCTGCCACTATCTGTGGACAATATGGTATTATATACAGAAAGCTCTAACGACTAATAAAAATAAAAAAAAAAACAGAATAAATAAATTCAGTAAAGTTGCATGATAGAAAATCAATACACAGAAGTCTGGACTGCATTTCTATTACTAATGAACTATCAGAAAGAGAAATTGATAAAATATTCCATTATAATTGCATCAAAAAGAATAAAATACCTAAGATTAGATTTAACCAAGGAAGTGAAAAACCTGTATGTAGTCAACTACAAGACATTAATAAAAGAAACTGAAGATGACAGCTATAAATGGAAAGATATCCCATGCTCATGGATTAAAAAAATCAATATTGTTAATATGTCCATACTACCCTAAGGAATCTACAGATTCAGTACAATCCCTATCAAAATTCCAGTGGCATTTTCCATAAAATAAAATAATCCTGAAGTTTTTATGAAACCACAAAAGACCCCTGAATAGTCAAAACAATACTAAAAACAAAGCTGGAGGCATCATGCTCCCTGATTCCAACTATATTACAAAGGTGCAGTGATTAAAATGGTATGTATTGGCATAAAAACAGACACACAGATCAATGGAACAGAAGAGTGCCCAGAAATAAACCTATGCATATATGATATGGTCAATTAATTTACAACAAGGAAGCCAAGAATATACAATGGGAATAGGACAGTCTCTTCAGTAAATGGTGCTGGGGAAACCGAACAGTCCCTTGTAAAAGAACATAACTTGACCAGTATCTTACACCATACACAAAAATATACTCACAATGAATTCAAAGCTTAAACCTAAGACCTAAAACCATAAACTAAATAGGTGTTAAGTTCCTTGGCATAGGTCTTGGCCATGATTTCTTGAATCTGACTCCAAAAGCAAAGGAAGTGAAAGCAAAAACACCCAAGCGGACTGTATCTAACTAAAAAGCTCCTCCATGGGGGTGGCCTGGGGGTTCAGTCAGTTAAGCATCTGCCTTTGGCTCAGGTCATGATCCCGGGGGTCCTGGATCGAGTCCCACATCAGGCTCCCTGCTCAGCGGAGAGTCTGCTTCTCCCTCTCCCAGCCCCCACTCATGCTCTCGCTATCTCTTTCTCAAATACATACATAAAATCTTTTAAAAGTTAAATAAATAAAAATAAAAAGTTTCTGCACAGCAAAGGAAAAACCAACCAGATGAAAAGTCAAACCTACTGAGGAGAGAAAATTTTTTCAGGTCATTATATCTGGATAAGAAGCTACTATCCAAATCAAAAACTAATGATGTGATTAACACAACAATAAAAAAAATTTAAAAAAAGAAGCTACTATCCAAATATATAAAGAATTTATACGACTCAATACCAAAAAAAAAAAAAAGAATCCAATTTTTAAAAATGGGCAGAGGATCTGAATAGACAATATTCCAAAGAACATACAGAACGGCCAAAAGGTTCATGAAAAGATGCTTATCTTAACCATCACTAACCATCTGGAAAATGCACATCAAAACCACAATGAGGTATCATTTCACATCTGTCAGAGTGACTATTATCGAAAAGACAAGAAAGAGTAAGTATTGGGAGGATGTGGAGAAAAGGGTACCCTCATGCACTGTTGGTAGCAAGGTAAATTGGTATAGTCACTACAGAAAATAGTATGGAGGTTTCTCAAAAACTAAAACTGGGAGGGGTGCCCTGGCTGGCTCAGTAAGTGGAACACTGAGTTCAAGCCCATGTGGGATGTAGAGATTACTTAAAATTTTAATTAAAACTGGAACTACCATATGATCCAGCAATTCCACTTCTAGGTATTTATCTGAAAAAAGAAAACACTAACTGAAAAAGAGTGTATGCACCCCCATGTTCATTTGCATTATTTACAGTAGCCAAAATATGGAAACAGCCTAAGTGTCCGTTCAATGGATGGAGAATAAAGAAACTGTGTGTATAATGTAGTGATCCAAAGAGGCACCTGTACCCCAATGTTTATAGCATCAATGTCCACAACACCAAACTATGGAAAGAGCCCAGATGTCCATCGACAGATAATGAATAAAGAAGATGTGGTATATAAAAATACAATGGAATATTACACAGCCATCATAAAATCGAAATCTTGCCATATGCAACGATGTGATGGAACTAGAGGGTATTATGCTAAGCGAAAAAAGTCATTCAGATAAAGACAAATACCTTATCATTTCATTCATATATGGAGTGTAAAGAAACAAAACAGAGCTTAGGGGAAGGCAGGGAAAAATAAAACAAGATGAAATCAGAGAGGGAGACAAACCATAAAAGACTCTTGATCATAGGAAACAAACAGGGTTGCTGGAGGAGAGGGGGTGTGGAGATGGGGGTAACTGGGTGACGACATTAAGCAGGCATGTGATATAATAAGCACTGGGTATTATATAAGACTGATGATCGCTGACCTCTTCCTCTGAAACTAATAATACACTATATGTTAATTGAATTTAAATAAATTTTAAAAAGGAAATTGTGTGTGTGCATAAACACTCTGGATTATTCAATATAAAAAAAGAATGAAATCCTGCCATTTGTTACAACATGGATGGACCTTAAGGCATTATGGTAAGTGAAATAAGTCAGACAGAAAAAGACAAATACCATATGATCTCTCTTATATGTGGAATCAAATAAGAAGAAAAAAGACCACACCACCTTATTACAGAGAACAGATTGATAATTGCCAGAGGTGGGGGTGGGAGAAATGAGTCAAGCGAGTCAAAAGATCAAAAGAAAATAAGGAGATAACAATGTATCAAAAAAGAAAAGTTGGGCACATTCTAGCTACTTAAAAGATGGGGGGGGGGGAGATCTGTGAGAGAACAAGGCAGTGTACGTACGTAACAGTCAATGAAGAATGCTGGGCTTTAGAGCCAGAGACCAATGAGTTCTAACACCATCTCTTCTTTAATCCCTGCAGTGCTTATACAAGGCTTAGTATAAAACCAGTAATTATCCTGTATTGTTGGGCCAGTCTCTCAGCTTCCACTGCAGAACAAAAAAGGGTGGGAGTCTGAAAGTTAGGCCAGGTCTGGCTGTTAGGGGCCCTCAGGTGTGTTCGCACACACACCCTTTGCTGACGCCTTCCAAAGGCCATGCTCATTACAACTATAAAAGAAGAAAAACTTTGGTCCTATATTCTCCTCCAGGGGTTCTGCTCACATGTTTCCCCTACCCAACTGTCCTTCCCCCTTGTTGGGGGGGGGCGGATTAACTCGAGTTTCAGGACAAACTCCACAGTCCAACAAATTTTTCCTGATCCCCAATGTTCAGTGCCCCCCCTTGATGCATGCACAGGCCCCAGACCACGTCCCCCACAGCACTTACACTGCTAAACCTGCTGATTTGTCTGTTCACCCTGGTGATGAGATCCATGAGGACAGGGCTCATGGCCAACCTGTCCTTCACTGCAGTCCCCAGGGACAAGCACAGTGCCTGGCACACACAAGCACTCAACAAAGATGTGACCAAATGCAAGAAGGGATCTTGCTAAGCCTCAATCTTCTCAAAAGTGGAATAGAGAGTGTTTCATTTATAGGACTGTGAGATTTAATGATGATATATGTAACACAGCCTAGTACAATTGCCATCCAACAAGTTGCAGATATTCTCATTGAGGCTGTGAATAGTGAACTATTTACTACCAAAAACTGATAGTGATGAAATTCGTACAACCAAATTAATACAGGGGGCCTGAGCGCCAAAATCAATGGTTTGAGACTTTCTGAAGGATCCATCCCCAAAGCCTGTCTTTAGTTCTGTTTCTAATAAAACCACTTGGGAATATGGAGGAGAGGAACATTTGGTCTTGCTCCAAGTAGCCCCCTGTTGTTTCCAGTCTCAGTGAGCATTACCTGAAACCAAGGATCTATGGAAGGGAATGCAGAGAAAAGCTGTTCCCACAGTAAAGAATGAGGGAAGCTGATTTATGAGGCAAGATTCTAAAGGATCAAAATACACACAGCGTGGCACAGCAACCGGGTGAAGAATGGGGCACACCTTTCACAGCCAGGAAACATCAGGGGTGAGTCAACACTGAGGTCAACAGAGAGAAGGGGGAAGAACACAGGTTCCTTCATTCTAGGAAGAACTCACAGGCATCCTGTCACTTGTCAACTGACCCAAGGTACTCTGCGCATTTCTATCTTTGAATTCCTGCAGTTTTGTGGTACATTTAACCACTCCTCCCTTGAGAGAGTCACAAACACAGCACCACCTCTTCCGTGATCTCCATGGAGATTCACCAAGAATTCCCATCCATCATTCTCAATTTTTTTTTTCAAATTGTGTAAGAAGTATATATGGTCATCAGAGAGAATTGGGGAAATACAAAGTGTATGAAGAGGCAGAAGTAAATACCCATAATAACACTGGCATGTTTCCTTCAAGGTTTTGTTTTTTTAAGTTTTGCTTTTTCAAAGTTCTACAGATATAATTTCAAGAATCTAAAAGATTCCCCATGGTTTGTTACAAGAAAAAACTGCATAGTCTCCCTTTCTTTTTCTTCATCTCTCCTTCCACCATCTCTTTGGGCTGATACTTTGGTATTTTCCTCCATGTTTCTAATTTACAAACAAATCTTGTCACTTCTTGATTTTTTTGGTTTTTGGCATTATTGTCAATTTCCCACTATGGCTCACTCATCCTATGCTACAAATGCCGACCCTTCCTATCTGCCTTCATTTTCCCAATGTGGTCATATTATAATTTGAGTGAGATTTTTTTGTTCATAAGTATATTCTTTATGCTATAACTGTGTAAGATCTAAACAGATTTTTCTTTCCTGCACATTTTTTTGTTTTCCCAGGAGTTAACAATTGTCTACCAATAATTCAATACCAAATTCTTGCCAATTTTTAAAGCTCCCTCTCAAAATGTCCAGATGCATCAGGTATTGGTGAATATTTGTCATCCTGGGAGGTCTCTCATGAAGTTTTCTCTCCTAACCTCTCTAAGCTAATAGCCCTCCAGACCTGGTGCAAATCTTCCTTATCACTCTGGAGATGCCCTTCCCCTCTCCCAGCAATGTCTTCCTCTTTCTTGTGTACTCCTTCGTTGTGATCAAACACCTTCTCCAGCTGTTTCCTAAGATGGTAAAATTTTTGAGACTTTCCATACCTGATTCAGTGACCCTTCATCTTGTCTTCATCCTACCCTCAATCTTGTTTGGCTGACAGACTTCCTAATTAAATATCATTTCCTTTTGGAATTTTGAATTGCTCCATTACCTCCCAGCTCCCAGTATTGCTGTTTGGAACTCTCAGAGCCTTCTGTGTCCTGATTCTTTATGCGTGACATGTTTTTCCAGTGCCTAGTATTCTGAAATCTCAAATGTATGTGTAGTGGTTTAAGTCTATTTTCATGGTGGGCCGTTGGTGGAATCCTTCAATCTAGAATCTGTCTTCAGTTCTGGAAAATTCTCTTGAAATTCTTTTCTTTCTTTTCTGTATCCCCAATTATGTGAACATTGGACCTCTTGAGCTTTTTCATTCCCCCCCCCCCATTTTCATCTCTTTGCCTTTTTTTTTTTATTTTATTTGACAGGGGAGACACAGTAAGAGAGGGAACACAAGCAGGGAGGTGGGGGAGGGAGAAGCAGGCTTCCCACCAAGCAGGGAGCCCAATGCAGGGTTCGATCCCAGGACCCTGGGACCATGACCTGAGCTGAAGGCAGACACCCAACGACTGAGCCACCCAGGGCCCCTTTGCCTTTTCTTACTCTACTTTCTAAGAAAGTTATCTTCTATAGACTTCTCATTTCTGCTCTATGTTCTTAATGTTCGAGAGCGTTTTCCTATTCTACACATGTTGTTTTTAGAATATCCTATTCTTACTTCAGGACTATATTATCTCTTTTTATCTAAGGATATTAATAGCAGAATTTTACTTTTATGCTTTCTTTTCTCAGCATAGTCCCTGATTGCTCCAAGTTTCTTTCTTGTTTGTTCTAACCTCTACCTTTGATGTTAGAGGCTTCTCACAACTATCAGGAAATCCTTAGATTTCTGCCCATTTTTAAGAATGGAGAGCTAAAAACTGACTGGAATCTCTGAAAATAAGGACTTCTCATCCGGAGATTCATTATACAGTGATCTGGTCATTTACTGAGGAACTTGCAGAGGAAGTTCTTTTAGCTCTCTGAAAGTCACTGTCTCCCCAACCCTTGCTTCTGGGTAAAGACCAGACTTAAGAGCCAAATAAGTAGTGAGCATTCGGGGGCAGGGGGACAGGTATGTCTCAAAATCCAGTATGTGTATGTTCAATTAATACACTCATTTACCCGTTGTCTGTAGTGAATTCCTACCTCAAAAGTGCCTGGGGTTTATTCTTGCCACAGAAAAAATCTCCAGCCTTTTTCCAGAGTGAGGAAAAAGTAGTTACCATGCTATATGGAGTTAGGGAGGACATCTGGGGTCTTAAAGCTTACTGGGACTTGTGCTACCAACTTCTAGGTTTGGAGAGAATTTATATAGTATAAATGAAATTGGTTTTCAGCTTTCTTCCTCCTGGCTTAGGATTCAGTCTTCCTCATCTATTTTGCAGCTTGCAAAAATCTATTGCTCACATGAAAATATGATCAACACCACTGATATTAGGGAAATGCAAATCAAAACCATAATGAAATACCACCTCATATGTACTAGAATGGTTATAATGTTATGTGTGTGTGTGTATGTATGTATATATATATGTGTGTATATATGTGTATATATATACATATGCACAGATACATGTATATTTATGTATGTATATATGTGATATGGGGAAATTAGAATCCTTACACATTGTTGGTAGGAATGTAAAATGGTGCAGCTGCTATGGAAAACAGTTTGGCAGTTCCTCAAAAAACTAAATGTAGAATTACCATATGACCCATCAATTCACCCTTAGGTGCACATCCAAAAAACTGAAAACAGGTATTCAAACAAAAATATATAAGAATATTCATAGCAGTATTATTCACAATAACCAAATATGAAGACTACCCAAATATCCACCACCCAATAAATGGATAAACAAAATGTGGTATACCCATACAATAAAATATTAATCAACCACAGAAATGCATGAAGTATTCACACATGCCGCAACATGAATGAACCTTAAAAACACTATCCTGAGTGAAAGAAGCCAAACACAGAAGGCCACACATTGACTCCAGTTATATGAAATATCCAGAATAGGCAAATTCACAGAGACAAAGCAGATTAGGGGCTGGGGGTAGGGGACAAACTAGTGGTTGCCAGGGAATGGAAGTGGTAGGATGGAGGAAATAGGCAAAGGGGAGCAAGAGATACAAACTTCAGTTATAAACTAAATCACAGGGAGGAAAAGTACAGCATAGGGAATCTAACCAATAACATTGTCCTAACTTTGTATGGTGGTAGTTAGCTACACTCAACATGATGAGCACTGAGTAATATACAATGGTTGAATCACTGTGCTACACACCTGCAACTAAACATTGTATGTTAACCATACTTCAATTTCAAAAAAGGCATTGTAAAGCTGAATCCTACCTTCAAGGAGCTTACTAACAAGATAATATTTTTAAAATAACAACGAAAGAGAGACAGACAGACAGACAAAACAAGACAGACAGACGGAAAGACAGGGGAGAGAGAGAGAGAGAGAGGGAGAGAAAGAAAGAGAAAGAAAGAGAGAGAAGAGAGAGAGAGAGAGAGGAAAGAGAGAGAAAGAGAAAGAGAGAAAGAGAAAGAGAGAGAGAGAGAGAGAGGAGAGAGAGAGAGAGAAAGAAAGAAAGAAAGAAAAGAAAGAAAGAAAAGAAAGAAAGAAGAAAGAAAGAAAGAAAGAAAGAAAGAAAGAAAGAAAAGAAAGAAAGAAAGAAAGAAAGAAAGAAAGAAAGAAAGAAAGAAAGAAAGAAAAAGAAAGAAAGAAAGAAAGAAGAAAGAAAGAAAGAAAAAAGAAAGAAGAAAGAAAGAAGAAAAAGAAAGAAAGAAAGAAAGAAAGAAAGAAAAAGAAAGAAAGAAAGAAAGAAAGAAAAGAAAGAAAGAAAGAAAGAAAGAGAAAGAAAGAAAAAGAAAGAAAGAAAGAAGAGAAAAGAAAAGGAGAAAATAAGAAAGAGAAAAGAAAGAAAAGCACGCTCTACAGTAAATTAGCATGGCCAGAATAGTTTGGTCTGTGTCCTGGAGATCAAAAGGAAAGGCTCTAGCTGTGGGTACAGCAAAAGGCTTCCCAAATAAGCAGTGACTTGGACCTGTGTAAGAAATAACCTCAGAGATTACCCCAGTAAGTTGTGTCAGAAACACAATAAACACAGGAAAACAAATGTATTTATGGTATGCATGGTCTGGAGACCAACTAGGCCAGTTTGTAATAAATGATATCCTAGAAAAAAGTGGTCTGGGGTCATATTATGAAGAGCTTATTTGCTAACTTGACGCTTTCCAAAAATATATATATGTAAGTCTCCAAACAAAATTATCTCAAACTTGGGCTCTCCAAGTCAGGCTAAACTGTTTGCTTTAGCCAACCCATTCACAATCCTTCATACTGGATTTAATCCTGGGCATTTCCATTTTCAGCTTTGAAAGAAGATAAATGGCACCGATTGTCATAAACTGCATATTCCAATCTGCTGAATTTTAGCACCCTTGGCAGTGACAGGCCTGGGCTTATATTACTGTCCAAAGTTCCACACAAAAGGAATTCATGAACCACACTCTGACTCAGCCCTGGAGGTAAGAGCAAATAACACTGACTGGTAAGCAAATGGCCTCTGAAGGCCAAAATATTCACTCCTTCCAGTTCAATTGGAGAGACCAGAGAATTGGGGGTGTGGCTACTGAAAAGCCATGGGTGGTCTGGTGATTTGTCAGTGGACTGGGAGGGAAGGTAAAATCATCACCTCAATCTCTATCCAGTGCTGGGCTTCCCAGCTACATAAACTCTATGACTTTTGCGATTGTTGAGTTTCAGTCATTCGCACTTAAAAGGATTCTGATAAACACACCCCCAGTAAGCCCCAGTATCACTGAGCTCAATCATCGCACTTAAACAAGTTCTCATTAAATCAAACTCTAGTTCTCATTAAATGAGCTAAGCTGTAAACTCCCTGGATGTCTATCTCTTCATCAACTTGTACATCTCAAGTATTTAACCATGAATGGATAGAATGAAATTAAGCCAAAAAAATTAACAAAGAAATGGAGAAAATACTGAAGTTTCTACCTAATTTGTTTATTCATCTTCTTTCTTCCAACTCCAATTCTCTGCTCCGAATCCCACCAAGTAAGATTTCTAGTAGGTCTTCAACTGATGACAACAGAGGCCATAGTTTTAAGGGAGGAAACCATCTACACAGAGAATTCCATGAGGGTAACCTCTGCCAACTTCCCAAATCCCATCCCAGTGAACCTGAGATAGGAACAAAGGAAAAAGGATGGTTCGTGTTTTGAGAGTCTCCATACAAGGTGAGGCACCTTACTAAGTGCCTTGTAAATTTTCTCTCTCAGCTGTCACCAGGCTCTTCAATTATAGGTACTTGAGGAACCCAAAGAGAAGCTTTATACCAATGAGGAGCCCAAAGAGAAGCCGAAAATCTTGCCCAAAGTCATACAATTACACAGACAACAGATTCAGACTTGCATACTCCTGTCTCCACAACGTACTGCACCACAAGATCAGTTTATTGGGTAAATGCCTAGATGATATGAGTCGAGGGTCCCCCCAAAAGACTAACTCCTCAAAAACGTCCCTTCCCGAGGCTAGAAATTCTACCAAAAACTCATTCTTTAGGTTGCTATGTTACAATCTTAAAAATAACTTTCATTTATATTAATGCTTCATTAGTTACGAATCACTTTCATATAAATTCTTTTGTTTGATCTTCAAGCAACCCCATGAAGCTGGTATGTTATCCCCATACTGCAGATGAGAAAACAAAGGTCAGAGAAGAGACGTGTCCAAAGCAAAGCCATCAATCGCTGGTTTCCTCAGTCTTTTAACTCCCTGTTTTCAGATGCTTCGCTTACAGGCAAACTGACAAGGGGGCTAAGGGCTGATACTGCCTCAGACACGAAGGGGACCGGTGCCTCAGGAGGAGGAGGAGGAGGTAAGGACAGAGTGGGGGGGGGCTAACTGCCCATCACACAGTCTGCCCTGGGCTTGAAATTGGACCAAGATGCCCGGGTGTTACCAGTAGAGTCACTACGCATCCCAGCCTGGGACAGCCCTGGGTTAGGCCTGTTTCCCCAGCATAATTACTAATAGCTCCCTCTTTTCTTTTCAAAAGCATCCCAGTTTGCACAATAAATTATATGGTCCCTGCAGTTACTAAACACCACAGGTAGAGATTGGAGGGGAGGTCCCCACACCACCGTCCCTGCACAGCTCCCAGCTGTGTGTGTTTCAAGGCAGTGCAACTGAATCATTTTGCTTCCCACCTCAGATGAGATATTTAAAAAAAAAAAAACAAAAAAAAGGATTATAACAGTTCAGAGAGGCCCCTGGGCAGCGGAACTGGACTCCATCCAGTTGTACAAGCGCTTTTTCTCCTTTGGTAATTACTGGTTGCTCAGCAAGCTTAGCACCAACACTCGCATAAGCCACCATGTAATTACGGGAAGGCTTGAAAGAAGGACTCCCTGAAAATGACACGGCCTTTTCCAGGAGGACACATGCACACACACGTCCGTGCGCCTGTCCTCACAGGCTCTCCACCCAGAGAGAGCCAGTTAACAGCAGTAACAGCTTGTACGCGGACAGCACTTGACCGTTTACGAAGCTCTCTCACCCACATTATCCCATTTGTTCTCCGACACCCTCATGATGCAAGGGGACAAGTGGTCGAAGCTCCAGTTTACAAGGGATAAAACTGAGGTTCAAAGAAGGAGAAATGACTGCCCCAGGTCACACTGCTGGAAGGAGACAAAGCTGGGACAAGAATGATGCTCAGATGCCCTCTACGCCACACGTACCCAAGCAGCAGTGTTCAGCTCAGAGCTAGCTTCTGCTGTGCAGAGGACAGACGGACAACCCCTACTCCCCACACTTCCAAGGCCGGAGGTCACTCACTCAGCCACCTCTGTGTCCACCTGACCCAGAGTTTCAGCCTTCTTTCTACCCCTCCACATACCTGTTTAGGTGTCATTTCAGTTCAGTTAGGGTTTGTTAAGTGACTCATCCACGTTCAGCCCCAAGGGATTTAAGGCTTGGCCTCAGCCCCCCCAGAGCTCACAATCCAATGACGTAGGAGAAAGGAGGGGGGTCTGGCACTTGAAGCTCTGGGCACCCAGGTCTCCTCTGACACTGAGAGATTTGGGTGATTTGGACAATTTGGCTCACCCCTTTGTGTTTCAGTTTCTTTCTCTTTAGAATGAGCATGAACTCAATTAGAGTTGTAATCTGGTGGCCAGGGGGCTGCACCCACTTTCCCCAGATACCTAGAATTGGCCTACACAGCATTTTTATATCATTTCTTAAAATCTTCCTACATTGCCCTGCCATTCCTAAACCCACACAAAACTGTTTTTGCTCTTTCATGTTCTCTGCGGAGGCTTTTACATTTGCAACCCCTAACCCAGATAACCTCAAAGGCCCTCCCAAATGAACATTCTGGGTTTGGGAGTTGGCAGCAACTCAGACTCTGGAGCCAGGCTGCAACTTACTAGCTATATGACCTCAACTAAATTATTAGCTTCCATCCCAAAGTACCCACTCGGCTGAGGATAATCATAGTACCTACTTCATAGGATCTGCAGCCTTTTGAGATTGGCTTCTTTCACTTAGTGATGCATATTTGAGGTTCCTCCAAGTCTTTTCATGGCTTCATAGCTCATATCTTTATAGCACCAAATAATATTCCATTGTCCAGATACACCACAGTTTATCCCTTCACCTATTGGTTGCCAAGATATTTGGCAATTATGATGAAAACTGCTATAAACATCTATGTGCATATTTCTGCATGGACATAGTTTTTTAACTCCCTTCAGTAAATACCAAGGAGTGTGACTGCTAGATCATATGGTAAGAGTACATTTAGTTTTATAAGAAACTGCCAGATTGTCTTCCAAAGTGGCTGTAATAGCTTGCTTTCTCACCAGCAATAAATGAGAGTTCCTATTGTTCCAAATCCTTGCCAGCATTTGGTACTGTCAGGGTTCTACATTTGGTCCATTCTAATAGGCGTGTTGTAGTATCTCATTTTAATTTGCATTTCCTTGATGACCTACGATGTGGAGCATCTTTTCATGTGCTATGTGCCATCTGTAGATCTTCTTGGGTGAAGTGTCTACTAAGGTTCTTGACGTGTTTTTAAAATTGTTTTCTCATTGAGTTTTAAAGAGTTCTTTGTATATTTCAGGTAAGTCCTATCAGATGTGTCTTTTGCAAATATTTTCTCCCAAGTCTGTGCCTTGTCATGTCTTTTTCTTGACTTTGTCTTTGTTATGTTAGTCACCATACATCATTAGTTTTTGATGTAGTGTTCCATGATTCATTGTTTGTGTATAACACCCAGTGCTCCATGCAGAATGTGCCTCTTTAATACCCATCACCAGGCTAACCCATCCCCCACCCCCCTCCCCTCTAGAACCCTCAGTTTGTTTCTCAGAGTCCATAGTCTCTCATGGTTCTTGACTTTGTCTTTTGCAGTTTTCATTTTAATCAAGTCCAGCCTCTCTTTCATAGATGTCTGAAAAATCACCCCCATATCCAAGATTATCTAGGTTTTCCACTATATTATCCTCTAGGAGATAGAGTTTTTTAGTTTTACAGGAGTGTTATAGTTTTGCATTTTTCACTTAGATCTATGATCCATTTTGAATTAATTTTGTGAAGAGTATAAGGTCTACATCTACTTTCCTTTTCTTGCATGTGTATGTCCAGTCATTTCAGCACCATTTGTTCACTGTTCTTCGCTCTACTATATTCTCTTTGCAACTTTGTCAACGGTCCATATATTTGCATCAGTCTTTTTCTGGGCTCTCTATTCTGTTCCACTGATCCTTCTTCCACCAATATCACACTGTCTTGATACGATAAGTGTATCTGATGCTCGAATTGGGTAGTGTCAGTGTTCCAAATATGTTCTTCTTCAATACTGTGTTGGTTATTCTGTATCTTTTGCCTCTCCATACAAACTTCATCAGTTTGCCAACACCTACAAAATAGCTTGCTGGAATTTTTATTTGGATTGTCCTGAATCTACAAATCAAGTTGAGAAGAACTGCTGTCTTGACAACACCGAGTCTTCATATCCATGAACATGGAGTATCTCTCCATTTATTCAGTGCTTCTTTGATACTCATCAGTTTTCTAGTTTTCTACATATACATCTTATACATATTTTGTTACATTTTATACCTAGATTATTTCACTTTGGTCGGGGCAGGGAGAGTGGCTAATGTAAATAGCATAATGTTTTCAATTTCGAAGTGCACTTGTTCATTGATATATAAAACAATTGTCTTTTGAACATTAACCTTATACCGTGCAATCATGCTATAATCGTGTATTGCTTCCAAGAGATTTTTGTCAATTGCCAGATTTTCTATATTGTGTCTATCTGCAAAGAGTTTTAGTTCTTCCTTCCCAATCTGTATACCTTTTATTTCCTTATCTTCTCTTACTGCATTAATTAGGATTTCCAGTAGGATGTTGAAAAACAGAAGGGGGGGCGCCTGGGTGGCTCAGTCGGTTAAGCGTCTGCCTTCTGCTCAGGTCCTGATCCCAGGGGCCTGGGATCAAGCCCTGCATCAGATTTCCTGCTCAGCAGGAAGCCTGCTTCTCCCTCTCCCTCTCCCTGCCACTCTGCCTACTTGAGCTCTCTGTCAAATAAATAAAATCATTTAAAAAAGAAAAACAGAAGAGGGAATAGCCTTGCCTTATTCCTGATCTTAGTTAAAAAAATAAATAAAGTATTTTTTACTATTAAGCATGATGTTAGCTAGGTCTTCTTTATGAATATTCTTTATCAAATTGAGGAAGTTCCTTATTCCTAGTTTACTGACCATTTTTATCAATGGGTGTCCCATTTTGTCAAATGCTTTTTCCACATCTATTGGTATGATTTTTCTTCTTTAGCCTATTGATGTGATAAATTCCATTGATTTTTCTAATGCTGAATTAGCCTTGCCTAACTGGGATAAATTCTACTTGGTGTGGTGTGTAACTTAATACATTGTTAGGTTCAACTTACTAATACTTTGTTGAGGTTTTTTAATATATCTGTGTTCATGGGAGACACTGGTCTGTAGTCTCCTTTTCTTAGGTCTTTGATTTTGGTATTAGGATAATGTAGGTCTCACAGAATCTCTCTCTTTTGAAAGACTGTAGAGAATTGGTATTTCTCCTTTACATGTTTGGTAGACTTCACCAGTGTTCCATTGGGCTTGGTGCTATTTGAAAGAGGTTATTAGTGGTTTAATAGATATAGGCTTATTAGATTATCTCTTTGACTTTTGTCACATTGTGTCTTTCAAGGAATTGCTCCATTTCACATAGGTTATCAAATTTGTGGTCACAGATTTAATAGTACTCTTTTATTATCCTTTTAAAGTACATGGGATCTATAGAAATGTCTGCTCTTTCACTAGAGCTATTAGTAATTTGTGTGGGCTTTTTTTTTTGTTTTTTTTTTTTTAAGCCTCACTGAAGGCATATGGTCTTTCCCTAAGAATGAAGTTCTGGCTTCATTGATTTCCTCTATTGGTTTTCTATTTTCAATTTCATTAATTTCTGCTCCAATTTTTATAATTTTTCTTTGTTTTACTCTGGACTTAATGTACTCTTCTAATTTCCTCACAAAGATTTTTTTTTATCTTTTTCTAATAAACGCATTCATGGCTAGAAGTTTCCCTCGAAACACTGTTTTTGCTGCATCCCACAAATTTTGATAAGCTGTATTTTTATTTAGTTAAAAATATTTCTCAAGATTTTTTTCTTTGACCCATGTGTCACTTAGAAGTGTGTTGCTTAGGGGCACCTGGGTGGCATAATCGGTTGGGCATCCAACTAGGTTTTGGCTCAGGTCACAATCTCAGGGCCTTGGGATTTGAGCCCCATGTTGGGCTCCACACTCAGCACATAGTCAGCCTGGGATTCTCTCTCCTTCTGCCCCTTCCCCACCACATGCTCTCTAATAATTTTTTTTTAGAGTATGTTAATTCCATCATGGTCTAAGTGCACACACTGTATGATTTCTAGTCTTCTAAATTTGTTAAGATGTGGTTTATGGCCCAGAATGTTATCTTGGTCAATGTTCTTTGTGAACTTGAGAAGAATGTGGATTCTGCAGCTGTGGATTAAGTACATCCATTATACCTATTTATTTTCAGTTGATTCCTGGTGTTGAGTTCAACTATGTCCTTACTCATTATCTGCATGCTAGATATGTCCATTCCTGATAGTACTGAAATCTTAAACAGTGGATTCATCTATTTGTCCTTGTAGTTCTATCAGTTTTTTGATTCATTATGTAGCCTTTTCAAATTATGTCTTCTTGGAAAATTGATCCCTTTATCATCATGTAATGCCCTTCTTTATCCATGAAAATTTTATCTGAAGTCTGCTCTGTCTGAAATTAACATAGCCACTTCTGCTTTCTTTTGACAAGTGTTGGCTTGGTACAGCTTTCTCCATTTACTTTTAATCTATGTGTGTTTATGTTTAAAATGAGTTGATTGTAGACAACATGTAATGAGGTCTTGATTTTTGATCCACTGTGTCTTTTTATCAGTGCATTTAGACCACTGACATTCAAAGCAATTACTGGTGTAGTTGGATTAATATCTACCATATTTGCTACTGTTTTCTATTTGTTGTTATTGTTCTTTGTTCCTGTTTTTCTTTTTTTCTGCCATTTCTAGTTTTAATTGATTATTTCTAGGATTCCATTTGCTCTCCATTCTTAGTCTATTTTTTTTTTAACTTTTTTTTAGTGGTTACTCTAGAGTTTGCAGGATACATTTATCACTAATCCAAGTCTACTTTTAAACAACATAACACTATACTACTTCTCAGGTAGCTCAGGTAGGTTAGAGTAACAAAATAATCCGAATTCCTCCCTTCTGTCCTACCATTGCTGTCATTTACTTTATTTATACACAAGTATACCTAGTCTAATCAGTGTCGCTATTTTGTTTTTGGTTTAAGATTTATTAGAGAAAGGTGGGGGGAGCAGAGGAAGAATGACAAGCAGACTCCACGCTGAGCACAGAGCCCGACATGGGGCTCAATCCCACAACCGTGAGATCATGACCCGAGCCAAAATCAAGAGTTGGATGCTTAACTGACTGAGCCACCCAGGCACCCGCAGTGTTGCTATTTTGGCCAAACTGTTAAGTCTCGAACAAGAGTAAGAAAAAACTTTTCACTTTGCCTTTACTTATTCCTTCTTCACGCTCTTCCTTTATTTAGATCTGATTCCTTCTCCAGCTTTACTGAGATATAATTGACTTCTACCACTGTGTAAGTGTAACGAGTATAATGTGATAACTTGACACACATATATTGGGAACTGTTACCCACAACAAAGTTAACACATCCTTCACCTCACATAATTACCATTTTGTTATGTTGAGAACATTAGTGCTCTACTCTCACATCAACTTTAAAAGTACACAATACAGTATTTTTAACTATAGTCACCATGCTATACATTAGATCCCCTGAACCTATTCACCTTTTATCTGAAAGTTTGTACCCTTCAACCAACATCTCCCAATTTCCCCCATCCTTCAGCCCCTGGAAACTACCGATCTACTGTTTCTCTGAATTTGATGGGTTTTTGTATAAGTAAGATCATACAGTATTTGTCTTTTTCTATCTGACTCATTTTACTTAGCATAATGCCCCCAAAGTCCATTCATGTTGTCACAAATGATAGGAATTTTTTTTTGAAAGATTTTATTTATTTATTTGACAGAGAGAGACACAGCGAGAGAGGGAACACAAGCAGGAGGAGTGGGAGAGGGAGAAGCAGGCTTCCTACTGAGCAGGAGCCCAACACAGGGCTCGATCCCAGGACCCTGGGATCATGACCCAAGCTGAAGGCAGATGCTTAACAACTGAGCCACCCAGGCGCCCCAGGAGTGCCTTTTTTAATGGCTATTATTTCACTGTGTGTATATTTATCACAGTTATCCATTAATCCATCAATGGACATTTTTAGGGGGCAAAGGGGCACAGGGAGAGGGAGAGACAGAATCTTAAGCAGGATCCATGCCCAGCACAGAGGCCAACATGGGGCTCAATCTCATGACCCTGAGATTGTGACCTGAGCCAAAATCAAGAGTTGAACACTTAACTGACTGAGCCACTGAGGCGCCCCTCCATCAATGGACTCAAATTGTTTTCATGTCCTGGCTATTGTGAGTAATGCTTCAATGAACATGGGAGTACAGACATCCCTTCAAGGTAACAATTTCATCTCTTTCAAAATTACACCCAAAAATGGGATTGCTCGATCATAGGATCACAGAGGAGTTCTATTTTTAATTTTTTGAGGACCCTCCATACGGTTTTTACATAGTGGCTGTACCAATTTTCATTCCCATTAACAGTGCACCAGGGTTCCCTTTTCTCCACATCCTCACCAGCATCTGTGGGGGTTTTTTGTTTGGTTTGGCAGTAGCCATTCTAACAGGTGTGAGGTGATAGCTCATTGTAGTTTTGATTTCCATTTCCCTGATGATTAGTGATGTTGCATACCTTTTCAGGTACCTGTTGGCCATTTGTAAGTCTTACTTTGTAAAAATTTCTATTCAAATCCTCTGCCCACTTAATTGGATTATTTGGGTTTTGGGGGTTTTTTTGTTTTTTTATTTTTTACTATTGAGTTTTACTATAGTTTTACTATTGAGTTACATTCCTTACACTTTGGGTATTAACCCCTTATCAAATATATGGTTTGCAATTATTTTTCCAATTCTGTAGGTTGCCTTTTCATTTTGTCCATGGTTTCTTTTGCTGTATAGAAGCTTTTTAGTTTCATGTAGTTCCACTTGTTGATTTTTGCTTTTGTTGTCAGAACCAAAAAATCATTGCCAAGACCGATGTCAGGAAGGTTCTTCTGCGTATATTCTTCTATGAGTTTTATAGTTTCAAGTCTGACATTTAACTCCTTACTGTATTGCCAGTTAATTTTTGTAAGTGGTATAAGAAAGGGGTTTAATTTCATTCTTTTGCATAAAGCTATCCAGTATTCCTAACAATTTATTGAAAAACCTATCCTTTCCCCATTGAGTATTCTTGGCTCCCTCATCAAATATTAGTTAGCCATAGACATATGGGTTTATTTCTGGGCTCTCAACTCTGTTCCACTGGTATGCCAGTACCATATTGTCTTGATTACTACAGCTTTGTAATGTACTTTGAAATCAGGAAGTATGATGCCTCCAGTTTTGTTCTTTCTCAAAGACTGCTTTGGTTATTCAGGGTTTTTGTGGTTCCGTAACAATTATCTGTTCCATAACAGGATTATCTTTTCTATTTCTGTGACAATTGCCATTGGAATTACATTCAATCTACAGATGGCTTGGGGTAGTATCCATGAACAAAGGTTATCTTTTCATTTATTTAGGTTTTCTTAAATTTCTTTCATAAATGTCATAGTTTCCAGTGTATAAATCCAACTTTCTTGGTTAAATTTATTCCTATTTTATTCTTTTTGATATTATTGTAAATGGGATAATATCCTTTATTTCTTTTTCAGATAGCTCATTGTTAGTATAAAGAAATATGTATGTTGATTTTGTATCCTGATTAGTAATTCATTTATGAAGTTGAAATTTTTTGGAGACTTCAGGATTTTCTGTATACAAGATCATTTCATCAGCAAACAGGAAATTTTTTTTTTTCTGATTCAGAGGCCTTTTCTTTTTCTTGCCTAATTGCTCTGGGAAAGACTTCCAGTATGTGCTGAATAGAAATGTTGAGAGAGAGCACCCTTGTCTAGTTCCTGATCTCAATGGCAAAGCTTTCAAACTTTCACCACTGAGTATGAGGTCAAAGTGAGCTTGTCAAATATGGCCTTTCTTATGTTAAAGGATATTCCTTCTATATTCAATTTATTGATAGATTTTATTATGAAAGGAGGTTGAATTTTGTCGAGTGCTTTTTCTGCATCTATTGAGATGCAGATCCAAGTTTGGACCTGTTATCACACTCATCTCTAAAGAAGTTGTTTTAACCTGTATTATAAGTCAGGTCTACTGGCAACAAATCTCAATTTTTGTCTGAGGAAGTACTGTTCCTTCACTTGTGAATGATAATTTCATAGGGTACAGAATTCTAGGTTGGGGTTTTTATTTCCCCACAACATTTTAAATATTTTATTCCACACTCTTGTTTGCACAGTTTCTAAGGAGAAGTTGGATATAATGCTTATCTTTGCTTCTCTTTTTTTTTTTTTTTTTCCTTTTGGCTGCTTAAGATTTTCTTTCTTTGATTTTCTTTAGTTTGAAAATGAGATAGGTAGATGTAGTCCTTGCTGGTGGTGGTGGTGGTTTTGGCATTTATCCTACCTGGTATTCTCCGAACTTCCTCAACCTGTGGCTCAGTATCTGACATCAATTCAGGGGAAATTCTCAGTAATTATTGTTTCAAATGTTTCTTCTCTTCCCTCTCCTTCTGGTGTTCCCATTACAGGTATGTTATACCTTTTGTAGTTGTCCCACAGCTCTGTTATTTTGTCTTTTCTCTCTTTGCTTTTCACAGTTTTGGAGGTTTCTACTTCATTATCATCAAGGTCAGATATTCTTTCCTCAGCTGTGTCCAGTCTAAATAAATCTTTTTAAAAATTGCCTTTGGGCTTATTAGTATTCACTTCAGAGAGAGAGCATGCATGCGGCAGGGAGAGGCAGAGGGAGAAAGTCCTAAGCAGACTCCACACTGAGCATACAAACTGACACAAAGCTCAATATCACAATCCTGAGATCATGAACCTGAGCCAGACCAAGAGTCAGACGTTCAACCAACTGTGCCACCCAGGGACCCGAAGCCCAAAGAGCATTCTCCATTTCTCTTAAGTATTTTTGATCTCTAGCATTTTTTTGGTTCTTAGAATTTCCAGGTCTCTGCTTACATTGCCCATCTGTTCCTCCATGAAGTCTACTTTGTCTATTAGAGCCCTTAGTGCATTAATCAGTTTTAAATTCCTTATCTGATAATTCCAACATCCCTGCCACAATCAGGTCTTGCTTGGTCTCTTCCAACTGTCTTATGCTTTTCAGTATTTCTTGCAAGTGTTTCTTGATAACTGGGCATAATGCACTGGGTAAAAAGAACTGCTATAAATAGGCCTTTAGTAACACATGGGGGAAAGGGAAACATTTTATAATCCGATTAGATTCCCATCTTTTAGTTTCAGAACACGTGCCTCATAGAACTTCACATGTGCTTCTCAGGTGTTTGTAGACAGGCTAACTAGAGTAGGCTGAATGTGGGCATGGCCCTTCTTCCAGGGAAATTAGGCTCTGGTGAATTCTCCTAAGGAAAGATTTTAAGTACAGAAGGCTCTGTCATGTTTCAAAAATAGTTCCATTCCCCCTACCTCCTGCCAGCAGTACAATGGGATTTTCCTCTTTATTTAATATGAGAACCTGGTAGAGATCCAGAAAGTAAAATACACAAAAGTGTGGGAGCCCCCTGGTGACTGGGTGCCCCTGGAATTATTAACTGTGAATTGTCCACATTATACCTCCAGCAATTCATCAATTACAATTGAGGTTTCTATACCCAGGTGCTGGTTCCCAGGGATGTTGCTGCTCTGGTACGTTGTGATTCTCTACATTTGTCTGTCAATCTCTCCAATTTAGGAGGCAGTTCACCCTGTGACCTCACTTCTCTTATGGATCTAAGTAAAGCTATTTTCCAGTTTATTCAACTTTTCACTTTTTGTTATCATGCACCAGACTTCCAAGCTTGTTACAGGCTGGACCAGAAACCTGAAGTCTTTATTCTTAATTGAGGTAAAATTCTTATTACACACAATTAACCACTTTCAACAATTTAGGAGCATTTATTACATTCACAATGTTGGGCAAACATCACCCTTATCTAGTTCCAAAACCTTTTTTTTTTTTTTTTTTGGAGAGAGGGAGGGAATCCTTTACTGAGGGGCTTCAGGGTAAAGTCAAAGGTCTGGGAGGACAATGAGATCCAACATCTTCAGCCTGGCCAGAAATTCCCCAGTTCCACAGTCACCAAGAAGCATTATCATTATCTTAAAAGGAAACCCCATACTCATTAAGCAGTCACTTCCTCCCCTCACCCAAACCTTGGCAGCCACTAATCTTTATCTGTGTGGATTTACCTGTATGTTCTGGATATTTCATATAAATGAAAAAAACATCTGATCTTTTGTGACTGGCTTCTTTCACTTGGCATAATGTTTTTAAAGTTCATCATGTTGTAGCATGGATCAGTACTCCATTTATTTTTAAGGTTGAGTAATATCCCATGATGCAGATACACCACATTTTGTTTATTCATTCATCCACTCATGTAACATCCTGTGCCTTTTTCCTGTCATCCAGAATAGCGATTCTAAAATGTCCTCAGAGAGGCCAGGTCATCCTCAGCAAGACCCCTTTTGGGCCCAGCCACTTTGAACATACACATTCTAAACAGACACCAGAAGGACGATCTATCTGCTCCAGCCCCTCCAGATGAGGGCACTGGTCTTCCCCACACCAGAGACAGAAGAACATGTGACATTTGGAGACTGACATTGGGGGTTTGTTGTTAGGTTTAAAGAGATAGAAAAGTGGTAGAATTTTCTTCTCTTGGAAACCCAGGAGAAAGGGGGAAGAAAAGTAAAAGGAGGTTGCTTTGAATTAATTGTACCACAGGCAGGAGTAAAGCTAAGTTTTAGAGTGTATATTCTGGAGAGCTAAGAAATATCCCTACAATAGAAACAATCACTCTTTAATTATAACAGTTAGGGTAATTCCACAAGCTCAAAAAAGCTCCTAAAAAAAAACTACCAAGAGAAACATGTTTGCTTTTACCACCTAATATCTTGCCCATAGTCAAAAGCAGAGAAATGCCTACCCCTGGCCCCCTGCAAGTTGTCCATGTCCTAGTTCCTAGAACCTGCGGATCTGTTACCTTACATGGCAAAATGGACTTTGCTGATGTGCCTTAGATGAAGGATCTTGCAATAGGGAGATGACCCTGGATTATCAAGGGTCTTTTATAAGACGGAGCCCAAAGGTCTGAATCAGAGAAGGACATATGAAAACAAAAGCAGAGCTCAGAGTGATGCAAGGCCCCAAAGCCAAGGAATGTGGGCAAGCTCTGAGAACCTGGAAGGATAAGGTAACAGATTCTTCCCTAGAGCATCTGTGAAAAACACAGGCCTACTAATACTTTGATTTTAGCTCAGTAAGACCCATTTTGGACTTCTGACCTCCACACAGTAAGATACACAGTAAGTTTGTGTTGTTTTAAGCAAGTGAGTTTGTGGTCATTTGTTTCAGAAGCAATAGGAAACTAATATACCCCTCTAAAATATCCAGCCATTTAACAAGCAATCACCAATATGTAGAAACACTGAGAAGTCAGACTTTTCCATGAGGATGGTGTTTGTGTCTTCATGATGAAAATGTAGTGCCTACATGTTAGAAACCCAACACACAGGAGGGAGAAAGGGAGGAAACACACAAGGAAACCTGGAATAAGAAGCAAAATTTAGCCCTGAAGTTTGTTACACTAGAAGGAGAAAAAAAAAATCTGAAGGATCACAAATTTTTCACATCTGCCATAAAACATTTCACAGCACCTTCAAATCAGATGGGCCCTGGTGAAAGGTTTTAACAAGCCAATACCCCGTGTGGTAAGGCTCAGAAAACGAACTTTCAATTCTCTTAATTTTCCAGTTAAATGAATCTGATTTTCTCCACAGAGAGGGAATTAAACTCCCCCAAACCAAGAAAATCCCCTTTCCACATAACAACTGATACAGTAAAGATAAAACTTGGCTATGTAATGGTCTCATTACTCTCGTTGCAAACCATCTGTCAAATTTTGTTTAACAAGTAGAGTAAATTCAAGAGAAATAAATAACAGTTGTCTGAAACCCTCATGTCCACACAGGTATACTTTAAATGAGCTTTGCTTGACATAAAGCGTGCGCACGCAGACACACACACACACACACACACACACATTCTCAATTTCCTGGCAATGCACTCTTGCTTAAATACACAAACATCAAGCACAGAGAGGGATGCAAATCATTCCTCCTCCTCCCTCCTCCCCCACTCCCTCCCATCTTGCTCCTCTGAGAACTCAGACCCAAACCAGTTCTGCTCCTTCCCAGCTGCCAGTTCCCAAGAACATTCACAACCCGTAGTCCTCCTAAAACAAACAGCACATAAATCAGCAACAAAAACTCACTCAACTTCAAACCCAGGCGATTCCAACATTAATAGTGCCTTTGTTGTCAATAAACCTCGATTTGACTTCTCCTATTTTTATGTGTATTTTATTTATAAATTACTAATGCTTTTCTTGAAGCAGAATGGTCAAAGTAATAGTCTACACTGAACCACTCCACCAGCGGGAAAAGAATAAAAAAAGATATATTTCACTTTGAGTAAAGGAGAGAGAACTATTAGCTGTGAATATATAGGCATTTCCTAATTCTGCTTGATCTCCAGTACCTATACTCCCCCCCAGCCCTCCCCACCCCCACCACCTCCTCGGAAGGAACAAAGACCATGTGGACTCCATGCTGTAGTCAATTCAACAGATAGAAAGTAGAAGTCACAGCCCTGAGGAGCCATTCTCTCAAGCTGTGCCTATTCTTCAGAGGTTAGAGTATTGATAGATTTGTCCACACTGGTAGACGTGTAGAGGTGGTGGTAGTGGTTTATACTAAGTGAGAAACTACTATAAACCAGGTACATGACAGAACCCTTCAGCTCCTCAGGAATGCTAACAGCTTTCAGAAGCAATAGCTCTTTCTTTCCCCAACTTCAGAGGAAATGGAAGAGTGAGCTGTTCACAGAGGAAAGCAGAAGAGGAAGAAGCCAGTATTTAATATGAAGTTCCACTTCTTTCTTGGCCCAGAAACCACGAAGACCCAATTCTCTCCTGCAGGGAGCTCTGGATCGAATGGGTTTGGAAGATGAAGTGCCTCATATGAAGGGAACAGAGAAAAACAATGGCAAGCCAGGTTTTTTCAAGCCATCCAGAGACTTTCAGATTTCTGGTTCAAATGGTTGAAAACATGGGTTGCTTATACAAAACTTGGGAGATACTGAGAACCGTTACATGGACAGGTAAGTTCTGTCATACTGGGATGGGGACAACAGCCCCTGAAATGCCAAGGCCTTCCCCAAGCTGGCCCCATTTGCAAACAGACACATAGGGTCCCAACTTCCATCACAGGTTCATGGCAGATAAGAGCAGGAAGGCACCTGAGACATGGCCTTATCCAAACACTCACTCAGGAATGGCTCACAGTCCCACAATATGTTAAGGGGTAAAGTTACAACCAGAATCCTAGTTTTCTCACTCCTTCTGTATTTTATTTTCCATCCAAAAATGTTGGGGCTCCTCCCAAAGTCAATGGAAGAGGTGCAAGTGAGGACATAGTGGGAGCAGGGAAGGAAGGGGGACTCTGCTACAGTGCCAACTGCGCTCCCTTTTTCCTCCGTGGATCCAGCTAAGAAATAAGCAAATACAAACTTAGACCAGTACCCTGGCCCTCTAGGCCATATATGTGGCTATTTCAGAGAAGGACCCACTCTCCTGCTTCAGAGACCCATGCCAGCCCTATCCTTGTAAGGCTTGCTTAGCTCTCCCACCAACCTCCCTTCCATCTCTGCCGGCCAACATCCCCTCCCCCTTTCTGCCTTGCCATCAGACCCAGCCTCCTCCCCTTCCCCACAAGGACTCTCACATACTATCATCTGTTCGGTAGACTAATAAAGAAAACTCACACTTAGGAGGACAAGTTGATGGGCATAGAGGGTTGCAGCTTGAAGCCGGTAGATGTGCCCCACCCCAAAATCTCACTCATCCTTCAGAATGCCGCTCAATTTCCACCCCTTCTGCAAGAAGCCTCTCCTCGTATCTTCCCTGTGTTTAGACATCTTGAATAAACCAACCCTACCCTCTCCCAGGGCTCCAAGTAATCCTAACAGCCAACAGCGCAAAACTTCGTGAGATACAGGACCCCATCTCAGGGACCCACTAGCATCTCTCCTTTTCTTCACCTCTGACACTCTCCTCCCCTGAGCCCAGACAATCTCTCTCTAGGACCCAGAGTCAGCCAGTTCCTCTATCATCACAGTCTTTCACATCTTTTTTCTTATACTTGGCCTAAACTTTTCAAATTCAAGAGTCAGGATCAGAGTCTCCTGGTGTTCTGCTGTGTCATCACCTGAGGAAAGTAAACATCAATACTGAAGCTGACAGGAAGGGCAAGATGTGCCAAGAAATAGAGATTTAAAAAAAAAAAAAAAACAAGCTCAGAGACAATTTCAAACTCATTATCCTGTTTTACAAACCTTTTTTGAGCACCTCTTCTGTGCTGGGTATTCTGACAGGCATTTTCACTTCTATTCTCGCATTTGACTTAGAACAACTCTCTCTCCATGTTACAGGTGACTAAATGGCCTCAGATGGCCAATGACCTCCTTAGAGCCACACAGTCCATGTGCCCTCTGCCTCAAACAAGTGTACAGGCCTTGAGACTGGAGCTGTGAGCTCTTTCAAAAGCAGGGTAGTATGGCACAGTGGTTAAGAGTAAGGGACTAAGGGACCAAGGGACCAAGGGGCGCCTGGGTGGCTCAGTCATTAAGCATCTGCCTTCAGCTCAGGTCATGATCCCCGGGTCCTGGAATCGAGCCCCGCATCGGGCTCCCTGCTCTGCGGGAAGCCTGCTTCTCCCTCTCCCACTCACCCCTGCTTGTGTTCCCTCTCGGTCAAATAAATAAAATCTTTTTTAAAAAATTTAAAAATAAATAAAAAATTATTGGGGCGCCTGAGTGGCTCAGTCGTTAAGCATCTGCCTTCGGCTTGGGTCATGATCCCAGGGCCCTGGGTTCGAGCCCCGCATTCGGGCTCCCTGCTCTGCGGAAGCCTGCTTCCCCTCTCCCCACTCCCCTGCTTGTGTCCCCTCTCTCGCTGTGTCTCTCTCTGTCAAATAAATAAAGAAATCTTAAAAAAAAAAAAAAAAGAGTGAGGGGGCCAAGCTTGAACCCCACCACCTACTAGTTGGGTACCTAACTAGGTGACCTCTCTCGGGCCTGTTTCCTTCATCTGCAAAATAGCGATAACTGTTCAAACCTACGAACTTACCTCCCCGCCCCCCAGTGAGTTGTCAGAGAATGAAACATATATCTGTCGAAGTAATAAGAATTATGTCTGGCTCAGAATGGACCCTTAATCAGTGTGGGCTGCCACCACCATCACCACCCTCTCCCCAGGCCAGGGCTTTAGGCTCCCCTGAAGATGTGGATGGAATCAAACCCGTAAGTCCCATTCTCCCGCTTACCTAGAGCTAGAGATGGGAGCTGGTGGATGTGCATTCCAGCGCTGAGCTTTCTGAGCTGGCACAAGGAAAGTAACAGTCCCTTGGAGTTTATCTGACTGATGTGCTTTTATTCATTGGTATTAGTGGTCTTGTGGTTGTTGGTCTTCCCAACTTTTTAACCTTGTATACTTTTTACCTCACAACATGTACACGGAACCAACTACAGAGTATTTTAGATTACGGTGGTCTAGCACAGATATTAGCTGGCAGGTTAAAGCAGGCTGAGGTGACAGTTTCTTAATATTTCATTTTCATCTGTGGAAAAATCATGCATTCTTTCTGGCCTGGTGAGCCCCAGGAGACAAGAAATTTAGGTTCTAAACAGCAGGAAAAGGGACAAGGACTATACATGCAGAAGAGAATGTGGAAACAGAGACAACTCTGGATGGTTTTAGGAAAGTTCACAGTAGCAAGCTCAATCCCTCCCCCCATTCCACAGGCTTCTACAACGAAAGTGAGCTTAGAGGCTAGCAAATCCAGCCACTTTTATTTTATAGAGAAAGGCCAGAAAAATAAAATGACTTGCCCAGTGTCTCCCGACCAAGGGAAAAATGAGCATTCAGTGAAGGAACTCATGAATTGTAAAGGATGGTCAATCCCCAATAAGGCACACATGGACACCAGTCCCCGTTCGGCCACTGATCCAGACATGCTCCCTCTCTGGGGCCCAGGCTCATCTGTAAAACAAGACTTGGAACCAATGCCCAGTGAATCACTGTGTCGACAGCTATCAGAGACACCTTGCCGGCAGTAACATTGTGTGACCCCTCAGATCCACAGTCTTACAGTCTTGTGTTCTATCTAGAGGCCACCTTAAAAGTAGTACTCCAAATAACATGCACACACCCACAACCACACAAACACACATCTATGTTAGCAGAAAGCAGAAGAGAATTTTAAGTCCTATTAAAGGGCTTTGAGTTTAAGATTTCCTTCCCTTTTTTCTTTTCTCTCCTGGTAAGCTCACTTAAGTGGTTTAACACACACACACACCACACACACACACACACACACACACACACACACACACACACACACACACACACACACACACACAGAGCCCAGCCTCTCTGGCCATTTGGGTTTCTGTTCCAGGCAACACCGCTCCAAGGAAGGGGGAAATGTAAGCCAGCAACGGTGGCCCATGAGGCCAACAAAGAGGGGCCAAGCACTCCCACTGTCACCACCCTAAAACACCTGGTCGGCTCTGATTAATGAGATGAAGACCAGATGCTAAAAATGTCTGCTAAATTAAAAGAAAAAAGAACAAAGAGAAAAGGAAAGGAAACCAGAAGCCTGCCTTTTAATACAGTGCACTTCGTTATCTGTAATGTCTTTCAACCACAGATAACAGAATCAACCACATGGAATCTAAGATGCATGCCAGGTGAAAAAACATCATAAAGACATAATAAAAAGTTCCACCAGTGCCCATAAATTGCTGGGGACTGTTGCAAGGGCAGAACCATAAATTCTTGATGTTTCCCAATTAGAGGGTACCAACACGTATGCAGATATATTTGTGTGGGTAATTTGAGGGCTAAAAAAATCTTACATTAAACACAGCTACCTCCTTCAAACGCTGTTAGGGGAGCCTCCAACAGGCACACACATACAGCACACACTGTAGGAATTCAATTTGGAAACCATCATCTAAAGCACAGAGGAGAACAGGAAAGTCATATTGCTATAATGCTTAGATTATCAATCATCTTGACAGTTTATTGGCTTTATCACCACACATACCAATTAAAATGATGTCTGGCCTAGACTGTCAGGAGCAAACATTAAACAGACCAGGATTAAAAAGCAGATCCCAAACAGCACTCCAGTCAAGTTTCCCTTCCACTCTGAAATTAGTTAGAGCTGACTAAGAAACTGGCGCTAGACTTTGAAGAAATATACAGCCCAAAAGGCTGCGAGTCAACTCAGACCTGAGGAGCTGATAGGTAGTGTCATGTTATGGCAAATCTGACTCTCCTGAGGTTGATTTATCACGCACTCTGTGCAACAGAACGATTACTAATGGTGGAACCAGGGGCGGGGGGAGGGGGGGACAAAACCCCACCACCATAATTTGCCTCTTCTTGCAACCAAGGGCTTGCATCAGAAGGACCAAGCCAGCTCCCTGAAGTGGGGTAGGAATGCTAGTAAATTCACACTACTGAACAAACATATTAACATTACCCCCACACAGGTTATTAAAGTAATTTTACAGATTCAGAAGAACCGAATAGGCAGCGGAAGAGACATTCATAATTCAAGAGCTCTAGACAGCGAAAGAGTTACGAACCCTATACGTTTTTAAAATGCTTCTGCATGTGTCACTTTGGCAAGGAAATCTCAACACAATTAAAACTATACTAGCACATCAATAGGGCTCAATTGAGAGCTGTGTACCTGCCTTTTACTAGGCCAGGGCTTTTATAGATGCCTCAGGAAGAAAGGGAAAATGGGAAATTCGCTGCTAATTAAAGGGAACCTTCTGTGCCTAAGGAAAAATGGTGGCATTTCTAAAATATATATAAAAGAAACACGTTTTCGAATCTCTGCCAAGGGTTTGGCTTTTTCACAGCCCCTAGAACTGTTCCGTGTTTGTTTGGAAGTTACAGAGCCATTCTGTTTGTGATTAATAGTTTGCTTTCCAGTACAAATAAGTCATTAAAAAGGGTGGGGTGGGGTGCAGAGAGAACTGACAGGGTAGGAACTGGCCCCGAAACAATGCGAGTAAGAAATTCATACCACATTTTCCAACTTTTTCACTCCCTTATTTACCCAAGTGGGGTCTATGCCCTCCCCACTGGGTGACTTCAACATGACCCTATGGGTGAAAACACTCACTGGGACACCACACTAGAGGTGCTTTCTCTTGTGTCTTTCCCCCAGGTGGACTCATGGGTACCTGGGGAATCCTGTTAACTCGTCATTCATTGAAGGCTCTGGAAAAGGATGGGATGGAAGTGACCACAGGGCAGGAAAGAGCAGCTTCAGCAGTGCTCCTGCTTTCATTGGGCTGACTTCTCATGGGCTATGCTGCCATTTTGTGACACTTCTAACCAGCCTCCCATTTCCAAGGAGGGCTGACCTTGCTTTGTCAGTTATAGGCTGAGGGAGAACAGTGACAATATACCACTTACCCAGGGGAAGTAATTCCCTGCAAGTCAGATGTCACCAGGGGGGGAAAAAAAAAAAAGATGTAATGCCAGAACCCAAGGCTTGTACACAGCTCAACAAATCCTGAACTTTACACCTGAGCATGTGGGTTTGGGAAGCAAGGCAAAACCCACTCATATCGTCGAGTATCACATACCCAGTAACATCACAACTCTTTGTACAAGAGCCAGGAGAGAGAGAACTAGGGGAAGGCATCCAGCAACCAAGCTCCTCACACAAGAAACTTCCTCTCTGCCATCACCCCCCAGCTCAGATTTCTGAAGCACTTTCACTATCAGTGAGGCAGAAACCTCCCACAACAGGCCCTCCACATACCCACCCCCAAACAAGAAACAGACAAAAATCTCCACTTTCACACTCCAAGACATCAAGGCACCACGAGCTCCATGGGGAGGAGAGATGTGTAGCAACCCGTCAGTGAAATCATTCATGAAGGTCACTGGGCACCAGCCAAGGGACCGACATGGTGCTGAGCCTTGTTAGGAACACATGGGACTCTGAGGAGCATGATTAACGTGTCCACGGAACCCACAACAACCCAGCTAGGAGATATGACTGGCTTATCACCAAGTAGATGGAGATTTTCTGCTCTTTCCACCAGCCCCTGAGCTCCTTCAGGGCAGGGACTATGTCTCATTGATTTGGTGTAAAACCTACCAAGAATGAATGAAACCAGATATGAATGAGAAAAAAATGATTCTTAATCAAACAATAATACATGCAAAAGCAGAACTGTTAGTTGGTTTGGAAATCCCAGCTTTACTGCCAAT
This sequence comes from Zalophus californianus, assembly GCF_009762305.2. Classification (NCBI taxonomy): domain Eukaryota; kingdom Metazoa; phylum Chordata; class Mammalia; order Carnivora; family Otariidae; genus Zalophus; species Zalophus californianus. Next base: position 35,889,090 of record NC_045609.1, on the reverse strand, counting down.
TCAGGCCCTTCTTCCAGCAAGTGGCTGAAAGAAAGCAGACAGTGAGGCAGCAGGAGGCTGCATCGACTCGTCGTCTTTCCTCTAAGTCCTCCTGGAACACTCTCCTCTTCCCCACCACACCTTCACAATGCTGACATCTGTGCTATACCGAGTGCCTGTGTAGGGGGGCCCCTCAGCCTGTCTAGAATCAGAACAGTAAGGCAGGAGAACATCAGTGGGCAAGGGGGTACTACTAAGAAATGAGAAAACTGAGATTTATTAAGAATAAATCTTCTCCTCTTCTACTTCATTGCTGTCTACCCTAGAAATGGCTCTAAAATGTTCCCAAGGTTCACCCAAACACCAAGGTCACTAGGGTTTTCTTATTACAAAAAATAAGACTTAAAGGCTGTCTGTTTGTATGTTAGCTACGACCACAAGAGTGGCAGGAGCACAGAAGTTAGACCCTCCAATAGTAGACTCTTCATCAACACTTAAGAATTGAAAGGAGACATTTAATAGTGATTTGGAAAGCAAAGTAATTCAGCATGGGAGTTAAACAGAAAAGACAGGCCATCGGTGTAAGAACAGTTGTCATTACACAATGCAGTAACAGGAACCATGATGTTAGAATTCACCTAAAACAGCAGCTGGGGTTGGGGCATCAGGGACAGCTTTACAGAGCTGGTAAGAATCAGCAGGTCCTTGAAGCATGTGTACAGAGGCGGAAGGCATTCCAGGTACGAAGAATATGGGGGCCGGAGAGGGGGAGGTGCAGCCAGTATACTGCAGTGGTAGACTAAAGGGGTCACAGAGGAGAGTGGAGGAAGCTAACATAGGATGGGGTAGAGACCGTAAAGATCCCAAGCAGAGCCTGAAATGAACACCTAAAATTAAACTCTTGATCTTCCGGTGTGTTCTATTTCAGTGACTTCACCATTATGGTAGGAATGGCTGGTTGTCTCCTGATTATCTGCCACTACATATGGCCATGCGGCTAAGTTGTGGCCCATGGGATGTGCTGACTCTGCAGGGAGGAGACACACTTGGATTGTGACAGGAGAGAGCATTCCATTTCCATCTTGTTTAGCTACTTGGAGTCTTGTTAAAACACCCCAACCTGTATCAAAACTACAACCACCACCATTATTCATCCAGTTTCCAAGCCAGGCACTCAGGTATCAGGCTGGACTGTGTCATCTCCCTCATGATCCCCATAATCTCTCTCACCAAGTTCTGATGTCAATTACTATCTACCACTCAGATTTACCATTATTTCACCTCACCCCAACAGCCAAGGACATGACCTACCCACACATACTTTCACTTTCTCTGAACCATTATCATAGAACCATTCTTTCTCCAGACACAGATCTGATCATGGCCCCTAATGAAAACTCCCAACGGTTTCCCATTGTTCTTAGGGTAACAACAAAAATCTTCAGCACATACTAGGAGGCTTAACACAATCTGATCCCGATCTGCCTCCTCTATACCACACTACACCTCCCAACCTTCTTTTGGTCCCCCTAATAACTACTATGCTTTCATCCCACACAGGGCATCTGTACACGATGTTCCCACTTTCTAGAATGCTTTACTTAGTTAAGTCTTACTCATCCTTCAGATCTTAACCCAAGCAACACTTGGTTAGGGAAGACTTCCCTGACCTCCTACCAGGTCAACTCCCCCTATTATACCATGCACTAACACATGCATTGATGCACTAATACGTACAGTTATACCCATGAGGCTTTCTTACAGTATTTCTCTTTATAATTAGCTAAGTATCTGGTAAGCCGTATTTACTATTAATCTAACAAAATATAGAATGAACACTACATTTATCCGATTAATGTCAGTCCACTGTTCCCTACTCAAGACTATGTGCTCAGTGAGGGTAAGGCCCATCCGTATTATTGCTCACCAGTGAATCTCTGGCATCTAGCATGATCCATGGCACAGAGGCACTCAACACATATTTAATATGTGAATGAGCTAATATAGAAATTAATGGATGGTTCTGGTACCTCCCATAGCTTTTACTTCATTAATACCCCTCATCAATCTAGCACCTGCCTAATCATATACCCTCATGTTCCCAGATTATCTTCCCAAACAAAGCCAAGGCTCTCAGAACCTAAGGAAAATATCCTTACCCTGCCTGCTCTCCCTCCTTTAGCTTCTTCCCTGAGAAAGACGATCTACTGTGAAAGGGTGGCTCCTTGTGCACTCTATTCCCAATGCAACTATTGTGCTATCAAAAAAAGAAAAAAAAATGGAGAGTTAAATATCACCGGTACTTAATGACCCATTAGACAGCCACCTTGATACCAAACAGAAGGTGGTTAATGCTCTAACAAACTGATGTTAAACCAAAGTAACAGAGGGTAGCATAAACCAAGAGTCACGGTTTATAACACTAGTGTTTCATTAACCGAATGGGAAACAGGGCACACCAGATTCCTGACCAGCTATAAAGTGGCACAACTGAATCACAACGACTGTGGCAAGTTCCCCAAATGTCTCGGTCCACAGACCTAATGCCATCTACAACCCAAAAATGACAGAATTCTTTTCCTTTAAATATCCACTGCCAGGGCACCTGGGTGGCTCAGTCATTGGGCGTCTGCCTTCAGCTCAGGTCATGATCCCAGGGTCCTGGGATCGAGCCCCAGGCCGGGCTGCCTGCTCCGCAGGAAGCCTGCTTTTCCCTCTCCCACTCCCCCTGGCTCGTGTTCCCTCTGTCTCTGTCAAATAAATAAATAAAATCTTTTCAATAAATAAATAAATACCCACCACCATCACCGCCACCCCTGACCTATAATGCAACACTCTCCAGCAGGAGAAGCTGCCAACTTTCAAACTGCACACAGAAGCCAATGAAACCTCCCTAAATGTCAGCTGGTGTTGCATTCAAATGCAAACTTGTTTTTGAAGAAGACGGGCACAACTGTGGTACCTACGATAAAGAAAATGGGCTCTGAACTGACAGTGGGTATCCTCACCTCCAAAATCTGCATTCCCAAAAGAAAGGGGTTCCTTCCTGGCTTTTGTACTTTTACACGGTGACCATAAAAAAGCCTTTATGGGCTCCTGTACCATCTTGCCCTGCCGTAGACATTTCAGTGTTAGGGCCTCTCAGGTTAAACTCGAGAAAGGCAGCAAGCGATGCAGATGAGTGCCCCCATGGATCACAAGGTGGTGTGGGCATAGAAGCATCACAGGAAAGGGATGGCTGCCTCTGCTTAGGGACTGCAGGAGCAGAGAGAGAAGCACAAGCACTAATCAGAACAAGAAGGGAGAAAATGCACCTGGTAGAGCCTGGAGAGGCCTCTGAACCTCTTGGAAGAAACACCAAAAGTAAACTTAGGTTCATGCTTGCACCTGCCTGAGGACTAGGGCCAACCAGGCCCTCAGGCCATGGATGCCAGAAGTTTGTTATCCTCAGTTCTTCCCCAAGAAACACTGTGGCTTGGCAGGCGCTCTGACTGCCCGCCCCCCACACATTCTGCAGAAGAATGAACAGACATGCAGAGCAAATGTCCCATGAACTGAAGTCAGAGGTTAGTGCTAAGAAAAAAGATCTAATAAGCAAGAAGGCATATAACTTGTTCTCTGGACCAAGTAGGTCAATGAAAATCCCCTTCCAAACCATGCCCACCAAAAGGAAATGGGAAAATGGATCATCATCAATTACCAGTGCCACAGAGAAGATGAGGCCACACCATTGTTCCGGTCTCGTCTTCCTGGGCACACAGCTGGACTTCATTTTCCAGTCTCCCTTCAAGAAAGTGGGGCCATGTAACTCATTCTTACCAGTGAAATGTGAAAGGAAGTGAGGTTGGACAGCCCTGGGGCTGGGGGCAGTTCAGAGTTTGGTATGTCTTCTCCATGTTCTCTCTCCTCATCCACTAGAAAAAGTGAGAGGACTCTAGGAACAAAGCAAAGGGAAGGCACTGAAGACAAAGGGTTCTTGGGCCCGTGAATGATGTTGGGAAACAGCTCTCCTCTCCCACCTCACTCCCTCTCATACACACACCCTCTACTTTAGACTTGAGAGCAATAAACAGACTTCTCTCATGTCAAGCCACTAAGGTTTGGGGGTTGGTTTTAATAGCCATTAGTCTTCTCTGGCTAATAGAATAATTCAAACTTCATTAGCATCTGGTTTGAGACCTATATTGGTTATGTTTATTTGTATAGCAGATCCACCCTCCTGATTATGCTGGGCTCTGGTTAATGTTAATATTTGGTTTTTATTCTCTCAGTTGGATTATTGAGTCTCAAAAATTTCACCGTGGAAAATCTTCAATATGGAAAAGCCACCAGCAAATGTTCACAAGCTGACCCCACTTCCGTGTCTATAAACAGGCCATACTCCCTCTCACTTTCAAGTTCCTTCTGGTCTCTCTTGCAATGGACAGGACACACACATTGAGCCCACTACGTTTACAGACATATTAGGTCAGTTAGAGCTTTACCAGTAATTAAAAAAAAAAAAAAAGATTTGAACATACATACACATATCAGGCAAATAAGGGAGCAAAAGGGAACACATTTTGCAAGGGGATAAATATAAATTCCAATCAAAGGAATAAGGTGTTATCCACTCTCTGGTCTGAGACTGCAAATTAAAAATGCTTGTTTTGAAGAAAACATTGTTTATTTGGGATGCTTATCTATTATAGGATTAGAAAAGAGTAAACCAGAGACTGACTTGTGCTGGAGTGATAGGTAGAAAAGGCAAAGGCACTTCAAAAAAAAAAAAAAAAAAATTCCAGCATTCTACCACCTTGAATCCTGGAGAACCCCGGAAGGCATACTTGGCTTAGTTGAAGTCTGGACATGAGTTCCTAGAGAGGTCATGAATGAGTGGCAACTGCAGTGGCAGAGTCCATTTCTTCAAGCAGAAAGAACACACTAGGAGATCTGATCACTTGTCTAGAAGACCAGTACCAGGTAGTGTGGTCTCATTCTGGCACTGGGGAAACCAATCCCAACGAAGATTGACTTATATTGCTAAATATTTACTGAGTATCTAATACCACTTGAGAACCTGTGGGAGAAACTGAATGTGACTATTTCAGAGCCGAAAGGACTCTTAGAGATAATCTGTCATTTCTCAGCTGTGAATCCTTGCTTCAATTCTCAACCTCAGTTTCTTCATCAGAAGCTAATAGATGCAAAGCACTTAGCAAACATGAGCCCACAATATATTTTAGCTGTCACCAGAACAATAACCATCCTGGAGGGCTAAACTGCATGTGAGTACAGTGTTGGATGGAGAGATAGAAGTCACCGGGCCACCTTTATGACTCCCACAAAGGAAGATGGAGGGTCAATTAAGGGAGTCTCCAGCCTCCCACCCCACTCAGCAGCAGCTGTTTGGGGATATTCTATATACTGGAGTTCTACATAAAGTATCATTTAACTGAAGGGTCCTTTTGCTCAGCAGAAAATAAAAGTTTAAGAAACAGTAGTTTAATCCCCTTCATCCCACCCCACCCCACCCTTTTTTTTTTTTAACCATTGAGGAAACTGGAGGTTGGAAAACGGAAGTTAACATACATGTTCTGACTCCCAGTTATCTTTTCATTGAGCCAGGCTGGAGGCTGTGGATGAGCCAGATTTCTTCCCCTAGCGAAACTTGCAGTTCTAGTGTCCAGAGCTCAGCTCTGACTAGAGGCCATCTCTGGAAGCTCTGCCACTGCAAGGAAGACAGAGGTGGTGCTGGGTGCTTCCCAGCTGGGTGCTGCCCCACTGGTGCCACCCAGTGGTGTCTCTTTCTCCTGGGGTGCAAACATCCCCCTCTCACCCCAAACCAATTATGAGCACATCCCCTATTTGCTGTGTTAGACAGGGCTGTCTCCATGCCAAAGGCACTGCTCAGGCAAGCTCCAGACCAGAGTCATGGTACCAGAATATATGATAGTCATGATCATAGTTTAATTATAATAGTAAACCAGCATTGGTTCAGCATCTACTTTTTGCCAGGCAGTATGCTAAGCACTTTACACCCCATATTTCATGTAAACTTCAGGACAATTCTGAAGCAAGGTGCTGTAATTAACTCAATTTTACAGAAAAGGAAATGGAGGCCCACTGAGTAGGAACTGGGCACGCTCATCCAGCTGGCAAGTTTGAAGCCAGAGTCTGACCCCAGGCAGTTTGGCTTCATTTCCCATCCTCTTCACCCAGTCCATATGTTGTTTCCCAATCTCACACCCACACTGACCATGAGAAATAAACACCATGGCCAGTCACGGATAGCTGCATTTTAGGACAAGGTAAGTAGGTGGGAAGTTGTAAGGCATGTGGGATAGGAAATACACATCTCAAGCAAACTAGATGCAAAACAAAATTGTCAGGGCTTCTGATTCATCCAGAAAAACTGCCAGGGAGAGGAGACTTAAGGAAAGGTCTAGATTTCCTTGTCCGGGTCATTTCCATCACCTCCCTTCCTTCTAGGCTCCAGGGTTCCCATTTCCCACACAGTCCTGCTTCACACAGCACACAGTAGGTGTTCAACTATTCCCCTCTACCTGGCTGCTTTAGGAGGCAAACCCACAGCACTTCTTGGGGTTCATCTTCCCCAAACCAACTCAACCCCCTCTCACACTTCTGAAAGCATTCATAGATGGTCACATCCCTAATACTTTGCCAATTTACCCCATCGTCCCTCCCCCGTTTTAATTTCCCCCATTATGCTTGGATCAGTTTCCTCACTCTGTGCTAATTCCTCTCCCTCTCCAGTGTTTATACCCTTCAGATGTTTGCAGGCTATTATCATGTACCCACTTAGTCAAGCAGCACACATTAAGTTCTTTTCATCTTTCCTCATAAATCAATCCCTTAATCCCTCCAAGCCCTTTAATCGTGCTAGCTGCTCCTCTCTGAACTCTGTCCAGTTTCTCCAAGTCTCTGATAATGTTGTGACACGAGGCTGGATGCAAGGCTCCAGCTGCCGACTTTCCAAGCTCCCTGAGCATCAAGGAGCCCTGTGCACACACACAGCTCCATCTGGGAGGATGGACACCTGTCCTTACCACTCCTAGCACCCTTCCTACATCCTTATCATTGTGAAGGGACCGTGGCTATCCACAGAGATGCAGAGAGCTCTCAAGCATTTTGGTGCCATGCAAAATTTAAAGGGGGTGGGAGGGAACCTGCAGGAAGTTTTATAGGCCCATAAAGATTTTCACTAGCTATTCTCACACACTCCCTAAGAATAGATAATGCCTCTGAGATCAAAGAGGATTTAGGAGTCCAGGAAAAGGCCATTTTGGAGCCCCAGGCCATAGGAAAATTACAACCAAAAGGATATACCACTACACACCCACCAGAATGGCTATAATCAAAAAGACCGACAACACCAAATGCTGACAAGGATGTAGAGCAACCAGAACTCACATACACTATTGGTGGAAGTGAAAAATGAAACAATTGCTTTGGGAAAAGGTCAGGCAATTTCTTTTAAAATGAAACTTACAACTACCTTCGGTCCCCAAAATTCTCCTCCCAGGTACTCAAGAAAAATGGAAATATATGCACACACAAAGGATTGTATGCAAATACCCATAGCAGCTTATTAGCTCAAACCAGAGAAGAGCTGTGCTGACATTCCAAGAATGGACAAACTACAGTCTATGCATACACTGGAAGACCACTCAACAATGAAAAACAAACTACTGACATATACAACATGGATGACTCAAAACACGCTGTACTAATGAAAGATTCACAGAAAACATACTCTAGGATTCCACTTATCTGAAGTCCTAAAACAGTCACAAGTTATGACAAAAAAAAATATAAGTGATTACCTCTGGAACAGAAGAATCAGGGAGTAACTGGGAAGGGTCACCAGGGCACTTTCTGGGGGAAAGTCAAGTTTTTCATTTTGATAGGTGTTTGAATTACATAGATGCATGCATTTATCAAAACTCACAGAAATGGTATACTTAGGGTTTTGTCCATTTCTCAAAAGAAAAAAATAAACTAATACTGAACCCTAGTAAATGATATGATGCTGAGTGTTAGAGTGAAGGGTATTGAAGTCTGCAACTTACAATGAAATGCACCAAAAAAATAAGATGAACCGATGGATGGATAGAGGTAGAATAAGGCAAGCATAATAAAATGGTAACAGAAGAACCTGGATACCACCTGATATCAGGTCTATGCAATTTCACAATACAATTCTTTCCACTTCGTACAATTGAAATTTTTCTTAATAAATAGTTGGAGGGGGATAAAAAACCTTGACTCTTTCCATTTGCAACTTCTTGTAGACCTTGGAGCCATGAATGCCACACTGATGTGCAAGAGGATTTTTATCTTTCAGGCACTATTTCAACCACTTGCTTCTCATTCTAGGTGTGGCCTCCTCACCATTCCCCACCCATACCTTTATCCTCCATTCCTTTCTCCTCCTCAACGTTTTAGTATCTACATTCATAAAAAAAAAAAAAAATTATCAATAGTTCATCCAGGGATTCCTAACAGAGTATTCCTGAGGGGCAGCGCAAGGAGGACGTCAGGAAGGGTGAGGTCCACAGATCACTTGCAATTTTATAAAAAGTTCTATGCACATGCATATGTGCATTTCTCTGAAAAGAAGACCCATAGTTCTCATCAGATTCTCGTAGAAGTCTGTGGCCCAGGAAGGCTCAAAGCACAACTGGAAGGCCTCTTCAACTGCACTTCCCAAAGAGTGTTAAGGGCAGGTAATGCTTCAATTTAGAAATCATCTGCATTTCAGAACACCTGTGTTTTTCATTATCAAAGTGCTTTTTCATTGTATACTCTCATATAAAGAGAAAAGACGCTGCTTGAAAGTAGTCATGTGAGAGCCTACACCCCTGAACATGTCCAGGCACATACAGTAAGATTAGGGTTATTCAATGTAATATATTCAATTGTTACACACACTTCAATTTAAAAGTTTTTGATCATAAAACTAATAAATATTTATTAAGCACTTGGCAGATGAATTGCACAAAAAAGATACTACCTTTTACTGAGGACCTTCAATGTGCCAGGTACTTTACAGATGTTTTATTAAATTTCATTCTCCATTGAGTTGCATCTCATTAGACCTATAGCATATTAAAAAAAGAAAAAGAAAGAAAGAAAGAAAACTAAGCTTAAAATTATCCCCCAAAAGTCACACAGCAAGAGAATTTGAACCCAGAGCTCCAGGGCTCCAAAGTCTAGTCCTTCAAAGGTTCTCCAGGCAAGAACTTCAGCTGCTACACTCATAGCTCCTAGAATTTGGTGTACTCCTCTGTATTTCAAATACTCTGTCCCACAGACTTTAAAAGTTCTCAAAAATTATCCAGAAATGCAAGCATTCCAGAATGCAAAACCTATCACCCAGACTACCATGTCTTCAGAGGTGGAATCACTCATCACATTACATGTTCCAATTCCTGGTCTGGAAGACCACGCTGCTGCTGAAGAACAGAGAACTGACGAGCTGGGGTGTAAGAACGGATCCAGCAGTGTCATCTGCAGCACCACCCCACCTCAAAGCACCTTTGTGCTCAGTGGAGAGGGGCTAGCGTTCAGGGGCTTGGGGACCATCGTAAGCATCACCATCTGGGTTTGCAACAGCTGAGGCTAAACAGAGCCAACTTACCCTGAAGCATCACCTTCATCTTCTATCTGAGAATTCTTTCAAGCAATCTGTTCATGGGAAGGAGAACATAGGACACTGGCCCTGACTTCCATATTCTGGAGATTTCTGTGGGGTAGAGAGCACTTCATTCCACAACCCCCAGGACTCTGGACTTCAAGGGGGTTGCCCTCTGGTCCAGATGCCTGCGGGTCTGGAGAAGAATGACAATGGTGATCCCAGAAAGGGTAAAAAGACAGGTCAGAGGCTTCCAAGAACTCCTCTGGCGACACTCTGGTCACCTTTCCTCCTTGATGTTTCAGCTGAATAGAAATGTTATGAGAAATAAAGACTCAGCACTCAAAAGGCTTTCTCCATCCCTGAAATCCTAATATTGATATATGCAGGCTAAAACAATCAAAAGATACACTGAAAGGGAAAAAAAAGTCATAAAAGGCCAGTAGGGAATATACATGGAACTGGGGAGGGGCATTCCAGCTCCAGTGCAGAGGATGGTAAATTGAGTGCACTTGGGGGAGGGGGTACAGGTGGAGACAGATGAATGAATGAATGAACGAACGAATGAATGAATGGAGTGAATACACTGCATGGCAGAGTTTACAGGTAGCCTAGCCCAATATCCATTCTCCCTTTTCCCCCAGGAACAGGGCCTCAAATTTTAGCAGGGCACATTGCCACCCAGTCAAAAGACGGCAATTCTCTGCCTCCCTTGCAGCTAGGTGTCACCTTACAGCTAGATTGCTGCATGGAACTTCTAAAGTAAGTTCCAAAGAGGAAGGAGGGAGAATGTCCTCCTTTGCCTTTCCTCCCGCTGCCAGGCTGGTATGTGGATCTGTTGTCTGGACTATGTCCATCTTAAAATATGAGGTTCAATCCAAGAAACCAAACCCTTGAGATAGCAGAGTGGAAAGATGGAAGGAGCCTGAATCCCTGTTAATACCACGAAGCCACCCTATCAGCCCTAGGTTGTCAGCCTCTACAATAAGAGAGAGAAATAAATGTGAACCTTATGTAACATGCTGGTAATTAGGATTATCTATCCCATGCAACTGAACCTAATCCTAACTGATGTAGGTGGCTAGATAAATCTCTAAGAAGTTGTTTTTAACAACCAGGAGCAAAAGTACCACACCCTAATCACAGCTCTGGTCTCTAATTAGCCCCTACTCCCCTGGATTAGGAAGGGTTCATTACTAGAAGTAGTAGCCCCCGTACCTCTTCACTTGGGAAAGGTCACAAGTGAAAGACCACCCTTCTCAAGCTACTAAATCAAATCCATCATTTCAAGCAAAACCAACTACTCAGAGCATTGATACCTTGGAGGAGAGGGTGAGGCACATGGGAGTTCATAATTAGGCCTTAGAAACCCCACCTCACAGCAAGCAAACTCTAAAATGTTTGCCTCCCCTTAAGAAAACTTTAAAGGAAAAGATGTAGGCTTTAACCATGTGAATTTCAAACAAGTCTGCCAGGGAGTCTCAAGCAAAGCAGCTACATAATGAGACAATGGGGAATAGGGAATAAGAAATACGAAATAGGGACTGATCTTTCCAGGTGCTCTTCTCCCCTCGGTTTTGATTGGGTGACAGTAAAATTCCTGAGATGAGACCTGCACCCTTGGGGATGTTTTACCACACATAGAATTCCAAGGCAAGCAGGAAGTTACCCAACAGCAGTGAAGAGGAGGTTACAGTTCTAGGAGGTGCCAGATTTCAAGCACATGACTTAACCATCTCCACCAAGAGAAGGGACTGAGTATTTTCCACTACATCTCAAGCCAGTGGCAGCTTCTTCGGAGGCCTCTTCAGAGGGGTGGCTTCACAGCATGCCCACCTTGGCTGCATTTTCACTCCAGGGTCCTGAGAGGACACCCCTCCACCACACGAGGATTCTTAGGGGCTCCCTTGGCTTCCCATTTGCCATCTACCCATTCTGATTTCATGCACTAAACACATACATCCACACCCCAACCTCGGGATTCCACAGTCCTCACTTCACTCCCCAGGGCCAGGATTTCTGAGATTCTTGAGAATAAAGTTTTCCATTCACTTCCCAACTTGGGAGGACTCATTCTCCAAGGACATCCAAATGGGAAGGGAAAGCCGTCTTTTAGGATCTCAGAGGTTGGATTTTGGTGATAAAGTTTTAAATTGCTGTCCATTATTAACTTAAACTCACAGCAGTCAGCCCTGAGATCTGCAATTATAACAATTCATAAAAACAGCGCCTTTGTTAGTTGCAATTGAAGAGCTTTTGAAATATAATTGCAACGCGGTGCAAAGTAAAATAAAAATTCAGATTTTCTTTTACCGAGGCCATGAACAATACTGTCCTTTTTACAGCAGCGGAAAGCCTCAAGACATCCGTTATATTCCTTCAATGAGCTTTGTTCAATAAATGCTAAGCCTTGAAGCTTTTAAATGTATTAAAGTGATTATGATATCATCACTCCAAAGGCACTTCAATAGAACATTAAGACAGAAACAATTTTCTTGCACACAAACGGCATAACAGTAACAAAAAGTTGATTAAATGCACATTGTATCAAAAATATTTTCAGTATTTATAGACATATGTAGACAACATTAACTGTAACCCACACCATGGGCAGGGAAGAGAAGAGTAAATAATAAAAGCATTAGGGGAGAAAGCAAATTTTAACAATAAATCTTCAAAACTTAAACTGTAGCTTGACTGTGACTTTGCTTTTGGATTTATCAGCAAAGTCACACTACATAAAAGAGTAAGTCTCAAAATTAATAAATACTAGAGGGGAACAAGTCCTTGTTTGCTTTTCTAATAAGCCCAAATACATTCCCCACTCACACATGCCATGCTTCCATAAATGCCTCGACGTGACCGGCAGGAAATGTGAATCTATTTATTTACAACGTCACCTAACATACCACAAGCAGGTGAGGACTCTGCAAAGGGCAGATGCCTAACGTGTCCAACCAGGAGGTGTGGAGAGGGTAGGAAGGAGGCCAAGAGGTGGGTTCAGAGCAAAACGGCAAGATGTAAGATTCTCTTTGTTGCAGGCTCATTACAGAATGCTCTTAGCACAGATAAGGGGATTATGAATTCACATGTGAATTTATCCCCTATTAAACTTTCAGCAAAAGGGTCAGTTGGCTGGAATAGCAAAGCCAAGGCACCATGGTCACATGCCAAGGTAGCAACGACTTGTAAGCTCTCCTGACACATGAAAATAAGAAAAAGGGGACATTTCAGCCCCTTTTGAGTGCATACAGATTAGCCTTTACATCTGTGTGTTCAATTCTGTGTCCCGCTATTTTGCTCACCTTTATCTAGATGGCATGTTCCCAAGCCATTTAAAACTTGATAGATCCTTTCTAATGGATGTACTATAGGGTGTTTGGTGGTTATTTTTTGTAGTAGCTATTTACGTGGTAAGGATATCTATCCTACGCTTGTCGTATTTTGCTCCATTATTTACCATCAGAGTTGTTTTTGTCTCCTAAGTTTGTTTATGGGGTGGGGTGTTTTTAAAATAAGGTGAAGGACTCTAACATCCTAAAATTAAGGAGAAAAGTATTCTAAGGAACCAAGGGGGAGGGGGGAGAAGGAGTCTGCCAGGAAGAAGAAAACAAACTCTCAAACCAGTTAAGACCAAATCCCCACATATGACCCAGTACCTTTCAACTTGTCGTGACCCCTAAGCCAAAGGAAGAGTGTGTTTCTCACTGGACACAATGCGCACTCCACAAGAAAAGCCACAGACAAGGCCTTTTACTACCCAACTTGGGGCCTTCGTGATTTTCTTTATGGGGAGAGTATCCTTGTCCATCACTTCAAGCACTGCTACCTAGCCTTGGCAGCTTCTTAAACCAGCCCAGAGAAAGGAACACATAACAAAGGGACAAGAAAAATGGAAAATAAAGACCATACAGTGGGTGACAAGTTCCCCCACTCAAGCAACTAGCCAGTGCCGTGGGCCAGAATTGATTTTCTATACGACATCAGAAAGGATTACCTCTCCCCTACAATACTGCCCAGGGGGATGGAGTGGAAATCATAATTAATTCAGGCAAATTCAATTCTGTGAGTCCAAGTGACAAATACTTTCCTTAGAGTATGAAGCACAGTCTCAAAACATCTTAAAACAGTTGGTGGGAGCAATAGCAACACAGTCAGTGCAATAATGCACGAAGCTACACAATAAAATGCGTGCAACCAAATAATAATTCTTCCAAGTGAGGAAAGAATATTCTTTTAAAAAATGAATTCGAACTTCAAAGAACATGCATTCCCATTAATAACGTTGACTCTCCTTCCCTCCTGGTGATATGGGGTAGGGGGTAGTGGAGGTCAATTTAATTCCTTAACTATCTTGGTCTATCAGGCCAACGAAAATATTGTGTTAGAGGGAAATGTATTATTGTGCTCCTGATGCAAAGAATCAGATGGGAGAGGTTGCTTCCATAGCCAATGTGACCTAAACCCACAAGAATCTAAAAATACCATTGCAGTCAACTACAAATTAGCCACACCATCGTAGGAAACTTAGCAACACCCATATTTCAGAACAGATAGTCACAACACAATTTCTTTTTGGCTTGAGTTTTGTTTTGTTTTTGTTGCTTCAGAGTTGACTCCATGAAATGGTAGGGTTACAGAGAGAGGAGAACACTAAATCAAGAGGCAGGCATCCCAACATCTAGTACCAACTCTGGCACTAATCAGAGGCCTTGGGCCAATTAACACCTCTCTGGAGGCCCTGAGGCTCCTTCTCTCTAAATCAAAATGGTTTACTTACATGTTTCCATATGCTCTTTCAATCATAATATTCTGTAACTGCGAGATTATTTTCCCCTTCTTAAAGAAATTCTGCTTAGAATTACATTTAAATGAGTTTCTCTTCCTTGACCCTAAGAGCTGGGCAGGAGAAGGCACTGAGTAATAAGGAGAACATCCTGGAATCCACAGTCAGAGGGTCATCCCCAAAGTGGAAAATCAGCAGTTGACTATATGAATCATACATATGCCCATACAAGCATGCATCTTCTTGGCCAAAATACTTCTCACTGAATCATTACATATCCATTAACATTTATTAAGTGCCCATTAGAGAATGCCTTTGTTTAGCCAACTACATGCAATCAGAAAAGGTGATAAGAGCATGGCTGATAACATGCACAGTCTTTGGCATCAGATGACTGATTCATATTTTGCCTCTTTGGGCAAACGGATAACCTCTCTGAGCCTGTTTCCTCATCTAGAAAATGGGAAAGAGAATATGTTGCTCATGGGATTATTGTGAGACTCAAATAAGACAATCCACATAAAACAGACACAGTAATTGCTATCATCACTATTATTTACTACTGCCTCTATTAATATCCCATTAGGTTGCCATAAGAGTTTAATAAGAACATATATTAAGTACTTAGCACCAGTACCTGGCACACAGTAAAATCTAATAAAGGTTGCACATACTCTTATTACACTCATCTACCTAGTATTATTATGTTATCAGATAAGCTTGTAGCATTTCTCTTTAGTCCGATACCCTTGTTTTCCCCACAAAGACAATTTTCAATGGAATAGTTCTAGCCCTCAGGCCCCTGCAGACACAAAACACAAATCCCCATCAAACTAACGCTTCTTAGTGGTAACAAGGCTTGTTGAGAAGAGCCAAGGAGTACATACTAACTTATGTTCCTCCCCTGAAAAGTGAGAAGGCTACAGCCAATGAGCTCAGATATCCGTCCAACTCTGGCTTTGCACAACCCTACCTGTCAACCATTCCAAAGTGTGGACGGCACCCACAGCCCAGCATCCTCTCCCTGCGAGCCTGAATGAGTGATGACCCCCAATAACCAACCTGAAATCCAAAGGAATAGCTTCCACATACAGCTGCAAGAACTTGTGGGAGATCATACCAGACCAGGGGTTGAATCCATTTTCTGGGCTTGGCCTAATTTTGTTCATATTAAACAATGGATGGATGTTTCTGGGCATCAACTCACAGACATAAGAGTTTCTCTGTTACATCTTTAGTTTCCACTTAGAACAATATTCAGCAACAGTCATTTGATTTCAGTCCTCTACTAGTGAAATTCCTTGTTTGTTTTTCCTAAAAGTTCAAAGGGATTGGCATAGAAAGTTCTGCCCACAATGGGTGACTGCTGCGAATTAAGATGTCTTAACCATTTACCCCATGGTTGAGGCAGTACAATAAGGAGGTTCTTTTCTGCTCTTTATGAGACACATTAAACAACAAGTAAGCATGACTTGTTCCTTTGGCTGTAACTTGTGTAATTTATCTTTCTGGGAAAGGTGCACAAGACCTCAGAGAGTCATGTAAGGATTCGTGTGAGAATTGAGACAATACATGACCATAGTCACAGTCTGCTAATTTCTGCTGGTTTCTTTTTTTTAAAAAAAGATTTTATTTATTTATTTGACAGAGAGAGAGAGAGAGAGAGCACAAGTAGGCAGAGAGGCAAGCAGAGGGAGAGGGAGAAGCAGGCTCCCCGCTGAGCAGGGAGCCTGACGCGGGGCTCGATCCCAGGACCCTGGGATCATGACCTGAGCCGAAGGCAGCCACTTAACCAACTGAGCCACCCAGGAGCCCCTTTCTGCTGGTTTCTAAGAGGGGAAAGAAAAATGTATGTTAAGGGTTAAGGGGGCTCCAGGTCTTTTGGATGGAATAAATTACCTTGCCTCCAGGAAACAAGGCAGATGGCAATTCAGCATCTCCAATGGGTGCCCCTCCTTTCTGTAGACACCCCAGCCCACAGTTCTGCTGCTTCAAGAAGGGTATTGCTGCTGACTCTGGACCTTTAAATAGAAGCATATTCTAGAACCATGAGGACAAAGGCAAGACATTGGCCATCTCACGCCTGTCACTTGCCTACTCAGTGCCTGACAAGTGAGTCTCAAAAAAAAAAAAAAAAAATCAATGGGCAAGAGAGACACCAATGCTAACTTTTTATCCCCATTATTTAGTTACTTTATTAGAGTTTTCCTAACTCCTCTGCACAAAGGGAAGGGTAAGCTACAGAAAACTAAGTGGCTTTGTCATCAAAAGCCTTCTCCACACTGGCACACAAACACCTGTCAGTGCAAAAGATACCTCTTTATCAAGTCTTCATGCCTACCAGGAGCCAAGTACACTCCGAGATTTCAGACTATTTTCTTCCAATGTTTTGAAGTCCCTTTCAGTTCACATGAAGGCTAACGATTTCAAAAAGGTGGGGAAAGGAAAGAGTTCTTTAAACACACACACACACACACACACACACACACAGAAAAGATATCGTGCCATGATTATGAAGTCCTGAAAGCCTTTTAGTTGACAGCATAGGCTTTGAATAGCCTCTAAGAACGTCCACTGAAAGACACAATACAGCAATAAAATAGAGGCAGAGCATCCACAGTTTAGCATCCCCAGCCTCCCAAATTCAGATAGTCCATTTTACAGCAGAAGTCAGATTTCCACCCTGACAGCCCTTTGGAACACTCAAGGTCCAGTGTGGCATCAGACAGACATGAGTCCAACCAACTGATACATCATTTTCTGCCAAGAGAGAAATTAGTTGGTATCAAACTCAGCACAGACCTGCAGTTAAAACCAGAACTGCAAAAACAGCAAAAGTGCCTTAAACCCTGAGTGCCCTCATGCCCCAAGTCTATACATCCACTCAAGATGCTCTGTCCTCAGTTTCTACACTGAGTGATGATTGCCAAGCTAAACAAGTCTGCTTTTCCAAGAGCTCGCCCTAGAGTTCAGACCACTCACAGACACTTAGCACTCGGGCATTCACAGCACTCACATGGGACAGCACTGGCTTAAGGAGAGTTGTGGTCAGAGCTACATAAACCTACCTGTTATAATTTCAGTAACCAGTGCACTTCCTGCCATTCTGCCCTGACCAGCTGTAAGTAAACAGAGTGAGGACTGGGAAAAAGAAACCAAAACCAAGATTATATTGGGTAAGTTCACACATCTCCCACACATCCTGACATGAAAGCATGATTTCAATAGCACATGCAGTATTTGGCTTGGGTGTGTGAAATACCAGCTTTTGAGTGATGGAGCACTCACCCCTACTTCAGACATACCTTTTCTCTTAAACTATTACACTTGGAGAGCTTCAAGCTCCTGCTCCAGACCCATCCATCTAACAACAGAAAGCACCTCTCAAGCTCCTTTCTGACACAAGCCCATCATTCACCATTTGCTGGTATGCACAGTTTTTGCTGACAAAGCTCCATTACTAGAAAAAGCTCAGTAAGTAAAGCTGATTTGAAATAACTATATATTATAGGGAGGCTGGATGAAGAAAACTGATTTGGAGTCTAGAAAATCATCATATAAAGAGACTCTAGAAAGAAATGCTTAATTATTTAAATACTTTCACTTCCTACAGACCATACATCATTTGATTTATCAGTGTTCAATATTTGGTAATTTACTGGGGTCATCTGACAAAACAACTCCAGATAGCAAGTACATATCAGACACTGTAATTCTTCAGTTGAAATGTCTACGTATCCCTGATTAATGTTCAAATACTAAGCTAATGCTATCAGATTGAGATGTGTGCCAATTTCAGCTCTCCAGTGAAGATGCAAAGCTGAGAGCATACCGGTAGGGCATCCTCAAGAGCAAATTATCATATGTTGTCCTCCTTTGTCACAAGATAGACTGATAACACAGCTGGGATGGCCCCAACAAAGATGCTTGTCCGTAAGTCAGTTGGAGAGAGATGGCTAGTCCCATGTGACTCACTGCCTGATTCAACTGCTATAGCAAGTCACATAGACCAAGACCATGGGAGGAGGGTGTGTGCCTTCTCCCCCACATGCCAGCCTCACCCTGAGCCCAGCTCTGTTCACGGTGTGCCACACCCAAAACGCATCATTATAGACTCCCCACCTCCTACTTGCTCTTCAAGATCCATCTCCTGCATAAAGCTTTCTTCCTTAGCCAACTCAAAATACTCTCTCCAGTCTTTCAACTCCTACTACCACCACCAGTGTTCTTTTTGAAGTCAAATTATCTCCTCAAATTCAAGGTAGAATCTACATCTTCTCGATATTCTCTAGAGTTTCTGGCATAATAATAAATAAGAGCAACTCTAAGTTTCAGGCCATGACAAGTCACACAGGTCAAAAATAAATACAAGAAGCCTAACATCAATTCATAATGAAATCCAATCAAAAGATTTCTAATTCTGTAACTTGAAAACAGATATAACTTTATGAAGTGCTTATTTGCAAAACTTGATCATATGCTAGGTCATAAAAAGGACCTACAATTCCAAGAAACAGAAACGGTGCAGACTACGTCACCACATTCCCTGATCACACTTCACAAAAATTTTAAAACCTTTAACTTTTATGACAAGAGAAAATCAAGATCCCAAAATGTCTAGAAAATAAAAATATAAAACATTATGTATTACAATCTACAGGACACAATTTAAGAAGTGCTCAGAAAAAAATCCTAGCTTTAAGCAGTACAGTTCCAAAGAAGAGAAAGTGCTTATGTGTGCAGCCCAAATACAAAGAATAAAACAAGAAAAGCAAAAATATTGGTAGGTATATAAACAGTAATAAGAGGAAAAGAGTGGCACTAATAAATAAATACAAGACTATTAAAGTAATAAGCTACCAAACCATAATTAAGGGGAAGAAAAGATGAAGTATATAGTCACCATATGATGACAGGTGGGTTCTCCCTGGCCCAGTGTGCCCCATTACCACCCCCTTAAACCCTGTGGGCACATGTGGTCCACAGAGAGTACATCCTTTGAATGCCTGGCTCTGGTGGACAGGGGGGCTTAGGATTCTACGCCCCACAGGACTAAACTATCAGAAACAGTTCTTGGCAGGTTCTCTCTCCCAAAGCACTACACAGACAGGAGACTGATACAGATCCCCAGTCCTAACTATGACCACTCTTTCAAGACTGGGAGAGGTAGCTGTTTCACCTACTACACAAACATGGAGAGTCCAGCACAATGAAGAAACAAAGGAAAATGTTCAAAACAAAAGAATAAGACAGAACCCAGCTTGGGGTGGAGGTAATTAACCAAAGATAATTTACCTGATGAGGAGTAAATTACCTGATAAAGAGTTCAGAATAATGGTCCTAAAGATGCTCACCAATCTCAGAAGAATGGATGAACACAGAGAAACATCAACAAAGAGAAACTAAGTATCAAACAGAAGTCATGGTGCTGAATAATACAACAACTGAAGTGAAAAATACACTACAGGGATTCAACAGCAGACTAGGTGAAATGGAAGAAAGGGCAGTGGAACTCACCCAGAGCAGCAAAAGGAAAAAAGAATTTTAAAAAGGGAAGGAAAAATAAAATAAGATGAAAACAGAGAGGGAAGCAAACCATAAGAGACTCTAAACTATAGGAAATAAACAGAGTTGCTGGAGGGGAGGTGGGTGGGGGATTGGGGTAACTGGATGATGGTCATTAAGGAGGGCACTTGACGTAATGAGCACTGGATGTCATATGCAACTGATGAATCACTAAATTCTACCCCTGAATCTAATATAAATAAAGAAAAAATATAAATATAAACAAACAAGTGAAGATAGCTTAAAAGACCTATAGGACAACATCAAGGGAACAACATTTGCATAACAGGGAAGGAGGATGGACAGAGAAAGGGGTAGAAAACTTATTACAAGGGGCGCCTGGGTGGCTCAGTCAGTTAATTGTCTGCCTTCGGCTCAGGTTATGATCCCAAGGTCCTGGGATCGAGCCCCACATCAGGCTCCCTGCTCCACCAGAAGCCTGTTTCTACCCCTCCCACTCTCCCTGCTTGTGCTCCCTCTCTCACTGTGTCTCTCTGTCAAGTAAATAAAGTCTTAAAAGAAAACTTATTACAAGAAATAAAGGGCCAGGGGTGCCTGGGTGGCTCAGTCATTAAGCGTCTGCCTTCGGCTCAGGTCATGGTCCCAGAGTCCTGGGATCAAGCCCCACATCGGGCTCCCTGCTTGGCAGGAAGCCTGCTTCTCCCTCTCCCACTCCCCCTGCTTGTGTTCCTTCTGTCGCTGCGTCTCTCTGTGTCAAATAAATAAAAATAAAATCTTGAAAAAAAAAGAAAAAGAAATAAAAAGGCCCGAAATTTCCCTAACCTGAGGAAAGAAATAGACATTCAGATCCAAGAATCCCAAAGGAGTTCCAAAAAAGATGAACCCTAAAAGATCCACACCAAGACACACTATATTAAAATGTCAAAAGGTAAAAAAAATCTTAAAAGCAGCAAAAGAAAACCAACTTGTTTTCTACAAGGGAACCCCCATAAGACCATCAGATTTTTCAAAAGAAACTTTGCAAGCCAGAAGGGAGTGGCTGAAAGGAAAAACTTCACACCAAGAATACTCCACCCAGCAACGTCATCATTCAGAATTAGAGAGATAAAGAGTTTTCCAGCTAAGCAAAAACTAAATTCGCAGGGTGCCTGGGTGGCTCAGTCAGTTAAGCATCAGCCTTTGGCTCAGGTCATGATCTCAGGGTCCTGAGATCAAGCCCCGCATTGGGCTCCCTGCTCAGTGGGGAACCTGCATCTCCCCCTGCCTCCATTTCCCCCTGCTTGTGCTCTCTCTGGCAAATAAATAAAATCTTTAAAAAAAATAAAAATAAATTCATCACCACTTACTGGGCCTTACACAAAATGTTCAAGAGACTTCTCTAAGCTGAAAAACAAGGGTGCTAATTACTAATGAAACATATAAAAGTCAACATCTCACTGGGAAAGGCAATTATATAGTAAAAGTAGTAGATCAAAAAAAAGCTAGCATGAAGATTAAAAGAAAAACTTTAGTAAAAAGTTAAAATTAGTTTGATTAAAAGACTAACAAAGGATATACAAAATAAAAAGATGTAAAATGTGACATCAAAACAAGGTGGGGGAAGAAGAGTCAAAATGTAGAGTTTCAGAATGTATTCAATTTTAAGTTGCTCTTGACTTTAGATATAGACAGAGGTCGCTAAATGCAAGCCTCACAGGCAAAAACCTACAGCAGATACACAAAAGATAAGGAGAATGGATTCTAAACATGACATTATCAAAAGGCATCAAACCACAAGGGAAGAGAACAGGAAAAGAAAGGAACAGAGAAGAACTACATAACAGCCAGACAACAATTTACTAAAGGGCAATGAACATATACCTATCTATAATGATTTTAAATATAAATGGACTAAATTCTCCAGTCAAAAGACATAGAATGGATTAAAAAATTTAAATAAAACCCATCTATATGCTGCCTACAAGAGACTCACCTCAGATGCAAGGACACACACAGAATGAAAGTGAAGCAATGGAGAAAGATGTTTATTTCAAATGGAAACGAAAAGAAAGATGGAGTACCTACACTTACCAGACAAAATGGAATTTAAAACAAATAAAACACAAAGGTAGCCATTACATAATGATAAAGGTGTCAATCCAGCAAGAACATATACCATTTGTAAATATTTATGCACCCCAACATAGGAGCACCTAAATATATAAAGCAAATATTAACAGATCTAAAGGGTAAAATCAACAGCAATACAGTAATAGGAGAAAGTATTCCACTTACATAAAAGATAAATCATCCATTCAATAAGGAAGCATCAACACATTAGATCAGATGCATTTAACAGATATATACATAACATTCCATCCAAAAGAATACACATTTTCAAGTGCACACAGAACATATGTTAAGCCACAAATCAATAAATTTAAGATTGAAATCATATCAAGTAGATTTTCAAACCACAATGGTATGAAACTGGAAATCACATACCAAAAAAAAAAAAAACCCCACAAGTATGTGGAGATTAAACAAAATACTACTGAATAACTAATGAGTCGAAGAAATCAAAGGAGCAATGAAAAATACCTTGAGACAATGAAAATATCGCATACCAAAATCTACAGAATGCAGCAAAAGCAGTTCTAAGAAGGAAGTTCACAACAATACATACCTATCTCAATAAACAAGCAAAATCTCAAACATCTACTTTATACCTAAAGGAACTAGAAAGAGAGGAACAAAGTAAGTCCAAAGTTAGTAGAAGGAAAAATAAAAGACTAAAACTAGAAAACAAAATAAATCAGAACTAAGAGCTGGTTCTTTGGAAAGATAAACAAATTGATATACCATTGCCTAGACTCACTAAGAAAAAGAAAGGGTTCAAATAAATAAAATCAGAATAAAAGAGGGAATGTTACAACTGTTACCAAAGAAATACTAAGAATCATAAGCAACTAATATGAATAAGATGCCAACAAATTGGACAACCTAGAAGAAATGGCTAAATTCCTAGAAACAATGTTCCAAGACCAAATCAAAAAGAAATAGAAAAATCAATAGATTGATTGATTTTAGCAAAGAGACTGAATCAGTAATCCAAAACCTCCTTAAAAAAAAAAAAAAAAAAAGTCCAGGACAAACAGTTTCTCTGGTGAATGCTACCAAACATTCCGAGATTTAATAGCTACCCTTCTCAAACTCTTCCAAAAAAAGTGGAGGCAGATGGAATGCTTCCAAATTCATTTTATGAAGCCAGCATTATCCAGATACCAAAACCAGACAAGGATATCACAGAAAAAGAAAATTACAAGCCAATATTCCTGATGAACGAACATAGACTGAAAAATCTTCAACAAAATATTAGCAAACTCAATTCAACAATACAGTGAAAAGATCATACATCATGATCAAGTGGGATTTATTTCAGGTACACAGATTGCTGATTTGCAAATCAATGTGATACACCACATTAGCAAAAGGAAAAGAATCATAACCATTCCAATAGATGCAGAAAAGCATTTGACAAAATTCAATATCCATTTATGATAAAAACACAACAAAGCAGGTACAGGGGGAATATACCTCAACACAATAAAGACCATATATGATAAGTCCACAGCTAACATCATATTCGATGGTGAAAGGTTGAAAGCTTTTCCTCTAAGATCAGGAATCAGACAAGGAAGCCCACTCCCACTGCTTTTATTCAACACAGTACTAGAAGTCCTAGCCAGAGAAATCAAGCAAGAAATAAAAGGCATCCCAATTATAAAAAAAAGTTAAAAAGTCACTATTTGTGGGCATTTTATAGACATAGAACACTCTTTTCCTTTAAATTTTTTTATTGTTAGGTTAATCACCACACATTACATCATTAGTTTTTGATGTAGTGTTCCATGAATCATTGCTTGTGCATAACACCCAGTGCTCCACGCAGAACGTGCCCTCTTCAATACCCATCACGAGGCCAACCCATCCCCCCACCCCCTCCCCTCTAGAACCCTGTTTGTTTTTCAGAGTCCATCGTCTCTCAGGGTTCGTGTCCCCCTCCAATTTCCCCCCTTCATTCTTCCCCTCCTTTTTTCTTAACATATATTGCATTATTTGTTTCAGAGGTACAGATCTGTGATTCATAAGTCCTGCACAATTCACACTGATCACCACAGCACATACCCTCCCCAATGTCTATCACACAGCCACCCCATCCCTCCCACACCCCACCACTCCAGCAACCCTGTTTGTTTCCTGAGATTAAGAATTCCTCTTATCAGTGAGGTCATATGATACATGTCTCTCTCTGACTGACTTATTTCACTCAGCATAACACCCTCCAGTTCCATCCACGTCGGCAAATACACATAGAAAACTCTTAAAAGTCCATAAAAATGTTAGAATAAGCCAATTTTGTAAAGCTGGATACAAAAATCAGTGTACAAAACAGACTTTTGTATACCTACTATCAGAAATTAACAATCCCGGGGCGCCTGGGTGGCTCAGTTGGTTAAGCAACTGCCTTCGGCTCAGGGCATGATCCTGGAGTCCCGGGATCGAGTCCCGCATCGGGCTCCCTGCTCAGCAGGGAGTCTGCTTCTCCCTCTGACCCTCCCCCCTCTCATGCTCTCTCTCTCTCTCATTGTCTCTCTCAAATAAATAAATAAAATCTTTAAAAAAAAAAAAAAAGAAATTAACAATCCCACTTACAATTGCATCTAAAAAAACAAAAAAACAAAACCCTAGAAACACACTTAACCAAGAATGTGGAAGACCATGCACTACATGGCATTGATGAATGAAATTAAAGATGACAGTAAGCGGAAAGATAGTCCATGTTCAGGGACTGGACGAATACTGTTAAAATATCCATACTATCCAGAATACTCATAGAATCAAAGCAATCCCTACCAAAATTTCAATGGCATTTTTCACACAAACGCAACAAATAATTCTAATATTTATATGGAACCACAAAAGATTCCAAATAGCAAAAGCAATTAAGAACACAGCTGGAGGTGGGGCAGAGCAAGATGGCAGAGGAATAGGAGACCTGGATTTTCTCTGGTCTCAGGAATTCAGCTGGATAGGGATCAAACTTTTCTCAACACCTACGAACTCAACAGGAGATCGAAGAAAAGAATAGCGACAACTCTCTGAACAGAAAAGCAATCACTTTCTGGAAGGTAGGACGTGCAGAGAAGCGAACCCGAGGCGATATTCGGGAGGATAGACAGCGGGGGAGGGGGCCTCCATCAGCCGCTTCTGGCAACTGATAGAGCAACGGAGCACAAAATCTGAACTTTAGAAGTTGGCTCCGCTGAGGGACGTCACTCCAGCGGCTAAGCGAGGGGTGGAACCCTCTCTGGGACAGTGTGGTCTCAGGACCCTCGGGGTCACAGAAAGACCGGGGGTGCCTGAGTGCAGCAGAGCACCCAGGGATCGGAGCGGGGAAGCCGGCTGCAGAGAGGGAGCCGAGGCGTGGGCTCTCAGCTCAGAGCTGCCATAAACCGTGATCCGCGGCGCAGTCGGGCCACTGCTCCTCCAGCAGGGACCCAACAAGCAGCAGATCCGGGGAGACTCTCCTTCCTCCCCTGGGAGGAGCGGCGTGGGAGCGCACCGCAGGGATCTGCTGAGTTTGGAGACTCCACACGGAGTCGGGTGCCAGAGATAGAAACGCTTGGTCACAGGCGGGGTGAGCATGGAGTGCGGCCAGAGACCCGGGAGACGGGAGTGACTGATTGCTTTTCTCCGGGAGCGCACTGAGGAGCGGGGCCCCGAGTTCTCGGCTCCTCCGGGGCGGAGATTGGGAGGCTGCAATTTTTGCTCTCATCCTCCAAAGCTGTACAGAAAACTTAGAGGGAACAAAAGCCCCCGAGAGCAAACCCCAGCAGATTACTTAGCCCTGACGAAAAAGGCGGGGAAATTCCGCCTCTGGCAAAGACATTTGGGAACCACGGCAACAGGCCCCTCCCCCAGGAGATCGGCAAGAACAGCCAGCCAAGACCAAGCTTACCGATCAAGGAGAACGGCAGAACTCCAGACCTAAGGGAATACTGCACATAGAATTCATGGCTTTTTTTTAACATGATTCATTAGTCTTTCAAAGTTAATTTTTTTAAAACTTATTTTTTTTTGAATTTTTCTTTTTCCCTTTTTCAACCAACAACTTATCAATCCCTTTTTTAAAAAAACATTTTTATTTTTCATTTTTAGAGTCATATTCTATCCCTTCATAGTAGTTCCCTTACTTTTGGCATATATATATTATATATATATATATAGTTCTCTCTTTAAAATTTTGAGATACAGTTTCCACTAACAGATCAAAATAGACCCTAAATCTCTAGTGTATGGCTTTGTTCTAGTCTCCTGCCTGATCACATTTTTTTTTAAATCCTTTTTTTCAAACAACTTATCTTACCAAGTGCTTTTATAAATTTTTTTATAATTTTCATATTTACAGTCATATTCCATCCCTTCATCATATCAACCCTTATTTTGTAGATATATAAGTCTTTCTTTCTTGGGCGCCTGGGTGGCTCAGTTGGTTAAGCGACTGCCTTCGGCTCAGGTCATGAACCTGGAGTCCCGGGATCGAGTCCCGCATCGGGCTCCCTGCTCAGCAGGGAGTCTGCTTCTCCCTCTGACCCTTTTCACTCTCGTGCTCTCGGTCTCTCATTCTTTCTCTCAAATAAATAAATAAAATCTTTAAAAAAAAATAAGTCTTTCTTTCTTTAAAATTTTGGGAGGCACTATCTTCTAACAGACCAAAATACACCCAAAATCTGGTGTGTGTCACTGATCTATGCACCAGCCTGAACATATGTGATTACATTCTGGTTTTTTTTTTTTGTTTTGTTCTGTTTTTATCTGTTTTCATCTTTTTCTTTTTCTCTTTTTCTTTCTTTCCCTTTCTTTTCTCCTGGCTTCAGGTCTTTTCTGATTTGTTTAGAGTATATTTTGGGGGACCTTGTTACCCTGTTAGCATTTTGTTCTCTCATTCATCTCTTCTCCTTGGGACAAAATGACAAGATAAAAAAATCACCTCAACAAAAAGAACAAGAGGTAGTACCGGCAGCCAGGGACCTACTCAATACGGACATTAGTACGATGTCAGACCTAGAATTCAGAATCATGATTTTAAAGATCCTGGCTGGGTTTGAAAAAAGCATGGAAGTTATTAGAGAAACCCTTTCTGGAGAAATAAAAGAACTAAAATCTAACCAAGTAGAAATCAAAAAGGCTATTAACGAGATGCAATCAAAAATGGGGGCACTAACTGCTAGGATAAATGAGGCAGAAGAGAGAATCAGTGATATAGAAGACCAAATGATGGAAAATAAAGAAGCTAAGAAAAAGCGAGATAAACAACTACTGGATCACGAGGGCAGAATTGGAGAGATAAGCGATACCATAGGACGAAACAACATTAGAATAATTGGGATCCCAGAAGAAGAAGAAGAAAGAGAGAGAGGGGCAGAAGGTATATCAGAGCAAATTATAACAGAGAACTTTCCTAATGTGGGGAAGGAAACAGGTATCAAAATCCAGGAGGCACAGAGAACCCCTCTCAAAATCAATAAAAATAGGTCAACGCCCCGACATCTAATAGTAAAACTTATGAGTCTCAGAGACAAAGAGAAAATCCTGAAAGCAGATCGGGAGAAGAGATCTGTAACCTATAATGGTAGAAACATTAGTCTGGCAACAGATCTATCCACAGAGACCTGGCAGGCCAGAAAGGACTGGCAGGATATATTCAGAGCACTAAACGACAAAAATCTGCAGCCAAGAATACTATATCCAGCTAGGCTGTCATTGAAAATAGAAGGAGAGATCAAAAGCGTCCAGGACAAAGAAAAACTAAAGGAATTTCCAAACACGAAACCAGCCCTACAAGAAATATTGAAAGGGGTCCTCTAAGCAAAGAGAGAGCCTAAAAGCAGCATAGACCAGAAAGGAACACAGACAATATACAGTAACAGTCACCTTACAGGCAATACAATGGCACTAAATTCATACCTTTCAATAGTTACCCTGAATGTAAATGGGCTAAATGCCCCAATCAAAAGACACAAGCTATCAGATTGGATTCAAAAACAAGACCCATCGATATGCTGTCTGCAAGAGACTCATTTTAGACCCAAAGACACCCCCAGATTGAAAGTGAGGGGGTGGAAAACCATTTACCATGCTAATGGACACCAAAAGAATGCTGGGGTGGCAATCCTTATACCAGACAAATTAGATTTTAAAACAAAGACTGTAATAACAGATGAGGAAGGACACTATATCCTACTTAAAGGGTCTATCCAACAAGAAGATCTAACAATTGTAAATATCTATGCCCCTAACATGGGAGCAGCCAATTATATAAGGCAATTAATAACAAAAGCAAAGAAACACATTGACAACAATACAATAATAGTGGGGGACTTTTAACATCCCCCTGACTGAAATGGACAGATCATCTAAGCAAAAGATCAACAAGGAAATAAAGACGTTAAATGACACACTGGACCAAATGGACTTCACAGATATATTCAGAACATTCCATCCCAAAGCAACGGAATACACATTCTTCCCTAGTGCCCATGGAACATTGTCCAGAATAGATCATATCCTAGGTCACAAATCAGGTCTCAACTGGTACCAAAAGATTGGGATTATTCCCTACATATTTTCAGACCACAATACTTTGAAACTAGAACTCAATCACAAGTGGAAAGTCAGAAAAAACTCAAATACATGGAGGTTAAAGAGCATCCTACTAAAGAATGAATGGGTCAACCAGGAAATTAAAGAAGAATTGAAAAAATTCATGGAAACCAATGAAAATGAAAACACAACTGTTCAAAATCTTTGGGATGCAGCAAAGGCAGTCCTGAGAGGAAAGTATATAGCAATACAAGCCTTTCTCAAGAAACAAGAAAGGTCTCAAAGACACAACCTAACCCTACACCTAAAGGAGCTGGAGAAAAAAACAGCAAATAAAGCCTAAACCCAGCAGGAGAAGAGAAATAATAAAGATCAGAGCAGAAATCAATGAAATAGAAACCAAAAGAACAGTAGAACATATCCACGAAACTAGGAGCTGGTTCTTTGAAAGAATTAACAAGATTGATAACCCCTGGCCAGACTGATCCAAAAGAAAAGAGAAATGACCCAAATCAACAAAATCAGGAATGAAAGAGGAGAGATCACAACCAACACCAAAGAAATACAAACAATTATGAGAACATATTATGAGCAACTATATGCCAGCAAATGAGATAACCTGGAAGAAATGGATGCATTCCTAGAGATGTACAAACTACCAAAACTGAACCAGGAAGAAAGAAAACCTGAACAGACCTATAACCACTAAGGAAATTGAAGCAGTCATCAAAAATCTCCCAACAAAAAGCCCAGGGTCAGATGGCTTCCCAGGGGAATTCTACCAAACATTTAAAGAAGAATTAATACCTATTCTCCTGAAACTGTTCCAAAAAATAGAAATGGAAGGAAAACTTCCAAACTCATTTTATGAGGCCACCATTACCTGGATCCCAAAACCAGACAAAGACCCCATCAAAAAGGAGAACTACAGACCAATATCCTTGATGAACATGGATGCAAAAATTCTCACCAAAAGACTAGCCAATAGGATCCAACAGTACATTAAAAGGATTATTCACCACGACCAAGTGGGATTTATCCCTGGGCTGCAAGGTTGGTTCAACATCCATAAATCAATCAACGTGATACAATACATTAACAAAAGAACAAGAATCCTATGATCCTCTCAATAGATAGAGAAAAAGCATTTGACGAAGTACAGCATCCTTTCTTGATCAAACTCTTCAGAGTATAGGGATAGAGGGTACATACCTCAGTATCATAAAAGTCATCTATGAAAAACCTACAGCCAATATCATTCTCAATGGGGAAAAACTGAGAGCTTTCCCCCTAAGGTCAGGGATGCGGCAGGGATATCCACTATCACCACTGCTATTCAACATAGTATTAGAAGTCCTAGCCACAGCAATCAGACAACAAAAGAATTCAAAGGCATCCAAATCAGCAAAGAAGTCAAACTCTCACTCTTTGCAGATGATATGATACTTTATGTGGAAAACCCAAAAGACTCCACCCCAAAACTGCTAGAACTCATACAGGAATTCAGTCAAGTGGCAGGATATAAAATCAATGCACAGAAAACAGTGGCATTCCTACACACCAACAAGACAGAAGAGAGAGAAATTAAGGATTCGATCCCATTTACAATTGCACCCAAAACCATAAGATACCTAGGAATAAATTTAACCAAAGAGGCAAAGGATCTGTACTCAGAAAACTATAAAATACTCATGAAAGAAATTGAGGAAGACACAAAGAAATGGAAAAACATTCCATGCTCATGGATTGGAAGAACATTGTGAAGATGTCAATGCTACCTAGAGCAATCTACACATTCAATCCAATCCCCATCAAAATACCATCCACTTTTTTCAAAGAAATGGAACAAATAATCCTAAAATTTGTATGGAACCAGAAAAGACCCCGAAAGAGCCAGAGGAATGTTGAAAAAGAAAAGCAAAGCTGGTGGCATCACAATTCCAGACTTCCAGCTCTATTACAAAGCTGTTATCATCAAGACAGTATGGTACTGGCAAAAAAAACAGACACATAGATCAATGGAACAGAATCGAGAGCCCAGAAATGGATCCTCAACTCTATGGTCAAACTCATCTTTGACAAGGCAGGAAAGAATGTCCAATGGAAAAAAGACAGTCTCTTCAACAAATGGTGTTGGGAAAATTGGACAGCCACATGCAGAAGAATGAAACTGGACCATTTCCTTACACCACACACAAAAATAGTCTCCAAATGGTTGAAAGACCTAAATGTGAGACAGGAGTCCATCAAAATCCTAAAGGAGAATACAGGGAGCAACCTCTTCAACCTCAGCCACTTCAACTTCTTCCTAGAAACATCTCCAAAGGCAAGGGAAGCAAGGGCAAAAATAAACTATTGGGGTTTCATCTAGATAAAAAGCTTTTGCACAGCAAAAGAAACAGTCCACAAAACCAAAAGACAACCGACAGAATGGGAGAAGATATTTGCAAATGACATCTCAGATAAAGGGCTAGTATCCAAAATCTATAAAGAACTTATCAAACTCAACACCCAAAGAACAAATAATCCAATCAAGAAATGGGAAGAAGACATGAACGGGCATTTTTCCAAAGAAGACATCCAAATGGCCAACAGACACATGAAAAAGTGCTCAACACCACTCGGCATCAGGGAAATCCAAATCAAAGCCTCAATGAGATACCACCTCGCATCAGTCAGAATAGCTAAAATTAACACGTCAAGAAATGACAGATGTTGGTGGGGATGCGGAGAAAGGGAAACCCTCCTACACTGTTGGTGGGAATGCAAGCTGGTGCAGCCACTCCGGAAAACAGTATGGAGGTTCCTCAAAAAGCTGAAAATAGAGCTACCATACGATCCAGCAATTGCACTACTGGGTATTTACCCCAAAGATACAAATGTAGGGATCCGAAGGGGTACGTGGACCCCGATGTTTACAGCAGCAATGTCCACAATAGCCAAACTGTGGAAAGAGCCAAGATGTCCATCGACAGACGAATGGATAAAGATGTGGTATATATACACAATGGAATATTATGCAGCCACCCAAAGGAATGAGATCTTGCCATTTGCAACGATGTGAATGGAACTGGAGGGTGTTATGCTGAGTGAAATAAGTCAATCAGAGAAAGACATGTATCCTATGACCTCACTGATAGGAGGAATTCTTTATCTCAGGAAACAAACTGAGGGTTGCTGGAGTGGGGGTGGGGTGGGAGGGATGGGGTGGCTGGTTGATAGACATTGGGGAGGGTATGTGCTATGGTGAGCGCTGAGAATTGTTCAAGACTGTTGAATCACAGATCTGTACCTCTGAAACAAATAATGCGATTTATGTTAAGGAAAAAAAAAAAGATAGCAGGAGGGGAAGAATGAAGGGGGCGAAATTGGAGGGGGAGACGATCCATGAGAGACTATGGACTCTGAAAAACAAACTGAGGGTTCTAGAGGGGAGGGGGGTGGGGGGATGGGTTAGCCTGGTGATGGGCATTAAAGAGGGCACGTTCTGCATGGAGCACTGGGTGTTATGCACAAACAATGAATCATGGAACACTACATCAAAAACTAATGATGTAATGTTATTTTAAGAAAAAAGAAAAAGAAGAAGATAACAAGAGAGGAAGAATGAAGGGGAGTAAGTCAGAGGGGGAGACGAACCATGAGAGATGATGGACTCTGAAAAACAAACTGAGGGTTCTAGAGGGGAGGGGGGCGGGGGGATGGGTTAGCCTGGTGATGGGTATTAAAGAGGGCACATTCTGCATGGAGCACTGGGTGTTATGAACAAACAATGAATCATGGAACACTACATCAAAAACTAATGATGTAATATATGGTGATTAACATAATAAAAAAATTTAAAAAAAACTAATGATGTAATGTATGGTGATTAACAAAAAATTTAAAGAAGAAAAAGAAAAAAGAACACAGCTGGAGACATTACACCCCATGGTTTCTAACCATACTACAAAGCTATGATTATCACAATAGTATGGCAATGGCATAAATACAGACACATTAATCAATGGAACTGAATAGAGAGGGCAGAAATAAACCCATGCACATACTGTCAATAAATTTATGACAAAGGAGCCAAGAATATACAATGAGAAAATGACAGTCTCTTCAATAAATGGTGCTGGGGAAACTGGGCAGCCACAAACAATGAAACTCAACCACTACCTTATATCATAAACAAAAATAAGCAACTCAAAATTGATTAAAGACCTGAATGTAAGACCATAAAACCCCTTGAGGAAAACATAGGTGGTAAGTTCCCTGACATTGCTCTTGCTAATTATTTTTTGGATCTCACTCCAATGGCAATGGCAACAAAAGCAACACTAACCAAATGGGACTACATTGACCTAAAAAGCTTCTGCAAAGCTGATGAAACCATCAACAAAAGAAGGCAACCTACTAAATGGGAGAAGATATTTGCAAATGATATATTCAATAAGGTATTAATATCTAAACTACATAAAGAACTCCTACAATTCATTAACCAAACAAAAACAAAACAATCCACTTTTAAAAATGGGCACAGTATCTGAATTGACGGTCTTTCCAAAGTCACACAGATGGCCACCAGATACATGAATAGTGCTCAAAATCACTAATCATCAGGGAAATGCAAACCTAACCACAATGCAATATCACCTCACATCTGTCAGAATGACTATTATCAAAAAGACAAGAAATCACAAGTGTTGGCAAGGATATAAAAAAAAAAACCCTCATGCACTGTTGGTGGAAATGTAAATTGGGACAGCCACTATGGAAAACAGTATGGTGATTCCTCAAAAACCCAAAGATACAACTACCATATAATCCAACAATTCCACTTCTAGGTATTTATCAAAAGAAAACAAGACACTAAATCAAAAAGATATATGCACCCCTATGTTCACTGCAGCATTGTTTACAATAGCCAAGATATTGAAACAACCAGAGTATCCATTAGTGGATGAATGGACAAAGATATGGTACTTATATACAATGGAATACTACTTGGCCATAAAAAAAGAATGAAATCTTACCATTTGCAACAACATAGGTGAACTCCAAGGATATGTTGCTAAATTAAATACATCAGACAGAAAAGGGCAAACACTGTATTTCATTAATATATGGAATCTACAAAGCAAACCAAAACCAAACTCCCAGATGCAAAAAACAAACTGAGGTTGCCAGGGGGGAGTTGGGGAGTGGACAAATGGGAGTAAGGAGTCAAGAGGTAAAAACTTCTAGTCATAAAATAAGTCACGAGAATTTAAGGTACAACATGGTGACTACAGGCAATAATATTTCATTGCATATTATTTAACTTTATATGGTGACGGGGGAAACCAGACTTTTTGGGGTGGTCATTTCACAGTGTATACAAATATCGAACCTTTGTATTATACTCCAGAAACTAATAATGTGACATTTCAAGTATACCTCAGTAAAAAAAAATAATAATGTAAATATAAATATATATATATATATATATATATATAAAACCAGATACCAAGTAAATTAAAAGACACAGAAGCAATAATTTTGCTCAACTTTAATACATTTGAAATCATGGTAAACTGGGTATTCTCTAGAATAATATAAACCATGAAAACTGGGGTGCCTGGGTGGCTCAGTCGATTAAGCAGCCAACTCTTGATTTTGGCTCAGGTCATGGTCTCAGGGTTGTGGGATTGAGCCCCGCATCAGGCTCTGAGCTCAGCACAGAGTCTGCTTGAGACTCTCTCTCTCCCTTTGCCCACCCCCCCCGCCCCCATGCACTCCTACACTTTCTCTCTAAAACTAATAATCTTTCAAAAATAAGTTATCAAAACCAAGTCCAGAAAATATTGAAAATCTAGATAGACCAAGTACTATAAAAGATATAGATAAAGTGATCAGAGATAACTAATACAAAGCCCCAAATGTTTTTCAAATAAATTTTATCTATTCCTTCAAGAAACAGATTACTACAATGCTATTTGAACTATTTGTTCCAGAACAGAGAAAAATAACCTAAATTATTTTTATAAATAAGTATAACATTGTATTATTCTGCTGAGACTGCCATAACAAGATATCACAGACTGGGTGTCTTATAAAACAAATTTATTTTCTCACAGTTCTGGGAACTGGAAGTCCATGATCAAGGTACCATTATGGTTCATTTCTGGTAAGAGCACCCTTCCTGGCTTGTAGACAGCTGCCTTTTTGCAATGTCCTCATGTAGTCTTTCCTCTGTGCAAACCTTTCCCTGATGTTTCTTTCTCTTAAGGACAGTAGTCCTTTTGGACTGGGTCCCCACCCTCATGACCTCATTTAACCTTTATTAACTCTCTAAAGGCCTTATGCCAAATATGGTCACATGGAGTTTAAGACTTCAGTATATTAATTTGGGGGGTACACAATTCAGTCCATAACCAATGGGATTAATAAGTGCCTCAGTATTAAGAAATCTAGAATAGTCTGTCGTATTAGTCAATACAAAGGGGGGAGGGGACAACTTGCTCATCTCCACAGATCCTGAGAAAGTACTAATGTTAAAATCCAGCATCAGTTACTTATGTTTAAAAAAAAAAAAAAGCAATAAATAGGGATGCCTGGGTGGTTCAGTCAGTTAGCGTCTGCCTTCTGCTCAGGTCATGATCCCAGGGTCCCGGGATGGAGCCCAGCAGCTGGGCTTCCCGCTCAGGTGGGAGTGGGCTCCCCCTGCTCACTCTACCCCTCCCCCTGCTCGCTTTCTCAAATAAATAAAATCTTTAAAAATTAAAAATTTAAAAAGCAATAACATACTGAGATCTCTCCAAGATGCTGATTTCAATTTCTTTGGCTATCTGTAAGTAGAATTACTGGATCATATGATAGTTCTATTTTTCATCTTTGGAGGGACCTCCATGCTGTTTTCCGTAGTGGCTGCACCAATTTACGTTCCTACCAACAGTGCACAAGGGTTCTCCCTTCTCCACATCCTGGCCAACAGTTGTTATCTTAACTAATAATAGCTATTTTAACATGTCTGAGGTACAGTGAAGCCCTTATAGTTAACAATACTGTACTATATACTTAAGAACATTTAACATAAAATTCTGCTAAGAGGGTTAATCTTATCACACAACCAGACATATACCAATAATAACAAAGAGGGTAGGGTGGGAGGAAATTTTTGGAAGTGCTAACTATGTTTATGGCAGATTATGGTGATCGTTTCATGGGTGTACACTTATCTCCAAACTCATTGTATGCACTAAATATATACAGGTTTTGTATGTCTGTTCATACTTCAATAGTTTAAAAAGCACTAAAACTACACCGCTTAAAAAATATATCTTTTAAAAACTCCTCTCAGTACTAACCAATGCAATTAGGGAAGGAAAAGAAGCATTAATAAGAAAGCAGCAAAGTTTTTTCCCCCCATATGATACAACTGTATGACAAAACCCAATAGAATTAACTGAATAACTTTTAGGAAAGAGATATTAATAAGTTGGCTTTTTATGAAATTAACATTTAAAAACCAATAGTTTTACTCTTTACTATTTCATTTTTCATTCCATTTCATTCAATTAACTACAACTTACAAAGCCTTTTATTTTTGCAAAGCATTTCTCACAATCCTATGAAGTAGATATTAATCAACCCCGTTTTACAGGTGCAGAAAATAAAGCCCAGGAAGGTTAAATCACTTTTCATGGTCACAGAGCTAGTAAATAGCATATCTGTCCTCTGACTCCAAGCACTGTATTCATTCCCCATAACAAGATGCTTCTCCCCAACCCCCACCCATAAGACAGATAATAAATTCTGTGGGTGTTTTTCCTCAACTTCACCAAAATTAACTCTTAAATCAACATCAGATCTTAAAAGCCTAGATCTGTATTTAAAGTAGAAATTATCTATGAAAATGAACCTATTTGTTACTGGGGTAGAGTGATTAATGTTATACACAGCAACATAGATAAATAATTTTTAACTAGGTGAGACCAACATACTCATTTTCACTTTAAGATCGCCGATGGAGCATTTTCCCCCACAATTCACACTTTAACCTCTTAACGCAAACCAATGTTTTATCAAAATTTCTTTTTAAATTATAGGAAACACATTTCTAAAAGCTGTTATTTTGTTTCAAGTTGGCAAAGTATTATAATTAAATGCAAAATGTATCCTGATATTGGCACTACGCCAGTTTGGCCAGGAGCAGTAAACTCCTAAGGTTATCATGGAAGATAAAGACACACCATCTATTTGAATTGAAACACATAATTTATCACTTAATAAATGTGTTGCACACCCACCATGTGTCGGACACTGTGCGGGGAAATATGTGCACAGTAACAAACCCAAACTTGCCCTCAGGGAACTCAGTATTTAGTTAGAAAACAAGTAAATACTCGCATGCGGGCGCGCGCGCGCACACACACACATTCACATCTCTGATAGCTATTTTATCAGTCATCTATCACCAAGATAATTCTATCCAACAAACTACAACTCATTTATTCTCACACATCTGCCAATCAGCTACAACTTGGCTGGACTCCAGGTTGCAGACTGCAGAGAGGACTCAGGTCCACTCAAGTTCATTGGGAGGCCAGTCTCAGAATGGACAACAGCAGGAGCTCTAGAGGGGCAGACAGAATGTGCAATGCGTCCTAAGGTATAGGCACAGAATGGGCACCCTCTCATTTCCACCTATGATTCTGGCCTGAGCAAGTCATGTGGCTGTACCCAACATCAACGGGTCAGGGGAATACACTCTGGGAGAGGAATTGCAAAACCACAGGGCAAAGGGCATGGATATTGGGAGGGGGAAGAACAGGGGACATAATGCAATCAGGCACAGCCCTGAGAGTAAGACAAATGATGCTGAGAACACCCAGACAGGGCTGATCATGTGACAGAGGTCTGGCAAGACTTCCCTAACAGAGTGAAGCTCCAACTAAAATCTGAAAGACAAAGAGAAATGAAGTAAGTAAAAGGGGATGTAAAAGACTTCCAAGCAAAGAAAACAGCATGTACAAAGTCCCGATGGCCAAAGGAGACACGACCAGCTCAAAACATTTAAGGAAGATCTATGGCTGGGCAGAGACCGAGAGAGAGAGAACATGGTGCACCACCGGACAGAGAAGATGTCAGGGGACTCAGGCTCCATGTGAAGGAATGGGTCTTTATCATAATGGCATAAAACCACTGAATGACGCTCAAACAAGTAATCAGATTTGCCTCTTCACAAGATCACTCTCTACAGGGGCGCCTGGGTGGCTCAGTCGTTAAGCGTTTGCCTTCTGTTCTGCCTTCCGCTCAGGTCATGATCCCAGGGTCCTGCTTTTCCCACCCCCCCTGCTGTGTTCCCTCTCTGTCTCTGTCAAATAAATAAAATCGTTAAAAAAAAAAAAAAAAAAGATCACTCTCTGCAGAAGCAAGACTATGCCGGTGGACCACTCAGCACGCTATGGAAAAAGTCCAGGCGAGAGATGATCACGCCTTGAACTGAACAGTTTTAGATGGAGTAGAAAGTGTTAGAGAGACATCACGTGGACAGAAAAGCCTACCATTCTATGAAATCATTTCTGCCAAAGCCACCACCTCCCTCCCTACGCTAAACCTGATGGCCATTCTAAGACCTCATCCTATTTTTCCTCCCTGCATTTCATCCCACTGACCATTCCCCTCCTCTTTGAAGTATTCTCCTTCTGGAGTTTCTGACAAACCACCACCTATCTCCTGGTTTTTCTCCACTGACTGTTTTTGCTCAACCTTGGTTCATTCCTTAAGTCCTAAAATCTGTCCTATAATCTTTCATTACCCTCAACTTCCCTCCCCCAACTCCAAGCAAATTCATCCACTCTCATGTCCTAAATACCTCATTATGTTGATCTTCCCGTTGTGGGCCTCCAGCCCAGATTTTGTTCTCAACCCCAGATTCATATACCCAGCTGCCTCCTGAACATTTCCACCTGGAGGCTCCCATAAGTATCTCACACTCAGTGTGTCCTCCATCCATTCCCCCTCATCTCTTCCACCCTGAAAATCCTATTCCCTCCCAGCTTCCCCATCTCCTAGAAAGCCACAACCACCCATCCAATTATTCCAATATTAAACCCTAGAACCCGTTACAATTCCTCCCATGCTTTACCATTCCACATCCACTCAACACAAATACTGGTACAAGTGCCTTCTAATATATTGCTCAGATTTATCTCCTCACCTCTCATACTACCACTGCTCCAATGCAGGCCCCCCCTGCCTGATCTGGAGGACTCCACAGCCTCGTAACTGATTCCCTAAACTGCACACCCAGCCCACTCTCTCCAGGACAACAGAAGCGATGTAAAATACAAATATGACCTTGCCACTCTCCTGCCTAAAACCGTTCAGTGGCAACCGCTTACCCTCAGAATAAAGTCAACTTCTTAACAGGGTTCGCAGACCCCTTGGTCCTCTGGCCCCTGCCTTCCATATGTGCCTTGAATATACTCATGCTCTCCGGGATCTGGACATGTTCCATTCTGTTTCCCTCTGCCTGAAATACTCTTCACCCCCCAACAGCACCTACTTGGCTACTTTTCTAAGATATAAATTTCATGAGGGCAAAGACCCTGCCTTTTGTTTAGTGTTAACTGCCAGACAGCAGCATAGGCACTACCCCCTTGACACATAATGGTTCTGGTAAAGTGAATGAGTGGATCCTTAAAGAACATTTAGATGACTCCCTCCTTCAAACTGCCTTTCCTGATACCTTTCCATCCTCCTAAGGTTGGGTGTACCTTTTAAGTGTTTTCAGAGCAGCCTAAACTTTCCCCACGGTAGCATCACCTCACTATTCATTTGGCCATACCCTCTAACTCTTGCCCCAATTAAAATATAAGTTCCATGAAGGTAAGAGCTTTTTCTGTTGCAGGAAGAAGCCTCGGGAGCTACAGTGAACCAGAAATAGCATTGCCCTCAAGGAGGTCCCTGAAGGCAAATGAAGCCAGGAAAGAAGCTGAGGGCCAAGGTCCAAATAAAGTAACCCATGTATGAGATTCATGGGTACGCAGAGGACACATATGGGGGGAGGTGGGGTAGTGAGGTCAGTGAAAGGGGAATGAAAACACGTGAATGAGACTAAAGTCAGTCATTGAGGCCAGAGAGCCCCAAGTCTAACTCACCCATGACTGGTTACACAGTGATACCCTTTTCTGCAGAAATTCACGCAGGTGAGAGAGTATCTCCACACCTTCTAAAAAATAAATTCCCACTGAAATCCCTTACACATTAATGAAGAAATAGTCTTTTGGACATTTTTACTCATTGCCACTTTGTTTCAAGGGGCCAGACTACATTTAAATAAAACCTGAGGGGTACATTAATGCCTTTTATAATGGATAGGATTTCATCAAAATCAGTCAACTCCTTCCAAAGTTCTTAAAGAACAGCCTTTTAAATGCAAAATGCTAAGTACTTAAGTTAAAACGGAAACCTTCCTTAATTCAGTCAATTAAATACAGTAAGGTGCTAAGGAGACAAGCAAATCAACTCTAGAGGCAAACCCAAGCAAATTCAAATATTAAAACTGAAGAAGTTAAAGGATTAGAGATTCTCTGTTGACAGGCAAAAATATGGCTTCACCGGATCTTCAATCTCTTGGTTATTAACAGCAGACAATGCCACATCAGTCACCAAGCCTGAACCAAGGACCTTTTGCCTGAGGTTAGGTTTCTAAAGCATCCACTCAGCACATTCAGATTCTTAAATATGATATTCGCTTCACTATTTTTCTCCACCTGACTCAGAGCAGGTTGTAATCTTGGGAAGGAGCAGCCCTCTTCCAGGGTGAAGGCAGGCGGCACTGAAGGGGTGACAGGCCGCACAGAGGCTGAAAGAGCTACTCTCCCGGCCTCCAGCCCTTCACAGCAATGGTCTAAAAAAAAAAAATCAAAGGGGTGACAATCCATTCAATCCATTTCTTGAATGGGGCACGGCTCAAAAACCAGGGAATGGGGAAAGGGGAAAAAAAAAAAAACAGAGAA
Source organism: Zalophus californianus (assembly GCF_009762305.2). Taxonomy (NCBI): domain Eukaryota; kingdom Metazoa; phylum Chordata; class Mammalia; order Carnivora; family Otariidae; genus Zalophus; species Zalophus californianus. The sequence goes on along the minus strand of NC_045609.1, from coordinate 35,848,523 downwards.
AAGGGGAAAGGAAGACCCAGGGTAGGCCGTGCCCCAAAGGACACAGTGGTAGCGGCACTGATGGAGCTTGCCTCTGCATGAGAGGATAGGGGTGTCTCTTCTGCAGCGGCTGAAAGGGGCCATCCTGGATAAGCAATTAGAAAAGGTATAGTAATTACCACAGATATGACAAAGAGGCCTGCACGACAGGGAATTCTGTCAAAGTCCGTAATTCTTGCAAAATGAGCAGCAAACCCAGGATGACACGAGTCCTCCCTCATGAATTATACAGGTGGCCACACATAGTATGTTTTGGGTGCTACTTAATCAGAAGGGACCATTCATGGTGGGGACAGCAAGACCCCAGAAGTTATACAGACCTATATCCCTAAAAGGTGGAAGCAGAAATCCAGCCTTCATGCCAGCAACTTTCACATGGGGACTTGGTTGAAGTGGGAGGCCCCCAGGAACACAAGACAGCTGGGAAATCGTACAGAGAGTTGGGAGAACTTCAAGGAAACGGGACATTCAGATTATGAGCCTGGAACACGTAGATGCTTGACAGGGGTAAGTGCTCTCCTAGGGGAGGGTTATGATGGTCTAAATTCCATCCCTCAAAAACCAGATGTCCCAAAACTCTAATCACCAATACCTCAGAATGGGACAGTATTTGGAGATGGGGGTCTTCTGAGGGATAATTAAGTTAAAATGAGGTCATTAGAGTGGGCCCTGACCCTCCATGATTGGTGTCCCTAGAAGGAGAGATTGGGATACAAACATGCACAGACATGAAGGTCTTCTACAAGCCAAGGAGTGAGGCCTCAGGAGAAACCAACCCTGCTGACACCTTGATCTTGAACTTCCAGCCTCCAGTCCTGTGAGAAAATTTCTGTTAAACTACTCAGTCCGTGGTGTTTTGGGATAGTAGTCCTAGCAAACTAATACAAGGGAACAACAGAAATAAAGACCAAGAGCTGGGAAAACACAAGACACACTGAGTCAGGTCATTTGGCCAAAGCTTAGGAAAAGAGGAATTAAACCAGAAAAGTCCCCTGGAGACTAGGAGTCTGGCCCGGATTTCAAGCAGGGGAGCCACTTGGATCACACAATTCCTGCTAGACAATTCCTGCTCTGTTAGCAGGGTTTGGAGGAGAGAAGAGATGTGGGCAGGCACAGGAACTAAGATACTTTAGCAATTCTTAAGGGTATGAGAACATGAACTTACACTTGAACCTGGGTTATCGGGAAGATGGCAATACCAGCAACAGAGATAAAGAAGACAAGAACAAATGCGGGGAGGAAGCGAAATCCACTTTGGATGGGCTGAGTTTGCACATATTTAGGGTAGGAAAGCAGGGCAGAATCCACCTCCTCCCCTCACCATGAGCTGATGATACCACACCCCTAGCTGAGCTTGGGGCCACACATGTGCAAACACATCTACTCCCATTTGGGACCCCATGTTCACAAGCAATGATTTCTTTTTAAATTATCCTAATACATGACGCCACAACCAATGAACTTAACCGTAAGGCGACAATCTTGAAACAGAAGACCAATAGGTAGGAACAAGACTTGAATGACTCCACTTTAAATTCAGATCCCTGGTTACTCCCAAAAGGCTCAGCATCCCACCTTCAGTTCCGATGGGCCAGATTCAAGAATCTCCAGCGAAGCTGTCAGAACATTCTTATGTTTGCAAATTGTGAAAGTTCAAGCAAGAGTCAACCATGTGGGGGGGGGGGGGTGTGGATTGGGTACCGAGGGTGGCTCTTAGAATGTTGTGGTCTTGGACCACTTAAGAAAAACAATCAAAAATCACTTTCAACACCCACGTCTTCTTTCAGGAGAAAAACATTAAAAAGCACTGCCTATTGGAAAAGAAAGTTGTATAAATCATTTTATTTCGTGCTCCATCATTTACACAGCACAGGCTTCAGTGACACCTCCTGATTAGGTTTAATTTTAAGCCAGCAAGCACACCACATACCCTATTGTCAGAGAAAGTTCCATTTCTCTCCAAGCCTGATGGGCGACTATTGTGATGTAAAACCCTGGGATTTAAATAACACAAGCAGATTCTATTATGAGAAGAAAGGTTTATATTTTGGAGTCTTTTTCCTTCAAAGGAGCCCAGATACCAAACCATGAATTACCTGAAACAATGGGCTTCAATGATCAGCACATCCCCCTTTCTTTAGGAAAAAGACTACTTGCCTGAAGACCAGGACTCAGTGATCCAATTATCACTCAAACAGTCCCAGGCTCTCAAAATTAACACTGGTTAGGAAAACCAGAGAAGGGCAGAGACCTGGCTTACCCTTGAGTGGCCCTGATTGCTCCACCGTGACATCCTCACCCAGGCTCCGGGGTCCACCCCTTCCCCCGAGGCCTTGGCTCCCACAGACTGAACCCATTACCCAACACCCACGTTAATCTCTGGGGAGAGATTCCCAAGAGGGCTCAAGGCTCACAAGAAGATGATCTCCCCAGTAAACACAGGAAGGAAGCAATTAAGGCCAGAGGGAGAACACCTAAGAGTTACAGTCTCCTAGACCTTCAGACACTCTCAGATCTTCAACCAGGAGCTGTCCACATTACCTTCCCATGAGGTCCTGTTCAAAGGACCCCACTGACAACATGGGACTCTTCCTGATGTCCCCAAACAATATTTATAGTCCCTCAAGAGACATTTTTGAATAGGACTACATGCCAGGTGCTGTGCTAGAGATAAAAGAACTAGTTTCCATCCTGAATGAGCATGTCTGGTGGGCAGATAGCTCCACGAAGGAATACTTGTCCTGCAGTGTGATACACACTGCCAAGTGTTAAGGCAGGACAGAAGAGCAGGAACAATTTCCTGTAGATGACACTGGTGCAGGTCCTGAGCGTTGTGCCTCAAGACATGTTTACCAAGTGAACTGAGTACTGCATCACACACACCCATACACATACAAGAGTCTTACAATCCAACGATCAGACTACCCCCTAAGAAATGGGACACAACACAAAATGAAATAATATCACCATGAGGGGCTCAGGTTATGTCCTACGCTGAGTATCCTCCAGAAAGTTCTAAACCAAGTGGCCCTTGTGCCTCAGTCACCTGAGAGAAGGGGCCATAGTACCAAGTCTGTCCTGTACCCAAACAAGGCTGGCTTAAACAGCAAAAGCACTCACTGCCGCACTCCCTCTTCACGAGGCCTCATCCCGCCCCCAGTTGTTCCTGCTTGGATCATGGGAATCCTTGATTTCAAAGGAATTCTGGGTAATGAATCTTCTAACCATCCAGAAGGAATGGCAGGGCAGTGGAAGGAACAGCACATGCAACCACAGATTCTAAATTCTATTGCATGGAACCCAATGGCAAAGAGACATCTCCAATGAGGTCCCCAGACATACTGAATCTGAAACTCAATGGGGTAGAGTTCAATCATTTGCATTTCTAACAAACTCCAAAGTGATGCTGATGGTCTTGGATCACAGGTTAAGAACCATTGTTCTAGGGGAAAATTTCCTTGGTCACAGGTGGGAAGATCATGGTGGCATGATCACAACAGCATCTGCTAACACTGACCAAGCACTTACCAGAAGCCAGAAACCGCACCCAACAACTTACAAGTATCATCTCATTTAATCCTCCAACCAGCATTCCACAGATGAGGAATCTGAGCCCCAAATTGTTAAACAGCTTAGCCAATGTCACAGCAGCCAGCAGTAGGGCTGAGATTCGAATCCAGCCTCTCTGCAGGGTCCTAACAACTTCACTGCCCAACGCGGCCCACCAAACCACTGCCTGGAGATTCCAACATCAGACTGGTGTGAATGGCTCTGAGACACCCTGACCCCAGGAAAGCATTCCCCTTTGAAACTCAGCATTACCCAACCCACTTTGAGTAACACTTATCATCTCTTTGTAGAAAGCCCATCTCTAGGATTACTTCAGGTCTCCTGCACTTCCTCCTTACAGCCCCTGCAGGCTGACTCCCTAACTTGATCACAGAATGCTAGACTGGCCCCAGCAGAAAATCTCCAGGTTGGGTCCCACTTTGGGGCACACTTCTGAGCTGGCTCCCACTTGGATACACATCCCTGGTTTCCCCCACCTTGCTATACACCCCTGGGCTCACTCCCACTTCAGTGGGCACCCAGAGTTGGGCCCCTTGTGGTATACACCTCTCATTGGGCCCCTACTTTGGTTTACATCCAGTCTCCTAACTCTAACCAAGAATGAAGCAGCAGCAAAAGGAAAGACCTCCATAGCTTCCAAAGCTTCCCAAACAGATTGTTGGGTCCATCAGGGAGGGAAGACAGGGTACAAACCCTAGAACTGCTGCACAGACCAAACCCCACGCTGGGTAACCCTGACCTGACACACAAAGCCCAGGGGGACCAACATGCCCCCTGAGCCCTGAACTCCCAAGCTCAGACCCTGCAGCTCTCAGATCTGGCTACACCCACACTCCCACCCACTGTTAGGATCTCAGCAAGAGAGGGGAACTGGGACAAAGACAAGGAACAGATGTGGGGCTGTGCTCTTGCTCAGGGCAGAAAGCAGCTTCAAGATGTTTTTCCCTCCTCTCCACCTCTTGTCAATTCCCAACCCCTGCCAAACTGCAGAGATCACTGTTTGAAATTAGAAGCACACGCCACATGCACAGCTGACTAAATTTTTCCCTCCTGATTCAGCAGTGCACAGGAGGAATTTTCACCCCCACAAAGGAAACTGTCCAACAATTCAACTCAACAAGGATTTAGTGAGCACCTACCGTGTGTCTTGCTGCACACTGATCACCGAGCGGAAGTTTAACAGTCCCTGCCATTTGGGCGTTCTACCGCTCACATGGTCCTCCTTTTCTCTTGCCCTGCCTGGGGTAACTTTAACCCTGCCTGCGTCACTGGGAAGTGGGGATAATAAATCTCACCTCCAACAGTTGTTAGGAAGATTAAATAGGACAAGAGTAAAAGAGTGGTGGGAAGACGAACATGAGAACCCCTTGCCTCTTACCCAGTTTTGAGGACACAGGAGTTCATGAGAGGGTATATAATTTGGTGTCAAGTTGAAAAGGGTACGGTTTCAGGGAGTCTGGGGCAAGGGGAAATCACCTTTGGTAGAGGGACTGCCTGGAGGCCCTATATGTTGAACTGAGGTCTCAAGGCTGGACAGAGCTGGGTACAAAAGGTTTGAGGGAGGTGGCAGCCGAGAGCACCCTGGGTCAAGAGAATGGATCCTGGAATAAGGTGGCCAAGATGATGGGAGAGAAAGGACCAGCCTGGCAAGATGGCTTTGGCTCCCCCTTGAGAAAGAGGGGGAAGTCAGGGATCTCTGTAAAGGCCCAGCAAGGAAATCTGCCTTCAGTCAGAAGCCAGAGGGTCAAGGACAAGACAAACTCTGCTTCCATGAATCTTCGCTGACAGAGAGCGACAAGTTCCCCAAACAACCTGGAGACCCCCACAAGGCTCCATCTGTGCTGGCCCAATGGCTCCTTTTTGGGGAATGGTGGGGGGGAGGGGCAGTCTCAGTACTCTCCTCTCAATTTCCAACATCAAAGAAATTAGAAATAAACATTCAATATTTCAGGGACTGGTTTAAATTAGAGTAAATCAGCATGGGGAGAAAAATCATGTAGTCATTTGAAAAGATTATCATGAATACTATAGAAACACAGAAAAATGCTTCTGACATGTTAAGTGAAAAACAGCAGAACCCAAAGCATTATGAGCACCACTGCCAAGAGCACGGTGCCGTTGAGGGGGCACAGGCCCAGAAAGAACCAAGTTCTAATGCTGACTGCAACTTAGGAGCTGTTGAGACCACAGGCAGGTTTTACCCTCATTCCCTTGAACATAAGGACTTTACTGTGTTGCTAAGGGTTTCCAACTGCCTGGCACAGTGCAAAGCTCAACTCCCCAACTCCCACAGTGTATGCAGAGTGAGCCATAGCTCTTTGGATGAAATTAGGTTTCTCAAAAGAAAAAAAAAAAGGTGTTTTGTTTTGTTTAAAAAACAAAGGGTGAGCTTCTTGAAGACAGGGGTTAGGTCTTGCTTACTGCTGTGTCCCCAGACTTCAATAAGAACAGGATGAAGGTGATGGGATGGTGGTTGGTTTATTACCACCACTGTATACAGATGTTAAAAAGGCAGTTAGGAAAGGCCTGTCTCTAGCAAAAAACCAAGAACTTGACCAGGATCAGGCCATTTCTCCGCCACGAAGTGAACTTTACTGCTGAAGACAGAGAGCCCAGGAGCAAGCATCTGTAGGCTCACAAACCAACCAGCCTACACAGAAGATCAGCATCTTTGTACCATAGATATGTGTTGGGCCAGGCCTGGTGACTGAAGAGGGAAGGCCCAAAGCTTTAAAAATCTCCCAGAACTAGACTGAATCCTTCCGGAGTATGGAAAAGCAAGGCAGGGCCTGGCCTGCACTAAGGCCAGAAGACCTCCTACCCATCACCGGGCAGTGACTAGCCCTTCCCCTGGGGAAAGAGTCCCCAACATCGTGTACTCTGAGCACATGACTTCAAACAGACAATCAGCAGGGCTGCTCAGACTGAGGGCCCTACAAGTATGGCCCACCCCACAGAGAGGCTACCTCTGAGCCACAAAAGCCATTCCAGCACAGGGAAGGAGGAGCACCATTCACACTACAGCTGGCTAACCAACCAACCAACACACACACACACAGCCATCTCCAAAGGACACCCTGAAATCCCACTTTCTAATGGCTGAAACTCCTTCAAAAGCATTTCTGCCATACTTTAGGTTTTGATCTTCCCTGAAATGGCAAATACACGCAAGACAGAAGCCATTCTGTCAACCCAATGTGACTATGAAAGGGTCCCTGATCTGATAGACTTCTTGATGGCAGCAAAGAAAGCAGGAAGGTACTGGGAGGATATATCATTAAAGGAGAGAAGTGCAGTGAAGAACCAGGAATATGGGGCCAGTAAAGACAAGCCTTCTGGACTCCACCATGTTGTTGGGATCCAGGATTGGTACCCTGCAGGTGATGAGCCACAGCACCCAACACACAACCAAAACAAGAGAACTCCCTAGAGACCAACACCAGGCTCTGGACCTTGTCTGAGGCTCAAAGTGCCGTTATCATGAAAGGTAACCCCCCCCCCCACCAGGCTCCAGGTTCTTCCTCTGAACAGGCTGGTGACAAGCACCCACCTCTCCCCAACAGGGCAGTGTTGCTCCGCCACCCCAAGAAGAGCAAAAACTCACTGCTCCCCTCATCCCATCACCCACCACTTGAACACACAGGGGTGGCCCACCCCCCAAAACACACGCACAAGCAGCCAGTACAATGCCTGCACACCCACCTTCCCCAACAGGAACCTAAAAGCAAGATGCAATCCAAGTCAGCCAAGAGGCTGAAGGGGAGGGAGATGGGGGTCACAAGGTAGCATGCTCTAGGCTCAGGCCCTCTGCACCCCTTTATAGCAAGGCCCTAGAGGCTGCCAAGGCCTATTGGTTGGGTTGGGGGTGGGGAGCAGCAAATAACTGAAGGCATTTCAACTGACGGCGCTCCCCCGGTGACTCGCTGTTTCTTTATTGCAACATGCTCTCTATAAAAGCCATTTTCCTCTCACAGGATCTGCTTGGGCAACATGTGATGTCATCATAAATCATCTTTTTTTTTTTCCTTTAAAATGTCAGCAGATTTCTTGGAGTTTCTAAAAAGCCAAGAGAGCCAGCACCATCTCCCAGTTTTGGCAGAGAAACCCATTTTCTTTCCCAAGACGTCTGTCTTCACTTTTTCCCCTTGCTCTCCCATAGGAGTCCTGCAGAGATAAAGCCTTGCAGAGTACAGAGAGTCACAGAAATCATTTGTGAAAAAAGCGTTCCTTTCCACCCTTTCCAAATGCAGGCTCTTTCTCTTGCTCCCTTTTTTCCTCTCGTTCTATTTTGGTGCACTTCCAGAGGAAGTGAATGTATAGCGAGCACTTTTAAACAAGGTCTAATACAATCCATACCTCCCAGACACGGATGCCATTAATCAGAACGAAGGCTTTGTGTGAGAGAGGCCACAGGCTGGATGGGCGCCATGGACCAATAATGCAGACAGACCCCCCCTACCACCCCACCCCTTGTTGGGGCTTGGCATTCATCCTTCCTTACCCTACCCCCCCCCCAAGCCCTGTGCCCAACATTCCCCCAACGACCTTCTGCAAAAACCTTCTACCATGGGAGAAAAGTTTCCTTTCATTCCAAGTTCATTGGACCAAAAAGAAATAATCATCATCACTTTAACTGCAGAACCTCAAAAACAAAAAGAACATCCAACCCAACTCTAAGCCACAGAACTCATAGGGACATGGCAGAGGGTAGTCTATTACTGGCTGAGTTGTGTGTCTCATCACACTGGGTGTCACTTGAGCAAATCTACCTTCTGGAAGACTTCCTCCAAAAAGAGCTCTGTAGATAGAGACTATAGCTGCTCTACCACCTACATGCATTGGTCATATTGTATTCAAGATGGTGCTGGATTCCGAAAGGTCCTTCTTTTACATTCTTCGGCCATAGCCAACAGTCTGTCTTACCCCCCCACCCCCACTAGAATCCAAACTGAAGACAACCAGAGCAAAGGAAATCATTAGGGGGTGGTACACACACCTATGTGAAGTCCTTTGGGGCTATTATGAATGTCCCTAAGCACCCTCCCACCCCTCCCTAAAAGCAAATCCTCATGCCTAGTCTAAAATGCATGATATTCTACCATTAGTGCTTGATTAATTAGAATTAATCTCTGGAAACACCCAGATACTCTTTGGGGATTCTTACTGCTATCAGTTATTTGTACATAAGTATGAGTAACTGTCGGTGCCTTAGTAAGGAAAAAAGAGAATGGAGGTACCATCTAGCAGTAAGGCATCAGAGCAGGTGAAGAGCTTGCTACCTTGGTAGGTGGCATAGGGCCACTGGTCCCCACAATTTATCCATACACAAATGTAAAGTCCTCCAGAAACCCATCACATATTCATGATGGATTGGCCAGACCCTTTGTTTCCCCTCTCCTCTTTGATCCCAGTTCCTTATCATAACTAAGACAAAAGGTAGGGGAAATTTAGGAGGGAAGAGGAAGGAAAAACAAGATGCACAGAGGACAGGTCTTTGCTTTTTTCCCTGATGTAGCTCAAGCACTTAAGAAAGGTCCAGACACAAACACTCAACACGTTCACTGAGTAAACCAGAAGTTACTAGGATGTCAAATGCTGCCCTAGTCGTGAAATGCCAAGTGGGGAAGTCACCCACCAGGGTGAGCTGAGCTGTAGTTCCAACAGTTTTGCCCTACCCTGCCATCACTCACACTGTCCCGTCAGCCAAGAGTATCTTCTCATCCTCCCAAAGGGCTCATCCTGCTCACTTTTTCGGATTCAGCTCAGACTTGCTACCACTCAGGAAAGCTTCCTCACCACCCCCAGGATGGGTCAACTGCCACTCCTCCACATCATCAGTACCCTGTGCCTTCCTCAGGATCTTATCACTTCACTGGGTTGTAGTCACCAATCTCTATATCCGTCTCCTCCACAGGGAGGTGAGTCCTCTTGGTATCTTTAATGCCTACCCTTCCTATCCTGCAGATAGCAAGCACTTGGTAACTGTTGAATAAACTGTGCCACTGAAAGAAAAAAACGCCACTAATTAAACCTAACTGTTTAACTTTGGGTTTTTTTTTTTTTTTTTTGCTTTGTTTTCTATTTCAGAGGTTTTTCCAGAGAGATCTATGCCAGGTTTCCCAAATGCTGGGGTGGGGGGGGGGGAGAGAAAGAGAGCGTGCATGCCCAGGGAAAGGGGATGGTTTAGAATGGGAGAGATCCATGTCAAATATAAGATTAATTCAAGGGTGTTCCTTTTCTGTGACGAAGGAACTTTCTAGAATTGGTCTACGAGGCTAGGCCACACCACTTGAGATGGAAGATACTGGAAAGGGGATAGGGCACCACCTCACTTAGCCAAGGCAGTCCAAGCCCCCTCATCTTCAAGAGGGGGAAACTTAAGACTATCAGTGCCTGATGCCTACACAGCTGGCAAGGGCAGTTTGGGGTGGCTTCAGTGGATGAAAAGGAGATTGTCAACAAAGACTTACTAATGACTGCAGAATAGCTGAGGGTCGAAGCACAACCATCAGCTCCCACAGCACTGTGAAAGAGCAGGGAGCTCTTATGTGTCTCCTACCCACCCCCCCGCCCCGGCCCTGGCCCGCCCACCCTCCCCTGTCAATCTGGCACATGGTGGTGCGCTCCCTTGTGAGCTACAGAGTCTCTAAAATTTTCTAAATTGTGATCTTTATAAAATGACCCTTCAATTGCAGAGAACAATTGATCTTATCACTCAAAGAAAAAGGTCCCCTGGAGGCTTCGCCCACAGACCCAAACCAACCCCACACCCCCTGGAACTGCTGGTGCCTTCACAGCAGACTCTGAGAAAACTGGAGGTGGGAGGGGATTATATACGGATATCTCCCCGTATAAAGCCAAATACACACGGCCTCAGCCTTCCCAATCCTCCCCTGGAGATGGCCTTATTACTACCTCTTGCAATCTCACAGCCTCGCTTCTGGAAAGTTTCAAAGTCACCACCAACCAACCCTTTCCAATGCACAATGGCATTTAATAATTGCTTACGGTGCTCGCCTGGGAAGCCAGGCGAGCACCCACAATTCATTACACGTGTGACCTTTCGAGCCCTCAGCCCCCAAATGATTTTCACTCACTTTAATCTGACTCCGATTCAAAACAGATCTGCTGTCAGCAGCCTCAACTCTGTAGCCCCATAGATGGGCAGTGCCTACGGCTAATCTTTTAGTGCCTTAATCATAAAATGCAGCACTTCCCCAGCTGTTTTCACCCAAATAGCCAGAAGAGGGGTTGAGCGGGGTGTGAAAAATGAATTATGAACTCCAAAGTAGTATTTCATTAAGCAAGATTGGACGCTAAAACTTTAACTGTGCTCTCTGCAATTGAAAGGTCATTTTATAAAAAAAAAAAAAATCGAAACTTAGAAAATTTTGAGGACTCTACAGTTCACAGGGGTAGCTCACCACCATGTGCCAGATTGACAGGGGAGGGGAGGAGACAAGAAAGCAGGGGTCAGCAGAAAATGTTTTCTTAAACCACGGCCACTTTAGATGTTTGCAACGTGATGCTGAGCACATTCAACAGGTCTACAAATGCACCCCATTAGCCTAAATTTAGTGGGTGTTAATTGGAATCAGAGCTACAGTCGTTACCACCGACATGTTTCTAAATACTGCCCAGTAAATTTTTGTCTGTTTCAGATTCCCTCTGACAGCCTGCAGTGAAAACCCACGAGCAGGCACATAAAATGGTCTTCTTATGTATGTAGTCCCCTAGTATGTGCACAAAAGGATGTCTGTGTGTGGATCTGGCCTATGTCTGCACACACAGACCTGTGTATGGATAAACACGAGATCGAGGTGCATGCCTTGCCCATTTTTAGAATGCAGACATGTGCAAGGACACACACGTATACTCTACTCCAGCAGCTCCCTTTTTACTAATGCACCTCCACAGAAAGCAAAATGGGCCTCTTTCAGTGTGACAAAAACATTCTAGTTTATAGTGAAAGGGGTTTATGGTGCAACATATGTGCCTTTTTCAGATGGACTGTTTCCCTTCCTTTCTCTTCTGGCTTGCCTCACTCTCTTTCAGGTAAGCCTTGTTTCAATTTAAAAAACAAAATTAAAATTTCCTCCAGAACAGAGCATTTAAGGGTCAGCCAGGAAAAGGTCTGCAATACATAGGATCTGAAAGGAAGGAGGTAAGGGGCTAGGGGAAGGAGAGAAAAGTCTGGGAGAAGAACCATCAGCTTGCTTGAGTTACCTCAGAAAAATACCACTTTCACCATCCTAATCACTCATTAGTTCATTTTTAGTTTATATGAAAAGAAAAGAGGTGGCTTTGTGTCCTGAGTCATGATTCTAGCTGAAATAAGAAAAAGGTGAGTGTCTGGCATTAGGCTCCACATACTTTGCCCCTCCTTGATCCTCCAATGATAATATGAGGACTTCCCCAGATCCCAATAGTACTGTCACTTTGCCAGGGGTCTATTCCAATGGAAAACAAACACTAGAGTCAGCTTCCACAGCAGTGAGCCAGGAGGAACCTTGGAGGCAAATATTTTTACCAAAGACTAATGACACCAAAGGACTATCTTTTGGCCCCAACAGTAGATCCTCATGCAGTTCCCCCCCCACACACACATATACCCCATGGATCTGATTATTCAAATAAGTATCAGCTAAGGAGCAGCCCTAGTGCTCTCCCCCCCCCCCACCCTCTCTCTCTCACCCACACACACCCACACGCACCCTTCCCATAGTTTGGGACCTGCCTATCCCTAAACCTACAGCTAACGTGTGTTTACATATCATACAAAGAGTGTACACTAGGCTTGCTATGTGCCTATCCCCAAAGGCACCACTAAGTTACACAAGAACACAAGTTCTGCCAACACACATGTAAGATTCAGAACATGCCCTTCCTCAACCACACAATGAGTGCATGTGCACAGTGCATGCACATACATCACACAATGCCAACCCCTTCAGGGAAGGCAGGGTACCTCGGGCTAGGAGACAACTGTCTACCAGCCACTTAGAGCTGGGGGCGGGGGGGGAGGAGAAAGGAGCCCAGGCGTCCTCTGAAGGGGCTAGAAACATTTGTTCAGAAAAAAAAAAAAAATAACTTTTTGGTGTAGAAATCCATCTACCTCAGCGCCCCCAAAGACTTGCTTCTCCTAACCTCACTGTCTTACAGGAACCCATCAGAGGGTCTGTGGGTAGAGGACTTGAACTCCTTGACACCCAAGCTGGGTCTACACAGCAGGTCAGCGTTACCAGAGAATTCATGAGAAATGCAGAGGCTCAGGCCCAAACCCAGACCTTCTAAATCAGACACTGCATTTTAACAAGACCCCCAGAGGATTTGTGGACATACTCAGGTTTGGGAAGCATACGTTAAGAATCCACCCTCCCATACCCAGGACGTTCTCCAACGAGAGCCCCGTGTCCGTATCAGCCCTTTATGTCCAGACTGCCCAGCTCATGCCGGCCGAAGCCAAAGAGGGACCAAGGCATTCCTCCACCATCAGACCTTCTGCCTCCTCACCCAAGACTCCGCTTCTCTTACCAGCAGTAACTGGAGTTAACAGCACAGCCTCAGGTATCCAGACTCGCCTGCATCTCTAAACCCACCAGGAGCTCGGTGATACTAACAGTTTTCTCTCCACTAATTGTCTCATCACTCCACAACTGCTGCTTTTTATTTCATTATGCTCCTCATCAGTCTCAGATAGGAATATAACCGAAAAAGAAATTGGAGGGGAACAATTTCAATATTTCAGAACACATGCAAATCAACACCCAGAATCCTACCTGGAGTGTTTTTATTGAGACAATTCTGTGCTTGTCTGAGAGATGACCTTATAATAAATAAATTCATATCTTGCAAAGGTAGATTTTTCTCCCCACCTTATAAAACTAATTATACCAGCACAACATAACATCTTCCTAAATGCCTGATAACCTCATCCTGTTACTCAGGAAATATTATTTTTAAATAGGTGTGATAGATACAAACTGAAACACTCGGATTTCAATTCCAGCCCCAATTCCCGGATCCCCTCTCTGAGTAATTTAAGGACTTCCTCCAGATAGTTTTTCATATTCTTTTAACTGACATTTTATCTTTATACAGTATCTCACAGAATGAGCACACACTAAGACAATGACAGCCAAGAAGGCCTGTCATTTCTCATTCCGACAAAGACAGATGTCTTACACTGGCTTATGCCAATAATAGATCCAACAAAAAACAAAAGAGACTACACCTGCCGCTGATGTAAAGGCACCAATTCACATTTGTGACACTCATTTGTCAATTAACAGATTTCTTCCATTGTTGACACACGAGACTTAAAAGATGTGGGCTCGAATGTGATGAATTAAAAAAGACAGATGAGTAAGCTATGAGCTGCAAAGTAATGCTATAATGTGCTTTAGATATGAATATCAACTGACACCCCTGACAGGCCATACAAGGTTTTATTTCATTTTGCACTGTATCCAGGCTTCATACTTTGTCTTCTTTGTTCGCTTTTCATCAAGCTCCTAACATCTCATTCTGACAGCCAGAGACATTTAAGGCACTTTCGTTTCAAATGCAAGTTAGCGTACTTGATTTGTCATTAAAATGCAAAACGATTGCCATTGCAGGTAAATGTAGGTATGCTTAAAAGGTTGGATCTGCAAAGGAAAAGCTGAAAATGGTTTAGTTTCCTCTCCTTACCTCTTTCACAAGCACTGCAACCTCTGGGACCCCGCCCGACACCCCCTTTGGCAAAGGCCTGCCTGGAGGGAGCCACTGGAGCTCTGTGTCCCAGCAGTGGCCAGGGACGTTGTGCCAACTCAAGGGAGCCAGGCCTGAGTGGAGTGCACCTTTCCCCGCCCCACAGATGTTGAGCCAATCTTAGGTTTATCAGTACGAAAACCGGCATTCAGCCTGTGGAGACGCAGCAGAGACAGGCTTAGGTCAAGAGGCTCCAAAAGATTCTTCCCATTGACCCCCATGCAAAGCCCCATCCAACAGCCTACAGGGAAGGAGAAAACTCCACACCCTAGACCTTCCTGTGGGAAATAGAAGAAGGGTCAGATGGGGACCTCAGGGGAAGACACTGTTTCAGTGACTTTTAATTCAGTAAATTTCATTCTTTGGTAAATTATCTTAAGGAAACAGTGATAACAGTGAAGCCACAATTTACAGGCAAAAATGTTCATCACAGCATTTCTTATTAACACCTAAAAGTGGAAACCAGTATTTAAATATGTCAATAAGAGAATGGCTCAATTATGATGCATCCGTGGAACAATTATGATGTTGAAAGACCCCATTACCCGCCAAAATTGAATCACACCATAGAACATTAAGAGGGGAAAAAAGCGGATACAAGACAGTATATACAGCCTGAAACCAATTTTGTAAGAAGTTATACACAGTCTAATGTTAAAAGTAGAATAGTGGTTTATTGTTCAGCAATAAGATCACGGGTTATTTCTGTGTATTCTTCATGTTTTTAAACATTTGTATAAAAACTGTATGTATTATGTTATAACCAGAAAAAGGCAGCAGCAATGCTTGAAAAACTAGTTTTAAAAAGTAAACATTTCTTTGGTCCAATTTCCTGTTCCCTAGCACCACCTTGCCATTTGCACTCTCTAGGTCTCAACTGCCTTCGTTAAAAGAAAGTATTAAACCAGTGTTTTTCAAACTGTTCCACAGAACCCCAGGGTACGGCAAGGGACTTCTGAGATTCTTCAAGTGACTAAATTTGAATTTAACGTTTGAACTACTTTAGCCATTTTTTAAAACCATAATTTAAGTGCAGTATGCACTCAAAAATGTTATATACCAAATTTCAACACACTAGAGGGCAACGGCCTATTATCTTGTGCTGCCAAATCAACTCCTTTTGTGCAGATTTCAAAGTTTCTTCTTAAAATTGTCTAGTTAAAGAATATCCTGATATTTACAAGATGAACTTTAAGGGGGGGTGGATTTACCATTTGCAACTATTTAACTGAGTTAGCATTAGGCATTGCACAAAGCCAAATACAAGAATCATCTCAACACCAGGACCACTAGGAAACTGCACTTGTCTCTAACCTCACTGCCAAACCCAGTGATCATCTCAAGAGCTTCATCACTTTTGGTGACTCACTTCAGAAGATATTTAAAACACCCCATAATGGCTTTTCTATATAGAATTGTTTGACAAGGATTCTGCCACTAGAAAAATAACATTGAAAACCACTCCATTAAACCACCCTACCTCTAAGTTTCCTTCTGACCACGTGTGGTTCTATGAAGCACAGTGTGGCGTACCATGGGAGGAGTGGAGCATTACGCTAAGTGGGGTACAGGTGAGTCCCAGCTTTCACATGTACTATGTGACACTGGGCATGGTACTTCTCAATCTAAGCCTCAGCTTTCTCATCAGTAAAAAGGGTATAAAATCCTCAGAGTTGGAGGGGTTCAATGAGATAGGGTAGCTGGAGAGCCGTTCATGTTACGTCATTACCACTATTTGGTCTATATAAGAGGAGGGGATGGAGAACAGTGGGCAACTCAGCCTGGCACCAAAAGTTCACAGGGCAACAGATGAAACTGTTTTCATATAGTCCAAAATAGAAATTTCTTCACTAATAAAATCCAGAGCAGACTCGCTCTCGATGACCTAGCCCATGATTATTTCTTTACCTTCTCTATCATCTGACTTTATACTCCACAAGTACATTTTTCCTTTAGTAGTAAATCAATTTCAGATCTCCACATTCTACCTCCCTGCACACTGCTTAAATGTGATTGTTATAATTATCTTCTGGGAAGAGGCTCTAAAAGACCTTTTTTTTTAAAAGCTAACATAGGGGGGACAGAGCAAGATGGCAGAGGAGTAGGAAACCTGGATTTCGTCTGGTCTCAGGAATTCAGCTGAATAGGGGTCAAACCATTCTGAACACCTACAAACTCAACAGGAGATCGAAGAAAAGAATAGCAACAACTCTCTGAACAGAAAAGCGACCACTTTCTGGAAGGTAGGACGAGCAGAGAAGTGAATCCGAGGCGATATTCGGGAGGATAGACAGCGGGCGAGGGGGCCTCTGTCGGCCGCTTCTGGCAACTGATAGAGCAACGGAGCACAAAATCTGAACATTTAGAAGTTGGCTCCGCTGAGGGACGTCGCTCCAGTGGCTAAGCGGGGGATGGAACCCTCGCTGGGATAATGTGGTCTCAGGACCCACGGGGTCACAGAAAGACCGGGGGTGCCTGAGTGCGGCAGAGCTCCCAGGTATCAGACGGGGGAAGCCAGCTGCAGAGACGGAGCCGAGGCGTGGGCTCTCAGCTCGGGGTTGCCATAAACTGTGATCGGCAACACAGTCGGGCCACTGCTCCTCCAGGAGGGACCCAACAAGCAGCAGATCCGGGGAGACTCCTCTTCCTCCCCTGGGAGGAGCGGCACGGGAGCACACCGCAGGGATCTGCTGGGTTGGGAGACTCCACATGGGGTCGGGTGCCAGAGATAGAAACGGTCGGTCACAGGCCGGGTGAGCACGGAGTACGGCTGAAGACTGGGACACGGGAGTGATTGACTGCTTTTCTCTGGGGGCGCACTGAGGAGCGGGACCCCGAGTTCTCGGCTCCTCTGGGGTGGAGATGGGGAGGCCGCCATTTTCACTGTCGTCCTCCAAAGCTCTACGGAAAGCTTTCAGGGAACAAAAGCTCCCGAAAGCAAACCCGAGCAGACTGCTTAGCCCAGACGGGAAAGAGCGGGGCACTTCCGCCTACAGCAAAGACATTTGGGAACCACGGCAACAGGCCCCTCCCCCAGAAGATTATCACGAACAGCCATGCAAAACCAAGTTTACCGATCAAGGAGAACCGCAGAACTCCAGCACTAGGGGAATACTGCACATAAAATTCATGGCTTTTTTACCATGATTCATTAGTCTCTCAAATTAAAAAAAAAAAAATTGTTTTTTTTTTGAATTTTTCTTTTTCCCTTTTTCAACCAACATCTTATCAATCCTTTTTAAAAAAATATTTTTATTTTTCATTTTTACAGTCATATTCTATCCCTTCATACTTACCCTTATTTTTGGCAGATCTATATAAGTTGTTCTCTCTTTAAAATTTTAAGATACAGTTTCTTCTAACAGATCAAAATATACCCTAAATCTCTAGTGTATAGCTTTGTTCTAGTCTCCTGCCTGATCACATTTCTCCCCCTTTTCCTCTTTCCTTTTTAATCCTTTTTTCAAACATCTTATCAATTCCTTTTTTTAAATTTTTTGATAATTTTCATCTTTACAGTCATATTCCATCCCTTCATCGTATCAACCCTTATTTTATACATATATAAGTCTTTCTTTCTTTAAAATTTTAGGAGGCACTTTCTTCTAACAGACTAAAATACACCCAAAATCTAGTGTGTGGCACTGATCTATGCACCAGCCTGTACATATTTGATCATATTCTGGTTTTGTTTTGTTCTGTTTTTGTTTGTTTTCATATATTTTTTTTCTCTTTCTTTTTAATTTCTTTCCCTTTCTTTTCCCCTGGTTTCAGGTCTTTTCTGATTTGATTAGAGTGTATTTCCTGGGGACATTGTTAACCTGTTAGCATTTTATTCTCTCATTCATCTCTTCTCCTCTGGACAAAATGACAAGACAAAAAAAATCACCTAAACAAAAAGAACAAGAGGTAGTCTCATCTGCCAGGGACCTACTCAATACGGACATTAGTGCGATGTCGGACACAGAGTTCAGAATCATGACTTTAAAGATACTAGCTGGGCTTGAAAAAAGCATGGAAGTTATTAGAGAAACCCTTCCTGGACAAATAAAAGAACTAAAATCTAACCAAGTAGAAATCAAAAAGGCTATTAATGAGATTCAATAAAAAATGGGGGCACTAACTGCTAGGATAAGTGAGGCAGAAGAGAGAATCAGCGATACAGAAGACCAAATGATGGAAAATAAAGAAACTGAGAAAAAGAGATCAACAACTACTGGATCACGAGGGCAGAATTGGAGAGATAAGCGATACCATAGGACGAAACAACATTAGAATAATTGGGATCCCAGAAGAAGGAGAGAGAGGGTCAGAACGTATATTGGGGCAAATTATGGCAGAGAACTTCCCTAATGTGGGGAAGGAAACAGGTATCAAAATCCAGGAGGCACAGAGAACCCTCTCAAAATCAATAAAAATAGGTCAACACCCCAACATCTAATAGTAACTTATGAGTCTCAGAGACAAAGAGAAAATCCTAAAAGCAGCTCGGGAGAAGAGATCTGTAACCTATAATGGTAGAAATATTAGATTGGCAACAGACCTATCCACAGACACCTGGCAGGCCAGAAAGGACTGGCAGGATATATTCAGAGCACTAAACGACAAAAATCTGCAGCCAAGAATACTATATCCAGCTAGGCTGTCATTGAAAATAGAAGGAGATATAAAAAGCTTCCAGGACAAAGAAAAACTAAAGGAATTTCCAAACACAAAACCAGCCCTACAAGAAATATTGAAAGGGGTCCTCTAAGCAAAGAGAGAGCCTAAAAGCAGCATAGACCAGAAAGGAACACAGACAATATACAGTAACAGTCACCTTACAGGCAATACAATGGCACTAAATTCATACCTTTCAATAGTTACCCTGAATGTAAATGGGCTAAATGCCCCAATCAAAAGACACAAGCTATCAGATTGGATTCAAAAACAAGACCCATCGATATGCTGTCTGCAAGAGACTCATTTTAGACCCAAAGACACCCCCAGATTGAAAGTGAGGGGGTGGAAAACCATTTACCATGCTAATGGACACCAAAAGAATGCTGGGGTGGCAATCCTTATACCAGACAAATTAGATTTTAAAACAAAGACTGTAATAAGAGATGAGGAAGGACACTATATCCTACTTAAAGGGTCTATCCAACAAGAAGATCTAACAATTGTAAATATCTATGCCCCTAACATGGGAGCAGCCAATTATATAAGGCAATTAATAACAAAAGCGAAGAAACACATTGACAACAATACAATAATAGTGGGGGACTTTTAACATCCCCCTGACTGAAATGGACAGATCATCTAAGCAAAAGATCAACAAGGAAATAAAGACGTTAAATGACACACTGGACCAAATGGACTTCACAGACATATTCAGAACATTCCACCCCAAAGCAACGGAATATACATTCTTCTCTAGTGCCCATGGAACATTCTCCAGAATGGATCACATCCTAGGTCACAAATCAGGTCTCAACTGGTACCAAAAGATTGGGATTATTCCCTACATATTTTCAGCCCACAATGCTTTGAAACTAGAACTCAATCACAAGTGGAAAGTCAGAAAGAACTCAAATACATGGAGGCTAAAGAGCATCCTACTAAAGAATGAATGCGTCAACCAGGAAATTAAAGAAGAATTAAAAAAATTCATGGAAACCAATGAAAATGAAAACACAACTGTTCAAAATCTAGGGGATACAGCAAAGGCAGTCCTGAGAGGAAAGTATATAGCAATACAAGCCTTTCTCAAGAAACAAGAAAGGTCTCAAAGACACAACCTAACCCTACACCTAAAGGAGCTGGAGAGAAAAATAGCAAATAAAGCCTAAACCCAGCAGGAGAAGAGAAATAATAAAGATCAGAGCAGAAATCAATGAAACAAAAACCAAAAGAACAGTAGAACAGATCAACGAAACTAGGAGCTGGTTCTTTGAAAGAATTAACAAGATTGATAAACCCTGGCCAGACTGATCAAAAAGAAAAATGACCCAAATCAACAAAATCATGAATGAAAGAGGAGAGATCACAACCAACACCAAAGAAATACAAACAATTATAAGAACATATTATGATCAACTCTACGCCAGCAAATTAGATAACCTGGAAGAAATGGGTGCATTCCTAGAGATGTATCAACTACCAAAATTGAACCAGGAAGAAAGAGAAAACCTGAACAGAGCTATAACCACTAAGGAAATTGAAGCAGTCATCAAAAATCTCCCAACAAACAAAAGCCCAGGGCCAGATGCCTTCCCAGGGGAATTCTATCGGACATTTAAAGAATTAATACCTATTCTCCTGAAACTGTTCCAAAAAAGAGAAATGGAAGGAAAACTTCCAAACTCATTTTATGAGGCCACCATTACCTTGATCCCAAAACCAGACAGAGACCCCATCAAAAAGGAGAACTACAGACCAATATCCTTGATGAACATGGATGCAAAAATTCTCACCAAAAGACTAGCCAATAGGATCCAACAGTACATTAAAAGGATTATTCACCATGACCAAGTGGGATTTATCCCTGGGCTGCAAGGTTGGTTCAACATCCGCAAATCAACGTGATACAATACATTAACAAAAGAAAGAACAAGAATCATATGATCCTCTCAATAGATGCAGAAAAAGCATTTGACAAAGTACAGCATCCTTTCTTGATCAAAACTCTTCAGAGTATAGGGATAGAGGGTACATACCTCAATATCATAAAAGCCATCTATGAAAAACCTACAGCCAATATTAGTCTCAATGGGGAAAATCTGAGAGCTTTTCGCCTAAGGTCAGGAACACGGCAGGGATGTCCACTATCACCACTTCTATTCAACATAGTATTAGAAGTCCTAGACACAGCAATCAGACAACAGAAAGAAATCAAAGGCATCCAAATGGGCAAAGAGGAAGTCAAACTCTCAGTCTTTGCAGATGATATGATACTGTATGTGGAAAACCCAAAAGACTCCACCCCAAAACTGCTAGAACTCATACAGGAATTCAGTCAAGTAGCAGGCTATAAAATCAATGCACAGAAATCAGTGGCATTCCTATACACCAACAAGACAGAAGAGAGACAAATCAAGGAGTCAATCCCATTTATAATTGCACCCAAAACCATAAGATACCTAGGAATAAATTTAACCAAAGAGACAAAGGATCTGTACTCAGAAAACTATAAAATACTCATGAAACAAATTGAAGAAGACACAAAGAAATGGAAAAACGTTCCATGCTCATGGATTGGAAGAACAAACATTGTGAAGATGTCAATGCTACCTAGGGCAATCTACACATTCAAAGCAATCCCCATCAAAATACCATCCACTTTTTTCCAAGAAATGGAACAAATAATCCTAAAATTTGTATGGAACCAGAAGAGACCCCAAATAGCCAGAGGAATATTGAAAAAGAAAAGCAAAGCTGGCGGCATCACAATTCCAGACTTCCAGCTCTATTACAAAGCTGTCATCATCAAGACAGTATGGTATTGGCACAAAGACAGACACATAGATCAATGGAACAGAATAAAGAGCCCAGAACTGGACCCTCAACTCTATGGTCAACTCATCTTTGACAAAGCAGGAAAGAATGTCCAATGGAAAAAAGACAGTCTCTTCAACAAATGGTGTTGGGAAAATTGGACAGCCACGTGCAGAAGAATGAAACTGGACCATATCCTCACACCACACACAAAAATAGACTCCAAATGGTTGAAAGACCTAAATGTGAGACAGGAGTCCATCAAAATCCTAAAGGAGAACACAGGTAGCAACCTCTTCGACCTCAGCCACAGCAACTTCTTCCTAGAAACATCGCCAAAGGCAAGGGAAGCAAGGGCAAAAATGAACTATTGGGATTTCATCAAGATAAAAAGCTTTTGCACAGCAAAAGAAACAGTCCACAAAACCAAAAGACAACCGGCAGAATGGGAGAAAATATTTGCAAATGACATATCAGATAAAGGGCTAGTATCCAAAATCTATAAAGAACTTATCAAACTCAACACCCAAAGAACAAATAATCCAATCAAGAAATGGGCAGAAGACACGAACAGACGTTTTTCCAAAGACATCCAAATGGCCAACAGACACATGAAAAAGTGCTCAACATCGCTCGGCATCAGGGAAATCCAAATCAAAACCTCCATGGGATACCACCTCACACCAGTCAGAATGGCTAAAATTAACAAGTCAGGAAACGACAGATGCTGGCGGGGATGTGGAGAAAGGGGAACCCTCCTACACTGTTGGTGGGAATGCAAGCTGGTGCAGCCACTCTGGAAAACAGTATGGAGGTTCCTCAAACAGTTGAAAATAGAGCTACCATACGATCCAGCAATTGCACTACTGGGTATTTACCCCAAAGATACAAATGTAGGGATCCGAAGGGGTACGTTGACCCCGATGTTTATAGCAGCAATGTCCACAATAGCCAAACTGTGGAAAGAGCCAAGATGTCCAATGACAGATGAATGGATAAAGAAGACCTGGTATATATACACAATGGAATATTGCGCAGCCATCAAAAGGAATGAGATCTTGCCATTTGCAACGACATGGATGGAACCAGAGGGTGTCATGCTGAGTGAAATAAGTCAATCAGAGAAAGACATGTATCATATGACCTCACTGATAGGAGGAATTCTTAATCTCAGGAAACAAACTGAGTGTTACTGGAGTGGTTGGGGGTGGGAGGGATGGGGTGGCTGGGTGATAGACATTGGGGAGGGTATGTGCTATGGTGAGCGCTGTGAATTGTTCAAGACTGTTGAATCACAGATCTGTAGCTCTGAAACAAATAATGCAATATATGTTCAGAAAAAAAAAGAAGAAGATAGCAGGAGGGGAAGAATGAAGGGGGGGAAATCGGAGGGGGAGACAAACCATGAGAGATGGACTCTGAAAAACAAACTGAGGGTTCTAGAGGGGAGGGGGGTGGGGGGATGGGTTAGCCTGGTGATGGGTATTGAAGAGGGCACGTTCTGCGTGGAGCACTGGGTATTATGCACAAACAATGAATCATGGAACACTATATTAAAAACTAATGATGTAATGTATGGTGATTAACATAACAATATTAAAAAAAAAGCTAACACAGACCCTGTTACAACAGAACCGTTCAATTCAGTGTAGATCAGAAACTACATAAAAGGCAACTTGTGGTAAAGCCAAGAAAATTAGAGGGGAGAAACTTATAGTTTTAGAATACAGTCACATGCTCCTTGCAAGGAAACTCAGTGTAGGACTATCATTTCCCTTTTGATTTGGACACAAGTCTCAAGCAACAAATGCCACATGACCCCAAGCTAAATAATCCTAAAGCTAATTCTACTCAAAAACCAACCAAAGAATCTAAAATGAAGTCAATTGTTTCTGGAATAGCTGCTCTTTTGGTGCATCACCTACAGGAACAAAACTCTTTTACATTTAGTATTTCCTTTGATGTCTATCACCCCGATAGAGGAGTCCACTATCCCCAGTTAGAAGTTAACACAGAATAAATGACTTGTTCAGTATCTCAGAGATAATTTATGATGGATTGAAGACTAACAGTCATATATCCTGTCTCATGAGCTCATTGCTTGTCCACCAGATTACACATCTGCCAGAACTCCTCTGGCTTGTTGGTCTCCAACAATGACGGAGCTTCAAATTAACACAAGTTCGATTGCTCATTTACAAGACAAAAATATATATATATATAATAACGCATTATACGATGCTAACTAAACCTATAGGGATAATCATTTTGTAATCTACACATATATCAAGTTATGTTGTACTCCTTGGACTAGTGTTCTGTCAATTACATCTCAAAACTGGGAAAAATAATTATAGTTACATGGTGCCTAGCAATTGACAAAGCATGTGCATTCAAATAACCTACCTCCTGGGCAACCCAGAGACAGCCTCAAAAGTGGACAAAATTCTTTGCCTGTAACCGATAGGAAAAAAAAGACTCATGCCTCCTAAAGGACTGTGCAGATATACAACAGCAGTGAGGGAACTCACACCTGAGGTGGATCCAAAAAAGGAAGTGGAGGCCCCACCCCACCCAAGAGGCCTCTTATTCGGATGAGAAGGAGTTTCTGGTATTTTTGTTGCTCATCTTCCTAAAGGAACAGGAAAATAAAAGTTAATTTGACCTAATTTTCGACAGACTTCCAGACCATTAATTTTGAGGTCAAGACTCCACTGGCTATGGTGGTTATCTCCCCCTGAAAAATGATGAGGGCAAGTTTAAGTTTGGGAAGAAAGCAAAACAGCACCAGACTTGTTTGGAGAGGGGGGTGGTGATTATTCTCTTTCCATGGGCCTGAAAGGGAATTTCCTCTTCTCTACTGTTTAGTTATCAACCTACACTAGTTTACCAGCTAAAGAGGACAACAATGAATTAGGATTGGGGGAAATGCAATGGAATTCAGTAAGGTGCATGAGCTAAGCATGTAGGTTTTGAGGTTGGAGTCTTGGCTCCAAACTGAGCAGCCAGCTGCGAGCCCTCGGCAAAGTCCCTTCCCCCACACACACTGTCATTCCTGTCTTCAAACCATGAACACCTACCTTGCCATAAGGACTTAAGATCATCAGGGGAAGCCGACAGATGAACTGTCGTTACCATTACTGCTATCTCTTTTAAAGTATCATCATCATGTTTTTAAACATCCATTTTAGCAAGTGAGAAATTCCCAAATTAGATCTCATTTTCCAATAGAGGGGCACCTATAACATGTGTACGTCTGCCCTGGGCTCTCCTGAAAGCAGCTGTTCATCCCATCCTGGAAAAGCTCACATTCCAATGGGAGGCAGAGCTACTGCCAAGGCCCCCCAGGCATTCACAGAACCAATAATGTGTAAGTTGGGGAGGGGATGCACCCTTAAGTGGCAGCCTTGCAGAAACACCGTGGCATGGAACAACAATATCAAGTGCAATTTCTCAAAGATGAGATTTCAAGTTTTGGTTCCTCCCTTCTGAATGAGCCTGGGGCCAGCCTATAGGGCCTTGCTGGGTGCTAAGTGGCACAGCATGCTTATAGCAGGAGTCATGGAAGAACTGCATTAACTGTGACCCTTCAAACAGCATAATTGCCACGTATGTGTGTCAGGCCGACACTCAGGCCCTGCCTAGCCTGGGAACGGGCTGCCCTCCACCAGCTGGAGCTGGCTTGTCTTCACCACATGCCTGTCACTACAGGGTGAAGGTTTGAGAGGGAGAACACATACCTTCCCCCACCCAAATCTGTACTTGATTGGCCTCCACCATAGACTCTGGCCTGGCTCCTTTCCCTCCCCCATTGAGCTTCCATGTTGCAGAACTGCCCCCGTTCTGCACAGCACAGCACAGGAGATTAGTGTCTGCATGTATGGGAGGGAGCTTGCCATCCTCTCCAATTTCTCTCCTCTCGGACTCCCACAAACTCCTAAGGGCCCAGACACCAGGGTCTCACCAGCTGCACTCGGGACAAGCCCGGTTCCAAAGCACTGGCATTGTGCGAGCTATTCACCCTGCCCAGAAATCAACCCAGCGTGGCAAACTCTGCTCTCTTCAAGGTGTGGCCCAAGTCCTAATCTTTTCCTCGTATTTCCTTTGACCAAGTCCTCCCTCCTGAAACCTTCTTGAGCATGAGAATCAATAGTACACCCCTGGCACCGCATTGTAGTGTGTTGTCCTGTGGCTATCTAAGGAGACCCTTCTGGGAGCCACCCCAGGACTGACCTGGGTCAAGTCACTGTTCCACCCTTCCTCTCTATATGTGGCTTCCCATAGCTGCTCACCAACACAAAGAGAGCAAGCTTCCCAGACAGTAAACAGTAGGAGAGAACTAGTAAGTTCTCAAAATCTTCTGGTTAGATTTGACAGTGGCCTAAATAGCTCTAATAATTTAACCCGAATTCACTTTATCTTCACTTTGAGCATTCAAGCTTCTAAGGGGAAGCATCACATCTCTAAGTTCCAGGTGGTGGGCAACTCAGCCTGCACAGAATATTTACATATCTATAGCAAACAGAAGGGACCCACAAAGAACAATGATCCAAGGTCTCCAGCCCTTAAGGACAACTCCAGACAGCCTTGGGGGAACCATGCTATTCTGAGCACTTTCCACCTCCACTTAGCTGAATGGTCATCTATGGTCATGGCTGCATGAGCCATTAAAAGACCATGAAGACTACCTGACAGAGAAGTGCATCCCTGGAGGGGAGCCAGTTATACATGGCAGCTAGAAAGAGAAAGACCCCTGTAACCCTGCTGGCATCCTCCAAGACTTAGGTCACCCCAGGCCTGCCTTTCACTCACTAGCTAAAAAGGAGGAAGAGAAGAAAACCCTTCAACTCTATGGTTAAATTTATCCCCTGCAGTCATTCTTCCAGGGCTTCATGTCACGGTCTGGAACAAATGCAGTACTCCTCAGAGGCAGAACACTTGACAAAAGGACCTTTGGGAGTCATGGCCAGGCTCCATCTTTCTATACCACAGGTCAGGCTGAGTTTTCTTACCAGAGCCCAGCCTCCAAGAACAGAATTCAAGATACTGGTTTGTTCTATCTAATTACAACTGGAAGGATGATTAGCCTTCTGTGAGGTTAGTCTGGCTCAGGTATCTGGGAAGAATTCACAAGAGCCCACCAAGACAGACCCACAATTCAACTGTCAGCACTGGTGAAGACACTCCACCCTCCTAGCGTCATCCTCAGGGTCCTCCTCACCCACTGTTCTAAGGAGGTGTAAATCCTGACGAATCGGGCTACCACCCTGATACACTCAGAGGGGACAGGAAATACATTCTGAAAAATAAGTCCCTGAAACAAACACCCCACCACGCAATTCCAGGGCACCCCCTCACAAATGGACATGCAAGTGAGTGAATGCCCACTCATCCGGCTTCTCGGAAAGTGGACAGCGAAAGCTCTTAACTCCACCCCCTCTGACTTTCTGTTCCAGCCCACAGTGCATTTTCATAGGTTCCATCAACAGGGCTGCTGCCAAACAGATTTCAGAAAAAGAAAAATCACTAGAATTTCTAAGAAATAAAGCACCTCAAAACGTACATATTTAATTATCTAGACAGGTGTAGGTCTCTGTGAAACAGAAAAGCATCTTGGGGAAATGGTGCCTCGGCAAACAGCATTTTATTTGAACAGAATACATCTAAATAATCCCCCAACCTGTTATTTCTTTGGCAGTATGGAAACAAAATGAAACTAGCTCTGATGAGGGCAACTTTAGTTTTACAGTATTAAAAATAAAAAGAGGCTTCCTTTGCCATCATCCTAGGTTCTTCCCCACTCACATCTGCTCCACATCTGAGCACCATTCAGGAGAATAAACAGCATAAAAACCAGGAGCAGAGGGGAGTCTACAGGGACAAAAATACTACGGATGTCACATTCTGACAGTGATCAACAGCACAACCCTAACCCTTTCTCCACACGTCGTCTGGTCTCCACCCCCCCAGCCCCCGCCGCACTGCTTCTCCCAGGAGCTCACAGCAGAGTGCCCTCACCGGAGGTAGACAATATAGAGAATGCACCTTTTCCCTGCTAAACAAAGCTATACCTAGGAATCATCCCATTTCTCATTGACCTGTATCCAACTCAGGCCAGAGATCCAGAGACCATCTTGCCCCCGCCAACGATCAGTCTTTTCCCCTCAAATCCATATATTTTTACTATGATAATTTCAGACTTCATCAGAAAGGCCATTATGCCTGCAAACTTTAAATAATTTAAGTGATTCCTTGTATATAAATATTTCATATCAGAAATTGATTTCCAAATGAAATACACATGAAGAATGACCACACTAAGCAGTGTCCAAGTACATCCTATTGTTCCAAGATACGGGCAGCATTCATCCGAAAAACTGAATTCCACAGGAGGCCCTGCAGGATTCTATGCACCATCCATGTACAAGTAAAACGGCTGCCTCTAACTCTCCCTTCACATTACACTAGAAATGGAGCCAGTGAAGTCTTCAGGAAGAAGGGCTAAATAAAAGTCTTTGAAACAAATTTTTGTTTGCTAAACTGCTCAGTTTTTAGGGGGATAACCGGGGAGGATTGAAAAGTTTGAGACATGATGCCAGATACTTGAATGGTCATGTCCAGAAAGCACTGAATTTTCACCTTGGGTAATACCGGGGTAAGATTTTAAGCACTCCAACCCTGAAAGAGCTCTAGTCACTTGGCCCCTACTGTGTCAGGAGGCAAAGAAAAAACTTTCTGAAATTTGTGAGAAAACACAGGCTGTGATGCAACCGCAAGCCACCGGACACGCACACATTCTCCCCGAGTGGCGTAAACAGTGGTCACATTGAAAGGGGTGAACAAAGAACAGGGGGTGCACCATAAACACCATTAACCAGGGCTCCAGGCAGCACCGAATAAACCAACTCAAACCCAATAGGCACAGAGGCCCCAACAAAAACTTTCCAGGCAGCCTCAGGAGTGTGACAGCCCAGGACCCTAGGGAATGCTGCAGTGTGGCCAAGAAGGCAAAGTGCACAGGGGGTCCTCCCTGAAGCCCCTTCCCTGCCCTCTCCAACACTGACCACTCCTTTCCACCAGCTCTTCCTTAGGTACCAAGGGGAGGAGGCGTAACAAGACCAAGTGGGGGCTGAACCAAGTAAAATATGCCCAATTCTTGTGCCAAGCCAGCAGCACAAAATTGAGCAAATTAGCATGCATATATAACCCCCCTATGTACTATTCGGCAAAGCACCTCCTCGCTGATGGAGACTTAGAACACAGGCACATACGCATACGCATACGCATACACACACACACACACACACACACACACACACACACACACACACACACACACACACACACACACACACACACACACACACACACACACACACACACACACACACACACACACACACACACACACACACACACACACACACACACGAATTACCAGAGTGATAGCTGGGAAGAAAAAATTCTAACTCCTCAAGCCTTAGTGGAAGCTACACCCTGTCTCGCTTTAGCTGCTGCATTCGGTTTGATGTAGCTAAATTAACAAAAATGTTCCCTTGGCATTTAAATTCTTTTTCTCTCCCTTTTCCTCCTCGTAAGCAGAGTGGGGGGGGGGGGGTGACGCATAATAAGTCAAAAGACAAAGCAACTTCAAAACAAACTCAGTTACTTGTAAACAATCCTTGTGGGCACTTTTTCCTCTGCTCTCCTCCCCACCCCAAGAAAAACAGCCCTGCCAGTTGTAATAGAAAGCCAAGTAAAGATAAATCAATTAGCTTGCTAATTTCTCCCCTCTCATTTATTGCTCTGCACTGTATTTGCCGTAATTGACTACAATTATGTTAATTACTAACTCCAGTATAATTACTATATTTATTGTCATTGAGCATGCGATGTACCCACAGCAAAGCTGGTATTTGTCGGGCATCAAGAAAGCAAACTGTCGAGAGGTGATTCTCTGCAAACTGGCGGATGTGGCTTCAGCAAATCAAGGGGCAAAAGAGATTTCATGCAATGTTCGTTTGAAAGCACTGGTTCATTAAGGATATTAATTTTCTGATAACTACACATTTAAGCATGACACACACCAGAGCAGAGTCTACAGGATTTTGCAATTATTAATGCGTGACAGTTTCAAATGCTAAGTGAATCAATTAAACAGCAGCATTCACAATTTGAGAAGAGATAACTGCTTCATAACTACCTAAGACTACAATTTTCACATGACAAAAAAGAGCCATTGAGGCGCCTTCAAAACCTGACAGGTCAAGAAAGAAGTTTGAAACAAAAGCACCTTACAACCATCATCTCTCCTCTTTACTTGTCAGATCAACTTTGCTAGTGTCTCCCCAGAAACGGCATCACATACCAGCTGCCACAAGGTGATTTTTCATGTCTTGTCAAAGAAATCTTTTATTCTATTTGCTCTGCATTAACATGTTACATTTATTGATCAAGGGCCTGTTCGGCAGCCACAGCAGGGCACTGAGCTCTCCATGCCTACGGGGCTTTGATGTCCCGGTGACATTCGAGCCCGAATAATGCACATACTAAATGGATTTAATGCAGAAATGTGTTTGGGCCTGACAGTTACATTAATAACAGCCCCTCACACTGATAAATATGCAATTGCTACTATTAAGAGTTACCCAATTATGGGGAAAATATTTCTCTACCTTATAAATAAATCCATCAAGGAAAAAAAAAGTTTTTAACAATGGTGCATTTTCTTAAAACACTTCTCCAGCTGCAGAAAACGGGGCATGTGGGGGTTAATACCCCCTCTCCGGCTTTCCCCTCCAATTGTTTTTAATAAGTCTTACTTTATCTCAAGAATGGTTTGGGTTTTTTTTTTTTTTTAACCTCTTTTTTGGTCTTCCCTGTTCTACCCGTCTCTTATTTCTTCAGAACAGAGAAAAAGCAGACACCCACGAGACTGAAAATCGGGCTCTGTATAAACTCAGAGAGGAGCCTAGGGGAGGTGGTGCAAAGGTGGGGGGCACATAGCTGATCCCTGTAATGATGGGTCTGGAGGAGGAGGGGTCTTTAGAGAGAGAGATGGACTCTAGAAACCTGAACATATGGGTCTCTCTCCCTCATTTAAAACTCTGAGTGACCTTATGCTGTGGCAGTGATGGGGTAGGGGTGTGAAGGGGAAGGGAAAGCAGCTGGGAGAGAAGAGACCTTTTATTAGAAAAGTCTTGGCCAGGGAGAATTTGTAGTTATTATATCCCTGCAATTAAACAGACACCCAGCAAAAAGCATAATCGTTCCCCTTTCATCATAAAGGAGCAGGGACAGCTGAAATCACCAATACTGCAGTCCCTGAGGAGACAAGAGGTTTTTCAGATGGTGGGTGTGTGCATGCAAGTGAATACATGTGCAAATACGGACACACACACACCCTCTTTTCTCTCCAGACTCAAAACTCACGCATGCAGTAATGGTCCCCATCTCAAGGCTGGGACAGAGAACAGTCTGAACCACAGCAATTACTAAGCCACTTCCCATGACAGTGGCCTTCATCTGAGCCATACCTCACAGCCCAGGGGGCAAGAAAAGGGAGTGAGTTCCCTGGGAACCTCCCACCTCCAAGCCAGACCAGGTCTCACCATGAGGTCCTGTGAACCCAAAGTTTCCAGATAGGGGTTTTGGAGAAACAGAAGAGAAAATGCAACAGATAGAACACTGAAGCCAACAGGGTCTCCAATTTGGAGCTGCAGAAACCACTGTGACCCCACAATGGTGGCTTCCACAGGCTGCTCAGGATTGTCAAAGAAAAAAAAGAAACCTTCTCCCTGCACAAGGAAATATAGGCTTGGAAACGGCTGCCCATCTTCTCTCACGCAAAAAAAAGCAACAAGTTGTATCTTAAGAAGCAGTTTGGAGTAACGTAGAGATGAAGTCAAATCCCCAGGGCCACTTAATCCCCCCTCTCCCATTTAACCATCAGAGTAGTCTGGGGCAAACTTCTTCCCCCATCTGGGGATCAGTTGCTTCACCTGTAAACTGTGGGTAGTAACAGTCACATTGTAAAATGCTATTGGGAAGACTGAATAACCCTTGAAGTGTTCTGCTCAGCTCTGGCATGTAGTAAGAGCTCCATAATATTAAGACAATAAACATGACTGATGTCACTCGTTTGATACCTTGTCCCTGGACTCCTTTGGAGAGAGAAGCCAGTCACCTCTCAGGGCTTATTTGTAAGGCTGCTTTATTGTGAAACTCAAGAGAGTCACTCTACAACCTATCTGGGACAGAATTCAAAGGTCTTCCTCAACAAACCGCAGTTGGCATGGGGAAGGATTCTTTTTGTCCAAAGCCGTCCCCTGCCCTGCAAAGCATCTCTGGCCTCACCCGCTAAATGCTAGCAGAGCCCCTACCACCATCATTGTGACAGAACTTCGTGGTTGAGAACGTGAAGAGCCAGGGAGTAGAAAGTCTGAAAGGCTTAAGCTTGCCAAATCTCTACTCCCTCCCCCAAAACACCACTGCTTCCAACTGCTGCCCTGACTAGACGGAGGGCAGCTTTGTCCACAGGCACAGTGTGAGGTCCTCAGGATAGACAGCAGGGCAGAGGGAGAGGGCAGAGCAGTGAGGCCCGAGTTCAAAAAGCTCAGGGAGACAAACTTTATAAAGAAAGGGAAATTAAACCCAAGATCCTGAGGGAGTAAAATGGATGAGAAGGGAAATAAAAGGCATTAGGAGAAAGTCTAGGAATTTCTTATCCAGGAGACAAACACAGTAGGAAATCTGGAGACACTGTTTGTCAAAGTACTTTCTAAATCACATTGCAAGTTACAGGGATCATCATTATCTATGAGAAAGCTGAACCTCATCATGGCCCCTTAGACAACTCTCTCTAATCTACCACAACTTCCCCAGCCCAGTCTTACCCACAGTGGCTCAAAACCCATTTTCCCTGACCAGAGGGTTATAAATCCAGGAAGTCAGGACATTCTTGGAGGAGGAAGAGAGTGATACCATTTAAACCCGGATACCTGTTCCCTTAGTGATCTGCCCTCCCTCCCTTCCATTCAAGCTGTTTTTGATGGTGCTACAGTCATGGAGGTTACTTGAGAAAGTCTAAGTAAAGGAAATCAAAGTCTTGCTACTGAGACATTACATAGTACCTGTCAAGTCATGTTTCCACTTCACCTTTTGGCTGTATGTTCTGTTGGGAGCTGGAGACATGAGAATGGCCAGTGATATGCTTGGCACAAAAAAAGATGCTTCTCACAACATTGCCCAGCTTAGCACACTCGTTCCAGCACACAAAGACCCTTGCCTCCTTGGAATTTATCAATGCCCTAGAACTATTTGGAAAATTCACTAACAGTTTATCTTTCTAAAGTCTATCTTTTCTACCATCATCTCTATCATCATCTCTTTTGCCACCCCCACTCCACTATCAACATGCTCTCCAAGACAGACCACTACATTTGGGTTTGAAAAATATGTATGAACAAGCTGCCTGACTCCAAATAAAGGATTTGATGCAGACCCATGTCAACAGAACATGCCCTTTCAACTGTTCTCCTGCGAGTCTGGGTGGGGAATTTTTTCTTACCGATTCCCACCGTACTATCAACAAAGGTATGCTCCTAACTGACAAAGATGAAAAACATGTAGATGACAACTGGGTTGAGCCTACGGAATGTCAAAGACAGTTGGAGAACTGAAGTACATTGGTTAGCATCGGTAGGTTATGCTGCATTAATACCCTAAACTCTTATAAACAGATTTAGCACTCATTTAAAATGAATGTCCAACATGGATCAGCAAAAGGTTCTGCTCTTTTATAGTCAGAACCCAGTGATTACAGCAGGTAGAAGAGTAAATGGCAAACTGTGCACTAGCTTTTCAAGTTTCTGCCGGTTGGTCACACCAAAGGATGCAGCGATGTACAAACATACCATGCACAGAAGGAGAGAAAATCCCGAATGTCCATAAGGAACCCCAATGACTACAATAGATTGAAATGGCCCCTGTGGAGGGTCAAGCCTGGGCTTTCAGCCTCCCCAGCAACACGTTTTAGCTCTAACTATAGCTAGGCTTATGGAAGACCTATTACGTGCCAGGTAATTTGTTAGGCACTTTACACAGTCATACACTCAGAATTCCTGCAATCAGGTTAAGGCCAGTTAAGCAACTGGTGAGTGACAGAAGGATTTCAAGCTGGGGTGTCTAACTACAAAGCCTTGGTTCCTTTTAATTCCCTGCCCATTTTCCCGATTTTGCAGCAAGTTACCAGACCCAGTTTCATCTAGCAGTTCATAACAGACACAAATGGTGGTGTGCCTGTCCTCGAGGCCTTACAGTGTACCCCTGAGTGTCCACTTCACTGCCTTTGGGGGGGGGTGGGGGGCACAGAGCCACCATTTCTTTACCGGAGCTTCCCAAATTCTCCAGTCTTTCACTTTCTTCATCCTGGCCAAAGCCAAGGAATCAACAAGCAAGCTCCCACCTAAGAAATTTTCTCCTAAGCAATTCCCCAATCGAGTACATTTATCAGAGTGATGCTAAATAAGATGCAAGTGCAAATAATTTAATTTTTTAAAATGTCAGCTTCCTGTTGCCATAGATCAATTAAATCCTCTTGATTTTATTGCCAGATTGACACAAGCGTATTTATCACTGTTTGCCACAGGAGCCCTGCTCTGCCCGCTGTGTTCAACAAGCTCAGCAAGCAACCCACTCAAACCACTCAGGACTCAGGGCCCTTGGGGGCATGGGATGGGCACCACAGAGAACTCTGTCCTTTCCCAATCCTGGGAAAAAGGAAAACTGAAGCTGGAATAGCTCATTAACAAGTTCTTTTTGCCTTGAGCAGATCAAGGAACTAGCACTGGCTAAAGCACAGGATCTCTTTATTGATCACAGTAAAAATAAAATATGAAAACCTCAAAAACAAGTTCAAGGAAGAGTTTGGGACAATGGTACTCAAATATTCTTAGTAGCAGAAATTGGTAGAACCTCTCTTGAGGGCAATCTGACATCTTCATCAGAGCCCTCTAACAATTCAGGTCTCTAGGAATTTATCCCAAGAAACTAATCAGAGACCTATTCATGAGTATTACAAGAATATTTATAACATTTTTAACAGCAAAAATCTGGAAACAATCTAAATCTCCAACACTAAGAAATAAGAAACCATTAAAAACTGTAATGCAGTATTTAATGATAGGAAAATGCTTCCAACACAATGTGAGCAACAGCATCATTTTTAAATATTTGGCATTATAAAAGATTGGAAGACAAAATGTCAGCAGTGGTGATTTCCAGTGGTTAAGATTGTCAGTGATTTGAAAGAAAGAGCATTTCCTTATACCTTTGAGTTTAACATTTCTATATTGATGTTTCTATTTAAAAAAACAATCTTCAAAAAATTAAAGTATGATTTCATGCAGACACAGACATTGGACTTGTGATCATTAATGCATTCAAATTCAAGAAGCAACACTCCTCTCAAGCATTACCTGATGAGCTCTCTAAACCCTCTATCCCCCATTCCAGTGTGGATGGCAATCACCTGTCCCTGGGAATCATGTCTAGGAAGAGTCCGATGTCTTTCATTCCCCCAGAACAGAGTCATAGAAACAGTATAGCCTGAATTTCCACAACCTTCTGCAGGGACAGGTAACTATTTTACTATTGGCAGATCCAAGAAGCAGAGGATTCACAATAGTTAATGCAGGAGAGAAGGCAGAGGTATAACAGGATAAAAGTTTATATGTATAGTGACCTAAAACCAAAGTTTAGAGCTTATAAATCCATAAGTATCCTTCCCTCCAGCATGAACAGGTGGCCATAGGAAGAATCAGCAGAACCATCACTTTCATGAAGGAGATTAATAATGTTGATGGTGTATAGTTATAAATTAGTGGTAAGACAACAGAGAAGGATGTTCCTAATGAGTGGTTAATTGAAGCCTGGTGCCTCTCTTTTAACTAATATCTTGGCAAGAAAGAATACAATATGGCCACTTAAGACATTCACATTGTAGCATATGCACAAAATAGCTCTGGACGACTACAAAATGATGAGTAACAGCACGGCAGAGGAGAACTGGAAGGCTAAAAAAAAATCTACATGTAAAGAAAAATTTTTTCCTACTTTTTGCAAGTTTGTTCCTTCTAAAGCCTACACCATGTGCACACCCCTCCATTGCTCATCCCTGCCCCAATCCAGCTATAACCCAGTGTGGTGATCACACACCAAAAACAACAGGACCCTGATGAGATGGGATGGCACCTCAAACTCAACACTACAGAAATGTTCTCCTCTCAACAAAGGGGAATTAAACTCACAACTCCCCTCCCTCCAAACCTGTTTTACTAACCTCCCTCTCACTGAATTGCCCTGCCTCTAGAACCTGTCCTTTCTGATGATAAATCCTTATACATCCAGCCCCTCAGAGCCCACAGCCCCTTCTCACTACTGACTCTGCTCTTCTCTCTCTCTCTCTCTCTCTCTCTCTCTCTCTCTCTCACACACACACACACACACACACACACACACACACACACACACACACACACACACACACACACACACACACACACACACACACACACACACACACACACACCCCTACCTCTCGGGGTCCAGCCCATTCTCTGCCACAGGGAGGCAGGGCCTCTGCATTTGACAAAGACAGCTCTGTTTACTCAGACCTGACAGCTCAGTCCCATGACCTGTCCCCGCTGACACACTCCCTCATGGGGCCCAGCCTCCTCCAACCCACATCCGGGCTCCCACCAGCAAGGCAGCCACAGCCTGAGCCACAATGCCCCAAGCTTCTGGAAGCCAGGCACCCAGAAAGAGCTCCTTCCAATGTCCAAGCAAAAAAACCCTTTCCCTGCGTCTGCACCGGGGAGCTTTTTAAGGGGCACACACCTCTCAGGCACCATCCAACCAGTCCAGGCTGTGTACTTTTGTCCTGTCCTTGGGTATCAGGACCAAAAATCATCCTTCATTTCTTTAGAGTCAGCATTTCTTTGTTTGGCATCCTCATCACTACCTATTAGTTTGTGACTTTTCAGTTTCCACATCTCCCCAGAAGCATACAAACCCTTGCACGCACGCACTCAGCACCCACTCTCTTTCTACATAACCCTCTGGACATCTCTTCCCAGAAGACCATGCATCTCAGTAAGGACCAGCCCAAAAAGCTCTGTTGGCTTCAAGTCCCCTCTACCTACTGGGGCCTTAACGCCCTGAGTTTCATCCATCTTCTCTCAAATTCTTAATTCCCCAGGGTCCTCAGAGGCTGGGAGAGAAAATACTCCAAGGCGTGGAAACACAAAAATGCCTGAGCCCTGGGTGGGATTCGAGCTCCTCATCTCTTCTTCCACCCCAAGACAGTTTGTTCCTTTCGGAGGACAGGACAGCTTATTAGGAAAACCACCACCCTAACCCCTGCTCATTTATCCCACTGATATCTGCTTTCCAAGTACCTCCTACTTCCCTCCTCCAAGCCCCCAAACCACTCACAACTGGTAACCTTCTATGAAGAAATGAAATCACTGTCTGTATCCTCCAATGGAATAGTATAGAAGATCACACTTAACTTTTGCCAAGATTGGAACAGTTGTTAGAGTTCCCCCTCCCACCAGCCCCATGCCAACAGTGTCTGAATTGCTTTGAAATACCATCTGGGAGAAATCACCACAAAATATTTAAGGTTCCAATTCATTAAAAAAAAAAAATCAAAGAAAGAAAACACACACATATATGCACCTTACCTGTGATTTGGCATATCTTTGGGAGATGGGGTTACCCGGAAAAGCATTCCTAAATGCCACAAAATGCTCTTGTTGGTTCCATCTCATTCCTTCCCCAAGAGTATTCTAACTTTTTCTGCATAGGTATCAGTAAGAAAGGAAAAGAACAATGTAACATGGCAATGGTCCTCTAATAGGACCTCGGGGGAGATGGTCCATGCTCACAGCTTTTTCAGTGGCACAAAGAGGCTAGCCAAAGATTCATCTGAAGCAAAGTCCCACTTTTGGGGTGTGATTCCACATGTCTCAGAGCCCCACACCCTATGCAGAACTGGACGGTGACTTGGACCTAGAGGCCGTGACCAGGGGCACTGGTTCCTCCCTGGCCTGGTCTGCATCTTGTGAACGGTACATACCTCAGAAGGTTAAAGCTCAGATCGAGCCTCTTTGCGAAATGTCCACAGTCCCTGCCAAGGTGCTCTGGAATTTCTCTGCAGTCCTGGCCTATGTAGGACACCTGGAAATTAAAGGGAACAGAAACAATGTGGCAAACGGAAATCGCCCAGCTGCTCCCAACCGGGAGTCATTGATCTAAAGATTGCTTCCGCAACTTTAAACGCACGCGCTCCTCACACACAAAAAAGGCCACATTTGTGACTGTTTTCCTGATCAAATCAGCTTTGGGGGCTTCAAGGACTCTGCCAACAGCTCCCCTTTCCTGGTACACTTAGCATGATGTAGACTAATCCCAGCACAATGGAAATTGGACTAAAATTGGCCAGATTCAGGTGTCCAGAAAAGCCCCCATGTCAGAGCACACCGATATAATCACAGCAATCAGCCTCTCGCTCAGGGGCCTTCCCAACAGCTGCCCTTCTGGCTCTCCGCCTCCCTCTCCTCCCCTGTCGCCCCCACCGGCCGCCCAAATACCCTGTTATGCACATTACCTCATAAAAGACACAGCAGATGCACTTACCAGCATTCCACCTGCAGGGTGCTGGAAAAAATAGGGTTGGACAAGAAAACCTCCCCAGACCGCCAATCCCATCCTATTACCACTTCGTATAAAATGTCCCCCACTCTGTACGAAGGGGATTTGAAGGCGACAGGGAAACGAAAGGTGGCCACAGCTTCCAAGTCTCTCTTCTCCAGGGAGCCTTTTGCAACCAACCCTACTCGGGTTGCAGAGCTCTTCCCTTAGGCCTTCTTTTACTTATTTTATCATTATTAACAATCTAGTGTGTGCCCAAATATTAAGAAGCTGAATTGTAATTTGATGCCACAATTTGACTGTAGGAAGGTCAGAGGGCTTCCTCACAGCTCCAACTACTCAATCTTTGAAAACCATTTTTTACAGACAGTTGCCAATTCAACCACAGGGCACGAATTCCAAAATCCATAAAACAAACCCATGGGTGAGAGTTGGCTAGTGGATCAAAACATAGGATACTTCCGTAAAGGACTCCCTACCCCCGACGGCCAGGTAGAAATTCAGGCCTATTACATGCCTACAGTCTTGATCCTTTCTCCCCACAAATGCATATCCTCCTACACGTAAGGTAAGAATGTCTTGGAATAAGTAAGAGATTCCCCAGGGGGTTATGCTTCCTAATGGGGAACAAGAATATGGTGGCCATATAGAACTCTAGATATTAGGTTGAACATTATGACTAATACTCAATCCTAGAACTATAGAAATAGCACCTTCAGAGGACTCCGCCTAATAAAAATCATACTGCACCCTAATACGCTCAATTTTCAAGTCTACTCCCCGTCCTATCCAATGGGGTCAAACTGCTGACAGTACAGGATCCTGTACTCACTCCTTTAGTAACTTCATTTCTGGAGGACGGGGGCGGGGGGGAGAAAGGACAGAAAAATAGCTGATTCTGATAAGATAATTTGGACTCAGGAAGACACAGGCTAAAAAATAAAGGTCTCAAAGTTCAATCTAGCAACCTCCCTTTTCTACATGGGACCAGCTGTTCCTCAGAACTCCTTGTGTAATAAACTTCTGCTTCCAAGCAGAGATGGAAATCATACAGCAAGAAGAGACTGGGGATATAAGGTCCCAATCAATCTACGGACTTCAATTTCCCTCAGGATGCCCACTTGATCAGCAGCAGTTTCTGTATTAGAATACCACATTGACCCTGCAGGCCCACGGAAATCACCAGAAAACCCATCCCTTTTACCCCATCATGCACCCCCATCTTATAGATATTATTCAAGATCTCCATGGTGTATACAGCATAGAGGCTGAGGTTTAGATGCGGAAACTGAGCTCTGTCCTTATAGACTCAACCAAGGACTCAATCTTGTAGGGACCCAGTTTCTCAAAACCCCTCATGTTTTTACAAAGAAACTAAGACTTCAGCAGCATACCCAGGGTAATACAGCTTCTTAATGATAAAGCCCTGCACCAGGAATAGGAACTTCCAATTTGGGAGCCATGGAGTTCTTACAAATCCACACGTGGATGTAGATTTTCTGGATCAATAAACACCAGTGGTACATCTATCATCATGTTTTGGCTTCAAAAATGCGTCTTCCTAGCTGAAAGGTCGTGAACTACCTCATGATAGGATATTGAGAGCCCCAGAGGAGCATCAGAACCTGGGGAAAGAGAGGGAGATTTGCTCCCCTCCTTCTTCTGTAGGATCCCCTTTCAAGAGGCAAAAGGAGCACCAAGAAAGTTATCACCATGAAGCATGCAGACCATTTACATGCCTAAGAAGACTTTTATCAGCTTGTTTTATTACAACAGCTTACCCCAACATCCCAGGAAAACTAAAGCACAATTTGTTCTGCAGTGAAGACCAGGTCTCACAAATTTAGTATGAAAACCAACTTGATAAGCCATCCGCATG
This sequence comes from Zalophus californianus, assembly GCF_009762305.2. NCBI lineage: Eukaryota > Metazoa > Chordata > Mammalia > Carnivora > Otariidae > Zalophus > Zalophus californianus. The sequence continues at coordinate 35,808,091 of NC_045609.1, read as the reverse complement.
CTTGGACACCTCACCCCCACCAACCCCCATGCTAAACTGGGAGTATTTAGAGATGTGAGTTAAGCTGACCACATTTAAGGGTCCAAATCTGAGGGACAAGGCTTAAAAGCAGCAAGCAGCCACCACCAGGCACTGCAACCAACACTCATAACGAGAAGAAAGTCATGTTTAGGAAGTGCTCCTGAGTGGAAGACATTACCTCCCAGGATGTCAGGAAGCTTCGTGGAGCATAGGCCCAACCTCATGTAACAAGCCAGAAGAGCCAGACCAAAAACAGTTTGCTACATGAGCAAATAAGGGAAATGGAGATTAACAGACCCTAAAGGCCACAGAAGCAAAAGCACATCCAGAACAAGTCATTGTGTTGAGTCAATTACTTTTAGACTGAAGAGCCAAGTTTTGTACTTTTCATTTGCCTACCTTATAGCACCAGCATCCCAAGACTTCTACCCCCCGTGTGGAACAGTAACAGAAAGGGACACTACTACCAGGGAAATGAAAACATATGAAGATCCTCCCCCCGCACCCCTCACCAAAGAGGGATACGAGAGAGGAAAACAAGAAGGTCTGTGCAAAATTCCCACACATACACACAGCCAGCCCCTCTGAGCAGAGGCCACAGGGAATTACCAACCTGATCAGAAGACTACAGATTTCTCTTTGCAGTTGAGACAGGCCCTCTGGACATTTCTGAGGACAGATTTGTTAGTAGACTGTGTGTAGAGACGACTATTTTCTGATGCCTGACCCCAACCAGCGGGGGTGAAAGATCCTTGATTTTAAATCTGTACTGAAAGCTCTGTCAGAATAGAAACAGTCCCCGTGCTGCTACTTACTGGCTGTGTTATCCTGGATGGGTCACAATCTCAGTTTGTCTCTTCTGTAAACTAGTCTAACACTAACCGCATCCAAAAGGTATGACGAATAAGGGAACCAACATTTATTAAAGCCTACCACCTGGCTGTTACCTAGTCAATCTTCATGAAATAGCCCAGTGAGTTATAGATCCCCAGCTTACAGCAATGAGAAGATAACATACAGTACACAGCCCTGTCCTCAGCACCTAGTGGCCACTCAGTAAATATTTGAATCAGACCAATATCCCTAAGAAAGGGATTGGTTATTCCCATGTCTCTTGGCACGAGATTTCAGTGCCCGAATTCCAAGTCTGCATTCGTATCTACAATTATATCGATGCCACTATTTGGTCATCAACTAGTGGAAAAAGAAGATTGAGGACTTAATGCTGATATAAATGATGCATTCAAGCCAAGAGAAGGCCAAATGAAGTCAGATTCATGTTGAATAAAAAGATTTTACAGAAGAGAGTGGAGGGAGGGCTGATATAGGCCAGTGGAACTCCTAAAACCCAGGGCAACAGCAGTCAGTCCGAGGTGGTGTTGAAAGCAGTGACCTAATTTCAACATCATCCATCTCATTCAATTGTTTTAGTGGTGGTATGGTCTTTTGTTTTTTTGTTGGTTGTGTGTGTGCGCGCGCACTTAAGCCATCTCTTTAGTTGGGGGATAGGTCTCCGTGAACTTCGAAAAAGTTATATCTGGTTTTATGTTTGTACATTTAAGCAACATTGCAAAAGAAACAGTATAAATACTATGGGCTCATCAGAAGGCGTTTTTTTCCTCTTTAAGAAGCCTCTACCAAAATTTGAGAAGTAGCATGTGACACACATTCCAAGAACTACTACTTCTTACTGCTGTCATTAGAAACTAAAAGAGGCAGAATACTTTAAAAAAAAAAAAAAATACCCTAAACCCCAGGGCTGCCACTCAGATCCACTGGCCTAGGAGGTTCAGGACCTGGGGGACTAACACCCCAGGAGCATTTTCTCAGCCTGTCTTCTCAGCTCCTCCCCGAGCAGCTCCATCTGCTTAAAACAGCCCCCTAATCCTCAAAATGCCTCACCAACAGGTTAATGATTGCCTTTGAGCCCTTTGGAGTAGGCTAAAAGCAGGGGGTGCAGGAAAATAATCAAGTTAGGGAAACAGGGGAAAAGGAGGCACAAGAAAGTTCTCAGCCCTACTGTTAAGTGCTCCAAGAAGTTGGAAGAAGCTACACCCAAAGAATGCTGGGTCTGAAATGCAGAGACCTAGGGTCAGGGGGGAACAGGACATTCTTGGCAGAGGCCCCCTCCTCCACTTCCTCTAGGCAAGCATGTTAACTCCCAAAAGCCCCTTTCCCTGCCATCTAAATAAGACCCATCATTTTTTTTTTTTTTTTTTTTTAAGATTTATCTGACAGAGAAAGACACAGCAAGAGAGGGACCATAAGCAGGGGGAGTGGGAGAGGGAGAAGCAGGCCTCCCGCTGAGCAGGGAGCCCGATGCGGGGCTCGATCCATGACCCGAGCAGAAGGCAGACGCCCAATGACTGAGCCACCCAGGCGCCCCAAGACCCATCATTTTTAACCTTTCCCACAGGCTGGTACCTCCCTGGCCTGCTCACTTCTGAACTCGGAGAAGGTGGAAACATTTGCCCAGAGTAATCTCAAAACTCTAACTGTGCCTGACACTACCTGCCTTAGGCAATCCAAGGGGTGAGCTTCAAAACCTCAGAACTATTTCTCTAGGGCATGCAAAGGAAAGGCGGGAGGAGGGCTGGCTTAATCAGAGGTTCAAAGGAGAGACCTGGCTTTTCCTGAAGGTAAGAGGCCCCGGGGCCCAGCATCCCTCCAGCAATGACTGAGAACACCTGAGGCTCCACTACAGAGCTGAAAGCAAGTGAGGCTAGGTGTCTGTCACCCAGAGTTGAAACTGGAATGTTGCCGTTCCTCACAGACACCAGCTCAACAAGTCATGTGCCGAATGAGCTCTTGCCATTTGCGACAACATGGAGGGACATAGAGGGTATCATGCTAGGTGTTAACAAGTCAGAGAAAGACAAATACCATATGATTTCACTTACGTGTGGAATCTTAAAAACGAACAAAACACAAAAACGGACTCAAATACAAGAGAACAAATTGGTGGTTGCCAGAGGGAAGGAGGGTGGGAGGATAGGCAAAATAGGTGAAGGGTACTAAGAGGTACAAACGGTTATAAAATAAGTCCTGGGGGCGAGGAGCACAGCATTGGGCAGGCATACAGTAATAACGTTACATGGTGACAGATGCTAACTACCCTTGTGGTGAGCCAAGTATAATGTATAGAATTGTCGAATCACTACCTTGCACATCTGAAACTAATATAACATTGTATGTCAACCATATAATAAACTAAAAAGGGAAATCAGATGCCGAAATAAAAGTAGGGGGACTTTAGCCTTCTACCTGTCTTGAATAAGGGGCCTTGGTTTAGGTTCCAGAGGCAGTCTGCAGTGTGGCCCCCAAACCTAGAGCCTGCAGGAATGCATTACGATTTTCATGGTCTTTAGTGGGACCTCGGCACTTTTGCCATCCTGGGGTCCTTAAAAAATAAATAAACCACAGACACACACCCCTAATGTCTGTATGTTACAACTTCATTAGTATAAAGATGAATATATTAAAATGTTTTCTTTGACCAAAGTTATTTTTCTTCTGATTATGACATTACACATGAGTCCCAAAAGGTACCATCAGCTGTGGGCATGGTCCACTCTGCCTGATGGAGAAATTGGCGCTGCTGGCCTTAGCAGTGAGCACTAGGGACAGAGGAGGCGGGAGGGGACCTGGTCGTCCTAGCGGGCCTTCCCCTCTTCTCCCACAGCCGGGGGCGGGGGGGTGGGGAGGGATGCCAGGCCCCAAAGGGGACCTGTCCTTACCAAGTTAGGGCAGGCCTGGGCACCTGAAAGTGTCGCCAGCTGGAGACGCAGCCCCCCTGAGTGGGGCGAGGCGCCCTTTCTAACCTCGGGGTGGCCCCTTGCTCCAGCACTCCCTCCCCACACCGACAGCGAGGGCGGGGTTCGTCCTGGCGGACTTACTTGAGTTCCACTGACCACGAGCCCGGCCATGACGACTGGGCGGACGCGCGGCGCGGAGCACCGAGGGCAGGCGCGGAGCACCGAGAGCCGAGCACTGAGCGCAGAGCGCGGCGGCGGCTGGCAGCACGGCGGGGCGCGCAGTTCCGCACTTAAGTAGTCAGCTGACCCGGCGGAAGCCCGAGGCGCGGGCCGGGTGCTGGGACTTGGGCTCAGCTGCGCCCGCCGCTTGCTCTCGGCGGGCCCTCGAGCGGGTGAGCCTAGGCACGCCCCCCGCCACGCGCCGCCACAGGTGGCCCCCAGCGTCCCGGAATGGCCTGACCCCTTGACTTCCGCCATGGCCCCCGGGCGCCCCAGGATCTCATCGCGCCCTGAGGCGCCAGGGGACCGGGAATAGCATCCCCCCAAAACTCCACGCCCAGAACTCTACTGCGTTAGTCGGGGGCGGCCTAGGGGGAGCAGGGCTTCGCATGAGGGGGGCCCCATCTGAGTCCTAGCGGGGGACATGGAGGGCGGGCCTTTCCTATATTTCACAATCCAGATTTCATAACTGTCCTCAACTGCAGGGAGGAGGGGCCTTGGCCTGAACTCCCCTCCCCAACTTTGAGGGGGAAATGGAGTGGTTGAAAGGACACCTGGTGGGGCGGAGTTTCCATTTGTAGTGGGAGGAAGAGGGAATTGAATTTCCTTATAAATAAAATGCCGGCTCAGCTAAAAACACCCCCAGCTGACAGTAATAAACCCTCGAGAAGAAAAATCTATGATGTCCCCAAATTTCAGGTTTCTCTTATTCTCTCCCTCTTATTTGTGAAGCTCAAAATCATCCATGCGGTCAAATTCCACCCCCAGTCCCCCCTACCCCCCCTACACACACACACACCCCTTCCCCTCAGCTGGAAGAGAAAGGTGGCCTTTACTGCCTCCTCCATCAGGCCTCCTCCATCTGGCTGGGTGGGCAGCTCATGCCTGTCCTCAACTAAAAAAAAAACAAATTTTCTCCCTGTGAAGTTTTGCCTTTATGCCTCCATCCCCAGGATGCAGGAAGCTATTACCACATACCACTTCGTTGTCACATTATCACCAGTCCTCTCTTGCAGCTAAGAGCCAGCCGGGCCTTAACTGGCCTCTCCCCTGCTCCCTCGGTACCAGTGAGTAAAGAAGCTACCATTCAGAGAAGGGATCCTTGAGTGCCAGACTCCAGGTCCCACGCAGTGCACTACAGTTACCTCAACTCAGTAGACCTACTGATAAATGGTAGCTCCCACCTCTGTTGAGGGGGTGTTCCCAGGGCTTTTGTTTTCATTGTTCCCTGTGTCTAAACAGCCCTTAGAAACCCCTGTTTGTGCAGCTGATGATAATTATGATCGTGGTTAAGCATACTGTGGCTCTCATCATTGTCTCTCAGGCCTGGTGCCAACACATTGTAATGCGGGCCCTCCTTGTCAGCATTCAGATGAGCAGTGTTGACCTCTGAGGGCTGACCCGCCTGCCCCTCTCTCTGCTGGGAGGAGCGGACATAGCAGAGTGGAGCTGTAAGAACAGAGACTTGGCTATGTTTACTTTGGGGGGTTTCAGGAAATGCTGCAACAAAAGGTCCTACAGGCCAAAAAAGAAGGCTTGCCCTCCAGAGATAAGGGGGATCAAAGGGAATCTTCCAAGGCCTACTGCCCCACAGACCAGCTCCTCATGCTCCTCTCTCCTTCTCTGCTGGATGCAGCCTCTCTGGTCCATTGTCCACTTTTGTTTGCCTTTCCTGCCCAAAAAGGAGGAAGTGGGCCCAGGCCCTGACAGTCATGATACACTGCCCTCTCCACCTTTCACCTGGTCTTCCTAGAAGGGCTCTGACTGGCAGGAGAGGACATGAGGAAACAGGCTTAAACCTACTCACAGATGAAATTGGAATGTATACACTCCCACCCCAGCAGGAGGGTGCTTGAGGTCATCTCATCCATGGCCCTACATCCATACACAGCTATGTCTTCTGAGCACAGACTGTTCTGTGGACACTATCTGCCAATGATGCCAAAGTAGGCAGGGATCTTTTCTACCTTTCCGGGCCTCCCTCACAATTTTTCCTTCCTCTATACGACTCTAGGGTAATCATTCTAAAAGCCTGATTTGACCCTACGTGAAATCTTTCAATGCTCCCAATCAACTAATAACACAGTCCAAAAGTCCAAAATCTCCAATACATCCCTCAAGATCTTTTAGAATCCCATCATCCCCTACCTCTCCCACCGCCTCTCCCACTCCTCCCCTCCTCTGCCGGCTTTTAGCTGTTTTGCCTCCCCACCCACTCTTGTCTCCACCAGGTGAACACATCCAGGAGGCTAGTTGACTGCAAGGGACAGAGAATTGGGGAAATCACAAAAAATAAGGATAGCTCAGATTGACATGGGCTTTAGTGTTTGAAATGGAAGCTGATAACAATACGGATACAATAACAATAACAAGAACTGAAAGTTCTTGAGCAGAGTAGAAATTTGTTGAATTTAATGGGGGAGGGCTCCTCTAAAACCAGACTGGATTCACCTCTCCTATTCCCTTCAGCTTTGGAAGTTATCTTCAGAAGAGAAGAACAAGAAGGAGGGAGAAGAGAAGGGAAGGAGGGGAAAAGAGGAGAAGAAGAATCTGTATCTCTGGACCAAGGAAAATCGGAAGGGGGGTGGAGGACATCCTTCTACCTCCTCATCACTTTTCTTGAGCAAAAAGGACAATTAAATTTAAATAGCAAAGTAAAGTTCTTCGGGTCATATGGCCCTCCCTTTGGAAGGGAGAGAGCAAAGGAACGCTGAGATGAGGCTGGACCAGCAGGTGAACAAATGATTCCTTTGGAACACAGGGAGTTGACAAGAGTGAACAGAGGAGACAAACCTTGTTGGGGCTTCATCTTGAACACAGCTCTTTCTGCCTCAGCCCCAGAAGCACGGAGGGGAAGAAAAGGCTCACGCAGTCATCCAGCTTCTTCTTCAGTTCCCTCCCGCCATTCTAGTGGGCAATTGAGAGTGAGCTGCAGGGGACCCTGCCTCACCCCATTTTATCCCACAGCTCCTCTGCCCCAACTTCTGAGGACCAGGCACTGTGCTAGGCACTCCGGGTATACATAACTAAGACATACACTTCAGGAAAGAGTTGTGATCAGACATTTGCAGTACTATGTCGACAAGAAGCCCTGTGATTGTGATCCTATTTCCTGTGCCCAAAGCTGAGACAGGTAGCCCCATTTGTATAGTATACTCATGAGTACTACAGAACAGAAAGTTCACATCAGACCTGGACAGCTAATCCTGAGCCTATGAATTCTGGAGCTCTAACACTTGCAAATGGGGAGTAAAAACGTTCAACACTTACCACTAGACATTTCCTTATCACCCTTGATGAAGAGGGCAATATTTTATTCCTACTGTCATCTTTGTTATTATTATTCTTTGGCAGAAAAGGCCCTTTCCCCTAGAGTTCTTCCTCCATCGCATTCCTGTGGACAAAAAGGAAAATCCTGTTTATTTGCAATCAAGGGAGTTGATTCTGGGGTCGACCAGAACCAGTGAAACAGGAACTGATTCCTTAAAATCCTCCAACTCTGTGCATCATCAGCTGAGAGGACAGGGCCAGTTAACAAAGTTTTATCAGCATTCCTACCTATCCTTTGTCGAATTTCTATTCAGCCCGGCCTCATTTCTTTCAGGCCCAACCCCTGGGTAGGTTAAGATGATTGCTGTAATTAATCATGCCCCAGCCCCTAGTTCAGACTCACCACATTCAGATTTCAATTAAAACAAAAAATCTGGGTGTCTGCATACAAAATGCTCTTTTTTGCTGAAGGAGCCTCCTTTCAGTCTAAAGGAGGGAGTTTAGGAAAGAGGAAAGGTTTCCAGGGCCCTCTCTGTAATATTTGCACGTATGTGAAGGATTAAGGATGATCTAGGCTCCAAAGCACCTCCCTGATCTCCCAACCAGAACAAATTACATTTTAAAATATATATATTAAGGGCAATCATACTGTTTGGCATGATTATTCATTACATAAATGTTAGTTTATTATTACTGTATACTATTATAATTATCATTACCATTAATTCTCCATGCCTCTGAGTTTCCTTCTCTTGGTATCTTAAAAGATACTGTGGTTGTTGTCTCTACTAAAATGCAAACATTAGCTGGGAGTGGGGAAGGGAGTAGGTTTGCCAAAGCTGAGTGGGAGAAAGGCTCCTGCTTTTCACTGCATATCTTCTGTGATTTTTGCAACCTGCATACCCTGCCTTTGTAATTAGAAGCTAATGGAGGAGATTGGATGGAAGGATCAGGAAAAGAGAATTTATAACTGGAACTGCTACCTGCTAATCTCTTAGCATTATTTTCACAAATCCTGAAAACAGCAATGAAAAACAAATCTTATTCCCCCATTGACCTGGAACGAGCTAGATGCCCCAAGTCTTTAGCTGGGCCCAGAAGGGAGGCTATCTCTGACTTGAGGACAGGGGCTCGTAGTGGACTTTTGAGAAGGAAAGAGAACACTGACCAGAAGAACCTGTTCAACTTTATACTGTCCACTGGGGGAGAGGGAAGCAGTATCTAAGCCCCAGGTACTTTTCCAGAATCCCAACTTGGCTTGGAGAGGTTCTGCCCTTTAGAGGTTGAGGAACAACCCACCTCCGATTAAAATGTACAGGACTCAGCAAACGAGATTCTGATTCCACAGATGCAGCCCTAGCATGTATGTTTTCTCAAGTACCCCCAGGTAATTTTGACTGTGACCATCCAGACTTACTGCTTTAGAAATCATTTACTCCAGCTACTGATTGAGGAAACTGAGGCCTAAGGCATGGAACAACTTGCCCAAGGCCACCCAGCCAATGAGCAGCTGACCCCAGGCCGGAACTCTGATCTTCTGAAGAAAATAAAACGGGATTCATCCTACATCCCAGGAAGAAGAGGGTGAAGAGACTGGGGAAGAGCGCCAGAAAGATGCCATTTCACATCTAATCACTTCTTGTCACGTTGTAACCATTTTCCTCATACGGAGCCCCACACTGATGGATCAGAAATAACATTTTCAAAGTTATATCTTCAAGGAAATGGCTATTAATGTTCTTCCTCTCCTTTTGGAGTGCTGAGGAATACATATTAATTTTCTCTCTACTTATATTGCCTATTTGCAAATTGTATTCACTACCCAGTGCTCCAATTTGTTCTACCCCTGAAGAGATTATGATGAATAAATGTGTTCCTGGAAATAAAATAAAATAAAATACAAAATTTGTCACTGAGATTTATTTTTATAATTATTTACAGGGGTTATTTTAGAATATATGGGGGCAATAATAATAATGCACACAAGAGAGTTCTGGCATGATTTACCAATATTAATTCAGAGTCTCTTCCCACTTCTCCAAAAGGAGGCCCAGCTCTCTCTGCAGCTCTGAGCCAGGGGTAGAGCAAGTATCAGCTGCACTTGTACCACAAGGACCAGAAAGCTGAGGGTCAGATGAAGTGCTAGGCACGTCTTGTAGTAGGCAGTGCCCTGGCCTACGAGTCCTGGGTCCAAGATCTAGCTTTGCTATTATTAGCCAGGTGCCCATGGCTGAATGCTTTCACTCCTGAGGTCCTCAGTTTCCTTACATGAAAACTAAATGATCTAAGGAGCAGTATACTAGTAAGATAAAAACACAAGTAAGTATGTACATCTCCCCAAAATAAGGAGAGAGAATGTGCTCATTAATAAATACTTCTGGACACTACTAGGTGTCAGGCACAGACAATAAGGAACAAGATGGTTACAATCCTTATTCCCCTGGAGCTTATATTCTGGTGGGAGGACATGGGTAACAAGTAAATAAGTAATTTCAAGTACATGAAATGCATAATTTCAGGTAGCACTGACACATGCTATGAAGATAAAAGACAATGTGAGCTGGGGGCGGTGCTAATTTGGATACACAGTCAAGGTCTCTGCTAGCTGTTCAGAGCATTTCACCTGTGAAATCCTTGATGAGCAGAGCATGAGCCAGACTTTAGCCCCTCTCATAATGCTTTCTGATACACAAACTGCACAGCCTCAGACGGCTACGGAGTGTTCTGGAAAGGCTTCTCTAAAAGGAGCAACATTTGGGCTGAAATCTGAATAACATGGTGCCAACCATGAGAAGACTTGGGAGAAGGATCTTCCAAGCAGATAGAACAGCAAAGGCAAAAGCTCTGAGTGTTGTCTGAGTCTCATGTTGTTGTGTTGCCCCTTTGCTCATGCTTGAATGGTGCACTTGAGCTCAAGTGCTTCTCAGGGCACAGTGTTACTCCGGCCAGAAAGATGACTATCCCTGGTATAGCCACACCAGGCTTTGGACTGCCGCTCAACTCCAAAGCACAGGTGGGCTGGAGCCTTGAGATGCTGCAGCTTCAAGCAGAGGCATTCATGGGCACACAGAGCTCTTCAGTCTGATAAAGCATCTATGGTCTTCTTGGAGAAGAAAACAGGGAAGGATCACTGACCTTTGTACGTGACCTCACTGGCACAGACTCACGGACTCACAAAAGCACATCAATATATGTATAAGTGTATAGACACACAAAACATGGGCCAATGTTGGATTCGTGAGTTCCATCTTACTGCTACAGTCTGAAATCTGAACCCTAATCTGGGACACACTCTTGTCTCCCATCTATTGCACTCGCTACTAGTGGCCAGTAGAGAATGCAGAAATTTTAGATTGTCAGTACCTAGAACCCAGAGGGTTTATAGCTTACGCTAAGGTACTGGAAATCCATTCATTCGATTCATTTATTCAAAAAATACTTATTGAGTGCATGCTGTATGCTTGACACTAATCTAAATTCTGGAGACAGAGCAGTAGAGAATAGAAAGTTGCTATTCTTGTGGTGCTTACTTTCAGCGTGGGGAGAGATAATAAGCAAGTAAATACCAAATATGTTAGGTGGTGATAAGTGCTGTGGAGAACAATAGAGCACAGAAGACAATAAGAAGTCCCAGGGGGTAGATGGAGTGATCAAGGAAGGCCCCACTAATAAAGTGATATTTAAGCCAAGTCCTATAGGAAGCGAGGGAGAGCCAGATGCACATCTAGGGGGAAAATGTTCAAGAGAGCCAGAACAGCAAGTGCAAAGGCCCTGAGGCAAGAGAGTGCCTGGCAGGTTTGGGAAACAGCAAGGATGTCAGAGTGGCTAGAGTGGTGTGAACAAGAGGGAGAATAATGCGAGTGAAATCAGGAGGCAGGGTACGTGTGAGGAGGAGAAGCAGATCACCTAAGGTCTGATAGACTAAGACTAGGACTTGGGCTTATACTCCCACATGAGATGGGGAGCTTTGAGCAAAAGACCCATATTTTGTAAAGACTGCTCTGGCTGCTGTATTGAGAATGGACCATGGAGAAGGAAGGGCAGAAACAGGGAAAGCAGACAGCAGACTATCGTAGGACTCCTGGAGACAGTGAACAGTGACTACATATATTCTGAAGATGACATCAACAGAATTTCCTGTTGGATTGGACATGGAGAGCATGAGAAACACAGGAGACAAGAATAACTCCAAGGCTTTGACCTGAGCAACTGGAAAAATGAAGTTGTTGTACTGAAATGGATAAGCAAGTTAGTGGATGGGGGGTGGGGGAGGGGGGGACCAGGGAATCACTTTTGGACCTAAGAAGTTTGGGATGACTTTGAGATATACAAGCAGAAAAGTCAAGGGGGCAGTCCGTATATGAATGTAGACTTAAGGAAGATATGAACTAGAGTTGGAAATTTGAGAGTCCTCAGTTTTTAGATGGCACTTAAAGCCACAAGACAGGATCTGAAGATTGGGTCTTAAGCACTGACAGGGAGAGGTCAAGGAGAAGGGGAGGAACCACAGAGACTGAGAATGAGCAGCTGCAGAGGTAAGGAAGAACCAAAAGCAAGTTAGACTCTGGAAGCCAAGAAAAAAGATGATTTAAAAAAAAAAAAAGATGGGGTTCTAACATAATGACCAATTCAGCCAAGGACCATCAGGGGATCCTGAAAGCATTGAGTGAACAAGAAATTCCCATGGAAATTCACAGATTATCTATAAATTACAAAGGGGAAAATCTACCTTTAGAGTGGAGCGATCTGGTGATCACAACCCTACCCAAAAGCCCAAACTTAGCATCTCTAAGGGTAAGACAACCTGATGATATGGGCCTCTGACGTGATGCAATGGGAAGTACACACCATGTACATGGTATTCTTGCCAAAATGTTTAACCAGAATCTCCTCATGAGGAAAGAGACAAATCTAGAAAGTGAAACATTCTTCAAAACAGCTGAGCTACACAGTCCAAAATGTCAATGTCACAGGGAGAAAAAAAAAAACAGGAAGGAATGTGTAGATAAAAATGGACTGAAGAAACATGACAACCAAGAGCAATGCTTGATCTTTCATTGGACACCGAAACTAGGGAAAAGAAAAACAGCTAAAAGACCTTTTAGGAACAATCAGAAATGTTTACATTTGAACCATTTGATGATTTTACTGATGATATTAAATGAATATTACTTTTCGTAGGTGCACTAATTGTATTGTGGTTTCATAAGAGAATGTTCTTTTCCTGGGGCGCCTGGGTGGCTCAGTCGGTTAAGCGGCTGCCTTCGGCTCAGGTCATGATCCCAGGGTCCTGGGATCGAGCCCCATGTCCGGCTCCCTGCTCAGCAGAGAGCCTGCTTCTCCCTCTCCCTCTGCCTGCCACTCTGCCTACTTGTGCTCTCTATCTCTCTGTCAAATAAATAAATAAAATCTTTAAAAAAAAAAAAAAAGAGAGAGAATGTTCTTTTCCTTAGGAGATACAAGCTGAAGAAATTAGGGGTAAACATCAAGTTGCCTACAGCTTTCAAATGGTTCAGAAAAAAATAATGTATGTGTGTAAGAGACAGGGAGCATGCCAACGTGGTAAGATGTTAAGAGCTGTTAAGTCTACGTGAAGGGAAAGAGCATTCATTATCTTGTTCTTTAATTTTTTGTTCATAAGTTTGAAAAAATGTTATAAATAAAATATTAATGAATAAGAGGAAAAAAGAGTGATCAATTTGTCCAGTGCTATTCAAGGTCAAGTAAATTGAGGACAAAGAATTAACCATTGGATTTAACAGCAGGGAAGTCATTGGTGACCTTGAAGACAGGAAGAGAGCAAAAGAGGCAGGCCAGGACAAGACCGTAAAGACCTACAGAGGCCTCACTTCGAGCACAATGGGAGTAAAGTGGTTACATTTGTATTTTAGGGCAACAGGCCTGACAATTGTAGGAAGATCGATCAGAGGAGGAGAGTAGGGTCAGGAGAATGTCCTCACAGACTCTGAAAGCACACCTGACCCCTTTCATGGCCTGAAGGGAGAGACTACAAAGAGACTGCAGCCCAATTGCCAGGACTTGATGTCTGTTTGCGAGACAAGGATGGAGGAGCCAAGATGGTACCACTCACCAAAATACCACATTGCAGGGAGGGGGACCTGATGCAATTAAAAAGTCCACAGGCACTGTGCCCTCCTTTAGAAGAAGCAGCAGATGGGACACTCTAGGGCCAACAGTAGCATGTGACAATGTAAATGCAGCACATTTGAGGACCTGCTGAGTCATTCGATCACTTCACTCAGGGTATCTGACATCTGAGCCAGGTTCAGGGTGCTGGGGGCCATGATTCTGGGGTGTGACAGTGATCTGGTGATGCCTTTGTTCATAAAGTCTCATCCTGGGTATCCATCTCCCCATAAAAGCCCTTCCAACTCTTGCTTGCCCTTGTTGACAAGCTTTCTCCAATGCTCCAGCCCTCAGGGACTGCTCCAGGGTCTGAAACATCATTGCAAAGACTCGTACAAGTGCCCGGCAAGGGTTCCTGCAATACGGTGTTGTTATGTACATTTATATCTGTCCTAACTAGGTGGACAACTCCTTGAATGTAGAGAACCCAGTTTGCATCTGAAAATATTCTCACCTTTGCCCAGAATAGGTGATCTACAAACTGAAGAAGAGGGGGAGAGAGGGAGGAGGAAGACGAAGGCCACCGCTTAACACTCCCCCTAAATGCCCACCATGCTAACTGCAAGCCATGGGATCACTTCTCACTTCTATAGGTGGGAGTGGAGTTACTTAGAGGCCATTGCTTTCAAGCCCCCAAATTCCTGGGCTAGAACCCCTGGTAAGAAGCCTCCCTGAAACAGCCTACAGTGCTCTCTCCTGAAGCTGTTTGCAGTAAGTGACTCACCCAATTAAGAACATCTACATAACAAAGCCTCACCGGGCTGCAGAGGTCATGGAGACTGTGAAGTGTGTCTTTAGTGTGTGCAGCAGAGAAGGTTCACTAATTACCAGTCATTTCCACCCCTCAAGAGCCTGTCAGCCTTTGAGATGCAGGGGATAAAAGAATCCCCAAATTCCCACCCCACACCAATCATTTCTCCCTCCCCAACCCTCCCCTGCATTTCAAACCTGTGACTAATAAGTGCCGGGGATGGGCCTCTGCCCACCTGGCTCAGAGGAGGAAGGAGAAAAAAGAAGTTGCTTTGATTGGGAGCATTTTTCAGTAAAAGAGAACTGGGAGGAGCAAGGAAGCAAGGAGAGTTCTGGAGGCACTGCATCATTGTCTCCATTAAACAAGCAAACAAACAAAATATTGTCTTTTCCCTATTGATAAAGGCAACAAATGTTTGCCGTAGAAACTATAGGTGAGCAAGAAGAAAGTTAAAATCACTCACAACCTCATTCCTCAAGTGGCCAGTGGTTGGTTACATAGACATCCTTGTAGCCTGCATTCTAGGTGACATGCATTAACTGTGGGTGTGGTGCATGTCCCTATTCTTTCATAACCAGTTTTATTAATTTAATGATATTTCTCCAATATCTCTCCCCATGGACACATGGAAAGAATGTTAGAGCTGGCAGGGATGCTGAACTGGGCTGACAGAAAAGGTGAGTTTGGACATGAGAGCATGAAAGGGAGGCATTGCCAGAATTTCTGAAACCAGAAGGAGGCCATTTTGAGGCAGGAAAGAGCACTGACCTTTGGAACTTGGGCAAATGACTTCCTGTCTACGAACCTCAGTTTCCTCATCTGTAAAATGGGAACATTACATGCCTTCTAGGACTATTGTGAGGATTAAAAGAAATCATGGAAAGGACTATACATCCTTGGAGGCATTGGCTGTTTTATTACTCATTTTAATAAGTGTTCATTCATGCCTACTTTAGCTTAGCCCTCCGCTAGTCTGAGTTAGGAATATAAAGAAAGCATCTGGTTAGTCCTGGAGGATCTTAAAATCTAACTGGGAACTTGAACACACACACACAAAGTTAAACAATATGAATTAAATATGAATTTAAACAGCTAATGAAAGATATCCTCAATTAGTAAATAATTGTCAGATGAGTGGCACCCACAACACCCCAGGGATTCAGAGGTAAGGAAGAACACAGGGGGTCATCATCATCATCACTTTGAGCACTTTCTATGGGCCATGCACATGCATCGCCTCATTTAATTTACCCATTGACCTGAGAGAGAAGTACCATTATTACATCCATTTTGCACAGGAGGAAACCAAGACTTCAGACGGGTTAAGAACCTTCCCCAAGTCACACATCTAGGAAATGTGGCAGTACTGCTCTTTGGAACCAAGCAGTTGGACCCCAGAGCTCACCACGTGCTGATAGCACTACTCAAATGGAGATAAGGGAGGGGAAGCTGAGGCCTGAGCTGATGGTAGAAAAGGGAGGATGTTGCCCCTTCAGCTTTTGTGGTTGGGGAGGCAGGCCCTGCATTACAACAAAGAGGAAGGAGATTCAGATGACAGGCAGGCAGAAAAGGTAAAACAAAACAAACAAACAAACAAAAGCATTACCTGCCCACGATACAATAGTTTACAGTGACACTGAGGGTTAAAGGTATGACCAGACTTAACTCCAAGAGACTCTTGGCTACTTGACTATTCTAAAATACCATTCTTCAAAAATGTTTGAAGGCAAGTCTCTAATAGCTTTCTCTACCTTTTTTGGACCCGTCTGGTAGTATCCCAATAATGACAACACCAGTGGAAATAAGATTTGCCAAAGGGGACAGGTAAAAGATATGCTTGACTGCAAATATAAAACTCCTCAGTGTCACTGACATGAACAAATAAGAATTTAATTTTTCTACTATAACAAAAATTTGGGGGGTGGATGATTACTGGAGATGGCTCAGTGTCCCAATGATGTCAGGATTAAGTATCTCTCTGCCATTCTCCTGGACTTTTCCTCAGGATCACAAGGTGACTGCCACAGCTGTAGATATTATATCCAAGTTCACAGAAGGAATAAAAGAGAAAGAGGGGAAGGGAAAGTGTCGAAACATCTGCATCACCTCCTTTGATCAGGAAAACAAGAGTGTATTGGGAACAATGCTTCCCTTCCAGTTTTGCCGCCTCCATACTTCTACTGGTGTCTCATTTGCAAAACTGGGTCGCTTGACCATCCCTAGCTCTGAGAATTGGGAGAAATGAAAATAGGATTGTCATGATTGGTGTAGAAACTGGGCCCGGCACGTTGCTACAGTGGTAAGCTTCGGAAAAAGGAGGAAGGTGGATATTGAGCCACAAATCTAAATTCAGGTATCAGACTTGGGGATTGCAGGATTGGAAGTTAGATACGCAAGCATGGGGGACAAGGGACTTCCAGGGAGAGGTGACACAAGGAATGGGCCAGTACAGGGCGTGTGGTGAGAACAAAGAAATTAGATTTGGCTGGGGTATAGGCAGCTGCACTTTTGTAATCTATACTACGGAAATAAAATCACTGACCACAAGGATAGAGACTCAGGAAATTTTATTAGTGAAAAAAAAAAAAACCCTGATAACAACCTTCATGACCATCAACAGAGAAATGGTTGAATAAGTGGGTATCTTCATTCTAAGGAATACTATGCAGCTAAATATAAATAAATTACCTCTATACCTACAGACCCATTTGTTATAAAGAAAGAATGAGGAACAGACAGCTCTAATATATTCATTGTTCGTATAAACAAGCAATAACGTAATAGTCCCATATTTGTGGGCATCGTTTATCTGAGCATGGGGCGTGCGGAGAAAGGGATAGAAGTTACATCTCAGCTGTACATCCTGGATATCTCAGGAAACAGGGTGGGAAATAGGGAGGAGATGGGTGAGATCATAAAGTTTGTCTTTATATATCTTTGAGTGCTTTGCTGGTTGAAGTGAACATGTTTCGTTCATAATTCTGTAACGCACCTTAAAACTTTTTAGAAGTAGTTTAGAACCAGATTATGAAGAGTCAAGAGTTTTGTGTGGATGATGCGGAGCCACTGAAGATTTCATGAGGATGGAGGCAAGGGAATGACATGATCAAGAAAAGGAACCTCGCAAGAGTATGTATAACGGATTAGAGGCAAGAGAAGCTGAGAACAAACAATTAGAAGGTTCTTGTAGCAGCAGCTCAGTCACGAGCTAATAAGGTACTGAACTATGATAGCTATAATAGGTGAAGTGAGAAAGAGAAAAAAGAGCCCTAGCTGCAGCCTTGGCACCTACATGCCTGAATAGTGGGAGGGACGGTCATGGGTGGAGGAGGGGCAGTGTTTTCCTTTCACCTATGTCAGCTAGCACATTTTGCACTTTGAAAATCTGAATAAATGGCTGGAAAACCATAGATATTTCTCTTCTCCAACCCCCTCGAGCATTCACTTAGTTGATATTTACAACATATAGGTTCAAAATAACATTTTCATGAGAACTTTTTTATCCCCCTTATTAAATTGAAAACCTCTTAGGATATGAGACCATAGAGAATACTTACTGGTGGCCCCGCAAAGTGCAATGAACCCCAAAAGTTATTATTCATCCATTTAGCACAGTTGATGGTACATACAAATGCTCTTTCCGTCATTCATTCCTTGAAGAAATAGCCCCTGTCCATGCCCCCCTTAGAGTTACCATCCAGTGAAGGGGACAGCCTCTCAACAGGAAATCCCCAGTGTGGTAAGTACTCTGAGAGAGGGTTACAGGAGCCCTAACTCAGTACCAAGTGGGAGGGTGCAGGGAAGTGGTGTGTAAGCTGAGACATGAAAAAAAAAAGTAGTAAGACAGGTGAAGAGAAGGACAGAGGACTTTCCAGATAGAAGGAAAGGCATTAGCAAAGCCCTGAGGGAGGAAGTAACAGGGCACATTTGAGTAACCAGAAGGTGGCCATTGATTCCAGGAGCTCAGGTTGAAGGGAAGTAGGAGACACACAAAGGCAGAAAGGCAAGCTGAAGCAAATCAAGTCCCAGAGACCTGCCAGCCATGGGCTCAACTTGATCCTAAGAACAATGAGAACCCAAGCATTTGAGCAGAAGAGAAACATGGAGTGATATATACATATATATTTTTAAAGATCATTTTGGTTTTGGCAGGGACTACAGGAAAACAAAGGGGGATGCTCACTGGTCCCATTTCCCCATCAGGCTGGGAGCTGCTGGGGGCTGAGTTGAACCCATCACATTCATAGTTTTCGCCACCTCTGTGCAAGTCCAGTTCAGCAAGGCCTCAGGTGCTCAGTAATTGAAATCTCTCCTGGCAGCCGCCAGGGTAAGGAAAGGTGTGGATGGGGAGGGAGGATCTTAAAATCTAACTGGGAACTCCCCTCCGTAGGTTTGTAAAAGTCCAGCAAGATTCCCCCAGAGTGATAGATTGGAGACGCTGAAGATCTAAAGAAAAGAAGGGATAATGTGGATGAAATGGGAGTGAGACAAGACCCATCTCTTCTCTACGTACCTCAATCTCTTTATCTATAAAACAGGGCATTCATGGTGCTCACCTCAGAGACTTACTGTGAGGACAGAATTCATACACAGTTTTAGATAGTTTCTGGCATAAAGCAAACACTCAGAAAGTGTTAACCTTTGTTCTTGTTCTTCCTGAAAGAACATGATCACGGATATGCATTCTCTACTGTCTCAGGAGGACGACCGGTCGGGTTCCAGAAAATGTTTGAGAGCCCCTGGGCCAGGCAGATCTCGGGACTACCAAGAGATCAAAGTTTGACAAAGTCTTTTTTTTTTTTTTAAGATTTTCTTTATTTATTTGACACACAGAGATAGCGAGAGAGAGAGAGAGAGAGAGAGAGAGAGAGAAAGAGAGGGAGAGAGCACAAGCAGGGGAAGCGGCAGGCAGAGGGAGAAGCAGGCTTCCTGCATGAGCAGGGAGCCCGATATGGGGCTCAATCCCAGGACCCTGGGATCATGACCCGAGCTGAAGGCAGCGGTTTAACCAACTGAGCCATCCAGGCGCCCAAGTTTGACAAAGTATTAACGTGCGAGTTTGAGCCGCGATTCTTAGTGGGTATGTGTTTGTGTTCCCGTGATTTAAAAGACGTAACACAGGACGCCCAGGTGGGGAAGAGGAGCCGCCACTGCCCTCCCGCGAGGGCGCCGGCCTGAGATCAAGCTGCGGGGCCAGCGGGGGCGGAGCCTGACGAGCTGGGGGCGGGCCGGCGCCGCGGAGGGGCGGGGCCGGTGCCGCAGCCCGCGGCCCCGCCCCCAGCGGAAGTGCCGCCGGGCCCACAGCTCCCTCGCGATGCCGGTTCCCCTGGCCGTTCCCCTAGCCGTTCCCCCGGCCGGTTCTCCCGCTCGCGATTCGGCTGCTAGAGGAGTTCAGTCAGGGCCCCAACGCCTGGTCCGAAGAGGAGGAGCCGGGTCTGCGTACCTGGCTGTCTCGGGCAGTGCTCTGTCCCTCCCACTCCCCGGTCCTCCTTTTCATTCCTCTGTTACCAGCGCGGCGGCAGGCGCCGCGGGGAACCGCACAGGTAAAGACTCGGTTACTGAGGACGCAGGTGTGGGGGCCTCCCAGGCTGGACGGGCAAGGGAGAGGCTGACGGCACGTGCCCAGCTTTTTTCCAGAGCGATTGTATTCACAGTGGGGCTCGGGGTGGGCGGACGCGGACCCCAGGAGCGCTGTATTGCATTGGGGAAGCAGAGGGGGCGGGACTGAAGTCCCCAGAGCTTGAGAGCCGGATCATTTGTGTCCCCGCGTCTTGCGCAGGCTCTGTTGTGCCTGGGAGGTGGTGAGCTGGTTGGGTCCCGGCTGCAGCTCCAGAGGGTTATCCCCCATCCACTCCCCGCGGTGACTGGGGTCTGACAGTAGCTCCTCCCGGACGCGCACAATCTGAGGTTTGCAGAATGAAAATCAATAAAATCAATGCAAATGCAAAGAACACGAAACATGTTGGATTGTTATTATTTGCGTTTGTTAAATCCTTTTATTAAAAAAATTTTTTTCTTCTTGGAAAAGGTGGCTTTGGCTCGGATTAGGGCCTCAGAGAGGGACGCAAAAGCCCCCCCCCCCCCCCGGGTCTCCCCGCAGGGGGCGGAGACCGGTCCCTCGGACCCAAGCCGCTCAAACTTACCGGAGCAGCAGTGATCGGTCCAGAGGGGAGCCCCCCGTGCGCTCGGCTTCCGGATAAGGCTTTACCCCGCGCCTCATTGTCCGCACTTTAGGGAGATGCACGCCCCCCTCCATCCGCATTTCCCCGGTTCACCACCCCCACGCCACGGGGGCCGTGCCTCCTCCCCTCCCCCCTGAGCTCTCCCTGGCGCTTTAAATAATGATATTTGCATGCAGGGAGCGATTCATAAATATGTCAGGGCCGGTGAAATATAGGCAACATTTCAAACTTTCTATTTAAAAAACATGAATTATGGCCGCGGAAAATGTGTTCCCATTTAAAGGCGATACGAAGTATTTGGTGTCTCGTCCCCGGGCCCATCCATCACGCAGACAATAAAGAGAGTTTTTCGCCCTGACACCCGCGATTTATGGGCGCCCTTCTCTGCCCTCATCACTCACCCGCCGCGGCCGGCCCGGCGACAGGCCCTGCGGAGAGACCGGCAGCCGCCCCTCACCCCCGCGCCGGCCCGCGCGCGCACTTTGCGCCCTCGCAAGCCGCACAAGATTGCCGCTCCCAGGGGGGAAGTGCCCACTCCAGGGAGTTGGGAGGTCGGCGGTGATGGTCTAGCCAGCCGAGCAGGAGCTGAAACCACACTCGTCCTCTCACCTCGGTACTAGCCTCTCTTAAGGCTGGGGCTGAGCGCGCCAAGGCCGGCTCAGCGTCCCGGCCTCGCCAGCCAACCGCGGCGCCGCGCTTGTGAGTTTCCAGCGCGGAGTGCGGGAGGTTATTTACGCGCGGGTTCGAGGGGAGCTGAGGTGACTGGGCTGGGGGCTCCCCAAGCCGATTTCTAGGCATTCCGCCCCGGGGAAGGCGAGCTGGTCCCCAGCTTTCTTGAGCCCTGCTCAGCGGACGCTTCTGGGCAAAGCTCTTTCTGCAACTTTTACAAAGCTTCCTTCTCCCTGGTGCTATCCTCACAAACACATCCTGGGCGTCCGCTACACATTGGAAACTATTTTTACGGACTGGGACCGAGGAGTTGGCGAGAAATAAGGAAGGGGAGGCGCCTTCTCTAGCGTTTCGCCTAGGGCCAGGCTCGGCCTCCACAAGCCTTCTTCGCCCACCGCCCCCACTTTGCGCACGCACACACCAGCGAGCCATCCTAAGTCGCCACCGAATCATTGTGGCAAAGTTGCGTCGAAGAAAGTTCGGGCTTCATTTGCCGCGGAATTTGCTTTCAGTTTTCGCCGCGGGCGGACTCAGCCGGACAGGTTCCTGAAGCACCGCGGGGGGGCGGGGGGAGGGGTCCCCGGCACTGCGGGGCAACAAGAGGCCGCTGCCGGCCTGAGGGCGCTGATAGTCTAGCCTCCTTCGGAGGCCGGACCTACAGCCGCACGATCACCAGGAGCCACCTCGCGTCCCGTGCTGGGCCGATGCGTCTGCGTACACTCGAACCGGGAGCCGTTTCCTGCCGGATGCCTGCGAGCTGAATTTATTCGGATACAGGCAGCGAAAACCGCAGAGAAATCCCGTCGATTCTAAAAATGACAAGGTTGAATTTATTAGATCAAGATTCATGTGTAAGTGCAGGGAGATGAACATTGTACAAACAGCTCCACGTCTAGTGTAAACGGAAGATCGCTTCCGGTTTCAAGGGCATGTAACATTTGAATATTTAGATCTATAGAGGGATATAAAATATTATTAAATTATTGCTGTGTGTACATAGTTGGAAAAATTCTAGAGCAAGTGCTTTTTTTTTTCCAGCTCCTGCTTGAGTGCAATTCGGGCTCGAGATAGCCTTATGTCCAAATAACCACCCAGCGAATATTTCCTATAACCAGAGTGAGTTTTGCCACGTTGAAGGATGCACTATGTGCACCTCTTTCGGTATTTGCGGTGTGTCAGAGGTGAAATAAATACATTTAAGAAGAGCAGTCACACAGATAATGGAACTGCATCGCTACAATATTTCTGGGTATGGAAATAAATATTACTATCAGGTCGGCTGTGGAAGGTGTGCACAAATAGGGGGGCTTTCGAGAACCCAGGGTGGGAGCCACGGGTCCTGCAGCTCTGGACACCGAACATGCGGAGATAGCCTCTATTCGATACCCTCGACCTCAGTCCACGCCATGACAGCTGGGAGAGGCTCGGCCCAGACGGCCAACACTGCCTTCCCTCGGGGTTCTCCCGGATACACGCTCGGACAGGGAGACTTCACCGGGTGCTGAACCTGGCATTGGGGGTAATGTAGGACCTGGGGTCATGCCGGCAGACCTTTCCCCCTTAGCTACTTCAACGACCCCACAATCCTAGCTCCACCGGGCTCGGGCAGTGGCCATTTGGGCCTATTAATCTGGAGCAAGAGTGCGGAAAAGGACGGGTCGCGCTTGGTTCCCAGGTGTCTCAAAGCGCAAAGCTAGAGGACACTGGAGAAGGCCACGACTTCGAGTCCGTGCGGAATCTGCCCCCCCCCCCCGCCTCAGCCCGGGGAGCGCCAGTTTGAAGCCACCATAGAAGTGATTATCTGACTGCATTTACTTATTAAGTGTTAGGCAGCCCCCCACATCCTCAGTGTTGAAGCCCAGATGCCCCGAGGGTCTCCTCCACATATTTGCAAAGCTCAGGCAACACCGAGAGCGAGGTCGGCGACGTTGCAGTTGTGAAACTCCAAGGCCAAATACTTATTCCAGAATAGGGCGCTTGCAACCGTCCAACCATCACACTGCCCTGGTCCTTTCTTCTCACCCCTCCAAATGCACCCATCCCTGGCACAGTCGCAGAGCTTCTGAGAGCCCCTGCTTGGGAGAAATTAGGCAGGACTTTGTCAGGAGTTCCTGGGAATTGCACACACTCCTGAGGCAGCCCTGCCGCAGAGAAATAACCCGGGCCCCGAGAATGCCCTGCTTCAGAGAGTGTGACTGCGCGGAAGTGGTATATACGGTATACCGAGAGGATAGAGAGAGAATACGAAATATTCCCCGTCGAATAGGAAAAGGGGGAAAGAAAGAGGAGGAAAAAAGAATAAAATGGTTAGGGAGTCTAGAAAGAAGCGGGCGAGAAAACAAAATAGAGAAGCGGGGGGAGAGAAAAAAGCCAGGAAAGGCGAGCAGAAAAGAGTACAGGCCATGGCGAGGCCCTGGGACCAGGCCAGACCTTGGCTCTGGCAGGCCCAGTGACACCGCAGGCCGGAGAAGAGGTGAGGGCCGCCGGAGACCGTCCTCCACCAACCCTGCGAATCTGGGCCCCGCTCCCAGTCCGGAGGGGCGGGCCTGGGTCCAGCGGCCTCCGCTCCTACTCTCCCCCCTCCCGGGGGACCACAAGGCGGGACCGTGGTGGGGAGGCCCCCAGGGGCGCGCGCCAGTCCCGGACTGTTTGGGCGCTCTGGGCCAGGCTTTCCAGCTCGCCGGGCCTGACCTGTCAGGCGGATTATCTTCGAGGGAGATTAATAGGGGAGGCGGGCTGCAATAATAATCGTTTTGTTTGATGTGACAACTCTGATAGGCGTTGATTTACTTACAAACTGATAGGCTTTTAATTGAGCGCCTCCGCCGAGCCCGAGATGAAAGGGAAGCGGCGGTGAAAGGCGGCCCGCCTGCCCTCCGGCCTCAATACTGATTAGCCATCTCGACAGTGAATAGTTCAAGGCATTTTCAAACTTTTTTCCTCAGCTCTCTCGCCTTCCTTCTCCTCCCACCCCCTCCTCAAATATCTGCCATGCCCACTCCTTTTTTAGAGAAAACAAATCATTTACACTGTGTGCAAATAAAATCCGCGGGACATCCACGCCAACCGCCGCTGGGGTTGGAGGCTTTAGGCCTAGTGCGGAGTAATTAATAACTCCCCACCCCCGAGGCCTGCAAGGCCTTCAGGGATTTGGCCTCCCGGGCGAGGTGCGCAGGCTCGGATGCTGGCGCCTCCCGAAAGCCCGGGACGCGCAAACCCCCAGGCGCCCCCGTGCGCTCGGACCTTCGGAGTTGGGGTTTGCGAAGAGCGAACGCATGCGGACCACGACCCGCGCGCGCGCGCGACGCAAGGCTTAGGCCTGCGAGCTTGTGCCGCCATACCGAGGCACGCCCATTCTGGGGCAAGCGGGGCCCACACTCTGATTCCCCCAGGCTTTAGGTGCTGGGGTTGCAGCCCCTGAACCGCCCGGTGTAAAGAGAAAGCTGCTGGAATTCCAGGAGAGAGAAGAACTGAGTCTGTCGAGGGGCGGGGGGCCGAGAGGAGACACCCGCTGTCCCCTCCAGCTCTGGCCCCCGCCCGCAGCATTCAGTGTCCAGGCCTCGCGAGGAGGCTGCGCGAGGTCGCGACGCGCGACCCACGGCTGGGCTCGGGGAGCTGAGAGCTCCGCGTTGATCCCGGCCGGCACCTCGACAGCCGCGCACTCAATGACACAGACGCTAACACACCCGCAGGATACCAGCGGCCTCCCCCACATGCTGCCCTGCAGAGACAGCTTAGGACTGTCCTGCCCTCAGAAACGGGCATCTGGGACTCGCTCCCCAAAGATTATTCACACAACCTCACAACCTCGCGTGTGGCCTCACCACCGTGTCATGGACTCACCTTCCTCACCTCCGCACAGGCAGACACCAAATCCCCTTGAACGCAGGTGTGTTCTTACACCTATACACACGCACACACGCACACCGACAAACACCAGCCCAAAATACACACTTCGCTCTTCTCCAAATTATCTTTAGTCAAGTTAAATCTCATCAAATTTACCAACCTAAAGAATCAAGGGATAAGATTATAACGCAGGAAAAGAATGCCTACGAGAAAATTGTAAAACTCACCCCAGAAAGTTCTCGGTACCTGAGTGGAGTGGAAGAGAGACCAAAAAAAAAAGAGGGGGGGCACGGGAGGGAATTGAGTGGTGAGAGAGGAGAGGGCGAGCCTGCGGAGGGCAGGTCCCAGACTCGACCCCCGCGGTAGGGGCTCAGCGCCGAAGGAAACCGGGTCGCCAGAGCCAGCCCCTGCCCCCCGCGCGGGTACAGACTGGCTCCTGGCTCCCCGCGCTCCCTGCCCTACCATTTATCAAAGGACTTGACAACAAAAGAAGAGCCCGGGCGGAAAAGTGGGGGAGGGGAGACTCAAAGTCGTCCAAGTCTTTCCGAGGAAGGGGTTGTGTCCTCCTCTTGCCCCCTTCCAGTTTCTGCGAGTTTCTGGAGGCGACCTCCGAACTCGCTCCGGACGCTACCAAAGCCCTGACAACTCACACAGCTGCACGGACGTCCATACACACTTGTGCACCCAGATCCAGGTACACAGAGGCAGGCACAGCGCCTCCCCTCTTCCTTCCAAACCGCCCGAGTGACGGTGCAAATCGAGGGGAACACGGCAGTCCCGCTCCGCTTCCCTGGAAGACCCAAGTTCCTACTGGCAGCGGCCCCCTCCCGCTCTCGCTCCTTCCCTCTGCTTTCCCAACGCAGGTCAGTCCCGGCTTGGCGTTCCTATAAATTCGAGCGAACAGCCCAGAGTAACCCCGGCTACCAAGTCTGCGGGGATACCGCAGGGTGGGAGAGGTTTGGAGAGGGGACCTGAGTCAGCTTGAGACATCTCCACCACACACCCATGGCCAGGCCTCTTCGCAGCCTCTCAGCCCTAGCCACGATCCGAAGGGAGGTCAGAGACTTAAGTCCGGGAGGAGGTACCCCAGCATTGACCTCCAGGACTCAAAATTACGTTGTGGTGTGGCTCTTAGAAAGAAGTCTGAGTTTGGGGTCGGGGCACTACGATAGGTGGGGTCCGCGGCAGGCTGGCAGCCTGACATCCTAATGCTCCCGAGGGACTATCCTAGGGACAAAAATATCTCCCATCTTAGACATCGCCGTCGCCCGTCTCGGGTACCCAGGGCAGGTCCTCCCGCCGCGGCCCCAACAGACAGAAGTCCCAGAGGTGGAAAGGTGTATCTTTCTTCCACACCGAGAGGGGCGAGGCGCACACCTCAGGCCTGTGCAGCACTCTCAGCGCCCTGGGCACACCTGCGCACTTTACTCTCACTATTCATTTTCCTGACAGAGAGAGCCTTTTTTCCTCTCTTTCATTCTTTTTCTTAGAGCTACCCCCACCCCATCCCAGGAGGCTGCTCCTCTTTCCCCCTCCGCTGGTTCCCCCTTGGTCTCTTCCTTACTCTCCATCTCTCTCTCCCTCTCTCTTTTTCCCTTCAAGTCGCACCCGCCTTGTAATCAGCAACAAAAGCTGACATAAATCACGGGTGGATTGACAAGAGCTGACAAATAACTGATTGATTGCGGTCGAGGAACATTGACAATTGATGGAGGGGTGGAGATGCCCAAAGAACTGAAGAGAGGGGGAGAGAGGGGAAGAGAGGGTAGCAGGGGAGAGTAA
The DNA here is from genome assembly GCF_009762305.2 of Zalophus californianus. Taxonomy (NCBI): domain Eukaryota; kingdom Metazoa; phylum Chordata; class Mammalia; order Carnivora; family Otariidae; genus Zalophus; species Zalophus californianus. The sequence goes on along the minus strand of NC_045609.1, from coordinate 35,781,446 downwards.
GAATGGGCGGCGGGGGGAGAAGACTGAGTGTGAAACAGAGGAAACATGTGACCCCCGCTCCAGCCCCAATCTGCGCGTCCCCGGGAGTCACGTGGCTGGGAAGGGCTGGGAGCCCCGCGCACAGCCCGGAGAAGAGCCGCCACCGCCTCCGCGGCCCACCTAGCTTCTGGTTTCTCCGCTGCCGAATCTCGGGGAATCAAAGCGGGCGGGCTGACTTCCTTCATCACCCGCTCCGCACCTTTCCTTACCCTGGCGGCCGCGCCGCGAGAGATTTCAATTACAGAGCGAGACAGCATATTTGATGTTTGGGTCCCCTGTGCGCCCCTGGAGTTGAAAGTCCGGCCGTTGTCCAGACTCCAGCCATTGCTCCTTCTGGTCACCCCCTCAATCTGTTCCTCAAACGCACCCTCCTGCAAAAAAAGGTTTCAGTTTATTTTCGAGCCAGGGAAAGGAAGGACGACGAGGAAGAAAAAAGAGGGAGGCGGCAGATAGCAAACGCAGAATAAATGTCCAGCTCGTCCTCGGAGCGAAATCGAGGGAGGGGACACGCGGGAGGGGGGCGGTGAAGAAGGAGCTGCCCATTAAAACCAGCGCTGAGAGTCCTGGCGGCGGCGGCGGCGGCGGCGGCGGCGGCGGCGGCGGCGCGGGACGCGTCACATCCCCTTGACCCTCCAATCACCTCGGGCTCCCATTTGATTGGAAGGCGGCAAAGGCTTTAATCTCCCCCTCGGTGCAGCTGCTTTTGAAGTGAGTTTCCTCGCCAGAGCCCCGGCTGGACAGGCAGCGGCTCACATCGCCAAGCGCAGCGCCAGCGCCGGGTCGCGAGTGCGCAGCGCAGGGGCACAGCCCGAGGCGGACACGGCGAGCCACCCGGCACTCCCACAGTCCGGCCGGCTCCTCCCGCTCGGCCACGGCACCGCTGCGGGCCACCCAGGATTATTCGCTTCTGGCTCCAGGCGCCGAGAAGGCGCGCAGGGTGCCCGTGGCCGCCGCGCCAGCTGCTCCTCCTCCTACTGCTTCTGCTCCCCGGGCGAGCGCGCAGCCCGGAGCCCGCCCCGCGCCTCCCGGAGCCCTCCCCCCGCTGCTCCCATGCGTGCGGGTGGGTCATGAGCACAGCGCCCTCGCTTTCTGCCCTAAGAAGCAGTAAGCACAGCGGCGGCGGCGGCGGCAGCAGTAGTGCGGACCCTGCCTGGACCAGCACGCTCTCTGGAAATAGCTCCGGCCCCGGCCAAGGCTCGTCCCCGGCCGGCAGCACCAAGCCTTTTGTGCACGCTGTGCCCCCCTCTGATCCTCTCCGCCAGGCTAACCGCCTGCCCATCAAGGTGCTGAAGATGCTGACGGCACGGACTGGCCACATTTTGCACCCCGAGTACCTGCAGCCCCTGCCTTCCACTCCCGTCAGCCCCATCGAGGTAAGGACCCTCTTCCGGGATCGCGCTGGGACCACTACCCTGGCTGCCGCTCCACGGGATTTCTTTCCCTCGGGATCTGGGGGTGGGAGTGGGGGGGGGGGTCAGAGTGATTCAGCTCCGGGATGGGGGAGAACATAGTGCTTCCGAACCGCAAAACTAGGGCGGAAAGAGGGGAGGAGGTAGAATGGGGTGTGAATGCTAGGGGACAAAGCAGCCAAAACTTATATCTCTCTTTGGTATTAAAGCCCCAACCCCGACTCAGGCCCCCTCACTTTCGGCCCGGAAGACGGGCGGAAGTCCGAAATGCGGTTGCGAAGTCGCAGTCTTAAGATTCCCCAGAAGCTGGTATTTGTACACAACCTCTAAGGCGCCAACTGCCCAAGCCCTTACTCTGAAGAATTGGGGATGTGGGGGGGGGGGGGGCGGGATAAGGTATAGTTCTGGGTCTAAGAGTCAGAAACCAAAACATTTAGTAAGTATTTTTAAATATATAGTTAGCGCTTAGAAATGGCAGGAAATATCCTGATTTGGTGGGGTGGGAGGGAGGCTGCCGCCTTTCTCAAGGGCGAGTGTGTGTGTGTGTGTGTGTGTGTGTGTGTCTCTGTCTGTCTGTCTGTCCTTTTGGGGGGAGGTGAAGTGGTGCTGCCTAGAATTGCGCCTAGAGCTGGGAGGATCTTCAACTGGCGGTTGCGGAAGGGCGTTTGAACCCTAGAAGCCAGGATTCTAAAGGGTTTCCCCTTCTTTCTCTTTGTGCCACCCCCCACCCCCACGTCTGACCCCGCAGCTTGATGCCAAGAAGAGCCCGCTGGCGCTGTTGGCGCAAACATGCTCACAGATCGGGAAGCCCGACCCCTCGCCCTCTTCCAAACTCTCCTCTGTCGCTTCCAATGGGGGCGGCGCGGGCGGTGCCGGCAGTGGCGCCGGGGGCGACAAGGACACAAAGTCGGGCCCCCTCAAGCTGAGCGACATCGGCGTGGAGGACAAGTCGAGTTTCAAGCCGTACTCCAAACCCGGCTCGGATAAGAAGGAGCCGGGAGGCGGCGGCGGCGGAGGCGGTGGTGGCGGGGGCGGCGGCGGGGGGGTTTCAGCAGAGAAGTCCGGATTCCGGGTACCGAGCGCCACCTGCCAGCCATTCACGCCCAGGACAGGCAGCCCAAGCTCCAGCGCCTCGGCCTGCTCGCCAGGAGGCATACTGCCTTCGGCCGGGGGCGGCCCGGAGGGCAAGGACGACAAGAAGGACCCCGACGTGGGCGGCGGCGGTGGCAGCAGCAAGGGTTCCGGGGGCACCTCGGCCGAAGGGGGACCCACGGGGTTGGCGCACGGCCGGATTAGCTGCGGCGGAGGGATTAATGTGGACGTTAACCAGCACCCAGATGGGGGGCCCGGGGGCAAGGCTCTAGGCTCAGACTGCGGAGGCTCGTCCGGCTCCAGCTCCGGTTCAGGCCCCAGCGCGCCCACCTCCTCCTCCGTACTGGGCTCTGGGCTGGTGGCTCCGGTGTCGCCCTACAAGCCGGGCCAGACAGTGTTCCCTCTGCCTCCCGCGGGCATGACCTATCCAGGCAGCCTGGCTGGGGCCTACGCTGGCTACCCGCCCCAATTCCTGCCACACGGCGTGGCACTTGACCCCACCAAGCCGGGCAGCCTGGTGGGGGCGCAACTGGCGGCGGCCGCGGCAGGCTCTCTGGGCTGCAGTAAGCCGGCCGGCTCGAGCCCCCTGGCCGGGGCGTCGCCGCCATCCGTGATGACAGCTAGTTTGTGCCGGGACCCGTACTGCCTCAGCTACCATTGCGCCAGCCACCTGGCAGGGGCGGCGGCAGCCAGCGCTTCGTGCGCTCACGATCCGGCCGCGGCGGCCGCGGCGCTCAAGTCAGGATACCCGCTGGTGTACCCCACGCACCCGCTGCACGGCGTGCACTCATCGCTAACAGCTGCCGCCGCTGCCGGCGCCACACCGCCCTCCCTGGCCGGCCACCCCCTCTACCCCTACGGCTTCATGCTCCCTAACGACCCGCTCCCCCACATCTGCAACTGGGTGTCGGCCAACGGGCCCTGCGACAAGCGCTTCGCCACCTCCGAAGAGCTGCTGAGCCACTTGCGGACCCATACGGCCTTCCCCGGGACAGACAAACTTCTGTCGGGCTACCCTAGCTCATCATCTCTGGCCAGCGCCGCCGCGGCCGCCATGGCTTGCCACATGCACATCCCCACGTCGGGCGCTCCGGGCAGTCCCGGGACGCTGGCGCTGCGCAGCCCCCACCATGCGCTGGGACTCAGCAGCCGCTACCATCCCTACTCCAAGAGCCCGCTCCCCACACCCGGCGCTCCTGTGCCGGTGCCCGCCGCCACCGGACCCTACTACTCCCCCTACGCCCTCTACGGACAGAGACTGACCACGGCCTCGGCGCTGGGGTATCAGTGAGGGCGGTGGGGAGGGTTAGCGAGGGAGAGAAAGGAGCAGGGGGGAGGGAGGAGCCGAGGGAAGGGTGGGAACTGGGCAGAGGCTACTGTCAGCCGCGCGTGGGGATGACCCGGGCCAGGAAAGGAAAAATATATATATCGTATCTATCTACCCAAAACAGCGACCGAGACCCGGTGGGAAATGCCCCTTTCCCCCCACCTCTCACCTCCCCACCCACCCAAACTTTATAAAAGTTGAAAAAATATCATTTGACTTTTTATAGAAAAAGAAGGAAAAATTAATTGAGAAAGTGTTCATCTGAGGACTGCATCGGTGGACACTGGTATTTATTTATGTTAGCTCCAAGCGGACCCGTGGTTCAAAAGTGCATTATTTAGGTTGAGCTCCGTAGGTAAAAAGGAGGAGGGGTAAAAAAAAAAAAAATTAAATCTTGAGGGTAAAAATGTGGAAAACAAACCCTCCCGTCCCTTGTAGATTATAAATAAATACAGAACCACCACAGAACTAGAGGTCTTCTCTTTAATGTTACTTTAAAATTGCTATTATTGTATTGTACGTTCTTATTTAATGTCTGATTGAAACACAAATTTACATGCATGTTTGTTACAAAAAATGAAAAAACAAAACAAAACAAGTCACAATTTGTCAGCTCTGATTTCAAATTGCAATTATTTTTAAGGTGTATACCATCGAAAGAGAATGGGTATTTTTTTGTATGTATTCTGGAAGAAAACAAAAAAAAAAAAGGAAAAAACAATTCTATTCCAAAACCTCATTTGCCTTATTTTGTTCTTTAAAAGGAACACAACTATTTTTAATTTTTAAGTCCACCCGCTGAGAAGGGGACAAGTAAGGTTTACGTCATGTACTAAAATAATAGACAATGTATCGCTTTAAAGATTAAAATTCCGTATATTTGATGTATTAAAAGGTTTTACTTCTTCTTCTTATCTTTTTTATTTTTTGGTTAAAGAGAAAGGAAGAGCACGGCAGTTTCGGCCGCAGTGGGTTCCCTGGGCCTCACGGCTACTCCTACTTAGAAGGACCGTGGCTGCATTTCCTATTGTTTTTGTGGTGATTTTCAGGAAGAAGCAAAGGGCTGGCCAGTCGTGGCGTTGGCCTTGGGGAAAATATTTTTAAGCAGGGGATTTCACAATTTGTAGACAGTGTCCTGAGCAATCACTCATTTAGTTTTTAATTTTTCTCCCAGCACACGTTTTGTTAAAAGTGAAAGAAAAAAAATGATTTTTAAAAATCATTATTTCCCTCTCGAGATTTTTGAGAATTTGGCTTTTGTTTTGTACAGAGAGCGGCGAAGTCCCAGACTCTCCCCGAGGCCTTAGCCCCAGGGAGGTGCCACTGCCGGCTGTCCCTGTCTTTGCTTCCCAAGCATCTCCTGTCCCAGGCAGGCAGCCGGGAAAGATCGGGGGACGGTGAGCGCTTGGGAACCTGTTTCCCAGGCCTGGGCCGAGGGCGCCGGAACCTTCTTGCCCCTCGGGGGATAAGTAAGTTCGCTCTCCTTTTCTCCCTCTGGCTGCCGGAGCCCACCCCTCACCACCCCACGCCCGGGCTCCTTCCTTTCTCCGGAGTGCCGGCTCGCCCCTGGCCCGCGCCGCGGCTGCTTTTCCGCGTCCAGATTTCTCTGCAGCCCGAGCTCCACCCGAGTCTGCGCCGCAGGAGAGGGCGCCGGGGCACCAGACCTGCAAGCCCCTTCAGATTCGGCCCCGAGAGGGTCCCGGAGCCCATCCTCGGTCTCGCCGGGGCAACCAGGTGGGCGCTGAGCGCTTGTCCTGGGCTGCAAGCTCCGATCGAACAGGCGCGGCGGGACTCTCCGTCCGGACGCTCATCCCCGCGGTGCGCACGGCTCCCTTCTCCCCAACTTGAGCGGCGGGACTGAGCTGGGAGAAGCTCCGAAGGAACCACGCGAAGAGCCCTAATCTTTTCGGGGGGGGAGGGGGAGGCCCCCTCGTCCACCCCCCACCCCCACACCCACCCACCCCCAACACACAGATACTCCTGCTCGGGCCCTGGGCGCCAGCTCTGGTCTTCTGGCTCTTTGGGCGCTCGCCCTCCCGGGTCCACGCGGGCTCTGGACCCAGTGCGCCACTTGCCTGGGATCCCGGGACCACGGGGTCGCGGCGCTAGTGCGCACCCCGAACTCCCCTCTCCCTGGGGTCAGGCGGTTCTGGGTTCGCCAAACCACCAGCCTCCCTCGGCTTCAAGCTCCCCCTGCTGCCTCGCGAGGCTCACGGCCGCGCAGAGGCCGCGCTCAGCCTTGGACCTCGGTCGGTCAACCGCGCGGTTCCCGCCGCCATTCGCTTGGGGGCTGGGGACTTTGAGATTTTCCACTCTCCCCCCAGCGTCAGCCTCACAGCTGCTGGGCCTTTTCCCGGGTGGCACGCAACGCAGCCCCGGCGACCAACGGGACGCTGCGGGAGCTCTCAGGCCTCCCCCCTCTAGACAACTTTGTGGAGACTCAGGCTCGGTCGCCTCCGACCCTCAGGCCCGCACTCCCCGACTCCGGGAACGGGAGTTGGCGCCGGAGGAGGACCCCAGCGGGCTGTGTCCTGGGACGCCGCAGCGCCGCTCTCTCTCTGTTGCGGCTAAAAAGAGAAGCTGGGCTGGGCCTGGCTGGGCCTGGCTCCTCGAGAAGCCCGGCCGACGGGGGGCTTGTCATCCCCAGGCTCCGGGACAGACCCCCACCACAGGGCACCCCCGCAAGTGGGAGGGGCGGACGTTCCAGGAGGTGGTGCGGTCCGAGTCCCCACCGCTCCAGGGCCCACGGCTTGGGACGTGAGAGCCAGGCCCGTGCTCACCCTCTCACCTGCACTAGCCACACTCCCCTGGCCACTCCGAGCCACACGCTTCTCCTTCTTGGCCTCGTGGCTTCGGACGGGGGTCCTTGCGCCACCACTTTTCGCCCGCCAGGACCCGCCTGGGCGGGGAAGGACCTAGAAGTTACCCCGCCCTGGAATTTCAGGCCTGAGACCCGCAGGGAGACAAATGGGGCAAGTTCGTGCCTTCACGCCCACTCTTGGTATTTTATTAACAAAAATCAAAACCAAACGCCTTGAAATTTTAATGAGACCTCCTTCCCGGAGAAGGTGCTCAGAGGCGGCCTGGAGGTTAGAGGGAGAAAGGGTTCTCCGACGTGTTGGATGGAACTGAGTCAGCCGGGCGCGGAGTTAGTGAAGAGAGGGTGCCAGTCTGTCCTACGCATCCAGGCCCGGGTGCGAGTCCGCCTCGCCGAACAAACGCCCAACCTTACGGCGCGCTCCGCCACTGTCTCCAGCTTTCTCCGGATCCGCGGCGGGATCCCGGAGCCCGGCCGGCTGCCGGGGAAGCCGGAGCAAAGAGCGGCGTGTCCGCCAGGCGGCGCTGCGGAGCCCAGCAGAGCGCGAAGGAGAAAGGGAACCCAGGCCCTGGCGCAGGCTGCGGGCTGGGTGGTCATCCTGCCACCCCGCGCCTCCACTTTCGCAGGCGGAGCGGTGTCTGGGAGTCCCCTCTTTGTACTTCCTCTCTCAGCTTCTGCTGTGAACCATGTCCTCTGCGGCTCTCCACCTGCTCTAGCTTATGCTGTTGTGTTCCTCTTGCTCTGTTTCTCTGTCCCAGAGGAGTTGGCCCAGATGTCATGGGCTCCTCCCCAACTACAGGCTCCCACCGCCACCCCCAAGGCTGACAGGTCACCTTGTCTGTCATCCTAAAGTGGTCCCCTAGGGCCTACCCCTTGTCAAGGGCTGTCCATCTCTTTACTCGGCCCTGACAGAGATGGAGAAACTGAGGCTAAGTCCTGGAAGTCAGTGGCAAGACCTGCAGAGAAAGTGCAAGACTCCCTCCATTCAGCTCCTGACCCCATCTGTACCTCTGGTGGTGACACAGTGATCCTGGTGTCTTTGTGCTGGGTGGTCTGTAAGCAGTACGGAGAGGCAGATGAAAAAAAGCCCCTGTAGTTGATGAACTCTCTGTGCTTCGGAAAACATGTACAAGGTGCCGAGGTGAGACTTGTCCCTGGGAGACCATCCACGTCCTCTTCACGTTTGGGCTTAGGGTTCCTAACCCACGAAGGCTAGAGGTGACTACAAAGCTCAGGCTGACCTGCTGTCCCTCGGGATGTTACAAAGCATGACGATGGCTGGGAACCAGAGAGTCTGATTTAGCTGGGAGACAGTGTGGTGGACATATTTGTTGTTTGTGAGTTGTTTTTTTTTTTTTAAGTTCTCAGTGTTGTTATTATTGTTACTATTATTTTACTTTTTATTATGGATTTGCATACGAACACAGAGGTAGAATGAATGGTATAATAGACCCCATAATCCCATCACCCAGCCTGAGTTATGAACTTATCGCCACTCTTGTTTCCCCTCTGCCCTGTCCAATTCACCTCCCCCCACCAAACTCCGTTTTTCTGAAGTGAACACACATATCATATCATTTCACCTCTTCAGGTATTTGTCACTTCCAGCTGGGGGTTGAACCTATGCCAAGGCTGGCTCCTAATCCAGGACTCATCCTGCTGCCCTGTCTCAGCTGAGGCTCAGTGAGATTTAAGGACATTGCTCAAGTTCAAGCAAATGGATCTAAATCCATTTCTGTGAAGCCCAGAGCCCAAGTACTTCACCCTACTCTGTGCTGGGGATTCCCCAAAGTCCTAAGGACACTGAGCCCTTTCTGCCCTGTGTGACCCCAGGTTTTGCCCTGGGGGTGTCTGGCCTGCAAAAAAGACTCTCGAACCCCTGGCAAGGCAGCAACGCCTTGTGGGAAACCTACAGCACAAGGGGCCCTCTGAGAGTGAGAACAATTGAAAACCACATGATACAGTGTAGAGAGCACAGATTTGGGGTCAGGCTGATCTAAATCAAACTTTCAACTCCACCGCTGGCTCAACTCTGTAACTCGGTTTCTCTGGGCCTCAGTTTTCTCACCTGTAAAATGGGGACATTAATACTAACCCAATGGGGTTGTCATGAGGTTCAAATAAAATAATGTGAAAATGCTTAACCTACTTTCTGGCCCATACTGACTCTTAGTAAAGACAGATTTCTTTCCTTCTTCCCAAAGTTTTGTTTTATTATGACCAGCCCTCTTGCTCAAGAACTAACTGGGGCTTCCTGTGGCCCACCAACTCAAATTCTCACTCCATCACCTGGCCATCAGAGTGCCTGTCATCATGGTTCATCTTCTAATCTGGCCCCTCTTTGCCTGTTCCAATTCGTGTCTCAACACTCCTCACAATTCAGACCCTCTGCCAGCCAGCTAGTCCCCAACACCTTGGTCTGTTGTGCTCATCATACTACTCCTTCCTTGAAATGCCTTCCAAGTTCCCCTTCCTTCAAGACTAATCTCTTCCAAAGGAAAAAAAAAAGGACTCATCTCTTCCAGGAAGCCCTCCAGGTTCCCCCCCCCCCACACACACACAGTGATCTTTCCCTCCAGTTGCATTCCCCCCACACTTACTGCAAAGGCAGAAGGTAGAAGTATAGAGGCCACTGGACTAGGGATGAGGATACTTGGGTTTGAATGGTGCCTCTTCATAGTTGTGTGACCATGGACAAGTCACTTATAACCTCTGTGACACTTAACTCCAAAACTGATATCAGACTGTGCATACCTTGGGTGAGCAGCACACTTACCAACAGTAGTAATGTTAATAAGGAGTATGTATGGCTCACTTACTTTCCAGGCACTCGTCTAGTCCTATTACCATTACTAGTCTCATTTTACAAGTAGGGGAGCTGAAGACTAGAGAGAAGTGACTCTGTGCTCCAGAGCTTAAATCCTTAATCACTACACTATACTGTGCTACCCTATGCCTGGAATCTTTGTCCTCTGTATTCTTTTCCTAATTACCAGCAACTCCAAACTCCTACTTTAAATCTCAGGCCTGTGTCACCTCCTCCTGGAAGCCCACAGATCCTTCCCATGGGAATCAATGTCCTTCTCTTTGCTCCTGCAGCACCTGTCCATCCCCCCATCATTTCTCCTTACATTTTCCGGACAGCCTGGACTCTGAGGCACTGGGGAGGAGGGGCTGTCTTCTGTACCTATTTCTAGTCCTGGCAACGAGCATGGTACTTAGAACATAGTAGATGTTCAATAATTGTTAGAGGGAAGGAGAGAGGGGGAAGGAAAGAAGAGTGAGAGGGAGAGAAGGGAAGACAGAGGAAAACAAAAAAACAAAAGACAGAAGGGGGGAAAGATGCAAAAGAATTGGGCCACCTTGGGTGAGGTGATTCTTTCAAAAAGAGTAGAAGGAAAAGTAACAATGGCCTTAGAGGAACCATGAATGTCCTTGTCCACGGCACAGAACTCAGGGCTGAGTAAGCTTCTGTGAATCAGTTAGACCCTTAAATAGTGGCTTGAAGAAGATAAATGTTCTCTCCTTCTGGAGGTGGGCAGTCCAGGCTAAGGATGTCCCTCCGTCATCAGGGACCCAGATGGGTCTGTCTTGGGCTGTGCCACCCCAACCCGGAAGCTTTCATCCTCACATCATCTCTGAGTCCAAGATGGCTGCTTGAGCTCAGCTCCCATTACCTCATCCCGAGCAACAGGAAGGAGGAGTGAAACAAGGAAGGTAAAAGGGTCCCCTCCGCTTTAATGAGTCTTTCTGGAATCCACACACAACTCTTCAGCTTCTACTTTACTGGGTAGAACTTAGTCCCATGGCATGCTTAGCTGCAGGGGAGGCCAGGAATTGTAATGTTTAGCTGGGCATGCTGCTGCCTAAAATAAATTCAGGGTTCTATTAGTTAGGGGAGTTGGAGGGGTGGGAGCTGGGATAGAACATTAGCAGACTCCCCTGCCATCCACAGATGGGGTCAACCAGAACCAGGGCCCTAAGAGAGCTCTTCTGTTGGTGGCCTTTCAGGGGGTCACTGGATGGTGACCTCTACCTCTAAGCCACGGATTCTTGTTGATAGAGTGGGCAGGGGTGGTACTTCAAAAGCCCTCAGTAGTTGTAGTTCAAGGTTGGTGGGTTTTGTTCCTTTTAGGTACTCCTGGAGTTGTATGCTGCAATGATTTAGAGTGAAATCTGTCAAGAGTAATTTTTTCTCCCTATAAAAAACTTTGCTTAGAGACCTCTTCACTTTGGCCCTGAACTCCATGCACACCAAGAAGCCAGGAAGAGGAAGGGATGGTCTTTTTAATTTAACAAAAAAACAAAAACAAAAAACAAGTGGGTGGAAAAGCAGCATTGTAAACTTACCCACCACCCCCTTCCATGTTATTAATAAAAAACTGAATACAGCCTCTGACTCAAAACAGAGGCAGACCAATACTAAATCAACTTTGCACTAACCTTATCTTAAATAATTATAGTGTAACTCCAGAAACCTAAAAGAAACAAAACACAATCAGGAAGAACACAAATGGCATCAGCGAATCAGAGCAAAAGTTGAGGGATTTTGAATCATGCCTCCTGCAAAGCAGTAACTCCCAGGGCACGCCTCTGTTGGATCCAGGAGGGCATGGGGCCGCAGTGGGAACACTGGAGAAGGGAGGAGGACACTCTTGGAACTGGAAGGGTAAGGAGAAATCAGGAACGGATGCGTGAACGTGAGCTTTTACGTTGCCCTTTCTCAGACTTAGGTCTCCCGGAAGGAGTTCTCGCCAACCTCTTTGCGGATCACTCTGTGACTCTGCCATTTTCCTTCCACACACTCTAGGAACATCTCCTCTCCCCCACATCCTCCAGGGGCAGTTCCTGTGGTGTGGGAATTCTACACCCTCCACATCACTAGTTCTTAAGCCTTTTGTGGGTTGAGGGAAGGATGCAGAAACCACAGCCTTTTTTTTTTTTTTTTTTTTTTGAGAAGCCGATAAAAGCTACGGCCCCTCCTTAGAGAAATAAGCACACATACTCAACATTCGGAAAATAATTTCAGGCACTTCATGGACCTGTGGATTTAAAATCCTCCATCTTGAAGAAAATCCAAGATTAAATATAAAAAGACCATGCCTTTGGGCAATGCCATGAGGGATTCTGGGTTTTCAGTTCTAAACTATTCTGACCAAGACAACACTCCAACGACTCTGTGTGATTAACTGTAATAAATAACATTTATGTCAATCTACCACAGGCTAGTATGCAGCCTTCAAAAGAACTCTGTGAAGTGGGCACTATAATTAGCCCCACTTTATTGATGAGGAAACTAAGACACAGAGAGGTAGAGTGACTTGCCCAAGGTCACACAGCCAGCAAATGGCAGACCTGGGATTCCGTTACAGGCTGTTAGACTCCAGAGACATTATTTTTGTGCTTTTTACCACCATGCAGTGACCTCTACCTCTCTGTACATGGAAGACACACACACGTCTGCCTTTCTCCCCTAACACAGGTGTCGGGCCCCACCCAGTGGTGTGCTGGAATCAGTTCAGACTGGCTCACAACATTGAGCACACCTCTTCCCAGCTTCTCATTCTGTGGCCTTATGTTGATAGCTTCAGATCAGCCATGGTGGCGGTATTTACACAAAAACAATTGGCAAACACTACAAATGAAGGCTTCCTCCCCCAGAGAGCTGTTTGTTAAATACCAGCACACAACTGGACCCACCTATTTCTCATCCCACCTAGCTGGCTGAAACCCACAGACCCAGCAGCTGAATCAGTGGGAAGCAAGGAGCTTCCTCGCTGCCAGTGCCAGTGAGGAGGATGTGGTTAAGCTCTGCTGCCCCCATACTTAGTGTGTGGGGTATTTAGGAAGAGGACAGCCTCCCTCTCTGTCCTCACTGTATGCAGGCCATCTTTCAACTGCCCTCTGTACCTTCCATCTGCTAGAACCAAAGCCTGGTTATCTGGGGGCTTGGGTCCCTTCTACTGGGCAGGTCCATATCCTTTACACCAAAGCAGATCCACCACTGTGGAATGATGTTGGCAGCACCTGATGTGGGGAGCCTTGGCTGCCTAGCAGCTTCTACAGCTTGCTCAGTTCTATACTCCTGACTTTGGGTCTGTGGCTATTGATGTTGGCCAGCCAAATCTCATTTAACTCTGCCCCTTTGGGGTTAGCCACAGGCAGCTGGCCCCTCCTCCTAGCCTCACCAGGCACTACCTCCTACAAGTACCCAGCAAACTACCCAGCTGGGGCCACGCCAGTCACAACAATGCACATTCTCTAACTTCTGTCCATAGGGAAACCCCATGTGACAGCAAGGACTCCAGTTGGCCAGGCCTAGAGTGGAGGCTGCCCTGGTGCTCTCTCACCAGGCAGAGTCTCAGCCATAGGAAAGAAATTGGATGATGATGATGATGATTACCATTTTGTAAGCATTTCCCTTATGCCAAGAGCTTTATATTTCTTCATATTATGTTTTTTCATCCCTATAAGATCTCTAGGAGATAAGGCACTATATTAGTCTTATGTTAATAAAAGAAAAACTGAGATTCAGAGAGGTTAGTATCATGCCTGAAGTCACACAGCAAGTAAGTGGTGGGCCGAAATTCAAGGCCAGAGCTGTTTCACTCCAGAGCCCATGTCTATATTTCGATGCACAAGTACTACTCTCAGAGCTGCTCCTTCCTCAGTCCCCAGGAAAGTGTGTGAAGGGCAGCCCCTCTTGCCTCCCTTAGAGCTCCCTGGGGAGGTCCCTCAGGCAAGAGCGAAGACAACCTTGGTCACCTATGGCAAGACCACTGCCCAGTCAGAGTTGTGATCCTCCAGACAGGGAAAGTGTTTTCATTGGCAAGCATGTAATGAGCTCTTGCTGCACACACAGCATTCTCTTGGGCATGAAGGAAGTGGAAAGATGACAAGGAAATGGCATCTGCCTTCAAAGCACTTACTATCCAGTCTAGTGGGTCATGGAAACAAGTGTTGCCTTAGGGTGGGTTGTGATAAGAGCTATCACAGTGGGGGCACAGGATTAATTCCCATAAGAGGATGTGGAAATCCCTGAGGAGGAGGGAACACTTGATCTGGGCTTGGCAATAAATACACACTTGGTGGGTGAAAAATGGGGAATTTGGAAATAAGGAGGAAGGACCAGCAGGATCAAAGGCACGGAGCGGCCTATAGTATTTTCCAAAGATGGTGGCACCAATATATCCCATCCCATGTGCTCCTCTTATGTTATGAAGTTGACGCTCATTCCTCAACAGGTGGGGTCTACATTTCCTCCCCTTGAATCTGGGCAGGCCTGTGATCAGAGCAGAAGTGATGCCATGTGACTTCCAAGACTGTCAGGACAGGCAATACTGCCTCCCCTAGGAATGCTCACCCTTGCATCCCCACGCTCTGAGGAAGCCAAGTGGTCACACAGGCCACGCGTAGATGTTCCAGCGACAGCCCCAAGTGAAGTGCCAGCCAACAGTGGCATCAACTGCAGCACGGAGTGACAAGACTCAGAAGATTCCAGGCTCCAGGCTTTGGGCTGCCCCAGCTGACGGTGAGTGGAGCAGAGACAAGCCCTCCCCACATTTAAACCCCGCCCAAATTGCTGATACATGAACAAAATAAATGTCATTATTGTTTTAAGCCACTAAATTTTAGAGTCTTTTTTTTCCCATAACAATAGGTGACTGATACAGACCAGACTTATACTTCACCATCCCAGGAGAATGCTCCAAACCATCCAGAACACGATCTTTTATCTGTGTTCCTAGCCCCTAGCTCACAGTTTTGACCAAGCTTTGGACACCCCAGGATGTCTCTCTGGTCTCTCTGACCCCCTCAGGCTGGGCCCTTGGCTTGGCCTCGTAGCCCGCCCCACAGAGGACATTCCCAGGCTGCACACCTTCTCTGTCTCCGTCCCCAGAAGGCCAAGAGGGCAGTGTGGTCACAGAGACGCTGAGGAGAGGAAGGAGTCTCCAAACATAAGGAACAGAAAAGTCTATGCTCCCTTTTATGTATTCATTTCCCCCTAATCATATCTGCACAAGAAACAAATGTCAAACCTGGAGAGACGAAGAGTTGAGGGTCACAGTCTCTGTGACCAAGAGGCAGACGTAGGAGACCAAGATGGGGAGGTGGTCAGAGGTACCACATCTTGGGTGGACAAGAGACCTCAGAGGGGGCATGGCTCCAGCACCAGGAGCCCCCAAAGAGGCAGCAGGGAATGGTCTTTGGTAGAGGGTGGGCATGGCTACACAGCCAGAGCATTATTGGGATACACTGTGAAATGCTCAACATAATCAAGTGAATTAATGCATCCTTCACCTCCCTTGGTTACCTTATATGTATGTGTATGGTGAAAACAAGAATAGAAGATCTATTCTTGTGGCAAATTTCAAGTATACAATACGGTATTATTAACCATAATCATCATGCTGTACATTAGAACCCCAGAACTTACTTATCGTATAACCTTATTCCCTTTGTCACCAACATCTCCCCATTTCCTTTACTCCCCCAACCCCAGGCAACCACCATAACCACCATTCCACTCTTTGCCTCTATGAGTTTAACTATTTTAAACTCATTATATATGTCATATAACATAGTATTTGTTCTTCTGTGTCTGACTTATTTCACTTAGCATGATGTCCTCCAGGTTCATCCATATTGTTGCAAATGGCAGGATATCAGGATTTCTTTCTTCTTTATGGCTGAATGATATTCCTCTGTGTGTGCGTGTGTTTCTTTATCCCTTCATCCATCCATAGACACATGGATCCTTGGCTATTACAAAGAATGCTGCAACGAACACGGGAATATAGATATCTTTTAGAGATGCTGATTACAGAAGTAAGATTGCTGGATCATATGGTGGTTCCACTTTTAATTTTTTGAGGAACATCTACACTGTTTTCCCTAATGACGGTACCAATTTACATTCCCAGCTAGAGTATACAAGGGCTCTCCTTTCCCCACAGCCTCGCCAACAATTGTAATCTCATCTTTTTGATGATAGCCGTTCTAACAGGTGGGAGGTGGTATCTTACTGTGGTTTTGATTTGTATTTCCCCGATGATTAGTGATGTTGAGCGCTTTTCATGTACCTGTTGCTCATTTGTATGTCTTCTTTGGAAAAATGTCTATTCAGGTCCTTTGCCCATTTTTAAATAGGTTATCTGTTCTTTTTGCTATTTAGTCATACGAGTTCCTTATATATTTTGCATATTAACCTCTTATCAGACAGATGGCGTGCAAATATTTTCTCCCATTCTATAAGTTGCCTTTTCATTTTGCTGATTGTTCCCTTTGCTGTTCAGAAGCTTTCTCATTTGATGTAACCCCACTTGTCTATTTTTTGCATTTCTTCCCTTTTTGTTGCTTTTGGTGTCATATCCAAAAAAAAATCTTTGCAAGTACCAATGTCAAGGAGATTTTTCCTTATGTTTTCTTCTAGGAGTTTTATGGTGTCAGGCCTTATGTTTAAGTCTTTAGTTAATTTTTGTGTATGCTGTAAGATAAGAGTATGCACATTTCTTGGGGGTTTATCCCTATGCCTGGCATCAAATTCTACCTGCCTGGAACTGTGGCCAAAGTGTCCCCATCTATGCTCCCTGAGAGTTCAGTACTAGGACCAATGCCTACAGGGCAAGTGTCTGGCCGTTGACAAAAAAGCCAGCATGCTAATTGACCGATAGATCAATTCACACCTGACAGTGCCCGATCAGTGACTGAAGGACAGAACAGCAGCTTGGCTGGCTAAGGACATTGTTTGCATCTTATGTGCCTTTATCCCAACCAACACTTAGCACAGGGCCTGGCTCAGAGTTGAAGCTCAATAAATGGTTCCCATATTAGTCATATGGCTCACCTAGCTTCAAGCGATGCTGGGAAATGTAGTCTTTATTATATTAGAATCAATTACAAATCAGGGTTCTAGTACAGGAAAAACAGAGGAATGGAGATTGGAGGGCCACTAGTGATCTCTGCTATAAGGACACAATAATGGGTCTGGTTAAGGGATGCAGACACTTAAGGGCCTCATTTCCATCCAGTTCAGAAGTGAAACTGCATGGAGTTTGGGAATTCTGGAGTTACCTCTTCTGCAGAGCTGTTTAGAAGGCCACAATTTCTCCCCTTTATTTTTTGGTGTCCTAGGGAGATTCTGAGCTGAGGAGCAGAGAGAGGCTACCTTTGCCTTTTATATTATTGCTATTTCCAAAGGCCTGCCCTTGAGGAAGTATATGTAGTCTTATATCTTCTCTGATTATGCTCATCACAAAATCTTACTAAAGTTCTCATTTGAGACCTGGCCTCTGTGCTCCTAGTTACTGTTCATCCTAAATTCTTTGCAGGAAACTCCTATTCACAGTGTCAGGCTTCAGTTCAGGAGTAAGAATAAGAATTGGCTAAGACCTGAAAATTCTCCCTCCTTGCCTCTTTGCTGAAATGGCCTCACCCTGAGCCAAATGGCAAGCTCGGTGTATAGGTCCTGTGCCAAATTCCGGGCCCCATTGCCTGGGTTCAAATTCTAGCTCTGTCACTGGTTGGCTCTGTGACCTTGGGCACATTGCTAAACACCCCTGCCCCCAGCCTTGGTCTCCTCATCTATAACATGGGGTGAGAATACTAATGCCAATCTCCTAGGGTTGTGTCAGTGGTGAGAACAGGATCTGGCAGGAGTTAAGAACTCAGAATCTCTTAGGTGTTATTAGAAATGTAAGTAATCATTTCAGGCCTGTGTTTTCTGCCTCCCCAGCTTTTTGAGGGGTAAACAGCCCTGTCTTTTCCACCTCCTCTCTCTCCCCCAGGCACAGGGTAGAGAATCATACTGCCGGCTCAGTCCAGCACGGAGTTGGCATGGAGTGAACAGGTCTGTGTTTACACACTTCTCCTCTGACCCAGATGCCAGGCGCTCTCCTCTCTCCCCTCTCCTTCAGCTGCACCCTACCCAGAAGTGCTGAGGTGGCCGGCGCGATGTTGTGGGTGTGTGGTGCACACCTCCTCTCACTCCACTTCGAAGAAGCATGGCGGGGTTGAGGACCTCCCACACAGGTCCCCTACACACCTTGCATTCCAATCGCCCCTCTCCCAGAGCAAACGATAACGGGGTGAAAATGAAATTGGCTTCCAAGCTTCCCTCCTGGTTCCCTGAGTGTCACTTTTCTGCATATTTATGGTAATCATCCTTGCAACAAAAACAGTGACTTCACTGTCTAAATAATAAGGCAATTTGTTACAGCTAATTACTCAAGGACTTCCTTAATCTCAATTAAAAGATCCGAGAGGATTCCTGCCCCCTCTCATTCTGGTGTTCCTGAAGATCCCCCTAATGTATTCTGGATCACAGATTAGTGGGGAGCCAAGAACGGTCCTTGCTGGGCAGGACTGCTAAAATCTATCCCAGCAACGTGAAGCAGTGATTTATTGTGACATGGAATGTGGGACATTTCCCCAGCTTTTGTGATTGTGGTAATGAAGCTGTAAACCAAATAGCATGAAATGAGGCAAGGCCTTACAATTTAATCAGCTCGTAAACAGATCTACTGCATCAAGCAAATGACATTATTATCCATCCGAAGTAAATCATGCTAATCTCGGGAGATAAAATCAACATCGTTAATGGTCACATGTCATATTCATCAACACTAAACCATCCCCTTTGACAGATTAATCCTAACTACAGCTCCCAGGATGTATGGTAATAGGGCTTGTAGCGTGCATTTCACTCCGTGCCAGGCTAACCAGCACTCTTAGGCTGCTATTACAAATAATTTTTTTATTGATTTACATATTTTAAAATGCATTTAAGGTGAGGCACCATTAAAAACCCTGTCACCCACCCATATTTCTTCCCTACATTCCCAGACTTTATTAATAGGAATGGGAAGACAAACGCAGTAAGCCTTATAAATACTTTGTTTAGGCCACTGTTAGGGGTAATTAAGATGGGGACTAGGGTTTTTTTTTGTGGGGAGGAGGGACAGGTGAGGAGCAGAAGGGGTGACAGAAAGAAAGGACCTTCTTGTGGTTCGGGGACAAATGGAAATTGCGGCATCATTTGCTTCCTGTTTTCCCTAGAGGTGCCAGGCAGAGGAGGAATAAAGTCTCCCCCAAATCTATTCCTGGAGCCTTCCCTCTCCCCCCTTTCCCTCACAGACTACCTCCACCCCGTCAAGTCAGCCTTATGGGACGTGCATCTGGGCTTGCATTTCGGTCCTTGTATCCTGCCTGCTGACTTCAGACGCCAAATGTATTTATTTATCATGAGGCTGACCTAGGATGAATGCTCCTGGAAAAGTGTCCACTATTCAAAATGTCACTTCCCCTCAACAGGCCGTGCATTATATTGACAGGCATACTTTCAGAGGCCCCTGAATGATGAGGATGGATGGAGGCCTGCCATAGCAGCGCCGCCTGGGCTGAGTGGGTGAGTGAGTGAGCGAGTGGGTGCCCGAAGTATCTCCAGCCTCGATGAGGAGCCCAGACGCAGCGGGAGCCAGGACTGTGACAGGAGATGCAACGTGGAGACTAGCAGGGCTCCACTTCTCAGTGGCTGGTGGATAAGCAATCCGCCTTATCCCAGCCAGCCTTCCAAGGGGCACATTTTGAGGGGCTTCCTTTCTGCCTGTAGGGCCAGTAGGGGGTGGCGGGCAGGAAAGAGGGTGTCACCCTTCTCCTCCTCCTGAGTGAAGGCGGGGGGCTCCTGGGACCACCACTTTGGGCCATGCAGACCTTGCATTGCTCAATTCCATTCCACTATGAGGCCACCACTGAGGCATGCCCACAACACTCTGGATGAGAAATCCAAAAAACAGATGGATTTGGGAAGAACATATATTCAAATCAAGCTATTAAACTCAATTAAAGCACTTCTTTTGATGCACTGAAAGGACCCCACCTCGACTTAAGTGGACTGAGGTAAGACTCTGACATTTCCAGATCCCCCCATGTATCATATAGGTCTCCTTCTGCTGGGATTTATTTCAGAGGTGGGGTATTTGAGAGATACAACAGGAGCCTGAAAAACTGCCCAGCCCAGGTCTGTTTTATAAAATTGCATCTATCGATTAGGCCAACTAATAAAATGATACAGTGTAAATTAACTTCAGGGTTTAGGTGGCACCAAGTTCAAGTGATTGGAACCCGCTGAGCTGTAAGAATCTCTAAAGATTTTGTGTCTGGAGTTTTCCAGGATTCTTACCGAGGTCCTTGGAGGTTGTGCTCTGCTCTCTGGGGACCAGGGAAGCCAAGGAAAGGCCTTTCCCTACCGTGGCTTGGTCTGAGTTAGTATGGTTTAGGGCAGTGGTTCATAAACTCTAGCATGAGTCAGAAGCACCTGGGGGCTTCTTAAAACACAGATTGCTGCCCTCCACCCCGAGTTTCTTAGTCAGTAGGTCTGAGGTGAGGCCAGCGAATTTGCATTTCTAGTCATTTCTCATGTTGTACTGATATTGCTGGTCCTGGGACCCAGGGCTTTGGGGCAGGAACCCTATGCTAGGGAAGGGTGGAGGGGGCAGGGCTGGAGGTGGAGATGGGGAGCATCGGGCTCCCAGCTGCAGGTTACATGCCCAGACTTGGGTCATGGCAGGCAGCTGGGGCCAGAAACAGGAGGTGAGGTCAGGAGTGGAAAGTTCACGTCTCTGCAGGGTTTCCTGTTCTAAGTTTCTGTGACTCTGAGAATACAAGTGAGCAAACCGGGCCCGACAAGTCAGAGTTCAGAACCCCAGAGAGTTTTCAGTTCAAAACTGAAAGCAGCAAGTGCCCTAGAGGCCAGAGATGGCTGGATTCTAGCCAAGCCTCAACTTCGACTTACTGTGTTTCCCGCAGTCAATCCCTTTCCCTCTCTGTTCTTCACCACTCTTGCCTCTTCTGTGAAGAGAAAATGTTGCACTAGATTTCCTCCCTGATCTTTTCAATTTCTGATAGGTGTGAGGTTATGCCAGTGTTTCCCAAACAGCAGTCGGTGAAATCCCTGTTCTCCTTGAAAAATGAGCTCCATGATCAGGTAAGTTTGGAAAAGCTTTCAAAACATAAGCACCCTCTTGGATTTATAATTTCTATTTGCATATTAAAGATTCTTCAGGAAGTCAGGAAACCTGTTTAACTTTATTTAATCCAGGATTTCCCAGATGCGTTTGACAACAGGACCCTTCTTCTACCTAACACCTATTAGCACTGAGGTTCTGGAGAACACACTTTGAGAAACATTGGCCAATGCCAAGGGCTGAGGTAAGAAACAAATGAATATGTCATCATCTAAAGATGCCTTTTCCCTAAAGGTGCCTGGAGGTGCAGACCACTTCCCCTCGGCCACCAGCACCTTGGTGCATTGGTACATTCAGCAAACATCGATTGAGTACCTGCCGCATGCCAGGGACTGAGCTGGACACTTAGCTAATAGCCCCTGTCCTCAAGAAGCTGCCTGGCTGGGGTGGCAGGGGAGAGCCTAGACATTTCTTTGGCCTGGCCGGGAACTTCAGCGATTCTAGCCATGCTTGGGACATTTTGCCCCTCCGTTCCCGTGGCTGGCATCAATTCGTCATTGGTCTCACTAGTGGATTTTCTCTGTTTAGTCTCACCTGCTTGTAAAGCATACAAACATGTTCACTCATTCATTTAACAAAAATATATTGAGCATATATTTCATGCTAGATACTGTTGTGGATATAGTTGAGAATAAAACAGGCAAAAGTCCCTGTCCTCTGTATTTCAATAGAGTAAGAAAAGCAGTGAATTCATGAAATTCATGTCAGATTATAATAAGTTCTAAAGTGGAGAGGGGCTAGGCAGTGTTGAGGGAGTTTTGCTATTTTAAATGGGGATGGGGATGTCTCACCGACCTTTGTGTAAGAACCTGAAGATGTGAGAGAGTGAGTCAGGTGGAAGAATGTCTAGGAAGAGGGCGCAACAAGTGCAAAGGCCCTGGGGTAGGAGTATGTGTCTAGTGTGTTTAACACACAGCTAGGAGACCAACGTGGCTGGAGAAAATGAGAGAGATGAATAGCAGAAAAGGTCCAAAAAAGAGAATAGGGGCCATAATGTTAGACACTGAGTGGGACGGGAAACCTTTTGAGCAGAAAACAAAATTTAAAATGATTTATCTTTTAATAGAATTTAGTGTGACTTACATTTCAGCATCTACAAAATCCCGGTGGAGAGCCTAAGAAGGTAATAATCAGTTCAGGAAGCTGGTTTCCTGGTGGGGATTGTGTGGCCCTTCTGCTCAGGGCCTCACCCAGTCTGGTATGAAAGGGTAGACAGCGTGTGGGGATAGAGGGAGGCAGGTAGATGACCAGGGGCAGGAAGCTCTGAAAGCCAAACTGTTCTACATATGTATAATATTTCTACTCTGTGCCAGGCACTGTTTGAGGCCCATTTACTTAGAACCTTTTTGTGAACTTTGAATTAACCCTATGGGGTGGGATTCCTTGATCTGCATTTGAGATCCTGTGAGTCAGACCAGTTAAGAGGCTTGCCGAGGCACCCAGCTCACCAGTGGCAGAACCCAGGGCTTCCTAAATTTCATCCCAGTGCGAAGTTCCAGTGCTAAGTTTCTTTCCAGGAAAGCCTCAGCCTCACACTGTCTTGGTGTTGGGAATGGTGTCTGGAGCTCCCATCGCTCTCCAGGGCCTCACTTTCCAGACAGGTGAGGGACCACAGCCCTTACTGCTGACTCCAGATATTCTGTAGGTACCCAGAGTCTGCAAGGTGAGTGTCTTAGATTGGAAATAGACACTGAAGTGATGGGAAGTTACACGCAGAAGGTTTATTGGGCAGCGTTCTCAGGAGGAAAACAGAGTGGGGTGGGGGAAACTAGGAAAACAGAGTGGGATGAGGGGGAAAAGTGGCCCCAAAAGTGGTTGCAACAGAGACCTCAGCCCCCAAGAACAGCAGATTGGTGCGGAGATGCGGGCGTCGGGGGGGGGGGGGGGCACGTGATCCAAGCTGGGCCAATCACAGACGGCCTCAGAAACAAGGGGTGGAGACCTGAGAAAGAAGTCACTCTGGCTCTGGGTGTCAAATCGAGGACAATTAATCGTGTTCAACCATCCAGACAGGAGCGGGGAAAGATATTTGGTGATGCTGAGATAAAAGGCCAAAGCAGGTGCAGAGAGGAAGTAGAGGGAGGTAGCCCTCTCCTGAAGCCCTACAGAGTTCCAGGCCTTTCTTGATCCGCATCCCAGCCCCTAGATGGACACTGTGGATCTGGGCCGCTGATTCAGCTTCTCCAAGTAGAAGCTCAGAATTCTCTGGATGCTGCCTCTGTTCCTCCAAGGCTGGCCCCCATCCTCACACCACACACAGCTCTGATCCTCCCACCTGCCCATTTTCTAATCTGGGGAGTGAGATATTCTCTCTGATGGTTATTTTTTCTCTCCCTGGGTCCCTTTCCCTAAGCTTTTCAAAGTCAAAAGCCAGGATGAGCCTTTGTGTCTTTCCCTGTCCCATCTCTTCCCTGAGGCACCCAGCAGAGAACAGGCTAGCTCGGAGGGCGAGGGCATTGGCGACAGACAAAGGGAAGGAAATAGCCAGAATTGTGAAAAATTAATAGTTCAAACGTATTATCCTACTATGAAACAACAGCAATTTTTAAGTGCCCCCCTTTTTTTTTTCAAAAGCACAACAGCCTCTGGATTGTGCCATAAGCACCTTCCCAGGCGAGCATTGGTGCTCTGTGAGGCCAGAATGTTAATGTCAAGATCATTCATTCATTTGTGTGCCAGAATAGACAGCCAACTGCTTCCTTAGGAAAAATGCTTGTCTTGCTTGCAGATTCTTTTCTGGCCCACTGCCCGACAGAGGTAGGGTGTCCATTCATTTGGATAAGTCTTGATTAGGCCTCTTAATTTTCATAAAAGGCAGTCAAACTGACAGTCCCCTAGATTGACATAAAATGTTTTTTTAAATTTATTATAAAAGAAATAGCTACTTATTACAAAAATGTTGCAGAAATGATTAACTTGAAAGTGAAAGTCTGCTATAATCTTACCTCCCCAAAGCAGCTCCTTTTAAACATTAAATCTATATTTATCCAGACTTTCTCTTCCCATCTTACTTTTCCAGTAAAACTGATCTGCTTCACTCCTCTTAACATAACTGTATTGTTTTCTTGATTCACCTTTTTTTTTAAAGATTTTATTTATTTGAGAGAGAGAGAGAGCTAGAGAGAGAGAGAACAGAAGCAGGGGGAGACTCAGAGGAAGACAGAGAAGCAGACTCCACTCTGACCAGGGAGCCCAACGGGGGGCTCGATCGCAGGACCCTGGGATCATGACCTGAGCCGAAGGCAGACGCTTAACCGACTGAGCCACCCAGGTGCCCTTGATTCCCCTTTTTAAAATAACTTTTTAAATCCAAAAGGAATACATAATTATCGTAAGGAGGGTGTAGCTAAACTATAAAATTCCCTCTCCCCTAAGGTTACATACTGTCACCAATTTCTTATGAATCCTTCCGGAAATTTTCTATGCCCATATGTTGTTTTATTATTTAATATTTAATACGAGCAGAATCACACAATACCACAATACCTACTGTTGTGCAACCCACTTTTTTCACCTAATAATGCACCTTACACAACTTTTTCCAGCAGCACATGTCATCTCCTTGTTCCCGTTGATGGCCGCACAGTGTTCCACTATACAGACATGCTATGATTTATATATCTAGATCTGCTTCTCAGGCACAGGCAAAACCTGCATTCCAGGTCTTTGTTGGAAATCAGAGCCTCAGTCTGAGTGCTGAAAGAAACCCTGTGCATGGAGAATAATTTGGAGATGAGGTTGGAGTTGGTCCTTGCATTCTTCCAGTATCTGTGTGTTGTTCCTGAATGAAGCCAGTCATTGGTGGATTGCACATTTGATCCACACCTTCTGGGTCTCCCAGAGAGGTGCCTTCACCAGGTCAAGGCCCCGATTTCCAATGCAGGGGACTTCACAATCCTCACCCCTGCCTTAACAGTGAGGATGTTGTGGAGGATGTTGACCACTGCATGATCCACATGAGATCCATGCAAAAAAAAAAAAACAAAAAAAAAAAAACAGCATTATTTCTTCTAAGGAGCTGGTCTGCTTTTTCTTTAAGGACCATGTGATGTTTGTAATTAATCACTTTTCCTATTTTCCTTTCTTGCTTTGGACTCCAGGAAGCCCAGAGCCAAATTTTAGTAATCACATAAAATTTCTGTGCCTACCTGCTTGCTATTTCTTCCCCTTTCACCTTCCCTGTGCATTCTTTTATATTTCTCCTGGACCTTTAAAGGCTTTGATTTTTAATTTTTGAATTAAAAATTTCTGTTTTGCAGAGGTATCTTATTTTTGTTGACACCCTTTAAAGTCGCCTCTTGTTCTTACTTGCAGGAAAAAAACCCAGAGTATTAGAAACAATAATTTTGCAAGATGCTTTTCTGACATACCCCTTTCTGTTCAAATGCCTGATCCTCCCCTGCCCTGTTGATGTGGAGAGATTTGGAGGGTGATGCAGAGACCACAGAAGTGAGCTGGGGCAGCAGGTGGCCTGACAAGAGAGGCTTGTAGCTCAAGGACATAGGGCCAAAATGCACTCAGCTGTCTGGGCGCCCTTGAAATGAAGTATGGGGGCTGCTAGGCTGCTTCACAGGGCTTGTGACCTCAACTCCCAGTTTACTGGGCCTCGCCCAAGCCTGAGAAGTGTCTCTTGTCCTAACAGGACTGCCACACCTGGGATGTACTTGGAAACTGGCAGCACCAACGTGGGATTTGCAATGCCACCGGAGTCAGAGTCAAGAAGGACCCTAGGTCTTCCACTAAATAAGGAGGAGGGGTGGCAGTCCCTAGAACCCAGGGGGTTAGACGCTGTCCTGTCACCTTACATGAGGAATGGCTGTGATAAAATAATAACCAGCAACAGTAGGTGACCCAGTTTGAACAAAGAAGCTGAGGATCGATGCTTCACAGCCACTGCCTGCTTTGTGGGTCCTTCTACTACAACATTATCTATTATATGCAAATCGCAGCACAAACTTAAGGCTGCTTTTCATGTCAAGTGGCTTCTTTGAGTCTATATGTTATATTTTACAGATCTTGGACAGTAACATTTTTCTTTTTAGTGCAAAGTTGCTCAAGGTTCATCTGAGACTCTTTTAAATTGCTGCTTTCAGAGAAATAACAATGTAAAATGACATGATGATGTATGGCCCCGTCCGGCTGGCTGGGGCTGCGGCAGCCACAAACGCCACCAAACCTTTGGGAATGAAGTGGTCTCCGGAGCGCCATTGTGCAATTGTCCTAACCGGATCATTTTTAATTAGTTGCAATTAATTTCAAGTGACAGCGTCCTGCAATATCAAGTCAGAGAGGCTCGGGTGCGTGGGTGGGGTTATTACGAACAGACGGCTGGTGAGAGAGAAGCCAGAGGGGGGTCTCGTCACAGGGCTTTTACTTCCAACAAGATTCCCGGGGAGGGGGATGGAGCGATGATCATTTCCTGAGCTGGTGGAGGGAGCTTCTTCCTAATGATGCAAATGTTCTGATTCTTTCTGGGGCGTGAGCAAGCCTGCGAGATGGGCACTTATTATACCATGTACACATGGGCAAGTGTGTTACGACAGTTATCTTGCTTCGGTAACACCAAGTGGTTCACCACATAACCTCCACCTTAGTGTGGCAGAAGCAATCCCTGAAATGAGGCTTTGGGCAGGTAGTTTTTTTGGGAAGTGACCCCAGGAGTGGAGAAGTGAATCAGCAAAGGGAAGGAGACCAACAAGGGGTGTGTTATTAAGCAAGTTAGCTCTGTGTGTATCTGGAGCTCACTCCCACTGGGGAACCCTGGAAGACAACCTAGAACATATATCTCAGAGCTATCCTATCCATTGGACCAAAGCCCTAGGTTATTTACACAATGGTCCTGTTGGTCACTAGTGGAGGACTGCTTCCCAGTTGTGTAAAGGCACACTAGTGACTTGGACAAAGCACCGCAGATACCGACAGCTGGGAGTCAGGCTTGGAGCACAGACGTGGTAAGGGCAAGGGGAGAGGGTGGACACTGACAGCATCTGCCATAACCTCCGGGATCCTTTGCCGTTCTAAAGTCCTACAGTTCTCTCCCACCAACCCTTGGATATTCCTCTAAGACATTTACATGGGGAGAAACAGGCAGAGAGGGTAAGCAAGGTGACACTCCTGGGGAACCCAGGCTCTCTCAGGCCAGACTTTTGTGAACCACTGGGTTTCATTTCCTGCCGCCATCTTGGCACCCTTTCCCCTGCTTCCAGGATCAGAGTCCTCGGTAGGGTTGCTACAGAGCGATGGTTCATGCATAAGAGCTAAAACTAGAGAAAGTATCCCTCTCAAGCACCATGCTCTCTAATCTAAAGGTTTTGGGGGGGGCACCAATCTCATAGTGACCCAGTCACTCCTTGTCCCCTACCTAGCTGACTCTTTGGGGTCAAGGGGCTACTCTGTGCTTCTAATGCACTTACTAGTCTGAGCAGTGGCTTTAGAACCGGAACTAAGGCACTTGACCTCCATGCCCTGGCTTCTCTGAAAAGGGGAGGGGGCATGTCTACACCCCTCCCAGCTCCTCGTTTATGTTCCCAAACCTTCCTCCATGGGTTCATCAGTAGGAAGGGGATGGGGGCTAATAAAACTTGGCCCTTTTCTCAAGAGCAAGAATAACAACTATTATACACATATATTGAGCACTTACATATGCCCTACACTGTTCTAAGAACCTTCCAACACCATATTAACTCCTTTAATTTTCACAATCCAGTGAAGTAATATCATTATGCCCATTTTAGAGGGGAGGAAACTGAAGAACACAGAGGCTAAGTAACTTGCCCAAGGTCACCCAGCTACACAGTGATGGAGCTAGGATGTGAACTCGGGTGTCTGAGACCCCGAACCCCATTGATGATGTCAACTACCTGAGGAATTTTGATACCCACTATACTGCCCTTGAGTTTTGTTTCATGCTTCCCCTGAACTGAAATACACACAATACTAAAAAGCCTTCTTTCCACAAGCGCTGAGTATGTCTGATCTAAACACTTCTCTTTTTGGCTCTCTTTAAATTTTTTAAAGAATTGGACTATTGCATCCACGTGGGGGGCCTCTAGAAATAATGGGAGACCCCAGCATTGCCTCCTTCCTTCCGGGGCCTGAGCCCATTGTCTGCTTTGGGTAAGGACACAAGGACCTGCAGTGGGAATGTGTGGTTGTCCTCCAGATATGGCTAGTATGGCACTTACTGCTGGAGGAGCCAAGCTTCCCTGAATCACCCTGTATGGCACTATCATCCACTAACTTCTCTAAACCCCATCTCCACACTTGGCCAGGCTTCCCATTTACAAAGATGTCTCTCTGCCCACAGAGGTCACTTTGAAACCACCATCTCTCCACATTGGAGGTTCGTTGTTTTTTTTTTTTTTTTTCCAGTCTTCAACATGTCTTTCTTTTTTTATAAGATTTTATTTATTTATTGGGGTGGAGAGAGAGAGCATGAGCAGGGGGAGGGGGGGAGGGAAAAGCAGACTCCCCGCACATCAGGGAGCCCAATGCGGGACTCAATCCCAGGATCCCAGGATCATGACCTGAGCTGAAGGCAGACGCTTAACTGACTGAGCCACCCAGGTGCCCCCATTCCTCAACATGTCTTATCTTTGGACTTCCAATAAGTTATTTTTCAGTGGTCCCAGAATTTGTGCAGCTGATTTGATTTTTCAGCGATTTCCCACTTTTTTTTTTTTTTCTGAATCGGTCTTTACTTTGACGAGACTTACTGTGAAATCTCGGCTCTAGAGTCTGGAGTCTCCATTTTGCCCTGGCTCTGTCACACTGAGGGATGCGATTTTCTGGATTCCGCATTACTCTGCCGTGGATGCCCTTCTTTCGTGTTTACCTGCAGGAGCCTCCTCGCCACCCGACATGTGCATTTCAGTCAGTAAGCCAAGTTTGTGTGCTTTCCTCCAGAACCTGCTCAGGGCCATATAAGGCAATCACTTCAAGGCTGTTTTGGGGAGCTTATGTGTTTATTGGGACATAACTGACAAAAATTGTCTCTGAGATTATCATTAAAAAAAGTGGAGGGGCGCCTAGGTGGCTCAGTCAGTTAAGCATCTGCCTTCGGCTCAGGTCATGACCCCAGGGTCCTGGGATTGAGACCTACAACAGGCTCCTTGCTCAGCTGGGAGCCTGCTTCTCCCTCTCCCTCTGCCGCTTCCTCCTGTACACTCTCTCTCTCTCTCTCTCTCTCATAAATAAATAAAATCTTTTTTTTTAAGTGGAAAAGAGATATTACAGAGGGTTTCATTTAGGAAGAAAAGAAGTCTTCAGGTGAGGCCATAGGGGTAACATGGCCAGATGAGGCTTCAGGGAGAAGCTGTTGAGGTTTGGATTCTCAAAACCATGGTTCTCGGCCCATCAGACCCAGAGCCTCCTTTTATTACCAGGTTTGTTATGCCCCATTTACTATCCTAGGATGGAAAGCAAAGATAATAATATAACCAACCTATCCACATAATTTCAAAAAAATCAATATATTGACCCAACTGTTACATAAAGGAGAAATCAAAGGAAAGTAAGTTATAATAAAATAATATGTGTTTCAATATGTAAATGCTCAGCAACAATGAAGAAGTCAAATACTAGCACCTAAACATAAAACCACAGGTTGGGAGGGCTGTCAGTACCTCCTGCTGCTGGTGTGCTGCTACCTAAGGGCCCTGACTGATGCGCCCACATGAGCGGCAGTTTCTGGAATGGTGAACCACTCTTGCTAAAGTTCTATACAGAACAGAGCATAACTTCTCCCTCAACATCACAGGAGCTGCATTCCTAGAAAATTCAGTATATATTAAAACCATGCAAAAGTACTCTGTGCTTATATGTAAAACTGAGCGAGGTTTAAACCCAGGTCATCATAAACAGATTTTTCCACCAGGATCATGGGCAAGCCGAGGCCCTCCCTGACGGTTGTGCAGATGGGCACTGCACAGCCATATACTTCGTCACGTAAGTGAATGGTGCCCCTTTGGGTCGTAAGGTACACAGCAACCTGCTTGTGATTTTCAAAAGCTGCATGGGATGTGGGAGAACCCGCCATTGCATGGGACCGTTCCGCACACTGCAGTATGCAGAGAGCACTCCTGGTCCCCACCACCCCACTAACACACACACTAAACGCCAGCCTTGTCACAACAAAATACCCCCATCAATGTCCAAATGCACCGCTCCATGGAGAACCACTCTCTCAGGGCCATGTGTGCTCCGGCCTCGCCCACTGCAGACAGTCCTCAGCTTCTCCTCGACTCCTCTCTCTTGCTTCCTTCATCCATCTTTTCCTTCCCACTCCTGCCCCAGTCCAGGAGGAGTGGGCTCATTCCTGGGCCAGTAGAGGCATCCACCTGGGCTCCCTGCTTCTGACCTCAGCTGCTCCATTTCAGCCAGAGAACCTGCCCAGCCCTGTAGTATAAAGACCTTTCTCTCCCCTGCACTCAGAATTCAGTCCCACACTGACAGTGCTATCTTTTCATAGTAATCTTTCCTCCCACTCCTTCCCATTCTTGAAGTATTCCCACCCCCATACATTTGCTCCCACCATTCCCCTTCCTGGCCAACCCATACCCCGCCCCCATCTCTGCCCTTAGGTGCCCCCTCACTCATCAGCCTTCCTGGATGTGCACAGTCAGAAGCAATGTGCTCCCGTGGTGTTTCATCTGTACTTCTTGTAGACCCATAACATCTCTGTAGAGTGCTCTTCTCTATATATAAATTAGAATCTCCTCCAGAGCAAGGACCAGGACTTATGGCTCTCAGAGCCCCAGCATTGGAGATCCCCAATCTTGGCTCCAGAACTTGAGATTGGGTATAAAGTAGGGCCAGCCTAGGAGGGGGATGGATTTAATCAATGGGCTGCTGGGAGCCATGTGGCTTCCTGAGTAGAAACTGACTTAAAGTGGTAGCTTCGGTGGATTGTGCTAGTGAGGTGGGGCACAGAGAATTGGGGCAAAGAGTGAAGACTGCTGCCATCCTACAGCAAGGAAGGATCATGACTTGGTCTCTCAGGTAGAAGAGGAAATCTGAAAAAGCCCTGAATCCACTCTGTCTAAGGGGAGGGAGGAGAGTGGTCACAAGTTGTGCAGAGGGCACCGGCCTAGAAGTCTAAAGGCCTGGGTTCGAGTCCGCTGGCCTTACTACTGCGCTTATAGTAACATGGTGCCTGGGGGCCCACCATGTGAGGAGGTGCCAGTGAGAAGGAATCTCACGAGCTTGTCCTTGCTTAAACTAAAGCCACATGTTTATTGCAGCATTATTTACAAGAGCCAAATCATGGAAGCAGACCACTGTCCATTGATAGGTGAATGGATAAAGAAGATATGGTAGACAGATAGATAGATAGATATAGATGGATAGATAGGTAGGTAGGTAGGTAGATGATAGATAGATAATGGAATATTATTCAGCCATAAAAAAGAATGAAATCTTGCCATTTGTAACAACATGGATGGAGCTAGAGACTATAATGCTAAGTGAAATAAGTCAGTCAAGAAAGACAAATACCATACGATTTCACTCATATGTGGAATTTAAGAAACAAAACAAATGAACAAAGGGGAAAAAAGAGAGAGAGACAAACCAAGAAAGAAATAAGAGTTTTAACTACAGAGAACAGACCGGTGGTTCCTAGAGGGGAGATGGGGGGGGGGGGGTTGGATGAAACAGATGAAGGGGATTAAGAGCACACTTATCTTGGTGAGCACTGAGTAATGTATAGAATTGTTGGATCACTGTATTGTATACCCAAAGCTAATGTAACAATGTATGTTAACTATACCGAAGGTAAAATAAAACATTATATATAATTTTATTTATTTTTTTAAAGATTTTATTTATTTGAGAGAGTGAGAATGAGAGATAGAGAGCACGAGAGGGAAGAGGGTCAGAGGGAAAAGCAGACTCCCTGCTGAGCAGGGAGCCCGATGCGGGACTCGATCCCGGGACTCCAGGATCATGACCTGAGCCGAAGGCAGTCGCTTCACCAACTGAGCCACCCAGGCGCCCATTATATATAATTTTAAAAAATTAAATCCACATGATTACTGTTTGGGGTCATTTTTTAAGTCATCAATCTCATTAAACATCTTCTGTGCTCCCTTCTAACCTAGATAAGGCTTAGCAATACAGCTCCCTCTGCATTTTGTTATTTGTAAGGTACGTCCTTATAGGATAGAGAAGGTACCCCCCTGTTGACCTTGCACTGGGTCCTCAGGCCCCGATTCATTCTAGGGGCCTCCACCTCTCCTATGACCTCAGAGTTTCCAACTAGGCCAAAGATGTGGCCATGAGCAAGGCTGCTTCTAGAGCAGCTTGACCCAGAAAAGAATGAACAGGTGCACTGGTGACCTGAAATAGGACCGAGAGCTCCCCTGTAGAGTTCACACTGACGGGTATCGTAGTCTGGGACCCCTGAGGGAGACGGAGTGGCGGGCTGCCTAGGAAAGACAGAAGAGGATTCTGTCATCACACCCTGGGCTTTCTTGCAGGTTCCTCACTGCCTGAGCTGTTCTGTAACCAGTGATCTTTGACCTTTGTCGGCCTTCCCTGTGGTGCAGAAGCTGCCAGGATGCAGATCGCAAGGCATACTTTCTCTGGTGCCCCCACCAAGGTCCAAGCAATACATATCAGCATCACCTAAGAATCAGATTTTTTAAAATACAGATGCCCAGGCCCCCATCTGGAGAATTTCATTTGGCAAACATGGGTGGAGCTTGGTCTTTTGTTGTGGTTGTTGTTTCTTTTTTAAACTCTGAGGTGACTCTACACAGAATCAAGAGAAAGCCTTGGCTACTGAACAGACAAGACTGTCACCTCCTGGGCAAGGCCTTTTGCAAAAGAGGTGAGGAGAAGGGCATCTCTGGCCTTATGGCTTGGTTTCTTGAGAGGTATGCCCCACAGAGAATCACAAAACCCACAGACCAATACATCACCCAAGGCCTAGCCCTAGCTCTGCTCCAACAGAGCCAGCTGAGGAGATAAAGGACCCACAATACCATCCCCACAGGGCCTGTTCACCTCCCACACGGGGCCTGTCTGCCTGCCAGGGGCTGTGACTGGGCCTCACTGTGGACAGAAGGTGGACGTGAGCCTCCTATGGGCTACTGGGCTGCCACAAGAGACTGAATGGGGCAGGTCTGGCAAATTCTGTGACAGAGAAGAGAGGAGTGTGTGTGTGTGTGTGTGTGTGCACGTGTGCACGCGCGCGTGCGTGCGCACGTGCACCTGCCATTCCCATGCACCCTTATTGCTCCTTTGCCTGCTGCTGCAGCCGTCTGGGAGGAAAGCAACCAGCTCACCCCCTGTCACAGTTTCATCATGCCCAGGGGTGGGGAGTTGCCCAAGGCTGGGGGTGAGGGTAGGGGAGGGGATGGAAGTGGAATAGGGAATGGAAGAGGGAGAACTTTGAGATTTCATCCTGGGCATTTTGAACAAGACCAGGTGGGGGCAGGGAGCAGGAGCCCTGTCTCCCAGCTGAAGCTGAGCTGTGGTCCCCCACCCCCACACAGGGCCTGACTCTAATGTCTTCTGATGGGACAAATTGGTGAGAACGACTATTAGCTGGGTGACATCAAAAGGCATTAATCTCTGGTTCCCGAGCAAGACCAGCACCACATTAGTGCCTCGCACCCAGTCATTATTAAGACTTTAGCCCAAGGGTGTAATAAATGTTTTATGGCATGCAAACCAAGGTAATGGAATGCAAATCCCATAATATAGCCATACATTTATTTTCTAATGGAGCAAATGATGATGTATTTTATCTGAGAAGAGCTGCCGATAGGGTCTGCTTGGGAAATGCAAAGGTAGGGACCCAAATGGTGAGTGGGTGGCCCTGCTAGGGTGGGGGCTTGGGGTGAGCGAGGGTGGGAGACGTGTTGGGACTTCCCAGCAGCGGTCAAGCTTTCATGCACACAAAACTCCGGGACAAGCCCATCGCTCTTGCTCTCATACCCCCAAATGCCCTCCTTTTGGGGCATATATCGAACATTCTGAGGCTTAATTACATCCCCTTTGCAGAGTCCCCCCCCCTCCCTGGAGCCCCCACCCCCACCTGGAGCTGCATACCAATAAGCTATTCAGCTCATATTGGCTTTCCAAAAATATGGCCACATTAAGGTGTGAAATGTTAATGGGATCGAGGGGCACAGGGCTATTTCTCCCATGGAGTTAGAACTTGGCATTGGTGCTATTTTTATTAAGAGGCCAACACTGTTCAGTTGCAGCCCTGGGGCTGGTGGGGAAACCAGGAAGGCTACTCCAGGTGGCTGCGGCCTTGGGAAGGGCTTCAGGTAACCGAACCCCCAGGCCTTGCCAATTGTTGCTGCTTCAGGAAGAACTCTCTGATTATTCTAGGGGCCCCCAAAAGAATATGGGATGCCTTCTGCAGTCAGAGGCCCTCTTCATTCCCAAACACTTCCTTAGTGTCCTCTCTCATCCAGCCCAGGCCCAGGCACACAGTACCCAGCTGGACAGGGCCTCATGAGCCTAATACTGACGTCTAAGGACCTGCTCTGTACCTAGATTTATGGGGGCACCAAGAAGCTCAGGACCTGTCCCTGCCTTCAAGGTACTGATGACCTAATGAGGGAAAAGGACACACATCTGAAAAGAAACAGCAGTCAGAAGGTATAAGGTTTAAGGGCCACATCAGTGGTATATCTGAGGAGTCCGGGTTTCCTTAGAAGATTTCTAAGACAAAGACAAGGCATCCATTGAGAAAAAGAGAAGGGGAGTGAATGCCTCGGTCCCAGAGGAATCCTGATGTGATGTTGCTGTGGCTGGAGGTGGTGAAGACCTCTTAAAATTGAAAAGGCAAGACTTGGCTCTTTCCTGAGAGAGCTCACAGTAGGTGTTCACTTCACACTGGCTTGGGAATACCCTGAAAACAATGATGATTCTCTGAGGGCTGGGACGAGATCTGGTATTAGCACGTCGATGCTTGGCAGTACTTTTGATCTTCTAAAATGTCTTCTTGTTTTATAGAATAATATTAACACCAATAATAATTAATTGAGAAATTATATCAGACACTGTGCTAAGCACTTCATTATCTCATTGAATCTTAAAATGAGCCTAAAAGGGAAGTACCTTTATGATTCCCACTGAGGAATAATAATGAGGAAACAAGTCTCAGAGTGGGGCTTGCCCAAGTCAGGGAGAGCTGGAACTGTGGGCAGATCTCTCTGCCTCCAGAGCTCATCCTTTATGGTCTGCCCCTCCAAATCGAGGTAGCAGAGGTCAGAGGGGTAAAGAACTGTGCTGAAGGACACACAGCCAGTTGGTGTGATCAAGGGACAGCCTCTGGCTGCAGGCTATGCTAACTTCTGCACCGCAGTGAGCTGCTCTTGATCTTCATGTGTGTGTATTATCTCAGGCAGCATCTCCCCAAGGCCAAGTGCTTGACCTTCTGTCTACATTCAACTAGTCTGTGCTAAGAAAGAATATTGTTTCATCCTAAGGTAAGTGAAATCATGGATGAACATAAATAAAATAAAGATAAAAGTAAATCTCGTGTCTCTGATAATTCTGAACCCACTCTAATTTGAAGATTCTCCATTGACTTACTTATGCCAAACATGGAGGCTATAGGTTGATTGCCCTTTTGAAGGAGACTTGGGCTAGAAGAAGAGTTGTATTTGGTTCTGCTCTGGTTTGACCTGCTAAAGCCCCATAACAGACCTTTATAGACCATTATTCTTCAAGGCCCAGAAAATGGGCCAACCCCTTCTCTGGGGGAAGAAAGACAGTAGCAATCTACTCTGAATTCTTCAGGCTGGGTATGGAGACAGATAGGTATGGAGGCCCAGCAACCTGATTAGGGCCAGGACTAGGGTGAGACAAAAGAAGCCTAAGGTACAAATTAAGGAGGCACTCACTCTCAGAATCACACTAGAGCAGACCTTAAAAATAAGTAGCCCCGAAATGATGTGCTCTAGGAACTCTCTTGCCAGAGCCTGACCCTGAATTGCCCTGACTCTATCATAAATGAAAAAGTGGAAAGGAGCCCATGTCTCCTTGGCCCACTGTTGAGTTGGGGAGGGAAAGTGTGACTTCCAATTGGTCCCTATACCTAGAAAGCTTGGGACTTGGGGACTGGATCAGCAAGAGAAATTCTAAGGAAACTAACTTTCGCAAAGGTAAACAGAGGAAAAACGCAAGCAGTTCATTAGCCCACTTAAGTGAAAATTCAGGGGCTCAGGACTTAGACAGGGCTGGATCCTGTTACCCAAGATCCTCAACAATCTTCTTCTTTCCATCTCTCAGCTCTGCTTTCCTCAACATTCTTCCTAGACACAGACTAGTTGAAGGTAGACAGAGGATCACTTGGATCTGGGATAATACACGCCCATAAAAAGCAAGAGCTGTTCATAGTGGTGCAGGAGACCACATAACCTGAAGCCAAAGGAGGGAGTGAAGTGATGGCTTCACTCTACAGCTCAGGAAGCATCTCCAGAGTGAGGGCAAGAGAGCTGCAAACAGCCCCAGACCTACTTCCGGCCAACCCCACTGGAAAAAAAGAGCTCCTCCTCCCCACTAGCTGAAGCTTTAGTGTTCATTAGCCCAGCTTCAGTTTCATGCCCATCACTGAACTAATCACTGGGGCCAGAGGGCTGACCTACTCTGATCATGGGCTGATCCCTAAGGACCCCAGACATTCAACCCCATTTGAAACTATGTCAACTTAGGGAAAGAGATATAAATTCCCCCAAGGGGAACCTGGGTGCTCTGGGAGAAGGAATGGATCCTGGGCAGGCAAACTCAAGAGCACTCAACTTGAGGGCTAGAGACTCTTCTAAAACTGTGGCTGCACCCAGGCCTTCTCTGGGGATGCATAGCACCTGCTGCTCAAATCTGCACAATTTGTGATCATCCTCTGGAAGCTTTGCTCAGGCATGAAATGCTTCTTGCTCACCTTTGGCCACCTAACACTCTCCCCCAAGGGACTAGCCAATGACTTACGTTATAGTTTCTCAGTAAGAATTTGCTGACGTTATGAAGAATGAATGAGGAACTGTTCTGGGACCGGGCCGCAAACTTTTATTAACTGTGAGGTTAAAAGCTATCATGGGTCAGGGGCACCGCAAAGGGGCAAAGGGAGTGAGTCAATTAACACCTGCCTTTTTATTTCCAAATCGAATTGTTGCATGAGGTTTGGAGATGATGTAACCACTCGGCAGTGTTGGGGTAGGATTTATGAGCCATGGTATGTGGAGCAATGGTTTGAACAGGCAGCTGGTGAGAGGCATTTACCCTGACTGCCCTCACTTGGAAGTCTCCCTAAAATAATGGTTGCAAGACATGAAGGTACTTTGGCAGTTATAAACCTCTCCCCCTGTGGCCGGGGTAGATCTGAGTTGAGTCACTTTTTCCTGGGCTGGTTTAGAAGGGTGTCCGGTTCAGGCATGGCTTCATGCTGGGAGGGGAAAGGAGTGGAATGTTCAGGAGTAGAGGGAGGAAGAGATAGACAGAATAGGAGATTAACTCAGCTCAGCTCCCAGGAATGGGGACACGACCCCATTGGAGCCTTCTTGGGTTTGTTTGCATTTGAGTAGGGAATGGTATTAGCCAACACAGAGAGTCTATTTATTAATGTCCACTCACTGCCTTCCGCCTGAGATGAGCAGGATTAGCCTCTGCTGGAAGTCTCTGGAATGAAGTTGGTGTGGCTGGACTCATCGACCATTCCAGGGCCTGCTGTAGACAATGGAAGAAGGCAGGCTTCCCCTCTAGCCCTTCCCACCAGTGCCTGGGTCTGAATGATGGATTTTCGACTGGGTCATTAAATGCTGATTAAAGTACTAGAGAAAAGAACAGGAGGGAAAAAAAACCAACATAGAATGTTGTACATACATACACACTCCCACCCCAGGCCCCCCCTCTTCCCTTTTCTCAAGCTGCCTCGAAGTTCGTTCCAACCCTCCATTGGAAATGCTATAAAAGGCCAGGTTAATTAAGTCCTATATATTACCAGCACAAACACTTCCAACTTTATTCCAGCGGCTCGGTGAGTGAGGAGGAGGCCAGGCAAGGTCCAGGCAGCTCAGGGTAATAAAATAGAAGACTCAATTACCTTGTACATTTGCAGTTTTTATAAAATCATTTAAAGTTCTCCCAATGAAAAGCACGATGGAGAGGGACTAGAATCCTGAAATCCAGCAGGAGCCTAGGGAACCGGGGATTTTAGAGCAGCTATGGGTAAGAAAATAATCTTGTCCATCCCTCTACTTCTGGGAAGGGAGGTCAAGGCAAATTATGAAGGAAGGAGAAAGGGAAGGGGACTCCCCAACCAGACCGAGCACCCACTGGATCTGGAGTACTATACTGGTGCTTTACATAACTCACTCGGGTCGGTATTATTCCCATTTACAGATGAGAAGACTGAGGCAGCAGAATGAGTCTGTCACCCAACCAAGACAGACCCAAAACCCAGAGCCTGCTCTACTCTGATTCTTGCCCCTCCCTTTAAGCTGCCAGGCCAGTGTCTGCACAGCATAGCCCAATGTTAAGAGAACAGCCTCCAGAGTCCATTTGAATCTCTGGATTCAAATCCCACTTCCTAGCTCTGTGCCCTTGGGTGAATTATTTAACTTTTCTGAATCTTAGCAAGTAGTCTCATCTGTGAAAACAATTTTAGTACTCCCTCACAGCATTGTGAAGAGGATTAAATGGGACAGTGTGTAAAATGCTCAGCCCAGAGCCTGGAATATGACCCATACTTGTTAGTATTGTGATTATTATGCTAGCTATACCTCAACTTGTCATGACCAGATCATCACATTTTCCAGGGTGACGGCAAGTGAACCAGTTACACTAGCCACACTCATGAGCTCAAGGAAAGGGGTAGAGGAGCTCTCCCAGCTTCTTCTTCTACACCACAGAGAGCTAATTCACAAATGGATTACCCAGCTTCTGAGTCTCAACAAAGGGCAAGAACCTCTGTCCCATTGAGGGACCCAGTTCTTTCGTGGGGCAACAAAAATAAGAGCTTTATATAAGTAAAAAACAAATTGTTTTCTTCTTCAAAAAAACCAGAAACTGTTCAGTTGTTCAATACACCTGCTCTTTCAGGAATGGGAGTATAAAACTTCAATTTAACAGCAGCCCCCAGAGAAAGAAATTATTCTCTGAACTGTAGCCACAGTGACCCAGAGCAATGTTTCCCAGAAGGTTGGAGAGAATTAAGCTCAAAGTTCCCTCATCTTGATCAAATCTCTCAGGGCCTCTGGGGGAGGACACCTTGGGCCTGGCACGTGGAAGACACTTTGATCAGGGTGTGTCAACTGAATGAATGACATCGTGAGACTCTTGAGTCCTCTTGTGTGGAAAGCTTCCTCTGAGCTAGGCCCATGAGGCACGCTATATTTTCCTAAAATGGTCACAGCAATATTTCCAGCCCCACCTGCTCTTCTAGAACCTTGACACTTGCCCATCAAGAAGTAGAGTCTATTTCTCCTCTTTTGAAATTGGGTAGGAATTTGTGGCTACCTCAACAAATGCTGTGTCGCCAGTGTGATATTGTACAACTAGCAAAACTACACACTAAGAGGCAAAATGGCTTTCACCTGGCTCTCTCACACAGGAATCTCGCCACAATATTGTGAGGAAGCCAACGCCGTACGAGAGGCCACATATAGATATTCTGGCCAACAGTCACAGCCAAGAGCCAGGACCAGCTACCAGATATAT
The DNA here is from genome assembly GCF_009762305.2 of Zalophus californianus. NCBI lineage: Eukaryota > Metazoa > Chordata > Mammalia > Carnivora > Otariidae > Zalophus > Zalophus californianus. Next base: position 35,742,059 of record NC_045609.1, on the reverse strand, counting down.
GAGCAAAGGAGCCCCCAGCAACTGAGTCACCTTCAGCCTTCAGGTCTTCCAGATGATACCATACATCGTGGAGTAGAGACAAGGCATCTCTACTGTACCCTATTCAAACTACTGACCCACAGGGTCTGTAAGCATAATATATGGTTGTTTTACCCCCATTAAGTTTGGGATAATTTTTAACCTAGAAATAGATAAACAGAATAGCCAACCATGCCTTTCAATGCCAGCTTCAGTTCTGGGGGCTGCTTAGCAAGAGGGTAATTGACCAACTGAAGAAATTCCTGGGCATTGTAATTAGGATGGGAGGGACATGGAATTCTGACCTGGATGTGGAAAGCTGGAGATGGGGGCTGGGGGTGGGGAGAGGATTCAGTCACGATCTTCTTTCCCTCGAGGAAGGAACAGGCTTGTCCTGGGCAGCAGTGCCGAACAGCAGGAAAGGAAAAGGCTTTGGAGGCAGATGGCCCTGGGCTCCATCTTTCCTTTCTCCTTTCTCACTAACTCTGTGACTTGGACAAGTCAGTCCACTTCTCTGAACCTCAGACGGGGATAATAATGTCTCTCTTACATGAAGCTTGTGTACATTAAATAAGATCAATATAGGTGACTTAACACATAGACCCTTAATAGTCTCATAAAATTTCTCTTGGTTACCCACTCAAACCATCAAAGAAATAGGAGGTATTTATGAAAAGGATGCTGCATGACATCTCTTCTGGGTTAAGGGTGGGGAAAGAGGATTCAAACATAACTCTCCTGATCTCAGGAGAGTGTAGGACATAGGCATAAGAAGGTGAATGTAAATCGAATTCTTGGCTTTAATAGCAGCAAATGCCCAATAACTGGCAAAGGAAGAACTGCAGTTGGAGCCTGGAATTTTCTCTGTGAGGAGATCTTTAATTATGCATTCAGATTCTTTAACAGTTATAAGATTATTTGGGCTTTCTATTCTTTTGTCAGTTCTGACACTGTCCATTTTATCTAAATTTTCACACTTGTTGGTATAAAGTTGTTCAACTGCCTTTTTAATGAATCATGAAGTTCCCCCTTTTATCAAACCCTCAAAATTGTGCCATGGGGTCACTCCATGTACATTTGTCTAGTAGTCACAGAAGTAACGTTTTTGCCACCACCCATGCAACAACCTGTGGGTAGCCCCTAGGCACATTTTCCTGGACCTCCCTGTGCTGCGTGGTGAAGGCACTCTGAGCATTAGCAAGCTAAAACTGCTGCCAGTAACTCAACCAGAAAGTTCAAGAGAAAGCCAAATTCCTTCCCAGCCTAGGCTCCTAAAGACAGCTCAAATGTGCCCCTGGAGGACTGTGGTTGAGACGGACTGAACCATCTCCTCCCCCCACCAATGCCCCCCATTGCCAGTGTATAACTCCTGCACCTTCTTCTTTCCTCATTGATTTCCCAAGCTGAGCAGGCTTTGTGAACTCAGTTTGGCAAGAGTCATGCATGTTCCACTCTCATCCCTATTGCTAGTTTATTTCCCCACTGAGGACAAGCAACATCTAGCAGGCTGGGACCTGAGGATGAGGGAGAAGTTTATGGGGTGGTGAAGAGTTATCTGTTTATCCAGGTGACCTCAGGTGTGCTTACACTAAGTGAAAAATGGTCAAGGGTGACCTCAGCAATGGCTTCAGTGAGGTGTGTGTCTGGGAAGTACCACCACTGTTCACCTTTCCCAAGGGATCCTCTTCCTTCTTGACAGTTTCAGAGAAATTGTAAAGGATGGTATTGGTGGGTGATGCTCCTAAGCCCTTGCCTTGTGGGGAGTCCCCGGCTCATAGCCCCGACCCTCCATCTGCCTCCTCAGTTAGTACCCCTGCTCCCCTGCAGCCTCCTCCCAAGAAAAGCAGCCATCCCTGAGCTCTGTGTCCCTCCAAGGGTGGCTGCCCTGAGGGTCCTTGGCAGCATTGTCCCCCATCCGGCCACCCAGCTGAGGAGAGTAGAAGACATAAACAGCTGCCGGGCCTGTCTTGGGGTCAAAGGTCCCTGCAGACTCAGTCAGAAATTGGCTACTCAGCCAGCCCTGGAACCTGATGCTCTGAGGGATGAGTCAGTGTCCAGCTGGGCACTGAAGGGGTTAAAGGAACATGGTAGAAGATAGGAGAATGGGGGCACGCTGCACTGCTGGAAAAAAGCTAGCCTTGTGCATGGATAATTAGAACTGAACATCAGTAAACAATGCCTTTTCCCCTCATTAAGGACAAATCTGTATGTATAATGTGCCTATTTTCTCTTTCATTAACTTATAAATGGCCACTACTTTAAAGCCATTTAACCAGCAGTTTTGACTTGCCCGTCAGCTCTGGGTCTGACATGTTTTGTCCCTCCTGCACAGAGATGCCCACAGCAGCACACAGCTCCCATGAGGGGAGAGGCCACAGACAGGGCTGTAGAGGTTCCCATAAGGGAGCTGAGAGAGTGAGGGTGGGAGGGCAGGCCCCAGGCCCAGGCAACCTCTCACCATCCCCTCCTCTCAACTGTGTTGGATGACTCATTGCCATTTTCTAAATTGCTTTGCCTGTGCCCTTGAGTGGCTTAAGGAGCCCGACTGTTGGGAATCCCTGAAAACGTGGCCAGTCAGCAAGCCTCCTGAGAAACAAGCTGAGACTAGAGATCCCAAAGGTGAGATATCAATTCTGTCCTCATGAAACTCACAGTCCAGTAACGAAAGCAGCACACACATATATATGGAAGGAAGAGAAGCTACAAGAGGTTCATGAAAAATGGAAGTCTTCAATGAAAGTTAGCAAGTCTTTCAGAGAGTATGTCTCCTCCATCAGTCTGGAAAATTCCCTGGGAATTGATATCATGTCTCCCTCATCAGGCTAAGCACTTCAGGGGATACTATGTCCCTCCCATCAGATTGGGAGATTCTTTGGAGGCAAAGACCAGGTCTCTTCCATTAGACTAGACACCTCCTGAATTAGAAAATATTGCTTTTATCAGATTGAAAAATCCCATGGGTGAGGTATCTGTCCCAGGGCAGGGCCTTATCTCCCTGTCTTTCTCCGGGTAGTCTCCCAGGACCCTAGACAAAGACAGTCTCCTTACACTCTCTCCTTGCTCCCTCCTGGGACCCTAGGTGTGCCCCAAATCTGTGCTGGACTTGAGAGGGGCGGGGATTGTACAAAAGAGGAGGCAACTCAATCCCGGTCCTCAGGAGCACCCATAGGCTCTTTGATTTTGCTGTGACACTAATCCATACAAAGCAATGAGGAGACAAGGAAAGGGGGACTGAAGTGAACACTTACTGAGCACCCACTTGGTGGCAACAAAGGCTATGCATATTACCTGTTGTGTTTTCCCACATGAGAACCCACAATCCCAGGAAGTAGATAATATTTTCCCCATTCTACCAATGAAAAGCTGGAGACCCAGAGAAATAAAGCAATTTACTCAAGATCACACAGTGATGGAACTGGGAATTGAACACAGTCTGTCCAGCTGTGGAGAACAGGCTATTTCCATGGCATCCAGCTGTCACCTCAGTTGAGTGAAAGAGCCTCATGAACAGTGGAAGGAAGAGAAAGAAGTACAGCAAGCTGGAGGAGTCAGACCTGGGGAGAGGAGCTTAGGGTGGAAAGATCTGGAGAGGTCAAGGGCATTTGAGTCTTCTGATGGTGAAGCTGGGGAGAGCCCCACTTCTGGACCTCACCCATACCTTCCCTGGTTAGGGAAAGTGGGGAATCCTCAGGCCTGGAGAGGGACTGTGCTTATAAATTCAGTTATTCCTCAAAAATGCCATCTCCTGAAAATATTTTAACTTTTGACTGACCTCTGATGGATGCTAGGTTGTTTCACCATTGAGACACTATCACCATCACCATGATCATTAGCATTGTTAGTAATTTCAAAGAATTGGAAACAACCTGGGTATCCTTTCACAAGAGAATGGAAAAATAAGGTATGGTCATATGTGGAATGCTCTATAGCAGTTAAAAGGAATAAAGCAGACCCATGTGGGCTTGATGTGGCTAAACCTCCAAGACATATAGTGTTGAATAAAAGAAAAGAAGCGGGCATGTTGTTACATTTAGTGTGATATCGTTTGTGGAAAAAGACGCTCCCAAACAAAGTGCTTTCAATAGCTTCATATTGTTCTTGTAGAGTCTATAAAACACCTATCAAACTGGTAACAGTGGTTATACCACCAACTGGGAGGTGGCTGTATCCAGGAGGGGAGATGATCAAAGGGGACTTTGGTCTTGGCAGGGTGACCACCTGCGTTCTCTGTTGCTACTGTGACTAACATTGACTTTCACTATGAAAAGTGTTCAGATTGGAGAATAAAGTATACAATTACCTTACTTATCTGTAGTATTTAAGTTTTTGCAGAATGTATTAATTGATCATCTGCGTCATCTCATCTCTAAAAGTGCATCAGGTTTAAGGTAAAGTCCTCCTCCCCTAAATCCATGTATAACCACATAACCTCAGAACACAGAGAAAGAGACATATGGAATTATGCAGTACGCATTGTTCTGAAAATTGCTTTTTTCACTTAATTTTATCTATATCAGTATCATCAGGAAAAATTAACAAAGAAATCCTCAGGTCTCACCAACAGAGATGTAGCTTCTGTGAGTTGGCACTGGGGTGCACAGATGTATATTTCTGATGAGCTTTCTGGGGGATTCTGATGCCACTGGTCCATGGACCCCATGCTAACTTTTGTCAGTAGAACAAATGTCATTCATTTATCTATTCATTTATTCAACAAACAATTACAGATTCTTGCCCTGGGTTTGGCCCTGGCTACACGTGGAATTTAGCAGAGAACAACGCAGGCCCTGCCCTCCAGGACACAGCGTCAAGTCTCCTTCCAAGGGGACCAGTCCTTACCGACAGTGGGTAGAACTGATTCTGAGCATTCTTCTTGAGGGAGGTGTGGTTGCAGTGACAGCAGAGCTCTGGGCACCCCGCTCCTGCTCCTGACTCTCCATTGTTCACTCTCACAGAGGAACAAGTCGGCCAGGGGGCCACGCCATAGCAGTGGCTTTTAAAGACACTCAGAAGACACCCATGGAACCAGAGATGGCAATTCACCGAGTTAAAATTACTCTAACCAGCTGCAACATAAAATCTTTGGAGAAGGTATGTGCTGCCTTGATCAGAGGCACTAAGGAAAAGAATCTCAAAGTGAAAGGACCAACTCTGATGCCCACCAAGACTCTGAGAATCACTACAAGAAAAACTCTTCATGATGAAGGTTCTAAGACTTGGGATCATTTTCAGATGAGGATCCACAAGCGACTCATTGATTTATACAGTCCTTCTGAGATTGGTAAGCAGATTACTTCCATTAGTATTGAGCCAGGAGTTGAGGTTGAAGTCCCCATGCTGATGCTTGAATCTACCTTTTTAATAAATTGATCATCAGCTGTTAAAAAAAAAAAAAGAACTGATTCTGAGCATGGGCATTGGAGACAGACCAAATCCTGGCACTTCCTCTCTGACTGTGTGACCTTGAGAAAAGTATTTGGTCACTCTGTGCTTCAGTTACTTGGTCTGTAAAATGGACACAGTAATTTCCACATCACATGACGGGCACTCAATAAGTTGCAGCCACTACTGTTAATAAATTATAAAAAATAAATACATAATTAATAAGAAAACTCATGTAGCTTTCTTGCCAAGAATGTTTAAACTACATTGTCATGAGGAAACAATCAGACAAATTCAAGTTCAGAGACATTCTAGAACACTTGGCTGTGCTCTTCAATAATGTCAATGTCATGAAAGACCAAAAGATAGATAGATAGATAAACAAACAAACAAACAAGGAACTGTTCTGGATCAAAGAAAACTAAAGAGACATATAGCTAAATGCAAAATGTGTTCCAGGTTTAGATTATAGATTTGAAAATATACACCTATAAAGAACATTATTGGGATAATTGGGGAGATATGGACATCAACTATATATTATATAATAGTCGTGTAGCAATTTAAATTTCTTCAGTGTGACAATTACACTGTAGGAATGTCCTACTTCTTAGGAGATACATGCTGAAATATTTAGGGGTAAAGTGTCAAGATGTCTGCAAATAACCCTCAAATGTTTCTGAAAATTGCATGTGTAGACTTTGGGGACAAAAGACAGAAAAGGAGAGAGACAGAAAGACAGATGAGGCAAAATGTTAACAGTTGATATATGTAGGTAAGTATATGCGTGTTCCTGTTCTATTTTTCCAATTTATTTTGTAGATTGGGAATTTCTCAAAATAAAAAAAAAAAATCCCCAAAGTGAAATGTAATGGTTTTAGAAACTGCTATGCAGGGAAGCTGCCTAGCTGACTAGGGAAGGAGAGAGTGACTAGAAAGGGGTTTCTGGACTTCCAGGGATGTCCTGTTTCTTGAACTGAGTATGTTCACTTCAAAGAGTATCCACTGAGCTGGGCACTTAAGATTTCTCCTCTTTTTGTGTATATGTTACATGTCAATAGGTAAGTCTATTTAGAATCATCCTAATAAAGCTCCCCCTCCCCAGCCTTGTATCCTCTAAGCTGGTCCTGTAAAAGCAAGGATGGATCCCAGGCTGGAGGGAAGGCTGTGTGTCACATCTGAGAGGACAGGAAATGGGGCCTGCGTTGATGACAGCCTGCCCTGCAGCCTGATCCCGTGGGGCAATGGCAGTCTCCTCCCCGAAGGTGCCCCAGCCTGCCTCTCCGAGCCATGCCCAACCTCTGCCGCCAGCCCCTCCAGTGGGAGGTTGGCCTTGACTCTATGCTTCTCAGACCTCGGCATCCTCCTCTCCTGTCAGCCCTGAGGACCCAGATGGATGTGGGCTTGATGAGGCATCTCATCTTGTGTGAGAAGTAAATCCAGGGTCACATTTTCCTCTCCTGCATTGTTTCGCCATGTGCTTGATCTGATATGCTCACAAGGTGGACACACAAATGTGCTCACATCTCTGCATTTTGCAGATTAATGGCCAGAGTCTGCATCTGCCTAAATTGACAGGAACAAAAACAATGGCTAACACACAGAGCTTACTACAAAGCCAGATTCTGTTCTAAGTACTTTATGTATATAATTCACTTCAGGGATGCCTGGGTGCCTCAGTCAGTTAAGCATCTGCCTTTGGCTCAGGTCATGATCCCAGGGTCCTGGGATCAAGCCCCACATTGAGCCTGCTTCTCCCTCTCCCTGCTGCTCCCCCGAGTTTGTGTTCTCTCTCTGACAAATAAAATCTTAAAAAAAAAAAAAAAGATGTGAAGTGGTAACTGTGGTTTAAAAAAATTCAATGCTCACAACAGCTTACTGAGGCAGATAGGTTTTTTGTTTTGTTTTGTTTTGTTTTGTTTTACCTGTTTTACACTTGATGGAACTGAGGCAGAGGGAAGTAATAAAATAATTTGCCCAAGCAGGTCTGGCTACATATTTGCAGGACCCAGTACAAAACGGCAGAGGGGGGCGGGGAGGCTTCTTCAAAATTATTAAGGCTTTCAAGGCATCAAGCATGACGTCACATGTGGGGCTGGTATGAGGCAGGCTCCTGCAAGACTGCACAGGTCTGCAGTACTTGAAACCACACTTGTACCCGAGGGAAGCTGGCAAGAAGCAGAGCAGAAACTTGACCCCTAGCAGTCGCAGTCTGATGCCAGAGTCCATCCTCCTAATCGCCCTACTACCCTACCTCTCTAGCTCTCGGGGTCTTCCTCCTCTCACCTTCTCAGAACCGTGGAGACCTGGAGATCCTTGCTCAGTACATCAGCCCTGTTCTCCAAAAGTCAGGCGGAGACAGAACCGAGCAGTCATAGCAGGCTGCTGCCACCAGGGGTCACTGTTGAAAACAGGTCCTGTACAGTTTGACACCTCCATGTCCACAGCTCAGTGCTGCCCTTGCTTGCACAATCCCTGGGAACGCACAGTACTCCTGGGCCCCACACTTGGGCTCCAGGCTGCAACTCTTTTATTTCACACTCATCTGTGCAGCCATTGTTCCCACAGCATGACCACTGCCAGAGTGTCTGGGTCAGAAGGCTTTCTGCCCAGCCACCTATTGGGTGGACACCAGGCCATCCCCCCCACCGCCACCAAACAAACATCTAATCTCTGATATTAGCTTGGTTCACCTCTTCACACACCCCATTTCCTGATGGTGAGTTTCCCCTCTGGGGTCCTTTCTATCTTTTCAGGTCATCAGAAATTGATCTAATAATCTGAAACCCCAAAAAGGGAAGGGTCAGTCACAGTCTTTACCCCAGTCCTCCTAGGAGGCTATCTGGCCCTAAAAATACCTCCACCTATGCATACCAAACCCTTCTTAGAATCACGGTATTTCTTGTTGCATCCTTTTCCAAGAGCAATGTTCTTAAGTTCATTTATTTAAGTAATCTCTACACCCAACCTGGGCTCGAACTCATGATCCTGAGATTAAGAGCCATGTGGTCTTTGGACTGAGCCAGCCAGGAGCCCTTCCAAAGCAATGTGTTTGCTTATGTACCTCAGAGTTCCATAACTAAGAAAAGAGGCATTACTTATTTGCCAGAAAATCTAATTTTGCCTTACTAGGAACTCCATTACACAGAGTTAACATGACTGATATATCAATGTCACATCCAGATACTTTCTTAATAACACAGGTGGCTAAAAGGGGTTAGAGAATGAGGCTTTAAAGGATGAAGGACTGGAGGAGGGGCGGAGTTAGTGGCCGTGGGTACCATAACCTCACTCATGCCCACTGGCTGCTGAAGCCCAAGAATATCTGGATTACTTTGGGTACCATGGGCATTTCTGCAATCAGGCTGGTACCCTCTAAGTTCCCCTAGTTAGAATTGTGTTCAGCTGCAAGTAACCATACCAACCCACAGCAGGCTAACTAGAGATTTGTTATTTTCACCTGACAGAAGTCCAGAGGTCAGATGGTTACTGGCATTGGTTTGCCAGCTCATGGCCGGTATTATTACAGTTCTCTTGGTCTTTCCCTCATGGAGGCTGATGGATGCTGCAGCTCGAGCGTTTGAAGTCTGCATTCAAGGCAGAAAGGAGAAACAGCAACAAGGGACAGCACCAGCAGCATCCGATGCCTTTTATCAGGAAAGCGAAAGTCTTCCTAGAGCCCCCAGGTTTCAGCTTACGCCCTGTCAGTGCGAACTGTGTCATATGCCTTCCCTCACTGCAAACAAGTCTGTGGAAGTGAGCCTCTGGTCTGTCACCTCGAACAAAATTGGAATGTTGAAGCAAAGAGGAGGGGGAGATAGGACACCCTTCCTCCCACAATCTTCCCAGGAGGCACAGGGCCCAGCGGCCCTGCCCAATAACCCCAGGAACCCTCGCAGAGGAGCCCCTAATCCTTACGGCCCTCTTAGTGCCCCCGGCATGGAGGGCCCACCCAAGGACCTGGGATTCCCCTGAGCAGAAGGCCCGCTGACTCGGTGTTCTCCCGCGGTGATTAATGGTGCTCCGCCGAGCTGGGGGCGGGGGGAGGTGGCTAATTAGCTGTGGACTGATTAAGGACAAGGCACGCAAAGTTCCAGGCCTGATAAACATGAACTTTCCACCTTCCTCCCCGCCCCCTCCGTGTCCTGCCACCACCAGCACCAGCCAGGCCTGTGGCACCCCTGGCAGTGTACCTGCCCGGGAGACCGGCAGGTGCCATCCAGCCCACCGCCGACACTGCCGGCCACCCACGAGAGCATCAGGGCAGGGATGCGCATTCCAGACCTTCTTTCAGGGCTTGACTTCTCCAGCCTCTTCGCAACCTCCTCGCTCTCTAGTGCCCAGGGCTTCTAAAACAGTCTCTGCCCTAAAGAATCTACAGCTGAGGGCTGTAGAAATCCACAAAGGGGTGAGCTAGTATGACCTGGAGTTGCCGGGCAGAGCTCCAGGGAGGGGCCTCGGTGGGTTTCGTGAGTGGAGTGGTGGTCCGGCCAAGAAAGGAGGACGATGCGCATGCGCGGAGGGGAAAGGCCTAAGAGCACCCTCCTGGGCAGGGAGGAATCTTCGGGCAATGAGGAATCTTCCGGCAATGAGGAATCTGGAGCCAGGCCCGGATAGGGGCGAAGGCGGAGGCAGGATAGGGAGAAGGACAAATAGGAAACAGTGGTTTAGATGTGGTATAGCCCAGTTGCTACCAGTCTCGGTGCCTCTACAACACGTGGCGTCCACGTGCGTGACGCCCTGTAGGCAATCCAGGCTGGTCGCCACCTCCAGCTGTGACAACTCGCCTGTGTCTGCAGAGAGCACCTGCCAGGTACAGGCAGATTCATCCCGCTGTGGTTGAGCTGAGGTCTGGTGAAAAAGCTCTCTGACACAAGAATCTTATACGAGATAAGGCTGTGATAAGGACAAAGGATACATTTCCGCAACAGAGAACAGCAGAAATTCAGTGAGTGTGACCTCTCAGGTCCCCTGTCTCCACCCAGAAGACCGGCTTAGGAGCAGGCAGAAGAGAATGCCTGTCCAGGGGAGGGCTGGGTCACTCTTACCCGTTCCTTGAGTCTCAGCTCAAGTGTCATTTCTTTGGGGGAAGCCTCCCTGACCCCTCCTAGATCAGATTCTCTGTATTTCCCTGTGTCAAGCGTATCACAGATTATATTAATGCATTTGAGTGACAGTTTGTCTTTACTACTATAGATTCAATCAGCAAATATTAATTGAGCCACCAACTGTGTTAAAATCAGAGAATACGGTGAGACAGGGAGCTGCCTTCAGGAAGATTACAGTCTAGGCATAAGTATCAGCCGGTAGCTAAGCAGGGGTCTACCTTAACTCCAGAGGTAAGACCCCTCTCAGCCCCAGGAGAACAATGGGACAACTCATGCCCATTCAACTCCTGGCCTCAGGCCACTCCCAGACGGGCCTTCAGAGGTTGTGGGGGACACAAGCTGCCCATACTGCTCCCTCTGAGTAGAGGCACTCTACCCAGAGGCACTCATTCCTCCAGCTGCTGGGAGTGTTAAGAGCTGACAGCTGAGTCCCTCTCCAGAACTTGACCTCAGCCAAAGACAGGCTCGTCATTCCCCAGAGTGATGTGTGACCTGATGTCTGGTCATTTGAAATGACAATGCCCCCCTCCTTGCCTCAGTGCAGGACATTTTTGAAGAATCATCCCAGCTTCAGAGCTGCCCATGGGGCCAGTGTTCAACTTCCCCTTCTGCCCAGTCCTACCTCCCTCACTCCCTTGAGGGGTTGTTCCCAAGAGCACTCCCCAATAAGACTACCGCCCACAAATCTCATCTCAGAGTTTGCTCCTTGGGAACCTAAACAAGGAACACCTGGGGCTGAAACCCACCCCAGTGTGTGAGTGCATCTGTCTGGAAGAAAGGACTCCTTCTAATCTGCATGAAGTTGCCCTTCTGTGACTTATTGGTAGCCTGACCCACCCACCACCGACCCAGCCTGAGCACTGAACCAGGATCGCAAGCCAGTGCCAGAGGGGCCCTGGCACGGTCATGGGAAAGGAATCGAGCCTTTCAGCCCAGCTGAGTGATTTAGAAGACTCTAGAAGAGAGTGTATCTGTGGGAAGAAGCCCACCAGCCCCTGGAGTCTGATTCTGACTGATTAAGAAGCACCCAGGGCCAGGATTTCAGCAAGACAAGTGGGAAATAAGCTGAGGGAAATTGTTAATCAGGGGATTCCCAACAATGTGGAAGGTATCAGACCAGCCCCTAACACCCTATGCCAGGCCCAGTGTGTGGGAAGTGGGAAGTCGCCTGGGTGGGTGCAGGAGGAGGGTAGGAGAAGCAGGGGGGAATTAAACTAGCACAAACTCTGTAATTGAAATCGTTAATAGCAGTAAAATAAGTTGTCCATCCTACATGTAATTTGTAGTAATATTTGGTTACTGAGATTAATTTCTAGTAATGAAATACTAATTAAACCATTTATTGAGTAATGTATTTGCTCAGTGGTGTTTTATGGGTGTTCACTTATAAATATTTTAATTACTTTTGCTAAGTAATTAGAATTTACTAAATAATTTCCAAACTATTTATTAATTTCTAGCAATTCTCAGCCAACCAACAAGTAATTGTTTTACTTTATATCAGTAATTAAAGTCCTTTTTTTTTTAAACTTTGAGTGACGAGAAAGACAGTAATACAGTAATAAAGATAGTCTGTTCTATCACATGGGGTTCGGTGTATTAAAACAAAAACACATAAAAATCACCCCCTTAATCCAACATTACTCAAACACTCTTACCATTTCTGGTTTTTTTGTTTATATCTTAACAGAATTTTTGTATGGATGAATATACTATTTTTTTTCAAATTGAGATCATAACCATATGCTTTCTGTCCACAGAACTTTGTCAGTTTTTATATCATACTTTTTATTCAGTGTCAAACCAGGGGCACCTGGGTGGCTCAGTCAGTTAAGCACCTGCCTTTGGCTCAGGTCATTATCCTGGGGTCCTGGGATCGAGCCCTGTATCCAGCTCCCTGCCCAGCAGGGAGTCTGCTTCTCCCTCTGCCCCTGCCCCCCAACTCATGCTCTCTCTATATATATCAAATAAATAAATAATATCTTTTAAAAAATGTCAAACCATCCTAGAGGGAGATTTTCTTGAACAGTTTAAGAGACTTTCTACCTCTATGCACCTACTATGTGTCAGACACTATGCAAAGTAACTTACATACTCTGCCTCTGTTTCAACACCGTGATGATAAACTACTGTGTGGCAGTGACCTTGTGTAAAACTGGGCCTCCTCACGCTGTAGTCTCAGCATAAAGTCATCTTCAATAAAATAATGGTCTGGGAGAAAAAAATTTACTGAAATAAATGACTATATCTACTTTTATCTATAAAAATAAGATCATACTGATTTTAGTTCTGGGACCTGCTTTCCTCACTTGAAATATTATAAACACCTTCCCACATCAATAAATACGGAGGAGCAGCAGTGTCTTTCTTCATAGCTGCATAGTATTCCATGAAGATAGCCCCATTTAATATCAAATTTCACAATTGCTGAACATTTGGGTTGTTTTCAGTTGTCCACTATTGTGAACAAAACTATAATGAATGTCATTATACATGGAGCTTTGTATACTTGTCCAGCTTTTCCTTAGAATGTATTCCCAGAAGTAGAATTTCAGGGTCAAAGTCTATGAACATTTTTAAGATTTTTTTTTAAAGATTTTATTTATTTACTTGACAGAGACACAGCAAGAGAGGGAACACAGCAGGGGGAGTGAGAGAGGGAGAAGCAGGCTTCCCGCGGAGCAGGGAGCCCGATTCAGGGCTCAATCCCAGGACCCTGGGATCATGACCTGAGCTGAAGGCAGACGCTTAATGACTGAGCCACCCAGGTGCCCCCATTTTGAAGATTTTTGATTCATCCTGTCCACATGTCTCAAAAAAGACTGGACAAATTTGTACTCCCACGAGCAGCATTGAAAGACCTGTCCCCCTGCACTCTGTGCAATTATTATTACTTTAAATCTCACATCATCAGGGGCGCCTGGGTGGCTCAGTCAGTTAAGCGTCTGCCTTTGGCTCAGGTCATGATCCCAGGGTCCCGGGATCGAGTTCCGCATTGGGCTCCTTGCTCAGCAGGGAACCCACTTCTCCCTCTGTCTGCTATTCCTTCTGCTCGTGCTCTCTCCCTCTCTGACACACAAATAAATATATAATCTTTTTTTTCTTAAATCTCATGTCATTTGTTCTTGCTCCCTGTCCAAGCAGGGAAGCGGCCCAGGAACCATTCCTAATCACAGAGCCTCACAAACCACCTCTGCACTGGCTCGGGAGAAACACGGTTGGTTGCTCACAAAGACCTACATGCTATGTCTTCATAACTTAAGCAGCACCAAAATGTTTAAAACCATTCCCTAGCACACCCATCCCCTCCCCGGCCCCACCCCCACCCAGTCCCCTTCTTTCCAGCCAGGAACTCTGTGTCCCTGAAAGGGGGCTTGGCTCACTGCTGCCAGATGCCTGCCTCATGTGCTGGCAGAATAGGTACCTATCCTTGGGCTTTCCCTTTAGCTCTTGACAAAATATCTCCCCTACCAGCATTGCAGGGCCTAAAGCTTCTTCCACTATGGCATCACTCAGCAGTTAACTATGCAGTCACAGTTTGGTCTGTGAGACATGATCTAATGAGTTTTTCAGAGTCTCTCCCATCTCCTTTCCACTGCTCCACCCTCACCCACTGCCACGTCACCTGATACCTTTGACCACCCAAGGTCCCCATCCTTAGCCCCATTCCTCCTCTCTGAGAGAGCTACCTTGAATAACTTTTTAGCACATATGAGAAGCATCCTCCTACAAACAAACCAAAAAGCCTTTTTAGAGGAGATATTTTAACAAGTCTCTGAATAAAGAGAGGGAGGCAAATTCACGGGAGAGAAAGAATGACTTGAGAGAAGGCTTGGTGTTGGAGACACATCGGAGGGTCAACTGAAGTTGCTCCCTCCCAGAAGGGAGCCACAAAGCAGAGCTGGTGCTCAATCCATGTTTGTTGTTTCTCCAAAGAATGGATAATTCCCACAGGCACCCTGCATTATTTTCCTTTATTCTCTGTATCCATTTCCTCTCTCCCCCTAAAAAGTATCAAGTCTCAGACATCTCTCTATTTCCTCAAAAGAGGAGAGGAAGAGTTGCAAGAACCCCCCAGCCTTGCTCCCCATTCCCCAGACAGGTCATGGAAGATGAAAACCAGGCCTGGCTGCCTTTAGCAGAAACCCCCCTTCCCCGTAAACCAGAATAGAGCTCATTTTAATAATAGCTAACATCTATTGAATGCTTACAATGTGACAGGCCTTTTGTTAAGCACATTACACACATTATATCACTTAAATGATATATTTATTTTTACTTAACTAATGAGAAAGTGAGACGCATAGAGTTTAAGTGAAGAGCTGCTAAGTGGGAGAAGCCAGGCTCACAATCCAGCTTTCTCTAATTTCCGGAGCCCAACATATACTTAAGTATCATATTCTAGGGTGCCCGGGTGGCTCAGTTGTTAGGCATCTGCCTTCAGCTGGGGGTCATGATCCCAGGGTCCTGGGATCGAGCCCTGCATCAGGCTCCCTGCTTCTCCCTCTCCCACTCCCCCTGCTTGTGTTCCCCCTCTCTGTCTCTGTCAAATAAATAAATAAAATCTTTTAAAAAGTATCATATTCTATTGTCTCCACACAGTACATGATCTGTAAGGGCAAGACAAAGATAGGAAAAAGAGAGGGAAAGAGGGAGGAAGGAAGAAAACTTTACATCACTGTAATGCAGGGGAAATAGTGTCCTTTACCATAAGTAGAAGGTAACGTTAAAATAAACACAATTAAAATGTTGGTCCACATGTCACCTAAAGTCATTGGTTCTACTTTTGAGAAACAATGGAATATTTTATCTCTTTCTAGCACACAATTCTAGAGTTTCCAAGGGTTAAACAGGCTATTTTCCAAAGGAAAACTAGGTTCCATGGGCATTGGGCATGTGGGTAATAAAATCCTAAAAGCAGATGCTGGGTCTTATTAACTCTATCTTCTCCATAAACATTTAATACAGTGTCTGGCCCAGGGTGGATTTGTGAAAGATGAATTATGAATCCCTTTCCCTTCTGGGTCTTAGTGTCCCCATCAAGCAAAGAGGGCTGGACTAGCTGATCCTTAAGGTACTTGTCACTCTGCAAGGCATTGGTCCATTGGATTTCGGTGGTTGCTTTCTTACTGGTTGTCTGGCTTTCTGCTCCATCACCCCTGTGGTAAGCAGAACTCTAAAGATAGCCAAGATTTCCATCCCCTGGTTATTCAAATACCAGTCCAGGTACCGCCGTGAAGGGCTTTTGCAGAGGTAGTTAAAGACCAGCTCAGTTGACCTTAAGATACGGAGATAATCTTGTAGGCTTAACCCAATAAGGTGAGCCTTTTGAAAGCAATGAGTTTTCTCCCACCGGTAGCAGAACAAGAAGTTAGAGAGATTCCAAGTGTGAGGGGAAGTCAGCCTAGAGGAGGTTCTCTGCTGCTGAGACAGAGGGGGCCACATGGAAGGACCTAAGAGCGATACCCATTCCCATCCCAGCCCCCACGAACAGCCAGGGAGAAGAGGGGGACCTTGGTCCTGCAGCTACCAGAATCTGAAATAGCCGACAACCTGAATGAGCTTGGAAGTAGATTCTTCCCCAGAGCCTCCAGTAAGATCTCAACCTGGCTAATATCTTGATTTTGACATTGTGAGATCCTGAGCAGAGAGCCCAGCCAAGCCACCTGGCCTTTATTTTTTTAAGATTTTATTTATTTGTTTGTTTGTTCGTTTATTTAGTTATTTATTTATTTTAGAGAGAGAGAGCACGCACGCACAAGCAGGGGGAGCGGCAGAGGGAGAGGGAGAAGCATCCCTGCTGAGTGCGGAGCCCGACGCGGGGCTCAGTCCTAGGACCCTGAGATCATGACCTGAGCCCAAGAGAGATGCTTAACCGATTGAGCCACCCAGACGCCCCAAGCCACCTGGACTTAATGACCTCTGGAACTGTTAGATAATAAATGGGTGTTGTTTTAAGCTGCTAAAATTGTGGTAATTTGTTATGCAGCAACAGAAAATGCAATTCCCCATCTTATTCCTACCAACCCATGCTGTTGTTATTATTTTGGGGAAAGAAATCAATTTGGGGAATTTTGAGCTAAGGCTTCTTTCTGTCAATTTCATGTGAGTCTAACAAGCAAATATTAAGTATTGAATTCCTGCTGTGTCCCCAGGTCCTCTATTGGAAGCCAGTAATATAATTTTGAGGTACAATTGTGTGGAATTCACAGGTGAGCAGGAGGAGTGTGACAGATCGCAGAACAGTGTGCACTGGAGATGTTGAGTAGGCTTCATGGAATAATTGAAACATGAATACTGGGTAGATTTAAAATTGGCAGAGAAGGGATAGGGGTTGAGAAATTCTGGGTAAAGGGCAAAGCACAAGCAAAGGAGTGGAGGGGTAAGAATGAGTAGGGTGTGAATCTATGTCGGTTCCTGAGGGCAGGACAGGTTTCTTCAAGCCCTATCACTGGAAATCAGCTATTGTGCTGAGGTAGCAGTTAACAAGGCCAGGTAAACAAATAGTGTGTTTCTAGGCAGGAGTGGAGGCTGGCTTAGTCTTGGAAAAAGAAAGGTGAAAGGGAAGTCCAGGAAGGAGAAGTAAAAAGGACCAAAAAAAAAAGAGCAAAACTTGCCATGAAACAGATCCAAGTTATGGTAAAGAGATAAAGGCCAAGAGGGAGGGCACAAGAACGAAAGCACAGGCTTGGGTCTCCACCTCCACTACCTCGAAAGGGACGGGGAGGAGATAAACCATCAGCCCTTCAGCCTCGTGCCTTGTATAGGAGATTAGGCAGGCTTCGCAGGTGGAAGCTGGACTGTGAGTAGATGGGCTTGCTACAGGGGATTGCTCACATTGGGAAGCAGGGAAAGGGTCACTAGAAAGATAGGTTGGGGCCAGACTATAAGGGACCTTGAAAGCTAGGAAGTAAAACAGAGGTTTTCAATCTTGACTGAACATTAGAATAACCTGGGGCTCTTTTAAAAATACTGATTCATATCCATACCCCTGGTTCAACTCAGGGCTTGCAGATCTAGAGTTTGCACTCCACCTACTAGTCAGTGCCGCCTAGGAAGGATGTGTGAATGACATAATACAATGGAAAACAATACTAACTGGAAAGAAGACCAAGTGAAAATAGTAATAGTAAATAACAATACAGCAGTTTTTGGATTCCAGACACTTTTCTAAGATATATATTATATTACATTATATATTTTTAAAGTATATTATATGTACTTGTTAATCATCACAATACCCCTATAAGGTAACTACTGTTATTGTCACTATCTTTAGAGATAAAAAAAAAAAAGTGAGGTTTGGGGCATCTGGATGGCTCAGTCAGTTAAGTCTTGGACTCTTGCTTTCGGCTCAGGTAATGATCTCAGGGTTGTGGGATTGAGCCCCATATCGGCCTTCACGCTGAGTGTGGAGCTTGCTTAAGATGCTCTCCCTTTCCCTCTGCCCCTCCCAACCCTGCTCGTGCCCTCTTTCTTAAAAAAAAAAAAAAGAAAGAAAGAAAAGAAGAAAAAGAAAAAGGAAAAGTGAGGCTCAAAAAAGTTAATACTTGTTCATAGTCACAGGGCTCATAAATGATGGAGTTAAGATTTGAATACTGCAGGTTTGGCTCCAAGGTCCATGCTCTCCATTTTGCTTTGGATATGGTGCATTAGCTTGTATCTGACCACCCTCTTTGCCAAAAACAACTAGGAAAGCAAGTTTTAACACAAAGAAAAGTTACCAGAACAATGAAGACTTGAGAGGCCAAGAATATCAAGACAAAAAAAGTACATTCATGTGAACCTGACATCTGCCTACACTTTTCTTTTGCAGGCATTTGTAGATTGTAAGCAAACATCTGAGGAACCCAGAAGCTGAGTAGATATTCAGGAATCTCCCGCGACTGAGGAGGTTTAAAAAGAAAAAAAAAAAAAAAATTCTGGGCTGTCGTAAGTCCAGGAACCTTAGCAAACCCCCAGCTTTCAGTCAGGACGCCTGGCAAGTTATAGCCTAAAAGTAAGGACTAACCTTACTTCTAGGATATGTAAATAGAACCATCACAAAAGCTGAAACCCAGATTCAAACCAGCTCAAACATCTAAGATCGATTAAGATGATCTGACCCTGACCTAAGGTAAAAGGAAACCTTCTCTGGAGGAAGATAACATTCAAGCTCAAACTCCCACTGTAATTTTTTATCCACAGTGTTAAATCATTCAATCAGAAGTTACCAGACTCACCAGGAGACAAACCCAAGTGAACAAAAACCAGCAAAAGAGCAAATAATAAAAAAGATTTACAGTTGACTCATATGGGAATTATCAGATACAATTTTAAGATAACTGTCATCAATACATTTAAGAAAGTAAATGACAAGAATTTCAGTGGAAAACTGGAATCTACCCAAAAAATCAAGTAGAAAAAAAATCAAGTAAAAATTTTATTTTTTTTTAAGATTTTATTTATTCATTTGACAGAGAGAGACACAGCGAGAGAGGGAACACAAGCAGGGGGAGTGGGAGACGGAGAAGCATGCTTCCTGCGGAGCAGGGAGCCTGATGCGGGGCTCGATCCCACGACCCTGAGCTTAAGGCAGATACTTAACGACTGAGCCACCCAGGCACCCACAAGTAGAAATTTTAAAACTGAAAAATACAATAATTGAATTTAAGAACTGCATAGATGAGTTTAAAATAACAACAGACACAGCTGAAAAGAGGACTAGAACCTCTCTACTGATAGATCAGTAGAAAACACACAGACTGGAGCAAAGGGAGGAAAAAAATGGACAATACAGAAAGGAAGTTAAAGATATGGAACACAATTAAAAAAGCATAATATATGTGTAACTAGGGAGGAGGAAGAAGAGAGAAAATAAACAAAAGCAGTATTTGAAGAGACTATTGACTAAATTTTTTTTTGGTTTATTAATTTATTTGGGGGGGCAGAGAGAGAGAGAGAGAAAGAATCCCAAGCAGACTCCCCACTGAGCACAAAGCCCCATGTGGGGCTCAATCTCATGACCCTGAGATCACGACCTGAGCTGAAACCGAGAGTCCAGTGCTTAACTAACTGCACCACCTGGTACCCCTTGATTAACTTTTTTTTTTAAATTAAAAACACCACGCCATGCATTCAAGAAATGCTAAGAAGCCCAGGCAGAATAAATACAAAGAAAACCACCTCCACACCTTTGGCACATCAGAATAAAACTGCTGAAAGACAAAGGCAAAGCAAAACCTTAAAAAAACAGAGGGAAAAAAGAAATGTTACCCTCAAAGTAGTAACAATGACAATTACTGAGTTCTCTCTAGACACAATGGGGGCTAGAACAATGAAGGATATCACTCAAGTCCTAAAAGAAAATAACTGCCAACTTAGAATGAGATATCTTGCAAAAATACTTTTTTTCAAAATAAATGGAAATAAAGACATTTTCAGAAAGAAAAATTAAAATAATCAACAGACCCACATAAAAAAAAAAAAAGACCTAAAGAAAGTCCCACCTGCAGAAGGAAGGTGATCTCAGATGAAATCAAAGATATTCAGGAAAGAGTGAAGAGCAATAGGAAGAGTCAAAATGTGTGCATAACTAAAATGAATATGTTATCTGGAGAGAGAAAATTCCAAAGAATCTATCAAAAAACCCTCCTAGAACTAATAAGTGAGCTTAACAAGGTCATAGAAAAAAAGGTCAATAAACAAAAATTTACTGTACTTTTAAGTACCAATGAATGATGAATCCAAAATTTTAAAAGCAAAATCATTTACAATAGCATCCCAAAAAATGAAAGACTTAGTTATAAATGTAACAAATATATGCATGATCTGTGTGTTGAAAACTATAAAATACTGATGAAAGAAATCAAAGAAGGCCTAAATAAATGGAGAGCTAATCCATGCTTATGGATTGGAAAAATTAATAAAATGCAATTCTACCTCTCACCCCAAATGATCTATACGTTCAATGCAATCCTAATCGAAATGTCAGTATACTTAAAAATAAAATCACTACCAGGACACCTTAGTGGCTCAATCAGTTAAGCGTCTGCCTTCAGCTCAGGTCATGATCCCAGGTTCCTGGGATGGAGTCCCGCATGGGGCTCCTCACTCAATGGGGAGCCTGCTTCTCCCTCTGCCTGCCACTCCCCCGATTGTGCTCTCTCTCTCTCTCTCTCTGACAAATAAATAAACAAATTCTTAAAAAAAATAAAATAAAATAAAAAATCATGACAGACTGATTCTAAAATGTATGTGAGAAAGGCAAAAGATCTAGAATAACCAAAACAATTTTAAAAGGAAGAAAATGTTGGAGGACGTGAACTACCTAACTTCAAGACTTAACTATGGTAATCAAGACAATGTGGCATTAGCAAAAAGACACAGAAATAAATGGAACAAAACAGAATCTAAAAGTAAATTCAACAGATTTTTGACAAAGGTCAAAGACAATTCAATGGAGAAAGGATAGTTGTTTCAATAAATGGTGCTGGATTAATTAGATGTCCATATGCAAACAACAACAACAACAAACAAAACAAAACAAAAAAACCCTCGACCCATGCCTCCCACCTTATATAAAAATTAACTCAACGACTGCTAGGTATATACCCAAGATAACCAAAAGTGTATGTTCACACTTGTACATGAATGTTCATAGTAGCATCACTCATAGTAGCCAAGAAATGAAAACAACCCCAAATGTCCACAGAATGATGAATGGATAAATAAAATGCATATATCCATACAATAAAACATTATTCAGCCATAAAAAGGAATAAAGTACTGATACCTGCTACAAAATGGATGAACCTTGAAAACATTATACTAAGTCAAAGAATCTATAAAGACAAAAAGTAGGTTAGTAGTTGCCTAGGGCTGGAGGAGCGGCAAGGGCCGGTGACTGTTAATGGGCTCCAGGGCTTCCTCTTCAGATGATGAAATACTCTGGAATTAGATAGTGGAATTAGATAGTGGAGATGGTTGCATAACCTTGTGAATATTCTAAAAACCATCTAATTGTACACTTTCAAAAAGTAAATTTCATGGTATGTGAATTATATCTCAATAAAACAAAATGTTTTTCAAAATTAACTCAAAATGGACCATAAACCTAAATGTAGAATGTGAAACTACCAAACTTCAGTAGAAATACAGAAGACAATCTGCATGACTCTACATTACGCAAAGAGGTTCTAGATACTAAAAGCACAATCCACAGAAGCATGATCCACGAAGAAAATAATGTTAATTTGAACTTTATTAAAATTAAAAACTCTTGCTTTGTTGAAGACATTGTTACGAAAATTCAAAAGTGAGCCATGAACTGGAAAAAAAAGTTGCAAGTCATAGTTCTAACAAAGACTTATATACAGATTATATACATAACTCTTAGAACGCAACAATAAAAAAAACAAGCAATTCAATTTCTAAAGTGCCAAAAGTTCTGAACACCTACTTCACCAAAGAAGATATCTGGGTGGCTAATAAGCACATGAACAGATACTCAGCATAATTAGTCAGTAGGGACAAGCAAATTAAAACCACCATGAGATACAACTACATAACTATTAGAAAGGCTAATATTTAAAAGACTGCCAATACCAAGTGCTGATGAGGATGTGACGTAATTGGAAGCTTCAAGTATTGCTGGTGGAGACCCAAAATACCCTATGGCCCAGCAATCCTACTCCAATGTATTTATCCAAAAGAAATGAAACGCTATACTTGTACTAAATGAAGGTTTATAGGAGCTTTATTCATAGTCACCCCAAACCGGAAACACCCGAGATGTCTTTCAGCTAGCAAATGGATAAACAAAGCAGAGTACAACCACACAACTGAATACTACTCAGCAATAGAGAGGCGGAGCAAGATGGCGGAGGAGTAGGAGACCTAGATTTCGTCTGGTCTCAGGAATTCAGCTGAATAGGGATCAAACCATTCTGAACACCTACGAACTCAACAGGAGATCGAACAGGAGAGTAGCAACAACTCTCTGAACAGAGAAGCGACCACTTACTGGAAGGTAGGGCGTGCGGAGAAGTGAATCCGAGGCGATATTCGGGAGGATAGACGGCGGGGGAGGGGCCTCCGCCGGCCGCTTCTGGCAAGTGCTAGAGCCGCGGAGCACAAAATCGGACCTTTTAGAAGTCGGCTCGGCGGAGGGAAGTCGCTGCAGTGGCTAAGCGGGGGGTGGAATCCTCCCGGGACAGTGTGGTCTCAGGACCCTTGGGGTCACAGAGAGACCGGGGTGCCTGAGTGCAGCAGAGCTCCCAGGTATCAGAGCAGGGAAACCGGCTGCAGATACGGAGCAGAGTCGCGGGCTCTCAGCTCGGGGTTGCCATAAACTGTGATCTGCGGCCCAGTCGGGGCACGGCTCCCCCAGCAGGGACCCAACAAGCAGCAGATCCGGGGAGACTCCCCTTCCTTCCCGGGGAGGAGCGGTGCGGGAACGCACTGCAGGGATCTGCTGGGTTTGGAGACTCCGCGCGGGGTCGGGTGCCAGAGAGAGCAACGCTCGGTCACAGGCCGGGTGAGCACGGAGTGCGGCCGGAGACCGGGGACACGGAAGTGACTGCTTTTCTCTGGGGGCACACTGAGGAGCGGGGCCCCGAGTTCTCAGCTCCTTCAAGTGGAGATTGGGAGGCCACCATTTCTGCCCTGGGCCTCCAAAGCTGTACCGAGAGCTTGCAGGGAACAAAAGCTCCTGAGAGCAAACCGGAGCAGCTTCCTTAGCCCGGACCGACAAGGGCGGGGCAATTCCGCCTCCGGCAAAGACATTTGGGAACCACGGCAACAGGCCCCTCCCCCAGAAGATCAGCACAAACAGCCAGCAAGCCAAGACCAAGTTGATCGATCAAGGAGAATAGGAGAACTCCAGCGCTAGGGGAATACTGCACATAGATTCATGGCTTTTTTTTTTTTTTTTAACCATGATTCATTATTTCATCAAAGTTAATTTTTGTTGACTGTTTTTTTTTTATTTTTCTTTTTCCCTTTTTCAACCAACATCTTATAAATCCCTTTTTAAAAAAAAAAAAAAAACATTTTTTATTTTTCATTTTTAGAGTCATATTTTATCCCTTCATAGTAGTTACCCTTACTTTTGGCATATATATATAAGTTGTTCTCTCTTTAAAATTTTGAGGTACAGTTTCTTCTAACAGATCAAAATATACCCTAAATCACCAGTGTATGGCTTTGTTCTAGTCTCCTGCCTGATCACATTCTCTCCCTTTTTCCTTTTTTTTTTTCTTATATCTTCTTTCTTTTTTCAAACAACTTATCTTACCAAGTCCTTTTATAAAATCTTTTATAATTTTCATCTTTACAGTCATCTTCCATCCCTTCATTGTATCAACCCTTATTTTGTACATATATGTCTTTCTTCCTTTAAAATTTTAGGAGGCACTTTTTTCTAACAGACCAAAATACGCCCAAAATCTAGTGTGTGGCACTGATCTATGCACTAGCCTGATCATATTTGATCATATTCTGCCTTTTTTGTATTGTTTTGTTTTAGTTTTTATCTTTTTTTTCTTTTTCTCTTTCTTTTTTCTTTCTTTCCCTTTCTTTTCCCCTGGTGTCAGGTCTTTTCTGATTTGTATACAGTATTTGCTGGGGACGTTGTTAACCTGTTAGCATTTTGTTCTCACATTCATCTATTCTCCTCTGGACAAAATGACAAGACGAAAGAAATCACCTCAGCAAAAAGAACAAGAGGTAGTACCGTCAGCCAGGGACCTACTCAATACCGATATTAGTACGATGTCGGACCTAGAGTTCAGAATCATGATTTTAAAGATACTAGCTGGGCTTGAAAAAAGCGTGGAAGTTATTAGAGAAACCCTTTCTGGAGAAATAAAAGAACTAAAATCTAACCAAATCGAAATCAAAAAGGCTATTGATGAGGTGCAATCAAAAATGGGGGCACTAAATGCTAGGATAAATGAGGCAGAAGAGAGAATCAGCGATATAGAAGACCAAATGATGGAAAATAAAGAGGCTGAGAAAAAGAGAGAGAAACAACTACAGGATCACGAGGGCAGAATTCGAGAGATAAGTGATATGATAAGACGAAACAACATTAGAATAATTGGGATCCCAGAAGAAGAAGAGAGAGAGAGAGGGGTAGAAGGTATATTGGAGCAAATTATAGCACAGAACTTCCCTAATGTGAGGAAGGAAACAGGCATTAAAATCCAGGAGGCACAAAGAACCCCTCTCAAAATCAATAATAATAGGTCAACACCCCGACATCTAATAGTAAAACTTACGAGTCTCAGAGACAAAGAGAAGATCCTGAAAGCAGCTCGGGAGAAGAGATATGTAACCTACAATGGTAGAAACATTAGATTGGCAACAGACCTATCCACAGAGACCTGGCAGGCCAGAAAGGACTGGCAAGATATCTTCAGAGCACTAAACGAGAAAAATATGCAGCCAAGAATACTATATCCAGCTAGGCTATCATTGAAAATAGAAGGAGAGATAAAAAGCTTCCAGAACAAACAAAAACTAAAGGAATTTGCAAACACGAAACCAGCCCTCCAAGAAATATTGAGAGGGGTCCTCTAAGCAAAGAAAGAACCTAAAAGCAGCAAAGAGCAGAAACGAACACAGACAACAGACAGTTAACAGTCACCTTACAGGTAATACAATGACACTAAATTCATACCTTTCAATAGTTACCCTGAATGTAAATGGGCTAAATGCCCCAATCAAAAGACACAGGCTATCAGATTGGATTAAAAAACAAGACCCATCAATATGCTGTCTGCAAGAGACTCATTTTAGACCCAAAGACACCCCCAGATTGAAAGTGAGGGGGTGGAAAACCATTTACCATGCTAATGGACACCAAAAGAAAGCTGGGGTGGCAATCCTTATATCAGACAAACTAGATTTTAAAACAAAGACTGTAATAAGAGATGAGGAAGGACACTATATCCTACTTAAAGGGTCTATCCAACAAGAAGATCTAACAATTGTAAATATCTATGCCCCGAACATGGGAGCAGCCAATTATATAAGGCAATTAATAACAAAAGCAAAGAAACACATTGATAGCAATACAATAATAGTGGGGGACTTTAACACCCCCCTGACTGAAATGGACAGATCATCTAAGCAAAAGATCAACAAGGAAATAAAGACTTTAAATGACACACTGGACCAAATGGACTTCACAGACATATTCAGAACATTCCATCCCAAAGCAAAGGAATACACATTCTTCTCTAGTGCCCATGGAACATTCTCCAGAATTGATCACATCCTAGGTCACAAATCAGGTCTCAATCGGTACCAAAAGATTGGGATCATTCCCTGCATATTTTCAGACCACAATGCTTTGAAACTAGAACTCAACCACAAGAGGAAAGTCGGAAAGAACTCAAATACATGGAGGCTAAAGAGCATCCTACTAAAGAATGAATGGGTCAACCAAGAAATCAAAGAAGAATTAAAAAAATTCCTGGAAACCAATGAAAATGAAAACACAACTGTTCAAAATCTTTGGGATACAGCAAAGGCAGTCCTGAGAGGAAAGTATATAGCAATACAAGCCTTTCTCAAGAAACAAGAGAGGTCTCAAATACACAACCTAACCCTACACCTAAAGGAGCTGGAGAAAGAACAGCAAATAAAGCCTAAACCCAGCAGGAGAAGAGAAATCATAAAGATCAGAGCAGAAATCAATGAACTAGAAACCAAAAGAACAGTAGAACAGATCAACGAAACTAGAAGCTGGTTCTTTGAAAGAATTAACAAGATTGATAAACCCCTAGCCAGACTGATCAAAAAGAAAAGAGAAATGACCCAAATCAACAAAATCATGAATGAAAGAGGAGAGATCACAACCAACACCAAAGAAATACAAACAATTATAAGAACATATTATGAGCAACTCTATGCCAACAAATTAGATAACCTGGAAGAAATGGGTGCATTCCTAAAGATGTATCAACTACCAAAATTGAACCAGGAAGAAATAGAAAACCTGAACAGACCTATAACCACTAAGGAAATTGAAACAGTCATCAAAAATCTCCCAAGAAACAAAAGCCCAGGGCCAGATGGCTTCCCAGGGGAATTCTATCAGACATTTCAAGAAGAATTAATACCTATTCTCCTGAAACTGTTCCAAAAAATAGAAATGGAAGGGAAACTTCCAAACTCATTTTATGAGGCCAGCATTACCTTGATCCCAAAACCAGACAAAGACCCCATCAAAAAAGAGAATTACAGACCAATATCCTTGATGAACATGGATGCAAAAATTCTCACCAAAATACTAGCCAATAGGATCCAACAGTACATTAAAAGGATTATTCACCAGAACCAAGTGGGATTTATTCCTGGGCTGCAAGGCTGGTTCAACATCCGCAAATCAATCAATGTGATACAATACATTAACAAAAGAAAGAGCAAGAATCATATGATCCTCTCAATAGATGCAGAAAAAGCATTTGACAAAGTACAACATCCTTTCTTGATCAAAACTCTTCAGAGTATAGGGATAGAGGGTACATACCTCAATATCATAAAAGCCATCTATGAAAAACCTACAGCGAATATCATTCTCAATGGGGAAAGGCTGAGAGCTTTTCCCCTAAGGTCAGGAACGCGGCAGGGATGTCCACTCTCACCACTGCTATTCAACATAGTATTGGAAGTCCTAGCCACAGCAATCAGACAACAAAAAGAAATCAAAGGCATCCAAATCGGCAAAGAGGAAGTCAAACTCTCACTCTTTGCAGATGATATGATACTGTATGTGGAAAACCCAAAAGACTCCACCCCAAAACTGCTAGAACTCATACAGGAATTCAGTAAAGTAGCAGGATATAAAATCAATGCACAGAAATCAGTGGCATTCCTATACACCAACAACAAGACAGAAGAGAGACAAATCAAGGAGTCGATCCCATTTACAATTGCACCCAAAACCATTAGATACCTAGGAATAAATCTAACCAAAGAGGCAAAGGATCTGTACTCAGAAAACTATAAAATACTCATGAAAGAAATCGAAGAAGACACAAAGAAATGGAAAAACGTTCCATGCTCATGGATTGGGAGAATCAACATTGTGAAGATGTCAATGCTACCTAGAGCAATCTACACATTCAATGCAATCCCCATCAAAATACCATCCACTTTTTTCAAAGAAATGGAACAAATAATCCTAAAATTTGTATGGAACCAGAAAAGACCCAGAATAGCCAGAGGAATACTGAAAAAGAAAAGCAAAGCTGGCGGCATCACAATTCCGGACTTCCAGCTCTATTACAAAGCTGTCATCATCAAGACAGTATGGTACTGGCACAAAAACAGACACATAGATCAATGGAACAGAATCGAGAGCCCAGAAATGGACCCTCAACTCTATGGTCAACTTATCTTTGACAAAGCAGGAAAGAATGTCCAATGGCAAAAAGACAGTCTCTTCAACAAATGGTGTTGGGAAAATTGGACAGCCACATGCAGAAGAATGAAACTAGACCATTTCCTTACACCACACACAAAAATAGACTCCAAATGGTTGAAAGACCTAAACGTGAGACAGGAGTCCATCAAAATCCTAAAGGAGAACACAGGTAGCAACCTTTTCGACCTTAGCCGCAGCAACTTCTTCCTAGAAACATCGCCAAAAGCACGGGAAGCCAGGGCAAAAATGAACTATTGGGATTTCATCAAGATAAAAAGCTTTTGCACAGCAAAAGAAACAGTCCACAAAACCAAAAGACAACCAACAGAATGGGAGAAAATATTTGCAAATGACATATCAGATAAAGGGCTAGTATCCAAAATCTATAAAGAACTTATCAAACTCAACACCCAAAGAACAAATAATCCAATCAAGAAATGGGCAGAAGACATGAACAGACATTTCTCCAAAGAAGACATCCAAATGGCCAACAGGCACATGAAAAAGTGCTCAACATCGCTCGGCATCAGGGAAATCCAAATCAAAACCTCAATGAGATACCACCTCACACCCGTCAGAATGGCTAAAATTAACAAGACAGGGAACGACAGATGTTGGCGGGGATGTGGAGAAAGGGGAACCCTCCTACACTGTTGGTGGGAATGCAAGCTGGTGCAACCCCTCTGGAAAACAGTATGGAGGTTCCTCAAACAGTTGAAATTAGAGCTACCGTTCGATCCAGCAATTGCACTACTGGGTATTTACCACAAAGACACAAATGTAGGGACCCGAAGGGGTACGTGTACCCCAATGTTTATAGCGGCAATGTCCACCATAGCCAAACTGTGGAAAGAGCCAAGATGCCCATCGACAGATGAATGGATAAAGCAGATGTGGTATATATACACAATGGAATATTATGCAGCCATCAAAAGGAATGAGATCTTGCCATTTGCAACGACGTGGATGGAACTGGAGGGTGTTATGCTGAGTGAAATAAGTCAATCAGAGAAAGACATGTATCACATGACCTCACTGATATGAGGAATTCCTAATCTCAGGAAAGAAACTGAGTGTTACTGGAGTGGTTGGGGGTGGGAGGGATGGGGTGGCTGGGGTGATAGACATTGGGGAGGGTATGTGCTACAGTGAGCGCTGTGAATTGTGCAAGACTGTTGAATCACAGTTCTGTACTTCTGAAACAAATAACGCAACGTATTTTAAGAAAAAAGAAAAAGAAGAAGATAACAGGAGAGGAAGAAAAGGGGAGTATGTCAGAGGGGGAGACGAACCATGAGAGATGATGGACCCTGAAAAACAAACTGAGGGTTCTAGAGGGGAGGGGGGTAGGGGGATGGGTTAGCCTGGTGATGGGTATTGAGGAGGGCACGTTCTGCATGGAGCACTGGGTGTTATGAACAAACAATGAATCATGGAACACTGCACCAAAAACTAATGATGTAATATATGGTGATTAACATAAGAATAAAAAATTTAAAAATAAAATAAAATAAAATGAATACTACTCAGCAATAAAAAGGAACAAACTAGTGACTCACACAACAACCTGTATGAATCTTAAATGCATATTTCTATGTGAGAGAAGTCAGACCCAGACCTAGGTGTTGGAGTTAGGGAGAAAGTTGACTAGAAGCGGACAGCACAGGAAATCTTGAAACTGATAGACGGTTCTATATCAAGACTTAGGTGGTGGATACATGACTCTATGCATTTGACAAAACCCATAGAACAGTACACAACAAAGAATGAAGTTTGCTGTATGTAAACTTTTAAAAAATCAACCAGGATGTGGAAAGAACCCAAAATGAAGTAGAAACCGTAGACTCACAAGTGAAAAATGAGTATTGTTTCTACAGAAAAATTATAATATCATGTGAGGTGTAAAACATATGTAGAATTAAAACATGTGAAAATAATAGCATAAAAATTGAAGGTGGCAGTGGTGCCTGGGTGGCTCAGTCGTTTAAGCATCTGACGCTTAATTTTGGCTCAGGTCATGATCTCAGGGTTGTGGGATCCAGGCTCCTCCCTTGTTGGGCTCCATGCTCAGCAGGGAGCCTGCTTGGGATTTTTTCTCTCACTCTCCCTCTGCCCTTCCCCTCTCCATGCTCTCTTTCTCTCTCTCTAAAATAAATAAATGAAAACAAATTTTTTTAATTGGAGGTGGTAACTGACTGAGGCACCCAGGTGCCCCTAGCTTATTCCTTTTTATCATCAAGTAGTATCCCAGGGTATGAATGGATCAGTTTGTTTAACTATTCACCCATTGAAGAACATCTGTGTTGTTTCCCCTTGTTTGGCTATTATGAATAAAGTGCTATAAACATTCATGTTAAGGTTTTTGTATGAATATAAGTTTTCGTTTCTTAGTAGTACCAAATTATTTTCCAATCTGCAAGCCTTTAGTTTCCTTTTCTTGCCTTTTTGCACTGGCTAGAACTTCCAGGACTACGTTGAATAAATAAAGCAAACATCTTTGCCTCATTAATTTAAGAGGGAAAGGATTAAGTCTTAACTATAATGTTAGTTGTAGATTTTTTTGTAGCTGCTCTTTATCAAGTTGAGGAAGTTCTCTATTCCTATTTTTCTGAGAGGTTGTTTTTTTTTTTAATCATGAATAGGTATTGAATTTTGTCAAAGTTTTTGTTGTATCACTTGATATGATCATGTGGGATTTTTTTGTTTGTTTAGTCTGTTAATATGGCAGATTACACTGATAAATTTTTGAATATTGAATCAGCTTTGCATCCCTGCCATTAACCCAACTTAGTTATGGTATATAATTCTTTTAATATATTGCGGGATTCTGTATGCCAATTTTTTCAAGGATTTTTTTTGAATCTATATATTTGAGGGATATTGATCTTTTTTTGTATGAATTCAGTTGAGTTTGAGTGCCAGGTAATATTAGCGTCATGAAATGAATTGAGAAGTGTGCCCTTCTCATCTATTTTCTAGAAATGATTATATAAAATTAATGTTAATTCTTCCTTAAATATTTTGTAGAATTCTCCACTAAAACCATCTGGGCCTGGAGATTTCTTTTTGGGGAGTTTTTAAATTACAAATTCAATATCCTTAATAGTTATAGGACTATTCAAAATATCTGTTTCATATTGAGTAAATTGTGGTAATTGATGTTGTAATTGGTGTTGGTCTATTTCATGTAAGTTATTCCTGCTTACTCTTGATTATATTTACATAATACATCATTTTCCAGCCTATTATTTTCAATCAGGCTATATCATTACATTTAAATGGACTTGTGTGTGTGTGTGTGTGTGTGTGTGTGTGTGTGTGTGTGTGTGTGTGTAGGCAGCATATACTTCGGTTATGTTTTTTAATCCATGCTGCCAATCTCTGTCTTTTGATTATTGTATTTAGATAGTTTATATTTAATGTAATTATTGATCTGCTAGGGTTTAAGTCTACCATTTTATTTTTTGTTTTCTGTTTTTTTCATCCTGTTTTTCATTTCTCTTTTCTCTCTTATACCTTCCTGTGGATTACTTAACTTTTTAAAAATTCCATTTTGATTTACCTATAGTGTTTTTCAGTGTATCTCTTTGCAGAGGTTTTTTTTTGTGGTTGCTGTAGGTATTGCATTATATATACATAACTTATCACAATCTGTCATTTTACCAGTTCAAGTGAAGAATAGACTTTATTTCCCTTTATGTTCCTTTATTCTCTCCCACTTATAATACAATTGTTTTAAATATTTCCCCTATATTCATTTAGAACCACTAAGATAGTATTATAATATTGCTTGAATCATTAAACATTATTTTAGAAAAATTAAGATGAGAAAGCCTATTATATTTACCCATATTTTTCCTTACTGTTCTAAAGTTCCTCATTTTATTATTTCCTTTCTGTTTAGGGTATTTCCTTTTGTCATTCTTTTAGGATAGTTCTGCTGGTGACAAATTCTCATACTTTTCCTTCATCAGAGAATGTCTTCATTTTTTTCTTCATTTCTGAAGGATATTTTTGCTAGCTATAGGACTCTGAATTGACAGCACTTGAAAATATTGTGCCACTTTCTTCTGGCCTTTATATTTTCTGATGAGAAATATACCATAATTCAAATTGTTTTTCCCTCCAGGTAAGGTGTCATTTTTATCTGCCTACTTTCAAGAACTTTCTTTACCTTTAGTTTTCAGTAGTTTAATTACGATGCATCTTAGTATAGATATCTCTGAGTTTATCCTATTTGGGAATCATCCAGCTTCTTGAATTATAGGTTTATGTTTTTTGACAAATTTGGAAAAGTTTCCACCATTGCTTCTTCTCATAGTTCTTCAGTGTCCCAATGATGGGACACTGATGTCCCAAATGTTAGATATTTTGCTGTAGTCCTACATATCTGAAGATACCTAAAGCTCTCTCTCTGTCTGTCTCTCCTCCAACCCCCCCCCCTCTTTCAGATTGGAGAGTTTCCATAGTTTTGGCTTCTGGTTCATTGATTCTTTGCTCTGTCTTCCATTCCACTGTTGATCCTACTCCCTGAGCTTTTTATTTTGGTTATGGTATTCTTTAGTTCTGGTATTTCCATTTGGTTCTTCTTCATATCTCCTATTTCTTTGCTAAGACTTTCTATTTTTTTTTTGTTTCAAATATATTTTTAATAGTCTGTTGAAGCATTTTTATCATGATTACTTTAAAATTTGTCAGATAATTTTAGCATCTCTGCCTCTTCTACACTGTGAGCACAATGAGAATTTCAGCAGAATTCTTCACATATGGAAATTCCTTCTGAATATTTGTGATTTTTTTCTTCAAATTTTTAGCTGTCATATGCACACTCAATTCAACACAATTTTTTGCTACTTGTTTTTATTGAGTCTTTCTAAAACATTCAATTTAGTTAATATAGAAAAACAAATTCATTTCTTCTTATACTCAGATTTTATGAGTTTATGTTATATTAATTTTTTTTAAAAATTTTATCTATTTATTTGACAGAGATACATAGCAAGAGAGGGAACACAAGCAGGGGGAGTGGGAGAGGGAGAAGCAGGCTTCTCACTGAGCAGGAAGCCCGATGCAGGGCTCGAACCCAGGACCCTGGGATTATGACCTGAGCTGAAGGCAGATGCTTAACAACTGAGCCACCCAGGCACCCCAAGTTTATGTTATATTTAAATCAAGAGGTAATGAAAATTACAAGTAAAGCTGACATAAACAGTCTTAGGAACGTACACAACTGATTTTTAGTAAGCAGACAAGACAATTCGTGTTGGAGAGTAGCATACCAGTTACAAGTATTTATTGTACTGAGAGCACCAGTTCATATGTTTTATAGAGAAAATAAAGAAATATTTTTAAATGGAGGCCTATTAGCAGAGCTTCTATATATTTGAAGATCATGATAATTTTCACTAATAATCAAATTTACTAATGGGAGTCTACATTAATAGCAGACAAAATAGACTTTAAGACAAGAAATATTAAGGGGCTCCTGGGTGGCTCAGTCGTTAAGCATCTGCCTTCGGCTCTGGTCATGATCCCAGGATCCTGGGACTGAGCCCCACATCGAGCTCCCTGCTTGGCAGATGGCCTGCTTCTCCCTCTCCCTCTCCCACTCCCGCTGCTTGTGTTCCCTTTCTTGCTGTGTCTCTCTCTGTCAAATAAATAAATAAAATCTTTTTTAAAAGAAAACAAGAAATATTAGTGGCGATAAAGAGGGAAATTTTTATAATAAGGGATCATTATATATCAGGAATATATTAATATATCAGGAAGTAAAAATTATAAATATGTATGCACTTAACAAGAGAGCCTCAAAATACATAAAGCAAAAACTAATGGAATTGAAAGGAGAAACAGACAATCCAACAATAATAATTGGAGATTTCAACATCCCACTCTCAATAATTGATCAATCAGTTAGAAAGTCAGAAAAACAGATAAGTTATCAATAACATTATCAACCAACTTGACTTAACTGACGTGTATACAATACTCTACCCAAAGACTACAGAATAAACATTCTTTTCAAGAACACATAGAACATTCTCCAGGATAAATCATATGCTGGAGCACAAAATGGGTCTGTAAAACTTTAAAAAGATTGAGGGCGCCTGGGTGGCTCAGATGGTTAAGCATCTGCCTTCGGCTCAGGTCATGGTCCCAGGGTCCTGGGATCGAGTCCCGCATCGGGCTCCCTGCTCCTTGGGAGCCTGCTTCTCCCTCTGCCTCTCTATCTCTCTCTCTGTGTGTGTCTCTCATGAATAAATAAATAAAATCTTTAAAAAAAAAAAAACTTTAAAAAGATTGAAATCATACAAAGTATGTTCCCCGACCACAATAAAACTAAATTAGAGATCCATAAGAAAGAAATAGGAAAAATGCCAAAAATTTGTAAATTAAATAACATTCTTAGAACATAAATCAATGAAATAGAAGGTAGAGAAAATCAATAGAACCAAATTTGGTTATTTGAAAAAGTCAATTAAATTGGAAAATTCTTAGCCAGACTATCCAGAAAGTGAGAGAGAAAATACAAATTACCAAAGTCAAGAATAAAGAAGATGTATCATTACTGACACTACAAAAATTAAGAGGATTATAAGATAATACATGAACAACTTTATGCCATCAAATTAGACAACTAAGATTAAGTGGGAAAATTCCTAGAAGTACACAAATTACCAAAATTGACTGAAAAAGAATTGAAAATCTGAATAAACTTATCATGAAAAATGAAACTGATTGAGTAATTAGACATCTTCCCACAAAGAAAAGACTAAGCCCAGTTGGATTTACTGGTGAATCAAATATTAAATATTTAAAGAAGAAATAATACTTCACAAACTCAAGAAATAGTTGAAGGAGGGAATACTTGCAAATCATTCTATGATGCTAGATTTAGCCAAAAATCAAAGCCAAACAAAGATGTCATACACACAAAAAAAGAAAACCAACATGCCTCATGAAAATAGATGCAAGAATCCTTAACAAAATATTAGTGAACCAAATTCAGCAACATATAAAAAGGATTACACACTGTGACTAAGTGTGTTTATCCCAAGAATGTAAAGTTGGTTTATTATTTGAAGATAAATTAATATAGTTTACCATATTAAAAGAATAAAAGGCAAAACTCACATAATTTCAAACAGAAATAAACAATAATAACTAGAGATTTTAATACCTCACTCAGTAGTTGCAGGAAAAGCTTTTGACACATCCAAGTGCCAATTCATGATTTTAAAAACTTATGCTGGGACAGACTGGATATCCATATGAAAACAAAAATGAACTTAGACTCTTAACTCATACCATATACAAAAATTAACTTCAAATGGATCACAGTCAAAAAGTTAAACATAGAGTTAGCATATGACCTAGCAATCCTATTTTCTCCTAGATATAGATCCAAGAGAATTGAAAATATATGTGCACACAAAAATTTGTACACAAACGTTCACAGCAGCATTATTCATAATTGCCAAAAAGTGGAAACAACCCAAATCTCCATCAATAAGGAATGGATAAACAAAATGTTGCAAATCCATATGGTAATATAGGAATATTATTTGGCCATAAAAAAGAAATGAGGTTCTCGTACATGCTACAACATGCATTAATCTTGAAAACACTATGCTGAGTGGAAGAAGCCAGACACAAAAGGCCTCATATTGTATGATTCCATTTGTATGGAATGTTTAGCATAGGCAAGTCCATAGAGGGAGGAAGCAGATTCATGATTGCCAGGGACTGGGGGAGGGAGAAAGCAGATTCATGATTGCCAGGGACTGGGGGAGGGAGAAAGCAGATTCATGATTGCCAGGGACTGGGGGAGGGAGAAAGCAGATTCATGATTGCCAGGGACTGGGGGAGGGAGAAAGTAGATTCATGATTGCCAGGACTGGGGGAGGGAGAAAGCAGATTCATGATTGCCAGGGACTGGGGGAGGGAGGAGTGGGCAGTGACTGCTCATGGGTGGGGGGTTGCTTTTTTGGGTGATGAAATTTTCTGGAATTAGATAGTGGTGACATTTATACAACTTTGTAATATATTTAAACCACTGAATTTTACCTTTTTAAAGGATGGAATTTATAGCATGTGAATTATATCTCAAAAAAGTTGTGTTTTGTTTTTTGGGTTTTTTTTTTCAAATAGATCACAGATCTAGATGTAAAAGCTATTTACCTAGGGCTGGGACTGGAACTTAGTATTGACTGAAAATGCACCCAAGAGAATTTGGGGGGATGCTGGAAATGTTCTAAAACTGGATTATAGTCATGATTGCACAACTCTTTAAGTTTACTAAAAATCATTGCATTGTTCACTTACGATGGGTGATTTTTTATTAAAATATAATTGATATACAATGTTATATTAGTTTCAGATGTACAGCATATTGATTTGACAATGCTATACATTACTCAGTACTCACCATAGTAAGTGTAATCACCATCCATCGCCATACAATGTTATTATAATATTACTGATTATATTCCCTATGCTGTACTATTCTCTCCATGACTTATTTTATAACTAGAAGTTTGTACCTCCTAATCCCCTTCACCTATCCCCCCCACCCTCTCCCCTTTGGCAACCACCAGTTTGTTCTCTGTATTTATGAGTCTGTTTGTCTGTTTGTTTCGTCTTTTTGATTCCACACGTAAGTGAAATCATATGGTATTTGTCTTTCTCAATCTGCTTTATTCATTTCACTTAGCATAATACCCTCTAGGTCCATCCATGTTGTAGCAAATGGCAAGATTTCATTCTTTTTTATGGCTGAGTAATATTCTATACAATGGGTGATTTTGTGGAATGTAAACTTTACCTCAATAAACCTGTTCAGAAAAACAAACCCACTGAAAACAGAAATCAAAATGTCATAGTAAATAATGGAGGGAAGTTGGGGTGGGAATTTAACTTAAAAATGAAACAAAGAAGGATAACAAGAGGGGGCACGGGAGTGTTCAATATTCTGCTTCTTGATCTCATTGTGAGTTATAGTTTGTGAAAATTCTTTGAACTGTGTTCTTATATGCAGTTTTCGGCAGATATATTACACCACAATTAAAGGTTTAAAAAATGGCATTAGGGCCTGGGAGGGGCCATGAATGACCCAATTATGAGTTACAGAAGCTGAGAGGCTGTTCAGAAGTCATCCAGTTGTTCTTGGGTCCCCATGCGATTTCTGCCCCTTTATTGCCACTATTTTATAATAATCTGCACTATTAGAGCAGACCTAAATGAATTTCTGTTTCTTACTGTGAAGAAGCTTCACTAACAGACCCACACAGATAGTACCAACATGGCACCTCTAAGAGGGCTATGAATTTTGTACCTGGCTGAATCCCTAGTGCCTGAAACAATACCTGGCAATATAGTAGGTTCTCAATGTGTACCACTTGAATGCGTGAACAAATGGATGAACAGAGGAATAGTTGTAAAGGAAAGGAAGTCTAGAAGGACAGATTTTTCAAACACATACATTTTTGAGGCAACCCAGCCCGTATTTCCACTGGGATGTGGACAAAAATTGCTGGGAGCCCAGAGTATGAAATAATGCCCTGGGGAATGTGAGGAAAGTGGGGCAGAGGAGGACACATGGGAGCTGGGTCTTGAAGGATGAGTAGGAGTTTGCCAGAGAAAGAATGGAAGGGAGTGGGACAAACACAGACAAAAGTACATTGCTGTGAAAGAGCCTAGAATTCTTCAGCACCCTGAGAAGACTCATGTGGCAGAAGTGCAGGGTTCATAGTGAAGGAGAGATGAGAGATGAGGCCAGAGAGGTAAACTGGGAATAGATGGAAAAGGGTCATCTATTCACAGCAAGTCATTTGTACTGACTCCTGCAGGAATCACAGCCAAGAAAGAATTTTAAGCAGGGGTAAAATTCACTTTTTAGGGAGCTCATTTTGGCTGGAGGAAGAAGAGTTTAAATTCATGGGCTATCTGCTCTGTTGGTATTTACACTTCCTTGTCTTGATCTCTCTCTCTCTGCATTCTTCTCTTCCTTTCTCTCTCTCTGCCTTCCTCCCTCCCTCCCTCTCTGTCTCTGTCTCTCTCTCATGTGTTGTCTTGTATAGGTCTCTCTGATGTATTTCTTTCCATTTTTTTCTCAAGACACTACACTTTGCGGGCGCCTGGGTGGCTCAGTTAGTTAAGCAACTGCCTTCGGCTCAGGTCATGATCCCAGGGTCCTGGGACTGAGCCCTGCATTGGGCTCCTTGCTCAGAGGGAAGCCTGCTTCTCCCTCTCCCCCTGCCTGCCACTCCACCTGCTTGTGCTCTCTCTCGCTCTGTCAAATAAATAAAATCTTAAAAAAAAAAAAAAGACACTACCCTTTGAAGATATCCTTCAACCGCCTCCATCTTATCTGCCCAAACAGCTTTCAGATTCCATCTCCAGGATTCATTTTCTCCAGGACACTAGTCCCAGCCAGGCTTGGGTCCTTCACAAACAACTAGCTCAGGATTTCCTCTTGAACAACAAGCTCTTTGGGGCCTCACCAGTGCACAGACGAGATATGTGGAAGAAGGAGCCACCCTCTATGGGCCCAGAGAAAGTGAGCCACCAGGTCCCGAGGCCTCCACAGAACCAGTGAACTGGGAAGAGCACACTCTCCTCTCAGGCATCCTGATACTGCTCACAACACAGATGGTGCCAACAGCTCTGAAGCCATCGCCCTTCTTGCCTCCTCCAGGAGAGCCTAATGCCTGTCTGGCCTTGTGCTCGGCAACGTTTCCGGGCTTGTGCCCACCCTCCGCAGGCAAACGACCACCGGGTCAGTAGGGCCCCTCCTCCAAGCCGAGCATGGAACTCCTCTCCAGGACAGTTCTCTCCCCTGGGACAAGAGGGTCAAGCTGCTCTTCTAGACAGGACCTCAGAGATGTGCAGCAAGGGCCCTGGCCCAATTTATCACCACGGGGCTATAATTAGGTTTGTTAACATACAGTCCAGTGTAGTCTTGTTGACTAGGAACTTAATCACGTTACTATTGAGTTCCTGTACGTATTGCTTGGGGTGACTGTTTTACTTGTAGAATTATAGCCAAGCCCAACGGGAGGAAATTAGCTTTGGACACAAGTTTGTAGGGGGGTTCTTTTTCCTTATGACTTTGTCTCCCTCCCCCCCTTCCATGTGAAAATATTTAGCAAACAGTGACAATGATGAAAAACAGTAGGAAACAAAATGTTCTACATTAGTATAAAACATGAAAAATGCAGCAAGGACCCTTAGCGGTACAACATGTGTTATGCTGGCTGGCAGTCCATTAGCTCTGATAGACATTTCACTTACCTAAGTCAAATATAACAGTCTAGTATTCATTAATATAAGAAGGGGCTGTGGAATCGGAGCTACCATCTGGCTGGGCCGACAGAATAATCTACAACTCATGATTAGGTCTAAGGAGTGGGGTTTCACTTTAATCTTTCTCATTGCTCGAAATTTCCATCTGCGCAGTTCGGCACATCATTTTTCTTCAAGACAAATGTGCTGTTTTTCATGTTCCAAAATTAGATCAGAAGAAAACGATTAATCATGTCACGGCCTGGGAAAGGAAACAAAGCTCCGATATTCTGCTGCTCTCCTCTCCCCCACCCCCCCAACCCCCCCAACCCCCCCAACCCCCCCAACCCCGGCCCGGCCCACCCTTCCCAGGGCCGGGCTGGTTGCAAGTTTGGCTTTTTTCCCCAACCTCTGGGTTTTCAGCACAACTTTCTGAGACGCCACCGCCAGCCGAGAGGAGGAGGGTGGGACAGGAGCGCAAGGGCACCGGCTGGGCCTGCGGGGAAAGCCGGGGGGGGGGGGGGGGGGGGCGGCGGGACCAAGCCCCCTCCCCCCCCCCCCGCCCCGCGCGCCCCCGGCCCCCCGCGGGTCACCTCCGGCCGGGCCGCACCTTCTGCTTCCCCCGCCCCGGAGACACTCTCCCCCCCAGTCCGGGCGCTGGGCGCTGCCGCTCGCCCAGAGTGACAAAAGGGCTGCGAGCCTCCCTCCCGCGTGTCCCCCTCCCGCGGCCGCCAGCGTCCTGTCTGTCAGCCGGCTCGCAAGTCATAACAAATCCCTGGCGCGGAGCTGAAGCTGAGCATTTGCCGGAGCGTCATGGGGATGATGAATGACCCGCAGGCCTTTGAAGTGCTCTGCCAGTTCAGCTGGGTCCGCGGTGCTGACAGAGAAATATACACAACAGCGTAACCAATAATGAGAACATTAAACATTCCTGCGCCGTGACAGGCTGACAGAAAAACCCAGGCTCCCATCAATCACGGTGCAGATAGAACCCTGACAACTGGCCCCTCACTGATACCCGCGGTCACCTTGCCCTCTCCCCTCGCGCGTTCTCGCCGGGCTCCCTCCCCGGCCTCCCTCCGGTTTTCCTCTTTCTTTCCCTCCCGACTCCCCGCACCCCTCCTCTCCGCTTCTCCCTGCTCCTCTCCCCTCCCTCTCGCCGCTCTCCCTTCCCCACCTCCTCTGCCTCCTCCTCAGCGCCCCCTGCCCTCGGAGACTGCCTTCGGAGGAGCCTCGTGGAGGTCAAGCGAGGTTTGGGCCACTTGCATTTTGTTAGGCTGCCCTTGCTGAAGCAATCTTCGAAGAAGTGTGAAGTTTTTAAGTTCACGGTTAACAATCTGTCGCTCTTAACCAGAGGCAAAAGAATAATACAGTCACTGTAGGTAAAACCTCATTTGGAAATATTACAAGTCTAAAGCGAGACCCATATGAACCCCTTCTCCCTCCTCTGCAGGGGAAGGGTCTCTCCGGGAGTCTTCCTGCGTGACTTTGGCAGGGGACCCTTCTCTTCCCAGCCAGCCATGGCCTCTTTCATCTCAACTGGGTTTATCTGACGCGATCTGGTTTCTGATCTGCCGGAAAGGGGAAAACAGCAGAGAAACACAAAGATGTCTTCCTTTTCCTCCAACAGGAAATGGAATCTGCCCAGATAACGCCTATTGGAAGGACTTTGGCCCAGTTCCCCGAGGAGCTGCTGGTGACCTCTTAGCCACTCTCTGGATCCCACAGGGCTGCCAAGAGAACTTAGTTTTGGCCACACTTTCCTTGGCTGAGCCTCTACTCCCACCTCGTGAAGGTGAGGCATTTCCCCGTGGTCTCCCCAACCCCCAGATTATCCCTGCCAGGCCCACACCCCACTAGTCAGCAAGGGCTCATTGAAAGAGCCCTGGGCCAGGGGCAGTGAGAAGCCAGGGTTCTATTCCCACCAGGAGAACTTGAGCAAGGCCAGAATTGCCCTGGACCTCCCTTTCTTCATCCACAGCAAGGGAGTAGAAGCCCCCACCTCAGAGCTCATTACCTTCTTCAGATGCAAACAGTATTTTCCTCCTTTTATTCTTGGACCTTCCTTCCTTCCTGCCTTGGATTTTGGGGAGAGACATTCCTTGACTTTCCAAAAAGTCATGAAAAACTCCCTGCAAACTCCACACACACGTGCAGAGATGGGGAGTGGAAGAGGGGGAGAGTCACTTCGTGGGCATCCTGGGACCAAGGGTGTTATAAGGAGTGTGGCAGGAACCTGGGGGAGGAGATAGAGAGGCACGTAGAAGCCTCCTCTGTAGAGCCGGTGCTTTGAGGAAAAGCTCAATCGTGACACTTCAGATGCATTTGAGTGTTGGTTTAGGTGAGCCAGCTCAGGTGTGAGGAGGAGAACATCTACTCCATGCTCTAGAGTACCTTGTTCTTTGCTTTCGGCCCACCAGGCAAGGCCAGCTCTGTTCTCACCACCTCTAGGACAAGTTTGTTCTGCTTGTCCTGGCCCACAATGACCTTGCCCTTCTCCAGGGGCCTATGACCCTTGGCCCAAATGAGCATCTTGCCTGCCTGGCTATACTTGAAGCTACTTGAGGGCAGGGAGGGTGCCCAGCTCTGCCCTTCCCTGGGTTACCTGAGACTAGCACAGCACCTTGTTCTAAAATGCCTGCCCCACCCACAGCCCCCTTCTCTAGGGAACCGCTCCTACCAGGCCTGCTCAGGGGGAAGACCTCAGAGGCCATGTTCATACTGCGTGTTCACCACAGCAGAATGGTCCAGTAGTGAACACCTATCCCTGTAACCAACCAGATTCTCTCTTCCTTGAAAATTTGAACTCAGCCACAGGTGGTGTTAGGTGCCTAAAAGTCACTAATGTTTGGGGTTGAGGCAGCCATTTTGAGCCATGGTAGATGCTGAGGAGAAAGGAAAAAAAAAAAAAAAGCTAATCTTCAAAGGAAAACAGGGGAATGAGGAAGTGGGCAAAAAGAAGCAGATAACGAAATACCAGACAGAAGACAGCCAGGCTTCAATTCCTGACTTGCTCATTCCTGTCCTCTAAGGCCTTGTTATACTGCTTCCTGCCCTAGGATGCCTGTGAGGTAGCG
Organism: Zalophus californianus; assembly: GCF_009762305.2. Lineage (NCBI taxonomy): Eukaryota > Metazoa > Chordata > Mammalia > Carnivora > Otariidae > Zalophus > Zalophus californianus. Next base: position 35,699,775 of record NC_045609.1, on the reverse strand, counting down.
GGCCACTAGAGAAGATATATGACCCAGATCTGGCCAATCTTTCTATCCTTTCTGCCTACAAAGATTGGCCCAGGAGAGGCATGTGACCTATGTCAGGGCAATCAGAGTCCTTCCCTGGGATTTTATATGCTGATTCTGAAAGAGAGATAGTGTCTGTTCCTTTTAGACTGAAAATCATAAGGCTAGGACCCCAAAGTTCTTAGTGCCTTGGCTACCGCTACCTGAAAAAACAACTTACGGTAGAAGCGAATGATGCCAGCCAGAGCAGTGGAGTCCCCTGATGACAAGTCTGATGACTTCTTCAGGTCCCTGGATCCAGTCAAGCCTGAACCCCACTCTACCCTTGGCCTTCACAGCAGGTGAGCCAACACATTCCCTTTTTTACTGAAACTAGTTTTAGTTTTGTTTTTGCCACTTGCAATCCAGAGAGTCCTCATACTGGTGTTCAGGGGACATGTCAATTTAGGAGGATTCACCTAAAATCAATACAGACTTCTACTCTTTTTTTACATATATGTACATGACTACGAATCTGCTGAGGCCCATACGAAGGAGGGCTGCAGTGAGCCTTTTCTGAGCCTCTCCTCCTCTACAGTCTTCCCCGTGACCTCATCCTTCATGCCAGGGAATGTCTGTTCCCAGGCCAGGCCCAGGTGATGTACTTCTCAGCCTGTCAGGAAGTACTTCCTGGCACTTCCCTATCCCTGTGGTTTGTCGCCCCGACCCCAAGCAAGAAGGGGACAGGCACAGTGAGTGGTAAGTGGTGGTCCTCCCAGCCTCTGAATCAACCTGTTTGGCTGGAAGGAAGGAAGCCAGAACTCGGGCTGACCCGTGGTCCACCTGAGACAGGTCGCAGGTCCCACTCTTCAGACCCCCGTTGAGCTCAGAAGACCTGTGAGGCCAACAAGGGACCCCTGGATATTCATCCTCATTCTAATCCTTGGTCTGATGAGAAGACTCCTGGATGAAAGGTGGCATGGGAGAGATCAGGGGCAGCAGCAGTTGAAGTGAAAAATTCAGCTGACTGTAAGCTTAAGGTAAGCCGATCTTGTGTGATGTGGCTACTTAAAAAAAAAAAAGAGCCAGGAAAAACTGTAACATAAGCAAAGGTGATGAGCAGTCAGGAAACCTGTTCATTGAGGAAAAGGGGAAAGATCTCAAGATGGAAAAGTAACAACTCCATCAACAGTGAGTGGGTTGGCACGCGCTTGTTCTCCAGGAAAGGGCTGTGAAGGGCACAGGCCAGACGCAAAGTTAGCACTCAAGAGTGTTAGTTTCCTTCTTTCTTGTCCAGTCCTCATTCACCAGGGGCATAACCAGAGCTGATGAGCAGACCTTACAGGGATGCAACTTTTATCACAATCTAAGAACTTTCTGACAATTCTAACTGTGCGACAATTGGAATGGGCCCCTTTGTAAGGTAATGATCTCCACATCATTACAGGTATTCAAGAAGAGACTAGATCATTAGCTCCATGGGATGCCATAGAAAGAATCCCTAAATTGAGTATATGTTGGGCTTTTAGGGCCCTTTTTCAATTCAGTGACTTTTGTAGCCTCAGTTGTTCCCTCTGTGAAGTGGGTATGAGGCTCTGTTTGCCACTGGACCCTCTCATCTTCCTAAATTTATGGGTGTGGCAGTTGGATTTTCCAAAGGTGTGGCTGGTCATACTTTCAGTAACAGCCTCAACAACATTTCGTATCCCATAAACTCTTTTTACAGTATCACCTTGCCTCTCCCCATGAAGAAGAAGCTAACTCTGTTCCCATTCAATCTGTGCTGGCTCGTGACTGCTTCCCTGAATAGAATGTGGCAGAAGTGAGGCTGCATGACTTCTATGGCTAGACTAGAAAAGGCCACACAGCTTCTGTTGGCTCTCTGAGGGTGTTTGTCCTGGAATCCAGCCGCCATGCTGTGAGGAAGCCCAAAGTAGCCCCTTCAGAGAGTTCCTATGGAGAGGCTTGTGGAGGTTTCTGACCCGCAGCCAAGCCACCTTCCAGCTCACAGCAAGCCTCAACCACCAAACATATGAATGAAGACTTTTCCAGATGATTCCCCCAGCCTTTGAGTCAACCCAGCTGAGGTCCCCAGAGACAAATGATTCTCACTCTGCCTTCTCCAAATTCCTGGCCCCCAGAATCTGTGACACCATAAAATGGGTTTGGAGTGGTTTGTTACGTAGCAACTGTACCCACACAGTAGGGGAAGATGGCCAGGAGGCTCCCAGAGGCCTGTGGGTATGAGACATGTCTAGGGTTGGGACCCACTGGTGACTCGGTTATTACCCTCTATTGTGTCTCAACCCCCTTCCCCAAACTGTCCCTCTCTCCAGCCAGGTTTTATCCCAATTCAAAACCTAGGCCTTGCCCCTAACATAAACAGTCCTTGTTTCCACCCGTCCTGGCCTCAGAAATCCACTCAGGCCTACCTCGTAGCAAGAAGTATTAAGAGTATAGGAGTTGTGCCCACCCCACAAGGCCCTCTACCCATGTCCTCTTTCCTGAGCCCTGGGACAGCAAAGTTTAGGGGAAAGTGCTTTCTGTTCTTTGACTCCCATTTAGACCTCCACCCATGAATTCAAAATTTGAGTGAATTCCCCTCTTTATCCTGACCCCAATTCCTTCTGGACAAGCATTCTAAATTATCCCAGGTCCCGAATCACTCCTGTATCCTGGGTTGTCCCAAGGCCCACCTGCCAGGGTTTATGCAGCAGGCCGGGGCTCTGCAGGCCAAGGGGGTCCTGGTGGTAGCCTGTCTGAGTGTCTGTGATGTCTGTGACCAGTGAGGTGGGGAGAGCCCACAACTCGGAAAGCAAAGTTTGGCTCCCGACCCCACTGGGGCTTTTGGGAAGGAGACAGATTTGTTAACAGATGATTCATTGGTGTCACTCCTTGGGAATTAACAATTCAAAAGGTTCTTCATGGTGATGGAGGATGGTGTGGTAAAGGCCCTAAACATGGAGCCCAAGAGCACAGGCCTCTCTTGCAGCCCAGCTCCCAACATCAGCCTGCAGCTCCGAGGCCCCAGGCCCAGACACACTCCCTCTGCTCACTTCTTGCCCTACCTGCCCAGTCCTGGCAGGGAGCCCTGGCCCAGCCTCAACTGGAGCCACCCAACTAGAACCTTGGCCAAATTTCTGCAATAAGCACTTCCAGTTCATAAAAATAAATAAATAAATAAAGATAAAGGATTGTCCACATGATTGTGGCTCTCCTGAGACAAATCCTTGATGGGGCAGCATCATCTGTGTCTGAACCTAGTGCCTCCCTACACCTTCGCTGAGCTTGTTGTTGCTAGTGCTGGAATGTGGGGGCAGAGCACCGTCACCTGCAGTGGAGTCATGCCTCCTGGCTCAGCATAGCGTCTACCTTCTTCTGCACAACACTTCATCTGACCGTGCACACAAGTGGGTGGGTGGCCCATCCCTGAGCCATCCTAGAACCCCATCTGGTCAGCACAGTGATGCAGCCAGAGTTGAGCACATGTCCCAAGCTTGGACGATCCAGTCCTTCCCAGGGTTTTTTCACTAGACCAGGGATAGACATCCTTGGTCCTCTATGGGCACGGATGTGAGGCCACAGCTTTGGCAGCCATGACCCTGCTGTGAGGAGAAGATGGGAGAGAGGAGGACCGCACCAGACAGCAGCAGAACCTAGGGAGGGAGCCTTGCATCCTGACCTCACTGGGGGCCCTGGTTCCACTCATCACTGCACTGCTCAAGCCTTCGTGTGTTCAACCTACCCTCAAGAAGCCTTAAGTCAAAGGTCCAGAGGGTATCCCAAGGCCAGACCATAGTGGGGGTGGTAGGTTGGGACAGCAGGTAACAGGGATGGGAGGCCAAGAAAGTAAAGAGAAACAGATCCAGGACAGGGAGGAGTGAAAGGTGAATTGCAAGGTGTGCTGGAGATGGAGGGTCAGGAGAGAGGATGGGGGGGGGGCATGCATCCAAGATGGTAGATCCAGCTGTCCCCAGGATCAGGGGACAGGGACTACTGAAACATGGAAAAAGAGAACACCCTGTGCCCGTGTTCAGACACTGTGGGGGAGTCACCCGGAGCATGCAGAGAGGTATTATGGTAAAGAACCAGGGTCTCCCAGAGCCAAGGCCAGGGCACAGACGGAAGCTACCCCACGGATGCTCACCGCCAAATGTACAAAGAGAGGACCAGCCCCCACTCCTGCAAGGACCAGAAGCGACCCGCGCCGAAGGGCATTCTGAGCCACGTGGGGCAGAGGGCACACTGGCTCAGGGTGAGTGGACTGGGGAATCCCACAGCCTGTTTGGCATCCTTCCAGCTGGCCTGCCTGCAGGGTCCAGGGTCGTGCTCCTGCGGCCAGAGCCTCCACCCCTGGAAATAAGAGACTCCCGGATCACACCTTCCTCCCCGCAGCAGGAGCTTAAGGAACACAAAAAGGTTTGCATACCTGCCGGGGGGCTGGGAGGCTTCAGCAGGGGGAGGCAGGTGAGAGCAGCCCCTCTTTCTCAGTCCTGGCCACCTGTACAGAGGCCCTGGCAGCTGGGGGGTGGTTGTGGGGCACCTTCCCCTCGCCCCCCAGGGAAAGAAACAATGTGGGGAAGAAACGCAGCAACACTTAGGGGGTACTGAGCACTTCCTCTGTGCCAAGTTAGTACCCCATGTTCGGTGTGCTTTATCTCATTCGATCCTCACAGCACCCTATTGACCTTATACACACTATTGATTATGCTCGTCCCCAGCAGAGAAAATGGAAACGCAGAGAAGCTAAACAACCTGCCTAAGGTCACAGAAGTGGGAAGAGGTGTCTTTCTACCCTAGTGTGTCTGACTCCAAAAATGGTAAAGAGTGAAACAGCGAGCAGAAGGAACGGCCTCCGTGCCTCAGCAGCTCACGCAGCAGCATGTGTTTTGCACACACACCCACAGCCCTAGCCCCACTCTGCACATGAATGGGGGAGCCGCCTTATATTTGTGAGCAAAAACTGAAATGCCGTTAAGCTTCATTTTGTGGCTCCAGGCTCTTTATGAAAATAGTTTTATACCTAATCCTGTGGCTATGGTGGCACCTAAGAGACCACCTGAAGCAAATGAAGACAAATTGCTCAAGTCAGGATCCCTTACTGGCAAAGCCAGGTCTAGAACTCAGGTCTCTAGACTCCCTCTCCTGGGCTCTCTGCACTTCCCTCTGATGGAGAGAAATTCCATGAACTACAGTGTAATGTTTTTCCTTTCCCCTTGGGTCCTTCCCAGTGGTGTGCTGGTGAAAGTTTAATAACCAGCTCTTCAGGAAACCAACCAACAAACCAACAAAAACCTAGCTCATAGCATTTGCCATTTTCCATAGTGTAAACGTTCCTACCCTGGTCAATTCCAAGCTGCTAACATGATGTCCCTGGAGTTGGGGAGGACTCCAGCACACCATTGTTCCCCCCATAGACAAGGGAAGATTCCAGAGGAGCTGGTGCTAAGTGCAAGAACTTGCAAGTCAACTAACGGTCCTTCTCCAATTTATCAGTGAGTCCACCATCCACAGAGGCTCCGAGTGGGAAGATTGCCAACAGCAGAAGAAAATCTGTCCATGATGGTTCTTGATGCCAAAAGAGACAAGTATCCACCAATGTCATTAACTAGAAATTTAAATGGTTGAGAATGAATTAAGGAAAATATAGTGTTGTGGTTTAGAGAATGGACTCTGGAGCCAGATGGTGTTGGGTCCAATCCTAACTAGCCGTGTGACCTCGGACATGTAACTTAACCTACCTGTAGAGTGGGGATGGCATCAGGGCCATGGGAGTTATGGGGTTATGAGGACTCAGATGAGAAATGTGACCCCAAAGCTCTCAGCGCCGCTCCTGGCACATAATAAACACGAAGTATTGGTTGCATGTTGAGTATGGCATCTAACAGTACTTAGTTATATTTCTGTAGCTCTTGCTTTAATTGCGTCCTCTGTTTAAAAATCAGTAATCCTGGCTAATATTTATGCCTAGTTTTTCTAAAAAGTCATCATATATTTTAAGTCCGTTTACATGGAAATAAGAGCCTACCTTCTCCTTAGTTAACCACACCCATGGAAATCTGCTGGTATAAATTATAATCCAGATAGTACATCCGCTTGGTGGCAGGACAACCAAATAAAGGCAAAGGGCTCAGACGAAAACCTTTCCAGCATTAGCCTCACACACTCCATGCCTTGACATGACAGAGTTGATCCTAGCCCTGAGTCCTGACTCAGGACCATCTCCATCCATCCAGCAGGCCCAAGAAGGACAGGGGAACACTCTAGAACCTGAGGCTGGAGGCGGGCGCTGGGGGGATTCTGTCTTGTTGCCACCCTGTTCTCTCTCTGTGCTCTCTTCCCCCCTGCCCCTCAGTCCCCTTCCCCGCCCTCCAGACCAGACCGCAGCCCACCCCTCCCATCCCTCCGCGGGCCTCTGCTCACCACTCCGCTCCCCCAGACTGGTTTGTTAGGGCATGAGAAACCGCTCCGTGGAATAAAGATGTTTCCCCTCTGATGAGCACATTTGCAGAAGGTATGTCAGAGATCCCGGGGCTGCGGTTGGGCGGTCTCTCAAGAAAGTTGTTTTTCCCCCCTTCTTTCCCCTCTCCCTCCAGTGCCCCCACCCCACTTTGCTTACTTATTGGAAGAGTAATAAATATTGGGCCGACAGGCCCTTCTCACAGTTACAAAGCCTACCTGTAAGCGAGCTCAATAATTAGCAGTCTTGAAGATGATATATGACTTTCATTACCCTTTGGGACTGGAGACTAAATGAGGACAGAGCTAATTGCCGTGCAAAGCAGTTTGGCATGAATGAGAAAAATGCAGGCCCTGTCTCCTGCCAAAAAAAAAAAGGGCCCTATTGCCGCTCTGATCTCAAGGCTGGTTTCTGCCGCAGGAGTTCGCTCGGTGTCCATAAATCATGGGCTGCTTACAGCTGGGGCTGCCCTGAGTCGTCAGCGGGCTGTGCGCTGAGTGACAGATCCCAGCCGACTGCATCAGAGCTTCAGCTCGCTCCTTTCTCCTCCTCAACGTCCCCTTCCTCCTCCCTTCGGCACTGACCAGAAAATTAAACCCAGACTCCTCAGAGACGGGAGGCCGTGTGGGGGTGGCAGCTGTTGACTTGGGTTGGGTTCTGGATGCCCGTGCCCAGCTGCTCACGCCCTGCACACGGCCTCCCCCTCCTCAAAACATGCCCTGGGCCCCGAGGCCAGGGGAGGAGGGCTCCTTTCATCCTCAGGAGGAGGCAGGCCCCTCCTGGAATGCTCCAGACTGAGCTTTTGTCCTTGGTTTGTCATGGAGACAAATGTGGCCTCTCTTCTGGCCACATGGCTCCCTCTTCCCCCACCACCCTCTCAGGAAATGTTTCCCTTCCCTTAAAGGGGAAGGACTGACACCAGCCACATGTGTGTCTGCAGCTGACAGATGTGCACAAGCCACGGAGGGCGGAGCTAGCTGTGACGGACTGGCCGCCACAGGGGGGACACGTCCTAGGAACGTTTTCATCTCTGCCCCTCAGCCCTACCCCTTGGCCTCTCCTCAAGGAGCCCTGCTTCTGAGGGTCCAGGGTGGGAAATACCCCGACCACGCCAAGCACCATCCCTGTCCCCTTCCATTCCCTTTCTTCAGGGTTGAGAGGGGGGTTCCCTCCCCTGTGGGCAGACACCAATTTCACACTCAGAGCTGAGCTTCCTGGCTTTGCTAAGGGCAGTCATATAATTAATTCTTAGTGTGGCCAAATTATATTTGACACTTAATTTAAAGCTCAAGGTTCCATAATGCAAAATCCTCTCCTGGTAATAAGGGTGACATGCACAATGAGTGCGTGTGTGACTTGACAGCCAGGGTTGGAGCGGTGGTTCCGTAATTCCCAAAGAGGGAAGGGGGCTGACTTTTATTGAACAGCTACTTTACATCCAGGCATTTCCTGGATGTCTCACTTTCTTTCTCATTATCCCATTTATTTTCTCCCTTCCTTCCCAATAACCCTGTGAGGCAAAGTGCTAGTTATTGTCTCCCTTGTGCAGATGAGGAGATCAAGACCCAGCGAGGTTAATTCACCCAAGGTCATCCTGTTAGGGAAGAAGCCAAGCTGGTGTTCATGATCTTAGAAGCCTCCTACTTCTCTGTGTCATTCAATTCCTCCTTTAAGGATGGGGTCAGGGGTGGGGCACCTGGGTGGCTCAGTCGTTAAGCGTCTGCCTTTGGCTCAGGTCATGATCACAGAGTCCTGGGATCGAGCCCCGCATCGGGCTCCCTGCTCCACAGGAAGCCTGCTTCTCCCTCTCCCACTCCCCCTGCTTGTGTTCCCTCTCTCTCTGTGTCTCTCTCTGTCAAATAAATAAATAAAATCTTTAAAAAAAAAAAAAAAAGGATGGGGGCCGGAGTTCCCCAAACTGGAAGCCCCGGCTGCTTTACGAGGGGTAAGAGCGGGGGCCACACTTGGGCTGCAGATTGAAGAATGCCTGGCTATGGCAGCTTAAGCAGGTAGAGGTTATTTGTCTCGCATAAGAAGAAGGCCAGAGGCAGGTTATACAGGACTGCTGCAGCCAACAATGACTTCAAGAACCCAAACTCTGTCTTTCCACGCCATCATCCTTGCAAGCTAGCTTCTTGCATTCTGGTGACCAAGCTGCTGGTGAACTACCAAGCCTCATGTCTCAGTCTAGGGTTGGAAAAGGGGTGAGAAGGAATTCTCCAGCCAAGCCTTTGTCTTTCTTTTTGGGAAAAGGAGCCTTCCCCAGAAGACTTCCCTTTGCATCTCATTTACCAGAACTGGATCCCATAACCCCCATCTTCCCCCCCATCTAGACCAGTCATAAGCCAGGGGAATGAGTTGCCATACTTCATTTAAACCAATCATGATTCATCTCCTGGGCGTGGGGGGAGGTCCCAAGGTCCCAGCTTCCCAAAGATCTAGACTCTCCAGTTGCTAGTGGCAAAAATCACACTGTTAACAGGCAAGGAGAGGGGGATGGCTGTTGGGTGTGCAATGGACAGTGTCTGCCACACCTGGTCCTTACCCTTGGCCACCTCTTGTTCTCAAAGAAGAGACCCAGGGCCCAGCTGGAGAGAGACTGATTTGCTGGATATGTGCACAGACAACTTTGGGGGAGTTTTGGAAATTTGGTTCCCTCTGAAGCTACCATATTCCCTGGGTTTTGTCCACCCTGAGCTCCCTGGTGGTAGGAGTTTGTGTTCTGTCCTTTGAACCTGGGTCTGTGGATCTACATGTGTGCATGGGAAGGGGTGACAGCATGACCGCTGTCCTATGTTGGCCCCAGAGCCAACTGTGGACTCTGCTTAGGGCAGACACTGTAATGAGTGAGTGGAGTGAGGGGTAACTCCCACAAGAAGGTAAAGATCAGCCTGCTGGAGACTTTGTCATCTTACTGAGAAATTTCACACTCTGGCTTCGTAAAATCATTGACAGTCCAGTTGATTTAGGCTGTTATTAAGAGGGCTGTTCTCTTCCCACCTCCACTTGCAGCTGGGGTAGGACTGAGCATTCCCTCCCCACTTAGTCTACAGCACCCAGGGGAAAGTTCTTATCACTGTCTCCAACTGGGGGCAGATTCACTTGTTGGGAGAGGTATCTGTCCCGAAGCAGGGTGGAGATGGGTGGCACACTCAAACAAGGCCATTGGGCTGGGGGGTTGTGGGGGCTACACAGCAATAGGGCTGTCATATAATTGAAGCTCACTGCCCAACCTGCAGGACTCCACGGGCCTTTTCTGGGCTCCTGCCTGCCTCTCTCACTCCCAGACTTTGGATATGGCCCACAACTTTCCCAAGAGGCTCCTCCAAGCAGATACGAAGGACGGCAGGAGGTTTCTAAGTGCTATGGCCCCATTTCAGGCTCCAGGTGCAAACCAGTCATATCTCTATTTCCTCAAGATCCCAATGGCTTTTCATATCCTTGAGAATGAAATCAGACTCTTTACCTTGACCTACAAATAGGGTGACCTGTTATCCCAACATTATTATTAGTAGCACCCCTTTCAGTCTCAAATGTGTACTAGTCTAGATGATAAATTATGTGGCCACCTTATCAAGCAGTAGGCTCTGCATGTTCCCAGCCCTGCCTCTGCCCCCAGGCTCCTCTTCTCTGTTCGCTCCAGCTTGCACACCTCACTCTAGCCAGGAAGAGCCATTCTTTTTTTTTTTTTTTAAAGTAGACTCCACAACCAGCAAGGAACCAAGCATGGAGCCCAACTTTGGCTTGAACTCACAACCCTGGGATCTGAGCTGAGATCAAAAGTCGGACGCTTAACCAACTGAGCCACCCAGGCACCCCAGGCAGAGCCATTCTTTGAATGGACATAGCTCTTGCCTGCCTCAGGACCCTGATGCCCGCATTACCCCTCCTGGAACACACCTAGTTCTACTCAGCTCTCAGGTCTCATTACAGTGTTCCTTTTTCAGAGAGGTGTTCCTTTAGCCCCTATGAACCTTAGTTCTATTATACCAATGCTGTTATTTTCCTTTATTGCCAGAATCATCAATTTGATGACATGTTTATTCATTTAATACCTGTTTCCCTCACTGGATTGTAAGCAGTCACCCCTGTATCTCCAAAATCTAGCAGAGGCTATTGCCCCATAACTGTTTTATGAATGAATGAATGAATGAATACATGAATACATGAATACATGATGTTTCTCCCAAATGCATACACCCACTCTCAAGATAAAGAAGTCACTACAATCAACTGCAAGGAGATGTGATTCTAGCACAATTTGAGCTTCCCAACAACATAACACATCACTCTAAGCAGCCCATCGCAGTAGGATGTCAAACAAAGGCTGTTATGGAATGAGAGATACTGCACCGTAAGGCCTTCCCTGCACCTGGTTCTCATCTTACTCCAGGAGGGACATCAGCCAATCTGCCTCCGAATCCACATCACCATATACAATGTCATAGTGAACGTATACACGTCCCCTTACGGACCTGTGAGAACATTTCCCTGGAATCTAGATTTCCCAGGTAGCTGTATCAGTAGATCATCAGAGATATACATACTTAAAATACTTAATTGGATTTAAGCTCCCCCCCCCCACTTTTTTGGTCTGCATAAGTTCTAGAATTCTTGGGCTGATTATCCATCTTGACAAGTGGGGCCTTGAACCAAATTTAATTTGATAAAAAAATATACACCATTCTTCTATTCCAAGTATCATGGAAAATTTGCTACCTGTTCTAGATACAGCTTTATGTGCTATTGTCCACCCTTGGAAAAAAGGCATCAGAATGAGCTGGATGCTAGGGAGGTAGCCTGGGCAATGTGAACCCTTGTCCAGCCCCTAGAATAGGTGGGGAGCAAGAGAAGAAAAAGAGAAAGCTCTGCTAAAGGCTGGCTCTCCTGGAAGTATTATGGCATTCGTTCTCCTGGAAACCCATGGAAAAATCCATTGTACAGAACACTAGGTATGTTGCTCTGAGACCTGGACTGGGCTGATAGCAACAACCAGAGCCCTCCTATGCCCAGAGAGACCAGCATGCAAGCTAGGAACCAGAGAAGGGTTAGCCTGGGGGCCTGGGGGAAGGGAAAAGAGAGGGAGGGCCCTCTGATCAGCCCCAGTAGACTCAAAACAGAAAAGCCATTCTGCTCCCACCCCGTCTTCCCAATCAGAACTACATAAGGCAAATGCCTGCTTGACTCATCTGCAGCCTTTCCACAGGCCAGCCCAGGCCTGATGAACTCTGGCGTGGGACTTCCAGAAATTTGGCAGGATGACTGTATGAGCAGCCTGGAATTTTAACTGGACATACAGAAGGAAGAACCCTGTCTGGTGGGGTGCAGGGCGGTGAGGGGACAGCCACAGACAGCTTCCCAAACTCTGGTAGAATTCAGGCTTGCAGACAGACATACAGACAGATGTGCAATCAGGGATGACAGATATACAGCTGTGGGTGCAGAGATGCACATCCTATCATATAAACTCACTCTTCTTCCAGCCAATCCCATAACCCACCTCAGTATCCTCCAGAACCACTAGCCTCCCAGTTTAATGGCACTATTTTGAAAGCAAAAGAGCACTGAGCACTTTGCACTTCCAGCCAAGATGGACTAACAGGAACTGGATTTATTCTCCCACCTGAAACAATTAAAACATAGTATAAAATATATGAGACAATTTTTGAGACCCTGAAAATGAAGTAACAAAGATGGGAAATGAACAAGGTGAGCCATACACTTTTCCCAACTTACAACTCTGAGAGTTTCCAGGATGCAGCAAAGGGAGGAAGAATTTCCAGGCAGAGCCTAGTTAAGGAGACAGAGCTAAGATGACCTCTGAGGAAACCAAGGTATCTAGCATTTGTGGGATAGATTCCTGGAGAGAACAGAGCTGCACAGACGGACAACCTCAGAGATGTGCAGTTCTCCCTTAAATACTCAGCAAAGTACTGGCCAGTGCATGGTATATGAGGATGCTCCCTCTGAACTATCAGAGAAGATCAGAGGGCCAGGAATATTTCCTGTTTCCACCAGCCAAACTGGAAACCTGCATTTTTCACTGAGCATTGAGTAGAGTGCTTAGAAGGGTCTTGCAAAATTAGCCCTAGACAAACACTACTCTGGTTCCACTAACAAATTTTAAAGGCAAGGCCCAAAAGGATCAAACTGTTTCAGAGAACTTAATGGCATACAGAACAAAGCTCAAAAAGATTTATACAAATACAAAGTACTCAACAAAGCAAAATTCAAAATGTCTGGCATTCATCAAAAATTACCACCTATGTAAAGAAGAACTCATAAAGAGGAGAAAAATCAATCAATAAAAACCCAGAACTGACACAGACATTAGAATTAGTGGACAAGAACATTAAAACAGTTATTGTATCTGTACCCATATTTCCAGAAGCTGGAGGAAAGAGCAAACATGTTAAGTAGAGAAATGGAAGACACAAAAAAGACCTATATCAACGTATAGAGAAATAAAATTGACCACATCATCAGCAAACTGTAGAACTCAAGCAGCCTCATCTATAAGTATATAATTATACAATATTACGTAGTATATATTAGATATAATACAAACACACACACACACAACGTGAATCCCCAAAGGAAAAGAGAGAGAAAGAAGAAATAGTGGCCACAATTTTGCAGCAAACTACTACTAAAGCTTACGCAAGAAGAAATAGATATCCTGAACATTCCTGTATCTCTTATAGAAATCAAATTTATAGGGGCGCCTGTGTGGCTCAGTCGTTGAACATCTGCCTTCAGTTCAGGTCATGGTCCCAGGGTCCTGGGATCGAGCCTCACATGGGGCTCCCTGCTCGGCAGGGGGCCTGCTTCTCCCTCTCCCTCTCCCACTCCCCCTGTTTGTGTTCCGTCTCTCTCTGTCAAAAAAATGAATAAAATCTTTAAAAAAAAAGAAATCAAATTTAGTCATAAACCTTCCCAGTCTCAGATGACTTTACTGGCAAATTCTATCAAACAAATATTTAAGTTAGAAATAACATCAATTCTACACACTCTTCCAGAAAATTGAAGAGAATAGAATACTCCTGAACTCATTCCATGAGGCTCATGTTACTTTACCAATCTAGACAAAGACACTACTAAAAAAGAAAACTGTTGACCAATATCCCTGGATATAAAAATGCTCAACAAAATTTTAGCAAACTGAATCTAACAATACATAAAAAGAGTAATAAATTATGACCAGGTAGGGTTTATCCCAGGGATGCAAGATTGATTTAACATTCAAAAATCAATTAATATGATACATCATATTAATAGAATAAAGGTGATAAAAGGAAACAGTTGATTATCTCAATTGATACAGAAAAAGAACTTGACAAAATCCAGCACCCATCCATAATGAAAATTCTCAGAAACTAGAAATAGAAATATCCCTGACCTGATAAAGGGCACTACAGAAAGTTCACAGCTAGCATCACACTTAATGATGAGAGACATAATGCTTTTCCCTTAAGATCAGGAACAAGATAGTAATGTCACTCTTGTCACTCCTGGTCAACATTGTACTAGAGGTTCTAGACAATCCAATAAGGCAAGAAAGATTTTTTTTTAAGAGAAAGAGAGTACGCATGTGGGGGGATAGGGGCAAAGGGAGAGAGAGAATCTTTTTTTTTCTTTTTTTAAAGATTTTATTTATTTATTTGACAGAGAGAGGCACAGCGAGAGAGGGAACACAAGCAGGGGTGAGTGGGAGAGGGAGAAGCAGGGTTCCCGCGGAGCAGGGAGCCTAATGCAGGGCTCGATCCCAGGACCCTGGGACCATGACCTGAGCCAAAGGCAGACACTTAATGGCTGAGCCACCCAGGCACACCAGGAGAGAGAGAATCTTAAGCAGGCTCTACGACCAGCATGGAGCCTGACGTGGGGCTCCATCTCAAGACCCTGACTGAGATCATGACCTGAGCTGAAATCAAGAGTCGGATGCTTTAACCTACTGAGCCATCCAGGTGCCCCAAGGCAAGAAAAGATTTTTAAGAGGGTATCCAGAGGGAAAAGAAGAAACAAATTGTCTTTATTTGCATATGAAATGATCATTTATGTAGAAAATCCATAGGTATCTACAAAAACCTACTAAAACTGAGTTTAGCAAGATTGCAGGATACAAGATCCATGTCCAAAAATCAATTGTATTTCTATATCTAGCAATGAACAACTGGAAATTTAAACAGAAATTCAAACTCCATTGTAGTAGAAATTAGAATGACTATCATCAATCAAAAAGATAAGAGATAACAAGTGTTGGCAAAAATGTAGAGAAAAGGGAACCCTTATCCACTGTTGGTAAGAATGTAATTTGGTGCAGCCACTACAGAAAACAGAATGGAAGATCCTCAAAACATTACAAAATAGAACTACCATATGATCCAGCAATATCCAGTATATGCTTACTTCTGGGTATATAACCAAAGGAAATGAAAACAGGAGAACAAAGAGATATCTATACTCCCATGTTCATTGTAGCATTATTCACAATAGCCAAGATACAAAAACAACCTAAGTGTCCATCAATGGATGAATCTCTCTCAGCCAAGAGAAAGGAGATCCTGCCATTTGCAACAACATGGATGGAATTTGAAGGCATCATGCTAAGTGAAATAAACCAGGCAGAAAAAAAAATAGTGCATGGTATCACTTACATATGGAATCTAAAAAAGGTCAAACTCATAGAAACAGTGGAAAATTAGCTGTCAGAGACAGAGGTTGAGAATACAGGAAGAGGTCCGTAAAAAGGTACAACATTCAGCTATAAGATGAATAAGGTCTGAGGATCTAATGTAAAACATGGTGACTATGGTTGATAACACTGTATTGCATAATTGAAATTTGCTAAGAGCATAGCGATTAAATATTCTCACCCCTCCCAAAAAAAGATAAATGCATGAAGTGATGGATGTCAATTAACTAGGTGGTGGGGGGAGGGGACTCCTTTCACAAGGTATATGTGTATCAAATTGCTGTACGTCCACCTTAAATACCTTACAGTTTTGGGGCGCCTGGGTGGTGCAGTCAGTTAAAGCTTCCGACTCTTGGTTTCGGCTCAGGTCATGATCTCGGGGTCGTGGGATTGAGCCCAGCATTGGCTCCATGCTCAGCGTGGAGTCTGCTTGTCCCTCTCCCTCTGCTCCTCCCCCCGCTTACACTCTCTCTCTCACACACTCTCTCTCTCTCTCTCTCTAAAATAAATAAATAAAATCTTTTAAAAAAATAAATATCTTACAATTTTGTCAAATATACCTCCATAAAGCTTTAAATATTTTAAAAAATCACATAATACCATCAAACGTATGAACTATTTAGGGATAAATCTGACAAAAGATGTGTAAGACTTACATACTGAAAACTACAAACCATTACTGAGAGAAAGTAAAGAAGACCTAAATAAATGGAGAAATATACCAGGTTCATAGGTCAAGAGATGGTTAGACAGTGACTTGTCCCCCAGATTCATGGACAGCATCAAAAGAATCCTAATCAAAATCCTAGCAGGCTTTTGACAGAACCTGACAAATTCTAAACTGATTCTAAAATTCATATGGAAATACAAAAAACTTACAATATCCGAACGACTTTGAAAAGCAACAAAGGTGGGAGTCTAGCACTACTTGATCTCAGGACCTGTTAGAAAGCTGCAGTTAGCAAGATAGTGTGGAACTGGCATCAAGAGAGATCAATGGAACAGAAAGAGACCCACACATATGTGGACAATAAATTTTCAACAAAGATGCAAAGTCAATTTAGTGAAGAAAGGCTAGTCTTTTCAACAAATGGTGCTGAAACAATTGGACATGTATATGTTTAAAAAAATGCAGTTCAAGCTCTACCTCATGCCATATGCAAAACATTAGATCAAAATGGATCATAGACTTACCACGTAAAACCTAAAACTGGAAATTTCTAGAAATCTTTGTACCTTGAGTTAAGCAAAAATTTCTTAGATATGACATCAAAAGCAGGATACATAAAGGAGAAAAATGATGAACTGGACTTGATCAAAATTAAAGTTTTCTACTCTTCAAAAAGCACTGTTCAGAGAATGAAAAGACAAGTCATACATTTGAAGGAATATGGGCAAATCACACATCTGAGAGAGGACTTGTATCTCGAAAGCAAAGAACTCTCAATATTCAAAAATAAGAAAACAAACAACTCACTATGAAAATATGCAGCACAATATTTGAACAGACACTTTCCCAAGGAAGATATACATATGGCAAATACCAGTCAATAGGGAAATGCAAATGAAAGCCACATTAGAATACCACTGCAAACCTATTAGAATACATGGTTGAAATCTAAAAGACTGACCATACCAAGTGTTGGTAAGGATGTGGAAGAACTGGAACAGTCATACACTGTGGCTAGGAATGTAACATGGTTCGATCACTTTGGAAAACAGTTTGACAGTCTCTCCAGGAAGTTAAATATATACATACCTAGCATATGATCCAGCTTGTTCCCAGATACGTGCCCAGAAGAAAGAAGAGCATAGATCCACATGAAGACCTGTAAACAAATGTTTTAGCAGTTTTATTTGTAATAGCCCAAAACTGGAAACAACCCAAATATCCATCCACCGATGAATGGACAAACAAGTGCTATATTAAAAGAACAAAGTGCTAAGGAGCTTCTTGTGCACCATACCCACAGCAGCCAAAAGATGGAAGCAATCCAAGTGTCCACGGACGGAAGAATGGGTGAACAAAATGGGCTCTCGACATGCAATGGAATAGTAGTCAGCCTTTAAAAGAAAGGAAATTCTTAAAACCTTAAAAAAAAAAAAAAAAGTCTGGCACTTAATGGACTGAGCCACCCAGATGCCCCCCAGGGCGCCTGGGTGGCTCAGTCATTGGGCGTCTGCCTTCGGCTCAGGTCATGATCCCAGGGTCCTGGGATGGAGCCCCACCTCGGGCTCCTTGCTCCGTGGAGAGCTTGTTTCTCCCTCCCCCACTCCCCCTGCTGTGTTCCCTCTCTGTGTCTCTCTCTGTCAAATAAATAAATAAAACCTTTAAAATAAATAAATAAATAGATAGATAGATAGATAGATAAATAAATAAAAGGAAATTCTGACATTTGCTACAACATGGATGGACCCCGAGGACACTATGCTCAGTGACATAAACCAGACATAAAAAGACAAATACCGTCCAGTTCCTCTTATTATGACATATCTAAAGTTGTCAAATTCACAGAGACAGTAGAATGGTGGCGGTCAGGGGGTGGGGGGAGGGGAGAATAAGGAGTTATTGTTTAATGGGCACAAAGTTTTAGTTTTGCAAGATGAAAAGAGTTCTGTGGATGGATGGTGGTAACCGCTGCACCACGAAGTGAGTGTACTTAACACCACTGAACTTAGAAATGGTTAAGATGTTTGGGGGATGCAGTCAGTTAAGTGTCTGCCTTCGGCTCAGGTCATGATCCCCGGGGTCTTGGGATCAAGTCCCGCATCGGGCTCCCTGCTCGGCGGGGAGTCTGCCTCTGCCTCTCCTCCTGCTCATGCTCTCCCTCTGCTCATGCCCTCTCTCTCTCTCTCAAATAAACAAATAAAATCTTTTAAAAAAATGGTTAAGATGGTCAATTTTATGTTATGTGTGTTTTATTACAATTAAAAAATTTTAAACTTCTTTGTTTTTAATGCCACAGAAAGAGATTCCTTGCAAGTCTCCTAGACAGCTTCCTGGAGGAAATGTCATTTGAGTGAGATCCAAGGAAAATAGGATTTACCCGGAGAACAGGACTTGGGCATCCCAGGCAGGGGACAGCTTGAGCAAAGGCAGGGAGTCCGGGACGGGCTGTAGGACGTGGGGTCAGAGAGCCGGCAGGCAGCTGGGCATCTGGGGCTGGTGGGGGGGCAGGGGGGCGCGGAATGAGGCTGAAAAGTAGACTGGACCCACACCACAAGGGCCTCTCAGCCTCTGTTAGAGAAGAGACATTTGTAAACATCAGCGCTGAGGGAGCCAGACCCACAGCGCCATGGCTCCATCAAGACAGCCATTCGGGAAGGGAAAGACTTGGGATCGACTCTGGACAGTCGTGGAAAAATAAACATGTCCCTGGACATTCAGGAAACGCTCGGCAAAGGCTGTGTCCAGGCGGGGCTGTTTGCTTATTTGTGACTTTCCTGCTTTCCATCACCCTGTCAGCAGCCACCCTGCCCCTATCCTGACCCTGACACCTGGCCCAGCCTGGCCTCAGTCATTGGCTTCAGAGGATAGTGGGTCCCTGGGAGGGGAAGGCAGGTGGGAGGGGCAGCACACATAGGGTTGTCGGGTGAGTGTGTGTGTCAGAGTGCATTTGCACACTAGCAGGTCGGCAGCATCGTTACTGGCAGAAGATGTATGTGTGGGTGTGTTTGCACACATGTGCACGAGTGGGTCTGTGTCACACCAGATAGTGTAGTGGGGGCCTGGGTGAGGCAGTGTGGACTCTAGCCCCGGATGGACTGGGTCCAAATCCAAACCCAGGCAAGTTACTTAGGCCCTCTGTGCCTCAGTTTTTATATCTGTTAAATGGGAAAAAAAAGATCACCAATCTCACAGGGTTATGGAAAGGACTGACATGAATTCATGAATAAAAAGCACTAGATGAAATGGTGCTGTACGTAATAAGTGCCTAGTAAGTGTTAGCAGTTATTATTCATAAGTGTACCCATGTGCATGTGTGGGCACACAAGTGTGTGTCTGCATGGGTTCTGAGTGTGGAAATGTGAGCAGCTTTGTAGGAAATGAGCACGAATGCTCTCAAGGGCTCGTGTGCCAGGATTTAGGGAAGAACAGCCATCACGAGCTAAGTGCCAACCCCTAGGGTGCTTTCCCAGCCTGGCACCCAGACCTTAAGAGCCGGGGGCCCAGCCTCCCTGTGGAGGCAAGTGAGGCCTTTGGGCAGCTTTCTTCTCCACAGCGCTGCAGGCCCTGCACAAGGCTGGCTTCTTCCTGCCTTGAGCTAGTCAAGCCTCCTGTTGTCTTTCCATTTCCTCAGGCTGGAGGATCATGGGTACTTTCTTCTATCAAAGGTCACTGACCCCAAAAAGAAATCAAGCGAGGGTCATATACAAAAATCAACTTAATATGGGAACTGTTTTTCCTTGAAAAATAACAAAGGAACTCAACTCCTCTGCTTTTTAAATCAAGAACAGTAAGCAGCGCCAATTCTAAAAAAAAAGTCTTCAATTTCATATTATGTGAAATTGCTTATAAAGGATAAAGCACTTTACAGATGTGAGGAAGTCTTCTCTTTGAGAGGCACAGCACACCCCACTAGGGCGGGGGAGGATCTGGGAATAGGGAAAAGAAAGAACAAAAAGAAACCTGTGGTTTGGAGTTGAGCAGTTCATCCAGGATGTGAACCTCAGGTCCAGCCTTCTGGGTTCATACCGGCTAACCACCGCCCTCTGGTCTTGAACTGCCCTGTCAAAACTTCAGAGGTTAAATTCCAGCTGGAAATAGGGGTTTTTGGAATCAGCCTGGCCTGGATTCAAGTTCCACTCTGTTGTCACCAGCAGGGCTGCTTTATTCCACACCGAGTCCCTAGAATTGTGTCCTCTCAGTTGTGTCCCTGAGCACTCATTGCTGGGGACGCATGGTGAGCAAGACATGGGATCAGTATCGCAGTGAGAATTTTGAGTTTTATGTCTGCTTTGGAGGCCTCAAAGCCTGATTCTGTGCCTTCCTCACCTCCTGACTCCAAGCAACAGTCTAGAGCCACCCAGTTTCCTTGTCTCTAATTGTCCCCCAGTATCTATTATTCCTCTTCTTCCTTTTAGTGGCAGCAACCGCTTAATGTCCCTTGAACACATGGCTTTCCAGCTGAAGACTTCATGTCCCAGACTCCCTTGCAGCTGGGCGTGGCCCTCTAAGTTCCCACCAATGGGATGTGAGAGGAAGTGATGTGTGTCCTGAGAAGGAAGCAGCTTGCCTTCCCATTTCTGCTCCCCCTCCTGAACTCTACCAGGACGACTGGCAGAGTTCTTTTCAGCCAGGAGGTAAGGACAATAGTCTAGAGATAGGGTGTTCAGTAATGGAGCCATTAGCCACATGTGTCTATTTAAATTAATTAAAATTAAATAAAATTTAAACTCACTCTAGCTACTTTTCAAGTGCTCAACAAACACATGTGGCCAGTGGCTACTGTGCTTGCATACACACTAAGAAGACTTTCATCATCACCGAAAGTTCTACTGGACAACACTGTCCTGGAGGATGTGGAGCAACAAGACAGAAGGAACCTGGGTCCATGGACAACTTTGAGGAGCAGAGTCACCCTACAACCTCCCCTTCCCCAACTGCCCATCACCTTATATTTTTACAAGAGAGAAATAAACCCGTCTTTTTCTATTTGTCAATGCAGTCAAACCAATATCCTAATAAATACTTCTAAAAAACCATTTAGGGGTACCTGGGTGACTCAGTTGGTTAAGCATCCAACTCTTGATTTTGGCTCAGGTCATGATCTCAGGGTCACAGGATTGAGCCCTGAGTCGGGCTCCACTTCAGTGGGAGTCTCCTTGAGATTCTCTCTCTCCCTCTCCCCCTCCCACTGCTTGTGCACTCTCTCTCTCAAAGAAATAAATAAATCTTTAAAAAAAAAAAAACCATTTAAGTTACCAGAGACAGTTTCTATTGCTTGCAACTAATAATGTTGACTGTTAAAAAAAACAAGTAAAACAAGAAAGGAGAAAGAGGGGTTGCTGATGTGGTCTGGGGGATCAGGGAGGGCTTTCTTAGGAAAATGCTGTTTATGCCAAGACCATTGCCATCTCCTCCATCCACAGCAATGAAACTGGGTTTAGCTCTTTGGGTCATACAGTGCCCAGGCCAAAGTGGGCACACAGTGTGAGAGAGGATGACCCTCCCTGTGGATGGACCTAGATTTATTCACCCACAGAAAATGGCAGATCCCAGTTCTGAGGCAGAAAATATGTAAGATGAGCCATGTTATACCAGTTAGCAAGGACTCTTCAAACACCGCAAGGGTAGTGCCAAAAGGACTCAGGAGTCAACTGAAGTGTTCCCATTGAAAAAGATGGGACAAGTTAGGCATCAATAATAAAACTAACTGCAATGGATTTGAAATGCATCAATATGTTTAAATCTATACATTCATAATGACACTAAAAGTAAACAAGTCCAGGAAGATGATAGGAAACTAACTTGTTCTTTTGAAGACTAGTAAATAAAAGGACAAATCCAGCCTTATTCCGCCTTTCCTATATCAATTGTACTCAGTAACCAAATGGTAGACAAAGAGAAGTTTCTCTTTGCTAGCAAATGAAGAAGAAATGATAGTTTTTGCAGCCCCTTATGAATTTATGGACATAGGTATTGAATATCAGTGGTCCCTCATATCACACACACACCCAAAAAAGACACCCAGACATTATGTGTCTCCTGAAGGAAGAATATACCACCACAGAGTAGCCTTGCCAAAAAAAGAAAAAAAAACAAAACAAAAAACAAACAAAACAAAAACAAAACAAAAAAAACCCTAAATCTTATCAAACCTGTAGATCCAGCTTCCAATTTATAGGAAATTCAGAGTTCAGAGGAGGTTTGCTAAACATACATTTTGAAAATGCAAGCTATGAGAAATGCTTCTGAACAACATTCTAGTTTCTTCAACAAATTAACTTCAGGAAAAAAAATAGAGGAGGCACTTGTGGATTGAAAAAGACTTAGAGATATATCATCAACTAATCACAATGTGCAGACCCTATTTAGATCCTGACTCTGACAAACTAAAATTTCTTTAAAGTATGACATTAACAAGACATTCGGAAATTTGGATAACGACCAGATATTTGATGATCTTAAGGAATTACTATTCTTCTAGGTGTAATAATGGTATTATCAGATGAAATGATGTGATGTGTGGGATTTCCTTCAATATAATCTGGAAAGGACAGAAGTATATGGGGGATGTGGATGAAATTCAATGTCCATGCGTTGATAATTGTTGAAGTTGGGTAATGGGTATACAGGGGTTCATTATACTCTTCTCTTTCTGCTTAGATGTGAAATTTTCTGTTTGACATCTTCTTAAAGACCCCTTTGGCATCTTTATCTGTTTGAAATTTTCTAAAAATATATATATTCTTCAATAATTCACCACACACAAAATCCCAAGGCGCAAACTAAGATGACTGGACCAAGGCAGAATTTGGTTTGTGCTGCCTTCCCCACCCCACCAAGAGCCACCTCCCTCTCTACCAGCCAGCCCACTGGTCCCAAGCCTGTCCCATGGTGATTTTAGACCTCAATAACCTTCCCTGCCACTGGGTCTTTTTGTTGTTGTTTTAGTAACTGCCTTATTGAAATATAGTTCACACATCATACTATTCACCCATTTAAAAGGTACAGCTCAGTGGTTTTTGGTATAATCACAGAAATGTGCAACCGTCACCACAGTCAATTTCTGAACATTGCCACTGGGTCTTTATCATATACACATTCCAAAAGTTCTTCATACCTTCAGATCTCACACAGAAAGAGTTGGAGTCTTGGTCCTTTCTCTTCCAGGAGGCTTCTGCATTTATGCCTGTTTTCCTGCAGTGATACAAGTCCCACGTACCCTTTATGTTACACACACACACACACACACACACACACACACACACACACACACACACACACAGTGCCGCCTCACTGGCCATGCCACCACAGAATGATGGTCTTCCAAGCCCAGTCTCAGGATGAGCAGAGGCCAGGAGGCATGAAGCTGTGAGCGCAAGGGATCCACAGGAACTGTTAGGTCATTGAGAGGTGAAAGAAGCAGGAGACGGAGAAATCCTGGCTGGGCAGAGGAGACTAGAGTGCCCCTAGCCAGTAGGGGTGGCAGGTGCCCCTGCCCACAGGGAGGGGGCTGCTCCCTTCTGCCCTCCTCCCAGGCAGGGAAGCCCTGTGCCCTCACCACCCCTTTCTTGTGCTCCCCCCAACTCCCGAGGCCTGTAAATCACGCAGGCTGCTAAGCCTGGGCAGTCACACCTTTCAAAGCTGTGGTTTCTTTTATTTGAGGACAAGAGACCTCTTCACTGTGGGCAGGCCGGCCAGGAGCCCTTTCTCCTTCCCGTCCTTCCTTCCCAAGGAATCAATCTTCTTAAACTTTATCCTCCCAGAGACCATCTGGATGAAAACCATTCAGGAAACTCGGCTGGGTACTAAGCCTAGAGCTCTCATCCATCTTGCCCTGTCAGAGCCCAGCTTTCTGGCCTCAAAGAATCTTTACAGCTGGGGCCACGATCGGCCTCCTGCACTCAGAACGCCTCACCTTCCAGACAACACAGAACTGCAAACTGCCTTGCAGTCTTCTCCAGCCCTTGCCCTACTGCTAGACCCTTGATCCCACTCTGCTATGTCACCCAGTTATAATATTCAGAGAAGTGGTGTGGTAGAGTGGGAAGAATTCACATAGACTCAGGGCTGGAAACTTTCTCTTCTCTGTGACCTTGGCCAAGTGACCTGACCTCTCTGAGCCTCGGTGTCCTCACCAGTAATGGTAAAGATCAAATCAGATAATGTGCTTTAAAATTATTCTCCTCCTTATTTATTCTGCTCGAGCCTGCTTGCTATTCCTTGAATTTGCCAACCATCCCCCAACCTCAGGGCCTTTGTACTTGCTGTTCCTTATACTTGAAAGTTCTTTCTCTGGATAGCCATATGCATAGCCACAGCCTGTAGGTCTCAGCCCAAAATGTTACCTTGCCAGAGAGGCCTTCCTTGAACAGACCATCTAAAATAAACACTACTCCCACCCCACCACCTCCATCCCTCCCTATCCTTTACCCTGCTTTAATTTTCTTCAAAGCCCTTACTACTACCTAAGGCATTAGAGAGTGAAGTGTTTACTGACTGCCTATCCTCCTCACTAGAATGTTAAGTTCAGTGAAGACAAAGACCATGTATGTTTTGTTCCCTGCTGTATCCCCAGTGCTGGGACAGTGCCAGGCTCACAGAAAGCACTCAACAAATACTTAACCAATGGAAGAATAAATGGTGGATTGCAGGAACACATTACACAGTAGGGTGACCATCACAGGTGCTCAGTAAATAGGAGTTATTATTGTTACTAATTTGGAGGCGCTGAGAGTGGCCCACAGGGGGTTGGATTTTCCCGAATGGGTGGGGCTAGAGAGAAGAACTCAGGAAACTCCCTGGCCTGAGGCAGACCTCAAGCTCCACCCACAGCAAGCCGTTTCCCCAGTGTCCTCTTGGAGCTTGGTCCAGGGTATGTAGGGGATTGGGATGTCCTGAG
The DNA here is from genome assembly GCF_009762305.2 of Zalophus californianus. Classification (NCBI taxonomy): domain Eukaryota; kingdom Metazoa; phylum Chordata; class Mammalia; order Carnivora; family Otariidae; genus Zalophus; species Zalophus californianus. The sequence goes on along the minus strand of NC_045609.1, from coordinate 35,675,054 downwards.
GCTGGACACCTCCCACCCACACCTGGTGGGTACCCAGCTAGCCCCAGCAATGGGGTTAATATGAGGCTTGTCCCCATAGGGAACCCAAGCATCAGAAGGGATTGGTCACCAGAACCGAGTTTGTGATTGACCCCCAGGCCAGGTAGGGAATTAGGCCAGCTCAGAGGAACCAAAGAAAAAAGTCATGAATCACCCAGAAATGTACCTCCAGAAATCGGGGTTTCCCACTTCAGAGGAGGCTGAGCCCCAGAGTTATAGAGGAAAGCGCAAATCTGTGCAGAAAGCCCAGCTCCATCACTTTAACTGTGTGACCTCAGGCAAATCACTTAACCTCTCTGAGCCTCAGCTTCCCCATCTGTCAGTTAGAACTAATAATATCCATCTCAAGATGCTGATTGGATGATTATTAAAAAAATATTAGCTAACATTTACTTTGCTATGTGCCAGTGACGTTACATTATCTCCTTTGATTCTTAATGTTAGAATCCCTAATGTTAGACATTTCTATTCCTACTTTACCGAGGAAGAAACTGAGATTCAGAGAGGGTAGTGACCAGCCCAAAACCACACAGCCAGAAAGACTCAGGGCAAAACTGGACACGACTCTGCTGGTTGTAAAGCCCTGCATTAACCCCACCACCTACAGCCTGCACTTAAGCACCTGGCCAGGCACAGAGTCCCGGTCAAGGTGAATTTTCTTCTTCCCTAGGCTTCAGGTCTGAGGGCAGATGAGCCCTGCTACAGGGGCTGAAGGGACAGAGAGCCAGGTGGTCCTTACCCGGCCGGTTTGAGGCTGCAGCACCAGCCCCCACCGCACCCCCAGCCAAGCACTAGCAGCTTGGGTTGGCTTCAAGCTTCCAGCAGGTTGCAAGAAGCTCCTTCCCCAACACCTCCTCCCCAGCAGGGATCAGGCTGGGCTCACCCCCACAGAGGAAGTTCAGCTAGGTCAGGCCTGCTCCTTTCCCACAGCCCTGGAGTGACCCTCCATAGCTTTTCCACTCACCTCTGGGCTGAGAATCTCCCAAGGTCCCCCGCCCAGGGCCTGCGGAGTTATGCTGCCATTGGCCTTGCGCCTTCTATAGGGGACAGCCTAACTCATGCATGACCCACACCAATAAATCAGGGAGGGGTAAGGGGGTGGGGACATTCATAAATCCATATCAAACAGTCCCCAAATTATGACAGATGACACGGCAGTCATAAAATTGCACAAGCAAAACTCACCAAGTCATTAATTTCATGGCCGTAGAAAATAAACAGACACATTTTTTTGCGGCCCTAATAAATTTTTAAAAACTCAAAGAATGGTCCATCTGCTTCGAATAATTTTTAATTTCCTATTCTGTCTCATTCCCATTAGCTATTCCACTGAGATATTTGCTAAATTCTTTCATTTACCTCCTCCCATCTGTATTCAATTACCCTATTCCCAAATAGAGTGAGTTTTTGTTTCTCCTAAGCACGGGACAAAATACCCCCGCCTGTACCTTAAAGCAAATGTTATGTGTGTTTTATTATCTGTTAGACCGTATGAGTCATTCTAACTCGATTGCCTGTGTGGAAAGGTTTGGAGAGCAATCTGATTTTGATGTTTTTTGGCTTGGGTGGAAAACACCTGCCCGATTCTCAAAGCTAATCTATTAACGTGGTAAATGCTGTAGCAGATGTTCCTGAGTGAGCGAGGGGCCGCGCTGGGCTGTGACAAGGCCCGGAGTATCGGGCACACAGTGGGAATGCTCGGAGATCAGAGGCCAGAAACATCACTGGGGGCCCGAACTGTCACAAAGTCACATTTTCTGGCTGCCCCCAGGCTCTGGCTGTCCGGAGACTCCTCACTGCCTCCCTGCACTCTCAGCAGGCACTCAAGATAGGACATTTCAAGGTCACCTGGTCCACTCCACCGGCCCTCCTGTTTTTTACATAAGGGACACCAAGGACCAGAGAAGAAGTATGCCTTGCCCCAAACCACACAGCATCCTGAAAAAGGACAACATCCTTTTAGGCTTACCCTAATGTTCAGGACACCCTGCAAGTGAGCGGAGACTCATTTTGTGGAGCTGAGATATGGACAGGAAGGGGATTCTATAAGCACACCTTTCCCTCCAGTGCCTTCTACCTGGGAAACCAAGATCACTGAGGGCCTTTTCAGTCTAAAACTTTTCCATTCCGGGCACCTGTGTGGCTCAGTTGGTTGAGCGTCCGCACTCGGCTTGGGTCATGATCTCAGGGTCCTGGGATCAAGTCCCTCATTGGGCTCCCTGCTGGGCGGGGAGCCTGCTCTCTTGCTCTCTCTCTGTCAAATAAATTGATAACATCTTTTAAAAAAATAAAAAATAAAAAAATAAAACTTTTCTTTTCCATTTTTCCTCATCCTGCAGGAGTTGGGCCAGGCCTGCAGGAAGCAGGGTGAGGGGCCAAAGCCTTGCTCCAGGAGGGTTTGTTTCAGCACTATGTACACACTGGGAACTGCAGAGCCCAGGAACATGGACTTCCAGGCCAAGCTGTAGATCTGGGGAGGAATCAGGGTCTCCAAAGATGCAGATTGTAGGGTCTATGTAGCTGCACTGTGCGTGCCCACATCCCCTCAGCCCTCATTAAATCCATGCATTGGGGCATCTGGTTGGCTCAGTAGGTTAAGTGTCTGTCTTCAGCTCAAGTCATGATCCCAGGGTCCTAGGATGGAGACCCTGTCAGGCTCCCTGCTCAGCGGGGAGCCTGCTTCTCCCTCTCCCTCTCCTCCCCACTTGTTCTCATTGTCACTATCTCTGTCTCTCTCTTTCAAATAAATAAATAAAACCTTTTTTAAAAAAAATCCATGCATGCTAGTGACTTCTTACTATGGGCACCTGCAACACTGCCTGAGAGCTTTCTCTGGCCTGGGATCATGCTCAGTAGACCCTCAGGACAGGCCAGAGGTGCCAGGGACTTGATGCTCCCAAAGGAAACCCCAAAACAATGATGAATGATAGTTGGTGTACAAACATCCCAGCTCCCTCCCCTCTTGGATGGGACAATTCTGAGACATGTTCCATACCCGCAGTTCTCAACCAGGTATGCTCTTGCCCCCAGGAGACATTGGCAATGTCTGGAGATATCTTGGTGGAATGGTTGCTACCTTCATCTGGTTGGTAGAGGCCGGGAGGCCACTAAACATCATACAATGCACAGGACACCCCCTAACCGATAATTATCCAGCCCAAAATATCAGTAGTGTGGACATTGAGAAACCCTATTCTATACCCTCTCCCAGAGATTCCCAATGGGATTGAGCCTCAGATGCCCACATCAATAACCTGCTCACTTAGGCACACTCTCCTGGCTTCTTTCTCTTCCCTGGCCCACTTCCCCACTCTCCTTTCAGCACTTCCTAGGACCACCTCTCACATAACTACTTTTACTCAAATCCTCATCTCAAGGTGTGTTTCTTGGGGACCCAACCTAAGATCGTCCATTACTATGGTCATAGCAACAACCTTGGAAGGTTCTCAAAGACTTGGGCTCCTATTTCAGCCATCTATAGTCTTACCATACATATTCAGTCCCAGTGACACCCACACTGATGTGGCCACGTATGGACACACATAGGGGATACACCAGACCAGCCTGGCCAGGAGGCCCTTTGGTCCTATTTTGGTGGACCAACTGATTGGAGCTGTGTTTACCCTGAAAAGTGACATAAGACTTGAGTACCAATTCAATATAATCCCTATCAGAATCTCAGCTGACTTCTTTATAGAAATGGATGAGGGACACCTAGGTGGCCTAGTCGGTTAAACATCAGACTCTTTGATTTCAGCTCAGGTCATGATCTCAGGGTCGTGAGATCAAGCCCCCCATCAGACTCTGCACTCAGTGGGGAGTCTGCTTGAGACTCTCTCTCTCCCTCTGCAACCCCTCTTTAAAATAAATAAATAAATATTTTTAAAGAAAATGGATGAACTGATTCTAAAATACATATGAAATTCCAAGTAACCAGGAATTAGCCAAAACAATATTGAAAAAGAACAGAGAAGGAAGACTCATACTTCCTGATTTCAAAACTTGCCACAAAGCAAGAGTAATCAAGATAGTATGGTACTGACACAAAGATCTATAGATCAATAATCCAGAAGAGAGTACGTAAATACCCATATATCTGTGGTCAACTGGCTTTTTTTTTTTTTTTTTTTTTTTTTAGTGTAGGCTCCACACCCAGCATGGAGACCAACTCAGGGCTTGAACTCACAACCCTGAGATCAAGACCTGAGCTGAGATCAAGAGTTGGATGCTTAACTGACTGAGCCACCCAAGTGCCCTTTAACTTTCAACAAGGGTGTCAAGACCATTCAATGGATAGTCTTTACAACAAATGATACCAAGACAACTGGATATCCACATGCAAAAGAACAGAGTTGAATCCTTACCTCACACCGTGTACAAAAATTAACTCAAGATGGATCAAAGACTTAAATGTAAGAGCTAAAACTATAAAACTCTTAGAAGAAAACATAGGAGTAAACCTTCATGATCTTGCATTTGGGAAAGTATTTTTAGATATGACCCCAAAAGTATGAATAATAAAAGAAAAAATAGTTAAACAGGACTTCATCAAAATCGAAATATTTGTGCTTCTAAGGACACCATCAATAAAGTGAAAAGACAACCCAGAGCATAGGAGAAAATATTTGCAAACCATGTATCTGACAAGGGACTTGTATTATCAGGTATCTATGAATTCAGAACTACTATTTCTCCTGGTGAACTTAAATCTTCCATGTTGACCTTTTTTTTTAAACATTTTATTGAGAAAGGGAGAAAGAGAGAGTGCAGGGCGAAGGAGCGGGGGGGTGGGGGGTGAGAGAGAAATCCAAGCAGATGCTAGGCTGAGCCCAGAGCCTGACATGGGGCTCAAACTCATGACCCGAGATCACTACATGAGCTGAAACCAAAAGTCTGACACCCAACCAACTGTGCCACCCAGGCGCCCCTATATTGACCTTTATATCACTATACCTTCTATAGCCTTTTTGCCTTAAATGTATTTTGTCTGATAGTAATATAACTATGCCAATTTTCTTTCAGTTACCTATTTTTCCGATGTCCTTTCACTGTTTTACTTACAATTTTTTAAATATCTGTCCTCATGTTTTAGATATATCTCATGTAAGCAGCATTTGACTATTCTTTTTAAAATCCAATCTGATAGTCTATGCATATTAACCAAAGAGTTCAGTCTATTTATATTTATAAAGATTACAAATATATTTGGCTTTATTTCTATGATCTTATTTTGTGTGTGTGGTTGCGGTTTTTTTGTTTGTTTGTTTGGTTTTTGGTTTGTTTGTTTTGTCCTGCTTCCTAAGGATTTTTTTTTCATCTTCTCTGTTGGCTTGTTTTGACTTGATTGAGGTTTTTTTACTCACTCCATTTTTTCCCCATCTACTAGTGTGGAAAATAGGCATTCTACTTCTTTTTTTTTTTTTTTAAGATTGAATTTCTAAGTAAACTCTCCACCCAGTGTGGGACTTGAACTTACAACCCCAAGATCAAGAGTCACATTCTCCACTGACTGAGCCAGCCAGCTACCCCACTACTTCTTATTTTTTTATTGGCGATTTAGTATTTTGAAATGATTATCTAACTTAACATAGTCTAAAATGAATCAATATCTTACCCTTCTCCTGAACAATGCAAAGTACTTTAAAAGCTTTAATTCCAGTTACTTAGGGCCCAGACTTTTAGCTCCATCTCTTGTTTAGCTTCCACAGATTAGACATTGTTTTGGACAGTAGATGTGTTTGTTTAGATTTACCCATATTTTTATTTTTTCCTCAATTCACCATTTCTTCTTGTATCTCTTCCTGAGATTCTTCCTGAGATCATTTTTCTTCTCAAGTTGTCCTTCAGAAATTCCTTCGATGGAGGGGAGGGAGTCTTTTGTTTATAAATTCTCTCAATTTTATAGATGAAAATGTCTTTATTTCTGCCCTTATTCCTATTTTTTGCATTTTTAGTGAGACAACTCATATGCCATAAAATTTCCCTTTTGGAAGTGGACGATTCAGTGGTTTTAGTACACTTAGACAGTTACACAAACCTCCTACAACCTAATTCCAGAACATTTCATCACCCAAAACAGAAACCCCATGCCCATTAGCTGTCACTCCACATTCCCCTCCTTGACCCCAATCTCTGGCAGCCACAAATCTACCTTCTTGCTCTATGGATTTGCTTATTCTAGACGTTCCGTGTCAATGAAATCATAGAATTTGTGGTCTTTTGTGCCTGGCTTCTTTTGCTAAGTCCAATGACTCCAAGGTTTATCCTGATTGTCCCATGCATCAGAACTTTATTCCTTTTTATGTCAAGTCACACTCTTACTATATACCATATTTGTTTGTCCATTCATAAGCTGGTAGACAATGGGGTTGTTTCCACTTTTCCACTATTATGAATAACGTTGCTATGAACATTCATGTACAAGCTTTGTGTGAACATATTTTCAGTTCTCTTGAGTATATACTTAGGATCTATACTTATTCTTTTTTTTTTCTTGTTCTTTTTTTTTTTTTTTTTTGAGAGAGAGAGTATGCAAGCAGTGGGTGGGGCAGAGGGAGAGAAAGAATCTTAAGCAGGCTTCACGCCCACTGTGAAGCCCAATGCGGGGCTCAATCTCATGACTCTGAGACCACGACCTGAGCCAAAATCAAGTTAGATGCTTAACTGACTGAGCCACCCAGGCGCCCCAACACTTATTCTTAAAAGATAAATTATTATTTAAATTATTTCAGTCTTATTGGGAATTGAGGTATACAGTTTTTGGTTGGTATGACTTTTTAAAATCCCTTCAAATCTACTCCTCTTCTGTCTTTCATTGTTACTTTTAATACTATTGTAACTAATCAGCTATTAGTCTAATTTCTTCTAATTATAGAAGTTGTGAACAACAAAAATTTTTCTTTCTCGTACTTTAAAGATCTTCTCCTTGTCCTTGGCACTCCACAATTTGACTATAATGTATCTATACATGGACTTATTTTTATTTATCCTGTTTGGGATTCATTGGAATTCTTGAATTTGAGGATTCATAGAGGTTTATTTATTTATTTTTTTACAAATATTTTTATTATTTTAATGAAGCCGGTACAATGTCCATTTAAAACCCATATCCTAGGCCAAAAAGCACAAAGAAAATCAAAAAGAGCAGTGTTCTGTCGAATACACTTCTGCATGAATAACTTTATTAACTGCTAAAGAAAATTAGAACTTTCCTGGATCTACTGGCAAGACTTTTCTTTAATCTTAAAACGCTTTTTCTCTTCAGTGAAGCCATCTTTGGAATGAGTCATTACTCTCACCATCTCTGTCATCTCAACTCCAGCCTGAAATTTCTCATATTTTGGTCCAGACCCTCAAATTTTAAAAGTAGCTTCAAGTTAAGGAAAGGTCATTTTTCCACAGTTCAGTTCTCTGAAAAACTTCCATCTCCCACTGAAAGTCATAGTCCAGGAGTGAAGCAATCATGCACCAGAACTTCAGGGCCAAAGGGAAAGTCATTATGGACACACATAGGTCAATCTTATTTATCACAAGCCTGAAAATGCAATCCTGGAAAAAGTGGCCTCTCTGTGCACACATGTAATGTTTTAAAAAGGAGAGGGTAATATGAAGGGGGCTAAGGTTTGACCACCAAAAATCAACACAATGAAAACAAGTGATAATGAATAATGGGCATGAGAATTCAAATTACCAGATGTTTTAAGGAGATGGGGTCCCAGTTTTCAATTCTGTATTGAATACCACCTTACAAAATAACTATTTTTAAAAATAAAAAAGGATTGAGGGTAAAGAAAAAAATAAAAAGAATATCTAAATCGTTGCATGATGCCCTTTCTATTCCTGATAAACTTGAATCACATCTTCTTCCTCCATTCCCAGTTCTTTTGCAGTGTGATTATCAGCAATTCTCTGACCTTCAAAGAGAAACCTGAGTGAATTCATTGGAATTCCCTGTCTTTGATGGTACAATTCTTTTTTTTTCTTTAAGATTCCATTTATTTCTTTGTCAGAGAGACAGCCAGCAGACTAGAAGGAAAGCAAGCAGGTCTCCTCCCCAGAGCCCTAAGTCATCCCCGGCATTCCCAGCCACAGGGCACAGTGGGCAAGAGAACGGGCCCACCCCCTCTGCTGCCTCAGTTTCCCTGTTCATAAGACGGGCGTGCGGGACCGAGGGACTGCCGGACTTCTTGCCAGCTCTTCTGTCCCAACTCCTTGGATTGCACTTCTGGCCCGCCCCAAAGTTCCAAGCAGGTGGCCCTGGGCCCCAGACTGGCCACTCGTCCAGGCAGTGGAAGGACCAGTGAGACCAAAGGAGGGTCTCCACTGAATCAGGATTGAACCCCACGAGGCGGGCAGAGGCAACAGTTTCTTGGCATCTGTATGTCTCCAGCCTGCTGAGCGGGCCTGGGGAGTCCGTATTTCTTGAAATGTAAGTACCGAGACCACACTGGGTTGTCAGTAAATTCATTATCCCATTACGCAGGCCTGAATTATTCAGCGCTCTTGAGGCCGCCTCAGGAACGTGCCCGAGCACAGTCAATGTCGGCATTAGTGGGATGGATGGAGTCAGGCCCAGGGCATGGTTGGTGCCAGGATGACGGATCTGGGCCCGGAGAGGGTGCCCGTGCTTGAAGGCGCAAGGGAGGGTCTGGCGAGCAGGACCTGGGCCCTGGGTGCTTCTGGGGTCTGGGAAGGGGATAATGCACCTATCCACTTTCCTGGGTCCCCCCCCACCCCCCGCCCCAGGAAATTGGCAGAGTTTGGAGCCCCATCTGCTCCACAGGGCCCAGGGACAGAGGGTCCAAGCTTCACCTTTCTCCTGGCTGTGTGACCTGGTTGTTCACCTCTCTGAGCCTCAGTTTATCTGTAAAATGCAGCTAAATGTTCCCAGTACCCATTCTCCCTTTTAAGTTTAATGATAGAACTGATTTTTTTCTGAGAATATAATGCTCTAGAATAAAGACTATTTCTAAACTGAAGTGTGGCCAATGACTAAGTGCTGATCAAATAATACAAGTGGGAGTATCCTCTGAAACCTTCAGGAAGTATCCTTAAAGGAAGGGGGTGAGTCCTGTTTTGTCCCTTTCTTTCTCCTGAAAATTAGGGTGAAGATGTAATGGCTGGAGCTCAAGTAGCCATATTGCTTAATGAGGAGAAGCCACATGATGAGGATGGCAGCACAAGAGCATAGAAGCCTGAGTCCCTGTTGGCCCTGGAGTCTCCTTACTATCTCCACGTTGCACCTCTATAAAATAGAAATCAAATTCTCTCTTAAGTTGCTATTCTTTTGGATTTTTCTGTCACTCACAGCCAAACCCAAGCCTACCTCGTTGGGCAAGTCTCAGGGTGAAATAAGACATTACAGGAAAAGCAGCCACTTCAATAGGAATTTCCTCTAGGACACATCAATGATTAAGAACCGTAAGCCCTTTAAAAAAAAAAAGAAAAGAACTGTAAGCCCTGAAACCTTAGGATCAAAGATGAAGTCCCAACTCTACCACTTATAAGCTGTGCAACTTTGGGCAAGTTGCCTAACCTCTCTGTGCTTCAGCTTTCCCATCCCTAAGATGGGGATAAAAATTATACCTTGCCCCTCACAGGATTAGTGTGCAGACTAAGTGAATTAACACAAAGTTACAAGAAGTGGCTGACACACAGTAAGTGCCATGTCAGTATCAGCAGTTAGTATCCCGTTTTTACACATTAGGGGGAATCCTCTGTGTAGCTCAGCGACCTGGATTCCCATAGCATCTCCCAAAGCTTCATCTCAGCTTAGCTTTACGCCTGAAGGTGACTGAGCTCTCAGGGCAGGGATGCCAGCGATGATCTGAGCTTCAGCCATGACAGGAACAGCTTTGTCCTAAGGGAGAGGACCCCAATCTGAGCCCAGAGAAGCGGGCAGCAGAGACTGGGCTGCTGGTGTGGCCCCTAGAAGAGGGACTGCTCTCCAGGATGCAGATGAAGTTCTTACTCAGGAAGAGAGACAGAGAAAAAAGGCTCCCTTCCTGGCTACGTGCCATGCACAGATGTGCCTCCTGTCTGGACCTACGGGGAATGCATTAAATCGGAGGTCACAGTTCATGTGAGTTCACAGAGAGTGGTATGAGATACGGGTGGGATGTGTTGGGTCTGAGGCAGCAGGGAGCGGTGGAGACCAGGGCAAGGGCCACCAGCCCACCGGGGGCAGGCATGGCCCAGTGCCAAGCTAACCTTGGCCAGCAAAATGGGCCTACTGACGTCAGACCTCCCGCCTTTTCAAAAGAAATGGAAATCAAATCTGAATTCTTTGTGAAGTTTTCTGATTGTTTAGTGTCGGCTCCATTCAAACAAACAAAACACTGATACAGGCAAACGGTGTCCCCAGGCCAGCGTCAGGCCACCAGATGTCAACAAGCACCGAGCGGTGCCCTATGAATCCTCGGGCACCAGGCTGCCCTTGCTGGAGTCCATGGAGGACGATGGGCGGCCACTGAGCACGGGGCAGCTTGGAGGAGAGGCAGCTGCAGGACTTCGCCCTTCCCAGGGAAGCAGGCGCTGTGGGCTGTCCGGGTTCAGAGGGGCAGTGAGGGTGGGCAGAGGCAGGCGGTCACCTACTCCCTCAAGAAACACTCTGACCCCCAGAGCTCCATGTTCTTCCTCTAAGAAGCAGACTGGGGAACCCAGCTTCGGCATGTGGCAGCACCCTGCCCACCCGCCCTGCTGAGGCCCTACCCGATGCATAGCCTCTGCACCCACAGCTTTGGGGACACCCCAGGGCCACTTGGGACCTGTGTATAGACTGGACTGCTGATCCTGACTCTTCGGTCTGCCACCCATAACAGGGTCGCACCCCCACACCCTTTGCCACGTGACCCCACAGAGCTGCTCCACAGAGGGGGTAGACTGCACACCCTCACCCCGGACTCGGGCCTGGCCGAGTGGCTTGCTGTGGACCCTGGAACATCAGCAGACTTGACTGAGGCAGAGGCTTTAAAGCCTCCTGTGAGGTCGGCCTCCTGCATCTGTGCTGTCCGCTGGGCACGAGCCTCCCCCAGGCAGCCGCTGGCTTCAGAAGGCTTTGAACCCACAACCCGAAGCAGAAGTATCACAGCTGAGCTGCTGACCCAGGAGAGAAAAGTGCGTGGTTATTCTGGAAGCCACTGACACTTGGGACTGCTACACAGCACTTTTGCTGCCGAAACCTATTACGCCGGGAAGACATGGGCTTCCCCAACCCCATCCCCAGCTCACTGCACAAAATATCCCACCCTGTGTGGTCATCATCCACTGTCCCAGAAGCTGCTGTGCCCCTGCCCTGGAGGCAAATATAGAGACTCCCCCTGGAGTGGGGAGTCCCCCAGGTTGTGGGCTGGGAGACCTTGGATGCGTCAGTTCCTCTAAGAGTCACCTATAGGGCATGGGTGATCATGCCTACTTCACCAGGGATTGGGAGGTCTTGGTGAGATGCCACAGGCCTGCAGGGGGCTGAAGGGAGGTTGGAGAAGGAGTGTGGCCAGTGCTGGTACTTGTACTCATCAGGAGGGGGAGGGACTGGGCCTGCCACATGGGGGGATGGGTCATCCCCTATGAGAAAGCTCACCCCCGTGGAAAATGAGGCCTCACTTTCGGAGGGCATGATTTCCAGTACAGTGGGGAATCTGACACTCTAGACTGAACAAAAAGCAAACAGGGTTATCTCAGTACCAACTCTAAACCACTCCTGTGGGTACAGGCCACACTGTTTGGAGGTCTGTATCAGGAATGCTTTTGAGCTTTAAGTAAAAGAATATACACCTAATCATGGCTTAAATACAAAGGGTTCCATTTTCTCTTGTAACAAGGAGTCTGGAGGGAAATGGTGGTGTTGGTTCAGTGGCTAGATAATGTCTTCAAGGACCAACATCCCATCTTTTCCTCTTGCCATCCTTACTGTTTGTTTGGGTTTTTTAAACCTTAACGTTATTGCCTCACAATCACAAGAGGGCTGCTATGGTTCCAAGCATTTCATCTTTACACAACCCCATTCAAGGTAAGAAGCAGCTAAATGAGAAAAGGGAGAAAAAAGTCCTGAGAAGCACCCCTTTATCCCTGGCCAGAAATTCACGGCAGGTGAGGGTGAGAAAGCAGGTATCTTCAAAAAAGGACTGTGTTGGTCATGACAGTCTGGGACTAATCACAGTTCTGAGACTAATCACAGTTCATCCCCCAAAGTTGGGCACATTGCTGGAACAACATCAGGCTCCTGTTGGCAAGGTAGAAGGAAGCAGAATAGCTCCAAGGGAGACCAGGTAGCCCGTTAACAGGGTCCACTGGAGGTGGGAGAATCAGTCCCACAGAGGAGTGGCTACCAGGCAGGACTCTTAACTGTGAACCTTATAAGCTGTTCTGTGACAAACAGCAGATTTCACTTTGTTGCAAACAACAGAATCCACGTTGTTACCAACAGTGCACTCCACTCTGTTGCCCCCCGCAGACTGGCGGGCATAGCCAGCACCAGGCAGGAGCAGGCCATGGCTCTTGGTCCTCTCCAGCCTATCTGAGGAGCCCCAGAAGCCCCTAACTCATGGTCTGTCTCAGCCACCTGGTTGGCCTGAAACACCCCCCGGAGCCCTTGGAGTCAGGGCACTGGCCCTCACCCCGAAGGCTTAGCTTAACAGGTCCCATCCTCTCTGGGGAGCTTGGCAAACCTCCCCCGGATGTGGTCAGACTTCGGGCTGCAAGCTTCTGTGTGGAGAGGCCTACGAAGGCAAGACCTGGAGAGAGGGTCAAAGGAGGGTCAAAGGTGCCTCCGGGAGATCCCACTGAGGGTGGGAAGGGGATGGAGGGCCCAAAGGTGGGAAGAGGATTCCTGAGGTGGGGGCAGGGCAGAAGCATCAGCCCCAACAGACTCCACTTCTATGTCTTAACTTCCCTGATCCGTGCTCCCAGTCAGAGGATACAGTGGTCCCTTGCGCCAGATCAGACACTGAGATCAAAGAGCTATTCAGTTTGGCTGATGCAGTGCTAAAAAAAGAAAAAAGAAAGAAAAAAAAAGTCTAATCTGAATGTTTAAAATTGTGAAGTTTCACATTACCCACCAGATTTCAGCCTTTCTTGAAAAATCGGAAGCTCTGGCCACACCTCATCATCTTCCCATCTGGCGGCACAGGCTACAACCAAGTGGCTGCCATGCGTTCGGATGGGGCGTGAGCTTTGGAGCACCACAGACCCCACTACCCCCTACGGCCTCCCCTCACCAACCTGGGCAGCCCGTGAACACCTCCCCATTCTAATCCCTGATTGACTCCATGACGGTACTCTTCTGCCCCTGCCCTGCACGGTTCTGGGGGCCCCTGGGGGAGAAGACACGGCCTGCACGATGTTAGCAGGGAGGAGAAGCAGAAGTTAGGGGTACCGGGATAGAAAATCCAGGGGCCTCTTCCGGGCCTGTTTTTGTGGCCAGCGGATTCCAGTGGCCTGGTTTGGCTAAGAATTTGTCAGGGGTCACAGGCCTCCCTTCCTGGCATGGACCTAAAGGCATGAAGGGGCTCCCATTGTCTCTGCCCTCCTGAGCCCGAGGGTTCCTTGGTGCCTCGTGGGGCATTTGACCTACGTTTGACCAAAAAGGCAACTGAGAGAGGTAGACACGGTCTCCCCCTCCCCAGCCCTTTCTGCCCCTGGGGGCACCTGCCCACGTCCACAAGGGCCCTCCCCTCCCCCAACCACAAGGGCACCTCTGAGGAAAACAAGTAGGACCCACCGTATTCTCAGCCTCCTGGAAAAGGCGCTGTAGGATCTTGGGGCGACACTCGGCCCCCTTCATTGTGAGCCGAGACACTGGTGCCACAGCACAAGAGACAAGAAATGAGCAGCAAACGGGGGAGGGAGGTGGAAAAATTAAATTTTGCGTGATCAGCAAGGTTTCAAACAATCGCTCGCCAACTGAAGTGGGTGCCACGTCTATAAGTCATTCTGTTTTATAGACCATTAGGATCTCCAGAGAGAACCTGCATGGAGACCACTGCTTTTTGTTGAAATTAAAATGTCAGAGAAAAAGAAATAGAACAAAACAGGGAATCTGCAATTAATTACCAGGCCATAAAAATTCAATAATCAAGAGGCAGAGCGGCCGCGGGCCCAGAGGTATCAGAGCCGGCGTAACAAGAATGGAATACATTAATCTTTTCAAATTAGTTTTTTAATCTGACGGGGATATATGGTGACATGCCTCCCCTCCGTGCCCGCTCCGCCCCCCACCCCCTCTCCAGGCCTCTCGCCTGAAGCCGGTTCTCGGGGAGGGAGGTTCGGGTGTGAGCTGGGGGCCTGCCCCAATCCGGCCCCCCAGACAGGGGAGAAAGTGCTGGTCTGCGGCCCAGGCTGAGCCCAGGGCCCACAAGCCCGCCGGCCTGGTGGAGGGAGCCCAGCAGAGCAGCCAGGAAAGCGCTTCCTGCGAGGTCCCGGTGCGTGGAGTCCGCGTGGAGAGGGGGCCTCTGTGAGCTCCGCTTTCCTCCTCTGGAAAATGGGAATCATATCCCCGCCTCACAGGCAGGCTGGATGTGGAATGCCGGGTGCTCAGTAGATGGCCCCTCGGGTTACTGTGCTGACCGGACTGGCAGCTCAGGTAGCTAGGAGCCCACGAAGCTCCAACATACTATGCAGAGAGCAATTATTTAGCATTTGCTGTGTGCTCAGCGCTGGGAGAGACCAGCAGCCTCAGCCCTTACTCTGGGGAATGAGTCTCCTAGGTCAGAGAAACAGGTACTGGGCCACCCGGTAAGGGGGAAGGCGCTTCCCCTCGAAGCAGGGCGCCGGCCGGACCGCGGGGAACCGGGACGGCGGCCGAGGGCCCACCCGGCAGCACCCCAGCCAGGCCCCCGCGCAGCCGGCTCCACCCCGCGCCCCGGGTCAGTCCCGCCCCTGTGTCTCCCTCGAGGTCCGGTCGTCGGCTCCCGGAGCCTCCACCGCAACTGGATCTCCTCCTGCGCGGCTTCCCAGCGCTGTGCTCCGAGTTTGTGTCCAGCTCGCTCCGATCCTCAGCCTCAGCCACGCCGCGGCCGCACGCACCACCCCCAAACCTCGATAAACCTGCCTCCGGGCCTCGGAGTCTGAGCCTCCCCTGGGCAGCCCCGGTGCAGCTCTGGTCTGGACATTCAATGGGCTGTGGGAGCAGGCACGCCCGGGGAGGTGACCTTGAGCCGCAGTCGGATGACCGTCTGCCCTTTGGACTTTAACTCCTTTTAAATGTAACAGATAGGGCCCACTCAGGGCCGGCCCTGTGTTAAGTCCTTCACCGGGATTTTCTCATTTCATCCCCTGCGGGGGGGGTGGGGGGGATTCTTAATAACCCCGTTTTGCAGAAGAGGAAATGGTGAAAGTGGAGTTGCCCCCCATTTTTGTGTGTGCTGTGTTCCCCGAATGTAGCTTCCCTAAGAATACGCGCCAGCACAGCTTCTTTCCCCTTCCCCACTTTGAGTCACAGAAGGCGCTCCATCAGTGCTCACTGGATCGTGTCCCTGCAGAACAGCACCGCGAGCCGACCTCAGCTGCCCTTCCACCACTTTCCTCCCCAAAATATCTCCACCCCAACAGCTGCCATTTACTGAGCACCTACTGTGTGCCAGGTTGTGTGATCTGGTGCCATTTGCGGTAAGACTGTGGTTCCTGTTTTCCACAAAGGAAACAGGCTGAGAATGATGGCCCCAAGAGCTCACACCCATGTCTGGCGCCAAAGGGAAGGATTCTAAGAATCTTGTCTCAGAGCCCCATCAACGAGACCTGTCTCAGGACTCCCAAACCCCACCTCTGGTTTTGTCCCCAAACCAGGTCGTCCTTCACTCCTTCAACCGGATACCCTTACTCACCTCCCCCAAAAAGCCTCCCTTAATTCTCTCAGTCCCTCTCAGAGCTCCTTTCATTTCTATCACGTTGTACTCATTACTACCCTGTTACACCGAGGGCCCACCCACCCACATATGCCCCAGGGCCCCAGCAAAAACAGGAGCAATAAGACGCATACACCCAGGAGGGGCATCACATTCTTCCTCCCTGACCCAGGACGGCAGACCTGAGGGGCCGGCAAGAAAAACCCAGACACCGCATGCTGGGCTTGCGCCCCTCTCTGGGTGCAGTTCCCAGTGCAGCCACCAAATGGCGCCCGGCTCGCTCTAGGGGGACTTGCAGTAAAGCTGTGCGGTCGCCAGATGGCGTTCGAGACCGCAGCTCCGCGGGCAGTGCCGGGACAGGGCGGAGCCTGGAGGGCAGGCGGATCCCAGTGTGGGCCCAGGAGGCCCAGCCAAGTGACCCGTACGTGGCTGCCTCCTGGTCGCACCATGATCCATCCCGCACCCCGGCTCTCTGTGCCCGCCGCGCTGGCCCTGGGCTCGGCCGCGCTGGGCGCCGCCTTGGCCACCGGCCTCTTCCTGGGTGAGTAGGGCGGGGCCCGCGGAACCCACCCGCAGAGCCCCCGCAGGCGGGGCAGGTGCGGGAGCCGAGCCCGTGACTCCGCGAGGCTGGCTGCGGCTGAAGCTCAGCCCTGGCGCCCCAGAGCCCCAGGCCCTGACCCAGGACTCCTCCCCGGCAGGGAGCCGGTGCCATCCCTGGCGATCCCGGCGAGAGAAGCGCCTGCTGCCCCCTGAAGACAGCCCCCTGTGGCAGTATCTGCTGAGCCGCTCCATGCGGGAGCACCCGGCGCTGCGGAGCCTGCGGCTGGTCAGCAGGGCCAGGGGCGGGAACAGGCGCCCACCTCGGACCCAGCGGGTCCCACGTGGTTGTGTGACCTTGGGCTGGGCCATGGCGCTCTTGGGGCTTCCGGGACACAGCCGGCTGGGCGCGGTGGGCGTTCCCTGAGGGCCCGTCCCGGGACCACGCCCACGGCCGCGCACCTGGAGGGGGTTATGGACCCGGGGAGGAGCTGGGTGACTGGCAGTGCTGGCGCGACCCTCTCCCCACAGCTGACCCTGGAGCAGCCCCAGGGAGATTCCATGATGACCCGTGAGCAGGCACAGCTTCTGGCCAACCTGGCGCGGCTCATCAAGGCCAAGAAGGCTCTGGACCTGGGTAGGGCGCACGGCCGGGATCACTGGGGGCCGAAGTCACCGGGATGTCCCCCTACTCTGGCCTGAGCCTGTCCATGTCCCTTGCCCCCAGGTACTTTCACAGGCTACTCAGCCCTAGCGTTGGCCTTGGCGCTGCCCCCGGCCGGGCGCGTGGTGACCTGTGAGGTGAACCCGGGGCCCCCGGAGCTGGGGCGGCCCCTGTGGAGGCAGGTGAGTGTCCCACACATTTGAGGCCCTCATCAGGCCCTTGGAGGCTGGCCACTCCCAGCTCCAGGAGAAGGGACTTGCTGGCTCTGACCCCACTCCTTCCGCAGGCTGAGGAGGAGCACAAGATCGACCTTCGGTTGAAGCCCGCCCTGGAGACCCTGGGTGAGCAACGGAGTGGAAGGGGCCTTGGCACCATTTTCCAAGTGGAGCCACTGGGCCTGAGCTAGTGACCACATCCGCTGGGCGGGCTTGGGGCAGTGACAGCCCCCTGCCTCCTGGCCTCGCCGCTGCCATGCGGCCACATGCTGGGTGGCAGGGCGCCCCTCCAGGCCAAAGTCCCTGAATAGTCACAGCGCCTGGGCAGGCCTGGGCAGGGGCTTCTGACCGCTGGGGCTGCGGACTCAGCCGCATTTGCCCCCCTCTCCCCCGCAAGACGAACTCCTGGTCGCGGGCGAGGCCGGCACCTTCGACATGGCCGTGGTGGACGCGGACAAGGAGAACTGCACCGCCTACTATGAGCGGTGCCTGCAGCTGCTGCGCCCCGGAGGCATCCTCGCGGTCCTCAGTGTAAGGGGAAGAACGAACCCTCCCGGGCTGCGTCTCCTGTCTTTTCACTTGGCTCCTCCCCGTACCCCGCCCCCATGCCACAAAGCCCCGCCCAGTGCACGCATGAAAGCCGCTCCCTCGCCCCGCCTCTCCCTTAGGCACCGTCCCCCTCGGCCCTGACCCCGCCCCCGTGATGCCCCGCCCCCCCTCAGGTCCTGTGGCGCGGAGAGGTGTTACAGCCTCAACCAGGGGACACCGAGGCCCAGTGCGTGCGAAACCTGAACGAGCGCATCCTGCGGGACGCCAGGGTCCACATCAGCCTCCTGCCTCTGGGCGACGGCCTCACCTTAGCCTTCAAGATCTAGGGCCGGCCCCCAGCGGGTGGCCTCAAGGGAGGGGACCTGGGAACCCCAGACATCAACCCTGAGTTTTAAATTCGACAATAAAGTGGGGCCTGGGACACGATCTTTTGAGCCTCTGTATGTGGCGCAAAAGTGGGATAGGGAGGGAAGGTCCAGCACTGGCAGGTCCTAAAGCAAATGGGGGCCTTGAGGTCATAGACATCATCCCCTCCTTGGCACAGTCCTGAGGGCCACCTGGCACCAGGTCTATAGCCTGAGTAGGAGCCTCCAGCTGACTGGTAGCAGGAAATAAAGTTTTGATTGACCTGGCCACATACAGGACCCCAGCTCCTCAGGTTTGCCCCCACTGGACAGGATCTGAGGGCGGGCAGCTGGGTAGAACCCCCACCCATTGGTCTCCCTCCTACTTCACTTCCTAGGAGGGGCCAGTGAACGGTCTTGTTTGGTGCAGCTGGGACTGACTGGAAACCCTATCTGGGGTCCGACAAGGAACAAGGAAACCGCCTTAGAGCAGACCAGGTTTGCCACTGGGCGCTTTCATAGGTTATGCCAGTTCTATTTGCCCATGTTTTCACAGAACTGTCAGCTCGACCTCACCTCTGCAGTGGAGGCTCTGCTCAGTGGACATCACCTCTGAGAACCAGGCCACTTGACTTAAACCTGAGGACCTCAAGGTTGGAGCATATATCCTGTCCTCCCCCTGAAGTCCTGGAGGAAGGTGAGGGCCTGGGGGGGATCACTGGCCAGAAAGGTGTGAAGTAGACAGGCCTAGAGGGAGGAGACTATCAGTATGGCAGTTTTTTTAAAAAGTTCCCCACAGGAAGACGGATATAGTTAGGCTTTCCCACACCAACATCTACGAGAGGAGGTGGCCAGGGAGCCAGGTGCTTCACTTCTCTCCATCTAGACCTCCCTAATCCCAATCCCACAGGAAGATCCTATCTCCACACCAACACAGATGAGTATCAGGTACAAATATGAAGCGTTCAACTAACTGCATCAGCCTAGAATACAATTAGGTTTTGCCACCACTGGATTAGGCCTGGGTGCTATAAAGCTGGAGACTATTAGAAACAAGGCCACAGGGGCCCATAGCTGGCAACTTCCATAATCCTACACCTCCTGGGACAAACCTGGCATTTTATGCAACCCTCAGGGCCCCAGGAACCTTCTCTCTCCCGCATGCTAAAAACGTTAATTAGTATGCACCTGGGTAAATACGTCTACTTTACTCTTAAATGTGTCTCTGACCAACTGCTAACTCACTTGTGCCACACCCCAATCCTGAGTACTGGACGCGGTAAAATCCAGCCACAGCTGAGGGAAGGCCACCTGTTAGCTCTGGGGCAGTGGGTCATCCAGGGGGCTTCAGAAGTCACAGGCCTATGACCAGTTCCTCCCCACCAGGTGGAGTTTCAGAGATGTCTCATCTACTTCACACCTCTCTTGAGAATCCCAAAAGCAGACGTGCTTTCACACCTAACTTGCAGACATCAAACAGGAAAACTGTTTGACCTAGCAAAAGATCCTGACTCAAGCAAATTGGCTCAAATTCCAACTGTCTGCCATTAAATCACGTGTGTCTTACTCACACAGGCCATTCTTGGCAGTCCCTTAGCACATACATAGATCAGGAGGAGCCTCTTTATCACCCCACAGTGGAAAGCTTGCTTGAGCTTCTAATCTCTCATCAGATTCTTTCTGACCTGGAAATTTTCAGCATGTATCACTTTTTTGGGTAATGAGTCTCAAAGTACATTTTCTTACCTGTTCCCTCTTAGGCTTCAAATGGTACCTCAGGTCTAATAGTATAAATATGTTGAACTCCCTTCTCTATCCTCTCCCTTCTCTAACCTCTGATCACACCCTTCAAACTATCTTCTCCCATCAAAAACACTTGCTGTTTCCTACTTTTCCAACCAGAATCACCTATTAATTTCTGTCATTCAGCCCCAGTGCAGATGAAGGCCAATGGCCACAAAGCCTGAAGGCACTGCTTCTGGTCTCCCACTTAGGCCCAACCCTTTCAGTGTCTGCCTAGAAAGAGACGATTCATGACCTCTCACGGAGGCCCATATACTCCCTTCTCAAGTCCCTCTGGTTACTGACACCTCACTCCATTTGCCTACACCTCGTCCCATCCCACCTAGGGCCTAGTTCACTTCCCACAGCAATAGCTCACAGGGGTATGGTGTGTGTATACAGCCTTCAGCACCACCTCTTCAATGATCCAATGGAATTCTGGACAAACTTACAAACTGAAGGTATAAAGGCATATATCCTCTTATTTTATTGTAGTCCAAAAAGTTTGTGGAGTTACTTTAGGGACACAGAGGACTTTATGGCACAGATTTAGGTAAAAAGCAAAATGCTCACCAGAAAAATAAGGTACTAGTGACATACAAGGGAGATCTGACCCTGGCAAATGTTTAAACTCTGCAAATACTTGGGAGTCATTAATTATGTATACTTGTTTTTATTCATAATCTGTAATGTTTGGGGATACCAAAAGTAATTCTAATGATGGGCTGGATTTAACAAAAATTTTTTAACCTCATCTTAAAACTTCCACTGATCCATTTTGTTCAATGGCAATTTTCAATGTTAATAGGAACATAAAAATAAACATGCACACAACTGCACAGTTTTCATAAAGGTCTATTTCATTATTGGTGGGTAGCGCATTTAACAGTTAAATACATTTAAATAATGTATAGGTGACTGCACGACTGCAGCACTGGTAACTAGATAGATAACCAATTCAACTAGAAACCAGCTAACAAGTAACTGTCTAAATATTTAAAATACAGCTCTTGTTTAGATCATCCTTTGATTTGATCACCTTCTTGGGGGGGGGGAGCCTGCTGGTCACACTGGAAATATATTAAGGCCAAATCTTCTGATATCCATTCCCAGAGGTTTCTTTCAGCTGGATTAAGCTTCCAACTCAAGGGCAAGCCCAAGTTTGTGGCCTCCAGCATTGATGCTCTTCCCGTCTACCAGAGCAGACAGTGTAAGCTTGACACCTGTAAAAAAAGGCAGGCAACCATGATTTGCCTGAAACATCTCAAGAGTCTGCAGTCTTTAATAATCACCCCAGAGCCTGCCTGTCCCTCCCTCAGCCTGCCAGATGACCTATTATTGCCAACCACCAGAGGGCACTTGGGAGTCCCAGAGATACCAGACAGAATTCAGGTGGTCCCATCCTAGGTTAAGGAATCTGTGAAGTCACAGATCATTAAAAATGAGTTCAAAAAGTGCTCTAGAAAATACAGGAACATTCAAAACACTATCCAGACTATTAGACACTAAACGACAATCATAATTGGACCAGGACAACTACAATAAAGAGACAAGTGGGGGAAACTGAATACAGACTACATATTTGTACTGCTCAACTAATGGTAATTTCCTTAGCTGTGACAGTGGTATTGTAGTTATGAAGAAAAATGTCTTACTCGGGATATGCATGCTGGGTAGATGTGTCTGCATGTCTGCAAAACAGACATTTAAATAAATGAAAAGGGACTGTGGGAAAAAGGGATTATGTATGCAGACATGGAAAAAACAAATGTGGTAGATGTTAGTGAATGTGGGGAAGGGTATACAGGTGTTCTTCGTACTTGTCTTTTCTTGAGCTTTCAAAAAGGCCAAAACAGAAAGTCTGGGGGAATATCCCTATTTGAACAGAGTAAAAGTTCCAAGTGCTTTAGAACTTGCTATTCAAATGGTGGCAAGAACCAGTGATACTGGCATCACCTAAGAGCTTGTTAGAAAGACAGAACCCTTCACTCCAGATCTATTGGATCAGAATGTACATTTTAGCAAGAGTCCCCAGGTGACTCATGCACACTGAAGTCTGATAAGTACTGCTCTAGAAAATACAAGGCTCAAAATACTACATAAAGTAAATGAGACTACAGAGACCAAACAATGAAAGCAATGAGTGAACCTTGATTAGAGAAATAAACAATACTAGAAGGCATTTCAGGTACAAATGAGGAAAGTGACTACAGAATGGAAATTAAATAATATGGACTATTAAATTTCTTAGGTGTGATAATGGTATTATGGTTATGCAGACCAGAATGGTCTCATTTCTGAATAGACACATGCTGAAGCATTTAGGGAAGTGTCAGGATAGGTGCAACTTCCAAACAGCCCAGCAAAATAAAATAAATAAATAAATAAAACTGGCAAAAGGTAAACATGTTCATCGTACTCTTTGAAAGGTTTATAAAGAATCTGAGAAATGAAAAATAATTTTTAGAACACCAATCCTACTTAAAAAACACAACAACAACAACAAAACCACCAATCCTACTTATCAAGAATACTTACCAGGCCTCAGAGTCTGAGTGTAGCCCACTCCAATTAAACTAGAGTTGTTGACTTTTGCCTAAAATAAAATGCAAAAACAACTGTAAAAATTTTTTTGAATTGAGAGATAAAACCCCTGGTTTCCCTATTATACAATTATGAAGTGTTCCGCTTTTTTATTCACATGTGAAATAATATAATTTAGGCAAACCATGAGAGACTCTTGACTCTGGGAAACAAACTGAGGGTTGCAGAAGGGGAGGAGGGACGGGGTAACTGGATGATGGGCATTAAGGAGGGTACGTGCTGTGATTAGTACTGGGTGTTATACACAACTAATAAATCAATGAACACTACATCAAAAACTAATGATGTACTATATACTGGCTAACTGAATTTAAATTTAAAAAAGACGTGTATAAGATAAAGATTTCATAACATTTGAGAAGTAAAATAAATAAAATTTAACACTGTTACTAAGCCAAACAAAAGCTAGGTGCCACTTAATTCTTATCCATTAAACTCCAAGTCAAACTGTCAGTAGGACACAATGTTCTTGGTAGTAAAAAGGTGACAGCCTCTGGGATCAAAACAGATTTGGAAATTATTTGATGTCTTCACTCTTATAATGTGTAACATCGAAACAGTCCAGAGAGAGAAATATGTAACTACAGGCAGAAGTCATATAAACAGCACTTGTGTTCACATGGCAGGATAGCCAAGTCTTCAGAAGCCACCAATAACCAAGTGAGCTATTAGTCTAAGAAGAAATGCCCTACTAGTGACGACCTTGTGCCCAACAAATTAAGAGCCTCAGACAACTGGATACAAGTTTCTCCTGTTAGAATAGAAGTAAACTACCAAACTGTGATGGGACATTAAGCAATACTTCAGGGTGATGGTTAACTGGGGGCACAACAGCATACTTGGGTAGGAAATGCTAGATACATTTCCAAGAGTCCTCAGAAGTCACTCAATGGCACACAGATCCAAAGCTGCCTTCCCATTTTACACTATGAGAGCACTACACTGGCTCACATTAAATCCGTGTTGCTGCCACAGACATACATTTGAAGAGAAGAGCAACATAGCTACCAGGGAGTAGTGTACTGTGTGAATCCTAAGGTTTTCACTGCTACAGTGCAACGAGAAACAGAGAAAGGAAAAATAAATGAAATCACTGCCTTGCCAATGGGAAAAGCCTTCTGGATGCTTCTCATGCTCTCTGATGACAGCTGCTAACATAAAATAAGAATGGGGCTAAAGCTTAACTGCCCAAATTTTCAAAAAACATTGCTCTCAGGAATGAATTACCACTTTATGTAACAGAAAGGTTTAACTTTCTTTCATTCCTAGTACATACAGTACCAGGCAGTGCCTGACCTGACACACAGGAACAGCTGCTGAAACCAGAGCCAGCGCCTCTACAGACACTGCACTCCCTCCTGCCCCAAACCCACTATGACTGAAGGAGGAAGTAGCAAAAAAGCCCAAGGACAGGAGCAGAGTGGTCATCCACCACGGCGGGAGGGAGTCCTTGGGGTGCAGGACTTTTAATACTAAGGCTGGAATAGTCCCAGGCAAAGCAGGTTGAGCTAGCTGGTCACCCTAGACAGGAGGGAAATCAAAAGACACGCAAGCCCTTCTTCCCACTCTCCTTCCCTAGCAGTGATCGAAGTCCTTTTTCTTCAAAGCTTTGGTGTCTCCCCCTGCAAAATGGCATTTGCACCACTGACCCCTAAGATCAAATCTAAAAGGTATTTCGTAAACCCTAAAGACAAAGTCAAAGTAAACAAAGTACTATCATTCCACACAGAAAGACAAAGTAACAATTAAAATACTATTACTCCTGGCCTGGGGCCCCGAAACAGTGGCTTCCCTGGGCTTAGACCAGCTTGGAGCTCAGGGTTATCATCTACACTAAACTGAGCAGCTTTTGAGTTAAACTCCTGTGACCTGGATATCAAACTTCTAACACTGCCTCCACAAAAAATGCATGCAGCATTACAAATTCTAATTCCAACCTGTGAGTCAGCTAGGGATTGTGTGAACCACAGTTCAAATTTTCAGCACAATATACCCAAAGATGGAATTCCCACAACCAAAGACCCCACCCCATTCTAAGCCCACAGTAGTACTCACAGAAATGGAAGCAGTGGGATCCAACTGATATTTGGCTGCAATCCCAAAGCGTGTGCTGTTGGTACCTGATGTCCAAGCAAGGTTTACTGAAGTGTCAAGATCTTCACATACTTTTTGATAAATTGATCCTCCAAATTCTGTCCCATCATTGCTGTAAGATATTGTTAAATTTGTAAATCCAGAATAGACAATGTAACGTCTATGGCACTAGGCTGATATTGTAGCATTATAATTAAATAAAAGGCATGGCTCACACTGGTCTGTAGTATTCCACTGAAAACGTGAAAGTTTTAAAAGGTCTTTATCTCAACCTACGCCCCAAAATAAGAGGTCATATAAATCATGATACATCCATCCAGCAGAATTACCACACAGCCACTAACAATCATGTTGAAGAATACATAATGCTACAGTAAAATTATTAAAATGTATTAAGGTAGAAAAGAATTATAAACCAGCCTGGTATGTATTTGTGTGTGTGTGTGTTTGTGTGTGTGTCACACACACACATATAAAAAGATGAAACTCTCAAACATTAACAACTAACAGATTATATATCTAGGTGGTGGGGTCATGAGAAATTTGGTTTTCTTCTTTGTACTTCTGTTATTTACCAATCCTTTATTTTATAAGGGAAAAAATTAAGTCCTTTTCACACATACATCTAATATGGGTTAGGTAAAAACACCATACATTTTAGGCAATCCCATCAACTCAGTACCTCACATATCACAATTAAGTCAAATGAACACACTGGTAATTTGGTAACATCTTAGCCTTTCCTAAAAATCCAAAGCACATCAAGCCTCATATAAAACAATTACTCCTCAGCACCGAAAAGTCAGACTAACATTTTTTACTATATACTTTGAGAGGTGCCCAGAAATGCCCAAGGATGATGATCTTTTTGTGTTAAGAGAAATCCTTTACATTGTACCTAGATTCGTAAGAGACAACAGGTAACATCAATATCATCCCCAGGTCCTACATCACAGTAATCCCAGAAAAGAGATACTCACACATTAGTGTGTAGTTGGAAGTCCCCAGTCCTGTAGCCCACTGCAAAGTTATTTCTTGTCAGCTTTGATTTCGCACTGTCAAAAGTCATCTGGTACCCAGCAAGCCAGCCCTCGTAACCAAAGACAGCTGAACCATGGATTGCAGGTCCAGCAAAATCAAAGTCAACATCACAACCAAGGTTTATACACTCTCTCTTGTAAGAAGACTTGATTTTACCACTTTTCTTTCTGGAAAAAGAACAAACTGACTTAAAACTGATGCCAGTGGGAAAGATTTACATACATAACTTCTGCACAAAGGGCACAAGACAAATTTATGAACTGCAGTGTAACTGGGGAGTAAAAGTAGTAGCATAATCCTAAGAGGTAAAGAAAATATAGCTCAGTGAGCTAAAAAACAAGGGTACATGGAATCCCATGTACTGGACTTCCACCACCATGAGAAGACTGCTTTTGCAGGACTAATAATTAGTCACAAAGCTTATTAGAAACATGTTAATTACCCTAGGCCACAATGAAAAAAGGCAAATATTTGAAGGGAAGCCAACAATAGCAACCATAGTACTCATCATGCTCCAGAAACAGAAACAGAAGAAGAAATTCACCACAGAAACAGAAATTCACCACAAGGCAGTTAAGCTATCAAACACTAAATGTGCATCTTTCCTAAAGAAACAGGAGAGAAATGCTTTTTAAATTTAAAGCAGATAAAGGGGCACCTGGCTGGCTCAAGTTGGTAGAGCATGTGACTCTTGGATCTCAGGGTTGTGAGCTCGAGCCCCATATTGGGTGTAGAGATTACTTAAAGACAAAAATGAAATTTAAAGCAAACAAAAATGTCTGTCCATGCTTACCCCGTGTTTGGTGAAAAGGTGGTATCAAACGTCAGTTTCAAACCTTGACAAATCTATTTTGAAAGAAAAAGAATTTGTTTTCAGCTATATTTCCTTTCTGAAATACAAAAATAAACTAATATTAAAACACATGTTCAAAATGTTACCTGGTCTTCAATTGCGATTTCTGTTCCCAGAGTGTTATCAGTGTTCCATTTTTCTGTGAAAGTCAGACCATACTCACACCATTTATATTTGGTCTCCAAGGTTCCAGTAACTTTACCAGTGTCTGTATTAGATGAACCAGACGTTGAGAATTCCTAGTAAGACAATAAATGACCGTGAACTTTCTTGGAAGCCTGGAAGAATCACTGCCTGACATACACAAAAAGCCCACTGAAACACAGTAATTTCACTAATCCTTTTTTCTGGTTTCCCAAATACTTCTACACTCTGCTACTGTATGTACAAAAACAACAAATTAGCCTGTCAGTTACTAAGTGCCACCTTACTTACACTTACTTACTTACATTTTCAACCAATCAATGACAAGTTAACCTGTATCTAATTCTCAACAAATAAACTGAACACCTTTTTTTTTTTAAAAGATTTTATTTATTTATTTGAGAGAGAGAGAATGAGAGAGAGAGAAAGCACAAGAGGGGGGAGGGTCAGAGGGAGAAGCAGACTCCCTGCTGAGCAGGGAGCCTGATGTGGGACTCGATCCCGGGACTCCAGGATCATGACCTGAGCTGAAGGCAGTCGCTTAACCAACTGAGCCACCCAGGTGCCCTAAACTGAACACCTTTTAAGGAAACTTCCGCTAAGGTGATTTTATTTGGAATTCAAGAATCAGGATGGGAGAAGGGAGGAACGAACGTTTTAGCACTGTATCCAACCTGCCTGATGGTAAATAAAACACTATAGAGGTCAGTGTGGTTAATCACAGACCCCACCACTAAAATGAGCATTCATAATAACTAAAGCACTATTAGGAAATGTTTCCTGGAAATTTTTTTTTTTAAAGATTTTATTTATTTATCTGAGAGCAAGAGATAGCCAGAGAGGGCACTAGTGGAGAGCGGGAAGAGGGAGAAGCAAGATCCCCGCTGAGCAGGGAACCCAAGGCACTCAACATCAGAGGATCATGACCTGAGCCAAAAGCAGACGCTCAAATGACTGAGCCACTCAGGCGATTCTGCTTCCTGAAAATTCTTAAAAGGAAAGCACCCCACTGTAGGAGCTCATGCCATGAGAAAAGATTTAAAATCTTCGGTAACCCCAATATTCTGTTTTTCTGAGATAGAGTCTTCACCAGATTTCATACCTTCCCAACAATCTTGAACATTCTCATTTAAAAAGAAAAAAAGCAGGGAAAGGGAATTATAGGGGATTCATACTATAGCTGGTTTATATCATTCATAATGTAAACTATATTAAGTACAATAGATAATATCAGTTAAAAACCAATCTATTTAATACAGGTATCAATTTGAAGTGCATTATATAATCTTATGTTTATAGCAAAAACAAGTAACTAACTGCACACCAAGTGAAAAGGAAGGCATAATATGGAGGGCTTACTGAAATTTAAAATCAGCTACAGAACATCTAGCTCGGTAGACAGGCAAACTTCCAAGACAAAAGAGTAAAATACCATCTGAGCATTCTGATTCACAATTTGTCTGCTAATGATGGCTACATACTTTGGCCACTAACAAGCCAAATCTAAAGACAGCTGATCCAAACTAGTAAAGAAAACTCGACCTGAAATTGTGATGCCTGCAAGAGTGAGAAAGTATCAAAAACTGTATCAACAGGAGAAAAAGCCAATCATCCTTCACTTAGAAAACATTTGTATAACTACTGCTCTGCAGTGAGACAGACTCAATCTCCTGAAATAAGACACTTTAACAGGAATTTCAAGTCAAAGCTTGGCATTCAACGCCCATATCAAAAAGCACCGGATTATGTTAGGAAAAAACACTGGATATAAAATTAGGAGAGTCCTGGCATCTAGTTCTGGCTGTCATTTGCTAAATGAATAACACTGAGGAAGATGCTTAAACTTTTCTGGGTCTCAGTTTCCTCAAGTGTAATAACAAATCTACTGCTGGAGGATTAAGTTGGACAGGCACTATGAAAGCTTTGCACATTTTCCTGTGCTCTATACAAAAGAAAAGCACTATTAAAACAATATATATGGAGCATATTCTTCTAGTAGATACTAGGAATGGAGAATGTGTAGAAGTAGGTATTTTTTAATCCTGAATGACAATGATTAATGACTCTTGAGGACCCACACTCTGCCTCCGGACAGCCTATAGATTATGAGCCAGCCTATATAAACCCAAGGAATTCTCAAGACACAAAATCAAGATCATACAGTGGGACCCGAATTGGGCCAGATGATACCATGGCCAAGCTTACACCCTTCACTCCATCACCAAATACTCTGGCTTCTACATTCTGGAATGAACTGGACACCTCTGCAGTTTACGTGAGAAAACAGAACCGGCTGTTAATAGGACTTATTTGCAGCCAGGTACATACTACAAGATCAGTACCACATTGAGATATATACATTAAACAGAAATCAAAAAAACTATATGGAATCCAGATCATATATATCCTTCAGGATCTCAAACCTAATTCCATAAAACTTTAACTCTATCCACAAAAATCCTTTTCTTCTCCAACAAAGATTTTGATTAACCAATCTAGTACTAGGTATGTTTCTCTCAGTGTTCCCCAGTTTAAAATTTATTTTGTATCTCCAATCAGCAAGTGATAAGCTTTTTAAACACAAGGATTGAGTCTTCCTTTTGGAAGGCCTTTTGTGTCTCAACTAGTGCACAGCAAGTGTTTATAAGGGACCTCAAGAGGTTAAGAGTGGGAACACAAAAAACAAACACTAAGTCACTACTCTGTACCTTGAGCAAGTAAATCGCTCACAGTGAATATACTCAGGCTTCCTTCCAGACCAAAGAAGCGAAATGACAGATATGACCCAATATAAAATTCCAGAAATCCAAGTCTGGGCATTAAGAAATTACAACATGAATAATTTTAATAAATATCAGTTATATGCACTAAGGGAGTTAACAATTACAGCAAGAATTTATCAAAATAACCAGCAATATTCAATATTCACACACTATACCCATACCCAGTCTCAAAGTATTTTTGAAGAAAAAAAAATTCCACAAAATTAAATTTTAGTTTACTTTCTTTGAGTCAGGCAGAATCAAGATATCCAAATACCAAAATATTACCATCTTTAAAATAGTCAAATCAGGACTCTAAATTCACATGGAAATCTTCCAGAGAAGGCTGCTAGAATATGCCCTTTATATAAATGATTAGTACACTTCAATTAAGAGTTACTGAGTATTTTTATGCCCAGAACTCAAAATGCTTACTAGGCATAAAAAGTAAGGATTACAAAAAGGTGTAACAGGTTTCCTGACTTCAAGCTTGTAATCTTACTGAGTAAAGAGTCCCAAAGAACCAGTCTTTTCTGAGTTCCTCATGCATGCACAGTAATATGGCAAAGGACCACCTGAAAATCAGAAATCATATCCAAAGCCCAAGTAAATCAGGTTTCATTCAAATCCCTTAAAACAAAATTAACTTCTGCCTTTTCAAGATAAATGGTTACATTTTTCAGTGGTGACTATTTTATGGGTTGAAAAATTATATAAAGGGTCATCAGAATGAGTTATCTAACACTCACCACACCACTGCATGACTTTGTTTTCACATCCAGTTTCACCAACCCAAAACCTTCAAGTAGAGAGCAAAAGATATCAAAATGATTCTTTTGTATAAAAGATGCATACCAATAGCTGACAACACATTAAAAAAAAAAAACCAGAAAGACTTCATATGTTCAGAGGGGCATAAAAATGTGGAATGATACAACATATTTAAATGAAAACTTTAATTATCCTATATAAACTAATATATACAGCACAGAACATGTCTATGTAGCTTTGCCTAGTGTTCTGGTGTATATTTGGCAAAAAAAAAAAAAAGACTTGCTTTCAAACCATTTTAAAACCTAAATATCAGATCAGAAAGTCAACTCAACTTAAATCTCAGAATAGCCAATAGTTTATTATAATACAGCCATTTAAAACAATTATCCCAAAAAGGTGTCTTCCTTTGGGATAAATAATCTAAGTAACTAGGGAAATAATGTAAAGTAGAGGGAGTTTATGTGGAATAAAACCTCCAAGAAGAAAACCCAAATTCATTAAAAAACTCATAACCCACTAGGAGTCACCACAAAAGCAAAACAGTAATACATCATACTTCTAGTCAACCAAGGCCTAAATTATATCTGAAGGAAATGAAAGCACAGTTGTTTTTTTCCTTACAGATAAAATCCTTAAAGTACAGTTTGAAAAAATTGGAGGAAACTGGGCTAGAGAGAGATGTGATTACAGTACCATTTTAACAGAAATTTTATCTAAAATGTATCTAATAAATGAACTAATACAGCAAGATATTAACAATTTGAAAAAAATCAGTAATTTCCCCAAGCAATCCAAACACATTTTCACTTCTGATCTGAAAGGGAAAAAAAAAATTCTTACCAAATCCTTTGTTGAAAATATCTCTGGCAGCTTTGCCAAGGTCAGCATATGATGGAGGAATACACATTGCTGGTGGGAAGAAACATTCCAGTATTAACCTTTCTATTCTCCCACTTTCTGTCCAGGAACATGACCCACTACTGTCCTTAAATTCAAGCAGTCCAACTTGTTGAAGATGTTTTTGATACTACCAGGAGCTACAGTAAAACTATAATGATCCGTGAGATATCACCAATAAAGATTTATTTCTAAAATGGAGAACCACGGTAGGTGGCTATACAAACTTGGGAGATTCCTTCCAAAGCCCAAAAAACAGACCTTCTATTCCTAAATGTACACAGTACCTACAGGCTCTCACCTCTTAGGACCCAACAAGTACAAAGAATCAAATACATACACATATCTATACACAGATATATCATCCAAAATTCACTGGAATGGGCTGATTTAAGCTAATGACATAAAACCAAAACCTAAAAGGCCCTCTCCCCAACAGATCTCTTCATGTCCTCAATGAGTTCTTAAACCAATATTCTAGAGTGGGAAAAGAAAGATAATTAACACTCTGGACATTTAAATGTTGGAACTTAGAAAAAACACGATCATCTAGGTTTCACTAGTGTCTACATCAACTAAATATCAAATGGCACTTTAAGCATATTAATATGGCACTCAAGTCCTCGGCCAATGCTACGCGGCTTAAGGACAAGCGATCTGAGGTGGTTACACCAGCTCATTCATTCTACAGAGCACGTCCACGCCCTTAGGAGCACATGTAATGACCTTGCGCTCTTACAAAGGGGGTTACTACTTCCTCTAAAAGAGCGACCCAATCCTCCAAAGGCCGAACCCAACAGTTAGTAACTTCTTGCTTCTGAGTTCGTCAAAGACACGTCCAAGAACTAAAGGTTAATGCGGCCAAAGAACCAACTCCCCTGGCCTAGACCCTCCATCGAAATCTCGCAGCCCAGCCCCTCCTCCGCAGAGCGAGGGGGGTCAGACGATAGAGTGGCTACCAAAAGGGGAGAACTTCCAAGTCCTTGGAGAGATTAGGGGAAATAAGTTGCGGTTTTCTGGTCGACTCGACTGTCCAGCCAACCCCGCCCCATCCCGCAAAGATCTCGGCTCTACTTACGCCGCGCGCAGCTCTGTCCGTAGGTCGCCATGGCGAGGCCACAGGAAGAGGTGATCTGCGGGAAGGACAAGAAGTGCGGTCAGCGGGGGTCAGAGGCAGGTCAAGGGGCCAGAAGGGGGTCTCAAACAGAGACAGGCGAGGAGCCGCGGGGCAGCGCGGCCATCTTAGAGAGCCAGGGCCGACCCCGAGTCTGGTTCAAGCGTCCTGTTTGGCCGCCGGGGCCTAGGCAGCCAAGTGACGCGGGCGCAGCGTACCTGGTGGTCTCCTGAGAGGGGCCGCTACCGCCGCTCTGCTCGCAGCTGACGCCGCTGGGCTCGCTCAGGGTCCAGCTACAGCTACCCCGGCTGGAGGGCGAAGTGAAGGAGACACCGTTCCGCCCGCCGCAACCCTGTCCTCCCCCCGCCAGGACCCCGCCGATGCCCCCGCGGCTGTCCGTCGCGCCGGCCCCCGCAACGCCGCCCGCTGCCCACCCCAACCTGCTCCAGAACGGCCACGAGGACCGAAGACACACCCGCCCCCGGGGTGGGCTGCTTCTGTCCGTTGGTGGGGGCCGGAAAGGCAGAACCTGCTGGACCTCGGGTCAGGCAGCGACGAGGGCAGCCCCGAAGGCGAGGGGGCGGAGAACGGCGGAGGCAGCGCGGCAGGGACTGCGCGTACGGGGGATGGGGCGGAGGCCCCGCGCGCGCTCCTCACGGGCGGGGTGGGGCGTCAGGCGCGTGCCCGCGCGGGGCCGGGCGCCACTGGGTGCGGCTGCGCATCACGGGGGTCACGTACAACTCTCCAGCTCCCCTTAGCCGTGGTTCCCGTACTCTGCAGAGACAGTCTCCGTACGGGGCGTCTGGAGGGAGTCAGCTGAGCGTTACCCGGTCTACCCTGAGCAAGTGCAGCGTGCGCTACTGAAAGACTCTCTCTCCAGGCCCAGGGGGAGCGAATGCGGCCCAGGGGCGCCACCCTCAGCCCCAAGCGCACTCGCTTCCCTCTTCCACCTCCCACCAAGGTGTTATTGCCACGCGGGGCCGGACTCCGCGGGAAAGGCTCTCCTGGGCTGCCCCTCCCTGAACAAATTTGAGCCTGCCTCAGGGTGCCTCGCCCCTTTTCCTCGCTTCACGCCTTTGGGTTCCTCTTCTGCCTCCTCCTCCGGGTTTAGGGGATGGGACTGCTTTGCACACTCGCCCAACCGGAGCTGTCTTGATGAGTCAAGCCTGCTAGAAAATTTAGGAATCTTTCTGACCAGGCATTAGAATGTTGCACTCGAGTTCCCTGAGTGTGCACGAAGGGTGAGGAAACGAAGGGAACAAGAAAAAATGAGCCGTCTAATGAGAAATAGGGTCAGTTGAAGCTCTGGAATCAATCGCCCATCACAGAATTTTATCCTTACGATATCGCAGTTTCCTCATCAATAAAATGACAAGTTTGAATGAGACGAAGTGGTCTTTAATAGCCCTTCGCCACACACAATGAGCAAAACCTCCCCCAACGCCCATCTCTGGCTCTGAAAGCCGCCTCTGCTCAAATGCCGAGATTCCACCTTCCTCCTAAACCAGACGATAACTAGATAGACTTCACAAGGCAAACCCAGATTAAAGGTGCGTCCCGGTGGACACCCTCCCGTGTGCAAGCCCAGCCAGCAGCCTTGCCTGGTCATGGTTGGAACTGCTCCTGTAACGGGTTAGCAAAGGTGGAGTCTTTGCTCAGGCACCAAAACACATTAATTCCTTCAGCCAAGCTCAGACAGGTTGAGCGGAAATAAGCCTGGCTGCACTGGAACTTGTTTGCTCTGGCCTTTTGTGAAGCTAATGGCAGAGACCTAGGTCTCAACCCAGATGCAGCATAACACACCACCTTCCTGGAAAACCTAGTCTGTGCTCAGTTACCTCCATTACCTGCAGTAGGGCTTATTCACGCTGTGAACTATCTGTAGCATTTTTAACCCCCAGAGAATTTCATTTTGCCACAAAACACAGACATGAGGCTCTAGCCTCTAGTAACACAAGGAATGTACACAATACCTAATAACCAGGAGAAGAATGATGGCAATTTATTTCAGAGTTGGATTCAGTAAATATATTCTAATGCTTTCATTCAAAGCCCTTTTGGGGCGCTTGGGTGTTTCACTCGGTTAAGTGTCAGACTCTTGATTTCAGCTCGGGTCATGATCTCAGGGTGGTGAGATGGAGCCCCTCATCAGATTCTGGACTCGGAGTTGGGCATGGAGACAGCTTAGGATTCTCTCTCTCCATCTGCCCCTGCTCTGCTTGCATGTGCACTCGCTCGCTCTCTCTCAAAAACAAAAAACCCAACAACAAAAACCCCCAAAACATCAAAGCCCTTTAGACCAAAGTGGCATTAGTAGCAGCCACTACTTAAAGAGCAACCAACTACCTTGTGTCACCCACAGGGGAAGCGGAGTCCACACAGCTGCACTTCCTGCTTTCAAGGCACTTATGGTCCAGTGTGTGTAGAGGTGTCAAGAACTATGAACAGTCCAAGATTTTACCATTCTTGCAAGTTAATGTAACAAGTTAGTCCGCCATAGTTTCATAGGTTCATAAATGCTGGCAAAAGACACGAGACTTGAAGGCCAGAGACAAAGAACTTTATTATTTGTAGCATGGCAGGCACCATAAGGTTCATGTTTGAATTAGTTCCCCGGGCCCTCTCTGTCCCCAGGAGTAATTCAGAACACCCTACATAGAAGCTGTGCACACTATGTGTATGTGTATGTGTATGAGACGTACTTCTCAGGAAATAAAATCTGCCCTCTGCCCCAGAGAGAGACACTACCTCTATCTTCCAAGGCTCTTTGCTATGCAGACATCTTGAAAAGATAGTTTGGGATAAAAACAGTCACAAGACACGGAGAAACTCCATGGAAAGCTGTCCCACGACAAAGGATAGGGAATTCAGGAATTGCAAACACAGTGCTAAATGCAAGCACAGAGATTTGTGGGCATTGTCAAACTGAGAAGACACTTGCCCAAAAGTCTGAAAGGAGAACTTAACAAAATTAAAAAGCCAATAGGTCAAGGACTAGAAAAGCAAATTTCTAGGAAGAGGCGTGTGCAAAGCCATACGTGCTTCAAGTGGCAAGAATTATTTGGCAACTACAAGTAATTAAGTAAAGCTGGAAAAACCTGTAGGAAAAGTTGAGAGATGAGTCTAAAGATGTTGGGTGGAGTCAAATTCTGAAGGTTCTAAAAGCAGCAAATGAAGAGCAATCTAGTATGGCTGGGAGCAACATTTCTGACCTAAGCAACTGGAAGGAAAAAGGTTCCGCTCAACGTTGTAAGGGCTACAGGAAGAGGGACAGGTGTGAGGTTGGAGGATGAAGTCAGAGGAAAGAGGAAGATTCCATTTCAGATAAGTATGAGGAGCCCGGGGCCACATCTAAATAGAGTTGTCCAGGGGCGCCTGGGTGGCGTAGTTAAGTGGCTGCCTTTGGCTTGGGTCGTGATCCCAGGGTCCTGGGATCAAGCCCCGCATCAGACTCCCTGCTCCGTGGGGAGCCTGCTTCTCCCTCTCCCTCTGCTGCTCCCCCTGCTTGTGCTCTCTCTCTCTCTCTGTGTCAAATAAATAAATAAAATCTTTAAATGGAGCTGTCCAGTGGACAACTGAAGCCTAGGAGAAAGGGTAGGAGACACTGGCATGAAAATTTTAGTTTTAATTATGACTATCCATGTCTGTGATTAAAGTCAGTAAGAGATGGGATAGCAATAAAGGTAGTAGAAGCCTTTAGGAGTATTGGTATTCCAGGGGCAAGCCGACTAGCCAGGAGACTAAAAGAAAATTCAGGAGGGAGTACCTTCCTGGAGGCCAAAGGGGGAGAGCAGTGAGTGGAATGTTTTAATATCTTAAAACAACAAACATTTTATTATCTGAAAGTTTCTGTGGGCTAGAAATTGGCCTAATAGCTCAGGGCC
Source organism: Zalophus californianus (assembly GCF_009762305.2). Lineage (NCBI taxonomy): Eukaryota > Metazoa > Chordata > Mammalia > Carnivora > Otariidae > Zalophus > Zalophus californianus. Next base: position 35,638,918 of record NC_045609.1, on the reverse strand, counting down.
TCCCACCAAGGTTGCAGTCAAGATGTTAGCTGGGGCTACAGTCATCTGAAAGGTTGGCTGTGTTATAAGATCTGTTTCCGAGGTGGCTCCCTCATGTGGCTCTTAGCAAGAGGCCTCAGTTCTTCACCATGTGCATCTCTCCCTAGGGCTGCTTGAGTGTCCTCATGTATGGCAGTTGGCTTCTCCCAGAGCAGGTGATCCGAGAGAGAGAGAGAGAGAGACCAAAGCCTCAATATCTTATATGATCCAGCCTCAGAAATCATACTGTCATTTCTGCCTTATTCTGTTTGTTAGGGGTTATTATGGCCAGTCCATGCTCAAGAGGAAAGAAATTAGGCTCCATGTTTTGAAAGGAGTGTCAAAGAATTTGTGTATACATTTTAAATCACCACACTCTGGTCACGTTATTTACATTTCTCCTGCATGGAAAATATATTAACTCCCTCCCAACACCTCTCCCAAACCTCCAGCCTTTATAGCATCAGCAAGAGGCTTCTAAGGTCTAGTTCCTTAAGGACAGCAACTCCAGTACAGTCCCTCTTGATCTGAAGACCTATGAACTAAAGAGACAAGCTGTCTGCCCCGCTCCCCACATATATATGTCCAACATACATGGGGTAGGATAGGCACAGGATGACTGCTAAAGACACCCTGGTCAAAAAGGGGGATACAGGACATACACAACAGTCCATATCAGTTCTGAAATCCAGCCACGCAAATTTTGAAGGTTTCTTATTAGGACTCAGTCGTGTTGCTGCCTGTGCCAGATGAGGTCACATAGGAAGAGACAGCCCAAGATTCACATTCCCTCTTTTCCTGCCCCAGGCTCTGTCCCACAGTATGAGGGGTACGCTCCAACCCACACATCCACTCTATCGCCCCTCACATACACACACTCCTTGACCACTCTGTGGGCTTAGGGGTATGTCACTGGCAGTTCAGTCCATGCTCAAGAGAAAAGACTCTGGGAAAGAAATCCATGCAGGCCCCAAAAGCAAGCTCAGGACTGTTTCAGTGGGGAAGACAGATCTTCTGTATCCAGAGTTTGGTCCAGCTATGGATAGGGTGAGCATGTGGGCATGTTTCTTTGGCCCTGCAGACTCCTCACCCCATAGGAATAGGCACACTCTGAGAAGGGTTTGAGTGGGGCCCTCTAAAGTATGAGGCCCAGGGTGGGAGGGCCCTCTTGCCCAGGTCTAAGGACAGTGCTGGAGCTAAGGACTGGGAATCTTCATGTGATTGAAACAAACACATATTGAGATGAGAGAGAGAGGGAGGACTGTAAGCTGTGGTTATGGTTAGAATGTGGGACACTGAGATATAAGGTTTAGCAGTTGAGCATTCTGGGTGGTGAGTAGCCATGGAAGGGTGGAGTGGAAGTGAAGTTCACTGGAGTTGAGGAGGTCAAAGATGACAGGTGGGGCTATGTTGTTGGAGCTAACTGGCCTGCACACATTCACTACACAATGATGATATAGGCACAAGTTACTGGCAGGGATACTGAAGTCACCAGGATGTTGCTACAATAAGAGGTAGAGCGGAAAACTGGGAGTCAGGTGCCAAAGTCCTCAGGGAACACAGGGGAGTAACCAGGAAGCTGGTCATAAAGGATAACAAGTAGAGGATGGTAGGACTAATGATGGAGGTAATTTCACAGGAGGGTGATTTTATAGGCGGGTGGAGGAGTAAAAAAAGTGGCCACCCTTCCCATCCCCAGGTCCAGCCCTTCAGTGCAAGAGGGCATGGGAGAATGAACAGGCTTCCCTCTGGCGAGACAGAACATCTGTGGGTAAAGGTCCTTTTTTGTTAAGGTGAGAAGAGTGAAAGAGCATTCAGCGGTGAAGCTGAAGACGTAGAGTAGTTTATTTACATTAGAACAAGGTCCTAGAGGGCGTCAAGCGAGAGGGCGGCAGGGAGGGCAGCAGTGAGAGGACAAAACCGAAAGAAGGAAGCACAGATAGGACTGGGGTGAAAATTAAGGAGGGCACAAGTGAATAGAGGGACTTAAAATATTTGGGGGAATTAAGAGCCATGGCTGGAGGTGAGGGGTATGCTAGGATTAACTGGGCTCAAAAGTCAAGCCAGTACCTGTGAAAAATCCCTGAAATTGTGCATAAAGGACAGTGTGCCCGGTTTTGTGCACATAACTTTGGGCTATCATCGTCAGGTACACCAAAGCATGAAAATCACTGATTTAGCCTGCCTATCAAAGCCCAGCAGTGACTAGGGGAAAGAAGAAGCATTCTGCAGCTCTCCAGATCACATGCAATGTGCACTGTATTTCGATTTTGTATTTAATATAAGATGTGATGATTAAAGAAGATAGTGGCATTATAGCTTAATAGAACACAAAGGAAGTGCAAGTTTCATGCAGAATAGCACCAGGTGCTAATATGGTGGAATAATTCTGGTTTGATGCAGAGACTGTTATAAAAGGACTTTGCCATGTATCATGCAGTCAGCAACCAGTGTGCAGGCTCAGAGCTCCTGTTAGAGCACTGGTGAAACGTTGTTTTGTTCCTTGGAAAAGCTCACACCTTCCTTATGGAAAAGCTTAGCCCAAAGTGACAGGGAAAATGAAAAGAGACTCCTGCCCAAGAAATTTCAGTAGTTCCCATTTGCCCGCAGCATAAGCTCTCTGGTATAAGGAATAGGACCACGATTCTACTCTGCCTTCCATCACAGTCATATTTCCTACCTACCACCTGCGCTAATTCAGATCACAGACCATTCCCAAATCAGTGTTTTCAGTCTCGCTGCCTTTGCTTATGCTGCTCATCCCACCTAGAATGTTTCCCCAACCCCACCCCGCCCCCGCCTCCACGTTTTGGGTTAAACCCTCTGAATCCTTTTAAAGCCCAACTCCAGTGTTCTCCGGCGACAGTGTTTTCTGACTTACCGGCTTTTACTTTCTCCGAACTTCTGTGGCATTTGTTACCTTATGGCATTTATTACATAGTTTCCCAGTATTTTATTATGAAAATTTCTGAACATATAGAAAAGTTGAAAGAAATGCATAATGGATGCCATATATCTACTATCTAGATTCTACAGTTGCCCTTTTATTTGTTTTTATTCCATATCTATCCATCTATCCATTCCATTCATCAATCCATCTTACCCTTTCAAATGCAAATTTCAAAGTTAGTTGCAGACATTAGTACACTTTACCTGTAAATACTTTATTATGCATATCATTAACTAGAGTTTAATATTTGTTTTTTTTTAAAGACTTATTTGTTTATTTGAGAGACAGAGAGAACCAGTGGGGGAAGGGCATTGGGGGAGGGAGAGAGGAAATCTCGAGCAGACTCCCCGCTGACCATGGAGCCCGACTCAGGGCTCAATCTCATGACGCTGAGATCAAAATAATCATGGCTAACACATATCAGGCACTTTCTCTGTGCCAGGCACTGTTCTAAACACTTCATATGCTTTTTAAAATTCTTACAACACCATGAAACACGTAGTATAAAGAGATCTGTTGTAGATAATAAATATGAACCTACAGAGGTTAGGTAAGTGGTCCAGGATGCATAGCTAGTTCTTTCAGTGGGTGGAGACAAAATTTAAACCCAGCTGTAAGTCCAGGGCATATGCTCTTAACCACCATTCACATTGCCTCCCCATGGTCAAAGCCTTACCCGTTGAGGGAAACTAATCATATTTATGGAACATTCAAAGAGTCCACTGCTTTGGACCATCCTTGTCATGGTGCATTAACAGAGATAGTTGGCTTCAAAAATTTTCCCTGGTAAATTTATAGCAGGGGCATGAACCTCCACAATGAAGGGAGAGGAAAGCTGGCTTCTCCATGGACTTGTCACTGGGTCACTGCTGAGAATGTCTCATGACTCAGATCCCACGGCTGCCTGTATCTACTGTGTGGCTGCCCTGCATCTCTTGGACTGGTGTGGGAGGCAGTGGAAGGAGGGTGAGGGAGAGTTCTGAGGCCTGGGAAAGTCACAAGGACAACTTGGCTGGCAGCCGCCTGGCCACTCAGAACAGAGGGAAGCTGATGAGGAAGCCAGAGGCACAATAGGCCATTATTTCTGGCTGGAGGAGGTTGGTCAGTTTGCTACGGGTGACCCACCATCCCTCCCACCAGTTGAGTTCTCCTAGACCTTTGGCTGGAAGGAAAGCAATTATATTTCAAGAGATTCACAGGCTCTGTCTGGAGACTGGGGGAAATCCTGAGGCTCATTATGGCTGTAAGTAATCAGGGATTAACTTTGAGGACCACCCTCTTGCTTCAATCCTCACTACACACCACCGCCAGATAACACAACTGAGTGCATGACTCCCCTCTTCAGAATCCCTCCATAACGCCACCAATGCACCAGGTTGAACAGGCTACAGCCCTACACAATATGGCCTAACCTAACTTTCTAAGCAAGCACAGAGTTTTCAGAGTTTTCTTGGCCACTATTTACACACGCATTAATGGAATTTACATATATAGAAAGAACTCTGTGATCAAATAGATTTGGGAGCTGTTGGATTAGTTAACCCATTCTTTAAGTGGAATTTCTCAGAGCCTTGAATTAATGTGCATGACGAGTCTCTGAAAGAAGAATGCAATGAATGTGTTCCCAGTTTAGTTTTTTAAGAAGTCTCTCAAGAGACTAGTGTTCTATAGAAAGTGTGCTGTCTCAAATGTTATTCTCAACACAGCTATCCCCCAAATTTAGCAATTCTTCTAAGCCTGTCATGGCAGCCGTGAAAATGCACTGCTCAGCTCTGCTGTAGTACAGAACACAGCAGACTCACTGCTCTAGCTGCTGTCCTTCTGGATCCAGCAAAGCTATACGGGGTAGCTTGTGACCAAGCGTAATGATGAGCAGGGGTCCTCCATACAGATCCATCCCTGTGCAACGCGGGACTCCTCTGATAGCTGACCTTGGCTTAAGGATGTCCCTTTGGCCTGGCTGAAACTTTCTCAGAACGGTGTTGCCACCTGAGACTCTTCCTACCCCATCTTCTTTCCTGTGTTGAAATCTGAAGCTTCTCCTGCTTTTTCTCCTTTGTCTGTCACAGGCATATCCCTCAGTAAATCTCTTGCACATTTAATTCTACCTCAGCATCTGCTGCTTGGGAGATGTAAACAAGCACACCTATCTCAAATGTGTTTCCAAAGCCTTCCCAGATTCAGCTTCTTCTTGGAACCTCACATCACTTTTATGGCATCTACCTTTACGATCTGCACGGAGAGGCCTCCTGATACAGTAGTGCAGTTCATGGAAGACACTCTTGGAGATAGTGACCCAGGTTTGAATCCCAACTCTGCACTTACTAGCAGTATAACCTTAAGGAAATTCCTCAACAGGATGGGGATGGGGGATACCATTATTTTACAAGGTTTGCAAGGATTAAATGAAACATTATTTAAAGCACCAAACATATAGCAGGTGCTCAAAAATAGAATAATGATCATTTACAGTCATTTATGTTCTTTCTACTTTCCCCTATCAAATTATAAGGACTTGAGGGTGGGCAGTGTGATTTTTCATCTTTAGCTCGCCCAAAGGGCCTGAGATGTAGGTGTTATTCATAGTGGATCAACAAATACCTGTTTAAATGAAGTGGGAAGAAATGCAGAAGGAAAGGGGCATCTCAGAGAAGAGGAGATGCCAATCAGGAGAATCACTCAGGAGAGTCAGCCAATGGTACAGGAATGTAAATATTCAAAATATATAATACATGTATAAAGTAGAAAATGTTTATATATATGCTTATATATACATATGTTTTATATAGATGTTTTAATATATATTTATATTTAAATATATAAAAGAACCATGATTTCAGAAATCACTGCTTAGGAGAGGGCCAGGAAGACTAAAGTTGTCCTCCCAGACCCCTTTGCAGAGGTTTGCACTCTAAGCCCTGTAAACACAACCTGGAAGGGCAGTTTAGCAGTGAAATCTTCATACCTAAGCTCAGTGCAACTAGGAAAAAATGGCAGAAATGCAAAGGAAGGAAATTGTAAGATGGATGAGAAACAATGTGTCAATGAATAGACAGAATTAGAATATACAGAACCAGGGGTTTCCATCCAAGTCCAGAGTATTGCCTTCTTGTTCAGTCCAGGATATCAGGCCACCTTGATTTTAGCCTGGCTTGGAGGGGGAAACCACAGCAGTGGTGGCCCCAGAATAATCTGCCGTGGGTCTTTCCAGGAGGAAGCTACTGGAATTCCTAGATCTTATGTCTATATGCCCAGCTATGGCTCCACCTCTGGGGAAGCTCAGGAAAGGACATCATCTGTCTCAGGAGCCCAACATTGCTCTCTGATGGGAGGGGAGGCCTTCATACTCACCTCAGCTTTTCCCAAAGCCTCATCAATTCCTTGAAACCCCAGTTCCAGGAATTTTTTAGCAGAGTAAAAAAATCAGAGCTGGAAGAAATGCCTAAGGCCCCGTTTGTGGAGCATAGTCCAGCATTAATGGCCTCTTTGCTTTCCCAATAGATGTGTGATCATATGTAGAAAGATTCCCTCCCCAGATTAATACCCTTCTGTTCTAACAGGATGACCTTCCATGACTGGCCTTATAGTCTCTTCATTTAAATCCCTTATGTCACAGGAAAGCTCTATGGGTATATGTGTATAGAAGTTAGCTTTTTTTTTTTTTTATGAGGACAAGGAGGAGGGGCAAGTTGGGAGGGGTTGCCTGTTGAAAGTCAGGGCTGTTGCTACAGCTCCCCTACAAGTAGTAAGTCACCAAGCCTATTACGGTTCAAATCTAGAGGCCAAAGTGTATCAGGGACATCTCCTTCATCTCCTTCAACACAGCATCAGTTTTCTCTGTGTTTCCAGCAATTTTATGAGACAAGCTACAAAGGCACACCATTTGAATGAATCACTCTGCTCTCAATCTATAATGCCAAGACTTAAATATAGTTAATTCAAATTAACTAGGTCCCACAGATAAGAGTTAGCTTGACTGAATCATAAAGCACATTAAAAGAAATTCAGTTTTATTGCCTTCAGGAATCTAGTAGAACTATGCTAATGAATTGCTCCTCAGTATAGATCTTAAGGGAAATCTGTTTTAATGAACAAATGAGAATATTTTCTAATTCAGTCCATCAATTGTTCATATGGAAAGGGTTAGTTGTCAAGTGTATAATGGTTACCTTAAATGCTTGGTCTTGCTTATATCACAGTATTTAAGTTGAACAAACTCTGTTGATAAATGGTATAAAATAAAAGATCCAATTTGTCATTCCTTCAAAATTAGCGAAGTCCCAATTAATGCCACAATGGCTCCGTTAGCCATGAAATCAAGCTAGCGTAGTCATCACTCAGAAGCAACATCACTCAGCTTTTGTGTGGGCTGTTCTTCCAGCCCTGGGGACATCCCTATCCTTTCAGATTATGTGACACACATTCCTTCTTCTCACACTTCCTTCTGTAAGTGTGTATTAAGCAACTAGTGTGTGTCAGACACTGCAGTGGAGACTAATCTCACAGTCTAGAAAGGGAGACAAACATGAACAAGTATTGTAAAGTGCTGTAAGCACAAGGATTGCTATATCAACAGAGGACCATGGATTATGAAGGAGTCACTTTACCCCGAGAGCATCAGGAAGGCCTCAGATTTAAACAGATTCTTAAAAATGGAGGACATGTTTATGTGGCCAGCTAGGAGGGAAAGGGCCGCACATAAGGAAAGATGCCTAGGCATGATAGAGCATGGCATGTTCAACAAACTGCAAATAATATGGCAAGAAAGGTACAACAGATGGGATGTCAGGGGAGGAAATAGTAGGAAGAGGGGTTATTTAACAAGGGCAGACTGGAGAGGTCAGCGGAGGCCAGATCAAGGGGAGTAGGGGCTGGCTGTCCTCAGTACTGGGCCCACATCACATCTGGAGTATATTTAGGATGATGGTGACAAACTAGGGGGCAACAATGAAGTGAGAGGGTAAATCTGGTCCCTATACTCCATCTTGGCCACAGGCAAAAGTCTAAATTTGTGATTTCTTAAGAGAAAAATTTTGAAAGCATATGTGTTGGTCCATTTAATTCCAGGCAAAGCCAAATGAGAATGCATCAGTGACTCACCAATGAGATTGCATTTAAGATATACAGCCTCAGAGCCAAGACCAGCCTTGTGAAAACAGATTTCAGGACAATATGGAACTGGATATTGGCCAAGAAGCCTGGAAAAACAAACTCTGACCTCTTAAAGAAAGCCAGGCCTTTCAAAATATAGAAGACCAGTGGGAAGGGGGATTAGAAATAAAATGTTAGGTATACCAGTTATCTATTGCAACCTAACCAATATACCAGAACTTAGTGGTTTAAAATAATAATAATTTATGTCTATGATTCTGCACATCGACTGGACAGTTCTCCTGATCTCTACTGGGCTTACTCAGGCAGCTGTCTCAGCTGATGGGTCAGATGGAGGCTGGGCTCAGTTGGGATAGTATGCTGGGCCTCTCTCTCCTGACAAGATTTTTCATTCCAGTTTCCTTTATGGTACAGCAATTTCAGGCCAGCATCCCAAGAGGGTGAAAATGGTAGCCTAATGAGTCACAGGTCAGCACTTCACCACATTTTATTAGTCACATAGACACTCCTGTAAAGGGGTGGGGAAATAGACTTTGTCTCTTGATGGAGGGAGCGGTAAAGTCATATTACAAAAGAGTGTGAGTCTTATACTTATGATGTTCCAGGTACTATTTTATATCCTTTCCATGTACTAACTCATTAATCCTCATAATAACTCTATGAACTTAATTACTATTAGCAACTCAAAACTGAGACACAAAAAGGCTATGTAACTTCCCAAGGTTACACAGCTGTTAAGTAGAGGGGTCAAGATTTAAGTCTAGGCACCTGGCTTCACAGTTTATGCCCTTAAACCACTATACTATACTGCTTTCCAAATATTATCATCCCATCACACCAAATAAGGAAACTGAGGCAGTGATTTGGTGACTTGCACGAACTGAGGCATAGTACCATGCCATCACGTGTAGGAGACAGAAGCCAGGCTTTCCCCCCCTGTAAATCAAGCCCTATTACAGTGTAACAGTTGAGGTTACCAGCCATTTCTATTTGAAATGGTTTTCCTAACAGGAAGGATTATATGGGGGCGGGGGGTGAAGCCCAGAGTGGGAGGCCAAAGGCAGTACCAATTTTGAATCTATTCCGAAAACATGCTACACTACAGCTAGGGAAATGAAAACATAATGCATTTTAGACATGCTATTTTTCTTGAGAAGACAATGGCTATCTTTAAGTTTTGAAGCAAAGGAAGGATGAAGCTGTGAAAATGGGAGCTGCTTAGTGAATGGACCCTAGAAGCTAGTCCCCAGGAAAAAGAGTTTGACAAAGGGAGGGCCAAGGAAGGTCATGCTCCCAGTGCCAATGTATGAAGACACCAGGCAGTGTGCAGGGAGAACACAAATGAATTACATTGCTCCCAGATGTCATTTATCTCCACTCAACTATTACCCAAGAAAGGGCAAACTTCTCTAGCCTTCTGCCTAGATTAGAAGCCCAATCTATTGCTTTCCTTTTGGAGCCCTCCATGAGAATGCAGCTACTAATTCCCATGACCTATCAAATGGGCTGAGGTCTACTTTCATCTCTGCCAAGCCCTGGTCCACCCCAAGGCTTAATCCAAGAGTCCCCTTGGATGCTACAACTCAGGTACCTGACCCACACAGGAACTCCTGGCTCAGAGTGGCAGGATTGTGCTAAAGGCTAGACTCTTCCCACTCCTGGCTAACCTCCCCACTGTAGGAAGGTAGGATTCTACTCTCTAACTCTGGCCAATGAGAACTATTTCAAGGCTAGGCCTCTTTCATCTCAGGGCCAACACTCTCATCATGATTTCAGATATCTTTCCGCTAAGTGTCCTCAGTGGTCACTTAGAATTCAGAATACTTTCAATTGCTTTGTGACTTGGTGTGTTGACTGCTCCTGAATATCATGACAGAATGGGGTCAGCAGATCTAGTTCTGGCCACCAGAGAAATAAGAATTCAAGTTGGAATGGGGGAAGGATTAAATGGTCACTATTCATTGATGGACAAGATTGTCTATGACTACATGCAAAATCCTAAGAAATCTACAAAAGAACTTCTATAACTAATACAGTACATGAGTTTGGCAGTGTCACAGGATAAAAGGCCAACATCCAAAAGTCAATTGTATTTCTGTACACTTGTTAACGTACAATTGGAAACCAAAATTAAAAGATGGAATGAGAGAACAAAAAAGCTAAGCGTGATGCTTACGGTAACTATTTGTATAGAACTTCAGTGGACACTTCTACAACTGTCTAAGGGGAGGGAGGAAGGAACTAATGCAGGAACACTTGTATTCTCACTCCACCCCATTCTGAAATGCTCTTAAGGGAAGGGGCCGCAGACTGTTGAAAGGCTCTTCAGGGGATTCCTATCACCTCCAGAAAGAGAAACAAACTGACTGGGAGGCATCAGCATCTAACATCTTCTGCATCTAACCTGGGAACCTGTTAGAAACAGAGCAAGGGGGGAGGGAAAGCCAGGTGATTCTGATGCACCCACTATGTTCAAAACAGCAACTTCCATACTTAATTCTGTGCCTGAGACCAAAGGCATCCAGGCTGCTGAGGTTTATAGTACCCTCTGCTGGTGCCCATCTGCAAAGGCCAACCTCTGAACCAAAAACAAGGCTCACATAACTAATTTGCTAGCCTGTGAATTTTTTATTCAAGTGAAGGAATGTTAAGAAAAATCCTGTTTCCTATTGCATCCACTGATGCCTCATTCTACCACAGAATTTCTGAGATCATGGTCCATTTTCCTTTGGTTCTGCTGTGGCTTTCATTTCCTTGTGCATCCTTCCTTCTTCTAGACTTCTAATAAAGGACCCAGAAGAGTTTGATGAAATTTTCAGAGACAACTGTCTCCAAGGCCAGGCAAGTCACCCACATAGGAGGTCTTCTCTGCCTTAGCCTAAGGGCAGTGTCACTCTGGCTACAATGGAGATGTGAGTCACTCCAAACCCAAAATCTCTCGATGGTTTCCTGTAACTTGAAGCAAAATCTATCTAGTCTTCACCAGGACCTTTGAGGCTTGCATGATTAGAGCACTGGCCACTTCTTTCTAAGTTCACTTCCAATCATTCTTTCCCTTGCTCACTCTTAAGCTAAGTCGGCCTCTTAATTGTTTGGAGAACATGCCAAGCCTATTCTAGAGGTCAATACACTCCCTTTTCCCTCAACCCCTAGATATCCACGTGCTTCCTCCCCCATTTCATTCAGGCCTCTACTCAAATGTCACCTCTGCAGAAGGCCTTTCAGTGCTGTCAGATAGCAAATGCTCCCTTATCACTCTATCCTTTTATGTTTTCTACTGTGTGTGTGTGTGTCTGTGTGTGTGTGTGTGTGTGTGTGTGTGTGTGTGTGTGTATCCACTTTTGGCTACCAAGAGTGAATTCCCACCAAGCAAAATTCATGGGGGGGGGCACACATTAGTCAAAGTTTTTTAAAATTCACGTAGCAAGAGAGACAAAACACTATGGAAAAGAATAGGAAAACTCAGTAAGAGGGTGTTAGGAGGGGCTTGCACAAGATTTGGGCTTGGGTTAGGAGATGCTGCGGATGGTTTAAGGAAACAAGGAGGTGGGATGCTATTCCGGATTGAGTGTTTTTAGAAAACTGGGACAATTCAGTATCTTAGTTACTCATATTAATAGGGAGAGGGGCATCTGGTTATTTTTGTGTTGCATATATTTATCCAGGCCCGTTTATGAGTGAAGATGGTCCATCACAATCATGCAGAGCCCTCATCTGATGTGATATTCTAGAACACTGTCCATGTTAAGTAAGGGAACACCACTGCCAGTTACTAGTTGACACTTGTCAGGGATGCTTCTTTCTCATATGTTATTGTCTAGAAAGTAAGCTTCCTCAGGGCAAGGACTTTCATTTACCACTGAAGCACCAGTGCTTAAATAGCGCCTGGCATATGGTAGGTGCTCAATAAATGCTTGATAAATATTCTTTCAAAACATTTTCCATACTTCATATCTAAATGGAGCCCTATAATATGGAGCCCTTCCATTCATATATATCTAAAATGGAGCCCTATAATGGAGCCCTATAATGGACAGGGTAAATTCAGATCCCTGGAATGTCTCGTAGGTCATGGCAGAGTAAATATTAGCTGCTGGTGGCAGGCAGGTATTAACATTTACCCTTTATAGAACTTTAAAATGGAAAGCAACTGAGTCCTCCAGACTCTCCTTTAGACCAGAAAGGACTTAGCTTCCTTTGGGTGCTTGGGAAAACAATTATCAACCCCCTGCCCCCTGCAATGGCAAGAGATGGACAAGGTAAAGACTATGCTATAAATAAAATGGGAGAAACCCTTCTCAATCTGTTAGATCATCTTCCTTTTCCCATTCAATATTTTATAGTCATATGGGCTTTTAACAAAATATGTGACACAGTATGCAATGCAGTTAGTCCTCCAGAAAGATATGCATCCCAATAAAGCTGTCACGTTCCCTTACTATATTACTATTTAAAAATACTTCTGCAGCTTACTTATGTAGAAAGGGAATTAAGATATCATTTTTAAACCTTTCAGATTGACAAAAATGATAAAGTTCAGTAATACATTATTTTGGCAATGGTGTGGATTTACTGGCAAACTCATACATTGCTAGTGGAAGAATAAATTGGTACAACTTCTATTAAGGTCAATCTGACAATATCTAACAAAATTTAAAATGCACAAACCCTTGGACACAACAACTTCACTTTTAGCAATTTATTCTACAGATGAACTTGCACACATGCAAATCAATATTTATTGTAGCAGTGTTTGAATAGGAAACAATCTAAAAGTCACTTCAGGGAATGAGTAATAAATTATGAATGACATCTATACAATAGAGTATCATGTTGCCATTAACAAGAATGAAGCAAATGGCATTCTTTATGTACTTATATGGAAAGAACACTAATGTATCAGGTGGGAAAGAGAAAAGCAGTTCTTGACATTGGGGAGCTGGCCTGGTATCATCAGCTAGAACTTGGACGTTGCTAGAAGCTGGCCTGGCACCCACAGCTAGGACTACTGTTTTCTTGTTGAACATAAAAAATTTCGTAGAATACCAACATATGACAAGGAGACCTGTGACCATGATAGATCAAGATAAAAACAAGGCTATCAATAATCATGTCTGAACATAGATAAAAACATGAACATTATTGAAATCACAAAAATAACCAAATATCCCTCTACCCTAATATGAGTGATTTTTGTTTAACAATTATAACATTAGCGTCGATTCATTCCTCTTGCCTTAAGATTAGGATGCCCAGAATTGCCCCAGCATCCTGAAAGCATTCAACCCAAAGCAAATCCATGCTTCCTTAAACCTTTCCTCCCAAACCACCTAATCCAAACCCAAATCCTGTAAGTCCCTTCCCAACACCCTCCAGCAGAGATGCCCTATAATTTACCCTGGTGTGCATTCTCCCTCATTTCAATGAACAATAAATCTAACTTATTCAACTAAGCTGTGTCCTTGGAGGGGAAGGCATTGGCATATGTTAAGTGGAATAAATAAGGTGCAAAACCATGTATATATGTGCATATATGTATATATGCTACAATTTGTTTAAATTAATATAAGCATAAATAGAAAAATATATATTTGTTTGTTTGAATATGCATGGAATGCCTCTGGGAAAACATCTAGTTAAAAATGATTGCCTCGGGGCGCCTGGGTGGCTGTCGTTAACCTTCTGCCTTCGGCTCAGGTCATGATCCCAGGGTCCTGGGATTGAGCCCCGCATCGGGCTCCCTGCTCAGCGGGAAGCCTGCTTCTCCCTCTTTCTCTCCCCCTGCTTGTGTTCCCTCTCTCGTTGTGTCTCTGTCAAATAAATAAATAAAATCTTTAGAAAAAAAAAAGATTGCCTCTTGGAAGGAGAACTAAAGGCTGGGGCACAGGGGCAGGAAGAAAAGTTTTTAGTTTATATAATTTGTTACTATGTTCATTAATTACTTACTATTAATAACTTTTTAAAAAGATACTAAGAATCATGGGTGCCTGGATGGCTCAGTTGGTTGAGCATTCAACTCTTGGTTTCGGCTCAGGTCATGATCTCAGGGTCCTGAGATTGAGCCCCACATCGGGCTCTTGGCTCAGCGTGGAGTCGGCTTCCATCCCTTGGCCCCTCCCTCCCGCTGCTTGCACACGCGCTCTCTCTCAAATAAGTAAATAAATCTTAAAAAAAAAAAGATAGTAAGAATCACAGATACCCCTGTGATCAATAGTGAAAATTCAGAATCTTGCCTGGACAGTTAGGCTTATCAAATTTCTGCAGGTGTGATTTCCACCATGTTGGAGTCCCTCAAATCACATCACTACTGCCAACTGCTCTCCCGCCTACAAAATCAGTCTTTCTGGAAAAACAGGGTCAAATTTCAGGTACATTGACATCTTACTGATGAAGGCTGCTGACTAATCTGTACTGAAAAACCATTAGGGGGCGCCTGGGTGGTCAGTCGGTTGGGCATTCGCCTTTGGCTCAGGTAATGATCCTGGGATCCTGGGATGGAGCCCCGAGTCTGGCTCCCTGCTCTGGCGGGGAGCCTGCTTCTCCCTCTCCCTCTGCTGCTCCCCCTGCTTGTGCTTGCTCTCAAATAAGTAAATAAATAAAATCTTAAAGAAAAAAAAAGAAAAAGAAAAAGAAAAACCATTAGGTACATGTGTTTTCTTTAGAGTGGGATCCAAGACTCTTAAGGCTGGAATATGAACAGTTCGTGGTGGTTTTATTCTATTTTATTTTTTAAAAAGATTTTATTTATTTGTCAGAGAGAGAGAGAGCGAGAGAGCAAAAGCACAAGAGAGCACAAGCAGGAGGAGGGGCACATGGAGAGGGAGAAGCAGACTGTGGGAACCTGGTTCCCGGACCTACTATCTTAGGGTCTGTAAGCCTTGCCTTCATCTCCAGTTTGATCTGGCACTTTCCATCATCTTACCTTTCTCTTTTTGACTTACACTTGTGCCCTTTACTAACTCCTCTGTTTTATTAAAAATACATACCCTGTCAGGGCGCCTGGATGGCCCAGTCAGTTAAGCATCTGACTCTTGATTTTGGCTCAGGCTATGATTTCAGGGTTGTGAGATCGAGCTCTGCATTCAGCAGGGAGTCTGCTTGAGATTCCTTCCCTCCCTCTTCCTCTGCTCCTCCCCCACCCCTGCTTGCTCTTTCTCTCTCTCAATAAATAAGTAAATCTTTATTTTTTAAGAACACATAAGTTTCTTTTTTTTTTTTTAAAGATTTATTTGACAGAGAGAGAGAGAGAACATAAGCAGGGGGAGCTGCAGAGAGAGAGGGAGAAGCAGGCTCCCCACTAGGCAGGGAGCCCGCCCTGGGATCATGACCTGAGCCAAAGGCAGAGGCCCAATTAATTGTTGGCACCCCTATAAGTAAATCTTAAAAAAATAAATAAAAACACATATCCTGTCAACAATTCTCTAATACATACATAAATCCAATTTTTTGCATGACAGTAAGTCAAACCTTTCATCATGTTCTTATCAATTTTTCCTTCAGGGAAGGCTCAGTTCAAGTTTTACATGCCTAGTAAATTCTGCTTGGACCCTCAGTCCCTACTAAGCCCTTCCTCTCCCAAGCTAACATTAAACAAAGAGAGTAAAATTATCTATTTACTCAGCTGTTTCCAAACATTTCCTTCCCCTACCCACAACTTTTTTTTTAAAGATTTTATTTCTTTCTTTATTTGAGAGAGAGAGAGAGAGAGAGAGAAACAGCATGAGGGAGGAGAGGGCCAGAGGGAGAAGCCGGCTCCCCGCTGAGCCAGGAGCCCGATGTGGGACTCGATCCCAGATTCCAGGATCATGACTTGAGCGGAAGGCAGTCACTTAACCAATTGAGCCACCCAGACACCGAATCCTCAACTCTTTTTTCAAAGAGAAAGCCTACAAGGAAAATCAAATATGTAAAACACCAACTCTGCATGAAAATGGTACAAACTCCCCACCTGCCTTTCTCCTATCCCTGAAGATGTTCAACCAGGCAGTTTTAAAACTATGGGTTTATTCCACCAATGAATGTTGTTGGCTACCTTTTCATGTCAACTTCCCAGCTAGATTATTAATTTCTTGGGGGCATAGGCCCTGTTTTATTGACCTAAATTCAACTAATATTTCAGCATTATGTATCAGCTACTACACCATCAAGGGTAGAGTACTTTCATATCTGGCCTTTAATACAACCTATGAGAAAGGCATTTTTTTTCTCCCCTCCTTACACATAAAGTTAAGTGGAGCTGGAAGAAAAGACCTAATTTAATCAGAGGCAGAGACGCAACTCATACCCAGGCCTTCAGAGTCTAAATCAGTGCATTTTCTATTCCACCAAGTAGCCTCTAGGTCTGTCCTGGGCATCCCGAGAGAGACTATCTGGGGCCAGAGAGGCTGCAATTAGTAGTGGTCACGAAAATAAGTTCAGTCATGGATTAAGTCCATATGGTCCTATGACAATGCTTAGTGTTTCTTAGTGTTTACTCCATGGTTCTGGGCTACTGAGCTACCCTGAACAGCTCTTTTCCCTTCTTTCCCTGTTCATCATTATTTCCAAAGCTGACCTGACAGGATGAAGGCATCTTCCCATATAATCTACAATTAAATCAAAACCAACCAAACAAACAAAAGCTTTAATGTGTCCAGGAATAATTAGCTATTTACTTCTTTTCCCTCCCTCTCATCTTAATCTGCAGTTATTCTAATGCCCTCAGGAAGATTACTTTTCTTTCCTAGTTTACACAAAGAAAGGAGAAAGGGCAAATGGCTTATCTAATAGACAACTAAGAATTAGTAAATGCCAGGAACTAGGTACTATATTAAAATTTAAAGTTGCTGGGCCCAATCATTTGCAAAAATAAAAATTTACTGTATAAAAAACAGATGAGCTGCGTTAGTAATGCAAAGACATTCAAATAAGAGACTGCAATTCAACTTTCCAATGTTTTATTTTTAGTATTTTTGAACATTTTAATACAACAAAGATATAAAATAATATATTAGTTAAATCTGGATTTAATTTAGAATCAAGATATTTACTTATATACAACACTGTGCTTCAAGGTATGGCTACCATAGAAACGTTCACATCTTCAAGTAATACTAGTTTCTCTGTGGACAGAGTTACATTTAGGTAGAGTTCTTAAAACAAAACACGCCCACTTTAGTCCAAGCTAATTTTGCTTCCCCCACTAAGTACCAGTTTCCACTTCCTTTGTTCCATATCAGAAATACTTCAATTGTCCTAACAATCCATAGATTTCTGAATAAAAAATTATTAAAATGAAGCATTTTTAAGATGACATTAATAATATAGCCTGGCTACCATTCAGATAACCCAGTAGTTCATATTGAAACAGACCTGAAATAATGAAATTATCATAGTATTCCCTCTCCCTTCCTATCAAGCACAAACCTTACTTATGCTTAAACATGGAATACACTGAATAAAATGTCTTTTGGCTAATTTAGGGTAGAACATATTCTAAAACCAACTTTACTGGTAGCTGAACTATGGTTTACAGATTTCATATATATTTTTATTGAACTTGATGTATAGTAATAGGCCACATTTTAGTTACTGGAAATTGGTGGCCTTCACTGGGTGTGAGGGGTAGGTGAGAAGGGAGACCAAAACCTACTTTCATAGTAATTTAGGTCATTCAGAGCCACTCAAACACAAAGAGGGAAAAACCCTCAGCCTCTTTCCTTTCTCACTGGTGACCTGAAGCAGTCTGACTTTTGATGTTACTAACAAGTCTCTATAGAGGTATACAGGTAATTCAGGCTACACTTTTTACAAATGCAAACCATCGTTAACTGCCAAGTGAAGATGGCATTAAAACTGACATGCTTTGTTGGCTTTGAAACTATCTAAAAGAAACCAATACTGTTTAAGAAAGCTATTGGACTATTCTAAAGGAGAACTTTCTTGTCTCAAATGCCTGAATACCTTAAAGAACTGACACATGACTCTTACTGTAATTACTCTTAGTAAAGGATAACTTAAGTCTACAAAAAGACTATCAGAGTTAAGTTTATTAGATCACAGAGTTTAAAACAAGAACATGGTTAACGTTCTCAAGCATTTTGGAACAAGAATCTTTAGAAAATGTTTACTATAAAACTCATGATGAAATTGCCTTTTGCTGAATACACTCAAAGCAGGTTAGTGTTATGAATATGATTTTGAATGTATAAATAACACTTTTCAAACAGATGTCTCTAAAACAGACTGTTTCATATCAGCTATAAGAGGATTTGGCTTCTCTGTTCTCTGTTTACAAATTATAAGATTTTTGGAATTCTAAGTAACAATACTTCGGCAGGTACAGGGTAAGAAAGAACACCACTTGCAGTGTCAGAGTTACAGAACCAGCAGGGCTTCAGTCAATGGATTCTTTCTAGTGAACAGTCCACATTTCTTTAGCTGACTGGTTCTAAGGCTACTCTCATTGCTTTCTGATGAAAAAAAACACAAAAAACAAAAAACTAATAAACAGACCCAGCATGTGGAAGTTGTGTTTTCACTCTAGCAATTCTGGCCACTGAGAACTAAGGAGGATAGCCATTTGAGAATTCTGCAGAATAGCCAAAAAAGGTTTCTCCCAAATTATTCAGTGTTAACAGCACACTTGCCTTCTTCAAAACTTCCTACTCCCTATGAACTTCAATTACGCTTCAGTAACAACGCCCTGCAGAGACTTAAAAAAAAAAAAAGAAAGCAAAGAAAATAAAAAAAGAAAAAAGGCTACACTGCCCCCAGGAATATAGAGAAATGCATCAAGGACTTTCAATATAACCTCCAGTTTGTATCCCCAAACCAAAAACCTTCTTGGTTCCTTCTATACTAAGGTCTCAGTATTTAAGAATATAAGCCTCTCATAAGTCTGCAACTGTAGATAGGATAAAAAACACATATGTAGCTTCTCCACCTAGGCACATTCACACCCAAAATGTGAATATAAATACCACCCTTCCAATGGTTTACACTTTAACAAGAAAAAAAAAATACAAAGACAAAATCTGGAAATTTCTGGACAAAACAAAAAAAAACAACTAAAATATAGGTTTCATATTAAAAAAAGAAAAGGAAAAGAATTTTGTGTCAAAGTTTTCCAAGAAAGAGACTTGGAGATGATGAATTTATGTAAACACTGCCTTGTATTAGTTACAACAATAAATTATAAATCTAGCCTACCTTTTCCTCAAATCAGATATGATAAATGCAAGCTGAAAACTTATTTTACAATCCTCATTGCAGTCTGCTGTTAGGCACTCTCAGTGTCAACAGCTCTGCAAAGTTACTTGCAATTTTTTTTCGATTTTGTTCTAGAATAGAATCCACATGAAGGAAATAAGACTGATGTTAGGAAGTTTACCATTAAGTAGCTTTCTAACATTCTTGAATTAATGTTGCTACAGATTTTTTTCAAACATTTTTCCAAAAGCCAACATTTGTCCCTCCCTAGCTAAATATACGGTCTTCCTCTGTCACTTGGAAAGAATGGCAGTTACACAGCTTTGACCTCGGGTGTCAAAGTACTCTAAGTGGTATAGGCAACATCCTTCACCCTTCATGATTATGCAGTTTCCTTAGAAGAAATGTTGACATTTTTGTCCCTAGCATGTATTAGAATCAACAATTTAAGATTTTATAAGATTCTCAAGTATGAGATTTAAAAGCATAATAAAACTTGAATTGCCTTGTGCCATTTCTCAGGTGAGAAATAAAAAAATAATATTCAGAGTAGACTCAAATTGGGGTCATTCAGCACTGGCTGAAATTTGTTTGCATAAAATTCTTCTCCTGCCCAATCCATTCAGGCTCCTCTGTAGCTTATACAGGGGTGGGAATATGACTCAAAGTGCAAAAATAAAATATTTCACCCACATTAGGAGCAGGTTTCTGCTAAGTGGCCTAATTTTAGACCTCAATATGCCAGCACTTTTTCTAACTCCTTGCTTTAAAATGGAATGTAAAAACTATACAATTAATATTCCAAGTAGCTAAGCTCAATCAATTGGGGCTCAAAATCCAATTCCATAAGTGTTCTACTGTCATAACTATTAACCAAAATCATTAAAAGTAAAGTGACAAATGTTACCACAAAGGTCAAATTACTTAAGGTACTAAATTTCTAGTGTTGTAAACAGCAACTAAGTTATATCACTTCCTGACTGCCAAATTAAGACTAAATAGAAAGAATGTATGTACACAATTGTATTTAAAAATGAAAAACAACAAAATCTTTTTTTCATATCCAAATATGTCTGAGACTATTTACTTCTGATGGCCAAGAATGACAAATTTCAAAAACCAAAAGTTGTATTATGCCTGCAACTGTTATAAATTTTTCAAAAATAGAAAAAATATTCTTTGCATGCATACCTCCCTACTTACAGACACAAGAACTTTATCTAACATTTGGTAAAACACTCCACTATTTTGCTCATTAAGTAACATCATTTAAAGGTATAAAATTGGGCTGTCATATGTCTAACTAACAATTATAGCACAAAGTTGTTCCAGGTACCTACCTCACTAAAACTAAGCCAATTTTATTTTTATGGATGCAGCCATTTTTCCCTCATGAACACTTACTGACAGTCATACTGAACCCTCAGAACAAAATAGGAACTGCATCTTTTGTTGCATTTTGGTGAAAATGCCAGTACTATACTTGTACTTTGTCACCTCATGTATGGCCCCTTCCATTCTCTTCTTGTTTCAGGCATCCTGGTATGTTCAGTATACTTTTCTTAAAGATGGTTCAGAAGGCAAAAATTATTTGTTAGTAACACAGATCACTTTCTAGAGTTGCATTTTTTAAAAAGTCAGAGATTAGTTCAAAGAACAAATACTGCTCATTTGGTAGGGGTTTTTCCTTTGAAGATAATAAGGACCTTAAAAAAAATATTTCTCGACTAGAGTCCTAATGAAGTTAAAGACAAAACAAAACAAAAACACTGTCAATCAGCAAATTGCTTAAGTTCAATAAGCAAGTACTCAACAGGTGAGGGTAACAGCCTGACTTCAATTACAACATTAAGTCTGCCAAAAGAGAAGGGTCAGTAACATCTACTTAAGCTTCCTATTCAAACGGAGATGTAAGGACTCAATTGCTCTTCCTTGAGTTCTACAATCACAGCCTTGCTAAGAACATGGAACTTCACTTTGTCAACATATAAGCCAAAAAGCAAGGCATCCAGGAACAGCTTAGGGGGAGAAAGCAAAGTTATTCACTTTCAACAACTACTGTATATTTAATCACGAACCCATTACAAAGATAGACTTTATCCAATTAATCTTTTCATTATTGCTGGTTTTGAAAATGGCCAACAATATTCATTAGGTACGGTACCATTCACATTACATTCAAAAAAAGAAAACATGGGAAACCAAATTCTTGCTCTCCTACTCTGCTGATATGCTCTAGTATTGGCTAGAGTATGGTAGTACAAAAAGAGTCTTGTCGTGATATAAAAGGCAATAAACACATCAATGGAGTAATGTTCATGAGCAGCCAAAATGAAGAAGATTCCAAAGAGGTTGAGAACCCAGGATAAAGTGTGCAAGAAATTCCAGCTTCTTGGTGTATCTGGGAAAAGGACAGAAAGATCGTTTTAAAACCACATTCTTTCTAATGCTTCTAAGCCACATGTTTCTTAGGTCAGTCTGTTACTCTCATTCTTCATAGAACTTGACACCCTTCCCACAGCCTCCTCTTGCAGCCAGTCATCTAAGTCAACTAAAGAGATACTTACATTCAGTGACAAAGAAATTCAGCATAGTTAGGACGACTGTGTGGCCACTGAACATGTAATCTCCACAAGTATGAACACCAGTTAGGGTCATACCAAAGCCACTCCAAATGGCAAAGGCCCGGCGCAGTTTCTCCCACACACTGCCATATATCTATAAAGAAACTACAAATTAGTGCTTCAAGTGCTTAGGGAGGTAGGCTCTTCCAAACATCCATTCACACTGAAATTCAAATGCTAAATGACTTAGAAATAAGATCTAAACAAAAGCAACCAGACTCCCAGTCTAATTAATTCCAGACATCAAGAAAGGGTGGTCAGAAATATTCTGGTAATTACATGAAATCAATGTAATTCAAATTTCTTAGAAATAAGATCTAAACAAAAGCAACCAAACTCCCAGTCTAATTAATTCCAGACATCAAGAAAGGGTGGTCAGAAATATTCTGGTAATTACATGAAATCAATGTAATTCAAATTTCTTTTACCAAGAGTTCCTTTACAATGAAAAGGTCACTATTACACAAAATATTTTCAAGTTTTTAATCCAATAATACAGTAGTACTTGCTGATTGTTCTGCCAATAAGAAATAGGCTACGAGACACAGACAATGGCTACCATTCAATATCTATTCTCCCCTTTTTCACTAGTAACAGAATGAACTCAATGGAAACATTGCATTTCCTAGCCTCCCTTGCAGCTTGGTGTGGTTTTGTGACTAAGTTCTATACAATAAGATGTAAGTGGAAGAGTTCTGGGAAGGCTACTTATAAAGGAAACTTTATATTTAAGTGGGAGGAAGTCTTTTTCACCTTTCCTTCTTCCAGCCTACAACTCAGACATGACAGTTGAAGCTGCAGCAGCCATCTTGGACCACTAAGTGGCTTTGAGGACGCAAGCCAAGTGTTAGGACAGGAGAGTAAAAGGAGAATCATGGGTTTTTGGTAAGTCTCCCATATAGTTACACATGACCTAATTTCAAATTTCTCTTATGAGAGAGAATAAACCATTGTCTGTTTATTAAACCATGCCATCTTGAATTTCCTGTTATTAATAGCCAAACCCAATCCCAACTCCCATATATAAGCTTAAAAAAGTAATCCATTTTGAGGAAGAGTTTGAGAGTTTGAGTAATGGTCCTTCTTTTTAAAAAAGGCATTTAACACATAATAACAGTACAAAGAATTCCTAAAATTTTACATGCCCTTACTATGTGCTAAGGGCTTTATGTGTTACTGTATTTAATATCCACAACAATCCTATAAAGTGATTCAATTATGCAGTTGAGGAAACTGGCTTAGAGAGGTCACACAGCTGGTAAGTAACATAACCAGGATGTGAATCCAGGAAGTCCAATTCCAAAGTTCTATGTCTTAGAGGGCTTCTCTACTTGCTAGATGGGGTGCTGCCGAATTCACGAAATGTTTAATAAAGTCAATTAGAGCTTAAAAAAATAACCTCACAAAACAAAAAATAAAAAAACAACCAAACAAAAAAAACAAAGTCCTATGTTTTAAAGATTCTACTATGGCTAATTAACAACAGAAATAACCTCATTAGATAACACAATTTCATTAGAAATCTCATCTGCTGATTATATACTACCTAGCTTTCCCTTTCTGCCTCAGTGAAAGGCAGGACAGGAAAAGGGATTTATTATTAGAGAAAAGGAAAGAGAAGTTACTAAAATCCACATAGTTTGGTTCTTCTAAGACCTCTAATGAGAATAGGGTTGGAGATGGTACTCTTGTGAAAGTAAAAAATCAGGCAGTGAAGAACTGAGACTCCTAGGAAAATATCTCTCAGACAAGGGCAGGAATCGAGTGATGCCAGTCAAAAGAAAGCAATCATTGCTCAGTTACTTAAGTTTCCTCATCCCTTCCAATTTTAATGTCCCAAATATTCTGTATGTTCTTTCCTTAAGGTGGGTCCATTGTTACATTTCAAAAACAGGTAGGTTCTTGTTTCTATCCCTAAACCTCCTAGTTCTGGGAATGAGATTTCAAGCAATTACTTTATTTCAATGAAAATGCCCCATGGAGTTTACTGTAAGGGACTTGATTGCTAGTAACTATCACCTTAACTTTTTATTTTTAACAACTGCTACAAATAATACAGGTCAATAAGTAGGTTATATTATAATGTAAAGCAATTAACAGTATTTAGGGCAGATTTGAATAGAAATGTCCATATATAACTAACTGATAATGAAAAACAGTCATTAGAGACAGAAAAAGGGCTAGCCATACTGTAGAGGAATGGTATCTAATTTATTTTTGCAGCACACATTACAGCCCTATGCACATAAAACATTCTCTTTAGCGGATGACCCACAATTAAATCCCTCAGCTACAAGAAATTCTCTTTTCAGTGTAATAAGCTTATATTTTTATTCTTTAAAATCTCTTCTAATCAATTACCATGCTATTCGGGGGGAAATTGTTCTATCCCTATTTCACACCACGTGCAGAAATAAATTCAAAAGAGTAAAGATTTAAATATAAAACATAAGACTGTAGGGGCACCTGGGTGGCTCAGTGGCTTAAGGTCTACCTTTGGCTAAGCTCATGATCTCAGGGTCCTGGGATCAAGCCCAGAGTTGGGCTCCCTACCCAGTGGGGAGTCTGCTTCTCTCTCCCTCTGCCTCTCTCCCTCAGCCCCTCCCCCTGCTCATGCTCTCTAATAAATAAATAAATATCTTTAAAACATAAAACTGTAAAAGTCTCATATCATCATCTTTCATTAATCAGAATGGCAATGACTCCAATAATTGAAAGTAAGTAGTGCTGGCATGGGAGTGGGAAAACTGACATGCATACAGTGTTGATAGTAGTGAAAAATTTGTTTTTTCTACTGGGCATTTGTGCAATATGTATTTAATCTGCATATTCTTTGATTTCATAATTCTACTTCCAGGAATCTATCTTAAGTAGATGATTAAATAACAGAAAATGCATAAATGCATAAGAACATTTACGATGGCACGGTTTATAAATAGTAAGATTTGGAAACAACACAAATGTACATGATTGGAACCTGGTAAATCATACAATGGAATACTGCAGCTATTAAAAAGATGAGATACAGCCATATGTATTTCTTCAGAAAAAAGTAAACAACATACTATTAAATAAAATATAAACTAAAGAACAATGTCTGCAATATAATCTTATCTTTTATTTAAAAAGTATCTACTATATAAACTTATATAAAAACAGTCTTTGTGGGGGCACCTGAGTGGCTCAAGTCATGATCTGTCAGGGTCCTGGGATCAAGTCCTGCATGGGGTTCCCTGCTCAGCCAGGAATTTGCTTCTCCCTCTCCCTCTGACCCTCCTCCCTCCTTGTGCTCTCTCTCTCTCTCTCAAATAAAATATATATTTTTAAAGATGTTATTTATTTGTCAGAGAGAGAGAGAACGAGAGAGAGCACAAGCAGGCAGAGTGGCACACAGAGGGAGAAGCAGGCTCCCCACCGAGCAAGGAGCCCGATGTGGGACTCGAACCCAGGACCCTGGGATCATGACTTGAGCCAAAGGCAGGTGCTTAACCAACTGAGCCACCCAGGCGTCCCTCAAATAAAATCTTTAAAAAAAAAGTCTATGTGGCTATACACCCAACTGTCAACAGTACTGTTTATAGGATGGGTGAAAGAAGAGGGAATGATGTGAACTTTTACTTTTTAATTTATATAATTTTCATTAAAATAAAACATTGCCTTCACAATGAATCCTAAGTATCATATTAACCCTTCTCCCTTGCTTACTGGTCAGTCTCCTAATACCTGGAGAGAGTTTTGTCACCCTTCAGCTCAGGGCTGTCTTTTTATTTTTTTTATTTTTTATTTTTTATTTTTAAAGATTTTTATTTATTTGACAGAGAGAGAGACAGCAAGAGAGGGAACACAAGCAGGGGGAGTGGGAGAGGGAGAAGCAGGCTTCCCCGCGGAGCAGGGAGCCCCATGCGGGGCTCGATTCCAGGACCCTGGGATCATGACCTGAGCTGAAGGCAGACGCTTAACGACTGAGCCACCCAGGCGCCCCAGGGCTGTCTTTTTAGTTATTGATCTTTGGCTGCTTAATCTTCCCTTGTTGGCATTTCAGTTATTTATATTGCAACAGAAGAAGTGATACACAATTTTGTTGTACACTTATACAAATATTAAAATAACAACAAATGTGCTAACACATATATTTGAATATTTGGCAATACATAACTAAAGCACAGAGGCTTAGAAAAGTAGGATAATAAATTCTTTTGTCCAAATTTAATGAGTCACAAAGGCCAATTCTGTATATAAAGTACAGGTGATTTTCAGGTTTTTAAATTTTTTTTCCCCGTCTGCATAATCGCTCCTCTCTCAATTTAGTCAGAAGAGAAGATGTTGTCTATAATATACCAAAACAAGCTACAAAATTTAGAACAAAAACAGTAAGTCAGCCATTATTTAGTATATCCCAGCAAAGAGTCAAGTTTTGAATAGTGGGTACTTTATTTTAAATGGGATATGGTCAAACTGAAAACATTTTAAAAAGGAGTGATAAGGACATTGAAGGGACCACAGTCATATTGATGTGGAGAACAAAGGCAACAGGAAAAAAATTAAATTTCCTTACAACTTACAGCCCACTGACAAGTCCTTGAGACAGGCAGAGTGACCTTTCTCTAGGAACTCAGGGGCCTCAATGTTAATACTTTGCTAAGGGCAAAAGGCAATTTTAGCTTAACATTATCCTGACCTCCAAGATCCTATTAAGTCTCCTTTAACATATAAAAATTCCTTTGGAAACATCCTTTATCTCTAACCCCCAAGATATTACATTAGTAGCCAACCTCCAAGATAATGGATACCTGATATACATCTGAAGAGTCTCATGACTAACGTTTTACTAGACAGTAATAAATGACAGTAATAAATGACCTTTTCCTAACAATAGCTAGCTCCCCAAGGCCCTGGAAACCTTGCTTCCAAAATTCCCTAGAGACGATGCTAGTCCCTAACCCCCTCTCAACTTGAAAGAATATAACCAATCCGTCACCCATGGCAACCCCAGTGCCTCTCTTTCTGCCCATGGGTCCTGTTCCTGTGCTTTAATAAAACCACCTTTTTGCACCAAAGATGTCTCAAGAATTCTTTCTTAATCATTTGCTCTGAACCAGAACATTTCCACATCAATATGAGGAACTAAAGATGCTCAGGATGGTGGGAAAGGGAAAATGATAATTGAAAGAAACTTGTTTTCTACAGCTCCACAGCAAAGAACAAGTATCAATGGACAGATGTAACGGGGAAGTAGATTCTGGGTTAAGATTTCTACCAAATTATTTCTAGAGGTTTATTACAGATATTGAAAATATTAAAAAGCACATTTTAAACTTTATTTATTTATTCTTTAGAAAGAAGAAAGAGTGGCAGAGGGAGTGGGAGAGAGACAATCTTTTTTAAATTTTTAAATTTTTATTTTATTTATTTATTTGACAGAGAGAGACACAGCAAGAGAGGGAACACAAGCAGGGCGAGTGGGAGAGGGAGAAGCAGGCTTCCCGCTGAGCAGGGAGCCTGATGTGGGGCTCGATCCCAGGACCCTGAGATCATGACCTGAGCTGAAGGCAGACACTTAACGACTGAGCCACCTAGGCGCCCCAGAGAGAGACAATCTTAAGCTGGCTCCATGGCCAGCGTATGAGCCTGATGCAGGGGGATCAATCTCACAGCCCTGAGATCATGACCTGAGCTGAAATCAAGAGTTGGACACTTAACCAACTGATCCACCCAGGTGCTCCTAAAAAGCATTTTAATATTAAAAGCAAAGTCTTAGCCCTATGACATATATGGTGCCATCAACCCACCAAGAATAAGAAAGAATGATAAAGAAGGTAGCAGGCTACCTTTCCAGTACACTGCAGGTGCTGTCCTGGCACGGACAGGGAGGTCACAAACATGGTAAAGCAGCGAAGCAAGAATACAGTGCCCATCAGACTACAGAGCCTTCGGAGAAGTATTGACCTGTGAACAGAGCGACCAAAAAGAGAGAAAGATCAAAAGGAAGCAAACCAAAAAACTCCAGGCATCAGCGTTTACTTAAAGGGAGAGCAGACAGAAAAACCCCTAGAACTAGACTCTTTGAAGAAGACAGAAATCTTAGAGAAGTCTTAGATCTGAAGCATCATTGCCCAATAGAACTTTTTGTAATGATGGAAATGTTCTATAACTGCACCGTCCAATAAGGTATTTACATGTGGCTCTTGAGCACTTGAAATGTGACTAATACATCCAAGGAACTGCATTTTAATTTTATTTCATTTTCATTAAATAGCCACATGTGGCTAGTATCTGCCATGTTAGACAGTGCTGACTTAAGAGCACCATTTCATTGATAAGAAAATAAGGCTAAGACAAAATAAAGGAAATATGCAAGAAAGAAGACTAGTACCTAGCCTGACTCTTAGCTTAATGTTAGTGCTGTTATTCATATAAGGCTCATAAATTATTTACTTTATGAGAGGTAAAATTAAACATGATTCTGGGGAATTTTTGCTCATTAATAACATTGTAAATTGGTTACTGATAGTAGCTATCTTAAACATTCTCTAACTTCTCCTAACTTGAAGTATAAAAATACTAAGTTTTTTTAAATACTAAGTTTTATATTAAGTACACCTAGCAAAAATTTTGAACTGCACTGTGATATCACTTGTGCTGTCATATTATTTTTTAAAATGTCCAAACGAAAACAGACTATAATAATCTTAAGCACAAGGACTATGCTTTACACATTTTCAAAATGCTCTTCCCACCCTCAAAAAAGCATTGAACACAAGAGATCTCAAATTTTAGTGTGTACACCTGGGATGGAGCCTAGGAATCTACATCTTAACAAGAAGCCAGGTGACTCTAATGAAAGCAGTACAAAGGCCACATTAGACAGAAACACTTTCTTTGACCAATTAAACACCAAAACTTACATTTAATTGGCCACTGCTATGCTTTGCTAAACCTACCAAACTTTCCCATACGGTAAATTCTTTCTTGGTCTGAAGAGTGGATAAATTCAAATTCACAGGGTCTTGTGAGCCAAAGTTAAACCAGAAAGCAGCAGCGATATTACATGTTTTTAAACCACCTCTGGTTTTAAGCAATCCAGAGTTAAAAATATTGCTGGAAAATGGGAAAGAATGAAGCACAATACAGCCTAAAAGTATGACAACAATAGCAACGATCAACTTTTCTTTACACCTTCAAAGCAATGAAATAACTGCTGCTTAGGACCTAAAGCCCATTATTGGTTTACCTCAAATACTTCCTGGTGAGGAGAAAGGATAATAAATTCAAGAAAGTGTCCCTATTCCTCATTAGTGTCCAGAGACAATGGATAGCAAATCTACAAACTTGATAGTTCTTCAAACTTTTTCTTCATTATGCCTTATATTTTTACTTAAATCAAGTAATTTCCCCTCATTAAAGTAGGAAAGAAGCCTCCCTTTACATTTCATTTTAATAAAAAAATTCTTTCCTTTATATTTCTTAGTGAAAGTGGCAAAGAATCACTTTCCCTATTCAGCAATTTCCTGTAACATCTTAAGCAAACCACACTGACTAGATGTACATGGTATGCAAAATAATCCCTTTGCTAATGGGCAACCTCCAAGCAGAGAATTTCATCCAAACGCTGTCCTTGACCAAAGACTGTCCTTGGAGGAGTTTCTATCCTTCTACAGAAAATGACATTTCCAATTAGAATATCAGCAGTTGGCTCATGGCTGAACATCACCATCTCTGATCTTTGCAGAATATATTCAGAATACTACTAAATATGTAGGTCTTAACCTCACAGTGACTTTCTTGTTGATCAAACCCAAAACATTTTTCATAATGACTAAAGAAGGAAATTAACAAGAAAACTACAAAGGGAGAAACAAGGTTTGATGAACTTTATCCAAGACAGTCAAAATATTTTGTCTTTTAATGGCATAACTAAGGTACCTGTGTTTGTGAAGAAGAAGAACCAGGAGCCAAATATAGCACAAAATCATGCCACATACTTCTGTCATGGCAAAGGCCCATGGGATTCTAGGAACACTGGAACAGAAAAGAAATTACATTTTGGACTGACAAGAAGTATATGTACATAAATGACACCCTCTGCAATAAGATACTCTTCTAAATTGCTTCCTATAACTTTTATCTCTTTTAGGAGATGGTATTTAAAGAAATTGGGGGAAAAACTGTTTCATAAAGTATTTCATTTACCAAAACTTCTTTGCTGTCTGTGATTCCCAATTAATGGTTCTCTGTGAAGAGGTTACAACCCTTTTCTTCCTCCTTGCAGCATGGTAGACCTGGATACAGAACTGCCCACAAACATCAATGGGAAAAGTTTCAATTCTTGCATGATGTGCTAACTGAAGAATCAGGGCTTGAACTTGACTCCTCTTTTTTTTTTCTTGTAATAAACTTGGTTTTGTTTTAGAGGCAGTAAATAGAGTTTTTGTTTTGCTTTACTCCTTTGTCTCTGCCCTCCTTTGTTTTATATCCCTGTTTTCTTCTCTTTTCCACTGACTCCTCTTTCTTCAAATCCACAGCTCTTGTGGTTATTCATTAGTAAAATACATGCCACATTTCTTAATTTAAAAAGAAAGAGAGAGGGCGCCTGGCAGGCTCAGTCCGTGGAGCACGTGACTCGATCTCAGGGTTGTAAGTCTGAGCCCCACACTAGGTGTAGAGATTACTTAAAAATAAAATCTTAATAAATAAATATATAAAAAGAGAAGGAGGAGGAGGAGAAAAAGAAGACAGAGGAGGGAACGGGGTAAAGGTGAAAATGAGTTAGTGCAAACAGGTCATCTGGTAGGATTATTGTCTTATTTTTATTCTTTGTACATTTCCACTAAAAATTCTTGTACAATAACGTGTTAATTTTATAACTAAGGAAATAAAGGTATTTAGTAAAAAGAAAACATGAAATCTGAAAGAAAGATATTAACAGTCTACTCCAAACCTTATTCAGAGTAAGTAAAGATAGTCAATCATCTTTAGTCAGGGACTTATCTTTTATTTATTACCTCAGAAATAAGACTCCTCTTCTGTATTTTTAATCCACTGCCTTATTGCATTACTGAGGAAAGGGTTATTTCACATATCAAAAATTTTCAGATAAAAGAAAGATTCCTGAGGTGCCTGGATGGCTCAGTCGGTTGAGCATCTGACTCCTGGTTTCAGCTCAGGACATGGTCATGGTCATGGTCATGGTCATGGTCATCGTCTCGGGCTCTGTGCTCAGCATGAGTCTGCTTGAGATTCCCTCTCTCCTTCTCCCTCTGCCCCTCCCCCCCAAATAAATACATCTTTA
Organism: Zalophus californianus; assembly: GCF_009762305.2. Lineage (NCBI taxonomy): Eukaryota > Metazoa > Chordata > Mammalia > Carnivora > Otariidae > Zalophus > Zalophus californianus. Next base: position 35,607,735 of record NC_045609.1, on the reverse strand, counting down.
AAAGAAAGATTCCTTTAAGTGACTTTTAACTATACAAACTTTTAAAACATTTAAAAAAATTGTATTTGTATGTATACATATATATGCATGTCCGAAAATATGTGTGTGTACATATATCTATATATTTATATATAAAACAGTTTTACAATATTTAGAATAAGTTTTCTGCCCCACCCCCTACCTAATTCTTGCTCCCCAGAGGCAATCACTTTCACTCTTGTGTTTTATTTGTGCCCCCACTCCCATTTTCTCTCCCCTAGTCTCAATATTGTTTCACAATTTTTTAAAAAATAATTTTTGGCTTTTACTTAAGTTTGTAATTATCATTTGCAGCTGAGTCAGTAGAGAACAATGATTAAATCCCTTTCTTGTAGTAGAAATTCTTATAATTCTCTAGAGCTAAAATATAACTTTTTTTTTTTTTTAGTTTGCTCTGTTTCTTGTGTGCCTATCACCATTCATCTTCAAACTATTCTATCAATTTCAATTTTTCCTTTTGGGGCAATTTCTCCTAGAACTCTTCTCCTTTTTCCCCCAATTTAGTATGGTTGCATTTTCTAGTCCTCCTGTATGGCTCTTTTTTGAAATAAAACTTGACCTTCATCTTGGAAATTCCTCTTTTCTGTATTAGATTCTTTGTTTCCTGAATCCATGTTCTCCTCTTTTTCAGTTTACTCCTTAGTTTTGATGGTGTGTATCCTCTAGTCGTTTTCTGAGAAACACAGTGAAGGATAAACTTGGTTGTTCTTTGTTTTTTTAAGGGGGGGAAAGGGCAGATAGAGAATCTTAAGCAGGCTCCGTGCCCAGCTTGGAGCTCCAGGCAGTGTTCCATCTCACAACCCTGAGATCATGACCTGAGCAGAAACCAACAGTCAGGACGCTCAACTGACTGAGCCACCCAGGCACCCCCTAAACTTGCTTTTAATGTTAGTTTTATTGAGGTTTAATTAACAACCAGAAAAAAATCACCCCTGATGGGTGTACAATTCAATGAGTTTTGACAAACATATTCAGTCATATAACCACCACCACCACAATAAAGATACAGAATATTTTCATCACTTCAAAAAGCTCCCCTGTGTCCCTTTGTAATCAATCCCCTCTCTCATTTCTAGCCCTGGGGCAACCACTCAACTGATTTCTCTCCTATACAGGTCTGCCTTTCCCAGAATGGCATATAAATGGAATCACACAGTATTTATCTACATACCTTTTGTATCTGGCTATTTTCACTTGGCATAATATATTTCAGATTTACCAATGTTATTCCATGTATAAGTCTTTATCCATTCTTTACCTATAATTTCTTTAACCATTCACTGGTTGATGGGGATTTTGGATATTTGATGGATATTTGGATATATCCAGTTTTGGGTGGTTTTGAATAAAGTCCACTACAAGTCTTTGCTTGAACATATTTAGGTAAACACTCAGCAGAGAAACTGTTGTGTCCTATGTTAAGGGTATATCTAACTTTTTAAGAAACTGTCAAACTTTTAAAGGCAGTTCTGTCACTTTGCATCTCTACCAGCAATATATGAAGAGTATCAGGTGCTCTGGATCCTCATCAGGCGTTGTTACCAATTTTTTTCATTTTAGCAATTCTAGTAGCTGTGGGGTTGGAAAGTATTTTAAGACTTGCGAACTTAAAAATTTCCTTGGGTCTAGCCTTATAACTAATTGGTAGTTTGCCTGGACAGAGAATTCTAGGTTAGACCTTATTTTTTCTCAGAAAGTTAAAGAAAATTGCTCTTGTCTTCTAGCCTTCACTGCTGTAAAGAAGTTGCATGCTATTTGGATTTCTAATCTTTGTATGTTACTTGTTCGGTCCCTTAAGAAGCTTTTAGGATCTTCAGGCTAAACCCAGTGTTCTGAAATTCTCCATTTCTTGTACTGGGTGCTCAGTGGGCCCTTTCAATCTGGAAAGTCACATCCTTTGGATCTGGGAAATTTCCTTGTATTATACCCTAAATAATACCTTCCCTTCTTCTCTATGCTTTCTTTCTAGAACGCGTATCTATTTACTGTTGGGCCAACTGGACTGATCTTATTTTTTCTCCTCTACTTTTTTTTTAAAGTAATCTCTACACCCAATGAAGGGCCTTAAGCCCACAACTCCGAGATAAAGAGTCGCATGCTCCACTGACTGAGCTAGCCAAGAGCCCCTCTCCACTACTTTTCATCTGTTCTGTATACTGGGCAATTTCATCAAATCTATGTTCCAGCTATTCTGCTGGATTTTAAATTTCTACTTTCATTTTTTATTTTCCAAAAGCTTTTTTTTTCTCTGAATTTTCCTTTTTTATAGCCTACTGTTACTGTCTCGTAAAATACAACATCTCTCATCTGTGAGAATATGCTTATTTTTTTGAAGTGTTCTTCTGCTCCCTATTTTGTGTTTCCTACTTTGCTTTTTTCTGTTTGCATTGGTCTGTTTTCCTTATATGTCTGGTCATTCTTGACTGACCATTCATATTTGACAGTGAAGTACTAAAAAAATAATAATTTGACGCTCTGTGTGCACAGACTGAGCTTATGTTGTGGGTTTCACTGTAGAGTGACTGGGCAGAGGTCTGGTTGATGAGATGGAGATATCTCCCCTACCACAGTATCAGTATCTATAGTCCTTTTCTCTTGTGCAGGTTTTCCAAGGAGAGGAATCTGTTCTGCTTAGAGAACTGGCACTGGGTGGGAGTGGGAATGGGAAGTCTGGCTACTTAAGGAAGAGAGCTAGAAGTCTCAGTGATCAGTATGTAAATTTATAGTAATCACCTTGAAAACATACTGAAAACAGATACCTTTGTTCTCATCTGGGCATGGTATCCCAGAGTCCCTCACATTTAACTAGTCTGGAGAATATACCACCTACCTTCTGTTGGAATAGAGGTCTAAAAGCTTCTCAAATTGCTTTTCAGCCAATTCTCCCATACTTATCTGTACCTGGTTGTGAAAGATGCTTGGTGCCACCTGTTTTGGGAGTTTTTCTGGAGCTATGAAATACAAATAAACTCACCTCTTGGACACTGCTAGTTCGCATTCCCAATCTTACAATAGGCACTCAGCGTTCTGCTTTCCAAATTTTCATCATTATCACCGTTCTTGCCTTCATGGAATTATAGGGTTTCCCCTCATCTCCTTTTACTGTCATTTCAGTGAAGTGTTGTGAGGAAATGTTTATTCAGTATCTCTTATTTATTTTGATGCAAAGTTTTCTGAAACGCATTATTACATGGATATCCCTCTTTTTTTCTGGATAAAAATTTAATTTTCTTCGGTAATTTAGTCATGATTGTGAACACTGATTATTGCATTGAACATGGTAATGACCTCAGGGACTACTAAGAAATGAAGGTTAAGCTCCAGACTAGTTTTTCCTTTATTTATGTTTGCTTTTTATAGTGCTTCTGGTTCTTCCCTTGCTTTTATGGCTATCAGCTATCCCTTCTCACTGTTGTAAGTGGGCCTGCCTACAGAGGCATCCATCCCTTTTTCCTTCTAATTTTCTATTTATGATGTGCTAAAGGTCTTGGAATTGTGTGACATAAGCTTTAGAAGCAGACTCTGAAACAAAGACCAGTGTGAAAGTGAGTAGGAGTGTTTCCAAGAGAAACCTTAGTGTAGTGAGGAAATGAGATCAAGAAGCAAGTAAGCAAGGCAAGGGTGAGACATTAAACAAAGCCCTGTGGAGTAACTATGTCAAGGGTTAACTACGGCTCAATCCTGTGGAGAATTTGTGAGACAGTGTAGGTCTGACCTAAAAGTTGTCCCAAATAGAGTAAAGAGAAAATATTTATACCCCATCTCATCAGTCATTGGTTAAGGGCTGTTGCTGGTGGGATGTAAAGTCCTAAGCATGTTTGCCTCTCTTTCCGAGCAGGTAAAATGTGTTCAACAGCTCAGATGCAGCTCTTCAACAGAGACACATTTGCTGGATGTTGGGAGTATCCGTGTGCAAGAAAATGAAAAAGAGATCTGAGAAAATGAAAAAGAACACTGACAGCACCAACTATAATTCTCCTATGAATAAAGTTTACATGCTTAAGAGCATGAAGATTTGTAGTGGGAGGCACTATAGAGAGTTAGGCAAAACTTTCAAATCCCACTGCAAACTGAAAATCACATATAGGTCTACACAAAACTTTGTACATAAATGTTCATAAGCAGCATTATTAACAGTAGCCAAAAAGTGAACAACCATTCATCAACTGATGAACAAATAAACAAAATGTAGTATACCCATACAACAGAATATTATTCTGTAATAAAGGGGAATAAGTACTGATACATACTACTATATGGATGAATCTTGAAGACATTATGCAATATCAAAGAAGCCAATCACAAACAAAGGACACATATTGTATGATTCCATTTACATGAAATGTCCAGAAGAGACAAATCCACAGATAGAGAAAGTAGATTAGTGACTGCCAAGCACTGGAGGGAGGAGGGAATGGAATGGGACTGATAATGGATAGGAGTTTCTTTCTGGGGTGATGAAAATGTCCTGGAATTAGTGGTGATGGTTGCACAACTGCAAATATACTAAAAACCACTGAATTGTATGCTTTAAAACTAAGATCCTCATTTTTCTTCCAGGCCCGTTTTCCTCCTTTCTCCCACTATGCCTTGGTTATAGTCTATATAAAACCTCAGCCTCAGAACTGTTCTATATTCTGGATTTGTCTGATAATTTCCTCATGATTAGATTTAGGTTGTATTTTTGGGGGGCAAGATTATTATATAGGTGACGTTGTGAACATCACATCCAATGCACATGTCACTTTGTCCCACAGCAATGCTACATTTGATCATGTGGTTAAAACGATGCATGTCAGATCATGCCATTGTAAAGGTACTTTTTCTCCCTGTAATTAAGTAATATGTGTGATATTTTCAGATTATGTGAGTATCTTTGACCTTTCACCTAATGAGTTCAGCATCTACTGATGACCTGCCTGAATCAATTACTACGTTGGATGTTGCAAAATAGGCCATCTATGTTTATTCGTATTATTCTTGAAGAATATCCCCTCTCAACCCACCACTTTTTGTTTGTTTTATCACTATGGATTCACAGATTCTCTTACTCAATATATTAGAATCCACTACCATCTTTATGCTTTTTGATGTTCCAACTGTCCCAGTTTGATCAGTGCAAGCCCTTTTAAACCAACTCATATGCTCTTTTGACATGCTTTCATTGGTTTTGTGCACTCCTTTGCTTTATGGAACAAGAGCTGTTTCACTCATTTTGTATTTTCCTTGCCCCACACTGAAAACCAGTTCAAATCAGTTCTTAGAAATCTTCCTCACTCTTCTTTGATTAAATAGTACTCTGCTATATAGATGTACTATAGTATATTCAACCAGTTTTCCATGGATAAGCATTTAGATTATTTCCAATATTTACAATTACTACAAATAATGTCACAATGAATAACTTTGTATATATGTTGTTTCATATTTGTGGATATATATCTTTAGGTAAATTCCAGGAAGTCTCCTATTCTCTTTTGAACCCATAACAATTAGCTTTTGTTCTTATTAACTCTTGTGAAGGTCACAGATAACCAACACACTGCTAAATCCAGTGGCCAATTATCCATTACTTGATCCCTCAAGCAGAACTTGACACAGTTAATTATTAATTATTCCTGCCCTCTTATAATACTTTTTTTTTTTTAAGTTGGATTCCAGGATACTACTTTCTCTTTCTGCCCTGACATTTTCAGTTGTCTTTGCTGGTTTTGCCTAACTTCTCAGACTTCTGTTATAATGTTCTTGGGCTCCATCTTCAATCTTCTTTCCTCTTCCAAACTCATTCCCTAGAAGACCTTGTCTTACATCATGGCTTTACCTATTCTGGCAACTTCCAAATTCCAGCCTGTATCTCTCTGAAATCCAGAGAAAGAAATCATCTTTCCATCTCTTATGTGACATCTGATTTTGCGTAAAAGATATCTCAAACTTGACATGTCCAAAACCAAATCCTTATTTTTCCTTCCAACTCAGCTCCTTCCACAATCTTCCCATCTCTGTAAAGGGCAACTCCATCCTTCCAGATACTCAGGTCAAAAATCTTAGGAGTAACCCTTGACTTTTCTTTTTCTTACACCTTACACGCAAATCTATCAGCAAATCTTGTTGGCTGCACTTTCTAAATATATGAATAGAACTTGACTCTTTCACACCATCTCTCCCACGACTATCCTCATCCAGTTCACCTCATTTCTGTCCAGATGAATTCAGTAATTTAATCCCTGCTTTCCCACACCCACATCCATACCCAGGCTATTCTCAGTACAACAACTACAGTTACCTTTTAAAATGGAAGTTAGATCACCGTACTCTTCTCTTAAATACTTTCCAACGGCTTCCCTTTTCATTCAGAATGAAAACTAAAGTCCATAATATGGTCTACAAGTCACTATACAATCTGGATTCCTGTCTCCTCTCAGACTTCATCTCCAACTGTTCTCCCCATCTCTCACTTGCTGTTTCTTGAACATGCTAAGTATACTACCAATTCAGGATTTTTACACCTTGCCGTTTCCTCTGCCTAGAATACTCTTTCCCCAGATATCCACATGCTTTCTTCCTTACTTCCTTAAGTTCTTCTGTTTATAGTTGGGAAAACTGTATAGAATAGGGATCTAACAGCTTCTTAAACAGTTTTCACTCAATTCTTCTTATTTTAGCACCACCCTTTCACCTGCAGTATCTAGAACTTTGAGAAATCTGTAACATAGACTGGGTTGGTTCTGTTTTCCTAACTGCTGTTTTAGAATTAGGTTATTTTAGGTCTGTTAGTTGCCACTCATCCATCTACTTTCAAACTTTCAAAAATGTATGACTGCTTTCTCCTCTCTTATCTGCTCCATCCTTGCAGGCTTACAACTTAAACAAACAAAAACCTCTTTACTATACTTTTAGTCAGGGTTTGAAAGGAACAAAATGTGATATGTACATCATTCTGACATCTTAATATGGATACTTTGATTCATTTCGTTTTAAAAAACATACTAGGGGCCCCTGGGTGGTTCAGTCGGTAAGCGTCTGCCTTCGGCTCAGGTCATGGTCCTGGGGTCCTGGGATCGAGCCCCGCATCGGGCTCCCTGCTCAGCGGGAAGCCTGCTTCTCCCTCTCCCACTTCCCCTACTTGTGCTCCCTCTCTTGCTCTATCTCTCTCTGTCAAATAAATAAAATCTTAAAAACAAAAACATATACTATAAGGCACTTTCAGAAAGGTAAAAATTTTATAAAAACAAGAAAGCTCTACAAACTTTAAAAGCTTTAAAAAATCACCAATATAAAAACTAATAGTTTTGAATTTTGTTCTATTTTTTTCATATGCATATACTATATTCTTTTTTATATACTCAGCATTTCATAAAAACAAGATACTATCAACGAATCAGTTTGTACTATTTACGATAATTTCAATTTATGTGGTGATAGAGGAGCCCTCCCCCCCTACTCTTGGAAAGGCTGAACTCTGTTCATCATAAAAAAAAGTAACCAAATTTCATTTATTAGAGAAAACATACCACGAAACCCTTTTATAATCTGAAGTGCCCAAGGAGCTATAATATAGCTATTAAAAAAAAAATAAACTAAGCAGTAGCCTTTCCCACTCACATAGGCTTAAGGTCTAATTTACTCTAGGACAAAAAGGCAATTTCAAAGCACATCTTTATATATTACCAGATAAAGTAAACAGAAAGTGTATATCAAACCAAAATAATAATAAACAACATAATTATCATAAATACATTATTATCAATTGCTGTTATAGCAATTTTCTACAAACTTGGGAACTAGAAACAAAACTTACCTGTCTAAGAAGATATCTGGGAGTGGTGGGTAGGTCTGCATATCAGGCACTCGCTCATGGACTATAACCATAATGAAAGATGTAAACCCAAATACTATAAAAACATATATACAACTCAATATGGTCTTCCAGTACTCTGGGTCCAATCTTCGAATAGAATGTTTGTTTTTACCATTCATGTACTGGTACTGTTCAGAATTCAAATCAGTGATGGGTCCATCACAGTCATGTGCAGGCTCCCCATTACAGAGCCACTCTGCGCTCTGAAGAGCACTGATGAAAGGTGTCATGGAACCCATGGGACTGTCACTGTTGTATCTCATCTCTTCTAAAACATCGACATGTATTTTCTGCAATTTTCGGACTGAAAGCATTAACCTTTTAATATCCCCTAAGATTTTGATTTCCAGAGGAGGAGACCGGAGATCATATTCAGTCAATGTTAATAATGTGATTCCATCAAGTCGATGCTTATTACATAAAATGTCCACATATTCAAAAAAGCCTTCATCCTTTAGCCAAACAGCTACATGCTTGGTAGTCCAGCGACGAATACAGAGGTGATTAGGAACAGCCATTTCCTCCTCCACTGCCTGTCCAGGGAAAACAGGAAAACAAAACAGAAACTTCAGTGTGTCCTAACAACTCCTTTAAGACCAAATACATGTAAACATATCAGAAACAATAATTTATTTACATTGATCTACTGGCTTCTAGAAGAGAGTAAAAGGAACAAAAATTACTCAATGATTGGTTTTCAGTAGATTAACATTCTAATAATTTTATGCATATAAACCCAACAGCAGAAGGCTAATGACTAAACATTTTTACAAAAAATTACTCTACAAATGGCCTTTCCATACCATAGCAACCATAATTTAATTAGAAAAAGCCTACTGTTGGAATAATTGAGAAAAATCATATATTAATGCTTTTCATAAAATGAGATATAGAAAAATATGTAATGCATAAAAATAAAACAAATTTCAGAAATCTTCATGTTTGATCGAATAAGTATCTCCTAACTTCTCCAAAATGAGAAAACAAAAACAAAAACAAAAAACAATGCAAAGGCAGATAGATAACTAGTTTTAGGAAACTCCTTAAACATATTTCTATCCACTATACAAATAACAATTTCTACAATAGATATAAAGCCTGTAAACTAAATATAAATATCTGTATCTTCATAGCTCAGTTCATCCTATACTTTGAATATACCATTATAAAACCAAATAAGCAATTTCCTTCTTAAACTATCACTGAGATTTCAGTGACAAAATTTTTAAAAGAAAACTGTCATTTTGATATACTCACAAATTTGAGGACCCAAACTTTATATTGGCTTGTAAAAGGCCAATAATGTACTGTTTCAAGAAGTACTAATAATTTTTACTACTTTGATTCACACAGTTCTATTTATGTTCTTTTTCCATTTTAAAACTTGCAGTAACTTGGGCCTCTATCAGGTTTATAAGATACACAGGAGACAAAGGCCTACATCAAAAAAACCCTATTCCCCTAAAGTACGTTTTCTCAATTACTAAAGCATGTGGGTTTTATGACATTTTCCATATTTCTGAAGATCCTATTTCCTTCTGAGTGATTTTTTAAAAAACACAGTAGGCAAACTTTTATAAAGCATAACAACAACAACAAAGAATGATACAAGAAATACCCATGTGCCCATTACCAAGCTTGAAAAAAAATATAAAATAATTCCAACACAGATGTTCTGTTTCTTAATCTGGGTATTAGTTATACAGGTCTGTTTACTTTATAAAAATTCAAGAAGCTGTATACTTATGATCTACACTTTTCTCTACATATGTTAAACTATACTTTAAAAGTTTGCTTTAAAAAGCCAAAAACAAAACATCAATACAAGTGACTGTCCCTCTCTGATATCATCCTCTTCCTCCCCCTTTCCAGATAAAATAATTCTTGATTTTGGTGTTTATCATTTCTTTATAACATGCATATCTGGCTATGAAAAACCTTCTATGCTTACTTATGCTGAAAAAAGTGAAAAACTGCTACTGTCCTACTTTCTTCCCCTATCCACACAAACTCTTGCCACGAAGACTCATGATCACTTGAAAAAGGCAGATAGTTAACTACATGAGCACCACTTACACCATCAGAAATACTCAGCCAGCAAGAAACACTCACTAAATATTTCTTAATTGCTAAAAAGCAATCCTAGTTTTTGGAAGCCTTAAATCATATTTTGTTTCCAAACAGAGTTTTTCATATTATCAATCCACAACAGCTTTTCAGTCTGAGGAAATTAACAGCACATCCACCTATAAGGATCTGTGTTTTAAAAGGCTAATTCTTATATACTGTAGAGCTACAAGAAGTCTCTCTTACTCAGCTCTTTCTAGCTACATTGCCATCCCTAAGGCCAAGGAATTACACGTTTTATGCAGTTTAACACTAAATTTTATACATACTATATGTATATATGTATATCATTTATATAAGTTATTACATATATAAAATTCCATTAAAATATCATTTTGCTGTTTTAGTTCATATATATACCCAGATGGTTTCATCCCACCCACTACATACATCTTTTTCCCAAGATATGCTCTGAATAAATTACTTCATCTTTGAATATCCAACAAGCACATGCTACAAACCCTGTAGCAGTAACAATGTAGCAAATTTGGGAAGCTCATCTCACATACAAAAAGGCCAGATTTCTTCTGTCATTTTATTTTCTATTCTGCTGCCTTTCTCCTTTCTTAAACAGCTTACCACCAATGGGTTCCAAGTCACTCCCATCCTTGTAGCATTATCCTTCAGTATGGTTTTGTCTCATACACTGCTCAAAATGATCTTCTCTCTTATAGTTTTTTCCCCCCGTCTTATATCACCAGTTCTCTACACCCTCAATCAGGCTAACAATCAGGCTAACAAACAGGCTTTGAAACTGGTGTTTTAGCTGCTAGAAAATATGAGTTACACAAGGAAGCTTTCTGGAAGTCTTTGAGCCTGCTGTGGCAATGCCCTAAAAACATGACACACTCCGCTAATGTGCTTCATCAGGTCAGGACGTGTCCTTTAATTGTATGCTACTACATATAGTTAGAGACCCATATTTAGCTAACACTGTGAAAACCTGCTCTAAAGAGGTGTATTAAAAAGATGATAAAAGGCTTTAGGGCCGATTTAATACTTCTGTTGTGCCATAGAAACTACCTGAAACAGGAGACTTTGAAGTTTCATACAAATCCAAAAAATGAAGAAATTAGGTAAGTTTTTAAAAACACTTTCAGCTTTTTTTTTTTTTTTTTTTTTTTTTTTTTGGGGGAGGTGCAGAAGGAGAGGGAAAGAATCCCAAGCAAGTTCCATGCCCAGCGCAGAGCCTGATGCAGGACTCTATCTCATGACCCTGAGATCATGACCTGAGCCAAAATCAAGAGCGAGACGCTTAACCGACTGAGCCACCCAGGCGCCCCAGAACACTTTAAACTTTAATCAATAATTAATATGAATAAATTATCAGTTAAAGAGACTCTGTTTCTGACCAAGATATAGTAAGAGGGACCAAATTTACCCACCCACCTCAAACAACCAAATAATAGACAAAATATTATGGGGGGAGAAAAACCAGCTTCAAGACATTGGGCATTGGACAAAAAAGATCCCTGAAAGATGGGAAACAAAGTGAGCCCTACTGCCCCAGCTTACTGCCTTGAGGGTTTCTTTCTTTTCTTTTATATATCTATATAGATATAGATATATAAAAGATTTTTTTATTTATTTGACAGAGAGAAACACAGAGAGTAGGAACACAAGCAGGGGGAATGGGAGAGGGAGAAGCAAGCTTCCCACTGAGCAGGGAGCCCGATGTGGAGCTCCATCCCAGGATCCTGGGATCAGGACTCGAGCCGAAGGCAGGCACCTAACAACTGAGCCACCCAGGTGCCCCTGCCTTGAGAGTTTCCAAGTGATGTGTCGCACAGGACACAAAATGGGTGAGGCCTGGCAGACTTGCTGAGTTGAGGAGATGGAGCTGAGATTCTCAGGAGATCCAGGTGGCTAAGTGTTCATGAAATAGAATACTGGAGAGGAGAAAGATGCAGAGAGAGAACTTGTTAAGGACTGAATGTTTGTGTCTCCCCAAAATTCATGATGATATCCTAGCCCACAATTAGGAGGTGATTGGGTCATGAGGCAGAACCCCCATAAATGGGATTAGTTCCCTTATATGAGATATCCCAGAGAGTTTTATCACCCCTTCCACCATTTAAAGACAGAGCTAGAAGATGACTATGAAGCAGGAGGCAGGCCTTCACCAGACACCAAATCTACTGGGCTTTGATCTTGGACTCCTCAGGCTCCAGAACTGTGAGAAATAAGTGTGTTTTGTTTAAGCCACTCAGTCTACAGTAATTTTGTTATAGTAACTAAAAAAGACTAAAACAGAACCCCAGAGATCTGCAGACTCTCCCCTTGAATATGCAGCTGATTACTGATCATCACATATACATGAGGAAACAAAACAGGACAGAAAAAAGAACGACCCAGAAAGATTAGGGGGCAACGACATCCAGTATATACATAAGACCAATAAAAGTGCCTACCCCAAACAGCCAGACTGGAAAAAAAAAAAAAATCTCACAATCCATGGGGCATTGGGTAAAGCACACAGGAAGATCTTGTCATAGCAGTGAGACAAAATGAATCCTAAAGCAGGAGTTATTCAATTGGGGGCAATTTGCCACCCCTCCCCACATTTGGCAATTTCTGGAGACATTATTGGTTGTCACAACTGGGGGGGTCACCTAAAGGTTGCTGTTAGACATTTTACAAAGCACAGCATAGCCCTTCACAACAAAGAATTAACTGATCCAAATGTTATAGTGCTGATATTGAGAAACCCTGCCCTAGAATGAACATGTCTCTGGTCCAGCCAAACAAATCTTAAAAGCAAGATCCAAAAGGATCAAATTGTTTTCCAGTAATTTACCTCCCACAACAAAGTTCAAGAACATTACTAGGAATACAAAAGTATTCAGCACCAGATAAAATCTGTAATATCTGGGATCCAATCAAAGATTACCAGACATGTAAAGTAGGAAAATTCACCCATAATGAATAGAAAACCAATCAGCCAAAATTGACCCAAAACTAATACAAATAATAGAATTAGCAGACAAGGAAATTAAGTTATAAGAACTCTATTACATATGTTCAAAAAATTAGACATGGACACAAAGAACATTCAATTCTAACTTCTAAAGATGAAATTACAATATATGTAATGAAAAATATGCTGGATGGGATTAACAGCTGATTCTTATCTGTAAAAAGATAAGAATAATAAACTTGAAGACATAACAATAGGAATTATTCAAAATGAAATACAAGAAATATCATTTTTTCCTTTCTTCCAGAAAAGGAGAGAACCAATCTTTCCCTCTTTCTTTTCTTTTTTCTTTTCTTCTCTTTCCTTTCTTTTTTCCTTCCTTCCTTCCTTTCTTTGAGGGAGGGGAAGGGGGCAGAGGGAGAGGGAGAGAGAGAATCCTAACATGGGAAATGATTTTACCATCCTGAGATCATGACCTGAGCTGAAATCAAGGGTCAGATTTTTAACTGACTGAGTCACCCATATGCCCCAAGGAGAGAATATTTCTGAATTCATTCCATAAGGCCAGTATTACCCTAATACCAAAACCAGGCAAAGACAGCACAAGAAGAAAATAAAACTATAGCCTGATAGCCCTTTAAGAATTACAGATGCAAAATTATAGATGCAATTATAGATGCAAAAATTTTAAACAAATCTTAGGCAATCAAATCCAACAATATTTAAAAAAGAATTAATACATCATAACCAAGTGGTATTTATCCCAGGAATGCAAAGTTAGTTTAACACTTGAGAATTGAAATAATTCACCATATTAATAAGCTAAAACAGGGAAACCACATGATTATCTCAAAAGACACTAAAAAAGTTAGGGTACCTGGCTGGCTCAGTTGGAAGAGCATGTGACTCTTGATCTCAGGGTCCTGGGATCAAGGACTCCCTCTCAGTGGGGAACCTGCTTCTCCCTCTGCCTGCTGTTCCCCCTGCCTGTGCTCTTTCCCTTTCTCTCTCTGATAAATCAATCAATCAATCAATCAATCAATCTTAAAAAAAGCCTTTGACTCCTCCTTTGCCTATGCTCCAAGGAATTGATATATACAATGGTTTTCAACCTGGCTACACATTAGAATAATCTGTTTAAAATAAAAAGTTTAAAAACATGCCTGTTCTACTGCCCATGCCCCACCCCAGAACAATTGGATCAGAATCTCTGAGGGGACAGAAGCTTCACATCTGCATTTTTTAAAAGCTCCCCAAGTGATTCTGAAGCACTATATGAGCATCCAATCTAATTCTGCTTGTTCTTCTATTTCTGGCTTGGCTAACATTTAATCTTTCAAGTCCCTTCACACACATCTTATTTTATCCATTATATGTTGATTTCGTGTTGAGTAGCTGTCTCTCCTATATTATAATCTAAATGATACAACTGAATAAAACAGTTAAACATATACATAGAACTGCTGGTAAAGAAGTATCACACTCTAGGGTTGACTGCTGATATGTATTAAGAAAAATTGCATTTATTTTACACTAAAAATAATTCTTTAGAGTCTGTTTATAATACCAAAACCTAATACTCAGAAAACGGAGAATTTTTATTATTTTATTTTTTTTAAAGACATTTATTTGAGAGAGAGTGCGGGAAAGAGCGAGCAGGGGAGCGGCAGAGGGAGAGAATCTTTAAGCAGACTCCTCATTGAGCAGGGATCCCCCAGGGCTTGATCTCATGACCCATGAGATCATGACCTGCGCCAAAACCGAGAGTCAGATGCTTAACCACTGAGCCATCCAGGTGCCCTGAAAATTTTTATTATTTTTAAATAACTGATCAAATTTATCCACAATTTATATATTTCTGATAATTATAAGGAAATAAGTCTTCAAAATATAGTAAGAATGCTTAAAAATACTATAATAAATATTTTTTTAAATCTATAAGTCCCTGGTAGGATTTAATAGCTTTATTTTCAACCCGTCCTTTAGCTTTAAGGAAAAGCAGCATGATATGGTGAAGAGCAGCAGCGAATTGGTTGTCAAAATTCTTGGAGCTTAATTTCATTAATATTAACACTTTAGGTGACTAAACTTTGTGGCATCTAAATACCTAATCTGTAAAATGAGGGGGGAAAGAGCGAGCTAATAGAAGGAAACTAACATTTATGAATATCTATTACAGGTCAGATACCGTCCAGGGTTATTTCACATGTGATTTCATTTAATAATAACAATAATAATAATAGCAATAATAATTCCTGCTTGATCTTTGCCTAGTTGCTTTGGGGACTCTGCCTGACTGGACCTGTTTTATCTTTTTTTTTTTTAAGACTTTATTTTTAAGTAATCTCTGTATCTATATCCTAAATCACACACTCTAAACTCTGACCTGTGTTCAGTGCATTTTCAGGAAGTAACAAGAGGCAATAATTAGATCAGCTAACGTCTTAAGACTTTACTAAATGCCAGGAAGTGTTCAAAGTGTTTTACTTGTATGCTCAAATAATTCTCACAACCATATAAAGTAGGTATTATTATCTTCCTCACTTTACAGATGCGATAACTGAAGCAGATGGATTAAATAACTTGCCAAGATAAATGTGTACTAGTAACTACTACAGACAAGTTTTCAACCCAGGCAATCTCATTTCAAAGTCCATGTTCTTACTCACTACACCACACCATCTCACATAAGCTGAAGGCTCTTGTACTTCTGTAGGGATTGAATCTCATAAATATTAAATATTTTCTAGTTATCAGCAGAGGAATTTATCAAAGGTTTTCAGTTACAATACATAAAGATTACATAAATGAGACTGCCTAATGATGAAAGCTTTTTTTTTTTTGATGGAAGCTTTTTGAATCACAAATTTTACACTGTTCAGTCTCAAACATTTACTGTCTGCTATATGCAAATGTCAAGTAATAAGGCATTGGGGATAAAGACAGTATTAAAATGCCCTCATGTTATGTTTGCTCACCTATTAAATATTTATTGTGCACATACCATGTGAAGGGTATTGCACTAGGCAAGTGGCACTTACCTAGATGAATCTGAAACAGAGCCTGCCCTCAATGATTTTAATCTAGAAAGGGATATTAAAGAAAGTCATTTTTTAAAATGGTAAAATCAATTACAGCTGCTAGTTCTTTATATACATTATTAGCTCGCTTAATCCATAAAACATAACAAAGCAGTTTACTTAATGAAACGTTTAAAAAATTGGAAAGTTAAGAGAGTTGTAAAAGAGAAGTTATTTCCAGTTGGTAAGATCAGAAGAGTTCTTGGAAGTGACATCTGAGCTGAGCCTTTAAGGAGAGATGGAACTGTGGATAGAGATGGAGAAATACAAGTACACTAGTAGAGGAAAACTGCATGAACAAGGGTATGAAGACAAAAAAAAATGGAGAACCATTAGTGTTCAAAGGGCATAAGGGAGTACTGGAATATTAAGTTGAAAACAGAAATTGGGGGCGCCTGGGTGGCTCAGTTGGTTAAGCGACTGCCTTCGGCTCAGGTCATGCATAATCTCGGAGTCCTGGGATTGAGTCCCACATCGGGCTTCCCCTGCTCTGTGGGGAGACTGCTTCTCCCTCTCCCTTTGCCTGCCACTCCCCTGTATGTAAGCGCACTTGCTCTCTCTCTCTGTCAAATAAATAACTAAAATGTTAAAAAATATACATATATAAATTGGGGCTAGATCATGGAAACCTTTAATTGTCAAGTTCAGGACATTCTATAGACACGAGAGATTCTTTTTTTTAAGATTTTATTTATTTAACAGAGAGAGAGAGAGCAAGAGAGGGAACACAAGCAGGGGGAGTGGGAGAGGGAGAAGCAGGCTTCCTGGCTGAGCAGGGAGCCCGATGCGGGGCTCAATCCCAGGACCCTGGGATCATGACCTGAGCCGAAGGCAGACGCCCAACGACTAAGCCACCCAGGCGCCCCTAGACACTAGAGATTCTTGAACAAGAGGATCACATAATGCATGTGCTTTACAGAGAATAATTGTCAGAAAAGTGTAAAACAGATTGTGAGGACTGAAGCTAGCATAAAAGTATTTAACAGACTGAAGGAAACAGCTTCTAAAAAATGATGATGAAAAATGATGATGCAAGAGATGAAAATGATAATGAAATGATGAAAAATGATGCAAGAGATGAAGGAAATACTACAGGAGATGAAAAAATGGCAGTGATTACACTCTTACTGACAAATACGTTTTTAAAACCAGCACATGTAGGGGCGCCTGGGTGGCTCAGTTGTTAAGCAGGGAGCCTGCTTCTCCCTCTCCCACTCCCCCGGCTTGTGTTCCCTCTCTCACTGTGTCTCTGTCAAATAAGTAAATAAAATCTTTAAAAAAACAAAACAAAACAGCATATGTAGACTTCTGCTTGTGGGAAGATGGAGTAGACATACTTTCCCCTATTACTCCCTGGACAAACCACACACCTGAGAAAGGACCCATATCTATAACATATAAAGAATTCCCAAAATTCAACAGTAAAAAAACAAAAAATCCAATGAAAAAATGGACAAAAGACATAAATAGGCCTGTCATCAAAGAGGATATATGAGGGACGCCTGGGTGGCTCAGTCGGTTAAGAGTCTGCCTTTGGCTCAGGTCATGATCGCAGGGTCCTGGGATCGACTCCTGCGTTGGGCTCCCTGCTCATTGGGGAGCCTGCTTCTCCCTCTCCCTCTGTCTGTCACTCCCCCTGCTTGTGTGCACTCACGTACCTGTGTATCTGACAAATAAATAAAATCTTTAAAAAAAATAAACAGGATATATGAATGGCAGAGAAGTACATGAAAAGATGTTCAGCATCATTAGCTGCTAGGGAAATGCAAATTAAGACCATGGTGAGGTATCACTACACACCTATTGAACTGCTAAAATAAACTGGGCCAATATGGAATGTTATCAAGGATGCAGAGAAACTGGACCTCTTACACACTGCTGGGGGAAAGTAAAATTGTACAGCCATGCTGGATGATAGTTTGGCAATTTCTTTAAAAACTGAGCATACACTTACCATACAGCCTAGCAACTGTACTCCTACTCCTGGGCATTTATCCCAGAGAAATGAAAACTAAGGTTCACACAAAACCTGTATACAAATGTCCCTAGCTTCATTACTTGTCATAGCTGAAATGTGTATAAAAACAAAATATCTCACAATATGTAAACAGTTAAACTGTGAAACTGTGGCACATCCATATCATGGAATACTCAGCAATAAAAATTAATAAACCATGGATACACACAATCGATGGGACTCAAGGGCATTGTGCTAAGTGAAAAAAGTCAATCTCAAATTGTCACATACAGTATGATTCCCTTTATAACATCCTCAAATGATAAAATAATGTAGGTAGAAAACAGATTAGAGGTTGCCATAAGTTAGAAAGAGTGTGTATCAGGGGTGTGGAGGTTAACCCAAGGGAGATCTTTATAGTGATGGAATAATTTTATATGTTTCAAAAAAATTTAGGCTTTTTAAGTTTTTAAATTTATTTATTTAAGTAATCTCTACACCCGACGTGGGACTCGAACTCACAACCTGGAGATCAAGAGGTACATGCTCTTCCAACTGAGCCAGCCAGGCACCCCTCTATATCTTGATTGGTACAATGGTTAAACAAATCTACTCATGATAAAATGACACACAACTATAAACACATTTTGAACCAATGTCAATTTCCTGGTCTTGATACTGTACTATAACAATGTAAGATATAACTAGTGAGGTAACTTGAGTGAAGGGTAAGTGGGATCTCTCTGTACTATCTACACAACTTCCTGTGAATCTAATTATTTCAAAATTAAAGCTGAAAAAACTTTTAAAGGAGCAAAATGTCCTAAAAAATAGTACATGTAGCCTATATATATATCTTTAAATAAGTAAAACGTCCAACTATTAATAGTTACTCCTCCAGTGAACTCTTTCACTCTCTACCTTAAATATTTCTAAAATTCCTAAATTTTATACAATGAGCATGTAATACTTGATATCCAAAGGGAAAAGATTCAAGAAAATGACAACAAGGGGTGCTTGGGTGGTTCAGTCGGTTGGGCATCTGCCTTAGGCTTGGGTCATGATCCCGGAGTTCCAGGACTGAGCCCTGCATTGGGCTCCCTGTTCAGCTGGGAGTCTGCTTCTCCCTCTCCCTCTACTCCTCTCCCTGCTAATGCACTCTCTCTCTTTCTCTCTTGCTCACTCTCTCAAATAGGTAAATAAAATCTTAAAAAAAAAAGAAAATGAAAACAATATTACTTCTCAACTGTTTGAAGCACATCACACAAATAGATATGAATAGAAAATTTAAAAAATCAATTAAATTCAACTATTAACCCATGTATGCATATACACACTAAATAAAAGGTAAGAAATACTGAGGCAACTAACAAGACCAAGAAGTCCAAAAGAACATCTGATTATATATCCAGCTCCATCACCCATTAACAGTATGACTTTAGAAAATGACTTAACCTTTATACTTTGAGACCAAGAGATTACAAACAGAATCTAATTAGAAACATTAAACATATAATGTTTTGTAAATCAGGATGACAGAATTCTTAAAATGGTAGAATTAGGAATGATCTGAAAGATCTAGTATAATTCTTCAGAAACAAGAAAGGCTTCAAAGTTAAATAAATTTCAGACAGCTATTCTGCAACAGAATTTGATATAAAACCCGGAAAGCATAGCAGTTAAGAATGCTGGCTCTGGAAGAGAATGAAGAGAATATTAGTTCTTACTCCATAGCCTTGTTAAGATTACCTGGAATTAATACACGTAATGCACTTATAATAATGCTTGGCAAATACAAACTGCTCAGTAAATGTAAGCTAGTATTGCCATCCTCATCAACTCCTCTTTCTGCTAGTGTTGCCCTAGGCCTGAAATTAAATCATTAGGACAGTCATCTATAATTAATAGTCAAACCCACTCTTAACTTTTGAAATCTTTGGGTTAATATGAAATAATTTTGAGTATTCGAAAACAATTGTAAAGTCTTATAAAGGTTTTGCTCAAGGTGGAATTACCTTTTAGGGAATCAACAGTGTAATAAAATAACATAAACAAAAAACCAAAATAACAACAGTGATTCCAGTTAATCAGAGTAGAATTCAACTCAACAGGAGTTCCTCATATAAACTAATTTAATACCAAGTTTAACTTAATAAAAATATTTCAACAAGAGCATAACAACCTCTAAAAAAATGTTATAGGTTGATGCAACTGATTATTGTTGATATCTACAAGTACTTCTAGGGGTACCTGGCTGGTTCTGTCAGTGGAGCATGTGACTATTGATCTCAGGGCTGTAGGTTTGAGCCCCACATTGGGTGTAGCGATTACTTAAAAATAAAATCTTAGGGATGCTTGGGTGACTCAGCCAGTTAAACCTTTGCCTTTGGCTTAGGTCATGATCCCGGGGTCCTGGGATCGAGCCCATATCAGGCTTCTTACTCAGTGGGGAACCTGGTTCTCCCTCTGCCTGCAGCTCCCCCTGCTTGTGCTGACAAATAAAATCTTAAAAAAAAAAAAGTATTCTATACTTTAACAATTTGGGAAGAAATTGGGAAAATTCCCTCAAGTGACAGGTACTAGTAACTGGAAAGACACAAACTATCCTGCCGGTTTTAATTATGCAAACACATAATTTGGTTATGTGTTTCTAATTTATTATGCAATCTTTAGAATACAAAGGATGTATCAACAGGAGCACGCAGGTGGCTCAGTTGGTTAAGTGTTCAACTCTTAATTTCAGCTCTGGTAGCCATCTCAGGGATGTGGGATTGAGCCCCTCCTGCACTCTGTGCTCAGTTGAGGAGTCTGCTTGAGATTCTCTCCCTCTCCCTCTGCCCCTCCCCGTGTGCTCTAAAATAAATACATAAATAAATCTAAAAAAACAAAACAAAACAAAAAAACCCACAAAGGATATATCAGGAAAATGAAAACTTTACTTTCTGTGTGTCTTATAGAAACAATGTCTAGGTTCATATAGTGACAATGGTTTTAAATATGCTAGATTTTCCTTGTGGTTTCACTTGGTCATGTGTACTCTAAAATACTAGAGTACAGCCTGAAGCAATTATCTTCTTTAAAAAACATACACTATCTTTAAAAATCATACATTAAAATGCCCCTAAAGGAATTTAGAACTGATGAAACTTGATTTATAAATATAAAATGTGCTATTTTTGAAAGTTGTTACTGATTTGGTATACAGTAAAATTTTTATTTTCTATTTTTTTTTAAGATTTTATTTATTTGGGGGGGTGGGAGAGAGCACAAGCCTGGGGAGGGGCAGAGGGACAAGCAGACCCCGCAATGTGGGGCCCAATCCATGATGAGAGATGAAGTCAGATGCTTAACCAACTGAGTGACCCAGGCACCCCTACAGTAAAATTTTATTTTTAAGTGTCCAACTCTTTTTATTTCTTTATTTATTTGAGAGAGAGAAAGAGTGAGTGAGAGGGAGAACACGAGCAGGGGGAGTGGGAGAAGCAGACTCCCCTGCTGAGGAGGGAGCCCAACGCGGAGCTCGATCCCAGTACCCTGGGATCATGACCCGAGCTGAAGGCAGTCATCCAACCAACTGAGCCACCCAGGTGCCTCCCCTACAGTAAAATTTTTAAAAATTATAATTTTCAAGTGATGTATAAAACCTAAAAAATAATATCCACATCTCAAGAGAAAAAAAGGGGGAAGAGATTTTTAAAAATTATATAAAGTTAATGTTAATATATTCCCCTTCAGGCAATTATACATTATAATTGAAGTCACACTGGGCGCCTGGGTGGCTCAGATGGTTAAGCATCTGCCTTCGGCTCAGGTCATGATCCCAGGGTCCTGGGATCGAGTCCCGCATCGGGCTCCCTGCTCCTTGGGAGCCTGCTTCTCCCTCTGCTTCTCTCTCTCTTTCTCTCTCCCTCTGTCTCTCATGAATAAATAAATAAAATCTTTAAAAAAAATAATAATTGAACCCACACTAAAATAAGCTGAAGTCTAATTTTACCTAATAAAGCTTAATTATAATGCACACAACAGAGATAAATCATACCAGTCTGCAGATCCATAAACCAGAGCACAAAATTAATTTTTATGAAAGTAAAAAGCCTAAACTATAATGTAGAAGGACAAAGTTTACTTTGGGCATTTAACTCTGCAGTCTGTAGTATTTAGGACTATGAAGTTTTTTCTAATCTCATTTTTATTTTCTTTAATTCTAAATTAAAATCTTTTCATTGAGTAAACACAAAACTATTATTGTCTCTTTATATTTATCTAAAAATAGTTTACTTTTTTGGAAACAGAGCATTGTTTCCAAAACATCTATGAAATCTTCTATAATTACAAGACAGTTACAAAGACCCTGAACCAATTTCGACCATTAATTTTTGAAACTCTAGCAGTGATTCTCTACTGTTTTGTTATGTTCCACTTTTAAGCAGTAGAGTTTGGGGTAGCACATTTGAAGAAAGGCTGTACTTCAGTTCTCAGATATTTTTTGCTGCCTGGACCATGCACTCTTACTACACTATGTAAAAAAAAAGGGGCGCCTGGGTGGTTCAGTCGTTAAGCGTCTGCCTTCAGCTCAGGTCATGATCCCAGGGTCCTGGGATCGAGCCCCACATCAGGGTCCCTGCTCGGTGGGAAGCCTGCTTCTCCCTCTCCCACTCCCCCTGCTTGTGCTCTCTCTCTCGCTGTGTCTCTCTCTGTCAAATAAATAAATAAAATCTTAAAAAAAATTTTTTTTTAAAAAGTCATGTATACCAAAGAACACAAACTTTTTCTGGCTCCAACTTGCCTTTAGACTAAGACTCCCACTAGCAGGTTGCACCTAATTCTATATCACATTCAAAACCGTCTCAGCACAACGAATAAGAATCTAATAGATAACACTGCCCAGTTTAAATCCTCAGTTACAGTAAAAGTTTTTACACAGTGATGAAAATTTAGTAGTAAATTTGATGAAGGGTTCTTGATCTGGCTGTATGCCAGTACAAAGAAATACACCAGCAAAGAAGCATATAAAATTCTAGTTCTTATTCTAATCACTAAAATGATATTTAGAAAGGCTAGTGGTTTGACATATTGATTAGTAAAATCTTTATTTTTAAATATGCTACACCTTCAAATCAAATCAACATAATGGAAAAGGAGAAACTGGCTCAAGATTTCAAAATCTATTACAATATTGTGAAAATATACCGGACTCGGGCCCCAAATTTAATGTATGGTTCTGGCAATCTTTGACTTTTATGACAATATTATATTGATGAAACTGACATTGATTTAATTTAGTCTCAAACTACCATTAATTTGCAGGCATTTCCAATAACTCAGTGATACAGTTTCACTTATAAGAAGACCCAAAATTAGTAGAATTCATGGTTCTCATCTCCTACTAGAATGTCTTACCGGTCAAGAATTTTAAGAGAACAAAGCATCAAGATAATAGATACATTAGTACCTCTCTTGACCACTGCCACAATTCAAATGCTTAACTAAACCTACTATAAAAATTTGAGACAAATATAAATATAGGTCACTGACTTCACAACACCTCTTTGAGGTACATAGGATAAAAAACTGTTCTGTGAAACACTGTGATTAAACTGTTAACAATTAAACTATTGTAAAACAAGTTTTCCCAGTTTCTACTGTCCTAAGCAAGAACAAAGATAAACTCATGTTACATTCTGTACTGAAGTGATTTTATTACTGGGAGGACCCAGTGTGTAGTGAAGTAACAGAACATTTCAATATGGAGGCATGAAGTCTAGAGTTAGCTAGAAGGGGTCAGGCTTAAGATCCAGTGATGATGGTGCTGTATACATAGGGGGAGGAATATTGACACCACAAGTCTGTCACAAATCCATATCCCAATACTCATGTAACAAATTACGAACCAGTGACAGAAGCATCACGTAAACACTGAATTGATCTCCAAGAGAGCCTGGTTCACGCTCTCCAATTTTTGTTAACTTATGGACTTCTCAAAGCTAAGAGGACAGTAAGACCTAAAGTAAGAATCACTGTCATGATTAATGGCCATGTTAGATTCACACTACTATTAACTTCATATCCATCAGGCCTGGAGGTAAGAATTTTCAAAGAATATCTAATTCATATGGTCATTCTTATAAGACAAAATAACAATAATATTCATTAGAACATCTGTGATACAACAACTTCTCAAAAACAATGTTCAAACTTCAATTCTCAAAAAAGCCACGAAAATGTCTCTAAATCAGCTATGGCAAAGTTTTGAAAAAGCAGTGAAGATTTAGTGGTTAACAAAATAAGAATGTTTACAAGTAGTTGTGCAATGTGAATTAGAGAGTCTTTACAGAATGGAGAGTACTACTGAAATCAAAACTGATTTATCTAAGTATATCTGCACATTCTGCCATTGTGGTCATGATGGCTTCTTCTTGTCTTAGGGAAACTGCTCAAGCACAAAACTGATTTTCTTTACAACTAAGTGTGAGAACTGTCGAAGGGAAACAAAAATAACTATTAGGCATGCTAATATATTAATTGTACAACTCCATTTAATGGTTTACTTAATTTCATAGTAATATTAAGATGTAACCTTAATAGAGAGTTCTATTTCAGTTCAATTCCATAAATTTTTAAATGCTGAGACTTTTATTTAGAGCTAAGTATGAAGACATGGTCTTTAGAGAATCTCAATCTGGTGTCGGTTAAGCAGAAACATAACAGTAATACTACGTAACTTCCAACTAAAGATCATTTGTATTAAATTAGAGAAAAGGGAGTTAATCTTTTGACAACAGTTAAAGGAAAGAGAATTTATCTCTCCTTTGAAGAAATAATTGCTAGTTCACTGACAATATGACACAGTCTACACACATAAACTAATATTTAAAAGATTTTGCAATCAGTACATTTTCACTGCATGAAGATTAAACAGTAGATGCCTGTTTAGAGAAGAAACACTTGATTAAAAATGGCCAACAAATTTGCAAAATGTATAACCAAATAAAAAGTTATAAAAGTAATCTTATGAAACACAGCTAAAGACTTCCTGAAGCCATGTTACAATTTAACAATTATAAGAGGAAACGAACTTATTTCTACTAAAGTGAATGTAAGTATTGCAATGCACAATTATTGTTTCAGTACTATGTCTTCTGTAAAAGGTATCTATGTACCCACCTATCCCAGTTCTGTTTACTGCCTACTACACGCACCCTCTATTCTTATTTTTCTAGATCACTCTATTAAAAATATTATTCATACAATATATGCAAAATTGCATTAATATTGGTCCTGCAAACTTGTCAAAAGTACCCCTTCAATTTTCAAGAGACCCCAATCCTGGAGATATGAGTGAGAGAAAGAGCTGGTATACCTGGACTGTGGTGATTTCACATATACAGCTGACCCTTGAACAACAGGGTTTGAATTGTACGGGTCCACGTATATGCCAATTTTTTAAAAATAAATACAGTACAGTCCTGTAAATGTATTTTCTCTTCCATACGATTTTCTTAACATTTTCTTTGCTCTAGGTTACTTTATTATAAGAATACATAATACACATAACTTATAAAATGTGTTAACTGTTTATGTTATCAGTAAGGCTCCTGGTCAACAGGCCATTAGCTAAGTTTTTGGAGAGTCAAAAGTTATAGGGGATTATGACTGCATGCTTCTAAACCCCTGTTGTTCAAGGGTCAACTGTAGTTTTATAAACTCTTCTAACCAGACACCTGCACTGACCATATTTTTGTCCTGTAGTAAATACATGTGTCAACTCAAGTTGTCAAAGTGTAACCAGTCAATACGGAGTTTCTGTAAAACCTAAGTGTCCAAATTCTTGTTTTGCTTTTTTAAATTTAAAGGTAACGTATTAAATCTTTTTTCTTAAAGATCTAAACTTGTCTGATATCTAAAGTAAACTTTAAGAAAAACGATACAAAGAAAAAACCCACACTATTACTGTTAGAAGAAACCCAAATGATATCTTTATTGTCAGAATCACTCCTTTCACTATCTTTTCCAAACATCACTTGCTTTTTACCACTTTCCCCCAGCCGTTGCGGCAAATCAGTGTTCAACACTGCCCCAGATTCTTAAAAGGAAAAAGGATCCACTGTCCACAAACGAGAAAGCCCCACAATCCAAGCATATTACCCTAGTGATCTTCGGCGCTTTCAAAGACACCTGTGAAAATGCCAAAGCCTTGAATTAGATCCCCAAGGGCTCCTTTTCTTTCTTGACCCCATTTCTCTTTTTCTGGCCCTTCAGGTCAGACGACTTCCTAACAGACAGCCCCTCCCTCTTCCAAACAAACCTAAATCCTTCTCCTAATTGGCAAACCTGCCCCCCGCCCCACACCTTCGGTCAGCTACCTCCTCCGTCACAACCCGGTCCCGTCTCTCTCGCCAGGCCATAATAGCGACTGTGGTCCTGGCTCTCCCCATCCCTCGCCCCCACCGCCAAATCCCAGAGCATCCCTTCCTCCGGCCCCTCATTCCCGCGGAACCCCTTGCATCTGCTTCCCTCACTACTCGGCTTCCAATACCCTCCAAGCCCTTGCCTCTTCAAAGCCACCTCTCCCTCAGGTCTCCCACTACCCTCGCCCCTCAGCCTCCAGCCATCGTCACCCCCCTCAGGCCCTCGGCTCAACAGCCTCCATTTCCCACAGATTCCATTCTAGAGCAGACTCCCCCGGCTCCCTCAACCGTCTCCTGTGGCCCCTCCGGATCCCAGTCCTAGGCGGCCCGGCTCCGCCCCTGACTCCCAACTCATCCTCGGCTGCGGGCGCCCCCCTAACTCCCCTCTCCTCAGGCACTGCTCCCGCTCACCTCCGCGGTCCGAGTCGGGCTTCCCCGACCCACCTCCGAGTCGGCGTCCGAACCGCCGTCGCAATCACCGGCCCTCCGGGCCTGGCCAGAGTGAAGCGCCTCGAGCGGCGGAGGCGGAGGCCGGGGAGGCGAGCCGGAGTGGAGGCGGGGGCGGTGGCGGCTGCGCGCAGGCATCGCTTGGGCTAGTCTCTGCCGCTCCCGCAGCCACTGGAATCCGAACCGGAACTGCTTCGGGAGGAGGGGCCCTATGGGCGCGAGGCGGAGCCATACGGGCGGGGGCGGGGCCCAAACCGGAAGGGTCGCGGGATTCAAGATGGGCGAGGGAAGGAAAACCGCAGCGAGGAAACCCGAGAGCGCATGCGTCAGCCCCAGAGCCAAAGTGGGAGAAAGTACCGGGCTGGTGAAGATGGCCGGGGGCTTATGAGATTAGTAGATGAGGTATGGGAGCAAGAAGAGGTTACCTAATTCCTTTGGAGGGAGCCAGCTCCTCCGTAAGAGCCAGCATCCGATGATCATTGTTACCATTTATTGCCCCCTTACTTTCTGACAGTCCTTATTCCAAATGCTATATAAATATCTCACTTAATCTTTGTGCCAACTCTGAAGGGTGTTATAACACAGAAGGGCCAAGTAACCTGCTTGAGGTACCGCAGTTAATATGTCCTAAAGCCAGTATTCCTACTTAAATCTGTCTAACTTCAGAATCTGTGCTCCTCTCTATTATCGGAAAGTCCCCAACCCAGGCCTAGAATTGGCATAAGCCAAGTCCCAAACGACCTGTGACCTGGGCTCCAACCCCTCCTTGACCGTCTTCCTCATCAAGTGCAGGGCTGACTTCAATGGCTCTGATGGGGTGGAGACAGGTTCTAGAGTGGACATGAGTGCATACTTCTCCCACTGGATCCCCTGGTGTAGCCCTTACCCTCAAGCTGGACTCAAGACCGGGGGCAGCTGGGAGCCTTCCCACTGCAGCTCATACTCCTTCCATCCCATCAGGGCCTTCATGAAGTCACCTGAGAGTGGGCAAGTCATCTTACCTCTTCTGCAGGTAACTAGCTCTGACAGAAGGACAGATATAGACCTTTCTCAGTTTCTGTTGTGGGGATAAAAGCCCTTGTAAGCAGGGGAATCTCTACCCCAAAAATGTTTCTGATGACAGTCGCTTTGGCTCTTCAGAAGGTCTAGGGCAACATTCACTTCCCTTCTCCCCACTTTGATATACATGGCCCATTTCAGCCTTCTCTTTTGAGAAATCAGCTATTTTAATTATAGAACCATTGTTCAAACCTTCCCCCACAAACCCCGTGAGCATCCTTTAGATGAAATCCTCCATGCCTCCTCTCCACATTTCTCTGACTCTACAATGCAGGAAACTTCCCCCATGAGCCACATAATCCACAGGCTCACTCAGCAGCCATATGGTTCCCACCCAGTATGTGGCCCACCCAGACCTGCAGAGCTTTTTTTTTAATCATTCATTGTTGAAACCAACCACCCCCGCTCCACCCTGGATCTCCACTTTAACTCAGTCCTCAGAACTAAATAGCCTTATCCAGGGACCTAAGCCTATTAGTTCAGCAAATGTTTCTTAGGCATCTACTATGTGTTAAACACAGAATATCCTCTGTTTCATTTAAGCCTCATAATTCTTTCAGGTAGGTGTAATTATCCTTACTTTACAGTTGAAGAAACTGAGGTAGAAAGGTAAAGTGACTTGCAGAGATATGACTGATTCCATGTTGTCACGGAGTTTGGGGTTAGGGGGTGACTTGGGGAAAAAAATGTCCTGTTCTTTCTGGAGGCCTCTGTGACTTGCTGAGTCACTTGCCTCTGTCCCACCTGTTCCTGCCAATCTCCGGGAAGGAGAAATGACACTGGAGAGGCAGAGAGGAGTGACTGCAGAGACAGAGGGGTGGGTGGGCTGGCCCATGGCTGAAGCCTCGGTCCCAGAGCTGAGGGGAGATGCCGAAGCCACGCCTTGCCCCAGTGTTCTGGAACTGGAGGAGCTCCTGAGGGCAGGGAAGATTTCTTGCAGCCACGTGGATGAAGTTTGGCCCAACCTTTACATAGGAGATGCGTGAGTGGTAGCTGGTCGAAGGGGTGTGGGGAAGGGAACAAGGAGAGACAGTTCTTGGGCTCTTTACCAGAGATGGGAGCCGGGTGGAACAAGGAGGAATAGTTCGGCTCTGCACATCCCAGGCCAGGGACTTGCTCCAGGACCCCAGTGCGCTGGGGACAGTGCAGTGATCAGGTGTGACCACCAGGGGGAGCAGGGCTTTTGCCTGCCTGGATGATTAGAACTCCCAGAAGATCCTGAAGTCTTCTGATATATCCAGGACAATTGGCGAGTCTCGGGGACAGAGGCCTGGGGAATGGTGCTTTCAGGTATGACATGGGATGGACAGAGAGCTCCCCTTCCTGGTCCCAGCCTCCCTCCTCTGGACACAGAATGGGTGAGAGAGGTGAATCAGGGAAGGTGTCACCATTAAACATTAGCAAATTAGAAACAGGTATGAGGTAGTGGCCAGGAGAGGCCAGATGTGGGTGGGAAGGCATGGGGCAGGAAAGGAGGGGCAGCTGGATTCCAGGACTGAAGCAATTCTTTCCTTCCTGTCTTGGCCAAGGCAGGAGCAGATGGCCTCAGGAAGCGAAGAGGGTCTAAAGATAACTCCCTATACCACCAACTCTTCCACCAGAAAGCTCTGAGGGTGGGGCTCAAGCTTACTGGGTTCCCTTGTGGCTCCCTTTGGACCTTTATGGCTCTGTCCCTCTGAAGCAGGGGGCCAGGCAAAACCTTCCTGGGCCCCATGGCCCAGCCAGCATCCAGCCCTATTCTTCCCCTTCCTAGGGCCACGGCAAATAACCGCTTTGAGCTATGGAAGCTGGGCATTACCCATGTGCTGAACGCAGCCCACGGGGGACTCTACTGTCAGGGTGGCCCTGATTTCTACGGCAGCAGTGTGAGCTACCTGGGGGTACCCGCCCACGACCTCCCCAATTTCGACATCAGTGCCTACTTCTCCTCAGCAGCCGACTTCATCCACCGTGCCCTCAGCACACCTGGGGGTAGGACTTGGGTCTGAACCCATATCCCATCCTGCTCACTCATGGGGGGCGATGTCCAGTTTCCCCTCAAATATCAGTGCCCTCCCATCTTTAGTTTTTAAAAAGCCTTCAGGTTTGTAAAAATCCTCTGCTCAGTGCTCCAGCAATTTATCCAACCTTGTTCCTTCAACAGACAGGGAAACTGAGGCCTAGAATCCAAAGTCATGTCATGAGTTAGGAGCAGTCCCGGGACTGGAAGCCAAGTCTCCCAAACAGCAAAAGTTCTCTCTCTCCATCATTCAGCCTTGAGAAATTGCCATTTAGTACCTAGATGTCTGGTTTCCACCCCAAAGTATTTTCAAATAGAAAAACAAGACAAAATAAAACAACAAAAAACCCCTTCTACTCCCCAGAGTAGAACAGAGGAGCCTGGGGAAACTGGAGCTCCTACTCTGTGTGAATCCTGGGTGAGAGCCATGCCCCTTGCTCCCCGCCCCTGGGTTAGCCAGTATCCCTCTCTGGACTTCAGTTTCTTGTCTACCTGATGGGAAAGACAAGACTATGGCTCACGGCACTTTTTAATATCCAGAGCACTTTGACATTCATTTGTTCATCATCTATTCATTTACCCGCTGTTTATTATCTTTTCTGTGCCAGGCGCTGAGCTAGATACTGAATCCACACTTAGACAAGGCAGAGTCCCTGCTCTTATGGC
This sequence comes from Zalophus californianus, assembly GCF_009762305.2. Lineage (NCBI taxonomy): Eukaryota > Metazoa > Chordata > Mammalia > Carnivora > Otariidae > Zalophus > Zalophus californianus. Next base: position 35,577,178 of record NC_045609.1, on the reverse strand, counting down.
ACTTGTTGTCCTGTGTCTCATGGAAAGACAGTCATAATTATGAGTACTATTCATATGAATGGGTAATTGTGAAGAGCTCTAGGAGAACAGGAACAGGGCAGGGGTGCTTGATCCAGGGGACCAGGGAAGTGAGGGGCCCACCCTCTACAACAGTATTCACTGGGCTACAGGCAAAAAGGATGAGCTGCTCTGTGATTCAAGTGATACCATGAGTGATCAGGAAAGATTAGACAAGGAAACCATGTGTTAGCTGAAACCGGACAGATGAGTAATAGTCATTAGACGAAGAGCAGAAGAAGTTTTACAGGTAGTTGGAATAGCATGTGCTGAGACTGGAGGCCAGAGCCCAGAACAGCTTCAAGGAACTGAAAGTGAGTTCCTCAGGGTGAAGGTCAGGGTTAGGCAGCCTGAGATGAAGCTGTAGGGTCCACAGGGGCAGCTCACGGAAGGTCTTGTAAGCCATGTTAAGGAGTTTGGACCCTATCCCAAGGATAGGCTAAATAGGTGTTGGTATATCCATCTGACAGATCAGGAAACTGAGAACCCTAAAGGCTGAACAGTTTGCCCAGGGTTACAGAGTATACCCAAGGCAGAGCAGGGAAAGGCACGTGGGTCCCTACCCCTGCCCCTGGGCGGGCCAGCAGGTGGGAAAGGGTCTTTCACCAGGATGTTTTCCTCAGCCAAGGTCCTGGTGCACTGTGTGGTAGGGGTGAGCCGCTCCGCCACGCTGGTCCTGGCCTATCTCATGCTGCACCATCAGCTGTCCCTGCGCCAGGCAGTGATCACCGTGAGGCAACACCGATGGGTCTTCCCCAACCGAGGCTTCCTCCACCAGCTCTGCCAGCTGGACCAGCGGCTGCGGGGCACAGGCCAGAACTGAGGGGCCAGGTGAGGGCTGGGCAGGGCACGAGGGGGTGAGGGCAAGGCTGGGTGCCGTGAGAAGTGAGAGGTCAGGTAAGGGCTGCACAGGGAATGAGGCAGGGAAGACTAATGAGGGCTGGCAGGGAACATGGAATGGGACCGGCTCAGTGGTGGGTTGTCAGGGTTGTGTGTGGCCAGAAGTGAGGGTGGAAAGGGGCCTGGCCCACTCCTCAAGCTGCTGGGCTCCCTCACCAGCCCAAGGCCTCAGTAGGGCCTGGCGGAGGCAAACTTTCAAGGACCCGCTCTCCCCAGCCCATCCATATTCTTCAGACCCCAGAGAGGATGGAAAGGCCAGGGAGGAAAGAGGTGGAAAGCATAAAATGGAAGAGGTGAGGCCTTCTTACCAGGTCCTGGAGGCCCTGTCCCCCTTCCTTGGCTAAAAGCCTGTGTGGGCTCACCTGAACCTCACCACGGTAGCAGCACAGCCAGTCCTGACACCTGGGGGCTGTCTGGGCCTTCCCACAGCTCTCCATCCCTTCCCCTCGGGTCCGGACCCCAGCTACAGCTGCAGCTGTCACTCCAGGCTTAGTTATTTTCAGGTCAGCCCTGCGTCTCCTTCTCACAATGGGGAAGGAGGACAGGGGCTCCTGCCACCAGCCATGGCCCCCTCACATGAGCCATCCTTGATACCCAGTTCTCCTGTCACCATGCCATTCCATTCCTTGCCTTGGACTCAGCACTCTGCTCCTTATCTGCACCCCCTAACCCCCCCTGGACAGTCTGATCTCAGAGATCCACAGAAGGAGCCTCCCTAACTTTGCTCCCTCTGTGGTTTCGGGGAATCCCTGTGGGACATAGAGGTCTTCTGGAAGTCTCTCCAGCTCCTTTCTACTTCCATTTACCCCCTGCCCTGCTGCTCTGTGTGCAGGGCATTTGGAGCATTAGCAGACATTCCTTAAGTTGCATACGAGGAACAGATCCTCAACACCTCCCCTAGGTCTCCCCATTGCTGCGGGAGGCCCCAGTGTGCTGCTTCAATTTCCTTGGCATCAGCCCTATGAAAAGTTTTCCTCCAGCTCAGCTGGGAGGAGACAGGGGTATCTCTTCCTGTGGTGGATGGCTGTGCAAGCTCCATCATTGTGAGGAGCAGCGGTGTCCACGGCCCTTCTTCTCCCACCATTCCCCAGCTGGATCTGTTCCTGTCTGTCTCCAACAGCCCACCTTCCTCACATTCACATCCCCCCTGACGGCCATTGGCTAGGGAGTTAAGCCCCAGGGCTGCTTTCCACTGGCCCTAGCCCACCTCTAACTCCTACCCATGCTGCTCCTTCCCTCATCTCTCCTCAGCCCTGACTTGGGCTGTGTGCCCCAGCACCCCCTGGCTCAGAGGGTCTGCCGGCTAGGGGTGGGTGACTGGCCTAGGCTCTCTTAGGAGTTGGAAAAGTGGCAGCTTTCTCCTGCCAAGAGCTTCCCAGGGTGTGGATTGAATTTTTCCCTTGCCCAGCCCTCCACCAAAAGCTGTTTTTGTCTCTGAATGCATAACCAGAGCCACCAAGGGGAAGCACTTTAGTACCCTGCCCCCTTCCTGATGCTGGCAGGAGGGGGGGCATCTTGGGGGTGGGGATTAGGGCAGGACGGAGAGCTAGATTTAGAGTTTGGGGGTGAGTATAATGGAAGAAAATCAGGATTATAGCTGGTTTTGGGATCAGGCCCAGGGCTGAGCTGGGTGGGAAACTGTTGTGGGGAGCTCTGCGGGTATGGGGAGCCAAGAGGGAGACAGGAATGGCATGTTTCCATCCTGCTCTCCTCTAAACATGTTTCAGGAAACTGGTAGAACAGCAAATCTCTGATTATGCCTAATTGCCCCACTTCCTTGGCCTGGAGCCCTTAAATACCCTGACCTCTGGCCTCAGCATCTTTCCCATCAGGCAGCTGCCTGATGGGAAATCAGTCGGGCCGCAGCATTGCACAGGTCCTGGAGGTGCCATCCACCAATGCAACTGGAGCCCGCAGGAGTTATGCAGTGTGCAACCTATGTGGCCATACACAGCAGCCCTGGGGACTCTGAAAGATGATGGGGCGAGGTCATTTCTCTCCCTGAGCCCTGGGCCCCAAACCTGCCTTAACTCTCTGAGCACCCATACCCACCTGACCTTACACAGAGGGCTCAAGGCAGAGGCAGATTTAGGCGGCAGTTCCTGCCCCTACCCTGACAAGTCCCAGCCAGTCTGGGCCTTGGGTTGCCAGCCGATAACATGGAGCTCATCTCTCCCCCAGAGCTGGTCCTTCCTCCCTGCCACGGGGCTGTGCCACTTTGTCTCCCTGGCACTGGCCCTGTTGGTGCTGCTGGAGGCTCTGGCCCAGGTGGATACCAAGAAGATGGTAAGAAGCCAGTGTGTGGTCCACCCTAGAGCCCGCTACCCCATCTACTTCCTCCTGCTGCCTGCATTCTGGGTCGGCTACTGTCTTCAGTCCCCACAGGTAGGAACGGGCTGCCTTCTCATCCAATCCCTGAGGCTCCTCAGCCAGGACTCCAAGTTCCCTGGGGTGCAAGGATGGGAGGAGAGCAGGAGGGGATTCTAAGTGTTCGTGATAGCTGTTGGCTACAGCTGCGTCCACCAGCTCTCCCCAGGGCTGCTCAGGGAACCCCAGCAGGGGCTGAGCCCTAGCTCCCTGAAGTTCAGACTTCAGAGACCCCGTGTAGGTGTGGCTGCAGGTATGCAGATGTCTCTATGTCGGTCATCTGGGAGTGTGAGTGGGGAAGAGTATACTGAAGTATATGAGTATATGGGGAGGGTCTCTGGGAAGAGGTTCTCGACAGGAAGCAGGAAGGGTTCTTAACAGGGCCAAATCCAACGTCCCTAACTGGCTCCAGTGGCTTTGGGAGGGACCTAAAAGACCATCTGGTTGGCCTGGGTTAGGAAGGCCTTCTGGGGGAGGGAGGAGCCTGGCAGAGGGCACAGTGGCTTCTAGACACACAGCTTTTGACTGCAGGCCAGGGCAGTTCTAAAGGCCTGCTCTGAACCTCACCTACACCTTTGTAAGTGTACCCCCACTTTCCTCAGCCTGAGTCTTCTAGATCTGAATCCTGGGCTAGTCCTATAATTCTCAGCTCCTAGCGAAGCTCCTGGGGACCTGGGTTCTGTTGTCGGCCTTGCTGCCAGTTTGTGTGTGATTTGGACTAGTCTCTTTTCTGCCCTCCTCCATGGACGATTCTTCCAGCTCTAACCTTCTGCCCATGCTTCACACCACCCTTCAAGGTCAAGGGAGCTTTGAAAATGGCTTATCGGATGTTCCTTCTCTCTGCCCCACGATCAACATACGCATACACCCAGAGCACAAGCAGACCCCTGCGGGCTGCCTCCACCCCCGGCAAGGCCAGGTGCCTGGCTGGGCTTGGCACTGACCATGCCAGGGACCAGTGGGTGAGTTGGGAGTGTCAGGGGGAGGCCAAAAGAGGGGAGCAGCACATCATGCTTTATAATTAAACTCAAATCAAAAAATAGAAACAGCATCAAGTGTGCGGAGACAGGGAGCTGGAAGCAGACAGCACAAAGTGCCCGTCAGAGAAGACCACAGCCTGGGCCAGATACCCCCACAGGTGGGTGAGGGCCCCTATTTCAGGGGGGCCATGGAGCATGCTGGGTCATGAGGGCCAGGGCACCTGGGCCTGTGTGTGTTGTGGAGGGACTGGGTTATGTTGGAGGACAGACTGGATTAGAGACAGAAACACAGACAAAGCAGAGTCAGAAAGATGTGGTCTTGCATCCTGGATCCCATGTTAATCGGCTGTGTGACCTTGAACATATTGCTTAATCTCTCTGAGCCTCAGTTTCCTCATCTGTAAAATGGGGATGATAATATTATCTGCTTCATAAGGGTACTGTGAGGATCCAATGAGAAAGTGTAAGCATTTAGCTCTGTCGATACATAGTACATCCTTAGTAAGTGGCGAATAGAATTATACTTACTGCTGGACAGAGAAAGAAACCTCAAGAAACACAAAGAGATGGAGACTTAGCCTCACTGCCCTGTGGGGAGGTTACCCTCCAGCCAGGATATGGCTGAGGCTTGAAAGGATAAGAGTAATAATAATAGTAATGATAAGAGTAAGATGCACCCTATGGGGGCATATATCATAAGACAGGCCTAGGGAAGGGGCCTTACATTTAGGAAGGCCCCTTCATGAAATTCTCACAGCAGCCCCGTGAAGGAACTTGCTCAGCAAAGACCACACGAATACCAGCCCTGAGAGCTCTGCCCAGATCTGTCCTCACGGGCCTGCAAGCTGAGTGCTGAGCCCCACTGGCAGCTCACCATCGGCTGCCCACCTGCTACCTGCCCCACGGCGTCCTTCGCCAGACTCCTCCTGTGTCCTGCCCTCAGGTCGCCTGGCCACAACTGTCCTGTGGTCACAGTCCCATCTGCTTGGGGGGGGGCGGAGGAGGGGAAAGCAGAGAGACTGGGTAGGAGGGAAGGCCAGCGGGAACATCCGGAGCTTCAGCTGAGGAGGTGGATGGCCACAGCTGCCCTCTTGCCCTGAGGAGGCCTGGGCCTGGGCCTGAGTCCACGGCAAATGCCAGGTGGTGTGGCGAGCGCGGTGGAGGAGCATGAGCTCCTGTGAGAGGCGGGGGAGAGCCACAGGGAAAGGAGGAGGGACGCACACAAAGACAAACCAAGCGCCTCAGCTTGTAAACAGCGCAAGAGCAGAGAAGCTACTGCTGACGGAGGCAGCTGTTGGACTTTGGGAGAAGACACAGGAGGGAGGCAGAATGAGGGCCGGAGTGAATGAGGAGAAGAGCCAGACCTGGGCCGTCCCTACAAAATGTTGGGCCCATGCTTCGCCCACCGACTTCCCTTCCTTGGGTGTGTCTGGAGCTTGAAGGATGAGCCCTTGGGCAGGGGGCTGGACCCCAGGGGGATAAAGCAGACAGGTGTGGGGGTACATCCATGCATCCCAGGGGGATAAAGCATCAGGTGTGAGGCTCTAGGTGGGACCAGACAAGGAGTAGCCCCTAAGTCCAAGGAAAAGGTCCCATTCTCCAGACTTGGATCTAAGGCCCCTCAGAGGTTGAAACATGAACTGTGGCCTAGCAGCCCCCAATTCCTGACCCCTATGCTGTTTCCTTCTCTTCCTGGGAGCCCCCTGGGACCAGCTCCGTCTCAGCCAGAGCCGCGCTGCCTGCTCCCCGGCACAGCTGGGCTGCAATGCACCCACTGGCCACAGGGTGGCGGCCATACCCCACGCCAAGTTCAGAGGCAGGGGTGGGCCTGCCTGCCTTCCCGGAGCTCCATGTCAAGCTCACCTGCGGCTCACTCAGCCCCAGCTTTTGGCTCCACACCAGTGTGGCTGTTGGGTAAGCCTGGGGCCTGGGGCCTTCCCCACCCCCAGCACACTACGCTGCTCCCTACCCTGTGGTTACCACAAACCCAGCCGCTGCTCTCGTTCTCAGGTCAGACCCACCAGGGAATCCTAAATTCAGGCAAGGCCAGGATCTCGCACACTAGACAGACAGGCCATGGCCCAGACAGGAGCCAAGACTTGCTGGAGGCCACAGAATGAGCTATGGCCACGCTCTCCTCCCTCCCTCCAAAGTTCTCTTTCCACCGCTTCAGGTAGCCTCCCATGTCCATGGGGAGTTCCCGGGCCAAGAGCCTTTCGTCCCAAAGAGATGCCAAGCAGAGCGAGGTCTGGGGGTTTGGAAGGACTGCACTTCAGTCCACAGCGGGCTAGGTCTGCTCTTAGACCCCACCCCCACTGGCTCCAAGGGAAGGACCTGGAATTCTAGCCACTTCACAGCATTTGTGTTCCGGGCGGAACCCGCCCCAGCCAGGTTCTGCTCGGGTGCTGAGTCCCGTCCCTGTACCCACTCCCCCATTCCTGGCCCCAGGCCATGCCCTAGGTAGGTGGCAGGCCACTCAGCCTGCCCTGAGAGGTCACAGTGGGGGATGAGGGGGAAAGCTGGGTCTTCACTTCCACCCTGCCCACCGGCTGCCCACTGGGTGAGCTTGGCCAAGCCAGTGGCCTCCTGGGTGCCCATTTCTCTTCCTGGTCCTATCACTGGCTACCCAAGAGAAAAGATGTTCTTCCCAGTTTGTACCTTCCCTAGTTACTGGTTGAAGGGGCCAGGGACGATTAGCCAAGATAGGCACTCCTTCCCAGCACCGCACCAGCCGCAGGTTCTGGTGCCACTGACATCCCGGCTCCGCAGGGGCTCAGACACCCCCAAACAGCCGACACCTGACACAAGCCACCCCACCTGGGTGAGGCCTGACCTGCAGCACTGGCCTGAGTCATGGGGGTAAGGAAGAAAATCCCAGGGCCTGGAGGTAGATGTGTGACAGCAGCGCCAGGCTCCCCTGTAGAGACAGATGGGTTAGTGACCACTCTCCGGAGTCTCCAAGGTAGCAACTGGAAGGCCTGGAGACAGAACTGAAGGGGCATAACTGGATTGAAACCCCAGCCTTGCTCCCTATCAGCCACACAGCTTTGGGCATCGCTATATACATTCTGTCTGACCTTCAGCTTCCTCCTATGTAAAATAGGGACCTATCCCAAGTGAGGCCTCAGGCCCTTAAGAGGCATCAGCTTACTCTGTATGGAGATGCTCTCAAATGCCATTTCATGGCCCAGGACCCCTCATTCTTGAGATGGGCTCTGCCCTTCAAGCACCTGAAACTGTGAGGGACCAGGGACCTGGGGACCAGCCCTGGAAGTAGCAGAGGAGGGGGCTTGAGATGAGCTGCCCGGTTGTGGGGCCTTCCTAGGTGCACTCTGTGGTCCCCATCCCTACAAAGTCCCAAGTACCAGTGACTTAAGGAAGGCAGGGTGTCTGTACTGACTAGTTGCTACGGACAGGGAACTCCAAGGGCCGCTTGGCCAAAGCTTCTAACATCTGGAAAGGGCAGGAGAGACCTTCCCAGCTCCACAGCAGTGACAAGGAATTGATTCCCTTGTTCCCTGGGAAAAGGATCTAGGCCTCAGCCCTAGCTGAGCTGGTTAATAATCTCATCCAAAATAGCTGAGGCCCTTCCTACTGCATCCTGGTGGCCCCTGGGCACTGCACCATGCCTGCCCCACCCCCCCATCAGCTGGACCCACTGGTGGGGATCCTGCCCCCAACCACCATAGTGTCCATTCTGTTTCAGGATGGACTCACTGCAGAAGCAGGATCTCCGGAGGCCCAAGATCCACAGGGCAGTCCGGGGGTCCCCCTACCAGCCGCCCACACTCGCTTACCTCCAGCGCTTGCTGTGGGTCCGTCGGGCTGCCATGCTGAGCCATGTCAATGAGGTCTGGCCCAACCTCTTCCTAGGAGATGCGTAAGTACAAGGGGACAGAAGGCGAGCCTCTCCCAGAGTCCTGCAGGGACAGAGGTGGCACCCTCTTGGCCGCCCACCATCTCTTTCCACACAATCCTATCCTCTTATGTTATTAATTTTAACCGTGGAAACAGAACACACATTAAGAAAAGTGCATACAGCACGTATGAACGGTTTCCCCATCCACGTCAAGAAACAGGACGTTCCTTATGCCCCAGAAGTAACTGACCCTTCTCAACATAACCCCTTCCCCTGTAGATAATTCCTAAGTGTTGGAATAATTATCTCCTTGCTTTTCTTTATAGTTTTAACATCTATGTACCTCACAATATAGTTAGTTTTGCTTGTCTTTTAAAGTTATATGAATGGAATCCTATTGTGTGCATTTTGTGCCTGGCGTTATTTGCTCAATATTGTCAGATTCACCCATGTTCTATGCGGCTGCCACTCACTCACTTTTCATTGCTGTATACTATTCATTTGTGTGAATATACTGCAGTTTGTCCGTTTGATTGTATATGGACATCTGAGTTGTTTTGACTTTTTGGCTATTGTGAACAGTGATCCTAGGAACAGTCTAGTACATGGGTCCTGGGAACACACACACACACACACACACACACACACACACAACACATACACGTTTCTCTCAGGTGTGCAGTTATAAAGAAAGTGGAATTGTGAGTCATTTTCCCAAAAGTTTTCCTAAAATTTGAAACATATGGGTCAAATATATGTGGATTTTAGAAATTTTCCTTAATATTTAGAAAATATGATTCAATGTCTTGCTAATAATATGGCAAATATGCTATCCCCCCACCAGATAACCAGCAATAAAATCCTCATTGACTTTTAAAAAAATGCATACACACATATGTATATAATGGCCTTTTCACATCTTTTTTTTACAAAAATGATACCTCTTTCTAGTCCCATTTTGCAACCTACTTTATGTAGAAAGCTTTTTTAAATGGAACCACATAATATCTTTTGAAAACATTTTTAAACAGGTTCTATATTGTATCCTGCATTTTTCACAGGTTCTCAATTTAGCACAGACACCTTTCCTCCTTTACCTGCAGCTACAACATTTTGGGGGTTGCACAGTATTTCATTTAGCTATACCATATCAGTCTCCTGTTATAGGATATTTAGTGATTTTTCCCAATTTTTCACTATCTTGAATGTCATTAGATCCACTTTATATACGTCTGTGGGCACATTTTGGATTTTTTTAAGTTCCTAGAAGGGGACTTGCTGAATCAAAACATGTATATATTTTGTATATTTTTAAGGCTTTTGATGCATGTGGCCAAACTGCCCTTGGCTAGAGTGAAAGGGAATCTTGAACTCCAACTAGAGGAGCCCCTTCACTCAGGCCTGTTCACTCTTTCCAGTCTCACACTTGGAGGGGAACAGCAGAGGAGGGAAAGGGATAAGTTCCAGCCTGGCCAGAGGGGCCCCAACAAGACCTGCTCCACCTCTCAACTCCCCCGTGCCTTCCCTCCAGGTATGCAGCCCGGGACAAGAGCAAGCTGACCCAGCTGGGCATCACCCACATCGTGAACGTTGCTGCGGGCAAGTTTCAAGTGGACACAGGTGCCAGGTTTTACCGTGGAATGCCCTTGGAGTACTATGGCATTGAGGCTGATGACAACCCCTTCTTTGACCTCAGTGTCTACTTTCTACCTGTTGCTCGATACATCCGAACTGCCCTCAGTGTTCCCCAAGGTGAGCTGCTGGGGAAGGCACTAGGGTTGTGGGTGGGGGGTGGGGGGGTGAGATCTGGGGCACTTTTTGCAGTAGCACGGGTGGGCTGGGGGGGTGTCCAGAGTCACAAACCTCTTCAGCAACCTTCCCACCCCATGGAGCAATGAGCTACTACCATTTAGTGAGTGTCCCCTTCGGGGGACCAACAATCAGACATAGTTAAGGTCCAGTGTGGTTGTCAGTGTAACCATATCCCCCAGGAAGTGTGTTGGACGGAAGGTACAGGACCTAACAAAGGCTGAGAAGGCCCTTCTAAGATGAGGCCTTGGAATAGGGCTGGCAGGGACAGAACTGGGGGGAAAGGGAGGTAGGTGGATACCCCCTGTCATCTGCCACAAATCCAGGGGACTCCAGAAATCCTATACCCCCTCTCACTATGTCAGAGTTGCAAAGGATGCCAGAGGAAGCACCTTGGACCTGGAGAAGGGAATCCCAGCTGTTAACCTTAGCTGGGCCACTAACTTGCTGTGTGACCTCGAGCCAGTTCCTTTCCCTCTCTGGGCCTCAGCTGCCCCATCTGCATGTGAGAACATTGTCAGTATGCCAGGGTGCTGTGACGGGTGGGCTGAAGGATGGCCAGAGGATCTCCAATTCCCAGTGGGATGGTCAGTGCGAGGGCAGGTAGCTGACACCAGGTTGGGTCTTCCCACAGGCCGTGTGCTGGTACACTGTGCTATGGGGGTGAGCCGCTCTGCTACGGTTGTCCTGGCCTTCCTCATGATCTGCGAGAACATGACCCTGGTGGAGGCCATCCAGACGGTGCAGGCCCACCGTGATATCTGCCCCAACTCGGGCTTCCTCCAGCAGCTCCAGGTTCTGGACAACCGACTGGGGCGGGAGACGGGGCGGCTCTGACTTGGTGAGCAGCCGGGAACCCTGACCCTCTGGCCAGCATGGCCCAGCCCAGCCAGCCTGGCCCTGGGAACAGCAGCCTCTGCTGTTTCCAATGACCTTGAGGCATCGATAGCAAGTGGGGGCTTAGCTGAGGCAGAAGCAGGGAGAATTGAGTGGTGACCTTTAGCAGGTGGGATTTCCCTGACCCAATCCAGAGATTCTTTATACAAAAGAGAGTTCAGTCTGTCTCTATAATAAAAGGTTCATCATAATAAAGGCAGGAGATCTTCTGGTGGTTTGTGGGGTGGTGTCTTACTCCCAGGATGGTCACGAGGGTCCAGAAGGCTTGCCAGCTCTGAGTCAGGATGATGGCAGCCTACAGAAAGAATCTGAGTCCGTGTCAAGTTTCCGTGAAGACGGAGGGCAGGTGAGGATTAATCAGTGGTATCTGCCTCAGAGGACTGAGGGTACAGGTGCTGAAGCTAGCCGGCCCTTTCCTCATCTTGTCCTCCCTCATACCTTCACCCAAGAGCTAGGTTGTCAGACTCAAGACCAATGTTCAATGCGTCAGCATCCCTTCCATGCCCACCCTAGCAAAAAGCGATCGTCAAAAACTTGCTGTGCAAGTAGCATCTCTTGAATCTTTTCATCTACGCTGTACTTTCAAAAGGACTGACTCAAACGAGAGGCATCTGGAAAACACAAGCATTAACCGAGAGGATAGGGTCTGGGGAGGAGACAGCCCGGAAATCCCAGGCAAAGGATGGTTATAGGATGGAGCAAAAGATTTCATTCTGAGTTTCTTTGTATTTGTGCCCTAAAAAAACAATGTAAAAAGCCCCCAGGTTCCTCAGGGTTCTGGCCACTGCCTCGTCTCTCCTGTAGAGTTCCCACCCTGCTGGGGGGGGGGTCCCATCACCCCCACAGCCTCAGTTCACATCTCCAGGCTGATGACTCCTAGAGCCCCCACGGCAGCCCAGTTCTCTCCCCTGAGCTTCAAACCTCCGTATCCCATTGCCCACCTCTATTTGAATATTGCACTTGAATTTCATATTCAGCTGCGCTTTTCCTCAGCCCCTCCCCACCAGCTGAATTCTTCCTTCTTCATTTGAGGGAAGAGTTCTGACAGTCCTTATTGCTCAAGTCAGAGATGGGTGTTATCTTGGACTCCTGCCTCTAGACAATTAGCCTGTGATTCTACCGCCTCGGTACCACTCAGATCTGCTCACTTAGCTTCATCTTTGCTGTGAGTACTTAAGTTCGAGGCACCCTCAGCTCTCCCCTGGACCCTGGATCACCATTAGCAGCCCACTGTTAGTCTCTCTGCCTCCGGCCTTGCCCATCCAAGTATCCACACAGACATCTCACTAAAATGGAAATCTGATCACGTCACTACTCTGTTTACAACCCCCTAAGTACAAACAACTTGACAAAATATAAAGATGCTTCATTATCTGAGAACATTCCTGTATCTCTAGCCTTATCTCCTGTAAATCTGTTCCATACACACCGTGTAATTAAGAAACAGTAAATTCCCTTGCAGTTTCCAGAATGCACCACGTTCTCTTACCTCTGGTACTTTGCACATACTTCAGATTGTACCACCTGAATGCACCACCCTCACCCATTCTCACCGAGGTCTCTATGAGTCTCAGTTTAGCTCTTCTGGACCCTCTAAACCTGAGAGAAGGGCTCATCCACGGGCTGCCAAAATGTCCATCCACCTTTGTGATGTCACCCATCACTCTGAATCATAATTTACTGGTGCCTCGTCATTCTCTTTCAAGTGGCTGTCTCTGGTCAGGCTACCCATGGCCTCAAGGTCCCCGTGGCTCCCACACTCTGGCTATAATCCTGCCCTCAGGTGGAGCTCTGTGGTCATGTGGACCACAACTACATGTTGTCCCTACAGCCACGAGGCCTTCTCTATAGAGGTCGCCAGGGGGAGGGGATCATCGCTGGCCCCAGGAGTGGGCCTGCCTCCAGAGGGCCCCTCCTCTTCCCCAAGCTCCACCTGCATGCGCACCCCTTGGGCACCCCGACACCCTCCTCCCAGCACATCTCATTCTTCTTTGGCCACATTTGACACTTCCTCCTCACTCCCCACCAGCGGTGTCTGGGGCCAGCTCTGCCTTCTGCGCAGAGGGGTCCTTGTCCTCTGCCATCGGGTCTATTTCCAGAGGGCAGGTGCTTTTCCTTTGCACCAACCAAAAAAGGTGCCTCCAGGAGCCAGGGTGGCTCAGTCGGTGAACCGTCTGCCTTCAGCTCAGGTCATGATCCCAGGGTCCTGGGATCAAGTTCCACATTGGGCTCCCTGCTCAGCGGGGAGCCTGCTTTGCCCTCTCCCTCTGCCCCCCCCGCCCCCGCTCCTGCTTACTCTTGCTCTCTAGTGCTCTCTCTCTCTCAAATAAATAAATTAAATTAAATTTTTTTAAAAAGTGCCTTCTTGGAGCAAATCAGCCTTTCAGGCTTATCATTGCTGGGCTTGGTTGAGGAAAAGGTGTCCCTTTCTCCCAAGCAGACGCAGCTCCGAGTCGGGGTGCCCCTCTGAGTGAGTTGAGCACAGGTTGTGTTTAGCCCCCATTCCTCCTTCTGCAATTCATAAACTGCACAAACATATGCTGCCTTGTCTGATCCGTAGGGATGAACATCCCTGTTTTATCATTGAACAACCCAAGGCTCAAGAGAAGATAAAATGACGATGGAATGTGCCCCGGGGATGAAGGATCTCTGGGCTCTGGCCTCAAAAGGCCAGTACTGCCCAGCCAGCTTCCTGCTCCCCTCCCTACAGCCCTTGGTCCTAATCCCAGCTGGTTGTCAGCTACCTGAGGTGCTCTCTTAGCCTTTTCCAAAGGGTAAACATACATCCTAGCTGGAGGATTGCAGAAGGGCTGGTGCTGTGATGCCCAACCAGGCAGGGCCCCTCTCCAATCTGGGGATGGAAAACTGTTCTCAGGTCATCCTCAGGTTGGTGGCACCTATTCTCCAGAATAGACAAAGCTAGTCCCTGCTCAACAGACCCATCTGCCTACCCCCAATTCCTGTGGATGCCCCCGTGCCTGACAACTCAGCCCTTGTTGCTATTTCTTGCTCATGCACCGTCAGCGGGACCCAAAATAGTGGTTCCAGCAGTCAGTCTCTAAATCAACATCCGGGTCTATGAGTAAGGGCAGCCTGTCCCTGCTGGCTGGGCTGGGAGTGCCCAGAATCTAGGACAGAGCCACACCCTGGGGCTTGAGTTTCAACAGGTCACCTTGGAGCTTTGAGGTTTGGGCTCAGAATCTGAGGCTGCAGGGAGAAAAAGGAGGGAAGCCCTGAGGAGGCACGTGGTAGGAAGGCCAAACATGCCCCAGAGCATCAGAGGAAACAGGTTGAGCTCGAGACTGGCATCTCCATTGGGAAGATTTCCTGCCTGCCATGCTTGTCCTGGGAAGTCTGCGATGATGCATCTGCTCCCCCTTCTTCTCTAGCACAGCCTCATGATAGAAGTGGGGGTATTGTTAAGAGAATGACCTTGGAGCCAGAGTACCTGGGTTCAAATCTTACCCCTGCCCTTTACCTGAAGTGTGTGACCTCAGTGCATCTCTCCATAACCCAGTTTCCTCATCTGTAACGTGAGAGTCATGATAACCAACATACAGGATTGTTGTAAGGATTACATGGGGAATATAGGAAGTGCTTTGTGCAATATGTGGAGAGATCCCCAAAAGGAGAACTGTGATCATTGTCACAGTACATAGTCCATGGGCCCCTGGCATTGTCTGCTGCACAGAACCCCGTCTCGGACTGAAAGGCGGCTGTGTTCTCAGTGTTGAACGAATGATTAAAAATTAGCTGACCTAAATGCAACACCGTATTTAGGATTAGATCCTGGAACAGAAGGGTATAAGTAGAAACACTGGTGAAATCTGCCAAGTTTGTGTTTTAGTTAATAGTGTGACACCAATTTTGATCTCTTTGATAAATATGTCATGGTTATGTAAGAGGCTAACGTGAGAGGCAGCTGGTGGTGGGTATACAAGAAAGGTCTCTATTAGCTTTATAATTGTAAATGTAAAATTATTTCAGAATAAAAAGTTAAAGAAACTTGCTGACAATTATGGACTGCTTTGCATATGCCAAGCACTATGCTAAGTGCTTTAGATACATCATTTTTTCCCCAGTTTTATTTCTTTAGGGAAAAAAAACACAAATCAAATATAGCAAAATATTAAGATTTGACCATATTGAGTTGTGGGAATATAGGTGCTTGTTACATCTTTTCTTTTGTATTCTTTTTCTTTCTTCCTTTTTTTAAAGAGTTATATATTTAGTTGGTAGAGACAAAGCATGAGAACAGGGCAGGGGGCAGAGGAAGAAGGAGAGAGAGAGAAAGGATCTCAAGCAGACTCCCCACTGAGCACAGACCCTGACGCAGGGCTCGATCTTATGACCCTGAGATCATGACCTGAGCCGAGACCAAGAGTTGGACACTCAGGTGACTGAGCCACCCAGGCGCCCCTTATTAAAATATTTCCTAATTTAAAAAGTCAAAAATAGATTGACTATCTTAAAATTAGAAACATCCTGTTCTATATATTCAGGTTTTGAAACCCATATTTTAGGAAGTATTCTGAATTTAAATGGTACCATTTCAATGGCTTCAGGCCTAAAATACTGCAAATTCATATGTTATCCTTTTAAAACCTTCAGGAGGTTTTATTATGGATAATTTTGTTTTAAGAAAAAGGTAACTATGACCTGGTTTAGAGTATATAGTGTTTAGATGAAATACGTGTGATCAAAGAGGAGCTAAGTCATTAAGTCAAACTATATATCATTTCATCCCATCCTCACATCCTCACGACCCTACGGGAAAGTTCCTAACATCACCCTCATTTTATAGATGAGAACATAAATGTTGAGAGGTTAGGCCAGAGAGCCCCTAACTTTAATTGAGAGTTTATTATGTACCAGCGCACTAGTCAGGGTAGGCTAATGGCTCCGACAAGCAAAGTTTATTTCTCCCTCGCAACACAGGTTGGTGGGGGCATGGAGGGTAGGGGGGGCAAGGGCATGGAGGGTCTGGAGGCCAGATGTGTCATGTCCCCTCCAGTTCTATGAGCAGAACTCAGTCACATGGTCAAACCCAGGTGCAGAGGAGGCTCAGAAATGTAGTCCATCAGAGTGCCCAAGAAGAAGAAACTGCAGGTACTAGTGATCATGAATAGGCTTTTATACGGCAGTTGTTGATAGACATATGTAATTATTTAATTCTCATTGGCCATAAGAGGCCTTATTCCCATCTTACGGGTGTGAAAACTGAGGCTCAAAGAGTTTAAGTAAGCTTTCTCAAGGTCACTTAGCTAGTAGTGGTAGAATCATAATACTCTTCCTGAACCTTCTTCATTCTGGGTTGGCCTTAGTTACTTGCTTGCCAATAGAATTTGGAGCAGAAGTGGCATTCTGGGACTTCTGAAGCTAGGTCAGAAGATGTCTTATAATTTCTGCCTGGGTCCCTGGGAACACTCTGGGAGCCCCGAACCACCATACACGAAGTCCTACTGCCCTAAGACCACCATGCTAGAGAGGCCATGAGTCAACAAACTGGTCAACAGTCTCAGCTGAGTCTAGCCTTCCAGCCTCCCTTCCAAGGCAACTAGATATTTAAATGAATCCATCTCGGACTCCCCAGACCAACATGTCTGGCAGCTGAGTGCCACTGAGCGACCTCCATCAATGCCACATGGAACAGAATAGTCCATCCAAGACTGCCTGAATTAAGGAGCCATAAAATCATGTGATATAAGGAAATGCTAAATTTTGGGGTAGTTTATTATGTATGAATCCATAACCAACACAGCAGCAGAGCCAGCTCCGACTGAAAGCCCTGGCTTTCAAACACCCACGTAGCCTCCGGAGGAATGGGTGAATGAGGGAGGGACAGAGCAGCCACATCCGTCCACTCCACTGCTGACAGAGTGCATGAAGATGAGCTCCCACATCTCCAGAGGAATACGGAGGACAATAGGGCCCTGGCTTATATCTCCTCAGAGCCCCACTCCAGATCGGAAGATAGTTAGGGGCTCCAGGGCGGTATTGGCGGCAAAGGCCCTGAGGTGAGCAGGGTGGAGAGGCTGCCAGAAAGGGCATATCCCCCTCCTCACCTCTCTCTGTTCTAAGCTTCAACCAGCCGACCTTCCAGGCCAAGACTCCTGCTGAGCAGCCTGAGACTTCCTGGCTACCAGGGGCCCCTGTGGATCTGCTGGCCTCCAGCTCCCTGGTCTTGACAGCTACCTCCTCCATTGCCTCCCCTGCAGGGGGTGGGGTGGGGGTGGGGGTGGGGGTGGGGAGGGCAGCCCCAGTATGGGCTCTGCAGCCACTGGGGCCTTGGGAAAATACCCACCCTGTCCCTACCAAGGTCCTGCCCTCCAGCCAGCTCGCAGGCAGGAGGGACCAGCTCCCAGTACTCTCACTTTCCTCAGCTCACTCTGCTCTTCCCAGCTTATTCCCCCAGACTTCTGCATTAACATCCTCATCCATGCCTCCTGAGCCATTTGATGGCTGGTCAGCGTGGTCCTCTCTCCTGGGGGGGCTGCTCGAATTTCCCCTCCTCTGAGGTTTCCTACACCCCAGCTGCTACTTTAGAGCCTTTCATCAGCCCATCTGTGTGTCCCCTCTCTCTCAAAACCCTTCCCTTTTCACACCCCTGTACAGGTATTCAGGCTTTGCCTCCTATACCCTCTAGGTCTAAAATGGGGCTCCTGGGACCCACAACTGGGACCACAACAAAAGACTAGCTATCAAGCTTCCCAGGACTCTGGCTCAGTGCTGCTGATCGCTAGGACCATCCTGACTTTGGGAGTCACTGGGGATGAGGGTTGCTGCTTAGGCTGACATGAGAAAATTCATAAATACTTGAATCCAGGTTGGTTTTCCCAGGATCATGTGCATGTTTTAAAAGGGGTGCTGGGGAAGGCATTGGTTTTACTGGAATGATGAACTAGCAGACAGGACTTCTAAGGAGAAACTTAGGAGAGATGAGGGGATGCTTCTGGTTCCTTTTAGACCACATACCATGGATAAAGATATGCCCTCTGTACCATCCATGCAAGGCCCCCATCAGGCCAATACCAGCATGGATTCCTTGCTCAGGTATTCCTGGTATCACACACTCTCTACCATATGGCTCTGCTGTCCTAGCCAGAGATGGTTGCATCGAGATGGGCACCTGGGCGCTGACTTCTACTTGCTCCCAATATCCTCGCCTTTTGGTAAAGAATCTCAGTTATGAGCTGGCTGGCAATGTACCCAGCTAACATAGAACATCTCCCAACCTCCTTTGCTGGTAAGTGTGACCACATGACTACATCCTGGCCAATAAGATATAAGTGGAATTAATGTGTGGAACTCCCGATAAGTCTCTTTAAAGGGGGGACAGGAGTGCCCTTTGATTTCTTCTCTTCACAGTGCTGCCTGAAGTGGGAAGAGCATTGGCTCATCCTGGACTGCCTCTGCTTCCACATTTCCTTTACAAAAGAAAGAAATGCTTGTCCTGTTGAAACCACTATTTTTCAAGTCTCTGTTACTTGCAGCCAAACCTGGCCTTAACTGTTAAACCTCCTGACTCACAGGGAGCCAGAGGTCTGTGGGGTGGTCTAATGTGGGAGGCTGCCCCTGATGGGTGCTCTTTCCTGGACAAGACTGCTCACCCAATGAGGTCCTCTCTTTTGGAGAGCTTGAGTGGGGGACAGTAGCAGGAGGGGTGGGGAGCAACCCCAAGAGAAGTCGGGAAGCAGAAGCCATAAGGCAGTGGAGTCTCAAAGTAGAGAAGCAGAGGGAGGCAGCTGGTAGCTACAAGGATATCAGAAGCCAAGCGGGGCAAAGCCAAGGCCACTGAAAGCCAGAGCCATGGGATGAGGAGCAGCCTCCACTTGATGAGACCCCATGTTAACCTGGTCACCAGAGTCATGGTATAGCCTGGGGGACATTCCCATTCTCCAGGAGATCCTTGTTTTCAAGTGTGTTCTTTCAATGAATCTCTGAGGTCACTCGATTCTGAATCTATCTTTTGGCCTGAAAGAACCTCATCTATTCATGTCATGAACTTTAATCAGACCACAGGCACGGCCGGGCAACAATGAGTCCTCTGGCAGGACAATGGGTCAGTGGATTCAGGACTGTCCCAGAAATGACTACCACAGAGGTGTCCAGCCTCACCTACCTCGCTCTCAATCCAGCTTTGTCCCTCCTGAGAAGTAGCTGTGTGTCTAGCCACAGAGACAGTAACATATATCACTACCACCACCAAGCTGAGCTGCCTGGGGTGGGAAGGGAGTGACAGGAAGAACAGGCACCCTGGATATACGTGGACTTGGGTTTTCACTCAGACTCCATCCTTTAACCACCTATGTGAGCCTGAAGAGGTAGCTGACCCCTCTGAACCTCACATTTCTCAAGTGTAAAAATGGGAAGGATAAGAGCATCACACAGGTCTGTGTGAGGATGAAAACCAGCACCTAGAACATAGTAGGTGCTCAACAAAAGCTTGAGTTTCTTTCCTTCCAGGGGGTTGGGAAAGAAGATCTGGATCTCCATCCTTCCTGAATGGGGAGGGTGAAAAGGCTGCTCACACAGACCCCAAGAGACACGTAGTCTTTTCCTGAAGCTTCTCAGAACAGCAGTGGGGCGCAATGGGGCACAATATGGCGGTCACACCCAGCCTGTTTCTAAAAGGCCATCATCTGGATTTACTTTCGCATTCTTTAAAATAAATGTGTATGATTTATAAATTTTTGCCAAGCAGTTTTACATACATAACAGGCTCTGCATTCTATTACAGGTTTCGTATAAGTATGGTTGTAAACTTACATTAGGATATTAGGCTGTAATGACAAATGCAGCCCTCTCACATAAAACCCCAATTCTCCAAACGGTAGAATATTTGCTTAATGAAAAGAGTTTTACAGGCTCTCCGGAATCCCGGTTCATCTTTATTCTGGTCTTTAATTTAGAGAAAAAGAGAGAAAAATTAAATGTCACACACGCACGCACGCACGCACGCATGCATGCATGCACCTCCTCATTTTTTCAACAAAAACTGTTGTGATCTGGCCAAAGTCTGTGAGTATTCATGCACACAAACAAACACACACACATACACACACGCACATATATGCACACACATACACGTTTCTGAAGAAGGCTTATGAGAAAAATCCGGAATGTCCTGGAATTTTGCTTCTTTGCAATTATAGCTCAATAAAAATGTCCTCATAAAAATTCTAGGTAAGCAATCACTTAGCCAGCAGGATGGGGCTGCCCACATCCCAGGGAGGCCTGCCTGGTGAGATTGGGGGGTGAAGGGCAGGAAGCCAAAGGTGGCTCCTTCACCATCCCTTGCCCCCTATTCTCATACACAGATACCACACACACAATGAATTCCTCTAAGGAACCAGACACAGCCTATGCTAGGGAGGAGGTGGAGTGAAGCTTTCTTTCTGAAGACGCTGTAAGTCTGTCCAGCCAAGAGACCAGCAGGGGCTAAGCCTTATTTGAGGCATAATATTTTGAAAATTATATGGCTGTGTTTTTCATTGCTCTCTGCCATAGCCAAGTTCCCTAGAAGTAGAAATATCAGAGAAAACACAGGACACCAGTTAGATTTGAATTTCAGATAACCAACAATTTTTTAGTATAAATATGTCCTAAATATTGCAGAGAACATACTTATGCTAAAAATTACTTATACATTGACTACTTATACATCGGTCAACCCTACCTGGAAGTCATTTTGTCAGTATGACCCCAGAGAAATGGGAAAGGAAGGCCAAATCCCATAACAGGAGGCTCAGAGGATGTTCTGGTAAGAAAGGAAAAGCAAGTGAATGGTTGAAGAAAAAGACTGAGGAAGGGGAGCTGGTGGTGAGGCCTACAGATGGTAACCTCCATTGTGTAAGATAGCGTCCCAGGGACAAAGTGAAAAGTGGGGCACTTTACTCTTTACCCACTTAGGCATCTGGAAGGAAATCATTTTGTCCAACATCAGCAGCAGCCAAGCTCAAGGGGCCCCACACCATCCAAACCCCCTGCCCACCTTGCCTCTTGCAGTAAACCCTGAGGTACATCCATAATCCATGTTGGGGAAGAGAAAATTCTGAGGGCTTGAGCTTTTAACTGGGAAGAGACTGAGATTTTATTATTTAGCAAATGAAGTGTCCTGAATTCCCAGCAGGCTGGGCAGTAGGGC
The DNA here is from genome assembly GCF_009762305.2 of Zalophus californianus. Classification (NCBI taxonomy): domain Eukaryota; kingdom Metazoa; phylum Chordata; class Mammalia; order Carnivora; family Otariidae; genus Zalophus; species Zalophus californianus. The sequence continues at coordinate 35,556,162 of NC_045609.1, read as the reverse complement.
TTGTGGGGGAGATTAGATGAGCTAATGGAAAATAAAGGTACCTCCCTTTCTTTGTACATCCCAGCGAAAGGAAAAGCAGCAACATGAGGGCAGTGACATGATATATCTTGTCACTTTTCCCTCAGTTTCTAGAACACAACCTAGCACACAGTAGGTGCCATATGGGGACGGGCAGAGTAAATGAATTTTCAACCCACTGTAACCCAGACTCACTGCAGTGATGAGAGACCCAGAGACTCTCTGGGTCTGGGCTGTCCTCTCTCCCCAAGTCTGGCCTCAGGGACACTCTGAGACCATGTGCACAGATACCAAAGGAATCAGCTGCTTAGTAAAACATGAACTCCTTTCCTAACTCAATCCCTCAGCACCTTGTGCAGGGATAAGTTACATCATCAGGGTCAGAAAGCCGTTGTGGAAACAGCAACAATACTAGTTCTATGCTAGGGCCTGTGTTAAACACTTTATATTATTCATTTATTCCTGAACAAGAAAACCCTTCAAAGTCAAAGTTATGAGGTGATCTTTTATAATCTGCCATCAAAACACATCTACAGTGTGACTCCCTTCTCGCACACTGCCCCTACCATCCTTTTCTCTCTTTTTTTAAAGATTTTTATTTATCTATTTGACAGAGAGAGATGCAGCAAGAAAGGGGACACAAGCAGGGGGAGTGGGAGAGGGAGAAGCAGGCTTCCCACTGACCAAGGAGCCCGATGCGGGACTCGATCCCAGAACCCTGGGATCATGACCTGAGCTGAAAGCAGATGCTTAACGACTGAGCCACCCAGGTGCCCCTGCCCCTACCACCCTTGACCAAATCACTGGCATCTCTTGCCTGAACAACCAGAATGGCCCCTCACTGGTTCACCTTTTGTTCCATTCCATTCCCCACATACCAGTCAAAATGTTCTTAAAAATGCAAATTAGATCATGTAAGCATCCTCCCTAGAATAAAATCCAAACCCCTTTACGTAAACATGGCTGCAAGACCCTGCGGTCAGAGGCGCTCTCAGCTGCTGACACTCTCCCACTCACTCCCCGCAGGGCAACCACACTGGCCTTCAAATGCATTTAGAGCAGGCTACTGCAACACACACGCCAAACTGCATTGGCAAAAATGGACAGCTGTCTGTCTCTCTCTGACGTCACTGTACAGAGGTAGGTGGGCGTGGGCAGTCCAGACAGACAAGGGGACTTGGCCTCAAGAGGTCACAGAAGGACCCAGGTTCCTTCCGCCTCATTGCTCTGTCATCCTTGAGAGTGTTGTCCTCGTCTGCTGGGTTGAGCACCTCTGTATTCTATGCCTTCCTAGGTGCTTCAGCTTTACTTATTTGCTCCCTTAACCCTGCTCATACTCTGCACGTAATCCCTTCGTTAACAACTTTTCATGGAAACCATCCCTGATGAATTCTGTCCTTTTTTGGACCCCTGACTGATCAGGTTACACAAGGCTTCAAAGTCAATTCCTTCCTAAAACTGAGCTCATTCCAGCCGATAAGATTGGCCCAAGGGACCTGTCATGACTAAACTATTATGGGTTGGCTAATGTCTGTCATTGAACAAAAATGTCCATGACAGTATGAGGTAATATTACTCTCAGGGCAACAGGTATTTATTGAGTGACTACTGGGTTCACGGATGACCATGATATGATCACGTGACACTCCCATCCAGCCTTCTTCCCCCAAAGTGCCAAAGTTGGTCTTCTCTGAGCATTTTTACTGAGTCTCCCGGGTCCCCTTGGCCCTTGTGCACCCCATCACAGCCCGCACTCCCTGAGCTGCCAGAGTTCGCTGGGAGCTCTGCTTCTGTACTGGACAGTGAATTCACCCCAGGCAGGGCCTGATTTCCAGCCTCCCTGTTCTGCCACCTGCTTCTAGAACGAAGTCTGGACACAGAGTAGGGTATCACTTCAGTCAATGTCTACTAAATCCACAGGAAGATTTCGGCTCCCAACAGTTTGTTAATTCAATTCTTTTTGAGGACTTCTTCAGCCATCCAGTGAGCACTAACACAATTAACCAGAGTTGAAGGAGAAGGAGAAAAGGAACAGCAATGACTAGTATGTATTGGTTACTTCTTCCAAGCCAAGAGCTTTACTAGCATTATCTTATTTAATCTGCACAATAACCCTATAGGTAAGGTCCTGTTATGATTTCCAATGCACAGGCTCAGAGAAGTTAGGAGACTTGCACCAGCTCAGAGCTAAGTGGCAGGGGCAGGATTTGAACCCAAGTCCTTGTGTTTTAAAAGCACACACCCTTCCCTCTTCTGCTCTCCTGCCTCCACACACAAGTAACCACACTGTCAAATCTTATCATTGTCACTTTGATGCACTAACAGGCCGTGAAGAGGAAACTGCCATCTATCTGTGAAATAAACAAGCCCTGACATGAAGACAGAGGTGCTAATAGAGACACAATTTACGCATTTGCTGAGGTCACTGACAGACTTGAGCAGGGCTCAAATGGCATTTAGCCTCCTGGGAAAGGGAGGAGTTTGGGGGACCCCTGCCGTGGGTCCTAAGGGCTCCAGAGCCCCCCCAGCAGGAGGCTGGCAGTGGGCACTCCCAGTGTTTTGACAGTCAGGGAGACAAACAGAGGTATCGATTTCAGAGACACATCCTCAGCCCTTAGACCTTCTCTCCAAATACAATGTCCTCACATCGCTTGGCTATCAGAGTCAAGAGTGATAGCTTCACAACAGATGTGGCATGGCCAGCCACCAGCAAACTCTGGGCAAGCCACAGAAACCTCTAGGGCACCCACAGCACAGGCTTTGGGAACTGGGGACAACTCATGCTGGGAGGAGGGAAGGTCTGTGGTCATCCAACGGGAAGGAGGCAGGCCAGCCCTGGACAGAAGGACAAATGGAAGTCCCCATTCCATATTCCCATCCCCATACTGACGCGGCTCATCCTCAGTGATCCAGACCTGGGCTGTCTAGTATGCAAGCCATCAGCCCCATGGGGCTCTTGAGCACTTGAAATATGGCCAGTCCAAATCGAGGTGTGCTGTCAGTGTAAAATACAGATTTCAAAGGCTTTGTCTGGAAAAAAGAATGTCAAATAGCTCAATGATTTTTCATATTGATTACATGTTGAAATGATAATATGTGGGGGTATAGTCAGTTAAAGAAAATATTTTATTAAAATTAATTTCACCTGTTTCTTTTTACTCTTTAATGTGGCTACTAGAAAATTTTGAATTGCATACATGGCTTGCGTTATATTTCTGTTGGATCACATTGATCTGAAGGATCAAAAATAAAATGCAATCAAATTCAAAGTGAACAAATGTAAATATTTTTATCAAAATGTAAAGTAAGTGAAAACAATAAAAAACTAAAATTGCTTCCATGTATAATTTCAAAAGAGTTCTTTTTCTAAAACACTCAAAGTTTCTATTAAAAACAAAAGGGAATACATACTTATTGAGTATCAAAGTTTTAAATCAAAACTATCTAAATGAAACTGAAAGTCCTCGCTGACTTCTTTGAAAGGTCTTCTAAACTATTTATAAAAATAAAATCATTAAGAAAAGAAAAAGAAAAGAAAATCCTTGATAATTCTAGCAGTCAATGTAAAGAATTGGCATTATGCTTCACACTTACTACATCTGGACCTACCTATGTATACCTGAAAGAATAGTCTGAATTGTTTAATACACCAACATCTTCTTCAGCCGTCGTGTAACAGTTTGAATATCACACTGGTTCTGGATCCCCTCCAAAATCCCAAAGCGAACACAGAGAGACCATGGGCGCTCGCTACCAGCTTTTTGTGCTGGGTCGACGACTGGGTAGGCCGACTAAGACATCTTCTCTCTCACCTAAGCACTTACACAGCTCGGATCCTCCCCACACTCCAAGGTGAGCAGCAACACAACCCACCAACCTGCATGGAGTTCAGACTCAGTTACCTTTTGTTTTGAGGACCCAGCGCAAGAATGGTGTTAATCACAGAAGGGGCTAGAGCTTCACGTCACACTCGACCAGTACCGAAAGCCAGATCCCAAGTGAAAGAGGCACCTGTGTATTTTTTTTTAAGATTTTATTTATTTGTTTGAGAGACAGCACGCGAGCACACATGAGTGGGGGCAGGGAGGGACAGAGGGAGAGGGAGAAGCAGACTCCCCACTGAGCAGGGAGCCTGACTCTGGCTCCATCCCAGGACCCCGGGATCATGACCTGAGCCAAAGGCAGACGCTCAACAGACTGAGCCGCCCAGGCGCCCCACCCATGTATCCTTTTTATTTCTAAATTTACATATAGCAAAATTCACCTCTTGGTTTTACAAATGAATTTAGTTGTGCAACCATCACCACGACCAAGATACACAACAGTTCCAGCACCCCCCAACATTCTTACCAGAGTTTGGTACTGTCAGGTTTTTGTTTGTTTTTAGCCATTCTAATAGGTATGTAGCAGTGTCTCAACGATTGTGCGTTTGTGATATGCAGGGACCTCTAAAAAACAAGCTCAGGGCAGGGCCTCCTGTTTCCAGGGTCTATGGATATCACTGTCTAGGGGAGTCAAAAAATTCCCTTTTTGGGTTGATGAAATAGCCAGGAAAATGCCCTGGGGAGGCTTTTTGATGAGAGAGGGAAGCCCTAGGCTCAGCCTGCTGGGAGGTTTAGACTGAGCGGGAGCACCTGCTCTGCACAATCAGAAAGGAAGAGGGATCTGAAGACCCTTGAAAGACTCAGCTTGAGAGTGGTAGGTGAGAGACCAAGAAAATGGAAAAGAAGGAAAGCTGTGGTAGCACCTTCAGAGAGGAGCCTCGTGGACAGGGCAGGGACAGGGACAGGGACAGAAGTCTGTGGAGGGAGAAATTCCCTGGGGAAGGGGCCCAGCCAACAATCTCCTAAGAACAGGAGGCTAGACATGGAATTTGGAGCTGTCTCCTGCTTTGTGCCATGGTCCCTTCTGCCACACACAATGGCATTGGCTGGGTTGTTAGCTTTGCTTTGTTTAACATGAAAGAAGAGAGAGACCTGTGGGAGAGCAGAGGACTTCAGACTACACACATCGGCTACGGAGATGCGCCCTCGGCCCTCTGTGGGTGGGCGCCCTCCTCCCTGGGCTCAAGCTGGATTCAGTGTCCACATAAACTCAGGTATCCACAGAGCCCTAGGAGCCTCTGGATCTTTTGGACTCAGGAAAGTCATGTATGAGTCAAATCTCATGTATCGATTTCCTATTGCTGCTGTAACAAATTCCCTTAAACTTAGTGGCTTAAAACAACACATGTATTATCTTTCAGCTCTGTAGGTCGGAAGCATGAGGTGGGTCTCACTGGGCTAAAGTCAAGGTGCTGGCAGAACAGCCTTCCTTCTGCAGGTCCTGGGCGAGAATCTGTTTCCTTGCCTTTTCCAACTTGGCTGTGGCCCCTCCTTCCATCTTCAATACCAGCAACGGGGAGTTGAATCCTTCCCACACTGCATCACGCCAGCCTCCACTGCTGCCTCTCTCTTCCACTTCTAAGAAGTGGATTACACTGTAATCACTTTGTGATTACACTGGACTCAGCTGAACGACCCAGGGCACCCTCCCTATTTTAAGGTCAGGTGATTAGCAACCTTCATTTCATCTGCAACTTTAATTCCTCTTTGCCCTGTAACACGATATATTCACAGGTCCCAGGGATGGGGACGTGGACATCTTTGGCTCAGGGAGTGCATTCTACCTACCACACCTTGCCAGTGGACCCAAGTGGGATTCTGATCCAGAGAAGTTGGGGCAAAGAGCAGTCTCTACCTGTATCTGAAAGCGGGGAAAGTGTGGGAGCTTCTGGGGGAAAGAAGTTTGCTAATGAAAAGAACGTGGGTCAGAGAAGTGGTGGTAGCGAGAAACCCATGTCAAATGCTGACATGTAAGTTCCCAAGAAGCTACAGTGAACATAACAGCTGTTTCTACAGATCATACTTTACTTACCAGCACTAGTGCAGTTCTCTGTTGCATGGAGTCCTGGAGGACTAACCCTGGGCTTTGAAACAGGTGGAGACATCACCAAGTCCAGCTGATGGTTACCTGGCTTGCTCCCACCCCGGCAGAATGGTGTTTGCTGAGTCCACATAAGACAACACTTGGGAGAACTACCCAGTGCCTGAGTTCTGCCCTTAGAGTTTTGTAGGAAGGACTATTGTAGGGGCGCCTGGGTGGCTCAGTTGGTTAAGCCTCTGACTCTTGATTTCAGCTCAGGGTTGTGATCTCAGGGTTGTGAGATCGAGCCCTGAGTCGAGCTCTGTGCTTCGTGTGGAGTCTGGTAGAGATTCTTTCTCCCTCCCCCTCTGTTCCTCCCCCTACGTGTGCTCACGCGGTCTCTCTCTCTCTCTCTCAAGTAAAATAAATTAAAAAAATCTTTTTTAAAAAATGGGGGCACCTGGGTGGCTCAATTGGTTAAACGACTGACTCTTGATTTCAGCTCAGGTCATGATCTCAGGGTCCTGGGATCGAGACCTGCATCAGGCTCCCTGCTCAGTAGGGAGTCTGCTTCTCCCTCTCCCTCTGTCCCTCCCCCACCCTGCTCTCTTTCTCTCTCTCTCTCAAATAAATAAATAAATCTTAAAAAGAAAAGAAAATGCTATTGTTTCCATCACAGGTCAGCCCTTTAGCTGCTAGAGAACAGACCAGATGTCTTCTGACACTACCACCACTTTTTTCCAATAACATCTTCCCAGGACTTGCTACAATTCCTCCTAATTACTGATGCGGTTTTCCACCCTTCCCTAGTCTTGTCACCCTCTTTTGGGCATACTTGAATGTGTGAAGTACTGAGGGCATATGGGGTGTGGGGAGAGGGTCACCAGTCTTCTGATCAATTACATGTAGAGTCTACTCTAATGCAGGTGATTATCCAGCAATCCACCTAATTCTTTTCTTGCCTTTATTTACTTGAATATCCCTCCTAGACAGTGTGAAATATTACCTCCCACTCTTATCAATCATTTATCTACCTATCTATCTCAGGTGTCTTTAGATATTTGATTTTTGTCCCCTGATGAACCTACATCTTCAGAGGCCCCTTTTGCTTCCTTAACCCTTGACTTGGGCTGGGGTTGGGGCAGGGGATGGGACTGGCCCTTCAGGCTCCTCGCTAGATGGAAATCATCCTCCAACTTTTGACAATTCCAGCATCTCTGACTCCATCAGTTCTTGGGGTAATTGCAGAAGAGCCTTTGACCCTGCTGCCCTGGCTCTAGCACTTGACCGAGAGGACATTTGGACCCTGACGTTTTGACCTTATTATACACTCAGGTGCTGAGTCTCTGCCTTGTGAATATTCTTTGCACCAAGAAATCAATAAAAGCTAAGTCTTTCAGGAGTTTCATAATGAAAAATGCTGGTAGAAATAATCACCCTAAATGAAACCGGCAGTAGTTAAACATGCAAATTGTGAGAAAGATCTTTGGGTTGCTGAATACAAAGTTGCAGTGGACAATTAATGACCCCAACACAAGGCTTTGTTAAGTGAAGCATATGGGGAGACTAGTAACCCCTTCACCCTCCCCCTGATCCTTCACACAGTAAAGTATGCCCAAAAGGGGGTGACAAGGATGGGGAAGTACAGAAGAACACCCTATTCACACAAGGAACTGTAGGAAGCCCTGGAAAGATTTTAATAGAATATTAGTGGAGCCTTGACAGGACTATGGCCCTCAGCACTAAAAAGGGGGATCATAGTAGCAGGGCCTGGGAGGGGGCTCCTGGGGCAAAGAAGCCTAGAGCCCAGGAGGCGGGAGGTTGAGAGAAGGCACCACCAAGAAGAGAGACCTGGGAGTGACTGTTGAACTGGAAATATTTTTGGGCCTCCTCATACCATTTTTAAATGTTTGCTAAGTGTTTTCCATACTTTATCTCATTTAGCCCTCTTAATCACAAGAGGACAGTATTATGATTATTTTCCCCACTGAAGCCCGGAAGGGTTGGACACTTGCTGGAGGTCTCACATGAAATGACACAATGCAAACGAACTCCAGCTTACAGAGTCTCTGTCTGCTGTGTTCCACGGATTGCCCCCGTACTGCACATGCATTCCATCCGCACCCCCCACACCTCCACCCAGAGATGGCTGCTTGAGCTCCTAGAAGAGGACTGGAGTGGAGAGTCCTTCTCCAGTCTGGGTGCTCCCAACCCTCCCACAGGCTCTGCATCAGCTGGCAAACCTCCCCTGTTTCAGCTGTTCTGGAACAAAGCCCAGGGCAGGGCCCCACGGACACCTGGCCTCGTCCATCCCAAGAAGACAAAGCTGGGAAATCCCCCTGCCTGTCCCCACGCTGGGCGGCCATGTGTCCTGCCTCTGGGACAAGCATGTGGGCTCCAGGTACAGGGCTCCCAAAGTCAAGGGTTTCAGGTCACACTGGCACATCATTTTGCAAGCAGATGCCACGGGTCTCTTCCCAGACTGGGCAGCAGGCAAGGTCAGCGTCAGCAGATCTGACCCTAAAAATAGGCTCTTGGATGTCAGTGGAGGTGGCCGGGTGTGCGGCTGCCACACGCCACACAGACCAGCACCTCCTGACCCAGCCAGGCCCCAGCGCACACAGGTAAGGCCCTTTGGCGGGGAGGCTGACACCTCTCGGGCCCAGCCACGTTCTTTGGGGGCCTGGGTGTGGGGGTTAGAAGATCCCTTTCCACTCTGTTTCTAGAATGGCCTCTGCCATTCTAGAAACAGGCTTCTTGTGGCCCCATCTTTCTCTAGAGTCTCCATGGAATGTTCTCAACTTCCCTCCCTCTCAATCTGAGCTTCCAATTCAGTGACCATTTCTAACGGATAATCGGGTGGGTCAAAGCTTAGCGGGCCCTTGTGAGGAATTAGATGTACTGGATCACATGTCACTTTCCAGCTAGGTTCTACATTTGTCCATTTGGCCAGCAGAGGGGAAGGAAATCTCAGCAGGAGATCTCTCAGCAGAGAGAAACACTGCAGGGACTCACATCCTGTGTAGGGCAGCACAAATTACAAATAATAGGACTCAGAATCCCAGGCATGAGAACTCTTTCTGTGTTCTGGATAATGCTAAGCATCATTTGGAAAGAGTGACCATTTTTAAAGCTTTTCCCCATGCTGGTGGGATGAGTGCCCTGGTAGAGAGGGGGAGACTGGGTCACCAAGGGACAGAACCACTTGACCAAGACAGCAGCATGTATAGATAAGAAAGTGGGAAGCCATCCTGCCTCTGAGACCAGGGCTCTCCCAGTAGACCCTGGTGCTCTTGTCCTGAGGCCCAGTGGCTCCTCATGGGCCTAGAACCCGAGAGCTGTGGGGAGAGGGGGGCTCTGACTGTTCTGGAAAGCTGAAAACGTTCCAAGGGAAAAAGCGCCCAAGTCAGAAGGGAGGGGGCCTGAGGTGCATGCGTGGAGAGGCCTCCTCACTTCGGGCCCCAGCACTCGAGTGTCCCTGGTACCTGGTGTTTGTTCAGTTGCCCTGACCTTTCGCTTGTGGCCCCCTCTTGTTCTTTTTGTGAGAAAATCACTTGGGTCCCACCAATGACATTTATAAATAATATTTGAAGGGCCTCTGAGCTGAGATCTGTATAAGGAAAGAGGCTTGGGCCTGGGTTTAGGGGGTGGGTAGTGGGAGAGGGTCTGAGGAGTTAGGGGGCTGTTCACATCTGTGCTAAGGGTGACAAGGGAGGCCATGGTTCACCACTATCCGGTAAGCTGGAAGCCCTCCCTGAGAACATTTCAGTCCTGGGGTGTCACTGGGTTGGAAGGGACTCTGAGTTCTGTCTGAGGGTAGGGTTCCTATGGCTCTTGCCTACCCCACAAGGGATGAGGAGCAGAGCAGGGGCACTGAGGCTGGAGGCCTGGCTGTTCACATTTCCCGTCACCCTGCTGAGGCCCAGCTGGGGCCACCTGGAGTGGGGGCCATCTGCCCTCCACGCAGTGGGTGTTGGCTCTGTAATGTTTCCTGGTACTGACAACATGTCCGGCATGGTTCCAATAGCTTTTCTTGTAAGTATGAACACATTTACTCCTCAGAACTGCAACAGCCCTATGAGGGAGGCACCTCATTATCTCCATTTTCAGATGAGGAAGTTGAGACACAAAGGAGTGGAGTGGTTTGTCCATGTCACACAGCCCAGACAGTAGCAGGGCGTACCTTCGAGTCTTTCAAGTCTGACGGCACAGGCACTGTGCTCTGGTGCCCCTCCACGGGTGGGCGCAGGGGTGACATCGCACTCCCCTGCTTCCCTGGATGCCGGAGTGCCAACCTGGGCCTGGTCCCCAGAGAACAGCCACTCCAGATAGTGGTGCCTGGGGTCACAGCTCCATTTGTCCTCTGCAGCCTGTCTCCACAGCAGACAGTGTTTGAATTTTTGTGTCCAGTGACCGTTGATGGTCTGGGCCCCCCACTTCCACAGTAAATAGAGGGGCGAGTCTCATAGCAGCCAGGCGTGGCCACCAGATGTCAGCAGGCTGGAGAGAGTCCTTTCTCCTCCTCCCCAAAGCCTTGCTTATACTTTGCAGGTGAGCAAATGAGCCCCATCACCCATGGGAAGATGTTCAGGCTTATTTGTGCCCCATCTTATCATACCCTACAGAGACCCTTGGCCCTGGCTAAATGGCTCTACCTACTATTCCCTACTCTTGGCTCAGAACTTAGCTCCCAACACAGTTGGGAATTTACCATCCAGCCTCCCCATGGCTTCCTTATCCCCTTTCATGGAACATTTTCTCATCCCCTGTTGATGTGCCAAGGACTTACATCATCTCATTTAGTCCAACAACCAGTGATGTGGATATTATCCCCATTCTACAGATGAGGAAGCCAAAGCCCAGGTTTGTTAGACCCCAAGGCCAGCGAGAGCTCTTTGCATGACTGCACATTACTCTGGGATGCACCTTAGGGATGGAGGCCCCAAAATGAAAGGCCCAGGCCTGCCCTCAGGAGCGTAAACCTTGTGACCAAGAATACAGTGACCTTCTATTGACAGGGGTGGGGATGCTTGGCTGCCTGGGTGGAGTCCCAGTCATACCACTTAGTGTCGTGGTCCTAACCTCTGACCCTCATTTTGCTCATCTGTGAAGTGGGGGCAGCTATTCGCTGAGGGGTTTGAGAATAGATTATCACTGGGTACACAATAAAGGTAACAACTGTATGATTATTTCCCGGGGTCCTGCCAGGCCTTGATTACTCAGTGAGCTTTCATGGCAGCTTTAAGAAGTGAGTACTTGGCCCAAAGCTCTCCCAAGGCCCAGAGCCGCCTCTGCACAGTACTTAGACAGGGCTAGTGAGTAACAGAAGGCTAGATGGGGAAATGGAGAGGTCACAGGCCCATGGCAAGGGCTGCACCCCCATCGTCTTCCCCACCTCGTCTTTTCCTCATTCACTGAAGCCTCGTATTCTGGGGTGACGCATAGTGGGAAATAGTTTTTAAAAGTTGTGGGCTAAGAGGCCATCTCTTCCTGAATTCATGAGCTGTGAAATCTCCTGCAGTATTTCCACACATCCTCAGAGGAGGCAAAAAGCCCAGCTGCTTAGGAGTCAGGAACCACAGCTGGCCCGGTCAGACGTCATGGTCTCTGGTCCCCTGTGCCAGAGCCTCTTCTCCCCTACTGGGGTCCAGGCCGCAGAGGTAGAGTCCATCTCAGCCCGCTCCCATGTCTGAGGAGGAAGCCGAGTACGGGCCTCCAGCCTCCTCATGGTTTCCGGGAGGCTCAACTCTGCCAAACCAAGATTGGGGAAATCAATTAGGAGTTCATAAATTACCACCCTGAAGCGCTTTGAAACCATTTGAAGAGTTAATCAAACAAGTTATGACATCAACACCATCACAGAAAGAATATTAAATTACCTCTTTAAATGAAGGCTTTTCTGTTTTTTTAATAAAAGGATTTTCTGTTAATTCACATAATTGCCTCCTGTTAACATGCTTGCCAGAATTGAAAAGAAAAAAAATCCGTTAAACTTGGATTGTGTCAGATACGTTAGGAATTAAATTATAGGCAACAAAAAATTCCCGGGTTTTCACGTCTGGGTTTTAATTTTTTTTAAAAATCCACAACTTTTATTTCCTAGTTGGGATCATTTTTATAGGTTTAAGATGCGTAAAGACAAGCAGTAACTTGCAGTAAATTAAAAATATGTTTATTTATATACCCACACTGCTGCCAAATTCCAGCCCTCCACATACCCCAGCAGAAGGTATTACTCTCCTACTACAGTGACTTACCCAACCACAGTAACATTTTTATTCTCCCTCTTCTTTCAAGGCACATTCCAAGCCCAACTTGGGTGGTGTCGCAGAAGAAGTGTGGTGTGCACGCATTTAAATACAGACTAACTGTCCCCCATGATCCCAATGCACTAGCGAGGGAAATACGCAATGTACGCATATGCACCGATACAGGATGACTTCAAAGAGAGAGGAGATTGTTTTAAGATTACTGTAGAAACTGCTCTACTAGACCAAAAACTTCTAGAAGGCAGAGCTATCTCTGGCCCAATCCATACCTGGTGCTTAAGAGAGGAAAGCCTGGGGGTGGAGGGCAGGGCCAGGCCTAATCTATGAGGTGAAGTCAAAAAGAAAATGAGGTCACTCCTCATGCCCATTTGTGACCCACTGGAGCACCCCTGATGTTGGCTAACTCAGGCTAAAGCAAGACCAGGTGAGGCAGTTCAAGGACCCCGGCTTGGGCACCGCAGGGCAGGGGAGGGGCGCTAGGCAGTTCAAGGACCCCGGCTCGGGCACTGCCGGGCAGGGGAAGGGCGCTGCTCTCTTCACCTGGGGTCTGTCTCCAGTCAGAGCGGAAGGAAGTTTCCCTCAGAGGTGGATTTACCCCAAAGCTTCAGAGCCCCACACTTACATGGGCCTCTTCCAAGACCCTGTACCTATTTGGTTTTTCTTCCCCTTCTTTTCTTTTATTGTCTGTCTGTCTGTCTGTCTATCTATCTATCTATCTATCATCTATCTATCATAGAGAGAGAGAGAGAGCACAAGCAGGGGGAGTGGGAGAGGGAGAAGCAGGCTTCCCGCGGAGCAAGGAGCCCAATATGGGGCTTGATCCCAGGACCCTGGGATCATGACCTGAGCTGAAGGCAGATGCTTAACTGACTGAGCCACCCAGGTGTCCCTAGAATGACCTTCTGACATGACCTAGGCCTGGCTCTGCTACCAGAGGCTTCAAGGAGGGCATGGCTCCATTCGGGGATCTCACACTTACTGGGAGGGCACTCAGGGCCACGGGAGAGCACTGGGAATCTCTGTTCTCAGCAGAATGGTGTGCGCTGGACACTCCACACCTGGCTGTCTACGGCCCACATCCTCCCTCCCTTCCCTCCAGCAGGGCCCTTCGCCCCTTCGGGGAATGTTCTAGGAGGCTCAGAACTCCCCTTGCTTTTTCCTCGTACAGAATAATTTAGCTCTTTTTGCTTTGTGCTACCACCCTCCCGGTCATACTTCAGGACTTACTTTTTTCTCATCTAAAGGGTCCTCAAATGGTATTTTTTGTCGAGCAAGAGGCAGGAGGCCCATTCTGTGGCTTGCATTCTGTGGTTACCTGGCCAGTCTTTGCAGGCTCAAGGGTCTACTTAGAGATTTAATTTTCCTACTGAAATAAATAATATATCTCTCCACCTGGCTGCTCCCATCCTCCACCTTAGAAAGAATTCAGGTTGGGTTTTTGTTTATTTGTTTTTATTTTTTAAATTTTTAAAAAGATATATATATATTTATTTATTTACTTGAGAGAGAGAGACAGTGCATGAGCAGGAGGGGCAGAGGGAGAGGGAGAGAGAATCTCAAGCCGACTCCTCGATGAGCATGAAGCCTGATGCAGGGCTCGATCCCACAACCCTGAGCCAATACCAAGAGTCGGACGGACACTCAACAAACTAAGCCACCCAGGCACCCTTAATTGCTTGTTTTTAAAACTATCTTTACCCTTCTTGTTATGGCTCCATTTTATCAAGAAGAAAGTGCCCCTCGGGGAGGATGCGATGTATAGATCTGAGAGTCTTCAGTGATTGTTGGGGCTGTGAGAGCAGGTGAGGGCCTCGAGCCTGTAAATGTAGGGAGAGAGGGACAGGGAGGCCGAGGGGCCCCAGGAAAGTGCCAGGGCCCGGGAGAAGGAAGATAGAGTAGAAATCACAAAGTAGAAGTCACAGGCAGCTTCCTGCCCAGCTATTCTGTTTGGTCAGCACAGTTTAAAAATATAGACATGGTGATTTATTCTAAAATGTGATTATTTATTCAAAGAATCCCAAAACAGAAAACAGAAAAAAAAAATCTCCCGGAGTCCTGCCACTTGCTCACGGCATTGACATTTTGCTTTTTTTCTTCTAGTTAAACAAACAAACAAACAAACAAAACTAATAAGGTGTTTTGTTTTGTTTTTACATAAAGTCCAATTACGGTGTTGAAATGACAGTTTCGAATTCATTCAAAGCCTTCCCTCATTGGGCAGGGGAACCCTTTAACCAAACGTGAGCGGTACCATCGAAAATTGTGAAATGGAGTCAGAATTAACAAGAGGCCCCTGTGTTAATTATTCCTGGAAACAGCACCTCGAAGTCAAGGCCACTGTTCGACAGAGGGAAATGCCACTCTAGGTCTTAGTGGTCAATTATCACTTGGCCTCTGAATTCTCTGTTATCACAGTATCTTCAAATGTTTTAAAATTAGCAGTAAGTGTCGAGCACCTGGGTGGCTCAGTCGTTAAGTGTCTGCCTTCAGCTCAGGTCATGATCCTGGGGTCCTGGGATCGAGCCCCACATTGGGCTCCCTGCTTGGCGGGAAGCCTGCTTCTCCCTCTCCCACTCCCCCTGCTTGTGTTCCAGCTCTCGCTGTGTCTCTCTCTGTCAAATAAATAAAATCTTAAAAAAAAATAAAATAAATAAAATAAAATTAGCAGTAAGTGTCTTAGTTTAGGTTCCCTCAAGAGCTGACCCTGAGACCAGGGTTTGGGTTCAAGTTGTTTATTTGTAATGTAGGCGCTCCAGGAGCGCGGAGCTGAGTGAGGGGAGTCTGGGAGGGAAGAGAGCCCGACAGGATGAGCAGCAGCAGGTTAGCACTCCGGGCAGACTTCCCACCGAGGTCCCACTGAGCGGGGAGGAAGCTGGGGTGCCTATTCACCAACACCTGCCCCTCATTAGCAATAACTTTTGAGGGTAACTCCTCCTATTTTAGCCCTGACCAGCACAAAGACCAGAAAACACCCTCCAGCAGGGAGATATGGGGGCTTGAGGGAGGAAGCCTTTTGTGTAGTGTAAGGGGGACTGCCCACTTAACACGGGCGCCATCTGAGCCGAGGAATGGAACAGGGCAAGGATAGCCTCTCCTTCAGCTGCCTACATGTAAACAGCAGCAGATTTCTCCCAAAACTCTGGCTTTCTGACTTCTCATAAAAACATCAGACAATCTGGGCTCGCATTCCCACAGGGAAGGATAAGCTGCTGTGCCCTTCAGGGGAGAAGTTGCTCTCTTTGCTGCCACAGTCCCCACCCCTCCCTGTTGTCTCCTGCCTGAGGCCAACAGTTAGGGGTTTTGTCTGTTTTATTCTCTAACACCCACCCAACCCACTTCCCTCCTCGATGTTACCTGCGGCCCCTCCAGGAAGGAGCCCGAGTTTGCTATCCTTTGAGGAGGAGACAGGCCAAGTAGTCTTCAGGTTGGCATTTGGTTTCCTGGGACCAAACCTTTAAATATGAAGCTGTAACAGAAACCTGGAGGCCTCTCTTGACAACCTGCCCAGCTCTCATTATGACATTTAGCCTGTGATTGATATTGTGTGTGTCATCGAGACCTTGGCAGTTAATCTCTGGGTCGAATCTATGGAAACCAAACAGAACAGATTTGTCTTCCCCTTCCATTTTGGCTGTGGTCTGGGAAACAGACACTCTCGGCCTCTCTGAGATTCAGAAATTTGGGAGCCGTGCAGAGAGGGATGCACACAAGCCGCCTTCAGGATTTGGAAAGATTACAGGTCTGTGGTTTCTGGACTGTTCTGTGCTTTGTTCTCTTCCCCCATCAAATCTGCACACTGGAGGATAATAGATCCCAGAGCTCCTTCTGCGTGCCAAGCTGCTCTGGGTAGACCGCACCACTTCCTCTTCTGTCTGGAAATCCAGCCGAGGCTTTCAGCACGGGGATGGGGATGGAGATGGGGGTGGGGGTGGGGATGGGGGTGGCTCCTTCCACAGTGTAATGAAGGAGGAACAGCCTCCGCAAGGGTGAGGTCAGCTTCAGTGACCAAAGGAGGCAGGCAGAGGTTTCAGAATGCAATTTACTCCAGCGTAATCACCTCTCTAAAGCCTCCTTTAGTGGCCGACAGGGTTGTTTGGGCTGGTTCCCACAACAGAAGTTTCTGGCCATCCCTGGAAACAACTCCTCCCTTTGTGACTGGAAACACCAGCAGGCAGGCCCCACAGCAGAGTTTGGGCCTGAGCAACCACAGGAGACTCTCTGTGCTACATGGTGCCCATCGCTCACCTTTGCCCCTCCTCCATTAGCCAAAAGACTCAGACCTGCCTCATCACCTCTGGCTGAGTCCTTGTTAGCACAGGCCTTATTCCCTTCCCTCTCAGCCATTCACTCACTCATTCCACCCATTTGCTACCTGTCAGACACTGGGGCTCAAGAAATAAAGCCATCATCAGGGAGTCCCTGGGTAAGGTCATCCAGCTCTTCCCTCCTCCCAGTCCTGCACCTTATTCTGGGCTAGAGATATGGCCTCTCCTTCAGTGAGAAGATAGGAAGTATACTGAGCACCTTCAATCCTTCTCTACCCTTCTCTTGACTCACCAGCTCCTTGACTCTTTAGCCACACTCTTGGGCAATCATTGTCAATCTTCAGGGAGCATCGGACTCACTTGGGAGCTTGTTAACATACACACTCCTAGGCTCCGAGCCCCAGTCCAGGATGTAACCCAGGAATCTGTATTTCTAGCAAGTGCCACATGATTCAGACCCACTCTTTAGATCACACTTCGAGAGAATCCAGTGAAGGTTCACCTCTGTTGCCGTCACCCCCAACCCAGGATGTTGCAGGAGGAAGTCACAAATCCTGGCTTCCCATAATCCGCAAAGACACACAGCTAGCTAGTGATCCTTTAATTCATCTGCTGTGAACTTGGGAGAATCCAGTTCCTCAGAGCAGGTTCCTTAACTCCTTTTCTTCTTAACATTTTTTAATGAAAAATATCAACGACACACAGAGAAACTGTGGCTACCTTGCAACCATCATCCAACCCCAACCACCACCATCCATGGGCAATCCTGCCTCTTACCTACCTCCACCTCTACTCCCCACCCCATACACAAATGTATTGATATATTTACCCAAGAATATTATTTTTGAAGCAAATCCCAAACATTATATCATTTCATCTGTGAATATTTTGATATGTATTTCCAAAAGGTAAGGACCTGTGGTATAATTTAGCTGTCCTTGGAATCTCCTGCAAATTGGTTGTTAGGTCTAGACTCTGAGGACTTTGCTAGGATTCAGGTTTTCCTTTGGCGAGATTCTCATGGCAATGGTGTGTTCTCCCAACAGAAGGTCTGTAATGTCTGATTCTCTCTTCTTGTGTGGTGAACAGTCAGAGTTGAATGCCTATATCCAATAGTCCACCAGGTGTTGTAAAATGGGGCTTTCTTCCTTATTATCTGGAATACTTCTATAAAAGAGCAAATTTCCCTCATCTACAGAGTAGTACGATTTGTATCGGAAAGGAATAATAAATGCTAGATTCTTTCCTTCTACTTATCTGTCTGCAAAATAATGAGCGGGTCCCCTACATCTTCCAACAGTGAATAGTGTTTTAAGTATCATTAAGATTTAAATGTTTGATGTGTTTCAGTCCATTGCAGTTATTTTTATTATTCATATTCAAATTGTCCCCTTTTGACAAGTGGCAACCTCTCTGAGTTGTGTTCTAAGTCTTTTGACATGATCCTAGTGGTCTCTGAAGCTAGCAAACTTTTTTTTTAAGATTTGTTTATTTGAAAGAGAGAGAGAAAAACAGCAGTGTGCAAGTGTGTGTGGGGAGCGGCAGTGGGAGAGGGAGAGAGAGTCCCAAGCAGACTCCTTGCTGAGTGTAGAGCCCGACACAGGGCTCAATCTCACAACCCTGAGATCTCGACCTGAGCAGTAACCAAGAGTCGGAGGAGGCTTAACCGACTGAACCACCGAGGCACCCTATGCTAGCAAACTTTTTTTATATTCTTCAAATCCCTGACGTGCCCCCCTCACACTGCACCCCCACCCCTATCTCCCAGCAACTATTTCTTTCTCAGAAGACCAAGACCATGTGTTACAGACATTCTCAATTTACAATTCTCCTCATCTGTAAAATAGAGATAATAATAATAATGCCTACCTCAGAAGGTTGTTAAGAAGATTAAATGAGTTAATAATTGTAAAGTACTTGGAACAGTGCCTGGCGCAAAGTAAGGCCAGCTAAGTATTTGTTAAATAAATAACACTCCCTCTCCATCACTCACCTCCATGGTTCTCAGTCTTGCTGCCCTTTTCAGTCTAAGAGTGTAACTTCCCCTCGGGCTGGCTGAGTGTAGATGCATCGCTGCCCAATTCCACAGCGAATTCCTTTCCTTGGGGACAATGGAAACTCTTCTCCCGCATTCCATTTGCAGAGCTTGACATGCTCTCCAAATATGCATTTCAATCTCCAAACACAGCTTTCCAGCTTGGAACATCTCCTCTGACCCCCGGTAGGTTAGCACAACTGCCAATCCCCTCGAGTGAGAGCCGCCAACATTGCCTTCAACTGCCCTAACGCGCCGAGGGACCCTCACGCAGCCAAGCCTCCTCCCAGCTGAGGGCTCCTGAAGCTCCCAGAACGTGCATGGCTGCTCGGATCAAACAGGCTCTGGGTTTACAGGTGTGCCCTTTCCACCGGCCGACAGCTGCCTGCAGGTGTGGAGAATCACAGGCCTGGAATGGCAGGAACCATGGCCAGAGCCCACAGATTCCAATCAGATAAAGGAAAAACTAGGCACCAAAGGGGGGCTAAAAGCTAAAAGAAAGGAGGCAAAGGACTGGCAGCCTACAGGGATTTCTGAGCCTTGAAGCCTGTCTTAGGTCTGCTGCAAACCCTCCTTGGCCCATGTCAGAGGGCCACCAACCCTCTCACACTGAAGGAGACTGGAACGTTGGTGAAGTGTTGTGTAACTGCCATCATGGCCCTCCTTGGTTACCCCTGTGGCCCTGGGGAGAGGAGGAGGGAGCACAGCAGGCCGGCGAAATGCCTGCTGATTCTGAAGATCAGCTTAACCCCACCTCTTTTTGTAAAGACCATTCCCTACCTCTGTCCCCTGCTAACCCATAGTCCTGACCCCCTCTCATGACCAATTGCAGAAAGGAAAAAAAATCCCGTGGCTCCAAATGACATCCAGAGAACCAAAGACAAGCCTCCAAAATGCCTACCCACCTGCCAAGAGGCTGCCGCCGAAGGTGGAGGGAGAGGTAGAAGCGGATGAGTACTGCACTCCCGGAGCCTTCGAGCTGGAGCGTCTCTTCTGGAAGGGCAGTCCTCAGTACACCCACGTCAACGAGGTCTGGCCCCAGCTCTACATCGGTGATGAGTAAGTGTCCAGGCCAAGCCCCACCTCCGGCCTCACCCAGGAGAAGGCAGCCAGCCCCCCTCCCCACATCACACCCTTCACCTGCTCTTAGCCAGGAGCTGTTGCTTTTTAGCTTAGTGGTGTTGTGAGCACTCAGTTAGGGCTGGCTTTATTTTCATAGTCTAGGAAACCCAGAGAAGGGGCTTAGGCAACATAGAGGTTTATTGCTCTTTTGTATAGAAGAAGTCCAGAGGAAGGTCAGCTGGGGCTGGCATGGCAACCCCAGGAGCATCAGGGTCTCAGGCTCCTGTGCTCCTGCCCCACCATCCTTCCTCGAAGTTGTGGCATGGCCCAAGAGTGCTGATAGGGCTCCAGCTACCATCTGTGGGATGGATCCAGGCCACAGAAGCATAAACAGAAAGGAAGAGCAAAAGGGCATCTTTCCAGAGGGAAGGGTCACCCAAGACCTCCCTGGCCCCTTGCTGCAAGGGAGGCTGGGAAACGGAGCCTTTTCCTTTAGCTGGGGATAATACCAGCAAGAACGAAGTCAGTGCTCAGATCGGTGGCACGTCAACCTAGGTGTTGGGAAGCATGGTAGGCCTGGCAAGGTTGAGGTCATCATCCGCTCCTCTAGATGTTTATAGCCATTTCCCACTCCCTCAAACAACTGGGAAACATCTACTGTAAATAATATTAATAATAATAATGATGCCTAGCATTTATTGATTACTATGTTCCAGGCACTGTGCTAAGCATCTTGCATGAATGATCTCATTTTATTTTCACGATAGCCCAATGAAAGAGGACATCTAATTTCTCCCACAAGGCACAGGGCAGTTAAGCAACTGGCCCAAGGTCCACAGCTCAGTAGGTGGTAGAGAGCTGGGATTCAAACGCACTTCTGCCCAACCCAGAAGCTTTTACCTTAACCAGCACTCCTACTCCTCCCTCCATTCCCCAGGATTCCTACTCAGGTTCCATCTCTCCCCGGAGGTGATGGTGAAGGACCCCTGCATGTGTGACGTTAATAAACACCTTGCTGCTTAAAACCTAGAGATAACTGTCTAGACACGGGAAATCCCAAGGGCAGCATCTCTTGTCCTTTTTTTCTTAATATTTTTAAATTGAAAAAGTTAGAAAAATTACATGCCCTTTTATACTGACTTAAACTAAATAGAGGGTTGTAAAAACAAACTGCATAATTTCCCTCTGTCCTCTCTTAATTCTGCCATTGAGTAACCAGTATTACGCTCACTTGCATACTTGCATTATTTTATGTACGCTATTGCAAACATAAGGTAACATATACACACATATAAAGGGTCTTCGTTTCTTTTAAACAATTTTTAGGGGGGGAAAAAGGAATCGTACTATTCTGTACTTTTACTATTCCATAGTAGTGCCATCCTGAAATTTATGCAATCATTTCCCAGTTGTGAACATTAGGGGAACCTCAGTGATGGGTATATGGGACTCTCTGTACTGTTTTTCTTTTTGAAAATAATAGCTTTATTGAGATATGGCTCACATTCCATAAAATTCACCTTTCTAAAGTGCACAACTCAGTGGCTTTATTACATTTACCAAGCTGTGCAACCAGCACCACTCGTTCGAAAGCATTTTCAAAAAGAAAGAAAGAAAGAAAGAAAGAAAGAAAGAAAGAAAGAAAGAAAGAAAGAAAGAAAGAAAGAAAGAAAGCATTTTCTTTTTTTTTTAAAGATTTTATTTATTTATTCATGAGAGATGGGGGGAGAGAGAGAGAGAGAGAGAGAAGCAGGCTCCCAAGGAGCAGGGAGCCCGATGCGGGACTCGATCCCAGGACCCTGGGATCATGACCTGAGCTGAAGGCAGATGCTTAACCATCTGAGCCACCCAGGCGCCCAGAAAGAAAGCATGTTCATCACCTCAAAAGGAACCACCTCAAAATTCTCCATTCCCCATCTTCTTGCCACGCAACCACCCATCTGCTTTCTAAGGTACACATATACCTTGACCCCAATATCACTTTAAGAAATGTAATTTACCAAAATAAGAGTAACAGTACATAAGGAAACATGCAGAACAATGTGTATTTTACCCCTGCAGTAGCAAAAAAAAAAAAAAGAAAAAAAAAGGAAGGGGGTGGGAATCTGAATCTCTTGTCTCTTAGTTATAAAGTATTACATAAATGCAGTGAATATCTGGTTTCCCTATTATACAAGTAATTACATGGTTATTGTACAAATATAGAAGTCTTAGGTTCTCTATTTGTAGTGGGTTAACAAGAGGACCTTCCTCATTGGGTTGTGTGGATTAAGTCAGATGGTATATGTAAAATGTGAGCGCAGTGCCTAATACATAGTGAGTGCTCATTAAAGGTTAGCTCTAGTAATAGTGATTAATGTAAGGAAGAAAACTTAAATCTCTCAGAGCAATCACCAAACCCCATTCTCTGAAGCCACTCCTATTAATATTTCCTCCTAGACTTTCTGTGTATTTTATTTATTTATTTATTTATTTATTATTTTGGCTTTAAAACTTGCTTTTATATAGTTGTAACCATACTGATTATTCATTTTATCTTTTTTCCCACATAGCGTCATTCATAAACTTTTTCCTTACTACATACTTCTTATACATTTAATTATAATATCATGCTATATATCAGATAATAATATATCAGGTGGATATAAGGTCATTTATTTAACCACTTCCCTATTGTTGGGCTTATCAGTTATTTCCATGTTCTCACCTTTATAAATACTGCAGTGGCCATCTTTATGCATAAATCTTTTCATATTTAGGATTATTTCCTTAGATCTGACCCTAAAAATGGTATAACTGGGGGAAGGAGGATTAAGATTTTAAGACTTATGCTGTCCCTGTGTCTTTTATCTATGCCGTTCCCTTTGCCTAAGAGGCCCTGCCCTTCACCTCATCTCTGTGTCCAGATTCCATTA
The DNA here is from genome assembly GCF_009762305.2 of Zalophus californianus. Taxonomy (NCBI): domain Eukaryota; kingdom Metazoa; phylum Chordata; class Mammalia; order Carnivora; family Otariidae; genus Zalophus; species Zalophus californianus. Next base: position 35,533,694 of record NC_045609.1, on the reverse strand, counting down.
GACCTCTACAATGACCACTCAAATCACTTCTGCCGTGAAGCTAGATTTACCCAACCCCCATAGTGAGAAGAGTTTTTCTCTGTATGTCATATACTATATTTACATTTCCTACAGCTAATAATAGTAACAGCTACATTGTATCATATACATCTTACCATGTGCTCTGCCCTGTGCTAGTCAACCCAATGAAGGAGGTTCCATTATTACTCTCATTTTACAAATGGGCAAACTAGGGCTCAGAGAGTTCATCCATTTGCTCAGTCAGTCGGTATTTACTAGGCACCTTGCTAGGTGCCGTGCGGGATACAAAGAGGAAATTGAGGCTCAGAGAAATTAAGTGATCAGCCCGAGGTCATACCACCAGTAAATGGCGGAATTTATACCTAAACTCAGATCTAGAAAATGTGGTCAATCAGGTAAAGAAGCACTATTATAGCTGAGGAGAAGGGATGTGTAGAAATGTAACAGGGAACAGAAGGAGAATGGGTAGTGGAGTGGAAAGAGTGTGGGGTTCAATCTTGGCTCTGCCAATCACCAATTCTGTGATCTTAGACTATCTGTTTTACCTCTCTTCACCTCCTATGGCAGCAGAGATAGGGCTCATTTCATGCTGTGAAGATGAGATGAATTAAAACAAGTAGAGTTTGCTAGGCACATAGTAAATAAATGCTGCTAAGTGTTTGGTACTATTATGATTCTGAGGAAGCGTCACAGAAGAGGTGAATTCCAAACATGACTCCGGAAGATGGGTAGGACTTCGACAGAGTCCTGGGCAGAGACCGCAGGATGAAGAAGTGAACGGGGTGAGAATAAGCAGGGTGGTTTGTCTGGAACACAGGGGATAAACGTGGTAGAGCTACACTCTCAGGAGGTCTAGAACCGAGCCACATTTGACCACCACGTGGTCAGCTCAGACTTAGCCGTGCTGTGGCAACAGGTGACCCCAACATCTTGGTGGCCTACCACAGCAATGGGTCATTTCTCATGCACATGACATGTCCGAGCTGGGCTAGTTCTAACTCTGCTCGACCTACATGTCCCTCCAAGACTCAGGATCTGGGCTGACAGAGCAGCCCCTACCTGGGATCCTGCCTGTCTTCTGGTAGAGAGAAGGGACATGGAGAATCACAAGTGGACTCAGAAGTGACATGTGCCACTTATGCCCACATATTTCAGTGGCCAAAGCAAGTCCAAGCCAAACCCTCATGTTACTAGGGCAGGAAAGTGTAACCTGTCCCTAGGGAGGGGCAGCGACTACTCCAAAGGGTAACGCATAGTCTACCACGGCCACAGTCTACTCCGGGTGTAGTGGCTTTGGGCAGGTCCTTTCACTTCTCTGTGCCTATGTCCTCATCTCGAAAAATGATTACAAAGAGGATTCAGAGAAATACGGAATATAAGAACATTTTGTATAGGCAAATACAAATATTACCATTATTGTAGTTAGTGAGAAAGAAACGTGGGAAGGTAGGTCAGGGCCAGCTTGTGGAAGGCTGAATGCCAGCCAAGGGACTCTCTTCAGGAAGCCACGGAGGGTCTGAACAGGACAGACAAATTCTAGTTAATAGAGTGCCAGACAACAGGGTGTGATGCAGTAAGATATGCTTGCCTCCTGACCACAATCTTGCTTCCTTCAATCAGGGAAATGTCACTGCCCTTTCAAATCATTCCAGCACCGCCTGGTCGAGCCCCAGAACAAACACACACACACACACACACACACACACACACACACACACACACACACACACACACACACACACACACACGCCCGGTCTGGGCAGGCTCCACAGTCAGTGTGTGTGACCTGCGTACACAGCGGGGGCAGGGGTGCTTGTCCTCATTTCTGCTCAGGGTTCCTCCCCGACACGCTTACAGGGTAATGAGACTCACAAATGCTTCTTGAGAGAGCAGTTAATTCTGCTGCCAGTGCAACCACATGGAGGTTATAACCCTGCTGAGAGACCACAGGGCTGCCTCTGTTTCTTGGTCTCTTTGGTAGGTGTTGCCCAAAGCAGCAGCAAGAAGCTCACCGCTGGCCCCTCATGCACGAAGTCTCGGTTTTAATTTGACAGTTGCATTTAGGTTGAATTTTTCCTTCCCTTAAAAGCACCGAAGATTTTTGAAAGGCGAGTAGCGAGGCTCTGGAAGTTAGGGTGGTCAGGATCTAAGAGTGAGGATGGATGTCCTGGGGTAGCCAAAATCTCTGGCCTAAACCAGTGATGCCTGGGACCCGCTGGGGACCAGACTTAGCCTAAAGAAGCAGCCACTTTTTCTCCTTCCTCTCCCCTCAAGGGCCTCTCTATGCCCCTCAAGGGCTTCTTTAGGGAGAGAGGCAGAATGGCCAAGGCTCTGCTCCAAAGCCACAGCGCCCGGTCAAATACTGGTCCCCATGTGGCCTTGGGCAAGTCACTCACGCTTTCTGAGATTGTTTCTTTACCTATAAGATATGGATCCAGTGAGTTAACACATCTACCACTTGGCACAGTGAGTGGCACACCAAGTAAGTGTGAACTACAGACCAGGCATGTTCTCGAAATTCAACTCCCAGTGTGAGAAGTAGGCAAAGAACAGTCATTGTGCTCTGCCATGAAGGGTCCTTCTGTGCTGAGGGCAGCCTTGAGGCAGAAAACACCTCTGGGCAAATTTCTCTCATGAGATGTTATCACGAACCCAAGGTGTCAGGTTGGAAGGAAGGTCCCTCCTAACGGGGCTTTCTCTGGCTCGTGCACCAGCCGCCCCCACAGATCCTGCCCTGGCCTCCCATGAACCCACATGGCCTACGGAGGCAGTGCCACACCAAAACCCTAGGGGCCTGGGGATTTCAGAACTTCTAGAGCATTTTCTCAGTCTCAGCTTATTCCAAGGGGATTCACCAAGTGGAGTGCCTGGTGACTCCGAGTCCCCATTGCTTGCCAGCCCACGGTGGGCAGAGTTGACACCACCGCTGCGGCCGGCCTGGTGAGAAGGAGCTACAGATGGGAGGGAGATCTGGTTAGTATTGAGTTGCTGGGTCAGCAGAAGGGGCTGGGCCAGGCCAACTGGCTCCCGGTCAGGTATTCTCACCAGGAAGTCATTCTGGCTGGCTCAAGGCATAGCCACCCTCTCCCCACCCATTTCCCAGAGATTGGTAGGGGGTCTGGAGTAGAGCATAGGGCCTCAAATGGGAATCAGGGCACAGAGTTCAAGCCCCCCAGTGAGGGTGCTCATTATGTGTGGCCTGTAGCACAACATTTTCCTGTTCTGGGACTCAGTTTCTTTATTTGTAAAATAAAGGGATGATTTCAAAGGTCCCTTCCAGCTCTAAAATGAAATTCTTTAAGAAATGTGCTATTAAATAAATTGGGCTTTATTAGGTTCAAGCACATACTTGTTTTATTACTTTTAAGTCATTCAAATTAGATTCAAATTAGGTTAACCAAGTGTTGCCCTCCAGAGAGCCAGGGACCGGCGTCAATGATGAGATAAGAATAATTCATCGCCTCTTATCAATCAGCAGTCCCTAAATGGGTGCTTCAAAAGTGCTTGAGTATGCTTGAAAGCACTAAGTTTCTGTAATTTAAATATTCTCCCTTTAATCTTATTCACATCTTTCATTTGCTTAGCAAAATCTTTTTTCTTTTTTCTTTTTTTTCCCCCTGCAGTCAGCAGGAGGGGAAATATCCTGGCTACTGTTGAAGTGATTGCAAATTCCCAGGCAGGACAGCCTCCCATAGGCTTGGCTGAAGCAGGAAAATTGAGAAATCGCTCTTCTCCCTCCCCACGTCAGCATCCCTGTGAGCCAACACCATGGTGCTAAGTTGCTCTGTCGCCTGAGCGGCGGGGCTGGTAAGCAGCTCTCCATTTTTATTAGAATACAGTTGCCTCCAAGGTCTGGCTTTTGGGGGTCATCAATAGCCAGCTGCCCTTCCCCATAAAGCAGGACTCCTCCCTGTGGCCGTTCCTACTCAGCCTGACCACCCTTTCAAGTTGCTCTCTTGCCCTTTCTGCTTTTCTCCTCCCAGCCAGACCAACAGCCTCAAAAGCAGAGGCATCTCCCCAGGCCTGGCCTGTAGTCGAAGAGGCTGGAAAGTGAGGTGAAAGCAAATCAGCCAGCTGACACGACCCTCAGCCTATGAAGAGGGCCTCTCACCGGTGCGCCCGGACAGCTACACCCGCTTCCCACCAAAAGAAGGAACTAATTCAGCCTTCAGGCACCAAGCAGAGCTAACCCTTGACTGGCTTCTCCAGGGTGGGGCATGGCTGCTTTAGGATGCAGTGAAAGCACAGCCAAGGTTCACAATTTAACGAGCTGAATGTTAACAGAAAGAACTAGAAACCCTGGATTCTGAACCTCCAAGTACCAAAGGTGACTTGAATACAACTGGGGACCGGTCATGGGCAGAGTGAATGGGAGAGGACCGGGCTGGGCCTTTCCAGCTTCTCAGTGAGGGCCTCAAGCAACATCAACCACTTCCTTTCACGCATAGCCAAATGCCTAGTCTAGTTATTAAGGCAACATCATTTCTCAGTTCCAGGCCTCCCTCCGAATATTCTCTTTCTCCTCTCAGCCTCCATCCCTGGGGCAGACGATGAAGAGGTTTCTAACAAGAGTTAAAAATGCTGGGGCCACCTTATATCTTTGAGTAGCCAGTGTCTCCTGAGAACTAAGGAAAACATCAATAAAATCATGGCATATGCTTACTTATTGACTATCTGACATATTCATTATGGAAATTTACAAATGAAAAGAAGACAAACTCTCCATAATCCCCTTACCCAGGGATAGCCACCGATAACATTTTGTTGTACATCTTTCTACTGTTTTTCTCCCTTGAATTTTTCTTTTAACCTTTCAAAGAAACTAGAGTATTGCGTCCTTCACTTTACAAGCATCTTGTAAGGAAAGTGCCGTCAGAGTAATTGGTTCTGTTTAACAAAGAAAGAAAACTGAAGGTCCCAGAGGTTCAGCTCTTCTAGTTCGTGCAGCATTGTGTAAGCTTACACACTGCACCTGTCAGCCCCGTGTGTTCTGAGGGGCCTCAAAAGCAAACAGCTTCATCGTCAGCAAGTAACAAGAACACCCAAGAAACTAGAAAGCCAGGGAATTCCCCTTTCATAGCAGGTGAGTTGATGGAGATCAAAAGCTCAAAATGTGCCCACTGTTTTGAAATCTACCTGCAGGGGGTAGGTATGGTGAGGACTCCAAAGGAGAGGGTCCCCATCAGGGTCATGCCCAGGAAATGACGCCCACATGCGTCAGACACACCAGAAGGAACAGGGTGCCAGATTACAGTCGGGGGCAGGAAATCAGCAGGTCCTCCCAGACATAAGGGTGTGGAGAACTGCCTGATCATTAGCGGTCTTTCTTCAGGGTCCAGTGCAGAATCCTGGCAACGTGGGAGCAGCTGGTTTCCCACCGCATGGGAGCTGGGGGAGGGCTTGTGTAGACGGAGACATGCGAGTCCCTCCTCCGCTCTGCGCAAGAGCCTACACCTGCGGAAAATGGGCTTTCAGGCAGATGCTGAGGTCTTTGGGCTGGGAGTCAGGAGGGCACCGAGAGGTCTGGAGAAGTGAAATGTCAGGAGTGCTGCCCAAGGAGACTGCTTCACCAAGAGTGCTCTTATTCGTAATTCCTCAAGGGTGGTGGGTTGAAACAAGCTTCCTGGAGGAGCTTCAGAGGGGCTGGAAGGAGGCTGGGCCAGGCCAGGTAAGGAGGAAGAGAGGGGAGGTCCCTGAATGAGGAAACTGGTCCATGCCAGAAGGAAGTCATTTCCCTGGCCCTCCAATCTAGAGTAAGAATCCAGAGCCAGGCCAGAGGTTTCACACGGAGAGGAGATAAAGGGAATTGGGCCAAAAACAGAGCTATGGCAATGTTCTTCAAAAGTAAACTGCACGAGTCCAACAGACATGTGAGAAAATGTCCAACCTCATTGTTAAAAGGAATGAAAATGAGACATCTTTTTTTTTGCCTATGAAATTAGCAAAGAATAAAAATCAATGTAAAATGAGCAAGCTTTCTGGAGGATAATTTAGTAACACATATCAAACATGTTAAAAATGCTCATACCCATTGACCCAGCAATTCCACTTAAAAAATTAAAAAAAAGTCTCTCCTAAAAACATAATCAGAAATGTGCCCAAAGAAATCCAGCAAAGTTGTTTATTTATAGTGTTTCTTATAATACCCGCCACTCCCCCTTCAGGAGAGAGATAAAGATAGAGATAGAGCCAGAGTGAGAGGGAAAGGAGACAAATGTCCAAAAGTAGGAGCTGGGTGAGGTAAAATTGAGATTTCCCTACAGAATGGAACAACGTGCAGCTACTGAAGGCTATACATTGACAGAGGAAGACATTTACAATATATCACCATGTCACAGTTTTTGAAACTTACATATGGTATCATACCCTAAAACAAATCTCTATGTAAAATTTGTAAATCTATGCATAGAAGAGCAACTGGGGAATCTTACATCAAAAAGCAAATAGACTTTCTCTCTAGGGGGTAGAAAATTTTTGTGTCGGGGGGAGGGAATATGTTCTTCACATTCTGCACTGAGCATGTGTTATTTTTATAATTAGATGACATATTTTGATGACATATTATTCTTTAAACAAATTGCTTACATTAGGATTTTATTATTATTATTATTATTATTATTATTATTATTAAACATCCAGAAACTAAGGCTCCTGCATCACCTAGGTTCTAGGAGTAAATTTCTAAGTTTGTTTTTCTACGGAGCTTTTCTACTCAGCAGAAGCACATTTCTTAGTCTCTTTCCCACATAACATATCTAAGCAGGTGGCCCTAAGGTTTAAGAAAACCACAATACAGGGCTAGGGACCCCCTCTGACCCACCCCACTCCCAGAATCGCTGAGCCAGGCATTTGGGTCAGTTGGGGACCTGCCTCCGTCACAGCCGCTATGTACACCAAGGGTTCTAAGAGTTTCTCTATTTGTAGATCCCCATTCTGCCATGGATACTCTTTTGAGACTCAACTCAGAGTCTCAACTGGACTCTGAGTGTCAAGCTAGAGGGAAATCTCCAGAGCGGTGTGTAAGGACGCCACCTCCCTTGCCTGGCTCAGGCAGCCACAGGGCCCCCGAAAACCTGCAGAGGGCCTCAGACACCCCCAAGGTCTGATCCTTCCCAGGAGTCCTTTACTTGCCCTCAGACACAGCTAAAACCAGCTCTGTGGGCTGACTGTGGAGGTGTCAGGCAATGAGTCTTGTCACATATCTACCCTGATCCTTGACCCCAACAGCAGTAAAGAGCAAATTGCTATTTATTCAAACTGCCATTTGCTTATGTTGAAACCCAGTTGCTGAACCCAGAGAGAACAGTCTTTATGGTGGGGAGGAACTTCCTGTCAAAGACAGTTAATTTTAATTTTTCCACTGAGCTCAACCTCAAAGTGAGGTTGATTGCTACTCAGCAAGATGGACTGCATTAGTGGAGGCTTTAATTGAGTGCAGATCTAAGTCCCAAAAGCAAAATGTTTGTTGTATACATACTTTGGGACAAGAAGAAAAATGAATAACAGGTCTTTCTGAGGAAAAATTGAAAGCAGAATGTAGTCCATCCATAGTCAGGATGGCAGTGCCAAAGGCCAGCTGGGGGGCTTGGGGGAACTCTTCACCATCCCGTGACTAGTTCCAATGGGCTGTTTACAAATGTTTCTAAAAGCTCGATGCCTGTGTTTGGGTCTCTCTTTCCCAAACACTGGACTCTATCGTGGTTCCTCATGACCAAGAAAAAGCTCCAGGAAAACAGCGACAGATGAGGGTCCCTTGGCCAAGGGGCCATGCCAGATGTTTCTTGCTGCAAGGCTCCTTTTGGCCCAAGGTATTGATCAATGTTGGCATTCAATATGGTGCCTCTGTCTATATCCTTTATCAGTGACCTTGAGATCAGCCCTCAGTTGGAGCACGTTGCTACCTCTGGCCTCTCATTGTTATGGTTCCAGACCCTTCTCATCTCTTTCCCGAGCTGTAGAACCGGTCTTTGTGCTGTTGAGGGGAGATGTCATCTTAAAACCTAGTTAGGATCACCCCTCCTCAAACACTATCAAAAGCTGTCCTTGAGCCCCCCAGATACAGATCCAAGCACTTCCACAATCCAACCCCACACTCCCTTTCCAGACCTTTCTCTCTTCTCCTCTCACATCCTATGCTCTGGCCAAATCAGCTTCCTCCTCCCTGCCCCCCTCCCCAATCCCATCAGCAAGTCCTGTTGTGACCCCACCTGCTCCATCCACCTTCCTCTCCTGGCTGTACAACTGCAACAGCCTCCAACAGAGCTCCCTGCTTCCAGTTTTTCCCCTCTCCAGTCCATGTCCACACATCTCCAGACTGATTGTTTAAAAAGTAAACAATGCTCACCCCTTTCTTAAAACCCTCCGTAGCAGGCGGCGTTCCACCACACTGACAGTAAAACCCAAGCTCTTCCCTATGGCCTACAGGGTCCACCTTGACCCGGCTCTGCCTACTTCTCCCATTTGCTCTTGTACCACTATCATCCTTGCTACCAGAGCCACATGTGTTTGCATTCTCTCCTTAGCACTTGCTGTATCCTCAGCCTGGATGAGACACTTTTCCTCCTGCTCTGCCCCTGCCTAGCTCCTCACCCCCAGTCTTAGCTTAAATACTACCTCCCAGCAAGGCCTTCCCCCAACACCTTACCTAAAGCAGGACCACAGCCATTCCGCACAGCTCATACTGCTATCTGAAATTATCTTGTTTATTCGTTTGTTGTTTATTTGCTCTCCCCATGAGAATCTATGCTTCCTGCAGGAGCTTGACTAACCTGTTCACTGCTGCATCATCAGCACCCAGGACAGTGCCTGGCACGCAAGAGATTCTAAATCATTATTTGTGATAAATGATTGATTACAGGAAATAATAAACATTTCCTGAAAAGCCTTCATTATCTCCAGCCTCCACCCCTTGGGCTGTGCTACTTCCTTGCCCTTGCCTCCCTCTTCCCCTCTGTCACCAAGTGCTGACATTTGTAGTAAGGCAAACTCAAAGGGCTCTCTCCCCTGAAAGTCTTCCCTGGCCCCTCTAGACATAAATAACTCCTGCTGCTTCTGACAGCCTACCTCTGCCCTATATTCCAAGACCACCTACTTCAAATGACTTTATTCTTTGTTCCTGGAAATTCTTGCGTAGAAAGATAAGGCTATAAATCAGAAAAATCACAGTTGGCTCCAGGAACTTCCTGAAATCAACTCAAACAATAGACAGCTCAAATACCTCTCCTCAGAAAAATGCTTTACCCAACTAGGCAATGATTCACCTATCAAAGCAAGAGTTCTATTCTGTGTTCACAACCCCTGTGGACATCAATGTCAAGAATTTTGCCTAATCCTAATCAATTCCTTGCATGGAAACAGCATCTGAAATAATTCATTCAAGTCTCAACCCACCAAACCCTATAACATCTGGAAGGTTCAGAGGAGAGGCCTGCTTTAAAGCTGAGATGAATAGGTTATTCTGGTGGCCTTTTAAGGGATTTAGCAGGTGACAGTGCATAGTGTCTAGTACCAAGTCTTTTTTTTTTTAATTAACATATATGTAGTATTTGTTTCAGGGATACAGGTCTGTGCTTCATCAGTCTTACACAATTTACAGCGCTCACCATAGCACATACCCTCCCCAATGTCCATCACCCAGCCACCCCGTCCCTCCCACCCCCCTCCCCTCCAGCAACCCTCAGTTTGCTTCCTGAGATTAAAAGTCTCTTATGGTTTGTCTCCCTCTCTGGTTTCTTGTTTCATTTTTCCCTCCCTTCCCCTATGATCCTCTGCGTTGTTTCTCAAATTCCACGTATCAGTGAGATTATATGATAATCGTCTTTCTCGGATTGACTTATTTCGCTTAGCATAATACCCTCTAGTTCAGGGCACCCCGGTGGTTCAGTCGTTAAGTGTCTGCCTTCGGCTCAAGTCATGATCCCAGGGATTGAGACCCATGTCGGGCTCCCTGCTCAGTGGGAAGCCGGCTTCTCCTCTCTCACTCCCCCCTGCTTGTGTTCCCTCTCTTGCTGTCTTTCTCTGTCAAATAAACAAATAAAAATCTCAAAAAAAATACCCTCTAGTTCCATCCATGTCATTGCAAATGGCAAGATTGCATTCCTTTTGATGGCTGCATAATGTTCCATTATATATATACCACATCTTCTTTATCCATTCATCTGTTGATGGACATCTAGGCTTTTCCCATAGTTTGGCCATTGTGGACATTGCTGCTATAAACATTGGGGTAGCACCAACTCTTCTGTAGTTGGTGAATGATGAAAGAGTGAACGGACCAATGACTAGCTCACCTACCCCACCCTTCATTCTCTCCCTTCTCAAAGCGGCAGAACCAGGAATATGCAGCCAAGGGGTCAGTTAAAGCAGGGCTTTGGACGAGAGAAGTCCTTCGTTTCAGTGACTAGGCCTTACTTTGGAATTGATGGCAGAAACCCATGGGCAGCCCAGAGTATCCCCCACACCCATGCCAAGGCACCATGCAGCCAACCAGCCTCTCCCCTTGTGCCCAGGGCGACGGCGCTGGACCGCTACGGGCTGCAGAAGGCGGGCTTCACGCACGTGCTGAATGCGGCTCATGGCCACTGGAACGTGGACACGGGCCCCGACTACTACCGCGACATGGCCATCGAATACCACGGCGTTGAGGCCGACGACCTGCCCACCTTCGACCTCAGCGTCTTCTTCTACCCAGCGGCCGCTTTCATCGACGCGGCGCTCAGCCAGGACCACAGTAAGAGACCCGCCACCCTTGGTAGTTCAACCCCAACAAACCCGCCTGAGGCCCCGCCCCCGCGCCCCACGAAGGCCCGCCCCCACCCCCATGAGGCCCCGCCCCTCACCTTGGCTGGAGGCGGGATCTGCGCACTCTCAGAGCGGGTTCTGCAGGGCTTTTGAGTGATTGAGTTGGGACTGTCTGAGCCCCAGGAGGCTAGGAGCCACACTGAGCGTGCTGCTGGTGGGGTTCGGGCCTTGATTACCACTGTGGGGAATCGGGATCGGAGGGTTCAGAGGAAAGGCCTTCCGCCTGAATCCCAATTCCCTAAGGCTCATCAGCGATCCTTGGAACAGCAGGGACGTCTGGATGGCCTCAAAGCTGGGACTACAGCCCAGACGCTAAATGTGCCTGGGCCCAAACCTAAAAGCTAGGGGCTTCAATGCCAGAAAACCTTTGGGGAGCTGACTTGACTGGGACTCCATGGAGAGATTTCAAAATCTCCTGCCAACCAACGAAGCCTGCAGCCTCCCCTATCCCTCCTCCTCCTGCAACACACAGTCTAGTGAGGCCTCCTATAGAAAGCTGACAACTTAGCCTTCTAAGTGGTGACCTGTATTTGAGAATCTGAGTTTTGCACCCATGATGTCCAAGTTTCCCAAGGTTAATTATCCATTTTTATTTTATTTTTTTTAAAGATTTTATTTATTTATTTGACAGAGAGAGACACAGCGAGAGAGGGAACACAAGCAGGGGGAGAGGGAGAAGCAGGCTTCCTGCTGAGCAGGGATCCCGATGTGGGGCTTGATCCCAGGACCCTGGGATCATGACTTGAGCCGAAGGCAGACACTTAACGACTGAGCCACACAGGTGCCCCTAATTATCCATTTTTAAAAATCGCAGTGCTAGTCCTTGCACTCAAAATGCAGTTTTAGCTGGTCTAATCCAGGTAAAGGCTACAAGGCTCTTTTGGAGAGAAGGGCCTGGCTTAGGTCTGCATTGGGGTAAGACAATATGCAGTTATTGCTGCAAGGGAGTGTTTCAGGGGCATTTCATAGAGGCCAGAGGGACTTATACTCCCTAATCTGTGCTCTGACTTTAGGCCCACGTTTCATACCCCTTTACAGGGCCATCACATAATTCAGGGTGTCCAGTTACTGAAAGCCTTTCTTGCCACAAGAGGCTGAGATTACGAGGCTCAGTGACTGGCTGACTGGCCTGCTTCAGGAACTTGCAGTCTGCAGCTGGGCCCAGGCCGAGTCCCAGACCTTGATGGCCATCCCACAGTGGTCCTGGCCCCACAGCTAGGCACCAACAGTTTGTTATTATTTTGGTTCAGAAAGCAAGGTCACCGTGAAAAAAAACCTCACAGAGCTGAAGGGCTTCTATTAGGGGATGTCTTATTTCAAAGTCGTGCTTTTATGAGACAATTTATCGACCATCTTTTGCATTATACACATTCTGGGTTTCTAAGCAGTATCAAAAAGCAACTGGACTCTGACTCATCAACGTGAGGTAAAACCTCAGATTATTTGAAGTTAACTGAAAACATATTTGACAAGAAAAAACAAAAAGCTGCCAGAGCCCAATCCTTCGGTTTCTGTTTAATGTTCTCTTTCGCCATTACTGTATCTCCAAACTTTCTCTTAATGGAAGGGGTTTGGCAGGCTTCAGAGAAGACAGAGCGGGGTTTCACACCTTACAACTTACTAACAATGTGATTTCGCTAAGCCTTGCTTTCTCAATCTGGTGATGAAAATATTTATCTTGGAAGGTTCTAATGAGGATCAGCAGTAACCCACATAGAGCACTTCGCATGGAACCTGGTGCACAGCAGGTTCTCAGATGTGTTTGATAAAGAGAGGTCGTGCACCATGAAACACATAACCACACTAGCATGTGTGCATCATAATAATAAAGTTTCCAATCCCAAAAGAAAAAAAAAAGGAAAAAAGACATTCCAACTTTGAACTAGTATAGTAGACTCACATGACAGCTTGTTTTCAGTTCCTGGTACACCATTTTAGAGTCTTCCCCGCTCTGCTGAATTAGGAAAGAATGGGGCTCAAAAGTCATGTGTAGGCCTGGGCAGATCACAGAGCACTGATGAGGAAATGTCAGGCTGGAGTGGGTCCTGACCTGTAGGTCATAGGTGCGAAAACACCCAGCAAAGAAAAGAAAGGGTCAAGAGAGAAAAGTATATGGTCAGGTCAGAGAACGTGCAGGGGATAGAATCGGTGGGCAGGGCTGTGGACTAGACCAGCTGTCTGGGGAAGGAGAACAGGACATGACCCCACGGCCAGGTGGGAGGCTGGGGTCCCTTCTCAGTGCCTTTGCACTTGAATATCCTCAAGTCTGGGGCTCAAATCGAATGCGAACCCCGCAGAACCCGGCAAGGAACGTAAGCAAATGACGCTGGCTACGCGTGGGCGGTGGGGCGGGCGTGCTGGTAGCCAACTGGAGAGCCCCAAATACTCCCCAAAGGGGGCGCTGCTGCTCGGTCTCAGCCAACATGTGACCTGTGAGAATCAGGGCGAATGTGGCAGATCTGATCTTTCAGGAAAAGTCTTCAATCTGGATTTTAATGTGAAATTGCCCAATTTTTAAGTGTTGGCAACACCTTGAAAATTTCTTAAAATGCTGCAAAGGCCAAACAAAAGAAATCCAGTGGCTGTGTGTTTGTAACCTATGCCGAGTCGTCAGAGTAACGAAATAAAATGCTCCTTAGCCAGCGATGGCATTGTCACGGACTCCATCCACTGCGGATGGCATGTGCTCAGCCTCCCTGCCACAGGCCGTGGGCAGCGTGGTGTGTCTAGTCGTTCGTCGGGTGTCTAGGGGACACTACCAGAGCATACTGGAGCCAGGCTCCCTCATATGTTTCTTATTACACTCTTGATGTAAGAGGTGTTGATGGACAGTCTGGCCAGAAGGCAAGGCCTCTCTCTCTCTCTCTCCCCCCCTCTTGTCTTTCCTGTTCTTCCTTGGCTAGTTTCAGCCAAGTGTGCGCTGTTTCCCACTGCTGCCCCTCACATCCAGTCTTGTCTACTCTCGTTGAAAAGCCTTCCTTGTGGGGCTGTAGAGCTGTACCTGTGGCCTGTGGTGAGCACCATGGGACCCACTCCTACCCCTGTCCTACACTGACCCATCCCTTCCGAAAGAACTCCCTATACAACGGTAGTCACGCTTGAAAAATCTCAGAAATAGGCCAGTCCAGTGTCCGGCCCTTAGAGCTGGGGAAACAGAGGCCCAGAGAAGGCAAGTGCTGTGCCCAGGGTCACAGAGCTAATCAGAGGCCAGCAGGAATGCCTTCTGTCACCCAGGCCTCTCAGAAGAGTCCTTTGCCCTTGTTTTGAACATCTGGTGACTTTCCTGTATAAGAGGTCACCAAAAATCATGAAAGGTGAGGCACTCCAGCTGGTTATAAGATCTGAAACAACTGAACGTGTCATTCATCAGCGGAGAGAGAAGTACTGACAAGACACTGCCCTGGAAACCCCATTTGGACGGCCTTCACTGCTCCTGGCATGACATCCTCAGAGGTGAAGTCGGGTGGTTTTAATTTGAGAAATCCCAGAGCAGATACTGTGAGGCTCTAAAGATCAGATTTTAGTATCGCCACTCTCCTTTTGTTCTTTCTTTCTTTTTCTTAAACAGGCCATAGCCTGCTTTTGAAGCCATCTTAAAATCGATTATGGATAAGGCAGGTATGGAGTAAGAAATGAAGCCGGAGCTTGGCTCTCTGGTGCTTCTAAGCTTTAATCAGACCAGATTTTCAGAGTATTTGAAGGGTCCCCTGCCCCACTGCAGCGCACACAGGCCTGCCCCCTAGCAGCTCAAAACACAACACGCACCCTTTTTCTGACGCCTTCCCACAGACCCAGAACTGTTTGGGAGAAGTATGAACTCTGCCTTTGCAGGCTGCTGAGGAAGGAAGGTGAGTGAGAGACAGGCAAAGAGCATTCCTCCAAAACCAAGGAAGGAGGTTGCTTATGAGAGTACATACCTGGCAGGGGTGGGATTGAGTTGAGGGTGGGGGTTGGTGGGTAACAGGCTTGGCCTGTATATCTGATCTGAGTGACAGAGGCCTGTCTTTTGGTCACCAGTGAAAATGTGCAATGGGGGAGCAGCAGAGATTCTGCATATGGGTTTTCTTTATAAGACTGTGGGAATTCACCTTTTGGTAAAGGCTAAGGGGAATTATTTCATTGAAATCACCATTTTTGAAACATAGATTGGGACCTGTCAGTGCAACATAAAAATCAATTTAGTGGATGTAACCAGCATTTCTTTTAAGAAAATGAATAGATTCGAAAAGAATTGAAAATATCAGCATGTATTATTGCCTGTAGTAAAAGTTCGTGTTACCCTGTGGAACTCTTGTCTGATACACATGCACTTGTGATACCACATGGCATCGAAGAGCTCCGAACCTGGTACCAGGTAGCCTGGGTGGGAATCACAGTTCTGCCACTTCCCAGCTGTGCAGATTCTTGGCCCTTCATGTCCTCCGTAAAATGGGGATGATAATTGTATCTACCCCATCCGTTTGTTGTGCCGATTGACTGACTATGGTAAACTACGTAAGAATGTACTTAGCAGGTTGGGGGGTGGGGGGAGGCTCTGTACATGTAAGCCGCGAACTGTTGTGTGCTGCGGGGGGCGCAAAGTGAGAGCCACTGAGCTAGGAAATGCCAACCCCGACCCCGCTGCCCTAACCCTGGCTGGTGTCTACCAGAGAGCCTCCCGGCCGCTTCGCCATGGGCCACGCCGGGAGCAGGCCCGATGCAGCCTTCCTTGCCCTTGTCTTCTGAACCCTCCTGGGAGCCTTCTCACCACCCAATGCTGGGCCCCCAAGGGTGGTGCTTAGCAGAGCCACGGAGCAGAGAGGGAGTGGCGCCCTGGGGTTGCTGAGACAGGCCCTTTACCCGAGGGAGACCTACCAAGCTCACAGGGCTGATGGCATTAATGTTGCTTTTGTAAAACCGAATTTTAGCTCCAGGAGCTTCTGCTGGAGCCGAGCGTGCCCTTCCCTCCCTTCCCCCTTTCTCCTCCAACCCCCTCCATCTCCCTTCACCCTTTTTCTCCCCTCCCCTCCTCCCACTTAACAGACTTCAGGCTCCCAAAAGACTTAATCAACTACAGCTTTCGCCTGTTTCAAGCATTTAGTCATGACAGAAAGAATTACCCTTTTTGCCAGGAGAGGAAGAAACGCTTTAGTTATCAGCGGAGCTGGCAAGAGGCCAGGCAGCCTCTGGAACAGTCTGTGGGGATCAGGATGCCAGAGGTACATTCCAGTCCGGGAGCACAGTCATGCCACGCAAGAGCCAGGGCCAGCCTCCCCCAAACCCGACCCAGCAATAAAGAAGCCGGCCCTGCTTCTTGCCTTCCTTTCTAGCCCATGTGTGCAAGGAAAAAGTGGTGTAGTCACATTCTTGTAGCTCAGCAACATGGCGGGTGGATTGAGGGCCCCCTGGTTAGCTTGGGGGGATTCGTGAAAACGAATCGTGATCAAATGAACAGTTCCTTAATGAAGCACCTCTCTGTGGCAGCAATGTGTGTGTGGAGAGACCAAAATGGAATCCTTACTGCGGGGCAAGGTGTGCAGGCCTCGCCAGCACTGGTTCACTGTGTCAAGGTGTGCAGGCCTCGCCAGCAGTGGGAGGCCCCCTGACCCGGGCCTCGTGGTCAGGGCCTCTCGGATTCCTCAGGCTGCCTGGGCTGCTGGCCATCACCACTGTCCTGGGCATGGTCCCCTGGCCCAGGTGGGGGGGTGAGGGTGAGAAGGACACAAGGGGGCCACACCCGTTCAGAAATGGTCTTCAGCAAGCTGTTCTCTTATCCTGCTGGTGTTCCCCAAGCCCAGTGATGTCCCTAAGTCTTCCTGGTCATCCTTCTGAGCTTTAGGCCCGAGACTGAGGAATGGAGACATGACTGGCTGGGGTCACAAGAAACACAGCTCGAACTGCCCCAGCCGAGCTATCCCTCAACGACAGGAGAGGGCAGCCCCTGGGACGGCAGTGGTGGGGACTGGCGGAGAGCTTAATCTTACTACTTTCTCTGCCCGCAGAGCCCAGAGGCCGGCGGGCAGCACACAGAAGGGTCTTGATAACAAGGTGCTTTAAACTATTTCCGGCACCTGCTTTTTGGGTGACCTCCGGCATGTCATTTCACCACTCTGAGCCCGTTTCCCATCTGTAAAACAGGGATGATGATAATGATGCTGGAAGGTTCTGTGAAGGATAAAGTGAGATCACGCACACGGATGCACCGTGTGAGCTCTAGAGCAGACCTGAAGGATGCACAAGCTGCTTCACATTTGTGGCTTCTCAGTGGGCCCAGCTGACGCCATGGTAGTGTCCAAAGGGAGTTTGTTTGTGGAGATTCTTCTAGGTCTCTGGTTCTCAAACTTTTTAGTCTCAGAACCCTTTGACACTCTTAAAAAAGTATTGAAGTCTTCAAGGAGATTTTGTTTGTGTAGGTTATATCAATATTTACCCTGTTAGAAATAAAAACTAAAAACCTTAAAAATATTTATTTGTTTAAAATTTAAAAACCCCTTGCATGTTAAAATAATAACACGCTTTTGTGAAAGAATGTATTTTCTAAAAGAAAGCTAGGGAGAAGAATGGCATTATTTTACATTTTTCGCAAATCTCTTCAATGTTAGGCCTATTAGAATTCAGTTGGGTTCTCATATTAGCCTCTGCATCAGTCTGTTGCGATATGTCGTTTTGGTTGAAGTATATGAAGAAAATCCAGCCTCTTTCAGATATGTAGTTGGAGAAAGGAGGGTTATTTTATTTTCATTTTTTTCGGGAGGGATATTTTAATAGCCTTTTCAAATAATTGTGGATATTCTTCTTTAATACTACACCAAAACTTGACAAGTAATCATTTTTTAAAGGCTAGCTGTGATGTGGCTTCTGAAACCATCTCCACAAACTTCACAGATACTGTTATATGGAAGTTCATTGGTCTGTCTTGCACTTTGAATGATTTCTTTACCCATGCATGATTTCATGATATCCCACTTTGGTCATTTGGGAAAATATTGGTTCCCTAAGTTATGTTGAGCTTCCAATTGTTGACCCTTTTCATGGTACATTATTGAAAGAACACATTGTTTGCTGGGAATGGCCAGCAATCCCTCTACCGATGGATGAAAGATGACTCCAAACTTTGCTGTGACACAGAGGAGAAGGCAAGGGGGTCAATGCTCAGAGACGAAGACCCTTTGCTCTTCTTTGCTCCTGCTTTTATTGGTCCTTCAGGAGAATCACAAATCCTTATGTTTCTCAAGCACGTGATGTGTGACAAGGTGTCTTACTGAAACTGGGAGGATTTACGGGAAAGATAAGCTAATCTGCATGTGCTACTAAACATAGCCCAAGGGACAATGCACACATCTCTTAGATCACAGGGCGGCTGTTTGGGCTGAGAGGGCTTCGGGGAAGGCAACTCCCCGTGGCATTCCTCCGGCAGAGTGGGTCACGCGGGCCCCAGCATTCCAAAGGCCCACGCCCTTCTCCGAAACCCTCCCTGCCCTCATTGGCCTCCGTGTTACATTTTAGCAAGCCGGGTAGTATGGCTGATTTCATGCTCTCCATTAACCCCAACAATTGTTAATATCACCACCAACCTTAACAGAAAAACCTAAAAGTATTGGGAAACGGTCAACCTCACAGTAATAGATACAAGTTTTCAAAAATTCTAATTTTTTGCTCAAAAGCTTGCACTTTATCCCTGGCAACAAATACCATTGGTTGTTTTCTTTGAAATGAGAGGCTTACTTTATTCACTTCTGAGACAGGATCTGCCAAATACCCAAGTGTGAATTATCCTGGTTTTTCTGTCATTTGTTCTTTTAAGTAAAAACAGTGTTTCATGAACAGTGGCTAATTCAGCTTGTAACTCAATCTCCTGAGGAGATAACCATCTTACTTTGGTACTCTGCCCAAGTGCTTTATGTGTTCGTACCATTTCATCACACAGAATATTAAGTAGAAGTGTAACCAAAGGCTGAAATTTGATAAAATTCATTTTTACTGCTTCATCAAGGATATTCTTAAGGGAAATTAGCATCCCCCCCACCCCCCCACCCCCCCCCCACCCCCCGCCGAGAGTGCGTGGTGGCGAAGAATGCCATGATTACTAGTATAGTTTGGTGCCTCTTCTCCCCACTGCATTTCAGGTAAGATCCTGGTTCACTGTGTCATGGGCCGCAGCCGGTCGGCGACCCTGGTCCTGGCCTACCTGATGATTCACAAGAACATGACCGTGGTGGACGCCATTCGACAAGTGGCCAAGAACCGCTGTGTCCTACCCAACCGGGGCTTTCTGAAGCAGCTCCGGGAACTGGACAAGCAGCTGGTGGAGCAGAGGCGACAGGCCCAATGCAGTGACAACAGTGAGAAGGCTGGTGAGAAGGAACCGTAGGGCCCCTCACAGGGCGCGCAGAGACAACTGAGGAATGGAGAGGGAAGGCCGAAATCGCCCTGCCCTGGGATTTGGGACAGTGAACCCAAAGCTTGACTTCTGTCCCATCTTAAACTTGCCAGGTGTGTGCTGACGAATAGGGAGGATTCAAAGCTGCCCCCTGGATGAGCACTTGGCTTCACAGCGGGAGGAGACAGCCTTCTCAAGCAGAATTGGTCACAGATGAGCCCACAGTTCTGTACCAGGGCGCCTGTACTTTTTTTATTTTTATTTTTTTATCTGGTAAGATGGAAGCAGAAAATGACTGGAAAATGTGTAGGCTGTGCTGTGATTAAATGTTTTGGCTTTGTCTGAAAGTCATATTCTTTTTTTTTTTTTGAGATCTTATTTATTTGTCAGAGAGAGCACAAGCAGGGGGAGCGGGAGAGGGAGAAGCAGGCTCCCCGCGGAGCAGGGAGCCCAGTGCGGGACCCGATCCCAGGACCCTGGGATCACGACCTGAGCCGAAGGCAGACGCTTCACCGACTGAGCCGCCCAGGCATCCCTGAAAGTCATATTCTTCAAAAATAATTTTAAAATACAATTTTTTTTTTTTTTTTTTTAAGCACAGGAAAGCGCCCTGGAGGGCTGTGCTATGGGAGAGTTTGCACAGCTTATCAGCGGGTCCCCTCTCTGGGGCATCCTACTTCCTCATCGTCTCCTGCACCCTCTCTTCCGTGGAACCCCCAGGCTTGGGTCGCCCCCCGTGGATGCTGCTCTTTGCAAAGTGCAGAGAGCAACTCATTTGATAGGGCTGGGTGGGTGTCCTGAGTCCCCGTTCAGAGGCCCCTGCCTTGTGTTCTTCCTCCTCCCTCAGGAGCCAGGTCTCTTCAGAATCTTAGCCAGAGCCGCCACTACCCAGAAAAGTTCCGTGAACTGTGGACAAGAGCATGACTTTACAATTTTGGAAAAAAAGGATGCTGCTGCTGCTTGGAGAAGCTCCTTTCATTTTGATTCTAGTCAAAGCAACACAAGCTTGTTTTCAGTCACACCGGAAAGTATTTGCAAACTAACGGGAGAACAGGGCAGTCAGGTGAGCTCAGGTGTGGAGTTCCCCACCCCCCAACCCCGAGAGCTAAGCCAGGCACCACGAGTGTGTGATTTTCATTCTTGAGGAGAAAACAGCAGGAGGCACCAAGCAGGTAGATGGCTTCTGGAACCGGGAACCCTAAACTAGACAAAACCCACAGAGAGATGCCGATGGAGATGCCAGAGGTCAAGGACCGGAGAGGACCAAGGTCAGTTCCTCATAATGACTCAGATTTCAGGGTGAGGGGAGCCGTTCACAGGCTCTTGGGAAAGAGGTACAGACCAGAAGAGGCTTTAGGGTCACAGAGGTACCTACCTCGGCTTTCCTGTCACGGGATCCCAATAACCCACTCAAAACTCATTTCTCTCCTACGTCTCATCTATGCCTCGTCCAGAGAGAAATTAGTATTTCCATCTTAATGAAATATTGTATTTAATACATCATAATGAAAATACTTACATTTAAGTGAATCCATTATGAAAGAAGGATGGAATGCTGGTGTTCTCTTGCGCTTCTCCCTCTTTGTGGGGCTATGAGTCCTACTGAGGACAGCAGAAGCAGGTAACTTTAGGGTTGGAGTACTGGTCTCTTCAAGATGGCTCCCGGGCGCCAGAGGTAGGAGAAAGTAGTAACAGAAATTTTTGCAGAAGCATTTCAAGTCTTCAGAGGTAAATTATTTGGTCAACAAGTCTTCATTGAGAACCTACCACATGCCCCAAACTGGGTTAGGAAGTCAAAAGTAAAAACAAACAGCATGTAGTGATCAAGTGCAATGAGGGAAATAGGTACCAAAGCGAAGAACAGTTGGGGACAGGGCAAAGACCCCTCTGAGGAGATGGGGTGAGCTGAGACTTGAAGGATCATACCTTCCAAAGGGGGAGGGATCATTTTAGGCTGAGGAACAGGACAGCACTGGTGAAGGCTCCAGGGTGACAAAGAGGTGTGTTTTTGAGCAACTGCCCCTCAGTGAAGCTGGAGCTCGTGGGTGAGAGGGGCAGTGGAAGGAGAGGATTAAAGAAACTAGATTTTATTTCAAGTGCAGAAAAAAACCCACTGAATGGTAATAAGCGGGGGAATGGTATGATCTATGTTTTAAGGAGATCACTCCTGCCTTAGTATGGAGAATGGTTTTCTGGGACTTAAGAAGGGAGGCAAGAAGACCAGTCAGGAGGCTGTTAGAACTGTGGATAGGAAGAGGAAGGTGGCCTGACTGAGACAATGCCAGGGGACTAGGCCTCAAGATTCGTTTGGAATTATCCCGGAGAATCAACAGAACCTGCTGAGAGGTGAGAGCAAAATGAAAGATACTGATTCGGTTTCTTGCCTGAATATGGAGATGGGGTTGATTAGGGCAGAAGTGGGAGAGGGCTGGAGATCACCAGTTACACCACGTCTGTAAGACCTACAAAGGTGTCTTTCGATGTCATTTGATCTTGAATCTAGAGGGAGCTTGGAGGAACGCTCACAACTGGAGATGGAATTCTGGGTCTTATCTGTATACAGGTGGTATTTGAGCTCATTGTAGTACAAGGTGAGATGAGAGAGAGGAAGCCGCAGGCCTGAGTGCTTCAACATCCATGTTTAGAGCTGGGCCTGGGTGGCAGAGGAAGATCCAGGAAAGGGGACAGAGAAGGGAGAAGGAAAACCAGGTGTGTGGGATTACGGACGCCTGGGCACAAAGAAATGGAAGGTACTGCTTCATAACATAACAGTACTGGTACTCTTTTGAGTTTTGACTGTAGACTGCTGGAGACAATGCTTGCTTGTGACAACAAAGTAAACTGTATTTGTATAGCACTAACCAGTTCCTATAGCATCCTGGACTTGTTGGCTAAGCCTTTAATCAGAGAGATGACAACTTATGGCCTTTTCACAACGTCAAGAGTTGTAGAAGAGCTGCCATTTGAACTGGGTTTGTTTCAGCTCACAAAGTTGAGCTGAGTGAGTTTGGGCAACCACGTTGGCTTCTTGGAGCCCAGTCTCCCCACCCGCACGCTGGGGACAACCACCCCATCTCCTGCACACGGTGGGCGTGTGCACCCCGTGGAAGGGCTGCTTGTGAAAGTTTGATAACAATATTGAGTCTATTTCTAAAACAGAATGTCAGCAAGGAAGGCCAGTGCCTTCACACCTGGGTGGGCACCGCTTGAGCTATTCAAAATTAACGGTCGACAGCGGACGACCACTAGAGACCCTTACAAAGTAAATGAAAGAACACATTACTGGGCTTAAAAAACATGGTTAATGAAATCTCAACCTAATGGTGACTCCATGTCAGTCCCGACGAATCCAGGTTCCTGTTTTCCAGGATCCTTGGCACATTTAGGTCTGAATGGCTTTCTGTAGTCAGAGTGGGCAAGTAGGGAGGAGCGTGCAGGGTGTTCTGAGGTCACCTCAGATCAGCAGTTTCTCTCCTCCCCAGGAATGTTGGAGATCGGGCCGGCAGTGGGGGTCCTGTACCTGGCTCTGCTGCAGTCGCTTGGGAGCCTGTGACACGGAGATCCCAGGACTGTTCTTAGATGCTGGTCTGGCAGGTCTGGGGCAGCGACCAGAACTTGCCCACGAGCTCCCCAGAGGTACTGTGAGGCAGGCATGGGTGCTTAGTCAAGCATTGATTTCTAGGCTTGTAGCTTGCATAGGAAAATGTTTCAACAGTCAGAACTTTCTCTGAACGCCATAAAATGTAAACAGTGACTTTTTGTGTGGGGGTGACAGAACCCCCGTTTCACCACAAACCAGAGGCGATTAGCAAGCCACTGCGGAAGGGGAAACACAGGGGAATCTCAGTCCCCAAAGAACCTCAACAGAAGAGGAAAGAGACTATATTATGTGAAGGTTTCAAGTTGGGGCCTGTGGACGCTTCCAGATCAGCTTGTTAGCAGGCCCCCGCTCCAGTTCCCGGGCTCAGGCAGCCTCTTGCTGACGGGTGCACGCACTAGGCTGCTAAGATTCTAGGCAGCAGTTGATTCACACGAGCGGCACACCATCACCTCCTGGTCTGGAGGTGGATTAGTTTGCTTTCGGGCCAGCACAGCACCTGGAAGTTTTCTTCCCTTTGGGACGACAGCCCTTGCAGAAGCCTCTTCTTGTAAGCGCTCCCTCAGCCACTACAGATATCCCCCCACTGACTGCACCTGTAGAAGGAAAGGACCAAAGGGCAAGGTCTTGCCACTAAGCCCAGAAGGCCTTGTAACTGTGACAGAGACATAGGAAGGGTGAGAGCACAAGGCAAAACACCAGCAGGCATTCTCCCTCTGCAGGGGCCTGCGATCCTGGCTGGGGTGTATGCACTAGCCTGCCTTCCCCGTTTTACCCTGAGTTTACTTGAAGTTTGTGTCCATGATCTACAAAACATGTGTGTAGAACCACGATGGAAAAGCAACGCTCTCCCTCAGAGAGGTCTGAAGGAAGTGGCGGGGGCGTTGTAAGCACCCACATTTAGACACCTTGAGAGCTTAGCGGGCCGGTTTCACGTGGGTGCCAGGTCAAGCATTTATTTTTATGCTTGTAGCTTGAATAATAAAATGTTTGAACAGTCAGAACTTTCTCTGAATGCCATAAAATAATGTTTGTACACAATGATTTTTTTTTTTTTTTGGTCTAAGCAACCAATCACTCATTCACAACAGAGCAAAACTTTCACACTTTTTTTTTGAGAAAATGATTTTTCAAATATACAGTCCCAAACTGGGTGCTTTTTGGGTATTAACTTTTATAAAAATGAAGTCTGCTACCACTGTGCTAAGACCCTGAGGGGTGTTTATGCACACTGTACAAATGAGGCAAATGGGTATTTGGGCAGGATACCTTTGCAAATGAAGATCAAAGTCAAAAAGAAAAAAACAAATTCACTTTATTTTAAAGACAATGATTGGCATACAGAAGGTATGCACCAGCATAAAATAAACTTTCATGAAAAGCATTAAAATTCATTATAAATTAATTTATTAAATAGGTATTTGGTATATGTGATGGTTTTATTAGATATTACTCTTATTTATTGCCAACCCCCTCCCCCAAAGTCAAAACAAACCAGAAAATCTCATAACTCCAATTTACACTAAATAATTTATTTTCCCAAAATGTGTATGTGTTCTGAGATGTGACACATGATACAGTTCAGGGGGGTCATTCTCTATCAATCATAATATGACAGGACACAAGAGGCTAAAAATGGCTCATCATAATTTATTTTATGTTAAAATGTACAGCTTTTTTTTTTGTTGGCTTTTTTTTCTTTTTTTTGAAGTGACTGACTAAAAAGAGAACAGATAAATCCAAGAGTGTCGCCGGCTCCTATTTTACACGAGGGTACGCCCCTCCCGCTGGCCCTAGGTCACCCTGTACAAGTACAAAGGCTACAAAAGAAGAATATAAACAGACACAAATAACTGTTCTGCTTTTGTACATGCGGTCGGTAAGCTTAGTTTGAGCTATTCACAAGCTACTTCTCTATTCTTCCTTAAAAAATAACTCCAATATTTTATAAAGATAGAAAAATCTACAGATGGAATGAAAATGTAAAGTTAGAGGCATTTCCATAAAATAGCAACTTTACACCAAATTCACTATTTTTTTTAAATCCTGCCAAGTATTTGGACATATATGAAATGTTTCAAAACCTGACGGATAAACACTGAGATATGCTTCATTCAATAAACAGAAGTCTGCATTTATAAAACAGAAAGCTGCCTTTTTTCCCCAAAGAAATCTGTCACCAAAATGGAAAAGGGTCTCAACTTTACACCAAACATTTAGCAATAAAACCCTTTTTGACTAACCAAATGGGAATAGCTTTTATAGCTCTTTACAGTTTTATAATTAACAAAAATATAGTTTTTTTTTTAATCCCTCAAATTAGGGCACCCTAATCAAGGCAAAAAACTTAAGAAATGGCTTACTGTTAGCACAACACTTGTACAGTACTACAAAATGCACTGTCACTAACAAAGACATTAGCGGCATGCTGAAGGGTCACCTTAAACAAAATATACAATAACTGAAATGCTAAAGGCATTTACATGGAGTGGACAGGGGGGAAAAAAAAAAGTTCTAGGTTTAGTATTAAAACAGATAATTTGGTGGGGGCGGGGCTTGATATCCACATCATTTAATGGAAGCAGGCACAACAAGTGGCTGCCTTCAAATTGTAGTCCAGAGAGGCCTTCCTTTGCAGAGAATTTCATATAAAAGTAACAGAAACAAAGATACCAAAAAAGAAAAAGGAAAAAAAGAAAAACAACTTGTATAAGGCTTTCTGCTGCATACAGCTTTTTTTTTTTTTTTTTAAATAAATGGTGCCAACAAATGTTTTTGCATTCACACCAATTGCTGGTTTTGAAATCGTACTCTTCGAAGGTATTTGTGCAGATTCAATCCAATAGTGATGCCTGGGGGGAGGGGATCTCGTGACTGCCCCTGTTGCCTACCTTCTCATGTAGGACCCGTTGAGAGACTGTTTGGACATGCCCGTGTTCATGTAGCCGTGATGTCCGGGGGCCGTGTACATCATGTTACCGTGGGGCGGGGTCTGCATCGGCTGCTGGGCATATGGCTGGGTTCCCATCATGCCCATCTGCATCTGCATAGGGTATTGGGGTGTTTGATTCATGTAGCCATGATTGCTGTGATAGCCACTGTTCATCATCGGCTGGGACATGCTATACCCATTCATGGCATTGAGTGTATTCATGTTCATGTTCACGGAGTTGACATTGTAGGCTGGGGCTGGCATCAGGTTCACACTCATGTTCATGCCCCTCTGCATCGTTAAAGTCCGTGCGGGACCCTGCATGGCTACAGTCTGGGAGCGCCCATAGATTTGCGACTGATGGGTGGCAGCGGCTGGTGACAGAGATGCCGATTTGGTTCTCATGGAGACGTGGCCCTTGCTGGCGATCTGGGTTTGCAGTCTTTGGCTGTGGGAGATGCCAATATTTGATGCAGCCATGTTCCGTTGCAGAAGAGGCGGTGGCAGATTCATCGGAGGAGGAGTCAGGTTGGGGGGTGGGGTCATGGTAGCTTGTGCTTGGGGTCCCCCAGGGACGGAGTGCGGAGACTGAGAAAGCTGAACAAGCCCTGTGTTACTTAATGGTGTGGACAGAGAGGCACTGTTTGCATAGGAAGTTACAGCAGCGGAATGGCTGTAAGGCAATGAATGATCAATAAGTGTATTAGTTAACTGCTGTAGTTTGGCAAGGCTGAAGGTGGCTGATGGCTGTGGGTAATGCCCAGCCCCAAAATCACTTTGCCCCATTCGTTCATATAAGCCAAGGTTGGCGCTGCCAGTGTCGGGGAGCTCGGCCAGCTGCATCGGCGGGCTGAAGTTGGCAGCCATGCTGCACTGAGCCAGCTGCTGGCCGCTGCTCGGAGGCCGCTCCACCACACAGCCTTGAGGAGACTTGACGCCGCAGGTCGGGGGAGAGCTGATGCTGGTCTGCTGCAGCAGGCTGCAGCTGCCACTGATGTTGGACATCTGCTGGGTGACGGCACAGCTGCTCTGTGTCAGACTGCTAGAGGTGAGGCTGCTATAGGAGCAGCTGTTCTGCGAAGAGCCGTTTCCGCAAATGCTGCCGCCCATAGTAGAATCATAGCTACTCGGGTTTTCATAGTTCTCGGTTGTGCTCTCAATACTGCCCAGGTCACTAAATCCGCTGTCCACGACTTGCTGTGAGTGGTCAGACACCGACGGGACATCCATCATTGGACTGGTCTCCATGTTCTGCAAAGATGGCACCGAGATGGCACTTTGATCCGGGCTGATTTGGGCATAGCTGTTTTCCAGGGCAGGGACGCTTGGGCTGTTGACAGAACGTACTGACTGGCCAGGATGGGAATGGACGGAGGAAACGGGGCTACTGTGGTCTGACTGCTGGCAATCGTCCAGGGCGGTGGCGATCTGTGGACTTTGGTCTGCATGGGTGTAGTTCTGTAGGCTTCTACAGGCCTCTTGAGTCTCGGCGCAATCCTGAAAAGTGTCGTCCTGTTCACTGTTCTCCTGGGTCAAGGACTGGACTGCCTGAACGGTCTCGGAGTCAATTTCCATGGTTGCAGTGTTTCTCTCTTTGAACTCAGCATCCACTTCTTCACTGCTCTTTCGGTCCTGCTTCTGGGCCTGTTCTTCTGGGGATTCCTCATCAGATTCAGGTGCAGCTTCAGTGTCTCCAGCAAGCTCCTTAGGTTCGCTGTTACAAGCAGGTGCAAGGTCAACACCACAGTCCATTAAGACCTCTGAGTTCGAATGACTAGGCCGGACACTAAGGTCTAAAAAAGCCTCCTGGTTTTCTAGTACTTCTTTGAAGGCTTCTCTTGGGCGTTCTTCCTTCTCTGCTTCTGTACACTCCATGTGACTGTCATCTTCATCATCTGCATCGTGACCCTCGTTGTGAGATGGCTCTTCCTCCTCTTCCTCCTCCTCCTCACGCTCATCCAAGGGGACAGGGTCTTCTTTGTCCATGCAGACTGCTGGTTCTTCTTGTTCCTGACTTTTAGCACCACCCAAGTCTTTCTCTACATTTTCTTCCTCCTCCTCCTCCTCCTCCTCTTCATCATCGTCGTCGTCTTCCTCCTCTTCTTCCTCCTCCTCAGGTTTGATTAGATCATCTTCTGGTTTTTCACCCGGCGATTTATTTGGACTTACAGGTGCACACGTTTCATCCCTTCTGTTTTCATCCCGAGGCAGCAGGGGCTCCGCGGTTTCCTTGACCTCCTCCTCAGTCCTGGCGGGAATGGGGCTGGTCTTGTCCTCCGGAGCCTCCCTCTGGTCTTCCACTGTTACCTGGTCATCAGGTTCCATGGGTGTCTCCGGCGGGGTGTACAAGTTCAGTTTAAATCCGGTCTTCCTCTCTTTGTTTGGCCTCCACTTAGACAGACCACGTTTTGTTCCTTTTGGCCATACTTGTTTGCACTTTAGAGGTTCGGGATTGTCTCTATTGCTGTCTTTCAAGTTATCTGTATCATCATCCATATTGTCTTAGCGAGGAGACAGAAACGGGAGGAAGAAAAAGTCTTAGAAAGCATCACCTTGAACAACTTAATTAATTAGTATACACTGCTTTTGATTTCTAGAGTTGATGTTAAAGACACGATCAAAACTAACAGAGAATCATATTGTGCTATAAACCAAGTAAATAACCTAGGTTTGGGAAAATAATGTGTTTCACATAGTCCCTCCCTCCCTCCTCCTCCCCTTCCAACAGAAAGTTGTGCTTTTTATAGAAAGCACATGGATGCAGACAGCTATAATAAACTGCTTTGAGTTTAACAAATAAGACATTCTCTGATGTAAAAGCCCAGAATTCCACAATGTAAAAAAAAAAAAAAAAAAAATCAAACATGTACAAATTGGAAACTACAGGGGAAAGGGGGTTAATGGTAGCTCCATCTCCAAAGCACCACTGTGCTGGAGAAATGAACAGACGCCTAACTCACGTATCTATCCTGAGAGTGCACTTCCGTTTGTGGACATTTACTACATTTAAATGATCTCAGATGACACTATTTAACTTTGATCTGGATGTTCTCCCTGGTATAAAAATAAACTGTGCACCTCTGAAACAAATGAAGAAATACCTAAATATCCCCAATAGAAATGCATCTGTAATCTACTATAGGATCATCATTTTTGCACAACACAAACTATAATGTATTTACCATGAAATGATTGAATACTTAAACTCTAGGTATTCTTTTGATCACTAATTCTGTCCACATTGTATTTAGGATCAATTTGTTGCTCAAGTGTAAGGTTTGAACACTGCAGTAGATAAGAAAAAAGCCATAATGTTCATGTTCATTTTAACTTGGCTAATCTTATTTCTACTGTACCGTTTTGCACATATGACTATAAACAGATTTGTAAATATATTTATCTAAATATAAGCAAGCAAATAAAGATAGGAATAAATACAAATATAAAACACCTAAGTCTTCATGAGATCTTTAGAAAGAAAGTTAAAGCTCACACTGATCTCCTGGAGGGTCAATGTAAAGGAAAAGCTTTACAAAGAAAAACAGCCTTATTACTAACATTACTTTGGAGAACAGACATAAGATCTCACATTCAATGTGGAACAGAGATCCTTTTTGCCAGAATGGAGTGATTTCTAATCCAATCAGTACAGAACAGGCTAAGCAATTAGTTCACTTACGTAATAAAAGGATCACACATAAACTTACCTGCAAGTATTACATTCAAACTGGCTAGCTGAGAACACATGAGTGAGGTAGACTGATTCCTTCAGAAGTACAAAGTACAATACCCAATTAATAGTCACTCCAAGGTGTCCAAATGGTTTTATTTCTAGTCACATGGGCAGATAATAGCCATGCCAATGCCCCTGGATTCCACATGCTACTGGACCTACGAGCTTTTGTAGGAACACCTCTCTAAATCAGAAGATGAGTTTTCTAATAATTACGGAGATCCTGAAAGGAATCAGGTTAATACGGCCACTCAGAATTTTAAAAGCAAAAGGCCCAGAATGGAGAATAAAGGTAGTGATGATTCCTTTACAGGCTCCTGAGAAGAAGTGGAAATAAATCTCAATGTCTACACACAAAAAACGGTATCTTGCCGCAGTTTGTTGTTGCTGTTTGTTTAAAGAGACTAAGGAACAGGGGTGCCTGGGTGACTCAGTCAGTTGGGCACCCGACTCTTGGTTTTGGCTCAGGTCATGATCTCATGGGTCGTGAGACAGAGTCCTGCGTGGGGCTCAGTGGGGAGTCTGCTTGAAAGATTCTTTCCCTCTGCTCCTCCCCACCCCTCAAGTAAATAAATAAATCTTAAAAAAAGAAAAAAGAAACTAAAAAACAAGGCTTGGATTCTTTATACCCAGGATAAGTTGTCATTCTCTCAGCAAACTACTGTATAGAGCAATAGTATCCCTGTTAATTATGAAAGTCAGGAAGATGCTTGCTGATGTCCTTAAAATTGTGACTTTTCTTTTTTTTTTTAAAGGTTTTTTTGTTTTGTTTTTTTAAGATTTTATTTGACAGAGAGAGAGAGATAGCGAGAGCAGGAACACAAGCAGGGGGAGTGGGAGAGGGAGAAGCAGGCTTCCCGCGGAGCAGGGTGCCTGATGTGGGACTCGATCCCAGGACCCTGGGATCATGACCTGAGCCGAAGGCAGACACTTAACGACTGAGCCACCCAGGCGCCCTAAAGATTTTATTTTTTTAAGTAATCTCTATACCAAACATGGGACTAGAACTCACAACCAAGAGTCACATGCTCCACCCACTGGGCCAGGCGCCCCAAACTGTGGCTTCTCAAAAGCAAGAGACACCTGTAGTTCCCAAAGCAATGAGATGGCCCGTTTCTAGATTAGCAGGGATACTAGAATAAGTTTTTATATAGAGTCATTTCAGCTACAGAAAGGAGAGACTGTCCACAGATCCTTACGATTCAGCTGGGAACTCAAGAATCCAAGCCAAAAGGCAAGGAATGGTTGCTTTTAAACAGGGCAGCAAAGACAATTCATTGGTGTTAGGTTTTTTTTTTTTAGAGGATGGGGTGGGGTGTCCCTGCCAACAGCAAATTGTAAAATAATAAAAGGAAGGACAATTTCCTGATTTCCACATCATCCTGTATTATCAAAGCTAATACTGATGGTGTGGCTAAGTTTAAATGATTCTTGATAATAAAGTATCCTAAGACACCACTAATTATAAGCTGCATCATCGATTTCCTAAATTTATTTTTCAGGAAGAAAGAAACTACAGCATTCGATGCTCACATTGACAGGAATAAAAACCCTGACTGTGGAAATATTAAGTGTGAAAAAAAGTACCTATGAGAATCAAGGAGATGCAGTGTGTTTCTTATTGAGAGACTTCAGAATTTTTGAGGATTAGCCAATTTCTGGAAAGTAAGATGAACCCACCTAGAGGAATGTTCTGGCCTTAGAAGTTGTTTAAAATAAAATCCAATTCCAGGAAGAAGGGATAGAACCTTTTACGAATGAGAGAGGACAGATGAGCACTTACTCCTGGTGGGCCGACACAACCCCCGAGCTGCCTCTGGGCGGTCATGCACGAGACATGCACAAGGATGAGATTTTTATCATCCCTCCACTTACTTCTACAAGGGTCAGCATTCTTAAAACAGTGATTGTCTTTTTCTTCGTCTTCCTCTGTTTGTCTTTTCTTCCCAGGCTGATGTTGGAAGGCTTTTCTTAGGACTGGCTTCCCGCCGTCTTCCTCTACTTCAATCTCACAGGTAGGCTCCAGGTGCGGCATCGGCCTCTCTTCGTCTGAGTTGTCAAAGGGCTCATTCAGGACTTCCGTCGTCTCAGAAATGGTCTCAGTTGTTACGCTGCTGTTGATCCTCCTGCGTTTACGACCCCTTTTCTTCTTTAGCACAAAAGGCCTCTGAAATTAATTCCAAACATAATACATAAGAGCTCATGAGAAATTAAATGGTTGAGTCGATAGGCAGCAACCATGTACCGAAGGCCTGTCTGAGAATCTTACACACAGAGACTTCTGTAATGCCTTTGTACTTCACCTTCCATCTGATGTTTAACACCCCTCTTGGGCTCTAACTACACAGGCAAGTGTTTTCCAAATAAAGCAATTGTTTACTCAAGAAGATGCTCTGAGAGGGAACATCGCCTCAGCTTAACTGTAGATTTTAAAAGCCAAGGTTTGCTTTTCTAGCACACATTTTCCAGTGGTACTTGCAGACTTCAAATATCCTGTACATCATCGCTCTTCAGTCATCAGAGACACAGATGTTTCCATAAATGTTGCAATAATCGACTCGCCACTGGGTCACTCATTTAATACTTGATAACTGTTCACGGAGCACCTGCTATATGCAAGGTGCTGTAGGAGATTTGATGGTGTTCCCCATTTCACAGGGCTTCAGAACGATGAAAAGGGTAAGAGGACGGGGTACTAGAAGACAGAATTACTCTACTGTTTAAAATGTTAAGAGAGTCATGTATTGATGACTGCACAGATGTCAGCAACTGATTAATTCTATAAAATATTATAGAAGGCCTCTAAAGAATAAAGGACATGTGAAATCTGTCTTAAATATTTATATGATAGGAATTTTTTTTCTCACTGCACCACAGGCTGGCACAGATGACTCACCATAATAGCAATTATAAAACACTTTTGCCCAAGCAGAAGAGTATTTAATGAAACCAAGTTAAAATACAGGAATAACACATTTGCTGCTAAAATGTAATCTGTCAATAATGGGTCTGAAAAATTATTCAAAATACATTGCAAAGAAGGTTCAATATACTTGGTTAAAACTCAAACTCTAAAGTGTATCCAAGAATTACTGTTGGCTCACATTAACTCTCTCAACGTTCACATATAAACCTGATAATCATATTCTGTAAATTGACATTTATGGTTATTAACACCCCCCAGTCGGCCTGCCCTCCCTAATCCACTAGAATTTACCCAAACATGAGTATAGCCAATATAAAGACCTGGTTTTCTCCAGATTGAATCCATTTATATGATGGGAATCCATCTCATGCCTTGGATAATTCTGGTTTTTGATGTTTTTAAAACAAATTTCTTTTGTAATATACACGTAATACCTGAATACATTTTCCTTGTAAGAAATCAAAAGATTACTCCCAAGCC
This sequence comes from Zalophus californianus, assembly GCF_009762305.2. Classification (NCBI taxonomy): domain Eukaryota; kingdom Metazoa; phylum Chordata; class Mammalia; order Carnivora; family Otariidae; genus Zalophus; species Zalophus californianus. The sequence goes on along the minus strand of NC_045609.1, from coordinate 35,500,845 downwards.
TGAAGTTTAATTTATGGGATGTTCTTTTCTACCCCCTCACCATAGCTGCCCTTCCACCAACAACAGACTACCAAGCTGGGAATTAGAGCAGGTTCTTGGACAGGCAGTGCGCAGTATGACTTTAGGGCAGAGCCTCAACTTGCGTTATTTCTACAAGTCTTGGCTATACTGACAATAGCTGGTCCCTCACTATGTCACAGATACTGAAGACAAAGATATCAGATCTGGGTTGAATAAAATTACCCAAGGACAAAATCAAGTTTTTACTTTCTGCACAAGGTGTATCTGGAGAGACCACCAGGCTATGAGAAATTTCAGCAGTGTGACTTGGCTGCAAATGCAGAGTATCAGCATCAACATGGAGAGCCTGAAATACCTTCACAATTCTATGCCAGGAACAAGAAAAAGAGACAGTTACCAGGAGAGCTGGGCTTGGGGAGTCCGGGTACTCATCTGGTTCTGGCTCCATCTCTAAGGAGTTGTGTGACCTTGGACAAGTCTCCTAGCCTCCTAAGGCCTTGGCGTTTTCATCAAAATGCACTGAACGGTGGTGTGAGTGCTCTCCAGGGCCCTCTTCTGCTCCCATAGCCTGACTTACTCTGGTCCCACAAACCAGCAGGTGGCAGTAACTACTAGACGAGGAAGCCCGCCTGCCCCTGTTTTCCGGTCCCAGCACTAACCTCAAAAAGTAAACACAATCATGACTGTAAGATAAACGATTATGATATATGATCAGCAGGACTGAATACAAATAAACTACATCTAAAGAACAGAGAGTGAAACAAATACTAATAGATTGTTTGCAATGACAAGATTTGATTGAAACAACTCAGACTGCAAATCTAAACAGACACATACCTTTCTCTTTACGGCAACTGATTGTGGTTTAGTCAATCTTGGAGGAGAACTCTGAATATTTTCTTCTTCCTCCTCCTCCTCCTCCTCTTCCTCCTCCTCTTCCTCCTCCTCCTCCTCCTCTTCCTCCTCCTCCTCCTCCTCCTCTTCACTGCTATCTTTAGACAGCTCCATCAGCTGCCCTCGCTCCCCTGCCACTGGCCGGCTCTCCGGGGAATGCAAATATTTATTTTTCGATTGTACTTTTGCAGGTGATTGCCTACTGTTCGCCCTAGAGGACAGGATTTCTTGCTCCTCCTTTTCCCAGCAGCTAGCTTGTTCCATTAGCCGCTCAGCCTGAAGGGGGGGGGGGGTAAAAATGGTGGGCCAGTGAAAGGGCAGTTAAGCCAGAGCCTCTAAGGATCAAAGGCAAGGACCTCTTAAGTCGTTTCTGATCAGAACAGTCAGCCAGCCAAGCAACATTCCAGCTGCATCATCTCAGGACTCTCTTGCATCAGTTAGGATAACAAATCAAAGAAGATTGGGTTTCATGGGATATTTAGCAGTATTAATGATGCAGCGAATTGATTTGAGTCCTTTATCACTACATTACATGCTCACTGGCATGGAGCACTTTAAGCAAGTTCATAAACACAAAGAATCGATTGACACTGCAGCCTTGGAGCTCAGCACCAAATGTGATCTGATTACATGCTGTCAGTAGTGAAAAATGCTGCTTTGTGATCAATGATAAATGTTTCATTTTTCATACTCAATTCAGTAAAATTATCATGTCTTACCATGCAACCTCAGTTAGGATAAATTAGTGCCATATCATTTCACAAGCTCTCTCTACATAACCAAGCCTTTGACAACGATGGTAATGACTTTCTTAGCTTAAGAATGCTGCAAGATTGAAGTCCCACAACTTAGGCAGATGAAGCCAATCATTACCTCTTTCTCAGCTTCTCGCTCTTCTTCAGAAACTGCAGCATTAGAAATTAAAATTGGGGTCCACCTTAGACTTTCTGGATCAAGTTCATTGGTCCGGGAACAGGTTTTCAGCTTTTCCATGTGGCCCAATATCAACTTTTCCCTTCTAATGATGACAAATCTGTAATGTGATGTGGCAGAACAAAGTGCAATCAAAAGCTGAAATTTCATTTCGCCTTCACACATTGACAAATGCTAGCACTATAACGCGGGGTATGACTGATGAGAAAGCCCATCGATGAAAAGGTATAGCAAATTGAAATCTGACCAGCAAAAAAGTATCATTTCCTGTTTTCTATTTAGGAGAAAGGTTTTGATAATACCTTTTATCAACCTCTTACCTTAAACTGGAATGTATCCCCCTAACACCAGGCACCCTTTCTAGTTTAAGATGCTTGGGAGGCAGCCAGTGACGCGCACGCATTGGTACTCACCTGCCATCCCGTTTGTCAATCATATGGAGGTGCTGCAGGGTGGTGGCGATGTCATGTGGGCACATGCCCGTAGCTCTGCTGATGGCCTTGATGCTGATGTGCTTCTCTTGGTGGTGGTAGAGATATTCTAAGATGACGCTCTTCCAGTAGGCCAGGTAGGAGAGACGGCCCAGATCAGAGAGTGGCTTTTCAGGAGACCCTGCTTGGCCTTCTCTTCTAGAAAGCAAATAGCCTAGGGCAGAAAAAGCCAAAGTCGACCTCACTGTGGTGTTTTCAGACATTGGAACGGGGGCCACTTGGAAATAACGTTAAGTAGCAATAAGGTAAAAAGAGCACATCAGACTTTATTATGTATGCAGTCTCTTTCCCAGTTACAGTGATTTGATGTCCATGAAGTTCATGCTTCTGAACCTTTCATGGTAGCACTGTAAGTCAATTCACATAGCTAGCGGCAGCATTCCAAATACACATCATGGCATTATTTCACAAAGCTAAGGTTGAGGACGTTACTTCTGGTAAATTTCAACATCCAAGTTTCTCACCAGCTTTAGATTCTTTCAAAAAACGAAATGTCAGGCACTTACTCAGAAATCCTGTCGAGGGACCACCCCAAACATTAATGGGCAAGTTGTTTTCCACAGGAAGGACCTAATGACCCTTTGACAGCTGGGTCTTAATAAAAGAGAAGGGTTTCTGTTGACTCAGATTCTATATTGCTTGTTACATTTAACTAGTCGGCTGATCTGAAGCTTTGTTTTAGGACTAATAAAAGAATGTCTTTTAAGTCAACTGCTGCAACTCACATCAGCTCCCCTAGCTCTATTTTCACCTCTTTCATGTAAATTAATTTATAATCCAACCCCAGAACGTTGGTTCTACAAATAAAACAACCTCCTTAAAACAAACTGTTTCTTCGTGTATATTCAGAAAATCCCTGAGCATGGTAAGCTTTTGAATGTGCATCCTACAGCATTATGGTGAAGGTTCCTTGGCAAAAGGACTTTAAAATGATTTAAAACTTTAAATCCACTTGAAGGTAATTAATGAAGACTGGCAGCTGTCTTGGTAATTAAGAGCCACTTATGGAGTAAAGAAATGCTACAAACTAATAATGTCTACCTTGCTCTAATTATCGATTTCAATAGCCTCACCTTCATGAACTTCCTAAATTTAAACAAACATCAACCACATACAGTAGGTGGCAGCAATTACAAAATCATGCTGCTCTGTAAACCACCCAAATCTTCGGCATTTTTCTTCTTTATCTACATTTCCAAAATGGCTGCATTCTCAAGAATTTTCTCAATTTTGGATTTTTTCTTAGAAGGAGAAATCATGCTTCTGATGCATTTTCCTGCCTCAAAATTACTGCAGATAATGCAGAAATAGAGAACAAGAAATCCAACCTGACCCTAGAGGGGTGTAACCACAGCATTTTGCATTTTGACAGTTTCAATCTGAATGTCATTATAAAGAATAAGCACATATTTAACTTTAGGCTTTCCTGAAGTCTTTTGACTTATTTGTCTAACTCATGTTCAAGTGTAACCTAGCTGATTGAATGCGAACAAGCACCACAAAAATTTTACAGTCAAACCGCTGTCGACACGTCATTCAGCTGCATACTGAGGCTCTCAAGAGCAGTGTGTCAGGAATGCTAACGCTGATGACCACGGTGCTCAATCCAGCCCAGATCATGCCCTGTCAGTTTGGAGAAGAGCTCTCTGTCACTCAAGTACAAAGGGTGCCCAGACCTCACGACACAGATAATTGGCACGTCTGTCACCTGCCTCCTAAGTGCTTGGCACATGCTGAGAAATTTACTCAGTTGGCTAGAGGACCCAGCTCTGTCCCTGTGTCGGGGGGGAGAGGACCACAGTATCCAGGCTATGAAACTATCCCCCTTGTGACCACAATTAAAAGTCCCCTGCAGTGACTGTGAAATTCCCTACTCCCTCACTGGTTCTCATCTGAACCCCACAGTTAGGGACAGAAAGCCCCACCCCCGCAGCCCAGCAGAAAGATTTCTATACAATCACGGTCAGAAGGCGGCAGGTGCCCTTCCTACCTTCTGTTCTCCGCTACTAGGAGCAACCTTATCCAGGAAGCACATGGGTTTCTTTGTTCTGTCTTCTCCTCCCTCAATCCCTACCCCGGGCTCAGCCAGAATCCCCCCAAAACATACTTTACACTACATAGCTATTCATATTTTCACACCCTGGGGTAGTACAAACACACCTTTATTGGGGCCTCAGCCTAAACTGGTCAGGCCACTGGAGCTCTCAGGCAGCCTAGGGTCTGTGGAGAGCATTTAAGCATAAACTTCTCAGCACCTGCAATTCCCACCACGGTTAAGTGGCGGTCTCCTGGGACAACCCCTTGGACACAGTGTGCAGTGTGTGACTGACACTGCCACAGGAGACTCCTGGAGCCCGGGGTGGGCTGGGGAGGCGGCAGCAGGGTACCAAGCCCCACTGAGCATGCATACACTGAGCCCGTTGGGCCCACTGGACTTTCCAGCAAGCACCTCCACACCACACCAGTGAAGGCTACGAAGCAGGAAGGCTACCAACATCTGCCAGCAAGTGATACCCTCCTGGGTGCTGGGGAGAAAAAAACTGCAAACCAAAACTCCAACCAGAAAACATCAAGCAGGTTTCCGGGGATGCTGTGTGCCAACATTTCAGACCACACAGTGCCACTGTCTGAAGGCATCGCTGCATTGCCTGAAGTTAGTTTTTCCTTCTCTGACTCATGAGACCCTCAGGGAGCTTATCCCAATGGAAGGAACTTGCACTTAAGCTGAAAGCCATTTAAAAGTCCACAGTCTTCTCCTGAAGGGGACATTTTAAAATTAAATGGAATCCATTTCCACAATCAAAACGACCAAAGGTTAATTTCTTTGATTCCTTACTACTTAAGTGAAATCACTTGTAATATATTAAAACGTATAGTTTAGAAGACAAAGTTATGGTGTATTCTACCCCACTGGTGCACTAGGCAGGAGGCATGTTCCCTCAAAAAAGCTAGAGCTGGTAGCACTTCACTGCTCTGACCTTTGTTTTATTTTTTAAAAAAGATTTTATTTATTTATTTTAGAGAGGGAAAGACAGACAGTGAATGACAGGGACAGGGAGAGAGAACCTGAAGCAGACTCTGCACTGAGCACAGAGCCCGACATGGGGCTCGATCCCACAACCTCAAGATCATGACCTGAGCCGAAACCAAGAGGATGCTTAACCGACTGAGACACCCAGGCGCCCCTACCTCTGTCCTTTGTTAACATGGAATGATTTAAATAATGAATTTCTTGCCATCTTTTGTTTCCTTCTCCTTTTTCTAGGCTCCTCAAATCATAATTACTATATAGCCAATTGACAGAATAATTTTTGGTAAGAACATTTAGGTTATTGAGTAATTACAGCAATGCGGTGGTTTAATGTTACAGCTCTTACATTTCACTTACCAAAAAGATTCCAAATAACTGATCTAAGATGCAGGGAAATAAAAAGCACTTAACTTGGAAGCCCGTGTATTATCCTGAAGATCTGAAACAAGTACAATACACCACTGGTGAACAGATTCCCACAGTGCTTGAACACCTTTCCTTAACTGAGGATACTTTCAATCAGAAAACCTGAACTATCCCTGGGGGAACCTGGCTGTTCAGGCTAAAAACAAAGTGGTGTTTGGAGGACAAATCCCAGTAGCTGCAGTATAATTAATTGCTGGTGAAATTATTCCCTTTAAATTGTCTGTGAGCCAGAGGTGCTGGTGAACAGCACTTATTCTGTGATCAGGAGACTTGTAATTGGAAATTGATTGGCCTGTAAGCCCCTCACCCACATCAACTATCTTCATACTATTGAAAGCTGGCTTTCTCTTTTGCTTTACTGGAACGACTTATCCAAAGGAAGATGAGGTCTGAGTCTCAGTGTATGGACCACACACTTAATTTAAAAGATTACCAAAGTGTTTGCTTAAGGGGAAAGTTAAGAATAATGTGATGTCTGTGAAAAGTAGCATTTCTAAACTGTACTGACTGCATAGGACCCAAATTTACCTCACTTCCGTAAAGGCTGACCTACTTGTAGTAAGAGAATCAATTCTCATGTTAACTAGCCCTGATCCCCGGTGTTTGAAATGGTTAACTCCATTCTAGGGAGAGGAAAAAAAGTGGTAGAAACAGATCTATTAGGATAAGGAGGGAACTATCTAGACAAGGTCAAGATTTGTTTTTACAAACCTAAATTCCCAAATTAATTGAGCTCTCAGTGTTATTAAGTGCAAGGTTAACCCTTGTTTAATATGAAACATTCCTTCCTTTTAAACTAGTAATATTTCAAAATTGTAGACTGGACCAGAAGTGGAATAATGTTAATGGATAAGGATTTCCCCCCACAAAGGCAGCCACCCCTCATTTTGCACACCTTCATCTTCTACCATATGGAACCAAACCATACAAACCTCCTCAAATACAAAGTGTGAACTTTGGCAAGCTACTCCCAATTCCCATCTGTCGGGATTATGTGAGTCTGGGGTTACTAGCTGCTTTTAGGGGAAGATAATCTTCAAGGATTACACACCCTTCATCAGACACCTGTTTAGCTCAGCAAACCTTGCTGAAAGGTTCGTATCACTAGACAGCACTGGGTTTGCAAGCCTGGGAACTGACACCAGGCCAGGGATTTATGGCAGCTCTTGAGCAGAGGAAATCCGATGGCTCTAACCACGTATCTCGTGACTAGGGACGGAAATTCACTCGGCTGTGCTCATCTGTTACTGGTTTCTGGGGTTAAGCAGCTCTGTGAACAAGTGGATGAATGGCGTGTTATCAGTTTAAATAGTGATAAATGAACCTGACAGGCTATTTATGTCTCCTTGCTGAAATCTTGTGGTGATTTTGCTATTAGTAAGGAAGGAAGCTGAACCTTAAGTCTTCCTACTGTTTTCAGAGAACCGTAGTGTTCCAAATGACCCGTGACCTGCCAGATTTCTTACTACTTTCCATTTATTAAAAGATATAGATGCATCCCTAGCGAAAACGGAAATTTTGAATTTTTGAATTATTTTATACTTTAAGAGACTGGTTTTGAAAATGTGAATGTGACATCTCTCCCGTAATTCTATGGGCATGAAATAATTATAAAACAATTCGAATAAATACTGCTTGACTTTTCTACAGACTTCTCTACTTCCTATCGACCAGTGGTTTTCAAAGACTGGCCTCCCAGACGGGCAGTATCAGCATCACCTGGTAACTTGTTAGAACTGCAAATTCTCTCAGACCTACGAACCAGAAACACTGGGGGCAGGACCCAGCACTTCTGCTTTACGAGGTCCTCCAGGTGATTCTGATGCACACAAATTTGAGGACAGCTGCTGTAAACTCTGCTATGGAGCTGCTGCTTTTGATGAGGATGTGAAAACCACCTTTTGCAGGAGAACCACTGGGTAGACAGTGGGACTAGAGAATCTCGATGGGCAAGGACACCTCACCCAGCAACTCGGTGGTAGAGAACTAGGGACAGGAATATCCAAAGCCCCACCAGGCAGAAATTTAGCAAGAGGTCATTGATCTGCTAAATGCCTTTGTCCATAAATTTTATGTCTGTACTTCTCAACCTTCATTGTGCACCTGGGCTCTGAATCAGTCGGCAGGTCGGGGGTAGGGCCTGAGATTCAGCGTTTCTAACAAGTTCCTATGCTATGGAACTTGGGCCACACTTGAAATGCAAGGTTTATATATTAAATCAGTGGTTCTCAAGGTTTTTGGTCTCGAGACCACTTTACATTTAAAAAATTATTTAAGAGCTTCTGTTCGTAAGAGTTATACCTATTAATTTTATAGAGAAAGTTGACAAGTACTTATTAATTCATTAAGAACCAATAAATCCATTATGTGGTAACTTTTTTTATGAAAAAAACTGTATTTTCCAAAATACAAAAAAAAATAGCGAGGACAGTGGCAGTTTTGCATTTTTGCAAATCTCTTCACTGTTCGGCTTGAGAGAAAAGCTAGATTCTCATATCCGCTTTGGTATATAATCTGCTGTGATATCACAGGTCATGAAATTACTTGAAAACTCCAAGGTACACTCATAAGAGTGAAAAGGACAAGTAGCATCTCAGCATTACTTTGAAAATAGTTATGACCTTGCAGACTCCCTAAAAGGGCCTTAGGGATCCCGCGGAGTCCCTGGATCATACTTTTGAGACCACCTGTATTAAATAAAAAATGACAAGAATTTTTAAAAGTTGGGCAACAAGGTCACAGGTATTTTAAAACAATATGGCATTTATTTAATACAGTATGACAGATCATACAAGGGACTACAGGTTGCGGAAGAGCAGAGGTGCTAAAACCAGACCACCTGGAATGCAATCCAGGGTCCACTATGTACCAAAACCATGTGACGTTGGCTGAGCAAATTATTTAACCTCTCTGTGCTTCAGGTCCCTCATCCATAAAACTTGGGAGAATAATCATACCTATCTCTTAGGGATGTCATAAGAATTAAATGAATAATACAAAGCATGCAGAACCGTGCTTGGCATGTTACTGAAACGCTACATGTTAGCTACTATCATTATTCAACATACGAATGAATGAAACCTCAAGGGGATCGTTTGGGTGACTAGATATACTGAATGTAGGGCAAAGAAGGAAAACATGGAAGAAAATGTGGAAAATGTGGACAGAAGGAAGAAGACAGACTGCTCTATAGAATCAGATTGAGAAGAGCTACCTCTCTTTTCCTACTTTTGCCTTAGGCACCTGAAAATCATTCCATTTACTCCAATGCCTCAGACAAAAGTTCTCCTCTCCCTACCCCGCCAAGCTAACCACCCAAATATAAATTTAATTAAAGAAAGAAGCCATGAAAAAACCCCCAACATATTCTGCCTCAGGAATGATCTGAATTGGCGACTGCAGTACACAGCAAGCACAGTTCTGAGCTCCCCAAATTCCCTTTGGTCCTTAAGTCCTTAACTTCAAGGACTATCCTCAGAAAACAGCAAGGACTTCAAACCACAATAACAATGATTGCTTGAGGGCGTCAGAGGAACCCAGAGACAGTCCCAGGACAGATGAAACAAAGGCCCAAATGTTCTAGAAGACCCAAGTCTATCCCTGGGAAAATGGTCTGAGCCAGTGAAACCCAGAGAAAGGAGACAGCGGGTCTTTGGGGGAAGGCTGGCTGCTCTGGGTCACGTACCAGACTGACTCTATCTAAGCCCCCTTCTCACAAGCTCCTCAGCATACTGCTCAGAATGCTGAACTCTGGCTCAGTTATGCAGAGGCAACACTGGTCTTTCTTACTGAACCCGGCACCCGCCTCCTTCCTGGCCAGGTCCACTCGGGAGAGGAATGATGCTCCTTCAACAGCCTTCAGTGGAAGAGGGTGTGGTAGGGGCATGACCCCAGTGCTGCTGTGTGTTTGCGAAAAAACCTACAGACCAGACCATGCTGGAACTTACCAGAAGAGCTCCACGATTCTGTAACTGGGTGTGAAGGAGGTGGTCATTCTGTGTGTCAGTCACCCGCGGAACATATGAACTCACCTATTATATGAACTCACAAATAGGGCAGCAGGCAGCAGGAAAGGGGATGCGCCTCCCTCTGAGGAGGGTGAACACCTGTGAACGAGCTCCTGAGTTGGGGATGACCAGGACCAGAGACAGACCTCTGTGAGATAGTCACAGGCCAAAAATCAGTCAATAACTGATAATCTACTTCACTGAGAATGTCTCTAGTTCTCCTTTCTTTATCCTCTAGTCTAGCTCAATGCTTCTCAACCCTGGCTGTACACTGGATTCATTCAGGGGCTTTTAAAAACTACACACGTCTGTACCCTACCCAACCTCAACTCATGCTTATCTTGGGCCAAACTGGTCATAGATGAATTACAGGTTATATTAAGCAAAGGGTCCTGAGGATGAGTCCATGGCCAGAATGTTAAACAAGGGTGCAACACTGGTCCCACAGCTCCAGGACCACCACCCCGAAGGGCTGTGCTAGTAGCAGACGTGCCCAATGAAGGATCCAAGTAGAAGGGGAATCCTGGGGGGAAAGGCAGCATCTAAGAGTTGAGGCTAAAGGGAGGAGATGGTCACTCGGCAAAGAGAGCTCTGTGACAGACTTCACAAGAGTTTTCTTTCTTTAGACGCCTAACTGAGGAATATTTGTTTATGTATGGCATGTCACCACAACAGCAAGGTTCTGGTCTTTTATGTAAAACATAATTTTTCTTTCTAAGAAGATGATCATATATGAAATAGATTCAGCCTCTCAATTTCTTCGTTATGAAAATGAGGCACCTCTGACAAAGGTTAAAATGGTCATGGAGCAAGAGATCTGTCACTCTCACTTACTCCCAAACGAAATCATTTGGGGAAGGATTTTCAAAAATATCTTTCCTTAAATATAACCGGGAAATAACCACATTCTTCATGAAGCCCAATGCTTATTACAAATCTAACTTGAAGCTCTGATCCATCAGCCAGAGGCACCTCTATTAGGTAATGATAAAGCACTAGGACCATGGCCTTTGAAGTGAGAGAAATTAGACATGTCAAAATAATGCCTTCCTCTTTGACCTTTTTTGATTGTCCACAGTTCAAATCACTTTTAAATCCTGGCAAGTTTTAGGAAAAACAAATTTTCAAACACAAAACATTTTTAAGATGAAGTAATTGGCATTTTAAAGTTCTTTCCTCTCTTATAAATAGGCAAAAGTCCACAGTGGAGATTCAATCTGAAAAACTATTTCAGAAACAAATTTATAATTCTTCCAAGTTAAAACCTAGATAAAAATGTTCACACCTAAGTAACAAAATCCTGGTAACAGGAATTTACCATTGAGAAGCTGTAAGATTTTTAAACATTGCATAAACACATACGCACTTCAAATAAAGCATCTGCTCCAAGCAAAGAACTGCATATACTTTTAATGCTACCTCTAAGACCATTCTCCGGTTGCTAGAACATTACAGTTGAACTTTTCCTTAAATAAACTAATCAAAGCAACAACTAGAGTTTCTTTTGCCCAATACTGTAGGTCTGGGGTTATGTGGGGGCAGCTGGGATGGTTCACAGCTAGTTATCTGGTCTAATCCTACCCGCAGACTGAGAAGAGCTTCCATCAGCAATGGACACTGCCACGATTTCAGAATCATGCTCTGGGAGTCGGAATGGTTAGAAGAGCAACTCTCCTTTCCTTTGGCTCTCCCACAACCCATCCAAAATTCTGTGTCTGTGTGTGTACCAGCTATAATTTTCTGAAACAGAACAAAGAAATGTTGGAGTTCTAATTCTGAGTGATAAGCTTTCACACAGCAAACACCCATTACAGCAAGACTGAAGAAAGGAAAAAGTGGGGAATACAAATCTGAAAGTTTTGTCTTCAGATTACATTTCAAAGGGAATCTGTCAGTTTTGGGGAATAACGTTCGAAAATCAAAGCACATACCATCGCCCAATCTGACTGATCAATTAATGTCAAAAATGTAAGGTAGAGAAACTATCCCCAGTTGTCCTCGGGTCATTGAGACACACAGTCCTACCCCATAGAACTCAAAAACTTCTGTTCTCAATTATTTTTTATGTATCTCCCATACGCTTTCCAACAGGATTTGAGGTAAAAAGCCTCTGGCAATAAATGGTGGTGTCCCCACCGGGTGACTGACGAGCCCATGCAGCCCACATGTAGGCTGGGGTGGGAGCAGATCTCGTGTCATGTAGATATCTAGCCTTTAATCCCCTAGGAATCTTAAAAGTCCAAAGTGGCTAGAGTTAGATGTTAGTGGTTGGAAAAACAAAACTGTATGAAATATCATCACTAGCAGTACTGATTAACAGACGCCCGTTACTAGGCCTTCAGTTAGTAGGTGATACCTTTCTCAAAGTCCACCGTTTCCACTGCCTCCCTAATGCCGCAGCGCTTAAGGCTGAGCCTTCATAACAATTTATTAGTATCAGCATGGCTTTGGCCACAGTATTATCCCCATGAGCCTTTTACTGTGGGGTCACTGTTAACCAAAGAATCTCCGTTCATCTTTCCAAGGACTGGAATGGTTTAGTCCTGTGCTCAGCAGTTGAGTGCGTCTGAGGTTCCAGGCTCTTTTCTAGTTAGGGTGTGCACAGACACTCCATTTTCTAAATTTAATAAGGAAAAAATCTCTGCGAGTGTAATTTCTTAACTACTATGCAACTGCTGAACGCAAGAACCACAAACTACATAAATAACAGGAACTCAAATAGACATGTTAACAGCTAAAGTTCATTTTTAAGAATCAATTCAATATGCTACATTGCAAGCAATCAATCACACTGCAATCATCATTTACAAATCAAAGTACAAGGCAGATACTCATGAGGGTATATACAACTAGGTGGAAGTGTGTGATTATGGACGAGCAGATTGAAACTGTAAATTATGTAACTGTCTCTTGTAATTACCCTGCTTGAGAACTGAAAGAAACTTCCCGTATAATTTTGCAGGAGAATGGGGATGGAGCTACAGAATCACTTTTTAGTTGGTTTTAACCCTTCAACAGCTATTTAGTTACCTGTGATAAGGTCAAAGAAAGTTTATGCTTATTTATGAAAAGTTGGCAGGGAGGTATTTCAAAGTAATCCTCTGAAAAGCTCCAGATTATTAATGAAACCTGATGATTTCACTTCCTCCTCGGGAAAGATTTATCTAAATTATCTGGTAAAATGAACAACATTTAAAACAAATTCACAGACGTCATTCATTTTATTTTCTCTCTAACAACATTCATTATGGTCTCCAAGTTTTTAACTGAGACGTATCTTCTGCTTTGGTAGGAAAAAAAATCTATTTAACTTTCTTAAATTCATGGGGAAAAGCTCCAACACTGGGCAAACCACAGGGCAGGACTTCTAATCTATGAACAGAGAACCATCCTCTTCTTAAGAAGAAGGAAGCCTGTTTTTTTTGCAATAAATAATCAGCAAAACTTTGTTTCAGCGTATTTTTAAGACATTCTAGCTTTTTCTCTCCCTTTCTTAAAGCCTAACATTTAACATCTTTTCTCTTCTGTAAGCACGGTTTCTGGTGCCCTAAAGATCTGCCCCAAATATCAGAACTTTGACACCCACCATTCTGGGAAAAGGAGTGACAAAGGTGCTTTCCCTCATTTTAAATCAAAAAGAAAAAAAGGGAGAAAGAAAGGGAGGGAGGAAGAAGGGAGAGACAGACAGACAAGGAACATGAGAAGTTCCAATGCTGCTGTGGCCTCTCTGTATCATATTTTCTCTCCTATCCACCCCTATCCTCAAGGCCATTCTTTGTCTGAATGCACTATTTTATCACCACTCTGTCAACATACAACTCTTCAATTATGATTCTCTAGGTTTAAGAGTGGAAACACAATTTACAGGAATGAAGTTTTCTAATGGACTAGACTCAACACTTGAGAGGATATGATTCTGTACATTTCAGTACATTTCCTTCACATAAAGTCTGATGTTGAGAAGCTCCCAATACACCAAATACCCACATAGTCACATTCTGATTTTAAAACAGTAAAGGTGAAAAACTCTTTTATTTTACTTTTTATTTTTTGTTTATTTTATTGTTTTTTTTTTTTTAAGAGAGAGAATGACTGCTGGCAGGGGGGTGGGGGGAGGGGGCTGAAGGGGAGTTAGAGACTCTTAAGCAGGCTCCACGCCCAGTGTGGAGCCCGATGCTGGGCTCGATCCCAGGATCCCAAGATCATGACTCAAGCTGAAACCAAAAGTCAAAGTTAAACCAACTCAGCCGCCCAGGCGCCCAAAAAACTCTATCTCTTTTAAAAACATCACTAACACAATGCCACCAATAAATCAAAAAGTTTTCATTTTAAGAGTTACAAGAATCTAAGCTCCAACACAAGATACCATGGGGCGTGAACTCCCATTTTAAGACCATCGCTTTCTTAAAAAATAAAAAAGGCAAAAATAAAACACAGATCTAGAAAATGACATTAAACAATACATAGCTTAATGAAAGGCAGCCGCCCTTGTAATCACCACCCAGGATCAAGAACTAGATGTTTGCCAGTCACCCTGAAAAACCTTCCATTTGTCCCATTCCAGTCATCCCTCCTTTTTCCCTCCCAAGTAACCACTATCCCGACTTTCACAGTGTTTCATTATACTTTTTTCACCCAACATATCCCCAGGTACTAAAACATAGTCTTGTTCATTAAAAAAAAAAAAAAAAAATCTTTTAAGTCTCTTTTAGTCTATGGGTTCCCCTCTCCACCCCCTTTCTTTTCATTGTAATTTATCTACTGACGAACTGGGGCCATTTGACCTACAGAGTTTCTACAATCTGGATTTTGCTGATTGCATACACATGATGTGGTTCAATTTGTTCCTCTTTCCTCTGTGTTCCTGCAAAATGGCAGCTGGATCCAGAGGCTTGGTGAGACTTTGGGTTCCATCCTCTGGCAAAACTACAGGTGATGGTGTGTCCCTTGATCAGGAAGCACATAATCTCTGGTTGTGTCCCCTTTCACAATGTCTGCTGCTGCTGAAGTTCAAGGTCTAGATCAGTTAATTCATTGGCAGAATCGCAAAACAGCCATGTGTTAATTCTATCATTTCATTTCATTTGTTGGCTGGAATATGTTTATAAAAAGATGCTTTCCCTTATTAACTATTTGTTTACCTAGTGGTATAGGTCATATAGGAAAGGCAAGTTAAATGCTTTATTTACCCATTTATTAAGATAATGAACTGGTTCTTATCATCCTCTAAATTTGATTTTAGGTGAGATTATGAATTTGTGAGTTTATAATATTTGGTGAGTTTCAATCAATTGCAATTGTTGTCTTTACTGTTATACTTATTGTCCCGTGGGAGCCTCTTCAAGTTATATCCTGAGTCCTTTTGACAAGACCCTAAAAATTTTTGCCTCCTTGCTATCTAGTATGAAAGGAGAAGCATTCCAAACACTCCTTTTCACAGAAAGAACTCTATGTCATTTTAAATGATTCAATCTGCCCCCCAAAAAGGATATATGCAAATATACAGTGAGGTCTACCTACCTGTATCACATTTCCTCAAGATTTCACCAACACGTTTTCAATTCTTTCTGCTTTAGATAATAACACCGCATATTTTTTTCAATGTGGATAAATAGTTACATGCATAACTGAATTGCTTTTAATCCACTCAACTATTCTGAAGCACTTTATAAACTTTAAAACAATTTTGTTGGAAAAAGGAGCATAACATCTACGATGTTAACCCAAAGCAGTACTCAATAGAAATAATTACAAAACAGAGGTTTTTATATTAGTAAACATGAGCATGTACCACTAATACTAGAGTAAAAACAAGCTAACCACAAATTGACGGGGGAGAAAAAAAAAAATCAGATTCCTAACTAGTATTTTCCTACCAGAATTCTAAACAAATGAGAGAAAAATCTTTTGCTTTACCCAAAACAAACTGATGTGGGGAAAAAAATAATACTACCTCAGAGACAGCTGAAATTATAAATGTGCTGGTTAGAAATCCCATCACGGGAGGATGTTATCTTAGGGTATTGTGCTACAAACGTAAGACTACAAGCTGGAAAATATGTTTAAGGGGAATGGTTCCCTGGGAACCAAAATCAGGTATAGTACTCATCTCAACCAATCAGAACAGAATTTTTCTTGATCTTGTTTTGGATAAGGTACAAATGTTTCCCCTGCATGCGCCTGAACTGGGAAAACGAAGAGAGTTGGAGGCCTTTCTTCTCCTATCCTGGCAGCCCCGTGTGCCACCCAAACATGCAGTGTCGCACGCCTCAGATGAATCCCCCATGTGTCTGACCGCCCACTGACCTGTGGGTAAGGCCGGGATCCTTTATCCTTACGGTCTCATCACCTAGGCCAGCTCCTGGCACAGCCCGCGTAAATAGAGCATGTTTACTGAAGGAAGTGATGAGGGAATAAAGAAGGGGAAAAAACAGACTGAGAAGAGATCTCGAGTCAAGCACCAGCTGCCACAAGCCCGTCAGGGGAATGTGGTAGGTGCTGTCAGGGACACAGAAGAGTGCTGATGAGATGTCTGCATTCCTTTATTACTTACTCCTACAACAAACCCTTTTTTGGCTCACCTACTATGTGCATCCCACTGTGCTCACGGCTCGGAGTTCAGCAGTGAGCCAGCCTGGCCCTCATAGTAATACTGTCAAGCTTCCATTTACAGCTGAAGACAGGTGTTCCCGTACTAATTATGTGAATTTGTCCAGTAGTAGGGTTTCAAAATGACTCACTACAAATGCCGGTCAGTGTTAGAAATCCACACAGACAAAATATCTGTAAAAACAAGCCACCTGCATGCCAAATCTTGAAAAAATTCTGAGCTGTGTAAGGCAAAACAGTAGCTGTAGACCGTATGTTTCTTATTTACAACACTTTCACTGAAGCAATGAATACAAACTATTCTATAAGAGCTATTTATTTGCTCTTTATGACAAGCTTTGTTAAAAAAAAGATACATAAATAAATCGTTAGCTGCACTGCCTCATGCAACTTATTTCTATGCATTCGGTAACAGTCAACCTCTGAATAAATCACCGACAGCTCAAATTTCAACCTTGATGTTATCTTCAACATAGTAAAATATATTGCACTTCAGTCCAATGTCACAGAACAGTCATGACAAAGGCTTTTAGCACAACATATCATAATGAGAAAATAAGGAAAAGTAGCCATTTTCCTTATTATATTATAAACTAGAATGCTATTAAAATATATGTCACCATGCTACTTATTCTTCTGTAAGTCAAAACACATCTTCCAAAACCCAGCAGAAGTCTGAGGACGCAGCTGCTGGTCCTGTTTCCACAAGT
The DNA here is from genome assembly GCF_009762305.2 of Zalophus californianus. Lineage (NCBI taxonomy): Eukaryota > Metazoa > Chordata > Mammalia > Carnivora > Otariidae > Zalophus > Zalophus californianus. The sequence goes on along the minus strand of NC_045609.1, from coordinate 35,483,723 downwards.
GTCATGGTGGAGGTGTGGGGAGGGTATCTTAAAAAGGCTATAAAGGACTTGAGCCCCATTTCAAAAGCATAACTGATTATTCTTTAATGACTGCCTGGGCTGTGCTCACCCAGGGAGGAGAGCTGCCGGGAAAGCCCTGCAAAGAAAAAAAGACTTCGGAAGTTGGAATTTTCCTTCCAAAATAAATGCATGAAGAAATGAATTATCTGATAAAAGCCAGGAAAAGATTAAGTTTCTCTTCAGCCAACTGTGTGTAAATGTGAATTTTGTCACAGCTCTCATCTGTCCGCCCAGGAGTTATAGTAGATAGTGGCAATCTTCTTTCTGATGCAGCTTGAATGATAGAAGCTGTGCTTGAACAAAAACAACAGCCCTCAAAAGGAGGCAGGGCACACCCGACATCATTTGGAAGTTAAGTAAACCACAGCTGACTGATTATGTTCTAATAACATAAAATTCTTCATAAGAATCACGTGTGAGGAGAGAAAGTACATTAAGAAAGCTCTTTTCATAGTAATTCTTTCAACATTTGGTTAATAAGGACCTACTAAGTGCCAGGCTCTTCCAGGAGGTGAGACTGCCCCGAAGTCTCTATCCCCAGGAATCTTACTTTTGGTGAAGGAAATGGGCAATAAACAGTAAATATATAAAAGACACATGCAACTTTCTAAATGACTTTATACTTGCTCAGCCTTTAGCATTTCTTAATAGTGCCACTGAAAAAAAAGAGAAAACTATTAAATAAAAGTTGCATAAGGAAATAAATACCACATTTCAAATTTATAGCTCCTTCATTCAATTTGCTTACAGGGAACCAGAGGGTTTCAGTCATATAACATGTCCCCAAGAGACACTGTCACAGTCTCTCAAAACCTTTGATGCTCGGCTTGTGGGGCTCAGAAATAGGGGAAAGTGAAATATTTACACTGCAACAGTGAGTGCTTCACAGTCTCTACGTCATCATGGAGAAATGGAGAGGACAGAATTCACATGTCTCGCTGGGGTAAGAGGTGAGGCTGCTCACAGTGAGGTGACAGGCACCAGGGTTCTGGCCACCATGGGGCTGAAGACAGTGCTATTTGTGCCTCCCTGTAACTATTCTCAGGTTACCCACTGGGAAGGGCAGTAATGCCCAGAGACCCTTGCTAGAGAAGTGGGATGTGTCACTAGGGCCTGTCAGGCCAGGACCCAGCTCCTGGGAAGAATCTGCTTACCCTGAAATTATACTCAACTTGCTGTCAGAGAGAAGTCAGGGACCCCTATACAGTCTCAGCAACTTAAGAGTTTACCAATAGTCAGGTAAAACATGGCTTACTGGAATACAACCAACTGGATTTCTAAATTAAAACTCCTACTTAATTGGAGAGAGGCCTGTCAGTATCAAAAATTTGTTCCAAAAAAAGAAATTTCAGGTAAGATGAAACAACTCTAAATCTCTGCTTAAAAGTCATCTTTTTTTAAAAAATATTTTATTTATTTATTTGTCAGAGAGAGAGAGAGGGAGAGAGAGAACAAACAGGGGGAGCGGCAGAGAGAGAAGCAGGCTCCCCGCTGAGCAGGGAGCCCAATGCAGGACTCGATCCCAACACCCTGAGATCATGACCTGAGCCAAAGGCAGCTGCTTAACCAACTGAGCCACCCAGGTGCCCCTCATCTTAAGTTAAGTTTTACTTAAACTGTGTTTTGAAAAGTTTGTAGTGGTAGCCCTTTGAAGGAGTCTGTTGAAGGCAGACTATTTAAATTCCAAGTTGCTAACTGACGACCTCAACTACTATGGCACGTATTCCTGAATTTAGGTATCATATATTACAATATTTAAGCTAGTAGCTAGCATCTAAGATATGGGGGAAGAAGACGTTTTCTCTTTGAGAGAGTGGATATGGTTACCCTCTGAACATCACACCCTTCTAGGTAGAGATGAGGTATGTGGCTTTCTTTCTAATTCTGCTTAAGGAACCTAGAAGAGCTCTGAGAAGTAGGAAGCAGGAAACCAGACAGAGATGCTTTCTTGTTCTAAGGAATGCTTCCTCAGGAAACCAGCCAAGAGTTATAAGGAGGCTAAGAAAAGACAAGCCTGGGACTCTCTAGGTACCTGAGAGATCCCTGTCATTAGAAGCAGAAGGGGTAAAGAATGAAGGTGTGGAAGATTAACCCACTAATTCTCAGTGAGAAAGAAACTAGATATTAAATTGTACCAAGAGGCATCTTTCTTATATTGCTAAGTTTAAGTTTCTTGTATTCCTTATTTTTCTTAAATCCAGGTGTGTGTGTATTATGTGTGCCATTTTTAAGAAAAGAGAAGTCAAAGGACATTACTGACTACACTTACAACATGACCAAAGTCATAACTTGTAGGCACAAAACTGGGTTATCTGCACTCATCTTCTAGCAATACTCACTAAACACAGACTCAGTTCTTAAATGGTATCATTCCTCACAAAAGCCAAAGAGAAACCCCTCAAGAGAAATCACAGAAAAGGTCAGCAAAGGGGACTTCCTGAAATGATTGCCTAATTCATTCAATCACTCCTACTTCCTCTTGAGATCTATTCCAAGGACAATCCTGAGACACTGCACGATATTTTAATACTGAATAAAGAAAGCCGAGAATTGAACCTGCTTACAAACTTTCATGATTAGTCTACAAATAAACAGACACTAATTTTAAAAAATGCTTAAATGTACAGTTAAGGGATAATTTATATAACTGATAAACTTACTATCTACTAGTTTTAGAAGACCAAAGGTGTTAGGTTTTTAGACTTTTGGACCCACTGTCATCTACCCTTTATAAAAGCTTCCCCAAGGGTGGCTCAGTTGGTTAAGCAACTGCCTTCGGCTCAGGTCATGATCCTGGAGTTCTGGGACCAAGTCCTGCATTGGGCTCCCTGCTCAGCAGGGAGTCTGCTCCTCCCTCTGACCCTACCCCCTCTTGTGCTCTCTCTCAAATAAATAAAAAATAAAATCTTAAAAAAAAAAAAAGCTTCCCCAAGGTTATGTCAAGGCTGAAACAAACAAGAAAGTTAGTTAAGATTTAGAATTCTTTTAATTCTAGTTAGTATGTTTGATTATTTTAAATTAGGAAAGAATGCTGAATTTCATCAAATGCCTTTTCTGAGTTTGCATTAAACAACTCATCTGGATATCACTTTTTGTTGTTCTCATCCCTGCTCCCTGGCTGCCTTTCCACCAGTGCTCCAGCCTGTGTAGTTTAAAAAAAAAAAAAAAACAGCTTCCTGTGCCCCCAAGGCCTTGATGGTTGAGCTTTCTGAATTCACTTTTTAAAATTCTAGATACACCACCGTCCTCCAAAGTATACTTCTTACACCTTACCTTAATCTTCTTCTCTGGGGCACTGAACACTGCCTGGGGAGTGATTTTGGACACGTTTCTTAGTGATAACAGTAACCAACCTCCTAAGGCCTTTGCAAGGATGAAGCAAATTGACCTGTGTCATTCAGGTGACAGTGCCTGGCACACAGTTAAGTGCTCTAGAAAGGTCAGCTAGGATTATGACTATTGTTGTTGCAACGCTGACCTCTTTTGGCTTCCCTGACACCTTTCTCCCCTGATCGTCTTCCTACTTCTATACCCTTTTCAGTTTCGTTGATTAACTTCCTCATCCTCTATTAGCCCTTAACACGTTGGAACTTCAAGCACTCCATCCTCAGCCCTGTCTCCCTACACTTTCCCAGGTTGTCCTTATCCACACCTATGGTGGCCGCCATTACGGTCTGCCCACCACTCCCAGTAGCTCCCTTTAATGCATTCCCCTGCTGAGCTCCAAACTCTCAAGGAAAGCTGTATGTGGATGTTCAAAACCACAGTGAAGGCAACATGGCCAAAGCTGCACTCGCTACCTTTCCAAGCTCAGTTCATTCATCCATTCATCTACATTTACTGAGCAGCACGAGGTGCCAGGCAGAATTCTACCTGCTGCAGAACAGGAAAATACCTGCTTCATTTCCATGTGTCCTCACTGCCACTCCCTTAGGTCAGGCCTTCGCGGATTCTTAAATTAGTTTTCTTTCTATTTACAGCAAAAAGCATGAAGAAGAAAATAAAAAAAATTGTCTCTAATTCTAATTCTAGAGATAATCTGGAAGTGTTTCTTTCCCTTTTTTGCATATACTTTTTTGTAACTAAGTACATATATATATATATATATATATATACAATTTTGAAAGCCACGTATTTATCATAACCATCTTCCTATTTTATTGAAAATTCTTTAGAACATAATTCTTAATAGCTAATAATATTCCGTTATATAGATGTACCATAATTTTTCTTAGGGGAATGGTTCTCTCTTACTTTTGACTATTGAGAGGGTTTCAGTTTTTTGTTTCTACTGTAAACAATGACACTGTGGCAGACAAATGGACCAAAACATTAACTCTTTGAGTAACAGGAGTGTGAGGGATTTAATTTTCTCTTGGTATTTTATCTATGTTTTCTAACTTTCTACTATGAGTTTATACTGCTATAATTGGGGGAAGGGGTGAAAGGAGAAGGGAAGTCCACTCTTTAAAAAATGAGCACAAAACATGTCGTTACATTAAATATGAAATTAAAGCACAGTGACTAAAGTATATTGGTTTCCTTAGAATAAATTCCTTTCCGATGTTTTTGATATATACTGTCAAAGTTCTGGAAAATGTCTACAAATTTACACCTTCTCCAGTGTAAATATAACAGCCCACCTATGTCAACTTAGATTTGGCTATATTTAAAAATCTTTGCTAATTTGCTAGGAAAAAAATTATAATCTTGCAGTTATTTGAATTTGCATTTTTAAGTCACCAACGATTTTTTTTTCATATTTTAATGAGCCATTTGTACTTGACAGACTTTGGAGCATCGTGGCCTAGAGTCCAAGTGCTTGGACTCAAACTAGAGCGATGCCATGTTTGTACAGCTGTGCCTTGTTTCCTCACCCATAAAGCAGGATTGAAATGTCTCAACCAGTGTCGTGAGGGTGGAATGAGCCAGGACTCTTAGGAAAGTAGCTGGCACACAGTAGGCACTCAGCAAATGTCAGCAGTGCTGCTGCCGCCAAGGAGTTTCCTTTTCTGTGCATTCTGCATTCATGGCCTCTCCTCATTTTTCTATTAAGGTTTATGCTTTAACACTATCAAACCTTTCCTTTTTAAATATTTGTTTAAATACTATAGCTGTCAAAGCTTTGCCTGGCATGTTTGTTGCAAACATCTTCCCATTATGTTTGCTTTTAAATATTAATATGTTTTATCATATAGACATTTTACCTTTTTATATAGTCAAGCCATCTGTCTATTCTTTTGTGATTTCTTTTGCTGCATTAACACTTTGTGCTAGGATGTCCTTGACCATCCGAAGTCCAGAGAATTGTATATCCTTTCTTCTACTTTTAAAAAGTTTTTGTGTTTTCATTTTTTGTTAATCATCTAAATCTTTTTTTTTTTTTTTAAAGAGAGGGAGCAAGCAAGCAGGGGGAGGGGCAGAGGGAGAGAGAGAATCTTAAGCAGGCTCCATGTCCAGCATGGAGTCCGCTGCAGGGCTTGATCTCACGATCACAAAATCACGACATGAGCTGAAATCAAGATTCAAGAGCTGGACCCTTAACCGCCCAGGCGCCCTGGATCATCTAAGTCTAAGTTACAAATATGGAAATGTGGAAAGACAGAATAAAACCTTGTGGTGGTGCTGATCTGGAATGCAAGGTTACAGTATGAACTCATGACTGGGGTGTGCGGTGTGGGGTGTGGGGTGTGGGGTGTGGTGTGTGTGTGCACGTGTGCATGTGTATAGACAGAGATGGGGACGAGAAGGAATCTCAGATGCCAGGAGAAAAGAGATGGGGTATCAACTTCAACCTTGACAGTCACTCCTTCCACTAACCACTTAAGTTCCGAGCAAAGAATCACAAAACCTGTAAGATGGTTTATGAGCGGGCCAGGAGTTGGTACCGTTTAGTCACTTTGGCCAAGCTCCGCAAATGACCTTCTGGGGAGCCGTCTCCTGCAAACCCCAGGCAGGCTGTTCCAGGAAGAGTAAGACAACAACTTATTCCAAGGGCAGCATTTGGTCCCATGGATAACCATTCCCCCTCTGGACGGTCCTGGAGAACAGTGTTCAAACCTTTGGGATTTGCAGTTTTTTATATACATTTTCACATCGTATGGCACCCATGTCTCTAATCCAGTGTGTAAGTAGGCAGCTGGGCAGCTACAGCTTTCTTCCCACTGCTCTTGTCTAAGCTTCCTAAACTGGCAGTTACTAGAGACAAAATATTTTCTTGCCTTCCAACTTTTATTTGAATTACTGAAAATACATCCCCTGACCAAAAGATCCTCAGGCTCATGTACAAAACAGAAATAAAAGAAATCCAACAATTAAAAGGTCCCTTTAAAAAAAAAGAAAAAAAAAAAGCACATTTTAGAAAACCAGTAACCTTGGTTATTTGTTTTGCCCTGAGTTCTGAATTATGAGGCTGACAAGGATTATGAGAGGTCATGGGGTTTATCTCCCTACTCTGCAAGACTGGATCTAAATCATTCTAGGAGGATATTTATCTACTATTAAGTAACTCCAAAGAAGGAGATGCTACCAATTTTTTCAGCAGCCTACTCTATCTTCTTTAAAACTTTGTGGCCAAGGATTTTTTTTGTTTTGTTTTAAACTGAATTTCTATTGGGTTTACAACAGTTCCCATTTTCATCGAGTATTGTAAAATTCTTCCCCCAGTTTCCTCTTCCCTGAAGGCATAACACCAAGCCCTTTTCAACTTTATTCAAATCATTTACCACATTCCTTACCCCACCCCAGCATAGGGGCAATGTCAAGGGTACAGGAAAGAGAAAAATCTACAAGTTACACCCTCTGCAGCACTGTACTACCCAGACACACCCTAATGAACGGCATTCAATCATGATGGCCCTGAGCAATCTAGAAAGGTTCCAACGGGTTCCAGAGTTCTGGTTTTAAAATACAGGGTAGACTCAAATACAGAAGGGAACGTCTTTGTTCCTGGGTTGATCTCTTATGAAAAGGCTTCTCTATCAGATCACGCTGTACAAGTAAGATGTTACTGTATTTAGAAACTTGCGTTTTTATCCGTTAAGTAGTAATCCCTTTTTAAATTTTAGGTAGAAAATCATTGTGGGCAGTACCATGTATCACTTTGAAGATTCCATTCAAATCAAGAATACATTGGGAATGCAGATTACTGTTCATACTGTCTTACTACTGAAAACAAAGAAGAAGGTATCCAAGGAGTTTACAGTCAGTTGGAAATATGACACACCAGTTATCACCACTAAAGCAGGCGTTGAGTCTAAGTGCTATGCTACAGAGATAAGGAGCCAAGAAGGGAATGAGATGAATCTCCAGGCGGTGGGATCAAATAGAAGAGGTTCTTGATCCGGCTCTTAAAAATGGGTAGGATTCTGAACAGACGAAGGCTGCGGAAGGAGGAAGTGGTCACTTCAGGAAAGGGACTGCATAGACAAAGAATGGAAATATGGAAACATGCTCAGAATATTTGAGGAAAAAGAGATTAGCAGAAGCCTAAAAAAAATTAGCTGGAAGTAGGTGCTAGGATACCTTGAATACTGAGCTCTGGAGTTGCCTTATTCTGTAGGCATGCAGATGCTAAAAGTATCAAAGGTTAAGGCTCGGACCGTTGCTATGCATATCAGAAACCATAATGTTTATGAACAACTTATAAATGGTGGCCACACAAAAAAAGGGATTTGCCCATAGAACCGATTACATCCAGAATTCTGTAAAATAAAAATGGTGACCTTCTGGTAAGATGGCCCTCCATGGGAGAACTAGATCAGGAAACAAAGGATAAGACCAAGCAAATGAATTAATAACTAGAAATGTTAACTGAAAATATAAAAATAGTCGAAAAATAATACTTCAAAAAAAGAACAATATTCTCAATGTCAATAGATTGTGCAAATCTGTCCCAAACTGCTATACAGTCGTTTTATACCCCAAGTTTAATATTTCAATATCTAGTAATAAAGATCTGGACTCAGTGTATTTCTTCATGATTTTCCTTGAGCACATTTATATTATGGTTTTTGCATTTGATGTACCTTATGAAGATTATGCAATTTCCTAAATTTTCCTTCTTTCAGTTTAAAATCAGACAAACTACAATCTAGTAATGAAGAAGCACACAGTTCCTAGTGACAGATTTTTACATGGTCAGAAATTACTATTATCATGGATACTTGGCCTTTGTGTTATCTGGGTATTCTGAAATGAATTCTGCCAATGTAGCCTTAGTGCTCCATTTACACACCCCATATAATATAAAGGAGGAGGAAAAAAAAACTATCCATATTTTTTACATTATCCTGTGCATCCTTTTGTATATCATTCCAATTTTAATTGAAGAGACTCTAAAGATACAAATGTGTATAAAAAATATTTCTTGGGCAACCTTCTAGAAAAAAAAATTGTAATAATTTCCGTAATAGAAAAAGGGAAATTAACAAAGTAAGAGAGTTATTTCTACTAGAAAGACTCAAAGGATAAGCCACCTAAAGAATTGTTTTTCTAAGTAGAAATATCCCTTTCTTGCTCTGTACTGATAAGATTATAGGTAAAATTTTAGAAAGCTGAAAATCCTTTTAAATAATACTTCCGTTAGCTCTAATCACAAATAATTGCCTCTTCTGGTGCTAATGAGCATAAGCGCCATGGAATGGAATGTAATTCTGCCGGTTCATTCAGGGTAATGGCTTTGTGAGCTAGTGACACTGCCGAGAAATCTAGTCTCAATTTCCTAGAGCACAATAAGTGAGCAGCAGTAAATTTTTCACTTGAGGAAGATTTTCTAACCTATGTAAAATATAAAGAGAAAGCCTATTATCTACTGATAAAAACAACAAAGTACGTTAAATAAAGTTTTATGTGTTACTCTTTCCTTTAATAGCCATCAGCTCCCTGGGTCATGAAAGTAAGTAAAGCACTTCACTTACTGAAGTCAATGAGAAACCGTCCAAATCCTTGCCTTTGGTGCTGGGGCATGATCATTATGCAGGAGACATTATACTTCTGCTGGCAAAGCTTTTCCTGAGGGAAGGAGAAACAGATCAAGTATGTCAGAGCTCTGCTGAAGTGGGCAATTCCCTGCACCTGCCACCGTCCTTTTACAATAGTTCACTAAGGTGAGCCAATGTTTTAGGTCAGGATCAAGCAGAATTCCCCCATTGTGTTGATCAATCAAACTACCAGCTAACTACAAACCATCAACTCCAGGCACGCCTCTTAATTACGCCTTTATGCCTGAAAGTTGGTAGCATGAATCCAAGTAAACATGAGCCAAATGAAACAGAACACAGACAGTACGCAAGAAATGATTTCCTTGCTCAAACAACTTGGGAGACGGGGGAAGAACACCAAACATCCAGAGAGTCACCCAGAGGGGTAAGGCAGGACTGAGCCGGCTACCCTGCTGAACGACTTACAACTGTGACAGCAATCTGTCTTCTGCCTTTCACCAAATGCCCCAGGGCAACGAAAACGGTATATGACTAGGTAGGTCTGCGCAGATATTATTTCTCTTGTGGATAAAAGGTCAAAGTAAAAAGCAAGAGAAATAATTAATCTGCATTTCAAACTGGGAATATAAATCAAAACAAAAAGACCGGGGCAATAAGAAACCCCAAAGCCTCCACACAAAAGTGAGGCCAAAATATTACCAACACTATGAAACCAGAAGGAAGATTGGGAAGAATACGGCGGGAAACAGTTCTTATAGTTAAGGAAAAATTTGCAATTTTCATGGGACGTGGCATCAGAGCAGCAATATTTTATTCAGAATACACAGAAGCAGCCAAAGCCTGCTCAGAGAAGATCTGGAAAAGGCTTCTGAGGTTGTGAATGCTCTGGCCAAATATAAACCACAAATAAGACTGACCACAAATGGTACTAACCACATGAAAGAATTACTTCAGAACACCCAGCTCTTTAATGAACCTATTTGAAAGATCACAGGAAATTGTGGAAAAAACCCTACAGGGCAGAATTAGAGATTTGTGAAAAAGATGTGCTCCCAACATTTGCACATTTGTAGCTGTCCTTGGGAGTCTCTAAGAGATGAGGAGGAAGAAATAATGTGTGTCAGTTTCCCTAAGAAACTGGATTGCAGAGGCTAGTGTTCAAATAATTAGTCTTCTTGGCAAAGTTAGACAAACGGGTCACTCTATCTAAAAAGAGATGTACTCTGGGTTGAAAGGACTCATCCTTTATGCCGTTCTTTTCTTTGCCCCAAACTATTCCTACCTGTCAATTTCATAAGCCAGCCCAACCCTCCCCTGCACCCCACTCCCACCATTTAACACACGTTACAAGAGCTAAATTCCAATCTGTGGATAAAATAACCATTCCCTCTTTCCCACCTGTTTAGAGTCCTCTATTATCTTCCTGGAAACTCATATGCCTGTAATGACTTATGCTGAACTTTTCTAGGTCATGTTGGCCATTCTCTAGCTCTAGAATTTGGTTCAAGCGTAACCCCAATGGGCCATAGTCCTTCACACTCCAATTGACACGTTAGAATATCGCTTAATTTGCATGTATCTAGACTTTTAAAATGTTTTTCTTAAGATTAATTTTTGTTTTGCTACACTGCCAAAGAATGAGTTTTCCATGTACAGTAAGAAATGATAGTGGCTGCTGCCATGCTGTAAAAGGAAAGTTTTGCTTGTTCCAGGTAAAATGCTGGGTCCCCTGGGAGAAGAGAGGCAGAGACTAAAACTGTCCCCATCAACGGTAGTAGACCCATTGAGATAAGGACAGCAGGCACCATTAAGCATCCACATTTAAACATAGAGACATTGGGCGCCTGGGTGGCTCAGTCGTTAAGCGTCTGCCTTTGGCTCAGGTCATGATCCCAGGGTCCTGGGATCAAGTCCCACATCAGGCTCCCTGCTCAGCGGGAAGCCTGCTTCTCCCTCTGCTTCTCTCTCTCTCTCTCTCTCTCTCTCCCCATCTCTCATGAATAAATAAATAAAATCTTTAAAAAAAATTAAAATAAAATAAAATAAACATAGAGACATTGAAAGAAACACCATTTTCTTTCTTTCAAGTAGGCTCCACGCCCAGCATGGAGCCCATTGTGGGGTTGAACTCAAGACCCTGGCCGGCTGAGCCACCCAGGCACCCGAAGAAATGCCATTTTCTAACAGGAAGGACCATCCTGACCACTATTCTTTTTTTTTTTTTTTTTTAAGTAACCTCTACCCAACATGGGGCTCAAACTTACAACCCTGAGACCCAGAGTTGCACGTTCTACCGACTGAGCCAGCCAGGCGCCCCATGACCACTATTCCTTTCAATTCATTGGAGAAAAAGATCTTTAGAAACCTATACAAACGGTTAAGATGTTTTATGCATTGTATTTATGACCTCTGGGTTGATTCTAAAATTTAGAAAAACTGCAGTTTGTAAAGGACCTTCATATATACTCTGTCTTTTGATACTCCATGAAAATCACACTTCCATAAGGCATTCCATTTACACTATGCAAGAGTAGAGTCATTAAAATTCACTTATCACATAATATGCAAAACTGTATCATAAAATAAATAAAACACAGGGTTCAGATCATTGACTGTGTGCACGGAAGTCTTGTAATTACCATCCTGGCACATTAAACTATCTCCTAGGTGCCTAAGAAAAGTTCAGCTTATTACCTGGTAAATCTCTCCAAACTCAGTTTTTCCTTATTGCATGTGAGTTATTATCAGAAGCCTTTGTACAGAGGAATGTGAGGATAAAAGACAAACTATATCCACTCGGTATGTCAAGGGCTTCCCTATGTTAACAGCTGGAGATACTTAGGCTTTCTAAAGGTGAGGCTACTTTAGATCTTAAAACAGTAGCGTAAAGAGTTAAGAGACAAAAGAGTAAACCTGGTCATTATATAACCTTGACTGTCCAAATGCCAGTGTTCCAACTCACTGAGCTCCTGATGACCACAGAGGGAATACAAGGAGGGGAAATGAGAACCATCTCTTAAATGCTACACTACGCTGAAACCTTCATGTTGACACCACTGAGAGGGGGCAAGGGAAATAAGCTTAACATTTAAAAAAATCAAAGATGCTAGGTAGTCTCCAAGGCAGCAATTATAATGTTACATGGCTGCTGAAAGTCAAGACAGCAAACACTGCTGAGGTCCTTTACACACTTTCTAGGCACCATGTTTACTGTTTTGTTTTGTTCTTTTTTTTAAATAAGCTCTGAACAAGAACCTGAGCTTTTCAGAAATATGTATCACTTACTCAAATTACAGTCATAAAAAAAAAAACAAACCAAAAAACCCTGTTCAAAGAATTGGGCTCTACCAAAAACATTTTGAATAAGAAAATGAAGGTCATACTGGCTCTTGTTTTACCTTAGAGAAGTATCCAACCAGATGACAGCCCTTTTCATCATTTTTTGTAAGGACATAAAAAAGGAATGGCTCGACATCATAATACAACGTTTTGTGGTCCAGGAAGAGCTTGGCTAACAAGCAAAGGTTTTGGCAATAAATTTTGCTCATATTCCCATCAACCTAGCAAAGAGAAACAGACAACATTATTTAACATAAAAATACCGCTCAATATAAAATTGTTTTTATATGGTATTTTGGAAAGCATATAATTTTATTTCCAAATCCCAAACTGAGAGATTGAACTACTCCATTAAACAAGCATGAAGTCAACCAGAAAACAGCCATCACTTGGCAAGTAAGAATTCCACTTTTTCTCTTAAATTAGGGTAATTTTAAGTTAGCTTAAATCTCTCTTTAAGCTACCTGAAGAAAGCCGAAACCACTAATGAAAGAGTCATCATTCTTATTTGCAATTTACTACAAGTAAAAAATGATCAGGCATGTCCTCTTTGTTTGAACCAAGTAAATCTGAATTAAAGAAATGTAAACACATCAAAATACCGCTCAAGTAAGTCAAAATTTATGTTGTTTTCAAAAGGACTTCATGTAAAAATAAAAGAAATGAACAGTATTATTCTGATTCCTCGGAAGTGTAGATTAGCAAAAGAGGATTCCATTTTGGTTTTATCCCAAGCATCATTTTAAATATAATTGGAAGAGATAAAATTTCTATGTTGGGAATACTTACAGAGAAAGTGAGATGAATTTCAACCTACAATAAGTACCATGATTACAGTCTACTTCTCTTCAAAATAAAAGAATCAAGCTGTGATACTGATGGTTATAGACAGGAGGCTAGGCACAGATGCCAATTTCTTTGATCAAATGTAGTTACTTGTTGAAAACCAAAAGCACAGCAGATTCAAGAATTTCCCTAGCACTATTCTTAGGGGAAATGGATATTTGCTAACCAGAGCTCTGTAACAACGAACTTGACCGTTCTCCAGTCTCCTGTGAACCATACAGGTTCTCATATTGCACAAATTATTTTTAGACTTCATATAACTATTTCCCTTGGATGAAACCTAGGTCCCACGCATAGCAACATAATCAAATATGGGCAACGGACACACAGGATACAATTCTCTCTTTAATTAAAGGAAGTTTTTATGTATTTGAGAGTATGGTCCTTTCGGAAATGGTAGGACATTACAAAAAGGAAAGACAGAGATGTAGGTGTTGATGAGCCAGAAAAACAGACAATGATGCTGAAGTAAATTCTTATCAGCTGTGTAAGGTCTAATATGCATACTTTCAAGAGGGATAAAGACAGGAAAGTATTAATTTATGATTACTCTTCATTTATTGTAAAAGTTACTTAGGAAACTGCTAAGAGAAAAGTTTCCTGTATGTTGTTCTCTAAATATTAACTTGGATTCAAGAATAGGGACCTTGGCACAGATAATCCAATTCCTTCAAGTATTTTTATGCATCAATTTTACTAATTTGTCTTTCATTTTTCCCCTCTGTTCTCGGTGATGGTTCAAAAGCACCTGCAGCCCATTGCTATGAGACTACCAAGATTGACTCTCTTATCCCTGAGAAGACTCTCCCAGGATTTATGAGAGCTTAAACCCCACGCGAAGGTTCATGCTGATTTTCTTCACCGTTACTTAAAGGCAACAATGTGTTTTGTCCTTTGGGAAAGAAAGAGACAGTGATTTTCATTTCATTTCAGTTTTAAGAAAGTATCCAAGGCATGCAGGAAGGAGCCAATAGGGAAGTTGAACTTGTGACATTAGTTCTAAGCCTCAAATGAGAATGGCTGTGTTGTCTCACCTGGTTGGGGCTGACTGAGTAACGTCCCAAGATGAACTAAATGACTTGCATTCAGCATTCCCTCTAGCCCAGGGGGCCTCAATGGGAGTAATTTTGCCTCCTAAGTGACACTACGTCTGGAGAAAATGTTGCTTGTTACAGCTGGAAGCAATGTGGTACTACTAGCATTTAGTGGGTAGAGGCCACAGATGCCACCGAACACCCTGCAAATGCACAGGATGCCCCCTACACCAAAGAACTAGCTAGCCTGATAACTGCATAGTGCCCAGGTTGAGAAACCCTGCACCTATCCTTCCGTAGGTACTAATGTATCATTAAATCGTCCCAGCAACAATATCCTTCTTCCTTCAAGCTTACCAAAAGAGCCTGATACAACCACGAAGAAGGTCTTTAAAAAAAGCCTAAGACACAGCTGGAGTTACTGTGTTCTCTGACTGGCCGTTGGAAAAAGTAGCAGGCCCTGGCTTGTCTGCGAGAGGTAGCTTAGTCAATGAGAGAAACCTCTGTGCGACCCTCCCCTATATGAAATATAATGCGAGACATTACCCACCAAAACTAAAGTGAAATGTGGGGCAGAATGATAAATTTCAGTCTGAACAACTCAAAAATAGAAACCTAAAGTAAAACTGTATTTCAGAGGAAAAAAAAGACATCATGTCCGCTGTGTAAGAGGGCTTGTTCTGAGCACCCATGCATGAAAACCAACATAGGTAACAGAGAAGGGAATTAGGCAGAGCAATGGAAGTGCTCAAATGGAGGAACAAGAATAAAGGAGAGAATGAAGAATCCCTGAGAATAGGCAAGAACAGGAAAGAAAGCCTTGGTCTCCTCAGGGTGCAATTGACACAGCTAAACTGGATCCTTGAAACTGACAATAGAACATGACGAAACAATGAAATGATATACAGGCAAAGACCTTCTGCTACTAAATCAGTTCTGAAAACACAAAATGTCTTTAAGAACCCACAATGACAGACGCATGGCCACAAGGGGTTCCTGCGAACAGCAGAGTTCTCCAGGGGTGGCCATCAACCCAGATGAGGGGGGCAGTCCCAA
Source organism: Zalophus californianus (assembly GCF_009762305.2). NCBI lineage: Eukaryota > Metazoa > Chordata > Mammalia > Carnivora > Otariidae > Zalophus > Zalophus californianus. The sequence goes on along the minus strand of NC_045609.1, from coordinate 35,468,446 downwards.
CATCTGCTAGGGTCTCACCAAAAGGATTAACCACCCTGCCAAGAAATGGATGGAAACACAGGTGGTTGTGTATTGAGGAGATATGTACAGCTGCTCAATTCCCCGGAAGAGTGAGCACCTGCCAGACATTGGCTGGAGCTGCTGAACAAAGCTAATTTCTCCTGCCAAAGAAAGCAGAATTTACAAAGCGCTGAGAAGATCATAAATTCACTGGTGAATATATCTGGTGCAGACAGGGATTTGGGGCAAGACAAAAAAGTTCATGTGATGAAGTAGGAATTCATCATCAATCTAAATGGCTGTTCAATATGGTTAAACATTCCAAAACACGGAGATATTTTAAAGAGCAGTCTAAATTTGAATGCCAAAATTGAATATACTGTGCACCTTCTAGAAACAAATCAGAACATAACCGACAATTGGAAGAACTAGGTCTCAAAAGCTGAATTTTTTATTTACACATGCTTACCTCAAATACTGAAAGGTCTTTCCTTCGGTAAATTTCATTTGCTGGAGGATGAAACCATCCACATTTCTTTGAGTGTCTTAACAAAATATTTTTACTTTTCATATATTTAAGACAGAATTCACACAGGTAAAGCTTTGGTAATCTGTTAAAATTTTAAAATCAAAGAATCTATCAGATTGATTATACTGTTCAGGAAAAAATATTAAATATTGTTCAATTTTCCCCAAGTCATAATAAGGCTGTACAATAGTATTTGAAAGAAGTAGTTTCAAGAAACGAAAAAGAAAATAGGAAGCCAGTAGTAAAGAGAATGTACAAAGCTTATGTTATTTTTCAATATAATAATATTTGCTGCCATCATTTTGTGAACAAATCATTTGTTTCCTTAGAAATGTTGTACAGACAAAAAGGTTTTCAGACCTGGAACCACTACTTGAAAAATCAATAAGGATGGCCTGCTGTCAGGTGAACATGAGTATTTTTTTCAAATTTCAGATTTAATGTCACAGTGTCAATAGTATATATGGTCAGTGGTGTAACTGTAATCATCTTTTACTCAGAGGGAAGTGAATTATTTTAAAAAATGACCTGTGTACTTATATATAAGGCAGAGAAGTCCTAGAATTTAGTTAACATTTCTATTGATGGATAAGGTAACTTCAAAGTCTGATCATAAAAATATATATCTAAAGCAATAAATGTAGAAAAATAAAAAGATCCACCAACTCTAAATAACATTATACAAACAGATTTCTTTCCCATGATGACTTTTTCTCCACCTTTAAAATTGTAACATTTTTAATGTGTGCCTGATCACACTTAAACACATTGTTAGTCTTGCAAGAAAATGTTTAGAAGCACTTTCTAGGTCTTTGGGGTATAAGAATGGGTAGAATGGTTTTGGGGAAAGTTAGCTAGAGCTCTCAGAACACATGACTTATGATTACCCATACCAACTGAAGCTCACAGGTGTTTTTAAAAAATTGTTCAAGAACACAAAGCCAAGTGATATAAGCTAGAAAGAGAAACCAAGACCCCTGACTCTTACTCTGCCACTTAACTTCTAAAACACCCTCCCCATTTTCTCCAGTAGATGATGGGCCAGACACCAACGTGGTGGAGAAAAGGACAATTATCTACTCTAGAAGAAAAGCAAGTTTGTGATTATCAGAAACTTCACAGGCTAAAACATTTGAGAAGGTACTAATAAAGTATACCCTGATATACCTGAAGGAAGAAATGTGTTCACAAGATACCCATTTTTAGATATATTAGTTCAAGACAATTTCACAGCTAATCTTAGTTCAAGACAAAAGAAAACTCTAGGATCATTATTTTCTGTTCATTTTTAACAAGTTAGTCACAAATGGCTCTAAAAGTGCTCTAAAAGTAGAGATTTGCGGGAAGGGTCTCTTGAGGCTACCCACCCCCACCTACTTTCTTTCATTTTTCCTTCTTCTGCTACATTTCTGTAAAAAGCTTGAAAACAAAATGTCAGATATCAGAGATAAATGAACAGGCCTAATTAGGAAAATAAACAGGGCAATGAGAAGAAACCACCAACTACTTTACAATGGCCAGTGTTTTTTTCTCCTTGTATGGTTTCATCCGCAAACAACATTTGTCCAATTAACCAGAGAGAGAAGGCATGGTCTTAAGCTCAAAGGCAAAATGTACAATGCCCGTGTAACTAAGGAGTGGAAGGAGTTTACATAGAACAGTGACTACTACTATAAAAAGACGCTGGCAGAAGTAACAGTTTTGGAAGTGCTTAGACTCAACTACCAAAATTTATGTCCTGAAAATCACCTAATTCCTGCTTCAGAACCGAGAATTCTCCTTCCTCACATAGATGACATTTAAGTTATATACCTTCTGGGCTGTTCCATTACCTTGCATATTCCTGTGGGTAAGGCGAGGAGTACCAGGTTTGGATTTCATATTTCCCGAATTCTATTACAGAAGGGTACCGGCCACAGTCTTCCACTCCACTTTCACACTCTATTTTCTGTCAGAGAAAAGAAAAGAAAGGAAATAAAATATGTGTATTAGAAGTGGATTTCTTCACTTACCTTTTGGTTCTTTCACCAGTGGATATGAAAATCTATCAAGAACAGACACTAATCTTCATGGGGAATTTTCATGTTGTTGAAAACACATTAGAGGACCTTGTAAAAGAATCATCAACTTGGTGTAAGATTCATAATAAACAAACTAATACCCTAAGAAACTGTATTACCAAGACAGGAAATGAGTACAAGGTAAACACATACGACTGTCTATTGAACTGGATGAATTTGATGACTTGGTGCAATGCATTAAAACTGAGTAAATTAGAAGATGACCTGGCTGTTAGACACTCTTACAGTCCCCTGTTCCTCCGTGAAGTTAACAGTAACCCCAACTGTAATTATATCACCAATTGTGAAAGTCTGCTGTTTAATATCCACCTCCCCTTACTTCCCTTACCCCCAAGCAGTAAGCCACGTGCGGTTAAGAACTGTGCCTGCCTGATACAGACAAGAACTGTTCTTGAGTGAAATGCTGGTGTTACGGTACTGGAAAGGAAGGGCTTAAAATTTAACAGCATCTTTCGGATAATGGCCTATTGTTTATCAAGTCTAATCTATGAACAGCAGAGGTAGGTTGAAAATTTGATAATATTTAAGGCCTTCAGATCTTAGAAACTGGGGGAATTTCTGACATTTATCTTAGCCAAAGGAAAACAATACAAAGTATACTGATGGGGCAGATGAGGAACGGAAATATCCAACAGCCCCTTAAATTAGAAACTGTCAGAATTATTTAGCCCAAGTGGCTGCTCCTAAAAATAAAGCTTAAGAGCCTACAGATAGCCCCCTCCCCACACCAAAAAGAAAGTGAGGTCTGTCTGTGCAGTTTGCCATAGAAACTGATGTGGTCTACTGATGTAACAAATTCATGCTCCCTAATAAATTTGACCTCGAAAGTCCAAAAGCCTTACCTGTTACCTGTTTTGGTGACAATAAACTACCTGGAGTTATTATTTTAAGTGGAATCATTTAAACAAATTACTGGACAATGAAAATAAAAGTGATTATAACTGATCACACAACACAATGTTGTCCTAATCAATGCCAAAGTGTTAAAATGAGACATTCTTCATATGGCTGGCCATCTGTGTTGGAAGAACCATTGGTAAATTTAAAAGCGATACTTTTTAACCATTCAAAACTGCTATTTTCTACATTTCCACAAAAATAATCAGAAATCTGGTCCTTCATACCTAGAAGCGTTTTTCCAAATCTGCTTCAACTACTGCTACTCTGGTTTATTTTCTGAGACCAGATGAGCCCTTATCAAATTTTGAGAGTGGAGACAACTCTATAAAGTCACTCTGCTTTTGAAGATAGAGTCAACAAAAACAATCATGGTAACAGTTAAAGGACCACAAAGGATTCTGAGGGGGGATTCGCTGTAAAATCAAAGCAGTAATTTTGTAATAGTCACATATATAAAAATCAGGTATTATCCTTGTTACTATAATGTGGTATCCTGGCCTTACCTCCCAAGAAAGTTCCTGGGCTTGCTTAAAAACATCCAAATCCTCTTCAGTAACGGTATCCTTGTTTCCAATCACATTTATATCTGTACTTTCTTGTTTGATGCTTATTTTGATTTCAGTATCTGTCATTTAAAACCAGCAGAAAGTGCATTCACTGACTTGAATCATGAGTAACCACCATATATTACCAAAATGGCACCAAATTAGCATAGTGGGCAAATAGGGTTTTTAAGCTTTATAAGCTTCTATATCTAAGCACTGCTCAAAAGATTCAGCAGTACCCTTTCCCTACTGTACCCAAATTTTTATTTGAATTACCACTGTCATCTTTTTATAGTTTCAACAAATAAACAAGGGAAAGAGCAATACAAAGCAAAAATCATCTTTCTCAGCCGAGATTAGAAGTTCTATCAATGTCTAGTTATAGAATTCCCATTATCCCTTTTGAGATTAAAAAAAAAAAAATTCTACCGCTTTGTCGAAATGACACATTTTTGGTTCTTTTTTGTTGTTGTTGTTTTGGTTTATAAAGGGTAGCCAATGCAACGGGCCAATTTGTTAAATGAAATCATGAAATCCGTTTTCTCCCTACGGTGAATACACACACAGACACACACACACCCAAAAGCACACTTCACAGAATCACAGATCAGGCTTTGTGGAGAAGGAAGCAGGATGGACTCGGTCATGAGAAAGCCATGGAGCAGAGGGAGCGGCAATGAGGAGCTGACCCCCGCCCCCCCCCGCCCCGCCCCGCAGCGGGAAGCACTGAGGCACAGAAGCAAGCAGCGCCATGGCCAAGGCGGCGGCACGGCAGGGAACGCGGCAGAAGCGTGACAGCGGCTACTCATGCGGGACTACAAAGCCGTGAGCAACACTATGGAGGCATCTGGGGGTCCTAGTGTCACTACGGATGGAAATAAATAATAAAAGGTGGGAGAGTATTAGTTGGGAAAAAACATTTTGGAGGTTTAGTCAGCATTAGAAAAAGGTCAAAGTTTCACTGCTTCTGTATGAAAGTGAAGTGAGAACGAGAGAAATAGCTAAGACCTATGTGACAAATAGGAATTGATTGACTCATTTTTTTCGGGGTTGGGGAGAAAGGGACGGGACGCAGGTTTGGTTGGAGCTTTGACCTTTTGCTTACCATCATCCTGATCAGGTTTAATCCTTCCGTCTGTCAAGCTCCCCTTCCCTGGTGAGGGGGTCCCCATCTGAGGGGTCACTTTATATTTTAATCTGCCTAGCATCCTGTGCTTTTTAAGGAAAGTTGTTCGCTTGAAGTGAGCAATTGCTTTAAAAATACGTCCTCTAGCCATCCCCCAGCTAGAGGAGGAGGAGTGAGCAATAAACCTACTTCTAATATCTTTTTTTCCAAAGAAATGGGCTTTAGATTTTGCCGTGGAAGATAATTCAGTTTTACGACGCATACGTTTGGGTGGTGCGTAACTTGGGTGTCCCTTTTTTCGAGACTGTCCCTGAGTGGTATAGATATGAGAGAGTCCATCAAAGAGTGCCTTCAGCTGGCTGTTCTTAGTCAGACTGCTAAAGGAGGGCACACTGGACTGGCTAGAACAACTCTGGGGAGAGGTAGAAGAAGTGGAGGTGCTGGACTTTTGTGAACTGGGGCTCTGACCAGAGATGGGGGTTGGGGGTGGAAGTGAAGAAGGTGGAGGTTTTAGCTTTTGTGTGGTACCTGTAGCCAACACATGAGAAGTGCATGACTGTTTCTGAGAGACCTTTTTCCTTGGACGATAGTGCTTTGAAAAGTCTATTATTTCACCTCGTGATCTGCGACCATCAGGTGATGGTGTAAAAAACTTAGTAAGGCCATCAATGAGCCCTTTGGTTTTCTTGTTAACTTTAAGTGTAGAGGCAGAAATGTAGGTGGAGGTGGTGGTGATTTTGGTGGTGGCACCAGGCCGAGTGGGGTCTGTAACAGCCAATCTGCTGCTTGAGTCCTTCCCAGATGCAGCATGACCAGATGAAGGTGTGGTACAGACTTTAGTCTTTTGACCCCTACCAGGTGACCCCCTTCCTGTGAATGCATTCATGGATCCTTCATCACTGGTTACAGACCTAGGCAAAAATTTAGAGAATAGTATCAGCATTTAATAATAGAATTATAAAGGTATCTAAAACAGATCTATAGCAACTAGATGCATTCAATGTGCTTAAACTTAAGAAGCCGAACTGCAACCCTCAAGAACTGTGTGTGTGTGTGTGTGTGTGTGTGTGTGTGTGTGTGTGTGTGTGTGTGCGCGCGCGCATGCGCGCGCGCACCTCCATCTAGGTGTTTCTCTGTTCAGAAGGGGAGCGGCCACCACATGTGCATGTCATGATCCTCCCAGGGCCCAGCCAAGAGGGACTGGAAGAAGCCGCATGGACCCAGGGGCCACAGAAGTAAGACAATTTTTGAAGCGACTCAAAGAACACGCAATGCTTTCATTATACTTAAATAAAAATGGTACCCCCTGTGTGGTCACAAGTCGTTATGATTTCCTACGTCTTTTAAAAAGTAGTAAAGGACTTGGGGCGCCTGGGTGGCTCAGATGGTTAAGCGTCTGCCTTTGGCTCAGGTCGTGATCCCAGGGTCCTGGGATCAAGCCCCACGTCTGGCTCCTGGCTCGGCTGGGAGCCTGCTTCTCCCTCTCCCTCTGCCTCTCCCCTGTTCATGCTCTCTCTCTCTCTCTCTCTCTCTGTATCTGTCTCAAATGAATAAATAAAATCTTAAAAAAAAAGTAGTAAAGGACATAAGTCGTTAAGTATTATCTAGATGTGAAAGAATAAGCTCATCTAATCTCTAGTGAGAAGCAATTTTAATTCAACTGGAAAATTTATATAAATAGAATTTGGGTAGGTCTATAAGTTAGTCCTTTGTTGTTGTTGTTAAAGAAAACATTGAAGATACCCTCTTCCTGTCGGCAGTTTACGCTTAGGGCGGTGAGATAACCAATAATACTCTCTAAGTCGAGGAGACGATTAATTACAGCATAAAATATTGCTGAAAAAAGGACAACAATAGCAAAAACTGAAGAAATGATTAAAGAAAAGCTACAGCGGGTCAGACATGACATGGAAAGTCTGGTGAAGAAGCAGCACATTTACCATGGTCTTTATCAGATACTTGGCATTAGAATCTTTATACACTATTTCAGCTCATTTGAGGCTGGTTCTGCCCATCCAGCTGTGTGGTCAAGAGAGACCAGTGGCCATTCCGCTACCACAGCTGCTTAGAGGAACAGCAGCTGCCTGCCTTCACCTCAGGCTAGGGCTTGGAAAGCTACCCATTTTGCAGCAGAATTTTATACAATAGAAACATTTGCATATGAATTATGGCAGTGCTGGGGCCCAAGAATGCACTTTAAAAACTTATCAATTTAGCTGAAGGCTCATAATGAAGAAATGGAAGCCTGGAAATGATATGATACTCCATTATAAAAATATCTTAATTACAAACAGAAAAGCACATGTTAGTGGTCATCGTGAACAGTAACGAACAATTTCAGCAGTCAGCTGCCGTGGACTCTGGTGCAGCAACAGGGAGAGCCACTGGGCTCCTCTGAGGCAGCTCCACCACCAAGAGCTTTGCCCTACACCAACGATCCAGCCAAATCAGGTTAACACTGGAGATCTCTAGTGTCACAGTGAGGGTTACCAATACACAATCATTGGAGCTAAAATGTTTCCCATTAGAATGCTGCATTTGGACTGTATCTGGAATCGATTGCCCAGAAAGGATAAGATGCTTATAAAGCATGTAAAAAGGAAAACTCCCTAGACTGTCTTAAAAATTCCTAAGCTCAAAGGACAATTTTGGACAAACAAAAAGTTAGGACTGGTGCCAGATGCAATTTTCAGCTGTGTCCTTTGTTTAGAAAGTTTATATCCTAATTTGGTATTTTTAATTGGGCCCTGAGGATACAGTCCCATTTTGAGAACAATGCTTACACAGGATGAATGCAAAAACATATAATTTCTACTTCAAATGATGCTAATATGAAAGATTTTATTCATAAATGTTTCATGTTTGCCCCAAGAAATTAACAAGAATTCCATTTAAAAATGTCCACAAGTTAAAGGGCTTTCATAAAAAAAACAAAAAAAACCAAAATACCTATAAAGGAACATGCATTTTCTATTTCTCCGTTGGGAGACAGAGGTGCAGGAGTTGATGGTTTTTCTGAGAGCAGGTTAAGGTAGTGAATTGCTTCAGTTAAATTAGGGGGAAGAGTAGCAAGTAAGTAAGATATCTGGTGTTTGTTCACAATGTGTGCAGAGCATCTATTCCCTTTCACTAAGCTTAAAGAGGCGGGCCATGGTCTTAGTGATAGAACTCCTTTAGATATGCAACTCCCTATTAAACGTTGATAGTCAATTCTATATTCTAAAGGTTTAAAAAAAAAAAATCACATCCATTTCTCCTCTTATCTAAGTAACTCCGGCTAAATGTTCTACTGGGCTTTAATGGCAACTATATGAAGTTATCATAGTAGATGTGCAGGTCACTGTGAACATATTATTTCGTATGTATGTCTGCACACATGTGCACATACCAAACAGTTCTGTCTAATGCTTTGTGTGCAAACACGAGGAAAGTCATTTACAGGTTTCTCAGAGGCTCCTATTTCATATAAGGGATCTTAAATGCTGTAATAGTAAATTAGCACCAGAAAAGAGAAGTATTTTTTTCTAAAATGCTACCCGGAGTGACAAAAGAGATTCACTCATAGATGTGAATAAATCCCTCTTTTGTTTTAAAATCCCCATAAAAATATTTATATAATTAAGCTTTTCTAATGCTCAGCCAGTAATAAAGTAGGCAGAATGATTGTTTCCAATTCTTACATTCTGCTTCCATCCTGCTGCATCACAGATACTGCCAACAGAAGCTCCCCAAATGCCAATTGTAATTAAAAATGTTATTTTCAAAAAATTTCCACAGCTTATGCAAAAGGAGAACTATTCCTCATCCCTTGAGTTTGTAAAATGACGCTAAAAAGTTAATGGAATCTAAGGGGGTTACAATCGCCTATATTTTAAAGCACAACATAAAAGATTTCTTTTGATAAGATCTCAACCTACAACAATCGTTGCTTTAATTTATTTTTCGGTCGTCCAATGGGTTTTGCATATCGTCGTTTTATTTGTGCAGCTTTCTCATGAAGTAGTTTTCTTCCCTTTTTCTTTGGTCTGCAGACTTGGCAAATCCACATCCCTGAATTAATATATATATGAGAAAAATATTTTAATGTTTCATTTTAGGAGAAGATATTGAATATAAACTGTAGCTGAAATAAGCTGCCCAAGGGTGCCATATGCAGAACTTTATTCCAGAAGGTAGGTCATTCCCTTGTGTCATCCTCCTCAGGAAGCCATCATTAAAGGTCAATTGCGCCCCCCCCCCCCCCCCCGCCCCGGTCAAGGTGGTGAGAGCAGAGGGCTGCCCCTATCTCTGAACCCTTCTATGAGGCTTTTCACAACATGTCACCAAACCTCCCTCCGCCACACAAACACACAGGAAAATCCGATCCTGTCAGATAATATGTATCTTTCAATTAGAGGGACACATTTTCAAGTCAATCGGTTTTTGGAATTTCTGGGGAAAAAAAATATTTGTTTTATTTCTTTCTGGAACTCTTCCACACTAAAAAAAAAAAGAAAGTATCAGTATAAAAGATAATTTTTGAAATAAAACAGAATTTTTAAGTACTCTGGAACGGCAATAATTAAAACTATACATCTGGCATAGGGAAATAGGTCACTGGACAAGAATTTTTAGACCCAAACAACTGAAGCCTATAAAAAAATTTAGCATATCAAAAGGTCCTATTTCAAGTCAGTGGGGAAAGGATGCAATGACTCAATGAAGTGGTGATAGAACAAACAGCCATCTATAGGAAGGAAAAGAATTACTTCCTATCCTTTATAAAAATAAATTCTAGGCAGATGAATATTATGACAAAATTAAATGTTACAAGTATCAGGAAAAATATGTGGATATTTAATTTTAGCACGACTGACATTTAAGACTGAAGCCATAAAGACAAAGATTCATGGATTGGACTACATAAAAATATAAAGAGCTTCTACAAATCAGCAAGAAAAAGGTGAAAACACCAAGAGAAAAATGATTAATAGGTAAAAACAAGCATTTTACAAAGATGATATACAAACAGCCAATATAATCAAACACAAAATGCTTTCAATCTCACTGCTTAAAGAAAAAAATTACCAGACATCTTTTTTCTATTATCAAATTGGTAAAAATTTTAAATAATACCACTGTATTTCATTGAGTCTGAGACACTATTGACTACAAAAAGCATCTGATTTTTTTTTTTTTTAAACTGTGTTGTAGACTTAATGACATATAGTAATGGTGAGTGTTGGTCATTAACACAGGAAAACAGGTATTCTCACACACTGGTGGTCGGTCTGAAAATTGATACAACATTTCATGTACATAGCCTTTGATCCAGCAATTCCTCCCCTAGGAATTTATCTTAAGGAAATAATTGTGGATGGAAAAAATTGAAAACATTTGTAATGTCCACCATAGGGGATTGGTTAAGTAAGTTATGGTTTGTTTATACATGGGGTTGCACAAGCAAATATGCTCAGGAGCCACCCAGGGATAATGCATGTGACCGAAGCAAGCTGGAATTCAAGACAAGAGGGAGGAGTGAGATTGGGGCAAGTTGGAACATGCATACTCCACCTAAAAGACACAAATTCAAAATTTTAAAAATACTGTGCCCGCTCGCCTGTAAGGCATTTAAAGGAATCTTAAAATAAATGTATGTTGTTCCCAACAAAGCCTAACTGCGGCCCACAGTCAATGGGTGTGTAACGCCTGCTCTATACTATAGAGTTTCTATGCACTCATTAAAAACTGTGTTTAGGAGAACATTTAGTGATGTGGGGACGTTAGAATCTTATAAAGATGGGAAAGATGTAAGATTACAAAAACATGTATAGAATGTTTCTTTTTTCTAAAAAAGTGTGTAGGGAGCTGGGAAGGAATTTCTGATTTTCTTATTCCTTTTTGTCAATCTGTATTTACTAATCTTTCACAATAAAAAATGAATAAATTTTTATAAAGAGGCATTATTTTTAATGTTTAATATATTATAAAATGAGGAGAAGGAGGCTGAGCTAGGCTTACTTACGCAACAAATAGAGACAAAAATCTAGATGCCATATGGATACATCCAGATAAAAGAGTTCAGATGCTCATGTTCACATTATCGACTAATGGCCAAGAAACGTGGGATGGCTCCTGTCATAGGACTTTGGAGACATCATTACAACCATTATGGAAAATAGGTAATTTCTCACCTCTGAACCCGGTACTGAATAATATGGAGAATGTTCTAAACTTCTGACCTACCTAATCTAGATTTATTCTAATAAGGGAATGGTTTGGGGAGAGGAATGCTCTTCTTTATCCCTGTGTCTGAATTACAGTCTTTACATTGCCCGCAAACTAAATTAAATGCTTTATACTCCTCTATCCACAACCTGTGCCAAACCCATAGGAACAAGGAGGCTGGGAGGGATGAATAAATGCTTATGGAACCTGTATACCTCTGGGCTGGACAAGGCTAATGAGTATGTAATAAAACACATTTTTACTATGGTTTAAAAGTTCACCTTTTGGCATTCTGGAAAGTGGGGGGTCACAGCACTCCATATGGAATCCTCTATCACAGGAGTCACAAAAAAGCATATTATCCTGTAAGATAACATATTAGAGAGTAACTGAGACTGAAATCAGCTGTAAAAGGCCACAAATTCTTATCTTATCCGACAAACAATAATCAAACATAACGAAGGGGTAGCACGATCCCTGCTCAAATCTGACATCACATTGTGTTTAAATCTTTAAAACAAAAGAGCAACAGTCTACAAAAATGAAAAACCTTAACACTGAAAACTCGCAATTTAGCTGGAGATAAGACTACTGAGAGCCATACTTACCGCATTTTTGCCTTGGATTCTACATGCACTGCATGTCTTGCATTCGATGCACTGCCACCTTAAGGCCTTCACGTTTGTTGTTAATTCAGGACAAAATTTCAAACATGATGGGTGTCCTAGAAGAATAAAAAGCAAATTGCTTTATGGGAATGCGGCTTTAGATTTTTTCAACTCTCATTCCCTCATATTTAACAGAGAGTGATAATGTCAGTTAAAGACCTAAAGAACTGGAAAATACAAAAAGATCAGAGAATCCGAATTACGCTTCCCTTTCTGCCTCTTTTTCCACCCTATACGTAACTGAGTAACTATACAAATGTTTCCCTAAGAGAAATTTGGGAAATTTATACCAGTTCCCATCACAAGTCTCGGAGAACTTGAAGACAACGTATGCTCCGATCACATTCTCATTCCTGTGCCTTCAGTTTGTCTCCTTCCTGCCCTGGCCCTCCTCATCAACCACCATTTACACAAAATTTGCCGGTTTGCTGGACTGTGAGGAAAGTATGAAGTTCAAAATCACAGAACTTAAAATGATAGCTAAATAAAAAAAAAAAAAAGGGCTGCTTAAAAATACAATTACAAATGCAAAAAAAATATTATACAGAGAATATCCCATTGCTGGGACATACAAAGAAGATACTGTTGCCATCTTGCCTCTGGGTCCTGCATTTAAATTTTGGAAGTATATGAATTTGAGAGTTAAGAAGTTGGAAGATCCAGGTCAAATGGAATATGCCAAGAAGCAACACCCCTGCAGGCTTCCCCCATTTTCCTGAGTGTCCAGCTTTTTCACGCTATTTCGGGCACACTTTTCATCTAGCTTCGCTCACATCACACAGGAAAAGTGGAGACCCCGAGGGGCAACACCACTCAAGGAAGCCACCCAGACTACACAGAGTCATAGATTCCTCCAAAAGGCTTAGGGAGTATGAGCCTACACTCTTTGGAAGATAGTTCAGTTTAAAATGTGATGGTCTTTTATTACACAAACCTGAGATCTCTAAACTTGATTTTATTTTTCTAAATCTGGTCTTAAAATAGTAAGAACATTAGTAAATCCCACGTGAAAGAACTTATAACCAAGCTGCAAAAGAAACCTGAGGGTAATAAAAAAAGCAGATTCTGCAATTTCAAAACTGTTTTATAATTTCCTGACTTTGGCAGGCTCATTGTTTAAATATGTATTTTGGGCTGCTGCCAAAAAGGTCCTCCTCCCTAAAGCTTAACAGGTGCTTCATAAAATTCCACCCACTAGGAGATTTGGCTTTTTAAAGTAAAAACATTCAAAATCAATCATCAATACCGTTAATAAAAGCATACTATTCCTGAGTTAAAAAAAAATCCAAACATCTGTATTTAAGATGTTGAGCAAATAAAATGTTGTCATAGGATTACAACTTCAGGCTGCAGAGAGACCCAGGCAGATGCATTTAACCCATGACACCATTCTTTTATAAGGGCTCCTCTCATTCACATTAGTAGTACAGGGGGAGGAAGTTAAAATATATACAAATGGTATCAATCACGTCTTTCTGCTCAGGAACAGCAAACAAAGACAGCTTGCTGGTCCACTTTAAGAAGTATACTCTGAAGGGGGGAGGGGAGAGATCTACTTTGATCAGGGCTCCCCCCGCTATATAGTTGGGGGGGTAAGAATTCAAGTTTTAAAGAACAGCAATTTAAATTCCACCCTTAAAATAGGTCCCATCAGCTTAAAAGTATACCATTTACTTCTCTTTTTCCTCCTTTTTATTACTTCCTGTAAGTCATACATCACTAGCACATATGACCTCGATTTCATGCACTAAATTTTTCTCTACATTTAAATCTGTTTTTGTACTTTGTAGTTTAATATTCAGTAACTAAGGTAATTCACATCTTACTATAGTTTATTATTTATTCTCACAGAGATCCTATGGAAAATACTTTTTAATAATTACACATTTTGAAAATTAACGTATTTCAGCCACTGCCAATCAAGAGCAAGGAATATTCTTCCTTTTACTGCTTTCTCTCACCTTAAGCAATATTGTATCTCAAAACTACAACTTAAGCTACCCTGTCCAATTCTAAAATCCTCAGCCTATCTTTCCTTTAGGCAGCAATCTTACCCTTATTTAGCTCAAGAGAATTGGCCATAGATCCCTTCCAGCTCTAAATTTCTATGACTCTGTAAAGGATGCTGAGGGATCAAGAAACATGTCCCATTTTATTTTCTCACGGCCACTTTAACACAAAGACTGTAACTGAGTCTTGATATACCACTACACAATCACAGTAATTAGATAAAGGACAAAAATGCTAGTGATAATGAAATTCCTTACCTCCTGTTTAACCATTCCATAAACTCAACAATTCCCTCTACAGTGTAGGATCTCTCTGACACAATTCATGGTGGTTTGTCTTTCTGGAGTTTGTTTTACTTTTGTAATGTGCAGTTTATCAGATCTGAGAGCACAGTATGTATTTATTCACTCATTCATTCTTATTACAAACACATACGAAGCACTAGTCACTTACAGTAGTTTTATCTAGCAAAACCAAAGGAATACTGTTTATAACTAAACAAGTACCAATGAAACCACAAACCAGTAAAAATAATTTTTGGAGGAAGTATTGTGGGAGAAAAAAAACATGGGTTCTGTAGTAGACAGGATAATGCCCCCCAAAGATGTCTATGCCATAATCGCTGTAACCTGTACCTGTATTACCTGATATGGTAAACGGGACTTTGCAGGTGTGACTAAGGGTACACGTCTTAAGACAAGGAAATTATCCTGGGTTACCTGGGTAGGGCCAATCTAATCATGAGTACTTAAAAGCAGAGAATCTTTTCCAGATGGGTTAGTAAAATGAGATGAAAAAGGGAGGATATGAAAGACTCCACCCAGCTTTGCTAGCTTTGAAGATGGAAAAAAGAAGGGGAGACCAGAAGCCAAGAAATATGAGTGGCCTTTAGAAGCAGGGAATGTCATTCACCTAACAGTCAGCAAGAAAATGAGGATCTTGGCACAGTTAACATCATACTCAGTGGAGTTTTTGGGGTACCTCGGTGGCTCAGTCAGTGAGGCGTGTGACTCTTAGACACAGGGTCATGAGTTTGAGCCCCATGTTGGGGAGAGAGTTTACTTAAAAAATAAATAAATAAAATCTTAAACAAAAACAAAAACTGAGAACTTTACCCTTACGGTCAAGATTAAGACAAGAATGTCCACTCTCACTTTTTTTTTTTAAAGATTTTATTTATTTATTTGAGAGAGAGAGAATGAGAGATAGAGAGCACAAGAGGGAAGAGGGTCAGAGGGAGAAGCAGACTCCCTGCTGAGCAGGGAGCCCGATGTGGGTGGGACTCGATCCTGGGACTCCAGGATCATGACCTGAGCCGAAGGCGGTCGCCTAACCAACTGAGCCACCCAGGCGCCCCCTCCACTCTCACTTTTATTCAACAGAGTACTGGAAGTCCTAGCCACAGCAATCAGACAAGAAAAAGGAATAAAAGGCATCCAAACTGGTAAGGAAAAAGTAAAACTTTCACTATTTGTAGATGACATGATAGTCTATATAGAAAACCCAAAGACTCCACCATAAAACTATTAGCACTAATAAATGAATTCAGTAAAATCACAGGATACAAAAATCAATCTACAGAAATCTGTTGCAATTCTATACACCAATAATGAAGCATCAGAAAGAGAAATTAAGAAAACAATCCCATTTACAACTGAACCCAAAATAAACTTAACCAAGGAGGTGAAAGACCTATACTCTGAAAACTATAAAACAACGATGAAAGGAATTCAAGACAATGCAAAGAAATGGAAAGACATTCCATGCTCATGGGTTGAAGAACAAATAGTTAAAATGTCCATATTACCCAAAGCAATCTACAGATTTAGTGCAATTCCTATCAAAATACCAGTAGCATTTTTTCCAGAACTAGAACAAATAATCCTAAAATCTGTGTGGAACCACAAAAGATCCTGAATGGCCAAAGCAATCTTGTAAAAGAAAAACAAACCTGGAGGTATCACAATTCCAGATTTCAAGTTATATTACAAAGCTGCAGTAATCAAAACATTATGATACTGGCACAAAAATAGACACATAGATCAAGGGAACAGAATAAAAAGCTCAGAAACAAACCCACAATTATATGGTCAATTAATCACTGACAAAGGAGGCAACAATATGCAATGGGAAAAAGACAGTCTCTTCAACAAATGGTGCTGGGAAAACTGGACAGCTACATGCAAAAGAATGAAGCTGGTCCACTTTCTTATACCACTGACAAAAATAAACTCAAAATGGATTAAAGACCTAAATGTGAGGCCTGAAGCCATACAAATCCTAGAAGAAAGCCCAGGCAGTACCTTTTCTGACACTGGCTGTAGCAACTTTTTTCCTAGATATGTCTCCTGAGGCAAAGGAAATAAAAGCAAAATTAAGCCATTGGGACTAAATGAAAACAAGAAGCTTCTGCACAGTGAAGGAAACAATCAACAGAACTAAAAGACAAGCTACTGAAAGGGAGAAGATATTTGCAAATGATAGACCAGATAAAGGGTAGTAGCCAAAACACATAAAAAACTTACAAAACACCCAAAAAACAAATAATCCAATTAAAAAATGGTCAGAAGACATGAAGAGACATTTCTCCAAAGACGACATACAGATAGATGGCCAGCAGATATGTGAAAAGATGCTCATCACTTCTCAGGGAAATGCAAATCAAAACTACAATGAGGTATCACTTCACACCTGTCCTAATAACTAAAATAAAAAACACAAGAAACAACAAGTGTTGGTGAAGATGTGGAGAAAAAGGAATCCTGTACACTGTTGGTGGGAATGCAAACTGGTATAGCCACTGTGAGAAACAGTATGGAGGTTCCTCAAAAAATTAAAAATAGAATTACCATATGATCCAGTAGTTGCACTCCTGGGTATTTACACAAAGAATCAAAAACACTAATTCAAAAGGATATATGCACCCTGATGTTTATAGCAGCATTATTTATAATAGCCAAATTACGGAAGCAGCCCAAACGTCCATTAGATGAATGGATAAAAGTGTGTGTGTGTGTGTGTGTGTGTGTGTGTGTGTGTGTATAAAAGTGTGTGTGTGTGTGTGTGTGTGTGTGTGTGTGTGTGTGTGTGTGTGTGTGGAGTGGAGTATTATTCGGCTATAAAAAAGAATGAAATCTTGCCATTTGCAATGACATGGATGGATTTAGAGAGTACAATGCTAAGTGAAATAAGTCAGTCAGTGAAAGACAAATACCATATGCTTTCATTCATATGTGGAATTTAAGAAACAAAGGGAAAAAAAAAAGACAGACAAGCCAAAAAGTAAGACTCTGAACTATATAGAGAACAAACAGATAGTTACCAGAGAGGAGGTAGGTGGGGGATGGGTGAAATAGGTGAAGGGGATTAAGAGTATACCTATCTTAATAGAGCACTGAGTAATAGAATTGTTGACTCACTATATTGTACACCTGAAACTAACACTGTATGTTAACTATATGAAATTAAAATTTAAAATATATATACAGAAACATAATATTCAAATTAGCTTCATGGTGAAAGAGCTTCCCAAATGTATGGGGGGAGATGATACAGAGAGTCTCTGGTGATTGATCCTGAGTTGAGAAAGCACATTTATAGCGGAATCAGGGCAGAAATCCAGACTGGGTTCCTGAGGAGCAGAGAGCTAAATTCTTTGGACATTTTTTATTTACCTCTATTGGATTAGATCCCATTTTATCTATCTTGTGTGGTTTTCTTTTAAATGTCAAGAAACATTATCTTGGAAAATAATGGAGATGACTTTACAAGGAGATGACTTTCTGAAATATATATACAAGTATTTGTTTAAAAAAAAGGGAAGGAAGGAAAGAATAAAGAAAAGAGAGAAGAAAAGAGAAAGAAAATGCGGTTCTTGGTCCTACAAACACAAGGAATTGAGTTCTGTCAACAACTTTATGGTAATTTGTTCCACGAGCAATGGAAAACTAATCAACACTCTGACACTGGGTCTCTCGATCGGCTGTCTGACCAACCATCTGTCCATACGAGATACGGTAAGGAAAAGCACAAACGTTTCAGATCTTACAGTCTAGCAGGAAAGAGACACATTAAGAATTAGAATTCATGTGTGAGAAAGGGTGGTTCAGAGAAATGGATGAATCTAGCAGGAGGTTAGAGGAAGGGCTTCCTAAAGAAGAAACCCAAAGGATGAGTGGCATTAGATGGGAAAAGGTGGTAGAAGCTGGCGTATGCTGAGGGAGAGGGGGACACGGCACACTTACGGAGGAAGGTGCAATATAACCAGTGTGCACAATATTGGGGAGGGGGGTAGTGGTGTTAACAGGGGCCCAACCAGAAGAGGGTTTGGGGGCTATATTAAAGAATTTGAATTTTTCCTAAGGGGTTATTGGTAGCCACTAAAATAAATCTGTGAATAGATTTTGAAGTTTAAAAATTCACTTAGCCTGCAGCATTGAAAATGGATGAGGAGAAGGAGGGTCAAGATTAGATTTAGGTTATTGTAACAGCAGATCTGAGTGGTTCTGGTGGGAGTGTGTGGATATATCGAGGATGTGGGATTTAGATTAGGACACATAATCAATGTATTTTTGGTGATTCCTTAATGTAAGAGAACCGGACAGGATGGCCTGTGGAAATGAGTGGCCAGTGGGGTGCCATTTGCTGAAATGGGAAATCCCTAAGGAGAAGAAAGAGGTTAGTTTGCAGAGATTTCCACTGTTCCTGCGGTGTCTGTTGTTTTCGGGTGGTGGGGGCACTGCAAGGTTGACAGGCTATTTTGGATACTTAACTCTGAGAAGCCTATAGGGGCGTCCAAGTGGTGATACTCTGAAGGCATTTATATCTAAGGATCTGGAGCTCAGCGGAAGCTATGAGGCAAAGTAAGAAACACAGGGCTAAGGACAGAAGCCTGAAGAAACGTGTGGAGATGGAGAGAGACAAAGGAGCAAACAAAAACTGTGCCAAAGGAAGTGGTGATAAAACACACAGAGAATATGATATCATAGAGGCCAAAGGAAACGAACGGCTAAGGAAAAAGATTTTCAACAGGCCACATAGGCTGAGGACTATCAGGTGTGAACTGAAAGATGTACAGTAGAGTCTGATACACACTGAAAAGTGATCTTTAGATTTTGCTACATGCACGTCCCTGGTAATCCTGCCCTGCACAATTTCAGTGAAATAAAAGGCCGGGCGCAAGGTTTCTGCTTCCTGTTTCTCACTTGGATGGTCAGTCCAGCTGCAGGCTTGTGGAAGGTGGGGCTTACCAATCCTTCCTTCTCCTACCTATGTATTCCTCTTCAGATTCCATCCCTAGGTTTCTCTCTAGTCAAGGGTCTCCCTCCCAACCTAATCATTCAGTCCTTGTCTACTCAGTGTGAAGCTGGATAACTAGCCAACCAACTAGTCTCACAGTGACCGTAACAAACTAGTGTTGTTTAAATATACCTATTTATCTGCATGTCGCACCCACCAGCTGATCCTGGGAGCAGAAGGCAGGCCAGTTTTGTTCCAGGGTTGACACACATATAAAGACAAACCCAGCAGAGACTTCAGGCGTCCTGACGGCAGACTGGTATTTGGCACCACAGCTCCCATTCCCTCTGCCGTACAAAGGTGTTTTCCTCGCCTTCCCAGCTCTATTCACCGCAGCCTCTCTGCCGCCGTTTCAATGAGCTTCCACTTAGACTGATGCTGTAATTTTGAACTGTACACTTATCTTAGATTTGCTAATTTGAAAACACACATGCACACAACTCATCTGTAAGTAAGATTTAACCACCCAGCAATCTGAGCAGTAGACACAAAATTTCATTTGGTATAATATCTAATACTTATGTGAAGCTAATTAAAGATAATTTGGTCTTAATGAGGCAAAGAGAATATAACAGTGTTAATTTCAAAGTAGGCTGATCCATGAAAGTCAAGTAAAATCACTTCCCAGGCCCAACATTTCCAAAGACCTGAATATGAGTATCTGATGATTCCTGCATTCATATTAGTGGTTAGAATGTTCCAAAGACCTGAATATGACTATCTGATGATTCCCGCATTCGTATTAGTGGTTAGAATGAATAATCCTTCACATCTGTGTAATGTTTCATAGTTATTGACAATCTTCACATCCTGATCTCACTGGATGCTCACAACAGCCCTGTGGATGCTGGGTTATAGACGTCAGCCTCCACATTTTACAGATAAATGAAAACTGCAGTTACACAGCCGGCAAGCAGAAACCTGGAAAACCATATTTGAGGCTCTGTTCACCCTGCCCCTCACCTCATATTTTTACTACTGCAAACTTGAATTATTTTTTCAAAGGAACTTGCAGCAGGAAAAACATAGTTAAAGAAAATACTGCCCATTTGCAGCACTGAGCCACCTTAAAAATAGAGACATTTCTAATTGGCTTACTTTATGATGTAAGGAGAAGGAAAACATTTATTACTCACATCTATGAAATCTAAGCAGAGTTTAAGTGTGACATCATACAAATGGTACTTCAGACACAGGCGACTACAAACCAACAGGCACATATGGGAAACACATTTAAGAATGATCCGCCTTATGGGCTGCCATCTATATTTCCTCTTTCTGGTTTTATACTGCTATGGGTGTTTTTTTCACATAAACATTTTACATTAGGGAGTCCTGTGATCATTACAGTTTCGATTCAATCCTAGAACCAATGGACTCTTCTGAGGATGAGACAGTGGCCATTTCCATAGGCCAACTAGGGGTACCACCTACTCTGTAATTCCCACTTGAGAAACCAGACTGGACCAGACCATGACAATGGGGCTTCCACCATTATTAGAGGGTACTGTTGAGCCATGCCAGCTTATTTTTTTACTTTTCCCTTCTAATTATCACGTGTCACAAAAGAACATTATAACTACAAGAATGCCACCCACTCGCGGCTCTCCAAACAACTATATTTGATTTTGATTCATCTATTTATTTATTTATTTTGATTTTTTTTTTTTGATTCATCTATTTAAAGAGTAGCACGTAACAAAGTCTACTCATCTGATCTACCAGATGGACTAAATGTCTACAGTGCATCTCCCTGAGGTAGGAACAATGTTGTTGTTTTTTTTTTTCCTTGACTAAAGTAGCTAAATCCAGATTGGCATAGTACATTCAAGGAAATATTAAGTGAACCTCCACACTGAGCCAGATCCCATGGTGGAGTCTAGAGAAGCTCTCTCAACCATCCTCTATTCTAAACTAAGGGATATGATGCCCCCAGGGCTTGAACTGCGGCCATGACCCATACCTTGACTCCAAAGCCTCTGGCTTTTTCTAATTGAAAGGACGGGGTAGGGGAGAACTGGCTCACAGAATGACTCTAGCTATATAAGCCTTCCAAGACAGTATCCTTAGTCCATTCTTCTCCATTTGTTAAAAGAGAAAACCTAACATTACACCTACATACCCTAGTAAAGTAAGAAACTTTAGGGGAAAAAAATTTTTGATGACCTCAAAGTACAAAGGAGATCAAACTTCTCCTTTGGCAGGTTTTCAGTCTGGGAAAGACGAAGGGAGATTGATTACATCAGAAAATCTAAGATGTACCTGTTTAGAATTACACCTTTATACCTTGTGAAGGAGGCCTTGAAGTTATGATCTAGTAGATAATGATCTCAAATTTCTTATCAGCTCAAGTAAGTGTATCAGCAGAGGTAAGGGAATATATGAAGGGAACTTTTCTTCCCACATTTAAGTGCATTTTTAATCTGTCTCGGCACCCAGACAAATAGGTACTCAAAAAAATAAAACAGTGAAGGTAGTTTTTAAAAGTACCACCTTAAAAGTCACAAAGGGTAAACCCCAGACAAGTGCACACCACTAAATTGATCAGGCAGTTAAACAAAAGCATAATTCATTCAAAGTGAGCCTCGTGAGAAAACCCAAAAGATAACTTCAGAGTCAGAACTGATGAGTGAAGGACTACCTCAGCAGGATAAAATGGGGGAGATTGTAGGGTTGAAATTTATTAAACTGAACATACAGATAATGTTTCCATGCCCTTTTGTCACTATCCATGATACCATGGGCAGGTAAAGAATTTTAATGAATCCGTAAAGCCCATCAAAAAGATTGTCAGAATGCATTTCTCAGGCAGAGTTTGAAATGTCTTATTTCCAAGGCTTCCCTCCCAGTCAGGTCCTGAGAGCAGCATAACCACACAGAGCTTATCCAGTTAAACCTTTATAGGAGGATGAAGAATCATTACACAACCCTGTCATTCCTCAGTGAATGAAACATTTCCTCTATCCAACCATCAAGCAGCTGTCAAAAATGATGTTAAGATTTGAAATTACTTGCAGCAATCAAGGACAATATCAAACATGCCAAATAATGACAATGGCTGACATTTATAGCACACTTACCCTAGTTGTTGTAGACCCTGTGCTAGGCTATTCACTGGTGTTCTCTCATTGAACTCCCACAAAATCCAAGAGGTAGGTGCTACCATTATCTAATTTTTCTAGTGTGGATATCAAGGCACAAAATAGTTAAGTAACTAACTCAAGGTAAGAAGAACCGGGCTATGGCTCGCTCTTGAGTTTTTGTTAACCATTCTACTATACTGACTTCCTAAATGACGGTATGCTATGGTATTCTGCAGGTTTGTTGTTGTTTTTAAAGATAACCATAATCAGAGAAATACTTGGTCATGAATGTGAAAATAACACTTCGGGAGGAAAAACGTTTCAGTAGGCTGAGAGAAGAAAATTTAAAGATTAACACAAAGATTATTTTTCTAAAAATCCAATTAACTACCACTCAATCTGTTGGGTGTGTGTGTATGTGTATACATATATAACTATATATAAAGCTATATATAGGGGCACTTGAGTGTGTCAGACGGTTAGGCACCTGACTCAGTTTTGGCTCAGGTCATGATCTCAGGGTCCTGGGATCGAGCCCCATGTCAGGCTCCCAGCTCAGTGTCGAGTCTGCTTCTTCCTCTTCCTCTGCCCCTCCCCCTGCTCACGTTCTCTCCCTCTCTCGTAAATAAAAATTAAACAAGGGGCGCCTGGGTGGCTCAGTCGTTAAGCATCTGCCTTCGGCTCAGGTCACGATCCCGGGGTCCTGGGACAGAGCCCCGCACTGGGCTCCCTGCTCCACGGGAAGCCTGCTTCTCCCTCTCCCACTCCCCCTGCTTGTGTTCCCTCTCTCGCTGTGTCTCTCTCTGTCAAATAAATAAAATCTTTAAAAAATAAATAAATAAATAAATAAATAAATAAATAAATAAATAAAAATTAAACAAAAACAAAAACCTATGTATATAAAACCTAGGCAACTATCACATGATTAGCAAGAAGGAAGACCAGCTTGGTAAGACAAATTCTTTTAATGTAAGCACAATTTGACTTCTTTTTTCCATTTTAAAGGTACGGTCTTAAAATCTTAGACTGAGAAAAAGGCAGAGATGCCAGTACCTCGAGAGCATTTTAAATATTACAGTTTGCCAATGATCAATCCAGTGTCCCCACCTAGCAATTCCTTGATTTCAACATTACCTTCTATTTGACCACTTTTTCCTATCTTATTCTAGGCAATTTGAATTTTTTTCAGGCCTGATGATTTCTTGATTCTATCCCTGCAGTTTCCAGAACACTGTCCCTTTCATTTAGAGTCACAAAGAGCTGGGTTGTAATACTACATTTCACCAGCAGGTGTCATGCCCTGAAACACTGTATCTTCCAACTCCCGCATCTCTTAAATTGAGACTGAGAGTTATAGAAAACAAGTGATTCTAGTTGTATTCAGCTTGAAAACTTAGAATTCCTTACACTGGATTTACCTGCAATGTGCAATACTCCATATGTATGAAATCAAAGCTTAATTATAAATATTAATATATAGTGTTATATAGACATATAATATCTTTGTCAGGGCTAATACACTTTTTCCCCCTCTACCTGCACTTACTTTTTGAATTTAAAAACTATGCTATAACCAAAAAATTGCTTTAAAAAACAAATGCAGTTTTGACAGAGACATAAATAACATTATAGCTATGGATGAGACACTGTACACACACATACAAAACTATACCAACTTACCGCTACTGCCACAATCTGCACAAGAGAGGAGTTCTTCTGGTTTCTTTTCACGATTTGATTCTTTAGTCCCCAGACAGAAGCTACATATCGGAATGGGATCAGCACGGGGCTATGATAAAATTAAAATGAAAAAAATACTGTCAGTTTTCCATTTCAAAATTAACAACAAAACATTAAAGTCAAAGCTTCTTACATATTTTTTTTTTTTTTTAAGATTTCTTTAACAACAGAAAAACTGCTGGGCGCCTGGGTGGCTCAGATGGTTAAGCGTCTGCCTTCGGCTCAGGTCATGATCCCAGGGTCCTGGGATCGAGTCCCGCATCGGGCTCCCTGCTCAGCAGGGAGCCTGCTTCTCCCTCTGCTTCTCTCTCTCTGTCTCTCATGAATAAATAAAATCTTTAAAAAAAAAACAGAAAAACTGCTGAGTAAGATATTCCAATCAACATTTTCTAATAAAAAAAATCTTTTATTTGATGCTAAATTACTACCTGAATAATGCATTTAAGATTCAGAAGTAATTTCTATTAAACCAATGAAATCTAAGACATTTATAGATTATATAACTTTCCTAAAATGAACATTATTAAAGATTCTTTTGGGGGCACCTGGCTGGCTCAGTCGGTAGAGCATGCGACTCTTGATCTCAGGGTCATGAGTTCGAGTCCTGTATTGGGTATAGAGATTACTTAAAAAAAAGATTCATTCGAAATCTCAATCATTCCTCTAATTTATAGGCCTATAATAAATTGACTCATCTATTATAATTTATGAATATGTTCTAATTGTTATTTCAGATTAACTCAACTTTATCAAATGTTTTAGTGCAGGTTACTATTGCTCATCTATTAAATTTTTGACCTAAAATATCGGGGACATTTAACAGAGTGAGAACTAAGCAAGAATTTTAAAATTCTGCAGGATCACTTGGGAAGCTCAAAAGACGGTCTTCAAAAGTAAACCATACCACGCCACACAAAGGAGGTAAACTCTCAATCTCTGACGTTCCCACTTTAATAAAAGAAACAACAAAACATTTGTCTAACCCCCCTAGTACTCTTCACCTCTCACTGAGGTAATTGCTTTTAACAATGTATTAAGTTTGCATACCTCTCAATGTCTCCAATGTTATTTATGGCTACCAGCAATGTTAATATTCCCATTCATATAAATAGTTGACTGTGCCTACAGATCTGGTCACATTTATTCTGAACAGCCAAAACTGTATGAAAATTAAAATTTTATTGCATATTCTAAGCCTTCACACATGTTGTCTCTAGCCATCTGAATGTAACTATAACGTATTTATATTTGAATCTCATGAATCAAAAATTCAGGGCAAGAAAAGTTAGCATAATCATACATGTTTTTTAATGTAAATTAAAAATGAGATTTTGCAAGGTCTAACTTTTAAAATATACAGCAGCATAGAATAAACCTCATTTGTTCAGCTACTGTCTCCCAAATGCCTAATTAATACATTGCCCGATACACAGTAGGCACTCAAAATATATGTTAACTGAATAAATGGAAGAAACATATGCTAGTTAGAAGAAAAAACTCTCATCTCTAAGACACTATTTCAAATGGTTATAATGATTCCAACAAATGTCTTGGTTCCCTGTGAAAACATGTCATCGAAAACCAGAATTCATCTTATGACTGAGGATTTGCAAAATTGTTCAATATGATTGTTAATTTCGTCCTACAATGTGGGTGTTCATTATCTTGCCCTTATTTTCAGTTTAATTTGTTCTTTTAATATGCACAGGCTTTACTTTCCGAAGTAGCTATGCAAATGTGTTTTTGTAGCCCCAGTTAAAAAGCAGAGTGTAAAACACTTTGTACTAGAAAAATCCAAAAAGACAAGCTACAACAAATTGGTCACTGACTCCAGCCACAATTTTTTAAATGCCAGATAATCAGCACTGCATAATTATGGATCCATAGTTATTACTTGCAACTGCTCAACTGCAGTACCTTGGGAACACTTCTGTTCCTTTAAATAGCAATTAAAAGAACAATCTGGTTTTAAAGTGACAACATTCCCCTGATAGATTCTAGCTAAAAACCAGTCCTTGTACTAATGGGATTCCTGCTTTCATTTGATGTAACAATGCTCAAGCCATTGCTGCCATCCTTGCGGTGATAAATAACTTACAAAATGTCACGTATCATTCATGCAATGAAACAAATCCAAATCTGCAATCCCATTTTTCTTTCCCCGATGAATTTTTAGCTGTAAGAAAGACATGGCCATCAGCCAGCACTCACGCTCATTTTTCGTTTTTAACTAAAGGTAACACAAAGGACAAAGGTTGCTAGTAGTTCATGGCCAGAAAGACTGATGTCCCACACTCTGCCCAATAATAGAAAGCATAGATGCTATCACTTGACGCTACATTCAAGTGAACCCCACCAGGCTGATGTATGCTCACAACCATTTATTTTAGGAATAACTATCTCACAATACTCTATAAAACCACTGCATTATACAGAAATGTCTGCCCTGCTGAATTATTGATAATTCAAAGCACTTTTTTGCTAACCTCACTATAGCCGAGTCTAATTAACTTTAAAAAATTGTCACTTGTAAGAAATGAAACTTCTACAGTAATGCATGTAAATGGGTCACAAAATTATTATGATTCACTATTCTCAATCAGACTTCATATACACTGTTTCAAAAAAAAATCCCTGGTAATAGGTTAAAATGGACTGCAGTCAGAAAGGGGTCTGAATAAATGGAATTCAATTCGACCCAAGTCCACCACAGACAAATCATATTTAAGAGGTCTGAAAATGAAAC
Source organism: Zalophus californianus (assembly GCF_009762305.2). Lineage (NCBI taxonomy): Eukaryota > Metazoa > Chordata > Mammalia > Carnivora > Otariidae > Zalophus > Zalophus californianus. Next base: position 35,441,513 of record NC_045609.1, on the reverse strand, counting down.
CAAACATCTCCTAATTCTTAACCACTTTCTTTGAAATTTCACAAAAGCACCTAACCTGTTGATCACATTTTCTTGTCAACATGACTGAATATTTCAAACTAATCTTGAGAATTAACACCCATGATGGATAGGTTTAAACTCTGCAACCTGCTCAGGAAATGATTCCTCCTCATCTCTCATGGAATCGATGATCCTAGTGTTAGCTGCTAGGTAAGAAGCCACTTTACACTATCTCATTTAATCATCTCAACAATCCTGCCAGGAATGTTTATTATTATTATTATTATTATTATTATTTTAGGGAAGAAATTAAGGATCTGAGTAGTGAGGTAACTTTTCTAAAGTTGTACAGGTTCAACTGTGGAACTGGGATTCAAACACAGGTCTGTCTTCACCAAAGCCCGTTTCTCACCTTCAGTACTCTCCCACCCCCGACTTCTCTCCTCTCAGAAAAATAAACATTTAAAATTATCTTTCTATCAGTGGGAATAACTCTTTACTAATGTGCTCATAATCTTTTCCACCCTATTTCTCCCAGGACCAATGGCAGGTTTTTAAAAATATTGTAAAAGCAACCACTACTATCCTATAGACTACTAATTACAATGGTGAAAAGTACCTTTACAATGGAGCTCCTTACCCAAGTGATCAAACCTATCACCAGTATGTGACAAACTAACATTATGCGCATCCCAGGTGTGGCATTAAAGGACTCAGCACAGCCTATGCAGGATTCTTGCTGGAATTATTCACCCTGAATCTAACCATAAGGAACCAATCAGGCAAATCCAAATTTAGGGACATTCTGAAAAACTACTGGCCTGGACTCTTCGAAAAATGTCAATGACACATAAGACCCAATAAAGGGCAGAACCAATTTAGGCAACTAAACTGGCCTGAAAACTAAATACAATTTGTGGTTCTTATATGGATTCTGGGTTTTTAAAAAAATCACCTTGGGGCGGCTGGGTGGTGCAGTCAGTTAAGCATCCAACCCTGGGTTTCCGCTGAGGTCCTGATCGCAGTGCAGAGTAGGCTTAAGACTCTGTCCGCCCCATCTCCCCTTGCTCTCCTCCCACTCTCTCTCTCAAATACATACATACATACATACATACACACATCTTTGAAAAACTTTACCCACAGTTATTAAGGACATTATTTGGGTAATTAGGGAAATATACACTGAATAGTAGACAATATATAAACTGGATAGAACAAATTTCTTCAGTCAACACAATTGTGTTTATATGAGAGAATATCCTCTTTCTTGGCAATTATGTGCTGAAATATTTTGGAGTAAACTGTCATGATGTCTATAACTTAAGCTCAAAAGATGCTGGGGGAAAAACTGTGTATCTGTACATGTATTAACAATGTTAAAGGATGGCAAATCTATGTAAAGTTTACACGGGTGTTCATTTTATTATTCTTTCAATCTTTCTGCATATGTACAGTTTTCCAAACAAAACACTGGGAAGGGGGTGTAAAATAGTACCCCCTCCACTCTTAAAAAAAGATCTACAATGGATTGGATTATTATATAATTGGATTACAAGCATTTATAAAATAAAGTATCTCGATCCAATTAGTGATTCACAGGCAATACAGAGGACAGAGGAACTGTCAATCCGTATAGCAGGGGGATGCAAGTACCAACACTCTCGAGGACAAATGACCCAGTTTTCTTCAACAAATATATTAAAAGGGAGACAGAATGAGCAAGCAAGGAAGAGAGAGCAATAGATTCAGAATAAGAACCAATAAGTTAATAGAGATTTAAGACTGATCTGCCAATCACAATCTATGGTCCTTATCCTGATAATGACTCTTTTTTTCTCTTTTTTAAGATTTTATTTATTTGGCAGAGAGAGAGCATAAGCAGGGAGAATGGCAAGCAGAGGGAGAAGCAGGCTCCCCGCCAAGCAGGGAGCTGGACGTGGGGCTCGATCCCAGAACCCTGGGATCACGACCAGAGCTAAAGGCCGACGCTTAACCAAGCCAGCCAGGCGCCCCCTTGATAATGATTCAAATAAAGTATAAAATAAAACAAAAGAGGGTGACCCATTAAAGGAACTGGGACTAATCAGCTTTGAACACACTGTTGGGAAGGAACAAGCTGGATGTCTTCACCCCAGGGAAAGGGCTAGATTTGTTCGTCATGGCTCCAGAGTGCAAAACTTGAACAGGGCTTATCCTAGAGGGAGTTAAACTTTCCAAAAGAAATGTCCAAAAATTGAATGGATTGTTTTTTCCTGCTTTATTTTTTAAATTGTGGTAAAACATACATTGACTCAAAATTGACCATCTTCACCATTTTTTTAACGTATACACTTCAGTGGCATTACGTGTATTCACACTGTTGTACTACCAATACCATCATCCATCTCCAGAACTTTTTCATCTTCCCAAACTAAAACTCTGTCCCCATTAAACATTAACTCCCTTCTACTTTGTCTCCAATTTGACTACTCTAGGTACCTCATATAAATGGAATCATATAGTCTTCATGGAATGGATTATTTTTGGAAGGCCCCTATAATCAGAAAACACCATAGGAGAGGGTGGACCAGGATGGTGAGGACGCCACAGAGGACAAAGCAACCTCACACAAGCTGGGGATCCGGGACCCTTCAACGGTCCTTTCCAGATCACGTATTTTAATGGTTCCATGGCTGGATAATCTCTGTGCCTCTTCCCAACTCTGCTTTAATTTTTTATTAATTCTATTATACTTAAAAAGACATTTCAAAATAAGTCTTCAGGACTCTCGACCTCAAAATTCAATAACCTTTTCTGAGAAAACATCCTTTAATTCCAAGACAATTCATTTTGAGAAGCTTTATATTTGCTTATGGTTACTTTTGTTTCTGCCCTGAAGGAAACAACATGTTTATTAATCTTGTCAGTCTAAGTAACTGGAGAAAAATAAATGAAAGTTCATGCTAGATGGGAGCCAGGTGCACAACCTCTTTGACGAAGACACAAAAAGGGTTTTATCTCCATGATCTCCACTCACAATGATCAGGGACACAGCCCTCTCTCTTTCCATTATCCCCTATGGATTCATCTCCTCCGGTCATCTAGAACTTTCTTGAATTTACTTAAAAAAAAAAAAAAAACACACCATTTTAGGGGGAAAAAAAACCCCACACCATTTTAGTAGTTCCTAGTGTTAAAAGCAACTCAGTATTTTTCATTCATATATTCATACCTGTATCATTGTAAGACCCGGATTTAAATATTGATCTCTGAGCCGTTTTTCCTCATTTGTAAAAGGGCACAATAGTGTCTGTGTTGTCTAGTTCTGGGGTTGCTAAAGCTCAAATATGAGTGTGTGAAAGCACTTTGCACACTATAAAGCTCTATTCAAATATTATGATTATTACAAAATTCACTTCAGCTATAAAAACAAAAAACAAACAAACAACTTCAAGACCTTAACAAACATCAGCACAAATGAATTGTGGTGGAGCTTAGAATTATTCTATGATAGACTTTGACTCTGTGAGTCCCCATGATAAATATTAATCTTAGAGGGTTGTTACGCTGTTTTTTTTTTTTTTTTAATGAATTCATCAAGGAGTAAAAGAACAGGAAAGAAAATGTCTCGATTGAGAGCCAAGAGGCCCTGATTTAATAAAAGGAAAGGTCAAAGAAAAAGATGCCAAAGGAAGAAAAGCACAAACATATACTACAAAAGTAAACAAAGATGAATATAAATCCTTTATACCCGAGTATCAAACAGTTCATCTTTGGAAAGTGTTCTCTACACTTCAGCTCTGACAACTTAATTCGGTAACTACAAAACGCGTTGTATAAAAGGGTTTTAAGGCTTATGCATCTCTTCAAATTGCACCCTTTTATCATCTTGCACTGCAATCTGAAGTTTAAGTAATGCTTTGCTGTTTACCAAAATGCTTTCCTCAAGTGTCTCACAAGTGACAAACACAAAGCCTCCGAGACAGGATTGCGGCTTTTTCTGTCTCCGTTTTACAGGTAAGTTAAATGCCTCCCTAAGGTCACATAGCTATCAAGACAGAGGGTCCCAGGCTGCCAAATGCAAGCCCTTTGCTCTTCCACTCTTCCATGGCTGGTCCCTCATTTCCTTTGGAGCTCAGATTCAGATATCACCTTATCAGAGAGGCTTATTCCTGACCATTCTCTCTGAAATTGCATTCCACCAGCACCACTCGGGATCCCCCAGGCCTTGCTGTATTTTTCTGCATGGCATTCATCACTGCCTGACATATTCTGTATCATTTGTCTATTTTGTTTCACTTACTAAACTATCAAAGCTCCATTCTGAGGGCAGAGCCTTTGTTCACTGCTGTAGCTGCAGCTTCAAAGTGCGTTTGTTGAATAAATGAACAAATGAACAAACTGCTTTTAGGTTAGGAAGTGGTTCCTCTGGTTCAACAAGGTCCCAAAGACTATTGTTCTTTCACATGTATCCTTAATAACAATAATATGACGTGTTAAGCAACCATCAATGGCAAGGCGGCTTCCATCACTGTCTAGATTGGCTTTTATTCTACTCTGACCACTTATAATGAATGACCATTTGGGCCTAATTTTATTTTCTGGGTATAACCTGACAAGAGAGAACCAAAATTTAAGTATCAGCTGGGAGGAAGTTATCTCCACCACTACTGGGGCTCGCTCAGTGATAGTCACTGTAAGTTGTATGTAAAATACATCTGGGGCTGTGCCCAGTTGCTAGTACCTAACTGTGAGCCTCCTTACCTTTTTTCCTTTCAAGAAAGAATGTAAGTTAAAAAAAAAAAAAAAGGAGGAGGAGGAGTCAAGGAAGATGAATACACTGAAGTGAGAATAACAAAATTATAACAAGAGCATGAATCTGTTCAATCTATTTAAAAAATATTTTACAAGTTTTGGGGCTTTATTATTGCTAGTGAATGATTTCCCACAAACTTCGCAACTGATAGCATGGGTACCACAGAGGTTGAAAAATGTTTTGTTTTTAGGGAAACTTTTTTTTTGAACTTATCTAATAAAGAACTAAGTTTCATTTCTTGCCACTTAACCCACTCATTCAACTGATCAAGCCCGCTCCTAATTAAGATATAGATCACGCACACTTGGCATTTCCCTTTACGGCAATTCTGCTCTAAGATGTTACTGTATTGAAAATACAGTAACTCTAAAAGTAGAGACTTCCTGTGATGCTCTAAATTGTCTTGGATTTTAAGAGCATTATCTTGTTCCCAGCGGCATGCACTGTTAACTGTGGTCAGTAACAGACCTGCCTCTGCAGGAAGGTTTGGTGACTGGCTTGCCCTCATGGCCATACTGGGGCTCCTTCACATCTTTCAGGGGCACAAGAGAACCCTGTTTGTGACATGTCTGTTGCCATTTTCTCTACAGTCACGGACCCTTTTGTTTTATTCTAAGGCTATTCTTGCCATTCTATTATGAATTTTGACCTGAATAGATGCCATAATTTCTTCCAGAAGATAATTGGAGATACACTATAAGACTTCTCACAGGCAACAATTTTACCCTAATTTTATACTCGCCATATAGATTTTTGTTATATCACCTCCCCTGCTCATTATACTTCTCTATGGGTAATTGGTTCTGTGAGGGAGCACTACATTATCCCCACTGGCTCTGGACTGAGTTTCTGCATTACTTTGGGCAAAAGGATTTATTATTGCTAATGTATGGAGATCTTAAATGTGACTGCTATATTTTACCTCCTTGTCACAGTGAAGAGTGTTCTCTGTATTTTAAGAGTGACAAGTAAATTAAATCTAATAAAATAAAAATATTTAAAAGCATTCCTATACATATTCATAAATGTCACTTCTTTTTTCATTTAAAGAATCACTCAGAAAAAAAACAATATCAATGGACGAATACTGGGAAATGCCCACAGTCAGAGGCTGATTCAGAAGCAAAAAATAGTAAAAGCTTGACATCAAAGAAATAAGAAAAGGAGAGAAGGAAAGACTTTCTAAGAACATCAGCCCCAACAGTTATCAATTGTGTGGAGCTAATTGAAATGCCCACACTGTATGTACTCTAGAACTTGTTCTAATTAGGCAGGTGTGCCATTTATAAGAGCGCTGATTAAGGAGAGGGATTCTATTGGAAGGAAACAAATCTAATCTGGCATACTGCATTTAACAACAGCAGCTCATTTTTTGTTGTTGTTTGTTTTTGTTTTTGCAGATAGAGCCTACAAATTTGCAGAGGGTGGGGAAGCCAATGAAGCCAACTGCCTTCCCCAGCATCTTTAATTTCTTATCTGGACAGGGACTTGGCTTTTAAGATTTCATCTGAACGTCTCTCCTCCACCCCTACCATTAGAAACTGCAGATACTGCATTTATCTTCTTAAGAGGGATCAAAGTCTGATTCAACACAGCTGGAAATTCAACACATGGTTACAGGAAGTCTGCTTAGGATTTACAAACTATTCTCTCTGGCAAGCATGTCACAATATTAGCAATATAATATAAACTCTACCCTAGGTTTTGAAAAATGGAATTTTAAAATAAATTCATATTCAAGTGTCACAAATCTTTAATTTTTTTTTCCAAACTATTTTTTTTAAGAGCAGTTTTAGGTTCACAGGAAAACTGAGAGGAAGGTAGAGAAATTTCCCATCTCTCCTGGCCCCACACATCCATAGTCTCCCCCATTATCAACATCCCCCCACCGGAGTGGTACCTTTGTTGTCAGTGAAGAACCTACAATGACATATCAAATCACCCAAGCCCACAGATTACATCAGGGTTCTCTTTTGGCATTATACATTCTGTGGGTTTGGAAAAATTTATGATGACATATATCTACCATCATGGTATCATACAGAGTATTTTCACTGCCCTAAAAAATCCGCCTATTCATCTCTCCCTCCCCTCTAATTCCTGGCAACCACTGATCTTTTTTACTGTATCCATAGTGTTAACTTTTCCAAAATGTCATATAGTTGGAATAATAAAACTAGCTTTCCTGGTTGCCCCAAGGCATCTGTTTTAATCTAGATGTGGTGCCGAATACCCCACATAGGCACAACTGCAGCCATTCTCATTACCAATTCCACCAAGAGAAACCTGCATTAACTCCTCAGAGACACAGGCTACTGAGCTTATTGTAATTAGATCCAAAAAGGGAAGTAGAACAACGAGAGGAGACATAGGTAGGTAGATTCTAACTAGAAAAGTCGTATTAGTCATTTTCTCAGTATTATCATCACCATCACCAGCACCCCTGACAATGTTCTGCATTCACAGAGATTTATGTCAGTTAAGATGCTATGTACTATTCAATAAGTTACTAATGTTTACTCAGCACCCAATTATGCCAAGGAGAATGTAACTGGTACTCCAAGTGCTTGTCGTCACAGAACCAATAGAAGTACTGTAATTCCATTACCACACTTAATTCTCAATTGCCCTGTGGGCACATAAACCATCTGGTGTACAGAATTTCCATGCCCTTGACTTTTCTGCTTTTGTTTTCCTCACTTTCAGACTACCTTTGACTCTTTCAATTACAGTAGTCATTAGCAGTAGGAGAAGAGAATTGTTTGGGTAATTACTGACTGACCTTGTCTTTTTAAACTCTTCCCTAACTTCTTTGTGGTGGAGGTTCTAGATCTACTAATGCTTTAGGACAAGCACGAACTGAGCACTTACATGAACATTATTAGTGACACTCCGCTCTTTGGTGCTCCAGCATCGTGGCAGGCTGTGTGGGAACTGTACAAAACATAAGCCTCCCCGCTACCAATGCAAGCTACAGCAAGGCCAGGAAGGGAAACACCAGATGTCACAGGCTTTCCCCCCAAGGGCAAAGATTTTTAAGCTCAATTTCCTAGAACTTTAAGTCTTATAGAAGCCTACTACAGGGTATTCAGTAGGTAGAAGAAAGCTCTTTATTTTTGTGAAATCTTTGTGGGTTTTTTTGTATATTTTAAGTCAAAGCTTAGTACACTGTGACCTCTTTGAAGGAGACCCTTGTTTCTTTACCTAAATTAGGACACATAATGAAGAACTCTACACTGTAGATGTTTGATAAGTATTTGTTGAATATATAAATTTAACATTATTTCTCATACCTGGTACTTTCTCATTTTTACTTTAGTTTATAAATGGTAAAGAAATAATAACAGAACAGCATGTGGTTATGGGGGACAATAAATACGTTTTAAATGTTTGCCCATTTTGAATATTCACACCCAACCTCTTACATTTTTTAAATTATAAAATATACATAACATGATATGTACCACTTTATTTTTAATTGTAAAGTTCAGTGGCACTAACTACATTCACATTGTTGTACAACTAGGATAATGTATATTGCACACATGATGAAATGGACAAAGTTCTGAATAAATGTATATACTCATGTAAACCCACATCTCTAACAAGATATAGACTACATAACCCCAGAAGTTCTCTCCTGCCCCCTCCCAGTCAAGTCCTTTCTACTGTCCTTCCCAAGCACCCACTACTCTTGATTTCTACCACCACAGTTTGATTTGATCTGCTCTAGAACTTCATGTAAATGGAACCAAACGATGAATTATTCTTGTGGGGCTTCTTTCAACTCATTATACTGTCATATTCATTCACATTGCTGCATATGTCAGTAATTCATTTCCTTTTACTACTGAATAATATTTTGTTCTAAAATCCACAAAAACTTGTTTATTCTCTCTATATAGGTGATCAGCATTTGTTTACAGCTTAGAGCTAAAATGAATAGAACTGTTATAAACACTCTTACATAAGTACTTTTGTGGACATGTGTTTTCATCTCTCTTGCGTAAATACCTAGGAGTGGAACTGCTGGGTCATAAGGTAGGAAGATGCTTAACTTTATTAAAAACCTAATTAGGTTAATCGAGAAAAGGAAAAAAGTTAACTACCAAAATAAGAAGTAACAAGGGGGTATCACTACAAATCTTGAAGACATTAAAATGATAGGAAATATCAGGGACAGCTTTATGCCAATAAATTAGACAACTCAGATAAACAGGCAACTTCACTGATGGAATGAATTAATAAAACACCACAAGAGGAAATAGAACATCTCAGTAACTCTAAATCCAAAGAAAATGATTCGTAACTTAAGCCCTTGCAAAGAACTCCAGGCCCAGACACCTTTGCCAGTGAAATCTTTCAAATATTTAAGAATGCAATACCAATCTTACATGATCTATTTCAAAAACAAAGAAAAAAACAGAAAAAGAGGAAATATTTCTCAACTAATTTTATTAGGCCAGCATAATTCTGATTCCAAAATCAGATGAAAACATTACCGTAGAAGAAAATTTAAACAACAACCAGTATCTCTCATTAACATAAACCCCAATTTGTTTTCTTCTTAAATTTTACTTAAAAAAAAAATCAGTTTTACTAAGGTATAATTTATATATAATAAAATGCACCCTTTTAAAGTTTGGACAAACACATATATTTATATAATTACCACAATGAGAGAGAACCAAAACCCTTCTGTCACCTCAGAATGTTCCCTTAAGGGTGAAATAGGTGAAGAGGATTAAGAGTATACTGTAATCAGGACTGACCAACATACAGAATTGTTGAATCACTGTATTATACACCTGAAACTAAGAGAACACTGTATGTTAACTATACCAGAATTAAAACAAAACAAAAAACAAGTTCCCTCAATCATTTCTGCAGTTCTCTCTATAGACCCAGGCAACTACTGATCTGCTATCTAACATCATACATTATTTTGGCTGTTCTAGAATTTCATATATGACATCATACAGTGTGTACTCTTTTTTTTTTTAAGATTTTATTTATTTAAGAGAGAATGAAAGAGAGAGAGAGCACATGAGAGGGGGGAGGGTCAGAGGGAGAAGCAGATTCCCTGCTGAGCAGGGAGCCTGATGCGGGACTCGATCCTGGGACTCCAGGATCATGACCTGAGCCGAAGGCAGTCGCTTAACCGACTGAGCCACCCAGGCGCCCCAGTGTGTACTCTTTTGTGACTTCTTTATACTCAGCATGTTTTTGATATTCATCCATGTTGTTGCATGTGAGTAGTTTATTCCTTTTAATGCTACATAGTATCACATTGTATCAATGTATCTAAATTAGTTTATCCATTCACCTGTTGATGGACATTTGCACGCCAGTTTTGAGCTGTATGGATAAAGCCAATATGAACATTCATGTAAGTCTTTTTGTATGTGTTTTCGTTTCTCTTTGGTAAATACTTAGGAGTGGAATTGCTGGGTCATAATGTAAGTGCATGTTTAACTTTATAAAAAAGTGTCAGTTCTTCCATAGTGTCTGTACCATTTTACACTCCCAGGACTTCCTCTTCGTATTGCCAGTACCATTCTAGGCAGTGCGTAGGCATGTCCTGTTGTGCTTTTAATTTGCATATCTTTGACAGCTAATGATGTTAGGTATGTTTTCATGTGCTTAGTGGCCATTCATATACCTTCTTTTGTGCAGTTTCTGTTAGACTCTTCTGCCCACCACCATGGTCTACTGCAATCTATTGCCAGATCCTTTTACAGTGAAAAATCTGTTGTCCCAGCTAGTGAGAATGCTATAGGCAGTCAGTTTTCAGTTGTCACTCCCTTCAAGGATTGCTTCAGCTGCAGAGTCATGTCACCTAAGGACATGTGACAGGCCCCTTCCCAGGGTGGCCCGCATCCAAGTGGTACAAGTCCTCATCACGGACTGATAAAGAAATATATAAAGGCATGCTCAACTTGACCCAACTCTTGTCCCAATTCTGTCTAACCCTGAAGAACCGAGCTAGCTTCAGAGCTACATATGAAGTCAGCCAAGGCTGTTACTGAGCTGCGTCACTGCTCCCCTCCTCCCTCTACACGATGCAGCTTCATTGCTCTTCCTCCCAGTGCTGGTGATAATCCTAAGGGCATCCCTTAATAAATACTCTACACACAAAACTTTTATCTCAGAACCTGCTAGCCAAGGAACACAATCTGTAACACCTATTTTTCAAATTTGGTTGTCTTACTGAGCTGTACGAGATCCTTAGATATGTATACTGAATACAGGTCCTTTGTATGTATGTGTATATATAATAGTATGTATTGTGAATATTTTCTCTCATGCTGTGGCTTGTCTCTTTATTTTCCTAATAATTTCTTTTGAAAAACATCAGGTTTTAATTTTGATGAGGTCCCATTTATCAATTTTAATCTTTGTGTCCAACCTAAGAAATCTTTGCCTATTCCAAAGTTGCAAGGGCCTTGTCCTGTATTTTCTTCTGATTTCATGGTTTTAGTCTTTAAATTAAGTCTATGATCCATTTTTTAGTTAATTTTTGTATGTGGAGTGAGTTAAGAATCAAGAGTCACTTTTCTCCATATGTATATCCAGTTATTCCAGCATCATTTATTCAGAGAATTTTCTTCTTCCCATGAATTTGTCCTCCAAATTTGGTCTTTTGTTTCCAAATTTGTTTTAGCTATTCTAGGTTCTTTGCATTGCCATACTTTTAAAAATCAGTTTGTCAATTCTAGAAAAAATAGTCTGCTGGGATCTCTTTTGGGATTGTGTTTGACTATACAGATCAGTTTGGAAAGTACTGACTTTTACTGAGTCTTCTGATCCATGAACATAGATATTTCTCCATTTGCTTAGGTCTTCTTTAATTTCTTTCAACAATACTTTACAGTTTTTGGGGTACACCTTTTGTTCATATTTTGCTAAATTTATCCCTATATACTTTCATACTGTTTGGTGCTACTGTAAATGATATTTCAATTTATGAATGTTCATCGCTACTATACAGAAATACAATGGGATTTTGTATGTTAACCTTATATCGTTGCTTTAGTTCACTCTACTTTTAGTAGCTTTCTTAAAGATTCCTTAGTATCTTCTGTAATATAAATAACTGTGATCTCAAACTAGAGACAGGTTTAGCCCTTCTCCCAATCTGTATGCTTTTCATTTCATTACCTTGCCTTAATGCATTAGCTAGGAACTCCAGTACAATGCTAAATAGAAATGATGAAAGGGAGCATATTTGTCTTACTCCTGACTTTAGGAAGTGGTTGGTCTTTTACCATTACTAATGGTGTTAGCTATGTTTTGTTTTGTTTTTTTTAAGAAGATGCTTTGTGGGGTGCCTGAGTGGCTCAGTCGTTAAATGTCTGCCTTCAGATCACCAGACATCGGGCTCCATGCTTGGCGGGAAGCCTGCTTCTCCCTCTCCCACTCCCTCTGCTTGTGTTCCCTCTCTCGCTGTGTCTCTCTGTGTCAAATAAATAAAATCTTTAAAAAAAATAAAGCTGCTTTGTATCAGACTGATAAAGTTCCTTCTACTCCTAGTTTGCTGAGAGGTTTTTTTTTTTTTTTTAAGATGAATGGATTTTTAGTTTTGTCAACTGCTTTTCCTGTAACTATTGAGATGATCAAATGTCTTCATTTTAGAGTATTAAGCCAACCTTGCATTTCTGGATAAATCCTATTCTGGATAAACTTCATAATATATTATCCTTTTTATAGGTTTCTAGTTGATTTGCCAATATTTCTTGAAAGATTTTGGTGTTTATGTCACGAATAATACTGTTTTATAGTTTCCCTTTTTTGCGATGTCTCTGGTTAGTTTTGGTATCAAAGTAATGCTGATCTCATAAAATGAACTGGGATGTGTTTCCTCCTACTTTCTGAAAGAATTTATCTAACACCTGCATCGTTAAATGTTTGAGAGACTTCACCATTTACATTCACTGCCTACTCTTAACAACTGTAGGTCTAAGGGCCCCAGAGACATAAATGATTTTATATGAACATGCTTTAAAACTAAGAAAAAAGTACATAAGTGCTAAAAAATCACAGCTTAAAGGGCACCTGGCTGGCTCAGTCAGTGGAGCATGTGACTCTGAATCTTGGGGTCATGAGATCGAGACCCACATCAGGAATGGAGTATACTTAAAAAAAAAAAAAAAAAAAAAAAAAAGACATGGCTTAAATCACTTCAATGAAAGGGTTACTTTGTTGTTTTTAAAATTACATAGGGGGTGTCTGAGTGGCTCAGCTGTTTGAGTGCCCAACTCTTGGTTTCAGCCTCAGATCATGATTTCAGGGTCATGGGATTGAGCCCCACATCCGGTTCCACACTCAGCATGGAGTCTGCTTAAGAGATTCTCTGCCCTTCCCTCGCCCTCTGCCCCTCCCCTGATGCATATGCACTTGCTCTCTAATAAATAAAATCTTAAGAAAATAAATAAATAAATAAATAAATAAATAAATAAATAAAAATTACATTATCTACATGGTTACCAAAAATAAAGTACAAAGATATACAGAATGGAAAAGAAGTCTCCCAGCTATGTCTAATTCCTGGACATTCAAATCCCTTTCCAAATTTTCACTGACAGGCCTAGCACATGCAAACATATAGCATCTTAAAAAGAAAAACAAAAGTGAGTTACACTAAACTATTTTCATTCTAACAGACAGAAGTTAATACTACCCTTTGCTTCTACAAAAATGTACCTGTGTGCATTCGCATGTGCAAATATACCTTTAGGATAAATTCCTAGACATGAGACTGCTGAGTCACAGAACATACGCCCTTTTAACTGCCTGGGGTTGTGCCACTGCATATTCCTAACATTTTATCAATTTTTCCCATGTCAGTTTTAACTTAAATTTGTTTTTCAAATTACTTGATAGAAAGTGGATTCAAAAGTCATACTTTAAGGAAGAAATGAGCATTTTTTCCTTATCCTCTAGTATATGATAATACAAACAAAACTGTGCCTCCACAACTATTCATAATTCATGGTTCATCAGTGTTCTTGTACATCCTCACAACTTTTACATGGGAGGAAACAAACCACACAAAGGTAGAAGCACTAGCCAAACAACACAGAGAATGGTAAATGAAATGCTACTCTCCCATCCAATGATCTTGCAAGATCACATAAAGGACATCATCTTGACACCAAAAAATTAATTAAAGTAAGATTATAAGAGAACTGCACTGTGTGTCTATGTGAGAAAAAAAGAAGGGGTGTATAATAATTATTGATACTGCGAGTTAAAGGAAACTCTCCAAAGCCAGCTTGACCGATACCAGCCCGTAAAATTTCTTCTTTTCCATATTCAGTGTCACGACAAAGAACAATCTGAAATCAGTAAGCACAGACCCATCTACAGATTTATAGTATTAGTATTGTCAGGCATGGTTCTTCTTCTCTCCTTCCTTCTTCCCTCTTTCCAATTACCTGCCACATGTCTATTGTGAAGGCCTGGTTCATGTGGGACTGTTGGTTGTCCACTGTTGGTAGTGATCTCTTAATTATTCAGATCATTTTGAAGATAGTTTGGGGGGTGGTGGTGACAGGAAATTATGTAGATTAGTGCTTCTCAAACCTTAATATGCAAACAAAACACCTAGAGATCTTGTTAAAATGCAGATTCTGACTCAGCAGTTCTGGGATGGAGCCAGAGAGTGTACATTTCTAACAAGCTCCCTGGTGATACAGATACTGCTGATCTTCAAGTAATAAGAATAAAGATACTTTTAAACGGTAACCCCCAAATTACTCATATTCAACGTTGGGATAGGATTCTCCATTTCAATATGAGGATTCACAGAAGAGCGAACTCTGAAGTGAATGCCCTGAAGGGGGAGCTGTTTCAACAGTGGTCAGTTGCAGCAGCACCAACAGTAACTGGCAACAGTCAGCATCCAAAGGGCACTCACTAGGAACAGGTATTTGGGTAAGCACTTAATCAACCACTAAAATGTCAGAAGGTACGTACTGTTATTTCCACACTACAGATGAGGAAAATGGAGTTAATTTTCCCAAGACCATTATGCTCAAGGACCACGGCAGAACCCTGTCTGGTTATCAAGTCCACCATCACTGTGTAGTAATGGATGTCATCATTTCTCAACTTGACACATAGGAGGGGACAACTGTTTAAATGCCTTATTTTCTAGTTCCTGTAAAGTCCAGCTTAGATAAATAAATAGACCAATCATTGTAACTGATCACTCTGGGTCAAGGTCAGGAAGAATTTTAAGCCATGGGACACTAAAGATAATCTACCCCTGAATAATCAAGACTGGCAGTGCGTTCAGAGGCCACAGACATGATAATGTTGTTTTTAAATCTCTTGGCTCTATTTGTTAACTATAGTGTGACAGAGTGAAAGAGCTTGCTTTTGAAGTTATCTGAAGATTAACTTTGGTTACAATATGAATTCCAGCATATTTGGCTTCGAATCTACATTTTACGCTTTTTAGAGATCAAGCTAAACAAGTTCTCAGTCAAAAAGCCCTGTAGAGTAACCTGATCTGAACGGGGGCACTTTAACTCAATGCCAAATAAAAAGCATGATCGCCTTATTCCACACAAATACCATTCTCGGATAGGCCAATTAATCATGAATATAACTTTTCAGACATTACATAATTTCACATAGACTTGCTTCTAGTGCCTGCCAAAGAAAACAGCAATTTGTATCACTAGGAATAAATCTACATTTGAAAAGAAATGAAAGTTACAAACATGAAATAGTGTAGCTCTGGTCACCTCTTTCATGCCATACTGCTTCATAATTTCTCTAATAATTTCATTTTACAAAACAGGCATTAATAAAACCTGAAATGATATAAGCTGTGAAGTTACATAAATAAAGTAAAATAAGGAAATCCAAGTAATTTTTATACCAACAAGAGTAGCAACCTCTCAGATATGAGTAATGTCACTAAAAATATATATATATATATATTTATTATGACTTTATTAGTCATATGCACACTTCATACTTCTGGGTCCTCCAATATCACACCAACAATACCGGTACATTAAATCATTTACTGTTATTTTTAGAAGATTCTGTTTTCCTATCTAAAATTAATTTGTTTTCTAAATAAATGTTTCACTGATACATTCCATAGTAAATCAAGAATAAGGGATTAATTTAAAAGCAATCCACCAATATCTACAGTCAACATTTTAAAATATAAATAATCAATATAAGAGGGTAAGTATTCTACTCAGAAAATACACTCATCAGGGTGGCTCAGTCAGTTAAGCGTCTGACTCTTGATTTCGGCTCAGGGCTTGGAGCCTGCTTAAGATTCTATCTCCCTCTCCCTCTGCGCCTCCCCCCACCCACTTGCACGTGTTCTCTGTCACTCTAAAGAAATAAAAATATCAAAAATTTGTAAAGAGAGAGAGATAGAAAGGAAATATACCTATCAGTCCAGGATTACCTTCAGTATGTTTATAAAATTCCTTAACAGAATATTTACAAGCAACAAAACTAGGAAAACAAAAGCAATTAATTATCTTCATGCCAAATACAAGCTGTACTGAAGATATATGCTGCTTTAAAGGGGCGTGCATAAAAAGATGCAGATTTACCTGAACAGTCCCTGCCCCAAGTCATTTTTAAAGAAGGTGTTGTCCTTCGCACTATCCTTTTTTTAAAAAAGTAGTTTCTCTTTTACTTACTTAAACTGGGTGACTAGTGTCTGCTTTTGAAACTGTCCTAAGGAAGATCTGTCACCCTTACCACTATCACTCAAAAGCATGCAAGTGCCCATAAACACATATGGGGGCTCCGGCACTCTTAGGCAAAGACCAAACCACAAATGCCAGATCTTTAGCAGATGTGCACAGTGCACAGTGCCTCCTAAACCCTTGCCTCAGCCAAGATTTTGTTAACTTTATGTTGTGTGTTTCACATTTACAACTCTGTATTTTTTCATTTCCTTAAAAAAAAGGGGGGGAGAAGAAGTTACATCACAATTCTGAAGGTTTTTCCAAATTATGTAACTAGGTATGTGGATGTGTAGATGTGTATGTGCACGTGTGTATAAAATATGGTAGTGTGCCTTTCATTAACAGCTGGTATTTATTGCCTACTTATTTTGCGCCGGGTACTGTGCGAAGCGCTTAAATTATTTCAACAATCTCAGGTAGGTGTTATGATTTTCTCAATCTTATGAAGGAGGAAACTGTGGCACAGAAAGCTCAAATAATGGGCCCAAAGGAGCACAGCTGCAAGCGGCTGAGCTCAGATTCCAAGTCAGGCAGTTGACCTTAAAACCTGCTTTGTTCACCCCCCGTGTGAGTCTCTAAATTAGGAACAGTAACAAGAACAGGGATGGGATATACTGTTATTACACATAAGTCAAGGGCAAGGGTCATTTTGGAGGTAGGAAGCGGAGGTGAGTTTATAATGGGGGTGGATATTAGAGGAAGAAGCTATGGGAGGTCTATTATTGTGAGAGAAGAAGAAGAGAAGACCATCAGCAATTCTCTGCTTAATTCAAACTGACTTTTACAGAAGATGGGATTTCAGGAGTTATTTAGAAGAGAAGAAAAAAGAATAAGAGAATCTAAGAAAATGACAGTGCTTGGAAGATGGCTCAAAAGACTAATGGAATGAGTTCACAAGCAAGGTGGGAGAGGAAGAGAGAATGAAAAGGCTGGGGACCTAAGTAGCAGATGAGAGTAATGAGATAATCCAGAGCCTGCTGGTGACCGGCTTTGATGCATGGGACGAACAGCTAGAGTAGATGCAAAAGGAAATGAGAAAACACTGTAAAGATTTAAGGAAGGGGTAGGCATGGTCAGGAAGTCCTCACAGCAGGAGTAACCACCCATTCTAGGAACCTGGAAGAGAAGGCAAGGAGAGGAGATGGACAGGTCTAGAAGCTACTCAATTTAGTGGATTCCATGATGATTTCATAAAGCCCGCTGTTATTCTGGACAAGTCTGTATGTTGAGGGGGAAAAAAGCCAGAAATTGCTCTAAATTCAATAAAATCTTCAAAAAATATTGACAAGGTAGAAAACTTCCTAATGCCTTTGCCAGTACAGCTAATTGCTTAGCAGTTACTGGCCATGAGCGTAAGAGAAACTGTAGACATTTTAAAAGTCTTAACACCATGAGGAACTATGTCTCAAAGCCCTTGAAAAATTTTAATGCTATTTGGGCTTGCTCTGAGCAAAGTTCTCTACCCATGTCACCAGAATAAATATGATCATTTTCCAAAGAAAATTGTTGTCTACTCCATTAAGTCAGTTACTCTCAGTTAAGATGTACATTATGAATAATTTATACTCACCTGGAACGGTTAACATATGAGCATACTGTTCCAAAGATATAGCCAGTTTTCTTAACAGTCCAGATCACAGAATTCCTACCAGTCCTTCTCATTTCATTAAAGGGATAAAATATAAACACTTAAGGTGGGGGGATAACTTTAGTAGCTTATTGATTTAGCTTTAGGAGTATTTCACAATGGAGTCCTTTTTAACAGCATACAACCAGGGGCATATCTAATCAATACTGAACATCTACCTTGCAGTTGGGGCTCATGAATTAATCAGCATCTACTCAAACCCAAAGCATCAGGCAAAAATCAACAGTGACCTAAATCTTGACAATGTAGAATCTCCCAAACGATGTTATTGTTTACAATAATGACAACAAACTCAAACCCCAACCACATGCAACAAAACTAGTACCTCTACTTAAGAGTTATTTATTTTTAGGTTACCTCTTTTTTTCCAAGGAACTAAGAACGGGAATTAAGGTTGCCACTTGCAACACCTCCTACATTGCTGCATTAGCCACATCATGGAACACTACAAACCAAAAGCTGAGAAAGGGCCAGGGATAACCCCAAGGCCATGTGGCAAAATAAGGGGGTGCAGGGAATCTGGATCTCTCCACTAGACTCAATGGTCTATTGTTAGGCCAAGTAACCTATTTCCTGATCAGCATGTGAGACAATAGAGGAGAAAGTGGTGTGTAAGCAGAAAGTCTTTCCTCATGAGCTGCAAATTATATAAAGAAGGTTTTATTTCTAATTATGGTCATATAATTACAGACACTTAAAGGAGAAGAGCCTGTTTGTTCTCCCTGGTGTGAGCAACTCACTGATTTAGGCTCTCTTGAAGCCAGCAGCCAAGTGGCGGTGGCACAGATCCAGGAGTTCCTAGAGGAGAACAGATGGACAGCTATCCTAAAAAAAGAGCTCCCTGATGTCGCCCAGCAATGAGATGTGAGAGCTTGATAAATGTACCATCCTCATTCAGGTGTTATACGTATACATGAAAGGGTTCACAGCGTAAGCAGGTATTTTTCTCATTGGGTAGCAGACAATACCAAGTGTGGTCTCCTAGTCTCTCTCATTTTCTAATGAGGTCTTCCCGTGGCTTCCTATTTGGCAAAAATTTACTTCCACTAAGGATTATTTTTTAGTTTCTCATTAAGTTTGGTTAAAAGAAAATGTATATATTATCTATGTTTTAGAACTTCTTACAGAAAGTTTCTGAAAGGTTGTTGGCCCACACTGTACTAAAGGAATTAAGGGCATAGAATCTGAAATCAGACTCACTGGGTTTGATTCCTAGCTTTACCATTTTCTAGTGTGACCTCAGACAAGTATTTGACTCTTCCTTTAGTTTCTATATCCGTAAAATGGGAATAACAACAGTTGTGTGAATTACATGAGGTCACATTTATAAAGTGCTTAAAGACAGTGTACAGCATGTGGATCAAAAGATGTTAGCAGCTATGAGCTGTTACTGTTATTTGATGTAGATTTTTTTCAGGACCTGCTACTTACTTCAAATGGTACAAGAGCACAGATTCTCTATCCACTATGCCACACACAATTCAAAGAATGAGACCATATAACCCATGCCTTGAAGGGCTTACACATTACGTGGGGAAAGATCATACATATACAATTCACGAACATACAAAATTCCACAAACACACGTTTCTTGTCACATTCTAAAAGGCCAGTTCCTCAACCACGTTTCCCCCCTCCCACCCCTTTTAAAAGAAAGGTATGGTGAATAGTTTTGACAATTAAACATCTCAAGAACTGTTACATTTATCAATTGTATCTCAATAAGAGTACAAGGGAAAGTTGTCCTATTATCTAAGTTCATATGGCTAAAGAAATATTTGCACACTTATTATATACAGGACATCATACCTGATACTAAAATTCAGGTTTTTGAAGTTTTGTTCCATTAAAGTTGTATAGATAGAACATAAATTATCAATAGAAGTATAAAAGTTGAGTCAAATCAATCCATAGGGCTTCTTTAAAGAGGTGAACTCTGATGCAAATTTTTAAATGGAGGGTGGGAGAGATTTTAGTTAGAAATAAAGAACAGAAGTTAAGGACATGGATAGAAAAGGGAGGGGTGGTGGCCACTGAGATTAAAATATATGCACTTGAGCAAGGATTCAGGCAGGGACTGGAGAAAAAGGGAGGTCCTTCAGATAGAGAGCCAAAACGGCAAGAGACTCAAGTGAAAAAACAAACAAAAAGCCTGTGCTCTCTAACTGACCACCATGTGACAGCCTCGGCAGTAGAGAGCTCATTTCCCCACAAAATGCTCACCACTAGTGGCTAATAAGCTATTGTGTAGGACACCTGTGCACTTCTGCTTCCACCTGTTGAGTTCTGTGCTTAATCATGATTGTTTTCAAATCTGTTTATGTCAGTTATCCCTGTTACTATAATTAAATACCTTAAGCAAACACTGTTCTCCAACATCCAATAACCTATGTGTACAACAACAGTTGTAGCCTTTATGGACACTTAGGTGAATGTTTTTAGATCGGTTTGACTAACAATGAAAAAAAATTATTACAAGATTTGGAGAAAATTACAATCTAGAAGAAATTCTGCACTCAGACTGCTTCACAAGTGCCTCTAAAGAAACTGAGGCTGAAAATTCTTGAGAAAAAAGATGGGACACACCAGCTCATGCTCAAAAAAAAAAAAAAAGCCTGGAGCCTCCATTATATAACTGGCAAATATATACATCTTATAAGTTAAAATATTAATTAAATGTTTTATTGGGGCGCCTGGGTGGCTCAGTCGGTTAAGCATTCAACTCGATCTCAGCATCATGAGTACAAGCCGTATGCTGGGCTCCCAATGGACATGGAGCCTACATATATACATACACACACACACACACACACATATATACACACACACACATACAATATATAAATGTATGTTTGTGTCATTTTTAATAAATAAATGTTTATATATATATAACTTTTAATTCCTTTCAACACACATTTTGATTAGCCAACCAATTCTTACCACATTAAATAAAAAATCTAATATAATAGGGGCGTCTGGGTGGCTCAATCATTGTCTGCCTTCAGCTCAGGTCATGATCCTGGGATCGAGCCCCACATCGGGCTCCCTGCTCCGCGGGAAGCCTGCTTCTCCCTCTCCCACTCTCCCTGCTTGTGTTCCCTCTCTCGCTGTGTCTCTCTCTGTCAAATAAATAAATGAAATCTTAAAAAAAAAAATGCTTCTATAATGAAATCAAGTGGACCATACAATCATTCTTGGAAAAAAAATTACCAAAAACTTCACCTATATACAAGTGGGGGAAATCCTAGTCAAATACATAAATTTTTGTATCTATCCTCACTGTCTTGTCTCATTTCAGCTAAGTCTACATGAGTCAAAATAACAGGTAAATTTACAAAAACACTGTTAAATATTTTGCCCACAAAACTTCCACCTAATACTGAACTTAAATAGATATTTGTATTGTATAGACCCATCCTTAATCTGTTTTCATTTTATCTAATGCAAAATATTTTATATGTAAGACAAAGAAGTCTAAATAGATATTAAGTATTTTCACAGTTATCATAAAATAATCAAGAAAGGATAAATACTGCAAGGATACTCAGTCTGTGAAAAACAATCGTTTTTCAAATAATATGTTACTGATGGACTTTTAAGACCTAAGTAACATTACCATAAAGAATGGCAAAACCACCTACTTGTGCTCACTCTTTTCCCTGAGTGTGTTAAAACAGGTAAGAACGAGACCTCGGATGTATTAATAAGAGTTATTTTATTTACTATGAATTATTTTGGGTACACACTTACTGCTTATATATCTGAAGCTAGCAGCCTAGTAAGCGCCACATATATTTTCCCATTAATTACCCAGAGCAGGTTATTAATCACAACTGAAACAAATTGTTCAACTGATGGTTCCTTGGTTTTTTTGACATGACCATTTCACAGATAATTAGACTATAAAACCACTAAATAGGGACTGTGTCTTGGACTATGTCCTATACATGATGATGAATACACTGGTGGCACTCAGTCAATGTATGACTAATGATAACACTACCATTCGTTTATTTTTCAAATACTTTATGTTCTCTGAAAAATATTTATCACAGGATTTCACTGTATGCAAGAGCATCTGTAACACAGGGTAGAAACGGAATGTTTTCAAAACAGAGAGCCTGGAAACATTAGCCAGAACTCAGGCGGCCAGTATTTGGGGATTTTTTTGGCTGGCACATAAAATAGATCAGACATTCCAGTTAGAAAACTAAATTCCCCAGCAATAGGTAGAAGAAGAAACCAATTTCATTCAAGATAAATGATTACTTTCAAATTCCATTAAGAGGAAAGAATCTCTGGTAGAAACAGGAATAGAATCGTGAAAGACATATATCAGATATATGATGAGGCCCAAATCACTACCACCTCGTATTATGTAGCACTTCCCATCACAGAGCCCCAAAGGCTTTGCAAATTATTTAATTATAAATCACTACACAAATCCCGACAAGGGTGAGGACACACCTTGGACAAAAACAGTACGAACATTTCTAAGTGCTACCACACAACAAAAGAGAAAAACACTCAGCAAGGGAAAACCAAGGTTCTTGGCTTCATGCTCAACTCACCATCTTGTACTTATCAAAGTCATCTTAAGAGGCATTATTCTAGGGTTATTCTACTGTTGTCTAAAATCTAAAAAATGTACATGCATTGGCCCAAGGTCAGTGCTCAGTAAATACTTGCTGACTTGATATCTTAATTTTTCAAAAAAAGGGCTATGAAATCTTTTGGAGTTTTAACAAACTATGTATGAAAACTAAAGATGTCTTTCTCCAAAAAAGGTTAAGTTCATATGTCAAGTGACATAAATGAACTAAGAATTTTAAGGTACAGAATAAAATCCAGGCTCTCCACAGTGATTAAAGAGGTAATCCAAGTTTTTCTTACTGAGAGAATAGAAAACATTACAAATATTTATTGCTCCTGTAGTAGTGGATTTTACTAAATAATATTTACTTTTCATCTTCCTTCCTTCCTGCACGCATAGTACTTAAAACTGAAATCATGCACTATTACACTTGATTCCCAAACTATCTAGCATTCTCTGTTTCATACCACTAATTTCTTGAGAGAGGGTCTTACACTTTTTACATCCTCTTTGCAGCCTAATGCACCATCAGGATATAACACTTTCAAAACATTATTTATCTATCAGGCAAGTGATAATTTAACCAGGCAAAGAGAAAGCAAACTCTTGCATCTGGCACAAGCAAGGGATACTTGCTTGATTCAAATATCCTGGTTCACAGGGTAGGATTAACAATTTCACACATTTTGAGCAGAGTAAAGAATATGGTATTACAGCTATACAAAACACAATTTATTTTCCTCAAGTTTTACAATGTACACCCTTGCATTATTACCCTTGATGAAATAGAGGACTGCCAGTTAAAAGAAATTTCCAAATAATCAAATACCAGGTAGACCATTTCTTTTGCCTGGAGCCCTCTTTGGGGGTGAGTTCAGATGTCTGACTCATGATCTGGGTTAGATGGCATAATAAGCCTGTGGAGTTCTAGAGTTTAAGCTCGAAGGGTCTCTCTACCTACAAGCATTGGAAAGCAGTACAAGACCACTGGATCTGCATGCTTCCTAGGCTGGAGAGCACAGGGTCCAAAGGCAAAGATCACTGTGGAAACTGCCACACAGTCTCCAGATGCACTGAAGTGGTACTGGATGCTTGCAAACAGCCAAGGACATCAACAAAGGCAAGTGGGTTAAGAAACATGGCAACCACTCCAAGCCCGCATGATAAAGACACCTGAGGAAGGATGAGGGGTGAGGGGCTGCGGAGATGAGTGGCTGAGAGAACCCAGAGCTCCCAGAGGCTTCTTCAGCCCCTCAACGCCCAGTGAATAATCTAGCCCATCATTACTTCCTGATATTCTGAATCAGAAAGGATTTAAATTATCTGTTTTTTAAATGGAGATTTTCAATTTCCTCAACAAGTCTGTCAGAGCCAAAAAAATGTTTCTTACAGCAGGCTCTAGTCAGCCAAGAAGAGGTGCCTCCTGCTGAGCCGCTGGCTCCCCAGTTCAGATTTCCTGAATCATTCAGCCTTTCCTGAGAGGTTTCTTTATATTCACAGAAACAGTGAGGTCTCACTCCACAGGGATCTGCTCTAAGCAGTCCCTTGCCAGTTGAGAGATAGGACTCCTAATTCATTAGAAGTCTGTACTATTGGGGTAGGGGTTTGAAGTGATGTACAGAAGCCTGAAAGGGGCCTTGTCAAGCACCTATGCTGGGCCAACACACTAAGTGGTAGAGAACTGTTTATTACAGCAACATCTAGGTCAAACCTAGAACACTGGTGTCCTTAGTAAGATTCTGAATTATATTTCTGGAATGTGCATTCTAAGGAACAACAGTAGTGTAGTAATAATTAATGTTGATTATGAGGATTCCACTGCCTTACATTTACTGAATATGCTTAACTCTCTTATTACATTTAATCTTCACAACCTTGTGTAAGAGGAAGGACAGATATCCCAAGATGAAGGAATGAGACATAGAGCTGACTTGACTAGAGGTCACTCCTTCCTGGGAGAGCTAAGCAGAGGTCTCCGATGTATACTGAGGAAGCTATGGAAACAGATACATTCCTTCATGAAATTTCTCTTTGATGCCTCCATGTGAAGTGGAGGACCAAGCTCTAGGATTTCGTAGATAAATATAACACGATCCTTGTCCTAAAGGAGTTGTGAGATGCCAGGGAAGGAACAAGGTGGCACGTAGGCTGGGTCTCAAAGGGTGAGTGGGCACTGCTAGGTGAACATGTGCAACTTGTTCAGAGGCGTGAACCCAGGAAAGGATCTGGGTCAGGTTGTTTTTTTTTAAAGATTTTATTTATTTATTTGTCAGAGAGAGAGAGAGGGTACAAGAAGGGGCAGCGGCAGGCAGAGGGAGAAGTAGGCAGAGGGAGAAGCAGGTCCCTGCTGAGCAGGGAGCCAGATGCAGGGCTCCAACCCAGGACCTTGGGATCATGACCTGAGCCAAAGGCAGACACTTAACTGACTGAGCCACCCAGGCGTCCCCGGGTCAGGTTATTTTTAAAACTAAGTAGGATAAGTAGTAATAGTCTACTATTCTAAGCAATAGACATTACTAAGAATAGTCTAAGCCTAGTCTAAGTCTACTATTCTAAGTGATAGACATACAACGGTGTTTTGTTTTTGATAATACATTCCTTTTTTGACTAGTCTAAATCTTCAAGGGTCTATCCAATTGCAAATTCAACAATTCTTTACCGCGTTCACAATATACCTATTAGTATACATGTTACGTACCCAGTTACACACTCCCTGTGCCCTGCACCTATTACCATCGTAACTGCATGGCTATCTGTGTGATGCTTTGCGTATTGGCTGCCCTGCCCGCCAGCCCACCATGGGCTATGTAAGCT
This sequence comes from Zalophus californianus, assembly GCF_009762305.2. Lineage (NCBI taxonomy): Eukaryota > Metazoa > Chordata > Mammalia > Carnivora > Otariidae > Zalophus > Zalophus californianus. The sequence goes on along the minus strand of NC_045609.1, from coordinate 35,415,930 downwards.
CCGTGTGGTACAAACTGCATCTGTTCTGCTCACTGCTGTCGCTGGAGCACATACCATACCCACATCCGGCACATAATGAGCACTCAACACATTTCTTTCAGTGAATGAATAAATGTCTATCAGGCGCTGTGTTATAAAAGAATTTCCACTCTTCAAAACAGAATGACACCCAAAAACTAATGATAACACCATGTAATGAGAGCTGTAAGAGTCATTGTTAAAGAGCTTTGAAAACACAGATAAAGGAACAAATAATGCAGTTCAGATATCCTCCTACATAACACCCTATATAGACAGTTTCTGCCTCTTAATAATTTGCTTTTGTAACAAATACTCATCCAATAGAACCTATATTATTCTGTGAGGGAAATTTAAGCAATAAAAATGACTCAATATCCAGGTACAGTTTTCACAAAATGCTTTATTCTCTGCCAACTGCTGTGATTACCAGCGCCTTTGTGAGGATTATCAAAAAGAAATGTTATTATAAAGAAAGACTGGAACAGACTAACCCTAGACCTACTTAGGAAATCCTCTTCATTGAAAATTTTGTGGGTTGGGGGGATAGCGGTGAGGCCTAGGGAGGGAGTAAGTTTAGAATGATTATCCCACCAAAAAAAAAGAGAGAGAGAGAGAGAGAGATTTTACATTTTGGTTTGGATACAGAGGCTAAAAGATCTCCTCTAGCATCCCGTAAATTCCAATATTAGACCTTCAGCTTTCAGATGTTAAGAAATAGTTTATGTCCCAAAGGCTCAATTAAAACAAAGTTGAAAAAAATAATTCAATAGAGCACACTGACAGATTCCATCATCTGATTTCATCACAGAGCAGTAGGAAACATTTAACTGGCCTATGGAGAGATAGAAAAATGGTTCTCTTGGCTGGAAGGCACACAATCCAACATTCTAGTTTTTTGGCAAAAGGATTACAATGTCCAATCAGCACAGCGAGGAGCAAGTTGTAGAATTTCTAATTTTAAAAAGTCAATCTCAGGGTTTGAAGGTGGTGTTCATTGGTAATGAATACCTTTTCATTTTTAAAACCTGACCAGAATTAAGTCAGGAACATCCAGCTAAGATAGGTATTTCCAAGAGTAATGTCCCTTCCTTTCAAAGTTTAAACTCCTAATATTCACTTGGCTTGGAACATGTGTTTTAGTCATTCCCATTCTTTGAATCTTTGCCTAATACAAGCTTTCATTTGGATACACCACTCCCATTGATGTTTATAAGAATGTCTTGCTATTAACCTCTAACCCAATTAGTCACCAAATTGGCAGAATACATTGCTATTTGGAAGCCAAGAGCTTATGAAGCAAGTTTAAAAAAAAAAAAAAAATCTGAGCAAAATGAGCTATATTATGACCTTATTTATAGTTTTTAAAGATATTCCAGGAAAACTACAGTAACAAATTCAGAATAAAAGCAAGTACACGTCCTCTGTGTGCACTGCTGCAAGGAGTGGGACTATTTTAAATAAAAATAAGTTAAAAAAATTTAAAGGTACAGCCCACCTTCTACCACTTGCATCCTTTCCCCTTTGCTCTCACTACTAGCTCTGTTCATCTCAGCAAGTAACTTCATCCTTCCAACTACTCAGGCCAGTAACCCTGAAGTCTTCTCTCTTTTTTTTTAAAAAAAGATTTATTCATGTATTTGGGGTGGGGGGAGAGAGAGAAAGAGAGAGCAAGGAAGAGCATGAGTGGGGGAGGGGGAGGGAGAATCTCAAGCAGACTCACGGGGCTTGATCTTACCACCCCAAGATCATGACCCCAGTAGAAACCAAGAGTCGGACACTCACGTACTGAGCCACCCAGGCACCCCAGTCTTCTCTTTTTATAATACTGTACATTGAAGTCTATCTACAAATTCTGTTGGCTCTACTTCAAAATATATACAGAATCCAACCACCCTCTCCACCATCAACACTGGTCTAAACCCTCATATCTCTTGCTTGATAAACAGCAATACCCTCCTAAGTTGGCCTCCTTGATGCCACCCTATAGTTTATTCTCAACACAGGAACCTTGTTAAAACAAATCAGTCAGATCCTGTCCCTCATCTGCTCAAAACCTTGCAAAGGCTTCCCATCTTACTCCCAAGCCAAGCCAGAGGCCTTCCCTTCCGACTCTACCCTCATCCCCTGCTCCTCTCCATTCTCCTTCCACTCCAGCCACACTGGCCTGCTTTCAGTTTCTCAAACATGTAAGAGCACACTCTCATTATCAGAGTACTTGGTACTGGCTAGTCCCTCCATCTAGAGTACTCCTTCCCCGAGCCTGGCATGCTCCTCATTTCAGAGTCAAGTGTCACTTTCCCAGGGAGGCCTTTCTAATCGAACTAATTTAAAGAGCAATCTTGCCTGCCCAACCCTGTCACTCACTAACCCTTCTTTATCTCCATAGTAATTATCACCAAGGGACATGCTATATATTTACTTATTATGTCTCCTCCCATTAGAATGTAAATGACTTTCACGAGGGGAGAGGCCTGTTTTGTTCCTTGGTGTATCCCCAGTGCCTACAACAGTGCCTGACATACTGCAAGTGCTCAGGAAATATTGGTTGAATGAACGAGTGAATGAATGAATGCATGCATGCTAGCATTCTCCCACTTCTCCATATTACTTCTAACAATAGAATTGTTTGCCTACACTTCCTCAATAAAATCATCTTGAATTTATAACTGTCTTGAGTTTGATCTGTTTTAAATGTACTATCCTGAGCCTGCATGCAATAAACAAACAGGAACTTAAGAAACCAACTTAGTCACATTCTGGTTAATAAGGGACCTGAATCTTTCCAATAACCCCTGCCTGAATTCTGAGTGCCTGAAGTTTTTCTGTCACAAGGTAGTCATTCCCAGACCCCTCAGTGATTTTGCTTCATCCACACATCACCTGTGTTATTATTTTTCTGTTTAACCTGACTCACTTTTGTTCTTTTTAGAAGTATATATAAAAAGAAAACTCATCTTAAGCAATAATATCCTTGAAATGACAGGTTTGAAGCATTCCCCCACCCCATCCCTCATACTATTAAAAGTATGACATAGAAATGAAGTGTTTGTCCACAGTCCACGACCAGTGGTACAATATCATACACTCTAGGATTCACTGATATAAGCCAAAAAGTTTGCCCTGGAGCCTGCAATACCTTTAGGAAGTCACCCCAAGCTCCCCCCTCCACCCATACACACTCCCTGCTGCCCGCCTTTGCTTTACACCACATAAGAATTCAAATCACAATGGAATCAGATCATCTATGGGCTTGAAATACATCATGAAGGAAGGTTTAATTTTCTAGCCAGATTCATTTAGACCACCAAAACCAAGCTCCTAAAGGGAAAATGTGTTGAATTATCTGTTGGGTCGTTTTACAAGATACCATCTGCTAAAACGCTCTGGTGGGGCACCTGGGTGGCTCAGTAGGTTGAGCGTCTGCCTTTGGCTCGGGTCATGGTCCCGTGGTCCTGGGATAGAGCCCCACATCAGGCTCCCTGCTCAGGGAGTCGTCTACTTCTCCCTCTCTCTCTGCCTCTCCCCCTTGCTCTTGTTTGCTCTCTCTCTCAAATAAATAAATAAAATCTTTAAAAAATAAAAAAACAAAATGCTCTGGTAAAGACCAAACTTGCATGTTTTTCTAGAAAAGTTCTTTCTTTGAGCATCATTCCATTCATGTATGTATGTATCTTCTTTCCTTCCTCACTAGTTCCCTCCTTCCTTTGTTTTAAGAAGGGGCAAAGGCACCTTTCTTTTTAGGGTGGGAGGTGCCTGGAAGACAGTTCCTAAACTTGATAGATTTCTTCATAATATCAATTTTGTAGTTTCTTTCTAGTGCTTTATCAAATTTGACGTAAGAATCTCTGATTTGAGAACAAAGATCTTTTACAACCTAAAATGGCATCCTTATTCTCAAATGTTTTAAAATGTTGAGCAGTATTCCAGACTTGACTCAGACACCCCATACAATCACAGGAGTTATTTTAAGAAAAAGCCTCAGATGGACATGTCTACGGAAGCTAATACTAATGTGCTGTTCTTCCAACGAAAAGGTTACTGACCTATCAGTAGGAGTTGTCTTTTCTGGCAGAGATGATAGATTTGCCTTGTCTTATCTACACCCCCCGCTCTGTCCCCATAATGAGCCATGGCATACATGTGCAAGACAGCTGGCAAGGGGGAGTCAGAGTCTGTGGCCATGGGCCAGAGCAAAGCTTACCAACCCACTCAGAGCCTGGACCTATGACCTGTGTCTCATTAGCACCTTGCTCCAGGCAACTGAGCTGCCACAGAAATCAGCAGTGGCTTAAGCCATTTTGTCTACAAGTGAAACAAATCAGGTTAGTCTGACAACCAATAGTTCAAGCAGCCACTAGAGAATTGCCCAAAGTACCTAACGACCAATAGTGAGGAAGAATTACAAGGGTCTTGCAGTCCTGGTCTGGGGATTCCGCCCCCCCGCCCCATCAAAGCAAGGATGAATTTGGAAGGGGAACAAGAATGTAACAGGCAAGTCCATTTTGAATATACCAAGTATTCAGGGCATGTTAATGGGAGACAGTAAGAGAAACACAGCTATAGCTTCACAGGTAATACCCTTCTTACTCAGTGGTTACAACACACTTGGGTAGGTGCACAAACAAGAGCAAGAAACTGTTTGTACTCAGGAACTGCAAGTTTAAACAAAATCTATAGGCTAAAAATACTTAGATTACAGTAATCCATTTACATTAGGAAACCACTTGACTTAAGGCAAAATGGAAGAAACAAAAATAAATTAACAACAAATCAAACTCAAAATAAATTATACAAATATCTCATTAGCAAAACTTTGGATTTCTAAAACTTCCAAATAATCTTTCCTTTTAGAATATGTACAAATCAATATTAAGAAAAGCTCCTTTACACAAGGCTTTTAGTGGTTACTTTAATTGGGGTTATCCCACCTCGGGGTGGGACAGTAAAGGAGAGGAGAAAAGTGGACATGGCTATTTTTAAATTGTAACAAATCTCCTTTTGAGGAACAATAGCAGTCTTATGAACAATGAGGAGAAAACATCAGAGGTTCAAACTGCTGCTTTAATCTGATTTAATCAGTCAATCGACCAAGGGATAGTTACAAAGAACCAATTATCCAGTTACTATTGTAATAAATGCTAGGCGATACGGATAAGAAATATTAAGACAGAGCCCTTATCCACAAAGCTTATGATCTGGTTGAAGACCTAAGATTAACAAATGTTAAAAAAAAAAAAAAAAAACGAAAACAGAAACTAAAATACCGATCTAGTTTAGGCAGTAAATGCTGGAGGCACTCTTCTGGTGATGGCAGAATATACAATTCACACCAATCCTCCTGCTAAAGACGATGTAAAAAGCTGAACAAAGTAAATGTTGAGATGGGGTTGACTTATCTGTCCAAGATTGGTGAAGAAAGGAGGCTGGATCAAGAAGCCCAACACTCAGAGCCACTTTTGTCCTGAGGTTATTTACCAACCCAGGAAGAGAAGCTGAGATGAAATTGTGGTGGCTTCTAAGGCTGAAAATGTTGGGGGTCTCTAGTAAGCTAACCCCTACTTGTGAGCTGGCCACACATAAGGGGGTTGGGGGCATGAATTGTAAGTAACCAGATGTGTAGTCCAAATCACAGCACCTGAATTTGAACCTGGACTGAGAGGTCCTGAAATGCTCAACCCAGGCATAAGGCAGAAGAACATAAAAATTCTGGACCTCAATCTATTTCTATGAATATTTTTCAAAAAAAAAAAAAAACCCTAATATATAATCAAGCACCTCAAGAGAGAAGGTGACATGAGCCAGAACTAGTAGAAACAATACACAACAGGACCAGACCCACAGAAATACCAGATATTGAAAACACAGGCAAAGACTAAAACACAATTACCTCTACTATACTCAGAGATAAAAACCAAGCTTAAAAATTTGGCAACTGTCAACTATAAAAATGTAAAAAAAATTTGAAAAATAACTACATAAAAATTATGTATCTAAACTACACAAATATATAATTAACTGAAATGAGGAAATTAATGAATGAGTTTAATGGCAGATTGGATACAACTGTGCTGCAATTGAGACGAAATTATTCTGAGTATAGCTCAGAGATAAAAAGATGAAAAATACAGAAGAGGGGGTAAAAGGCATAGGGCATACAGTGAGAAATTGTAACGTATGTTTAACTGGAAACCCAAAAAAGAGAGAATAAAGAGGATGAAGCAAAAACAATATGTAAATAAATAATGGCTGAGTATTTCCTAAACTAATGAAAGATACCAATCCTCAGATCCCTAGCAGAGTAAATGACATCTGTATCATAGCAAAATTTCAAAGATAAAAACCAAAGAAAAGAGTTTAAAAAGGAACCAGAGAAAAGGCAGTTGCCTTAGATTAACAAATGAAGTTATAAAACAAGGGAACAGCTTCAATGTGTCCAAAGTAAATAACCACCCAGAATCTGTATCTAGGCAAGAATGAATGTGAAATAAAGATAGAATTATATTAGAACCAGAACCACTGGAATGTATTAGAACAAGAACAGGAATTTTTCTGTTTTCTTTGTGGCTATGTCCCTCACCTAAAAATAGTGTCATCATGTAATAGGTGTTCAATAGATACTATAAAATGAATTCATAGTCTCATTACTAAGAGTACTTTTAAAATAATTAGGTGCTACCAGGAGACTTGAAAATAACTTGTTCTCTGTTTCTCCAAAAAGACAATAAATTCTTAATGTGCATTCTAGAATTATAAACACTAATCACAAATTAAATGCACAAGTATGGCTAACTTGAAATTAAAAAAAAAAAAAAAGCCAAAACTTGCCTCATAGGTATGGGAATATATTTATCTACTACTAAAAAACAATGAAAATCAAAGGGGCACCTATGTTTATAGCAGCAATGTCCACAATAGCCAAAACATGGGAAGTGCCCAGATGTCTTCAACAGATGAATGGATCAATATGGTGCGTGGGTGGGGAGGTGTGTGTGAGATGGATTATTACTCAGCCATCAAAAAGAATGAAATCCTGCCATTTCCAATGACAAATAAATTATGTGAGATGTACAAAGCAAATTTAATTCACTCATATGTGGAATTTAAAAACAAAACAAATGAACATAGGGGAGGGGACCTATGATACCGTAAGAGACTTTTAACTATAGGAAACAAACTGAGGTTTTCTGGAGGGGAGGGGATGGGGTAACTGGGTGATGGGCATTAAGGAGGGCATGTGATATAATGAGCACTTGGTGTTATATACAACTGATGAATCATTAAATTCTATCTCTGAAATTAATAAAACTTCGTGAATTAATTCATTTTAAATAAATAAAAATGAAAAAGATGATTCCTGACTACACTTCTAGTTTCATCTCTCACTATGTTCACCATTGACCCTATACTCCATTCCTATTCAGTGATTTGCTGGTCTACAAAGTCACCAGTCTTTCATGCATGCATTCATGCCAAATACAGCTGCCTCAGTCCACAATGTCCTCCTCTTCCACGCGAGTTCTCCCAAAACAAAACTTCATTCTGTAAGACCTACATCCAGTGTCTTTTCTTCTGAAAAGCCTGCCTTAACTGACACCCAAAGAGGTAATAACTCTACTCAGAGAGTACAAAAGCCTTCTATAGAAAGTACTATAAGGAATTGTGTTGCTAGTACTTGCATATATGTCTTCTACCTCGTTAGAGCTAGAAGGTAAGGGTCATGTCTTTTCCATTCTTTAAAAAAAAATTTTTTTTTAAGATTTTATTTAACTGAGAGAGAGAGATAGTGAGAGAGAGTACAAGTGGGGAGGAGAGGGAGAAGCAGGCTCCCCGCAGAGCAGGGAGCCCGACAAAGGACTCGATCCCAGGACCCCAGGATCATGAACCGAGCCAAAGGCAGATGCCCAACTAACAGATTTGATTTATCTCCCTACCTCGAAGTACCAATCTCAGTGACTAGGCCATAGTAAGCATTCCAAACTGTTGGCTAAGGTGATGAAGGAAAAAGAACAAGGAAATACAGCAGATTGGAAGAGGTAAGGAAGAAGCAACAACTAAAGGCAATGTGGGATCCTAAACTGGATCCTGGGAGACAAAAAACAGTAGGTGAAAAACTGGTGAAATTCAAGTAAGGACTAAAGTTTATTTAATAGCATTATGCTAATGAATTTCTGGTTGATAACTGTACATTGGTTAAGTAAGTGGTTAACATTGGGGGAAGCCAGGTAAAGGGTATATATCAATCTTCTATTTTTGTACATTTTCAAATTTTTTTTAAAAAGTGCTTGAAGAATTGAATTATTTTATCAAATTACAGATGTCACAAGGAAATGTTCAGTTTTATACCAACTGCTCAGATGCACAATGTATTTAAATAATGGGACAGATCAAAGGAACCACTGCCATATCTATACAACCTGAATTTTTACCAAGAATAAATTCATGTAAACATGCATTAAGTATAATTAAAAAAACAAAGTCAAGCAAATAAATTATGTGAGATGTACCAAGCAAGTTTAATATAGCTGCAAGTATGTGTATGGCCAATGCACTCAATAAAGATACACAACTCTGAGCCACCACCATAAGCACTCTCTGGATCATGTGGAATTTGGGAATACACAGATACACAGAAGAATATGCAAATCATAATACATGAAATCCAGCACTACTGGGCAGGGATTTCATTCCGATACATCACTTTACATAAAACCAAGCTCTACAGAGCACTGTGCCATGCTACAAAACAGAATCGAAAGCTATGCCATTGATAAAATTGTTAAGATTATAAAAATACAAATGTGAGAGGTCAGTTTAACTTAGGGAAAAATACGAATTATCGGGGAAAGCACCAATTCAGTAAAACATTTGGAACCATAGATATAAGTGAAAGTGCAAAAGTGATCTACAAGACAAGTTACCATTAAGGCATTATGATGTCTCACAGGGTCACTACGATGGCAACACCAGTATAAAAAATTATAGATTTTAAATACTACAATCACAGGGCACCTGGGTGGCACAATTGTTTAAGTGTCAGACTCTTGTTTTCGGCTCAGGCTCCCACTTAGGACTCTCTTTCTGTCTCTCTCTGTACCACCACCCCCGCATTCTCATGTTCTCTCTCTCTAATAAATAAATCTTTAAAAAAAATAGTACAATCACAAGCAATATAAGTTAATTTTAAATCCTCTTTGGAACATTGATAACAGTGGCAATGAGCAGCAATACTGGAGTGGTAGATTTGAATTGATCCAAAAGCACACGTAGTCTTTTGAAATTGTTTCCATTTCAGACAAAGGTAACTAGGTAATTCTTTACCTGAAAGAACTATGATGAAGAAAGGAAACACTCTTTCATTCTACAAATATTCCCTGAAATTTATTATGTGTCAGTCCCTGTGGTAGAGTTGGGGAATACAGAAAGATACAGCCCTCACTTTACTGGGGTTTACAATGAGACAACACTAGTAAATGTGATTGTGTTATGTTAGTTACAAACAGGAGGCAATGGAAGCTCAGAATCTAGGCAGGGAAGGCCTCCCAGATTCCAGTTACATTTACACTGAGATCTAATGGATGACTTAGAGTTAGCTAGACAAAAGGAGTGGAGGTGTGAGGTAGGGTTCTGGCAATGAGGTACCTTATGTGAAAGGAGATCTCAAAGTATATGGAACATGGTCTATTCAAGGAAGCGAGGAAAATGAGAACACTAGAATATACAGTGGGTAGAATATGCATTCATCAGCCTGCAGTATGATTCTCAAAAATACAGAGAGACTTATACGGATGTTTTACACAACTAGTTCTTTTAAGCCACACAAAGTAATAATTTATCATTATGATTACCACTACTTTTGCCAAAGTAAGTATATGATTTAATGAAAAGCTGTATTTTCAAATATGTTTTCTTTGCTTTTAGGGAATCTGTATAAACTAGGCTTTGAATACAAAGCAGAATCTGTCAAGAGAAAAACTAATCAATTTGTACTGAGTGTACACTGGAATCATAACCTAGCTACTCAGGCCCTTTAAATTGTTGAATACAAAAAAAGATGGCTCATTATTAAAGAAATTCCTAATTTCTTGAGCCAGCTGCTTGAAAAAGTTACCAATTTTGGCTGAAGTCCCTTACTCATAAGATCCTAAAATTTTCCAGAAGAAATAAATTGCTTTAATCTTTGCAGTAAATAAAAATTAAACATCATAAATACTGAATTAACTAAATCCAAGTTAGTTCTAAGCATCTAATATCAGGAAAATTATGTTGAAAGCTATCCACATAACAATTCTTCAATCTAGAAAGAATTCATTTAAATAATAAATCTGACTGAACTTTATTTCTCATTTTTTTTTTTTTTTTTTTTTTTTGGTGAGAGAACAGCATCTGTTTTCTGTCCTAGGACTTTTAATTTCTGGATTAACTAATTATACTTTGAGAAAGCACAGTGATACACTGTAAGAAGAAAATGCTACAGTCTTGCTAAATAAATAACACTTAAAGCTCATGCTAGGCTTGAGGACAGGTCTCCTGTACCTGCCTGAGAGAACCAGAGAAGCAGGAGACACAGGTGCTGGGTACAGCTCTCTGCTGGGGAAGCCCTGGGTGATCCCCACAGGTCAGGCTGCTTCATGTCTCCAGCAGGAGATACATTAGCGGGCCTGGGGCATACAAGTTTTCTTTCATCCTTGTGCACTCTCTCTCAAAAATGCAAATTTCTAAAATACGCTTTTGCTTTACTAATGTCAGGGAATGTGCTTCTTTAGCATGATCGAAGTCTAATTCAATCCTTGTGAATTCTAGAAGCAATTAACATTATGAGAGTATTTAAAAATCTATTTGAAAGTTTACCAGGAGGATGCTTAACTACAGAGTCCTCTTAATAAAAGATATCTGCAGACTTCCCAAACATACAAAATAACTACACTGAATACCTTGTTAAACCAACCCTAACTACTCTGCCTACTCTTTTCCCTCTCTTTATAACCCAAATTCAAGTAATACTTCACATGACACTTATTTATCTCCAGGATTATCATGTAACTACCATTTATGTTGAGATCCCTTTTTTGCACTTGACTGAACTACCCAGTCAACAGCAACAAGGAAACCCTGCTGTCAAAAGCAGACAGCTGCTTCAGCTGCTGGCTCCCCCTGGGTTGATGTTGGGGAGCCATGTTAAAGAGCCCCTGCCAGGCCGGCGCAGTGCAACACCATCACTCTGCTCTTCATCACAGAGACGCGGACATCAGGTAGAGCACTAAATCACGGGTCATTAATAAACTTGGCCATAACTAGGCAATGCCACAGAATAAGAAATGAGGGAAAGTGTCTCAATATGTGTACAAATACAGGACAGTACATCACAGCTTCCTTTGCACTTGCAATTTTGAAAGCCTAAAAACTGGATATGGATGCCCATTTTATAAACTGCATTTATATGTGTTATAACTGATGTTAAAAGAGGGAGAAATAGAAGAAGGCAAACTGCCCACATAATAACTTTTCTACAGTACAGGCAGAGAGCTAAATACAAGACACATGGCTGAACTTCTACATAAACAGATTCACAATACAGCAAGTTACATATCTGATTGCCTATTTAATAGAAAATCTATTATAAGTTGGAATTCCTCCTCCAACCCTTTCCCCCATTTCAACCTTTAACTAGCATATGTATATATGCACGACATTTGAGAACACGCCCAAGTAGCCCAGAAGTTAGGATATTTGTAGGCTGACTCAATAGCTATTAAAGATATGGCTTAGAAGAAAACCAGTGTAGAAATATAAAAGGAAATATAATTCTGGAAAAAAATCTGCTTTTTAAAAAGTAATCACAGGGGCACCTGGCTGGCTCAGTTGGTGGAGCATGCCAACTCCTGATCTCAATGTTGAGTTCGAGCCCCACATTGGGTATAGAGATTACTTAAAAATAAAATCTTAAAAAAAAAAAAAGAGGGGCACCTGGGTGGCTCAGTTGGTTAAGCATCTGACTCTTGATTTCGGCTAAGGTCCTGATCTCAGGCTTGTGAGATTGAGCCCCGCATCAGGCTCCACACTCGGTGGGGAGTCTGCTTCAGATTCTCCCTCTCCCTCTGCTCCTCCCCCCACTCATGTGCGCTCACATGCGTGTGCGTGCGCTCTCTCTCTAATAAATAAATAAATCCTTAAAAAAAAATTAATCACAAACACTATGTTTTCCCCCCAGTTTATGGACAAAATACAGTCATTCTTTGTATAAAAAAATTTTTAAAGGAAAGATAATTTGAAATGGATGCAAGAATCCCCAATATCACAAAATAATAAAAATAAATCATAATAAGAAGAGAAAGCATCAAGAGAAACCACTGACATGGTTCTATTAGCATGGCATGAACAGCAGGTAGACTAAGGCCTAAAAATTATGTTCAATCAATTAAAAAAAATGTTCCCACATACACACAGTCACATACACATATACGCAGTCACTTAAGAGCATAAATCCCAGAGGAATCCAAACAGTGTTTATCAAATATTCTCACAGATATCATACTCTGCTAGGCTACTTATAGAAATCAAAGGAAAATACTACTTCGAAGATTTTAGAAGAAAGATGTTTTACAAATAAAGTACCCAATCTCAAAATATATTTTTTAATATTCTTTCAAGAATATTATTTCAAGAATGAAGAAAAATACACAAAATCCTCTCTCAGGAATCACAGAAAAGTATCTTGAAAATGGCGAGGGGTAGGCTAGACAGGATAAATAACTCTGAGCCCAAGATGGGAGAAGAAATGGTAAGAGAGGACACAGCTTCTGTGTATATATGTATTTATATTCCCTTTGTCCGTAAATGATGATGGTGCTATCTGCTTTATAGAAGTTCAAGTATCCAGGCCTAGACAAAGGTTCCTTTTAAATCTGAGAAGATTTACCAGGGAGGTTGCAGATCTGTAGTCCATTAAGTCTGAAAAGTCAAGGGGAGTGGCTGAGGTGCCAGAAGTCTGAATGGAAGCAGATGGTTTGTGTGTGCATGCATGCACATGCACACACAAAGAAGGAAAATTCAGAAAATAACAGACAAGAAAATACTGCATTTACTCTCTGCAAAAACTTTAGAGAAAAGTTAAACACATTCCTTCTGAGTACTCTGAAGTTAAGTATCTTTAGAAGCCAACATGGAGTCAAGTATGCACTAAACCTCTTCACTTGATCAGGTTGTTGGAACTCAGTCACAGAAAATGCTACCCAAAAAAGGCAGGTAATACATTCTCTTCATGCTAGATAGAATTATGGAGAAATAAGAAAAATTAGCTTAAAGACAGATGAACTCACTAATTGACTGAACGACTATACTATGACCAAAGTAGACTGATGAATAGAGGCACTACGATGGGAGTTCTTTCCTTTGTCCCATCCTGCTCAACAGATACATGACCTCAACACAGTGGGAGAGGAAACAGTGAGAACATTAGGGGAAAGAGACAGCAGAATACAAAATATATTAGCCTCCTCAAAGTGGTTTGGGATCTAAGTTGTTTGGGGTGGGGCTTGGAAGCTGGGCACTCTGCTCATCATATGAATACTACAACTACTCCACAAAATTTCATTTGAAGCAAGAGAAAGGGAAAGAGCTGGTATCCGGTCAATAAAGAATTGGACAAGGAACCATTCCTTTGCACAATCAAGAGGATAAGTTCTACAATTGATTTTAGGGAACAGGACTGGCCTCATTTACACTTTAGTAAGGCCAAGATAACCTATCTTTTACTATTACTTTTCACAGATTTCTCATGTCCCCATTACTTACTTCCCACCACTCCTGACCTCATCATACATATATCTGTGGACATGATGATTAAGAAACCTTGGTTCAGAGTCCAAAAACTCGAGAATTTGGGGAACAATTCACAGTTTATCTGGGGAAGAGGAGCCAAGGCAGACTATGAGCTGCAGTGGGTCAAATTCCTGGGGCCTATCAGAGTAAGGATACACATAAAATAAAAAAATATATAAAAAAAGAAAAAAGGAAGAAAGAATTTACATTAAGGACTTAAATGATAGGATGTTATTTAACTGGAGGAATATATAAAACAAAAAAGCAGATCATCAGGAGGAATATATTAGGCTGACCTATATAAAATTGCTATTTTTATAGGTCAAAAACAGGTATCAGCAACTTTACAAGATTCAAATGAACATACACTGTAACGCATTTTGCATTGGGAAAGACTGACTTAATCGGTGTAACTGCACTGGAGAACACCAGAGGGAAGAGAATTTTTAAGTGCTCAATATGAAGGTTGCACCTGACAAACGGGGCAGCCAAACTGGGAACTGGAGGTGTGCAAAGACAACAGGGTAACCCTCTCTCAAGAGACTTCTGTAGTGACTGATCTTTAAGAACCCTTTTGAATTATTCTGAAGGTTCTTGACCACTGAGACTAAGCAAATTCTGGTAGCTTTTGCTCTGTGAGAGTGGAGAAGACAGGCAGATGTGAAAAGAACGATCCTGACTAGAGAAATTCAGGAAGGCAAGAAAATAACCATCTCCACCAGCGTCAGCCTACCCTCTACAGAACCTGCAGATCATCCTGCCCTGAATGCCATGTAATCTCAACCAACATCTGCAGGCACGAAGAATGAGGCCTGTAAGTACAGTCAGGACTTAGCACCACTAAAATGCAGTTAGGGGGTCTGGAATGGAAGGCTTCACTGAGCTAAAGGGACTTAAGATTGCGGAACTGTGACTGGGCAGGTTTGGGTAGTTGGGTAGGGATGGTTAATTTGGGACAAGCACAGTAGAGAGCGCTCCAGAGGCTGAAGCTCCAGAAGAAGCAGAGTAGGGAGACAATAAATTTAGCTGAACAGAGAGTCTGGGGCGATGAGTCAGGGAAAGTAGGCTGAGGCCAAGACTGGAAATCATCTTGATTGCCAAGCTCAGGCTTACACTGTAAGTTTGTTCACGGAAGTCTTTTAAGCATGGTTTATAGACAAAATGGAAGACTAAAGGACATATGTCATGTATTCATGTACACGTCTGAAACATAAATATCACAATGTTTAGGATTCAGACAAAGAGAAAAGCAAAAATATGTTCTGATTAATCAGTTGTTTGATTTTTCTATTTTTCAGGTCAGATTTTGCTACGTTCTAGCTTAATGGTTTACAATCCATACTAAAAATGTCTCATTTTTATTCACCAATTTTTGTACACACTTCTATCACACGTTATTAGACCATGTTCACCCAGCATTTCCTTTCTAATGAAAACACAATGAAAAGTTATTAATGAAAATATCTGAGCTCAGCTCAGATGTAAGAAGGACAATAAAAGCGTACATTTTGAACAGTTACATGCAAGGCAGTGGCATTTCAAGGGGTAGATGGAAGGAGTGGTCCACCCATGGTTCAGGCAATAAGGGGGTACCTTGTCTGTAGAAAATTTAAAAACAGTAATAAACTAAGAGTCAGTCTGCTTTTTATTATCACTTTGCACTGGCAATCCTAAACAATTCTAACGTCTCCCTTCTGGGGCAAGATGGCTCCATACAGCCACCTCTCCTTGGTCCACCACTAGTACTAGTGCTCAGCATCCTATAAAGTGTTTTACGCCATGTCTCTTTTAACCCTCATTTCACGGACAGGAGAAGAAAGGCTTGGGAAAGTGGGGCAAATGAGAGAATGTGCATTTATTCCAAGCAGTCTGATTCCCAGGTCTGCCTATTTAACCTATAAGCTACTACCACTCCAGGAAAATGAGCAAATGACAGCAGATACCCCAAGTTCAGCTCAACTTGAGTTAACAGCTAAGTTTGAATGTCATCTTCCATTACCCTACCTCCTACCTTTTCCAACAATCAACAACTGACTGCCTATAGCTCACAGAACCACTTTTTACTTATTAATTCATTGCCCATTTCTTGACAGTTTCCCTAGAGAGTGAGGCAGGTTAACTCTGCCACATTCTTGGCCACCATGGCCTGAGGCAATGATCTCTCACAACAGACGGGCAACGGTAAAAATCTACCTCATGAAAACATTCTGGACTCCTTAGCATTCATTTTAATGGGCAAAAGACATCTATGTTTATATACTGTCAAAATCCCCATAATAGAAAAACTTTTTCTTAATTGCTTCAATTTAGACTATGCCTTTTACTGGAAGTCACCACACTGAAAAATGCAGGAAATAAGTAAAAAAAAAATGTACTTGCATTTCTTCAATGGTTAAAAATTTAACTGCAAGCAACTCATTTCTTCTCAATTTCTCTATTAAGTAGAATGTTAAGTTATAACACTCAAAAGTTCAGCGAGGGTAGAATTTGTCTAATAATCTAAAATCTTTAGACCATAAAACTACAAACAGAGGCCACTGCTGTCAGGACCTTGGAAATTACAGTGAAGACATTGCCCGTCATCGCATCCCCCAACTACTAAAGGGAGAAAGAGAAATAAAATTGCCTTCACAAACTTAAACTTTAAGATCAACACATTCTGAATATGAGTAGAACTATGTAGTAACTTTAGAGGTGCAAAGTAACTTCCAAGCCTGGACTTCTAAGCGCTGGATATATTAACACAGCTATAGAAAGAAAGTGTCAGACAACAAGGTGGTCAGTCAGCAGTGGATGCAGAGACTAATGTCTAGAAGGATTCTGAGATGGCCTTCTAGTATATACATCCATACATCCTCTAGAATTCTCTCCCAAGTGTGAGCAGGAGCATGAATATGATGGATTTCACTCCCAATCAGGTTATATTGTAGGACCAAGGTGAGGGGAATTTGCTGATGTCATTAAGACCCCAAATCCATTAATTTTGAGCCCATCAGGAGGAAGATCATCCGGGGTTGGCCTGACTTAATCAGACTGAGGTTTTTAAAAGGATCAGAGATTATAAAGATGGGATGCATATAAGAAATCCTCAAACTGACCTTGAACAAGCAAAAAGCTATGTTGTGGAGAGGGCCATGTGGCAGGACAGCCTCTAGGAGCACAGGGCCTCAGTCCTACAACCACAAGCAACTGAACACTGCCCAAGCCAGTGAGCTTGGAAAAGGACCCCAACCCTCAGATGAGATCATAGCCTGAGCAGACATCTTGATTTCAGCTTGGTGAGAACCCAACTAATCCATACCTAGACTCAACCTATGAAGAATAAGATAATAAATGTGTTGGTTTTAGCTGCCAAATTGTGGTGACTTGCTCAATACAGCAAATGAAAACTAATACAGCAAATCTCCAGATAAGTTGAAGTGCCCATCTAAACACTGTCCAGGACACAGGGAAGGCATCCCTGTTCTGGTTAGATGCCATGCTCACTAATACAAGATTAGCTTCATACACAGGTCTCCCTTCACAGAAATAATATACTGACCATTCAAACTGAGAATCTTGGTCCTTGGGATAATTACTTCTCAGGCAAACAAATAAATACACTGGTCCCCTGACTTCATATATCCATTTCTTTAGCTGGGCTAATGTGAGTCTGTCCCTATAAGAGAGCTCTACCCATACCATCCAGAGAAAATCAGGATATAATCTGACAAAGCTAAGAATCAGCCAGATCTGGAACTGTTACTAGTTTTCCACTGACACAAATGGTGGCTTAAAACAACAACCATTTATTAGTTCACAGTTCCATAGGCCAGACATCCAGGCTTGACTAGGTTCTCTGCTTAAGGTTTCACAGAGCCAAAATGAAGGTGTTGGCTAGGATGGGCTTTTATCTGGAGCCTCTAAGGAAGAATCCACTTCCACGCTAAATTAGGTTGATGGCAGAATTCAGTTCCCAGTGGTTATAGAACTGAGGTCCCCGTTTCTTTGCTGGTTGTCCGCTGGGGGAATCACAGTCAGCTTCTAGAAGCTACCTATGTTCCCTGGTACAAGTCACCTCCATATTCAAAGCCAGCAACAACACGTTGAATCGAATCCTACTCATGCTTTGAATCTTTTTCTTCCCAGTAACCAGAACAAACTGTTTTTAATGGGCTCGTATAATTAGATTAGCCTACCTGGATATTCTCCCTTTTGCCATACAAGGAAATGCTATCATGGGAATGCTATCTCAATATATTCACAGGTTTGACCCAAACTCAAAGGGTTACACAAAGGGCAAGGGTCATCTGCGTGGTCATTCTTAGAATTCTGCCCATCACACCAGACCATGGCAAATCTAACAAGATAACGAAGGCTACCCCGGGAGGGAGCCTGAAAGAGAAGAACCAGCCAGCTTCTTACAGAAGGCATCTCATACACCACATGGACAGTAAAACTTTGCATTCATCTTAAAGCAATTAAGGATATTTCCTTTACTGATGTATTTTGAACACACAGAGAAATCACATTTAATAAAATTAAGCAAAAAGCACAGACCAAACACTGGACAACCACTTACTATGAGGCACTATGTTAAGCATAAAAATATATATAATATGAAAATATACATGGGACACCTGCATAGCTCAGTCAGTTAAGCATCTGCCTTCAGCTCAGGTCATGATCCCGGAGTCCTGGGTTTGAACCCCATATCCTGCTCCCCACTTAGCAGGTTGTCTGCTTCTCCCTATGCCCCTCCCACCACTTGTGCACTCTCTCTCTCAAAAAAATAAATAAAATCTTTGAAAAAAAAAGATACATAACTCCTCTCAAAGGGATTGATAGTAATGCAACTCTAAGAGAAGACTAATGATGCCAGTCAGGAGTCCAAGAATTAATAAAATATTCACACCAAACTGCAGAGCTTTTAAAACAATGCTTATAGCCAGAAGTATTCCTACAAATGTCACTGGTGACTAGTAGATATGAAGACCTTTAAAATATTACCAATATGAAGAAAAAATTGCCGATATGATTCTAAATTTTAGGCAGTGTTTAATGTGTATACAATTTTTTTTTAAAGATTTATTTATTTGAGAGAGAGACAGCAAGCAAGCACAGAGGGAGAAGCAGACTCCCCACTGAGCAGGGAGCCCAATGTGGGGCTCGATCCCAGGACCCTGAGATCATGACCTGAGCCGAAGGCATATGCTTAACTGACTGAGCCACCCAGGTGCCCCTGTGTATACAATTTTTATGTGTAAACAAGAAAAAAATATAAGAGGAAATAAACCAAAGTTGTTAGCTAATTTGAATAGTGGGATTATGGGATATTTTAACTATATTTTTATTAGTATTTTCAATGTTCTCATTTTTTTCAATAAGCATGTAGCATTTTCATAACATGGAGGAACTTATATATATGCAAACAAATATTTATATTGAGCAAGTCATGGCATTTGGTCCAACCAATCTTTCTTTCAAGCTAAAACCTGTCCTGTACATAGCCCCTTGATCTAGAAAACACAGGCAGTTTTCATATAGCACAAAAAAAGATTAGCAAGTAGAGACCCACTATCTGAAATCTGAACAAGAAAACAAACTTGTTAACAGCAAAAACTAGAGCGGAGACTAGGAAGGGCCACAATAAACTGACAGCACAGAACAGAAATGATGAATAAACCGATGCTATGCAGGTAGAAGAAAAGCTCCTGAGTGGAGAGGGAGGAAGCAACAGGAGAGCAGGGAGCAGAACAAGCCATGGGCAGAGGAAGGCAAAGACAGAAACCAGATGGGACGAGAGGAGAATGGATGGGTGCATGGCAGACAGACCAGCAGAGAGAAGGATGGACGGACTGATGAACAGAAAGCCAGAGCTAGCTAGTGTCCAGGTCTCCTAAGGTGCCTTTGATCTCTGAGAATTTTCCAGCCGCCCCTTTTTAATAAATGATTTTTCATTCCTTTTGACCAAAATGAGCCCAACTAAAATGACATTAAAAATATTACTTCTGTAAGGCTAAAAATTAAAATGATAGACATGTTTTTTATTTTTTATTTTTATTTACTTATTTATTTTTTACTTTTTTTAGACATGTTTTTAAAGGTCTTCTAAAAGACAATTTTTTAATTTAGGGTTTTTCCCCCCTTCTTCAAATCTAGTTCCTCCCAAAGGCTGGTGGGAATCTGGGAACCTCTGAATCTCCCCACCCCCAGCACTCACAAACAGAGCAATCCCAGCCAGAAAAGGATTTGCCTATTAGCCATGCTATCTCCACCAAGACAGCAGGCTTATTAAATTACAACTGTTTGAACAAGGTCAAGCACTCAGAGTTTAATTCAAAGTGTTTCCAGGTATAATGCTGTCAGGTCAACTTAAACAAGCCAACAGAGGCTTGGAGCCTGATTAAATATTAAAACAGAATCTTTCACATCTGTTTTTACCCAAGGATGAAATTACTGTACATCACTTCAACCAGCTCATTAATACACTATACACACATCTTGCCTCAAAGGTTACAGGAATATCAATGCTTCCGAGGCCTGCAGTGAAACCTGCTCACACAGCCAGAAGTGAGGTCACTGCATACTTTACAGGACGTCAATACTTCTTTACAAATGTGAGAGATAATCAGTTAGACATAGACACATTTTAAATTAAAGGATGAAAACCTCCATGAAGTTAAGCCAGTTGCTTTTGATCTGAACCTTTTAATCATTCATTCAGTTGGCTTTGATAGGTAACTTGATAGCACACGTTGAGCAGAAATCTTGATTCAACAGTAATTATTTTATAAAATGGAGGGTTGTCACATCCAAATAGATGGCCAAGGTAACTACATTTTTTAACTTAAAAAAAGCACACATATAAAAGGCACATATAATAAATACTTGAAAGCACAAACATTTGGGACACTCATGGTGCATTAGGTAAAAGAGTAGCTGCAGATTTGCTACTTTAAAAACTACTATATAACAGGGAATGACACCTGGAAAAACAGTCTAGAATTACCTAGAGTACTTCTGTGTCCCCCATACCCAAGAGGTTTATGTCATGCGTGATAGGTATGTGTTTGGGGGACAGGTATGTGTCCCCTATAACTGAACCCAGTGAACAGTTTAAAAACTGCAGTACTATCTAGGCCACCTATATTTTGCGGCTGCTGTGCACATTTCCTACCTTCTCCCCTTCCATCGGTGCACCACCCCATTTCTTCTGGGGAGTGCCACTTCCATTCCTGGTCCTGGAGAGCTGTCACTCACAGGGCCCCTGGCCCCAACCCACCAAATAAACACACCCCCAAACCACAGTCCCCAGGCCTCTGGTGACAGTAGCTGGTCTAAGCGTTGGGCACATGCCTCAGGCAGGCTCTTTCTGTATGTTTCTGTATCCATGTTGAGAGAAAAAGTCTTTGGTGGCTGGAATTGCTCACCTGGCAAGACGTATGGGCAGCCATTTTCCCACCCCCAAGAAGAGAGCAGATACACAAATTATATATAGAGAGGGAGCAGAGCTTAAGATGCAGAGCAACAGCCCTGACCACACCCTCTGAGCAACTGAGCTTAGTCCACCCTCCCCTTTCTGTTTTGAATATTAGACGTCTCTAGATAATATTAACATTGGTATTCTGACCCAAGGTACAGTTAAATGCATGCTTGCTCTAGGAAAGCCTACCGATCTCTCTCTTTTCTCAGGTTCTACAGAACCTCAGCTCCTACAACATTAGAGATTTTACCTTGCAATGCCTTCTTTGATTTCATATGTATAACTGATTTAAAATGTTAAATTTCTTATTGCTGTATATTAAAAAGAATATAAAGGCTGCTTAAATCTAAGATATTTTAAATTATGTAGTTAGTTCAGTATAGACTAGGATAGGCATAATAAATTCTAGCTATGTAATATCTGACCAAAAAAAAAGATGCTGATATTAATGTGTTACTTGTGGAGTTCTGTTTCACCACAATATTGCCATACCTCATATATTCAGGTTCCTTTTCATGAAAAGAGATGATTACTCACTTATTCAGAGGAAGAGATCAACTTCTCACCCAAAGAAGAGTGGTTACATTGCATAGATCCCTCACAATAAAATCTTCACAATCCAATTTGAGGCTACAGAAAAATTATTCAAGAACCAGTTGTTGGACTATGGAATTTTAAAAAATCCATTTAGAATGGTGATATATTGTCTAATTTAAGGAATAATCTGGGAGATGAAAAATTAAAAGGTTCATTTTTTCCCCCAAAGGTGTAATTACATTGGAAAATGAAGGTGACTGTAAGTAAAGAATTGTTTTATGCTTCTTTATCTGCCACAGCACAGTAAATAGCATTTTCAGTGGAAAGACCACGGGATGTGGAGCCAGGAGACCCAAGCAGGAGTTCTTGCTCTGCCACCAGCTGACCATGTGAAGACAAAACAGACAAAACTTCTCTTGAACCTGTTTTCTTAGCTGCACAAGAGTAATGCCCACCTTACCCACTATGTAAGTGGGCAGAAGACCCATTGAAATGAAACCCACCGACATTTCAACATCTGAAAGCAATACACACATAGAAGTTGCTGTCTAGAAAAAATAAATTAGTTAAGATCATGTGCTATGATCCTAAACCTCTTCCAATATTGTAAATGAGAAAATAAAGCTCAAAGAGGTTAATCCTAACTTGTACAGAGCTGTTCAGGGCCCACACTGTTCCCCATCAAAGTCCTGCCTTCAGTGACTACAAAACAAGAAAGTTACGTACCTCCACTCATGAGGTTCCAAATTCTAGGTCACTTTGCCTGGTTCACAAATGCATTTCACATGTGCTGAGAAGATACAAGTTCTATAACAGGCTCTTTATTTTTTGTCTGTTTTTATTAAATACAGTTTATTATTGACAAAGAAAAGGTCCAGCAAACATACATAAGGCTCTACTGTGTTTTGTTGAACAAAAAATTTTACAGTATCCATGCTAGGTTTGGTATGGTTAAAAAACTCATTTAACATGGCAAAAATATCTGCAACTGAATTCTAGTTAACTTCCTATGGAATTTTCAAGTTCTAAGAAATAAAATAGTTCCCAAATTTTCAACTTTTGGAGCCAAAACTGCAACATAGATCCCTACTTATAGGTTCATAGTGTTCATTTACTGAATGTAAACCATGATGACTATATTTACATTTTTTTTTAAAGATTTTATTTATTTATTTGAGAGAGAGAATGAGATAGAGAGAGAGAGAGAGAGCATGAGAGGGGGGAGGGTCAGAGGGAGAGCAGACTCCCTGCTGAGCAGGGAGCCCGTTGCGGGACTCGATCCCGGGACTCCAGGATCATGACCTGAGCCGAAGGCAGTCACTTAACCGACTGAGCCACCCAGGCGCCCCCATATTTACATTTTTAATAAGATGTATTTTTTATAGAAATGCTGAAATTTCCTGACTAGTGATTTATATCATGACGTAAGTCGAAATCATTTAAAAATCAAGTCCATCCTGGATGAAGCTCACTGCTAAGACACAAAATACATGCTCACCACATCTTTTATCTTCTATAGTATGTGAGCAACATGCCTTGTTAGTAGGTAATAGAAAAAAAAAAAAAGAGAGTCTCCAGGTAGTCATGACTCACTGGGTGCTCCCTGCCCACAAGGCCTAATAGAAGTTCAAGGAAATAATCAACCTACAGACCAAGGGTGATAAATATGGATGCCTGAGGGGCTGCCACGGTGGTGAGGGGACTGCAGCACAAGGGCTACTAGACTGGCCACCACTCTGGGTGCACATTCTGATGATTTCTCAGACAGACATTTCATGTCATGTTGGGGTGAGGAGGAGAGGAGGAGGGAAGGCTCCCTGGTGTGTGTGCCAGAGTGTCTACGCCTGGGCTTGTTTCAAGGGTGGAGAAGGATGCAGTGAAACCAGAAGGTTAGGCTGTGGAATTATAATAAAAGCATTCGAACACTTAGGAAAAAAGGCTTTTTGAATTCTTAAACCATTAAATTTAAACACCAATAGTTAATAAAATACAAAGTAATTTGTTTAACAGAACTCCAGTACAGCGCAATCTTATACCACACACAAATTCATACTTGAACGATATAATCAAGCAGAGTAAACCATACTAAATGTAAAGTCAATAAATTCTTTTTTGATTGTTCAGCCCCACCACCACTACCAGAGAAGACTATAAGGAATTTAACAGAAGAAAATTAATCATCCTAATACTTTGGTTCAATACTGAGCTACAGTGAAATAATTTGGGTATTAGTACAGTTTACTTGAAGTAAGATTTAAAGCAGCACATTTAAATGAAGCAGAATTCATTAAACAACCTCTCAAAAGGATCATTTCCTCTAATTATTGCTTTTATAACAGAAGACAAAAGCAACCCAATATAAGTTCATAAAATCCACAATTAGCTGCCAAAATCTTACCAGATAAAATTAGAGGAGAAAGGATATTTAGAAGCACAACTGGTATAAAGTTCTGCTGTTCCTTTAAAAAAGGCATTTGCTCTTTCTTTCTACCCATAATCATTTGAAGTAGAGAAACATCATGGGCCAGATATGGTGGTGGGTCCCAAGGAATTAAGGGGAAAAAGCAGAAAACCAAGCTGGATGCTCCAGCAGCTTACGGTGCTGGGGTGGAAGGGAGAGGGTTAGAAAAATCCTCACACTACCTCCAGACAAGTGTTCTAACACGAGCTGCATCTAAGAAGCTACGAGAGAAGGAAGCTGTGACTGAATGGTTGAGTGGAGAATCTCCACATTTAAGCCATGTCTTCTAGGAGGAGAATGAGTCTAAAAAACAAGGTAAAACAAGAGGGAAAGTAAGAAACAACAGTTTGTGAAAGGGTACCCAGGATCAAACAGTATTTTAGGGAATCTGTGGACAGATGAGTGGGGGAGATTAAGAAGGCATGATGATGGGGTGCACAAAGCTGGGAAGAAGACTATGAAAAGTGTTTCAGTCAAACTATGGAATTAGTTCAAGTTTTATGCCTTACTCAATAGGGCTTGCTGGTAAGATACTGAAGACCTGATCAAAATCTGTCATATTATCTACTAAACTTTTCAGTATTCCAAAGCATTTGGTAATCATACTGTTTTAACTGCAATATGAAAAGGCAACCTATGAAATGGAAGAAAATATTTTGAAACCATATATCTGATAAGGGGTTAATTAATATCCAGAATATATAAAGAAATGCTACAACTCAACAACTAAACAATATGATTTTTCAAATGGGCAAAGGACTTGAAAATGGCCAGCATGTACATGAACAGAAACTCAACACCACTAATCGTAAGAGAAATACAAACCAAAACCACAATGGGAAACACCCCCACATCCATCAGGATGGTCTCTATCAAAAGTACAGAAAAGAGTAAGTGCTGGAGGGGATGTGGAGAAATCAGAACCCCTTGTGCACTATTGGTGGGAAGGTAATTTCCTGTAGCCATTATGGAAAACAATATAGAGGTGTCTCAAAAAAATTAAAAATAGAATTACCATATCATCCAGCAAGTCTACTTCTGGGAATATATCCAAAAGAAATGAAAACAGGATCCTAAAAAGGTATCTGCAATACATTCATTACAGCAGTATTCACAAGAGTCAAGAGGTGGAAGCAACCCAAATGTCCATTAACAGATGAATGAATAAAAACTGTGGTATGTACATACATTGGAATATTACTCAGCCTTAAAAGAAGAAGGAAATCCTGTCATATGCTACAATATGGATAAACCTTGGGGATATTATGCTAAGTGAAATAAGCCAGTCACAAAAGACAAATCTTACGTGATTCCACTTATATGAAATATCTATGGTAATCAAACTCTTAGAAAGTAGAATGATAAGGGGCTCCTGGCTCACTCATTCTGTAAAGCATGCAGCTCTTGATCTTGGGATCATGAGTTCCTGCCCCATGTTCAACAGAGAGATTACTTTAAAAAATAAAAATATTAATGGGATGCTTGGGTGGCTCAGCTGGTTAAGCATCAACTCTTGATTTTGGCTCAGGTCATGATCTGGGGGTCATGAGATGGAGCTTCTGGTTGGGCTCCACACTCAGTGGGGAGTCTGCTTTAAGATTCTCTTTCCTTCTCCCTCTCTCCCCACTGCCCCACACATGCTCTCTCTCTATAATAGATAAAGCTATTTTAAGAAAAGATTTTAAAATGTACTGTACTATATACCTTAACTTTAAAAATGGCTAAGATGATAAATCTTGTTTTGTTTTTCACCACTATAAAACAAACCAATAACAAAAATAAAAAATTACAATTAAACGTTGCAAAGTTCCAGGCTAACTCATAAGGAGTCCCTAATGCCATTATGGGGGCATGACCTGTATTGGCTATATAGTGAGTTATCAAATTTACAAAGTGTTCCGCTTATAGGGAAATTTCAACTTTCTCAGATGACACAGTAATTGCCGGCAAGTTGTATGCCTCAAATCTGCAGGGTACAAAATAAATGAAACTGCACATAATTCTAAGACCCAGCTCTAGTCAACTGGTGCTGAGACTGTTGACTGTGCCATCATGGAAGGATTTTTCAGGGTTCAGTAACTTACAACTACTGATTGGTAGCTAGAATTTAAAAAAGAAATCATGATCTCAAGTGAATGCAGCCAAACTTTCAGTTATTAAAAAGTCCAATCTGGGGCGCCTGGGTGGCTCATTCTTTGTGTCTGCCTTCGGCTCAGGTCATAATCCCAGGGTCCTGGGATCGAGCTCCACATCGGGCTCTCTGCTTGGTGGGAAGCCTGCTTCTCCCTCTCCCACTCCCCCTGCTTGTGTTCCCTCTCTCACTGTCTCTCTCTCTGTCAAATAAATAAATAAAATCTTAAAAAAAAAAAAAGTCCAATCTAGTCTAAACCAAAACTAATTTCATCCAATGTGAAGCTTTTCCCCTCAAACCAGCCGTTGAGGCAAGGGAAGGGCTCAGAGAGTGAAAAGAGGCAAGTGTGAGGAAAAGGAAACAGAGAAGTCTATTCACTCGTCTATGATCCCCTGGCCTGTAAAAGAGCTGCCACTTGCAGGAGTTCAAATGCAGGTTCCCTCTAGTGTGACTCCTTCACTGGGACCCCCACGCTGCCTGATGCAGGCAATGGGGGCCCTTGGCTCATCTCTTACCACCTCCTCTCAGCTCCTGCTCCTGCAGTTCGCCCACAGCCTCTTTCTGCTGGGGTCCTACAGCTGGCCGGGGGGGGGGGGGGGGTAGTCCTTGTACCAGAGACGGTCTTTCTCAAGATGACTCACAGCTGCCCTCCAGGCAGACCTCCTAGCCAGCAGGAAATGTCAAGCCTTTGGCGTCCCCTCTCCCCACCCCCCACTCCAGGGTAGCTCCAGCCACAAGGCTGCTTCCCATCACTGTGTTCACAGACATCTCCAAACTCCAGGAGATTCACACTACAGTCTCAAGAATTCTTTCTTAGGATTCCATTCTAATCTCATACCAGCTTGGGCCTCTCTCAAATGTACTGTGGGGAGGACAGAGAGAGGGAACTCACTTCCCCCAGGGAAGAGCACACTATACTCCCAGGAGTTCCTTGCATGGAATCCTTTCTAGTCTTCCTGACATAGCCTGGGTTATAGGGTGGAGGATGTAATAGTTGTTAGACGCCTTTGGCCACCTCTTAACAAATCCTGCAATGGATGTTTCTAGAGTCTCTCTTCAAACAATGTGCGTACTTACCACCTACTGGCAACAGCTCTGGGAACTGGGTCAAAATTTTAGACAATAGGAAAACTCCCATTTAACCTACCGTAATATATCTGTATAGTAATAGGAGAGAAAAACCATTAAGACATCATCCAACTGAGGTACTCTGTTATCAGGTGCCCAAGGGTACCTTCGCAAGGCTTAAAATTCTTCAGAGGACAGTCTGAAATTCAGCTCTATTAAATATTCAAATAACAGCACAAATAAGCACAGAAGACAGCAACACTACTGAAAGCAAACTGTTGGCTGGCAGGCAGTGTGACCGTGCTGGAAGTTCTGATGATGTGCACAAAGGGGCTATCAGCGCAAAATGCACTTAAAAGTAAACACTGTTACTAGCACTGATGTGTGCAACTAAGACTATCCAGGAAAGAAATCTTGGTAATTTTTCTAACTCTGCCACTACTACTAACTGTCCCTGCAATTTAGAACATTCTCTCCAGATTCAAACTCCAGGGTAAGAGCAGTCAGCAGGCTGAGCCTAAGTAGTGAGCCCACCCCATACGTCCCAGGAGGAAAGAACAGGAAACACTCGCATTGGGCCTAAACTGGTTTCCAAGCAGAAGGTAAACCCTACCAAGGCCCACCAGTGCATAATTAGATAGTGGACATCCTCCTTAAAGAACTCAGAATGTAAGTCGAAACAATACTAGCAATGACAAACGATGTTATTTCTGGCAGTCCGCATTACATGCCAATATCATTTTGTCTAAAATATAAGTTATAAGCATATCATCACCACAATCTGCCATCATCCGTCAGAGTCATCAAAAAATGAAAGCTCCCGGAAGGGCTAAGATCATTAATGCAATGCTGATAACAAAGACACCAGGAGATTATTTAATTTTTTATGTCATATCATGTTAATTGTCATGTTTAAATTTGTAAATTGTTGCTTGTTTAAAAATCCATTTACTAAAATAATAAATAATGCATGTTGTGACATATTAGTGAAATTATTTTTTAAAGCATCACAGGCACAGATGAATAACCATTTCAGTGCAATTGCTTGTACCATTCAAGGAAAAACAAGAGAATCTGATTAAGTTACATCATGGCAGAAAAAGCAAGGGTTGCTACCACATTTCCCTACTGCCAACTGACCCTCGACATTTCAGATTTCCTAAGGTCAGCTCAGCTCAGCAAGGCACCTGGGGAGCCAAAGCCAGAACTTGAAGCAGTAGCATCAGCTAACAAGGAAGTTGAGCTGGCAATGGAAAAGTGGCCAGGTTTAAAAGAAAGGCTGTAAGGAACTGCCAGGACAAAAGATTTTCCAAATCATGCTATAGGAAAGAGAGCAAGGATCATGGCTTTGCTGTCTCTCACTAACTTTATTCCATAAATCTTTCATGTTGAATTTCACCTCTTCATGCAGGACTCACTTCTTGACTTTCACTGGATAAGGATAAATACTAGCATCTCCTTTGAAAGTGAAGTGGTTATTTGCAAATGCTGCCAGGCAGAGAGCAAAACCAGAGTGTGTAGCACAAATGTAATTTTGAAATTCAGCATTTTACGTGCAAAAAAACTCCTATGGTCTACAAACTTTTTAACACAAGATTTAAATCTCTACCATAAACCCTTAGAAAATAAACTTGAAGTGACTGAATTAAATAAAAGTCAAACCAATGATGTTACAAAAATACCTGGTAACCAAAAGATTAAAGAGAAAACATGAGCCTACTGAGTCAAGGTCAAAGTCCCAAATCTGACATTCTCAGCTCTCTGTGGTCTGCCCATAAGCTACCTTTTTAAATCTTACTTCCTACTGCTTCCCTTTTGTACACCTGGTTCTATATGCCTGTTTGTGTGCCTGGACCAAGGCAACTACTTACTGCTCACAGTTCCTCATATTCTTTTGTGCCTTCCTTCCTTTCCTTTGCATCCCTCCTTAAAAAACACAGGTCCAAATTCTACCACCCCAAATGACATCTTGGCCAAAAAGTCTCCCTGGATTTTCCAAGGGCTGCTTTCTCCTTCCTCTGGCTCCCACAGCTCTGCCTGTTTTAACGATAAACGATCGTCATCTTTGGTGATAGTGTCACTACTAAACTCTGAGTGTGTATCTTCACAATGCAGCGCTCACTTATGGCGAGACACCCACACTACACCCTGTTTACATACAAGGATCCCAGGGTCCATCCGCCAGAGCGAAGCACACCCAACCTCCCACCTATGGTAGGTCATCTCCTACCTGCCTCATTACACCGCTCGGATATAAAAGCCCATTTACTCCTTTCACTCTTCCCACTAAGTCTCAGTTTTCTACCCGGACAATGCATCCTCCTTTCAATGTTGTTGGGTAATGTTCCTTGGTTTGACCTATTTTCTGCCTCACCATAGGATTCCTTCATCCAAAGAGTGGATGGGATACCACCGACTGGGTTTGCCCAGTAGGTGGATGGGTGGATGGGTAACCCGGCAGTAATTAACCTGGGTTAACCAGGCACCACCTTGTAGACTGAGGCCTTCAATCTCTTCACACAGACAGGAAAGGTTACAATGGGATGACTGGCCCTGGTCTCTATAGAGTCCTGTTCCCCCTCTTCTTGGACCTCAGCACACAATTCTCTCCCATTGAAATCTTTACAGCTATTTAACTTCTTAATGGAGTTGAACAATCTCTCAGTCATCTGGTGATTAAAGTTCTCAGAAGAAGCAGAATATCAAATATAATGGCAGAGGTAGAGAGAAAGAGCTCAGAGAAGTGAATTCATTTTCATCATTAAAAGAATTTCAGGGACGCCTGTGTGACTCAGTCAGTTGGGTGTCCAACTCTTGGTTTCAGTTCAGATCATGATCTCAGGGTTGTGAGATCAAGCCCTGCATCGGCTCTGTGCTCAGTGAGGAATCTGCTTGAGATTCTCTCTCCCTCTCCCTCTGCTTCTGTCCACACCCCCACCCCCCAACCCCCACTACGCATGTGCTCTCTCTGTCTCTCAAGAAAGAGGCTCATTCGGGACTCCAGGATCATGACCTGAGCCAAAGGCAGATGCTTAACTGACTTGAGCCGACCCTAAATAAATCTTTTCAAATAATACAGATGATACAGATGGAGTCAATCTCTACTGTCATCTCCTCAATCCCATCCCAGTCCTTCGAGTCCTTTATCAGTGCATTTATGTATCGTCTGCCATTAAATCTAGTATCACTTATAATATACATTATGCTTCACAAAGAAAGAAAAAAAAATTAACTATTAAACTATGCCAATTGTTAGATAGTGATTTTAGAAATTCTAACATGTGAAAAACGTTTTAGAATCCATGATATATATAGATTTCATATGCACAACACATACAGAATCTATAAAATGCAATACATATAGAAATACATCTAGTTTTGAGGAGTTTTTTTTTTTTTACATAAATTGTGATAATTTTATCATTTATTTTTCTCAGGAAAAATGTATCAGGGAGAGTTTCCCACATCAGTTGCTACACATCTATCACATTTTTTAAGGTGCTGCATAATATTTCATATGCCGGCTGTACTGCTGTGCATTCAGTTATTCCATATTTTACCATTACTAACAATAAAGGGATACGAGTATACACGTAGGTATCTTTGCTAGATACAGAATTACTGAATCAAAGATATCTGACCTTTTTTCATAGATAGTGCCAAACTGCTCCCCCAAAAAGGTCTGAACAATTTATACATTCACCATATGTAAACAATACCCATTTTTCATCTGTTGCCAAAACAGATTATTAATCTTTTTAATTCCTGCCAATCTAGTGGGACAAAATCATACCTGATTATTTTGCAGAAGGTTCCTTATAGTCTCTGTATTTATCCTTTGTCTATTACACATGGCCTATTTTCTCTCAGTCTCCCATTTGTCTTTTAGTAATATTTGCAGTTTTGCCTTTAGTGATACAGACATTTCAGATCTTTAAAAAGTCAAATTTACCCATCTTTTCCCATCTGTACCCATAATTACTTACTTTTGGAAATGTTTTCTTCTAATAGTTAACCCATTCTTTGCAAACGCCACTGATGTTCTGGCCTGGCTGTGCTTGAAGGGAGATGGGATATCGTTCCACAACCCACACACTGGAAAATTTCCACACAGTTATCCTGAGCCCACCTCTGAAAGGGGCAGGTGCCAGTCAGGGCCCTGCCAGCCTGTGGGCACTATTTCAGGAAAGACTGGCCAGTTCCCTTCCTTAATGGCTGAAGCAGAGGCCTAACCCATTCCAGGCTATGTGTGCCAAACCATTCCAGGCTGCATGTGCCAACCTAGTCAGGCTAACATCACAGCCCAAGGCCAGAGATCAAGGACCCAAGCACACAGACAGGCGAGCATCCCACTATCCATGGCTGAGTTGTGAGCCAGGAGTGTCTGGACACCTCGTGTGAAGACTGTCAACCCATCTCCCCATTCTCCCTCAGTCTCAGCTGTAACAGACTGTCTGAAGAACTGCCTCCCGGACCTGGCAAAAACAAACCCCAGGCACACTGGGTAACTCTGCTGATTCGATCCTGAGGGTCCCAGCTGCCAAGACACAAGTCCATGTGACACAAGTCCCCTGTCCCCGGGAGCCAAGGGGGAAACCCTGGCTCTTCCCCCTCCACATTTGCACCAGATCAGATCAGTAATTCCTCTGCTTCCAGCTCACCACTGTTTACACGGTCTCCCTTTCTTACTCCATAACCTACTGCTCCAGCCTGTCTGAGCTTCACCCTTCAGGCTCTCATGACTCACCCAACTGCCAGAAAGAGGGCCCAGGACAGTTAGGTTCCGAGTTCCCTGACTCCAAGCAGCGTTAAGTGAGCTCTGGTTAGTGGCTCTGTGGGTAATAGACTGGTAGGAACACACAAGCCTCTGCTGTAAGTTCATGATTTATTTAGCTAAAAACACAGACCTTAGTGAGCAAGTAAGGTGGCTGTACGAGTAGGAGCAGATGCGGCCTATTTTTCTGTGGCTTTTCCTTGGCCCTTGGGTTTCCAAGTAAGAGCACAGCCAAGTGAACTCAGGTGGGGTCTTACCAGTTGGGAGAAAAAAAATAAATAAAAGAAAGCTGAATTCTTACTGTGACTTTTAAAAATCTGGCTTGCCCAACAATCTCTATACTTTTGTTTAAGGGAATATTTATCTCCATTAGACAGTCCTGGTTGCTGAGCCAAACTCAGCATTATCAAGAATTCCTCCTCACCTCGGTGAGAGGAGTATGGATGGGGAAGGGTCCATGTTCAATGTCTCTCTAGCATTCCAGAGCCCAGGGAAAGTCCATCTCCCAAAAGTGGGGCAGACCTGAGGGGCCTCCTCAAACACACCTGGAACTCAGCAGAGCTTCTTGCAGCACACACCTGAAGAAATCCCAATCCCGCCTCAACCCTCTGGCGACTGAAATTAATCTTGCATGTCAGAGTTGATATGCAACTCTATGTTCTGGGATATAAACAGCTCTTCCTTGAGCCCCAGCCCTCCTGTAAAGCAATGAAGCCAAACCCTGATGATAATGCCCCACTTGGCATTCTGTGCTCTACAAGGGCAGAGCTCACCCGTGCGCCTATCAAAGCTTCTGGAGGAAAACTCAAATAGAAA
Source organism: Zalophus californianus (assembly GCF_009762305.2). Lineage (NCBI taxonomy): Eukaryota > Metazoa > Chordata > Mammalia > Carnivora > Otariidae > Zalophus > Zalophus californianus. The sequence goes on along the minus strand of NC_045609.1, from coordinate 35,382,839 downwards.
GCTCCTCAAGGGTACAACCTAAGTTCCACTCACCTTCTAGCCTCCATATTTAGTATACTTCTTTATACACAGGAAATATTTACCAAATATTTGTTCAACTCATTATATGGAATTATTTTTGGAATGGATACTTGCCTTCTCTCTAATATATTTAAGTCCAATAAACTCACATCTCTGTTAAAGAAGTCTCTCTCCATGGCTAAGACCAATACTATCCATTATCAATTTCAAATTTAACCAGCCTCAACTTCCCAACCAAAACCAAGGAAATTTGAAATTCCAGGATGCCATTATACTAAATGGAAGTTTTTCTACATGCTCTAGATCTCTGCTATCCAATATGGTAACCACTAACCACATGCTACTATTTAAATTTTAGTTTTAAAGAAAATTTAAAATTTAATTCATCGGTCCCACTAGCCACCTTTTAAGTGCCCAACAGCCACATGCGCCTATCTTACGGAACAGTGTAGATACTGAACATTTCCATCATTCTTTTGCTCTAGGCACATTATAAATCTTAAGAATCAAAGAATTCTTAGCTTGCAGCCAGTATCAGATCATCAAAGATGCCGTAATTAAATTTAAAAATATACTGCTCCTTTAATTAAAACAGAAGGAAACATTCTCACTGATGAGTAGAGAGCTTTTATAATAATAGATGTCTCATCACAATGAAAAATTTAAATGCAGCAAAATTCTCATCTATCTCTGGTTGCCAAAATTAATATGCTATGCAGAGGGCAATGCATACTTGGAGGAGCATGAATCCTCTCTTTGGACAGATAAGACTTCTGGTTAATGGTCATTTAGGGAGCTCAGCCCTAGGCTGAATAGAGTGTGCAAACATCTAGAAAATGTTCAACCCAGGGATTTCAAAATGTATGCATACAAAACCAAAACATCTAAGTCTTCTAAAAGCTCAAAATTTGAAGCTAAGGGAAAGGGTGCCATGAATATGTTAAGAAATTATGTAAATTAGAACAAAGGAAGCCTCTAGGTGGATCACCCTCCCTCCCCGTCCCCACTAAATGCCAACATGCCTTAACAGAAAAAACACACATATAGGAGTTAAAGTAAAGGGAGCTTCTATTTCTTTTATAGACGTCTAGGACATTGAAACTTCAAGGTAAAAGGCCCAGGCAGCAACGTTACAGCTCTGGAATAAAAAAGATTTTCCCCCACAGTGAAGCAATGAGAGGGATAATAAGTGTGCAATGAAAAGTAAATCAAAACCCAGATGGATAAGGATGTACAGAAGGGGAAGCCTGGGGGTAAAACACAAGTTAACTTATCCAGGAGTGTCAAGGTATAAAACAATGCATTGGAGTCTGAATTTTTACACATTTTTTTGAAGTATTTGTGATGTTCTCACTGGGTTGTCCATGACACTGTCCAATGTTAAGGTTTCATTGCCCAAGGTCACTCACCAGTTATCACCTGAGAATGTGTACTACCTGAAGGACCACCCCAGCGGGTCACAAACAACTCTACTTTGTTTTCAGCTCAGTTTTATGCTGGATCCTAAGGCCTATGACATCCTACTAATGTAAAGGTCCAAGGAAATACATCCCTAAAATATTGCCAGGAGGACAGCTAGAGATATTAGGGGTGACCAACAATTTGGAGCTTAGTGATGTCAACTTTTAACTTTCATGTCACCCTTTCCCCTCTGCACTATCTCCTGGTCCTCAAACAGTGATCATCCTTTTATACCCGACTCCAGTGTCCTTGAAAAGCTATTTATCATCATAAAATCAAACTGTATTTTCTCCTTTGGGAACACACATGCTGTATGACAAGACAGGAAATCCTTAGACCATGATGGATAGAACCATATTAGACTCACATACTGACCTTGACTTTACTGGAAAATTCCAAGTGGTAAAAATTTCATCAAGGTAAGAGAGGAACAAATGAGAAACATTTTTTCCTCCACTTTATACATTCATTATTTCAATTCTGTTGCCAACTGTTTGTAATAGTTTTATAAACTCTCAGGAACTCAAGAGAAAACAGTGCATGAGTCACTCTCCCAACAGTATATAAATGATGAAAAATATATTATCATATGCACACTATCAGTCATGGAAATTTTTATTTAGCTGTTTTTAATAAAAACCCATATGATCAACAAAAGTATATATTAAGCATGTTACAGATTCTAGCACAGATTTCTTAAAATTCAGAGGAAAGTATGTGAACTAAAAAGTATTAATATATCAACCTTCAGAAAAGAGGCTTAAAAGATTTAAAATATCAAAAACAAAATGTTAAAAGGCTTAAAATATTAAAAAGAAAATTTTTAACTAGAATTTATCAGATTTACTAAAAAATGTCTTCACTGAGACATTAGAGAAGAAATTAACTTTTTAAACAAGACAATTTTTTAAAGTAAGCACTCTTACAAAATGTTTATCTAACAGAATCCAGGCATTCTGGCTACAGCATCTCTATTGACATACCTAAAAAACCACAAATTACTATGAAATAGGTCTGGAAACATGTGGCCCACCTAGAAAAGGTCTTTGACAAAGAAAGAATTCTTTCTAAATTACGTTGGTACTCATGAGGTAGAACAACGGGTTATAGATGCACAGCGTTAGTCACATACTAAGTAATGCCTTTACTAATAAAAGAGTATGTCCGAATAGCACGTGTTTGTTTGTTTTTTTTAACAGAACTTAATCATCAGAGGCTAAAACTGAGAGGCATAGGGACTAGTTCCAAGATACCAGATAAGAGGATGGCTACAGAATGAAATTATCGTTAAATATTAACTAAAAGTCAAACATGCAAGAAAATATTAAATATGTATCACAGTTTTAGGATGAGGTTAAGGAAAAGAGGCAGTGAGCCAGGTTCCTATTAACAGTAAGAGGAATCTCTGTTCAAACAGGGAAGGGAGGACAGCAGAGGAAAATCTTTAAGACTCCAGGATCCTCCTGACTCCTGGGGGCGCAGCAGACACATTCAGCCCAGGTCTCAGCTTCAGGTAGAGAGGTGGGGAAGGGAAAAAAGGTTCTTATTCTCCCGACCATGTCACCCATGAAGGGTCTACTTTCAAGGTCAACCTCAGCAGGAAGCCTGGCATCAGGAGGGCCTCTGGTGTCTAATAGTCTACCCCATGTGTGCTAGTGAGTGCATACCTGCAACATAGGGTTTAACATGTATACTTGCCGGAGATAACATACAATTCTTTTCAGTATAATAAGTCAATTAAGTACTACAGAATCAATTCCAGGCTGCTATGAGCAAAGCCCCCCCTAGAGTTGGGTAATATTGTAGCCCCAAGACACCTGGTCAAAATCTCACATGCACTAAGCAGCAACATGGAGTTCCACTTCCAATCTGCTCCACGGATTCAATATCATTTATTTCTCACTGTAAATTATTCAAATATTATTTAATAGTTTAGTCATTACTTTGTATAATTTTTAATTAAGTTACTATCATATTATTATTATTTTTTCAGTCTTTGTAACCCTAGTGAAGGCGGCCCCATCCTCAAGAGATGACACACTTACCGAAGAGAATGGGACAGTACTAAGATGACAATCATCCTGGTTTTCCTACAGACTGTCCAGGTTATGGCACTGAAAGTCCTACATCCCAGGAAATGTCTCAGTCCTAGGCAAACCAGGACACCCGTCACTCCCAATAAGATCCAGAAGTTGGTAACTATACCAAGATAATATTGCCCTAAGAATAGATACTATGTAGACTGATATAAACCCACTCCCACCACCTTCTCCTTTGCATTCTAACCAAAAAGACTGGAAAGCTAAATTCCTGACCTCCCTGACTACCTGCAGCTAAGGGATGGCCATGTGACTCACCTCAGGATAATGAAATAAGAAGCCCCTGGTGGGAAGGGGACTGCCTCATTTCCTGAATAAGGAAAAGCCTCACCAGGAGAAAGCTTTTGCTGTTACCCTTGGCCCATTCCCTCTGTTCCCTGCTGGAACAACGAAGTGATGCCTAAACACAAAGAAGTTACTTTGTGAGAAGAGTGCCTGGGTGGTTCAGTTGGTTAAGCATCTGCCTTCGGCTCAGGTCATATGATCCCAGGGACCTGGGATCCAGTCCTGGTCAGGCTTCCTGCTCAGCAGGGAGTCTGTTTTGCCCTCTGCCCCTCCCCCTGCTCATGCTCCCTCTCCTCCTCTCTCTCTCTCTCTCAAATAAATAAAATCTTAAAAAAAAAAAAAAAAAGAATTTACTTTGTGAGAAGGAGATGAGCATGAGAAAAACCTCTATGCTAAAGATGGTGAAGCAGGGACATGCAAAGGCCCTGAGTCTGGATGGCACTCTGCACGGAGTTCCTCCCCAAGACTGCTGCAAGAGTCAAAGAACTCGGGCGGGAGGAGACACAGGCGCGCTGCTTGCCCCGTCTGCAGCCCTGCGCAGAGCGCTGTGTCTCGGGGAGTTGGCACCACTGTGCGGCCGCCCAGCCGAGTGCCGAGCGCCGCCACCCGCCGCAGCCCAGGGAGCGTCCAAGATGTGGGGGTATCTGGGCGGCAGCGGCCGCAGCAGCAGCGCCAGGGACGGAGGCGCGCAGCAGCCTCCGCTCACCCGCCTGTGCTGACCTGCCTCGCCTGCCCCCAGCGAATGTCAGCCAAGTCCAAGGGGACCCCCTCCTCGTCCTCTCCAGCCGAGGGACCACCGGCAGCCTCCAAAACCAAGGTGAAGGAACAGATCAAGATCATCGTGGAGAATCTAGAATTAGTCCTGGGCGACCTGAAGGACATGGCCAAGGAACTTGAGGTGGTTAACCAGATTGATACCCTGACCTCCGACCTGCAGCTGGAGGATGAGATGACCGACAGCTCCGAAACAGACACCCTGAATAGTAGCTCCAGCAGCACAACGGCCTCCAGCATCGAGAAGACCAAAGTGCAGGCCCACGCACCCCTCATCAAGCCCCCAGGACACCTGTCTGCTATCTTCAAGGTCCTGAGAAAACCAAACCCTCCGCCGCCTCCCCCGGTTGACCCCTGTGAAGTGTGAAGACCCCCGGAGAGGGGCGCTGACGGTCAATCCTGTGAAAACGAATGGCACCCTCCTGTGAAAATGGAGGCTTCCCCAGGGCACCCAACAAAATTCCAAATGGAGACGTCCGAGGCATACCCACTGGTACCTTGTACAAGGCTCCCGGGAGGCCTCTGAAGCACAGACCTGAAAAAGACAGGTGCCCCCAGGCAGGGCCTCGGGAACTAGTTCGGTTTAATGAGAAAGTGCAATACCATGGCTATTGTCCCGACTGTGACACCCGGACCAACATAAATAACAGGGAGTTCCATTTACACGGGAACCTGTCCACCCACCAGAGAAGCTTCCTCACCCAGACCCCCCCCCTCCACCCCCTCCCTCCTTTTCCACTGGAAAACGGCGGGGGGGGGGGGGGGCCCGCTGGGAATAAGCCACAGTCAGTTTCCCCTCTCAGACCTGCAACTGTGCCTCCTCCCACTGCACCAAAACCACAGAAGACAATCTTGAGGAAATCAACCACTACAACAGTGCGATGTATGCCATTTCCAAAAACCTTTTTTGTTTAATTTCTGTATTATAAACATAAAATAATAAGTAATGAGCACTTTCTACTCAAGCAATAAAAAGCCCAAATACATTTTAAAAAGAAAAAAAAAGAGACAAAGAACTCCCATGTTCTTCTCCACTGAAGCTCCCCATTATTTGAGGTGACTATATCCCTAACATATTAATTGTGAGACTTCTTAAGAGTCAGCAGGCCACTACTGGCTTAAAGGTACTCATAGTAAACAAAAAAGTAAACTGTTCTTTTTTTTTTTTTTTTCCAGCAGGTATGTATATTTTACCAAGGAAAAACGGGGTGGGGGGAAGGCTCAGGGATGAATAAGGCTTGGGTCAGACAGGGGGTAGGGGTGTTTGCTGGGTATACAGATGGGTAATTTTTTAAAAGCTGAAAGGTGAATAGTTTGTTTTCCATGGTCAGGAAACAGGTGTGAATCACAAAACGGCTTCTTCAAAATGTCAGGTAGCTTTCTTGGAGATATTCCGGTTTGAACCAACAAATGCTTTTCTTTTGAAGCTTTGATAGATACTAATCTTTCCACTTTGCAGATGAGAAAACTGTGACTTCAAGATAAAGTAAAAGGCCCAAAGTTACAGAGTTCAAAGGTGGAGGAGCCAGTATCCAAATCTAGCATCAGCCCAAAGACTCCCCCTGCCTCTGGCCCAGGGATGCGGTGCATGGACTAGAAAGCCCTGAAAGGTGCATCACTCAGTCTAAACGAGGAGAGGGCATGTGGAGGCTACACAGTGGCACATAAAACTTCATCATGATTTCTTAAAAAAAAAGTTTTTTAGACAAGTCTGATTGTACTGTAAAGAGGCTTTACTCTTAAAAACTCAAAGATCTATATGTATTAGATAATGAGGTATCATGTGGTTAGAAGTAAAATTTCTGTTAAGATATTTACTGACACAGAGGGCTAGCTGGTGGCTAGTTAGCTCAGTTAGAATGTGGCAGGAACGCCAACATCGTGGGTTTGGTCCCTGGAAAAGGGCAAGAGGGTAGCAATTTTCATACTGAATAAAAATTAATTTTTAAAAAAGATACTTACCAAGTAAAACTTGGTAAAAGATACTTACGAAGTAAAACAAACAGGCCCCTTTCCTCGACTACTCCTTGAATGTCGGTATTCCCGGAGACCAGTTCTCTCCTCCGCAACCATCATCCCTCACGGACACCTGGCTCTCATCCCATACAATTTAGATTAGAAACGTCTCTGCATTTTGATCCATCCTCTCAACCCACGCAGATACTGCTCTACAGCGGTTCTCCCTTACCTCACTTAGCAGCTCAATCCCCCGTCCCACAATCGATGTTTCACGCTTCTACCTGTTTTCTACCTAAAACATAAATCTTTCCTCCTCTGCTTAAAAGCCCACTTACAGAGTAAGGTCCAATTTTTTTTTTCCTGGACACAACTCTACCATCTTCACAGCTTCATCTCCCACACACTTCCCTGAGCCATACACTGCTCCGCCGTCCGCTACTTACCATTGCTCATACATGCAATCTGGATCACACCTCCAAAACTCTGGGCTTGCTGTTCCCTCTGCCTAGAACGCCCTCCCACTTTTGGGCTATCTGGTGCACTCTGATACTAACTTGCAACCTAAAAGTTCCTCCCTCTGCAAAGCCTTCCCCCACAAAACAAAATTCTCCTCCTTCGTGCTCTCAAGGTAATTCGTTCACTACAAACCCAGGCACTCAGTACACAACATTAGCATTAGCTGTATGGTTTGTTACTGATGCACCCACCCTACTAGACCCCAGCTAAACACCCTACTATACCCATACACACCCTACTATACCCATACTGGCACTCAGTGAATAAATATGGAATATCAGATGAAATACTGACTGTAAGTGAACCCCACGAATCCTTTCAAGGGAAAGAGTTCTCTTACTCATTTCTATATTCCTAACATGAGCAAATCTGAGATGCCCAATAAATGTTTGCTAAAGGTATTATCAAAACCCCTTACAAAAATGTCTCCATTGGGGCACCTGGCTAGTTCAGTCTGTAGGGCATGAGACTCTTCTTCTCAGGGTCATGAGTTGAAGCCCCATGTTATGCGTGGAGCCTAATTAAATTAAATGAATGAATAAATAAATAAAACAAGCACACCTCCATTGAGTAATGATTTACTGTCACCCCTTTCTGTGAACTGAGAAATAGCATCATTCAAGGAAACTTCCAATACATGTATTTCTGACTTGTCTGAAATATATAAACAGCACCACATTATTTTTACAATCAGGTATTTCCCTTTCGGGGGAAGAGGAGAAAGAAGAGTAGGAAGAAAGACTGTCAATGGTGTTACTCATTGTTGACTATATAGGATTAGAATCCAAAATAAATTGCCTTTAAATTCAGAAAAAGCAGGGGGAAAATTCTCTCTTCTCAAACTTCTATGCTTCCCTGTCTGAGGATGAAAATCTTAAAAACCACATCATTCTCTTTTCTCCTTAGCTTCTAGGATATCTAGAACTAAATTATTCATTCTAGACACAGGGTTTATCTGTTCCTTCAGCTTATTTTTGATGCTTTGAAAAACAGATTAGTATACTAAATATATCCTAATAACCTTAGTGACCTAAAATCATTTTGGGATGCAGGCAAAGTATAAGCATCATGTAATGGCTGAAATTAGGCAGAGCCACTTAATGCAGCTTGATCAAAACTGCACTAAAGCCTTGAAAAAAATTATTTATCTCAAATCTTGGCAATATCATCCCCCTTTTCTAAATTATTTCAATGCATTTTAACTAGCTTTTTCATTTTATTTTTTTAAGATATTATTTATTTATTTGAGAGAGAGAATGAGATAGAGCATGGGGGGGGGGGAGGGTCAGAGGGAGACGCAGACTCCCCGCTGAGCAGGGAGCCCGATGTGGGACTCGACCCCTGGACTCCAGGATCATGACCTGAGCCGAAGGCAGTCGCTTAACCAACTGAGCCACCCAGGCGCCCTAGCTTTTTCATTTTAATTGGGATTTTTAACCATTACATATTTAGGCATCATTTAAAATCTTCCTTTGTACAGCATTAGACTGCCCATACTGACACACATACTGACTTAGCTCTACATTATCCTGTTCCCAGAAACCCTTGTGGTTGGCTTAATTTTGCCTTGGAATAAAAGGTCTACTTAAATTGAGAAGTAATTCTGTATGATAACTACAAAAGCAGTAACTCCTCAAAATAAAATTCTTCACATTCCCTACCTAACAGAGCAGACACTCTCCTAAGAAGTTGAAGCTTATTTTCCTACTGCCATAGCAGAAACATGGGAGATACATTTACATTTTCAGAGCAATGTTGACATGAAGTTGCAAGTGTAAATATTTGTTCCCTCTTGGTTTATAAATTTCACGACGATAAAATTCTGTGTATAGAGCCACTAATTAAAAAGGAATCTATTTGCCTAGTAGGATGCTTGAGGTTGTATGTTTATTTGACATGAATAAAATGGTGCACACTAGTAAGGAATGGGAATTAGAATTTTGAACTTTATTGGTTTTAACAAGTTCCTCCTGGGAAGGAAAAGAGAGTTCATTTGTCAATTATAAAGAAGCTGCTTCAGATGATAATTTGTGTGAAGAATCATCTCCCCCTGACCTTGAAAGTAACAAAGAATGATATGTGATGGAGAAACAGCAAATTAAATGTTTTAGAAAAAGGAGACCATTTTCTATTACTTTGTTTTTAGGGTCACTTACTATCACCATTTAATGGCAATCTAGTAACAAGGTCCCCTCATTGTTCAAGATTGCTTTAATATGCTACTCAGGGAACCAGCTAAACAAAATTGATTATCACATAACACATTCAGATGAGTAGCTAGCACTACTGCTATCTTTCTTCTCTACTAATCTGGAATCTAGACCTTAGGCCCAAACTGATTTCTTATAATAAGGACCACGGCCACAAACAACTCACAGTGACTGAATTCTTACTATGTGCCAGAGACCGTTTGAAGCACTCTCTGTGTATTAACTAATCTAATTTACCAAACAGCTCTGTGAAATGAGTACTATTATCACCAATTTATTAAATAAAACATTTTAAAATTAAAAACACATATATCTTACACAGAGGAGTGAGTTCTCAAGGTAAGTAGGTCCAGAGCTCAAAAGCAGGGAGTCAACTCTATATAAACTGATTAAGCGCCCCCACCCCAAACACCTTCTCTAGGCTCCCACATGGGGTTCCTCCTTTGTCACTGGTGCTCCTTTCTCTTACCTGTCCTGGGAATCTGGCCTCAGGCCTCTGCTCTTCCAATCTACACTTTCACCCAGGTAAGCTTGGTGAAGCTCATCAGCCCCATTCCAGCTATACATTCATGGGTTTCAAATTTGTAGTTAATAGTTCACACCTCTTACCCAAGATCCCAGTTATCAAACTGACCACACTGAGTCTCTATATGGATGTCCAAGAGGACTCTCAACTTCATGGCCAGATACAGAACTACAGATTATTTTCTTTCAAATCACATTTCTCTATCAGCCTCCAGCCCTCCCTACCAGTAAACAGCACCATTACCAACCCAGATTCATCCTTAAGTCCTTTCCTCTGTATCCTACATCCAATCCATTATTAGGTCCTGTTGGCTTTATCTCCAAAAAATATCTCAAATCTGATCTCCTCTCACCTCCACTCTCCCCGGATCCCCACAGTACAGTTTCAAGGGCCATCTTTCTGTCCTTCTAACACCCTGTGGCTTAATTCCAACTCGCGGCTTTTGACCTGGGCTGGGGCTTCTGCTTGAGACGCTCTTCCCTGACTGAGGCAAAGCAGTATCTTCAGTTTCACTCAGGTCTGAGCTCAAGTGTCACCTTCCCAGACCAGTCCTATCGAATCCTCAGAGCACCTATCGCTTAATACACCTCAAGGAATATTATGGTTTTACTTGGTGACATACTTAAATATAAGCTCCTTGAGGGTCATGTCTGTCCTGCTCATGTCTACTGCTGAGAACAATGTCTGGCACACAGCAAGCACTCAATATTTGTTGACTTTAAAGACTGAAAGTAAAGGATGATTACAAAGTCAACTAAGAAAACACTGACTTATAGCCCATCAATCATAAAAGAAATAAACAACACAAGACAGCCAAGAGTAGCCACCCAAGTGAGTTTGTCTTTTGCTTTCTTATTCCCATGGGAACTGTAAGACCTCTGTTTACAATAATCCTCTGCATGGCTTTCCAACTTTAGACTGTAACTCAAAGTAAAAAATACATTTTATCTGATGACCTAGTATATACACATATACGTATTTAAATAAAGTTCCATGAGACCTTACTTACCCTTTCTTACATGGGACATGCTGTTTATTCAGTTTGTTTGTTTGATGATAAAGTAGCCATTCACTACACTGATTTCACAACCACCTAATGGGAAAGAACTCAGTTTGAAGAGCACTAATCCCATGCTTTTATTTGGGTTTTCTGGGTGAAGAAAATAAATTATCTTAAAAAAAAGTAAATTTTCTGCCTCTATCTGCTGACTTCCAATGAGTCACTTCTCCTCCCTGAGCCTCCCCTCACCTGTGAAATAAATCCCTGTGGTAACTACCCACAGAGGGGCTGACTGGAGTAAAACAGACTGGGGGTGAAAGCTACTGGAATTTTCATAACCATCAGGGAGCCCCCAGAGGCAACCTCTATGTCCCCCTCTTCTTGTTGGCCACCACATCCAATCCACCAGCAAGCTCTGTCAGTTCCATCTCCAAAACACACTCCCCACCTGTCCTCCTCTCTCCCTCTCCACTGTGACACCCCAGTGCATGCAGCCATCATCCCAACAGCCTCCTGCTGGCCGGCCTGCCTGCCTAGCTCCCCCACAGAACTTCCACACACAGCAGCCTCGGTGACCTTTAAAGTTTTATTTTGAAAAACTTTCAACCCTAGAGAAAAGCTGCAAGAATGTAACATTACAATATACACACATAGGCCCTTAACAATTTGCCATCTTTGATTCCTCCTGTTTTATCCTGAACCATTTGAGAATAAACTGCAAAGATCATGACCCTTCACCCCTCTTAAGAATAAGGACATTCTCTTCATAACCACAAGGGATTATCAAATTCAAGAAATTTAACACTGATACAATACTGTCATCTAATATTTGGTGCAGAGTCAAATGCTGCCATTCAAATGCTGCTGACAGTCCTAATACTGTCCTTTAAAGCAACTTTCTTTTCCCAATCCAGAAACATACATTTAATTGTCATGTGTCTCAGTGATGTTAAAAACACAAACCGAATTGTATTGTTCCCCAGCTTTAAACTCTGCTTTAGCCACATGAGGTGCCTTTTTCTTCCTCAAACACAAGTATTGAAGCCTTTTCTCCCTGAGCTCGTCAGCTCTTCCCACAACTGACCCCTTCTCATCCTTCATCTCTCCTTGGGAACTTTCCAGAGCATGATGTCTACAGCCTCACTCCTTGGTATTTTTTCTCTCTCCCTTGACTCATGATTTCCTTCTGTCACTTAACACAGTCTGTAATGACCTTGTTGGTTTATTTGCTTATCATCACCTGTCCCAGTAGAATATAAATCCCATGAAAGCAGGGGTGTCTCTGAGAACAGAGACAGAGACAGAGTGCTTGGCTCAGAGTATACTCAATAAATAGAGATAAGAATTAATAAATAAACTGCTAAAAAAGAGAAGAGGCCATATGTCAATGACATCCCTGGGTAAGACTGTACACTGACAGGTATAGTCAGCAAGACCCCTTCTCTTCCACAGGAAAGACAGTACAGTATGTAGTCACAACTGGGAAGCATTCAACATTAACACCCACCCTAAGATGAGCACTGTGAAGGTTACCCCGATGAGTAAGAACAAGATGGTTCAGCATTCCAGAACAAGGAGGTTCACAGTGCTGGAAAGATACACATGGTCAGCTTGAAAGAAAAGCCCACAGTGGTATAAAAAAACGGGCTAGCTCTGCGGTCAGAAGATGGGGTTTGACTCCTATATGTGTGACCGTAACTCTCTGGGCCCCAATTTCCTCATTTGTTTAGTGAGGACAATGTCCACTCCATAGTTCATCTGAGAAGTGAGGGTGCTACAAGAGAGTGAGTAGCAGGCCCTTTCAACCTAAAATGAAAATTGGCTCCTGAACAGAAGTGAGGAGGAAGTAAATCATCCCTTATTAAAAGTAACCTAAACACCAGGGTGCCTGGATGGCTCAGTTGGTTAAGCATCCGACTCCTGATTTCACTCAGGTCATGATCTGAGGGTTGTGAGATGGAGCCCTACATTGGGCTCCACCTACCTAACATTCTCTCTCTCTCTCCCTCTGCCCCTCCCCACCCCTCACCCCGCTCACAGGTGCTCTTGCTTCCTTAAAAAAAAAAAAAAAAAAAAAAGGCAACCTAAACACCTATCATAATGAGCACTGGGTAATATACAAAATTGTTGGAATCACTATCCTGTACACTTGAAACAGATGTTAACACTGTATGTTAAATACACTGGAATTATAATAAAAAACTAAAAATATACACACGCACACAAACCCAGTAAGGTAAGTGAAATGTCCAGGACTGTGTCTGGCATGTCTAGGTACTCAGTAGTTCCTTTCTCCCTCCTATTCAGCCCTATTTGGACCCAGAGCAGAGAGCAGCTCCAAATAGACAAGCAGACAATAACACACCCTAAAGACAAAAGCTGCTTCTGGGGCTGTCAACCTTGCAACATTTCAGCAGAGGCTCCATGACCATTTGTGAGGACTGTGCAGAAGCAATTCAAGCAGGGGCTACATGGCTCATAAGGTCTCTTTCAACTTTTGAGATTCTATGTTTTAAAAAATTGAATCAAGCATGTTCCTGTGGTAGGCAACGTGGATGATAAAAGTTTAGTCTCTATCTGGAGAAAAAGCATTTGACAAAGTACAACATCCAGTTGTGATAAAAACCGTCAACAAAGTAGGTTTAGAGGGAACATACCTCAACATAATTAAGGCCATATATGAAAAACCCACAACTAACATCATCCTTAATGGGGAAAAACCGAGAGCTTTACCCCTAAGGTCAGGAACAAGACAAGGATGTCCACTGTCAAACTGTTTATTCAATAGCATACTTGAAGTCCTAGCCCCGGCAATCAGACAACAAAAGAAATAAAAGGCACTGAAATCATTAAGAAGTAAAACTTTCACTATTTGCAGATGACCTGATACCATATACGAAAACCTGAAAGACCACCAAAATACTGCTAGACCTGATAAACAAATTAAGTAAAGTCACAGGATACAAAATTAATCTACAGAAATCTGTTGCATTTCTGTACACCAATAATGAAGCAGCAAGAGAAATTAAGAAAACAAATCCATTTACAAGTGCACCAAAAATAGTAAGGAACAAACCTAACCAAAGAGGTGAAAGACCTACACTCTGAAAACTATAAAACACTGATGAAAGAAATAGAAGATGACACAAAGAAATGGAACAACATTCCATGCTCATAGATTGGAAGAAGAAATATTGTTAAAATGTTCATACTACCCAAAGCAATCTATAGATATGTGATCCCTATCAAAATACCAACAGCATTTTTCACAGAATCCTAAAATTTGCATGGAACACAAAAGACCCTGAATAGCCAAAGCAATCTTGAAAAAGAAAAGCAAAGCTGGAGGCATCTCAATTCCAGACTTCAAGTTATATTACAAAGCTGTAGTAATCAAAACAGTATGGTACTGGCATAATAACAGACACATAAATCAATGGAACAGAATAGAAAACCCAGAAATAAACTCACAATTATATGGCCAATTAATCTTCAACAAAGCAGGAAAGAATATCCAATGGGAAAAGACAGGCTCTTTAACACATGGTGTTGGGGAAACTGGACAGCTACAAGCAAAAGAACCAAAGTGGAGCACTTTCTTATACCATTGACAAAAATAAGTTCAAAATGTTTAAAGAGCTCAATGTGAGACCTAAAACCATAAAAATCCTAGAAGAGAGCACAGGCAGTACCTTCTCTAACATCAGCCCTAGCAACTTTTTTCTAGATATGTATCCTGAGGCAAGGGAAACAAAAGCAAAAATAAAATATTGAGACTTCATCAAAATAAAAAGCTTCTGTACAGCAAAGGAAACAACCAACAACTAAAGGAAACTTACTGAATGGGAGAAGATATTTGCAAATGACATATCCGACAAAGTGTTAGTATCCAAAATATATAAAGAATACATATATAGTATTTGCTACACGGATCATGGCATGGGGCAGTACAAAGGAGAGAGGATGGACTGTGGAAAACTCCACGGGGGCAGGAGGAGAAGGAAAGAAATAAGCAGACCTTGGCAGCAGAGGGTACACGGTACAAAGCCTGCAGAATTAAAGTGAGGGGTGACTGAAATTAACTCCTGTTTCCATTTGTTCTCCAAAGACTCAAAGGCTGATCTTCCACCCCCTCAATTCAAAACTATTCTTTTAAATGTCAAATATAAAATATGACTGTTTTCATTTGACTCTTCCTATTTTTTTTTCCATCTGCAGATATGTACACATTAACCTAGTAAGATTTTTATAATACCAGGCAGTTAGCTTTCTTACACACCTGAAGTATCTGATTTATTTTAGACCTTCCAAATCACTATATACCCCACAGGGTTACATGTAACACAGTCTCTTCCTTCAACCAAATTCTAGTCTCAGATAGTGACAAATCCTAATATCTTTTATACTACAAACATTTGCAACTGTTTAATTTGTTTCATTAGCTCATCAAAGTGTTTCGCAGGAGAGAAATGGCAATTAAAATAATCTCTTTTAATAGATAATTTAAGTTCAAACCAGCAAAATGAAAATGAAGAGATCAAACGGATCTATCTGAAACTAGCTGGTATCTGATAGGGAGATCCACTGGTCATCATTAAATAGATTCTTGCTGCTGCTCATCCTCCAAGTGAGAAGCTTTCAACTGTGATATGCAAACCAAGGTCTACCATTCCAATAATCTGCCCTTAGGACTTTCAATTTAGGTCTCACATTTAAAATGTCTCTATAGTACCTCTAACACAGGATCAGGAAACATATGACACATGTCTCCTGATCATCCTAAACACACTCTCCATAAACCCTCCAAGTTTGGTGAAAATCTGTCCAACAGTTTCTGGACAGATTGTGTGTTTCTGTGCTGGAGTTAAGAGACAAATAGAAACCTAATTTTGGATAATAAATAATGTAACTACTTGCACTCAATCAACAGAGGTGAGCAAAGAGATAAGGTCTCTGTGTTTGTAGAGCTTTTCCATCTGGAGGGGACGACTGAAGTTAAAAAGTAACGAGACAAATAAATACATAATTATAGACAATAAAAAAGGCTAATAAGAAAAAGTATAGGGCACTTTCTTGGAATTACTAAAGAGACTTCATTTAGATGGGAGGTTCAAAAGATTAGGAAAAGTCTTTTTAAAGAATGACATTTAAAATGGAAAATACTGGCGCGCCTGGCTGGCTCAGTCAGAAGAGCATGTGACTCTTGATCTCGGGGTCGTGAGTTCGAGCCCCATGTTGGGTACAGAGATTACTTAAATAAATAAACTCTAGGAATAAAATAAAATGGAAAATATTTATGAAATAATAGTGTTTTTTCAAAAGCAGAAGACAGTTGCAGATATGCTCTGGTTATAGTTATGGAAAAGGACATGCACATAGACAAATCTGGAAGAGAAAACCAAAAACAAAATAGTTGTGTTAGGGTGCTAAGATTATGGACAGTGTTCACACTTCAAAAAAGTTTTTTAGTACAACTTGTTATATTATTTTTACCGTAATTGTGACAAGCATCGACACAGAATCTGAAACCCTAAAAGAGAACTTTCAGTTTGCCTTTAAGCTTGACCAAAAAACTAAGTAACAACACTGATCTTCATTAAAACAACAGTAGGGCAGGGGCGCCTGGGTGGCTCAGTCAGTTGAGCATCCTAATTTCAGCTCAGTGGGGAGTCTGCTTGAGATTCTCTCTCTCCCTCTACCCACCCCCCACCACCTCTCTCTCTCTCTCAAATACATAAATAAATCTTTAAAACAACAACAGCAGGGCAGAACAGAGTATGAGCCTTGGAGGCTAAGAACCTTGGACTCCAATATGGCCCAGGCTCTAATTAGCTGTGTGATACTGGACAAGTTACTTACCCTCCCTGGGAGGCTGTTTTGTCATCTCTGAGATGGAGCTAATACGACCTGCCTCAAAGTTATTGAGGATAGAACGAAAGAACATAGAGAGCTCAGTCCAGTGCCCAGCACAGAATATGTGCTTACTAAATGTTGATAGGCATTATGATCATCACTCGCGTATCAATCCAAATGAAAAAGTGGGCTCTGAATCAAAAGTCTCCCAGGCCCAACAGATGAGCAAACCAGAGAAATGAGATGGCTCCTCACCAATCACTATTAAATGATTTCTCTCTGACAGTAAGTAAATCAATGAGTGGCTGCATTCATTTTCTCTGAGGATACCTACACTGTATCCTGAGTAAAACCAAAAGATCAGTCCAAGAAAAAATTTTCCTAAAGGAGAAATGAGCCACAAAATTTCAGCAATTTACTAAAAACAATTAAGGACGCCTTTATTAAAAATGAAGCCTCCTGGGGCAGCTGACTGGCTGAGTCAGTAGAACATGCAACTCTTGATCTTGGGGTCCTGAGTTCGAGCCCCACATTTACTTTAAAAAGAAAGAAAAGAAGAAGCCTCCTGAAACAGTTTCCAGCAATTGAGGTAGAACCCATATAAAAATATGGTAATTTACACAGCTGGAATTTGCCAAGAAATGACATCACTAAGGCATGCTTTAGTTTCCAGACTATTTGTGAAAATAAACTTAAAAAACAACAATCCCATCAGTCTATCATTCTATCATGCATCTTCAAACAGACTCTGCCATTAAATTAGAATGCTTCTAACATCAAATATTAGGGTATTTTCTTCAACTTAAAACATCAGGTAAAAAAATTCTGAAGTATTCGGCCAAACACAAAAAAACATTACTTTAATCATTTAGTTAATTGAGCAAAAAGTAAAAACATTTTTGTTCATTCACTTCCATCAGAACAGAAAACAGTGTCAAAAGAGAAGAAGGCGCTCACTATTGCTTTGTTGAATACCTGGATTAGACTGACCACCCTTTAAGATAGTCTTTGTGTACTTCAAAACTCAAACCAAGCCACACAGAGCAGCTGCTCACTGACCAACTGGTCTGCAGAATTCAATGAACGACAAAAGGTTACCTTAATTCAATAAGATAATCAGCACACATTTACCCACCACCCAGAGTCTAACCATCTGCAAGGCGGCAGAGCCAAATGCCTATAAAACAACTGGCAGCATGCAGACATGTCCTCGTGTCCCTCATGTCAATGAAATTTCTCTCTTAGCAACAGCTAAAAAGAAGCTGAACTTTCAGAAAATCAAGATATCATGATCCAACAACTTGTTAGTAAGTTATTTTGAGTGCCACTGAGATTTCCAGGCCAGATGGGTAATATGTTTTATTCAATTGAGTTTTGTACTGGGATAACAAAATGTGACGCAGACTCGCATTGTTCAAGAGGCAAAGCAACCTAGTGGCTTCCAAATAACAGCAGGAACAATATAGCAGGAAAGGAAGAAAAGAAAAGAAAAGAAAAGAAGAAAAGAAAAGAAAAGAAAGAAAAAAAAGAAAAAAGAAAAGGAAGGAAGGAAGGAAAGGAAGGAAAGAAAGAAAGAAAGCAAAGAAAGAGAAAAGGAAAGGAGGGAGGGAGGTAGACAGGGAGGGAGAAAAGAACCAGCAAAACCCCAACCACAAGAGCAACTTCAGAGCAAATAACCAGTGACAATTTAGACTGCAAACCTGACATCTGCCTTTAGCCAGGATACCATTCAGCTAAACATTCATCTGTACTGATCAAAACTACCAAATGA
This sequence comes from Zalophus californianus, assembly GCF_009762305.2. Lineage (NCBI taxonomy): Eukaryota > Metazoa > Chordata > Mammalia > Carnivora > Otariidae > Zalophus > Zalophus californianus. The sequence goes on along the minus strand of NC_045609.1, from coordinate 35,364,364 downwards.
TGATGATAATCAACATAGAAGAGCATTATAAACAGAATTCAATATAGAAGTTTATTTTCCCCCTAACACACAACACCTACATCAATGGAGGCATTATTTCCCAAGCATGGTGATGCTTTGAGGTGACCTGAATCACAGAGAGTGATAAAGCTGTTCCCTTTTCAATTTTCTTTCATACTTTCTCATTAAGTCAAGGAGAAAGTCTCAGTTTGGTGTTAATATGTCTTTAACACCTCTGTAATGTTTGCTAATGTTCCTTTGAGAGAGCAGGCCTCAGGCTCAGACCCTTGGCAGATAAAAGTATCCAGCCACATTTTAATAAAACCTTTGAAAGTAACTTTTACAGTTACCTTCTATTTATGACAAGGAATGCTTGTTTTCTACTAATGGCAATAACAGAGTTTCCTTTCTCAGTAGATCTATTACAGTAAAGAAAGTGAGGCGATTTAATTTTTAGTAAGTATTCTAATTACATTTATTTTTCCAAATTTACATATTGAAAAAATTTCGATCCTACAGAAAAGCTGAAGTAGTACAATCAATGCTTGTATACCCTTCACCTAGATCCACCAATTGACATTTCTGCCTCCTATCTTTAGCTACATCTGTATCTCTAGTCATACATATACACACATAGCTGTTGTTGAACCATTTAAAAGTAAGTTGCATCAGCATGACACTTCACCATTAGATATTTCAGAAAGCATACCCTAACTTATAAGGACATGATCTCAGATAACCGAAATGCCATTATTATATGAATATCAATGCCTTAATTTCCCCTAATATTTGGTCCAAATTTACATTATCTAATTATCCCCCAATATCTGGTCCAGAAACCAAGGTTCATGGGTGGCATTTCATTTGTTACACCTGTTTAGTGGGGCAATCTGAAAGAAAATATTAAAAATATAATTAATACAGACAGTATATGAAGCTAGCAGAAATTGTGAAGGAGGCACATTTTGGTTTGAAAATAATGAACTGATTAATAGCTTGAGGGGAACGAGGAGAAGAATAATGTAAATAATTAATAAAGAAGGAAAAAAGACCTCTGCTATTAAACTAAACTCATATTGATAGCACACAAAGCTATGAAGGAAAATATCTAAGACCTTTTCTTTTTTACAGGACCCTGAACGAAGACAAAAGTAAGTCAACAGATCACTGTCAGATCATACAGTCATATGCCAAATTGTGCTTCATTAAAAATTCCAGAGCTGATACATGTTCAAAATAACTAGCTCATCTCTTTTATTGAACAGACACCTTGCTAGGGGTTTAAATACATCAGCTCATTAAATCCTAATTGACAGCCCCATGAAGAATATTTTTTTCTTCCTATTTTACAGATGAGATGACTAAAACTCAGGGAGTTTGTATGGGTCATTGTTTTCTTTCTATCACTAGAACTTCCGCAAGAAGAATGCACTCATACATTTCTTACATACCTAAAAAAACAAATTTCAAAAGAACAAAAAACCACCAAAAGTATGAATCTATTTTTTGTTAAAATAAATATACAAATGTATATATAGTATTTATTTACAACTGCTTTAAAAGGACTTGGAAGAATACACACAAATCACTAACTACGGTTGTCTTTTAGGGGAAGAACATGCAGGGCCAATGAAGAACAACTCTTAATTTTTACTTTATACATTAACATTTTTGACATTAGGTATTATGTTTTTTTTTTAAAGATTTTATTTATTTATTTGACAGAGAGAGAGAGAGCCAGAGAAGGAACACAAGCAGGGAGAACGGGAGAAACAGGCCTCCCACCAAGCAGGGAGCCCAATGTGGGACTTGATCCCAGGACCCTGGGATCATGACCTGAGCTGAAGGCAGATGCTTAAATGACTGAGCCACCCAGATGCCCATATTAGGTATTACTTTTATAACTTCTTAGAAGTCCAAGACTGCAAATTTTAAATTTAAAATGCCCATATTCTTTCAATCATATTATGCTGCACATGTATGCCTTCAGTATTATCACCCATTAAGACATCTGGTTTTGATTTAATGGTAAAAAATATTTAGTTTAAATTATAAATTATTATATTATAGTTGTTACAACACAGATTTGGATATACCATGCATTACAATGTATTACATCACAGCTTCTAAAACCTAGGATGGTGTTTTATCTCTCTTGTATGATGTTGTACTCTTCCCCTCTCCCTTTCTCCCCCTCCCTCTCTCTCACACACAAACGTGCCCATGCACAACCCGCATGCACGCAAGCGCGCGCGCACGGAAGCGCGCGTGCGCGCGCGCACACACACACACACACACACACACACACACACACACACACACAAAATCTTGTCCCCTAATATAAGCATAACAAAAGGACTGGCAACAGGGAATAAGCTTACTAATAAGAACACTTCTTTACTGAATAGACATGTATATAAAATGTTGGGGGTATATTTATTTATTAAGACAGAAATTTTAAAATATGCCAGGAAAATTTACTACTCAAAGGACTGTCATTCATTAAACTAATAATATACCATGAACATGTGGGATTCATACTCAGAAAGCAAGGATGGGTAAATTTTAGGAAATTGGTTATTATAATGAATCATATGAAAGATTAAAGGAGAAAAATCATATTGCCATAAAACCTGAAATTTGGTAAAATTAAAAATCCATACCTAATAAAACTTCTTTAGCATAATAACTGCATAAGCCAGCATCATGTTTAACGGGGAGATACTGAAGTATTCCCCAAAAGCATCTTCACTATCACTAGTATTCATTAACATCATAGAAAAAGCCATATCATGCAAACAGTAATGGCTACATTAATATCAGAAAACAGACTTTAACATAAAAGTTGTTACCAGAGGGGTGCCTGGATGGTGCAGTTGGCTAACTGTCTGGTCCAACTCTTGGTTTTGGCTCAGGTTATGATCTCAGGGTCATGAGATCGAGTCCTATGTCAGACTCTGCAGTCAGTGTAGAGTCTGAGAGTCTCTCTCCCTCTCCCTCTTCCTCTCCCCACCCCCTGCTCTCTCTCTCTCTCTCTCAAATAAATAAATAAATCTTAAAAAATTTTTCCTTAGGGAAAAAAAAGGACATTGTATAATTATGAAAGGGTCAATAAATGAAGAAAACAAGCAATTATAAATATATATGCACCTAACAAGAGGGCCTCAAAATAGGTTAAGAAGAATGGGCAATATTGAAAGAACAGACAATTCAATATTATACTTTCAATAATAATCAAGTAAAAGATCAAGAAACAGAAGCCTTGAACAGCATTACAAAAAAGCTAGGTCTAATCAACATCTATAGATGTCTCCAGTCGTCTCCAGTCAACAACAGCAGAATACACCTTCTTCTCAAGTACACATGGAACATTTTTCAGGACAGAACATAAGTTAAGCCATTAAGCAAGTCTCAATCAATGAAAAAGGACTGAAATCATACAAACAATGTTCTCTGACACAATGGAATGAAATTAGAAACCAGTAAAAAAAAAAAAAAGTAAATTTAGGAAATTTACAGCCCAGCCTAAATCTTTGAGCAACACTAAAGAAGAATGAGGTAGCTGGAAAAGTCAGGGGCCAGGGAAGGGGCCTGAGTGTGATGGGCAACAGCTCAAGGCATGCCCAACAAGAAACCACTCTTCTAAGGGTGTCAGATTTAATACAGGAAGGATCTCTGACAAATCCACTTTTACATTATTACAATAGCTAATCAGCTAAAATAAACCCTTTTCAGAATGCTCAGTTTCACAAAATGATCATAAGAAGTTAGTGAAACAGGCTGGCTGACATACAGGGATAGCTAAGACCCTCTAGTGCCTCTTTAAGGGAAAATGATTTCAAGGGATATATCTATTCCAGAAATCCTTGGAAATGGGAATACTGTACCATGGAGGCCACTGCATCTTTCTTCTACCCTCCTCCCCAACATTCCAAAGTAAAACTAGAGACAGAGAGCTCCACAGGTTAAATAGGGTTAAGTGAAAAAGAAGTTGGAAAGTTAACTTAATTAAAATTTTCAAAGGAAACTGTATTAAGAGAGATCTGGATTTCTGATAGATACAAAGTTACTATATAATTTTCTGAAGACATCATAAATTAGTGGGGAAAGTAAGAATTATATGATATTGAAACAATCGGTCCACCATTAAAGCAAACAAAAAACAGATCCTTACACCATTTACCAAAAGAAAAATTACAATTTTAATGACTTAAGTATAACAGTACTAAAGACAAACAAACTAAAAGGAAATACTAGTAAATGCCTTCTCTGAACTCAGGATGGAGAAGAACATTCTAAAAATAACCAAAAAAAAGAAAATCTCAAAAATTGGTAATAGTATACAGTATACTTCATGGCTCCACCAGAGTAATATTTGCATACTTATAAAAATATAAACACGGAATACAAATACTGACCTAAGCAAAAATGAAGGTTTAACACTGGGATGAAAGACAACGGGAAAGGGAAGGGAATATGTGTATCAGTAAAGATTTTATTTATTTATTTGACAGAGAGAGACACAGCAAGAGAGGGAACACAAGCAGGGGGAGTGGGAGAGGGAGAAGCAGGCTTCCCGTGGAGCAGGGAGCCCGATGTGGGACTTGATCCCAGGACCCCAGGATCACGACCCGAGCCGAAGGCAGACTCCTAACGACTGAGCCACCCAGGCACTCCAGAGACCTTTACCCTTATTTTCGCTCAGCAAGAAGTCAAAAGAATATGTCTAAAGTTGAAACTTAAGAAATAACATTATAAGAATGTTGTTTAAAAATACAGAACTCTACCTTCCAGAAGAAATGACTACATATGGTTGGAAGAGTTGAGGATGGCTGCCTCCAGGGTACAGGAGGAAGGATGGGGAGATAATCACAATACCGTTATTGAACAATGACCATAAACACAAAACATGTCGGAGTTATTCGTAATCAAAGAAACACAAAGGAAAGTAACAGGGGTTCACTCTTCCCTCTACCACATTAGCAAGATAAAAAGGGGGGCTAGGAAGCCAAGTGGAGGCCCAAAGCCTCTCATAATCTGCCTACTTATTGATACTATGTTCCAAAAGTCTTAGGAAAACAATTCATGTTTATGCTCCAGTATACCTCCACCAATAATCTATCCTATGGGAAATAATTACCTCTGTATACACATATTTTCGGTAGCAGTATTATCTGTAATAGCAAAACAGTTAGGAACATCCTATGTGTTGAAAAACAAAGTCAGCATAAATACTTCCAGCCATTTAAAGTCACACTGCAAAGGATAATCAACAATATAGAAAGAGGCTCACAACAGATTTTAAATGTAGAAAGCAACATATAAAATCATATAGTTAAGAAATAAGTCAATCAGAGAAAGACATGTATCACATGATCTCACTGATAGGAGGAATTCTTAATCTCGGGAAACAAACTGAGGGTTGCTGGAGTGGTGGGGGGTGGGAGCGATGGGGTGGCTGGGTGACAGACATCGGGGAGGGTACGTGCTATGGTGAGCACTGTGAACTGTGCAAGACTGTTGAATCACAGATCTGTACCTCTGAAACAAATAATATATTATATGATTAAAAAAAAAGTAGGGAAAAAAGAAGGGGGGAATCGGAGGGGGAGATGAACCATGAGATACTATGGACTCTGAAAAACAAACAGGGTTCTAGAGGGGAGGGGGGATGGGTTAGCCTGGTGATGGGTATTAAGGAGGGCACATACTGCATGGAGCACTGGGTGTTATACACAATGAATCACGGAACACTACATCAGAAAAACTAATGATGTAACGTATGGTGATTAACATAACGTAATAAAATAAAATTTTAAAAAAATTATATAGCTAATACAGTCCTCTTTTTATTTAAATATAACAAATATATACATGTAAGGGTTAAAAGAAGAGTGGAAGAACATACGAAGTTTTTAACAGTCGTTATCTTTGGAGTGAAATCTGCAGTCATGGTGTATCGTCCCTGAACCTTTCTGGATTTTTCGAAGTCTATCCAGTGAACATGTGTTACTCTGAAAACATACTCTTTTTCTAACTATTTAAATAACAAGAAGTGAGGAAGCAACAACACAGAAATGTGGATTTTAGCCACTAGTGGCCTATGTGAGCAGAGCAAGCATCCAGTAGGAAGGTCTTCATTAGAAGGTGATGAAGGACACCAATTTACACTTTTCCCTCAAGAGCAGAAGGGACGCTGTCCCTTCCACAACCTGGACTCTGATCAGTGGCCCTTTCTATCATGGCCTAGGAAAAGCTCACTACCTTGATATCCGAGGGCTATGCAGTTGGAGCAAACAACCCCCATTCAGTCTGTGTATTATCTCCATTTGTCAGCTGAGGAAACTGAGGCACAGGTTGGACTTGGCCAGCAGAGAAGTCAGGATCTTGCACTAAGCATTCTGGCTCCAGGGCCTTTTTCTTTAGAATGATCTGTAAGATCCCTTTCAGCAAAAACCAGGGCCTCACCCAATTAACACATCTAGACTGTTTCCTCAACCACCTGAGTGTAGACTCTTACACATCTATAAAAGAAAGTTAGGGGCACCTGGGTGGCTCAGTCGGTTAAGCGACTGCCTTCAGCTCAGGTCATGATCTCAGGGTTCTGGGATCAAGCCCCTCATTGGGCTCCCTGCTCGGCAGGAGGCCAGCTTCTCCCTCTCCCACTCCCCCTGCTTATGTTCCCTCTCTCTCTGTCAAATAAATAAATAAAATCTTTTAAAAACAAAAAAAAAGAAAGTAAGTAAGTTAGCCTTGGTCAGTGATTCCCAAACTTTTGCTGCACACTGGCATTACCTGGAGCTTTTCAAGTAGTTCTAATACCTGCCTTCCACCCTCAACATTGATTTAGTAGGTGTGGGCTGTGATCTGGGCTTCAGAATTTTTAAATGCTTCTCAGATAATTCAAATGTGCAGCAAAGTCTGGGAACCACTGGCCTGAGTCAAATGACTTGTTGAAGGAGGGGAGAGGGGAGAAGCTCCAGAAAAATACTCATAAGCATATAAGCCCAACAACTTGCATAAAATTTCAGAGGTTCACAACCTCCTGCAAACAGTCTTTGGACCTTAGCTTAAAACACATAAACCTGGGGTCAGCTGGGTGCCACAGTCAGCTGAGTGTCTGACTCTTGGTTTCGCCTCAGGTCATGATCTTGGGGTCATGGGATCAAGCCCCACGTCAGGCTCCGCACTCAGCGCAGAGTCCGCTTGGGACTCTCCCTCCCTCTCCCACTGCCTCTCCCCCACACGCTCTTACTCTCTCGCTCTCTAAAATGGATAAATAAATCTGTAAAAACAACATATGAACTTGGTGATCTTAAAGTTCATCTGCAACTCTAAAATCTTATTCTTCAGTTGAAGAATTAATCATACAACAGTTTTACTGAATTAAGTCATGGTAGACAAGAAATGAATGTGATGCTTTTTGGTGTTCTACTCTGAACCATAAACTACAACTTCAATTGATCTTTGGGATGTGTATTTGGGAGATATGGGGAAAGAGATTAGTTGTATAACCTTTACTTCAGCACAATCCAAACTCCTTTTAACCAAATGCAAAGATGTCTAGACACGTGAATGGCTGTTATTTAGAGAAAGGGAGATGGGAGGGCCCATCATCAAGTCATCTTGGGAAACTGAGGGTTAAGGAAATTAAATATCAGAACTTCTCAGGGGCTTGGAATCTCAGAACATTATTAGCATCATGAACATCTTAAAAAGAGTACTTCATTCTACCTCAGAACATCATTTGGGAAAAGCCATCTTATGTCATGTCATACTATAAATTTTAAGTCTTTTCAGTGACTCCTATTATAAACACTGAAAAGGCACTTAGAGGTCCAAGTTTATAGGAACCTGGGTAACTCTTTTCAATACCTTTAAAAGAGGTTTTTCTTCATAAGGCAAGTAAGAGATAGTATAGCATAGTGGTTAAGGGTACAGACTACAGAGCCAAGATTTGAATCCTGGCTCTACTACACAACAGCTCTGTGACCGTGGGCAATTCCTTTAACCCCATGTGCCCCAATTCCCTCCTTTGTAAACTAAGAATGAAAAGAAGTACCACCTCATAGGCAACTTAACTATATCTAAAGCACTTTAAGTAGTGCCTGTCTCACAGTAATACAGGAAGTTGATGGTTATTTTTTTTTAAAGATTTTATTTTTATTTACTTGAGAGAGAGAGCGAGCGAGCATGCACACTCGAGCAGGACAGAGGGAGAGGGAGACGCGGACTTCCCGCTGAGCAAGGAGCCCAATGCGGGCCTCAATCCCAGGACCCTGGGATCATGACCTGAGCCAAAGGCAGACGCTTAACGACTGAGCCACCCAGGCGGCCCGAAATGTTGGTGGTTATTATTCGTTTCTATAGAAAAGAAGATCTCACTCACTCTGTAAATGAACACGACCACACTGGTCACTTGAGAAGGAATCCTATCGCTGCATGTCTTGGAATGTTTCAATCTACACTCTTAATTACCATTTGAATATCGTTTATACTTTGTAATTTCTACAGTGCCTCGTACAGTGCTTTATGTGTTAGAATTCTGTAGATATGTGTTGATTTCATCCAAGTAAATGAGAAGCCTAGAAAGTGATGCTGTGGCTATCCTCCAACCTGTGTGCCAAGATTAAAACACCAGCTCCAACACTTCCTGTGCACTCTTGGGAAAGGTACCTTCTCTGGCCGGTTACTTCATCTGCAAAATTCCGTTAGTAACAGTACTTACTTCTCAGAGTTCATGTAATATTATTTTGTATATAATAAGTACTTAGATGTTACCTGGCATATAGTAAGCACTGAGCGTTTAATATTAATTTCTTGCTTGTTTTCTATAGAGCCTTCCAATCTAATATGAACTGTTTATTATGCACACGTAAAAAGGTACATGTTTTAACCACGTTCTTTTGTTTCTGTTGTATATCACAGACAAAATGGGGAACTTTAAAATAGTCAAAAACACAAATAATGAATTTTAGAAGAGTCAAGGTACTTCCTGCAAGATTCATGGTGATGTCTACTGTGTCAGATTAAAAACAACCCAAAAAGTGGTGGTCTTGGTGATATCTATTTATTCCATTTTGCTCTGAAATTTTCAGAAGCTAGAAAAATGCATACAATTTGCACCCGATCAATGTTCTGCAAACCGCCTACAGGATTGTGTGCATACCCCAGTAAGATTTATTGCTAACCAACATGCCATGCTAAATTGAAATCAAGATATTACACAATTTTCCAATAAAGAGGTAATTTTATAAGTTGGTATAAATGCTTTATGAGGATGTAACTGTTGGCATCTCGTTATATTTCAATAGCTGGTGGAAAATGAGATAAGTTAGAAGGTTTACAGAGGGTCAGAGCTCATCAGATGACAAGATCATCTTTTTTATCAGCTCTAGAGAGCACATTCACAGGCTAATAACTAAAGTTATTCTTTAACAATTGGAACAGTCAGTATTTCCAAAACATTCCAACTAAGTGCAGCTACTATGGGAGATTCTACTAAAACACGAAGAAATGAAAGAAAAAGAATCCTTGAGGAAACTGCCTTTGTGAATCTTGATTTGATATTTATCTTTTCTTCTGATATTTACCTAAGAACTGAAAGAATACCATATATATCCACCTGCATATTCTACTTTCCAACTTTATTGAGATAAAATTGACATAATATTATAAGCATGATATTGTTCTTTAAGTAAGGCAGTTTCTTTTCAGCCTATTTAGAGTTTTCTAATTCAGGATTCAAATTTAAATAACAGACATATAATTCTTCTGATGATACTTAGTATTTAAAATATCATCAAAGAGCCTATCTTCTTATTGTCTTATATATATTTTTCATGCACTCTGGGAAATTAAAGAAAGGTCCTTCTCTACAACTTTAAATGCACCTCTCAGGGAACAGTTTGGATATCCAAACTCCTATTGTTAAAAACTGCCAAATCCATCCTTCAGTTCAACTCGTGAGTCAAGAAACACTAAATGGAAGCAGGAGGTAGCCCCTGTTCCTGTTCTTATGGATGTACCATCAGACCTGTTCATGATGTACCATCAGACCTAGAGCTCAGGCTGCCTGCCTCCCAACCTCCAGCTAGCTTTAACCCCATAAACTGTGATTCATTCTTTTCTAAGCAGATTTATACACCGTGTTACATCATAGCCCCCAAACCTTCAAAGATTTGCGACCTCCAATGTAAAAACTAATTTAGGTGAGGATACCAACACCACTGGGTGGCAGGCAGAATAATGCACCCCCCCACCACTGTCCACTTCCTAATATCAAGAACCTGTGAATCTGTCACCTTATATGGCAAAATGACCCTACAGGTACGATTAAGTTAAGGACTTTGAGATGGGGAGATTATCCTGGATTATCTAAATGGCCTCAATCTAATCACATGAATCCTTTAAAAGTTGTCCAGGTTGTAGTCAGAGAGAGATGCGACTACAGAAAAATGGTCCAAGAGATGCAACACTTCTGGTTTTGAAGATGAGGGAGATGGCCAGAGCCAAGGAGTGCAGGCAGCATGCAGAAGCTGGAAAAGGTGAGGAAACACATTCTTCCCTACAGGCTCCCTATCTACGCTTTGATTTTAACCCAGTGAGGCCCATGTTGGACTTCTGACCTACAGAACTGTTAAGACAATAAATACACATTGTTTCACTAAGTTTGTGGTAATGTATTACAGCAGTAACGGAAAACTAATACACACAAATGAAAAAACTAATACACACCATTCAAATGGCAAAGATACATCTAACAGCGCCTTAGTCAATTGATCAAATAAGCACCAACATAACGAGACAACCTAAAAGGATTTATCTCCTGATATGACATCACCCATATGGTATTCTTGTCAAAAAGGTTTACCCTGAATCTGATCATGAGGACACAATCATATAAACACTAATTTTGGGACATCCCTTAAGACAATTGTCCTAGACTTGACAAAAATGTCACTGATATATTATGTGTCACTTATACTCAAATAAAAATAATTATTTTTTAAAATTGTAAAAAAATAATCCACAAAAAAAGGCACTGATGTGAAAAGCAAAAGAAGAGGGAAAACCGTTCCCTATTAAAGATATAACAACCGGGGCTCCTGGGTGTGGGGGCGTCTGCCTTCGGCTCAGGTCATGATCCCAGTGTCCTGGGACTGAACCCCGCATTGGGCTCCCCGCTCAGCGGGAAGCCTTCTTCCTCTCCAACTCCCCCACCCCCCCGCTTGTGTTCCCTCTCTCGCTGTCTCTGTCAAATAAATAAATAAAATCTTAAAAAAAAAAAAAGATGTAACAACCAAATGCAATGCACACTCTTTAACTGGATCCCAGATTAAAAACAAAAGTTATTAATGACATTTTAGGAATGTCATTGGGAAAATACGGTCTACTGGGTAACACTCCTGCTTCACTGTTGAATTTCTTACATGAAATAGTAATATTTTGGTTATATAGGAAAATGTTCCTCAGTATAGAATTATTATTATGACTTAATACAGCATCTTAACATAACATCTGCCATTTATCTTCAAACAGTTCAGCCAAAAATTATGACTATGTGTACGTATTTGTATACACACACAGAAGAAAGAGAAAGAACAAATGGATCAAAATGTTAACAACTGGTGAATCTAAGTGAAAGAAATACAGCGCTTATCCTATTACTCTTTCAACTTTTCTGATACAAAGTTAAGGGGGAAATACCTTCCTGGTTCCCTTCACTGCCTACCTTGCCCCGTCCCCTCACAAGCCGCCAGCAACCTAACTGGAATAACTCATGTTCTTCAAACAGCCCATACTCTTCCACTAGCAGATCATGTCTTCTGCAGCGTTATTCACACCTCAAGGCTCAATAACTAGGGTTGGGTTTTGATATAAGGTAGAAGCTTCTACATGATACTAAAATACCACTTTTGGAAACAAGCTGACCAAGTATCAAATAGGAATCATCATTTGATGTCCTTTAATACTGGCTTTGCGTGTAAGCATTCTTCGCCTCTCTTAATATTGTTTCTCTTACCCCATACAATCTTTAACCTCTATTTCTTGAATTTCATCATGCCCATTTATGATCTGAGAGAATCACAAGCATGGCAGTAAACCATGGACAAAAATCAGGACTGGCCGCATCAGAAACTACTACAGAAACATTCAAGTGCTGCCTGCCTCTGGATCCCAGCCCGCATCACTTCTGAGTATCACAGGCAGCCCAGACCAAAGCTCACCTCCTTCCTGTAGGCCTCGTTGCTGTCCATATGGCAGTTTACTGACATCAAAGAAGATGGAAGAAATTATCTAAATTCACCAGGCTAGTCCCATTCCCTCCCTTGAACTGTATAGAAGAGTCACTGATATCTCAATTACCTCTCCCGCCAATACCTTTTTCCCTGCATGCTAAGATTTTGCAATGCTAAAAATAAGGGGGAGTGGGGGAGGGTACTGGACTAACAGATGGAGGATTAAGAACAAAAGACCTCCCTGACAGGGGGAACAAGAGCTAAAATGTTTGTATACCTACCATAATAGTACAGAGGAACAAAAATTGAACTTGTAAATAAAATTAAGTTGTTCTTCTGAAACGCCTGTCTAGCTACAGACAGGAAAAGGCCCAGCATGGTTTCTATGTATGTTATGCTGTTTCTAATAGAAAGGACACAATCAAGCCAAAACAAACATCTGTTAAACAGTTAAGTTTGTTAATGAAACAAAATTGCAGCTGGTTTTATCAAAGATCAAAAGTGAAGCAAATTAGAGAAAGGATGTCTGAACAAAGCTGGTTTCTAAAAAATAATGGCTCAAGAATTCTAAACCTACTTGTCAAATTAACACAAATCCTTCCTGGATTTTACTTAGACCACTGATTAGTATTTATTTTGTAGCTTTGTAAAGACCAGACTCTCAGTTTAAATCTAATAACATTCACTCTAGAGCTTTCGTCTCTATAGTTCATTTTGCAGATTTTTCAAAAGACTACCTTTCATAAAGCAAAAAGTTTTGCTCTCCATTAATATTCTGTGACTTAAAAGGCTCACATATAAAAGGAAAAACAACAGTATACAGTCTGCAGCTCCTGGAGTCGGCTGTGGGAAAGCAGTCCGGCACCAAGCAGAAGCCTAATAACGGATTAGCACTTCACAATGCACTGCCATACCTCCTCTTCTTACGTGTACAAACCCCCCATCACCACCTGAGGACCGTTAGATAAGGGCACCTACACACAAATACAAATGGGTTTTTTTCACGGCCCTGCTAACTCAAAATGTCACAAACAAATTACATGGCTGACTCATTTGCTAACTTTGATTTAGTCAGCTAATTGATGTTTATGTACTCAGAAACATCAATAGATCACAGAGATCAAGGTACCTGAGAAGATGCAGACAATGCTGGTGTAACTAGAGATGAGCAGTTTCATCAAATCTACTGTAGTTTAATGAGCTAGCCAAGAAAACAGTTTGTAAACTAAACAAAAAGTCATGGACTTGACAATCAAAATTTGCCATTGCAGTGATAACAACGACATTTTCTCATGTACCCTTTGTACATGATTAATGCACAAAGAAAAGACATAAAAAGAACAGAGACCTTCATTCTGAGAAACCTTAAAATGTACTACTTATTAAAATACAGTTTGTAGAGAAAGAATGAATAAAAATCTTTGCCATTCCACATACAATGTGAATGAATCAGCAAATAGCACTTAACTGTTAAATAACTTCAAAGCTATAAAACATAGATCTTCTTGGCACTGCAAGTGTATCAAATGTGGTTCTTATAAGCCAAACAGGTACGTGGAATACAAAGGTAAGTTCCTGAAAGCTGCTGAAAATATCCAGAATTAGTCAAAAATCCACACCCCTTGGAGTCCCTGAGGCTCGGAAGAAAATGACATGAGGCAATCAGAAAACAGACTGATCTACATATAGATCATCCAGGACAGGATCATGTGTTGTTGAAAAGGCAGCTCCAGGATCAAGTACATCTAGGATCCGAAGAGTTAAAAAGAATGTTTAAGACTCATTATGTCATGTATCATATGACCTCACTGATATGAGGAATTCTTAATCTCAGGAAACAAACTGAGGGTTGCTAGAGTGGTGGGGGGTGGGAGGGATGGGGTGGCTGGATGATAGACATTGGGGAGGGTATGTGCTATGGTGAGCACTGTGAATTGTGCAAGACTGATGAATCACGGATCTGTACTTCTGAAACAAATAATGCAATATATGTTAAGAAAAAAAAAAGAAGATAGCAGGAGGGGAAGAATGAAGGGGAGTAAGTCGGAGGGGGAGACGGACCATTAGAGACAATGGACTCTGAAAAACAAACTGAGGGTTCTGGAGGGGAGGGGGGTGGGGGGATGGGTTAGCCTGGTGATGGGTATCAAAGAGGGCACATTCTGCGTGGAGCACTGGGTGTTTGCACAAAAAATGAATCATGGAACACTACATCAAAAACTAATGATGTAATGTATGGTGACTAACATAACAATAAAAAATTATTTAAAAAAAAGACTCATTATGTCAGGGGCGCCTGGGTGGCTCAGTCATTGAGTGTGTCTGCCTTTGGCTCAGGTCATGATCTCAGGGTCCTGAGATCGAGTCCCGCATCGGGCTCCCTGCTCAGCGGGAAGCCTGCTTCTCCCTCTCCCACTCCCCCTGCTTGTGTACCCTCTCTCGCTGTATCTCTATCAAATAAATAAAATGTTAAAAAAAAAAAAGACTCATTATGTCAGAGGATTTAAGATCCTCTGACATAATGTTGCTACTTTACCTGAAGCCACTTCATTAGAAGTCTAGAGAGTCCCATCTTGATCAAAGCTCAAAGTGGAACAAGCTGTCATACCCCTCAGAGTCCAACAGAAAGACTCATTCACTCTTCATTTTATCTCTCCCTTGACCCAACTAACTAGTCTGAGACAATCTAAGTGCTCTCTCAATAATGCCTCAACAACTGGTATTATCTGCTCACAATAGTAGTCCTCAGATAGTCTGCTATTTGGAAGAACTACCGAAGCTTAATTATAGGAACAATATAAACTACAATATTTTTCCTTCCCTGACCCTGAAACAGCAGGTATTTGATCCAGCTAGACTTCTACATTGTAATAGGTTTCTGTCCAACTTTAGTCATTCTAAAACTGACTTTCATCCATACCAATTCCAAAATTCAGGTTATACAGAAGAGTATATTCTACAATGTTTAGGGCTTTATCCCACTTTCAGCTGAATACACATAGCTAAGCACTCTTTGAGAAATGTGACATCTGCAATACAAAGGACACCAATTCAAAGGAAAACTAAGAAGGTCAACAGAGAGGAGGACACTTGGACTCTATAATTAGCAGATAAAAAATACACACATTTCTGCCAAAAAGATCCAGAGTCTGAGACTATGAACGATTCCCCTAGGGCCGAGAGACTTCTGGAAGCCTGCCACATCAAAGAACAATATGGACTAGTGAATGGTCCTTCACAAAGTACAGGCAATTGGAAAAGCCCCAGAGAAAGACAAGGAGGGTCTCTCCAGGGCAGGGATAATGGGACTGGAGAGGCGAGGACAAAGTGGAGAAAACCAAAGAAAGGGATCTAAAAATAAAGTTCTTTTATTTATGGCATTTACACAACACAAGAAAGCAATGTAGGATGTACACTAATCTTATATTTACGGAAATATTTCATACTAATAACATTGCCAAAAACCCTAATAAAATATCTCCCTAAAAGGGAGTCGGGGGACAAACAGAATAAACAACTGAATGAGCCAGGACCACAAGTGATTTTTAACACAGTTTTGCCTCTCAGCCCCATTTTGGATAGTCTGTGTTCCTTTTTAAACTCATCTTTACTTTTTTCTTATGGAGAGTATCATTGTTTTTGTAATTCTGTTTGCAGACTCTAATAGTTATTTCACTTCTCCAAGAAAAAAAACATCAAAAGCCCTACCTGATATTAGAAGCATCTCCCTTTCCAACTACAGCAGCCTAAAATGAGAGTTCCCATATTATGTACTGTAGTGGAAACAATATTTGATACTTAATAAATTACAGCAAAATATCGCCAATAAAGTGAAATACCAAGGAATCTGTTTAAAACTGAACTGATTTTATAAAAATGCTAAAGCCCAAATATTCAAATGGAATCTTAATGCTACAAAGTGTGTGGTGATAACTGAAGTCTCTCTTAGAATATTTGACTTTCCAAAGACCTCATAATCTGACCTAATTGAGCTTTACCGGTTTTAATGAGAAACACTAATACTATCCTTTAGGAGTTCCCTCACCAAGTCAGAGATAAAGTTTTATCTTCGGTGGTTTAATTCATTTCCATATCACCTCACCAAAGAGAGTTTTCTTAAATAAATACAAAGAAGTTATGCTAAGGAGCCAGTGTGGTAATATCCAATTTGAATTCTAGACTATCAGAAGATGTGCAATTACATTTCAGAAAGGAAGGAGTCCTTCTATTTTAACTTGCATTGTATTCCTCCTAGCAGCCATGCATAGGAATGATGATGATGTTAAATCTAATTAGACACAGATTTACTACTTTCCCTACTGCTTTCCCATATTGCTAATATTACAAATAGTACCTGCTTTAAGAAGTGTAATAAGCTCACTGCAACTACCACAATTTAAAATGCCGGAAATCTATTTGTTGAAGGAAACTGCTTCTAAACATCTGAGGAAATGGGAGAGAGACTTTTACTGTTAAATGAAAAGCCACCACCACTGCTGACCAGTATACAGCCCAACAGTAAAGACGTCTGGAGTCACACTGTCTCCTTAGAAACTGGGCTTCACCACTCACCACCTCTATCAGTGATCTTGAGCAAATTACTCAGGCTTTGAGCCTGTTTTCCATGTGCAAAATAAGGATAATAATCCTATGGCTCTCCCAGTTATTGTGTAAGTCAAGAAGACAATAAATGTAAAGGACTTGGCATACTGCCAGTGTTAAAAAATGTTAGTTATTATTTTTACAATTTTTGTTTTCATTTTCAAAATTAAATGAACTACTCAGGAAAAGTAACTAGAGTAACAGCTTCTCTGAGAGACATCAGTTGGCTAAATTGTGAGATGACTCCATCTCTGTACAAACAGTTGTCATTTATATCATAAACATTCTCCCACAATACAAACACTAAGGATTTCTAGCACATCAAGAACAATGATAATCTGCCCTTCGAATGTATTAGAGAAAGTACTATGTACACGAAACCGTAGTACAACCAGTCTACATTGAGATCCATGTTCAGCAACTATAAAAGTAAGAATAATCAAAAGCCAACAACTAGCACATTATGGTTTTAGTATAAGAAACAAAAAATATCTTCTAGAGTACTAAAATCTTCACATTGGCTATCTGACATTCTGGATCCCTTTGAGAATCTGGTAAGATGAAAACAAAACAAAAAACCACAATAGACCCTAACCTTAGAAAATGTGTGGATACAGAGACTTTCTATTGGATTTCTGTGGCCTATCCA
The DNA here is from genome assembly GCF_009762305.2 of Zalophus californianus. Taxonomy (NCBI): domain Eukaryota; kingdom Metazoa; phylum Chordata; class Mammalia; order Carnivora; family Otariidae; genus Zalophus; species Zalophus californianus. The sequence continues at coordinate 35,346,871 of NC_045609.1, read as the reverse complement.
TCTATCTCAAGCTCATTCATGGGCCCAGGTTAAGAACTTCTATTACATTTACTTAGCAAGTCTACATGGTTGTAAACTATTTACCACTTGTAATCTTAAAGGGCAATATTACATTTTCAAGGAAAAATACTATTGCAATATACAATACAAACAATATATTTGCTTCTGGTCAAATTGATTTGATATGATTTTTATTAAGCTTTATTTGTTCTTTTTTAAGGATTAAATTATTACTACAATTGGTCTCCAAATTCCATCAAGTAAAAATTTTAAGGACACCTTTTCTGTTTTCCTTGTTCGATGATGATACTAACTGGACAATATAAAAAGATCAGCATCATAGAAAGAGCAGTAACAATTGCAGGCTAAGCAGTAAATTACTGTGTTCTCAATTCTAGATACTTTCAGACATGAATTTTCCTTTAGACTAAAAATACTTCCATACAGATGCTGCATGAAAAAAAAGATAAGGTTAGCAAGAAATGATGGGCTAAGTTAAAGAGAAGGATAGGAAAGGGACAGTGGAAAATTTGTAGTGACTTCTATCACAAGTAAAGATATCCCCTGGATCACAAATTTATTGAAACATTCTATTAAGGTGCCTAAAGCTGCCTGAATTAGTCCATGTACCTGGTAATTATAAAACCTTAATATACCTCAGGGTAATGTAGAGGTTTTAAAAACAAAGATACCCAAATCCATCAAAAATGGCTCTACAGGGGCGCCTGGGTGGCTCAGTCGCTTATTAAGAGTCTGCCTTTGGCTCAGGTCATGATCCCAGGGTCCTGGGATCGAGCCCCGCATTGGGCTCTCTGCTCCGCGGGAAGCCTGCTTCTCCCTCTCCCACTCCCCCTGCTTGTATTCCTGCTCTTGCTGTCTGTCAGATAAATAAATAACATCTTAAAAAAAAAAAAAGAAATGGCTCTACATTCCCTTAAGGAATTTCCCCATGGTGTATACGCTTTTATAAAAATATTTAATGAGAAACAGAAGTGCTTAATGTGACTGTCAGACACAGGAATTAGGATCTGAGTCACTCAGTACATTTTTTTGAAACAAATGTTATTAAAAAAATTTCTTTGTAGGTTTACTTCTTTCTTTATGCCCACATTTTCTCACAAAGAATTGAGGGTTGGTTACACAAAACACAAATGCCACCAGAAGATAAATAAACCTGAGGAAAACTAATAAAATAAAAATACGATTAAGAAATAAATGCTAGGGTTTAGATTAGTCTGTGGAAGGCAAATCACCTGGTCCTACCCAGTTTCTGGAGTAGGCTTCTATCAGCTTAAACCACTGAGGGAAGCAGAGTCCATCTCAAGAGCTGGCAGTATCCAAAGAGGAAAAACAAGCCACCAGCTACACAACTTTTCTTAACACTTGGGTTTCCATCACTTCTAGAAATGTAGTCAACACATACAACCATCCTTCTAACAACAATGAAAGGCCCAAATATAAACAATTTGCTCTTGCTCTACTTTGGTTTTAGTTTGGGAGGTAACCTCAGTAGCTTTGAAATGAGAAAACAAAAATCCTACTCCAATACTTAAAATTGTAGCCGTCACTTGAAGAGAAATTTGTCATACATATATAAATACTACAGAAATAACATAAGACCCAAAGAAACGAAAGACTGTAAGAAAAGATACGGTATGAGACAAAACAAACGTTCACTTTCACCCACTGAGAAGTGGACAGTAATATGACTTTAAATAGGCAGGATTTGGGTCACATATTAAAAACAATTCCAGGAATGCAAAGGTTATCAGTATTAACATAACTAGTCCATAGTCGTCTTCTCTGATAATAATTATTATACCTCAATAAAGCAGAAAAAAATAAACTATAAATAATTTTAAAATTTTAAGAGAGAAAATAGACGATGGTCTTTCTTAGATTTTTGAAATATATATGGTCCTGCCTTGATGAAGCAGGATTAAAGTTCTCTACCCAGGTCCCTTCAAGTATTCAACCAGTTAGTTTAAAAAACAAATCACATAATCATCACACTAAATTCTTAATTGACCGGCAAGGAAGCCCTCAATACATAGTAAAACAGTATAGAACAATTTACATTATAAACAATGTATACATTTTAAAATATGAAAGCCTGCGCTTAAGGAAACAGTTGATTTTATTCAACTTCCCTTGGGACTTTTGTCCATATAAAATTTAACTGAAACTGTGCAAGTCAGATGGGCAGTATTTAGAACATATTAACCTTCTCTTCACTTACCTGGTCTTTCTCATGGGGTAGAAGGCTGACAGGTGGTAGCGAGGATGGGAAAGCACTGGGATATTTGGGAGCCCCTTTGCCATCTAAGCTTCCATAATTGACCCTGTACTGCGGTCCATCTTTCAGTAACCTCCCGTTGTTCACTGCGCGTTTAGCCCCTAGTCGCAGCCGCTGCTGAAAGGCTGGGTTGTTGGTGGTGCCTGTGAGATCACTTTGACTTCTGAGATACTTCTCGATGTTCTTCAGGGAGGAGCCATTTGGCTCCTCAAGTCCTTCAATTGCTCTCCTTAAAAGTTTATTCCAATCCACATTGCGGAGATCATTACATGATCCCCTAGACCCCTTGGTTGACTTCGGAAAAGTGCCTGGTTTAACTGATGAAAAGCGCCCAGGGTTGTCTGGGTCCTTATAGGAGGCAAGGCCTTTGTTGGTGACTTTGAGAACTGAGCCATCCTGAACACTGAGCTCCAGCTGCTCTGAGACTGTCTTCTTATCCAACCCATGGGAAGTGCTGACTGCATGGCAGATTCTCTCTTCAGAGGGCCTTTGCTTTTGCTTTTTTATTTTCTGTATAGCTTCAAGAATCCACTCTGTGTAAAGTGGGTTTGCAAGTTTTACCATGGTTGACAAATGACTTCTTCAATACCAAAGTTACCCATAGAGGTTCTCCTTGTATTTAACAGAACTTTAACATTTAAAAGTCATTTACAACTCAACAAACGGGCAGAATATTCCAGACCTTATTAAGCAAAACCTCACAAACATCCATCCTTAAGAGATTAAAAACAGGACACACTGGCAATGTTGATAGTTGTCTTATTTGACCAACAGGAAAGACTGCATTTGGGCGAAGAACATCTTTAACAAGGAAATCAAGACCTTAAAGGATAAAAAGGGGAGAAGAGGCTCTTAATAATGGAACTTCTAAAAATAAAAGGCTCTTTAGTATTATTTTTCACATGCAAAAGGACCACAGAAGTAATGACAGGCAGGTATTATGTAACAAAGCCACACTGACTAAATTTCCTAACCAGAAACTGGGTCATAGTCTCAGAAGGAAATTTTTTTAGGATTTTCATTTGTTATTTATATGAAGTCATTTATGGGGTATTTAAAAGATCATACTAAGTTATTAGTGGATTAACCCTTATTGAAATTAATACAATTACATGAATGGTTCAAGATATATGTCTATCATAAACATAAAACCAACCTCAAAGAAAAAGTCTATGACACAAAAACTCTGAGGAAAGTAAAACTGACCCTTGAACAATGGGGGGAATTGTCAAAAATCGATGTATAACTTTTGACTCCCCAAAAACGTAACTACTAATAGCCTACTGTTAGCTGGAAACCTTACACAACATAAACAGTTGATTAACACAATTTGTATGTTATATGTATTTTATACTGCATTTTTAACAATAAAGTGAGCTTGACAAAAGAAAATATTATTAAGAAAATACATTTACAGCACTGTATTTATTATCAAAAAACAAAAACAAAACAAAACAAAAACCACGTGTAGGTGGACCCACACAGTTCAAACCCATGTTGTTCAAGGGTCAACTGTACATTAACTTTACTTCAAGAAATCTTAAACTTGAAAAAAAAAGGCAATAATCCTGATTCTCTTTCAGCTAGATATTATATTTCCCAAGTCTCACATGTAAGAAAATTTCCCAACTAGCCACTTCTACAGAATCATATCCTCCCATCCCTTTACAAAAGGTCTGTGACACTGTCTAATCCACAGGTTAGAAAACTGAAACTAATATGGTAATATAACCCTTCACCTTTTAAATAATATACCATTCTAGGTATCTTAATACCTGCTCAATACAAGGAAGGTTCATACAAATCCGATTCCAGATAAACAGTGGTACTGCTCTCTGAAAGCCTCCTGGTGTACACCAAAACCACCCTACATCTCCAGTCTGTATTGAGTGCACCTGCAAAGAACACCAGGAGAAAGTGCCCTGGCCCGGGAGTTTGGTCAGACCTGGGCTCTAATCTTGCCTTCCACTGATAATATCCACATATGAACTCTTTTTATAGTTTCAAGTTTACAGAGTAGGCTCACATGTAATTTGTCACTTAATCTGCAAGACAACTCTATGGGTAAACTGAGGTTCAGGGGAAGATGGAACTCACTCAAGTTAACAGTCTATAGTAAACTTAAGGCTCAAATGCCATTATTCTAAAAAATCCAAGTCCAGCGCTATCCTCACCTGAGCCACACCTGCCTCTGAAATCAGACTAATGGTATGAATACTAGCTCTACCAACATCTAGCGGAGACACCCTGGGTAAATGAGTTAAGTTTCAGTCGCCCTACCTGTAGGGCAATAATAGTATATCCCTCACAGGAGTGTTAGAAGAGAATTACGTGAATATGATATCTAAATAGTCAACATACAGTAGCTACCCTCACTTCCCATTAATGCAATGTCTGTACGCTTTGAAAAATACCTCATAAAAAAATTAAATTTATCTCTGGTTATTTATTTAATGTACCTACAAGGGAAAAATAACATCTTTCCTCAAAACTTTAGCCAGATATAATGAAAAACATAACATTTGCTCTGTTGCTGAAAAACTGGGCCATTGAACTATACTTGATCAGTCAGCTTGAAAGAGGCAATTTAAAAAGGACTGTCCCCTTTGCAATCAGTAAACTGTAGGTTCACTCCATTTTTTTTCCCCTCGGATTCAGAAACCTGGGGCTAAAGGGACTGGAGAGGTCATCCCATCTTATCTCTAGTTATCCAGTAAAAGATCCCTTGTTCAATAACCCCAAGAGATGGGCCATCAGTCTTAAAATACCTCCAGTGACAGAGAATTTATCACTTTTTGAGGCAGTTCACTCCACTGTTGGACAGCTCTAACTCTAATAATATATTCTTTGCTCACAGGAGCCAAAATCTGTCTTCCCATAACTTCTACCCTTTAGTCCTGGTTTCCCTAAAACAACCCCAAGGAATTCTTACTAATTCTTTAATATGACAGGCCTTCAAGTATTTGAAAATAAGAATCTTGGGGCGCCTGGGTGGCTCAGGCATTAAGCGTCTGCCTTCGGCTCAGGTCGTGATCCCGGGGTCCTGGGATCGAGCCATGCATTCGGCTCCCTGCTCAGAGGGGAGCCTGCTTCTCCCTCTCCCACTCCCCCTGCTTGTGTTCCCTCTCTCACTGTGTCTCTGTCAAACAAATAAATTCTTAAAAAAAAAAAAATGAAAAGAAACTTTTGAAAATTTCTAAAACTGAACTCCATTCTACCTCCCGCCCTACTTTAGACCACTCATATTCCAGTTCCTTAACACTTCCACATCACATGGTTTCCAAGCACTTCCTTCCTTCTTTTGCTTATTCACTAGTTTGGCTAATGCCCATCTTAAAATCTGGCAGTCCAGGCATTATCCAAGTATAAATGTAATCCAAGGTTACATGAACTTTCTTAACAGCCCTGCCACACAATTGACTCATGCTAAGCATGCAGTCCAACTAAAAATCCCAGATCTTCTTCAAAAATGCTGTCAAGCTGAGTCTTTCTATTCCCTTCTTTGTGCAAATATAAATGCTGGAATTTAAAATTTACTCCAGTTCAAGTTCATTTCGTTGGTGGTTTGAGTCTATCTTCCAACCTGTTAGATCATTTTGAATCTCGATTCTGTCATCTATGTCATCTACAAATCTAATAAGCACTCCCCTTTGTGTCATTATATAAATCACTGAAAAAATGTTAGACTTGGAAGATGGTGTGTTTAGGAATGAACTCACTGACTTTCATAATGCAACTACTTTCGAGATAGAACATGGGAATCACTGTGTTATTAAGTTTAGAACAGGACACATCTTTTCAAAGTAAAACAGTTTGGGGCAAAATTTCATTAGAAGACATTTCACTATGTCCAAATAATTTTTTCATCTTTCATCATTTACCCAGGATGAATCAACTAGTTTAATTTGATTGTACAAAATACAACTACAGGAAGCAGGAGGAGAGGTCACAGAGAAGTATCCAATATTGCAAAGGTGGTCTCAGGTATTTTGGTTACACAAGTAAATGAACATACCTTAAAACAAAAACTAATAAATACTCAAAATATACCTTCATGACAAGCTATTACCACAATCTTTACAATCAACAGAATCATTCATATCCATTAACAACACATTTCATTAAGACTGACATTCTGTATCTTAAAATATAATAAGGGAAAATACCAGAACTGGAACTCCAAATGTATTAACAGTCCATGACAAAAAAGAAGATTGTCCAAATCTTCAAGCAAATCTGCCAAAGGAAAAAAAAGTAAATGTTAATTTGGTCATAAAGACATCCTTCAAATTCAGGAACCATCTATCGATCTTCACAACTATCCAATACAATAACTGCAATGAGCTTATTAGCACTTTACTTTTGGTGCTATATTAACTCTTTCCTACCACTTACGGTTATTTAAGAACATGAATTCAGGACAGGAAATGAAGCCCCAAAGCAGTGCTTAAAGAAACAAATTTGGGGACGCCTGGGTGGCTCAGCCAGTTAAGCGACTGCCTTTGGCTCAGGTCATGATCCCGCTCCAGGATCGAGTTCCGCATCAGGCTCCCTGCTCAGCAGGGAGTCTGCTTCTCCCTTTGACCCTACCCCCTCTTGTACTCGAGATCTCTCTCAAATAAATAAAATCAAATCTTAAAAAAAAAGAAAAAATTTTGCTCTTAACTTAAAGACCAGATATGTTTCCCAAATTTTAAAAACTCAGGTTGTGATAGGGGCACCTGGGTAGTTCAGTCAGTTAAGTGTCCGACTCTTGATCTCAAGGTTTTGAGTTCAAGTCCCACGCTGGGTGTGGAGCCTACTCCAAAACAACAACAACAGGCTGTGATAGAGTCTAAGAAAGAATCTTATCACGGGAAAAAAAAATCTTGGTATTACTCAAATAGCCCGGCAGGTATAACATTTTGTCTGAAAACAAGAAAGTCAAATGCTGTTTGAAGCTCAGTTACTAAGTTTCCAAGAAACATTCACTATTTGTCCCAAAGGTCACCTGGCATCTATGTATTGACTGGATGTCAAGATATGGCCAATAACTGCACCTAAGAGAAGAATGTACCAGTTTCCTCAAGAGTCACTTCAGGACAACAGTGATCATTTTCACTTCAAAGGCAAAAAATAAATTTAAAACAACATTGTGAATAACTGCATTTTTGATCTTATACAAAACAACCAAGCAACCTTAGATCCTCCTTTTCCCCTCCCCCAGCCACAGACACACACACACACACCCCACTCCTCAATTTAATCTCAAAATTAGCTCTCATCTGACACCAACCAACAGAGTTAATTAGGCAGAAGCAGATGTAACTCAGCAGCTCTATGCTACAACCAGAATCAGTGTTAAAGCATACACACACACAGAGCTAGGAGAGGAACAAAATCAGTAGTCGCTTATCTGTAGCCAATTCTCAACTAAACACATGTATCTTATCCACTGCAAATTTTTTTAATCTTAGGCAGGTTTGTTACTGACATCCCGCTGCCCCACTATAAATTGGTATATGCTAAGAGAATAGATTGAAAACCAATTTAATTTTAGTCTAAGCAGTATCTAACTAGAAAGGCAAATCTACAGGAGAAAAAATGCATAATTCATTCAAAAGCCAAATAGAAATGCTTTTTTCCCCGATTTGGAATTAGCCACACCACTTCTCTTTTTCAGAGCACTAGGATTTGTTTTACATGTAGATAGGACATTCTATCAGACATACAACCCTAAAAATCATTATTCTCTTTTCATTTTATTTCTCTAAAATGAAAGTTGGACTAAAAGGCTATCAAAAAGAGAGGGAATCATTCCAAATTAATTCTGGGGACTCATGCGACATCAAATTAAATTATTCTATTTTCTACAGTTTTGAATCACTTTATTTTTAACTACAAAATAGTATCAGTAAATTATATGGTTGTATGGATGTATTTACATCATTCATTACAAACTATTCTAAACAGATCTAGAGAAATGCTTAGTCCAACACGAGCTTTTGGCTTCATTAGTATTATATAAATATCAACACTATTCAGAAATATTCACATCAGCATAAGAGGAGTCAAAATACCCTGGATTATAAATATTATGTGAAACCTCCTCAACGCTTTCACTAAAGCTGTGTGTTGTTTCAAAATCAATGTCATTAACACTCGAGTCGTATCATAGATGAGCCAAAAACAGTGGTTAAAAAAAATAAAGATTAACAATAGAGTTCACTCTTTTGTCATCCCGGGTTTTACTTGCTAACAGTTATTTTTAGTTTTCTCACTTTTATATGCTCCTGGATTCTTTCACAGCCTATTATGTAACTGAGTGAGGACCCACAAATCTTAACAGTATCTTCTGAAACAGAACATACAGTGCTTAAGGGAAGAGACCTTAACTTTTTTTCTTGTATAACCACTCAGCACAGGCTATTTGCACACGTGCTCAAAACAGTGTCCACAGTTAACAAGTATCTGCTACCTGACAACATCAAACATCATCCCATTTGTTAACTTTCAAGTCCTGGATATAACTATTTCCCAGAAAATTAATGCTCAAGGCCCCAAATATGTGGATTGGAAGAAGAGGATACAAATATTAATCAAAGAACCACCAACAAAATTTAGGAAGATATTCCCTGTATGCAGCCCTATGGTAGGTACTAGAGGCATAAGAAGCAATTCAAAAACAACAAAGCACTGTTTGGTAGTTCTTCAAAAAGATAAATAGGAAATTACCATAAGACTCCACAATTCAACATCTAAGTATATACCCTGATGAACTGTAAACAGTTACTCAAATAAGTACACACACACACACACACACACGTTCATAACAGCACTATTCGCAATAGCCAGAAAGTGGACGTAGACCAAATGTCCATCAACAGTTGAATGGAAACTGGGTGATGGGCATTAAGGAGGGCACACAATGGAGTGAACACTGGGTATTACATGCAACTGATGAATCACTGAACTCTACTTGAAACTAAGAATACACTAATGTTAGTGTATTAATACTAGTAATAATACACTATAATACACTGAAACTAATAACACTGTGTTAATTAACTGAATTTAAGTAAAATAAAAATTTTTAAAAGCAATAAAGTAAAAAGTTAAAAACAAACAGATGAATGGATTAACAAAAGATGGTATATCCATGCAGTGGAATATTATTCAGTCATAAAAAGAAATGAAATACTGACACATGCTACAGTGTGGACGAACCTTAAAAATATGTTGCAAAAGAAGCCAGACACAAAAAGTCACATATGGTATAATTCAATTTATATGAAACAGCCAAAATAGATTAATTCATACATAGAACATAGACTGGTGGGGCCTGGGGAGTGGAGAGATGAAGAGAAACTGCTTAATAGGTAAGGGATTTTATTGTAGATTGATGAAAAGGTTTTGGAACTAGATAGAGGTGGTGGTCACGCAACACTGGGAATGTACTAAATGTCACTGAATTTGTTCACTTTAAATGGTTAAATCTATATTATGTAAATTTCACCTAAGTCATTAAAAAAAAAAGAAGAAAGCACTAAACTATAATACCAACCATTTTCTGACACCTACTGTGGGTCAGGCGCTTTATAAAGATTATCAGTACATGTACACAGATTATCAGTAAACCTTAAAACAACTCTGTAAGGTAGCACTGTTGCCCGATTTTGCAAAAAGAAAACTGAGACATGACTCGGTCAACGCTTCAGATCACTAAGTCATGAATGATTTTACTTCAGATGCTAAAACCTAAACTCTTTCCTGTGTCTCCACTGGCTTTCCAAATTAGACTCCTTGGATCTCTTGTGAGAAAGTGCCTCAGGTATCACCTCCAGATGCCCCTGTGGGTTAAACACAAGGGTTACATAACTCCTTGCACCCAACAAAGGAGCTCCATTTTAACACTCCCATTCCTAATAGGCTTCTCCTGAAGCTTGACTTCACAGAACGGTTCGTCTGACTACAGAAGGGTAAAAGTCTGGAAACCAGTGTGACTTTACCTTGCTGAGTGGGCACAACACCCCTTGAGTGGATGGGACGTAAACTGGACCTTGAAAGACAAGGTAGAACTTGGACAACCTGCCCGGTTTCTTCACCCAAATGAAATGAAAATACAAATTCTTCACGGTCGAGTAAAAACCGACACCGTCTCAGAAGCCCTACATCTCTTTGTCTAACAGGAAGCTTTTAGCAATCTTAATATTTTAGCATTCATTTTCCACTTTGTATTATGCTCATTTGTGTCCTGACCTCATCTCCCTTACTAGAACTGTGAAATTCTTAAGAGCAGGATTCATGTTTGATTTCACCTTTGTTTGCCCCTAGATTTCCTAGAACCACTGCTTGAACACGAGAGGGGTGCCGTGCCTATTTGCTAGATGAACGCATCAGTGAATGAATGAAGGGAATCTAGCAGAGGGCACAGGAGCTAAGAATGAACTGCCTAAAAAAAGGGACACCAAGTCAATGTGCATGCCTTGAGCCAGTTAGGCGCTGAATAGAAGTAAGAAAGTTGGATGTAACAAAAACCAGGCTGGGGCGTGTGAACATGACAGATGAAGTAATAGGAAGCCAATGCAGGAGTAGTGACACAATACGGCATAGTGAAGTGCACCCACACACATGCACAAATTTGCTGAATGTCTGAATCACTCTGGCAATAGTATCCATCCAATATAAGTTGAAGGGAAGGATGACTGCACAAACAAAAGCAACCAGGACTTCATCTCTCCCAATATCAATCTTGTTCAACTTATATTTATGAGCCTAACTCACCAGCAAGCCCAGAGTAGGCACTCAATAAATGTTAATTGAATTGAGTATTTAATTCCCCATTTTTTGAGGAATAATACTAAATTCTTTCTCACTACTCATTAACATCGAGTGTTCAATTCACAAGCTAATAATGTTTTCCAAGGATTTTTAAGAGCCTAAATCACCATGAAAATTATCATTTCAACTAATACATATTATATTAATTGGAAGTTTAATTTTTCACGTCATGCTCTCCTAGTTGACAATATCCTTGTTATGTCATTAAACTGTAATTGTGTAAAGCTGCTTCAACAAACAATAACTGAACCATCAATAAACTATTACGGCTTCCATAATCCCTAGCAAAGATTAGTTTCAACATCATCATCACAAATTAGTAGAGACATGCCCCCAAATCTCCTGGTGAAGCCCAAGAATTAGATTTGCATAGTCATCCCCACATCTAAGTGCTCAATAGTTTCAGTCTCTAAACTTTAATCACACTGTTAGGAACCTCACAGGAAGTATGATCCCTTGTAAAACAGAGGATTTTAGAGACAAGATGAAAAGTCATTTGAAGTCATCAGGCCTTTGGAGCCAGGGTACACTGATTGGTAATGATATTATTATAATTAAGCACTCTCACTTAAGAAATAACTAAATTTAGAATGTCTTTTTTTGGCATTTAAAAATTCCTATTCAACCCTAGATTTCTTCCTAATTATAAATTAGCTTTAACCAGGTTTAATGACAAAGACTGAGAACGAAGTATTGAGAAAAAAAATCTGACATCTGAGTATTTAAAAAATTATTTTGAAAATACAGATCTTAAGAATTCTGCATTAGCTTTATTAAAAATGTCTTCAAAGAGGGTATCTTGTATAGCCTGAAAACCAATTACGGTTCCCCTTTGAGAACCTCAAGAAAACTACAGATCTATTTTTAAAAATGAACACATGTACATATAGTCATTTGCATACAATTTCAAGGGTGTATAGGACCTCTATCACCTATCCCAAGACGCCTTAAGGCCCACTAACTACCTACTTTAACATACACAGAGAGGTCAATAGTTTTACTGAGTTTCAAATAACTATCTCTATGTGTGCTTTTTTTTTTTTTTTTAAGATTTTTTGTGAGACAGACCACGAACGGTGGTGGGGGGGAGGTCAGAGGGAGAAGCAGACTCCCCAGGGAGCCTAAGTGACTCTGAGGCTCGATCCCAGGACCCTGAGATCATGACCTGAGCAGAAGGCAGACGCTTAACTGACTGAGCCACCAGGTACCCCTCTGTGTGCTTTAATGAGGACATGTTACATTATAAGTAAGAAAGTTACTCTCATTGGTTTTGGATATTATCAAATAGGGGTCTGAAATCTTATTCAACAAGGAGGTGTGCTGTGATGGGACATACCTAGAGAGTTCAGGGATCAAGTCCCCACTTTGCCAGCTACCTAAGCTGTGGGATACTGGACATGTTAATCAATCTAAGTCTCAGTTTTGTCCTCGGTGAAAAAGATTATACATCCCTGTTTGGCAGAACTGTTAAGAGGAATAATTGAGATAACAAATATGAAAGAACCAAGGATGGTGGCAGACACATAGCAGGAACACAATAAAATGCTAGCTCATAAAAGGAAAAAGGGCAATACAGTCAGCTGGAGACCTGTAAAATCTAATCTGGTTGAACTTTTGTCTATATGATCATTTTCTCCTAAGAGACAGGGGAAGTCAGCACCTGGCCCTTAGTTATAGTTGCAGCCAAGTAAAAGTTCAAGACAGCACACAGAAGAAAGTGAACAAAAGCAAAAATAGATCTGTAATGGCAAGGATAGGGTCAAGAACAGTGTATTTTACTCATAATCATACATCTTTTAAGGTCAATAAAGCTTTTAGAAGATAATACCGCACAGGAGAATATCTTCTTGACCTGAGGGTAGGAAAAGAGTCTTAAAACAAGACACAAAAAGCACTAACCATAAAGAAAAGACCAATAAATTTGACTCCATTAAAATTAAGAACTTCTGTTCATTAAAAGACACCGTAAAGTAAGTGAAAAAGCAAGCCACAGAATGGAAGTAGGCATTTGCAACACAGACACATGACAAAGGATCTGTATCTAGAGTAAATAAAGAACTTCGAGAAATACCAATAAAAGACACAAGGCCAATTTAAAAAATAAATAAGGGGCAGACTTGAACAGGAATTTTACAAATGAGGAAATTCAAATAGCCAATAAATGTATGAAAAGCTATTCAACCTGATTACTAACCAGTTAAATGCAAAGTTTACCAGATTCGCTAATTTGAAAAGCTGGCAAATATGAAATTTGAAGAGGACAAGAAGCAATGGGAATTCTTGTATAGCACAGAAGGAAATGTGGTCTGGTACGACACTTTGGAAAATAGTTTGACTAGTACCTAGTCAGGTTGAAGACAAGCATACCTCATCGACTAGAGCGACCATACAACTCATCACCCAGACACTTTTGAGAATTAAAGGTATTCTATTAATAATTACACTGTGACAACTAAGCTAGCATAAATGGTCACCCTGCCTATGAACTAGCAATTCCATTCCTACGTATACACCTTAGAGAAACATATGCATGTGTGTAACCAGATGACAAGTACAGGAACACTCACAGCAGCTCTTTTCACAATTTTCCCAAACTGGAAACAACTCAAATATCCAACAGCAGAATGGATGTTTTAAAAAAAAAAAAAATTGTGCAAGATTGTGAGTCTTACAAAAAGGTGCTTAAAGGTGCTTTGGGAATGCAAATTAAAACATTTTCAGGGAAGAAAAATATCCATTCATCACACTTCTCCCAACCATGCAATATTACCATTCTGCAAGCAAAGACTGATAACTGTAGCTCACACATCCCCTACTTTCATAAAGCAATTTTCTTTCTGCCTACTTTATACAAATACAAGCAAGTATATGCATGTGGAAAACTGAAGGTATTTTGTAGAAAACGATCTAAGAGTCTGAAAAGTCACCCGTTAGGAATCCTGGCATTTAATAAAGCCAGACCAGTTGGTTAACCAGTATGTAAAAATCCATGAAGTTTTTTGAAGTACATTAAAATTACTTATTAAATTCCTCAGCTACCTTTCCACACTCACCCTATTTTACCTTTCATTCACATTATGCCTTACATGTGACAGTTTCAATCTTATCTTCACAAGAAGTACATGAGATAACATTTGGCATAACAGCAATGACAGAACACCCACTCTACTCAGAGGCCCAGGTATGGCTGGTAAGTAAAACTTCTACTGATCATGTTATCACCCCCAACCAGTCATTCCCCTAAATTCCTCCTTTAATGTTACCACCTTCCTCTATCTTCTCTCTCTCTCTTAAGTCATCATTTCACCTCCCCAACCTTCAACCCTAAGTAGAGGTTCTCAGACCCTAAGTAGAGGTTCTCAGGTAAAAATCTTATCCTTTACCGAAACATGCAATATTTTCCTATTCTTCTTAAAAACATAAAGAGATTGCCCCAATTCATTTTGATACATATGTGAAGAATTTATGGGTAAGAATGGAATGAATGGAGTGTTTTATTTCAGGGCTATCCCCGAAAATCTAAGATACACAAGTAAGACAGAAGAATGTACTTCACTCACAATTATACCAAAATAGTAATGATGATAACTTTTTTGGAGCACCACAGAACACTATCCCAACATAATTAATTCCCATTTGCTACTTTCATCTCCTCTCCATATACAGAGGAGTCTTTATATATACTCTACCTTGGATTTCTTCCTACCTCCGCCCCAAACATCCTTGATACTAGGTTTATGGTTCTCTTTTCTTATTTTCCACATCTGTAATTCTTTATCACTATTATCTCACAACCTCTGTCCAATACTCTGTTTATCACATCCCAATACATTCTCCCAATTGCATGGCTTAAACTCCTTCATGGGGCACAGGAAACCATTTGTAATCTAGCCCCTCCTCTTCCTTTGCCCCTTGTCTCCCACAACTTCCTGCACTCTACCCATACCAAAGTACTTATAAATTCAAAAACACACAATGTCCTTTCCCAAGGTAATACTGGAGCTTCCCCGAGACAGACACCCTGCCCAGACACCAGACCTTCAAGACTTCAGCTCAAGTTTCACCCAAGAAATCCAGCCTGTCAACAACCTGGTCTCCCAAAGTAACACCTTTCTTTGCCCTATTCCCACTCCTGGTGCAGTCAACCAAATCACATTCACCCAGATCCACTGCCCAGCCCCACCCATTTTTTTTCCCACATCCACCACCTTTTCTCAATCCCCGTAAGATCTTCTGCTACAGATATTATGCAAGTTCTGCTTTGCTGTCTTATCATCATTCAAGAGTCTCCCAAGCATATCCATGTCATTCTTCCATGTTTTTTTAGTGCTTCATAGACCCCAGACTTCAATTCCAGTGCCAATTCACCCAGATACCTGCTTCCCACCACAGCAACAGTACTTGCTCCTCACTATCTACTCTGCACTGCTCTCAATACCACTCCATATCCACCACACCCAAACCTATGCTTGCTGCCCCAGATAACTGCAATCCCACCTTTCTGCATCATTTCACCTGTCCTCACATACCCCTCAGTTCCCCTTCCACATCTCCAATGTTGCACCTCTCCCTACCCTCACTTTGCACCTGCTTGCACACCTCCCGTTTCCTCTCGCACCCACCCCCTCAGTCTTTCTAGACATTCACGGGCCCCCCACCGTTCCCACCAGGTCACTCCCACTCAGAAAACCCCTCCAAACCCCCGCCTTCCAACCAACCGAGCCCCGCCCCACCCCGGTATCGCCCCGCCCCCTCCACCACCGAGCCCCGCCCCCCGCCCTGGAGGCCCTGCTGAGGGGCGGGGCCTGTCCCTCCTCCCTTTTCCCCCGCCCCCTACCGTCACGCTCAGGGGCAGCCTGACCCCGAGCGGCCCCGCGGTGACCCTCGCGCAGAGGCCTGTGGGAGGGGCGTCAGAAGCCCCCGATCCCCCCACCTTCCGCCCCCCTCCCGCCCAGTCTCCTCCCCCTGGGAATGTGCAGGGTGGGTGACAGACCTGGCCGCGCGCCACCGCCACCGCGCCTGCCGGGGGCGCTGCCGCTGCCTGAGAAAGAAGCCGCGGCTGCCGCCTGGAGGAGGTGCCGTCGCCTCCGCCACCGCTGCCGCCGCCGCCAGGGGTAGGAGCTAAGCCGCCGCCATTTTGTGTCCCCCTGTTGTTGTCGTTGACATGAATCCGACATGACACTGATTACAGCCCAATGGAGTCTCATTAAACCCGAGCCGCGGCCCCGCCCCGGCGCTGCTCCATTGGACGAGACCACAGACACTTAAGGCCAACCGTTGGCCTGCGGGTCTGTCCGTCACCCACACACTAGCCACTCTGCAGCCCATTGGGGCAGGTTCCTGCCGGTCATCTCGCCTCCGCATAGACACACCCCTCGACCCATCATCCCCCCTCCGGAACCACCCCGGGGGTGGGTCCACTGCCAGTACCAATCAACAGACTGCGGAGCCCGCCTCTTCTGGGCACCTATTGGTCCAGGCCTTTTTCTCTCTCCCAGACACCACGCCACCTCTACTGCCACCTACCCGCCCCCTCTACCTCTAGACATGGATTGGATCTACTCGCAGGAGAAGCGCTTGGCCTTATTGGCTGAAAGCAACGCCAATCAGAGGGTTTTTTCCCTCTCCCCTCCCCCACTCAACCCCAAATCCCCTAGCCCGCAGCTAAAGTTTGTGTGAGAGCTGATCGCTGGCGGCGGCCGCAGGATTTAGGGGTGGGCGCGCGCGGGCGCGCGCGGGCGGGCACGCGAAGTTAAAATTCGAGGTTCTCAGTCGCCAGCTCCCGCGGTGGAGCGCGCGGACGGGCGCGCCGCCCGGAGCGTTCCATCCCGCCCCCTCCTCCACCCTCTCCCGTCCCGTCCCGGGCGACTACTCGCCCGCCCCCTGGCTCGCATCCTTACCCCCCACACCCCCCTACCCTGCAAGCCCCAGGCCGGGTGCAGGCAGAACGATGTCGCTGCAGCCTCCTCGCCATCCCATGCCGAAGGGGAGCAAGCCCCCTACCCGCCGGGCGTGCACCCCCCGGCTCCACACTCGCCCGTGTCTGCAAGCACGTGCACCGTTCGCCGCTGCCTCCAGCCACCCCGGTCCCCGGCTAACCTCGCCTGCAGCCCGGCCAATCGCTTGCTGCCCTTTGTTGCTGCAGCCCGGGTCTCCCCGCTGCCTTCCTCAGCCTCCGCCTCGTCCTTTGCCAGCCGCCCGGGTCCGCAGCGCCGCGCTCCCCCCGCCCGGGACCCACCGCCGCCGCCTCCTTCTCCTCCTCCGCCTCCTCCTCCTCGGCTCCGGGCTGCAGCGCACAGAGCCCGAGGCAGCGCCGCCCAGCCCCGCTCCCCCCGCGCCGCCAGCTAGCCCGCCCGGCCCGGCCGGGGGCGCAGCCTGGACCCCGCCCGCCCCAGTCCCCGCCCCGGGGGTACCTGCCTCCGCCCTGGGGGGCTCCGCTTGCCGCCCTCGGGGGAGGGCGGGGATGCCGGTGTCCGCGGGAGGATGGGGAAGCCTGGGCCGTTTGGGGCGGGGAGTGTGCCCGCCAGGGCTGGGACTGAGAGGTGCGGTCCTCGCCAACGCGCCCCCCCCTCCCGCCGCTGTGGGCCCCAAACTTCGTCCTCCGCCCGGGCCTTACACCCTCGGGTGATCGCAGCAGTTTGGGGGTAGGAGATGCCTCGGGAGCTGTGTCTACCCTGATCAGGAGGAAGAGGGAGCAGTGACATTCAACGACCGCGGACAGGGCACGGCGGCAGCATCCTTGGGTGGGAGTGGGGATGTCAGACGCGGGCAGGAGGGGGGAAACTGCCCCCTCAAGATGCCCTCTCCCGGCCTGCGATGAGCTGGAGAGCTCAGAGCTGCGTTCTGAGTGCTTTCTTGGGCGGTGCAGCCGGATGGCAGAGGTGCTGGGGGCGGGGGGAGTGGGGGAAAGACCGCTGGGGGGCCCTTCCCCCCTCTCCTCTAGCCAGCGCTCTAAAGAAGGCTGATGGCGAAGTTCGGTTTTCCAGGCTTCCCCTGGGCCCCCCGAGTTCCTGAGGCCCACATGAGGGAGGCTGGGGCTCCTCTGGCCGCCCAGGCGAGGCCACTCTGACGCTGCCCACATGCCTCCCAGCGCCCTCCAGACTAAAAAGAGCGTTCCTCGCTCTTCCCGAGGATGGATGGGATGCTGGCAGGGGAGACTTCAGAAAATAGGAAAAGTAGGCTCGAGAAATGGCTCCTACAGAGTTGGAGTTCGAAGTTTCCCTTCTGAGGCGCCATTTCTTCGGGAGAGGGAGAACTATGGCTTTGTAAAAGAACCAAGTTCCAGGCTTGGTGGCCTGGATGGAAAACCACCTGTTGACTGAAGTCTGTCCCTGGAATCAGGGAGATTTGGGGCCCTGGCAGGGTGAGGCAAGGTGCCAGGGAGAGGCCCCCGGCTTCCTGCCCTGGTTGCCTCCAACATCCCCATGCCACTGACACTGCAGCAGCATCTTCAATTCCCCATTCAAAACCACTGTGCAAACTAGGTAGGTACTTTGTTAGTGCAACTTATCTCAGACAAAACAAGCAGCACAACCCTGTCAACAAATGCAGAGCACAATACACACTTCACTTTGTAAAGATGTCTGCTCCTCTGGGGGGTGAGCTGCCCCTACTTACATGCTTCTTGGCAACAAGGTGAGAAAGGAGCTAAGACAAAGGGCACAGAGTTGGATGAAAGGATAGAAAAAGGGAGAGGGGAGCTGAAGAGTTGTAATACTACACTCAAAACTGTCACCGGTTCCATTATAAACCCCTTTTATAGGTGTTTTATTACTTGGTTGTTAGTTTTTAAAACACAAACCTCTTTAGATTAAATCTTGGCATTCGCAGGCTCAGCTCAGGGAAACAAAACACAGGGAAAGTTCCCCCATCCACCCCCGGCTTGGCTACTTTTGAGCTACACTACTTTTGAGCTACATTACTGATAAACAAACAGCGGGTTGGGTTTCCTCAGTCTCTCTCTCTTATTTAGTTATCTTCAGTAGCTGGCTCAAGGTGAATTTTTACAAGCATTAGTTCATAATTCAGCCTAGTTCATTTAGGTATTTCAAAGAGTAGGACATTTATAAGGTAGGCTCTTTAAAAAATGCAGGTGCTGGGGTTTCTCTTCTCCCAAGAAGTTACTACATAAACTTAAGAATCCTGGCAGACACATTAGCCTTTATGTTCTATTTTTCCCCCCTATGGTCTGCCCAGATGCACTTTATTTTGTAACTTAGATTTGAGTCCCCCAGACTGCATTTTATCTCAAGTAATAAAAATAAACCACATCTTAATTAAAAACAAGTTTCAAAACCCCAAATCTGTACACTCAAACTTAAGTATGCTAAAGAAGCAACCGAAGACATTAAAAGCTAAAAAGTCCACATTTAAGATTGAATTGTAGGAGATTTATGAGCATCTAACACTTGCTATCACTAATGAGTTAGCCACATCAATTTCCAGTGAGACACCTTAAGAGCCACCTTTAGAGAGAATTGGTCCTTATTTGCCTAAACTTGTGCTCCCGTAAACCCAGGAGCTGGCAAACACAGAAGAGAGAAATATCTTTACCCAACATCTTGATGTGTTTTTTGATATTCTTTTCTTAGCATAGCTCTCTAACGGCCATGGCAAGGAAAGGGAATGTGTTGCTTTCCCCTTGATATTTCCCTCTGAGGTTACTTGTCCTTTGAGAAATCTTCGCTCTTCAGTTAAGTGGAACTGGAAAGGACCACAGAGGCATAGCCAGAGATACTTAATGCTTACTCCTAAACCTTTCTCTTATCTGTGGTATCTCATGTCCTCTGCTGAGCTGAACAGCTCAATTAAGAAGGTAACCTAGAAATAACTTGATTGAAAACCAAGCATCCTGCAAAAGTTGCAAGCTAACTGTGTTCGAGGATTATGAATCCAGGGGCTCATTTAACCAGTCCTCCTGCCTCCCTCTAAACCGCTGCCAGTAGCCACCTGGCAGAATTACTGGCCACAATTACTGACAAGGACATTCATACTGCTCAGTGAGGTCCATAGATCGCTGGCATCAGAATGATCTGGGCATGAGTGCCTAAAACACAGTTTCCTCAGCCTACCCCAGAGATTTTGATTCAGTAGGTGTCAAGTACGGCTCCCAACTCCACATTTTTAGCCCATAACTTGACTTGAAGCTTATGATCACTGAATTTGAGAACCACTGGCTAGGCTGAATCCTCTTCTTCCCCAGCTGGGAAGGAATGTATATTCTCTCAATGTCTTAACCAGGTTAAGTTCATCTCCAGTACTGGGATGATTCCGAGGTCTGACCTATTTGTCCTTGAGTTGTAAGGAAGGATAAAAAAGAATGCAGAGGAACTTCAGGAGCTGAAGGGAACCTGGAGGGTTTGATCTGTTGGGTTTGTTTACTTGCTCTGAGGCAAGCCAGACAAACCGCCTGATAAGAGGTATCACTTCTACAGACAAGTCCTTCTGGAGGAAATAAGGTAAGGAGGCAGCAAGCAGGGAACGCAAACTGATTTGTCCAGACCTCAGTGCATGATGAATCTACTTATTTCAGTTAGTCATTTAAAAAGCATTGGTCTGCACCCCACTTCCCACTGCCACATGAAATCCTCTCTTTTCATTGACCAGAAACGGTGTCCCCACAGGGTCACAAGGTCTAGTTACATCAGTCAAGGACAGAGGGGTCCTTGATGGGTCAAATCATCCATTTTTTTTTATTAAACTTTTTTTTTTTTTTGACAGAGAGAGACACAGCAAGAGAAGGAACACAAGCAGGGCGAGTGGGAGAGGGAGAAGCAGGCCTCCCGCTGAGCAGGGAGCCCGATGCGGGGCTTGATCCCAGGACCCTGGGATCATGACCTGAGCCGAAGGCAGACGCTTAATGACTGAGCCACCCAGGCGCCCCTCAAATCATCCATTTTTAATAGGCTAGCAATTTTAATCTATGGCTTTGTATGAACAGCCCATATTATCCTAAATACCAGTATTCTGTACCTACATCCCATTTGTGTGTTCCCACTTAAAAATCGTTCATGTCTTTAAAATGCATTCTGGATCAAGTCTACACTCCTTCATTAATCTACTTCTAAGGCTGTGTACATCTGCACACAACCGATTACTCATCTCTAGCTTCTCCCAGCCCAGCACACTCCTCTGTGCACAGCACACAGAGTTCCCTCTGCAGCTCTGCCTCCCTATATTATCTGATGAAGACCTTGAAGAAGGAGTCCTCCAAATCACAGCTTGGCTGCTGCCCCTTCTATGAAGTTTTCCTGATCTTTGCAGGTAGCCCGGAGAACTTTGAGCATACCTTTACTCCAGCCCTGGCACTTGTTAAGGGCACTGTTATTATTTGTTGAATTACAGAATAAATGAAAGTGCTTACCACACTCTCTTTTCATATTTTGCCCTTCTGTTTGCCGCATTAGCTTTTCTACGAATAGACCAGCTTGATCATCTGTGTAACTGCCCTATTACCTGACACATAGAAGCTACGTAATTAAAGAAACACAGTGAGTACATAGCTGTGGTTCCCAGGCCTGGCTGCATGTTAGAATCACCTGAGGAATTTTTCAACCAGCCTAATGCCTAAGTCCCACCCGAGGCCACTTAAATAAAAATACCTGGGGATGGGGGCGCCTGGGTGGCTCAGTTGGTTAAGCGACTGCCTTCGATTCAGGTCATGATCCTGGAGTCCTGGGATCGAGACCCGCATCGGGCTCCCTGCTCAGCAGGGAGTCTGCTTCTCCCTCTGACCCTCTTCCCCCTCGTGCTCTCTATCTCTCATTCTCTCTCTCTCAAATAAAAAAATAAAATCTTTGAAAAAATATCTGGGGATGTGGCCCATTCATCAGGGTTGTTTTTTGTTTTTGTTTTCGTTTTGGTTTTGGTTTTTTAGGGGGTTTTTTGGTTGGTGTTTTACACAGACTCCACACCCAACCTGGGGTTTGAATTCCTGTTGGAGATCAAGAGTCACATGCTCTACTGAGCCAAGCAAGCCAGGCGCCCCTTAGGTTGTTTTTTTTTTGGTTTTTTTTTTTAAAGCACCCTGTGCCATCAGAGTAAAAAAAATTTGATTTATATAAACCAGCAGGATGCCTCAAATTAACTGAGAAACTGAAGAAGAAAGGAGGATGGTAAAAGAGCTCAAAATTAGCTAAATGTTGCTAATTTTAGAGAGGGCAGAGTTCTCAGGGATCTTTCCATTTTTGTTGAGACTCAAAGGTGTGGTGGTCTTAATAAAGATTCAGTTTTTAGCACCAGGTTATCCCTAAGAAAATTTGAACTACCCCAATGGTTAATTTAATGATTCCCAGTTGTTTGGATCTTGAAATTTGGGGAAACTGACAGAGTTGCCAACTTTTCATTTTGATAATAAAGGCATTTTTAAAAAGAACTGCCATCTACTATCTGCATCATCTCATAGAAGAAAGGGCATTTTAGCTCCCAAAATAGTAAGAAAAACATACTCTCTGAATAAAGGATAGCCCCCCACCTCCATGAAATGAAAGTGGGCAACTTCACATCAACATGTAGAATTTTTCTTCCTCCCCCCACCCCCCCCACCCCCCGTTTTCAATGCAGACAGTGAAATCTTATCTCAAGTCTGGCTAGCTGACCGGAGTACATTTAGAAATCACTAAGCTATACTTTTCCAGGGGTTAAGAAACTATACATCATGTTGAGAATCTAACCACTAACAATTTTCTCCAATATGCCTTATGCAATGTGCTCAACTGATCAAAGGTGGTTTTCCCTTATTCTATCTTCAATACAGAAAGAAAATACACAACTTAGAGGGCCAGTTGCAAGAGTATATGGAAGACAGCATCAGGTTAAAAGTAGGACACCAGGTTTTTACCCATCTCTGCCACCAACTAATGTGTGTTCTTGGCAAATCACAGAGTAGTGTTATCTTAAAACTTGGGTTTTCTGGGATCGCATGCCCCATGTGGGCAGCGTAATCCTCAGAGCTTAACACAATGCCTGGTTCATCACAGATGCTCAAGAAATATTTGTGACATTAATGAAGAGATTAAATCAAGGGGGTTATTTTACATCATATATGGAAAATGGTCTTAACCAAGGCTCCAAATCCTACAACTTAAATAGTAAAGTACAAATCTCTGCCCTTATTAATTTATTATTAATTTACCCTGTGATTCCTAAAAGGTCATTATTCTTGTACGTAAAGTGCCTAAAGAATTGATGAAAGAATGAAACTTCTGAATAACTTTTTTTCCCACTGCATTTTTAATTGTAAACTTTTTATACATACTTGTCATAGAAAGTATGGATAATAAAGAAAGAGAAGGAAAATAAGGAGAAACATTAGTTGTAGGTCCTTACACTGAAAGATAATATTTTGGGACATTTTCTTCTAACTTTTTACCTCAGTCAAGATTTGTATTGTTAGTGGAGGTTGAGATAAAATTTTCAGCTAAGGAAACTAGAGAAGTAAAGAGTAACTTACAAGAACTTACTAGAATGCTGAGCCTATCAGAGGGTTATTATTATTCCATGTCTGGAAAAATACCAATTTTTCAATGGCATTACAGACAGAGATCCTGACGTAAGTCTTTCCAGCTATTAGGTGTTCAATGCACTCAACCTCCCATCATTCAAGTTAGCAAACCTAAAACATCCCCAAGAAAGCCAAGGGGATCCGCCTGGTGAACCATAAGACCAGCCTGCTGCCTTTCCTGGTATTAGCAACAAACTGCTCTTGGGAGAACATGGTTGAGCTTGATCATAACAACCTTGCCAGAAATTCCTTCAGGGTTGGACCCAGGGTTGGTTTATATTCTCCAATTTGCCTTGCACCATGGTAATAATAAACGATATTGAGTAAAATTAAAATAGAGGTAAGGAATCTGTTCTAGGGCCCCTGGGTGGCTCAGTTGGTTAAGCGACTGCCTTCGGCTCAGGTCATGATCCTGGAGTCCCAGGATCGAGTCCCACACAGGGTTCCCTGCTGAGGAGGAAGTCTGCTTCTCCCTCTGACTCTCCTCCCTCTCGTGCTTTCTGTCTCTCATTCTCTCTCTCTCTCAAATAAATAAAATCTTCAAAAAAAAAAAAAAAAGGAATCTGTTCCAAAATTCATGAATTAGATTGTAAACCTCATAAGCTTAAAGATTTCTTATGCAGTGTTTTACACATCATAAGCATTCAGGAAATATATGAAGTTTGGATAGATACATTTCCTAACCACTGTAAAAGAGTACTTCCTGTTACCAAATCGAAAACCACTTTTTATGTATGTTTGTTGAGGAGTATCTTTAAACATTTAACATTTTAGCATTTGACCAATGGGTGTGTTTTATTTATTATATACTACATTTGCTTTTTTTTTTTGCTATATATGTATATACACAGACTGGAGCCAGTTCCATCTGACTAAGCTCAAGAGTTCCATACTTCCTCTCCTTCGGAGAGGACGGAGCTCCTCTCCATCCCCACAAAGGTTTTAAGTGCCTCCTCTATAGAGTTTGTGGCCTATTAATCCACTCCATGTGGCTCTTCAGTGGCTGATGACATATATATCTAATAGCTGAGATGGAGATCTTCTGTTTTCTTTCAATTGTAATGCCACATATTGAATGATAACCTTCGGTAAAGTCTATAATGGCTCCTGATTTTGTTTCCTGAATCGTAACAGATGACGTGAAATAACAACTCTTAAGTTCAGTTTATTTGTTTGTAGTATCTCAATCTCTGGCAGAGAGATTAACGTTCACCAAATATTCCCCGTGCTCCCCTACATTTCCTAGCCTTCCTTCCAATTAGGTTAGAACCCTGTGGCTTGTTTCAGCCAATGGCTAATGAGCAGAAGTGGCATGCATGACTTCTGGGTCGAGAGAGTTAAGGAACCAGGGTGGTCATTCTCCATTCCTCTCTTTCCCTTCCGAAGCATCTCACAAGCCATGTGTCCCAGAGGAGGAGCTACAAGTTGGCAGAGCCATAATTAGCCTGGACCCTTAAGTGATTGAATGGAGCAGATTCTTCCTAACCTTCTCCTACACACACCCCACCACTTGCTTTGACATGTAATAGGAGAAATAAACATGGTTGGGTGAGTCCAAGGAGATGTTAAGTTTGTCTACTACAGTAGGCAATAGTGTTGCATAAGCTAAATTAATATATTCCCGAAAATACAATACTTTACAAATACCTTTCTTAAATCTCAGTGGCTGTCACTGAGGTAAGAGCACTTCCCTTCCCACAAATTATCCTTTCCTCCAAGTACCCCACTTGACAGCCCAGTGGCCAGAGTTGTGATGGATACGTCAGCTCTATCAAGTTATGTTGGAACTTCCCCACAGTACTTCAGCAAAACTACTGATGGGATGGAAAGAGTTAAAAAGTGGATTTGCTTCTCCATGTGAATAAAACCTGGGAAAGCCTGAAGCTGGAGTGTCCATTCTCAGGCGAGAATCTACCGTTTTGCCCCAACAGGGGAGAAAAGCAAGTCAGAATAACCTTAGCGCTTCAGTGTGACTACGTTGGCTTCCAAATAATTAACTTTCTCACGACTGTATAAATTGAGCTTTTTTGAAATATGGACATTCCTTGGGAAGACAGGGGCTGCTTCTGAGAGAGAAATTCTGCCCCAGTCCATTCTGTAGCCTCCTTGTATCTCCTCAGCCTAGTCCTGGAGCTCCAAGAAATGAGGAACAACCAAGGAGCTGATGTGCAACGTAGCAAGGAGAAGCACATTCTATTCCTGCTAATTAAAGGAGCAGGGGGACGCCTGTTGGTCCTTGGGTTGTATACTTCTGTGGCTCCACACAAAACCTCTAAAGATAAAAAACAGTGTGGGAACTCGGGATGCTGAAGTGGACTGAGAGAGCATGTTTGCGGAACATGGCTTTAGGGTGCTCCTCGGTGTAACTTTATTATTAATAGCTAGCGCTTGGGCAGTACTTACAGTGCTAAGTCATTTCCGCGAATAGCCTCATTTGATCATCACATTTCTTTTTAAATACTGCTACTGTCTCCCATTTTACAAACAAGGAAACTGTGGCCCCGAGGTGTTGAGCAGCTGGAAAGAGGTCAGAATTCCCACCTGGCTCAACATTGCCCTCTGGGGCCGCCGCTGCGGGGTGTGTGGGGCAGATCGCGAGCGCTGAGAGCCACTGCGCAACCCGCCCTCCCGCACTGCCCGGGCGGCGCCCGTGGGCCAGGGGCAGCCCTGAGAACCGACGCCCTCACCCAGGCACGCAGGCCCGAGGCCCCTGGCCAGACCGGAGACGGGCGCCACCGATGATCGGAACGAACGGAGGAGGGACGCCAGGGAGGGCAACGTGGTGTCTGGGGCGGAAGGAAGGCGTCGCGGCACGTGTCGGAAAAGAGAGAGAGAGAAGGTGCCGGGGCAGCTACGGAGGAAAGAACCGTCCCAGGCCAGGCCTTGAAGAAAGCCTGAGGCCCAACCATTTCCAGGCTGTAAGGACGCTGTAATAACCACTTTTGGGCTTGCAAAAGCCTCTCACTTCATTGCTCCAAGAATCCTTTTACAGGGAGAGAGACGAAGGGGCGAAGACACTACGGCTTCCCCCAGGCAGCGGCGGGAGCAGGGCCTTCTCAGCGCAGGGCCGGTGCCCGCCGTGCCCTCCCCCGCCAGCGCCGGGCGATGCTCTGCGCCCGTCATTCCGCATCGCACGGTGCCCGCTAAGTCACTCAGCTGTCACAATCCGGCCTGGAGCCGCAGGGTACGGAGTCATCCCGGCGAGACCCGGCCGGCCCGGGGGCGGGGGCCAGAAGGCCGGGCAGTGTCCGCGCGCGAAGGAGCACCAGGGGCATCTCGCCAAGCTGCTAAATTAGCCGGGCTGTTGTTTTGCTTTTAATTTTTGTGTGAATTCAAGAACAGGTCGCGGATGTCTTGGCAGCGTGTGAATGCGACCCTTTCCGAAAGAATTCCCCTTGCTGAAGGGCCTCTGTCAGGCGCGCAAAACTCGCAGTGAGAAGCGGGCTTTGGCAGAAGCCTCCTGCTCGCCCTCCTCGCTTCTGGTTACTCGGCCTCCCTTCCCCGCGGGCCTGCCTCCCGGAACCCCGCGCCTCCGGGGCCACCACCTCCCCCGCCTCGCCGGGCCGTGCGCCTGCCCCCTTCCAGCCAGGAAGAGGGAGCCAGGGCCCGAGTCTGGGCCTGGCATGGCCTCTGCGCCCTCCGCAGTCCGGGAGCCCTCGCCCGGCCCAGTGGCTGGGGAAAGCAGGCAGAAGGTTCTGGAAACGGACAGGCTTGCTCCTGGGCGAGCTGTATAAGGCGCTGTGAAAATGTGCGCCTGCCTCCGGGCACTCCAGCCTAGGAAGTCCCGAGGCCATCACCAGCCCGACATCAACAAACGGAAGGAAAGGGCCATTCCAGTGATGATGGCCCCAGACCATCATCATCCTTTGTTGCTCTAGCAGAAAGCGATACACAGCTGGTACATCCTAGTGTTGGTTTTCTTTAAGCACCACACCCAAGTCCTTGCTGCCACCTGCCTCAATCTGCATGTGCGCGATTTCTCCCAGAGGGTTTTGCCCCAGGCCTCCTAGACCTGGCTCTCCAGCTTCCCGGCAAGGCCACAGAGCCACAACACCCCATCTGGTTGCCCCGGCTGCTGCTTTTGCCCACGCTAGCCGGTGTCTTCAGCTGAGACTAGGTTAGAATCGACAGGTTACATTTGTAAGAAAGTTTAATATATTTTAAAAGTACATGGTCAACCATGAACACTTGACGAAAAAGTACAAAACAGCTAATAAATGTATGAAAAATGTTCAGATTCACTAGTTACTGAAGACCTGTGAGACAGTATTTTTTTTCCCTTCCAAAAGAGCAAAATGAAAATATGGAATTCTAAACGCCGGCCTGTGTGTGACAAATTTAGTATTAGTACTCAGTTGGGAGTCTAACCTGGTATGAGACTTCTGGAAAGTGATCTGACAAAGTTTATTGACAGCCTTGCAAACGCTCCACTCAGATGAGTGGGCTCTAAGTCAGGGGCTTGGGAGCCAAGCAGATATGAGTCCTGACCACCCACCATTGCAGCTGTGCAAGTGACTTTGCCTCTTTTAAATCCCTTTTCTCAAATAGGAGGAAAGTGGGGCTGCTCCTCCCTACCTCACAGGGCTGTTGTAGGAAGAGAAAAAATATAGGCTGCTTAACAGTGATGCTTGCTGCAATGGTTGTTATAAATTTTTGACCCGGTTATCTGGATTGTCCCAAGGAAATACGATGAGATGTGGAGAGCGATTCATACACAAAAGGTTTGCGTGCACGCGCGCGCGCGCGCACAGACACACACACAAAGTCTATCTAGCATAGCTTATGAAAACATGGAAACCACAGCCATGTACCCAGCATTAGTGGAAAAGTTAAGAAAATTATGGTATGGTTTTATAAATACATTCTGTGATAGCATATGATATGTACTGTTCTGTACCTTGCTTTTTTCAATTAATAGTATATTTTACAAGTTTTAAGTGTGTCTGCAGGATGAAAGCCTAACATTGGAATTGTTGGGTCAAAGGATGTGCATTTTACATTTTGAAAACTACGGCCAACTTGCCCCATAGAGAGGTTGTCCAATGCACACCCCCCTCACAGATACTGGAAAGCCTGTTTCCCCAGCTCTCTGCAATAAAATTATCAACCTTTTATTCTTGGCTAAGGTGGAAGTGGTAGCCCATTGAAATTTCAATTTGCATTTCTCTTATTATGAGTGAGGTTGAGCACCTTTACATATGTTTAAGAGCCATTCGTATTTCCTTTTCACTGAATTGTAGGCTCAAGTAACTTTGGCCGCAGTTTCTATTGAGTAGTGGGTCTTTTTTTTTTTTTTGCATTGTTTTAGCCCTCGGGCTGACACATATGCAAATGTATTTTTCCTCCAGTTTATCACTTGTTTTTAAGTTTTGGGTGGTTTTTCCATTCACCCTTAAAAAAAATGCATTGTCTAGGTTCTAAACAGTTGCTTTTTCTGTGCGATAACACACTCTATTGTCCGCACCCACCGACTCTTCTGTCTCTGAGCTCCTTCAGGGCAGGGACCATGACTTTCATCTAGTTCACTCCGTGAAGCCCCAGTGGGCACCCACCAGATTCTTGTTCAGTGACTATAGTCCCACCTTGAGAATGAGTGCCAAGAACCTGTGCTCTTGTAGGTAAATTTACACAGTATACAAGGAAAAAACATTCTCGATTTCTATCAACTTATGCCACTTGCCACAAAACAGTCACATTCAAACTGTGACAAACACATAGTAAATTTTCACAGTCATATCCCAGCCTCAGAGGTCACCAGCCTCAACATCCAAAAGCACATGAGTTGAGAAATCCGCCCCTAGCCTCCCAGCCAGCTTAGCCCCAGCCCAGCCCCGGGCAGACTCACTGTGCTCTGGGTCCCCACTAAGCGGGCTGACGGGCAAGCCCCCATCCGCAGGGCCTGGGTCCGCTTTGGAAGACCCTCAACTCGTCTTCTCGGGGGCCTGGGAGGAAAAGGAAAGTCCCTTTCTAACAGCAGAGAGCCGGGTGGCTCAGATTGTGTCATGCAAATGATTAACTCTAATCTATGGAGATTTTGGAGCATTCCTGGCCTCACCAGGAAAAACCAAGAAAATTCAAATTTAAAAAAAGGCAGAGGAAGAGAGATTAGAACTATTTACAGCCTTGAGCAGAGGTGGGCCAGGCGAGGCAACGCTGCCAGGTGTCTCATATATTACTGCTGATCAGGGGTAAAATTGGCCAGAGGTATGAAATTAAACCTTGTCCTCGAAGCTGACTGCATTTTGGAGCTTCGCCATCAGTCTCGGTTTTCGAAGAGCCACATTTCATGAGCAAGGGACATCGTTGTGACATGAGGAGGGCTGTGTTCAGGCTTCCGATACTCTACTCACATGGCTTAACCCCCTCTCCCCAGAAAGCGTAAGGGAGCCACTCGAAACTATGACTCCAACCAGACCAGAGATAGCGGAGATATTTTTATATTTTTGCATATAGTAAAGGCTTTTTTATTTCAAATTTTTTTATTTTGAAAAATGTCAAATTTACAGAAAATTTGCAAAAACAATTCAATGAAATCCCATACACTCTTTACCTAGATTCACCAGTTATTTTTGCTACATTTGCTTTATCTCTCTGTATACAATATATACTATTCGTACCTTTTTAACGAACTATGAGGGCAAATTTAGACTTCTACCCCTAAATATTTCTATCTTTGCTGCTAACATTAAGGACAGCCTTTTAAATAATTACAGTACAATTATCAAATTCAGAAAATTTAACATTGTTAAATTACTGTTATCTAATCTGCAGTTCATATTCAAATTTCACTAATTGTCCCAATAAAGCTCTTAATAGCTTTTTTGTTTCCAGACCAGGATCCAATCCTGGCTCCATTTAGTTGTTTTGTCTTCTTAATTTCCTTTAATCTGGAAGAATTCCTCAACCTGATCTTTATGACCTTGATATTTTTAAAGATCACAGGCCAGTTATTACATAGAATTTCCTTTAGTTTGGGTTTTCTGATGTTTTTCTCGTGATTCGATTCAGATTATGCATTTTTGATAAAAAATACCTTTAATTGCTCATGCTTCTTTGTATAGTATAACCAAATTATCAAGTGAGTCATATTTTGAAACAAATTTTTTCATTACAGTTCATATTCATTTGCAGCTTATTTTCTAATACACTATTTTCTACATTTTTGTACTATTTTGGTCAATTTTCAACATGGTAAAATACATTTTTTTGCATTTAGTGTTCTTTTTTGTTTGTCTTGGATTTGGGGGGGTTTTTTTGTTTGTTTTTGTAACCTTTTGCCCAACATGGGGTTTGAACTCACCACCCAATGATCAAGAGTCGCCTGCTCCACTGTCAGCCAGGTGTTTATTATTTTGAACACAGATCAGGATGTCTCTTGCTGGCTCACTCTCTTTTCGTCAGGTGTTTTTTGCATCTGTTTATAATATTTGGATATTGACAGTTTATCTTGAAATTAAAAAGTCGTTCCCCCCAGACCAAGTCTCTTTTGTTCTCCTTTGCATCCCTGTGTCTAGCAACAGTAATATCTGGCAACACTCAGGAAGCCTTTGGGAAACACTGGTAAACTCAGTGAATTAATTTCGTGGATGCACACTGGATTTTCTCAATTCAGGTCCTATGCAGCAAATGGTGTTGGTTTTTATTAATTACTGGACACATTGAGAAACAGAAGAATTCAGGGATTACAATTTTACAAAAATCTTTTCTACTGATGATTTAAGTATCTCAATCTTCCAATGAGCCCAAAGTCCACCATCTTTGACTGAAGCCCTACTTGAGCACTAGTACATTTGAAAAGGGAAGGCTGTGGCTGGAGGTGGGGAGTTGGCTGGTCAGAAGCTGGGTTTCTCTGAGGAAAGGCTCCTCCCAGAAATGCAGGCAGAGACAGGCCGGGGGCTTTCAGGCTCTACTGAAGGACACCAAGCCTGAATGCAGAGAATGTGACCTCAGTCACTCCTTAGTTTGAACCTTCTAACCTGCAGTCTGGTTCACAGTCACGTCAGCCTGAAGCTCTGGGCACTTGGTGGGCTAGAGTCTGCCCACCTCTCCCGGCTCAGCCTTACCATTGTTCCTCTTCTCTCCTCGGAGTTCGGATGTTTGCTTCACTGATGAAAAGAGGCTCAAATTCACAGAGAATTACACAAAAGTAAACTATAATGAAATATCCGTTTAAATTGATCAGACTGGCAAAGATCAGATAGATTAATTATATCCAGGAATGTGGCCAAAAATACTTTTATAGACTTTCATATATTTTACGGCATCTGCTTAAATTTAAGGTGTCTCTACCTGTGGATCAAACTAGTCCACCCTGGGAATCTTTCCTATAGAAATACTCGCATATGGGCGCCTGGGTGGCTCAGTTGGTTGGGCGACTGCCTTCGGCTCGGGTCATGATCCTGGAGTCCCGGGATCGAGTCCCGCATCGGGCTCCCCGCTCGGCAGGGAGTCTGCTTCTCCCTCTGACCCTCTCCCCTCTCATGCTCTATCTCATTCTCTCTCTCAAATAAATAAATAAAATCTTTAAAAAAAAAAAAAAAAAAAAAAGAAATACTCGCATAAATACAGAAAGAAATACATAAAAGTATGTTTGCTGTAAGTCTTTTGTAGTAAGGAAAACACGGAAACTGCTCACTCAACTGTCCACCAATAAGGGCTTATAGGGAGATACAATTGGCTGTCAAAGAGCTTAGAAAAAGAACAAGGTAGATCTGCATGTCCAAGATATATTGTTAAACGGAAAAAGCAATTTGCAAAACAGATTAAATATGGTTATTAATATTGTGAAAATATTAATTAGCTTAATTTTAATATATGCACAGCTAAAAATCTGGAAAACCTACATTAAACTACAAACAATGATTAGCTCAGAAATGTGGGATTATAGGAGGCTTTCACATTCTCTGTTCTGTACATTTGTGGGTTTTTTTGTTTTGTTTTTTTAAGATTTTATTTATTTGAGAAAGAGAGAGCATGAGCAGGGAGAGGAGCAGAGGGAGAAGCAGACGCCGTGCTGAGCAGGGAGCCTGACATGGACTCCATCCCAAGACCGGAGATCGTGACCTGAACTGAAGGTAGATGCTTAACCAACTGAGCCACCCAGGTGCTCCTGTTCTGTACATTTGTGATGTTTAAAATTTTTGTAAGAAATATTTGAGGGGCACCTGTCTGGCTCAGTGTGTGGGGTATGCAACTCTTGATCTTGGGGTCGTGAGTTTGAACCCCACGATGGGGGTAGAGACGGCTTAAAAACGCACACAAAAAAAGAACTATTATTTGAAAATCAGATAAAAACCCACAAAGATTTAAAAAAAAGCCCACTAGTCAAAAAAACTGGTAGTGTGTGGAACCAGGAAATTGGTGGGGGTCCAGATGCAGCAAGACTGACCACGTGTTGACAACTGCTGAAGCTATGGAAGGGGTATGTAGAGATTCTTTCTATTCTCTAAATTCATACATGTTAGAATATTTCATAATAAAAAGTAAAACAACAACAAAACAACCCACGAGAAAACCTCAATGGCCAGGGCAACAGCAAGTACTGCCTGCATGTCAGTTACGGAACGGTGGAGTTCTACACAGTTCCTTAAACATCTAAGTTTAGATTTTAGTGGGTAGAGAATGAGGTGCATTATTTAGAAGTATGAAAACTGGGGGCACC
Organism: Zalophus californianus; assembly: GCF_009762305.2. Taxonomy (NCBI): domain Eukaryota; kingdom Metazoa; phylum Chordata; class Mammalia; order Carnivora; family Otariidae; genus Zalophus; species Zalophus californianus. Next base: position 35,313,592 of record NC_045609.1, on the reverse strand, counting down.
TGGGTAGCTCAGTCGATTAAGCGTCTGCCTTCGGCTCAGGTCATGATCCCAGGGTCCTGGGATTGAGCCCCTCATCGGGCTCCTTCCTCAGCGGGGAGCCTGCTTCTCCCTGCCTGCCGCTCTGCTTAGTTGTGTTCTCTATCTTTGTCAAATAAGTAAATAAAATCTTAAAAAAAAAAAAAGTATGAAAACTGATTTTTAGAAAAAATTTATATTTTATGTTAAATAAAATTATATTTTATATTTTTATACTTTGTATAAATCTAGTTGGAGAGAAGGATTAGGGGTGAGGAGGCTGACTAGAAATCACTTTGCCACAGGCCAGCAGCAAAAAGGTAGAAAAGAAGGATCCGTTAGGGGGTGCCTGGGTGGCTCAGTCGTTAAGCATCTGCCTTCAGCTCAGGTCATGATCCCAGGGTCCTGGGATCGAGCTCCACATCGGGCTCTCTGCTCGGTGGGAAGCCTGCTTCTCCCTCTCCCACTCCCCCTGCTTGTGTTCCCTCTCTTGCTGTGTCTCTCTCTGTCAAATAAATAAATAAAATCTTTAAAAAAAAAAAAGTATCAGAGGTAGGATGGAAGACCCACAGAAAAGTCAGGGCGCCCCGGCTGGCTCACTCAGAAGAGCATGCGGCTGTTGATCTCGGGGTTGTGGGTTGGAGCCCCGTGTTGGGTGTAGAGATTACTGAAAAAACAAAACAAGGCAAAAAAACCTTAAAAAAAAAAACTGTCATGGTGACTGTTGGAGGATGGGGAGGTGCAAGAGGACTCCCAGCTAACATCGCAGTTCTGCTTCAGAGAATTTGGTAGGCTGGTGGGGCCGTCGACAGACTCAGGAACCCGTCGGTTTTTTGAGTGCCACACTCCCGTCTGCTTTGTCCGCACTGCCCACCCAGGAAACCGCCCCAGGCTCTCTAGCTGCCTTTGAGCTGGCTCTTGCCTGGATTAAGCAGAGCTTGAACAACTCGCCTCTACCTGTATTCCACTTTTTCCTCTCTATTCCAACCAACTCCATTTTCCATTTCTTGTAGGGTTCCGTATTTGGCTATAGGAGTTAGCCAGCAGGGTGTGTGTGGTTGTGTGTGTGTGTGGGTGTGTGTTGTAATATTCATTTATTCATCTAGTGTCTTTAAGTACCTACAAACCCAGATGTTGTTTGAGCACACACAAAAATGAATAGAATAGACAAGTTACTGGTCTTCTGGAGCCTACCATCCATTTTTCCACCATCACATAAGTAGTTGTGTTTGTTTTTCTCCTTTAAAAAATTATTATTATCATTGTAGTAAAATACACATAACATAAAATGTACCATCCTGGGCGCCTGGGTGGCTCAGTCGTTAAGCGTCTGCCTTCGGCTCAGGTCATGATCCCAGGGTCCTGGGATCGAGTCCCACGTCGGGCTCCCCACTCAGCAGGAAGCTTGCTTCTCCCTCTCCCACGCTCCCTGCTTGCGTTCCCTCTCTTGCTGTCTCTCTCTCTGTTAAAAAATAAATTAAAAAATCTTTAAAAAAATAAAATAAAATAAAATATACCATCCTAACCATTTTTAAACATACATTTAGGCATTAATTACATTCATTCTCGCAAGAGTGAAACTCCTCTCCTTACCTATTAAATAATAACTGCCTATTGCAGCCCTCCTCCCTGCCCCTAGCAACCACCATTCTGCTTTCTCTCTATTCTATTTCTGTCTCTGAGTAGATACGTACCTCAGATAAATGGAGTTATACAGTATTTGTCTTTTTGTGCCTAGCTTATTTCATTTAGCATATGGTCCTCTAGGTTCATCCATGTTGTAGCATGTGTCAGAATTCTTTTCCTTCTTAAGGCTGAATTAACATTCTGTTGTATGTATAGCCCATATTTTCTTGGGTTGCTTCCACCTTTGGGGTATTGTGATAATGCTGCTGTGAACATGGGCGTGCAAATATTTCTTTGAATCTCTGCTTTCAAGTCTTCAGGTATATAACCAGAAGTGGAATTGCTGGATCATATGGTAATTCTATTTTTAATTTTTTTGAGGAACTGCCCTGCTGTTTTCTATAGCAACTGCACTATTTTACATTCTCACCAACAGTGAACCACAGGGGTTCTGATTTCTCCAAATCCTCACACACTTCTTAGGTTGTTTGCTTGTTTGTTTTTGTAGCAGCCATCCTAATGGGTGGGAAGTGGCAGGATAGATTTTAAAATATTAAACTGATTTGCAACTAATATTGCTCAAGGATACACGATTTTCAACTCGAAAGCTTCTTTCGCCCTATATTAAACCACCGCAATCAGAGGCAGGAAGCTTTGGGAAGGACCAGCGGTGAGTCCCCTTCTTGCCAGGTGCTTAATCCCAGCATCCTGAATACAGCATACTGGAGGATTCAAAACAGTCTTTTTGTTTTGTTTTGTTTTGTTTTGTTTTGTTTTGTTTTGTTTTAGTGAGCAAGAGAGAGAGCACGAGTAGGGGGAGGAGCAGAGGGAGAAGAAGCAGACTCCCCGCTGAGCAGGGAGGCTGACTGGGATTCGACCCAGGGATCATGACCTGAGCGGAAGGCAGACGCTTAACCTACTGAGCCACCCAGGTGCCCTGGAGGGTTCAGTTTACTCCATATAGAGTTGCACTTTAGATCAGTTTAAGTTTACATGAGTTAATTCATTTAAGCACTTAGAACAGGGCCTGACATATCATAAGCTCTGTGTAAGCACTTGTTAAATAAAATAATAAAAATGTTTTTCTAGTTTTGTGGCTTCTTTGGAGGTACTGATGGAATGTAAGAATTGCATATTATCCTGGAAAGAAATATTAGTTTAGCAAAGCTTTACGGAAAGCCTGTATACCCAAGATTATTTGAGGCACTGGAAGGGGACACAGGAGATGGCCCCTCACTGCGGGGGGACTGTGGCACACCAGTAGGAACAGTTTCTGAACTTCAAGTTTCGGCTTACCCTGAATTAAAAACATGAGTGCTCAGCTTGCATCGACTCTGGAACAGCACCACATGCTGGGCACTGTTCTGGGCATTTTATACGCCATTTCTAATCCTCGCCATAGCCTTCTAAAGCAGAAATTAATCCCAATGTACAGATGATGAAATCTAGACCCTATGGAGTTCAGTGACTTGTCCAAGATGGGGAGCATGGTAGGAGAGAAGTCTAGGAGGGAAACAGGGCCAGCTCACCCCAGAGCTTGAGACCTTCAGGTTCATGAGCTTCTGCCTTTTATGGAGTCTTGCCACAAGCCAGGATAAGCCTTTACATGCAGGACTCATCATGGGGCTCATCATTAGTGGAAGAACCTTCAGGGAGGGACTTTCACCAAAGAGAAACTGGAGGCAGAGTGAAGCTAAATCATCAGCTAGGAAAAAGTGGGTTCATTCCCCAGTTGCCAGACACCTGGAAGGGTGTTTAAGCACTAACTAAGGGTTTAAAAAGAGTCCTCTTGGGGCGCCTGGGTGGCTCAGTCGTTAAGCGTCTGCCTTCGGTTCAGGTCATGATCCCAGGGTACTGGGATCGAGCCCCGCAAGGGGCTCCCTGCTCAGCAGGAAGCCCGCTTCTCCCTCTCCCACTCCCCCTGCTTGTGTTCCAGCTCTCGCTGTGTCTCTCTCTGTCAAATAAATAAATAAAATCTTAAAAAAAGAGAGAGAGAGAGAGAGAGAGACCTCTTGCATCAAAATCACCTTTGCATATCAAAATGCAGACCCCAGGGCCCCCACCCCAGGCCTGCTAAATAAAAATCCGTTTAGGATTTGGATATTTCAATAAAGCTTTCCCTGGAGCCTAAAAATGAGGGAAACAGCCCACTGAGAGTTAAACCATGAAATCAGCATTAAAGAATCCAGGCAAGATACGCAGTCACATCTAAAGGGACAGATGAGTCTTCCTCTTCCCTCTTAACACTAACCAGATTGATTGTATTTACAAAATAAGGGATGGATGAATAGGAGAAAATGTTATGACCTTGTCATAGAGGAGCATTTCTTAAACAAGGCCCAAAAAGTACAAACCTTAAAAGGATTCAAATATTCAACTGTATAAAAATTAAAAACTTCTGTATAACAAAAGATGTCTTTAAAAAAAAAGTGATGACAAGCCAGAGAGGGGAGAAGCTATTTACATTACATTTAATCAACAACAGATTGTGTATAATTAACACAAGCTCAATATCTAAAATATATAAAGAACTTTTAAAAAATCAATTTTAAAAAAGAGAGAGGGGCACCTGGGTAGCTCAGTCGGTTGAACATCTGCCTTCGGCTCAGGTCATGATCCTGGGTCCTGGGATCAAGCCCCACGTCGTTGGGCTCCCTGCTCAGCGGTGAGTCTGCTTCTCCCTCTGCCCTTCCCCCTGCTCATGCTCTCTCTCTCTTTCTCTCAAATAAATAAAAATCTTTAAAAATAAAGATAAATAGGGCGCCTGGGTGGCTCAGTTGGTCGGGCGACTGCCTTTGGCTCAGGTCATGATCCTGGAGTCCCAGGATCGAGTCCCGCATCGGGCTCCCTGCTCAGCAGGGAGTCTGCTTCTCCCTCTGACCCTCTTCCCTCTCCTGCTCTCTGTCTCTCATTCTCTCTCAAATAAATGGATAAAATCTTTAAAAATAAATAAATAAATAAATAAAAGCTTATCTTAAAAAAAATAAAATAAAGATAAATAAATTTTAAAAGGGAGCTATATCTTAGAATATTGACCAAAGGACATGATCAGGTGGTTAGAAGAAAAGCCCAAACCACAAATAAATGTGTGGAAAGGTGTTCAGCTTTACCGGGGATAGAAAAATGCAAATTGAAACCACAGAGAGACATTTTAAGGGCCAGGGAGGCTAGACAACAAACGAAACTTCACACACAACTGATGCCCATGTAAAGTGGGACGCGCTCTTTGCAGAGAAATTTGGCAAGAACTAATAACATTAAAGAGGCAAATACCCCACAATCCCAGCAATTCTTCTAGAAAAATTCTCCCACATCGGCTCAAGGGACAAATAAAAAAAAAAAAAGTCCACTGTATCATTGTATATAATAAAAATGGAGACAATTTAAACTAATAGAGTGAATAAATAAGTGTATATCCTAGAGTAGAACACCATGCAAAAGTTAAAATAAATGAACGAGATGTAACAATAAATATCAAATACTTGAATCAACATTTTATTTTTTTTTAAGATTTTATTTATTTATCTGAAAGAGAGAGAGCACAAGCTGGGGGGGTGGGGAGAGCAGAGGGAGAGGAAGAAGCAGACTCCCTGCTGAACAGGGAGCCTGACTTGAGCCTGGATCCCAGGACCCGGGGATCATGACCTGAGCCAAAGGCAGACACCCAACTGACTGAGCCACCCAGGTGCCCTGAATCAACATCTTAAAATAGAAGTCAGATCATCACATCCCTCCTCTGCTCCAAACACTTCAATGGTCCCCCCATTCCATGAGGAAAGAAAAATTTTCACAATGGCCTACAAGCTTCTCTGTGTTTGGCATCCTCTATCCCATCTCTTATTTTTCTGACATTACCTGGAATGTGCTCCATGACTTCCTCCTTCACTTCCATCAAGTCTCCGTTCAGATGTCACCTTTAACGTGAGGCACACCCCAATCACCCAGTTTACAATTTATAATTACAATTATAAATTACAGTCAAAAATGCCTCTCCCCTAGATGCTCAAGCCCACCTGTCCTGTTGTACTTTTCCTCTCTCTCTAGCATGATCTCCTTTAAATATATCATTCCCATATATTAGTTTTTGTCTTCCCCTAGTAGAAAGTAAGTTGCATGAGGGCAGAGATCTTTGTCAGCTTTGTTTCCTGCTGTATCCCAGACTCCAAGAATGAATGAACACAGCTAAATCTCAAAATCATATTAACCAATAAAATCATGATGCAGAAGGACATTTATGGTATGATATCACACTACATAAAGTTCTAAGACCTGTAAAACAATACTGCATATTGTTTATATATGCATACATTTAGTAAAAGTATAAAAACTTGAGGGAATGATAAATTTAGGATAGTAATTATCTCTCATTTTGGGAGTTGGGGCACGGATTGCAATTTATTTGTAAAGTTTTGTCTTAAAAAATTGATGTGAGACAAATATGACAAAATCTTGACACTTGGCAAAGCTGAGAAAATAATTCTAGTGTTTTCTTTGCAAGGCTTGAAATATTCCATAACTTTAGAAGAAAAAAAAAAATAAATGGCTTCAAAAAGAGTTAGGTTAGCCTGACTAAGCTAGACAAGGACAAAAGCTTGGAGAGAAGCTGTGCCACCAGGAAATCATTGCAGTTCCTTTAGCTAAGACCACTCTATTCTGAAAGGAAGCTATCAACTAGGAAGTACTGAGCCACTAAAGGCCACTAAGTGCTGGCAAGGATGTGGAGTGATTGACACTTTCAGACACACTGGAAAACTCTCTGTCAGCATTATTAAAGCTGAACAGATGATGTCCTATGATACAGCAATTCTGCTCTCAAGGATATAACTAACAGAAATGCATAGGCAAGACCTCAAAAGACATGTACAAGAATATTCATAGCATGGGGCGCCTGGGTGGCTCAGTCGTTAAGCGTCTGCCTTCGGCTCAGGTCGTGATCCTAGAGCCCCATGTCGGGCTCCCTGCTCCACAGGAAGCCTGCTTCTCCCTCTCCTGCTCCCCCTGCTTGAGTTCCCTCTCTCGCTGTGTCTCTCTCTGTCAAATAAATAAATAAAATCTTAAAAAAAAAAAAGAATATTCATAGCAGCATCATTCGTAATCGTCATGAACTGGAAACAACCCAAATGTCCACCAAGAGAACAGATCTATATGGGGCACCTGGGTGGCTCAGTCGGTTAAGCAACTGCCTTCCACTCAGCTCTCCTGGGATCGAGTCCCACATCCCCACATCGGGCTCCCTGCTCAACAGGGAGCCTGCTTATCCCTCTCCCTCTGCCCCTCCACTCTGCTCCTGCTCTTTCTCTCAAATAAATAAATAAAATCTTAAAAAAAAGAGAGAGAGAACAGATATATAAACTGCAGTGTATTCATATTGGAGTACTTAGAACAATGAAAATTAACTACAGCACATACAGCACCACAGGTAATGTTGAATCCAAAAAGCCAGATACAAAAAAATTCATGCTGTATGATTTCATTTATATATGGTTAAAAATCAGCAAAATGAAAATGGGGTGTTAGAAGCCATGAAACTGTTCAGTTTGGAGAAGAGGGAGGAGGTAGTAGTTGGGAGGAGTCACAGGGGGTTAGAATTTCTTGACTGGGGGGTGGTTCCAAGGTTTGGTTCACTTTGTTTGTTTTTTTTTAAGATTTTATTTTTTAAGTAATCTATACACCCGATGTGGGGTTCCAACTCACAACTTCAAGATCAAGAGTCGCATGTTCTTCCTACTGATCCAGCCAGGTGCCCCATGAATATGATTTAATTTCTAAGTGCAAGCCACATTATTTGGTTTCTCCTATTTTTGCAAGTTATTCCTTTTTTTTTTTTTTAGAGTAGTTGTTTGTTCGTTTGTATTTAAGTAGGCTCCACATGCAACGTGGGGCTTGAACTCATGACCCTGAGATCAAGATAACATGCTTTACAGTCTGAGCCAGCTGAGCGCCCCTCTTTGCAAGTTATTCATCCATTAACTCAACAACTATTTAGCCCTCTGCTACATGGAGGATATACAATGATGAACAAAATCGGACATGGTACTTGGTTTTGTGGGGCCTACCGACTCATGCTATAGGCAGTGCTAATGAACCGTTCACATAAAGAGCACTACTGTTTTACACTCTATACATAACTGGCTTTTGGCTATGCTGGAGAATGCTTTATAAAGTTAGTGTGCAAGTTTTTCATGTGAACATATATTCTCATTTTTCTTGCTTTCTTCCTAGGAATGGCTATGTCATACGGTAACTCTGTGATTAACATTTGGAGGATCTGCCAGACTATTTGGTAAAGTGGTTGCATCGTTTACATTCCCATCAACACTGTACAAGAGTTTTAACTTCTCCACATTCTTGCCAACATTTGTTATTGTGTTTTTCTATTATTATTATGGCCATCATAGTGGGTGTGAAGTGGTATTTCATTGTGGTTTTGATTCACATTTCCATGATGGCTAATGATGTTAAGGATCTTTTCACATGCTATTTGGCCATTTATATATATTTTTTTTTTGAGAAATATTTTCAGATCTTTTGCTCATTTTTAATTAGGTTATCTTTTTATTAAGTCAACAATATTTTGTAGTTTTCAATGTACCATGCTGCACTTCTTTGTTAATTTTACTTCAAAATATTTTGTTCTTTTTGAATAAAATTATAAGTTGTAAATTTAATTGTTTCCTTAAGTGCATTTTTGGATTGGTCAATGTCAATGTATAGAAATACAATTAATTTTGGTATATTGATCTTGTATCCTGCAACCCTTCTGAACTTGTTTATTAGTAATAATAGTTTTTTTGTGGACTCCATAGGATTTTCTATATACAAGATCTTATCACCTGTGAAAGAGATAGTTTTATTTCTTTCTTTTCAAATCTGGATGCCTTTTATTTCCTTTCTTGCCTAATTGTCTTGGCTATAACCTCCATCACAATGTTGAATACAACTGGCAAGAATGGACATCTTTGTCTTGTTCCCAGTGTAAGAGGGAAAGCTTTCAATCTCTCATTATTAAGTGTGCTGTTAGCTGAGAGTTTTTCATTGATGCCCTTTATCAGAGTGAGGAAGTTCTTAGTTTGGTGAGTGTTTGGATCATGAATGAATGGTGAATGTTGTCAAACTTTTTCTGCATCTATTGAGTTCATTTGATTTTGGTCTTTTGTTCTATAAATAGGTGAGTTACATTAATTTTTGTGTGTTAAACCAACCTTGGGTTCCTGGGATAAATCCTACGTGGTTGTGGAGTATAATCCTTTTGATATGTCACTAAATTTGGTTTGCTAGTGTGTTGTTGAGGATTTTGCATCTATATTCTTATGGGATTTTGGTTTGTAGTTTTCTTTATGCTGGTTTTGGGATGAGGGTAATATTGGTCTCATAGAATGAGTTTGGAAATAATCCCTCCTCTTCTATTTCTTGGAAGACTTTGTGAAGGATGGTGTTAATTCTTTAAACAGATGGTAGAATGCACCAGTGAAGCCATCTGGTCCTGGGCTTTACTCTGTTGGAAAGTTTTTGATGACTGATTTGGTCTTTTTACTTATTATGGATCTATTCAGATTCTGTATTTCTTTTTGAATAGTTTCAGTAGTTTCTTCTTTCTAGGAATTTGTTGGTTTCATTTAGTTTACCTGATTTGTTACCATACAATTATTCATAGAACAGTTTTTGGGGGTACAACTAACAATTCATTCTTGATTTTAATAATTTGAATATTGTTTCTTTTTTTTCTCTATCAATCAGTCTAGCTAAATGTTTGTCAATTTCATTGATCTTTTCAAAGAACCAACTTTTGGGTTGTTAATATTCTCTGTTTTTCTGTTCTTAATTCACTTACTTTTGCTCTGAATTTTACTATTTATTTTCTTCTGTTTGCGTCGAGTTTAGTTTTGCTCTTCTTTTTCTCATTTCTTAAGGTGAAAGTTTAAGTTACTAAAGTTGAGATCTTTCTTCTTTTTAATATAGTTACTTAAAGCCATACATTTCCTCCTAAGCATTGCTTTCATTGCATTCCATAAGTTTTGGTATGTTGGGTTTTCATTTTCATTCATCTCAAAGTATTTTGTAATTTCCCCTGTGACTTCTTTGACCCACTGGTTATTTAAGAGTATAGTGTATAATTTCAACATATTTGTGAATTTCCCAAATAGCCCTCTGTTATAGATTTGTACTTTCATTGTGATCAGAGGCATATTTGTATGATTTCAATCCTTTTAAATTTATTGAAAAAATTGCATGGCCTAACATATGGCCTATCCTGGAAAATATTCCATGTGCATTGGAGAAGAAAGTATATTCTGCTGTTGTTAGTGTATTCTATAGATGTCTGTTAGTTGGCTTATAGTGTTGTTCAATTTTTCAATTTCCTAGTTGATCTTCTATCTAGTTATTCCACCCGTTATTGAAAATAGGATATTAAGTCTTCAACTATTTTAGTGAATTGTCTATTTCTTGCTTCAGTTCTGACTGTTTTTGCTTCATATATTTTGGGGCTTTGTTATACATATATATATCCATAGATGTATGCTTATTGTTTTGTCTTCTTAATATATTGGCCATTTTATAAGTATATCATCTTCTTTGTCTGTAGTAACTACTTTTATTATAAAGTACATTTTGCCTGATATTTCTGTAGACATCCCAGTCTTTCAGTTACTGTTTGCATGGCATATATTTTTCCATCTCTTTGCTTTTAACCAATCTGTGTCTTTGAATCTAAAATGTGTCTCCCTTAGGGGCGATTGCCTGGCTCAGTTGGAAGAGCATGTGACTCTTCATCTCAGGGTCGAGTTTGAGTCCCATGTTCAGTGTAGAGATTTCTTAAATAAATAATTTTTAAAAGGTTAAAAAAAATAAGGACACCTGTGTGGCTCAGTTGGTAAGTGTCTGATTTCAGCTCAGGTCTTGACCTCAGGGGCCTGGGGGGACCTGGGAGGAGGGGCACAGGGAGAGGGACAGTCTTAACCAGACTTTATGATGAGCACAGAGCCAGATATGGGGCTCGATCTCAGGACCCTGAGATCATGACCCGAGCCAAAACCAAGAGTCAGATGCTTAACTGACTGAGCCACCCAGGTGCCCCATAACAGAAGTTTTATATCAATATCATAAGTAGAAAAGCCCATATCACTTGCCTTCATTCATTTAAATATATATATTAATGTTTATTAATTTAAAAAAAAGATTCCTTTGTGTATTCCCTAAAGTGATCTTGGGTACCATACCTTGGGAAACACCACTTCTCATTCAGCACTCTTCCTATCCTATACATTGCCCATTTACTTGGCATGTGGAATTCCTGATTTCTCCATGTCCTTTGCCTTTGCAAAGGTGGAGATGCTGTGTCCTGTAGAAGACAAAAATTTATTTGGTTTAATTTGAATTTATCTGGAGTAGTCTCGAGATGGTCCGGCAGAGCCCGTCAGGCTTTGGTGCTCCAGTTTGTACTCTGCTGCCCTTCATTGTTCCCATTCACTGCATCCCCCTGGTGCCCACTCCAGGGTGAAGGTGCCATGAGCTGCTTCTGAGTACAAGGCATTAGATTTTAATGATTTGTAAATCTGATTTCCCAAAAAGATGAAGATAAGTGCCTATGTGAATACTTAGACCCACCAGAAAAAAGAAACCTATCATTATTGTACACCAGGTCATGGTCTCCAAATAGCCTGGGACTGGTTTTTATGCTATGGAACATAAAGTATCTCTAAACATGTTAGGAGAAATTATTTTTTTTGGAGAAGTTATTTTTTGTAAAATATCCTACATAATTATATCATTGCCACTGATTTGTAATTTCCATTATAAACAAGTTTGCTGAGAGGTTCATAACTCTGCTTTAGTTTCCATAAAGCGCCTTTTTGGCAGGTAGATTGTTGAATTGGATGCAAATCCTCTCTCCAAATTAAGTGAAAACTTGTTAAGTCACTTTATTTAGATCAAGGAGGGATTTTGATTTATTTCTGGAGAGGGTACAGATACTTTTTGATCCTGCCACTTCCCGCAGCTATAGAAAGGCTGTTTTACAAGGAGAAACTGGGGAGGTTTGCCTTGGTTCACATTTGAGTACTGCTGAAAACTGGAAGGCTGTTTTCCTTCTTGGATGCTGAGGGGCCCAACTGCCAGACGACAGGGAGTTAGAAACCAGTTCCCCTGGGCTCTGCTAGGGGTGAACCCACGCCTGCCTGCAGGTGTGTCTTCCCCTCTGCAGGTGAGGCCCCCTAATGTCCTACCCCCAGCTCTGCCCCTCCTGCCTGGCTGTGGTCACCACAGTTCAGTTCTGCCACGAAGTGGCCTCCAGTGTCAGCAGGCCTGGGCAGGCCTCCAGGCTGCCATATCTGTGGTCCCAACCTCCTGCAGAATTTGATTAGAAGAATTTGGGGGGTGCACCTGGGTGGCTTAGTTGGTTGAGAGAGCAACTCTTGATTTCCACTCAGGTCATGATCTCAGGGTCCTGAGATCAAGCCCGGTGTCAGGCTACAGTGGGGGGCGGGGGGGCGGTGTCTGATGAGATTCTCTCTCCTCCCTTTCCTTCTGCCCCACCCCCCACTCTCACGCTCTTTCTCTCAAATAAATAAATCTTAAAAAAAATTAAGAAGGAAAAGAAGAATTTTAGGGGCCCTTGTGAGAGGGACTGGTCTCTGGCCAATCTGTGACTGGTTAGTTCCCCAGTATCCCAAACTGATAAGTGACTGTGGCAAATACATCACAGTCACTAATTTTTCAAAATGTAAAGTCTAAACATTCCATCCAGATTCTTGGAAAGAATATTAGCTACAAGTTTTTCTTTTAGGGGCCCAGTGAAGTCAATGATGAAGTGGTTTTGGCTTCTCTTGTGTAGGTCTTCTTAAGTGGGTGTGAAGGGGAAGGAAGGTGTCTTTTGACACCTCTCGTTTGCATTTGTTTTTTGAGCATTTTTGTTTCTCAGTGACAGCAGCTTGGTGACCACACGGAGAACAGCAGGGGCTCTGCCTTCCGTCTGAGTCATTCCCAAGTGCTCACAGTTTCATGTTCGTACAGAATAATTCCTATGAAGAAGAATTCATTCTCCGCTGTTAACATACCAGTGATTCCTGCGTCTAATGCTAGGTGTTAACATCCTGTATGTCAGGGAGGCTGCAGTTGCCCGGGCTGGTGCCTTTCATCATTCTGCTTCACCTACCTGGAAAGCCATCTGTGTTTTTAACTGCCCATCTCAAATGCCAAATCATCCAGGTTGCTTTTCCATCTCTCCCTACTGGAAACATCCATAGCACTTTGTGGGTTTCTCCTTGAGCTTCCCTCACTCTTCCCACATGCCGGACTGCGTGCACCTTGAAAACAGGACCTGTGTCACTTCACATCCTGAATCCACCCTGACGACCCGGAGGAGCTGACCACATTATTTATTGAATTCAATCAAATTTCACCTCTCTTTGCTTCTTTATTTTCTATTCCCCCCCCCATTGGAACCCTTAGCTTCAGTCTTCACTAGTTTCTGGATGTACTTTCTCTTTCTATTCATCCAACTCTTCATTCATTGGACATCTTTGTGTGCCTTCCAAGAATAGGGCACTGGACTAGGCACTGGGGAGGTCACAGGAAGCCAAACACTGTCCCAGGTGCCAAGTAGCCCCAGTCTAAGGGGAGGAACAGGGAAGAGGGAAGGACACAGAGCGGGGGAGGCCACTGAGGCAGTTTTGGGAAAATGGGGAGGCCATCCACGGCTGCAGTGCCTAAGCTGAGACCCCTGGCATTTGCTGGTATATTCCCGCTGCTTGGAGGGACTCTCTTCAACCCCTGAGAGCAAATCCACATGGTTCCCTCCCCTCCAAACCCTCCTCCTGGAGGTGGCCTCCTCTCTCAGTTTTCAAGATGGTTGCCCTCCTGGTCCTTTGACATCCTGCTCTGTCTTTCTCAGAATCCAATGGTGTTAGCAAGTTTTTGTTCTCCACCTTCTCCCCATTCTTCCTGGTTGGGCCTACATGTGGATGCGGATGACTTCTCAACGAGTGTCTCTAAGACCTGTCTTCTCGCCTGAAATACATCGCGACCAGCCTGCTGGATCTAGCCTGCTACAGACATGCCGTCCTATCCTCAAACTCTGGCCCTGTAAAGAACAGAACGGGGTGTTTTCCTTCTGAGTAACTGCTCCTGAGACAGTCCGGTTATTCTCTAAAGGTTTTAGGCTGGAACCAGGTAGGAGGCAGGGCACCACCTGCTTTTATCTTTTTAGGTAACTGATACAAAGTCTACCCTTGTCATGTTCTCTCCCAATTAGACACATTCTTTTGTGACAAATACAACCATACCATTTTATTATTTGTCTCTGTTCATAGGTAAGTGTTTCTACCTGCTGCGTCAAGAAGCCCCAGCTCATAGCCTACCTCTCCGATGTGGCATAACCATCGCAAACGGCTGAAGAATTTGGCGGCGCGGGGTGGGGGGGCACCTGGGTGGCTTAGTTGGTTGAGAGAGCAACTCTTGATTTCCACTCAGGTCATGATCTCAGGGTCATGAGCTCCCATTGGTTGGGTTTGCTTGTGGCCGGTCATCTGAATACCAGTCAGTGCTGCTAGGTTTTGGGAAGGGGGCCATTGCTACTAATCACCAAATGCGTCCAGCTCTCAGCCTTTGCAGGACATGGTCGAATTGCATTTCTCAGCCCGCTTGTGGTTGGGTGGGGCCATGTATGTAACTAGTAGCTCGTGAGTCCTCGGGGAAGTACTGTGCCTGGGCTGAGGCATTTCATTTTGAGTGCAAGACCCTTCTGAGGTCCGTCCCTTTGCAGAGTGACTGTCAATACTTGCAACAACAGCTGCTTCCCCAGCCTGGGCCCTGCGAGGGGGAGATGGGAGCAGTGGCTCCAGCCAGCTCATGATAGACACAGAGCTCAAGTGAGAAATAAGGCTTTGTTGTTAGGAACCACAGAGGTTTGGGGTGTTTGTAATGTATCTTAAATTGACTAGCATCCTACTAGTGTGAAATGAAATCCTACTTAGCACCTTTCATATGTCAGGCATGCATCCTCCGATTTTTATAAGTAAATAGCTGACATACGCATTTCCATGAAATTTGTAGATAAAATTCCCCAAAGCAAGAGGTTTCTCTCTCTCTAAACAATGGTTGAAAATATATACACATTCTTAGCGCATATTTTACGCAAACATAACCTGTGTCCAAGCAGACTGTGGAGCGCACTGCTGAGTCCGTAAGGTAGGCTGTGCCCACACCTAGTGGCCGAGCTGCGCGAACAACAGCCCGGCCCACGCTCGCTCTGCGGCTCAGTGCTGACTCGGTGTCTGCGGCCCCGGCCGGCGGTGGCTGCCTCAGGCTCCTTTGTTTCCACTGTCACTCACTTCAACAAGTCAGAAGCGGTGTTTCCACTGGTGTCAACCCCTCCAGTCTTTCTCATCCCTGTTCTAACCTGCCACCAGAGTTCCAAGTTAGAAGTGCCCCTCGTGGTCACACACCCACTTCTCGAACCCCAGGACAAAGAAAGGGAAGCCAGGTGGGACCACCTCTGAGTGGCAGAGGACAGACCCTCCCCTCCCCCCCACGCCGGGTCCCGCCAAGGCCAGTACTTGCAGGTCCTACCATAGACCTCATTCCCTCCGCTTCAAATGCTGCTCCAATCTCTAACCCCAATGTGGGACTCGAACTCACAACCCCAGGATCAAGAGTTGTAAGCTCTACTGACTGAGCCAGCCGGGTGCCCTGCACATAGGTTCTTAATAAAGAAGCTAATGTTCTGGGCGCCTGGGTGGCTCAGTTGGTTAAGCGACTGCCTTTGGCTCAGGTCATGATCCCAAAACCCGGGATCGAGTCCCTGTCGGGCTCTCTCCTTGGCAAGGAGTCTGCTTCTCCCTCTTGTGATCTCTCTCTCACTCTCTCTCTCAAATAAATAAAATAAAATCTTTAAAGAAAAGGAAAAAAAAGAAGGAAAAGCTAATGTTCCATTGAAAAGAGGCAGAAGAGAGCTTCTTCAGCCAGATCTTCTGACTCCATGTTTTCCTTTGGCCCACGTGATCAGGAGTCACTCTGCAGGCAAGTTCTGATGGTGGCCAATGGCCAACTATTGCATCTTTTGAGGCATCTCCATTTCACACCAATTTCTTTCATTTTCGAGAGCATTTAGAATAGGACAGAATCTCCACACAAGGTCCATCCAGGTTTAGACTACCCCCCTCTCTGAAGCTTGAATCTTTCCCACAGGATTATGAATAAATTGTAGTCCTGTCTCTCTATGGATACACCCAAGGCAAGAAGAATTTTTTTGCTTTTTAAGTAGTAAGTTCAGTTAGTGGATGACTTGGAAATAATGGTAACAGCAACAACAACCACTATTTTTTGGGCCCTCACATCAAGGTCAGATATATCATCTCCTTTTAATTCTTAAAATAACTATCGGAGGTAGTTATTATTAGTCCATTTCACAGAGAAGCACAGAGAACTTATTTGCTCAAAGTCACACTATTATTTTAACAGTGCAGATCTAGGTTCAAACCCCAGACCCATCGGACTACAAAACCTGTGTTCCTAAGCACCCTTCCCATTCCAAATACATGGTTGTGGTAGAAAACAGATTTGAGGTTCTCTTCCACTCTCCGGGCACACAGGAGGGCTACATTTCCCAGAACTTTGTTGGTTAGGTGGGATGGTAGTACTATTTCTAGCCTGGAACTTCTAGGCTGAGGCATCTAAGAGCAGGTGTGAGTTCTCCACTTTCTCTTTTCCCTGTTGCAGTAACCCTAGAAGCAGTAAGATAGGGGAGCTATGACATGAGAGGTGCCTGGATCTCGAGTGGCCTGCATTTAATTTGCTTGAGCAGGATACAAACTCTTATGTGTTAAGCCTCTAGAATTTAAGGTTTGTTTGTTCTTGTAGTGTCGACTTTCCCATCCTGAGTATTAAAGCTGCATATTATAATTGCCTCCATTTATTTTCCTTTTGATTGGAGTTCTGCCTTCTAGGCAAGGATATGCCACACAGTGTCAGTTTCTGGCACCTGCTATATCGTTTTATTTGTGTTTGTCTCCTATGTGTTGATCTCATGGCACTGAATAGTTCGGATCTTCTTAGCAGGTCAGAGATTATGTTTTATATTTCTTCTTTATGCTAGCAGCTCTAGGCACAAAATTAGTGTGGAAGCAATGCTAGTTAATTGTTAAATCTGTAATACCCCAAAAAAGACTATTTGTATTTACTCTGGTTTTTATAAGTCACTATTCGTTAGACTTTTAAGTTCAGTTGAGGACACTATTCTATTTATAAGTCTAGAATATTTTAGCAATTTCTCTTAAGGAACTTTTAAATAATAATTTGGTCCCATTTACAGATTCAGTTAAATACTTTCAACCATTTAAAACTGCATTTATAAATGTAATATATTCTATTTCCTTTTAAAAGTACTTCAATTGTCTGGCAAACCCTCCCAAAGTACCTAAGTAATTTGTATAAATCTAATAAATTTTTTTAAAGATTTTATTTATTTATTCATGAGAGACAGAGAGAGAGAGAGGCAGAGGGAGAAGCAGGCTCCCCCGGAGCAGGGAGCCCGATGCGGGACTCGATCCCAGGACTCCGGGATCATGACCTGAGCCGAAGGCAGACGCCCAACCATCTGAGCCACCCAGGCGCCCCTAAATCTAATAAATTAAACATACAGATATGGTGAACCTAATTTCTCTGAAATGTCTTACTACATATAAACTTGGTATGATTTCTACTTAAAAATCATAAATGTAAATCAGTTATCTGATTACATGTTTCTGATACAAATACAAGTTTATACAAAAGTTGAAAGTATAGTACAGAGACATTTTTCTAAACCATTTGAGAATAAGTTGCCAATCTGATGCCCTATCACCTCTGAGTATTTTAGTGTGTGCTTTCTTACAGACAAGGACATTCTCTTATACAACCACAACACAGCCATTCCAATCAGGAAATTAACACTGATGCATCACTATTATTAACCCTCAGACCACATTCAAGTTTTGTCTCTAGTCCCAACAATGTCCGTTAGAGCAAAGGGATTCTGTGGAGCACCATGTGTTCATGTAGTTGTCACTGTCTTTGTTCTCCTTCAATCTGGAACCATTCCTTAGCCTGTCTTTGACTTCCATGTCCTTGATATTTTTGAAACTTGTAGGCCAATTACTTTGTAGAATATTCCCTAGTTTGGATATATCTGATCCTCATGTTAGGTCCAGGGGCGCCTGGGGGGCTCAGTCGTTAAGCGTCTGCCTTCGGCTCAGGTCGTGATCCCAGGGTCCTGGGATCGAGCCCCGCATCGGGCTCCCTGCTCCGCGGGAAGCCTGCTTCTCCCTCTCCCACTCCCCCTGCTTGTGCGCTCTCTCTCGCTCTCTCTCTGTCAAATAAATAAATAAAATCTTAAAAAAAAAAAACAACACAACAACTCTCCTGTCTTTACCTGGGTTTCCTGTGGTAAAAGAAGGTGAGACAAACTCATGTTAGGTTCAGGCTATGTATCTTGAGCAGGAATATCATAGAAGACACGTTGTGTTCTTCCTACTGCATTGTATCGATTGGTGTGCGATTTCAGTTTTTCTTATTACTTTATCATGTTCACTTTGATTACTTGATTAAGATGGTGCTTTGCTGTAAACTTAATTTTTAGTCCCTTTGTAACTTAAGAGTATTTCGAAGGTATACAAATATCCTGATTTTGTAAAAGTTTTTATAAAACCCTTTATTTATTTATGCCTGTACATTTCCTGTTTTGTTCAATGGGTTATAATCCATTACTACTCTTCTTGGTTTTGATTCTCATAGTACCTCTAATCAAGCTGGCTTGTTCCATTTGACATGCTGCAAGGTAATTTTTTTGAGCATTCCTTTGCTTCATGGCACAATAAGATGTTTCAGGTTTCTATTGTACCTTCCCTGCCCTAGCCCTGGAATCATCCATTTCTCCAAGGAGCCATGGAAAATAGTATTAGAAGCCAGGACCTGCCCTTCTGGGTATGCTCATTGCCATTGGGGTAATGTTGCTCCCAATCCTTCCATTGGACAGAAAACAGAGAAAATTGGCTTCCATTGCCCTTCATATGTTTACTTATCTGGTCAATAGCTTTGTATTGATTAATCAGTCAATCTCCCACCTGGGCGGCCACCCACTTTTCCCTGCTTGCACTCTCTCCTCTGAGCCTCCCCCTGCCTGGATCTCCTTCTCATCCTACTTGGGATCTGACGCCCTGCCCTGGTCCGTTGCAGCTCCTCACTCTTTCTGAAGATGCAGTAGATTCTCATCTGAGGTAGTTCTGTTCTATAAAGTTGTTGCAAACACTGAATTAGTGAATACCCAATCTCTGCTCCTAAGGGAAATACAGAGTTAGGTTCCTGAGGGCCTCTGGCCACATTTTTGTCAACCAATCAATACATACCTTGTTTTATGGGCATTTCTTACTATTTAAGCTTCTTATTTGGTAGATATTGTTGATTCATTAACATTCAACTCACAGCCAACAGCACTGTAGCCCACGCCTGAGTGAAGCTTATCTACCACACATATGTTCTCTGTAAGGCACATCACAGCCTTCTTGCATTTGGGAAAAGCAGACAGAACTTCAGGACTACACTTGGAGGCCATCTTAAACAGCGAAATCAGCAATAAATAGAACCAAAATGTGAAACACGCGGCACTAACTAGACCAAGAAAAGGACAGTATTATTTACAGTACGAGAGCTGAGCAACAAGGCAGAGCCTTGTTCAGCCTCAGCTGGGAAGGTGTTCCTGGGGTGTCTCAAATTTTTTGCTGCTCTGTGCATGTCTGTGAATGACTGCAAAAGCTCTGTGAGTATTGATTTTGAGGTTACAAATGCATTTTAGTCCGTAGGTGAATTTGCAAATATGAGATCCACAAATAATGAGGACTGACTACGAATCTATTTTGCTCTGCCTCACCTGATGGCTTTCTTCAGACAGACAGGGAAGGAGAGGGAAGGGGAGGAAGAGGGAGAGATGGACCGCAGATTTGAAATTACAGACACAAGACTGAGCTGTTACACTAACAGGCCAAATTGCTTTCAGCATGATAAGTACATAAAGAAACTGAGGAAGTACAAACATCTTAACCTGAACATATTAATACTATGACTTTTCTTCTTTTCAAAACTTCCATAATTAATTCTAAGATAATCATCCATTAGGGGAATGATATTATCTCACACAATTTCTGGAGTTATCTCACATATCTTTTTTTTTTTAAAGATTTTTTATTTATTTATTTGACAGAGAGAGAGACACAGTGAGAGAGGGACCACAAGCAGGGGGAGTGGGAGAGGGAGAAGCAGGCTTCCCACTAAGCAGGGAGCCCCATGCGGGGCTCAATCTCAGGACCCTGGGATCATGACCTGAGCCGAAGGCAGACGCCTAATGACTGAGCCACCCAGACGCCCCTCATATATCATTTTTGAGGTTGCTGCGTTGACCTACTTGAGGTTGCAAAAGTGCCAGAGAAGTGGCTGCTGATGGGATTCTTTTTTTTTTAAAGATTTTATTTATTTATTTATTTATTTATTTATTTATTTATTTATTTAAATTGTATGTATGAAAGGCTTCCAATTTAATTTTTTTAAGATTTTATTTATTTATTTGAGAGAGAGAGAATGAGAGATAGAGAGCATGAGAGGGAAGAGGGTCAGAGGGAGTAGCAGATTCCCCGCCAAGCAGGGAGCCCGATGTGGGACTCAATCCCGGGACTCCAGGATCATGACCTGAGCTGAAGGTAGTCGCTTAACCAACTGAGCCACCCAGGCACCCTATTTATTTATTTGACAGAGAGAGACACAGCAAGAGCAGGAACACAAATAGGGGGAGTGGGAGAGGGAGAAGCAGGCTTCCCGCTGAGCAGGGAGCCCGATGTGGGACTCGATCCCAGGACCCTGGGATCATGACCTGAGCCGAAGGCAGACGCTTAACAACTGAGCCACCCAGGCACCCATGCTGATGGGATTCTTGTTGGTGACTTTGACAGGACTCAGGGAATCCAAGCCACATGCCTAGGATCACAAGAGCTGGCTGTGCCATCTCTTCCCAGCTCTACATTCTGGGATTGTGTTAGTAATTTGAAATTGGCCATGTTGGGTATATTTACCCCCATGGAAATCTGCAAATGCTACAAGTCAGGGCTTTTTTGGAGAACTGGTTGTTAAATCTTAACTGGCATACCACTGCCATGAACCCTATTTATAGTTGCTGTGCCATTGACTCTGTAACCCAAAAAGGGAATGCTCACAAAGCCAGAGACCTTCTGACCTCTACTCACAGAAGTCTTCAACCCTTATATTGTTTGTTCAGATACTGCATTTCTTTGGCTCTTAAGATACATAACCTCAACTCTAAAGATTTAAATTTGATGGAGTCCTGGGGCTCCTGGCTGGCTCAGTTGGGAGAGCATGCGACTCCTGATCTTGGGGTCATAAGTTTGAGCCCCATGTTGGGTGCAGAGATTACTAAAAATAAGTAAACGAATAAACTTAAAAAAAACCTGGATAAATTTGATGGATTCCTGCATTCTTTTACCTTCTTAGGAACACAACTCTTACAATATGGAAATAAAATCTGCTGAGTCTAGGCCCTCTTTCTCAGCTTTGTCCAGTTCAGTCATGACCTTGAAGGTGATTCTATGTACCCCCCCATCTCCACCTCCTACTTGATGCATGTCCTCCTGCAGTGTCCAGCCCAGAATTCTCATGCTATAAATTTTCCTTTCTTTTTTTCTGTGTAGGGTCCAGATCCAGGCTCCTTTTGTGGATAAGTTCCCTGGCTTCCAAGCTTGGGGTGCAGGGACCCCCTGCCCTGCCTGCAGGTCTCCTTGAGCTGGGTGAGCCGCCATATCCAGCTCCTTTAACACCTGGCACCAGCATGTGGACAAAGAACTCATGCTGTTTGCTGCTCCTGGGGACTCAGGCTGTAAAACTACAGGCCAAGTTGTTAAACTCAGAGGCAGGTAGACAGCCAAACAGGGCCATGGCTGCCTGGCATCTGGGTTTTGGCAGACAGAGCAGTTTCTCCATCTGTGGGGGCCTTGGTGTGGCCTTTCCCTCCAGGAGGCAATGCCAGTATAATTTATTGGGCCATAATTGTTGAAAGGAATAGTCCTTCAGGCCATTCATTCAGGCCAAAAATGTTTCTTTATGGAGCATTCTCAGTGTTCTCAGCCTTGTGCTATGTGGAATGTGTGTGTGTGTGTGTATGTGTGTGTTGAGAGTCACCAGAAAGACCAAGACCCAGTCCCTCTTCTGTGATTTACCAGTTGAGCAACAAGAGAAAGCAGAATATGCTAATTGTAGGGGCATCTGATGGCTCAGTCGGTGGAGCATGTGACTCTTGATCTCGGAGCTGTGAGTTCAAGCCCCACACTGGGTGTAGAGATTACTTACAAAAAAATATTTAAAAATAAATAAAAAAATAAAATGAAGGTATTTCTTAAAAAAAAAAAATATGCTAAATGCCAAATAAGCAGTAGAAACCGAAAATGCTAAAGAATTTCAAAGGAAACACTTTTCATCACCATGATGAACAGCCTTCACAGGGTTGGTTTGAAGGATGGAGAGGATTCAGTCAGTGAAGAGCAAAGTGAGAGAGCACCTCACCGGGAAGAAGAGCTCACAGGATGGGAATGGAAGGACCCAGGACCCGTCCAGGGAGTGGCAACTTGTAGGCATGCAGTTCCCGAGGTTGTGGCTCCTGGGGAAGGTCTCCTGAGAGAAGAGCTGAAGATGTGGGCAGAGGCCACATGGGAGAGGACCTTAAATAACAGGCAAAGAAATTTAAACTCCACTTGGTAGGAAACAGAAACCCTCCCTGAAAGTTGTTTTGTTTTTAAAGATTTTATCTATTTATTTGAGAAAGAGACAGAGAGAGAGAGAGTGAGCGAGTGCGTGCAAGTGGGGGGGAGGGGCAGAAGAGAGGGAGAAGCAGACTCCTTGCTGAGCACAGAGCCCAACATGGGGCTTGATCCCTGGATCCTGAGATCATGACCTGAGCTGAAGTCAGACGCTTAACTGACTGAGCCACCCAGGTGCCCCTCACCAAAAGTTTTTAAGGAGAGGAGTGGCATGATCTGGTCTGTGTCAAATGAAGTCAAAATTGGGATTTCTGTTCTTATCGTTGGAGGTATTTTCTCTAAGAGGAGCTTTAGCGATGTTCTGAGATTGCCAGGCCGAGGGGGTCATGAGTGAAGGAAGAAAGACGGGTTTCCAAGAACATCTCTTCTGTGCCCACGGGGCTGTTCTCACCTGGTCACCATCTGTAAGCAGATGCCAGAGATGATACTGTGGTCCATAATAATAATGACAACCATAACAACAAGAATAGGTAAAATTTACTGATCAATTTCTAGGTGCTAGATCCTGAGCTAAGCACTCTACTATGATTTTGTAAAGTACTTATATCAACTGTATGAAGTAGATACTATTATTATCTCCATTTTACAGATGAGAAAACTAAAGCACAGAGAAGTGAAGGGATTTACCTAAGGTCACAGTGGTCCAAGTGACAAGGTCCAAGTGACAGTGGGAAGATGAGGACCCAGCACTGGCTGAGCTCTGCCCTCCTACACTGTATATATTCTCTTCTGAGATGAGTCGCTTTCTCTCTGGAGCTGTCCCCAGGATATCTGGGCAAGGTTGTGAATGGAAGGCTGGATTTCAACCCAAGCAGGTGGTTTAGCAAGTGGTGGACAGACCACATTCCAAGGGTGACAGAGAGTGAATTCAGATTGCCTTGGAAGGTGTTTTCTAGGGCATGTTCCAGGTTTTGACCACCATCCTTATAGTTCAATTAGCTTAATGATGAATGAATGGGGGAATGAATGAATTGATTGCTAACTGGTGGCCCACAGAATATCTGCTCTACAGATATTTTTGTCCCACATGCCGCTAAAAAAAAACCATAGAGTCAATGTTTTAAAATCAAGTGATTTTTTAAAAAATCCAGAATTCTAAATTCTCTTATGCAATTTGGAAATCTGGCAAGAGTACATTAGCATTTCTGCAGAGCAACAGTCAGCTGGAGTAAGCAGCAGCTGTCCCCCACGCCCGCCCACGCCAAGGGGCTTTATTCCCTGTTCACAGAGCCCACAGCACTCACACAGAGTGTGCACTTATACCAGCCTCGTTGACCCATTTATGTCACCTCCTTGGTCTCTACAGGTATTTGATTTTGAAACCCTGTTGACAGATGCTTCCCTAAATAATCATAGGTGAAGTGAAAATGGGAGGAATAGCAAGAAAATGGATAACATCAAGCTCCAGAAAGATTTAATCAATAGATGTCCATCTAGTGAAAGTTTAATAGAGATAAATATAAAGTCTTACAACTGTTTGTTAAACCAAGTGTGCTGGGGGGGGGGGGGGCACAGGGATATGGCTTAACAGTAATAAACTGAAAAAAAATCCCCACAAGTTTTAGCTGATGAAAACCTCAGTGTGAGTCAATGGCATGATGTAAGTGTCAAAAAAGCTGTGACTTTAGGCTATATTAACAGAAGTATATGGCCAATGTTTTGCTTCCTCATAACAGGGATTAGAGGTGTACTGCATAGCCTCCCGGGAAGAGTACAAATTAATTTCACAGGGTGGACGCTGAGGGAGGCCAGATATTGACTCGGTGGAAGGATGCTGCCCAGAGCTGCCCAGAAGCAGAATAGCAGCTCAGGGCAAGTGGTGTGTTCCCTGGAAATTAGAGTGTTCAAGCATGAACAGGATGACTGCTTGGCACAAATCTGGAGTAGCAGTTGGGAACAGTCAGAGGATGATTTGTCTCAGAGAACTTCAGGTCCATCTTGACCCTCACATTCCATGATTCTGTGTGCTAGAAGTCTCTTTGGAGAAAGGGAAGCGAATAGTAACCTTTGAGCCATTTCATGTGTGAGAGCTACACATATGGTGCTAGTTTGGCAGAAAGCACTGGTTAACTGTGAAAACATTTGGCAAGATCTTTGAAAGCTGAGGCCTCCCTGCCTTAGGCTCATCACTGGCGGGCCCACTGTGGTTCTTCAGATGTGAGTTGGGCAGAAGATGGCATTTTGTCACCTCCTGGGTTTGTGGAATGGCCAAACTTGCAGTAGAGACATGGTGCACATTGAGGAGACACACAGGTGTTGAGGAATTAAGTGATAGCCACTGTATACAAACAACTTGCTAGTTATTGGGGGTCCCTGTGCAGCCTCAAGCCAAATCCAGAAGTCTGCTCCCCGACAACCCTTGGTAAGCAGTGGGTTAGCTGCGGGTCTGTTGTATCTAATGCACATGGTTGCAGCACACAGGAGAAGATTCTATGCAGAGGGAAAGAACATGGGCTCCGGAGTCAGACAGCCTGGGTTCAAATCCTGCTCCAGATTACTCCTGTGTAAAAGGCGGATAATCACACCTACCTACAAGCTATTACATAAAGTGCTTTTAACTTAGGAAATGATCAACAGAAATTAACCAAAGACTTGTTTTTCTTTATGAATATTTTGAAGACTGGCCTGTTTTTCTTGTTTTCGTCCTGCTGTGCTTTGTGAGGCTGCTTGGATTTCAGCAGCTGTGGCCCCTTAGAGAAAACCTGTGTCCAGGAGCCTGGATGGAAGGATTAGGAGACAGGAGCTCCAGTTATGGGCAAGATCAACCCGCTGTTCATACAAAGAGATCATCACTGGCAGTTTTAAAAGGAAGCTCCTGGGGTGCCTGGTAGAGCTTGCAACTCTTGATCTCAGGGTCATGAGTTCAAGCCCCATGTTGGGGGTAGAGCTTACTTAAAAATTTTTTTTTTCAAGATAAAAACTTCAAAAATTAAAAAAAAAAAGGAAGCTCCTTATTTGCCATCTACCTCAGCATCTCCTGTAAGAGGCTCTGCGGGAGGAATTTCTGTCTCCAGCTCCTCAAAGTGCCACCTGCAGGTCCTCAAAATGCCAAGCACACCCTGCCTGGGGCCTTTTTGCTTATTGGTTCTTCTGCCTGAAACAACCTTGCCTCAGATATGTGCATGACTCAATCTGTTTCTTCATTCAAATATCTTCTTGTTGGAGGAAACTTCCCTGAGCAGCATAACTAGAATAGCATCTTTCCCCTTGTCCCGATTTATCTTTCTTGCCCCGAACACCACCTGACATATGATGTAATTAGTTATCTCTGTTGCCTCACTATGGGTGTTCTGTAGGGGCCTGGTCATAAACGGAGCTCTTTCCCCAGGGCCTGGAAACTGCTGATGAAGGTGAGGTCTCAACGAACATTTTCGAGGTGGGTACTTTACTACGACTTTCTGGGTGGCTTTATTGCTTCCCTGAAAACCTCTACCCCAAACCATCCTGACTTTACTCTGAGTAATGGGTCTGTGGCCAAACAGCAATTCCTAGAGAGAGACCACTACCCCCTCCCAACAACCCCCCTCACCCCCAGCCCTGGGCACTGGAATGGGCCTGTTTTGGAACTGTCTCCCCTACCTTTTGCTTCCCTGCTGCTGCAGAAGGTAAACAATAACAGCAAGAGCAGGGGCAGGAGCAGGGGCTCCTGGAAGAATGAGACACTTACTCACATAAAGGGGAAGCAGGACAAAGCACCCCATTTCTATGGAGCCATGCAGAATAATCCCTGGAAATGGGGAGCACTTACCAATCCTGTCTTTCAGTAGTCCAATTGTCTGGCACCACAGAGCTGTTAAAGCTGTTTATAGATGGGCTTTCACACTCGAGCCAGGAAAGAATCTACTTCTGATTGTGCAGCTGAAGGTAGACCTTTAATATGTCTCATCTGTATAGAGCCATTGCGTTTTATTCACAGGGAAGATCATGTTGACTCCTTTGGCCCTTAAAGGGCTGATTCTGTTGAAGCAATTACTCACCACAGTTCACATGCTGTCTCAACCTGGATTTCAAAGCTGCGTTTGGCATTAGAAAGAGTCAACTGGCTCTGTGTGTGTGTGTGTGTGTGTGTGTGTGTGTGTGTGTTTAGCATTTGGCCTTGTTGGGCAGTGGGAACTTTTGGGCTGACAGTTCAAGGAGTATCTTCTGATAGAAAGTGGTCAATAAAAAAAAAATCTTGCCATTTGCAATGCCATGGATGGAACTAGAGGGTATTATGCTAAGCGAAATAAGTCAATCAGAGAAAGACAAGTATCATATGATCTCACTGATATGAGGAATTTGAGAAACAAGGCAGAGGATCATAGGGAAAGGGAGGGAAAAATGAAACAAGAGGAAACCAGAGAGGGAGACAAACCATCAGAGACTCTGAATCTCAGGAAACAAACTGAAGGTTGCTGGACTGGAGCGGGGTGGGAGGGATGGGGTGGCTGGGTGATGGACATTGGGGAGGGTATGTGCTATGGTGAGCGCCGTGAATTGTGCAAGACTGATGAATCACAGACGTGTACCCCTGAAACAAATAATACATTATATGTTAATAAAAAGAAAAAAAAAGTGGCCAAATGGATATGACCATGGATCTTAAATGAGGAGACATTTTTGGATTTCTATGAATACAATTAGGTTTTGCATGATATTGATTTAAAAAAATCTAACTGATAAAAGTAAACAACTCACAGAGTGGGGGAGTGAGGGCTGAAAAACAACATTTAGATTTTAGTAAGCTAATGAATTCAGCAATTAGCTGCATTTTGTATTCTGTATCTGTCCTTCATAACATGCAGCATACGCCGCATTTGTCCTTCTCGCCAGAGCTTGCCATAAGCTGGTTCTGGCCACAGAGAATGGACAGAGGCTCCCACCTTTCCTTCAAAACAGGGGATGGAAATATGGTGAGAGTATGTGTTTGGTGACCCTGGGTATATTCAATGCCCATAAAAAATGGCCGAGCCCAGACAGAAGATTGGCAGAGATCATGGCCTTTTATTAAGGATCTTCAGGCATGTTATAAACCAACTCTGGAACAAGCAAACACGTACCTATTTCCATCTCCATGCCACTCCCCCTCATCTCACTCAATAAGATGGTGAGTCATTAAATGGTGGAGTCTCTGAGTCATTCCCCTGGGTCTAGAAAGTGCCTGGCACAGGGTGCTCAATAAGGACTGTTGAATAGAATTGAATGATCACAAAACAGAATTTCAGAAATGGAAGGACTTCAGAGATCATCTAGGCCAAGACCCTGATTTCGTAGAGGAGGTGAGAGAATTTGCCTAAGAACCCAAAGGCTGGTGGCCACCAATGACCAGGGCTCTTGCTTTCTTGCCAGACCTTTTTTGAAAAACAGGGCTGAGCGTGGCCTTGGCATTTGTGAAACATCTTTCAGGGGTGTGTGTGTGTGTGTGTGTGTGTGTGTGTGTGTGATGTGGCGGGCAGAGCCAGGGCCTCCTTATTCCCTAGGAGGCAAGCCTGGGGTTTTCCTGGATGGCCCAGGACCAGGCTCTCCATGGCACTGTGAACCTAATAGTGCTCATGGGGACGTGAGACTGTGTCATCCTATGGCAGTGCTTAGCACACAGTAGGTGCTCAGAAAGTATCCATTGAATGAATCAGCTACTAAAGGTATTTTGAGATGGACCATGTAGAAAAGGCTATAGAGTTACAGCATAAAAAGAGAAAGAAAACACACACTTTGACAGAACATTTATATCTAAATGAATCTTGTCTTCCAAAGAATTCATGTTTTGAGGCTATATACATTTATTTCAATGTGCTGCTACCGTTCAAAACTTTTGAAAGCTCTCTTTTTGGCATTTCCTCCTGAGTTCTTTAACTAAGTCATATAAAACCAAAGTCAAAAAGGAAAAAAGGGGGGGCACCTGGCTGTCTCAGTTGGTAGAGCATGTGACTCTTGGTCTTGCGGTTGTGAGTTTGAGCCCCATGTTGGATGTAGAGATTACCTAAAATAAAATCTTTAAAGAAAATATGAAATAAAACCAGTGTCATTACTTTATAGTCACGTCTTCTTTTTTGATCTAAACATAACTTCCTCAGTCAACCCTCCCATCATATTCGTTCTATTTTACTTCTTAAAAGATGTTTATTAGAAGTCTTTTGTATGCTGACATTACTGACTTCAAGATTTAGAATCCAATCATACTGTATATATGAGCAGTGAATACTCATCGAACGCCAGTCACTGTTTATAAGCACTTCATAGAAAATGATTTATTTAATCCCCACAACAATTTTATTTATTTTATTTAATTTTTAAAGATTTATTTGAGAGAGGGGGACAGAGTGCACGTGCACATGTGCACAAGTTGGGGCAAAGAACAGGGAGGGGGAAAGAATCTTAAGCAGACTCCCCACAGACCTCAGAGCCTAACATAGGGCTGGATTTCACAACCCTGAGACCACGACCTGAGCTAAAATCAAGAATCAGACACTTTGATCCACCCAGGCGCCCCTCCTCACAACAACTTAAAAGGTAGACATGAAAATTGAAGTTGAGAGAGGTTAAACAGATTGCCTCATGACACAAAACTTGGAAGAGATAGGTTTTGAATATAGGTCTGACTCCAAGCCCAATGGCCTGAACATTCCGCTATTTACCAAGTCAGAAGTTACTCTTCAACAGGACTTTTTAAAGAAAGATTTTATTTATTTGACAGAGAGCGCAGCAGAGGGAGAGGGAGAAGCAGACTCCCCGCTGAGCAGGGAGCCCAATGTGGGACTCCATCTCAGGACCCTGGGATCACAACCTGAGCCAAAGGCAGACGCTTAACTGACTGAGCCACCCAGGAGCCCCAGGATATTTTTTTAAAGGAAGCTCTAGACCCAACATGGGGCTTGAACTCACAACCCCAAGATCAAGAGTAGCATGCTCTACCGACTGAGTCAGCCAGGTGCCCCTCTTCAACATGATTTTTAAGGGCTCTGTGGTATTCCAGCATATACTTGACTATAACTTACCAAAGCAGCTTTCTATTGCAGACCATTTAAATGATTTCCATTAAAAATATTTTAAGGAATTCCATGATGAATATCCTTGAACATAAATCTTTACATATATTGCTTGATCTTTTCTTTAGAAAAAAATTCTAGATACAGCATTTCCAGGTCATATTTTAAAGGCTTTTAACCATCTTCTACAGCGTATGAAGTCCTTGCCTCCCAGTACTTATATTATCATTATTTAAATCATTGCCAGTCTGGGAGGTATAAAAAGGTAACTTATTTTGATTTGTATTTTCATGTTTATTAGTGAGGATAAACATTTCTTTTTTCCATTTGTATTATTCTTTTGTGAATTGCCTTTTGTTCATTTTATCTGAAAGTTTGTCTTTTTCCTTTTGCTTTGCAAGAGTGTTTTTCAAATTAAAGAATAGTCCTTTATCTATCATATTGCCAATATTTTACCCCGTTTGTGGTTTGCCTTTTCATTTTAAAAAAATCAATCATAAGTTTTAAAATTTTATATAGGCAAATCTATGCATCTTTTATTATTTTTTAAAGATTTTAAAATTATTTTTAAATAATCTCTACACCTAACATGGGGCTCGAACTTACAACTCTTGAGATCAAGAGTTACATGCTCTACCTACTGAGCCAGCCAGGTGCCCCCTTTTATGATTTTTGCTTTAGGTACTCTCCTTTGAAAAACCTTTATGACTCATGATTATATAAACACTTTCTATATTCTCCAGTTATTTTAAGGTATTAAAAAAATAACTCATTAGGGCGCCTGGGTGGCGAAGTCAGTTAGGCTTCTGAGTCTTGGTTTTGACTCAGGCTATGATATCAGGGTCGCAGGATCGAGCCCCGTGTTGGGTTCCACATTCAATGCAGAGTCTGCTTAAGACTTTAACTCCCTCTCCCTCTGCCCCTTCCCCCTAAAATCAATCAATCAATCAATCTTTTAAAAAATAACTCATCTATTTGGAGTTTTACCTTGATGATTGACATGTAGTAGGAACTCAAGCTTAATTCTTCCAAACAGAAACCAAGTACCCCAGCACTGTTTGCTAGCATATTTTCCCCCTCTGATTTTTTTATTGAGATATTATTGACATATAACATCATATTAATTTCAGGTGTCAACATAATGGTTTGATATTTGTATATTGTGAAACGATCACCACAGTAAGTCTAGTTAACATCTGTCACCATAGTTACAAATTATTTTTCTTGTGATGAGAACTTTTAAGATCTACTCTC
Source organism: Zalophus californianus (assembly GCF_009762305.2). NCBI lineage: Eukaryota > Metazoa > Chordata > Mammalia > Carnivora > Otariidae > Zalophus > Zalophus californianus. The sequence continues at coordinate 35,282,886 of NC_045609.1, read as the reverse complement.
TTAGCAACTTTCAAATATGCAATACAGTATCATCAACTCTAGTTACCATGCTCCATTATATCCCCATGACTTATTTATTTTATAACTGGAAGTTTGTACCTTTTGACCCCCTTCACCTATTTCACCCTCTAATTTTATTTTATTTTTTTAGGATTTTTAAAAAAAGATTTCATTTATTTATTTGAGAGAGAGAGAATGAGAGATAGCACGAGAGGGAAGAGGGTTAGAGGGAGAAGCAGACTCCCTGCCGAGCAGGGAGCCCGATGTGGGACTCGATCCTGGGACTCCAGGATCATGACCTGAGCCGAAGGCAGTCGCTTAACCAACTGAGCCACCCAGGCGCCCTCACCCTCTGATTTTAAATGCTACTTTTATCATATACTAAATACTTGTATATATTTAGGTCTGTTGGAAAGTTTTAAATTTTATTTTACTGAGCTATGCCAAATCTCAATGTTTTAATTACTGTCTTTATACTTGTTTTTAATACTTAAAATATCCCCTCATATTTCTTTTTTCTTCCCCCAAAATTCATTGACTCAGCTCTTCCAAAATCTCTTTTGGATTTTAATGGGAACTGCATTACATTTATAAATTAGTTTGAGGAGAAGTGACATCTTTATAATATTCCATTTGCCTATCCACGGATGTGACATGTCTCTCATGTATTTATCTTTTTTAAAATAGTACACGTTTTATTCTTTGTTTTCAGGATCATTTAGGAAATATTTCTTTCCTTTTTCCATCTTTATTGAGGTAGAGTTGACAATTTAAAATTGTATATATTTAAGGTGTTTGGCTTGATGATTTGATACACATAACCATTGTGAAATGATCACTGCAATGAAGGTAATGAACATACACATCACTTCACATAGTTAACCTTTTCTTTTCTCTTTTCTCTTCTTTTTGTGATGAGAACATTTAGGATTTACCACCCTCTTAGCAAATTTCAAGTATACAATACAGTTTTTTTTTTAAGATTTTATTTATTTTTTTGAGAGAGAGCATGAGGACAAGCCCGGCAAGGGACGGAGGCAGAGGGAGAAGCAGACTCCCCCCATGAGCAGGGAGTCTGATGCGGAGCTCGATCCCAGGACCCTGCGATCATGACCTGAACTTAAGGCAGATGCTTAACCTACTGAGCCACCCAGGTGCCCTACAATACAATATTTTTAACTATAGTTGCATTGTTGTACATATATTTATCTCCTTTTATGTACCTTGGTAAAATTTTGCTCTTTCCTTCAAGTATTTCTTAAAGACATTTTGTTTATTCCTGAGTGAAACATATACACGTATACACACACACACACATATATACACTTATGCATTTTTATATACTTACATAGAATTGCTATAATTGCTACTTGAATGGGAGCTTTTTCTTCTCATTTTACTTTCAAATGGATTGATAGTGAATATTCAGTCATTCAGCAAATACTTATTGTTTACTGCATGCTAGTCATTATGTTGGATACCAGGACAATGCTATGTACCAAACAGACACTGTATATAGTATTAATAAATTCTAGAATATTGATCATCTTTGCATTTCTGGGCCAAGCCCTGCTTGGTAATGGAATAATATTAATATATTGTACTGATGGGTTAGATTTAGTGGTATTCCATTTAGGATGGATGTAAGTTTATTAATTCCATATAAGTAACTTAAGTGAGATTATTCTGGTCTAGACTAGCCTGTGGGTTGTGTGTGTGTATGTGTGTGTGTGTTTATGTTAGCTTTATAAAATAAATTGGAAACCTCCCCATTATTTCTATAATGTATATAACATTGGAATTAAGTGTTTCATTCTTATTCCTTGACAATCACATTAAATCATTAGGTTTAAGCTGTAAGACTAAAATTGGGAAAAGGCCCCAGGTTTTCTGAGTCTCAGACCTTTGAAGAATTTATGGAAACAAGACAGAAGGAGGATTTATACAGCAACAAGCCAGATGGCAAGAAATACATTTCATGTTTTGGTCCTGCCCCTTCTCTGGGGAACAGTGAACTTATATGTGCACTTCTTGGAAGGACTGGCTTTTTTTCCAGGGAGGACACCAAGTATGCCCCCATTCTAGAGCTTTCCAATACTCTTGGTTGGTGCCAGACTGGACTGATGACTGGAGGCAGGGGTGACCAATTGGCTCTGTATGAAGTGAGTAGAAAATTCCAGTGATGGCAAGGAGGGGGCAAAAAGCAGCACCAATGCTGTTCTTTTCTCAAAGAGCCTCCCCATAGAAACCGCAGATATTAGACACGGGTAAAAGTCCAATGTCTCCCACTTCTTGTCTTTATCCTCTGCATCTTTCTGAATTGGTACAGCTGCAGCTAAGTCTTTCAGGCCAGTTCCATGCCTGCTGCAGAACCCAGTGTCAGAGCCAACTCGTGAGCCCAAAGCCCGGGTTCTGTGATATAAGAGAATCCCTCCCACTGTATTTTTATTGATATCCCTGAATGTATCTTCCAATTTTAAAATCTAAGCACCACTCCCCTTACCTTCCCTGACAAAGAATTTTTAAGCACATGGAGTTCCTAAATCTTTTCCTGATAACTCTTGTGTTGGTTTTTTTTCTACCGCCATGTAACAAATTGGCACAATTTAGAAGCTTAAAACAATACACACCTTACAGTTCTGTAATCACCAGTCTGGTGGTACTTTCCTTCACATTTCAAAATGCCTAAATCAAGCTATCTGTAGGGACTTTTTCCTTACTGGAGGCTCTGGGGAAGAATCCTCTAACAAGTTCACTCTGGTGGTCGGTCAAATTCACTTCCTTGTGGTTGGAGAGCTGAGGCCCCGTTTCCTTTCTGGCTGTCAGCGTAGAGCCCTGGAGCCCCTCTCAGCTCCTTAAGGTTTCCTGTATTCCTTGTCACATTGCTTCTACATTTTCCAAGCCAGTGATGGTGCACCAAGTCCATCCCATGTTTCAAATCTGCCTGACTTCTTCTGCCTCATCTCTCCTACTTCCTGCTGGAGAAAGTTCTCTGCTTTTAAAGGCTCACCCAGATTAGACTGGGCTCACCCAGATCATCCAGAATAATCTCCTTATTTTAAAGCCGGTAACCTTAATTACATCTGCAAGGTCCCTTTTGCCATGTTACATAATATGCTCACAGTTTTCAGGGATTAGGGCATGCACATTTGTGGGACTGTTACGCTTATCAAAGCTTTCATTTCTTCATTTTCTATGCAGGATATTTTAGGATCATCTTTTCCCTTGAAAAGGAAGACAGTTCCATCCTTTTGGAAAAAATAAACTGCCAGTCATCATCGTGCCCAAAACTCACACAGACATCATGCTTTCAGTTTATGACCATAAGGTTATTTGATTCTTGCATCAGACTCAGTAAAATTCATTTGGTGGATTTAAAGATTGAGACAGTCAAATATTGACACACCATTAGGTGGCACTTGATTAGAAAGCTTGCTTCTGCCTGAACTTTCCCAAGGCCGCAGTCTGACAAGATGGAAAGGAAACCCTGAAGTAAACGGAGCAAAGTGGGGGATGGCATCCTTAGTCATTACACAAAAATCTTAAAGACAAAAACTATCCAAGACTTGAAAGTAATTTGTACATTCAAACTAACTTTAGAGAGCTCAATTATTACTTAGCAAATGTAAACAGGTTATTTAAAATCTTTTACACATAATTTTTATAAATCCTGGGGTCAAAAAATTACCTCTAATAAATTTTATTGGCTGCAACATTTGTCTTATGTTAATACTGAGCAAATTTCCATGGAGTGCTTATTATATGCAGGAAGGCATATCCTACTTACTCTGGCCCATATTTTGCACCAAGCTGTGTTTCTCTGAAATGGCATTGTACAACAAAAATAGAATTCCAACCATATATGTAATTTTAACAGCTTTTTTTGAAATATAATTTACATGCCATTAAGTTTACCTGTTTAAAGCATATGATTCAATGGCCTTTAGTATATTTATAGAATTGTGCGATCATCACCATAATCTAATTTTAGAATTTTTCATCATCTCCAATAGAAAGCTTTATCCATTAGCGGTCACTTCCAATTCTCCCTTACCCTTAGGCTTAGGCAGCCACTAATCTACTTCCTGTTTCTACAGATTTTGCTTTTCATATAAATGGGATCATACAGCATATGGTGTTCTGTGATGGCTCTTTCACTCAGCATAACATTTTTGATGTTCATTCATGTTGTACCATGTATTAATACTTGATTTCTTTTTATGTCTGAATATAATATTCCATTATATGGATATAGCATATTTGTTTACCATTCATTTGTTTACCATTCATTACCATTCATTACCATTCATCCAATGTTGATGGACATTTGAGTTGCTTCTGATTTTTGGCCATTATGCTGCTATGGAGATTCATGCACAAATTTCTTTGTGTGGATATGTGTTTTCATTTCTCTTGGGTAGATATGTAGAAGTAGAATTGCCAGGTCTGATGATTACTCCATGTTTAGCTTTTTGATTTTTTACAACAGCTATACCATTTTATATTATTAACACATATGGAATTTTATTTTATTTTATTTTTTTCTGCCAAAACAAACTTTATTGCACCAAAAAGAAAAAAAAAACTTCATTTATGTACAGTCAGATATGGAATTTTAAAAATAGCTTTATTGAGGTATAATTGACATACAATGAAATATACATATATAAAGTATACGATTTCATAAGTTTTAACATATGTATGTACCTGTGAAGCCATCTCATACTCAAGATAATGAGCATATCCATCACTCCAAAATTTTCCTTGTTCCTCTTTGAAATCCATTCTTTCCACTTCTCCCTCTTAATCACCCCATTATTCCTGAGCAACCACTGAACTGCTTTCTGTCACTAGGGTTCAGTTTGCATTTTCTAGAATTTTACATAAAAGAAATCACATAATATGTACACATTTTTGTCTGGCTTTTTTCACTGAGCATAATTATTTTAAGATTCATCCTTGTTATTGAATATATTAATAATTCATTCATTTTATTGATGAATAGTTCAATAATTCATTCATTTTTTATTGATGAGTAGTATTCTGTTGTGTGTATATACCTCAATTTGTTTATTCATTCACCTATTGATAGACATTTGGGTTGCTTCCAGTTTAGGGCTATTATAAATAAAGCCACTGTGAACATTCATGCACAAGTCTTTGTATGAATGTAGGCTTTCATTTTCCTTGGGTAAATACCTGAATGGAATGTTTGGATTATGTGGTAGGTATATATTTAATATTTTTAGAAACTTCCAAAATTTTTTCTAAAGTGGTCTTACCATTTTATATCCTGCTAGCAGTATATAAGACTTCCAGTTCCTCCACATCCTCACCAACACTTGATATGGTCAGTTTTAATTTGATTTGATTTAATTTAATTTAATTCTATTGATTCCAATCAGTGTGAAGAGTTACTTCTTTGTAGTTTTAATTTGCATTTTTTCTTTTTATTGAATAAATTTGATAGGTAACATTGTCTAAGTTTAAGATGTACAGCATGTTACTTTCATACATTATATATGATTGCCAATGTGGTGATATTTATTACATTACATAATTGTAGTACAAATTTGTTGTCTATGTTTATTATACTGTATATTAGCTCTCTATGGCTTATTTACCACTCATTACAAGTTTGTGCCCTTAAACACCATCACTCTTACCTCCTCCCACCCATACCCTGGTAACCACCATTTTACTCTGGTTTTTACATGTTTAACCTTTTTTAGATTTTCCATGTAAGTGATATTGTACATTATTTGTCTTTCTCTTTCTGATTTATCTCGCTTAGCATAATATGCTCAAGGTCCATCAATACTGTCACAAACGGAAGGATATCCTCCTTTTTCATGGCTGAATAATATTCCATTGTATATATGTACCACATCTTTTTTATTCATTTATCTGTTGATGAATACTGGCTTGTTTCCATATCTTGTCTACTGAAAATGTAACTTGCATTTTCTTAATGATCAATGATACTGAGCATCCTTTCATGTGCTTGTTTGGTTAAGTATACATTCAAATCTGTCTACTTATAAAACTGGGTTTTTAAAAATAGAGTTTTGAGAGTTCATTATATATTCTTTATACAAGTTCTTTATCAGATGTGTGTTTGCAAGCATATTTTCCCATTCTGGGGCTTATCTTTTCATTCTCTTAACAGTGTCTTTTGAAGAAGAGAGCATTTAATTTTGATGAAGTCCAAATTATCAATTTTCCATTTTGGGATTGTGCTTTTGGTGTCATATCTAAAAACTTTTTGGCCAATTTACTATGAAGATTTTATCCGGTTTATTTTGTATAAGTTTTATAGTTTCAGACTTTATATTTAGGTGTATGATCCATTTTGAGATAATTTTTATATATGAGATATGCAAGATATAGACAGTAAGCGATACATTGAAGGTTTTTTTGTTTTTCTTTTTGTTTTTGCACAGGACTATCCACTTGTTCCAGCACCATTTGTTGAAAATCTATCCTTTCTCCACTGAATTACTTTTGGATTTTTAACAAAAATCAGTTGCCAGAGAATTAAAATTTCAGAAATAAATCCATATGCTTATAACCATTTGTTTTTTGACAAGAGTGCCAAGACAATTTATTCAGGAGAAAACGGACTTTTCAATAGTGTTGAAGCAACTGGGTACTTATGTATAAAAGAATGAAGTTGGACCCCTACCTCACTACCATACAAAAAAATTAACTCAAATAACTCATAGACCTAAATATAAGAGGTAAAACTATAAAACACTTAGAAGAAAATTAGTAAGTACTTATGACCTTGGGTAAGGCAATGGTTTTTTGGATATGACACCAAAAGCACAAGTGACAAACAAAAATAAACAAATAAACTAGGCTACATCAAAATTAGAACATTTTGCGCTACAAATAATACCACCAAGGAAGTGAAAAAGCAACCTAAAGAATGGGAGAAAATATTTGAAGATCATCATCTGTAAAGGAAATCCATAACAAGGCAAATAACACAATTAAAAAAAAATGAACTACAGGGGCACCTAGCTGTCTCAGTTTGAAGAGCATGTGGCTCTTGATCTTGGGATTGTGAGCCCCGTGTTAGGTGTAGAAATTACATAAATAAGTAAACTTAAGAAAAATGAATTAAAGATTTGAAAATACATTCATCCAAAGAAGATGAAAGCTGAAAGCCCACAAAAAGAAGCTCAACATCATTAGTCATTAGGGAAATACAAATCAAAACTATAATGAGATACCACTTCATACCTTCTAGAATGGCTATAGCAACAACAATGAAACCCAAAACAACAATAACAACAATAACCAGAAAATAAAAAATGTTGTTGAGGATGTGGAGAGACTGGAAATCTTGTACATTGCTGGCAGGAATGTGAAGTGGTTCAGCTACTGTGGAAAACAGTTTGGTGGTTTCTCTAAAAGTTAAAAATACAATTACCAGATGACCCTGCAATTCCACTCCTAAGTATATACCCAAAAGATTGAAAACAGGCACTTAAACAGATACTTGTATGATAATAATCACTGTAGCATTTTTCACAAGAGCCGAAAGATGGAAACAATTCAAATGCCCATCAACAGATGAATGGATAAACAAAATGTGGTATATAAACACAGTGGAATAGTATTCAGCTGTCAAAAGGAATGACATTCTGATGCAGACTATATATGCCATGGATAAACTTTGAAAACATTATGGTAAGTGAAAGAAGCCAGAAATAAAAAGGCAAATAATGCATGATTCCACTTATATGAAATACCTAGAAATTAATAGCAATAGAAAGTAGATTACAGGTGTTCAGAGATGGAGTTTTATTGCTTAATGGGTACAGAGTTTCTACTTGGAGTGATGGAAAATTTTGGAACTAGATAATGGTGATGGTCACACAACATTGTGAATGTAATTAGTGCCACTTTGAAGTTGTATACTTCAAATGGCATCCTTCATGTTATATGTATTTTACCACACACACACATAAAACATAATGAGATACCACTTCACATTCACTAGGATGGATATAATCAAACAGATAAGGAATAACAAGTGTTGGCAAGGATGTGGAGAAATTGGACCCTTAATACACTTCTGGTGGGAATGTAAAGCTGTGGCTATTTTATTTTATTTTATTTTTTTTAAAGATTTATTTATTTATTTGACAGAGAGAGAGTGAGAGAGAGGGAACACAAGCAGGGGGAGTGGGAGAGGGAGAAGCAGGCTTCCCGCGGAGCAGGGAGCCCGATGCAGGGCTCGATCCCAGGATCCTGGGATCATGACCTGAGCCGAAGGCAGACGCTTAACGACTGAGCCACCCAGGCGCCCCAGCTGTGGCAATTTTAGAAAATAGTTTTTCGGTTCCTTGAAAAGTAAAACACAAAGTTTACATATGGTTCAACAATTCCATTCCTGTATATCTATCCAAGAGAAATGAAAACATGTCCACATAAAAATTTGTACACAGATGTCCATAGCAGCATTATTCATAGTAGCCAAAAAGTGGGAACAACCTCAGTGTCTATCAACTGATGAATGAATAAATAAAATACACTATATCCTTATGATGTAATATTATTTGGTAACTGGAAGGAATGGAGGGCTGAGGCATGCCACAATATAGATGAACCTTGAAAAAATGATGCTATGTGAAAGAAGCTAGTCATAGAAGACCAGTTGTGTATAATTCTGTTTATACAAAATGTCCAGAATAAGCAAATCTGGAGAGAAAGAAAGTAGATTAGGGTTGCTTAGGGTTGAGGGAGATAGCAGGGGAAATGGGGAGTGGCTGCTAATAACTACAGGGTTTCTTCTTGGGTGGATAAAAATAATCTGTAGATTGCAGTGACTGTTGCACAACTGTGAACTTACCAAAAAACATTGAATTGTACCCATTTGAATGGGTAAGTAGTATGGTTTATAAATTATGTCTTATAAAGCTGCTAAAGAATCACTTGTCATTTATGTTTCTGAACTCTATTCTGTTCCATTTATCTCTATGCAAATGTCACACTGTTTTGATTACTGGGGCTTTATAATATATCTGGAATCAGGTAATGTAAATCCCCTAACCTTGCTCTTCTTTTTCAAAGTTGTTTTGGCTATTATAGGCCCTGTGACTTTCATTTGAATTTTAGAATCAGTTTTCACAAAAGAAGCCGGCAGAAGTTCTGATTGTGATTGCATAGCATCTATAGATCAATTTGGGGACAAGTGGTATCTTCACATTGCTGAGTCTTCTGATCTATGAAGAAAGTAAGTCTTTTTATTTATTTAGACCTTCTTTAATTTGTTTTGGCAGCATTCTGAAAAAGTTGATTCTCACAATTTTTGCTAGTTTTTAGTTGCTCTTATAGAGAGGTGGACTTTTGGCATTCCTTACTTGGTTATTTTCACTGACGCCTCTCTTCTAAGTCTTTCAAAACTGGCTTACTTTAAACTTGCAGAACTACTCATCCAATTAGCCACATTTCAAGTGCTCAATAGCCACATGGGGCTAGTAGCTACCATACTGGATAGTGCAGGCCTGTAAGAATATATTCATTATAGTTATTTAAAAAATATAAATGAGAAACAAGGTCTCTAATTGCTTTTTTGTACCTGGGACAGAACTGATTTCATGGCAAGGTAAGTACTCTATGAACCATAGGTAGCAAATAATAATAATCACCACCTCTTAAGTACTTTACTTAATGCCAGATAACATTTGAAGACTTACATGTATTAATGCTTTTATTCTTGACAACAACCTAATGGGGTAGGTATTATTGTGCTTTAAAGATGCAGAAAACAAAACACCAATAAGTTAAGCAACTTACCCAATGTCTCATAGCTAAAAAGTATCAGTCAGGATTCAAACCTTGGAAGTCTGGTTTAAGCCCATGCTGTTAACCACCACTCTATGCTACTTAGCCGACCTTAAAGAAGGAATTCAGAGAAAATTATTTTGACCAAAGGAGAACAGGGTAGGGAAGAAACACCCCTATACAGAGCATTAAAAACATAATACAGTCCAAAACACACTTGCAAGAAAAAACACCTCACATTTTTATTGAGTGCTATATACCTCTACCTAGCACATTACTTGACACTTAGTAAGCAGTGAATATTTGTTGAATGAATGAATGACTCCTGCATATTTATACATTGTGCTAGTTCTTTGAAAATGTCTCACACGAAGTCATTTTAAAGAACAGAAACTGAAGCTCAGGCTGGTGAAATAATTTTCCCCCTTAGTTGCTAGATGGTGCAGAGATTAGACTAGAGCCCAGTTCTCAAATTCTAACTCCGCTATAGCTTTTTCTGACATGAGAAAGGATCAAGAAGTCACAAAGGATAAAAGCTTGTACCATATCACACAATCATGCTTCATTTATGTGCATGTAGATTATGTAGTTGGGATGGGGAGAGAAGGTGGTCCAGCTGTGGCACCCTGGCTACCCTTTTCTCTAAGAATGAAGTTAAATAAGAAAGAGAGGGTTCTAGTGTGGAGAATGTGATCAGAAATATAGGCAGATGATATAAACAATTATCGCTGTCCTGGCAGCTAAAATCCTTGGTGATTTTGCCATCCCCAAGTCTTTAACTCACCACAGGCATCTGCAGAAATGGGAGAGGACTTCACTGAGCAAACATTTATTCAGCATTCACTATGTGGCAGTGGATAGTCCTACCTTAGAAAAAGGCATATACATCAGTAAACAATTATATATTATGATTGTATAAGCTGAGGTACATATAAGGAAATATGCAATGTACTTAAGGATATAAAAGGACAGAGCAGCAACTAACCTGGGAGGCTTAGAGAAAGCTCCTTAAAGGACCTGACTTTTGGACTGGATCTACAACTCAGTTGTAGAGGGAAAACAGTAATCCAGATAAAGGCGTGAGCATAGTTACATGTTTGGCCTGGAGTGAAGGGTTACAAGGAGGGATGGCATTCCGAAGGCTGTTAAAGTGGTTAAGTGGTGGATGGTCAAGGAGTTTAAACAGGCTTGTGGGGGTGGAGGCTTCTTGACACTGAAGAGAGCAGAGGATTTTAAACAGATGAGGTAAATAACTGAAACATTTACAACCCTTCTGGACCCATACAACCATTGTTTTTCACTTTCTTTCTTTCTGTTTTTTTTTAAGATTTATTTATTTGACACAGAGAGAGAGAGCACAAGTAGGCAGAGCAGCAGGCAGAGGGAGAGGGAGAGGCAGGCTTCTCGCTGAACAGGGGGCCCAATGTGGGACTCGATTCCAGGACCCTGAGATCATGACCTGAGCCGAAGGCAGCCGCTTAAGGGACTGAGCCACCCAGGCGCCCCTGTTTTTCACTTTCAGGACAGTATTCAAACATTACATGAGATATTCAACTTTATTATAAAATATGCTTTGTGTTAGATGATTTTGCCCAACTGTAGGCTAATGTAAGTGTTTTGAGTACATTTAGGGTAGGCTGGGTTAAGCTATGATTAGGTGTATTGCATGCATTTTTGACTTATAATATTTTCTACTTATGATGAGTTTATTGGGATGTAATTCCATTGTAAGTTGAGGAAGATCTGTGTATGATTTTTATGATGTACTGTTTTACCTTCTTCATGAGATGCTGCTATTGATCAAGTTTCATAGGTTTTCCTAAGTATTTTATATTTTTTCCCAATGGTAGGAAAGATTTCAACCATATGGAAATGTTGAAAAGCAAACATCCATTTACTACCTAGATTCCACAATTAACATTTTGCTGTATTTGCTATATATTTATTCATCCCTCTTTCCATTCATCTTATTTTCTGATGCACTTCACTGTAAATTGAAGACATCAATGCACTTCATCTCTGTTGGTATGTATATCATTAACTAGAATTCATTATTTGCTTAGGGTTCTTTGTATGATTAAATAATCATGGAACTCAAGTAGTACATTCTCTAAGTTTTGACAAATGCATACACTTGTGTATCCCCTATGATGACATGGAACATCACTGTCAGCTTAGAAAGTCCCCTCATCTCCCGTCCCAGTTTCCACTTCTACTCTCTCCTACAAAGCCCATCCTTGGTCTGATGTTTTCACTATAGGTTGGTTTTGCCTGTTGTAGAACTTTTTATGGAATCTTAAAGTTTGTGCTCTTTCATGTCTGGCTTCTTTCACTCAGTAAAATGTTTTTGAGATTGATTCATGTTGTTTCATCAGTAGTTAATTTCTTTCTTTTGCAGAGTATTATTCCATTGTTTGAATATACCAGTTTTTATCTATTCTCCTGCTGTTGGACAACTCCCCTGTTTCTAGTTTCTGGCAACAGTGAATAAAACTGCTATAAATAGTCTAATACAAGTCTTTTTGTGGACATATGCTTTCATTCCTCTTGGGTAAATACCAGAGTGGAATGGCTGGCTGAAAGAATAGGTGTGTTTAATTTTATAAGAAACTTCCAGGCCTTTTTCCAAAATGGTTGTTCCATTTTACATGTGTTGCTTCACATCCTCTCTAACATTTGGTGTTGTCATTTAAATTTTAGTCATTCTAGTACAGAGCTAACTCATTGAAATTTTAATGTTCATTTCTCTACGACTAATGACACTGAATACTTTATCATGTGCTTATTGGCCATTCAAATATTTTCTTTTGTAAGGTCATCTGTCTTTTCATTGTTGAGTTGTAGGAGTTTTTAATCTATTCTAAATATAAATTCTTTGTTGAAATATATGTGTTGTGAATACTTTATCCTGGCCTGTAGCTTGTTTATTCATATTCTTAATAGTGTCTTGATGAATAAAAAGTTAAAAATTTTTTGGAGTTCAGTTTATCAGTATTTTTTCTTTCGTGGCTAGTGCTTTCAAAACCCTTTCCAAGAAACTTGTGCCTACCCCCAACTGAAAATATTCTCGTATGTCTTCTAAAAGCATAATAGTTTTGGCTTTTATATTACGGCCATGATCCATCTCAAACTTTTATGTATGGTGTGAGGTAAGTTTCCTTTTTTCTCATATAGATATCAAATTGTTATAGCATTGTCTATTGAAAAGACTTTCCCCACTGGGTTGCTTTGGTACCTTTGTAAAATATCAAACTACTACATATTTAAGTTTATTTAACCATTTATAAAATGTTTTTACATATACATTCTCTTAACATTCTCTCACTGGGGGTGGATATGTTTTCCTCATTTTACAGTTGAGAAAACCAAGGCTCAGAGTAGTTCAAGAACTTGTCCAACGAGATACAGAGCTGGGGACTAGAACACAGAACTACTACTGAATCCTGAAAAAAAAATGTTTACATTTTAAAACTATTTTATCTAATGGAAATATTACTAAATGGACACTTTTTCTGAAGGTGATGTAGTAACAGAAATGAGTAAGTGCATATTTTTATATTTCAACATTGGTGGTAGTTTTAGATTGCCAGCCAAACATTTGCTTCCTTTGTAGGCTTATGTATGTCTAAAACAGTTTTTACATTAGGCATCTTTGTTTTAAAAGGGTAAAAAATTACAATGCTTGCCTTGCAAAATTTGGTAAGAATAATAATAATAGCTTTTAATAGCTTTTGGTAAGAATAAAAGTTGCTTGGACTTTAGTTAAGATAAAGAATGTATTTCCCTCACCCTGATCTAAAAAAAAAAAAAAAAAAAAGTCCTACTTTTTTTATTTTTTCAGAGAAATACAGCAGTATTTGAAGGTACACATCATGAAGATAGATGGAAAAACTGTAAGAAAACACAATAGCTACTCTTGCTTTTTTTTTTTCCCCTTTCTCCCCTACTCTGTTACATACTTGAGCACCCAGCTTGTCTTCAAATGCTTGTACTACCTTCTTTTCCAATCTGATGGAAGCAGTTTTCTGGCAACCTTGATCATTTGCTGAGACTTGGCCAACCTCAATGTTCTAATTCTCCAGATCACCTATGCCTGCTCCTGAATTATCAGTCTTCTATGCCTATCTCATTTGTCCAACTGTGACTCACAAATAAATGGCCTGTCTTTCTGGCTCACTATTCAGGGAAGAACCACCTTTCCCCAAGTACAGGGAGGCAACCTTATTAAAACCACTGGTCCATAATATAATTATATGTTAAAGATGTCACAACTGAAGTATCTACATCTGGTGAATTACATAGACTAAGAGAGTCACACAGGTATTTGAAGCCAACCTGGGGCCAAGAGCTCATGTCTTCTTGGTAACTTCATTATTCTTCTCCCATACTGCATGTCCTCCCCCCAAATATCTGTTAAGCCAAGATGCTATAAAGTGAAACTAGGTTAACTATTCCTCACTCTAAGATGCAAAAACTGAGGCCATAGTGGGGAATGTGTAACAACCAATCGGAGTCAGGTTTCTGAGACCAAGTCTGTTGGGCTAGCCATTACTTTTGTCTTTTATCAAAACAGAGAACTAAAAAAGGCGTCATAAACTCAAGGACAAATACACATATCCCAATGACTATTTTTTATTACAAGAGAGTTGTGTGATCTTTGTGCATGGTAAGTGCTACCAAATAGCACACTTCGGAATCTCCTTCTGAGAGTGACTGTCAGGAGTCTAGGTAGTGAGTGGTACCTGATCAATAGTCTTGGGATAGGAAAGTTTCTCATCAGAAAAAGTAGAAAATGTTTACCAGTGCCCCTCCTACTTACTTAGGAGGAAGACATTCTGTAATAGTTTTAATATGATAAAGGTACCCTAGTGCTCAAACTAATTGTTCTTGAGAGACAAAGTTGTAGGTCTTAACTTCCTGATTTCAAAACTTACTCAAAGCTCCAATAATCGAAACAGTCTGAACTGGTATGAGGATAGACATAAAGACCAATGGAATGGAACTGAGAGTCCAGAAACTGAACCCTACATTTATGGCCAATTGATTTTTGACAAGGGTGCCTAGACAATTCAATAATGGAGAAAATAGTCTTTTCAATAAGGTGCTGGGATAACTGCAAGAGAATTAATTTAGACTCTCTACCTCACGTATCTACAAGAACAAACTTAAAATGGATCAAAGATTTAAATATAAGAGCAAAACCTATAAAACTCTTAGAAGAAAACACAGGTGTTATTCTTTGTGATCTTGGATTAGGCAAACGATTTCTTAGATAGGAAACCAAAAGCACAAATGACAAAAGAAAAAAGAGACCAATTGGACTTTATACAAATTAAAAACATTTGTACTTCAAGGGACACCAACCAGAAAGTAAAAACACCCCAGAGAATGGAAGAACAAATTTGTAAATCACATACCTGATGAGACATATCTAGAATATATAAAGCACTCTTAGAACTCAACAATGAAAGGACAAATCACTCAGTTAAGAATGGGCAAGACAGGGGCCCTGGGTGGCTCAGTAGGTTGAGTGTCTGACTCTTAGTTTCAGCTCAGGTCATGATCTCTGGGTTGTGAAATTAAGCCCTGTGTGGGGCTCCACACTCAGCACAGAGTCTGCTTAAGATTCTTTCTCTCCCTCTGCCCTTCCCCCAGCTTGTATGCTTGCTCTCTCTCTCTCTCTCAAATAAATAAATATTTTTTTTTAAGGTTTTCATTTATTTATTTGAGAGAGAGCGAGAGTGATCACAGAGGGAGATGGAAAGGGAGAAGGAGACTTGCTGCTGAGCAGAGAGCTCGATGCGGGGCTCAATCCCAGGACCCTGAGATCATGACCTGAGCTGAAGGCAGATGCTTAACTGACTGAGCCACCCAGGAACCCTGAAAATAAAGAAATCTTTAAAAAGATAAAAATAATAAAAATGGGCAAGGGATACAAATAGACTTTTCTCCAAAGAAAAAATATAAATGGTCAATAAGCACATAAAAAAGATGCTCAGTATCATTAGTCACTGGGGAAATGCAAATCAAAACCATAATGAAATATCCCTTCATACCCACCAAAATGGTTACAATCAGAGAGATAATAGCAAGCCCTGGGGATGGTGTGGAAAAAATTGAACCCTCAAACCTTGTGGTGAGAATGTAAAATGGTATAGTCTCTTTAGAAAAAGTTTGGAGTTTCTAAAAAAGTTAAACATTGGATTACCATGTCTCCCAGCAATTCCACTCCTAGGTATATACACCAAAGAACTGAAAACATATCCACACAAAAAACTTGTACATGAATGTTCATAGCAACACTATTCATAATAGCCAAAAAAGTGCTAACAACCCAAAAGTCCATCAACTGATGAAGAGATAAACAGAATCTGGTATATCTATACAATAAAATATTATTTGGCAAATAAAAAAAGTACTGATATATGCTATAAGATGCTAAGTGAAAGAAGCCAGACACAAAAGAACACATATTTTATGACTTCATTCTTAGGAATGTTCAGAACAGGCAGATCTATAGAGACAGAAAATAGATTAGTTGTTGCCAGGGGATGGGGAGTGTGGTGAATTGGGAGATACAGTGTTTCTTTTTGGGGTGATAAAAATGGTGATGGATATACAGTTTCGTGAATACACTAAAACCCAATGAATTGTATGAATTATATCTTAATTAAAAAAAGAAAAAGACAAACAAGTATAGCATACCTGAAAGTTTTCCAAAACATAAACAAAAACTTGAACACTTCTCTATGGTTTGAATTCAGTTTTATAAATGTTACCTTTTTTTTTTCTTTTTTAAAGATTTTATTTATTTATTTATTTATTAGAGAGAGAGAGAGAGAGAGAGTAGGTGTGTTAGTGGGGGGAGGAGCAGAGGGATACTGGGGCGGGGGCAAGAATCTCAAGCAGACTCTACACATGGAGCCTCATGCAGGGCTCCACTTGGGGCTCGATCTCACCATCCTGACCCGAAACCAAGAGTTGGACCCTTGGGCGCCTGGGTGGCTCAGATGGTTAAGCGTCTGCCTTCGGCTCAGGTCATGATCCCAGGGTCCTGGGATCGAGTCCCGCATGGGGCTCCCTGCTCCTTGGGAGCCTGCTTCTCCCTCTGCTTCTCTCTCTCTCTCTCTTTCTCCCTCTCTTTCTCTCCTCCTCTGTCTCTCATGAATAAATAAATAAAATCTTTAAAAAAAAAATATTGTAAAAAAAAAAAAAGAGTTGGACCCTTAATCTACTAAGCCATCTAGGCACCCCACCTTTTTCTTCTTCAACAATAATAATCATAGTGATAAAAATAGCAACTTATTAAACACTTACTAGGCATGTAGCAAGCATTTTATACTTGGTATTCTCTCTCAGATCATCTCAATGATCTTGTACATGGAGTTATTATCCCATTTTATAGAAAGGCAATTGAAGATAAAAAAGGCTGAGTAGGGGCGCCTGGGTGGCTCAGAAGGTTAAGCGTCTGCCTTCAGCTCAGGTCATGATCTCAGGGTCCTGGGATTGAGCCCCGTGTAGGTCTCCCTCCTCAGCGGGGAGTCTGTTTCTCCCTCCCCCTCTGCTGCTCCCCCTGCTTGTGCTTTCTCTGTCAAATAAATTAAAAAAAAAAAAAAAAAAAGAGGCTGAGTAATTTGCACAAGGTTATGTAAAGGTAATTAAGTCTGACTCCAGAGGTTCTCTTATGCAATTCCATTTTCCTTAAAACAGTGACTTACCGGTCTCCAATACTAATTTCTTTTTCAATGTATTATGTTGTTCTTTCTATCACCATCAATGAATTAGATATCATTTTGGGGCCTAATATTAAATAATGATCTTACTTCCTTAGTTTATTGAGCACAGAGCAAAGACAGAAAAAATTCCATTATGGTAAGTTTTTATTTGTATCAAATCACAGAGTATCATAGGTAAATATAAGATTATAATTTGAATACTGTAATATAACATAATTTGGCAAATTATTTAATTATCCAAAGTTTATTACATGTTTGAGTATGTGCTAAAGAGATTATTTGGCATAACTTGGCAAGATACATATTTCTCTACTTTATTTGACCATTTATCATTTATCTATGTGGTATACGTATACGTATGCATATACACACGTACATATACACTTACACACACTCCTAAATTAAATATACTTGTATAAAAAGCTGAAGATTGATGTGTTAGAATTAATTCCTGTTTAAAAATCTATTATATTAAACTGCATCTGCATTCAAAGCAGAAATGTAAAAACTGATCAATTTGCTAAATACACATGAATTTACAAAATAATTGAAAATGAAATAAAAATTTCCATTGAAATGTTATATTCCTGTTTAATCAACATTTAAGTGGCACTACCAAACTATGGAAATTGACATTTTTTTAGGTTGAGAGAATAAAGATTCTACTGAGCATTACTGTATTCCCTAAATTAGGAATGAATATTATTATAGTAGGAAAAGAAGGCAGATAATTTTCTTCTTTATTAATATGGGAATTCTCAGGAAGCAATCAGGGCAGTGTCTATACTCCTGGGCTTGGGTTTCCTGCTTTTCTATCAGTGGAAGTCTGGCTTCTCAGGAAAAGTGCAGCCAGTCCGCCTAATTATGACGCTTGCAGCATAGTGACCAGCACGGACGCATTCAGTCAGGGGCTTGTCAGAGACCAGTTGAGACAGAAAACCTGGAACACAGACAAAAGGGAAGAACATGAGTATTGCTATTATAACAGTATGAGAAAGGTCATTTTGGGTCAGGCCAAAAATTAGTCTATGTACCTATCCCTTTCTTCAGTGTTGATAGTTAAGTGTTAAACCTCAAGTGTTAGAGAGTTCTTCCCCCAAACATCATGAGCTTCCCTCGATATTTCTTTTAAAGAGCTCAAGTTGGGACATGACGACTCACCATCAAGTCATTCTAGTCTTTGTATGCCTAAAGCATCATCATGCTTTCCTTTAGTTTTGAGATTAAGAGGTTGTGAGTAAGAAGTACTGGCCAAATAATATTACCTTGGGTTTTTGTAGCCGAGAAGGTATTCGTTATCCCTCTCCATCTGTCTGGACTCCTTACATGTTGTTATTCCTAGCATATTGCTTTTGGGCAAAATTCTATCATCTGGATGTCTCTCCAAGTACAGACTTAAGAGCTGAAGAGTTACAAAGGACCTTACATCTCCCTTTTACTCCAAAAAGCAACAGTGAAGTGATCTCTATAGTCAAACACCATGGACCAGCTTGACATTAAAATAAATGTGATAAAGTAGAAAACAGTGTTGAGGACTTCTGTTTCTGCCCAAGATGAAATAAAAGGAAATACACTTATGCTTTCTCCAGAAACAACTCAAATAAAGACAAAGTAAATGAAACAAGATTTTTCAAATACTGTAAAAGATCCATGAAAGAAGGGAAACAAATGGGATAAACTGTAAAATTGCTCTAGCTTACCACCTAGAGAGAGTTACTAGGCTACAACTCAAGGAGCGACAACCTAGGCAGAGCTCAACAGTCTCACTGAGTTGAGGAGATGGGTTTGGGAGTCTAAGGAGGACAACATTAAACATGTAGGCAGAATGATCAGCAAATAAGAGAGAGAAGACATAAATTACCAGTATTGGGAATAAGAGAGATGATGTCACTACAGAATCTATATACACTAAAAGAATAATAAACATTACCAACTTTGTGCCAATAGATTTGACAAGTTGATGAATTGGACAAATTCCTGGAAAGACACAAACTATCAAAGCTCAAGCTCAGGAAGAAATAGATAACCTGATTAGCTTTGTACCTATTAAATATATTGATTTTACACTTAAAAAGCTTCCCATAAAGACAATTCCAGGCCCAGGTGGTGTCACTGGTGAATTCTAACAAATATTTAAGGAGTAAAAATAATATTAGTCCTATACAATAACCCCTTCAGAAAGCTGAAAACTGAAAGTACTTCTTAACTTACTCCTTGAAGCCAGCATTACTCCTACACCAAAATAAAAAAAAGATGCAAATATTTTAAAGAAAATTTTAGCAAATCAAATCCAATAGTATATTTAAAAATATAATAATTTATTATTATAAACCCACCTAGGAATGCAAGGTTGGTTTAACACTCAAAAATTAGTCAATATAATTTAGCATAACTAACAAAACCATAAGATAACCAAATACAAGAAGAAAAAGCATTTGGCAAAATCCAACATACATTTCTAATAACAACTTTAAGCAACCTAGGAATAGAAGGGAACATGCTCACCCTGATAGAGGGCACTTAAAAAATTTACAGTTAAAATTATTAATGGTGGATGATGGAATGTTTTCCCCTTAAGATCAAGACAAAAATGTTTGTTCTTCAACACTGTACTGGACACTTTAGCCAGTGCAATAAGGCAAACAAAAGAAATAAGTAAAAGGTATCAAGTGCTAACTTTGTCAGCACATATACTAAAATTGGAATAATACAGAGAAGATTAGCATGGCCCTTGCACAAGGATGATAAGCAAATTCGTGAAATGTTTCACATTTAAAAAAAAAGGCATCAAGATGGAGAAAGAAGTAAAACTGTCTTTATTTGCAAATGGTATAATTGTCTAAGTCTATGGTTCTCAATAGTGGATAATTTTGCTCCCCCCCACAGCCCCAGGACATTTGGCAATGTCTGGCAATTTTTGGTTTTCACAACTGGGGCAGAGGGTGCTACCGGCATCTAGTGAGTAGAATGAGGGATGCTGCTAAAAATCTTACAATGTCTATAATCTGAGATTGAGAAACTACTGGTCTTTGTAAAATATCCTATGGAATCTAGAAAAAAGTTACTAGAACTAGGAAGTGACTTTAGTAAAGTTGCAGGATAGCAAGATCACTACACAAAAATCAACTGAATTTCCATACTGTATACACACCATACTGTGTGTATATATAGCAACTGTATGTACAGCAACAGTTAGAAATTGATATTAAAAATAGCTTTTACCATACCATGAAATATGTGTAGTAATTGATACAAGTATAAGACCTGCACACTGAAAAAGGACAAAACAATGCCGAAAATAGTAGTAAAAAAAACCTATAAAAATGGAGGGATAGAAAGTGTTCACAGGTCAGGAGATTCAATATTATTAAGAGCACTAAGAAAATTTTCTGTGGAAAATTCCAGCAAGCTTTTCTTTTTTTTTTAAAGATTTTATTTATTTACTTGTCAGATAGAGAGAGAGAGAAAAACACAAACAGGGGGAGTGGCAGGCAGAGGGAGAAGCAGGCTTCCCGCTGAGCAGGGAGCCCGATGTGAGACTTGATTCCAGGACCCCAAGATCATGACCTGAGCCGAAGGCAGATGCTTAACCAACTAAGCCATCCAGGCATCCCTCCAGCAGGTTTTTCTTATAGAAACTGACAAGCTGATTCCAATATTTATGTGGCTATGCAAAAGACTAAGATTAGTCAAACACATCTTTAAAAACAAGACTACCTGAGTTAAAACTTATTATAGAACTAAAATAATCAAGACACTATGCTATTGGCATAAAGAAAGACAGATCAATGCAACTGCACAAAGAGTCCAGAAATAAACCTACTTCTTTTTTACTTTTTTCCTTTAATTTTTATTGTTATGTTAATCCCCATACATTACATCATTAGTTTTTGATGTAGTGTTCCATGATTCATTGTTTGTGCATAATACCCAGTGCTCCACGTAGAATGTGCCCTCTTTAATACCCATCACCAGGCTAACCCATCCCCCCACCCCCCTCCCCTCTAGAACCCTCAGTTTGTTTTTCAGAATCCATCATCTCTCATGGTTCGTCTCCCCCTCCAATTTCCCCCCCTCATTCTTCCCCTCCTGCTATCTTCTTCTTCTTCTTTTTTTTTTTTAACTGATATTGCATTATTTGTTTCAGAGGTACGGATCTGTGATTCAACAGTCTTGCACACAGAAATAAACCTACTTCTATAACATCAATTGATTTTTGACAAAAGTACCAAAGCAATCCAGTGGAGAAAAGAAAATTTTTTAAACAAATGGTCTTAGAACAGTTGGATGGCATATTTGAGAAAAAAAACAAACCACTTCAACCCTTACCTACCTCACATCACCTACAGAAATTAACTTGAAATGGATCACAGCTCTACCTGTAAGAGCTAAAACTATACAATTCTGAGAAGGAAACATAGAAAATCTTAGTGATTTTGAATTTGCCAAAAAAATCTCAGAAGACATAAAAAGTACAAACTTTTACATAGGAAAAAATAACTGGACTTTTCCAAATTAAATACTTCTACACCTCCGTAATAAGAAACAACCAATAAAAAATGGGTTCAAAAGAGTTGAAGTAACATTTTAGCAAAGAAGATAAACAAATGCCAAATAAGCTCAGGAAAAGATGTTCAACACCATTACTCATTAGAGAAATGCAAATTAAAAGCCGCAATTAGATACTACTGTCAACCCACTAGAATGGCTAAAATTAAAAAAGACTGACCATAACAAGTGTTGGCAAGGGTCTGGGTCATTTGGAACTCTCATATATTGATAGTGGGAATATAAAATTATTAATACCACTTTGAAAACCATATGTCAGTGTCTTAAAAAGTCAAACATACATTTACCATATGACCTAGTCATTCTATTTCTAGGCATTTAACTCAAGGTAAATGAAAGCATATATTCACACCAAAGATTTGTAGTGAATGTTCACAGCAGCTTCATTTATAATAGCCCCAAACTGGAAATGATTCAAATGTGGATGAGAAGAGGAAGGAAGCCAGGATTACAAAAGAGCATGGGAGTAGTGGAGATGTCTACAGTGATGGTTTCATGGATGTGTGTTATGTTAACATTTGCAAGATTATACCGTTTAAATATGTGCAGTTTATTGTATATCAGTTATAGTAAAATAAAACTATAAAAGAAGAAAAAAGGGAGAAAGTATTATAGTTACAAATAAGACAGGTCAAGAACAGAAGAATCTGGGGCTATTTTCCCTCTAGGGAAAAACGTGAGCTGCTTAGCAGTACTCAAATACTCAGAAGAACAGATAATGAGAAACTGTTCTGTAGCCAGGCTTCCAGGCTGTTCCCTAGGCCCTGGCAGCCTGCTGGGGGTGAAGATTAATTGAGAAGCTGTGGTATAATGACCTGTAGAGAGCATTATAAGAGATTTATGTTCTTTCTTCTCTACCACTCTGACCACACAAGCTTTTTCCCTGTCAGATTTGGGGAATGCTCTGTATCTAGTAAAATAAGTATTCCCAACCAAAGAATAAAATTAATTTGGTTAATGGAGTGATATATTTTGAAGACATTTGCTTAGAATGTGAAATCACTCCCTCAAGAGGTTTAGTAAGAGTATTTTATCATTTGAGTTTTCAGGTAACAAAGGTCAATGTTAACTTTCAGCCAAACTGTGAAACTAAAATGCTCAGCCCACACAGTGAATGAAGCAGACACCAAATTCAGAGTCAGATCAGCTTACAATGGAAACACGTCTATGGGAAGCCTTATATGCAACATCTGTTTTCCTCATTCCTTCTGGTATGATCTTTGTGAGAAAAAGAAAAGCTTACGTTTATGAAATATTTTTGTGAAGCATAAGTACCAGCATCCTCTTTCTAAGAGAAGAGCTAGTTGATGTCTGAAGTGAAGTGCTCTGAAGAGACATTTGCATTGACAAGTGGAAAGCCTGAATGCAGAAAAAAGCTAAGACCTTTGCCCCAGGTGAATAACAGTTTTCAATAATCTATTTTGAAAAACCAGCTGAGACAAACTACAGATGTTATATAATTAATTTTAAGTGGAAGCTTCATAAAGTAGCTGATGTGAATCTTAAAGGTTGTGTAAAATGGTTTAAACAAAGGGAGCTTATGTGTTAAGAATCATAGGGAATCCTATTATAACATGAATAAACATTCTAAGATAATTTTTTATTGTGTAAAAGATATATACAACCTAGTTTACCATTTTAACCATTTTTAAGCGTGCAATTCATGGCATTAAGATCATTTTGCAAAGTTGTGTAATTGTCACTTCTATCAATTTCCAGAACTTTTTCATCGCTTCAACAGAAACTCTCTATTCTTTATTTTATTTTATGTTTTTAAAGATTTTATTTATTTATTTATTTGACAGAGAGAGAGACAGCGAGAGAGAGACAGCGAGAGAGGGAACCCAAGCAGGGGGGAGTGGGAGAGGGAGAAGCAGGCCTCCTGCTGAGCAGGGAGCCCGATGTGGGGCTCGATCCCAGGACCCTGGGACCATGACCTGAGCCGAAGGCAGTCGCTTAACCAACTGAGACACCCAGGCGCCCCGAAACTCTATATTCTTTAAACAATAACTCTCTAATTCCGCCATACTTCTGGCCTCTGGCAACTGCTACTCTACTTTCTGTCTCTATGAATTTGCCTATTCTAGGTACCTCATATGAGTAGGATCACAATATTTGTCCTTTTGTGTCTGGCTTATTTGACTTACTGCAATGTTTCCCAATATAATTTTTTAAGTTAGAATTTTTAATTATTAGTTGACCAAAATGTATTTTAAATAAAACCCTTTATTTGGAAATAATTACAAATTCACAGGAAGGCTGCAAGAATAAAGATAATGTGAAAACATCCACATATCCTTTACCCAGATGCACTTATTGTTAACATTTTACTCCTTTTGTGCACATATACTCTCTCTTTATACAGGTTTTAGCTGTATTTGCATTTATCATGCTTCTTTACCTTTAAATACATCGGTGTTTCCTGAGAATTATTCTCTTACATAACCATAGTTATTAACCTCAATAACACTGTTAGAATACCGTTATTTAATTTTACTCTCCATATTCCAGTTTTGTCAATGATCCAATAATGTTCTTTTTGTTGTTGTTGTTAAAGACATTTTTATTTTTAAGTAATCTCTACACCCAACATGGGGATTTGAACTCATAATCCTGAGATCGAGTTGCATGCTCTACTGCCTGAGCCAGACAGGCACTCCCAAATAATGTTCTTTTTTTTTTTTAATGTTTTATTTATTTATTCATGAGAGTCAGAGAGAGAGAGAGAGAGAGGCAGGGGCAGAGGGAGAAGCAGGCTCCCCTCTGAGCAGGGAGCCTGATGCGGGACTCGATACCAGGACCCTGAGATCATGACCTGAGCCGAAGGCAGATGCTTAACCATCTGAGCCACCCAGGCGCCCCCCAAATAATGTTCTTTATACCACTTTTTTTCCTTTCAGGATAGAATTTAGTGTAGGATTTGTTATGTTTTTGGTCTTCTATACTTTCGGAACATTCCTCAGACTTTCTTTGACTTTTGTGACAGGGACTTTTTTTTTAAGATTTTATTTATTTATTCGACAGAGAGACAGCACAAGCAGGCAGAGTGGCAGGCAGAGGAGAGGGAGAAGCAGGCTCTCCACTGAGCAGGGAGCCGGACGTGGGGCTCAATCCCAGGACCCTGGGATCATGACCTGAGCTGAAGGCAGCGGCTTAACCGAATGAGCCACCCAGGTGCCCATGTGACAGGGACATTTTTGAAGCATATAGTCTTCCCCTACCTCCTATATAGCAGAGTGATTCTCATTTTGGGTTTGTCTGGTATTTCCTCATTTAATTCAGATTATACATTTCTGGCCAGCATACTAGAAAAATTATGTTGTGTCTTTCTCAGGGTATCACATTTAGAGGCACATTATGCCCAGTTGCTAGTCACCGGTGATGTTCATTTTGATTACCTGGATATAGTTTCCAATGCTTTGCAGTCACAAAGAATGCCACAGTGGATAACCTTTTGCATATATACCTTTGTGTTGTTGAGGGGTGATGTATCTTCAGGATAAATTTCTAGAAGTAGAATTTTTGGGTTGAAGAGTAGATACATTAAGTAGTTTTGTTAGATATTGCCAAATCCCCTTTCGTAGAAGTTGAATGACTTTGTATTTCCACTAGTAATGTTTAATAAGAGTGCTCATTTCCCCACAACCTCACCAACAGAGTGTACTGTCAAGCTTTGATTTTGCCAATGGGTTAGAAATGATATCTCAATGTAATTTTAATTTGCATTTCTCTTATTATGAGTGAGGCTGAACATTTTATATGTTTAAAGAACAAATCTCTCGTTTGTTCTTATCTTTCACTTATTCTTCTAAAGGATTTTTGGTCTTCCTCTATTTTTAAAAGTTATTTGCATTTTGGGGATATTATTCTAATAAAGTATTTTTTTAGATAGGGAAAAATATCAACAATAGCAATATGCTATTAATATATACAAATACTATTCAGCAAGGAAACAAAGTGATTATTCATATCTTATTCACTGAATGTGGTGAATTTTAAAGAGTACGGTTGGCACACACTATAACAGATAAATATGGCTTGCAGATATATATCAAAAAAGAAGTTTGCTCTCTTTTAGTAAAGATTTTGGGTCTATCAGGAATTCAACAAGAAAAATCTTACATGACTGACTTGGCATGTGTGCTCAACATGAAAAAGTCACCTAGGAACGCTTTTTGTTGGTGCTTTTTTCCTGGTTCTTATGGTCCTCATCAGTACATTATCTTGAAAACGAAGGGTAAGGTTCTGCATATATGCCTTCCAACATAGTCAAGAGAACAAAAACAGGAGGCATAACACTGGAGAACAAGAAACATCAGAACAGGTTTCCAATCAGGAACTCATACGCTGAGGCAGTTGTGCCTTTCTACTTTGGTTCCTCCTCTCTGGTATCTGTATAACTCCTTTCTAATCCTTCTACCAATAGGCTTATTCCCACAGCCTCTTTGACTCTTCTGAAATTTAGGTCATGTCATGAACCTTAGGTCTCAAGCTCTTGAGGCATACGGTGGGTGAAGACTTCTCATTGACAAATGAATTTGGTTCCTAGGGCTAGTGTTGGCTGGCTCTGAATCTTGGAACAATCATAGATCCAGAGCTATCAGAATAAACCTCTGTCCATTAGCAATTAGTGTAGCTTCTTACCTTCTGGTTACTTTCATTTGGATTTTTCTTTTACCAGTGTTAAGGAGAGTGATCGACTTTAGCATAATTGAATGCAGTATTTGAGATGAGACCTGAAACATGCGTTTAAACTGTGCAGAGAGGAGGTGCTAGGCTAGTTTCCTCCAAGCACACAGAGGTGGGATGGCTGGTATGGACAAAAGGCAATATAATTTCCTGACTTAATTTGTCTGTTTTATGTAGTTACCATATTAGAGATATAATACCTAGAATTTCCTCAGTGTCATTTACAGAAAAGTGAGAAATATTGTCAGTAGGTATGAAAGCCTTAATCAAGACACTTAAGAGCTAGGGATATTTTAGAAAGAAATGAACAAAGTCTGTAAGTCAATTTTTTCTTTTCCATAGTTCCTTCCCTAATAGTTTTCATGGTGGGTGGAACTAAAAGCCCAGTAGACTCTATTATTTTTCATTCAATATTGACAACAAAAAGAATGACTTAGCTTTTCTGGTTGTCATAAAATAAGAAAGCCATGCCACACAGATTTTATGAATTTGGAAGAATTAAGGTTTTTGTTGTTGTTGTTATTGTTTGTTTTGATTACTGATTCAATTTCATTGCGAGTAATAGGTCTGTTCAAATTTTCGATTTCTTCCTGATTCAGTTTTGGAAAGTTATACATCTCTAGGAATTTATCCATTTTTTCTAGGTTGTCCAATTGCCATATAAGTTTTCATAATATTCTCTTATAAACATTTGTATTTCTGTGGTGTTAGTTGTTGTTTCTGCTTCATTTCTGATTTTATTTATGTGAGTCTTCTTTCTTTTTTCTTGATGAGTCTAGCTAAGAGTTTATCAATTTTGTTGATCTTTTCAAAGAACAAGCTTCTGATTTCATTGATCTGTTCTTTTGTTTTTTAAGTTTCTGTTTCATTTATTTCTGCTCTAATCTTTATTATTTCCTTCCTTCTACTGGCTTTGTTCTTTATTTTCTAGCTTCTTTAGGTATAAGGTTAGGTTGTTTATGTGAGATTTTTCTTTTCTTGGTTCTTGAGATAGGCCTGTATTGCTATAATCTTCCCTCTTAAAACAGCTTTTGCTGCATCCCAAAGATTTTGGATCACTGTGTTTTCATTTTCATTGTGCCATGTATTTTTTTAATTTCCTCTTTGATTTCTTTGTTGACCCATTCATTGTTTAGTAGCATGTTATTTAGCCTCCATATATCTGTGTTCTTTCCAGATTTTTTCTTGTGTTTAATAAAGAAAAGATAAATAAACAGGAAGGAATACAAACATAACACTAAAAAAGCCATCAAACTACAAGGAAAGAGAGCAAGAAAAGAAGAAAGGAACAGAGAGGAACTAGAAAAACAACCAGAAAACAAGTAACAAAATGGCAAAAAGTACATACTTATCAATTATTACTTTAAATGTAAATGGACTAAACGCTCTAATCTAGACAGGGTGATTGAATGGATGAAAAAATAAGACCTATGTATATGTTGCCGACAAGAGACTCACTTCAGACCTAAAAACACATGCAGATTGGAAGTGAAAGGATAATAGGAAAAATATTTACTGTGCAAATGGAAGCAAAAAGAAAGCTGGGGTAGCAATACTTACATCGGACAAAATAGACATTATTTATTTATTTGTCTTTTAAGTAGGGTCAGTGCCCAGCATGGAGCTCAAGGTGAGGCTTGAACTCATGACCCTGAGATCAAGACCTGAGTTGAGATCAAGAGTCAGACACTCAACTGACTCAGCCATCCAGGTGCCCCTGGGCAAAATAGACTTTAAAACAAAGACAATAAGAGACAGAGCTTTCTCTGTCTACATAAAGGAAACAATTCAACAATTCAACAAGAAGATATAACAATTCAACAATTCAACAAAAAGATATAACAATCGTAAATAGCTATGCACCCAACACAGGCACACAGGAGCACCTAAATATATAAAGCAACTATTAATAGACACAAAGGAAGAAAGTTATTAGTAATACAGTAACAGTAGGGGACTTTAACATCCCACTTACATCAATGGATAGATCATCCAGACAGAAAAATCAACAAGGAAACAGTGGCTTTGAATGACACACTGGACCAGATGGACATAACATATATACAGAACATTCCAACCAAAAACAGCAGAATACACAGTCTTTTCAAGCGCACATGGAACATTCTCCAGAATAGATCACATGTTAGGCCACAAAACAAGTCTCAATAAATACAAAAAGATCAAAATCATATCATGCATCTTTTCTGAACACAATGGAAGAATGAAATTTAATAATTCACCTTTTACAAGTGTTAGCATCTTGTATTATCTCAAATTGCTTCTCCAACGATACTGCATAAGTACAGCAGTGATTATCTCTTTATTTCTTATATAGTCCCCCAAACCTTTTAATATACAGACCATAACAGGCCATAATATGTATATGGAGAGAAAAATATTTGAAAAGCATTTTTAGAATATATGTAATTTTCTTTAAAAATCACATTTTATGCTAAATTTAATTCTTATACATTTGTTTACCTGACAATATAGACAAATGTATATGTGTCTGAAGTAGTTTTTAAGCCATATAATTTAAAGGTCAGAGGAAACTACCAATATGAAATAGAGTAATACCTCTAGTACAAGACTTGAAGCAACAGCAGTTTCCATGGTCATGTATATTACACTTTCAATGACCACCCCTTATAACTTCACTTAGAGCCTATTTAGTTCAAGAACGCAAGGGAAAATTTTTTTTTCTTGATTGTAAAAGTAATAACCAATAAATGTAGAAAAGGTAGGAAAAAACAGTAAAACAGTAGAATTAAGAAGTAAATAAAACACACATAGTCCCATTATAAAGAAAAATCAGTGCTATTTAATATAGCATGGAGAGCCTAACAAGAGCAATAAGACTAAGAAAAAAAATTAAAAAGTGTAAAAAATCAAATAAATTTGTTGTTATTTTCAGTTGAGAGGACTGTATATAGAAAACCCCAAATATGGGCGCCTGGGTGGCTCAGTCGGTTAAGTGTCCAGACTATTGATTTCAGCTCGGGTCATGATTTCGGGGTCGTGGGACTGAGCCCCATGTTGGGCTCTGGGCTCAGCACGAAGTCTTTAGATTCTCTCTCTCCCTCTGCCCCTCCCCCATTCTCAAATAAATACATAAATCTAAAAAGAAAAAAAAAAGAAAACCCCAAATAATCTATAAATTGTTGGACTTAAGGGACTTTGGAAAGATTGCTAGTTATAAGAAAACTATACAAAAATCAATTATTCATATATATATATCAGCAACTATTCATATATGTATATATATCAGAAAACAAAAGAAATTTGAAAAAAGATACAAAAGCAACATAAATTATGCCAGCCTCTAATGAACAAAACTATAAATCCTTATCAAGCAACATTATAAAGGACCTAAATAAATAGAGAGATATGCCAGGTTCTTGGATAAGAAGATTCATTAATACAAAATCAAAGTCTCAACAAGTTTTTAGGGAACTGACAAGTTGATCCTAAAATCTGTATGAAAAATAAAGAATCAAGAAAAGCCAAACATTCCTACTGAAGAAAAACAGGTAGGAAAGGCCAGATCCAACACTTATTATAAAACTATAATAAAAACAGTGTACAGTGTGGTATTGACATAGGTATAAATAGTACAAAGGAAAAGAAAAGATAGTCCTGAAATGGGCCTATGCAAATGTGGAAACTTAAGCTTCAGTGGAATTAGCATTATGAATACATGGTGAAAGGATAGTTTATTAGAAAACAGTGTTTAGGCAACTAATTTTTGATTTAGAAAAATAAAATTACCTTATTCCATATTAAAAAAAATCCAGATGTAGCAAGGAATTAAATGTGAATGGCAAAACTGTAGGACTTTTAGAAGAAAATGAAGAATATACTAATGTTGTAGAGGTAAGAAGGATTCTTAAATAAGACACAAAAAGCACAAACTAACTCTAAAATAAAATACTAAAATATTCAACTATGCTGAAATGAAAACTTCTGTTTCTCCAAAGATACCTTACAGAGAAGGGAAAAAACAAATCGAATTTGTTTTCTGGATATTAATATCTAATTAGTATTAATCACACATATGTATCTCGGTATCATACTATAGATATTGTCATATAGCCCTTTTTCACTTAATATATATTATCTAAACAATGTAATACCATTTTTCACTGAAGAGATCAGTAAAGATAAAAATAGTTAATACACTGTATTATCAAAGAGAGTGAACATAATTATATACTGGAGTGTAAGTTAGCACTATTTTTGAAGGGCACTTAGGCAATATCTACCAAAACTGTAAGTGTACAGGGGTGCCTGGCTGGCTCAGTCAGAAGAGTATGCGACTTTTGATCTTGGGGTCGTAAATTTGAGCTCCACACTGGATGTACAGATTACCTAAATAAATAAACTTAAAAAAGCAAAACCAAAAACCTGTAAGTACACAAAGGCTCCAAGCTCAGCAAATCTTCTAAGAATTGGAAATGACCTCTAAGCTACATTTATGCATATATGTGTACAAAGGCCTATATGCAAGGACACTCACTGCAGCATTGTAATGAAAAAGACCAACTTAATATTAATACTATATCTAATATACAGAACATATTAAAGTATCCTTGCTTGTCACAGTAATATCCTTTATAGATTTTTTTTCCTGCTTCATTTCTAATCCAGGATCACAGTTCCATTTGGTTACCATGTTCCTTTAGTCTCTTTCAATCTAGAAAAGTACCCCCTCCTATTCAGTAGTTCAAAACTGGCATTTTTTAAGAGTCCAGCTAAGTTGTTTTGCTTAATATCCCTCAATCTGGGTTTGTCTAATGTTTCTTCATGATTACATTCAGGTTTAACAAGTTTGGAAGGGGTATCACAGAAATGATGCTGTGTCCTTCTTAGAGTATTTCACTGGGGGTACATGGTGTTGGTTTGTTCCATCCTTGATGATGTTAAGTTTGATCACTTGGCTAAGGTAGTATCAACCATATTTCTTCTTAAAAACACTGTATAATTTATGTTAAAAAAACCCATCAATTTGAAGAGGGGAGTGGCTAAATCCATGGAATGGAATAATATAAAGCAGTTAGCCAGAATGAGGTAGATCTTTATGTGCTGCTATGAAGCAATGTCCAAGATATGAGTAAATGAAAGACCAAGGGTATAAAACAGTAAGCACAGTATATAGTATTCTCATTTGATAAAAACTGGGATATTAATACATACACAAACTTGTACATGTGCAGGATATTTCTAGATGGATTTAATAAAACTAGCAAAGAGGGAGGGGGGTGGGGGGATGGGTTAGCCTGGTGGTGGGTATTAGGGAGGGCACATTCTGCGTGGAGCACCGGGTGTTATGCACAAACAATGAATCATGGAACACGACATCAAAAACTAATGATGTAATGTGTGGTGATTAGCATAACAATAAAAATTATATAAAAAAAAAACTAGCAAAGAAAGCTGCCTCGAGGAGGGGAATTAGAGGATTGGGGTAGGACCAATGTTTACTTTTCATTGTATCTATTACTTCTACTATATATGTATATATCCTTTTTGTACTGCTGTATTTTCTACTTATTTTATTGTTTCTGCAATAAAAAGTATATTATTTTCCCATATTTTTAAATATTCCTAGAGGCCATGCTTTTTAAATGTGGACATAGCAGGGGCGCCTGGGTGGCTCAGTCGTTGAGCGTCTGCCTTCAGCTCAGGTCATGATCCCAGGGTCCTGGGATCGAGCCCCGCATTGGGCTCCCTGCTCCGCGGGAAGCCTGCTTCTCCCTCTCCCACTCCCCCTGCTTGTGTTCCCTCTCTCGCTGTGTCTCTCTCTCTGTCAAATAAACAAACAAAATCTTTAAAAAAAAAATGTGGATATAGCATAATTTACTTAATCCTAGTATTGGCTATTTAGGTTGTTTCTATTTTTTTTTTTTTTTACTACAAGTAACGCTGTGATGAATATCTTTATAAAATTCTTATGGCATTAATCATTATGCACATTTTTAATTTCCTTAGGATAAATTTCCTTAAGGGTAATTAATATTTTTTCAGGCTTTACATACTTATTGACAAATTTCTTTTCAAAAAGATCTTATTAGTGTACACTCCCAACAGCATTTTTGCTATTAAAAAATTCTGTTTGATAATTTGAAAAGTTAAAGGCAGAATCTTGTCTTAATTTAGTTATTTGTTATTAGGGATAGTGAAAACATTTTTGTTTATATGCCTACTAGCCATTTGTATTTCTTTTTATAAACTGAAGACAACTTTTACCCATTTTTCTGTTGGAATACTTCTCTTCTTTTATTGATTTTTAAGAGACATTCGCGGTTTGTCTACTATATATGTTGCAAATACTTTTCCTTACTTTGTCATTTGTCTTTTATTTTTATTGTGATACAGAGAGATTAATTTTTTTTAAAGTATTTTTTTTTAAAGATTTATTTATTTGACAGAGAGGTAGAGAGAGAGCACAAGTAGGCAGAGAAGCAGGCAGAGGGAGAGGGAGAAGCAGGCTCCCCGCAGAGCAGGGAGCCTGATGTGGGGCTCGATCCCGAGCTCGATCCCAGGATCCTGGGATCATGACCTGAGCCAAAGGCAGCCGCTTGACCGACTGAGCCACCCAGGTGCCCAGATTAACCTTTTGTTAATAAATTTTCCACTGAATTTAGGCTGAGAAAGGTCTTCCACACCATGAGATCAGATAAATATTAGACTGCCTTTTCTTTTAGTTCATTTGTGGTCATTTAACTTTTTATTCCATCTGGAAATTCTTTGAGTAGGATGATTGGTAGAGATCAACATTTGTTTTTTCCAAAAAGTTATATTTTTTTCCACTACCATGCCTTAAATAATCCATCCTGTTCCAGTTGTTTTTAAACATTTTATTTGGAAATAATTTTAAATTTTCAGAAGAACTTCACAGGTAGTACAGAGTGCTGTTTGTACCTATCCTACGTGTGTTTCCTTCCATTTTTAGTCTTTTGTAAGATCCATGCAATACACTTTAGAAACTTTTTTTTTTTTTTTTTTTGAGAGAAAGAGAATGTGCATGAGCGAGGGGTAGGGGTGGAGGGAGCAGAGGGAGAGAGAGAATCTTAAGCAGGCTCCACACTCAGGATGGAGCCTGATGAGAGGCTCAATCTCATGAGGCTGAGATCATGACCTGAGCCGAAATCAAGAGTCAGACGCTTATTTGATTGAGCCACCAAGGTGCCCCCACTTTAGAAACCTTTTTATTCAAAATAATAAAAAGGCAAAAATCTTATGTGTATCTAAAAAGGTAACATTATCATTTCCAGATTTCAAAGATGATTTTTTATGTTATTTGCTCATCTCCTAAATATTCTACAATAAGCAATATTACTTTTATAATCCAAAAAAAGCCAATAACAATAACATGGGGATATTTAACTATTCAGATAAATAGTTAAGAATAACTCATTCAAGAATTTCAGCTAAGTGATGTTTTGTTCTAACAGTTTTCCACTTATGCCTTTAGAATTCATTAATAATTATAGCCACTTGGGAATAGAGCTTTCCACAAAGTAAATCAGTGTCAGTATCAGTATAAGCACAATGAAATTGGTCACTCTTCTTAGAAGATTCCTCAAGGACATAAAGGTCTTTACTACTTTCTGTATTCTTACACTTAGGGAAACACAGGCTGTGTGAGAGGACATATCTCAGAAAGTTTCTGAGGAGACTTTACCTCAGTCTTTCTTCCCCAAATGAAGTCTTCCTCTATAGAAACTATATGCCAAGTAAATCAGTCTGCATCTTTTGAAATGGAAATTCAAGGACCAATGCTTCCCCAGAAGGGATTGCTGGGAAAATTCCTGACAGAATTAAGCAGAAAGGATCACTGTATTTGGATAGAGTGGCTATTATGTGCTATCAATGAAAACAAGCTTTTTGGTAAAAACGGTGAGGTCACTGGCCATAAGACACTCAGCACCATAGGACACCATAGCTGATGAAGCTGGGAAACAGGACATACACATACACTGAAGATACTAATAAAATGACATAGGTGGAAGAAAAGTTTTTTCACTTTGGCATTTTAAAAAAATAAACTCTATTTTTTGGAACATTTTTAAGTTTATAGAAAATGGAATGTACAGAGTTCCTTTATACCCTCTCATCCCTCCATACTTCAATTTCCCCTATTGTTAACCTCTTGCATTGGTGTGGTACATTTGTTACAATTGATGAGCCAATATTGATTCATTTGTCGTTTGTTTTTTGAGAGAGAGAGAGTGTGAGTGCCTGCAAGCTTCGGAGGGAGGGGCAGAGGGAGAGAGAATCTTAAGCAGGCTCCATACTCAGGGCCGAGCCCCACGCGGGGCTTGATCTCACGACCTGAGACCTGAGCTGCAATCAAGAGTCAGATGCTTAACCGACTGAGCCACCCAGGTGCCCCAATGTTGATTCATTATTAACAACTAAAGTCCATGGTTTATATTAGGGTTCACTTTTTGTGTTGTTCTTTCTATAAGACTTGAAAAATGTTTAATGTATAGTATAGTATAGTTTTGCTGCCTTAAAAAAAACCTTTTGTACTCTACCCATTTATCTGTCTCTACTCCCCACCCCAACTCCTTGACAACCACTGATATTTGTGTCCATAGTTTTGCCTTTCCCAGAATGTCATGTAGTTGGAATCATACAGTATATAGCCTTTTTAGATGGCCTCTTTAATTTAGTACTCTGTGTTTAAGTTTCCTCTCTATCTTTTCATGGCTTGATAGCTCACTTCTTTTTGTGACTGAATACTATTCCATTGTGTGCCACAGTTTGTTTATCCAGTCACCTACTGAAGGACATCATGCTTCCAAGTTTTGCCAATTAAATTGATCAAGGTTGTTATCGACATGTGCATCCATTTTAACATGGACATAAGTTTTCAATTTATTTGGGTATGTACCAAGGAGTATGATTGCTGGGTCGTATGGTAAGAAGGTGTTTTGTAAGAAATTGCCAAACTGTTTTCCAAAGTGGCTGTACCATTTTGCATTCCCATTAGCAATGAATGAGAGTTCCTGGTGCTGCACATCCTCACCACATGGACCACGCATATAAACTTAAGAAGTTTTGGTAAAATGATATGACCGAAAGAATGGTTTTTCCATTAGAAAAAAAAAGTCTTAATATTTACTTAAAAAGAAAAACTTCCTCAAACAAAATGGACTGTTTAAAAGTATATGCATTATACCAAACTCACTTATCTAGTCCACTGTTTGGTAAATTTATTTATTGTATGTTTTTTGTCTTCAGAAAGCTACACAGTT
Source organism: Zalophus californianus (assembly GCF_009762305.2). NCBI lineage: Eukaryota > Metazoa > Chordata > Mammalia > Carnivora > Otariidae > Zalophus > Zalophus californianus. Next base: position 35,246,831 of record NC_045609.1, on the reverse strand, counting down.
CATCTCAGAATCCATTGGTACTTTTCTAAGGCTTTGGCTCAGATCCTTGAAGACTGGGTCAATGATCTAATGAATCATTTGAATTCCTGAATGTTACAATACTATGATTTCCCTACTGTCTCCATCCCTTGCCCGACCCCAGCTCATTCATTTAAGTTATCAATGTTCTTTATACATGAGTAATATCAAACTACACACTGTATAGTAGTGACAAGTTAATTACATAGTTATTAAGAGATAATGTGGGAGTAGTAACATAAGTTATCATGTAATTTACCTTTGTTCTTTGAGACATTACCATGTAATTAAAGCAAACCTGATATAATATTTTACAGCAACTAACAGTGCTGAATTCTATATTCCCCCATCCTTCTCCCTGTAAAAAATTTGCTCTCAGTCTTTTCTGGGTCAATTTGATTTTTTCAATTCTTTGTTTGTTTTCCACCTTCCTTAGACATCTACACTTTAGTGATGATTTATGTGCTTTCTTAAACTGGTCTGCTATATCTTCTAGATCAATAGTTACCAGATACATGCTGCCACATGGCACACGAAATGGTCAACCTAAAGGCTGTGTTTTTTTTTTTTAAGGCTGTAGTTTTATTAAATGTAGCTGCTTTAGAGAGTAAGATACATACTAAAACTTTGACTAGTCTAGTCCTCAATTTAGTAGACTCATGCTACTACCACTCCTATACTTAATGTTTTATAATAAGAAGCAAATGAAAAAGAAAAACCCAGAATGCCATCAAAAATCCTTTGATTTATTCAATCAGTCAACAGCTTTCAAGTGCCTACCATTACTAGACATCACGATTCAAAGATGGATAAAGCATAGTGTTTGTCTTTGAGAATTTTATAGTTTTAGGGGAGAAAACTATGTATATACTTTAAAAATAATCCTAGCAGAAGTGTGAAGTATGAACTTAACTAGGAAAGAGATTGTTAGCAGAGAGATCAAACTGGAATCTAGTGCAATATTTTAGGAGCAGTTCTCAAAGTGTGGTCTCTGGATCACCTGAGTCCCACCCTAGACCTACCGAATCAGAAATTGGACAGGGCCCAGCAATTGTCTTTTAACAAGTCTTCCATGTGATCCTGATGCATGTTCAAGTTTGAGAACCACTGTTCTAGGTGATAGATAATAAGGATAGGAAAGAGAAAAAACAGGTTTAGTGATTTGATGTGGGTGCTGATGAAAAGTTAGGCAGTTAAGGACAATTCTGTGGCTTAAAGCTGAGGAAACTGTGTGGACAATGAAACATGGGCTTTGTCCCAGACTCAGTTCATGTCAAGCGCTCTTCACTAGAGATTCTTATTGCTTCCTCTGGGGAGGATCTACTTTTAACTCCACTCCCACCTGCCAGTGGAGGAATGTCAGCAAAGATCCTAGGTAGGACAGGAGAGAAGTGCTGTTATTTGATGCACTGGACCTTCACTGAGCATTTTAGCAAACCAAATTTAGAGATCTACAGATATACACAATATATTCTGTGAAATCTTTTTTTTTTTTAAAGATTTTATTTGTTTATTTGAGAGAGAGAATGAGAAAGAGAGAGCATGAGAGGGGGGAGGGTCAGAGGGAGAAGCAGACTCCCTGCTGAGCAGGGAGCCCGATGTGGGACTCGATCCCGGGACTCCAGGATCATGACCTGAGCCGAAGGCAGCCGCTCAACCGACTGAGCCACTCAGAAGCCCTATTCTGTGAAATCTTGAGTGGAGCCTCTGACCTGTATGCTACTGCCTATTAGCAGGAACTGATTTACAGATTTACAATCTTGAGAATTAGTTTTCTTATTTGTATTATAAATACTTAGGACAATTGATATTAGATGTTGCCTTCTTTCCTAACACATGTATACTCTCCATATTTACCTCTATTTTTTTTGAAGTAATCTCTATGTGTAATGTGGGGCTCGAACTCATGACCCACCCTGAGATCAACAGTCACATGCTCTAGGGACTGAGCCAACCAGGCGTCTCTCCATATTTACCTCTATTTTAAGTAACAGTAAGAAAAAGGTAGCTATGATCAGTCTCTCTGTCACTGGATTAGTTACATACACGTTAGCACGGGTTACTCTTTTTTTAATTTAAAAAACAATTTTTTTTTAGCATGGGTTAACCTTAAATTAAAGCGACCTGATACTAACGTATGGCCTACTCTGCTATTTCCTGACTCATTCCACACCTTCTGACAAAATTCTTTAATAACCAGTTTCTTAGATCTATTGACTAGAATGGTTTTTATTTGATGGTAGGGTACAAGTCTGCTTGCAGCTGGCCATGTGATTGATTGATTGATTCATAGAACTAATATTTACTGCATATTTACTCTATGCCAGGCACTCTGTTGGGTCCTGGGGATACAGTGGTGAATAAGACACATGGAGTCCCTGTTCTCCTGAAGCTTATATTTTAATGAGGGAGATAAAAAAAATCCCAAGTAATAAGTTAGTAATTAAGATAACTAAGATAATAAATAATAAGATAATTCTAGAGAGTGTTAAGTGCTGTTAAGGAAAATAACTGTGTGTAGAAGTAGAGAATAAGAGTGAAGGGACCCACATTACACAGGATAATTAGAGAAGAGGTGACTTTTAAGTTGAAACTGAGAATGAGAAAGAGATAGCCATGTAAAGAGTAGGGGAAGATAATTCTAGGCTAAGGGAGCTCCACGTGCAAAGTGTATAAGGCCTGAAAGAAGAAGACCAATATAGCCAGAGCATGTAAGCAAAGCTGAGAGCAGCATGAAATACAGATTCATGGATAGCAGATCATATAGATCTTTTCAGGCCACTACAGGAGTTTAGAGTTTTAGTCTAAGTTCAACTAAAAGCCACTGAAGCAAGGAAGTGAAGTAATTCGATTTCTTCCTAAAAGCGTTATTTTGGCTACTGTGTAGAAAATGGAATGGAGAGTAAGAAAGAGTGAAAGTATGAAGATCAGTTAGGAGCCACTATAGTAAGTAGAAAACAGGCCTGACCTAAAGTGATGGGAGACAAGTGGACGGATTTGAGGTAAGATGATATGAGATATATTCTAAAAATTGACTCAAAGAACTCACTGAAGGTATGGACAGATGGAAAGGAATGCATCACTTGTACACTGTTGGTGGGAATGCAAACTGGTGCAGCCACTTTGGAGAATAGTATGGAGGTTCCTCAAAAAGTTAGAAGTAGAACTACCTTACAATCTAGCAATTGCACTATTAGGTATTTACCCCAAACATACAAAAACATGAATTCAAAGGGTTACATGCACTCTGATGTTTATAGCAGCATTATTTACAATAGCCAAATATGGAAGCAGCCCAAGTGTCCATCCATAGGTGAATAAAGACGTGGTATGTATATACGCACACAATGGAATATTACTCAGGCATAAAAAAGAATGAAATCTTGCCATTTGCAATGACGTGGATAGAGCTACAGAGTATAATGCTAAACAAAATGAGTCAGAGAAAAACAAATACCATATGATCACTCACATGTGGAATTTAAGAAACAAAACAAATGAGCAAAGGGAAGAAAATAGAGAGAGAGAGAGAACCCAAGAAACAGACTCTTAATTATAGAGAACAAACTGATGGTTACCAGAGGGGAGTTGGGTGGGGCGGTGGGTAAAACAGATGATAAGGATTAAGGAGGGCACTTGTGATGAGCACCGGGTGATGTATGGATTGTTGAATCACTATATTGTACACCTGAAACTAATATAAAACTATATGTTAACTATACTGGAATCAAAATAAAAACTTAATAAAAAAACTGAATCCTAGGTTTCCAGCTTGAGATTCAGGATATTTGAATCACACATGTATTGTGTGATAGATGGACTGTACTGAAGGGAACACTTTTAGGACCATAATTATGAGAAAAAGGGTGTAGATAGGCATACAAACATACACATTGACAGAACCCAACCATCTATCCATTACCCTTTTAAGAAAAATCACCTCCTCTCTAGCATTGCTGAGGGGGTTGGTTGATAGATTTTGTGCATGTAAATCAATCCTTACTACTAACTGAACCAAGGAGAGGGCATATGACCCAAGAGCAAACAACTTATGGTTCTGCCAGTGTCCTACTTATGAATGGCACCAAAACTGAGCTAATGGAAAGCAAAGAAAGACCAGAAAGCTGATTATGAGGTAGGAGGAAGCCCACATGCAATGGCAGCTGAATAACATTACTGTGTAAGCACTGGAGTGAAGATCCAGGAATATCTGCTGTTCAGGTCTCTAGAACTGATTTGAATCTAGAATTACCATCTGGCTCCACTCTCAATGAAAACCTGTCCAGTTTTGGCTCTTGTTTGAGATTCCTTTTATTACAGATAGCACTTAATGAGGCCTTATGATGCTTTACACACATTATTTAACTTTCATGATAACCCAAATGAGGTAGGTGCTCCTTATCGTCATTTTTATAGATAAGGAAACTAAGGCTTAGGAAATGTTAACTAACTTGTCCATAGTCCTACAACTAGTTAATGGCAGTACCAGGACTCAAACCTGTATCTTGTGACCCACTGTCTTAATTATTGTTACAATGTCTTCTTTAATGCTTGTGCGCTTCCTTAAAAAAATTCCTCGTCCTGAGCTAAATGAAATGAGTTTCTATTCCTTTTGTTCAAAGGAGTCAGATGAAATAGTCCCTTAAAACTGAAGTGTGGCTGCCTACTGTATCTTGTCCTCCCTTCCATGCCAACAAGCTCCCTCACATAGTTGTGAGGTAAGAAGATTGAATAGAACAAAATATATTGCTGTATTGAGGGGATTTTGAAATGTACATGTAAAATATAGGATGATATGTGGGGCGCCTGGGTGGCTCAGTTGTTGGGCATATGCCTTCGGCTCAGGTCATGATCTTAGGGTCCTGGGATCAAGCCCTGCATCGGGCTCCCTGCTTGGCGGGAAGCCTGCTTCTCCCTCTCCCACTCCCCCTGCTTGTGTTCCCTCTCTTGCTGTGTCTCTCTCTGTCAAATAAATAAAATAAAACCTTTAAAAAAAAAACAGGATGATATGTTATAATCATAAATCCATATCATTTTCCCCCTGCTTTTGAATACTTTAATATAGAATGAAGATATAACTACAAATGTGAAAGGGGCACCTGGCTGGCTGAGTTGGTAGAGCATGCAACTCTTGATCTTGGGGTCATGAGTTCAAGCCCCATGTTGGGCCTAGAGCTTACTTAAATAAAGAAATAAATACAACTGTGGAAAACCAATTTCCTCTTCTATCTTCTGAAAAATTAAAAGAAAGAGCTCTGGTGGTGTTCCATTATGTAACAAAACTTTATAATCTACTATTTCATGGCTTAAAGACTTAATTAACTCAGGGTAGAATTTGGCTTATAACTACATAGCATTTCAAAGGCAAAGAACCGCAGCTCTCTGGGGTGCCTGGGTGGCTCAGTCGGTTAAGCGTCTGCCTTTGGCTCAGGTCATGATTCCAGGGTCTTGGGATGGAGCCCCACTTTGGGCTCCTTGGTGAGCAGGGAGCCTGCTTCTCCCTCTACCTGCTGTTCCCGCTGCTTGTGCTCTCTCCCTCTTACACAAATAAATAAAATCTTAAAAAAAAAAAACTGCACCCCCCCAACATCTTTCACTGTCCTTTTTGACAGAGTCTGTTGCATCTAGGCTTTAGAAGAGGTCATCTCTCAGATTATCATTATTTTTATTAGTCATTTAGGCAGATTGGGGCAGTAGTACCAGAGGGCATGGGAAGTTCACTATAGTGCAGTGAATAAATGATTACAGCTATGAGAGGAAGACTAATTTTAAATTTAATGGTCAAACTTATTTTAAATAAGTTTTCAGTTTTGTGTTCATCATCCCAGGTGAATGATTTTTTCCAACTATGATGTTTTTCTAGCCATTTGCAAGAGGGCAGGTAGAGTGTTTATATGAATACCTTTCATCAAATTTAATAGCTAGTTCAGTTTCCATAGAAGGTAAGCAACCCCTCAGTCTGACCTTTCCTTTTACACAGATGTGCATCAACTTTTATCTTTAAGATGATGACTAACTTATAGCAGCTAGAATATTTTAGATTTTTCTTTAATGAAGAATGATATTTAGGAACAAGGGTGGCATTGACAGTTTTATATGTCTAGGTCATGTTGTGCTATAAAAACATTTAAGTTTAATAAAGATGTTAACAGGATATTTTTTCTACAACATGTGTTTTAAATATTTTATAATTGCTTTACCACTTCTTTAAAATTGATGTTTCAGAAAAATCACATACTTCTTCTGTTGGTATGAGTATAGATCAGTGTCCCTTTACATTGTGTTCTGGTGTTAATCTAATTACTAGACTGAGAAAAAGTCTGGAAAACCTTTACCCATTAAATTCATATATTTAATAAGTCACAACCTTGAAATCTTGCTCTACCTGAAAGCACCATTAAAAGTGCTTGACTATTATTACTAGAGGAAATTTTTAATAAAAGCTAATTAAGCTACAAAACTCCCAAGCGGTTAACTGATTTTAGGGGCTAAATTTCTGGTACTTCTAATTATCCTCTGATGGCTTTACTTAGTGTTTCATAACCATGACAGATGACAATGAAAAGCTGCAGTGAAATTCATCCACCCTGACACTGTGCTAAGCACCGGTTTCTCCCTCTCCAAGTTAAATCAATACTCTGTTTGAGTAAACACATTTACAGCTTTATTAGGATGTCTTGCTTGTTCTGTAACAGCTACTTGAAGCTGTGGTAACAAATCGACTCAACTCTGTTAAACCTAGAGAGCTGGGTAAGAGGCCCATCGATAAGGTTGTTATAAAAATAAACTGCAGGAGATCAGAAAGCTGGGGCAAACAGTCTGGTAAATGTCAATATTTTCCTTTACAGAGGATGACAAAAACAGTGAGATCATGTGGAAAGTCTTTTTTTCCCCCTTAACAATGTTTCTTGTTTCAATTGGATAAAAGCATTTCTTCTTTTTGTGCACAACTCTTCTGAATGAAATTTTTGCTTCCTAATTCCCATGTGCATCTGGAACAGGAAGCTGATGTAAATATTTGGTATTTTCCCTGCCATTTCAGATACTTTATTTTCCTTCATATTTAGAGGTTTATTTTGGCAATCGGTGACTTTGTAAAGTGACTTTATTCAAGTTATCTGGAGTAGCTGGTGGCTCAGTCTTACCTTCTTTTTATTAATTAAACAAAACTTTTGTCATCTATGTTTGGGAGGTCATTGCCGTGTAGTATTCACTCTTGCTATAAAACCTTTGAGACCTGATGTTGTACTTTCCAAATTAGAACTCCCATATTTATGTATTTAACAAGACCAAACAGTGCTAGCTTTAGACAGGCCACACAATCTCCTGACTAGTAGTACATAAAAATATCTGCTACCTATTAGGAGCAAGCTTCGACAGTGGCGATAGCCCTACCAAACAAGAACTCTCATACCCTCTTTTCAATGTTCACAGGTTGCTCAAAGGACTAACATCTGGCAGGAAATTCCCACTTCAATTTGGCTAGCTTAGACTACCCAGATGTGACAAAGCAATGGTTTCCCCCAGCAGAAAAATGCTCTGCATGTAAAGTCTTTTTCTTTCATTTTCTATGTGGCCTAGTTAGTAAAATTTTGTTTTGTTATGCTTTGACTTCATGTTGACTACCAACTAGTCATGAACTCAAGTAACAAGTTATGACCCATATGCTAGAAAACACAGATTTTTCTGGGAAAAGAAAGTCAACAAACATTACATTTCGAAATAACTTAAAAAGCTACTTTGCCTGCCGGGGTAAGGTCTGACTTAGTAGGTATTTGCATAATGAAAACCAAAGCCTAAGTGGTGTCAGATGGTGCAGTGACTGACATAGACAGGAAGTCAATTCAGAGCAAAGGCTCCTTTGCAATAGCTCAGCACCACACACCCTCCCATACAAAGTGAGCAACTGAGCAGCCCGATAAAACATATAGGCAAGTGGCCAGTGCTATAACTATGAGGATAACTTATTTCCTTTTTCTGGTGACTGAAAATGGAAACCTGTCAGATTCTGTTAACATGGCATGGGATTCTGCAGGCAAATTAAAAAAAACACCAAACCCAAAAACTTTAAATGCCCCCAATTCAGGAAAGACCCTGAAGAGGACCACGAAACAGTATGTTTTACTCATATAGGTAAGTTGCCCTTCTGCCCCAACCCCTTTCAAAATACTGCTTTAAAGATCATTCCTCCTCATGAAACAAAAATGTACAAGATCAGGTTAGAATTTGAATTTTCAACCTAATGTGTGATCTCTTGATGTGGTTCCCAAAACAAAAGTGTAGCATATGCTTCTGTTTATAAGTTGAAGTCAAACATCTTGGATACCCACATGCCAAGAAAAAGTACATCAAAGGCTTCTATCCATTTGGGATATTGACTCTTGACTTATATATTTCCAAGAGGCCTATATAACAGACTGCTCAACAGACAACTTTCATTTGGGTTATTAACATGTATAATTACTGGACCATGAATTAACAAGTCAGGAGATCTGGCTCCTAATATTGCATATTTGCAATTAACTCCTTTTCTTTGGGACTCACTTTCCTCATCCATCGAATGGAGACTTCTGAACAGATCATGGTTTTCATACCCAACATTGACTTATTCCAGGTAGTTATTTTATGAGCCACCAAATAAAATGTAGGTAAGGCCAAATGAGGATTTGTTTAATCTCATTTCATTCTGATTCAGATAAGACCTCATATGAACATAGTTTCACGACTGAAAACAGTTTAAAAACCTGAAAACCAGAAAATGTGATTTTTAAAAATATTCCCTCTCAGGGAATGGCTCAGTTGGTTAAGCGTCTGCCTTCAGCTCAGGTCATGATCCCGGGGTCCTGGGATCGAGCCCTGGATCTGCCTCCTTCCTCAGCGGGGAGCCTACTTCTCCCTCTGTCTGCTGCTCCCCCTGCTTGTGCTCTCTCTCTCTGACAAATAAATAAATAAATAAAATCTTTAAAAAAAGTATTCCCTTTCAGCACTAACATATTAAGTATATAGTTAAAAGCAAAAAGACTCATCAGGACAAGGTCATACCTGCTAGAATAAGGAGATGATAACAAGCTTATTTATGTGAGCTTATATATGTCCTAATTCATAAGCAAGATAACTAATATTGTTATTATTTAACTCAGCTGAAAAACTGTTATTTGATCAAATGACAAGTTCTCAAAGCAGGGTGGTTCTAAAATTTTAAGAGCATTTGATGAAAGAAACTGGTTTTTAATCTGCCATTTATTTCATAGACTAGAAATAAAACAAACATATCTCATCTCTATAAAATGTCAATGTTAACTGGATAATTAAATGAAAAATAAATTAAGAGCCTGTGATCATACCACAGATTTGGGAATTCATATATCTGAAGTGAGAATAGTTGTAAATTTAGTAATTGTGTAGTTAATTTTTGTTTTATTCAGACCTACTGATAGTAAATAGCTTTACAACATCAGAGGTTATGTTTTACACAAATTTTCATATAAGAAGTTTGGCAAGTTGTTTCTAATGACTTATTCTAATGAATAAGACTTCTGTTAGGTCCCTGGATTGGCCAGGCTATGTATCAGTACTATGAACCTGATTTTATTTATTTTGATTTTATTAATTACAAAGTCAATAAAAGGTACAGTGTACCAAATTCAAACATAAATGAGACAAGACTTAAAACTGAATACATTTAGCTTCATGAAAACTTACTATATTGTTCCTACCTTTTTTCATCTTGGTATTAGCTGATAAAATCTGTTAGGTCATAAATAGGCATCAGTCTATGGGCTAGTGTTTAGAAAACCATTTTGGTTATTTCTCCTCCCTTGGAGGGGAAGATAAGATGATATACTAATAGAGCAGAGTATAATAAAATAATTAGGGGTAAGAACTCTGGGGCCAAACTTTGAGTTTGAATCCAGGTTTTCACTGTGATTTTGGGCATACTTAATCTCTTGTACCTCTGAGACTAGAGGAACTGTCCAGCTGAGCCTAGGCCCAGTTGCCAATCAACAGATTTGTGGAGCTAAGTAAATGGTTGTTGTTTTAGGTCAAAAAGTTTTGGGTGTGGTTTATTAATTATACAACTAATACATGTTATATGAATCAGACAGATAGGGTGGGTAAAACTGACCAAATCCATGTAATAGCAGCTGGGGCCACTAATGAATTTGAGTTGGTTCCATTTGACTTACAAATATCAGGAAGCTGATACACATATATTTTGCCATGTCACAATTCTAAGAAAATTAACTTTGCTTAAGACATTTCCTCTGGTCCTCTGCCACTAAATACAATCTTATGAACATCAACAGTGTTTTCTTGGAATAAACATTTCTTAGTAATCTTCAAATATAGGAAACTTAGGTTCATATTTGAGCTTCAGGGGCGGATAGTCTTCATGGCTCAGACTATCTTTGTCGTATCCAAACCTCCAGAAGGCAAAATCCTTTGAATTCCATTATCTATTTATAATTGCTTCTAGGTGAAGGCCATCCAGGATACTAGATCTTTGAGGAAGCATTCATGCTTGTGAGAGATTCCAGACTTTACAACCTAAAATCATCCAGTATTCCATGTGAACTAAAGTTATTTCCCTTTTTTGTCATGGCTTGAGAAGCATCTTTACCTCTTTTAACCAACAAAGGCTTAAATAATCTTAGGCAATGTTCCTGAAATTTGTTCCTGGTCCCACATCAGCTTTTCTAAATGTCTGGATGTTAACACTAGAATAGCATGTCATGAAGTGTTCTTTGAGTGTGCAAGGTGTGAATCTCCCCTCCACTTCCATGAATTTGAGCTGCTATCTGTGATGAATTTCATATTCCTAATGATGAAGTCAATTTCATACCTCATTTGATGGTTTTAAGGAAAACTGCTGCTTAAGAAAGAAAATACCAAAGATGTCCTACTTAAGACAGGGACAGGTATTATTGTTAACAGACAGGGAAAGGTATATTTTCCTTGGGTGTGGGTGTGGGGTGGGTAAGAGTATGCAGTTCTCATCTTGGTCCCCATCAAATAAATCCTCTGCATACAAAGGTCCTATGAAAGTTCTGATTTTTGAGTGAGTTAGTGTGAGAAATAACATATTTAAGTTATTTCCTAGTTTTCTGAGTTGGACAGCTAAGAAAAGAGGTGGTGCAGAAAAAAGAAAAACCCACAAGAATTCTGCACCACTTCTTTGCAGAGTACAATTTAGCAGCAATTAAGAAGAATGGGAGAGGGGCACCTGGGTGGCACAGTTGGTTAAGCGACTGCCTTCAGCTCAGGTCATGATCCCAGGGTCCTGGGACCGAGCCCGCATCGGGCTCCCCCTGCTCTTTGGGGAGGCTGCTTCTCCCTCTGCCTCTGTCTGCCACTCCCCTTGCTTGTTCTCTCTCTGTCAAATAAATAAATAAAATCTTTAAAATTAAAAAAAAAAAGAAGAATGGGAGAGTAAGCTACACATGTTTGGGAACAAACAAACAAGGTGAGACTAGAAAATACAAAGATAATTTAGAGAATCCCCACGACTCTCCAAAGTGTAGCCATGTGCTACATGAAAAGGAAATAGCATCCTTGTTTTAGTTTTAGAAACAAATCTTTGTCTTAACCAAAATTTTTTTTGAAAACGAATTAGAAAGTAAAATTAATGCTTCTTTTTATTAGATGGGAACTAGGGTAATTATTTACATTGGGAATGCTAAGTGGCTTTAATAGTCATGTGTATGCTGTAGGTATTATCTTTTAGGGCAATATATTTTCCCTGCTAAACCTGTCATGAGAAACTTAAAAAGTATTAGAGGTAGCACACTTACTTTACTGTCATTCAAAAGAAACTGTTCTAAGCTATATATGGCTCTTAACCACATTTAACGAAGCTTTTTTAATCCTAAGAATGTTGGTCCTTGGGTGAGGTCTTCAGTCTTTTATCTGAGAGCTATATATATGTGCTTGGGCATAATCTGTCAAAGGTATACTCACTTTTAGTCTAAAGATGATTTGTAGGTCTAGTCCATATTCCTACAGCTGCCATAAAACATACAACTAAATCATATTAGATTAACACAGGCTGGTATTGACAGCCCACTGGGAACATATTGATTAGGTCCTCTTTCATGTTATTTGTTATGATTTTTCTTCTCAGTTTCATTTACTGGGAAGACACAGGGGAAGAGATTTCACCAGGAACAATGACAGTGCCTGTCACAAAATGTTCTCAATGTTTCCATTTGTTACTATGGCAGTGACAAAGAGGGTTCCAAATGAAAAGGCAGACCTGCTGTGACAAAGCACAGCAGGACAACAGGAAGAAATTTTCTCCTGACCTGGGAAATTAGGAAATCACACTTAGAGATTATAGAATTGTCTCCATTTCCAAGGGTACAATCGTACCACTTGGGCTTTTGAGGGAGCATGTGAAAAGGGTAGTTCCATCAGGCCTGGTTACGGACAAATAAAAGGGCAAATGTTACAGAGTGCTTAAGCTCTCCAAATAGAACAAGGAGGCATGCTTGTAGAAACTAGAGGGAATTTTCACTGTTACTGAACCCCTGAGATGGAACTATGAATTTAATTTATGTACATGTGGGATACTCATTTTAAAATTATACATGAAAATCTATGATGTACTCTAGTTGTATATCTCTTATGTGGCTAATAAGAACACATGGCACTCTGGTACTGGGATGTGTAAGTAGCACATGGTAGATGAAGTGATGCTTTATCCAAGAGCTTGAAATTGGGACTGGAATACAGTTATGCAAAGTCACAAAAGACAGAAATACTCTTAAGCCAGCAAAACTTCAAGGTAAGAGGAGGAATATATTATCTATCTAAAGATAGAATGTGTCAATCAGAGAGGAGATATGTTAATAAGGCAATAAAATACAGCAAAGAAAAAGAAACTACATAGTAAATACAAAAGTTGCCATTGCCTCTCCATTCATGTTCAAGGTAGAGAAGTATGTTTCAAGAGCTGGAGTATTTCCAATCCTAGTAGAAAGGCTTTCCCTAGTGTAGAGATGGAAGTTGGGGTTTTTAACCAATGGATGTTTTAGTATTTCCTACTGATAAGACCATCTCTATTGTAAGATGGAATGCATTAGCCTGGTGCTATTAAATGGTTGATTCATATAACTCCTTGTATTTAGATTCCATGCTGACCCAGCAAGTTTATGGTCTGTCTTTCTGTATCTCTGTAGTGCAATCAATTCTACTGCCTAGCAAAAAGCTCCTGGTTCAAACTCACCAGGGACTATAGTCCTTCGATTATTTTCCCTTTCCCTTTCTCTTTTTTTTTGCTGCAACAATCTTACCCTAGAGTCCTCAGAATCCTATCAGGTAACAAAAGCTCCTGTTCAATACATGAAATCATCTATTCAGATAATAGAAAGATTCTCTTTGGCAAAACCCAGCTTTTGTTAGTAAGGCTGGTCTATGGCTCTCAGTCCTAATGATGAGATTTCCTTAAAAGTTTAGAGAAGCAATATAGTGCACTAAGAGCACTGACTCTGGAACCAGACTGCCTGGATCGAATCTTGGCTCTTGTACTCTCTAGCTATGAGACTTTGTGCAAGTTACCTAACCCCTCTATGTCTCAGTTTCCTCACCAGTAAAATGGGGTTATTAATAACCTACTGCAGGGTCACCTGGGTGGCTCAGTAGGTTTAGTCCAATTCTTGATTTCGACTCAGGTTGTGATCTCAGGGTCATGAGACTGAGCCCTGCTTTGGGCTCGGGCTCAGTGGAGTCCGCTTCTCTCCCTCTCCTTTTGCCCCTTCCCCTGCTTGTGCACGTGTGCTCACTCTCTCTCCCAAATAAATAAATAAATCTAAAAAAAAAAAAAAGCCCTGCTTCAGTGAGCTTTTATGAACATTAAATGAGTTAATATATGTAAAATGCTTAAGGTGCTTACTGGCTAGTAAGTGCTATATAAATGCTATCTATTACTATACTGTACAGTTTGACTTACACAGAATGTGCTAAACATGCCAACATAAGTCTTTCAATGCTAAAATGACTTTAGAGTGTTCATGTCATTGCATGACTCAGTCTTTCAGGATCTGATTATCCTACTCAGAGTAGGGTTAAAGTGAGAAAAATGGCTACCAGTAAAGTCCTGCCTAGTGTCAGCCTGCCTTCCACTTTATAGTGATTTCAACAGCATGTAGTGAAACCCAGTGTCTGGATCCAGGGTATGATAAAAGTGAATAAAGTGAGGAAGCTGCCAACATATTACACAAGGGGTTGACAAATTAGAGCCTGAGGGCCAAATCCAGCCTGTGGCCTGTTTCTGTATAAGTGGAGAGCTACAAAAGGTTTTTACATTTTTAGAATGTTATAAAAAAACAAAACAAAAACAAAAAGCAAGCAAGCACACAAACAAAACAAGAATAATATGCAACGCAGCTTGTATAGGACTTGCAAACTTAAAATATTCACTATCTGACCCTTTACAAAAAAAGTTTGTGGCTCCGTGTTCCACACTCTTCCCTTACTACTTACTTCACTGTACCCCAACAATAAATACATAGGTAGACAGAGTGAGATATAAAAGAGGCTGATAATCCTGTAACAGAGAGCCCAGGTGCTTTGGTGAGGTAGTTCATTTATTATCCTTACCACAACACAAATGGGTACCTAGCTGTTCCTACTTCAGTACCCTAAGAATGACTTCTCTCTCCCTCAGAAAGTCCATATGTTCTTACCTAGTACTGGAAACATTCTAGGTAGTTAGGTGTTCATCAAGGAGTCTGTTTTCGCAGGGCTAGGTGGCCCAGGACCCAAGGTAGTGACTAATTAGGTCACCATCATATTTATGATGGCCTCACAATGTGCCTTACTAAATATTTAAAAAACAATAGAATACTTACTGTTTTAAATATTTAAAGTACTTAAATAATGCACACACAAGGGATAAGTTTTAAAAGTTATGTACTAAGATTCCTGGTTTAACCAATTTTACACAAGAAATCCATAGTGTTTCCTTAATGTATTATAGAATTTAGCCCAATTCTGGATATTTTTAGCCTACATGAATTTATAGCTCTGAGGAAATATGGCATAGGAAAAATAGCTGGAAAACACTCTAATCAATGAGGAAGCCTTTCAGAGCAAAGACACAAAAGATACAAGCATTACAGTAAAGTAGAATGCTCTCTGTGGTATGTACTCTTTCCAAAGAATAAGGCATGGGGCATGCTATGAGTCTATTGGTTAACAGCTCACTGAAAAGTAGGCATGAAGTTTCAAAGAAGAAAATATGAAAAATCTATCTTGGTGAAAAAGAGCATTAAAACAAAAGAATATCTATATTTGAAACAATACTATGTTAAAACCATCACATAATTTAAATTTCCCATGATTCAAATTATCTTCCCAGGAAAGGAGGACAAGGGTCAATTCTATTTGCCTTTGTTCCTTGTTCAGCTTGATGTTATAAGAAATAAAGAGAGATCAAGAGGGACTTTTCTCGGTTATCATTCAGGAATCTAAAGCTTTCTAGAGACCACCGTCTAGCTTAACTACACTTAACTAGAAGGGGTTTAGATATATCAAAAGAACTTTTGAACCAGATTTTAGATCAATCTAATTCATCAAGCTAAGAATCTTCCAACTGTCTTCATCTTATTTTTGAGTACTCATTCCAAAAATGACTTAGTCCTTATAAATTGTGCCAGTTCTTACTAAGCCTGAACCAGACAAAAATTTAACCCTTCCTAAAGTACATTTATGAACATTTAACTATTGTCTTAGAAACAGATGTTTTAATCAAATGATATAATCCACAGACATCATCCTTAGTTAATATTCACCACAACTTGTTTTGAAGAACAATAATATGTTAACATTTAAGCCTGAAGGCCTAAGAATATACTATATACTGTACTTGATACAGCTTGTTTATGCAATATTCTCACAGACACAATTAATCTTGTGAAAATGACTGGAGTACAGCACAATAGCAAATTATCTTTGAGCCCCAAATAAGTATTTTTCCAATAGTAAAAATACCCTCATAATACTCACAGTGATAGTAGCATATGGAAAGAACGTTAGGAGTTAATTATTTAAAAGAAGAAATTATTAAATTCATAAATCTTGGCTATGTAGTGGAGGCAAGGGTTAAAGGAATGTTTAAATTGTAAGTATGAAATAAATGAATCTGTACCTCCAACAAATGCATCTCCAGCTCCATTGGTATCAACAATTTCTTTCTGGTTTTGATCCAAGACAGAAAAAGCGGTGACTTCACTTTCTGCAAGTAGAGCCAAAGAAAGGCAGACTGACTTCTCTTTGTAACACTCAATACAGAAACTCACCTAGTAAACTTTGAAGCTCCTGCATCATTCATCATTCAAAGAGAGAGACAACATGAGTTCCATATTCTCCACATGAGTACTTGGGAACCAAGGCAAAGTCATCTGTAAACAATGCTTTTTTTTGGGTAATTTTCAGCATACAGATACTGTATGTGTTTTGTTAGAGTTATACCTAGGTAGATCACATATTTTGGGAATGATTGTAAACCACAGCAGTACCTTTTTGGACAGTAAAAATACTTGAACAGAAACTCCGAGTGAAAGGAAGATTTGTAAGGACTGGATCATGGATCCCTAATAAAGCTTCAAGCCTGACTGCATTCTTGGCAGTGAAATCTTGGATACAGTTAAAGAGCTATAAATTTAAAATATATAAATAAAGAGTCTTGGGTGTTTCTCTACAGAAAAATCACAATGGCATGATAAAAACATAACTACTATTCTGTTATAATTCTTCATGCCAATGTTAAGAATTACTGATTTTACTGGGTTTATTACAAATAACCGAATCTGGTTACTTTTAACAAAGGAGTCGCTATTTCCTTTAAACTGTTAACTAACAAAAGGGAAAGCTAGGTAGAACAAAAGGGACAGTGCAATGGATCCTTGTCTTATAGCAGTCTGGACTAGGGTTTGATTGTTTTGACTATAAAGTAACCTAATACAGTACTTTAAACTTGGCACATGCCAGTGGAATGGAGTTATTTGTGATGAAATTTGGCCCAGAGGACATCTGCAAAAGATTGGACAGTGCTTTTTATTGGTGGCTGGAACTTCTGAAATCACAAATTTGCATCCCTTCTGAGGACAGATGTGGCCAAAACTTGTAAACTTCAGTCTCACCTAAGATCAAGAGAGAGATGGAAAAGGAGATACTGAGCACCTTAGGGTCTTAATAAAGAACCCAAGAATCTCAAAAAGCATATTCTGTCTGTCTTCTGTTACCTGGTATTAATGGATACTTTCAACAAGAGATAAGCACAGATAGGATAATGAAAAAAAAATCCTACTGGAAAGACTGATATTCAAGAAGAGGATTCTTCACTTAGTAATCCCTTTTGACCACATGACTGTAGAGGCTAACAGACTCCATCAGAAGCATCTATTTAAACTCTTTAAGTAACTAACTTTCCACTTTTTAACACCAGGACCTACATGGTAGTTAGCAGGATTTTGATTAATTGGAAGTTAAGGCAGAAATATCCAGGATTAAATTTTTTAGGGAGTATGCAGTACACACTGCTACACAGGCAAAAAAAAAAAAAAAAAAAAAATTAAGCAGACTTTACTAGAAATAATTAGGAAAGGGCTACAGTCTGATTTAGGAAAAAGGACTATACCATAAATATTTATAAAGAAATCTGATTTTATTACTTCCAAGTACAAGTCATACTATAGAGAGAATTAACAACTATAAAGTCAGAACAAACAGCCACTAAATAAGTAAAATGAGCTAAGTTAATGATGCTATTACCATTTATAATAGGGTTACATTATGTAATAATAAAATATGTCTATAAAACACTTTAGGTAATGTAAGTGTTAATATAAAATTAATTACTGGATTATAGATTTGAAAAATAATTACATATAAATGGTAAGTAAGCCATAATTAGATATAATTCCTTGAGTTCTTTGTTAGAAAAAGTCATGGATTTTTGGTTGGGTAAATCTTTATTTATGAATTAGAGCCTAATTCAAAATGGAAGAGATTACTTGTAACTTTGTTCTTGAGAATCGTGACTTCTTGGTTTAAAACTGAAAATTCTAAACGAATGCAGTTTTCTGGATATATGTGTATATCCTTGAGATGTTTTATCCTTAGGTGACATAGAAGTTCAATTTCTTGTAATATAAAGAATTATTTTTAACCTTTTCTACTCATTAATGCAAACAGATATATAAGAATATCAAGACTGCAAAAGAGCTGTCATAAATTGTTATATAGTCCAGTCTCTATTATCTTCTGTATCTAGAGTTATGAGAGCTCCCTTCAAAATAATGACCCTGAAAATTTGCAAGATCCTGAAATGTGTTCTAAATTATTGAAGGATTGAAAAATGTTCAGTAATATTTAAGTTCAATTATGTTTGGAACATTCTGATTTTTTGAAATGAAATGATCTAAGTTAATTTAGAGAGCTATTTAAAAACCCCGAACACATGGGGCACCTGGGTGGCTCAGTCGGTTAAGCATCTGACTCTTTGATTTTGGCTCAGGTCATGATCTCAGGGTTGTGAAATCCAGCCTCACGTCCTTGGTCTCTGCACTCAGCATGGAGTCTGCTTGAGATTCTTTCCCTCAGTCCCTCCCCCCCCACTCTCTCTTTCAAATAAATAAGTAAATCTTAAAAAAAAAAAATACCCCACACAACTAACTTCACCAGCATGACCTAGTCCACAGCCTTCTGGACAATGTATTGAATGACCATAGGAAATACCTCACTAAATCTTAAGATACACTTATAGGCATGAACATTATTCAGCCTGTGAGGCCCAGGACACTCACATGACTTATGTGGACCTAGTTTTCTTAGGTGTAAAATGGGGCTGGAGTAGCTATGGGAAGAAGTAGCAAAAATAACTTTCTATCTTAGTTGTAGAAAAATGACACTGTCAGTTCTGAGCAAATGCTTCTAAATAAGCGCTTAAGACAAGTTAGAGCCTTTTATTCCCGTGCTTTATTCATTCTATAACTGGGAGCCTGTATGTCCCATTCCCTTTCACCCATTTTGCTACTCCCCTCATCTCCCTCCCCTCTGGCGACCATCAGTTTGTCTTCTGTATTTGTAAGTCTGATTCTGCCTTTTGTTTTTTTATTCATTTATTTTGTTTTTAGATTTCACATGTAACTGAAATCACATGATACTTCTCTTTCTCTGACTTAAGTGGAATCACTCTGTTGTACCCCGGAAACTATGTAACACTGTGTCAACTATACTCAGATAAAAGTTTTTAAAAAGTAAAGTGTATAATACATGGGAGAATATTTCTAATACTATATGGAATTAATAATAAAAAGAATTAGTGATTTTTTTTATATCTAATGATCTTTTTTGTTGTTAAAGATTTTATTTTTAAGTAATCTCTACACTCAACATGGGGCTTGAACTCATAACCCAGAGAGCAAGAGTTGCATTCTGCATCAACTAAGCCAGCCAGGAACCCTATATGATTTTTTATACCTTAAAAAAAAAAAAGTAAGTCTTAAGAGCCACTGTTTCTCAAATCTTTCCAAACTTTAGTAAAGTAAGAAGGAAAAGGATTTCCTATTTTCCAGATTTCTGTGAAACCACAAAATCATGAGCTTCCTTGAGCAGACAGGAAAGAAAAAAGAACAATTCAGTTGATACCAGATTTGCTTGGTATCATTTATTAGATAAGATCCGCAAGGCACCTTCATCAAGAACAATGAAATTTAGCTTACTTAAAATACAAAATAATAAAAATCAGACATTTTCTGGCCAGTTTATCTAAGCAAATAATTTACTCTTCACTTTACTATGATATAAGCTTCACTACCTAACTTAGAAGGGCAGTCTGTCTAGAATCAAAACATCTTCACACGCCTATAATGCTAAGTCAATTATGGTAGAAATAGCAAATTCATACATTATTTAACTGAAAAAATGATAAAAAATTCAGTCACTCAATGCCAAACAACTAGATTAAATGCTTCTGTAGCTTTACCGCTACTAAATTAACTATGTTTTAGCACTGTATACCTACAACCCCATGATAATTAATATCCTTAGAAAAGATATTTTATTTTATTTTACTTTTAAAGATTTTATTTATTTATTTGACAGAGAGAGAGATAGTGAGAGCAGGAACACAAGTAGGGGGAGTGAGAGAGGGAGAAGCAGGCTTCCCGCCGAGCAGGGAGCCCGATGTGGGACTCGATCCCAAGCTGAAGGCAGCCGCTTAACCGACTGAGCCACCCAGGCGCCCCTATTTGGACATAATTTTAAGTTAACAGGAAAGTTTGATGAAAAATACAGAGAACTCCTATATAACATTTATCCAGATTTACCAGTTTTTAACATTTTGCCACAATTTTTTATCAATCCTTCCATATATATGTACATATTAATTATTATTAATTTTTTTAAGCCATTTGAGGGTAAGTTGCTTATATCATTCCCTTTACTTCTTAATAATACAGTGTGTATTTCTAAGAAATAGATATTCTTTTAGGTAACCATGATACAGTTGATAAATTTAAAAACTTAATATTTTTATTTTATCTAATCTATATTCCATATTCCAATTTTGTTAATTGTCCTAGTGTCTTTTACAGTTTTTTCCCATTAACTACAGGATCCAGTCCAGAATCACAAATTGCTTTTAGTTGTATTTGCTTGTTTTTAATTTAATGTTTTGAATAGGTAATGCATACATATAGTTAAAAAACACAAATTTATTAAAAGGTAGCCTATAAAAAAGTTCTTTCTCACTTCTTATCTCCAATTCATCCAGTTTCTAATCCTACTGCTTTCCAATCTGATTATCACTGTTACTGCTTTTCTGTATATCCTTCCAGAATTTCTCTATGCATATACAAGTAAACACATTCTTATTTTTTTTCTTTTTTCTAAAAGATATTATTTATTTATTAGAGAGAGGGAAAGAGTGAGTGAGCGGGAGGGAAAGGGACAGAGAATCTGAAGCAGACTCTGTGCTGAGCTCAGAGCTGGATGTCGGGCTCGATCCCACAACTGCAAGATCATGACCGGAGCCAAAACCAAGAGTCAAACCAGAGTCAGAGGCTTAACAGACTGAGCTGCCCAGGCACCCCTCCCTTTTTATTCTTAAAAAAGTATCCATTTATGAAGGCTGCTCTGGACCTTGTTTTTTCACTTGGAAATCTTTCTATGTTGGTAAGCAGAGAATGTTTGCATTTTTATCGCTGCATAATAGTCCATTGTATGGATATACTATAATTTATTTAAGCAGTCCTTTATTGATGGACTTTTAGGTTGTTTTCAGTCTTCTGTTATTACACACACTGTTGCAAGGCACTAATGCTTTTATTTTAAGTAGACCCTGAGTTTAATTATTTTACTTAAAAGCCAAGTCAATAATTACATTCCTACTTTTTATAGGAAAACCAAACTATTATACAAACAACATGAAATATGCCTGTGTCAAAGAAAAACCAAACTATTATACAAAGAACATGAAATATGCCTGTGTCAAAGAATAGGAAAAAAGTGAGAATCCAGGAAATGCTTTTCTTTTCATTAGGATACACGTACCAGGATATGAGCAAAGACACCCTAATAAACAGGGTAATGAAACAGATGACAAATTCTACTAATAATAGAGATTTATAGAACAATCCTAATTAACAAGGACTTTTGGGGAATGAAGAGCTCTGGGTTAATTTAATTTTCTGGTTAACTAAAGAAAAAGCAGAAAGTCTTTTTAGTTAGAAATCTTTCTAAATGTATTAATATAATAATATACCATGACATCCCTGCTTTAATTAGTTTAGTTTATTGAACTGAAAGAAAATTTCTTTGATAATAGAAAATCCTACAGCACATGTTAATGTCATTATTCTGAACATCAATTCTTATTGTAGCTCCAAAGGTGTAAGTGCTTTCATAAAAGGCAGGATAAAT
This sequence comes from Zalophus californianus, assembly GCF_009762305.2. Taxonomy (NCBI): domain Eukaryota; kingdom Metazoa; phylum Chordata; class Mammalia; order Carnivora; family Otariidae; genus Zalophus; species Zalophus californianus. The sequence goes on along the minus strand of NC_045609.1, from coordinate 35,224,889 downwards.
GGAATGGTTGGAGGAACACTGGATTAGGACTCAAAAGACCCATGGTTTTAGTCTGGTTTTGGTTCAGCTACTTTATTCAACAAATGCTTATTAAGAGCTTATCATGTATCAGGCACTCAGAGACTGAGAATGTAGATGTGAATAGGACAGACAAAAACCCTGCTCTCATGAGACCTACATTCTAGTGAGGATAGACCGTATACAAGTAACAACAACAGAAAAAATGAACACGATAATTTGAGAAAATAATAAATGCCACAAAGAAGATAAAACAGGATGATGTGATGAAGTACGACCAGGGAGGCGAATTAATTTAAATGGGTGCTACTTCTTTGCTGAGGAGGTGATGTTTGAATTGAGACTTAAATAGCAAGAAGGAGCCAGCCATGGGAAGATCCAGGTGCAGAATATACAAGAGCAGAGGCTCTGGGCTAGCAACAACCTTGGTGAACTAAGCCCGTGTAAGGTTAAGAAGGCCGCTGTAACTACAGTGTAGTGAGTGTGGGGGGTTGGTAGAATTTCATTCTATGTAAAACGGGAAACCATGGGAAGGTTTTAATTTTTTTCAAAGATTTAGTTATTTATTTTGAGAGAGGGAACACATGTGTGGAAGCACAATGGGGTAGGGAGGAAGGGGCAGAGGGAAAGCGTGAGAAAGTCTCAAGCAGACTCCATGCTGAGTGCAGAGCCTGATGTGGGGGCTTGATCTCAGGACCCTGAGATCATGATCCTGAGATCACGACCTGAACTGAAACTAAGAGTTGACACTTAACTGTCTGTGCCACCCAGGCACCCCCATTGTAAGGTTTTAAACAGGGGACTGACATGATCCCATCTTTGATTTAAAAAGATTATTTGGGGGCGCCTGGATGGCTCAGTCGTTAAGCGTCTGCCTTCGGCTCAGGTCATGATCCCAGGGTCCTGGGATCGAGCCCCGCATCGGGCTCCCTGCTCAGTGGGAAGCCTGCTTCTCCCTCTCCCACTCCCCCTGCTTGTGTTCCCTCTCTCACTGTGTTTCTCTCTGTCAAATAAGTAAATAAAATCTTTAGAAAAAAAAATAAAAAGATTATCTGGCAGCCTTATACAGAATGGACAGAATGGTGGGGTTTGGGAGTAGAGTCAATGATGCTACTTTTTAAGACCTTGCACAAGTCACTATGTAACTTACCCTCAGTTTTATTATACTTAGAAGATGAGAGGGGTACCTGGGTGGCTTAGTTGGTTAAGCATGGGACTCTTGATTTCGGCTCAGGTCATGATCTCAAGGTCATGAGATTGAGCCCTGTGTTGGGCTCTGTGCTCAGCCGGGAGTCTCCTTGAGATTCTCTCTCTACCTCTGCCCCTCCCCCCACTTGCACACATGCGTGCTCTCTCTCAAATAAATAATCTTAAAAAAAAAGGAAAATGAGAATACTGGTTCTAGCTATTTTCTGTGATTCTTATATGGATTAAGTATTAACATTATGAAAGCACCCTTTCAAATATAAAGCCCTATCCAATTTTTTTTAATTCTTAGATATGGTTTAATACTCTTGGCCATTTCTGTGCATCACAACACGAAAATTTTGCTGCTTAGGATCTCTCTGTAGAGGTTATAGAGAATGCAAAGGCTATGTTTTTCAACCTCTCATTTATGTGTTTGTATGTGTAAATGTAATGCATATCGGTATATATTGATACATAATTTTATAAGGTGTTCTTAGGAGCTTATTTTCTTCAATCAGGTAACAAATATTTGTTGAGCACTTGCCATGAGCTCCTTATACTCTACTAGATCCTTTGGGGGAGATACAGGAGAAATATTAAGACATCATCTGTCTTCTGAAATAATTTATAATCTAGACAGAAAGAGAAATCTAGCACATGTGAAAGAATTTATAAAGTATCATACAACATAATATTTTTTATAACTGCAACAGGAATTCAAAGAAGGAAAGAAACAATGTGAGTTTAATTAAGTGGAGATGGTTTCATGGAGAAGACTGAACTTAAGCTAGGTCTTGCAGATGTGGATAGTGAAGAGGAGAGGAAATAAAGGTATATATATTCCAGGAGGCAGAGAAAGAAATAAGTTTATATGTTATATAAGGAAAGAAATAATGCAAGATGGGTGGAGTCCAGCCATCTCTAGAAAGACAGATGTTTAGATTTAATACATCAAACAATGGGATGCAATTTCAGTTTTTGAGCTAGCAAAGTGACACTGAAGTGCTAACTGTGCACCAACTGCTTTATATACTTCATATCATATATTTCTCAATGCAATCCCATGAGTTAGGTAATAATGACCTGACTTTATAAATGAAGACATTGAGGCTCACAGAGGTTGTCAACTGCTTTAGGGTCCTGTGGCAAAGGACTTTGGGGCAAAAAAAAAATATGAGAGAATAAAATGGGATTCCAAAGTTACCATTTGACCAACACTGCTATCATTTTTTTCTGAAAAAAGGGTGATCATGGAAAAAACCAAGATTTTGATTAAGCAGTATACAGCAGTTAATTGACATTTAAATTCCCGTTCTAACTCCTGTACTGATAACTAAATTTGACCAAATTAAGTAGATAAATACTCCTAAGGGAACAGAGGCAGTATAATATTGTATTAAGAATATAAGTCAGACTGCGTGGGTTTATATTCCCAATTACTAGTAAATTCCCATTTACTAGCTCATAACCAAGTCAAACTTTATGCCTCAATTTTCTCATGTGCAAAATAAGGACAATAACAGTAATTATCTCATAGTGTTTCTGTGAGGCTAAATCAGTTAATACATGTAGAGCACTTAGACAAAAGTTGGCACATAGTAAGCATTTCATGAATAAATGGACAAGAATATTATTAATCTTAAAATAAGACTCTTGGGTATAGGGGATTGAGATCACACTTAAAACTGCTGCTACTGAAGACATAGTTTTTTTTTTTAAGATTTTATTTATTTATTTGACAGAGAGAGACAGCGAGAGAGAGACAGGCAGGGGGAGTGGGAGAGGGAGAAGCAGGCTTCCCACAGAGCAGGGAGCCCGATGCGGGACTCGATCCCAGGACCCTGGGATCATGACCTGAGCCGAAGGCAGATGCTCAACGACTGAGCCACCCAGGCACCCCTGAAGACATGGTTTTGATATGCAACACTACCATCATTGTTTGTAGTAAAGCCTCCCAGTTTGTTCATGTTTTCTTTGAATTTCCTACAAATGTTTCTAGTAAATGTCAGTTAAAATCTTCAGTGCTGAATATAGACAGAGAGTAGAAGAGTATTTGTTTAGAATATGAAAATAGTTTTCCATAGAAAAGTGACCAAGTGGGTGCCTGGGTGGCTTAGTTGGTTAAGCATCCGACTCTTGGTTTCAGCTCAGGTCATGACCTTATGGGTCGTGAGATTGAGGTCTGCATTGGGTTCCATGCTCAGCCGGGCCTCTGCATGGAGATTCTCTCCCTCTGCCCCTCCCCCCATTCATGCTCTCTCTCAAGTAAATAAATAAATCTGAAAAAAAAAATCCGTAAGAAAAATGACCAAGAAAACAATGATAAATGGAATTACTGCTTTAAAACCTTATTTCCCCTTTGTTTGGTGTCTGCCTCCCTCCCTCCCAAGGTTTCTGATACCTTTAATAGGTTCACCACATAAAGCACATCTCTTTAACCTTATATAAAGCAGTTCATTTAAACTGTTCTCTCTCCGGCGCCTGGGTGGCTCAGTTGGTTGAGCGACTGCCTTCGGCTCAGGTCATGATCCTGGAGTCCCGGGATCGAGTCCCACATCGGGCTCCCTGCTCGGCAGGGAGTCTGCTTCTCCCTCTGACCCTCTTCCCTCTCGTGCTATCTCTCTCATTCTCTCTCTCTCAAAAAATAAATAAAATCTTTAAAAAAAAACAAAACTGTTCTCTCTTCTTTTTTCTATGCACTTGCTCTATTCTCGTATCTATAAAAACTGGTTTCCTCTGTGGCTTAGCTCATATGTCACTGGCCACCTACAGACTGCCTAACCTTGTTGAGATTCCTAGCCCTGATTCAGTCAGCTGTGCCCAGGGAAGCAGCTAGGGCTCATGGCACAAACCTTGGCTACTTAGGTAAGAAGGGCTACAGGAAAGTCAATTTGTCTGATGATCTTTAGTACCCAGAACTATGCTTTGTGCATTACAGGTGCTCAGTAAACATTTGTTGAACAGACTTATTTTTTCATGAGTACAAATCCGATCATACTATTCTGTTACAAACCCTTTGATGGTTCTCTATTGAAGTCTTAACTCTAGGACATGAATCTAGCCTACTGTTTAAACCTTATCTTTCACCATTTCCTGAGCTGTGATTGTTTCTCTGTCATGCTCATAATTTTTCAAATGTGTCATGCTTTTTTTTATACCTATGTACATACATACCTGCTTTACTGCTCAAATCATCTTTCACTACTAGTTCCAAATCCCAGGTAAGGTTCCTGGATGCAGTCCCTGACTTCTCAGGGTCCTGCTTAGAAGCAGAGCTAACTGCTTCCTCTTTTATGCCATCATTTATAACCTTCACATATCTCTAAGAAAGGACTTATCATATTTATAGTTTTACTTATTTACAAGCATTTTTCTCTACTAAACTATGAGCTCCTTGTGGGTAGGAATCATGACTTAATCATAGTCCCAGTAGGCAGTAGGTGCTCAATAAACATTTATTACTGAATGATTATTTTCTACTAGATCTTAACTTCCTTAAGACTGGTCTCTTTTTCATGTAGTAGAGTATGAACTCACGATGTATTTTCTGAATGATTTTTGAGTAAGTGGTATCTAATTATAACATACTTCTCTAGGTTAGTTTAGTAAACCAAGTAAACTAAAGGTTCTAGTTGTCCATGATCCTGTTTTTTAGAGTTATTAGGATTTAGTCTAGCATTCTAAATGCTTGAATGAAAAGAAATCATACAAGTACCTGAAAATCAGAGGGTAATATACTATTTCAATAGTGAATACATTCAACCTTGTGTAACTTGTCCTAAAAATCTTTCCAGATCTAATTGTGCTGAACACATCCTGGAGAAATAATAAAAATATATGATCGGCACCTTCAAGCCAGTTGCTTTCCATCATTAAGAAATGAAGACATTTTTATGATTCAATAAACCTAAGTTCAGATCCTGTTTAAAGATAGAAGGTTCTGATAAAGGGACTTGGAGTTAAATCTTAGATTGGATCAAATCAGGGCAATCAAATGGATCACAGTAACAAGGGTGAGGTTCACCTCATGAAAATACCATATAAGTCCAACCAACATCTATATGTATGTGATCCTTCCTTATAAAGAAATTGTAGGCTGTTAAAACTAGAATAGGAATAGGCATTTGTTACATAATTTGGACCAAGGCATCATGGTTATGAAAAACACTGAGTGATCAAACATCAATGGCTTTCTTAAATTTTTTTTGTGTGGTTTAGTCCTAATCACTGCAGTAGGAGGATACAGGACATTATTGATATTCTAAATGTACCCCTTCCTAATGTCATGTATTTCCTTCTGAGTACAATAGTGAAGATTTTCAAAATGATATGCATATGCAAAGTTGTTCTCTTTTATTAAGAAAAAGCAATTGATGCCACTACTTCTAATTGTGGACTTCCCATCAGTAAGATTTCTGTTTGAATTATTGACGGTGGCAATGGCAAATGTTTATGAAGTTTACAAAGGAAAAGCTGCATCAGATATGACAGGACCAGTGTCTCCTTTTTTCTTTTTATAGATTAGAAGAAATCTTAGAGCAAGAAAGCAATGCTGAAATATCACTGATGTTTTAGTGCAATCTGGTTTGCAGGGATGATAATGCTTCAAGGTAATGTCATAGATTTATGTTGGAAGAAAAATGTTTTTAAAATATTTATACTGTACAATAAAGCTAAAGTTCCCCAAAGTATGAGGTCAATTTCAATGGGTGCCCTGACAAACATGGATAAAAGTTATGAGTACTATCTATCATCCAATAAACTAAACTGGAATCACAGATAACTTGACTACTTGCAGTATAGCGATAAACACCAGTCAACAACCATTCTACCCAATTTAAACAGAATACTTTTCTTTATTGAGTCATTTGCCAATCTCTCTTGCACTTAAAAGTAGATTAAAATGTGTAAACGTATGGTTAATTACCTGTTAAAAAACCCCTCTCAAGTACCATATTTTACAATGCTTTTAAAGGTTGGTTGTACTTCTCATCATTCCTTATGAACAGAAGTTGCAGCATCAGATTTTTAAAAAGTTGCAGGAATAATTTAAGGCTCATACTCATGCCTATCAGGAGATTAAGAAGAATGGCATAGCCCTATTTATTAAAATGATAAAGACCCTGTGTCAAAGCAGGCTGGTGTTTGTCATCCAAACACTGTGCCAATTACTGCAATTCCTCTCAGAATTGGTCCTACTAATGATCCTTAGCTGGTGCTTCCATTTCCCTCCCCAAAATATCATTTTAAATGTCTTCTCAAGTCACCAAATAATTCTCACCCTCAGAGAGAAGAGAAGCTGTTAGGTATCAAGTCTTTACACTTTGCCAGTTATGTTGAACTACTATCAGTTCTTCCATCAAACAATAAAAGAATCAGTATCTTTGTTTCTCAGACTGGAAGGAAGTGGCAGACAATTCAATTTATTAACACCACATTGTATAGCAGTTATGTCACATAGCTATTTATACTCTAGTCTATGTAAACGGCACCTGCTAGACTTGGCCTATTCATAGATGACAATACTATTTATACTTCCTCAGATGACCCAGAGGCAATATACAAATTGGTCAAGCTATAGAAGTCAGTGCAGCAAGGCTGGTGTCATTAATTGTGTGGTATGTGAAGTTTTAATGTTGGTTACATCTGGACAGAAGAAATTTGTGGTGTGCTAGTTAATTCTTTGAAAAGACAAAGTCTTGTACACCCAAAGAAGTAAAAGAAGCAATAACAGCCTTACAGGTCAGATACCCATTTATTCATTCTTTTCTTTTTTTTTCTTTGAGTGAGGGAGGGATGGAGAGAGAGAAAGAAAGAGAGGACAAGTAAGCGTGAGCAGGGGTGGAGGGGCAGTGTGAGAGGGAGAGAGAGAATCTCAAGCAGGTTCCATGACCAGTGTGGAGCCCGATGCAGTGCTTGATCTCATGACCCTGAGATTATGACCTGAGCCGAAACCAAAGTAGCATGCTTAACTGACTGAGCCACCCAGGTGCCTCATTTGTTCATCTATTTTAATACCTCATTTTAGATAATATTTAGGTAAATGTTCTATGTGAGCTGTAATATACAATGAAAGTATCAGCAGTTAGTTTTTGTTTCACTCTAAAGGCTGCTGATAAGGAAAGGGAAAAAAACTCAAAGTTCTGGTTAACTCATTCTGAAAGTCTGGAATTTGAGTGTCTGAGGGTAAGGTCCACATTTTCTGATGATGATGGCAATACCCTAAATACTTTGAGAGTGAAGGGAACCACACAGGTGGCTTCTACTCCTCACAGCCAGTTATCTTGGTTTTAAACGCATGGAGATAGACACAACTTTTATCCCTTCAGGGAATCATGAGCACAAGCTTTCGTGTTCCTCAGAGAACGTGAACATTTTATCCAGCATATTCCAACACTAGGAAGCCACTCTAGATATCAGATAATGCTTCTTTCTTGATTATACATTTATGAATTAAGTGGGAAGAAATGGGGACAGCTATTGAAAGCTAGAAGAGGAGCACCTGGGTAGCTCAGTCCTTTAAGCGTCTGCCTTCAGCTCAGGTCATCATCTTAGGGTCCTGGGATGGAGCCCTGTGTTGGGCTCCCTGCTCAGCGGGTGGTCTGCTTCTCCCTCTGTGATCTCTCTCATTCTCTCTCAAATAAATAAATAAATAAATAAATAAATAAATAAATAAAATCTTTAAAAAAAAAAGAAATCTAAAAGAAAGTCCATTATTTTAGTACTCAATAAATACTCAGTGACTGCCAGTAGAATTTAGAAGACTTCTAAGCTAGCAATCAAGTACATTTTCTAATAAACTAATTTTTATATACTATTTTTTTTGAGAGAGAGAAAGAGAAAGCATGAATAGGGAGGGGCAGTGGGAGAAGGAGAGAGAATCTTAAGTAGGTTCCACGCTCAGTGTGGAGCCTGATGTGGGGCTTGATCCCATAACCCTGAGATCATGACCTGAGCCAAAATCAAGAAGTGGATGCTCAACAGACTGGGTTACACAGGTGCCCCTAATTTTTATATAGTATTTTAACAAGAGAGAAAACTTCTGTATTCATTAGATATTTTCTTAGCAGATACTATGGGGATTACAACTAACTTCCTAAATATATAACAATCTAGTCTGAATTGATACCAACTTAGCCTCAACAGCATACAAATCCTTTCTTCCCATACAGTTCCTTCCCTGCTTCTGTTGTTGTTATAAAATTACATCTTTATACATGTGTGCCAATTAACATATATTTATAATTACTATACAATGTATCTGTCTTTTAAATCATGTATGAAATAAAAGAGTTACAAACCAAAAATGCATTAATACTGGCTATTACATTTACCATCATGGTTACCTTTGCTGGAGTTCTTTCTTTCTTCATATGGCTATGGTCTAGCTTCTGTTCATTTCAGCCTGAAGGATTCCCTTCAGTATTTCTCACAGGGCCGGTCTATGAGACCTGAACTCCTAGTACTGAACTCCTTTAGCTTTTGTTTAACTGGAAATGTCTTAATTTTTCCTTCACTTCTGACTGACAGTTTTGTCAGATATAGAACTTGTGTATTCTTAAGCCCATTTTTTCAGATGTTAAATTACAAACATAATGATCAAAAAAGCTAATTCACCAAGTAAATTCTCCATTATTGATAACGCATTTTAATATGTGGAAGGTCCAAGAAGATAAAATTGTAGTGTGGCCAAAGCTCAGTGCTGAGCTCAAGACAGGAAAGCTTTTCAAAAACTAGTTGCTGATTGTACTTTGATAATTAAATATATGAACCTATGATCCTTTTAGGCTCACCTAATTAGTATCAAATGAGTTTACTTAATTACAGCTGTAAATTAAATGCATAGAGTTTGTCTCATCTCAAAATAATTACATGTGCATTGGAATGTGAATTATGGAACATTAATTTGTAGTTTATCGATTATTCCCTAAACAGAGCCTGGGACTCATTAGGATATAAAGTTATTATCATAGCAGTTTTGATAAATAGCTCTTAGGAAGGGTTCCTGAAAAATGTCTGCATATAAGTTCTTTAAAGGAAAGGTGTACATGTATCAGAATTGGTACTGGACAGACATTTATTGTAAAGCCCCAGCCTAGAAAAATGTGCTCTCTGAAGTATTTGGGTGAGAGGCACAAATATGTATATGTATATGTATAAAATCTCCACCTTCATTCTGCATGGAGCTAGAAAATTTTCAGGTTTATAGTAAAGGCTTCAATTACTTCAAGTCTTTTAGCGCAAGTCAAACTATTACCTCTAACAAACCAGTTCTTAGGATCCCTCAGAGCAAATGATAAGCTAACGATCATGTTAAAAAAGCTTCTGCGATGCTCTTTATACCCAAAAACCACAAAAAAGGGGGCAAAAACTCTTATCTTCCTTTATTCTTTGGCTACTTTACTATAGCAGGGCTTTCCTCCCTTCTTTATATGATCTTTAAAAAAAATGTGAGAAGGGAAGAAAAATTTCCTGCTAGAAAATGAATGGAATTATTAAAGGCATAAATACAGACTAATCAGGTAGAGAAAATATTCTAACTCTAGACTTTTTTTTTTAAAGGAAATAACTATGTTGATCACTTGGGAAAAAATAGTTTAGTTCAAATGGGACTCACTCAACTTAAGATTTTTAATTTTTTGTGAGGGAGAGGAATCTTAATCACCAATTGAAGTATTTCAAATGCAATTTCATGAACAGGCCTCAGATTTTCCTTAAATATAAAATGAATTTAAATAAGAACATGAGATTTTCTTGTTAAAATAAGACAAGCTTTTCAGAACAGTCCCTTGCTCTACTTGCTTTAAATGTACCCATTGTTTTTCCTATTTTCCTATTCCTGCTCAATTGTGAGACAGCTCCCATTGATCACACCAATAACTTACTGTGCTTATATTATTTCTCTTCATTTTTTGTGGATATTTGGCACTGTGTGCAAAAAAGGAACTCTGCTGCCACAGAGCCTAAAGAATGCACCTGGCTGCTTACGGTAAATGCTCCCATTTTTCCAGTTAGGAGTAGTGGCATCATCAGGCTTCAAAAAAGCAACAGAGGTAAAGGCTGAACAGGTACGTTAAGGCTTTCTTCTGCCATTTGGAATTTCTAAGTTTGGCCACCATGGCTTTTTTTCTTGCTATATTTGTAATTTTCTGCATTTTTCTCCCTTTAAATATAGAGGCTGAGGGAAAGACCTCAGCATAATAATTGTGTTTTAATTCGGCCCAATTCTGGCCTATAGCAAACATCTCACTACATTGTGATTAATTCTAAAGAACATAACTTACTCTCATGTTCAGTGGGTCTGTGTTTGAATCTAACTAGTGGCTTCCTCATTTTCTGCTGCCTTTCTTTCTTTTCTCTGTGTTAACTTAATCCCCAAAGTGACTGAGGAATTATAAACTGCCATTCTCCTGCTACACAAAATATCTGTATTATGCAATTCACATTTCAAGGGACTTACATTATTAGTCTTGAATCATGTGTTCAAATTTAGACTTCTGTAAAAAATGACAAGATGAATGAGAGCACTGTAATCTAGGCAACCATAATTATACAATTATTGATGAAGTTCCTGTTGATAAACAATGCAAACATTAGGAAATACTATTTTGCAATTAAATGACGAAGAAAGCTGTTTATTGCCTTCTATTCTATCCTCTGTTAATAAGACTGAAGTTGCAGATGTTCATGTATGCTGCATTGATGTTAAATGGTGCATGATGCTCTAGGTGGTTCCCATAACCTTGCTTTGTCTACTATGAACTGACTCAATTGATATGATAATAGAGAAAAGAGCGGGGCTGAACTGGCACAATTTGCATAGCCTTGAAATTTGCTATTATTGGACAGCCAACTGCTCCTATAAGTTCTTGTTCACTTGTCATTGACAACAATATGTTAGACAAACAATATTTTGAAATTAACCACTCAGGTGGGGGCATCACTTATTGAAGCTTTTATCCCATCAAACAAGGTACTCATCAGTGCATTTCTAAAGCCAACAATGGGAATTTTGTGATCTTTGGGATCAATTACTATTAAATTTAGTACAAAGAGAGCAGACAACTTTCAGGGGTCATAAAACAGTGGTAGTACTTGCTGCTTTTTGACACAGGAATTATATTTGGAATATACCTCTTTCCCTTTCACAGAACCTTTATTTCGATCTCATCATTAAATATTATATTTTAGGTTAAGAAATAATAAAATCTTCAATGTTGCTTAATATTACTTGTTACTTTACTCATGAAAAAAAAAATCATCATATAAGATACTCCTTACAAGAATAGTAGGAATTGCTCTGATCCATGAAAATGACACACTAGAAAACCTCACACACTGAAGAAAATCCCAATATATTCCAAAAACGTTTTGAACAAGTAATAGGAGAATAGCTAGAAAAGTACCACAATTTTAAGGGAGAACTCTGAGTTTAGAATTTATGGGCATATATAATGAATGAAAGGGTAGAAGACAGTAAATATACCTTTGGTGGGTGGGCGATTAAAACAATTAGGAGATGAGAGAAGAATTGCAAATAAATGGGAATAATGTAATTTAAAGTTAAAACAACAAAATAGTTTAAATAAAAAAACCTAGAAAAGCTAATATGGAAAATTTAATGCTCATGAAAGTGTAATGCAAAATGGAAAACACAACTGGGCCATTCTGTAATACCTAGAGGTCAATATTTAACATTTAACTCCCCAAAGAGCAAATTCCTATATGACTGGTTGGGTAAGAGATGGGATAAAGGAATTTAGAGAAATACCCTATGAAAGAAACTGTGCACACACAGAATTAATGTTTTAAAAAAGAGCCTAGAGTGGTTTTTAAGGCAAACCCAATTCTTTAGCTTAATTCAAGGTTTAAACAATAGTTTGTTCTGATGTTTTGTTTTCAGTTGGTTTAAATTCTAAATTACAACAAGACCTTTCATTCTAAGCATTAGTTTTAAAACAAGACTAGAATATATATAAACCCATGAATGAAAATGGAGCCAATGTACATTGTATTCACTGTCCCCCCCTTATTGGGCTTATCCCTGAGGAGAGAACTATAATCTGTTAAATTCATACTTCCTATCTGATCAATATCAGGCTTGGCCATGTGACTTGCTTCATCTAATGAAATGTGAAGGGAAATGATGCAAGAGCTATAACTACTATGTAGTTCTTTCATTTCCCCATCTTTAGTACAAGTAGCATGTTCTGCATTGGGGCTGTCCCTCAGTTTTGGTCCTAGAATAAATACACCATGGAGTAGTGCCTCAGCTAACCAAGTGTAGAACAAGAATGTAACAGAAAAATAAATATCTATTATTGAAAGTCATTCAGATTTTGAAGGTTATTTGTTAGGCTACTACCTGAGCCTAATCCAATTAATAAACATATAAAAAAGGCAACACTATAACTTTTTTTTTTTAAAGATTTTATTTATTTATTTGACAGAGAGAGACACAGCGAGAGAGGGAACACAAGCAGGGGGAGTGGGAGAGGGAGAAGCAGGCTTCCCGCTGAGCAGGGAGCCCGATGCGGGGCTTGAACCCAGGACCCTGGGATCATGACCCGAGCTGAAGACAGATGCTTAACGACTGAGCCATCCAGGCGCCCAGCACTATGACTTTTAATGCAAAGAGAATTCAAAATTATGAGATGAAGGCTATAGAGTAACTGCTTATTTGAATAATGCCTTCCCTTTTTCTGAACCAAGTATAAAATCAGACTGAACATTCAAGAAGTGCTCTTAAAGACTACCTGGATGAATGTGGTACAGATAAGATGTGTATCTGAGGATGTCCTGATAAGACATCCTGACCCTGTTTCCTAAGTATCCCAGGAGTCCAGAGAAATACTAATATTAATTTAAGTAAGTTCTAGGAGCTTTTGATAATGGCAGACTACATAATTTAGACCAACTGTCTCAAGAACAATTAGAACGTCTGGATAAAATGTATTTTTAAAAATGTGCTTGAAGGGGCGCCTGGGTGGCTCAGTCATTAAGCGTCTGCCTTCGGCTCAGGTCATGACCCCAGGGTCCTGGGATCAAGCCCCGCATCGGGCTCCCTGCTCCGTGGGAAGCCTGCTTCTCCCTCTCCCACTCCGCCTGCTTGTGTTCCCTTTCTTGCTGTGTCTCTCTCTGTCAAATAAATAAATAAAATCTTAAAAAAAAAAAAAGTGCTTGAAGGCATTGAAGACCTAATAAAAGAGTGAAGAATTACCAGAATGGGATCTTAAGGATGACAGGGCCCAGTGAGGAGTCTGGTGTTTGAGACTGCTAGGAAGACAAAATTTGGAATCTAGAGCCTGTCAAGAGAAGTGGCGCTGGTAAAACCTCTTTATGCAAGGAAACCCAAAGGGCTGCACCTACGATTAAGGGTAAACAGGAAGTAGACAGGCCTAGGCAATGGACAACAGCTTAGTTTCCAATTCTGAATTCCTAAACTTAGATCAAGATGATTCTAGTGTGCCAGTGTTTCTGTAACTGCCAAAATCAAACATGAATCATCCTATGTCTCACATTATTTCTGCAAAGAATTTTCCAAATACACTGTCTTGCTCACAGTAAAAAATGAATAGTAAATAAATAGTAAATAAGGAGGCAAGGTAGGAAATTAAAACCAGCAGAAATTATATAATAGAAAGTAGTCCCAAATAGTTCCAGATATTGAACTATCAAACAGAAACTTTGAAATAACTATGCTTACTGAACTTCAGCAGAGGACTATAAAGTATAAAAAAATTGAAGTTAAGAATCAATAGGTTTAAATGGAAATTGAAAATATGAATTTGGTGGATAAATTCAACAGAAACTTAGACACAGCCTAGAAAAGAATTAGTGAACTGGAAGACAGATCAGAAGAAAATATCCAGAATGCAGCACTGCCAAGATGGGTAAGATATATTCTACACAGTTCCTGAAACTGGAATTAGGACCAGTGAACAGAAATGATAAAATAAATTCTGTTTAACAGAAGAAAAAACTTTTTAACATTTTGGGGTTTATAAAACTGAAATGAATAGATCTACTAGGTACTGAGTATTTTAAAGAGGATTCCTGAATTGATTTTGGAATATGATAAGATGATGTCTACTCCCTTTTTAAGACCTTAAGTTTTTGTAAGAATTCAGAGACTTATTAATTAAATGGAAGTGTCTCATGAGATAAAGTTTGGAAAAGTACAGTATGATCCTATATATGTAAAATTATGTAATGTGTGCATGGAAGACCTTAGTAGAAAGACGTCTTAAAGGATAATCACTAAATTGTTAATTTTTGCTATCTCTGATGGGGGAATTTCAGTGGATATTTTATTTATGGTCCTATGTTGAGGATGGTATTGGTAATCATGAGATCAGAGCATTATAGCTAAAAGTATTACATTAGAGTAGGTGTTCTCAAATTTTTTGGTTCTAGGACTCTTATGCTCCTAAAAATTGAGAACCTCAAATAGCTTTTGTTTATGTTGAGTTATATTTATCAATATTTACTGTTTTAGAAATTTTAAAAGATGTATTAGTAAACCAGTTACATTTCAACATATTTGTATGAAAAATAACAAAATATTCCAAACAAAAATGAGAAAAGAGTGACATTTATATTTTTACTGATCTCTTTAATGTCTGGTTTAATAAAAGACAGCTGGGTTTTCATATCTGTTTTAGTATTCAATTTGTTGGTATATCACACATTATGTAGTCTCTAGAAAACTCTCCTGAAATTGAGAGTCAAAAAAGCAAATAATATCTTAGTATTATTGTGAAATAGCTTTGACTTCATGGAAGAGACAATTTGAAGGAGTCTCAGAGACCTCTAATGGGTCCATACTTTGAAAACTGCTGCATTACAGTAAGGGTTATAGTTGTCACCATACTGAGATGGTAGACCTGCTTACTCTGGATAAGCTGTAAGTACAAGAGTATGTCAGTTCTGCTGGGCTTACAGCTGTGTTTAGTGGGATAGGCCAGTAAGGAATTAATGCTCTGCAGCTTAAAAAGTGAAGATCCCAAACAGTGCTGAGATGAAAGCAAGCTGGCAAACAAGAATATTTTAGATTTCTCTAGGCAGATAAAGTGTCACTGTGCTGATCCCTTCATGTAATAATAGGCCTGAATTAATTATTCCAGCCCACAGTTGCTTTGTTGTTACAGCAAACAGAAGTAAAGTTTGATATAAATGCACTAGACAAGTAGATTAGCTAAGGCCTGAGGTGGGAGAACTAACAAAGGTCTCCAAAGTGAAGACAGACTGATTTCCACATTAGAATCCTGGTGACTTAAGACCAAGATATAAACCCAACCTGAGACAGAGGGAGATCTGAAGTCGGCCTAGCATGGCAGTCACAGACACACACACACACACACACACGCACACACACACACAGGTCTGCAGCTCACATTATCATGAAAGGCATGATTTAGCCAATTTTATCAGAAACAAAATTAAAAGGCATTGAACTTTGGTCCTACTAGGCTCAAACAATTTTGAGGACTTAAAAAGAATTATTAAGTGTTGTAGACACCATTCTTCTTCCTTAATCGAGAAAGCTCAGAGTTCCTCAATTGCAGAGAATTTAATACAACCGTTTGGTGACAGGATATTTTTATCCTTTTCCCATGGTGTTAAACCCTTATAGTGAAATATCATTTTTTTAAAAGATTTTATTTATTTATTTGACAGAGAGAGACACAGAGGGAGAAGGAACGCAAGCAGGGGGAGTGGGTGAGGGAGAAGCAGGCTTCCTGCAGAGCAGGGAGCCCGATGTGGGGCTTGATCCCAGGACCCTGGGATCGTGACCTGAGCCGAAGGCAGATGCTTAATGACTGAGCCACCCAGGTGCCCCGTGAAATACCATTTTATATTTGACTAATCCTTAAAAGAAAGATGACGGAAAGAACGGTGCCAGAGAAATAAGGTTTACATCCTATCCCCCCAAAATTCTTTTAATTACATTTTCATTATTTTAATATCTAGACCAGGGGATGTCCAACTGTGGCCTGGGGGCTGAATCTGGCTAGTGCCTATTTTTGTAAATAAAGTTTTATTGGAACACAGCTACACCCATTTGTTTATGTATATTGTTACATATGGCTGCTTTCATGCTACAGAAACAGAGTTGAACAGTTGTGACTGCTCTGTGCTGTGCTGCAAAGCTGAGAATATTTACTGTTTGGCCCTTTACAGAAAAACTCACTGACTCCTTATCTAGATACATAGTCTGTTAGAACCACAAGTTATATTAGAGATTTTCTAGTCCTTTCATTTTATGGTGAATAAAATGAAGCCTAGAGAATTGAAAAAAGCAACACAGTGAGCACACAGAAGACAAGTGGAAGCACCCTAGCACATGGGATTCCTTCTTTGCTATTTTCTAGCCTACTCATTCCACACTAGGAATGCTCTGCCTAAAGCAAGAGTCCTGTGGAGTCTCTTAAAAGCCACATATGGTCCTGGCACAGAAATCGTTTTTTCAACACCTGGGTAACCAGGCTGTGTAGGTCCTGGGAGTGCAGCAGTGCCCTCAGCATCAGTTCTAGCCAACCCCTGAGGAGTTAGATCTGAGAGAGAGCCACTTTCAAGGCCCTGCCTCATTAGTCCCTGCTGCCACCAATCTAGCTCAGAGAAAATTGATCCTTCCCTCATGCCTGCTGCACCAAGGCCAGTCTTGGGAAAGAGGTTTTGTTCATAGAGGATTTGTTAATTAAGTCATCACTGTATTAATGAAACCCCAGAGCTTCAGCCACTAGTTGTCTATGTTACTTTAGGGTAGCTAAATTTGTTAATTAAAAGGAATATGTTCCTTTAGAAATACCTAATAATTTAAAAAAATAAAATAAAAATAAGATATGGAAAACACATAGTATTTATCCTCTTACCCCCTATTGTAATCACTCTTGCTATTTTGATGGTAATGGTAATTTTATATTCTGATTTTTTTATACTTACATGAAAGTCCACAAATTTTAAGTTAATGAAGTTTCACAAAATGAATGAACCCATTGTTTTGGTTTACTTTTCATCTAACATACATGTAGTCTCAAACTGCTGCATTATTAATGGTAGTATCAATAAATAACATAGTTTACCCATTAAAGTTCCTTTTAATTTTTACTATTATATGTAAAAATGACACAAATATTTTTCACATGTAGTTGCTCCCATATTTTTAGTTATTTAAATTCCATGAACTGAAGTTACTGTATAAAAGGGTATAAATACTTTCACTATTTATAGTCTAGCAATATTATAAGGGCATCTGACTAACCACACTCCAAGCATCAAACAGTGTATTCTTTTGAAAGATTCTCTTATATCACATATCCCAATTTGAACTTCTTTATTAAAGTCATAGCCAGGGGGCACCTGGGTGGCTCAGTCGTTAGGCGTCTGCCTTCAGCTCAGGTCATGATCCCAGAGTCCTGGGATCGAGCCCCGCATCGGGCTCCCTGCTCTGCGGGAAGCCTGCTTCTCCCCCTCCCACTCCCCCTGCTTGTGTTCCCTCTCTCGCTGTCTCTCTCTGTCAAAAAATAAATAAAATCTTAAAAAAAAAAAAGTCATAGCCAGGATGACATTGTCAGAGAGCCATTTATAGTCTGATTCTAAAAGGAAAGCTCATTAATAAAGCAAAAGTGTACAAAGGTTAGGAGAAAGTTTTATTAAAAGTGTTTATTATGATCTGGGGCACCTGAAACACTGATCATTCTGCATCTCTCACAAGGAAAAAATATTCAAACTAATGTGATATTGATGTATTCTAAAAGCTGCTTAAAAGCCAGTTTAATGGGGCGTCTGGGTGGCTCAGTTAGTTAAGTGTCTGTCTTGGCTTAGGTCATGATCTGGGGTTCCTGGGATGGAGCCCCACATCAGGCTCCCTGCTCAGTGGGGAGCCTGCTTCTTCCTCTCCCTCTGCCCCTCCCCCTGCTTGTGCTCTCTCTCTCTCAAATAAATAGATAAAATCTTAAAAAAAAAAGCCAGTTTAACATCCATCCCAAAGATACCAACTCTCAAGAAAAATTATCACTAGAATCAGCATAGGTTCACAAGCATATATACACAAATGTACAGCTTTATAAAGTATATTATTTTAAGACTCTAGTTAAAAATCACTACACTCAATTCATCATAACTCAGGTAGCCTAGATTTCTTCAAGTTGTGTATATATATTTAAAAATGGCTAACTTTGGGGGCGCCTGGGTGGCTCAGTCAGTTAAGTGGCTGCTTTTGGCTCAGGTCATGATCCCAGGGTCCTGGGATCAAGGCCCGTGTTGGGCTCCCTGCTTAGCAGGGAGCCTGCTTCTCCCTCTCCTCCTGCTTGTGCTCTCTCTCTGTCAAATAAATAAATAAAATCTTAAAAAAAAAATGGCTAACTTTTTTATATGGATGATGGTGCAGAACTAAAAAAATATTATATCTGACTATTCTTAAATTAAGTTAATTTCTTTTACTAATAGCTTTATTGAGGTATGACTGACAATAAACAGTACATATTTAAAGTGTACAGTTTGATAAGTTTGAATAAATAATTCTAAAAATTTCTTTGTGCTTATTAGTAAACCCCCACCTCTTCCTGCCCTCCAGGCCCCAAGCAACCATTCATTTGGATCCACAGTATCAAAGTTTGATTTGGATTTTTAATCAATTACTCTATAATGATTCAGGTAATGTTGCCTATACTAAATGGATTTTTTTCTCCATAAATGGATATGTAATTTGAACAACAGAGGTTACTTTCTAGGAAAATTTCTGAGCTACATATTCACTGGACCAATAGCAGCTTTAAGCATTCTGCTAAGTGCCAGTCTTCTGTAGAGGCTGCCAGTCTTGTCATATATTAACACATAATTACAGACTTCCAGCATTAGCTGATAATTGGTGGTTCTTGAAACAACAGTATTTTAAAACAAATGAAAGAGGAATTAATTTGATTATTTAAAACCAAACCTTTGGAACATTCACAGCAATTCTGTTTCTTCTACAGTTATCCCATATGTATTTAAAGATTTCTTTTTCTTCTGAGTTAAGAAAAACATTCATTCAGGTAATTTTTCTTTTCTTTTACAGTTTGTAATTATTCCAATGGTCAACTGGCACAATAATCAACTCTAGGTTGTTGGTTGACTGTAAGAACCTATGTATTTGATATTTAGACTTTCACTGATGTAGTTCTTAATACTGAGTTCCTATTTCTTTGTATTATCATCTTTCCAGTCCCACTTAAATTCAAAATCTTTGGATCACTTTTGTCTTCTTACATAGTCACTAAATCCTATTAAACCTTCTTTCATGATGTGTTTTTGTCTTTAGTAATACGATCTTTATCTTTCTAGCTTCTTGTACCTATGCTTAGCTTGCACTGAAGGCATATGAAATATGCTCCCTGTGCATGATGCTTGACTCTTCTTTGCCTATGTTTTGGCATACATTGTTTCTTTTGTGTAGATTTTTGCGGGGGGGGGTCTTCTTTGCTTGTCAAGCCTCAACTAACCATCTAATGTAAAATCTTGTATAAAGCACTTCTTAGACTCCTCCATGCAATTAATTGTTTCTTCTTCTTAGGTCTTTATAACACTTTAAGCATTCATCTACTACAGCTCTTACTAAAACAAATTGTGATTATTTCTTTACACATCTCTATTTCATATATTGTGAGTTCCCTGTAGGTAGAAACCACCATATATACAGTATATTACTAGTGCCTAGAATACATTAGGTCCTCAATTCCTATATGTGGGTTAAATAAATTCTTTTCTATTAGCTTTTCACCATTCTAATTCAAATCCCTCCTAGTGCACATCCAAGTTTTTGCTTCCAAATAGGTGTGCTTGATTATAAACCCTGCTTCTTCCAGGTGATTTTATATACTAGCATGGAACTGTATCTCCTAAACTGCTGTTTTGGATCATATTATTTCTCTGCTCAAAACCCTTTAATAGGGGCGCCTGGGTGGCTCAGATGGTTAAGTGTCTGCCTTCAGCTCAGGTCATGATCCCAGGGTCCTGGGATCGAGCCCCGCATCGGGCTTCCTGCTCTGCGGGAAGCCTGCTTCTCCCTCTCCCACTCCCTCTGCTTGTGTTCCCTCTTTCGCTGTGTCTCTCTCTGTCAAATAAATAAATAAAATCTTTAAAAAAAAACCCCTTTAATAACTTCTTACATCCTTTCAAATCAGACCCAACTCCTTAATAAAGGATTCCCAAAATCTCAGTGCAATCTAACCGTAAGTTCTCCCTTTCTTTTTCTTTTGCTTTATCATCTATTCATTTTCCTTACAAAAACTCTATACTAGTCATATAGAAGTACTTATATTTTCTGGAACATCTTGTAGTCTCTATTTTTGCTACATTATTCTTTAAAAAAATAGGTTCTCTATTGTTTGCACCCCCTTTGAAAGAAGACTTTTTTTTTTTTTTAAAGATTATTTATTTATTTGACAGAGAGAGACACCAGTGAGAAAGGAAACACAAGCAGGGGGAGTGGGAGAGGGAGAAGCAGGCTTCCCGCTGAGCAGGGAGCCCGATGCGGGGCTCGATCCCAGGACCCTGGGATCATGACCTGAGCCGAAGGCAGATGTTTAACGACTGAGCCACCCAGGCGCCCCTGAAAGAAGACTTTTTATTGAGGTACAACACCTATACAGAAAAGTGTATAAATTGGAAGCCTGATCCTCAAGGACTGACAGACTAAATGGAGAGACAGAGAAGGTTCTAGCCATCCCTAATGAGTCCAGCCTGCAGCCAACACCTACCTAATGCAGCCACACTAGTGATCACTGTCAAGGCCAGGGGAACAACTGCCCAGCTGAGTCTCTGGCCTTGCAGAACTGTGAGAAAATAAAACTGCTATTATTTTTAAGCTATTAATTTGTGGGGTGGTTTGTTATGTTGAAATACTCTCTTCTTGCAATACCAATCCCCTCCAAGGGTAACCTGACTTCTATTTCCACTGACTTTATACAAACAGAATCACATGGTGTGTTATTTTTGTTTATATGAAAATGTCTTTATTTTACCTTCATCCTTGAAGAAAAATTTTGCTGGGTATAGAATTCTGGGTTGGTAGATTTATTTCAGCACTTTAAAGATTTTATTTTTATATAATCTCCATTGTTAATGCAGAACTTGAACTTATAACCCCAAGATCAAGAATTGCATGCTCTACTGAGCCAACCAGACACCCCCACTTTCAGCACCTTAAAGATGTTGTTCCACTCGCTTTTTACCAACACTGTTTTTGATAATAATTGTTCATATGATTTTCCCTTTGTATGTAATGTGCTACTTTGCTCTAGCAACTTTTAATACCTTCCTTTTATCTTTTGGTTTGGTAGTCTGATTATAATCTGTTTAGTTTTGGTTTTCTTTGTATTTATTCTGTTTGTGGCTCATGGAACGTCCTCAGTCTACAACTTCATGTCTCTGATAAGAATTAGAAAACTTTCAGTCCTTATTTCATCAAATATTTCTCCTGCCCCATTCTCTCTCTCCTTTCCTTCTGGGACTCCAATTACATACACATTAAGCCCTGTGATATTGTCCCACAGGTTACAGAAGCTCTATTCATTCTGTTTCAGTCTTTTTTTTTTTCTTTGTTCTTCGCACTTGTAATCTCTGTAGCTCTGTATTCAAATTGGCTGGCTCTCCTGTCGTCTCTAAACTGTTGAAAGAGCACCTATTGAATTTTTTATTTCAGAGATTGTATTTCTCATTTCTAGAATTTCCAGTTTTTAAAGCTTCTATTTCTCTGTTGAGATTTTCTAATTGTTCATTCATATGAGCAAATTTCCTTTTACATCTTAGAGTACAGTTAAAATAATTATTTTAAAATTGTGTGTTAATTCCAACATTAAAGTCATTTCACAGTTGGTCTCTACTGATTTTTTTTTTTTAAATGTCAGTATAGTTGACACACAATGTTACAGTAGTTTCAGGTGTATAACACAGTGTTTCAACTTCTTTATAAATTATGTTATGCTCACCACAAGTATAGTTATCATCTGCTCTCACACAACACTATTATAATAGCAGTGAGTATGCTGTACCTTTTATTCCTGTGACTTACTCCTTCCATAACTGGAAGGCTGTATCTCCCACTCCCCTTCAGCCATTTGCCCATCCCTCTATTCCCTTGCCCTCTGGCAACCATTAGTTTGTTCTCTGTATTTATAGGTCCAATTCTGCCCTTTTTTCCCTGATTCTGCTTTTTTGTTGTTCATTCATTTTGTTTTCTAGATTCTACATGAGTAAAATCATATAGTATTTGTCTTTCTCAGTCTGACTTATTTCACATAGCGTAATATCCTTCAGGTCCATCCATGTTGTCACAAATGACATAATCCATCCTTTTTTATGGCTGGGTAATATTCCTGTGTGTGTGTGTGTGTACACACATATTACATCTTACTTACACACTTGTCTATCAATGGAAAACTTAGGCTGCTTGCCTTCACATCTTGGCTATTGTAAATAATGCCAAGGCTGGGGCGCCTGGGTGGCTCAGTTGGTTAAGTGTCTGCTTTTAGCTCAGGTCATGATCTGGGGGTCCTGGGATTGAGTCCCACATTGGGCTCCCTGCTCAGCGGGACCCTGCTTCTCCCTCTACCTGCTGCTCCCCCTGCTTGTGCTTTTTTCCTCTCTCTGACAAATAAAAAAATAATAATAATAATGCCAAGGCTGCAATGAACATAGGGCTGCATATATCTTTTTGAATTAGTGTTTTCATTTTCTTTTGGTAGATACCCAGTTCCACTGTTTTCTCTTTTTTTCTTCATTGTGCATGTTTCTTTGTATATCTTATAATTTTATTTTTATTTTATTTTTATTTATTTATTTATTTATTTATTTATTTAAAGAATTTATTTATTTATTTATTTGACAGAGAGAGAGACACAGCGAGAGAGGGAACACAAGCAGGGGGAGTGGGAGAGGGAGAAGCAGGCTTCCCGCCGAGCAGGGAGCCTGATGTGGGGCTTGATCCCAGGATCCCGGGATCATGACCTGAGCCGAAGGCAGCCGCTTAACGACTGAGCCACCCAGGTGCCCCGTATGTCTTATAATTTTAGATTGTATCCTGAATATTGTAAATGAGATGTTTTGGAGTAGGGGTTGGCAAACTACAGCCAGTGGGCAGGTCACCTGATTTGTGAATAAAGTTTTAGTGGAACACAGCCATGTCCCCTTGCACATGTATTGTCTATAGATGCTTTTGCATTACAATAGCATAGTTGAGTAGTTGCAACAGAGACCACTTGGCCTATAAGTCTAAAATATGCAATCTTGGGGCACCTGGGTGGCTCAGTCATTAAGGATCTGCCTTTGGGTCAGGTCATGATCCCAGGGTCCTGGGATCAAGCCCCACATTGGGCTCACTGCTCAGCAGGAAGCCTGCTTCTCCCTCTCCCACTCCCCCTGCTTGTGTTCCCTCTCTCGTTGTGTCTCTCTCTGTCAAATAAATAAAATCTTAAAAAACATAAATAAAAATAAAATATGTAATCTATAACCCTTTAAGAAAAAGTTTGCTGACCCCTGTTGTAGAGACTAGTCAACTGTGTTTCCATGAAGAGGGTTATTTATTTTTTTTTCATAAAGTAGGCAGTTAATCTTTGCTAGACTCAAATTCTAACCTGTCAGTCAGACTGCATGTTTTCTATCAAGTTTTAGGCATGCTACTTAATGCCAATTTGGGCTTGCCCTAGAGATAAAAGCCACAAAAAGAGTAAACTTAAGACCATTCCCTTGCTAATACAGATTCTCCTTCAGTTTCTGCTTAATTTTCATTGTTTTCTAGTGTTCCCAGGTTGTTGCTTTTATAATATTTTGTTCAGCATTACAATTGCTTCCTTGGAGAAAGAATGGTCTAAAAGGAACTGTTTTTACTCTAAGTTGGAAGTCAGGATTCAGTCTTATAGGTATGATTTCTCAACATTATGTCTGTTATATTCATTCATATTGTTAAGTGTAGTAGTAATTCATTCTCTTTTCATTACATATTCCACCATATTAATATATCATTTATTTATCCATTTTACTGTTTATAGAGATTTGTATTGTTTCTAATTATTTTGGTCATTACAAATAGTATTGCTCTGTTATAACAAAAGACTAGAAATAACCAAGATGTACAATGGACGATTAGTAAAATAAATGACAGTGCATTAATGAAATGGAATATTAGGTAGTCCTAAAAACATGGAACAATCTCCAAGATATATTAACTGAAAAAGCAAGGTGTGGAAAAATATGCATAACTGACTTCCAATAGAAGCACTGGTTGACTCTTGGAAAAATAACTGAATAGATGAGGAAAAAGATTAAGAAGAAAAATTTCATGCTTTGTAAATGTATGATACATTAAAAACAAATTTATAGAAAAGCACAAAAGCACAAATACATTATGTATATCTTCCCATGTTAATAAAACGCTTTTATGACTAATCAATTTCTATCTTATAGATATGTTAATAAATTCTCTATGGTTGAATATTTAGACTAGAATGAGTAAGATCTCTGTGAAGTAATATGGAGAGATTTCCTAGATAGGTTACAAAGTGAAAAAAGCAAAGTACAAGAGCGTACCAACAGTGGGCCATCTTTCAAGTAAAAAGGAAGGGGAAATAAAATATTCATGTATCTGCTCATTTGGGCATAAACAAATCTAGGAATGAAATGTCTATCAACTGTTGATGGATAAATAGAATGTGGTATATTTATATATAATGGGTATCCCCCTAAAATTCATGTCTACCTGGAACCTCAGAATGTGACCTTATTTAAAACTAAGGTAGATATAATTGCATATGTAATGAGTTAAGAGTATCCTTATAATAAGAGGTGAGGACAGACAAAGATAACAGCTATAAGCCAAGACTATCAAGAAATGCTAAGGACTGATTGCCAAGAGCCACCAGAAGCTAGGAAGATACAAGGAATTCTTCCCTATAGACTTCAGAGGGAACATGGCCCTGTAATATCTTTATCACTCTACATGCTGATATCTAGAGACTTTTAGCCTTTAGAAATGTGAGAGAATAAATTTATGTTGTTTTAAGCCACCTAATTTGTAGTAATTTGTTATGGTAGCCCTAGGAAATGGAATATTACATGGCAATAAAAAGGAATGAATTATTGATACATGCTACAAAATGGATGAACCTTGAAAACATTATACCAAATGAAAGAAGCTTGTACGAAACACCTTGTAAGAGTACATTTTTGTGGGTTTCTAGAATAGGTATATGCACAGAGATTAGTGGTAGCAAAGGGCTGGCAGAAATTGGAGAAACTGAGGAGAGAGTTTCTTTTCGGGTGATAAAAATGTTCTAAAATTGATTGTGGTGATAGGTGCACACTCTGTGAATATACCAAAAAATTGAATTATACATTTTAAATGAGTAAATTATATGATATGTGAATTATATTTCAATAAAGCTGCTTGGGGAAAAATAAGATGAAATACAGGAAGGATAAATCAGAAACTAATGAATTCAGTTGTCTCCAAGAGGTAAGTGGAAAAAGGACAGAAGAATGGGAAAATGGGAATGGAGAAAGGATGTGGGAAGAGGGACAATTCACTGAGTATATCTTTGTAAATAGACACCATGGTATCTATACAGCATGGTAACTTTCTACAAATCATTAAAAAAGTTAAAATTAACCATGGGGCAAAATGCTGTTGTGTTATATTAGTGTAGGCAATATCAGTATGAACTCATATTTAAATATATATATAGGGGACACCTGGGTGGCTCAGTCAGTTAAGCATCTGCCTTCGGCTCAGGTCATGATCCCGGGGTCCTGGGATCGAGCCCCGCATCGGGCTCCCTGCTTCTCCCTCTCCCACTCCCCCTGCTTGTGTTCCCTCTCTTGCTGTCTCTCGCTCTCTGTCAAATAAATAAATAAAAATCTTTAAAAAAATATATATATATATACACATGCACACACACAGATACAGGAATAGATATAGACAAATAGATATAGAAATATAGAGATGTATGCATATATTCATATATTTCTTAATTCCATCCACAGAGAAACCTAGGAGAAAAAATAAGCCAGTAGCAATGAGAACAGCTAGTGCCAATAAAAGGAACTAGAATTTTGAGAAATGGCTGATTCCATGCTTAGGGCAGGAAAACTTGGAGCATCTTGTATCAGAATATAAAGAAGTCAAAAAATGACAGCAATATGTCAAAAGGGTATAACAGCCATCCTGAAGGCACTTCCAATGTCCAAATCTAGGACAATCTGAGCAAAAAATAAAAAAGAATAGCAAAGAATTTTAATCATAGAATAAAATGAATATCCCACAAGTCCATACTGACATAAATAAGTATATGAATAAATAAATAAATGGGCAGAAGAGAAAGCTCTTCCTGACAATAGAATTCTAATTAATCATGTATGGGGAATAATAAAAATAATCATTATTTGGCTAACACGACAGTAATAATTATTTTTATTCCCCCCCTTTTTTTTTTGAGAGAGAGAGAGAGAAGCGTGTGAGAGCAGGGGGAGGAGCAGAGGGAGAATGAGAGAGAGAATCTTAAGCAGGGTCCACGCTGAGTGTGGACCCCGATGTGGGGCTCAAGATCATGACCTGAACCGAAATAAAGAAATCAAAAGTTGGATGCTTAACTGACTGAGCCACCCAGGCGCCCCCACAGAATAATTATTACTGAGTAATCAGTGGCTGCTAAAATTAGACAGCAAAAGTATGATGAGACCAAAAAAGAAAAAAAAAAGATGAAAGACACATAATCTCAAAGTATTTCCCCACAAGATATTTATGGAGAAATATGAGAGGCACCACCTTAACCAAGTGATCAAAATTAACACCATCACTAATGAGGCATATTGGTATCATAAATGTCCTGATGTGATATGCTGAGAGCATAATTTCATTTCTGTGGTATTCTTACCTAAAATGTATAACCTGAATTTAGTCAAACCCAAATTGAGAGACATTATATAAAATAATTGGGTAGCACTCCTCAAAAGTGTCAAAGTTATGGAAGACAAAGGCAAAACTGAAGAACTATGCCAGAGTGTCAAGAGAAGAGAAGAAATGGACTACTAATGCAATGTGGGGCCCTGGATTGTATTCTAGACCAGAAAAACAACATTAGTGAGAGAACTGGCAACATCTGAATAAGGTCTGTAGCTTTATTAACAGTATTCCTACAATATTAATTTCCTGGTTTTTACAGCTGTACTATGGTTATATAAAATGTTAGTGTTTAGGAAAGCTGGGTGAAGGATATATGGAAGAGCTCTACTATTTTTGCAATCTCTGCTGTAAAATGAGAAGTTAAAAATATTAAAAAAATTTAAGATCAATGCTGTTATGAATATCCTTGTATGTAAATCTTTGTGCATATGCTAAATTATTCCATAGCATTAATTCCTGTAACTAAAATTACTGAGTCAAAGGATATGCATATTTTAAAGGCTTTTGATATGTATTCTCAAGCTGTCACCCAAGAAAGCTGTACAAAATTTCTCTCACCAGCAGTGGGTCTCAATTATTTTTCAAATTTCCAACATGTACTAGATGATCTCTAAGGTCATTTCTAGTTCTGATCTGCACCAAAACCTCACTTATGTTGCACAAACCAGTTTACACGTCACTTAAAAAATATACTGTTTTCCTGATCACTAGTGTAAAGTGAACTCATGCCATTATTTCTGCAGCCCATTTCTTGGTAAAATTCAAATAATGTTTTCTATACACGGTTTTCTAATGTGTATCTCACCTGCTTTCTTTAAGTCTAAGCTCCCTGAAGGAAGGGCCATATACCTTTGTTTCCAATATTACCCTCGCACAGTATATATGCTATACACAGCAGTGGTTCAATTCAGCATTTCAGGAGTTAAGTTGCAACTTCCTTCTTGTCATAGACATGTTCCGATACCTTATTGGTTGATATTTCAAGTCCTGTATTGTTTGCATGAGGTCCTTCCTCGTTTTGCCCTCCTTGTATCTTTCCTGGGTCTTCATAGTTCAGGCTGTACTTGCAGAGTTAGATACCCCAACATTAAGCTAGTCCTAACAAGGGCAGGATACGTATCAAGAGTAGGGCACGGAATTATTTAGACTATGTAAGCTGTGGTAGCCCAAGCGGAACTGCAAAGCTTTTGTTTTACTTTAATAAATTGTCTTCTGCACTAATCAATCCTGAGAACTGGCCCGGGCTTCAGTCTAGATTGTCTATCCTTAGCCCTGAGTGATTATCCTTCCTAACATTCTAGGCTCCACCTTCTAAAAACTAAACTGTTTGCTAGCTCCTGGCAACCCTTCCTTTTAGAAGACCAGCACAGCTCCATTTATATAAGAATCGACTTCTCTGAATGATACTGATTGCTTCCTGAGAAAGAACTTTTTTCCTTTTTCCACTACCACTCCTAGCTCACATAATATCTTGGTGTGTTCATACCAGAATTGCTGAGGCTGCCGTACCCTTGGAGGCTGTACTTAAAATGACTTAGTGCCAGATTTGCTACCGACTCCTGTGTCCAGACACTTTATCTCAACATCTGCCTCACCTGAGTTAAGTTTTTTCCCAGTCCCTGCTGGCTCTGCTTTCCTGACTTTCCTATTTAACCAATCCGCTATGCCTCCATCCTGGACCATTAATCTAACTTACTATAATCTACCTTATCACAGCTTTGACTTGTCAACTATAGAAACAGCACAAAAGGTCAACACCTGGGTAAAAATCATCACCCCAACAGGATCTATTTAATATTTCCATTTTCCTCTGTTTAGGTAAAATTCAGAATAACTCAAAGGGAAAAGCTAGCTATGCTTTGAAGCTGAATTGAAACAACCAAATAATACACAGTAACACATGGAAAACTGAGCTGTAAACAGATCCCAGATTAAATGTCAGTACTGTCAATGGTGACAAATGCCTTTATGCTTTATAGATAAGCTTACAAGTGGCATGCTGGGTTGGGTTGTTGCTATCAGGTGTCAAAGAAACCTAATGACCCCCATTATGATCTACTTCTTATGCTGGCATACCAACGAGCAGGTTTCTAAAAGTTTACTGCAGCTGAATGTTCAGTTAAGGTTTAATATACATATTAAACATATATTAACATATCCATATAACATATAAGTCAATATACTAATATATTTAACAAATATATTACATATAATAAGCATGCATTTATCTTTTTCCTCGAAATGGTTCTTTGTACTTCTAAAACACCCAATAAAAAAAATCTAAATGTAGATATCCTTTATAGAGGCATGTGAAGATAGAAATGGATAAATCTAAGGCTATTTCAAAATAAAGCTTTTTTGATTATCCTTTGTGTCAAATTCTGAAAGGAGCTATAGCCAAGGCTCTAAAAAGCTTATATCTATATGGATTTGCTATAATGGCTTAAGGTTTAAATGCTTTAACAGATTCCAGAATAGCTGACTGCAAAACTATTTGTTTGATCATAACAAAGAGCACTGTTGATCTTTCACAATAATCATGCTATGATCTGTAATTTATGATGGAAATATAATGGTTAATCCTACTGCAAGTCACAAAAATTCAAGGCCATGGTTTACTTTCTAGGACTCCTGGGCATATTCAGATTAACCAGCAGTTTAGACAGAAATATGAAACTCGCTCAGGATCCATGTAACTGTTTCATGGAACCAGATCTTTTGGCTAGGCCTCCACTCATTGTTCCCCCTCCAATCTTTCTTAATACCTAGGTATACTCTAGATATTTAAGCAACATCTAGAAGGAATAAGATCATTTTAAAACAGTTTCTTCATTAAAATGTGAGTCACAGAAAACAGTGTTCTCTAGAAAATGTGATGACAAAGATTTATATGAAAAATTTCACAAAAAATCCACTTTGAATCACAGAATATTATCACATTACACAGCTTGTAAATGTAGACTCTTTAGTGGAGACATAAGCCTACTTCTCTCAATTTTACTTGGCTCTATCATTCACTTATTAAACCCTAAACCAGGAATACCTCCTGGAAATGGGAGATATTTCTCTAGTGTTACCTGCTGTTTCTATATAGATTTAAAAGTGGGGTGAATATAGTTTATTTAATTTTAAACATTATTTTGAACTTCTATTTCTAGCTTCCAGTGTTTATTATCAGAATTTCTGTAATTTTATTAACAGCTATATTATCTCCTAAGTTAGTGTCAACTGTAAATTTTATTAATGGGCTATTACTCTTTTTCTTTAATTTAAGGGAAAAAATACTGAATAAAGCCAATCCAGCAGCATTTCTTTTAGAAAGCACTTTAGTATGAACTGTCTCCATGACTGAATTCATTACCCTTTTGCATTAGTCTTTGTTTATCATCTTTAAACCAAACCAATCTTTATTAATTTTCTAAGGCATTTTCCCTAGTGCTCTTACCATGATTTATATATAGCTCTTTTTCTCTACAATTTTCCTAACCCTATCAAATTTGTCTCACTTCCACCCCATGGGTTTGTTCATTACTAATACCTTTTAGAGGGATTACTGCAGCTTTTATTCTTTGGCATTTAATTAAAAAAAAAAAGATCTTCATGTTTAGTATTTGTTGATCCCTCTGAAACAGGGTTTTATAAACAAATAGAAGTGCATTATGATAAACTGATCACAAGATGTTTCTCAGCCCAAACGAGCTCTTCTTTCTCCGTATGCACTTTAAGATTTTATTTATTTATTTATTTATTTATTTACTTGAGAGAGAGAGAGAGAGAGAGAGAGGGCACGTGGGTGGCTCAGTTGGTTAAGCGTCTGCCTTCAGCTCAGGTCATGATCCCAGGGCCCAGGGATAGAGCCCTACATCAGGCTCTCTGCTCAGCAGGGAGCGTGCTTCTCCCTCTCCCTCTGCCTGCTGCTTCCCCTGCTTGTGTTCTCTTTCTCTGTCACATAAATAAAATCTTTAACAATAAAAGAAGAGAGAGGGAGAACGAAAGTGAGCAGGGGGAAGAGCAGAAGGAGAGAAATAATCTCCACGCTGAGTGCAGAGCCTGATGCAGAGTTCAGTCTCATGACCCTGAGATCATGACTTGAACAGAAATCAAGAGTCGGATGCCTAACCCACTGAGCCACCCAGGCACCCCCCCCCCGTATGTATTTTAAGCACTTAAGCATGTACTGCCCAGCAAAGCATTCAAAGCCTTATCACAACTTACCATTCACACTTACCCACAAGTCTCTCCCCAATATTTTACGTTCTGTAAAGAAGGCCTTTATAGGCCTCTTTGCTTTTTTATCGTATTATTCCATTAATTTACATTCCTTTGTAATCTCAACTTGCCAAAAATGAACTGTATTCTTCAAAGCCTAATCAAAACATCACTTCCTTTGTGAAATTTTCCCCAATTCCTTGTGCCTTCTGTTCTATAAAGGGTAGTTCATTAAAGTCATATACTACTTCTCATTATTGTGTATAGGATTATGTCTCTCTTAGACTTTAAGAAATGGAGTTTTTGTCTTATTTATCTTTATGATCACAATTCCTGACACATAGTAGGCACTCAGTAAAACCATACCGATTTGAATTCATTTGTCCTGTTACTCTGCTGTTTTATCTATAGCTATCTTGCCTCTCTGACCTGTCCTGTTAGAGATTCTCCGATTTCTTTAAGTTCTGTATTACCTGGCATATTCTTAGCACATGATCAAGAACCTTTGGGTTGGAAGAAATGTTAGAAATAGCACAACCCAAAAACTCAACCAATACAAGAATTCATTTTAGTAAATACCTCTGTTTAACTATCTCTCTAATAAGGAGCATGACAATATGGACTGGTTTGCTCAGGATAGCCCTAGTATAATTAATGGCACTGCGTTCACTCTCAAAAGTATCTGAGTTTTGTTATTTCATGGTCATCTTAATAATGAAAAACTGCTTGCTTCCTCACAAGTAGTGGACAGCTGAACAATCCTAATTATTGTATCTTTTGAATTCTGAACCATGTGGATGTATTACCTATTCACAGATCATTTTTAAAAATTTCCCCTTTGTTATAGGTGAGTAAGGGTAGAGTTGTAGGACTAAATGAAATAATTAAGAGAACAGGCAAAATTTAATATGATAAATAAATTAAGGGCGCCTGGGTGGCTCAGTCAGTTAAGTGTCTGACTTAATTTTGGCTCAGGTCATGATCTCAGGGTCACGAGATCAAGCCTGCGTTGGGCTCCATGCTGGTGTGGAGCCTGATTAAGATTCTCTCCCTCTCTCCCCACTTCTGTGTGCAGGCATGTGCACATGCTCTCTCTCTCTCTCTCTCTCTCAAAAAAAAAAAAAAATATATATATATATATATATGATAAATAAATTGAATAGGGGGTTAAGTGCAAAATGATTAATTTGACAAAAGATTAGGACATTTTCTTGAGACTTTAGATTGCTTATTAAACCAGAAAGGCACTGAATATGAGAACTTAAAATAGCTTAATAGAAGCAGAGAAAAGCTAAATAAACTTCATGGGCCAAGATTAAATAACAGGGGAAAATCCTTAGGAATAGTGGCTTCTATTTTGGCTACTTCAAAGGTCAATGAATATAAAAAATGATGTTCACTTCTAAAGAAGTTTAATTAGGATAAACTATCTTGGCTAAGGCTTAAAGGAATAAGGCAACAGATAAGTCTTCATTTAAGTATAGTTTTTAATATCCAATGAGCAACACTGTATTCCTTTTAACCCAGGAAAATTTTAACTGTTCATTTATCTGAATCAGATTTTTCTGCTATACCTACAAAGACTTTTATCTGAGCCAAAAACACGCATGCCATGTTTCAGCCAAACTAAAATTCTGCCGCCAAGCTGTAATGCTCTGAAAAATAAATTTTGGAGTCTAACTGAATTATAGAAGAATCACTCATTAGGTACAAACAATAATTATTCTGAAAAACATTTGGTAATATACTTCTTAGATAAATATCCATTTATAATATATTTTCAAGAGCTTTCAAGAAATTGATTATTTGGAGTATTAAAAGATGGAAACATTCTCTAAGAACCATTTAAGTTGATGTGTACATATATATCTATAAATGTGTAGGTAAATGTAGCTATCATCTAGATATCCATTCACATACACATAATGCATTTATAAGATATATATACACACCTCCACATGAGAATGTTTTAACCAGCTCTAAAAAATTCTAAAGAATTTAAATCTTTATTAATATTCTATATTAAGAAATTAATATATAAAATCTTAAAATTGGAGACTATTTGTCTGAAGCTCTGAGAAAGACAGTTAACCAAATAGCTTCTAGATCATATATGGATGTTTTCTTGAGTCAAAGGTCTCTGGATGTATTCCTACAAGATTTATCCTACTAAAATCTACTGGTATTGATCTAGTGGTTAAGTGTAATAAAGAAGCAGAAAGTGATCCTTTAAATACACATTCTCAGATACAGTATAAGCCAGGGTTTTCCCAGCCTCGGCATTACTGACAATTTGAGCCAGATAAATCTCTGTTGTGGATGGATGTCCTGTACATTACAGGATGTATAAGTGGCATCTTTGGCCTCTATCCACTAGATGCCAGTTGAGTTCCCCCATTCTCTACTGCCCACCCAGCTGGGACAACCAAAAGTGATGGGAAAAATTGCTCCTGGTTGAGAACCACTACTGTAAATAAGTGAGGCAACGTGGTATAGAACAGATTAGACTATATCGGGGTTCAAGAGGTTGGATTCTGATCCAGTTTTTTGGCTCTAACTTTGGGATCTTGCATAAATTATTGCAGTCAGCCATTCTCAAAGCAGGTTATGGATGCTGGTATTGCTAAATCATCTAAGAACCTTATATAACAGATGAATCTACTTAACTTTCTTGGGCCATGTATTTTTCTATTTTATAATTAAAAATATTGACTAGGAACTTTGATTTAGGCCCTAATGCCATAGCTTGTGATAAACCACTTCCTATACCACTTCCTATACAGCTAGAAAAGCAGTAAAAATAAAAGAATAATAAATGGAGGTATGAGAGCACTGTCAAGGTAGCCAAGATTTGCTAAGACAAGATCCCTAAGAGTAGAAAACCTTAAAGAGCTAGGCTGACATTTTAAAAGTTGATTTTCCCCTCAGGGCATTTGCAAATTTTTGGCACTTGATTAGAAGTTGAGAATCTAGGAAAAGGGCTTTTAATAAGAGGTAGAGAAGCCAACAGAGCTTTTGACAATCTCCAGCATTGCTGAGAAACTGGAGTTTGGGGCTGCCAAGGTAGTCAGAATTGAGGTGTCATGTTCTTGAAGAGAAGGAAACATAGTGGAGTAAGCCTGACACTCAGGGCTCTTCTTTGAGGTATTTGTTAAATCTGTAATGTCATAGGACAAGAAGGCAAGACACTAAGCAGAAGACCTCTAAAAGGCAGAGTAGTATTTTTAGCAGTTGTATGGTGCCAATGACAACCTACCAAGGAGTATGGACCCTAGTAAATACTGTAGGATTTCAGTTTTAATTTCAGGAGAGCTATAACATAGGAGTGGAGGCAAATGAGAAGCCTTACAAAAACTGTAAGCCAACCTTTAGTTGGTTCAGTCCTCAATAGAAATGCTGTAATTTAGCATGGACAATATTTAGCATTTAATGAAAATTTATCAGGCAAACCAAGATATAAGGCCCTCTTAAAAGAAGTAAAAAAAAACAAACCAGGGGTGCCTGAGTGGCTCAGTCAATAACCATCTGCCTTCAGCTCAGGTCATGATCCCAGGGTCCTGGGATCGAGCCCCGCATCGGGCTCCTTGCTCAGCCGGGAGCCTGCTTCTCCCTCTCCCACTCCCCCTGCTTGTGTTCCCTCTCTAGCTGTGTCTGTCAAATAAATAAAATCTTAAAAAAAAAAAGGAAGTAAAAAAACCAGACCCATAGATGACTGAGATATTATAATTTTTGGACAGGCAATTTATTATTACTGTGATTAACATGTTCAAAAAATAAATGACAAGGTAGATATTTATAGAATAGAACTGACAGCAATAAAAAAGAATCAAGTAATATAGGAAATAAAAACGTGACTATTGAAATGAAGAACTCAACAGATGTGCTGAAATGCAGATTGGAGAAAGTAGAAGAGAGGATAGTGAACTAAATGCCAGGTCAGTACAAATATATAAGCTGAAACTTGAGGAGGAAAAAATGATAAAAAATACAAAAAAAAATCATAAAAGACATATGGGACACAATAAAAAGGCCTAAGATATGAGTAACTGGTGTCCCAACTGGAAAGAGAGGAATGCAGTATCTAAAGAGATAATGGTTGGAAAATCTCCAAAACTGGTAAGAGTCATCAGCCACAGTTTAAGAAGTACTAAAAACCCCAGCAGGAAAAATACAAGAAAAACCAGAGACAAGTCCAAAGTTAAAGTCAAAGAAAAATTCTAAAAGCAGACAAAGAAAGTAGAAATATATCCAAAGAAGCAAGAATAAGACTAACAACTGACTTCTTGACAAAAATAAGAGAATCCAAAGATTATGGAAGGTCATCGTTAAAGAGTCAAAGAATATAACTTCCAATGTAGAGTTCTGTACTTAGAGAGGCAAAATAAAAGATATCTGCAGGGGCACCTTGGGTGGGTCAGTTGGTTAGGTATCCCACTCTTGTTTTTGGCTCAGGTCATGGACTCAGGGTCGTTAAGACTGAGCCCTGTGTTGGGCTCTGTACTGGACATGGAGCCTCCTTCGGATTCCCTCTCTGTCTCCCACTCTGTATGCAAACTGCCCCCCCCAACTTGCTCCCTTTCTTTCTCAAAAAAAAAAAAAACAACAAAATCTGTAAACAAAAACTAAGAGAATTCACACACTGAGTGAAAAGTAAAAGAAGCTGTGTAGGCAGAAGAAAAATAATAATATAATTCATAATTGTCCAGATGAAAACATGGAAATACAGGAAGAGGAGAAAAACAATGGAAAGAGTAAAATTCAACTACACAAAATGATTAACAGTATTTTGTCACTACAAGGCATTAAAATGTAGAATTAAGGTGACTGACAAGAATAATACAAAAGGTTGGAAATATTAAATGGAATTAAAATGTTCTAAGATCCTACCATTGTATGAGAAGTGGCAAACCTTATAGTTTATATTTGACTTTAATATGTCAAGGATACATTTTGTAATCTTTAGAGCAAACATCAAAAGGATATACAACTGCCAAGCAAATAGAAAAGGAAATGAGAATAAAAAATACCTGTTCAATCTAAAAGAAGCAGGAAAGAAGAAAAAAAAGAAGATAAACATGTGGCATACAGGAAAAAAAAAGTAAGATATGAGATAGGAATCTAATTATATGAGTAATGTATATTAAATATAGACTCCAATTAAAAGATAGAACGAATTAAAAAAATAAAAAGTGCATTCCAATTACAAAAAAAATCTTGTATTTAAGAACATAGAAAGGTTGAAAGTAAAAGGATGGAAAAGACATGCAAATACTAAAACAACCTAAAGCTAGCATAGTTATACTAATCATAGATACAAAAGATATTCAGGTAGGCATCATTAGAGGTAAAGAAGGATATTTCCAAATGAGAAAAGGTTCAATCCATCAGGAAGATACAAGAATTCTAAACTTATATACATGTAAGCTATATACATGTATATATAACTTACACATGAAAGATAGCTTCAAAATACATAAAGCAAAATTAGATGGAACCAAAAGAAGAGATATAAAAATCCCAATCGTAACAGGACACTTTAATAAATGTCTCTCAATAACTGATAAAACAAGCAGACAAAAACTAAGCAAGAGTATAAGTGATCTGGACAACAAACTCAACAAACTTGACTTTACTGTATATACTAAGACTATATTTAAGAATGTCAGCATATTAAAAAAAGAATGTCGGCATATACATTGTTTTCAAATGCACAAAGAATGTGTATAAAATTGACCACATGATGTTCAATAAGACAAAATTTCAACAAATTTTGAAGAACTCAAAATCATTCTGCATATCTGACCACAATGAAATTAAACGAAAAACTAGAAACAAAAAGATAACTGGAAAATCTCCAAATATATTTCAGATATTTAAAAATTAAGCAAAACTTCCTAAATAACTTACGGATTAAAGAAGAAATCACAATAGGAATTAGAAAATGTTTTGTACTAAAAATAACGAAAACAGACATACCAATATTTAGAAATTAAATATGTAAAAAATAGAAGAAAGTAAATAGTATCCAAAATTCAAAAAATAAAAAACCAAACATTCAATGAAGAAAATTAACAAAGGCAGAGTTGGTTCTTTTCTTTTTTAAAGATTTTATTTATTTGTTTGGGAGAGAGAGAGAGAGCACAAGCAGACTTGATGGTGACCAGGGAGTACATCACGGGGCTCAATCCCAAGACCCTGGGATCATGACCTGAGCTGAAGGCAGATGCTTAACCAACTGAGCCACCCAGGTGCCCCAGTTCTTTATAAGACTAATAAAATTGATAAATCTTGTCATGGCCATGAAAATGTGCCTCTCAGATGTGCCAAGGGGAGCTATGCTTTGAAATTCACCACTGCATTCATATTGAGGCCATGCTTCCCATGAGCACAAGAGAAATAGCCTGGAGACCTATACCTGAGATATGTGGGACTCCTCTGGGCAACTCTGGCTTGAGAACTCCTCTCTGGCCTTGTTCAAAACTTAATTAATATTGCAATCTATGCGTCTTCCTGCCCAACTTTTCTTCAGTCCTGCTCTCCAGCACAGGGGTCAGACCTGCACCACAATTTGAGAGGTCTCCCTATTTCCTCTGGCTCCTAACTTATCTTCCATTACAGGTGTTTCCTTCAGTAAATCTCTTGAATGTCTAACTTCATCTTGGCATCTACTTCTTTGAAAATCCAAATTAGCATAAACTTATAGGAAGGGTGATCAAGGAAAAGAGAAAAAGCATAAATTTAATTCTAAGATTAGGAATTAAAAAAGGAACATCACTATAGATCCTATAGTAATTAAGAGGATGAGAGAATATTAGAAATAATTTTATGCTAATAAATTTGAGTATTTAGATAAAGTAGACAAATTCTGAGAGAAAAATAACTTATCAAAACTGACAAAGGAAGAAATAGAAAAACACGGACATTCCTATTCAATTAAAGAAGAATCTGTAATTAACAGCTTCTCTAGGCCCACATATTTTGATGGGTGATCTCTTTCAAATATTTACATGAAAATGACCTCAAGCTTATAAAACTCTCCCAGAACAGAAAAAGGGCACTGCCTAATTCACTTTATAAGGTCATCATAATGTTCCTACCCAAACTAACAAGGACGTTACAAAAAAGGAAAATTAAGAAACAAACTCTTTCATAACAACACTGCAAAAATATGAGAAAAATATAATCAAATCAAATCCAGTGATACATTAAAAGAATATCATGACTATATTGGGACTATCCCAAGAATGCAAAGGTGGTTTACCCTTCCAAAATCAAGCTGTAATTCACACATTAAAAAGGGGGGGGAGAAAAATCATATAGTAATTTCTAATAGATGCAGAAAAGTTATTTGATAAAATTCAACATCCTTTAATGACTAAAAACACCTTAACATCATCAACAATAAAACTCTTTGCAAACTATTAATGAAAGGAAACTTCTTGAATCTGTTAAGGGGTATCTATAAAGAGACTACAGCAAACTTTATCCTTTTTGATGAAATACTGAAGGTTTTCCATAGGAGATTGGGAATGAGATGAAGATACTCATGATAACCATTTCAATTATACTCATATTCATTGTGCTTTGCTGTGCTAATCGTGCAGTAAGAAAAATAAAAAAATAAATACAAAGATTGGGAAAGAAGAGATGAAACTGTCATTATTCACAGATGATGTCATTATATACATAGAAAATCCAAAAGAATCAACAGACATATTATTACAATTAATAAGTGGAAACAATGTCATTGTAAAAAATTTATAAACCAGTGAGACACAAACAGAAACTGAAACTAAAAGGATGCCATTTAAAATGGATAGCATCATTCCCTGAGATCTGCTCTTACTGAAAGGAATCAATATAAAAATAGACAAATCTGAGCATCAGAAGACCTTCTAGTCTATCTGATGCATGATCTCTGTAGTTCTGAGAAGCAAAAGTATTTAAAACAACAAGGGCTTGTATCTGGAGTTGTGAGGTGTGTGTGCATCTGTGTGTACAAAGGTGACAGTGGGTAACTGAGGACTTGTTGATGGATGATGAGATTGGGGGGTGGATATGTGTGTATATGAAAGACTAATCAGTTCTGAGCAATGATGGAAAGGTTTTCTACTAACCTTTATAACTATGAAGGTTTCTATACTTCATCTGAACTCAGAATTAAAAAAAAAAGATAGTATCAAAAAACAATAAGTGGGACGCCTGGCTGGCTTAGTTGGTAGAGCATGTGACACTTGATCACAAGGTCATGAATTCAAGCCCCATGTTGGGCACAGAGCTCACTTAAAAAAATACAAAAAACAAATAATAGGACTATTATAAAAGTTACATATATGAGACCATTATACTGAAAAAACTAACATTTTGAGAAAAATTAAAGACCACTAAATTAACAGAGAAAAATACTCTATGGATTGGAAGACACAATATTGTAAAGATGTCAATTCCTTCCAAACTGGTTCACAGATTCAATATAAAATTCAATTCAATAAAATTCTAGTAAGAACTAAAAAATTCCAAGGGGGCAACAACAATCTGATTCTAAAATTTATGTGGAAATGCAAAGAGGTAAGAAAAGCCAGGATAACCTTGAAGAACAAAGTTGGAAGTTTGGCATTACCAAATAAAAAGACTAATTATAAGCTAAGTAATTAAGAGACTGTAAACTGGTTATAAGGATAAAGAAAACAATGGAATAGAACAGTCTAGAAAAAGACTCACAGATATAAGGTAATGTGAAATGTGACAAACGTGTCAATTTATTGCTGTAAAGGAAAGGATGTTCCTTTTAATAAATGATTGTGGGTCAACTCGTTATTCATATGGTCAAAAGAAAAGAATTATCCCTCTACCCTGTAACCATATATAAAAATTAATTCTAATTCCAGAAGGACTGTAAATCCAGATGAAAAGAATAACATAAAAAATTTAGGGATAAGAAAAGAACAACAGGAAAATCTCTTAATGAGCTAGGGATATCCAAAGATTTTCTTTAAAATAATATGAAAAGTATTACCCATAAGGGGAAAACATTATTAACTGGACTATATTAAAAATGAAGAGCTTTATTTCTCAAAAGATACCATACAGAGAATGGAAAGGCAAGCTACAAGGTGGGAGAATATATTTGCAATACATTTATCTAGGAAAAGACTCGAATGCAGATTGCAAAAAGAATTATACATCAATAAGACAATCTAATATGGCAAAAGACAGGAACTTTACAAAAGAAGATATCTAAATTCTAATAAGCAGATGAAAAGGTGCCCCACTTCACTAAATTAGGGAAATTCTAATGAAAAACACAATGAGAAACTAGAGCATACTCACCAGAATGGCTAAAATAAAAAACATGGACGGTAGAAAATGCTGATGAAAATATGGAAAAATAAAAGCCATTCTATATACTTCTGGTGGTCATATAAATTGGTACCACCACTTCGGAAAACTAGAAGTGGAACTCTTCTGTAGTATAACTATGGTGGTGGTTGCATGATCTTATGCATTTGTTAAAGCACGCAGAACTGTGACACCATGAGGGGTGAACTGTACTTATTAAAAAACCAACCTAGATATGAAAGGAAATCAAAATGGAATACAAACTCTTAGAAGTAAACCTAACTGTATTACAAATGAATAATGTAACCACACCGAAGTGGATGTAAAAGAACTAACCTGAAGTGACTTTGGATAACAGTATTTTGACCAAACATCAGAGGGCTAAAGATAAAAAGAACTGTAAGCAAATATTGTACTCTAGGAAGTAAATATGTTTTGCACAAGGGTGTGGGTAAATAATTCGAAACTACTTTAGGATGGAACAAATAAGTAAATATATTTTAGATAATGAGAGCCAGAATTTTCAATGTCAGAGGAAGAAGTTAAACGGAAGGAAAGGGTGTAGGCTAGAATGAACTCTGTTGTTGGACTGGAATCAAAGGTATCAGCAGTTTCAAGTCATGGAATTCAAATATATAAATAGATAGATAGATATGGAAATAAATACAGATGGATATGTATGCATGAGTTATTATATGTACAAATATTGCCAATCTATTTGCTAAGAGGGTCCCAAAGCAATGATTCTCAATTAGCAATGAGCATGTCTAGCACCCAGATCTGGGTTTCTAAATATCGTTTGCTAATTAAAGGAACCAGGGTTACTTGAAGAAGTGGTTGATTCTAGGACTGTAGCAGGGAAAATACAAGTACCTAAAGCATCATAGGTTGTCAAAAAGTAAGATAATGCTCAAAAAAGGATGGAGACAGAGCAAGATAAAAAGTCTATATACTGGGTGATTCTACTTCAAAAAGAGGGAGAACTAATGGTTAGTAGTAGAAACCAAAATAATAATGGCTTCTAAAGTGCTACAAGTGTTCTGTCTTGATCCGGTGGTAGTGACATAGGTATGTTCACTTAATAAAAGTAGTACCAGCTTCATATGCATAAAACTTAAAAACAAACTATATAAGATGTTCTATATTTTGATTGGTGATTATTTAGTGAAATAATATGTGCACTTTACTATATGTAATCTATACCTCAATAAATCTGACTAAAGGTCCTACCAAAATAATGCTATAATAGGGTTAACATTTGCCTAGGCTAATCTCCCAGGCCTAGGTCTCCCCAGGGCTAGGTCTGAGATCACTATACCATACAAACCATGCCCCAAAGATATTCCTTTGTCAGGAATGTGACAGTTCCACATATGTTATTCTAAATTATTTTTGACTGCTTGGTTAATTAAAGGACTTTGTCTTTTGTGGTTACAAAAATCTAAAAATGGAACATGAGTTAATATTCTAGTTGTTTATATTCCTAGTTAAGAAATATACAGTCTTCAAAATCCAAAGAACATTTTTCTATGAATGTCATACATAGACATTCTGAAAGAATGCTACTTAATTTGTTCTATCTGCACCATCACCAACCTATACCAACAAGATCATCATTTAAAATTGTTTTGGCTATAGTAGAGAACATTTTCAAAAATGACTTACAACAATTTTTTGTAGGAATAGGAGTTGTGATGATGTGCTGACATTATTCTTCCAGCTGCTGAAGTTGTTTTTCTTTAGAGTTTACATTTTCTATTCCACACTTTCTGTACTTTATGTCTACCAGAACTGTAAAGCACATTGACCTTTTCTTATAATGTACAGCACTGAGTACTAACAAAGAACATGAAAACTTAACTAGAAAATGGGGTGACAAGTTTCTTTAAGGTCTCAGGAACATGAAGACAAGTAACTCCAATAACCCCATTTACTTATAAGGAAATGATAAAGGGCACTATGATGTGACTATCTTAAATTATAAGCTAATCAAATGCAGTTACTATTTAAAATAATATATGTAGATTGCTAGTAATAGATGAGTACATGACACTTTGTGATGTATCAAGAGAGAGAAGCATTCACCAAGACTTATTGAAGTACTAGATGCTTAGCTGCTAAAAGGTTCTGCTTCTATTATCCCACAAAATCATAAACTTGAGGCAACATTATCGAATCACCTAATCCAATGGTTCTTAAAGTGAGAGATGGAGGATAGACAGCATTGCTATATTACCTAAGGGATCTTTTCAACAAATACACAACACTACATTTCCCATCCCACAGACTCTATAATTCCCATTCTCATACATCTTCTTGAGGATATATATTCTAATACTCTTCACAGGGATGTATCAGGTTGAATCGAACATACTTCCATGAAGGCAGGGCTATATTTACTAGAAGTCCACTAGGTGATTCTGACATGGCAGCCCCTGTCTTCCAGTTGAAAACCTAATGACCTAATCTATTTCCTCCTATCGGGCAAAATTACAATTCAAACAACGCAGAAAGAATTCTGAAAGTATTCAGAAAAGTCTACAATTTATTCTTTAGTGGACCTATTTCATTGTGTCACATATGAGCCAAAGTGTGAAATGCATTATTTTCAATTTAGAATAAAAATCTTATTGCTTTTTCCAATATTTAGGGACATATTTAGTACAGAAATTTGGAGAAATGTAAACTTTCTGTAAAGACATATATATCTGTATATGTGTATGTATGTTGTATGTATGTATATATGCATGTATATAAAATATTTATTTTTATAATTGCTAGTATAATAAGGTGTTAATATATGAAGACCTCACTAGTAGGTGCTGTCTGGTAGGCAATAAAAATCTTTAGTCTTAGTTTTTCTACATTTATAGACATAGGAATGACTTCCTTGACCTGACTCCCATGCTACCTAACAGGTTCATTTAATATTTATTAAGAGGATCAAAATGTACAGAATCATATTTTCTTTCCTGCTGTTATTCCTGGCTTCTTACTCATTACTTTCCAGTGCTCCTTGTCACTCCCCTTCCCCAACACCCCCAAAAAGCTTGGAACTCAATTAGCCTGCAAGCAATGAGACAATGGTTGATAGTGACAAAACTTCTGCACTAGATGGATATACAAAATGGATACACAACTGAAACAGAGGTGACCAAAAAAAACCAGGATTCACAATTTAGCAAAGAGGAATTCAAAGAACTGCATGTATAAAATAACAGAAAGTGGTTTATAGACACCATATCTCAAAAGGAGAAAGGTCTCTAGAATTAAATACCAAGAAAACGGATTTTGTTACATTATTGTTAAATGCCAAAAACTTAGCAATGATCATTTAAAAATACTCTACCATGTGAGGTTTAAGACAATGATTCCTAATTAGTGTTTTAATAAGTGTGTTAGCACTGCCTTGTGCCATTCTGGAATGTCACTTATGGCAAATTAAGGGACACTTTCCCTCCCCATCTTCCATTAGTATTTTAATGCTAGGAGGTGGGAAAAAGCTGATCCATATTCAAGAGCAAAGGAGGAAAAACAATAACAAATTGGCATCTCTTCTGTGAATTGCCCCACAGGCCAAGCATTTTTATGTTCTTAATCATTATTAAATGACTTAACATGACACCCAGAGCCTGGCAAATGATTGCATCCTGACATGAGAACGAATTACAAATGAAATGAAAGATCAAGCCGTATTAGAGGACTGCCTCTGGGAAATGAAAATCTTTAATTCTCTTTTATTATTGACATTTATTTGGCTGCCATGAATAACAACATAGCAAAGAGATTCGGCTACGCTTGTGCACTGAATAGCTTATCCCAGGGCTCAAAACTACATTAACATTTATCATGTTTGCTTTTGTAGCTGACACCACTGAACAGATTCTCTATCCATCTTGTATTTATCATGCATTGCAGATATAGTGCATCCTCTAATTTAAGTTCATTTTCATATAGTAGGAAGAGCAAAGATTAGCCAATGTCTTTCCTCAAATAAATTCCTGCTAGTAAGTATTCCTAGGAATGGCTTAATAGATTTAATAAAGAACAAAAGGAGTTGACAAAGAAATTTAGTCACAGGAAGGGGGGGCTAATTTTAAAGGTTTCAACTTTGGGGAAATTGTGCAAATTTACAATGAGGAAGACACTTGTAT
Source organism: Zalophus californianus (assembly GCF_009762305.2). Classification (NCBI taxonomy): domain Eukaryota; kingdom Metazoa; phylum Chordata; class Mammalia; order Carnivora; family Otariidae; genus Zalophus; species Zalophus californianus. Next base: position 35,180,042 of record NC_045609.1, on the reverse strand, counting down.
GATATGTATATCAGGAATATATAAAGCCTTAAAATAAATGTCTCCATAAAGAGCAACCAAATAGCATTTTATGAATCTGAAGGCAGTACTACAGTTCCTGTAAGATGTCTGCATGTTTTTCACTTTTCCAAATAGTGTTCCTTGCTAAGACAGAACAGGCCACATACTATACGAAGACAGCAATCCAGATACTTATTATCAATGCAGGGATATCTTTTCATGACATTTCCCTTCTCTCTTGCACAAATTAACAGTGTTGCTTTTTCTGTCATATCAAAGATTATATGGTACCTGATGCCTTTGCACATATGATCCTCTTCACTAATATGACTGGATTGCCCTCCTTTCTTTAAATTCTTCCTAGAATTCAAGGTTCAGCAAGGATATCAATGTATCTTGAAAATCACTTAGTATCTCTGATTTTTTTTTTTAAAGGCTTATTTATTTTAGAGAGAGAGAGGGAGTGTGAGCATGAGCGTGGAGAGGGGCAGAGGGAGAGGAAGAGAATCTCAAGCAGACAGCCAGATGTGGGGCTTGATCCCATGACCCCAAGATCATGACCTATGCAGAAACCAAGAGCTGAACTCTCAAATGACTGAGCCACCCAGGCACCCCTGTATCTCTGATTCTTGACTGAAAATTATTTTTTAGTTTTCTATTTTATAATTTTAATCATGGAAAATTTTAAACATATACACAAATGGAGGTAATAACATAATGACCACCCCTCGTATACCCATCACCCAGCTTCTACAATTATTAACTCATGATGAATCTCATTTTATCTATAACCCCACTTCACTATTTGTCACTCACTGAATTATTATGAAATAAATATTTTTGGAAGTAAGTCTTTGAATCTTGCTTTTGACAATTCTAAAGTAAGAAAGTCAGAATGAATTAATTCTAAGGTTCCTTTTCCCCAAAATTTGACAATAATTTCTTCTTTGACCCTTTCCAGGCTTATAGATTTAATTCAACAAAAATTTACTTCATATTCACTATAACATCTTTCTTCAAGCTTAATCAATTGATCTCCTTCTCTGAGTCAATACAACCTATATAGTCTGTACCAATAATCAAGAAGTATAATTATACTTCTTTGGATTTATATTTTTATGTGTATTAATTTTATTTCCAACTTAGATGCTTAAGGCTCATATCTTAAATTTCTGTTTAACAGTGTACTAAAAGAAACACAAAGGTAATTAATTGCTACTGTTTATAATAATTATTAATTAACTGATGGGTTTTAATTTTAATGGTTCAGACAGAATTAACAGGTTTGTATTTGGCTTTAATAGTAGGTAGCATCATACTGACAGTATTAATCATTTTAACCAATAAAATGCTTGTTTACTAGATGAAATTCCTATTCTATTTCTGTGTCATAAAATAGATGACTGAGTAAAAACAGAAGTGAGGTTTTCTTCTTGAAGTTTAAAGCTAGAGGATGTAATTTCTCTCTGGATTTTATTTGTTTATAATTAGATAAATTCATTTAAGTTAAGCATAGGAATTTGCTAAGTAAAATTTTTTTCAGGAAAGACATTACTAGATTGACAGTATCTCCAAAATACCAGAGTAAATAAACTAAATCAAAGTAGATTTACTCAACTGAATTTTAATAAATTACCTTCTTGAAAATGAAATCTTTCCTACTGAGACAGAAGGTAGGAATATTTACTAAAATAAAAACACTACAAAAGGTACATTTTCACAGAAATAGAACAAACAACCCTAAAATTTATATAGAACCACAAAAGACCCCTAATAGTCAAAGCAATCTTGAGAAAGAATGAGGCTGGAGGCATCACACTTCCTGATTTCAAACTATATTACAAAGATATAGTAATCAAATCAGTATGGTACTGGCATCAAAACAGACACCTGGAAAGGAGTGTCTTCAATGAATGGTGCTGGGAAAACTGCCACATGCAAAAGAATGAAACTGGATCATTATTATGGATGTCCAACAAGTACATGAAAAGATGCTTAACAGTAGTAATCATCAGGGAAATGCAAATCAAAACCACAGTGAGATAACACCTAACACCTGTTAGAATGCCTATTATCAAAAAGATGAGAAATAAATGTAGGTGAGGTCATGGAGAAAAGGGAACACTTGTGCATTGTTGGTGGGACTCTAAATTGGTATAGTCTCTATGGAAAACAGTATGGAAGTTCTTCAAAAAATTAAAAAAAGAACTACCATATGATCCATAATTTCATTTCTGGGTATTTATCTGAAAGAAACAAAAACACTAACTCTATACCCCCATGTTCACTGCAACATTATTTATTATAGCTAAGATAATAGCTAAGTGTCCACTATGGATGAATGGATAAAGAAAATGTGGTGTGATAGAATATTATTCAGCCATAAAAAAAGAGAAGAAAATCCTGCCATTTAAACAAAATGGATGAACCCTGAGTGCATTATGCCAAGTGAAATCATTCAGAGAGAGAAAGACAAATGCTGTATGATCTTGCTGGTATGTGGAATCTACAAAAAAAACAAAGCAAAACTGAACTTACAAATACAGAGAACAGACTGGTGGTTGCCAGATGCGGGGGTTGGGGTAGGGTAAGCAAAATGTACGAAGGTGGTAAAAAAGAATTATGTTGTTTTCAAATAAATTATAATATAAATAATATAGAATTCTGTTATAAATGATTAATCTTCATTATACTGGGCTTTGCATACAATTTCCACACGTACCTGTAGCCATTATAGTATCTTCTCTCCCTTGGGTGAAAATCACGACTCGCTGCCTCTTCAGGTTCACCTTTGGTAGAGCTTGTGCCTTTCTGGCTATCTCTTTAATGTCTTCCGTCTATTAATAGAGAGGAGGAAAAAGTTCTCATAACCAGTACAATAAAGCAAAACTTACTAGTAGATTAAGGATTTAGCTTGTCATGTTCAAAATAGGAGAGATACACACCCCTATTATAAGAGTTACTCTTTTAAAATTTCAATGATATACAAAAGTAAATAGTACAATAGCCTCCAAGGAACCCACCATCAAGTTGCAACAATTTTAAATTTATGATAAATTTTATTTCATCTACAGTCTCACTCACTTACCTTTCATATTATTTTGAAGCAAATCCCAGATACAATATAATATTATCTGTAAATGTTTTATTATGTATCCCTGAAAGGTAATGACTTAAACATAACCACATAACTACTATATTTTTAAAAATTAACAATAATTTCTCAATATTAGCAAGTAGCCATTTTCAAATTTCCAATTAAGGAGATTTTCTAAAGAAAAATAGGACTATTTAATTATTTTAGAGGTTTGGAGAATTATGCTGACTCTGGAAATAATGTTGCTAAAATGCCAATTTTTTCAAAGAACTAAAATGAGAGAAGGAGATGCTGTTTCCTATAGACTTAATTTTATTTAAAAAAGATAAAATTACAAAAAACCACAAGGTAATTCTAGAAACTTGGATGCTATTTTTCATATCACATAGGTCACGAAGTTTTACATCATAAATGTTCTGACTTGAAATCTAACTCTTGAGCTATTATCAGTAGGATTTTTAGAATCATGGTTTTTTTTTTTAAGGATTTTATTTATTTATTTGACAGAGAGAGAGGGAACACAAGCAGGGGGAGCGGGAGAAGCAGGCTTCCCACAGAGCAGGTAGCCCAACGTGGGGCTCGATCCCAGGACCCCGGAACCATGACCTGAGCTGAAGGCAGATGCCTAGCAACTGAACCACCCAGGTGCCCCTAGAATCATGTTTTTTTTAAAAGATTTATTTATTTATTTGTTTGTTTGAGAGAGAAAGAGAGAACACATGCATGAGCAGAGGAGTGGAGAGAGAGAATCCCAAACAGACTCTAAGCTGAGCATGAAGCCCGACATGGGGCTCGACCCGACGACCCATGAGATCACAACCTGAGCTGAAACCAGGAGTTGGATGCTCAACTGACTGAGCCACCCAGTTGCCCCTAGGATCATGTTTTCAACAATTTTAGGTAATTTAAAAATCCATGTTTGAATTCAGTGGGCCTCTAATCATCCATGGTTTGGGCTTTATTGGTACTCTATCACTGTGCAGTTTCAAACAGTTAATGGAGAGAGACACAGACCAGAGGAGAAATATATCTGAGTGGCATCAAGAAAGTTTAATTAGAATATATAAGACAGAAAAATTTAGGTATTCAAGGTAGACAAGTCATAATGATTACAGTGAACATCAGAAACTATGACATTTTTAAAGGTATGAAAATTCTTAGTGAAATATTTGTATGTTGTTTATCCACTACATACTAAGAAATTCCAGATGATACATGAAGCTAAGCTTCTACTACACCTAACATGATGATTCCAGATGACCGTTGTTTCTGAAAAGAACAGCCATGTGTGGTAAGACAATGCTGCTGACCTTTCAAACACGCTGACTATTTCACTTTTGGTTGCCTATTTTAGAACAAAACTAAGCCTGAACTCTGACAATATAAGAAAAGAAATTCCCTCAGTTTTGGGGGAAGGACTATTAGAAATGACTAGTTACAGCTGAAAGGACAAAAAATAAAATAAAATAAAATAAAAAAAGGCACATGACAATGTTTTCACTCTCTCAAATAAATGTATACATTTAATTAAAATGACTGACATATATTCTCCCAATCTCCTTACCACACTTAAGTTTTACAACTGTCAGAGTTTTGCTTACGATTGAGTACATTCATATTTAATAAAGATAAAGGGGTAAAGCCCAGAAACACATTCACTTTATCATCTTGGGAGCAGAATACCATGTACGTAATGTTTTTTAAATAGAGGTCTTTCTTCAATGTGGTATAAGAAATAAATTAAGAATGAGAATCTATGGTTGTCTTCTACCAAGCCAGTGGGAAGATATATGTATTTTTTATGGGAGTTTTGGTAACCTAATCAAAAAAACCTTTCTTATGTCTCAAATGAAATCTTATAAAAATGGCAATTCAAGATTGAAATAAACTTCCCAAATATAAAACACAAATCTTTACAGGATGGTTAAACTTTATTCTAATTGTATCCATGTCCACAGTTCATATGAAACTCATCTGTCACTCTGGGATCACTGTCCGTGAACACCAAATCTAAATTTCTTAACTATGCCTTCGAGGAGCCATTGCTTTGGCCTCAATAGCTGATTCTCATCTAGTATGAAAACTTTTCTTAAAACCTCAATTTTGTTTTCTCAAAGCTAAATATTTCTAGTTCTGCAGCTACCTACACTTCCCTACAGATTCTTCTCCCTTATACTTGGGCTAATATCTTAGCAGAATTATGAAATTACAAGGGACTTGAGAGTGTGACACACCTAGATGTGTGCACCTTGAGCAGGTAAATAAAACTCTATGAGGCTCCATTTCCTCATCTACAAATCTAAGAAAATATTTATGTTAAAAGACACTGGAGGAGGAGTGCCTGAGAGGCACAGTGAGTTGAGCATCTAACTCTTGGTTTCAGCTCAGTTTGTGATCTCAGGGTCATGGGATCAAGCCCTGCCTCGGGCTCTGGGCTCAGAGTAGGGTCTGCTTAAAGATTCTCGCTCCCTCTCCCTTTGCCCCTTGCCCTGCACGGTCTCTCTCTCTGTGTCTCTCTCAAATAAAATCTTTAAAAAAAATGATGTTGTGAAAGAAATATGCCCAAATAGTGGGCAAAAGTTTGAAGAGACTCAGGATATTTGCATAGTCTCAAAGTATCTCCCCTAAGATACTTCTCATTATAGATTAGTAGGTGAAATGAGATATTTGCATAGTCCCCAAATATCACCTCCAAGATATTTAATAAATACTATGAGAAAATAGTAACTTTACAAAAAATAAACTGGCAAACATCACCTTAATCCAGTGATGAAAGTGAACATCATCAACATTAAGACAACGGGACATCATGTGTGTCCCCAATATGATACACTGAGAAGTGCAACTCACTTCTGTGATATTTCTGGCAAAATGCATAACCTCAACTTAATTAACAGAAAATATCAGAGAAACTCAAATTGAGGGGCATCTATAAAATAATTGGCAAGTACTCTTCAAAAGGATTAAGATCATGAACAAGGAAAGAATGAGAAACTGTCACAGATAGGAAGAGACAAAGGAGACATGACAAATAAATGCAATTTGTTTTCCTGGGTTAGATTCTCAAACAGAAAAAGGAAATTAAGGAGAAACTGGTGAAATCAGAATAAAGGCTGTAGTTCAGTTACTGGTAGCATACTAATGTTAACTTCCTTGTTTTGATCATTATACCTTCATTTGTGTAAGATGTTACATTAGGGAAAGCTTAGTGTACTATTTTTGCAAATTTGTAAGTCTAAAATTTCAAAATGAAAACTTGAAAATAATTGTTGTGAGGATGAACGAAGATGAGGTAAGTGGAAGACCTTAATGCAATATTTAGCACATGTTAAGTACTTAATAAATACTAATTTCTTTCCTCTAATGACCATCATTTTAATACTCTCCAAAAGTGTCATATCCCAAAATCTCTAGAAGGGCCCTTAAGAGTTTTGAGTATTGGGAATTCAAGTATGGTATCTAATAAGGGAGGAAAGGAAAAAGGGGGTAGGAGTAGAAGAAAGCTCATACAATTTAGCTATGAGCCATGTATATAGCTCTGAGGGCTCACTAGATCTTAACTTCTACAGGCAGTAGGTATTATTCCTATATCCTCATTTTGTAGGAGAATAAACTGAGTCACAGAGAGGTTAAGAAGCTTCCTAAGGTCACAAATATACTAAGTGGTGGAACCAGGGCTAGCATCCACAAAGTCTGACTCCAGAAATTACACTCTTAATCAATATTCCACGCTATCCGCAGATTGTACTGCTTTTTGAATTCCGGCAACGTGCTTCCTGTTGTTATCACAAAACTATAGCATGTTCAACTGAAATAATTTTTCTGCCACATGCACAAGTCATTACTGATCTTGAATTTAAGTTTGCTGTTTTTTTCTCTTGATTATTCTGGCTTGTATTTTACCCTAGTGATTTTCAATTTTTGATTTCTAAGATATTTCTCATTTTCCAAGGTCATTTGGAAATCTAATCTCCTCCTCCAATATGTTAGGATGTGAGTAAGAAAGAAGTGTAGTATATAAAGAGTACGAGACTCTTTAAGCTCTGGTTCTGGCTCCCTGATATATTAGCTATGTGTGACCTTGAACAAGTCATGTAGCCTATTTTTTTAATCTGCTGAACTGATATGGTAATACACGCCCTACCTACCCCCAAAAGGTTTGTGTGAAAATTAAATGTATTAATCATATGTTGGAAAAGGTTTTATATAAACTGTGAGGCATTTTATAAATGTTAAATTATGCTTTTATTGTCACTGCTGATTACACACTTAAATTTAGCATTGTCTTCCGAATTAAAGAAAACAGTCTCTTCTTTCCATTTTTAACAAGCTGATGATACAAATGTTAATACTGTCATAATCTACCTACTCCTATAGAATACCAATTGTGGTGTTCCCACACACTGCCTCACTTAACCATATCACATTCTTTTGTCTTCCAAACAGAACCTCCTATAATAATTATGGTGTTCACATGACGTGTCAGTCTCCAGTCTTATCTCCTACTACCTCCCCCTCGCTTACTTCATTCCAGTCACATTGGCCTTCTGTCAGTTCTTGGAGTACACAGTACCTTATGCTCTTTCCCTTTTGGGCCTATGTGCTCTTGTTCCCTCTGTTTGAAATTTGTTTCCCTGTTGTTTGTTTGTTTTGCTTTTTTCTGTCAATGCTAGATATCCGTATTTTTCAAGTTTTGCTTTCCTCAGAGAGTCATTCCTTGACTATCGCATCTAAAAAATAGGAACCCCTCCCATGTTCTCTTTCACAGTATACTCTCCGGTCATTTCTGTCTTGTCTTCAGGGTCTATCAAAGTGTTAGGCACAGAGTTAGTGCTCAGTAAATATTTACTGAATGAATAAATGACTAAATGAAGAGCATTAAAAGACTACCTTTCTCTTTCTGTTAATTTACTCTTTTAAAACTGTCCTCTTTTGGGACTCAGTCACCTAGAAAAGCAGCATTGTACTCTCTTAGCCAGCAGGACCTAACATAGTGTCTTATTTCCAGAAACTCTGGGTGATCGTTCATTGTATTCTTTGTATTTGTGAGGAACACAAGAACCTTAGAAAAATCTTGGGAGAATTCTTTGGGAATCAATACCTCCTGAATACTCTGTGGACTTTCTATCCAGTGTTGATCAATGGAATTTTCTGTGATGATGGATATGTTCTATATCTGCACTAATATGGTAGTCCCTAGCTACATAGGCTGTAGAGTGCTTTTGAAATATGCCTATTGAGATTTAGGAACTGAATTTTAAATTTTATTTAATTTTAATTAATTTGAATTTAAATAGCCACATGTGGCTAATGGATGCCATATTGGATAACACAATTCAATACTTTCCTGTCTCAGTGGTATAAGATGATAGAGTCATCAACGGTCAGAGAAAGATTACAAGTTTGAGATCCTCTGGATAGAGTCAGGGGCTGTGGGGAAAGTTGGAAAAGGGAAAAGGATTGCTTTGTTTCCTCTGTGATCAGAAGTAATAAATCTTCGAGATCCAAAATAAAATTAAAATTTGTTGCTTGGAGTAAACTGAATAAATGACCTAGTAGAGAAGGTATGAATTATCTTCATCATTTGGCATAGAGTCCATTGCACAAAGAATGATAATACAAAGAATATTATATTTAGGCTTTGGAGGTATTTTCTTTATTTAATTTAAATCAATTTTCAATACAGCTTTTATAAAAGGTTTCATAATGAAACATATTTTTAAGTTATTTTTATTTAGGTTCTGAAAATATAAACCTTTAATCGCTTCAGTTCAAGATAAAGTAGATTTAAAAACACACTGCAGTCTGAACTGATTTTCCAGAATAATAAAAGGCCTCATGAAACTTTTTACCTCAAGAATTGTCATTTTAAATTCTTAGCAGGTCTGTCATTTAAATCAGGCACTATGCAATTTTCTATCATATATATATATATATATATATCCTCTCTCTTCTGCTTTGTGCTCTGCCCAGCTTCAGTTTTTATCTCATTCTCCAGTGCCCTCCTAAGCTGCCTCTTCTTACTAAAAATTGCCCAATTCATTTTAAAGATTAAAGATTTTTTTAAAAAGAAAGATTATCTAAAATTTGCAGAGAAGCTAACCAGAATATCATAAACAATGCCACTGAAGATATTTCCTGATGAATAAACACTGGTTATTTTTAGAGGCATTTGGACTGGTCTGTTAACAGACATATCACTAGTGGCAATATTCAGTGGCTTTGGGAACTGATTGGGATTTATAAGAGAAAATGAGGGTATGACAGCAGAGCTGGTGGAAAGAAAAAAAAGGCTCACCTTTCTTTTTAATCTTTTCATTTCTTTCCTCATGCATGCCCCCATTTAGAGGTAAAATTAAGGTTGAGAGGGGTAAAATGCAGATTTTGTCTCATTTGTCACAGTAGACCAGAGAGCACTGACACAGTTCTATAGGTATTAAACCATTAAGATAAAGTGATTTATTCTTGTTTGATTCTTTAAAAACACCAAGTTTCAAACCTAGGCTTTCCTATTACTGTCTAATGGACTGAGGAAACTTTAATGACATTTTAAAAATCACTGAATTCCCCTAGATAGCATTCCATATATGGATTATATTTAATAACAAAAATATTCTACTCATGGCTCTTACATATTTTGCAATGCTTGTAGTATTTTAGGGAACCCATGAAGGGTGACATCAAGACACGGTGTGCTTTACCTAATCTAACTATCACTGTCAACATCACCAACAGAGTAGTTTTGCTACGTTAGAAGGTAATAAGATACACTATTATAAACATCATCACTTTGTTTATATGCTGTAATCAATTATGGCAGATTTATGGTTAAAAAAAACAATTCTAGAATTGGTAAATAAGAACTAATAGAAAGGTTAATACAGTGCCGGTTAGCAGAAAATAGAAAAAGTATTTTGTCACTAAGACTGAATTTAAACCAAGCATATTCAAAGCATGTAGCTCAAGTGGGCAATAAAAGTACAAATTTGGGTTTAATAAACTATTTAAAATTATCTGCAGGTACTACGATCATTTGTTATGTAACATGTTATAGTTCTAAGCATATACAAAACCAGTTATTTTCTAGAACTAAAATACATTTTTTAATGTTAGCACTGAAAGCAAGCTATAAATTTACACTGGACAAGCGCTTATCTATGGAGAATATTGATGTAACAAAAGAGAGTATCGATTGTTAATATTAAAACTTAACATTAGGGCGCCTGGGTGGCTCAGTTGGTTAAGCGACTGCCTTCGGCTCAGGTCATGATCCCGGAGTCCCAGGATCGAGTCCCACATCGGGCTCCCTGCTCGGCAGGGAGTCTGCTCCTCCCTCTGACCCTCTTCCCTCTCGTGCTCTCTATCTCTCATTCTCTCTCTCTCAAATAAATAAATAAAATCTTAAAAAAAAAAACAACTTAACATTAGTGAAACCTTAAGATATGACTGAAAACATGTACTTATATTTTCATGATCAAAACATTTAATGTTTACATTGAATATTACCCTGAGTATATTTACTTATGAATACCAATCACCAGTTTGGGAAATTACAAAGTGAAACTTAAATTAGATTCAACAAATACTTGGAAATTTTTATTCCTTCTACATGTGACTCAATCCTATATTTATAAGAATATATTAAAACAAAAAAAGAAAACTCCCAAGCAGCTATCATAGTTCTAATAATCAAGTATTTTGAGGCAAGCTTTTCTGCCCTGATATGGTTTTTTCATAGAATATGTATACCAGAAGCTACTGTCTTCCTCCAAGAAGAGGAAGCTTTATGTCTGGTTGTCAAGTCCTATGACATGGGTAACATGCACATGTATTACTTTGTTGCTCGATAATGAATCTGCCTTTAGTACATTTAAATAATAGTTCCATCACAAATTCATACAACACTTTTCTCTAAAGAGTTCAAAGTGAGCTTACTGATACATCTAATCAATGCTCACAGCTTCTCTAGATGGTAGACAATGCTGAGCATGTAAATAAAGAGTTTCTATATTCCAGCTCTAGTCAGTTTAATTTTTAAAAATTACTACCATGCAACATTCCAAGTTGCTGTAGAGAACACAGCATTCTACATAGTTCTGGCTCAATAAATATGATGCTTATAAAACTTATAAACTCAGTTTATGAATTCTCTGTCAGTTAACCTGGGTTCAGATTAAAGTCAGTGTTTTCTAATAATCAACTAGAAGATGGATATTATATAGATAAAAACATGGTCTTGTCTGTTATCCTAATTTCGCCAACAACCACCACATGGAGTTTTGAATCTTGACAACTAATACTTCCACTGGGAAAACAGAATTAGGACCTAGAAATTAAAGCCAATTATTGATACCTGGTTTCAGAAAATTAATAGATGTTTTATGCTATCCAAAAAAAAAAAAAAAGAGAGAGATGGAAAAAAGGGATTAAAACAGGAAGTTTATATGAGCAGGATTTAAATTAATCAGTTCATAACAACTGTTAAGTACAACCTTTTGGAAATTAATTTGCATAATGATAATCTACATGTGGTAGGGGTGAAATTATTTAAATGACATTATATTTCACTATTTAGTCTTGCTCCACCACTGCTTTAGCAGTGAATCCTTATGAAATGTAATACAGCTAATGAGGTAGCTTTTTAACTGAACAAACTGACAGGCCCCATATCTGCAGAGGCAGCTTGAAACCGTGCCCAACCTCTTGGCTTCCCAAGAGGCTTTTCAAAATTCAATAAATAACATCTGTAGGCGATGTTGGGTGCAGACCTAGCAGAGTGCGTCATAACACTGTGCTGGCAGAACAAAGAAACCATGACGACTGCCAAGTTTCCATGGCAACTGCTGCGAGGCTCTGAGAGTATAATAGCACATCAATCACTGTCCAAAAGAACTTCATTATCAGCTAGAAAAAACCTTTAGGATCTGTTTAGTGTGCAATTGTGGGTTAACTCACCTCAAAGCCTTGCTCTCTAGCAAAAGTGGCAGCTTCCTGAAATAAAAAAAAAAAGAACAGTTAATTATAAAGTGCTAGGTAATGAAGAAATAATCCATTTTGAAACTCATTCAAACAGTCTTCTTTTTATACAATTATCTCAATATACCCACATAGTTCAATTTTTATTCTTACACCAAAAAAGGTTTCTTTTCTTCCCTTGCCATGAAAAAAAAAAGGCAGCATAATGTCAACACACTTCACAAGTTAGAATAAAGAAGATGTAGTGCATGTTTTTACTGTAGCTGTCACAGTGAGTTCAGGTGTTTTGACCCCAGCAAAGAAAGACAATCATTTGAAACCTAAGGAACATACTGGTGGTTGTGTTTTTAATTGAAACAATACCTTTCAGAAAAGCTCTTCTGCAGAGAAGCATCACTGCTAATAAATGTATAGATTCAGAAAAATCATTTTGCAATCCCTAATGAAATTTATTCAGGCAAGGATCATCAATGGATGCTAAATTTATTAGATAAAAGTATGACGGGAAGCTGAGTATTTCATGGAATCAAAATATCACAGATTATATGCCGGTCACGGGGGGCAAAGTGTAACTTTATAATGGAAGGATCAAGCTGTCATCACCTTAAAACCCAGTGATTGATCTTATCAGTTTTCATCATTAATACTGGAATCACCAAATATTCTGTGCCTTCCATTATGATGCAGTATAAAGGACACAGCACCACCTATAAAGTTTTCTGACCGCATTTTTAACATTAATTAATCAAAACTTTGATTCAATAACTGCAGTCTACAGAAGATACAGAGGATAGGAGAACAAGTTAAATGATACAATGAGAAAGTAAATGGACAAATCCATAAAGTAGGACATTCTACAGGACAAATAGCTTGGTCTTTTCAATAAATCAGTGTCATGATAACTTGGGGAGGGGAAAAATAACCAAGAGCAACGTACAGACCTTTACTGAATCTTGTTTTTAACAAACGATTCAAGAAAGGCATTTTTCGGACAATTAGAGAAATTTGATTATGAAACAGGATTGAGATAACATTAGGAATTATTATTTGTTAAGGTACGTGTCCTTAATTTTAGAGGTTTCTTCTCAAGTATTTAGGGATAAAATGGCGTGATATATATAATCTACTTTAGAATACTTAAAAAAATTAAAGTGAAGTAAAAATGGCAAAATGTTATCAACTACTAAATCTAGATGTAGTTTATCACTCAAATTTTCAATATATTGTCATACAATTTGTTAGCATTGTCTTTGTTATTTGATGCTCTTTTCAAATTTGTATTTTGTTGCCTTTTTTTCCAATCTAAGTTTTTCATGGAGCTAACTGCTCAAACATGCCACTTTTTTTGATATTTTCTATTTTCCATTTTTTCTTTCTCACTGAGGTTATTCAGAATTGTATAGTCAGATGTGGGGGATGTTTTCCTGAAAAAAAAAATCTAGATGTATTTAGTAGTTCTATTTTGTCTGTTTGAAAACTTTTATAGCACACGGTCTTCCTCCTCCCCAATTTCTCTTTTATATAGATGACAGGGTAACAAAAGTTGAACATTAAAAAAAGAGTTAAAATTTTTATTTTATTTTTTAAAGATTTTATCTATTTATTAGAGAGAGAGAGAGTACGAGAGGGGGAAGGAGCAGAGGGAGAGAGAGAGAGAATCTCAAGCAGACTACATGCTGAGTGTGGAGCCTGACACAGGGCTGGATCTCACGACCCTGAGATTATAACCTGAGTTGGAATCAAGAGTCGGATGCTTCACCAACTGAGCCACCCAGGTACCCCTAGTTAAAATTTTTAAATTCACAGTTTTTCTAGGTTCCTGAATATCTTAGGGGCACAATCTGATGAACATTACTATATCCACTAATGCTCCTAAAACAGGCTATCAAATGACAAAAACACATCTGTGTAACCAAGTCCTTTCCCTTTCTGTACTCTCTGCATATATTTTAATTTTAGGACTGATACAGAAAATAGAAGCAATATTACTTTTCATCTCAACTTCCCTCTTGAAAATGAAAAAAAAAATACTGCAGACAACTGTCAAGAGCCTCTACATCTTAACTTACATTCCTCCAAAATTATCTTTGCCAAGAGATATTAATAGAAGGATGGGATTTGAGCCTGAGTAGTGAGCAGATCCAACTCAACTGAAACGACTGCCGCACCAAACCATGTAAGGCAGAAAGTAAGTCAGTGTCTCCAGCACAAATTTGGGTACTATCTACGTGTTAAGGAAAACACTGGGAAAAGAAGTATGTATGACTTACGGTCCAATATACTAATGATATATAGAGTTAAAGACCCATTGTGAGGGCTTGAAAAGGTCGAAATGGATGATTACAGCTAAATGCTTAAGTTAATAGAAAGACATAAGCTGAAAGTACAATTCCTTAGGCTGTTCACTAGAGAAGCACAAGGGTGATCAAGTTAGCCTTGGTGATGTAGATTAACGAAAAACTGAATTAATGATCTTAACAATCGGTACAAGCAAGGTTGGCCTCTCTGATTATTTACGTATAATAGAACTTGATACACCATATAGTCAATAATATTTGCTGGCCTGGATTTCAAGGAAAAGGATAAGTTTCAAAAGATATCAATATAATATTTTTCCAAGCTGTCCAATCCAAGAATTAACCAAGCTAATTCTTATATCAAGAAGATAACTGAAAAGCTCTGCTAGAACTGCTTATTTATATAGAGCTTCATCAGAGGCATGAAAGAAGTCCAGAGAACTAGAAGACAAAATTAATATGAAGAATCTGTATGACTAAAACTGCACTAAGACATAAAAAACTCAAAATTCAACATCCAGTGGTTAAAATGCTTTTTTAATGTCCAGTTTTGCCCACACAGATGTAAGAAGCAATTAACTGTGATCTCTTATGGTATAGTGGAACTGACTAATTGCAAGAAGACACATATATAAATGTCAGATCATTATTTTTTAAGGAAACCAGGCCTGGGGACACTTCCACATCTGTAAACTATTTGTAGCACCAACGTATTTCTGATTGAGGAAGGACATGCTGAAGAAAAGTCGACTCAGTATTTTATCTTAGCGCCCCCTCACACAGGTTTGCAGAGCTGTGCCCTATCACTGAAAAGCTAAGCACTTGTTCTATAGCTTAAAAAGATCTTATCTCCTGACTTCCTCCTACCTTCTTTTGATCTTGAGCTGGTGCCCCCAGTCACTCCATTAGAGAAGGCAGCTGGCTCACATCACTGCAGACTTTCCCACAGCTAACCTCTGATCTGAAGGTGTTTGTAGATACAATGATGGAACAACATTTATTTTTCCCTCCCAGCAAAACAAATAATAAAACAACATAGGGGAACAGTTTGACCTAGTGCATTTTAACCAGAGTTTTAGTCCTCAGATTCACTGCATGGAGAGAGGGACAGAAAGAAAAGGCATTAGGTCTGAAAGTAGGGAAGGAAAAAGGGGTATGGATGTGGGCAGAAAAGTAAGGCAGGTTCCAAATATCAGGGTTAATTCCGAGTGAACTGATCATACTAAACTGAAAAGGACTTTTTAGTGTCCTTTTTTTGCAGTAAAAGTGAGAAAAGAAAAGGACTTTTTAGTATCCTTTTTTTGCAGTAAAAGTGAGAAAAGAAAACAAGCATGTCCCCATCTGTGCTGCCCCAGGGCGCCACGTACTGAGTTCACAAATCTAATGAAGCAGTCAGGTTAAAATCCAACCGCAGAGTGGATGTGACGTGTAGAGAACAGCTAGGGTTAGAATAGAGAAGCAGGGCGGTTCCTAATGCAGGTGATTATCCATGTGATAATCATTATATTTACAGGCTTTCCATTTTGGATCTGACATCAAAAATCACAGAGGAGGAAGGATTAAGGAAATAAACAACTGACAGAGGTTATTCCTGCTCCCCTGAGAGTGCAGCACTTTTATTCATGCATGACAAGCAACAAAAGCAAAACCAAACAGGCCAGGAAAGAGTATTTCTGAGAAGGCTGGATTTCACATTAACACTTCTTTCCATTTTGATAACTTTCACTATTATTCAGTTCCCCGACAGGTCACATTTTCAGAATTAGTTCCCATTGTTGTCTATGCTCTAATACAGTATCATTTCTGGTTTACAATGAATGATACTCACATAATATGTCTTTTACAACAGCAAACTCATTTTTTCCTTCCTGGAATTGAGTGTTGTGAATAAAATGACATATAATTAAAGTCTCAGACTCTCATCTACACCATGTTATTTAGGATTTGCAGTAGGCTTGCTGCTTCATCGACCAGGCTAAAAGGGGGCTAGTGAAACAACCACCAAGTATGGGTTTTGAGTTTTTTTTTTTTTAAAGGAGCTGAAATTCATGGTTAATGAAAACTATGGAATACTTGCATTATGAGCTATTTAAAGGGATTAGCAAGCCACTATTAGAAAGCACAGTCCTCAGATTATACAGAAAGGAAGGAGAAACTCAGGTGCACGTTTGTGTGTATCAAAGAGCTATTTCCTTTATATTCAACTGAGGAGAAAACTGTTTTCTCTGCAGTTTGTCTGATAACACCTCAGTTTTAATTTATAAAGCAGAATGATCTGTAATCAATATTAAACTAAAATCATAAGTTGTCCATATTCTTATTTCAATTCCAATTATTTGTTACTACTTATATGGAAATACAAATGATTTCTGTATATTGACCTTGTACCCTCTGACTTTCTGAAATATACTTCTTAGTTTAGGAACTATTATTTTGCTAAAAAAAGATAGTTTTCTATCTTTCTTTACATACCACATACCACAAAGTTATTTTGTGAAGTTAGCAAATGCCTTTAAAAACAAAATTTACCTCTCTTTTCTCCAGGGTGATCTGAAGGGTATGACTACTAACCACTAAGTACCAGCACTCATAGCTCATAACCCTTGCCCCTGCATTTCCTGCTCTTCACTTTAAGGCACTGAATCCATTTAGAACCATTATCTGCTTGCTAATGTTACCACTCTATTTTTGATCTCAGACATGAGGGGTCCTGATATTACCAGGCTGAAATTTCATGGAATGAAACAAAAAAGGAGAAGATCCAACTCGACCAAAGAAAGGTAACTTCTGACTATCCACAGAAAGCAGCCCATCCATCCAAAACAAACTACTTTGTTGCTCCAAAGCATGGAGGAAGCAGAAAATTCAATGGAGGGCTTGCCATGGTCCTCACTCAAGTAACAGGAGTCCAGAGCTTTGGAGAAAGCCAAGGGTGAATGGAGCCACCAAACCAGTAATGTTGTTTTTACTTTGTTACCTCTTCATTCAACAAGTATTTATCTCCTATGTATAGTTTTAGGCTAACAGATACTATTAACCTAGAGGTATATCACCACTATAGCTGTTGCAGACCTTACAATGGTATTAGACTTTGATTCAATAATATTTGAAACAATACTGTAAATCCTAAATGGTGTGGTGTAGGTGAGAGCCTATAACACAGTCTTCTAAGAATGTTATCTGTCTTTCTTTCTATATACAAAATTCACATATTTGTATATACATTTAAATGTATCATGCTTTCTTTGAATGGCCTTAAGTGTAAGATAGTACTGGTCAGGAGGCCAAATGGAAAGAGTACAGGCGGTTGGGTGCCTGGCTGGCTTAGCTGGTGGAGCATGTGACTCTTGACCTTGGGGTTGTGAGTTCAAGCCCCACATTGGGTATAGAGATTACTTAAAAAAAAAGAAAAGAAAAGAAAGAAATCTTAAAAAAAAAAAAAGGAAAGAGTACAGGGCTTAGAATCAGAAGACCTACACTAAAGGTGTAGTTTTACAGCAATCTTGAACAAGTCACTCAGTGTATCAGTTTATATCAATAAAATTGATGCCAATAATATCTGTTGCATTAGATTGTTGCTAGGGATAAATGGAATATTTATAATGTGAACCTTACAAGTAAAATCATTTTGCCTACTGAATTCAGGTTCTTGATAAGATCTCAGTATAGTTTAAACAAGTTCCAGAGCATCCAGAGGACATTCAGTGATTTGTCTTATCTCTGGATCATATGTGTAGCCTCCAGATTGGCTTCCAATGATCCCCTAACTGCTCGCACTCAAACTTTTGTATAATTCCCTCCCCTTGAGTGTGGGCTGGACTCAATGACTTGCTTCTAAAAATATATGACAAAAGTGATGAGATGCCTTGTTTATTCTTTTACTCACATGCTCTCTGAGCTTCTACTCTAGAGGAAAGCTGTCATGAGTATACCTATGGCCCATGGCTAACCACTGGTGAGGACCTGAGGCTTGGCAACAGACATATGAGTGATTATGGAAATGGATTCTCCCCCAGTAGTGATATGATTACAGCCATGGCTGACATTTGATTACAGCCTTTTGAGAGACTCCAAGTTAAAGGCACCAAGCTAAGCTATGTTTGGAATCACCATCCACATTTTATGTATGAGAATGCTAAGCCTTAGAGAGGTTAAGTAACACGGTCCAATTAAGATAGTTCAGATTATGTTAATCCTTACAAAAATCCTCACAAAAATCAAATGGAAGTAAATGTGGTCAGCAGATCAATCACAGGGTGAGCAAATTATGTAAAGATAATTTAGATACATACTATCTAAATGGTTTTGTATAACTGATTATGGTTAACAATTTCTTCTATACAGATAACTGGGATATATTATCTTTTACATAAAATTTGTTTTTTGGCCTCAAGTTTAGTTTCAATTTACAATGTCTTTCATTATTCTGAAGCAATGATTACCTTACTGAGAATAGAGTAAGATATTTAAGTAGTGCCAGATCCTCAGGTGAGAAAAATATTATTGAATCAAAGTCTAATACCATCATAAGGTCTGCGACAGCTGTAGCAGTGATACACTTCTAAGTCATGCTGATATTTAATGATAAAGAACTACCTGCTGTTTATTTCTTTTCATATAATATATGATAAAGACTTATGTTGCTTAAGCTTTTAAATATTTCCTCATGCTGTCCTTCAGACTAAGAATTACCTTTTCTTTATGCTATCTAAAAAGTCATTTATATACTTTTTATGACACTGCATTAATGTTATACTATTTTTAATATACTAGTTTTGATGAGGAAAAGTTTGAATTTAAAAATAAAGTGGGGGTGCCTGGGTGGCTCAGTCAGTTGAGCATCTGCCTTTGGCTGGGGTCATGATCCCAGGGTCCCGGGATCGAGCCCTGCATCAGGCTCCCTGCTCAGTGGGGAGCCTGCTTCTCCCTCTGCCTTTCACCCACTCATGCTCTCTCTCACTCTTGCTCTCCCTCAAATAAATAAATAAAATCTTTAAAAAAATAAAAATAAAGTAAAAGAAGGGTAGAGAAAAATCAGTAAGTAAATTATGTGCCTGGGAACTGCTTTTTAAAATAAATTTTATTTACAAAAATTTCTGTACTGGCTTTTCCAAAGAATATAACACAGAACTTTTTGGGGATTTTCAACCTGTGCTGTGACATTTATTACCATATGCTTCCTGTCTGCAGAATGCTGAATAGAAATATTATTTAACATTTATTGAGTGCCAAAAACTCAGTGGGGCAAAGTATAAGCTAAAAGACATTCATGGCCCCTATCCAACAGATTTATAATAAAAGTTACACAGACAGTATATAAATTATACCTCAATAAACATGACTGGAAAAAAAATTAGGCAGCCAAAACACAAGCCAAAAAAATTAGGTGTAGCTTAGGACATACCTAACCCTTTCACAAAGTGATTTATTAGCTGATGAGTCTATTATAGCAAGAAGAGTTGTTCATTCCCACCTTTAAGCATATTTAATAGTGGTAACTAAAGGCAAACAAAGTTAGGAAAAATACTTCAACAAAATTTGATTGATTAGCTATTTTGGTAACTTCTAGACTAACCCAAGTTTTTCAGATACTGAAGAAAGAGGAGAGATGATAGCATAAGAAAAATCTCAGACCTCTTATTGGATATTATATTTTCATTTTTAATGAGACAACACATGCTTGGCACAAAGGAAACACTCAACAAATGTCTATTATTTTCCTTATCTCATTTGATCCTCATAAAAATACCATTAAATAGGTTTCTCATATCACAGATGTATCTGAATGTTCACAGAAATTAAAGTATGTCCAAGAGCATATAGCAGTAATTGTTATAGGTAGCACTTGGATCTGAGCCTTCCTAAATGGTTTGTGGTGGTCTTCTACTGATGAACTCCTTCAGCTTTTTTATGTCTAAAAAAGTCTTTGTTTTGTTTTCGGTTTTTTTGAAAGATATTTTTGCTGGGTATAGAATTCTAGGTTGTCAATTTTTTTTCTTTCAGTGCTCTATGCTTGCATTGTTTCAGATGCTAAGATTGCCATCATTCTAATCTTTGTTTCTCTGAATATCTGTCTTTAAAAAAAAAAAAATCAACCTGGCTGCTTTTAAGAGCTTATCGCTGATTTCATGCAATTTCATTATGTTTCTTGGTATGGTTTTCTCCTTGTTTTTTCTGCTTGTGATTTGTTGAACTTCTTGATTTGTGGATTTATAGTTTTCATCAAATTTGGAACATTCAGGACTTCAAATGTTTTTTCATTCACTCTCCTCTTTCCTAAGACTCCAAATATGTATATTAGATCACCTGATATTGTCCCACAGCTCATTCATGCATGGTTTATTGTTTTTCAAAGACTATTTTTTTTCTCTCAGTGTTTAATTTCGAATAGCTTCTGCTGCTGTGTCTTAAATTACTTACTTAAATTAATTACTATTTTTTCTTCTGCAATGTCTGTTTTCATCCAGCTCATTTTACCTCTCTAGAAGTTCAATCTTTTTTATGTTTCTTAACAGGCTTATGCTTTCCTTTACCTTCTTGAAATACAGAATATATTTAGAAATGTTAATCCTTGTCAAATAATTCTAACATCTGTGCCATTTCTAAATCCATTTCTATTGTTTGATACTTGTCCTAATTTTGGATTGTATTTTCCTGCACCTTTGCATGCTCAATAATTTTGACTGGATGCTGGACATTAGGACATTTTATGTTTTTGGATGCTGGATTTTTGGTAATACTTTACATATTTGTGAGGTTTATTCTGAAATTCAGTTAGGTTACTTGGAAACAGTTTGGTCCTTTCTAGGTTTATTTTTAAGCTTTGAGAGGTGAAATGAGAGCAGCCTTTAATCTAAAGCAAATTTGGTACCCTACTGATGTAATATCTTTTTGAATACTAAATAAAATATCCCATTTATTAGAGAGAGGTTTCTCCATTCTGGCTACTGGGGACATAAACTGCTATCAGCCTGTGTGAACTTAGGGGAATGTTCTGTCTGCTTCTTTCCAATGGTTTCATCCTTTACCTTGAACACTCTCCTTATACACATGTGCTGACCAGTATCCAGCTAAAGACTCCAGGGAACCCCTTGCAGATATTTAGTGTGTGAGCTCTGTCTCTGTGCAGCTTTCTTCTCTGGTACTCTTTCCTGTAAATTGTAGCCATCTTGGCCTCCTTCAGTTCTTAACTCAGTTGGACCTCTGGTTTTAGTTCATTTGGACCTCTGGGTTTGGGACCCCCCTTCCTGCACTGCAGACTAGAAATTCTGTTTAAACAGAATGCTATGGCAATTGTAGGATTCTCTCATTTGTTTACCTTCTCTGAGGGATCACTGTCCTGTGCTGCCTACTGTCTGGAGACTGTTTTATTTATTTTGTCTGGTTTTACGCTGTTTAAGGAGGGAAGATAAATCAGGTCTCTCTTACTCAATTATTCCAGCAGAAGTTCAGTGTGGGTCCATCTTAAAGTACAGATCCTAAAATATCCTGGCACATTCAACAAATCTGTAGTTTTCTACTTAATGGTTAAAAAAGCTTATGACCAAGCCAAAGACAAAAGAGATTGATCATTTATTTTAAGCATCTCATACATTGCTTTTTGCATCTTATTGTACAAAGGATACAGTTCCTATATTTAGAGCTGCTTCACTAAATCATAAACACTCTACTTTATCAGTAACTAATATTTGAAACTCTCTGAAGAATAACTCTAGTTTTAAACCCTTTTTTACTTACATGTCTTATATAATTGTCATTTTCTTGCTTTTTATCTTACCAACTAGAAAGCCCCAGATAGGTAGTAACATCTTTCCTTTTTAAAAAAATTTTCTCGCGGGGCACCTGGGTGGCTCAGTTGGTTAATCGACTGCCTTTGGCTCAGGTCATGAACCTGGAGTCCCGGGATCGAGTCCCGCATTGGGCTCCCTGCTTGGCAGGGAGTCTGCTTCTCCCTCTGGCCCTCCCCTCTCTCATGCTCTCTCTCTCAAATAAATAAAATCTTAAAAAATAAATAAATAAAAAAATAAAAAATTTTCTCGGGGCGCCTGGGTGGCTCAGTCGTTAAGCGTCTGCCTTCGGCTCAGGTCATGATCCCAGGGTCCTTGTATTGAGCCCCGCATCGGGCTCCCTGCTCTGCGGGGAGCCTGCTTCTCCCTCTCCTACTGCCCCCACTTGTGTTCCCTCTCTCGCTGTGTCTCTCTCTGTCAAATAAATAAATAAAATCTTTAAAAAAATTTTTTTTCTCCCTGATCCTCTCTTTCAACCAATAGAGAGGGTTTTACTATAATGTATGATCAACACATTATGCCCAGGGTCGGCAGCCTGCAAGACAAATTCAGCCCACTGCCTGTTTTAATAAATAAAGTTTTCCTGGAACATAGCAGTGCTCATTCATTTACATATTGTCTATTATTGCTTTCATGTTACCACAGCAGAGTTAACTAGTTCAATAGAGACCATACTAACTGGACTTCTACAGAAAAAGTTTGCTTACCCCTGAATTATGCTACTAGTAGGGTATTTATGTTTCAAAACAGATTTTTTTCTTTTTAATTAAGTTACTAATGAAGAATTGAAGGCCCTATGGGGAGCAGACTCCAGCTTATTAGCCTTAAGAAAAGTAAAATGTGTATCTTTTGACAGGTCTTATTTCTTTCATTCACTGGCAAAGAAAAAACAACAACAAAAAACTAAAACCATTAAAAAGACAGTAAAAGTCATAAATAACCAATTCTTATGAGTTTAGATACATACGTATGCAGGATGAGAAAGGCATTATGGATCAGTGCTAAGTATTAGACAAAGTGAAGATCTCAGATGGGGAGAGATTAGCATTCTTGTTAAGTGTCTAATGATTCCTTTCTCTCAGTTCAAAGGCGTACCAATACATTTTATATTTTCCATATTCTAAGCATGATCCTTCCCAAGTTGTCAAGGTGTGATACCACTGCCACTATAAAGCCCACCCCCTGGGACCACTCTCATGGCCCAACTTATTCTAGTTTGAAAGTTGTACAAAAATTAACTTTTAGAAAATAAGGTAAAAATAAAATGAAAACCATATATAAAACACCAAAATGGACAACTGCACAGGGCAGAGTTGTTTTTATAAACCTTTCTATGAGCAAAGTGGCAAGGGTAAGGTGTGAGATATGGCAGAGGAATATGGATGTCACAGAGATCACCAGTTTCCAGTTGTTCTGACTCTTAAGTTCAGACCTATAACAAAGCTCCTTTATTCCTTAGGTCTCTTGGTCTTCTGAGGAAGAAGAGAGAATATTAATATTCACAGTCCAAAATGTTACTGGACTAAGTAAAAAAGGGAATTTATAGGACTACATTGTGATTTAATAACATAACAAAATATAGTAAAAACAAAAAAGCATCTAGTCTCCTATCTCTAGTAGAAAAAAAACAAACAAGAAAAAGGTAATTTCTCCCCAGGTCTGAATTTTAACCTATGGATATGTATATACAATATCACTTTTGGGGCACCTGGGTGGCTCAGTCATTAAGCGTCTGCCTTCGGCTCAGGTCATGATCTCAGGGTCCTGGGATCGAGCCCCGCATCAGGCTCCCTGCTCTGCAGGAAGCCTGCTTCTCCCTCCCCACTCCCCCTGCTTGTGTTCCCTCTCTCGCAGTCTCTCTCTCTGTCAAATAAATAAATAAAATCTTAAAAAAAAATACCACTTTCAAATATCACCAATAACCAGTATTATTTTCTTCCTTTTCGCTAGCTAATAATAATTATGTACAGATTGTATTATAATGCTGCTTTAGAAGTCCAACATATAAGCATACTTAAATTTTCATAATGGCCAGTGGGAAGTAGCTGGGATAGCCATGGAAGTAATGATCAACACAGGTATCTTCAGAAAGAAGAAAAAGAAGTCAAAGAAAAAAATCCAATGTGCATGAAAAAGAAATTAGCCAAATGTACAAGTCAGGCTATTAAAAAAAAAAATCACAGAAAAGGTAGGAAACACCAAATAGAGCATGTAGCAGGGTCTCAAATGTCAGATGGAAAGTGTGATTTCACCTACCATTGCTGTATGAAAAAGAAATAGGTTTGCAAAGATACTGAATATTTCTGAAAAGATTGGATAATGAAATGGGAGCCAATCATTTTAGTCTAAAAACTAGAATTCAAGAAATGTCTATCTTTTACCTCTTGTCCGAATCTGAGAGAACACATTATCCAATCTTAGTGCTTGCCTGTGGAGTTCTGGAGTCTCCATGACAAAGAATGAGTTTTCACTGGGTATCAACAACACATGGGTAATTGAAGGTAATACAGCACAGAGCTAGTAACAAAATACTGGCATTTTTATTGCACTAAACGTTATAAAGTGATTGGGCTAACAGATGGGATTTTGTTAACAGCAATTTTGACTTACTGTACCTTGTATTACAAGTTGGCTTCCACCTACATCCATTTCAGAGACTGTGTTCTCACCAATCTTAGCCTTTCCTCTTGACTTTTTTGAATAGGACTTAACTGCTTTTCTTGAGGGAAGTAGGATTTCTGCATAGTGTAAAATTTAGGAATAATTTTTAAAAATAAGATGAGTACTCATTTCCTTCTATTCTTTCAGAGGTTTAGTTTCAATCTCCAAATTTCTTTGCATTGCCAATTACTCTTCATTTCTTGAGTAAATATTTTCCCTCCTTTGGGTCTCTGGACAATTTTCTCCAACTTACTCCTGTACATTCAAGCTCTTTTGTTTGGATTTCCCAATTCCAATGGATAATTTAAGAGATGAGAAATGAGACTTAACTGATATTTCAGTTTGAATTTCCTACCCTGTCCTAGAAACTTCCTACTTTTCTGTTGTATATCTTCTTTCCTTTTTTTTTTAAGATTTATTTATTTGAGAGAGAGAGAGAGAGAGAGAGAGAGAGTGATAGTGGGGGGAGGGGCAGAGAGACTCTCCAGCAGACTCCCCGCATAATGGGGAGCCTGATGCAGGGCTTGATTTCATGACCTGAGCTGAAGTCAAGAGTTGGAGGCTTAACTGACTGAGCCACTCAGGCTCTTCTTTCCCTTTCTTCTCTCATCTTTCTGTTGCTTATCTTCTTTCTCATTTGTTAATTCTTTAAAGACAGTCTTTCTCTAGAATTCAGTTACCAATTTTCTGATCTGTTTTCTCTTTACATTTTTTGGGGGGTAATTTCCTCTATTATTTTTACTTGATATCATCATCATATATCCTGCTTCACTTCCAGAGTTCCTTTGACACTTTCTCTTTGCATCTGATAGCTTCAAGTTTTTGCCAAGTACATTTTATAAGCATAAGGCCTATAACATCTGTAACCTTGTTTTCATTCCTACCAACACAACCTTAGGTCAGGCCTGTACTACTGCTTGCCTAGATTAGTCACTTAACCAGTCTTTGGTACCAGTCACCCTCAGCTTGAATGCATCCTTGCACATGACCATTAGATTCACCTTCCTAAATATCAACTTCGATTAGCCTTTGCCCAAAAAGCTATTGCTTACTGATAAAAGTCCTAGTTCCACAGTCTGACTTTCAATGTCCTCCATAAAGTGCCCCTACTTTTCCTTTCTAGCCTGATCTTTTACTATTCCCTTATACATGTACCAGATGCCACTCAAACTAGAATACTTGCTATTCTCTGAACATGCCTCAGGCTTTTTTGCCTTCATGCTACCTTGCACATGTAGGCACTAAATGAATTAGAATACCCTTCAACCACCCTTGTCAAAATCCTATCAATCCCTCCAGGGTTAGTTCAACCATCTTCTGCTTAATGGAAGCCTTCTTGAATTGTTCATGGTCTCTCCTTTCCCTATCTCCAGATGTGGCTTTCTGCATTGCAGAAGAGTTTTGTTCAATTTGTAAAGGTTTCTCTTATGGCAATTATGTGAAGACTGGAAACATAGTTATTTGTATAGACAGTTTATCTTTCCTACTATATTACGAATTCTAAGTGCAGAAACTTTCACTTTGTATCCTAAAAGCATCTAACATATTGCTCTGCACAGAATAGATAATAAATCCTTGTTGATTCACCAAATGATAAAGACAAAGCACTTGCCTACATTAAGCAAAGAAGAAATACCTCTGCAATACCTTTATATTGACTTGATTTCTTGTGTTCATACTTTATTTTTGGGATCAGAGTTCACTAACTTAGTGCTGTGTAAATGCCTCTATTATGCTATTTCTTGCACTGCATTATAATTTATTTACATGGTCTCTTTTCTCCCCTAGTTTATGAGCTTCTTTAGAACTGGGTTTTATATCTTATCCTAGAACTTTGCCTTGCACTTAGTGTGATTAAATAAATGTGCACTGGAATGAGTTAAACCGATCAAAAGAATGTTTTTTAAAAAGGCAAAAGATCTTTGTATGTATGAGTACTGAGATTTTCAAGAATGAGATCTACGATTTGGTGAAATATTTCATAAATTGCTGGTTTGCTGGTTCTGTGAGAATATTTATGCAGTCCATATCTTGGTCATAGCTGCAGTCCTGCTCTGGAAAGTTACCATAAAGGATGTTGGCATTTGCCTCATTTCCAAGTGATATACAAATAACCAGGTGATCGTTTTTCCTAAGAGAATACTTTATTCTGAATTTTAAAATTATAATTATATTTTCAAAGACATAGAGAGTTCAGACATCACTGGCAGATACTGGGTATCACAGAGTACAATATAAGGATAAGTGTCAAAAAATTTACAATAGAAGCAGCAAGAATAGCAAAAAACAAACCAACAAGTTAACTAAACAAAAACCACAAAACACCCTACATACAGATTAAATAACAGGGGTAAATAGTAAACACAATTCAGTTTGAGGACTTGGTAAGCTACCAACTAAGCACTTTTATGACAAGCTACTATTTTACTTTGCTGAGCTGCAAGATAATTAGAAAATTTACAGCATGTGGGATAAAAACAGAAGTCTAAATGAGCTTATAACCAGCAATAAGTCACTATGGTACACTTCACAATTTTAAAATGAAACCTTTCTTTTTTCTCTAGCAAATAAATACTAATATATGCTTGTAGGACTTCTCTTGGTTATGATGATCTGGGTGGATTTCGGTTATCTGTTGTAGGCATAAAAGGGGGTAGCAATAACTATCTTCCATCTGTTTCAAGAACTTTAGCAACCAATTAACATATTAGATACCACTTATTTCCACGGTTATATGGCACTCTGCTAGACTCATCTGATTAACCAAAAATAAGAATAATTAAGATGAATGCAAAAACTGAAGTCAGAGTATAGTAGATTGCAATTGAAATTAAAAGGAAAGAGAACAAAAGAAGGCTTTATGGTGGAAGGGAAATTTTTTTTAAAGTAAACCCTACCCCCAACGTGGGGCTTGAACTCATAGCCCCAACATCAAGAGTTGCATGCTCTACTGACTGAGGCAGCCAGGTGCCCCAGAATTTGATACAAACCTAGAAAGATAGGTAAAAATTTAGGTGAATATATAATAAGGAAGGACATAGAGGTATGGAAAATGAAAGGTGTATTCTGGGAACAAGCAAGTGGTCCAATTTGGCTGGATCATAAGGGATGAGTAGAGGAGCAGAAAGCACTACAATTTGAAAGGTAGAGTTAGTCTTTAATAAGCTAGGACAATGGATTTATTAATTTATTTAACAATGTAGTATGTAGATAGAGAAGGTGAGAGACACTAAAGTTTTTGAGTAGGTAAGTGGCATAATTAGGACTAGATTTGAGAAAGATTAGCTTACCTAGTAGCATTATGCAGACTGGATATAAAAGGGAAGACAAATGAAGATTCCTACATGGCAAATCAGAAAACAGATGACTAATACAAAATATTTTAACTCAAAGAATAAAGTATAGAAATGACAAGTTCTGGGGCGCCTGGGTGGCTCAGTCGGTTAAGCCTCTGACTCTTGGTTTTTGCTCAGGTCATGATCTCAGGGCTGTGAGACGGAGCCCCACGTTAGGCTCCACACAGTGTGGAGTAGGCTTGAGATTCATTCACCGTCCCCTTCTGCTCCTCCCCCCTGCTCACACACACTCTCTCTCTCGAAATAGATAAAATCTTTAAAAAAAAATTAAAAGAAGAAAGAAAACAACAAGTTCTAAGATACACACAATATAATGAATTTTAGGTAAACAATCAGCTTGCTTTCCATGTTCATAAAATAATAGTATAAAAACAGTCCTAGAGTTGGAATAAAGAAACATGATTTCCAATTCTTGCTTTGCCTCTTACTTTACCTCTCATGTGACTTTGGGCAAGACACAAATTCTTTTTCTCAGATTCCTCATCTCAAAAATGAGAAGCTTATAATACTTTCTCAAGTCCTTCTGATTCTAAAATTCAATGACCATAAAAATGATTTTATGGAAGGTCCCTAACAACCAGACAACCTCCTATCAGGGAGAGTTTCATAAGCAAGAAGTCCAGCGACTTTGGCCTAAATCAGTGAGTAGATTTAAGTATCTGTCATTTTCTACTGCTTATATCTTTTTGCAAAAGGTAAAGTAACTTTTTAGAAGACAGGAAGATTCATTCCTTCTTTAAACACCAAAATTCAAGAAACCTTTCGCCTTATTCATGGATACTTAAACCCTTGCCAAGAAAAACAAACTGTAAAAGATGGAGGTTGGAAAATGTGAATCATCACTGGTATTAAAACCTACATTTAATAATTATGTTGTAGTTTAAAACTACTGCTGAATCCCATTAGGTTTTTAAACATAAATTCAATAAGAATTTATGATTTTATAAATGGCATTTAAATGTATTCAGAAGTAGAAACAAGAACCATCTGATAGAGAAGTGATTGTGGTTAAAACGAAAAGAAGGAGAAAATAAAGACATAAGGAGGCCAGAAGGTGAAGGAGAGGAAGGAAATAGAAAGTAATGATTCTATGGCTAGAGTTAGGCAAATGCTTATAAATTCATCTTTTGTGTTATGAATTTTCTTACTTGATGGGATTCTGAATTAATACTACAATAAAAGATGAGGCACCTGTCATTTAAGAAGCAGAAATTATTTCAGCAGAACTTTGTGCCAAGTTCTTTAGGATTTTCAGAACATATGGAAATATGCACCACATGACTGAAAATAACAATTTGGCCTTTATTCCACATCCAATTTGGATTTTATTTAACTGTCTTCTAAAATTTTTATTCCATCTTAATTTTATCATATTCATTAATCTGAAAACTAGAATTGCAAGTGGGGTCTTATAACATTGTTCCTCTTCCTAAAACAGGCTTTATGTCTTATTTTTGATACAACCACTTGTTTAAAAGATCACCAGTGTCATAGGCAGTAATCTTGAATTGTTAAAATCTTTAACTCTCTTAATTCAGTTGTAGGGAATAGTTTTGCAAATATTGTTTCATCAACTCAAGAGGCACTTACTAAGGACACAGTAATGTTTCTGGAGCACTGCTGGAGCTAGGCTGAATTCTAAGACCTGTAATTTGACTTTCCAGGCCGTAACTCCCTTTTTCTCAATGCTTTTACTTTCACCTGACCTTCAGACTTCCAGGGCTTTAAAACCATATTCAAAAAAATTTAGGGCCCCACAAGGTCTATATACTTTTTCTGTCCATGCTACTAAGCAATTTTCTTAGGGTCCTCAAGGACAGAATAGGGAAGGAAAAGAGTAAAATGTCAATCTTTCTTTTTTTTTAAGATTTTATTTATTTATTTGAGGGGGAGAGAGAGAGAGAGTGCATGAGGGGAGGGGCAGAGAGAGAGGGCGAGAGAGAATCTCAAGCAGATTCCCGGCTGAGCATGGACTCCAACATGGGGCTTGATCCCACGACCCTGAGATCATGAACTGCGCTGAAACCAAGAGTTGGTCACTTAACCAACTGAGTCACCCAGGCACCTCATAAAATGCCAATCTTGAAGGGCCAATGGAAAATGCCGAACACAAGAAGTTACATCTAAGCTACTAAAGCAACCGGCCTTGGCCAAGATTCTCACACTCCAAGAAGCATCAGAGCCACTGGACTTGAAGGGCTAACAGTAGGTATCTCTCAGTAGAGACAATGCGGACAGAAGACTTGGCGGGGGTGGGGGGGGATGTTTTACTTCGTGAGAACCTTGAGGAGGTGAAGGAAAGTACCCCAGTAGTGAATTATACTTAGTTTTCCAGGAAAGGGATTTAAAATGGTATTTCATTTAATTCAAGGAAAATAAGATTAAAGTGATTTGGACTGTGTGTGTGGATCATGTGAAATTAAGGAGCAAGAACACAGCAAACACACACACACACACACACACATACACACACACACGCAAAGGCTACAATAAAAAAGTAACGTATCTTTTATCAAATACATGATAGTATAGTGTACAAAAGTTAAGAAATATATACTCACATGGTGAAAAAATTCAGAGTTCAAAAAAAAATGGAATAGGGTTAGTCAGGAAAAGTTTGTTAGAGAAAAAAGGATTTCTGTGTTGTACCTTGAAAAAGCATCTTGGGGAGAAAAACACTAAAAGCATAAGAGCAAAAACTATTACAGGATTCTAAGGAAATCACAGGACTGGGGTACATGGACCATCAAAAAGAATAGATGAAATACCATTAGTTTTCAGGTTTTGAAAATTAAAGGTAGAATGTAATATATTTTCTTTTTTTCAAGTGGCTTTCCTCCAAATCTTGATGGACTCCTTTAATTTAAATGGTCTTTTCTGGGAGATATCAGAGATTCTGACTTTTGACTCTAAGCAAAGAACTATTAGAAGCCAAAGATACAGACAGCAGAGAGATGCCTGGGGAAGTTTATATGTGAAATAGGTTGTTTTTCTAGACATACTTGTTAGGCAATTATTGTACAACAGTATTCACTAAAGTAGTAGCTTTCAAGGTTTCTTAACAGCAACCACAGTAAAATATTCCCTTTACTTTGCAACATGCCATACACAAACATATGTACACATGCATTTATATAAATGTATATCCTTGTATCTTTTATACTGATTTCACTCAGAACTGCTAATTTTGTCCCCTAAAGTAAAAGTAGGTATATTATTTACAAAGTAACATGGGCCTTTGAAATTCAGACTTGAGAAAGTTCCTTAAGGGAATTTTATAGTGACTAGAACATAGTAAGTACTCAATATATTAATCTATCCTTTCACTTAATAAGCACCCACTACGTGCCAAGGACTGTTAAGAACTAGTAATAGAGTAATATTAAGGGGGATGTTTAAAACTGTATTTTAAGGCTGGTTGTGGTGTGGATGAAGAAGGAATCTCTAAGAGATTGATAGTTGAGGCTTAGAGAATGAGTAAGAGTTAACTGGGTGAATAATACTGAATAATGGGGTAAAAATAGGTCAAGGCAGAGGGAAGAGCATTTGCAAAGAGCCTGAGAGGACAGGAGAAAGAGTTCAATGGTTTTTATAACTGAAAATAGGCCAGTGTGGCAGCAGAATAGTTAGTGGACAGACAGTGTTATGGATTCTGAATTTTGTTCTCAGTGAAAAACCAAATAAAGCAAATAACCATATCACAATATAACCAAACAAAGAAAAAATGGTATTTGTTCAATGTAAAACTAAATCCAGAAACCAAATTTAATTTTGCCCTTGACCTGGTTTGCAAGGACAGTTTTAAAGTTATAGAGCATAAAATATAATGCAAGTGTACTTGACACAAAGAACACTGATATAATTTCTTGCCAAAGCAGGCATTTATTGAAAGCACATGTACTACACTAAAAAGGATCCTAAAATTTTATGTGCCACATTTGATAAGGGATCTAATTTATATTCTGGCATTTAGCTGGAAGCCTGGATTAGTGATGCAGTAACATAATAAGGACCTAATTTTCTCTGTTCTTTTATAGATATGTCATATTCACTTGGTCACTGGCAATTCCAATTAGCACAAACTGATGCACTAATTTCAAACAAAGGTTAAAGGTCATGAACAAGGCGAGTAAGACCATCTCTAAAGAAAATGAAACAAATTGCTTATCAGTGAAAATGGATTTGCACCCATTCCAATATACTCTAGTCCTTGAACCCATCCCCAAATCAAACTTTTTATGGCTTTTCTACCTGTTCTACTTGCCCTAGTTCTGTACAAAGTACCCTATAGACATATATTTTTAAAGTCTATATTCCTTTAAAAATGCCATATAGGCCTTATTTATTCAAAAAGCATTTATCAAGTATGTAGTATGTGAAGGCAGTGGGCCATAAAGAAAAGACATGAATCATATTTTTGTACTTCTCCTGTAATGGTATTTTCCACAATTAATGCTGGTGTTTCTCTGGCTCACTTTCCTCCTACACTATCTATCTTGCTCACTGTTTTATCAGGAGAAGTGCTTGGCACCTAGAAGGCAATTAAATATTTTTTGAATTAATAAATGGTTTTTAGGGACCTTTAGTGGTGAGAAGTTTGTGTAAATGCTCAAGAACACCAGATATAAATGACTAAGCACCAAAAAAAACCCTCCCAACTAAATGTCACTTGAATTTAACTGTAGACCATAATATTAGAGGGCAAACTTTGGGGATCCATTATAAAAAATTATAAGGTAAAGTTGGGAGGCAAGGCGATGAAGAAACAGTAAAACTGTGTCACTAATCCTTATAAGACCTTTTACAACATGCTTTGGATCCTCCAAAGAGTACAAAATTCATTCTGATAAAAGCCATGTCTACAAAATTCATTAAATATCCAGATTTTCAATTCTGCACCCTAAGAAACATATTTCTGCATACCAAGATCTCTCATATATAATAGCAATATAAAGTGACAACTAGTTTAATTGAACTGAAAATGGAGTACTTTCAGTGTCCCACCTACTTTCTTAGGTAATTCTTATAGGGCCTCAGGTGAAAGACTAAGTCAATTCAAACATATTCCTAAATGAGGTATTTCTTTTTGTGGTATTAAAAAACAAAAATTAAGTTGAGAGCTTTAATGGGCTTCAGATTTTACAACTGTAAAAAGAAGGGATAGATTCAGATGGCCTCTTAAGGGGACCCTTCTAGTTCTAAGTCTTGTTTTATGACCAGTGACGAAGCTTATTTTCTGAGTGTGACTGTGGTTCCTGTAGTATGATTATATTACTTGAAAATATTTGTGGAGTTACTAGTTGTAGGGAAGTATTTTTTACGATTATTATGATCAAGAAAAGAATTATTTAAATGATGTCTAAAGGATTATGATGGCTTTTTTTTTTTTTAATGTGTCTACTTGGTTAGGCTGAACTATCTTCCCCAGTTATGCAATCGAGCACTAATCTAGTTGCTGCTGTGATGGAATTTTGCAAATGTAATTAGAGTCCCTAATCAGTTGACTTTAAGTTAATCAAAGGGAGATTATCCCAGGTGGGCCTGACTTAATTAGGTGAGCCCTGTAAAAGAGAGCTTAGGCTTTCCCTGAGCTGAGAGACTAACCAGCTTATGTCCACAGGGTTTCAACCTATTTATGATCCTCCTTTCCTAACTGGATTTTGGGTTTACTTTGCTAGCCTCTAGAACTGCATACGCCAATGCCTTATAACAAATTCCTATATCTGTATCTACTTGTTCTGCTTCTCTGTTTTAACTCTGATTCATATAATGATGCTTTATAAATTATAAAAAGGGAACACTTTAAAATATTTTAACAATTCCAATCTATTTCAATAAAATGAGTGAAGCTGAGGAATAGACATGTGTATATTGGGCGGATGAAGTCTATATTCAGAGGAAGGTTTGAGGTGTTCAAAGGTTACCTTTGATGCCCTATCCCCAGATTCACACTGTTCATCTTTTCCCCTTACCTCAGACTACTAGTCTTCTCATTGTCTCTTACTTTTCCTATCCAAAACTGAGATGAGGAAAGGCTCTTAAACTTACTCACACTGTGGTATTAATACTCAACAACACTTAAAATGCTAAAATTTCCAGAAGGTCCTTCAACTTTAATAGAGTAAAAGCTTTAAGACAAAGGAGTAATTGGCAAGTGGTGGAAAAAGCAGACTTAAATTCATAAACTCTCAGATGACTGTGTATTCTGCCTACGTGTAAACTGGCCATGTTCAGTTGTTTTGATGATTTCTTTTTTTTAAATACCATTTCATTAAAATTAAAGTTTTGCCCTTTCCCCTGGCTGGCAGCGCGGAGGCCGCACGATGCCTGTGGTTACTGTAAAAGACATGAACCAGCAGGAGTTTGTCAGAGCTCTGGCAGCCTTCCTCAAAAAGTCTGGGAAGCTGAAAGTCCCTGAATGGGTGGACACTGTCAAGCTGACCAAGCATAAAGAGCTTGCTCCCTACAATGACAACTGGTTCTACACACGAACTGCTTCCACAGCACGGCACCTGTACCTCCAGGGTGGCGCTGGGGTTGGCTCCATGACCAAGACCTATGGGGGACGTCAGAGAAATGGGGTCATGCCCAGCCATTTCAGTAGAGGCTCCAAGAGCGTGGCTTGCAGGGTCCTCCAAGCCCTAGAAGGGCTGAAAATGGTGGAAAAGGACCAAGATAGGGGCTGCAAACTGACACCTCAGGGACAGAGAGATCTGGACAGAATTGGACAGGTGGCAGCTGCCAACAAGAAGCATTAGAGCAAATGCTGGGTCAATAAATTGCCTCGTTTGTAAAATAAGTAAATAAGTAAATAAATAAATAAATAAATAAAATTAAAGTTTGACTGACACATAGTGTTACACTAGTTCTGGGTGTACAACATAGTGATTCAACAAGCCTATACTTTATGCTATGCTCACCACAAGTGTAGCCACCATCTGTCACCATACAGTGCTATTACAGTATCATTGGCTAAATTCCCTATGCTGTACCTTTCATTCCATATTTCACTTATCTGTGGAATTAACAAAAAAAACAGG
The DNA here is from genome assembly GCF_009762305.2 of Zalophus californianus. NCBI lineage: Eukaryota > Metazoa > Chordata > Mammalia > Carnivora > Otariidae > Zalophus > Zalophus californianus. The sequence goes on along the minus strand of NC_045609.1, from coordinate 35,144,828 downwards.
GGCACCTGGGTGGCTCAGTTGTTAAGCATCTGATTTCAGCTCAGGTCATGATCCCAGGGTCCTGGGATCGAGTCCCGCATCGGGCTCTCCGCTCCACTGGAAACCTGCTTCTCCCTCTCCCACTCCCCCTGCTTGTGTTCCTGCTCTTGCTATCTCTCTCTGTCAAATAAATAAATAAATAAAATCTTTAAAAAAATAAAATAAAATAAAACACAAATGAATAAAAAAACAAACAAAAAGCAGAAACAGACCCATAAATACAGAGAACTGATGGTTGCCAGAGGGGAGGGGGGGTGGGGGATAGGCAAAATGAGTGAAGGGGAGTGGGAGATATAGACTTTTTATGATTTCTTCATTTACATTCTAGAAATGACTGTAGCCAAAGCTTCCACACCAGTAACATTTCCTTAGCAGGTAATACTGCTCCAAAAGAGACAGTTTTTTCTATTGTTTTATTTTGGTTTTGGGAAGGGGTAATCTTTATACATCATTGGATAATTATAATTTATTTTATTATTTAACTTTTTTTTATAAGAGATGGGAACGGGAGAGGGGCAGAGGGAAAGGAAGAGAGAGAATCTTAAGCAGGCTCGATGCCCAGCACAGAGCCCAACATGGGGCTTGATCTCACAACCCTGAGATCATGACCTGAGCCAAAATCAAGAGTCAGACACTTAACCGACTGAGCCACCCAGGCACACCTATCATTTAATTTTTATTTTTAATTTTTTTTCTTTATCATTTAACTTTTAAAGTACTTAATGCTACATATTCCAAACTAGACCACCACGAGCTCTTTGAAGACAGGCTTGTAACTCACATTAAAAACAAACAAATGAACAAAACATTCTAGGGCACCTGGCTGGCTCAGTTAGTGGAGCATGAGACTCCTGGTCTCGGGGTCGTGAGTTTGAGCCCCACATTGGGGGCAGAGATTAAATTAAAAGAAAAAAGTTCCACTACTTCTTTTTCTTGTAAGAGCCCAGCAATAAAACAGGTACCCAATAAATATTTGTTGATTTAATAATTTCTAGAACAGTATGTAGAATGAGGATAATTGTGGTTTGCCTTTTATGTAAAGGAATTTTTCCTGCTCTGTGTGGAAATGCCAGTAGCCATGCCTTTCATAATAATACCATAACTAGGAAAGGTGTAGATGTATTAGCCACAAAACTAATAGTAAATATTAAGACACATAAAAGACTAAACTAGTTAAATTTCATAAAAGGACAAACTACTTATCTGTTGTTATATGTAGCTTTTTAGTTTTGCTTTACATATTACACATTTTCACTTTACAGTAATGTTCAAAAGTAGCTGCTAATAATTCTAGAGAATTTGGTCATGTTATGTGTTAATTTGTTTTACAGCAATATTCAGAAGTACCTGCTAGCCATTCTAGAGAATTTGGCCTATTGCTATGCTAAAACATTGTTGCAAATATGATTATATCTTTAGATTGTACATAGACTATTGACCCATCATCTAGCAGACACCTGATATACCATAGAACTCAGATGGTTAGATTCTGTAAACAAGTGAACGAATATGTACATGAGACCCATATGAAATGGACAACTCAATATTAATAAGGGTTAGAAGCTATAAAAAACAAGACTAATAAATCTAACTATATATAAATTAAAAACCTCCATATACTAGAAAGCACCAAAAATAAAGACAAAAGACAAACTGGAAGGAACATTTACAAGTCAACTAGGAATTTTTTCTAGTGAACAAAGGAAAGGAAACACAAAAGAAAAAAGTTAGTAGGGAAAACTGAACCATCCAAAAGAAAGAGAGACAAAGAATTAAGGAGAGAACAGAAGATGAAAATACAAATGGCTTAGAAACATGAAAAGATGTAACTCTAGAAATACAAATTAAAATGATGAGATGTCATTTAAAATTTATCATTTCAGCAAAGCTTAAAAACACATTTAAATTGGGGATATGATTTGGTAGAAACTCTTAGGGCAATAGGCAATATCTATCAAAATTTAAATTTTCATTTCCTAAGAATCGGCAGTTATAGTTCTAGAAATTGAGCCTACAGAAAAATTTACATAAAAGTACAAGACATAGGGGTGCCTGGGTGGCTCAGTCCATTGAGCGTCTGCCTTCGGCTCAGGTCATGATCCCAGGGTCCTGGGATCAAGGCCCGCATCAGGCTCCCTGCTCAGTAGAGAGCCTGCTTCTCCCTCTCCCTCTGCTGCTCCCCCTGCTTGTGCTCGCTCTCTCTCTCTGTCAAATAAATAAATAAAATCTTTTTTTAAAAAAAGTATAAGACATATATTAACACAGCACTATTTACAATAACAAAAAATAGACAAATCCCAATAGCTTTCAATAGGAGAACAAATTATGGTACAGTCATTTAATAATACAATTATTATAAAAAATAAGGAAGATAAAGTCTGTATTAACAAGAAAAGCAATCTAGGTTGTTAGGAAAAAAGCTGCAAAGCAGAAGTATAGTATGCTCTCAAAATAAATGTTTTTAATACTTCATATAATAAAAAATAATCTGGAAGGGCATACCCCAAACTAAGAGATTATCTCTTATGAGATGTGGTGGGATTACAGAAGTTTTCTTTCTGTATTACCTATTTCTGTAGTGTGCAACCTTTTTTCTTTTTAGAAAGTTTTATTTATTTATTTTTAATTTAATTATTTTTTTTAGATTTTATTTAAACTCAAGTTAGTTAACATATAGTGTATTATTATTTTCAGGGGTAGAATTTAGTGATTCATCAGTTGCATATTACACTCAGTGCTCATTACATCAAGTGCCCTCCTTAATGCCCATCATCCAATTACCTCATTCTCCCAATCACCTCCCCTCTAGCAGCCCTCAGTTTATTCCCTATAGTTAAGAGTCTCTTATGGTTTGCCTTCCTCTATGTTTTTATCTTATTTTATTTTTCCTTTCCTTCCCCTATGTTCATCAGTGTAGTGTACCATTTTTCAATAATGACCAAGAAAGAAAATAATAAGGTTCAAGTACAAGACTATAATGACATCTCTGGTCACTTGCTCTACTTTGTTGTAAATTATCTGGATATAAAAGTACCCATATTACATAGGTTTTTTTTTTTTTAAAGATTTATTTGAGAGAGAGATCGCACGCTTGCAAACACACGTGCGAGCAGGCGGAGAGGCAGAAGAGAGGGACAGAGAGAATTCTCAAGCGGACTCCCTCTTGAGTGCAGAGCCTGACGTGGGCTCAATTCTAGTGCCCTGAGATCATGACCTGAGCTGAAATCCAGAGTCCAACACTTAACCATCTGAGCCAACCAGGCACACCTACATAGTTTATGTAATACTAAATCACATGTTTTTCAAATTATAAAAGGGGATGAAAAAACACAAATATTAAACAATCAACATATATCCCCCATTAGTAGTAGCCAGCCAGACAAATATGTACGCCTATTTAGCTGCTTCTTCCTTTTTTAAAAAAGATTTTATTTATTTGAGAGCGAGCAAGAGGGAGCGAGCTCGAGCAGGGTAAAGGGCAGAGGGAGAAGCAGACTCCCCACTGAGCAGGGAGCCTGATGTGGGACTGGATCCCAGGACTCTGGGATCATGACCTGAGCTGAAAGGCAGATGCTTAACCGACAGCCACCCAGGCACCCTTAGCTTCTTAAATTTACTAATTTGTGTGTGAAGACCAGTGATTCACCTCTTACAAAATTTAGTCAAGAGTATAAGGTAAGGAGGAAATAAAGCACTGGAATCCTCCGCTACCTATAGTGTAGCTGTTTCTAGTAGTTTCAGTACATAATATTTAAAAATTTTAATTTATAGTTCTAGTGACAATAGGTGTAGTACAACTGGCAGCTCAAATTGAAATTTCCTTATATTTCCTTATTTTATTCTAGTGCTTATTTTATATGTTAGAAATAGTTACAGAGTAGCATCATTCACTAACATGTTATAGTACTTGGACTATTTCAAGTAAATATATAAGATCCACAGTAATAGGGGTATGCACCTGTTTTATTTCTTGAGGACTGACAGTCTACTACATACTCTAAAAGAACACAAGAGTAAGGTAGAAGTGGGGACCTGACGGCATCAATCACAGAAATCTGCTGTCCTTTTTGATACACTGCTGTGTAACCCATGCTTAAATCTTACAGAGCAATAATGGTCCTAAAAGGGAACTAATAGTGTATCTCCAGCTGTGCCTGGCATCCTCCTCTCCTCAAATTCTCAAAAGAATCCTATTTTTTAAAAACTTGATACATAAAAGCAAACAGTAGGAGAAAAGCTAAGATTGGTTAAGGATTGGTCAATAAGATAGAGAAAATGTTTCCATCCCTGGTATATATGCCCCTTCCGTCTAATCGCCTGAGTGGTACTGATATTCCAGTAGAAGATACTTGGTTAAATATATAATAGCAGAGTCCCTGCTGGTCAAAGCTAGTAAAGCTGTCCTTTTAGCTCAGTGGCAAAGAATATATACCATATAGTACAAGAAAGGTTGGAGACTTGATATGTACTCTTGCCAATTGCTTTTTACTTTAAAAGCTTTCTAAATCAATGACAAGCTATCTGCACCAAGAAGGGTATGGAATGGCCTCAAGTTGTAGATGCAGCCCTTATGTAGAAAATAAGCATGGCTCATATGGCATATTGCTGTTCTCTATTTTAGAACTAGCACAGGAACCATGTGATGTGTTCATTGCTATGGTAACTACATTTCAGTAGTGAACAGGAGAGCAAACGGGCATGTAAAACATGTATAAGTTGTCAATATTTAAGTAATTGCTGTCCTGGAGCTGCAATAACTTAAATTTCCTTGCTGCATGGCTTATTAAAATAAAATTCCACCCCTTACATATTTTTTTTAAATGAGGTTAATAAGCCTTCACTCCCCATAATGCCTTCCCCATTCAAGAAAACAAATGCATAATGTCTTTCAGACGGGGTTTCAGTTGCTTCATGGAGAACTACTGTTATTGTTACTAGAGATCCAGGCTTCTAAAAAACTATGTGCAGTGTACTATAAGATATAAAGACGAAGGGAGTCTCAGCCTGGTCAAAAGAAAAAAAGTGCTCTGCCTACTTTCTCTAGGGGGTTGAGTCTACTGGTAGGACCAACAAAGTCCAGTTTTTAGGTTGATTTAGGGGGGAAAAAATCTCTGATTCGACATCAGAGTTAGTTCACCTCTATGTCCTCTCTTACCAGTGCAACCTAGAAAGAAGATCCTCCGAAGACTTGGTTATCTTCGATTACCTTTAGATCGGTCTCTGACTGTCCTGCATTTCAATGTATATTTAATTTTAAACTTTTTGTATGATGCCGCTTAGGAACAGAAATCATAACAAGTTTCTCTCCCAATCCTCCCTCTCCTCTGATCCTCCCCCTCTCCCTCTCTTTTGATCCATGGTTCTGATTTGTGAAACAGCAAAAGGGATTTTACACCAATGACTTAAAAAAGGTTAATTAGTTGAATGAGTTAAAAATGTAATTAAGGGGGCGCCTGGGTGGCTCAGTTGGTTGAGTGTTGGCCTCTTGGTTTCATCTCAGAACATGATCTCAGGGTTGTGAGATCAAGCCCCAAGTTGGGCTCCATGCTGGGCGTGGAGCCTGCTTGGGATTCTCGCTCTCTCTCTGTCCTCTGGCACCCCACTCGTGCACACACTCTGTCTCTCTCTCAACAAAAATATAATGAAAAAAGTCAGCCCCTAATACAAATTATATTAAAAAGTTAAATTTATACCAAATTTCATATTATCTTAAGCCTGTGGTTACATTAATAAAATGGCTTACCACAATGACTGTAATACTATGGTTATGGGGGCACCTGGGTAGCGCAGTTAGTTAAGTGTCTGCCTTTGGCTCAGGTCATGATCCTGGGGGCCTGGGATTGAGCCCTATGTCGGACTCCCTGCTCAGTGGGGAGTCTGTTTCTCCCTCTCCCTCTGCTCCTCCCCACTGCTCACGCTCTCTCAATCTCAAATCAATAAATAAAATCTTTAAAAAAATACTATGGTTATGAATAAAAATAAGCTATATCTGCATGTACACAAAATTACGTTTTTATGTAAATACTTTGGAGTTCTTTTATAAAGGACCATTTCTGTGAGAAATAAAACACTGTTTCACTAGAACAAATATTAATATCAAAATGGACTACTAAAAAAACCCATCAGAATTATGGTTATTCTTTATAGTGAATGACAATGTTCTTATAACTTGGTATTAACTTTTACCTGCAACTTTTTTTTGTTACAACCTTCAAATTTAGAAAATACAGTACCATTTATTGGAACATGGAGGAAAATCACACTAATATGTGATAAAGGACATTATATTTACAGTCTATATTTTATACATATAATTATTCATACAGAAATTTAGCTGAAAAGATAATAAATTTGTATAAAGAAGAGTAATTTGTACTTTGTGCTGTTTCAGCAGTAAGAATAATTTCTTCACACTCATTGGTTCAGTGGCACCATATGGGGCATGTGGATCTTCAGATACCAAAAATGTCTCCAAGATACATTTCATTCTAGTGTGTTAAAACTTTCTACCCTGCAGCTGTCATTATAACTATATAATTCATACCCTACTATAAAAATGCAAATCATATAGCTTACTGTGCTTATAGGAATAGAAGGAATTTCTAATGGTATCTATATTTCCAAGTCATAAATACAACTCTTTGTTAGAAGCATTCCATACATGTGAAGTCACTGATAATTTTGCTGATTTAACAACAAATGGGGTCAAAGAATGAGAAAGGAAATGGGACCAAAAAATATTTCAACAGAAAATTATATAGCAATGTAAATTAATAAACTTTTGCTACATACAGCAACATGGATGAATCACAGAAACCTATTATTGAAGAAAAAGAGCAATACCATAATACACCATTTCTATAAAGCTAAAAGGGGGTGAAGCACATAATATACTGTATAAAAACATGTATGTATATATACACACATATATGTATACATATATATATGTACATATGCAAGGGATAGATATATACACCCGCAATGAAATGAAAATACAAAATCAGAATAGGCATAGCTCTGCAAGGGATTGCTAAAAGCTTTAAATACTTCAAATGAAGGGGGAAGCAGAGGCATCTGCTTTGTAACATGTGTTACACATATTCTTTGATCATATTAAATATTTCATTATAAAGAAAAAAGAAAAATATACGACAAGAGAAAAAGAGTTCATCAATGTACAATTACTTTACCATGGTCAAAACATTATAGTTCACATTTTACCACAAGAAATGGTAAGAGAACAGAGTACAAGAGCCTACCGTGGGAAATCACCTTTTTTCCTCAATATATATGCAAAGGCAAAAAGGCAAAATATTCACCTTTTTCCACAGGTAATCTTTAGTCAATTTGTTTAGATAATCTTTTCATAATTTGTACACCATATATAAGTATATAAAAAATAGCATTAAATAAAAAACTGTTTTCTTTCTCTAGAAACAGAGGATTTCTTTTTTTAATTTTTTTAAATTTTTTTATTTTTTATTTTATTTTTTTAAAGATTTTATTTATTTGACAGAGAGAGAGACAGCAAGAGAGGGAACACAAGCTAGGGGGAGGGGGAGGGGGAGAGGGAGAAGCAGGCTTCCCGCGGAGCAGGGAGCCCGATGCAGGGCTCGATCCCAGGACCCTGGGATCATGACCTGAGCCAAAGGCAGACGCTTAACCGACTGAGCCACCCAGGAGCCCCGCAGGATTTCTTTTTTTTAAATTAATTTTATTATGTTATATTAGTCACCATACATCATTAGTTTTTTTTTTTAAAGATTTTATTTATTTATTTGAGAGAAAGAATGAGAGAGAGAGAGAGCACATGAGAGGGGAGAGGGTCAGAGGGAGAAGCAGACTCCCTGCGGAGCAGGGAGCCCGATGCGGGACTCGATCCTGGGACTCCAGGATCATGACCTGAGCCGAAGGCAGTGGCTTAACCAACCGAGCCATCCAGGCGCCCACATCATTAGTTTTTGATGTAGTGTTCCATGATTCATTGTTTCTGTATAACATCCAGGGCTCCATGCCATACATGCTCTCTTTAATACCCATCACCACGTTAACCCATCCCCCACCCCCCTCCCCTCTAGAACCCTCAGTTTGTTTCTCAGAGTCCATAGTGTCTCATGGTTCGCAGGATTTATTTTTCTTATAAAAAATGGTGAGACATTAATAGAATCGCTTGGTTGGCTCACAATTAGCTATTATTCATAGCATTTTGTATTTTCTTGTTATTGAGATATAAATAAATGTACAGTATGATGGCACAGATCTTAAATGTTCACCCCAAACAAGATACAGAACATTTCCATCATCGAGAAAGTTCTCTACTGTCCCTCACTAGTCAATCCCTTTGCCTCCTTAACAAAGAAGGAACACTTTCTGACTTCCATCATAGATTGTTTACATGGAATATAGAATGCAAATATTCTTTTGTGTCTGACTCTTTTGTTCAACATAATATTTTCTGAGATTTATCCTTGTGGTTGGGGACATCAGCAGTTCATTCCTTTTTATTTTCTAGTAGTGTACTATAAATGAATATACTATAATTTGTTGAAAAATTATCCTGTTGATGGACATTTCTGTCTCCCGCTATGAATATTTTTATGTAAGTCTTTTTGTGGATATACGTTTTTGCTCTTCTTGGGTAAATGACTTGCTGAGTCGTAGGGCAGATGTATGATGAACTTTATAAAGCAAACAAAATAACTCCCAAATAATTTTCCAAATTTGTGGTCCCATCAGCAAAGAATGAGAGCTCCAGTTGTTCCATACCCTTGCCAACACTTGGTGGCCCTATTAACTTAAACCACTGAAGTGGGTAGGCAATGGTATCTTCACTGTGGTGTTAATTTGTATTTCCCTCATGATTAAGGATGTTGAGCCCCTTTTCATGTGCTCATTGGCCATTAGAGTATTCCTTTTGTTGAAGTGTCCAAATATTTTGCCCAATTTTTTTTTATTGTGCTGTTTGTCGTCTTACTGATTTGTAGGAGTTCTTTATATATTCTGTATATAATCCTTTGTCAGATAGATGAATTGGGAAATGTTTTCTCCTCATCTGTGGTTGGCCTATTTGTTATCTTAGTGTCCTTTAAAAAAAAGTAATTTTATTAAGGCATTAATTTACACTCTACAAAAGTACAATACGGGGAGGTTAGTGACCCATGTTCAAGGGTCAATATACTAATATTGGCAAGCGGATAATTATTTAACTACCAAGAATATAAAGACTTTAAGAATTGATTGTGCTATCCTGATTCCCTACTACTATGCCAAGTCAACACATGTGTACTATACCTCTATTCCAATCTGTTAAAAACAATGTGGCCATGTCAAAGCACAGAGCTTGTAACGCTACCACCACTGCTCAAAAGCTTCCAATATCTTCCTTTTGTTGCTGCAAGCAGGACAAGACCAGGGGAGAGCAATTATGAGGCTATTGTAATAATCCAGAAAAGTGATGATAGCATCAGGAACCAGAAGGAAGGCAAGAAAAGTGGTAAGATGTAGTCAGATTTTCAATATATACTGAAAGCAGATTCAAAAGCAACTGCTTTGATTAAAGTTAATATGTAACAATGGTTATTAAAGCTTCCTGACTGCCAATCACTAGACATCTATCCCCGACCTAAAACTGCCACTCAAGGTCTATAAACTAAGAACGACATCTAGACACCATAAACTTCTTTAAGATGCTCAAAGAATCAAGAAATAATCTCTTAGATGTATATGGCATGTCTACCGCTATCAAAACCTCCATCATAATTTCAGCGAGTCAACATAAATTTTACACCTATTATACACATGAAAACTACAGGTGATAAAAATAAATCATAACATCTTTTTGCCTACTCTAATCTCTCCTTCCTCAAAGAATATATAATCTACTAAATCATCCATATATTAAGATAAAAAACCAAAGCTGTATAAGAACCAAGTGTGATAGCCTAAAGAATATTCTATAAACTCGGGGAGATGAAGATTTCATAGAAGAAACTGGATCTATCCCTTATGACACAACATAACCCTATCCCCAACTTAGGTTTTTAGGAATATACCCTCATTTTATGTGATTTCAGAACAAAGTACATTCCTTTCATAATATGTGTCTATTTGTAATTATAAGTTAATGAGTGGTTTAATTAATGTTGCCACTCTCATTAGACTAAAATCCATGAGTGTAGAAGTCCTGTCTATTCTTGTTTACCAAAGTATCCCCCATATCTGATAAATGGTAGAAACTTAATAAATCATTATATTTCATTTTAAAAATATCTTTATATTTCACATTTCTATTTCAGTTGAATAAAGGAAGGCAGGATGTCCAAATTTGTCTGCCAGGTATTCCAAACTCATGGAAATTTGATTCTTATCAACTTAGATACAACAGGTAACCTTTGTCCCTAAAGGTCTGATTTTATTCATAGTGCAAATTCATTCATTCATTTATTCATTCACTCATTCTTTCAGAAAATATTTATGGAGTATCTACAGTGTGCAGGCACTGTTTAAGGGGTTGGGGATGTAGCAGTGAATGAGACACAAAGTCTTTATCCTTATGGACTATACTTCATAGAAACTACACTCACTCCTGCTTCAGTGGCATTCTCAAGCCATTCATTCTAGGAAACGTTGTCTTCACTTCCCTCCATCACTATCATGAAGTTTTTCTGAACACTCAATCCTCCAGTAGGGTCGACAGATAAAATACAAAAAACTTAGCTAAGTTTGAATTTCAGATATGCAATGATTAATTTTTTAGTGGATATCCCAAATATTGTGTGTCCCATCTGAAATTCAAAATTAAATGGATACCCTATATTTCTGTTTCCTAAATCGGGCAACCTCATTATCTGGTAATTTCCCCCATTTCCAAATTTCCAATCTAATTATATTCAGAATCATAGAGATTAACATTTAATTATTGCCTTCTGTAGGATTTTTGTTTTATTGCTCCATGTTGTAAGCACTTAACAAACACTTGATAGATGTATTCAGAAATTTAAATTACAATTAAGATTTATTTATAAGACGTTCTTCCCAACTGTATTAGTAATACTAAAAAAATGAGAAATTGTAAAAATGTCTAATACAGGACTAATGAAAATAAAAAATATATAGCCACCCAAAATGATAATTGAAAGAACAATTAATGACACTAGAAAATGCTAAAAATGTACTAAATGAGAAAAAGGATATAAAATTATAATGGAAATAATTTCAATTTCTTGAAATTTTGCATACATAGAACAGTTGGCTCTACTCTTTAAAAATGCCAATATCATGAAAGAGAGAGAATGACCAAGGAACTGTTCCAGATTAAAGGAAACCAAGAGCTATGGTATGTAAAGGCAATGTATGCTCCTAGATTGGATTTTGGAGTAGGAAAACAAAATTGCTAGAAAGGGCATTCTTGGGAGAACTAGAAACATTTGAATATGTACTGTGGTTAGGTGTATCGTATGCCAAGAGAGGGAACGCTCAAAGCATAGGGGAGAAATGTAATTGTCCTCTTCTTACAACTCTTCTCTAAGTTGGAAATCATTTCAAACTAAACAGTTTAAAAATACATATGGAGAGGGGCGCCTGGGTGGCTCAGTTGGTTGAGCGACTGCCTTCGGCTCAGGTCATGATCCTGGAGTCCCGGGATCGAGTCCCACATCGGGCTCCCTGCTCAGCGGGGAGTCTGCTTCTCCCTCTGACCCTCTTCCCTCTCGAGCTCTCTATCTCTCATTCTCTCTCTCTCAAATAAATAAACAAAAAATCTTAAAAAAAAATACATATGGAGAAAACACTGTAAGAAAATACAAGAAAAAATTTAGAGTCATTAATGCTGGTTGATATGATGAATGTTGATTTTAATTTTTTCTTTGCATGTTTCTATATTTTTCATTCTCTACAATGAGCATGCATTATTATTATTATAGCTGGAAATTTAAGAAAATCATTTAAAGGTACTTTGATGAAATATACAATTCACAATTCATTAATTTGTCAAGTTTATCTATTTTGATGTCCCATGTTGATATTTTATAAACCTCAGGATAAGAAATTATTGTAAACATTTTATTAAATGATCATTGTAAAATAAATTACAGGACTGAATATATTCAATTACTTTCCTAAGAAGTAGAGGTAACCAAAAATGAGTGTCAGAAGTTTGTTCATCTACTAATACTAGTCTACTCTTTTACCCACTATCCAGAATATTCTACTGTCCTATAAGTAATTTTTTTAAAATACAGGTAATTTTTAAAGGCTCTAACTTGAAATTGATCTAGGTATAAGCAACCTTTCCAGAAATATTCCCTCTACTCATGTTACTTATCTTACAGAGACAAAGGCAATCTGAAAACTAAAATCAGCAATGTCTTGGGAATATTATTCTATTGCTTAGAAAAAAAAAGAAATACAAATCCTGAGGTGAGTTAACATAAATCTGAGAGTATCTAAAGAAATAGAGATGAGAATATTTCCAGAAAAGGCCTACCTCTTCCTATGCCCTTGCCACCCAGTAATTAATGTATTAAAATTACATTTTTAGAGGCAACCCTGTCTCATAGATCTTCCACTTCTTCCATTTGTTATTTGAAAAACAGTACTAAGTACCATTCAGCTGTGATAATGTTGCTTCGTAAATTTAAAACTTTTTCACCCATTGTGTAGCTGTCGAAATGTCCTCAACAATAAGCAAAAATTCTGCTAATTTATTTTGCAGTATTCCTTGTGGTGCATTTCTAATCCACATAAGAAGAAATATAAACTCTGACTTTAGCGTAACAAAGGTGAAGTATGACTATGAAGGAGTAAACAATGTTCCCCCTGGAAGAGGTAGGAACTGGAGAAGTCATTTCTGAATTAATGCCATGACGAGAGAAAGAAAATATGTATTTCCTCATATGGTAAGAAATTAATTTTCTACAACCTATCAACCCAAATTGGCTTGACTCTGTAAATAAAAGAATTCTATTTATCAAATTAAGAATTCTAACTTAATTTGAATAAATGATTGCTAATATCCACTCTATTAACTACTGTCTTCATGTTTAATATTAGTTTTATTCAGATCAATTACTGAAAAAGTACACTGCCTCTCAAAATGAATTATTCATTATCGCTTATAAATAGCTCATATAGCTCAAAAGGAATCGTAGTTTAACATTAAACAACGATAACGGAAACACCATATCTGTTGGGCTTAAAAATATCTAACACAAATCCTATGAGCAGTCATATTTCTGAATGAATATTAGAACACCCTTCCAAGGAAAAGGAATTAAAAATAGGAGGAGCCCATCAGCTCTTAAATATAGGAAACCATGATAGATTTAAGTCTTCTGTTATTTAGTCAGCAAAATTTGACAACTGGGAGCTCAAGTCCTAGTCCTCTAGCCTTCTCTACACTGTCGATAAAAGCAGAGAGGAAGAAAGCTGACAAAATGCTTTTGGTGGAAACCAGAGTCCCTGGGCTTGTTAAATTAGTACAGGGTTACCATAAAACTTAGGCTTTTAAACTATTTACATTAGCTGGGACCCCTAAATTGGACCTGAATCTAATATGTGAAAACATACTGCAGATTCCTATTTTGAAAAAAGTTGAGAGGAGAGACTGTGATAAGTAACTGACTGTATATAATAGCAGTGCTAACATTATTAAGAAATTTTAGAATACCTAGTACAGAATACCAGGACTGACACAGAATATATTCTCAATAAACTCTGTTCAAATTGAAGAACATTAAATCACTAAGAGAGTACCTTAAACTAAAAGGAAGAAACTAAACTTTTAACTCCATTCCTTTCAAAATCTATCACCCAATAATTCTGTTTTTATATTGATCACTTTGGCAAAGCACACAATTTGGGTATTACCAAAATTGTGAAAGATATTCTTTCATACTTATGCCTGTGCTCAAGATCATCTAGATTCTACTTTACTTGCATTGTATTCTGCGATAACAGAGAGAAGTAAAATAAGATATCACTGACTTGTTTTTACATAACATTTTGTATTTCTGAAATCATATTTTAATATTGACAAAACTAGAGTATACTTCTTACCATTTTTCAGATGAGAAAATTAAGGGCTAGAGAGGTTAAATAGACCACACAGCTTAATCTGCTAACAGATTAGAGGTTCCATTGACTCCCAGGCTAGCACTCTAATAACCATATCATACAGGAGAGTACATCTATTAAAGAAATAAAGTATTTATATATATATATGTATATATATATATATATATACCCCCATTAGTTCTTGAGGAAGAGGCTAAATGGAAATGATATAAAAACTGGGAAATCTATTGTTTATACTTGAACTCAGGTCCAATGTAGATGAGCAAGCCCCAGATACTCTGCTTCATGATATCCTTCTGACTTTGAAAAGGTGACAACTGAAAGTAATATACAAATCTTAGTCACAAATAGTAATTAATTATCCTCTGTGCCATTTTACCAAGAACATGTCATCATCCTTGACTTTTTAAGTTTTTATTTATTTACTTCAGAAAGAGAGAGAGCATGAGTAGGGGGGAGGGGAAGACAGAGAGGAACAAGCAGACTCCCTGCTGAGAGGGGAGCTTGATGGGGGGCTCCATCCCAGGACCCTGGGATCATGACCTGAGCCAAAGTCAGATGCTTAACCAACTGAGCCACCCAGGTGCCCCCTTGACTTTTTCTTTCAATCTATTAATAAATCCTTGTTGGTTCCATCTTCAAAATATATCCAGACTTAAACATTCTCATTACTGCTGCCACTGCCACCTTGGTCTAAACCTCTATCATCTTTTGCTTAGATTATTGGTATAACTTAACAATGAGTCTCTTTGATTTTGCCTTTGCGTCTTTTCTAGTGTAGTCTTTCTTACTAAAGTATCAGTTTAAGAAGGTGGGTATTTTTGTGTTTTGATTCCCGGGATTTAGCACATAAGAGTCACTCAAAAAGTATTTAATTAATAAACACAACAGTCAGAATAATCCCTTTAAGAGGTAAATCTTACCATTTCACTCCCATGTTTAAAACCACACCCATTTCCCTCCTATCTAAATAAAAGTTAAAGTCCTTTAATTGGCCTCCAAGACCCTGAATAATCTAGCACCCCATATAGTCCTACCTCATCTCTTACTGCTTCCCTTTCTAGCCATACTAGTCTCACTGAAGTCCATTTACTGTCCATCTGCCTAGAATGCTCTTTCCTCAGATACGTCCTCCAGATCTCTGCTCAAACACTACTTTTTCAGTAAGATGTGCTCTGATCATCCTACACATATGTTTTAGATATATTTTTAGTGTCTAAAATAAAGATTATTTTTTAAAAAAACACGAGTAAAACATCATTACCCATCTTTAAAAAAAATTAACAGTATTTCCTTAATAGCAACTAATAATCCAATCACTGTTCATACTTCCCCCATTGCCTTGTACGTTTTTCTGTTGTTGTTTTTTTCCAGTTTGTTCAACCGGGATTGGGACACAAAGTCTATGCATTGTTTATTCGTTGACATATCTGTTAGGTTTCTTATAACCTACACATTTTCTCTCTTCCTCTTTTAAAATGGTGAGTCATTTGTCCTGAAGAATGTCTCTGTGTTGTTCCCATGAGGCTTTCCTGAGGAAACCACTACACAATAAGCTTCAGATCAAAACTACTAAAGAAACATCAACACAGAATAAACATCACACTAAATATATAGTTACTTATAGAACTAAGAATAAATGAGAATAACAGCGAGAGAATAACATATAATGACTATATACTCTAAAAATGTAGTATAAATTGTAAAAATGGGAGAAAACAGAATCACAAGTAAAAAATTAAAAATATTTTTGATAATCACATTGGTAGTGGTGGCAGTAAGAATATTATTTTGAGACTGTTGTATATGTTCAATGGCATAAAGTAAATGAGCAAGTATATGGATTTCTACATCTATCATGTCCTATGTTCTAAAGAACCAGGATTCTCAGTGTGAAAAAAAGGGAATAAAACATATACTATAGAGGTTAGGTAAAAACCCTGTAGCCTGAAAGCTGAATTGGAAATAACAGCACAAATTCATGGGTTAGTTAAGTTAAAAAATTAAATACACATACAGATATATATGTGAATATATATTTATAAGAATGTGTGTGTGTGTGTGCATATATAATACTCATATTTCCTAGCTCTATCCACAGAAGAGGACTACAACAATAAAGAAACAATCTTTAAAAAAATTTTTTTTAAATTATTTTTAAAATTCAAGTATAATTAACATAAGTGCTATATTAGTTTCAGGTGTACAATACAAAGTGATTCAACAATTCTACACATTACTCAGTGCTCATCACAGTAAGTATACTCTTAATTCCCTTCACCTATTTCATCCATCCCTCCACCCACCTCCTCTCCGGTAACCACAAGTTTGTTCTCTATACTTAAAGTCTGGTTTTTGTCTTCTCTTCTTTGTTCATTTGTTTTGTTTCTTAAATTCCACATATGAGTTGAATAATATGGTATTTGTCTTACTCTGACTTATTTCACTTAGCATTATTTTTTTTAAAGATTTTATTTATTTGAGATAGAGAGAGAGAGAGCGAGAGAGCAGGAACACAAGCAGGGAGAGTGGGAGAAGGAGAAGCAGGCTTCCTGCTGGGCAGGGAGCCCGATGCGGGGCTCGATCCCAAGATCCTGGGATCATGACCTGAGCTGAAAGCAGACCCTTAACCAACTGAGCCACCCAGGCGCCCCTCACTTAGCATTATATCTTTAGATCCATCCATCTTGTTGCAAATAACAAGATTTCATTCTTTTTAATGGCTGAATAATATTCCATTGTGTGTGTACACACACACACTATCTTGTTTATACATTCATCTATCGATGGACACTTGGGTTGCTTCCATTTTGGCTATTATAAACAATGGTGCAATAAACATAAGGGTGAATATATTGCTGTGAATTAGTGTTTTCATATTCTTCAGGTAAATACCCAGTAGTACGATTACCGGATCATACAGTAGTTCTACAGTCAATTTTTTGAGGAATCTCCATGTTTTCTATGGTGGCTGCACCAGTTTGCATTCCCATCAACAGTGCATGAGGGTTCCTTTTTCTCCACATCTTTGCCAAAACATGTTGTTTCTTGTGTTTTTGATTTTAGCCATTCCGACAGGTATGAGGTGATATTGTAATTTTGATTTGTAATTCCCTGATGATGAGTGATGCTGAGCATCTTTTCATGTGTCTATTGGCCATCTGTATGTCCTCTTTGGAGAAATTTCTGTTCCTGTCTTCTGCCCATTTTTAATTGCATTATTTGTATTTTTGGTGTTGAGTTGTATCAGTTCTTTATGTATTTTGGATAGTCACCCCTTGTTGGCTATGTCATTTGCAAATATCGTCTCTCATTCAGTACGTAGCCTTTTAGTTTTGTTGATTATTCCCTTTGCTGTGCAGAAGCTTTTTATTTTGATGTAGTCCCAATAATTTATTTTTGCTTTTGTTTCCCTTGCCTCAGGAGACATATCTAGAAGGATGTTGCCATAGCCAGTGTCAAAGAAATTACTGCCTCTGTTCTTTTCTAGAATTTTTAGTTTCAGATCTCACATTTAGATCTTTAATTCATTTTGAGTTTATTTTTGTGTATGGTGTAAGAAAAGTGGTCAATTTCATTCTTTTGCATGTAGCTGTCCTGTTTTCCCAACACCATTTGTTGAAGAGACTTTTTCCCGTTTCATATTCTTGCATCCTTTGTTGTAGATTAATTGACCATATAATTGTGTGTTCATTTCTGGGCTTTCTATTCTTTTTTCTAATTTTATTTAAATTCAATTAATTAACATACAGTGTATCATTAGTTTCAGAGGCAGAGTTCAATTATTCATCAGCTGCATATGACACCCAGTGCTCATTACATCACGTGCCCTCCTTAATGCCCATCACCCAGTTACCCCATGCCCCTACCCACCTCTCCTCCAGCAACTGTCAGTTTGTTTCCTATAGTTTAGAGCCTCTTATGGTTTATTTCACCCTCTGATTTCATCTTATTTTATTTTTCCCTCCCTTCCTCTATGATCCTGTTTTGTTTCTTAAATTACACATGAGTAAAATCATATGATAATTGTCTTTTTCTGTTGACTTATTTCCCTTAGCATAATACCTTCTAGGTCCATCTAAATTGTTGCAAATGTTAAGATTTCATTTTCTTGATGGCTGAATAATATTCCATTCTGTGTGTGTGTGTGTGTGTGTGTGTGTGTGTGTGTGTGTGTGTGTGTGTGTGTATACCACATCTTTATCCATTCATCTGTTGATGGACATCTAGGCTCTTTTCATAGTTTGGCTATTGTGGACATTGCTGCTATGAACATTGGGGTGCAGGTGCCCTTTTGGATCACTACATTTGTATCCTTTGGGTAAATACCTAGTAGTGCAATTGCTGGGTTGTAGGACAGTTCTATTTTTAAGTTTTTGAGGAGCCTCCATACTGTTCTCCAGAGTGGCTGTACTAGGTTGCATTCCCACCAACAGTGTAAGAGGGTTCCCCTTTCTCCACATCCTCACCAACATTTGTTGTTTCCTGACTTGTTAATTTTAGCCATTCTGACTGGTGTTGTGCTTTTTATTCTGTTGCATTGATCTATGTGTTTATTTTTGTGCCAATACTATACTGTTTTGATTACTACAGCTTTGTAGTATATCTTGAAATCTGGGATTGTCAAACCTCTAGTTTTGTTCCTCTTTTTCAAGATTATTTTGTCTATTTGGGGTCTCTTTGGTTCCATATGAATTTTAGGATTATTTGTTCTAGTCCTGTGAAAAATGCTGTTGGGTGATCTCATAGGGATTGCATTACGTCTGCAGATTGCTTTGGGTAGTATGAACATTTTAACAATGCTTGTTCTCCCAATCTATAAGTATGGGATATCTTTCCATTTCTTTGTGTCATCTTCAATTTCTTTCATCATTGTTTTATAGTTTCCAGAGTACAGGTCTTTTACCACTTTGGTTAAGATTATTCTAGGTATTTTATTATTTTTGGTGCAATTGAAAATGGGATTGTTTTCTTAATTCAATGGGGAAACAATCTTGTAGCAATGAGTATCCCTACCACCCATGCTGTAGTCTCAAAATAAACATTCTTCCAAATGTCTGTTTTCATTACTTACCTCTGTCATTTCAAATTTTGTGTACTTGTACTTTATCTCCTTTTTATGGATTAGATTATGAGATTCTGTATTCCCTTACCCCAATTACAAAGCTTGTACAAATAATAATCTATTCACTATACCCTTAATGTAGTATAATAAAGAATGTATCTGGTCCTTGTCCTAGGTTCCTGACACAGTTTAAAAACCCTTGAAATTCCCACCAACAGCGTAAGAGGGTTCCCCTTTCTCCACATCCTTGCCAACATTTGTTGTTCTCTGTCTTGTTAATTTTAGTCATTCTAACTGGTATAAGGTGGTATCTCATTATGGTTTTGATTTGTTTTTCCCTGATGGCAAGTGATGTGGAGCACTTTTTCATGTCTGTTGGCCATTTGGATGTCTTCTCTGGAGAAGTGTCTTCTGCCCATTTCTTGACTGGATTACTTGTTTTTTGGGTGTTCAGTTTGAGAAGTTTTTTATAGATCTTCGATACCAGCCCTTTATCTGTTATGTCATTTGCAAATATCTTCTCCCATTCTGTGGGTTACCTTTTTGTTTTGTTGACTGTATCCTTTGCCGTGCAGAAGCTTTTTATCTTGATGAAGTCACAATTGTTCATTTTTGCTTTTGTTTCCCTCGCCTTTAAAGACGTGTCTTGCAAGAAGTTGCTGCGATTGAGGTCAAAGAGGTTATTGCCTGTGTTCTCCTCTAGGATTTTGATGGATTCCTGTCTCATATTTAGGTCTTTCATCCATTTTGAATTTATCTTTGTGTATGGTGTAAGAGAATGGTCCAGTTTCATTCTTCTGCATGTGGCTGTCCAATTTTCCCAGCACCATTTATTGAAGAGACTGTCTTTTTTCCATTGGATATTCTTTCCTGCTTTGTCGAAGATTAGTTGACCACAGAGTTGAGGGTCCATTTCTGGGCTCTCTATTCTGTTCCATCGATCTATGTGTCTGTTTTTGTGTCAGTAACATGCTGTCTTGATGATTACAGCTTTGTAATACAGCTTGAAGTCAGGCATTGTAATGCCCCCAGCTTTGGTTTTCTTTTTCAACATTCCTTGGATATTTGGGGTCCTTTCTAGTTCCATACAAATTTTAAGGTGAACCCTCTTACAGTGTTGGCAGAAATGCAAGCTGGTACAGCCACCCTGGAAAACAGTATGAAGGTTCCTTGGAAGTTAAAAATAGAGCTACCCTATGACCCAGCAATTACACTACTGAGTATTCACCCCAAAGATACAGATGTAGTAGAAAGGGGCACATGCACTCCAATGTTCATAGCAGCAATGTCCACAACAGCCGAAATGTGGAAGGAGCAACGATGTCCTTCAACAGATGAATGGATAAAGAAGATGTGATTCATATATACAATGGAATATTACTTAGCTATCAGGAAGGATGAATACCTACCATTTACATTGACATGGACAGAACTGGAGGGTATTATGCTAAGTGAAATAAGTCAATCAGAGAAAGACAATTATCAGATGGTTTCACTCACATGTGGAATATAAGGAAAAGCACAGAGGACCACAGGGACAGGGAGGGAAACTGAATGGGAAGAAATCAGAGAGGGAGCCAAACCAGGAGAGACTCTTGACTCTGGGAAACAAACTGAGGGTTGTGGAAAGGGAGGTGGGTGGAGGGGATGGGGTAACTGGGTGATGGGCATTAGGGAGGGCATGTGATGTGATGAGCACTGGGTACTGTACACAACTGATCAATCATTGAACATTACATCAAAACTAATGATGTATTATATGTTGGTTAGTTGAATTTAGATTTAAAAAATAAAAATAAAAACCCTTGAAATTTTCTGACTGATAGGAGTATCTTTTTTATGAGGTAACTCATTGTGGGTCCCTAAATAGCTTCAAGATTGGGTTGGAACTTCAGGTCCACCCACCTTCCAAAGATGGGGGAATTAGAGATTGATCAATCATACCTATGAAGAAACTACAATAAAAATTCTGGACACTGAGGCTTAGTGGAGCTTCCTGGTGGGCAAACACACTGGTGTGGTAGGAAGGTGATACACCTTGAGTATAATGGGAGAAGTCATAAAGCTCTGTCTAAGATCCTAATAGATGCTTCCCTATGCATCTCTGCATCTGGCTGTTTCTGAGTTGTATCTTTAAAATAAAGCTGTAATTTTAAGTATAGTGCCTTCTTGGGTTCTATGAGTCATCTAGATGAATTATTAAACCTGAGAGGGTTGTGGGAATCCCCGAACTTGTAGCCAAGTTGGTTAGAAGTGTCGGTGGCCAAAGTTCAGCTGGAATCTTAAGTAGGGGCAGACTTACGAAGAATTGAGCCCTTAAACCTTTATAAGTCTGATGCTAAATCTGGGTAGTTACTGTCACAATTCAATTGCAGCCCACCCTGTTGCTGTGGAAACAATACTAAGGTAAAAAGTGATGATCAAGGAAAAGCAAAGTACACAAGCATACATTGTGCGTGTTGTCACCTAGTGCTAGCGCCTACAGGGCAAGAAAAATGTATGCATTTTTAAACTATAAAAATGATAGGGCTCAGTATTTTTCAGTTTTACTTGATACATATCTACAAAATATTTCTTCACACTGTTGCAAGAGTTACGAATTTTAGGGCTGCCATTCAAATTCAAGAGCCAACCTAATAGCCCATGTAATGTACAATGTTCTATTTTAGGAAGCAATAAAGAGAACATTCAAAGTTTATTTAATTACAGGTTAATTTTAATTTTGCATAGTTTTAATTTTATGTTACATAGAATACATAAAACTGTCAAAGCAAGGATCAATATTTTATTCTAAAAATATTTTAAATGTCAAACATAAAGTAGTTAAAAATTTAGTTTGGTAGATTCAGATTTAAGATCAAATCTTAAATCTTAGATCTCTCTAAGATCAAAAGTGGTGATTAAGTAGGAGCATAAAGATTTGTAAAGGTAACTATTCTCTATAATTTGCAAAGATTCAAACTCTCCCTAGAGAGGAAAAAATTTATTCACTCATTTATTAAATATTTAATAATTACATATATGTTAAGCAGTAGGACTCTAATGAAGAATGAAAGTGTGCTGTGAAGGAACACATTCTAGTAAAAGAAAACCCACTAAGATGTCATTACTAAACAACGTAAGTTGTATAATGACACACAAAATATTACAGAATCACATTTAAAAAAAGACTAGGTGATTGGTGGTGGAGGTGGTGGAGAAGTAGGGGAGAAGGCGTGAAGGGGGTAATATATGAACTGAGGACTGTTTTTTTTTTTAAGATTTTATTTTTAAGTAATCTCTACACACAGAGTGGGGCTCGAACTCACAACCCCAAGTTGCATGTTCTACTGATTGAGCCAGCCAGGCACTCCAGTATATGAACTGAATTTTAATGGATAAGTAGAAGTTTACCAGATAGAATTGGAGAGAAATGAGGATAAAGACAGAAGGAGTGGCATATGAAAGGACATGAAGCCAAAAATGACCACGGTGTATTCTGTAGTACAGGAGAAAAAGGAGCTTGTGGGAGAGAAGTAAGAGATAAAGATAAAAATAAAGGGCCAGAAGGGCGCCTGGGTGGCTCAGTCTTTAAGCATCTGCATTCGGCTAGGGTCATGATCCCAAGGTCCTGGGATCGAGCCCTGCATCGGGCTCCCTGCTCAGTGGGAAGCCTGCTTCTCCCTCTCTCACTCCCCCTGTTGTGGTCCCTCTCTCGCTGTCTCTCTCTCTGTCAAATAAATAAATAAAATCTTAAAAAAAAAAAATAAATAAAGGGCCAGAAAAAAAAAACTAACTAAAGAGTATATAATGGGGATTCATTCATATTTATCTAATGTTTTTAAACAAACAAGCAAAAATGAAATGAGTCTTTAAAATCTATACCTTAAAGAATGATCACTTTTTATTTCTTGGATTATTTCTACTGTGCTAAAATGAATTGGCTCGTAGGGCTAAATCATGTTAGTCTTAATTCAGTTTAATTCTTGCAGCAATTAAAAACAATTTTTTTTTAAGTAAGCTCTATGCCCAACATGGGACTTGAATTCGTGACTCTGAGATCAAAGATAAAATGCTCTACCGACTGAGCCACTGACATAAGGCTAGAATTTTACCCTTTTAGTGAATTCTTATTAGATGGATAATTAAACATTAAAATAACTCCTTTAGATATAGGCATTCATATGCATTGCTGTTGGGAGAGCAATTTGGCAATATCTAACAAAACCACATATGTACTTATCCTTTGACCCAACCGTCCCACTTGTAGGAATTTACCCTGAAAAAACACCTCTATTAACATAAAAATGAGTGCATAAAGTTATTCAATTAAAGACTGCTTTTAACTGCAAAATACTGGAAACAACCTAAATGCCCATAATAACAAGAGAGTGACTGAATAAATTCTGGTACATTCACACAGTACAGGTACAATGCAGCTATTAAAAAAGTGAGGAAGATCTCTCTGAGCTTTTATGGAATAATTTCCAAGATACAATTAACAACAACAAATAAGAGCTAAATGCAAGGAGAAGCTAGAGTATACTGCATTTCATGTAACAAAGAAGGGATATAAGAAAATAAGAAAATACATATGTTGCTTCTAATTTATGCTAAAAGAAATGTAGGAATTTAAGCCAAAAACTAATGAGATTACCCACAGGGCAGAGAGTAGGTGGGAAGAAACAGAGTAGAAGAACGAGAGAAGGAGCAAAGTAGATGAGAAATGAGGTCGTAGGGAGTGACACTTATAAGTAAGTTTTTTGCACACTTCTGGTGTTTAAAACCATGTAAATGTTTCACATACTTAAAAAAAATTAAAATAATTCAGAATGTTGGGGAATCCTAATAGAATGCAAATAGTAGTAAATGAACCTAACTGTAATTAAATATAATAACCACCCTGAGGGATTGGGGGGAAAAAAAAACTGACCTAAGTCACCTAAAAAAAAGTATTTTGACTAATATACTCAAAAACTAAAGACAAAAAGAGTTATACATAAATAGTGAAGTCTAGTTCATAAATCTCTTTTTCACAGCAAGTATTAGTTATCTATTACTGCATGAGAAACTGCTCCAAAACTTAGTGGCTTTAAACAACGAACGCTTATCTCATGGATAAGGAATCCAGGGCTGGCTTCGCTTAGGTGCCTCTTCATCAAAGTCTTTCCAAAGGCTTCAACCATGGCATGGGCCAAGGCCGCAGTCATCACATGTTTAAGGGCTCATGTGCTTCAAAGCTCGCTCATATGGCTGTTGGTAGCCCTCAAGTCCTCTCTGGCTACTGACTGGGGACAACATTCCTTGCTATGTGAGTCTGCCTTTAGGTTTACTCAAAACATGGCAGCTTGCTTTTCCCAGAGTGAGGGCTCCAAAAGTGAGAACAAGAGAGGGAAAATGAGACAGAAGTCATAGTACTTTTGTAATGTAATTTTGGAAATGACCTATTACCACTTTTGCCAGAGTCTATTTGTTACAAATCACTCTACCTAGACCCATGGGCAAGGAGAGGAGACTATATAAGACCATGAATACCAGGACAAAGGGATCAGTGTGGGACATTTTATAGGCTGCCTATCACAGTCTGTCTTCTAGCCTACAATTTATGTCCCTTCTACATGCAAAATATATTCACCTTCTCCCAAGGGTGGTTTTGCAATTCTGAAACTACTTTATATATACTTTAGATCTGAGCAAATAAGTCATTAAATTGTAGATAATGAAAGCCAGGTTTCTTACTGCCAAAGAAAGGAAATATGAATAAGGAAAGAAGGCTAGCTTTAACCCTGTGGCATTAGACTGCAGTCTGAAGTATTATTATGGTGTCATGTTTTTCTATTCTTTTTTTTTTAAATTTAAATTCAATTAGCCAATATATAGTACATCATTAGTTTTTGGTGTAGTGTTCAATCATTCATTAGTTGTGTATAACACCCAGTGCTCATCATATCACGTGCCCTCCTTAATTCCCATCATCCAGTTACCCCATCCCTCCACCCACCTCCCTTTCCACAACCCTCAGTTTGTTTCCTGGAGTCAAGATACTCTCATGATTTGTCTCCCTCTCTGATTTCTTCCCATTCAGCTTTCCTTCCCTTCCCCTATGACCTTCTGTGCTATTTCTTATATTGTTTTTTAATATAAAGAGCTACAGATAGGTGGAAAGATACAGATGTGTATGTTCATATATACATATTTCTTAGATCTGTCTGTTGAGAGGACCCAGAAGTAAAGACAACCAACCAGTAGCACTGAGCACATCTAGTTTCCAACTCTTGGTTTCTAAATATTAATTTCTAATAAATTAGTCTCCAATGAACCAGGACTCTATAGGGAAATGGATGATTCCAGGGCTGAGACAAAGAAAATATAAGATGAACTTCGAATGACTTGTGGTACCAGAAAGTAAAGTGCTCAAAAATTAATGAGTGTACATCAAAAGAACAGAGGAGCCAACATGAAGAAGCTCCTAATAGCCCAAATCAGGACAACTGGAGAAACAACACAATGACTGCAATGGATTATAACCCATAGAATAAAATAAATGTCCATAAATTATAAGTTAAGGAATTAATAACTGGGGAGAAGGTGCAGCACAGAAAAATCACCTTACATGAAAAAAAAACATCATTTGGCAAATACCAAAATAATTACTGGAGGCAAGAATCATCAGATAGATGCTAAAAGTAGTGGGTAAAATATAATGAAAGAACAAAATATTTACATAGTCTCTTGTATTTTCCCATAAGATACTTATTAATTAAATTACAAAAGGAAAAATAACCTTAAAGTACATAAACTGGGTCAACATCTCCTTAACCAAGTGATCAAAATTAATATAACTAGTAATGAGAAACGTTGAAATCTTGATACACAGTATGAAAAAAGACACAACAGCATTTCTGAGATATTCTCGCCAAAAAAGCATTTAATTAGAGGAAATATTAGTCAATCCTACACTGAAGGACATTCTATAAAATAACTGGCCAGTACTCTTCAAAGTGTCATGGTCATAAAAGACACAGAAAAACCAAGGAGTTGTTCCAGATTAAAGAGACCAAGGAAACATGAAAACTAAATGCAATACAGGATCCTAGGTTGGGTCTGAATCAGAAAAAGGACATCAGGAATTTTCCAAATATGAACATTCTACATAACCACTGTAGAATCACCATTCAGAAATGACTGTTGATAAAATACTATTACTAATTTACAGAACCTATTTAAATTTTGCTAATTATCCGCCTAACATCAAAGAGGAAAGGCACAGAAAAAATTCAAGCTGAGTCAAAAACCAGATTTTCTGAATAAAGTCCAGTGCTCTTTCCATTGTCATATAAATTTAATTTTTATGCATAAGAAGTCAGTTTCATTTAAGAAATTTAATAAGACATTTTAAAATGAATTAAATAAGAACTTTAAATATTTACTCATTACCTTTATATCATGGCATACTAGGCAGATGATAATTATGATAGCCACAAATTTGTAGTACAGTAACTGAAATAATCAAATAAAAAGATTAATTGAAATGCTGAGTAACATGGTACGTATGGCATTAAGTAAAATATGATTATCTACAAAGCAATTCAAGCTATTTCAAATTGCTGTTTTTTTGTTTTTTGTTTTTACCAATAATGGATAGTAGTCTGGGAATGACTTAAAAACCTTCCTCTTTGGAGAGACAATGGAGTTGATAAGGGGATGGAGAGAAAGGGAGCAAGAAAGGAAGGGTATATTGGTAGGGATCAGAAGAGAAAAGGAGAAAAGGAGTTAAGGAGAAGGGAAGAAAGGGAGATGTAAATCACATAGTTATATAGCCTTTGGCTCTTTCTGAATCCTTCCAATAGCACATCTTTACAACATGCTACTGACATGAGGAGCCTCCCTTGTGCTACAGTGAATTTTTTCCCCCGGGGCCAGTAAAATATATCAGAAAAACCCTAAGGAGAAAGTTAAATCCAGGAACTAAATAGTGATCTTATGATGCCATAGTCCTGTCTTAATTGAAATTTCATTATCCTCCTATAAATATGTCAAATTTTATAAGAGCACCACAAGTTTTTATTTATTTTTTGAAAGGGTTATGTATCTTCTCTGAAAACATCTCTTTCCACCTTCCTTGACTGATCTTATAACCACCTTAGATTTTGTCTATATCAAAGGCTCCTCTCACTGCTTATAGCAAAGAAAGAGGAATGGAAAGATCTGTATGAACAGTCTCAGGAAGGTGACTTCCACTTTTCCTTGGAAGAAACAAGGCCCTTCTGTATAACTAAAGGGGTAGCATTACCATTTTAGATAATCCACATTCATGATGGGAATACCTTGAAATAAGGAAAAAAAAAAAAAGACCATCTCTTCTACTGTCAGAATATGGATCTGGTGAGAGGCTGGCTCTCTGCAAATGTTTAAACATCATGTATCTTAAGGACTTAGATTTGACAAAAAGATAAAAATTAAAAAAAGAAATTCTCTTAGAATAAAATATGCATAGACTTGAGAGACAAAGAACTTCCAAAATTAAAAATAATAACTTTACAAAGAAGAGAAAGTTTCCTAACCAAAGAAATTATCTGAGTGAAGGTGTATTCATGTATAGCACTTATCATATTTGGCACATGTAATTTATAGATTTATAGATTTTCATATTGAAATAGCAAATATCTTCCATTTTACAGATGTACAAAAACTGAGCAGATAAAACAGAGTTATCAAAGCAGTGCTTTTAATTGTAATTAACCTTTGATAAACTCTGTTTTATCTGAACCTTTGATAATCTATTTTAAAGAATAGATTCTTTAAAAAGAATCAATGGCTATTAGATTAAAATGGACTTAACAGTGTAAACAATAAATACCAATAAAATCCCCTCCCCCACTCCCCAAATAGGTAAACAGAGAAGAAAAACCTAATCTATTCCATTTGGTTTGGTAAAAAGATTATAAGAGTTTACTTATAAGGAAACAGCCATTGATAGGTTTAAAAAAAAAGGATTCAAATATCTAAAGCCAATTTTACATTTCTTTCAAAATGTCCTGATGCATTCTTCCAAAGTAGCATTCGTGTTTTTGGCTGTGTATCACTGTCCTAATGAGACTGAAGAGCGACTCGACAATAACACAACCACATCAACAAACTGCAGAGTTATGATCACTGTTTCGTGACTCATTCATTGATAAAATAGATATATTTTTTAAAAAGTTAAATCATCACTGAGGAAAAAGTAATTTTTGTTTTCCTGGTCTATACCACAGATTTTAAATATAGTGAATCCTCTGTAGGGTCAAGAGGTTTAAAATGGATTTCCCTGCAAGATAATGGGAATATTGCCAGCAAAAGGACTGATGAAACAGAGTAATATATAATCTTTATAAATAGAAATCATCTGTGAGATTCAAAATACTAGGTATATGAGAGGGAGTTTTATCTAAAATGTTATCATTCTTAATCTGTCTGAAATAATTAAACTGAATTCTTCTGTCTGATTTTCAAGCTGTATTTTATTATTTAAACGATCTTAAAGTGCATTGTATGGGTGATGTGACGTTTCACTGTGGAATTAAGTGGTATTTCTTGACAAAGCAGTTATTATCATGAGATAATTGACCTTATTTGAGCGTTAAGCATCCTGAGGCAAAGTTGAGTGTACTTAATCCTGGCAGGTTAATTATCTAGTGATTATGGAGCCTTGAAAGGTATTACTCTTAAGAACCCTTTGCAAAATGACACTATTCAAAAAAACTTCTTAATTTAATAAAAATGAAAAACAAGAAGAATAATCAAGTTCTTTAGTCATGTATTGCTAGATAATGACTACAAAGCAGCTTTCGTTAGCAGGCATCAATGGATATAATTAACTGCATGTAGAAAGTTCTTTATTAAGCTGATTACACGTGATTCCAGCTAACAAATGTTTGTTGCTGAAGAGAAATATTTTAAACTTTGACAATGTCAAAAAAAATTAAAAATACAATATAACATTTAATGAAGCTCTATACTAGTTTCAAAACTACCTTAACAAGAAATTGTTAAATTCAGGTGTGCAGTTTCAAAGTACAAAATGCAACGTAACAGGGCACCAAAAAGTTTTGAGGTAACAGAGAAATTTGTTTCTATGCATTTCTGAATCTCAGTTAAAAGTAAACCACGCAAATCAAAATCACAAAGAGATGGTACTTCACATCCATTAGGAATGCTACTGTCAAAAAAAGGGGAAAATTGCATTAGGAAGGATACAGAGAAATTGGAACTATTGTGCTTTGCTGGTGGGAATAGAAATGGTGCAGCTGCTGTGGAAAAGAATTTGGTGGTTCCTCAAAAAGTTAAACATAGAATCTGGCAATTCCACTTTTAGGTAAATACCTAAAAGTCTTGAAAGGAGGTACTCCAACAGATGCTTATACAGCAGTGTTCATAGCAGCATGATACACAAAAACCGAAAGGCAAAAAAAAATTGAATGTCTATTAACAGATGACTGAATAAACAAAGACAAAAAGTCTGATACATGTTACATGGATAAACACTGAAAACATTAAGTTAAGGTGAAATGACACACATAAACAGACAACTATTGTGTGATCCTACTTAAATGAGGAACCTAGAATAGGCAAATTCATAGACAATAGAATAGTGGTTATCAGAGATGTGGGGAGTTATTGTTTAATATGTACATAGCTTCTGCTTGAGATGATGAAGGGTTCTGGAAATGGATACTGATGATGGCTGCACAACATTGTGGGTGTATTTAATGCTACTGAATTGTACACTTAAAAATGGTAAATTTTCTGTTGTGTTATTTTTTACCACAATGAAAGAAAAGAAAGAAAAAAGTAAATTATATCACTTAATAATTATACTTTGTTTTTTATCACATTGATGCAGCAATGGTATTCCTGCGGACACTTCTACTTTGTGTCTGGATTTGCCCAACCAAATATTTTCAGATATTCCCTAGAGAAGAATATCATTTTCTCTGGGCAAATCAGATAAAAGAAATAGTGAGGATGAGAAATGGGAAAAACTTGGCTTGAAAGGTACTACAGTTGAGCCTGTAATACTAACAATGAAAAAAGAATAACTATCTAAAATTAAATATGGTAGGCATTTTATTTTAGATTTCAGAACAAGGATTTTGCTGATTTAGAATAAAATTGGTCAGTGTTACTGAATATTAGAATATGTAAGAAAATTAATCCTTAGGTTTTTAAAAAACATTTTAAGCTCTAAGAAATAACTTAAAGGAATAGCTGACTAATAAATCAGTAAGTAGATTAAAATAAGGAAAAATCTATGCATTTTATTAATTTATAAATATATATCATTTGCTAATATTTAAAGTAGTGTCAAAACTTTGAGTTTGTGTCTGCTGACTGGTATTCTAGAGTCTTTCTTATAGAACCAAATCCATAATTCATAGTTTCTGATTTCCAGTTTCAGTTTCTTTAAAGCAGAGTGAAAGCTTGTAGACATTTATAAAGCTACTCCTGAGCATATTTACAGCTTTTCTCTTCTTTTATTATTTTATAATTTTCATGCCCACATCTAATTCAAGAGCAACTTTTGAAAGCAATTTATCTTTACTGAATTTTGTACCCCACCTTAATTCATTAATCAAATCCTCATTCCATTTGTAATCACATTTATCAGATTATGTTATAACTAAATAATTAATAATGAAGACAAACTGCATTAAAAAGGTTTAGGAACAAATAAATTGACTCTTGGTAAACAAAGAACACTGTGGGAAGAGAAGTAAGGTGGTATACCAGAGAATAGTCTAATATCCATGAGTTCTCCCTCATTTACCTGTAACTACCTGTTATGTTTTATCAAAGGAATGAGGTGTGCATGTTATCTAAGCAAGCTAGTTAAGTAAAACTTAATTAAGAGAGGAATAAGATCACTCCTAATAACACTACCAATACCACCTAACAAAAACCAAATACTTTTTATGAGTAAAGCTGCAACTTTACATGCATTAGAAAACCAGCCACAGGTTGTGTATATTAAATGATGCTTTTTTAAAGATTTTATTTATTTATTTGAGAGAGAGAGAGAACATGAGTGCACAAGAGCACAAACTGGGGAGGGAGCAGAGGGAGAAGCAGACCCCCACTGAGCCGGGAGCCTGACACAGGGCTCTGTCCCAGGACCCCAATATCATGACCTGAGCCTAAGGCAGAACTTAACCGACTGACAAACCCAGGCACCCCTAAATGATGGTTTTTGTGGAAAACATTTGTAACTTTAAAGCATTACTCAATGGTGGGGTACGATAATTTATAAAAGTCTGTAAGATTAAAACCCAAGACTGTCAAAGCACTTGATAACACCACTGAAGACTGTCAATGGCTTGATAATACCATTGAAATACAAGGAAATCTTTCACAGAAATAACAAATTTGATACAGGGTCAACAAAAAAAATAAATTGGTACTTATTCATTTGACACTGGTTCTTTGGAACTTTTTATTTGAGTGACTCGATTAATTTTTCCTACATTTAAACTTCTATAAATGGAATCACAGTACATATATTTTAAAAACTTTGAGATATAATTGTCATATAATAATCTGCACAAATTAAAAGTAAGTAGATAGGTGTTGACACATGAATCAAGTCCTGAAACCATAACCACACTCAAGATAAGGAACATATCCATTACTTCCAACATTTTCCTAATGTCCATTTGTGTGATCATTGCCTCACAGTACATCTCTATCCCTAGGCAACCACGGATCTACTCTCTGTCACTATAGGTTAGTTTGAATTTTCTAGAATTTACTTTAGATAGAATCATACAGAGTGTACTTTTGCCTGGCATCTCATCTTTCACTCAGCATATATATTCTAAGATTCATCCATGTAGGTGCATATATAAATAGTTCACTTCTTTTATAGTTGAGTAGTATTCTACTGTATGGATATGTAACAATTTGTTTATCCAGTCACCAGTTGATAGACATTTGGATTCTTTCCAGACATTGGTTATTACAAATAAAACTGCTATGAGCATTTGTGTATGTCTTTATATGAACATATGCTTTCATTTCTCTTGGGTAAATACCTATGAGTGGAATAGCAAGGTCATATGGTGGGTGTATATGTCACTTTCTAAGGAACTGGAAAACTATTTTTCAAAGCATTTGTACTATTTTACATTCTCACCAGCTGGGTATGACAGTTCTAGCTCTATACTTTGCCAGTATTTGGTATGGTCACACTTTTTAATTTTGGACACTCGAAGAGCTATACAGTTGTATGGACTGAGGTTTGCTTTTTTGGATATGGGTATTCAATTGCTACAGCATGATTTGTTAAAAAGACTATTCCCCATGGAATGACCTCTGAAACTGCTGAAAAATCAATTATGGGTCTATTTATGGACTATCCCTTCTGTTCCCTGACCTACTTGTCTATCTTTAGGCCAATGCCACATTGTATTGATTACTGTAGCTTTATAGAAAGTCTTGAAACCATGTAATATTATAGGTCCTCTGATTTTTTTTTTTTTCAAAATTGGCCTGGCTATTCTAGTCCAGAATTTTCCATATGAATTTTAGAATAAGTCTGATGACTTCTACCGAAAAAGACTGCTGGGATTTTGATTAAATTATGTTGGATCCATACACAAATTTGAGAACTGACACTTAACAATAGTCTTAAAGAAACATGAATATGCTATTTCTTTCCATTTAATTCTTAAGTTTTCTCAACAATGTTTTGTAGTGTTTAATATATACAAACTTTGCATATCTCTTTCCTCAGATTTATTCCAAATATGTCATACATATTTATGATATCAGAAATAACATTTTAACTTTTTATTTATTTTTTAAAGTTTTATTTAAGTAATCTCTACACCCCACACGGGGCTCGAACTCACAACCCTGAGATCAAGAGTAGCATGCTCCTCCAAACTGAGCCAGCCAGGTGCCCTGGTATCAGAAATAGTATTATAAAAAATTAATTAATTAAGTAATTGTTATTTATTTATTTCTCTCCAGGAGAGAGCCAAGCAGACTCCCTGCTGAGCATGGAGCCTGATGTGGGGGGCTCTATCCCATGACTCTGAGATCATGACCCGAGCTGAAATCAAGAGCTGGATGCTTAACTGACTGAGCCACCCAGGTGCCCCAGAAATAGTATTTTTAAATATCAATTTCCAAGTGTTTGCTGTTAATATATAGAAATACAATTGGTTTTTGTATGTTTATCTTGTATCCCACAACCTTGCTAAACTCTTTTAGTTGTAATAGCTTTTTGCAGATTTTATAGAATAAAAAAACCCAATAATGGTATTTGATAATAGACATAATTTTACTTCTTTCTAATCTGGATGTTTTTTCATGCCTTGCTAGCACTGTACAATGTTGAACAGAAGTTGAGAGTTTTGTTTTGTTTCTGATCTTATAAAGAAAATATTCAGTCTTTCATCACCAAGTATGATGTTAGCTGTACATTATTTGTGAATATCCTTTGTTGGACTGAATAAGTTTTCTTCTACTAGTATTCTGAAGGCTTTTATCAGGAAAGGATGTCGGATTTCATCAAATGTTTTCTCCATCTCTATTCAGATGATCATGTTTTCTTCTTAGTTTTATTAAAATGGATTATATTGATTGATTTCTGCATTCCTGGTCATGATGATTATTTTTTCTATATATTGTTGGGTTTGATTTGCTAAAATTATCTTAAGAATTTTGCATCTATTTTTATGAGGGATATTGGTCTGTAGCTTTTAATTCTTTGTTTGATTTTTGGTACTATTTCTTCTTCAATAGTTTGGGATAGTTTGTATTGAACTGTTCTTATTTCTTCCTTAAATTTGTGCCAGAATTCAACACAGCAGCAACACACTGCAAATCTGGGTTTTCTTTGTGGGAAAGGTTTTAACTAAAAATTCAATCTCTTTAATAGGTAACCTGAATAGCCCTATTTCTATTTCTTCTTGAGTGTGCTTTGGTACTGTATGTTTTTCAAGGAATTTGTCCATTACATACAGGTTGTCAATTATATTGGAATAATACTGTTAGGAGAGGAACCACAGTATCTTCTACTCTAGTCTAATTTGCCCCATTAGTGTTCTGAGTACTCTATCTGGAGCCCCATGAATTATGAGGTTATTTACTCTGGCTCACAGAACAAGAATGATTACAGGTTCTACAAGCACTCTGAGGATTATTCCCTCTAATCTTTTCAGGTGGTTTTAGCCTTCACTACTTTCCTGACAAATATGCACTGATTGGTTCTCAACTGAAGACTTGGGTGGGACTCTGCAAATCTGCATTCCCTGTCTATGCAGCTCTTTGTTTTCTGGTACTCTAGCTGTCCAGCTGTTAGATTTCCCGAATTTTTGGCTCCATCTCCTCAGTTCAAAAGAGACTACCAAGAGGGTCCCCCCTCCGCCTTTGTGCTGTGGCCTGGAAATTCTTTCCAAACAATAAGCTGAGGTAATCATAGGGATCACATCATTCATTCATTGTCTCACAATGATCAATGTGAAGAGAGAACCTTGGTGGACAAGGCATTTTAAAATTTTTAATATTAAGGTTATCAGGAAAACTTTAAAGCATCATTAGTAGTATATAGCCTTCTGAAAAAGGGAAGGTGGTATCAGGTAGAAAATAAGAGCCAAGTTTGTTTTGTTTTGGCTAACTGTTGACATTTTGAAAATTTATGGTAAACACAGGTGTTTTTTTTTTTTAATTTTATTTATTTGAGAGAGGGAGAGAGTGCACACGTGCAAGAGCGCAAAATGGGGTGGGGAGAGAGGCAGAGGGAGAGGAAATGCAGACACCCCACTGAGCAGGCAGCCCAACATAGGGCCTGGGATCCCAGGACCTGGGATCATGACCTGAGCCAAAGGCAGATGCTTAACCGATTGAGCCACCAGGTGCCCCAATAAGCACAGATTTGATTGTTGTTTTGGGGGTGAGGGGGAGAAAGAAACATAAAACAATCCTATATGTATTCTCTGAGGAATATATTTTATACTTCATTGCATTTTAGAAATAAAATGTCCCTTTTTCTCCTGGAGACTTAAAGATAGTTTATGATTACTAAAGTATTCAAGGAGAACAATGAGAGGTGAGATTAAAGAAATAAAACAAAGCCACACTTGCTTTTTATAATCAATATGGACTCATTTACATTTATCCTTATTAAATTTCATCACTCAACTGATATTTCCAGTCTATTAAAGTTTTCAAAAGTCTCATTTTGACATTCAACTTACTTGATATTTGTTAAGGTATTGCATTATTTGCATTCTCTGCATTTGCATTATCTGCAAATACAGCTTTATCTGAATCACTGATAGCTGAGCAAAGCTCAGAATAAACACTGAGACATATCACTAGAAAACTATTTATTTATCAGCAGAAATTTTGAGACTGGTT
The DNA here is from genome assembly GCF_009762305.2 of Zalophus californianus. Taxonomy (NCBI): domain Eukaryota; kingdom Metazoa; phylum Chordata; class Mammalia; order Carnivora; family Otariidae; genus Zalophus; species Zalophus californianus. The sequence continues at coordinate 35,109,268 of NC_045609.1, read as the reverse complement.
CAACAAAATACCAAATAATTGCCCTGTATCCAATATTTATTATCCTATAATCCATATTATGACAGATGGTCTCAAATATACTATACATCCATTGTTTATTGGTCTGCCATAATAGGCACTACATATCTACTGAAATGAATTTAAATGAATAGTAATTACACCAACAAAGTAAAAAGCTATCCTGACATGACTTGTAACTTGTAATTTTACAACTTCCTCTTCTAGGTAGGGAAAAACGATTCCTTTAATTTTCTATACTATATATAGATTATAATAGCATAATATCTCTACTATTCTCTAAGTCCTAGTCTAACTTTACTGGTTTGTAGAATAAATCATTTCAACAATGTGGCAAAATATATATAAGACAAAATTTTACCATTTTAAATGTTCAATTCAGTGACATTGTACATTCATAATGTTGTGCAACCATCACCATTATCCATTTCCAGACCTTTTTTGTTATCCAAAGAAGCTCTGTACCCATTAAGCATAACTCCCAATTCCCCCTTTCCTGCAGTTCCTGGTAACCACTATTCTACTGCCTGTCTCTATGAATTTGATTATTCTAGGCACCTCATATAAGTGGAGTCCTGAAAGCCAAACTGTGGAAAGAGCCGAGATGCCCTTCAAAAGATGAATGGATAAAGAAGATGTGGTCCATATATACAACGGAATATTACTCAGCCATCAGAAAGGATGAATACCCAACTTTTGCATCAACATGGATGGGACTGGAGGGGATTATGCTAAGTGAAATAAGTCAAGCAGAGAAAGTCAATTATCATATGGTTTCACTTATTTGTGGAACCTAAGGAATAGCATGGAGGACTTTAGGAGAAGGAAGGGAAAAATGGGGGGGGGAATTGGAGGGAGAGACGAACCATGAGAGACAATGGACTCTGAGAAACAAACCGAGGGTTTTAGAGGGGAGGGGGGTAGGGGGATGCGTTAGCCCGGTGATGGGTATTAAGGAGGGCATGTACTGCATGGAGCTCTGGGTGTTATAGGACAACAATGAATCGTGGGTCACTACATCAAAGACTAATGATGACTAACATAACATAAAAAAAAAAAAAGTGGAGTCCTTATAGGAAAATCCAGTCGTGTATGGCTTATTTCAGTTAACATAATGTTTGCAAAATTCATTCATGTTGCATTATGTATCAGGGTTTCATTTCTTTTTAAGGCTGAATAACAGTCCATTTTATGTATATACCAAATTTTATCCATTCATTTATCTATTGGAAATACTGCTGCCATAAATATTGGTGTGCAAGTATTTGAGTCCCTGCTTTCAGGACTTTTGGATATATACCAATTAGGAGAACTGCTGGATCATATGGTAATAATTCTATGTTTGACATTTTGAGGAACCACCAAATCGTTTTCCATAGCAGGAGCACCATTTCACATTCCAATCACCAATGCAAAAGGGTTTCAATTTCTCCACCTCCTTGGCAATTTTTTTCCCCTTCCATATTTTTGAAAATAATGTGTATCAAGTGGTATCTCATTTTGGTTTTTTAATGCATTTCAGTAATAATTAGTGATGGTAAGCATGTTTTCATGTGCTTATTAGCCATTTATGTATCTTCTTTGGAGAAATGTTTATTTAAGTCCTTTGATAATTTATGAATTGGGTTGTTTCCTTGTTGAGATATATATTCTAGATGTTAATCCCTTACCAGATATATCATTTGCAAATATTTCCTCTCACTCCATGGGCTTTCACTTTGTTTTTTTAAAGTTTTATTTAAATTCCAGTTAGTTAACATACAGTGTAATATTAATTTCAGATGTGCCTTACAGTGATTCAACACTTCATAGTGGCCTCACAGAATGAATTTGGAAGTTTTTCTTCCTTTTCTATTTTTGGAATATTTTGAGAAGAATAGGTATTAACTTTTTATTAACTTTATTATTTTTTTAAGATTTTATTTATTTGAGAGAGAGAGAGAAAGAGTGAGCAGAGATGCAGAGGGAGAGGGAGAAGCAGACTCTCCACAGAGCAGGGAGTCTAAAGTGGGGCTTGATCCCAGGACCCAGGGATCATGACTTGAGCTGAATGCAGACACTTAACCCACAAGCCACTCAGGCACCCCTTAACTTTTCTTTAAATGTTTAGTAAAATTTGCCTTTGAAGCCATCTGGTCCTGGACTTTTGTTTGTTAGGAGGTTTTTTTTAAATTTTATTATGTTAATCACCACACATTACATCATTAGTTTTTGATGTAGTGTTCCATGATTCATTGTTTGTATATAACAACCAGTGCTCCATTCAGTACGTGCCCTCTTTAATACCCATCACCAGGCTAACCCATCCCCCTCCCCCCTCCCCTCTAGAACCCTCAGTTTGTTTCTCAGAGTCCATAGTCTTTCATGGTTCTTCTCCCCCTCCAATTTCCCCCCCAGGGAATTTTTGGTTACTGATTCAGTTTCCTTGCTTGTTATGGGTCTAAGTTTTCTATTTCTTCCTGTTTCAGTTTTGGTAATTTATATGTTTCTAGGAATTTATCCATTTCTTCCAGGTTGTTCAATTTGTTGGCATATAGTTTTTCAACATATTCTAATTGTTTGTTATTTCTGTGGTGTTGGCTGTCATTTTTCCTTTCTCATTTGTGATTTTATTTATTTGGGTCCTTTCTCTTTTCTTTTGATAAGACTGGGTTGAGGTTTATCAATTTTATTAATTTTTTCAAAGAACCAGCTCCTGATCTGTTCTATTTTTTTTTAGCTTCTATATTATTTACTTCTGTTCTTTTTTTTTTTTTAAGATTTTTTATTTATTCATGACAGACAGAGAGAGAGAGAGAGAGAGAGAGAGAAGCAGAGGGAGAAGCAGACTCCCAAGGAGCAGGGAGCCCGATACGGAACTCGATCCCGGGACCCCGGGATCATGACCTGAGCCGAAGGCAGACGCTTAACCATCTGAGCCACCCAGGCGCCCTATTTACTTCTGTTCTAACCTTTATTATTTCCTTCCTTCTGCTGGCTTTAGGCTTTACTTTTTTTTTTTTTAAGATTTATTTATTTATTTATTTAAGAGGGAGAGAGTGCAAGCAGGGGGAGCGGCAGGCAGAGGGAGAGGGAGAAGCAGGCTTCCCCGCCGAGCAGGGAGCTGAATGTGGGGCTCAATCCCAGGACCCTGGGATCATGACCCCAGCCCAAGGCAGATGCTTAACTGACTGAGCCACCCAGGCACCCCTAGGCTTTACTTTTTTGATAGTGTCCTTTGATGCACAAAAGTTTTTAATTTTGATGAAGTCCAATTATTTTTTCTTGTCCTTGCTGTGCATTTGGAGTTTTGTTTTTTTTTTAAGTGAAGACCATTTTCGTATCATCAGCATTTTCTGCAGACCTAATAATCTGTGCCTCTATTTTCTTCTATTCTTCTAAATCTATGCCAAACTTTTAGCTTTATTCTCTGGTTCTATAAATGCTTTCCATCTTTTTTTTTACATGTGTTTAACAGATGTGAGCTTTTGGGGTTTTTTTTTTTAGATTTTTAAAATTTGAGAGAGAGTGCGTGTGTACACACAAGTGGGAAGAGGGGCGGAGGGAGAGAAAGAATCTCCAGCAGACTGTACTGAGCGTGGAGCCCCATGTGGGGCTCGATTTCACGACTCTGAGATCATGACCTGAGCCAAATCGAAGAGTCGGATGCTTAACCGACTGAGCCATGCACACACCCAAATGGGAACTCTAATTAAAGAATTTTCTGTGTCCTCTACAATGTTGTATTTCTAAGGCTCCTCCCTGTTTTCTTCCTAATTATGGTCATTTGATATTACAAAGTCAGAACTGAATTTTTGATGGTATTCAATCCTCCCAAGTTACCTTTAATTATAAAGTCTTTCTTTGGAATGATATTTATCTTTTTAAAAGTTTTAAAAATTTGTCTTTTTAAAGTACAGAGCATATATTTAAGTACTGCCAGTCTGATCTTTCCTAACTACAGAGAACTCTGAGTTCAAATATCAATTTCTCCCAAGGATTCTCAGGCCACCATACTGATGACCAATTCTTTCATGTTGTTTTATTTATTTTTTTTTAAAGGGCAGATTAGCACTTTTCCTAGTTACTTCCTTTTTCCTTCAGAAAATAAAACTAGCAATAAAGGAAATATGAAATGTAGATTTTAATCAAATGAGACTTCCAGCAGATACCAGTAGTTCAAGGCCATTACCACTATTTCTTGCCATTGTCAGTTTATAAATCATCAAGAATGTAGCATTTCCTTCAAAGTGTCTTTGAAGATATTCATACCATATTATTTCTACAAATCACCAAGGTGATCTCATAAATTATGTTGAGGTCAAATTTATGTTATTCTATACAGACAACACAGTTATCTTATTTGGATACAAAATCAGTGAATATAATCAAACTGTGTTACAATGGTATAATTCAAATCAAAATGGATTTCTGGGATAGTTAGTACAACATGTTCACTTTACACATAAAGACCCTGAGATTCATGAAAGTTAAGTGATACTGCCCAGGTCACAAGAAGATATACTGAAGGTCTCTCTTTTTTTCTGGTTCATGGATGTTTAAAGTCTATAGGTTAAACAGAAGCTATAAATACTATGTGAGCAAAAAAATTATTTTCCACTAATTTAGAATAAAAGAAAGTATAATCTTGGTAAAAAGGAAAAGCTGTGAAAGTTTTTAAAAAAACCCTATTTTATCACCTTCAAATACAACATACAAATATTAGCAAAAATGATATTAATAAAAAATTAATACAAATTATAATATACCAACATTTACTCATAATTTAGACTCATACTTTGAATAAATAGTTAAATTCATAAAACATTAATTTTATACCAAATGCCCCTTACCTTAGTCCATGAAAATTTCAGGGGAAACACTATTTAACTGGTCAGAAGAAAAATCAGTTGATGTGAAGGGATCAGGATAAGGGGAAGGGTTGATTGAAAGGATGAAAGGGGTGACAGAAATGATTTTTATCTTGATCGTGGTCATGACTACATATCAGGTATGCATTTGCAAAAGTTCACAGAAATGTACATTAAAAAGAGTTAATTTTATTATATGTAAATTATAAACCTCAATAATCTAACCCTTTAAAAGACCAATTTTTTACTATGAAAGAAAACTAGTATATACTGAATACTAAAAATACTGAATTAGAGGGGTCCAAACTGAGGCAGTTTTGTTGTGTAATTTTCAATTATATTTATGCAAATATTTCAGTTTTTAATCTCTAAACTTATACACAAACCAAAAAAAACAGAAAAAGACCACTTATTTTTTTAAAAAGTAACTCACCGTCTCATTTCCAAAAAGTATGTCAATATAAGGCATAACTTTCATCAATGATTCCTTGTAGAACTGACTAATAAATGGTGCAGACAAATTCAAAGTGAAAACTCTGTTGTTTTCAGAAGCATGTTTAGCCACTTTTAATACCGACTCTGGGGAAACTGTAAGGAAAAAGCCCTGGATAAAGAAAAAAAGGAGGGGAAATTAAAAATGCCATCTCCACAGAGTCATTCTTGGTCAGAATAAAAGACACCTATAAAAACTACAAACGTCTATATAACATAAACTTTAAAATACAATTATAAAATTCAAGGCAGGGCGCCTGGGTGGCTTAGTCGATTAAGCGTCTGCCTTCGGCTCAGGTCATGATCCCAGGGTCCTGGGATCGAGCCCCACATCGGGCTCCCTGCTCCGTGGGAAGCCTGCTTCCCCCTCCCCTACTCCCCCTGCTTGTGTTCCCTCTCTCGCTGTGTCTCTCTCTGTCAAATAAATAAATAAAATCTTAAAAAAAAATAAATAAAATGCAAGGCAGAAAGCAGCAGCATTTGATTAGAAGAAAAATCTATCATTGAGTACAATATGCTTAGTGTGTGCCATTATGTCAGAGTATAACACATTACTTACTTCATATTAGATCTGTATACTCAATACTGAAAGAATTCTGGGAATCCACATAAGAAAAAATATTTCAAAGGTCTCATTTGAGACAATAATTACATTTAAATTACAGAAATAGTAATGAAGGCAGATTGGATTCTTTTAGCTTCTTATGAACAGTTTGGATTCTTATAAGCGACATACTATTTATTAAAAAATGAAATTAGTTTAGAAATGAAATTAGTTTCCTAAAATCATAGCTTGTTAACTTATGCCTAAAATGAATTTTTTAGGAAGATCCTGAGTTGAAAATTTCACATAATGAGAAAATAATACAGTAATAATAGAAAAATATTTTAGTTAAAATTTTGTCAGGAAAGCTGTATTTTAAAATGCTATTTATCTACATTTTAAACATTAATAAAAGCATTTTAAAAATAGATTTATACCTTCTAGATAAAAGTGTAAGCAAAGACATGGATGCTTACAAAGGAAATTGGTTTGAATGGTGCACAAGAGAGTGAAGGAATACACAAAGAGCAACAGAAGATAAAGTCAGAAAGGCCAGGTGAGTCAAGAATGCAAAAGGCCTTGAATGGCAGGTGAGGAGTCAGGGTAGGGTGGGGAACAATGATGGGTAATGAAGATTTCCTTGAAAGAAAGGAATAACAAGCTTGTGTGAAAATTTAAAGGAAAGTTGATCTGGATAGCAACAATTCAACGACAGTCAAAAGCAGAAAAGAAAAACGTAAAGGAGAGTACAAGAAGAAGGCAAATAAGGACAGTAAATGATGACAGAGAAATCCAACAAGGAAAATTTTTAAGATACTTAAAGGTACTGAATGCTATCAATGGATAGAGAAAGAAAGGATGAGCAAATGCCACTGGATTTGATGATTAAGAGAAAGTACTTATGGGATAAATGTTAAAAAAAAAAAAAAGTCAGGGGCGCCTGGGTGGCTTAGTCGGTTAAGCATCTGCCTTCAGCTCAGGTCATGATCCCAGGGTCCTGGGATTGAGCCCCGCATCGGGCTCCCTGCTCCGCGGGAAGCCTGCTTCTCCCTCTCCCACTCCCCCAGCTTGTGCTCCCTCTCTCGCTGTGTCTCTCTCTCTCTGTCAAATAAATAAAATCTTAAAAAATAAAATAAAATAAAATAAAATAAAGTCAGCTGTTAAAGAATGGTGAGAAAGTAGGGGTAAAAATTAAAAATTATTTTGGAAGATTTATCAATGAAAATTAATAGACTCATCTGAAACTTACTGATTTACTGAGCAATTATTGTGTTCCAGGCACTACACTAAAAGTTTTATGTATATTAACCCAATTATTATCATTTTTTCCTTGTATCAAATGTATGAGATGGAGACTGTTATTCTCATTTTTATGAATAAAAAGGGCAAAATAGGCATGTGAAGAAATGTCCCCCCAGGTCATACAGTTTATATGTGATGGAGCTTAGATTCAAATGACTAGAGATAATGCCCCTGGTTTGAATAAGTAATTGAAAAGAAAAGAGAAGAAAGATATTTTACTGGGGGGAGAGGAGTGGGAGAGTTGTTTTTAAGAATAGCATTAAGTTGGAGCATTTCTGATCTTTAACAAGAAGGATCTACTGGAGAAAGAGAAGAATGAAGAAGCAAGATAAGGAGGATGATTAGAAAGAACAAGGAACCAGAGGAGTTAGGGCAGTGGGAACCAGAAGGAAAGAAGAGTTAAGCTTATAAACGGAAGAAATAATCATGCAAATGTAAAGGAAACTTCTTTTAAAATTACAAAAGGGGTACTGAAATATTCAACTACAACTGAGGGACTAACCACTTTCATTATGTAAACTTTAGAAAAAATTTTTTTTCTATTACTTTCAAATTGAATATTAAAAGAATATTAAAAAATTAACTTTGAGGCAGGAGTCATGTATACTTGGATTTGAAGGGTTTATTGCCCTTATAAACTCTGAGATATTAAGAGAGAATTTTCCAGTATAATTGTTTCTTATTAAAGTATTGCTAATGAAATTCTAATAAAAATGTTTCCTTATTATAATAACATAATATCTTCTCATTATTTTAAAATCCATTTATTATTTACCAATATTCAACTGTTCTAAAAGGTAACAAGTCTTAGTCCTAGGTGACGTTATTTTTTAAATGTTTTCACCTTACTTTTTTAACCAACTACCATGTCACTTGCAAACTATGAACATCCAAGCTGTTTCCTTTGCTATTTTTGTCACTTGGAGAATTAAAATGAACAGTTTATATAGCATCTTGTCTCCATAGTAATATGTATGTACTTGCTTTTTAGTCTTTCATTTAATGAGGAGCGTTTAAAGCTAACCCCCCTTCCATCTCTCCCCAAACTGTTCCAGCATGAAATAAAAACCTCCCAGAGCTAGCATTCTGCCAGCTGTGGATTAACCACAGACAACCACAGAATGGTCTACACAAATAGTAACCTGGTCAAATAATTAGGCTTCTCACCAACTTTGGACTGAAAATTTGATCTGTGCTAAAATACATCTGATTGTAATTTAAGGTACTGAACAGTATGCCCCTGGAGTCCAAATCTGGCCTCATTCCAAATGTGTGTATGTGTGTTTTACTTTAAAATGCAACACAAGAGTATTGTGATGTGGACAATATAACTTCCTAAATTGTTTAAATACTAAATATTTACTTAAAGTAAAACAAGAGACTATTTAAAAATTGAATTAATTTAAATTGTGAATTTCCCTCATTTAAAAGCTGATAGTTTTTTATATATTCTTTATAAAATTGACAAAATGGATTTGTGTTCCATTATAGTGCAAAGACTTAAAATTGATGCCAACCATAACTTTTCTTCCTAGATTTATATCCTTTGCTAGGCGACACGTTCTAGACTGTATTATCATCAAAAATAAAAACAGTGCCATTATAAAAAAATTTTTTTGAAGTGTCAGGTTTGCAATAAAAACAGGCCAATGTTTATATGGCTATAGTTTAGAAAAATACTCTATATAATCAACAAACTCTTGTGATTTTTCTAATTAGGGGTTTCAGTCTATACAACAGTTAATCCTATTACTCTTTGTCCCTATGAGTACCAGAAAGCAAAGCAGATTCTAACACTTAAGAGATCTGATAATATTAATCAGTATTGAGAGTGAGGGAAGACGATTTTATCCATTAAAATGGTAAAACAAAACAGAATAAAAAGGAATAGGAGGAATGGGGAAAGACTAAGGCAGAGCCAAAGAACCATTTTTGCATCACCAGACTTAATACTTAGAAATCTCAAATACATGTGTTTGAACTGCACAGGTCCACTTACACGGATTTTTTTGGATAAATATAGCACAGTCCTACAAATGTATTTTCTCTTCCTTATAATTTTCTTAATAACATTTTCGTTTCTCTAGCTTACTTTATTATAATATGTATTTAATAGACTGTTGATGTTATCGGTAAGGCTTCTGGTCAACAGTAGTTAACTATTATCAGTAGTTAAGTTTTGGTGAGTCAAAAGTTATACGCACATTTTTTGACTGTGCAGGGTGCTGGCACCCCTAACCCCTGTGTTCCTCAAGAATTAACTGTACATATGGGGCGCCTGGGTGGCTCAGCCGTTAAGTGTCTGCCTTTGGCTCAGGTCGTGATCTCGGGGCCTGGGATCAAGTCCCGAGTCAGGCTCCCCGCTCCGCGTGAAGCCTGCTTCTCCCTCTCCATTCCCCCTGCTTGTGTTTCCTCTCTCACTGTGTCTCTCTCTGTCAAATAAATAAATAAAATCTTAAAAAAAAAAAATCAACTGTACATAAATTTGTCATCCAACTACTCTAAGTATTTCTTGGTGTAGTTTAATTTTTAAAAAAGATTTATTTATTTATTTGACAGAAAGAGAGAGAGAGAGAGTGAGCACAAGCAGGGGGAGAGGCAGGAAGCCCCATGTGGGCTCGATCCCAGACCATGGGGAATCATGAGCTGAGCCAATGCAGCCGCTTAACCAACTGAGCCACCCAGGTGCCCCTCTTGGTGCAGTTTAATTGCTACACAGGAGGATGTAAGAAATTAAACTGTTTAAATTGCTCTTCTTGCTCTTTACCAGTATATACTTTAATTCAGGAAAATCATTTGATGTTCTTTTTAATTGTCCTTACCTAAGAGCACAAATTCTTTTTATTATTTCCATTAACAATTATCTAAAGAATAGAGGTGTGTGTGTGTGTGCACATGTGCTCATATACATTGTAAATTTTAGGGATTTTTGGAAGTATAAAAATAAAAGCAAACAAAAGACCAGGAAAAACGTCTACAGTAAGTATGACACAGTGTTAATATCTTTAGTCTACAAAGTTTTAAAAATAGATTAAGAATTAAACAAACCTGAGGACACCAATAGATAAATGTGCCAAGAACATGAAAATGCATTCCATTAAAAGCAAAAAAGAAATACACTGATAAATAAATATATAGACAAGTATTCCTTTCTAGCAATTAAAGAAACAACATGGTGAAGAAAGGTTCTTCAGTGATGAAGAAAGGTTGGTGAAATTAATATATTAATACTGCCGGTGGGAGTGCAACTGACACTTTCTCAGAAAATAATTTGAAAATACACATGAGAAACCACAAACAAATTCATACTCTTTGACCCAATAATTCTATTTTTGAGAGTCTACTTTAAGGAAATAATCTAAAATATGGGAAAATATTAATTCATGAACATATCAGTACACTATTTTACTGAAAATCTGGAAACAGTGTAAATACTTAATGATTGAGAAGGAAATAGTCAAGAAAGAATTAGCATATTCTATTTTATCACTCTAACCCTGGCTGTTGATCATTAATAATGTGGCTAGTTAAAAAAAAATGTTACTAGTTCAACTGAAGATCTGAATGTCAAATTTTATTTAATTTTAATTTAAATGTAAGAAGACATGTAGCTAATGAGCACGTGCAATGTGGCTAGTGTGACTGTGGAACTTGATTTTAATTTAATTTATTTAAATTTAGAAATAGAAGCTGCTAAACATAATTTTATTGTTTTGGTAGGTCTACATTTCATTTTGATCATTGACAATCTAATGACCGAACTGATTGCTGTAAATTTAAGATAGACACCAATTTTAAAGGCTTAGTATGAACAAAAGAATGTCAAGAATATAATAATTTTATATAATTACATGTTGAAATGAAAAATATTTAGTTATATTAAGATAAATAAAATACATTATTAACATTAATTTTACCTGTTTCCTTTTACTTTTTCAATGTGGTTACTAGAAAATTTTCAACTATATGTGACATATTTCCGTTGGAAACTGCTGCTCTAGAGAATAACTTTGAAAATTTTTAAAATTATGATTATGGAAAAATTATGATTATGAAAACTAAGTGGAAAAGTGGAAAATGTTTACACCACATAAATGTTAAATGAAACATAAAGCATACAAATAGTGTGCACAAAATACGGTTATAAAGTACACTAAATCAAAAGGAAAAAAATGGAAGAGAATACACCCAGATTAAAATGGTTAAATGTGAGTAGAAAAATTACGAATAACTTTAATTTTTTTTAATTTTTCAAATTTTGGTGATGCCATTCAATTCTCTTCTGATAAAAATTATTTAAAAGACAAAATATTTTGTTATTTGAAGTAAATCTCTACACAAACAAGAGATGTTTATAAATGGTGAGAAGCTTAATTCAATAAACAAGAGTCAGCACATAAACAGCTGGGAGTAAGTCTATCTTGCTTCTTCAAGAAGATGGCAGAAAAAAGGAAAAAACTAAATATGAGACTGGTGACTTTGGTAAACCTAAATCACTATTCACAACAGCAAAAGAGAAAATTAAGAAGGAAGTGTGGTAACAGAAAAATATTTGGCCAACCAAAGAGTGCTCCCAAACCTGGACTACCAATGATGAGAGGGCTGAGAGTTTCAGATGGCTGTGTCTGAAGGCATACCACTGTTGTCTGTTCTAAAGAACATATTTAGTCTGTTTTCCATAGCCTGATGAAGGTGCCATAGTAACACTTGTCAGAGAATGAGGCTGAAAGAATGAATAAGGGGCGCCTGGGTGGCTCAGTCTGCCTTCGGCTCAGGTCATGATCCCAGAGTCCTGGGATCGAGCCCCGCATCAGGTTCCTTGCTCAGCGGGAAGCCTGCTTCTCCCTCTCCCACTCCCCTTGCTTGTGTTCCCTCTCTCGCTGTGTCTCTCTCTGTCAAATAAATAAATCTTAAAAAAAAAAATGAATAAATGAGAAGCCAAAGAACAAATACAACCACCAAATAGTATGTTTTCTTCTTCTTAATAGGATCTACATGTTTTGTACATCTCCCAGAGAGTGTGAAATGTATTTCCTTATAGGAGAGAGAGGACCAAATATGAATTATGACAAAGCATAGTTCCTATGTGCTTGTAAGGAAAATACTGACTTTGACAACCATTAAGATAATGTATAAATTGTTTACAATACAATGTTATGATATGCACTACACTTCATACCAATGACAGCAATAGAATCACTAAAAGAAAAAAGCCAGAACAAATGCATTAGCAAATGCTTGTTACCACTGACTGAACGTAATGCATCAACGGAACAAAATAATTTGCCTAGGTCTTCCTGCCTATGTGGCTCCTTTTGGAAGCATCAGTGAAATCACTCATTCCACATACATTTTAATCTTTAGGAATTAAAATACCTTCAATCTTAACTATTCTATGAACGTATAAGTTAGCTTTTCTTCCATCTGAAATAATCCCCTGAAAAAGCATGTAACAGGAGGCAGCAAGACATAGTGGAAAGAAGATAGGTTTTAGAGGGACATACATAAGATATTAATCACAGCTTTGCTGGAAGTGAAAGGCAGTGTTAGACATCCTGCAAGTCCATTTCTAGGGGAAAAGATAAGGAAAACGTGGTAAATGCACACTATTATATAGAGATTAAAAGCAATAAACCAGAAATATATACATCGGATTGGACAAGCTATATAGTTCATACTTTTATATATTGTGCATAATGTAAACACATATCTAAAAAATGATACATTTTTCAAGGATATAAAACTCATATCAAACACATTAGAGTTCCCATGGTGAGAAGAGGAAAAGGATTAGGGATCAGGAATGATAAGAAAAATAAAATAATTAGAGAGGAGCCATGTCTAAGCCAGATGAAAATAATTTGACAGGATTCACTCAATTCTTAGCATCAGAGAGTTTAAACAAACCAGTATACTTACTTACTTACTTATTTATTTATAAGCAAACTCTACACCCAGCATGGGGCTTGAACTCAACAACCCTGAGACCAAGAGTAGCATGTTCTACCCACCGAGCCAGCCAGATACCCCAACAGCATACTTATTTTTAACACTTTCGCCAATCTGACTACTATTTAACTGTGATTTGGGGTTATGTAACTTCCCTAGGCCTCACCTCATTGCTTTCATCTGAAAAATGGGAATGGTAATACCTATCAATGTCATTGTAAGACCTAAATGAGTGCTTAATACAATGTTTGTCATGTTATATGTGCTTCACACGTTTCCATTTTATTATTACTATTTCTGTAGTAATATGAAGAACATTAGAAAGTTGTTTTGTTTTTGCATGAATGGTGAGTTCTACAGTTATAAGTCGTACTTACAATACTGAACAAAAGTATGCTCTTTAACGTCAATATACAGTTTGATATTTCCTTTGAAATATAAAAACATAAAATCCATCATTCCCTTTCCAAAAGCTCTGCCTCCTCTCTTTCCTTGATTTAATCATCCTATATCCTGCTGACAGATTAATCACCCTAATCACTCTTCTTTTCCTAGCAAATTAAATCCAAATGCCTCACACCCCAGCATTCAAAACTCTCCACAAAATACTCCAACTTCCACAGTAAGCCAGCTGTAACCTCTATTACTCCACAACATATGTCCTTGCTTCAATCATAATGATTTGTTTCTCCCAAAAGAAGTCTTCTGACTCTTTATATTGTTCTTTCTATCCGAAATATCCACTACCTCTACCTGTGGAATTTTACCACTCCATCAAGACCCATTTAAATCTATATTTAAATCTGAATTTCATCCCAAAAAGACTTAACTACGTTCCCACCAAGATGTACTCATTCCTCATTGAACCTCCTTAATATGTAATATGAATTTTATTTTGTTTATTTTTAAACAACTTGCATTTGCCTTATCTCCCTTACCTGACTGTAAATAACCTTAAGGGCCAGTATACTTTTTAAAATGTTTGCTCCAGTACAAAGCACAGTGTATACAGTATACAGATAATTTAAAAATATCTGGTTAAATTTTTATTGAGAGTCCATCTAGATTCCCATGTAACTGGAATGCTATTTTGAAAAAAAGAAAAGAAAAAAGAACTGCTGCATTTTCACATGCAAAGAGAAGAGTATATTCATTTCAGAGCTGGACAACTCTTTAGTTCAGAGGATCTGAAACTTTCTCAGTTCCTAGCACCCTTAGGGTATAAGTAATTTTTTTCATGGTGCTCTAAGACAGGCCTAACAGTTCTAGGTGTTTTGTTTTGTTTTGTTTTTTAACAGTCAGGTCCAAATGACCTAATAAGTACTGATAATGGAAATAAGTACTGAAAATGGAAATAATTTACCCTACACAAGAGAAGTAAATCTGAGTATAAGGGTGGCATTCTGGGGAGCAGAAGTAAGAGGATTTTACAGAAATGCACTCTGACTGGATGATGGCAGTGGGGTACCCTGAAAGTAAAATACAACCAATGAAAACTTGCCTGTGGCTGGGATGCCCTAACAACTTTAGCAGTGATGATACCTAGTAATCAATTTTCATTTGTTTTCTAACCTATGTAGTGTTAAAATCCCTCTCTGCTAACCTAAACTTGCCATAAAAATTAGCTCTTCACCTTCCAAATGTGTAAATAATTTTTCATTTATGCTCAATAAAGTTTGGATTTAAGAATTATTATCTTTGGGGCGCCTGGGTGGCTCAGTTGGTTCAGCAACTGCCTTCGGCTCAGGTCATGATCCTGGAGTCCCGGGATCGAGTCCCGCATCAGGCTCCCTGCTCGGCAGGGAGTCTGCTTCTCCCTCTGGCCATCTTCCCTCTCATGCTCTCTGTCTCTCATTCTCTCTCTCTCAAATAAATAAATAAAATCTTAAAAAAAAAAAGAATTATTATCTTTGTCCTCAAATCCAATGTTTAATGTCTAATCAATTTTTTAAAAAGATTTTATTTATTTATTTGAGAGAGAGAGCAGAGTGAGAGTGACCAGAGCCAAAGGCAGACGCTTAACTGACTGAGCCACCCAGGCACCGATATCCAATCAATTTTTAACTCTGTAGTAACTCTTCCAACTATGCCATCTTTCTCATTAATATAACATTAGTATTAACTTCCCATTAATATACCCTCATTATTTTGTAAACACTACTGCAACAGCTTCCTGTTTTGGCAAAATTCCTTGGTTCAAAGACCTTAAATGGCTCATTTCTTAATAATACATTTAAGTTCCTGACATGGCATTAAAAATTCTCTAATCTATCTTTCCTACATTACCTCTGATGATTCACCTTCATGAAACTCTTATTCTGACCACATGGGTCTTCTAGCTAGCCTAAGTAGAAATCCTATACTTTCCTATATACTTTCATTTGCTGGTGATATTTATTCACTCTCTAGAATCTGTTCTTTACCTTCCACTTAGTCAACAAAAGCAAGGGTTGGCAAATGTTTTCTGTTAAAGGCCCAATAGAAAATATTTTAGGTTTGTGGGGCATATGATTTCTACTGCGAAAACTCAACTTTGCTATTGTAGCGCTAAAGCAGTTATATACAATACAAAGAAGACTGGGCATGGCTGTGTTTGAATAAAACTTTATTCACAATAATAGGCAGTGGGTGAAATCTGGCCCAAGGGTCATATTTGCTGACTCTTGAACTAAAGGGAAAGAAAGAAACACACACTACTAAGTGGAAATGAAAACAATCACTAAAATACAAAGAAAGTTGGTAGAGAATATTAGCAGGAAATCCAATGTAGGGCATAATGACTGTTAGTTTCCTCTTAATAATAAAGAGCATGAAGAAATTGAAGGTTAAAGTGGGTTTAGAGAGAGAATGAAACTAGAATTATATTTCCAGATGTCCTATCTTGAATTGAGAACATCTGACTATTTTCTGAGGTTAGCACTAAGACAACACAAGTTGCTACATTTGAGTAGTACACCCATTTTCCATAGCATACAGATATCTTGTTTTAGGTGTTGTTGCTCCCCATCTGCACCCCTCCATCCCACTCAATGCTTTTCCCTAGAAGTAGAGGAAGTGGTAGAATGTGTTAATAAAGCTAACCAATATTTCTGAAGACAATTTTTGAATTTTTAAAAACAAATCATAATTGGAGTGCCTGGCTTGATCATCTGGGTGAACATGTGACTCTTGATCTTGGGGTTGTGAGTTCAAGTCCCACGTCGGGCACAGAGATTACTTAGAAAAACAAACAAACAAATCATAATCGTGGTAGAAGCCTGGGGTTCACAAACCAGGCAACTGTAGACTATAGTTAAAATACAGGGTGGCTTCTTTGATTGCCAAGGTATTACAGAGAGCAGTGCTCTTTTAATTTCAAACTTTGGCCTGCTTCTTGGCAAATTACTAAAATAAACACTGCTATTCTCACTTTTTAAAAAAGTAGCTGGCACAAATGAGCTTTCTTTGTCTTTATTTTTATGTAGACGTAAAAACTGGAGTAGTATATTCCCCTGAAATACAAAAAATAGCAACAGATAATATAGTAGCTTGTTATAGTTAAAAAAAAGAAATGAGACTAGAAATTCTAGTCTAGGTTTTAAACAAGCTACTTTGAAACATTTGAGCAATATATTTAATCTTGAGCTCTGGTTTCTTCAATTACAAAAACAGATAAAAGGTTGGGTGGATGATCTTCAGAGACCCTTCCAACTCAAAAATAGAATTCAGGGATGCCTGGCTGTCTCAGTCAGTAGATGCAACTCTTGATCTTGGGGTTGTGAGTTCAAGAACACACTGGGTACAGAGTTTACTTAAAATAAATAAATAAAGGGGCATTAAAAAACTAGAACTCAGGTTTAAAATTAACAACTGTTAACTGAGGTGAAATTCATATAACATAAAATTAACCATTTTTATTTAACTTTTTAAAAGATTTATTTATGATTAGAGAGTGAGTGTGCATGTGCGGGGCAGGGGGAGGGGCAGAGGAAGATGAAGAGAGAATCTCAAGCAGACTCCCTGCTGAGAGCAGAGCCCAACTCAGAACTCGATCCCAAGACCTTGAGATCATGATCTGAGCCAAAATCAAGAGTTGACGCATAACCAACTGAGCCACCCAGGTGCCCCAAAATTAACCACTTTAAAGTGAACAATTCAATGTCCTTTAATACATTAACAATGTTGTACACCATCACCTCCATTTAGTTTCGAAACGTTTTCATCACCCCAAAAAAGAAACCCCCTAACTCATTAAAAAGTTACTCCTAGCCACTGGCAACTGCTAATCTATTTTTTGTTTCTATGGATTTATATATTCTGGGTTTTCATATAAATGGAATCATACATTATATGATCTTTTCTGTCTGGCTTCTTTCACTTCGCATAACATTTCTGAAGTTCATTCATGGTGTAGTATGTTGCATATTTGTTGCTTTTTATGGCCAAATAATATTCCATTGCAAAGACATCTCACAATGTGTTTATCCATCTATCTGCTTAGAGGCATTTGGCTTGCTTTCATAACTCATTTTTTTCCATAATATTTTTAGAAGCAATAAATAATATACATGTACATATCAAAAGTGCACTTCGAACATAGGAAAGAGCAAAACTGTCAATAAATACACTTACATTGACCCTGACATTTTCTCCTTTGTGCTGCCAGCATGTCAAAAGGAAAGGAAGGATTGCTTTTAGACTTGAATAATTTCTTTACTGCTGAAGCCAAACCTGATTGCTACCTGATTAATATCCAGCCACTCACAACAGTAGCACAAGAAGTCAAAAAGGTACAGATAACTCATGACACTAGCTATGAAAACTTTATGATATTGAAAGTTTGTATGTTAATGAAATATTATTTTTCAGATCATATATCACTTAGACATTGCCTTCTGGCTATTAAGTTATATGACTTGATATAATTTTTAAGATAAGAAGAGTGACTAAAATGCATTTTTAATACTGATATAGGGCAGTAGTTTTTTTTCTTTCTTTTTTAAGATTTTATTTATTTGACAGAGAGAGCAGCAGAGGGAGAGGGAGAAGCAGACTCCCCGCTGAGCAGGGAGCCCAATGTGGGGCTTGATCCCAGGACCCTGAGATCATGACCTGAGCTGACAGCAGCCACTTAACCAACTGAGCCACCCAGGTGCCTCTAAGACAGTAGTTTTCAAAGTGTAATTCCTGAATCAGCAGCTATAGTATCACTAGGAACTTGGTAAAAATGAAAAACTTAGGTCCCACCCCAGACCTATGCAATCAGAAAATGTGGGTGGGCACAGCAATCTGTTTTCGCAAGCCCTCCAGGTGGTTTTCATCCATGTTAAAGTATGAAAACCACTGATCTAGAATAATAAAAGATCCATTCATCATCCTTAAGACTCTTATCCAACATAGAGAAACTAAAAATCTTTATGAAGATGGCAAAGAGGGGACCCACTAAAAATATAAAACCTATCTGTAGTGGAGGAAATACAGGTTGTATCATTTTGTTCCAAGAGGTAGTTCTAACATTATCTAGACAAAAATTAGGATTAATTCTAGATATGTCTCCTGAGGCCAGGGAAACAAAAGCAAAAATAAACTAATGGGGACTACATCAAAATAAAAATCTGCATAGCAAAGGAAATAATCAACAAAACTAAAAGATAACCTCCGAATGGGAGAAGATATTTGCAAATGATGTATCTAATAAGGGGTTAGTATCCAAAATATATATATATATTTTTTAAATTTTTTATTGTTATGTTAATCACCATATATTACATCATTAGTTTTTGATGTAGTGTTCCATGATTCATTGTTTGTGCATAACACCCTGTGCTCCACGCAGAATGTGCCCTCCTCAATACCCATCACCAGGCCAACCCATCCCAGTATCCAAAATATATAAAGAATTGATACAACTCAATACCAAAAAACCAAATAATACAATTAAAAAATTGGCAGAAGACGTGAACAGACATTTCTCCAAAGAAGACATGGAGTTGGTCAGCCAACAGACACATAAAAAGATGCTCAACATTACTCATCATTAGGGAAATGCAAATCAAAACCACAATATCACTGCACACCTGTCAGGATGCCTAAAATCAAAAACACAAGAAACAAGTGTTGGTGAGGATGTAGAGAAAAAGGAACCCTTGTGCACTGTCGGTGGGAATGCAAACTGGAGCAAGCCACCGTAGAAAACAGTAGGGAGGTTCCTCAAAAAATTAAAAGAACAACCGTATGATCCAGTAATCACATTACTGGGTACTTACCCAAGGAATATGAAAAACCTAATTAAAAATGATATAGGCATGCCTATGTTTATAGTAGTATTATTTATAATAGTCAAATTACGGAAGCAGCCCAAGTCTCTGTTGACGAATGGATAAAGATTTGGTATATAAATACAATGGAATATTATTCAGCCATAAAAAAGAATGAAATCTTGCTATTTGCAATAACATGGGTGGATCTAGAGAGTATAATGTTAAGCAAAATAAATTCAGTCTGAGAAAGACAAATACTATATGATTTCACTCATATGTGGAATTTAAGAAACAAAACAAAGGGGAAAAAATAGACAAACCAAAAAACAGACCCATAATTATAGAGAACAATCAGATGGTTACCAGGGAGGAGTTGGGCGGGAGGATGGGAAGGATATTAAGAGTATGCTTATCTTGACGAGCTCTGAGTAACTTACAGAGTTGCTGAATTACTATATTGTACACATGAATCACTATATTGTACACCTGAAACTGATATAACACTCTATGTTAACTATAGTGTAATTAAAATAAAATAATTTTTACCAAAATTAGTTTGCCTATAACTATGACATCGGCCCAAACACAGCCATTCTACTATTATTTGGTCCATTTATTGGGCTTCCAAATTATTTCCCATGGAAAGAGGGTTCTGCAGCTAAAATATTTAAAATTAAACCTCAGAGAGGTTGCTTTACTTGTCCAAGGTCATACAACTAATGATTTGAGGAGGCACTAGAATTCCAGTTTACCGTCTCTTATCTGCTTACTTGCTTATATTCAATGATGCCATGTTCTATAAATAAATAATGAAACAACTTCAAAAAAAAAAAGGTCAAGGAGAATATAACTCAGATTGGGTTAAGCCTGGGGGTAAAATGAAGTACACAGCACAGGCATCTTGAATTAACTCTGAATCTAGTTCTAAGTTTCTTGACAGCCAAAGCAAAATGTTAAGACATCCAGTTACCTGGCTTTCATTCTTGAAGAGATGAAAAATAACATTTTTGTATGAGAAACATTTGGGTTTTTTTTTAAGATTTTATTTATTTACTTGACACAGAGAGAGAGAGAGCACAAGCAGGGAGGAGCAAAAGGCAGAGGGAGAGGGAGAAGCAGACTCCCCACTGAGCAGGGAGCTCAATGTACGGCTCGATCCCAGTTTTGGGATTACGACCTGAGCTAAAGGCAAACGCTTAACCAAATGAGCCCGGCACCCCAAGAAACATTTGGTTCTAAAACATACTTGTCATATGGTGCATAACATATAGTACACTGATTAATATAGAAGACTATGCTGTCTGCAACAACTTCTCAATAGGAAGTTCAGTCTATATATTGTAACACTCTTCAGTAAAAGACTATGGCCTTGATATTGAAACAACTCAGTGAAGGCAAAGCAGATGGGAGTAAAGACCAAGTAAATAGTTCTCTGATGTCTTAGCATAAAACTTGGAGTTTTTAGAATAAGGATAGACTCTATGTTCCTTAAATAATCCTCTATCAATATCAATTCTCTAAAGCATAGGGTGAGAAAACAGTTGAAGAGTAGACAATTTGAGGTTGTACTTTTTTTTATAAAATCTTTTTTTTAAATTTTATTTTATTATGTTATGTTAGTCACCATACATTACATCATTAGTTTTTGATGTAGTGTTCCATGATTCCTTGTTTGCGTATAACACCCAGTGAGTGCTCCATTCAATACGTGCCCTCCTTAATACCCATCATCAGGCTAACCTATCCCCCCACCTCCTTCCCCTCTAAAACCCTCAGTTTGTTTCTCAGGTTGTAATTTTTTCTAAGAGTCTTCTCATTTGCTACATGTTTCATAATACCAGGCCACCCACTCTATTATATAAGGAATAATCAAATTATTTGTCATGGGAATCTGCTTAGTGGTAAAACCTTTATGATTTATATAAGGTAAACGTCAGTATAAGAAGATATACATTACTGTTCTATAACACAATTTGCTCAAAGAGATTTTCACCAACTATTCTAGGTAGTACTACAATGTACTCAAACTTATCATTTTTATATGGCTTTATTTATTTTTAAACATAACATTCATCACTACCTAACATTATGTTATACATTCACTTATTTATTTTATTTGTTCTCTCTACTATTGGAATGTAGTATCTAGCAGGGCGAGAACATCTGTTTTATTCATTATTGCATCCCTAGAGCAATGCCGGGCATGTAGTTAGAAAAATATTTTAAATATTTTTTGAATGAATGAGTTTACTTAGACTGGAGAGAGGGGTGGAAAAAGAGATGGTATAAAGTTAAAACATATTAATTTGAGAAAACTAGGTAGCTGAAGCAAGGGCTGCCACCTATATTTATCTCTTTCCAAGACAGTACAGAACAAGGATGGAAAAATAAATCTACAAAAAACATGCCCTCAGCATAACCTGAAGACAAAAAAGAATGCCCAAACATCAAAATAACTACAATTAAAAAGAGAGAAACCACCAAGTTCCATTGTAAGATCTCTTACATTCATGCCCCATCCCCACTCTATCATGAGGCCTTGTGGAGAGCAAAGGTAGTTTGACAAAAACTGTTGGGTAAAGAGAATTTGGTAACTGGGCTAAAGGTCAAACTAAAACTACTGTCAGAAGGGTGATATCCATCCTAAATATGAAAATATTAAACAGGTATCCAAGTAGATCCGAGGAGGAAATTAAAAGTACACTAACTTTAAAGGGGTGTTCTTTAAAATGCACATTTCCTGAGGAAGAGAAAAAAGGCAAAAAAGAAGCCCCTTTGGCAACTAAGCAATGAAGATGAAAAGAAGGAAAGGGAAATTTTAGGGTTTTGAACGAGAGCACAAAGTTGGAGAACTCACAATCCCTAACCTATCCCAGAAGAAAAACATACTGAAAACAACTCTTATCCCCACTCCACAAAACAAATCTACTAAAGAATCTGCACTTTGATAGACTGATGGAAGAGGGTACTGTGTTTACTAGGAATCATTTAAAGGACCATAATACAGTCTCCCCCCGCCCCCCCCACATACACATAGCCACACTGACCAAGAGGAGTAACAGACAGCTACGAAACGTCAGAAATGAAAATCAATACATATCAACTGAGGAAAACTCCATCAAGGAAAATCAATCTGAGGCAGGAGAAAATAACAAGGCAATACCACAAATGGAATGAAATATAGTCAAACAAGCATTTGAAGATATGAAAACCCATCATGAATCTGAAATTCCAAAATTAAGAACAGAAATAAATAAAACAACAGAAAGAGAGTTGACTGAACTCAGCAAAGAGAAAGGAAGACAAAGATACAATCAATTCAGAAATGAAGAATAAATTACAGGGTGCCCAAGGAAGAATAAACTCAAATGAAAATTTAATAAGGGACACTGAAGAAAGGCAGGAAACTAAAAGAGAATGAAAATGAGATAATAAGGAGGTAAAAAGAGTCAGAGACGAATAATAGAAATAGAAGACAGGGAAAAGAGGAATAACATTCATACTGTTTGAATACCCTCCTCCCCCAAAATACAAGGGAACAAAGTTAATATTTAAAACTAATATCCCAAAAAACTTTTAAAGAATAAGAAAGACTTGAATCTAGACACTGAAAGGGCCCACTGGATACCTGGGAAAATGAACCCATAATGAGCAACCTGTAGATGTATCAGAGTGAAACTATTATATTTCAAGAATAAAAACCAGACCTCCAGGTACAATAATCAAATAATTTATAAAGGCAAAATAATTTGACTGGTTTTAGACTTTTCAAAACCAACATATGAAACAAGGCAACAATTGAGCAGCAAATTTTTAAAAATTCAAAGAAAGAGTAAACCAAAGATTTTTATATCCAGACAAGCTTTCCATTAAATATAAAGACTTAGAAAAACAGATTTTAATACACAGAATTTAGGTAATTCTGTGCCCATGAGTTGTTTTGAGGGGTCTGTTAGAGAAGGAGTTTTGAAATGATGGTAAACATTTAAAAATATATACATGTACATCTATGACTACAATAAAAATAGAAGTAAGGGTAAAAGAGTAAGGTACAAATTTTATATGTTAGGAAAAGAAGATTATATGGTACAAATTTTATTTGTTAGGATAAAAAGATAATAACCTAAGTAAATGTAACTAAAAATGATACAGAAGTTAACAGAATAAAATAAAGGGCTGTTATATACACAATAGATGAGAGTTAAAGCATACCACCCAGACAAACCAGACAGTAAAAGGTAAGTAAAATAACAGGGGACTTAGAAAAGATCAAAAAGATCATTTAAAAAGGTGTAAGTAGGGGTGCCTGAGTCTGCCTTCAGCTCAGGTCGTGATCCCAGGGTCCTGGGATCGAGCCCCGCATCCGGCTCCCTGCTCAGCAGGGAGTCTGCTTCTCCCTCTCCCTTTGCCTCTCCTCTCTACTTGTTCTCTCTCTTTCTTTCTCAAATAAGCAAATCGTTTTTTAAAAATGTTTAAGTATAAAGGTAACCACTAAAACAAAAATATAAATATAAACCTCTTCCTAATAAACACAGGCAACTTTTCTAAAATTTAAAAACAAAATCGTATTTTTCACAGGCAAACTTGATGAGTGAACTGAGAACATTCAAAAAGTCATTTCTCTTGTCTTTAAGAAGGACTGTATTTGCTCAATGAGCAACAAATACCACTGTTTCTGGCAAATAGTAGGTGATTAATAAATGTATAAGAAATGAGATGAATCTTCATTTTTGGCCACATGTTGGCAGTATGCTATTTTTATTTAGAAATGCTGCTAAAAGAAATGCCACACTTTTGCTCTAATCAAATAGAATATTAGCTATCTCAGACCATAAAACTATTGATTCCTTTTTTTAAAAAGATTTTATTTATTTATTTGACAGACAGAGAGAGAGCGAGAGAGGGAACACAAGCAGAGGGAGTGGGAGAGGGAGAAGCAGGCTTCCTGTGGAGCAGGGAGCCCAATGCGGGGCTTGATCTCAGGACCCTGGGATCATGACCTGACCCGAAGGCAGATACTTAACGACTGAGCCACCCAGGTGCCCCAATATTATTGATTCTTAAATACTTACTTAAATGGATTAGATTATTTAAAAGTCAGAGATTAAGGAAAACTTCATTATAATTATTTCTAACTACTGATAGATCTTAATGAGAAATAATTAAAAGATGTAGAGCTGGTTTTAAGATAGCATTTCTGATGCCGGAGTATAGATATTTCTACACATTCTCTTCTCAAAAATCACCTCAAAATAACACAGAGAATGAGAAACTAAAACAAAACTCCTTTATAAATAAAACTAGAAGATACTGACAATCACGGATTGTAACATCTGAAGGCAGAAAGTACATGGAGAAGTGGTGACAAGATTTGCAGAGTAAAAGACACTAAAGTACAAATTCCAACAAGAAACAAGCTTATTCACCCAAATAACCTTGGGAAGTTCAGAAAACGAAAGTGTCAGGTATCTACTGGAGCTGAAAATTAGGGAAGATGATTAAGAGTAAACTTTGAGATTTCCATTCGCATCCCATATAGCCAGACAAATATCCTTCCCTTACCTCTGCAAGAAAATGGAAAGAAGGTAGGCTAGGAAAGAACTGGAAAAGTTTCAAGCTCAGGAACTCCAAGCATAAAGGAAAACAGAGTTCAAGACCAAGTGCTGAAAATAGGCCGGCATGGTTATGTGAATATCTATATACCACATAGCCCTTCAAACCCTTTTCCTGACTAGTATTCTGGCTTAAGTTCAGTCAAGCATACTGGAGGATCCCATCTTCTCTGGAGAAACTAAATAGCCCTGAAGAAGACTTTCAAATGATCTCTCCTATGAAAAAGCTGTCTTTTATTCAAATGCCCCAAGAAGTTCAAAAAAGTCTCATTTTGTGCAAGTCTAATCAGGTATTCATTCAGTGTATCACTCCAAAATATAAACAATCAGCATTACCAGATATTTGAGAGAGTCTCTAACAAAAAGTGAAAATACAGAAAAGGGAATTCCAATAAGACAGAAAAACAGAAAAAGATCAAGTGAAAAATAAGAAAAGTAGAGGATCAATCCAAGCAATCAAATTTCTGACTAACGAAAGTTCCAAAAGGAAAGGACAAAAAGTTGTAGGACAAAAACTATAAAAGAATGACATTAAAAAATTCTCCAGAACTTCCTTATTGTCTAGATTTATAGGAACCAATAGTTAACACAACAAATGAAAAGACCATTATTATTGGTGAGGAAAATTTAGAAAACCAGAGATAAAGATTATAAATGCTTTTAGAAAAAAAAATCAGGTCACACACAAAGGTCAGGAAAAAAAGACTTCTCAAAAGCAACATCTGAGGTTAGAATATAATACAGCAATTACTGCACAATTCTAAGTGGATTTTCCTTCCTAGAATTCCATATGCAGCCAGACTATTAACCTAGAGTGAGAATAAATGATGGTGATATTTTGAAATATTTAGGTCTCTAAATATTTATCTCTTTTGTATTCTCTCTCAGAAAGTTAACAGAGGATGTGTACCTTCAGAACAAGAATTTAAGGAAGAATCCATGGAATTCTAGAAATCAAGTATTCAACACAGATCAGAGATGAAGGGAATTTCAGGATGATAGTGAAAAAAGGC
Source organism: Zalophus californianus (assembly GCF_009762305.2). NCBI lineage: Eukaryota > Metazoa > Chordata > Mammalia > Carnivora > Otariidae > Zalophus > Zalophus californianus. The sequence continues at coordinate 35,083,249 of NC_045609.1, read as the reverse complement.
ATTGTATGATCTTTATCTCAAATTAAAACCATTAAGACTTTTATAAATAGCTTAAGTAGTAATAACAGATTTTTTCTTGTGTCCATTTTAAGCTGATACAGTATTTAATATTTAATTGACAAATGCTTGCATATTATCAAATCTTACTATTAGAATTTTATAGGGTCATTATTTTGGGTGACTCAATGTATCACATTTTTGAGATAAAAAGATGACATTCCATTCCACTGAGAAATACATAATTCTTCTTATGAATAAAAGATAAGAATTAAAATAATCACAGATGTACAGATACAAATCTAATCTAACACCTGATACATGAGTGTGTACAACACTATTTCTACCCTGAGTTGCAATCTGTGAGTTACTAAGAGAAAAATCAGTGGAAGTTTCAAGCAAAAGAAGTTTTTGGGATCATCTTCTTGAATCCCACTACCAGGAGAAAACTAAGACAAACATCAACCAACTGAAAAGAACTGTGTTATTCAAGAACTAATGATGTAATGTATGGTGATTAACATAACAATAAAAAAATAAAAAAAAAGAACTGTGTTATTGGCAGAGATGAAAGGTATTAAAATCTTTGGCCTTTTGGATTATTTTGAATAGGAGACTGAAGCTGGAATACTGCATCAACGATTTATTTTTCTCTAGTATTATGGAAATAACCGTAACCATTAAAGCTTAAGTTAGGCTCTGAAGCTTTGTTCTAATCGTGGCAACGTATTCTGGAGATCATATGCTGCATTGGGATATAATATGGTACCATCTAGATATAAAGAATGTAAAAATACAAAAGACTACATTTTCAAGGGCAATTTTCTTCTGTATAATTAAATTTGTGGCTGTTGGTAAATCCCTGGCAATATTTTGTGGGTTAACATAGTTCTATGTTATCACTAATTACGTAATATATACCATACGTTGAACCTATTTAGAGTTAGTATTTAAGTATCTTTACAGAAACACACTGATAAAATCAATATTGCAATGAATGCATAAAGAAGTTTTTATTTCCTCATTTTTATCTAATTTGGAAAATCTCTCCTAAAACATTTAAAACATGCTTATTTTTTTACTTATTGAAATACTTTCCAAATTCAGAATAAGGAAAAGAAGAAATTTGAAAAGAATAAAGGGAAGGAATTTTAAGTATATAGATTATGACTGGCAAAATGATTCATTTTCAGAACTATTAGTTAAATGTTCTAATACTTTCAAAAATATGGGCTCAAATATTATTAAGTTAAAAATGATGTGGGCTATTTGTGATTTAACAAACTTATAAAACTCAAATCATTTTACATGATTTTATAGAATTTCTTAAAAAAGCATTTCAAACCCCACTGTATTATTCCTACTTACACAAGGCTTTTCTCTACCTGACATTTAGTCGTTTCAGTAAATTAGATATAATGTTGTGTCTTAGGTCTAAAAAAATTCTGTGCATTCCATTTTAACTGGATAAAGTGGAAATTGGTTTAATTCTGTGAGTTAGCATTTAGTAGATATACACAGAACTTAGGTTGATCCATCACACTGTGATCCAACTGGAAAATAATCAGAAAATTATCCCATCCTGCTCTGAGTCTGGCATAGTTCACAGCGGCATTTTTAGAACTAGATATACCCCTATTTCAAAAAATGCTATCAAAAACAGGGTGTGGAGGGAAATGATTTCATAACATCAGATTTTAATTCAAATTTAAACATTCCAAAGATTTTTTCTCATATATGTACACACACACACACACACACACACACACACACACACACACACACACACGGTCTAGTCCACTGAATATACAACATATATACTAAAGGTATCTGCACCCTTCCTCAAGTCATTATCTCAGCTGGGAATAAGTCTCCTTTCCTCACTGCTCTAGTCTCTACCCAAAATTGATGACCTTCCTTTACTGATACAAATTTGCTGAATTTATCTGAGTAGTATTTTTTTTATGCTTATCATAAAAGCTTTCTCCTAAGTATATTCTAATGTCTTTTGACCTGCAGTCTACCTTTTATATTGTAGAACTCAATATGATTGAAAAGATGATAAAGCATACAAAGTGTTCTTTTTTATTTTTATATTTTTAGAGAGAAAGAGGGAGTGAGGGAGGAGGGGCAGAGGGAGAAGGAGAGAGAGAATCCCAAGCAGGCTCCATGCCCAGCATGAGCCTGATGCAGGACTCCATCTCACAACCCTGAAACCATGACCCAAGCCGAAATCAAGAGTTGGATGCCCAACTGACTGAGCAACCCCAGGCGCCCCACATATAAGCAAAGTGTTCTATATGAACTTTCTTACTATAAAATGTGTAATTATCTTCTGCGATTCAAACTATGACGTTGTGAACTCAATGGCAGTTCTGTCTTATACTGTTACTCAATTAGCAAAGATCCAGGTAATAAGATCAAGAACTGTAACGACAGCAGCAGCTATACTTTTTAGAGTATTATATGTGCCAGGCTCCTTCCTAAGTGCTCCAAATATATTAACTCATTTAATCATTACTAAAACCCTAAGAGATAGGTACTATTATTACCCTATTTGATATACTTTGAAATTAAAGTATAATTAACATACAGTGCTATATTTGTTTCAGGTGAACAGTATAATAATTCATAAATTCTATACATTACGAGGTGCTCATTAAGGTAAGTGTGTGTGTGTGTGTGTGTGTGTGTGTGTGTGTGTGTATTTTTTTTTAAGGGAAGTGTACTCTTGATACCCTTTATTTCCACCCCTCCTCACTCCCTCCCCTCTGTAACCGTCAGTTTGTTCTTGGTATTTAAGAGTGTTTTTCTTCTTTTTTATCCTTTGTTTTATTTCTTAAATTCACACATGAGTGAAATCATACAGGGTGTATCTCTCATGGACATATTTCACGTAGCACTATAACTCTAGGTCCATCCATGTTGTTGCAAATGGCAGTATCTCATTCTTTTTTATGGCTGAGCAATATTTCATTACACACACACACACACACACACACACAGAGCACATCTTCTTTATCCATTTATCTATGGATGGATACTTGGGGTGTTTCCGTGTCTTGGCTATTGTAAATAATGTTGCAACACACATAGGGGTGTATATATTGTTTTGAATTAGTCTTTTTGTATTCTTTGGGTAAATATCCAACAGTGTGATTACTGGATCATATGCTGGGGTAAATATCCAACAGTGTGATTACTGGATCATATGCTGGTTCTACTTAAGTTTTTGAGGAAACTCCATACTGTTTTTGACAGTGGCTGTACCAGTTTGCATTCCCAACAGTGCACGAGGATTCCCTTTTCTCCACATCTTTGCCAAGACTTGTTGTTTCTTGTGTTTTTTATTTTAGCCATTGTGACAAGTGTGAAGTAACATCTCATTGTAGTTTTGATTTGCATTTCCCTGATGATGAGTAATGTTGAGCATCTTTTCATGTATCTGTTGGCCACCTGTTTATCTTCTTTCAAAAAAGTGCCTATTTAGGTCCTCTGCCCATTTTGGTGTTGAGTTGTATAAGTCTTTATATATAACCTCTTATTGAATACATCATTTACAAATATCTTCTACTCAGTAGGTTGTCTTTTTGTTGTGTCGATGGTTTCCTTTGCTGTGCAAAAGGTTTTTCTTTTGGTATAGTTCCAATAGTTTAATTTTGCTTTTATTTCGCCTGTCTGAGGAGACATATCTAGAAAAATGTTTCTACAGCTGGTGTCAAAGAAATCACTGCCTATTTTCTAACCTAATAGATATTATCGGAAAATTTCATCTGAAAGAAATTTTCCTTTCAAGTGCATATGAACCTTCTCCAGAACAGATCAAATGTTAGGCCAAAGAACAAGTCTCAATAAATTAAAAAAGACTGAAACCATATCATACATATTTTATGACCACAATGGTATGAAACTAGAAGTCAATCACAAGGAAATATCTGGAAAGAACACAAATACATGGGGGTTAAATAACATACTACTAAACAATGAATGGATCAACCAAGAAATCAAAGAGAAAATAACAATACATGGAGACAAATGAAAATGAAAACACAATGGTCCAAAATCTTTGGGATGCATCAAAAGCTGTTCAAAGAGGGAAGACTATAGCAATAAAGGCCTACCTCAAGAAACAAGAAAAGTGTCAAGCAACCTAACCTTACACCTAAAGGACAGAAAAAGAACAAATAAAGTCCAAAGCCAATAGAAGGAAGAAAATAATAAAGATTAGAGTAGAAATAAATGAAATAGAGACTAAAAACACAATAGAACAGATCAATGAAACCAGGAGCTGGTTCTTTTAAAAGATCAACAAAATTGATAAACTTTTAGCCAGACTTACTAAAAAAGAGAGAAACACAAAGAGAGAAACAGAGAGAGAACTCAGATAAATAAAATCAGAAATGAAGGAGGAGAAATAACAACCAACACCACAGAAATACAAAGGATTATAAGAGAATATTATGAAAAATTATATCCCATTTGGACAACCTAGAAGAAATGGATAAATTCCTAGAAACATGTAATATCCCAAGGCTGAATCATGAATAGAAAATTTGAACAGACCAATTACTAGCAACGATAATCAAAAAAACTCCCAACAAACCCAAAAGTCCAGGACCAGGCGGCTTCACAGGTGAATTCTATAAAACCCTTAAAGAAGAGTTAATACCTATTCATGTCAAACTATTCCAAAAATTAGAAGAGGAAGGAAAACTCCAAATTCATTCTACAAGGCCAGCATTACCCTAATACCAAAAACAGATAAAGATACCACAAAAAAAGAAAACTACTGGTCAATATCTTTGATGAACATAGATGCAAAAATCCTCAACAAAATATTAGCAAGCTGAGTCCAAAAGGACATTAAGAAGAATCATTCACCAATACCAAGTGGGATTTATTCCACGAATGCAAGCATGGTTCAGTATTTGCAAATCTATCAGTGTGATACATCACATTAACAAGAGAAAGTATAAATACCACATGATCATTTCTATAGATGCAAAAAGCACTTGACAAATTACAACATCCATTTATGATAAAAACTCTTAGTAAAGTACGTTTAGAGGGAACATACCTCAACATAATAAAGGCCATCTGAGAAAATAATCTCATTTACAATTACCCCCAAAATAATAAAATATCTAGCAATAAACTTAACCAAGGTGGTGAAAGACCTGTAATCCAAAAACTGTAAAATACTGATGAAAGAAATTGAAGATGACACAAACAAACGGAAAGATATTCCGTGCTCATGGATTGGAAGAACAAATATTGTTAAAATGACCATAATACCCAAAGCAATCTACAGACTTAATGTAATCCCTATCAAAATCCCAACAATATTTTTCACAGAACTAGAACAAATAATATGAAAATTTGTATGAAACCAAAAAATACCATGAGTGGCCAAAGCAAGCTTGAGAAAGAAGAACAAATGTGAAGGTAGCACAAGCCCAGATTCCAAGATACAATACAAAGCTAGAATAATTGAAACAGAATGGTACCTGCACAAAAATGACACACAGATCAGTAGAACAGAATACAGAACCCAGAAATAAACCTGTTCATATGGTTAATTAATCCATGATAAAGGAGGCAAGAATATACAATGGGAAGAGATAGTTTACAAATGGTGCTCAGAAAACTGGACAGCTATATGCAAAAGAATGAAATTGGGCCATTTTCTCATACCATACATAAAGATAAATTCAAAAAAATTAAAGACCTAAATGTGAGGCCTAAAACCATAAAAGTAGAAGAACACCCCATTTGATATTTGAGGAACGAGGTCAGATATGGCAAATGATTCATCTAAGATAACACATTTGCTAAGTGGTGGAATCAGGCTATAAATCTGGACAATTTTAGCCTATAAGTCATGTTGTTATCTTTTCTAACAACTACTCCTTCCTAAACTGAAGCATAAATTCATACAAGAAAATATTCTTAATAGCAAATAATACCTTTAGCATGTACAAAAATTAGGTTCCAATCAGTTTAATTACTAAAAAATACTACAAAAAGGGGCTTACTATAAAATATTTATACCCAACCCTTTTCTAAACCAAACTGCATTATTTTCAAGAATATAAGTAATTTTGAGGGCTTTTAATTTTTCATCAAGCTATGATAATCAACGTTTACAAAACCCCTTTAAGAATATAAGGCAACAATTTGAGATGCATGGATGGACCTGCCTGGAGGATATTACACTAAGTGAAATAAGTTAGGCTGAGAAAGACAAATACCATATGATTTTACTCATATGTGGAAACTATAAAAAAAAACAAATGAATAAAAAAACAAAAAGCTGAATCAGACCTGTAAATATAGTGGACTAATGGTTGCCAGAGAGGGGTCTGGGTTGATGGGCCAAATGGGTGACAGGGAGTGGGGGATACAGGATTCCAGTTATGGAATGATTAAGCCATGGGAATAAAAGGCACAGAACAATGAATATAGTCAATGACATTGTAATAGTGTTGCATGGTGAAAGATGATAGCTACACTTGTGAGCATAATACAGCATAAAGTTGTCAAATCACTATGTTGTGCCCCTGCAATGAATATAACATTGTGTGTCATATACCTCAAAAAATTAACTTTAAAAAGTATAAAAAAAAGAATATAAGGCAACAACAGGGCTCTTCTAAAACTGCAAAACTAATCCTGATTAGGAAGCATTCTGAATAAGGACTTCCACATAATAAAAAAAAAGATCCAATGGCAACCATGACATAAGGCACAACTTGACAAGCTTAAATATAATAAATACTGCATCACAGATTTGTGAAATGTGAATTCTTATCGGGAATAAGAAGTGTTTATTGTTCCTGAGAAACATAATAACAAGGATGCATTATCAAGGGCATAGCCTGTGCTGGCAGGATTACATTTGTTATTTCTAATTGTCATCCAAATCCTGAGAAGGAAAATTTATTATTTCATTTTACAGATAAAGAAACTAAGAACCAGAATGGTTAAATAACTACCTTTTGACAAGTAGCTAGTAAGTGCATGACTGAACCGGGACCTAAACTCAGGTCTAATCTCAAAGGGAATAATCCACATCACTCTGTCTCTCAAGGCAATAGATTTTCATTAAAGGAATATACACATATTTATGATAAAGTCTTAAAAATGTATTGAAAGCAGCTTTGTTTAAAACATATATCATTAGCTTCAACACGCTAATCGAAATGGAAGACTGGAATCTGTGGGTGTGCTTCTGATTCTCTACTCTCTTCCACTATTTATTGTAGTACCACTATCACAATATCTTTATTACTTTTGTTATAATTTGGTTGCTCTTTATAGACAGGCAATTAACTTCCTCCATCTTTTTTCGTTTTTTAAAGATTTATTTATTTGAGAGAAAGAGTGAGTGAGTGGGGAGAGGAGCAGAGGGAGAGAATCTCAAGCAGACTCCCTGCTGAGGGCAGAGTCGGACACGGGGCTCAATCTCACCACCCATGCAATCATGACCTGAGCCGAAACCAAGAGTCCGACACTTAACCAACTAAGCCACCCAGGTGTGCTCATCTTGTTTGTCTTTAAGAGGGTCTTGAACACTAATGATTCTTTGAATTTCCAAAAACATTTAAGAATCCATTTGTCAATTTACACATATACACAGTGCTACTTGTTAGGATTTTTACCAGAATTCCACTGAATCTACAGATCAGTCTGAGCACTGATACTGGATCTTTACAAGATTGAGTCTTCTAACCCATGAATATTAAAAATGTATCTTTGTTTATTTAAGTCTCAAGTTTATGTTTATAATTTTTCATTATGTTTATAGTTTTTTGTACAGAGCTCTTGTATATGACTCATGAGATAAAGTTCCAGATATCAGATACAATTAGTGTCCAAAAGTAACAAAATTTACTGGGCTGTAAGGAATTCATATCTTCAACCTTAACAAATAATGAAATAGTGTTTTCCAAAGTATGTTAGAGTTACTAAACTTAATCCTGGGCAGCATTTGAAAGTGTTAAACTTTAAAACGATCTTTTCCTTTATGTTTTGGTGTCGTCCTCAAGAAATCATTCCTTACCACCAAAGTCATATACAGATATTCCTCAGTGTTACCTTCAAGAGGCTCTTTAACGTAAATATTTAGATCTACAGTTCACTTGAAATTGTTTTCTGTGTACGGTATACAACAGGAATTCAGTTTTGTTTTTTTCTTTATAAAAGAATAATCATCCAGCATCACTTGTTGAATAATCAACTATTTCTTCACTGAGTTTGCAATGCTAGCTCTTTCATATACCAAGTTACTATGTATGGGGGGGTCTCTTAGTCCTCCCCAACTATTTCAAAAGTCTTTCTATCATTGTGTCAATAGTGCATTGTCTAAACAACACAACTGTAAAATATTTGCACATATGGTAGGATATGTACCACCTCCCCTTATTGTGCTTCTTCAGGAGTATCTTAATTACTTTGGCTTTTGACATTCCATGGAAACTTATGGTAAAGTTCCCAAGAATCTTATTTGCATGTTCATTGGAATGGCATTGCTTTATGGCTATGTGTAGGGAGAAATGACACTTTAAATGACACTAAAACTTTCACTTTATGAATGTATTATAAGAATATTTTTGATATTAGACTTAAAATTTAATAACCAAAAATAAGAGCGTTTCATCAATAGCTGAAAGTCACTAGAAACTATGGCAAATTTTCCCTAGATATCACCAAAGTTTAATGAAAAGGAAATGTGATATAACGTGTTTGAGGATAATGACAAGAAAACATAAAGTTACTTTTTGTATTTGGTTATTTATGTATTTATGTGTTATGGCATTCAGACCATTAAATAAACTGATGCATATGTATGATAAGGAAAAATCCTGCTATTATGGAACACATTCTTAACCCCTTCCTTATATGAACTTCCTGTAAAATGGCTTAGGGAAAAAAACACACCTTCTTCAAACAGAAAAATCAAAAGGGGACCAGCTGTACAGTGATAAAAGAAAAATTAAACTCAAAATAAATGACACATGAAAGACATTTTATATATATATATATGTATATATGGAACATACAAATATTCATAACTGAATACATATAGATAAATTTCAGGAAGCAAAGATCCCTATTAATCAAAGATATGAAAGCATGGAGAAGATAGTTATATATATTAACAAGGGATATATAACGTGGGTTCAAGGAGAAATGTAAAAGAAAAAAAACCAGAATAGAAATACAAAAGACATTGGTAACAACGTAGTAAATGAAACAGAGGCAGGATGGGGCAGGTAGAGTAAGCAAAATTATTGGGAATTAATGGAAGTAATAAAATAAGTTAGTAAGAAATGGGCAGAAAACCACTGAGGATATTTAGGTCAGTGAAAATACTATATATGAAACTATAATGATGGATACATGCCATTATACATTTGTCCAAATCCACTGAATATACAACACCAAGAGTGAACCCTATTGTAAACTACGGACCTTAGGGTATTATGATGTGTCAATGTAGGTTCATCAATTGTGATAAATGAGCCACTCTGCTGGGAGATGTGGATAATGCGGGAGGCTACGGTTGGGTGAGGGCAGGGCTATATGGGAAATCTCTGTAGTTTCCTCTCAGTTTTGCTGTGAACCTAAAACTGCTTTTAAAAAAGAATATTTTTAAAATAAATAAGTGCAGAATTAAAAAAACCTATAAACACTAAAACAAATAAATCTATGATAATGATATTCCTAAATTACAGTAATAAAATAGATAATAAAAAGTAAAAAATGTATTTGAAGATAACTGCATTCACCTTAAGTGAAATTTTTACTCAAATCCTTTCAATAAGCAACAGTAACAAGGAGAGGAAATAAAACAACACATTATCATTTCTTCAGCTTTACTAAGGTGAAGAATTCAGGGAAGAAAGGAAAGAAAAAGGTAAAACTACTGCAGAAATAAATTACAAAATGTCCAAGAGAGATTATATTCAAATGAAAATATAATACTGGACACTAAAGAAATTAAGGCAAACAACAAAGAGAATAAAAATGAGATAAGAAAGAAAAAGGACCAGAGAGAAAATGGACGACATGGAAGACACGCAAAGAAGATCCAACACATGCACAGTTAATAGTCCCAAGAAATATAAAACACATGGATAGAAATATTTTAAATATCAGAAAAATTTCCAAAATTAAAGAAAATTGAATCTACATATTTAAAAGACTTAAGACTGTATACCTAGGAAAACTGGCCACAAATAATAAAATGTGAGACAAATCCTGGTAAAATTATTTGACTTTAATGACAAAATATTCTCAGAGCCTCTAAGCAAAAAGATACAATTATTCATAAGGGTAAGACAATTAGGCTGGTATTAGACTTCTCAAGAGCACTATACAAAGGAGGACAACTGAAGAGCAATACTTTCATGAAATAAAGTCAAAGATTTGTATCCAGCCAAGCTGTCCTTCAAATATAAAAGTTATAGAAAAAAAAAAAAGAAAACAAAAGAAAACAGGGAATAGTATCTACATGTGCCCCTTTCCTGAATAATCTATTATAAGATAAGGCAAGAGATAACTGGGGAAAACTCCAAGGACTGTTGATGAGGATTCACTATATGTAATTATAGAACTATAATTATAAATTAAAATGATGGAAGGAAGGATCATTTATAAATATTATATACTCTGAGAAAACAGAAATAATGTAATTTAAAAATTGAGAAGGGGGAAAGAAACAAGTAGAATAACATCAGTGACTACAGTATAGGTAGTAAGTGGGGATCAAAGAATACCATTTAAAACTTGATAGTAAAATGTTAAGAAAAAAGAGGAATAAGGGTACTATAAAAGGTATAAATAAAAGTTCACAGTGGAAAATTTACAAAAACCTTTCAAAATAAAAACAGCAAAGAAAACACACCACATGGAGAGAAAAACAGCATACATAATACATTCAGTAATTATCACATAGAATAACATGACAGAGTTGACAGAGTGAGGCTAAATACATCAGTGCCTATTAAAAGAAAATAGTTTTTTCTTTTTTTTTTAGAGAGAGAGAGAGAGAGAAAGAGCGCATGCATATGCATGGGGTGGGGGGAGGGGCAGAAAGAGAGGGAGAGAGAGACTCTTAAGCAGGCTCCATGCCCAGCCAGAGCTCGATCTCACGTGACCTGAGCCGAAATCAAGAGTCGGATGATTAACCGAAAGAGCCACCCAGGTGCTCCTGAAAGAAAATAATTTTCAAATTGCTTCAGGAAGAAAAACTAAACTTTCTGCTATATAGCAAAGACACCCAAACAGAGTCATTCGAAGTAGGTAGAAGAGATAAAGATAAACCAGGCCAACGGGAACAACAGTAACAACAACAACAAAACCCTGAAGTTGCAATTTTGTTACAAAGATACATTTGAGAAAAACTCTGTAGAAATAAAACCTAAGTCTGTAGCTGGAAAGAACATAACTTTGACATGTAACAGTTAAGAACAAGACATACCCTAGTAAAGGTAAGGAATTCAAATCACAAAATGAAGACTTTAGTGAACTAGCAAGAAGATCAAGTAACTTATAAGGATGGAGAATGGGACAGAATCAGTCTATTCTCAATAATTCAACAAATGTTTATTAGGTATATGCTAAGTAGTGAGTACTAACCTAGACTCTCAGAATTCAGCAGTAAAAAATTAGACCATATCCCTTGATTATTAATTTGGCATTTGGCTGGATAGAGACAGACAACAAAGAAATAAAACAAGAAATATATCTATCAGGTGGTAGAAAAGTGAAACTAGAGAAGAGAACAGAGTTACCATTGAAGAGGAAAGAAATACATATGAGTGCTCAGACTACTCAAAGCACCAGGTAGAGCCACAAGACAATGAAGCAATACTTATCATCTCAAGGGAAATCTAGCTAAGAATTTTATATCTGACTAACGTGTCAATGAAGTATAAATGAAATAATAAAACTTCTGAACATAAAAGACTGGGGTATATAGTTTCTATGTGGCTTTCTGAGGAAATCATTGAGAATAAACTTTAGCAAAACAGAGGTGAAGTGACTTAATTATTATAAAACCTTGGCAATGAATGTTTTTAACTGTTAAGAATAAGACCCAAAAGTGTGAGTGGGTCAGAATGATTATCGTTATAGAACAGAATGTAAATGTTATAAACGAGGGCAATAAAGATATATATAAAATACAGTAGATGAGAGAGGAAGGTAAGAGAGTATGAGATTTCCTTATCTTTTATAGCCTGGGGTCAAAGAGATTCTGAAAAGTTGAGAAGTCATGTAATTGCAGTTCTAAGTATACTTCGAAGTATAAAGGGAAAGAAACATTTTGTAAGAAAAAGGAATGAAGCATTCCTCATTAGAATCTATAGTTAATACCTTAAAAAGTTTTATCTTATATAAAGGTACAAATCTAAAGGTAATCATTAGAATAAAAACACAAGCCTTATATATTATTGGAAGAAACACAAACACGAACCAAAGGAAGGGGAGACCACTGCAGAAGATTAAAAAAAAAAAAACCTTATAAAACAGAAAGCATAAAAATGACAGAATTCAGCCCCCCAAAATATACTTTACACAATAAACATGAACTCTTGATTCATACAGCATGGATGAATCTGAAATGCATTTAGCTACGAGAAAGAAGACAGCTCCAATAGGCTACATATTGTAGGATGATTCCATTTAAGTAACACAGGAAAATACAAAACTAAAGAGATGAAAAGCTAATTGTTTCCCAGGGACTGTGGGTGGGGACAGAGGTTGTCTATAAAGGAGACATACTCTTGAATTTTTAGGGTAATAGTATGTCTCTGCACTGGTGTATCCATGACTATTTGTTAAAACCTAGAGAATGGTATGTCAAAATGAGTTACTTTTAGGGAATGCAAATGTTAAAACATCAGTTAGGATGCTGGGAAAACTTAGGATGGAATACCAACTGTGACAAATTAGTCTAACTATATTACATATGTATGATGCAATTTTATTGCAGGTGGTAGGGAAGAAAGGAGTTAACTTAAATTGAACAAAAAGTACTTTGTTTAGATAATATAAGCTTAAAGACAAAAAAAGAACTGTATATTAACACTGTACTTTAATTTGTAAATTTGTTTATTAGAGGAGTATGAGCGTAGCAATTTTTTGAAACTACTTTGCAGGTATACCAAGGTTGAGCAAGTAAAGTCAATATATGTCAATGAGTACCAGCTTTCTCACTATCAGAGAAAAAAAGTTACAAATAAGCAAAAAGAAATGCCACACACACACACACACACACACACACGTATGTATAGGAAATAAATATACTATGTGTGTAATACTTGAGCAAATAAACATAAATATATTTCCTAGCTCTATTTGCAGAGAGAACCCAGAAGCAATGACAACTAGTAGCACACCTGATGTCCAGATGTTGGTTTTTAAATATCATTCTTCAATAAATGGAACCAGGAAATATGGAAATGGAAAAATAAACAGGTTGAGGCATGGCAAGTACCAAAAGGTAAAGAAGAGCTAAAAAGGGAAGAGGACCGTCACAAGGATACAGAAGCCAGCCTGAGAGAGCTCCCCAATAGTCAAAGCCAGTATCTGAGCAATAAAATTAGTGGAGTATTGGATTATAACCCCCAAACTAAATAAACATCCATTATCCATATTGATACATTTTTCCAGCTTTATTGAGATATAACTGATAGATAACATTGTGTAAGATTAAGTTGCATGACATGATTTGACATACATATATATTATGAAATGATTATTATAAATAAGGTTAGTCAATACAAGCATCAGCTCACAGTTACCTTTTTTAATGTGGTAAAAACATATAAAAGTGAGTAATGGGTACACAGGGGTTCAATATGATAGTTCATGTATTTTTATGATTTCATATTTTCCATAATAAAATCGTTCAAAAAACTATAGGTTTTTAGAGCTGGAAGAGACTTTAAAAATTATCTATTTGTCTTCCAATTTTAGAAGAAGTGTAGGCTCAGAACATTTATTAAACTTGAACATTAGCACCAAAACTATGATTAATATTTGAAACCCGATTTGCAATCTAGTGCTTTATCTAATACACAATACAGACTCCTTCATGAAAGCTCTATCAATGAGCACAGAATATATATCATAAATTTTATTGCTGCCTCTATAGCTAGCTAAATACTAAAAACCATTCCATTAAAAATTATTAAAAATTGACATGACAGCAATGTCATATTTGAAAAGGTAACTAGATATGAAGGTTTGGAGAACATAAGTTTATTAAAATTGTGTTGAATCACTATATTGTACACCTGAAATTAATATTACACTGTATGTTAACTAAGAGGAATTTAAATAAAAACGAAAAATATAAAAATAAAAGTAAACTAAAGGCCATCAAAAAAATAAAAGTAAAGGAATTTTTAGTTCATTTTTATTTGAGTTTCTCACCTTAAAAACATCAAAAATACTACAAAGACATCCCTATTGAGTGGCCTCAAAAATAAGAATAGCAATAAGTCAGTTAAGGCACAGCCTTTGTCTGAGAAGGTGAAGGGAGGCTCTCTTTAAGAGTCGTAACTGTACATCTATCTACTTTCCTAAGGGCCTTTTAATACCACTAGCTATAATACCACCTTCTCCCTCTCCCCAGTCAGAATCATTGACCACCTGGGACCCTTGAATAGAAACAGTACTGAGTGGAAAAGGGCACTTGAGAAGAGAAGTATAGTTGTACTTTAACAGTGTAATAAAATACAAAAAGTTAAGAGGAGGAAATTGCCTATAGAGTGCAGTGAGAACTAATGAGGAAATGTGGTATAAGGGAAAAAAGATGGGGTAGTACCTGAGCTTGAAACTGGCTGTCAGAGACTAATGAGGTACGTGACCTCTATCTAGTTCCATAAAGATGACAGTTACCTTATTCAATAAACAGAGATTGCAAACTCAGCTATCATGCAAAAATAAATTATATATAAATCGTGATTCTGAGGCACTACAAGATAAACTTTAATATACAGTGGTAAATAAAAATGAACAATGAGAATTAATATTGTCAACATGAAATATTTGTTATGAAAAATTCAAATAGAGAAAAAGAGTGAAAAGTTATCTATAACCTACTTCCTAGAGATAAAAATGTGTAATTTTTCTATTCATTTTTAACTACCATGAAAAAGAAAAGATTTAATATATTATTATTATACTATGAAATTATCTGGATAATTTCCATTTATTATAATGCAGCACTGAATGTAGTAAGTAAAAAAATTTTGCCTCATTCTTTTGGATTCTGAGTATTAATGACTGGCAATCTGGACTGTGAAATCAAAGACACAAGGAAAGCCTGGGAGATATAAATAATCCGTAACTTCAGGTTAACACTTGCTGTGACTTTATGTACTATCAACTCAAGATAGAGGTGTCCAGAAATGGCAGTTCACTGTTTTTCACTGCACCAAGTAACTCACAGATTCTTTGATACAGACTTAAAACAGTGATAGATAGAGTGTTAGGTTATTCATAAGGTGAAGGGACCAGTAAAAGTACCCATGAATTTTATTTTAATGCTAAAAGATAGCCACTGTTCTTTCTTTGAGGTCATCTACCTTCACTGAAATAGTATACTAGATAAAATAAATGAAAAAAAAAAAGAAGTAGGTAATTACATTGCTGGATCAATCAATAATCTATACTTACAAAAGATAAAATTTTGATCTATATCTTTTCCTTCTATATTTTCCAAAAGTATCTAAAATTAATCATCTCAAAAAATATATATACATACAGAGTAATACAGCCATATATATTCATTTATCATTTTACTCTTCTTAGGAAGATCTGCAATTTCATAAATTAATTTCTTTATCTAGATTAAATTGGATGGAGGATTTTAGATATTGCATGTAAATACTACTAAATCATTAGATGTCTCATGTAACATATTAAATGAAGATATGACATTTCAGCTAATGAAGCAAAGCCATTTATCTTGAAATTTGCTTGCTATAGAAAGAGAAACCTTTAAACGTGGCCTTAAGTTTGCAAAAATCAGCAACTTTAATCTATCCACTTTCTTTGACCTTTACACTCAACCTCAAAAAAATGTTCAGCAACATAAATTCAATCTCAAAAGGCTGCTGCAGATCTCATTTTCTGCTGTTTTTCCATTAGGTATTTATGGGACTTGCTAGTGTTACAAGGGACTAGTAAAACGCCAAAGTAATCCTGCAGTTCCTGTGTATGAATTCAGCTTTTCCCTTTGAGATGATAACTTTTTTTTCCCTTGCCAAGGTCTTTTCAGAATTGAGTATAAAACTAAGACTATAGGTGTAATGTTCTTTTTTAAGGGTAGGATGGGTGAGTCCAGACAAGGAAGAGGGAAAGAACATTAACCAGGTTTAGCAGTTAAACTATTGAAACAAAATAATTTTTTCAAGCCATTAAGGTAGCTTGTTACACATTTGTACTAATTGAAATCACAGCATGATTACATAGGACAGAAACTGAATCCAATGAATTCTGAAGTTCGAAGATCTCAGCTGTGTGCATGCCTTCTCTTAACTGCACAGGAAACCAGCTGCTTCCATTTATGAACTGCATTGAACACATGTGCACCAGTAGAGCCATGACATAACATGTAACACTATACTTTAAACAAGGTTGCCAAGAAGGGGGAGGGTGTACAAATATGTTAGTGAGACAAAAAACATTATATATGCTTTTTAAAAATGTTAGGAAAGAAAACAACTTCAAGTTGTATTTCCATTAATGTGCTTCATAATTCATTACAATATAAATAATGCAATCAATGAACTTAAAAAGAAATCAATTCACTCATTATAAATATATAAGTGTATCAAAGTCCAAATCAAGTCTGAGACAAAGAGAAATATTAAATTAGTCAATCCTATCACTCATTATGGACAATGATATAGGATACTGGGCTATGAGACTAAAACGTCCCGTAATTTATACAAAACTAAACCAAATTCTCTCCATTTCCCTCACTTCAGTTAACAGAAGTTCCATCTTTATTTCTTTCTCACATACCTTACTTCCAATCCAACAGGAAATTCTTTTATACCTAGTTGCAAACTATATTCAGAATCTAATCGCTTTCTCACCACTTCCGCTGCTAATGACCTAATCTAGTCTACCATATCTCTCACTTGAATTATTGCAATGGTCTCTAAATTGATTTCCCTACTTCTATTTTTTTTAAAGATTTTATTTATTCATTTGACAGAGAGAGAGAGAGACAGAAAGAGACAGAGAGAGAGCGTGAATGCACAAGCTGGGGGAGCTGCAAGCAGAGGGAGAGGTTCGAAGCAGGCTACCTTCAGAGTGGAGATCCTGATGCGGGGCTCAATCCCAGGACCCTGGGATCATGACTCGAGCCAAAGGCAAATGCTTACCCTACTCAGCCACCCAGGTGCCCCGATTTCCCTACTTTTATATTTGCCTCATTCAGTTCCTTGTCCACAAAGCAGCCAGATTAACCTACTGAAATGTAAGTCAGGTTATTTTTCTCCTCTACAAAAAGCCCTCTAAAGTATTTTTTTTTTCATTCAGAGTAAAAAAATAAAGTCTTTACAATGTCCTATAAGGTCTTATTCAACATGTCCCTCAACTCTTTCCTTCTATAATTTTATCTCCTACTACTTTTCCCATTGCTCACTCCACTCCAGCCATATTAGCCTCCTTGTTTCCTTTTCAATTTGTTTTTGTTTCTTTGTTTCAAGTTGTTACTTAAATTCTAGTTAGTTAACACATAGTGTAATATTGGCTTCAGGAAGCCTCCTTGTTTCTTAAATATGCTATGCTCCTAGCATAGAGCCTTAATACTTACTATTTATTCCCTGTGTCTGGATTGTTTTTCTCTGGAATATGTGCATGACTGGCTCCTTTAACATCTTCAAATTTTTACTTAAATGTTAACATCTTCAAATTTTTACTTAAATGTTACCTTTTTGGGTAAGACTTTCCCCTCATCGTCCTATTTGAAAGTGTAGCCCCTCTCTCCAAGCCCCAGCACTCTGTAGCCTCCTTTTCTGTTTTATTTTTCTCTATAGTTCTTATTATCATATAATATACTATATATTTTGTTTCAAGTCTTTACCCACTAAAATGTTAGTTCCCTGGGGTTAGTAATTTTTAATGGTTTTGGTCACTCTATATTTTCAGCACATAGAAAAGTACCAGGCACAAAGCCTTTAATAGAAATTAGGTATGTAAAACATTTAAATTTAAGTACATTTCTTTTTTTTTAAGATTTATTTATTTGAGAGAGAGAGCAAGTGAGTGTGCAAGCAGGGGAGGGGGAGAGGGAGAGAGAATCCTCAAGCAGACTCCCTGCTGAGTGTGGAGCCAAATGTGGGGCCAATCCCACAACCCTGAAGTCATGACCCCAGCCGAAATCAAGAGTCGGATGCTTAACTGACTGAGCCACTCAGGTGTCTCTCCCATCCCCACTTTCAGAGAGAAACAGTGCATACGCATGAGGGACAGGAAGGGGGCAGAAGGAGAGACAGAGAGAGAAAATCTTAAGCAGGCTCTACACCTGATATGGCAGCTCAATCTCATGACTTGAAGATCATGACCAGAGCTGAAACCAAGAGTCAGATGCTTAACGAACTGAGCCTCCCATGTGCCCCTAAATATAAGTACATTTCTAAAGATGTTATTTTTTGAACTGCTGTTTCTGTATCTCAAGTAAAAATGATTAAAAGTTCATGAAATATTCTTTCAAGGTCTGATGGAAACAAAAATACAGTAAAACTCTAGAATAGTATCATTCCATGAATTTATAAATTCTTATTTTAATTGACTAAGAAAGAGCACACTCTCCCCTGTTCTCACAAAGATAAAAATTCCCAGAAATCAGAACACAAAGGATACAGAAAAAGCTGAGGGTTGTGTATAAAATGTATCTTACATATAGTCCTGAAATTTTTCTTGGTAGTCATTGTTCATTAGTACAAATGCTTTACGTGGATAATTTTGGAAGCATACAGGTAATACATGTGTACAGGAATCTTTGGGTATCCCAGAATACACCAATTCAGATTAATCATAAAAGCAACAGTCCTTTCTAATTCAGTAAACATCACTTGAGGAAGTTTTGCTTATGATTTTTCCTTATAATACATTTAGGATCTATATATTCCCAAATCATAATCTAGGATCATTTCCTTGAGTTTTATTAGTATTTTATTTACAGTTTGCCTAATTCCTTGAGGATTAAGGTGATTTAGAAGGATGTAAAAAAGGTAAGACCATGACTAAAAAGAGGAAAACAGAATAAACCTTAAATGCATGCCATAATCTACACAAAAGAGATTTGCTTTTAGCCTTCTCATAACCATGGGAAAAAAGAAAAATACAGAGAGAGATAAAACTAAAAATGTACAAAAGATTGGCATCTGGGCAAAAAGCATATGGAGGTTCTTTGCTTAAAAAATATACAAAGATAAAATAATCACATTAGATAGAAATTTCTCAAGAACTTTATAGTTTTGTTGTTTAGTTCCCCCCCCCCCCATGTTTATTAATGATATCTGAGTCATCACCATCTTGGAATTCCAGAAGACAACTATGAGAAATAACACAAATCCTTACACCCATGAAATATGGATATGCTAATTAAAACTTCTCTTTTTATCCTATGTGAGAGTCATCTTTCCTTTATGTGTATATCTAAACCTAAAGCTAATCAGTTTTTCATCCCTACTACAGCTTTCCCTTCTCATTTAAAGGTAATTTTTCAGAAAGAATCCAAGTTCTTATCATTTCAGAAGGGTAACTGTTATTTGATAAGCTGTAGAGAACAATAAAATATGTCATAATGGATGCCAAGCAGGTGACTAGGTTTATTCACTACCTAAGATCATGGCAGATGTGAGCCAAGCTATGAAAGCTAAATTTGTGAACGGCAACGAACTATCTTGTTCTTTCATTTTGAAGTGGATGGCTCAGCTATGACTAAACTGTAAGACTCTACCTGATGGCAAAAACACAAAAATTATGTGGATCTTTGAAATTAGATATGAAACATATATAAGTTATTGAATTATTTTCAAAAACTTTAATAGCTGGTTGTAGGAGAAAATGTGGTCTCTATATTTTTTAAAACTTTCTTTCCTAAGCTTTTTTTCTCTACAGGTTGATCTACAGAATTTTAGAAAAACTCTTCAAATGTACTCTTAAAAACAGTTATATTTTTTGTGGGAGTACCATGATAAATGTGTTTTTTTCTTAAGATGTTGTATAACTCCTAATTTTTCCAAATTGTTGAAAACATTTTCATGTTCCCTATAACAGGTCAATACTTTAAAAAATATATGAATGATATCATAAAACTATCCAAAGCAATGTTGTATGCAAATTTGCTGGTGCTTAGAATTTGCAGTTCTAGTATAAAAACAAAACAAATAAACAAAAAAGACACACAACAAAGAGATTAGACTGTTCTCAAAACCTGTAAGGCATTTGTCTAAGATTTAAAACAGACATGCTTTTAAAGTCAAGAACTTTCAAATGCAACAGTTAATCCACATAATAATTCAACAACCAAGATAGGTTCAAAGTTCTAACAGATACCATATGCAACCTGTAATAAAACCTGAGTTAAGATATTTCAAGCAACAGGATAATTTCATTTTCCATTTTAAGTACCCATTTATTTTTAGTTAACAGGCTATGATATAGCACATGAAAATGTTGTAATTACTGTACAATAAAACCCTAGTACAGATAAGATATTTTATTATTAGCCAGGAAGCTAGGACTTGGGGAGCAATATTTCAGAAACATTTTTCTATGGTTACTACAGGCAATACATACTGAATTTACCATTAATTGTAAAAAGTCGTGAAGTCTAGGAAATGTTAAATCTAGCTAAGAAAGCTGATGAAACAGCAGGAGAGTTATATTTACCTTGAAAATGTATGTGTTCCAAATCATCATCCATTATATTGAGCACCTACTATAAGTAAAGGTCTAGGTCAGTCATAAAGGGAATATATGTTTGTAAGGCATTCTACCACTGCAATGGTAATTACCAAAAAAAAAAAAAAAAAGCATTGAGATACAGAAGGGTCAGTGATATATCTAAAATATTCCACATTTTAAACTGGAAGGAAACAATTAAATGAAGTGCAAACAGAATTGTCAGGACTTTTCTCTTTTCCAACATACAGAATCTAAATCTTTGTCCTGACAATCATAACAACAGAGGATTACATAAGCCATTCCGACTAGGAAGGTGAGAAAAGTTTTAAAATGTAATCAATGTGCAGATAAAATCAGATGTTAGCTGAGTAAAGGAAGAAGTATATTTACTGTTTTTTGCTAACAGTTTTTGAGACAAAGGAACAAGTGTCTGGCAGCTGAAACAAGAAAAGTTGGGAACTTAAACGGCATTGTTAGAAGGAAATATCATTTTCTATTTCTGGCTTCTCAAGTTTATAGTTGGTTTACTCTAAGGACTTATTCTAAGTATTCCTCAGTTTAATCACAGAAGATGTTCTGTAAATTTAAAGACAGAAAACTGGCAACCCTCATCAGCAGTATTTCAATATTACAATAGTGTCTTTTATTAGAAACTCAGTACTCCTAATTCATTCATCTGCTAGACAGAACTTCCTGGCTAAGAGTCCATTGTGATGACATAATTTCTGACAAAGGCATTCTCAGTAAAATGGAGACTACCAGGACTAATTATTATAGTTTTACTTTAAATATTTTCTTAAGCTGTTTGTAATTAATGTAATAAAAGGAACACTTTACTAGAATACACACGACACATCATGTCACCCTGAAGGAGTAACTTCACAGAGCAAAAGGCATAAACAGATAAAAATCCTGTAGATTTCATATTTTTTAGGGATAACTGTGCTTATTCTATAGTGTTTGCAGCACAGTGTGTAAACTGTACGTAGTAGGTATAAGACAAACAGGGTAATCTGACTCTCTGAGTGAGACGGAAACAGTCACATTGAATATAAAATCCTAACTGAAATTTCAGCATCTTTGAATAGGAATCTCTCCATTATTTGCATTATAAAAAAATCAAATGGAATTAATGAACATCTGAAAAAACTACAATCTTTTTAACATTCATGTAACTTTTTTAAAGCAACAATACTATACATGTGAGATAAATAAAAATACAACCCACAAATTGGATATACAAATGTCTGAAATTTCACAATTGCAAAACAGCAGAAGCATAAACACAACAAGTGAAACAAGCTCCACCCTCCCCACTACCCCCAACAACCAAAATGACTTCGTGTGTGTGTGTGTGTGTGTGTGTGTGTGTGTGTGTGTGTGTGTGTGTGTGTGTGTTTTAGTATCACACAGCTAATGTCAAAAGGACCTTTTGGTACACAGAGGTATCACAAGGACTTTTTTGTTTTTCCATCAAAAACTGCTTTATCTGGGGTAAGCTTGAGAAAATAATGTTCAAAGAGTGCTCAATAGCAGGTGTTCTTTCACAGTATTTTCCCCTTGGGGTAGAGGAACAGTTAGTTAGGTAGCCACAGAGAGAAACAAGCTTCCAAACCCAAATCTCTCTCTAATTTGAAATTTGAAAATAAAACAGACTGTCTTGTATTTCTTAAAGTGTAAGTGTAATTATGGGAAGAAATACTCTTGGACGCTAAAAGCAAGAATTGCTCATGGGGGTGGGGGTGTGGGTGGGAACATATTTAGATTTTTTTTTCTTTTTAAATCATTGGGAAACAAGAAAGAACTAATAAAGGTTGGCATGGCAATTAAGCAAGGAGGAAAAAAAAATCACTGCCTTATTTTAGCAGTGAAAATGTATGACTCCTGACTACAGAAAGCTGACTTTTTGTATGAGTATTTTCCAAACTGTGTCTTGCTAAACCCTAGCATCCCCTGAGAAATAAAAAGTTATTTTATGAAAAAAGGGTTTTGTCCCCCAGTAAAGAAATCTGTTCAATTTTTGCCTATCCTTACAGTTGCCAGTTAATTTCGAAATGAAACTCTTTTCTCATGGAATATAACTTGGAAAAAGATTACTTTTCACTATATGTTAAGGTAGGGTATTCATGTGCATATTTATTTATTTTTTTAATTTATTTTTTTAAAGATTTTATTTATTTGAGAGAGAGAGAATGAGAGAGAGAGAGCACATGAGAGGGGGCAGGATCAGAGGGAGAAGCAGACTCCCCACCGAGCAGGGAGCCCAATGCAGGACTCGATCCAGGGACTCCAGGATCATGACCTGAGCCAAAGGCAGTCGCTTAACCAAATGAGTTACCCAGGCGCCCTTCATGTGCATATATAAAGAAAAAATCTTTTAATCAAATTTTCATTATTCGATGTTCTTTCCCATATTAAGCCTTAACTGACCAAAAGAACTCTACAGTTAGGGAAGAAAACTAGATGGTCTGTGGGCTGATCCTAAAGGTGAGGTAGATAAGTAATTCCAAAAGCAGTATGGCAAAGAAAGGTATTTATTATTGCTTGTTTTGTCAGCTGAAACACGTGGAAGCTGGTAGTATAGGTGTAATGTGTAGAATGTCTATACCAAACTGGATCTGCATCAACTTACTAGAAGTAAGGAGCAATAATAAAATTTTCAAAGCCAAACTGAATGAGAATATACAACTTTTCTTTGGAATAGGTCTCAGAGTACCCACACCTGAATGACAGGAAAGAGCAGTAACTTCAAACTCGGGTGTGAGTGGAAACATGAGGGATCTGGGGAATAAATCCGAAGTTAAAATTTCTTAATCATCCATTTTTAAAAAATCATGGAAATACTGCATTAAAATGTTTTCACGCAAAATTAAAAAAATTACTCCCAATTTTGCATTCAAGAAGATGTGTCATACTCCTGATATTTTTCGAGCCAGTTTGAAAGGCAGGGACTTAGGTCAATTAAGAAAACAGCTAATACAAAACTGTTTGCTTGTTTTGCCAAGAGAATAACACAATGATCTGGGCCAATATTTCAAGTATCAGTCTGTCATTCAATTTACTGATCTCATGTTAGGTGCTAACCACCGTCTTTAGGGCCACAAAACATTCTCTCTCCTTTCATGACAAATGGTTCTTGGTCCTCAAAAATATCAAGCATTCTTTACCCTCTGTTCCATTTGTCTGGAACACTGGTATTTCAGATATATACATGACTTGCCCCTCAAATAATTTCTACCTCTGTCAGAAGTACTTTTTTTATCTTTAAAGGGATCTTCCAAGAACACTGTTTAGAAGAGAGTATCCCTATTCCCTGCCAGTTAAGTTCTAACTGTTTCCCTGGTTTATTCTTCTATAAAGTACTTACTGCCACTGGACTTCCATAAAGTACTTACTACCACCTAAATATATACTACATAATTGTTTATTATACCCTACTCCTTTCCTTTGCTTCTCTGGAATGAAAGGTCCCTGGAAGCAAGGAGTTTTGCTTCCGCAGTATACCTGGTATCCTGCATATAGTATGAATTCACTTAATATTTGCTGTTGAACCTGAATGCCAAATGGATTAGGAGAGAGTATATTAAATGGAAGTGACTCAGTCAGGAAGTAATGACTGAGACAAAATCTGATGGAACTGTAGAGTTAACTAGGTAAAGGTAGGTGAGATTATGAGGTTGTTCCAGCAGAGAAGAATGAAATCTAGAAATCCAGTGTGGCTGGAGCTGGGAGAACAATATATGAAGACAGGCAAGATAGGCAGGTAGAAACCAGATAAAGAAAGGTCTTTTTGGTAAGTCAAAAAAGATTTTAAATTAAATTCTTCCTTAAAGATTTGCTTAGAGCTTGAAGAGGCAGAGAATAGTTTTTGCATGTCGTAAAGCCAGGTGACTGCAATGTACATTAATAAAAAAAATCATTTCAGAAATATTCATGTAATTTAGATGAGGCAATATTTTTCAAAAAGAAAGTTAAATATTTTCTATGTTACACAAACGGAAGTCACTTAGGAATCATGAAATCAAACCTGGAGCTTCTGATCATATCACTTAAATTAACAAATCACTTTACTTCTTGTATAAATGAGAGTGTTAGCTCTCCAAAGGTGTTCCTGAACAGCCAAGGAATAGGCAGATGCTACTTACTCGATATAACTCAACCAAAAACGCAAAAGTTAACCACCTTTTCTGAACTGTGAGGTTGTTTTGTACATAGTTCTGTTCCAGTGAACTATAAAGAACTGTCATTATACTGAGTAAACTACTAGTCAAATGTGTTATGTCTTTTATATATAGATTGTCTTTTTATTGGGATCCAACCTCTCTTGTTGGCATTTCTTTGACTTAACTTTGGAATAAATATATATAAAATTTAACATTGAGTCTGGCAAATAACAAAAATATCTTCATAGCAAATATTTGGTGAGCATTTCTTGTGGGCATGCACTGTTCTGACAATTTAAACATGTTATCTCATTTTATCATTATGAGGTAGGTATTATCATCTTCCCCTTTTTGCAGATGAAGAAAGTGAGGTTCAGAAGTTAACTTCCCAATCACACAGCTAGTAAGTACTGAAACTTGATTCTATGTCCTGATACTTTAACTCCAAGGTATACCCTCTTAACCAATACAATATTCTTGTCTTAAAATAGCAGAAAGTTAAGTTCCTAATGAATATTATTATTTTTATATATATTTTAATACAAAATATTAAGAATATTTCTATACATGATTTACATTTCATATACTCATTGCAGTAATTCTAAAACCTGGTCCCCAAGTTGCCTCAAATGTACTCTACTGATGGTTTCTTCAAAATAATCAAGTACAATAATGAAACAAATTGAATCAAGTACTGCACTAGGAAAACAGTTCCAAATAACGCTTTTTTAGATGGAGAAAGAAGAAAAAAATGGCACCAATGATTCCCAGAATGTATAAATTAAGCCAAACAATTTTTATCTAATCAATGCTGTAGCAGTCCCAAAGACTTAGGTGGTCTTCATTTAACATTCTTACTTCTGATGTGCTAAAGAAAGGCCCATTCACTGCAAAAGTTAAGGAACCAAGCATATGGGCATCTGTTACCTATGAGAAAATTTTAAGATATTAATAAAACTCGAATTTACAAAGTGTTTTGCCTTGCTAAAATTAAATATATGTATGCTTTTAAAGTTTTCTGGCAATTACTAAATAATTTTTAGATTCAATTCTTGTCATTGTTTTCTAAATTCATTATGGCGTCTATCATGAATATCCATAAGTTTAAAACAGGTCTTATAAAACAAAGCCAAAAATTTCATTAGTCCTTTAAAAATTGTGTTAATTAAAATATTATTAAGTTATTAAATTACAAGTTTATGAGTTGTTACTTTTTATGAAATCAATCAATGAAATGGTTGTTTCAATCCTTTTTTCTAGAATTTTATAGGTTGGGGAGGGGAGAGAAATGAGAAGAAAAGGAAATAATCATAAAATGATGAAGTAATTTTTTAAAAGCAAAATCACTGAAAGACCACTAATAACTTCAAGTGAAATGCCATATAAAAGCTTTTAATTGCCTTAAATTTGTGAAAAACTACCCAGGAGATCAACAAATTCACATCAATGAACTGCATTATACTAATAAGAGACCCCTGGCCTCTAGCCAGAGAGAACAAACAAAACGAACCATTCTCACATGGCTGCAAATTATCCAAAAGGAAGAGAAAGAGACAGTCAAAGAAACATGTTTGCACGGTGGGAAAAAGATCAAATATTGATCAGTCCAAACTGAGGTAATTAGAGCCATAGTCAAGGAGGAGGGATGTATGTTCTTAGTCCTAAGAATTGCATCCTAAATGTTGAGCATATTAGTTGTTCACTAGGACTGTTGGACTGTCCTTAAAAAAAAAAAAAAAATCCATGAAACATTTGCATGGTACCAGGTGGTCATACTTTTAAAATTTAATAACTTCTTGACCCTTTAAGAAATCATCTCATTTGTGTGATTTTCAGAAAGATTTATAAGATTTGCTTGAATTGTATCTCTATTACCATGAGACTAATCATTTGCCCATATGTTAAACCATGGTTTGTCAAATAACCAGAAAGTAAAATAACTGCAAAATGAAGACAATTTAAAATCACTACATCTGATTAAGTGTCTATACACATCTATAAAGTATGAAGCTTACATGAATTTTTCTAATTTTTATTATAGTAAAACCTAGGCATTTCCCCTTTTTTATGAAGATATCACCACTATCATTGTTGAAAACTTCAGTGGTTACCATAATCTAAAAAAAAAAATGGAAAAAACTCTTAATAGTCCATGGCAAGAAGCAAACCAGAAATTTGTCTATTACTCATTCCAAATGAATTTTTTCATTTAAGATTATTCTAATTATAACCACTAAGTACATAAGATATCTACATTATATGTTACATTAAAATATCTACATTAACAATTTGTGGTCAGGGGTGCCTGGAAGGCTCAGTCTGATTCTTGATTTCGGCTCAGGTCATGATTTCGGCTCAGGTCATGATTTCAGAGTCATGAGATTAAGCGGCCCCTCAGGTCACGCTCTGCGCTCAGTGTGGAGTTGCTTGAGATTATCTCTCTCCCTTGGGGCACCTGGGTGGCTCAGTCGTTAAGCGTCTGCCTTCAGCTCAGGTCAAGGTCCCAGGGTCCTGGGATCAAGCCCCACATCAGGCTCCCTGCTCCACGGGAGGCCTGCTTCTCCCTCTCCCACTCCCCCTGCTTGTGTTTCCTCTCTCGCTGTGTCTCTAACAAATAAATAAAATCTTAAAAAAAAAAGAGAGATTATCTCTCTCCCTCTGCTTCCCCGCCCCCCCAAGCTCTCTCCCAAAATAAACAAAATCTTAAAAAAAAATTTGTCATCATGACATAAACTAGAATGAAAATGTTCACCAGAATCAACTTGCCATGAAAGACTGTTCTCAAAAACACCAGAATAAAAGTTTTATTACTGTTCTGTAGTAATATGAAGCTCTCACTTATAAATTTCCTAACATATATCCAAAGGATTGTTTCTACATCTATTTATAAATTCATGGTTTTATAAAGTTGAAATAAATATAAAGCTTGTAAATCTAACCTTATTTCTTCCTACCACATTCATGTGTGTTGATCAATTACAGACTAATTTTTAAAATTCTGTAACGGGGCGCCTGGGTGGCTCAGTCATTAAGTGTCTGCCTTGGGCTCAGGTCATGATCCCAGGGTCCTAGAATTGAGCCCCGCATCGGGCTCCCTGCTTGGCGGGAAGCCTGCTTCTCCCTCTCCCATTCCCCCTGCTTGTGTTCCCTCTCTCACTGTGTCTCTCTCTGTCAAATCAATGAATAAAATCTTTAAAAAAAAAAAAAAATTCTGTAACAAATAGCAATCATTAACAGCTTTAAGGAAGGCAGTACCACAAAGCTTTTTTACCATAAATTCAGTACTTCAGAAGCAGTCAATAAGTGGAATGAATGCCTATTTCCACATTCTAGCTAATGACATAATTCATATGCAGATAAAATTATAGGTAAATCTGAAAATTTTAAATTCATTTATCTAAAATATATCTTTCATGTTTTCTTATCAACCAAGTCTGTTTTGTTAGTTGCAGTCACTAAAATACTATTTGTTCAAAATAAGGTATATTGTTCTTTTAATCACGCATGATTATATGTAACTTAATTTTTGTGTAACACATCATGTCTACACTATTAACAATTAATTATAGTTGGTTCACTATGAACAAGCAAACAGGCAATTGAGATACTTAATCAATATACTGGTTCTGATTAAGTTCTTTCATGCCTCTTTTCCCAAAATACCAAATACAGGAAAAAGTAAATAAATACTAATATAATCCTTATTTTATATTAAGAGTTATGTTCCTATGCTTTCAAAGAATCATGTATTGTTTTCACCTTTCACACTTTCTAGCATTTTACTCCTTCATTTTAGGATGGTTTTGTTCTATCATTTACTTCTTAACAAAAAGAGAATGAATTACATCCATTTGTGCCAAATGCTTGATCCCAGTGCAGCTTTCACAGCTGGAATAAAATACTCAAATAGTCACTTTAGTAGCTTTGCTATCTATTAGCCCTTCCACCCCTATGTTTTTTTCTGAAATGCTAGAAAAAGTGGATCAGGACATGGGATGAAAATGAACTGCTAATCTAGATGTCACCTCAAAAAAATAGGTTTCATTTCTAAATTTTTCATCACATTTCAAGAAATAGATATACTCATCTTTCATCATTAGCATTTTTCACCATATCTATAATCATGTGATAAAAGCCACCAGTACTCCCTGAGAAAGAGTGCAGTTAAGCCAACTGTTCCCCAGAACACTGCTTTTATCGTCTCTTTGGTAAAAAGTGAAAAAGTAAATACGCTGCTCTGCATTTTGTTACCTAGTTTGCAGATAACTCTACTGGCAAAAATAGATAATAAAGCAGTGTTTATCTTTCTAGTAATAAAATCACTAAGAAGCCATCGGAGTAAGATAGCCTGTGTTCCCTCCCACTCCCCACAAGGAAATGTCTGCATCTTATTGATTGGTATTATAAAATTAGGATCAATTGAAAAATTTATAAAATAAGTACAACTATTACTTTACCTTTTACATAAAAATCCCAGGAAAAACTAATTTAACTATGAAAGAAAATAAAAGCAGGAGAGCCATAGTTCCTACAAATTTTAAAAGCACAAAAAAGAGGAAGGATGTCCAGTTGTTCCTTTGACATTTTTCTAATACTTAGAAGTGGAAACACAGTGGGAAATACAGCAATTTCTGTGTATTAACAGACCACTGACCTACAAATGATATAGGAAGGTAAAAAGATAGCACAGTTAATTAATCTTTAAACCATTTATCTCATAAATCTTTAATCCCCAAACAAATATTTGTACTCAGTAGGATAAAACTACATCAGCTTTCCTTTATATTCAACTGCTTTGCCTTGTTTCACGGAAAAGCTTATAAAGATGTCTTGTTCACTGAAAGATACCAAACCAGAAAAACTTTATAATGCTTTAAGACAAAATAACTGAGCATAAAATTTAAGTACATAAAAGTAGGAATACTGAAAAAATCAGCTTACTATTCTTCAATTACATTATATATTTCAATTATATATTTCAAATATTTTGGTTTCTCTTAGTCTCCAAGGAGATGTATTACAAAACTAAGTTTGGATTTCTCCTGTATGTTGTTTTCAGTGAATTCAACAAGCAATATTTATTATCTTTTAAATGTAAAGCAATAAAGCACTATAAGACAAGATCCAAAACTGCATAATAATTCTTGCCCTCAGAGGGTTCACAGTCTTGTGAGGGAAGATGTGTTAGAAAATGACTTTCTCCAATATAGGAATTGGGGCTGTATTGATTGTTAACTAAGTTAAATATGGTGCTTTGATTTCAAGTACAATCACCTCTGAATGTATAGGATGGATCATGCTATAACACAGGTTTGAAGTTATCCTTTTATTCATTATTTAATCCACTTAAACAATAAACAATTGCAGAACACTTTTTTTCTAGGTATTGTGTCAGGCCAGGGTGATACAAAGAAAAATAACATAAATACCAGCTTTTAGAACGCTCACAGTTTAGCTCTACTCTTGGTGTTATCATCTCTTTATCCTCTTAAGTCACTAAACATGTTCCGCCTCATTCTGTGTTTAATCACACATTGGATCAGATCACTCCTTTTCTGTCAATCCAACTAGAGTTATGATTCAAGGTTTACCTCTTCTATCAATTCTTTCAATGATTTCAGGCAGTATTTGATTGAACTAAGATTTAAGATTTGGAAAAAACTTAAGAGACCTAATGTTTCCTTTTAAAATCTCAGCAAAATACTAGGTATATATAATGTATTCTTAAAAAAAGAGTTAAAAAAACTCAAAGTAATATCGCATGCATAATACATAAAAACAAAGACCAAATACACTGAATTTGCTATTTCTTTCACAGAAATTTATCTCTGATGTTTTTGATGTGATAACTTGGCTAGGCTACAAACTCCAGTTATTCAATCCAATACTAACTTAGGTGTTACACTGGAGGTATTTTTCAGATATAGTTAAAACTCCTAATCAGTTGACATCTAGTAAAGCACTATCCATGATAATCTGGAAGGGCAGACTGAATCAGTTGGAAGGCCTTAAAATCATAGTCAAGGTTTCCCTGACAGAATAAATTCTACCTAATAAGACAGTTTTGGCCTGCGCCTATGGAGTTTGAGCCTGCTGGTGATCTTCAAAGAGATCTTTGTGCTGGTGTCACAAAGAAGGAGGACAGGGTTTTATGTAGAAGTTGCTTAATATCCTGGGGCAAGACAAGAGGTCAAGCAAGTCTATATGGAGGAGGAGGTGACATAAAAGGAATATTTATAATATGCCAGATTATATATTTATATATATATATATACACATTGTTCATTTAATCCTCCTAATTAAATGAAGTAAACATTATTCCCATTTCCAGATGGGAAAGCTGAGACTTAGAGTTGTCCAAGGTCACATAGCTAATAAGTAGCAGAATCAGCATTTGAACACAAGCTTATTTTTAAAGCTCCAATTTTTTAATCTGCATTGTAGACTCTTAGAAGGAAATGATTCCCTAACAATATGAAGGATCATTCCTTGAGTACTTATGATGTCAGACCATTTTATTAAGCATTTAAATGTATTTTTTAAAAAAAAGATTTTATTTATCTTTTTGACAGAGACATGGCAAGAGAGGGAACACAAGCAGGGGGAGTGGGAGAGGGAAAAGCAGGCTTCCCACGGAGCAGGGAGCCCAATGCAGGTCTCGATCCCAGGACCCTGGGATCATGACCTGAGCCAAAACCAAGAGTCGGACTGGACGCTCAAATGACTGACCCACCCAGGTGCCCCTGGACTTTTTAGAACCTTTTGAGGTAAGGATTTTCATAACCTCCATTTTATAAATGAGGGAACTAAGGTGGGAAATTGACACAGAGTAGTAGGATATTAGTCAAAACTTAAGAATCATCTCAATTCAGTGCCCTGGGAGTAGTCCATAGCCGATTTACTTTCTTCTGGGGGGACAGGAGAGTGGAGGGATATTTAAGTAACATAAATATTATGGCTGCTAATTTAAAAATCAGTATGAACATAATAAAAGATGTGTGATAGAGAGTATTACCGGAAAGGTAGAAGATTTGAAATGCTTTCAGTAAAGCATTACAAAAATAAGAATCAAAACCCAGACCTTCCTCAGTAAAAATCAGTGAGCAAGGGGGCACCTGGGTAGCTCAGTGAGTTAAACGAATAACTCTTGGTTTCAGCTCAGGTTGTGATGTCAGGGTCATGGGCCCCACAAATGTTCCACACTCAGCAGGGAGTCGGCTTGAGAATCTTTCCCTCTCTCTCTGCCCCTCCCATGGCTCACGGTTTCTCTAAAATGAATGAATAAATATCAGTGAGTGAGGAACATGGGCTGCTTTAAGACTAATCATATATACTTTGGCTTACAAAATCAAGGCAGAAGTTTGCTTAAAATCATTGTAATACATAAACTAGAGCAAATACAGTTGATGAAACAAGTTTATAACTGTCTCAACATATTTCAAAGCTCCAAACGTAACAAGAAACTGAAGACTACTTGAAGATAGTTGTCTTCCCATTTCATTCACTTTATGTACCTGGAAACCACTAGCATAAAGGGTTAAATGCAAATGTACAATTACCCACCCGCTCAATACTATTCTTCCAAATTATAGTCTCATATCACACTCCTTCTGAAAAGGATTTTATGGTTCCCAACTGCTTACAGTATAGAGTTTATACTTCTAAGCATGGAATATAAGGTCCTTCTGATTTTTTTACATTCTTCCACATGCAACCTAGCTTTAGTATTTCACAATCTGTTCCTCAGGAGAGGTTAATAAGTTCTCTTTGAAAAAAGCTTGAGTGGCAAATAGATTTTTAAAAGCTGCATATCATATCTCCCTCTGGGCAATTAAAAATGAACATCAGCCTATTAAGGGGAGGGGGCAGGTTGGAAGGATTTGAGAAAATAAGTAAATTACACAAGGGTTACACAATTAGTGTCAGAATACCCCCATCCCCCCACAAAGTTCAAGTAATTAGAATAAGGAGATAAATTATCAGTCTTAAATCAGTACAAAAGGAAAAGTTAAAGCCGTTTAAAGTACATACCACCAACTTTAGCATTTACCGGGCAGAATCTATTCCCAAATTATTTACTGGGTTTTGACTAACCTACTATTTAAGTGTAATAAAAAGTATGTTTAAGCTGCATGCTTCAATTAATTCAAAATCACTACTAAAGTCAAAATACTATATATGTTCATTTATGTATTCATATTTAAACAGCTCTTTTTTAAAAAGGTAGAAGTTTCAAAAATGATAGAAGTTGAGTGAATTGCAATCCCTGAGAGAGATGAGAGCAGTTATAATTCTTTCATTTATACTTGACATTTTCCATTACCCGTTCTTAGAATTCTCAGTAAACAATTACTTGCACTCACTTTATGATTTAGGTAAGGCTCAACAGCCACTTCCTCTAAATAAGGAAACCAAGGTTAAGAGAGGTTAAATGCCTCAGAGCAGATCAGAGGTGGAACTAGCTATATAACTGTGGGGTTCTCAGGAAATAATTTACTCTTTCCTTCCAGCAGGTGTAAACATACTAAGACATGTGATATTACTGACATTCCAAGAAAGCTTCTTTTACATTTCAACCACTTTCTTTCACTCAAAGGCACTTAAAAAGTATTGTATAATAATAGAAAAATATATAAAAGAATGAATAGCAAAGCAAGTTATAAACAAATATAGGAATTATTATTACAATCAGCAGGACTTTACTCTTTATTAAGTAAAAATTACATAATAATTGCTTGGTTTACTGGAAAATTCTTAAAGAATGAATAATAAGAAACATAAGGTGTTAATGAAATTGTATTTACATTAATGACATTCACACTTGTTATTAACATGTTAATCACTAAGTATTCAAGATTTGTCAAGCCAGGAGCAGCTGATTTTAACAGAAGATCTTTTCAGCAGAGGCTGTGTATAACTATCTGTAAATTTCATGTCAGATTAGGGAAAGAAAAAATTTTTTTGAAAAAACTGTGAAAGTGTATAAAAACTAATTGTGCATGTAATGAATTAATTCTTTATGAAAATACTGAAAAATCCATTTACAGCCCACTATTTACATTTATTTTTCTAAATTAGTGATTATGACATTAAAATATAAATTCTATCAGAATGCTTACTCTCAATGTCTTCTTTTTCTTTTCTAACCTCTATCTTTAATCTTCTGAGTGTATGTGCACTATAATCAGACGTTGTGAAAATTATACTGTTACAGGAAATGGATTTTGTGATTTCTGGCAAGAAATACAGCAATCAGGCAAATGAAGCATTAGAGAAAAAAACTATTTTTTTATGAAAAATAATGGATCAAGATATTAATGACCACCACCCCTAAACTCATCACTGGATGTTGAAGAAAAAGAATCTAAATCCCTTAAGGCTGAATTAAGAAGGAAAGGTTCTTTAAAAGACAAAACCTTCTTTATTCCACATTATAAATTATATGTTTATACTGCTGTAATCATAGGAGAGACATTGCCAGAGGAGAAGCTGCCTTAGAGGATACTCCCTACATCCCTCATTGCTTTCCATGTCTGCTTACTGAGGTAAGTAAGAACCTCTTTATTTTTAAAAGGGAAGACTAGAAAGCAACTGAAAGATATTTACTCTTTAAAGGTTCCTATCAGTTATATCATCATGAAGAAAGAGAAGATAAGTGAGTCTACTAACTCCCAAATATGTGTTCATCACAAAACGGACACATATGCCCCATTAACAGTACAAAACCTCAGACAGGATTTACCATCAAGAGACTTTTCCTCTGTTTTCACTACAGGTCCTCTGCTTTCACTACAGGTCCCCTGCTTTCTACCTAATTAATGCTTTAATTTAGCTATATTTAAGTGTTAAGGATTTATGGAGTATTGTGGGATATTAACCCACATTTGTACATGGGTTTGATTTCTGTGGGGAAACGAATTTTAAGCTCAAATAACTAAATTACAAATAAACTTTGGGCATGTTGCTCATTTGTTCACATTGGATGAAGTGCCCAAGAGATAATCATGTTAACTGGTAGGTCAGTTGCATATACCTGAAATGGAGAGGCAAGTGAGAGGTGATGTATAAATTTCTGATATCAATTCTTCCTCACTGGATTACCAACATTTGATTTTCATTCTAAATTCTGTAATATATTTAACCAACAAGGACTATGGTGAAATGAATACGTTAACAACACCATGATGTATCATAAAAATAACAAATAAAACAGCAGTAATAATACTTTTACATTATAAATTTCTTCAAGGTGTCCCTCTCTAAATTTATGCTTATAATACTACAAATAAATATACTTCTAAATATTAATTTCTTTGTTCTTATTAGGTATGCCAAGCAAGTCTAAGCAGTCTAAAATTTCTGTAAAACCACCTTTTTTAAAAAATAACAAATTTATTGAGACTAATTCACATACCATACAATGCACACATTTAAAGTGCATAATTAAGTGGGTTTTAGTATATTCACAGAGATATGCAATCATAGCACATTTCTACTTTTTGGGTATTATGAATAATGCTGTTATGAACATTCATGTACAAATTTTTGTGTAGATACAGGCTTTCATTTCTCTTGTGTATACACCTAGAAGTGAAATTCCTGGGTCATACGGTCACTTTATATTCAGCCTTTTGCGGAACTGCAAACATTCCTACCAGCAGTGCATGAGGGAATCCAGTTTCTCCATCCTTGTCAGCACTTGTTATTATCTGTCTTTTGTTTATAGCCATCTGTGAGTGTGCAGTTGAATTGCATTCCAGTTTTGATTTGCTTTTCTCTGATAGCTAAAGATGTTGAGCATCTTTAAACAAACACCTCTGTTTTCTATGTGTTTCAGGAAGTGGATTTAAGGACTTGAGTTTGTAAGGCTACAGAATTAGTACAAAGGTGATAAAATTACAGTTGTTGCCTTTGACAGCTTAGCTGAGGAAACCCTCACATATACTAAGTAAGCATTTACCACTCTAATTTATATTGTAATAGATCTTATCCTTCCTAAGAAATTGGTAGTTCAATAGAGACAGAACCCCTGTTTTCTTCAGGTTGGTATCTGCCAAATTACTTAATAGGATACACAGAGTAGGCAGTCTTTTTTTTTTTCCTCAGAGTAGGCAGTCTTAATCAATGTTTAAACTAATACATTTAATGTCTGATCTCATATTACTTTCACAAATCCCTAAGATAGAATGGACTGGTAGTATTCAATCCCCTTTAGAAAAATAATGATCATAAATAATTATGCTTTCAATTACTGAGACCATTACAAAACTCCAAATTTCCTAATCCCAAGTTTAGTACTCAGTATGCCTTTGATTAGGCAAGAGACTCTTCATGTTCAGATGATCCAAGTTTTAAAGAATGCATATATCTTATAAAGCAGTGTTGGTTTTTTTTTTAATATTTTATTTATTGATTTGTCAGAGAGAGAGACCACAAGCAGGGGGAGCAGCGGGCAGAGCAGGCAGAGGGAGAAGCAGGCTCCCCGTTGAGCAAGGAGCCCAATGAGGGACTCGATCTTAGGACCCTGGGGTCATGACCTGAGCCAAAGGAAGATGCTTAGCCAACTGAGCCACTCAGGCATCCCAATGTCATTTTTTTTTTTTAAAGTAGGTTTCACGCCCAGCACAGAACCCAATGTGGGGCTTAAACTCATGACCCTGAGACCAAGACGTGCGCTGAGACCAAGAGTCAGATACTTAACTGAATGAGCCACCCAGACACCCCTAAAGCAATGTCTTTATTTTGGTGTATGAACACAAATAACTACTTCACATGTATTAAAATTAAAAAATACCATCTCATTAAAATATGATAAAACATAATTTTCTTATTAATTGTGAAATAAGTGATCAATGGAGTCTTTTGTTCCTCACAAGTATAAGAGGCAAAATTGGAGAATATTGGTTTACTTTGATGAACCTGTAATGAGGGCTTGAATTTCAGTTCCAAATCTACAACTTAGGAGTTGGGTAACCTTGACCAAATTATTTAACTTCTCTGAGCTTTAGTTTCTGCATTTTTCAAGTGGAAAACAGAGTTTAACTCAAAGAGCTATTGTGGGGGCTAAATATGTAATGTACTAGCATGTACCAAGCATGTATTGAAAAAAACGATTATTCAAGAAAACATTGCATATGTATCCAATGTGGAATCCATTTGCAAATAAAAAATTCTTTAACCTATAACAAGCCAGTAGGAATACTCTAAAATCTTAGCTTGATGGGGAACTAGGTGACAGAGATGGGAAAGAGATGAACCTGTACCATTTGAATTATATATTATTTGCATATATTATATATTCAAGTTAGTCAACAAAACAAATAACCAAATAGCTTTAATTATTTAATTATTAAAAGAAAAAATCATGTTATGAAAAAGCTATTTCTATATTATATGACCTAATAACATGGGTCGCTAATACCAAATGTATATGCTTATAAGAAATTACACATTTCTATATATTGAAATTCAGCCATGTTGGTTTGTAAAGCAAGTATGTGATTATTTCAAATTGGGACTTAATTTAAACATTAAATTAAATGAACATAAAATGGTTTAACACTAGAGATTTAATTTTATGTGATTCATTTAGTATGTTTGCTTGATTTACTGTATATTATACATTTTATAAACATGAAAACCATATTTACTGATTTAAATAAACATTTTTAATATAAAAGACAAACTTTCTTGTGGAAGCCAAGACAGATTATAATCCATTAATATATCTTTCAACAAAAAGGATGAAATCTTCCACTGGTTAGGCTGATAAACTCTTTCATGTCAAAACTAAGCCTCTTTATCATGATAACCCAGAATAATGGTTGGCTGCTCTAGGCACTTTATCTACTTTACAGATGAAAAATCAGCTCTACTTTCATGGAATTAGATTAATGCCATAACAGGAAATACTTCTGGGGCTGAACTTGCTTCATGCCTTCAAAGCTGCCTGTAAATTTAAAGTACTTCCTGAATTCAAAAGATAAGACAGGAGAAGGAAAAAGAAAAACAGTACAGTGACCTTTTTACTAAAGGAAAATATTGCTTCCTGAAAAAGCTGTTGAAAGCTACTTGCTAAGGGCATTATGCTCTAGAAAGCCTAGGGAAAGTCTGTTTTAGTTGAACATGGGGATTCTGGTTACGTATCAGACAGTTGTTATAAATCTGCTCTTTCTATAATCCTTTTTGATAAACTTTCTTCAAGTCATCATGGTGAAAGCTGAAGTAATAACTTTCTCAGCTTACAGTACATAGAAAACTGCTCACTATTTTACATATAACATTTTATAAAGGATTACAGTTTAACACACTTGGAAAAATGCTGACCCCAAGCTCTAGAATTAAATTTTGGTTCAGAACATGTACCAAAGGTAGCAAATCCAGTTAACACTTATTGGCAGTCTACTTAACATTAAAAAAAAAAGGAAGCATTATATGGAACAAATATAATAAAACAAATGATTATATGATCTAAAACAGAAGGGAGAAAGGAGGATATCGGACTGCAATGAAAACAACAAAGAAAAACAACAGAAATACAACAATCTATCTGTTTGTCTATCTATCAATCTATCTATCTGGCTGCTTACAATGTGCTCAGCACCGTGAAGTGTACAAAAAGGCATCAGGGTGCCAGGGTGGTTCAGTCGGTTAAGGATCTACCTTTGGTTTGGGTCATGATCCCTGGGTCCCAGTGGGCCTGCTTCTCTCTCTCCCTCTGCCCCTACTCCCAGCTCGTGCTCTCTCTCAAAAAATAAAATTCTTAAAAAAAAAAAAAAGAAAGAAAAACATCTATAGAAGCATACTGACTGTACATTAAATACTGGGCACTATACTAAGTGCTACAGGTTATGTGATTATTAAGACAGGCAAGGACTTACTTTACACCTTCTCATCTAGCTAGCATTAGAGGAGGAAATAGACAAGGTAATACCAAATGAGATAAATCAATAAAGGCAACTAGCATGGTCATATGATAGGTAGTGAGTGGGTTTAAAGTGAACAATGACAACAGTTCATAGAAAGCAGGATAAGCAGTTTTAGATAGGTGATCAGAAAAAGTCTTGCTGAGAGGATGATACTTGAGTTGAAAGCCGAAGGGTTTCAACAAGTCAGCCCTTAGAACACTTGGGTCATAAGAGTGAAGGACCTGAAAAGGAAAAGATCTTGGATGTTTAAGGAAGTGTCAATGAGAGAAGGAATGGAATAAGATGATATGACTTGTGAGAAAAAGACATAAGACATTTAGAGTCTTATACATCATTGCACGAAGTATGGACTTTATTCTGTGAGCAACTATCAGCTATGCAAGGGATTTTAACACCAAAGTATCTTATGCTGATTTGTATTTTTAAAAGATCACCCCAATTATTCTGTGGAGAATAGCCTGGAAGAGTTAAAAAGTAAAAGTGAGGAGACCAGTTAATGCAGTAAGCCAGGAGTAAAATAATAATGTGTCATAATAAAATAATAATTACTGATAAAAGAATAAATAAATTCCAGATATACTTTAAAGATTGAGACTTTCTGAAGGAAAAAGGATAATCAAGGATGACTTCTACGGTTTGACCAGACAATCCTGAGCCTTACAGTGGTACCATGTATAGAGATGTATTAGACATAAAGTAGGATCAGGATCAAGAGTAAACATCAAAATAATATCAAGATAATATATTACTAAACAATGAATTGGTCAACCAAGAAATCAAAGAAGATATAAAAAATTACATGGAAACAAACGAAAACACAACAGTCCAAAATATTTGAGATGCAGCAAAAGTGATTCTAAGAGGTAAGTTTACAGCAATACAGGCCTACCTCAAGAATCAAGAAAAACCTCAAATAAATAACCTAACCTTACACATAAAGGAGCTAAAAAAAGAACAAAAAAACCCAAAACCAGCAAAAGGAAGGAAATAATAAGATTAGAGCAGAAATAAATGATATAGAAACTAAAAAACAATATAACAGATCAATGAAACAAGGAGCTGGTACTTTGAAAACATCAACAAAATTGATAAACCTGTAGCCAGACTCATTAAAAAAAAAAAAAGAAGACTCAAATAAAACCACAAATGAAAGAGAAATAACCAACATCAGAGAAATACAAACGATTGTTAAGAAAATATTATGAAAAATTATACACCAACGTATTGGAAAACCTAGAAGAAATGGAGAAATTCCCAGAAACATAACTTACCAAAACTGAAGCAGGAAGAAATAGAAAATTTGAACATACTGATTACCAGCAAAGAAATTGAATCAGTAATCAAAAAACTCCCAACAAACAAAAGTTCAGGACCAGATGGCTTCATGGGTGAATGCTACCAAACACTCAAAGCAGACTTAATATGTATTCGTGTCAAACTATTCCTAAAAACAGAAGAGGAAGGAAAACTTTCAAATTCATTGTATGAGGACAGCATTACCCTGACACCAAAACCAGACAGATTCCATTAAAAAACGGAACTATAAGCCAGTATCTCTGATGAACATAGATGCCAAAGTTCTTAATAAAATACTAAGAAACTAAGTCCATAAGTACATTAAAAAAAAAAAAAAAATCAGGAGTGCCTGGGTGGCTCAGTCATTAAGCGTCTGCCTTCGGCTCAGGTCATGATCCCAGGGTCCTGGGATTGAGCCCTGTATCGGGCTCCCTGCTCTGCGGGAAGCCTGCTTGTGTTCCTGTTCTTGCTGTGTCTCTCTCTGTCAAATAAATAAATAAAATCTTTAAAAAAAGAAAAAAAATCATTTGCCATGATCAAGTTGGATTTAGTCTCAGGATGCAAGCATGGTTCAATATTCTCGAATCCATCAGTGTGATACATCACATCAATAAGAGAAAGGATAAAAATCATATGGTCATTTCAATAGATGCAGGAAAAGCATGTAATATATAATATGATAAAAACCCTCAACAAAGTAGGTTTAGAGGGAACATACTTTATATGAAAAACCCACAGTGAACATCATACTCGACAAAAATTGAGAGCTTTCCCCTTAAGGTCAGGAACAAAACAAGGAATATCCACTCTCACTACTTTTATTCAACATAG
The DNA here is from genome assembly GCF_009762305.2 of Zalophus californianus. NCBI lineage: Eukaryota > Metazoa > Chordata > Mammalia > Carnivora > Otariidae > Zalophus > Zalophus californianus. Next base: position 35,042,088 of record NC_045609.1, on the reverse strand, counting down.
TACTGAAAGTCTTAGCCACAGCAATCAGACAACAAAGAAATAAAAGGTATCCAAATTGGTAAGGAAAAAGTAAAACTTACACTATTTGCAGATGACGTGATACCATATATAGAAAACCCAAAAGACTCCACCAAAAAACTACTAGAATAAATGAATTCAGTAAAGTTGCAGGATATAAAATCAATGTACAGAAATCTGTTGCATTACTATACACTAATAAAGAAGCACAAGGAGAAATTAAGAAAACAATCCCATTTACAATTACACCAAAAATAATAAAATACCTATAAATAAACAAAGAAGTGGAAGATGTGTACTCTGAAAAGTATAAAAACACTGATGAAATAAACTGAAAATGACATAGAAATGAAGGACGTTCCATGCTCATGGATTGGAAGAACAAATAATGTTAAAATGTCTATACTACCCAAAGCAATCTACAGATTTAATGTAATCCTGATCAAAATACCAACAGTATTTTTCATAGAACTAGAACAAACAATCCTAAAATTTGTATAGAACCACAAAGAACCCCTAACAGCCAAAGCAATCATGAAAAAAGAAAAATAAAACTAAAGGTATCAAATCCCAAACTTCAAGTTATATTACAAAGCTGTATTGATCAAAACAGTATGGTCCTGGCACAAAAACAGACACACAGATCAACAGAATAGGACAAAAAACCCAGAAATAAACCTACAATTACATGGTCAATTAATCTTTGACAAAAGAGGCAAGAATATGCAACGGGAAAAAGACTGTCTCTTAAACAAATGGTGTTGGGAAAACTGGACAGCCACGTGCAAAAGAGTGAAACTGGACCTTTCTTTCTTACACCATACACAAAAATAAACTAACTCAAAATGGAATAAAGACCTAAATGTCACACCTGAAACCATAAAAATCTCAGAAGAAAGGACAGGCAGTAATTTCTCTGACACTGGCCATTGCAACATCTTTCTAGATACGTCTCCCGAGGCAAGGGAAATAAAAGGAAAAATAAACAACTGGGACTACACTTCTGCACAGCAAAGGAAACAATCAACAAAACTGAAAGGTAACCTATGGAATGGGAAAAGATATTTGCAAATGATAAATGTGGTAAGGGGTTAGTATCCAAAATATATAAAGAACTAGACAACTCAACACCAAAAAAAAAAAAATCCAATCAAAAAATTGGCAGAAGACATGCATAGACATTTCTCCAAAGACATCCAGATAGCCAACAGACATATGAAGATGCTCAACATCACTCATCATTAAGGAAATGCAAATCAAAACTACAATGAGATACCATCTCACACTTGTCAGAATGGCTAAAATCAAAACCACAAGAAACAACAAGTGTTGATGAGGATGTGGAGAATTGACCTTCTTATTTATCATTCTGGTTCTCTTACTTTCTTCCTGTGGATTTAGGTCACCATCTAATGTCATTTTCTTACTTCAATACAGCTTTGGTTCCACCCACCTCCTTTGTGCTGTTATTATTATATATAGTACATTCTGATATGTTATAGAGATAAGAATACAACTTTATATATAATATATAAAGTTTATACTGACATATAAATTTATATGTAAATTGTTTATATATTTTAATTAATATATATTTGTATACACTTGCTTTTTAGTTGAGAAAAACAAATATGCAATAATACGATCTTTCATAATTAACTAACTTTATTGGTACTCTGTTTTATTGTGTATAAATGTGAATTATGGTCTGTTGTCACTTTCAGCTTGAAAAATTCTCTAGCATTTCTTGTAAGGCAGATCTGCTAGCAACAAATTCTTTATATTTGCTTATCTAGGTAAGTATTTTGTCTTCATTTTTTAGATCTTTCTGCTGGACAGAAGGTTATTTATTGATGATTTTTTTCTCTCTGCACTTGAAATATGTCATCTCACTGCCTTCTGGTCTTCATTGATTCTGATGAGATGTCAGCTAAAAATCTTACTGGTGTTCCCTTTTACATGATGACTTTTTTTTTTCCTTTCTGCTTTCACGATTCCCTCTGTTCTCTTTCAAAAATTTGACTATTATGTGTCTTGCACTTATCCTACTTGGCATTCATTGAGCTTCTGAGATGTGTAGATTAATGTTTTTCAATAAGTTTGGGAAGTCTTCAGCCATTATTTCCTCAAATATTTTTCTGTCCTTATTTCCAGACATCATAGTAGATATAAAATAGAACTAGGCATGAAAATATTTCTATCCTCTCACCACGTGATCATCTATCATATCTTTTTCAGCCAATATACAACTGCCAATCTCTTATGTCTTTAGGTGAAATTTCCCTCTCAACAGCACTCATTAACTTTATGCAATCTGCTACTATCATCATCTCCCTGATGTAGTCCTTCTCAAGCTCTCTGTGGTAAAGGACAAATGGGTTATTTTAACCCATTCCACCCTGGACCCATATATGGCACTTCTGTGTATGACTCGTGTACAGATTGTACCACAAGAAGCTCATCACAGCTATTGCCCACCACTGAAGTTGTCCATTCCCGGTTCAATGACGAATCCAGTGATCATGCACCTGGATGCTGGGGGCAATGTGAACTTGCTAAAAAGTTTCTAAATACTTACTCTCAGTTTCTGTATTTAACTCATTGCAGACTGGGATCAAACCTTTCCCAGACCATACTTTGGTCCAGTGATTTTTTTTTTTAAACTGTCACCAGTGGTATAATCAAGGTCTACTACTCAGTTCACTCAGTGATGAACTCTTATCTTTCATAGCCATCCTTCTCTCTATCTCCTCTGTCAGTTTTAATTTTACTTCTTCATTTAGGTATTCATTACTTTTGGTATTCTTCTTCCTATATTCTTTCTCTTGATAATCTCAATACTCTAGAAGTTTTACCAAATCCATCATTATAGCAGATGCCCAAATCTGTGCCTTTAGCTCTGACTCACCTCCAAAGTGCCAGAGTTACAGTTTAGATTACCTATGGGTAATCTGGCATTTCTATTTCAACATGTCCTAAAACAAATTCATTATATATCTAGACAATCATTGCTTCCTCCGGATTTATTAACAGAGCCATATTCTCTCAACTTATCCAAGACCATAACCTCTAACTTGTTTTAGTCTGCCACACACATTCCTTTCCAAAAGCTCTTGCATGCTCTCTCCTTTCTTACTGGTATTTTAGTTAACATCCTTACCTCTCTTGACTTGACCTAGACTAAAGTAACACTTTTCTAATTAGTGTTCCTCTAAGTAATCTCTCTCAACCCAGGTCAGGTTAATATAGCCAGCACAGTTCTGATCTTACTACTTCACTATCTACTCAAAAACTTTCAAAAATACTTCATTGCTTTAGCACTCCACGATATAGCACTAATTTCAAATTTTGCCACTAATATAAATAAGTCTGACAAGCAACAATTTCCTTAACATACCAAGCAACTGTAAACATCAGTTAATAGTTACTGAATAAATAACTGAAATGATGAAAACATTTAGTTTCAAAATAACTCGGATTAAAAATCACTCTCTATTTATATGATTATATGCTTTTATATTACTATTCTTTTTACCAAAACCATCTATAACCAATGCTATTTTCACATGTCTAATAATATTGCTGCTGGTTTTACTTTTGGACGAACTACATTCTAGCCTCCTGCTGTTACTGAGAAATGCATTAAAGCAGGTCACGTGGTTTTCCTCATGTCAACAAATGATGGCTCAATTAGGCAGATAAGTATCTACAGCCCTCAGCAGAATCTTCAGTCCATTCTCAGCAGTTTAGAAAAGCACTCTGGTTAGCATTAGAGCTAAGGAAAGGAACACTTGTAATTCTTTAAGCATTCAATTAAATTTTTAAATTCAAGACTGGCTATTGAATGTTTCCAAACACAAACAGTGTGGAAGTAGACTTTCACCATGAATGAGCACTCTAAAATCTGATGTGTATGTAAATTTCTTAATGAAATGAGATTATGACATTTCTGATTCACTGTTTGCAGTATAAACACTTATGGATGATCCATTTTGCTAATTTTCTCATCAACAGAATAATTCTATGTTGGATTGCTAATTAATGGGCAGTGTTTGCTTGCAATGAAGCAAAGGACCTCCAACTAAAATACATGGAACTACTGATGAGTCACCTTGTTGAATAAAGTCTTACACTTAATGAAAGGAAACCTTAGGAATGCAGAGTACAAATGAAAATCAGGAAGCAGAAAAGGTCCCAGAGTAGTCAAACACCAAAATATTTAGTACTTGACTTATTTACTCTTTTCTTCCTCTTCTTTTTTCTAAAGGTGTGATTGACTGATTGATTGATTTATGGAAAGCGTGAGGAGGCAGAGGGACAGAGGGAGAGGGAGAAAGAAACTCAGACTCTGTGATGAGCTCAGAGCCCAATATGGGGCTTGATCCCATGACCCCGAGATCATGACCTGAGCTGAGCCCTGAGATCACGACCTGAGCTGAAATCAAGAGTTAGATGCTTAAATGACTGAGTCACCCCGGTGCCCCTATTTACTCTTTTCTAAAAATGATACCTACCTAGTAAGATTTTTCACAACCTAAAAAATTAGAAATAATAAAAAAAAGAAGAACATTGTTAATGATGATACATACCAGCTCTAGAAGTGGTAAAATTATTACAAAATATCTAAATGCATTTAAAAGACATAGCACTTTGGGGCCAAGTAAAATAAAATAAATGTACCGTAGAATAGACCCATATGAAAGCCCAATAAATAATAGATACTGTAAATGATGATCTTTAGACATGAAGAAAAACTGATATTCAGGGAAGTGATGGAAGAAGACTATGAATTTGAACCATTTGTATATATAGCTACATCGATATATGAAAGAAAAGAATGTAGAGAAGGTTCCACTAAATATTTTTTTTTTAAGATTTTATTTACTTATTTGTCAGAGAGAGAGAGAGAGAGCACAAGCAGGGAGTGGCAGGCAGAGGGAGAAGCAGGCTTCCTGCCGAGCAAGGAGCCCAATGTGGGACTCGATACTAGGACCTTTGGATCATGACGTGAGCTGAAGGCAGACACTTAACCAACTGAGCCACCCAGGCGTCCCCCACTCAGTATTTTTTTTTAAAGATTTTATTTATTTATTTGACACAGAGAGAGAGTGTGAGCAAGCACAAGCAGGGGGAGTGGGAGAGGGAGAAGCAGGCTCCCCACTGAGCAGGGAGCCCGATGCGGGGCTCGATCCCAGGACACTGGGATCTGCCTGAGGGTCTAGCTTCAACCAAAGGCACCCTCACCCCCCACTGAATATTTTAAGACTCACTACTGTCCTTGACAATTCTGGATGAATATCACTAAACAAAGTTTTAATAATACTAATCATAGTATTAAATTTATCCCGATGAAAAAAAATTGTCTATAGATTACTTATCACTGTTGCCAGTAAAAGGATGCAATGTGAGACATCCCTCAAAGACATGGAAATAAAGGGGTGCCTGGTTGGCTCACTCTGAAGAGCATGTGACTCCTGATCTTGTGGTCATGAGTTCAAGCCCCACACTGGGTGTAGAGATTACTTAAATAAATAAACTTCAAAAAAAAGGTTAAAAAAAAAAGGAAATAAGGAATATCAATACCATGTTTTAGTCAACAATAAAACAACAAAATAAGATGAGATATGCAATATGGCCTGTTTGACTATATTAACAAATCTAGAGAAAAGATTATGCTGAGGTTAGGAATATGGTTAATGTTGACAGGTTGTGAAAGAGAGACAAAGGCAACAGTTAAATATTACCTATTAAAGAAGAGCTCAGGAAGGCTTGATCTATGGACATTTATCTTTTTTGTTCCTAAGGGATGAGATAAATGTAACATACTCAGATGCTATTAAAGTTAATTTATTCAAGTCCTCTTATTCTGACTCCACAGAGAAAATATTTAGCTTCCAACTTAAATTTATCTACAGATAGAGAACGTGCAGATTAAGTGGACACAAACATTTGGGTTTGTGTGATAATTATATTTTCTACTATGAATGAATAAGGTGACCTACAGGTTTTCACATATAATTCTGAACTTGGTAAACTGAATCATCCTTGCCACACAGGGGACACTCCTTGAACACCTGGCTCTGGTGGCCAGGGAGGCTTGCACTCCTGGGTTCCAAGGGACTGTAACAATCAGAGAGACAGTTTTTGGCAGGCTACCACACTCAGGGCACTACAAAGGCCAGACTGAAACACATCCCCAATCTTTTTGTTGGAAAGGTTTATTTACTTGTCCTCGAGTTTCAGCCAGAGGGGCAGGCTTCAGGTTTGCCATATATCTAGATGCAATGGAGGTAGTCGCAGGGAAAATAGGCCACAGGGCCCCATCTTTGCACTCTCTCTTTTGGGGAGGCAAAGGAGCTTATACACTCATCTAAAGCCACATTATTTTGCAACTGTCACCCAAGGGACACCTCCAGATAACTTGTTCTGGAGGCCAGCAGGGTTTATGACTGTGGTCCCAAAGGACTGTATATAATTGCATACTTTAAAAGCTGCTGCCTGAGGGTCTAGCTTCCAATCTAGGTACTGACTGAGATCCTCCCTTCTGAACACTGACAGGTCTTGGCACACTGTAAACAACTGGGACTTATCAAGAATAAGTCAGGTTGCTTACACAATCACAAAGGCTTGAGAGACAACCACAAGCTAAGGCAAGGATCAAAGGTAAGTTTCATCTCTTACAGAAAGTCACTACTTCAAGACCGGGAGAGGCAGCTATTTCAGCTAATACATAAAAACTAACAGAGAGTCAAGTACATGAGGAAATATAGCACTACATTCCACACAACAGAACTAAATAAAATCTCAGGGTGAAAAAAAAAACACAACCTTAATGATAGGGAGGTAAGTAATTTACCCAATAAAAAGTTCAAAGTAATGGTTGTAAAGATGATCACTGAACTTGGGAGAAGCATGAATGAACACAGTGGCAACTTCAACAAAGAGACAGAAAATATAAGAAAGTACCAAACAGAATTCACAGAACTGAGGAATATAATAATTGAGCTGAAGAATAAACTAAAAGAAGCAAAAGAAAAAAATCAGTGATCTAGAATACAGGGCAGTAGAACTCACCCAGAGTACCAAAAAGAAAAAAGAATTTAAAAAAAGTGAGGATAGCTTAAGGGAAATATTGAATGGGATATCATTTGCATTTCAGAGTTCCCAAAAGGAGAAGAGAGAAGGGGGGGGGGGCGCAGAAAACTTATTGAAGAAATAATGGCTGAAAACGTCCCTAACCTGGGCAGGAAACAGATGTCCAGATCCAGAAGCCCAGAGAGGTGCAAATAAGAATCCAAAGAAACACACACCAAGACACATTGTAATTACAATGTCAAAAGTTACAGATAAAGAGAGAATCTTAAAAACAACAAGAGAAAAATAACTTGTTATGCACAAAGAAACCCCCATGAGACTATATGCTGATTTTTCAACAGAAATTTTGCAGACCAGAGAGAGTGGCAAGATATATTCAAGTGCTGAAGGGAAAAAAAACTTCCAACCCAGAATACTTTACCCTGCAAGGTTATCTTCAGAATTGAAGGTACGATAAAGAGTTTTCCAAACAAGTAAAAGCTAAGGGAGTTCACTACCATTAAATTGATGTTACAAGAAATGTTAAAGAAACTTCTTTAAGCTGAATGGAAAGAATTAATTAGTAATAAGAAAACATATAAAAGTAGAAATCTAACTGGTAAGTGTAAATATACAGTAAGGTAGGGGATTAATCATTTATAAAGCTATTATGAAGGTTAAAATACAAAAGTAGTAAAAATAACCATAATTACAATAATCAGTTCAGAGATACACAAAATAAAGAGATGTAAAATGTGACATCAGAATCATAAAATGTTGGGGTGGAGGGAAATAAAAATATACAGCTTTAGAATGCATTCAAACTTAACTTGCTTTCAAATTAAAATAAACTATTATATATATGTGGGCTGTTATATGTGAGCCTCATGGTAACCACAAAGCAAAAACCTGTAGTGGATACATAAAATATAATATAAAGGAACTAAGCATAACAACACTGAAGAAAGTCATCACGAGAAGGGAAGATAGCAAGAGAAGAAAGGAAACATGAAGGAACTACAAAACAGCCAGAAAACAATTAAGGAAATGGCAGTAGGAACATATCTTTAAATGTAAGTGGACTAAATTCACCAATCAAAAGACAATGAGCGGTTGAATGGATTTAAAAAAAAAGACCCATCTATATGCTACTTATAAGACACTTACCTAAGATGTAAGAACACACATAAATTGAAAATAAAGGGATGGAAAAAGGTGTTCCACGTTAATGGAAACCAAAAGACAACTAGGGTAGCTATATTTATATCAGACAAAATAGGATTTAAAACAATATAATAAAAGACAAAAAGGGCATTACATAATTATAAATGGGTCAATCCAACAAGAGGATATAACATTTGTAAATATTTAGGCACCCAACATAGGAGCACCTGAATACAAAAATCAAATGTTAACAGACCTATAGGGAGAAACTGGCAGCAAAACAGTAATGGGGAACTTTAATACCTCACTTAAACCAATGGAAAGATCTTTTAGACAGAAAACCATTGAGGAAACATCAGCCTTAAATGACACATTAGACCAGATGGACATAATAGATATACACAGAACATTTCATCCAAAAGCAGCAGAATACACATTCTTCTCAAGTGCACATAGAACATTCTCCAGGAGAGATCACATGTTAGGCCCCAATATAAGACTCAATAAGTTTATGAACACTGAAATATCACGCATATTTTCTGACCACAATGGTGTGAGACTAGAAATCAATTACAAGAAGAAAACTAGAAAAATCACAAATATGTGGAGATTAAACAATACACTACTGAATAACCAATGGGTCAACAAAGAAATCAAAGGAGAAATCAAAAAATACCTGTAGACAATGAAAATGGAAATACAACTTCCAAAATCTATGGAATAAAAGCCATTTTTAGGGGAAAGTTTACAGGCTTACCTCACGAATCAACAAAAATATCAAATAATCTAACTTTACACCTGAAATAATAGGAAAAAGACGACAAATGAGCTCGAAGTTCATAGAAGGAAGGAAATAACAAATATCAAAGTGTAAGTAAATGAAACAGATGAGAGGTGCCTGGCGGATCAGTTGGTGGGGCATGCGACTCTTGATCTTGAGGTTGTAAGCTCAAGCCCAACGTTACACGTAGAGATAACTTAAAAAAAAAGAAACAGATGAAAAAGATAATAGAAAATATCAATGAAACTAAGAGCTAGTTCTTTGAAAAGATAAACAAGATTGACTACCTTTAACTAGAGAATTCAAATAAATAAAAGCAGAAACTAAACATGAGATTACAACTGAAACCACAGAAATCGAAAGGATCATGAGAAACTACTGTGAACAATTATAAGCTAACAAATTGGACCTAGAAAAAAATGGACAAATTCTTAGGAACATTCAATTTTCCAAGACTGAATCATGAAGAAATGGAACATCTGAACAGACCATCACTAGCAAGGAGACTGAATCAGTAGTCAAAAACCTGCCATCAAAGAAAAGTCTAAAGCCAGATGGCTTCACTGGTGACTTTTACCAAAGATTTAAAGAAGATTTAATACTTATCCTTCTCAAACTTAAAAAAAAAAAAGGGTGGGGGGGGAGGAAATACTTCAAAATTCATTTTATGGGGCCAGCATTACCCTGACACCAAAACCAGACAAGAACACACAAGAAAAGAATTGCCAATATTCTTGATGAACATAGATTCAAATAATATCCTCAATGAAATATTAGTAAATGAATTTCAACATGGCATTCAAAGGATCATACATCATGCTTAAGTGGTTTTTATTCTGGGGATGCAAATATGGTTCAACATCTACAAATCATTAAACATGACATACATTAACAAAATAAAGGATAAAAATCACACTATCATCTCAATAGATGAAGGAAAAGCATGTGACGTTATTCAACACCATTTATGATAAACACTCTTAAAACAGTGGGTATAGACAGAATGTACATCTACATAATAAAGGCTGTATATGATAAGTCCACAGCTAACATCATACTCAATGATGAAATGCTGAAAGCTTTTCCTCTAAGATCAGAAACAAGACAAAGACATCCACTCTCACCATTTTTATTCAATAGTGTTGAAAATCCTTGCCAGAGATATTAGGCAAGAAAAAGAAATAAAAGGCATCCAAATCCAAAAGGAAGAGGTAAAACTGCTACTATGTACAGGTAACATGATATTTTATATAGAAACCCTAAAGATTCCACCAAAAACTCTTTAAAATAAAAAAATTCAGTAAAGATGGAGGATACAATATCAATATACAACAATCTGATTCATTTCTCTACAATAACAAACTATCCTAAAGAGAAATTAATTATATATTTACACAGATATCTCTAATATAATCCATCCACCACAGTGTTCTTTCCTGTGTTTTTACACTTCACATTTCATTTCCTTTTTTCCACAGTGAAAACACAGGTCCCTAATGGTATCAACTCATTTACTCACATGCTCAAAAAAGTTTCAGAATTAGTTTGCCAGCACCCCCAAAATAAACAAATTTACTAAAAAGAGTTTTGGATTTGTTTTTGTAATAATTTCCTCCTCTGGCCCAAACTGAAGATCTATATAGTCCAATATTGTGCTCATAAATTACTTGGATTGGTCTTCCTTTCTTTTTTGTCTTCACTGTGATTATAATATTCATTTCACTTTTGCCAATTAAGTTCATTTGTTTCAGTTTCCTTACAGTTCTAGGTCCCATATCCTACTGATAACATTTTTACTTAAACTTTTGAATAGGTAGGATATTAATATGTTATCATAATTACCAAAAAATATACCCCCAAGAAGTGTTCGTGCCCTCCCATATCTTTTCCACTGTACTTTCTTTTCTACCACATGAAGTTACTGATTTTATTGTCTTCTGCTTTATCCTCCCTGCATATATGGCATGTTTTATTTTTCCTTTTTTTAATATATAAAAAGTATTGCTCTTTTGTGCTTTCCTAACATTTCCTGGAAATCACTCCATAGTGATCTATTGTATATAGTACCGTAGAGTTTATTTAACCAATCTCCTATGATTGGTCATTTATATAGTTTCTAGTATTTAGCAATTATTAATATGCTGCAATGAATAATCTTAGGAAAATTATTTTTATATGCTGAAAAGATTGGATTCCTGGATTAAATTAATTCTCATGTGTGCAGACTTTTATTTTTACTCTCATGTGTAATTAGTGTGGGGGATATTGTGGAGGAATATTTAATGACATGAGCAAACATTCATTAATTATTAAGAAATAAAAATCATATTATGAAATAGTAGATACAGTACAATGCAAATTGTATAAAAACTCAAAGAGACACAAGTATTCACAAAATATAAACATGTATGATGGGACTGTGGGGGATTTTAACATTCTTTTTTTTTGTATTTCTCAAGTTTAATGTAATCATCATGTGTTATGTTTACAATTAAAAAACAATAAATTATACTTGCAAACAAGAAGAAGGAATTCCATTTCTGACAGTAAAGCTGACTTAAGTACCATAACACAGCCCTTTTGCTAAAAACAACAAATGATAAGTTAAAAATAGAAAACAAAAGAATCTTTTTTGTTTTAAATATACTGCTTGGTTGACACGGAATACTCAGAAAGCTAAAACAAAGTAAAATGGAAATCCAGAGAGGTAAGCAAACACTCAAATGTCTTTCATTCAGGGGATATGGAAAACCCATGAATTGAGCTTCAGTTTTCGCAGCCGTGTACAGAGAGCTGGCAGTGGTATGCTGGAGCCAGCTTGTGAAAGCTAACTATACATATCTTTACCCAAATTCATGTTCAGTGACTTCACATTGGTAGCTTGAAATCAGCCATAATATAAAATTCAAAAATATTACAAATAAGGACTTTTCCGCCCCCTCTGGAGAACCAGTTTTAAAATATTTACCAGCATACTACCGAGCCCAAGATTGAGGAGAGAAATCCTATGTATACCAAACACAGGGAGCCTAATTGGAGATCTCCATATAAAGCCGTATGCCTAGTAGAACTTAGTAGAACACCTATCCCACAGAAAGAATCAGCAAGGAAATTTGCCTGTTTCAAACTTGGGTGGAGATAAAAATCTCTTCCCTGAAAATTTAACCAGAAGCCCACCCTCATGAAAGTTTATGGATCTGGAACTCGTGCTACCTATGCAGCCCGCAGAACTTTAAGCCTAAAATTTATTTTAGTGTGTTCTCAGGTTGACAGTATCCCCAGGCTCTTGGCGGATTCACATGCAAATCCTCTCTTTGGAAACAAATCTTCATGTCAGCCTCAGAAATTACCACAAATAATGAACATGAGCTCACACACAAAAAGTGAGGCAGCCTGAAGTACAAGCTAGCAGAAACAACAGACAACAAAATCAGAACTGCAAAAGTTTTAAATATCAGACTAGGTACAACAAAATAGAAAATAATAATTTAATATATTTTTAAAAATAAAATTATTATAAATAGGAGAAAGCAGTGAAAAGTTTATCAAAATGATGAAAGAAGCAGATTTGAGAGAAAGAAATGAAAATCTTAAAGAAATGTATATTAAAATTCAATAGACAGATAAAACAGAATATTAGATACCACTACAGACAGACAGATGATAAAGTAAATCTGGACGAAGTGTCAAGAATGTAGCAAAGAAAACAAAGATACAGTAACTATGTTAAGAGGTGAAGAGTTGAAGAGCTACAGTAGAGGGTGCCTGGGTGGCTCAGTCGGTTAAGCGACTGCCTTCAGCTCAGGTCATGATCCTGAAGTCCCAGGATTGAGTCTTGCAACGGGCTCCCTGCTCGGTGGGGAGTCTGCTTCTCCCTCTGACACTCTCCCCTCTCGTGCTCTCTTTCAAATAAATAAATGAGATCTTTAAAAATAGAATAAAATAAAATAAAATTTGAAGAGCTACAAAAAATGATCAAGGATACATATATGGTTAAGCTATAAAGTATGGTAATAAAAATCATAAAATTCAAGATCATGGTTACCTTTGGGGTGGAGAGAAACATGGGATCACGAGGAGCACACAGAGATTCAAAGATACTAATAATGTCCTGTTTCTTAAGATATATGGTAGGTACACATATTTTATTTTATAAATAATGTTTTATTTGGAAGTAATTGTGGATTTACAGAAAAACTCCAAACATAATAAACAGAGTTCCCATATACCAGTTTGCACTATGTTAAAATATTACCATGGTCCATTTGTCTAAACTGAGAAAACAACTTTGTTGCATTACTATTAACTAAAGACCAGACTTAATTTAAATTTCTCCAGTTTTTACACTAATACCCCCCCCTTTTTTTTTGTTCTGGATCCAATCCAAGAAACCACTTTGTATTTAGCTGTCATGTCTCCTTAGCCTCCTCTTGTCAGTGACAAGTTCTCAGTCTCTCCTTGATTTTATGACCTTGGCAGTTTTGAGGAATATTCTTTAGGTATTCTGTAGAATGTCCATCTGTTTGGAGATTGTCTGATGTTTTTCTCATGATCAGATTAGGGCTATGGGTTTGGGAAAAGAATATAAGATACTCCATGTTCATGTTGCATTTTCCCTGCCCTAGCCCTAGAATCAGCCATTTCTCCAGAGAACTCTAGGTCCTTTTATTGGAGAATGGTATTTACAAACCCAAGTCAGGCTGTGAGGTATGTTTGTCACTACTGGGATGTCACTGCTTCTAAGCCTTCTCAGTAGACAGAACTAGGAAATATATGTCTGTATCTAATCCATGTATAAACATATATCTGTAATTATTTCTGCATTTATCCATTTATATATATTAAGCTAAACCTAAATTCGTAAGATTTTCTCCAACTCTAATCCAGTACCACAGAGTTTTACTCTAGCTCTTCCCCTTGCTTCTCTTGTTTTATTTCCCTCTCTGATGGTGAGAAACCTGAATCACAACATTCATCATTTATTTAGATATCTGTTCAACCCCAGGATATATGCAAAGCAGGCTCAGAATTATTAACCCATACCCTTACAAGAAACAAATTTACCAACTAAAATACAGTGCTTCTGTAATGTTCTTTTGCCTTCAGTTTCACATTTTCCAGTCTAGACACCATTTTCCAAAGTTACTTAGGTCAGCTCCTTTTTTTCTCCCACCCCTTCAGTGAGGTAATGTCATATATTTGTAATAGAGGTAGAGTTATTTGTCACAGACTGCACTACATCCTAGGATTCACAACATTTAAAAAATTTTGCATATATTAAAGTTAACTCCTTGTGATGTACAGTTCTATGGGCTTAAGAAATGCACAGAATCAAGTATCTACCCTATAGTACTATGCAGAACAGTTCTATAACCCTAAAAATGAACATGTGTGTCCTCTTTGTAGTCAACCATTTTCTTTACCTGTCTTTTGTAATTTTTATATCTGAAATGATTAAAAATCAGAGTATAAAAGTTAAAATATCGTGATTCTTCACAGAATAAAGCCTAACATTGTAAGGAGAGTCATTGCTTAAAAGTTACTAGAATTGAGAACTTATAATCTTTCACTTTAAAAGCTCTAGACTGCAGAAAAGTCACCCAAGTTCTTTAACTAGCTTTTCCATGGCATTAATGTAAAACATGTGAGACTATGAGATCAATTTTGACATTGTTCATGGTTGAGAGTTGGGTTCTAGTCCCAAGCACCCATTTTCTACATTTATAAAATGTTCTCCAAGGGAAGAATCCACAATCTTTGCTCACACATATGTTTAGGATTGAACTGTTAATGGCTTATTATAGAGCTATGAAAACATAAAACTATATTGCAATGACAATAAACTAGAAAACTATCTTACAGACTATTCAGTGTTGCTATATCAATTACATGATTATTTCATCTTAGTAGATATGCTCTGATAGCTGCCCAGTATCACAGATCTAAAGCATTCAATTTCAGGAGGGTAGTTCCTAATACAGATAATATAAGAACAATAAATATCTCCAGGCTGCTTATTTGTACTCTCTCCATTAAAAACAAAACAAAACATGAGGCAGGAAAGTTTCCATTTTACTTACACTTAAATAGTGTTGGTAAGTCTGTACAGATTTCACGTACAATTTTAGAATCATGTCCCCAAAGGCAGTGTCATCTGGTAAGGTGGTTAACTGTATCGGTTTAAGCAGTACAATCTACTTGCTGGCAGTAACATCAGTTAAAGACTTAAAGTTTAGCTTTCTCCCCCTGGTGGTAGTGTCTGTGTTGATAACATTTAAAAAATATTTGTATAGTATCTTAATGTTTATGGCTGCTACAGTCAATTATAGGTAGGCAATTTGGGGATAGAAGTAGATTTAAATGGAATCGAAGCAGATATCAAAACACTTCTGAAGGAAGCACTTGTCTCCTATAGTTCCTCTTTTTTTCCAAAATGCAATTACAACCATTACATCATTGTAAATTACATGCTGGGGTTATCTCAGTAGGTAACTGCCAAATGTAAAACTTACAGAAGGTCTTCGATGTAATAATGATGTTTTATCATTTTAATTACAAACTCTTTAAAAAACTCCCTAAAGTGTACCAATTGGGGTGGTCTAAATTAACACTATCTTAGTCGCCCAAGGGTAGTAAAAATAGATTGAACTACCAAATTTCATCATACTTATAGCAGCTGTCTTCCTGCCTCTAGGAAGCTAAGTATTTAACAAAGCAGACAGCTTGGCATTGGCATCTGATTAGCAGTGTGTGTATTGTCAGATAGAATGTGCTTGGCTCTTTTGTTCCAGGGTTTGATTAGAAATCTGGAAAACAGTGCATCATGTAACTTTATTCTTAAAGCTTCCAAAAGGTAAATAAACTGTGATGCTTCCTCTGGTATTGTACATGAAAACTGATCAATGCTTTTCTGGTAATATGCTTTATCAAAACCCAGAAAATTTACATAAAAGAATTATTTTTTTTAAACACATCACAGACTGAAATAGGCAGATCTTATTATCATTTAAAATATTTTATAAATTAAAAATATTTTTATAATTAAGGCTTTGAGTCACATTGAGTCCCATAATTAAAATACTGTTGGTGGGGAGGAAATGATCCTTTTAGAGCATACAAATAGAAGATTCTATTCCTAAAATTATCATCTAGATGGAGATTCAGAAAAAAATTTTAAAACGCCTATGAACATCTTATTGGAAAAATAACAACCTTGTAAGAATAGTATTGTTTTGATGCAGGTGCCCAAACATTAAACTATGAAACGGTGACTATCATTACCTTCTCCCCACAAATTTCTTTGAAAATTTATTACAAATGATTGTGCTTATTGGCAAAGTTCAAAATCAGTAGAGCCCATGCAAACAATCTACTTCAATGAGAAGTACATTCTTTTACTCTATCAAATCCATCGGAGGTAATCAGACTGGATGTTTTATTCAACAGGGCTGAAGAAAATTGTTCTACAATAGGTTAATTCAAAATGGCAGCATAGAAAATGCATCTGTCAGTGGGGATCAAATTACAGGGCAAGCTCCTCTCAATGCTTAGAAAAACAAGTCTGCAGTTCTACAGATTATGTGCCTGTGTGTGTTTAAAGGGGTGGGAAAGGAGCTAAATATCTGAGCTAACCTCCAATTAAAGTCAATCATAAAAACAGCCAATTTAATGAGTGCGGATTTCTTTGGGTAATTATAACACCAACCACTTTTTTCTCTTTTAAATCTGTAATTCTGCCTTCTTGTTATTGCTTGCTTTGTCATTAATCGCCTCAGGACCTTGATTTCCTAGCAACAGACTGCCACCAAACATTTGGCTCCTGTTCAACATTTTCTTTGTGAAAAATGGCACTGCTGTTGCCGCCTGGGCTGCTGCAGCTAGACTGGCTGTGTAAGTGCTCTAATAATGTATTCCACTGGAAAAAAAAAAATCACATGATATGGGGTGCAATGACTGAGCTCAGTTAATTACTGAGCTGGGAAGTTTATCTACAATCTAAAAGCTGTGTTGAGGGGAAGGGGATATAAGGATTAAAAAGGTGCTCCTTCCATTATCAATAATTTACAGGTGAGAATTTACAAAGAAATATTTTATTCTTGAGTTGACAGGCTTCTGTTTAAGTTTACTTAGAAAAGGGTACAAAAAGCCAATGTCTCTTAAATGTTGCTTGATAAATTCTTACTCTATAAAATGGCCCCAAACACACAAAAGAATCACAGAATAACTTGCTGCAATTTTAAAAAGCAAATTAACCTATGTATCTGTCAGCTGTTTCTTTTCTACTTAAGGCAAAAATCATGTGTATATGTAAATATGCTACGAGATGGCAGAATGAGGTTTTCTTTCACAATATGAACACTAGACACAATGAAAACAGAATAATTCAAAATGTTTTGATATACTGTATACTTAAATAACTATTTTATAATCCATGATAGCAGAAAAAAGATGTTTATCATTATTTTTGAAATGAGTCAACTAAGCTTGAAGAAGTCATAATTGGAAACCTAATGATAAGGTAGGTATTTTACCATTTTTTACTTGGTAGGTTTATTAAGATTTTTTCTGCCTTAGAAATACTACCAACCCCAGTAATAATAGTTATGGAAATTAACATGGCATGTCAGATATGGTTCGCTGATACCTTGCTTTAGTTCTCAGAAACACGGCTATATAAGAATGGCATGTTTCAGGATTGCTGTCAGGATATGATAATTTAATATACCCAAGAGTACACTAAGTATTATGGAAGCATCTGTGAAACTAATAAGTCAGTGGACATTCCGATTCTTAGCAATGTCTACATCCTTTATAAAAAACTTCCCACAAAGTACAGTCCCAACTCAGCTCATTTGAGGAAGAGAAAAATGCTACAGGTTTACCTGAAAATATCACAACAAACACCATAACAGACTGAAATAAAAATGACATTCGGGAATATTTATAAAAGAGCAACAGCATTAAAAGGCCGTTGGTTAATTAAGGGAGTTAAAATATACATATATTTTTAGGAGAGAGCAAATGAAGATATTTGAATGATGTTAGAGAATTCTGTATATCACTGGCCTGAAACCACATCATCTCACCACTGAATCTGACTCCCCACTTTAATATATTTTTACAAAAATCAATTCTTAACTGATATAGGAAAGTAAATACATATTCACAATCAGAAAAGTTTTAGAAATTCAGAATGGACATTTTTAAATATGGAACTGTAATGGACTATGTACCATTTTAATTCACCATTTGCTATGACAGAAGTTTTTGACCTGGGCTCCGAGAATTACAAAAAGTCTTTTGAAATCTATAAACTTCCAAACATTAAATGAAAAATTTCTGAGTAAATAAATTTTTCTGGGACAGTTCAAAACTAAGAAAAGATTAAAAATCACTACTCTAAAACTATCAATCTACCTGAGAAATGCTAGCTATATTCCCAAGTAAAATAATATTTTAAAGATTCAATTTAGTTTATTATAGCTGTCAAATTAAATAAATGTTAACCTTACAAGAAGCTATGTAAGTGTAAAAATATTTTTGAGGAATGAATAATGAAATACATGGCGCTCTTTTACTTTCTTACATGTGTATCTTTTTGGAAAAGTTGAACTAAGAAGTTTTTGGTGGGTTATTGTACATTTTATATTTTATTTCATTGTGACTGTTTCTGTCATATCCCCTAAATTTAACAATACTATAATAATATGGTGTGGTCTTAAATTCTTTATAGAATGAAGAAAGAAAGACTTTGAAAAAGGAATATACAAAATGACTAAAAAATTGGTGCCAGAAATCTGTATAGAGGACAAGAGGAATGTAATGTGGAAAAGCAGCAATCTTTCATCACATCTTCCAACTATGTAGAATTTGCTAATATCAGTACAATGTCAGAGTAAAAGATAGCAGGAATATGTCCTAGAAGTCTAGATGGTTCCCTCTAGCTTCCAGAAGCTATTTCTAAGGGGTAGAGAGAAAACACAAGAGGTTAGAGTCAAATGAGCTATACTAAACGGCTTAGAAACCTATGTTGGTCTGAAATTGGGTAACAGCAAATATAAATTTATTTACGAACTTGCCTTCCTGAGTTAAGTATTAGAAGGAAGAAAATGTTTTTTTATGTTTTCATTCCACTTTACCAAATATAATTTTTTAAAAAAACTTCATCTACTGTATGTCATCCATCCAAATAAAAAATTCATTGACATTTTAAAGAACTGATCCCCAAACATTGTTGTATTATGTATCTAGAACAAATAAAAGAACAAAAGCTTGAAAGACCCTTTTAAAGTGCCTGCAAGAGAGAAACAGCAGCAAGAAATCAAAATAGACATATTCCAACTTCTATTACATATGTCAAAGAACAAAGACATATAAATTCATTATTTATCTAATTAGGAACAATTATATCATTTGTAGCCATAACACCTGAATATCACTGAAATTATGATGAGAGATGTAGATATAAGACTGAATCCAGGGGCCACTGGGAATAACTGCTAATGGGTACAAAGTTTCTTTCTATGGTGATGTGAATGTTTTAAAATTAGATTATGGTGATGGTTACAGAACCCTGTACATATTCTATCACCCAACTGTACACTTTAAACAGGTAAACTTTATGGTATATAAATATCTCCGTAAAACTAGTATAAAAAGATTAAAGCCAATTTTATTTATCTAGGATAGACAACAGAACACATGGGTTACGTCATTTAAGATATAAAGCCTCTGTAATGTGTACAGAAAAATATGTTGAAAAACAGACTTACACATACAGATCCTAGACTATTTATGTCCAGCTTACATACAATTTCAAAGATAGGACAACACATAAAAATGTACACTGCCATCATGTTTATAAAATTTCCCTCTCTTAATCATGTTTATTAAAGAGATTTAGTAAACATTTCATCTTCTTAGTCAATTGCTGATTGGTCTGAAATACATAAATAAAGTACATGGATGTGGAAACATTTCAGTAGATGGTTTGTTAATTCATTTGGGGCTCTGTATAAAGGTTTACTGTCTTAACAACTAAGTGCTATACACATGTTTATTTTCTTACTATTCTAAGGCAATTAGCACATAGTGTGGTTTCTAACCTCATATAAAATTCCAGGGCTTCATTATAATGCCACAAGTCCAAAACACAAAAAATTTCCAATCTTTATCTTTAGAGTTCAAAACTTCTTTGACCGATACTATCTTAATTCTACAAAGAGAAAATATTATTCTATTTAATTAAAAATAATCTTACTTTGATATTCCCTCCCCTTGTTAGAGTTTTACATTTGATAACTTGACTAAATAAGACAACAAAAATTATAGGAATACAGGAGTAAATTGCACAGCTTGGAGAAAATATTTATCCACAAAAATCACAAAGTATTAGCCTAAAAAAGTGATAATGTTATTAGCATTTAATGTGCCCCCCCAAAAAAACCTAGAGAAATTGGAAAGTCAAACACTTGAGCAAAAAATACAGGAATAAATCCAAATGATGATCACTGATTTGACCAATATAATGAGAGTTCTAATACATAAGAGTTGAAAACTGCATTTAGAACACAGATAAAATGAAAAGTCAGTGGTAGTTCAACCATCCTAACTCCTTAAGCAATAATCTCAGAAGAATATTATAAAGATTAATAAATTCCAAGTGTTTTGAATTCTATCTAAATGTTTCATAAAGAATTGTGACATCATTAAATCAGATGTCATTTATAAAACAGCTTAAATTTTTAAAAAATTCCATTAGTTACTCTGCCAAAGTATATTCATTTTAAAAGTACACCTTCCAAAAGATAATATTACAAAGCCTTTTTCCATGGTCTACTATCATTTAATACAATGAGTTTAAGTAACGTCCATAAGTCAGTAAAACTTTATCTTCAAACTGTCCAGATTTTAAGCGGGGGTTATAAATCTCAAGCATACATATTAAAGTAATAGTTATGTTTCATTTTTTTTTACATTACTCCAGTTTCTATTAGGTTACCATTATAAGACAAATTCACTCACTTTCACTAGAACCTTTTTCAAATCTGTTTACAAGAGAGCTAAGAATATCAGATGATACATACTGAATTTTGAGCATAATCAAAACAAACTTTAAAATTCATAGCCAAGTTTTACTTGCAGGCATATCTTTTGGTAAATATCAAAAGACAACCTAATCCTAAAAAAATAGTAATTACATATTTTATTACACATTCATTCTAATTAGTCAACCAATATTCATAGAAAACATTGCTAAAAGAAAATTTTCAAATATATGATCTCTTAGACTATATTTCTTACAACTTATCACAACACCTATTTTAAGGATGTTAGTTCTTGCTTTCAAGCAAATGACAAAGGTATTTAAGTGTAACTAAGTCTAAATAACAGTTTTACTAAGATAAATTATTACTCAAGGCATCATTAAGTATTTTAGTAGAAAACCCAACCAGGCCAAACAAAATGAGAGATGTAAAACCCAAACAGTGATTATTACTTGTCCTTTATATACAAATACTCCTATTTCTTTCAAAATATGAACTCTATTCTATTCTTCCAAGGTTGTACACTTCTCCAAACCATGTGTCTTCTACTCATCTCTAATCATACCTTCTTTTATTCCAGAAGCACACTTTAGTAACACTTTTCTTGAACACCCTACTCTCACAAAAGCTATCTTTCTCAAAATGGTAGGATTCTAGGCTGAAAAGAGGTAAGTGGTCAAGACAGAGTTATAAAATAAACATACAGAGGGGAAAAAGAGATCCGTAATCAGCCATGGGAACTGGAAAGAAGAAAATAAACATAGTTGCCAAAAGAAAATTCCAACTACAAGTACCATATTCACAGACAATGACTGACAAACTATGATTCTCTATTCTTTCATTTAAAGGGCTTAATTTTCAATCAGTAAAGAAGGGCACACATCTAGTTAAGTTTATGAAGAATAAGTCACAAGGTACTGAAAGCTTTTCATAAACCTATTTCTTAAATATCTGCTAAACTCTCCCCATGATAAGTCTAAACTTGCAAGCTGATTAGTATTTGAAACTTGGAACCTTTTCTCAAAAAAATGTTATTAGAAATAATGCATAGATTTCTACACAAAATCCCACTGTATTTACAATATAGTCTAAAACACTATAAAGGGGTGATTAAAAATATTAGAAAAAATTACTATAACATTAGTAATTATACACAGATGAATAGCTATATATTTATTAAGCTGAGGATTTTAAAAACTATTTTTAATTGATAAAATGGTAACTAAAGAATTTTTACAGAATCTAGAATAATAGTTTGGGGGAACTTATGAGGCTGAATCAACCTCAAAACCAATTTAAAACACATTTCTTGGGGTGCCTGGGTGGCTCAGTCGTTAAGTATCTGCCTTCAGCTCAGGTCATCATCCCAGGGTCCTGGGATCGAGCCCCATGTCGGGCTCCCTGCTCAGCGGGAAGCCTGCTTCTCCTTCTCCCACTCCCCCTGCTTCTGTTCCCTCTGTCGCTGTGTCTCCCTGTGTCAAATAAATAAAATGCTTAAAAAAAATAAAAATAAATTTAAAAACCCTCATTTCTCAGGGTGGCAACTAACTCTTTGATTTTGGTTCAGGTCATAATCTCAGGGTCATGAGATCGAGCCCCATATAGAGTTCTGCATTGGGCATGATTCTCTCTCTCTCTCTCTCTCCCTTTACTCCCACCCCCACAAAATGATAAAACTCATCTCACCAAAACTTGAAATTTTTGCTGTTACTTGATTATTCCCTCTAACACATTTATTAGTGATGGTTCTTGTCATTCTAGCTTTCAAATAGTTCAAGGAAGGAAAAATAAAATTTGGGGACAGGAAAAGAAAAAAAATAATGAGGTTGACTGAGAACTAAATCTGCATTTTGAAATAAATACCATGTTCCATGAAAGTCAGTATAGAACAATAGACACAGAGATAAATCATGGCTAAGTTATTAACAAGGTCAAATTCAAATTCAAATTCAAAAACAAAATTAGTTAGGTGATCTTGCAGAAAAAGAGAATCATCTAACGTAAAAGGAAAATCAACCTGGGGATTTCAGCTTCCAAACAAGATGGAATAATGGGGAATGGATTTACGCTTAAACAATTTAAACTTAAACAATTATAAAAATGGAAAAAAACCATATAAAACAATCTTCAGACACTGAATAATAATCCAACAAGGAACAGTATCAGGTGAATCCTACAATTGCTCAAACTTACTCCCTGAGTAAGTAAGCTGCATTTCAGACAGCAAGAGTCTTAAGTAGAGTCATTCGTCTCCACTTGGGGAGGCCACAGTGGCCAGCACATGCAAGGGCAGATACTGGACAAGACAGAGGTGACAGAAGGAAGAGATTTGAAATGAAAACTTGAAATCTGTAGGAGTTTCCCATTGAGTCTTCAGCACATGTGCATAAGGAAACAACCCAATGGCAAGGTAAGAACCAGAAAATAAAAAAACAAAAAAACATGTGGAATAAAATTTATAGACAAGGATATTAAAACATCTGTTATAACTACACTACCTAAGTTAAAAATGAGAGATGGCAACATGAATATGTAAAGTAGTCATGGCAGGAGTGAAGAAGGCCCAAATCAAATTTCCAGGGATGAAACTATCATGTCTGAGATAAAATATATACTCTTGTTGGGATTCATGGCAGATTAGACATTGTAACAGAAATTATTAAGTCTAAGACACAGCAATAGTAATTGTGCAAAAATGAAGAAAAGAGAGAGAAAAAAATGAAAAAAGCATTCTAAGGTAAGGGACAATCCAAGTGGCTTAATAACTGGATTTTCCAAGAAGGGATGAGGGTGGGGAGAGAAAATGTTTACAGAAAAATTTCCAAACTGAACAAACCACATTCACATGAAATACAAAAAAAATGATACCAAGGCACATCATAATAAAAATGCTTAAAACCAGTGATAGAAAATCTTAAAAGAGAAAAAGAGATAGATATGGAGAAACAATAAGGATGACTTCCTTTCTAAAAACAATGCAAGGCAGAAGACAGTGGAGAAACAGGGACTGTATATATCCTTCAACATTAAACAAAAACAGAAACAAACATGATGCATACAACAACGGTTTCTAAAAGTATGGACATCAAGGATGAAAAATACTGATCTTTGAGAGATGGGAAACCATCCAGGTGAGCCCTAACACTGAATCAGCATACTGCCTTGTGAGAGGTCCCAGGCTACAGCACCAGATGTTGAAATGGGAAGGACAGAGCCCAGGGAGTCAGGGAGACAGAGCTGAGGGTGGGAAGAAGCAGTTAGAGTGCAGAGGCTAGAACAGCAGAGAAGAGAAAACATTACAGAAGAACACTGGAAATCTGCAGATTCCTCTTGAACATTCATCAGATCAGAACCTAGGAACGAGCCATCCAAAAGAATGAGAGGGAAAAGGATTAGAGGAAACAGTACCTGGGGCACACATAATTCTGGGAATAGTGTCTGTTTCTACCATCTAGAGCAGAAGAACTCATTATTAACAGGGCATTGAACAGAGCACAGGGAAGTCTTGCCTCAGTAGCAGGAAACATGTAGCTTTAGACCAGGGTTTCTTAACCTTGGCTCTACTGATATTTAGAACTGGATAATCCTTTATTGTGCAGTGTGCTGTCTCATGCACTATAGGATGCTCAGCAACATTTCTGTCCTATATTTACTAGTATCAACACTCACTCATCACAATAATAAATATCTCCAGATTTTGCCAAATGTCCCTGAAGGGGAAAATTGTCCCTGGTTAAGAAACCACTGCCATTAAATGAATACCACTCTGGACTCACCTAACAAGGCATAAAAGCAAGATCAAAATACATCAGACTTGCCCCAAGTAACATAACTGCATCCCAGAATAAGCCTCTAGAAGATTTATCAATGATAGGTAATGATTACTATACCTACAAAGAGAAAGGAAAACACAATCCTTAATAAGGAGGATAACTAATCCTTAAAACTACCTGAGAACTGACACAGGTGTAAAGACTAACAGAGAAAGACATCAAAATAGCTCTTTTAACTGTATTTTATGTGTCCAAAGTTAAGTAGAGACAAATCAATCTTATAGATATGAAAATAACAAATGAAATGAAGAATACTCTGAATGGGGTTAATGACAGTTCAGATATTACAGGAGAAAATATTAGTGAACTAGAAGGCATAGCAAAAGAAACTAGCCAAAGTGAAACACAGCAAAAAAAAAAGAATCCATAAAAAAGAAAAGGATGGTATATCCCTGAACTATGAGACAACTTCATGGGTAATTTGAGACCCAAAGTTGGGGGGCAGCTGGGCAGAAAATATATTTAAAATAATGGCTGAAAACATTCCAAACATAATAAAAATTATAAATCCACAGCTGTAAGAAGTTAAACCCCATGTATAAGAAACATCAAAAAGAATACACTGAGGCACAATATAATCAGACTGATCAAAAACAGTGATAAATAAAAAATCTTAACAGCAGCCAGGGTTGGGGGTATGTGAAATGTTACATTCAAAGGAACAAAGGTATGGATGTCAGATTTCTCACTGAAACCAATTCAAATGAGAAGAGAGTAAAGCAACATTTTTCAAGTACTGAAAGAACAACAACAAAAAAAAACTGTCAACCTAGAACTGGCAAAAATCTCTTTTAAAAATAAAGGTGAAATAAAGAAGTTTTCAAACATACAAAAGCTGAAAACATTCATCACCAACAGACCCAAATATATGAAATGCTAAAAATGTTCTTCAGGCAGAAGGAAAATGATACCAGATGGAAATCTAATTCTAAGCAAAGGAATGCAGAGAACTGGAAGTGGTAATTAAATGGGTAAATATGTTTTTTAATTGTTGAAATCTCTTTAAAAGATATTTGACAATTTAAACAAAAATAATGCATTATAATGTTTATAACAGAAGTAAAAGTAAAATTTGTTGTATGGTATGTCAATTATATATTAATAAACCTGTTTAAAAAACAATTAAAAATTTTAAAAAAGGAAAATGTGACAATGATAGCATAAAGGCTTGGAGAGGTGAAACTGAAGTATGCTATTGTAAGATTATTATACTATATGTGGCAGTTTATATTATTACATAAAGGCAGACATGGCTCAGTTGATAGAGTATGCATTTCTTCAGGGTTGTGAGTTTGAGACCAACACTAGGCAGAAACCTTAATTTAATAAAAAATGAAGGCAGACAGTGATGAGTTAAAGATGTATATTATCAACCTTAATGCAGTCACTAAAATTGAAAAAAAAAGTTGAGATATTAAGGCAATGATGGAAATAAAAATACTGGATTAACCTAAAAGAAGGCAGGAGAGCATAAAAACAGAATGAAGGACAAACAGGACAAACAGAAAACAAATACCAAGATGATGAAGTAAAATCTAACCATATCAATAATCACATTAAATGGGAATGGTATAAACAGCCCACTTAAAAGGTAGACATTGTTAGGCTGCACAAAAATTAAGATCCAATGATAAGTTTTCTACAAGAGATGCACTTTAAAAATAAAGACAGGGTGCCTGGGTGGCTCAGTCGGTTAAGTGTCTGCCTTCGGCTCAGGTCATGATCCCAGGGTCCTGGGATCGAGCCCCAAGTCAGGCTCCCTGCTCAGCAGGAGACCTGCTTCTCCCTCTCCCTCTGCCGCTCCCCCTGCTTGTGCTCTCTCTAGCTCTCTATCAGACAAAATAGTTGTGGGTACAAAGTATAATACCACACATAAATATTTCAAAATGACAAGTGGGTCAAATAATCAATTCTACACCTTTAAACACACTGTTTAAACACACTGAAGAAAAATCTGATAGAACTGCAAAGAAGAATATACAAATCCATAATAATAGTAAGAAAAAGATCTCTGGGAAATCTCCATATTTAGAAAATAAACAACATGCTTCTAAATAACTCACGAATCAAAGAAGAAAGTAAAAGAGAAAGCAGAAAATTTTATAAGCTGAATGAAAATGAAAACATGACATATCAAAATTTATGGGAGGTAGCCAAATCAATGCTTACAGTGAAATTTATAGCACTAAATGTCTGTAGAAAAGTCTCAAATCAATGAATTATTTTTCCACCTTAAGAAACAAAGCACAGGTGGAACAGGAATGTAGGATGAGGATGAAGAGTAGAAGAGGAGCAAATCAAATCTAAAGTAAGCAGAAATACAGAAATAATAAAGAACAGAAATAAAAATCAACCTGGGCTCAGGTTTCCCATAAAGTTGCTAAAAAATGAAGCAATATTTACAAAGTAGTACTTTGTTTCACAAAATACTACACCAAGCAAGTTGTCATTTTTGTATAAAGAAACAAGAAGTAAATAAAATCTCAAGAAGAGAGAAGCTCTGAGTCCTTCACTGGGGGGAAAATGATGACAAAATGCAGCCAAATGAGGGATATTCAAAATAAACAATAAAGGAATGAGAAGACAGGGTAAGATAATTGGTGGTGGTTAAGCATTTAACTCATTTAAATGTAGAAACAAGACTGTAAGTATTATGGTTATAGAATAGAATGCAAATATTTAAATCCTCATGCTAAAATGAAGAGCACCTAAAATTTATTTTTTCAAAAATGGAATTAGCTATCACCATAACCAGTAATCCTTAATTACATACTAACAAGGAGTTTGGGAATTTGGTTTAAACTTCATAGGAGATGAAGGTAAAGGGAGATGTAAACACTTATTTAAACTAAAAGAAAATGCTAGTATATGCATATTCCACTTCAGCTTTTTATCAGCAGAGTTTTTTTTTTTTTTAAAGATTTTATTTATTTATTTGAGAGAGAGAGAGAATGAGAGATAGAAAGCATGAGAGGGAAGAGGGTCAGAGGGAGAAGCAGACTCCCTGCTGAGCAGGAAGCCCAATGCGGGACTCGATCCCGGGACTCCAGGATCATGACCTGAGCCGAAGGCAGTCGCTTAACCAACTGAGCCACCCAGGCGCCCTCAGCAGAGTTTTTGATGTGAACTCTGCATTGTAGATTTACTGAATTATGTGACAGAGAAAATGATCAAGGTTTTGGATTTTCTCAATGCTCATGACCATTATTAATTTATGGAATAGTGGAAAGAAGAGCTGAGTATGTAGATCTGGTTTACAAAATGCAGACAGATGTCTTAATTATGGAAATTTGTTAAATATATGTACTGAGCTGCTTCCTCAGACCAAGAAATTTTGAAGTTAAAGAGCTCCCAGAATTTCAACTTGTTAAACCTCAGTAGTTTATAATGATAATGTAAGAAGATTGCTGACTCTATAGAATCAATAGGGAGGAACCCAGCTAATTTGTTGAAGTAAGTATTGATATATCTACTCAATCTAAACTTGTGGTTTGAGCATATGCTAAGAAAAGACTACACTGGATGTTCTGACCTCAAAGGAAAATAAAGGTTTAAAAGAATGTAGAGGTAGTATATGTAAGTGATGAATCACTAAATTCTACTCCTGAAACTAATATTATACTATATGTTAACTAACTAGAAATTAAATAAAAACTTGAAACATTAAAAAAATTAAATTAAAAAATAATAGAAGAATGGCAGAATATTTTTGTACAAATATCATTACATTTCAGAAGAAATTTCACAGATTTTAATTAGTAAGAATTATGCTCTTAGTTAATAGCAAAATAGTTATAGAATATACAGCATCCAAGGTATCCCATAAGACTCTAATATTTTCAGAACTATTTTAAAATAGCCAAACTCTCCACAAACTATTGATTTACCTGGCACTGTAAAAGACCATTCTTTTTACGAAACTGCTGAAACAGAAACTAAAATCTAACAATTCAGCGATATCAGCTGGAATCCATTTTGATATTTGTTTCTGGCTGTTTTTTGACAAGTTTCAAAAATAATTCAGTTTTCCTTATTAATCTGACCCAAAATGATCACTCTACATTTTATATAAACTGGACTTGTATAAATAGTTAATACTATTATAAAAATTCTAATTTACCCAAAGTTGGCTAGATGCATTATAGTATATAATTGTTAAAACTGTAAGTTGTTTGCAAGTTGGGTCTATACTCCTATAAAAATTCCATTCATCCAGGGTTGGCCAATGTTAGTATACATAACTGTTTAAACTGAGTGTTTCCACTCATAATTTGGAGTCCAATTGCCATATATCTAAATAAAAATATAATTGCCTGGTAAATGTAGTTTTCCACCATAATATATTGTCATACTTCACAGCCAATATAAATAATATAACATAAATAATGTCAAATTTTTAAACCATGTGTTGTAAGAAAATCAGACTTTCAAATGTACAATGGTTTGAAATAGCACATAAATCCCCCCTAAAGAATCACACTACAAAAATATGCTCCCAAGATACTAACAAAAAAAATTAGACCATTTGGAGAAATAGAAGATAATCAAGAGGGAATATTTTTTATTTTTTGAAATGTTTTCTCACATACTGTCTAAAGAGCTAACATGATTTCCCTCTATAAAATCCTTTCAATGTAAGCATTTACTTGACATTATAAAGGGGCAGGATTTGCCATACAGAAGAATCAATAATAACCTTGTAAAGCCTAAAGCAGTGAACATAAACATGCTGTAGGAGACATTAACACTAGACTGAAAGAAATAATTATACTTTCAATAAACATGCTCCTACTGGATAATCAATTTTTTACACATCTTTGCAGCTGTTTCACAGCTCAGGTAGTGAATGGCAGCAGCTGTTATATCAAAACCATATATTATATGCATATGAGGTACTTTTAATTTTTCATAGGTATCTACTTATTTGTGATCAGCCACATTTAACTCATATTAAATAAAAACAAGGTATTCATGGGGTGATTAATTCAGGAGGATTTTTAGTACCATCTTATTTTAGAAGTGAATTCTTAAACCAATTATTTTTATGTCAGAATATTTAATAATTCAAATTACATGCTGCCCTTATTCCTAGATTTAAGAGATTTGTCACAATCAATGTTTCTGAAATATTAAATTAAAACGTGTCATGGTAATTACTATGGAATAAACAGCAATTAAGATTTTTTAGGCAAATAAGCTCAAACTGTTTGCAGTGCATATTTATACCACTAATATTTTCCCACACAATGCATGCATCATTCACAACAAGCAGCCTAAAAACACAAAATGTAAATTTGTAGAATTATTTCAACAAATCTTAAGATCTTTTGATTTAGTATGGAATTTGATACTTAGTTAAGAAATATCTATGTATAATGTATCCAAAAAGAGGTAGACTCAAATGTTAAGTAATACAAATAATGTTACCATAAAATGATAATGTTTTTGTTCTGTACTTGTAACATAGAACCTGACATATGCTGTAAATAATTTGCAGGATAAGTAAAAGACAATTATTTAAAAATGTATATGCACTAACAAACTATAATTAATAGTGTAAATATATACCCGAAATTTGAATTAGGTAAATACTTACTGCTATATAATAAACTCTTGCTTTTTCTACCAATGTCCAGTTTTTCTCCATATCAAGATGTTTTTCCTTTTTATAACAATTGGCAGCAGCAAGATTAGCCACAAGGGACCTAAACCAACAACAAAAATCAAGTAGGCTTTAATTCTATAGCTAAAGTTGTCATTAATACAATTAGTTAGCAATACTATTTTCAAATTTTGTTTTACACTTTCTTAATTTTTCAAAATTTCTATACATTGATATTAATAAATGTAAATAAAATTAAATTTGTTTTGAGCACTTTTTGAGACTTCTGTGTTGTCTTTGAGATAGAGATATTAATCTGTGCTCTAAATACCACCTGGTATTTTAAGAAACTGGAATTTATGTTTCCTTTGGTACTAAAATGATAAGATTATCTATTTTCTACATTTTAATAGTTCAAAATACAGTTAGGAAATTAAACTACTATGTTATTATGCAAAAAATTATGCAAAAAAGATATATACATATACATACAACTATACAACTAAACACTTCAGTTTTTAAGTATCAACATACTATATACATTGATTATTTAATCTAATGATTTGAAAGTCAACCATGGGATTAATTTCACAAAACACACCTATAAATGTAGGCCCTATTTACTATGAGGTATTAATTTGCAAACCAGTACATTTTAAAGACTGGAGTAAAATTAGTTTCTATAGTTGAAAACTCCCTATACAGGTCCAGTTTTGCAGCTGAAAAATCTAAGCAGGATACTGCATTTAAAATCTTGCTACACATGGCAGATAGGAATTTTGGTTACTGCCCAACAATTAAAGTTAATAAAATAATTATTTATGTTAAATACAAATTAATAAAAATATTTTTTCTCATTCTGACCCAGAAATTAGAAAATAACTTGCCATGTTTTCACTCTTTCTAATCAAAAGGGAACAGTTATGGTTAAAAAATGGATACATCATTTCATCACTTGAGATTTTTATAATATGGCTGGTTCCTCTGTTAAGGAAAAAATTGATTCTCTGCCAAAACATATTTCTACTCATCTATATGCCAATTGACTACTGAAGGATATCAATTCAATTTATGCTCAATTAAATTATTAAAAATAAGAACAATGTGAATCAGTATATTTATATGCAAGTATTACTATATTATCGAGTTAGGAATTAGTCCCAATTTATAAAAAGTCAGTAATCATGACTTTAGCAAAATTCTGACTGAAATGGTTATATATAAAAATAAAAAACAAACACTTCTGCTACCAGTTACTAAATTCTATTTTGATAATAAAACTACTCTTTGATAGGAAACGACACTGTTTCTCCAAAAGGTAAGTATTCTCACTATCCAAATGAATGTGGTTCAGAGTTTAGAGAGTGAGAACCTGAATTAAGAAGAATACTGCATTACCCCAATTCTTTTATTCCTGGGTTTTAGATAGTGGTAGTAAGAGTTACCAGCCCTATCTAGAACAAATTATCCAAATCTATTAGGTCCTATAATTTAATTGATAATGTATTTGATAGTGGGAGTTTCCCCCCAGTTTCTGACTTCCAGTATTACCTGAACATCAATGATCACTATATCCATAATATTAGTATATTAATTAAGCTTCTGATATCTGGGAGACCTAATATTATCATAACTGCTCTTTAAAATAGCAATTTAGCACCAAAAAAAAAAAAAAACAATTTAGCAATTTTACACTAGCCTGAGAGGTAGCAGATGCAAAACCTGACTTATTTTTCACTAATGAGAAAAGCGCACCTGCATATTAAAGTTGGTTTTAGGAAAACTGAAAACGGAAAAGGTCTAAATAAGTATATTTCAATGTTTGAACAATAAACGGTTTTATTTATTAAAACCTTAATGATAAAGTTCTCCTATACACAAAAAATAAAATTACAGGAAAGGTTTAAAAATGGCTTTGGCACTCTCTAGAGCTTGTTTAAACTTCAGAAATCCTCCCCCTAAGAGGGAGGAATTCACCCCTTTTTGCAAAGAGGAAACGGAAGATTTATTTGCTTTACATCCTTGGCCCCAGCAGGATCCCTGCCGCCGGTGGTGGGGCAGGAAAGTCCAGCCTCACCTCTGCTCCTATCTCCCAGGGGCCTCATGGGCTTGTGTGCCTCTCGGGGCCCACTGCCACATGACACGATATGACCTATACTGCTTTGGTGGGGTGTTATCGGGTTCCAAAGGAATATGCTTTGCCTATGTTGTTCTTATTAGAGATCACGAAGGGGAGTTTGTTTTTGGCGATATTTTAAAAAAATGCTAGTTTCCTTCCAGAGTGGACACTGCCTGAGGGCCAGAACTCTGCCTGCCTTGTTCACATCTATATTCCCAGGAACTAGAATGGTACTTGTCACCCGTGAGGAGCACATTTTTTAAGGAATGAATTGAGCAATACCATGATATGATAACTTGATCTTTTAAAAGTTGTATTTTAGTTATTTAATGACTACTGGCCAGAAGGGTGTCAGGTCCTTAACGTACATCTGCTAAAGGTCAAGGAGTAAGCAAAGTAAGAAAGAGGAAGGGAGCAAGGGAAGAGAAAGAAGGGAGGAAATAAAGGAAGACAAGAGGCAAATAAGAAAGGAGAGGAAGAAGGGCAAGGACGGAGACAGGGAATGGAGGAGGATACACTAAATATTTCTAGGTATAAGGAAAGTAAAATTTCCAGTGAATTGCTATTTAGAAAGAGACATCATTGTTGATTTTAATAACATAATAGCTAGGGGGCACCTGGGTGGCTCAGTCGTTAAATGTCTGCCTTCAGCTCAGGTCCTGATCTCAGGGTCCTGGGATCGAGCCCTGCATCGCATCGGGCTCCCTGCTCCATGGGAAGCCTGCTTCTCCCTCTCCCACTCCCCCTGCTTGTGTTCCCTCTCTCTCTCTGTTAAATAAATAAATAAAATCTTTAAAAAAATAATAATATAATAGCTAGAAAAGTTATTTTGTTTTTCCCTTGCAAAGGAGAAAAAAGGATGTGCTTATGAGCAACATAGTACGTACTGAAGAAAAACCTCCATGTGGCTGCAAGAGGCACGAATACAACCAATGTATGGAAAGTCCTGAGACATAGATTTCAAGTTCATAGAAAGAAGAATTTTCTAAAAAGTAAAACTGTATAGAAATGTAATGATTGGTTTTTTGAGTGGTGCATTACTCATGACTGAAGCTGTTTGATATGGATAGATGACTATTTGCCAGAAATGCTTTACATGACCTAATTCATATGACACTGGATATAACGCAGTATTTTATATATGTTACAAAATACATGCGTTAATCTGTCTATGTATCTGAATATTCCAATCTCAGCATTCTTTTCATTCCAGTTTCAGCAAGAAACTATAAGACCCTGAATAAAATGTTTTCCTTATTTTCCTTTTCTGATCCTAATTACAAAAATTAGAGAGTGGGATAGATAATCTCAAAACTTTCATTCCATATGCCTCATGAATACAAAAGCAGGTATAACAAGGGTACTTTTTTTAAAAGAAAAATTATATAAGAAGAGTTACTGAAACATTGAAAGCAATTAAAAACATGAAATCTAAATTCCAAATTCAGATTGGAATTCAGATTTTATGACTGAAATTCAATGTCAGTTAGTACAAACCTTCTTTGGAATTACACTGACCTGTTGCTACCAGTGATGCACACAGCACAAGTTCCTGTTGTTTGCTCATTTTGTTCATAGTAATGAGCATCCACATGGGCTTCAGCAGCTTTTTTCTTCAAGATCTCTCCAAATGTATCTGTCCCAATACATCCAAAAAATGTTGCTGCTTTGTATGGCTGCTGAATCATCCACTGAAAAACAGGAACATGAATAATTTTAATGGCTTAGAAATATGGTACACATAGAATGGTGGCATAAAAGGGATACTTTGTTAGATGCTGTGGCTGTTATGAATGGAATTCCAATCCTAACGCTTATGGTAACAAACTTGATAAAACAACCACATAAAATCTTATTATACTACTTTCAGGGAGAGAAACAGAGCATAGTGGGGTTAAAAACTCAGAATCTAGTCACCTAGACTCTAGGTCAATGCTAGCTTGATATAGAAAAATAATAGTGAGTCCCAACAGAAGTAGAGTAGCACTGCCATTAAAAGCCCAGAATCTATACTGAAGACTGTCTGGGTTTAAATCCTGCCTCTGCTAATTATTACCTGTATGAGTAAAAGCATGTCACATTTCTATACATTATTTTTAATTATTGTTAATCTCTTACTGTGCATAATTTATAAATTAAACTTTATAATGGTTATGTGTGTATAGGAAAAAATCATAATATATATGGGGATCAGTATATATTATTTCTATACATTTCTATACCTCATTTTCCTCACCTATAAATGGAAAAATATATAAGTACACCTCATGAGGTTGTTGAGAATTAAACTAAATAACTTAAATTAATGTATATGCACTGTTGAGCATAGTATCCAGCACATAGTAAACGATATACACTAGCTGTGGTGGTCACTATTATTTTCATACTTGTAATTCATATGTAAATTAAGCTAAAATATGATTAAGTCTAATAAATTGTTCTAAAAATTCAAAAATAGTGTTAAAAATTATAATTCTAATATCTCAGTATTTCAGTAGTCTCAAACTTTAATTTCCTTGCTATAAACTGACAGTGGACTGCTTTTAAAATGTGCATTTTAAACTATACCATGAACTATTACCTTTCATAATTATCTCAAATTTCTGAGATTTCTAATACTTACATTAGCTATTCTTTTTTTAAAAATGTTTTATTTTTTAATTTAATTTGATTACATTATGTTAGTCACCATACAATACATCATTAGTTTTTGATGTAGTACTATTCTAAAACTGTCATCTATTTTGTTTGTTTGCTTCTAAAACCAGCCAAATATCCTATATACTAAGTCAAAAGACATTAAAAGCTTACCACATTCTCAAATATTTGAGGTATAAAAGAAATGCATATATACTTGAGAGTTAAAGGGATGAAGAGACAAAAAGTAACAAAGAAAACTATAAGATAAATATACAATAACTGTCTAGGGATTTGTTCTGAGGATACATGTCCACAAATATGAAACAACATATGCATAAGTACTCGTTAAGACATCATATGTAATGCCAAAATGTCAGAAACAACTTAAATGCCCATCCATAGAAGACTGGTTGAATAAACTGATATATC
The DNA here is from genome assembly GCF_009762305.2 of Zalophus californianus. Classification (NCBI taxonomy): domain Eukaryota; kingdom Metazoa; phylum Chordata; class Mammalia; order Carnivora; family Otariidae; genus Zalophus; species Zalophus californianus. The sequence continues at coordinate 35,006,381 of NC_045609.1, read as the reverse complement.
CCCTCAATGGAACATCACATAGCAACTTAAAAAAAACAATCAAACAAGGATAAGCTATGCAGAGTAATCCATTTATATAGAGTGATTGCTAGGATCTTTTCTGAAGATTTAAAAAAAAGACCAGAGTTCAAAAGTGTGTCTGTATGTGTGCATGTATACTTTAAGAGACAGTGAGAATTAAAATCATATATATCCTTTTAGTACATACACATATTCTTTCAGAATTTATACATAATTTTAAGTTTCCTTATTTTGTAAAAAGAAACACAGAAAGAATAAACCATGAACTAAAGAAAAATGGTTTTCTATCAGGGTGGGTGGGAAAGGAATAAAGAAACTGAAACAGAAGAAAGATTCCTCTGAATGTGCTACTACATATAAAGTAGCCTTTTGAAATGCTAAAATTGTACATTTTTGAAAGTGTAATTCAATTTGAATTTTAAATTCATTAGGAAAAAAGGTGATAAAGTTGAATACACAGAAATAAAGAAATCAAAGAAAATATAAAATTGTAACATCTCTATAGAAAAAATACAAATAACTTTCAATATACTATTACTTTTCAATATACTAATATAAGGAACAAAAACCAAAAAATATTGGAGGATAGAACATTTGAAATTATTGGCTCAGAAGAGCAAAAAGAAAGAAAGAATGAAAAAGAGTAAAAAGAAACTTACAGAAATGGGCGCCTGGGTGGGGCTGTCGGTTAAGTGTCCGACTCTTGTTTTCAGCTCAGCTCATGACCTCAGGGTTGTGAGATCAAGCCCCATGTCAGCTTAAGATTCTTTTTCTCTCCCTCTCTCCCTTCCCCACCACCTCCCTCTCTAAAAAAAAAAAAAAGAAAAAAAAAAGAAATAATATTTGCATTATGAGAATTCCAGAAGAAGAAAAAAAGGACAGAAAGTATATTTAAGCAATAAGGGCTGAAAACTTCCTGAACAGAGAAACAGAAAGGGACATCCAGATCCATGAGGCCAAATAGGTTGAATATGAATAGGGCTACACTGAGACACATTATAATTAAATTGTCAAAAGTTAAAGACAAAGAAAGAATTTTAAAAGCAGCAAAAGAAAATAGAGAAGTTATATACAAGAAAACCCTCATATGATTATGGGTAGATTTCTCAACAGAAACTACAGGCCAGGAGAAAATGAGATGAAACATTCAAAGTATTAAAAGAAAAAAAAATGTTAATCAAGAATTCTATATCCAGCAAAGCTGTCCTTCAGAAATGAAGGAGGGATAAAGACTTTCCCAAACAAACAAAAGCTGAGGGAGTTCATTACCACTAAACCCTGCTTATAAGAAATGCTAAATGGAGTTCCTTGAGTGGAAAGGATGCTAATTAACAACATAATAACAATATAAGAAGGTAGCATAAAACTAACCGGTAATGGTAAATATGCCATCAAAGTTAGATTCTGTAATATGGTAATTGTGGTACGTAATTCACTTAGAACTTCAGTTTTAAGTTCAAAAACATGAATGTAGTAAAAATAACCATAAACACAATAATCTGTAATTAGTTACACAATATAAAAACATGCAAATTGTAATAGCAATAACTTAAAGTGAGAGGGGGAAGAGAAGTAAAAGTGTAAAATTTAGGAATTCTAATGAAGTTAAGTTGTTATTGGCTTAAAATAGAGTGTTATAATTTTAACATATTTTATGTAAGCTTCATGGTAACCACAGGGGAAAACTTGTAACAATTACACAAAAATACATGATAAAAAAGTCAAAGCATATTGTTACTGAAAGAGATCATCTACAATACATATCTACAATACAATTAAGAAACAATTAACAAAATGGCAACAGTAAGTCCTTATCTATTGAGAATTACAGTAGTCTCCCCTTATCTGCAGAAGATATGTTCCCAGATCCCCAGTAGATACCTGAAACTGCTGATAGTACTGATCCCCACATATATTATGATTTTTTCCTATACACACGTATCTATTATAAAGTTTAATTTATAAATTACACACAGTAAGAGATTAACAATAACTAATAATAAAATAGAAAAATATTAACAATATACTGTAACAATAGTTACATGAATATGCTTTCTCTCTAAGTATCTTATTGCACTTTACTCGACCTTTTTGGGATGAGTGATGATAAAATGCCTAGATGATGAGATTAAGGCGAATAACATAGGTACTGTGACACACAGCATTATGCTACTACTGATGTTCTGATGATAGGAGAGGAAAAGGATCATCTGAATCCAGACTATGGTTGACTGTAGGTAACTGAAACTGTAGACTAGGGCGAAGGCATGGTGGGGTAATACAGTATTTTAAACATAAAAAGATTAAATCCTCCAATCCAAAGACACAGAATGTCTGAATTTAAAAACCAAGATCCAATAAGATGTTGCCTACAAGAGACTCACTTTCAGCCTTAAAGACACATATAGACTGAGAGTGAAGGGATGGAAAAAGGCATTTCAAAGAAATGGTAACCAAAACAAAGCAGGGGCAACCATGCTAATATCAGACAAAGTAGACTTTAAACTAAAAGTGGTACAAAGACAAAGAAAGTCATTATATAATGATAAAGGGGCCAATCCATACATAAGGTTTAACAATTGTAAATATTTATGCACCCAACACTGGAGCACGTAAATATATAAGAAAGAAACACAGCTAAAAGGAGTAATGAAAGCAATACAATAATGGCTAGGGACTTTAATACCCCACTCTTAACAATGAATCATCCAGATTATCCAAATAGAGAATCAGAGAATGGGAGAATGAGAATAAGGTAACAGCGTATTTCAACAAAACTATAGATCAAATGGACCTAACAGAAATATAGCGAACATTCTATCCAACAGCAGCAGAATATACATTCTTCCCCAAGTGCATACAGAGTATTTTCTAGGCTAGTTCATATGATAGACCACAAAACAAATCTTAGCAAATTCATTAAGACTGAAATCATACCAAGTATCTTCTTTGACTACAACGGCATGAAACCAGAAATCAATAACAAGAGGAAATCTGGAAAATGCACAAACACACGAAAATTAAACAACACTCTCCTGAAAAATCCAATGGATCAAAGAAGAAATTAAAAGGGGAACAAAAAAAATTTCTTGAGACAAATGAAAATGAAAAAACAACATACCAGAATTTGGGGGATGCAGCAAAAGCAATTATAATGGGGAAGTTTATACTAATAACTGCTTACACTAACAAGCATGAAAGATTCTAAATTAACAAACGTTATGCCTTATGAAACTAGAAAAAGAAGAACAAACAGCCCAAAGGTAGGTGAAGGAAGGAAATAATGCAGATTAAAGCAGACATAAATGAAATAGAGAACAGAAAACAATAGAAAAGATTAACCAAACTAAAGGCTGATTCTTTGAAAAGATAAGCAAAATTCACAGTGCTTAGCTAGACTAACCAAAGGGGAAGAAAAAAAAAAGAGAGAATACAAATCAAAATTATAAACAAAAAAAGAAAGCAATACAACTGATACCACAGAAATAGAAAGGATCATAAGAGGCTACTATGAACAATTATATGCCAACAAACTGGACAACCTATAGAAGTAATAAAAAAATTCTTAGAAACATATAATTTACAAAGACTGAATAAGGATGAAATACAAAATATGAATAAACCAATTACTATTAAGGAGATTGAATCAGTAATAAAAACTCTCTAAATGAAGAAAAGCCCAGGGCTAGATGACTTCATTGGTGAATTTTACCAAAGATTTAAATAGAAATTAACATCAATCCCTCTCACACTCTTCCAAAAAACTGAAGAGGAGGGAACACTTTAACATTTGTTTTATAAGTCAGCATTATCCTGATACAAAAGCCAAATAAAGACACTAGTTGGGGGGCGGGAATAATGGCAGGCCAATATCCTGATGAATGTAGATGCAAAAATTCTCAACCAAATACTAACAAACCGAATTCAGCACCACATTAAAAGGATCATTCACCATGATCAAACTGGATTTATCCCAAGGATGCAATGATGGTCCAACATACACAAATGATAGAATGAAAGGAAAAAAATCATATGATCATCTTAATAGACACAGAAAAAGCATTTGACAAAATTCAACATCTGTTCATGATAAAAACACTTAACTAAGCATAAAAAAACATATCTCAACAATATAAAGGCCATATGTAATAAACCCAAAGCTAATAACATACTCAATGCTGAGAGATTAAAAGCTTTTTCTCTATGATCGGGAACAAGACAAGAATGCCCACTCTCACCACTCCTACTTAACACAGTACTGAAAATCCTAGCTAGAGCAATCAGGCAAGAAAAAGAAAAGGCATCATTATTGGAAAGGAAAAAGTAAAATCATCTTTATTTGCAGATGCTGTGATTTTATATATAGGAAATCAACCAAAAAAAAGCTAGAACTAATCAATCAACTCAGTAAAGTTGTAAGATACAAAATAAACATACAAAAATCAGTGGCATTTCTATACATTAACAACAAATTCTCTGAAAAAGAATTTTAAAAATTAGTTCCATTTACAATAGTAGCAAATAAACAATAAAATACCTAGGAATAAAGTGAATCCAGGAGGTTAAAAAATCTCTATTCTTAAAACTACAAGATATTGATGAAAGAAATCAACAAGACACAAGTAAACAGAAAGGCATCCCATGTTCATGGACTGGGAAAATTAATACTGTTAAAAAGGCAATACTACCAAAAGCCATCTATGGATTTAATGCAAAACCTATCAAGATTCCAATGGCCTTTTCTATAGAAATAAACAATCCTAAAATTTAGATGGAATAAGACCCCAAATATCCAAAAATAAAGTGAGAAAGAAGGTCAAAGCAGGAGGTGTCACATTTTCTGATTTCGGGCTATACTATAAAGTTATAGTAATTAAAACAGCATGGCACTGGCATAAAAACAGAAAAACAAACCAATAGAACAGAATCAAGAGCCCAGGAATAAACCCAAACATATATGGCCAACTAGTATTTGACAAAGAAGCCAAAAATACCCAAGGGAGAAAACACAGTCTCTCCAATAAATGTGCTGAGAAAATTTGCTATTCACATGTAAAAAGAATGAAACTTGACCCCCTAATTTACACCACTCAAAACATTAATGTGAAGTGGATTAAAGACTTAAATGTATGACCTGCAGTCATGAAACTCTGAAGAAAACATAGGAAAAAAAACTCCCTGACATGGGTCTTAGAAATGAATTTTTGGAAATTACAACTAAAGCACAAATAACAATATCAAACAAACAAACAAACAAACAAAAAAACAAGTGGGACTACATCAAACTAAAAATCTTCTGCATTGCAAAAGAAACCATCAACAAAGTGAAAAGAAAACCTATGGAATGGGAAAAAATATTTGTAAACCATATATCTGATAAGGGCTTAATATCCAAAATATATAAAAAACCCATAAAACCCAGTAGCAGAAAAACAATCAAATTTAAAATGGGTAAAGGACCTGAATAGACATTTTTCCAAAGAAAATATATGATTGGGCAACAGGTACATAAAATGGTGCTCAACACTGCTAATCATTAAAGAAATGCAATTAAAACCACAGTGAGATATCACCTCATGCCTGTTAGAATGGCTATTATTGGGGCACCTGAGTGGCTCAGTCATTAAACACCCGACTCTTGATTTTGGCTCAGGTCATGATCTCAGGGTCAAGAGATGGAGCCCCACACTGGGGCTGAGGATTCCCTCTCTCCCTCTGCCCCTCCACCCTCCCCTGCTCCAAAAAAAAAAAGAAAGAAAAAGAAAGAAAGAAAGAAAAAGAAAGAAAGAAAGAAAGAAAGAAAGAAAGAAAGAAAGAAAGAAAGAAGAAAGAAAGAAAGAAAGAAAGAAAGAAAGAAAGAAAGAAAGAAAGAAAGAAAGAAAAAAAGAAAGAAAAAAAGAAAAAGGGCCATTATCAAAAAGACAGAGATAACAATAATGATGTGGATGTAGAGAACCATTATGAACTAATGGTGGGAATGTAAATTGGTACAGCTACTATGAAGAACAGTTTGGAGTTCCTCAAAAAATTAAAAATAGGGGTTGCCTGGCTGGCTCAGTTTGTAGAGCATGCAAATCTTGATCTCCTGAAGTCATGAGTTCAAGCCCCATGTTGGGTGTAGAGATTATTAAGAAAAAAAAATTAAAAAATAGAACTACCATATGATCCAGCAATTCTATTCTGGGAATATATCCAAAAGGAATGAAAACAATAATTCAAAAAGATATTTGTAGGGGTGCCTGGGTGGCTCAGTCAGTTAAGCATCTGCCTTGGGCAAAGGTCATGATCCCAGAGTCCTGGGATTGAGTGCCGCATCAGACTCCCTGCTCAGTGAGGAACCTGCTTCTCTCTCTCCCTCTGCCTCTCCCCCTGTGCTCTCCCTTTCAAAAAAATAAAATAAAATCTAAAAAAAAAAAAAAAAAGATATTTGTAGCCTCATGTTCACAGCAGCATTATTTATAATAGCTAAGACATGGAAGCAACCTAAGTGTCCATAAAGGGATGAATGGATATATTTTTTTTTATTCATGTAGAAAGCATGGTTAAATGATCAACCATGTCTGTTTTACATGGTAAAATACAAAAACAAAATCAGTAACAAATTTTAGTATGATTATGATTATTTAAATAACTTAATATGCCATTAAATAATAGGAAACTTCATTCAGTGAACGTGAAGCCATTATGATGTAATTAAGCCTAATTAAATCAAAGTTTACATGTTCAAACTACAGTGTAAAAAAGGGGTGATACCCAGCCTTAAATCTGACTTGTAACTCTTCCATTACCAATCAATATTACTTAAACCTGCAAGACAAAAAAAAAAAAAAAGAAAAATAACAGAAATATTCATCAGGTTTTGTTGGAATTCCATCATGGAATATTTCATCACAGGAAACTGGCTAACATCCTATTTTTGATATTAGTATATTGGGACACTTGACAAAAATACGAGAACTTTACTCTTGACCAGTGATTTTGATTTAGGTTTGTCAATCCATTGTGAGAGTTTACTAGGCCAAAGTAAACACACAGAACTAACAGAAGCCAGGTTCACTGCTTCAAAGCACTTAATAACCTGGCTGAGTTATTAAAGATGTTATAATCAGAAAGTTGAAATAAATTAAAAGTAATTTTTTAAAAAGTTTATAATTTGATAAGTTTTATTAAAATTTTAGCAATTCTCTAACTTTATCTCAAATACAATGTGTTACCAATACTTCACCAATCAGTTTCCTACCATTCTGACATCCAGTTAATAAACATTTAATGCATGTCTAGTAGAGGATAAGAAGATGAAAGTGACAGTGTCCCTAATATAGTCACACCATGACATTTTCAGATTCTCCAGAAGAGATTCAACCCTTTTCATAACCTCTTATGATGCTGCTTTTAGCTAAAACAAATTGCTCAGCTTGTCTTTGTTTATGTATGTATACTACATCCTTAAATACCTATCTTTAACTCTCCTAAAATAGTCCAGAATTACATGTATGCTGTGAATAACTAGAAAACAAAACCAGAAGGAAACAAGCACAGAATTTTCAGACACTGGACAAAGGCAGAGCAGGACTGTGATCTCTGGCAGAAAAGAAACAAGGTAGGACCTTCCATCATGTAGGCTCTCTGCCAGTAGGCAATTTCCAGACTGTGGTGTGGGGAGAAAGAAGCCAAACAGAGCCAGGCATTCTAGTGAAAAGAGATAAGTGTTCAAGGAGAGTCAAGAGACTAGAAATTGTAAAAAAAAAAAAAAAAAAAAAAAAAAGTTTCAGAGAGTCGTGTGCTACAATCATACTCTTGAGGCTCTGCCCGAATTCCAACCAATCTGCAAATTTAAGGAATATATGAGATCACAAGGAATCTACATAAATGCTTCAGGATTAAAAATTGAGTTTATGAAGTTCTCAGGATTCAGTAGCAATATACAAAATCTAATGTAATTCTACATACTATCCAGGAACAGTTGAAAATTAAAGTTAAGAAAATATTGTCATTTATAATCACATTAAAAATGAAATATACTGGGATAAAATTTGAGAAAACGAGTGCAAGACCTATACATAAAACACTAAAAAGTTTGCTGAGGGGAAAAAAAACTATATAAATGGAGAGCTATACTAAATGCATGGATTAGAACTCAATATTCTTAAGACAGCAATTCTCCCCAAACTGATTCACAGATTTATTGCAACCCCAGTCAGTACCGCAATAGGATTTCTGAAGATACCAAAAAGCTGATTCTCTAAATCAACAGTAAAGGAAAGGGAACTAGAAAAGTCAAAGATTGGGAGGTATGTCAGTGTGAGGTAAGCCAACATTGCTAAACCCCAATTTCTTCAAATATAAAATGCAGATAATACAATCTATGATCTTATAAGGATGTTTCAAGGTTTAAAAACAGACTAACAAGCCATGCAATTTAGTTCAGTAAATGATACTTATTATAGTTGAATCTCTTTTATACAGAATGAAAGGGCTCACACTACGCTATAAGAACACTTAAGTGGAGATCAAGAAAGCCACAGCCATAATTGGTAACTTTAAATAAATATGTGAATTAGTTGATTTCAATTTTAAAAGCAACACTAAAGGCAGAATGCCAACAGAAAAGACCCAGGAGAGAGATTAATTGCAGCTGAGGGGATCAGAAAAGGCTTCCAGAGACAGGTGACATGATCAATTCGTCTATGAACAATGGGCATAATATTCAAAAATGGCTATAAGCTGCCTCCTTTCCTATCTTAGGAATTTTATCACGGTGTCCCTAAGGCAAAGGAAATTCTATGTATTAAATAGTTAGTTCCAAACAACTTAATAAGTTATTTATTTCCTAACAATTTAGCATGTCATGCACCATAAAATTCTCAAACCTTGGAATCAGATTGCCACCAATCCCATTTCCTGTTTCACCCTGATTCTTGTGCAGTACTTAAGTTTTTTTTTTCTTTTTTACCACCCCAAACCCAGCTTGGTAGAGTATCTGATACTACCAAAGGAATGTAGCAATCTAACTTTAAAATAGAAATATCTGGAGCTAGTGGTTCATGCTCTTTCTGATAGGTGTCACTGTTTTGTTAGAAAAATTTAAAATATCTTGTGGACCCAATGTGGGTTTGTCATAGAATCCACAGATTGGAAAATAAAAAAGTATAGTGTTAACAAAAACAATGAAAAAGAGAAATGAAGAACTATTAGGAATAAAATGACAGAGCACTACGTGGGAGGGAAAACTGTGAGAAAAGATGATCCAGGCCAGATCATTAAATGCCACATTAAGAAGCTGAGGCAGCAGGGGCACCTGGTTGGCTCAGTTAGAACATGTGACTCTTGATCTAGCCATTGTGAATTCGAGTCCCAAGCTGGGTGTAGAGATTATTTAAAAAATAAATTTAAAAAACCTTAAAAGAAAGAAGTTGAGGCAGCATTTTGTAGGTAGACAGGTGCAATGAGATAAGAGATGATGCCTCATTAAGGTAAGGAAGCAGAAAACTTACAACTGAATTTAAATAGGTGCTAAATAAATGACACATTAAGTTTCATGTTAAGAGTCTTTAACAACATACAGAAAGACTCCTAGGGGCACCTGGGTGGCTCAGTCAATTAGGCGTCCAACTCTTGGTTTTGGCTTTGGATTGAGCCCTGTGTCGGGCTCCACACTCAGCAAGGAGTTTGCTTGAGGATTTCTCTCCCTCTCCCTTGGCCCTTTCCCCCACTTGCACGTGCTCTCTCTCTCTCTCTCTAAAATAAACAAGTCTTTTTAATAAAAAGGAAAAAAAGAGAGAGATTTCTAGTAATATTAACTTTACCTTCCAGATGAATTTCCTCCTTGCCACCTAATGTAGTATTTAGGACAATATAACTGAAAATGATGCTCAAGAGCCAGTCACATCTAAGATAATGCTACATACTTTAGTTCAATTTGTAATAGAATAATGAAGAATGACACTAAAATAATGATACTAAAATAGTTGCAGGATAAGCCAAAGATAAGCAATTTTATATCAGAAAACCCAATGAGGAATTTCAGGAAAACTAAACCACAACGAAAAGAAATTATATGTCAACTGGGAAATAACTGCAAAAAGCAGATTGCAAAGGTTTATCAGGAAATCAAAACTGAAGTAGTTGGTTAGGAAACCAGCGTATATCACATGACTTAAAGGGCTGATTGTCTCAGATGACTGCTATGCTACCAAGTGACACAGTGAAACACAAAATTTTCAAAAATATTATTAAAGAATCTATTCTCCCTCAATAACTAGTATGTTATACTCCTTTCCTGACAAAACTGCTGTTTCCCTTGTTGACAGGTGTCCTATTAATAAAAATTGACTTGTGATAGTCCTACTATTATCCCCAATAATCTTTAGTTATTTCTCTTGTTAAATACCTGTTAACATCTATTTCTCAGAAGAAATTTTAGGAAACTTTGGCCTAGTAAGAAAAAAGCATAAATGTTAGGCTCAGATTTATATAAATTCATTCAGTTGTGTGACACTAAATTATATACTCTATCAGAGCTTTTACTTCTTACAGAATTATTGTGAGAATTAAATAAGATAAACGATGTGCCTATAGCAATGCCCGTTAAATAGCATTGATGATGAAAATAATAACAGGGCACTGAGATATGATTAAAAACTTCTAGTCTGATTTCATTGAACTCATTCCATAAATATTTGTGATCATTTACCAGTTGTTGGGCATTATTATAGTAAATAATGGATAAAGCAGCATTTCTCTCTCTTTTGTAGGCTTCCTTTCTTTCCCCTTGGTGTTCTGCAGGCCTGGATCCAAGAATTATCTGCCCTTTTTTTTTTTTTTAATTTTATTTATTTATTTGAGAGAGAGAGAGAGCATGAGATGGGGGAGGGTCTGAGGGAGAAGCAGACTCACCGCTGAGCAGGGAGCCCGATGCGGGACTCGATTCCGGGACTCCAAGATCATGACCTGAGCCGAAGGCAGTCGCTTAACCAACTGAGCCACCGAGGCGTCCTTATCTGCCCTTTTTACCCTACACACTTTTTCTGGGTATGATCTAATCTATCCCCACAGTTTAAATTCCCATCTATACACTGAGACTTCTCACCTCTCTTTTTTGTTTAGACCTGTCTTCAGATTATTGATCTGAATATCCAAATGCCTCTGACCCTATTTTGCCACTAAATCTAGACATTTCTACTTCTCTCTATCTCCATTATTACCACTTAAGTGCAAGCCACCATCTTCTCTCAATTAGACTACTCTCAAAGTTTCTTTAAAAAATTTTGTGGAAATGTATTCACATACCATAAAAGTTATCACTTTAAAGAATATAATTCAGTTGTTTCCTATATATTCACAAGGTTGTGCAACCATCACCACTATCTAACTCCGGGACATTTCATCTCTCCAAAAAGAAACCTGTGTCCAGGGGCCCCTGGGTGGCCCCAGTCAGCTAAATGTCTGCCTTCGGCTCAGGTGATGATCCTGGAGTCCCAGAATTGAGCCCCATGTCCGGCTCCCCGCTCAATGGGGCGTCTGCTTCTTCCTCTGCCCCTCCCCCCACTCGTGTGTGCATGCACACATTCTCTCAAATAAATATTAGAATCTTAAAAAAAGAAACCTGCGTCTGTTAGCAATCATGCCCCATTCTTCTCCCAACTCTAACCTCCACGACCATTTGCAAAAGATCCCTCTGCCTTCAGTTCTTTTGTGTGTGTTTATATTTATTTTATTATATTTTAATTTTTTTATTGTAATTCCAGTTAACAAACAGTGTTGTATTAGTTTCAGGTGTACAATACAGTGATTCAACTCCCTTGCCTTCAGCTCTGCTTCCTTCCAATTCACTACACTTTGAGTTATCTTTCAAAAAAGTCTTTCAAGCAGAGTTCCAACAATTTTATGATTGAACCACCAACTGCTTCTCCAAGTTCATCTAAAGGTATTCACTCTCTGGAATGCAATGTTCTAGTATCATTCCATTCATATTCCCATTCCATTCATATTTTATCTCTTGTTCTTTCTAGCTTAGATTATAGACCTCACTTTCTTGGGTAAGCTATTCTTGAACACTAGACTAAATGCCCATGTTTTATTTTGTCACACTTCACACCAGTCAGAATGGCTAGTAGTAAAAAGACAAGGAATAAGAGTTGGCAAGGATGCGGAGAAAAGGGAACCCTTATGCCCGGATGGTGGGAATGTAAACTGGAGCAACCACTGTGGAAAAGAGTTTGACAGTTCCTCAAAATACTAAAAATAGAGGGGCACCTGAGGGGCACAGTTGATTGGGCATCCGACTCTTGGTTTTGGCTCAGGTAGTGATCTCAGGGTGCTGGGATCCAGCCCTGCATGGGACTTGGCCAGGAGTTTGCTTGAAGATTCTCTCTCTCCCTCTCCCCCTGCTCTTTCTCTCTCAAATAAATAAATGAACCTTTTAAAAAAAATATTCGAGCCAAAGGCAGACACTTAACTGACTAAGCCACCCAGGTGCCCCCAAAAAATCTGATCTTAAAAAGTCTGGAAAATGTCTTCAGAAACAGAATTCAATACAGCACTTCCACAACATTAAGTGAAATTACTAAATTCCCTTATATAATAAAATGATGTTGTTGATGATGTTGTAAATATGTGGCAATATCCTGATGGGGTTCAGAACATACTACTCCAAATTATGGCACACTGGTTGAAGGAATTTGAGAAAACAGCAGAAGCAGGACAGTCACTCTGACCTTCCTCCCCTTCTTCCCCGAAACAGGTCATAAAAACTTCATGTGAGAGGTGCTTTCCCTATATTTGGAGGAAGAGAGCTCCCTCATCTCCAAAGACAAAGGGACTAAAAGAATCTTAAAAAAAGGCCTTGCTAAATTTCCCTCAGTTTTACTACAGTTGCCTCATACTCTCTGACCTATCATGTTTCTACAAAATTTCCCACTATTCATCAGGCCTAGCATAAAAATACTCAGGTCAAACTGTTTCTTTGAGTCTTAATTTTCTAATGAAGGCTCTGTGTCACCACAAACTTATATTAAATAAGTCTGTATGCTTTGTCAGTTTAATTTTCAGATCTAGCCAGGGACCCTGAGAGGGTTTAGGAATACTTTTTCCTCCCCTAACCCCCAAGCAACTTCAAATTAAAGGAGATTGTAGGAAGAGCTGCTGTGGAGTTTAAATGACATTTTTATTCACCCATATGTTTATTATAATTTAAAATTAATTTCTAAAATCATATTATGATTTTTTGCATATATTCCAAACACTTTCCCCAAGCAACTTAAGAAAAACTGCACTAAAACCAAATTAAACGAAAGGTTAGCTAAAAAACATAAAATCAGTCAAAGGTGAATTAGAAAAAACAATATACTTAAGAGCTAAATTAGTGAGTACTTACCATATGTCTGCCATTACGCTAGTTCTTTACCTACTAAGTTATCTCTCAGTTAATCTTAACCACCATGCACAAGGTAAATACTATTCTAATTCACAGGTGAGGAAGCAGAGACCGTAGGTCAGTGGAAGAACTCAAGTCTGTATGATTTCAGAAGGTATACTCTCAGTCATTACTCCAGATATGAGGAAAGAAAGGGAAGTGAAGAAAATCATGGAATGAATGTCATCAGACCTCAGTCATAGAACTAACTGGCTTGAAAAAGAATAGCTGTGTAACCTTGTAGAAGTATTTAATTTCCCTGGTTATCATTGTCCTTCATTGTAAAAGTCAGAAAATTATGGTGATTTTCTAAAAGATCTATCACTTCAAGCTATGAAAAGAACTGAAAAATATATGGTATATATACCAAGGAAAAAATCCAAATAGAACTTTATCATGGCCAATTAAAACTAGTACAGAGAGGTGAGGAGGGTAAGAAACCTTTAGAGAGAAAGCACAGTGGTCTTTAGGGGTAAAAATGTCACTCAGATGCATTTGCCCAGAAATTCTACAAAATCCACAGAGAAGCATGCCAACTAACAACCAAAGAGCAAGAAAAGAATTGAGAAAAATCTTTCCCCTTTACTATTTCTAACATACATGTTGTAAAAAGCAAAATCCCTCCAGGCAGTAAACATCTGCCCATCAACACCTATCAGCAGCAACATCAAAAACATAAGGCAAAGGTCAAGTCAAAGTTTATTGACAATGATGAACTATGACAGCCTCTATTAAATTACCCCTTCCTTCAAGGTGTATGTGATCAAAGCAGCAAAGATATTTTCACTCAGTCACATAACAAGCTATTTGTTGAGATTGAAACATCTGGTCAGTATCTCCTAACACTGCAATTTCATGCACAGTTAGCATTAGGGCACATTTCTTCTCTTCTTACAGGGTCCATAAGGGTGGCACATATGGCTGATCATTTCATTCAAAAAGGATTCAATTCAAGGCATTACACACAATCGTCTGTGCTTTATGGTGTTTTAAGTCTACCTGCCATCGTTTTCCATCATCATTGCTCACTGCTGTTCTCTTCTACTATAAAAGCCTGCAAATATGACAGAGCACTTAAAGCTTAACAGCTTTCCTCCACAGCTTTCCTCCACTGGAGTTAGAAAGCATTTAAGGCAAAGGAATCTATAAAGTGGCAAGTCATTTTCCATTGTCAAAAACTCCCAATACATTAAACTGTTTACCACTTTATTTACCACTTAAGCAAAGATCTAATACAGATTGAAAAAATAATTTTTAATGTCAAATCAAATGCTTGATTTTCTGCATGACAGAATTATGAAAGTACATTCTTTTGGTATAATTTTAAGTTACAATAAATGACTTGAAAACAGTATCATAGAAACATTTAAAAATTAATTTAATAGGGGTTTCAGAATATATTTTTTAACTTCACAAAAAGCAATTCTATACTAAGAGAATAGGAATGCTACAATTTTATCAGTACCATATGCTGAAAATTTTCCTCTTGAAATGCATGCATTTGTTGCCATGGTAACACGGCCCTTTCTTAAACACTTATGGTAGTAAACCTGAACTCACACCATAGATTTCTTTTTCCCTTTCTTCCTTTAGGAAAGGAAAAAACTGGGTGGGGGAAGGAGACATCTTTGAAGCTACTGTTTCAGATTTCCTTTGACCCATCTCCCTGACAAGTAGTATAACTGTATGAGTAGAGTTGTCTTCTGAGATGTAAGAATTTGCACAGACAATAACCAAATGAATTTCAATAAGGAAATAGTCTTCTAGTGATAAAGAACCACTTATGACCACCTTACAATAAGCAATATGCAATGGCTGATTAAAGAAGGAGAATATCAAAATAACAAGACTGAACTAAAATCTAAGTTAGGTGTAATGTCTAGGACTGCTACCCTAGCATATAATGTAAATATAATGTTTATTCAGTTGTTCATTAATTTCATCAGTCAAGCTATTTATTGAATGGGTTTACAGGCCATGCACTATCCCAGCACTGGAACACAAAATTAAACAAGTCGGACATGTTTCTGTCTCACGGAGATTCTACACCGAGCAAAACAAAACGTAAAACAAACAAAAACATTAAACAGAAAAATAACTGTAAGAAATGCTATGAAGGAAAAAACAAATGGCTGAGAAGGATGATGGGTGAGAGAGAGGGGCAAGGAAAAGTATCTACTTTAAATAGACCTAAGGACATTTAAATTGAGATATAAATATGCAAATGAGCTAATCAGGTACAGAGTGAGCTTAGGGGTTGGGGGATTTTCCAAACAGAAATACCAAGGGCAAATCTTCTGAGGCAAGAAAGAGGTTGGCATATTAAAAAAATTGAAAAGCAGTGTGGCTAAAGCTCAGTGAAGGAGATGGAGAGTAGCTAAGATAAATTTGGAAAAATATGCAGGTTTCAGAACATGCACACCTTGCTGGCGATGGGAAGGAGAATAAATTTTATTCAGCATGCAATAGGATGTCACTGAAGGGTCCTAAACAAAAAAGCAAAATTATCAAATTTAAATAAGGATCGCTTTTGCTACTGTATTATAAAAGGATTTTATACTGTATATAAAAGTAGAGGAAGTAGGTAATTTTGTGTTCCAGGTGTTATTCACATCCCTAACCAGTCCTTTGGAAAAGCTTATTGGTTCTATCTTTAAATTATTTCCAGAATTTAACCACTTTTTTTCAACCACTTTCATTAATTCCACTGCTCTCAACCATCTAAGTTACCATAACCTCTTGCTTGGATTGTTGCAATAGTTTCCTTAATCTCCTTACTTCCATCCTTGACATTTTACTTTTAAAATGTTAAGTCAGTGAATGCCATTCCTTTGCTCAAATCCTGCAATGCTCTCCATATCACTCATTGAGAAGCAAAAATCCTTACATTAGTCTGTGAGGCCCTAAAGGATCCAGTCACTCTCCTTTACCTCCTGCTGTCTCTTGCACTTGTCTCTTGCACTTGTCATATTCTGCTCCAACCAAATTCAACTCCTTGCAGGATTTTGAAACATGCCAAGCATGCCCTCTCTTAGCAACTGCTGACATCTCTACCAGACTGGATTTCCCTAGCTAGCCAGATGGCTCTTCCTTCATCTTGAAAGTCTATACTCAAATCTCTTCTCAAGGAAATTGTTCCCACACATCCCATTTAATATTGTAAAATGCCTCTTTTGTTCCAACATTCCCAATACCATATTCTTCTACTTTTTGTTCCTATTCTAATTTCCTCATATATCACATTCATTACATTTCTCCCTTCCACTAAAATACGAGCTCCATGAAGGCAGGAAATTTTTTTTTGATTGTTTCATTAGTTTATTTTTTCCTCACATTGCAGTAATACTTCTCCAGTGGTCCCTACCTACTTTTAAAATACATTTCCTTCCTTAATTTTAAAGTTTTTTTAAAAAATAACTTTCCTATTCAATATGTTACAGTTGCTGAATCAGGATAGTATAAGAAAAGAATGCTTCAAATATATCATATTAAAGAAACAAATTATCATCAAATTGCTTAGAGATTCTGAAGAGTTGAGAAGCTTTGTTTGTCATAATAATCTGCCATTGCTTTTTCTTTAACAATTATCCAGATAATTCTTACACAACTATTCTAAATGTATTGTAAATGAAGTACCAGTAACTCTTAAAATAGTGCTATTAACTGTGAATTACTAATGGGATATAGCCCAAGGGCAAAAGAAAAAACCTCACGGCAGTAAAATCTTAAGTTGTTTTCATAATGTCAGGATAAAATTATCCAATTTTTCCAACAAATCAATGAAAGGGGAAAAGGGAGGAGGGAATTTTACACAATGAAAGAAATTAAGACACATACCAAGGAAATATAATGCTTGGTGGATCTTGTTTGGGTCTTGATTCAAACAACCATAACAACTTTGAAAGAATTGGAGAAATTTGAACCTAGGTGGATATTAAATAATGTTAACCTAATTTCTTAGGTATGGGAATAGCACTGTAGTTGGTTTTTTTTTTTTAAGTCATTAAAAGTTGCAGATGCATAATGAAGTATTTATGGGTGAAAACTTTGAGATAGGAAAATGATGGGCAGATAAAGTGGGCAAATATGGAAAAATATTGATAATTGTTGAAGCTAGTTATGAGTACCTGGAGATTCATCATACTATTCTTCTTTATGGGGTTTGGATTTCTCATAATAACAAGTTTTTTACAAATGACACTGTAAGAACAGGAGTTAACAAAATTAGGACATCCTTCTGAGATGCAGAATCACCACTGCAGTTACAGATGATACCTCTATTAGATAAACTCTCCAGCCTTTCCTTGTTTCATCATTTGACATGGTAACTTCTATCTGAATAATCCTGCTCATGCATCCTACCACATGAATCTTGGGTGTTTTTCTAGTCATGGCAATGGACACATGTAAACTGCTACCTGAGGGCATCAAATTACATGTCCTGTGTGTGTGTGTGTGTGTGTGTGCAGGTTAGTATCTTTCTGCCTCAGTTCCTCATCTGTAAGATGGGGAAACTCACTGTAGCCCTATGTGGTAGATATCTCCACCTTACAGATAAGGAAACTGAGACAAGTTTAAATAATTTGTCCAAGGTTCATAGCTAATAATTATTCCCATAGTTCATGGCAACAAAAGTATATAACTCTGAAAGTTTTCTATATGACTCCACCTGTATATTTTAAAGAATTTCAAGGCAGGAAATTTTTATATTTTGCTCACCAATGCATCCCCAGCACTTGACACATAAGTAGATACTCCATAGGTATTTGATGAATTGTATCTTAATAACAAATCAAGAGATAGCAAATGAGAGAATAAATATCAAACATTTATTTATATGCTATCCATCACATATTCCTAAAACAGCATATTTATTTTAAAACAAGAATAAAATGAGAATAAAATAATGCTTCCAAAAATATTATCTATTAATATTACTGAAGGATGCATGTTATCACAGTCATTATTTAATAGTGTTATGGCCAGTATTACATCTTAAAATTAAATAAAGCACTAAAAACACTGAAAAGGTAAAAACATGTCACAATCTGCAAAAGAAAAGGAAAATATACATTCTTAAGATCTGCAATATTATTGAAAACAATTCACTCTTCATTATAAACCATGAAGTAGGTACACTTATAATTTCCCTTTTACAGATGAATAAACTGAGGCACAGAAAGTGTAAATAACCCAGGATTTGAATCTAGACATTTTACAAACAAAGCCCAAGTTTAAGACACTATTATATAATGATCCCTGAAGAGTATCCACTAAAAAAATATTAGAAATAGTAAAGAGAGTTTGGTAAGATGTTCAGTTACTAAAACATGTATTTAAAAACTTTCTTATATACTATTAATAACCTATTGGAAAAACAATAAGGAAAAATTTCTACATAGAATAGTAACAAGAAGAAACCACACTGAACCCACTGATCAATATTAGCATCACTAAAAGTGGAACAAAAAGATATGATGCGTTACAAATGAGATATAATAAAAATAACAAAGTACCAGTTTTAAGATTCTTGTCTAAGGAAACAAAAGCTGCATCTAAACAAACCTCTAGCTCTCACTATAAGCAAAGACTAAATATGAAGCAACTAATGAAATACAGAGAGTAAGATATTTTACAAATAAGCCCGTTTCTGTTAAAAAAAAAAAAAACTTTAAAAAAGGGGGAAGCAGCGGGACACCTGAGTGGCTCAGTCGGTTAAGCGTCTGTATTCGGCTCAGGTCATGATCCCAGAGTCCTGGGATCAAGCCCTGCGTCAGGCTCCCTGCTCAGTGAGGAGCCTGCTTCTCCCTCTGCCTGCTGCTTCCCCTGCTTGTGCTCTCTCTCTCTCTGACAAATAAATAAATAAAATCTTTAAAAAAAGGGGGGGAAGCAGGATTACTAACTAAATGATACAAAGTATAAATGGAATGTTTGATTCTTATTTAGATCCTGATTCAAATAAACCTATCAAAAACATGTATTTTTGAAACAATTATGAAAATAGGATTTGGAACTGGATATTAAATAGCATTAAGAAATTAATTTAAGGTAATAGTGTGTTGTTTTTTTTTAAAGTGTTATTCTTGGAAAGGCAATCTCAGGATTTAAAGATGAAATGACCAGAGAACTGGGACTTACCCCATTTGAGAAAAAGAAAAAAATTGGGCCAAATGCTGACACTTACTGAAGCTAGATAATGGGCACATGGGGTTCATTATACTATTCTATTTTTTTTTAAGATTTACTTATTTATTTGAGGGGGAAGAGGAAGAGAGAGAGAATCTGAACCAGACTCCCTACTGAGCACGGAGCCCCACTTGGGGCTCAATCTCAGGACCCTGAGATCATGACTTGAGCTGAAATCAAGTCGGACACTTAACTGACTGAGCCACCCAGGCACCCCTATACTATTCTACTTCTGTGTACATTTGAAATTTTCTATAATAAAAAGTAATATACACACATACAAAGTGGGAAATTAAAATGAAAATCTTGATGTAGAAAAAAAAGAAGACATTTACTCTAAAAAGTTTATTATAAAAATATTATTTTCTCTCCAGTGAACCTATAAATTCCAATGTGATATTTTGAAAACATCAATATGATCCTTAAATTAATCTGAGGGGATAATAGGAAAGTACATTCTGAAAAGAATGAGTAATAATGATAGTAGAGGGGCACCTGGCTGGCTCAGTCAGTAAAACACATGACTTGTTCTTAAGGTTCTGAGTTTAAGCCCCACATTGGGTGTAGAGTTTACTCAAAAAAAAAAAAAAAAAAATCATGTGAAGAGGGCTGGGAGGGAAGGATTTACTACCGGGTATTAAAATGTATTATTTGGCAACTGCAATTAAAACAATTTAGTACTGATACAGAAAGAAATCAATGAGAAAAGCAGAATTAAAATCACAGACCCAATGGCAATTACCTATCGCAATACAGTACAGGATACAGATGACATTTCATAGAAATGGGAAAAGAGCAAATTATTCGATATATTGAGCTAAGATAAATAGTCATGGGGGGGGGAACTCCCCTCACCCGTTAACCAAAAATATAAAAAAACAAATATAGACAATTCAGCAACATACTTTAAAACCTTAAAAGTCAGATAAATTTCCTAAATGAATGCCAACTAGTATAAAGGAAAATACTGACAGTTGTGACCAGATACAAACCTAAGATCACTACCCAGAAAAAAGTGTGCATATGTGGCAGGGAATAGAGGGTGCACAGGAAAAGGTGTATCCTTAATACATGAAGCACTCTCAAAAATCAATAAGAAAAAGATCCGAAAGATTGTCACAAGGATGGCAGTGCTTGAGAGAGTAATGACCACAGATACAGGCAATAATACACATACTCCTTTAATTTAGGTAAAAAATATAAGCATTTAAAACACCGAGAAAGCTATACATAGAACAACTGCAGCACTTTGCAAATACAAGAGCAATCTTCATTGGCTTTCAAATCTGTATTAAGGATGTGTTGATGCTATTTCCTGTTCAGAGTGAGGATGCCATATGTCTTTCAAGAAGCTCCCTTTGCCATTCTCATCATACTGCTGAGGTGCTTAAGCTATTCTTGCCTCTCCTGATTGAATCTAAGAGACATCAGCTTTGAGTCTGCCTATCCACCAAGTGTAAATAAGTGGTAATAACTGTATCATAGTACCAAGTGCTAATTTGTGAGGCCAGGTGAATCACAGGACAATTTCCCAGGCATATTTGTATCTCTGGTGGGCCCACACTTTACCCTGTCTGTATTTATTCTTACAATAAAATAAACAGCAATGAACAATAATCATGTATATTTTTTGCAAAGTAGTATCAGAATTACACAGTAACATCAGACAATTAAAATGTATAGAGTTCTTTTAGGAAAAAGATTTACATGCAAATAATTCAAGGAGAATTTTATTAGTAGCTCAACTATAACATCATCAGAATAAAAATGTTATTGGGCACACACCATGGAATTAAATACTTGTTAATCCAATAAACTTCTATTAAGCTCTTATTATATCTAAAGTACTCTATGAGGGAATACAAGCTCAAATAAGACCTTAAGGAGTTCACAGTCTACTGAAGAGCAGCAGAGAAACAATTAAAATACAATGAACATTACAAGAGAGACATGCACAAAATATTCTGAGAGCACCAAGAAGTTTGAGAGTAATGAAAACGTCAAAAAGAAAATGACAAGCTGTTTGTTGAAGGTTGAAGATTTGACCAGGCTGAGAACAAGTAAAAGAAAAGTAAATTGCACACAGAGAAAAATATGTGTAAAAACACAGAGGGATACTATGTTCAAAGCTTACTCAGGGAATTAGTAAAGCAGAGGGTCCATAATAGCATATTTTATGATAGACTAGTCATCCATAATACTGAAAAGCAGGCTGGAATCCGAGTTACATGATAAAAATGTATTTTAGGTAGACAATTTTGGCAACAATGTTCAGGACACTAAACAAAAAAAGTTGAGAGACAATTCTCCATGGGTCTATCATGTCTCTATAGGTCTTTATCAAAAAAAAAAAATTTTTTTTTTTAAAGCAAACAGCCTTAAAAGATAAAGATAGTGACTTTATCTCAGGGTAAAGGTTGGGCAGGTTTCTAGGAAGCACCTTTAAAGATTGGGGTTTCTTAAGTTCAAGATTACTCAATTGTGATATAAACTGCGAACACAACTTCCACCTGGGTCAATCTCCACATTGCCCCTGAGTGACTGGGAAGACAAGCAGAATCAACAGGAATATGAAACTCGTGCTTCCTGCTGTGCCTTGAGAAAAATTCATTTGCCTCTGACACAGTAGGCTCTTGTCTCTGTCAACATCTATGAAACTGTGGAAGACTAATTTGTTAGCTTGCAAGTGGGGTAAAATCCAAGACATTTCACTGTTTTTGACAAAACAAGAGGAGACCAGAGCAGGTCACAGGAAGACCAATTACCAAGCTATGTGGTATTAAGAAAAGAAACAAAGATCTCAACATTAAGAATTTATAAGGAAAGGAGGAAACAGATGTAAGAAACATTTTTTTTTTACAGGGAAAAAGGACAAGATTCGGGACTGATTAAATGTGGGAGGTGTGGAAGAGTGTAGGTTGAGTAGGACTATAGTGTCTCTCATTGGATAACTGATGGATGGTTATGTCATTAACAGGAAAAGATAATATAAGAACACGGAAGCAAGTGCAATGTGAAAAAGCCATAGAGTTTGAATATACAGAATTAAAAAGATATTAATGTAGAGATACTGGACTATTGCAAATTAGGTTTGTAGTTCCAGAAAGAGGCCAGGAATAGAGATAAATCACTGAGACTTAGCTACTGAAAAAGGTTCAGAAGACCCCTGAAAAACCCTGAGAACTTGTCAGGGTATCCACAAAGTCAACTTTTTTATTTTCAATTTTCACACTGTTGAGGCGTTATTTGCATTTTTACTATGTTGACATTTGCTTTCATACTGCAAATTCAATATGAAACTGCTGGCACCTAAGAACAAAAAGGGGCAGTGGAACCAAGTTGTCATAGTAGTCACCAAATTTAACACAACCTTGTGCTCATAAGATACCAACTAAATTTAAGAATATTTTGGAGAAGCAGCAAAAATCATTGATTTTTATTAAACAATGACCCTTAAATACACTTTTTAAAAATTCTCTTTGTATGAATGAAGTACAATGGTTTCCTGAGGAAAAGCACTTACGCAGTTAGTTGAGTTTCTACATGAGCTGCTCTTTTTATAAAAAAAAACAAACTTTTTATTTGAAAAAAATGATTGACAAATGATAGTTATTCAGACTTGGGTATATGGCAGACATTTTCTTGAAAATGAAAAAAAAGGAAGACTGTCACTTAAAAAAATAACTGCCAGGAATATTGCTAATAATAAAATTTAAGCTTTCAACTGAAAATTATAATTGTGTAAAACTTATACACCACAGTGAGATTTCCAATACATAAAAGACCATTTTCTTGAGATGGGTAGTGATATTGACAAATGAGACATTTTACATTTGCAAGATCTGCATAATAAACAAAAACTTTGCAAACGACCAATGCACCTCATTAAAAGTCACATATGGATAGAAGAGTTAAATAGACCAAAGGACTTTTTTTTAACATACAGCTTTGTAGAGATACAGTCCACATACAATACAGTTCATATTTAAAGTGTACAATTCAATGGCATCTAGTATATTCAGAGTTGTTCAAGCATCACTACATTAATTTTAGAATATTTTCAACACCTCCCAAAGAACCCCTTAACACTTAGTCGTCATACCCAAACTCTTGTACCCAGAAGCCCTGGGCAACCACTAATGTATTTTCTGTTGGCATAAATATGCATATTCAGGACATTTCACAGAGACGGAATCATAAAATATATGGGCTTTTGTAAATGGCTTCTTTCATCTAACAATGTTTTCAGGGTTCTTTTATATTGTGGCATGAATCAGTGCTTCATTTCTTTTTATAGCCAATATTCTATCAGATGGATACTCCACATTCTACTTATCCATTCATCAGTTGATGGGCACCGGTTGTTTTCACTTTTCTGCTATTATGACAAATACTGCTACGAACATTCGCGTACAGGATTTTATGCACATACCTGTTTTCATTTCTCTTGGGTATATGCCAGAATTGCTAGGCCATACAGTAACTGTATCTTTAGCCTTTTGAAGAAATGCCAGACTATATCCCAAAGCAGCTGCACTATTTTTTTGTTGGTTTTTAAAGATTTATTTTTTTATTTACTTTAGAGAAAGAGAGCGCATGTGTGAGTGGGGGAAAGGGCAAAGAGAGAGCAGACTCCCCATCCCACGACCCATGAGATCATGACCCAAGACAAAACCAAGAGTGGGATGCTTAATGACTGAGTCACCCAGGTGACCCACAGCTGCACTATTTTAAAACCCACCAGCACAGTTTTTCAACATCCTACCCCCAATTTTTGTATATGGTGTGAGGTAGGGGTACAACTCAATTTTTTTGCATGTAAATACCTCATTTTCTCAGCATCATTTGTTGAAAAGGCCATTTTTTTCTTTATTGGACTATCTTGATATCCTTGTCAAAAATTAACTGACCAAGAATGGATGAATTGCTGGATTCT
Organism: Zalophus californianus; assembly: GCF_009762305.2. NCBI lineage: Eukaryota > Metazoa > Chordata > Mammalia > Carnivora > Otariidae > Zalophus > Zalophus californianus. Next base: position 34,981,824 of record NC_045609.1, on the reverse strand, counting down.
TAAATCTATGACAACTAAATCTGACAAAGGCACAAAAATAATTCACTGGGGAAAGAATAGCTTTTTCAACAAATGATGCTAGAATTACTGGACAGTCATATACAAGAAAAAAAAATCTTCAACCCATTCTTTATAATATAAACAAAAATACTTCAAAATGGATCAAAATCTAAATGTAAAATCTGAAACTATAAAAATTCCAGAAAATGGGAGAAAATCTCTGTGATCCTGAATTGACTTGGATCAATACATTTTTAAATATAGATTTAAAATATATAACTGACATTAACTAAATGCTAGTGGTATAACTTTTTATCTTGGTCACTTAGTATCTCATACATAGATATATCATAATGACTGTAATTTCTCCCCTGTTGTTGAACATTTAGATTATATTCAATTTTCTAAATTACAAATACTGGCTTCCTATTTTCAATATTACTTATGCACATGACTTAACTAATTTTATCAGATAGATACCTAAACTAGGAATTACTGGGTCAAAGATTATGTGCATGTTAAATCTGTAAAGTTACTGCCAAATTGCTCTACCATAATGTGTATCTTACAGAAGAGTATAAAAGGGTATGAAAGAGTTCTCTGCTTTATATCTCTCCTAACACTGAATTCTAATCAGTTTATTTTTAACAATGTAACAACAAATATGGTAACTTTTATTTTAACTTTTATTTTTTATTGTTAATTAAGGTGAGGAGTTTTTCATTTACTTATAAACAACTCATATTTCTTATATAAATTGAATTACTCATCATATCTTTTGTTTACTTTTCAGTTGGGTTTTTTTTTTTCTTCTTCTTAATGATGCCAAGAATCCAAGAATCTGTTTTCATATTAGGGACATACTACCTCTTTGATGCATTTTGCAAATATTTTCCTTGTTTCTTTTCATCTTTATTTTCTTTCACCTAAAATCTTTTTGGCCTTTTAATGTATTTTGTATCTTTATAATTTATGAGATTAGAAACAATAAAAATTGACAGAGAAAGGTAAGCCAGTAAAGGGTACAGAGAAAGGACATCAAAGAGTTAATAAGCAAAGAACGAAGAGTATCATTTTTTCCTGAAAGATAATGAAAGTTCAGTTTCAAAACTGAGGGAATAATCAACAAATTAAACAACCTCAAGAGGGTCAATTAGGATCCAGATTTTTAAACAGTCATTGGATTTGACAATTAAATTATTAGTGACCTTTGTAAAAAAACATGTTTCCAAAGAGAGAGAAGATTGGGTGTTATACTCAACTAATGAATCACTGAACACATCAAAAACTAATGATGTGCTATATGGTGGCTAATTGAACATAATAATTAAAAAAAAATTGAGATCCCAGATTGCAGTTATTGAACAAACAATGAGTTGGAAAGTAGAGCAGTGGTGATAATAAATGTATAGTACTGGGGGGCTTGGGTGGCTCAATCGAGGCTCTGACCTCGATTAGGGGTCAGACTCTTGATTTCCACTCAGGTCATGATCTCAGGGTTCTGAGACAGAGCCCAGCATTGGGCTCTGCACTCGGCAGGGAGTCTGCTTAGGATTCTCTCTCTCACTCTCCTTTTGCCCCACACATCTCTAAAATAAATAAATAAATCTTAAAAAAATTTTTTTATAGTATGCTGTCAATACATCTGGTAGTGAAGGGAAAGGGGGATAACAGTTTGAAGTTCTAGAGAATGAAAAAGAACAGAATAGAGTTAAAAAGACACAATTATACAAACAAGTTTGAAGACAACAGGGAGAGAAGGTGAAGAAGTTGAAACCTGATGATTTCAATTATATTTACAGAGTTGGATATGAAGTTGCTTGCTGAGGGTAGGGTAAGAGGATACAGGAAATAAAGATTTGAACAAATACATAGAAAAATGACAATTGGAGAAGAAACGGAAAGTACTATAGATGCAGACATTTGTCACTCCCTTATAATGCCTAGAAAAATGTGTTGTACATAGATGGACTCACTGAATGGGTTTAAAATTTAATTTTAGATAATTAAAAAAATACATGCTTTAGGAAATTTAGTCTTTATGTTTTTTATATATAAATTTTATGTAACCAGTATGCTAATATAAGTCCACTGTGATGTGATTTCTCAAGAATAAAGAATAATTCTATTTATTTAATTTCTATAGAAATACATAAAAAATTCAGATTAAGGGTTGGCAATTTGATGAAGTGACAGCAACTGAATTTTATATTTAAAACATAGTATGAAAGATTTGCAAATGTCACTACAAATGGAATATTTAAAATTTCTCTAGGCATTTAATAAATAATATTTTAAATATATATACAACCCAAGAAATAAGAAAAATTTAAAATATTATAAAATGTAAGAATAATAATGAATTAGTCAAGTTTCTATCTAAACTATATTACCAGGAGTAATTGTAAATCATTTCTAAAATAAAAGGAAAAGTAAAAAGTACTAAAATTGTTAATCAATGGTAAAGCTTGTATCTAAACAAGTTAGAATGAATACTTAACTAAACGTATTCAGCTACTAAATGTATTCAGCTACTAAAGGTACTCTGAAAATGATCTTTTAATTAATAAACTAACATCAAGGGGGAAATTAGGTAAGGATTACGTGGGAACTCTCTGTACTACCTTTGAAACTTTTCTGTAAACCTAAAATTATTCCAAATATATTTTTAAAAACTAAAAATGAATTTTTTTAATTTTTTACTTTAAAATAATTTTATACCTAAAGAAAAGTTGCAGAAATAATACAGAGAATTCCCATACACCTTTTACAAAGCTTACCCTAATATTAGCATGTTATATAATGAATATTATCAAAATCATGGAATTGTTTTCAAATTTTGAAGTGCTTATCCTGCATATCATAAAAAAATCTGTGTCATAAAGCAGTATTTTTACTGCAAAATTTCTTTGACATGGTTTGTTCTACTCATCTCAGGTGATTAAAAGAACACATTTCTATTTGCAAGCAGAGTAAAACAAAGTAGTGTTTTCATCTATCAATTACATTCCTCAACTTTCTAGAATGTATTCCTATTTTGGAAATGAGTATACTTCAAGTGGATGAATAATAAAGTATTTATTGAAAATTATATAAGACATTAATTTTCAAAAGAATTTCTAGAAAGCAATCTACAATTTTCAAAAATATTACAGGATGAGCTAAGTGAGGGTTTGAAGACCAAGAATCTGTATAAGGACCCACCCCGTATATTATTATGATTTTCACCTAGTAGTCTCAATATCCAAGGTATGAAAGAGTGGTGGAAGGTAAGTTAGACTGATCTAGAATTGGTGGATAGGCATTGTGAAATAAAAGGACATAAAAACTGAGAGAAAAAATTAAGTGAGGTCAGATGGATTATCCAAGAGTAGTGGAATGGCAGACTTGAAGGCAGTGAAACTTAAGAGGTACAAGGGGTAGGAGAATTCTATGCAAAGAACTGAAATTATATGAGAAAAGTCAGGGAAAGATTACAAAGGATGAGACGCTTTAGTCAGACAGTAGAATATTGGAACATTAGATTTCATACATAGAACTGTAAGGGATGATGATATACAGCATGTAGACATGATAGAATGGGGCTGAAAAAGAACGAAGATCAACAAAGTCTGAAATTAGGATGATTACTGGGTTACAACAATGAAGTCAGGCTACCACCAGTTACATTATTCTATACCTTTCCAGCTTGGGAATCCTTGATAGATACCTATACAAGTCACAATTAAATTCACTTAAACATCTTTAGACTATAAAGATATAAAAGTTATTAAAATGTTCATTTTATCCTGCTTCTGTTGGACTCAAATAAATAACACAATTAAAAAAAAAAGACTGCCAAAGAAATGTTAAATTATCTTCAGAAGGGAGTATTAAGCAGGATTGTCATTTCATAATAGTTTTTTCCTATTTTTTTTAAAGATTTTATTTATTTGATAGAGAGAGACACCACAGCAAGAGAGGGAACACAAGCAGGGAGAGTGGGAGTGGGAGAGGGAGAAGCAAGCTTCCCACGGAGCAGGGAGCCCAATGCGGGGCTCAATCCCAGGACCCCGGGATCATGACCTGAGCCGAAGGCAGACACTCAATGACTGAGCTACCGAGGCGCCCCTTTCCTAGTTTTTCAAATAATGCCTACTATTATTAACTTGAACTGGAAGTAATATAGAGTTACTCATAAAAGTTTTATTTCTTCAAAAAGTAAAATCTGATTTGAAATATTTTAAAATTCAAGAAATGTATTCCAAACCAATGCTATAAAGAAATATTAAGCATTCAATAAATGCCTACTAACTCAGCATGGAAGGATCTGAAGTACATTGTAAAAATCATGCTGAGATTTAATATAAAGTCATTGTTCTGAGGAAAGCAAGAAAAAACAATGACTGAGACTATAACTGATATGAAAATATGAGTGGAATTTTTATTAAAATAAAAAGTACTGATTATCATAAATGTCCCATTTATTAGACAGAGTTAGGATTTAAATAACAATAACAAGTGATCATATAGGCACTAAGTAACAAAAAATAAAGTAAAAAATACAGGCAACTACTACTTCCAAAATTTTAGGTCTTCATTTAGTTCAGTTTTAACAGCTGTAAACACTATATGGACCCCTGGGAGTCAACTAGTATCAAAAATTACAAGTTATTAATAGATACACAAAAAAGTTTATTATTCAGAGAAACTACTACTTTGTAAGGTCCATAAAATAAATATTTCGATTCCGGGATAATTCATTACTCACTTCTAAGAAATAATTGGCACACAATGGAGATTCCTTGATAGACAAGACATGTACATAAATAAAGCATGTAATTAAACGAATGTATAAATTCTCTCTTGCAAAAAACAATCTCTTTCATACACTGATTATCAATGGATATGTCAGCATTATGGCTAAACCTCCCAGTTTTTCCTGAATATAAGTAAACAATAAATACACATCTTTGCAAAATGCATATGTTAGAAATCTAAACCATTTCAGAAAGTTGAGGGGAATTGACTATCTTTTGGCATGAGTGGGGCAGCAAACTTTAGATTATGATTTTTTTAATATATAAACATGACTGATTTTACATTTTTTCCAAACCCCAAATTTGCAACTGTTAATACACACATTTCACTGTGTATTTTTCATTATAATAACAATGAGAGACTATGGACTCTGAGAAACAAAATGAGGGTTCTAGAGGGGAGAGGGGTGGGGGTATGGGTTAGCCTGGTGATGGGTAGTAAAGAGCACATGTATTGAACGGAACACTGGGTGGTATATGCAAACAATGAGTCATGGAACACTACATCAAAAACTAATGATGTAATGTATGGTGATTAACATAATAAAAAATAATATATTGTTTGAAAAGGAAACATTATGATTAAAAATGTACTAGATGATCAGTAAAGCTATCCTGAAACTAACAGTTTACCACACCTCCACAATAAAAATTGCAAGAATATTCTGAAATACCTAAACATTACTCTATATGATCTTTGAAACTGTTAATCAAAGATTCTTAATAATAAATTCTTAAATATTTTCTATCCTAAACACGCATATCCCAAACTCATTTCTAACCATAATCTATTGAACCAATTGTTTATCAGAAGAAATTGAAGGGCTGCCTAGGTGGCTCAGTCGTTAAGCGTCTGCCTTCAGCTCAGGTCATGATCCCAGGGTACTGGGATCGAGTCCCGCATTTGGCTCCCTGCTCGGCAGGAAGCCTGCTTCTCCCTCTCCCACTCCCCCTGCTTGTGTTCCTGCTCTCGTTATCACTCTCTCTCTGTCAAATAAATAAATAAGATCTTTAAAAAAAAAAAAAGAAAGAAAAGAAATGATGGCAATCATCTTTCAGGACTGACCTAAAATGAAGAGAATACTCATTGCTGATCACTTGATTATTTGGACATAATTAATGTTCCAAACGGAATACATGGCATGAACAAGAAGTTGTGGTTTGATGTGAGGTCGGTTAAATTAAACAAAAAAATGAGAGAGAGAGAGAGAGAGAGAGACACTTCAAAAGGTCAATGAGATTAGCCTCCTTGGCTCTAATTTGTGAATACAGAACCATTGCTCCTAGGGGAAATAAAGGGTTAGGTTCCTGCAATGCCTTGGTTACATTCTTTGTCAACAAGTTAATATCACTACATAACTTTGTTTTTTGTGTCTTTTTGTTTAGAGAGACATTATTTTATTTATATTTATATACACACATATAAAAGCTGAACCACCCAGGAGCCCCTATCAGTGGTTTTAAATCAGTGGTTCTTAACCATTTTTGAAGTCTTGGATTTTTTTTTTTTTGAGAATATGATAAATTAAGTATCCTCCAGAAAAATCACACATTAAAAAATTATGTTTTTAATGGATTTAAGGACCTCCAATAGCTCCATAAACAGACCTCCATTTTAAATGATAACCCATAAATCATGGTTTAAAAATGCCAGCTTTAAAGGTTATAGGCAGGGGCACCTGGATGGCTCAGTCGATAAGCGTCTGCTTTCGGCTCACGTCATAATCCCAGGGTCCTGGGATCGAGCCCGCATCAGGATCCCTGCTCAGCAGGAAGCCTACTTCTCCCTCTCCCACTCCCCCTGCTTGTGTTCCCTCTCTCGCTGTCTCTTTCTCTGTCAAATAATAAATAAAATGTTTAAAAAAAAAAAGGTTATAGGCAAATTTTTAAAGCCTTCATTGATAACTATTTCAGATTTCGACTAATGCTTAAATCTTTGTATTTACAAAATAGCCATCATTATACCTATAAGCTTACATTTTCTGAATGCATATTACAATAATGATTATAGTTTATCAGCTAGATACAATATACAGTGAACATAAAATGCATTTGCAGTTTTCACTCTTTCCAAAACAAGTTTTCCTTGCCTTTCTTGCAGAATTACTATTTTTTAAAAATCTACAGAATATAACCGGAAAAGCAATACGTAAACTAATTTGGAGAATTCTTCATGCTTCTTAAAACACTCCAATTTGGGGACATGAACATATAAAGTGTGAAGTTTCATAGCACATCGATATTTTTATCAACTTTATAATTTTATTTGGTTCTCTACATATGAAATATCTAAAAATATTGATTGTAATCCAGTATCCCTTCACTCTCAAAGAAAAAGTTTGACTGCCAAAAACACTTTCATTTAAAATTTTTTTCTTTTTTTTCAAAAACAATTTTATATCTGTTTCACAACTGACACATTAACTTGGTAAATGTTTGTAAAGTACTAACAAGAAAGCAAGTGGTATTTTTTATTTTATTTTATTTTATTTTTTTAAAGATTTTATTTATTTATTTGAGAGAGAGAGAGAGAATGAGAGATAGAGAGCACGAGAGGGAAGAGGGTCAGAGGGAGAAGCAGACTCCCCGCTGAGCAGGGAGCCCGATGCGGGACTCGATCCTGGGACTCCAGGATCATGACCTGAGCCGAAGGCAGTCGCTCAACCGACTGAGCCACCCAGGCGCCCGCAAGTGGTATTTTTTAAAAAGAGAACAGAGAAAACAAATATCAGCAATTACTTTAGCATTAACCAATAACAGTTAATCAACAAAGGAAATTACACCTTTTCCATAATTATATATTAAGGTATGAAGAACTGCTAAGTGGAAACGTTCTATATTAAAAATTTCAAATGGTACTGGATACTGGATACTTAGTATGAAGACTAAAAAATAACTTATTGCATTTTAAGTACAGAGGGTTCAGACATTGAGAACACTTCTTAATGGCTAAAATGATTGCTTAGTAGGAGAAGTTGAGAAGTTGTCTCCCAATAAAGGGATAGGAGACCGGGTAGGGGTCTGAAGATAGGAATAAATTATTCAAGTAAATTCTGAAGAAAATAAGAAAGGTGACTAAAAGCAAACAAAAGAATTGAAAAAAGGTTGACGGCCCAACTTCATCCGAAAACTTGGGTTATTCTGCCTCTGTACAAACAGCATGATTTTATGCAAGTTTCTATCCATCATTTATTCTGTTATCATCCTGATTTCTTCTGGCATGATATGCAATTTGGAGTAACTGTGATTCAGAATATCCTAAGTAACCAGTCAATATTTACAAATTATGTATGCTGCTATTTTTTTCATAATCATCCGTGTCAGACAGTTCTAGCTATACTTCAGGAAATGTGGCTATATTTATGAATGGATATGTAGAGATGTAGTATCTGTAATAAGTGTTTGTTGATGATAGCTTATGTAAAACAAGAATACCGTCATCTTTCTCACATAGCCAAACACAGGATAAAGAATTCCTAGCTCTGGGAATGAAAGGTTTAGTCTATTTCTTATCTCCTACTATGAAATATATAATGCAAATTATATACACATTTAAGTGGGTATGAAGGGGTTTTTAATATAAAATTGTATTAGTAAAGGACTAATCCATATGTTTTTGCATAAACTATTTTATATTCTCTCTATATATAAAAATTTGAAATAAATGGACAATAGGTTTGTATTAGACACAGATGTTAATGTTAAATCAACTGTTCTATATATCACACAGAAACCTATGTTAATGCTAAATGAAGGAATTTCCCTTAAATGTTCCACAAGGTCAACTTACATAATGAGTTACTCCTTAAAACACAGGATTAATAAATAATACCCAAAGTATTACATAAGCCCTATCATTTGAAATCAATATTTATGGATATGAGGCAATTCCATAACAAGTAATATAGAGACGCTCTAATTTTGCCTCTGTCACAATTATGAGATAGATTTAGTTTTTAAACTTTTATTATAAATAAATGATACATTAAGTCCAGTTTTTTAGTTTGCATTATAAATCTAACTACTTAGAAATATGTTAACTTCAAAAATTCTAGAATTATTTTTATTCTCTGGGCATGAAGTAGATTCTTTTAATGAATTATTATTAAAGGTGATTATACTTATTTTTAAGTGTATTATGAAATATATGTATATATTTATACAAAATTTTACCCATATAAATAGAATTTCACCTCTAGATATCCCAATCTCAGCCTACCACCTTTTTTTAGTTTAACATATAGGGGTGGAGAGAAAATATTCAGTCAGAGATCATAAACGTGCAAATGTGATAGAATATTTATGTTATCTGCTTATGCCAAATTCTAGTCATTAGCACTATATTTCCTAGGTATGTTATCCACCTATGTAAGGCTTTAAAGCCAAACTGCAGTTCTGCTACTTACTAACTGCGCAGGCTTGCACTTCCTATAAACAAGTATTAATTCAGAAACCATCAAGGGTCTACCAAATTAGCCAGTGTCTGCCTGTTTCTTTCTCTTTTTTTCTCTACACACACACACACACACACACACACACACACAGAGTGACATAAGGACATGAGACCTCTGGATCAGAGACAAAGACAATTTATTGCTCATGGCAAAGACAGCAGCCAGAGCAATAACCTAGTGCTATATCCCTGAGTTGCAATCCTCATGGGGCAATGCAATGAAGGCTGGATATTACTGGCACGTGCAGCAGAGAACAGCACAGGAGAGTAATCCTAAAACTAAGAAACTCTCATCTTCTAAAGGTTTCTACTCTGCTCCAAAAAGAAAGATTACCCATTACTCTAGTATATAAGCAAATCTACAGGAAGGGAAAGGTGAGGTCTTTTATTTTTAATTTTGGCATGTCTCCAAGGAGGGACATGTTACTTATTTGCCTATCCAGAAATTTTTCCTTATACAAAACACTGGCAATGTAAATGCCTTTGCTTAGAGACTGTGCAGGCACATGAAAAATCTATCAGCCATCTCCCAACACTCAGTTTTCCATCTCTAAATGGGGATAATAACAGATGCAATGAAATTATATTGAAGTATTATAAGGATGGAGTAACTATCTGAGACAGAAAGACCTGAAACAAGGGACGACTGGGTGGCTCAGTCAGTTAAGTGTCTGCCTTCAGCTCAGGTCATGATTGAGTCCCACATCGGGGTCCTTGCTCAGCAGGAAGTCTGCTTCTACCTCTGCCTGCCACTCCCCACAGCTTGTGCTCTCTCTCTCTCTCTCTCTCTCTGACTAATAAATAATAAAATCTTTTTTTTTTTTTTAAGAAAGACTTGAAATAGGCTTGCTAAAGGTGTACTGAACAGTAGGGCTCTTGATTCACTTGATACAACATTTTAAAAAAAGGAAAACTCTAATATTTATAACAAGATACAAACCATCCTATGAAATGAATATTTTATAAAATAACCCAGTAATATCTATTATGTGAACAAGATGGAGAATATTCTTCCATTTATACTAATCAACATCTTTCAATGCTTTTCAAGCAGTAGTATGTGAGGCACTAATGGAGGATGATAACTGTAATGGGTCACAAGCATCATTTTTATAACTAATAGAACAGAATAAAAAACCAAAGTGCCTTGCAAGGTACGAAGGGCAGAAATTATTTAATGAAAAATTTCAGTTAAATATATACACACAGGCATCCATAGAAGTGATGTAAACTGTATTTCTTAGTGTGGATTGACAGACATATATATTTAGATATATGATAAGATAAATAAGTAGTTCTATAACCAAGAATTGGGAATTTATAAATAGTACCTAATATTTACCAACAAATGAGGAAACCTCAGTTTTAAACATAATGAAAATTAGAAAGAATATGGACCAACTGTCCAATTTGAACTGAAGACAAGATAGAAAGAACTGACTAAATTGTAAAAGAAAGAAAAAATTAGATGGTCTTGAGTAAGAGCTAAATATCTTAATGAAAAATTTGAATAATATTAAAAAACCTTCTAAGGACAATAAGCTGTTCTGTTCAGCTCCTGAAAATTCTATCTGTAAATCTTTCCCAACTCACCTGGCCCCACCCCCTACATTTCTAGCAATATCTAAGCATTAAAGAAGATAAAAGCCATATTAAATAACTACTACCCCAAAAGGGGCTTATAATAAAACAAAATTAAGCCTAGTCTACAAACATTGTATCATTAACTCTTGATTGCATAGGACTAAGTATATACTTTATATATCAGCTAAGATGTTTTTCTTCCTTTTTTGGGTCATTTTATTATTCCTCCAAGTGATAGAGAAGTTTTTAAAAAGCTGACATATACATACTTTGTTAATAATTCTAAAAAGTGAAATGATGAAAAAGCAACTAGGTGGTTTAACTTGTAGGAATAAATTTAGTCAGGAAAGCTGGTCTTGAACACTTAGCCCTTACTTATCACAGTACCTAGTCATGTGAGCTTGGCCAAGTAACAAATTCTCAAGATATGCATATAAAATTAGAAAAAATTTGACCGCAGTACAACCAAATCCACAGAGTGAATAAATAGTTATAATGAAGTTTTGGTGATTTACCACAGTCCTCTGCTTGGACTTCATGCATTAAGTGCATATGGCTTAAATAATCATAAGCACACACAGTGGAAGCAGTGAGTGAAAAGTGAGAAGCAATAAGATATCTAGCAACTCAAATTTAATTTAAGTGCTAATAGAACTTTCCCAGACTCCCTTTGAATCTGATACGGTTTTTTAAAAAAAACAATATAATTAAAAATGGAGAGATGCCATGAAATTTTGGAACCATAATAAGCCTTAGTAATCAAGACTAAAATAATCAGTGAATAGATTAAAAAGCTGAAGCACTTCCCCAAGATCACTTACCTACCTGACGGCAGAGCATGGAGAACACCTTCTATCTTGTGAGCTCCCACCATACCTGTCACTTGTTATGACTGTTTCTATCATCCAAGAGGTTTACAAAGTTTTTCTTAAGACTATACAAAAAGAAGTCTTTCTCTAAAGAGCCACAGAAGAGTTGAAATAAACTTCATGTTTTTACATTACCAGTATTCAGAGGTAATATTCATTCAAAACCACAAATGTTTTAATAGTAATATTCAAGGACTTCATTGATAATTATCAAAAAATGTTAAGGTTGAAGGATCTGTGTCATGGGGAAATTTTTATTATTTATAAAGGAATTGTGTAGGAGTCAAAGACATGCAATTTTTCCACAAAAGAAATCACACAAACACTGGAATCCTTCTGTGAGAGTCAATGAGTCTGTGGATGTGATTCACTTCAGGACAGCACAAGGTTTGCTACACAGATAAAAAGATAAAAATTACTATCTTGCCTCTGGCAGGAACTTATTCCAGATGCTCAGGGGAATGATGAGTTCACTTTTTCCTATTCCCACATGAAACTTCTTACTCAACAGCAGTAATCAGTAGAGAGAATAGTAAAGCCAGAGATTTAGTTGCTTGTATTATAATCCATACACCAATTGCTGAATACATATTGTAAGCACTGCTTAAAAGTGATGCTTTTTTTTTAAAAAATGAAAACCTTTTTTTAATGCAAAAGGATTTAGAGCATTTTTAAAGCTTTATTTCTATTCTATGCCTTTTTTTAATTTCAGAAAAGCATTTTTTAAGTCCCTAAGGAACTTTTATACACAAAATCAAATAAACTGAACATTTCAAAAACAAGATTGCTTTTTTTTCTTACATTATGGAATACTTTTAACTTTGCATTTGAATAATTTTAGTGTTTTCTTTCCACATTTAAGAGATTTTTAAGGCAGAAAAACAAAATATAAACAATATTGCTTCAAGTCAGACTGATTAGAAACTGAAAATCAATAAAAATGTAGACCAGTTTGCATTAATTATAAGTTAATTAATCAATTATAGTAGATGAGGCCCACCCATATTATAATTACATTTTATTGTAACTGTAAATCACTTATCAATATCATTAGTGGCATACAGGCATACAATTCTAAATGGCAATAAACTTTCAATACAAATATTTAATCTATCAGAGAAAAATGTAATGGCACATAAATTTAACTAAAGTGTTATATTTAATATTTGTATCTCCATGACAGAAGATAACCTTATAAAATACATAACCACTACTTAATAAGATTAAAATCTAGTATTCAAGAAACACCAAATAACTATTTTTATTTGTTTTTGGGATCTGCACCATGGCATGAAATAAGGGGAATAAACATGAACTTTTGACATATTAGATAACAGGAATTTTTAAATGTAATGAAAATTAAGCTTATTCAAATGTTTTTCTCAAAGGCCTTAGTAAAAAACGAGCTGTTTTATATACAGAGTAGAAGACGTTTTATGGAAGAGCAAACTGACTCCATTCAAATAATATAAAGGAACAAATTTCATACTGTCAGAACAATAATTATGATAACTATATCTAAAAGACATGTATGGGGGTGCCTGGGTGGCTCAGTGGACTGAGCATCCAACTCTTGGTTTCTGCCTAGGTGGTGGTCTGAGGTTTGTGGGATCAGGCCCTGGGTCGGGCTCTGTGTTCAGTGGGGAGTCAGTTTGAGATTCTCTCTCTCCCTCTCTCTCTGCCCTCCCCCTGCTTGCACCCCACTCTCTCCCTCTCTCTCAAATAAATAAATAAATCTTAAAAATAAAGAAATATATGTATGTCTACAGAAGACATATTTTAGATTAAAAGTTACACAGATTAAAAGTAAAAGGACAGAAAAAGATATACAAGTTTCTCTGAAAGTGGAGTATTCCTATGAAACCTTTCAAAAGCCAAAATGGCAAGAAGAAAAGAGTATTCCCTACTTTTCGAAAGTTTGTGTTAGACCACTTCACTTTTATGAAAGACCTACAATTAGAAACTGTTTTTGCTGACCAAAACAGCAGTTTAACTTAGGGGAAGAGAGTTTATAGAAGGCACCAAGGAATGGTGACATTTGTACTAAGTATATGCTTTACATTTTTAAAATCTTTAAACATTTGAAAATACACATATAGTCAACAATTACCCACAACAGCACAAGCCTGAGCATGCTGCTCTTGCAATGCATATTTCTGCACTAAGAAAGTTCATAAATGAACAACTGTCAAAACAATTTTCAATACGGTGTCAGCCAAATAAATATACAAAACTCCAAGAGTAGTTATTTGTATTATGTAAGCAACTACATGAGAGCCAACACATGGTGGATTTTGGATTGAGGACATCCAAACATAAAAAAACTCTGAAGAAGCCATAAGTAGAAAGCAAAAGAAAACAAACGAACAAAAACAGAGAGAGCAAGAAACATAGCCTGATGATGGGTATTAAAGAGGGCACATTCTGCATGGAGCACTGGGTGTTATACACAAACAATGAATCATGGAACACTACATCAAAAACTAATGATGTAATGTATGGTGATTAACATAACATAATAATAAAAAAAAGAAAAAAGGGTAATGATTATAAAACTCCATTGAATGTAGACTTGCCATATCAAGTATAAGAAATTTTGTTGATATTATAGTAAAAATGAATTTAAATGTGAAAGAAACAAATCCAGGACATCACTGAATATACCTTGGTAGTACACTATCAAGGAGAAGAAACATAACTATAAATAGTAAACTAACTTTTGATGTCACAAGGTTATATATAGCACAAGAAAATGAGGACCAAGCGTTCATGAATAAGGGCAGGCATAAAATTTATCTCGCTTTAAATTCCTGACATAAAGGATAAAGGTATATATCTGAATTTGCTTAGATATAAGATGCAAAGGATGTGATAAATAAGACTTACTGAATGACCAAGAATTAATCTTAACAATCACTAAGAAATATCTGTTTGGGAAGAAGTTTGTGGTGTTTTCTTTACAAGTATTTGAAAGGCACTGTCCAATGCTCTACATATTATACTATTACCAGTACAATTATATTCTGCAAATTGACAAAAATTAAATATTGATTAAACAAGTTACTACTGTATAAACATGTCAGCCATTTTAACTTTTCAAAAGTATGTATTTATTTAAATTGATAACACACAGCACATTATAAAAATGATTAAAACAGTAAGAAAGCACATTGAGTGGAAAATAATTCTCCCCAAATACCAATTCCTCAGTTTTCCTATGCTGGTTACCAGTTTTTATATACTCTTACCGAATTTCCATTGCTATTCATGTTTATTTCATCACTCTGTTCTGATCCCTTAATCTGTCAATCTACATACCCCTGAAATATATATACATTAAAACTACGTATCTTAAATTTTCCAGAAGAGTCCAAACTTCTATTCACTTTATCAAAGCAAATAGTACTACCCCTCATTTTCACAAAACATCAATTGCTTACTGTTTTGAATAGTAACATTAAGAGTTCCCAAACTAGAAAACAGAGTATATGATCTGAAATCTGGTTTAGAAAATATTTTAAGAATGAAAAGTCACTAGGTGCAGAAATGAAAACTGTCACATTATTCAAACTGTCAAATAGTATATGGGAATATAGGGAAACAAGTGAGTTCTTATATAATAATATAAACAATGCAAAATGTACATACATGGTGAAACATTGAAAACATTTCCTTAGATTTTTAACCAGTATTCTACAACTTTTCCTCCCCCCCACACACACCCCCAAAAAACACTATTTTTCTGGTCAATAGAGTTGAATTCTAAAATATGCTAAATGAATATAAATCAGTAGGTATTTTTAAAATCAAATGAAAGAATTTATAGTAATAGAATACATTAATATCAGCTCAAATATTTAAAATTCTCTAATATGTAAGAGAAAAATGGCCCTTCAAAACGGAAAAGAATTTCAGCAACGGGTTTTAAAATAACAACGAAATAAAGAGCAGAACAGACAAGACTACTATTGGCCTCTGGCTTCCCTCAATATAGAAGTATTATAAAGGGAAGAGAAAGCCAGCATTGATATAATAAAGAAACCTCCACTTTAATAAATCATTTTTTCAGGAAAAGGAGAAGTCTGCAAAATCTGTGAAAGTGATTTATCTTCAGGTGAATAAAATGAACAGCAATTGATCTTGTACCTAGGGAGTGATTCTTCGTCCACCAGTTACAAATATATCTCTGTTAAATATCACTAGAATGGGTTGGGTGGTCTCATGTTTTGAATAATTTATTTGTACATTTAAGATTTAGGATGTATTCTGAAGTTTTACACAGAATGCCACTGTTTCAGTTGGGTGATTAACTTTCCTATTATTTGGTCATTTTGTACATCTGTAAAATGAATGCAGCCTGGTATAAGAGCATATGAATGGCACTAAACACAGATTTGAAGAGGAATATCAAAGGTAAGAACTCCATGAGAAAATGATGTTTAAGCTGGAGACACATTAAATGGGTACAAATTGGTCAAATGAAGGAAAATCATTTCATAGGCAGAGGAGATTTTATGTTTATGCCAATGAGATAGGTGACCACCAAAAGCTTCAATTTATAGCATAGAATTCTGAAGAAATCGTGAGGGCCCTCTAGTTTTGTCTATAAAGTAGATCAGTTTGAAAATAAAACTATTTTAATTATACTTGCAATCCTGGAATTTTGTGAAGGTAAAAAATAGACAAAGGAAAAATAGTTTAGAAAATTTGTTTTCATCAATTAGTTCTGTAGTCTTTTAAGCCCTTGCTTTGTATTAAAAAAAAATACACATCATGGGATTATTCTGCCATGGAGAGAGAATTAGCTTAGATATAAGATGCAAATTATGTGAATAAATGGGGCTTACTCAATGACTACAGACTAATTTTAGATTCACAACAAACTGTAAAAATAGTACAAAGGGCTCCCACATCACCTTCTCCCAGCCTGCTCTAATGATAACATATTACATGACCATGGTCCATTTTCAAATTCAGGAACCTGACATTGGTACAGTAGTAAATTACTAAATCCATTCAGTTTCACTAGATTTTATATGCACTCTTGCTTGTGTGAGTGTTTTTACAGTCTATTAAAATCTTATCACCTGTATAGATTTGTGAAACAACCATCACCACAATCAATACATAGAACTGTTCCATCACCACCAAGAAGACCCCTCGTGCAACAACTTTATGTTCACACTATCCTCCTTTCCCGTTCATTCCTACCCTCTGGCAACCACTGTTCTATTTTCCAAAACATATGTTTTAAATTTCAAGAACATTGTATCTTTGAAGTCATACAGAATGCAACCTTTCAGATAGTTTTTTCAAACTCAGTGTGATGCCCTTGATACCCATTCAAATTGCTGTCTGTATCAATATGTTATTCCTTTTTAAAGCTGAGTAGTATTCCACTGTAGAGATATATCAGTTTGTTTATCCATTCACCTGTTGAAGGTTATTTGGATTGTTTCTAATTTGGAGCAATTACAAATAAAGCTGCTATAAATATTTGTGTATCAAGTTTTTGTGTGAACATAAGTTTTCATTTCTCTATTTAAATACTCAAGAATTCTGAGTCATATGGAATGTATGTTTAATTTTATAAGAAAAGCCAAACTGTTTCTCAGAGTGGCTATGTCATTTTACATTCCCACCAGCAGTGTATGAGAGATTCAGTCATTCCACATTCTCACTAGCACGTGTTATTGTCAGCATTTTTAATTTTTAACTATTCAAATATATATGCAGGGATTTTGTGTAGTTTTAATTTGTACTTTTCTGATGGCTAAAGACATTGAAAACATTTTATATGCTTATCTGCCATCTTATATATCCTTATCATTTAACATTTTAAAATATATGATCTGAAGAGGGAATATACAATAATATCTCTAAATGTGCAGTTAGGAAGCTCTTCTAGGTAATTAAATAGCATGACAACAGGGATAAATACACAATAAGTTACAGAAAATTTAATTTATCTAGAACATATCATTACAAGGATGACGTGATTAAAGTTATGTATTATAATAATCCAGGAAGGGCACTTAAAAGTCATAAGGGTATGCATCAAATGCTGTCAATGCCCCTCCCCTATCCTTTGGACCTACCCATTTGACCTTGCTCTGGTTACTTCTAACAGCTAGTATCTTCCTGTTTATAACTAAGAGCTTTTCTCCTGAACTGGTGAAATTTGCTATGACCACCTGAGCACTAGACAGGTGAACAATTCTATGGATTGCACTCCACAACCATTAACAGGAAATACACTCACACTTCCAGTCGGTTCATTCTGAAAGCAATTCTGACACTGATATTTCTCAAAATTTCTCCACAGTATAAAGCTCCAGCAACCTATCATGGTATCTGGCTTAATTACTTTTTACTGGTTGCACTGTCTTCCCTGAATCACCTCCCTGCCCCCTGCCGGTGTTACCTATAGCTCTCATATAGACCATTTGCTCTAAAATGTGTGTCCAAGGTTATGTTGCTGGAAAAACCTATAAAAATCAAACCACTCACCGCAACAAAATAAGTCTCCTTTAAAAATAAATATTTAAAACAAAAAGGTAGTGATAAGATGTATGCTTTCCTTTTACTATCTATTTACTTTTTATTAGTCCTATTATTTCAAAATCCCCTTCAACTAAGTAAACAGTACTTTCCTCTGCATACTGAAAAAACATTTTCTAACACATACAATTATATCAAAATCCAATAAGTGAAAATTTATATATCTATAACTATAAATATAAAGCATTTTCAACCTGTAAAATGTAATAATTTCAACTTCCAGACTCATTTTAACATGATTATAGAGACCAAAAACAAAGACAAAAAAAATCCCAAACACATCAAGGGTTACTATGAAGCTGCAGTAATCAGTTCAGCATGATATTGGAGAAAGAATAAATATACAGATCAATGGAACAGACTACAGAGTACAGAAATACAACCATATAATTGATTTTCAAGAAAAGCACAAAGGCAATTAAAACAATTTTTAAAAACTTCAGGAAAGGGTATGGACTAGAACAATTGGATATCCATATGCCAAAGAGGGAGAAAAAGAGGAACCTTGTTCCATATCTTCTTACACATACAAATATTAAATGAAAATGGATCAGAGATGTAAATATAAAAGGTAATTATTTTTATTAGAAAATACAGGAGAAAATCTTTCTGACCCTGGATTAGGCAAAGAGTTCTTAACTATCACATAAAAGCATAATCAATGAAAAACAAACTGATAAATTGCTAAGTACTTCTGCTCGTTGAAAGACACTATTCAGAAAATGAAAAGAACAGATGGGACAAAGTATTTGCAAATCACATATCTGATGATAGACGTGTATTCAGAATATATAAAGAACTCTCAAAACTCAGTAATAATTAAAATAACACAATGTTAACACAAAAACTTATACACAAATGTTTATGACAGCTTTATTCACAACCACCAAAAATGAAAACATTCCAAATATTCCTCTACTGGGAATGAATATATAAGCTGCAGTACATCTATACGATGGAATACTAGTCAGCTGTCAAAGAAATAAATTACTGATACACAACAAAATAGATGAGTCTCAGATGCACTTATGCCAACTGAAGGAAGCCAGACTGAAAAGCTATACACTGTATGATTCCATTCATTTGTGACAAGAACTCCAATGAGCTGCCAGATTCTGTGGGAGTTAATTTAGACAAGACAAAATGTATCACCTACTATGATGCAGTAAGAGGCTAAACCAGAGGGAGTGCCAGCTCTCCACGTCCATTTTCCCTCAAGGACCAGCATACTGGCCAAGGATCAGGTGTTTCAGCACAGATGTGGGGGTTCTTTGTCCAAGGAGACCCTGACAAAAGACTCTGGCAGTTTTATGATCCTAGGTCCCAGGGAAGGTAGAGAGAGAAGAGCTAGGAGTGGAAGAGTCCTGAGTACTAAGTTACAGCAGAGAAAGAGGTCTTCAAAGTTGCCTTCACTTCCCTAGTAAGAAGCTGTTGACAGAGGCATCTGAGGCAGGCCTCTCCGAAAGGCCCAGATAGAGAGGCCCCCAAATGAAGATGCATGGGCTAGGAATGCAGATATATGTGAGAACACATCCCCAGTGGGGGATGAGTCCTTGACCGAAACTGCCTTCAGAAACTGCAATGTACTGGCTTTGCACCAGGCTTTCCCACTAAAACCAGCTACGTAAAACCTTTGTAAATGCCTCTAATTGGGCCTAAAAAATCACACGGAAGATTTTGGCCAGGAGTTGGATTCCTCAATATGAAACACTGAAAAAAGCAGAACTATAGGGACAGAAAAATATGAGATATGGGATTTGATTTTACCCTGTTTAAAAGGCTAACAAAAAAGTCGGTGACTAAATTCATAGATGAAGGCAGAAGACATAAGACTTCTGGGTCAAACACAAAAGACTTTATTACTCATGGCAAAGTATAAGAATACAAGCATATTTGCACCAATTACCCTTCCCCCACATCCTACAGAGGTGAGACAATATGGTTCAAATAGATGCTATGTAGGCAGTGAGTTTGCACTGGCAGGTGAGGAACATCAAGCTAGGGAAACCACTAATTTTATAGCAAACAGTAATGAAGTCCGTTACCTCATATCCTAAGTCCACCAGCTGTATAAACAATGCTCAGAAATGTCCCAGGAAAAAGAGCAGTTAGAGCCTTAGTCTTGGCACACCAAGGAGCACTATCTCTACCAACAAAAACCGAGTAGTGATTGCCAGGAGCTGAGGTAGGGGAGGGCATGGGGAAATTCTATGGGGATGGAACTATTCTACAGCTTATTTCTGGCAGTGGTTACCTGACTGTGTGCATGTGTCATAATGTTATGGAACTGTGCATTAAAAAGGTCAATTTAACTGTATATAAATTATACATACATTTTTCAAATGGAAAAAAATACTGAAAAATAGTAAATCTAAAAGAAAAGAAAAGATACTTAGGACCTTGTGTTAACATCCACATGTAGCCCTTTCTGTATGTCTACTTTCAACTGCCAATTGCTTAATGTTTCCAACATTCATTTAAAGTTAACTGATGATACTTTTAAATATACTTAAGCCACCTATTCAAACTTATTGAATCTGGACTCAGTTTCTAAATCTCTTGTTTTTACAATTCTTGAGAAAGAAATAGCTTAAATTTGCAAAACAAAATAAATAAAATAGTAATATAGTTTACTGTTGCCTTTCAACTTTCTAAATGAAGACATCCAAAATACAGTAACATTTGCCAAGCTTCCCTTCACTCTCCCTACCACCAATATTAACTGACAAACAGAATAAATTTTAAAATCATTAAATTGCCATTGTTCATGTTTCTCCTATTGACCAGTGATCTAAACATTCATTTTAGTTAAGAAGGTTTTTAATAGAATGTAACATCTGTTTTATGTTACATGAGAGACAACAAAATTCTTCCTCTCTGACTGGATTATTAATGTTCATGCCTTCTATGGAGTTATTCTCTTCATTCAGCAGCCCCACACTAGCTCTCTAAAGTGCAACATACCCCCTGATGTAATACATTTTCCTGCTAACTGCACAATACCGTGGATATCATAACTTTAATGTGACACGCTGGTATTTCTTTTTTAAACCACAAATGCATTTCTTATTCTCAATCACAAATTTAAATTTCCTGTATATTCCCAGCCCACCAGGCATTTTTGTTTTAAAACAGCTGAATAAAAATAGATGATTTCTATTTTTTTATTTGTCATCTCATTTTTTATAGACCTCTCCAACTCTTAGAACGGAAAAGTGAAAAGGTATTTGTTTTTATGCTTTTACTACTAAATCAACTCAAGCTTCAGAAAAATTTTAAACTAGTCCATAACACATAAAATTATTTAAAATAATGTTTGCATTAAATTCATAACAAATACCTTTCAGAGAGGCATTGTTCCAGTGTTCAAAACTATTTTAACATGCATGTTTTGTTTTCATTTTTAAAAGTTCTCAAAATTTGGTATATAGTCCTCATTTTGTTTCTGAGATTTACACCAAGATTTATCTGAGGCCATCTTATATATCATGAATTAAAATGAAGGTAAAGTAATAGGCCACATGGAGTTATTATTGCATTTATATTACCATTAGCTTTTCTTGTTTTGCAATATTTTGTTCATTATGAATAAATTCTGACAAAAATGAGACAAACCACATCACTACTGATGATTCTCAATTAGTTCTTCAGTTCATTTCCCCTGCCTAACTCTAAGAAAACTACATATGGTTTAAACCACTGGTATTTTTTACTTTCTGCCAATACACAAATCATGCTTTTTTTGTGTGTTGACAACATTCCCATGAATAATTATAATAGTCTCCAAAGAGACCAGATGGTAATAAACTCTAGAGCAGATCTGGAAGCTAACCATAAATTTACCTTTTCATAGTCTCCCCACCATAATACAGTTCTTTGTGCTATGCTATTAAAAAAAATACTGGTGATAGAAACAATATGAGTATGCTTTGTACTTAAATAAAAAGATATACAATCATGTTAGGGTCTTTCATAACTATACACCCTTCATATTGTTATCATCAGCAATTTTTAAGACAGCATCAATCTGATAAGAGTTATGACATTATTAAACACATTTATAGTGATATTTATATTAGCAAAATTACTATTAAAGTAAAACACAAGAAATATGATCCAGTTAACAGCAACAAATGATTTGAAGTTAAAGAAATAGAAATATATATATAAGCCAAAGTTAATATAGAATTGCCATTGATTTTTATTTTGTTATTCTTCTGGGAAACATAATTAAATTATTCTGGCCATGCTTTCAATTTAAGTAAAATGTCTTGTATAATCATTTATCACTCCAATTATTTAAGAGTACAACTTTTGTGAGCAACAAAATCAACAGTGGTTTGCAAAGACAGAAGCATGTTTCAAAATTTTTAAAACACACCATGGTATATAGATTTAAATTTTAGGCACTTCCCTGCATCTGTAAAAACTAAAAGTTAGCCAAGAACCAAAAGCTAGTTATTTTGTACTTCTTTTTTTAATTTTTTTATTGTTATGTTAATCACCATATATTACATCATTTGTTTTTGATGTAGTGTTCCATGATTCATTGTTTGTTCATAAATTTTGTACTTCTTGATTTAAGCTACAATATTTCCAAATTCATTGTAATATATAGTCTGTAATGTTTCTGTTGTTAAATTATTCTTATAGCTCAAAACAACCAAGATATAAAATTGCAAAGAGAGAACAAAAAAATAAATAAATAAAACGAGACAAGAAAAATAAAGTTTAAACAGAAAACATAAATGCGGGGGAGCAGAGGTTGTAGACAACAGGGATAAACATAATAATATCCAGGGGCATCTGGATGGCTCAGTCGGTGGAGCATGCACCTCTTAATGTGGGGGTCATGAGTTCAAACCCACGTTGGGTGTAGAGATTACCTAAATAAATAAATGCTAATAATAATAATATCTGTCCAAAAGTATTTTATCTTTTGTTTGCTATTGTGAATGAGATTTATAGTTTGTATACCCAGTCTATTAATTTCAGTGCCTTGATACTGTAATTTTAAATCTAGCTAATAATTGAGTCTCTGTTTATAACTTGACTTTATTCCACTGGCGTTTTCCACCATATAATCAACAAAGATAGTGCTAATCTATTTCCCCATTTTATCTATAAAATATGATGCTGGCATTGGAATTGAGATAAAATCTATCATGTTAAAGAGTCATATATCTATCATCATTAATAGATGCTGCTTTAGAATCTTCAGAAAAGATTCTATTACTCCTTCTTTTATTGATATGTGACCAAAATAATAGATTTTGTAGTACTGAACCATCCCTAAATTCCCAGAATTAGCCCTACTTCCCAACTTGGTCACGATTATTAACGTGGTACTAGATTCTATTTCCAAATATTTTGAGATTTTTACAATAGTCACAAAGAGAATTAATCTATACTTTTCCCTTAGTTTTATGCTCACTTATTTTTCTTTCTGCTATCCATGTTGGGTTATGGAATTGATGTGAGACCACCTTAAAACAAAAATCTAAAAGCTTTTTTTCTCCTATGCTACCAAATTATTCAGAATTTTCTCAGAATTATCTGTCCCACATAGGTTTGGTGTATTTCCCCAATGAAGCCAACTAGGATTATTACTCTTGTGGAGAGAAAGTTCTTTGATAACCTGCTCTATTTCTTGTATGGGCATTATTCCATTCAAAGTTTTCATCTCTTTCTAGAGTGAATTTTGGCAATCTATCTCTCTTGGAAAATAGTTCATTCCATCCAACTATTTCATTTCATCCACAGAAATGTAAATGTAAACTTTCAATAGGATATTATTTTTCAAACATCATATTGACAAAGAACATTCTGAATAATATTCTGAATTAGTAAGGCTGTATTAAAACAAACATGTTCAGGGCACCTGGGCGGCTCAGTTGGTTAAGCATCCAACTCCTGATTTCCGCTCAGGTCATGATCTCAGGGTCCTAGGATGGAGCCAGCAAGCCCTTCCCCCCCCCCCCCCCGGCTTAGCAGGGAGTCTGCCTGTCTCTCTCTCCACTCTGCTCCTACCCCTGCTAGCGCTTGTGGGCACGCGCACTCTCTCGCTCTCTCTTAATTAAATAAATCGTTAAAAAAAAGTTCATTTAGTTCTGGTAGAAATAAAAATTTTTACATGATAAAATTTACACATGGAAAAAGCTGGCAACTTCTAAAAGTGTACCACACCTATACTGTTTGAGTCAACAATTCTCTTTCTAAGAATAAATGATAAAAGATTTACATACACAAATAGAAAATGTTACGTATATTAAGGTACTCACTGAAGCATCTTTGTAAGCCACCTAAATGTCCAAACATAAGGGATTCATTAAACAAATGACAATGCTGTCATAGAATCGGCCATTATGGCCATTAAAAAGAATTAGCCAGATCTATTTTGTAAGATACGGAACAATCTCCAATACGTGGTAAGAAAAAATCCAAGATACAAAACTACGTATATAGTATAACATACGCAGATAAAACACATTAATAGATATGCACACAGATGTAAAGGAAGAGAGTATTTTTGGAAGCATGTACAAAAAACTTGCTACGGGAATCACATATAATGAAATCAACTGGGCAAGCAGAGTATGGCCAAAGGAAAAAACACTCTACTTTTCAGTATACACTCTTATATAAGTACATTTAAAATTTTGGATTTTGTGCATATCAGTTATCTGTGGCTGCCAAACATAGTGGAAATATAATCTTACATAGTTGTTATGGCTCAGGATTTTGACAGTGGCTTAGCAGAGCAGTTCTAGCTCAGTATATCTCATTAGGCTGCAGTGAACAAGTGGGCCAGAGTTCCAATCATCTGAAGATTTGATTAGGCTGGCTCTTTCATATGGCTAGCATTTGGTGCTGGTTGGTGGTGGGAAAGCTTTACTCCTCCCTATGTGGACCTTCCCATAGGCTGGCTTGGGTGTCCTCATGACATGGTGGTTGACTTGATGGACATTCCAGAAGAAAATTATGTGGAATTAACAATGCCTTTCATGTTCTAACCTCAGAAATAGCACATGGTCATTGCCACACTTTCTGTGTGGCTCATAAATCTGGCTCATAATCAAGGGCAGGGAAACTAGGCTCCACCTTCTAAATGAAGGAATGTCAAAGAATGTGTGAACATACTTTTAAATAACCAAAGTGTACATATCACATTTTGGAAAATACAAATAGAATAATTTTATGAAATTAAAGCAAAAGATTCACTTAATTGTGGTAAAGACAAGCTTTCATCATTAATCAAAAGAATGATGTGAAAAGGACTGGGGGATTTAACTTTTATGAAATGATAAACACAGTTTCAATCCAAGACGAACATATGTTGACATCTGAAATTCAACCCATAATATGTGCTTCTGAGAAGTCACAGTAGGCAGAGTGGTAATTTAATAAATATATAACTGAAAATAGAAGTCTCTGGGAATATGAATATAGGTCTCTTGAAACTGGCTTTGTCCAGTGCAATTTATCCACGTGCCCCACCTACTTCATATAAATATTTTGTGAAAATACTAAAGAATTAAATCACATAATCTTTGATGATGATGTGGACATGGAACTCTAATAACATCTACCATAACAAAGTTTTTATCTGCCAGCCCTTTATCTACTATTCATACCTTTATTTTATACTTTACTCACACATACCCCAAATGTACATTGTACATTTTACAATGTACAAATGAGCAAAGTGAAGCACAGGAAAGCTATGCAAATTTGCCCAAGTCACACGCAGCAAGTAAGAACTCTCTCATATATTTTAATTGTAAATTTCCCAGAACTAAGCTCCAGAGTCAAGAAATGTATTGTACTAAGTCCATTTTCTTTTATTTGGAATACTATTTTTACATTATTTTCCCTAAATTGTGTTTTGGTGGCTCTATAAAACTACATGAACAAATTAAATTTACTTGAAAAAACAAAACAAAATGTTTTCTCCCCCAAAGAAATATAAAATTGTAGAACTACATAAACACACACACTGACTCACATACAACTGGAAGAAAACAAAACAAAACAAAAAGGTTATTGGTCATTTTTTCCTTTCTTTACTTTTCCAATTTTCTAACATATTATAAGTTTAACAATTAAAACCAATTAAAAATTTTAAAGAATGCTACATATATGCGGGTGTAAGGATAAGATGTAAATCTGCCACAACTTCTGAGATGCCAGGTTTAATTACCTGTAAAGGAGCCCAACAGCTTCTCTACCTACCAGATAGTCTCTCCAAAAACATAAGCCCTGTCAAATCAGAAGCTTTGTGCATGTCCCAAGTTCTATACATTACTTGTAGCCAATATGGCTACAAAATTAAGATTCATCTCTGAGGAACATAAAGGAGATGGTTAAGAATCGACAGCTGCTGCTTTTAAAAAAAAATTGCAACACTAACTACACTATTAGTGACTATGATTTTTCCCACATTTAGTAGAATTCTCCTCAGGGTAGGATTAAATCTGTGAGTTTTGGGAAGGGAAAATGACTCATTTTAAATAATTTAAGTAAGTGCTCTACATATTTAAAGTTTTAAAATTTCTCATCATTTAAGGAACACAATTTATATAAATGCTTCATGGAGATATTACTTCTCAGTTCCCCAATATTTTTAAATAACTCCACATTTCAAATATTAGTTTCCTATGTTAGTTATGTTAATCTACCTGAAGAACATTTCCTTTGATTTTTAATACAGAATAGGTGAGAACTATTACATAAAGCACAAAACCCTGGTGGCCAATAAGTATGAACAATTACTATTTTTAACAGAAGTGAAAAGTAATCTGATCTTTTTAAGAAAACATATCATTGTAATACTTCATATCTACATAAATGGTATGCCATCTTCATAAAGGACTCAACTGGTATTGCTTTTATAAAACTGAATCTAAGTTTCTTTAATTTGATCAGATCTCTAATTTCTAAAATTATCAATATTTTCACAGTTTTCTATTGTTAAATCACTTCTAAATACATAAATAGTAAATGGCAAAGTTTTGGGGTTTTTGTTTCTTTTAATGGCCAAGTTTTTAAGCTTAACTACACACATCTACAACCAATCTCTACTACCAAAAACAGTGTTTCTCAGTGGTCAGCTAACATCTACCCAACTAACCAATTTTCTTTTCCTTTATTTCAAGTCTGCTGCATAGCTGCTAATTTTCATGTAGAGACTTCTGAGAAAGAAGAAAATCCTGGTCTATGATGGAATGAACAGCAATTACTACCAGGTAAAACCTATGAAAATGGGGCCAAGGATTGTATCACCACATATTGAATTGTAAATGCTTTACATGGGAAGGATTCAAAAAGAAGAGTAGAAAATGATAGGGTTCCTTGTGCCAATTCTTCACTTTATCTCATCACATCCTGTATATACACACACACATACCTCTCTTTAGGTCCAAACATATCCAGAGCTTAATTTCAAAACCAGAGAAGAGGTACCTTAGCCTACTTTACACCTTTGTAATATTTCAAATTCCACTAACAGAAAATCAGGGTTTTTATTTCAGATTTTAAGTATTAAACAGGTACATATTCAAATAAGTTTAAAAATCAGTGTGAATACATTCTCTTGAAAATGCCAATGATGGAATGAGACTCTTGACTGCTAAAGGAGTAAACAAAGAAAATAGGAAGTCTGAACTTCAGTCCATTCAGGATTCTGAATGCAAGGCAACAATGCCTCTGAGGGGGAAAAGGAGAGACAAGAAAAGAGAGATGGGTGTTCTGAGGATCTGGTTACCTCTATGCAGTAATGCATAACGTAGTGCATAGGAAGCCAATATTCTGGCTCGCCTTCTCACAGTTAAAAAGGAGTATGAGGCAAATAATAGCACTGGGAAAGTAAGATCACAGATTCTGAAAATTAGACAATTCATTATTATAGATTACAGAATTTGATATTACACTACAATACTCAGACTATATCTATGAAGAATGAAGAGCAATTTCCTAAGATTTAAGACAAACTCTAAATATTTTAACAGATGTACAGTTCATTTACTGTTCAAGATTTTTATCAATAAGCTATTATATTCAAAAGACTAATCATAAAGTACCGTCATAAAAAAAACCAACTCTGTTGTAAGGATTTTCTTTTTGACATACTTAGAATTTCTTCCCCAGTGGAATCACAAGAAAGTTTTGGAAAAATATTCAACTTAAAATTAGAAAAACACTATTTTCCTATACATTTTGTCCTGGATACTATCAACAAAATTCCATGGCTTAAATGATGACCTTAAATGAGTATATCCTAGAAGTGTTTTTAAATTTCTACTTTATGTAACACAGAATGTGTTCAAAATTCAAACCTTTGGCTTAACCCTCAGAAATCAGCTAATCTAGGTATCAAAATGAATCTGGACATTATTTTCTTAAGTATGGTGAATATCTTATGATAGCATGTATTCAAAAGAATGTAAAAATCTTTTTTTCAAAATTTTGTGAACACTTGGGAGTCTTTGTGTTTAAAATGTAAAACATAGCACAAATTGCAAGAGGTAAAATTTCTTTTCTACTGAAATATAATTGACATATAACACTATTATTTTAGGTGTACAACACAGTGATTCAAATTTGTATATATTGGGAAATTATCATCACAGTAAGTCTAGCTGACATTTAGATGACATATACAGTTACAAGTTTTTTTCTTGTGATGAGCAGTGATTTCAAATTTGCAATACAGTATTATTAACTATAGTTACCACACTGTACATCACACCCCATGACTTATTTTATGACTGAAAGTTTGTACCTTTGATCCCCTTAGCTCACTTCTCCAATCCAGCCTCTGGCAACCACCAATCTGTTCTCTATATCTATGAGCTTGGTTTTGTGTATGTGTGTGTTTTAGACTCCACATGTGAGATCATATGTTATCTGTCTTTCTCCGTCTGACTTATTTCACCTAGCATAATGCCCTCAAGGTCCATCCATATTGTTGCAAATGCCAACATTTCCTTTTTTTATGGCTGAATAATACCTCATTCAATATGTGTGTGTGCACATGCATATACATCGCATCCTCTTTATTCATCCCTCAGTGGACACTTAGGTTGTTTCCATATCTTGGCTATTATAAATAATGCTGCAATGAACATGAAGGGTGTATAAAACTTTTCAAATTGGTATTTTCATTTCTTTGGATAAATACCCAGAAGTGGAATTGCTGGATTATATGGTAAATCTATTTTTGATTTTTTTTTTTAGGAACCTTTATACTGTTTTTCATAGAGGTGGCTCTATGTTACATTCCCACCAACAGTGCACAAGAGTTCCCTTTTTTCTACATCCTTGCCAACACTTGTTATTTCTAGTCTTTCTGATAAGAGCCACTTTTAATAGATGGGAGGTGATATGTGATGTGTGGTTTTGATTTGCATTTCCCTGACGATTTGTGGTGTTGAGCATCTTTTCATGTATTTATTGGCCATTTGTATGTCTTCTTTGGAAAAAATATCTCCTGCGATCTTCTGCTCATTTTTTTCAAGAGAAAGAGTGAGCAAGAGCAAGTGGTGGGAGGGAGAGGGAGAGACTCCCAAGCAGGCTCCATGCCCGGCATGGAACCCCACCCGAGGCTCAGTCTCACAACCCTGAGATCATGACCTGAGCCACAATCAAGAGTCAGACGCTTAACCAACTGAGCCACCCAGGTGTCCCTCTTTTGTTCATTCTTTTTTAAATTATTAATTTATTTTAGAGAGAGCGCTCACACGAATTGGGCGAGGGGCAGAGGGAGAAAATCTCAAGCGGATTCCCCACTGAGCACGGAACCCAACGCAGAGCTCAATCTCACAAGCCTGAGATTATGACCTGAGCCAAAATCAAGAGTTGGACACTTAACTGACTGAGCCATGTGGCGCCCCCTTCTGCTCATTTTAAAATCAAACTTTTTTTTGTTGTTTCGTTATTTTTCCTATTGAGTTGTATGAGTTCTTTATTTATTCTGGATATAACCTCTTATCAGATATATGATTTGCAAATATTTCTCCCATTCAGTATGTTGTCTTTCATTTTGTTAATGATTTCCTCTGCTCTGCAAAAGTGTTTTGGCTTGATACAGTCCCACTCATTTATTTTTCCTTTTGAGGCTTTTGCTGTCAGATTAAAAAAATCATCACCAAGACCAATGTCAAGGTGCTTACTGCCTATATTTTCTTCTAGGAGTTTTATGGTTATAAGTCTTAGATTCAAGTATTTAATACATTTTGGATTGATTTTTTTGTGTTGTATAAGACAGTGGCCAAGTTTTATTCTTTTGCATGTGCCTGTCAAGACTTTCTGGCATCATTTATTAAAGAGACTGTCCTTTCCCCACTGTATACTTACTTCTTTGTTGTAAATTAATTGACCATACATGCATGAGTTTGTTTCTGGGCTCTCATCCTGTTTCATTTATCCATGTGTCTGTTTTTATGCCAGGACCATACTGTTTTGATTACTATACCTCTGTAATATTAGCTTGAAATCAGGGTGTGTGATGACTCCAACTTCATTTTTCATTTTCAATACTGTTTTGGGTACTTATGGCCTTTGTGGCTCCATAAACATTTCAGGATTATTTGTTTATTTCTACTAGAAAATGCCATTGAGATTTTGATAGGGATTGCATTTAATCTCTAGATCTCTTTGGGTACTTTGGACATTTTAACAATATTCATTTTTCCAATCCACGATCAGAGAATATCTTTCCATTTATTTGTGTCTTTTTAAATTTCTTTCATTAATGTCTTGTAGTTTTCTGTATACAGGCCTTTCAGGTCCTTGGCTAAATTTATTCCTAGGTATTGTATTTTTTTGATGCAACTGTAAATGAGATAGCTTTCTTAATATCTCTTGCTTGATAGTTCATTATTAGTGCATAGAAATGTAACAGATTTTTGTATATTGATTTTGTATTCTATAAACATCTTAAATATCAACTTATAAAAGGGTATTCATGAGAGCCCCACATTTTACTTTACCTTATCTATTAATTAGGTAATAAATCATCATTATATTGCATTATATGTATGAGTCTAACAAATCAGAAATGATAACTATATATAAAACACATTTTTGGAGTATCATTGAAATGATTGCTTTTACATAAAGCAAATAAGATTTTACAACTCCATGATGTCACACACCAAAAATCAAATTCAACTAAAGCAATGTAGGACAACACAGCTAAGATTTTTTGATCATTTTCTATATGCCAGGCACTATTCTAAGTAACCTACATGTATTATCACATTTAATTCTCTTAAATTACAAAGTTGGCATTGTTATGAGTTATCATCATTTTACTTGTGAAGAAACTATGTGAAGAGCAGAGTTTAAGGTCACTCAGTATGTAAGCAGAAGAACAAGGACTGGAATCCACGTCTTTGCCTCTAAAGTAGTCTATACTCTTTACTGCTTTGTTTATACTGCCTGTCAAAATGTATAAATACATGGCATTCAAAGAAAAAAGTTAATAAATACACTAAAGGAAATACTTATATTTGTATAAAAAGCTGTTTTGGCCTGTCAAAAAATTAAATAAAATTAATACAAGTCATATAATCAAACAGCAAAAAAATATATAGCTTTATCACATAGGGTTATGTCTATTAATTGATCAAATCACTCAAAAACGTTCATTGAATGTCTTTTAAATGACAGAGATTGTTGGAGATGCTGAGGATAAACAGAGAACAAAACTGACAAAGTGCCTGCCATCATAATGCTTGTATTTTAGTAAATACAAAGGTAACTAAAAAGGGAAAAGTATTTAAATATTTTAACAATAGGATGAAAAGGGAAATAAATTATGTAATGAACTAAACACCTATTCTTAATATAAGTTGTAAAAATACGAGGATTAGAATAATTCTTCTCTAACATGGAACACATACCTTTAAAAGCCAATATTAAAATTCTCCACAGAGGTTTTGAATTCTTTTTTTTTTTTAAGACTTTATCTGACAGACAGAGAGAGAGAGAGAGAGAGAGAGCACAAGCAGAGGGAGCCGGCAGGCAGAGGGAGATGGAGAGGGAGAAGCAGGCTTCCCCACTGAGCAGGGAGCCCGTCGACTCGGTGCTCTGTCCCAGGACCCTGGGATCATGACCTGAGCTCAAGGCAGATGCTTAACTGACTGAACCACTCAGGCGCCCCAAGTTTTTGAATTCTTGATACTGCAATAGCATATGAAAAAGCATTAAACAAAAGAAAGGAAGAGAAAACAGTTTTCACGGAACAGGAGTAACTGGAAACTCAAGGAAGATATTAGCTAAAAAAAGTAACAGAATCAGTAAAGGAATGCTGAATCTGAGTATAAAATAACTATATCTTTTCTATACCAGCAATAATCACCTAGAAAGCATGATAAAAAAGAGATGTCATTATAAAGTTGTAGAAATAACAAGAATAAGAATGATATCACACTACACAATGCTTACAACCTATATGAAAGTATGAGGATCTTTATTAAAAAATTATAAAACACTACTATTTAACTAAAAAAACATGTATTTGACTCAGTAGAGATATTGTAATGTCATTCTACTGATCAAAACACAACATAAAGATGTGTGTTATCCCCAAATTAATTTATGACTTGTACCAAATTCCCATCAAACCTCAGGAGGGTTTTTTTTTTAATACATAGATAAAATGATTCTAAAGATCATTCTAAGGAAAGACTAAAGAACAGAAAATAAGTTTTGTGGAAAGAATAATGTACAACTAACTGGACTAAATATTTAGCAATAATTTAAAACTTTCTGAATCAGGGGACCCTGGGTGGCTCAGTCTGTTAAGCATCCGACTCTTAGTTTCTGCTCAGGTCATGATCTCAAGGTTGTGAGATTAAGCCCCATGTTGGGCTCAAGCTCAGTGTGCAGTCTGCTTGAGATTCTTTCCCCCTTCTTTTCCCTCTCCCTCCCTCTGCTTCTCCCCCTGCTTGCACACACACTCTTTCTCAGATAAAATCTTAAAAAAAAAAAAAAAACAAACTTTCTGGGGGCACCTGGGTGGCTCAGTCGGTTGGGCAGCTGCCTTCGGCTCGGGTCATGATCTCAGGGTCCTGGGATCAAGCCCTGCATCGGGCTCCTTGCTCAGCGGGGAGCCTGCTTCTCCTTCCCTCTCTGCCTGCCTGCCACTCCCCCTGCTTATGCTCTCTCTCTCCCTGTGTCAAATAAATAAAGTCTTAAAAAAAAAGAAAGGTTCGGGGATACATCTGAAGAAAAAAAAAAACTTTCTGAATCAGAGAGATTTGGGTTTCTAATTTTTCCCTGGGGGTAGGGCACTGGGGCTGAAGATAAAGAGGAGAAGGAAGTGACCAAGACAACTGTGTTAGAAACATGTTTCCAAATTCCTTTTTTTTTAGAGCATAGCCTTCTAGATTTCTGATTCCATGTTGTTTATACCTTTTATCATCTTTAAGCTATTTTATAAGTCTATACATTACTTACAGCAGTAATTCTTGTGTTTAAATCAGTAAATAAAATCTGACCCTATAGAGAGAATTAAAACCTGCCACCCCACCAAAGAGTCAGTTTTGTAATACTTCTAGATTTATTTCATCAACCACACATGTCTCTGGACTTTGAATTTTCTTTTAAATCAAATGTAACATCTTATCTGTTCATGTTCATTTTCTATGAGATTTATGACTTTACCTTTTTGAAAATATTAGGCTATAAAATTATTACAATTATTCCCATTAAAAAAAAAGAAACTGAAACTTGAAGAAGTTAACTGACTTGCCTGAGTTTTTGCTTGCCCAGTTTTGCTTAATTCCAAAGCATATCCTCTCCACCCCTAATCACTATGCCTTGCTAAAATGTAGACTATTTGGTTTTTTACTTTGTTATCTCAAGTATCTCACCATCAAAAGTACCAAAGAACACAGAAAAGCTCTAGGAAAGCTTTTCTTTAAAAAGCAGGCAGCTTGACAGTACCACTATATAATTTAATTGGCAAAGACCATCCTCATTGCCCAACCAACTAAACAAATGAGACTTTTTCTACCCAAAGAGGTCTGACTTTCTTTTTCAGTTCAAACAAATGAATACATTATCCATAAGACATTTACTTTTAAAGTATCTAAATTCTAACTCCAAAACAGAATGAAAAGGAATGGAACCAAGGCAAGAGTTTTATGCCCTGGATGAAATTAGAAACTGTCACTTGTAATATTTCTTACAGAAGTCTCTTTGTTTTGCTCTTCGGCAGGAGAAACACAATCTCAAATTGTACCCATGTTTAATGTCATACCATAGAACAATGCACCACATTGAAATTTATAAGATTTATACTGGTAAAAGAATCTCTTAATATAAGGTATAAAATTTAAGGAAAAAAATGGAAAGAAAAAAGAAGGAAGAAAGCATAAAGAGGAAAGGAAAGGACTGAGTGGGTAAAGAAGAGAGAGAAGGAGAAGATATATAAATTTTGCTTTACATTAAAAACCCAACAGACTTTCTGGTGGTGATGACCTCCCCAGGAGAACATGCCCCTCACAAAGGACCTTCTCCACCACTCCCAGAAGAGAAGAGGAAGCACAAGAGTAAGTTCGCAGAGCCCCAACTCCTCCTTCATAGAAGTGAAGTGGCCAGGATGCTACAAAATCACCATCTTTAGCCATGCACAAATGGTAGTTTTGTGTGTTGGCTTTTTCATTGTCCTCGGCCAGTCTATAGGACGAAAAGTAAGGCTTACAGAAGGATGCTTCTCTGATGGCAGGAGCACTAAAAATACCCTGTATTGAGATGAGTAGGAAACTATCCCAATAAACAGATGCCGGATAAATAAAAACAATAATAATAATAAGCAAAAATAAATTAAAAAAAATTAAAAATCTGCCATAACTTAGAAAAATGTCACAAATCCATTAAAATATCATTTAGGAAAACAAAACACTGCTTTCTTCACCTTGTTTAGCTACTAAAGTCTCTCACAACCTAATCCAACAAGGAAAAAGATTACCAAAGAAAGGAGGTATTAATTCATATTTAAATTTTTTTTCAACTGCAGAAATATTTTGAATAGTCAACTTTATTTTGTAAGACACAAATTACTTAAAATTATTCATAATCTTAAAATTGGCACCAACAGGAACCTCCTTTTTAATGACATAAGGTTTGACAAGCCTGTGTTGCATCACCATCTGCCACATCCTGCTCTTGTATTTATAAATACAGTTGTGTTATTGACGTTTCCACAACTGTTCCAGGTGTAAGACATTAGAATGGAGAATTCTCTTTGATCACTCCAACGTCATTTCTTCTTTTTAAATGTAAGCAGTATGGACTGCTCACAGATTCCCAGAGGTACATCTAGTAAAAAGCCTTTTAATCTCTAACTGGTTTTTTGAGGTAAAACAGGTCACAAAAAAAAAGAGATAATCAGAAATCTATATAAATACAGAATAATCACAGAGATTAACTGTTTTTTTAAAAGAAAAGAAATATGAAGGTCTTGATTTTCAATTTTAATTTCTAGATATTATGACTCAGTTGGAAATGCTATATGGTTCTTGAAATACCAGCTTTACAATTTTTGGTTCAACATGTTTCTATTCATTCAAATATGATTCTTGAAACTTAAAAAAAAAGGTTTTAGGAACTCAGTGTACATAGTTTGGGAAAGCTTTAAAACACAATTCTGGAAACTGGTTCATAAGACGACATTTGAATCAAAGAAAAACCAAAGCACACCCCTTCTCCTCCAGGTGAAATCCTGTATAAAAATATAAACACTGGTACTTAGTTCTCACAAAATTTAATTAAAATCAAAACAAAAACTTGGTGAAAATTTCAATAGTAGCTAAATATAAATATGGAGGATTATCTAACTAGGAAAAACATGAGAAATTGGAAAACTGGAAAGTTGATGATCTAAGAACCAGGTTAGGAATTAAAAGACAGAAATAAGGATCTAAGAATTCAAGAAAAGACAAAGCTAAATGTTTAATGCCTATGTGAAGAAAAAATTCAGATCCATTACTGATGGTTTTGTATATATGATTAAGGAAGAAAACCTGTAATTAGAAGGCTAGTGTCATCTCTACTACCTAAAGACAAATGGAGTCAGAAGGTAAGGAATATATATACACAAATATAGTAGTTTCTATAAAATGATCTAGAGTACAGCAAAGAAAGAAGTATTATTTTATCCCAAAGATCTCTGCTTTAAGTGAGAGAAAAATATACTTTATTTACAAAGATGGCAGTTACTAAAGTAACAGAAAAATGGTTACTCTTTATTACTGAATAGAGAGTCATAAAAATCCACATAGCCTCAACATTTTGGGGAGTGACAGGGAGAAGTAATAATTTATTCTGTTAAAAAGAAAACCACAGGTCCAAAATGAAGTCACTTATGTCAAGAGCCCCACATTAGCAAACCAAGACTTAATACCTAACCTAACTACAATTTCAATACCCCCAAGAATGTAACCTTTTAACCAGTCAACATGGAATTTCCTGGTCAGCACTAGGAAATGTACTGATAGATCCCTTTCAGTCCTCCTTAGAAGGGCAACATTTGTTCCTAACAATTTCCTTTTTCCCATTCCCTTTCTGCCTTTAAAAACTGTTCCTTTTTGGCAGCTCAGTAGAGCTCTCCTCTACTTGTAAGATGGGATGCTGCCTGATTCATAAATCACAAATCATTTAATAAAGCCAATTAGATCTTCAATTTCAGTTTTGTTATTTAACAATTATAAGGATGATCTACTTATAGTTCAGAACAAACAATGACAAACTTTTAACAACTACAGAACATTAGAAAAATCAGTAAGTCAATTTGCAGGAAACATAAAAACAAGTGAACTTATATAACTGAAAACAACATAGGAATATCACATGTAGCTGGTCATCAGGCTTCTGAAAAATTCAATAATTCAGAAAAAAGCATAAATGTCCAAGGATCAAAAAGGTATCTAAACATCAAGGAAAACTGCTGTCCCTAAGAAGCATGAAAGAAAGAGTTACTTTACTCAGAACTATATTTAAAATGATGGATCCTTGATTTTCCCTGACAACCTTCGATTCTTCCTAAATTGAAGATGACTGTAAGAAGTGGAAAGGGTATGTGAAAACACTCAAAACCTCAAACATATAGACAAGTCAAAACTGAAGTCTTCTAGGGAAGAGGGAAAAATCTCCAGTAAGGAGAGTAATCAGAAGTTCCAGTTAAAACACCTGAGTTCTAACTCTACTTTGCTTAGTTACTCATCATGGCATTTTTGTCTACCTTAATCAGAATCCTTCCTTATTAAAATGGAGACCACATTGTTT
Organism: Zalophus californianus; assembly: GCF_009762305.2. NCBI lineage: Eukaryota > Metazoa > Chordata > Mammalia > Carnivora > Otariidae > Zalophus > Zalophus californianus. The sequence continues at coordinate 34,944,265 of NC_045609.1, read as the reverse complement.
TGTCTATCTCATAAGCTGTTGTGAGGATCTAAAAAATAAGGATCACAAAGAGGTGATATTAGTAAGTTAAGTAGGCCAGGTTTAAGAAAACCAACAGCTCCAGTGTGGAAATAGAAAACAATAGGCCACTGGCCTTAATGTAGAGTAACCAAGATTTTAGAACGCTAACCCAAGAAGGGACATATCACACAATATATATATATAAATGATATAACAAATAATTATGGAACAAACTGGTAGACAGCTCCAAACTCGTTCAACAGAAACATCAAAAAAACAATCACCAAGCAGACCAACATATATATTATAGAAATCCAAGGAGAAAGAGAGAGGTATAGAAAAAAGTATCTAAAAATAGAATGACCTAAAACTTGCCAAATTTGATGAAATCCATGAATTTACAAGTCTAGAAGCCCGATGAACTCCAAGGAAGATAAAATCAAAGAAATCCATACCAAGCCTTGACCAAATTATCAATGACAAAGAAAGAATCTTAAAAACAGAGAGAAGTGACTTTTCATGAATAAGGGGTCCTCAATAAGATTAAAAGCTGACTTCTCAACAGTAACCATGGAGGCCACAAAGCAGTGAGATGACATACAAACTGCTAAAAGAAATGTCAACCAACAATTATATATCCAGCAAAACTACCCTTTATGAATAAAGGAGAAATTAAGCCATTACCAGATAAACAAAAGCTAAAGGAGTTTGTTAGTAGACTTGTCCTACAAGAAATGATAAAAGGAGTCCTTGAGACTGAAATGAAAGGACACTAGATGGTAACCTGAAGACATAACAAGAAATAAAAAAACACCGGTAAAGGTAACTGCATAGATAAATATAAAAGCCAACACTTTTGGTTTGCAATTCCTCTTTTATTCCTGTAGGAATTAAAAGGCAAATGAATAAAACAATAATTATAAATCGATATTAATAGGCACACCATGTATAAAGAAGTAATTACTGACAATAACAATATAAAGGGGGAGGATGGAAAGGCAAAGGAGAGGAATGTTTGTATGCCATTGAGACTAAGTTGGTTGGGTGCCTGGGTGGCTCAGTTGGTTAAGCGACTGCCTTCGGCTCAGGTTATGATCCTGGAGTCCCGGGATAGAGTCCCGCATCAGGCTCCCTGCTCAGCAGGGAGTCTGCTTCTCCCTCTGACCTTCCCCCCTCTCATGCTCTATCTCATTCTCTCTCTCAAATAAATAAATAAAATCTTTAAAAAAAAAAAGAAACTAAGTTGGTACTATTTACTAGGTTGTTATAAGTTTAGTATGTTAATTGCAATCCCCAAAGTAACCACTAAAAAAATAACTAAAACACACAAATGAAGTAAGAAAATCAAAATGGTACACTACCAAAAATACAAAACATATAAATAAGTACTTGACATGCTCTGAATTGTGTCCTACCCAAATTCATATGTTGAAGCCCTAAGCCCCAGAACTTAAGAATGCAACTATTATTATTTAGAGATAGAACCTTTAAAGTGGTAAATAAGTTAAAATGAGGCCCTTATCGTGAATCCTAACTCAATTTGACCATTATCCTTATAAAAATAGATACAAACACATAGACACCAGGGGTGTGAAGAGTGACAATTATGTGAAGAGACAGCAACAGGAGAGAGGACTCAGAAGAAATCAAAGCTGGGACGTCTGGTTGTTCAGTTGGTTGAGCAACTGATGTTGATTTCCACCCAGGTCATGATCTTGGGGTTGTGGGATGGGGGCCCCCCACATGGGGCTGGAGCTCCATGCTCAGCATGGAGACTGCTTGGGATTCTTCTCTTCCTCCCCCTTTCCCCTTCCCCTGCTCCTGTGTGCGTGCCAGTCCATGCACGTGTTCTCTCTCTCTCTCTCCCCCTCAAATAAATAAAATCTTAAAAAAAAAAAGAAGTAGAAGAAATCAAAGCTGCTAACACCTTGATCTTGGACTTCTAATATCCGGAACTCTGATTAAATAAATTTCTCTTGGATAACCACTCAGTCTGTGGTATTGCTATGGCAGCCTGAACAAAACAATACAGTACCTATCTGAAAGTATATATTATTCTGTATTATTTACTTTTCTGTTATATAAGTGTTAATATTTAAACAATAGGAACAATTAACAGTGATAATTAGTAATAATTAAAAGTAGGACTAATTAAATAATATGTGTGAGAAAATATAATAATTAGTTTCTTTTGTTAAAATAAATACAGCAACTTATTTTACCTTTTTTAACTCTTTATTGGAATTTAAATTTTATAGGCCATATTGTACATTCTTAATGTATATAAATGAAAGATTTTTTTAAAAGAAGAGTAAAAACAGTTGGATTAAACAGATATTGCCAGTATTTAGAAAAAATAACAATGACATGTTCCTTTTGTCCCATGAAATAGAATAGTTTTACTCTTTGTGTCTCTTTCCAATAACACTTCTCTGAACTGAGTAGAACCATTAGGACAGCCTTCTTTTTAGTGTGGTAAAACTGAATATAGTTAAATGTAAACTTCATTTTAATCACTCTGCCTGGATCAACTCCATATTCTTGGTGTCAGTCCTGTGATGATATCAAGCTAAATACCTCTCAATAAAAGCATCTGAGCATGGAATATTTAGGATTGTACTTACTAGGAATGGCTGGTATTTAGATATGTAAGAATTAGTTTCAAACTCTACAAAATATCCATCTACTTTGAATCTAAATGCTTGTTTTTGTATTCCAACTGTTTATCAATCATGTCCTTTGCACTGATAGTTTAAATTATATATGCTTTCCATGTGTAAAATGAACATCATTTCAGAAGCACACTGGTAATTTCAATTTATGCTGTCAAAGTTGCAATCCAAATGAGTTACAGTTTTAGTAAAGAAATTGAAAAGGTCTTATTTAACTTGGCTGCCCTTTTGTGGTGACTTTTTTTCCCCCACCTTGAGTTGCAAAGCAGTCATATTACACAAAAATGAGACATTTGTTTGTTGTATAAGTTTTTTCTACTCTCCGTATGGCTTCTTCAAATATCATCAAACACTTCTGGAGAAATGGCATATAAATTTCTGTTTTAGTAAAATCTTTTTCTCCATTCTCATCCTCAATGTATTGCCAAATTAGACAAGGACATTCTTCTTGTCTCACACTTTAAAAATATTTTACTGCAGGATATCTTTTCTAAGTCCAACAATTATAGCCATTTTTAAGGCACATGTCCAAGGAGGCTACCTCCTTCCATTTCTTTACAGTCAAAAATCACATTAAGTGCACCTGTACATATTGAGAAAATTGAAGTGTCCCAAAACCTTCACTACGAAACATCAATATCACAGGTAAGCAAATCATACCACTTTTTAGCAGTGTTGTATACAAGGGGTGCAGAATACTTTTCAGGTAAGATTTTCAAATTTTCATTAAAAAGAACTTTACACTGAAATTTTACAAAATTTAAATTTGCACTGTCAAACATGCAGATGAGAAAAGTCTAGAATTGTATTTGGACATCTCAACAATATTGTTTTATGCGGCCTGTGATTACAATGAAATCTCCAAGAACATAATTTAACAAATCAAAGTATCAAAGAACTAATGGAAACATTTTCTTGTTGACATGATTTGCCACATCACTTGATAATATCAAAGTATGGTTGTTGGTCAGATGTGACAGAATGAGCTGTACACTGATTATAAAGTGTTAACCTTTACTCTCTGTATGACTTTTAGTTATTTTTCCATAGAAGTGACGATCTTTGCAAATAATAATCCTTTTCAACATTTCTGCATATTTTTCCGTAGCTACCATGTAAGGTATTATTAAACCACAGAACAAGGAGAAATCCACTTAAACCTAGAACTGTGTGGGGAAATTACCCTGAAGCACTAGTAGCCTCCAAATATATAAACATGCCAGCTATCCCAGAAGGCAAAGAACAAAAAGGGCCTACCACCCAAATTAAGATGTTGATACTACAATTCATCCATTAGAAAACAACCACCACCACAAAAAACAGCAAGAAGCAAGGGGAAAACGCCAAGAATCATGGTGTAATACATTAGGAGGCAATCAAGTTAGGACCTCACTAGCTGAATGTTCAAATGCCCTGTCTATTCACCTCATCAGTCTTCCCTGATGATGTTGGTGTACTTATGAGAAGAGGGTCACAGTTTAAGCAAGGGGACCACAGACAGTAGTGCTTAGGATCACATGTACACACTCTACTTGTCCTCTAAGAGAAACTCAAGAGCAAAGATGCTAAAGCTTGAACAGTCAAGGTTTTATTTGCCTCTCCTGGGTAGTGTGTATGGGGCCAGAATAAGAACATACTAAGTGTCACTAATGAGTGGTTAATTTGGAATGATATAACTATTAGCTTAGTGGTACATGCTCATGATATGGTTTTCCATCCCTTTCTATAAATAATACTCTTATTTGTTACAACACAGTTTTTCTTTAGTCTATCCTTAGCAGTTTTACAGGTTACAAACTTACTGGCTATTTATATACAGAACACCAGATTTGCCTATTTCCCAAGCTACTTGATTATTTACTGTCTATACTTTAAAAAAAGTCCTATGACTTTTGGCTCAATCTTATAACTTACCAGTTTACTATATATGAATTCCATCCACCTGCTTTTTTTTCTTCTCTTTACAGAAGAACTGAGTATTTTCAAAATATATATTACATAAAACACATACAGATACAGAAAATACATATTTCACATGGTATATACCATCAAGAAGTCTATGAAAACTTAGATGGTCACTGAAATTTTACCCTTAGAATAGATCTCATCCTATTTCAGATCTACAGTTCGCAGCATCTGGCAGACATTCAGTTAGTGCAGCTCTACTGGGTTGCTAGTTGCTGCCTAATACTTGCTTCTTTAATAATGCAGAGTGATAGAAAAAATGGAAACCTGTAATCCAGGTGTTCTGGGGAGTGAAGGAGAACTCAAATGGATAAGAAAAGCCCCAAACCAACCAATCAAACACATTAACACAAAACAAAACCCAGTACTTTTCCCTGGTGGGGTATCCCTGTCAACTCCTTTCTATTGTATTTGCCTCAACTTTTTAGACAGCTCTAAGCTCAACCTCAGTGTCCTCATTGAACAAGACTATATCAGAATTAGATACAACTAAGACTGTATCAGGATTGTTCACTCTAAGGCTCTATTTTTTCAGTTTTTTCTTAAAATTTAAAAAAGAGAGCTTAAGTCACCAGTTACTACAGAGCACAATGACTAGAACGTAGCAGACACTCAATAAATATGAGCTTTATCTACAAATGAATCAGTTCTTCCTATTATTGTCTGCCAAGGAAAATCTGAGAAATCGTCCTTCTAAAGGAAAGTACTTCTAATGTACCATTTTTGAAAACTGTGAGGCGTCCTAGGCATAAATTATAATTTAGCAAATATGTAGTTAGATCATCAGATGGAAAGGAAAAGTAGTTTCAAAATATTAGGGGAAATGAAAAGCAAAACAAGATGGTTCAATTGAGGGCTAGACTGAAATTACTATTTTTAAGTGGATGAGAGCCACAATTCTGGTTGTCCTGTCCATAAATGGGTAAATTTAAGTTTTGTTAAGATGAAAAACATTCAGAAAAATAACAAAAAAAAAAGTCTTCAACCCTAGTGGTTTCCAAGCTTTCTTTTTAAAAGTAGTATAATTTTTATAAACATTATCACATTAATCCTTACAACTTCCAAGATAAGCTTTAACCACCACATTTACAGATGAAAGACCCAGATAAGCTGAATAAATTCCTCACGGCTTCAAGGCCAGTAAAGTGACAAAGCTTAAACTCAAACCCAGTTCAAACGTACTCCCATGGTCCCAAGAATAAGCCCATGCTCTTAAGTTGTTATGTTGCCTCATTGATTGCTCAAGAAGCGAATGAAATCTGTAACTTGATATCATTGCCTACGGAAGCATTTTAGAATCTTTTTTTTTTTTTTAAGATTTTATTTATTTATCTGACAGAGAGAGACACAGTGAGAAAGGGAACACAAGCAGGGGGAGTGGGAAATGGAGAAGCAGGCTTCCTGCGGAGCAGGGAGCCCAACGCAGGGCTTGATCCCAGGGCCCTGGGATCATGACCTGAGCTGAAGGCAGACACCCAATGACTGAGCCACCCAGGTGCCCCTAGAATCCATTTTTAAATTTACTTTTTAATTGTGGTAAAACAGACATACACTAAATTTACCTTTTTAATCAGATGTAAGTGTACAGTGCAGTGGCATTAAGTACATTCCCATTGTTGAAGAACCACCACCACTATCCATCTCCAGAACTTTTCCTCTTATAAAACTGAAACTCTATCATCATTAAGCAATAACTCCCCCTTCTTGCTAACCCTTGGCAATCACCATTCTACTTTCCATCTCTATGAATCTGACAACCTGAGGTATCTTATATAAGGATCATCAGTATTTGGCTTTTTGTGACTAGATTATTTCACTTAGCATAATGCCCTCAAGATTCATCCATGTTGTAGTATGTGTAAGAATTTCCTTCCTTTTAATAGCTCTATGTTTTCCTTTCAGCTATTGTAAATAATGCTGCTAAGAAGATGGGTGTACAAATACCTCTTCAAGACCCTTCTTTCAATTCTTTTGGGAATGTAATATGTCTTAGTCTGCTCAGGCTGCCATGATGAAATACCACAGACTGGATGGCATAAACAACAGAAATTTATTTCTCATAGTTCTGAAGGCACGGAAATCCAAGATCCCAGGTGCAATTTGGTTCCCGGAGATGACTCTCTTCCTGGCTTGTAGATGGCCATCCTCTCACTGCGTCCTCATGTGGTGGTGGGAGGGAGGGGCGGTGCAAAGTCTCTGGTGTATCTTCTTATAAGAGAACTAATTCTTCATGATTAGATAACTCATGTCCTCATCTAACCCCCTAATACCCCTCAAAGGCTCCATCTCCAAACTCCAAATACCATCACAATGGGAGTTAGGGCTTCAACACATATATCTAGGGGGACACAAACATATAGTCCATAGCATACTCAGAAGTGGAATTGCTGGATCAGATGATAATTCTATTTGTAATTTTTCTGAGGAAACAACTGTTTTCCAAAATGGATACACCATTTTACATGCTCACCAACAGTGTATGGGATTCCAATTTCTCTATCTCCTTGCCAACACAAACATAAAAAATGTTGATATGACAGTAGGCATCCTAATGGGCCTGAGTGGGCAGTATAACTTTTAAAATAATTCAATATTATATCAAAGTTAATATATAAAATATAAAGTAGAACAGCTCTGCTTTTAGAGAAACAAATCTAGAACAAATCAAGCATCACCCTTCCCTCCTTATGGCAGCTTCTGAGAGGCTCCACTAACAGTTGGAAAAACATCTTACAAAACAGACTGACAGTCTTATGCCAGGGGAGGAAGGGTTCAAGTCAGATAGAGAAAAATTGTTTTCATGGGTATCTCTTTTAGTTTTCCTAGTTCAAATTTAAAACTTCCTAAAATCAAGAACATGAGATAAAAATCCCACTGAGAAAATGGGAATTGTCGTGATTCAACTAGTAACTGAATATCATATTGGAGGTGTCCTTGGGAAGATTATAGAGTTTTACGTTCAGGTTTCTAGAAACCGGAGAAATCACATATGTGAGTACTGATGTATTTTTACTCTGGTTCTTGTAAACGGGTTTGTTTATCTGTCTCTTAGGGGTAGAAAGGATTGTTCCTATAACATTATATTGTACTTAATAGTTTATCATTCTTTCTCTGTGCCCCACTACCCCTTTCCCCAACTATATTTTCATTATAATGAAAGCTTCAAAAGTATGGACCAAGTCCATCATTAACATCTAACTAACATCTAATAGACTGCCTGGCACAGAGTAAGAATTTAATAAGTAATGAAGAAAAAGAGGAAGAACAGAAGAGGAAAATTTAGGATAGTGGTTAAAGAGAAAAGAAATGTTAAGTTTCCCAATATAAGCAAGAATTTTGTAAAAGGAATATTTCTTGTTTATTGATGTGTCTATCATATAGCACAGAGCTTTATACATATCAACACATGTTGGCTGAATTGCTTTGCATATGGTAAAAAAGAAAATGGATAGTCTGGCAATCAGGATACGATGTTAACCCCAAATTTACCACTAATAATAACAAAATAAAAATATTGTTTGATGGCCCAAAATTTTAAATTCTATTTACTTCCTTTTTTTAAAGCTAGGAACAAATAAAGTATTACTAGGATACATTGTTATGGGGCACATAAAATATTATGGAAGTTGCAAAATAATAATAGGAAATGACTGTTTTACTAAGGAGACTAATATCGGGTATAAATCAAATGAAGACTTTGATATTATGTTAAGTATAAACTTTGGAAAGGTAGAAATTAATGAAGATCCTCAAGTAAGGAGAAAATTTATTAGTGGACAGCTAGTAGTCTCCCAGATCCAGAAGGAAAAAAGACGGGGTGCCTGGGTGGCTCAGTCAAATGGGTGTCTACCTTTGGCTCAGGTCATGATCCCAGGGTCCTTGGATCGAGCCCCGTATCCGGCTCTCTGCTCAGTGGGGCTCCTACTTCTCTCCCTCTCTCTCTCTGCCCCTCCACCTGCTTGTGGTCTCTCTATCTCAAATAAATAAATAAAATCTTAAAAAAAAAAAAAAAAGACTGAAGAGGCAGCAGAATGTGCTTTAATAGATTGAGGCTTTAAAAAAATTATCTCTTACAGACAGAACTGTGCTCCTCTCCCCAAAAATTCATATATTGAAGCCCTAAACCACAATATGAGTGTTCTTGGATAGCACCTTTAGTTAAAGTTAAATAAGGTCCTATGAGTGAGGGCCTCATCCAGTAGGAATGATGTCCTTACCAGAAGTGAAACAAACACCAGAGATCTCTTTCTGAGTGGACACAGAAGAAAGGCCACGTGAGGACAAAGTGAGAAGGTAGCCAGGAAGGAATCCTTACCAGAAATCAATCCTGATGGCCCCGTGATTCTGGACTTCTAGCTTCCAGAACTGTGAGAAATAAATTTCTACGGTTTAAGCCACATAGTCTGTGGTATTTTGTTATGGCAGTTCAAGCAACTAATATATAACCTAAGGACAAAAAGTAAATGATCCTATTTTTGTTAAGCTGAGTTCACAAAGTGGTCAGCAGGAAGAGGTTTTACAGAAACAACACAAATCAATCGATAAATACAAGGACCTTCTCCTCAGGCCACTCCACACAAATGACCAGACTACCTTAGAAATTAATTTTTACAACTGAAAATATTTTAATAGTATGATGAAATCTGAGTTTTAGAAGTATGTGGGATAATTACACTGTATGTCTAAGTCAACTAAGACTTAGTTCAAAAAATCAGAAATTGTTCAACTTTTGTCAATTTTCCATTTCTCTAGTCTTTTAAAGTTACTTAAAATACAAAAGGAAAGCATTAATCAATGAGAATTCAAAATGACCTAAGTCCATCAGAGTTGACCTACAACTGCAGTAAGTAGGATTCTGAGCTAGTTTTCAAACCGCAGAGGTTAAGAACCAGAGGTAGCAGGTAAAGCTTTTTCATGTCCCTTGTGATTAGAAGTACACATAGAACATTAACACTCTCATTCAAGATTAGGTTAGGCTGTTGACTTGAAGAGTATATATCAAAATGAATTTATCCAATTATCCACTGGAAGATACAGATGGGTATAGATACAGAGACATGAATTTACACACACATGTAATATGTTTATGTATGTATATATGTATAAAAGGGATATGCCTATACAGCTGCATATAACACAAGAAAATCGGCAGTATCTTGTTATATGAATGTCCTTTCTGTATAATATATGAAATACCAAAGCCATAAAGTTTAATTATGTTTAAAGAAACTAAAAACCTGGGTACCTGGGTGGTACAGTAACTTAAAGGATCTGACTCTTGATTTTGGCTCAGGTCTGATCTCAGAGTCGTGAGATCAAGCCCCATGTCAGGCTCCATGCTCAGTGCAGAGCCTACTTGAGTTTCTCTCTCCCTCTCCCCTTGCCCCTCCCCCCCGCTTGCTTGCTCACTCTCCCAAATAAATAAATAAATCTTTAAAAAAATAAAAACAAAGAACTCTGGCACACTAATCAGAGTTAAAGTACAAATAAGAAATAAATACTTTCAACTGATAAAGGGAATAATATCCACAAAATATGAAGAATTCATATTAACACTGAAAAGTTATAAAATAAACAGTCAATAGATTCGACAAGTAATTAAGAAATATAAATGAACAATAAGCATATTAAAGGATGTTCAAGCTCACCAATAATCAAAGGAATAACAACTAAAATAAAATAATTTTTTTATTAGATGGGCAGTGATTGCTAAAATCCCAACTCAAAACCAACAAAACTATTTGACAGCAATAGTCTAGAGTCATTTTGAATCCATTTCTTTATAACTTTTAAAATAATTAACCAACCTGTGCCACTTTAATTGAATTCTGGGTAGAGCCACCAGCATGATACTCAACTTTGAATTTTTTTATAAGTTCATCAAACCTACAAGGAAATCACAGTAGAAAAAAAATTAGCATCTGTCAGTTGTCACAATGCAAATTTTTCTGACTAGAAGTACATTAAATTACAATTACTAAAATATTTTGAATTACATAATTCTGTTGAATGAACCGAAATATGTACAAAAAACAACTTTGCTGAATTTCAAAACTTAGGAAATTTCTTCCACAAATCCACAATTACAAAAATTTAAAATATATAAGCTGCCCATAATTAACCAATAAACTAAAAAAGGTAAAAAATAAAAATTCATAAATTATTATAAGTAATGCATAGTTTCCCATATTAAGTGATCTCTAGGATCCTTACAAATATATATTCTAATAAGTTTCAAGTTTTAGATATCATAAAGATAATCAGTTTATAATTTAAAGAACTGGGAAACTACACTGGGTTGTATGATTCTAAGCAAGTTGCTTGGTGACATAATTTCTGTATCTGCCAAATAAAGGCATAGAGAAAAATGATTTAAAGCTTTGATATACTTCATTATTTTGGCATCTGATAAAAGATATAAGACTTCTTTCCAGGAAAATACATACATTCACTACAAATGAAGCTTTCCATTTAGGATGATCCATGTACACACCTCCTACTACACATAGCAGCCAAAGGACTATGGACACTGATTTGAATAAATCTCAAATTAGATGGCATTTATTAATGTGGATCTCAAATCAATACTCCCTACATGTCTCTAGCATGTTAGAGTCTGTGGGAGAAACCCAAGGGACATTAAGTATGTAATTTAATTTCAAAGGGCTAACAAGCTTTGGAGGGACAAAAGGATGAATACACATGAGAAAACACAGAAAACTAGAAAACATCAAATTATTGAGTAAGAAAATATATGCAATGTAGGCAGCAAGTGCTACAGGAGGTCGGTCAAAAAGAGAGAGATTGGGAAATGAGTAGCATATTCAAGGAAAGTTTCAGTCTTGAAAAGTATTTTTAAACCTTTAAAAACTTTAAAGATAGAAGTAGATCCTTTCACTAAAATGAAACATTTCACAGAACCTCAAAATAAAAAAGACAAATATAGAGATGGTTATCTTAGGAATAGGAAAAATGGAGTTATACCCACTGCCATACCTCCAACTGCCTTGGAATTATATCTATAAAACCCTGAGATGCCAATAAACAAAATTAGCCAACCTGCCCAGAACTCTTGACAGCAGTATTTGTTACCACTAATAATACATTTAATGTAATAATAACAGTAGAGAAGGCAAAGTATATAGGCACAGATGCAGAGGTGGGTAGTTGCAGTAGTTCAAGGGAAGTTCTCTTCTACTTACTCTCTGAACTGGGTATCAGTTAAGAGTGATGTTAGAGATTAGAGGAGAAAGGAGAGTGAATGGATAAAGTAAACATACAGTGATCAATTGCTAGGTTCATTTGAGGTCCCTCCACTTTCAAAAACCAATTCCTCCAAAGGTTTTCGATCATATTTGTAATGAGTTCAATTACAAATCGGTGGCCTCCGAAAAGATACGTCCCCCCAGAACCAGTGAATGTAACCTTATTTGGAAAAAGAGTCTTTGCAGATACAAGTTAAGGATCTTGATAAGACCATCCCTCCTGTATTACTCAGGTGGGCCCTAAATCCAATAACAAGTCTTAGACCAAAGAGACACAAAGGAGAAGGCCATGTGAAGATGGAGGCAAAGACTGGGTGATAAGCCATAAGCCAAGAAAGCCAAGGAATGCCAAGACCCACCAAAAGCTAGAAGAGGCAAGAAGGATTCTCTCCTAGGCTCTTCAGAAGGAACACAGCCATGCCAACCCCCTTAATCCAGACATCTACCCTCTGGAACTGTGAGAGAATCGATTTTATTGTAAGCTCCCTATTTTATGGTAGTTATAGCAATACCATCCTTTCTCACATTCTCAAGGATTTCTTTCCTTAAGTGATAGCCTTCTTTAATCCATCATCAATTTCCCCCTTCAAACAACTACTAATGAAATAGCTATAATATTTGGGGGGGGGGAATGAGATGGGCCTAAATTTGTTTTATATACTAAAATCATAATAAATCAACTACAGTACATTTCTAAGAACTTGGGAAAGTTTAATGAAAAATGTAAAATGAAATGTCTATTTTGGAAGGCATACACATACTGTTCAACAGCAATCTGAATGCAGATCAGAATGCAAATTGCACCACTTCCTGTGTGTTCTTGGCCACATCTATGAATCCTTCTGTGTTTCACTTTCCAGTGAGGAAAGTAAAATAGCAGTTCAATAGTACCCACCTCATAAACTTGTGGTGAGCATTAAAAAAATCACGATTTGAATAAAATGCTTAAAACAGTAACTGTAGCCATATAATAAGTATTATATAAATGTCAGCTGTGGAACCTAACCCTAAAACCTCAGAGGGTTCTGAGTACCCATAAGTTTTAGGAAAACTGAATGATAGTTAAACAGGCTTCTTCAGAATATCTCAAGGCCTTTAATATGCTGATATGCACATTAAAATTCAAGATGGATATAATACACACACTTCCTAAGCTTTTTTGGTCATGTAATCCTTTTTCTCCAGATCATCTAACAAAATTAATGTTTTTTAAACCAGAATAGTCTAGAAATATTGGTCTAAATAAGGTAGCTACTGGCTTCCTACAGCTATAGACATTCAAATATAAGCTAATAAAGTTAAATAAAATTAAAAATTCAGTTCATCACACTAGCCATGTTTCAAGTGCTCAACAACCACATGTAAAGAGGGCTATCATACCGGATACACAAATAAAGAACATCCCACTCTTATAAAAAAGTACTATTGGATGGTGCAGGGAGAGAGTTCAATAACAAAAATAAACAACAGAGTAAACATGATCAATTTTAGAGATGAAATGGACCTAAAAGAGTGCCTTCATTTAAGAAATGGGAAAAGTTGGGGGCTCCGGGCTGGCTCAGTCAGTAGAGCTTGTGACTCTTGATCTCAGGGTCGTGGGTTTGAGGCCCCTGCTGGGTGTAGAGATTACTCAAAAAAATAAAAAAAAAAAAAAAGAAATGGGAAAAGTTAGGCATAAAGTTTGAGTGGATTGCCAAACAGAGGTCACATATGGCACAGTGGGTGAATCAAAATCAGAACTGTAGTATCAGAATACTTGTTAATCACAAACACACAAAAATCAATGTATATTTCTCCTCATTCCACCCAATGAAGAGAGTTTTCTATAGAAACCAAAATTTTGTTTATTAACATTACTTTTGGAATAAGTTCAAGAGGTACAAAAATATCAGGACCTCACATGTCAAGACAGTTGATGAAGCATATGTTTGCTTCCTCTTCCAAGTCTTACTGGATGTCAAAAAACATGTTTTATATATATTTATACATATACATATATATGAACAAATGTATAACAGCACCACTAAGCAAGCAAAGAGGCCACACACAGACCACAAATTTGAGAAATAATAAATCTAGCTTAACAGAAAGAAAATATAATGGAATTGACAAAGCAGTGATAGGAGACATAAAATAAGAGTAATTCCTTTAAACACTCTATTTGGAACACTCTCCAACCACTCCTACCTTATCCACAAGAGTAAAAGGTGTTTATATGTTCCAATCTGTAGTTGTAAAGTCCTCCATATCCTGACAATTGTGTAGCATCTTAGCCTACCTATTATTTTTTTTCTTAAAAAAAAAAACTGGGGGGAGGATGCCTGGGTGGCTCAGTCAGTAAAGCGTCTGCCTTTGGCTCAGGTCATTGAGTCCCGCATCAGGCCCCTTGCTCAGTGGGGATCCTGCTTCTCCCTCTGCCTGTGCTCTCTCTGACAAATGAATAAATAAAATCTTAAAAAAAATTAAAAAAATAAATTTTTTTTGGTAACAGCTTTATTGAGATACAATTCACATACCATACAACTCACTCATTTAAAGTCTACAATCCAATCATTTTAAATATATTCATAATTGTGCAACCATCACCACTATCACTTTGAGTATATTCATTAACTCATAAAGAAAATCCCCTACTTTAGTTATTGAAACCAAATATCCCCATCCCTAAGTAGCCACTCATCTACTTTCTATCTCTGTACTTTTGTCGGTTCTGGACATTTCATATAAATGAAATCATATAATACGTGTATGATTTTGTTGACCAGATTCTTTCACTTAGAATAATGTTATCAGTGTTCATACATGCTAGAGCATCTATCAGTACTTTATTCCTTTTTATGGATGAATAACATTGTGTTATATGGATATAGCATTTTTTTTGTCATTCACCCATCCCTGGACACATAGGTTGTCTTCATCTTTGGCTATTATGAATAATACTGTGATGAATATTCAACATGCAAGGTTTTGTGTGGACATACTATCTTCATTTCTCTTGGGCATACACCTAGGTTGTTGCTGGGTCAACTTGACTTTTTTTTTTTTAAAGATTTATTGATTTATTTTGAGAGAGTGAGAAAGTACATGAGAGCGGGGAGGGTTAGAGGGAGAAGCAGGCCCCTCGCCGAGCAGGGAGCCTGATGCGGGACTCGATCCCGGGACTCCAGGATCATGACCTGAGCCGAAGACAGTTGCTTAACCAACTGAGCCACCCAGGCACCCTCAACTTAACTTTTAATGGTTAAATTTAATTATTTAACTTTCTGAAGAACTGCTGCACTATATTCTACTACCTGACTAATTTTTTCTCAGAAACAATACAGGAAAATCTGTCTGCCTAACTATATGAAAAAGAAGCAACCAGAAAATAACAGTTTCTATAAATTAGCTTAACCTCTGCTGAAATTTTTACAAATATCAGTAGTTGAAAGGATGACCTGAACAATAAAAATGTGTGGATAAAAAATAAGATGGAAGTAAGAGAGTTGAAAACACCCAGGAAAACACCCCAAAATCCACAGGAAATATAAGAGATGAAAAGTATAAAAGCAAAATTAAGAGGCACAGACAATGGATCAGGTGGCCCAAGGTCCATTTAAGAAGAATGATGGGGGAGACTAGAGATAATGAAGAGTAAGAAAGAAATACCAGAAAAAAAGTCTTCAAAAGAGAAAAAAATATGATCTTCAGATTTGTCCAATATGAAGCAATTCTTTTAGGGAGGGGACTAGGATCTATACTTGGACAACACCTTGTTCAATTTCAGAACTGTTTTTTTTTTTTCAGAACTCTTTATATTAAGAGAAAACCTTAAGAACTTCTAGAGCGAAGAATAACAGATTATCTGAAAAGGAGTAAGAATAAATACACCAGACTTCTTAAAGAATATAGGATGCCAAAAAAAAAAAATTATATTCTATGCTAGAAGAAAAAAAAGATTTTCCAAATAGAATTCAATATCCTCTCAGATTATTAACTCATAAGGGAAAATATAATCTTCACATGTAAGTATTGTTTTCCCCTGCATTTATAAAACAAAAATAATATATTAATTTGGAGGTGTAACAATCAAAAAGAGACATAAGAAAGAAGACACCATGGTTGTTAAAAAAAGGGAAGAAAAAAATGAGAACTGTGTAGGACTTTGGAAGAGTAAAGGAATCCAAAAAGAAATTTAAAGAGGGCCCATTATATCTTATTACATGTAAAATTCTCCCTTAAGTAGCAAAAATTTTAATAACAAAGGAGTGTAGTTTCTGTTCTATGAATCCTTCCAATAATAGTTACCTAGTTATTTGGTAATGAGGTTTTGTTGGTTTTCAATTTTAGAATCTATGCTGAGATACAACATGTAACATTTAATTACAGTTGCAAACATTTTTAACACTTAGTAACATTTACAAAATGTAAAAACATATATAACACTGACATTTTGAAGATGGAAAAAGGGAGAGATGAAAGAGAAGTTTACTAATGTTCTTCATTTAAAGAGTCTAAGTATCTCGAATGTTAATAATCAACTTTGAAAAGAGGTTTTAAGTCTATTGTTTAAAGCCATAAAATCAGTGGAAAAATTAAAATACATAAAAAGCATAAACAAGGCAATGAGAAAGGAAAAAGAGAAAAAACAGTATAAGTGCACTATATTCTTCATCTTCCAGAGGAGAGTCAATAGACATGTAAATTTGTTAATTAAAGAATGGGGCATAACCCACATTAAGTAAATTTATAATGTAAACTAAAAACATTAACTGTTAGTACTTGTAGGTCTGTGGCGTGGAGAAGGAGGGAAGTTATATTGTTGGGCTTTCTTTTGTTTTTTTTATAAATTTCTTAAAGATATCGAAAATAAATGTGCAATTTAAAAAAAGTTATAAAGTAAACAGTTGGGTAACCTCCAGAATCATTATCACTATAGATACATACAAAGACAGAGCGAGAGAGATAATGATATATGTACGCTTTTTTTTTTAAGATTTTATTTATTTTTTTGACAGAGAGAGACACAGCGAGAGAAGGAACACAAGCAGGGGGAGTGGGAGAGAGAGAAGCAGGCTTCCCGCGGAGCAGGGAGCCCGATGCAGGGCTCGATCCCAAGACACTGGGATCATGACCTGAGCCAAAGGCAGACGCTTAACGACTGAGCCACCCAGGCGCCCCGATATATGTATGCTTGACCATCTCTGGGCTCTTAATTCTGACTCATTGATACATATGTCTACCCCTGCACAAACTGCATTTTGTCTTAATTACTATTGCCTTATAAGTCTTAATGAAAAACAAGTACCTTCACCTTGTTCTTCATGAGTGCACTGAATATTCTTGGTCCTTTGTACCTCCATATAAATGTACAACTAGATGTCAATTTCCAAAAAACAATTTGTAGAGATTCTGACTAGGATTGCATTAAATATATATATATGGGAAAATGATAACCTTTCCAATATTAAACTGTCTAAACCTTGATCACACTGTACATCACAATATATTTATTCAGGTCTTTAATATTTCTCAATTAGTTTCATAATTTTTGCCATAAATCTTGCACATCTTTTATTAGAATCACTATTTCATACTTCCTTTATTTTACTACTACTGTGATATTTGTTTAAACCTAATTTTTATTTGTTGATGGTATTTAGAAATATAATTCTTTTTTAAAGATTTATTTATTTATTTTAGAGAGAAAGAGAGCAAGCAAGAGCAGGGGGAAGGGGCAGAGGGAGAGAGAAAACCAAGCACACTCCACACTGAGCATGGAGCCTGACATGGGGCTCAATCTCATGACCCTGATATCAGATCTGAGCCAAAAACCAAGAGTCAGATACTTAACAAATTATGCCACCCAGAAGCCCCAGAAATAGAATTCTTTATATAACAATTTTTATCTATCCAAGTTGCTAATATCTCTAATTAATTCCAATAATTTATCTGTTTTTGCCATATATAATCATCATTTATGAACAATGACAATTTTTTTCTCTCTTTTTCTTGCCTTAGTTCAGAAACTCAGGACCTCCAGCATAACATGCACAGTTAATAGTCGGTAGTAACAGTAGTAAATGGGCAAACTTAGTCTTATTCCAAATTTTGACCTAATAAATTCTAACAAATCCTGATGAAAGGCAGGATAAGTCCATTTCCCAAAGCTAGAAGTCTTGGAGAAGTGTTTAACTTTTCACTTTATTTTTACTGTGTGTATGCACTGCTTTACTAAAGAGCTAAATTTTTTAAAATGTTAGACCTTGTATCTACTGATATTTCCATATATTTCAATTTAGAAATATTAAGTTACCAAAACAAACACACAATATAATCCAACAAAATTACAATATACATGTGCAGAGTGCAAACAAAATTACCCTACACACACACACACACACACACACACACAAGGATCTGAAGAGTACAACCAAGGTGTTAATAGTGGTTAGCTCCAAAGCAGGAGCAAGTATGGATATTATATACATTTATTTTGACAATGTAACAAGCATATAAACTCCTTTGCAACAAAAACATTTTTTAATCTACTTCATTCTATAATGGAAGAACACACAATTTTCCATACAATTATCTAAAAAGAACTGCATATACAACAAAGCTGAATAAAAAGCATAGAACAGAGAAGTGAGTGATTCTGAATGAAAGAGGCAGGGAAAATTTAACATTTGAACCAAATTTGACAGATAAGGGAGAAAAAATACTCAGGACTGAGGGTAAAACAAAAACATGACATATTCTGAGAAACTATTTTTTTTAAAAGATTTTATTTATTTATTTGACAGAGAGAGACACAGCGAGAGAGTGAACACAAGCAGGGGGAGCGGGAGAGGGAGAAGCAGGCTACCCGCCTAGCAGGGAGCCCAATGTGGGGCTCGATCCCAGGACCCTGGGACCATGACCTGAGCCGAAGGCAGACGCTTAACGACTGAGCCACCCAGGCTGAGCCACCCTCTGAGAAACAATTTAAACACAGACTAAAATATAGACCAAAATCAAAGTAGTAAAAACTGGCAATGAAAAGGTAACTCTCTCTGACAGGCTAATAAATTTAGACATTATTCGACAGGCAAGCAGAAATTACTAAAATCTGTTTGCTAATAGTGTGAAAGCAGACTTGTTTTTAAAAATGATGACACCACTGTTTGGAGGACAATGTAGAATAAAGAGAGGCAGAAGACTGCCACATTTCAAATAGTTCATACCAAAGATCAGATGTTGAGCTAAGGCACTAGAGAGAAATTATTAAACTGAGGAAGCGTTTCTGAGGTTGAAGATATAACATGTGATAAATAGCTGGAAGAGGAAGACATGGTAAAGGGATGACAATTCAGAGATTTCTAGTTTGGATGACCAGGTGGGTGATGTTGAGAAAGGAAATATAAGAGAGAAGAAAATTGTACGGAGCAAAGGGAATTCATACATAGTGACAAACAAGAAACATTTCTATTTAGGGAAATGATTGTAATGAGGCAAGATTTGGTTTTTGGTTTGTTGTTTTGTTTTTTTTTAATCTCTTGCAGGGAATGGACACATCTTAATTTTCTCTGTATACTTTTCTAGCTGATACAAAATTTTCTGTTTGTCTATGAATGGTCTACCTTGTCTGGGTCAAAACTACTAATGCAGCCAATGGAAAATGTTGGGGAAAGATGAAGGACTGAGTATCTTTAATGAATGGAAACAAAAATTCAGGCTGAAACATTAATGAGCTTCAAAACTAGGAGTATAACTTGATAGGTAAATAATCTAATCAACTATATAAAAATCTTAAATATTTCCTAAGTTGTTTAGGGATGAAATTGTTTAATAGCTTTACATGTTACGGGAAACTTCAACATATTTCCATTATGGGATATATTTTTTTTAAGAGACGAAGAGAGAGAGGGAGAGGGGGAGGGGGGAGGGAGAGAAAGAGAATCTTAAGCAGGCTCCATTCCCAGTTCAGAGCCCCGACACAGGGCTCAATCTCACAACCTGAGATCATGCCCCGAGCCGAAATCAAGAGTCAGATTCTTAACTGACTGAGCCACCCAGGTGCCCCTCCATTATGTGATTTTTTTCTACAGGGAATAAAGTGTGGCAATTTCAGTACTTGATAAATTCATTCTTACTTTCTCCTTTTGGTTAAATTTCTTTGTCTGAATGGAATGGGCATATCACACACTTCAATCAAATGACTGACAGGATTGAAAAAACAGTAGCTGATCCATTTTCCTACTAGCACTCTATTTGTGAAAGCCCAAATTAATAAAATTTATAGCTTTCATAATGTTTAAAAACTTCCACAGGAAACGTTACTTAAATAAAATGCTAGAGGAAAAACTGGATTCAGTACTTATCAAAGTTCTAGATGACAGTTTCCAGATAATGCAAAGAAAAAAAGAATAAAAATAAATTTGATAATATAAAAATACTTAAAATTTTTCTATATAAAAGCAAAACTGAGGGGCACCTGGGTGGCTCAGTCGTTAAGCGTCTGCCTTCAGCTCAGGTCATGATCCCAGGGTCCTGGAATCGAGCCCCACATCAGACTCCCTGCTCCATGAGAGGCTTGCTTCTCCCTCTCCCACTCCCCCTGCTTGTGCTCCCTCTCTCGCTGTGTCTCTCTGTCAAATAAATAAAATCTTTTAAAAAAAAAAAAGGATAAAAAAATTAAAGCAAAACTGGAATAAAAAAATTTAAATATAAAGATGTTTAGCAATATGAAAAATGGTTATGATATTTACTTACCTATTTTTAAAAATATTTTAAAATATTATTTTACATATTTTAGTATTAATTTAATAAATTAGTTCAGTTTTTAAATGTTATTTTAATATTCTCATACAGAAGAGAAATAAAAATGTTAAGGCTCAGACTAGACAAATGAACAAAAAATAAAAGAAAAATAATAAATGTTCAAAACAATCCGAGATGCATTTAACACATTATTTTTCTTTAGAAATTATTAACAAAATGACCAGAAGAAAATACATTAACATGCCAATGGCATTTTTTATTTATTTATTTTTAAAAAGATTTATTTATTTGAGAGAGAGAGAGCCTGAGCAAGGAGGACAGGAAGCGGGAGAAGCAGGCTCCCCGCTGAGTGAAGAGCCCAAAGCAGGGCTCAATCCCAGGACCCTGGGATCACGACCTGAGCCCAACAAAGACGTTTAACTGACTGAGCCACCCAGGAGCCCCTGGTATTTTTTATATAAGCCTTTTCCTTTTTTATAGTTCCTACAATTTGACCATGTGCTTATATTTATATTCATTTTATAATGACTATTTTTATTAAAGAAAACTTTTACATACAAATTAATGTCACTAGAATATAATTCAGAATTTCTTGTGGACTAACCTTATGGAAAAAAAGCAAAAAACAATATGCCACATACCCCTAAAGAAGTTTTAGGGGTTCTTGTTCTGAGAATAAATAGGAGAATTTAAATTGTAAGTAATGCTTTCCACTCTCATATCACATTATTAAATACTTTATAAACAACTTATAATTCCTGACAATAAGATAGCTATCTTTATATCTGTTTTGCTCTTTGAGAAAAAAGTAAAATACAAGGAAGTAGAGAAGCTTTCAAACACTAATGTTTGGTAGGCAAAGCTGTGACTAACCACTAGTTTTCTGATGCCAGGTTTAATATTAAATCTTTTGAGATACAGTACCACCTCAGCATGGTACTATACACAAGAAAAGGTATCAAATGAAATGATCAAATATGGGAATTTAAAGTCTACTAAAAGATAGCACTGACTTCTGGTAAAAATAAAAATACTATTGATGATCATAAGCATGCTACTAGCAACAGCACACAGCCCAGTTGTGGAAGGTTGGGCAGTAACTAAATTACTAACTTAAACATAAGCTAAGTAACATAATCTGTCCATTAGAATAAAAGCCCCATTAAGCATTAAAATCAAGGTACAACGATTAATAGAAATACATGTATGAAAGTATAATACAAAAAGATTCACCTTTTCAAAATAGTAACTGTACTAAGTACAACGTGAGCAGAAAGTTATGGGAAGGTCAGTAACTGAAAATTTTAATGGAACAGAATTAATTGATGCTATACTGAAAGGAAAGCAGCTCGACTTTGCTGCTTGTCATTAAAGTGGACTGATTGTTTTCTAAGACCTCCAAATAGTTTCCACTTTACAGAGTGAGGAACAAACAGTAATTGATGTTTCAATGAATTTTAAGAGGTGGATTAATAACAGCATAAACACAATAAACATAAGCAAAGTCTAACACAATAAATACAATGAGATAAGCCTACTCTGCTTAGAAAATCTAGCGGTACTGAATAAAGAATACCCAGTACACAAGAATAAAGAAAATCAGGGGTCTGAAACGTAAGGAGGACAACATCTGTTAGAAGATGATAATGAAACAATGTATATTCACTATACTGTAGAAAAACAATCCCAGGACTCTTAATTCCAATGATGATCATCCACACTCAAAAATCTAAATGTAAAAGTAAAGCCCTACTCCTATAACCTAAGGGTCAAAATGCTCCAGTTCAACTTGAAAGATTCAAAGAGTGTTTCAAAATCTATCTTCATTCAGTTTTTAAAAGGTTAAGAAATTTCTTTCAAATAACCTCTTTTATTTAAATCTTTTTTTTTTTTTTTTAGATTTTATTTATTTGACAGAGAGAGACATAGCAAGAGAGAGAACACAAGCAGGGGGGAGTGGGAGAGGGAGACGCAGGCTTTCTGAGGAGGGAGTCCAATGTGGGACTTGATCTGAGGACCCTGGGATTACAACCTGAGTCAAAGGCAGACACTTAATGACTGAGCCACCCAGGTGCCCCAAAAACCTCTTTTTTTAAGCCTAAATAAATTACCCCAGCAATATTGTAAATTGGCAAGACAAATGGCAAAGTTACACAAATGTGAGAAATTTAATAGGAAATTTTAGAAATATAAACAGTTTTATTTTCTGACATTCCTGAAAAGAGTGACTTATTACCAAGCTATGATATTTTTTTATGTTACATAACATTAATTCCTGACAAGTCTGACAACCTATGTTCACTCTAAACAGGTCATAGTGAGTCTAACAAATAAGGGTACCAAAACACTGTTCATAATTCGACTTAAATATGATTGACCTAATATTTCAAAAATATACTTATTGTTATAGAAATAGACTTTTTAATATTATAAATATTAACTTTGAGAAGGATATACTATCCCAAAAATATAAAAAAAAAATTCTCAAAACTCAATAGTGAGAAAAAAATCCAATAAAAATTGGGCAAAAGATTAATAGGGGTGCCTGGGTGGCTCAGTCGGTTAAGTGTCTGCTTTCGGCTCAGGTCATGACCCCAGGGTTCTGGGATCAAGCCCCGCATTGGGCTCCCTGCTCAATGGGGAGCCTGCTTCTCCCACTTCCTCTGCTGCTTCCCGGGCTTTTGCTCTCTCTCTGTCAAACAGACACAGAGAGAGAGGGAACACAAGCAGGAGGAATGGGAGAGGGAGAAGCAGGCTTTCCGCTGAGCAGAGAGCCTGATGCGGGGCTCGATCCCAGGACTGTGGGATCATGACCTGAGCTGAAGGCAGATGCTTAATGACTGAGCCACCCAGGCACCCCAAATAAATAAGATCTTAAAAAAAAAAGAATGCTAGCTTAAAAAAATTGGCAATACTAAGTGCTGATGAAGATGTGAAACAACTGAAACTTTCATAAGTTGCTGATGGAAATAAAAAATGATACACCCTCTTTAGAACAATTTGGAAATTTCTTAGAAAATTAAACATACACTACCAGACAACTTAGACACATGACTGTTTAGAAAAGCCTTATTTATAACCACCAAACACTTGAAACAACCCAAATGTCCGTCAAGTAGTGAATGGATAAACAAATTATGGTACATCCACGCAAAGTTAAGCAATAAAAACAAACAATACATTTAAGAACATGCATGAATCTCCAAAGTATTATGCAATGTAAAAGACGCCAGACATAAAAGGGCTACATACAATATGATTCCATTTATTTGACATTCTGGATATAGCATATCTATAGGCAATTTAAAAAAAAGAAGACTATATTATCTAGAGAAACAAAAAGGAAATTCCAAAAGACTCTCTCTCTCTGCATGTATGTGCATATCTATCTACCTACCTCCACAGAAAGATATACACGTGGATACACAGAGATACACGTGAAACACACCTGAAACTCAAAACAAGCCTATGAGACAAGTAAGATTTATGCAAACATCCCAATTTTCTAAGACACATATTTAGAGTTTTAGTGACTTTTGATTTAGAAATAATTTCAAACTATGGAAGGACTACAATATAATACAGAGAACACTTGTATACCTTTTACCAAGATTCACCAATTTTTAACATTTTGAACATTTATCCCCTTTTCTCTATTCTTACATAGACATTTGTCTTTACAAATCATTTTGGAGTAGGTTATATAGATAATGCACTTTTATTATTTATAGTACCTCAATGAAAACTTCCTAAGAAGATGAAGTTTGTATCTGTGAAATCAATTTTATGGGTTCATATGGCTATCTCCAATTCCAATCCAACACAATTCAAAGCCATTGTCTTCTCCCATTCCTTGTCATCTTTTTTTCATTATGTGTCTCTCCTTCTACATTGAGATCCCTTGCTCTGAGGTCCAGGACATGGTTCAGTACCTATACTGGACAAGCCCCTTCCAGTGTAAAAAAGGAGAAATCTAACTGGAATGGATTGGGAATGGTGTAACGCGAAGAGGGCCTGCTTGATGTTGCTCTATGTCCAAAGACCTGTGCTGGGCTTTTTCTTTTCAAGAGTGACTGTGTCTGTTTTTGAACTACATTCTCCATATCTCTTTCTTCTTCTTCAAGGTCTCTTAAGCACCACCACCGAATCCCTGCTCTCCAAAGGTACAGAAACAAAGAAGCAGTAAGAGCTCTACTGGAATATGTTTCTTCCTCTACTTATAAGAAATTTGATGTCTAGAATATTCTATCTCCTAGCAATTCTGAAGGTGCAGGTTATGTGTGATTCTATTTATAACCTTTGTTTTTTTTTAAATATTTATTTATTTATTTGAGATACAAAGAATAAGCATAAGCAGGAGGGGCAGAAGGAGAGAAAGAGAGAATCTCAAGTAGACTCTGTGCTCAGCACAGAGCCCAACATGGGCTGAGGTCAGACCTGAGCCAAAACCAAGGGTCAGACACTCAACCAACTGAGCCATCCAGACACCACTGCATCCTTTGTTTTAAGGATGAGGAAATTCAGATTCATTATCCTCCAAGCCCAGTTTAAGTGACTTTTGATGGATTTCTCACAACTGTTAAGTAGCACACTAAGGACTGGGAGATCCATCCAATAATTAAGAAAACATTACAATGATATACAATAAAAATAATATTTAGAATAAAACATCTCATGGCCCAAAACTGAATGAATTTCTTTTTAATTAAAGGTAGTTGTGGCTTAATTATTTTTAAGATGCATCCAGAAGATGTATTTTATAAAGCCAGAAAAATGAAAGAAAATGAGAATGATGACGGAAAAAAGGAGAGGAGAAATTAAAAAGAAACAGCTCTTTAAATTTTAATGTGTCATTTTTTCTAGCTATCTGATATGAAGCAAATACTACTTGAAATGAGAAAGATTTCATGACAAGGTCCTGTAACTGAGCACCAGTTATTATTATATGGAAAAAACAGTCCTCATAAAAAAGATATAGTAAGAATTATGAACAGGATAATGTCCACAAAAGCATCCTTTACATCTAGTTCTAACCTAGTGTAACTGCTTCCCACTTTCACAGTAACTAAAGCCTCCTTTTTCTCACTCTTGAGAAAAAAAGAGAAGTCAACATATACCAGGAGATACAGAAGATCTCACATTGTGTTAACATCACCAGAGCACAGAAACAAACATCAACAATTTTGAACATTTCATAAAGAAAGTAAAATAAGACAAGTAAAACCTTTACAGAAAAATTTTAAAAATTTAACTTCCTTAAGAAAGCATTCACAACTGCCAAGTAGGGTTTTTGATGAAGTTCTTTCTTAAACTTCTCATCTAAACAAATAATAAAATGAAAAAAATCAGTAATTCTGAACAGATTATACTTATTAAGACCAAATGTTAATAGAATAATGCAGGGGAGGGGGCAAATACATAAGCAAATTATAAAATTCAAAGCTTTGAAACCTTTTACCACAAATGTTTAGTAAGCCTGAAAAAAAATTGCTTAAATGTCAGTTTGATAAAAACCAAAAGAACATTTCCCACATGTGTTTATATTTAACCATATTTTTAAAAGATGGAAAAGTAACAGTCATTCAAAACTAAGGTTAAGCTATTAGTTCATATGAATTGTAATTTAAAGGTATTTCTCCAACCTCTAATTTTATTTTCTTTGATAAGAAAGTACTTTTAAGCATGTATTGCTTAGGTAAATCTTTATTCCATTCTAAAAAGTTTAAAGGTTTAATTCTTTTCATTTATAATTCTGAAGATTTTTTTTGCATGTAAGATAATCAAATATACTGTTGAAAGCACTTTGTACTTGAATATAATTACAATAAAATGAATTATTCCTAAATTCAGGTGCATATGTGTATTCAGTTTCTGCCCATTATAAAAACACAACAAAATTTCACTAAACCAATTTACAATTTTCATTAAATAGTAAAACTGTCTGACATACAGTTTTAAACCATACCAAAAAAAGCCATAAGAGTTGGGATGCCTGGGTGGCTTAGTCGGTTAAGCGGCTGCCTTCAGCCCAGGTCATGATCCCGGGGTCGTGGAATCGAGTCCCACATCGGGCTCCTTGCTCAGCAGGGAGCCTGCTTCTCCCTCTGCCTGCAGCTCCCCCTGCTTGTACTCTCATTCACTCTCTCTCGCCTATGCTCTCTCTCTCTCTAGCAAATAAATAAATAAAATCTTTAAAAAAAAAAAAAAGCCATATGAGAAAAAGAGAAATAGTGCAGGACAGTGGTTCTCAAAATGAAACATGCAGCTTCCTGGTAAACCTACAGTGTCATCCATATGTCCACAAGCAGTTCCAAAACACAAATTATACTTTTTTCCTCCTTTATTGGTTTGGTTCAGCTGTTATTTCTATCACAGAATCCATGGTTTATAAGGGGGCCTTAGTTTCTCTGATCATAGAAAAATTCTAGAAACATATGTAACAGATACAAAGAGAAAGTATTCATGCAATAATTAATCATTTTTCTCTATCAAACTTTAAATATACCACTCATCAGAAACACTCAAACACTTAAATCTCTTATCAAAACAAAACATATGGAACTTCTAATTCTGAAGAGCATATAGCAGGTGACAGCCAGCATTCATACTGACAACAACTATAAAAGTCATATAAATTATAAAATATAAATCATAAATTATTAAAGGTACCAAAGAGCTGTAGAGGGAACAGGATCAAATGAATACATTTCCAAAGAGGTGAGAACTGTTCAGAGAGCAGTCTAGAACTGGCAGATGATTGTCCACCCTGCCTGAATTTGTACTCAGTAGCATGGGGTTAGAGAGACAAAATCTGACATTTGGGGGACCTCAAACAGCTGGTTTGTCCCATAACACATTTGCTGAATTCTGAAACTGAATGGTAAGCTAAGAAGGTTAACCAAAATCACCTGAAAAGCAGAAAGTTCTCCAAGTCTGGTAGGGCTTAAAAAACAAAGACAGGAATAGAGGAAGAACTAAAAACATAACAGGCTAAAAATGAAATCCCTAGGAGGAATGGAGAATAAAATCTAAAGATAACACAGATCCTTTTTCCCTGGGGACTGGGAGAGGACATATATCTATAGTGCTTACAACTAGAAGCTGGAAATTCAGACCTTGGCCTTAACAGAACACTGGGATGGGGGTGGAGGGCAAGGGGTTTAAAAAAAAAAAAAAGATAGGGATTTCAGCCACTATTAGTACTAAGGTGATAAAATTGGAAACTGAGGCTCTAAAATCAAAGGTCAGTTTCCCACTTGAGATATTTGCCAAATCTTCAAGTGGATTAGGCTGAAGGATAAAAAATTAAGCTGGAAATCTCTGAGAGCAGTTCTGGTGCCACGTTTCAAAGCTGACGAGACAAAGACCTAATGGCCTCAATTAAAAGTCCAAGAGGGTCAAGCTGTAGAAACAGAGGCAAACAGGGTAGACTGAACCTATCAAAACTGAAAATCAACTCTGACCTAGCTTCATCTTTGATTTTATTAAGGCAATCAACCCTCCCATCACTTCATATCAGCCTCAGAGAGAAAAGGGTAAACATTCTGGTAGATGATACAATCTAAAGGATCTACAGGTCTTAAAATAATAGACAGCCGGTAGTTATGCAAAGAGGCAAAATAATTTGACTACAAACAAAAAGGGAACAGCAAGAGATAAAGTTTCAGAAATAATATAGACACTGGAAATAAAGAAAGAGACTTCCAAATAACTATGATTAATATTTTCAAGGAAACAAAGAAAGAATACATAAACTAGATAAAAGAATGGAGAATTGAAACAGAATTAAAAACAATAAAATAAATATCTAGAACTTAATTTGACATTTGAGTTTAAAAATTCACTAAGTTTAATATTTAACACAACCCCTATCAAAATACCAACAGCATTTTTCACAGAACTAGAACAAACAATCCTAAAATTTGTAAGGAACTACAAAAGACCTTGAAAAGCCAAAGCAATCTTGAAAAAGAAAAGCAAAGCTGGAGGCATCACAATTCCGGACTTCAAGCTATATTACAAAGCTGTAGTAATCAAGACAGTACAGTATTGGCACAAAAACAGACACACAGATCAATGAAAACACAGAAATGAACCCATAACTATATGGTCAATTAATCTTCGACAAAGCAGGAGAGAATATCCAATGGGAAAAAGACAGTCTCTTCAACAAATGGTGTTGGAAAAACTGGACAGCAACATGCAAAAGAATGAAGCTGGACCACTTTCTCACACCAAACACAAAACTAAATTCAAAGTGGATTAAAGACCTACATGTGAGACCTGAAACCATAAAAAATCCTAGAGGAGAACACAGGCAGTAACCTCTTTGACATCAGCCATAGCAACTTCTTTCTAGATAGGTCTCCTGAGGCAAGGGAAACAAAAGCAAAAATAAACTATTGGTACTTCATCAAAATATAAAGCTTCTGCACAGCAAAGGAAATAATCAACAAAACTAAAAGGCAACCTATGGAATGAGAGATGTTTGCAAATGGCATATCTGATAAAGAGTTAGTACCAAAATATATAAAGAACTTAAAAACCTCAACACCCAAAAAACAAATAATCCAATTAAAAAATGGGCAGAATATATGAACAGATATTTCTCCAAAGATACACAGATGGCCAACAGACACCTGAAAAAATGCTCATCATCACTTACCATCAGGGAAATGCAAAACAAACCTACAACCTACAATCACCTGACAGCTGTCAGAATGGCTAAAATCAAAAACACAAGAAACAACAGGTGTTGGCGAGGACGTGGAGAAGTGCACTGTTGGTGGGAATGCAAACTGGTGCAGCCACTCTGGAAAACACTATGGACGTTCCTCAAAAAGTTAAAAATAGAACTACCACATGATCCAGTAATTGCACTAATTTACCCAAAGAATACAAAACCATTAATTCAAAGGGATACACACATATCTATGTTTATAGCAGCATTATCTACAATATCCAAATCATGGAAGCAGCCCAAGTGTCCACAGATTAATGAATGGATAAAGATGTGTGTGTGTGTGTGTGTGTATTATATATATACATTTTATTAAAGAATCAAAATCATATTGATTTTAAACTGATCAAAATCAATTTAAGAAACAAAACAAACAAGCAAAGGGGAAAAGAGAGAGAGGGACACACAGACAAACCAAGAAACAGACTCTTAATTATAGAGAACAGAGGGGAGGTGGATGGGGAATGGGTTAAATAGGTGATGGGGATTAAGGAGTTAACCTCTGATGAGCACAGGGTGATGTATGAAATTCTTGAATCACTATACTGTACACCTAAAACTAATATAACACTGTATGTTAACTAACTGGAATTACAATAAAAACTTTAAAAAGGGGGGGGGCGCCTGGGTGGCTCAGTCGTTAAGCGTCTGCCTTTGGTTCAGGTCATGATCCCAGGGTCCTGGGATCAAGCCCCGCATCAGGCTCCCTGTTCCACAGGAAGCCTGCTTCTCCCTCTCCCACTTCCCCCTGCTTGTGTTCCCTCTCTCACTCTGTCAAATAAATAAATAAAATCTTAAAAACTTAAAAAAAAAAAGAATTCATGAATAAGTTTAAGTTTAAATTGTTCTCCCTGAATCTTCCTGCTACTTAGGCCCAGACATGGTATCAGTCATGGAAAGATGCGACACAACTGGGAAAATAAAGCCCCAATTCTCTGGCTAGAGGATCAAAGGCAAGAACTCCAGGGAACCACAAAGTACTAGGGTTCCTGACACATCTGGAAAAAAACAAAAGATTAAACAAAGACATAGAAGATATAGAGGAAACCAAGGAAAAATTTCAGTAATTGAAATTTCAAAGCTCATTAGCTGGGCTCAATTGCAAAACTGAGAAGACAGAATTGAGACTCCATATACTTGAAGACAGATCAACAAAAATGTTCCAGTCTGAACAACAGAGAGAAAAATTATTTTTAAAAAATGAAGACTCAGACACCTATGAGTTAATACTAAAACATCTAACATTTATGTCATTAGAGTACCAGAAGAAGAGAAAAAATATAATGCAGAAGAAAATTTTGAAAAAATAATAGCTTAAAACTTTCCAAATTTGATTAAAGACACACTCCTACAGGCTCAAGAAGTTCAGCAACCCCAAATAGTATAAACTCACAGAAATCTATGCCCAGACACATGAGAAGAACCCAAAGGGTGGAACTGGGTGGTATATCAATATTTAAGAGGAAAAGGACCAACAGAGAGGAAGGGAAACACCCACCTACGCCCCCACCCCCAAAAAAAGAGCCTGGAGAGAGTGAGATATCAAAAAGGAAAGAAGGAATATCCAGCATAGCCAAATTCCTTACTAAAGGACATTAAAGGCAAATTTGTTATCAATATGATCAAAATAGGATTTCATATTGCAAGTCATTAGGGTAGGAAGCATTCCTTAATGGTTTAAAGCAAAGCTCTGTTGTCAGACAGACCTGGCTTTAATTTCATGTTCATCTAATTATCTGACATAGCACAAGTAACTTAAATTCTCTGAGATTAGGTTTCATCACTTGTAAAACATGGTATTAAAGACCATATCTGTTTCTGAATTCTACGATACTTAAGTACAGTGCTTAACAGATACTGGGTATATACATGCTGAAAAAAATTGATAAATGAATGAATGGATGGACAGAGGAATTATGGAAGAATTAAAGGACAGTCTTCTTGCTGCTGGCTGCTGCTATTGGATTTTTTTTGTTATTATGTTATGTTAATCACCAGACATTACATCATTAGTTTTTGATGTAGTGTTCCATGATTCATTGTTTGCGTATAACACCCAGTGCTCCATGCAGAACATGCCCTCCTTAATACTCATCACCAGGCTAACCCATCCTCCCACCCCCCTCCCCTCTAGAACCCTGTTTGTTTTTCAGAATCCATAGTCTCTCATGGTTTGTCTCCCCCCTACGATTTCCCCCCTTCATTCTTCCCCTCCTGCTATCTTCTTTTTTTTTTTTAACATATAATGTATTATTTGCTTCAAAGGTACAGATCTGTGATTGGATTTTTAAGAAAGTGTAGACTACCAATCTGTACACATTTTAACAAAAGTAAGTTTTTCTTAAATATTTTTAGAAGAATTTGACATTGATTTGAATTTTGCCTCTGTGAGATACCTATAGGATACTAGATAAAAAAAAAAAATGCAAAAGAACCTAAAAAACAAGAATGTAGAACATTGTTATTAGTGAAAAATTTAAATAAGATGCAAATTTTAGGTTAATAATTAGACATTATGTTATCTAGTGAGAAAAAAATTATTTCTGAACTGAGATTAGATTAAGGTGCTCTGAGCTGCTCCTCCTATAACAGGCCCAAGATGAGAAAAAGTGTGTGTGTGCAGTGTACTATTTCACTCTTTCATTTTATTTAATAACTTCTTATCTTTCTTTCAGTTAACACAAAGCAATACCACTCAGTTGTGGTATGCAGTGCCCTGAATATAGTGAACACTTAATAAATGTTACCAACTATTTGTCTAATTGTGGAGGAACAACTTGTTGATTTTGCAAAGAATGTTCAATTTGGTATCATCTAAAAAAACTAAATGACTGACATCTTTACAATTTTAAATTCAAACTTCCAAAATTCCTTGAAAACATGTGATGCAAAATATTCTCAATCCCTACTTTATTAAATAAGGAAAAAATAAAATCTATTGCATAACCAAATGTTACAGTTATACAAAACCAATACTAACCCCATAACAATGTTGATTCAAAAGCACATAGCGTCACACAATATTGTTTTTTACATTACTGTTAATGGAATTCGCGTTTGGTATTACTTTTTAAAAGCAAGGATTTCGAAAATTTATCACTATAGAAGTTTTATCTTATGCATGCCTTTGCAGCAAAAGATATTAAAACCAATATGAAAAGTGTTTAGATACTAAGGAGATGTTTTCTTTCATCTTCCAAATACTACAAACAGAGATTCCAATAAAGAAAACCACAAGTTTGCTGAAGTTTAAAACATCTGGGGGATATCTTAAGATACTCATTCTTAAGAGCTCCAAGTTAAAGAACAGCCTGAAGGGTAGATGATAAATCTGCTATAAAAGTAGAAGTGTGTTTTTAATCCCTTTGAATATAAACAGACTTTTAAAAAAAAAAAAGGAACTATAATTCGAAAGCAAAGTGCCAAGAGACAAAAATGTTCCATAAAAGGAAACTTTAAAAATAAACATTAGGGCTCAATTATAAAATAAAAAGAACTTAATTATTAAATAATCATGAGAATATAATGATTTTAGGACATTAGCAACCAGAAAGTAACTGTCAATAATCCTTTGTAATTGCTATTGAAGCGTATTGAGTGATGGGTTCAGATTACAAATATTCTTTTGTAAAAGATGTTTCCCCAGCTGTAAATTCTCCATAATAAACTCTCAGAAGCTATTGTAAGAAATAAATGGATAATTTATATTTTAAAAAACTGAAGATATATCTTTTACATCAAGTTAAGGTAATATTAAGGCAAAAGTCTGTTTCATAAAAAAAATTATTTGCCAAAATACACAATATAGAATGTATCAGGGCATGATACATAAAATCCTAAAACTCATATATATATATATATTCTTTTTCATATCTATTTTCTTAAAGTAAGCTCTACGCCCAACATGGGGCTTGAACTCGTGACCCCGAGATCAAGAGTCATATGCTCTACTGACTGAGCCAGCCAGGTGCCCCTAAAACTCATATTTTTTTTCCAGAATTTACATTAAAACTGCCCATAAAGCTTATTAATTGAAGAGCGTATTCATGCTATTTTTAAAACAGCCGCCAATACTGGACTCAATACAATGTGAAATATATTCTTTTCAGTACATACCAAATTTCGAAAGTAAAAACTTTGAACCAACTATCATCAGCCAATTGGGAAGCAAAAGCAAACAAGACAAGATAAAATAGGCAAAGCCCTGAATTTCCAAGTTATTTAGCTACTACAGAAGAGTGCCCTAACAAGATATACTGATATATAATTTAGAGGTAAATCTGTTTCCCACATTTCAAAGATTTAAATTTAAATTTACATTACATTGACAATAAACTTCACCAAATCCGAACATTTTTAGTACTTTTGAAATGCAATAACTCTAAAATGAGAATAAAGGACAATTAATCCAACGCATAACTGATTTTTAATTAGACAAAGAATTACTCTTTCTGGAGGGGAGGGGAGGTCAGAAAGCTTTCTCTATAAAAGGCCAGGTAGTAAATAATTTAGGCCTTTGTGGGTAAAGAGAAAACTCAAGGATATCTTTTAGGTGGTTGGAAAACAAGAGAGAAAACAAATTTCCAAAAAAATTTTTGCTGATAAAATTAAAAATATAATTGAATAGTGTTTTATTTTTTGCTTGCTAGTCTGTTTTGTAATTCAGGTCTACTAATAAGAATATAATTCTTTTGGGGAGAGTAACATTTCATTTCATTGGTGTTCAACGTTACTGTTCCCTATCATCAAAAATGACTGCAAATGTTCATCTGTTAACGTTGATCTATTATGAGATTTTACATATTTCAACTTTGAAAATGTCTTTTCACACAAATAGATACTGCCAAATACTGATATCAATCCACAAGCATATGATTTTAATTGAGTATATTCATCACATAGAAGGCATTTATAAAATTCTATTATGGGAGTCTCTTGATATTTGCCTTTTAGCATTGTCACTACCTTGTAGATTAATCACTTCCAACTCAAAATTAGATAGAGGTTCCTCAATTGCATTGTTAGAGGATTTAAAATAAGGAAGCATCCTTTGCACTATCATCAAGTTCTGAAAAATACTCCTGAAACTACTGTTTCAGCCTGAAAATTGTATCTGCTATAAATAGTGTGAGAATGGAGATACTACTTCTTGTTTTAACTTCTGACACAATGAGACATACATAAAGTAACTTGACATTATTCACGATTCAAACTATAGTAGTTGCTGTCAAATGACCACTATGGTATAAGTTTCAAATGTTTAAGTGCTAGAGGCCTCACAATTAGACACTATCAGTACCATTAAGAAACAATGTAAAGACTGAAGCAACAGGTAATTTCCAAAGCCATATCATGTACTACAAAATCACTTAACAGAGCTTCTCATCTCAAAAACTTTGACTCTTGACTGTGAACTCAAAATAACTGCAGCAATCATATGGTAGGGCAAGTCAAATAGCTCAAATTTCTGACAAAAGCTTATGGAACTATCTCTTCATGAGATCAAATGAAGCTCACTGCTTATATTACTAGTTCAATTTAAATGACAGATCCAAATATTTTCCACAATTTTGTAATTATAATAACAAAATGAATAACCATAAGCTTTAAAACCTTACATTTTCCCAAACTCTGTAAATGTGTCCAATTAACTTTTTTCTGTACCACATGTATTTTTACCACCATCAGCTATAACATCTCTTAAGGGATTACACCTCAGACTATATACTAAAATTGTGTTTTCTTAACTTCTTTGAAAATAGTCTTGTCTCCAGCTGCTTGATCGAGACTTTCCACGCAGGCTAATTAATGCTCCAATCACCTGAAACTCAGTATCACCTCCGAATAAAAGACAACTGAACACTGTCAGTAAATATCTACTGACTCGCCAAAAGCTAAGGAAAACCACTCAAAATCATTATCTTCTTCTTTAACTGACTGTTGATGTTGCTACCAATGTCCTCAATTGTTAAAGCAACTATTGCCACCAAAAAACCGATGACAGTCTTAAATTCATTTTCTCTAAACACATTTCTTTGCCTACTAAATAAAACACAGTTTAGTTAAGTCACCACTGCTAAATGGCTCTCATTGCCTGGCTAAGAAATTAGACACTCCCAAACCTTACTTTGGGTGTAGCTTCATTTTGATTTTTTGTGTGTATATGTGAAAAAATTCTGTTGTGATAAGCTATTATACTTTAAATTTTCTAATTGTCATACAAATTGCTTTCCTGTGAGTTTGGAATACTGTAAGTGCTTAGCCTAGTAATGGCAATCTATATGGTAGTCTTTTAATAGAGCTTAATAAACCTAATATTTTACCATCTAATTTAATAAAATAATCCATAGTTCACTATCCCTTAAAAACCAGGAGATTCAAAGTCCCCTTTTCTCTCCTTTTCTTGTTTTCACATGATGGGCATGTACTAAAAATAAAAAATAAAGTGTTATGGCATAGTAACACATGTGACACTTAAAACACCATTGAATAACTGTTTCACTGGGATGTGTAGTATGCCAAGCAGCAGTGTGAAGCAATGAGAATGCCACATCAAATCTTCTGTAGCTACTCAACTCTGCCATAGTGATGGGAAAGCAGCCACAGATAATACATAAATAAATGAGCATGAGTACATTCTAATAAACTTTAATTATAGACAGTGAAATTTGAATTTCAATAACTTTCACATCATAAAATATTCTTCTTTTTACTAATCATTTAAAAATATAAAACCCAGGGCACTTGGGTGGCTCAGTTGGTTTAGCGCCTGACTCTTAATTTCAGCTCAGGTCATGATCTCAGGATCCTGGGATCAAGCCCCATATGGGGCTCCACACTCAGCAGGGAGTCTGCTCAAGGATTCTCTCCCTCTCCCTTTGCCCTTCCCTCACTTATACACGGGGACGCTCTCTCTCTCTTCTAAAATAAATAATCTTTAAAAATATATATAAAATATAAAAATACCATATATATACCATATATGGTGTGTGTGTGTGTGTGTGTGTGTGTGTGTGTGTGTGTGTGTGTATATTCTTAGCTTACAGACCACACAAAAACAAGGGGTGGGACAGATTTGGCCCACAGGCTGTGGTTTGCCAACCCCTGCTTTAAATAAGTTACTTATTCTCTTGGGCTCAGTTTACTCTTCCACAATAGGTAAATAAAATAATGATTGTTATACCTATTTACCACGGAGGGAAATGAAAAGGATCATCAAAGATAATATGTGAACAGGTTATGAAACTATAAAACAAATGAGTATCAACAAATTCTATTTTACATTCACAAAATATTGATTATACAACATTCAATGTATTATGCAGTCAATTCAATTCCATAAAGATAACAAAACAAACACTAAGCATTTACCCATAAAATACACAGGCACTTTAGAAATACACTATGTACACATAAAACACAAATACTTTACCTACAAACTCTCTTGATAAATGTTTTATTTCAGCAACCAGTCTTTCCTGTAACTTGTTCCATACAACCAGCACCTAGTCTACCTCATTTTAGTGGGTTCATAGTTTTCCATTGTATAGCTACAACTTAATCTCTAGAATAAACATTTAGGTTTTGTCTAATTTTGTTTGCCTTTACAGGTAATATGAAAACAAAATCCTTACACATATATATAGTTTATAGATCAAAGGGCATTTAAGACTTAAGATTTTGATAAATAATAGAAACTATTCCTTTAAAAAGTTGGGTAATTTATACTCCCACCACATTATGGCTATTCCCTATAATCCTTGCCAATATAAGAATTATCATAACAGGTTTTGAATTCCTCCTATGACCAAGGATGAACATCCTTTCATATGTTTACCTACCATTAATATTAACTTTTCTATCCATCATCACTTCACATTGTTCATTAATAATATACAATTGTTGTTCTTATTGATTTCTAGAAGCTCTTTACATATAAAGATCTTGGACTCTGATGTACTTGGGAATTATTTCTATCAGTTGGTAAAATGTCTTCTGACTTTATGCAAACTTTTTGCCATGTATAAAAACTATATTTTTTAAAGATTTTATTTACTTATTTGTCAGAGGTAGAGAGAGCACAAGCAGGAGGAGCGGCAGGCAGAGGGAGAAGCAGCCTCCCCACTGAGCAAGGAGCCTGAGGCAGGACTCGATCCCAGGACCTTGGGATCATGACCTGAGCTGAAGGCAGACGCTTAACTAACTGAGCCACCCAGGTGTCCCCAAAAATATTTTTAATATGGGCAATCATCCACTGCAGGAAAGTAAAAATAAAAGGAACTGCAAAATAAACCCAAAGATTGTAGAAAGAAGAAATTAACAAGGAGCTGAATATGTAGAAATAGAAAATAAGGCTGCTCTACAGGGAAACAATGCCAAAGTTGGTTCTTTGAAAAGGCTAATAAAATTGGTAAGCACCTCGTCACAAAGAAGGAACAAATAACCATTAGCAGAAATGCAAAAGGGTACTTTTCTCCATTGACCATCTAAATATTAAAAGATCACAGAAAGATATTATGAATATATGTCTATGTACATATTAGACAAAATGTATAAATACTTACAAATACAAATCTTACCAAAGCTGACATAAGAATAAGTGGAAAAATCTAAAAGTTCCTTAGCTTTTTATTTTTTATTTTTTTAAAGATTTTATTTATTTATTTGACAGAGAGAGACACAGCGAGAGAGGGAACACAAGCAGGGGGAGTGGGAGAGAGGGAGAAGCAGGCTTCCTGCGGAGCAGGGAGCCCGACGCAGGGCTCTATCCCAGGACTCTGGGATCATGACCCAAGCCGAAGGCAGACGCTCAACGACTGAGCCACCCAGGCGCCCCTTCCTTAGCTTTTTAAATGGAATATTCCCAAGAAAGAAAACTCCAGGTCTAGAGAGAATTATCAGTGAATTCTTCCAAATATTTAAAGCATAGACAAACCATAGGCACAATAGTCCAAAGAGCAAAAAGGATGGGAACACCATAAAGAGTATCCACATTAAAATGAAGAAGTCTATTCATGAAATGATATCATGACGAGAGTGAAAAGAACCAAGTCAGAGAAGGCATTTACCAAATAAGTCATAACCTGAATATACAGAGAATTCCTGTGAACTGTTCAAAGATTATTAATAGAAAACTGGAAAAAGGAACTTGGAATTCATAAAGAAAGTATATCGAAATGGTCAATATACAAATAAGAATATCCTTAACTGAGGCACCTGGGTGGCTCAGTTGGTTAAGCGGCTGCCTCTGGCTCAGGTCATGATCCCAGGGTCCTGGGATCGAGCCCCCCATCGGGCTCCCTGCTCTGCGGGAAGCCTGCTTCTCCCTCTCCCACGCCCCCTGCTTGTGCTCCTGCTCTCGCTGTGTCTCTCTCTGTCAAATAAATAAATAAAATCTTAAAAAAAAAAAAGAATATCCTTAACTTTATTAGTGGTCATGGTCAAGGAAATATAATTAAAACTATAATGAGATACCACTAGTCACCCACTCACCAGTATGGTTAAAACAAAAATTTTAAAGACTGAAAATACCAGTGGAACAACTGGAAACTTCAGCCCTGCTAATGGGAATATAAAACTTCGGAAATCTCTTTTGATAGTACCTAGTAAAGTTTAAGACAAGGACACCCAGTGACCCAATATTTCCATTCCTATGTGTAATTCCAACAGAAATTGTGTGCACATGAACACCAAAGACACATACAAGAATGTTCATTACTAGCATTATTTGTAACAAAGCCAAACCTGACACAACCCAAATACACATCAACGATAGAATATAAAGTTAAACTGAGATGGATTTGTACAGTGGAATTGGATAGAGAAAAGAAAATGAACAAAGCACTACTACATAAAATGATGTGGATAAATCACACCAACAGAGAGGAGCCAGAGAAGCCAGAAACAAAAAATACACACTATATGATTCCATTTATTTAAAGTTCAAAATAGCAAAGCTAATCTCTGGTGTTATAAGTCAGGATAGTGGATACCTTTGGGGAAAAAAGGAGGGGGGCCAAGGGTGTTTCTGGGCTCCTGGCCAAGTTCTATTTCTAGAACTGGTTGGTGGTTAAACAAGTATGTTTACTTTGAGGTAATTCTTTCAGCTGTACACTTATGATTTGTATACTTTTCTATGTGTGTTATACTTCAATTCATAAAAAGTTAATAAAAGAAGAATGAATGTTGAGTTTTGCAAATGCATTTTTAGCATCTATGAAAATAATCATATAAAATTTCTCCAAAAATCAAATGGTACATCAGTCTGGGTCCAATCAAAAGATTAAAACCACACAATAAGTTAAACTGGGAAATTTTAACATAAAGAATTATTAACTATGATAAAAAAAGAAAGCTCCATATGGTACTCCAGGGCTGACTGAAGAGTACCCAAGGAAGGAAAAATTTATAAAGGATCAGACCTGATTTGAGAAAGTGTGGCTCAGCCACCAGATAGCAGAGTTCATTGGTTTAGCTGGTCTGGTGCTGTTAAGCAAACAACAGAAACCCTCTGGGAAGCAGTTGGAGAAGCACAGTAAATCATATTAATAGATCCCCTAATTCTGAACTATCCTTTCATTTTGGAATAAACCCGACTTGTACTAGTCTCTTGATATCTGACTGTATTCAGTTTATATTGCTCTTAATTTATCATTCGTGACTCTTTGTATTAAGAAAAGTATTAAAAACATATTTTTGTATGTTAATTCTGTAATCACCGACCAAGTCAATGTTGGTTTCTAATTATTTTCCACTTGTTATTTTTTGTTTTACAAAAATATAGTAATTTCACCTGCAAATAATAGTTCCTTTCTTTACCATTTCTATATCTATTTTTATCTGAGTATCATGATCTATGTTATTAAAAAGTCAACTCGTCTGCTGGGCTGAGAATATAAGGAAAGCAGCAAGGGTGGATGGAGAGAGACTCAGTAAGAGGCCATTATAATAATTCAGGTAAAGGATGACAGTGGCACAAAGCACGAAACAGATGGTTACAGCAGGGTAGATGGTAAGAAGCGATATATTTCAAAGGTGGTCCAGCAGAATGTGTGAAGACCTGGATATGTGCTATAAGAAAAAGAAGAATCAAGAATACTTTTAAGGTTTTTAGCCTAAACAACAAGGATAAAGTTGCCATCAAGTGAAACAGAGAAGCCTGCAGGTGGAACAGTTTGGGGAGGGGGCAAGGGAGATAGGGAGTTGAGTTTGGATTTGTTGAGTTTTGAGTATAAAAAAATACAAGCACAATCATTAAATAAATGCTGAAAGAACAAATCAGCCAATCAATCTCTCAAACATGACTGATTCTCCAATATTCCAAAATTGCTATGATTAAGGACACAAAGAATTATGCCATGGCGAACAGTACTTCACTACAAAGAAATGATTCTTTGAGTCCCACAAAAAGAATAGACTTCACAACAGGAACTATCCCCCCATGGCAGAAACTGGCCTATATAGCCTGATGTTGATGTCAAGTGCAAAAAGAACCAAAATGCAGGCTTTCCTAAGGCAGAACCAAAAGGTCAAAATTCCCCTACAGTATATTACACATGATCTTTGTAAATTAAAAAAACCGGTAAAGAACTAGCATACTTTGTATGGCAAACCAACAGTAAGCTCACAATAGTTCCAGATAGATAGATAGAAAGTGAAGAGAGAGACAGATCCACGTTAAATAAATCAATCTGAGAAAAAGGAAAAAAAATCCCATAGTTCGTGGTGGTACTGATTTAGTGCTTTGTGACCAAGAAAGAACTGGCAAAGTTCACCTCAAAAAAGATAATTTGTATCAAAATTCTGAACTATAAGATCTTCATATTTTTCATTATGATATACTTCATTATTCCATGCTACCTCCTTTCATTTCTGCAAGAAAAGTCATGAGGAAAATGCAGTAGGCAAAATGCAGATGAGAAAAATGAAGTAGGCAATCACTGTGACATGTATAAAGGTAGCCAATATTAGAAATGGTATCTCCCAAATCCCTTGCCAACTACCTAACTTTCAAAGAATTTCTCATTTTGTAAAGTTGTAATACTAAATTAAATATGAGGTAACAAAAAAACTATAGAAATTTAGCACATTATCAAAATCCCAATGACTTTTTCTGCAGAAAAAGAAAAATATCCACCTTAAAATTCATATGGAATCTCAAGGGACCCCCAAAGAGACAAAACAATCTTGAAAATGAACAACAAAGCTAGAGGACTCAAACTTCCTGATTTTAAAACTCACTATGAAGCTGCAATAATCAAAACAGTGTGTACTGGCAAAAACACAGACATATAGGCCAATGGAATAGTATAGAGAATCCAGGAATAAACACTCACATATATGGTTAATTGATTTTTGACAAGGATGCAAAGACCATTCAATGGAAAAACAAAAGTCTTTTCAACAAATGGTGCTGGGAAAAGTGGATATTTACATGCAAAGAAACAACATACAGAAAAAATTAATCCAAAATAGATTTAAGGTATAAATTTTAAGAGCTACAACTACGAAACTCTTAGAAAAAAACATAAGGCGGGGCACCTGGGTGGTGGAGTCAGTTGAGCCACCAATTGGTTCAGTTCTGGTTGTGATCTCAGGCTCATGAGATCAAGTCCTGGGTCAGGCTCTGCACTCAGCATGGAGTCAGCTTTAGATTCTCTTACCCTCTCCCTCTGCCCCTCCCGCTCATGATCTCTCTCTCTAAAATAAAGAAAGCTTTAAAAAAAAAAATGGGGTGCCTGGCTGGCTCAGTCAGTTAAGCATCTGACTCTTGGTTTTGGCTCAGGTCATGATCTCAGGGTTGTGAGATCGAGCCCCATGTGGAGCTCTGCACTCAGCAGGGAATCTGCTTGAGATTCCCGCTCTACCTCTTTTTCTGCCCCTCCCCTTCTGTGCTCTCTCTCTCAAAATAAATAAATAAAATCTTTAAACAAACAAACAAAAAAGAAAGCAAGAAAGAAAAAACATAAGGCAAAAGCTTTATAACACTGGATTTGGCAATGGTTTTTTGGATATGACACCAAAAGCATAGGCAATAACAAAAATAGATAAGTTAGACTTCATGAAAATTAAAAACCTTTGTGCATCAAAGACAGTACCAA
This sequence comes from Zalophus californianus, assembly GCF_009762305.2. Lineage (NCBI taxonomy): Eukaryota > Metazoa > Chordata > Mammalia > Carnivora > Otariidae > Zalophus > Zalophus californianus. The sequence continues at coordinate 34,901,781 of NC_045609.1, read as the reverse complement.
CAGAGTAAAAAGACAACCACAGAATGGGAAAAAATATTTATGAATCATATATATGATAAGAAAATAATATCCAGAATATATAGAGAACTCCTAAAACTCAACAACAACAAAACAAACAGCCTGATTCAAAAATGGGCAAAGGACTTGAATAAACATTCCTCCAAAGAACATATACAGATGGCCAAAAGCACAAGAAAATTCCAACATCACTAATCATTAGGAAAATGCAAATCAAAATTACAAGATACTACCTCACACCCATCAGGAAGCCTACTATCAAAAAACTGGAAAACAACCAGTGTTGGCAAGGATATGAAGAAATTAGAACCCTTGTACACAGTTGGTGGGAATGTAAAATGGTATAGCCACTATGAAAAACAGTACAGTGGTTCCCTCAAAAATTAAAAATGGAATTATCATATGATTCAACAATTTCACTTCTGGGTATATATACACACAAAAAATTAAAAGCAGGGTCTCAGATATTTGTATAGCCACATTCAAAGCAGTATTATTCACAAAAGCGAAAACATCAAAGCCACTCAAGTGTCCACTGATGGATAGACAGATAAGCAAAATATGGTATATATGTAGAATGCAGTATTATTCAGCCTTAAAAAGGAAGGGAATGCTGACATAGGCTACAACATGGATAAACGTGGAGAATATTATACTAAGTAAAATCAGCCAGCCACAGAAAAAGACAAATACTATATAATTCCATTTATATGAGGTGCTCAGAGTAGTCAGAATCATAGAAACAGCAAGTAGAATGGTGGTTGCCAGGGGCTAGAGGACAGAGGAGAAGAGGAATGACTGCTTAATGGGTACAGCGATACAGCTTTATAAGAGAAAGAGTTACAAAATGGATGGTGGTAATGGCTGCACACCAGTATGAACGTATTTAATACCACTAAACCTACACTTAAAAATGATTAAGATGGTAAATTTTATGTTATGTGTATTTTACCAAAATTAAAAAATGGGAAAAAGTTAAGCAATGTAAAATAAAAATACTTTTTAAAAAAATTAGTATTTCAGTAATCATAAAACTTGCCCCAGTTACTAAAAATTATCTTTAAGATTTGACCACTGCTAGTTTCCTCAAAAAATTAAAAATATAATTACCATATAATCCAGTAATTCCACTACTGGGTATTTATCCAAAGTATATGAAAACACTAATTGTAAAGATATATGCACCCCCATGTTTACTGCAGCATTATCTACAAAAGCCACCTTATGGAAGCAACCCAAGTGTCCACTGACAGATGAATGTATAAAGAAGATGTGGTATATATACACAATGGAATATTAGTCTGCCATAAAAAGAACGAAATCTTGCCATTTGCAACAACATGGAAGTATCCTGAAAGTATAATGCTAAGAGAAACACAAATACTGTATGATTTCACATGTGGAATTTAAGAAACAAAACAAGCAAAAAAAAGAGACAAACCAAAAAAATCAGACTCTTTAAATATAGAGAACAAACTGATGGTTTACCAGAGGGGAAATAAGTGGACATGAGTGAAATAGATGAAGGGGATTAAGAGTACATGTATGAGGGGCACCTGGGTGGCTCAGTTGTTAAGCGTCTGCCTTCGGCTCAGGTCATGATCTCAGGGTCCTCGGATCGAGCCCCTCATTGGGCTCCCTGCTCCGAGGGAAGCCTGCTTCTCCCTCTCCCACTCCCCCTGCTTGTGTTCCCTCTCTCGCTGTGTCTCTCTCTGTCAAATAAATAAATAAAATCTTAAAAAAAAGAGTACATGTATGAAAATGAAGAGCACTATTATGGAACTGTTGAATCACTATATTGTATACCTGAAATTAACAAAACACTGTATGCTAACTATACTAGAATTAAAATTTTTACATACATACATACATACATAAAACTTTTAAAAAAAGATCTGACCACTGCTATGTATCCTGTATATAAGAGAATTTCATTGAGTTTATGTTAGCCTCCCATTTGCCTATAAGTCATAACAATCTAAACAATGCTTTGGTAGAAAATGCTTTCTTTTTATTATATGTGACATCAGGATTATTATTTTTTTGTTTTTATCAGCTGAAGATAATAATGAGCAAAATGCTTCTATATTCTTTAGCATATATTTTACATATGGGCCATAAAATGTATTATGAAACAGTTTCCATTTTAAGTTTGTTATTTGGCAGAAAATCTCCTACAGTGTTTAACTTATTATTATTATTTGCTACAGACTCTTCCTAAAAGCAAGAGGCAGCCCATTTTCTCCAGATGACTCATTAACAAAAGTCACAGTAGAATGAAGTGTTCCAACTTGAAATACCAACAGCTAAATATAACCTCTTCTACAACATTAGAAAATGCAGTGCCTCTCTCTTTAGTCTGTAAGAGCAATCTTAAAGGGTCACCTTAACAAAACACATTTAGCACATTAGGTGATCAACAAGAAAAGCCTGAAACAATGTATACTTTTTTAAAAAAGAAAGCATTGAGCAAAAATGGGGAAAACTTTGTAAATCACACACAAAAAAATGAAACTAATTTTTCTCCTTCTGTAGGTAAAACACATCTCTTTCATAAAAGCATTAATGCCTTAGAATATGAATACTGGTCACAAATACTAAAATTTATCTCCTGGTACCTAGTGTAAATTGATAGGCTTTTTTAGCCATTAAACAAATGACAATCTTATCAGAGATGTTTCATCTGAGATTACTCTTTTGAGGAAGAATAGTGAAATACATTGCAAATATTATAAAAATATTAAACCAAACTATTTTTTGCTGGATATTTATCTTGCATATAAATATAAATGTAAAAACAATATATGAAATAACTAATAAACAGTACTAATAATTTTTCAAAAAAGCAAGAAGAAGAACTAGCACAAAACCAAGAAAAGACAGTAGGTCAAAGTAAAAAGAAAAAGGATGAAGTAAAAAAAGGCAGTTTAACAAACAAGACAATTTTTCAGAGACAGATAAAAGGAAGAACAGAAGGAAAAAAAATTCTGGCAGCTTTTGAGTCCTTAGATTTAGTCATCCCTAAGGCCCAACTGTATCCATACTTCTGTGTGTGTGCATTTTAGTGACTTGAGTTACTAAATTCCTTTTTTAGCTAAAGCTAGTACTAGTTAGTTTTCTTGTCACATGTACCCAAGTATCTACAAAAATAAATCAATTTTGAGGTATACTATGACATCATACATTCCATCCCTTTTTCCATAAAGGAGAACTTTCTTCCCTCTATTTTAGGGGGTGGAGGTCCTTTAAAAATCATCAAAAGAAGATTCATTACAGGAGATTGCTTCAAATTTTTTGAAAAGCACCAATTTAAGAAAGTAAACTGACCAAACTTTCCTGAAGTACTCACCTCTTTAAAAAATGTACTGTTTTTAACAGAAAAATTACTTAAAAGGGAATCCAAATGGTAATCTTATTTTATTCTCAGTGGAATTACTGATGATCTTTATATTTTTCATTCTATTTTTATGTATTTTCCAAATTCTAACCAATCAGAAAGAATCATGTTATTTTTAAAATAAGGATAAATTTTAAGTAATCTTAACCTTCATCACACTTCAAAGGACATATTTGCTTGAGGCTTCATCTTCACAGTTTTGAGAGGAAATACATATTCAGTTCAATTCAACAAATATATATCAAATACCTACTATGTGTAAAGCAAAGTGTCATAACAAAAATAGTATGTAGTTCATGAAAGAAGCCATAAAAAAGACTTCAGTGAATATAGAATTTATGTAGTATAGGTATGTGTTGTATTTCTATGTGTGTGTGTAATATCTGAGTTACAATAAAGCTTAATCCAGGCTCTATGTCACAACCTCATGGTTTAATTCATTCTGATATTTTCATTTCCTAGCTACTGACATAATTTTCAAAGCACCCATTCTCCCCCATTCACTTGCAATACAAGCTTATAAAAGCTTTTCATATAAATAATCTCTTAAGGCAAAATAACTTCCATGGATATTAAGAAAGAAAAGTGAGGTGACAATATTACCCAATTTCCATCCCACTTTCTACTGTATTAAATAGTTAAGTTTCCATTCCACAGGTATATAAAGAGATACCTCTAGTATAGCTTAACCTCACTATAATATTGTAATATTGTAATAGTCAATAAATAGGCAAAAAACAGTAAGGTCATTAGGTGAAGAATTCTATAGTCAAGTTTCTAAAGTTTACTTCTATTTACTATGGTCACTTGTTTTCTAAACCACAATACTGATTTACGTGACCCCTAGCCAAAATTTGTTTTCAGTGCTGGAGAATGTGAAAACTGAAAGTTCAGAAGCTATTTAAACTCAAGAGAGTCTACTAGCTGGGTAAGTTCTAGAACTTCCACTGTGCCCCCTCTCCCAGGAACCAGACCGTAACGGAGCTGTCGGGCATTCAGGTAAGGCTTGATAAATGAGAAGGTCTCCAAGCTCACAGCTGGCCGAGGTGTTTGAAAAACAATACTTCAAATTAAATAAATGAAAATAAATACACACACACATACCTATATCTTTATCTATCTACCTATCTATATCTTGGATTGGTACAACTACTCGTCCAAGATAACCTGAGAAATCATTCCTCTCACTCACTTTTTACACCACTATGTCTGTTGATTCCACCTCTCAAAGAGCCTCCAAGTTCTACCTTTCTTCCCCTTCCATCTCAATGACATATTTCAGGACCTTCTTATTTCTTATTTAGGCTACTCCAACAAACTAATTTGCTCTAATCCATTCTTCAGAATGCTTAATCAATTAGCTCTCCTATTTAAAATCATCCCCATCACCTACTAAAATAAATCTAAACTTATCAGCGCATATATGTAATACAACCTGGTTTAATGCCTTAATATCTGCTGAACCCACTCTCAGTTCCCCAACTCAGGCACTATGGTTCAGTCATATTGAGGTCTTCCCATAAAATGTTTTCTCATGTCTCTGCATGTCTTTTGAAGACCGTTCACAAGTACAACCATGCCACACACATACCTTCCTAACTGTGTACTGTTTTTTTCTTTAAGATTTTATTTATTTATTTATTTATTTGAGGGCGAGAGAGTGACTGCGCACACAAGTTGGGGTAGAGTTGGGGTAGGAGAAGGGGAGGGAGAGAGAGAATCCTCAAGCAGACTCCCCACTGAGCACGGAGCCCGAAGCAGGGCTCCATCCCAGGACCCTGAGATCATGACCTAAGCTCAAATCAAGAGCCAGCCATTCGGGCGCCTGGGTGGCTCAGTTGTTAAGCGTCTACCTTCGGCTCAGGTCATGGTCCCAGGCTCCTGGGATCGAGTCCCACATTGGGCTCCTGCTCGGCGAGGAGTCTGCTTCTCCCTCTCGCACTGCCCCTGCTTGTGTTCCCTCTCTGCTGTGTCTCTCTCTGTCAAATAAATAAAAACTCTTTAAAAAATAAAAAGAGTCAGCCGTTTAACCGACTGAGCTACCCTGGCACCTCTCTGTGTATCATTTTTTATAACTAGCATCATATTTGTCTTGAAAGACTCCGCTTAAGGCATCATTTTCTCGGTGAAGCCTACTTTAATTGTTAATCTTCCAATCCTAAAATAGATATCTCTCCTCTATGCTCTCAGAGATCCTTTTTCAAGTAATTATCATAACACTTATCACTTGTTTATAGAATCACTAGCTGTGTGATTGCTCAGGATTCTCTATGATTCAGTTTGCTCACCTGTACAATGACTAACAGTATGTATACTGAAGGACTTTTATAAGAATAAATCCAGGAAGTGCCTAACACTTAATAAAAGTTCTAGTAAATGACAGATATATTTTGTTATTAATATTTTTCTCAAAGGCAAACACTTTAGCATTTATCTTCCTTACTCTAGCAGCTAATCCAGTACTTGGCAAAAAGTAAGCTGCTATACATTTGCAAAGTGAACAAATCCATGTTTCAGAAGGATGACTCCTGTAGCTCTATAGAAGGTGGAATGGAGGAAGTCCTGCAACAGATCCTGCAGGACCTCAGGAAGAAGGAAGAAAATCACTTTTAGGGTGTTTCTAAAACTAAATACACATTACACGGAGATTCAATATTTGGTGCCTCAGTTGAGAATAACTACCGAAAGAAGCTTCTCTTTATTAAGAAGGGGTGGAGGTGGGTGGATGGGAATCCAATCCCTCATGTGTTAATGGGATAGGAAAGGCAGAAAGAAAGAGCAACTGGAGAAATGCAGCGAGAGGAATGGGCAACAGGATTCAATGCAAGAGATGATGATAGGGGCAATAAACTTGAGAGCAGCAAAGACGGGTGAGACCTGAGAGACATCTCAGATGATAAATAAGAGCTGGCAAACAATCTGCTTCTGAAGGTTTAAGGAGTAGAACCAAAGATCACTGAAAACGTCTACTATGATGAAAAAAACTTAATTGTGATAAAAAGTCAAGAAGCAAGGCATGCAATTAAACTGACCCAGGTTTAGAAACTGGCAAGGTCAGGGACGCCTGGGTGGCTCACAGTTGGTTAAGCGTCTGCCTTCGGCTCAGGTCATGATCCCAGGGTCCTGGGATCGAGTCCCGCATCAGGCTCCCTGCTCAGTGGCGAGCCTGCTTTTCCCTCTGCCTGCCACTGCCCCTGCTTGTGTTCTCTCTTTCTCTCTCTCTCTCTCTCTGGCAAATAAATAAATAAATAAATCTTAAAAAAAGAAGAAGAAACTGGCAAGGTCAAAAGGGAGAGAGAACTGAAGGCAATTTTAAAATGTAGTTGAAACAACCAACCACGCCACTCAGGCTAAATAAAGAGAATAAAATAAAAATAAAAGGAGCTAAAAAGAAAGCGGATACAAAAAATTTTTTAAAGCAGTCAAGGCAAGGACTAGGTTCAGAATGTGGAAACAGGGCTGCTGAAGTGGAATGGATATAAAGCTAGTTACAATAGAGGAGTTTAAGAAGTGTAGTAACTGGTGCTGGAAATATCATCCACACAAGAACTAAGAGGGCAAGATTAAAGAGAATATTTGTAGAACAGGTACCAAAGTTTTCAAAGAATGTGAAGGGGTATAAAAGGATGACACTCAAAAAGCTTCCCAACAACCTTTCCTAAGCATGATCTAGTGTTTGCCTTTTGACTTAAGAAGTTATTTAGTTTGCTTCTACTTCCTCTAACTTAACCACTGTCTTCCAGAACAAAACTTCCTTATTTTCTGGTATTTTTTCAATAGAAAGTTCAGTTTGCGGGACAGCCGGGTGGCTCAGTCGGTTAAGCGTCCACCTTTGGCTCAGGTCATGATCCCAGGGTCCTGGGATCAAGTCCCGCATGGGGCTCCTTGCTTGGCGGAGAGCCTGCTTCTCCCTCTGCCTGCTCTGCCTGGCACTCCCCCTGCTTGTGCTCTCTCTCTGACAAACAAACAAATAAATAAAAGAAACTTCAGTTTGTCATGGCCAGAGAGTACATTCTACATGAGGTGACTTTCACATACGATAAAACAAAAATAGCAACAAAAAAATCTGAGTTGACACTAAACAACACTTACTTAATGATCTTATAGTAGAAGATTATCAATGAACAATTATTCATTCTACAGGTTCTGGTAAGAGAATGACTTAAATGAAAACAAGAAAAAAACTTCATGTATATATTTGATATGGTCATGAACACATAAAAATACATGTTTTCTGGGAAACTTCAGTTTGTTATCATCATATATCAATGATTATTCTTATTGTTATGTACAGTTTTAAAAGCAACAAAACAATTTCTTATTAAAGTGGTTAAATCCAAAAACGAAATAAAACAAAATCTTGCAACCCTTAAAAGCATAGGGAATTATTACAATTTAAAGCCACTGATAATATTTAGTACGTTTTAAACCATCCAACTACAGTGTCTTTTCATAAGTACATTGGAATCACCATGCAATTTTAATCCATATGCTTAAAACCTCTTTCACAGTTTACAGGAACAAAGCAGTTTTGATTCACAAACAATGCCCTGCAGTCAAATACGCTCATGAGGTATTAATTTACAACTTCATCTGTGATCAGTTAAACTCCATGTGAAATCTTAAACATCCTTAAAAAGCTCACCACAAATAGTTCAATAAGAGATTTTTTGGTTAACATTACTTTAACAAAAAACATATAAGATTAAATTCTATTGTAAAATAAAACCAAATGCCACTTGCTTTTAAGGATAAGCCACTAACAAAACAATCTTTTAAACTGTCACCTTTGCATCTAAAATATTAATTAAAAATGTAATGCCAGTATCAAAAACATATGCTTCAAAGTTTTGGCAAGACAAGCCACAGATAAAAAGAAAAACCAGTTTCATGAAGAAAATGTACATATTTCAACAAATAAGATGTTTCTTTAATCAGTCCTAAGAGCCAGACTTATTAAAACGTCAGGTCAACCTGAATCATACCAAAACAAAAGATTAAAATTACCAGTTTCACCAAATAGCTAAAACGTCAGATCCACCGAAGTTATGGACGAAGACAACACTAATGAAAGAACATGATATAAATATCCAATTCAGCTTATTTTAGTAAAAAACAATAATTACTAACTTCTCAGAAAACTGCAGTTTTGAGCTTTAATATTTATGTAATTTGAACTTGAGAACATTTATTTACTTAGGATTTCTTTTAGCTAAATACAAGTAATGTTTTATTTTGATTGGTTTTTTAAGACAATCAGAGGAATTATTACCGCATATAACAAAACATCCAAGGCTAAAACAGGTCTGGGATTAATTTATAACTCATCATTTGAGGCCTTGGTTCTAGCCATGTTTTCCCTGTGCCATCCTTAGTGTGATAACTTTTGTCCCTTAATGGTTCAAAACCAGCTACAATTTTTCCAAGTATCACTTTACTTAATGTCCAAAGTTCAGAAGAAAGACTGCCCCTTCTTTATATCTAACAAGAAAAAAAGGGAAAACTTTCTCACTAAACTTCAGGTGTTGCTGGCCACTTGACACTAAATCAATCACTGGAAAAGGGAATTAACTAGCCAAGATTGGTTTAGATTAATTCAGATTCAGCCCCTGAAGGTAAAGAAGAACCCAGCTTCCCATAAAGCACATTGCTATCTAGTGAGCAGTGAAAGCTGAAGTATCAAGTTAACTGTATCAGAAATGAAGAATCAAATCAATGCTATTCTCACACATTACATATATAATAATATACAAAAGTCATTATTTCCTTTACATGCTTCAAATGAATATTACATATGCCAATGTGCCCAACTCTTTTTATAACCATTAATATCTCAATTCTGACCAAATGAACATCTAATCAGGAAATTACTACATAATGCAATAATTTTCCACCTACATTAAGAAAGACAAAATAAGATAAAAGCAATAATTCAAAATATGTCACACTTTAAGTAAAAACCAAGGGACAGAATACATACACAAACTCTGATTCCTCCTGAACCCCAACTAAAATTACTCTCAAAGACAAAAAGGAAACCCTGGTGACAAAAATTTGGATACTGTAAAGCAGAGTGAGGAACAATGATTATTAACTCAACAGACCCAAGAAAGCTGAATCCTAAACAGAAGTGGAGAAAGGCAGAAAAAAACTGGGAAGCAATCAAATTTACACTGTCATACTCCCAAAAGGCACTGACTGGCATTAGGAATCTTTAGAAATGGGAGGGAAGGCAGGACGTAAATGTTGCAGGCAGACTTCCAGAGCCCATCCTGGACTCAGCACATCAGGGCAAATAACCTCTTTCTTATCCAGGCAAAAGACTAAGGAGGTCCATTTTCTGAAGAGGATAAAAAGAGGGCAAAAAATACATTGAAGTATGAGGATTAACAGAAAGATGACACAATAAACTTTGGGATCTCCCAATATTTTTCTCTTTCTTGATTCCAGAAGGCAGTTAGGAAAGGAACCTTCCTATAATCGAACTAGTTTAAGAAACAACCTAATGATAGCAACATGGAATTCTGCTACAAAACAGCCCAACCAGATCATTTAACAGTGACACAAACAGTTTGTCATTTCTACACATCCACAGTACATTTCCTGTCTGTCTTCCAATTTCCCACCCTTAAAAATAAGCAAAGAGACAAATATCACCAGATACTTAAAGAAAATCTCTACTGTGAAAGACTGAGGCCAAAATAAACAAAAATTAAAAATGACACCTTGGAGGAAAGAGAGACATACGATGGGACAAAAGCTTGAGAAAAACTTTATCTTATTATTAATATCTTCAGAGAGATGACAGGAGATATTGCATCCATGAGACAAGAACAGATGCTACTAAAAAACAAAACAAAACAAAAAACATTAAATAAAAACCCCTTGAAATAAAAATGACAGTAAATTTCTCAAAAAGCAAAATAAAATTAGAAAAGTAATTTAGAGGACCAGTCCAAGATGTCCAATGACCAAATAACTGGAGTTCAAAAAACAAAGAATGAGAGAGAGAACAAAGAAAATAGGAAGAAATCAAATAAATGATTCAAGAAAATTTCTCAGAACTAATGGACATGATCCATGTCAAAAGAATCCATCACCAATGTGTCCAACAAAATGGATGAAAAGAGACCCCTACAAAGACATTATCAGGACAAAGAGCCTAAAAGGCTTTCCCTTTTGTAGAATAAAACAAATGTTTCAAACAAAGGATCAAGAATCAGAAGGGCATCAGATTTCACGGCAGGAACACTGAAAGCCAGAAGATAATGGAGCACTGCCTTGGAAATACAAACACAATTTTGACAAAAAAATAAGTAAATAAATAAATAAAAATGAAACTAACTACTGAGACTTAAAATAAAAATGGCCTTGCACAAAAAAGGTCTGCTTTAAGTAAGTTGGTTTTATGACAGCTAGGACCCTAAGAGTGGAGTAAGATCACTCAAATCTGAGCAACTCTAAATATTTCAATTCTACACGAAGGGAAAAAAATGGAATTGTAGTTCAAATCAGGATGCTTCCAACTTTCAGTTTGAAATTTCTGACAAGAATGTCTAATGTTCATGGGACACTTTCTTCCTCCTATTGGAAATCATGCAAAATCAAGGAAAACGAAAACAGCACTTTATTTTCAGTAAAATTAGGAACATATCAGAAGGTATTGTAAATCAATGAGGTAGAGATGGAATAATCGTTGATGGTATGGGACAACCAAAAACATACACTGTAAGCTGCCATGCAGTAGGAAAAAAAGCACAAAGTGGTAACAGAGTCCAGTGATAGAAATTCACTAAAAATAGGGGCGCCTGGGTGGCCCAGTCATTAGGCGTCTGCCTTCGGCTCAGGTCGTGATCCCAGGGTCCTGGCATTGAGCCCTGCATCGGGCTCCCTGCTCCGCGGGAAGCCTGCTTCTCCCTCTCCCACTCCCCCTGCTTGTGTTCCCTCTCTCGTTGTCTCTCTCTCTGTCAAATAAATAATTAAAATCTTAAAAAAAAAAAAATTCACTAAAAATAGCCTACAAAATAACGCTTTTTGAAAGTGAGGGGAATACCATGAAATGCATAACTATACCACTAATTTGCCAAGTGATAACTAAGACAAAAATTCCACTCTCACCACAACCATTTAGCATCACACTTGAATACTAGCCAACACCATTAAACAAAATGAAGGAAACCAGAGGAATAAATATTGGGAATCAAGAAATAAATCTATTACTACTTAAAACTGTTATTATTGCACAGCTTAAAAATTTTTCAAAAAAATTTAACAAAAAACTTATAAAACAGTAAGAGAAGGTGGTAAGGTACATGGGTAAGAAAAATAATGCATAAAAGTCAGGAACTTTCATTTATATAAACCAAAACCACTTTAAAAAGATCTTGATTCACAAAACCAATAAGAGATAAACTTTAAAAATATATAATACCTATGAGACAATAAATTTAAAACACTCCTGAAGGCATTAACAGAAACTTGAAGCAAAAAATGTACAAACCATGCTGTTGCTTAGGAAGACTCAATATTAATATGTCAATTTACCTTCATTTAATTTCTAATTTTAACATAATAATCATATCAAGAGCAACAGGTTTCATTTTTTTGTTGTTTTTGTGGGATGAGTGGTACAGATGAAACAACATGATAAAATTTTGAAAAATAAGGAAGGAAGGATAAACTAGGAAGCTCTAAAAAAAATAATGAAACGAGGGACAAAGCCCAATTGAAAACAAAACTTTCATGATACTTCAGTAATTAAACTGGCACACAATAATGAGCCATATCCATGGAACATGAGAAAAAGTCCAAAACAAACAATAAACATGTAAATTGGGATACAGTTAAAGTGGTATCTCAAAATAATGACAAAGAGATGAAGGATTCAATAAACAGTACGGGAAAACGAAATAACCTACTATAAAAAATAAGAGAGGGGGCACCTGGCTGGCTCAGTTGGTAAACTATGCAACTTTTCATCTCGGGGTTGGAAGTTTGAGCCCCACATTGGATGTAAAAATTACTGAAAAATAAAATCTTTACAATAAAATAGGGTCCATATCCCACACTGTGTATGAAAATAAATTAGGATGGATCAAATAAATAAGAGCAAAAAAAACAGATTTATAAGTCTTAAACAAATTCCACTATACAATAAAAATAAAATTAGCAGAAGAAAATCCGAATTATAACCTTGTAAAAACGTTTGCAACTCATATCACAAAAGGACTTACATTCCTAGCACATAAAAAGCTCCCAGAAATCACTAAAAAGACCAACAATTCCCCTAAAAAGTAAGTGTGGTGCAGAAGATATAAATAGACATTTCACAGAAAGAGAAAAGCAAATGGTTTTTAAATAAGATCCTCAACTTCACTTGTTAAAAAAAAAATACAAATTAGACATAGGCTGAAACACCACTATTTAGTGATTAAGTTGGCAAAAAGCAAAAAACAAAAAAACCCACAAAAATCAGAAGTTTAATAACTCCACTGGCAAGGTTCCAGGTTAAAGCACTCATTTTTTTTAAAAAAGGCAAGAAAGGAGGAAAAAAGAAAGAGGACAATTCTTAAAAATCACAATTATGCTAAAAGAGAAAGATTTTAAGATTAGATTTTTAAAATCCAACTAACGGCTGTTACAAAAGGTATATCAGAAGCATAAGGACACCTAATGTTCTAAAGTGAAAGAAAAAAAAAAGAATATACTGGTCAAATGTTAAAGAAAAGAAAGAAGTTGAACTGTAATTACTATTAATTAAAATAGAAAGGGATATTACATAATGATTTCCTTAAAAGTTCAGTATACCAGGGAGACACAGTAATTCTAGAAGTATGTGTGCTTAATAAACATCTCAAATATATTAAGCAAAAGTCTTAAAATCTTAAAAAGAAATTGACGAATCTAGCATCCCAGCAGATTTCTACATACCTCTTTTCATTATTGACCAGTCAAGAGTATAAACAAAAATTATATGCAAGAAATAACAATTTACAAGCCAGATCATGAGACGATCATATAATTACCTAATTAAATATATGGAACTCCTCATCTAACAACTAGAGAGCACATATTCTTATCAAGTACACATAAAACATTACAAAAGATATTAGAAGAGGAACAACAGATTTAACCCAAAGAATGTAAAAGGAAAGAAAGAAGAGCAAAAAAATCAATCAAATAGAAAACAAAGGTACAACAGAGATCAATTTAAAAACACACACACATAACTGTAGATACAGCGGAGATTAAAGAGATAAAAGACCAATGAATAACAGCAAGCAAACAAATGGGGACCTCAGTCCTACAACTCCAAAGACCTGAATTTGGCCAACAACTTAATAAGCATGGAAGCATTCATCCTTAGAACCCACAGAGAGGAATGTAATCCCACCAACGTTTTGATTTCAGCCTATGAAACCTCAAGCAGAGAACCAGCAGAGTTAAGACACACTGTACCAACTTCTGACAGAACTATGAGATTATAATTGTTGTTTTAAGCAGCTAAACTCTTGGAAATCTGTACAGCAACAACAGAAAACTACTGCACCATCCTTGCTTGACAGTTAAGTGCTGCTCCCTAGCCTTTACTACTCCAAGATCCTATCATCCCCCTTGCTACTTAGACTCCAGTTTTGTAAAAGCATCTTCTACCATCAGCTTCCATCCACAATAAATAGCCACTCTTGAGGCTTCTCAATGATGCTGGTGCTCCCTTCACTCTACATTTCCTATTGCATTATTGACAAACGAAGTGTCTTTCTGGTTTTAATACAGTAGATCCATTCTAGCATGCTCGCTTCTGGGAGTCTTTTGATTCCTTGCTCTACTATCTGCCAGGCAGCCCTGACATCTCTACTTCATTTAATATAGGCCATCATTTCTCCCAAGCTTCCAAGAACCATCACAGCAGCATATTACAACCAGCTCCAGTGGCCCATGCCAGGAAGTTAATTGCTGTGTCACTGGAGAATGCTGTGTCACTGGAGAATTTGGCTTGACTGTTGACCAAAATCAAAGGTTTACAATATTTAGTTTGATCCTAAGTAAAAAAAAAAAAAAAATCAAAAGACTTTCCTTCTTAAGTCTTTGATAAGAAAGATGTGTAGTTTTTAATCTACCATTAAGAATATTCTGAAAGCTATAGACCTTGTCAGAATCATGCATATCCCCAGGGAAAAAAATTGCACAGAATTTTACAAAAGATTCAAAAAACTCCCTATTACAATCTGGATTCTCTAAAACAGACACTGAGATAGTTTGGGGTATAAGATGTTTATTAAGGATCAACCCCTGTGAAAAGGGGAGAAGGGACTGCAAAGGAGGAAGTCAGACTACAGTACAGACCTCACACAACCTCAGGCAACCTGGCAGGGATCTCTGGAAATATATTATTTGTCAGAGTTGTCTCAGGTAAGAACAAAATGGCTGGGCCCTTATATCTCTATCTTGCAGGAGGGGAACTGCCCTGGGAAGACTGGGGTTTATTTAGGCAAGGAGGCTTTCGGCAAAAGACGCAGAGCCTGAAGGAGCTGACAGATGAAAGCTTTCTGATTACTTTCCTCTCTACAGCCAGGCTGCAATTCCTCCTTGAAGGAGGACCTGGGCTGCAAAAGTCCATGTCTACCTCGCTTTTACTCAGGAACCTATTTTATCCATCCTAAAAATCCTCTCCTCTCTTGTACTGTCTACTTCTACTCTTTTCTACTTCTTCTGATTATACCAGTTTGCTTTCTTAAGACAAAAAGCCCAAGCATTTGTGGCCAAGTCTGCGCACTGTAAAGACCTCACAAGAGGTCTACTATAAATCATGGACAGACTGCAGCTGGATATAGGTAGAAGCCCCACTTGGAGCAACAGGACCTCAGTTTATTTGTAAATTGCTGACTAAGACTGTGTAAATGAAATAATTAGATAGGAATACTGACAAAATGATCTAACAGCAAACCAAGTAGTAGACTTCCACCAAACTGAACTGGAATTAAACACAGGATGACTTGTAATTCATCCATCACAATAAGAAGCAATAAGATAGCACTATTTGAGGGCTATAAAATTAAGCATTTATAACAGCACATTTTTATTATAATCAGAATTAGAAAATAAGGCATATTTTTAATGTTTTCATCATACACTGCATTTAAATACATCCTTCCTTCATGTAATAACATTTAAGTTCCTACTGTGTGTCAATCGCTCTTAGGAGCTAGATATAGAAGTCAAGAGGACAAAGCTCCTGCCTTCAAGGAGCTTCTACACTCTAGTTAGAGAAGTTGGATAATAAACAAGGAAACAAAGTCATTTCATATATGACTAGTGCTATGAGAAGTGTCATTTGAACTGAGAACTAAAAGAAGTCCAAAAGAACCATAAGGAAGAGCATTCCAAAAAGAGGAGACAACATATGCAAAGGTCTCAAGGTAGAAATGAGTACCTGTTGAAATAACAAGACAAAGATCAGTGTCACTGAAACATCATGCACAAGGGTACTCTTAACAGGAGGTAAGAGTTATACTCAAAGTTTCAAGGTCAGGATCAATTACCCTTCCTCCTACCTACTCTTTTTATTGTTGTTTACTGTTAGAGAATTATGAAAATGCTTGAGACTGACAGCTGATAAGCAAACACTTTCAGATTTTGCCAGGAACTAGTAATGCTTCCCATCATTTGTTCTATTCCTCTTATATTAAAAAAAGAGAAATCTATATTTTCATAGAAACTGAAGAAACAGAAATAAAGAATGAAAAAATATCTCACATCCCTTACAAGGAAAATTAATTCTATATTTAACATTCCGTAATGCAAAAGATAGTAGCAATACTTTCCCTTTATGCAAATTATCTACATAGATTTTGACTGAGTCACATTAAAGACAGTAAACAAATCATTTGCACATCATAACATAAGTATATGCTGAATAATTAAGCTTTCCCTACATGTTACATCCCTGCAAATAATGTAGTATAAATGGATTTGCAGTGTCGGTTGGTTTCTACGCAGAAGAAACAAGTATTTGTTTGCTGGACTTAACAAAGAGAAGGTGAAGCTAAATATGACAATACCAAATGGCTTTGTCATACTAAATAATTACAATTATTAGAATAAACAAATAAGCAAAATTGCCTTAAAATATATCTGAATGAAAGTGTAAAACAAATACTTTTAATTTCTAAGCATGAAAACTTAAATGGCTAAAGTACGTGATCAGTAGAGTTAGACATAATAGTTCCAACATTAGAGATGACAATTACTACAAGATACTGTCTCCATGCTTCACATTAACAACTGTCAATGTGGAGGTATCAAAAAACCCACAACCTGATGTCAGGGTGAATATATGGTATACTAAGAAAACTTCTCAATACAGAAAGAAGCCCTATTTATAGGTAGGCTAAGTCTCATTTGTTCCTTAATCTAACATAACCAGTCCCTACATACGGTCTGGTCAGATAGAAGATTACATTGTGATCCTCTACTCCTAACTTGATGGTACATGCATTCTACCAGGCTTCTTTCTCCAAAATATTACAGCTTTGTCTACACTAAATATTGGTTGTAAGAGAATTTCTCTCTTCTTGATGATCTGTGCACAAGTGTCATAAGAAAATTTTAGCAGCTATGGTATCCAAATTTGCTGCTCTGCCACTTACTTGGTTATCACATGGATCTGAAGGGCCATAACCCCACAGAACTATCTCTGGCTGTGACAAGTTGGATCACCAGCATCTACACTGCTTTAGACTTTAAACCCTCAAATGCTTGGACTTTACTTTATATAAAGTTAGTAGACATCTGTAATTATAATTCACGATGCTCAATGATACTCAGACTGTCCTATAAATTCAAAAGAATTTCTACCAATATTTCTTATTGATTACTTTCAATTGTATAGACCAGCAGTTCTCAAAGCATGGTCCATGAATCACATGGGTCTCTAAAATTCTTGCAGGGAATCCACAGGTTAAAATTGTCTGCCTTTTTCCAATGTTATTCTTGTACATCTGTCCAGTGAAATTTTCCAGAGGGTACATAACATAACAACATCATTCTGGTGGCATGGAGTGGATGCTTGTGTATTTCGTTTTGTTCTGTTTTGAAAATTTTTTAAGGTAATACCTCTAGGGTATTAATATGTGTGTTTTCAGAGATTAAATTTGTTCTCCAAACTTCTACTGTCCTCTTATGAGCTATACCTGCTATAATCTAAGTATCTGTGTAAGGCAATATTTCATTCATGTATTTCAATCAATATCAATATTTGAACATACATATTTATATCAGATATTTCAATCAATATATTGCAACAGACTGAATGCAGAAGCAGATGAGACTCCATCTGCCTTCTATTAAGTTAGACATTAAAGAGATTTGCAAAAATGTAAAACAATACCACTCTTTTTACAGTATTTTTAGTCTGGGAAATGTAGATTTTTTTTTACAAAACTATGTTACTTATGTTACTCATGGTAATAATGGGTTTATTACAATTATCTTTAAATGTATTAATAAATAATTTCAAATGTCTCCATTTAAATTTTTAAATTAAAAAAAACTTTTTTAAGTAAACTCTACACCCAACACGGGTTTTAAATGCACAACTCCAAGATCAAGAGTCACTGTAAGTGAGCCAGTCAGGTGCCCCCTTTTAAATTTCTGATATGATAAATATCAACAGATATAACCTATTAAGCAATACGTCTGGGGCACCGGCACACTACTTTATACATGTTTAATCACTGGTTTTGTCTTCAAAATAATTCCTGTTATTGCAAAAACCAACTTTTCACCATTTTCCATTTTTAAAAAAAATTCTCTACTTTTAATTACCATCAGATTGATACCTCTTCTCCTTATTAGCATTTCATATTCCTATCGTTCTCACACAAATATTCTTACAAATGAATTGCAATTAAAACACAAACAAAGCGAACATAGTACAGAATAATAAACACAATAACCAACAATAAAATGACAGGGACACAGCTGTTTACAACATCCTTTGGTCTGATGTGACTTTATTTCGTTTACAAAATTTTATATGGTGAAATCTGATAAGAACTTTTTATATCTTATATTTATATTTGTCAGTTATGAATAAAAGATACCAGTATAACACAGCTTGTTATTTAAATATGCTATGAGTCAAATAATGATGTGCCACTATGTTATTTTATAAGGAAAATTTATAGTTCTATTCCATCACTATCAAGAGTTTTATGTGTATTGCTGGCTATTGGAAATGTGGGTTACCAAATATCTAATGTTCAAATAGTTTAAAAACCATTATAGGGGTTCTTTCCTTGAGACTACACACCAGTTAACTTAAATGAATTACAAAAGCCTTATAGTTGGTGAAAAAAATTATGATAAATATAAGCAATATTTTCTAACAAAGATAAATGGTAACTGAAAAATTAATGTTACATTTAAAATACATTCTGAATATTGTGCACAGCAATGAAGCACTTTAATTAAAAAACAAGTTTAAATAATATTTAATCATTCATCTTTCTCTCCTGCTGCCAACTTCCTTCTATTCCTCAAACACATGAAGCTTTTGTATTATTTGCCCAAACAATAAAACCATTTATCATAATTTCCCTATATTTATTGCTGTCTTTAAAGATAATTTATATTTTCCAACATAGATTAATTACAAAAATCTTGTAGGAATGAAATCTACACATTCAATACAAGTATAAAAATACAAATAAGTCGTGAATAGGACAGTATCTTTCAACTCTCATATTAAGCACTTGAAAGTGGTAATCAATAAATTAAATTAATAATTTTTTAAATTATCATTAAAAAAACTACTACATTTGAAATATTGACAGAGTACAAACAAATACAAAATATAGCAGTGTTGATAAAACCCAAAAGTGCCTGGCTCATAATCATGCTCAGAGGTAAATTAACATTTCTAGAATATCTAATATATGCCAGGCAGGAGGCTAGGTATTTCACATGCATTATCTTATTTCATCATCACAATATCTATAACCCCAATTTCTCAATAATGAAATGAATTCTTAGAAGTCACATAACTAATAAGTAGCAGGAATGGGATCTAAGTAAAGACAAAGTCTAGTGAAATAAAATCAAAAGAATGAAAACAGTTTTAACATAACTTTCCTAAATAAGTGACTGTCATTTTACAACCATTCTTTATTCCCAAAACAAGACTCCAAATTTGCTTTTGGGGAACCATCTCTCCCACGTTCTTTTTTTCTCTTCTGTTAAGAGATTTTCTCTCCAACATTCTTCATCTATGTATTTCCAGCAGTGCTAATTCTATATCCAACTGCACAAGCAGGTAGGTAGCTCAAGCCAAGCTAAACAGACCCAATATGATCAAATACCACAACTTTTCTTGGAGCCACTAGAACAAATGCAAGAAAGTGCAAAGGATGTAAACTGACAGCTGTTGGCAGCTACCCTACCTCCAGGAGATGAGAGCCTATTTGCAAAAGGAGCCAAAACCAAGATAAACAGAGGGAACAGTTGAAGAGGGTCCAAAAACATTATTTGAGCCACTGGATCAAGCTTCACCTGAAACTGGCCACACCATGATCTTTTAAATTATGTGACCCAATAAGTTTCCATTTGCTTAAGTCAGTCTGAGTTGGGAGATTTCTGTCACTTGTTCAGTGTACTGATCAGTAAAAATTTAATGGTGGAAATAATCTGCAGAAATCAAATGATGTACTTAATTATTCTCAAACTGAAACCTAAAACAAATTAACAGAAATCAAGGAACTAGTTTCAGTATTTGAAAAAGCTTAATGGAGTTGCACACTGACCTGGAATAGAGCGCCTAACGCTTAATAAAACACTAAGTTCTTTCTGACTACATCATTTTAATATGAAAACTTCAGTTATCTTGTAATAGAAATAGATTTTCATATATAATCTATTTTTAAATTGGAAACAAATTGTTACTCTTAAAATACAATTTGAAAGACAAACTTTTAAAACAGGAAATTTTTCAAAATGATCACTGGAGAAGAAAATATGAAAAACTATCATATTAATTCAAAATATACTTAATAATACAATTCACACCTTTACTATATCAGCAATTCCTGACTAACCCCTTAATTTCTGAATGCCTTTCTATCTATCTTTCTACCCTGAGGCTATTCAGCCCCCTGACATATCAAATAAGCAGTCTAGGCTAATGGCACCACCTAGTGTCCGGTACTGCACTATCTTAGTCACTGTTTTTCACTTTTGCTGGTGAAGAACACAAGCTAGTCTCCCACTGTTGTTCTCATTTATAAATCTTTCCAAATCCAAGTCTTTCTTATTCATTTGTACATACACATTGTCCTAAATATCCTCTCATGCCTCTCCCAAAAACTGTCCAGTTATTTTAGAAACAACTATTTATAGGGGCACCTGGGTGGTTCAGTCGTTAAGCGTCTGCCTACGGCTCAGGTCATGGGACCGAGCCTCACATTGGGCTCCCTGGTCCACAGAGAGCCTGCTTCTCCCTCTCCCTCTGCCTGCCGCTCTGCCTATCTGTGCTCTGTCTGTCTCTGTCAAATAAATAAATAAATCTTAAAAAAAAAAAGAAAGAAAAAGAAACAACTATTTAGTATGCCCTTGATCTTTGCCAGGTAACTGGTGCTTAATGTTAGTTAACAGAAGCACTTTCTAAAGTGGCTTCTATGAGTATCCCATTCACATGCCAAAGCTCACAGATCACTGGACAGGCAGTGTGACTTTAAAACTCATTTTCTTAATTACTACTCACAATGCTCATGTTGCTTTTTCTTAATTCTTCATTTCATACTTGGCCAAACCACCTTTTTTTTTTTTTCAAAAAGTAATCATCCAGTTCTTGTCCAAGATGGCAACACAGAAACACCCTGAATTCATCTCCTTCAAGGAACACATGAAATTACACCTATTTATAAAATGATTCCTCCTGAAGAAGAACTGAGGGCTGACTGAACAGCTTCTAAACAACCAAAGACAGAAAGGCAAAAAAGAACAGCAAGAGAGATGGAGACATGATCTCCAGGAACACCCACACTGGATGCTGCAAATAGCATTGGGGAAGGATGGTACTGCGGGACCAGGAACAGATTCCTCTGTCCTTGGGCACAGAAAAAAAAAAAAAAAGCCCTGGTTTAAATAAGTAAATATCCATTTTTTAAATTCTTTCTAAGTTAAGCCAAGCTTTCCTCAAATACCGTTACAGAAAAAAATGTTCTTGTTCACATCTGCTAGTTGTACTAATAACATTTGCTAATATTTTCTATTATGAATTATAATCCTCCAGCTTATCATCAGTTAAATCATTTTTGGGGGGAGGACATAGACCTAACCACCACTGTTCCTTTTATCTTAAGAAACTTCAAATGAAATAATGGTATAGTGATAAAGAGACCAATGAAACAGAACTAGAGCCCAGAAATAGACTCACACACATATAGAAAACTCAACATATCACAGTGGACTGTTCAAAAAAAATGGCAAGATAACATGCAAAGAACTTCAGTCTCAAACTCTACCTCTACACAAAAATCCTATTCAATTGGATGAAAAGATCGAACTCTATAGAGCACATATAGGAAACTATTTGACTTTGGGGTAGAAGGACTTTCTTAAGGTGTAAAAGCATAAAAGAAAAAGATTGATATGATTACATCAAATTATAAAACTTGTACAAAAGACAACACAAAGTTAAAGATAAGTCACACAGGAAGCACAGATATGTGCAACAAATACAAAGACTTAGTATGCATAAAATATAAAGAACTTCTACAAACAGTAATTTTAAATATTCCAACAGAAAAAAATTTAGCAAAGACACTAAGTGGCAATCACAAAATAGGAAACTTTAGGCAAATAAACATAAGAAAATGTGCCCAGCCTCACATTCCTAAAGTGCAAATTAAAACCACAATGAAATATACTTCACACCTACCAAAACTGAAATAAATTAAAATGTCTACTGATACTAATTCTTAGCAAGACAACTGAGAAAAGGAATGTTCAGATACTGCTGGTAAGAACAATTTTACAATCTAGTAAAATGTAAGAGGTACCTGACCAACAATTCCACAAGCACATATAAATCCCAGGCAGCACTGTCCTACAGTGCTTTCTGGAGTAACAGAAATATCCTTTATCTATAATACCCAATACATTAGCTGTTAGTTACATGTGGCTATTGAGCACTTCAAATGTGGCTAGTGCAACCAAGGAACAAAATTAATTGTATTACATTTTAATTAAATTAAAAACCCCGCATGTGGCTAGTGGCTACCGTATTGAACAACACAGCCCTAGAAAATCACTCACATATGCATATAGAGATAAATACAAGAATTTTAATTACAGTAGTGTTCCTAATACTGAAACATTTGTACGTCCTCAACAGAATAAACTGGCATATTCATACAGTACTATATGGGAAAAAATAAACTATGTTAATAATTATACTAAAAATAAGTATGTATTAACATATATAAATCTCAAGAATATAATACTGCATTAAGAAAGGAATGTGAAGACAGACACAGTAAAAAGCATTTACATAATGTTTTAGAACCTCCAAATCAATCTCTCATATTGTTTATGTGTGTGTGTGTGTGTATATATATATACAGTTAAAGCACTAAAAAAAGTATTATAGTTAAAACACCAAAAACAGCTAAATATACCAGTCACTTTGGGATAAGGAGGAGAATGGGATTGCAGAGAACTAGGTAGAGGGCCCCAATTGTATCTGTAATGTTTTACTGCATACCCCCACCACACTCAAACCTTCCAACAAATACAGCAGTGTTAAGAAACTGGACACATGGGTGTTTTGGTATTGTGAAATTTTACTATATACTTAAAATATTTCATAAGGAAAGTCTAAAAACAAGAAAATTCATGCTCCAAACTGTAGAACACAACCACTTGAAGGCTTCTGAGTTCCAGTTTATTCTTTAATTTCTCTGCCTCTCATTCAGTTTTCTCACATCTACTACTAAAGACAATGAAATCAAATTTGTGAAGGCCTAAAATACCCAACTGTATTTTCAAGATGAAGCATAGCCTATCACTAAAACTGTTTTCTACTTCCTAGTAAAAGCAGTAAAAATACAAGGTTTCTCCTTTTCTTATGACTTTTTGACTCTTATTCAATTCCCCTATGTAGTGTTTGTGGAAATCAAGTATTTAAGTATGAAAAAACAAAAACCAAAAAACAAAACAAAAAACTTTGCCATATAAGAATTACCCTTGGGATAATTCATGGATTCCTGAACCAGGCCATTTAGCCATGAGGTCAACTACAACATATGTTTTAAATAACATTTAATCTACTTTACTGAACCCCTTATTGAATGTTTATGTTTTGCAACAATTGAAGAACTCATAAGGATCACATATTAGGTCTTTCTGCCAAAACATTCTGCTCTCTTCTAGTTTTAAAAATCCAAAAGCTAATAAATGTGTTCATGAAAACAGAAACAAATATAGCTTTCCATTTAAAGAAAGCCTGTCTCTGAATTCAAAAGTTTTCTTGAGCTATTCAATCCTATGGTTGAGAAGCACAAAATACATGTTTTATCAATTAGACTTCTACCAATCCCTGGGACTGTAAGTTCCATGAGAGCAAGCAGAGTACACACTATATCCCCAAAGATTAACACAATATGGATGAATAAATGAAAACTCAATGAATAAAAACTACCTACTTAAGTTTATCGTGAGTATCTAATGTGTTCCACATTGGTTTGTTAGACTTCGTGACTTGGTAAGACAAAGTAAAATGAGAAACTGGTAATAAACTTGCTTGAAAAAGCAATTCTAAATGTTGAAGCTTCACACCTGAATTTGAAGTTCAGGTAGGAGAATCTCAAAGCTCCTCTCTCCCTCTGCCTTAATGGAACCCACTTTCCTTCCTCCATCAGAGGAAGCACTGATAAACAGGATGAAGGCCAAATCCCAATTTTAAGGTTAAAATCTTGTGTCTTATGGCAAGGTCTTCTCTTAGTGCTCCATTTGGCTGGGAACAAGCACCTTTGTCTACAAAATGACAAAGCCAGGAAAAAGGCTTGGACTGGATGGCTTAGGCCAATCATTGTCAGCCTAAAGGAAAAGAGATCTTTTCCGTGACCCATTAACCCTTGAATTGATTCTCTCATGCTATATTTCTCCCATTAGAATGCTGAGATTGGAAAGACAAACATTAGGGTATGAATGTCGGAGAAAATGGCCAAACAGCTCTGTCTGCAGAATGAATAAAAAAGGAGCCTTTGCAAAATATATTACAAATGACAAATAAAACAAAAATGCTCTCAACCTCAGTAATAATCAGAGAAAAGCTTATTAGAACTATTAAATGTCATATCTGTACCTCATTGTAGCATGTGTACATAAATACTATATTATACTCTATCATAAGTAACTGATACAACTTCTATGAAATTTGGCACCCTCAAAAGTTAAAATGTAATAGTATTCCTTTTTGTTATATCTTATTAAAAACACTGGCACAATTTTTTAAAGTCCATGCAAAAAGATTATAAATGTGAGTAGTTTGGGTAGTGAAAAATTAGAAAAACCCTAAGTATTCATTAATAGGAACTGGTTAATAAAAATAATTCACAGTTATAGAGAAAAAGAACAGAGAAAATGGTGAAGTGGAAATTACCAAAATGTATAATAAAAATGGCAGGAAGGACACTCAAGTTTCCAGATTGTAAGGGCCAATCGCATGCTCAGCACAGTGAAAAAAAGAAGAGCCATCCTAAGAAAAATAACATAAAGATCTCTTAAAGTACCAAGGGAAAGAAAAGATCCTATCTAAGAGATTCCAAAGAGAAAAAAACAGATGACATGTAAAAGCTCAGGAATCAGTACATCAGTCTTCTCATGGGCATCACTGGCTAGTAATGGAGAAAGACCTTCAAATTTTTAAGGAAAAATTATTTTCAACCTACAATTCCACACCTAGTTGAAATACCAATCCAATGTGAAGGTAGAATAAAGACATTTTATAGGCTTGCAAGTACTCAAAAGTTTTATATTCCACCCTTTCTTTTTTTAGCAATCTCTGGAGGATATGCCTTAGCAAAATGAGGGAATAAACTAATAAGAGGAAAAACAAACAAAAAACAATTTATCCAACAAAAAAGCAACAAAGGGAAGTGTGATCAGAGAGCTGTGGAGAGTGAAAATCAAAACCAAAACCAAACAAAACAAAAACGGATTGAAGCAAGATAGAGGATTAAGGGAAAGAAGTCGACAGAAAAATATTTATTGAGCTTTAGGGCCTTCGTTTAAGTACTTGAAAAAAAAAATCAATGAGCAATGCCTGAGAAAGCTGCTGAAACAGAGAGGGAAATTAGCAATTTAGCCCACAGGAAACTAGGCAAATGAATAAGCAAGGCAATAAATAATATGGGATGGGGGAAAGGACAAAAAAATGTATTTAAGTATATAAACATAATATAATGCATTATGTTATTTAATACTTACATGGTCATTATAATACAAATATTAAGTATAGATTGTTTATAGACAACCAAAATTATTATATAGCTCCCCAAAATTTTAGGAGTAGTATGCAATATGATCTGAATCCCAAACTGCCATAAAAAGGTCAACAGAAAACATTTAAAATTGGTTCATCCAGGAAAGCTGAGTGAGCATATTATTAGACATAAGGTAGTATCAGAAGGAATAAATTAATGTATTAAAAATGATCATTTCTAGAGAACTGAGCTGTTACTGAATGATCATAGCTGTGGACTCAGGAAATGAACGGGTATAGATCTAGAGCGCTGCCATGGCCAACTGCTCCATCCTGGGGAATCTCAAAGGGGCTGGTCAAATCCAAAGCACAGTTCCTGGCCGGGTTTGCCAACACTGTTGCCAAACAGAGGATGAACTCATTTCAAGAAAAGCCAGTAACTCAAGAGACAAGGGTTTGGAAAAGAGAAAGGAAGACACTTATTTCAGGTATCAGCAGCTGGGAGAGGTTAAGGCTCAAGCCTTAACAACAGACCTCTTCACTGGCAAGAGGGACACCCGGTTTTATGAGGAGAGGCCAAGTGGGTACATGCAAGAAAGCAGGCAGAGGTCACATGATCCTGGGTGGGGGTTAGTATGTGTTCAGCAGTGATCACGGGAAAGGAAGGGGATGTGGCGGGGGTGTGGTCTTGTAGGCATTCTGTTGCTATCAGGATTTTTCTGGTCTGGTGATTGGAATGCTCCAGGCATTGCAAACACCTTCATAAATGCCTCAAGAAAATGTGATAAGAAATAAGCCCAACAAAGGATTTTAGTTCAAGCATGAGTTAAGCAGTCTTGTCTATTTCTGGTTTTAGCTTTTGGGGTCTATTGTTGAGCAAGAGGGCTCACTAACAAGAGGAGGGCAGGAGACTGCTATATCTTATCGTAAACCTTTTGACAACAATCTGTTTTTTACCTATATGCAAGAATTACTTTAATTAGAAAAAATTCTTACGCCCCATTGGGGCTACATGAAAAAAAAAAGTTCCCAGTATAATCAACCTTGATGATGTTAAAATTAAAAGAAGCTGAGAGACAGAAAACAGGGAACAGTTAAGTAAACATGAAATATATAAATTGGAGATGTAAAATAACCAATTTAGGAACTGAAACAGTGATCAAAACAGGGTGAAGAAAAGGTAGAGATGGTGTGAGATGAAGATTCACCTAATCATAGAACACAGCAAAGCAGAAATATCAAGAAATATTATATAATCCTATATTATATATATATCTCGACTATAGGTCGAGATAACCACAATAAGCACTCAAAACAGAATTAGTTAAAAGTGGCTGCCTTTGGGGGAATGGCAAGGGGGAAATGTGGAGCAGGATTTCTCTTGTTTTTCATTATAAGACCATCTGTTCTATTTGATTTATAACCATGTACATATATCACCTTTGAATTTTTAAAAAGTGGCCGTGAGATATAATGGATCAAAGGCCCATGGGGTTCCCTGAAACTTGTTACCAAGAATAAGTTTCTCAAAAGGGTGAAATGCATTTAACATAGTCTTTACAACCTAGAAAAACTCCATCTAGGACATTCTTATAAAGAAATACAAGATAACTGAACAAAAGAATACTATTTTATTGGGAAGAAAGCTGGGCAGGGCAAGGAGTATTCCCAGTAATATGAACATGTAGAGAAAGAATGAGTAATGAAATTTAATCTGAATCACTTAATTCAATGAGGTTATTTGAGAAATATTATCACACTGAGTTCATCACTCATTCCTAAGAATTCGAAGGCACACTTAACTCACCACCTCAACAAAAATAAAACCTTAACAATAGATCACTTTGCTAAAGATTTTCAAGTTAGTTATAACTAATCATCTTATAATTCTGGAAAAAAAATATACTTGAGCACATGTTTACATGTTCAAAACAAACTACTAATAAATATTCTGTGTGAGTCATGACAAGGAAAAGGTTGAAAAGCAATGAAGGTATATATATCCGTATGATATTATATATACAACTATGCTATAAAAACAAATTTGGTAACATTTAAAAAAAGGTAAAGGCTGGCTCGTGACCTCAGCTCAGGTCTTGATCTCAGGGTCGTGAGTTCAAGCCCCATGGTGGGGGCTCCACACTGGGCATGGAGCCTACTTTTTTAAAAAATTAATTAATTAAGTAAAAATTTTAAAAGCTAAAAATTTAAGGGAAAAGCTAGAATATAAAAAACTATATTAATATCTAAAGATATTACATAATCACCATCTCATACCACAGCACTCAACAATGAACACAAATGGCAGATGCAAATCTTCATTTTTAAAAAGATGAATTTCTTAGTTTATTAGAGTTGATATGTGAATTACTTGACATTATGATCCTTCACTTTTTCCCACCTAAATAAAATGCTTCAAATTTTGATCACTTCTAAATCTGTTGTATTAAGGCTGAAACCAATTAATGATGCACTGTACCCAGATAAGTAGAATTAAATTAGTGTATAATTGATTAGTGTATAATTGAAGCAGTTGTAGATTTACCAACTTTAATTAGGATGGCTTATTACAGATAATTTACACTCAAAGAGAGAAAATAGAATCAAGAAGTTCATCAAAACCTTAAATTAAGATCAGAGATACAATATTATAGATTAGAAAGGGCTATATGCTAATACCAAGTACTTTGAAATCATTTTAGTCCAAAATCCTTTAACAGAAGAAAATTGATTATTAACCTTTTAGCCTAGATTTTTCAAGTTATTACACTATTTATGGAAATCTACTATAATAGATGATGCTAACTTATGTGAGTGAATGAAAGCATACCAATAATATTTGGTCTACCTACAACACTAAATTAGACTAAAAAGAACACATATAAAAAATACTTAAATATTTCTCATAACTCCTTTAAAAGGTATTCAGTGAATACCTTTTGTATTCAAGTGAAAAATCCCTTAAGTCTTACCCTAAAAATAAATAAAAACTAATTTACCAACAAGAAGCAAGTAAGGAGAAAGAGCATCTCAGCCACAAAACACAGAAATAAGGTCTGCAGTTCTCTCAATACCCTTGTGGGTGGTAACTACAGCCCAGAAAGTTCCACACATAAATTGCTAACTCCCCCGAGTTTAAAGCCATGGTAATTAGGTTCATTATCTTACATGCTAATGACACAGAGATAATAAGTTTGCAGTGAATAATTCATATACTACCAGCTCTCACTGTGATGCTCATTGCTAACAGTTTATTTACAGTACAAGTTACACTGCATTTTTTCTATAGTTTAAATTTATTGCCTAGATAAACAGGCATTTCCATTTAGTATGGAAATCTAATTTACTATCAGTAATGGTAGTAAATGGTAACAATCTTAAGCATATACTGGTTTGTATATTTGTAGTGTGATTTTTATTCATTATTCATTATTCATAATTGGTTATGAAAATAATCAAAACACCAAAAGAGTATCTTATAGAAAAATTAAGGTACTTATATCTATATAGATGATTATTCTAATGATATTGGATAATGATGATTACTCAAAACAATTAACCAATGTCAATAAATTTTGAATTGCTTTAGTAACTCATATTTTCAAATAAATAGTAATATCACCACAGTCCTTATCAAAAATGCACATATAGATTATTTTAGAACTGTGAATATTAAAGTGCAAATGAAGCACTTAGGTTTATTATATAAATACTGTAAAATAGTATGCTAATATGAAGTGTAAGATTAAATTCAGTGACCGATACAATAGCAGTTGTCTTCAATTTTTACCCAGTTTTGTAATGGATTTTATCACACTTGCTGTATTTATGTCAACAAATTAAAGGTAATTTTAATCTCTTTCAAAATGACTTCCTTATAGATACTTGAAATAACTCATCTCATAGACTCCACATATTATGAAAACCTTTCCATTACTATATACATGACTTACTGTGGTTTCAATACCTCTAAATAAGATTAGGTAAAAATTTTTCTCTAATTTTTATACTTCTACATGATTCCTTCTAAAATAACTATTTCTAAGCTAAGACAGTTTTATTTTTTTTTAAGATTTTATTTATTTATTTGAGAGAGAGAATGAGATAGAGAGAGAGCATGAGAGGGGAGAGGGTCAGAGGGAGAAGCAAACTCCCCACCGAGCAGGGAGCCCGATGCGCGACTCCATCCCGGGACTCCAGGATCATGACCTGAGCGGAAGGCAGTCGCTTAACCAACTGAGCCACCCAGGCGCCCTAAGCTAAGACAGTTTTAATATGCAGGTTGCATCAATGAAGACAGGTCAGGTAAGGTTCAGGTAATATTTATCAGGTAGCAAGTACAAAACCTCAGTGGCTTAAAACAATAAAGTCTTTTTCTTATTTACAGTAGATGTCCATGGGTCATCTAAGGGTTCTATTCCCTGTCTTTATTTCAGTACTGAAGAGGATAGAGCAGTCATCATCTCAAATTCCACTAGTCATCAGAGCAGATGGAAACAGAGCTCCGACAGTCTTGCACTGGTCATTTAAATGCTCCGGACCAGAAAAACACATTTCACTTCTGCTTTTAATCCATTAGTCCAATTATCTGAGAAAGTAAAACCCTGAAAAAGTTTAAATCTTTAAAAAAAGTTTTTAAAGATTTATAAAAAGTTTTTAAAGATTTATTTTTTAAGTAATCTCTACACCCAACGTGGGGCTCCAATTTATAACCCGGAGATCAAGAGTCACAGGCTCTTCCAACTGAGCCAGCCAGGTGCCCCCCCCCCCCATTTTTTTTAAATCTCTCTTGTGATAAGCACTGGGTGCTGTATGTAAGTGATGAATCACTAAATTCTACACCTAAAACTAGTATTACACTGTGTGTTAACTAACTGGAATTTAAACAAAAACTTGAAAAAAATTTCTCAAAGACATCTACTTCACTGAGTCAGTTATAAAGACAGGTTAGATAATGTTCATAAAGGACTTTGAATACAAATAGCACTCCCAATTCCTTTTTGTATTACTTCATTATCATATCACAACAATCTATTCTTGCCAAACCTGCCAAAAGTAGAACAAAGTTAATTATTAAGCACCCTTTCAAAACTGCAAACTTGAACAGACCACCTGCTTAAAATCCTCTAATCACCCTCCATGAAATGATCCCTGCCTGCTTTCCTGTCATCTCAGAACACTCAATAAAACATACAGAATGCTCCAAGAAGACAAACTAATAAATATGCTGTACTCGGGCTTCTCCATCTTTTTACATGCTGCCCATGTCAGAGTGCTTTCTCTGTCACCTCCACTTGATGAAATC
Organism: Zalophus californianus; assembly: GCF_009762305.2. Lineage (NCBI taxonomy): Eukaryota > Metazoa > Chordata > Mammalia > Carnivora > Otariidae > Zalophus > Zalophus californianus. The sequence continues at coordinate 34,870,578 of NC_045609.1, read as the reverse complement.
ATCCTCTTTCTCCAACTAAGCTTAAGCCCATCTCCCCAGCACTCAGTTTTGTACTCCCTCAACAGTGATTCCACATCTCCACTATGACTGTTCATTGGCTACACACTAGATGATGAACTCCTCGAAAGCACTGTCATATTTACCTCTGAATCCCTAGCCCCTGACATTTACTGGCTGATCAACAAATAAATGTCTAGAACACCAACATCCCATAGTCTCAAATGAGATCTGAAAGGAAAGAAACATGTTTTGATAAAGAATAAGGGTCCTGTCAGTTCATGAAGTTACAATTGCAAAAATAAGTTTGCTCAATGAGCCCCCTGCAGTTATCTAAATGCTGGAGTCAGATTGTTGGTGGCAATTCTGATAAAATTACCTTAAAGCTATAGGATATTCAGTTCATTTTTCCTTCATCCATTCCCCAGTCTTTAATTTATTCAACTAAGATTTACTGAATGCCAAGAACTGTGGAGGTTCTAGAGATGGCATTAATTGTCAGTGGAGTTATTGTCATCAATATGAGACAAAAATAGGTCAGTTCTATATTTCGCTCAGTGATGTCTCACCTAATTTTTTCACAGTTCACTTTACCATCACCATAATAGGAGGGCTAATACTGCACAGTGTAATTTTATGTTAACATAATTCACTGTAGTTATCAAAAATTTTGGAACAAATATTATCCATTGGCCGTAAAAGTATTAACTACTTTTAGCTTAAAAATCTTTTTGTGAAGTATATTATAGAAGAACATCTTTCAAGTTCACAATTTTAATATTAAACACCTTAATTAAGCAAGAGCAAATTGTTACATTAAAATAGACGGCTTTATTTTTAGAAGCAAAATGAGGAAGTAAAAAATATGAAGAATTCAGTGGCTGGATCTGAAAGGGTCAATACTGAAAATGCTGCACACAAAAAATTAATAAAAATTATAAACCAAGTATTACTTGTAATGATACCTTACAAATGAAGGATTAAAATCTTTAGAAGTAATAAGACACTTGGAAAAACAGCATGCTCTACATTCCTGAAATATTTTCAGAGAGAGAAAAAAGACAAAGTTATCAGTCTAATACTTAGTCATTCTAGTTATCACCATTTAGTTGCCTAACACATAGCAAAAGAAAATGACTCACACTGCCACTGAACATTTTTTACGAAGCATTGTGCAGAGAATGTATTTTTTAAGAGCATATTTGTTTTAATAATAAAAGAGCTGACTAATTAGAAGCTGTATCTTTTAGTGATGATATACTATTATATAACATCTGTACTACTGCACAAATAACAAGAAGTAATGTTTATTTCTCATTTTCCATCATATAAATTTCATAACCTAACTTGATAGGAACTTTTTCAATTTATGTCAGATACATGTGGGAAGACCATTTAATGAAAGATTTTCTATATTATAGAAATTTTAGCCTCTCATATAACTGGCTTAAATATATTTATAGAATTATGAAGTATGCTGCTGATAAACATAAATTCAACCAAAAAATTTACAAGAATTATAAATGACAGAGCAGCAAAAAATCATTCTTAAAAATTAGGAGGCTACTAAAACAAACAATTGGTTAAAATCATTGTTTTATATAATAAACCTTTAGCACAGAAATTCCACCAGATCTCATGGGTAAAATGTAATAAAAGCTGTTAATGTAATGAAAGGAAGCTCACTGAATAGCTGACTTACTAAAGTATTTTGTTCAGAGACTGGAACTAACCATACCCACTTGTAATACAATATTAAAGTACATTTATTGGTTTTTGAGAAAAAAGAATGCTAAGCAGAGGAAATGGTATGAAATGCAGGAATAAGATATACCTTTTTATTCAAGTGAATAAAAATTCTCAACTGGCAAATACTGTCAAAAAATTGGGGGATGAAATTGGCATATTTAATTGATAATTTTAAACACTCTAAAAGAAATATATGTGAAAACTACAGGTAATAATGATATATTTTAATACATCAGACATACCCAAGGATACCAAAAGACATTAATGTTATAGTAAATAAAACTAAAAATTAAAAACTCTAGTCACCATATGTTCCCAAGCTTAATGAAGAGAACTAAATGATAAAAATAATATATTGTAACTTCTAATTGTAACTTCTAACTTCCCTGTGTAAAACATTTCATGATTAATTTCCGAAAGAGAAACCTGAAACATTAAAGAAAAACATTTGGATAAAAGATCCAGTTTTTAGACCGTGAATCAATAATTGTATTAAATTTGATTCCCAACCAAACAGAATGAATTATTTTAGATTAGGAAATTTCTTTTGCTAAATAGAGTGTATTACCACAGACAACAACCTACAAACAGGATTCCAATTGTGACTTAATAAAAAACATAGAAAAGCAAAAGGCTCAACACTGTACCAAATAAACACATTGCATTGTTCTGTATGCAGTGAACTGAAATGAATTTATGAATAGGTAAGAATACACTTCATAAAAATTTCCAAAATTATAAAAATATTCCTATGATGCATGTTTATATTGCTCTTTTTAGAGATTGTTAAATTGTATTTGTTATTAACTTTCTTATATTTTATTTTATTATGTTTAGTAATAAAAGTACTATTTCCTGTATTCTGAGTTTCAGTCAGAGGAGGGTGTGTCTGTATACATGTGTGTGTGTCTATATGGGCACTTCAATGTAAAATGTATTTCTTGCTGTTAGTTGCAGTTGACAGTATTGTGATAACCACTACCTTAAACAAATTCTTGCATATGTACAAGAGGCACATATAAGAATGTTCATAATCAGTCCACAATAGCCAAACTGTGGAAAGAGCCAAGATGTCCATCGACAGATGAATGGATAATGAAGATGTGGTATATATACACAATGGAATATTATCAGCCATCAAAAGGAATGAGATCTTGCCATTTGCAACGACATGGATGGAACTGGAGGGTGTTATGCTGAGTGAAATAAGTCAATCAGAGAAAGACATATATCATATGACCTCACTGATATGAGGAATTCTTAATCTCAGGAAACAAACTGAGGGTTGCTCTAGTGGGGGGGGTGGGAGGGATGGGGGGCTGGGTGATAGACATTGGAGAGGGTATGTGCTATGGTGAGCGCTGTGAATTGTGCAAGACTGTTGAATCACAGATCTCTGAAACAAATAATGCAATATATGTTAAGAAAAAAAAAAAAGAAGATAGCAGGAGGGGAAGAATGAAGGGGGGTAAATCGGAGGGGGAGATGAACCATGAGAGATGATGGACTCTGAAAAACAAACTGAGGGTTCTGGAGGGGAGGGGCGTAGGGGGATGGGTTAGCCTGGTGGTAGGTATTAAAGAGGGCACGTTCTGCATGGAGCACTGGGTGTTATGCACAAACAACAAATCATGGAACACTACATCAAAAACTAATGATGTAATGTATGGTGATTAACATAACAATAAAAAATTTAAAGAAAAAAAGAAAAAAACTAATGATGTAATGTATGGTGACTAACATAATAAAATAAAATTAATTAAAAAAACAAACAAACAAAAAGAATGTTCATAATCACAAAACAATTGGAAATGACATAAATGTCCATCAATAGATAAATAGAAAAATAAAATGAAGCATATTCATGCAGAATACTAGTTTTTCAACAATGAAAATCAATGAACCAACAAGGATAAATCATAGAAATAGACAAAAGTGTGTTAATTTTATAGTTTAAAAACAAAACTGAAAAACATTGTTTAGGAATACATATTCATGGTAAAACTATTAAAAAATTAATTATATTTTTAAAAAAAACACCAAATCTATAGTCAGGAGGATGGTTACTTCTGGGGGATTTGGAAGAATGAGACCTAGGCAGAGTACAATAGGAGTCTCGAAGCTATTAATAACATTAAATTTCTTAAATGAGTGATGGGTTCAAGAGGGTTAGTTTCATTGGTATGCTTCACAACATGATACATATTCTTTTGTTTATATCAAATACTCTTTAAGGAAATATTGGAAAAATATATACCAAATTATTGGTATTAGTTATCTCATGGGTAAGGAACTGTGGGGAACTTTTGCTTTCTATATATTTATGAATCATTTTGATCTTTCATAAGGAACACAAACCAAAAAGGAACATGGAACCAAAAAAGGATGAATTTTATAATTTTGAAAATTTATAATAACTAAAAAATATGAACTATTTAGAATAGCTTACTGAAGTTATAGCCTCCAGGAAAAAAAAAGCTGTTGATAGTTTATTAGTTATTTTATTAGTTATATTAGTATTTTTCAAATGTGTAACAAAACTTTTACGTACATGTTCAGTACAAATGCATTTAAAATAAATTTTAGGGGCCCCTAGCTGGCTTAGTTGGTGAAGCATGCCCGTCTTGGTCTCAGGGTCATGAGTTCGAGCCCCACATTGGGTGTAGAGATTACTTAAAAATAAAATCTTTAAAAAAAATAAAATAAATTTTATAAAATTATATAACATAGTTAAGAGGAACAAAGTGACCCAATAGCCCAGATTTTTTAAGGAAAATTACACTTTTAAATATTTAAAAATTATAGTTCTTTATATATTTAGGCACACAGAGAGAAGGCAAGAGAGCACATGATGAGTGACAGAAGCAGAAAAATATTCACTTTTAGCTCAGAAGGCTGACCTATCATCTGCATAGTTTGGATAAGGATCAAACAAGTGCTGGTTGCTACATTCTTAAAGGTTTCATGACTGCCTATAGATCTCACCAATAGTTAATATTGAACTGAATGATAAACACCAGAGAAATCTTGTGAAAGTAGTTTTACTAGTAAAAACTCGAAGAAGATATTTATGATCTAATACTCCCTGCAGGTCCCCTTCCCCTTGTTACACTATTAAACGTCTCAAGAATTCTTTTTTGACTGTTGCCCTCAACAATCCCACAACACATGCGCAGGTGAGCACACTACATTAAAAAAAATTTTTGTGTAAATGTTTTATTTTTTTTTAAAGATCTTATTTTTATTTATTTGACAGAGAGAGAGGGAACAAGCAGGGGCAGAGGGAGAAACAGGCTTCCCGCCGAGCAGGGAGCCTGATGTGGGGCTCGATCCCAGGACCCTGGGATCATGACCTGAGCTGAAGGCAGACGCTTAACACCTGAGCCACCCAGGCGCCCCTGTGTAAATGTTTTATTATTTTCAGTAGAGATGAACACAGTTTCTATCTTCAAATAATATACAATTTATAGGAAATGGCAAATTGAAAATAATTTCAATACAACACAAAAAGTACTAACATGGGAGCTCAGGAGAGGTTAGCATGACGGAGAGAGGGGGCTCAGGAAGGCTCTCAGATAACCTCTTAAGGAATCCTGAATTTAGGCAAACCTAAGTTAGTATAATGGCCAAAGCAAAAACTTCCAGATAAAAAACTATGGCAGGGCACAATTAAGAAACTGTAAATAGAACACCTGGGCTAACCAGAAAACTAAAGCCTGAATAAAAGGGAGCAACTAGATAGGGTTCTCAAGTCATCTGAAAGACAACAGTAGGCTATTAGTAGTTCAGTTTTCGGGTAATCAAAAGTTATATATGGATTTTCAAATGATGAGCAACTGGCACCCCCAAGCCCCATATTGTTCAAAGGTCAATTGTATTTACAATTATAGTTTTATTGTAAATAATACAACTCAAGAACAACCAAAAGAAAAGACAAATAAGGTAAGGTCTGCAAGAGTCCCAAACACAGACTTCATGCCTTCTACCTCTGGAATCAGAGTTCAACACATTCCTGCCAAATATTTTGTTCACTAACAAGGAACTTTCACTGAGCTTCAGTATCCAAAGTGTTTACTGGGCTCTCATTACAATGACTGAATCACTGGCCACACAACTGAACTCAATCTCCAAACCCGTTTCCCAGAAGTTACGCTGGCTCAAAGTCCCAACCCTCTAAACAATCACATGATTGAGCCACCCAGGTGCCCTGTGATTCCTGCACTACTAATTTAGAATTTGTGATAACTAAAACATTGCTCATTTCCAAACCAGAAAATGATTGATTCTACCTCCTATATACTCTAAATAACAGGCTGAGATATACCTAACACCACCTCTCTCCTAACTCTTCTTTCTCTTGAGTAGGCCTTTCCTCCACCTACAACTTAAACACCTCCAACATTTCTTTAGATTTACTCCTCCAAACTCAACCTTGCAAAACCAAATTCATAATTTCTCCCAAATCATGTTGCTTTTACTTTCAAAGATAATAACATGGACATTTACCTATAGAAATGCCAAAGATGAAATTTCAAAATCTTCCTGGATACCCTCTCTCTTCACTGATCAGTCACTAAATCCCGTCAATTCAAGCCTCTGAATCATATTTTGAATCCATCCCCTTGTCCTAAAGTCACCACTACCTCATTATAACAGATCATTATCTTACTCATATCTATGATAAAGAGTTTTCAAATTAGTATACCTGCCGCCAGCCTCAACTTCATCCTATATGGTATCAACTGTCTTAGTAAAATGAAAACTAAGCATGTATGCTTGCTTAAAAACCTTCCACAGATCCGAAATACCTCTCCTATAAGAAACTAACAACTTTGCCCAGTATATAAGACCTCTCACAATTTGGCTCCAACCTACATGTATAGCTTCTTCTCTTACCACTCCTTGCATGACGTACCTAGTGTTTTAACCAGACTATACAATATTTCATCATTCTCCAAATACACTTTACTCACTCATGTTTCTGTGTGTTCATGCAGATCCTTGTAATGGGACACACGGTAAACTACTCCTTTGTTCATGTTGATTCCTCTGTTCCCAACTAATTTCTATTCACTCTTCAAGTCCCAGCTCAAATATCAGCTCTTTGAGATAGCTTCTTGCATCCCTCACAGCTAGACTAATCCACTCCTCTTATAAGATTTTATACATAATTTAATCATAGCAGTTTTCACACTGCATGATAGCTAGCTAGCTACTGCCTGTCTATAATCCTAAAGTGACTGAATTTTTAAGTTTTAGGGTTATATCTTACTAATCTCTACATTTCTGGCATATATAATAAACATTTAATACTAATGTTAACTGAATGAATAAGTAGTAGCAGAATATGAACTCAAGTCATTAGACTCCATGTTGTAAGCTATTTTACTCAACATTTTACTAGAAACACTTAGTTAAGAAATTTAATACTCAAATCTGTCCTCACTGTTAGATTGTGAACTCTATGAGTGAAGGAAAACTGTCTGATGCTCTGTATCCAATGTCTAAAGTGAAGCTTTATACATAGTTAAGATTAATATTAGTTAAATGAATACATGAATTAATAAGTAAAAGAAAATCTCACTACACTTACAAAATGGGATGATCACTTAATTTGTCTAACGACAACAGGTTAACCAGGAAACCCTTTCATTCAGTTCTGGTCTAATTTCTTAACTATTTAAATATCACATATAGAAATCTTATTTACACCGTATAACTGAAGGCAAGAATCTACAGTGCCATGGATCTTATTCTGAAAAGAGGTTATAATGTATCTACCAATCAATATCTATTGCTTCAAATTGGCTCATTTCACTCACTCATTTCCCACCTGAACCCTGTAGGTAATTTAACTTAAATCCTATGCCAGGACTTAAATAAATGTCTGATGAACAAATAAAACTGCGTGTGTGTGTATGTGTGTGTGTGTGTGTGTGTGTGTGTGTGTGTGTACAAGAACACTTTATAAGATCTCACTCTTTTTGAAAGTATTAAGAATATAAATAATATATAAAGATACATGCACACAGAATCACAAACATTCCCAAATGAAAATAAAGCCAAATATTTTTTTAAGACTTTTGTTTATCTATTTGAGAGATTGAGAGAGAGAGAGAGCACGAGCAGGGTTAGGGGCAGAGGGAAAAGAAGACTCCCCACTGAGCAGGGAGCCTGATGAGGGGCTTGATCCTGGGACTCTGGGATCATGATCTGAGCCGAAGGCAGACACCCAACCAACTAAGCCACCCAGGTGCCCCAAATAAAGCCAAATATTTTACTATTATTTATTTACTTCTAGTAATAGTAAGAATATGTATTTCCCTCTAGTACGCCAAGAAGAAGAGTTAAAAATATTAGGGTAGACCTTCTCTCCTCTTCTTCCAAAATACTCTGTTAAATTAGTAAGTTACACAACATGTTTTAATGCAGTCATCATTTTAGTGATTATATTACAAAGGACCCTACTACTTATAAAATCACCAACAACTGAGAATTTCACACAGATATGGTTATGGATAGTTTAGTTTGTTGGAATTTATGGAAAAGAAACAGACAAGAAAAGAGGCAGAAAATATTTGTGATCATAAACAAATTAGAAAATAAAATAAACCCCAAAATATCAACTCAATGTACATCTTCAAAATGGCTTTTATCAGGGAGCCTGGCTGGCTCGGTTGGTAGAGCATGTGACTCTAGATCTCCGGGTTGTGAGTTCGAGCCACATGTTGGTTATGGAGCCTACTTAAAATAAAAAATTTCTTAAAAATGAAAATATTTTTTAAAGTAGCTTTTCTCTTCCTTTTTGGTGCTTATCTTTTTCTCTTCCAAATTTTTGCTACCAATCAATCATCTCTTCAAATGGCTTGCAATGAAAGGAACAGATAAAATACACCCTCTTAGGAAAATCAATTAAATTGTTCATGGCAAAACCACAGATCCATAAAGTCATCAAGTTTATTGATTAGTTGATACAAGAGTAGAATATACCTACTAAACCAACTGTCTTTTCAAAATTAACTCTTATTTTTTTTTAAAAGATTTTATTTTATTTATTTGAAACAGAGAGAGAGAGAGAGAGAGCACAAGAGGGGGTAGGATGACAGGGAGAAGCAGACTCCCTGCCGAGCAGGGAGCCCGATGCGGGACTCGATCCTAGGACCCCGGGATCATGACCTGAGCTGAAGGCAGTCGCTTAACCAACTGAGCCACCCAGGCGCCCTTAACTCTTATTTTAAAAATAAGTAAAACTCTTATAAATTAAAAGTTATTTTCAACAAGTACACCCAAGCATATAAAAATAGAAAGAAAAAGGATTATTTAACCCAATTAATTATATCTCCTTGATTCATGTGCCAACTTGGTTAATTTCTACCAAGTTATCTGGTCTATACACTAACACCTCCGGAGAAAGGGAATTCAGTACCTCCCAAGCAAACTTGTTCTATTTTTCTATTTCTTTACTACTAGAAAGTTTTCCTTCTATCCTAAATAAATCAATAGATCCAATAGATCTAATCTCATTTCCACAGGAAGAAAGCTCATCAAATGAAGGAGGGTTATCACGTATGTACTGGTTCTCTTCCTTCCAAGTAAAAACTACCCAGGTTTTCCATCCATCTTCATAACATGATTTCAAATTCCTTCAACAATGAAAAAAAGGAATGTTTTAGAATCCACCATCTCAATCATGAGTTTCAACATGAGATATAATACATAGCTAACAAAAGAGCAATACAGAATTATTATCCTCTTAATTTTTGAAACCTAAGGATAGAATACTTTGTTCTTGTATGAGTGGACTGCCATAAACGTCCAGGGAAGCTTGTAACCAATGTTTTATTGTTGATGAAGAAAAAAAAAAAGTAAAGAAGATAGTGAAAGAGTCTCTAAAATACAAGAGGCTACCTCTTTGCCCTCAACTTTATTTTCTTAATACTAAGGCTACACTATTTTATATGTCAATTCCCTTTTCCTGCTAGAAAGTTCATACTTTATAGCAAGGTTATTTCATGTGTTTAAAAAAAAGACACCATTTTATTGCAGCTGAAAAGTCAGGTCATTGTTCCCAACTTGTTCATGTACTTAGTAAAGTTAAAACATTAAACTAGAAAACAGTTTAAGGAGCTCAGAGTTGGTATGAGTTCAGAGAATATCTAAATAGTGAAACAGTTAATAAAATAACTCAAAGGGGTCAAAAATCAGTGATGCAAGTATCAGCTAAGCCAAAAAATGACGGAGTATACTTGACTAAACCATTTAACCCTTCTGAGCCTCAGAGTACCCTCATTGGTGAAATGAAGATAAAGAATTAGGATCAGAAGATCTCATATGCTTTGATCTCAGCACCTCTTTATACTTTAAAAAAAGTACTGAGTACTTCAAACAGTTGTCATATACATCCCTGTTTACCACATTAAAACTAAAACAAAATTTTTAAATATTTATTATTTTTTAAAATAATAGAAACATTAAATGTCAACATCAGTAACATTTTATGAAAAATAAAGCTAAACTAAAAAAATTTAGTGAGAAGAGTAACATTGTTTTATAATTATTATAAATCTCTTTAATGTCTGGCTTAATAGAAGACAGCTAGCTTTTCATATGCTTACCCATTTAATCAATATCACGTATCATGTAACCTCTGGACAACTACTTTATTCGAGAGAAAATGAGAATGAAAGGGACAAACGATGCCTGAGTATAATTTTGAAAATAGTTCTGCCTTCATGGACTCCTTGAAAAAAGTCTAATGAACCCTCCCAAGAAGCTCTGTACCACACTAATCATCTGTAATTCTCAAGATCCGCATGAACCCAGACTGATGACAAGATTTTTTTTTTAATGAAAATATACCTAACTTCACTCTGATAGAATGCATCACTATTATGATTGTAAGATATTACAGTGAGATGAACCTTTTTAAGCCAACTATAAAAACTATAAAAAGCCATCTTAGAAAGGAAGTATAAGATAAAAACACCAGAATACAGAATACTATTTGTTACTATGGAAATTCCCACAGGGAGGAAAACCTATCTATATAATTTCCTTTGTATTACAATAGTCCTAATACTTGGCATAACAAAGTTACTCTTTTTTAAAAAAATTTTATTTACTTATTTACTGTACCCAATGTGGGGCTCAAACTGATGACCCCAAGATCAAGTCACATGCACTACCAATTAAGCCAGCCAGGTGCCCCCAAAATTACTCCTTATGTAATAAGTATATACAGATCATCTGCTATATGTAAAGCACTGTCCTAAGTGGAATGAGGGAAACTAAAGCAGGAAGAATTTTATACTCTTACAGGAGAGATCTGAAGGATTCCAAAAGTCAAGACAAATAAAAGAAAAAAAAAGACATGTTGTAAGATAAAGCAGTATGGTGGTTCACAATCTTAAAAGTATTATGAAGATGATGTTAACATAATTATGATTAAACTATTCACAAAGTTTAGGAATACAAGAAAATCCATCTATATTTACTAGCCTATAGTTGTATGTTTTATTCACTGAATTCAAAGTAACACATGTACTTTTCCAGAGAAAAAAAATAAAATTTAAGAAATAAAAGCAACTTCAATCTCTAATTTCACACATTCCAATAAAATCATTGTGGGCATAACAACAATGACTTTGGAAAATAGTTACAATAGCACCTACATACTTTCATGCTTCAATCTCATGGCCAGACACAAATAAAAACAGAAGTGATAATAAGACCAGAAAAACTAAGTAAACTAAAATCCTAGGATTACTGGCTGAATTCTTCGTACTTCACTGAGAAGTATATTTCATTAGCTTGCCATTTTTAACTATGATGGATAGTCATTCAATTGTAGCATCTAAATGAACAGTATACGACATACTACTTTCTTCCTAATACACAAATTAATTTAGAAGAGTCATCCTTTTCTTTTGTAAAAATAATGAATTCAAGTCTAATTTTTCTCTTTTATTTGGAAAATTTCAAGATTACATAAAATAATAAAAATTTTTCCCTTAATTTGTAAATAATTATGTAACTCATATAGTAATATTATTTACTTGAAAATGTAAAGAAAACTAAAACATAAATTTTGGTAATATACAATTCCTTTATAAATAATTTTATTTTTCATGCCTATGGAATTATGAGTTAATAGGATTTACCTTATGTCAACCTTAAGAATATCTACTACTTAATTTTAGACTAAATAGAAGTTTCTCTGACATGTAACTCTAGCAACAGCTTCCACCTTTAAGATAAAATTCAGTACTGAATATAAGTTTATGTTTGAATACTTTCCACTGAGCTCCTCTATCCCCAAAATATGCCCTAAAAATATTAGATCCTCCATACACTTTTTAAAAAGTTCTGTATTCATTTATCCTCTGTATTTGCACAAACAAAACAGGCAAAATAGCACCATCTGGTGGGTATCACCTTAGTTTTAAAATAACTGTCTACATTTACCCTATTAATAGTTCTTTAAAAAAACTGCCTAATAGGGAATCCTTTTAAAGTACTATGAATTAATGGTGAAAAGTAGCTTAATTTGCAACCAAAAGTATACTTTAAAACTGAACCAAGGTTGCAGCATTGTTTCTTAATTATTAAGAAGTTAACTGCTTATGTGATGCCATTAAGGATAAAATCTCCTCCGAACTTAACCCTGTGGTCTCAGCTTAAAAAAGAAGTGTTCATATTCGATACAAAAATAATTTCTATTTTTCATACAATACATCTATACTATTCAATGAAAAGAATGAGATGTGAATATAATAATCTTCACAAAAGATAGTATGGTCTATTACTTACACTTAAATTTTTTTTTTTTTAGGTGTGTGTCTATATTATCCGCTGAAATTAGTAAGGCTGATCTCAAGGTTTATTAACAATAAAAGCTTTCTGTGCTGGGGCACCTGGGTGGCTCAGTCGTTAAGCGTCTGCCTTCGGCTCAGGTCATGGTCCCAGGGTCCTGGGATTGAGCCCCACATCAGGCTCCCTGCTCAGCAAAAAGCCTGCTTCTCCCTCTGCCACTCCCCCTGCTTGTGTTCCCTCTCTCACTGTGTCTCTGTCAAATAAATAAAATCTTTAAAAAAAAAAAAAAAGCTTTCTGTGTACTAACACTGTATTGGATAATGGTCAAAACAGAAATTAACTCCCAATTTTAGTGAGCCAAATAAACATGTAACAACTACGGAAAGTAAAAACAAACAGAAGACAAAATCAGAAGAAAGGTTTTTATTTTGACAATTTTCCTATCAGGCTTTCCAAGGTGAAATGGCGAAGGAAAGCAGGATCAAAATACTAAGCCAAACAAAAAAGCAACATGCTTCTTAGATAAACTTTTATCTACAATGATAAAAACTACAAAGTATGTCTTTCTAGTAACTACTGGTTAACCACACATTAGCTTACACTATGCTCTGCACTGTGTATACAATGGAGAGCAAATACAAACACAAAAAAGATACAAACCCATTCTCTTATGGAGCTTACAATGTAGCTGCTGTTTTTCCCACTCTCTGAGCACCTTCCAGATGCACCAATTCTTCCCCATTTTAATTATACTGTTGTTTTCTAATGTAAAGGAACTGAACACCTCAATTTATACAACTTTTACACTAAACATATGCTGACCATTATTAACTTCTGCTTCAACACAAAAGACTTAAAGTTTATCTGTTCCTTGCACTGAAGTGACAATAAACTCGTAAGAACAGTATTTTTGGTGAAAAATATCCATAATATATTGAAGTCCTTAAAGTAACAGAAATACTAATGGCTGACCAAGAACACCAGAGAAGGAGGAAGAGAAGGAAGAAATAAGAAGGAAATAAGTTTATTTGCAGAATCGCCAAAGAACTCAGAGAATCCTGGAGACAAGGGCTATGTATCCATATTAAAAAGCACAGAGATTAAATAAAAGTCTGCACACAGAAGAATAAAATAACCCCCCCCACACACACACACTACTACTACCCCTCTTCCTTCCCCCTTTCCCAACTCTCCCTCTCCTCCTCTCTACTCCTCCCCTTTCTCTCCCTTACCTAACAATAAATAAATAAGGTGGTAAGAGGACATCAGCATGGGAATAAAGTAATGTTCTAGAATGTTCTGATAATTAACTCTATTTTTAAAAGGATTAAGTTATGGATCAAAATCTTTTTCATATTTTCCCAAAATATTCAATACAAAGAAATCAGAATCAGTTTAAATTATCTAACAGTCCTTCTATAAAAAAACATTTTGGATTAATGATTTAAAAATTGATTAATGCTTTAAAACTAACTTCATTTTCCTAAAATTCCTGAAGCATCCCTTTCTTAAAATTTAACTTCCAATTCAAGTAATACTTATTCCATAAGCTACAGACATTCAGTTAGCTCCAACAGCATTCAATGAGCCGATCTATGTACTACAGACAAGCAGAACTGGATATGAAATAGTCACAGGCCTCAATGAGTTCAGTCTAATACAGATAACACAGACAAATTATAGTACAACAGAAGCGAATTTATTAGAGGTAAAGAGGGAGCTTTCTGGAAGAAGCAGCTAAGTTTTGAAGTTACCATAAAATGTTCACCTTTAACTGAGAAGGCTGACCTATAGCCTGCATAATTTCAATAAGGATCAAGTAAGTGCTGGTTGCTACATTCTTAAAGGGTCTCATGACTGCCTGTATATTTCACCAATAGTTAATATCGAAACGAATGATAAGCACCAGAGAAATCTTGCAGCAGTAGTTTTACAAGTAGAAACTCGAAAAAGATATTTATGATCTAATGCTCCCTGCATGTCTCCTCCCCCTCGAGCACTGAAGCGCCAGCTTCATAGAGGGCAAGTGCAAGCCCTTTCCGCCCCCACGCTACTTAAATAAACTTACTAAGTTGCACTGTAAAATGTCTCAAGAATTCTTTCTTGGCTGTTGCGCTCCAAGATCCCACAACATTCTTGACGGCCCTGTACAGGGAGTACGGAATAAATCCAAGAGCCTCGATGCGACTTGGTAAGTCATCTTTACCCCTTTGTTTCGTCCCTGTTCTTTTTCCTTCTTCAGAGATGTCCTGAATAGTATGACCCTTCAGCACATGTCTTCAGAACATGTCTTACTCAAGTGTTCAGGAGAGAGCCTCTTGCCCATGGTGGCTACACTATGGGCAGGGATGGTCCACTGCCACCCAGCTTGATATTAATACCTTGGTCATAATGGCACTGGGATCAGAAATCAGACTCTCCTAACTTTTCCTGTTCTTTTAATGCATATATTCTTGTCAGGCATAGGACAGCAACATTTGTTGTTAGGATGGCCACCAATTCCAAGACTCCCGTGTAAGGTTTCCTCCTAAATAACCAGGAGTGTTACTCAATGAGCATAAAATCCAAGTTATGTCTGACTGTGTACTTCCTGAAAGAGACGAGAGCTATTACGCAGTTGGGGAACTCACCCAATGGGGGACCTTCCCTTGGGACTGGATCATGGATTGAGCTCACGACAAGTTGCTTGGATTAGATAGGGGTTCCATACTTTATTTCTAATACTATATCCAGAGGCTTTCAAATGGTATTATTATTGGTTGCCAAATATATTGGCTGACCCAAAATGGAAAGAGGCAGCCCCAATCTCTGCAGCGATTCAGTCCATTTACCAGCATCTGTTGTCTAGAATGCAATGGGGAAGCAAAGGGAGGTCAACATCCCTTCTTAGGTAGTACAAAGGTACCAAACCAGTCAAGAAAAAAAATGCCTCCCGCCACTGTGAACCCCAGGAACCTTCAGCAATATTCCTGATGGGATGCCATTCAAAACCAAGGGGGATTTTGGTAATGGACTCCTAGGTAGTTAATGTACACTCTCCTCATTTTGTACAAATTGACTATGGGATCAACTTCCTCAATCCCAAAGGATTTCCTTTGGGCTGTCTCCTAACACAATGAAATCAATTTGGAAAACAGGATTTAAAGAAGTGCCTCATCTTCTTCTGTAATAATGCCTGGCCTCAATAGTCTCTGGAGGCTGATTTTATTTTATTTATTTATTTTTTTATTATTATGTTATGTTAATCACCATACATTACATCATTAGTTTTTGATGTAGTGTGGAGGATGATTTTTAAAAAAAACAGGTCCATTAATGGGTTCTTAAGCTTCAATACTGTTTAGCAATTAGACTTTTTTTTTTGTAAGCGTCAAGGAAAATGGACCAAAATCTCATAAGGTCAGGCCTTTATGGCCCTGTATCAAAACACTGATCTGTCCTATAGTCCTCCAGAGGGCCTAAGGACATCCCTCTCCTTACCCTCTACCCCTCAACCCACCATCAGCTCAGCTGCCTCAAGCCCCTCTACTGTTAATCTACAACCTCACCTGTGTTCTCTCCTTTTCACTATGTGCACTCTCCCTTTGTCTCTCTTATAAACAGGTTGCTGCCAACATCCTGTACATGAGTCTCTCTGTTTTTCCTGAGTCACTTGCCTTCTCTTTTTTTGCTGCTTCTTTTGTGTGCCAGATACGAAACATATCTTGACAGGACTGGATGAATGTTGTCTGACTCTTGTTGTATGTGGGGTTTTCGCCATCATTCTTTTCCCAGATTAATGGCTATGATAATTGGAACCAATTGTCTGGTTAGTGTGCTTCAGGATGGGGACTCTAAGGAATATTCCCAAGCAGCTGCTGAAACCCATTCTATTTCGTGGACTCCCCAACAACTGTGTAACTTAACTATCACCTTGATAGACTCTATGTGGCTGGGATAACAAAACTGCTCCTTAAAAGTCAGAGCGTACCCAACTCCATGGGGTTAGCTATGAACTTGTACAGAAAATTGATAGCCCCACTTTCCTTTTTTTAAAAAGATTTATTATTTATTTTTAAAGAGAGAGGGAGAGAAAGAGAGCGAGTGTGCGAGCTGGGGGGGGGGGCAGAGAGAGAGAGAAAGAGAGAGAATCCTCAAGCAAACTCCCCACTGAGTGTGGAACCCAACACATCTCCATCCCAGGACCCTGAGATCATGACCTGAGCCAACATCGAGTCAGATGCTTAACAGACTAAGACACCCAGGTGCTTAGTGGTGCCCTACTTTCCTTTTAATTAGATTGGAGGGTGCACATGAGGATGCCCTTATCTCCTCAAGACAAGTCATCTACTTGCCAGCAATTCCTCATAATTAGGATAGTGTTAAGGCTAGACATCAGGCAAAGAAAGCTTCTTAATGGTTTTATTCCTTAGTCATATTTGTCCTGGGAGCCACCTCTCTTGATGTAAAAATTACAAACAGAAGTGTTAGCCAAGCATACAGAAGCCACCTTTAATGAAACCCAACATGAAGTCACCCACAAATTCGAAAAGTGGCACTCCAAAACTTAATGGCCTTTGATATCCTGACTGCAAATCAGGAAGGAAGTTATTATGCTAATATTAAGATGTGTGTATATATATATATATATATATATATATATATATATATATATATATATGTATCCCAGATGACTCTGCTAATGTAATCCAAATTTTTAGCTCATACACATGCAAATTAAGGCAATGTCTAACTCTTAGTTCTCCGAATGATAAGTTTTTAACTGGGAGGTAGACTATGGTGTACCCTAAAGGGTCTTCCTATCACACTTCTTATTTTTATTATATTAATCCTAAAATGTTGTCACTTTCGTTTTGCTCTATTATCAAGATACATGCAAGCAGTTTCTGACTCCTTCACCCAGCCAACAGATGATCCTTACTACTCAAAACAAATTTACCTCAATGTCCATTCTGAATTCTATCGCAATGGTCTTCCATGGTGGTTACTTGTAGAGACAGATAGTAACCAATTTCAGTCCATAGGTAGGAACATTTCTATGACCCTGTCAGCTTGAAGAAGTTACAGAAGATGAGTCTTTTGCCCTTCAACAACCTTAAAGATTTAAGGACCAAAAATTGGTCAGGGGGTAAACGATGAAGGATAGAAGCAGGAAATGTTCACCTTTAGCCCAGAAGGCTGACCTACAGCCTGCACAATTTCAATAAGGATCAAATATGGGCTGGTTGCTACATTTAAGATTTTATTTTTAAGTAATCTCTGCACCCAACGTGGAGATCAAACTCAAAACCCAGAGATCAAGAGTCCCACACTCCACCAGCTGAGCCAGCTAGATGCCCATTCTTAAAAGGCTGCTACATTCTTTTTTTTTTTTTTTTTTAAGGTTTTTATTTATTTATTTCATAGAGAGACAGCGAGAGCAGGAACACAAGCAGGAGTGGCAGAGGGAGAAGCAAGCTTCCCGCTGAGCAGAGAGCCTGATGCGGGGCTCGATCCCAGTACGCTGGGATCAGGACCTGAGCTGGAGGCAGACGCTTAACGACTGAGCCACCCAGGCGTCCCAGGGCTGCTACATTCTTAAAGGGTCTCATAATGCCTGTATATTTCACCAATAGTTAATATCGAACTGAATGATAAGCACCAGAGAAATCTTGCAAAAGTAATTTTATAAGTAGAAATTCGAAAAAAACATTTATGATCTAATACTCCTTGCACATTCCCTCCCCTTTGAGCACTAAGCAGATAACCACCAGCTTCATACAGCAAAAGTGGACCCCTTCCGCCCATGGGTCCTGTTCCTGTGCTACTTAAATAAACTTACTAAGTTGCACCATACAACATGTCAAGAATTCTTTCTCGGCTGTTGCACTCCACAATCCAGCAACACTTCTAAGGGGAACAGAAGGGGGTCTATCAGTGGATTACCTTGTAGTGCTGATCAGGATTCTTTGCTAATAATTTCCTTCTTTCCATTCTCTGTCTGCCTTAAAAAACCCTTCCTTTCCTGCAGCTCAATGGGGCTCCTTTCTATTGCCAGATATGAGATAGGGAAACTAAAGGGACCCCATGAAAAACTGCTTCCCCCCCATCCCCGCTCCTTTTCCTGCTTCTATTTTTGCTAGGACCTACACCCTTGCTTTACACACGTCTTATAGAAGAGATAATGTATGTCCTCCTTGTAGAAATAAAGGATTTAATAATTTCTTTGGAGTCTTCCAACACAATACATAACATCTAAGGAGTGACCAGGTGGGGTCATCATGAATTTTCCAAGACCACTGACTCATCAAGACCCTGACTCCAGGGCATAAGTGATTTATGGAGGACACCTAAACACTTCTCTGTTCCTGGATTACTGAGAAGATAAGAGGCACCAGACTACCATCCTCAATAAAAACTCCAGGCCCCAAGCAAAGACAAGACTCACCCTTCTTCCTGATACTGTCTGTATCTACCCTCTATGTCTTCAATAAATTCTGCTCTCACTTCCTCTTGGCTTGTGTTTAATTTCTATCCTCCATGAAGCCATGGACCCTCTTGGCTGGTCCTTGGATACAGCCAGTCTTCATGAGATGGGATGCTGCCAGATTCATAAATCATCAAATAAAGGCAAGTTGATCTGTAAATTTACTCAGATAAATTTTGTTTTTTAACAGAGATTAAAGTTTTCCAGATAAAGATCTGAATCTTGAAAAGGATTTGGAGTGGTGAGAGACCTACAAGGAGGAGGTTTTTAGAGGGACAAATACATGTACAAATACATGGACAAGAGGGACATGTTCAATGAACTGCAAAAAGATGCCAGAACTAGAAATTAAAAAGCAAAGAAAGTTATTTAGGTTTCATTTTGCAGAGAAGTCATTAAAAGATTTTAAACCTGGAAGAAACAAGATCAGATTTTCAATTTACAAAAATTATAATAGGCCAAATATAAATAATGTACATATTTGTGTGTCCCCACACTTGAGAACTAGTTAGATGATTCACAAGAATTACGTTATATTAACAATACAAAGGGTGACAAAAGAGCCAAAGAGCTACAACTGATTTGAGTACTCTTGATTCAACACATACACTGTGACCTTGAACAAGTACGTTAAATTTCTAGTACCCTATTCTTCACAGGAGGAAACATTACTATTACTTCAAAAGAGGTCATGACAATAAAGGATAGAACACTTAATAATGGGGTAACTAGGCAACCTGTATTCAAACTAAAAATCCACAGTGTGAAAATTAAGAACAAATCTGCTGCTTTTCTGAAAGGGCATCAATTCAAAATGCAATGTTTCCATAATGCATATATTGGGAAAATGAAAATGACTACGATTTGGTAAAATGCAAAGAACAATGGACTAAAGAGAAAACCCAGTAATGGTCTTTTCCTTGCCAATTATGATTTCTATGCCTCAGCTTATTCAGTACTAAAATTAAAGGAATGATACTAAACGTTTTCTAAAGCTGAGAACATACAAGAACCTGAGGGACATTTTCATTACCTCTATAAGAGAAGAATGGCATAACCTAAAACATTAATACCTTATGAATAACTTTGTGGATGGGAAATGGAATCATTCATTTTAATCAATCATTCATGATAAAACACAACTTTACCACCAAAACAAAATTGTACATAAAAAGGTCATAAGCAGTAGGACTTAGAATCTTAACACCCTAAGTCTTTATCTAAATAAAAGTCCAACAGATTGACAGAAAGCTGTATGCTAAGTCATCCTGGAATTAAGCCTGTATAATGGCTTTATTTATTCTGCCATACAAATGTGGACATCAGGGGATAATGACTAATAACAATGATAATGCTGCCAACAACCCCAGTATCAAAGTCAACCACAAGATCCCCAGAATCCAACGGAACCTTACAGTCTTCCTGATAAACTTTGTTTTACAGTATCAATAAATCATTCCAGACAGAACAAAGACAGGTAATAGACCTATACTTTCACATAGGGGTTTCCCAGTGTAACCTGAAATTACCAATAAAAAGAAGTGCTTCGTCTCATACAATATTTGTTTTTCCAAGTTACTAACAATGGGTTTACAAGGTTAAATTATTACAGTTTTAAAATAAATACTTGGTTTATGCAGGCCCAAGTAAAATGTTTATGGAAACATATATATAACTTTAGAGTATACTTTTACAGACCACAAATCTAAGAACAACAAAAGATTCCCTCCATTATACAAACTAATGGAAGACAATGAAACATTGATACACATTAAGTTCTCAATCAAGTCAATCAACAAATATAATGGCCAACTGAGTCCTGGAAACACAAATGACAGTTTCTACCCCTAAAAAATGTTTAATCACCTTCAAATATCTGATGAGATGTCCTATAGAAAACATAATAAATTTATAATATGCTTACAGGCTTCCAGTTATGGAATAAATAAGTCATGGGAATAAAAGGTACAGCATAGGGCACCTGGGTAGCTCAGTTGGTTAAGCAACTGCCTTAGGCTCAGGTCATGATCCTGGAGACCCAGGATTGAGTCCCTCATCTGGCTCCCTGCTTCTCCCTCTGACCCTCCCCTCCTCATGCTCTCTCTCTCTCATTAAAAAAAAAAAAAATTAAATTAAAATTAAAAAAATTTTTAATTAAAAAAAGGTACAGCCTAGGGAATTTATTCAATGGTACTATAATAAGGTTATATGGTGACAGATGGTAGCTACACTTGTGATGAGTATAGGAAAACATAAAATTATCCAATCACTATGCTGTACACCTGAAACTAATGTAATATTGTATGTCAACTATACTCAAATAAAAACATTAAATAATAAATTTATACTATGCTAACTCCTGAGGGCATAATTAGAATCAACAAGGGAAATAAGAAACATACAAATGATAACAACGACAGTTAAAAGTAATATGAAAGTCTTGAAGAGAAGCTGAAAATTACCAATGTCTCAGGAATATTGTAAAATTAGATACCACTATAATCTTTGAGGAACTGCAACATTATTACTATTATTTTCCAAGTTTCACATTAACAAGAAAAGCTTTGCAGAGAAATGAAAAGCATAAATACATATAAACATTATGAAAGTTAAGGCAGAGCTTTCTCCTTAAAAAGTTCTTCACATGCAAGATAAATGGAACTTTGGTAGTTTGGCTATTACAAACTGATTAGAAGATCCCTAAATTAGACTATGTTAATTATACAATTACCTACCAATATTAAACATTCTTACACATAGTAAGTACTAGAATGACAGACCATCTTGCTTTTTCCAGAGATGATTCAATTCTACTTTTATTCTTTCTTCAAGATGGACTGAACTCAGTTGTTCCTTTCATCAATGGCTAATCTATACATACTCTTTGCGCAGGAGTTAATATATTATGGAGAAGGTCTAATCCTACCTTTGTTAAGTGACTCAGTAAAATAATTCTAAACAAGTTACTGAGTAACAATTTATAGGAGCCTAAAATAAAATCTCCAAAAGTACTAAGACTTTAAACTACCCCCCAAAAAAACTATACCATAATGATGTTTTCAGGAGGCAGTAGAAATGTGATTAGCTTCCCCACTGTGATCCCCTAAAAATATGCAGCATCTCTTTTCAAATATAAAGCATGAACCAAAGCAGCAGTTTATACTGTATACCATTCTTCTGAATGTATTTTTCTACCTTCCCTGGTTTAGAGACAGTAAATAATTTTGTTTCCTTTTAAAGTTGTCCTGCTGGGTTGCTAAGGATGAAACTGGGGAAGAGGCTGAAAATTATATCCAGAAAGAAAGGGTTTCCTGAGGATGTTCCTGAAGCACTGAATTAACCAATCTTTACCTCCAGATTTATTGTGTTAAATAATAAAATTTTCCATTTATAGATTAAGTCATTTTGTTTTGGGTATCTGTTAACTTACATAACCAAAGGCACAAATAGTAAAAACATCTCCCAACTTTGGAGAGAATTAGTTCTGGAAAAGTTTATGCTCTCATCTACCACATATTTTAAAAGAGGAAAAAAATTCTAATTAAAACAACCTAAAATAGACATTAAAAAATTTCTCTCAGAATCCAGACTAAGGGGGCAGTCACACAAATTATTCCAAACTTAATCACCAACACCAGCTGCCTACTAGAATTAGATAGAGGCACTTATAGACAAAGTCAATCCAAACGTTAGAGAAAAAACAGAAACTTGTTTGCTCTCTACTAAGGAAACTTAGGTTGATGATATTTAAGGAACAATGAGAGAAGCACTTAACTAAGGATTCTGATTTTCATAAGGAGCCTGCTGTTAAATTTGATTATATTCATGAAGACAAAACTTGGAAAACAAAACTGTTTTATTAATCATCAACCTTGTAGTAAAACCCAAACAACCAAAATTACTGCAAAAAAACCACTTAATGGTAAAATACACGAATAAACATGAATTGAAAACATCAAAGATACTCTGCAGACTAAAACAGTCTTTAAGTATTCACAAATATTTACTAAATTTCTACTAGGGGCCAGGCACTGGGAATACAAAGATGAACCTTGTGCTCAAAGTACTGAGTCTAAAGAAGGTAAGCAAAAAATAAATAAAAGTAGTAGTAGTTATTCACATGCCAGGCATCATGGAATTCTCTATATATTACTTAATCCCCACAATAATT
This sequence comes from Zalophus californianus, assembly GCF_009762305.2. Lineage (NCBI taxonomy): Eukaryota > Metazoa > Chordata > Mammalia > Carnivora > Otariidae > Zalophus > Zalophus californianus. The sequence continues at coordinate 34,847,383 of NC_045609.1, read as the reverse complement.
CTATAAGGTTAAGTGTCATCATTCTCATAATTTAGGTGAAGAAATATTTAAAGGAATAAGTAACTAACCCAAAGTCTCACAACTAGTAATTATCAAAACCAGGATTTTAATTCTGGTCTGCCTGATGGTTTGCACCAAACTAATACCAGAGTACAGAATAGTGTACAAGAGAGAAAGCTACCAGAAAGAATTAACATCTGAGTTAAGCCTTTAAAAGATGAGTAGGGGTGGGGCGCCTGGGTGGCTTAGTCAGTTAAGCAACCAACTCTTGGTTACTATTGGTTTTGGCTCAGGTCAAGATCTCAGGGTCCTGGGATAAAGCCCAGAGTTGGGCTCTGCACTCAGCGGGGAGTCTGCTTGTGGATTCCCTTTCCCTCTGCCCCTCCCCTTGCTCCTGCCTATTCTCTCTCTCTCTAATAAATAAATAAATCTTAAAAAAAAATAAAAGTGTTTTACCTGTATAAAAAAAGTACTTACTATAGCCACTACTGATCCATTATGACCAAGTGATTCCCAGAATACAGTATGTGTACCACTGGTGACACTTGAGACAATTTTTTTTTAAAGATTTTATTTATTTATTTGACAGAGAGAGACACAGCGAGAGAGGGAACACAAGCAGGGGGAGTGGGAGAGGGAGAAGCAGGCTTCCCGCTGAGCAGGGAGCCCGATGCGGGGCTTGATCCCAGGACCCTGGGATCATGACCTGAGCCAAAGGCAGACACTTAACAACTGAGCCACCCAGGCACCCCGAGACTATTTTTTTTTAATTTCCTATTTTGAAATAATTTCTAGCTTATCAAAAAAATGCAAAAATTGTACTAACTCCTGTATACTCATCACCTAAATTTACTTAACATTATAATACGGTTTGACTTATCTCTCACTACATATTACTATTATTACTCATAGTTATTGCTGAACCATTTGAGTACACTGCAAACATCAACACTCTTTACCCCCAAATATCTGTGTATCCTTCCCTCCCAGGATACAATGCAAGATCATGTATTACATTTACTTGTTACGTTTCTTTGATTTCTCTCAATCTAGAGAAGTTTCTCAGTCTTTATCTTTCACAACAGTGACTCTTTTCAAGAATAAAGGCCAGCTGTTTTGTTGAATTTGGGTCTGATGTTTCCCTCACAATCAGATTCATGCATTTTTGTAGGAACACTACACATGTGATAATCTGTCTTTCTCTGTGCATCGCATCAGGAAGCACATGATGTCAACTAGTACTCGAGATAATATTGAATGGCAAACATTTTTTCTTTTAATAGTTCTTATAATCAAATGTATAAAACTCATAATTACACGAGTATTAACAAGATGAGGCTAATTTTTTAAGTTAACATTAAGAAAACTTTAAATAATACAGTTAACATTGGAAAGCACTACTACTATACATGTGACACATAAGTTAAACCAAATTCAAAATGACATGGACTTAAAAGTAGCCAATAATAAAATAAAGGAAGTTCACTCCAGATTTCTTCCAAAGACTAATGGGAGATGGGTTAGTTATCTTTAAAAACTGAAAAGGTAACTGATCAGAAGATAAAAACTAGGGGCATCTGGGTGGCTCGGTCAGTCAGCTGAGCATCTGACTCTTGGTTTTGGCTCAGGTCATGATCTCAGAGTCCTGGGACAGAGTCCCTCCTCGGCTCTGCGCTGAAGCTCAGCACCGAGTGGGCTTGAGATTCTGTCCCCCTCACTCTCCCTCACCCTCTACTCCTTCTACCCCCTTGTTCTCTCTCAGAAAGAAACAAACAAACTCTAATAACCCCCAGGAAAATATTTACATATTGATACAAAGTTTTTACTGACGTAAGAAAACATTATTACTATTTCAAGGACATAATATATGCTTTAAAGATAACAAAGGATGGATTTGTTATATTAATAAAACTAGTTCAATTCTACTCTTTTATTTTCTTTTATTTTTTTTAAAGATTTTATTTATTTGACAGAGAGAGACACAGTGAGAGAGGGAACACAAGCAGGAGGAGTAGGAGAGGGAGAAGCAGGCTTCCTGCGGAGCAGGGAGCCAGATGTGAGACTCTATCCCAGGACCCTGGGATCAAGACCTGAGCCCAAGGCAGACGCTTGATGACTGCGCCACCCAGGCGCCCCAATTCTATTCTTTTAAATAATATCTGATCTAAATTCAGTCAAGGTCAACAAATATAAAAATGAATAAAATGAATTTCTTTGTGCCACCATAATGCATGCCTGTGTTTGCATAAACTACATTACACTTTAACAGAATAATAAATATGTTTAGTATTAAGGAAGGGTTCAAAGATAATTATCCTACAGAATTGTTTAAAAGCTTATTCATGCAAGATCTTAACAACGACATTCAATTCTACTTGGTAAGTAAAATAGTTAAATTTTTCTACATGTGTTTTTTATTATGTTCATATAGCTAAATTTTTATAAATTCAAAGAGCACATATACTTTAGTGCTTTCCTATCTTCATTACTTATATTTTAGTCCCTAGTTATGGTTGATGTCAGTTTGCCCATTTTTCTAAACACCATCTTGGAAGCCAATCATATTTCCTCTGCCCTCAATCTAGAATGGAAAGTATCTTTGAAAAAGTAATTATACAATTTAATATTTAAATATAAGATAGTTTGGGAAACAAAGGAGAAAAAGCAGTGGCAGAAGAAATATACACACTCTTGCAAAGGGAAATCAGTAAGAGGATTTGTTAACAAAGAATTTTCTATACGAGAGCATAAATTTACAGAAATTATATATGTAAAAGATATTTCATACATTTCTTGTTGAATTTTGGGATCCTACTAAGTTATCTCTGCTCTTTCTACCAAGCAGAAATTTTGTCTCTTTTCAACAAGACAAAAAAAAAAAAAAATCCTTCAATGAACATCTTCTCACCCAATTCAACACTGAGAAACTAAAAAAACCATAAATTCAAAATTCAAACTCCAAAACATTTTTTTTTCCAAATCTTCCATTAGACTTTTTTCTAATCTCCTGTCTAACCTAACACAGAGCTACAGACCTAGAACTTGCAAGTATTTCTGGCCTTCCCAAACAAAAAAGCATAAAAGTTGCAGGAATGCTTGAAGAAGGTGGTTTCATTTCGCATGTACTATTAAAATTCAATATATACGAGGTAAGACATTTTTCTAAAAGCAATATTTTAACAAGAAAAACACTTGGAATTATTAGGATATAAAGTAAATTTTTACAATAAAAATTTAAAATCTATTCTAAATGTTTCAATCATTTTGCTAAATAATCAAACTCAAGTTGCAATCATAATGAAGTTCCACAGAGGGAGCTAGCATCACAAAGAATAAAGTTATAGTACACTGAACTTCAAGAAATGACCTAGTCATTTAGAAATACCAGATTTCCATTCATCAACGTGAACTCAGATTATCTAAGATTTTACCTTAGACATTAACAACCCCCCAAAATACAGTATTACCTACAAATTATGGCATATTTCTACTAAACCATATTAAAATTTATGAAATATAATATCCATCACAAGTACCTTTAACTACTTTGTGAAGTAGGTATGTTCATTTTAAATATTATTTCTCCCAAAAGAATAAATATTATTTTTCCTAAGTCACTGAATTTAGCAAGGTACAAAGCAATAAAAATAGACCTGAAATCAAATCACAGTCTATCCTTTTCTACTATAAGACAAGTTATGGAGCCTGTTTCCCATAAAATGGGAATGATTATAATATTTACATTCTAGGATTGCTGTGAGGATTAAATTAAAGCACAAAAGTAACTGAAATAGGGGCGCCTGGGTGGCTCAGTCAGTTAAGCGGCTGCCTTCAGCTCAGGTCATGATCCCAGGGTCCTGGGATCAAGTCCCACATCAGGCTCCCTGCTCAGCGGGAAGCCTGCTTCTCCTTCTGCGTGCCGCTGCCCCTGCTTGTGCTCTCTCTCTCACTATCTCTGTTTCTGTGTCAAATAAAAAAAATAAATAAAATCTTAAAAAAAAAAGTAACTGAAATAAGGCCCTCTTTTCCTTGTTTTTTAATATATGTGTTATTTAATCATTCATACTTTCCAAAAATAAATCAGTAAGTATAGTTAGTAAAGAAAATGTTTTCAAGGACTGGATGAGCTGCTAATAAATACTAAAAGTATCCCCAAATCCGTAACATTCCCAAAAAGTCTGACTCAATCCTTAAGGGGATATAGACAGTGTTAGCATAACCCTTACACTATTTTTCAGGCAGAAATCTGTCTTCATTCTCAATATATTCCTGTTTGGTGCAGACCAAAGAAAATAAGTATTCAACATATCAGCAGTTTCTGCTCTCTCCATCCCATAATGGCCCTAAAGAATATTTACCCCATAGATATTACATATTGAAATACTGTCAAGTAAATTATTTACAACAAAGGATCAATGAACTACACTTAGACTAAAATGCTCTGGATAAAGTTTCAGGAAACACCTCACCCTTCCACCCAAAACATCAGAGATAGAGAACAAAATAATAATAATAATAATAATAAATTTTAAACAACAAAGAGAGAACAAAGAAGTCCATTAGCACTTTCTGCATAAAGAATTTCAGGCTAGAAACTCAGAAACTATACAATGGGATTATTGAATAGACTAAAAGAAAAGTAGCTAATTAAAGACATCATTTGCTTAATGAATAATAATAAAATAGCAAAGCACTAAAATAATCCTACCATGATATCTGAGAGGCAGCTACTCCAAGAGCAGAAGCCAGTTCAAGTTTGCATAAACATCACACTCACAAAAACTTACATCACACAAGTAACTTTATATAACCTTTTCATAGTTCAAAAACTTTTTTACATATATAATTTCATCTAAACCTCATTTAACATATTAAGACAAACATGGAATTATCACCATTTCACAAATAAAGACATTAAATTCAGAAAACTAAATGATTAATCCAAGCATGGTAAATTTTATACTTTGTCAACCAGAACTGTATTTCCCAGCATTTCCTTCTCTGTATGGTTTCAGATTAGGATTAACCACAAAAAAAAAAAAAAAAAAAATTGTGTACAATCTGGCGGGTACAGTGAAGCAGCAGCTATCTTATTCTAGTTATTGGTTATAGGTAGTGAAAGAGAAGTCGAGTCTTGATAAAGCTATTGAGTTCTTTATAATCAGTTACTGAGTCTTGCAATTTTTTAATAAATAATTTTTTAATTAAAAAATAAAATACCCATAAAAGTACAAAGAAGAAAATAAAACTCATCCATAATCCAGTCACCCAAAAATCTACTATTTTGTAATTTCATTCTAGGATATGTATAAGCAAGCTTTTTCACCTACTTAATCATGATAGTAAATCTTTTCCTAAAAAGATTTTAATAACTGCATAATATTCCACAGAGTCACTTTAATTGCACAGGAAAAATAACATCATTTAAGACTAACCCAGTTGTACAGTAGCTCCCATTTTAAAATGGCCGGCAAAATTTGTGTTTTCTATAAAATGTGTATATATTAAATGTTAAGACACAAGTCACGTGGTCACTGATAAGGTTCTAGACCCCTTTCCACCACCTTTTTAATTGAAATAAGTAAAGCAAAGAGTAACCTAGAGAATGTAATTTTTTATTGCTTTTTAAGCAGTGATAACAGAAAAGGTCTAATAATCTAAATGCATTTTTCTTGTTATAACACTATATACAATTTTCTTTTCCAAAGCAATTACATTAGATTAAAAATTTGAGCTATTAATCTACCATAAGACTATATACCCTGAAGAGATTTTCTAATAATTACTGCAAGTTTATGTTAAATATCTACCTTTCCCTCGCAGTCTCCGGTGTGACCAATGATACCCATTTCGAACACAGCTAGCAAAGACCAGGGACAATACTCATTTTCCTCAGAGTGAATGTAACACACAGCCAAAAAGGAGTAACTCCAATATAATCTTAGTGATAGATGTTAATTTATAAAATAATTACTATATAGCATATCCAAAGAGGAATAGAAATCTGCAAGAAGAATGATAAGAACAGGTATGTAACAATCAAATCCAGAAGATGTTCCAAGTAGCCTGAAAAAAAAAGAAAATCCTGGAAAAGGACATGTTATTGACACTGAACCAATATGTTTTATACTTGATACTGTTAACGAGACAAGACTGTACTCTCTAAGGTCTTTTTTTTTTTTTTAAGATTTTACTTATTTGAGAGAGAGAGTGAGAGCAAGCATGAGCACACACATAAGCAGATGGGAGCGGCAGAGGGAGAAAGAGAAACAGACTCCCCACTGAGCAGGGAGCCCGAAGACTCTGGGATCATGACCAGAGCAGAAGGCAGTCATTTAACAGACTGAGCCACCCAGGCACCCCAATCCCTTGAGTTTTTAATTAGAATTCAGTAATACTTTTTTTTGGAATTAATTAATACTTTAACAGAGAGGAATTTATATCAGTCACTACCCTCATTGATTATACTTAGCAGTAAAGAAAGAAACTGAAAAAAATTTCTTGACAACCCACTATGGAGATTATTATCAAATGAGGATAGAACAAAATATGAAAATTGAAAAGCTAGCATAACAATGGGATATATCAACTGTAAGAACTCTTGAAGAAATCATTCCCTACACATGGGTCTTACCATTTTAAGATTAACACTTATTACAATGTCTTCAATATGAAAGAAGAAATAAAATAATTTGAAAAAGGTTTTTAAAAAGTTTTAATAGTATTTTCAAAAATCATTATATAACCTTGAAAAACAATATTTTGTTGGGCGCCTGGGTGGCTCAGTTGGTTAAGCAACTGCTTTCGGCTCAGGTCGTGATCCCAGAGTCCTGGGATCAAGTCCCACATCAGGCTCCCTGCTCAGCAAAGGAGCCTGCTTCTCCCTCTGACCCTCCCCCCCTCTCATGTACTCTCTCTCTCTCTCATTCTCTCTCAAATAAATAAATAAATCTTTAAAAAAAAAAAAGAAAAAAATATTTTGTTGTGTGGACTTTTTGAGTATAGTTGACACACAATGTTACATTAGTTTCAGCTGTACAACATAGTGATACAACACCTTTGTATGTTTTTCTATTCTCATCACAAGTGTAGCTACCATCTGTCACCACACAATGGTATTACAATATCATTGACTATATTCCCTATGCTGTGCCTAAAAATAATAGTCTTGAAGGGCCCTAGCAAAAAAAAGTTATTCTCCATACAGATGTATACAAATTGAAGACTGTATTAAACTAAACCATAAGGGACCTGAGTTCAATGTTAAAATATCTTTAACATTAGGGAGTGTCAAACATTAGAGAAATCCCCAAGCAAGCATGTGAAATTCACCAATATATTTATTAATTAGATGGAACCTTAAGTATTATCAAGAATAAGTGTGGTCCAATGTGAAGGTGTATAGCCAGCCACAGGTTCCTCAAATTCTTAATTCTACAGTATTATCTGACATTAGGTGTTTGCAAAATAATTAAGGTCATCAGAACTTTCTTACTGTATAATGGGAAAAAGAAAGTAGACTAGAAGATAGAAGCATACAAATTCGTTTTTAGGGGTCCTCTTTGGATAATATGATACTGAAAAGATTAAGATGAATTTTTAAAATTCCCAAACCTGTCATTTTTAAATAAACCTCAAAGTTCCTATGAAGTAATAATCTTTTAAATACTACAACAGAGCAGAAATACAGCCATGGAGGGATCCCGGAATCATACTGTTCAAGTTATTTTTACCTGAAAGAACCCTAAGAACATTAAAATTTTTAAAAGGAACAAAATTTTGTTCATATTTCAAACTTCATATTTAAAGTGTTTTGCCTAATGCCAACCAATACTAGGCATTTACCTTTTCATAAAGAAACAAATTTCTCCATCTTAAGCATGAGAGTGGGGAAGTCAACTGAGTAAAAGCCGAAATTAACAACAATTTAATATTTTATCTGGGGAAAGATCATGAAATTACATATTTCCCAATATACCCTTAGTCTAGATGATGCAATACAATACTACATGTTTTAACGTGCATGCAGGAAAAACTATTTCCCATGTTAACTGTTTGTAAGGTAAATTTACCCTAATCTTACTAGAATCAAGGTCATAGTGTTAATTACATCTTTATATTTTATATAATTTTAAAAACCAGATTGTTTACATACATCTCCATAGAGTAAACTAGGGTTTAATGTACTTACAATTCCTTGTGTTTGTCTTCAGCCAAGATTTGGTCATTTGGCTTAAGAGAATACCTGTAACACAAAAAACAAAAAAATACTGGTCATATAAACATAGAAATATGTTTGCCTCATGGACATCTCACTATGGTTATCAACATACAGTCAGTTAACCCCTATCAAACAAGCACTACCACAGTGTTACAAGTCTCTGCCTTCACTGATAAAACATTAATGCCTAAGTTCTTTGTTCTGTTAATCACTTCCACAGACACCTTCCAAAGAACTGAAGTAGGATCAACCTGACCTTCGAAAACACAAGGTATCTTCAGTAGTCGTCTGTAATGAATAATCTGTGGTGTTACATTCATCCAACAGTTCAAAATTCAAGAAACTACCACAATAAGTATGTAAGAGTTCACAAAACAACATGCAGTTATTTATTCATTAAATACATAGTAAAAATCTGTGTACCACACTATGTCCTAGGTAGTGTGACATAGAAGGAAAAATAAGTTTTGGAGTTCCTTGACTAAACCACTTATTAGCTTAATGACCACAGGCAATTATTTCATTTAAGTCTCACTTTCCCTGTCTATAAAACAGAGGTTGCTATAAATACTAGAACAGGTATCTTCCAAATTACCATATATTTGTCGGGCTAAAGGTAAACAGATTTCTGAAGAGTACACAGAAAAAAAATAAACAACAGATGGCAATTCCTGAGTCTTCAATTTCCACTTGTGTTCAACCCTTTCCTAAAAACTAAGCTGCCTGACAATGAGTCAGAGGTCCAAGTGGAAACATGCAGATTCTCCTCTCTCGCCTCTCACAAGTACCTTTACCCACTCTACAAAAACAATGGCATCTTGAATAGAACTGTACTGCAATGGCTGGGGTATATAAAAAGCTCTTTTAAGTGCTAAACAAGAAATGAATGGTTCATAATATTTTTGTCTGCAATGCCTCTTTAAGTGAAATACCATAGAACTGACTACAGGGATTACTGTTTGATACATTATTTCTGCAGAGAATGAAGCTACAAATTATAAATGGGGAACCGTGTGTCACAGGATGCTCTATTTTCAGATATATTATGGAATGGGGCACAAGTTGATTATACTTTTCTTTAAAAAGTTTATCTTTTCCAACCCATGTACATGATCAAAGAATGCATTAGTTGTCAGAAGAGTCCTGTGAAGCAAAGCTACGAGAGTTTCCAATAAAAAACATGAGTGTCAACTTATTCCCTCCAAGCAACAAATTTCAAACAAGGTTCCTTGTCTTTTTTTTTTTTTTAAGATTTTTTATTTTTTATTTGACAGAGATAGACACAGTGAGAGAGGGAACACAAGCAGGGGGAGTGGGAGAGGGAGACGCAGGCTTCCTGCGGAGCAGGGAGCCTGATGCGGGGCTCAATCCCAGGACCCTGGGATCATGACCTGAGCCGAAGGCAGACGCTTAACGACTGAGGCACCCAGGCGCCCCAGTTCCTTGTCTCTCATTTATCTACTGAGGATTATCAGTAGATATATCAGAACATGGTTGTCACAGAAACACAAGTCAAATCATTTATGTGAACTGAAAAATGAAGCCAGACTTTTTTTATCATGAAAGTAAATCTGATTTGTTTGACAATGCAGAACAATTTTACCAATGATTCCAAGGCAGACAATGGTCTTCAACTGAATGAATGATTTTGACTAAAACATGTTTGAGGCACTCAATAAAAACATTTTATCAAGAAAAATCCTTTTGACATAGGTATATTGAAATCAACAATATTTAACTTTCCCTAGCATCTCCTAAAATGTTGAGGTAAACATACGCCTATAAGTAAAATACTAACAGATACAATTACTAGCTATTTAGGAAACCTTAATAAAGGCTTTTTTGGTGTATTTCCTAGAACTGCATGTCTCTAATGTCTCTAATGACTGGAAAGTCAGGTGGTTTCTAATTCTTTGCTTCTAACAAAACTGAAAAAGGACCTAATAAAATAATCAGCTGATAGGCAAATAAAAATAATTTTTGATGATAGATAATTTGATAATAGAAAAGCTGAAATGAGTGATATGGCTGAAATAAAACTTCTCAATTACCATCCAATTAATTATGTGAACACATGTCTCAGCACTTCCACCTGTCAGGGAGCAAGAATTTCTCATCCCTTTCTCAGGGAACAAGAACTCCTGTCCCCTTCAAGGTCCTTCTAGCTGGACTAAGAATCAAATTGACAGATTAACAGGAGAAAATCAAGTTTAATAGGCGTACACACGGGGAATCCACATAGACATGGAAATCCCAAAGACAGTCAAACAAAATGAGGTATATTTATCATTCTTAAATAAGGAGAAGGGGGTGGGAGCCTGGGATTTCAAGGAAAGGAATGCACTTTACAAGGCGATAAGAGATGTTTGGGGAGTGGGGCGCCTGGCTGGCTCAGCTGGTTAAGCATCTGACTCTTGATTTTGTTTCAAGTCATGACCTCAGCATAGTGAGATGGAGGGCTCCCCGCTGAGCATGGAGCCTGCTTAGGTTTCTCTCTCTCTCCTCCCTCTGCACCTCCCTGCTCTCCCTCTCTCTCTGTCTCTCTCTCCCTCCCTATAAAAAAAAAAAAAAAGATATGTGGTAATTAGATGTTTGCGCTATCATATAAATGTGTTGCTCAGATATAATTTATTGCTGCTAACAATCTTATTCTGGGAAAGATCCCCAATTTAGATTCTTCTGTACGGTTAAGGGAGGGACAATAGTTTCTCATGACCCCACAGGGTCTCAAGTGCCTTCAACTCAAAATAATCCACATGCCAAAGTGGCACATTCTGAGGGGGAGCCTATCCTGAACCTCTTCATATTTCTAAAAGACAAAAAGGGAAATAAAAATGATGCTGAGCAACACTGAGTATTATTATCCAAGAAAAGTTGAACTAAATGAAAAAAACTAGATTTGTTTCACCCACCTAATTAAAAGATGCATTTCCAATAAAATGTTTTGTTTAATAATTAACAAAATTTTAATACATTTATGTTGTTTTACTAAGTATATTTTAATTATAATTTAATGACTAGGAGGTATTTTAAAATTCATTTTATATGCATAAAAATATATTATCTTCATAATATATGCATAGCATATTACATAAAAAGATAATTCATGCACAAAAATACATTACATAAGGATAAAATCTGGTCGTAAAAAGTCTAACAGAAATACAAATTTAAACAGAGAAAGGAATATGAAATTTTTCAGTAGTAAGAGCTTGTGTCTTTTTATAAATGGATGATGGTAAAAAAAAATTTTTTAAATAAATGGATAATGTAGGTATCAAACCCCTACAGTATTTAGAGTCCACTAAAAGAATGTTTATCAGTTTTATTTAACATTACAATAAAAATCATAAATATTAACCTAATGAGTGTGGAAGTTTATTAAAGTTCATTAAAACATTTTTATGAAAATTAAGAAATTTGAAACCAGTGGATTTGATGATATCTATGTCTTAGCAAAGTGTTTTGGACATAGACAAGAGCAACTCAATCAATGTTACTTTCCCTCTCCAGCTGGCTAGTGATAGAGAATAACAAACATTTCTTGCACTTAAGGACCTCAAGATTCAGTAAGTGAATCAGAATAAAAATAACTGCTTGTGGTATGATAAGGTTACAATAAAGTGAAGCATAATGTACAGTGTTCAAACAAAACATTGAGTGACAAGTCTCCTTCCTAAGAGAATCAAAAAAGGGACAGCTTTTACCTGTCCCCCAACTTTGCCTTCCTTCCCCACTTCATCTCTTTTCTCTGTTCCTTTCCCATTAAAACAAAACAAAATAAAACAAACAAAATACCCTTCCCTTTAAAAGTCTCAGGATGGGAATGATGAAGGAAGCCAGAAAGAATAAAAAGGGGGGGGGGTCCACATAGGCAAGAAGCAAGCAAGGAAGGATAGCCTGATTTTCATCAAATCGCCAAAAGGGAAATTTTACTCTAATTCACAGAGTACCTCTCCAGCTCCTCAAGAATAAATGTGCAAGATCCATTCTGAACTATTCTCCAAGCAAATTAGTTCCCTAATCCCAAACTCCAAAGCAGTTACTCTTCCCATAGCATCTCTCTCTCATCTGATTTCCCCCTACCCCAAACCAGGCAACTTTTCATCGTATCTCAGTAACTTTCATTTTTCTTCATCTTTGCTGAGGTTTTTTTAATCAATTTAATCTTCCTTATCTCTTCCTTGACTCTTGCACACTGCATTTTAGGAAACTGGACCATACATAAATATCCAAAGTTAGCCAAAATGCAAGGTTTGAGGAAACAGTACCCAATACTATCCTCACTTCTGACACCAACTGCAAGTTCAGGAGGTTCCCAAAACCACCCTTTGATTTGGTAATTCATTAGAAGGACTTACAGAACTCACTGGAAACTATTATACGCATGGTTACAGATTACAAAGAAAGGATACAGGTCAAAGTCCAAGGGAAGAGCCCTGTGGAGCAGTGTCTGGGAGGGTTCCAAATGCAAAGTCTATTCTGGCATCAGTATTGACAATACAGCACATGGCTGTTATGTGACAACGTAGTATGCAGGACTGCCAACAAGGGAATTTCACCCAAGCTTCAGGGTCCAGATTTTTTACTGGGGCTTCATTACGAAGGCATGATTGATCAACTAACTGCCCAAGTGGTTTAACTTCAGTCTCCGGGTCAACTGATATCAGATGACCCAAAGCCTAACCCTAATCATGTAACTGGTCACTCTGTGGGTGTAGCCAGCCCTTATCCTAAACAACACAACACTTCCATCAGGTATGATGTAGATTACCTCCCAGAAATCAAGGGTAAAGTCCAGACATCTCTTTGGACAAGGCTGAAATCTTTACTACACATATACTTATGTATGTTTATTTATTTACGTATGTCCATAAATACACTGACGTGTATGTACGTGTATTTCTTTATTCATAAACTTCTATCTAGATCTACTTTTTGCAAAGAACTTTCCCTTATTAATACTCACTCTACTCAATTTCAGTTGGTTAATAACTATATGAAATGCCACTAGAATAACCTATAGTTATTATCTATCTCTCTGCCTAAATAATATTCTAACTTTTAAAATGGAGCATTGATTTAGTTTACAAATTTAAAAAAAAGGCCCTAGTAGAGAGAAGTGATGTGTTCCTCCATGCAATTTAAATACAATTCCAAAGCTCATAAACTATAACCAAACGCTTTACTTATATAGATGGTTATTCATAAGGGAATAAAAACTTCATTTATTTTTTTAAAGATTTTATTTATTTATTTGACAGAGAGAGAAAGACAGCAAGAGAGGGAACGCAAGTAGGGGGAGTGGGAGAGGGAGAAGCAGACTTCCAGCCAAGCAGCAAGCCCGACACGGGGCTGGATCCCAGGACCCTGGGATCATGACCCGAGCCAAAGGCAGATAACTGAGCCACCCAGGCGCCCCTAAAAACTTTATTTTAAGGTGTTCACAAAACACCTTAAAAATGTACACAAAGAAACAGTACACACCCATAATTGTAAAAATGTTTTAACTAAGAAATACCTCAGATTTATTTTGAAAGTAAGTATAAATTATAAATGTAAAGGTAAATATATCAGGACCATAACCCCTACTAAAAAAGTGAAGCTATTTCTCACTGAAATGTACAGTTGAATGTTTATTTACATGTGGAATTATAATTACACATAGTTCTCATTTTCATTTAGTATGTCCTGTTCTGCCAATCTAACTGCTGTTGACAGAAGATACACAGTGTTTTTAATCTATCACATTTAACTTACTCTCTAAACGTTCAGTTTTATATTTTTTAAGTAGGCTCCAAGACCAATGTGGGGCTTGAACTCACAACCCTGAGATCAAGAGTCACATGCTCTACCTCCTGAGCCAGCCAGGTGCCCCTCAATGTTTTAAATTAGTAAACGTCAAGGGGAAAATTCAACGTAATAGGAATTAGAAAGTAAAGGCCTATACCTCAACTTTATACCCAAATGATAGTTAAGTACAGCCTATTTTTAGTTGGGTTTTGTTTCCTAAAGACATGATTAGATAGATGTTCTGCTTTTATATGCATTTCTTAAATTCAAACATAAACACGGCCCCTAAAAAGCCAGAGACTTCAAAATGGTATAGTGGCAGTTCTCAATCTTTTTTCTGCCTAAATTTACCAGAGGATAAAGACAAGCACTTAACTCCAATCAGCAAAAGATAAGGAAGCTGGAGAGAATACAGGGAAGCCTTCTTTATCTGCCTCTAGCCTCCACAGACAACCTCTGAGTGAAAGAACATTAGAGTAAAAGTCTAAGGCCTGTGTTACTGTCCTGATTCTGCCATTAATTAGCTTTTTGAAGTGGGCAAGCCATTTAATTTCTCTAAGGATGAAACTACCTATGCCACAGGGTTGCTATGTGGATCAAATAAGATAATACACGAAGTGTTCAAGTGCCAGCACATAAACATGGAATAAATACTCACCTCTCCCCCCTTCCTTGTAATGCTTCCACCTCTGTAAAATGACTAATTCAATTAGCTCAAATAGGAAGGGAAGGAAGTTTGAAGTGTTCACATGGGGGCACCTGGGTGGCTCAGTCGACTGAGCGGCTGCCTTCGGCTCAGGTCATGATCCCAGGGTCCTGGGATCGAGCCCCGCGTCCGGCTCCCTGCTCAGTGGAGAGCCTGTTTCTTCCTCTCCCTCTGCCTGCCACTCTGCCTACTTGTGCGCTATTTTCTCTCTCTGTCAAATAAATAAAATCTTTAAAAAAAAAAAGTGTTCACGTTTTGAACCAAATGCATAACTACAAATTTCCATCAAGAAAACATCAGTGTTGTGTATAAGTATGTCAATGAGCATTATTTATGGAAAAGTAAAATTGTAAGCAAATACTACAGAAAGTAGATTTAGATCAGCAAATTATAGCACAATGGGAAAATGGTTCAAGATTAAGTTTAAAAAAAAAGAAAAATGGCAATATACTCCCAAAATATTATATAGATTACAGATTATTTTTATTCTCCTCTTTGTGCTTTTCTGAAATGTAAATAATAAGCAAATTACTTTTGAAATTAGAAAAAATACATTAAAAACAAATACATATAGCACTTAAGAAGCACATAATATTCATCTGGATGTAATTTTCACTTAAATTTTTCAACCAATGAACATTTAAGCCTCCAAAGATAAGTTCAAAACTTTTCTTGTATAAAGTTTTTTTAAATAAATTTGATTTAAATATTTTTATTGTATAAATATGGACAGCAACAGGTGACAAGTGGATAGGAAGAAAGGGAGAAGGAAGAAAAAGAGGAAGAGGGAAAGGAGAGAAATAAGGGAAGAGGGAGAAGGAGGATTAATTTCCTTCATCCCTGTCTGAGCTGCTAAAGGAAGACACACTTGAAGCAAAAAAGAATAAAATCCAGGAATGGCATTCCCACCATCGGTAATGGGAAAATGGCACTGTTACTTAGGTTTATAATTAAATATCAGAACACAAAAATAAAATGTATTAATACATAATAGATAACCATTAAGATATGCTAGAACAGCAGTAGTGTGCAACTAACAGTAATAAAGGTTGGGCCTTAAGACTGAAATAATCATCATTTACTCAAATGTGCTTTCCTTGAAGATTAGCATAACATAAAATTTCAGACCTAGGAAGGTCCTTGAAGATACTGTGAAGTCCAGAAACAGCCCAGTCATAAATGAAATGGCGAACACAGCGTCACACAAAGAGTTAATGCCAAGCTAAGATTTGCTACATAGCAGGATGACAATAAGACATTCCATAAATACTTGCAACTAAGATTGCCCTCTGAGAATTAAACAAGCCAAATTTCAAGACATCTATAAATATTACCACATGGTCCAAAGAATCCTAATAGTAGCATGCAAAGTTTTATAGAATTAGCAGATTCAATCAGATAGACAAGTGTGGGTGTGTCAAGTTTTAAAAAACATGTTTAATTAGCCCTAGCAATTAAAAAGTAAACATATCAAAATATATTCAAAAGGGAGGCCAAAAGTGTTAATCACCACAGCACTGTTTCAGACTATGGCTGAAATTTAAGAGGCTTACAAAGAAACAGATTAAAGGGTAAACCACAGGGTTAGAGTGAAAATAATAGCAAAAAGTTACAAGGTTTATGAAAATAATATTTTAAATTCTCATTAGTAAACTAAATGAGGATTATAACTCAATCACAGAAGGCTGAAGAAAAAGAATTAAACCAGATTTACACTAAAACAAATAGAACTATGCTCTTTGTATTGTTAAATTTTTTTCTTATGTTTTTATTTTAAAAAATAATTGATAGGGGCGGCTGGGTGGCTCAGTCATTAAGCATCTGCCTTCGGCTCAGGTCATGATCCCAGTGTCCTGGGATCGAGCCCCGCATCAGGCTCCCTGCTCAGCAGGAAGCCTGCTTCTCCCTCTCCCACTCCCCCTGCTTATGTTCCCTCTCTCACTGTGTCTCTCTCTCTCAAATAAATAAATAAAATCTATTAAAAAAAAAAAGAACAAAGTGTAGGGACTTGCCCTACCAAACATCAAGATTTATTATAAAGCTGTAGTAACGAAATAAAGACAGAACTGCATTAGTTCAAGGACAAACAGACAAGCTGAAAAAGAATTGGGATAAATAAAATAGATAAATAAAAATTGGCATTGCAGATCAGTGGGTAAAGAATGGACTATCCACAATACAGTGATATAACAGTTGATTTCCCTTAAGAGGAAAAAAATATATATATAACTGGATCCCTAATTTACATCATAAGCAAAAAATCAATTCAAGTCAATTGAAGACCTAAATATACAAATCAATATTAAAACTTCTACAAGAAAATATTTCAAAATAGCTTTATAAAGAAATAACTACAAAAGTGTCAGAGCATTTCATAATTAGTTTTTTTTGTTTTTTTAAAGATTTTTTTTTTTTTTTCATGAGAGACAGAGAGAGAGAGAGAGAGAGGCAGAGGGAGAAGCAGGCTTCCCGCCGAGGAGGGAGCCCGATGCGGGACTCGATCCCAGGACCCCGGGATCATGACCCAAGCCGAAGGCAGACACTTATCCATCTGAGCCACCCAGGCGCCCTCATAATTAGTTTTAAAGCAAAACAATTACAGCTTTTAACCTTACATATGGAGTATCACTTGACACTCCAAATATTGTTTTACTTCAAACCTAATATACATTTATTTACTGAAATAATTCATCTTGATTTATACAAATAATCCAGTTGTAAATTTCTGGTATTGAATAATCAGCACTGAAATTTACAACCAACTATTACAACCTTGAGTATTTTTGGAGTGAATATTACATACTGTCTTTCATTCATGCTTACATTAATCAAGACCTACCTAAGGTCTGTACGACTGCATTATTAAAGATTTAGATTGGTAAGAAAAACATATTTCCTCAACCACTCTAACCTCCCTTCTTAAAACTATTTTCATTTCTAGTGATGATTTTTACTTCCCAATTACCATGTCATTAATTCTCTCCATACCTCTTTACTTCCGTGGCATTTATCTAGTGTCAGGAAAAATCCAAACCTGTCATGTATTCCTTTGCTTCCCTTTAAATATACTTCTTCCTTTACTCTCCATAATTAGGTCAACACTCATCTGGAAGTATTTCTATATTCCACATTTTATCCTCCCTCACACCCAGTGTGTCCCTTCAATATGCTAGAAAATATTATTTTCAATAACCTACTTCCTACCTCGTTTCCTACTTATTTTCAGTTATTATATTTTGGCAAATTGGACACATCAAAACTGACTAACTTAATTCTGCTTTTCTTTCAATTAGATAAAGATCCTACGTTTTTTTTTATTCCAGGGGAAAAAACTGGCTTTATAAACTTTAAATAAACAATAGGATATTCTAGAAGAAGTTTAATTTTTAAGTACAAATAATTATCTAATTGTTATTTCAGAATGATGGCAACGCTTGTTCTATTCTGGAAACAAGTCAATTGTAGGCAACATGTCAACTCTCAACACAAGAAGTGCATTGTTTTTGAAACTAAGTCAAGAAGAGAATTGTTGAGTGTTTCAATCTCTCACACAGGACTTATAATCTACTCTAATGCACTAAATAAAACTAAACATTAGGGCACCTGGGTGGCTCGGTCGGTTAAGCGTCTGCCTTGGCTCAGGTCATGATCCCAGGGTCCTGGGATCGAGTCCCGCATTGGGCTCTGTGCTCAGTGGGGAGTCTGCTTCTCCCTCTACCCCTCGCCCCTATTTGTGCTCTCTCTCTCTCATGCTCTCGCTCTTAGAAAAAATATATTAACAATTTTTAGAGCTAATTACACATATTTTTCTCACCTATACACTACTGAAGGAAAACACAATTTCACTGAGTTTATTTATAAACCTTTACATATCTACCATAATTTACACCAAAAAAATCTGGATATATAATTGAATTTTTCACTTCCAAATTAATACTTCCATAGTAAGGTAGCAGAAAATAATGAATACAAATTTTACAATTAAAACAAACCTGTATTTCAAATCTCTGTACAATGACTTACGTGTTTTTTGGACATGAACAAATTTCTTAAGATCTAAATTATTCTTTTAGCGATACCTACCTCATAAAGTTGTCAAGAGGACTAAACTGATACCATATACACCTACTACATGCTGAATAAATGTTATTTTTATCAGATAATAATTCTTAAAATTTATTATATTCTTATTTTTCTCTATACTCTTAAATGCTTTTCAGATGGATCGTCCATGGTCCTTTTTTTTTTTTTAAGATTTTATTTATTTATTTGACAGAGAGAGAGAGCTGCAGGCAGAGGGAGAGGGAGAAGCAGGCTCCCCACTGAGCAAGGAGCCCGACATGGGGCTCGATCCCAGGACTCTGGGATCATGACCTGAGCCGAAGGCAGATGCTTAACCCTTAACCCTGAGCCACTCAGGCGCCCTATCCATGGCCCTTCTTTAGATTCAACTCTTTGTGGTGCTCAGTCCAACATGCAAAGATCATTAGCATATGATGGTTCTGATTCTTTAAAAAACTGCTCTGGACAAACACATTATATGCAAAATATATCTAAAGGCAAAAAAAGAAAGTATCAATTTCCTCATTAACTTTAAATAATGAACACTTAAAATCCCACTTCATTGCTTTTTAAAGATTTGAGAGAGAGAAAAGGGGGGGGCATACACAGGGGTTGGGGCAGAAGAAAGAAGAGGAAGAATCTCAAGCAGACTCCTGGCTGAGCATGGAGCCTGAGGTGGGGCTCAATCTCATGACACTGAGATCATGACCTGAGCCAAAATCAAGAGTTGGCCACTTAACCAACCAAGCTACCCAGACACTCCTAAAATCCCACTTTAAAAAGGACTTTCCATAAAAATTTTTTTTCAGGCAGATGCTATTTCCCAAGTACCTAACATGTACCCAGCACTATGCTATCATGTACCAAAAATACAGTGTAGTTCCTTTACACCAAGAGTTTACTGTCTATATAACAGATTTACTAAGATATTTTCCCTAATTGTGTCTCTCCCCAACAATGTTTCTAAACCCTGCATGCAAGGCTTATACTATGGATATTTAATTATAAACCTAGTATGGGGGCTCCTGGGTGGTGCAGTCAGTTAAGTGGCCAAATCTTGATTTCGGCTCAGGTTGAGATCTCTGGGTCGTGGCATCCAGGCCTGTATCAGGCTGGGTGCTGAGCACAGAGATTTCCCTCTGCCCCCTCCGCCCGCTCATGCCCACACTCTCTCTCTCAAAAATAAATTAAAAAAAAAAAAAAAAACCTGAGCTTCCTTTCGATAAGAAATTAGGAAGCAGGAAGCAGAAGACAATAAGGGAGAGCCAAGAAATCAAAGGAAACTGTAAATTAAAGGAAAAAAGCTATCTTTTATTCTATACACTGCTTGCTTGAAAAATTATAAGATCACATAAATTATATACATTATTAAAAACTTAGGGAATAAAGCCAGCAATCAACAACAACAACAAAAAACAATTTGAAAAGTAAATAATCATTTATTTAAATAATCATTTATTTATCCAGTGATTGCTCTACAAGGTAGAAACCACGCCTACTCACTTAAAATTCCCAAAACGTGGCATGTAGTTATTAATTCATATAATGTTTTAATTATCAATTAAAACAAATTATAATTAAAATTAATTTAATCTAGTTAAGAAGTAAAGGTAGTTAGTGTGACATGGTGGAAAAGGAAATGAATAAGGGTCAAGAGATATGGATTCTATCTTAGGCTTATACTGCTAACTATAATCATGGGCAAAACAGGGAACTTCTCTGAGCCTGTTCCTTGGTTGTAAAATGAGTAAAGAGATTAAGTTTTCTCCAAATTCCAATCCATCTCAAAAATTCTATGAATCTGTAGTTATATATTTCCTGCTACCGTACATATAATAATTGTGAAATATTACACACACACACACACAAACACACATACACCCCTTGGACTTCCACTTAAATATGGCAGAAAGACTATCTATTCTGACTTCCAAAACTCTGTTAAAATAACAATAAAGGTACAAAAAAAAAAGGTAAAGATCTACAGGATCTAAAAGAATAGTAATATAAGCACTAATAGCCACGAGGGTTCTACAAATCTTTAGAAAAAGGAGAGCAGGGGGGCCTGGCTGCCTCAGTCAGTAGAGCGTGCGACTCTTGACCTTAGGGTTGTGAGTTTGAGCCCTACACTGGGTATAGAGATTACTTAAAAAATAAAATCTTTTAAAAAAAGAAAAGAAAAGAAAAATGAAAGCGAACGAGGAACTTAGCTGAGCAGAAAAAATTAAAATCTCAATTGCAACTGATAGAAGCTATATATATATGAAAGGCAAACCTTGTCTATCTACCAGGAGAAGCCCTAAGTCTCAGAGGAAATGGATAAGACATGGAGCTAAAACTAGAGAAACAGACTACCATCTCACCAAAACAACTTACAATTCCTAAAATAAATTAAGAGATTTCTTCTCTGAAGAAACCAAACAGAAGCATCTCTTAACTAAGAGACAACAGGCAAAACAGGAAAGATAGGGAGAGACAGATCAAACCATCTGCTTAATTCTGGTACCTTTAGCCCTTTTACCCTGTCCAACTCTAAGAATAAAGCAGCCAGGCTTGGAAGACTTTTCTGTGAAGAAACTGAACAGACTCAGAGAATAGCCTTCCAGACATTAATTTAGGGGTCACCCCCTAAAAATAGGCTTTTAGTATAAATCAAGTATAATCAAGCCACAATAAATTCTCATTAGTCAACAAGCCTAACCTATGCATACCAACCTTTCAATAAGGTTTTGAATGTGGGGTATGGGCTGTGTGTGTGTGTGTGTGTGTGTGTGTGTTTGAAAAAAAAATTTTTTTTTGCTTTATTTATTAGTGTTCTTTGGCTATGTAACAAATTCACCCAAAACTTGGCAAATTAGGGGCACCCGGGTAGATCAGTCGGTTAAGCATCCAACTCTTGATCTTGACTCAGGTCATGATCTCAGGGTTATAGGAGTAAGCCCCATTCTGGGCTCTGCACAGAGTCTGCTTGAGATTCTCTCCCTCAGCCCTGCCCTACCTGCCCCCCAACACCTGCTCAAGCACGCTCTCTCTCAAATAAATGAATAAAAGTAAAATCTTTTTTTAAAAAAAATTTAAAAAGGGGGTTCCTGAGTGGCTCCTGGAGGCTCGGTAGGTTAAGCATCTTGCCTTTGGCTCAGGTCGTGATCTCAGGGTCCTGGGATCAAGTCCCATGTCAGGCTCCCTGCTCAGCGGAAGCCTGCTTCTCTCTCTCCCTGTGCCTGTCATCCCTGCTTATGCTCGCTCTCACTCTCTCAAATAAATAAATAAAACTTAAAAAAAAAAAAAAACTTGGCAGATTAAAACACTTCTCATCATCCCACACAGTTTTGAAGGGTCAGGAATCCCGGAGCGGCTTAGCTAACTGATTCTGGCTCCAGGTCTCTCATGAGGGTACACTCAAGCTGTCAGCTAGAGCTACAAGTCATCTTAGGGCTCAAAAGAGGATGGAGAATCCACTTCTAATCTCGCGTACATAGCTGCTGGCAGGTCTCCATTCCCTACTGGCTGTAGACCAGAGACCTCTCATCTCCAGCCACGTGGCTCTCTCCATAGTGTGCGTGATTGTCAAGACATGGCAGCTAGCTTCCCCCAGAATGAGTTATCCAAAAGAAAGAAAAAGTGTGTGCACAAACAAGTCAGAGAACACCCAAGATGGAAACCACAGTCTGACCTATCTGTCAAGTAGCATATCATCACACTTCTGCTGTATGCCATTCCTTACGTAGTTCAGCCTGGTACAGTGTGGGAGGGGACCACTCAAGGGAATACCAGGAGAAGGGGGAATCACTGGGAGCCATCCTGGAGGCTGCCTATCACAGGGTGTCCTCTGCCCTCCTCTCTCCTACCAAGGATCCCTGCCTCTTGTTTTTCATATCCATGTGTAGTGCCCTCCCCCATTATACCAGGTTTGGTATAATTTCTGTATGACCAATAGCATATGGCAAAAGTGACAGCATGTCACTTCTAAGATTAGGTTATAAAAGAGATTAGTTTCCATCTAGGGAAAATGATTCTCTCTCTCTCAAATCATGTATTAGTCCATCAGATGAGGAACTGAGGCCCTCAGTTCAAAAGCTCTTAAGAAACTAAGGCCAGCCAATAATGAGTCAGCTGGGAAGCAAGTCCTCCAGCCACAGTTGAGCCTTGAAATGACTGCCACCCTGGCCAAGAGACTGGAACTTGATCAAAGACATTAAGGAAGAACCACCCAGTTACACCACACTCTCAAATTCCTGACCCTCACAAACTGAGAGAGACTCTAAATGTTACTTTAAGCAGTCAACTTTGGGGGTAACATATTACACAACAATAAATAACTTTATTAAAGCTATTTTTTTTAAGATTTATTTATTTGAGAGAGAGAGAGTACAAGCAGGGGGAAGGGCAGAAGGACAAGCAGACTCAGCACTGAACGGAGAGCCGGCTGATTCCAGGACCCTGAGATCATGACCTGAGCTGAAGCCAGACACTTAGCCAACTGAGCCACCCAAGGCGCCCCAAATGCTTTTTTAAAAAATTATAAAAAACAAATCAGAATTGTTATAAAAATCTTAAACTGTACAGAATGTTGAAATAAAAGTACCTACCCTAGCCAATCTACCCTCCCATAACTGTTACTGTTTACAACATATCCTTTCATATTTTTTCTTATTCCTACACAAATAAATGGAATGAACTTTTTAACGGTTTACCCTTAAATATGAATAGATGGCCAAAGATCACCTAATATTGGAGGAAAGTCTCCATCGTGAAGGAGAAAGACTACAATAAACACTCAGAAAAGAGCAATCCACAAAAAAACTGAGATAAAGCAGGAAACAGAAGATAAACCTTCAAAAAACAAAACCATTTCTAATTAATATGCTTAGACAGGAAAAAAAACTATATCCATAACACAAGAATAAAATGTTACATAATAATAATTTGCTAACAGCAAGAAAAGAAACAAAACAAAAAAACAACAATACTAAAAGCTTCCACAGAGAAAAAGACTGGTGATCTACAAAGGAAGGAGACACATTTGATGCACTGGCAGACAATGGTACATGCCTTCCAAAATCGCAGAGAAAACCCTATCTAACCAATCAATGAGGTGTGAAGGAAAAAAATTTTTTTTAAAGATTTTATTTATTTATTTGACAGAGAGAGATAGTGAGAGCAGGAACACAAGCAGGGGTAGTGGGAAAGGGAGAAGCAGGCTTCCCACTGAGCAGGGAGCCTGATGCGGGGCTCAATCCCAGGATCCCAGGACCCTGGGATCATGACCTGAGCTGAAGGCAGATGCTTAACGACTGAGCCACCCAGGCGCCCAAGGAAAAAAACTTTTAAAGATCATCACACATATGCAAGGATTAAAAAAAATGTACTATATGTTTACTCATGCACTCTTTCTCTGAGGAAGCTACTGAGGCTATGCTACACACACACACACACACACACACACACACACACACGCACACACACGCACACACAGAGGAAACCAATTAAGACGATATGAGGTATAGGAAACAAGAGATCTAAAACAAGCAGACTCAGCGAAGTTCAAGGAAAACTCCTGTTTAAAAAAAAAAAAAGTCTTAACACCACAACCAGTTCAGTTTGGGGCACAAAAATGGAAAACTCTAAAAGGGAGGTCCATCAGAGAAAAAGAGGTTGACAGACTTACTGATTTTGAGGAATAAGGAGTCAGAGGGGGAGGGAAGAGGTTAATAGGCACGTGACAGATTTAATAGACCAAGTAAGTGTACAGAAAATGGTGCAAATGAATACAAGATACAATAAGTTACTGGAAGAAAAACAAAAAGTTTTATAAGTAATCACAGTCCACAATTTTGTTCACAATGATTACTGATTTGTTTTAACATAATTTCATAATATGGCTAAGATGACAAGGAAATGGTGGTAGGTGAAAGAAAGCTAAAGCTTTCACAAACTATCACAATAGGGAGTCAATACACAATATCTAAGACTGACAAACCCAAGGGGCTTCTAGCTGGCTAAAACAGTAGGTAGAACATGTGACCCTTGATCTCAGGGTCGTGAGCTAGAGACCCACCTTGGGGGTAGAGTTTTAAAAAAATAAATAAAAATTTTTAAAAATTTTAATAAGTAAATAAAAACTGACAGACCCAAGAAATACCTAGTAATATGGACCTCAAACAGTCCCTAAGCTTGGGACTGCTAGACAGATAGTTTGCATGAAAAATTAACCTTCAATTCACCTACTGTCACAGTAAACATTCAGAAATGTACATAAGTTTTTACCAATTACTAGAACCTGGCCAGCAAGGAGGTACGTTATCAGAGGCTCTTCAACAATTAAACATCAAGAGATTATAAAAATCCTGGTAAGAATGGCAAAAGCAAAGTTCTCAGACGGCCCGAGGAAATCCTCTCCACTATCGTCAGGAACATGAACATGTTTAGGTTCTCTCTTCCTGCAGGAACCTGAAGATCAAGTGTGCCCCTCCAGCAGAATGCTGTGTTCTGGAAAGCATCCTAATGTAATCATGATCTTGTACCCTTTCCCTATATTAAAGGAACATTTATCATTTGCCTCTCCAATCAACCATCCTTATCAAAATCGCACATAGCAATATTACTGTATTATTTAGAAACAACCAGATACCAAGAAAAAAACAACTAGCAGAATTAAAAATGACTTCTTTTGGAAAAATAGCACTTACGGAGGATAGGGAAAAAGCAAGGGGAGCAGTGGAAGATGTAGCAAAGGACTAACATTATTCCTTAAAAACCTTCAGTACTAGTTTACTTTTTAACTAGCACTAGTTGTACACTGATAAGTATTTTTTCTTATTGAAAACGCCAGAAAGTTTTCTTAAAAATCAGAATCAGAAAACTTACCCCCAAAAAATTGATGGTTAACTCATTTTCATTGTATAAAATACTAATAAATATATATTTCATTTGCTTCGTACCTATCCCTAGAAAATTTGTATTTACACAATTCGAATGTAAAAAATACTTAACTAAACATGGTCTGAAATGTAAATTAAACATAGTCTACTGAAATAATAAGCAACACTTTCAAAGTATATTTTGGAAAAAAATGATCAGGGATGTAAGAACAGGGAAGTCTCTACATTTATGATTAGGGTCCAAAAACTTACTTTTTATCTCCAAGTACTAATTCAAAAATCAAGGTTAAAAATAAAAACCCTCCCGGGGCACCTGGGTGGCTCAGTCGTTAAGCGTCTGCCTTTGGCTCAGATCATGATCCCAAGGTCCTGGGATCAAGTCCCGCATCAGGCTCCCTGCTCAGCAGGAAGCCTGCTTCTCCCTCTCCCACTTCCCCTGCTTGTGTTCCCTCTCTCGCTGTCTCTGTCAAATAAATAAATAAAATATTTTAAAAAAGAGATTTATCTAAAAAAAATAATAAAAATAAATAAAAACCCTCCCAAAATAAAAATATTAAGCTTCAGCTGGCCATTCAGGATCAGCTGCTAATGAAACAAAGAAGCTACTTGAGCTCCCTGTAGTATTAGCACACAGCTGCCAGATCATAATCTGCTCACATTTGCATGAACTTTTAAAAACAAATATCCAGGGGCGCCTGGCTGGCTAAGTTGGTGGAGCATGCAATTCTTGATCTCAGGATTTTGAGTTCGAGCCCCGTCCTGGGAGTAGAGAGAAATTAAAAACAAAATGAAAACTCTAAAATAAATAAATAAAAATAAAAACAAATATCCAAAATATAGTGTAGAGTAAGAAAAAAGCAAATTACCTAAGACTATACATAGTATTAACTCATAAACACAAACACATACCTCTAGGTTGTATATGCCTAAGAGATGTTTGGAGGCATGTTCATCAAAATAGTAACACTGGTTACACACACCATAAAATTTCAAATTTCTTACTTTCTCTTTGTATTTTTATATGCCATTTTTTTAAATAGTGACTATTAATAAGTTGACTGCTTGAACAAAACATCTCACACTAAGCAAATGAAGGAGCTCTAACTTCAGGCTCATGAATTCACATTCAATTGATTTTATTTTTATATTACTGTTTTGTTTATAAAGCTCTGAGGTATAACTGACATAATACACCATATATATTTTAGTAAGTTTTGATAGATATTTATACTCATGAAATGATCACATAATCAAGATAGTGAATATACCCCTTATAATCTCTCCTTCCCATGTTCCAACACACCGTCCCCATGCATATGAAACAAATGATCTGCTTTCTCTATCACTACAGATTAAACTGCATTTTCTATCATCTCATATAAATGGAATCATACAGTATTCTTTTTTGTCTGGCTTCTTTCAATGAACACAACACAACTATTCTGAGTTTCACCCAGTCAATAATCCATTCTTTTTTCATTTCTGACTAGTACTCCACTGTATGGGTGAACAATCAGCTTAATGATTCACCTGCTGATATTTAGGTAATGTCCAAATTTTAGCTATTAAAAACAAAGTTACCATGAACATTAGTGAATAGGTTTCTATATGGACATATGCTGTCACTTCTGTTGGATAAATACTTAAGAACAGAACGGCTGGATCAAATAGTTGATGTACACTTAACTTTTTAAGACCATCGAACTCATTGCAGCTTTTTACATTCTCCTGAGTAGAAGGTTCCAGTTTCTCCACATCCTGGTCAACATCTGGTATGCTCAATTATAAAATTTTAGCCATTCTAACAAATGTGTAGTAGTATCTCACCACGGCTTTATTTTGCATTTCCCTAATACAAAAAGAGGTTGAGTATCTTTTCATGTGCTTACTTGTCACCCACATATGACATATCTCTTGCACATTTTTTAATTTGGTTGTTTCTTTTCTTTCTGAGTTTTGAGAGTTCTTTATATATTCTGATCAGTGGTCCTTTGTGAGACATATGCTTTGCAAAGATTTTCTCCCAGCCTGTGGTTTGTCCTTTCATTCCCTTAACAGTGCCTTTCCAGTAGCAGAAATTTTTCATTTAGATGAAGTCCAAATCATCAATTTTTTCTTTTAGAGAACATGCTCCTGGTGTTATATATAAGAAATCATGGCTTAAACCATAGTCAGAAAGATTTTCTCCTGTGTTATCAACCAGAAGTTTTATAGTTTCAGGTTTGACATTTAGTTTTATCAGTTAATTTTATATACAGTGTAAAATATGGATCCAAGTTGGGGTTTTTTGCATGTGGATATTCAATTGTTCCAGCACCAGGTCTTCAAGAGACAATCCTTTCTCTACTGAACTGCCTTGCACCTTTGTCAAAAATCAGTTGTCCATTTGCATGCGGGTCTTTTTCCAGATCTTTTATTCTATGCCAATAATATGTTTACAGTGGTATCACCATTTTGGTTACTATAAATTTGATTATAAAATTTTACTGTAAAATCGATTACTGAAAATTATTAGCTTTACAATAGTTCCTGAACTTAGTAGTAGTTTTTTGTAGATTTCATTAAATATTCTACATGTCTTTTATTTCTACTTGCCTGATTGCCCCAATTAGAATCTTTAGGACCACTGCATAGAGTGAACATCCTTGAATTGTTCCTAATCTTAGGGGAAATCATTCAGTCTTTCACCATTAAGTGTTATGTTACTTATTAGTAGGCTTTTCCCTAACCTAACTACTTCAAAACTTCCTACAATGCTACAATAATCAAAACAATGTGGTACTGGCTAAAGGACAGACATACAGATCAATCGAATAGAATTGGGGATCCAGAAATTAACCCACAAGTCTATGTGCAATTGATTTTCATCAAGAGCACCAAGAGCAGGGGCACCTGAGTGGCTCAGTTGTTAAGCATTTGCCTTCGGCTCAGGTCATGATCCCAAGGTCCTGGGACTGAGCCCCGCATCGGGCTCCCTGCTCAGTGGGAAGCCTGCTTCTCCCTCTCCCACTCCCCTTGCTTGTGTTCCCTCTCTCACTGTCTCTCTCTCTCTGTCAAATAAATAAAGTCTTTAAAAAAAAAAAGAGTACCAAGAGCATTCAATGGGAAAAAAAATAGTCTCTTCAAGAAATGATGCTGGGACAACCAGATTTCCATGCAAAAAAATCAATTGAACCTTTAACATGCGTCTCATACAAAAATTAAAACAGATCAAACACCTAAGTTTAAGTGCTAAAACTATAAACTCTTAGAAGAAAATGAATCTTTGTGACCTTGGATTTAGAATGAATTCTCAGATATGACAGCAAAACCACAAGCAACAAAAGAAAAAATAGATAAACTTTTGTGCATCAAAGGAAACTATCAAAAATGATTTTATTTTTTAAATACTCTCTACAGCCAACATGGGGCTCAAACCTACAACCCTGAGCTCAAGAGTCGCAGGCTCCACTGACCAAGCCAGTCAGGCAGCCCCCCAAAATATAATCTTTAAATATAAATGAATAAATAAAGAAAAGAACAAGTTTTGGCAAGAAAATGGAATTCACATTTAACACTGGTAGGAATGCAAAAGGGTGCAACCAGTGTAGAAAAGTTAGGTAGTTCCTCAAAAAGTTAAACAAAGAACTACCATACTCGTCAATTCCACTCCAATGTATATATCTTAGAGAAATAAAAACATACGTCCACATAAAACTCGTACACAAATGTTCATAGAAGCTTGATTCACAATAGCCAGAAGAGGAAACAACCTAAATGTCCATCAGTCAATGAAAGGATAAAGTATGTGTATGTGTGTGTGTGTGTGTATATATATATATATACACACACACACACACACAATGGAATATCATTCTGCCATAAAAGGAATAAGGTACTGATACATGCTACAACTTGGATGCACCTTGAAAAACATCATAACATCATGCTAAGTGAAATAAGACAGACACAAAAGGTCACATACTGTATGTTTCCATTTATATGAAATAAAATGTCCAGAATAAGTAAATCCACAAAAACAGAAAGTAGAATGGTAGCTCCCAGGAGACCAGGGCACAGGGCAGAGATGGGGAAGGGCAGACAGGGATGGTGAAATGATTGCTTATTGGGTACAGTTTTCTTTCTGGGGTGATGAAAATGTCCCGGAATTAGATAGAGGTGATGGCTGTACAACATTGCAAATGTACTGGCAGTCACTGAATTATACACTTTAAAATTGTTAAAATTATAAATTTTAAGTGAACTTTACTTCATTTTTTGTTTAAATGGCTGCCCTTGGGCACAGAACTTGCTTTCTCATTATTAATCCTTTTTTTACTACTCAATTTCTTCCTTGTACCAAATGGTATCAGACAACCAGAAAAATAAACACAAACTAATTTCTCAGCTAAGTTAAAAACATTCAAAGTTACTATTAAGGGAGAAATAATATAGATTCCTGGCCTCTGAATTATGTCCTGCATATTCTTCTTGTCCTCTCTAATCCTATTTTTTCTCCCATTTGTTATAGTATCATGACATATGTAGTTCACTGACAGCAATCTAAAAATTTGGGAATTAAATCATTAGGTAAATCATATATACTTCTTCCTTGCACAGAATAAAAACTAAATTTCAAGTGAAACAAGCAACAGGATTGAACAAATGTACCTAAAGTTTTCCCAGGGAAAATTGTGGTCAGTTACTCAACAAATAATGATAGTGCAACTTGCTATTAATGAGTTTAAATTTCCTGAGTTTTCCTTCAACTGAAGGTGCTGAAGTACAAAGTTTTCACTAGTTTTTCTTTAGATATAAGGTTCACAGTGGGGCGTGTGGATGGCTCAGTCGGTTAAGCATCTGCCTTCAGCTCAGGTCATGATCCCAGGATCCTGGGATCAAGCCCCACATTGGGCTCCCTGCTCAGCGGGGAGCCTGCTTCTCCCTCTCCCTCTGCCTGCCACTCACCCCCTGCCTGTGCTCTCTCTGTCAAATAAATAAAATCTTAAAAAAAAAATAAGTTTCACATAGTACATATGAAGAATTTAATACTTACTTATCAAGGAAATCCTTATCCACTACAGCAGTGATGTCAAGAAGAGGATTTCCCATTCCAAAGAGAATATTTTCACTAAAAAAAAAAAAAAAACACACAAAAATGCAACTATAAATTAGAAATACTTCTGAAAGTAAGTTGATGTATAAAATGCATACAAATATAAAAATAAACGTCTTCATTTTACCTTGAAAACAAACATAACATACTAGTTTATTAAACCTTTGATTTGCCTTTTGCATTTCAGGTAACATTTTAGAGTAGCACAAGCCATTTAGAAAGGATGATGAGTGGGGCACCTGGGTGGCTCAGTCGTTAAGCATCTGCCTTCAGCTCAGGTCATGATCCCGGGGTCCTGGGATCGAGTCCTGCATCCCCGCATTGGGCTCCCTGCTCAGCGGGAAGCCTGCTTCTCCCTCTCCCACTCCCCCTGCTTGTGTTCCCTCTCTCGTTGTCTCTCTCTCTCTCTCTCTCTCTGTCAAATAAATAAAAATCTTTAAAAAATAAATAAAAAATAAAAAGGATGGTGACTTTTAAATTGGATGAAATAGAGGAAACCAGATCCTGTGATCTTTTTCATAATATTCAACAGCTAATCACTGAAGCTAATTAATTTCAATGTTTTATTTAAAGGTCTATCATAACAAAGTTCTATACTCAACAAACATGACAATTAATTAACTCTTTTCTAGCTAGTAAGATACTGAACTAACAAAAGTTATTGGGGAGGTTGCAGAAAGTCCTATAGGAGTCCAGCCAAGAGCCCTATCCTTGAACAAACTTGAAGTGGTGAGACCTGCCCAATGGGTATCAAAAATGGTATAATTTTTAATTACATTTAACAAACTTTGAAGAAGTCTGTTTTCACAATGATCACAGTATTGATCAAAACTAAGGGAAAGCTAGAACTCCACAAGTGATGCCTTAAATGGAAGCCCAACTGACAGCAAGAAATGGACCAGTGGCCATCGTTCAGTCAGCCTTGATAGGAGGAATTCTTCTATGTTTTTCAATGAAATCTGCTTCTGTGTAATTTCCCACTGATCTCCAGTTTGCTGAAGATCTCTTCCAATTGCCTCCACACCAGTTACCATCCTCACCATTTGGAGATCAGTAGTATCAATAGGACTGGTACCCCAGAGTTTAAGAGAATGGAATATAACCTATAATTATAGTCTATTGTGATTTAGAAGACTGAATTACAGTATCATATTAAAACAACAGATTTGGGGCACCTGGGTGGCTCAGTTGGTTAAGCATCTGCCTTCGGCTCAGGTCATGATCCCAGGGTCCTGGGACGGCCCAGCATCAGGCTCTCTGCTCAGCAGAAAGTCTGCTTCTCCCTCTCTCTCTGTCCCTCCCCCGCTCCTGGGAATCTCTCCCTCTCTCTCTCAAATAAATAAATAAAAATCTTAAAAAAATAAAAAATAAATAAAATAAAACCACAGATTGGGCAACTATGGCTGAATATACAATGTTATTTGTCCCTTTTTTTCTTTTTAAAGAAAGCTGAATGGGGGAGAGTTAAAATAAAATACATTTATCTATTCAGACTTAAGTTGTATTTGTAATCAGAATAAAAATTTAATAGAAAAGAAAATAAGTGCTTAGGAGATAAAGGATCAACAGGAGATACAGTAAAACTTGATTATTTTATTAGAAAACTTCTCTGATTTATGTATTATTACTCAAACAATAAAAACTCCTATAACTTGATTTTTAAAAAAAGTATGGGGTGTTACTAGGATGCCTCGCTGTTTCTTTTTATTCAGCCTTTTTATTTTTTAGTGTTTGGTTCAATATATACAGTCATCAAACTACCACCAGAATCAAAATAGGGTAGATTTCTAACACCACAAATTATCTTGCTACCTTCATGTCAATCTCTCCACCCCAACTTGTCCCCTCTTGGTTTTAAGGACTATAAGTGTGACATTTCTTTTTCAGAAGTCAATCCTTTGAACACGTCCATTGCACTCCATTTGAAAATTTAGTATATTATTAATAAGTCAGTATACCCTCTCTGGGCCTAAGGTTGCTTTTTTTAAGATTTTATTTCTTTATTTGACAGAGAGAGAGAGAGAACAAGCAGGGGGAGCAGCAGACTCCCCGCTGAGTAAGGAGCCTGATGCTGGGATCATGATCTGAGCCAAAGGCAGATGCTTAACCGACTGAGCCACCCAGGCGTCCCGGGCCTAAGGTTTCTATAGTCAAATTAGTATGAGGGAAAAGATGAGCACACTGAATCACAGAACCCTGTTTAAACTTATATTCCTAAACTTATTTGTCTAGCAAAACTTTTTTTCCTGAATGCAAATGGAGAAGAATACATCTACACAAAGAACAAGAAAATGCTGGTACTGAATCACTCAAATTTAAGACTGGAAGTAATTTTTTATATATTATTAAGAATAATGATGGGGGACACCTGGGTGGCTCAGTTGGTTAAGCATCTGCCTTTGGTTCAGGTCATGATCCCAGGGTCCTGGGATCCAGCCCTTCGTTAGGCTCCCTGCTCAGCATAGAGTCTGTTTCTCCCTCTGCCCCCCCACCGCCCCTGCCATGCTCCCTCTCTCACTCTCTCAAATAAATAAAGAAAATCTTTAAAGAAAAATAATAATTATTGGGAAAAAATTTAACTGGTAGCTTGTTCTTTTATTATTTGTTAATAAACTAAATAATAACCTTTGCCTTGTTATCGCCAAACAATATTACAATTCAGTTAAGGTCATTTGAAGCCATTCTCATAATAAACTAGAATTGTGTGCTTGTCATCTATTCCTTGTCATCCTCCTACTTTCACCCCAAATTTCCTCATTCAAGAGATCTGGATAAAATTGATCCACCCCAGTTCATGGACAGTGAGAGTCTAAGTAGCTTAACCTTGAGGCACAGCAAAGCCAAAACCAATCAGTACAACATATTTCTCTACACTTATTGATCAGAGATAGGCATGTAACCTAAGCCAGTGAAATCAAAATGGACCCCAGGATTTTTTTCTAGGAATGCTCACATACAAAAAACTATCTTCCTTCTGAGTAGATATAAATGCAGAAGGTACTGGGCACCTTTCGTACCTCAAGGTCCCTAGGTGGGCTGTTTTGGGATAAATCTGACATCACAGAGGGCAGAAGAGAAAAACAAAGAAACTGGGTCATCAATGAAGTTGTTGAACCAATTAAGCTTCACCTGAAACCTATATCCTCTTTGGATTTTTCAATTACATGTAGGTTAGCTATTTTGTTGATTACAATCTCAGATTCGTTTTCTAATACGTTTTCTAATAACAGATATAAATTGTATTTCATTTTGTGAATCTGCTTTATTTTGTAATTCATTTTTATTATAAAGCCGTAGTATAGACAAGACTGTTAATATTTGCATTACAAATCCATGTTCCATTAAGTTCCTCTTAGGATAAAGTCTTATTCTCAGGCAGATCTCTTGGATTTCTTTTCCTTCCCTCCACGGGGAGGGTTATATGGATTTTACTTCTGTTACTGGAACAGGGGTCTTGAAAAATATGTTCAACCAACATTTGCCATTTTCTTTGTATATGTCCAATAAATGGTAATAGTAGTTTCATATATTTAAATAAATTCCACTAATTCACATACAGATGCTGCTTTGTGTCTTAACTTATAAAGTTATTTGTAATTCTTGAACTGTACACATAGACTACTTCCCCAAATATAACTCAATAAATATAAAAGAAGATACCAATCAAAATTTTAACATAAATCTTAAAAACATAATAAATTAAGATGGTGTAGAAGTTTCTAGGTTGGTGAACACAACTATTGGGAGAGTCGCACTGCCCATGGAAGTTCATTTCCCCACTCCTATACCATTTTGTGATATTGTGGTTTAGAATAAGAAATGCACACTTGGCTTTCATCCTGGTCCCTGGCAAAGAGCTACTTAAAACTTTGGCATTTCTGGAAGACTGGGATAAAGATGTTTTGTTATGTTCATGAGGCTACTTTTGGAAAACAACTCCGTAACCTAAGGATGGGTGGGGGGGAATCTCAGGTGACTAGAGAATTAGAATTTTCAGTCCCACCCCCACCTCCAGGGAGGGGATAGAGGCTGGAGATTTAGTTCAATCATCAACCATTCAATCAACTGTGCCTTTGTAATGAAGCCTCCATATAAACCCAAAAGGATGAGTTTCAGAGAGCTTCCAGGTGAGTATCTGTGGAGATTTGGTGAAAGTGGCTCATCCACAGAGCATGGAACCACCTGTCCTTTCCCACATATTGACTTATGCATCTCTTCCTTCTGGGTGCTCCTCAGTTAAATCCTTTTATAATGTTAAAATAAATTTCTAGGCCCAAGATGGAGCCATTTCATGCCCAGAGTGCCTCATCAGCAACTAAACTTTTGTGCTCGTGTAAATGGTCCAATTGACCAGAAATGTAGTATATCCAGTTAGCTATTCCCCTTATACCAGCCAACTCTACACTTATTTCCTTGTTCCTTGATCTTTCTAAATAAGATCAGATATGCAACCCTAGCCAATCACACCATTCCCAAGTTTCCCCTTTTATGACTCTATAAAACACACTCTTGCCCGAAATTCCTTGGGAGGAGTACTCCACTGCTTGTAAGGCACCGTACTCCCTGAATCCATGCAGTTTTCCTTTGAACAAAGGACATCAAGCTGTTACCAAATTGTTTTTGTTATCTGACAATAATAAACGGTAATCTACTAAGTAAAATGCTTCTCTGAGTTCTGTGAACCACCCTGGCAAATTACTGAACCCAAGGAGGGGGTCATGGGAATCTCTGATCTATAACTGGTTGGTCAGAAGTACGGATAATAGGGGAGCCTGGGTGGCTCAGTTGGTTAAGCATCCAACTCTTGGTTTCAGCTCAGGTCATGATGTCAGGGTCGTGAGATCAAGCCCCCCACTGGACTCCTTACTCAGCATGGAGTCTGCTTGAGATCTGTCCTCCCTCCCTCCCCTCCCCCTCTGCTCCTCCCTGCCACCTGCATGCCAGCTCACTAAAATAAGTAAATAAATAAAATCGTAAAAAAAACCTAAAAAGAAGTACAGATAATAAACTGGACTTGTGACTGGAATCTGAAGTGTGGGAAGGGACAGTCTTGGGGGACTGAGCCCTTAACTTGTGGCATCTAACACTATCTCCATGTAGATAGTGTCAGAATTAATTGCTTGGTAGTGTTGGAAAACCCACACATTGTACCTGCCCTATGCATCTCTTCCATTTGGCTTTATACTTTATGATAAACAGGTAACAATAAACAAGTATACTTTAAAAACATAATAAAAAGGAAAACATTCAAAAGAAATAAAATTGTATCTTAGGCTAGGTTCTCCCAAAAGCAGAGCCTGAGACAAGGGCTTATAAACAGGGCCCTTATTTGAAAAGTGATTTCCAAAAGCAGAAGTGAGAGATAAGGGAGTGAAACAAGAAAAAGTAAAAGTCTACAAAGATGTTACTGAGTTGGCCATGATGAGAAATTATATTGCTCAATCCCATCACTACAGGTGACTGTGGCTCGAACTTTTCAGGAAAACTTTTTAAAATGTGATTCAGAGATCTCCGTCTAAAGGACAAAAGGGAGAGAATTTATACAGTGACTACTCTCTCCCATTACAAGAAGTATGACGCATGGGCCCTAACAAGAAATGCTATTAGGCCATAATTATCCAAAGCCTGTGTGGAACCTGTTGCAGCAACAATGGCTAGTCTAAGAGGTGGGGACAAAATGGAAAAGTAGCACATAAGACGTGTCTTCACACAGTAAGTTAAAATTATACAATTATTTCTTGGGCACCTGGCTGGCTTGGTTGGTAGAACACACAACTCTTGATCTTGGGGTTGTGAGTTGAGTCCCATGTTGGGGATAGAGATTACTTAAAAAACTATACAATTACTTCCAAAAGCAAATACTTTAAACTACTCTCCATCATTGTATTATTAATATGACTTCATTCTGGGCGCCTGGGTGGCTCAGTTGGTTAAACGACTGCCTTCGGCTCAGGTCATGATCCTGGAGTCCCGGGATCGAGTCCCGCATCGGGCTCCCTGCTCAGCCAGGAGTCTGCTTCTCCCTCTGACCCTCTTCCCTCTCGTGCTCTCTATCTCTCATTCTCTCTCTCTCAAATAAATAAATAAAATCTTTAAAAAAAAATATGACTTCATTCTAACATGACAAATTAAAACTCTGCTAAAAACATTAATTCTTCAAAATGGCCAGTTTCTTAAATACAAACACATACAAACTAGTGTCCAGGCCAGTACATACTAAGACATACATTACACTTCTTAAATGGCAAAGAACCTACGTAAGTAAGCATTTATCATGATCTTGTTCTACTAGATGTAAGCATACTGGGATTACTATTTTGTTCCAAATATTATCAATGTCTTTTTCCTGGAATGGATGCTAAGATGAAAGATACAGAATAATGTTTTTTTGGTCAGTTATTTTCAAATTTCTCATAATTTAGAACCCCAGCAACATAAACCTGTCCTATAATTATTATTTTGTTTGACAGCTAACAAATTTTATGCACTAACACAGGTATCAGAGTAAAAGTTCCTGAGAATAATTTGTCTGGACTTTTGATAAATTAATGTTATCAGCCCTCTGGCTAGCAAAAATGTTTAGTTGCACTATCGTGCCAGAATAAATACTAATAAAGGGTGTCCTTTTTTTAAAAAAAAAAGATTTTATTTATTTGACAGAGAGAGACACACCGAGAGAGGGAACACAAGCAGAGGGAGTGGGAGAGGGAGAAGTGCTGAGCAGGGAGCCCGATGCGGGGATGCGGGGCTTGATCCCAGGACCCCGGGATCATGACCTGAGCCAAAGGCAGACACTTAATGACTGAGCCACACAGGCACCCAATAAAGAGTGTCCTTAACTGTTCTACCAATCATCGTCTCTAAATCCAGAAACCTCAGCTTTATATGTGATTTCTCTTTCCACCAACAAGCACCATCTTACCAGTAACTGCATTTTCTCAGTTTTATTGAACAGTTCTTATACCAGGAACCTCCAAAACATCCCACTGGCATTGCTTTTAATTAGGCCTAAATTCATATATTACTAATTATTTGGCCACAATAAATTCTATACAGGATCACCCGAATTACATTACTTCAACAAATCTATTGTATTTTTCTACTTAAACTCAGCCTAGCTTCCAATTATATATAGGATAAAATCTAAAAGACTTAGCCTTTTTAACATATAGGACATTGAATCTAGCTGGAACCTACCATATTTCATCAAATCTAAGATGCCCTGAACTGTAATATATATTCCAATTTCTCATGATGATTGGCAAAACACAGTTATAAAATACATGCTAACTTCAGGAATATTAAAATGGAAAGAAATGTGCATATTAAAATCACCAAAATATGGTGCCTAACTTTATCTCTCACCATTCTAATACATACATCATCTATTTGCTAATCATCACACTTCACTGTTTCTGAAAAAGACTGACTGCAGTCCTTCCCCTACTTCTTTGGCCTGGCAAATTCCCATTGATCTTTTTAAAATTTCTCATATGACACCTCTTTCAGGTATTATTCTCTGACCAACTCAAACCGAAAGGTTCCCATGTAAAGGTGCACAAGCTGTCCCCTGCACAACTCCAGAGGGTGGTGTTCACAGTATGGATGATAGCTTCTGGAATTCTGTGTTAAGTACTGCTGTCCGTCCTCCCAAAGTTTTATTCATTCTCTCCCCCTAGGTTCTGTAAGTTCTTTGATAAACTTTTTTAAGAGTGAAATGACAGAACACTAATTCAAGACAGGTTGTCGTAAGTTAAAAAGGAACATTGTGCTCCCTAGAGCAATCACTAAACAATAATACAACAAGGGGCACCTGAGTGGCTCAGTCAGTTAAGCATCTGCCTTTGGCTCAGGTCATGATCCCAGGGTCCTGGGATCAAAACCCACATCAGGCTCCCCACTCAACAGGGGAGTCGGCTTCTCCCTCTCCCTCCCTCCCCACTCATGCTCTGTCACTCTCTCTCACTCTCTCAATAAATAAAATCTTAAAAAAAAAAAAAAAAACAATACAACAAAATCCAATAGAGGATATAAAATGAAAAACTACAATATACTCAACTTAGAAAAGGCAGGAAAGACAAAACAACATAAAGGATAAATGGAAAACAAAAGGATGGTATACTAAAACCCAACCATATTAGTAATTATATTAAATGTAAATGGATAAACACTCCAATTAAAAGATAAAGACTGTCACACTGGATTAAAAACTAAATGGGGCAGGCACCTAGGGGCTCAGTTGGTTGGGCATCCAACTCTTGATTTTGGCACAATGGTGATCTCAAGGTCATGGGATGGAGCCCTGCATCAGGCTCCATGCTCAGTGCAGGATCTGCTTGGGATTCTCTCTCTCCCTTTCCTCTGCCCCTTCCCCTACCCCCCGCAAATATGCTCTCTCTAAATAAATAAATAGCTAAAATATTTTAGAAAAACAAATTAAACATAATTTACTAGAGATACACTTTAAATATAAAGGCATAGAGAGTTGGAAAATAAAAGACTGAATAGAAAGATATTCTATGCAAACACTATAAGAAAATTGCAGTGGCTATATTAATATCATACAAGGTAGACTTTACTAAAATATAGCTGACATGCAATGTTACATTAGTTTTAGCTGTACAAAACAGTGATTTAACAACTCTATACATTATGTTAGGCTCACAAGTGTAGCTACCATCTGTCACCATACAATGCTTCTACAGTACCATCAACTATATTCCCTATGCTATTCAGACTTTAAAACAAGGAGTGGCACCATATAAAAAGGATTTCATATAAATAAGTCATTTCATCAAGAAAAGAAAATAAATGGCTTCAAAAAACTTGGGGAAAAACTTGAGAGAAACAAATTAGACAAATATACAATCTTAACACCCCTCCTTTGGTAATTGGTAAAAGACAAAAATAAGAAAGGAATCACACTATTGGACATTTAACCTAGAAAAATGAAAGCTTAAGTTCACACAAAAACCTGTACACAAATGTTCACAACAGCTTTATCTGTAATAATAATAAAAAAATTGGAAATGACCAAATGTCCTTCAACAAGTTAGTAGGTAAACAAACTGTGGTATACCAATACAATAGACGAACAGGGAATAATAAAAAGAAATGAACTATGATATAATTTGGATGTATCTCAAAGACACATGCCAAGTGAAAATAAAAACCTTATCTATGTGTTACATACTGTATGATTCCATTTATATAACAAAGTGACAAAATTATATTGCTGAAGAACTGATTAGTAGTTGCCAGGCCTTGAGGGGAGGGGGTGAACATAGAGGGATAACACAAAGCAGTTTCTTTGTGGTGACAGAACAGTTTAGGACCCTGAGTTAATGGTTACACTAATCTGTATATGTTCCCTAAAATTTTAGGGAACTATACACCACTACCACCACCACCTGGCCAGTAAAAAACTGTGTGCAAAAACTGGTAACATTCCAGTAACATCTGTTGTCAACTTAAGAGTCCTGTATTAATAAGGAAAGTTGGGTGAAGAGTGCACAGGAACTCTACTATTTCTGTAACTTATGTGAGTCTTAATGTATTTCAAAAGAAAGGAAGAGTATATTAAAAATGTTTTAAAGACAATTAGGGTGACATTACAACAAATAAGAGCCTCCAAAGACCATCTCTTCCATTAAAGCAATGAGACATCCCCCCCTCAAAAAAAGTCAAAATCAACTTTTTCAGAACTCTAAATATTAACCAAGGGCTTACAACAATCTGGGGAGCATTAAAAAAAAAAAGGCCAAATATCATTAAAAACAGCAAGCTTTGTGCCATTTTGACTTGCCCTATCCCCATCCTCCTCTTTCCAGCTCGATGGTAGCTTTAAAAAGCAAAATCACACACACACAGTGAAAACCAGGAGCCTAGTAGCTACTGGAGGGGTCAGAAGAGGACTGGAGCTCTTTCAAAGCCCTATTTTCAGAGAACTGCTATTACTTGAGCTTACAGGAGTTCCCTAAAAAACCCCATTCCTGAGGCTTCTTATTTGACCTCAGAGCTTGCCCAGCTCTAACAGCCTTTTCCCCAGGGGAATTTGTCAAAAAACAATCAGCTGCAATTGTTTAACATCCCAGCTTCTGAAGCAGTTGGCCCAAACAAGAAGCTAACCAAAAAACTTAAAAGGAAAAGTGGGGGCATGAGATATCCATAAAGGGTTCTGAAAAGTTCTGAATATTCCTGAGAATCTAGAAGGCCATGTACATGTGCCCAGAGCTGTGGCATGCTCAAGAAAAACCTGAAAGGTCCTAAGCAATCATCTCTGAACCATAAGCCTCTGCACAAGCAGGAAATAAAGGTTATGGCAGAGTTGTAAGCCTGCCTGAGTGTGAAACATATGCTTCTACAAGCACACAGAGCACTCAGCGAAGACTGGGAGACAGTAACAAGTATTGGCAAGAATGTGGAAAAATTGGAGCACCTGGGTGACTCAGTCGATTAAGCAGCCAGCTCTCGATTTCAACTCAGGTCATGATCTCAGGGTCCTGGGACTGAGCCCCCGTGTTGGGCTCTGAGCTCAGCGGGGAGTCTGCTTGAGGATTCTTTCTCTTTCTCTCCCTCTCCCTCTGCCCCTCCCTGCTACTCACATACCCGCAGGCTCTCTCTCTCTAAAATAAATAAATCCTTTTTAAAAAAATTTTCAATCTTCTAACCTTTTACCCAAAAAACATTCCAGGCCCAGATAGCTTCATTACTGAATTCTATAAAAAAGGTAAAGAAAAAATACCAATCATACAAAACTACATTACGACAGTGTGGTACTAGCCTAACAATATACAAACAGATCAACGGATCAAAACAGTGAGTCCTGGAAAAAACCTACACCGATCTAATCAACTGACGACTCTTTCAGGAAACTCTTACACCACGGCAAGAAGATAGTTTAAGATGGATCATAGATGTAAATGTGAAAGCTAAAACTATAAAACTGGTCGCTAGGAGCTCTGGGGACTCCAGTGCACCCACGTGGCGCAGCGCCCGCGCTCACCCTTTTCTCCCACTTCTGTGAGACCATATTCGTTCCCTGTGGAGAGTCGGTCCCCGAACTCACGGGCTACACTTTCCAGTGCCAGCAGTATCTGTTGGAAATGTCAGACAGCTTGCAATGGATTTGATTATTTCTACACTAAGTATGTGTAAGAATGGTTACTTCTATTCTATACCAATTGTCTTGTGCCAATGGTTGGAAACAATCCATATGCAGCTGCAGAAGAAAACTCAACAGAACTCAGTATAAATGCTGAAATACGTCCATTGCCTTCAAAGAAGCTAGTGGCTCTTCAGTTAAGATCCATTTTTATTAAGGATAAATCAAAGCCATTCTGTGAAAAACTGCTTTCCTGGTGAAAAGTAGTAACTGTGCCAAAGTTGTTCTTTCAAGCATTCATATCACCCTAATGATCTACAGCTTCGCAGATGTTCCAAAGAAATCCCAACGGTGGTTCTGCTGAAATTTGTTTCAGAAGGAGACAATATCCCAGATGCATTAGGTCTTGTTGAGTATCTTAACGAATGGCTTCAGATAATCAAACCATGTTTACAGTGTGATGACCCCACAGCATCTGCCTTGCAGTGGAAAATGCCAAGTTCATGGAGATTAC
The DNA here is from genome assembly GCF_009762305.2 of Zalophus californianus. Lineage (NCBI taxonomy): Eukaryota > Metazoa > Chordata > Mammalia > Carnivora > Otariidae > Zalophus > Zalophus californianus. Next base: position 34,805,007 of record NC_045609.1, on the reverse strand, counting down.
CCTTTGGCAGTGGTCTTCTCCCTGTGCTTTTTTTTTTATCTTTTTTCAGTTTTATACCTTATGTCACAAGACATTTATTACCAACACAACTGTTAAAACAACTACATAAAAAGTTATATTATCTGAGAATGTATTAGAAAATAAATCTTTACTTTTCACAAAAAATCTCAAAGAAAATGGATTAACAAAAGTTGTTTTGCCATGCTTTTCACTATATACAACAAATGTAAATTTTGTACAATAAAATATTTCCTAAGTAATTCTGTCTGAAAAAAATAAAAATAAAACTCAAACTTCTAGAAGAAAACGTAACAGAATAGTTACACAATTTTGTGACAGGGATAAGGAAAGATTTCTAAGAACAGGTAATAATCATAAAATAAATCAAATCTATTAATTTGACTTCATCAAAATTTAAAACTTCTGCTCCCAAAAGATACTAAAATGGAAAGACATGGATCAGAGTGTGGAGAAAACATCTGCTAACATATCTTAAGCGTGTGTGTGTGTGTGTAAAATTTGACAAATTGCTTGTGTCCAGAATATAAAGAGAACTACAGATCCGCAACAACAAAAAAAACAAACTATACATTAAAAGACTTAAACTGACAGTTCAAAAGAAAAGATAAGCAAATGGTATATAATCACAACATCATTAGTCATCAGGGCACTGAAAACTAAAACCATGAAATACAACTACAAACCCACCAGAATGGCTAAATAAAAAAATGCCAAGGGACGCCTGGGTGGCTCAGTCGGTTGAGTGTCTGCCTTCGGCTCAGGTCATGATCCCAGGGTCCTGGGATCGAGTTCTGCATGGGGCTCCCTGCTCAGCAGGAAGCCTGCTTCTCCCTCTCCCTCTGTCACTCTCCCTGCTTGTGCTCTCTGTCTCTTTCACTCTGACAAATAAATAAAATCTTAAAAAAAAAAATGCCAAACATTGTTAAGAATATGGAATAACTGGAGGCACCTTAGTGGCTCAATTGGTTAAGTGTCTGCCTTCAGCTTAGGTCCTGGGTCCTGGGATGGAGCCCCGTGTTTGGCTCCCTGCTCAGCAGAGAGTCTGCTTCTTTCTCTCCCTCTGCCCTTCCTCCAGCTTGTGCTTTCTTTCTCTCTCTCTCAAATAAATAAATCTTAAAAAAAAAAAGATTATGGAATAACTGGAAGTTTTATAACACCACTAGTAGGAATGTGGAATGTGTTCAGTTTTCCATTTTGGAAAAAGCTTGATGGTTTCTAAAGTTAAATAGACATCTATCCTAGGACACAGCAATTCCACACCTAGGTATTTACACAAGTCCATACAAAGGCTTAAAAAAATGTTCACAGCAACTTTATTTATAGTAACCAAAAACTAGAAACAACTCAAAGTCCACCAACAGGCTGTTACTATCTCCATATAATGGAATATTGCTCAGCAATGAAAAGGAACAAACTACTGACATACACATCAAAATGGATGAATCTCAAATTATTGAACAAAAGTAATCAGATAAAAGTAAACAGACACAAATAATACTTACTGTATAATTTCATGTATATGAAGTTCTACAACAGGCAAACCAGTATCTACCAATAGAAATCAGAAAATGTTTGCCTGGATGGGAGAGGGAGTAGGATTTATCGAAAAGAGGAAGGGGAAATGCATGTTTTATATATTGACCTGAGTTGTATTTATACAAATAAATAATATATACATTCATATTCAAAATTCAATGAACTTAGGATCTGTGATTTTACTGTATGTAAATTATATCACTGACATTTTTTTCACTAGCCAAGTGAATAGAATAAGGAAATATTTATGTCCCTTAGGCTCTGTAAGGCCAATTCTTGCATTTGTATTCTGAATATGCCTTCTTGCATACTCAAGAAAATGATCTCTGATAAGGTAACTTATTTAATAAAGCTTTTTTTTTTTTACAAAAAATTAGAAGTTTATAGTCTTCCCTACTAATGAGACACTAACTTATGTAGTAAATCTTTTTTTTAAAGATTTTATTTATTTGTCAGAAAGAGACAGAGAGAGCACAAGCAGGGGGAGCAGCAGGCAGAAGGAGGAGCAGGCTCCCCACTAAGCAAGGAGCCCAATGCGGAACTCGATCCCAGGACCCTGGGAACATGACCTGAGCCGAAGGCAGACACTTAACCGACTGAGCCACCCAGGCATCTCAAGTAATAAATCTTTCTGACCAAAAAAAACTCTTCCCTCTGTCCAGCTTCATCTGTTTTTTTGCTTCCTAAAGGATCATTCTTTCCGGCATACAAATAATGTTGACATTTCAGCCCTCCCCACCCCAAAAATCTCCATATATATCTTTAACTATTATTAATTCCCTGCTGCCCATTACAGTAAAACACTTATAAAAGATAGTCTATGCTCTACTAAATAGTAAGTTCCCTTAAACTAGATAAAATTGTTCATTTTATTTAATTCTTTTAGTTATCTCTACACCCAACATGGGGCTTGAACTCATGACCCCAAGATCCAGAGTCACATGTTCTTCCGACCAAGCCAGCCAGGCACTCCAAAATTGCTCATTTTAAATTCAATTTTCAGAAGTACATATGTGACATGACTAACATGTATAATTTGTAGCTTAAATATTTTTATATTACTGTAATTTTTTTTTATGTTCTCTTTAAATCCTCACAATAGCCCCACAGGGTAGGTATTGCAATTATCTCTAACAGAAATAAGAGGTTCAGAATGGTTTTATTTTTTTTTTAAGATTTTATTTATTTATTTGACACAGAGAGAGAGAGCACACGCACACACAAGCAGGGGGAGTGGTAGGCAGAGGGAAAAGCAGACTACCCACAGAGCAGGGGGAGCCCAATGCAGGACTCTGGATCCCAGGACCCAGGGATCATGATCTGAGCCGAAGGCAGTCGCTTAACCCACTGAGCCACCCAGCACCCCAGAAAGGTTTTATAACCTGCCAAAAGTCATACAACAAATAAATGATTCCCAACTTCAAATCACGTGCTTTCATGTTTTATATATTACATCTGGACATCCAGAATTCTCAGTACAATAAAAATGTCTGACCGATGAAAAATACCCAAACCCAGACAAAATACAGGCTAATATTCCATTATCTTATGGTCCTATTTCAAATCTACTACAACAAAATTATTACAGTACACAAGCAGATGACAAGATAGTTTATTACCCAAATGGGACACATTTGAGAATAAAGGAAGAGCTATTAATAATTATGCCAAGATAACTAGCATGATCCAGGACTGTCCTGGGCAAACTGGGACATATGGTCATCCTATTTATAAGCCAGCTTTGATATTTGAAAATAAAAATCCATACTGTTTTGTTATAGTATTTTTTAAATAACAATTTAAAACTGAGGAGGCATGAAGAGATAAAGAAACAAGATCGTGCACCAATGTGACAGGAAAGGGTTAACATTCAAACAGTTTAGGCAATCATTTTGGTTTGCTTCTATCTCTCGACAGTTCTTATTGTAGCAACACTGTGGCTGAAAAGATTTGTAGTTAGAAAACCTTGTATGCTTTTTCAAACAAAGATGACCTATTTACAAATATGAGCATTAACAACTGACAACGTTGCACAGTTCTTTTTTTTTTTTTTTTTAAGATTTTATTTATTTATTTGTCAGAGAGAGAGAGCGCACAAGCAGGGGGAGCGGCAGGCTGAGGGAGAAGCAGACTCCCCGCTGAGCAAGGAGCCTAATGTGGGACTTGATCCCAGGACCCTAGGAAATGACCTGAGCCGAAGGCAGATGCTTAACCAACTGAGCTACCCAGGCATCCCAACATTGCTCAGTTCTGTATGAGAAGGATTTCTGTTTTCATTCTTCAGAATATTTCATAAATGAAACAATTTCATTTTATTTTAAAAAGCTCATTTGCCTAAAAGTCCCACAGCATAAAAAAGTTTGCATAGTAATCTGAAATTTACAATTCTTATAAAAGACACAGGTCCTACAATGAGTCTGAAAATTCCATTTAAAGGCTCCAAAGAAACTAACTCAACAAAGCAAGGCAGTTTCAATCTTAGCCACATTTTAGTCTCCATATGAATGTTCGCCATCTGAGTGGCTTGGCAGATCTTACTGGACGCATCTCAAAAGTCTTGAGTGTTAGAAGAAAAATACCCTAGGACCCAACCCACAGCCCACATAATTTTCCAATATAGGCCTAACCCACAAAAGTAGTTCCAGAATCATCATGTAGGGCAGTCATGTCAAATCCCAGAATAGATCAAATCAGACCTGTCTGAACAGGCCAAAGAATAGGGTTCCTTAGCTCTACAGCAAACACTCTGACTTCCTACCTCATTTTCCTAGTCTTTCTGGCACAAAATCAAGTTCTAAAGCAATGTCCAAAACCAGTATAGGCACTGATGTTAGGAAAACAAGGCAATATTCACAGCAGTATTTTGAAACAGTGTTGTTCAGTGAAAAGTACATAAAGTAGGAGTCAGAAGACCTAAGTTCTATCTTAAGCTCTACCACTGCCTAACTAGGACATACCCTTCACTTTGACCCTCAAGGTCCAGTATAAAGGAAAAGGGTAAAATGCCCTCTAAGATTCTTTTTTTTTTTAAGATTTTTTATTTATTTAATGGAGAGAGAGAAAGAGAGCAGGAACAGGCAGAGGGGTAAAGGGAGGAGAAGCGGACTCCCCGCTGAGCAGGGAGCCCGATGCCAGACTTGATCCAGGGACCCCCCCCCAGATCATGACCTAAGCCGAAGGCAGACGCGCTGACGCTTAACCAACTGAGCACCCTCTAAGATTCTCATCTAGTCCTAACACTGCACATCTTTCGATGTCTCCTGAATTTAACTCAAGCATCAACTTTCCTATTGGGCCAATTAAAAATGACAAAAGCATCAATTTATCAAATATATTCTATCATTTCCCAAATAAAGACCAGTTGGAATCTGATATATATAACAAAAGACAAAAGTTATTCTTCAAGGATTATTGGTTTTAGAGGCTGTAAATTTAGACTTCATCAATAATGATGTAGCAGAATACAAGTAAGTCAAAAAGATAGTATCTCCAGCCAATTTCATTCAAAGATTTTAAGTTTTTTAAAAAATGCTTTTAATTTAAATCATTATTTATGAATTCCTAATAACTGAATGCTAAATTGTAAAGGGCACTGAACCAGGTGTCTAGAGATCTGGATTCTAGTTCAAGATCTGCAACTGCTGGGTTGAGCTTAAACAAATCGCAGTATCTCTTAGCTTCAGTTTCTTGAAATGTAAAACGAGGGAGGGAATCAGATGAGTAAGTTTGCTTCCTATTTAAAAATTTAAAATTTAAACTTTTTTTTCAGACAACACTATTCTCTAAGAGATTCAAATTGCTTTAATGAGAGAACGCTGCATTTATAAAATGCCTTACAATTTAAAAGCACTTTCATACCTACCTAACACTGTGAGATACATATTAGTATCATCATCACTGAATATTTCATTAAACAAATATCCAGAGAAGAAAAGGAAAGGAAAATCAGTGCACTCAAGAAAAATGATTCAGTTAGAACCCAGGTATGCTGACCACTAGTCCTCACTGGTTTCCAATCTTACATTCTGTCATTGCAAAGACTTACATATTACTATATTTAGCAACAATTATGTTAAGTGTGGTGTAAAAAACATTGGACATAAAGTCAGATTTGGATAATTTTGTGATCTGGATCACTCTCCTCACCAGTAAAAGCTGGTCAATAATACCTATCTTTGGGCTACTGTTAGACTAGGTACAAAATGGGAACAAGCCTAATACCATGTTTGTGAAAACTAAAACTGACAAAAATTCACCAAATGCAGTCTTCAGTGGAAAATGGCTGGTATCTGTAGGATTACCAATTCATTCAAAATTGCCACCACATATAGAGTTGCTTCAACTTCAGTAGTCTCCCTGCCTACTCATGAACCTAAGTTCTAAGTTACCAAATTCCTTAGGGGACTAGAGCAAAGCAGAAGAGTTGCTATAATTGTTTCTCACAATACTTGACAATTTTTATCCATAGAAGCAGCTTTTTCAGGAAATTTAAGTATATTGTTTCTATAAAAGCATCATGCAATGCACTACATCACGGACATCTGTATTCAATATCTAACTGCCACTAAATGATTTCGCACAAGGTACTCAACTTTTCTTGGTCTGTTTCCTCAGGTGCAAATGTGGTATCTGGTTTAGATAACATATAAAAAATTTTGGGGGGTCGGAGTGACTGGGTGGCTCAGTCAGTTAAGCATCTGCCTTTGGCTCAGGTCATGATCCCGGGGTCCTGGGATCAAGCCCCACGGGGGCTCCCTGCTCAGAGAGAGCCTGCTTCTCCCTCTCCCTCTCCCTCTCCCTGCCGCTCCCACTGCTTGTGCACGCTCTCTCTCTGTCAACTAATAAATATTATTAAATTATATTTATATTATATATATTTATATTATATATAATATTAAATCATATTTGTTTATAAATAAATGAATAAATAAAATCTTTTAAAAATAAAAAGTAAAAAATTTGGGGGGTCATCATTGTAATTCAAGACTATGTAAAATACAAACTAACATCTAAAGAAACAACCATAAAATTTATCTATTAGCAATTATCAATCCTTCCATAAGTCAAATAAGGCTGATGTCAACCTTTAATTCAGTCTTGAACACAACAGCCATTGAACCCCTACATTAAAACACCCTTCCGGTTGTCACTTGCCAAGCAACAGAAGCTTTAGATTTGTGTTTCTCCACTGAAGAGCAGTCAGGACCATTGTCTAATGGTCCATTAAAATTGAGTCCACATAAGAACTGGTTTTTTTTAATAAAATGTTTTATTTATTTATTCATGAGAGTCAGAGACAGAGAGAGAGAGGCAGAGACAGAGGGAGAAGCAGGCTCCCCGCCCAGCAGGGAGCCTGATGCGGGGCTCGATCCCAGGGTCCTGGGATCATGACCCGAGCCAAAGGCAGACGCCTAACCATCTGAGCCACCCAGGCGCCCCCACATAAGAATTGATTCTTAACATAGAAAGTATTTGACCCACACTCCTAATTAGCAGCAGGCTGCAAGGATGGGAATGGAAGTGGGAGTGAGGTGAGGGGAGATTAACTTGGTTTGACAGCATGATGTTAATTCATCTGAAAACACTCTTAGCATTAAAAGCTAGATTCCCACATCCCGATATAACTTACTGTGAAACCTTTCGAAGTAGGTCCCCAAGTTTTAGCACCTGGATTTCTCCTTCTGCATAATGAGGTAAGTATTCTTTGTCTATGTTAGTATAAAATTATATAATTTAAGAAAGAAACTGTATCCGAGTTCAGCACAATTGCATCTTACCTTATCTTACCTGAGGATTAGGTTTCCAAGTCATCTCTTGAATATTATACAGTCAAAATTGCCACTGAGATATCATCAGGGCTTAGACTGTTGGCAGCTCACAAGCCAAAAATTAATTTAGTTTATTCTCTTCAATTTGTGCTAGAGCCTCCCTTTCCCTGGGACAATGAACGCCAAGGTCTACTTTAAAAGAGGCAGTTCAGAACACTGGGTAAATAAAGCAATTTATCTCTTTCTATAAATAGTCACATTAGCATAGTTAAACATTCAGTCAATGCTACCTGCAGAAAGTGGAGCGGACCATTAAGCTGTCCCCGTTAACAAAATAAAAACAAACAAACAAAAAACCCGAACCTTCACAACTTTGGAAGAGCAACTGGGGTTAAGTCTCCAGTTCATGGCTCTCATTATATACCTACTATCTCACAAAAGTCATTTCACTTATGACTCTCAGATCCAAGTAGGTAAACAGATGGTACCTTGGGGAGCCAGAATACGAATTCCAGTCATAAGCAAACATTTTAGGGACACACAATTTCGCAACCTAGGGGCTATGTAACTGCATCAGAGCAGGGCCAAATATGCTGGTCTGCTCACCACCACCAACGAAGTTGTCAGAAGGCATGACATGCAGGCATAGCCACACACGGTCCACGTCACACTTCCTCAGGCGCTGGGTGACCCCTGGGGGGGGGGGGGGAGGCAGCTGCATTTTTTTCATGAGAAACCCACTACACACACAAGCAAACTTCAAGCCCTGGAATCTGGGCGAGGGTCACCTCAGCGGTGCGGCTAGTTACAGGGCTCCGCCATGTGCAAGAGACCCAAAAACTTCTGAGAGCAGAAATGACCAAATGAAAAGTGCAGAGAGAACCTCCAACGTAAGGGGTACCCGTGCCACGGGGAGGTTGCAGACCACTCAAGAGAAGGGGCGACAGTTCTCAGCAGTCGGGAGGCTAACGCCCAGCAGGCGAGCACTTCAGGCTGCCGCCCTCTCTCATTACCTGATGGACGTCATGGCTTCACTTTCCAGCCCCACGCACCAGCGCTCGCCTCAGATGTTCTGCGTCCGCACCGGCAGCAGCAGCGGCAAGAGCAGCAGCAGGTACCACGGCAACTGCTCCTCTGCTCAGGCACTCGGCGACCGGGAGCGCGTCCTCACACACCCCGAACGCCGGCGGCCCCCGCCGAGCCGGCCCCACGCGCTGATTGGTCGCGCCGGGAGGGGGCGGGCGCTCCGCCCACGGCCGGCGGCCGGAGATGAGCCCGGCGCGCCTCCGGCCGAGGCGAACCGCCCGCGTGTCTAGTGTCCGCTGCCTGGCGCGCTGGCTAGTGCAGTGGCTAGCGGGCGCGGTGGCCATCTTGAGTCTTAGTAACAAGGTTCCCCCTATTCTCGGCTTATGGGGCATGAGGTTGGGTGCCCGCCTCAAAAATGGCCGCCCCAACTGGCAACCGGTCAGTCACATGGCGACGGTCTACCTCTGCAAGCTCAGGTCGCTTTAACAGGACTTCGGACAGGGACGCTGTCAGGGCAGTCTGAGGGGATGGGGTTTAACAGCCTGGAAAACCCATCTGCAGAAGAAAAGCAGCAACCTCCTGGGAAAACCTCAGCCCGGGGAAAATCGAATGCGTGGCAACAGCAGCAGGTTGTGTTAAATTCGAACTCGCAGCCTTTAAGAATCAGTTGCTGAGTCCGGTGGTCTCCAGACGTTCTTGGACTTCAGAAACACTTAGAACGGCTTAATATGGAAGTGTCCAGAGCCCACTGTAAACTTTGTGCATCAGAATCCAGAAAGGTGGGGCCCAGATACTGGTATTTTTAGCGAGTACCAGGTGATCCAGGTACACATACAAAGTTTTAAAGCCTCTGGGTCAAATTAGCCCACTCATACTGCTTACCACACTTTTCTGAAAAGCATGCAAAGCTCTGAAGCAAGCATCTAATGCCATAGAGGGGGGAAAAAATGGAAGGACCCTAACTCCTGGCCTTAACCTTACAATTTAGTGGGGCTAAAGGATTAAGAAACTGATTCTGAACCACTAATAAGACAGGTAAATTTCAACTGCGGTAATGATGGGAGGGAGAAAAATCATTATAAGCTTTATGACCTAAACAGCTTTTCTTTATTCCCTCTTTATTCTCAGTAAAGTAATATTTATATTAACACACTACAGCCTCCAGTGGCATTCACTTACTAACCATATAGGGTGTGATCGATTCCATAGGTCTGAAATCAGTTACATTAGAAACACAACCCAACATATGATACTGAAATGTGCCCAATGTGATCGAAATAACTGAATTTTTTATTTTATTAAATTTTAAAACAAAGCAATGTAAAATATTTTCCATCAAACACAATTTTGTTTTCATTGAACTATATCTCACTTTTTAACTGTTGAAAATTTAGCACCCAAATTGAGACACTGCAATTATAAAATACCAAATTTTTCAAGACTTAGTACAAAAAAAATATTAAGTATTTCAGTAATAATTTTTATATTGATTACATGTTGTAATAATACTTTGCTACACTGGGTTAAATAAAATATATTAAGATTAATTTAAACTGTTTCTTCTTACTATTTTAATGTGGCTACAAGAAAACTTAAAACATATGCGTCTTGCATTACATTTCTACTGGACATTGCTGTTCTACTGTCCAAGTTAGACTTCCTTCTTTTCTTACCTATCATTGCCCCTCTGACAGAATAATTATGTTCGCAAAATGAAATCAGCAGGGAGACCAGTTTATAAAGATCTGTGGTTCCTTGCTAACCATCTAAAACACCAAATATTTCAAGACTTCCAGTTTCATTCAAAAATGCTTTTTTTAGCATTGTTCTCTTTAATTTGGTAAATGACTATCCAGAACGAACCCATGGACTATATCTCTGGTGCGTTTAGTCCAGGACGAAAGACGGTTAAAAACCTAACTATGCTTGGCTGAGCGAGAGTTTGACCAAATACCCACAAGCAGACAAATCAGTTGTTCCTCTGGATTAAAAAAGATCTGAATCAAAGAAGCTGCAGAATAGCAATCTGAAGTGAAGGAGACGAACAATTCAACAGTTTCCCTCCCCCTCTTGTGGAAAATGTTGACAGCCCACATGAACTAAATAAAGTCAAATCAGGAATAATCCTTAGAAAGGATTTCAAAACCTCAATGTAATTTTTAATATGCAATGTAGTATGGTGCTACTTTATTATGCATACATCATCATTTGAGAGAATCTTGTTAAGGGTTGGTCTCTGTGGCCAAGATTTTGCCAGTTCTTTATGCACCCAGATCTAATCAATTGCTTCTGGTCCCATGGGCCATGTTAAGTAGCAAGGTTGTAAAGGTAGCAAGACAGTATTTGGAACCTCTGCTTGACTCCATGACCTTGGGCTGGTCTTAACCTATCTGTCCCTCAGTTTACCCATTACATGCTTTTCAGGGCATTGTGAAAATTAAAAATTCTAGTAAAGCGTCTATTGGGGCCCTTGGCACATGAGGTAAGTACTACTTTGTTATAATCACACGGGTTAAAATTACATCTCTGGGAAGCATGATATGAAATGAACATGAGGGGTGCCTGGGGTGGCTCAGTCGATTAAGCTTCTGCCTTCAGCTCAGGTCATGATCCCAGGGGTCTGGGATAGAGCCCTATGTTGGGCCAGGGAGCCTGCTACTCCCTCTCCTCCCTGCTCCTGCTCTCTCTCAAATAAATAAAATCTAAAAAAAAAAAAAAAAGAAAAAGAAATGAAAATGAATTTGGTCCTATGAAAAATAAAATGCACTTTTCCTCATGCCTAAAATACTTCAGTGATTCCCACTTTTGATTTTTAACAGTAAAGGTTTTTTTAAGTTAATTTTGATACCAAAACAGCTAGACTTGAAATTTTATTTTTTAACAAATATAATGAATTCTGTGTCATTAAAGAGTCTGCAATATTCAAATCTTTAATCAAAATAAAGCCATATCACATCCTCTTCATCTAATAATCTAAACTTTAAATGTTTTTTACTCAGTCAATGCAACTTTCAAAAAGTTTATTCTTTTAAAATGTATTTAGGTACCAGAGTTCATTTCAGCAGATATACACATAAAAATGTTATTTCAGCAAATAGGGCTCATGTGTGATTGTCCTTTCAGAGTCAATCAGGTAGCGACAAGTGTAAAGACATGTTTTTCCATGCAAAAGCAGATCTTTATTCTTTCTCTCCTAAGCCTTTTATTCTTTTTCTAATCTTCCCCTACCGTCTCTTCTACCCAGTTTTTCCCATCTCTCCCTCCTTCCTTCCCTCCCTCCCACATGCAAATACACACACACACACACACACACAGGGCTAATGAGTACTATTAAACTTTTTTTAAGAGTTGTTTTTTTTTTTTAAAGATTTTATTTATTTGACAGAGAGAAACAGCGAAAGAGGGAACACAAGCGGGGGGAGTGGAAGAGGGAGAAGCAGGCTTCCCGTGGAGCAGGGAGCCTGATGCAGGGCTCGATCCTAGGACCCGGGGATCATGACCTGAGCCGAAGGCAGACGCTTAACGACTAAGCCACTTATTTGACAGCGAGAGCAGGAACACAAGCAGGGGGAGTGGGAGAGGGAGAAGCAGACTCCCTGTTGAGCAGGGAGCCCGATGCAGAGCTCCATCCCAGGACCCCAGGATCATGATCTGAGCGGAAGGCAGACGCTTAACCGACTGAGCCACCCAGGCGCCCTACTTAAACTTTTTTTTATCAATTTTTTTAAGTAACTTATTTCAAATGTAATCTTTTCACTTCAGGGAAAAAGCAGCCAACTGAAATTTCTAACTTTCAGTACCTCCTTATGGCTTAAATCGGTGCATCAAGATAAGTGGGTCAGAACAGTTTGCTCTTGGGTAGATAAGTAAATACTCTATTTTATTTAACAGTTTGGTTGGTCAGCCACTATAAAAACAAATAGATAACTAACCCCGAACAGCTAAGTGCCTCCGGGTGGCCTAAATAAATACGTAGACCCACCCTATTACATTTTTCAACAAATGCTTCAAGCCCAAAAATGATAGCAAAGTTCTCTTCAAACACAACCAGTTTGCAGTTAAGGGTGCAATAAAACAAGTACTTTCATACATGCTTCAAGCCCAAAAATGATAGCAAAGTTCTCTTCAAACACAACCAGTTTGCAGTTAAGGGTGCAATAAAACAAGTACTTTCATACATTGTTAGTGGGAGTATAAATTAATACATTTCTAGAAAGCTTTTTGGCAGTATGTGCCACCAATTCCTTTTTTAGGCAACTATCATAAATAAAATAGAACAATGTAAACAAAAATTTGTACACCCATTTATTCATTTCAGCATTAATAATAGAAAAAATTTATGATATTCTAAATAACCAAAATAGGGTAATGGTTAAATAAATTGCAGAAGAATGTTTTGGAGCTATTACAAAATGTTTTCATAGACCTTTTAAGGATGTAGGAAAATACTCATGATATGTTAAATGAAGAAGCAAAATAAACAAACAAAAGGAATGTAGAGTATGATCTTGACTGTGTTAAAAAAAAATACATGCCATTATGCAAAGAAAAAAGATGGGAAAGAAATATACCAATATGTCATTATGGGTTTCTCTGGAAAGTGGGATTATGTGTAATTTTTACTTTCTTTTTCATATTGATCTACCTTGCAAACTTCCTACTATATATTGGTTTTATTAATGTAAAATTTTCATATTATTAAATTTTAATTATATTTCTGAAATATTTTAAAAATACAAAAGTAATTCCTTCTGTTTTTTAAAATGTATTTTTTAAATCACAACCCATCAAAACTACACTTTATTTTTGGAGGAACTGGGCTTATTTTACACATCTCATCTTTTCATGTATAAAGACTGTTTAAAACAGGAATAACAAAAATAAAATGTCTTTATGATTTTCTTGGTTAATTTTAAATCTTAACTTGACAAAAATTAAAAGCATAAATACCACTTTTAGAGCTCTGCATAGCCCTTAAGAGGCCACCTGTCACAACACTGAATGGAATGCCTTCCCTGCATATTACTTAAAAATACATCTCCTCATTTCCTATAAATTAAGATGCTAATAAAATAATACTTCTAAAACCATTTATATCCTACTCCAAAAAGAGAAATTTCTTGTCTCCCTAAAAATAAGTAGTGTGCCATAGCATAAGGTTCAGGAACCTGGGAAAAAGGAGATAGGAATTCTAATCCCAGACCTAACAAAGAACATTATAACCTTTTGCCATCAGTTTTCTTACCTGAAACACAAGGGAGTTTGTTACAGGTGACATCTTAAGCCCTAAAATTTCAGTTTTTATTGGCCAACGAAAGAAAAACGTTCACTTGTGTCTCAATACAACTCACGTTTCTTTAAAGAGTTGATAAATGTTAATACAATTTTAGTTAGCTTTCATTACGGACAAGATTATTCCAAGAAACACTGCTAAATGTATTAACTCTTCCCCAAAGACATTACATATAAAAGGTCTACTATTTTATTTTCTTTTAATTATTAGCTGTAGATTCTTATGTCACATTTCACTTAAACATTACATATTCAAACAATATAATCTTTAAATGGAACCTGACCATTTGTTTCCCAGGAGAATCTGAAGAATATAACATTTGACTGACTGAACTTTATTTAGTAAAAATTCTTAGCAAAACTCCCTCCCCGGAACACCTACACAGTGCTTCTTTATTTCCAGTGAACTACAGATCTCTGAATCTCAAAGAAAACCTCTAGTCTGAAGTATAGGATAACAGTGCTACCCAAATATTTATGCTGCCAAGAATACATTTTTAAATTATACAATTGAATACCGCTACCATTTCATGAAGAAAGGGCATTTTAACATAAAAATGTATGAAGGAGGGGCTCCTGGGTGGCTTAGTTGATTAAGTGTCCGACTCTTGATTTCAGCTCAGGTCATGAGATCGAGCCCCAGGTCGGGCTCCACACTCAGTATGGAGTCAGCTTGTCCCTGCTCCTCTCCCCGCTCGCTCTCTCTTTGCCTCTCTAATAAATAAACAAATAAATAAAATATTTTTAAAAGAATGTTTGAAGGACATCACAAAATAAAGAACAGCTCTTCCCAAAGTATTACTGGAATCTTTCGAAGTATAATTTCTATAGAATAGATTTTTCTTATTTTTATTTCACTACAGATCTGGTCTATGGCACTTACAAACAAGCTTTTAGGAATTATTCACTCATTAACTCAACAAATATTTATTGAGCAGCTACTCGACGGCTCAAGACACTAGAGATTCAGCTACAATCACAAACATGAACTGCCCTTACATTCTAGTGAAGGGATATGGATGAATAATCCAACAGTAAGAACATCAAATGATCCTAAGTGTTATGCACAGAATTAAAACCAGCAGATCAATGTAGAGAACAGGTCCTTCAGATAGTCAGGGAAGGCTTCCAGCAGGAGAGAACTGAATGACAAGGAAAAGCCAGGTGGAGGAAGGTCATTACTGATAGCACTAAAATGATGGCTAGAAGAGCAATGTGAAAAAAGGCAAGGAAGAGAAGAAATGTTGTGGTCAGAGCAAGAAGTAGATCATGTTAGCTTTTATGAGCCTACGAAGTTTTGATTTTCTTTTTTTTTTTTTTAAAGATTTTATTTATTTATTTGAGAGAGAGAATGAGAGACAGAGAGCATGAGAGGGAGGAGGGTGAGAAGGAGAAGCAGACTCTCTGCTGAGCAGGGAGCCCGATGTGGGACTCGATCCCGGGACTCCAGGATCATGACCTGAGCCGAAGGCAGTCGCTTAACCAACTGAGCCACCCAGGCGCCCCCGAAGTTTTGATTTTCTTATAAGCATGACAGGAAGCCACTGTTTTAACGTTTTAAACAGACAAATAACATGATCTAATTTTGTTTTCAAATAACCCTAGGTTATTGTGTAGAGGATGGACTACAGGAGCATGAAAGAGAGAGACCAAATTAGAAGCCTATTATAGTAATAGAGCTGACAAATAATAGTGGTGGACATAGAAGAAGACTGACATTTCAGAGACAGAAAGAACCTGTTGGAGGACTAGATATGAGAGATTAAGGAAAAGGAAGGAATCAAGAGCAACTCCTAGATTTTGGAATATATTGGGTAAATTTGGCCTAAACTGGGTAAATGGTGCTGTTTATTAAAATGGAGAAGGCACAAGAGAAGCTCAGAAGACTGGAGCTCTGGGAGAAGTTACAGTTGGAGATACAGACTTGCCAAACACATTTTTTCTTCTAATTTTTCTTACTTCGTCGTGCCTATTGTTTTCTATTGATAGACTACAAATAAATGTCCAGAATTGAATATGCAGTTTTATTTGAACAGCACCCCAAGAGAGGAACCATTCTTGGAGTCAACTGCTAGCAGCTGTAGGTATGTATATAAGTAGAATAGTAAGTAAAACTTACTGACTGCATAGTATATCCCAGACACCATGATATATATCTTTCAAGTACTATCCCACTTTATCTCTCAAATATGAAATGTTTTATTATTGCCATTTTACAGACGAAGAAATTGAAGCTCAGAGTTTTTTGTTTTTTTTAAAGATTTTACTTATTTATTTGACAGAGAGAGAGAGACAGTGAGAGAGGGAACACAAGCAGGGGGAGTGGGAGAGGGAGAAGCAGGCTTCCCGCTGAGCAGGGAGCCCAATGCCAGGCTCGATCCCAGGACCCTGGGATCATGACCTGAGCCGAAGGCAGACGCTTAACGACTGAGCCACCCAGGTGCCCCAAAGCTCAGAGTTAAATAACTTGCCCAGTCACACATTATAGAACAGAAATCCAAACTCTAGTAGTTTGACTCCAGAACTGGGGCTAATTACTACAGTACATACATAGTGTCACTGGAATAACCCCGAAAGTCTGCTATAAGTCTGAGACTTTTATAAATACCCAAATTTCAGAACACCACACTATGATATCCCCCATAAGATGCAGTGATCCAATGAGAGCTTCCCGATGGAACACCATATGAAATATTTTCAGAAATTACTTCCTTTGTTCCCATACATGCTTAAATAGATTAAATCTATTTAATGAATGAATGAAAATGCCAATGAGTTGCCATTTTAATCTTTAATTTAACCAAGATTCTTAATTAAAACCAAAAATAATTACTTAGATCTCTTAATTTTTCAAAATTTCAACCACAATTTCATTTCTGTCAAAATCACAAGGGTGGTTTTTGACAAAAAACATGTTTTAACCACTCTGCTAGAATTTAGGGGTACACAATGAATAGCAGTGGCTAAGTTTACTATCAAGCTAAGTAAATTCCCCTTCCTAGACATTCAGCTATGTGAATCTAATTTAGGCCTTACTGAGGCCTTGCTTATCAAAATCTTTCAAGACTCAGAAGTTGAAATCACAAATGTTCACAAAAGGTTCCAAAACAAATTTACTTATATAGACCTTAGGTACATCCTTTTTTAACTCCTAGTCTCTACCATTTTCTTTATAAGAGTAAAAATAAATATGGTCTCAAATTGAATATGGAGTTTTATCTGAAAAATGTCCTAAGAAATAATCATTTCTACTTGGTTGTTTTATAAATTTTGGAACGGTTTTCCATTTTCTTTTATTCAACGTTTTTGTTTTCTTTACTGAAAAGTGGTGGAATGTGTCTAGGGAACAGAAGCAGATTTCTCACTCTTTCTGTTTTCAACAAAAACATAACAGCCTCAGACGGCCTGTATGTGAAGCGGGTTATTAAATCCAAATGTAATCTTTAGGCATTATAAGAGGGCAGCTCCTTTCTCATGCCAAATAGACTTTTTAGGTAGTGTCAGAAAACTTAAGACTTCACAGAAAGTTTTGTATCTTTTCTTCAAAAACCAAAAACACTCAGTATTTTATGGAAAAATAATACATTCATTTAAGTTAAATTCTGAACTTTGAAACCAAAACTAGACATATTTTCCAATGGGGAAGGGGGGACTATAAAAAGTAATCATCTTTCAAGGGGCAATAACAGAAATAAAAGCTTGGAAATATAATTCAGTCATGTTTTCCAAAATTATTTTACCATAATTGTAGCAGATTAAAAAATGGCCTGTTTCCTGGAGACAAGAGTCTATGTCCCCTCCCCTTGAATTTGGGCTAGCCTATGACTCCTCTGACCAATAGGGTTTACGAAGTGATGCTATAACAGATTCCAGGCTATCCTTAAGAGGACTGCCAGCTCCTGGCTTGGTCTCTTGGAGCCCTGAATTGCCACATAAGAAGCCCAACTAAGAGGCTGAAGAAACCACACGGAGAGATTCACAAACTACATGGAGAGGAAGAGAATAGGGTTGAGCCAAGCTTTCCAGCTATCCTCAACAAAGCATCAGACAAGTTAAGTAAGGACAATCTGAACACTCCAGACCAGACCTGTTGTCAGCTAAATACCTCCAAGTAATCCTAGTCAATACCACATGGAGCAGAAGAATCAACCAGCCAAACCATGTCTAAATTCCTGACCCACGAAATCATGAACTCTAATAAAATGGCTATTATTTTAAGCCACTAAATTTTGGTATAGAAAACCAAACTCACTGTGAAAAATACATTTTTAATTGCAACCTAGTATGCTATACTTATACCTAATCAAACAATGTTTCACAAAGCAATGCTAATGCTTACCATATTGAATGCACTGGTATTTTCTATTCTATTTTCCTTTTATAAAATACCAGTTGTGCTACAACCAAATTGAGCCATGATGTAGTTTGAAAAGCATTATAGTCTATGCTACTCACTTCACAGGTACATACAAAGCTAGACAAAAACCTTAATATAGTATCCAGTTCATAACAAGAAGTTTCTCACAAACTCTCATTCACAGCTCAGAGCTCAGTAAAAAGCTGAAAAGATGAGATATCTGAGGTTGGAGGTTAGAAATCAGAAATAGCTAAACAGAATCGAGCCTTTTTCTTTTTTATCACCTTTTACCTCCCCTTTCCTGTTCATAGATCTCTATTACCCTCTTCCCACTTCCTTTTTCCTGTGATTATCAAGCATTATGAAATTGAGGTTTTTTAAATACCATTTGAATTTAATGAAATGTTGTGGTCCTATTCTTAAAAGTAGGCTAACGGAACATTTCGTTTCCTTTAAAAGGTTGCCTTTATTATTATTTATATGAGGTTCAAAGCTAATAATGACTATTATTGGCAGGTCATTTTTTTTTTTTTTAAGGTTCTGTTTGACAGAGAGAGACAGCGAGAGAGAGAACACAAGCAGGTGGAGTGGGAGAATGAGAAGCAGGCTTCCCGCAGAGCAGGGAGTCCGACTCTCGGACTCTTGACTCTCGGGGCTCGATCCCAGGACCCTGGGATCGTGACGTGAGCTGAAGGCAGACCCCCGGGATCATGACCTGAGCCAAAGGCAGACACTTAACGACTGAGCCACCCAGGAGCCCCTGCAGGTCATTTTTAATGAAAAGGAATTCTCATCACTACCATCTCAGATCTGGTAGAACATTTTCATAGGATTTCAAATTACTGATAGTATTAAAAGATTAATAGCTTTTTAGAGGATTTGTACTCTAAAAGTACTTGTTTCATGTATAATATAGGAATACTTTTTGAAGCAAAGGGTGTGCTTAATTTTTTTAATCATACAAATCACCATTGATTCCGGCTGCTGTTGGTTATAATATCTGAATATTATAGCTAATTATGAAAAATCTTTAATTAAAAAGACAGATTCAGGTTTGAATCCCATCTCTGCCACTCACTAACTGTGTAATATTGGGCATATTAAACTTTCTAATCAGTAATAGTTACCTCATATTATTATAATTGATAATGCTAAAGACAAGATTGAAACTATTAATATCAGGGGAAAGTGGAAAATCTCCAAAGTAAATTAAAACTTACTAGAAATTGCTCTCTTAACTGAACATTTTAACTCTTAAACATAAGCAAAATTGGTTTGCTCAATGCTTTTTAATTAGAAATCTGCTCAAAATTCACTGTGAATTGTGTAAGACTGATGAATCACAGACCTGTACCTCTGAAACAAATAATACATTATATGTTAAAAAAAAAAAAGAGAGAGAGAGAGAAGATAGTTAGAAGGGAAAAATGAAGGGGGCGGAGTCAGAGGGGGAGACGAACCACGAGAGACTATAGACTCTGAGAAACAAACTGAGGGTTCTACAGGGGAGGGGGTGGGGGGATGGGTTAGCCTGGTGGTGGGTATTAAAGAGGACACGTATTGAATGGAGCAATGGGTGTTATATGCAAACAATGAATCATGGAACACTACAGCAAAAACTAATGATGTAATGTATGGTGATTAACGTAACATAATAAAATAAAATTTAAAAAAAAGTGGCTGAAAAGAAATCTGCTAAAAATTCAAGTTTAAGGAGTTAATCCATTTGCAAAGCATACCATTAAGTATATCTCACAAAGGAATATAGTATTTATTCTTAGGGAGAGGGGGGTAGGCTACATACATGTCAATAAGAGAACTTGAAAGACAAAAACCTAAACAAGGTTACCAAACACAGTGCCACAGAATTTATTTAAATAGTGTGCTTATCTAGAACACACACAATTCAGTTTGACAAGTTCTCAATTTACAGCTTCATAAATGTAATGTAAACAGCAGGAAATATGAGTCCTACATCCTGAGTGTGAATTGAGAGCTCCCTACTTAGGGAATCTTAACTTCTCTGTGTTTATTTCCTCAGCTGAAGACCGTTACGTTCATGCGAGGATCAGTAAGAAAAGGTAAGGGAAAGCAGCTGATAAAATCTTTAAGTACGTTATTCTTATCTCAAAACAAACAAACAAAAAACTTCAAAGAAAACAGATACTTCATTTCTTGTTCCAGAGGATATGACTTGGGATCAAATCTCAACTCAAATACTTGACAGCTTTAAGTAACTAGCTGTGTTACCTGACTATCAGTTAACCTCTCTGGGCTTCATTCTCTCAACTGTACAGTGTAAATATTAGACTGATTTTAAGTACCTCATCAAGCACTAATAATCTAAAGATTCTAAAACATGTCCAAAGAGTTTCTAAAAATTATATGAAATTGTAAATTAAAATTTCAGAGGCACATCTTGGCTGAGATATGCTATTGTTTTCACACCCCAACTCCATAATTTGCAGGAAACTTCAGCTCTGGGAGGTACCACCCTACCAGGGAATTTGCACTCAGTCATCACCTCCCACCCCTGTTCTTATCCCCCCTCCCATCAGCATTTTCCAGCAGTCTTTGGAAACACTTCTAAAAGGGAATAGCTTCTCAAAGCGAAAGGCTAGAGAGCCTGCTAATGAGTATAGACCTGTTTTATGAGTATAAAGATGCAACACCTTGGTCAGCAGATCATTTAAAGAGCTCTGAATTGGACTTGGTATCTATGGGATATTAACAAATCTTCTCAGGAATGTAGTTTATTCAAGCTTCACATAAGTCAAAGGTCTCTGGTGTGTACATGTTTCCATTCGTGGAAAAATGTACTCCTCTTCCCTTATTTGTGCTGAATCTTGGGGAGGAACGGTACACAAGTAGGGGAAAAGGAGTACTAAAGAAGGGATTCCTGCCTGATGTAGTAAGCTGGGCCAAGAAATCTTAGTATCTCTCCCAATTCTAAAGATCTGTAAGTGTAAATCTAGAAGTTTCTATATTTTTCTATAGAGCATCCTTACAATATTCAAACATAGGGAAAGACCCAAAGAAGTCAAACCTACCATGCAGAGAAGAACCTATACTCCCCATACACCCCTCCCCGAAAGACAAATCTTTCCCTTTCTTTTTTACTAAAGTATTATTTTTAATACTAAACATTGAGTAATACTTACTGAATTAAATAGTGTAACTATGTTTTATTGTAATATTTCAAATATAACTACCCAGGTCTATACATTTGGATATGTGCTATGTAAAACTTGTAGAATTTTGTCAGTATACTTTCATGTGCGTCAACATGCTATCCCATGCTAACACGGAATATAGTCAGTTCATTGAGTGTGTGAGAAAAGAGACATAACTGAGGGTGTAAGCCTGCAACACTTCTACAGCTTAACAGCTTTAATCTTCAACAGAACTAAGAAGTAAAAATGATAACTAAGGTCTCATCTCTCTTTAGGAAAAACAATTTCTGACAAACTATTTTAGGAGGAACCTAAGACTTCCCTCAGTCATGCCTATAAAACAAGAAAATGTTCAAATCTCTAATGTGGTTAACTTCAAAGACAACATATTTGAACTGTTTATTTTTAAAGGAAATAATTCTCTTGTATTTCAACTTGTTTACTCAAAAAGTTACATGGTTTTTCAAACTTCAGCTCTAGGGCTCAGGGCGTAAAACAGTTTATATTGCTATATCAAGCTTAAAAGAATTTGAGAAAAACCTAAGACATGTGAATTTGATTCTTTTGCTGTATTTTGTTTTCAACTGACCCCCTCCTAGATGAGTCAACAGAGACAGTTTTCTTTAAAAGACCATTTGTGGTATTATCCTTTGGTTACATAGTACATTATGTTACACAGTACACTACAAAATTAAGAATAGTATCGCTGGGGCGCCTGGGTGGCTCAGTCATTAAGCGTCTGCCTTCGGCTCAGGTCATGATCCCAGGGTCCTGGGATCAAGCCCCACATCGGGCTCCCTGCTCCTTGGAAAGCCTGCTTCTCCCTCTCCCACCCCCCTGCTTGTGTTCCCTCTCTCTCTATCTCTCTCTGTCTCTGTCAAAAAATAAAATCTTAAAAAAAAAAAAGAATTCATTTATTCAACAAAAGTTTAGAGCCTGTTACATTGCAATGAAGTAATGAATTATGAGGCACTAAGAGTTATTCAACTAGCTTCCTGACTTCAAGCAGCAGTGAGATAACACATGCACATTATGCACAGCAGTAATGCAAAGTATAAAGAACAAACAGCCAGAAGAGGCATTTCCAAACTGGATGATTAGGAGAGTTTTATAAAGACAGACTTTGGCTACACCCTGAGGAAAGAGATTATCAGTAGGGGTATGGTTCCTTTGTTTTCACAAATATTTTCTATACATGCTATAAAAATGGGGTTTTCTATGCTATGGATTTTTCTAAGGCCCGGGTGGAGTTATTAGAGTACCCCCCTGAACTCCATCTACACCCCATACATACAAACACCACTGGCTCACAAACCCACCCACATCCACACGGGCACACATGACACACAGGATGAGGCGTAAGAATATATCCAAGGCTGGCCAAAATCCCCACCTCTGATATAGTAACTGGCTCAATAGTGGGTATGTAACCTAGGCAGTTCCAATCAAAGTATTTTCAAAACTAATAATACATGGATGTGGAAAATCTCTTCCATTGGGCTCAGGTGATTTTGGCTTGGGATTGAGAAATGACATCTTTCTTGTTATATTAAGATGGCATATGTGAAAAACAAATCCAATATACCCGAGGACAATGGAGGCAAGAGATGCATTCCTAGAATGAGTCATATCTGGCTGGAGTTACCAGTTATATTAGTTAATTGAGTCCCTTAAAGACTTAGAAATGGTTCTACTAGGGATGCACTAAAGTCTAGCCTCAGCCTATAGAAGGCAAATAGCCAAGTAATCACTTCAATATCATTTCTAATCAGTCCTAATTTTGTGAGTGATCAGTGATTAATGATCACATCGACTACCTTCATATCTATAATCCTGCATTTGCAGGTAACAGCAAAATGGCAGGATTTACTAGCAACTAAATGTAGCTAAATAGCCAGAGGCTGTTGTTACAAGTAACCAAACTGATGTGCCTTGAGAAGGTAAGAATTTCTTACACAAAAATTGCTGTACATATTTTCTTACTCTATTCTAGAAAAGGTATTGAAATCAGCATGCATGCTACATCTGGGTGAATTATTCAGTACTATCTCCCAATTTACTAATCTTCCCCTCAAATATGTTTGGTGTAGAGTTTGATCAACCTAGTTTTTTGTTTTAATTTCAGTAACTCCATTTATTCTCTTATATAGCTATTTATTTCATATCTATTAATTTTTGAATCATAACATTTTTTAATGGCTACTCCTTTAAGGATCTCTGAAATACTTAAAAGTCATTTTTTTTAAGATTTTATTTATTTATTTATTTATTTGACAGAGAGAGACACAGCGAGAGAGGGAACACAAGCAGGGGGAGTGGGAGAGGGAGAAGCAGGCTTCCCGTGGAGCAGGGAGCCCGATGTGGGGCTCGATTCCAGGACCCTGGGATCATGACCTGAGCCGAAGGCACACAGACGCTTAACGACTGAGCCACCCAGGCACCCCTTTAAAAGTCATTTTGAAATTGCTGGGAATTCCATTAGATTTTGAGTGAATTAATCTCCTGATGGTTGTGCTTATTTTTTAAATAATGTTCTTCCTCATTATGTTTGCAGGCTCAAACTTTCCCTTCCTGTCTTTCTGGTGGTTTGAGATAGATTACCCCTCTTCCAGATCACATGACCTCCAAGCTTGGTGCTCTTGTAGTACGTGACAGTGTGAAAATTACGGTTCCCAACTCTGAGCCATCTGGCCGCTCAGCCGTTTCTGTGCGGCCTCTTCAGGTCCACAGCTTTTTAAAGCAGCAGCCAGGAGCAAAGGCACTAAGCCTTCTTTTCATCCGGCCCCTCCCACCCCCCACCCCCCTTACCCGCACCCGGCTCCTAGTTTCATCCATTGTAGGACTCCAGTTCCCCTGCAGTTATTTCCACCAGCTCCTGAACCCAGAGTCTAACTGCATGTTTCCTTCCTGTGTTAGTCCCTGGAGATGTTTATCTTGTTCTCCAATATACCTTATCTTTCTGTTTTCTTTTTTTTTAAGATTTTATTTATTTATTTGACTGAGAGAGACAGCAAGAGAGGGAACACAAGCAGGGGGAGCGGGAGAGGGAGAAGCAGACTTCCTGCCAAGCAGGGAGCCCGATGCGGGGCTCGATCCCAGGACCCTGGGATCATGACCCGAGCCGAAGGCAGGCGCTTAACCGACTGAGCCACCCAGGCACCCCTGTCTTCTTTAATTTGTAGTTGCTGCATTTGGAGCAGAGTAGGGGTCGACAGTAGGATAAACAGTACCATAGTAATAACAGCTAACATTTATTGAAGACTTCTGAGCTACCAATTTTATATTTATTTTCTCATGAAATGAACACTGTTTTGAAGTAGGCATTATTATTATACCCATTTCATAGGTGAGAAAACAAAGGCAGAGGCCAATAAGCAACTGTTCCAAGACCACCAGCTAGGAAGGACCAAGAATCAAACCAGATGTCAGATTCCAGAGACCATGCTCTTTATCACTGCTCTACTGATTTCCATTCTGATTAAAATGCTCTGTATAATTCTGATTCTCTCTCTCTCGTTCACTCTCTCTTATTCACTTAACTGGGAATATTTTGCACACAGGCAGAATTTTAACTGATGGAAGGAAAGTGGAGCCATGTTCCAGGTAAAAAGTAGCACATCAGCCTCGTGTGTGTGTGTGTGTGTGTGTTTTTTAAAGGTTTTATTTATTTATTTGTCAGAGAGAGAGAAAGCACAAGCAGGGGGAGCAGCAGAGGGAAAGGCAGGCTCCCCCCTGAGCAAGGGGCTCAACGTGGGACTTGATCCCAGGACCCTGAGATCATGACCTGAGCCAAAGGCAGATGCTTAACCAAATGAACCACCTCAGCTTGTTTTATTTAGTGTTATTCAGTCTAGGCCTATACCTAAAATCAGAGAAACACAGTTTTCAATGCCTATGTCTTTTCCTAGAGTCCTTTCCACCTTCCCTGAGCTCTAAGCATTTCACACTTGTCCCTAGACACCCAGGACCATCCATACAGGCTTTCCCATGGCTCTCTCTCTACCTCCCTCACTCTGTCCTAGCATCTAATGCCCAGGAAAGCAACTTATTAGGACACCCATGCAAAGTACCTCAGGAGACTTTTATTTTCCACTTTCCTTGATAGTCCAAAACCTTAATCTTAAAGGATTACATTTGTGAATATAAGTGAATGGCATGTAGTATCATCCAAAAAAGAGCAGCCAACTTCAATTTTAGGCTGCGTTATTAAAAATACAAGGTCTAGAAAAGTGAAGGTTTTCAGTCCCACTCTATGCTGTGCTAATAATTCATTCAACAAACGTTAACTGAACAGCTCCTAAGGACCAGGCACAACGCAACACACTAAGGACACATGATCATCCTTGCTCCTTTCCAGTCTGCATATAGTCTCCTCATTTAATCCTCACAATAGACCACTCCTGGAACAGTGTGCTCAGTTTGTAAAAATAATCTTCCAGACAATTTTCTGAAAGAGAAAAAAAATGTTTTAAAAGAAGGGGTTACTAAAACTGTTACTTGGTCACCTAAGATACTTACAGACTTTTCTTCCTATATTTACTATACAATTTTAAAACACAGGGTCCATAGTGAGGTAGGACACACAGAGAAAGAATAAAAGGATTCCAGGGAAGTGAAACGGAAGCAATAATTTGAGAAAAGCTCAATATTTGTTGATTGGAGAACTGCAGTTTGTTTCCTTTTTAATATTACTAAAAGTCATGACCTGGATCAATCTTTAATTGCTAATGTCAGAGAGTTATGATGTGGGCTCTTAGGATTCAACCCTTCCTAAAATCAACTTCAGAGCTTACAAGTATTTGCTATGATGAACAAGTAAAGCTATGCCTGAAGATTAGGAAGAACTGGACACTGGAGGTAGAGAGACTAGTTAGGAAGCCAACAAAGTCTAAGCAAGATGTTTATGCTTGAGTTGTGGCAGCAGGAATGGAAGGAAAGGTGTTTATGAAACATTACTGAAGAAGAAAAGACCAACTCTGATAACTATATGTGGGTGGAAAATGAAGCAAATACCTAGGTTCCAAACTTTGGAGAAAGAGAAGTTAGTGGTGCCATTAAGAGACACAGGGGCCATGGAAGAAGGTGCAGATTTAAGACAACAGATGGATTTAGTTTGATATATATGACTTTGAAGGGTCAGCAAGACACTCAAAAGGAGATATTCAGCAGACAGTTAAAATTAGGTTCTGAGAACTTAAGGATACAGTGATAGATCACACATGTGATCCAGTACCAAAGCCTGGATGCCCTCTACTTTCTGAACCAGTCAGACCAAACCATCTGTAGTTCCCTGACAGAGGCAGCTCTTTCCCATCTACCTCCAAACAAACTTCCCTATAAAGCCAGACACCTTACTTCATATCTGGTTAACTCCTTGTCATCTTTCAGAATGCTCAGGTATCATTTTCCCAAACCTTACTCATTTCCCACCAGGAGGATGGTACCTGTGTCTTAACTCTACATATTAGCACCTAATTTTTAGCACCATGCCTAAAATAGCAGCCATTTAAAGACAGTCTGAAAAAAAAGGCTTGGCATGTGTTCAATAAGCTTTCGAAGGAACAGGATCCTCTTAGAGGTGACCCCTGAAGAAATGAACTAGGATGAGATTTCCAAAGGAAAGAAAAGAAAATGGGTTGTCCTAAATATAGGTATTCATCATGGAACATATTCATCTAGGGGTCAGTTCCCAAAAATGCTTCTCAACTTCTTTCAGCCCCAAATACCTCATCTGTAACACAAGGATTGTTACCTACCTCACAGGTTGCTGGTAACATTAAAGGAGATAGCGTATATAAGGCACCTAGTAATGATGTCTCGCACTCAGTGTTCCCTTCTTTTCCCCAACCCAGTGTGAAAACATGTTAGAGCCTGCTTATTTCTTCACAACTTTAGTAACTGCTACAACCTGTAAAGCAATCCAACATAGAAAAATAATGGATATCTGAAAAAGGGAGGCTAGACCGTCAGATGCTCTCCTTAGTTTTTTTCCTATCTCAACACTATTGTTAATTTTGGCTAGATAATTCTTAGTTGTTGTAGGGAGCTTCATGTGCATTGTAGAAGGTTAAGCAGCATCCTTGAACTCTACTTACTAGGTGCCATTAGCACTCCCTACCAAAAATGTCCCCTGGGAGGTAAAATTTCACCTGGTTGAGAACTACCACCCTAGAGCTAACTGAAATTCTCAAAGTCCTAAGTACTTTCTCTGACATCTACACACATGTCTCATACATTTATTTTTTCCCCACCAATTGATTCTATACATTAAATTTTGCTTAGGCTTTATAAGCCGTTCCCCTTTAAAATCAACCAAAACTGGTAGCTAGCCCTTTAAATGTCAAGCCAGTCATCATAGATAACGCATGCAGTCAACTACTCAGTGCTTTATCACACTGCAACCCTTAAAGCCAAATATAATAAAAGTAGGAATCCCAAAAGGTCTTCACACAAAATTAAGAGATTTGTTCAAGTACTCAAGTGTCTAATCTTTTAACTTCATGCCTACAGATGGCACTAAGTAGATATTATACAACATGAGCTTTAGTTGCCTAAGGACTTTTCCAATTTTTGTTTTTAAGTAAGCTCTTTGCCCAACATGGAGTTTGAACCCATGATCCTGAGATCAAGAGTCACATGCTCTACCAACTGAGCCAGCCAGGCGCCCCAGGACTTTCACAAGTTTTAAACAAACACTAATGACACATACAATACATTCTGGATATTTAAGAATTAAGTATGATATGCCTATATATTGCAACGACAGAAAAAGTTATGTATATTACAACAACAAAAAATAAGCAAACGTAGAGAAACAAAAACAAGGGCTTTTGGGTAATTGTTTGAGGTTAGTTAAGTATAGCATAGTAATTAAGAGCAGAGACCTGGAATCAGACTACCTGGATTAAAATCCCAACCCCACCACTTACTAGATGGGTGACCTTGATCAATTTACTGAATATCTCTATGCCTGTTTCCTCCTTGGTAAAATGAAGATAATTATAGTATCTACCTTCTAGGGTTGTTGTGGGATTGAATGAGTTAAAATAGGTAAATTGCTGAAACAGTGCCTGATACATACTTAAGTATTAAACATGATTATTTATCATTGTTTTTAAGGATACATAAGCAAAGAGAAGTGTTTTGTGGGTGCTTATATAAAAGAAACAGTAGAGTCAAACAACTGACTTGCATCCACTCTGGATTCATATTTCCTTAACGAATTGTTTCATTTGGGCTTCAATTTCCTCATCTGTAAAATAGGAAAGTGCTCTGAAAATGAATTAGCATAAGGGAAAATCTAAGGGCCATATGTTTAGTGGGATAGTGGGGAAAAGTTGCATCTGTCTTCTAATTTGGTAGAGTAAACTTTGTGAAGGACATACCTTTAAAGAAATAACTCTAGAAATGGGCAAAGTAGGGAAAGCACATGCCTTGAACCCAGGAAGGTCTGATTCAAAAAGCCTTTGCTTTATTTACTCTATGGTTTGAAAGCTTAAAGTAAAAATAAAACATCGTTGAGTTGTTATAAAAAAAAGAAAGTTTATTATTTTTAATAAGGTAAGCACACTAATTGAGGGTAGTAGGAATACACTGAAGGCACTGGCACTGGCAGGGATTTGATCACCATCCACTCAAAACAGCATGAAAACACTACCAGGCCCCTAACTGACCTTTCCTTTTCTTTGACGAATGCTTCATTCTTTCGGGGGTGAAGAAGGATGACGTTGGAAAAAATGAGACTTGTCTTGTATCATCAAGGAAAGTCCCAATAGTTTTAAATCAATTTATGTCTATTTTTAGACAAAAATCAATGCCTTCCAACAAACATTTCCAAAATCATTCAGGGCTGTGCATGTTGTACTTTATACTTACTAAGAGGGAATATTTTAACAAACAATTTTTTTAAAAAGTTGCAACATCAATCACACGTGAGGCAGGTCGGTGCTGGGGCGCAACTGTTTCAACTGCTGCCAAAAAGTGCAAAGAAAAAAAGAAAAATCAACAGTTCCTATCTGTTCTGCGAAATTCCGCCCCCGCAAAGCCTCGGAGGCGGGGTATCTGGGTCCCTGCACAGGGTCTTCAAAGGTGTCAACTTTCAGAGTACGTACAAAAAGGAAGGTCAAGGCGACCTTCCGCGACACTTTACGAAAAATCCCCAAGAATTTTTGTCTTTGCCCCAGGGTACAGCAGTCGCTGGACCTCCTCCTCGTTACCCCCCCCCGCCCCCACCCCAGGGAATAGGAGGTGGCCTCATTAGACCCTGGTCAGGTCTGGTCCTCCAGGGTCACACCGGCCCGGCCAGGGGAAGGCTCCCACGTGGCGCCCTCAGCCGGCCCACAGCCGAGTAGGTGGTCCCCAAGCCGACGTTCTGATTGGCCAAGAGCAGCCGGAACCGCTCCGGAGTAGGCAGCTACTCTGCCAAACTGGGGTGGCCGCCGGGCGAAAGGTCACAGCCGTGGGGGCAGCTCTCCGAGCAGCCGGTCCTTGTGCGTTGGCCCCGTGCCGGCAGCGAGAACACCGTTCGCTGCCGAAGCCGCGCAACCCCACGTGGGCCCTGGTTGGCGACAGGCGCCGTCACCCCCCACCCTACGTCGAGTAGCGCTCACCTCAGCGCTTGGGGCACCTCCACCTTCAGCTTTTTGTGCTTCGGCTCCTCCTCGGCTGCAGCCATCTTCGTGCTACCACCCCACTTAGGCTCCGGCGTGCGCCCCACCCCTTCTGCTCCTTGACCCTACCTCCTCCCCTCATCACCGCCTCCTTCTCCCAGAACCCCGCCTCTCCTGACTCTTTCCACTTGGTGTGTTTCACTTCAACAGCCATTGGCCCAGCCCCTTTCTGGCCCCGCCCACCCGGGGGGTGGGGGAAACCCCAGACTGAGTTAGGCCGCGTACGAGCGCCTGAGTCCATATAGTGCGAAACCCGCTTTCTTCTAGGTTCTGGGTGATCTAGGAGATTTAGATCCTAAACCTCAAGAGACATCTTTCTTCTCGTTCAACGTCTTTCCGCTTATTTAATCTTTCCGATACTGTAGCCCGAGTTGGTTTCTTTGAAGCTGTTAGTCAGGCAATCTATTGGGCAACCCAACTGCGGGGTCCTCGCGGCCTTCTCAGCTGCCTCAGCCTGGGTCCGGAGTGGACCTGGCGCCGAATCACTGGCTGGCCCAGGTGTCGGGGTGAGTGTGGGGGGCGGGGAGCCTGCGGATAGGGAACAGCTCGAAAACTGGGGAGCCGACTGAGTAGCTGGGGCTCCGGACTCCAGCTTGGGCTGCGGGAGAGTCTCTGATGCTGACCGCGCCTCTCTCTCGGCCTTCTGGGCTTTCTTGCCGGCAGGGCCGGAAGGGAGAGGTGCACCTGCAGCCCGGCCTTCTCGGGTCCCAGGCCCAAGAGATTCAGACTCGTTGGCGTCCCTCCCCGTGCTTCGGCGCGGGAAAAAGATCACCCACGGTGAGCTGGAGTACCAACAATTGGATCTGAGCCCCAGGCTTATGCTTTGGAAGACAAAACTCCTGACTAACCTGAACAGACGTCCTGTTAGAGGGTGGCGCCTCGATGAGCGTGGGGTAGGGAATACCGTGAGGAGGGTGTTGCAGTTCTTAACGAGAGGTGACAGGAATCTAAACTGAGATGGAAGAGTGACGAGCGCTGTGGCTGGTTGGATTTGGATTGTGCCCGAAGTTGAAGCTTATAGCCTATATGATTAAGAAGGTGGTGCCATTAAAATTAGGAGACCTTACATGAAGAGGAGGAATTTTGTGGAACTTGGGATATATCGAGTTTGAAACAGTGGCTTAGGTGTGGATGGTAGAAAGAGTAAAAGAGGGTGGGGGGAAGAAGGCTGGGAAGTAAGCCGAAAAGAAACTTTCAAGGTGAGAACCAAATCAGGTGAAGTTTCACGAAATAAGGTAATAAGTATTTGTTTTGGTTTGGGGGAAGTTATCAATGACATAAAATGCTGCAAGGGTCAAAGGAGGAAGTTGAAGTCTGAGGCTAGGTAGCTGGATTTGATAGTTAGGAAGTCATTAGGCCATTTGAGAGAGGTGCTTTAATACAGTCAGTAACTGGTAAGAGAAACTGCAAGTGTAAACTATCCTTCATCATTTGGAGCAGAAAGATTACTGAGGATGTCAAGTCGAGGATTGGGGTTTTTTTTTAAAGAATACAAGGCACATTATGTTTTGGGGCAGAAAACAAGTAACCAATGTGTAAGATTAAAGATTCAAGAAAGAGGAGATAAGACCCAAGAAGAGAGAGAATGGAGTGGGATCAAAATTACAAATAGAAGGATTAGTTTTGGAGATAAAGGAGGACACTTTCAATTGAGACTATAGGAAAAGCTGGGGAATGAGGTGAATGAGGAATTACCTGAAATTTACATATCTTTGGTAAGAAAGCTCTCTTTGCAGTAAGGTTAGTTTTTCTTACTAAATCTTGGGATTTTTACAATATTTCTAAACATTCACCATAATGTACTATTGGAGTTCCCTGCAGAATAGATATTTTTAAGTAGCCCAATAATATCTCAATGCATGAGTAGCAAATGGCTTTTATAGAGAAGAGGAACTCTCTCTCCCTCTACACATGATCTCTCCTACTACACAGAGAAAATAGGAAGCGCTCATCTTCCTACAACCAAATGTACAAACCTTCTTCCCTTTTGTTTAAAGAGGAAAAGTGTCCAGGGGCACCTAGGTGGCTCAGTCAGTTAAGTGGCTGCCTTCAGCTCAGGTCACGATACCCAGGGTCCTCAGCAGGGAGCCTGGTTCTCCCTCTCCCCCACTTGTGCTCTCTAGCGTGTGCACGTGCTCTCTTTCTCTCTCAAATAAAAATCTAAAAAAAGGAAAAGTGTCCCTTATTAAGGAAGGCAGTTCCTTTCATCTAGTCTCCCAATACTATCCTCGCCTACCCAATGAGGATCCTCTTTTTTTCAGTTATTTCCTCTCATATTATCTGCCTTTCCCCTTCTACTCACACCTTTCCTTCAGCAGTTAGAAATAATCTTCCTTAACTGTGTGAAATACTCCCATTTATTTTCATGTCTTTTCATCCTCTTCACAGCTAGAGTTCTTGAATGTATCATCTACTCTCCTTATCTCTAATTTTCCCATTTCTTGTTATTTATTTCTTAGCCCATTTCAGCCTGTCTTGTTTCCTGCATTCCACTGAACTATCACTAAAACTACCCTTACGAAACTCACCAATGTTCTCTATGTGTTAAATCATAAATTCTCAATAGGGACAAAAATTGCTTGTGAGGCAAAAAAAAAAAAATACTCTTTATATATAGAACACAGTATATTTACAGTATATAAGGAGATACACAGAAAATATTAAAATTTTATGGGGGAGGGTGTGATTGAAGGGAGTCTGAAAAAGCCCCTTAGCAGGCAATTAAAAAAGACATTTTGTTCTTTTTTTTTCTTTTTTTGTTCAGTTCTTGTAGCTTGACCTCTTTGTGCCATTTAAAATGTTTAGTATTCCATTCTTCTGGAAACACATTAACACATGCTAGTTACTAAAAATCGTAACCCCTTTCTTTACTGCTCTTCAGCCACATCTTCTCAGCCTTTTTTTTAGGCCCACTTCTTTGGCCCACTTGCTATTCAGATGTTGGAGTTCTTTCCATAGGCTTTCTTCTTACTATGCACATTCTCTCTGTAGTGTTTTTCTCCTCGTAGCTGTAATTCCCATTAACAAAAAGTCATGTTTACTCATAAGCGTGTCTCCAACTCAGCATCTCTCTGAAGCACTAGACCTACATATATAATAGTCTTTTGAATATATCCATTTGGGTCAAATATATCCGGATTTGGGTCAATATACAGGACCAGGGCTAAGTGCCTAATTTTTCCTCTCATCTCCAACCCCCAAATCCACCTAATCTGCTCAAGCCTAAACATTTCTCTTATCTTTTTATTTTACTCCATCCCTGCTGTCAACACTGTAGTCCAGGGCGTCTTCATAATTCATCTCTGAACTGGTGTCCTGTTAATCAATTTCCACAGTGCAATCTCTCCTAAAACTGTAAATCGGATTTTATGAATTCCCTGCTTAAAACCATAAAAAATTGCACTGAGAATTAAGTGAACCAATCTCTGCTTATCTCCTTCCCAGTCTCATCTCGCCACTTCCCTTCACCTCCTAAAATTGCTAAATTTGTACTGGATTTCTTTACTTGTGTTCTCTGTCACCTCAAAGATTTGTGGAATTTTGAAGGACACTGTATTTCCCCTGTCATAATAGGAATTGCATCTTACTGTAATAAGTTGTTTGCCTTCTTTGCTGAACTCTAAACACTCTGAGTTCAGGGACTCTTTGTCCACCTTTCTATCCTTGCTTACTATATATAAAACATTCAGAACTACTTATTAGAATGAATAAATGGTTAAAATACTGTCTGAGAATTAGAGAAGCTAGAGTCTTCCCTGGTCTCATTCTCTTACCTTGCATATAGGCTCTTCTATGCCTCCGTTCTGTTTTATGTAGAAGGAATACATTTTCTTTTTTAGACATTATTCCAAGGGTATTTTGACTACCGATCTTCCTCGACTTCTGTTGAGGTTATGTCCTGAAAATATTGTAAGTCAAAGATGCATTTAATATACCTAAACCTACTGAGCCTCATAGCTTAGCCTAGCCTACCTTAAATATGCTCAGAACACTTAACATTAGCCCACAGTTGGGCAAAATTATCTAACACAAAGTTTATTTTACAGTTAAGTGTTGAATATCTTGTGTAATTTATTGACTACTGAAGTGAAGAACAGAATGGTTGTAAGTGTATTTGTTGTTTACTCTGGTGATCAGGTGGCTGACTGGGAGTTTCGCCTTGCTGCCTCTACCCAGCATCTCAGGAAATTATTATATCACTCTCCCAGAAAAAGATCAAAATTCAAAATTCAACGTATGGATTCTAATGGATGCATATCACTTTTGCACGATTGTAAAGTAGAAAAATCTTAAACCATCGTAAGTCAGGGACCATCTGTATTATAATTGCATTGTTTGTGAATCATCAGGTTGACTGTTCAGCATGGGTAAAGAGGATTTATGAAATATTTAAGCTGCAAAGTTCTGGTGGAACTTTCTCAAGTGGCTATAAAATAAGCTGATAGCCTTCTGTTTTCTGATTCAAAAGTCACTAAGAACAAAAAGATGGTTGTGGCTGCACTGAGTGTGTAGCTTTCCCAGAAAGTTTATTAGAATGATGAAAGGAGTAACAGCAGCTACTAAAAGGAAAAGTAACTAAAGAAACAGACTAATTTACACTGCCACATGTGGCATTTATTTAATTCTTATGTGCATTAGGCTGTTGATCATAAAGGAATAGAAGAAATAAGCTCTCTTTTCTTACAATAGAAGGGTAAAGTGGGTTTTAAAGCTAAGCACTGTTGAGAGCTACAAGTGTTAGGCTTTCATTTCAGCACTAAGGATAATAAACCCAGATGGCCGGTTTAACTTACTGTATTCTTCTGAGATTAGAACTATTGCCAACAAAAACAACTTTGGTGCAAACTTCCTGGAAAGAATTTTTCACCAGTTTAAGAGGATGAATAGGAACTTGGCCTCTAAAATAAAGGAACTATGAAATCACTTGCTTCAAGAACAAGCAGCTCTTTTAGGGTATACTGTGGCAACAAAGTACCACAGATCCATGTGAACTATACCTTCTATAGGATGAATGGTCTAAGAAGATAACTTATGTCATCTCTTTTAAATATATTTCTGCTCTAAATAATTTATTAGAACACATTTTGGCTTCTAACTAAAGAAGCACATCCTTCAGCTCTTCTTAAATTATAAGCTCAAAGAGCACATTTGCTGCTCGGTCCAGTATGGTAACCACCAACTACATGTAGTTATATACATTTAAATTAGTTAAAATTAGAACTTCAGTACATCCATTGCATTAGCCACGTTTCAAGTGTTTAATGGCCACATATGACTAGTGGAGACTATATGGGACATCCCAGGTACAAGACATACCCATCATTGCAGGAAATCCTGTTGAACAGTGCAGCATTAGAGTATGTTCCTACTAATTAGTCTCCTGGAGTCGGGTAAGAACAGGAGCCCGAGATTCATCCAGACGTGGGTTTGAACCCTAGCTCTGACACTTACTGTGTGATCTGATTTAACATTTCTAAGACTTTATTGTCTTAGCTGTAAAATGGGGATAAGCGCAGTATTTGTAACATTGAGTCATGAAGATTCAGTGAGATAAGGTAGGGAAGTGCCTAGCATAGTGCCTGGCCTACAGTAAGTACTCAGTACCTTTTAGATATTAATTTATTTATTCTTAATGAATAAAAAACTTTGAATCGAGCTGAAAATTTAATTTTGTAAAAAGTACCATATTCCATACCTAGCTCACTTAAAGTGCTCAAATCTGAGTCTCTGAGTGGATTACAATGTTCTCCTTTCAGCTACACTTTATATTTCAGATGAAGATTTTGTTCTAAGAAAATGTGTCCTAATACAAATTTAGTTGCAGATATTATCATTGGATATTCCTATTTCATTTTTTTCAAGTGTATCAGCAGACATTATAGTTAAAGCCAGTAGGTTCTGTATAGCAAGTCTGTATTCCAGTGACACTACTTAGCACTCAAATAGAAATATAATGCTGACACAAAGAGAGTCCTTAAATGTCAGCTGCTTTCATAAAATAAATGACTTGCTCTCAAAAGAACTGGTCAGGTTGGTGTCATTGTTTTCTGTCTCAACAGAATTGAATGAATCCATTCTGGAAAGTCTTCCTTTCCTCTTTGGAATTTATCTTCATGCAGAGAAACTGTATGTATTCATTTTAAATTTTTTACAGTTAGACTACACTTACACAATAGTATAATTTGAATTAGTTCACCACTAGGCTAAACACCTGGTAAGTATCTACATAAAAGAAAGGAACACGTTAAAGTAATTAGATATTTTTCTACTGTCCCCCATTTGTAAAGATAATAAAGTTTTTATTTGAAATATAGTTAACACTCAGAAAATTATATGTCACAATGTAAAACCCAATGAATTGTCACAAAATGAATATAACTTGTAACTATCATCTAGATCAAGAAATAAAATATATTGTAAGCACCTTAGGAAACATCCCCCATGCCCCTCTTAGTCACTACCCCCACTGTCCATAAAAGATTTCTCAAACCATAGATTAGTTTTGTCTGTTCTAGAAAGTCATATAAATAGGATTATACTGTATGTATCCTTTTGCATCTGGTTTTGTTTGTTCAGTATTGTGTTTGTAAGGTTCATCCATATTTGCTTCATGTAGCAATAGTTTGTTTTCATTGCTGTATAATATTTCATTTTAATAGTATGCTATAGTTTATTTTTCCATTGTACTATTAATAAATACTTTGAGTTCAAGGTTTTCACCATAACAGTATATTTTTATACATATTTTTGGTGCAAATTTGTACACATTTATGTTTAATCCACCTGGGAGTAGATTCGTGTGTCACAGTTACTAAGAATA
The DNA here is from genome assembly GCF_009762305.2 of Zalophus californianus. Taxonomy (NCBI): domain Eukaryota; kingdom Metazoa; phylum Chordata; class Mammalia; order Carnivora; family Otariidae; genus Zalophus; species Zalophus californianus. The sequence continues at coordinate 34,768,345 of NC_045609.1, read as the reverse complement.
TGTTTTAAGTGAAATATAATTCACATATTATGAAACTCATCATTTTAAAGCATACCATTTAGTAGTTTTTAGTATATTCACAAAGTTGCATAACCATTATCTCTAATTCCAGATTTTTATCACCTTAAAAAGAAATGGCAAACCCATAACCACTAACTCCCCATTCTTTCCCTTCCACCCAGCCCCTGGCAACCACTAACCTAATTTCTGTCTCCATAGATTTGCTTATTCTGGACATTTTAGAAAATGAAATCATACAATATGTGACCCTTTGTGTCTGACTTCTTTTAACTTAGCATAATGTTTTCATGGTTCATTCCTTTTTATGGCTGAATAATATTCCATTGTTGGAAAATTATTTACCTATTCATCAGTTGATAGACATTTGAGTTGTCTCCACTTCTTGACTATTCTGAATAATGCTGCTGGGAACATTTATATACAAGTTTGTTTTGTTTTGTTTGTTTGTATACACGTTTTATATGGACATCCATTTCCAGTTCTCTTGGTTATATATCTAGGAGTACAATTGCTGAGTTATTTGGTAACTCTGTCTTTAACTTTTTGAAAAACTCACTGTTTTCCACAGCGTCTGTACCATTTTACATTTCTACCAACAGTGTATGAGGAGTCCAGTTTCTCCACATTCTTGTCAATACTTGTTATTGTCTGCATCTTAATTATATCTAGCCTAATGGATATGAAATGTTACCCCATTGTGATTTTGATCTACATTTGAAAAGATGTTGAGCACCTTTCCATGTGCTCAGTAAGCATTGATCATTTATATGTATATCTTCTTTGGAGTAATGTCTTCAAATTCCTTGCCCATTTTTTTATTGTTTTTTTATTATTCAGCGGTAAGCATTCTTTTTATATTCTGGATAGTAGTCCCTCATAAGATACATGGTTTGCAATTATTCTCTCATTCTGTGGGTTGTCTTTTTATTTTCTTGATAATGTCCTTCAAAATACAAAAGTTTTAAATTCTGATACAAGTCCAGGTTATCTGTTTCTTTTTTTGTTGCTTGTGCTTTTGGTGTCATCTAAAAAAAATTATCTAATCCAGGGTCATGAGGGCTTAATGAATACTTTTTCTAAGAGTTCTTAATAGTTTCAGCCCTTATATTTAGGTCTTGATACATTTTGAGTCAATTTTTGTATATGGTATAAGGTAGAGGTCCAAATTCATTCTTTTGCATGTGGGAATCCAGTTGTCCCAGCACCATTTGTTGAAAAGACTGTTCTCTCTCCCACTGAATGGTCTTGGCAATTTTATAAAAAATCAGTTGACCACATATGTAAAGGTTAATTTGAGAATTCTCCATTCTATTCCATTGATCTGTATGACTGTCAGTCCGTACCACATAGTACATTTGTAGTAGGTTTTAAAATCTAGAAGTATGAGTCCTCCAAATTTTTTCTTTTTCAAGAATGTTTTGGCTGTCCTTCGCTTTCATTTCCATATGAATTTTAGGACCATCCTCTTAGTTTCCACAGAAAAAGGCAGCTGGCATTATAGAAGGGATTGCATTGAATCTTAAGCCAATTTGGGCGGTATTGCTATCTTAACAATATTAAGTTTTCTAATCCATGAATGTGAAATGTCTTCCCATTTTTAGATATTTTTAATTTCTAATTTCTTCCAGTGATGTTCCGTACTACTCAATGTATACTAATAATGTTCTGTACAGTTTTGTACTAATGATGTTCTATACTATTCAACATATTTGCACTTCTGTTAAATTTAGTCCTAAATATTTTGATCTTCTTGATGCTCTTGTAAATGGAATTTCATTTTCAGGTTATTCATTGCTATGTGTAGAAATACAATTGGTTTGGGTGCCTGGGTGGCTCAGTTGGTTAAGCGACTGGCTTTGGCTCAGGTCATGATCCTGGAGTCCCGGGATCGAGTCCCACATCGGGCTCCCTGCTCAGCAGGGAGTCTGCTTCTCCCTCTGACCCTCTCCCCTCTCATGTGCTCTCTCTCTCTCACTCTCTCAAATAAATAAATAAAATCTTAAAAAAAAAAAGAAATACAATTGGTTTTTTAAAAATACTAATCTTGTATCCTGCAACCTTGTTGAACCCATTTATTAGCTATGATTTTGTGCATGCGAGCATGTGTGGGTGTGTGTGTGTGTTCTTAGGACTTTACATATACAAGACTGTAATCATCTGCAAATTGAGGTAATTTGATTTCTTCCTTTCCAATTTGGAAGCCTTTTTTTCATTTTCTTGCCTAATTGCCCTGGCTAGATTCTCCAGTACCATACTGAATAAAAATGGTGAGAGTGAACACCATTGTTTATTCTTGATATTAAGGGGAAAACTTTTAATCTATAGTCATTAAATATGATGTTAGTTATGGGATTTTCACAGATGCTCTGCTCTCTTGGGGTTAGGAAGTTTCTTTTTCTAGTTTTAAGTGTTTTTATTGTAAACGTGCTAGATTTTATCAAATGATTTTCCTGCATGTTTTGAAATCATTATATGTTTTTTTGTCTTTTATGCAGATTGTATGTTACATTGATTGATTTTCATATGTTGAACCAATCTTCCATTCTTGGAATAAACCCCATTGGTCTAGGTGTATAATCTTTATATGTTGCTGGATTCGGTTTGTTAGTATTCTGTCAAGAAGTTTTACAGTTATTCTTAAGTGATATTGGTCTGTAGTTTCTTCTATTGCCTTTGTCTGGTTATGGTGTCAGAATAATACAAGGATACTTTTTGATGTACACTAAATTTAAACTTTTTTCCCCCCAGAAAATGATCCACAGTCTATTTCTCATAAACTGTTCCGGTGACATATTTCTAGAGAAGCACTGGAAGAGCGTTGTAAGCCAGTCTGTCTGTGATTATTTCTTTGAAGCTCAAGAGAAAGCTGCTGATGTTGAAAATGTACCACCTGTCATCTCAACGCCTCATCACTACCTCATCAGTATCCACCGGGACAGGCTCTTCTTTGTGTCTGTCATACAGACCGAAGTGCCCCCTCTCTTTGTAATTGAGTTCCTACATCGGGTTGCTGACACTTTTCAGGTTGGTTATTCATCAAATCTTTTGAACTTAAATTAATCAAGTTAGTTGGGGGTGGGACACATAATTATATTCTTTAATTATCCAGCTTTGGATGTGTCTTCCATCTGTCTCTTCTTTTCAACTCAGCATAGATTCATAAACCCCTTTTTTTGTAGGGTGCACAGCAGTACACATGCTGCTCCATTCACTGTTTCAGTAGAACATAGTAATCGCATGGTCATGGAAGCCATATTTATATGTATTACAGATTATGTCATCAGGAAACAGAAATGCCCTCTACATACAGTTCTCTGAATGGTTCCAAAAGTTTTATTGGTTATGTAATCTTCTAATATTTACCTTTTATTATCTTGCTAAGTATACCAAATAATTGAAAACTTAATCTGTGTTTTGGGGGGTATCTAATCAGGGAAAATTAAGTTTATAGTTCACATCCTAGTTTAATGTTTCAATGTACTCTCTGTCTAAATATGTAATAGGAATTCAGTTCAGTCTAAAAATATTGAGAAAATATTGAGGAACAGAACTGTAGAGGGTTTTTTCCCCTCTGACTTAGATCTTAAACAATGAATTATGCTACTCTAAGTTTATCCTTCTGAACAGAGTATTTAGAAAGCCTTTCTTCATGCCTTTCATTGTGCAATATTATGTACATTTTGTTAAGGACTACTTTGGTGAGTGTTCGGAAGCTGCAATTAAGGATAATGTGGTTATTGTATATGAGCTCTTGGAAGAAATGTTAGACAATGGATTTCCACTGGCTACTGAATCTAATATTTTGAAAGAACTTATTAAACCACCAACAATTCTCCGTTCTGTCGTCAACTCTATTACAGGTAAGGTGAAAACATGCTGCATTAGGAACTGAGCAATTAAAGCTTTATAAACAACTCCTTGTTGCTTATGATCTGGCAGATTATTAAGGTAGTGCAGTTTGGCCAGAGTTAAAGTTAGCAGTATTGTAAAATGTATGTGTATTTCTTTTCAGGGGGAAACTCGGTCTTAAATGATAAAGAAAACTTGATATTTCTCTTTTATTGTAGGTTTTTCTATAGGCCCACAAAAACATTATTACTATTATTTAACACTAAATAATAAGACTGAATAAATTTTCCCAGTTAGTCCTAAAGAAGCCAATATAGTGAGGTTATAAAAGGGAAACCTATATGTGAGGCTACTTAGAAGAACATTTAGTCTATTTATAGACTGGCATTTTAATATTTAAATTAGCATTATTTTATGTGATGTGATGAAGATGTTAACTAACACTACACTGGGTATTCATTGTAGTATATAAGTGTATCAAATCAACATGTTGTATACCTTAAACTTAATGTTATATGTCAATGATACCTCAATAAATGCTGGGAGAAAAATAAAAATTAATAAATAGCATTATAAAACTGGCATTATGTTGTTACCCCCAAATTACTAGGAAATAGAAAATTTAAGACTCTCCACCACAGAGTACATATTGTCTCCTCCAAGTCTTTCTTTTATACATGCAGAAGACTTATTAAAACAAAGAGAGATAGGAAATTAGTCTATTTGTGAGATCTCACGCATTGTGGGCCTTGTACTTGTGTTATAAATTTCTAATTTTTGTTTATTTCTTGAGTGTAGCTAGAAATTAAGTACATCCAGATGATAGTATTTTTTGAGAGTATTGAAGTCTTCTAGAGAAAGATTTCTGTGAAATGTTACATGCCATACCAGCTCTGCTGTCTGCCATTTTAAACCCCTCTCCAAGTGTATTGACCTAAAAAATGGGGCAAGAGAGGCCTCTGAAAAAGCTTTATTCATCTTCTGTATAAGGCGGAGCATTAGGAGAAATTCAAGGAAAGATAAGATGGAGTAAACGTGCCTAAAACTTATGCTCTGTTTGGGAGATTGGGAAAAAAAATTAAAGCACATAAATAATATAAGATTGTAAAAGGCAATTCCATACTTTATAAACAATACAATGACACTGGAAAGTATACGCGATATACTTTACAAAACTATAAAAATTTCTCTTAATTACACATAAAACATTCGTACAGACAAAAAAGTTCTAAAATGTTTTCAATGACCATCTCCAACTAAGGAACTACATACCATCTTTATTTTTGCTTTACACTAATTTCTAAAATAAACATGTATTTTATAGTTACTAAAACATAGAATAAAAATATATAGGTTATTAAGGCAGTGCATTATGAAATTAAAGAAAATGTTTCAGTAGATGAACTGTGGTGCTTGGCCCCAGGGCAGGGCCCTTGAGAATCAGCAGAATTTAGGGAGAGAGGGAGGAATAAGAGCATTCTATAGATGGAACTATATGAGAAAAAACACAAAGTGAAAAACCTTGAAATGTATGAATTCATTCAGCAGGAACAGAGCTGTTTTTTTTAGCTGAGTAATGAGATATAAAACTTGAGTTAAGTTGAGGAAATTCTTGAATGGTAGGCTAAATATTTAATTTTTATCATAAAGCCCGTGTGGAAACATTGAAAGTTTGAACAGGAAGGTGAAAGCAGTGTTTTTAGAAAATTCTTGAAAGCAAAAGCTTTGGAGAAACAAACACCAATCAAATTAGACTGTAAAGTTGTATGTATAGTATGATTGCAACTATATTTTAAGGTGCAGTCAGAAAAAAAGCAAACTTATCAAAATAGAAAAAAATAAGTGCAACCCATTTATGAGGGAAATGTTTAAAGAAATGTACCAAAATGTTAATGGTAGTTGTAGTTTGGTAATAGGAAGATAGATTCTTTTTAGCCACTTTTCTGAACTTTCCATGTGTTGTTATTAAGCATGTACTACTTTTGAGTTGGAAATATAAATTAACCAAAATGTTAAATATGTCACAGCTCAAGGGTATGTTTTGGACAACTAGACTTATTTTCAGACATATGTCAATTTACCAGTAAATTAGCCAGATACTAAACATGAGCCATATTGCAGCCATATGGGTGTGCCGACCTAAAAATGGGAAAAGGCCAGAATGTGTTCTTCATCCAATTACTCCGCTGAGGCCTGCTTGGCAGCATATCATGTAGAATTTAAGCTGAATACCAAAGGGCCTACTTATCACTCTGTATTCTCAGTGGAGACATTTTATCAGCAGAAGGTTTTAAAACAACTAGCCTCTTTTCTTCATCAGTGGCAGCATAACGAGATTCTGTTGTTGAGCCACTGAAATTAGGTTAGGTTACTGTTAACACACAGGAAGCAAAAGATAAGTAAATGAATTTAACCTGATTTGGCACATAGAGGACCACATGGCCTATTTCTGTCTTCTAGAAATTTGATCATGTTAGTATGGATCTATCTCCAACAATTTTGGGAACTATCCACAACTTCAATGAAGAAAAACCCAAACATTAAAGAAGCAGCTACGGCATTCATTTTTTTTTCCTGTTAATAGCTTTTCTTTCTCTTTTTGTTTTTAAAGTAAACTATACACCCAGTGTGGGGCTCAAACTCACGACCCACAGGTCAAGAGTCGCACACTCTACCGACTGAGCCAGCCAGGCACCCCTGTTAATAGCTTTCCTGATCACCATTTTATGCATTACCTTTGCTTTCTCCTTTTCCGGTTTTCTAGGCAGTAGTAACGTTGGGGACACACTCCCCACTGGGCAACTGTCCAACATCCCATGGCGCCGGGCAGGGGTAAAGTACACAAACAATGAAGCCTATTTTGATGTCGTTGAAGAAATAGATGCAATTATAGATAAATCAGGTAATTGTGGGCATGTGGTCTTATTTGGGAAAAACAGTTGAGCTGACATAAGCTGAATAGAAAATTGAAATCCCTTGGTAGTATGGTTTCAGCAGAAAGGCATTCATTTTCTAATAGCTTAAAAAACTGTTTATTTTGCCCAGAGCTTACATATAATTTTCATAACCACTAGCTGAGATCTGCCAAACCTTTGTAAATCAGATCTCATGCTGCCTTATTTTAAACCAGTTATTACTCTGTATGCCTCTCCCTCTTGCCGTTTTTTCAACATTTATTGTTTATCTGCCATTTACCATACTTTTGCTACCACTGTATATGCAGTACTTCTAATAAAGACCCCAGATAAAACAGCGGTACTGTATTAGAACCATAAAATTTTATTAAAAACATCTAGTCCAACCCTCACATTTTATGCATAAAGAAACTGAGCCTCAGAAGCGTTTAGTAATCTGCTTAAGGTCACACAGCTAGTTGGTGTGTGAAAATGAGTGATTGTGAATTAATAGCCAATATCTTTTCTTCAGTGAGTGCCCTTTTCATTATAAAATTCCATCATACAGAATAATAGCTGTATTATTACAGAATAATGGCTCCTATTTCTTAAAAGTTAATAGCTTAGTCCATTTCAATGAGAAATTTTCCTCATTTCTAAATTCCATTAAAAATATTTTAACTTCACTTTTTTTTTCTAAGAGGGAAAGAGTTGGGGGAGAGGGCAGAGGCAGAGGGAGGGAGAGAGTCTTAAGCAGGCTCCACACCCAGCATGGAACCCAAGACAGGGCTCGATCTCATGACCCTGAGATCATGACCTGAGCCGAAACCAAAAGTCAGACGCTTAACCGACTGAGCCACCCAGGCACCCCAAAAATATTTTAATTTCATATCCAGCTGTCTTACAAGGTTGACTCTATCAAGATAGAGGCAGGTTTGGGGCACCTGGGTGGCTCAGTCGTTAAGCGTCTGCGTTCAGCTCAGGTCATGATCCCAGGGTCCTGGGTTCGAGCCCCGCATCGGGCTCCCTGCTCGGCGGGAAGCCTGCTTCTCCCTCTCCCACTCCCCCTGCTTGTGTCCCCTCTCTCGCTCTGGGTCTCTGTGTCAAATAAAGAAATAAAATCTTTAAAAAAAAAATAGGCAGGTTTGATATTCCTTAGAATTACCACAGTCCTACCAGAGTTAGGTGTGGGCCCTGGTACTCAGTGAAGAAGCTGTCATAACCAATGTAATGGGTCCCCTGTCCACTAACTTGTTAGTAGATGTGCATGTTTCATTATATCTGACACCCAGGAGGCGTCTCCATAACTTCAGATACAGTGATCATTCTAGTAAAGACTCAGATTCCGGTGATTTTATCCCTTTCTTTCTTTCTTCAGGATCTACAGTCTTTGCCGAAATTCAGGGGGTCATTGATGCTTGCATTAAGCTATCGGGAATGCCTGACCTTTCTCTTTCTTTCATGGTAAGTTTCGTTCTCCTGTCCTATAGCTCTTTACATGCCCACTACATATGAAGTACCAAATGAAATGATAAATACTGAGAGATGTTTGTACCTTAGATTTAAGGATTATCTCAGAAATATTGTAAGATTGACTTATTTAGAGAGAGAGAGAGAGCACACTTGAGCATGAGCAGGGGGAGGGGCAGGGGGGAGAGAGAGAGAGTCTCGAGCAGACTCCATGCTGAGCCGGGAGCCCAACATGGGGCTCGATCTCACAACCCTGAGATCATGACCTGAGCCGAAATCAAGAGTCAGCCACTCAACTGACTGAGCGACCCAGGCACCCCCTATCTCAGAAATATTCTTAGCCAGCTTCCCAAGATAGTGACTTACGTGATGAGCATGGCCTTTATGGAAAGCTGAGGAGAGGTCTTCTCCTGGGTGTATTAGAAGTGGCTTAAACAGCTGACTGACTTCTGCAAATCTGTAGTCTCACTTACTGAATTACTTGCTTTGCTGGTATGAAAGGGCATTGATCTTTTGTGTCATTTTAGACTCAGCATGATACACTACTAAGAAAATAGAACAGAGTTCTCATGCTCACTTGTCCTGTCCCACATATAAAATATTTGTGGGGCACCTGGGTGACTCAGTCGGTTAAGCAGCCAGCTCTTGATTTTGACTCAGATCATGATATCAGGGTCCTGGGATCGAGCTCCATGTCGGGTTCCATGCTCGGTGGGGAGTGTGCTTGAGGATTCTCCCTCTCCCTCTCTCACTTTCTCTCTCAAATAAATGAATAAATCTTTAAAAATATATATATTTGAAAGCCTTGTGAAACCATTAAGTTTATGTTATTGTGGTCATAGTAACAAACTCTTAACATGACTACTTTATCCTTAGGGAGTATATTAATTTCTCATAATATCTGAGTAGAGTTGCCATGTTCCATGCACTCTATGAATACTGCCGTCTTGTTTTCCTGGCAGAACCCACGGCTTCTAGATGATGTCAGCTTCCACCCCTGCATCCGGTTCAAGCGCTGGGAATCTGAAAGGGTTTTGTCATTTATTCCTCCAGATGGAAATTTCCGACTCATATCATATCGTGTCAGCTCACAAAAGTATGTTGATGCATCAACTAGAAATCTGCTATCACGTATCATTGTGATGGGTATTCACCTTACCTTTTTCATTCTGACAGTGGGATACTTGAATTCATCACTGCTCCATTTAGTCATGGCTCACCAGGAAACTTGGGAAGAACTGGTGAAAATATGTATCTAAAATAATCAGTATATCTTATATATGAGAATATAAAGTAGTAGTAAAAGAGACTAGTAAACATACCTGAGAACAAATAAGCATTTTGGACTCTGCATAAGCTACGCAAAACCTTGAACCCATGCCATAATTTTACTGTGGTGTACAGACTTCAGAGCTGACGGAAGGACACAAACACATCTCCAGCTCTCTAGGCTATCTCCCAACTAACTGGCTTCAGGTCATTCTTTTGTGTACTAAGGTTTAAATGAATTGGCATTGTGGGTTGTAAATGGTTTGTCCCTTGAAAATATCAGAAGGTATTTGGGTAATATCAGATGGGACTCAAAAGCAGAGGAATTATTTCTTGGCTCTTAGCACATAGGGACTATTTTATTTAGGATAATTTTAAATTATCTCTTCTGTGGGATCTTAATTCTTCAGATGAGGCCTGTTTGCCCCAGTTGTTTATACTATCTTGATTCTTGTCTTGATGTGTATACTTACTGCTCAGAAATTGTGTAATTCCTCATGTGGTGGTTGAGTACCTCTGGTGAGTACCAGTGAATGCTGAGTCTCCTGTTCTGGGGGGGTATATGGCCCTATCGTGGAGTCAGAGGTACAGTAGGATACTCTGGACTGAGGTTTCGATGCTCCCTCAAGAGCTGTCTCACACCATTAATTATGTTTGTGGTTGTGTCTTTCTCTTCTCAGTCTAGTGGCAATACCGGTGTATGTGAAACATAGCATCAGCTTTAAGGAGAACAGTTCTTGCGGTAGATTTGATATTACGATTGGACCAAAGCAGAATATGGGAAAAACTATTGAAGGAATCACAGTAACAGTTCACATGCCAAAAGTTGTGCTGAATATGAACCTGACACCAACACAAGGCAGCTATACATTTGATCCAGTTACCAAGGTACAGCCACCTCTAATCAAGAGTGAGCAAATGTTTCTGCAGGCTTTGACGGCAGGGATGGCAGAGGGAAGGGTTTAATGTCTTGGTTAAAACTAAAGTCCCTCACAAAACCTGGAGAGTGTACTGTGCTGTGCTCTTGCCACTGGCTGTGGAGGGAGTCCCGCATCTGCTGCTGAGATGAACCGAAAAGTGAGACTCGTTCCGTTCCCCTTCAGAGTGTGCCTTTCCTCATCCACTGGTAATCTAGCGGTGTACTCACTGAGGAAGAAGATGTAAAAAGCTTTTTAAAAAGAGAAAAACATTATCTGGATAAAAAGTTAGTATTGTAGTCTATTAATTGTTAAATTTTCTGTAGAAATTGATCATTAAGACCTTTCTTTTTAATTGAAAAGCACTGTTTCATACTCTTCCACAGGGGATGCTGGCTAGGAAAGCTGCTTCTCACCATATATAAATGTGCCTCTAGCAAACGGTTTTCAGAGAAATTGTAAGAGATGATTTTCTGTCAGCTTTCGGCTTGGGTAAAAAGTATGATTCTTTTCAACAGCAGTCATTGAGCTGCCTGATAAGTGAAAAGGCATACTTTTAAATAAAATCACTGAATGTCAGAGATCATCTACTCCAGTCCTAAGGATTTGAAGAACCTCCCCAGAGACTACCCAGGGCTGAGAAATGAAGGGAGAGCTCCACATCCCTGGCCCTTCACCTTGGCTTCAACTGTAATAGCTTCACTTTGTTGACTGTTCCTGAGCTTCCACACTAAAGATTTTACTCAAAGAAAGCTAAAAGTTTAAAAAACACCAGTTTAGATCCATTTTCTCATGTTACAGAAAAGTAAACTGAGGCCTGGAGACTTACAGTGAAGGTGGTATAGTAGAAAGAACATTTGAAATCAGATTAGGTTCAAATCCCAACCTTGCCTCTACACTAGCTGTGTGACCTTGAACAAGTCATTTGACCACTGAGCCTCAGTTTCTTTGTAAAAAGAAGACACAGTCTACATCACAGGCCTCTTTGAGATAATGTATGAATAGTGCTAAGCACAGTGCTCTATCCAAAAGTCGGTAGATGCTCTACAAATGTTGGTTCTCTACCCTCACCATGCCAAGTCCCCGACCTGATTAGTGGTAAAATTCCATGAAGATCCCAGGTCTCTTTGTTTCCAAGACACTGTGCTTCATTCTGTACAAAAGTTTATGGTGTCTTTGTGAACATTTGTCTTTAGTAAATGGTTCAGATTGTATGTTTTTTATGTCTTTTCAAGGTACTAACATGGGATGTGGGAAAAATTACTCCACAAAAGCTCCCAAGTCTTAAAGGACTGGTCAATTTACAGTCTGGAGCACCCAAGCCAGAAGAGAATCCCAGTCTCAACATACAGTTCAAGATCCAGCAGCTTGCTATTTCAGGTAAGGATAAGTTTTGACTTGTGTTTAAGGGTGAACTGAGTTTTGCTGAGGTCAGCTGTCAGGAGCTTAGAAGGGTAGGAGCCTTCCCTCTTTAGAAAGAACAGCAGCTCCAGTTTGCCTGTCACACTGGGCAACGGGGCGGTCCTCTCAGGTACGGTGATTTTGCAGAGCACCTGATTTCACACAGCTTTCTTCCACCGCACCCTCTTCATCCGAGCACTAAGGAAGGATTCATTCCTGCTCACAGAAAGAATTACCCATAAAAGACATTGCTTGCCCACATGGGAATCTAAACTAAAACTACCCCCCACAGTGCTGTAATGTGTGAATAGTAGAAGGGAGATTGCTTGCAAATGGTAGAAGGGACATTTGGCTAATGTCAGATTTACTGGGTAATGTTCATTGCTAAACAAATAACTGTTGGTTACTGTGGCCAGGAAAATAATTTGTTCCTTTCCTTACCTGTTCTTTTTGACACAGGCTTAAAAGTAAACCGCTTGGACATGTATGGGGAGAAATATAAGCCATTTAAAGGAGTCAAATATGTCACGAAAGCTGGAAAGTTCCAAGTGAGAACATGAGAAGAGGCCAAAATTCCTCAAGATCTGTTTGTTTTCCTAGTGTCATTATAGTTTATTACTGTTAGGTACCAAGTGGGTGGGAGTCCATATTCTAGTCCCAGCATTCCTATTGAGCTACACACAGCTAACAAAGTTGCTTAGTAATCAATGTAGGGTTCTGAAGAGCTATAAGCTAAGGAAACTTTGAATGCCTTAGCTGATTTTGTAGGTGATTGCCTCCATAGGGGGACCTCAGCTGGAGGCTGCACATTGTAACAGTAAAGGCAAAAGGCTACAGTGATAACCTCTCCCCTAAAACAAGTGAACTGGTCTCAGCAGGAGCCCGTCTCCATCTGTAATATGATGTTATCACATGCAGCCCAAGCCCTCTCCATCTGTAATACGATGTATCAAGTGCAGCCCAACGGCACACCTGATCTTAGCCGGCCCAAATCAACATCTGTCCCAACAGAGGAAGTTCCCCCCACCCCAAGAAGTTTACAAAAAAACTGCCTCTTCAAGTGTTTGCCTTATTCAGCTTTTCACTTGTGCCATTAAGCAAGCACTGTAGCAAAAGCCACTTCCACTGGCCCTGGCAGGGAGCCCCACGGCTCCAGGCTCCATTTTCACTGTACTTGGTCTTGTATTTTTTATAAATAAGATTTTTACGTAAAGCTCAGATTTTGATTTACAGGGACCTTGCTGCAGGAAGTACCGTCTCAGTTCTGTGCCACTAGTTCAGCTGTTAGATAGCGTAGTCAAAATTATTTGTATCAAAGGGGTGAATGCTTTATTAAGGCAATAAAAGGGAACACTACTCCTGCTTTTAGGAAGTTATTGCAAGCACAAGCATTTGAGATTTGAAGCAAATTAAAGCGTAAAAGAGAAACTTAAAGGAACTTTGCCACATTCGTGTTTTATAAAGCTTATCAACACCACTTAAACCATCGTTAGCCTAAAGGCCTCAAGCCCTACTTCAGCAAAAGAAAGAAAATGTGCCTGCTTCTCACTAGCGTCACTTTTTTTTAATCTTTTATCTTTTTTACTGTTGTTCTTCAGGTCTTGAACTTACCTGCATCCTTTGTCTTTAGGGGGAGCTCCCGTTTCCTAGTGTGTGCTTCCCAAGGCTCCAGTGGCCAATAGGTTCCTTCCTGAATCTTGTCTTAATTGTTACTTGAACGTCTCTACCGTACTGTCTGAGCGCTTGGAAGTACGTGATACTGAGGCAGTAACAAGATCCTCAGTAACATTGACGAAACCATATTGATCGTCTTGGTTGGCAAGTCAGTCTAGAGTTGGATCATTTCACTCAACTTCCTGGCTTTTGATGTCCTTGCCCAGACACTTTGCCTCATTAGACATGAAGAATGGAGAAAGGCTGAGAGATACAAGTGCTTGTTCTTCGTGGTCCCATTTGTTCTCGATTATGCTGTTAGTTTTCTGCTCGTGACTCCATTATTTTCATTCCTCTCGGCTTGTATGTAACTCCCTTTTCCATATCATGCTAAGAATGGCCCTTAAATCCATCCCTTTCTGCTGTCAGGGGCTAGTGGTCAATGCTGCTACAGAGAGCCCACCGGACAGCAGGCTTCTTACCTTCGCCTGCCTAGGGTACCCAGCCTGCCTTTCATCTAATAGGAGATGGCACCTTTTGCAAATTTGAAATTTCTTGGGTAACCAATATCAGCTTGGCAGCTAAAATCAAGACGTTGCCAAATATTTATTCCCTTTGCCTAACATTGATTACCCAGTCCAATTGCTTTTATTTTTAATGTCTTTTAATGTCCTATCTCAAAAGAACAATCAGTATATTTGCTTTTCTTTCTGTACAATCCCTAATCTCAACCATGTATATCTGGACTGTCCAGTTTTCTTTTTGTGCTATCTTCTCTTATATATAAATAAGCAAATCATATGCCAAGAGTCTCTTGTCTCTAGCAATTTCTGCTGAAACTTCCAAGTAGACTGTTTCCTTTTACAATTAAATTATTGTATTTATTAATTTGAATCCAGTATATCCTTTCTTTAATCTGGTTATACTGTCAATAAAAAGATGAAAGCAGCAAGTTGGTTTTTTAGCTTGACTGTTGATTGAGCATTCTCAGATGGGCATACCTCGGTGTCAGAGCAGGCTAAACATGGTCAGTTTTTGTTCTATATCGTCCCATAAGGTGTAACGGTTGCTGCAAAACACTTGCAGGTGTTCCTCTCTTAACCTCAGTATGCTAACGGCCATGGATACTTTCTCTGAGCATCACCCTCTGGCCACAGACTGAGCAGCAAGTGATCAAAGTTACTCTCCCTATCACCACCACCACCACCTACTAATAACAAAGATCCATGAATATTTAGTAGTAGTAGAATATTTTTCAAACACAGAATTCCAGCTAATCTCAGAAGTGCCCCACTTTATAAATTCTTAAAGGAGATTTCCTAAGAGCAAATGAAGTAGATGCTCGTTTTCTGCATAAGGAATTTACCATCATTCAGAGAGAATTCACGTGATGGGTTCATTCCTAAAGTGGTGCTACAGAATAGCCCTTGGAAGATGCTGGTCTTCACTGTTAGAGTCCTCTGATTTGAGAAAACAACTAAAAAATATAATGCAGCAGGAAGGCAGCACCCGTGAACATACGGTGAGTAACAAAAATGAGACCATGAAATCTGTTTTCAGATACTGCCAAGCTAATTCCGTAGCCTTGGACATTTCTCTTTAACTCCAGCAGTCTGGAATCTTGCCTCCCTAGTCAGCAGCACTTCTAAATCAGCCATAAATGTAGTCTGCAGCACTATCCCTCTGTAATGATCCCCTTTCAGATCCAGAAAATCAGGCAAAAACAGTGAGGCGTCCGTTTTCCTCCCAAGTACCTACTCCTACTTCTCGTCAGTTTTTCCTCAAGCAAGAGGAGTATGTCCCCCAAAGCTAGCTCTGCCTTATAGCCTGGGTGGATTTCTGACAGCCCTATTGTTCTATATTGGGCTTTGAAATATAAAAAAAGATAGACCTGTGGTATTCCTGTCCCTGTAACAGCTTCAGCTTCTTAGGTGTGATGGTCTCCACGACTACCTAGCAGTTTTTAAGATGAAAACAGACTACTTCAACCAGAGGATGATCCACATCTTCTGGCTGTTTTCTTCCTATTGTTCACCCCGGTCACCTCCTCCTAGTGTAAAATCCCCAAAGTCGTGCTTTATTACGTAGACCCTTGTTAAGTAAATATGCTGCTGCTACTGTATAGTAGTATGTTGTTCATCCAGTACAACACTAGGATTAAATAAAAGTCTTCAGTTTCCAGATCCTGAGGATTAGTTTCATTGGCTCTTTTTCAAAACAGAGGAGAAAACGGAACTAAACGTTTTGCTAAAATAATATACCCATCATTTAAAGCATTATTTATACAAATGCACTTTATTGTTTTAAACAGAAGAAGAGGCAGAAAATATTTGCATATAACAAATCCTAGCTTAGAAATGTAGTTTTTTAGTGGTGATGTCTCTAATCAGTCTTCAGGGGATTTTTTTTTTTTTTTTTTTTTTTTTTAATTTGCCTCACTGTGTCTTGAGCACTGATATTAGAGAAAAGCACATCGGCACAAAGTGTAAACCAGTGCGAAAGCACTGGAAGAACATGGAGAGCAAACGTGGTTTTTCTTATTTCCTCTAAGTAATCTTTCATAAAACAAAAGGTGATCTTTGGCATAGATTCATACTTTAAAGGCATTAATATTGCATTTATATCAGGTAAGCAACTATACAAATATGCTGAGGGCCTTGAAAATACTATTCATCAGTTAAAACAGAGGAAGCCTGAGTGTACAGTACCGACTGAAGACCAGTGTTACACATTCGATGTTGGGATTGAACACACATTGGAGCTGAGAAGGAAGGACCTTCAGGCAACGGTTCTTACTCCTTTACTCGTCCAGTTCTGGCTTTGGGAAGAAGTAGGATTTCGTGTGCTGGGCAATGCTTAGACAGCAGTGATAAGTGCAAAAAAGGAAAAATTCTTCTCTCTCACTTTGCTAATAGGAAACTTACGGTGCTAGTTAAATATTATACCCATTACTCGCGAGCATTCATACTTGGGAGAGAGGAGAGGATACAGGGCTTGGTTAAGGGAGGTAGGAATATACTGAGGACTATCTCCCATTGATTCATCCCCAACGGTGCCAGTATTCCAGTCTGCAAGTACCAATCTCCCTTAGGTAGGAGGTGCCCTTGAGACAGGACTGCCTTTCTATTAAACATTCCGGGGGGGGGGGGGGGCAAGCACCAGTTCTTAGGACTGAATTTCAAAAGGATAAAAAGGATCTTTCAAAATTACAATGAACAAGCACATATCTTTAAAATCTTGTTTAGGAAGGGTATGAGGGAAGAATACAAAAGCCAGGATTGGAGAAATGATTTGGTTAAAAACTAAATGCAGCATTTCAGCTCAGAAAGAACAGTAAGAGCTAAGAATGAACGATAAGGCCTCAGCACAGACCTCTGCAGGCAGTGACAAAGCATGAGGCGCCTGGGAGTGGCCCTGCCCGGAAGATGGGCAGGGCCTCGCCCGGCTACTCTGCCCCTCCAGTGGCAGAGAGCACCAGGACACACAGTGTGGGGGATGCCTACCTTCACAGGCCGAGGCGGGATATAGGGTGGGAAGTTTCCCTAGCACAGAGGTTGCTCAGGGGCAAGGTAAAGACAATCGTGTGACTCTGTGATTTCCTCCTGAGAGTGAAATTTGGTTTTGCACTGTGGGAAATTAGGATTAAACTGGGGAAGGGCAAGAGGTGAATCCAGGCCCCACAAACTGGGGCTCCCCAGAGGCCTTTTTCCCTTGTAGCAGCAAAGCTCACTTCTGAAAAGAACCCAGATAGCACAGCTGGGCTCAGGAGCAACACGGAAAGCCCAAAACAAATTTTGGAGGCACAGTGATTTCCTTCTTAACAACTTGCCTGGGCCCTGGATCTTGGGAGCCTGGTGGGGAGAACTGGGGATGGGGTGGGGGGTGGCAGTGAAAAGGAAGAAGAGGAACTGTCCCCTAGGGAATGAGGGCAGAGCAGGGTGTCTTGGCTAGTGTTCAGTCTTGGATTCTGAGCTTACATGAAGTCCATGGGCTAGAAACCCAGTCTTCCTATTGGGATAGAGGGTGCAGGAGTCTAACGGTGTTTGAGAATACAGGCTTTATACGGAAAAACAAAGTGTCCATGACAAGAGTATAAATGGTTTCTAAAGTGAAGAGGCCCCATTCCTTTCTGTTAGATCAGGCCAGGATGTGGCCTATAACCCCCTAGCAATTCTCTGCATCTTCTGGGACTCAGATCATTTCATTCTGTTTAGCAGGGGTTTCTGTGCCAGCCAGGTTTGACCAGCTGCCTACTGGTACCAGGGAGTCTTTCTAACCCAGCGCAGTGTAAATCCAGCATCTGTTCGAATTTTGATTGAAGCAGCTTCTGCTTCTCGAACAGTCTCCTTCACAGACTGCATGAGGTTCTGGGCATTGTGAACCAGCATCTCTGTGGCCTGCAAGGAAAGAGAAACTCTCTGTTACTTATCGTCCCTGATGCAGCCCTTCCTCCAGAACCGGCCTAAGCCAGGCGTGGACTGCAGGTTACCCTGCTTGCAGCTGGCATCCCCGTACTTGTCACATCCCTGGTGGGTTAGGGTGA
Source organism: Zalophus californianus (assembly GCF_009762305.2). Classification (NCBI taxonomy): domain Eukaryota; kingdom Metazoa; phylum Chordata; class Mammalia; order Carnivora; family Otariidae; genus Zalophus; species Zalophus californianus. Next base: position 34,750,328 of record NC_045609.1, on the reverse strand, counting down.
GCACCAAAAAGAACCCAAAAGGCCATCCATGATTATGTACTATACCCTCAGCCGGCCTTCCAGCACATACCCTTTCCTGGTCTTCAAACAAGCTCCTGCTCTTCCCTCTACCTGGAGTGCTTTTCCCTCATGGCTCAGCCCTCACCTCCTTCAGGTCTTTGCTCAGATGTCAGTCACTTTGGTGAGGCAGTCCCTGCTCACCTTATTTGAAATCACAAACACCTTCCCAAGGGACAGCATTCCTCATCCTCCAATTCTTCATTTTTCTCCATAGAACCCATCATTACTAACTGATGTGCTTTATGTAAATTTTACCTAGTTTTTTGTTTTATCTGTTTTACCTGATTTTATTTAAAATTTAAGTTCCACAAGGGCAGTGATTTTTGTGAGTTTTGTTCACTGCTGTGCCCTGTGTTAGGGCAGTGCCTGGCACAAAAGAAGTATTTCATAAATATTTAATTTTAATAATGAATGAAAAAATAACCAAATGAACAAACCAATCATCTTATAAATCCATGAAAATCTAAGTAAGTAAATCTCCTAAACACACAAACTTACAGGACTAAGATCACACTAGTACTCCCAACACAGAAACTCAGAGAACTTACTGATCCATTAGCTCACTAATTTTTTTGAATTCTTAACTATTTTTGAGCCAACAAAAAACTACCTTTGAGCCACAGACCCTTTGAGGATTTCATGCGGTCTTCCCTGGATTCTTCTCTGGAAAATGCTCACGTGTGTAAAATCTGTCCATGCAATTTCTGAGGGCTCATCAGCTCTGAGGCATGACTATGGGCTGGTTCCTGGTCAGCTGATCTTTTCACTCCGTAAACAAAGAGGCTGAGGCCCAGATAGGTTCGGAGATTTGCGACCACACTCACACAATTGTCAGGATGAGGACTCAAAACTTCTGACTTGCCGTCCTGTGTTTTTGCATTCTACCGCCCTGTCAGTTGCTAGCTTGTGTACTGCAATATGAGGGGGAACGTAGTAGATATTCCCAGAATACGTTTGGGTTGGTTAATTAAATGACATGGTCTGAAAGTATGAGTCCTATCCTTCCTTCTCTGCTTCTTCCACTTCCTTTTCTTGGGGCAGATGAGATCACATGACAGGAAATAGCCCAGTGCCCAAACCCTGCCTAGAATACACGGAAGTTAGGGGAGAAGATCCAATCCCCAGGGCGAACGAGGAGGGTGAGGGTGAGAGCTGTTGGATTAAAACATGGCGGTGAGAGCAGCACCACTGACACCAGATGGTAGCCTCCCTTGTCTCCTCCAAGGCGCTCCTGGCCTAGAGATCAGGGATGGTCTCCCAAAGTACCTGGGAGTTCCCCCAGGAGAAGGGACTGTGTCTATTTTTCTAACTCCCCCATACAGTGCCCAATACAGTCTCACACGCACCCCTGTGTCCGCTGAGCCTGTCTGGGCAGTTCCAGAAAAGCCGTGCCACCCTACTGTAAGACGACCTTGGAAGCAGGGCTCACAGCAGGGCCTACTAGGGAGGAGATACAGAGACCAAGAGGTGCTCAAAGGAGGGCTTTCCCAATCATCCTGGGCCACACTTCCAGGAGGGAGCGAAGGAGGACAGACTCCAAAAAGTGGTTGCCAGCCCTTAGGAGAACCCTCCCACCATCCTTATTTCAATGCCTGTCAAAGAATCCAAGAGAAGCACCTCCTTTGGGCTGGCATTACAGCCTCTGCGCACGCCTATCTCAGGCCCCTGAAAAGCCGACACTGTTCACCCTCCCCGAGGTACTTCTCACCCAGTGAGCTGGGAAGCAGAAGTGCTCTCCAGCCACAAAGACACAATGGGCAGGAGTGAACAGGCACTGGAGGCCTCCAGAGAGTCACACCTATTCCACGGAGACAAAGAACTGAGCTGAGTCCCAAGTGTTACTGGCACTTCACCCGAGGCCTCAACTTCTCATCTGTGAAGTGACAAAAGTTGCACAAGAGCTTTCCCTTCCCCTTCGAAGTTTCTGATGCATCTGCCCAACCTTCTGAGAGAGTTAAAGACTCCATTCCGCATACTGAATACTCAAATCACAGGTCAGATTTCCCCCAAAGCTGAAACAAGTTGCTATAAAGTGGCACCAAAGATGTTGGCAAGAAACCAGAAGCAGCAGAACACATACCTGCTCAGACTCCTCGTCACTGATGTTGGTCCGGCCCAGCATGGTGGCCTTCACCGTGGACAGGATCTTGAGTTGGGTGCTTATGGTTGGGATTCGCTCGCATACCTAAGAAGCAAGCTTAGTTTAGCATGTTTCCAATGTTTTCTTTGCCCGCAAGCTCTTTGAGGGCAAGACTTATCCACCTCTGTATTCCTAGAGGCTGGCGTGCAGAAGGCATCCCATATATTAGCAGCAGGATTCCACTTGCTTTCCCCCTAGGATCTACTGATCCTTTGTTCAGAAAGGAAGCATTATAACTTTTTCATTTGATCAGGAAAGAAATTTTCCTGTATCTGTCTTTCCCAAATATACATGTGTATTTCCCCTTTCTGCTATTCCATCAGAACTCCCCCACCTCCTCCTTGCTCATCCAGTTTTCTCTCTCCTGCTTTCTCCCTCCCACGCCCCCGACTCTGACACACACACACACACACACACACACGCACACACGCACGCACGCACGCTTCTCTCAAGTACCTGTAAGAGGTTGGTTCTAATCCGCTTATCTGTGCACTGCTTGGCAACCTCCTTGGCCAACCGCGTCACCTCATCTGAGGCTTTGGCAATGTCCTTGGCACACTGAATCAGTGCCCGCTTGGTACCGCTGCCCCCTCTTACCAGCCGAGACATCTCCGCCATCAGCAGAGCCATGCGCTTGGCTGCTGCAATGATGTCATTGCCCTAGAGAGAGACGCAAAGATAGAACGTGAGCCCAGCCCACACTGGCCAAGTGAGGGAAGGAAGTAGAAGCACAGAGAAGAGAGGAGGGAGCCTGCCGCTCTAGCAGCCTCTGGAAGGGTGAGAAGAACAGGACTGCTCTTGAGCGACAGACCGCACAGGAAGGCGGAGAGAAGGGTGAGCCGGGCGCTCCGCCCTGCACTCTGAGACAGAGCGAGATGACCCCGCTGAGAAAAGGAAGACCTGCAGATTAGTCTGGAAGGGCAACAGGTGTGCCCCTGGCATAGCACTGAGCAAGCACTTCATCTCCAAGTTAATCATGTCAATCAAAATGAGGACGGGACGGAGAAGTTGGTTAAACAGGCATTCTCCTTTCTAGAGGGGGAAAGCGGGAGAGCTAGCTAGCTTGAGGGGAAAAATACAGAGGAGCCTTTCCAGACGCTGAAATCATCCACTTCACCCTAACCCTCGTTACAAATAGCAGCCAAGAACTGTGGCTGCTGAGCTAGAATTTAAACCAAGTAACTATGGTCAGCCTGGGTGAGAAAAGATCTATTTTCTCCCCTAGACAGCTCCTGCCCTCCCTGCTACTGCCTCTTATTTGTCCTGTCAGCCTCAGGGAACATGTTATTTTAATTTGTCACATTTAAAAAGGCCATGAATCAATTCTTCAGTCCTCTCAGCTAAGTGGCTTCAATTAAAGAAACCTTCAGCTAAGAGCAGAAAAATAAAAATGAGTCAAGCTGTACATGGAACCCCCACTCCAGCTCATAGTGGGTTACCTTCGAGGGGGCATTTGGGTTCATTAAAACCTTCGTGGGTCATAATAAAGAGCTGTGCAAGGAATTTACTTTATGCCCTCAAAAGGTGCACCTTTTGGCTGCTAACAACCAAAAATAACACTGCAATGTTCAAAACTACCTCAAAGGTCAGGCCCTACTCATTTTTCCCCTCATGCTTTTCAATTTTCTGTACAAGGCAGTGAGACATACACAAACCATGCCCCTGCAGGGCACCCTGTGAGACACCCCACAGGCATCATGAGGTGGCCGACCGCTATGCTGGGAGGCGTGTGACATCTCAGGCAGTCACGGAAGCCAGAGAGAATACAGGGATGGGAAGAAGTGACGAGAACAGGGGCAGGTCAGACAAGGCCGTCGGGCCCATCTCTTCCAGTGTCGACCTGGGATCATTCCAGGATTCATGAACTTGATTAGAAGACAGTGTGGTGCCGGGGTTAGTTATTACCCATCACTCTTCAAACCCTTTCTTCTTGCAACATGCTACCTTCAAAGGGAAAGTGATTGCCTTCTTCCTCCACTCCCCACACTAGTGTCGGTTCAGTCCCAAGGCCAAAGCTGTGGCTGCCCGTCCTGCAGCCCCGAGTGCTCTCTGTCTCCCAGCCCCGGCCCCTCCCCCTGGAACACCTGGACAAGCAGTCGGTGAAGCCCCCTTCCCTGTGGGTTCCCATTAAGGCCAGCATCTGCCAGGCAGCCAAGTGCAGGGCAGCAAGCAGCCCGCCCCAGGGACTCTGCCGTATAAAGCCGCTTCTCATCCTGGTCCACTCTGCCTGAGCCATCATGACAGGTCAGCAGAGGAGGGGGCGGCGGGCCAAGCTCAATGGTCAGGCCAGGGGCCTTTTAATGGTCTACAGTGGTTCCTGACCTGCAAGCCATTGAGAGATCCATGGCTTCCCAAGGGGTTTAAGGTTCCAATCAGGTCAGTAAGAAAAGGAATCCTTTCAGAAAGTGACCCATCTCTACCCCCCAACAAACATAAATGCAATCCAATTAATCTGGCATTAGCAGACCTATCAAACTTGTGAAGCCAGTCCTAACAACAAGGTGCAGACAGACAGAGGCCCGCCCCGCTCAGACTCACAGGACTCGCACAGATCATGAGTGATGCAATGTGTCAGGCTGCACATGGCCGGATGCATATGGAGCAGCCCCACCGGGGGTGCTAATCAGTACCTTACTAGACCACTTGGTAGCTTCGCGATGCAAGGACTGAGCCGCGGCCAGAATGGGCTGGTTGACCGGCTGATTGGATGGCATTAACAGCAGCTCAGGTTCGAAATCGTCTTCCATGTCAGGGGGGACAGGGAACCCAACAGCATCGGCCGCATCTGCCTCAGCTACAACACCTATACCCACCTCAGCGGCCCGGTTACCCGGCTTTGTCGATGGCAGGAAGGATGAGAAACAGGGACAGGGTTAGTAAGAGCAGTAGGACGGGGGCGGTGGGGTGGGGTGGGGCGGGAGCTAAGCATCAGCTGGTTTAGTAACCAAAGCTTGCCTAAGATGGGAAAGAAAAACGGCATCTCTCCGGAAGCCAAATGAACCAAACTCCACAGAAGGGGGATTCGCAGCCTCCAGCACCAGCCCAGGCCCCCGCTGTTCTCAGTGAGAGAAAGAAAGAGACTCACTCCAGTGGCAAAAGGTTTCCAGAGAAAAATTTAAACCAAGAAAGCAAGTGGCATTCCTTTTTTATACACTTACCACCAAAGTTAAACTTGCCAAGAATAATTTTCATGTCAGAACATTTCTGAGAGGCCAAACAACCAAACAAAAGTAGCTGATTACCTTTAAAAGGAATCCAGAGGGAAGAAGTAAACGCAGCCACACAACTTGCTTTGAATGGAACAAAGTGATCCCCCCCACCTCCCACCCAAGCTGGTTCCTATGGACACTGTTCTAGATCTTCTGGGACACAGGAAGTGACCTGGGTCAGCTCTGCAAGTTGCCAGACACAGATCATTATTTCCAACAGGAGTTAAAAAGTCCCAGAATTTAAAATGATACAGCAGAGGCCACTGACAGCAAACCAGGAAAGAGGCAAAGAAAACAAACGCAATAGTGAGTGAGAAGGACTTTTCAAATACCCCATAATCAGCCCGCCGAAAGGAGCCTCCAGCAGAATGTGCCTCATCCCACTTCCGGTCTAAGGGAAAACCCACACTTCAGAGCGGCTCTCCGCCCCCTCCGGGCCCTCGGAGACAGACGCCTCCACGACCTCCTCCTGCATCCACTACTACCACTGACTCAGAAACCTGCTCCTTGGGTACAAGCTAAATCTCTCCTGTTGCACACTAGGGTTCTCACCCCAACCTTAATTTACATACTTCACACATAACCCAGGAACATAGCTACTGACCAAGGCTGAGTTCAGAGGAGCCCAAATCAGTGCCCACGAGAGAACAGGACCCATGAGGGGGAGAGAAACGATTTAATACCAGGGATGGGGAGTCTGAAAGGCCAGGGCAAGAGGCAGTGTGATCAGATGCTGAAATAGGCAGAGGGGAAAGAAAATAAAAGGAATTGCCTCAGTGAAGCCAAACCATGTATATGAAGAATGGTGAACACAGGTTCTTCTTTAAAAAAAAAAAAAAAATTTTTCCTTTCAGTTATCTCTATACCTAAAGTGGGGCTCAAACTCTTGAACCCAAGATCAAGAATCACATGCTCTACTCACTGAGCTGGCCAGGTGTCCCTGAACAGTGGCTCTTTATATCCAACATCTCGAACCAAGGGGAAGTAAGAGTTTGCCTGGAAGTTATTTGAAGTTGCTATCGCTCCTAAAATTCTTATCCTGCATGGGAAACCTGTCTCCAAGAGGTGATGACAAAGTTGGAGAATTCAGGGCAAATAAGGGGTTCAGGTACATTCTAAACCCTTTCCCTAAAGTCTGTCTCAATCAGGACTCATCCCCATTCCTTAGAGGAGAGGCCAGCTCACTGCTGCTGGGGTTCAGAGTCTCAAAGTGTACAAAAACAGACAAGACACACAAACACATACCACCCTCACCCCTCAAACACACACGGGTCAAGGAGCTCCTGACTCACAGCTCAAAGCTGGCGGTCCTCTGATGCGCCAAGCCTCCAGACAGTCAGACCTAAAGACTTCTGGACACAAACGGCAGAGTGGGGTAAATATGTAGGCCGATGCCGTCTGCCCCTTACGTTTGTTTATGATTCATGTATATTTTATGTCCTGCTACACGATTTATCTGGGTTTATTGTAATGAAATTTAAATTGCCTTTAAAATCTTTGAGTAAAACCAACCTCCACTGTCCCCTCCACCCCACTTTCCACATGCACTGGGACTCTGCAAACGGTCCTAGAGGTGTGCACGCCCCAGGTGGAAAGATACGATTATAAATAATTCCATGGCCAGGCCCAACACCAGCAAGGTCACTATTCATTCCTTCTTAGAACCTAGGCTCACAGCTAACAACACAGAAAAATACAGCCAAGGTCAATTTCCCAGCCTGGAAAAACCCAAGATCAGCTGCATGCAGAAGGTCCCTGAGGAACTACAGTTCCTACAAGAGCTTGAGACGGCCGAGGGCGTGAAAAGGCAAATAAATGATAGGAATAAAGATCTAGAAGAGAGAGTCCTATTACAAACAGTTGAGAACTGAGTTAGAACTACATTTCACTGCCAGGTTAGCAGTAATATTTAGCTCTTATCTAGAAAAGCTACCACGCACTTTTCATCATTTAGGGGGAAATAGGCAAAAGTTATTCACAGGGCCTGACCGCTGCAGCATCCACATTTGCACCGACCACATTCAGATTTGTGGAGCTGGAGTTAGCCTGGAACGGTCTCGAATTGAGGGGTAAGATGATTCCGAGAGAAGGACAGAGCACACGGCTCCTAAGACATCAATCTACCTGCTTTCCTGAAAAATAGAAGGAAAATGCAAACACTTCATCTAACTCTAGCAGAGCCCACAGAAGACTATTTCACATCTGGAGTGCAGATAATTAGCAAGAGAGCATCTAAAGATATTCAGCAATCCCGAGAAAGAAAAGCAATTTCTAAAAGACCCCAATGTCCAGGGTCACAGCAGCTGACACGCGCATGGACAGAGGAAAGGAACCCCCTCTCAAACATCTTACTGAGCCACAAGTAAGAAGAGGATCATGTTCCTGGCAACAGCAGGAACCAAAGCAGAGAGAGGGTAACCTTCCAATCAGCTTCTTCTTCCTGGGCTGTGTGCATGTCTTCATCCTTTTCCAGCAAGAAAAGCCTCATTACTTACCTTGCTGGACCATTTGCGAGCTTCATCATGGAGCTGCCTGGCAGCCATCATCATTGGCTGGTTAATCACCTCCCCGGCTTTCTGCTCAGGGAACTCTTCATCCTTCTCCTCCGGAGGTGGGGGCCTGGGCGGAGGGACCTCACCCTCAGGCAGAGGTGGTTTGGGAGGAGCAAGCTCATCTGCCAGCTAAGAAAGAATTAGTGGGTTGTAAGTAAAACCCTAGGAACTACTCCCCTCTAGAATTTTCCTTTCCTCCAAAAAGCATCCCCAGAAAAGCCACCCACGTTCATTCCATATAAGACCACCCACATGGAGCACAGGGACCACTTGCTTCAATCTCAACAGATGCATATTTTCTTTCCTGCTTCTCCACAAAAAGCCAACAGCTACAGTTTTGGACGTATCCCAGGGAGACATGCACAGCACTACTGGACCAAGGCTCCCCAAAGAGGATGGATCTAATTTGTGGTCCTGACTGTGGAAGGGAAGTTGCACAGGTGACTAACTTCTCCCCCGGGCCTCAGTTTCCCCATCTGTCAACGAGGGGTAGCTAAACCAAATGACCTCTAGGATCTTGATTCTAAGTGTCATGAATCTGTTGATCACATAAAAAGCCAGGCCCCAGAACAGTCCTCCCGCTGGCCCCACCCAGGCACCAAAAGCCCAGCTACAAAGAAGCAAACGAAGCTGAAGCATCAGAGGCTGGAGAAACACTGTGCCTCAGCTTGGGCAAAAGGACCCAATTCTGTCCTCAAACAACTTAGAAACTTCCATCTCTTACTGACATGAAACATGGGAAAGTAAGTCAAGGAAAGTAAATCAAATTATTGCCCTGATGAGCTATTCCCAAAGTCCAGCTACTTCCAATACTGTTAGAATAATCACTATTTCCTATACTAGGATTTGTATCTGTAAGATACTGCCCAGCTAAGCCTCCTCCAAAACCATTTACCTATGGAAGAATAAATTTATGGTACTTTGGGGTACACAAAAAGAGTTTAAATTAAGAGTTGGAGAAAAATTAATTAAAAAAAAAACTATTACTTTTGTTACAAAAAAAAAAGTCAAGTAAAGAAAAATGTACACAAGTCTAGCCACCTCAGTTTTGCCCTTGTCAATTGGGAACACAAAAAATCTCACCACCAGATCATCTTCCCACTCTTCATTAACTCGTCCTATGACCTCATCACTCATCACATCCACACTTCCCAAAGCCAGCTCCTCTGCTCCAGTCAGTCCCCATCACAGCAGGCCAGCCCCCCAGCCCCCCACCTACCCAGCACGCCCGGTGCCTAAGCACAGTGTTAGGACCCTACTGATTTTGGAATGCAAGTCAACTTGTGCGTCCGACTAAGCTTCAGGTAAAAGCTAAACGAAGACACCTCGTCAACAAGGCTCCAGAGCACAGCCTACCTCCCTCTTGCTACAGTCCCAGCACCCTCTGCTCAATTCTCCCCATCGCTCTGAATTTACTTACACGGAGCTGCTCAAGATCCGGAGGAGGAGGCGGGAAGTCAGGCTCCTGAGGTTGGAAGGCTTCTCTGACCTTGGCCACAGCTCCCAGGATCCGATATCCTGAGTCCAGGAAGCTCTTTTGCAGGCCTAAACATAAGACGCCCTCACTTTCAGCTGGGCAGGACAGTGCCCTGGAGCACTGTCTGTCCAGCAGCAGAACTGGTTTCTATGAACAAAAGCTGGATGTGAAGCTGCCAGGAAGCGTCACAGGCAGTGACTGAAGGGGAAGGCACGTAAGGGCAAGGCAGATGCCATAAGGCCTACAAAGAGTCACAAGTGTCACAAACCAGCTAATCCCTGCGCTACAGGGTGCGCTCTTGCCCGTACAATTAGCAAGTACTTAAGCAAGCCGTTCCTGGGTGTGATCACTTTGGGCTGGGGGGGGGGGGGGGGGGGGGGGCTCATCACCTCTCTGATGATGAAGCAGTCAAGACATAAGCCTGCCCAACTCAGGACAGGGGAGATGTCAGTTTCAGATTGGGCAGACATCCCCCAGAGTACGTCTCGCCTTTCTCCCGACTCCTCTGCTCAACTTGGCATTAAGTGTATTAACCCCTAGGTTGAGCCGCCGCTGCTACAGTGTCCAGTCACCTGGGATTCAGGAATTCTACTCGAACTACTAGAAACTCCAATTAGGAAACGGAGCATGTCCTTAGTGACAGTGGGGTGAAGATATGAGAAAGATCCTGCCCGGGCTACGGATGAACAATGCAGCCCTTCCTTCCCACTCCCTTACGCTGCCTGGATTCCACTCATGGGCTAGACACACTGGATGCTCAGAACAGGAAGGAATCCAGATGTTTCTAACCAAAGGAGTGGTAACATCTTCAGTAATACTGAAAACATGCTCACAGATCAGCTAAAGAAAACCTGGATTCTTTGGTGCGGGATCAGGATATTCACTGAGGAGGTCTACAGGTCAATTTAAGCCCTCCAGATGTGACAGAAACAGAAAATGTCTTACAGAGAAAAAAGCATTTTAAGAAAAGCAGAAGAGCAGTTATGCCAGTTACATAAGCTAAATGGTTGATAAAATGGTTTTCGTGCCTCTTCTGAGTAATTTCCAACATAATGACTAAAGAGAGCCAGGAACTATCTAGTCAAACAGGAAGAAAGCACAGAAAGGTTGGTCCAGAGCAACTAACTTGCAATGAACCTGCCAATATTGCAGAAGATAGTCTGTGTCATACTTTTTTTTTTTTTGGACGTAAAAAGATTAATCTAGCATTCTCAACCTAAGGATCTGCGTGCGGTGTTTGCTCTCAGACGCGGTATGTGGTGGTGGCAGGGTGGGTGCGCATCGTCTCGGCACCCTGTCAGCTTCCTGAGGAAACCTCTCGAGTGAGGTGAACCACACCAGGCACCGCTTACCGGGCTCAGAGATGTTTCCAGCCACAGCCTTTGCGTCCATCACCATGGGGGAGATGGTTTTGCTCAGTTCGTCAGAGGCAGCTTTCACAGCCTCACGGAACTTGGGGTCCTCTGAGTTCTCCACTTCCCTCTTGGCCACCAGCAGGATACGGTTGGCCCGGCGGGCGATGCTGGTTGCCCCGGCGACCAACATCTGCGGCTGGATGTTGGCCATGGCTACTTTACACTTGTCCAGGTCTTTTTTAATTGCTTCTTCAGAAGCATCCAACAGAGATTTGGTATCAATAGCTTCGTCCACCAGCCCTGTCGGGAGAACAGAAATGGAATTTTGTTTCCATTTTAGAAGAACAGCGACTCAAAAACCCTCTGGTCCACTCAAGGTTCTCACATGAGAGTAAAACACCCAGAATGTGCTCCCTCAGCTCTAACTCCTTCCTAAACCATCAAAAGCTTCCAGGTGATTACCTTAGATCAAAAAAAAAAAAAAAAGTGAAGATGTCCAGGAGGCCGTATCGATTCACAAGATTCATACCAACCGTGGTCACTGACCTTCTCGTGTCCACCACAGCCCACCGGAATCGCAGCGACAACAGGATGGTGTCTCCGGCATTTACCGCATCGCCACGTTATGCTAATAACACAGTCTCCCTTCCCGGCTCACTCCACAGCCATCTGTTGCTTGTTGGCAGCTTGTCGTGCCCAAGACGAGCCACACAGGGGATTCTAATAAACCTAACCGCCTGCGTCTTGTTTCTGTTAGCTCTCTTCCGACATCCCAGGAGCTCCACTTTCATGTCTGGCTGCAAGGACCCTGTCACGGCAGGCTCTGCAGGGAAGCTGAGGAGCCCACGTTCCTCATCTCTTCCCTCCTCTCCTATCCCTCCCTCCACAGAGAGTGAAGAAGATTCGGAGGTGCCACCTCATTTGCATAGACACATGTTTGTTGGCGGCTGGTTTCTCCTTTTTTAAAAAAAACTACGTAGTTGATAAGTTGGAGGAAACTCTGAGACAAGTTGTATTAAAAGGTAGCCATTGTGGTTCCTTGAAATGTGAACCCGCCGAAAATGACAGGGACACTTACTGTATCCACAAACACCCCGCCTCCCAGCCTCTGAAACCAAACTCTGGTTCAGACTGAGCAAAGGCGCTATTCAAAGAGAAGATAGGAGCCGTAACAATAAACATCACACCGGGAGGGCAGCATTAAAATAAAAGACTCAAAGAGCCTCTCTTCAAACAAAGTTGCAAGGCTTGAATGAGAAGCCCCTGCTGCTCAGCAGCCTTAATCAGGGCCAAGTACACTGTCGGGCACATGACCGTCCCTTCATCCAATTACAGCTGAGTAACATAACCGGTCCTGCTCGAGTTTCTCAGAACTCATTCCTCAAGGACTAGACAGTAAGAACTTCACACGCAACTCTACCTGTCATTTTTTCGACATTATCGATCCACTGGTTCTTCATGGTCTCAAAATGTTCGTAAGCAGCTTGATTTCCAGGATTCCTAAGTAAGATGCGAGCAGCCGAGACGACCTGTCAATGACAAAACCGCCTTTAAACCCCAGGGCGCCCTCCCACTGGAATACAAACCTTCAGCGAAGCTCTCCCCTCTCCACCTACAGATGGTGCTAGAAAGCCAAAAATGCGCACGTCTTTGCAGGCAGAACCCAGGAGACTTGGGTCTCCTAAATAGCTCACCCGAATGGGCCCGCGCAAAAGGTTTTATAGTCACAGCCTGATTTTTGAGAAGGTAACAGAATGACAAAGGAAATGGCACTCACTTGATACTTCAGAACATACACAGAACTGACATGTTTAAACCCTTGATGTAGACTCTTCCATCTTAAAAAGCACCACCAAGAAAAATACTAAAAAAACCCTTAAAGGGGGGTTATTTATGAATATTTATAAAAAAGTAACTGTCTACAGTTAACGAAGTACTTTCACATCCATTATCTTACTGAATCCTCACAACAATCCTATGAAACAGGGCGGGTAATTTCTCCAACTTTACCGATGCAAAAACCAAGACTCAGAAAATGACTTGCTCAAAAGCTCCCAGTGAAGCAGTTACAGCAGTTAGGGAAGGAACTAACATTTACCAAGTATTTGGTAAGTTACAGGCTATACACATATCCTCTTAGTTCTCCAAAATATCCATTAGGAAAGAATTCTCTCCATTTTACAGATGAAGAAACTCAAGGTCACAGACGATTCAATTCCAGACCTGTCTCCAAAATCCTTACTCTTGCTATAGGTTGGTGTCTTTAGTTTTCGTTTTTTTTCTCTTCTTTAGGAATCTCAGTTTTATACAGAAATACCTACATTCGATGTTCCATGTTTTATGGAAATTTTTAAAGAAACTTATACGTGTTCATATTTTATGGAAGTATTTTGAAGAAGTTGGACATGTATGATTTTTCAAGAGAATCTAATTTGTTAACATGCCACGTGGGCAAAAGATAAACAATAAAGGTGTGGGGTTTTTTTCCCATCCTTTCCTGCAAGTTCCCACCAAAATCAGTATCACGGACGTGTAAAGCCTAGCATGGGTCCTGATGTACTGCAGGTACATAATACATATCTGCTGAATGAAATCAATTTTTAAAAAATGAACTTTCTATAATTTGATTAGGAAAAAATGTGCAAAGATCACACTAAATGATGCTGAACTGGTATTTTTAAGAACGCCTACCACACATGAGAACTTTAATTCCTGTCCAATTTGTTTTCTTCTGTCCCCACTCTTCTAGTATACTGTTCACAGCATACTGGCTATAACTTGGTTATATAATGAAGTAGAAAAAAGAAAACAAGTTCTGAATGCAACCAGATTTTTAAAAACTATTCTCAAAGACATGTGGGGAAAGGCATAAGCTGTACAATCAAAACAGACTAACCTCTCAGGATTACCCAAATATTTCTCTAATTATGGGTGTGTGTGAGCAGGGTTTGCTTTACCAGTTTTTTCTACCCTGAAAAGTTATCTATGATCATTGTAGAAAACTGAAACATTATAAAAATGATTCTGACACTGTGTGTTTCTTTCATGACAATGTACAGTAAGTGTTCAAAAATGTATAGAAACTGTTCTGTAATTGACCTTTACTGACCACTATATGGTGAGCATTGAAACAACGAAGAGTGAACAAAACTCAACCTGGGGTGTGAGTTCTCGGGCCGTCTTTACTGATGCCTGAATGCCTTCCACCGTGGATTTATTAGCAGTTCCAACAGCAGCTGCCTTCTCCGCCGTGGCACCAAGCCTTCCCGAATGGTGCTCAAAGTTAGCTGCCCTCTCATCAAATACCTTGAGGAAAAAACAAAGACATTAGGAAAATTTATTTCAATAAAATGAGTCAGGAAGCCTAAGAAAAACTCTCTCTTTAAGTAGAGGCAGCAACGGTTCAGGCAAAGACTTCACAGATGACATCAAACCCTAGTTAATATGACAACAATCTGGCGATTGCCAGGTCTTGGCCTTGCTCTGTCTCCTCAGAGGTTTGGCCATAAGCATCACGCACACGCACCTGAATTTCTGTTCAACCGATGCTTACCAAGTGCAGACAGGACACACAGCACTGTGTAGTCTGCAACAAGGAGTTCAGAGACTGTGAAGACTTCAAAAATCCCCGTTCCCAAAAGTCTTATCCTGTGGTTCGAAGAAGACAGACAAGCCCACGCCAGGCTCCAGGGTAGGTGGCTGGGTACATGAAAAACTCAAGAATATCCGCAGCCCTAAGTTGTACTCCAGCTTCCTCAAGGCAGCATCCCTCACATATCCATTACCATTAATGTTGTAAAAACTCTGCCCCTGACCTCCATGGGAAAAATGATAGCTGGTGCTCACACTCAGACCTGACACCAGGGCAAGGGAGGCTGATTTTTATTACCCCCAAAACAGAACCATCTACTGAATTGTTCATTCATCTCTCAAATTTTTTTAAAAAGTTAGCTTTTCCTTTGATGCGGTTATTATGCAAGGTTGCATACAATGAAGGGGACTATTTAACTCAGATAAAATGACAAAAGACCTTCTGTCACTTGTTTGGATAACAATGCTTGAAAATACAAGGCATCCCAAACAGTGCGGGGTCAGGTTTACACTCTACCCGGAGCATGTCAGGACGGCCTGGCTGGAGCCATCCTCTTCGCCTCCTCCTGAGGGTCTGCCTGCCCTACTCGGAGACCGGCTCTAGCTCCTGGCACACCACCTCTAAAGCTCTAAAGGTCTCCGGGCTCAAGAGCAGGCTCCAGTCACATTGCCAGGGTGCTGTGTGGACCCACTCAAGTCTTTTCCCCACACTGGCCTCTTGTTTCAGTTCAGTCACCTAGGTTCTTGCCATTTAATTCTCAGAATCTCTGTCTAAAGCTCTGATCTCCTAGTCCCCTTCCCCTAGCCTCAGTTCTTAGTTCTTATTTTTTTTTAAGATTTTATTTATTTATTTATTAGAGAGAGAGAGAGAGAGAGAGCACATGAGAGGGGGAAGAGTCAGAGGGAGAAGCAGACTCCCCGCTGAGCAGGGAGCCCGATGCAGGACTCGATCCTGGGACTCCAGGATCATGACCTGAGCCGAAGGCAGTCGCTTAACCAACTGAGCCACCCAGGCGCCCTCTCCTTGCTTCTTATCTTGGCTGGTCTCCCACACTCTGGATCTACAAGGGTTTCGCTTACCCTAGCTAATCATCCCAGTTCCAGCCCTGTCTGCTCCTCCCTCTGATTTAACTGGCTGCTCAGCCCACTTTTCTTGTCACTCCGTCAAAATTACTGAGCACCTACTATGTGCCAGACCCTGGAGTAGGCGCTGAAGATACAAAAATGAATAAGGCACAATTTCTGCATCTCAGGAGCTCACATCCTTGAGGTGTACAAAAGGCCCATAAGCAGATCCTTATAATAGAGTGTACTATGTACAATCATAAAGCTAAGCACTGATATCCTGGGAGCAAAAGGAAAGGCACTTAAACCTATCCAGGAAGTAAAGGATAAAGGATAAAGCGGAACTAGCCAAAAAAGAAGAAGGAAAAGAGAATTAGAGACAAAAAGAACAAGACATAGAAGGGAGAAAGGACAGAGTCTGCAGGAAACTATAAGCAATTAAATACTGCCGGGGCACGAACTGAGAGGCAGGGGTTTGTGGGAAACAGGTATAGAGAGAGCGTATCAGAAGCAGATCCTAGCACTCTGGCTTTATCCTATGAGAAAGGATAAAGGGCTGAGCAGTAAAAATAGGGTCAAATCTGTATTTTTATTTTTTTGGTGGCCGAGTGACAGATTCAAAGTCCAGGCACAGCTGTGCAGTCATTTAGGCAGCAGGGGACAGGGATTAGAACTAGAGCTGGAGCAACATGAATGGAAAATGTAAAGGATTCAAGAACTGTTCGTGAGATCAAATTAGCTTGCCTTAGTTAGTTATTGGTGTGGGAAGAGTCAATGACAACTCACAAATTTCCGAGAGAGAAAGAGAGAGAGAATAGGTGGACAACACAAGCTGACGTATCAATGAACCAGCAGAGACTTTGATCTACTAATCTAAAACTCAGAGAACTCTGGAAGGAAAAGAACAGCAAATCATCCTAGTACAGGGGACCATGAGCTGAACCGCGCCATGACCTAGGCTAGAGAAAGAAATGGGGGTCATCAGCAAATAAGAATTACACAAACCTCCACCCACCAATTCTACCTGGTCTTAGGTGCCTGACCCAACAACCCCTTCTTTGCCGCCAAGGCTTGCTTTCCTAGATTCCGCTACAGCTGGAGCAGCTTATGAAACATAAGCAAAAGTCTCCTCGAGGATTTCTGGGAAAGCCTTTACTTTTATTCATTCAGCAAAAACAATGTGCCAGGCATTGTTTTAAGAACTGGGAATACTTTTTCCTGCTATGTCAAAGATTAGTTGAAGGTCCATTTCTGGGTTCTCTGTTCTGTTCCATTAATCTGTCTGTTTCTGAGCCGAGATGTCCACTGACAGATGAATGAATAAAGAAGATGTGGTATATACATACAATGGAATATTACTCAACCATCAGAAAGGATGAAATCGTACCATTTATTTCGACATGGATGGAACTGGAGGGTATTATGCTAAGTGAAATAAATCAGTCAGAGAAAGACAATTATCATATAATTTCACTCATATGAGCAATATAAGAAACAGTGCAGAGGATCATAGGGGAAGGGAGGGGAAATGGAATGGGAAGAAATCAAGAGGGAGACAAACCATGAGAGACTCTTAACTATGGGAAAGAAACTGAGGGCTGCTGGAGGGGAGGGGGGTGGGGGATAGGGTAACTGGGTGACGGGCATTAAGAAGGGCATGTTATGTGAGGAGCACTGGGTATTATATGCAACTGATGAATTACTGAACTCTACATCTCAAACTAATGATGTTCTATATGTTGGCTAATTGAATTTAAATTAAAAAAATAAATTTTTTTAAAAAGAACTGGGAATAAAGGGGCGCCTGGGTGGCTCAGTCAGTTAAGCATCTGCCTTCGACTCAGGTCATGATCCCAGGGTCCTGGGATCAAGTCCCGAGTTAGGCTCCCTGCTCAGCAAGGAGTCTGCTTCTCCCTCTTCCTCTGCAACTCCCCTGTCATGGTCTCGCTTGCTCTCTCTCTCTCTCTATCACTCTCAAATAAATAAATAAAATCTTAAAAAAGAACTGGGAATAAAGTAGGACAAAACAAACTCCTCGCCTGCATGGACTTTCATGCTAATAATGTGAGGGAGAAAGACAAACAAGAACTGAGGTAAACATGTCAAATGTTGAAAAATGCTGAGGAGAAAAGTCGGATATGGAGATTAGGAAATCCCTGGGGTGGTGGGGAGGACTTGTATCTTAGGCAGTGACCCGAAAGCGACATTTCAGTAGGCGCTGACGAAAGGGAACGAATAATACAAATAATTCTCTATGGGAGAACAAGAACCACGGCCTCAAGGTGAGAACACGGTAAACATAAACAGGGCAGACTGGGAATCCAGCACAAGGTGGTCAGTGTAGACCGAGGCACGTGAGGGGTGAGGGTGGCAGGACCCACGGGAACCAGATGCAGCGGTGTGCTGAAGCCGAGGTCACAACTCCTACCAGCCCCTCAGAGCCAAATGTGCCCGTCTCTTCCCAAGTCTGCGTTCGGTGACCCCATGTGGAGATAGCCACCACGGGAATATTTACATCAGGGAAATAAAGAAACATGACAAACCAGGCCTTTCTGGGCTTTAGACTTTTTTCCTGGAGTGCTGCCCTAAGCACATCACTGGCTTTACCGTCATTGTAAGGACTCTGGCTTCTCTCGGGGACAGAAAGGAGTCGTCGGAAGGGGCTGAGTAGAAGAATGACATCAAATCATTTAAAAGGACTGCCCTGACTTCTCTGTTGAGAATAAAATGTCCTAATAAAAGGGACAGTTGGGACTGGAGTGCCCTATCCCTCACTTCTTACCGTCCTGAACATGATGCATGGGGTTATAACAGCCGGTCTCACACCATCAGGAAAAGACCAAGAAAATCCCAGACATGCCAGCTCTCCTGGTCTCAAGGGCTACCTATCTCCATGTTTCTTGTTACACAATAAAAAGAAAACCCAGTGGCTTTTGTCTCTGAGAGGCAGGTCTTCTACAGCTTATGATTAAAGACAAGTCCTACAGACACTCCTGATTGATACACCTGGAGACTGAGGAAGAGGGGGCAAGGCCTTCCCTCCCCTGCCCTTCCAACCTTCGTCCACAATTTCCCAACCACTGCCCCCCATGCACACAGAAATCACATTTTACCTTTACAAATATACAAATAGATATAAATGTGTGTGTGTGTGTGTGTATGTGTGTGTGTACACACGTCTGGCCAAGAGAAGAAATGAAAGACCTCAGATACCCACTTCCTCCCTACTGGGAGCATTAGGAGGTGCAGTGGCCGCCACCGCCAACAGCTTGATGGGAGTTGTGGTATCGCTGAAAACGTCTGACACCTCCTGAGTCATCGCCTCCTGCATCCGGGCTTTCAGATCCTTAAAAACATTGTTTATGAATAAAAATTACCAAAAATGTCCAAAAAGTACATCTGCCAATGTCCTCACATCCATGACACATTCATCCACTCATTTGATCTTCCATTCAGTAAGTATGTACCATCAGCTATGTACAAAGTACTAAGCCAGCATGGAGGAGGTGTAAGACCTGAATCCCGCCCTCTAAGAGATCAGCCTGTGGTAGGGAGGCTAAGACAGGACCCACATTTCCCTGGAGACCGCTCCGCCCAAACAAGAAATCTCACTTCCTTTCTTGGTGGCTTCTAAAAAATGATACTGAGATTCACGGGATAGAACCCAAAGAAGACTCTGAAATGAAAGAGTTCCTCACCACTCCCAATGCTGGAGGAGCCTGATAATGACCACAGAAACGGTAGGGATCGTTTGGTGGATGCAGGGCCAAATTTCTAAGCATTTTCTCACATTAAGAGTAAAGAAATTAAGGATGGGAATTTTTTTGGATACATGTTTTTTCAGTTAGGTTTCTAGAAAAACTTTAGTAACCAGTCTATGTATCCATTTCTTAACATGGGTCTAAAGAGGATTCTTAGAAGTCATGAAAAGCCTCCTTTTAGTCGAACCTAAGTTTTCTGGATTTATACAAAGAAAGACGTCTCAGTCACTCCCATTGTGTCTCAAGGTGGGTTGCTCATGATACCTGAGATGATTTTAGTTGTTAGAAAGGCCAATGTTCTTATTTTAATCATTACATGTTTTCTTTTAAAGAATAGTAGGAAAAATATAACGAGCTCATCAAGCTCATGATTTCAAGATTATTATAAAGTTTTCTTTTAAATAGATCCACTTAAGTTTAAAAAGGGAGTCCATTTTAAGAAAAATATGGACCAAATAAAGAAGTACAGGTGACACCTGGTAGAGCAAATATCACGAAAGTGTTCCCACTGGACTGAAACTTGAAAAACTTCAGCTGTCGTCAAACACAAAGGAGCTTTCTCCTAATAAGCTCTGGACTTCCTTATATCCTCCTCGATCCACTCTTCACTTTCCCTAGTCTCAAGAAATTATGTATTTTAAAAATCTTCCTCTCTCTCTAGTCTGTCAATAACAGTAAGCGGAGAAATGTCGTGATATGTGCTCCAAAGTTGTACCTTTAAGGAGTCTTGGAGCTGAGAGGCAAGGGCTCTCGCCTGAGGACTCTCTCCTTCCCCTCTGGCAGCCAGGTCAGCCAGCTGGGCCGTCAGCTGGTCCACGCGGTCACACTTTGCAAGAAGATCTTGGCGATACGGCCCCATCATGACATTAGCCAGACGATGCCCTTCGGCCACAAGCCCCCGGATGGCAGCCTGACCTGGATCCAGAGGAAAACAATGTAACTCACATAGACCCAGAGAAGGCAACTGCAGTGCCATTGTGCTAAACTACTGTGTTGTTGGTTTTTGCCCCTAACAATAGAAAAATTTAGGAGATTCAGAAAAGTACAAATAAGAATAGGTTATCCACCCATAATCCTCAGAGACTGATACAGTTGAACATTTCCTTCCTGTCTTCTGAAAAATTATTCTACTAGTATTTATTTATTTAATTTTAATTCCAGTATAGTTCACAGTGTTATATCAGTTTCAGGTGTACAAGATAGCGATCTGACAATTCTATACATTACTCAGTGCTCATCACTGTTACGTGTACTCTTAATCCCCTTCACCTGTTTCACCCAACCCCCCCCCACCAACCTCCCCTCTGGTAACCATCAATTTGTTCTCTATGGTTAAGTCTGGGGTTTTTTTGGTTTGTCTCAATTTCTTTGTTCTTTTGTTTTTTAAATTCTACACATGAGTGAAATAATACGGTATTTGTCTTTCTCTGATTGACATATTTCACTTAGCATTATATCCTCTAGATCCAGATCCACGTTATTGCAAATCTTCCAGTCTTTTTTAATGCATCGCACATTCCTATACAAATACACATTTCTCTTTCACAAAATTGAGATCATACTTTACATTAACTTTTATGCCTCGCTTTTTTTATTTAATGGGAGCATTTTTCCATATCACTGAATATTCTTAAAAAAATCATGATCTAAAAATCTATGTAATATTTTATATTAACTACAATTACTGATCATTTACTTATTATTAAACATTTATGCTGCTATATACATTCTTATGTGTGACTCCTTAGAAAATGTCTCATTATTTCTTATAATAAATTCCTCTAAAGTCAAACTGCTAAGTCAATGAGTATCAGCTTTTTTAAAGCTCTTAACAGGTAATAGTAAATTGCTGTTCAGAATGTTTATACCAATTTTTCCTCCCCCAGTAAATTATATATCTGCCTGATTCCCCAACACTGGGAATCACCATTTAAAAATTTATCTTTTTATCCAACAAATACAGTAAATGAAGTAAATAGATCTTTCAGCTTCAGCTGCTTTGCTATCATAAAATGACCTAAATTCTTACAGATTCATCCCTAAAATCTCCCCAAAATCAAAATTCTAGGTTATGAATTCTACAGGTGACTATGTGATGCAGGAGCCCTTACAAATGAAAATAACCTCAGTAGCTAAGTGCCTGCCTCTTCCTTATTTTCAAAAAAATTACATTTAACTGGGTATTTTCCAAGGACTGTAATCGAAATACAATAGAATGGAAGTATACATAGACTGGAAATAATTAGTTCAAAGTTTCAATTTCAACCTGAGGACCTTTCTATTTATTTGCCCACAGCAAAATCATTTATTTGCGAATTCTTTTTGATTAAATCATAGGAATCATATTGGCTACACTTGGAAATGGAGTCCCACTGTAGAATGACTTACTCACCAGTCACTGAAGAACCCCTTCTGCATCTAATTACAGATGAACAAGATCTCTATCAATAACATGCTTACTTTCATTGAGGCCAGTTTAACGAGGACACGTGCACTTATGGCTTACCAACGCCCCGATCATCCACCGTGGGATTATCAATCCACCGCTGTGCTTGCTCAATCTTGCCCTCCAGGTGGACAGCTGCCTTGGCAGGCCTGCTGTTGGCCACAGCTCTATTGGTTTTGGTCTGCAAGTTCTGCAGAGCTGTGGCCACCTGTTTGGCCAATGCTCGGGCCTCTGGGGAATCTCCTTTGCCCCTGAAGAGGAAAAAAAAAAAGAAAAAAGCCATCCTGTCACAGACACAATTCACACTGAGATGGTTTGAATTGCTATACAAATGCTAATGAGATGACAAATTGCTAATGATTGTTATTAGCTTAGTTTTGGAAGGAGAGTGGTTTATTTAGCACTAAAATAAGAAATTAATAATTTAAATTCAGATTGCATTATCCCAGTTAAAATATTAAATATGAGTTTGAGTCAGTCTACCTCAATCAAGCTCAACCATTTGGTTAGCTGAGCTCAATCAAACATCCCTCAGCCAGCCATCGTGGAAAATGCTAGTTCCCTCAGGAACTAGGTGGGCCCAAGTAGCCATGTATGTTGTGTAACAGTAGTTGAAGCAGTTATAGAACTAATTATAGTAGAACTAGTAGTAGTACAATCTTTTTTTTTGAGAGAGAGAGCACGAGCGGGGGCTGAAAGAGGGTGGCAGGGAGAGGGAGAAGAAGAAACAGACACCCCACTGAGCAGGGATCCCAGGACCCTGAGATCATGACCTGAGCCGAAGGCTGACACTTAACCCACTGAGCCATCCAGGCGCCCAGGAGTACAGTCTTTTGAGTCCCAACTCTGACAGGTACTATTGCAAATACTCTTATATTATTTAATCCTCACAACAACCTTATGAGGTAGATACGAGTATTATCCCCATTATTCAAACAAAACTGAGGTGCTAAAAGATCCTATCACTTCCTTTGGTGGACTCAGGATCCAAATCCAGGCACTTTGTCTGACCTCCGAGTCCTCACTCTTAGATACTTACATTGCTATCAAGTAATTCTCCAGTCCTTGCCATAACTGATTGAACTGGTTATCCAACTCAAAGACAACATGGCCACAGTCATGCAAGACACCTACTTACACTGTGCATAAAAGTCACCTGGGATCTTAGTTTTAAACGCAGATTGTTAAATCTACCATCAAGAGATTCTGATTAAGTATGTTGGTGTGGGGTCCAGGGTATACGTTTTTTACAACCTTCCCAGGTTGATTCTAAGGTAGGCTGTCCTTGGTCCATACTTCAAAAACACTGCATAGTCAACTAGTGGTGGATCTGGAACTAGAAAGTCATACTAAGCCTGGGACATGGAAGGTCAAAGCTAGACGAAGAACCAAATAAACAAAATCAATACACAGAGTGCAACAGACAGCATAACATACAGCTACTAAGAGATGGAGGGAGGAGCTGAGAGCTGCCACCAGACCTGGTCATACTTCAAACAATTAAGTTCCATTAGATACCTCTACATATTTCTAATAAACTTCCACTTTTTACTTGAGTTAGTTCCTTGCAACCAAAAAACTTCAACAAGAACATCAACACAGAAATAAAAAGAAAACCACATTATATATCACAAAGGGAGATTACTGCTCCCAAAATCCCACTCCAAAGACTTCAGATTCTAACCATTATGAACATATAGAGTCTGACGCATTTTATACCTCAAGTCCACTTAGAGAGAACTTCAGGCTAATCTTTTGTGTCCCACCAATAAAAATGAAAATATTAGTCTACCGGCCAGAACGACTGATTTAGATACTCTTAAGAACTCCTTTGTGACTTTAAATTTCTATACCTTCTCCATTATAAAGCTGGACAAAGAAGGTATTTACCATGGCTCTGGTCATGGCTCTCCTGCTACCAGAAAGCTATGTATACGTATATGTTATAGCAGTAAGTAATGATGGCATGTGACCACACAGGGAGGTTTGCCCTTAACACCATTACCATCAATTCTCTCTTCATCATCACGAAACATTAATGAGTACCTGGGACGTATATGGAATTGTGTTACAGTCTTTAAAACAGTTTTCTGTTTTGAGTATTTTTAAACTAATAAGAATGTAAACAGATTATACAAATGGGTTAGCAGTAATGAACACAGACCTAACTGTATAGACATTATATTTTATATTTCATAATTGTCAAATTATTTCTTTTCTCCACCTAAACAATTTAAGGTTTTGGGGTATAAAACAGCGATGCCCAAATGATCAAGCTTGGTATATAATCGAACTTGAGCTGTTATTTAAGTTGGTCTCCATCACAACCTCCTGCCTAAAGTATATCTACTCTGCTCCCACCCATCTCCTATTTCACAGTCCCAGCTAGGCAGGGATGTGCCTTCTTAACCAACATTGTCCTCTTGGTCGATGTAAGGCTTGAAAGAACTCCAAGGTACCAGTCACTGAAAAAAGGTTAGGTACGCTCCCATGGAAGAACAGGAAATGAAATATGCAAGTTAAACAAAAAGCCAAATCTCACAAAATACTTGACTACGGTTACCCCTGGAGAAGTGGCTGGAGGACTGAGGTGGGGAAGAAGCAACTTTTACTTCTGACGTTGTACTCTTTTTTTAATGTTCTTTTAGCATGTGCTGCAGTTTGTTTGTTTAAGAGAGGAAAAATATCAATCAAAAGAACAAAGCAACACCTCTTTTCTATATAATCAAAGTAGATGCCATGAAAGTCTTTAAAAGCAGCAGCTGTGGTGAGGACATTGTATTTAAGGATCTTTTATAATTGTTACATAAGAAATAACCTTGCTGGGGAAAGAAGAAAGCGTCTTCCTGTGCCCCCCTCCACTCTCCTCCACAGAATCTTTTCTTAGATAGCCACAAAAATTATTTTCCTCATATGCCTGGGAAACAGTTATGCCACAAACATGACTTAGCAGGAAAAGTCCTAGCTTAGAAATTAAAAAGTAGGTCTCAAAAAAGGAGTTCTTAGCATCCTAAATGTATTCATTTAAAACCATGTGATCAGCAATAAATCATTAAACCTCAGTTATGTCAATAATAAAATAGAATATATGACCTAGCCATGTCACACAGAATCAACGAAAATACAGTGGAAGAGCATCCTACGTGCATTTAACCTACAGCATTCGACTATCTATGTGCCTGGGGAAGAAAAGAGAGATTAAAGGGCAGTATCAGAAACTAAATACATACTGTCTCCGGAGATCTGCTAATTTAGAAGTCAGAGCAGATATTTCCCCAAGAGAACGTAGAATGTCATCTCTCTCTTTAGGATCATCACATAATTCTGCTATTTTCCGGGCTTCAGCCAAAGCCCCTCGAATCTGTTCTTCTCCTTCTGGTCCACCATTTGGATCTGCAAGCCAATTCTACAGACACACAGAAACAGAAAAAAAGCAAACTGAGATCTCATAAACCACATTTCTCTAAACTCAACAAGGCCGTCAGAAAGATTTCAAAAGTAATCACAAGGCACACCAGTGATCTTTTACAATGCTGATTCTTATTGTTTTACATAGGTTCTTAGCTCAGGTAAAATCGAATCAGTCCTTCATTGATTAAGTGATTTTTTTCATTCCTGTTAGAATAAATATTTTCACAAGCTTTATCTTATCTTTGACTTAATCACACCTTATTAATTCAACTTCTCAAATATTTGTGTTTCTCTGTGAAACACTTGAAAATCATTTTATAGGAGAGTAGCATCAGAAAACTTTAACCCTTTAACACTGCTATGACCAAACATAGTTGGAAATTCTAAGATGAAGAACGGTTTTTATATACTGTGATCTATACCAGGAACTAGCAGTATTCTCTTGGTACTCAAGAGTACTTCCTTTTAACTAACCAAAGTATTCAAATTAAGATCTCTCTTTCAAAATATAGATAAACATGGGTCTAAGTCTAAACCTATGGTGGGAGGAGAGGTGTTAACCCTGGTAATTGCCAGGAATCAGTCATCACTTAGAAACACCCGTTATCCACCCACAGTAAATGAGAGAGACAGACAGAAAGACACACAGAGATGCAGAATAGTTATGGAACATTTGTCTTTTACTTCCCACCCCTCCTGAAAATCATCATTACTACCTGAGCAGCATCAATCTTCTTGGCAATGCTCTGCTTGGAGTTGGTCATAGCTTCCAGCTTGCGGGCTGCATTTTCCACTTTTGCTGTGAGCACGTCCAGACCCTGCGACACCTGCTGGGCTTTCTGCATGGCCACCGGTGAGGCCCCTTGTCCTCTGCTCAAAACAGATGTTGTCACTGTACTCTCTCAAATACTTACTGGCAAGATATCATGAGACGCACAAATATGTCATTTTTGTTAACATGCTTGTCTTTTTCCTTTCCTCCAGTAAATCTGGGATAGCACAAGAAAACACAGAAATAAAGCAAAATACCCAAGCCATTTACTTTCTCCTTTTGCTTTTAAAAATATGCGTTAGCTTCCTGGAATGGCATAACCACTTTAAAGACCAGCCCGCATATTTTGTTAATAATGATTCTCCTCTTGATGGTGATTACATAATCAAGTCTGAACTTCAGGGGGAAAATGTGCTTGTGATCTTCTTGCTATGGAGGGTTTGTTACCATAGTAATGTGTGCTTTAGGGGAAAAAAAATCCCATTAGATTGTCTTATTTATGGGCAAGTATACACTGAAAATGTTTCAGGAGGTAGCATGCACAGTGTTATTGAAAGCACACCACGCTGGGACCAAGCAGATCTGTGTTCAAATCCTTACTCTTGGGACCTGTGACCCTTGTTTACGATGGACTTCAGCTTTCTAACTTATAAAATGAGGAGTGGGTAGGTAACAATACTTGCCCTGCCTACCCAACAGTGGCTTCAAGCAAAAGGATAAACTTAAAAACACTATGGCAATAAAGCAATACAAATATATAACTACTACTGTTATTGAACTGTCATTTATTATAATAAACCTAATAAGAATCTTAAATGTCTACCTTCCACTCCTATGCAATCTATAAATATCAAAACCAGTTGGTACGGTGGGGAAAAAAGCACTGTTGACAAGAAACTGGGTGTTTTTTTTTTTTAACCAAATTCCTGAAGAATTAATTTTACTATTTTCCTCTCTCAGAAGTGGTAGGCTACTAAAAATGATGTGCATTATTAGACACTTGTCTTCTCTTTGTAAGAGACTTTCCAAGTCATAACAAAGTAAGATTTGCCACCGTTTTGCAAGCTCAGATTTTTTAATTCACTCAGCCTGGTAAACTCTCCATGATGGGGTGGCAACTTTTTTTTTTTATGTTATGTTAATCACCATACATCATTAGTTTTTGATGTAGTGTTCCATGATTCATTGTTTGCGTACAACAACCAGTGCTCCATTCAGTACATGCCCTTTTTAATACCCATCACCAGGCTAGCCCATCCCCCCACCCCCCTCCCCTTTAGAACCCTCAGTTTGTTTCTCAGAGTCCATAGTCTCTCATGGTTCGTCTCCCCCACCGATTTTCCCCCCCCTTCATTTCTCCCTTCCTACTATCTTCTTTTTTTTTTAACATATAATGTATTATTTGTTTCAGAGGTACAGGTCTGTGATTCAACAGTCCTACACAATTGAGAGTGCTCACCATAGCACATACCCTCCCCAATGTCTATCACCCAGCCACCCCATCCCTCCCACCCACCACTCCAGCAACCCTCAGTTTGTTTCCTGAGATTAAGAATTCCTCATATCAGTGAGATATGATACATGTCTTTCTCTGATTGACTTATTTTGCTGAGCGTAACACCCTCCAGTTCCATCCACGTCACTGCAAATGGCAAGATTTCATTCCTTTTGATGGCTGCATAATATTCCATTGTATATACACACCACATCTTCTTTATCCATTCATCTATCGATGGACCTCTTGGCTCTTTCCATAGTTTGGCCATTGTGGACATTGCTGCTATAAACATCTGGGTGCACGTACCCCTTCGGATCACTACATTTGTATCTTTGGGGTAAATACCCAGTAGTGCAATTGCTGGGTCGTAGGGCAGCTCTATTTTCAACTTTTTGAGGAACCTCCATACTGTTTTCCAGAGTGGCTGCACCAGCTTGCATTCCCACCAACAGGGTAGGAGGGTTCCCCTTTCTCCGCATCCCCGCCAACATGTGTCATTTCCTGACTTGTTAATTTTAGCCATTCTGACTGGCGTGAGGTGGTACCCCATTGAGGTTTTGATTTGGACTTCCTTGATGCAGAGCGATGTTGAGCACTTTTTCATGTGTCTGTTGGCCATCTGGATGTCTTCTTTGGAAAAATGTCTGTTCATGTCTTCTGCCCATTTCTTGATTGGATCATTTGTTCTTTGGGTGTTGGGTTTGATAAGTTCTTTATAGATTTTGGATATTAGCTCTTTATCTGATATGTCATTTGCAAATATCTTCTCCCATTCTGTCGGTTGTCTTTTGGTTTTGTGGACTGTTTCTTTTGCTGTGCAAAAACTTTTTATCTTGATGAAGTCCCAATAGTTCATTTTGCCCTTGCTTCCCTTGCCTTTGGCGATGTTTCTAGGAAGAAGTTGCTGCGGCTGAGGTCAAAGAGCTTGCTGCCTGTGTTCTCCTTTAGGATTTTAGGATTTTGATGGACTCTGGTCTCACGTTTAGGTCTTTCAACCATTTTGAGTCTATTTTTGTGTGTGGTGTAAGGAAATGGTCCAGTTTCATTCTTCTACATGTGGCTCTCCAATTTTCCCAACACCATTTGTTGAACAGACTGTCTTTTTTCCATTGGACATTCTTTTCTGCTTTGTCGAAGATTAGTTGACCATAGAGTTGAGGGTCCATTTCTGGGCTCTCTATTCTGTTCCATTGATCTATGTGTCTGTTTTTGTGGCAGTACCATACTGTCTTGAGGATGACAGCTTTGTAATAGAGCTGGAAGTCTGGAATTGTGATGCCACGAGCTTTGCTTTTCTTTTTCAACATTCCTCTGGCTATTCGGGGTCTTTTCTGGTTCCATACAAATTTTAGGATTATTTGTTCCATTTCTTTGAAAAAAGTTGGTGGTATTTTGATAGGGATTGCATTAAATGTGTAGACTGCTCTAGGTAGCATTGACATCTTCACAATATTTGTTCTTCCAATCCATGAGCATGGAACGTTTTTCCATTTGTGTCTTCCTCAATTTCTTTCATGAGTATTTTATAGTTTTCTGAGTACGGATTCTTTGCCTCTTTGGTTAGATTTATTCCTAGGTATCTTATGGTTTTGGGTGCAATTGTAAATGGGATCGACTCCTTAATTTCTCTTTCTTCTGTCTTGTTGTTGGTGTATAGGAATGCCATTGATTTCTGTGCATTGATTTCATAACCTGCCACTTTACTGAATTCCTATATGACTTCTAGTAGTTTTGGGGTGGAGTCTTTTGGGTTTTCCACATAAAGTATCATATCATCTGCAAAGAGTGAGAGTTTGACTTCTTCTTTGCTGATTCGGATGCCTTTGATTTCTTTTTGTTGTCTGATTGCTGTGGCTAGGACTTCTAATACTATGATGAATAGCAGTGGTGATAGTGGACATCCCTGCCGTGTTCCTGACCTTAGGGGGAAAGCTCTCCATTTTTCCCCATTGAGAATGATATTCGCTGTGGGTTTTTCATAGATGGCTTTTATGATATTAAGGTATGTACCCTCTATCCCTATACTCTGAAGAGTTTTGATCAAGGAAGGATGCTGTGCTTTGTCAAATGCTTTTTCTGCATCTATTGAGAGGTTCATATGGTTCTTGTTCTTTGTTTTATTAATGTATTGTATCACATTGATTGATTTACAGATGCTGAACCAACCTTGCAGCCCAGGGATAAAACCCACTTGGTCATGGTGAATAATCCTTCTGTAATGTACTGTTGGATCCTATTGGCTAGTATATTGGTGAGAATTTTTGCATCCATGTTCATCAAGGATATTGGTCTGTAATTCTCCTTTTTGATGGGGTCTTTGTCTGGTTTGGGGATCAAGGTAATGGTGGCCTCATAAAACAAGTTTGGAAGTTTATGGGGTGGCAACTTTATCAGCAGACAGAATGTCAAGGCTTATCTTCCTAACCCGAGCTTCTGATTGTAGGATGAACTCCAAAACATCGTTGCTTCTCTTAATAGTAGCATGGTTCTGTCATTCATTTATCTGCCCTCTTAAAATTCATCTTTATTTTTCATCTACACCAATGTCTGAAATAATGAACTCAATAATATTAATTGCCAGGTATATAAAAGGTATATATACCTTTCATCTGTACTTGAGGCTTCCCTTTTTTTTTCTTTTTAAAGATTTTCATTTATTTATTTGACAGAGAGAGACACAGCAAGAGAGGGAACACAAGCAGTGGGAGTGTGAAAGGGAGAAACAGGCTCCCCACAGAGCAGGGAGCCCTATGCGGGGCTCGATCCCAGCACCCTGGGATCATAACCTGAGCCAAAGGCAGATGCTTAACGACTGAGCCACCCAGGCACCCCGAGGCTTCCCTTTTATGTGCAGAAGAGCAGAAGACTCTTGGGACCTTTTACGATTTAATTTGCTTTTTTTCCTTCAACTCTAGTAATTCATGATGAGAAACCTTTTTAGTATATAAGTCCAACTGTGAAAATGTAAAAATATTTATGGGCTACATAATTTTTCATTCAAACTAATAGTTTACTGAGTTCCATGGGAGGAAAAAGAGATCCTTACAACCTAGAAACCCTAGGTGACTGAAAAGAAGCTTATCAATGAGGAAACTGTTGCTGAGTCTCAGCCACTAAAATGTTAAATATCTAGGCATATTTAAGAAAGGCTAACAGGGAGATAGCTTCCTAATCTCTCATCAGGAAAGGACACTGCAGGGGCGCCTGGGTGGCTCAGATGGTTAAGCGTCTGCCTTCAGCTCGGGTCGTGATCCCAGAGTCCTGGGATCGAGTCCCGCATTGGGCTCCCTGCTCCTCCTCTGCCTCTCTCTCTCTCTCTCTCTCTCTGTGTCTCTCATGAATAAATAAATAAAATCTTAAAAAAAAAAAAAAGAATCATTTCTAAAGGAAAGGACACTGCAGGCTCCAATGGGAAGCAGGCCCATAGCTCCTCATCACTGTTCGAGCCTTTTCTCTTTACAGACTTACAGTCGATTCCATACAGCAACCACCTTGTTCTCTTGCTCAAATTCATCTTCCTCTAAACACATACAACTGTGTATTCGAGAATTCCAAGTGAGGACTGTCTACCACACTATGAAAAGGCTGTAGACAAAAGAGCCAGCAGTGAGAAATGAGAAGCGCCAAGAATCTTGTCAAGCGGCTTTGGCATTTCTCCGAACGGGAACAGAACTTCTTTTTGTCCTTTCTGTAAAGTTCTTGTCATGCTCATGACAGGGGAGACTGCTTCACAGCAGGAGAAAAAGGCTCACTGAGCTCAATGAGATCACATTTACTTATGCAGTTCCTTCTCCCTACAAGGTAGAGACTCTTGACCTGAAACTCCTGGAGCTTCCAGGCCTACAGTGAATCCACAAACCTCTGGAAATTATATGTAATATTATATGGGCACATTTATGTGCATCTTTTTATGTACAGATTAATGGCTTTCATCAGATTTTAAAAATTATCTTGATCCCAAAAAAGGTTAAGAACCACTCCTTTAAGAACTGTACTCTTGGGGCACCTGGCTGGCTCAGTCAGTGGAGCATGCGACTCTCCATTTCGGGATCATGGGTTCGAGCCCCATGTTGGGTGTAGAGATTACTAAAAAATAAACTTAAAAAAAAAAAGAACCATATATGTGTGTGTGTGTGTATATATATATGTGTGTGTATATATATATATATATATATTTTTTTTTTTTTTTTTTAAGTAACCTCTACATCCAACATGAAGCTCAAAATCACAACCCCAAGATCAAGAGTCGCATGCTCCACCGACTGAGCCAACCAGGTGCCCCAAGAACTGTATTCTTAAGTCTATTCTGTTAATACATTTTTTTAAAGATTTTTATTTATTTATTGAGAGAGAGAGAATGATAGAGAGCATGAGAAAGAAAGAGGAGGGTCAGAGGGAGAAGCAGACTGCCTACTTCAGGACTCGAGCCCGATGCAAGACTCGATCCCAGGACTCCAGGATCATGACCTGAGCTGAAGGCAGTTGCTTAACCAACTGAGCCACCCAGGCGCCCTATTCCATTAATACATTTGAAACCAGGTCTAACAGTGTACATGTCAAGGGGTGTTACTGAGGCCTGTTTGTATGGAGACCCTGTATATTCCAATTATCTCAAGATGTTTCATGACATTCTTGAAGCCAAATTAAACTCCATCTACATTAGTATCTCAGCATATTTCAATTCTTCCCTAATGCCCATATTATAAAATTCCATAAAAATGAGCATCTTTTAGAACTTCATTGACTCTATGGATGAGGTTTTTTTTTTTAAAGTTTTTATTTATTTATTTGAGAGAGAGAATGAGAAAGAGAGAGAGAAAGAGAGCATGAGAGGGGGGTAGGGTCAGAGGGAGAAGCAGACTCCCTGCTGAGCGGGGAGCCCGATGCGGGACTCGATCCCGGGACTCCAGGATCATGACCTGAGCCGAAGGCAGTCGCTTAACCAACTGAGCCACCCAGGCGCCCAACTCTATGGATGAGTTCTAAAGAAGCCTGTATTATACTGAGTTTTCCTAATAGCAAACTATATATATTTAGTTTACGGGGGGGAAGTTCTAAAAGTCAAGTCTTAAGGTACGTAAAAGAATTATGAAACCAAATGAATAATGATGAAATAGAAACTGAAAAAAGCCTACAAATAACCAACTTACATGATAACCAACTTAACTGGTTTTTTAAATAGTGTGAAATAATTCCAATGTTTTCCTCTTTATGCTTCTTTTTACCCATCCTTCATAAAATATATGCCTACCCATGCCAGACTCCACCACCGCCCCTTATTTATCATAAGCCCATGCCTAGAAACTAAGATACCAGATATCTATTTCAATTTCAACTTTACTACAAGGCATCTGCCTATTTTAAAAGTTCATCAAAGGAAAAGTTCCCTTCAATCTCAAAAGAAAAGAATATAATAATCTGTGTTAGCCATTAGTCGAAAAGAACACAGTATAATTAGCAGAGACTTGCTCTCTGAATCACTCTGTCAGGAGTTCCATCCAATCCGTTACCTAACTTGGGTAAGAGCAGAGGAACTTTACCTGGCTCGGAGGTCAGCCACGTGATCAGTCATCTGCCCCAGCATTTTACAGGTTCCCAGGATCTCCCTGCGTTCTTTGCCTGCACAGAGCTCACCAACTTTTCCAGCTTCATCTAAGATCTGTCTGATGGCCTGCTCACCGGCATCCCCTAAAATAAAGAGATATTCAATATCTACACTGTTGATGCATTAATTATTTAGGAAGGATGTTTTACAAGTCGTTTCATTCATGAAGGAATGGATGATTTTAAACGGCAAGACAAGTGAATAGAAGACAATACATCTGATCACTAACAGCCAAGCAGTGCCCTTAAACCAGAGGGTGAGGTTTCAACCACAGATACTTCTAAAAAAGATACTTGGAATCATATCCATCTGAAGATGATAAGCAGCTTGTGGTAAGAATATGGATGATGAAAATAGGCCCTACTCATTTAATACTACTTAGCACCTCTAACCTCCATTAGGCTTTTCACATTCATTCAAATATTAATCTAAAACTGAATATTAGATTAGAGAATCCATAAAACCTAGCTCGATAACCCATTTGGGTACATAAGTCAACTCTGCTTTCCAATTCTTATTGGCATCATCATTTAATCTGCTTAATTAAGTACTTTGTTGACATAAATGGACTCTGCCCAATGGGAACTATAAGAGTTTCTATTCAAAATAATTACCTTTCTGATTCAGAGAAGAAGTGAACCAATAATCTGGCAAAGAATGCCCAGTTCAGCCTGGCTAATTCCTCCATGAGGAGAGGTGATTAGTCTTTGTCCTTCGTCCTTTTAAGGACCAGTAATGCTTCAATTAGTCAAAACTATCAGAATATGGAGTATGCCCCTAAATGTTGCAGTAGTTATCTCAGGATTATGAGATTATGGGAAGATTTCTTTTCTTTGCTTGATTTTTAGCTTGTGACTGTATCCATTGGAAAAGAAGAACCAGAGGATTACCTGGGGAGGCACTGGGATCACGGAGCCAACCTTTGGCCTGGTTCAGCTTGGAGTCTATCGAGGCCAATGCTCTCTTCATGGCTTCAGTGTCCTTTTGAAAAGAAATACAATTATTTTCTTTGCAAAAATGGAGACACCATGATACAAAGTATGACAGGGAAAAAGTTATAGCACTTAACATACAGTAGCTAAGGTAGTCCTACAACAGCCTTGAAAATACTCTCATCACACCAGAATGCTTATTTCTGTCAAAATGCAGCATGGTGCATGCAAATCTTCAGTTAATTCTATTTTGTTTTCTGGTCTATTGCTAAACTGTGAAAACTGGTAAAAATCACTCAAGCCAAGAGATGCTTCATGTCTGCAGCAGGAAAAAGCCCTGTTGTCACATGCCTCATTATCAGCCTTCCACTCCACATTCATCTGCCGCAGCCCTGGCACAGCCCTCCCTGCATCCAGGAAGCCTCATTAGCACGTGGCGCCACAAATCACAGGTTCTCTTACATCTCGCTCTGAAATACACAAACACTGGATGATGCTTCACGGTACTGAATTAATCTGAAAAACTTGGAACTACTGCTTGGAAAAAATGGGAGAATTTTAATCTAGCAATTTAGTTTTAATTCCACAAATAAACCGCTCCATGTAACACAAGAAAAAAAGTGTTATTGTGGCCTTCCCTGCCACCCTCCCCATCCTCCTCATTCTTAGCTCCCTTACCATCCTAACCCGGGAGAAGAGGCAGGATAAAATAAGTGGGTCTCAGCTGATTGTTTGCAATCAGGATTCATAATGGCTAGTATTAAACCCAGGACACAGCATGAAAAGCTGAAGCAGACTAAAAACACACCAACTGTTTGATGAAGTTTTTAAAATATAGAAAAATGTAGAGAACAATATAATCAATACTCATGTGTTCACCCCACAACTGACAGGCTGGCTATCTCGTAAATCTCTATGTAAACACCTTAAAAGACAAATGAGTGGGTGGCTTAGTCAGTTAAGCGTCTGTCTCTTGATTTCAGCTCAGGTCATGATCACAGGGTCCTGGGATCAAGCCCCGAGTTGAGCTCCACGCTCAACACTGAGTCTGCTTGGGATTTCTTTCTCCCCCTCTCGCTCTGCCCCTCCACCCACTCACACTCTCTTTCTGTCTCTCTCTAAAATATAAAATAAAACAAAACAAAACAAAAAGACAGATGAAGTCCCTTCTGCTCTAGGGAACTGGGTCTTACAGAGTTCCGTGCATGGAAGTGCAGAGTTAACCTCTGAAATTCTAGGCAATGCCCTGAATGCCTAACTTTTTTTCACTTTCCAGTCCTGCAAAACCGGGGTTCTTAAAGGTGTTGTATCACTACTCTTCCACACGGGGGCACGAGGAGCATCCCCACTTCTAATCCAAACAAGACCCAGCACTAGGACAAAATAAGTGCGGGCAGCACTCAGAGGCTTGAGGTCAGCAGCCTGACCACAGCTTTTCCCACGTACCTATGCAAACTATAAGGACTCTCAGCTTTAGCATTTCCACCTTCCCAATCTAAACAGATACAGATTCTTTTAACCTCGGCTATCAAAGGCTCTAAATAGCAAAATTCTCAGTCACAGCAACTAAAGAGAAATGAACTAAATTACTGAAAAAAATGTAAACAAAATATTTTTTATTACCAAGTTATATGGAATTATGGAGGCTATCCCTCAATAGAAGGCAGAGAGTATCTATTTTGAAATCCATTTATAATCAGTACAAGTAGACAAATGGCATTTTTAAGTGCTTTTATTCTCAAATGGCTTAAATATCTTCTCCTCCTCCATCTTGTCCTACATTAATCTACACAGCAAACCCTGCCTTTAGAAGTCAGCTTTCACTTGATTCCAGATTAACAAGGCCCAAATCAATACCTTTTTTTAAAGAGGCTCAGGCAACTCCCAACCTCAGAGAATTAGATAGCCCTTAGGGTCTAACATAAGTTACAGGACTTTGTCTACGTACAGGAAAAAAAAAAAAAACAACTTCACAATCTCTTATTAGGGAAGTATGTGCATATACTCTAAAGAGAAATTATACCCATGTAAAAATAATTTAAAATCTGTTAACCATTTCTCTAATACGTTATTATTTTTTAGAGTGAAAAAAAAAACCGGAGATTGACTTCATTTCAAAAATCTAAATTCAAGGGGAACAAAGATCAAATATTTTGTGTGTCTACTCTAGCATTAAGGGCTACTATTTGGGGGCGCCTGGCTGTCTCAGTCGGTGCAGCATGCAACTCTTGATCGTGGGGTCATGAGTTCGAGCCCCACGTTGGATGTGGAGCCTACTTAAAAAAAAAAAAAAATCAAAAAGAGACAAGGCTACTAGTTTGGAAACTAACTTTGAGGATTTCTTGCATGTTAGGTTCTGTTTTAGGTATTGTTTCCCCTCATTATTTCATTGAACCTCAAATTTAAATATAATTTAATTTTACAAATTAAGAAACAAGGACTCAGTCCTACAAACCCAACTGATCTCAGGTTTGCTGGCACCAAACCTATCTATTTCATATTAAATGAAACTCGTGAATTTCTTCTTTTACCAAGAAGAGTTGCTGAAGATTCTTCTAACCCTTTGTAATAGTCAGCAAGATTTTGCCTTTTTGATTTTGGCTTTGGTTAATACTGACCAGAAAATAAACTCTAGAAATCAAAATCCTAATCCTCACTACCCAAAATGACTTATTTTATTCTTCATTGCCCCAAAATGACTGAAACATAATGAAAAAAGTAGCTTTGCTCTATTCTGTATCCTCAAAAATCATTGCTTTTTTTTTTTCCCTAATAAAGCATGAATGGCCACCACACTTCAAGGAAAGAATCTAATTCTCAGGAAGTGAGTAATTTACTCCTGAGTGGGAAATGATGTGGCCTCAATAAGTTAAAATTAAGAGGTGCTCATTTTCCCCTAAAAATGACCCACAGCAAAGTTGAAATGAAGCTGCATTTTTTAAACTGGGAATTTTAGGTACCAAAGTTTTTAAAAGCATGAATTTTAGACAATTTTGATGATAAAACAATAACTGAAAGGACCATCTTAGATTCTTTCTGGAACAGAGAAAGTTTTGAATACTCATTTAAACCCATTACACTTTAATGTCGTATCTATTAAAATAAAAATGTCCACGGGAACAGATATTTTGGTCTTCTAAGAATCTCATATATACTTCTTTTGAAGGGCAGTATTTATTATGGAATTGACAGAACTGTCATAAGCAGCATAAGAAGTATATTAATACTGGATATGGTTATAAACCAATTCACTGAACAACTGAGACTAGAAGTCAATTTTGAGATATATTTACAAAGCGTGAAAATAACCGTAATCCCATGGTCAACCATACCATGTGTCACAAAGCTTTCAGTTAAACCATGTCAGGCCTAAGTGCCCAGAGTACAATCTGGGTATGAAATACAAGAGAAAAAAAATCTTCATTTGAGTATTTTCTCTGTAAAATCTCAAATTTGGGAAAGAGAAAAGTCTCCATCAATCTCTTCTCTGGGTTTTTGTTGTTGTTGTTGTCGTTGTTCTTAAGATTGAGTGTAAAAAAAAGACCGGATCTAGGCCTGCAGCTTTGGGGACAGCTGGTAGGGATCTGGTCACCTCCCCCAAGGTCC
The DNA here is from genome assembly GCF_009762305.2 of Zalophus californianus. Taxonomy (NCBI): domain Eukaryota; kingdom Metazoa; phylum Chordata; class Mammalia; order Carnivora; family Otariidae; genus Zalophus; species Zalophus californianus. The sequence continues at coordinate 34,712,848 of NC_045609.1, read as the reverse complement.
CTCTTACAGTAAAACTCTTAGGAGTTCAGGTTTTAAATGAAAAAACCACACTGGTTTGGCTCTGTCCCACGCACACCAAGAGGTAGAAAGACAACCTTAAAAGAACTCCTTTCTACATCCTCTCCCAGGAACTGAAACACTCCTGAAACGTAATAGAGAGTTAGATCTAAAGAACACTGAATAGTACTGAGAACCACGGAGTTCCTCCTAGAGATAATTAAAAGGAACTTCAGAAGAAAAAGTGAGGTCCTACAATGCCAGCTTCTAGAAAATTTTCAATAAGGGACTAAGGACTCCCTCTTGTTTGCTGCCCAACCTACTCTCCCCTCCCCACACTCCACACTCTGTTCCATTCCTGATGGCATTTCCACCCCTTAATCAGTGTTTTTAAAAAAGATGTTTCTGGAAAGAATAAACCGGGAAGTAGAACAAAATCTTACAAACTACACTGAAGTGACAAAAGAAAGTTGTCTACCCCTGAGACCTCAGGTAAGTTACCCTCCCAGGCTTCAGTTCCTCATCTTTAAGAATACCTTCCCAGCTCTAAAATTCAATGCCACTTATATGCAGACAATCAGATGTACCAACTGAAAGATCACTTGGATCAGAAGGGAAATGTCAATTGTTTTAATATTTTGGGCTTTTCTCCAATTTGAGGGGAGGGGCTAAAATATCATAAATGCCTGAATTAACTATTTATCTCAAACTCCAAGAGATAAGTCCTTTACTGTATTAGCTGCTAAAATAAAACACTCTAAGACTCATTAAGAAGTTCACATAGTGTCAAATCACTATGTGTACACCTGAAACTAATATAACATTGTATGTCAAATATATTCCAGTAATAAAAATAAAACACCTAAAGGAGAATCATTTTAATTAACTGATTCAATCTTAAATCATGTTTCATTTTCATAGTAGACATTCTAATAATAAAGAAAAACACCTCACATGCTTATTTTTTCAAAAATGAAATAAAAAAATCAACACTTAAACCTCAGCCATCTGTAGTAGTTAAGAGCAAGTATTATAGGCTGATGTGTTCTATCCAATATTTCCTTCTTTGGTAGAGTACAGAAATTTTCTGTGCAAGACATCTGAGTCAGTCACCACATTTACCCCACCACCAGCCTAGGCCCACAGCGGCAGGGATCCACCACAAGAACTAATTCTGAATAACAGCATGTAATGACTCAAGGTACAATTTGTAGGAGCACCTACGGAGTGTTCAAAAAATTCTTAGCTTAAAATTTTTCTCACTTCCTCTTAAATCTCAGCATGCATCAAGAAACAATATAAATACAAAAAAAAGAGAGAGAGAGAGATTAAGTATAGATTGCTAAATTTACAAAGGGCAGAATTAGAATTGTGTTTAATTCACAAATTTGTTTCGTAATGTACCCTAAATTAATTTTTAATGATCACCATACAATGACTGCTGATTTCAGGAGGGGGAAATTGTTATTTTCAAAATAAAATGAGGCATTTAAACTCAAAGTACTTTTAAATGTGTAAATCTGTAATTTGAACGTAGGTATAAAAGGTAAAACAATCAGCTACTGTATTGCCTCTTTAAAAACTTAACTTATTCGGCAAGACGCGCTTTTTACCAAAAATTGTTTCCACTTACTTTCTTCCCCCACTTTTCTAGAGGAACCATCACTTTCCAGGAGGAAACTGCACCAATGGGGAAGCATGAAACAAGTATGGTAAGACAAAGTTAATTCTTAATTGGTAGGGTCAAGAGGAGGAAAAGCATGTGTTAAATAGAATGGGGACCCAGGCCACAGACAGACACAAGGTCTGATTAATTCACTGCTTACAGTCGAGCAGTGAAAGAGCGTAATGCTACTAAACTGAAAAATAACCAAAATTCTAGTTACCCGTTTCCATTTTCAAGGTAAAAATTTTTTTCTAATTATTCTTGCAACTAATAAAAACAGTCACACTTAAGGGGTAGGGGGAAGTAGAGTGGATGGGTGGGAAGTAACTTCTGTCATGTATATCTTTGTATAGCATTTTGATTTTTGAACCAGGTAAATGTATAACAAAAGCAAAATGAGATTTAAAAATAAACATTTCTTGTTTGTTCTGATGTCATTATGTACTTGAGCTTCTTTGGGCTGAACTAATTTTTTTTACTTTCTTTCATTCTGACAATTAAGTTTTGCAACACCCATTACAGTCTGGTTCCTTCCAGATCAGCATGAAACCGAGACAGCTATAAGCATGTACACAGCATCTCTCAATGGCACTGGCACAAAATAAAGCTCAGCAACCCCTATTTACTAAATGATGGATAACTTTTCCCCTCCAAACATTGAAAAACATTGAGCAGGAGATTTCCTGCTCTGCTTTTTTGCTATTTCTCATCTGCTAGAAGCAAAGGAGAGAGAATAAGGAAAGAGATTAGGTTAGGGAAAGGTGAGGTCATGGAGAACCACGGCTGATTCACAGCTTGGCAGAACATGCAGTGAACCACGGACTGAAGTTAGGAGAAACTTTAGATACACTTAACTTTTTCCCTTTTGATTTTGAAGGCTAGGACAGGTGCCCCATCTAAACTCCTAAACCTATTCATTTTCACAATGGGTTGAAAACCTCAATGACACATCTCCAAAAGCAAAATTCTAGAGCCTGCAAAGGAGACTGGGAGGAAATGCAAACAGAGAGATGACATTGGCTGGGAGTTTCATTCCCCAAGAGCAGGGTCCACACAGGTCACCTGGAGAGAAACTTGCCCCTCAAATGAAGTCAGTAGGAATGACCAGGCCAAATGGTTCTCAGGAGCCTGTTCAAAAAGATGAAAGCACCCACCAAATATAGAAAGCCTGATATCCCCTTGTAATGTTTTTTCTTCTGCTTTCCCCAAAGAAATCACTCAATATGAGCCAGAGTCAGTCTGCCCGGCACAGCCCCGAGTCCCAGATGAAATGACATTCTGACACATATTCAAGCACAGTGTTACACACCGGCACACGGAAAAAGGCACAGCACACAGCACAAGAAAACCTCACAGACATGCTTTTTTCTCTTTTGAAGCAAAAAAGAGACGAGACGGCAAGAGAAAGCTTACCTTCTAAATGTGAGAAAAAGAATAAAACAAACAAGAGAACAAAAAAAGATGCATAAAGAAGTCATAACAGGGAAGTGAAAGTTGTCAAATATGCAAAAGCAAAATTAAGTAAAATACCAAAGACTTAAAATGATTTCACCATCTAGATTTAAAACACAGTCTTAAAACTCGTTCAAGAACTTTGTGCCTCTGTGAACAAATCCAGAGTTAAGAGAAGCTGATTTCCTTCTGCATATTTAGATTCACTTTCTGGGCAATGTGATTTTCAGACCCCAGCTTTGACCTTACCTTCCTGGTGTCCTGGAGAACAAACACAGCCCTACTGGGTACCCAATGGAAGTCATACTACAAATCCCCTCTTTGCTACCAGTCTGCTGGGGAGCCCTGGAAATATCATTTGGGTCCCACATGGGGAAGCTGGATCCTGCAGACAGTGTGTTTCCCCCACTGCTCATATCTTGGGCTCCTACGAGGAGAGTGTAAACACAAATGCCTCTGTTCTCCCAGTCACTAGACAGAGAGAAGTAGACCAGAGCAGCAATAATATAAGACCACGGCTGCAAGGCTCTGGAAGGAATCCACCAACCCTTTTGGAGGCCAGGAGAAAATTCTAGATAAAGGGTGAGGGGACCCCTCAAAACTCATTGACGAATGTGAAAACTATATTTTAATTAAGCTTTCCTTAAGGAAAATGGTATGACAAATGGACACACCTAAAAATGCCAGGAGTTTCCTCTGTAGATTTCTTAGGTCAGAGGTTGGTTAAGGAAAAGTTTCCATAAAGTTCGGTCACAGTCATGTTCTGTATCTTACTCAGTCACCTAGCAACAACCATCCACATAAAAAGGCAGGGTTCCCACCCAGGGGAGTATACACCATATAGGAATTCCTCCACCAGACCCAATGAGTGTCCAGCTTGAAGAAAAAGCTACACGTCTCAGCCTTCAACCCCACAGACCTACTTATTTGTTCTAGCTTGGGGCAAAGGAAGTTTGCAAAAGCAGCAAGTAACCCATGAAACCCATGAAAAGTGAAGTAGAAATTATTTCATAATACCTGCAGGGTCTTACGCTACCCACAATTACAAGATAAAGTGTGAGGGGAGAATTCAGGAGTTAGCTTATTTCTCCTCCAGTAACACTTACCTTGCTGGCCCAGGCATCTTCATCCCAAGAAGTGAGTTGTAATACACGAATGATCTCATTAATTTCAGCACTCATCTTCTCTACAGTAAAATTGCGGTTTTTCAAAGCTTCTTCTATTCCTTGGTTTTTTGAATTTTTAGTTGTTACAAAAATCTTCATAGCTGTAAAAATAAACAAACGATGAGAAACTAAGCTTGGAATTTAATCTTGCTGTATAACAACATTCACACAAGATGTTCCACACTTCGAGTGCATGTTCTGGGTTTCTTAGGTCTTAAGAAGAATATACTAGGCTGGCTCAGTTGGTAGAGCATGTGACTCTGGATCTCGGGGTTGTAGGTTTGAGCTCCACATTGGGTGTAGAAATTACATAAAAAAATAAAACCTTAACAACAACAAAAAAGAATATATTAAAAACAAAACAAAACAAAAAACACTGCAAGTGTGCCAATAAAGTTCTAATATCAGCAACTTTAAGGTACAAGACATCATTAAAACATGATCAGGGAGCTAATTTAACATGCGTATCCTGAGTAGCTACAATCACAAAATATCCAATATCTTTCTAAATCACTTATCATACCAGCCCTGACACTGGCCCCATCTAACACACACCTAACAGGACAAGATGAAAACAGTAAAACTCTAACTGGAGTATCCTGCTGCACCCAATCCTAATGGAAGATCCCAAAGTGTCAAGTTTCTCTTCCAGAATTTCTCTCATCATGTAGCAGGAAATTTCTAACCCCCAAGAGTAAAGAAGAAAACAATAATAATTTGAAGCACAGGAGAAAGAGAATATCTTCTCAGGAAATAACTGAAATTGTTAAAACAAAGACTGATCAACACTTTATTGAGTTACCCAGATGAGAAAGAAATCTTACTCCCAAACCCCTTTATCTCATGGAACAACTGGCCTCAAAAACATATTTCCCATGGAGATTTTAAGACTCTACTCACAAATGTTTTTGCTTTCTAGTTCATTTAAGGGCTTTCTGAGCTCTTACCTTCACCTCTCCTTTTCTAGCTACTATCTGAAATGACAAAGCAGGGAGGTAGGAGCTGGGGGTGACAGTGACATGCCTCGTAAGCTTCTGAAAATAGAGCTGCCCTCTGATAGTTAAACTAATTAACCCTTAACTGGATTAAGATAACTTATGTAAACCATGAGGTGTCTGGTACATACTAGAGACCCAATGAGTACAGATCCCTTTTGCTAGCTGAGACAGCAGCCACCAGGCTCTACCCAGTAGGGAAGGGGTCCCATGTGGTATAGACTACCAACTCTGTAATGCAGAGAACAGTTAAATTTCTTTTAGGAAAAACAGTGTTAGCATAACACTGAAAGGGTCTTTGGGTTCACTTCTTTATCCTATAATGCTCTATAATATCCATGCCAGCTCCTAATTTCTTTTCATAATACAAATAAAAGTGTAAAAATTCCTATGTCCAAGGGCCGGCTGGGTGGCTCGGTCAGTTGAGCGTCTGCCTTCGGCTCAGGTCATGATCCCAGGGTCCTGGGACCGAGCCCTTCATCGGGCTCCCTGCACCGTGAAGGGCCTGCTTCTCCCTCTCCCACTCCCCCTGCTTACACTCGCTCTCTCTCTCTCTCTCTCTGTCAAATAAATAAAATCTTTTAAAAAAAAATTTCTATGTCCAAGACTAAAGGTTCTAGATATCCCACCTCCCAGCAAAGGGGCCTACTAGAACTTCAGCACAGAGCGAGGCAACAAGAAGGGCAGTTTCAAACAAGGAACAGGAGCCGGAGAGCATTTCGGAAGATGAATACTGGTTCTTAGCCAATCAGCTGCAGCCATCAGGTAGCACCCAATCTATCAGGCCTCGTTTTTACCCTGCCTGAAGGACATGCAACTAAGCAGTAAAAGAAAATTAACATCAGAGTTTAGAATACGATGACTTCTGTTCTTTTTTTTTTTTCCTGTAAGACCAGGTACAGGCAGAAAATACCTGAAATGAGAACTGGCAGCAACTCCTTCACGGTGTTCATGGAGTTCACCAACATCACTCGGTGTTCCTGGTGAGTCAGTTCCTGCTGCCTCTCATCAATCATCTTAGCCATCTTTGTCATTCCTGGGGCACAAGGAATAAATTGTGCAGGGGGAAGAGTGAAACGTTCCAGACTCTGGCATTCTGAGCCTAAATCCATTATGAACGACTATGAAAATCCGAACTGCCCAGAGAACTATCACTGAACTGTAGCATTTATGATACAGAATCTTCTGGACAGGTCAAACTTAATGCAACTTCATTCATTTCAATTGAAAGTAATTTATTAAATGTAAATCCTAAATATGACATCATTTTCACACGTTTGACATAAATACATTCACAAACACAAAAACATACTGAAAAAACAAATATATATTTGTTTTTTTGTTTACATATATATATTTGTTTATATATATATTTGTATATATACCAGGTTCGTGTCACGTTATCTGGCCACTGCGCCTACGTAAGCATCTCATGTGAGCCTAGTACTGAGAAGCCAGTGGCTGAAGAAAATCTTAAGAATTACAACAATGTGTTTTGTTTTCATCTTTATATTTTTCTGTTCTTTCCAATCTGTCCAAAATAAGCATGTACTATTTTTATAATTAGAAACAAACAAAAATTTTATAAAAATAATTACAGTTAGGACAGCAATCAAAAGTATCTGGTGTTTTGGAATCAGCCTGCTAGCCCTTTTTGTTTACTTTGGTTATTATTCAAAGGTGCTATGTGATTCTCTACAGCTTTGGTTTTCAAACTGCTCATAGGATTTCTTAAGGTTTCACAGATCATCAAGGGGTACCAAAGGGAGATGGAAAAGGAGGGGTTGTCCCTGCTCCATTCAGAGTAGCTCCATTTTTGTCTTTTATATGTTGAGATTCTGCCTAAGATTTTATTTGAAGAAATAAACTTCTTTTCCCAATGCTATGGGAAAGTTTAAAGAACACTGCTCTAAAGGCATTTCCTGCTGATCTTCAATGATGGCTCAGAGAAATTCTTAAATGCCATAAGTTTACAGAATGACTGTATCGGAACCTCATGAAAACACTGTTAAGAATCATTTTACCTAATACAAAAGACTTTTATGAGGTGGTATGCGATCTTTAATACTGACAAGTTAAACATCTGATGTTTGGTCTCAATCATACTTTAAGAACCCTCCAGTTCATGTTACATGGCTCTAACAGAAAAAGCTGGTATCTGTTCATGTATTTTGAATATTCAGTTCTCAGGTGACTAAACAATCATTTCAAAAAGAGATTTAGTCACAGTTCTTCTCTCCTTCTAGGTCTGATTATATTATGCAGCCTCGGGCTAGGGCATGAATCCATAATAGTAGGCGGGCTAATTAACGAGCTAAGAGGTCATTAAAGAGCTACAGGCTAGCTGGCAGACAGCGAAGGAATGCTGTATAATGTGGAATGGAGAGGTCAGAATTCAGGGTGGCCTTAAGCATTACAGTGATAGAAAAGTATTTCCTACATTCTCCAGCAACATTTGCAATGTCTAGTTTAATTCATTAGGCAGGGCCAGGATTTGTAGAAAGCAAATTCAGCTTTCAGAGACAATGATATCTCAAGTAGAAACCCAGCGTCAGCTCCATCAAAAGAGGAGATACACCTCAAAGCCCAATGCATCATTACTTATCTTCTGCAAAAGGCAGGGGGGAGTCCTCCTTCCACCTTGATCAGACCTAGACAATCCATAAAAACATTTTATTATAAAAACTGGACATGACTAACCTGGTCCAAGATTCTTTGTGTAGGTGACCAAATCTTCCATAGTTTCCACCACCTCTGCCACTGTAAGATATTCCAAAATTCCTTTGCAAACTCTAATAATTTTACGAACCTGAAAATGCATTTCAGTTTTTAGTCAAGTGAGTGAATAATAAGTGGAAAACATGCTAATTCAGCTGGGTAGCTATTCAACATTTTCTCATTCTAAATCATCACCAATCCTCCATTATTACCTTCAAAACTATCTTTAAGACTTTTGTCTGGAAGAGGTCTGCATGGGCCTCAGATTGCCTACCTCAGCCTCATCGAAGGTGAGGAGCAGGTCTGATGTGCCAGAGAGGATGCCCCTTGACCCATCGATTAGATAATCTCGAGCAGGCACCGAGTAAGGGTCTGACTGAAGCATCTGGGCTGCCTGGACAAGCTTGGTGCAAGCATTCTCAACCCTGTGGGGAGGAACATGGAGTTAACTCCCTGGCAGAACCAAGCAGAAGAATAGAAAATGCAAATGTAAAGAATGTAAAGGGACATATTCACATTTTTTTTCAGACATGGAAAACAGCCAAGACCAAGTTACAACAGGACTTAAGTTTTTAGCTCTTAAAATCTACAATTAAGGGCTACACATCCATTCATCCATCCATCCATCCATTCATTCACCTCATTCAAAGCACTAAGCCCTTGTTCTTTGTTATTTCCTGGCAACAAAAAATGATGACAAAATGTTTTAGACCTTTCACTTTAGGTTGCTATACATCTCGGCAACTCCTTTGTTTTCTTCTTTCTCACCCTATACACACTGCCATTAAAAGACACTACACAAAGAACAGAAAACCTTGACAACAGTTTCAGATTTATTATCTAGAACTAAAATGCCAAAGCACTGGGTTAAGTGAAATTTAATAATCAGATAACAGAAAGGATTAGGAGGAAACAAAAAGTATGAAGTAATGCATAAATTTCCCATTCATCTAGCTAAATGGATTTGACAAATCCACTGGACTGTTTGAAAACAAACCTATAAAACTATATTGTTAATTAAAATGTCACTAGTGGGGCGCCTGGGTGGCTCAGTTGGTTAAGCGACTGCCTTCAGCTCAGGTAATGATCCTGGAGCCCCGGGATCAAGTCTCGCATTGGGCTCCCTGCTCAGCAGGGAGTCTGCTTTTCCCTGACCCACCCCCTCTCATGTGCTCTCTCTCTCTCTCTCATTCTCTCTCTCTCAAATAAAATAAAATAAAATAAAAATAAATAAAATGTCACTGGCATTAATAACTGAACCAGTTATTGATAGTTTAATGTTAATACAGTTTAATAACACAGACAACCTGATCATATGTAACAATGAATGAAAGAATGAATGAATGAATCAGTAAAGAGCAAGACCTCATTGCTGTGGCTTTGGATCACTCTTAAAACTGGTTGTTTACTGTTCCTTTTTAAATTTTAAATTAAATTTTTAATTTAACTTATAGAGATATGTATATTCATACATATGACAGTCAGTGAAAAATCACCTTCTTTCCACTATCTCCTAGTCATTCATATTCCATCTACTTGCAACCAATGTTATGAGTCTCCTCTGTATTCTTTAAAATAAGACACTTCATGCATAAGAAACAAAAACAGGCTTCCTCCTTTTTTATACAAATAGGATCATACCAGGCATACTCTCTGCATTCTGCTTTTTCCACTTAATTTAACTTAGAGATATTCTAATGAAAGTACATAAAGAGCCTCCTCATTCTTTATTTTTTCCTCCTCATTCTTTAATACAGCTACATAACTAGTCCATAATTTATTAGCCTGCTACAAAAAAATCACCTTGAAAAATATCAATGTAAAATGTATATATCTGTAGGATACAGGCCAGAAAGGAATCGCTGAATCAAAGGTGTAGACATTTACAATTTTGACAAATGTTGCTATATTGCCATCCACAGAGGTTATTAACATCCCCCCCCCAATGGATGACAGCAGTACCTGTTTCCTCAGTCTCAACAACTTGGTATAGAATCAAACTTAAGTTTATCTTCACCAATATGAGAGACCAAAGCTGGATTTCAATATAGTTTTTTAACTAAGGTAAAATTCACATAACACAATTAGTTGCTCTAAAGGGTACATACAATTCAATGGCATTTAGTGTATTCACAATGATGAGCAACTACCACCTCTCTCGGGTCAAAACTTGTGATAACACTTCAGAAATGCACCCTGAAACATGGTATGTAATCACTCCCCATCTCCCCCTTTCCCCCATCCCCTCGTGACCACTAATTTGCTTTCGGTCTCTATGAATTTACCAATTCTGGATATATCATATAAAAAGAATCATGTGACTATGTGACTTTTTGTGTCTGGCTTCTTTCACTTAGCATAAATGTTTTCAAGGTTCATCGAGGTTATAGCATGTGTCAGTAGTTTGTTCTTTTTCATACCTGAATATTTTATTGTATGTGTATATGTAAAAATTTGAAAATTTGCTTATCCATCCATGTATTGATGGACATCTGAGTTGCTTCCACCTTTTGGCAATTATGAATAATGCTGCTACTAACATTCATACACAATTTCCATGTGGATTTAGGTTTTCATTTCTCTTGGATATATACCTACAAGTGGAAGTCTATGTTAATTTTTTGAGGAAATGCCAAACTGTTTTCCACAGCAATTGCACCACTTTACATTCCCACCAGCTTTGTAGAAGGGTTCCTATTTCTTCACATCTTTGCCAACACTTGTTATTTTTTGGTTCTTAAGGTTTTGGGGGGTTAAAGCCATCCTACCAGGTGTGAAGTGGTATCTCATGGTTCTAATGTGATTTCTTTACTGATCAAAGATGAACATCTTTTCATGTGCCTGTGGGCTATCTGTATATCTTCTTTGGAGAAAAGTTTATTGAAGTCCTTTGTTCATTTTTTAATTGGGATGTTTGTCATGTTGTTGAGTTGTCAGAATTATTCATATACTCTGGGTATTAAATCTTTATCAGATATATAATTTGCAAATATTTTTGCCTATTTTGCAGGTGCTTTTTACTCAACATAGTTTTAATTTGCATTTATTTGATTATTAATGAAGTTAAGAATATTTTTATATTTTTTAAGTTGTAAAATAAAATTATACAAACACTGTATGACCATTATGCTCAAGCAAGTATCACATATACAACAATCATACTTCAGAAATGAAATATTACCAAGTACTTTAGAAGCCCCACCTAACCAGAACTAATCATTATCCTGAATTTTGTTAATTATTCTCTTGATTTTTTTGTATACTTTCAGCACCTATCTATCCATACATACCTAAACAAGTGCCATTTAGTTTTGTCTATACATATTAAAATCTTAAATTAGTGTAACTGTACTGTTACATATGCTTTTGTTCAATATTATGATTTTGAGACCCATCATGTTGAGGACTATCGCTAATGTGTCATATTCCACTGTATGGATATACCATAATTTACCCATTCGACTTCTGATTGACATTAGAGGTATTCTAGGTTATTATATTTTTTACTGGTGTTTCTATCAATACTACTACTATGAACATTCTTATACTGGCTTCTGGTGCACACGAACAGTATATCTAGTAGTGGAAAAACTGGGTTGCAGAAAATGCTATATTCAAACTCTATCAAGGAAAGCCAGTCTTCCAAAGTGATTACACCAGTTTAATACGCGGACCAGCAGTGTTCACAATTGCTCCACAACCTTACCTTGGCATTGTAAATTTTTAATATGCCAATGCGGTCATTGTGAAATGCTAAATTATTGTGAATTTAATTTGCATGTCCCTGTTACTAATGAAACTGTTGTGGGTGGAGTGGGTTTGTTTTGTTTTGTTTTGTTTTTTAGATTTATTTATTTATTTACTTGAGAGAGAGAGAGAATGAGAGATAGAGAGCACGAGAGGGAAGAGGGTCAGAGGGAGAAGCAGACTCCCTGCTGAGCAGGGAGCCCGATGCAGGACTTGATCCCGGGACTCCAGGATCATGACCTAAGCCAAAGGCAGTCGCTTAACCAACTGAGCCACCCAGGCGCCCTGTTTTGTTTTGTTTTTTAATGTTAATGGGCCCCAAGAGTTTTGACAGGTAGCATTTTTGTTATCATCCAGCTCTAAATAATATGACATCTTTGACAATGAATTGTTGGATGTACTTTTAAAAAAAGGGGGGCTTTTCTAGTTATCTTTTTGCTATTGATTTATCATTAACTGCAACATGCCAGAGAATGTAGCCTGTAAGATAACAAGGGTTTGAATTTTGAAATGTGTTGAGGCTAGCTTGATGGCTTAACATATGATCAATTTTTATAAATTTTCTATGTGTGCCTGAAAAGAATGAGTATGCTCCAATTTTTACGTGAAATATTTTACATATTCCACTAGCTCAAGCTTGTTAATTAAAACTGTTCAAATTTTCTATATCCTTGCTGATATTTATTGTCTTTTATCAATTACTGAGCGATGAAATCTCCTACCATAACAACAGATTAGTCTATATCTCCTTGTAGTTCTATTTGTGTTATATATATATATATATATATATATATATATATATATATATATATATATATATATTGAAGCTAACTTTTTAGGTACATATAAATTTACAATTATTATATAACCTGAACCTATTTATCATATGTAACACCTCTCTATATCTCCCATGTTTGTTGCCTTAATGTCTAATTTGTCTGACATTAATATTGCAAATCAGTTTTCTTTGACTATTTTCAATTTCTCTGTCATTGTGTTTTAGATGTATCTTTTTAAATAACATATAGCTACATATTTTTAATCCAGTTCAGGAATTTTTAACTTAATGATTTAGCCCATTTAAATTTATTAATATTACTGGTATATTTAGAATTATTTTCTTTTTTTTCCAAGATTTTGTTTGTTTATTTGAGAGGGAGAGAGAGAACAGGGGAGGAGAGGGAGAAGCAGACCCCCTGCTGAGCAGGGAGCCCAACTTGGGGGCTCAATCCCAGCACTCTGGGATCATGACCTGAGCAGAAGACAGACGCCCAACCGACTGAGCCACCCAGACACCCCATCCTTTTTTTTTTTTTTAGAATTTTTTTTTTTTTATTAGAGAGAGAGAAAGAGAGGGAAGGGCAGAGGCACAGGGAAAGAGAGAATCCTAAGCAGGCCCCACACCCAACACAGAGCCTGACTCGACGCTCAATCCCACAACCCTGAGATCATGATCTGAGCGAAAACGAAGAGTCGGGGACCTAACCAACTGAGCTGAGCCGCTCAGGTGCCCCTAGAATTATTTTTATATCTTATTATTTATTTTCCATATAGCCTGTAATTTTAACATATTTTTCCCCTTTTTTGGGGGGGGCAAGGAGAAGATTGCTAGTTTTTTCTACCTTTTTCTTATTCCCTTTACAATTTTAAAGGTTATACACTCTGTGCTTTTTGTGGTTACCTTAAATACTTCAGCATGCATACTTGGCGTGTTAAAAATCTAAAATAAAAGCTGTCCTCTTAACACAGCTGGCAGTTCATCAGTCTCATAAAAATCTAAAATGAGTCAATATTTTTACCTTCTTCCCAAACAAAAAATGATCTTAGGATACTTAATTCCCAATCATCCCTTTCCTGACCTTTATGCTACTGTTTTCAAGTTTTGTTTTGTTTACATTGTTTTCATGTATAAAATGTTGTATCTTTCATTTTAAACCTTTAAATCTTGTTATATTTTACATTATTATACTATATAAGTCAAAGTTTGTTTATATTTACCAACAAAGTGTCCCATATTTTGGATAATCATTCCCTTGTATATCTCAGGCCTTACATCTAGAATCATCTGATGCTGTCTGAATTACATTCTTTAGAATTTCCTCTTAAGAGAATGCTGGTGACAAAATGTAACCATTTTTGTTTGTTTGAAAATATCTATTTTGCCCTCTACTTCAAAGACTATTTCAGTAGTACAGATTTCTAGGTTGACAGCTGTATTATTGCACATTGAAGGTATTATTTCACTATGATGTAAAAAAAGAAGCAGAAAAATATATGATGACAGAAGCAGAGGTAAGTGCAACCACTCTGAAAAACAGTATGGAGGTTCCTCATAAAGTTGAAAATAGAGCTACCATATGATCCAACAATTGCACTACTGGGTATTTACCACAAAGATACAAATGTAGGGATCCCAAGGGGTACGTGCACCCCAATGTTTATAACAGCAATGTCCACAATAGTCAAACTGTGGAAAGAGCCAAGATGTCCATCAACAGATGAATGGATAAAGACGATGTGGTATATATACACAATGGAATATTATGCAGCCATCAAAAGGAATGAGATCTTGCCATTTGCAATGACGTGGATGAAACTGGAGGGTGTTATGCTGAGTGAAATAAGTCAGTCAGAGAAAGACATGTATCATATGACCTCACTGATATGAGGAATTCTTAATCTCAGGAAACAGGCTGAGAGTTGCTGGAGTGGTGGGGGGTGGGAGGGATGGGGTGGCTGGGTGATGGACATTGGGGAGGGTATGTGCTATGGTGAGCGCTGTGAATTGTGCAAGACTGTTGAATCACAGATCTGTACCTCTGAAACAAATAATGCAATACATGTTAAGGAAAGAAAAAAAAAAGAAGATAGCAGGAGGGGAATGGGGGAAAGGGGGGAAATCGGAGGGGGAGACGAACCATGAGAGACGATGGACTCTGAAAAACAAACTGAGGGTTCTGGACGGGAGGGGGGTGGGGGGGATGGGTTAGCCTGGTGATGGGTATTAAAGAGGACACGTTCTGCATGGAGCACTGGGTGTTATGCACAAACAATGAACCATGGAACACTACATCTGTGGAGCACTGGGTGTTATGCACAAACAATGAATCATGGAACACTACATCAAAAACTAATGATGGGGCGCCTGGGTGGCTCAGATGGTTAAGCGTCTGCCTTCAGCTCAGGTCATGATCCCAGGGTCCTGGGATCAAGTCCCGCATCGGGCTCCCTGCTCCTTGGGAGCCTGCTTCTCCCTCTGCCTCTCTCTCTCTCTGTCTCTCATGAATAAATAAATAAAATCTTTAAAAAAAATTAATGATGTAATGTATGGTGATTAACATAACAATAAAAATTTTAAGAAAAAAAAAAAGCAGCAGAGGTAAGAGTGATGCAGGGCTACAAGCCAAGGAATTTGAGCAGCTTCTAGAAGCTGGAAAAGGCAAAGAAACAGATTCTCTAGAATCTCCAGAAGAAACACAATTAACCCATTTTGGACTTCTGAACTCCAGAACTGGAAGACAAAACATCTGTGTTGTGTTTGTTACAACAACAATATGACACTGGCCTCCAACTGAAATTTGCCAGACATTAAATAGGCATGAAAACACCACCCACAATGAAAAGAAAAAAAATAATTCAAAAACAACCCAGAAATGACACAGATGATAGAATCAATAGACAAGAATGTTAAAACCATTATTACAACTGTATTCCATATGTTCAAAAGCTAAAGGAAAGTTTGAGTATATTTTTTTAAAGATTTTATTTATTTATTTGAGAGACAGAGAATGAGAGATAGAGAGCACGAGAGGGAAGAGGGTCAGAGGGAAGAGCAGACTCCCCGCTGAGCAGGGAGCCCGATGTGGGACTCGATCCCGGGACTCCAGGATCATGACCTGAGCCAAAGGCAGTCGCTTAACCAACTGAGCCACCCAGGCGCCCGGAAAGTTTGAGTATATTAAATAGATAAATGAAAGATATAAAAACAAGCCTCAAACACAACAACTGGAAATGTGTCTCAGATACAAAAATACACTCAATAAATTACTAGCAGATAAGATACGTCATGAAAAAAAGATCAGTGAAATTCAAGTCATAGCAATTAAAATTATCCAAAATGAAACAAGGGAGAAAAAAAGACAAAAAAAATGAACAGATCATCACTGAGCTGTGGTACAACTCTAAGCAGCCTGATATATTTGCAATTTGAGTCTCCAAAAGAGAGGAAGGAGGGAGACAGAAAACAATATTTGAAGAAATGATGGCCAAAATTTTTCTATATTTAATGAACACTATAAAGCCCCAGGTCCAAGAAGCTCAATAAACCCCAAGCACAAAAAATATCAAGAGAACTACAACAAGGCACATCATAAATTGCTTAAAGGAACATAAATAAAATTGCTTAAAAATCAAGATTAAAGAGAAAATATTAAAAGTAGCAGGAGAAAAATGACACTTTAAATACAGAGGAACGAAGAATAACAGACTTCTCACTGGAAACAATGCAAGCCATAAGACAGTGAAGTACTGAAAGAAAAAAACAAACCTGTCAACCTCAAAAATCTATACCCCAAAAAATATGCATTTCAAAAATTAAGGTGAAATAAAGACTTTTTCAGATATGTAAGAGCTGAAAGAGTTCATCAGCAGCAAACCTGAACTATAGGGTAAATTAAAGGAAATCTTCAGGAAGAAGAAAAATTATACCAGATGGAAACTTGGATTTACAGGGGGAAAAAAAAATGACAACTAACAAACAACAAAATGTTATAAATAACTAAATGTTAACTATGTGAGTAAATATAAAAATAATTCTTATTATTTAAATATGTTTAAAAGACGACTAAAGAACTTTTTTAAAAATGAAGTTTCAAAAAAGTAAATTTGATTCAGCTGACTAGATATACAATAAGAACTGGCTCTGCCAATGATTATGGCAGATGTTTTCCATAAATCAAATGAACCAAAATTACATGGAAACATATTTAAGACAGGTATATAATACACAATATGGCAGAAAATACATGCTGTGCAACTAAACTTATGATTTAAAAATGTTTCTGGAATTTAAGAAACAAAACAAATGAGCAAGGGGGAAAAAAGAGAGAAACAAGCCAAGAAACAGACTCTTAACTGTTGAGAACAAACTGATGGTTACCAGAGGGGAGGTGGGGGAGGAGGGTGAAATAGGTGATGGGGATTAAGGTGTGTACTTGTGATGAGCACTGGGTGTTGTATGGAAGTGTTGAATTACTATATTGTACACCTAAAACTAATATAACACTGTATGGTTTTTTTTTTTAAGATTTTATTTATTTATTTGAGGGAGAGAGCACGGAGGAGAGGGAGAGGGAGAAGCAGGCTCCCCACTGAGCCAAGAGCATATGTAAGGCTCAATCCCAAGACCCTGAGATCATGACCTGAGCCAAAGGCAGATGCTTAACCTACTAAGCCACCCAAGGCATCCCCAAAACACTGTATGTTACCTACACTGGAATTAAAATAAAATAAAATAAATAAAAATTTGTAAATAAAAAGTTTAAAATATTCAAAAGAAGTATTTCAAAAGATCTTTAGGGACGGCCAACCACTCTTTGAAGGCCATTAGTTGAAAGAGCACTGACGTCTTGCTTCAAGATTTTTTATATCCATTCTCACTAATTCAAACACCTCTCCCTCTCTCCCCTTTTTTGCTTTACTAACCACTACTTATTCTCTCAGATTCTGCCTTTAAATGACTCTTCCTTCAGGAAACCATCCCAAATCTACAAGTACCTCTCCTATGTGCTCCCATGAGACTTATCACACCCTCTCAATTTAGTTTTCTCTATTTTCCACAAGACTCTAAGGTCAGCAAGGCCAAGAACTTTGTCTATCTTGTTCATTAATGTAGTCACAAAGCAGAATGCCTGACACATAACAAGTGTCCACTAAATAACTGCTGAATGAACAAATAAATGAATTTTCACCCAGTACAGGCCCACAGAAATCATTAACTTTAAAAAGCCACAAAACTTGATTTTATTTCCAGGTAACATGAATGCTGCTGAAATTAAAGCAAACAAACCTAAGAATCACAGAATGCAATGGTTGTGCTACACCTACTTGCAAGGATCCAGTTACTGCATAAGTGTTTCAAATGTGGGAAAAAAATAAAAAACCATCGTGGAGAAAAGAAACAGAAAAAAAAAAAAGGTTGAAAATCGAAAACCTCTGCAGGAATCAATTTGATTCTCCGACTAATGGTTCCCTTGTGTGGTAAAATGATAGGGCTAAACAGATACTGTACCATTTTTTCTACAGATGTCTTTCTAAGACATCTGATCTGTACATTAAAATTTAATGGCATTCATAAAAGCCAAACAAATCCCACCATGACTAACCAGTGGTTAGAAACAGATAGGAGTCTGTCTTGTCTGCAGAAAATGAGATTTTATTAAAACATTCAAGCTGCCTTACTTCTTAAAGCGATCTTCTACTTTTTAACACAAATCGAAATTTTTTAAAAAGCACTTTGGAGAATGACAGTAGGGAAAAAGGTCTGTTTCCTAAATAATTACATATCTTGACTATATCCTAATAATAGTGATTTAGACACTTTAAATCAATCAACTATTACAAGTTGAAAGCTTCTCTCTGCCATTGAGTCTTCAACTTAACAGAAAATTCTTATTCTGTAGATTAGTGGACCAATGACAGCCTCACAGGACCCAAAATATGTTCACTCATAACCCACTAATCCATTCTTTCCAGGATTACATGTCATATAACTTGATACAATTTAAGATATATGAAGATCCCAGGGGCACCTGGGTGGCTCAGTCGTTAAGCGTCTGCCTTCGGCTCAGGTCATGATCCCAGGGTCCTGGGATCAAGCCCCACATCGGGCTCCCTGCTTGGTAGGGAGTCTGCTTCTCCCTCTCCCACCGCCCCTCCCCTCACTTGTGCTCTCTCTCTCGCTCTGCTCTCAAATAAATAAAATCTTAAAAATAGAGATTGTCATAAGTCATTTTTAAAGGTTCTACTAGACCGCATCCAATCTTAAATTCCTTTAGTTTAATTCTTTCATATATTTGTTCCTCTAACTATTGAGGACCTGCTACATGATATATGAATCCTAGGTATACAAAGTATTTTTAAGTCCCTACCTTTGGAGGGTTACCACCTCCGGAGGAGAAGACATACATGTAAACAAAAATACATTAGTATTTAGAAGTACATCCAGCACATAACAAGGGGACATAAGAATGGAAATAGTCATTTTTACCTGAGAGGTTAATAAAGTGTTGATGGGGAAGGTGGAGACAACATTGCTCCTGTCTCAGAAGCTCAGCACTACTTATAAAGATGATCCTCTGCACAGCATCTCTTTGAGTTCTTTATCCAATGGAATAAATCTCTCTCTCACACACACACACACACACACACACACACACACGTCCTTTCTGCGAAAAATAACATGCATTTGCCATAGACCTGGTTTGACTAGAGAGGGCAGTCTACTATCACAAAGTGCAGGTAACTCACTCACTCTGAAGCCACACAATCTCAGTCAGCTCCTGTAAAAATCACCTAGCAAATGCCAGCTCACTGATTTAGCAGAGGAAAGTAGAGCTCAGAGCTTTGGAACAAAATACTGTAAAGGGAACAGTGTGCTGGGCCTATTTAGACATATACTGCTCCATAATATAAAACGGAAAAGCTCTCTGAAACATTCAACAAGTTAAACTTCACCCCACCACAAACAAACAAACAAACAAACAAACATATTGGGGGGCAGGGGAAATGATCCTATGTCAAAATCCCCGTTTTAATATAATCTGAACTTAATCAGTTTAGCCATTTAGGCTATACACACTGTCACACACACACACACACACACACACACACACGCACGCACGCATTCTGTTTGCTAAAGACTGAGGTGCTGTGGAGCAGAACACCTGAAAATCTGATTTCATGGAAGTTGGATTACCCTGGAGCACACCCAAAGAAGCAGGTGTTTACATTTTGGACCTGTCCTTTCAAGAGAGAGAGTTGGTCAGGCCACAAGCATATCAATCACACAAAACAACATTTGGAAGATAGGAAGGCAACAGGCCAAAGAAGAACATGATCACCTGGTCGGTGAGGCTTTCCCCCCTGTGGCCACTGCACCCAGCACCTCCATCACCGCCATTTCCTACCAGGCTGGCATTGGCATAATTATTTGGCAGGCAAAATTGACTGTCAAGGCTCTTCCTGCTCTTATCTCAATCCTTGTTGAGACTTCTTTTCCTTCCCATCTGTGTAGGGTCTCTCAGAGGTCAAAAAAGGCCCAGATCACTTCCAAGTTTGAGAAGCCCATCATATTTCAAAATTAAGAAATGCAAAAACAGGGTAATAAAAACGGTGGTACACTTAAGTGTACATTTAATCATTTTAAATGCATGATAAACACGTTCTTTTAAGATTTTATTTACTTGAGGGGGGAGCACAGGAGGAGGGAGCAGAAGAGGGAAAGAATCCCAAGCAGACTCCATGCTGAGCCCAGAGCCTGACACAGGGCTCCATCTCATGACCCTGAGATCATGACCGGAGCTGAGACCAAGAGTCAGATGCTTAATCAACTGAGCGCCCCAGGCACCCCAACACCTTCTTTTAAGACTTCCTCTTTTTCTCTACGACTACATATATGGTATCATTTGAAAATAGTATTAAAGTTGAGGCCTGAGCCTGAGAGAGAGGCCAGAGTGTGGGGTACGGGTCAGGCCCTC
Source organism: Zalophus californianus (assembly GCF_009762305.2). Lineage (NCBI taxonomy): Eukaryota > Metazoa > Chordata > Mammalia > Carnivora > Otariidae > Zalophus > Zalophus californianus. The sequence continues at coordinate 34,692,351 of NC_045609.1, read as the reverse complement.
AAACTCTCTCTGCTTTCCCATATTTAGAGCCTAGCCTCAGTCGAACATACGATAAGTGAAAATGACTGCTGAGACCTTGAAAATTCTCCCTTCACCAGGCATTTAATCATTTAAATTGTTAACAAATGAGCTCCAGTGAAATTTCAGGCATCAGCAACAGACAGTTCAGCCTTTCTAGTGTCCGTCCTATAGGAAGTGCTTCCTCTATTAAGCGATTCATTTCATCCTCAGATCTTGTTGTGTATATACATGTATATACATATATACATTAAAAAGTAATAATAAAAATAACGGAAGTGAATGGGATGCCCAGGCGGCTCAGTCAGTTAAGCATCCAACCCTTGGTTTCAGCTCAGGTCATGATCTCAGGGTCCTGGGACGGAGCCCTACATCAGGCTCCACACTCGGCGGGGAGTCTGCTTGAGGATTCTCTTTCTCCCTCTCTCCCTGCCCCTCTCCGCACTCGCACTCTCTCTCTCTGTTTCTCTCCCTAAAATAAATAATCTTTTTAAAAAAAAAAGAGATGTGAAGATTACAAAAGTCTCAGGGAGATGTGTGAAAATAAATATTTCTTTCATATACTCGCCATCTGGCACAAACTCTACTTTGAAATAGCAAAAGTAGAATCATTCTGTGGCATCCCAGGACTAGAACTAGCCAATTTGCTTTGGTCCTGGTGTTGCCATTTTGAGAAAGGTCAAGGATCCTCAGCCATTAGTCATCTAGAAACCTGAGTGAAGGCCCCAAGAATAGTTACAGTTTTTAGGAGGGAGTTGGGAACACAGAGTACAATGACAAACTTCAATCTAGTTCAAGTAGAAAGTACATGGCAGCAATTCACCCACATGTACACTGTGATAACACTAAAACAGGCTGGTCCAATCCCGGGCTCCCAGATTTAAAGATCCTACAGGCCCCATCCACCAATTATTCCTATCCCTTTCTTAACTCAGTGATAGTATAGGACACTGCATGTATACACCCAAAACTAAAATTAGAAACCACAATGAGTCATATTTAAAACATTCAAAGCCTTTCAAGGGCCACACCAATCTCTTTTTGCTGAACATGTATACTGAGATACCAAAGCTAAAAGATACAAACACCACGGGCTCACTAAATTCTTTTCTTTCAGACGAAAATAGGAGAGTATACGACCAGTTTTAACTCGGTCTTCAAACAGAACAGAATTCTGCCAGAGCTAAGAGATTAACTGAAGAGGAAGCGGCATGTTGGGAAAGAACGTTAAGAGTGTCACTAATGCCCAAACCACATGCTCTTCAAGTCCTGGTAGGCTGCTTATTTGAAAGGTAGAGTATGAGTCATACCCTTTGAATCCTTCAAAGTCTGAATGATTAGTCATAGTCTTTCTCCCCACTTCCTTCACCCCCTGTTCAAATCTGGCATCTGTGAAGGGAGAGGAGATTCCAGCCTGCAAGGTTCACAGCTACCTGTAGGTCCATTGGTTCCTATGGTCCTTCCTCCCACTCATGGTAGGATTACAGCCGAAAACAGAATACAGAAGCAAATGTGTCTTACAGATACTAGTAGGTTTTTAATATATCTTAAAGCTATTGTGATGAATAAAGCAAAATTGTACTTTAAAACATTGTAAAATCACTGCATCTTTCATTCTTATCCATTCTTAATCAAATAATAATAATAAATCTCATTATTACTTGAAGGTCCTTATGCTAAAAAAAGTTGACAATCACTGTTCTACAGCAGAGTGTAATGAATGAGTTAGGGGTATAAATACCTAAATACAAAGTGAAATGGAATAGACACCGTAGGAGAATATTTTTACTTATGAAAAGAAACTGCCAAAAATTAAGATAGGGTTTACAAAAAAATCTGAAGATATAAGTCAACAGTAGACTAACATCAATCAACAGCCATTCTTTAAAAAGGGCAATAAATGGGCACCTGGGTGACTCAGTCAGCTGAGTGTCCGACTCTTGATTTTGGCTCAGGTCATGATCTCAGTCAGGGTCATGGGATCGGGCCACATAGGGCTCCGTGCTCAGCCAGGAGTCTGCTAGAGATTCTCTCTTTCCTTCCCCCTTGCCCCATCCCCTGTTCGTGTGCACGAACATGCTCTCTCTAATGAATAAATAAATCTTTCTTTAAAAGGAGTAATAAATAACAAAATAATTGACAGAATTTAGGACCCAGGGGAATCATAACCTTGTAACCACTTACTACTAATAATATTGCTTTGAAATATATAAAACTAAAGCTGACAATTCTAAGAAAAACTGACAAGCCTACAATTATTATAGGAGACTTCAACATACTTCATCATAAACTGATAGTTCAAACAGACAAAATAGTAAGGCAATAAAAAGTTTGATCAATAATATTTAGTCACGAGCTCTACTGACTCAGTCACCAGAGCATATGACTTTTGATCTCAGGGTTGTGAGCTCAAGTCCCACATTCGGTGTATAGATTACTTTAAAATAAAATCTTAAAACAATAATAATAATAATAATAATAATATTTATATTTTGACCTAATTGATATAAAGAAAACCCTAACCCAAGCAAAAAGGGAATATACTTTCTTTTCAAGCACACATAGCACACTTAACCAAAACTGACCATACATTATATCACAAAAGAATTTCCAAGGAGTGATATTATATCATATTATACCAATCATGTTTTGGGCACAATGCAATTAAATTAGAAATAGAACAATAAAAAGACAGTAAAAAGAATTTTTAAAATTTTAAAACATACTCCTAAATAAAGCATATTTGTTAAAGAGAAATTCACAACCAAAATTACAACCATTAAAGTTTCTATAGCTGGAAAATTCACAATCCCATTTATAACTGCATCAAAAAGAATAACAAACCTAGGAATAAATTTAACCAAGGAGGTGAAAGACCTATATGCTGAAAACAACAAGACATTAATGAAATAAATTGAAGACACAAATAAACAGAAAAGTACTCCAAGCTCATGGATTAGAGGAATTAATATCGTTAAAATGTCCATCCTACACAAAGCAATATACAGATTCAATGCAATCCCTCTCAAAATTTCAGTGGCATTTTTCACAGAAATAGGACAATCCTAAAATTTGTATGGAACCAAAAAAGATTCTGAATAGACAAAACAATCTTGAGGAACAAGAACAAAGCTGGAGGCATCACACTCCCTGATTTCAACCTATGTTACAAAGCTATACTCATTAAAATAGTATGGTACTGGCTTAAAAACAGACACATAAATCAATGGAACGGAAAGAGAGCCCAGAATAAACCCACATATGTATGGCCAATTAATTTATGGCAAAGAAGTGAAGAATATACAATGGTGAAAGGACAGTCTCTTCAATAAATGGTGTTGATAAAACTGAACAGCCACATGCAAAAGAATAAAACTGGACCTCTATCTTTTTCTTTTTTTTTTTTTAAGTAGGCTCTATGCCCAGCACAGAGCCCAATGCAGGGCTCAAACTCCCAACCTGATCAAGACCTGAGCTGAGATCAAGAATCGGATGCTTAACCAACTGAGCCACCCAGATGCCCAAAAACTGGACCCCTATCTTCCATCACTCACAAAAATTAATTCAAAATGGATTAAAGACTTGAATATAAACCTGAAACCATGATACTCCTAAAAGACAACATAAGTGGTAAGCTCCTTGACACAGGTCTTGACAATGACTTTTTTTAACCTAACAACAAAAACAAAAGCAACAAAGCAAAAATAAGTAGGACTACATCATACTAAAAATCTTCTGCACACCAAAGGAAACCACCAACAAAATGGGGAAAAGGCAACCTACTGAACGGGAGAAAATATTTGTAAATCCTATATCTGATATGGGGCTAATATCCAAAATATATAAAGAACTCCTACAACTCAAGTGCAAAAAAACAATCAATCCAATTTAAAAAATGGGCAGAAGATATGAATGGACATTTTTTCAAAGAAGACATACAAATGGCCAACAGACACATCATGAAAAGGTACGCTATATTACTAATCATCAGGAAAATGCAAATCAAAACCACAATGAGATATCATCTTACACCTTACAGAATGGCTATTATCAAAAGACTAGAAATAACAAGTGTTGATGAGGATGTGGAGAAAAGGGAACCCTTGTGCACTGCTGGTGGGAATTCAAACTGGTGCAGCCACTGTGGAAACAGTATGGAGGTTTCTCAAAAAATTAAAAATAGAACTATCATATGATCCAGCAATTCTGCTTCTGGGTTTTTACCCAAAGAAAATGAAAACACTAACTTGAAAAGATATATGCATGCCTATGTTCCCTGCAGCATTACTTATTACAATAACTAAAATATGGAAACATCTTAAGTATCTGTCAATGGATAAATGGATAAAGAAACTGTGGTGTATATATATAATTAAATATTATTTGGCCATAAAAAAAAGAATGAAATCTTGCTATTTGTAACATGGATGGGCCTCAAGAGCATTATGGTAAGTGAAATAAGACAAAGACAAATACCATACCATCTCTCTTATATGTGAAATCAATCAATCAAATAAATGCATGGATGGATGGATAGATGGATGGATGACCAACCAACCTCAAAGACACAAAAAAGAGATTGGTGGTTGCCAGAGGCAGGGGTCAGGGGTGAAAGAAATGGGTAAACTGTTTGTATCCTTTTCTTTAGTGTAAAAACATAGAATAATAACAAAACATACCAATAGCTGCTTCCAAACTTGTAGTAGAATTTAAAACAAAATTAAGAGCCTAAAATATATTTATTTAAAAACAAGAAAGCTTGAATGTAAAGACTGAAATATTGAAAGTAAGGTATTTAAATAATAAACTTAATATGGAATGAGTAAGTCTTGGGACTAAAAGGCATAGCATAGGAAATATCAATGGTGTTGTATGGTGACAGATGGAAGCAACACTTGTAAGCACAGTTCAATGTATAAACTTGTCAAAGATCTTATGTTGTACACCTGAAACGAATATAACATTGTGTGTCAACTCTACTTCAATTAAAAAACAAGTAAATAATAAATATGAAAGAATTTAATGAAATAGACCACTGAGGGAAAATAATAAAACATAAATCTCTAAAAGAGTAATAAGTAAAGAAAAAAGGCAGAAATAAATAACACTGAACAAAAAAGGTGATGTAACCAGAGATGTTACAAATGAAAAAGAGAAATAGGTTACTATGAACTTCATACTAATAAATTTGTGAGCTTAGATGAATGGATAACTTCTTAGAAAAGTATCATATTAGCAAAGTTGACTCAAAATGAATTTAAGACCAGAATAGATAAAGAAGAAAAAAAGGGCACTGAATGAGTAATCAAGTTTCTTCTTCCAAAAGACACTAGACCCAGAGTTTCATATTCAAGTTTGGCCAAACTTTCAAAAAACAGATAATGTTTATTTTATGTAAACTGTTTCAAAAACTAGAAAAAGATCATATTTTATGAAGCTAAAATAAACTTGACACCACAACTGGATAAGAAGAGAACAAGAAAATTATAGATCAAGATACCTCATGAACAAAGAAGCAATATCCTTTTAAAATATTAGCAAATTGAATTTAGCACTGTGTTTTCTTTTTTTAAAACCACAACCAAGTAGGGTTTATCCTAGAAAGGCAAAGATGGTTCACCATCACAAAATCTATATTCATGTAGTAGACCAGAGTCTATCCCATAAAGGATAAAAATTGCATTATCATCTCAATAGCTACAGAAAGAGCTTTAAATAAAAACAAGCAGTCATGTTTTGCTTTGTTTTGTTTTTCTTAAAGACCTTACCATAGGAGACAACAAATTTGGGGAAATTTCTCTGAGAAAAGCTTAAAAAAGTAAGTGACTTCATATTTGAAGAAAAGGACTGAGAAAAAAAGACTGAGAAGCTAAGGAAGGAAGCTAATAATCACCAAATGTCTTTTTTTCTTTCCAGGTACTTTCATATACATTATCTCACTCATTTAAGTCTCACAAAAACTATTATGTTATAAGAAGTTCTTGTAACGAAGAGGGAGTCTTAGCATACTGGAATGAGCACAGCGTGGGAGTCAGTCCAGGGTTTGAATCCTGCCTCTACCATTGATGTACTGGGAGACTTTGCAACAAGTTCCTGAGTTTCTCTGGGTCTTAGCTTCCTCAACTGCAAGATGAGGTGAATTAAAGAATACAACTTAAAGGACCCAGTTCATAAAAGGTATTCAAGAAATGGAGCTATTTTTATAAGGTTCTCTAAGGAAAGAAAAATAAAGATTTTAAACAGATGTGGGGGGAAAAATTTTAATCTTGAGAATTTCTTGATTTGGGACTTGCCCTATATAGGAACAATAAGGTAATAATTAAGGGAATACTTGTGTCTAATTATTCATAGCGTTTCTGTTTGGTTTGGGGCAGTAAGGCAGACAAAGCCAATGACCTCCATTCATCTATAAAATAAAGCAGCTGGAGTAAATAATCTCTAGGATTCCTTTTAACTTTAAAATGTTATGACTTTAACTTCTTTACAGCTTAAGAGTTGCAAGACACTGCAATACATCACAAAGTACATCTGTAATATTCCTTCTGTGGAAATGCTTAGGAAAAGTGTAAACTGCTATCCTCTACGAGTGGTATAAAATTAGCACTGCCTGAGAGAGAAGGATAGACTACATGACTTCGTGCAAGGTCAGAGGGTGGAAAAAACATGGATTCAGAAGCCATGAGACCACCAACAGGAACCATGTCCTGCCACATAACAAGCTGAGCAGACCCTGGGTGCGTTAAAGTTTGTCAAACCTCAGTTTTTTACCTGTAAAATGAATTTATCAATACCTGAAGTTGATGTTCTCAGAAAATGAAAATATGTAACTACCTCCCAATAATATGTACTTAATAAATGTGAGTTCCCTTGGTCCCTTGAGTTCCTTTCAATCATATGATTTTGATTACTCTGTAGAAATAGAAGCCAAAGGATTACACGTTTAAAGTTTGGTTTATTTCTTAAGTAAAGCAAGGATCAAATCCCTGCCAAACTGTTTGGAACTCTCCTGCTAAATTAATAATACAGACTCAGAGTTCATGATTGAGAAGACTAAAAACTTAAATCATTTTTGTTTGAGAAAGTCTGTGAAAAACAGCAGTACCCGATTATGTTTAATGTGACAAGTTCAAAGGTGAACTATTTAAAGTTTGAGTGTTGCTCTAGGTAAATAATGCAGTAAGTCAGCCAGCAGATGTGAATAACTGTCTCACAGAACCTTGATCATCTATGTTAAGAGACAAAAATCCTCTCTTAAATAGCAATGGAAAGGACCACAAAAAACCCAAGTTAAAAAATAAAACATTAGAATCACACACTAGCCCCAGATAAACAAAGTGCATTGAGTGGTATGATCAAAGAATTAATCCTAAAAAGAAATATTCTGGGCACTTTTACTGAGAAGAGTGTTTAAAAATATAAACTTCACCACAGATTATTTTGAGTGTTCAAGATCATAAGCAAAGGAAAAGCTAAATACAACGGCTGGTGATCTAAAAATATGACACCACTATTTTAGGTCTAAAGAGATCTAAATTAAGTGTAAGCATGTTTCAACCCTTTTCAAATTTCTTCTTTATAGTACAGGAATATCAATCAAGGTATAATTATACAAATATTACTGTAATTGGGCTTACCTAATAAAGTTTAAGAGTTAAGATAGGGCAATTTTCTAGGAAATATGATTAATGGCAATCATGCAGATTGTTAATAGTTCATAAACCCTTTCACATAGTATTTTAGGAACATTCTTTTATTCAATAGGCCTAGACATTACAATATGTTTCAAAAATAATCCAAGCTGGTGAATCAACCCAAGTTTTGATGATTTCAAGCAGACTGTTCAGAGCAACACTGAACAGAAAGTGGCAACACTTTGCGGTTCTAAATCAAACTATCATTTGCCTGCCAACAAAGCCACTGATGCCCTTTTTAAGGAGTTCATACCACAAGACCACCTCACAAGTGACACATTTTCATACATTCAGATACTCAACACCCTTGGATAGGGTCCAAAAACTGTCTCCCTTTTCATTTCTGCCCCATCCCAGAAATAAGAATGAAATTCCATTGTACACTACAACAGCAACTTTTTCAAGGCAAATAAAATAGTATGCCATAAACATTTTTTACCTATAAGGAATCCATCTGAAGTAAATCCACACTGGCAGAAAATGAATCTGGTAGGTTCATATAGCTTACTCTCCTTCACTAGCCCTATTACTCATCCAGTATTTGGCTATGAATTGTGAAAAACCACTTTCAGCTTGTCATCTTACTGCTCAAGAACTGCAAAGCTTCTCTGCGGCCCAATTCCAGATTCCTCTGCCTGGCTTCCAAGGGCCTTAATCACCTAGCAGAACTTACCTCAGCTTAGTTCCTACCACTCCCAACATGACTGTCCCTTTCCTCACAGGCCCCATGACTTGCTCCTCTAGTTCATTCCAACCGGAGTATCTTCCTTTTCCCCACATCTATCTTTCCCAAGTCCCACTTCCTACGTGCAGGTTCTTTCTACTATTCCTACCTACAGTGATAGCACTTTCTCTGAATTCCTATTATATAGGGAAAGTCAGTCCGCATTACAGCTCCTTTACTTACTTACTTACTTGAGAGAGAGAGAGAGAGAGCGTGCAAGTGGTGGGGTAGGGGCAGAGGGAAAGGGAGAGAGAAACTCAAGCGGATTCTGCACTAAGCAGGAGCGGACACCAGGCTCAATCTCACAACCCTGAGATCAGACCTGAGCCAAAAACCAAGAGTCAGACACTTAACCGATTGTGCCACCCAGGTGCCCCTCCACGTTACAGCTCTTCAATTTAAAACTTCTTAAAGAATTTTTTTACTTCTTTTTTTAAAAAAGATTTTATATTTTTAAAGCAACCCAACATGGGGCTGGAACTCACAACCCTGAGATCATGAGTTGCATACTCCACTAACCGAGCCAGCCAGGCACCCCCTGCTTAAAGCATCTTAAAAAAATTTCTCTGCAGCAGAAATTTGTTCCTCTATGATACACAGAAGAATAAAAGCCACATGGGGGCGCCTGGGTGGCTCAGTCAGTTAAGGACCTACCTTTGGCTCAGGTTGGATCTGGGGGTCCTGGGATCAAACCCCAAGCCGGGCTCCCTGCTCAGCAGGGACTCTGCTTCTCCCTCTCCCTCTGCCTGCCAATCCCCTGCTTGTGCTCTCTCTCCCTTTCTCTTTCTCTGTCAAATAAATAAATAAAATCTTTTTTAAAAAAAAGGATAAAACCAACATGTATGACATCCCTCCATGGGTGTATCCGGGATTATGCACAATTTCCAGCCATAACAGCTATAATTTCACTAATATCTCTCCTAAAAAAAAAAAAGCATAATATAAAGAAAGTGAATATATTATACTTCAATAAAAATTAAAAGAAAAAAAAACAATTACCTAGTAAACAGGAACGAGAGGGTTGTTACTATACATATGACTTTGAATATGCTCAATTTACTTTAAAAAAATAAAGCATTTGCAAATTTTGGCATTTTATTACTACTAATAAATAACTTATAATAAATCTTACAAGTGATCGTTCATAATACACTGGTAAGAACTGCCATCCTATGTAGCATGTAGTGTGCTAGACATAATAGAAGGTAATCAATAAATAATTAACCAGTGTGTCTAGCTCATTAATCAATTACACATAAATATTACTGCTGCTGCTGCCTGATAATGATGATAACTGACAATGATGCAAAATACTCTTCTGCTACAGTCTCTAAAGGAACAAATGACTTCTTACAGGGAAAATCTAACCAATATTATGCAAATCTAACCAATATTTTAACAGTAAAGCATGACCGTTACACTCCTGAAGTTTATGAAGATTGAGACAGTTTCTGTAGCAATCATCATGCAACCCTACACCTCCTGTGCAACAGTGTGGCTATTATTACAATCTTGGGTAAAATTAGTAAATTGTAAACTCTATCTGCTAGGGCAGTTAGAGATCAGATAACTTTTGCTCCACCCAAAAGAAAGCCTTTCTTTAACAATGCAAATTTTGTTCTATATTAAAATGTTCTCATTTTTACAATAAGGAATTGCCCAAGCATTAGAAGCCCCTCATCGAAAGTTAAAACTCAAATATATAATCTTTAACTGATATTAAACCCATTCTCCAACATATCAACATGCCCTTAACTGCCAGTCACTCAAATAGACTATGACTTGATTTTGACAACCCCCAAATCCTAAAAATGTCACAAGTCCTGAAAATATATCTTTCCCTAAAAAATCTCTAAACATATATCAGATTGCTTAGGTATAAATCTATCTACAGACCAAGATTCTGTTTTCACTAGTCCTGACATTCAAACATTCTAGGAACAGAAATTAATCTAAGAACAAAATTTTAAAACATATTTTATTCTTTAGTGTTGCCTAAGCAGACACTATTTAGAAGTCTTTGTAAAAGTGGATGACAGAGGAAGCTCTGTCATGCCCTGGAAACCTCCAAACATCAACCAAACAGCCCAAAAGAATGTCCTACTCAACAGTTCCAAGGATGTCATTAATTGCTTCCATCTGTTTCCCTCTCTGTTCCCTCCCCCTTCAAGTCAAGGCATCTAGTGAAGTTATTTTCTGCTTCATTTTGCATTCTAAAGAAAAGCATGAAGAGCCGTAATGTTTTAAATTGTGGAATATTTGCCCCCGAAATTTGTTTGACAACCACAGTCATATTGTTTATACTCTACCCTATTTTCAAATAACATATTAAGTTTTATGTACTTTTTAAACATTGCTCAGTAAATTTCTCAGTTGATCATAACACAGTGTTTTTCCCTGATTCCCCACGGAGACCAGGATTTTTCCCCCGTGGTGGAATAAAGGTTAAAACCTCCGAATGGTTTCATCTATTGATGATCCTTACGTAAATCAACTGTTTAAAATTGCATAATTCTATTATGCATAATTAAAATTGCATAATTATGACTTTCTAATTCTATCATTAAGTCCACATTTGTTGGTTAGAATTCCCCTCATCAACTAGGGTTATTAGGCTACTGTGCAAGAGAGTCTGTAGAGGGAAGGCAAGATAGTTACAATTTTGGGTGAAGGGGAGGTAACTTTTAACATCTATTCCCTTAGCAACTTCCAAATATACAATACAGTATTGTTAATTATAGTTACTATGCTGTACATTACATCCCCAGGACTTATCTTATAACTGAAGTCTGTACCATTCAACTACCTTCATTCACTTCCCTCATATTCCTGTGTGTGTATATATACATATAAATACATATATGTATGTATATATACACACACACACAAACATATACAAACATATCATATTTTCTTTATCCATTCATTCTGTGATGTATACACAGATTGTTTCCATGTCTTGGCTATTATAAGTAATGTTGCAATGAACATGGGAGTGCGCATATCTTTTTGAGATAGTGATTTTGTTTCCTTTGGATAAATAAACAGAATTGGAATTGCTGGATCATGTGGGTAGTTCTATTTTTAATATTTCAAAGAACCTCTGGAAAGGCAAGAAAAATGCTTAATTTTTTTCTCTAAATTACCAATTACCAATAAATAAATAAATAACCAATTACCAGAGTAAGGGATTGGTGTCCTAGTTACCACCAAGGGTGATCAATGAAGTTTTATTTTGTTTTAAAGTTACCTACTTTTTTGAAAATATTATCACAACTAACACACACTCCTTAATTTCTCTAAGTCCCCAAAGAAGCCTGTGAGAGCACATAGCATACTTCAAGGATATATCTCTGGGAATGAGCAGAAATGAGTTTCCTGAAGAAATTCATTTACCAAATTATATTCATAGACTTAAATGTCAGGGTTGAAAGGAACTTTCTATAGGGTTATATAGTTCAAATATCTACCTGATGTTGAAACCCTGTACATTATCTCGCCACACTGTGTAGCTTCCAGGGGGTGAGCGGCAAACAGGTACAGCTAGACCTATGTTTCTAACATAACATAAATATAAGCTTAACTATAGTGTTTAACTGACAGCATAGGACTCCTCTTAATATTACTACGCTGATGAAATGGCACATAAAGTAGGCTCATATTGCTTAGAGCTGGAAGAAACCTTGAAGGTTACCAAGTCCAAAGAAGGCAAATCAGACAAGATACTCCCACAAAACAGCCTCTACAAAAAACCAGATGCTTCTGGCCCCTTACTTCCTGACACATGAACATTTTGCAGAATTAACAGAAACACCGTTATGTAGAAGCACCCACTCAAGTAAGTTAGAAATAAGAAGACATCAATATGGGTGAAATTTTGCATCTGTTCAATGAAAATAGAACATAAGGAGGATAAAAATAAAGGAATACTTCTCACTTTATTTAAAATTGTGATATGTAACATACATACAGAAAATTCTATAAAACATGTATAATATAAAGAATAAAACAACCACCCATATAACTAAACACTTATGTCAAGAAATACATTACCGTTTTATTTATTTGTTTGTTTTTACATTATTACCATTTTAGAAGCCCCTGTGTGCCTCTCCCCAAGTATAACCCTCTTCCTTCCTCCCAGAGGTACTACTAACCTAACTTTTGCAATCATTATTTCCTTACTTATCTTTATCTTTTAACCACGTAAGTAGGCATCCATAAACAACACAGTTTATTTCTACATGTTTTTGAACTTTAAATAAATGGGACCTACATATCTATCTACCTACATATCTATCATTCATTTCTCTCAATTATTTTTTTTAAGATTTTATTTATTCATTTGAGACAGAGAGAGAGAGAGAGAGAGAGAGCATGAGCAGGGGAAGAGGCAAAGGCAGAGGAAGAAGCAGTCTGCCCACAGAGGCAGGAGCCCGATGTGGGGCTCGATCCCAGGACCCCAGGATCATGACCTGAGCCGAAGGCAGATACTTAACCATCTGAGCTACCCAGGCGCCCCTCTCTCAATTATTTTTGAGATTCATTCATTTTTTTTAATTAAGGTGAAATTCATATAACATAAAATTAACCATTTTCAATCCTTTTTGTTACTGATTAGTATTCCAATTTATGACTATACCATAATTGTTTTCATCCATTCTACTACGAATAGATCAATGGGGTCATCATAAACAATGTTGACACTAAAATTTTCATATATAGATCCAGTGTGCATGAGCATAAGTGTCTCTAAGAATTGCCTGTCTTCTACTTTACTAACACCAAACTGTTTTCCAAAGTGGCTGCACCAATTTACGTTCCCAACAGCAGTGTATGAGAGTTCCAATTGCTCCACATCCTTATCAACAACTGATACTATCAGACTTCTTAATTTAGAGATTATAATAGAATAATTTGCACTGCTCTGATGACTAATGAGATAGAGCACCTGTTCCTAATTTTTTGGCCATTTGGATTTCCTCTCTTTTGAAGTGCCTATTCAAATCCTCTGCCCTTCTTTTTGTAACTGAATAGACTTACCTTACTCTTGACTTGTAGAGGTTCTACTTTTTTCTTGTCTTATGCATTAGCCTTTACTTTTACAAAGTACTTGACTGCCACAGAAAAAAGCCATTGATCAAAGACAACATAATTAAGAACTTGACAAAGGTTTAACTAATCAGAAGTTAGTATCTCAGCTTTTACTCAGGATAGGCCAAAACACCTGCAAATTGTTTGTAGGAGTTTGGCTGATATATAAATATAACTTAAATTTAAAATGTTACTGAAATACATTGCAATTAATTTTTTAAAGTTTGTATCTATTCTTATTCCCTTATCTCCAAGCAAAAGTGTCTAGCATATTACTCAGATTCATGCCTGCTAAGGTCAGAATGTTTCTGAATCCTTTCCATTCCACACAATGAAACTCAGAAGTCACAGTTTTATTAAAAATTATTATGTCAAAAATACTTAACAGCAATGAATACAATCAACAGTAGGGAACCAGAGTGTTAAAAGACCAAAAGTCAAAATTTCAATTGTAAATACATTAAAAAAAAAAAAGTTGTTCCTGGAATCAGTTAATTTTCTTTCCTAACAAGAGGATTATTCTGCTTAGCAAGAGAAGAAAGTTTTAATTACTCACTTAATAAATGCTGGTGGCATATCTCTCTTCAAAATCTGATCCTCAGTGGTTTGAACAGTCTCTTTTCCAACCTACAGGAGAAAAAGATTCACAATTCAATAATAAATTCTCAGACTTTTTTTAAGAACTATTACTTCAACATATTTGAAATATATATTTTACATATAATCTATCATTGAAGTTTCTGGATTCGAAGAAAATTTCTGGATTTTTAAAATTATCAAGATTGTTCCCATATATGTGTCCACAATATACCTGATAACAATATGGAGTACAAACATAATGTATTACCCCTTGTTCAGAATAATTCATATGAAGGGACCACTGAGCACAGTAAAAAAAAAAGAGAGACAAATTCATCACTGAGATTTATGTGTCTATGTTTAATTGACAAATTGCTATCTCTCTCTTTTTTTTAAGATTTTATTTTTAAGTAACCTCTACACCCAATGTGGGGCTCGAACTCACAACCTCAAGATCAAGAGTCCCATGCTCTACCAACTGAGCCAGCCAGGCACCCCTATATCTTTAGAACAATGCATGAAGTACATGAATCAAGCAAGGTAAGTAGGTTAAAATGTCTATACAGAAAAAAAAACAAATGTTACTGGAGCTGGAAAAAAAAACTGAAGTAGTTATGATGCTGAAACTAGAAACCAAACATATGAAAATACACAACTTCACCCGTCATCTAATAAATTCAAACTAAAACAACATGTTTTTTCCCCTAATTATAGAGCAACTTTAAAAAGTAATATAAAATGCTGAATTCTACAATGGAATAGTTTTATAGCCTTCTGGTGGCAATGTAAACTGGCATACTCTCTTTGGAAAAGCATTTGCTAGTATGAATTAAGAAACATAAAAAAAATATCATATCTAGGGAGCCTGGGTGGCTCAGTCATTAAGCGTCTGCCTTTGGCTCAGGTCATGATCCCAGGGTCCTGGGATTGAGCTCCACATCAGGCTCCCTGCTCAGTGGGAAGCCTGCTTCTCCCTCTCCCACTCCCCCTGCTTGTGTTCCTGCTCTCACTATCTCTCTCTGTCAAATAATTTTTTTAAATAAATAAAATAAAATGTTATATCTAGGAATTCCACTAATGAGAATATACCCTATAAACAATAATACCAAATGTGGTAATAACAATATCCACAAAAATATTCACTATCACGTTAGTTATAAAAGCTAAAATATTTTTTAAATAACTTATACAACAATGAGGAACAGTTTAGTAAATTATGATATATCTTTAGATAGTGTACTAAAGGGCCATTAAAACAATGGTTATAAAGACTCAACACTACAGGAAGATGTTTATGACATTATATTTCATTTAAAAGGAATAAAAATAATAAATACACAATGATTACAACAAACCAAAAAAATCCATATGCATGAAGCAAAACACTGAGAAAGAATACAAAACAAAATGTTAACAGCGGTTATAATGATGCTTAGGAAATTCTGTATCTGTATATCCTATTTTCTAATTTCCTAAATGTGAAGATACAATTTTTATAATTTAAAAAGTAATATTAAAATGTTACTCTGGGTTATTTAGATGCCATTATTTTCTACCTAATAACTGTAGTAATTATGTCATTTCATATAAATCTTCCAAATAGTAGTAGCTAAAAATATAAAAATATATCAAAATATTAAGTCACACTACCCAGATTGTGTATATGTGCAGATGTCTTTATTATACCACAAATGGTACACATACTTGCTTTTTTCAAGATTATTCCTATGTAGGGCTTGGATGTCAATTTTTCTTTCACTGCAGTTATATCACATATTCTCAAGTACTCTAAAAGAGGTTAAACTTGAATATAGTGAATGGGGAAATTCACCCGTTTTATCAATATAAAGCTACATAAAAGTGCTAAATCACAAATATAAACCCACAGTTTAATGCAGAAATCTATGAAAATTTTTAAAACCCAGAATGGAAAGTTTCTCAATCCTACTATTTAACCATTTAACTTTCGACTGAGTTTAAAGAAGAAAAATGAGTAAGAAAAATCCCTAAGTGCACAGTAAATCAGCTAAAGAAAAATACTACAATAAACTATTCTCAGGGAATACAAGTCATGCATAAGTTAATGAATACAAGTTTTTTCTCTCAAGTTAAAAGCTCAGAAAAAAGCAAAACACATATACCACTGGGAAATAGCCAGTGCTTTTGTAGACAATAGACTGTCTGTATCAAAATAAAAGCCTTTCAAATCAGCAGCTGGTTCTCTAGTTTCTCAGATCAAAACATGACAGAATATTTCCAGATATATTGTTCACTATATTTTCCAACTAAAATCAACCATTCAAAAAGCTGTGGGCCATGATTTCATGAAGTAAAAAAATGAAGTTCAGCAACAAAGTCACTAGTTCATACTAAGTATAAAGGGCCTAGAAGGATATTCACATTTAGACACATGGAGATTTCTTTTATTTTCCACATGCAGAGACAGAGCAAGGGAAGAAGAGTAGTGAGTTCCTCTTATATCTCCTTTAGGAAACATTCACTTAGTTATTCAGCATTATTAAGCATTGACTGAGTACAACTACGTAAGTCAGGCACTGTTCTAGGTACTGGGGTAGAGCAGGGAGTAAAAATAAGTCCCCTGCCCTCATGGAACTTATATTCTAGTAGTAGAGAGTACACAAGTAAATAAATAAACCAACAAAATCATCCTAGATAAAGGTGATGCCATAAAGAGTATGGGGTAGGAGTAGAGAGAGCCTTCTTCAAAGAGAGTGGATAAAAAAGGCTTCTCTGAGGAAGTAACACTGGAGTTGAGGCTCTGAAGCTGAGAAGAAACCATTCATGCAAGAGCTGGGAAAGAACACTCCAGTGGGAGAAACAAGAAAAAGACGCTATGGCAGGAAAGTGTGAGTATATTCCAGGAAGTGGAAAGAGGCCAGAGCGGCCAAAGCTCAGTGAGGGGAGAAAGTGTGGGGGTAGGGTTGGATAAAGCCAAGGGCCAGATCGCAAAGAGTCCTGTAGGCGAGGTTAAGATGTGTGGAATCTTTTCTAAATACAGTAAGAAGCAGGAGTGCTAAACAGGAGATGGACGTGTGATCTGATTTTCTTTTTAAAAAGTCATTTTGCCTGTTATGTGGCAAAGTGATCGTAGCAGGCAAGGGGAAGCAGAGTGACCGGCTAAGAGTACACTGCGGTCATCCAGGGCAGAGAGGGCAGTGCCTTAAAACAAGACATGAAAGTGGAAATGGAGAATTAGTTCCTTTGGAGGAAGAAGTAATAGGACATGCTCTTAGACTGGGAGGTGCAGGGGATGGGGAGTAGGTTGAAGGGGGAAAAAAAATCAGGAATGACTTCTAGATCAATTAACTGAAAGGTCTTTGAAGGTGGCAATGCTAGAAGACTGATACATGGCAAAGATTTATCATCAAAAACTAAAACAATCAGGGCGCCTGGGTGGCTCAGTCGTTAAGTGTCTGCCTTCGGCTCAGGTCATGATCCCAGGGTCCTGGGATCGAGCCCCGCATCGGGCTCCCTGCTCAGCGGGAAGCCTGCTTCTCCCTCTCCCACTCCCCCTGCTTGTGTTCCCTCTCTCGCTGTGTCTCTCTCTGTCAAATAAATAAAATCTTTAAAAAAAAAAAAAAAACTAAAACAATCATGAGTACACCCAACAAAACCATTAAAACATTTTTGCAAATAGTCAATATTCTGACCCTGGTGGAGGACATTACTAAAGAATGAATTTTCTTTAATTATTTTATGTCTCTTTTTTAAGGGTAGGGGTAGGTGGGAAAAGAAATATAGATAATAAAAATATATTCAAAGGCGGGCACCTGGGTAGATCAGTCAGTTAAGCATCTGCCTTCGGCTCAGGTCATGATCTTGGGGTCCTGGAATTGAGCCCCAAGTAGGACTCCCTGCTCAGCGGGGAGGCTGCTTGTCCCTCTCCCTGTGCCCCTCCCCTTCTCTCAAATAAATAAATAAAATCTTAAAGAAAAAAAGTTCAAGGCCACTTATCCAGAAGCTATTTTTAAGTATTTAAGTGACAGGCTACTAAATTTGATTCACTATTCTAAGCTGCATTCATACTTGTAGTGATAATATCCACAATCACTGCAAGCTTCATACACTCAGTCCAGAATTAAGTTAGGTACCATGAATAAATGATCCTATTTTTAAGGCACAACACATAAAGCATGACTATGTAGAATGAATGCCGTTTCATTTGAGGAATTGATTTTTAGCAATGCTGTCCAATATGAACTTTCCTTTATGACAGAAATGTCTTACCCAATACAGTAGCCATTAGCCACAGGTGGCTGTTGAGCTCTTGAAATACGCCTAGTGCACCTGAAGAACTGAGTTATCACTTTTTATTTGATTTTAATTAATCTTAATTTTTTAAATTAAGATTTCTCTTTTATAGCATTTTAGGTTTGTAACAAAATTGAGGGGAAGGTGCAGAGATTTCCCAAACATTCCCTGCTCCATACAACGACAGCCTCCCCCGTTAACATGCCCCCTGGAGAAGTACATCTGTCACTACCAATAAACCTACCATTGACTACATCATAATCACCCAAAACTCATAGTTTACATGACAGTTTGTTTGGTATGGTACATCCTATGGGTTTGACAAATCCACAAGGACATGTATCCATCATTATGGTATCATATAATTATACATAATATAATTATATATGTAGCACATTATATATAATTATATATATATATATATATATATATATATATATATATAGTGCATATAATAATATAATGCACTAAAAATCCTTGGGCTCTGGCTATTCATCCCTCCCAGCCCCCAAATCCCTAGCAACCACTGATCTTTTTCACTGTCTCCACAGTTTCACCTTTTCCGGAATGTCATAGTCAGAATCATCCAGTACGTAGACTTTACAGATTGGCCTCTTTCAATTAATTTTAATTTTAATTTTTTAATTAAATTTTAATTTTTAATTTAACTTAATTTTTAAATTTTAATTAATTTAATTTTTTAATTTTAATTTTTAAATTGTTAAATTTCATTTTAATTTTAATTTCCACGTGTGGCTTGTGGCTACTCTACTGCACAACTCAGGTCTGTGGGACTTTCACTGTCTTCTAAAACTGGCCTTCTCACCTCCAGACTTCCTTCTTCTAATTCACTCTTCACACAGCTGCTAGATTAACTTTCATTTTTGCCTCTACTAGTGGTCTCTTCACAGAAGAAAGAAGAAAACAGGCAATGGCTGGGATGTGTTTGAGCTCATGGCTGACTAGACAAGAAAAACAGGCTGGTTGCGCCTCAGCAAAAGAAATGAGGCTACAAAGGAAAGCTCCAGTCACCCTGGGAAGGGCTTTGTATGCCAAGCAAAGGCAGAGAATCATGTAACTTAACCTGCCTATTTATTCAAAGGTTGTCATCCTCTGTTCTAGATCTTTCCAAGTCAGTGTTCTATCACTGAAGGATCAACTCAAGAAATTCCAAAGAAGCCAGTTCCTAAAGATATGTAGGACCAGAAAGGCATCTTCTATTTGAGATCAACTGGCAAAGTCTATCTAGGACAGCCAAGCCAAAGCTTGACATTTTTAAGCCATCAAACAGGAAATGACGGGAAATGCACTTTCCTCCTTCTTCCCCACACTATCTAAACAGAAACAGCTTTTTTAGCACGCATCTTTTCCAAATAAAAAGAGTAGAACAATTAAGAAGGGGATTAATTCACAAAACCTTCTTTGTTAACTAGCAGGAATCTTCAAGGCTTACGGAAAAACATACTCCTAGATGTCAGCCTTAGAACGGGGAGGTTTATGATTCGTAATACAGGCTACGCTTTGCAAACAAGCAGGTCAGTAATAATCTTTTTTTTTTTTAAAGATTTTATATATTTATTTTAGACATAGAGAGTGAGAGAGACAGAGCAGAAGCCAGGGGGAGGAAGAGAGGGAGACAGACAAGCAGACTCCATGCTGAGCACAGAGCCCAGCCCAAGGCTCGATCCCACGACCCGAGATCACGACCCGAGATCACGACCCAGAGATCATGACCCTGAGAACTCAACCACAGCTGAAATCAGGAGTCCGAGGCCTAACCGACTGAGCCAGGCAGGCTCCCCTGGTCAGTAATAATCTTAACAAATGCTTCTCAAACCTGTGCAGCACCAGTCACCAAAACACTTGACTAGTTAAGACAAATGTTTTTGCTACATACATGTTAAGAACATATGCAAAGGAATTTGGTGACTCAGTTTTCAGTTCCAGCTTAATAATGGTCTTGTGACCTCAAAGAAATCATATAATTACTCAAATATTTCTTCCAAGCTATGTGATCTCTTTGGGTATCTCCTTACTTGTCTACTGTAGGTTGGCCAAACTCCCTTTTAATTCTCTGATAAAGAAAATTTACCTTAATCTTTTCTACCTAAGTCCTCATTTATGACCTCAAGTTCTTTTTAGGAACAAGGCAAGATATGAAACGATTAACAAATGCAAAATTTAAAAGCTCTCACTTCCCGTATATTTTATCTATACATTTTGTGATTGTGAGATTAAAGTAGATGCCTGATTTTTTAACCTTAAATCTTACTCCCTCTGGAAAAAAGACCCATAGTTAAAGGGTTAAAAAGGAAAAAAAAGACAGAGAAAAGAATGACAAATAGTCTTAGTTATAGTCTAAGTTCTGAGCAGGCTTTTTCCAGATCAGCATTTAAAAACAGCCCTTTCAAAGTAACTTTATAGTAAATATATTTTATTACTTCCAAGCTTTATTCCATTGCTGAAATTCAGATTTGTTGGTTCTATTCACTGCTAAAACTATTTCTCTTTTATTTTTTTCTTCAGAGAATTGCCTCTAACTCTTGAGGCCCAATTCCGCTCAATTCAATAAACAGGCAGTAAGTGCCAACTATGTGTCCAGTAGGTGGTGGGAAGAGAATGAGATAAGAAATAAAGCATCCTTAGACAGATAAACTGAAATAATGGTAGTGAATGAGTATGAGGCCTGGGGGCATTTTTTAGGGGGCTTGGCAGGAAGCCCTGTTTCTTAAGAGCCCTCACTTTGTTCAGTAGTTAATTTAAATATCTTTTGTTCAATATGTGACTTTAGTTCAAAATTCCATGTGAGAGGCCTTTTGTCTTCTACTGTTGTTATTATTACTCCTTTTATCACAATCTACTCAGTTTGGTTCAGTAATGTAGAGAGATTTGGTTTCTTTCCAGCAAAAAAAAAAAAAAAAAAAAAAAAGCTTGGCTGGTTCAAGTCATTACCCAGACTAAAAAATATGTTAATGTAGATGTCTCCCTTCGCTAAACTAAGAAAACAGGAAGACAAAACACATCAGGGAGGACTTGTGTTACAGATTTGTACAGCAGAAGTGTATAGAACATAGGACACCTATAGAACATTACACTTGAAGAATGCAGGGAGATGGTAATCAACATAAGTTGGACAAGAAGATGCAAATGATGAAAATGCAAGCCTAAAGTACAATTAAAGTTACAGTAGGCCAGCTATGGAGCCAATCGATAGGAACCAACTGATTGTGACCTGACAAGGGAATGTGCACCCATCTACCTGTACTTAGTTTGGCTCAAATCACTGTTTCTACAGTGTATTAGGCTGATCAATCCATTATACTGAACGGCCATTGATATGCAGCTGTGTCCAGTACCACATCTGGGTCATACAAGAATGATAATAATGTATGTGCCCACCATCAGCAACATTTTTGGTTATTTTCCTGCAGTGGTGATGGACTTGTGATCCATCCACCCCCACGGTACCTTCTGCATCATTCACAGATGATTTACTAGAGTCAGGTATTTAAAAAGCCATATATCCAGAAAAACTAGGACTCTCTAACGTACACTGATTTCCGACTCACTCATTTAATCAAGAACTTACTGAGTACTTCCTATGTGGTAGGCACTGTGTACAACACTGTGTGTGATAGCAATACAAAAATCAGTGAGACTCAGTCCTTGCCCTTCACAGAAAGACAAATGTTTAAACAAATCACTGTAACACAGTGTAATGCATGCTCTAACAGAGTTCCATCCAAGCTTCAGCTCTGCGTCAATGAGGCAGGAGAGGTTTCACAGAGAAAAAGAAACTCTAGAAAGGCTGGTAAGAGTTATCCAAGAGTAATGGGATTTGGGGAAGAAAGGATAGCTTCCCGGTAGTGGGGCAGCATATGTAAAGGTATGGCTGGTTCAGGGAACACAGATCCACCGGGAGGAGGTATAGAGAGGAGAGGAGCTGGAGAGGCAGAAAGGAACATTAGGGAGGGCCTCGTATGCAGCGGGCTTAGGCTTTATTCTCTAAGCAACGGGAAATTATTTAATGGTTCTAAGCAAAAGACATTATTAGGTTTGCACTTCAATAAGAAAAATACAGCAGCAAAAATGGATCAAAGATTTAAAAAACTACAATGACAAGTTCATGTGTTAGTTCATTTATTTAACCGAGTATTTATATAACATACGATGTGCCAGGTATTATAAACAGTAATGAAGAAAATACATGTGGCCCCTGACCTCACAGAGCTTAGAGTCTTCGTGAAAGATAAATTACAGATGAGCTGAAGCACCAGCGCTATGGATGGATATGAGGGGCAGACTTAAGAGGTGCATCTACAAGACACTCCATGTGGAGGGTAAGGGAGAAATCTAGAATGACTCCCAGCCTCCTGACTCAATGGACTTGGGAGTAGAGGTAATATAGGAAGGGCAAACCAGATCTGAGAGGGAAACTCATTACTACCCATGGGGTGTTTAGATGGAGATAAGCAAATATTCCACAAGCGACTGAAGAGATGGTTCCTCGGTTTACTTGCCTGGCCTGAAGAAACATTGTAGCTGGTGGAAGAGCAAGTTGGTGAAAAGAGCTGAGAAGGAAATGTCTGAGAGCAGCATCTGGGGAATGGCAGAACGATGCCACGAAAGCCGAAGGAATCGAGTTTCAAGGATGTGAGAGAACAGTCATTAGTGTCAACTGCCAGAGTTAATGGTTTCTAGTATAATCACAGACTTGTGCAACCATCACCACAATCAATTTTTGAACATTTTCATCACCCCATAAAGAAACCCATTAGCAGTCACTCCTTTCATTTATCCCCAACCCTTCTCCAACCCCATCTAGCCATAGGCAATCAGTAATTTACCTTCTGTCTCTACAGATTTGCCTGTATTCAATACCAATGGAACCACACAATATATGACCTTTAGTGACTGGCTTCTTTCATGTTGGAGTATATATCAGCACTTCATTGCTTTTTATTGACAAATAATTGCTTTTTATTGACAAATGTGGTTACACCACAACTTGTTTATCATTCATCAATAAGTGGACATTTGGATTATTTCCACTTTTTTGGCTCTTATGAATAATGCTGCTATGAACATTAGTGTACATGTTTTTGTGTGGATGTTTGTTTTCATTCCTCTGGGGTATATATCTAAGGATAGAATTGCTGGATCACATGGTAACTCTGTTTAAACTCTTGAGGAACTGTCAGAATGTCTTCCAAAGAAGCAGTACCATTGAACATTCCCACCAGCAACAGCAATATATGAGGGTTCTAATTTCTCCACATCCTCAGCAACATTATTATCTTTTTTATCACAGCCAACCTAGTGCAGTGGTGTCTCTTTGTGGTTTTGATTTGAATATCCCTGATGGCTAATGATGCTGAACATCTTTCTATGTGCCTACTAACCATTTGTATACCTTCTTCAGAGAAATGTCTATTCAGATCCTTTACCCATACTTTAATTATAATTTTAGTTCTGTCTTTTGCAAATACTTTCTCCCAGTCTGTGAGTTGTCTTCACTTTCCTGATGGTGTCCTTTGTAGCACAAAAAATTTTAATTTTGATGAAATTCAATGTATCTATTTTTTTCTTTTGTGGCTTGTGCTTTTAGTATAGTATCTAAGAAGGCTTCGCATAACCAAGGTCATGAAGATCTACCCCTATATTTTATTCTAAGAATGTTCTAGTTTTAGCTCTTACATTTTAGGTCCATAGTCCATTTGAAGTTTATTTTTGTGTATGCTGTAAGGAAAGGGTTACTACTTTGTTTAAATAGGAGAATGTTGACAGGCTGAAGGAAAGGAAGCAGGAAACAAGACACTGATTATGAAGCAAGGTCTCCGAAGAGGCAGGGAAAGAACCTGAAGAACAAGTAGAGGGACTAACATTTACCAGGACGAAATCATCTCTTCCTTGGAGACGAGAGGAACGGTGAGGTAATGAATACAACAGAGATATTAACTGTAACTGTGGGGTCTATGAGCTATATCTTCTTAGGAATTTACAAAACGTTAGTTTAAGGATCTAAGATAACCTTCAGTCAGGAAATGTTTAATTTTATGTAATCCACCACTTTCCAAATTATTTCTTAATACCTACTAAACTATGATGAAATTAGGATTTGTAGGATACACTTAGGGAACAAGTGATCTAGGCCACGAGTTACAAACCAGTGGCCTTTGTGCAGAATTTGGATGAAGGGTAATTTTTGTTTTGGCCACATTTTTCTTGAAATCAAGAAATTTCATAAAGATACAAATTTCTGACATCTCTTGAAATATCAAAAGATTTGGCCACATCAGATCTGCATTTCAGCAAAGAAACAATTTGCTAGAACCCAAATGTCCCATACAGGAAATATACTCTCTGCACCACTCCCTATAATCTTAACATCCACACCATTTCACTCATTTATGTCACTTCCTGGTCCCTGTGGGTATCTGGGTTTATCATTTCTGCACTAGGCAACCCTCTCAGTGTCTATACAGAGTGAAAATTCCTGAAGCCACTCTTAGAGATTCCTTGTCCAAGTCCTCTAAATATTTTGTTATAAAAGTGCTCTTCTTCTGAGAGCTATGAGAGAAAGACCAAGAAAAGTATTTATGTCAGGAATGACAAAATGGCAGTGTATGGGCCAGGTGCAATCTACAGTCCTATTTTGTTTGACTTGCACAGTATTTTTTTAAATGGAAAATTTCACATTAAAAAGAAATACAGATTTCTAGATTTTATTGGATATCAGGAAGATCTGGTAACACTAGGCTCTGTTTCCATATGGCATCAATAAGCTGGAGATTGTAGCAGTTGTTTTCAATCAGGTCCTACATGTTTCAGTTTACCACAGTCCCTACCACTCCCCAATGTCCTCTAACTGGTCTGATTCACACATTTACCTATTTAGCCGTGGAGGCATTCTGAGTTTGTGCTACTTGATTTAACAAAAACATTCAGTTCTTAATTAGCACAGTGCACAAGGCAAGATTCCCAACATCATGAGTGTCATGGGAAATTCTACTTATGCCTCAGCTATCTCACTGATGAAATATCCCACTCTCCCCCCAAATACATATCCACATCAAAAAAAAAAAAAAAATGACTGGGAGGAAACAACATGGAAAGTAGAATTTCACGTGATCTTTATTTTCTGCTGAATCTTTTTCTGTACTTTCCAGATTTTTCAAAATAGACTATGGGGGCGCCTGGGTGGCACAGTCAGTTGAGCAGCTGACTCTTGGTTTTGGATCGGGTCATGATCTTGGGGTCGTGAGACTGAGCCCAGAGTCTTCTCTCTCCTTCTCCCTCTGCCCCTTCCACTCCTGCTTGCTTTCTCTCCCTCTCTAAAATAAATAAATCTTTAAACAAATGACTATGTGGGGCGCCTCAGTAGCTCAGTCGTTAAGTGTCTGCCTTTGGGTCAGGTCATGGTCCCAGGGTCCTGGGCTCGAGCCCTGCGTCAGGCTCCCTGCTCGGTGGGGAGTCTGCTTCTCCCTCTCCCTCTGCCTCTCGCTCTGCTTGTACTCTCTATCCCTTTTGCTCTCAAATAAATAAAATTTAAAAATAAAATAAAAATACATCAAATCATCATGTTGTACACCCAAAACTAAAACAATATTACGTCACTTATATCTCAATAAAACTGGGGAGAAAAGAAACATGAAAAAATTTTAAACTTCTTTTAGTAAAAGAAATACAAATTTATTGTTTTTCTTTAAGATCTTATTTATTTGGGGTGCCTGGGTGGCTCAGTCGTTAAGCGTCTGCCTTCGGCTCAGGTCATGATCCCAGGATCCTGGGATTGAGCCCCTGCATCGGGCTCCCTGCTCCGCGGGAAGCCTGCTTCTCCCTCTCCCACTCTCCCTGCTTGTGTTCCTGCTCTCACTATCTCTTTCAAATAAATAAATAAAATCTTTAAAAAAATGACTATGCATTGCCTCATAATCAGAAAAATATAAACTAAATGTCTAAAATGGGTCAACAATATTCTTGGTAAGTAATAATCTATAAAGTAATGAGAAATCACCAGTGCCTAAAAGGTTCAAATTTTGACCAACTGCCAAAAACAGAATTTAAATGTGCATCAATGATAACACAATCACATGAGATAAACAGTAGATGAACCACGTCTGTGGCAAGTTCTAGTGTCAAGCAAGCTCATTTGCTGCATACTTTTCCATAGAACTAGTGTTAAGTTGCCTTGGCAGCAGCTGTTTATTGTAACCCAGTATAAGACTGACTGTATCAATTAAGGCTAGATAAATGTTAGCACATCAGCCTGCTCACCAGATTCCTGTTTATGAAGATGCTGTGGGCAGGCTTCCAATTTGCAAATACTATACTTCATTCTCTCCCTCAACTCAGGATTCTTCTGTACACTTCACAATTACTTACACTTGTGCTCTGGATGGCCACTAATTTAATGATAAAGCATGTCATCAGCACAGGGAACTTCTCCCCACCACCCAGTTTCTCCCGAGCCCTCTCAAGTAAACACAAAATATGCTCCTTCCATGTCACAGAAAATTTCAGAGTAAAAAGAATTTGGGGGGGGGGGGTGCCCGGCTGGCTAAGTTGGTTAAGTGTCTGCCTTAAGCTCAGGTCATGATCCCAGGGTCCTGGGATAGAGCCCCGTGTTGGGATCTCTACCAGCGGGAAGTCTGCTTCTCCCTCTCCCTCTGTATTCTTTCTCTCTCTCTCTCAAACAAATAAATAAAATCTTAAAAAAAAAAAAAAGAATTTGGCAACCTAATCCAAAAGCATCACATCAGAAAGGACGCTCAGAGAGGTAATTTCTCTAAGAAAGTTGCAGGACTTAAATGTGAATCCAAGCCTCTTGGCTCCATTTCCCGTGTTTTTAGGTACACTGCCTAACTTGCAAGCAAGACATTAAGTGACAAATATTCCTACACTCATTTACAGCATACCAAATCCTACTTAAAGTGATTTCTATTTTGTTTTGAAACATACAGAAGCAAATAATACATCACATAAAGTTTCATGGGAAAATAAAAGGACTGTTTTTCATTCAGTTTTTCTAATTTTTTTTCAATATTTTACTTATTTATTAGACAGAGAATACAAGCAGGGGGAGCCGCAGAGAGAGGGGGAGAAGCAGGATCCCCACTAAGCAGGGAGACTGATGTGGGGCTCGATCCCAGGACCCTGGGATCATGATCCAAGCCAAAGGCAGATGCTCAACCGACTGAGCCACCCAAGCACCCCTTTAATTTTTTTCGTTATTAAAAAGATTACTTAAACCGGAACTCAGTAGTAATCACACTAGTCATAATTAAATAACTATCACATATTCATAAATACTGGTGGGGAGGAAAAGATCATCGCATGATCTGGATATAATCTTCAAAAGATGCTTCATGTAAAGAACAAATTCCATTGGGGTCAGGTCTGGATTGTTCTTCCCTCATAGCCATGATACACAGTGACTCGCAAAGTGCTCAAAAAACAGTGCGAACTAGGGACGCCTGGGTAGCTCAATCCATTAAGTGACCAACTTTTGATTTCAGTTCAGGTCACAATCGTAGGGTTCTGGGATCCAGCCCTGTGGCTGGCTCTACGCTCAGCAGGGAGTCTGCTTGTCCCTTTCCCTCTCCCTCTGCACCCCCCATCCCCTCATGTGCAGGCATATGCAGTCTCTCTTGCACTCTCTCTCAAATAAATAAAATCTTTAAAAAAAAACAAAGACAAAAAAGTGCCAACAAAAACAAAACAAAAAATTAACATTTAATTCTACCATTTTCATATCAGCCCACTATACCCTTTACTCCATTCTAATTCCTTCTTTTTCTGCACATTAACTCAGAAGACCTTCATTCTTTTATTTTCATTCATTCTTCAATACACTTACAAACTAATCCTCTATTAAAGTGACTAGCTGGCTCCTTTAAAAAAAAAATCATGGATGAAATAACGAAAAAAAGAAAGCTATTGCCAAGGAAAATTAGGTCGACTCTACAACCTGTCCTATATGCCTTATACATGATTATAAGGAAATAATGCATAAGAATGTGCTCTGTACATCATCAAAG
This sequence comes from Zalophus californianus, assembly GCF_009762305.2. Lineage (NCBI taxonomy): Eukaryota > Metazoa > Chordata > Mammalia > Carnivora > Otariidae > Zalophus > Zalophus californianus. Next base: position 34,663,933 of record NC_045609.1, on the reverse strand, counting down.
TGTTATCAAATATAGGCTGTCCAGGTGCTATAAATGTTTAGTCCTTCAAAGTATCTCAAAGGCCCCACCAGCATCAAAACAGTCTCCATCTTCTCCTTACTGCTCTCTAACCAAATCTGCTTTTCTCAAAGAAGTATTATTCCACAGAATTTAAAATATACTTTTTGTTTTTCTGCTTTAATAGCCAGAATTGCAAATGCATTCTTTCCTAATAGTTTTAGTTCACAAAATGCAGAATTTCAATAACAATGTAGCTTTTGCAGATTAAGTCTCGGTATGTAACCACCATTTGTAACTTTGTCCCTCCGGAAAAATAACTCCAAACCAATTTGTAGATGAATTTTCAAAATGCAACCCATTTTTATGTAGGGAAATCTGGGGACCTAATGGAAAGTAACACGGAGCTATGGGAAAAGTACTGGGGCTTTGGAATGAATCTCTCCTCCTGCTCTGCTATTATTAATACTGTGTCCTTGGGCAAGTAACTTAATCTCTTTGAGTCTCAGTCTCCTAACCATGTAAAACGGGGAAAAGCAAAATCTCTCTCGGGGGCTAAAGAATGTAATACATATGTAAATTACCTAATACATATGTATCTTCCAGCGCCTGGAAGATAACAGGTACTAAATAAATATTAGTCCCTTTTTCCCTCTGCCACTGTGGTATTCATTTATGACTTCTGTTTTCTCCTTTTTAAAAAATTGTGGGGTTTTTTTTAATTGAGTACATGCTATAAGTTAGGAGCTCTTTATTATCTCACTAAATCTTTATAACAACAACCCTATGAGGTAGGAACCATTACAATCTCATTTTACAGATGACAGAGGCACAGAAAGGTTCCTTGATTTGCCTAAAATTACTCAGATAATGGGGTTGACTTCAGCACACACATGCTCAAATTCTAAACCACTCTACTGTGTATGTGTGTGTTTTTTTAATGAGGGAGAGGGATGCAATGATGTGTAATGTTTCCTATTGTTATACTGCATGATTCTGTAACTCTGTAGAGCTATCAGACGGCAAGGACAAGAAAACCTTCAGGCTCACAACGGGCAAATATAAACCATCACGCTGCTGTCTAATCAACTCATACCCAATTGTTCTGGTTGCCCTTCCCAGAAGCTGGAAAGTTTCCACAGGCAGGACAGGTTAGATTCACTAGGGCTGCAGCTGCTTCAGCTCCGTAACTGTTATTTGCTTAGGAACGATCAACTGAGTCAACCTGACATCCATTAGTTTTTAAAATTGAACCAGGACTGACAAATAATGTAGCCTTTTACTTTTTTTTAAGATAGACTGATTGATTGATTGATTGATTGATTTAGAGAGTGCACATGAGCGGGGAGTGGGGTAGAGGGTCAGAGGAGCAGGGGCATAAATGGGCAGAGGGATAGGGAGAAAATCTCAGGCCGACTCTAGACTGAGCACAGAGCCTGATGCAGGGCTCAATCTCACAACCCTGAGATCACGACCTGAGCCGAAATCAAGAGTCAGACACCAAACCACCTGAGCCACCCAAGTACTTTTCACTTTTTTTTTTAATTACAGGTGTGGTCAAAATTTGAAATAGTAACCCAATGGCAAAAGTCTTTAAGTGTCTTTACTAATGTTGGGAGCCATCTTGCTTGCTAACTGGAGATCGTTCAGAGTCGCTTTTACAGTTTAGTAATTAAATTTGGCTCCAGGCTGTAATAGGCACCCTGACCCATTAAATTACGGCCCGAAGCAAAATTACTTTATCTCTCCACTCAAGCTATGAACACACTTCTTACCAACAGCCAAAACTGGAAGAATTCATGTGACAAGTGGTTAAGGCTACCGATTTAAAATGCCCATAGAGGGCGCCTGGGTGGCTCAATTGGTTAAGTGACTGCCTTCGCTCAGGTCATGATCCCAGGGTCCTGGGATCGAACCCCGCATCGGGCTCCCTGCTCAGAGGGAAGTCTGCTTCTCCCTCTCCCACTCCCCCCGCTTGTGTTCCCTCTCTCTCTGTCAATTAAATAAATAAAATCTTTAAAAAATAAAAAAATAAAATAAAATGCCCATAGATTAAGACTTGTTTAATGGTACCTACACTAAATAAACCCCCACCATTTTACCTTTAGGCTTTTGTTTTTCATGTTTTTACCTTTTCTTCTCAATGACTACAAACATAGTCAGTGTGACTACATATGGACTGAGCAAGACTCAATTCTAAACTCACTGAAAAGTGAAATAAGAACACAGACCAAACTAGCCGAGATGTACGGACAGAAAAAAACCACAACCATCCCCAGCAATAGTGTTTGTGCCTTTGGCAGATTGTATTTCATCACTGCTCCTTGTACAACGTGAACAGATTAGACACAGCCTCGATTTAATCAGAAGACTTTTACAGGAATAATAAGTTTATTTCCTTTCGTTTCACTTACTAATACAAAAATCAGTACTACAACCTACTTGCTGAATAGTTGCCACAGATAACTAAACCCTTTAGTCTAAAGTTCTGTCCTGAGAATTCTATGTGTAAGGCAATGTGCAGGTGACACAAAGATGCAGTTAGGGAATGTATGGCCTGGAAGAGCATCAACACTACATGAATGCCACCAGGGAGGTAGGACTTAGCACTACTGGGGGTAAGTGGACAGAGAGTACAACCAGTTGTTGAGATTAGGGCAGTCTTCAGTATTTGAGCTGAGCCTTAAAGCGTGGATATAATTTCTGGAGGGAAGAAGGTTGTCTTAGAAGGAAATGCAGTATATGCAAAGAAACAGAACTGAGAAGGACTTGAATTTGCTCGTGAAATGCCAAGGAGTCTCACTGGGCTAGTACAGGCTTTGAGGGAGGGGCACTATGGTGGGGTAGGACCACCAGTGGGCTCTGATTTTGGCTTTTCCGCTGTCAAAGGTACCTGCTTCAGATACTCTGTTGATCATGTCTGAGAATACATTTTCTTATTTTTAAAATGAGAGGTTTGAGGGCATCTGGCCAGCTCAGTCAGTAAAGCATGTGACTCTTGATCTTGGGGCCAGAAGTTCGAGCCCTATGTTGGCCATAGAGCTTACTTTAAAAAAAAAAAAGAGAGAGAGAGTTGGATTAGAACATCTCTGAGGTCTATTTCCAACTTTATAAATCTAAAACTCTGGGTCAGGGGCTGGCAAACTTTTTCTATAAAGGGCCAGATAGTAAATATTTTAGGCTTTGTGGACCATATGGTCTCTGTCACAACTTCTCAACACTGTTGTAGGGTGAAAGCAGTCATAGAAAATATGTAAATGAGTGGATAGGGCAGTTCCAATAAAGCCGTATTTATGTACATTGAAATTTTAATTTTATATAACTTCATGTAACATGAGATATTCTTTTGATTTTTTTTTCAAACATTCACAAATATAAACACTATTATACCACTCCTGGGTAGTCCACATTTTGGCCCACAGGCTGTAGTTTGCAGACTTCTCCACTCCCTAGAGAAATAAGAACAGAAAGGGGTTGGGGGTAGTAGCCCCTCAAGAGCTAGAATAAGGAGTTTAGATTAATTTAGAAGACAACTGGAGGAGGTACAAGCTTCTGAGCAAGGAAAGTGTTGAGATCAGAGCTGTACTTAGGTTTACTAAGTAAACTGGCAGTAATGGATGGGAGCGAGAGACTAGTAGGTAACTATCATGGGATACTATTAAAGCCTAATCTAGACTGGTAGCTTTGAGGAAGAAGAAGAAAAAAAAAGATATGGAAGGAAAGATCAACAGAACACTACTTGAAAAGAAAAGAAGAAGAGGAAAAGTTTTATCTGGCAAACATAATAAAAGGGATCAATTCCTGGACAAGAAGGGGGAAGATGGGGATTTTGCATTCCCATTCCTCAGTGCCATCAGTACATGACTACAGAAGACTAATTAAGGAATTTGCCTGTGTATGGAAACTTTAGAACAAACAGCCCAAGTTGGAGCTTCCGGTTCAAAGATAAAAGTTTTCTGGTATATTTCAAGTAAAATATAACATTCATATTTCCCTGTTAGAGATGCAATAGATATAGCAGTTTTAGAGATGATGTTTATTTATTTATGGCTCCTTGTTCTCCAGGGACTTTCAGCAGCCTTCTCAAATGAGGAAACAGTATTCATCTGGTGTATATAGATATATCGTTGCACTCAGAATTTTAAAATCACTCTGCTGACTGTGACTTGGAATTTATATCTATTTCTTCTCCCTCTGATGGAGAAAAAATTGCAGTGCTGCAAATACAACTGATTTAGCACCACACATCTCCCAAGTGCAAGTAATCCCATGGTATGAGAGTACTACATGCCTTCCAGAACTCAAATTTATAAGGTGGGTGAGGTTGGAGGGAAGAGAAGTTCAAACGCATGTGCACATAAGTAGCTCTAATTCATGACAGTATCTGATAAGAAACATAGGTAAGCCTTACAGAGAGATTAATTTCAACTGAGCAGCCTGGAAAGGACTTCATGGAGAAAGTGACATCAACATTGGGCCCGTTTTAACAAGAGAAGAAGGGTGATTCCAAGCATTGAGAACAGTGCAAACAGTAACAAGAAAAAGATATGGGAAAATACCGGATTTATCTTTCTTACTTCAAAAGTGATTTATGTTTATTGTCAGGGGGAAAACATGAATTATGGTAAGAAAAAAAGTGTGTAACCTGACATCCCACCACTCAATCCTACCACATTTTAGTGTATGCTTTTCCACATATAGGATAATACAAAATGGGATCATTCTAAATATATCCCCCTACTGTTTTTTGCCTAACGTCTTACCACAGATATCTGTCCATGCCAGCCTGGAATACATACTGGAGTGATTAAAAACCACTGGCATACCTGAGTTCAAGGTCAAGTATAGCCGTTTCCTTAGAGCTCTCACTACAACTTGATCTTTATCTGTTTTCTGCAAGATCTCTACAGGTAGATCTATGCTACTAGCCACTGTATTTTTCTTTCTTCCATATGAAATCAAAAAGGTATGGGTATAACTTATTTAATAAAATAATTAGTAATTTTAAAACCATTTTGTTTTACTCGTGCATTTCTGAAATTGAGAACACTGGAATCCAAGTGTAAATTAAGTAACAAAGAGGTTCTCTAGAATTTGCCCCCTCTTTCTCTATTTGCACTCCCCTAGTGCTTGAAGGCAGCCTTCACTATCTCTTGGATGGATGGCTCTCCAACAATGTGTGTTTCACTCCCTAATCTATCTTCCTCACCACTACCAGGATTATCTTTCCCAAACCCAAAACTGTCCATGTGATACCTCAATTTAAAATCCTTCCATTGCTGGGGCACCTGGATGGCTCAGTCAGTTTAGTGGCCGGCTCTTGATTTTGGCTCAAGTCATGATCTCAGGGTCGTGGGATTGGGCCCCCTGTCAGCCCTGCACCGGGCATGGAGCCTGCTTAAGATTCTCTCTCTCCCTCTCCCTCTGCCCCTCCTCCCCTTCCCTCTCAAATAAATAAATAAATAAAATCCTTCCACTGACTTATATCCAGTGTTTGGAATGGCCCCCTTCTAGAAATTACCCTATAAATATACTTGCACAGGCATAAAATGACCTAACTGTATCATTCATTGCCACAGTCAGAAATAGCAAAAGATCATAAATACCTAAGGTCCTTCCATAAGGACCTAGTTACATAAATTATGTTACAATCATCAATGGATTATTATGTAACTGTCAAAAGACTCAATATATATTGATAAAAAATGTTCTCCAAAGTATGTTAAGGGGAAAAAAAAAATCAAGGAACCGTATGAGAGGTCACCATTCGTATAAAAGGGGAAAACATATCACCTGAATATGCATAAGCTATCTCTAGAAGCATACCCAAGACATTGGGTTTCCTATGTTCACTGGTTACCTATGAATATAAAATCTTTAAAAAGTTTTTGAACTAGGGAGCCTGGGTGGCTCAGTTGGTTAAGCAACTGCTTTCGGCCCAGGTCATGATCCTGGAGTCCCGGGATCGAGTCCCACATCAGGCTCCCTGCTCGGCGGGGAGTCTGCTTCTCCCTCTGACCCTCTTCCCTCTCGTGCTCTCTATCTCTCATTCTCTCTCTCTCAAATAAATAAATAAAATCTTTAAAAAAAAAAGTTTTTGAACTAGGTGAGTTTTTTACTTGTTCAAAAATTAAAGTTGGGTTTTTTTCTGATTGGTTAATATGGCACATAAGTCCCTTCCCAAACTAACACAATCTACCTTAGTAGTCTCTTTACTAAAGCCGCCCCACTCCCTCACTGGTCATTCACACTCCTGCCCTGCACAGAAGGCTTTCCCATTTTTCTCTGGCTGGCAAGCTTCTTCATGCTTCAAATACTGGCTCTCTAAGACAGAATGAACTTCCCCTCCTGTCTTCCTGCCATATTGTACAAAAGGGCCTTTGGCCTGATTTGATTACATGTTTGCTCCCTGGCATCAGTGGCTGGGTTCACAGTCTTACCTGACTCCATGAGGAGGTTCTACCCCTCAGGGACAAAGTCCAGACCTCAGAAGGCAATAAAAGACTGATGAAATAGCATTATTCACAGTAGCCAAAAAAAAAGAAACCCAAGTGTCCATCAACAGTTGAATGGATAAGCAAAATGCAGTACACACGGAGCAGCGCCGTGGCAGTCGGCAAGAACAAGCGCCTTACGAAAGGCGGCAAAAAGGGAGCCAAGAAGAAAGGGGTTGATCCATTTTCTAAGAAAGACTGGTATGATGTGAAAGCACCAGCTATGTTCAATATAAGAAATATTGGAAAAACATTAGTCACAAGAACTCAAGGAACCAAAATCGCATCTGATGGCCTCAAGGGTCATGTTTATGAAGTGAGCCTTGCTGATCTACAGAATGATGAAGTTGCGTTTAGAAAACTCAAGCTAATTACTGAGGATGTTCAGGGCAAAAACTGCCTAATTTCCACGGCATGGATCTTACCCGTGACAAAATGTGCTCCATGGTCAAAAAATGGCAGACCATGATTGAAGCTCATGTTGATGTCAAGACTATCGATGGTTATTTGCTTCATCTATTTTGTGTTGGTTTTACTAAAAAACGCAATAACCAGATTCGGAAGACCTCTTATGCTCAGCACCAACAGGTCCGTCAAATTCGGAAAAAGATGATGGAAATCATGACCCAAGAGGTGCAAACAAATGACTTGAAAGAAGTGGTCAATAAATTGATTCCAGACAGCATCAGAAAAGATATAGAAAAGCCTTGTCAGTCTATTTATCCACTCCATGATGTCTTTGTTGGAAAAGTAAAAATGCTGAAGAAGCCCAAGTTTGAAATGGGAAAGCTCATGGAGCTTCATGGTGAAGGTAGTAGTTCTGGAAAAGCTGCTGGGGATGACACTGTTGCTAAAGTTGAACGAGCTGATGGATATGAGCCACCAGTCCAAGAATCTGTTTAAAAGTCAGACATTTAATGGTGACAAATAAAAAATCATATGTGTGATGTTTAAAAAAAAAATACAGTACACACATACAATGGAATATTATTTAGCCTTGAAAAGAAGAAAATTATTTTTTTTTTGTCTAAATGTTTTTATTTGAAACAAACAGTTGCACCAAGCAAGAGCTTACTTTCCCCACTCCAAATTAAAACAGAGTAATAGGGGCAAAGGTCATTTGGCAGGACAGTTCCAGTATGTGAACATCCTAAAAAGAAGGAAATTCTGACATAAGCTACAACATGGATGAACCTTGAAGACATTATGAGTAAAATAAGCCAGTCACAAAAGGACAAATACTGTATGATTCTACTTATATGAGTTACCCAGAGAAGTCAAACTCAAAGCAACAGAAAGTAGAACTGCAGGTGTCAGGGACTCAGATGAGTGAGAAATGGGAAGTTAGGGTTTAAAGGGTACAGAGCTTCAGTCAGGGGCAATGAAAAGGTTCTAGAGGTAGAAGGTGCTAATGGTGATACAACAATGTGAATGTACTTAATGTCACAGAACTGCACACTTAAAAATAGTTAAAATGGTAATTTCTATGTTACATATAATTTTACTGCAATAAAAAAATTAAAGAAGGGGCACCTGGGTGGCTCAGTGGGTTAAGCATCTGACTTTGGCTCAGGTAGGGATCTCGGGGTCCTGGGATCGAGTCCTGTGTCCAGCTCTGTGCTCAGTGGGGAGTCTGCTTGTCCCTCTGCCACTCCCCCTGCTGGTGCGCGCGCGCACACACACACACACACACACACACACACACACACACACACTCTCTCTCTCTCTCTCTCTCTCTCTCTCTCTCTCTCTCTCAAATAAATAAAATTTTTTTTAAAAATTAAAGAATAAAAGAGAAAATAATTAGAGACTTCTACAATCTCAAGACAGTCTATATTACCCTGGCATTTCTTCAGATTTCAAAAGTATGTTTCTATTCTCATCCTGGTATTAGCACTTATAGGTTCTACACTCCAACATATTTTTTAACAAACCAAAAAAAAAAAAAAGAGAATATAAAACAATCTTTTTAAAAAGGTCTGGTGAAAGAATAGAGACTATCAAAACTGCAAGTAGATTTTGAGAAAGATACAAACAGAATTCTAGAAGTAAAAAATACTGTCATTTAAATTAAAAACGCAGTAGGGGCACCTGGGTGGCTCAGTCATTAAGCGTCTGCCTTAGGCTCGGGTCATGATCCCAGAGTCCTGGGATTGAGCCCCGCATTGGGCTCCCTGCTCTGCAGGAAGCCTGCTTCTCCCTCTCCCACTCGCCCTGCTTGTGTTCCCTCTCTCGCTGTGTCTCTCTCTGCCAAATAAATTAAAAAAAAAAATCTTTAAAAAAATAAAATAAATTAAAAACACAGTAGATGGATTAAATGACATATTAGACACAACTGTATGAGAATTAGCAAACTGGAAGAGCTGAAGAAATTACCAAGTGGAAAATATAAACTGAGAAAAGATATGAAGGGCAGAGTGAGAAAGTACAACATTTTTCCAACCAGAGTTCCCAAGGGAAAAATAAAATGAGGGAAGAGTTAAAAACTCAAAGAAATAATGGCTAAGAATTTTCTAGGACTGGTTAAAAGAAATCAATCCTCAAAAATCAGGGAGCCCAAAAAAAAATCCTAAAAAAATAAATAAGGTCTTAAAACCCCAGAGAGAAAAGTCATAATGTACAGCAAAACAACAATTAGGCCAATGGCTGATGTGAATGCAGAAACACTGGAATGGTATTTTCAAAGTGCTGGAAAAAAAATTACTATCAGCCCTAATTTGTTGATCTAACGAAGTTATCTCTCAAAAAAGAAGACAAAAGAAAGATATTTTAGGGGCGCCTGGGTGGCTCAGTTAGGCAGCCGCCTTCGGCTCAGGTCATGATCCTGGGGTCCTGGGATTGAGCCCCACGTCCAGCTCCCTGCTCAGCGGAGAACCTGCTTCTCCCTCTCCCTCTGCCTGCCACTCTGCCTACTTGTGCTCTCTATCTCTCTGTCAAATAAATAAATAAAATCTTTAAAAAAAAAGATATTTTAGACAAACACTTAAGAGGTAGGGTGAATCTCAAGAAGTAGAGAGCTATACCTACAAGGAAGATCTATTCATCATTTCTCTTATATCTCAAAGAAAATGGTAAATGTGAGTAAATGGGGAAAAAGCAACAATTTAAGACAACAATAGTTATCTAATTTATGGGGTGAAGAAAGAGGACAGAAACAAAATCTTAGGGGCCCCTGGGTGGCTCAGTTGGTTAAGCAACTGCCTTCGGCTCAGGTCATGATCCTGGAGTCCCCGGACTGAGTCCCGCATCGGGCTCCCTGCTCAGCAGAGAGTCTGCTTCTCCCTCTGACCCTCCCCCCTCTCATGCTCTCTCTCTCTCTCTCATTCTCTCTCTCAAATAAATAAATAAAATCTTAAAAAAAAAAGAAACAAAATCTTAGACAGCCATATATAAAGGGACAATGGAACTAGAGGTATTTTACAATCTTTATATTACTCAGGAAGACAGTAAAGATGCTAATTAATTTGACTTTGAAGTTAAATACACATGTTAAAAAATTTTCCAGAAAACCACTGTAAGACTAGAAATAATAGGTATACCCTCCAAACTAGTAGTGTGACCATCATGTTCGACTCTTACTCCCATGTTGACAGGACATCTTAAAGAAATTCTAGCCCTCCTTTCAGACAAGAGATAATAAGCTCATCCAGTATCTACCATAGTATGTAGTCATTACATATTTGTTACATTAATTTGGTTGTTCCAGAATTAAACGAATTCTATTTCACAAATGGATTATACTTCTCAACTCTGCCTAGAAGGCCAATTCCATCTTATTATTTTAGTGAGTGGCCTGACTATCCCTTCAATTTTTTCTTTTTTAGAAAATAGGACAATGAATGCTTGGGATAAAATACCAAATCCTAAGCCTCATTTCTTGCTTCTAAGCTGGGGGAAAAAATTTTTATATACATGCTTTTCTCCTTACTAATGCTCCAAAGGAGATATCAATCAAAAATTTAGATGTTTGATTTTAATCATGGGAAAATGGCAATCAGAAGCTCAGGCACCTAAACTGTGAGTGATATTTTCCCCACAGTTGGTAAAACTGTATATTCCACAACATATGGAATTCTACTGAAAGCTTTCACTGGCACTTTGCCTTGTTAAGCAAAAGTTAGAAGTTATGCTAAGACATTTAAAAAAAGTGAACACTGCCTTTTCATTAGACTAACATTTAAAATATGACTTAAATACCACGGAAAATATATTAATATATCTAACACTCACTGAGTTCTTAACTATATGTCAGGCATACTTCTAAACATTTTTATGAACTCATTAATCCGTACAAAAATACACGATGAGTCAGGTAGTACTGTGATTAGCTTTGCCTTACAGAAGAGGACCATGAGAAAAAGATTAAATAATTTCCCCAATTTACATACCTCAAAGGTGTCAATCAATACAGGGATGTGAACCCAAGGAGTTTAGCTCTGGGGCCTTTACTCTTAATCATTACACTCTACCGTCTCCCAAGATTCTTGTCTTGTTTATATGCTGATTTACCTTCTATCTATATCTAAAGTCTGACTGTGGTATTTGCTAACTCATACTAGATTCATTTTGCCAAAGTTGTCTATTCCATTTATTTGCAAAGGATTAAAACTAATAGAGAAGTCCAAATCCATGTTATATTTTTACTTACACCTACAAATTCTGCATATTTCTGTACTGGGCGGGATTATTCTCATCTGCACCCCAGGACTTCATGCTTAGAATTTATTCATTCAGGAAACAGGAATTGGATGGTCCTACTACATGCAATGCCCTGTGCTAAGCAACAATTTACAGCTACTTCCTAATTGGCAGTTAAATTTCACCGAGATCACCCATAGCATGATATATATTTTTTCAAAGAAGCATAAAACAGTTTTGGTCGGAAGCAGTAAACAGTCTTCCCATTTGTTCATTCAACAAATATTCTTCAAGATTCTAATATGTGCCAAAGCACTATGATGGGTGCTAAAAATTCAGGGGCAAACACAGCAGAACCAATATTTGCCCCTTAGGGCTGTAGTGGGGAGAAAGACGTTAAATAAGTAATAATCACACAAATAATTACTCATAACTGTGATAAGCAAAAAAAGGAAAAAAAAAAAAAACATAGGAATCATGATAAACGGACCTAACTCAGTTTCAGAGGTAATGTCAGGGAGGGTGTCCCTAAAACATTGACATTTAATATGGAAGTTGAGGATTCACAGCAATGACCCAAATAAAGAAGTCCTGAAGAGTAGTTCAGGCAAGGGAATAGCACTGTGCTTTGGAGGAAATGAAAACCAGGTGTGCCTGGAGTGCCACAAGGCAGCAGCTAAGCCAATGCTCAAAGGTCTTTTCCTCACTACGAGGCCCACCACCTGCTCATTCTGCCGCTGGCCCACTCTTATTTTCTCCATGGCTCCAAGGAATAAAGTATGTGCAGTACTAGTGCATGACCCTTTAAAATGAATAACTTAAATTCTGCAAACAATTTCACTGGTGGAGAGGATGTGGATAAGATAAATCTTTTATAAGATTATAAATTTCATCTGTATTTTAACAACTTGAGGCCAGAGACCACATCTTATATATCCTACTATCATTCAGAACACCTAGCAATGTGCATAGCAAGGATCTGATAACTAATTTTGCTATTTGGAGAGAAAAGCTGTAGGATAAGAAATTTAAGTGTTAGTAGTCTTGATTTTTTTCTATGTAAGAATTACGTCCCCATTCATATATCCTTATCTACTTTAATTGTATGAATAAAAACATGTCTACCTCACAGATAAAAGATGAGCCAGGGCTTCAGAGATGGGTTGGAGAAAGAAGGCTTGAAATACAGGGAGCTGGATAATAGAGGTCCCTCACCTCCCAACTCTAAGAACAAATGTGCTATTTCTCTTTCTTCACAGAAAGCTTACTTCTGGGAATAAGTTAAACTTACTTCAAAAGAAGGAATGACTTTTACTTGGATTGTGGCCAGCTGCAATGAAATTCAGCCACTTTCCTCTTAAAAGTCATTCAACTAGAAATCTTATCAGTGGGAAATTCTCTAAGGGCCAAAGATTCTATTTTCTGCAACTTAACAATATTTGTAAAACATTTTTAGTTCTAAGATTCACTACTTCTCATCCTCTGTACACACATAACCTCCCACATTCATACCAATCCAATGTGCTGACTTCTAACAGAAGTGACATAAAATTTTTTGGACTCTAAAAGTCCAAATATGTAACAACACAATATAACATCATTTATGAATCTTTGTTTCTCTCTGTGATTACATAACCATTTGTATATAGCAACATTTGAGGGCAGGAAAGGAGAATCACCATCCAAAGGAGGCAAGAGACAGTGAGCTATCCTCATCAGAATGACTAGCTGGGAGAGCAAGTATCAAAGCACAATACACTTAGGGAAGGAATACCATGAGCAAGGGACTGAGATAAGAACAGCACTGGAAATATCAAGAATATAGCGCAGTCCTTGCCCTCCAGAAACCAACAGTCTAAAAGGGAGATACCCTAGGGTGGGGCGGAGGGGGGGGTAGCCACAAATCAATCATCAAAGACTAATGATCCAGCATAAGAGGACACAGATCTACCAAGGGACTGGAAGGAAGGCAACAAATCCCCAACTTCCTGTGTCTAATTACCCAAGTCCCCTTTTATCCATTACTCTATCATATTCTACCTATTTGTCTGCACATAATACACATACCTAAATAGATTTAATCAGACTAAAGCCCCCATTATCTTTAACAAGCATGCCCAGATTAGAAATTCTAATCTAACCTAGATTAGATTAGGACCTAGCCCATTATTTTGAAGTCATCTCATTCCACACTTACTGAAACAAGCAGTTAGCTAAGTACATCATGACTCCTTAAACTGCACATGACGAAGTCTTGGGATATTGTATCAGACTACGTCTCCTAGCTTTTCTTTGCAAAATTTTAAACAGGAAAGTGAATTAAAGGGTTTGGGGTTTTTTTTAATGATGAAAAAGGGTAAGAACTGGTGCATCTATATACAGTTTAGTAATCCAGGGAAACACAAATTGGTTTGCAGTAGAGAGAAAAGAGTAAGACAAATCAAGTTCAAATAGACTGAAAAAGGCTGAGAAAACTGAGAGATGACTGACTAAAGACAGATTTTCTAAATTTCAACAATGAAAATGTAATACTTCTGTAACAAGAAAAATTTTGTTCCTTTTGAAAGACCATTATGAAGGCTCAGCATGATAACAGTATACAGTTCAATATTATTTATATTATTATATGAAGGATATAATACTTTAATCATGATAAAAATACAAATGAAAAAAATTCCCTACCTACATATTAATCTATCCTTCCCTAATAAATCTTTTTGTAAATTATTAAGAAAAACAAGGGGGACGGGGCCATGGGTGGCTCAGTCAGTTAAGCGGGCAGCTCTTGATTTCGGCTCAGGTCATAATCTCAGGGTCATGGGATCGAGCCCCACACGGGGCTCCACACTCAACAGGGAATCAGTTTGAGGATTCTCTCTCCTTCTCCCTCTGCCCTTCCCTCCACTCTGTCCCAAATAAATAAATAAATAAATAAATCTTTTTTAAAAAAGAAAAAACAAGACAGTCTTTCCCTCCATAACCATTCCCAGTGAAAACTAAATAAGTACTAAAATGGCTGAAAAAGACAGAGAAGCAGCCACCTCAATCATTCAAAACGTTATGTCATCTGAACTTAATTCTGTGGCCCAATATCCCAAACACCTATTGCAAGAATTCTACAGTTCTGACGTACAAGGAATAGAAAGACAGATAAAAGCCTCCAATGGGAGACCCTACCTCCAATACATCGACTTTCTTCTCTGGGTGTTTTAGAGTCTTATTACATATCCAACTTTACTCCTTAAACCTCACTTTGATGTATTTAACTCCTTAAACCTCACTCTACATATAGAGCACTAAAGGCTGCTAAAGCTTAAAAAAGTCAAGGCTGAAATTTTTTTCTCCTTCTAGTCCTGTCTATATGGGAAGGTTTAAGGGCAGACCTGCCCAAAAGCAACATGAAGTCATTGAATGACTCTTCCTCAGCAAGAATACTGAGCATATAGCATTATTCTAGAAAGAAATCCTGCTGTGATACCAGCTAATCTCTGACATTTGCTCATTAAGGACTGCTACTTCTTTTGATACTGCTCTAATGCTGGTTTATTAGGTAAAAATGTACCCCACTGGCATGACCATGACATAAGGTTCAATGAAAAGGCTGGGCCAGATCAGTCAAAAAGCAAAAAAGACAGTTCAACTTTATGATAGTCCTTGTCTCCCGCCATATGGTTCAAGGACGTGAGGATCTTTTAATAAGGAATTCATGATTCATAGTATGCTACCACACTGTAACCAGCAGGACTCCAAATAATGTATCAACACCTGGTCTAAATTGTTAAACTTTAAGAAGACACTTCCAATTTTAAAAGAATGCAAGATCCCAATGCCTCTTTCAGATAGGAACATATTCTCACATTATGATTTTAGTAAGTGGCCTACGTAGTTGAAATGACTCTGAAACAGAGAACCACAACCCAAAATAGCCTGAACACTTTTGTTATCTCAACCAGTAGGCAGTTAGCCATTCATGCCTTCCTCTTAATATATATTCTACTCGTTTCAGACAAAGCCCACAATAAATTCAATAAGACTGTTCAGATTCAGCTATATCAGATGTCTAAAAGCTGGGGATGAAAAATGTTCATTACACAAGATTTCTATTACAATATTTTGCACATAAAAAGTAAATACTATGTATATGTTCATTTAGTAAAAAAAAAAGAAAATCCTATTGTACACCTATGGTCACAGCCTGACACTAGAAATAAAATAATGAACACAATAGATGTGGTCCCTGCCACTGAGAAACCTAGAGTCTAGTGGAGAAAACAAACAGTGACCAAGTATGGTGAATGTCACTGGAACGCATATACATGCTATGAACTGCAGTAAAAGACCAGGAATAGTAAGAGCCTCTCAGTTTTGATACGTATAAACCATAGGCATTTTATATGTATATAAATGACCAGTAATTATATAAGTATATAAAATGATCAAACTCCTTTTTTAACAAGTATACAAGAAATATTAAAACCCAAATAAGTCCCATCCCCATAAAAGTACTTGCCTTGATGCTGCCCTTACTCCTGGACTGTAACAGAAGGAGGCAACTTAAGATACTGTGGTTAATACCACAAGACTTTTACTCTAACATATTCTGTACCCTTAGAGTTATACCAGTGCTATTTATAAAACAACTTTGGAAAAGCCCAACTTTCTACTGTGCAGATATATAAACAAATATTTTTTTAAAGATTTTATTTATTTAAGAGAGAGGGAGAGCACACACACGCACAAGCAGGAGGAGAGGAAGACCGCAAGGGAGAAGCCAACTCCCTGCTGAGCAGGGAGCCCAACAAGGACGTGGAGCTCGATCCTAGGACCCCAGGATCATGACCCGACCCGAAGGCAGATGCTTAGCCAGCTGTGCCACCCAGACGCCCCTAAACAAATATTTAAATTGGGGCTCTACTAAAATTAAAAACATAGTTGTAGAAATACTATAATCTTCAAAACTCTTCTGTTCTCTCAATCACATGAGTAAATGTTAAGTATTATTGGAACAAAGTTCACAATCTGACCCATTCATTTATCTCTTTTGATCCAAAGTTTTTCATTTTTCAAATGAAACTTCATGATTGCCCAAAGAATCCACAAACCTACCTAGAAAACTATGTAAATACAGAAATCCTATAAAAGTACTTTAAATACTATTCTAATAGGCTTTCAAGCTGAGCAGTCATACAGACCATAAAAAGCCTTTATCTGTTTTGCAGGCATAAATACTTCTATGCTGATCTGTATCTACTCTCATGTTGTTTTCTAAAGAAATGCTGCAAAATGGAATGTTGCTGTGAAACAGAACCCTACCTTCACATCATTCTTTTCATATGTGGGCCCTTCGTGCAGGCCATGCCAAAGCCAGGCTTTAAACAGATAATCTTGCCAGGCCCAGGACACGTGGCAACTCTGTAACTAACGGCATTCTTGTTGCTTCAAATTCTAGGTGGAAAACTTCCACTGATATTTAACAACTTTGCTCTAAGTGGACACAGGATAGTGCAGTAGAGTAAGAAAAGGATACAGAGTAAGAGAAACAGAGTTTGGGTTCAAGCTCTACCACTAACTAGCTGCGCCACTGTGGGCAGGCTACTTAAATTCTCTGACCTACAGCATCCTCATCTGTAAAACTGAGACCACCACAATACCTACCTTAAAGGATTACTATGATAGTGTATATGAAAGTATTTTATTAACTATAAAGGATTATACAAATGTTCTTTTTATTCACTTTATTAACCTTTTCTTTAATGTAGAAATATGTTCATTTTAAAAACTGGGAAATACAGAAAAAATATTAAAAAGAAAAAAATCATGACAGGCCTATCACCATTGTTGTTATTTTATGTATTTATTTCTTAAGATTTTTTGTTTTTTCTAAGTAATCCCTATAGGCAACATGGGGCTCAAACTCTACAACCCTGAGATCAAGAGTCACATGCTCTTCGAACTGAGCCAGCCAGGTGCCCCTGTTGTTATTTATTTTAACGGAAAAAATCTAACATCAACCAAGAAAAAAAAATTAGAGCAAAAATAATTTCAGATGCTAATATTGATCATTTACAAATGACAAAATTAATTGCCAATTTCTTTTTAAGAGCAGAACAGTCTTTCCCATCTATCAGGTTAAAGTAAAGACAATGCTGCTATTTGTACCAGAGCTGGTCTCAAGAGGGTATGATATATGGGCAAGGCTCATAAAAGTCAAGGCCACAGAAACTCCCAAAATAAATATTTCATGAGCCCAAGGAGAAGTTACAACACATGCCCTCAGATGCAATGGAGAAGGCAAAGGGTCTGAAGTCCCATTAATAAAACTACCACAACTGAAGGGTCACAAAGACTGACGGATTGCCATGGGTCAATTCAATAGAAAAAAAATAAAAAAGAAAAATTTATATAGCATGCTATAAGACAGGCAGTCTAAGACTTCTGACTTTTTCACACTGCTCCCTGAATCCCACCTTTGGAACTTCTTACCCCTCCTCTATTCTTCCTTTCTCACCCTTCTTTCTCTTAGACCCCCTTCCTTGTTTTATTATTGCATTAGAATCACTCTCTGTGTTTAAAATGGCCTTATTCCATACAAGAGAATATTATTCAGCAACAAAAAGGAATGAAGTTCTGATACATACTATATGATACCATGGATGAACCTTGAAAACATTATGCAAAATGAAAGAAGTCAGACACAAAAGACCACATATTTTATGATTCCATTAACACAAAATGTCCAGAATAGGCAAATCCACAGAGACAGACAGTAGACTGGTGGTTGCCTAGGACTGGGGAGGTGGGGGATGGGAGAGACTGGGTGACCGCAGTACAAGGTTTCTTCTTGAGGGGGCACAAACTTCCTAAAATTAGATTGTAGTGATAGGGGCACAACTCTGTCAATATATTAAAAACAAAACAACAAACAACAACAAAAAAACCACTTAATTGTATACTTTAAATGGGGGACTTGTATGGTATGTGAATTATACCTCAACAAAACCGTTTTTAAAAAATGGTCTTATTCAGGATCCTGAGTTGAAAAAAGGACATGTGAATAAATACTCCCATCCTACACCTCCCTAAGTGTGCAGTAAAAGGGATGACTCAGTTGTGATAAGATGTGTATGTTAAGTGACCGGACTACACTTGTTTAACAAATATACATGAAGTTACAAATCCAAATGAGTCTTGCCCCTCTAAAAGTAGTCACCTTAATGATGCCCTAAGTCAAAACTTGGTCCTCAGATTCTCAATAATTCTATGCCTTTGTTTGGGTACTTCTTTCCGCTTATAATGCCTTTCTTACCACATCTTTAAATCAAATCCTACCCATCTCAAACGTTACATCCTCCATGAAGCCTTCCGGATTCTCCCATCAAAAGTAATCTCACCTTACCTCTGAACTTCCAGGGTACTTCACTTCCTTAGAGTCACTTAGCACTTTCAATCCAGTATTGTACTTATTTTGCCTAGAATCATGCTTACTGCTTTGACATTAAAAGGGGGTCTCAACAAATACCTATTTGATAAAGGAATGACTATACTTAACAATTGAGACTTTCATCTTCATCTGGTAAACTTTAATTTTGGAAATATCCGAAGTTCATTTAGACTCAAGAATGGCACATAAAATAGGGCGAAGGAATGCCCACTGCAGATGAAATTTTCTTGATGAATTTGACATATGTATGTAAATAATCTGAGAGAAATTTCAAACAGAAGCACTGGAATAAAAACATAACCTCCCAAGGTAATTGAAAGAAACATGAATTACATTAAGTTCTATAATATTTGTTCAAAATTCAGTTTCCTTATTTTATAGTAACACCACATGCTTTTTCCTAGCACAACTGGAGAGTTCTATCATCAGGTTCTATTAACTCTTCTTCTACTATATTTCTAATTAATTCCTTCTCCATTTTCCCTGCCATACCCAAAGTCCAGGGTCTCATTATCTTCATGACCAACCAATTTAAAAGGTCTAATTTATCTCCCCTCCCACAGTTCCTTCTTTCCCTCAGCAATACTTACTGGGCCACCCTGTGTGCCAGTGTTGAGCGTAGGAACTGGGGAGCACATAAATAAATGTCAAATGAGGCTTGTGCCCCAGACACAACCTACTTGGGAAGCTGACACATGTACATAATTCATCACAATACTCAGTAGCATATATGTAAGGGCCACAATTGGCATTGAGAATTTCAAGCAGTGGGCAGGTCCTCTGGCCTCCAGAGAACACAACCTATATAGTCTCCCTCCAACACTATTCTCATCCCCTCCCCCCTCCCACTGTCTTCGTTCATCTTATTGGATAAGACCTTCTGTTAAACTGCCCATATGTCATACGCTGACTTCGTCTCTAATTTCTCTCCAATTTACTTCCTGAGCTAGTCCAGACAACATACTTGTTGTAACCTGAAAATGACTTACCTTTGTTCACTATTGACTATCAGCACGATCCTTCCAACTTTCTCTCTGATTAATTCAAATCGACCAATCCCAAGTCCCTTTTTTTTGTATGTATTAGGATATAACTATATGTAATTTTTTTTTCAGCTCCTGACTGGCCTTATTTCTTTTGTATTTGTCTCACAATGTCTTTGCAGTGTTTCCTAACGAAGCACGTATCACAACCACCTATGGAGCTTCTTAAAAATACAAAACGCCTTGAGACTACCTCATGAAGAGCTCCTCAGTTAAGTCTGCGATGGGAGTTGGACATCTTTATTACTAAAAAGCCCCACGGGTGATTCTGATGCACAGCCCAACCTGAGAACCACTGATTTATTACAATGCTCCCTACACAGCATTCAATTCTTATTAATTCATGCACTGAAGCTCATAAATAACTTTTCTCTAAATAGCCTAACCAGATATCAACCCCTAGACTAAACTAGCTCTGTTCCAAGTGCAACATGTGGTTTTAAGATTTCATTTCCTGAAGTACTCCATGGAGGGACACTATTACCCTGTCTCTTTACATTGTTTCCTATTTGTTGAAAAATGGAGGCCTGGAATGCAGCCATGTTAGACAACACTACATAAGAATGTACTCTGGAGTCTTAGATTAAAATTAGTTATAAAAAGAACAAGAACAATGTAGAACTAGATATTCTGAATGAAGACAGTGTTCTTACTGAATAGATTCTTACTAAATCTATACAGAAGGAAGAAGAGGAATTTGGTCAGTAAAGTTCCCCCCATCTTCCTAATGATCAGTCTCTTGAACTGCCTGAGAAGGGCCCCCAAAAACGAGGAAGACTTTCAGCAGCTACAGTGCGCCTGGTGCATTCAGTGCTCTAATCAGTTAAGTAACCCAAGCCCCACCCAGACCCACAGTTGCCTCCCAACCTGCCAACTACCCTGACACAAACTATTTTCACAGCTCAGTGGGGGAGCAGTATGAACTTTTTCCACATTTGTCCCTCACAGGCAGCAGTGGTCTGAGTCACCCACCCAGGGTGGGAAAGAAAGTGTGATAGTAGTCAGGGCAGTGTTAGGAGACTGGTCACAGCACCTCTTTTCCCATTTCAGGAGTGAGCTCCGCCTCCCCTAGGAACCACCTAAGTTAATTAGTCACAGCTGTGGGCTACCGGGGTCTGCAAGGGCCACTCAGCCACCCACGAAAGTTGTGGGTCGGGGAGGAGACGCCCCGTCCTGCTCTCCGGCAGGGGCCGCAGATCCCAGATTCCACAGGCCTCTCCCAGCACTCCATCTTGCTTCCTGCCAGGAGGAGGGGCCGAGGAGGAGAGCCCCCGGAGTCTGGAAAGGCCCCAGGGGGCGGAAGTCGTTTGACAGCAGGTAAAGCCAGGTGGAAATCTCTTACGGGAGGGAATAAAATGAAAGGCGGCAGAGTGAAACGAAAGAGTAAAGAGGACTCGTGGTCATGAATTATTGCATAAAGAAATATAAAGAAAATTACCCGGTGTTTGAGAGTGCCAGCGGTGTGAGCAGAAGTAGAAATGCCTAGGAAGGAAGGAGGAGATCGGGAGACGAGTGGCCAGGAAGCCAAGTGGAGAAAAGAGCCAGCCTCGGGGGGCGCGGGGGGAGGGTGGCGAGTGAGGCAGGTCTCAGGGTGAGAAGTATTAGAAAGGTGAACAACGCGGCTCAAATAAGAATCCCTGGAAGGAAAGGCAGGGAATCCGTACGGGAGCGCGCCAGCCCATAGGCCAGACTGGGGAGGCCTAAAAAGGAGCTGAGAGCAAGGCTGTCAACGTGAGGGGCGACAGCCTGCTGAGTGAAAAGGACCATCAGACACCCTAACAACTATCATTTACTGAACGCCTACTGTGGGTCATACGCTGCGCTAGGCACTTTACAAATACCACCTCGCTGAATCAAACAAACCCGCAAGGCAGGCATTATTATGATTGCCCCCATTTTATAGATGCAGAAACTAAGGCCCACAGAAGCTTGGGAGCTCGCTCAAGGTCACAGAGTGAGGAAATCGGGATTCGAACCCATGGCCATCTGGCTCCAGAGCCCACGCGCAAAGCCACAGGCAGCTAGCCGGCGAAGGGGAGCCACTGGGATGTCTCCTGACCCCGCTCCCCACCCCAGGCCCAGCGCGCTCACCCGGACAAGGTTGCTGACGGCCGCCTGCACGGCGGCCACGGGAGCGGTGAGGTCAGGGATGGCTTTGCCGTCCACCTCGCCTTCCTCGTGCATGATCACCAGGTGCGAGATCTGCTGCGCCACCGGCTCCAAGATGCTCTCGATCGTGCGCGTATGAAACACCGGCATCGCGGCAGCTAGCGGGGCGGCGAACCGCGGGCTACAGAGAATTGGGAACGGCGGGGCCGGGAACCCGCTGAAAGACCGACTGCGAGCAGCAACTACGGAGACCGGGCTTCCCTCGGCGTAACCAGCCCTGCGGGCGCCCCGCCCCATCGCGCCGCCGCGCCCAATGGTAGCACCGCTCAGACCGGGGCCGCCACGCCTATTGGTCCCGCTTCAAGATGCTCCGCCTCCGCCACAGCGCCGCCAAGACCCCGCCCCGCCCCCATTCCCAAGGGAGGGGCCTGGGATTGGGGCTGCGCCGCAGGGATTGCAACCGGATTCCGGAGTCCTAACGCGGGGCGCTCCTTATAAGGGCATGGTGGGAGCGGAGCGTGCGGCTGGAATCAGTGGCCCCGCCCCAGGAGCCACCTCCCGCCTGGGCTCTGCAGAGCTCCGCCCCTCTGCAGAATCACCTCAGCGGGGCGGGGTCTCCTCACCTCCCGCGGCGCTGGAGTCTCCAGAAAACCTGGGAGCCACAGGTCTCCCCGCCCCCTCCTCAACTTTTCCCTTTGCACAATGCCCTCAAAATGGTCTTTCCATTTCTTCTCAGTAATACATGG
Organism: Zalophus californianus; assembly: GCF_009762305.2. Classification (NCBI taxonomy): domain Eukaryota; kingdom Metazoa; phylum Chordata; class Mammalia; order Carnivora; family Otariidae; genus Zalophus; species Zalophus californianus. Next base: position 34,641,465 of record NC_045609.1, on the reverse strand, counting down.
AAATGTTTTTCGTAAAACATCCAAATAACAGAAGTGCATAGAGAAACATGAGTGTCCCAGTCATTCACACACATTCCACCGACTCCCATCCTCAGAGATACTCACTGTTAACAGTTTAGTATGTAGCCTTCTAGGCTTTTGCCTATTCATTTTCTTGTACATATATATTTCTAAGTAAGTGGGATTTAACATTTCCTGGAATTTATTTTTCCCCTTAATTAAAATCCCCCGGTTATCTTTCACCATTGATAAATATAGATCTATTTCATTCTTTTTTAGTGGCTGCATGGTATTCCATTGCATGAAATCAAACAATTTACATAACTAGTTTCCTAGTAATGGACATTTAGGTTGAATTCTGCTTTTCAGTATTAAAAAACAATTCTGCATGAGCATCATTGTACTTGTCTCTGTATTGTGCGCGTGTGTATTTCTCTAGGGCAGATACCTAGAAAGGAAGTGCAAATGAAAAAAGTATATACATTTTACATTTTGATACAACCAAATTACTAATCTTCTCACAGTGCACTTTGTGTATATCTTGTGAATGTCTTCCTCATCTCAAATTCTCTCTTGCCCAAACTTTCCCATGCCGAGGTAACACTTTCACTAATACGTCCAAGCTGAAGATCCTCAAGTCAAATGAAAATATTTCTCAAGATGCCTGGGTGGCTCAGTTGGTTAAGCGTCTGCCTTCAGCTCAGGTCATGATCTCAGGGTCCTGGGATCGAGTCCCATATTGGGTTCCCTACTCAGCAGGGAGTCTGCTTCCCCTCTCCTACTCCCTCTACTAATCCTTTCTGTCTCTTTCTCAAATGAATAAATAAAATTATTTTTAAAAAGGGAAAAAAAGAAACTATTTCTCAAGGTCCCAGATTTTGCAAGAGGCCAAACTCTGTGTTTTAAGCTATTTAGTACTCTGTAAGTTCTAGGCACTGTATAAGCCCTTATTCAAATTGAGGTAGATGCAGTGTATACTATTTTATTCTCCCCCATTTTACAGATAAGGAAACTAAACTCTGTAGTTTATCCAAAATTTCACAACGGTCAAGCTACCCAATTTGTGGGACCCAGTGCAAAATGAAATGTGGATCCTCTAGTTCAAAAAGCAGGGAAAACTGCTGTTAAAGACACTAAAATAGGGGCACCTGGGTGGTGCAGTCATTAAGCATCGAACTCTTGGTTTCCGCTCAGGTTGTGATCTCAGGGTTGTGAAATCGAGCGTCTGCTGGAGACTCTCTCTCCCTCTCCCTCTGCCCCTCTCCGCTCTCTAAATTAAATAAATCTTTTTTTTTAAATTCCAAAATATAAAATTTGTTCCCTTCTTTGGCAGCCTCTCAACCTGTAATGGTATTTTTTATTTACTATTTAATGTCACATTAGTCTGAGCAGAGAGCTACCTTTTAGGTGAATACAGAACCCCCACAGGAACTTGGGGGCCCATGCAACCCACTGGCTGCCTGGAGCCCGCACCCCTGCCAGCAGCTAGACTGACATACTGTTCCCAGCTAGAGGCCAGGAAGCCAAGCCAGGCATCTCCCCTTCCCACGGGCCTTCCTCCACAACCACAGCAGATGCATGACCTCAAAAGGCATCTTTTCCTCCACAAGGAGGCTTGCTCAGTAACTGGAACAAGGGGAAAAGAGACCCACTGCCATCTAACAACTGCCAAATAGGCTTTGGCACTGAGCTTGAGCTGAGAATGGCCACCATAATGCTCACCCCTAGACACTATGGGGAGGACACTGGAAATCCTGCCGAAGAGCAGAAACCAGCTGTGATCACTGGACAGGAGTGGGGAGGGGGAGGTGACGTGGGGCGGGAATAGGGGACCAAGACATTGGGGGAGCTGACATATTGACAGTCTCCAAAAACCACTGGTGGAGTTTCTCTTTTGAGCTTTTGCCTACATTTCTTTCCCAACTAGAAAGCTCTCTCTGCTTGTCTAAGTCTTACCTACTGTGGTAGGTAAAATTCTAAGATGTCTGCCTAGAATTCCTATCCTCGGTATAATCCACAAGACTGCGAATGTAATGGATTTTACCTCCATGGTGATGTTTGATAGAGCACAGTTGACCTTAAAATAGGGAGATTATCCAGGCAAGTCTGACCTAATCACATCAGCCCCTTTAAAGCAGAGAGTTTTCTTCAGCTGGTCACAGAAGAAGAAGTTAAAAATTAGAACCACAAGAAGGATTTTACAAACTGTTGCTGGATTAAAGATGCAGGAGGCCACATGTCAGGGAATATAGGCAGCCTCTAGTTGCTATGAGTGGACCCTGGCTGACAGATAGCAGGGAAACGTGGAGCTCATTCCCACAGCTGCAAGGAACTAAATTCTTCCAACAAGAGGTATGATCCTGAAACAGATTTTCCCCCAGAGCCCCCAGACTAGAACTCAGTCCATTCGACATCTTGATTTCAGACTGTGATACTGAGCACTGAACCCAACCACACCATGCAGAATGAATGTCTGATGTTTACAATTGTAAGATAATACAGGAGTGCTGTGAGGAATTTGTTACATTGCCATAGAATACTAATGTACCTACCTTCAAGACCTACTTCTAGTCCTTTCTATATGACTTCCCACCACAAAACCCCAGCATAAACTATTGGTACAAATCCTTTTTCCTTCATAACACTTGCCATAAATGTCCTTTTATCACATGACCATTTTACATTTCTCTCCTGTCTATTACAGAGACTGCTAGATGTCCCCAATATTTATTCTAGTCTTTCTCCACAGGAACAGAACCCCAGATTTATAGCTGAGCATTTAGCCACACCATTCCAATTTGACACACGGCAAGTTAGAAAGCTTTGGTTTTTCTCATCTCTAAAACAGGGATAATAATCTTTTCAATCTTTTTTATCTTTTTTTTTTTTTTAGGATTTTATTTATTTGACAGAGAGCACAAGCAGCGGGAGCTACAGGCAGAGGGAGAGGGAGAGGCAGACTCCCTGCTGAGCAGGGAGCCCAACTTTGAGCTCGATCCCAGGACCCTGGGATCATGACCTGAGCTGAAGGCAGACGCCACCCAGGCATCCCTCAGTCTTTTTTAATACAAAGGGCTTAGCACATAGTCAGCACGACAAAGACGTTAACCAAGGTCAATCCACAGCTGGCATTGGACTAAGAACCATGATGCAACTAAGTCACAAATAATGTGGTGAAGACCATGTGGTCATGTACCAACCAAGAAGAAATCACCATGGCCCTAAGGATAAAAAAGAGTTTATGGGACAGTGGAACTAAATCTGGCCACAAAGGAAGAACAATGTTTGGTTAGGCAGACAAGAGGCAGATATTCCAGAATGAGCAAGGCCTGGAGGTAGGAGCACATTCCAGGACAGTGATTACAATACAGTAGTCTACACTTACTCACGGGGGAATACATTCCAAGACTCCCAGTGGAGGCCCGAAACTGTAGATACTACCGAACCCTCTATACACTATTTTTTCCTATAAAGTTTAATTTATAAATTAGGCACAGGAAGAGATTCACAACAATAACTAACAATAAAATAAACAATTATAACAATATACTACAATAAAAGTTTGTGCATGTGGTCTTTCTCTCAAAATATCTTACTGTACGATATTCACCTTTCCTATTGTAATGCTATGAAATGATCAAATGCCTACGTGATGAGACGAATGAGGGGAATGGCAGGCGCTGTGATGAAGCACAGGCGACTATCCACCTTCCACCATTTGTCAGAAGGAAGATCAGCTGCTTCCACAGTTGACTGTGGATAAGTGAAACCCCTGAAAGTGAAACTTTGGATGACGGGGACTACTGTCATCAGAGTACAGTGACCGTTCACACAGCTCAAAATAAGAAGGAAGGTAAATTTCCACAAGATTATAATCTACCAAGGTTAAGGACTGTGTGACGTTTTCTCATGGTCGCAGCCGGCTCGGCATCACCCTGCCATATAATTAGTCTGAAGGCCACTAATGATAGGGAACCTCGTAAGAGATGTAAAAACTTAGCATTCCTCAGTTAAAAATAATTGGGAAGAGTTTTGGATGGTGGCAATTATTTTACACTGTGCCCATTGGCATGGGGAACTTTAGATTCTTCTTAGTCTACAGCAGTTCTCTGCGATAGGTGGAAAACCAGGAGTACCACTCTCTTTCATTATACAGACTGGGAAATTGAGACATAGTAGCAACGTCGGTAGGAATACAGTTTGTGAAAATTTTAATCAAGGAGAGAGCTGGATATAAAATCTGAGTCTTCTGTATTTAGTTGTATTTATTTGTTTAGTTTCTGTGCTCTCCTCCTGATTCGCTTTTGGGCTGCTCTACTTCAGTACTCTCTAGTATACTTCACACCCACATGAGTAAGTCTACAACTCACACACACACACACGCACTGCATCCCCCAGTTCGCACAGAGGGACCTTCACTATTCAGACTACCTCACCAACCTCTTCCCCACTACTGTCCCCACAACAGAACCACACAGTAGCTCAATTAGAACTTCTTCCTTTTCTTCCCTAAGTGCTGCATGTACACCACACCCCGCCCCCCCACCCCCACTCAAAACCACAACCACTTCCCCCAACACTTTGAAAACAATCTTTTCTTTTTTTACCCCATCTCTATTGAGGTATAATTAACGAAACATATATATATATGTATATGTATATACATATATATATATGCATGCACATACACATAGTGTACAACATAATGTTTTGATATAATATACATTGTGAAATGATTACCACAATTAAGCTATTTCACACATTCATCATCTCATACAGTTACCATTCTTTCCTGTGTGTGAGAATACTTAAGATCTACTCTCTTCAAAAATGTCAAGTATACAATGCATTATTATTAACTCTAGTCACCATGCTATACATTAGGTCTCTAGAACTTACTCATCTGATAAATGAAAGTTTGCACCCTTTGACAAACATCTCCCCATTTCTCCAACTCCCCCCCACACCCCATCCCCTAGTTATCACCCTTATTTCTTTTTTCTTTTTTTTTTTTTAATTTTTAAAACTTGAGTACAGTTGACACACAATGTTACATTAGTTTCAGGTGTACAACACAGTGAGTCCATAAGTTTCTACATGATGCTCTGCTCCCCACAAGTGTAGCCACCATCTGCCACCATACCACACTGTTACAGTATCAATGGCTATATTCCTTATGCATATCTTTTATTCCCACACCCGTTCTACTCTCTGAGTTCAACTTCTTTAGATTCCACATATCGTGTAGTATTTTATCTTTGGGTGTCTGGCTTATTTCACTCAGCATCACGTCCTCCAGGTTCATCCATACTGTCACAAATGAAAGAATTTACTTCTTTGTTAGGGGTAATATTCCACTCTATACATTTACCATATTTTCTTTACTCTTTGACAAGCACTTAAATTGTTCCATGTCCTGACTATTGTGAATAATGCTGCAATGAATGTGGGAGTACAGACATCCCTTTAAGACCTAGATTTCATTTCTTTTGGACATATACCCTGAATTGGGATTGCATTTTCCAAAGAAGACACCCAAGCAGCCAACAGGTATATGAAAAAGTGCTCAATGTCACTAATAATCAGGGAAACGTAAATCAAAACCACATTGAGATATCACTTCACATCTGTTAGGATGGCTAATATCAAAAAGTCAAAAATCGTAAGTGTTGGCGAGGATGTGAAGAAAAGTGAATCCTTATTCACTGTTGGGAATGTAAATTGGTACAGGCATTATGGAAAACAGAAGGGAGGTTCCTCAAAAAATCAAAAATAGAACTACCTTATGATCTTGCTCTTCTCCTTTTTGACCAATTTTTTTTAAAAATTCAATGTGGATTTAAATCATTTTCAGCTTCACACTTTTTCCAGTGTTCTATTTTATTGCACTTCAGCCTTCTACATTGTGTGAGAAAGCTACAAAGAAGGCTATTAAAAATTATGTAAAATTTCAGCTCCCTGAGATAACTACTACTAACATTTTAATATATTCCCTTTCAGCCTTTTTTCTGCTCATATATATTTTTATGTTTGTGTTCATTTTTTTCTCATACACATTTTTTATTGAGATAATTTACACATCATAAATTTCACCCTTTTAAAGTATAGTGTTTAATTTTTATTTCTGCTATTTTCACCTTACCATTATTATATCAAGAACATATGTTCATGACATTGGATATTCTTCAAAACTTGACTTTATATAGTTAGTTTATAGCCATATTACATTTAAAGCGTGCAAGAATCAACCCAAAACCATAAGATACCCAGGAATAAATCTAACCAAAGAGGCAAAGGATCTGTACTCAGAAAACTATAGAATACTCATGAAAGAAATTGAGGAAGACACAAAGAAATGGAAAAATATTCCATGCTCATGGATTGGAAGAACAGATATTTTGAAAATATCTATGTTACCTAGAGCCATCTACACATTTAATGCAATCCCTATCAAAATACCACCAACTTTTTTCAAAGAAATGGAACAAATAATCCTAAAATTTGTATGGAACCAGAAAAGACCCCAAATAGCCAGAGGAATGTTGAAAAAGAAAAGCAAAGCTGGTGGCATCACAATTCCGGACTTCAAGTTCTATTACAAAGCTGTCACCATCAAGACAGTATGGTACTGCCACAAAAACAGACACATAGATCAATGGAACAGAATAGAGAGCCCAGAAATGAACCCTCAACTCTATGGTCAACTAATCTTTGACAAAGCAGAAAAGAATGTCCAATGGAAAAACGACAGTCTGTTCAACAAATGGTGTTGGGATAATTGGACAGCTGCATGCAGAAGAATGAAACTGGACCATTTCCTTACACCACACACAAAAATAGACTCAAAATGGATGAAAAACCTAAATGTGAGACAGGAATCCAACAAAATCCTTGAGAACACAGGCAGCAACCTCTTCGACCTCAGCCGCAGCAACTTCTTCCAGAAACATCGCCAAAGGCAAGGGAAGCAAGGGCAAAACGAACTATTGGGCCTTCATCAAGATAAAAAGCTTTTGCACAGCAAAGGAAAACAGTCAACAAAACCAAGAGACAACCGACAGAATGGGAGAAGATATTTGCAGATGACATATCAGATAAAGGGCTAGTATCCAAAATCTATAAAGAACTTATCAAACACAAAGAACAAATGATCCAATCAAGAAATGGGCAGAAAACATGAACAGACATTTCTGCAAAGAAGACATCCAAATGGCCAACAGACACATGAAAAAGTGCTCAACATCGCTCGGCATCAGGGAAATCCAAATGAAAACCTCAATGAGATACCACCTCACACCAGTCAGAATGGCTAAAATTAACAAGTCAGGAAATGACAGATGTTTGCTAGAATGCGGAGAAAGGGGAACCCTCCTGCACTGTTGGTGGGAATGCAAGCTGGTGCAGCCACTCTGGTAAACAGTATGGAGGTTCCTCAAAAAGTTGAAAATAGAGCTACCCTACGACCCAGCAATTGCACCACTGGGTATTTACCCCAAAGATACAAATGTAGTGATCTGAAGGGGCACATGCACCCCAATGTTTATAGTCACAATAGCCAAACTATGGAAAGAGCCTAGATGTCCATCAACAGATGAATGCATAAAGAAGATGTGGTATATATATACAATGGAATATTATGCAGCCAACAAATAAATGAAATCCTGCTATTTGCAATGACGTGGATGGAACTGGAGGGTATTATGCTGAGTGAAATAAGACAATCAGAGAAAGATAAGTATCATATGATCTCACTGATGTGAGGATTTTGAGAAACAAGACAGGATCATAGGGGAAGGGAGAGAAAAATGAAACAAGACAAAACCAGAGAGGGAGATAAACCCCTTAATCTCAGGAAACAAACTGAGGGTTGCTGGAGGGAAGGGGGGGTGGGAGGGATGGGGTGGCTCGGTGATGGACACTAGGGAGGGTATGTACTATGGTGAGCGCTGTGAATTGTGTAAGACTGATGAATCACAGACCTGTACCACTGAAACGAACAATACATTATACATTAATAAAAAAAATTTTTTTAATGAAGTGTGCAAGAATCATATTTTATTTAAATATCTTCTTATTGGACATTTATGTTGCCTCCAACTTTTCATTATTATAAATAATGCTTTGAAAAATAGCCTTGAGTTTTTATTTTTATAGGCATCAAATTATTATTTTAACACATTTGTTACTTATGAGAGGGGCAAACACCGTTGGTTGCCTACACAATAGGACTTCTCTCCTTCATCCTTAGCTTATAGAATCTCACAGTTTGAAGAGGTATATTAGCTATCTATTGTTGTCTATAAATTACTCCAAAACAACAATCCTTTATTCTCTCTCATGTTTTCTGTGCCTTAAGAATTTGGAAGTGGCTTGGCTGGGTGGTTCTAGTTGAGAGTCTCTCATAAGGTTGCAGTCAGCTAGAGTCATCTCCAAAGCTCCTTCAGTCACATGTTTGATACCTGGACTAGAAAGATGAGGAGAGCTGGGGGCTTAAATGGTAGAGCCTTTCAAGAAGCTCTTTCTATTTCTACATGGTCCCCCCACCATTATCTCTCAAGCACGCCAACTTCAGGGTAGCCAGACTTCTTATACAGGACTCCATACTACAAAAGCACATCTCTCAAGAGATCAAGAGCTAGGCAGAGGCTGTCTCAACTTCTCTAACCTAGTCTTGCAAGTCACAAATAACATTTCCCACCTGAGTCATGCATAGGCCTACCCAGATTCCAGAAAGGGAACATAGAGAAGTGTCAATGTCCCATTTAAGGAGAACATTTGGGAAATCTAACCTGCCAGAAGAGGCAGACATGCTCAGAAAATGTGGAACCCTACCCAGACCTAAGGGATGAACCATGCTTTGTCTGAACCAAGTATGCTAATCCCACTCTTTATTGTTAGTATAAAGGACACTGGTAGCTGTCCACCCAAAATTTATTTCACCTTCCTCCTATCAGAACCCAGCTAAACATACTAAATTACCCAAGCACTCTTGCAGCTAGGATAACCAAGTGATAAATTCAGCCTTAATGAAACTAAGCTAAGAGATCCAGGAAACCTTTCATTTTCCTGATGTAGGTCTTTGCCCCTTTCTGATGCACAAGAATACAGCTCCGGGGATAGTGCCTGATAGGCACGGGCCGATCAATACTGTCTATTTACCTTCTCAGAGTGATTGGTTCAGGAATGAGCATTTGATCCAATTTGGCCCAATATGAGAAAGAGTGACTCCCAGGTATACGAGCTCCCAAAGACGGGCCTTCTTTTTCCCCTCAAGGCATGATGTGAAAATAGGAAGCATCTGCAATCATTTTGCTTTCGTTAGGGGAAAAGTTTGGAGCTCTGAGGAACACCGTAGGAGCTTGAATTTGAAGGCAATGTCAAGAAGTGACAGAGAGACAGAGAGAGAAATATATCTGCAGTGAAATTTTTATTCTGGACTCAATCCTCACCTAAAGCCAGACTGACCTCAGGATTTTTCAGTTATTGAATCTATTAGTCAGGGCTCTCTTAAGGAACAGACCCAATAGGAAAGAAAGAGATTTGTTATAAGGAATTGGCTCATGCCATTATAGAGGAGGGCAAGTCCCAAGATCTGCAGAATGATTGGCAATCTGGAGACCCAGGAGAGCAATGTTTTAGTTCTAGTCTAAATGTGAAGGCCTAAGAACCAGAAGAGCTGATGGTGTAATCCCTGTCAAAGGCCGATAGGCTCAAGACCCAGGAAAAGCCCATGTTTCAGTTTTAGTCTGGAGACAGGAAACAAGCTAATGTCCCAGTTGGAAGGTAGTCAGGAAAGAAAGAAGTCTCTCTTACTTGGGGGAGAGTCACCCTTTTTGTTTCATTCAGGCCTTCAGTTAATTGGATGAGGCCCAGTTACATTAGAGAGGGCAATACTGCTTTATAATAAGGTGGTAAATTTATTTTTTATTTATATGTGTATATTTATTTATTTATATTTATATATTTATTTACCTATTTTATTCTATTTTTAAAAGATTTTTATTTTTCAAGTAATCTCTACACCCAACATGGGGCTCGAACTCACAACCCTGAGATCGAGAGTCCCTTGCTCTACTGATCTACTGACTGAGCCAACCAGATGCCCTATTAGGTTTTTTGTTTTTTTTAAAGATTTTTTATTTACTTATTTGAGAGAGACAGAGATAGTGAGAGAGAGCACAAGCAGGGTGGAGAGGGAGAAGCAGGCTCCCCAGCGAGCAGGGAGCCCGACGACGTGGGGCTCCATCTCAGGACCTGAGATCATGACGCAAGCTGAAGGCAGATGCTTAACGACTGAGCCACCCAGGCACCCCTTTGGTTTGTTTTTTAAGTACACTTTATGCCCAATGTGGGGCTTGAACTCATGACCCCACGATCAAGAGTTGCATACTCTACCGACTGAGCCAGCCAGGCGCCCCCAGTCTACCAATTTAAATAGTATCTCATCCAAGAACACTCTTCACAGAAATACCCAGAATAATGTTTGACCAAATATCAGGGCACTCCATGGCCCAGGCTAGCTACACAAAATTAACCAGCAGAGTGAGCAAATTAATTCCTCTTGTGGTTTAAGCCAGTTTGATTCAGGTTTTCTTTCACTCGCAACCAAAAAAGACTAAATTGTTACAGGGAAGATACTCTGTGCCAGACTGTGCCAGGTGAACCAGAACAGGGAATAAGACAGAGCTTCCTGTTTGACAACATGTGTAGGGAGACCATTGCTTTTTTTTTTTTTTTTAATTTCCTTAAGTAATCTCTACGCCCAATGTGGGGCTCAAACTTAGGCAACCCTGAGATCAAGAGTTGCACCTTCCACTGACTGACCCAGCCAGGGGTCCCAAGACCATTGCTTTTTTTTTTTTTTTTGAGAAATGGTATTAAAGTATAACATTCATATGACCACAAGTTGGTTGACATCTTGAATGCGACCTCATGAGAAACGCCAAACCAGAACCACCCTTATAAGCTGCTTCTAAGTCCTTGACCCACAGACATTTATGTGAGGTAATAACCATTTTTGTTGTTTTGTTGTTGTTGTTGTTTAGAGATTTTATTTATCTATTTGATAGAGTGAGAGAGCACAAGCAGAGGGAGAGAAAGTGGCAGAGAGAAAAGCAGGCTCCCGGCTGAGTAGGGAGCCCTATGCAGGGCTCCATCCCAGGACCCTGGGATCACCACCGGAGCCAAAGGCAGACACTTAACTGAATGAGCCACCCAGGCGCCCCTATTTTTTCTTGTTTGATGCCATTAAGATTTCGGGCAATTTTTAAAGATGTCCATCATCAGATGAATGGATAAAGAAGATGTGGTGCATATATACACAATGGAATATTATGCAGCCATCAAAAGGAATGAGATCTTGCCATTTGCAACGACATGGATGGAACAGGAGGGTGTTATGCTGAGTGAAATAAGTCAATCAGAGAAAGACATGTATCATAAGACCTCACTGATATGAGGAATTCTTAATCTCAGGAAACAAACTGAGGGTTGCTGGAGTGGTGGGGGTTGGGAGGGATGGGGTGCCTGGGTGATAGAAATTGGGGAGGGTATGTGCTATGGTGAGCGCTGTGAATTGTGCAAGACTGTTGAATCACAGATCTGTACCTCTGAAACAAATAATGCAATATATGTTAAGAAAAAAAAAGAAGAAGGGTGCCTGGGTGGCTCAGTTGGTTAAGCGACTGCCTTCGGCTCAGGTCATGATCCTGGGGTCCCGGGATCGAGTCCCACATCGGGCTTCCTGCTCAGCGGGGAGTCTGCTTCTCCCTCTGACCCTCTTCCCTCTTGTGCTTTCTATCTCTCATTCTCTCTCTCTCTCTCAAATAAATAAAATCTTAAAAAAAAAGAAAGAAAGAAAAAAAAGAAGAAGAAGATAGCAGGAGGGGAAGAATGAAGGGGGGTAAATCGGAGAGGGAGACGAACCATGAGAGACGATGGACTCTGAAAAACAAACTGAGGGTTCTGGACGGGAGGGGGGTGGGAGGATGGGTTAGCCTGGTGATGGGTATTAAAGAGGGCACGTTCTGCATGGAGCACTGGGTGTTATGCACAAACAATGAATCATGGAACACTACATCAAAAACTAATGATGTAGTGTATGGTGATTAACATAACAAAAAATTTAAAGAAAAAAAAAGATTACAGGCAATTTTTTACACAGGACTGTGTAATGTAATATACCTCTTCCCCAGATATATACACTAATCTGACGTCTATCATCATCACAGGTTAGCTTTGCCTGTGGAATTCTTACAGTGTGCACTCTTTTGTTCTTGGCTTCTTCTACTCACCATCATTATCTGTGAGATTCATCACATGCTTATATCTAGCAATAGTCTGTTCTTTGTTATTGTCCTATAAATATACCAAAATGTATGCTTTCTACTGGTGGTGGACATTTGATTTTTTTTTCACATTTTGACTATATAAATAAAACTTCTATGAACATTCATATAAGTCTTTTAGTTGGATACATATATACTCTTTTTTCTTGGAAGCCATTTTTAAAATGTAATATTTCTTGCTTCTAACTTTCCCATACTACTGCCTACTCTGATATTTTATTTATCAGTTTGTCCTGCTGTTTTTTTTTAAAGATTTTATTTATTTATTTGACAGAGAGCGAGAGCACAAACAGGGGGAGTGGAAGCCCCATGCGGGGCTCCATCCTAGGACCCTGGGATCACGACCTGAGTGGAAGGTAGACGCTCAAGACTGAGTTCTTTTGAAAATGACTGAAAACTCAATCTCCTCTTTTAAACATCTTCAAACAACCTTTAATTTTGTAAATCTTAACTACTTACAATGGCAGAGGAATAATCAGAGGACACTGTTTTCTTAGCTGTGTGGAGAGTGTGTTCTATCTCCCTCATTCTCATGGGTTTTTTTAATCCATCAGATGGAAATTTCAGTCCTGGATTTTTATGTACAGAGAACTTCTTTCAGCGATGTTTTTGCAGATCCCAGAATTATGCTAGTGAGTAAGACTACTACATAACAAAATTGATGAATGGCTCATTTTGTATATGCCAGCAATTCTCAAATGCTTTGGTCTCAGGACCTCAATACGCTTCTAAAAATTATTGAGGACCCCGAAGCTCTTTTGTTTATGTGATTATATTTATCAATATTTACTGCTTTAAAGTGACTAATAAAACTTTTACATATTTATTAATTCATTTTTAAAATAATGATAAACCCATCGTGTGTTAACATAAATAACATATTTTTATGAAAAATAATGTGGAACCCCTGTAAGTGTCTCAAACACTCAAAGTCCCTGGACTACACTTTGAGAACCACTGGTCCGTGCAATGAGTTCTTTGCCTCCATCATATCATTTTGTAGCAATTATCTTTTATTTTGACTTTCCAGCATCACATCCATCTTTATTTGGTGACAAAACCCTTCTTTCCTTTTTTTTTTTTTTTGAGTTTTTTTATTACGTTCAGTTAGCCAGCATATAGTACATGATAAGTTATTGTTGTAGTGTTCAACGATTCATTAGTTGTGTATAACACCCCGTACTCATCCCAACACATGCCCTCCTTAATACCCATTACCCGGTTACCCCATTGTCCCACCCCCTCCCTTCTGTAACCCTTGGTTTGTTTCCTGGAGTCCAGAGTCTTCCATGGTTTGTCTCCCTCTCTGATTTCCTCCCATTCAGTTTTCCCTCCCTTCCCCTGTGGTCCTCCACTCTATTCCTTATGTTCCACATATGAAAACCCTTCTTTCCTAAAGAGAACCTATTCAAGATGGTTCAGATAAAGCTGACCACACCCCTCTTCTCACTCAGTGATAAGCATGTGACCTATGATTGGCTAGAGATTCTTGGGCACTCTCATGCTGAGCTATTAGGAAATTATTTCTCTCTCAATACTCCCCTCTCTCTTTCTCTCTCTTTCCTTCTCTGTCTTCTGTCTCTACCCCAGGTTGCAAATCATGGCCTAATAACAGCTTTCTTCCCCATTAAGTGGAGAGAGCCTTCTAAGAGATGGAAAGACCCAATCCTTGATGACATCATTTGAATTATTGGAGCTAGCCAGGACTAAAAAATCTCTCCTCCCTTTTCTCCGTTGTGTTAACCAGTTTGCTTAAGTTAGGTCTTTGTCACTGGCAAGTGAAGAAACACTGGTTAATACACATTGATAACATTTGTACAACAATTATAACCTTCAACATTTAAATGTAACATGAAAATTTCAGGATAGTGATAGGACAACAGGCAAAACATTAGGGGCATGAAGTCTTCCAGTCATTTAGGTCAGTAGTTCTAAAATCTGGCTGCACCTCAGCAATAACTAAGGGAGCTTTTTCAAAATACAAACTTTTTTTAAAAAGATTTTATTTATTTGACAGAGAGCAAGAGCACAAGCAGGGGGAGGAGCAGGCAGAGGGAGAGAGAGAAGAAGGCTCACCATCAAGCAGAGAGCCCAACATGGGGCTCGATCCTAGGACCCTAGGATCATGTCCTGAGTCAAAGGCAGACACTTTACCGACTGAGTCACCCAGGTGCCCCCAAAATACAAACTTTTAAAGCCCTCCCAAAATATCTGACTCAGTTGGTCTGTGATGGAGCTAAGGAATATGTATTATTAGTAAGGTCCCTTGGTGATTCTGACAAAATCAGTCCAAGACCTAGCATTTGATAAACACTAATCTAGGAAGCTATCCACTCCATCTGTAAAAACAATATTTGCTATAGTGTGGATTTCTATGCTTCTATAAAGAAAACTCCCTTGGCTGGTACAAGTATGCCATGATTTTCAGAAATTCACTTAAGAGAAATTGTGAAATTTATAAATTTAGTAAAGTGGCACAGCACCCATGTACTTCCCAATCCCTTTCAGCCAAGATCATTTAGAAGTTCCTTATAGATTTTGGATACTAACCCTTTGTCTGATAAAACATTTGCAAAAATCTTCTCCCATTCTGTAGGTTGTCTTTTGGTTTTGTTGACTGTTTCCTTTGCTGTGCAAAAACTTTTTATCTTGATGAAGTCCCAATAGCTCATTTTTGCCTTTGTTTCCCTTGCCTTGGGGACATGGCTAGCCAGAAGTTGCTGTGGCTGAGGTTAAAGAGGTTGCTGCCTGTGTTCTCTTCTAGGATTTTGATAGATTACTGTCTCACATTTAGGTCTTTCATCCATTTTGAGTTTATTTTTGTGTATGGTGTAAGAAAATGCTCCAGTTTAATTCTTCTG
Source organism: Zalophus californianus (assembly GCF_009762305.2). Classification (NCBI taxonomy): domain Eukaryota; kingdom Metazoa; phylum Chordata; class Mammalia; order Carnivora; family Otariidae; genus Zalophus; species Zalophus californianus. The sequence continues at coordinate 34,626,257 of NC_045609.1, read as the reverse complement.
CATGTGGCTGTCCAATTTTTCCAACACCATTTGTTGAAGAGACTCTTTTTTTCCACTGGATTTTCTTTTCTGCTTTGTCGAAGATTAGTTGACATTGGAGTTGAGGGTCCATTTCTGGGCTCTCTATTCTGTTCCATTGATCTATGTGTCTGTTTTTGTGGCAGTACCATACTGTCTTGATGATGACAGCTTTGTAATAGAGCTATAAAGAACTTATCAAACTCAACATCCAAAGAACAAATAATCCAATCAAGAAATGCACAGAAGACATGAACAGACATTTCTCCAAAGACATACAAATGGTCAATAGACACATGAAAAAAAAAATGCCCAACATCGCTCAGCATCAGGGAAATACAACCAGGAAATACAAAACACAATTAGATACCACCTCACACCAGTCAGAATGGTTAAAATTAACAAGTCAGGAATCAACAAATGCTGGCGAGGATGCCGAGAAAGGGGAACCCTCTTACACTTCTGGTGGAAATGCAAGCTGGTATAACCACTCTGGAAAATGCTATGGAGGTTCCTCAAAAAGTTTAAAATAGAGCTACCTTATGACCCAGCAATTGCACTACTAGGTATATACCCCAAAGATACAAATGTAGTGATCTGAAGGGACACATACACCCCAATGTTAATAGCAGCAATGTCCACAACAGCCAAACTGTGGAAAGAGCCCAGATGTCCATCAGCAGATGAATGGATAAAGAAGATGTGTTATATGTATACAATGGAATACTAGTCAGCCATCAAAAAAAAAATGAAATCTTGCCATTTGTAATGATGTGGATGGAACTAGAGGGTATTATACTAAGAGAAATAAGTCAATCAAAGAAAGACAATTATCATATGATTTCACTGATATGTGCAATTTAAGAAACAAAACAAAAGAGCATAGAGGAAGGGAAGGAAAAATAAAACAAGACATAATCAGAAAGAAAGATAAACCATAAGAGACTCTTAAAGATTTTATTTATTTTTTGAGAGAGAGCAGAGCAAGAGAGAGCACAAGTGAGGGAAGGGGCGGAGGGAGAGGGAGAAGCAGACTCCCCGCTGAGCAGGGAGCCCGACGTGGGACTCGATCCCAGGACCCCAAGATTATGACCTGAGCCGACTATGACACTTAACCAACAGAGCGACCCAGTTGGTTAGGGTGCCCCAAACCATAAGAGACTCTTAACCATAGGAAATAAACTGAGGGTTGCTGGAGGAGAGGGGGATGGGAGGGTAATGGGCATTAAGGAGGGCACATGATATAATGAGCACTGGGTGTTATATACAACTGATGAATCACTGACTTCTACCTCTGAAACTAATAATACACTATATGTTAATTAATTGAATTTAAATTTAAAAAAAAGTTCCTTGCTATCTTCAAATTTCTATCTTATCCACACCTTTGCCAATGAAATTGTTAACTGTATGTGTTAACATGCATATATAACATACAATTCTGCACAGTATCTGGCAACTTAGCATTTTGCCAACCAGTAACAGACATCATTCAAATGTGCCAAAAGCTACTAATAAGGACATAAATTTAAACACCATAAGTCTGGGCACCAAAGCAAAATTTAGGCACAAGTTTCTAATTAATTGACCATTATCAGACTTTAGCTGCTCTAAAGTTCAGGGTAAATTTTGAGAGAAAATCTTCAAGTCCCCACTCTCAGAAATTTTTAGAAATGGTATTTGCAAATAAGGATTTCTGTATATAATAATTATGAAAGTTTTGTTTTGTGTTCTTTCAATAAAATGTATTGTGCTTTTCACAGAGGTGAATTATTTTATGAAATTTATTTCTAAGTACTCATAGTTTGTTGATAACTGGAATGGCTTTTTAAATTATCCTTTCCAGGAAATTATTTATAATTTAAAGAAAGGTTATTTTTAAATTTACCATAAGATAAAATCTCTTATTAGTTATAAATAAGGTTTATTTTTGGTAGAGTCTCTTGGGTTTTCTTGTTATGCCATCATATCATTTGAAAAATCAAATCTAATTTGTCACTTTATTTCCAATATTTATTCTTATGTATTTTATTTTCTTATCTTACCACATTAGCTACAACCTTCAATATGTCAAAGATACTGATGCTGATAGTCATCTCTTTTTTAATGATAATTACTTTAGTATATCACCCCTTAAAATGATTTTAGCCTTTGTTTGATAAACAGTAAAGATTATGTTTTAGTCAGAATATAAATTAGCCACCTAAATGATTTCAGAGAGGCAGGTATCCATTAAGAATGCTTTAGCTGCAAATAACAGAACCCTAAGACTGGCATAAACAAATAGGAAATTAACTTTCAATTTTGACCGAGATGGAGTAACAGGAACCAGATTTACCCTCTTGCCTAAAAACTAAAAAAAAGACAAAATATTTGAAACAATCATTTTCAAACACTGGACAATAGGCAGTGCATGGTAGTGATCCCGGAAAGAAGGGGAACAAGGGGCGCAAGCTTCACAATTGCCCTGGCTCACTGCCAGAGTCCACGGCATGGAGTTGAGGAGGTTTTGATGGGATTATAGGCAGGTCAGGGTGAATCAAAACTTAAACAAAAAAAGCCATGTTTTGCAGAGATAGAAGAGTATTTCAGAGAATCTGAGAGTAAGATGTACAGCCCAGCTTCATAAGAGAACAAAAGGAATCAGGGAGTGGTCAGGTATAAGAGCGCTCTCTTCTATTTCTGTGTCTTCTTCTGGGGCCCCTTGTTCTCCTGGGCACCTGTTTCATTCTCCTTCCTCTGTAGTCTTGAGTTTCTTTTTCTTTACTTTTTCATCCACAGTCTGGAAGATGACTGTCCAGACTCTCTTTGTTGTCTCTCCATTTTCTCTCACATGCATTTCCCTTCATGTCTTGCACATTCAATAGCATCTTTCTTTTTTTAAAGATTTTATTTATTTATTTGAGAGAGAGAGAGTGAGAGAGAGCATGAGAGGAGAGAAGGTCAGAGGGAGAAGCAGATTCCCCCCTGAGCAGGAAGCCCAATGTGGGACTTGATCCTGGGACTCCGGGATTATGACCTGAGCCAAAGGCAGTTGCTTAACTAACTGAGTCACCTAGGCGCCCCATTCAACAGCATCTTTTTTTTTTTTAAGATTTTATTTACTCACTTGTGAGAGAGACAGAGAGAGAACAAGCAGGGGGAGAGGCAGAGGGAGAGGAGAAGCAGACTCCCTGCTGAGCAAGGAGCCCGATGCGGGACTCGATTCCAGGACCCTGGGATCATGACCTGAGCTGAAGGCAGATGCCCAACCATCTGAGCCACGCAGGCGCTCTCAAAAGCATCTTGATTTGCTTTTTGGAGGACCTGAACTAACAAATTAGCATCAATACATTCTGGTTTATTCAGTCTTAAAAACTATCATATGGGGGCGCCTGGGTGGCTCAGTCAGTTAAGCGTCTGATTCCAGTTAATGAACTGAGGGTCCTGGGATGGAGCCCTGCATTGGGCTCCCTGCTCAGTGGAGAGTCTGCTTCTCCTTCTGCCCCTCCCCCTGCTCGTGCTCTCTCTCAAATAAATGAAACCCTTCCTTCTCTCAGTTTCTCTCTCTGTCAAATAAATAAATAAAATCTTAAAAAAAACCTCAAGATCCAGTTTTTATCAAGGTTATCCATTTTAAATATGTTCTTTCATTTAGTCTGAAAAACAACAATGTCTTCATTCATCTCCATTTTACAGAAGAGGAAACTTAATTTCAGAGAAATTGGGAAATTTACCCAAGGTTGCTTCACTGAGTCTTAGAGACAGAAATTAGAGTTCCTTCTAGCTCACAATCTCGTTGTTTTCATTACTTTTTGAGATGCCACTGAAAATCTAGTTTGCTAAAGTCTTTGTTAATGATAATATATGGATCTTTAAGCAAACTTGCTTGTCCTTTTTGTTATTTTTTTTTTCCTTGAGAGAGAGCTCATGACGTGGGGGAAGGAGGGGGGAGCAGAGGGAAAGAGAGAGAATCTCAAGCAGGCTCCATGCACGGGGCTCAATCTTAGGACCCTGAGATCATGACCTGAGCCAAAACCAAGAGTCAGATGCTTAACTGACTAAGCCACGCAGGTGCCCCTGTCCTTTTTGCTGTTTAAAAAAATGTGAACCGTGAACTGCTTGGTCAAAAAGTTGAATATACATAAATGTTTGCTATATGTTGCTCAAGTTTCTGACACATAAAAAAAAAAAAAAAAGGCTTTTCTTTTCTCTTCCTCTCTCCCTTCACTGGGACTGAGCTTTCCACTGGTATCCAGTAAGGAGTGGAGGTTGGCATGTCCAGGTTAGGCAAATAAATAAATACAGACTTCTCACTATCAGAGAAAAGTGTTACAACTGTGGAAGGTAGGAAGTCCAGAATATATCCTGGAGTGTTGCACAGGAATTGGAAATAGCAGTATTATGGCCTGATTAGATACACAGGCAGATAAATATAATTGTGTGTAGGGCATCTGCGTGGCTCAGTCAGTTAAGCATCTGCCTTTGGCTCAGTTCATGATCCCAGAGTTCTGGGATGGAGCCCCATGTCTGGCTCCCTGCTCAACAGGGAGTCTGGTCCTCCCTCTGCCCCTCCCCCCACTCATGCGTGTGCGCATGCGCACTCTCTCTCGTGCTCTCCCTCTCTCAAATAAAATCTTTTTTAAAAAGCTATAAAAATAGTAATAATTGTGTGTGTGTGTGTGTGTGTGTGTGTGTGTGTGTGTGTTCTAACTCTGTTCGCTAAGAGGGTCTAGAAGCAATAGCATTCTGATAACAATGAGTTTATTTAGATCTTGGTTTCTAGATAATATTATCCACTAAAAGGAACGAGTTCTCCTTGCCGAAATGGCCGACTGTAGGGGAAATATAAGCTGTATGTATTTAGAACATTTTATGACACTAGAAAGTAAAAAAAAAAAAAAAAAGCTTGAAAAATGATGGGGACATGTCTGTAAGACATAGTAACCAGCTTGAAGGGGCTCCTGCTGGTCAAGTGTGGGACGAAGTGAGTATCAAAATAAATAATGATAATAACAGATTGTAAATCTATGAGTAAAAGAGAAATCCTGGAGAAAAAAAAAAGAGAAATCCTGAGTCCATACTGACATTAATTAATAGGAGAGAAAGGAAAGTTCTATCCTACCTAATAAATCTAGAAGGAATGATAAGTTTAGAAAAACCCCATTTCATAATCATCAAAATAATAATTTATTCAGATTAGAATCATTAATCAATGCTAAAACTGGTGAAAATTTGACAAGAAACAAGATATTCAAATGATCTCAAAGATTCTTGTTATAAATAATTATGTTACAAGAGAGAACCTGGCAGACACCATCTTAACGAAGTAATGAAAGTTGACATCACCATTAATGGAACAAATTAACATCATGTGCCTCCTCATATGATTCCTGGAGACTAGCACAGCATACTTCTGTGAGATTCCTGACAAAATGCATACATGATAAAGAAACAGCAGAGAAGTTTCCATAATTGAGACACATTCTCCAAAGTAATTGGTTTGGGCTCTCCGAAACTGTCAAGATTGTGAAAGATAACTAAGAAACTGAGAAACTTCCAGATTGAAGAAGACTAAAGAGACATGACGACTCAATGCAACATGTGATTCTAAATCGAATCCTGGACCTATAAGGGACATTACTGAGACCATGGGTAAGATTTACATGGGGTGTATACATTAGATGATATTATTGGATCAATTTCTTGATTTGGATTGTTGCACTGAATCCTTGCACTCAAAAAATACAAACTGGAATATTAAAGGGTAATAGGGCATCATGTCTACAACTTATTCTCAAATGATTAAGAAATAATAATAAGTGGAGGGTCAAGATGGAGGGTATATGGAAGGTCTGTGTACTCTTTCATCACTTTTTTTGTAAATTTGAAATTATTTCCCCAAGGAGCTCTAAGAACAGTAAAGCCACAAACACCTGTGGGATTAAAAGATTGGAAGACTGCAAACCAAAAATATTCATTTCAATTATTTATGACCACATAATCAAAACACTCCAAAATTCAGTAGCTTTATTGTATTATCTGTCATGATTCTGTGGATTGATCGGCCTCAGTTGGGAGTTCTGCTCCATGTGATGTCAGATGAAGCTGCAGTCATTTGGGTCTCCACTAGGCCAGAACATCCAAGATGGCACACCCACACGTCTGGAATTTTGCTGAGGTTGGTTAAGAGGGGGAGGTCAGAAATGGGCTGCTGGGATGGCTGGGCCTCTTTCTCCATGCAGTCTCAGGGTCTCTCCCTTTCTCCCTGGCCTCTCCTCATCACTTCTCCATGTGATCTCTATGGGGCCACCCAACTGGGTGGAGGCCAGCTGTGCGAGTGTTGACAGAATTCACCCGAGATAGAAGTTTATTGACTCCACTGCGCGGGAGCAGTGGGCTGGACAGTAGAGATAGAAGAGACTGTCTGCTAGGAGGCAGTGGTGGGGGCGCTGCTGTTAAGAGGGAAGGTGAGGAGGTGTGGGAACTATGGAATTTTCCTTTTTTTGTTACCCGTGTCCAGGTGTAAGTAACCCATTCGTCTGCTAAGGCTTATGGATATTTTGAGGTGGGTCGCCTAATAGGACTGTTTGTATTCAGCTAGAGGGTAACTGTGGGCCCTTCTACCACACTCAGGTTTCCATCGTTTAAGTTGGTTGCCTAAAAGTGGTCTCTACAATCTCTCCAGCAGGGTAGCCAGACTTTTTACATGGCACTTCAGGACTCTCCAAAAGTGCAAAAGCAGGGTGCCTGGGTAGCTCAGTTGGTTAAGCGTCAGACTCTTGATCTTGGCTCAGGTCTTGATCCCAGGGTTGTGAGATCGAGCCCCACCGGGCCCCCCGCCCCGGTACTAGACGAGAGCCTGCTTAGGATTCTGTCTCCCTCTCCCTTTTGCATAAGAAATGTGCAAGAGCAAAAATCGCCAAGTATTTGTAAAGCTTAAGTCTAGAACTGACCTAATGTCACTTTCACTGTATTCCATTGGTTAAAACAAAACAAAACAAAAAAGTAGAGAAATGTTCAAAGATACAAAAAGTGAATGAGTGTTCACGCACCCATCATCAAGCTTCAAAATTTTGTATGACACTTTAAATCTAATTTAAAATATTACTAATTAAAAAAAAAAAGGTGAGGTCAATCCAAATTCTGTATGAGAGGGGACCATACAAAAGCATGAATAATAGGGAGTATGTCAGGGGCCATCTTTGGAGCTTAGCTACCATGCCATCACAGCTAGTTTATCTGTCTCCTTTGCCAGAAATGTGTTATGTTTTAAAATAATGTTAGGGACGCCTGGGTGGCTCAGTTGGTTAAGCGTCTGCCTTTGGCTCAGGTCATGTCCCAGGGCCCTGGGATCGAATCCTGCATCGGGCTCCCTGCTCAATGGGGAGGCTGCTTCTCCCTCTGCTGCTCCCCCTGCTTGTGCTCTCTCTCTCTCTCTCTCAATCTCTCTCTCTGACAAATAAATAAAAATATCTTAAATAAAAATATAAATAAATAAATAAATAAATAAATAAAACCATGTTAAAGAAGTCATCTTTAAAATCCAAATATGAGGGGTGCCTGGGTGGCTCAGATGGTTAAGTGCCTGCCTTTGGCTCAGGTCATGATCCCAGGGTGCTGGGATCGAGCCCCACATCAGGCTCCCTGCTTGGAGGGGAGCCTGATTCTCCCTCTCCCTCTACCGTTCCCCCTGCTTGTGCTCTCTTGCTCTCTGTCAAATAAATAAATAAAATCTTTAAAAATAAATAAATAAAATCCAAATATGAACAAATGCAAACTAAACTAAAGCTGAGACGTGTTACAGATTCTTGTATAAGTTTTCTTTCTTCCTTTTTTTCTGACCATTTATGTAACTTTGTGGTTGTTTCTTGTGGTTTTAAAACATCTGCTTTCTCTTCTCATCAAAACCTTGTCACATCTGAGCAGCACACTACCTACCTTGATTTATGAAGGTGTTCTTGATTATATTTTTATTAATTCTTTAGATTTCAAGAACAGATTGAAATAACCCAATGGATTTTGATCATAACGTCCTTTCATTGTCATGAAGTTTCAGCAGCTGTAATGAGAATTACTTTAAATGCTATAAAATTCATACATTTAAAGTATACAGCTCAGTGGTTTTTAATATGTTTACAGAGTTGTGAAACCATCACCACAATCAATTTTAGAATATGTTCATCATCCCCAAAAGAAACCTACCTTTTCTCAGTCACTTCCTATTACACACCTCTAACCCCAGGCCTAGGTACCACTAATGTATATTCTGTCTCTATTGATTTACCTATTCTGGAGAATTCTCGTAAGTGGAATTAAATTATACAGTATGTGGTCCTTTATGATTGGCTTCTTTCAATTAGCATGTTTCCAACGTTCATCCATAGGATAGCATGTATTAGTACTTCATTCCTTTTTATTGCTGATAGTCTTCCATTGCGTGGGTATACCACATTTTGCTTATCAATCAACAGTTCATGGACATTTGAATTGTTTCCACTTTTTGGCTATTATGAATAATGTTGCTATTCACACACATGTTTTTATGTAGACATGAGTTTTCATTTCTCTTGGGTTGACATCTGGGTCCATGAATACTTAAATATATTTTATAATATATTAATTATATATATTTAATTAATTTTATGTGATTAATTATATTTAATTACAGGTATACATATAATTAATTTCATATCTTTTATAATATATCTGATTCACTGATATTTTCATGAGAAAGCTAATGGTGATTTTCCAGTTATTAAACTTTACCTTTCTAATCTACAATGAACAGTAAATAATAGTTAATTTGGGGGAAGACGATTAGAGAAGTTGATGGGACCTTTACTTAAAGGATAAAGGAGTTTAAGAGCTTAGACGTTGAATGCAACTGCATGGTTTTTAAAATCCTGATTCTAGCTCACTCGCGGCAGCCAGCCGGTGCTCCGTGTTCTCCCGCACTCCGCGTTCTCCTACCACCTTCACCGACCTCAATGGAAAAGGAGATCCCAGCGCTTGTCATTGACAATGGCTCTGGCAGGTACAAGGCGGACTTTGCAGGGGATGACACCCCCCCCCCAAGCCATGTTCCTGTCCATCATCTGGCAGCCCCGGCATCAGGGTGTTATATGGTGGGCATGGGCCAAAAGGATCCCTACGTGGGTGATGAGACCCAGAGCAAGTGGGGCATCCTGACCCCCAAGAACCCCATCAAACACAGCATTATCACCAACGGGGACGACATGGAGAAAATCTGGCGCCACACCTTCTGAGCATGGTCCCCGAGGAGCACCCCGTGCTGCTGACTGAGGCCCCCCGAACCCCAAGGCCAACCATGAGATGACTCAGATCACAGAGACCTTCAACACTCCAGCCATGTATGTGGCCATCCAGGCTGTGCTGTCCCTATATGCTTCTGGCCACACCACTGATATTGTCATGGATTCTGAGGATGGGGTCACCCACACTGTGCCCATCTACGAGGGGCATGCCTTGCCCCACGCCATCCTGTGTCTGGACCTGACTGGACAGAACCTGATGAACTACCTCCTGAAGATCCTCACGGAGGGTGGACACAGCTTCACCACCACCGCTGAGTGGGAAATCGTGCATGACATCAAGGAGAAGCTCTGCTACATCGCTCTGGATTTCAAGCAGGAGATGGCCATCACCTCGTCCTCCTCCTTCCTGGAGAAGAGCTATGAGCTGCCAGATGGGCGGGTGATCACCAGTGGCAACGAGGGGTTCCACAGTCCCAAGGTGCTCTTCCAGCCTTGCTTCCTGGGTATTGAAGTCCTGTGACATCCACAAAACCACCTTCAACTCCATCATGAAGTGTGATGTCAACATCCGGAAGGACCTCTACGCTAACACAGTGCTGTCTGGCGGGACCACCGTGTACCCCAGAATCGCAGACAGGATGCAGAGGGATATCACAGCTCTGGCGCCCAGCATGGTGAAGATCAAGATCATCTCTCCTCCTGAACTCAAGTACTCCATGTGGATCGGGGGCTCCATGCTAGCCTCACTGTCCACCTTCCAGCAGATGTGGATCAGCAAGCCCGAGTATGATGAGTTGGGCCCCTCCATCATCCACCAGGAATGCTTCTAAATGGACTGTGAGCAGCTGTGTAGCATTTGCTGCATGAATAAACTCTGGAGTATAAATTTGCCCTGGCAAATGTATACACCTCATACTAGACTCAGGACACTGGAATCAGCCTTTGAGAAGAAATTTGTCCCTGAAGCTTGTATCTGATATCAGCACTGGATTGTAGAACTTGTTGCTGATCTTGATCTTGTATCCAAGTTAACTATTCCATTGGTATGTTTAATACCCTGTACATATCTTTGATTTAAACCCTTAGCACATGTGCTCAGTCACTTTGTCCTGAGGTTGAGAACATGTTTATGGAAGAGAAATCCATTGACTTGAGAATCTGCAAGACCATGAGGTTCTTGATCTGTGCAGGGTATTAATGTGTAAGAGCTGCCTATTTCAAGATTTCTTTAGAGGCTGGCAAGAGTCCTGAAATAGTTGTCATTTCTGTCTTGCCAGTCTGACAGGGTTGGGAAGGTGAGAGCCTTAGGTAAACCCACTCTCCTTTCTTACCAGATGTTTTCCTGCCAAAGCACGGTGGGTTGTTAGTTGCCTTGAGCTGGAAAATGGTTTGTATTTCCAACTGTAAATTTATTCATCCTTTTAATTTATGTAAGGTTTTTATACACAATTCTCAATTATTTAAGAGACATCAACAAATTTTGATTTTCTACCGTCATGTGAGAACATTAGGCCCCAGCAACGCCTTAACGTGTGAGGAAAATAAAGTGCTGCAGTAAAAAAAAAAAAAAAAATCAAATACTGATTCTACCATTCACAAGGTATGTGACCTTAAGCAAGTTACTTAACCTCTCTGAACCTCACCTTCCTTGTCTGCAAAGTGGAGGAAAATATCATAACTACCTTATCAGGTGATTGTGAGGATTAAATCGGATACCTCTAAACCTAGTGCTGGGCACTTTGTAAGCATGTATTAATTGTTAGTAATTATTAGTAATAATTTATATACTGCTGCATTCTTACATTTTTAAAAAAGATTTATTTATTTATTTATTTTAGAGAGAGCAGCAGGAGGGGCAGAGAGAGAAGGAGAGAGAAACTTAAGCAGAGCATGGAGCTGAGATGGAGCTTGATCTTACGACCCTGAGATCAGGACCTGAGCTGAAACCAAGATTCAGTTGCTTAACTAACTGTGCCACCCAGGTGCCCCTGCATTATTATATTTTTAAATTTATATATATTTATATATATTTTTATAATGAGCATGCATTGCTTTTGAAATTCCAAAACAATTTTTAAATGTATGGAATCAACCTTAATTTTGAGCGTTTACTAATTTAAATGCATTCTTAAATTATCAAATCATGCTTTGAGCCGGAAAATTTCACCCTGCTCTCTCAGTGTTTCAGAGAAAATGGAAGTTGCTGACAAGGTCTGAATTATGCTTTATTTATTTGTTTCCATTTTATAAATTTCCTGGGCACAAAAATTCATGAAGTCATGGTACCATTTTTACCAAAATTGATCCTGAAACACCTACTAGCAGTATTAAATTTCCTAATCTACAAAGAGTTCCTTTTAATATTCCATTGGTCATTTAGATCTTTGAAGCAAACCAATTACAACTAAATTTCATGTTGACCCCTAAGCCTTTTTGTTTTAGTGTAAAAGAACTCTGTTAATAATCTAGCATCTTTCCCAAGATCCTGTCTCATTTCCCTTCGGTTGATTTGAGCATTCCATTTTAATTCATTGCCTGTGGAATTGGTAACTATATGAGTTCTCTTGTGACTCCAATCTTAAATAATGATATCCCTCTAATAAGTCTTGTTCTATTTATAGGGCCTAAAGAGAAATTTGATTTTTAAGAGAAAACAGCAGCAATACTAGAAATAACTGTTTAGATGTATTCTAGAAGCCATTTTCTGGCCTGTTTATTGTTGTTTTATTTATGTTTCTGATCAAAAGGTCCGGCATGCAAAATGAGGAGTTTATGAGGTTCTCAACCCAGCTCCTCCCACCAATGCTTGGACTCAACTAGTGGCCACTCACTAGGATCTCCAAATCGATACCAGGGCCATTTTCTAGACATCAGGAGTCCTATAGCCTTTAGCCAACCAACCTGTAAGTACCTACAAGGTAACAAGTACTTTTCTTGAGGCTATCTCTCTCTCTCTCTCTCTCTGTGTGTGTATAACAGCTTTGTTGAGATATAGTTTATATACTGTGCAATTTACCCATTTAAAATGTACAATTCATTGATTTTTAATATATTCACAGAGTTGTGCAATCCTTACCACATGAATTTTACATTTTCATCACTCTAAATAAGAACTCCATACGCATTAACAACACTCCTTTTTATATAATGACCACAAAGCTTACCAAAAATGTATTTAAATTTATCCGACTAAAGCAAAAGAGACAGATTAGAAGGAAATCTCAAACTGTACATAGTGGTCTAGTTTTTAAATTTTGTAATTGTGTTTTGTCTTATCTCAAAATTAAGGATTTTAATGCTTTTTAATTTGGGAAATTTATATTTTATAACTCAAAAGATTGGAATTAAGAAGATACAGAATTTTCTAGCATCTAAAAGTATTAAAATGGGCACCAAGGGGGCTCAGTCTGTTAAGCACTGGCTCTGGCTCTTGATTTCAGCTCAGGCCAGGATCTCAGGATTGTGAGCTCGAGCTCCTCATCAGGCTCCTCATCAGGCTCCTCATCAGGCTCCTCATCAGGCTCCACCCTGGGCGTGAAGCCTGCTTAAGATTCTCTTTCTCCCTCGGGGCACCTGGGTGGCTCAGTCGTTAAGCACCTGCCTTCAGCTCCAGTCATGGTCCCAAGGTCCTGGGATCAAGCCCCACATCAGGCTCCTCGCTCAGCGGGAAGCCTGCTTCTCCCTCCCCCACTCCCCCTGCTTGTGTTCCCCCTCTCACTGTGTCTCTGTCAAATAAATAAATTAAATCCTTAAAAAAAAAATAGATTCTCTTTCTCCCTCTGCCCCTCCCTTCCCTGCCCCCCTCCCCCCACGAGCTCAATCTCTCTCTCAAATAAATAAATAAATAAATAAAATTGTTAAAATAATTAAAAGAATCATAGAAACAAAACAAAACAAATGAATAAGAACTCCTCTTTTCTCCCACCCTAGGCAACTACTAATCTTTTTTCTGTCTCTATGAATTTGCCTATTCTGGAAATTTCATATAAATGGCATCATACAATATGTGGCCTTTTGTGTCAGACTTTTTTCATTTATCATAATGTTTTCAGAGTTCATCCATGTTGCAGCTTGTATCAGTACTTCCTTTCTTTTTATGGCTGAATAATATTCCATTGTACAGATGTGCCATGTTTTGTTTATCCATTCATTAGTTAATGGACATTTGGGTTGTTTCTACTTCTTAGCTATTGTGAATAATGCTGCTATGAACATTCATGTGCAAGTTTTTGTGTAAATATATATTTTCATTTATATTGGGGTGTATACCTGGAGTGGAATTACTGGGCCATATGTTTAACCTTCTGAGAAACTGCCAGATTGTTTTTCCAAAGTGGCTGCACCATTTTACATCAAGGCTATCTTAAGATCTATTTGGTCTTGGGTTAATTGTTGTTCCGTTTGGGTATGACCTTGGGAACAGGCCCTACTGTTCAGGTAAGAAACTTCTGTCAAAGATTCTCACTATATTATGATCTGAACTTAGCAGTCTAAAAGAGTATGTGTTTTTCAACATTTCTGAAAATATGGTGATGAGCATTCTTCTATCTAGAAGGGGGAAAAAAAAGATCCTGTTTATCAAGTTTCCAGAATTGTAGAGACTCTTATGGAGCACTTGCTCTTCTCACCCTAAAAGGCTGAGTAGGCTTTAGGGGCAGGTGGAGCAAGGCATAGTGGTATAAATTAAGGAGCATTACAAAAGAAAATATGTCTTCATTACTGCAGGGAAATTCTTCATTTCACTTACAACAACATCCCAGGTTACAGAAGTCAGAAATTCATATGGGCTAATAAATTTTTACTGTAGTCACTCACACCTTAGCACAAATTATTTTAATAATCACACTTTCCTCTTCACCCTTGGTTAAGTACAGATGAAGGTGTTCTGGTAGCAGAGGAGGTACTTTAAAAAGGATGGAAAACAAGTAATTTTAGAGCCTAAGAAGGGGAATTGGGACATTAGTATGTATTACATTATTAGGTTATTTACTGCATATTTATTAGGTTATTTACTGCTCATGACAATGCCAAGAGATAAGCAATATCATTTTTACTTTATTTTTATTTTTTTTAAAGATTTCATTTATTTATTAGGGAGAGAGAGAACAAGCGCACAAACAGGGGGAAGGGCAGAGGCAGAGGGAGAGGAAGAAGCTGACTCCCTGCTGAGCAGGACCCTGGGATCATGACCTGAGCCGAAGGCAGATGCTTAAGCGACTGAGCCACCCAGGCGCCCTTCATTTTTACTTTAAAAGAAAGGGAAGAGGCTAAGGGCACCTGGATGACTCAGTCCGTTAAGTGCCTGACTCTTGATTTGGGCTCAGGTCATGATCTCAGGGTCATGAGATCAATCAAGCCATTTGTCCATCCCTGTGCTCAGTGAGGAGACTGCTTGGGATTCTCTTTCTTCCCTCTGCCCCTCCCCAGTCACGCTGTCTCTAAATAAATAAATAATCTTTAAAAAAGAAGAAAGAAAGAAAGAAAGAAAGAAAGAAAGAAAGAAAGAAAGAAAGAAAGAAATAGAAAGAAAGAAAGAAAGAAAGAAAGAAAGAAATAAAGAAAGAAATAAAGAAAGAAAGAAAAGAAAAGAAAAGAAAGAAAGAGAAAGAAAGGGAAAAGTCTAAAAAAGTTAAATAACTTACTGAAGGTCACATTATATGTGGAGAGCTGGGATTTTAACTCCTAGCTATCTGATTGCAAAACATCAAAGCATCCACTTTCTGTCCTGAATAGAGAATAAACACTTTCAGGATGCTGGGGCTGAGAAGGAGGGAATGTGGAGAGCAGGCGTGTGCTGAAACCAAATTTTGCCTTCTCTACAATTTTTTTTTCCGTGTAGTGTCCCTGATTGCCACAACCACCTGCTGGCAGCACCCCCCAACCCCAATGGTTCAGCTGTGCAAAAGGCTAATGGGTCCCTAAATGCTTCCTGGCTTCGTGGAAAGTGGAGCTACTGTATTTGACTAAGTTAGGATGGCAGCAGCGGCTGCTGCTTGAGTCCCACACACTGCAGCAAAACTTCCTTATTTGGAAAAGTCTTTTCCATGCTATCTGGGCAGAAAGACTTCAATATCACATTTAAGAAAAACAAAATGCTTTGACCTACATCAGAAGGGGCACTTGAAAACACTGAAACACAGAGAAATGAAAAAAAAAATCAAGTATATTTCTTTTTCTTTCTTTCTTTCTTTCTTTTTTTTTTTTTGAAGATTTATTTGTTTGTTTGAGAGAGAAGAAAGAGAGAACACGAGCGCTTGCAAGCAAGCAAGCAGGGGGAGGGGCAGAAGGAGAAAGAATCCTGAAGCCGACTCCCCTGCCCAGGGCAGAGCCCGACGCAGGGCTCAATCCCAGGACCCTGAGATCATGAACTGAGCTGAAATCAAGAGTCGGCCACTTAACCAACAGGGCCACCCAGGCACCCCGTGATCAAACATATTTCTAAGTATACTTGATCACTGACTTTGGTCAAGTGGAAGGTGGGGGAGGGTGGGGGAGGGAATGCTTCATCAGATAGCTAAAAGAACATTCACGAATCCCTTTTTCTTTAACCCCAGAGCCTGTTCTAGTTAACAGTAAGCTTTGTTTCTCAGTTGTATGAAATGTAGCACACTTGTTACTGGAACGAAGAAAAAATACATTTTGGAATTATTTATGCTGTTCAAGGCAGGAGGGACCTTAGTGGCAGGATGCATTAGTTTCTCAGATAAGGTTTAGCATTGCTTCTCCTCCCCTGTGCAGAGGTTATATTTGGAAAAGGCAGGACCAAGTGGATATTTGCAGGATGGCCAGTGAGGTCAGCCTGAGTGTTAGCTCTTACGGTTCCCGGAGCAGCTTGGTAGAGAGATGAAAAGAGGAGAATTAAGTCTCAACTCTGCCACTAACTTGCTCGGTGAACTTGGACAAATGACTTAACCTCTCTGGGGGGACCTCAGTTTGTTCTTCTTCAAAGAGGGGTTGGACTAAATGACCTCCAACAGCCTTTCCAGAATTGACTTTCTATTCTGTGATTTCCATGTTTTGGAAAAGGGCTTGTCTAGGCAAAAGTGTGCAATAGAAACCATGGGTTTCCAATGTCCTCTAGACACACCCCTCATTTCCTAACTTCCCTCCCAAAAGACCCATTGGTATGCAAAGCACAATAAGCTGAATATCATTCCCAGTGCTTATCAAATTTTATCTGTCCCATGTTCCATTCCCTCAGAGTCAGCTTTCAACCACCTGGCCCTGAGTGATGATGATGGATTAAAGCAGATAAAATAACCCTCACTGAGACTGGCTAACATGTAACCCTCCTCACAAAATACCTTAAAAATAATCAGAATATACATCCCTCCTCTTCAAAGGTCCCGACATCTGCATTATTCATTTATGTGGAAGGAGACAATTGATGGAGGGGTCTTTCTATGCCCTTCAGATTGCCCTAAGTTTGGACTGCCTTCTCTGACCAGTGACACTTGGAGAAGTTGTCCTATCTTGGCAGGAAGATTGTATGCTCAAGATGGAGATTTTGTTTTCCTCTGCATTAATCTGCAGCTAATGCCAGTGAACATTATCCTTGTTTAATTACATTCACTAACCAACTGACACAACTTCCCCTGGGAAGGAGCTTATCTGACTCTGACTCATGCTTTACAGCATGTTGGATTTGAGGAAATGGATAATATACACCCCGCTGGCTTTGGAATTTTAAACAGAAACCCACATGCCGCCAAGTCTCCAGCTTACTCCCAAATATGGGAGAATGTGTGCCCCAGCCTCGATTGCAGGAGGCATGCTCAGTGTGACAAAAGGCAAAACCCACAGTTTGTGCTGAGTGCCAGGCCCAGGCATGGAGAGCCAGAGCAAGCATCCACTTAAAGGAAAAAGAACCACCCCAGAGAAGGGAGGGAGGATGCCACCTCTAAGGACTACGTCCCTTTTCTAGAGCTCTCTTGATGATGACATAGCGAATGTCTTCTCAAATGTGAAATGAATCACCAGCACCAGGGACTAGAGAGGTGTGATTTCAGGGGGCCAACCTTTAGAGGTTTTTAAAGCAGTACTCACAGACACAGCATATCAGAACAGGAGATGAAATGATAGGAGTTTTGTGCTGAGCCAGTCAGGTCACCCTGTACCCACATCATGGCAAGAAACCCTCTGGTAGGGCGCCTGGGTGGCTCAGTCGGTTAAGCGACTGCCTTCGGCTCAGGTCATGGTCCTGAAGTCCCGGGATCGAGTCCCGCATCGGGCTCCCTGCTCGGCGGGGAGTCTGCTTCTCCCTCTGACCCTCTTCCCTCTTGTGCTCTCTATCTCTCATTCTCTCTCTCTCAAATAAATAAATAAAATCTTTAAAAAAAAAAAGAAAAGAAACCCTCTGGTAGCCAGTATGCACTGGGATTCTCTAGAATCAGAGATGTTGCCAGAGGAGAGCTAACTGGGGCAATTGTTCTTCTGTCTGAGCTTAGGGTGCCAGGGGCAGTGACCCAGAGCAGAAAGAGGTGGCTCCTCAGCTGGAGGCCAAAAAAGAAAGGCTCACAGTCCAATTCAACCCCTAACTCCAGCTCCATGGCTAAGCCCCTCCCCACTTTGACCCGCACCCCCTAAGGTTCCACATGCCGTCTTACAAACTCTCTTCCCTTTCAGGGCTGTCCTTGTGTTTTTTTTTTTTTTAATAAAAAAATCTTTATTATTTTTATTTTAAAAATGTGTTTGTTGAAAAATATCAAACAATAGAGAAATATAACAATAACTGCACCTGTTCATGGAGTATTTTCTTTGCATAAGACACCATATGAAAGCACTTAATGTGCATCATTTTACTCAGGTAGGTTTGTTATCATCCCCATTTACAGATAATAAGATGAAAGTTCATACAGGTGAAGTAAGTTGCCCGAAGTCACATAGCCAGTACACAGCAAAGTTGAGATTTGAACCCAAGTGCTTGCTTTCCAAAGGCCATGTGTTTATTATACAGTCTGCCTTAAAGAGTACAAGAAAGAGGGACATATCAACCTTAATCCACCACTCAAAGATAACTACTGTATTATCTTTCCAGACCACTCTTTGCATAAATGTTTGTGGTGTTTATTTTAACCTGATTTTAGGACAATAAAATCTGGGGTTGACTGGGCTTCCAGGAAGAGGGAGAATGAGTCACCCATTGTAATTTATCCAGATTTCTCTTCCCCTTAAAAAGCTATAGCTCAGGGAATCTGCACTTGGCTGAGTCCTGAGCCCTCTGCTGGTCTCCAAGAGGCGTGGGTGTCTTGCTGGGAGCATCATGCCAAGCACACAGTAGGTACTCAATTATTTCTCACCACTGGCATTATCAGGGACAGGTTTTTCGGTGATCCTTGGCTTCCGCTCCAGTGTAGGTATTTAAGAGCTATGAGTTCCTTCCTTCTCCAGATGGCGCTGGTGTTGGTGTTGGAGCCAAATAAAGAACCAACTGCCCAAGTGAGCCTAGAAATGCAGACATGTTAACACTCTGGAGAGCAAAACTGATGTCACTACTGCTGTCCTGGGACTGCCCTTTAAAACCCTTGCTGAAGGTGCCTGGGTAGCTCAGTTGGTTAAGCACCTGACTCTTGATTTCGGCTCAGGTCATGGTATCAGGGTTGTGAGGTCAAGCCCCACTTTGGGCTCGGCGCAGGGCACGGAGCTTGCTTGAGATTCTCTCTCTCCCTCTCCCTCTGCCCCTTTCCCCGTCTCCCTCAAACAAACAAACAAACAAACAAACAAACAAACCTCTTACTGAATTTGTAATCCTGGTCTTTCCCATGGCTGCTGATGAAAAGAAGAGCTTCAGGAGTAGAGATAGTCACAGGCAAGGCTGAATGTGTGTGTTGTGGTAGTGAGGGAACAGAGTGGGATCTAGATTCAGTGACACTTCTAGAGCTCATAGGAGCTCCTGTCATCAGATCTCACCTGACTTCAGGGGGCTGGAGAATCACCCACAGGCAATGAAGGGACTGACTCCAAGAGGCAGTGAATTACCCTGCTTGGTCATGAGATCTTAGCTGAGCAAGCAGAGTGAATGAAGGCAGCATGACAGAAGCTGATCAGGGACACAGGAAACCTGTCTTTCCTTCTCACTTCTCACTAACCAGCACCTTCCCTGCAATGCATACAACCACACATATTCTCTTAAAAAGAAAACCAAAAGCATTAAGTAGTAAATTATATGTTACATATATTTTACCATGATTAAAAAGAAGATACCAACCCAGGTTAAATATTCTCTCTCCTTATTCCTATGTCTATGTATTCCCCAGGGTTTTTTTTCCCCCCCAAGCACTGTAATCCACATTATTGCATTTGAATCCCCTCAGTTTGTGATATAATGAGAGTAGTTATCACTAGTTTCCTAAACCAAGATTACCAATTTTTTTCTTTTTGCTAACTTTTTGTGGAAGTATAACATATACAGAAAAGTACACAAATCATAACTATACAGCTCTATAAATTTTCAAACAGCAAACACCTTCATATAACCAAAACCTAAATGAAGAAAGAGAATGTCACTAGCATACCAGAAGCCCTCCCTTGACCCCTTCCTGTCACTAGTCTCTCAAGGGTAATTCCTATTTGTGAGTTAAAAGCATAGATTAATTTTTTCCTGTTTTTGAACTTGACATAAATGGAATTATAAATATGTATCCCTTTCTGTCTTCTTCCAGTTAACATTATATATGTGATATTCACCCTAACTATAGTATGTAGTTATAGACTATTTTTTCCCGTTGCTGTGTAGGACTCCATTATATGAATTCACCATGATTTATTTATCCCTTCTATTGTTGGTGGACATTTGAATTGTTTCTGGCTTTTAGCTATTATAAATAATGGCACTATGAGCATTCTTGTACATATCTTTTAGTGAACATATGTTTTTCTAGAAATGTGACTGCTTATCGTAAGGTATGCATATGTTTGACTTCGACAGATATTATCAGATATTTTTCCAAGGTGGTTCTAATCAATTTACACTCCCACTAGCAATGTGTGAGAGTTCCAGTTGCTCCATATCCTCACCAACAGGTAGTGTTGTCAGTCTTTTTTATTTTAGCCATTCTGGTGTGATGTGTAGGGATATCCTATTGTGCTTTTAATTTGCATTGTCCTGTTGATTAGTGAATTGAGTATTTATTAGCCATTTGGATATTCTAGGGACTTCTTAAAGTTTTGTTTTTCCCGGTTACTAAAGCAATACCTGCTAATTGAAGAAGGTTTGGCAAATACAGAAAGGAATCATGATGGCTTTGTACTATGTCAACTTAGCTAACCTAGAACTATGTTTTTCAGAATTTTTTTTTCCTTGTCTGGTTCTGGGCTAGAGTTGGCCACAAGAAAATTTGCATAAAACTTGAAGGGTAGACGTGAAGCAGTCATGTTTATGCTCAGAATGTCTGTATAGAGGCAGGCACTATTGCAACTCACACACATTGTCTTAGATCTGCTGGCCCACCTTGTTGGCATGGGAGGGCAGTTGGACCCACACTTCCCACCAGATCTCATCCTTCAACTTGTTCAACTCTTGGGTCAAATATGTGTTTAGCTCCATGCCAAAGGACCCAGCTCCTTTGCAAGTCCCTGACGTCACTGAAGGTGGAGGTTGTGAAGGCAGTGAGAGACTGATGCAGGATCCACGTCACCTTGTGGGTGTCACATTTTTCTTGCAATTTCCAGTTTGCCCTCACTCCCCCATATTTCATGTCTCTTTATTCTTCCTGACTACCTACCCTCCTGATTTCAGGTCCAGCACCAAAAACATAAGCAGCAAGAGCACACAAGCTGTTTAACCAGCTCCCACAATCACATTACATCAAATCCCTATAATAAACCCCTAACTCTGTGTCATTCTTAGAGGTTCTGCATCTCTAATTAACCCTTGATATAGGTGTTGAGAAGAAACCAACTTTACCTGTAATTGCACACCCAGAGTGGACCATGGTCAACATCTCAGTGTGTATTTTTCCTGCCTGGAGTATTTTCATTGAAGAGAATGAGCTCTGGAAAGGTTAGGGGCTGCTCGTTGCTCAACTGGCAAGGTGGCAGAGCCGAGCAGTCAGAGAGCTGGTTTCATCCCTGCCAAGGTGGTGTTGCTTCCACTGTGTCTCAGAATCCCTGCGTGACCCTGTGCTCCTCCAGCTTTCCTGGAGCCCTCTAGCTCTGAGCACGAGCTCTGTGCCTGGGAGAGCAGCTTTTGAACACATCTTCCTGGGCTTTGCAGCCACCTGCTCTTACAGCTTCCCCATTTTGTTCTGACCAAATTATAGGAGTTCCACCTTTCTGTTCCTCTTCAGAAAAAGAACAGTCTTTTGAAAACTAGAGTCATGCTGTGTCATCTACATCCGGAGAACCCACTGAGACGTGACGGCCACCAGGGGGCCAGGAAAAGTCCTGAGGCCTCCCCTTCCCCACAAACCCAGCTATCGTGAAGTCATTTAGAGATGGAGTCCTTTGATTTAAGCATTATTGTCTCAAGAGTTCTCTTTTAAAACATAAGTGCTCCTGAGAGAGGCAACACATGAAATCCATAATTCTTCAGAATGAATTTCCCAGATGTCGTGGTAAGTGACATCGCATCATGATAGCTTTGGTAGAGAACAGGCTGGGCAGGAGATGGCCGGCGGAAGGCGAAGCCAACAACAAAGTGCCTACTGTGTAATTTGGCTAAGAGCCTCCTGGACGCTGAGTTTTACAAAAACAGGGGTCAATAGCGCTTTTCTGCTCAAACTTGAGACTTGGGCCTGGGCTCTGCTCCTCAGCTGGAGGGTAGACCCACTAGGACAGATTTGCTTCCCTTTAGAAGAACAGAACCAGAGGGAAGCATCCGGAGATGGAGTGCAACATAGAAACTCGTGACGATGAAAAGAAACTGGGGACACATACGTTCCCAGCGTGTCAATTCTGCCTGGCTGGTTTCTTGAAGAAGAACAAGAAGTGGATGTTGTAGTTAAGGTTTCTTGCTTTGCTTACTTTCCTCTTCCAACAGCCATCCCCCCTGTGGGCCTCATTCCTGGTTTGTTCCTATCACTGCCCCCCAAGTAGAGGGGACAGTTACCCCACAGGTTGGCTGCTGAGCTGGGAGCCCCGAGGCCACAGCCTGAAGCACAGCAGTGCCCAGGGTAACATTATCCTTCCAGAGCTAACAAGGAACTGAGTGTTTAGAATAACTTCAAGAAAGTCGTGGGTGTTTCCTCTGTCAGAGAAACAAGAAACCACAGTGAGATAATGGATGGCTATATTCAGTCACAGATTATCAGCTGCCATTGCTACTTCCTGTTCAGAATTCGATGAAACTTCTTTCTAGTCACTGGAGCCTCATGGATTCTGCAAGTGACAGCATTTAGTGAGGTGGGGCTTGGGAGCACTGCTAACCAGAGGTGGAACTGGGGTTTTTGTGGAGGTGGGAGAGTGAGGTTTCAGGGGCCTGTTCCTGGTAGAGTAGGAGGTACATGAGGGACCAACAGTGAGAATAATTTTTGCCAAACTCCTGGTATTTTTCAGGCTTTTGGACTTAGAGCTTTTGTGCACTATCTCATTTGACTCTTGTTTTTTAAATACTTTATTTTTAAGTACTCTCAACACCCAACATGGGGTTCGAACTCACAACCCCAAGATCAAGAGCACATGCTCCACCAACTGAGCCAGCCAGGCACCCATCATTTGACTCTTAAAACAAGTGCTACACAAAAGACAAGTGTTGGTGAGGATGTGGAGAACCTGGAACCTTTGTACACTGTTGGCGGGAACGCAAAATGGTGTAGCCACTATGAAAAGCAGTGTGGAGGTTCTTCAAAATATTGCAAATAGAATTAACCCACAACTATATGGTCAACTAATCTTCAACAAAGCAGGAAAGAATATCCAATGGGAAGAAGACAGTCTCTTCAACAAATGGAGTTGGGGAAACTGGACAACATAAAAAAGAATGAAGCTGAACCACCTTCTTACACCAAACACAAAATTAAGTCAAAATGGATTAAAGACCTAAGTGTGAGCCCCCAAACCACAAAAATCCTAGAGGAGAACACCAGCAGGAACCTCTTAGGCATCGGCTGTAGCAACATCCTTCTAGATATGTCTCCTGAGGCAAAGGAAACAAAAGCAAAAACAAACTATTGGAACTTCATCACAATAAAAATCTTCTGCACAGCAAAGGAAACGATCAACAAAACTAAAAGGCAACCTACTGAGTGGGAGAAGATATTTGCAAATGACATATCTGATAAAGGATTAGTATCCAAAATATATAAAGAACTTATCAAACTAAACACCCCAAAAATGAATAACCCAACTAAAAAAATGTGCAGAAGACATGAATAGACATTTGAAAAGATGCTCAACATCATTTGTCATCAGGGAAATGCAAAGCAAAACTTCAATGAGATAGCACCTCACACCTGTCAGAATGGCTAAAATTAACAACACAGGAAACAACAGATGTAGATAAGGATGTAGAGAAAGGGGAACCCTCTTACACTGTTGGTGGGAATGCAAACTGGTGCAGCCACTCTGGAAAACAGTATGGAGTTTCCTCAAAAAGTTAAAAAATAGAACTACCCTATGATCCAGCAATTGCACTACTAGGTATTTACCCAAAGAATACAAAAATATTAATTCAGAGAAAGACTGGGGCACCTGGGTGGCTCAGCTGGTTAAGCGTCCCACTCTTGATCTCAGCTCAGGTCTTGATCTCAGGGTCATGAGTTCAAGCCCCGTGTTTTAAAAAGGCGGGGGGAGATACAAGCACCCTGATGTTTATAGCAGCATTATCTACAATAGCCAAATTATGGGAACAGCCCAAGTGTCCATCAAGATAAAGATGTGGAGGGGCACCTGGGTGGCTCAGTCAGTTAAGCGTCTGCCTTCTGCTCAGGTCATGATCTCAGAGTCCTGGGATCAAGCCCCACGTTGGGCTCCCGTAAAGCAGGGAACCTGCTTTTGCCTCTCCCTCTGCCTCTCCCCCATCTGGTGCTCTCAATCTCTCTCTCTCTTTCACTCCCTCGCTCTCTCAAATAAATAAATAAAGCCTTTTAGTATTTTTTAAAAGATTTTTCTTATTTACTTGACACAGAGAGAGAGACAGTGAGAGCAAGAACACAAGCAGGGGGAGTGGGAGAGGGAGAAGCAGGCTTCCCGCCGAGCAGGGAGCCCGATGCCAGGCTCGATCCCAGGACCCTGGGATCATGACCTGAGCCGAAGGCAGACGCTTAACGACTGAGCCACCCAGGCACCCCAACAAAGTCTTTTAAACAAAGAAAAAAGATGTCACACACACACACACAAACACACACACACACACACACACACACACAGAGGAATATTACTCAGCCTTAAAAAAGAATGAAATCTTGCCATTTGAAATGACATGAACAAAGCTAGAGAGTATTATGCTAAGCGAAATAAGTCAGAGAAAGGTAAATACCATCTGATTTCACTCATATGTGAAATTTAAGAAACAAAACAAATGAGCAAAGGGAAAAAGAGAGAGAGGCAAACCAAGAAACAGATTCTTAACTATAGAGAACAAACTGATGGTTACCAGAGGGGAGGTGGGTGGAGGGATGGGTGAAATAGGTGATGGGGATTAAGGCATGCACTTCTTGTGATGACACTGGGTGTGGTATAGAATTAATGAATCACTATATTGTACACCTGAAACTAATATTACACTGTATGTTAACTAACTCGAATTTAAATAAAAACTTTTAAAAATTGAAAATAGAACTATTGTGCCACCCAGCAATCCCACTTCTGGGTATTTATCCAAAAGAATTGAAATCAGGATCACAAATCAATATTAGCACTTCTATGTCCATTGCACCACTATTCACAATAGTCAAGATGTGGAAACAACCTAAATGTCTACTGAAGAATGAATGGATAAAGAAAATGTAGGGGCACATGCATGGTGTAGTCGGTTAAGCATCTGCTCTTGGTTTCAGCTCAGGTGGTGATCTCAGGGTCCTGGGATTGAGCCCCATGTGGGGTTCTGTGCTCAGTGTGGAGTCTGCTTGGGACCCTCTCTCTCTCTCCTCTCCTTCTGCCCCTTAACCCCCCCCCCACTCACCCACGTGTGTGCTCTTTCTCTCTAAAATAAATAAATCTTTTTAAAAAAGGAAAGAAAATGTATATATACATACAATGGAATATTATTCAGCCTTTAAAAATAAGGATACCCTAAAAACATGACGGCATGGTTGACCTTAAGGATATAATGCTAAGTGAATAAGCCAGCCACAGGACAAATACTGTATGATTGTACTTATATGAGGTATCAAAAATAGTCAAATGGATAGAAGCAGAAAACAGAACAGTGGTTGCCAAGGTCAGGCTGGGGAGTTGCTAATTAACAGGTTTAAAGCTTCAGTAATGCAAAATGAGTAAGTTCTAGAGATCTGTACAACATTGTGCCTATAGTTAACAATATTGTGTTGTACACTTAAAAATCTGTTAAGAACAGCTATCATGTTAAGTATTCTTACCACAATAAAATAAAAATAAAAATTTAATTTAAAAACCACCCTATGAGGGTGCCTGGGTGGCTCAGTTGGTTAAGCATCTGGCTTTAGTTCAGGTCACGATCCCAGGTTCCTGGGATCGAGTCCCACATAGGGCTCCCTGCTCAGTGGGGAGTCTGCTTCTCCCTCTCCCTCTGCCCTTCGCCATGCTCATGCTCTCTCTCGCTCTCAAATAAATAAATAAAATCTTAAAAAAAAAAAAAACCCTGTGAGAACGGTACTATTATTACCCCCATTTTATAGATGAGACAAGAGGATCATAAATGTTAATTTGCCCCAGGGGTCACAGTGGTAGAACTGGGAACTAGAATCAGGACTTGCTCTTCTCTCTCTCTCTCTCTCTCAGTACTTTATTGAACTATCACCTACATACACTTAATATGTATATAGCCATGTGGCCACCACCCAGATTAAAATTAGAGCATTTATATCATTCTGAAAAGCTCCGCCATACCCTTCCCCAGCAAGTACCCACTCCCCTAACTTCCAAGGTAACCAATATTCTGACTTCCATCCTCAGAGATTCATTTGACCTATTCTTGAACTTCATAGGAATGGAATCATACTCTTCCATCTGGCTTCTTTGTTCAGGATAGTGTGTCTAGGATTTGTCCATATTGTCATATGTATCAGCAGTTTATTACTTTTTATTGCTGAACAGTACTTGATTTTATGAATATACTGCCCAATTTACTTATCCATCCTCTTGTTGATGAATATTTAGGTTGTTCCCAGTTTTAGGCCCTTTTGATTAACAGTGCCATGAACATTTTTCATAAGTAAGAAGTTTTACTTTATTAAGTCCTGCCAACCAGTCTGGTTGCTCCACATCTCTGCCCCCACATGGCATTGTTGGTCTTTTCATTTTAGCCACTAGGATGAGCGTGAGAGTCAGCTCTTTCCGATTCCAAAGCCTGCGCGGCACCATAAAGCTCTGGACCTGAGCTCCTGCTACATTCAAGGCTCTCTGCCTTGGGTGGGAACAAGTGGCCTATGTACAATTTACATGCTGGCAACAAGAATGGCAAGTGGCTTTCCAGAACAGCTAGGTGCCAGGAGATCTGCCTCCTCCGTCATTTCTGAGGCGTGCCCATCAAATTCAAAATTGAGTGTGTGCATGTCATTCTCTAGGAAAAGCTCTCTTAGAGAAAGCTCTCCTGCGGCTTCTGGGACGAGGGTGTGCCAAGTGTGTGGCCCGTGTGGTCAGAGCCTACTGTGAGGTTGGGCCTGTTCTTCGCTGCTGACAACTTGGAGTGGTTCAAGCCAGAACACCAGAAGGTTCTCAAGGATGTCCTGGCCCAGGAAGCACTGTAGCCTGAAGCATAAGAACTCTAGAACTATTTTGTAGCTTGACCTTATCCCCCAGTGTGGCCTTGGGGAAGTTATTTAACCTTCTGTGACTCAGTCTTGTAAACTATTAAATGGTGCAGTAATACCTGCACTATATCTCACGCAAGATTCTTCAGGGGCTTCTTACTGTTCTTAGAGGGTCTGTTTTTCCAGCCCATCTTTCCCGACTGTGCCATATGCTTCTACCACACTGACCTATTTAATGTTCACAAGCAAGATATCTTCTTTCACTCCTCCACATTTTTATAAAAGCTGCTGTTATACAGGGTATTTCCTTTCTCTGGAATACCCTTTCCCACCTAGTCCAACTGGCAAACTTCTCTTCATTCTCCAACACTCAGCATAAGCAACACCTCCTCTGTGAAGCCTTCCCTGGGCATTCCTTGACTCTTCTGGCAGATGGATGGCCCCATAACACTTGGTGTTATACATCCACTCCTATCACATGGTTTTCTTGTGAGGCTTCCCCATCAGACTGTGAGTTCCTTAAGAGGAAAAACTCCTAGCCCTGTGTCAGGAGAGCAGTTACTTAATAAACATTTACTGAATTAATGAGTAAACCTTGAAAGAAAAGGGAATATGGAAATAATTTTAAAAAGGAAATTAAGCCTTCATTATTGTCTTCATTTGTAAAAATAAATAATGCATATTACAAAATATTCAAGCAAGAGAAGTAAAGGTTTCCCTTAATCCGCCCCACATCCAGGGACAACCCTATCAGCAATTTGCTTTCAGACGTTTTTCTATACTTATACAACTTATGCAGAAGACTGTACTATATGTGTTGCTTTTTTCACTTAATAGCTCATGGACAACTTTCTGTATCAATAAATATATATCAACCCGTTCTTTCCGATGCTTGCATAGTATTCCTTTGAATGATGTACCATGATTTAGATGTTTTCTAACCCTCTGTTGATACAGTATAACCATTCCAAAAATACTTGTGGAGCACCCATAGAAAAAAATTAAATATCAGTGTGGAACTCACTATGACAGGTTTATCCCAGGATGTTGTGGGAGCCGAGAGGAGACACAGAGACTGGGAACCCTGTATCTGATGGCACCTACAGCATCGAGGGTGGGACAGAAAGTGTGAATCCAAAAGGCCGGCTGCTCAGCACTCTCCCTCTCATCCAGGCCTTGCATCTCATTGGCTAGAACAAGAGAGGATCCAGGACCCCCAGAAGGAGCTTCCAGAACATGAGCTGAATGGAGCAAGCAGAGTTTGCTTTATTTTTTTTTTTTTTTTTTTAAAGATTTTATTTATTCATTCATGAGAGACAGAGGGATAGAGAGAGAGAGAGAGAGAGAGAGAGAGAAGCAGAGGGAGAAGCAGGCTCCCAAGGAGCAGGGAGCCCGATGCGGGACTCGATCCCAGGACCCTGGGATCATGACCTGAGCCGAAGGCAGACGCTTAACCATCTGAGCCACCCAGGCGCCCGCAGAGTTTGCTTTAGATGAACAAATTGATTTTGCAGAAACAGGAAATTTCTCTCATACTTTAAGTCCTAAAATAGAAGAAACATGCTGGGGTGCACAGGGACTTAGGGAATTTGGTTAATGTCGTGAAGTAAAGGTGACGTGCGTTTTGAATCTGACAATCTCATCGTGAGCTATTCCTCACTTCCCAGAAAGGCTTTTATTGAGAATCAAGCAATGGCAACAACCAAGGAATGTTCACCTAGTAGTAGAATGGGGTAGGAGAACACTGCTAAGTATTGCTGGTCTCAAAGGTGCAGGAAATGGAACCCTTCATGCTCCGTTGGGGAGACTATAAGTCAGGCAGCCTAGAGAGTCAAGTGTGGCCTGGTCCAGCCTTCCTCCTCAGCCTTGACTCCAGATTTTCTCCCTGATCCTGGCCCTGGTAACCCTCCCAACTCAGCACACTGTCCACCTGAGGGCCTCTACACAGGCCTTCCTTGTCTGGAAAGCTCCTTCTTCCCCGTCTTCCGCCAGACCCCTGGTCTCTCTAGTCTTCCTAGTCACCCTTGAATTCTCAGCTTTAGGGAGGCTGTCTCTAAACCCCTAGTATCAATTAGGTTCCTCTGTCTACATTCTCCGACAACCCTGTTCTTTTTCTTCAAAGAAGTTACCACAGTCACCATAATATATTGATTCATGTGATTATTTGTTGAGTGATAATGTTTGTTTAGTGATGCAGGATAAGTCTGTGTTGGTTTGCTCCTAGCTGAATTCCTAAGGCCTCATAAATGTCTGACACAAAAATCGTACCCAATATATGTGTGTTGAATAAATGAATGCTTTTAGAGGGTGGTCTCTATCAAAACTGTAAATGTGATACTGTGTGATTCAGCCATCCTACTGAAAGAATCTATCCTGTGGAAATAGCAAGACGGCACTAAGACATAGATGCAAGTGTCCCTGGGGATGCTTCATCTGTATTAGCAGAGGTTCGGAAAATGCCTCATACGGTACATCATTCAATGGAATACTACGTAACCATTCAAAGGAATGATATATATATTATACATATGTTAATTACTGAATTACTGATATGAAAAATGTCCAGGGAGGGATGATTAAGTAGAGCACAGAGGATTTTTAAGGCAATGAAATTACTCTGTATGGTACAAAAATGATGGATACATGTCAGTATGTATTTGTCACAACGCACGGAATGTACAACACCAGGAGTGAACCCCAACGTAAACTCTGGGCTTTGGGTGATTACGGTGTTTCAACGTAGGTTCATTGATTATAACAAATATACCACTCTGGTGGGGGATGTTGACAGTGGGGAAGGCTGTACGTGGATGAGTGTAGGGAATATATGGGAAATCTTTGTACCTTCCACTTGGTTTTGCTGTGAGCTTAAAAATGTTCTTTTTAAAAGTCTATTTTTTAGGGGCGCCTGGGTGGCTCAGTCGGTTAAGCGGCTGCCTTCAGCTCAGGTCATGATCCCAGGGTCCTGGGATCCAGCCCCGCATCGGGCTCCCTGCTCAGCAGAGAGCCTGCTTCTCCCTTTCCCTCCGCCTGCTGCTCTGCCTACTTGTGCTCTCTATCTCTGTGTCAAATAAATAAATAAATAAAAGATATCTTAAAAGTCTATTTTTTAAAAAGAAGTCCTTAGGCCATATATGGGGGATTTCTACCTTTTCATTTACACATTTATGTTTTCTGAATTTGTTACACTGCACATATTTATTAACTACCTTCATAATTAAGTAATACTAGGGGCACCTGGGTTGCTCAGTGCTTAAGCGTCTGCCTTTGGCTTAGGTCATGATCCCGGGGTCCTGGGATGGAGCCCTGTGCCGGACTCCCTGCTCAACTGGGAGCCTGCTTCTCCCTTACCCTCTGCATGCCACTAGCCCGGCTTGTGCTCTCTTTCTCTTTGAAATAAGTAAATAAAATCTAAAAAAGGAAAGAAAGAAAAAGAAAGAAAGAAAAGAAAGAAAGAAAGAAAGAAAGAAAGAAAGAAAGAAAGAAAGAAAGAAAGAAAAAAAAAGAAAGAAAGAAAGAAAGAAAGAAAGAAAGAAAGAAAGAAAGAAAGAAAGAAAGAAAGAAAGAAAGATCCAAAAGAAAGGAAGAATACTGTCAATCTGTATATACGGTATTTATGCGATTGTGTACATGCGCAGTAACAAGCAGACGTGCAAACAGGCTCAGAGCTCTCTAACCAATAATAGTATCCAAGCTTTTCCCTGAACACCTACAGGGCCGCACATTTTCATTCAGTGTAGACCTTGGAGAGGGAGAGGAAAGCTGCTCAACTCTAGGAGATTTGATCAAACCTGGTCCTGGGAGAGGATGAACCTGGGACCCAGTGTAGGTTGGAATCTGTAAAAGACATCCAGGGAAGTGTCTTCTGAGCCTGCACCCTGTTCTTTCAAGTAGGCCCAAATGAGGTTTTATTTTTCTTACAATTTTCTTACAAAAAACATTTACATATTTTTTAAAGATTTATTTACTTATTTGAGAGAGAAAGCAGGGAGGGGGTGTGGGAGGGAGGAGCAGAGGGGGTGGGAGAATATCCCAAGCAGACTCTGAGCTAAGCTCAGAGCCCAGTGTGGGGCTCAGTCTCACGACCCTGAGATCATGACCTGAGCTGAAATCAAGAGTCAGATGCTTAACTGACTGAGTCACCCACGTGCCCCAACACTGACATATTTTTATTGTGAAATTTAGACAATTCAAAAAAGCACAAAGAAAAGAACCAATAACCTACAACTCCACATCCTAGTAATAGCATGACCTAGAGATAAAAACACTTTGGGGTAAATTCTTCTAAACTTAAAAATTCGCACACTTATAAACACATATGTATGCAAACATCTTATATACAACACATACTTGATTGACGTATTTCCGTATTCTCACTTCTTTTTATATGCCTTTGCACTGAAGTTTTCATTTTTTTAAAGAAACATTTTATTTTGTAATAATTTTAGATTTACAGAAAAGTTGCAAAGAGAGAGAGTTTCTGTATAACCTTCACCCACTGATCATCAAAACTAAGAAATTAACATTAGTATAGTACTGTAGTACTATTAACCTAAATTTAGACTCTATTCAGATTTTACCAGTTTTTCCACTTCTGCCCTTTTTCTGTTCCAGGATACCACACTGCACTGAAACAAATAAGTTTTCACAAATTTCATCTGCTTCTTAAGTTGCTACTGTATGTAGCACTAACATGGGTTCAGAGTGTCCTCCTTCATTTTTCTATCTCCTTGCTTTCAGGCCAAACATTTACTTTTCTTATGTGCTTCTCCATAGACTGCCTTTGGGAACCCCATAGACATGAGGTCTCCCTAAAGACTCCTTTGGTCAGACAAATCCTGCTCACTGCCCTTTCTCTGAGTAGAGTAATTCCAGCCAGGAGGTTTGCCTATTAGGAGGCATCTTACCCGGGGCCTGGATTGGATCCATTGTGTTCTGGCTTCCCTCATTGTGGATCTTCCCTATGCTTTCCACTGAAATTCCAACACCATAACTTCCCTGAGCGTGTCACCTGGAAGCCATAAGCCTTTACTTGCTTTCTCACTCATACAATTCCTATGTCACTTTTAAATGATTCCAAGGGTGCCTGGGTGGCTCAGTTGGTTAACTGACCGACTCTTGGTTTCGGCTCAAGTCATGATCTCAGGGTCGTGAGACAGAACCCCTCGCTGGGCTCCATGCTGGGGGGTGAAGCCTGCTTAAGATTCCCTCCCTCTCCCTCTGTCCCTCCCTAAAAAAATAAAATGAAATAAAATGCCTCCAAGATGCCTGAAACATTTTGTGATGACCTTTATGGGTCTTCCTTTGAAACGCCTATCCAATTTTATATAGCTGCCAAACTATTCCAATCATTAAGGGAAGCTCCAGATGCCCTTATTATTGACCAACTTTAGGGGGATAACTTTTTTTGTCTCTGGTACAGAAAGTTGGACAAATCCCTTCAGTTCATTGTACATTATTTCAACATAAGTAGGTGCCTTTTCTTTTCTTCCGCATTCATCCCCCTACACACTCATCCTCTCCTCACCCCATAAGAGGCACTCGCTATAATGAACTTAATACATGTCCTTGGGAGGGGTGGGGGGTGCCTGGATGGCTCTGTCAGTTAAACGGCCAACTCTTGATTTTGGCTCAGGTCATGATGTCAGGGTCGTGGGATGGAGCCCTCTCTCCCTCTCTAAAATAAACAAATCTTTAAAAAGAAACAAAGAAAGTTACAAATCATATGTAACTCTTTTTAAAAAAAGATTTTATTTATTCACTTGAGAGAGAGCAGGAGCAGGGAGAGGAGCAGAGGGAGAAGCAGACTCCCCCGCGAGCAGGGAGCCCGATGCAGGGCTCGATTCAGGACCTGAGCCAAAGGCAGACCAACTGAGCCACCCAAGCACCCCTGTAACTCTTAAAAAAAGAAAAAAAAGAAAAGAAAGAAAAGAAAATTGTTATTAAAAATATACATGTCCGGGGCGCCTGGGTGGCTCAGTTTGTTAAGCAGCTGCCTTCGGCTCGGGTGATGATCCCAGGGTCCTGGGATCGAGCCCCGCTTCGGGCTCCCTGCTCTGCGGGGAGCCTGCTTCTCCCTCTCCCTCTGCCTGCCTCTCTGCCTACTTGTGCTCTCTCTCTGTCAAATACAATCTTTAAAAAAACATTTAAAAAATATATACATGTCCTTGGGTATATAGGCATTCTTAAAAGATACATAGTGTTCTTTTTTGGATAGATGTGATATTAGCCTACATAAATGGTATTATACCATAAATTTTAGTGTATTTCTTCCTTACATGACATATATTTTTAATATTGTTGTGTGTCTCTAAGTACATTTGGTTCATTACATCTGACTGCTGCAGAGTACTGCAAAATGAGCATCCACACATTTCACTTCACCCTTTCTCCAGTGACGAACACCGAGATTGCCTCTGCAGACAATCCTCTAACAAATATGCTTGTTTATCTTCCATTAGGGCCATGTTTGTGAGGTTTTTTTCCAGGGCAGTATACCCAGGAGTGGGATTGCTGGCTTTTTGGGTATAGCATATTTAAATTCATGAAATAGAGTCAGATGCCTTCTAGAATGGTTCTACAAGTTTATACTCCACCCCCCGCCCATGGTTCCCTTTTTCCCACATCCTTGCCAACACTTGTTCAGTAACATATGACTTGTCTAACTTCTGCTAATCTAAGGAACACATAGTGATATGTTTTAATTTCCATTGCTCAGAATGCTCCTAAGGTTGAACATCTCTTCACACACTGGCAAGCCATTCTGATTTCCCTTCTGTGATTTCCTAATCTATCAATTGTTCACTTTTCCATTGGGTTTCTGGTCTTTTTCTCGTTGATCTGTGGGTTTCCTATACATTCCAGATAGTAATCCTGAGTCTGAGCAAACGTGATTTCCTAAACACAGACTGCTCTAGAAATGGGCTTTTTCAACTGTTACAAATATACTTCCCCTCTTTACTGTCCATTGATAAAAAACCAACCACCCCATTGTGGTGGAGCCATAGTCTCCGGCCTGTGAACTCCACAGTCATGACGAGGGTCTGTGCAGTGACCAGCCAGGGCCGACCTGGGCATCTGAATAGAGGGGGGGCATGATTTCAGGGGCTGCTGAACCGGTCAACTGACCGCGGGTAATAGACGAAATGAGAAAGCGGACAGAATTGGGAGCAGGCGCTACCACTACCAACTTAATGGCCCCAAACTTCACCCGTAAGCATTCTTAGTCCACGTGAACCTAGGCTGTTTTTTCTGTAGTCTAAAGTTTCCATCTGCGATATTGGGTGCGAAACAGGGTGAAGGCTGGGGAAAGCAAGTTGTGGTGGCAGAAACTGCTCTCTCCATGAGGACCACAACCTCCGTCTGGCTGAAGTGAGCCTTCGCGAGACCTAAAAGGCTCTATTTCTCAACAACCTGATACCGACCTCTGTCACTAGCGAGAGCAGCTGCAGCAAACTGTGGGCTTCCGTGTGTTATTTTTATCCTAAATACTCACTGGATCCCACTTGGTCACCAGTATGTGGAAAGAAGGGCTTGGGGGCCTGAATGCTTCCCTCTACTTCACGTGGGCAAGAAGCAGCATTTTTATTAAGTGGCTGGGTAAGGTGCCCGCATGCCCTCAGAACAAGATTCTTCAGTAAAAGATGGATCGGAGAACTCAGCTGTGGTCCAGAGGCTTTGGCAAGCCTTCCTGTTCCCTCTCTCTGAATCAGAGAGTTCATGACCCAACCATCTGCATGGAGGAGGTCTGCCCTTCTCAGAGAGGCCAGGCCCTTTATGGTCCATATGCAGGAAGGGATCAGAAGAGAAGAAATTGAGTCATTCATGCCCACCCAGCAACAGACCATTTCTCTCCCTGGGTTAAGCCATCTTGCCCTCACACCTGGACTTGCCTCCCTTCCCCAGCACCACTGTCAGAACGATTTCTAAAACCCAGAGAGTGCCATAAACAACCTGGAGGTAGCCAGAGCTTATCTTCTCTGAGCCCCCTTTGACAGCAAGGTCCACACACTGCCCACCAGACCATCCCACCCAGCCTTTCCTCTGAGCCAGGGTTCTGGGCCCCACCCCATCCGTGGCCGCTTTCACCCCCCCAGCCCAGCAGAGGCCGCTAGAGGAATGCGGATGGAGCCAGAGTTGGCCGGAGCAGGGAAGGAAAGGCTCCCAACAGGGCCTAGGGGCTGGCGTGATAGTCTGTCCTTCGGAAGCTCTTAGTCCAAGCACCCAGCTGGGACAGCACTCTTGAGCCTCCTGCTTGGAGCTCCCCTCATCCCTCTCAGAAGTGAAGATAGGGCCGGAGTACTTCCATTTTATTATTTTTAAAAATGTTTACTATTTCCATTTTTATGGCTCCCGATATGTTTTTTTTAATGTCCCCCCAAATTATTAAAATTGTGGTTTATTTCAAATGTTCATGCTTAGCAAATTAAACTTTGTGATACTCCCAGCCCTCCGACCCCCACCCCCACCCCCACCCACATACTGCAACATAATGGTACCATTCACAAGCTGTGTGAAAACAATTTACAGCACACTGCAGTGGCCATGGTCTGGTAATGGGACATGTTGGGGATGCACGTTTTCTGTTGATCCCAGTGAGTGAGACTGAGTGCAGCTCTGTGATGGATACATAAGCCCCACATGTCAGGTCTGTATTTGAGGCCCTTCATCAGTGAGAGGCCCTAGCCAAATGGCCCTCCTGGTCCACTGCCTACTCTCCCCACCCCCGCTCCAAGGACCAGGCCACCGTGAAATATTATACGTAGTGCAAAGTGGAGAAGGGGGGTGTCAGAAGTCACCGGTCCCCTTTTTCCAGCTCCCAACATGTCACCCTTAGGTGAAGGAATGCACTCAGCGGGCTTGAAGAATATAGCTAGATGGCAAGAGGGAGGCTTTTCTGCTCCCAGCTGTTCTCTGTACAAGCCTCTAACCCCCAAAACTTCCACTCTAGGCCATTATTCCCACCCCATAGGCCCCAGAGCCTTTTCCTGTGGTTGTGTTGTTTTTCTCAGAGCAGGAAGTCTTCCTGGAAATTCTCCAGGAATCCAACATCCTCCTCTTTACCCAGGGGACGCTGGCCTCGGGCGTGCAGCCCACCCCACCCACCCCACCTCTGCTCTGGGTTGGGACATGAGGCCTGAACAACAGGAATTCATCTTCCCAGAGACCTAGCATCTTGCCCTCAGAGTGCCCCGAGCCTCTTCTCGGCAACACTCAGAGCAACCACCTTTTGCAGGTGAAGAGAAAACAACCCATATTTCCACAATGCTGCTTGTCTGCACGTCCCATTTCTTTCCTGGGACCTGGTGGATGAGCACCATGAACCCCGGCACTGCGCCCCCCCCCCAAAAAAAAACCACCTGTGGTTTCTGCTCTGGTGCTCAGCACTTTCAACCTCTTCCTCCTTTTTCAACCGTCAGAATCCGCATCTCATCTGGTTGGCACAGGAAAGGATAGGGCTAACGTGAATGACTGGCTAGGTCCCCAGTGTGTTCCTGTCCTGGGAAGGTTATATTATAGACTAATAGCTCAGGGTATCCTAAAGAGTCTATGCAATGCTAGTCCTGCTGGAAGCTCTTGGAAAATGGGGTTCTGTGGCCAAATATGTTCCAGGGACAACATAACATATATACATATATCTCCATGATCCTTTATTCATGATGTTGAAGTCAAAAAAAGTCCTGAAAACAAAGGTTTTCATCACTCAGGGGTAAAACCTGACCTAAATGATGTGTAGTTTTTCAGATTCTTTATTTAACCTACTTGGTGTGACTGTCCATATGTTTTGCTGCAGCAGTATGTGATTACAGGACCTGTTCCACTCTGCTGGGGATGCTATAGAATAAATAGCATATTCACTACATTATCTTATTAAAATATGCAAAATTCCAAATTCTGAATACATCTGGCCACAAGGGTTTTGGATACTGGATTGTGAGCTGCATAAATCTCTTCTACTGGATATTTATTCTATCCATAGCATTTCAAGGCTCTGAGAAGCCTTGTAGCCAAGGCTACAAGGCTAGCCTTGAGCATTCCCCAAACTTATTTGGCTACAAAACTCTTTGTTCCATTTCATATCTATTAATATCTCACAAAATTTCCATGTGGACACATGAGATGTTTGGAAGAATTTGAGTCTCTAACAGTGGACTCTTAGATGTAGGAGAAAGTGGATCTTCCTGAAAGCTCTTAGAGCCTAGGTCCTAGGCTTAGTTTTTCCTTATTCTCAGGGCTAACACTGTGGGCAAGACAAAAAAAACTGGAATAGGGCAGACTAAGGCAAGACTTTGATGACTCATGTGGGCCTGGGACAGGGACAGGGCCTGCTAGAAAACCCAGTTAGGACAGGCACATGTGTCAAGAGTCAAACCAGAGAGCCAGACGAGAACCAGGAGGGAAACAGTTAAAAGTTCAGCTAAAGATCAGAAATCAAGAAGGCACCTGGTTGGCTCAGTCGTTAAGCTCAGGTCATGATTCCAGGGATCCTGGGATCAAGCCCCCCCACCTGGCTCCCTGCTCCGCGGGAAGCCTGCTTCTCCCTCTCCCACTCCCCCTGCTTGTGTTCCCTCTCCTGCTGTGTCTCTCTCTGTCAAACAAATAAAATCTTTAAAAAAAAAAAAATCAGAAATCAAGAGATACGCAGAATTTAAAGCACTTGGGAGTTCAAGTATCGAACACAAAAATCCTGGAAACTAAGGCAACATTTTGCCCGATCCTACGAGCTTCTATATGCCTCCTATAAAGATCCACACCCATTTTAGAGTTCACAGGTAGGAAGGTAAGTGAGAGCTCCTGGCTGGTGTGTTAAATCAGTGAATAAGCAGCTAACCCACTTAATGTTCTCTCCTGACCCAGATGGAAGGGGTACTAAGGGCTTTGTAAGAATAGCAAATTCAGGCAATAAGGACTTCCAATATATTTCTTGTATTTCTGGTCTCTGGCTGCTGCTGGGTGTTGTCATTCTTTGAAAGTATGGATCGGTACATCACAGTTACCATGTGTCAGTAGGACCAGAGCTGGGAGCTGCGGCCTGTCAGAATATGCTAGTGAGGAGGCGGCCATCCCCTTAGCAGTCTTGGGTCTGTTAGGCGTCAGGAAACTTCAGAGTTAGCTCTGGGTAACTCTAGGATCACTCATTAGTGGCCATCTCTGAGCTCCTAAGGCTGGTGCTCCGAGCAGCAGGAACACACTGGGAAAAGGATGTGCCAAACCCATCGCAGGCTTTGTTGTAGCTGACCCTGCTCTTGCTACTGTGAGCAAAGTACGTTCAAGGCCTTTTTAAAAATGTCTCTTCCCAAAGTCTCACACTCACCTTCTGGCTACTTCCCTGTGCCAGCCCTCAATGGCTTATTCTCAGTCTCAGAATTTCTCAACCATGGCACTACTGACATTTGGGGCCGGATAATTCTTTGCTGTGTGTAGCTGTCCTGTGCATTGAAGGATGTTAATTACCCACTAGATGCCGGTAGCATCTCCCCAGTTGTGACAACCAAAACTGTTTCCAGAAACTTCCAATTGTCTCCCGAGGGACAAAATCACCACTTCCTGTTGAGAACCATTGCTCTATAGGAATGAGGAGGTAGCATGGCAGACTGAGTGCCTGGGTGAGACCCCAGTTCTGCCCTGGACTAGCTGTGTGCCTAGAATCTACACTATTTCCTCTATGACCCTATAATGTTTCTGGCTGAATTTAACCTCTCTGATCCTCAATTTCCTCATAAAAGAGAGAAAAATGATAATAAATATCTCATAGGCTTGTTGGGAGGGTTAAATGAAGTAACTCATGCGAAAAGATTAAAGTGCTTGGCACGAAGGAGCATTCCAAGGCCTGTGGCTTATTTTTTACCCCGGAGCCCTAGGGCTCCATACCTGCTTTCAGGGTGACCACTGACTGACTTTAAATCACCTTATAAAACAGTTCAAAACATTTCATTCTGACCTTCCCTCTCAAACTTTATTTCTTCAACATCGCCTCCAACTCAGCACTCCAGGCTGTTGACTACTTGCCATTCCAGGGAAGCAGCCAACCTTTTCATGGCCCCTGTGCTCTTTGTACTGCATGTACGTTGCTCCTTATCCCTGGTGCTCTCCTTCCGTCCCCTGGCTAACTGCGGCATACCTTCCAAGTCTCAGTGCGGGAAGCACCAAGTCCAGGAAGGCTTCACCTCCCAAGTCAGGGCAGAGAAGCCTCCTTTGTGTTCACCGTCATCATGCTTCTGACCCTCGCCCGGTTCTCCGAACTACTCTCCTGACTGGGATCTCTGTGAGGCAAGGGAGGCTGTGTTGCTCTATGCAGAGGCTCCAGAACCTAGCTCAGGGCCTGATGTCCAACAGGGACTTTGTAATGTGTGTGCAGTCAACGGCTACCTTTATGAACTGCTTCAGCACTAATACAGAAAAAAAATAAATAAATAAAACTCTTTTTCTCTTCCTTACCAGATAACCATGTATTATTCTTTCCATCTCAATAGGTAGTATTTGAAAATGGAACAAAATTGGAGTTATCAAAAGGTATATAGAGGGGGCGCCTGGGTGGCGCAGTTGGTTGAGCATCCGACTCTTGGCTTTGGCTCAGGTTATGATCTCAGGGTCCCGGGATGGAGCCCTGTGTCAGGCTCCACGCTCAGCAGGGAGTCTGCTTGAGATTCTCTCTCTCCCTCTCCCTCTGCCCCACCCACTCATGCTGTGTGTCTCTCTCTCAAATAAATAAATAAAGTATTTTTTTCTTTTTTAAAAAAGGGTATATGGAGAAAAGTAAGGCTCCTTTTCCCATCCTCCAGCTACCTAGTCTCCTCACCTAGAGGCCACTGTAGTACCATGCAGCCTTCCACTGATGTCCAACTATGTCCTTTAAATGGAGCCTTTGTAATTTAGTACCAGGCTTCCCTCTGTGCTACCCCACTGTCAGGACTCCAGTCCAGGCAACCAGCATGAGTCCTCCCCCTTCCCCAAATCCCACTTTCCATACTCAAGAAAATGGATGCACTGAGGCAGGAAACAAACTTTTGACTCTCTTTAAAGGTAGGAGGTAGCAGAGGACAGAGGTGACAGACAGCAAGGGGGAAATCTGGTGGATGCCAGCATGGCCACCACCCCCAAATCTCCCAGACTGTCTGCACACAGACACAGACACATGCACGCACACACAGACACATACCCAGAATAAAAGCAGAAGCTGTGGGGACACTCTAGGGGACATCCCCTGGGGCACTGTCACCTACAAAGCCTCACCCTCTCCCTCACTACCTTGAGAAATCTGAGGGAGAGGGAGCGTCAGGCCCAGCTTCAGCCTTCCTCCTCCCTCCGCAAAAGAGGAAGCAAACTTCAATGCTTAGTCATTTCCCATGGGGTTGGGTTTTACCTGGGAGTCTGAGTCACCACACAGGTGCCAGTGAGGGAGAGGTGTTCGCCACATGACACATCTGCTTGCCCAGGAGTGACGTTAGCCACCGGGAATTGCGGGGACCACTACAAGCCTGACCCTGGATGCTAAGAACCTGTGCTGCTCTGTGAAGGACTTTGGAGTTCCAGGCCAAGGGAAAGGCCTTAGGATCCTTTGCTTGTCTAACACCCTTTCCTTTCTCCCTCTCATCCCCCTCCACCCATGGGGAACCAGCCATCCTGAACTGCAGCTCCCAGCACCCCAGTGGGCAAAGCCACAACCCTCCTGAGAGGGCAGAGGTAAAGGACCCTGGAGTCCCAGGCACTTGGTGGGCCTTCAACAAATGTTATTTGCCTTCTCCTCTCTCTGAATTGAGGAGAAAGTCCAGGGCCTGAGGAGTACCAAGAAGCATACTGATCCCAAGGTAGCCTCAGCACCTGACCCAACATCTCAACCACGCCAGGGGCTTCCTGGAGCTGGCCAGAGGTGACCAACCAAACCCTGGGAAAGGCTGGACTCTATCCTTGAAGTCTTTACCTGGGCTTGACTTTCACTGTGCCTATAGCAACTGATTCCACTCCTTTTAAGCTGTGCTGACTGTAGGAGGCTAAATAATGACCTCCCAAAGATGTCCACATCCTGATCCCTGGGGCTTATGAATCCCAACTTACCTGGCAAAGGAGACTTTGCAGATGCAGTTGAGTTAAGGATCTTGAGATGGGGAGATTATCTGGGTGGGCCCAACGTCATCACAAAGGTCCTTGTAAGAGGGAAACAGAGGAACCGGAGTGAAAAGAGGAGATGTCATGATGGAAACAGAGGTCAGAGTGATATGGGACCATGAACCAAGGAATGCAGGCAGCCTTTGGAAGCTGGAAAAGGCAAGAAAACAGATTCTGCCTAGAGGTCCAGTCTTGCTAACTCATTTTAGACTTTTGACTTCTAGAACAATAAAATAATACATCTGTCTGTGTTATTTTAAGCCACAAAATTGGTGGTCCTCTGTTACCACAACAGTAGAAACTAATACAGATTTTTTTTTTAAGATTTTATTTATTTATTTGACAGAGAGACACAGCGAGAGAGGGAACACAAGCAGGAGGTGTGGGAGGGGGAGAAGCAGGCTCCTGCAGAGCAGGGAGCCCGATGCGGGGCTCGATCCCAGGACCCTGGGAACATGACCTGAGCCGAAGG
This sequence comes from Zalophus californianus, assembly GCF_009762305.2. NCBI lineage: Eukaryota > Metazoa > Chordata > Mammalia > Carnivora > Otariidae > Zalophus > Zalophus californianus. The sequence continues at coordinate 34,584,576 of NC_045609.1, read as the reverse complement.
CAGCCGCTTAACCGACTGAGCCACCCAGGCGCCCCGCTAATATAGATTTTGGTAGTAGGAGTAGGGTGCTGATATCACAGATACCTTAAAAACCAAGTGGCTTTGGGATTGGGCGGTAGGCAGTAGATGGAGGAATTTTAAGAAGAATGATAGAAAAATCCTAGGTTGCCTTGAACAGACTTGTTAGTAGAATTATGGATGTTAAAAACTCTACTGGTGAGGAATGAGAAGGAAGTGAGGAGCACAGTAGAGAAAATCTATGTTGTCTTAGAGAATATCTAAATCATCATAAACAGAATGTTAGTAAAAATATGGACATTGAAGGTGATGCTGGTGAGGGCTTAGAAGTGAGGAATATTTTATTGAAACCCAGAGGAAGGAGAGGAAGGGTCTTTGTTATATAGTGATGGAACACTTATCTGAATTGTATCCTTCAGTTCTTTGGAAAGCAGAACTTGTGAGGAATGAACTTGGATATTTAGCTTGGGAGATTCCCAAGCAAAGTATTGAAGGTGCGACCTGGCTTATTTTTGTTCTTTCTGGTAAAACGTGAGAGGGGATAAGTTGAGGGAAGAACTATAAACAAAAAGGAAGCAGGACTAGTAATTTGGGAAATTCTCAGCCTAGCCAGAGTGGAAAGGATGCAAAAATTAGGAGATTCACTGTCAGAAAGGAATACTCTGGAGAGAAAGCCAAAGGTGTGACTAGACAACCTTTTGTTAATGCCTTGAAAGGATCAAAAGGTATTCATTTACACAGAGGACTCGTCGAAAATATTAGGCATGTGACTCATGAATCCCCACAACCATCTCAGCAGAATCCAGAAATGAGGTGGGATCATCCAGGAAAAATCTGTGGAGGAGGCTTTTGTCTAATGAAGTGAATGCCTGTGACATACGTTGGAGACCCACAAGGTTCTTGTTAATTTTATACCAGCAAATACACCGTCAACCTGAACTTAAAGGGACAGAGAAAAAACAAAATGAAAGAAGGCTGACAGACTCCCAACATTCTACAGGCAAGAAACAAGATGATAAAATCACTCAGCTGCAAACAGAATTACCCTTCAAGAAAAAGGTAGAATGACACAGAGAGAGAGAGAGAGGGGCAAGCCCAGAGGTTAGAGTCTCGAGACACAGAAGATTATTCCCAGGTCTTGAAACCTAAAGGAGTTTGCCCAGCTATATTTTGGAATTTCTTAGGACCCATGACTTCCTTTTTCCTTCCATTTTCTTCCTTTTTTGAGTGAGAATATCTAGAACTATTATTCAGTGCCTATCTCTGGGAGCTGAGCTGATAACTTGTTTCTTGAGTTTCACAGGTTCACAGATGGAGGGAAAATGGTCCTCAGGATGGATTGTATCCAGTGTCTCACCCATATTTTATTTAGAATATTTGGATGGCGAGATGTGAGGATTTTGAGCTGATGAGATTTAGATCAGATTTTAGACTTGAGTTAATGCTCTAATGAGGTTGAGGTTTTGTGGGACGTTGGAATGGAGTGGATGTATTTTGTATTTGAGATAAATGTGAATCTCTGGGGCCCAGAGGGCAGGCTGTGGTAGGCTGACCCTGAAGAATATCCACATCTTAATCCCTGGAATCTGTGAATATGTTAGCTTACATGGCAAAAGGGGCTTTGCAGGTATGATTAAGTTAAGGATTTTGAGATGGGGAGATTATTCCAGATTATCTGGGAGGGGACAATGTAATCACTATGTATAAGGGGATCCTTGAAAGAGGGAAACAGGGGGCACCTAGGTGGCTCAGTTGGTTAAGCGTCTGCCTTTGGCTCAGGTCATGATCCCAGGGTCCTGGGATCAAGCCCCGCATCAAGCCCTGCATTAGGCTCCCTGCTCAGCAGGAAGCCGGCTTCTCCCTCTCCCACTCCCCACGCCCAGCTTGTGTTCCCTCTCTCACTGTCTCTCTCTGTCAAATAAATAAAATCTTTTAAAAAAATTAAAAAAAAAAATAAGAGGGAAACAGGAGGGTCAGAGTGAGAAGGAGATGGACAGAAGCAAAGATTGGAATGACGTGGAGTCATGAGCCGGGGAATGTAGGCAGCCTCTAGAAGCTGGAAAAGGCAAAGAGATGGACTGTGCTCCCCTAGAGCCTCCAGAAGGAACACAGCCCTGCTGACCCATTTTGGACTTCTGACCTCAAGAACTGTAAAATAATAACATTTGTGTTATTTTAAATCACTCACCTGTGGTAATCTGTTCCAGCAGCAGCAGGAAACTAACATACTAACCCTCTTCATCCACCAAGCTCCCTATCACTCAAGCCACACGACTCACCCTTCCACCCGAGGCGCTTTCCACCTTTCTATCTCCTTTAGACTTCCAAATTGACATTTCAAACTAATCCCCCCCCCCCACCCAGGCTTCCACCAATCGTTTCCTTGGCACTCCTTCACTTTCTCCAGTTTCCTGGCCCTTCCCAGATCTGCAATCATCCTTTAACTCGATGGTTTAACCCTAACAATACATTAAAATCATGTGGATGCGGCTGGACGGGCTGGGGGAGGGGGAGGGAGAAGACTTGTAAAAAATACTGAAGCCCCAGCCCAGACGGATTAAAGCAGACTCTCAGGTATGTCATGATTAAAACTCCCAGGTGATTCATTGAGAACACCTGCCAACCTGTTACTCCAGGGTTATCCAACTTTCACATGCATAAGAATTACCTAGAGAACTCTGGATGTAAATGCCAGGGCTTTAGGCCCAGAGAGTCTGGTTCAATACATTAGATACTCAGATCCTTCTCTTCTAACAAGCTCCCCAGAGGGTCAGATGCAGGTGGCATTTGGAACTTTAAGAGACATTTCCACAGCCTTCTGTCTGCTCTCTCCCCAAGAGGCTCAGCTAATTGATAAGATGAATTCCTTCGATCAATGATCCTCAATCCTTGATGAATATCGGGATCACCTAGGGAGCTTTCTAAAAGTACAGTTTCCCAGACACCAGTCTAGGTTCGTTTAACCACATTATGGTTAACAAGCTCCGCAGGTGGTTTGGGTTCATACTGCTGTCTGAGAATCCATACCTTAGATCAGTGATTCTCAAACTTGAGTATGGAACAGAATCACCTGCAGGGCTTCCTAAAACACAGATGGCTGGGCTCCACCTCTAGAGTTTCTGATTCAGTTGGTCCAGGGTAGGGCCTGATAATTTGCATTTCTAACAAGTGTCAGGTGATACTGAAGTTGCTGATTTGAGAACCATCATTGGAAGACCACCGCTTTGTTCGTTTAAACTATCTGCCCAAAATGGGGCTTGAACTTGAACTCACAACCTCAAGATCAGGAGTCCCATGTTCCACCAACTGAGCCAGCCAGCCACCCCCTCCCCCAGAGAACAACTACTTTAGATTAATATTCTAAGCAAAGTGTTTATCTCACCCTGTGCCTCTCTCCATCCTTTCTCCTGATTTTCTCAGCCATGAAAGAGTCTAGCCAAGGAGAAAGCAAGGGCTAGGGAAAGTGGCCAAGAGAGTCTTGACTTGAGGGGGCTACAAGAAGGGTTATCAGAGAAGGACTTCTGGTAAGCTCACCATGGGGCATCCTGACATAAATCTAATAGGGTCTCCAAGGCCAGGGTTGGTGGCCAAATTCCAGCAGAAAATAAAAGTGGTATGATCAATAGCTGTTAACTCCACATACACGTTCGGCCCCACTGGGACCCACGGGCTTAGAGCTTCCCTGGCAGAGCCTCTCAGTCTGGGATGGTGAAGTGTATGCAGGTGCAGTCAGTAATAAGAGAAAATCTGAGGTCACCTTTGTCACCAAAGTAACTAGAGGAAAAGCCAAGCTGAGACTATAGAGTTCTGCTCACCAATGGTATTGACCTCAGCTTATACACGTGCTCTAGAAAGGAGAGCTAAAGAGACCAAAAAGCAAAGATGACAAGAGCCAGGTGAGAGAGGAAGGTCATTCCCTGTCCTTTCAATTAAGAGGGAGTGAAAAATTAAAGGCAACTGGCAGGCCACAGACAGCAGGGGGTTGGAAGGATTGGGCTGGGAACCCAACCAGCCAAATTCTTACAAAATCCACTTTATTTTCACACTTTGCTTGCTGAACTTGGCTATGTGCTAAGGGCACATGACCTGCCCAAACACCAGAAGTCACGTTTCAGTTTTAGGAAGCCAGAGGGCAAACAGCTAGATCAAGTCTGCAGATCCCCTTATATATGCCACAGGCCCACCTACTAACTCACTGACAGTGCATCACAGGACTGGAGGTTTTGGAGAAGTTTCTGGAGTCAGAACCACAGTCACAGGGCTGAACAAACTTGGGATGTTTGGGCAATAAGCATCAATGCCTGCAGGTTTGGATAACATCACTAAGTGATTTTGGTGATCGGGAAGTTCTCCATTTGGGTGGACAGAGTCAGAGAGACCATCAGCAGGTCTAGCTTGCCCTTTAGGGGATCAGATACTGATCCCCTAAATTCCACCAGTAATAACTCTAGTTTGTTCAACTACCTACTAGATATGTCTTTAGGGAAATCACTTATGGTAGAACCTCAGCTATAAAATTATTCAGCGTCTTACCTGTCTGAAGGCAGGGGGCTAAGCCAAATGATCCCTCCATCTCCTTCCACCCCCCAGCCAGGCACCAAGTTAATCCTATCTTCACAAAATCTCCCACATCCGCACACTCTCCTCACACCCCACTACCAATGCCCTGGTTCAGACCCTCTTCACCTCCCACTTGGCTCAGCATAGTGGTCTCTGAACCGGTTTTCCCTGTCCGTAATATTATCTAGGCTCAAGAATCTTCTTTTAATCCATCGTTCACACTGCTGCCACATGCCCCAAACTTTTTATTGACTCTCCACCCCAATAAAGTCCAAAGTCCTTCATGTGGCAGGCAAGGTCCTCTAGGCCCTTAGGTTGCAGCTCTCACCAATCCCTCCAAATGAATCACCTCTACCAAACTTGCTCTTTACCCCAACCACTTGAACCACCTACAGTTCCTTCAGTGCCCCCTTGCTTTCTCCCTCCTCTTTACTTTTGTACATGCTGTGTCCTCTGCTCAGATTGTCATTTCTCCTTTCCATCTTTGCCCTCTGAGACTACTCTTAGTCATCCATGACCACCTTGCTCATCACCCTCTTAACTATGCTCTCACTATACTCCATTCATTTGCTTGTCTGTTTCCCCACTTGACTTTTTATCCCACTGAAGCTGAGACCAGGGCTTCTACCTCCACACCCAGGACACTGCACAGTGCCAGGCCTCGAAGCAACTCTCAATAAGTGTTTGTTAAATGAATGAAAGATAAATCAATGAATCAATGAATATCTTGAGTCCCCTTCCACCCCCAGACCTCATCACCTTGGCCTGAGTGTCCTTCTTTTAGAAGTCCTTTTAAAAAATGCAATGTCCTTGGGCTGGTAGCATATAAAAGTTAATGAGTTATTTTAGACTTTAACTAGGTGAACCCGCAGAACAAGGGCACACACACACACACACACACACACATACACACACACACACACACACACAAAAGCCCCAGGAAGGGAGGTAAAAAGGCAAGGGTGGGGAGGGCACCTACATTTCCTTTAAATGCAAATAATACTGCCTTGTATGTATATACAGTTTACAAAGAACGTTCACATACTTTATCTATGATGCCTGAATCCAGAAAGTTAGGTTGAGTGAGTGTTATTAGCTACATTGTACATACAAGGCTTGGAGATATTCGTGACACTGTAGGAAAAGGCTTATGACAAAATACTCAAAGGAAAAAGACAAGATACAAAATTATGTATAGACTGTGAACACAACTATGTAAAAAAGAAGCAGATAGATAAAAAGGAAAGAAATACATCAAAATGCATTCATTCAATAAATATTTATTAAATGTCTGCCATATTCTAGACATTGTGCTAGGTGCTGGGGTTACAGTAGGGATCAAAAACACATTGCCCCGGGGCGCCTGGGTGGCTCAGTTGGTTAAGCGACTGCCTTCGGCTCAGGTCATGGTCCTGGAGTCCCGGGATCGAGTCCCACATCGGTCTCCCTGCTCGGCGGGGAGTCTGCTTCTCCCTCTGACCCTCTTCCCTCTCGTGCTTTCTATCTCTCATTCTCTCTCTCTCTGAAATAAATAAATAAAATCTTTAAAAAAAAAACAAAACACATTGCCCCTCGTGGAGGTTATAATTTGATGAAAAGGCGAACACTAACCAGATATGGATGCCGCAAAGGCAAGGTTACAACAATTACAAGTGCATCAGAGAGGTAGTACTTGTTGCCATGGGTCCATGGACAAAACAGAGGGACCTTATATAAATATAGGCAGGCCAGGAAAGACTCCCTTGAGGAAATGATCTCTGAAGCACAAGGAAAAACTTAACTAGTCAAAGAAAGTCCCGGGCAGAAGAAACATCATGAACAAGGGCCCCGCGGTAAGAGAGGGACTGATGAGCAAGAGAATGGTACAGTAGGGCAAGACTGGAAGAGGTCAGCGCCAGATGGAGCTAGAGAGGAAGTAGGGGCCAGACGCTGCCTAGGACAGCCAGCCAGGAGCAATGGGAGTCATTAGGCACACTTGCATTTTCAAAAAATTTCTCCAGAATGGATTGGTGGGGATGTGGGAGGAAGTGGGGGTAGGGATAGAGTGAATGGGGGAGGCCAGTTGGGAAGCTATCGTGGTAGTCCAAGCAGGAGATGATGGTGGCTCAACCAATGGTGGTGGTGCAAATGGAGAGAAATGGAGGACTTCGAGAGCCTTGAAGCAAATTGCCAGGATGGGATAAGGGGAGTGAGAGGGAGAAGCGTCAGGATGACTCCTAGGTTTCTGGATGTGAATGGAGGTGGTGCCATCACCTGAGACAGAGAGTGCTGGAGGAAGTTCATCAGGCTGGGGCCTGAAGACAGGGTCAGTTTGGGGCAGGTTGAGTTTGAGGTGCCCTGTGTGTGACAATCAAAAGAGAGTGTCAAGTAGACAACAGAAAATAAGAATAGGTCTGGCTGGAAACAAGCATTTGCAAGCCAACTGTTTATTGGTGGTAATTTAAGCCTGGGTGTGAATGAGACTGACTGTGTGAGGGAGAGTTTAGGGCGGGAAGAGGAGATGGTCTAGGATGAGGCCTTAGGGAACCCAATATTCAAGGCCAAGTAGAGGAGGTTGATTGCAAAGGAGACACAAGAAACCAAAAATGTTAAAAACAGCTATGAAATGCTATGCGAGCATTTTACTTTTACAGTTATTTTATAATTGGGTAGAATTTTTTTAAGATCCATCCATTTATTCGGGGGTGGGGAGGGACAGAGAAAGAGGGAGAGAGAGAGAATTTCCAGGCAGACTCCCTGCTGAGTGCAGAGCCCAACACAGGGCTCTATCCCACAACCCCGAGGTCACAACATGAGCCAAAATCAAGAGTCCAACGTTTAACTGACTGAGCCACCCAGGTGCCCCTATGGGTGAAAATTGTTAGTTAAGGGAAAAAAAAATTTTTTATGGCTCCTTGACTTTAAATAACTTTCAGATTTTGAAAAATAGTATCTGAGGGCAAGAGGTAATACTCAAAATATTTAACTAGCAGGACTTCAGAGTACCAACACTTTCCACGTGAAGTGGAAAGAGGCTGGGTGGTAGGAGGCCACATGGAAAGGAATCTTGGAACAGTAGCTATTTCATGATTACTACTGATTATCAGCCCTGTCTGAGGACCCTCAACAACTGTATCTCACCAGCTCCTCCCCACCCATTCTCTGCCCATTCATTGCCAACACCCCAACTCTTTTCTCTAGCACAGCAGTTGATTCATCCTTTCTTCCTTTTTTTCAAAAGGAACCTTTATGCCCAATGGGGGGCTTGAACTCACGACTCAGAGATCAAGAGTCACATGCCCTAATGATTGAGCCAGCCAGACACCCCTAGTCATCATTTCTTGAGAATGCCTTGCCTTTTCATGTCTTCATGATCTTCCCTATGCCAAGAATGCCTTTCTCCTCCTTGTTTGGCAAATTTCTTTGCATCTTTATAGGCCCAGGTGAAATATCACCTCCTCTATAAAGTCTTCCCTGACTTCCCAAGGCAGAATTAATGGCTTCCTCATCATTGTTCCCTGCACTTTATACATACTTTTATTATAGCACTTATCACATTGAATTGTGGTCTCCTGGCTGGGCCGGAGAAGGAGAGACTCTCCTTCACAAAGTTGTGAGCTCCTTGAGGACTAGGGCTATGTCCCATTCATTCTGGTACTCCAGCATCTAAAACAATGGTGTCCCTTTTTTTTTTTCTTTTTTATCTGTTGAATGACTCTCAATGGGACTGCAAGGTCAGAAGATTATCTTTTCTCCCAATTTGCTATTTAAAACTCAGCAACAGCGTGCCTGGGTGGCTCAGATGGTTGGGCGTCTGCCTTCGGCTCGAGTTGTGATCTCGGTGTCCTAAGATGGAGTCCCACGTCCCGCTCTCTGCTCAGCGGGGAATCTGCCTCTCCTTCTGTGCTCACGTGCTCTTTCTCAAATAAATAAATCAATAAAGTATGGTTTAAAAAAATAATAAAACTCAGCTGATACATGCTACAACATCAATGAAACTGGGAAACACTATGACAAGCAAAAGAAGTCAGTCCCAAGACCACATAGTATATGATTGCAGTTGTATGAGATGTCCAGGGTAGGCAAAGCCACACAGACAGAAGGTAGATCAGGAGACTGAAGGGATGGGGAGAAAAAGGGAGCGACAGCTAACGAGTATGGGGTTTCTTTTTGAGGTGATAAAAATGTTCTAGAATTGGTTGTGTTGATGGTTGCCTTAAAGTGTTCACTTTAAGGGAGTGAATTGTATGGTACATGAATTATCTCTCAGTAGTACTATTATTTAAAAAACACCTCAGCAACTTCTGCCACTGTGTCTGATTTAAATGTTTGCTGCTGGGGAGGAAGATGGACACACTGGGTGTGAGTGTGGAGGGTAGGTGAGGCGCGTGTGGTTGTTGTGGGGGGTTGGCATAAGTGGAAATCAAGTTGAGTCCTTGTGATAGAATGGGCCACAGAATATTTCAGAAGGAGGGGTTCTGGTGAAAACGGAAACCACTTCAATGAAATCAGGTTTCAGCAGAAAAGGATGAGGTTAGCTTGAGAAGAGTGAAATTTTACTTAAAAAATGGTGACTGAGTATGGTCTCCTCACTCGGTCGGGAATCTTTAAAGAGGAAAGGGTTATAATATATAATATAGTATAATATAATATATCATATAGTATATCATGTAATACATAATATAAAATATCATACAGGCAGGGATGGAAATTCTGATACACTTAGCCTAGAAACCCAGCATCTCTGAAGTAAGGAGGGTGAAGGGGGGCTTTTCCCAGGAGAAGCTGGGCCCTGCTGGGAGGTCATATGTCACCGTGCTGGGCCTGTGTACTCTGAAGCCAGCTGAACCCTGGCCCTGCCACTTACTGGATGTGATGCTTTGGGCAAATCACTCAATCTCCCTCTGTGCTTCCATTTTCTCTACTGTAAAATGGGGTAATGATCGCACATTCCTCACAGGACGGTTGTGAGGATTAAACCAGATCACATATGAAGAACTTAACATGGTGTCCAATACAGGGGTTCCTGGCTGACTCAGTAGAGCATGTGACTCTTGAGCTTCGGGACATAAGTTCAAGCCCCATGTTGGACATAAAACTTACTTAGAAAACAAAACAAAACGAAACAAAAACAAAACACAATGCCCTGTACATAGTGAGGACTAGAAGAAGGCAGACCCCAAAGTGAGTGACAGGTTAGTATGTAGAGCCACGATTGTTGCAGGAGTGGCTGTTCCCTGGATAGCCTTGAGAGAGCTTAGAGAAGAGGTAGCAGCTGGTGCTGGTGGGAGCTGGGGGAGGTGGGGGGTGTCAGGTCCGGGTGGTGGCTGGGAAATGGTCTGAAAAGAGTTATCAGTATCATTGCTCAGTCTGGCCGGTGGGGCTCATACTTCCTGTTTTCAGTGTGTGTGAGCCCTGATGCTGGAACGGTTCATGTTAGAACAAGATTTTTCTTGGCCACTGGGAGGGTAACACAGAGGCTGAGAAGCAACTCAGCCTGGGCTGGGCCCCTTAGCTTCACACCATGGCTTTTCTTTCCTGGCAAGTTTCAGCTGCCACAGAACCCACTAATGCAATCCTGCGGTGGAAGAGTGGAGGGGGCTTCCACTCGATTCTGTAAGAATTTACATAGTTTGGTAATAACAGCCATCATGTTTGTGCCTTTATTGGGTGCCAGGAGTTGTGAACTCATGCATCCCTATAACATTGCTGGGAGGTAGATATTATTATCTCTTTTTTAGAGATGGGGTAACTGGGGCACAGAGAGGTTATGAATCTTTCCCAAGTCACACAGCTAGTGCCAGAGCCAGGATTCTAGTCCAGACCACCTGACTCTATAATCCATGCTCTGAACCACTGTATCACAATAAAGAAGACAACATGCTTGATTATAGGGACTAAAAGCAGAATACTCTGGGTCCCTGCCCCTCAGGGGCCCATGGTTTAGGGAGCCTCTGAACCAGAAGCCGAGGAGAACTTGCACCCCAAACTCCACGCAGAAAACTGACTATTCATGCACAGAACGTATACTGACCATATCTTGAATTTACTTGGCCCTTCACATAATCTGGCCAGATGTCCCCAAAGGATCTCAATCAGGAGTGCTTAACAGAAACACCTGAGGAACTTTTCTAAATTCACAAGCCCTGGCACCAGCCCTGACCTGAATCACAATCTCTGTGGAACATCAGCATGTATATATTTTTAAAAAGGTTCTCAGGTGACTTGATTAAGAAACACTGCCAAAACCCATTAACATAGCTTGGAAACTCCAACACTTTAGCATCCAGCTGTACCTCCCCAGCTGCCTTCTTTTTTTTTTCTTTTAAAGATTTTATTTATTTACTTGACATAGAGCAAGAGAGCACAAGCAGGGGGAGCAACAGTGGGAGAGAGAGAGAAGCAGACTCCCCGCTGAGCCGGGAGCCTGATGCAGGGCTCGATCCCAGGACCCCAAGATCATGACCAGAGCTGAAGGCAGACACTCAACCGACTGAGCCACCCAGGTGCCCCACCCCACCTGCCTTCTACACCCTAGTTCTTCAGAAACCGATGTTTGGTTCAAAATGTGTGGTCACCTCCATTAGGATACCACCTAGCTTTAGATTCCAAGTACCCTAATATTAGGGATTGCAGTGACTGGTCATGAGCTTCATTAACACACTGAGAAAACTTAGCACCAGCCCCTCACACAGATAATGGGAAATTGTTTTCTGTTCCCTGAATGCCACACTCAAGCTGGGCCAGGTTTTGGATCAGCAATTTTCATGCAGGTATTCTCCTTGGTTGAGGTCAGCCCCAGGACTGGTATGGGCAGAGTGAAGTTAATATGGTGGGACTTATCCTAGAGGATCACTGGGTACAGCTGTACGAGATGTGCACTGTACAAAGGCATCCGGCTAAGGAGGGAATTGATGGTTGATACGCAGCCTGAACACCAGGCTGTACCTGATGTACTATGGAGGACCTACTCTACAACTCTTCAAGCCTCTGCTTCCCAAAGCCCCATTAAGTCCGGAGATTCGACCCTTAAGAAACTCTGGAGTACATGCCACCATCATTTTCCACTTTTTATGCTCCCCAACTCCCTCCCATACAAGTACCAAGAAAGAACCAAAGTCTTCAGAAAAATCATATTTTATTGATCTTTATTCAAAATTACAAAAATAGACATAAATAAAAATAGCAGAACATAATTATTAAATATTCAGTGTATAGGAGTGGTCCTCACCTCACCCAGTGAGGATTGGATAAACTCAGATGAAAAGTCAGAAGGGATAACTGGCCAAGAAAGAACATCTGTGTAAAAGTAAAACTGAAAATTAAGTGCTGGTCACAGGCCATGCCCCAGAATGATACATTCATAGGCATGATCACATGAGAGACCCAAGAGGCCCTAGGAGTGACCCAGGACCTTTCCAGACAGACCCTTCGATGTGGCATCATAGTCCATTCAGTGTAGGGAAATATCTAGACTTGCAGTCAAACACAGGAACACCAGCTGTTTCTCACACTGACACAGCCTGTGCACAAGTGTGCAAACATATACACACATATATAATATTTCCTGATACATTCATGGAATGTCAGAGCCCTTCTCTCAAGTCATTAATGTCTCCACTCCGCCAGCCACTGGTCCACAGTGGCCAAGCTCCCTCAAGAAACCTCGGTTCTGTTCTACTTCCTAATTGAGAAATTATTCATTTCCCAACGGTGGGCCTCATGAATGCCCACTGTTGGGGTGCTGGCTCTCCTTCGACCCATGCACAGGAAATGGCGTTTTTCACTCCAGGAGGCTTTAGTTCAGAAAAAGACAAACAACTGGTCAATAACCATCCTGGGTCAGGGCCTTCCCTCCATCCTGGCCCTGGGGGATCTGGGTACTCAGCACCCAGGCCTGTATCTGAGGATCAAGCTATCATTGCTCACCCTGGTGGGCAGCACAAACAAAACCATCTCTGCAAGAGCCCATCTTCCTCAGGTTCTTCCTTATATAGAGCTGATGCAGATGGTTCTACAGCAAAAATGACACTCAGCTTGGGAGTGGGTGGTACCCCTCTCTTCCCTTGGCTCCCTGGGGAGCCTCAGAGGGTTAGACCATTCTGTTGCCCAATGTGCCTATGGATCCAAGTCAGGAAGCGTGAGACCCTTGTGTAGACGCCTGGTTTGTCCTTCATGGCACATCCACTGCCCCAGCTCACAATCCCAGTCAGAGTCAGGCGGCCTTGGATAGAGCAGACCAGGGGTCCCCCGGAGTCTCCCTGTTAAGCCAAAGACACGGAAAGGTGAGCCCTAGGAAAAGGGAGAAAGGGGCCATCTGATGCAATCACCCAATCATGCCCAAGAGGCAGACAAGAGAGAGTTTCTTAGAATTAAAGTCCTTCGTGACTCCCCATTTCCTACCATATCAAGTTTAAAACCCTCTGGGGGGCTTTCGAAGCCCTGCTACCTGCCACAACTCCATCTACATTCTCAGACCCTTTCCCTTGCCATCCTGGAGTACGCCACGCTCATTCTCATTTTTGTATCTTTCAACTGGAACGGTCTCCTTTCTTCCCTCGGCCTCCTCAAATTCCTACAGTCACATTCTCTTTGTGGCCACCTAATTGGTACTCACGTCCCACTCCCAAACATCTGATCGTTTACAGCTCATACCACACCCTGAGCATTGACTTGTATCATTTTCTATGGTTTTCCTCTTTCTCATGGTCTTATTCCCTTCCCTTCTCTAGTCTGAAGTGCCCAGCACAGAGCCAGGCTCACGACAGATGTTTGGTAAACACAGAAGGATTAGTTTAACTAAGACCTGAGCTCCTAATTCTGACTTCTGGGGGCTTTGGCTGGAGAGAGGCTCCCCAAAGCTGGCGGGGACAGGCCCAGGAGCCCAGGGGAGATTTGGGGGTGACAGGAAGAGAGGCTGGAACTCTCACCTGGCAGGAATCTGTTTCCCACTGTGGGTCAGCAGCACACAGCATTTTGGTGGTGACTTCAGAACCATAGTAGTGGGGCTGCTGACACTCCCGGTGGGAAACCAACTTCACAACGGTCATTTTCAGCTGCTCTGGATAGAAATAGTCGGCTGGATGGAGGAAACAAGAAGTTTACATTAAGATGTGTCTGTCCAGCCTTCCCACAGGGACTCTCTGCCAGGGAGGGGACCAAAAAGTGTCCCTACCAGGGAAAGCCTTTATTCTTTCCCACCCAAATCTGAGCCTTTACCCCATGTATAGCCCCTCCCCCCATCTATTTACCTTTATGGCCCATCACTCCCTCAACAGTGCTCCCCACTCCATCCCCGTCTCCTCTCATCCCTCCTTCTGCTACCTCCACAATGATCCCATTTCTATCGCCACAGTCCTCTTTAGATCAAGTTGAGCTTACTTCCAGGTTACAGTACTCCCCCAGGACCCTCTCAGCCAGCCCCAAATGTCACTTACTGGTATTCTGTTTTCCAAAGCCAGCGATCTCACAGCTTGTACCAAAATGAGCATCACCAGACCATGGAGGCAGGCAGATGGTTTGTATGTACCTGGATGGCTGTGCACACTGGCCTGTGTTGGAGCGGATCTTCAGCAAGGCTGGGGGAAGAGGGAAGCAGGAGAGGTCAGGGGGAAAGATCTCTACCTGGCCAGGTGGTCACCATCTCTCTCCCCTCCAAATGCTGAAGGATTGGATGTCTATCCCTAAATTGCTTAGGGTCAGAGGTCGTCCTGGAAGGTCTGCTGGTAGCTTATTACCTGAAACAAGCCTCCCCTGCCCCATGCCTCAAGGGCTTTGTTCCAGCCGCTGACATAGGTCTTGGCCAGCCAGGGCTGCTGTATACAGATGTAGGGGTGGCTAAGGTAGATGGGCTAAATTCAGCCCAATGCTCTAAGTTCCAGATCCTGGGACAGGCAGAGGTTGTATCCAACAAAAGAAGGGGCCTCCCAGCCCATGCCATATGCTCACGGGGCCATTGCCATCTAGAGGAGGCTGTCTGGAAATTCAAGGATTCTGCAGAAGAGCCGGAGGCCCTTTGCTACATAAAGCAGCATCTTCAGCTCCCCTACAACCTCAACCTCCCATCTGGGTCTCTTTTTGGACCCCTCTTCCTCCAACTATCATCATTATGGCAGATAAGGCTTTTCCACTCACCAATATCATTGTGGTGAGCAAGGCTGTCAGCATTATAGTCCTCATGCAAGATGAGCTTTTCCACCTCAAACATCATCTCCCCACGTGTCTTGGAGTTTAGCTTTGACCGACCCAGGTAGACAATGTAGTCCTCCTTCTTCTGGTAATGACTGTGGGAGGGGAGACTTGTCAGACAGTCTGAGCTCATGAGATCTTGTCACTCCCCCTCCACGGTGGCCTCAAGGCATGACTTGCCCCCAGGGCCGTGGACTGCATGGAAGGGGCCTCAGGGGGTAGAATTTCAGTGGCATCCTTTGCTGGGAAGGGGAAGGAGATGCGTTCGGGGTAAGGCAGGAGGGTCGGGGAGAAGAGACATACATGAAGCAGTGTGTGGCGCTGACCACCCAGCAAGGACTGATGAGGCTGCCACCGCACAGGTAGGTGACAGAGCCTCCACGGTGCCTCCTATAGATGGCCGCAAACCAAGGCTGGTTCTCGATGGAGGTGAATTCTCCGCCAACAATCTTAAAGCGAGGCCTCAGAGTCTTCTGGCCACACTGAAACTCTTTTTCCGAAGGAGACGGGGGATTTTTTTCTGGAGAAGAAAGAGAGGGATGTCTTGGGGAGGCAAGTAAGACCGTGACCCTCTCTTGTCCTCTTTCCTCCCAGTTCTTCAAGGCCAGGCAGGCCCCCCTCCTCCACCCTCCTAGGATGGAATAAAGGAACACACGAGCTTGTCCCCTTCCACCCTACTGTCATAAACAGGTCAATGACACTCACCAAAAGAGCATTCTTGCACCATGCACTCCCGGACAAGCCGCTGTAGGCCAACCTGCACATAGCACCACGGCCTTCTCTGGTTGTCCGGGTTCCTGGTAATACAGAGTTGGGGGGGAGGGGTGTCACTCCAACCCAGAACGCCCCTCCTTCCCCTCCAGGGAAAACTCAGCCAGAGGCCTTGCTTTTCTCATGCTATGGACAGCACTCTGGGAACAACAGGGGATGGTAGCAAGGGTTCCTGTGGGGCTGTGGGAGGGTCTTTGCTGCCCCCACCTCACCTGCAGTAATTGTGTTTGCCCAGGCCCAGCTGAAGGGCATCGGGCCTGAGGGCATGGTACTCCTTCAGAAGAACAGCGGCAGAGTTCCAGGGCTGGCAGGGCTCGCCCATGGTGTCGGTGTTGGCCTTCCCTCGGTAAGAGTGACCATTCCCCTCAAAGCAGGTTTTCGATGTATCTAGGGAAGAATGTGAGGATGAAAGGTATTAGAAAGAAGAGGAAATTTGGACAGGCATTTTAGAGATCCTGTCAGGCCTCACATGATTTCAGGCCTGGCAGAAAACACTAGAAAGGGTGTCCTTCCCTCCCCGTCCCACATTTGTGCAGCCAGAGATTCATGAAACAGTACGGGTTTGTGTTTGACTGTGTATCTCACACAGGGATGAAGATGACCCCAACTCCACCTCTAGTTCCTAACTCTCGCCTTCTCTTGCACATTCCACCCATCTCTCCCTGCCCCCAAATCTCTGGTGCCCCCCCTCCCCAGTTAGAGTCAGGATCCCCATACCTATCTCGCAGTGCTCCCCTTGGAATTTCTTTGGGCAGCTGCATCGATGAATGTTGGAGAAGTACTTGTAGGACACACATGTTCCTCCATTCAGACAACCGCAGTTTGCTGGGGATGACAAAGATGGTGTGGTAAGCAAGGAGCGTAGGAGGAGGCAAGGGGGAGCCAGCCCTGCAGCCGTGTCAGGGAGGAGCTGCCCCCTGAGGCTTTTTCAAGAGGTCTGTACAGTCAGATATTGTGCAATGGGTGGATACTCACATGCATTAGACAGTGGATGAGGTTCATGGCTGCCCTGGAAGAGATGGAGGGGAGGGGAAAGTTCAGCAAAGGTCCCATGCTCCTGGGACTCAAGGGGGAGCACAAACTGGCGCCAATCCCAAATCTCACCCTTTCCCCTCGCTCCCTCTCTTCACCTTGTTCACATCTAACTAGCCCTCACAGGGAAGATCATAGGTTTCAAGCAGGGAGAAACGGATTGACTCAAGCAAGCTTCACATACAGGGCACAAGAAGAGGGGGGCAGTCTCTGCGGCTTCTTCCTCCCTTGCCGGAAAGTGCGAACTCCCTTAGTTCTCAGAATTCCCACTGCCACACCTGTCCTGCCCCCCCCCCGCCCCAGATGGCGCCGTTAATGGAATCCAGAGGACTCCAGCTCCCTGTGCAGCCCCGTCCCCCCACCCCCCACCCCCAGCGCTGTTCAAGATCCTGCAAGCCCCCTCCAGCCGCCATAGGTCAAAGCGGGAAAGCCACTTACTTCGGAGTGGCCCACTACTAGGGCACAGAGGAGCCCGCACGCCATCAGGACTCTCATGGTGGCGAGGCTGGGGCTCTAGACAGCGGCTCTGCAAGGGAGGGGGAAGTCAGCTTGAGGTAGAAGCGAAGAAGCGAGAAGGTGAGCCGGCTGGGTTACCGCAGTTCAGGGCAGGAATCCCTAAGTCTCCAGCGGGGCTTCCCAGGCCCAGCCGTCCCTCCCCGCTGGGGGCTCAGGGGCCCAGACCCCACAGGGGGATGCACAGGCACCGGGAGCGGTGACTCAGGCTCGGCGACTCAGGCTCGGCAGCTGCCGGGCGGGGGCCGCCGGGGCCGCGGGGGTTGGGGGAAGGGAAGCCCGCAGGAGCAGCCCTGCGCAATTAGGGTGGCCTGCACTCACCGGTAGCTGCGGCAGGAGGGACACGGAGCCGGGACGGCGGGTCGGGTCGACACTCTGACAATCCGCGGGGCTCTGGGGCTCCAGTCGCCGCGCTGTGCTGCTAAGCCGGCTGCGGGGCTCTATATCAGGACCCGCCCCAGCCCGGCCCCGCCCCAGCCTGGGATCTCCCCAACCCTGCCTTTGCCTCAGCTTCCCTGGGGACAGCCGCAACCTGGACCCGTGGGCTTCCACAGCCTTGACTGAGAGCGAGGGGCAGCGCGGTCCCCGGCGGAGGGGACGAGCGAGGTCTGAACAGAGAGATCGAGAGGCATCTAAATTCCTCACCCCCTCCTCCCATTCACCTGGCCTGGGCCCCACCCCAGTGCAGAGGGCCTTCGAATCGCGCTAGAGAGAGACTCTCCTCTGTCCAGCTCTGCTGTCTCTTCCCAGATCCCCTAAATCAGCTCTTCTCCAGTCTTTCCACCTTCGGCCCCCAACTGCCTAAGAGAGTGATTCGGAACCCTGGGTATAGGGGCATAGTGCGCACTTCCTAGAGCCAAGTCTTTCTCAATGTGAAAATGCATTTGACGGGGGCACCTGGCTGGCTCAATCCGGGGAGCACCGGACTCATCTCTGGGTTGTGAGTTCCCAGTCCCAGATTGGGTGTAAGAGATTACTTAAAAATAAAATCTTTGAAAAGAAAGTAAGTGCACATGACACGCGCTAACTCCTGCTAACAAGGGCTGCAAATACTAGCTCCCCAAAATTCATCAACATAACCAGTGAATAGGACAACGTTGAGTTTATCACTTACTGGTAAGGGCCTTTGGTAGTGGCTGGCCGGGGCAGCGTGTAGGCAAGGTCCGGTTTTACTGAGAATTTGCAGTTTGGTTTAAGGGTGGTCTTTGAAAGTGAGGGCTTGGGGCACCTGGGTGGCTCAGTCGTTAACCGTCTGCCTTCAGCTCAGTTCATGATCCCAGGGTCCTGGGATTTTCCAGCCCCACATGGGACTCCCTGCTCAGCGGGAAGCCTGCTTCTCCCTCTCCCACTCCCCCTGCTTGTGTTCCCTCTCTCGCTGTCCCTCTCTCTCTCTCTCTCTCTCTCTCTCTGTCAAATAAATAAAATCTTTAAAAAAAAGAAAGAAAAGAAAGTGAGGGCTTGATAAGGATTGGGTAAGGATCGTGGTATATTATAGGATTGTAGAACAAAGTCTAAGGGCACAAACTATTGATGCTTTCTATTGAAGTATTGATGGATCTTTCAAAAAGTTCCTATAACAAACAATCCCTTTATTTGCCTGGGCCAGAGTATAGTTAGTTAATAAAGACAAAATAATAGTAGAGGCTTGTTAACATAGGCAGGAAGCTGTGGAGGGGTCGGAAGTTGTGTTTTCACATCTGAGGAGAGGAATTGGGGATCTAGACTGTATGTGCTTTTGCACTATTTAAATTTTTGAAAACATGCCTTTGTATCACCCATTCCAAAAACGCAATTAGATTTTTTTTAAAAAAATGCATATGTATTTAGTATTCTAAGACTTCATCATAAAGCCTTGCTTCTAATAAGATAAAATAATTGTTTGTCCAACAAGGTGGGCCTCCAGGAAGACAGACCATGTGGAAAGGACTCCACCCGCTCTTCCTGCCTGAGGGCAAGCTCACACAGTCGTATAGACAGGCACAAGCTCTAATTCCTCAGACAGAGGTGAAGACACACAGCAGTCAACCCCATCCCTTTCCCCTAGTGTTGGGAACCAGGGCTTGGAGGTCACTTCTTTCTACCCAGAAGGACTGTCCCCCCTAATGGGAGGAAAGGGGGCTGAGTCCCTGTAACTCACTAGGGCCCTAAAGCCAGGCCCAAGGCTTGGTCCCTTTTTCTGCCTAGGCCTACAGCATTTTGTTGCCTGGCACACCCGGACCTCAGGTCTGGATCCACTTGAGAGGGGCAAGAGGAAGGCAGGGAGAATGCCAGGAGAGGAGGGAAAAGGAAAGCTTCTTTGCCCTGCTCCTGTCAGAGGTCGCAGGATACCAGCCTCGGCCTGGGGAAAGCGCGAGTTAACCATCCAGCTTTCATGAGGAAGGTGCCCCATCCTTCTCTGTAGAGAGTTCTTCTGTGCCCAGCTGAGTTGGCAGCAGCTCAGGGAATGGACTGAGGTGCTAGAGGTCTCAGAGCTGACTTCACTACTTCCTCTAGAAGACTGTAGCATGTTTTGTTTGGATTTAGAACCCATTAATTGCAAATAAACGTGATCAAAATGTAAACAGAGACATTGCAGCCTGAGGACTTACCCCGAAACTACTAGGTTAGGTATCAGGAAATTCCCAACACACTGTCATGATTCATAGAGCGCTCCCAGCAGCTCTCATGACTCCAGATTACTTGGCTGGAGGCTGTCATGCTGATTCTTGAGGGCAGGATGACCTCATTTCCTCCGGGACAAAGAGGCTTGGAGACCGTTACGCAGCTGACACTCTCCTTCCCCTTCCTTCCCCCTACAGTCCCTTCACCTGGTTGAACAATCCTGAAGCCTCTAACTCTGCACTTTCTTTCCACTCTGCCATCTTTCGACACGCACCCTGAAATCTCCGTGTCCATCTTTTGGTGCACAGCTGGTGCACAGCAATTCTTTGAGGACAGGGACCACATCGTAAATATCTTTATCTCTTCCTCAGCACTGGGCACATGCTTTGTTCACGTTGGTGCTTTATGAGGAATGCATCAGTAAACAAGTGGGAACAGAGAGCTTTGGGGCATCCCGTTAGTTTCCCTACTCTCTTTTCTTCTTGCCATAAAAAAAAAAAATAGTACTGGTATTATTTCTGTCTTGTGCTAAAAAGCACTTTGATACAATCTATTCCTCTTTGTGGCATAGCTGGAAATCATTATTCCCATTTTGCAGCTGAGGAGAATGAGGTGGAGAAAAGATACAGACTTGATGAGCTGGCAAAGCCAGCACTAGGACCCAGGTTTTCTGATCCTTGCTCTCACGCTCTATATCTCACTGCCTCCATGGAGAGGGGTACAAGAGGTGTACAAAACAGAATGCTGTGAAGATGATGGCCAGATGATATACAACGTTCCAGCTCAGGGGAGCCCTCTGGCTGGTTTTGGAGACTGCCTTCCAGAACACTCCTCGGGCTGGGGGTCCCTAGTCCCTGGGAAACCCTTAGTGTGGAATGATTTAGTTGCTTGCCTGAGTTCCAGGAACTAACTTGGTGATGTAGGCTATCTGAAATTCTTATCAAGAGTAAGAGAATAAGGAACATAATTTCAGAATTTCAATCTGTTCCTGACACCCAGAGTCAAACTACCAGCCCCGCCTTTGTTTCAGGGGGCCAAAGTTTCAAGTCAGATGTGGCAACAGAGACTAATAAAAGGGCCCCTTTCTTGAAGCTTCTCATAAAAGAGCAGGCAGAGACCAGGTGTGCAAAGAGAACCAGGATGTCCAAACTTGGCCCTGAGACTACGTCCGGGAAACTGGGCCCCTGGAAAGACTGTTTTCTGACCAGCGGGACCTAAAGGGAAGTTCACATCAAGTCACAGGATCTATTCCTGGGTTGCTACCCCAAGAATGTTCAGCGTGGTACTATATAGAGTATAAGGCGTCTAGCCCCAGGTCGGCCACATCCAAGGTGAATAACCTTAGGCAAGACACTTAACTGTTTTGATCTCGGTTCCCTATCTGTAAAACCAGGCAACACTTGCTCTCCCTGTGCCTCACATTGCAGATTGAATGAGCTCATGCTTATGTGGGAAAGCATCCGTTCATCCCTTTAACTATGTACTCAGTATTTTTCACGGGCCTATTATGTGCCAGGCACAGTTCTAAGATACTAGAGATAGAAGGATGAACCTTTAAGGGCGCCTGGGTGCCTCAGTTGCTTGAGAGTCTGACTCTTGATTTCAGTTCAGGTCACGATCTCAGGGTCGTGAGATCGAGCCTGGGCCCACACTGGGCGTGGAGCCTGCTTGAGACTCTCTCTCTCCCCCTCTGTCTCTCCTCCCTCTGCTTGCACACACATGCACACATGCTCTCTCTCTCAAGAAAGAAAGAAAGAGAAAGAAAGAAAAAGAAAAAAGAAGAATGAACTTTGTAAACTACAATTCCTACCCTGAGTGCCTGCCTTGCCTTCTTGACTACGGCTGTACTGGTCCAGAAGACCAGCAATTCTCTGGAGTGGATCCCAGAATTCCAGTTAAGTGGGGATGCCGTGTCCTTAGCCAGCAGTTCCCAGCAACTGGCGAGCTGCATGTGATGCTCACCCCTCAAAGCCCTGACTCCCATTCCCTCCCCCTCTTGTCCACTGTCTGTGGCCTGAAGCTCTTCTCTTTCCCCCCCCCTACACCCAGGGCAGATGGATTCCTCTGCAGTTCTGGGAAGGAGGCACTGAATGCTGGTCACATAGCTTCCGTCTGATGTTCTTCCGTGTGTTTAGCTTAGCGCTCAGGGAAAAGATGCTGTTGCCACAGCAGGCACTGAAACATCATAGGAACTGCTAGACCCCCAGCAGCCTGCGGAAAGAGTGGAAAGAATAGGGCAGAGGAAGCCGCATACTTGCTTCCTTACTCATGGAAAGCAGAGAGCCCAGGGGCTGCACCCTGAGGTTATACTTTGTCGTCAATAACGCCCTGAACAGAGAGGCCGAGTTGGTCCCTGACCCCTACTCTTTCTCACCCTTCCCTGCCTTACAATTTCTGGCCCAATTCCTAGCCCCACCCAAGCCAGTTAGCTCAGATCGCTGCATGAATATTTTGAGCCCCGGCCAAAATTTTCTTTGTCCTTAGCCCAAACCCACTTACTTCCTCAGTCAGGAACTTGTGACCCGAAAGGAGTGTTGGTCATGGGTTTCCAGACCTAGATTTTGAGTTCCCTCCAGGAAACAAAGCTAGGTCCTGGTCCTAGAAGTTCTGCCTGGGTTACCATGCTGGATGGCAATGGCTGCTTACCTGGAAGCTAAAGGCAATACCCGGGAAGAAAAGGCTGACAAGGCAAACTGTAAACTGGTAGATACTGCCAAGAAGTCAATGGTGTTTAAGGAAATACATTCAGCCAGGAGCTAGTATATTCAAAAATTTGGCTCTGAAGAGAACCAACATAACATCCATAGCCCATATCATGTATAATTTCATGTGCTCATGGCTCCCCGCAAGCTGGATTCTATATGCTCCTCTGTCTTTAAAGCAAGTGCAAGCATTTCCCTTTCCATTACACAGAGAGGAAAACAGAGGCTAATGAAGGGAAGTGAATCATCTGAGTTCATTCACTGAAAATGATGAGATTCAGAATTCATCGATTTTGAGGAAACTCATGACACATCTCCACCCTCTCCCCTCCTAAGTCTGAATCCTTACTCCTCCCTTCCTGACCACCCTCAACCCCCACCCTCAGTCTCTTCGTCTTCCTACCCACCTGCAGAAGGCACTTCTTTTCTCCAAGCAGTGATTGATAAGTGTGATGAAGCAGCCAAGTCCTTGGGCGGGGAGGTCAGTTTCCTTTCAGAAAGTATATAGGATGAGATGTATGGAAGTCTCTGAGAGGAGGGAGCAGGGACACAGCACGGAGCCCTTGAGATAGGTGTGTTTGCAGAATGAATGGAAGAACAGCATGAAGGTTGTTTAACCTGGAGGCTTCTCTTTACTCTGAGAGCAGTGATGGTGGGAAGTGTGACAGCAGTTAAAGAAGAGAAAGGCTAGAGGTACCTGGCTGGCTCAGTCGGAAGAACATTTGACTCTTGATCTTGGGGCTGTGAGTTCAAGCCCCATGTTGGGTGGAGAGATTACTTAAAAAAAAAAAAAAAAGTGGAAGGCCGCTTCCACAAGGGGATATTATAATCTATTCTTTGTTAAAGACAAATGATAGTAACTGACTTTTATTTGCTTAGCATTCATTTCTTTTTCAACCTTAGCAACAACCTTTAAGGAAGGTACTATTATTTTCCCCATGTTATGAATGAGAAAGTGGAGGCTTGCAGAGTTTAAGCAGTTTCCCCAAGGTCACGCTATAGGCAAATGGTAGACTTGAGACTTACACCCATACCGGCTTGATTCCAGGAGGTGGAGAACTATCTCTGATGCAGTATCGCATTCTGTCGGGAAGGTGGGGATGCTTGTTCTTATACCTGGGAATCTTCCTACTTCTAACCACTGGTGCCATCCCAGGGTAGCCCCAGCCATCCAAGTCATGTCCATGTTGGTTCCCGCCTACCTAGCTCAAGCCAGACTTTAATAAAAATGTTCTTCCTTTTCCTTAATATAGCCAGCCACAGCTGGGTCTGGTCAGAGAAGAGATCACTGGGTCTTCTGGCTATGCTTATATATCTATGTGGATTTCTGGAAATATCGATGGCCAGTTTTCCTTTTTTGCAACCATTATTCACCCATATTAAATGATAAGGATACCCTAGGGTTCTTCTGTGGGGAAATAACAATAGCATCTCTTTAGTGAGCGTGCATTTAGCAGGCATTGGGCAATAGTCATGTGCATTCTCTCATTTATGATAATGAGGGAGATGCAACACCCATCCCCACTTTATGGATAAGGAAACCAAGGCTCTGAGTAGTTAAAGTCACACAGCCATGCCAATACCTGGCAGGTCAAACCTAGATTTCTGACTCTAAAGCCTGTGTTGATTATCACCATGATAGTGTTATCTCTTTACTCCTCCCGGAGGGAAAAAATGTACCCTGTTGAATACGTGCCCAGGAATCTGTAATAATAAATATTCACTAATGTTATGTTTCCCGAGCTTGTCTCATAATAAGAATCACCTGGCTTTGGAGCGCCTGGGTGGCTCGGTGGGTTAAGCGTCTTCCTTCGGCTCAGGTCTTGATCCCAGAGTCCTGGGGATCAGGATCAAGACCTGTGTTGTCATTGTTGTTGTCTGTTGTAGGACTCCCTGCTCAGCGGGGAGTCTGCTTCTCCCTCTCCCTCCGCTCCTCCCCACCCCTCGTGCTCTCTCTCTCTCTCTCTTTTTTTAATTTATTTATTTGACAGAGAGAGAGCTCAAGCAGGGGGAGTGGGGGAGGGACAAGCAGACTCCCAGCTGAGCAGGGAGCCCGATGTAGGACTGGATCCCAGGCCCCTGGGACCATGACCTGAGCTGAAGGCAGACGCTTAACTGACTGAGCCACCCAGACGCCCCACCCCCACTCACTCATTCTCTCAAATAAATTTTTTAAATCTTAAAAAAAAAAAAAAGAATCACCTGGCTTGAAGGTTTAAAAAATATAGAATGTTGGGGCGCCTGGGTGGCTCAGTTGGTTAAGCGACTGCCTTCGGCTCGGGTCATGATCTCGGGGTCCTGGGATTGAGCCCCGCATCGGGCTCCCTGCTCCGCGGGAAGCCTGCTTCTCCCTCTGACCCTCCCCCTGCTTGTGTTCCCTCTCCCGCTGTCTCTCTCTCTCTGTCAATTAAATAAATAAATAAAATCTTTAAAATATATATATATAGAATGTTAGGTTACTTCCTTGGAAATTCTGATTCATTAGGTCCAGGATGGGGCCTAGGAATCTGATTCTTAATATGCATCTTAGAAGATTCTTACCACTGGGGCACCTGAGTGGCTCAGTCTTAAGCCTCTGCCTTCGGCTCAGGTCATGATCCCAGGGTCCTGGAATCGAGCCCCGCATGGGGCTCCCTGCTCTGAGGGAAGCCTGCTTCTCCCTCCCTCTCCCACTCCCCCTGCTTGTGTCCCTTCTCTCACTGTGTCTCTCTCTGTCAAATAAATAAATCAAATCTGTAAAAAAAAAAAAAAAGATTCTTACCACCGGGCCACCGAGCCCCCTCCCGTGGCCATCAGCGTTGCCCGCCGCTGAGCCACCCCAGCCAGGCCAGGCTGCAGGGGTCCGCCGACCCCCCAACTGGATGCCGGATGGCGGGCTGCACCCCGAAGGTGCTAACCTGGCCTGCCGGTGGCGGGCTGAGGCCCCCTCCCCCAAGAAAAGGTATTTTTTTATTTTAACGGTTTGCATAATTTTTATTATTATACATAAATAAGCACCTACAGTTTCAAAAAAAAAAAAAAAAGAATCTTACCACCAAACAACTTTGGAGAAAATGTCAGTCGATGCATATCTAGGGAGTGTTGGTTGACTCTTTTACCTGGGAAATGCCCAATTAAATCACAAACTTTCTATCTCCTGGGGCTTTTACTCCAACCCTATCCTTTGAAATGAGGGCCTGTATAGAAGTGGGAAAGATCCAGGGCTGGAAGGCCAACTTCTGGGCAGAATTTCTCAGACAAGGATGAATCAAGAAGGGAATTTACACCTGACAGTTTTGTGCAAACCCAGCCACCCTGAGGCGACTTTTCTGAAGAATCTATTCTCAAAAAGTTAATTGCTTCGGCACTTTTGTACTTGTTCTTTTTTTAGATCCTAGTGATCATTTCATTTTTAAAATGCCAAATGGTTGGCTAATGGAGGGACTTTTCCATATAGAGATTGAAAGAGTTTGGGGAATGAGAGCAACCCTCAAACTCATGGCAGTGGATGAGAAATTGGTGCCCGAGGACCTCAGGAAAATTGGGAGAAACTGGGTAGAGGTGAGAACAAAGCAGAATTGAGAATAGCTGTACTTACTTTCTGTGATAGTTCCTGACGGTTCTTGTGTTGGCACCCTTCTGAGCTTCTCAATTTTTTTTTTCCTCCCTGGGATCTTCTGGTTCCACCTGAGTAAACCTGGGTTTCCAGAGCATTGTCCCTTTGCGGGGAGGGTGGGAACTATCCTCAGCAACAATGGGCCCAGCAGTTTGTGGGATGACCATGATGTTTGCATTTTTAGTCAAGAAGGAAGCAACAGTGACATTCTCCCTGAGCAGACCCTCTGCTCCATGGCACAGTAACCAAAGGATTTATTCAGTCTATCATGGCAGTGAGCTTGTGCTATTTGTAAAGAAAATTCTAGCGGGCTCTGGGTGGATCAGTTGGTTAAGCGTCTGCCTTCGATTCCGGTCATGATCCCAGGGTCCTAGGATCAAGCCCTGTTTCAGGTGCCCTGCTCAACTGGGAGCCTGCTTCTCCCTCTCCTCCCTGCTCGTGCTCTCTCTCCTCTCTTTCACTATCTCTGTCTCCCTCTCTCTCAAATAAATAAATAAAATCTTAAAAAAAAAAGAAAATTCTACCCAAAGTTCAAAAATAAAAAAATTAAGCTCAACTCAAGCTGTTAATTTTATTCAATCAACCAAAAATTACTTTCAAATACCTAAGGTGGCAC
Source organism: Zalophus californianus (assembly GCF_009762305.2). Taxonomy (NCBI): domain Eukaryota; kingdom Metazoa; phylum Chordata; class Mammalia; order Carnivora; family Otariidae; genus Zalophus; species Zalophus californianus. The sequence continues at coordinate 34,558,001 of NC_045609.1, read as the reverse complement.
CTGGTGCTGGTCTGGACCCTGAGGGCACACAGAAGAACCTACGTGACCCATACGCTGAGGAAGTTTAAAAACTGGTAAGGAAGACAAAATGAACATACCTGAAACGATTAAAACGCCATTAAGCAAGATGGGTACTATTTAGAAAAAAGAAAAGAACAGTGTTGGCAAGTTGTGGAGAAACTGGAACCCTTTGGCACTGTTGGTGAGATTGTAAAACGGTGCAGCCACTGTGGAAAGGGGCATGGAGGGTCCTCAAAAAATTAAACACAAAATTATCATATGATCCAGCAATCCCAACTCTGGGTATATATCCAAAAGAATTGAAAGCAGGGTCTCAGAAAGATATTTGCACACTGATGTCATAGCAGTACTGTTCACAATAGCCAAGAGGGAGAAGCAACCCTAGTGTCCATGAACAGATGCATGGATAAGCAAAATGTGGTCTATACACATAATGGAATACTCTACAGTCTTAAAAAGGAAGGAAGTCTTATCACATGTTACAGCACGGATGAACCTTGAGAACATTATAATAAGTGAAATAAGCCAGTCAAAAAAAAAAAAAAAATACTACATGATTCTACATATCTTTAGATATAGAGGTTTCCAAAGTAGTCAAATTCATACATCGAAATGGAGAATGGGAGTTACCAGGGGACAGGAGGAGGGGGAAATGGGACGTTGTTGTTTAATGGGTATAAAGCGTCAGTTTTACAAGATGAAGTTCTGGAAATCAGTTGCACAACAAGAGGAATGTACTTAGGACTACTGAACTGTACATTTAAAAATTAAGATGGTAAGTTTTATGTGTGTTTTTATCATAATTTTTAAAAAAATTACAGGGCGCCTGGGTCGGTTAAGCATCTGCCTTCGGCTCAGGTCATGATCCCGGGGTCCTGGGATCGAGTCCCTGCATCTGGCTTCCTGCTCAGGGGTGAGTCTGCTTCTCCCTCTGCCCCCCTCCCTGCTCATGCACATGTGTGCTCTCTCTCTGTCTCGCAAAAAATAAATAAATAAAATCTTTTAGGGCTGCCTGGTGGCTCAGTCATTAAGCGTCTTCCTTCTGCTCAGGTCATGATCCCGGGGTCCTGGGATCGAGCCCCGTATCGGGCTCCCTGCTCTGCGGGAAGCCTGCTTCTCCCTCTCCCACTCCCCCTGCTTGTGTTCCCTCTCTCGCTGTCTCTCTCCCTGTCAAAGAAATAAATAAAAATCTTTTAAAAATTAAAAAATAAATTTAAATAAAAACAAAACAAAATAAAATAAATTACATTAAACACTCTGACCACTGACCAAAATTGCACTAAAGACAGAGAACAGACACACCAAAGTTAGAGATTTCCTAGGCCTGAACAAATCCTAAAGGATGTGTCATGTTGGATTGGTAGAGCGCGGGGAGGAAAAAAGAAGTTCCAAACAAGAGTCCTGGAAGATGACAGAAGCTGGAATAAACATTGTATAAATTCTGGAGAGTAAATTTTATATGTTCTTAACTGCAGGTGTGTGTGTGTGTGTGTGTGTGTACATGTGTACACATGTATACAATCAGTGAGAAATCTGGCGCAATTAGGAAGAGTTTACACTGAAGAGTAGTGAGAACGAAGTAGTGGTAGGAAGGATGAGGTCTGATTGTAAAAGGTCTTAAAAGCCAGGTGGAAGTCTGTACTTGATACCATAGACTCCAGGCAGGCACTCTAGGTTCTTTTCTTTTTTTCTTTTTCTTTTTTGAGAGAAAGAGAGAGAGTGCAAGGTGGGGAGGGGCAGAGGGAGAGAATCCCAAGCAGACTCCATGCCCAAGAAGGGCTCAATCTCCGGACCCTTAGGTCATGACCCTGAGGCCATGACCCTGAGATGATGACCTGAGCCGAAACCAAGAGTTGGACGCTTAACCAACTGAGCCACCCAGTCGCCCGAAGGCACTACAGGTTCTTAAACAAGGATGTGTATAAGGTTTCTAGTAAAGCTGAAAGTTCCTACCAGTCTCAACTGAAATAAAAGAAGCAAAAAAGAGTGATTTGGATTATATCTGGGCTTGGGCTGGAGGGAATGGGGGAAAGATAACCCCCCAGGGCTGGGTGCCAGAGCGGGAGGGAGAATTGAAATGAAAGGACAGCAGAGGGGAAGTGAGAATGCAAGGGAAGAGAGGAGAGCTACAACCGCCTCCTCATTCTTGGTCTTCAGGAGCTTTTGTTTTTCCAAACTTGCAAAGTCATGTGTTTCGTTTTAAAAAGAGCCTTAGAAAGTTCCTTTCAGGAGCTGTACCATGAAATCCGTATTTGTCGGTCAATACAATAGTCTCATGGGTTAGAGTGGGAAGAATGAGGGTAGAGAGCCCCTGCGCCCAATCCCAGTGGCACCTGTCGAGTACAAAGATCCCATCTTGGAGCATTAGCTGAGAGCTTTATCTTGAGGAAGAGGGTGACTGCCCATGGTGCGGGTTGTGGTTTCAGAGTCAGAGAATGGTATCCCATTCCCAGCTTGGTTGCTGACTCCATCCGTTCACTGGGGTGAATCACTTCCCTCCGTAGGTCTCTGTTTTTTCCACCTGCTTTCACAGAAAAGACCAAAAGAAAAAGAAATGTACATCAGGCAACTAATTTGAGCAAAGAGGTAAGGCCTGGGCTCTAGGAAAGCTCGGGATGTACGACCACGGCGGGGGGGGGGGGGGCAGGTTTGATGTGCTCTGCTCTTGACATCAGAAGTCCACAGAGAAGACGTAAGTATTAAACAACACAAACAAATGTTGCCCCAGAGAGTCTGGGTTCTGGGAATATGAACTGGGAATCCCAACCAAAATTCCAGGTCTCCACATTCCCCTCAAAGAGTCATGAGGTTTATGCAGGAGGTGAATCACCACACCCAGGATCTGTCTTGGAGACCTAAACCACCAAATATGAGCCCCAGCAAAGGAAAGGACTCAATTCAAATAGCGTGGGGTTTGTAACGAGAATATAAGCCATTCCCTTGGGTCCTAATGAGACCAAGAAACAATTTTGCCCAAGGATCTGGATGCTGTTCTAGTTCTGAGGTCAGTGGCAAGTCAAAGCCATAAAGTCAGTCCCCGTGGAGTCTTATGGTCTCTGGCCTGGAAGATTACATGAATAAAAGAGTTCAGAGCACTGTGGGCCTAAAGATATTGAATTTGTTTTCCTCCCAAAGCCTATATTATTTCACAGTCCAACTCTCCACAAGCAAAAGGCGGAGAGATGGGCAGCAGCTTGTCAGAGTTTAGAAGAAGACCAGAGGGTACATGGAGAAAGATGTGTGTTGGCTGCTCATCAGCAATGGCGTTCTCTCTGCCACAGAGAAATGCTAATCTTCACAGCCAGGGGAGGTTCAAGGGTAGCCCAGGGGGAGGAGTGGACCCTGGGAATCTGGAATACTTGAAACACTGTGTTCAAAAGGGATTTCACATACCACTTTGTACCCATTAGGACGGCTGTTACCCCAAAAAGTAGAAAATAACAAGTGTTGGCAAGGATGTAGAGAAATTAAAACCCTTGTGTGTTGCTGGTAGGAATGTAAAATGGTGCAGCCACTATGAAAAACAGTTTGGCAGGTCCTCAAAAAGTTAAACATAGAAATACCATATGATTGAGCCATTCCACTCCCAGGTATATACCCAAAAGAATTGAAAGCAGGGCCTCAAACAGATATTTGTACACCGTGGTCACAGCAGCATTATTTACAATAGGTGAAGCCAAAAGGTGAAGCAACCCAACTGTCCACTGACAGATGAATTTGGGTAAACAAAATGTGGTATATACATAGAAGGGAGTATTATTCAGCCTTAAAAAGGAATGAAATTCTGATACATTCTACAACATGAATGAACCTTGAAAATGTATTTAGGGGCTCCTTCGTGGCTCAGTTGGTTAAGCAGCTGCCTTTGGCTCAGGTCATGTTCCCAGGGTCCTGGGATCGAGCCCCGCATCGGGCTCCCTGCTCGGCAGGGAGCCCGCTTCTCCCTCTCCCTCTGCCTGCCTCTCTGCCTACTTGTGCTCTCTATCTCTCTCTCAAATAAATAAATAAAATCTTAAAAAGAAAAGAAAACACAGTATTTAGTGAAATAAGCCAGACACAAAGGCCACATATCATATGATTCCACTTCTGGGAGGTACTTAAAATAGGAAAATTCACATAGCCAGAAAGTAGAATAGAGGTTACCAGAGTTGAGGGGAGAAGGGATGGAGAGTTATTATTTAACGGGTACAGTTTCTACTTGGAAGGTTGAAAAAGTTCTGAAAATGAGTAGTGATGGTGGTTGTACGACAAAGTGAATGTCCTTGATGCCACCAAATCGAACACTTAAAAGTGCTTAAAAAGCTAAGTATTGTGTATATTTCACTATAATAAAAATTAAGTAATTAATATTTTTAAATGGCTAAAATGGTCAATTTTATGTTACGTATATTTTACTAAAAAAATGATTGCCAGCAAAGAGGGGGACACGGGGATCTGCTGGGCACCAAGAATAAGATTCAGAGAAAGAGGACATGGGAAGGTGGCCGCAGTGACATTCAGAGTCAGGAGCTGAGATGGGGGTGGGGACCGGGATGGAAACAAGGAGCCTGCCCATGAAGGAAAAAGGGTAAAGTGTAAGAGTCAGAGACGAAGGAAGAGAAGTTGACCAGAATGGAGCCCTGTTAGGGAATAGGGCTGAGTAGGGCGGAAGAAATGGGGATTGGCAGGGCTAATTTTTTAAATGAGTCTGAAGTCTGGGTCTTTTCTTTGGCAGGCACGTGGATTTCCATGTTTAACCGCTGCAGGGCTTGTGGTGGATGCTTCCAGGACCTTCATCCACTCTGCAGTGGTCATCTGGCTATTACCCTCGGAGGCTTCCTGTCTCCTTCTAGAGCTGACAGACACCACAGTGAGTCAGTTCTACCAAGACTTGACTCATTTTTGACCCAGTTTTGGTGATCAAACACAAAATCCTGGAATTTGGGACTACGGCTCGAAAGGTATGAGGGGTACATGGTTCCTAGCTGCTGCCTGTTGCTAAACCATTTCTTTGTAAAGGTTGAAGTGAACTACGTTTAAAGATTTTATTATTTTTAAGTAATTTCTCCTCCCAACGTGGGGCTTGAACTTACAATCCTAAGACCAAGAGTCTCATGCTCCACCAACTGAACCAGCCAGGCACCCCAGAAGTGAAATACATTTAAAATAAGAGACTTGAGTCCAAATGCTGGCTTGCCTCTAACTAGCTAGGTGACCTTGGGCAAATTACTTAGCCTCTGAAAGCCATGGTTTCGTCACTTGTAAAATGGAGCTACGGAGCTCTGTAGCCTTGTGGTGGGGATTAGATGAGATAATGTATGAAGAGCTTCTCAGCACTTTGCTTGTCACAAAGAAATTGCCCAGTAAGTTAAGGTTATTATTATTATGACTACTATGAGTACCCTGAGGTCTTTGGTTATCTAGGGTTGCTTTGCCACAAAGGCAATGAAGACATATCTGGAGAGTCAGTAACCCAGGCTCCTATAGCCCTGGATTTAGAACAGGAAGACCTGAATCTGATCTGGGATCCCCAATTTACTAACTGTGTGACCTTGGGCATTTTCTACCCTCTTGGGTTCCTCGTCTGTAAAATGGGGCTGATTACATACAGTTGTTAATTTCAAATTAAATACTATATGTAAAGGCTTCATAAATAACAACAACCACCAAAAAACCAAAAGGTTGTATACTGTACTCAGGATCAGAAGCAAGCTATGTCTGGGCCAAGGTTAAGGTCAAGGTGGGAATCAAGGTTGGGATCGGCACAAGAGCTATAAAAACAACTATGATAGAGATCAGTGCTGGCACTGGGGTCAAAACAAACTTTTGGGCTAAAATAGGGAGGGAGTCATGAACAGGATCACAGTAGGGGGTTGGGTGGAGTTTTTAGTTTGGGCTAGGAATCCATGCGGGATGGTGCACACTGTCTGAGCCCTGAGGGATACAGCAGTTCTGTGCGGTGACTCAGAGGCAGCTGCACTCCCTGGGATAAGGCTGTAATCCAGAGAATTTGGTTTGGGGGAGAGTACAGGACTTAACAAATCCTGAGAGATTTACAGAAGAGTAGGCTTTTAGGCAGATAGTCCAATTGTAGTAGTTCAGCGACCTCATCTCCTTAATCCTTCTCCCTGCAACCTGGTAAGTAGGTAAGTCATATTAAGTATCATCCCATCTCCAGCTCTGATCATCCCTCCTCCATCTTCCATCATCCACCACCTACCCAACATCATCCATTCAATGAAGATTTATTGAATACTTACTATGTGGCCAGCACTTTGCCAGACCCTGGGGATCCAGTAATGGATGGAGGCAAGCATGTTGTCTGTCCTCATGGAGCTTCAGTCTAGAGGGAGAGACAGACAATGCAGCTGATTTCCACCTTCTACATTTGTGTGCATTAGTGGGTGGTGGCAGATTCTAAAATCAGTGCATGAGGCAAAGATTGCAAAATTATTCTTGAAAATACCTTACGTTGCCAGGACCTTGGCATTTAGAAGCACGAAAGCCAAGAAATAACATCTATTTCTCTTTGCACCTTGGGCGTCACCCTGAGATAGTAAATGTCAAGATCTGGCTTTAATGGTGGAGTGCGATTTTAAATGAAGGAATTTCTTTGTTTCTTGCTCTTTCAGCTGAGTGTGTATAGTTGGGTTTGCATAAGTTAACTTCATTAATGATGGGACTCCAGTGTAAATACAAATTACACCAATATGTACGTAATTATTATAAATATGTAGAGGAGGAATGCGGTACACTGTGAATATGTACAGTGGAGGGAGATAGCCTAGTAAGGGGTAGATGAGTAAATGATATGGAAGGCTTCCCTGAGGAGGTAACATTTAAGCTGAGTCCTAAAGGGTGAATATGAGTTAGCATGTCATAAAGGGAAAGAAAGAACTTTCCAGGCAGGGGTATTGACCTGAGGCAGAAAGGAGCTCAGTGCATCTTAGGAACTGAAAGCCAATTAGGTTGATGTTGAAGAGACAACAAAGGGCTTCCCCAAGTGAGCCCCCAAAGTGAGGACCTATTCTACATGCTCTGATGCCGTGTATGTAACAGCACGGAGGTAAGGTGGTCTGAGACTCAGAAAATTAAATAATTCAGAGCACAGGGCTAGAGAAACAAAGTCATCAATCAACATCTTTTGGAATCACTGGGTGAGCTGCCCTGTGAGATGCAAAGAAAAATAAGAAACAAGTTATTGGAAACAGGGACAGTGGGATTCATAGCTATAGCTCTGAAGAGCCTATGCATAGACACAAACCAGGGGTCACAAATGCAAACACCCCAGAGGCGAGGTAGGTAATGTAAAGAGTAAAGCAGGTGGAGTGTCAGACAATGTGGGGGAGGGAGTGTGAGGGCTATGGCAGACAAAGAGCTCTTGTCTTGTTTAAAGGGGTACCTGCCATTCAGCTCTTGCTAATTGTTTCCGAGTAAGAAGTGAGGACCAGTTTTTGCTAGATCTTCCATATTGTAGCAGATGCTGTCAGTTCCAGCTTCTTCTGGCCTTTGGAGCCCACTCTTCTCTACTGTACCACAGGCTGGATGCTCCTTATGAATTAACACCACCATTGCCCCTCCCCACCCCACTCCCCACTCTGTAGCAGCTCCCAGCCAGTGACTGCAGGGTTTGGTGGATAAATATGCTAAATGCCTTTGCCTCTTGGGGGAGATAGCTTTGAGACATATGTCCTACACTGTTTCTCTGAGTTCCCCAGGAGAATTAAGCTCCAGATGTCCAGATGGTAATTTCCTTGGTAACCTTGCCTTATCCCTTACCTTCCCTGTCCCACTCCCTAACTGGAGTTTCCTAGGATCACCTTCCCAATAAACTACTTACAACTGAAGACTTGTTCTGGGAGAAACCAACCTAGGACACAAAAGGTTAAGAAATATTTGAAATCTGGATTTTTAAAAAAGATTTATTTATTTGTTTGAGAGAGAGAGCACGAGCAGGAGGGGCAGAGGGAGAGGGAGAAAGAATATCAGGCAGACTCCCTAAGCACAGAGCCTCATGCGGGGCTCGATCTAATGACTCTGAGATCATGACCTGAGCCGAAACCAAAAGTCGGATGCTTAGCCGACTGAGCCACCCAGGTGCCCTAAAATCTGGATTGTTTTATGTTAAAACTTCCCAATTGAAATTGGGCAAGTCAACAAAAGCACGTTAAAGGGCTGGATTTAACCAACAGACCATCGGTTTGGGATTCCTGACGTAAACTAAGACTTCATCTTTCTTTCAACAATCACCCAGGAGAGGAATAAGTTGGCTAGAGAAAAGTGCTTAGGACTGAGTTGGATGAGAAAGTTCTAAGGGTGAGACTCAGGGCTGCACGAAAATGACTGCTTCAAATATGGGCAATTAGGGAGTTCTCAGCTCCTGCCCATGGCTCCCTGCATGCCTCCTCGTTTGAATACACCAAGGCCCCAGGCAAAGTCAGAGAGCAGAGGCAGGCCCAGCAGCTGCCTATACCGAACTGGTTCTGCAGCAAGAGGGGCAAGCCAGGGCCTGCTGCCTGCAGAGGCCTCAGAATCAGCCACTCCAGGTTCCCAGTCAGGAGCCCTTCCAGGGACAACAAGACAGCTTGCCTTTCTGCATGATCTTAGCCCAGCTTGCCTCTCAGTGCAGGGAGAGGCCCCAAGAGTGTGTGTGTGTGTGAGGTGCCAGCTGCGGGGAGCTGTGAGCCCCCACCCCTGGCACTTCTAGCCAAGGCAACTTTCTAGGTAGTAATCCAACTCAGCCACCTAAAGTGCTGACAGGAGGCACTGTCATCCTCTGTTGCATAGAGGAAGACACACCAGGCCCTGGAAGGTTGAGGGCTGCTACCTGGCCAGGATGCCCAGACCAGCCCACTGGTGACAGGCAACACCTTATGCCCCAAGCTGTCTCCAGCGGTGTTTGCAGAGCCTGTGCTATTTTAGGTTCCTTTGTCATCACTGCAGGCAAACTGGACGGGAGGAGTCTGATTAGAAGGGAAAGAACCGGTTTAACAGAGCTGGGCTGGTGGAGGCTGCTTCCCTAAGTTGGCACCATAGCACCCGGCAGAAAAGCCTGTGTCGCTGCTTCTGAGGCTCAGGACTGGGTTAGGATTTCAGCACTGGCTTTAGAGCAACTTGTCAGACAAAAGAGGCAAAGAGGAGAACTTTGAGGTTCAAGGGCCAGCAGCTGGAATTCCCGTCTTAGGAATAACCATGATAATAATACCTTATTATAAACGTCCTGTAAAATATTTAAGTTCTCTTCATAGAGGTGATCTTATTTGATCCTTACTACAGTCCTATGGGGCAAGCCGGTATTACCCGTCCCACCTTAAATATTAGGAATCTAAAGACTCACCAAAGTCAAAGTGGCTTGCTCAAGGTCACAGTCTTAAGAAAGTGACAATGGAAGGGCCCAAATCAATCTCAGCGGGGGGGGGGGGGGGGGGGGGGGGGGCGCTAGATTTGCACATCTAGAGGTCTTTGAAGGAAAAGGGGGACTCAGGGAGACAGGGGGAGCCCTGGCCTTCTGCTGGTGGCCCCAGGAAATGTGGTGCTTCGTGGATCAGTGGCTGAGGAGTGGACCCACCCACAGAGCCTGCTGGTGGTCTGCACTACAGGGCAATCACAACAGGCCTCGGGGCAGCTTCATCTCCTCTCTTAGCTGGTGGCTGAGAAGGGTTTTTCTGTTCCCCTCATGCCGCCCCCTGAGTCAGCTCTCTGGCATTGCCCTGGCATGTCCTGGGCCCCACGCCTAGGCAGTGAGGAGGTGCTGGCCGATTGCCTGGGAAATGCTGCTGTCTTAACTCCAGCCAAGTCCTAGTTAAGACCCCTTCCCGGAGGCAGTTCAACAATGGCTGCATTGGGAGCTTTGACTTGTAGGCACGGGCTAAGTCTTCCTCACCCCTTGGACTTCCTGGCATAGGTGGCATTGGGCACATGCCTTTACCTAAGGGCTGCAACCTAGGAGGGGATGCAGGGACCAAATACATTTTATAGACTGGCTGAGCCAGGCTGCTACCCCAGAGCCCTGCTTGGGTTTCTGGTCACATCCAAATAGCTAGGGAGGGAGTTGCTTTTGGACAGAGAAGGGGAAAAGAGAGCCAAGACTCCAGCCTGAAGCTGCCTCAGCTGTTTCTGGGGCTCTGACTCAGAAGCTGCTTCTCAGGAATGTTGAGCACATGGGCCTCTGAGCCCCTTGTCCAGGCACAGTGGAATGAACAGCTGGGGCGTGGGGGATGTTTTATTCTCCCCTCTGTTCTCTGAGGATATCTCTCCCGGAGAAACCCTACCAGGATAGATTGAGGACTCATCTTGGAAGGCCCTGGCCTCCTTGTCCAGGAAGGAAGCCTCCTCAGACCACATCAGCCCAAGGGATCGACCCCAGCAATGAGTGTCTACAGCTACCAACTTGTACTTGTCAAAATGCTGCATTGCATGGGTGTCTGTGTTTCCCCCTCATTTTAATTATTTTATCTCCCTAACTGTTGCAACTTCATGTTGCAACATGAAGTCAACTTGTGGACTTCATGCTTCTGGGTAAAAAGGAATAACCTAAACACAAACTTCATTTGATAAAAACATTGACTGACAGATAATCTGAGAAAAAGGAACAAAGAAAAGAAAGAGGCAATGAAAAATCGGTGAGAAAAATCAGTCACACCCCCAAATCTGGGGACTCTCCTTTCCTTCCTAAGCAAAGCCCCCAGGCCACTTGGGAAAAGGAGAGAAGAAAAGCTATGGAGAGGTGGCCTGGCACTTCCTTGCCCCCAGCACCCACTCCAACCCCAAACACCCTCAGATCTGCCAAGGGCCACTGGGAACCCTTTAACCTTGAGAGAGGAGGGGGCTCCACAGTGATTCTCCAAATGTAGACAAAGGTTCTTTTCTCTGCCTCTCACCTTTATTTATTTCATTTCTCTAAAGCAGGTAGATATCCCATGGGATAATCCACACTGAAATGAGACCCAAGGAGAACTAACCCTGGAACAGAAATTATGTTAGCAGCTTATCACACAATACAGTATTTTTAGGCTTGTCTGCGTACCTCCTTAGATCATAAGAGCTGGGAGGGCAGGAACAGAGTCTGTCTTGTTCACCAAGCTAGTCCCAGAGTCTAGCACGCTACATGGTACACAGCCGGCTCTCAGTAGGGTGCTCCATGCATGTTTGTTGATTTGGCTAATTGAGGGGCATCTGGAGCCTGCCAGCATACTCCTGCTATCTAAGGGCCATCAGCCGCTTTTATTCTAGAGCTAACTCATTCCGGGTCCGGGAATCTGACGATCTATTGGAAGGAACTGGAGCCAGGTACACTGATAGGCTGTCTCTGGGGCGGTGGGCTTTAGGACAGACTTGGGGTTGGAAATGACTCCTGGGGTGGGGTCTGCTGAGTAATCCACAGCCCTGATGTCTCTCTAAACCCGGGCCTACTGCGGCCTCTAGTGGACAAGCTGAATCACTGCCCTTTTGGGGGGGTGGAGGTCCAGGTCCCTCACCTCTTTGCCCCCAGGATCTTCAGGTTCTCCACCTGTGGGCCCAGGGTCAAGAGCATACACGATGGCACACAGCAGCAAGATAATGAACCATATCATAACAATAGATCAGACATGGAACAGACCAATCCATTAAAAAGCACCCATTATGTCCAGTATATAGTAGTCTGATAAAAGCATGAGGAGAGGGAAGAGGGAGATATGGGAATAGGCAAGGATTCTGCCCTGAAGAAACCTATGCTCTAACTGATAAGGCAAAACAAAAATTAAAATAAGCCAACCAGAGAGCCTGTAATCAGGTGCCAAACATTTCAATAGCTGAGTTCAGAGAATTAGCTTAACTTCTCTGTGCCTCAGTTCTCTCATCTGTAAAATGGGGATATAAAATTTACCTTGCAGAGTTGTATGAAGATTATAATAAGACGATGAGGAGGGAATGTGGCATTATGTTTCTTGCTGTTACTCAAGTCATCTATGTTCATCATTAAAGAATTTAGAAAGCACACTTAAGGAAGAGGAAAAAGTTCACACTGATACCACAATCAGAGATAAGTACTATTAATCTAACGATGTACAGTCTTCACGTGTTAAGCATGTCTGTAGAAGCAGGGGCATTCTGGGAGTGGCATGAAATCACAAAACCAACTAGGATTACAGAGAATCTAGAAAGTTATACATGAGCATTCATACTTAATTCTGAAGGAAACAGCATTTCAGCAAAGGCATGACCTACTGAAAGCAACATTATTTCCTGCAGATCTCTCTATATATGTTCATCTTAGCAGAGGACCTTCCCTGATTATCCTATATTAAATTCTTCTATCCACTTACCCCACTTTGACTTCCTTCACAGCATTTATCACCACCTGATGTATTCAATATTTATTTGTTCATAGTTTGTCCCTCTCACTAGCAGGTAGGCTTCTTGAGGGCAAGGACAGCATCTATTCTGTCCACTGCTCTACCCCCAGCACTGAGATAGTGCCTGAAAAAAGTAGGTGTTCGACCAATATTTCTAAAAAGAAAGCACGAGAAAGAAAAGTGAAGTATAAAATAGAGTTGGCAAAGGTAGGAGAGTTACTGCATAACTCTGGAGGGTGAGGTAGGCCAAGTCTAGGGTGGTGGGAGGAAAATGTAGAAGAAGGAATGGGCACAAAGACATTTAAAGAGGAAAATATGATGGTGTTGGTTCCTGATGACTCACAGGATGGTAATAATAATAACTACCATTTATTTAGCATCAAGAAGTGAGCCATTAACCTACAAATATTATCAGTAAATTATTATAACAACCCTATAGTGAACATTAAGACATCTTTATTTTACCAATGAGGAACATGAAGCTCAGGGAGTTCAAGTAACTTGCCCAAGGTCACACAACTAGTGCGTGGCAGAATTCAAACCCAGCTCTGTCCTTTAAGTGAGATAAGGGATGAGTCAAAGTTGACTTAGAGATTCTGAACATAGGTTCATTGGCAGGAGAGTCGTGTCTCTGTCAGAGCCGAAGGAACTGGAAAAAAAAAACCTGGACAAGGCAAGAGAAGCAATTATAATAGTTGATATTTATTGAGCCCTCGATATGCAAGGCACTGTTTTACTTTTCTCATGTACTAATCATGTACTCCTCATAAACCCCTATGGGGTGAGTGCTATTATTATCCCTATTTTATAGATGAGAAAACTGAGGCACAGAGAAGTCATAAAATGTGCAGACTCCCATAGTTAGTAAGAGGCCAGGAGTTGGCTTCATTGTTCTTAACCACCATGTTATACTGCCTCTCAATCCAATTAATTTGGATTTGGATCATGTTGAATTGGGGGGGAAAGCAGGACCTTCAGGTAGGACTATTTGGTAAGTAAGTAATCATCTCTAGCCAAGGTCTGGGATCTAAGAGCCTCTGGACCTGGTCTGGACAGAAAGTTGGACGTTGGTCCTTCCCGAAGCCCATCCCTGCCCAGCCCAGAGCCAAATACTATTAACATGTGGCTGGTCCCCAGACTTATGTCTTTTTCCTCCCCTCCACCCCCCCCCTCCAGCTCACCTGACCACCCAGTTTCCCATACACCTGCCAAGTCCTCAGTATCTCAGGGCCTGACGCACACTCTCTTCTCTACCAGCAATGACCCCTCACCTACAACTCCATCTGCCAGCGTCCTTCCCTTCCTTCATCTCCTCCAGTTTTTCCAATTGTTCCAACATGATCTGCTTGCTCCCCCATTGAAAGTCTCCTAGTACTCTGCTTTTACCCTCCATGCATTTACTGAGTACCTACTATCCCCCGGGCACTTGAGAGGATACCAGGACGAACATAAACAGACACAGACCCTACCCTCGTGAAGTCTGTGATCACACAAACACATGTAGGATTACACTTGGGGTAAGTGCTTTGAAGAGGTGGTGGAGGGGACTTTGGGAGGCTGTCATTCAGGGACCTGATCTGTCAAAAGGCCAGGAAAAGCTACTCTGAGAAAGTGACTCCTGAACAGAGAACTGAGCTTAGGCAAGGGGAGGGAAATGCGATTCAGGCAGCCATTTGTACTCTGGTACTAATCTTTTGTTGTATCATCGTTTTATTATCATGCTTATCTTCCTTCCTCCCTTGAGTAAAGCTCCTTTAGGCAGGGCCTATTTCTGGCCCATCTTTTTATCCCCTATAAGAGTTAGGACTGAAGTCTACCCAGGGCAGTGAGACTGTTGTCTAAATGGACGGAGGGGACATTGGCTCTCTCTGCAGAACCCCTTGGCACAACACCCCCAGAGCCCCAGGAGCGCTAAGAGGTCACCCTGAGCCCACCTCCAACACCCTCCTTTGTGGTAGACAAGGACCAGCATCACTTCCAGCTTCAGGCCCATTTTTATGTCCGCCCTTGATGAAGGTATCTTCTGGCATTAAGCTGGGGTTTCAGGTGTCCTGCCTTTGAGAGCATGGAGGCAGCCTGTGACCCACAGTTTGGAAGGAGCACCAGGGGGGGTTGTACCAGGACAGTGGGGTTTACTGGGGCCTCCAGGTCCTGTCAGCTTACCGCTTCCCTCTTGCCCACTCTGTTCCTGCCACACAGGCCTGCTTTCCACCCCTCAAATAAACAGGCCTTTGCTGCAGTTCCTTCCGCCAGGAATGCTCTCGTCCTACACCTCCAAGGACTACCTTCTTATCATCATTTAGGTCTCCCTTAAAAGTCCCTTTCCAAGGGCAGCCATGTCTGAGTACCTCAGTTAAAGGAATTCTCTCTTCTTCCCCACTCTATCCCATTGCTTTATGTTCTCTGTAGAACTTACTCCAGGCGAAAAGGACCGCTTCCCAGGTTCATTGCCTGCTGCAATACAGACCCAACTCCAATGTAAGTTCCATGGGGGCAAGAATTTTGTCAAATTGTTCTCTTGGGTTTCCATGTGACTGGAATGGAGAGGTGATCAAAGAACTTAAGAAATGAATGACTGAGTATCCCCACTGAGTAAGTGCCTGGATTCAGGATGAGGATTCGATTGGGATAAATCTACCTTGGGTTTAAGATTCCAGTCTAGGTCCCATTGCTGGTATGAGCACATCTGAGCGCACCACGCCATTTACTACTCCCCCACCTCAATACCCATTTCTATTCACTTCTCTTCAGTCACATCCTCCCCTACAACATGTTAGTTGTTTGCTCTTAGGCAAGCTACTTTCCTTTCCTTTTTTTTTTTTTTTAAGTAATCTCTACACCCAACGTGGTGCTCGAACTCACGATGATGAGATCAAGAGTCAGATGCTCTACCGACTGAGCCAGCCAGGTGCCCCAACTTTGCTTTTTCTAAACTCCAGTTTCCTTTTCTGTAAAATGGGGCTGATGGCTCCTACACACAGAGTGTGGTGGCAAGGGTTAAATGGAAAAGCGTAAGCTAGAGTACTTAGTGCCTCCGCCTTTCTTGTAGCAGGTGCTCCCTAAAGGTTAGCTACAACTGAGGTTTTGTTATCTTCACCACACCTCTCTTTCTCATTCACATTCCTCTGGCTCCCCAGCCTCTCTCTAGCACCCTGTGCGCCTCAGGTCTGCCCACCAGGGGGCCCCACATGCCTCTCTTCCTGCCCTGACGGACCCCGCTGGTGCAGGCAGCTGGCGCCTTACCCCAGTATCTCCCGCCTTCTCTCCTGACAGTTTTGTCACCTCTCCTCAGGTGCTCCCTCTTCGTCCTAATATCTCCGTTTCGTGCCCGCAGTACTCCATTCATTCTACAAATAATTATTGAGCACCTACTACATGCCAGGCTTTGTGCTACATGTTAAGGATACAAGGAGAAAGATCAGGTACCCTCTGTCTTCAAGGAGTGCAGTCTCTCTAGGAGGATGGTGGAGGGGTGGAGAGGCAGAGAGACTGGACTCGGGGGTGGGAAGGCGGAAATCAGACTGCCCTTTGGAACCAGCCCTCTAGCTAGAAAATGGAAGAGTTTCTCCCGGCCAGTCCCTCAGCTCCTCCCTCCAAATACCACAGCTCCTCACATTATCTACTCCCACAACTCATCCGAAATTCTGAACTCAGCTCATCCCCAGCACCTCAGACCCTGTTCCAAACACTTCATCTCTTCACACCAAAGTTTTCAGCCCTCGCCCTGAATGTCCTCAGCCTCTCACCCCAAAATCTCATCCCCAATGCCCAATCCTTCAGAGCTCAGTCCCTCGCTTTAAATTCCTCAGCTCCTCTTTTAAGAAATACTGGTTAAATCTGTGGTTCCTAATCCTTTTTTCAGCTCTTAGACACGGCAGGGATGGGAAAACATTCCCGCTAAGGACAATGGCTGTTGGGAGTAGTTACTGAGGATGGGGCATATCAACTATTCCGTGCACGGTTGTGATCTGATGTGTTTTCCGGGGGAGAGAGGGGCACCCCTCACCAGACCCCCTAGTTTAGAAATTGTTTATTCAAATGTTTTCATTTAAATGTGTCTGCCTGGCTCCGTTGGAAGAGCATGCAACTCTTGATCTCAGGGTCATGAGTTCGAGCTTCACAATGGGTGTAGCAATTACTTAAATAAATAAAACTTCAGAAAGAAACTTAAGTGTTTTCATTTGTCTTTCTCACTCTTTCTTTCTTTTTTTTTAAGATTTTATTTATTCATTTGAGAGAGAGAGCACAAGCAGGGACAGAGGCAGAGGGAGAGGGAGAAGCAGACTCCCCGCTGAGCAGAGAGCCTGACAATGGGCTCGATCCCAGGACCCTGAGATCATGACCTGAGCCCAAGGCAGATGCTCAACCTACTGAGCCACCCAGGCGTCCCTTTCTCACTCTTTCTTATCCCCATTATCATATCTTGTCACTAGTTTCAAATACCTCATCACTAATAATTTTCTCAGAGTCCTTGGCAAGAGGCCATGACCTCATCACCCCTAATTCTCCAAAACTAGCCATAGAATCTTAGAGTTGGAGGGGATTTCAGAAGTCACTGGTCCAGGGAGTTTCAAACTTTTTTTTTTTAAGATTTTATTTATTTGACAGAGAGAGAGGGAGAAGCAGGCTCCCTGCTGAGCAAGGAGACCGATGTGGGACTCGATCCCAGGACCCTGGGATCATGAACCGGGCCGAAGGCAGCCACTTACCCGACTGAGCCACCCAGGCGTCCCTTTTTTTTTTTTTTTTTTTAAGATTTAAGTTTCAAACTTCTTTCGGGGACTTTTTTTAGCCAAGGATTCTTCTTCAACAAAATCTTAAGCAGAACCCCAATATATATGTTGAGCAGCTGCCGAGGCATGACCATGTAACCTATAGGTTTCTGTGGAATACGGATTGAAAACCCCTTATGGGCACAAGACTAAACTGTCTCCAAATTTATTTTACAACATCCCCCAACAAGCAGATTAACTATTCTTTGTTTCCAAGAGTGTCATCCCCCTTGCATTTGAACACCCCACTTTCAATTGCCCCATTTTCCTCAGGTCTGAAGAATAAGTACCTTCACACTGTAAAACTGCATTCCAGGGACACCTGGGTGGCTCAGTTGGTTAAGCGACTGCCTTTGGCTCAGGTCATGATCTTGGAGCCCCGGGATCGATTCCCACATTGGGCTCCCTGCTCAGCAGGGAGTTTGCTTCTCCCTCTGACCTTCCCCCCTCTCTCATGTGCTCTCTCTCTCATTCTCTCTCTCTCAAATAAATAAAATCTTAAAAAAAATAAATAAATAAAACTGCATTCCAAAATTAGGGAGGGAAGCTTCTCACATTCAGAGGGGCAAGTCCCATGGTGTACTTCTTGGAGACTTCGAAGAGAAAGATCGGAAGAATGGCAGAGGGTCCCACCCAGTGGAGCACCTCTGGTGATTACTGGGGCATCGATTTCATGTGTAATCCCCTGTTCCCCGTGCTGCGGGCAGGGCCTGGGTGCTGGTGCTGCCCAGGGGACTGGCTGCAACCGGAACAGTGCAGCTCGAGGACCCCAGGAGGTTGCCATAGATACTGATGCGCAGGGAGCTGGTGAACTCGTTATTATTTATACGTACCTTCCCTCTAATTGCCGTGGGGCAGCTAGAGGTTGTGTGGGTGCTACAGCAATGGGGATCAGGGGTGTGTGTACGAGGGTGTGTATTTGTGCGTGCACACAAAGGTGTCTATAGGCTCCAGATTGCCGCTCTGGCCACCTCAGAGTCTGACCTGTTGACAGTAGTGAGAGAGGGAGAAGCGAGGTAGAAATAGAAAGGAAAAAGGAGAGATTGATTTGAGTTTTGTTTTCATTGTGACATCTAATTTTCCACTTTATTTGGACCTTTCTCAAAATGAGAGGCAGCGCCCAGCACATAGTAGGGAGCAAAATGAGAGGCAGCGCCCAGCACATAGTAGGGAGCAAAATGAGAGGCAGCGCCCAGCACATAGTAGGGAGCAAAATGAGAGGCAGCGCCCAGCACATAGTAGGGAGCAAAATGAGAGGCAGCGCCCAGCACATAGTAGGGAGCAAAATGAGAGGCAGCGCCCAGCACATAGTAGGGAGGTGATAGACATTTGCTGGAAGGCAGTTAGTCCCACTTACACGGCAGTGTGCGTCATCCCCCAGGCTTCCCCCCACTATTTTTCTCATCACTCTTCCTTTTACCCGGAGACTCCGTGCAAAGTGCTTTATATGGTTACCCTCCAAAACCCAGCATAGAGCGCTCACCCTCAGTGGGGAAGATAGCCCCTCTCGCAGTGGGTACCTGGGAGCTGTAGTCCTGATTTTAATTTTTTCCTGGGAGACCCCCTCTGGGGACTTCACAGCAGCCCTAGCTTGTTCTGATCTCCCTCCATCTTCTTCAAGCCACCTTACATTAATGAATATCAAGCTTCAGCATGAGGAGGTGGGGAACCAAGTTGTCCTGAGGGCTCAGGAAGGGCACATTGATGATTAATATGCAGCCCCTATTTCTGGAGTGCAGACTAGCCATCACTTCTGCCTTTAAGGTAGATGACAGGAACTCGGGACTCACTGTCATCCCCACGTATAATCTCATTGCCTTGCCCCACGCTGGGACTCAGAATGCTGCTCTCACCCCAGTGCTTTGAGATAGGAAGTGGCCTTACTCCCCAGCGCCTCACTTCCTGTTGCCCTGGGGAGGGGTGGGGCATGGTGTTCTGTTGCCTCAGCCCTTTCCTCTGGTCCTTGCTGCCGTCCTCCCAGGCAATCTGTTAAAGCTTTTCCTCTCCCATTCCCTTTATCGCCCCCACTGGGCAGTCTGGTTTTCCCCAGCTCCCAGGGCTGTTGGGTGAGGAAAGTAAGGGAGCCTTCCTTGGGAGCTTTGCTCCACCCGCCCCCTCAGGGAGGCAGCCTGGGAGGCTGGGACGCCTCTCAGCTGCCTTCTCAGTGAGCCAGCCTGCTGACAATGGAGGCCTGACTCCCAGTGGGCGTCCTGCTGTAATCCAGACTGAGCTGCAGCAGTTGGCCCAACTCTGTCCTGCCCAGTTGGGGCTGGCCCCTGACTTGGGGTACAGCTGCCTGGGCAGGGCAGGTTGGGAACCCGCCCAGCTTGTTTCTCCTCCACGGAGACAGTCATGTGCCTCAGTCCTACTGTCCTCTGACAGTGGTTACAGAGGAAGGGATGGTAACTCCCCCTGCGGGGGCCCCAAGTCGTCCCTTCATTCCACAAATGTTTACTGAGGGACTGGGGCTAAGTATACAATGGTGAACAGAGGAGGCAGAGGCCCTGCCCTACTGGAGACTTACAGCTTAGTGGGAAGGTAAATATTAAACAAATAATAATAGCTACCTCTGTCCTACTTAGGTGCCTGGAGCTATGCAAAGTGCTTTAAGTGATTTCGCCCATTTAATACTCACAACCCTGTGAGGTAGATACTATTATTCTTCTCAGTTTTCAGATAAACTATTGAAGCAGAGAAAGATTAAGTGACTTGCCCAACATCACACAGCTGGTCAATGAGTTGCCCAGAAATTCAAGCAGGCAGTCTGACATCAGAATTCACTCTTTAGAGTGAATGTGGTTACATTCTAGCTCTACTGCCTCTAATAGCAGTAAATTGAATATATCATGACAAAATGTGATGAGTGCTATAAAATAAAAATACAGGGTGCCCTGCAAGAAAAATGGGGATATTTTTTCTCCTTCCTTCCACTTGCTCTTCTAGCCCACAACCGCACAAAATCTTTTTAATCGTTCCCACTTCATCCCTTTCTTCCTGGCCTGAGAGAAAACATTCTCTTATCGCCAGGGTTGGAGTGCAGGAAGGCAGAGTTCCACCTGCATCCTTGGCCCTGGCCTGGTCTCCCTGAACAAACCATGCCTGAAGGGTTTTATCTAATAATGGCCCTGATGCTTACACAAGTCTAGACTGTCCGCTTCCAGAGGGAAGGCTGTTGAGAGAACTGGCTCTGCACAGGCTGGGGGCGCCTCCCCCGTGTGCAGTCTGACAGCGGACTTTTTGACCTTGGCCCTCTCTCCACATCGTGTGAGCCGGGCTGGGGGCTAAGGACGGCTAGAAAACTCGGTGGTCCAGACCCCACCACACTCCCAACACACGCACATTCCGAGCCCTTGCACGTCCACCCTGGGACAAACAAACCCACAGGTCGTGAGGCTTTCAGCTGCCTTCGGGTGGCCCGGGGCTGGGACCCCACCCCCGCCCCCTGCTACCCCGAGCGCGCGGCGCAGCCCGGGCGGCTCCCGGGGCGGGGCGGAGCCGACGGCAGAAGGCCCCTCCCCGGGGGCGGTCCGGGGGCCGGGCGGGGGGCCGGCGGGGCTGGGGGCGGGGCAGGCGGGCGGGCGCGGGGGTGTCCCTCCCTCCCTCGCTCTCCCCGGTAAAGTCTCGCGGTGCTGCCGGGCTCAGCCCCGTCTCCTCCTCTTGCTCCCTCGGCCGGGCGGCGGTGACTGTGCACCGACGTCGGCGCGGGCTGCACCGCCGCGTCCGCCCGCCCGCCAGCATGGCCACCACAGCCACCTGCACCCGCTTCACCGACGACTATCAGCTCTTCGAGGAGCTCGGCAAGTACGACCCGCCCGCCTCCCGCCGCGGCCCCCCACCCTGTCCCTGCCGCCCGGGCGCTATGCGGCTCCTCGCCCCGCCCCCCGGCCCTGCACCGGCCGCTGCAGCGCCCCCTCGGCCCGCCCCACCCCCAGCCTTTCCCGCCCGCCGCCTCCGGGGCCCCCTCACCCCCAGCTCCGTGCCCCGCAGCCCCCTCCGCGCCCTGCAGCAGCTGCCCGGGCTGCTGCACACCGCGCTGCCGCGGGGACTGCAGCCCCCGGACCGCTCCTGGGCGCCCTCCAGCCCCGCCCCTCCCTCACCCTTCAGGCGCCCCCCATTCTGACCCCGCTTGCTCGCCGCGCCCCCTCCTCACCCTGCTTGGGAGCTCACTCAGCACCCTGTCCCATGTCCCACGCTCCTGGCACTCTGGACCCTCCCCGGCCCTGCAGCTCCAACCCCGCTGCGGTGCCCGAGTGTGGGGGGATGTTTGGTGCCCGGCCCCGCCCCCCGCTACTGATGCTTTCAGGATCCCAGCCCCGCTGCTGGGCAGTGCTGCAGCACCCCCTTGTCCCCTCCCCCTATCCCTGCAGTGGTCCCGGGAGCCGCGCGCCGCAGCCGCAGCATCCCCCTCCCCTCTGCACTGAGCTGGCCGCTGCAGCAGCCCCGGCCCCCCCACCCCCACCCGCGGCGCCGAGCCCGGCCACTGCAGCCCCCGCCCTGCCCGCCCCCCTAGACGTTTCCAGAGCTAGAGAGTGCGAGCTCCCATTTGGGGGGAAAGTAGTGGAAAAAATCATGGGGTAGGGGAGCTGTTGATGTCTGAGACCTACAACTGGATCCTCTCTTTCCCTGCTGTCAGTTGAGCCAGGGATGCAGTGGGATGAAGCCGGTTGTGGGGGGTTTGAGCCTCACTTTCCTCACCTACCCCCATGATTGAGTGAGATCTCCTTCTCCGAGTCATACCCTCTTCCTAATCTCTCCTTCTCCTACCCTCAACTATTCCCGCTGAGAGAAGGGCAGGGTCTCTGTCCCTTCTCCTCGTTCTCTTGGCCGGTACTGCGGGGCTGTCCGGGAGATGCAGCAGGTGTGTGTTTTAAGCATTGCCCACCAGCTCCTGATGTACAGCCTGAGGTTGGGGCTGTTGCTTTGTCCAGCGAAGTAGATGTGGGGGGTGGGATGGGGTGGTCCTCCACCCACATCCGTTCAGTGTCGTGCAGTGGCCACATCCTTCTGCCCCAGGTTAGAAGGTGATGGTCACTTCGCTGGTGTGTATGATTTTGACTAAAGGGCTGGTGACGGGAGCATCGCTGTTCTCAGACCTGAAAGCGTGTCTGTGTCACTCTGCTCTGCTCCGTGTCCCAGTTCTTTCCCCCTTCTCCCTCCAGGGGTGCTTTCTCTGTGGTCCGCAGGTGTGTGAAGAAAACCTCCACGCAAGAGTACGCAGCAAAAATCATCAACACCAAGAAGTTATCTGCCCGGGGTGAGTGTTCCCCCATCTTGGCCTCTCCCTAGGCTGCCTCCAAGGGCTATAGCTTCTGAAGATGCACCAGGAATTGGGAGTTGTGTATTTTAGCCCCTGCAGAAGAATTGGAATTTCAGGGTTGGTTGACTTGGAAGCCAGGCAAGGAGTTGCATGGGGAACCAGAAGTGCTCAGGTAGAAAAGAATGAAAAAGATGTAAGACATGTAGGTAACTACAGGGAGGAGTGGTACCTGAAGGCTCAAGGGAGTTTGGTTTTTAAGGGAGGCGACATGGGGAGTGATGGGGGCATGGAACAGAGAGCTCTTAATTTGGAGTCTCTGTGTTGCGGGCAGTGGGCAGCCGATCCAGGCCTGTCCTGGTCCCTGCCCCTGTGGTGACTTAGGATGGAAATGCAGTAAGTGAACAGCTCTGACAAATCCAGCCTCCCCCTGCCCACCAGGCGGCAGAACAGACTCCCAAGGGAAGGGAATCTGTAAACATCAGGGGAGGCTGCTGCTGGCGAGGGCTTCTCGGGAACAGATCCTACCAGATGAACTTGATTGCTTTTTTGATCAAATTACAAAGTTGGTGGTGCAGCAGCAGATGCAGCCTGTCCTGGGTGGAGGGTGATGCCTCATGGTCTGGAAATCTCAGTGGCCTGGTCTGGGTAGGAGCAGCATTGCCTCCACGTCCGAGGATTGTGAAGGCCCAGGCCTTGGAGCCTTACTTGTGAGGTCCTCCCAAGTATCTGAGGCCAGGAGGGTGAGGCCCTGTCTTTGTCTTTCACACCTCGAACCTACACTCCCTGAACCTTGTATTGGGTGCTTGCCAGACTCACCTCCTCTGATAGGTATAGACCCAGCAGTGTGTGCAGTGCTCTGTGAACAGGTCCGGTGAGTACAGAGGTATGTGGATGGGTCATCATTGAGGGCTGTGGGGTGCAGCAGGGGACAAAGGTTTTTAGACCCAGAGAAAGGAGTTAGTCGGGGGCAATAGGATGCCCACACATGGATTAGGAGCCAGGACCGATGCCCTGGGGAAGGTGAGGGCTGTGGCTAGTAGTGAACCAGGCGACGCTGGGGTGAGAGCTGTAGTTGATGTCCCTGAGCATCAGAGAAGCTATTAAATTCCACGGAGATGACAGTGGGCTCCTGTCATGTGTCCAGTTGTTCTGGGACCTATTTAGCAAGGCTGTGTCTGCCTCCTGGCTGGGAGGGTTTCTCTTCATCCCCACAAACAGGGCTTGTCTTTCTGTCTCCCTCCCAGCCTCCATCTTTTGCTGTTCCTCTACGTTGGCTATAAAGTTGACTTATTTGTTTGTTTTCTTTCTCTCTGGGTACCTTGAGTCGGAGGCGACGGTTGCCATAGAGATATGTGGGCAGTCAGATGCCCTCCTCCCCTGGGGTAGGGGGATGACACAGTGGGCTGGGCTCTTTGGCAGACATCCTGTGGCCAAGGGTGCAGGGTGCAGGCAGGGACGGCAGCTCAAGAGTGGATACCTCCCTGTGCCCACACAGCAGAGCCCTGGTGCATCAGAAATGGGGCTGGTGTCTGGTGTCTCCAGTTAATGATGCAATGCTTCGTGCTCCTCATCTCACCAGTGTCCTCTGACCCAGGGGTGAGGGAGGGAGGGACGCTGGGAGCCACACTCTGAGATGTGAGGATTGCTGTCTTGGTGACTTTGTGGAGCTGCCTGCCTTCGGCTGTCATTCTCTTCTCCTTCCGTACCCACCTGAACTTCCCTGGCCTGTGTCATCATGTCCCATTCCCTTCCTCACCTCCTTTAAACCCGGCCTTGTCTTTTCCAACTGACATCTTTCTTTCCCTGCCCAAATTGGATGAGGTTTGATTTCTCTTCGATTTTTTTTTTTTTTTTTTTTTTTTTGTCCCTTAAGGAAAGGATTCTTGTGTAAGATCATATGTTTCAGACATCAACTCCCCCTCTTTCGAGATGGTTATGCCAAGACTGGGGCTCTGTTGTGTGGCTTGCGTACCAGGTTAACTTAGGGACAGAGGCTTGGTCCTGGCTGACGGGCACAGATGCCAACAAGAGGGGTCAGGAATCTGTCAGTGCCAGTATGGTTCGGAGGTGGGAGAGTGGGAGGGTGTTGTCTTGGAGATGGAGGGACCAAGCTGGGGGCTGTGCTGTAGGTTTGGGCACAGGGGATGTGAGCTCCTGGAGAGTTGGGCCAGGGTGCCCACTAGGCTGGTGCCCTTGGGGTTAGGGAGTGAAGGCCCGTGGCTACCCTGCAGCCTCTCGGTTTACGCTGTATATTTTATAAAGGTGCAGCAGCTGGGGCTGGGTTTCACTCTTCGCTGTCTGTCTGTCTAGGGCTCCGCAGGTGTTGGATTTCTGTGTCCAGGAATGTGGTGGGCCCACCAGGGTCATCCATGAGGGTCTGAAGGGGCTTGCCCTGTTTGCTGAGTCTCTCTGCCTGTGTTCTTTCTTGTTTGTGATTTTCCGTGCTGCGAATCAAAAGGAAAGAAAAGGGTATCAAGCTGCTTCTCCTGGGCATCTGCAGTGAAGTGCTCAGGAGGCGTGGGGAGAGATCACCTGGTCTTACGGGGGGATTGGATCTGGGTGGGAATCCTTTTACTCCGTTGTTTCTTGTCATTGTGGCCTCAGAGGCCCACGTTTGTTGCTGTGTTACAAGGTAGGGAGTTTGTGTGGCTGTGCATTGAGCACCGTCTTTGTCTGCAGGCCTGTCTACATAAAGTCACTGAAAGTCATATAACGTCACTCCCTCTGCTTGGAACAGTGATAGGTGTGGAGTTGGGGCTCTTAAGGGAGCCCGTGGTTCCAAGCTTAGCTCTCCACTAGGCTGAAGGAGGCATTTAAAATAGGCTTGGATGCAGGAGCTAGTGGGCCAGGTGATGGCAATGATAAGTCGTTATTTTAAGATTTAAGAGCACCCCCCCCCAAGGAGCCTGAGCCCTTATGTCTTTTTTTATTTTTAAATCTTCAGATTCCCTTCTTATCTTTATTCATATGCATATAGATTTTCACCTCGTGGAGCATAACATTTTATATCCTGCTCTCTTGCTTACATCCAAAGCGTTTCCCCATATTGCTATAGTTGAAGGGCAAATGGTCCTTTATTCTTCCGTAGTTTAGGATTTATCCTTGGAACAGTTGGCCTCATAAGGAACCTTTGTATTTGGACCATTTATCTGGACTCCAGTTGCTTTTACTACATGGACACTTGGCCTTACTAAGAGATGCTACCAGAAACAATATTTTCAAATATGTTACAGCGCTTGCTATTTATTTATTAATCTGTGTACCCTATGTGAAGAAGTTTCTATTGAGGCTAAATGTAAGCAAAAGCTTGCTTCTTCCTGAGGACCTGGGAGGTAAAGGGTAGGGACCATATCTATTTCTTTACCTCTGTGTGGGCAGGCCCCAGCAAAGTGCCTGACATATACCTAGCCTATACATGTCGAATGAATGGATTCAGAGGACTACATAACCAGTCATGGTCGTTTCTTGGCTTTGGCTCTCAGAAAACTCAGAGCCGACTTGTAGGAACCCTCGTACCCTGGTGCTGGCTTGGGTTCCCCCTTTCTGATCCAGAGCCAGGCTGCAGGCCTGACACGGCTGTTGGGGAGGACACATGAGGTTAAAGACCTGTGCTTGGGGCATATATAGCAGGTGGGAGATGTAGGAACACAGTGTAGCTTATGATTCTTTCTTCCCTGTCAGTAATGGCCTTATAGGGCAATGTTGGGACTTCCTCTCAGCAGTGATTTTCAATTTTAGTGTGCATATGGATCACCTGAGTACTGGTTAAAAAACACAGATTCCTGGGCTTTATCCACAGGAGGTCTGGCATTGGGCCCCAGAATCTATACTTTAAACAAGTATAGTGAATTTATGGGCCCTAGTGAATTTCATGCCGGTGGTCCCCCAGCCACGGTTTAAGAAACGCCATCTAAAATCAGCAAACGCACCAGCGGTAACTCTTGTCATGTTCTCTGAGATTTCCCAGACAAACCTTGGCCCAGCCTTCTCCAGGTGGCATCTCTGCTGGTATGTGGCCATCTGTACCCATGGGCTTTTCTGTGATTAGGGGCCTCCTTCTGAGCCCCCAGACTGGGGCGTCAGCCTGTGTCCAAGGCTGTGGCGGAGCTGAGTGCCTGAGGTTGTGGCATGTTGGCCACCAGAAGGGCAAAGCCTGTCCCTTTCTGGGTCCAGCTGGCCCTGGGGACTGAAATCAGATCCCCCTGGGTGGTGCCAGCTGTAAGTCCCCACCCCCTTAGTGTTGGCCTGAGTAGCCCCCATGACATTTGTGTCCCCTGTGGTATCTCCAAGTAAGACTTTCCTGTTAAGGATCTGGGTGAAGCGAGGGGAGGCAGGGAGGGGAGGGTGAAGCAGCAGTGCAGGGCTGGGGGTGGGGGGGACATGGGGCGGGGGGAGGAAGAGCGATCTATGCAGCGCTGGAACGCTGGGCCTCTGCTGCTTGAGGAGGCATTTAAGGAGGTTGTATACAAAACTGTGCTTTCCTCCTGAGGATAATAGGCCAGTCAGTTTCTGTTGACAGAGAAATGGGCATCCTGTATATAAATGACTGAGCTTCCACTGACTTGTTCCCCTAAGTAGATGAGAAAGCAGCCTGGAGGTCCCTTCTCTGCCAAAGGCTTTTGCTGGGCCGATCTTGTCATACAGTCAAGCTGTGAGCTATGTGACTTAATTCGTACAACACTGGCCCGTCACCCTGCCATCCCACCCACCTTCCCAGAATGACTTTGGGTTCTGGCCTCATGGGGTGGGGATGGAGGTTGGAAGGTGGCCCCATCCTTGCTCTCTCCCTGCTGCTTGCCCTGGTCTCTTGTCAGAAGCTGTGCTCCAAGCGTCAGGGCTATGCTGAAACCGTACAGGTGAATGGCTGACCCCTCTCTCTGCTGAGGCTAGAGACAGGCAAGGGGAAGAGTGGGTATGACAGGCTCCTGCCCCCAGCTCTGTGCTTGCTCTCTGGACAGCCTTGGCAGGCCGACAGGGGCCTGATCCCATGGGTGCCAAAAGGGTGATGACAGGAAGGGATGGGCACTTTGCACCTCTTGAGTGCCTCTTGGCAGAAGCCTTTTGTCATCTGCCCATGGTCAGAAAGATCTGTCCCAGGGTCAGTGGGGAAACCAAGGCACAAAAGGTTGGTTGGTTTATTTTTGAGCTGTAGGTATGCCAGTGATTTTGCCAGTGCTCAGACCCCAGCATCCTCAAGCAGTATGGTCTTCACCTACCCCGTGGCTCCTCCCTTGAAAACATAGATTCTGGGCATTTTGTTCCTGTGATACGTGCTGATATCCACACCTCCATCTAGGCCCAGAGCTCTAAGCCTGGTGGAGCAAATCCCTCTGGTTTGCTGGCTGGGGCCTCGCTCTCATCTGTACCAGCTCTCTGGGTACAGACCCCTCTGTGGTGGGGATATTTCCAGCCACCCCCTCCCCCCCAGCACCGTCTCTACTTCCTGGGTCCTATCAGCAGCAGCTTCCCATCTGCTCCCCTCTTTTCTCCTCCCTCTCTTTCCCCTCCCCCCCGCTTGCTGCTGCCCTGGGAGGAGCTATTTTTAGGGGCTGCTTCCTGGGATGTTTTACTTGGGGCTGGTTACCATGAAGGAAATGTCACCAAAACAGTGGGCAAAGGCTGCAGGCACCCAGATCCCTGCTGGGGGCATGGAGAACTCAGCAGCTGACCCGGTTCTGGCCCGGAGAGAATCCAGAGTGTCCAGAGGCTGAGCCCTGCCTTCTTGGAGCTTGCAAGTGACCCCATGGGGATTTTCTCCATCTAAGCTGGTTTGGGAGACTTTGGTTATGGGGCACTTGTTGGTGCCTCTCTCCTCTCCCTCCTTAGTTAAAGCTTCTCTTAGGACACAGAGGCCACAGTGGGACCTGGGTCTTTGTGTGAGCTGCTTGAGCTTTGTGTGAGCAGGTCCTGGTGAGAGCTGCTTGAGTGAGGACCGAAGAGAAAAGGAGGTTGCCAGGTTCAGGGACAGAGCCTGGGGGGCTGATGTGAGGACGTTTCGGGCCCCATCCCACTGTACTCACAGCACGCGGCTGGTCCCGGGTGTGTGAGCATGAAGGAATTCCAAGCTGTGACCCCTGCGCAGACATGGTGGATGGACTTTGCTCTTAATTGGAGACTCTTTGCACCTTTGGAGTGAGATTCAAAGAGGAAGGGTTGTGGCATCGCAGTGTCACGATGAGGTAAATGGGATTGTGGCCTGGGATTCCCACTAGTCAGCGCCCAAGGCCAGGGGCTGTTTATAAGCAGCTGGAAATGTGGATTATGACACCAAATCCCTATGGTACCCTTGTTCCTTCTCCTCGGAGTGAGGCCCCGGGGGCCAGACGGAGGCCTCTGCCACTTGGGAAGGACGAGGAGGGCAGCAAGAGGAGATGCTCCACTTGGAGCATCTGAAATTGGGCTGTAGGAAGCTGTAGGCATCTTCTCATCATTCATGTCAGGATCACAGGCACAGACCCTTGAAATACTCTTTGGAAAGTCCAAGGTGTCATCAGGATTGGAACTTGGGGAGGGTCCTCATAGCCGGAGTAGGGCCCTGTGTGTTCTTTCCCGTCACAGAGGGTGGTGTATTTAGGTGGCAAGTAGAGTCTTATGTGAAGCTAGCCCTGGCATTTGTGGTTTTAGGGAAATGTCGCTAAATCAGTCATGTCCCTACAAGGCCATGGAGGACCAGGGGCCAGCCTTCCCTGGCCCCTGGTCCTGTGGGGGGGAAGGCAAGTGCATTTGGAGTAGGCTTCTCGTTTGGATTGAGGGGAGAGGTGGTTCTAGAACCCTGCCTCCCCTTTGCTACATGCTGTCTCCTCATTGCTTCCTCTTTTCTGCCTCCCTTGGCACTGACTCTCTGGTCACTCTTTGCCACTCTTCCTGTGATGGGTACTTGGCCTGGACCAAGGCTTGAAGTGCTTGGGCCACAGGCAGGAGAGGCAAGGCCTCCACGGATGCTTGTTTCTCGGGCCTGGCTCCACACTGGGTGGGCTGTCGGGGAAGGCCCAGGCAGGTCCCTGATAACGGCCACTTCTGCTTTCTGCTCCTGTTGCTACCTCTGCTACTGAGGGGGAAAACCTTGCAGAGAGATGTGGTTGGAGCTGGGCTGAAGGTTGGCCAGGGTGGGTCTGTCCATGGCAGTAGTACACAGGCAGGCAGGAAGTGGCCCTGTGCAGAAGCGGGAAGTGGCTGTTGTCAAACAGGAAGGGGGGGGCTGGGCCACGTGAGGAGGCGGGGAATAGCCCAGTTGAAAGGTGGGTGGGAAGAGGGTCAGCCTCTGAAGGCCTCGGAACAGCGAGCTCAGGGGTCCGTGGAAGGAAGGGTGACTCGAGGGAGAAGGCCATCTTTGGGACAAAAGCACCAGCTGTTGTGTTACCACCTCAGGATGCCCAGGCAGGCCCCTCGTGCTGCTCCTGTGGACTGAATCAGTTCAGTGGCTTCACCCCTTTTGGGGTTGTGATGCTGTGCTTTAGCCGAGACAGCCCTTGCAGTTGGGGAAGATACTCCACAAACCATATTTGTTCCTGAAATGCCACTGCTGCTGCTGGGGTGGAGCCCTCTGCTTTTTTCCCCGGACCAGGCCCGGTCCCCGAAGGGCCTCCAGGACAGGAGGTGTGTGGGGGAAAGAGGCAGGAGACAAGCGCGGGGAGCCTGGGGCGGTGGCCCGCGGTGCCCGGCGTAAGGACGCAGGGAGAGTACGGTAGGCAGAAACCACATGGCTCGTTGAGCAGAGCTTCTGGACGGCAGGACGCCACCGCCTCCAAGGGTGAGGCCGAGGAAGAGGGGGGATCCCGCAGGCAGTGGCACGGCTAGGCTGTCCTCTCTCTGAGAAGCCCCTGTTGCTCTCCTTTCCCCAGGGCGGGCCCCACCCAAAGCAGCAGCTTTGGTACTTCCAGCCCAGAGGGAATACCTCCCCCTCAGGAGGGCTGTGGCGGAGCCAAGTCAGAGGGCTCTGCTGGTGTGCTGTGGACTCTAGCCGGACTCTGGGTCCGACTCGCTCAATGTCTTTGGCTCAGGTTCTCCCCGTGTGCCGGGCACTGTACTGAGCATTTACCCAGTTACTGCATTTAATCCGCAGAGAGCCCTGCCTCCGTTTTCAGAGTGAGGAAACTTCCCCAGGATATGTGCCTGGCTCCTCTTGTCACCTCCTTCAGGTCCCAATCAAACGTCACTTCCTTGCTGAGGCTTTTCCATGACCGTCCTATTTAAATGTATACTGTTCCTTTTCCCTGCTTTATTTTCCCACATTTTGCACTTGCCATGACATTTCATGTGCCATTCCCCTTCTTCTTGTCTGTCCCTCCCCCGCTCCCAGCCCCACTAGAATATCACCTCCACGAAGGCAGGGATTTTTGTCTTGTTTTGTTCACTGCTGTAGCCATAACTTTCAGAACAGTGTATTTGAATGAATGAATGAGGCGCAGATGGATTTAATAACTCACCTGCCATAGCCATGCTCGGACTCAACCCAGGGCTGTCTGACTCCAAAACTGTTGTGTTCATGGATGGAGTACACACTAAGGATCAGCACGAAGACTAAGGAGCAGCCTGGGATTCAGAGAAGACATGGGGACTCGGCTCCTTAGAGACAGGGTTGAATTAAGTGGCTAACAAGGACCCTCTGGACACTGGGCAGCTCCTTTGAGGAGCTGGAAGTCTGAATCTGTGTCTCTCCTCTCCCTGTTCTGAGTCACTGGTAAAGCCAGAGCACCCTTATTTTTAGTGCTGTTACTCTTGTGGGACTGTAACCATTAGCCAGTAAGAGACTTAAGGGAGGAGATAAGCATTAATCTTCCAGGCCTTCCCCTCAGCAGACACCTCTGCATTGCAAGATGCTGTTCTCCTGCCTCTGCCTGGGCAGCCAAGCCCAAGGGTTGTGGGTCAGAGGGCGGCGAGGTGAGTGGTCAGAGGGCGGAATCTTTGGGGCTGGTTCCAGGAGCTGGGAGGAAGGCGGGGTAGCCCTGACATCTTCCCGGCCAGATCTGGAAGAAGCAAGCCCCCCTGCCACTGGGCAGAGCTAGCACTACTTCCTCAACTACCTCCAGGGTGGGCAGGTCCCTGGGACCGATGGATCCCAGGTGATGTGGGACTGTGGAGTCACCTGTGGTTCTCTGGCTGCATCCTGGTCAGTGCTAATGCCAAACTGAGGATGGAAAGGAGGACCTGACCCAGATCTTTGGGCAGCTGGGGTGGATTAGCTGGGTAGCAGGAACTAATCTCTGTCTGTCCCCACCTCCTTCTTGCACAAAGCAGAGCTGTTGCTAGAGGGAAAGTTTAGGACAAAATGGGGGGTGATTGGTGAAACAACAAATGTGAATTCGTTTTAGTCTGTAATCCCTGTGTTATCTCAGACTACATTATTTTGGCAGGCCTGGGTTGGAATCCCAGTTCTTTCCCTTTCCTGCTGCAGGATCTCGGGCGAGTTATTTAACTTCTCTGGGCTTCAGTTTCATTATCTGTGAAAAGGTGACAGTGATAGCACCTCCCTGGTAGGATGGTTGTGGGGGTCATAGGGAGCTCTACAGAGGCTCTTGCTGTTGGGCTGGAGGTGGGGTGGACAGAAACCCCTACCAAGGGAGGCAGGAATTGCTTGGCAGGTGTGGATGTGAAGGCACCTGCCCAGACCTGGAGGAATGCCTCCCAAAGCCCGGAGTCTTTACTAGCTGTCCTCACTTTATCCTGTCATCATTGCATAGTGATGGAGAAAGGGCTCTAGGCTCAGACTGCCTGCCTCCACTGCCTGGGACCTTGGGGTGGGTTACTTCAACTTTTCAAGCCTCAGTTTCCTCATTTATCATGTAATGGAGTTCATCAGATCCTTTACTTCACAGGGTCTCGGTGAGGGTGAAGGAAGATAACCCATGCCTCTGCCTGGCATATAGTGAGTCCTCAGTAAATAATGGTTGTTACTACCATTGGTGTTATTGATAAACCGATACGAAGCCCCTGTCAAGGCAGGAACTCTAGGATAGGAAGCGTCACTCAGAGAGGTCCCACCCTTTGAAGAGCTTGGGACCAGAAGATACTGGACATAATGTACGATGTGAAAATTCTAAGAAGTGCAGCGGAAGATGGGGGTATGCTCACAGAGAAAAGAAGTCACATCTGCCAGGAGGAACAGGGGAGACTTTGTGAAGGAGGGGACTGTTGCAGCAGGTAGAGGGGGGAGGGCTGCTAATCCGCCTTGCTTTGAGTGGTAGCATCCTCTCTTTCTACTTCCTGGAGCTCTGCCTTCCTGTGGAAGGAACTGACCAATGCAGCTTGCTTGTACCTGGGGACTCCTGGATTTGGGTCCTTTCACCAAAACCGAGTAACCCCAGTGCCTGAGTGCCAAGAGGTGAGCATTCACAGTGGGCTGTGGCCAGGAGGATCCTGGGAAGAAGCAGGATTACTGCAAAGTGGGCATCATAATAGTGCCAGCCTCATAGAGTGGTTATGAGAATAAATTAAAAGATGTTTGTACCTGGTGTAGAAGTAAGCTCTCGAGGAATGTTAGCTCTGCTTATCATTTTGTCAGATCATTATCATCTTCATCATCATCTTGGTTGTCAGCATCATTATGTTTCAGGGATACTGTGAAGACTAAATCAGAGAATATTTGCAAAATTCCTAGCACGGTGCCTGGTTCTATAGTGGGTGTTCAATAAAACTTAGTTATTGGTAGTATCTCTATCAAGGAAGAGATTCTGGACGCCCTGGCCCAGTGAAATCCCTGCTGTAGCGAAAAGGGTACCAGAGTTGTAGTCGAAGACCTGGATTCAAGTCCTGACTCTGCCTCACTGACTTGAGAGACTTCCTAGGGCATTTCCTCATTTGAAAAAAGTCATAATACCTGCCTCTAGGATTGCCGTGACTTGCTGCATTAATTCAGCAAATTAGTAAAAAGTGCATAGTTGGTACCTAATCATTGAAGGACTATGAATAGCCAGGTGGCCACAAATAGAACGGATGGCTGATGGTTTTTGTTTTCTCTCTTCTGCTTTTAGATCACCAGAAACTAGAACGTGAGGCCCGGATATGCCGACTTTTGAAACATCCAAACATTGGTAAGCACCTTCGCTCGGGGTAATTCTTGGGCATCTGGTAGAAGGTAGGGAGAACAGAGATCCACTGCTTTTGTGTCTGAAACCAGTTCTGTCCCTGGACCTTTGCCTGGTGTAATTTTTTTTTTTTTTTTTTTTTTTTTGGTCCAAGTGGGATAGCAGTTGTGTCTTGCTCAGAATGCTGGGGCCTTCTGCTCTAGAGACCTGAGGGTCTCCATCCCCATAGTGCCATTTCAGGGCCAGGATAGGAGGTACTAGAACAGGTTTCGGACTCCCTTTCTTCCCCTTCTCCTTCCGTCTTTGGGCTGAGGTCCAGGTCCCGCAGCGTGTGAGACTCCGGGCTAGTAGCCTGCCAGCATCCCTCACCAGGGGCCTTCCACAGCCATCATAAAAGGGTCCGGATTTTGTTTCTGGACTTGAAAGAGTTTTGTTCCTGTTACGGTGTCGTGTGTACTCTGGGGGTTTCCATGGTGCTCCCGTTTGTATTCCCCAGAGCTAGGAAAGCAAGCTGCCCACCCGCCTGGCTTCTCTGGAGAAGGGAAGGCAGGAGCCACTCTCATGGGGAAGGAGAAAAAATTGAGAGGATTTCTCCCTGCTCCCACCCTGACTTGGGGGACAAGAGCACATTGTTGGTTGTTCTAAAGCCTGAGGAGGTTTGCCTGCCACAACCCACTCCAGCTCAGTTTTACATTGTTCAGCTGAAATAGTCTTTGCCAGAAGCGTTGGCCCTGATTTGGTGCTTCTCACAGAGGGGATAGAAACCGGGCTGGCTGCAGTGTCTGAGCAGAAACCCCAGTCTTGACTTGAGGCAGAGCAGGGAGCATCTCCTAGGTTTTTCCCTGAAAGCCCTGAGTCATCACAAAGAACAACACGTGTTCTTTGCTCCTCAGGCATGGCCTAAATATCGGGGCTCCCACAGTGCCCTGGAGGCCGCCCGCTCTGCTCTGTTGGCGGCCAGGGCTGGGAGGTGACTTGCTGAAGCCTGATGCTTCTTCCGGAGCTACCCAGCCTCTGGTCTGCCAGACCTTAGGCTGGAAAGCTTAACGTGAGCTCTTAACGTGGGAGAGCTGAGGTCGTCCTCCAGTCCAAGGGGAGAGAAGTAGCTCTGAGCTAACCAGAACTCCAGCCATGCAGGGCTTTACAGATCGCAGTCGGCAGCTTGGATTACACCCGGAGCGGATTGGCATAGCCGATGCTCAGCTCTGCCGGTGCGGTGTGTCCCACCGAGCCAGCACCTCTCAGCTGACGGGTCCCGGGCTTAGAACTCCTGGAGCTCCCTGTGTGAGCTCCGAAGTCAGACGCTCACCGGCAAACAGCACAGTGGGGAGCAACGTGTCACCTTGGGTAGGAGAGACAATGAGAGGAGCGCCGAGCAGCAGTTGCAAATTCGGGCATGTTTTGTTTGGCCAGCTCAGTGGTCTAAAAATATTTTATTATTTGCCAGTATTTAAAAACGAGATTTTGCATTTTGGGGAAAAAAAAATTCTGTTTCCCAGTTTCGCGAATCAGACATCGGGGCTCTGCTGAGGCCACATCTATATGCGGCCAGAATCAGCTAGGGCTGGGCAGTGGCTGCCCCCCAAAGTCTCCTGGCCAACCGTCCTTTGCCATCTCCTTTGTTACCTTATGTTTGCACTGCCTACCTGGTCCCTGGAGGCTTTTGAGCTTATGACCTCTAACCTAGAAGTTCCAGAACAGAAAGAAAAAGCATGTGGGTAACTAGAGTCATCCACAAGCACGGGAGCATTTTAATGTTCCAGCCCCAGGTCTCAGGATCTGAGGACAGCAACTTCTTTCCCTTATGCTACTCGTGACCAGCTCGTAGAGTTGTTCTCATGCCAGGAGGAGCATAAAAGGTGGGGTGGGCAATGCAGGAGGCAGAACCACATCTGCATCATCTGTAGCACAGACTTGATCGACCCTGGAAGGGTTGGGGTAGATGAAGACAGTTGAGAAATGACCAGGAAGGACAGAAATGGGATTCTAGCTGAAAACAGTCATACCCTTCTTTTTATGCCTTTCTAGAAATTAAATATATACTTTTGACTTTTTTTTTTAAGATTTTATTTATTTATTTGAGAGAGAGAGAATGAGAGACAGAGAGCACGAGAGGGAAGAGGGTCAGAGGGAGAAGCAGACTCCCCGCTGAGCAGGGAGCCCGATGCGGGACTCGATCCCGGGACTCCAGGATCATGACCTGAGCTGAAGGCAGTCGTTTAACCAACTGAGCCACCCAGGCACCCAATATACTTTTGACTTTTTGACCTACTCGGTTTGGTAGCTCTTTCCTTTTTAATCACCTGCCCCCAGCTTGACCTGGGGTCCTAGCAGTTGGGGGACTGCCTACGCGAGTCGTCCACCTTGTTAGGGGCCCCGTGAGATCCAAGCCAGGCCAGGCCAGGCACACTCACTTCATCAGCATCTGATTGCCTAGAACTGTGCTTCATTTCACAACTGCTCCCAGATCTTGAGGGATGTTGGTCTGGGGCCTTATTCTGGGATCAAGAGCAGCGAGAGGGAAGGGTGAGTCAGGACTGTGTCCTGGGAGAGCTGGCTGGCCGGGCTCTCTGGCTTCCGGTGGGAACCAGGCTCCTGGAGACGTGGTGGGGCGGTAGATCCAGGAGGCTGAGGTTGCCATGGATCCTGATCTGGCTTGTGGCAGAGAGGAGGCCGTTTTGTGCCCTAATTCACTATTCTTCCCCTCTCTTCGCTGCCCTGTCCTTCAGAGTTGTGGCCCCTTTCACTCCAGCCTCTTTAACTCCATCCCGTGGGGATACAAGTGGACCAGCCCAAGAGTGGCGCAGAGTTGAGGAAGCTGAGAACAGAGAGTACATGGTCCCCCTCTGGCTGCTGTACTTGAACTCAGAAGGATTTTTGGTGCAAGGAGCCAGGCATCCCCAGTTTTCTTCCCTAACAGATAATTCTATTCCAGGAGTTAAAAAGCCTGCTGGAAGAGCGAATGCTCATGCAAAGTGTGGGGTCTGGGTGACAGCAATGTGTCAGTGTAGGTTCATCGATTGTAACAAGTGTGCCGGGCTGGTAGGGGATGCTGATGGTAGGTGAGGCCATGCGTGTGGGGGCAGGTGGTGTGTGGATGCTTTCTGGACTTCCTACTCAGTTTTGCTATGAACCCTAAACTCAAAAAAATAAAGTTTATTGATGAAAAAAAAAAAAAGCCTGTTGGTTATGAGGCATTCTGCAGAACCTGAAACAGCTTTGGGAGAGTGGCCAGAGGTGTGGAGTGAAGAGGAGGGGCCAGTAGTCGTCCAGTCTGCAGGCTGAATGGAGCGTGTTCTACCTGTGATCTGCTTGCTCCCTGCTCTAAATTTCTCTAATGAATAGACTCTGTCTTCCTTCGTGCTGAGCTGCCCCAGCAGGTTCAATCACAGTCTGGCGTGATGGTTTAGAGCAGCACTACTGAAACTTTTATGTGCTCAGGAATCACCGAGGGATCGTGTGAAACTCAGGGTCTGATTCAGAAGGTCTGGGGTGTACCTGAGCTTCCTTGGGAGTGTGGTCTCCAGGGGAGGCTCACACTGCCAGTCTGTGGGCCGTGTGTGGGGGAGCAAGGTGTGTAGCTTTGCTATTGTGTCGTCCAGGTTTGCGTGTGGGATTTGCTGGTCTGGAGCTGTGACCTCTAGCAGAATTAGCCTCTTCGTGGAGTTGTGAGAGGGTTCAGCGGGCAAAGGAGGCCTCGGCTTGGAAAGAATGGAGGCCACGAAAAGAGGGTCTCCAGCTCCCAGAAGTGACCTTCCCTAAATCCTCAGCCCCGGCTCAGTTCGCAGGGTATTTAAGCCAGGCTGCCATTTATCTTGGACCCAGGGCCCATTCAGCTAACATAAATGGAGCAGAAACAGGGGCAAAGAAAAAGAAGAACACCTTGAATCCTGACCAAGCGGCTCCTAAATCTCTGTCTTGGGTAGTCCTGCCCCCCTGCCCCTGTGGGGGGGGGGGCAGCCTCAGTCCCCCTCGGGCCCCCAGGAAGCAGGACCTCCTTTCCATCGTGCTATTGCTGCAGACACTTTGAACAGTGACACTTTCTCAGAGCTTTTTGAGCCAAGATTTGCTAGTTATAATGTGGCATATTGTTGGGTGGTTTCTAAAGAACCGGAAATAGCCACCGCATTTGGGTTATGGCGTTGTTAGTCCTTGAAGGTATGAAACGTCAAGTGAAGGTATTTAGGTGTTTGGGCCGTTTTCCCCTCCACGGTTTTTAAAGGAAAAATAACTAGTTTCATCGCTGAAATGCAGTAGATGTTTTATCATCCTTTTCAGGTCTTTCTGTCTGTGGACTTGGTCTGGCCCTCCTTGGCCTTCAAGCCATCTACTGTGGGATGGACTGAGTGTCAGGTTATTCTTTTCCCCACACATCCATAACATCCTTCACTTCTACTTCGTAGCCCTTTCCACAGTAGGGCATAGTGACATATTTGTGTAAGTGCTGGTTTGAAGCCCGTCTTCCCCATTGACCCAGAAGCTCCGTGGCAGTGCCACGTGCAGCCACACCTGCTTCCGGAAAGGCGCCTTATGCACACTGTTGGGTGGAACAGAGTGGCCAGAGCTAGTGGGGACAAGTTGGAGTTCCTTTGCCTAAGAGGACAGAGAAAGGGACTCCTCGCAGGCAATTCCCCCATATCAAGGATCTTGCTCTCAGTTTGTTTTGGGTTCAAGTCTCAGTTCGGCCACTTAGGATGACATTGGATGAGTTCCTTTCGGGGCCTCGGTCTTCTCTCCTATCAGATGGGGGTAACAGAGGTAATGTGAGAGCTCAATAAAATAACGTATATAAAGCACTTGTCACAATGTCTAGCACATAGAAACAACTAAATATTAGTGCTTGCTTGGGTCATTATTATCAAGATTCTGCTGGGTAGGCACTTAGGGTGGCACAGTCAAGTTTTTCCTCTTGTTCTCCATTCTCTTAATTTTCTTTACAAATGGAAAAAAAAAAAAGATAGCATCTTGTTCAGCTACGAGGTCTTTTGCACCTGTCCCTTCTTGTCTCAGTGGTACCTTGCTCTGGGGCACACATCAAAGCCATTCTCTGGGCTGGGTGGCCTGGAAGGATTAATCTTCCGCTGCGGCTCTTCTCTTCTGATTCCCCTGCCCTGCTTCCTCCCACTTGGGCTCTGTGTGTGGCCTTCCTGGAGAAGGGCAAGTGCCCATGCCTCCCCGCCTTGGCATAGGCCTGGGCACCTGGACTTTGTGCGGCACTCTCAGCCCCGCTGTGCGGGACGAGGGGGCAGGGCCACGGGGCAGGACTCCCCGGGGAGTGGTTGTTAGCATCCTACCTGCTGTACTGTTAGCCCCCTCCCTAACGAAGCTGGTCTGTAGCTTCTGGGACAGCTGATTTCCAGGGGATTATTTGTGTTGTGCACTTTAATGCTTTTTTATAGCAAATTTTTAATTAAATGGAAAGTCCTTTTGGACACAAGGGAGCACAACTACAACAGGACTCTGTGCGCAGCACCGACTTAGACCAGAGAAGCGCACGTGGGGAGGGGGCTGGCAGGGCTTTGGGGGAGCTCACTTGAGCATGCCCGGGTTGGTTAGGGTGGGAGGAAGGGGTTGGCTGTAGCTCCTTCCTTCTGTCATCTGGGGGCCTAGTGAAGTATGAACTTGCTCGCCCAAGTATGGGAGACAGCATTTGGAGGAGGAGGGATTTTTGAAGTACCCCCTGCCTTTGATCCCAATTGGTAAATCACAGTTGGGGGTGGAATTTGGGGTAACCAGATCAGATCAAATAAAGCAGGCAATAGGAAGTGTCAACAGACGGTAAGCCCTCCATCTAGCCCTGGCAGGCCCGAGTCCTCATTTTTGTCAGCTGAGGAGAACCACGGGGCTGTAGGAATGGCCAAGTGCCTGTAATTTATGATCTTGCTGTGGTGGGAGAGGCTGTAGGGAAACGCCCCAGCCCTGAGGAAACAGTCTGACACGGGAAATGGGACCTGTCGTGTGGAGCGGTTGGCAGGCTGGGTCCCGCCAAGGAAGAGACACGGTGACTCCTGTGTATCCGAGAACTTCACCGGCCGGCTTGGTGTCAGGCCATTCCTAAAAGCGCTCTGTGAGGTGCTCCTGAAACTGCTTGGGGCTGGCGTGAAGGTCAGACAGAGGTTCCGCATCAGGAGGGTTCAGGTGAGGGAAGGGACAGGGACAGCCGCGCGACAGCCTGCCAAAGCATCGCCTTGTGTTTGCATGAGAATGGTACTCGGGGGTTGGCATTTAAGCCCGAGGTGGCTTTGTGGGCAGAAGCTTGAGGAGGAGACCTCAGAAGACATTAGGCTGGTTTTTTGCCCAGGAGCTCTGGAGGCGGGAAGTGGGAAGGGATTCTGCCTGCAAGCCTTTGCCGGCAGCTGGTGAGCTGCCCCGCTCTGCTCGGTGCCGTGGCCTCCCAGACCCGTCCGTGTTGCTGCTGCAGGCGCGCTGGTGGGTAGTCTCTCTCACAGGCTCCATTGCTCTGGTGCCTGGCTGTGTGGGCTACACCACATTTCTTAGAGGAAGCGGTGGTGTAGACCCGTCTTTGGAGGCAGAAAGAGCTGGATTTACATCTTGACCTGTTGCATCGTTGGCCTTTGGTAAGATACGATGTCTCTGAGCCCCCAGCGTCCTCATCTGCGGGATGGGAGGAATCCTCCTCTCGGGGTGGTCATCCGGAAGAATCAGCTCCTCGGGGACAGCCACTGCGTCCTTCCATCTAGCATGGAGTCCCACATATAGCAGGCACTCAGTAAATCCTTGTAGAATAAGTCATGTCTGCAAAGAGCCTAACCCCAGGCCTGGCACATAAGAAGGGCCGAATAAACAGTGATTGTTGTCCTTGCCTGAGTCTGCACGCTGCCTCCCATGCTCACCATCCATTAGCCTCACTCCCTGTGCCTTCCCACTGGGCGTTACCTTTCCAGCTTCTTCCCCACCCTTTAATTCCCCATTTCCCATCTACTCCTGTGAAAGGGCTCTCGGGCCCTCCGGTCTTGTCATCCTCTGTCGCTCAGCGGTCAGCCTCCCTCGGCGCCCCTTGCTCTTGCCCTGCTTTACACCGTCACGCAGCAGATCCCGGGATCTCCTTCTCTGGGACTAGCCCCTCTGGGAAGGTTCCTGCTTCTCTCTGTCTTGTCTTCTTAGCCACAAAGCTTCTCTCTCTCGTCTACATCTGAGGCTGTCTGAGGTGGCAGCCGGAGCACTGGACCCGGGGTCTGGTTGTTTCTCTGCTCTGCAGCCGTGTCACCTCGTCTTGGGTGGGGGGCGGGTGACGGGCATGTCACCGCTTCTCACTGCCACTCCTTCAGAAGACCGTCCAGGGAGGCTGGCAGGCTGGGGCAGGGGTGGGGTTGCTGAGGAGAGGAGTAGGTTTCCAAGGTTTCTCTCTGTTAATCTCTGTCCCCATCTCCTCTCTTGCAGTGCGCCTCCATGACAGTATTTCTGAAGAAGGGTTTCACTACCTCGTGTTTGACCTGTAAGTGCCACTTGCTGAGGGTGTGGGGGCCTTTCCCTCCAGCTGGCTCACCATGAAGGCTTGGAGAAAGACCTAAACTGGGTCTTCAGCCTCTGCCGAGGGCCCCCTCTCCTTTGCCTGAGGGAAAGGATTTGATTTTGACCTTCCTCTGGTAATGGCCAGGTTGCAGAGGGGACCTCATTGCTCACTCACAGTCTCCCCAGGGCTCCAAACCCCCAGATGGCATTGCTCTCGCATTTCTGTTCGGCAGCACACCTTGTGCAGATGCTTTTTTTTTTTTTTTCTTGTTTCTTGGTGTGTTGTCCTTAGTGGAGAAATAGACTACAGCTCTTCGCATGACCTTAAAAATTCTGGGAAATTAAAGGTGGCTTTTATTAGTCATAAACTGGACTCAACTTGGTCTCTCCTCCACTTTGGTTGTGGTTAAATATCTCAAAAGTAGCTCTTCACCTCCTGGAAATGCCTCTCCAGTATTTTCAGGGTTGGGTCTCTGTGTCCTTGATCTCATTATTCTTCAACTTTAGGAGTAGGTCTGTCCTTCTTGGGCAGCTGTGTATCTCAGTATTCATATTGGTCTCAAATAAAGCTGTGACTTTCTGAGTAGGTTGATAATTTTCTCTTAGATCCCTGTATATTCATCTTTGCCTGAGTATTAGCTAATCTGTAGGTTATAGACACAGAAATGTGCAGGAGGAAGGGAGGGCCCACGTTATCCCGGGGAGAAGCCCCACATCATTGAAGGATGGAACATGTTTGGGCTCTCAGATGGAATGCATGTGGAGTTGGGATTTCTTTAAAAGCTGTTCCGTGGTGTGACCTGTTGCCTGTTGGATGCTGGGGTTGGCCAGCTGACCTGCTTCCTCTGACCCTCTCTGTCTGTTGGTTGCAGTGTTACCGGCGGGGAGCTGTTTGAAGACATCGTGGCCAGAGAGTACTACAGTGAAGCTGATGCCAGGTGAGACAAGGACCCTAGAGTTCCGGTGAGTCTTGGCCACTTAAGGGGGGCAGGCTTTGTGCCTGTTTGAAGAGTCTTTGGATATAGATCAGAAGATCTCCTGTCTGGACAGATTCCATACAGCTGGACCTGGGCTGCATGTTATGGGTGATGTTAGAAATTAGATCCGTCTTTTTGGCGGAGGGGAAGCACTTGCAAGTCTCCTTTACCCTTTCACCCCAGAAATACCTTTTCTTTGCACTACTGTGTACTGGCAAGCCTGTCCAAGGGCCCTCCCTACCCCTGCTTCTTTCCTTTGACAAATTTTACTGTGTGCAAGGCACCCTGGGGATGATCCAGAGATGAAGAAAACGTGGTTTGCGTTCTGAAGGAGTGTAAA
Organism: Zalophus californianus; assembly: GCF_009762305.2. Classification (NCBI taxonomy): domain Eukaryota; kingdom Metazoa; phylum Chordata; class Mammalia; order Carnivora; family Otariidae; genus Zalophus; species Zalophus californianus. Next base: position 34,515,823 of record NC_045609.1, on the reverse strand, counting down.
CATCTGGGCTAATCAACCAGGAACCTTCTCAAAAGAGATTCCAGCCTGGATCCCTTAGTCTCCTGACACCACGACCAGCCCTGGTGTGGGGCTCCTCAGGCAGGAGGACCGTTCCTTGGCCACATCCCTCAGCCCCCCGTGGCAACCCTGGCAGAATTCTGCCCACACCGCAGCTCTAGGGTGTTTGCGTGGCCTGTCTTTCCCTCCTCGGCTCCTCCCCCGGGCCCCGAGTTTTCTCCGAGGGTGATGTCCATGCAACCTGGTTTTGATCATCCTGCCTGCAGCTTATCTGGCATATGTGGCAGCTCTGGCTGCCTCTAGAGAGTGGGGGAGTGCAGCTTCCTCACAAATTTCTCAACCTTGAGAGGCCAGTGTTTGCTGATCAACTTCAGATGCTTCAGCCTCAGGAAAACTTCTCAAGTGGGGAGATGAATTCCAGTGCCGGCAGGGGAGGACCAGACCCTGGGGCAGGAGGAGGCGGTGACCGCCCTGGGAGCCTGGCGGGGAGGAGGGAGGGCTGGCCAGGGGGAGGGGCGGGGTGGTGTGTGACTGTACCAGTGGGCTTGGCCTGGCTCTGCTGGGACACTTCGCACTTTTGCCATTTTTGGCCAGAAGACTCTCCCTGCTAGCCTGGCTCTGTTCTAATTATACATTTCTGTGGAGACTCGCCTCTTCAGCTCAGTCTTAAAGTCTCTTTGGCCTACTCATGGGCTGTGTCCTGAAGGGAGGCCTGAGCCTCAGCCTCCAGGAGCCTGGTAAGACCCGTTGGCTCTTGTGGAAGCCCCAGAATCAGATTTTAGAGAAGGAGTCTGAAGTCTGGGTCACCAGCCCAGCACCTCTCTGCAAGCCTGCTGCACATACCTGCTGGTACCTGCCGACGGGGGCCTCATTCTCTAGGCCAGTGATCCTCAACCTCAACACTACTAACATTTGGGGCCAGATAATTTCTTGTTGTGAGGGCCACTCCTTTGCACTGTAGAGTTTTAGAAGTATCCCTGCCCTTACCCACTGGATGCCGGTAGCATCTGCACCTTAATTGTGACAACCAGCAATGTCTCCGGGCATTACCAGATGTCCCCCAGTTTTCACCATTGCTCTAGATCGCCAATGCTCCCTGCCGGGAGTTTGACTGCAAGTATGGCAGGATGTTTTGGAAGGTGGGCAGCCTGATTCAAGATGGCAATGGGGGCGCCTGGCTGGCTCAGTTGGTGGAGCATGCGACTCTTGATCTCAGGGTTGTGAGTTCAAGCCCCATATTGAGTTGAAACCCCGCATTGGGCATGGAGCCTATTTAAGAAAAAAAGAAAGAAAAGAAATAGCAGCTGAAGGTGACCTGGGTTAGTTTTGTTTTGTTTTGTTTTCCTAGCAAAATCATTACCAGAAATGCTCCTCAGTTGCCCTGTTTGGAACCTTCTTAAGGACATCTTTTCTTAAAGGGGTCTGTGTGCTGGGTTTTATCTCCCCTTCTAGATGATAAACTTCAAGGCAAGCACTAGGTCTTACTCATCTTTATAGTCTGTGTGGTACCAAGCACAGTGCCTGGAGGTAGTCAGTCAATGTTTAAATAAATGAATGAGTGTGCCCCCCCAGCAAAACAAGAGTTTTTGTTACTATAGGGGGAAGAAAAGAAGGAAGGGGTTGGATGGTCTCTGTTGCTTAAGAGTGTCCCCAGTCTCTTGTAAATGGACTGGTGGTATTGGCCCTTTACCGTCTAAGGAGGCATGGTGAACTCTGTGTTAGTCTGTCCTCCATCTAGTGTCTTATCTAGTGTCCTCTGTCTAGCCTTTATCTAGTGGGAGACCCCAGACAAACCACTTAATATGGCTGGCCCTCAGTTTATTCTTCTGTAAAATAGGTTGAACTAGATGATGTCCACAGTCCCAAGGTTTTAGCTGTTGTTCGGTGATTTCCTTGTGACTCTGTAACCCAGAGTTCCATGCTTTCATCTGTAGTGTGTGGTCGTGGATGAGTGGCTTAATCCTGTGCTGACATTCCTTCTCCTTGTGCTTTTGCAGCCACTGTATACATCAGATTCTGGAGAGTGTTAACCACATCCACCAGCATGACATCGTCCACCGGGACCTGAAGGTACACCCAGGCTCCCCCTTTGCCTCCTGCTTGTGAAGCGTAGGCGCCACCTGGTGCCAGGTGGTGGGACTGCGGGGACCCAAACTCGGCTTCCGCAGGGCCAGAGGGGGGGTGGGTGCCTCACGAGGTCTTCTCTTCCTTATACAGCCTGAGAACCTGCTGCTGGCGAGTAAATGCAAGGGTGCCGCCGTCAAGCTGGCTGATTTTGGCCTAGCCATCGAAGTACAGGGAGAGCAGCAGGCTTGGTTTGGTAAGAGTGACCCTGTCTTCCTGGAATGTGGCCCCCGCCCTTCCTCCTCTTCCTGATCTGTTTTCCTCTTTCAGAACTAGAAGCCAGACCCTTCACGGACCCCGTCTCCTCAGAGACTGGAGAAGGGGGTGGAGGGTACAGAGCAGCCCCTGGCCCTAGGTGACTCAGTGCAGTGAGTCTAGCTGTTGTCCGCACCGCATTCTTGCTGCCCCTGGGGAGAAATGGGAGTTCCTGGTAGGCACACGGACTTGCCCTCTGATTTTATTCTGGGCACTACAAGAAACCCAGCCTGTCATCTCTCACTGCCCATGTGCTGAGAGCTTATATAGCAAAAACAGCAGGAACGAGGAGGGGCTTGGGGGGAAATTGCTGATGTAGTTTTAATGACAGAGAAAATGGGTTCAGTGTGCCTCCGCCCTTTCTTCTGCTGCAGGTTTTGCTGGCACGCCAGGTTACTTGTCCCCCGAGGTCTTGAGGAAAGATCCCTATGGAAAACCTGTGGATATCTGGGCCTGCGGTAAGCCCCTTCCACACTCTCAGCTTTTTGGTGTTCAGGGCCCTCAACTTCCAGCGATGGTGAGAAAGAAGCATCGCTATTCCTTGTGGGCCCTACAAATGTGGGGGGTGTGTGAAGTCACAGTGTTTGCTCTAGTGTCCCGGGGATGGCTGGTCTCATCACACGCTCCACCCCAAGTGTTTCCTGGATTATACTGCATCCTTCCTAAAGAGGGATTGACCCACGCCTTAGAGGTTGGGTTACGCCTAAAGAGGTCCCCGATGGGGCTCGGTGACATGAGAAGTGAAGCACAGCGTTATCAGCTGATGGCCACTTCGACCTCTGGTATAATCTTGACTTTCTGGGTGGCTGAGCCCTGTGTGGCTTTTCTTGGTTCCTCAGTGAAGTCGGTGACTGACCCCGATGACCTGTGTTCTGTCTCGTAGGGGTCATCCTGTATATCCTCCTGGTGGGATACCCTCCCTTCTGGGATGAAGATCAGCACAAGTTGTATCAGCAAATCAAGGCTGGGGCCTACGATGTAAGGACTGCTTTGTTCTTGACCCTCGGGCTGTATCCACAGAAGGGGGCCTGTTTAGTGTGTCATGGGATACAGGGAGTGTCAAGGGACTTTGAGGACCCAAGGATGGGCATACAGGTCTCAATTCTTGCCACACCGTATCCCAGGAGCAACTTTTTTTGCACAGCCTTTCTTGGTAGCTGTAAAATCGAGGAGCCCACCGAAGCTCTTTGATCCATTATTTGCAGAGAATGGCCTGAGAAGTGTGGTGTGCTGCGTAACATTGGGACAAGAATGGCGTGGCTCCCCGCACGGCCGTGGGGCCTTGGGCACGTTGTGGAGCCGCTGTTTCCTTCTAGTAAGGAGATGGGGTTGAACCAGAATATGTTAGAGTCCCTGCTCTGACTGGATATTCTGGCATTCTAACCGTGATTCTGTCTTCCTCTCCTGGTCTTTAAGTTGACACAGGTACTGGGATGCCCCTTGGCTTCCCCAGCTCTCTGGCGGGTAGGTTTAGATAGCACGGAGTATCCCGCTTGTAGGAGTTGGGACAAAGACAGAGTCTTTGTTTCAGGGTGTGAGGCTCACAAATTTCATATGCCTCCTTTTCCTCTTCCTGCTTAGTTCCCATCGCCAGAGTGGGACACAGTGACTCCTGAAGCCAAGAACTTGATCAACCAGATGCTGACCATAAACCCTGCAAAGCGCATCACAGCTGACCAGGCTCTCAAGCATCCATGGGTCTGTGTAAGTGTCTTCACCCGGGGTGGAGGAGCTCAGGATGTCAGCCCTCAGTGTGCCCTCAGTACTCTCTTCATGCTCCTGTTTATGAGCAGAGAATGATTGTTCTGGGCCCTGAGCAAGGACCCAGCAGAGAGGGAGGGATTCAAGGAAGCAGGTGGCCTCGCTGGCTTCAACCTATCTCTCCCCCACTTACTTGTCAGGTGTGACTTAGTTCCGAATGAGGGCTTTCGTTGACCCTTGAGGCTCTAGGTAGCTGATGAGGGAAAGCAGCTCGCAGAACCCAAAGTGAACTGCCAAGCTTCGGGTGCATATTCAGATCTCAGCTGTCACAGCTGTAATGGAAATGTGACCAAGATCCAACAAATAAACAAAAGGGGTTTCTGGGCAGTTAAAAGGAGCATCTTGAAGTTCATGACTGAAAAAAAATAAAAATAAAAACTCACCCTAGATGAACCCCACCCCCCACCCACCAGGCTGTCAGTGTGGATCAACATACTCTGTTTTCATAAACACTTCTGCAAAAATTCTATAAAGTGAAATGTCTGTTTTCAAACTAAGAAGAGGGTCTGTTACAGTTAGGCCTCCTGACAGCCACGATGCATTTATGTATTTGTCCTTTCCCGTGTTTACTGAATGCCTCTTCGGTGCCAGTTGCTGCGTGGGTCCTGGAGATACAAAGATGAGTGAAGCGTGGTCCCTCCCCACAAAGATCTTAAAAATTATCTGGGGAGCTAGGCACTCAAACAGGCAACCATTCTGCAATGTGACAAGTGCATAAAAGGATCTAATGAGTGCACAGGAACTCTTGCTATCTGGTGAGCAGTGAGATTACTGAAGGCTGCATGGAGGAGGTGACCCCTATCCTGGTTCTTGGCAAATGGCTGGGAGCTCCTCAGGATGATAACCTGCAGGCAGAGGGTAGCATGAGCCGGGGTGAAAGACCATGGGAAATTGTGGCAAGTTGAAGGAATGTTAAGTAGTTTAGTTGTAGATGAAGATACGGCTACAAAAATGCAAGAGAATCAAGCCAAAAAGATTCCATGACATACAAGTTTCTGCCTAATGAGTTTGGATTTTATTCAGGAAGCATAGGGAACCATTTAAGGGGTTTAAAGAGGGAACAAAGGGGTGCCTGGCTGGCTCTGGTGGTGGAGCATGCAACTCTTGATCTCAGGGTTGTAAGTTCGAGACCCACATTGGGTGTAGAGATGGCTTAGAAAAAAAATAAAATCTTTTTTTTTTTTAAGGTTTTATTAACTTATTTGACAGAGAGAGCGCACAAGCAGGGGAGAGCCGGAGTGGGAGAGGGAGAAGCAGACTCCCCGATGAGCTCCCTAGCCCAATGCAGGGCTCAGTCCCAGGACCCTGGAGATCATGACCTGAGCCAAAGGCAGACACTTAACTGACTGAGAGACCCAGGCGCCCCCAAAATAAAATCTTTTTAAAAAATAAATTAAAAACAAAGAATGAAATACACAGTTAAGAAAGGTCCCCTTGGAAGCTGTGTACAAAATGGAACTGAAAGGAAAGGAGGCTGGTGCAGAGTTCAGGAAGCTGTTGTAATTGCCCGAGCAAGACCGAATGAGGTCTCAGCTAAGGATAGTGATAGGAGCCTGGGTGGCATGGCAAGGAGTAGACAAATTTGAGAGATATTCGGCAGATAGGCTCAAAAGGATTTAGTGACCAGTTGAATTTAGAGAGTGAAAGAGAGCAAGGGACTTATGGGGACTGCCAGATTTTGAGCTGGTAATAAGCACAGGGTTGTGCCATTCACTGTCTCAGAGGAAACTCAGAGGAAGAGCCAGTTTGTGGGAAAGGATGATGATCTTAGTTTGATTGAGTGTGGTGTCTGAGGACTTCTAGCCGGAGATATCAGATGGGCAGTTAGCAATGTGGTTCCAGAGATTAGAAAAGAAGTCAAAGTTGGAAATGCAGGTTGCGGTCGTTTCTGTGTGGGTGGTGTTGAAATAAATGGGATTATTTTTATGCTGATCGAATTCCCACTGTGGGTTTGTATTTGCTTCACTAAGAGGAGGGATGGCCACTGAACGCCAGCACGGGAAAGACAGGCAGCGTTAGGGGGGCCAGCAGAGGAGGCTGGGGGTGAGAACTTCTGTGGCAGAAGGAGGTTCAGGAGCAGGAGACCCTGAGAAACAGGAGGTCTTAGTAAGGGAGCGTCTGTAATCAGATGCCGCAGAGAGTCCCTGATAAAGATGGGAAAGAATCCATGGACTCTGACCAATTAAAAGCCAGTTTCATTATTTCACTGACAGAGGCAGTGGGGGGAGAGACCGAAACCTTTCTTCAGTGAGGATGAAGAGAGAAAGAAATGGTACTACAGAGAGAAGATGAGGAGTCAGGAGAGTTTTTAAGTTTTTGTTTAAGGAGAGGCTTGAATATAGTCTGTAGACTGCAGAGAAGAATATAGTCTAGAATAAGGGGCTTAAAATATTGGCTCACTGGGGCGCCTGGGTGGCTCAGTCGTGAAGCGTTTGCCTTCGGCTCAGGTCATGGTCCCAGGGTCCTGGGATCGAGTCCCGCATCGGGTTCCCTGCTCCGCGGGAAGCCTGCTTCTCCCTCTCCCACTCCCCCTGCTTGTGTTCCTGCTCTCGCTGTGTCTCTCTCTGTCAAATAAATAAAATCTTTAAAAAAAGAAATATTGGCTCACTGAGGAAGCAAAGGTTGGGATAGTAAAAAGAGGTTGAAAGCAAATGAAAATCACTTTGTGGATGGGGGTCTGAAGTCGAAGGAGTTCTTGCGTGAGGATCTGTGATTTCTCTTTGTGGAGAAATTTATACTTTGGAGGAAGAGGTAAAATTGGAAGACTCAGAAAAGGTAGAGGAGTTTGGGAGACTTGCTCTGGAAACCAGGAAAAGGAGTGCACCAGGGGCGAGGAACAGGATTGTGGGGCAGCCCGATGGGGTTATGGGCACCAAGCTGCACGTTGTAGGATTTATCTTTCTAGCAGGCTAGCAAGGACAGCAACCGCTAAGGGAGGGGGTGGGCAACTTAAAACGGGTACTCAAAAACTAGGGATATACTATGTTCTGGGAGTCATTTTTGGAGTCCCCACCCTCCACCAACTTATATAACTCAGTAGCCCCTGAGGATGTCACTATATTATGATATTATGCAATAATTCTTACTGAGTCATCAAGGAAATCGTTGTAAATCATTTCGAGTGGACTCTTTAAGGAAGAAGGAAGTTACACTGAAGAAAAATTACCATCCAAAATGAATGCTTCAAGGTGAAGACCCTTAGCTTCTCAGATCACAGCTTTATTCAGGTCCTTGTGGGGGCGTGTTGAGAGGGGCTCTTGAAAGGACTGAACCTTCTCTGTAGAGAGCAGGAGCCCTGCCTCTTCTCTCACTGCTCAGGAATGCGGTAGGTGCTAAGTAAACAGTTGCTGAAGGAGTGAGTGCATGCGGATCACAACAACACACAGGATACTCTCCCCCGTTCCATAGCTTCCACTTCCCAAGGAAGGGAAGAGTGCTGTCTCACGCACCCTCCTAATCTAGCATCAATTATCAGTGGTGTTTTTGTGTTCAGATTATTGTCCTTACATAACCTTGAGTTTGGGTAGTGCTTTTTTTCTAAAAGCATTTTCACATCTATGACTTCATTTTAGCTTCGGATCAACTCTGGGGTGGCTGAGCACACAGCCGTCAGTGCCGGGACTAGGGTGAGGGTCAGAGGGCCCGGCTGGAGGGCTCACAGGCCTGTCTGTTTGGCTTCCAGCAACGATCCACAGTGGCATCCATGATGCATCGTCAAGAGACTGTGGAGTGCTTGCGCAAGTTCAATGCTCGGAGAAAACTGAAGGTGAGTCTTGCCTTTCCAGGCTGCCAGCATCCTGAAATCACAGCTATTGACAGTCCACCCCCTGCCCCAACACAAAAGGAAGCCCCCTTTGTGGCTGGAGCTGAGCTATGAAGGTTATACATGTTGGGGGGCCCCAAAGACCTGAGGTCTTGAAGCTCTGGCCAGTGGCTGCCCTCTGCCTAACACCAGGCTATGCTTTTCTAGAGTCCAGCTGAATTCACAGACCCCTCTTCTTTCCCCCAGGGAGCCATCCTCACGACCATGCTTGTCTCCAGAAACTTTTCAGGTATGTTTCCCCGGCCGTGCACTTTAATTCTGCTGAGGTGAGTGGGTCAGAATGGGGTGTTGCCATCCCGGTGCTGGGTGTCTCAGGCAACACCTTGACCAAGGTGAAGAAGACCCTGTTTTGAGGGGGCTGCCGCTGCTGGGTCCTATAACATGAGATTCTGGGGGACTTTCTCTTGGGTTCACGTTTATGAATTCTATTCCTTAGACCCTCCTAAGGAGTAACCTGCCCAGCCTCCCATTTACCTTGTCCCTGGGGATTCCTATTTAATTCTCTAAAGACTTTCAGCGCTTTAGGATGTTAGCCAGTCGATAGGGGACTGGACAATGGGCTGGGGCAAAGAAAGAAAGAGATGAGGTGTAGTGAATCTTCTCAACCACTACCATTAATTTGTCTACCAGGACGGTGTCTACTTCATTGTGTCTAAATAGTGATGACTAATAGAAATTTTTCCAGATGTTTAATCATTTTCCAGAGACTGTGCTTATAATATGCTTTGCGATACTAGCTGTAAAAGGGAAGAAAGAGAGAGCAGCAGGATGGAGGGAAAGCAACTTGCTTAAATTTGACGGAAAAATTGGGATAAGTTGGGACCAGTAATTTGTAAATCACTTGGCGTTTCTTTTTAAGATGCAAGACACTCCGCCCCACCCCACCCCACCCCACCCCACCCCCACCCCCATCTCCATCTTGTTTGCCCTCAGTGGGGAAGCACAGTGGCTTTCTGTGAGGAAAAGATTAATGTCAAAACTTAACTGAAGGCAGAAGGTCTCTTCCCACCTTGCCCACCGCCCCCGACCCGGCCTTCCCAGTCCTGCAACCCCCCAGTCCCACTGTTCTGGTTGAAGACTCCCTTCTCGCATTTTCATAGCGAGATTCCTTCCCTCGCTTTCCTTCTACACTGATGTGGAGACAGGGTTGTTTGGCCGCCGCTCTGGGCTAAGTTTGCTCCCTTGAGCTTGAGGGGCTTGTCTGTGCTGGTTCAGGGTAACCTAAGGGCCCCGGGTCTGAGGATGCTGTAGGGGAGACGTCCTAGGGCTTCATGCGCTCTAACTCAAGCAAGAGCCACCGGCTGCCGGAGGGGCAGGACTGGAGAGAGAGCCAGGGAAGTGTCCCACCTCAGGCCCATCCCCTGTGCTCCTGGTTTGGGCCTCATTCTTATGTGGGTATCCATGAGGGGAAGATGTGGTTGTGGATTCTACTCTCACAAATGAGAGTAGAGATGGAGCTGTAGTTCCATATCAGACTTCTTGTCCTCAGAGTTACTGGAAGCTTCTACTTTCTCAGAAGTGTGAGGGCCTTTCTGGAGGACGCTCGAGGGCATTTCTGTGCCAAACTAGAATGGTGATCTGTTGTCTCTCCAAGTAGAAGAAATGTGACGACAGGCTACTACTTCCCTTCTAGCCTGGGAAATCCTCCACCTCAACCCCCCCCCCCCCATCCATTTCAGGAAATAGGTATCCTGGTTTCAGGAGACTGGGCTGTTAGGACAAAGCACTTTCATTCATTCCTAAAGAGCCTCCTCCTGTTCTTGTTGCCCAGACCTTGTCAGCCATTGAGCTCACTTTGCCCTGGGTCAGAGGAGACCAAAAAAGTGCTACAAGCATTCTAGGATGACCTCTGCTGCCCTGACTCTGGAACAGGTGGGGACAGAGCCTATCTCTAGAAGCTTCTCTAGAAAGAGGTGTCACCAGGTATAATCAAGAAGGAAGAGCACCTGTGTGGGTTTTTTTTTTTTTTTTTTTTAGACATGAACTAGGCTGTTTGTTGAGTTTACCCCAAACAGGGGGTGCGACCTGGCCTCTAGCAGGTTGGCTAATAGTGGAAACAGGGCTTCTAGAATGTATTGCTTCGGCAGCCTTTGTTTTCTTTCTGGGGGCTCATTTCTTGGGCATCTTCACCCTCGGAATACTGAAATACAGGCTGAGAAAAACGGTCTGTCCTGGCTACCTGCCTGGAAGAAGGAAAGCAACTCATGTCTCTGACGAACTAGAGGATTAAGAGAGGGATAGGGAGCTGGGGCCCATCATGAACTTAGCTGCACCAGGGCCATGCACCCTCCCTGGGCCCCAAATGCCAGAGTTCCTCCTGTTTGGAATATGGCCAGAGGACAGGGCTCTCTGATAATGTCCTCATTTAGGTCCCCTAGGGAGGGAAGATGTGATGGGGAGGCTCCGTTCCCTCACAGCCTCGAGCTAGGGCTCGGCTGCCTCAGAAAGGACACCACCTCTCACCGATTCAGGCTTTTACCTGGAGACCCTGGCCTGAGGCGCTCATGGGACAGGTGCCAGAGCTGTGGTGATCCCCACACCCTGACCGAACCCAGTCCTCTCAGGTCCCCAGACTGCTGCAGGGCTGGCTGCACCTGCTATCAGCCTGCCCCTGGCGCCTTCGCTCCCCCAGCTCGGCTGGCTTGGCCACGCCGCCTGGGCCCTGCTGTGCGTGGGCAGCCAGCGGTTCCCGCGCCTCGTGCTGGGGCATGCTCGCTGCTGACGGGCCCCTGTGGCTTTGCGGCAGCTCTGTGCACTGAGAGATTGTATCCCCTCAGTTGGCAGGCAGAGCTCCGCCCCCGCCTCGCCTGCCGCGAGCGCCGCCGGCCTGGCCGGGCAAGGTACGTGGCATGAGTCCCCCGACCGCCTGCCTCGGCTCCCTGCCACCCCACCAGGAGGGCCAGCATGCCAGGCCCACTCACCAGGGAGGCGAGTCCCATGCTTGCGGGCTGAGATGGGCATGCCGGACGGACCACCTAACTTGGCATCTGCGAGCGCATTGGTGTCACAGAGCCCCCTAACCAGCCATGCATGCTGGGCGCTTGCCAACTCTCAGGAGGCAATAGCCTGGGGACGTGGAGCTGGACAGCAGGAGGATTTCTTCCAGACAGCGGAGAGCCTGGCCTGCCTGAGGGCTGTGGCCGGTGGCAGCTACCCCCCCCCCCCCCCCCCCCCCCGGCCCAGAGACAGTCCTGGGCGTGGCCGGAGCTGCCCAGTGCTAGGACTAGGCTTCGTCAGCACTGCTGGGAGACCCCACAGAGGAAGCCACCAACCCCCTCAAAACTGTGAAGTCAGGCATTTACAGACCTCCAAGTGTGAAAGGCTCTAGAGTGTAGAAGCTGTGGGGAGAGCCGTCCCTGGGTTGGATCCTAGCCCTGCCACACCCTGAGCGAGTCTCGTCAGCCCTCCCAGCCTCAGTTTCCTCTCCTTTCTCTGGTGGCGCTAATAAATAATATGGCGATGATTAAGATCATGTATGTCGAAGGCTCTCAACCCTGCCTGTAGAGGACAGTCTGTCAAACATCCTGATGCTGACACCCCCACCCCAGACAAATAAAATCAGAATCCCTAGGGTATGGGATAGGCATAATGATTTTTGTTAAGCTCCCAAAAGTGATTCTAAAGGGCAGCCAGAGTTCAGAACTCTGATGTGTATAAAGCACTTAACATAGTAGGTGGCCAGGCATCATAGTAAACACATTAAAAAAATAAGTTTCAGATCACCCCAGCATGTAAAAAAATAAGTTTCAGATCACCCCAGAATGACTGGAGATAGGCTCATAGGCCATTTTGGGAGGTCAGAATTCTTGTGAGGGAGGGATCCCTATTCTCACTGGAGAGAGATGGGACCCGGCTTGGGTAGGAATGGCCCCTGAGGGAAGAATGGCAGCAGTAATAGTGACAATGGTTTACACCTAGTGAGTACTTGCTACGTGCCAAGCACTCTGCCTAGTGCTTTTCATGCATGGTCCCCTTAGATCCCCACCCCTGTCCTGTGACCTAGGCCCTATTTTATCCCATTTTATAAGGAAACGGAGATTCAGAGAGATTAAGTAACTCACTCAATGTCATACAGGCAGCAACTGGTAGAGCCAGTGAAGTCCAGGTGGATCAGACAGTTGGGCTGATTCCATCCCCCTGTGCCGCCCAGACTCTCCCATCCCACTGTCTGCTACGTTCCTGTGGCCTTGGTGACCAGCAGGTGTCACCAGCCTTCCTACACAGAGCTCGTCAGCCTTGAGCCTCATCCTGTGCCTGGCCGGAATCCGTTTACTACCTGGCTATTCGGCCCAGTCCTTCCTGCTCAGTGGTTCCAGAGAGTAGACTGAGGCAGATAGGACCCCATAAGCCTGGTGAGGACCTGCCCAGTCAAGGCTTCAACCCCCCTGGCAAAACCCTCCTGTAGGTGGTCCTGGTCTCTGTGTCTCTGTGTCTGTCTGTCCTCACGTCTGGTCTCCTTCGTGAACTGTGACACTCTTGTTTCTTAAGAGCTCTCAGGAGATGTCTTGCATCCTTCCAGCTTGGCCGTTCTGAGGAACTCCATGGCATCTAGGGACGGAGCCCTCACCTTTCACCCTGGCACTCTGCTTCCAGACCTGGGTGGAAGCTGCTGAAGGCAGAGTTCCCAGTACCCCAGGCAGCTCCTGTACTGAATGTGGTTTCTCCTCCCACGTGCAGTGTGTCCCTGTTTCCGCTGAGCCCTCTTCCGTGGCAGGAGAGATCCTGGGGCACCTCCCTGAGGATCTGACGCAGCTTGAGATGCCCTTCTTACTTGGGGGCTCCCAGGAAGGGCCTCTTCCAGGGGCTTCAGGAGACTCCTGGCCCCCTTGTCAGACACAACAGACTCTTGCGGATCCGGCTGCCAGGCTTCAGGCTAGGGAGAGGGGACAATGCAAGAGGCTTGATTTTCCTTTTTGTTTTCACAGCTGCCAAAAGCCTACTGAACAAGAAGTCGGATGGTGGTGTCAAGGTAGGTGTCTCCACCCCTCTAGCCCAAGAGGGGTTCTTGGCTTTGTTCCTCCTTTCCCCAGGAACCTTCCTATCCTTGCTTTTCTGCTTTAAAACCAGAAACCTTTGTGCTCAGAACAGCAGGTTCCATTGGCCTGAGAGGGCAGAAGAAAGATGTGTTTCTTTTGACCCTAGCTTGAACATAAAGACTCAGGGGAAGTGATCTAAATTATGGTTTCCTAGAGCTCAGTCCTGAACCTGACTGCAGACACATGCCTCATCTCCACGGCTTGACTCTCAGGGTTTTTGAGGTCATTTGGGTAATCTTCTTTTTTCCTTTTTCTTTTTGGAGCACAAACCCTTTTTATCAAATGAAAGCAAAGTTGGCCTGGTTGACTCAGGGTATAGGGCTTGGAACCTGAAGCCACTGTCCTTTTAGTTTTTTGTCTTATCTCCAAAGCAATTCCAGAACTCAGCTCAAATGCCACTAAGTGAAAAGTGTCTTCAACTTTCTAGAGGCATAGGCTCCTCAGAAACAGGCAAGGGATGTGGTATATCACAGCTCGCTCCCATTTGATGAGGGAGCTTTTCCCGTGGGATCACAGCAAGAGGAGAGAACTAGGGGCCCACAGCGACCAGCGGAAAGCCTTAGTGGGAGTGGCTTCTTGGTGAGGGGGAAGGAAAGGTGGCTAGGGGTCCTCACAGGGCCCAGAGTGTTCTGTAAATTTGCTTTGGGGGCAGAACGGGTCCTGGGGCTGAGGCATCAGATAGGCGTTCATACTATCTTGAAGCCTACCAATTTACACCATAGGGTATTTCAAACGATGAAATTATCCAAACGTTTACATCCCAACCAAAGTTGAAATTGGGCCTTTCCCCAGGATCTTTTGCCCCCAGCTGAGATATACACGTGTTCCCCATTCCCCTCCCCACTCCCCTTCCTCTTTCCCTCATTCTCTGCATGCCTGCTTCTGTGTGCTTCTGCACCAAGGAGGGGAGCTTGGGCTCCACCCACACCACCTGACATGAATCTGGGGCTGTGACCAGCAGCTCCCCAGTTATAGGGACATGAACTGGAATAGGGGAACCAAGTTAGGAAAAGGTGGCAGGCTTAGTTGGAGAGAGATTTTGCATATTTCTATCCAGGAAAGAAGCTAGAATCAGTTATTCTTTACAAAGTATTTAATAAGTACCTATCAGAGGCCCACAAAAGGTAGAAGAGGTGATGTGGTTTTCATCTAGCTTTGAGAAGTTGCAAGGTTAATTGAGGAAATTGGACACACCTGGGATCAGCTAAGCACTGAATGGTCTATGGTACTGGACCCTTCATTACATGGTTCAGTCCAAGAAGCTACTGGGCAAAAACTTACTGGAGAAAGCTTAAAGGATGTAGGAAGATTGGAGCCCAGTCAGCGATTGCCTCTAGAGAATGGGATTGGAGGCGAGGACAGGGTGGAAAGACACACCCTTCATTTTTCACTTTGTACACGTGTTTTCTTTAAAATGAGAAGGTGTTCCTGTTATAACTTAAAAACAACAAAATATTTTTATGGATTCTATCCTATATATTGATGTTCTCTGCCGAACTGGAAACACGGGGTTTGTGGTAGAAGGATGTCGAAACTACGGCTGGATTGGTCTGGTTGGGCAGTGGGATTGGAGGTTTGTGTGTCAGACCACAGGAAATGTAGGCCACTGAGCAGGGAAGCTACGGGTGAGAGCAGTGTTTTTAAAAGATATTGCTGAGTGTGTAAGGATGACTAGAAGAGGGTGGGAACTAGACACAGAGGTATCAGTTAGGATTTGTTATAATCTGGGCATAGGGTGAAGAAAAGGTGATTAGAAAGGACTAATATTGAAAATACTTCACCCCCAGAAGAACCCAGGCACCAACCAACGAGAATAGGCAGTACCTATGGAGAATTGGTCCAGCTGTCACCAGGAATGTGAGGCTCTGATTAGCTCTTAGCTCTGTTTAGAGGTGTGTCAAAGGAAGTTCGTACTGGATGTGTTTAGAAAGGACCCATCAAAGATGATGTCAAAATTCCTTGAACGTTGGAAGAATTGGTGGTACCTCTGCTAGAAATGGGAGTAGTTGTGAAGGAATACCCATTTTGATAGCAAGAGTTTTATTTGGACCCCATTGAGATGGAGAGACAGGTGGAGATCTGTGGGGGGAGAGGTCTTTTAAGGTGCTGGGGAGTACCTGATGTGGCCCAGGGAAGAGCTCAGCACTACACATGCAGATGGGGACTCATGTGAGTGAATCCCATGCGTTCATTCACTCGGCCAGTTCCATCCTTCAGGAGCTGGGAAGACAGCGACATAATCCACCCTTTAAGGTGTTCAGAGTTGGGGAGAGACAGGGAAACCAGCAGTCCTGGGTGCTCTGGGCAGGTCTATGGAAGGAGGTGTGCTCAGGGCGGGCCCTGGGGGAGCAGAAACCAGCATCTAAGCCAAAACAGGAAATCTTCCTGAAGGAGATGGCCCATGAACTGAGTTGAAGGATCTTGCTAGGTCGAAGTGAGCAGGAGAGGGAGGGGGATATTCCCGGCAGAGGAAATAGCATAAGATATATAGGTTTGAAACAGTGTGATGATTCTGGGAACTTCAGTAGCTCCGAAAGGCTGAAGGAAAGAATGATTGCACAAAATAGGACTGAAATAAAGCAGTCTCAGCCAAGATGGTGGTAAAAAGATGGATAATGGAGCCATTGAAGGATAGACTTCTAATGGAACTTTCCAGATGGCTGCCCCCAGGGATGAGTGTCAGGCACAACCATGTAATATTAGTGGAAGGAGCTAATTAAAAAGATACAGCTTCCAGGGTCCAGCCTGGAATTCAGATTCAGGAAGCCTTGGGTGGGAGGCAGAATCTGAATTTTAATAATATTCCCCTTCTTCCATATGAATCTAAAGCACATGAAGGTTTAAGAGTTCAGTAAAGACAAAATTTCAGGGCCATCTGTCATTGAGAGGCTGGAAGAAGAAGAGGAATCATCAAAAGACAGAAGAGGTGGGGGAAGAACAGAAGTGTGCAACAATGTCGGACCTTACAGAGCACTGAGAAGGATGAGGGCATGGCAAGCAAATGGTTAAATAAATTGCTTCAAATGAGAACATATGTGGGGAAGCTAGTGTCTGACCCTGCTATGAGCCCAGCGAGTTTTGTGCATGAGAAAAGACTTTGAATATAGTGGTGGGAACAAAGGCAAAGATGCAAATGTTCAAGAAGGGAATGACCAGCCAAAATTAAAAGGCCAGCAACAGGTTGAGGAAAATATTCACAGCAGGTGTGATATGAAGGGTTAATATTATTTTTATACAAAAAAGCTCTCTGTAGGGGCGCCTGGGTGGCTCAGTCTAATTAAGCCTCTGTCTTCGGCTCAGGTCATGATCTCAGGGTCCTGGGATTGAGCCCCGCATCAGGCTCCCTGCTCGGCGGGAAGCCTGCTTCTCCCTCTCCCACTCCCCCTGCTTGTGTTCCCTCTCTCACTGTGTCTCTCTGTCAAATAAATAAATAAAATCTTAAAAAAAACTCTCCCTAGCAAATAAGAGTCCCCCCCCCCAAAACCCAGTAGATAAATGGTCAGAGAGGTTGCACTGAAAACCCAGAAAAGAGGTAGAACTGGTTAACAAATGTGGAGGTTTAGCCTCACTAGTATCAGCAAAATGCAAGTTGAAATGAGGCGCCATATTTTGACTCTTAAGTTTGGGAGAGTAGCGTAAATAGCAGTGGCCCTTTCGGAAACAGCCAGCATGTCAAAAGCCACAAAAATTGTCCCTGCTGGTTTTACCCTTTAATTTTACTTCGGGAATTTCTCCTAAAGAAGAAATTCAAGGGGCGCCTGGCTGGCTCAGTTGGAAAGGCATGTGACTCTTGATCTTGGGGTCGTGAGTTTGAGCCCCACACTGGATGTAGAGACTACTAAAATAAACTTTAGGAGTAAAAAGAAATAATTCAAAGTATGGAAAAACTGAAAGCAGAAGGATGTTCAACATGACATTCTAACTGAAAAAATTGGAGACGATTTCAAAAGTCAATAAGATAATGACTAAATAATTACAGGAAACCCATTTACTAGACCTTTAACAGAGTTATTAATTTTTCATGACTATATAATGATATGTTGTATATTAAGTGGAAAAAGTGGGATACAAAATAGAACATACACTGTCATCTAAATTTTGCTTAAAAAAACGATGCGTTTGTCGATTATATTCAGTATATATTATGTGGATAGAAGAGGAACTGGAAGAAACCCCATGAAGTGTTAATAGTAACTTCACTGGGTGATGGGGATTTGGGAAACTTTCATTTTATATATTTTCCTGTACTTTCTATGTTTCTTACCTAGACCGTGCATTCCTTTGAAAATCAGACTTAAAATCAAAATACTATTTGTTTTCAAAAGTAAGGCATCAACTCAGATGTAGCTTATAATGACGTTTCTAAATTACATAAGAAAAAAGACTAGCAAGAGAGAGAGGATTATGGGTGGGGTTTTTTCCCCCTTTGTTTTCCAAGTTGCTCCTAACGTGGCTGCAGACCTTATAGAATTTGGAACGTGTATATAACAATGAATGGCATGGTTGGACGTAAGTGCTGCGAAAGGCAGAGGGGGAAGGCAAAGCAAGATGTGTGGGGTTCAACTTTTCTGGAATCTTTTGAAGGTCAAGGTGATGACCCGTGTGTATGAGTGAGGGAGGCCTGTGAGGTTGCTCAGAAGATGCTGACCTGTGAGCAGCCTGGGTCTCTTATAGACCCCACCTTGCTTTCCCAGCTTCTCCCTTCCCAGTTCCTGGTGTTTAAGGTCTATAGGAAGGTTTCCTCCTCACTCTCCAGAAGCTTTCACAAGATGCTGGAATATTAGCATTCGTTTGAGCATTGAGTCCACTTAGTGCTCTTGAGTGTAGGGACCCCAGGTTCTGATTCGGTTTCTCTGAGAGTGGATACAGGGATCCAGGGTCTGTAGAAGAATGACAGCCACTTTCGAGGACAAGACTGGAGGGGCCACAAACACTCAGATCCCAAGAGGCCCCTAGTTGAGGACAGTTAGTGCATGTTGCTCATCCCAGGCCAGGATGGCCAGCCAGTCTTTAAAAAAAATAAAGGAACAAAAGAAAAAAAAGAAAAAGGGATATAGCCATTTCCTTAAGAACTGTTTGAATATTTGTTTAAGTGTGGAAAGTAGGTTTGAATCCTTTTCTGGCTTCCAATTTTAAATAAATATTTAATTTGTAAATAAAAGTGAGATGTGGTTCTTTAAAAATGATCTGGTATTTAAACAGTGGGCTGGTTGAGAGGAGCTCAGCTGTGCGTGGCTGAGGGCAAAGCCCTGAAAGGATCCGGGAGAGAGGAACTGACAGACGTCTACTAATCCAGTAGAAACCAACCCTTGAGTGGAAAAGGATTGTCTTGGGTTTTCATGCCGGACAGTTGAGGAAAAAGAGAGCCAGCTGCGGTTGGGAATTTCCTCCCCATTAGGTGAAGCAGACAATTGAAAGTGCTCGGCCTAAGGCAGGGTCCAGGTTAAGGCTGCCTGCACCGACCTTTCACAGCAAGAAAGGAAATCACTAGAACCAAGGGTGGGCCCCGTCAGTGCTCCTAGAGTTTTCACTCCAGTGATCCTGGGCAAGTTAGAGACCTGTGCTCTGCTTTAGCCTGAGGGAAAACCAGAGTCAGCAAACCCAGTTCAACTCAGCAAAAGTTTGTTGATCGTATGCAACTTTTCAGGGATTTTGCTAGGCACAGAGGAGATGACAGAGATGGATCTTCCCTCACGTTGTAAACCCTTGGGTTGGATAAAAGGATAAGTATGAATGTAAAGCAATGTCCTCTTTTTGAGGAATAATTTTGGAAATAAAATCCCACATTTGGGGCATAAACAGCAGGCTAATGCGAAAGAAGCCCAATTTGGGGGTGCCTGGCTGGCTCAGTCGGTAGAGCATGCGAGTCTTGATCTCAGGGTCATGGGTTTGAGCCTCATGTTGGGCATAGAATTTACCTAAAAAAAGAAGAAGCCCAATTATTTATAGGCTTTCTTTTTCCTTAGGTATAATCTTAAATTCTTTTATTTTTTTTAAAGATTTTATTTATGTATTTGAGAGAGCGAGAATGAGAGAGAGAGAGAGAGAGAGAGCACATGAGAGGGAAGAGAGTCAGAGGGAGAAGCAGACTCCCCGCCGAGCAGGGAGCCCGATGCGGGACTCGATCCCGGGACTCCAGGATCATGACCTGAGCCGAAGGCAGTCGCTTAACCAACTGAGCCACCCAGGTGCCCATTTTAAATTCTTTTAAATACTTGTAGTCCCCTCCTTTTGAATTGAATATTGTCCTGAAAAATGTCCTCTAAAGTAGGATGTCAGCCTCTGCCTAGAACAGTAGTCACACAACAGATAGTTTCCGAGGGGAGTTCTGTCTCCCAGGAAGCTAATTATAAACTTCTTAAGTGCCTTTCACCTTTGAGACAGTCTTCTGAGATGGGTTTTCAGTGTTCCATGTGGTCTTTATTTTTATGCTCTCGTTTCACATCTGAACATAACGTCCGTGAGCACCTGGCCTGAGGAATCATGCTTTCAGCATCCCCCTTGGTTTCCATCCTGATGTCTTTGTGATCACTACAGTTTTAGTCACCAGCACTCCTGTTCTCCCATGTCCCACTAATTGCAAAATGCAGTGAGATACTGAAATCTTCTGGATGAGCATGGCCATACTGACGAAGAGAGGGATGCCGCCAACTCACCGTTTATCAGATGATTTTCCAAAGCTCACCGTCTTTATTCTGAAAAGCAGTGTAGGGATGCAGCAAAAAAGGCTCAGTTCGGGAGTCCAGTGTTTCCAAAGCTGAGGACAGCCTCGAATGGCTTTTGCTATTTACCTGGTCGCTGCTCAGCCGAATTTTAGGCAGACCTAGTAACAAGAGAAAATAAATAGCCGTACAGTGAGCCAGCTTTAGAAGCCCCAACCTATAAATTTGCAGCCAGATGTTACCTTTATAAACCTGCGACCTTAACCTCTTCACAAAGCTTTCTGTGAGCGAGGCTGAGAATCTTAGAATATACTAAATCTGTGTTTGTGAACCTGACGGCAAAGGGCCCGGAGGCATCTGTGTGCCTGGTGGGCTAAGTGCTGTGTGAATCCTTCTGGTGCTGGGCTCCAGGTCCCCTTCTCCCGCTCTTTTCTCCTGAGGCAGAGCCCGCGCTGGTGCACTAACCTGCAGCATCTCTGTGCTTCTCTTCTTACCTCCTCTTTCCCCTTCTCTTTCCCTTTCGCTGTGGTGTGTCCAGAAAAGGAAGTCGAGTTCCAGCGTGCACCTAATGGTGAGCCTTGCCTGCCCACCCATCTGCCTACTCCATGCTGCCTGCACCCGCCTGCCAGCCACGCAACCCCATTCTGCCATGTGCGTGTACTTCACTCATCCTCACTGCATGTCTGTGCTGTATGGGTACACGCGGCCTGTCCTGCCAGGCGGGGGCCGTGGCCCAAGGTCTCCCAGTGGCCTGACCGGTGGGCATCGGAGTGTACGGTGTGGCACCCCCCCACCCCCCGCCGCTGCAGAGCTTGGACTGCCTCCAGCAGCCCTGGGCAGGATGTGAAGCTAGCAGGGACTGGGGGGAGTCCCAGGGAGAGACCCTCACATGCCGTCGCTCAGGAGGAGAGGCCCTGCTCGCTGGGCACTTCGCACAGACTGGCAGCCAGTGGGCATGTGTGCGGTGGGCAGAAGAGCTGGTCTACAGTAGGCTCACAGCCCCGAGCCTCACTCTCTGGGCCTGTGCCCCTGGGCGAGTGCCCGTGAACAGGCCGTGCCTAACAGTCCATCCTTCCCACCCAGCCCTCACGGGGGACAGCTGAAAGACTAGAGAGAATGCATCTTCTTTCTCATGGGACCCAGGCCACCAAGGGGAGCATAGCAGCCTGAATTGTTATGAAACCATCCATTAAAGCCAGAGGTGGGGCCACGTGGGTGACATCCCAGCCCTCTGCAGATAGGGCAGGTTTAAGGGAGCCCTGGAGTCTTTGCCTCCTGCCACGGTCTCTGTCTCAGCTGGGCTTTGCAGGCAGGACAGCCTTCTCCGGTCAGCCCCAAACAGGTCGGACTTAGTAGCTGAGCGAGGACGGCTCTGCTCCTTCTGGGGGGAATGGTAGAGAGCAGAGTTAACATGAGTTTTGACCCACACCCTGACTCTTCCCGGGACCCCTCTTCTCCAGCCTGAAGGGTTCAGTGGGGTCTGGTAGCACTTGGTGCCTGGCTTAAGGTTCCATGCCTAGCCCTGGGTTTGGGGACATCTCAGCCATTGACAGCAACCTAGGATTGGATGCCTTCAGGTCTGGTCCAAGGGGCCATAAAAGAAGCCTCCAGGCAAGAAGAAATAGGACAGTCTGGATAGCTTTCCGTGTGTATCCTAGGAGAGAAGAAGCACATCCTACCTGCCAGGGTGTCCTCATTTGTGCCCTGCTCAGAGATGGTAGCTACATGTTTGTCTCTCTGTCTTTTGAAGAAGTTGCAGGCATCAGGCTGTTCCTCGGTGGCCACTGGCTCCATCGGGACTCCCAGTGAGACCGAGTACATTGGTGAGGGCATCGTAAGAGGCTCTCTGCCCTGGAGAGCAGCCTCCTTCCTTCCTAATCATCTCCCCAAACCCTCCCTTGCTGTGCCACTCGGTGTAAGGTTTCAAAAGGCAAGGAGATGCCCCAAGATATCCCGGTGGCCTGCTGCTGTTAGGAATGTTGGCCTGCTGGGCAGCCTTCTCTCCCAGGGGCTGGGTTCTGGGGCTACAACCACCTCCCATCCCTGGATTCACCTGCCCCTCCCTGGAGCTCTGCCCTCACTCCTAGTTGAGCAAGTCCACGACTTACCAGGCAGAAAGGCCAGCAGCACAGCCTTGTCTCTGCTCCCTGGGGGCAGTGGGTGCACTCTGTATCCAAAGTCACATCCCGCCCCCGTTTCCTCTCTGGACACTTATCTTCTGGGCGAGGTTTTCTTTCTCTTCGCGTTCCTCCTCTTTTCAGGTCAGGCTTCAGGCTGGTGTCTTAAGGGAAAGGAAATGCAGGTGGCAGGTTGAAAGGGCAGCAGGAGACTGCCCACAGATAGGGGACCCAGAGTTTCTGCATTTTGTTCTGCTTTCTTATAAACCCCCCTTCTTTTTCCTGTAAAATGAGAAGATCCTGAATTTCTTTGGGTAAAATGTGATTGTGCAATGACATGGCATCTGGCATAAGCAGATTTCTGGAGAGATGCTTTGAAGCAAGTCTTTGGCCCGGTCCCACCTTAAGAGTGCCTCCAGCGTTAGGTCTCTGGGCCCCTCCAAATACTCCCCTCGTCCAGTCGATCATCTCTCCGACCATTGCTCCCATCCACACAGTATTACGGAGGCCACCTCAGGCCTAGCTCCTCCGGGCCAGGCCGGGAGGCAAGGGAGGTCTGGGAGTCGAACCTGAGCGGCTTTGGTGACTCCAGAGGAACTAAACCATCTGTTTTCTTGTCTCAGCCACAGAGCAACAACAAAAACAGTCTCGTAAGCCCAGCCCAAGAGCCCGCGCCCTTGCAGACGGCCATGGTACCTCCTGACTCCGGCTTCTCCACCCCTGCCCCTGGCTGCCTTCCGCTCCTTCTCCTTTCCTCTTCTTGCCCTCCCTCCCAGGCCGCCCTGGCCCTTTCCTTCTCATCCCTGTAGAGCAGGCTGCTTTGTGTCCTGCCCCGTGGGCCCCTTCCCCCTCATTGTCCCGTGTGGCCATGCTCCTTCCTGCGCTGCACAACTTCCGCTCCTGCTCCTTCTGCTGTTGGGGGTGGGGAAGAGTGGTCAGGGCTCTCAGCTAACCCTCTTAGCCCCAGGCAGGGCCCCCATGGGTCTGCTATGGGGGCCGGGAAGGTGAGTGGCTTATAAAAGAAGAGGGTAGGAGCTTTCTTGGGACCTGTCGTTCAGTTCTTGGAGGCCTCCTTGTAAAACCTGCCTCAGCCTCTCCTTTGCAAAGCTACAAACAGGAAGGAGGGCTGGGGTCCCCCACCTCTGGATGGTGCTGAGGCCTCTGAGGTCCTGGAGTGCCCCATGCTGGGGGCACCGTGTGCTCCCAGAACTCTCTCTGCTGGTAGTGACTAACTAGAGAGTTTGCAGGGGGGATGCCTGGGAGAGACGGAGGGGTGGTGGGCCTGCTGCTCCTGCCTGCAGCCCGGGACCCTCGTGCTGCCTCACAGCACAACAGGGCCAGGAACTCTGGCGAAGGCCCAAGGTGGTAAAGCAGGCAGCTCCCTGGGCTCAGCTTGCTGAGGGGGCATCCTGGGTCTTTCTGGGAGACTTTAGTCTGGTCTCTCTATGTCCCCGCCTCCTACACACCCCTTGGTGAACGCCGTTGGCAGGGCCTGGCCTGGGCCCTCAGCCCCATGGCTCCTCCAGCATAGTTGTCCTGTGGGGAAAGAACCCTCAGATCCAGCAGGAATCGGGGACAGAGGCCCTTGTCCTCTCAGCTTCTCTGATACCTGCTCCTGTTAAGTGCCAGGCCTGTCCTTCTTACTCAGCCAGTACTATCCCCTAAATCTGGGGCTTCTGGGACCCAGGTGAGCCAGGATATTTTGTCTTGTGGGAATGGCTGGTGGGCAGGCCTCCGTGGTCATCATAGGGTCTAAGAGGGACTGGGCTAAAGGATGGGGTCCCTGAGGGAAGAGCCGTAGTTCTGTCCCCAGGTCAGGAGGATAATTTTCATCTTCTCTCACAGGAGCCACAAACCACCGTGGTACACAACGCTACAGATGGGATCAAGGTGAGTGGCTCCTGAGCTGGTCTCCTGCTTTAGGGACCAGCAAGAAACAGGTGGGCTGGGTCCCAGGGTCTATGGGGCCTGCAGATGGCAGCCTGCAGGCCACGCCTTGAGGCCAGGATGTGTGCAGAGTCTAGGCTGGGGATAGTGTGTACCTGTTTGTCACTCCAGTCCCTGAAAGGGCGTTATGCTTCGTGCCCTATAGTCAGACGGGCCTGGGTTTGAATCCTGGCCCACTGAGTAAGTCCCTGTAGTACTCTGCACCTCAATTTCCTTATCTGTGAATGAAGGATAATAATAATGGCATCTCCCTCCGTGACTTGTGAGGCTTAAATGACAGCAAACAGCTAGAAAAAGAGACAAGAGTATAATCAGACCCTAGAGCATCCTCTGTTGCCTCACCCCATTATGCCGTCAATAACTTTGTCGTCTTATTGGCACCCCCATTAGTAAATATTTACTGAGCCCCAAACCATCCATGGGTCTGGTCTACAGAGGTGACAAGACAAAAATCTCTCTCCACGGGTGTAGGGGAAGCATATAATAAACCAAAACCCATATAAGTAAGATAAAATCCAATAGTGGTAAGTGCTGTGAAGAAAATGACACAAAGGAAAGAGAAGGGTTGAACAGGGCTTTTCTTTAAGTGGTCAGGGAAGGACCTCCCTCGGGAGCTGAGTCTCTGAGCTAAAAACGAAACGGTGGGAAGGAGACAGCCAGGCAGACTCTGGGGCAGAGTGCCCTAGACAGGAGAGCTGCAAGCGCAGGGGCTTAGCCTATATACAGAACAGAGGAAATGAAGCAGAGCCAAGAGTGTGAGGCCGGGGGAGAGCAGCAGGAGGGCTATGACGCTGGAGAAGTCGGAGGCCTGCTACATAGGACTTCATAGCAGTATGCATCGTCTTCCAGCAGCAAGGAGAAGCTATTGGAGGTTCTTAGCAGGGGAGTAATGGAGTCTAATTGACACTTTGAAAAGCCCCTGTGGCCATGTTAGGGGCAAGAACTTTAGGGAGGAGGCAAGCATGGATGCAGGGGGACCGGGAAGCTATTGTAGTCTAGGTACCAGATACTGGTCACTTGGACTCAGTGCGTAGCTGTGCGTTTGAAGAGAAGAGGTAGGGGTGCCTGGCTGGCTCAGTTGATAGAGCGTGCAACTCTTGATCTCGGGATTGTGGGTTCGAGCCCCACGTTGGGTGTAGAGATTACTTCAACATAAAATCTTTTTTTTTTTTTAAAGATTTTATTTATTCACTTGAGACACAGAGATACAGAAAGAGAGAGAGAGAGCATGAGCAGGGAGAGAGGCAGAGCGAGAGGGAGAAGCAGGCTTCCCGCGGAGCAGGGAGCCCGATGTGGGGCTCGATCCCAGGACCCTGGGATCATGACCTGAGCTGGAGGCAGATGCTTAACCATCCGAGCCACCCAGGCGCCCCCATAAAATCTTTTTTAAAAAAATGAAGAGAAGAGGTAGGAGACAGGATTTACTTTGGAGATAGGACTGATAGATTTGAATTTAGGTTGGATAAAGAAAATGTAAGGGAAAGAGAGAAAGCTAAGATTCAACCTAGAATCAAACCTAGAAGAGGACTCCAGGTTTTAACAACAGGATAGATAGTGTCATTTACCGAGTTGGGGAAGAGTAGGGGGTTGGGGAAGACCGCATTTGGGAATCCAGGGTTCTGTAAAAAAAAGTCAGATGGCAAGGGTGAAAATCGAACCTTTTATGATTCTTCCTTGCACCTCCTGCAGGAGCGCAGAACAGCCCCCACTGTGGAAATGGTGTGCAAAGCATACATTCCAAGGACAGGGGTGGGGGTAAGAATCCTGATTGCCTGGGTCCAGTTCATGGGTCCACTGGTTGGTGGTCACGTCCTCTAATTACTCCACCAAAGATATTATATAATTACATTTATATGCAATGTCCAGAATAGGGAAAGCTTTCCAGACAAAGAGTAGATAAGTGTTTACTTAGGGATGGAAGCAGGGAATTGGGGGAAGTGGTGAGTAACTGTAAAGGATACTGGGTTTCTTTTGCAGGGTGATAAAAAATACCCCAAATTAGATTGTGGCGATGGTTACACAATATATACTTACTAAGAAACACTGAATTGTACACTTTAAATGGATGAGTTGTGGCTACGTGAATTATGTCTCAATAAAGTTGCTATTTAAAAAAAAAAAAACCTACTCTGCTTTTGTTCTGCTGGGTTCCTTTAGAGTCCAAGGGCCTGAGTGTATAGAAACATGTTCTTTTTGGCCTACAGGGCTCCACAGAGAGCTGCAACACCACCACAGAAGATGAAGACCTCAAAGGTAGGTGCTGGCCCTTGGTGAGGAAGGGACCCCAGCAGTGTTCCGGGTACACTGGCTCTTGTTTGTCCCCAGAACTGAGAATGATGACTCCTTATACTCTAGGAGAGGGCTTGGCATAAAAAGCTCCTTTTCATGGGCTAAGATGTGAGGTCCCTGTCTGGCCTGGCTGGGCTGGGCAAGAGGCTTCTCTTCTTTGACCCCAAGTCTGGAATAGCTAAACCAGAGCTTTTCCTGAGGCCTTCCAGGGCTAGGGCTCAGAGAACTGTTCCTGTTGCTGATAATGATGTGACATCCCGGTGCAGGAACGTCCTGAGTCCCTGTAGAAGTAGCCCACAAATACAGTGAGTCATTAGGAGGGTGACCCATTGTCCTGATTCCCCTAGGGTTGAGGTGATTCCCAGGATGTGGAACATTCAGTTGTAAAACCGGAACCATCCTGGGCACATTGGGACCAGTGACTCTTGCCACGGAGTCTTGTCATGAATGATGGAATCAGGACCACATTGGGCCATGTCCTGGTGGTCCCTTGAGGACCACCAGCCTAAGTGTGGGCCTGGCCAGAGGGCCATGGGGTGTGGGAGGGCATGGCAGACCAGACCACCGGGGAATCTCTGTCCTGCTCTTCGGTTTGGCCTCTTGGAATTGCTCCCTTTGCCATCAGTAAGTGACCTGAGGCCAGGCTCGCAGAACAGACGGAGAAATGCTGAAGGACAGAGCTGAGAGAGCACACCCAGGGGTAATAAAGGGGCACTAAACCTTTGGGAACCAAAAAATAGAAAGCATAAACATATAAGGTAGTAAAGAACAGTACCTCTAGGGCTGCTGGGATTCAAGCCAGAGCAGTTCAGTTCTGGTGATGCTGTGGAGTGGCTCCTTCACAGCTCTTGACCTTGTAGCCTGGCCCCCTACAACATCTTCCCTGGGAGCAGGGGTCCTTATACAGGCTATTTGAAGGCTCCTCTGGAAGCCACAGGCCCAAGTCTGCACCTTCCTGGGGCTGTCAGCTGGGAGGCCTCTCTGGCAGAGGCGGCAGCGTGGGATGTGGTCCAGGTGTCCACAGCAGCCCGAGGCGTTGCCTTGCCCCGGCTCTGCAGTGCCACGGGCTTGGGTCCTGTCTGGCTTGCTCGCTCACCTGCCTTGTTCTGTTTGTTTTGGCTGCTCTGCCTTGCCCTGCCCTGCCCTGGCTGGCTAGCTGCCCCGCTCCGCACTGGGAATGGCAGCTCGGGGCCTGAAGGACGGAGCTCCCGGGACAGAACAGCCCCCTCTGCAGGCATGCAGCCCCAGCCTTCTCTCTGCTCCTCAGCCAGTAAGTGTGAGGGAGGCACAATCTGGCTTCTGTCTCCCTGGCTCATCCTGAAGCCCCTCAGGGATCTCCCCCCCACCCCCCTAGAGCTGTCAGCCCAGCCCAGCTATCTGTCTTAGTAAGCTTGGGGAGCTCGGCCACTGCTGGGTGGGGGAGCTGTTTGGAGGTGCTGTTAATGCCAGGCAGGGGCCCCTGGGACCAGGGCCCAAAGACATAAAGGAGAGTGGGTAGAAGAACTTGGCATGGTGGGAAGGAACAGAGAGGCCCTGGGGCATTCAGTGGGCCTCACGGCAGCAACGAGCAAAAAAGAAAGGCCGAGTCCGAAATCAGAGTCAAAGGTGGTGGGAGCGGGGCTGGTGCTGGAATTGCCGTAGCCAAGAACCATGTTGAGATGTGGTGTTGCCTGAGGCTCAGCGTATCATATTAAGAGCGTGAGGCTTGGGGTGAAACAGACCCGAGTTTAAATCCCCAGCTACACTACCTCCAGAAATGTGTGAAGCAGCTTACACCTCCCAGAGCCTCAGCCTCCTTCTCTATAAAGTGGGAATAAAACAGCACCTACCTCAGAGCACTGTCATGAAAAATAAATGAGATAGTAGAATGTCTTGGTACGATGACTTGCTGGGTTAATGGTAGCTCATATTTATATTTTAAGTTGTGTCTGTGTAGAGAATGCCTTTGTCTGCTTCTTTTCCTTCTACCATCTATCCTTTTAGAGTTTATAAACACATTCCTCTTCACCCATAGGGCCCCAGTCAGGTCCTGCAAATGGGTTTGGTGGGGTTGGGGAGGGTGTGTGTGTGTGTGTGTGTGTGTGTGTGTGTGTGTGTGTGTGTATCCTTTTAGAGTTTATAAACACATTCCTCTTCACCCATAGGGCCCCAGTCAGGTCCTGCAAATGGGTTTGGTGGGGTTGGGGAGGGTGTGTGTGTGTGTGTGTGTGTGTGTGTGTGTGTGTGTGTGTGTGTGTGTGTGTGTGTGTGTGTGTGTGTGTGTGTGGTTGGGGAGGGTGTGTGTGTGTGTGTGTGTGTGTGTGTGTGTGGTTGGGGAGGGTGTGTGTGTGTGTGTGTGTGTGTGTACACGTACGTACACCTACCTGCTTGCCTCTGGGACGTGGATAGAGCTCGTTTGTTCCCCTAACGTGCTGCCCACTCACCTGGAGCTGCCTCCACCACAGGACTGGTGGCTGTGGGGCCCCCACCTGACCATGTCTTTGGCTGTGCTGCCCTCTTCCAGCTGTTCTAATGCACACGTTTGTCTCGCAGCCTCCCACTCCTGTGAGGAGAGCCTGGGCCAGCCCGGGGCTCTGGTCAGGGTTAGCCTGAGCACAGTCTGAGCCCTCTCTTACCCTCGTGGTGCCCCTGCTCATGGTGGTGCTCCCTGTCAGGATACCACCAGCAGCATTCCCTTGGCTTTGGATGGGGTAGGGGTGGGGGGCTCTGAGGGCACCAATTCTGCCTGCCTGTCATTCTGAGCCTTGTCCTGGTTTTCTTGAGGGACACAGCCTGGCATGAGAGTTGGTGTGAGATTTAGAGCTTTCCCAAGGCTTGTCCAGGGTAAATGGAGCCATCTCTTTGGTGAGAAGCTCCGCTTAAAAAGAATGTTTATAGTTCCAAGATCCTTTATCCCAGAAAAGTCCTGTGGAGGAGATGAGCAGGGTGAAGAGAATTAAGCATCCATCCCAGGGCTCTGTTCATCCTTTCAGAGCCCTCATCCCTGGCTGGGTTCTGCTCTCAGGCTGGCTGTTGCCCAGAGCTAGGTTGTGGACCACTGAGGGGGGGCTAGGGGTGGTGTGGTGGTGGTGGTAATTGAGACCTGACTGAGCCCCTTCAGGTGAGAGAAGTAAGCAGGTGGTGGAAATAGCCATATCAGGGGATGCTTCTTAAGAGAGGCTGAACGTGCTGGGGATGGGATAACGGACCCTGGGCAGAGTATTAATGATGGCCAGGCTCCTCAACTGTAAAAGACAAAAGAGTGTTTTCTGCATCCTGGTTGTTGATGGAGAGGGAGACAAAGGCCAGAGAACCATACCTAATGGGTGGGCTTCGGGAGGAGGGGGCCGTTAGCTCTATAGGACAGCAGAGAAGGAATGAAGAGAAAAGTGGGCTCATTCTTCCTGCAGAGGCCCTTAATGTTCAAGACAGGGAAGAGGGTTATCTTTGTCACAGAGATCACAGGGGATTCTCTGAAGGATTGGGGAGGGCTCTGTCACTTGGGAGCTCCCCAGTTCCGTGCAAGTAAATTGCTGGGTTTTTCCCCCCACAGTGCGAAAACAGGAGATCATTAAGATCACAGAACAACTGATTGAGGCCATCAACAATGGGGACTTTGAAGCCTACACGTGAGTAGAGACCCATTTCCTTGTGACCCAAGGCATCTCTTGAGGCCTTCCCTCCTCCCCAAAATCAACTTGGACCCTGGGAAAAGGGAAAGCTGGGCCTTGGGCATAGTGTCTGGATTAAACACCAGGCCCTTGGGCTGGGATCTCTCCCAGGTAGATACCCTGTGATAGTACCCCGCACCCCCTAAGATCTCAGCCATCTTGTCAGGCCTAGCCCACAGTTAACCTGCTGCAGGACAGATGCCACTGACAAGAAAAAAAGGCAAGTCACCCCTGTAGGAGACTGACAGGCTGCTTTTCTTTCTGCAGGAAGATTTGCGATCCAGGCCTCACTTCCTTTGAGCCTGAGGCCCTTGGTAACCTCGTGGAGGGGATGGATTTCCACAAGTTTTACTTTGAGAATCGTGAGTGGGTTCGTGCTGCTGATATACTCCTGCCTGCCCCTTCACCCCCTTTGCCTCTGTCCCTGCTCACCTTCTCCTCTTCCCAGTTGCCCGCTTTTCCCTTATTTGATCTGCTTGGCTGCACCCTGGTCTATGTGTTTGCCTCCTTGTACCCCGAGGATGGTCTTAAACTGACACCTTGGAAGGACCTGCTCCAGAGCCCCACATGCCCCATCATTTTGCAGCGGCTTTGTGGCAGAACTGGTTTCACAATCAGGGTCACTATTCCATTCAGCCTCACCTCTTTCCGCGAAGACTGGAAACCACTGAGATCAGGTTGAGATGTCAGCAAGTAATAATGAAGCTCTTTATCTACAGGTTTCACAGTAGAGGAAAGTAAAACCAAGATAAGAATATACAAGCAAGTAGCAGGGCACTGTAGGTGATTTGTGAGATCAGAAGCTGTGGCTTGGGTCCCGCCTGAATATGGAGGGAGACAGTGCCGGCTGAGGGGCTGTGCACTCTGGACAGTTCATGGAAGTCCCAAGGGATAAGAAGATGAATCACCACCTCCTCCTATCTTTCTCGCCACTCTCTAGCACCCTCCTCCTCCCTATTTTTTTTTCCCTTTCTTTCCTACTTTACCCTAGGCCTTCCCCATCCTGCCCCGAGTTCTGTTTTATTTTGTCACTGTTTTCTCTACTAACTACCAACCCCTTCATATCTCAGCTGCAAAGGTAAACCCTTGGCTATCTAAGTAATTCTATTAGCCAGAAGCAGCTTCAGAGTTTATAGAAGGCCTAGGGAGGGTCTCAGGTAGCCCCTGTCCCACATTTGAAATGAATTAAAATGTGAATCTCTTTAAAAGCCACCCAATCTGCCTTTGTTCGTGATAATGGTGACACAACTTCTTTTACCTTTCCCCCAGAGAAACCTGAGAACCCTGGGGATCTCCTGAGCTTGGTGCTTTGGTGATTCTGTTTTAACTTTGGACTTTTTTTTTTTTTTCCTAAATCACAAATGCACTTTGAAATCTTAAGCTCTTGATTTTGCTCTGCAGCCAGTTAGGGACAAGCCAACCCTTATGAAATCTAAACATCAGCCTGGAAGAGTGGAAAGATCTTAGGTTTTAGTGAAGAGTCAGATGGTCCTGAGTTCAAATGTTGTGTGATTTGAGCAAATGACTTAACGTCCTTGAACCTGTTTCATCATCTTATAATAAAGATAATCATATTGACCAAGAAATATAGCTTATGTATGTAAAAAACCCCCAGCACGATGTCTGATTAAAGTAGCAGTTGCTATTATCATCGTTCTCCACCTCTTTCTTCCTTTTGGATAACTGAGACTGATGTTCTGGGATTTCCTGGCCTCTGGTGTGTGGGGGACTTAGAGACTCCCAGAATGGCTGCTGGAGAGAGGGTGAGACCTGAAGTGCAGGCGGGGAGGGAAATCCGTGCTCAGGCCTGACGCCCTCCTACCTCCCGCACTCTGCCTTGCCCCCTGCAGTTCTGTCCAAGAACAGCAAGCCCATCCACACCACCATCCTGAACCCGCACGTCCACGTGATCGGGGAGGACGCAGCTTGCATCGCCTACATCCGCCTCACCCAGTACATCGATGGGCAGGGTCGGCCTCGCACCAGCCAGTCGGAGGAGACCCGGGTCTGGCACCGCCGGGATGGCAAGTGGCTCAATGTCCACTATCACTGCTCAGGAGCCCCTGCTGCACCGCTGCAGTGAGCTCAGCCACAGGTGCACCTGGTGGGGGGGGAGGGAGGGGACAGATGGGGTCAGAGGAGGAAGAGGAGGTTGAAAAGTGGCACGGGGCGGGGGGGCAGACGTGGACCATCCCAGAGGAGTGGCAGCAGCCTTCAGACAGACTTGTGTCTGGCCCCAGGACTCCAAGTTGAGTGACTTTGGACAGGTGACTTCCCTACCCTAAGCCTCAGTTTCCTTAGCTGTCAAAAGAGGGGGGGGGGTACCTACTTCACTGAGTTGAGGATTAAATAAGATACTCATAAGTGAAGCATTTGTTCAGCAAATGTGAAGCGATGTTATATTTATTTATTTTTAAAAAGATTTTATTTATTGGACAGAGAGAGACAGCGAGCGAGGGAACACAAGCAGGAGGAGTGGGAGAGGGAGAAGCAGGCTTCCGTGGAGCAGGGAGCCCGATGCGGGGCTCGATCCAAGGTCCCCAGGATCATGACCCGAGCGGAAGGCAGATGCCTAACGACTGAGCCACCCAGGCGCCCCTGATGTTATATTTAAATTCTAGCTTCTCCCCCATCCTCCACCTTCTCAGGCAGACTTGGCCACGTGTGTCGTGTGTTGGAAGTCCCTGGAACTCATCTGTGTGCTTATTGTCCTTTGTTCTGTGACCACATCTGTCCTCTTTGACAGGGGCATTAGGAGATCCAAGCCGGAGGTCAAACCTTCGCAGCCAGAGGCTCTGGAGGGCCTGAGTGACAGCGGCAGTCCTGTTCGTTTGAGGTTTAAACAATTAAATTACAAAGCGGCAGCAGCCAATGCACGCCCCTGCATGCAGCCCTCCCGCCCGCCCTTCGTGTCTGTCTCTGCTGTACCGAGGTGTTTTTTACATTTAAGAAAAAAAAAGAAAAAAAGATTGTTTAAAAAAAAATGGAATCCATACCATGATGCGTTTTAAAACCACCGATAGCCCTTGGGCTGGGAAGAAGGCAGGAGTTTGTGTGACACCCGTCCTGGCACGAGCAGCCGGCTCACCCACCAGCCCTGAAGAGGTGAGCTCGGCCTCTGGCCTCCGTGGACTCAGGGGACCAGGCAAGAACTCTGACGGAGCTTTGGGGGCTGTGATGTGATTGCAGCCCCTGAGGTGGCCTGCCTGCCCCAGGTCTAGGAATGGACTTCTTCTGAACTTGCATAGCGCCTAGAATGAGGCTGATGAGAACATCGTGGCCATCAGACCTACTTGGGAGAGAACGCAGAGCTCCCAGCCTGCTGTGGAGGCAGCTGAGAAGCAGTGGCCTCGGGACTGAGGGCCTGGACGTTGCTGTACTGTTCCATTTAGCGTAGAAGGGAAGAGAATTGGTGCTGCAGAAGTGTGTCCGCTACGAAGCTGATGAGAAACCTCGCGTTAGTCTGACATGTACTCACTCATCCATTTCTATAGGATGCACAATGCACGTGGGCCCTGATACTGAGGCCCAATACCTGCAGCTGGGAAGAGGGAGGGGTTGCTGCTTTGCTTTGTGTTTGTTTTCTTATAACTTAGCAAGGAGAGAGCCAGGCCCTGGTCAGGGCTCCCCTTGCTGCCTTTGGCAGTTCTGTTTCTGTGCTGATTTGGACCATCTTTGTCTTGCCTTTTCATGGTGGTGGTCCCTGTGCTGACCCTCCTGTGGGCCTGAGCCCTCTGCCAAGTGCCCCTGGGGGATGGGAGGAGTGAGGCAGCGGGATTCAGTTGATGGTTGTTTCTATGCATTCAGGCTGCCCTCAGGACTGCCTCCCGTCTTACTCTTCCCTTGCTGCACGTCCATCTCTTTTCCTGTCTTTGAGATTGACCTGACTGCTCTGGCAAGAAGAGGTGTTCTCTTTAAAGAGGCCTCTCTACTGAGCAACTGAAGTGTATGACTTACTGCTGGACAATCTGCATGGGCATCACCCCCACCACCACCACCTGCATGTACCCAAAAGAGGTGTCCAGAGCCAAGGCTCCAACATTCATTGTCCCTCTCTGTGCTCGAGGAGTTCCATTCCAGGAGGGAAAGATCTATACTGTAAGCAGATAGCAGAGAAGATAATGGAGGAGCAATTGGTCATGGCCTTGGCTTCCCCAAAACAACTGTGCAGACTTACCTGCACAAATATCTGCACTTTTGGGGGAAAGGTGGGTAAACCCCAGCTTCCTGGACTACCTTCAGGAGGCACAGGAGCTGGGAGAAGAGGCAAAGCTACAGGTTTACCTTGGAGCCAGCTGAGAAGAGAGCAGACTCACAGGTGCTGGTGCTTGGGTTCAGCCAGGCTCCTCTGAGCACCTCATGCATGCCTCAGCCCCTGGGCCTAGCCCTTTCTTGCCCTGCAGCCTGCAGTACCAGCACGCAGACACCTTCACCACAGGGTTTGGTTTTGCTGGCTTGAAGACAAATGGTCTTAGAGTTCATTAAGACCCATAGCTTCATATGGCTGCTCCAGCCCCACTTCTTAGCATTCTTACTCCTCTTCTGGGGCTAATGTCAGCATCTATAGACAATAGACTATTAAAAAAAAAAATCACCTTTTAAACAGGAAATGGAAGGCATTTGATGCAGAATTTTTGCATGATGACATAGAAATAATTTAAAAATAGTTAGTGTTTGTTCTGAATGTTGGTAGACCCTTCTAGCTTTGTTACAATGAAACCTTGAACTGAAGATATTTAATAAAATAACCTTTAAACAGTCCATTGTGTTACTGCTGTTGGAGGCTTATGGCCAAAGGCCTAAGAGTTTAGCCTCCTGAGTTACAAAGCTTCAGATGGAGAGATGTAGCTTTTCCCACTCCCTTGGGGGCTCATTTTAGAAGAAAACTTCCTCATAAACTCATCAGCCTCCAACCAGCCCACCGGGCTGCAGAGGCGAGTTTGGGGTGGGGAGGAAAGCTGCCGGCTCTTCGCTGGTGGGCCAGGGGTCTCCCCCCGCCCCGAGCCCCGCCCCCCGAGCCCCTCAGTGGGCCGACTCGGCCTCCCCCTCCGCCGGGCTTGAGTGGACGAGCCCGCAGCCTGGGCCCGCCCCTGCCCCGGGAGTCGCGGCGCCTGACGCTCGCCAGACTGTGCCACCGGGCGGGAAGCGGGGGGGTGCGCCTCTGCGGGCGGGGCGCGCAGCCCGGCGTCTCCGAGGCCGAGGCTTGACAGAGCGCTGCGGAGAACCGTTCGGCTGCCCGGCACCTCGGCGGTGCGGCTGCGAGGCCCGGACTCTGCGGGGACCTGAGCGGGCGCCGCGAGCGGCAGAGCGCCGCCTCCCCCCCGGGTGGGAGCGGTGGTTGGGCCCGGCTGCGGCAGAGTGTTCGCTCGGAGATGGCGGAGCCGCCGCGACGCGGCCCGAGGCCCCGAGAGCTGGGAAGCCGGGCAGCCCCGGGACGCGGCGGAGCCCGGGGCCAGCGGGGACGCCGCCTAGTCCGCCGGGTGAGCCGCCCTTGAGGATAACCACCCCCACTCAGAGTGTGACCACCCACCCACGGTCGCCCGCAGGTCCTCCCCTCGGTGTTGCCACCATGACCACCCGCGGGGTGGTCCTGGGCGGCCCCCAGTGCGGCCCAGAGCTCCCCTGTCCTGCATCCCTTCCACTAGCCTCCCTTGTGGCTTCACTGCCCTCAGCACGGGGCTCCCCCTCCCCTCCGGGATCTCCCAGCCCAACGCCTGCCTCGATGTCACCCCAGGCTCTCCTCAGCGCGTCCCTTGCGCGGTCCCCATATCCACCTGTGACCCCATGTTCCCCCTGAGCAGGGACCCTCCATCCGTGACAGCCCCCCCCTCCGCCCCGGTTGTGCCAGCCCCGCATTCCGGTGTCGCGGCTCGGTGCCCCCTCCTCCCACGGCGTCTGCACCGCTCGTCTCCCCGCGCGGGGGCCCCCAGCCCCACCTTCCCCGGTCTCTATCCCTGGTGCTGTCGCCCAGCCCGGGCCTGGGTGACCCCTTTGGTTTCCGCCTCAGAAACCTCCCGCTGCTGCCCACGCGTACAGCACCCCCCTACCCCGTGTTCCTATCCCACCCCTTACTGTACCCCGATAGCTCCCTCAGCACCCCTTCCCTGAATATTGCTGCTGCTTCTAGGTGTGAAGCCAACATGCAGTGGTTTAAGAGCACCGGCTGTGGAGCTTGACAGGCCTGACTCTGAATCCCAGTTCCTCCACTGACTGAGCTGTGTGATCCTGGGCAAGTTATTAAGCTTCTCTGGACCTCAGATTACTCATATGTAAAATGGGGATAATAATAGTCTCTACCTCTTACCTACCTCCCAGGGCTGATGTGAGCATTAAATATATGGAAAGCTCTTAGAAGAGTGTCTGACAAAGAGTAAGCTCTCAGTAATTATTTACATTATTCTTAACATGAAGGGGTGAGACACCCTGAGTGTCCACTTCCCCTCAGTGATGACTTTTCACTACTGTGTTTCCCCTCAAGAGTTTCCTTTAACTCTTAGGATTCACCCCTTCCCATCACCATTTTGATCCTCTCCCAGCTTTCTTTTCACATCAGTTCATTTGACCCAGGCCAAAGCTGAACTGTTCTTAAATTGTCTCTCTCAATTCTGAGGAACCCTGTCTCTGCCTAATCACCCCTGAGATGTGTGTGTCTGGGAGGGGGTAGTAGGGAGGGATTGCCAGTCACTGGCCTTCCTAAGAATGGCTAAGCTGGAGAGAGCAACAATAAAGCTTCTAGAAGTGGTCTATCTATTGAAGAAAGCAGTCCCCAGAATTAGGTCTCCCTGAAACTGTTTTCTGATCACCCTGTCCTTACCCCTCTCTTATTGGTTGGATATGACTTAAACTCCTGTTCCTCTCATCCAGCCCCATTCCATTTGCTCTGTTTTTGTAACGGGATTCAATCCCTCCTGTCTCCACAGGCTAGCTCAGGACCTTTCTGAGCTGTTCAGTGATGGGATATAGTATCACCGAGGCTAAGTTAGGAAGGAAAACTAAAGTGATAGGGAGAGAGACTCTGGACTCAGTTCTCCAGCTTATCTCAGACGCCAGTGATGTGGCCTGCCCTGGGGCTACATTTTTATCATCTCTCCCACACTGGTGCAGGTGAGGTGAAGGGCAGGGGTTGAGTAATTTTTCACAAGCCATGGAAAAGAGAGTCCCCGGGTTCTGGGTTTGGAAGTGAATTGAATGATTAGCTAGCAGCATTTCTCTTGCTTCTTCAGCTCCCCCCACCGTAGTGTCCTCCTGACTACAAGTTCGTTAGTGCTTTTAGCTTGTGATGTTGGGTTTGACTGATGAGGAAGATTAACAGACTCATGAGTTTCCTCTTATCTGATATTTCGTTGGAGCGCGGGACTTGTGGGACTTGTGGGGCTTTCCGTCCCTTCCTCCCAGGCTGACCGGAGCTCCTGCTGGTTGACCGACTGCTCAGTCGTGGGCTGGGAACTTCTTTCAGAGCAGGTTCATTTTCAGCCTCCTGGGCTGTTTGGTCTCTTGCTAGTGGGAGATTTATTCCGTTCCAACCCTTGAATGTACTGCTCTAACTCAGAACTTAACTCAGGAAGGAGACTTTAGACAGTATTCTAAGAAAGGGAACAAGCTGTGAAGTGAAGGTATGAGACTCAGATTGTGGTGTTCTTCTACAGGAGCTTTTTTTTTTTTTTTTTTTTTTTTTTTTGGAGAACAAGTCGTCCTGTGAGCAGGAGGTAAGAGAGATGGGTGAAGAGGGGAGTGGATTAACGATACACTTTCAGGTGGAGAAGTAACCCTTGATTTCTCTGTCTTACAAATAGTGAGAGCAGAGATTATGAACTTTGTTGACCTCTGATGTGAGGAGCGCAGCAGGACCGAGAGTGGAGCCTGGCTAGATTTGCATCCTGAAGCCATGGACCAGGGGGCCATGGTGACCTGAGACCGATGGACTCTGTCCAGTTGCCCCTTGTGGCCCCTTCTAACTCCCCTACCCTAAAATAAGGGGACTTGACTCCAACTTTTCAGGGAACTGACCCTGAGGAATCCTTTTCCCTTGTTTTTCTATCCTTCTACCCTCCTGAGAGAGCCCCAGCCTATAGAACTCCTACCTCCCATCCCCTGAGGTAGTCCCCCTCCCTGCCTCCCCTTCCCCGCCATGCTCAAGCTGTGGAAGGTGGTACGCCCAGCTCGGCAGCTGGAACTGCACCGCCTCATACTGCTGCTGATCGCTTTCAGTCTGGGCTCCATGGGCTTCCTGGCTTACTACGTGTCCACCAGCCCCAAGGCCAAGGAACCCTTGCCCCTGCCCTTGGGAGACTGCAGCAGTGGTGGGGCAGCTGGCCCTGGCCCTGTACGTCCTCCAGTCCCACCACGGCCCCCCAGGCCACCAGAGACAGCGCGAACTGAACCTGTGGTCCTTGTGTTTGTGGAGAGTGCGTACTCACAGCTGGGGCAGGAGATTGTGGCCATCTTGGAGTCTAGTCGTTTTCGTTATAGCACTGAGCTAGCACCTGGCCGAGGGGACATGCCCACACTGACCGATCATACCCGTGGCCGCTATGTCTTGGTCATTTATGAAAACCTGCTCAAGTATGTCAACCTGGATGCCTGGAGTCGGGAACTGCTAGACCGGTACTGTGTGGAATATGGTGTGGGCATCATTGGCTTTTTCCGAGCCCATGAACATAGCCTACTGAGTGCCCAGCTCAAGGGCTTTCCCCTTTTCCTACACTCAAATGTGGGGCTCCGGGACTACCAAGTGAATCCTTCTGCCCCCCTACTGCATCTCACACGCCCCAGCCGCCTGGAACCTGGGCCACTGCCTGGTGATGACTGGACCATCTTCCAATCCAATCATAGCACATATGAACCAGTGCTTCTTGCCAGCCTTCGGCCAGCTGAGCCCCCTATGCCAGCACCAGTGCCTCGCCGGACCCGGCTTCCCACTGTCATACAGGACCTGGGGCTTCATGATGGCATCCAGCGGGTGCTCTTTGGTCATGGCCTTTCCTTCTGGCTCCACAAACTTGTTTTTGTTGATGCTGTTGCGTACCTCACCGGCAAGCGCCTCTGCCTAGACCTTGACCGCTACATCTTGGTAGACATCGATGACATCTTTGTGGGCAAGGAAGGTACCCGCATGAAGGTGGCTGATGTTGAGGTCAGTCTTTCTCCTGACTCAAATTTCTTTCCTCAGAAGCTGTTTCAAGCTCTGTCCTATCAGACTCCCTTGACTCTGAGCTTGTCCTAGGTATTAATCCCTGCCCTTTTCAGTCTGGGAGAACATTACTTTTCGTTTTTCTCCTGCTCAGTCTGCTCTCATGATTTCTCATGTTCCTGCTACCCTTCCCAGGCTCTGTTGACCACCCAGAACAAACTCAGGACCTTAGTGCCCAACTTCACCTTCAACTTGGGCTTCTCGGGCAAGTTCTATCATACCGGTGAGTGTATTCTCCTGCTCCCTCAGCATATCAAGCTTAGTTTGATCTGTCCCTTCACTGTTCATCTTCCTGGGCAAACAAGTTGGACAAGAAGGTCAGGGCTTGGGGTCAAAATGCTGTGAGGAGCTAGCGGTGGATATGAATTTAGGTTAGCAGGGGTGGCTGGAGGTCAAGTCAGCAGGGGGGCAGGTAGGCTTAGGTAGGCAGAGGTCAGCAGTCTTGTCCCGAGAATGGAAGGTGGTCAGTGTTGTTACAGAACAGAGGAGGGCACAGGGCCCGCCTGGCTGTGGTCAGTGGTCAGTGTGTGATCATAGGGACGGAGGAGGAGGATGCAGGGGACGACATGCTGCTGAAGCACCGCAGAGAGTTCTGGTGGTTCCCCCACATGTGGAGCCACATGCAGCCACACCTGTTCCACAATCGCTCCGTGCTGGCTGACCAGATGAGGCTCAACAAACAGTTTGCTCTGGTGAGACCCTTGGATCTCTTCCCCTTACTTTTCTCAGAGATAATCGTTCCTTTTCAGCCTTCCCCTACCCTGTCCATTTTTCTTTCTGTGGAGGCGTCCCCACCCTCTTTACCCTCTACTCCCTGAACCTCACCAGGTCCTGGTGAGAGTCTATGCCATTCCCAGGAGCATGGGATTCCCACGGATCTGGGGTATGCTGTGGCCCCCCACCACTCGGGTGTATACCCCATCCACACGCAGCTCTATGAGGCCTGGAAGTCTGTGTGGGGCATCCAGGTGACCAGCACTGAGGAGTATCCCCATCTCCGCCCTGCCCGCTACCGCCGTGGCTTCATTCACAATGGCATTATGGTGAGGGACCCCCGATACAAACTCGAATCAAACTCCTTTGTTTAGATAGCCACCAACCTGCATTGACCTGTGTCCTGTCAACTACTAGTCCAAGTTCACATAATAGGGGGTAGAGGGGTAAAAAGTCATCATGCACATAGGAAGTTGTATTGGTTAACTCAAGACAGTCCTCTGCAAACCCAGGGAATTCTAATGCTGTAGGACTTTTGTCCCTTACTACTTTTCATTCGCCTTTCAAATCTCATCCGTCTCTTTCTTTTCCCCCCTTTCTTCTAGGTACTGCCACGGCAGACGTGTGGCCTCTTCACTCACACAATCTTCTATAGTGAATATCCTGGAGGCTCTCGTGAACTAGACCGGAGCATCCGAGGTGGAGAGCTCTTTCTGACAGTGCTGCTTAATCCGGTAAGGTGCTGAGAGGAAGGGCTAGAAGACTAGAGAGCCAAAGTGTATGTAGGCTGGGACCTTCGCGCACCAAGCCTGATTCTGAGGTGGGGTAGGCTCTCCGCTTCTGACATGCAGGCACCCCTTTGTAGATCAGCATTTTTATGACCCATCTGTCCAATTACGGAAATGATCGGCTGGGCCTGTATACCTTTGAGAGCCTGGTGCGCTTCCTCCAGTGCTGGACACGGCTGCGCCTACAGACCCTGCCTCCCGTCCCTCTTGCACGAAAGTACTTTGAACTGTTCCCTCAAGAGCGGAGCCCCCTTTGGCAGGTACGGATGGAGCTCAGGCTGACCAGAGAGACAGGATGAGGGTGGGAAGGATTGAAGAAAAGATTAGGCATCTGATTCTTTATCTCACCTTCAGAATCCCTGTGATGACAAGAGGCACAAAGATATCTGGTCCAAGGAGAAAACCTGTGATCGGCTCCCCAAGTTCCTGATTGTGGGACCCCAGAAGACAGGTGAATCATTCCTAGCTAACTTCTCTTCCCCTGCCTTAAACCCAAAGGATTCTTTGGCCAAAGAACTCCCTTCTCATACCCACCCCTCCTTAATCCAGTCTCTTGAGACAGTGATTCTTAATTCTGGTGGTGCATCAGAATCGTGTGTGTGTGTGTGTGTGTGTGTGTGTGTGTGTGTGTTGCATCAGGATCATCTGTTTGTGTGTGTGTGTTGCATCAGGATCATCTGTAGTGTGTGTGTGTGTGTGTGTCTGTGGTGCATCAGGATCATCTGTGTGTGTGTGTTGCATCAGGATCATCTGTAGTGTGTGTGTGTGTGTGTGTGTGTGTGTGGTGCATCAGGATCATCTGTTTGTGTGTGTGTGTTGCATCAGGATCATCTGTAGTGTGTGTGTGTGTGTGTGTGTGTGTGTGTGTGTGTGTGTGTGTGTGTGTGGTGCATCAGGATCATCTGTAGTTTGTGTGTGTTTAAGATCCGCAAGTGATTCTGATGCAGTCAAAGCTGAGAACTACTATTTTAACCCTTCCCTGGGCCTCTCTTAGTCTTTCCTTCTCTCACTATAGTTTGTCCAAAGGGGATATTACTACCCAGAGTAGTTACTATCTCACCTCCTTAAAGTTCATGTTGTTGATCTGGCTTCTTTCCCACAATAGTCTGGACTTTCTCTCCCATTTAGGGACCACAGCTATTCACTTCTTCCTGAGCCTGCACCCAGCTGTGACTAGCAGTTTCCCTAGCCCCAGCACCTTTGAGGAGATTCAGTTCTTCAACGGCCCTAATTACCACAAGGGCATTGATTGGTGAGACTGGGATCCCTTGGAATGCTTCTCAGAGGAACACTCCCTCCCCTGCAAATACCCCATTCCAGCTTCCACTAGCACAGCTCACTCTGCAAATTCTCTGCCTTTTGTCTGTACTACTTCCTAGGTACATGGACTTCTTCCCTGTCCCTTCCAATGCCAGCACTGACTTCCTGTTTGAAAAAAGTGCCACCTACTTTGACTCAGAGGTTGTACCACGTCGGGGGGCTGCCCTCTTGCCACGAGCCAAGATCATCACTGTGCTCACCAACCCTGCTGACAGGGCCTACTCCTGGTATCAGGTGAGCCTGAAACTAGGGATACATTGGGGCTTAAGTGAGGGAGGTGGTGACTGCTAGAGGGACAGAAAGCAAGAGGGTAGGGAAACTAAACCAGTTGCTTTGGGGAAGGATTCCTATGCTATTTATTCACTAGACCAAGAGTAGGGCAGAATAATTCTGTCAAATCACCCATCCCTTCCCTTCCTATTCCTTGTCCTTCAGCACCAGCGAGCCCATGGAGACCCAGTTGCTCTGAATTATACCTTCTACCAGGTGATTTCAGCCTCCTCTCAGGCCCCTCTGGCACTTCGCTCCCTGCAGAACCGCTGTCTTGTCCCTGGCTACTATTCCACCCATCTGCAGCGCTGGCTGACTTACTACCCCTCTGGACAGGTATGATCCCCCAGTAGCCCTTGTTGGGGTCCCCCTTCCCCTCAGCCTAGAGGCTTCT
The DNA here is from genome assembly GCF_009762305.2 of Zalophus californianus. NCBI lineage: Eukaryota > Metazoa > Chordata > Mammalia > Carnivora > Otariidae > Zalophus > Zalophus californianus. The sequence continues at coordinate 34,473,465 of NC_045609.1, read as the reverse complement.
AAGGAATACAGAGGGAACCACATCCCTGTCCCTTTAGTTGCTGATTGTGGATGGGCAAGAGCTGCGTACCAACCCAGCTGCCTCAATGGAGAGCATCCAGAAGTTCCTGGGTATCACACCCTTTCTGAACTACACACGGACCCTCAGGTGGGAGAGTATGACCCAGGGGAGGAGGAATCTGGGGGAAATGGGGAAGCAGGTTGACCATGTCTGTTTGGAAGAGACATGTGTCCCTGTGAGTTGGGAGAGGTAGTGTACGTTTATGGGGTTTGAATTCCCTTTCTCCCTGCCAAACAGTGGCCTCTTCCTGTTGAGCAGGTTTGATGAAGAGAAGGGATTCTGGTGCCAGGGACTTGAAGGTGGTAAGACTCGCTGTCTAGGCAAGAGCAAAGGCCGAAAGTACCCAGATATGGACACTGAGGTGAGTAAAGCGTGGGACAAGGTATCCCTCTCTGCCTCTAAGATCTCATCCTTGTCACACTCCTTACCACTTCTGCCTCCATTTTTCTCCTATTAGTCCCGCCTTTATCTTACGGATTTTTTCCGGAACCACAATTTGGATCTGTCGAAGCTGCTAAGCCGGCTTGGACAGCCAGTGCCCTCATGGCTTCGGGAAGAACTGCAACATTCCAGTCTGGGCTGATGTCCGGGCCTCCTGTACCAGCAAAAGCCCCCTAGTTTCCTAAAGGGCAAGCCCAGAGCAGGGCCCACAAGGGGGATAAGAGCAGCCCAGCCCCTGCCCCTTCTACCTCAGTGGCCCCCAGGCCTGGGATGGCTGAGAAGGGAAGGGCAGTCCTTTCCCATAGCTCTGGGGTCTTATAAAGGGGCTTCCCTTGATACCCCACCATCATGGTACTAGGCACCTTTGACCCATGTTCTTGGAAGGTGGGCAGGAATGAAAGGGTCCAGGCAGGGTGTAGAGGAACATATTAATCCGATGATTTCCCTCTTTATCCTCAGCAGTCTGTCTATACCCGACTATGGGAGGGACCCCCCTACCGTGGGATCAGTGGGGTCTACCTGTGGCCCGGCCTCCCTAATGTCATTCACATTGAATGGGGATGAGGCCGGACAGTGGCTCATAGAGCTAAGTATGAGCCCTAGCTGTGGGCTAGAAATGTCCTTAATAAACATCCTTATTTTTCTGTTTTGTCTGCCTCACTGGAGTGGGAGAAACTTAGACTAAAGCAAGTTATCAGTCTCTTCCCCACCCCGGTTCAAAGCTCATCTGCACATGGAGGGAAAGAAGGCGAAGGCCCAGGCAGACTAGAGTAAAAAAGGAGTTTATATATTTATAAATGCCAAATAAATACCAGAGGCCACCCAATGCCCCCTCCCAGACAGGGCTGTCTCCCCCAACCCTAGGTTTCTAGGGTCTGAGACATCTTGGCCCCAAGCTACAGCCCAAGAGCGGCTGCCAGTCTGGGCTACCAGAGAACTGAGTGGGGATGATCTGTCCAGCCAAGATTCACTCCCTCTGTGTGAGGGGCCCCCATAGCCACAGGCCTGTGTCCCTGTATAGGACCCTAGAGGGGCCAGACTCATGGGGAGAAGGTGGTCATCTCGAGTGAGACCCGCTGCCACAGCTCCTTGGTCTGTTTGCTGCGCTTGAGGTTCTGCAGGATGTCGTTGAACTGCATCATGCCCATGGGTGTCAGGCAGAAGGCGCTGCGGGCACTGCGGATCGCATTCACAAAGTCGTCGTAGTCGGCAGGGGTCAGGTGAATCAAGCGGTGGTGGATGTACTGGAAGAGGATGAAACCACTAAGCACAGCACCAGGCCCGTCCTCCCCAGCATGCGGGGGAATTGGTTCCCTGCCTGCCCAGGAGGGACTCCCCACTCCTCCGTGCGTCCTAGGTTGTCACCTGCATGTATGCCTGCTGGCAGCGCTGCACCAGTTGGTGGAAGGCCGGGGCACGCAGGTGGTTGTGGGCATGAGCAGGGCTCAGCCGCTGCAGCGTCTCCATGACGATCTCCTGCAGCACAAACGGGCTCAGCACCCCCTTGGCTGCCCCCACACAGAACTGGTGCACGTAGTTCACTCCTGGGGGGCAGGGGGAGGGGCATGAGACGGGGGTGGCCACCTCTGCCCTAGGGACCCAACTCTCCTCTCTCAGCTCTGGCCTGGCAGAGAGCCGCCCTCCACCCCAGGAGCTGAGGTAACCCCCCACCCCCCGCGCACGCACACATACCCGACCAAGGCCTCAACTCTGAGCAAGAGCTAGGAAGGAGGTCTGGGATAGGAAGGTGGGGGAAGCGGGTGGGGGGCGGACAATGGTCCTGGGGAGGGGAGGTGTTACCCAGCTTTGCTGCCAGCCCCAGCAACCATTTGACATCATCAGTGTAGGGGGGGGGAGCGGGAGAAGTTGTTGGGGTGATCATTGTGTGCTCGGCGACCCAGCATCTCCAGTGCCAGCATTCCTGGGAGAAGAGGGCGGGCACATGGTGGGGCTACATCCTTTTCCTCCTCTACCCCAACCTGACCCCACAGTAAACAAATGAAGAGCTGTGGGGAGGGAGGGGTCACCGAAGAGCCTGTGGCACAACTGCAGGTGGGGGAACAGAAGGGGTCCTCCTCTCACCAACACGGTAGGCAGCGTGCAGGTGGTGTAGGCTGTGTGGGTTGACAGGCTGACTGTGTGTCTCCTCCTCGGGTGGTGGAAACCCCCCGCTCACCAGAGGGCTGGGCTGTGTAGTCAGGGCAGGCAACGAGGCACCCTGGATGGCTGGAAACGTGGATGCTGGATGAACACTGCTCACTGGGCAGGGCGGGGCAGGGAGGGGGGGAACGAAAGCCGTATGAGCAACTCACAGCCCACACAGGGACAGAGAGGGTTCCTCCCCCATCTCCCCTGCCCGGTGTACCTCCCCTCCATTCACCTGTTCCCTGTCCCCACAACTCACAGGCCACACTGGTGGGCAGTGGGAGCCCTGGCTCTGTGTGGTAGGGATGTACTGTGATGGGTGCCATGGAAGGGACGGGGAAAGACACAGCAGTGGCAGCAAGTGAGGGGGGAGTCACTGAGTAAGGGTACTGAGCCCCCAAGAAGGCAGGATGCACACCCTAAAGACAGGGAGAAGAGAAGGAAATGATACTAAGATGTGTCTCTCCCCCTTTGGCCCACAACTGGGTGTTCCTACATTGCTTAGTTGGCCTGGGTTCCCCAGACCTCCACCACCTCACCAGGACAGCCCTGTTGTTCTCCCAGAGTACCCCACTCCAACCCCACATGAGCTCCCAGTGTTCTTCCACATGCCCAGCCCCCTCCCCCGCCGACCCCCAGCAGAACACCGGTCTCACCTGTGGGTACGCAGAGCTGGGCACAGGGAAGACGGCAGGCCGGGGCATATGAGGCATTGGGTGGGCAGGGTGAGCTGGGTGGGTGAGGTACTGAGGGCTGCAGGGCAGGTGGGGCTGTAGAGCAGTGTAGGGGTGCAGGCCAGGGGAATGACCATGCCCCAGTCCTGGACCTGGATATAAACTAGACCCCACTGAGATGACTGGCACCACTGTGGCTGCTGCTGTCACTGCTGCCGCTGCCACTGTAACCGGCTCAGTCCCTGGGCCCCCCCTGCCCTCAGGCAGCCCCCGCCCAGCCTCCCCAGCTGCCCTGATCCCACCGGCACTACAGCTTGTAGCCCCTTCACGGGCTGTGGATGAGCCACCTGCTGTCTGCTCATAGAGCCAGAACCACTGGTGAGCAACCTCAAACAACACTTCGGGGTATACACCCCCACCCTTGGCCGCCTCTTCCACCGCCATGCAGGCCTTCTCCAGCATCAGGTTATCCTGGAAGGGAGGGGCACAGAGGGTTAAGGGGGAGGGGCTGTACTCAGGCATGGTTTTAAATGACACTCCAACGTGTCCCTCTGAGTTGGCCGGTTCCCAGGGAGGCATGAGAGGTCAGGGCCAATGCTCAGAGTCCGTGTCAGAGCAATGAATGCTTCACACAGATACTGAACAAACAGCTGCTGACCAGCACAAGACCCAGTTTATAGTCCCAGTTCCAGACTAACTTAGCCACTCCCTCCCATCCAATTCCACTATCTCCCCAAAGCCTGCCCTAAGGATTTCAGCCTGGTGATCACCTTGGTCCCTAAAGTATAGGCCTCCATTTCCTTATCTATAAAACAGGAATAAGAGTTACAAGGTAAAAGAAATGTGAAAGTGCATTAGTATGTCAAGTATCACCATATCAGGACCAACTGGATAATTTGTGAACTTCAGGATATGGGAATCAAGAGCCGGGCCGTTAGTTTTCCCCCATGCCTAGTGCCCCTGCCCAGATGCCTCAAAGCAGGTCCCCAGATTGCCGGTAGAAATACCTGCTCCTTGCACTGCACCAGGGCCCGCTGGATCTCATTGGGGTTCAATGCATGGGCATGAGGCAGGCAGCTCAGGGCTAGCTCCGCTGCTGCCCTCACCATATTGGAGTCTCGTGCCCGTGACGCCCTGTCAGCCAGGGATGCAACCTCAGGGGGTGTCAGGTGTCCATCCCAGCATTCTACCAGTATAGTCAGAGCTGCACTGCCAATCTCCATTGCCTGACCTTCAGGGAAAGGAGCAAAAATCAGAATGGGGTTAGTATGGGCACTGCTGGGGAGCAGGAATGGTGTCTTCTCTCCGATCAGTAATTCCACAAGGAGAAGACTCTCCACTCTATCAGTTAACCGCCCCCCTCCCAAACCCAAGTCAAGACACTGGGTTTACCTGTAATCCAGGAAACGTGGGAAGAATAAGTACGTGACAGCCAATTGGGAGAAACAAAGTTGTGCAGGCCAAGGGCATAAAGCCCAATCTCGAAGGCGCAAAGATGCAGGTTGCGGTGAGGACCCTGGTGGCCCCCTGAGGAAGATGGATGTGTGAAAATGGAAGTGCTGCTGTTGCCCCCTGCCTTGATCAGCACCGTCTTCGCCAACTCGAAGTAGAAGTGTGCAGCCGCCTCTGATGGCTGATTGGGTACATGGGGGGCATGACTCTCGGGACGGCGGCCCTTGTACCTGAAGGGGCGACGGGGTAGGGACGGGGATTGGGGTTTCTCTGAAATGGGTAGCCAGGTAGGTCGGGAGAGCCAAGGGCAAGTGGAGTCCCTGGGGGAACGACAGCTAGATGACACTAGGCGGGTGGCTCTGAGGGTGGGGCCAGATGAGAGGAGACGGGGACTTCTTCCACTGACCTGCCAACTTCAACGGTCTTTGCCCGGGCCCCTCCACTGGCACTGGCCCGGCGACTTCCACTGGACGACGAGGAGCCCAGAGAGTCCGAGGAAGAGCTGCTAATGCTGTCACTGTCCTGTCCTCGGCCCCAGGAGGTGGGGGCCCAGCCCCCTCGAAGTGGCCTCCGGCTTAAGGTGGGGGAGCTATCCGACGTGGTTTCAGGGGCACTGCTGTCGATGCTGGCCATGCCTAACCCAAGACAAATCAGTCCTCAGAAGCCGGAAGTTCCAGAGTTCAGACTTCAGGAATATCCTTCCCTCCGTATCATCCCACAGGCTGTCATACCTGTGTGTTTCTTCTTAGGCCGCCCTGGGGAGCCCCAGCCCCGGCCATTGTAGCCTCCACGACTGCCAAGTGCCAGGCGGCTGGGAACCTTCCCTTCTGGCCTTGGGGTCAAAGCTGCCTCAGATGGGAGACCCTCACAAGGAGAATGTGGGGAACTTTCTAGGTGGGGAAAACAGGACATTGGGATAAGCTCAGGAAAGGGGACCCCAACATGGTTCCATACCATTCATCCCCCCTGCCCAGTGCCCCCACCTCACCAGGCACATTCTTCTCTGTGAAGCCCTCAGTGGGGCCTGGCCCAGCCCCTGCCACACTCCCTGGCTGAGCAGGCCCTGCAGAGCCCGAGGTCAGCGGCTGCAGGGCCCCTGGGGCAGATGGGCCCCCATGCTTTGAGGGAGACCTCTGGCTGGCTGTGGCTGGGCGGCTGGATGAGTAGAACGAACTCAGTGTCTGGGGCTTATGCGTCTGGCTCTCTCGGTCCAACAGTTTGTCTAAGATCTGGAGAACAGAAGCAGTGACAAGATGCCCTTTATCTCCTGACTTCTATTTCTATTACCTTCCTCTCCCTTTGAAACAGCTTAATACCACCTCTTCGGGAAGCCTTCCCCAGTTACAACCATAGGAGAACCCTGCCCCAAGATAGGGGCTGGCTTACATATCTTGATATCCTAACAATCACAAGACTGAGGATATTGATATTCAGTAAATACTGAAATAAATGTACAACTGCCTTTATGCTCTCTGCTTCTCTTCTTCCACCCCCGGCCCAAGCACTCCTATGAGAACCACTGGTCATAGTCTTTTTTTTTTTAGCGGCGGTTTTTTTTAGTTTTGTTTTTCATTTTAGAGGGAGAGTATGCAAACAAGTACAGCAGGGAGGGGCAGAGGGAGAAGAGAGACTCCCAAGCAGACCCCACACCCAGCACAGACCCCGACAGGGAGTTCAGTCTCACGACCCTGAGATTATGACCTGCGCCGAAATCTAGAGTTGAACACCCAGCTGACCGAGCCACCCACTCCTCCCTCCCCCTAACTTGGTCTTATTCTTTATGAAGCGTCCCTAAGATTCTCCATTAATCTCCTATGAGCAGAACAGCCCTTTCCTCATTGTCCTGGAATCCTGGAGAAAGGTGGTAAAATTTGCTCCCTGCTTGTCAAAGTCCCAGTTCCTCAGTCCCTACCTTTTTGAGCTTGGCTTGGTCATCCTTGTAAGTGATCATTAGTGCTAGTGCCAGGTCACCCTTCTCCCGACGTGTGCCTTCACACAGCAGGGGATGCTCTGCCTCACTCACTGTTGTCTTCATACCTGTAAGAAGAAGGGTCTCACAGGGACTGAGAATGGCCATAACTCCCAAGACAGCAAAGGTGAACAGGCCAGGGCTGCTGAGCCACCAGCGTATGACATAAGGAGTTCTGGTCCAACCCACATCCCCTGTGGAAGGTCCCCATCGCCTACTACATCCAGCCTTAACTCTGGCCTGCTTTTTAAGACCTTTGTGACCTGGCCCACTCTACCTTCACAGCATAGCCATCACTTCAAGGAAGCGGGACTCCTCACTCTGATCAAGACTTAACTGCCCCTGTGTCTTTATCCATGGTCTTTTGAGCCCCCTATCAAAAACTGAGCTGATCTTTGAACCTACATTTCATATTCTACACCCTCCCTGAGTCCTCTTCCTAGATTTTTGTTTCGCGGCCCTTCTAACCCCCAACAGCCATAGCAAACATTTTGTTCCTAATTTCTTGGCTGTCTCACAGGCACTACCTCGGCTCATTCGTGTCATTCGGGCTATCCCACTACCCTACAGCCCCTTCAAAACGGGGCCATGTCTCACGCCCTTCATGGCCTGGGCCAGGCTTAGTTCACAGATGTGCTCAAGATAACGCTAGACTCACCTAAGGCAGCAACTGCTGCTTCAAATCCCAGCTCCTCATCCCCAGGCATCTCGTTGTTCCAGTTACGACTCGGAGGCCGCGAACCCGTGGGAGAAACCACTAGATAAAAGTTGGAATAAGTCAGCCAGACAGAAGCATGATGGGAAAGAACAAAATGTAGGGAACCCGAGGACACTTATCATTCCAGACCTCTCACGAAGCTGCCTGATGGGTCCTAAAGGCAATTCAGAGCCTTGGGGCTCTTGGTTTCTCCTTAGAGAAAACTACTCCTACCCAAGAGTCCTACTTGCTGTAGAGTCGTGCGCCATACCTGGAGCACAGAGAACGTCAAAGATGAAACTGGCCAACATGAGAGGCAAAACGGGCCGATAGTCACAGAGCGTCCCCTCCCGAAGCTCCTCTGCCCGGCACCGCATGGTACTCATCTCACTCGGACCCAGAGGAATCTTCTTGAGCAGGGCAGCCACCTCAGACTCCTGGTATGCCAGCTTCACCTATCAGTATAGGAAGGAGCTCAGACCTCTAATACTTCGATGGAGATCAAGCTGCAAGGCTCTGAAGAGAGGGCAGTACAAGGCTCAGACAGAAAGAACCTCTGACCTCCAAGGCCTTGGTAGAAGCTGGGGGCCGCTGTAGCTCCAAGGCAAACATGCCAACTCGGAAGGCCAGGTTGTGGTGCTCTGGACGCTCACTTAGCACTGTCAACAGGAAGGCTGCCTTGGTCAGGGTGTTGGTAGCCACCCAGGTCTGACGGCTCGTAGATACCTTGTTCTTCTTGCCCTAAAGAGGGAAGTACAAGGAGGCAGGCAGGTGAATCTGACTCGTCTTGGTGGAGTGAGGAGGAGGCTCTCGCTTGGGGTGCGGCACAGGAGAGGGTTAGGGCTAAGTGGGGAAGGAGGTAGGTGGGGGTCTCTCACCTTGGCAGGGGGCGGCTCTACCTTGAGGTCGGGTGGGTTGGCTAGCAGGTCCTGGGCAAGCTCCACGGTGAGGCGGGAGGCCTCACTGCTGTAGCCATGTGCATGCAGGGCCTCAGCACAGGCAAAGAGTACCTGGAGAGCACGTGGGCAGCGCACAGCTTGAAGCCCTAACTCCAACACCATACTCACTCATGCAGCAAACATCCCATGAGTACTTACTACATGCTAGGCCCTATACTGGTCTTGGGTAGACCACAGGAACTCACAGTCTGATCAGAGAAACAAACACACGAACACACAAACCAGTGTGAAGCCAGCTATCCCTGGGAAAGGTCAAGAGGGGAACAGGTGGGTAAGATACCTCACTGGGGCCTGGGGCAGAGAAGCAATCTCAGGGAAAACTTCCTCGAGGAAGTGATCTCTTAAGATATCTGAAACCTGAAGAAGGAACAGGAGCTGACCGGGTAAGGTGAGAGAAGAACATTCTAGGCAGAAAGGCCAATCTGTGCAAATGTAAGGATGCAAGAGAAAGCATGGCAAGCTAGAGGAATGGTTCAGCTGACCAGTAAAAAGAACAGAATAGCTACATGAGTCTGGAGAAGCAGACAAAGATCAGACCAAGTGGAGCCTCACAGGTCATGCCAAGGACCTTCGATTTTAAACTGGGGGCAGTGAGAAATACTGGAGACTTTTAAGTATCTGAGTCACACCATCAGACAGTTCAGGAAAATCAATATGGAAGCAGTGAAAAGACTGCAGGCAGGGAGGCCAATTAGGAGCCCACTACCGGATTCTAACAGCCTTGCTACAGTCCTGACACCCCCAACTAGAGCCAGCCGGCCCCGCTCCCAGCTGTGGCTAAGGAGCACCCTCCTCCTCACCTCCATGCGGCTCTCCTGTTCCAGTGGCTTCAGCCCGGCAAACAGGTCGTGCTCCTCCCCGGCCCCGCCCTCGGCCTTCTCTTCCTCGCCCCCAGCCCCATCCTGGGCATTCAGATAATATGCCTGGTAGTCATCATCCTCCTCTCCGACTGCGGTGGCTGCCTCTTTGGTTTTGGGGAGCCCACTGGCACTCTCATCTGTGGAAGGGAGGTCGTCCCGGGTACAGACCTCCCCAGGCAATAGGCCACAGGGGCCCGCAGAGCCTGTTGGAGGCTCGGGCCCTTCAGAGAAGTACACACCACCATCTTCTTCGTAAGTATCTGGGGGTTCAGGAAGGAAGGTGGAAGGACCTCGGGAGCCACCGGGAGGAGGGCAGGGTGGCGGGCTCTCAGGGAATCCACCAAAGGTGCTGGCCTCTGCACCCAGGGCCAGGCTGCTGTCATCCAGGCTCATCTCGGCCAGGTCTGGCTCCAGGGAGCTGTCTTCACTGCTCAGCCGCCGCTTGCTCCCACCGCCTGCTGAGCCCTTGCCCCCACTGCCAGCCCCACCCAGTGCCTTGGCTTTGCCCCCACCTGGACCCATCTTATGCAGAGCCTTATCTCCCCCCTCAGCAGAGAGGCGGCGGGGCCCCCGCTGCAACGAGGGGACCCCCTCACCCAATCCCTTGCGCTTGGCCCCAGGCTCCTTGGGCCGCACAGCGGGCTCAGAAGGAAGAGCTCGGGGCCGCTCCCGGGATTCCTCCAGGCCCCCAGATCGGCAGGCGCCGGGCCGAGGCGGCAGGGCCCGGGCCCAGCACAGCGCCAGCTTCCGGTCAGTGCCGCTGTAGGTGACACCGGGAAGTGGGTAGGCCTCTTCCCAGTTGAAGTAGCAGGCCTCCACCGCCGGCCGGAAGCCAGGGAAGAGCCGCTCCAGGGTCTTTTTGTGTTGTCCCCGCTTCACGTTCTCAATCACCTTCAGCTGCCACTGGCGTAGTTGCGCACACAGTTCCCGGCGGCTGTGGGAACAAAGTTGGGGAGGCTGCAGGGAGGCTACATTCCGCCCTGAGAAGGGATGGAAGGAGACAGAGCAGGCCTAAGCCCCAGGAGAGAGGCCCGCGGAAGAGCCTAGGGAAGCACTTCTTGAGCCAGCCCATACACATCACTCCGACACTCAGGTATTTGGCGAAGTGGGAGCTACTTAGGGGAGGGGAGGGAGAAAGCCTCTCAGAAAAAGGACTCCTAAGTCACTGGTAACCCTGCTGCTCAGCACCTGCCATCTCCCCAGGGCTAGAACAACAGCACATTTGTGTGTGTGCAGGACACGAGGGCCGGGTCTGTCCTGGGCTGGCCCAGCATCCGCGCTGTGGTGAGCCCGGGGAGGGACTCACCGCTGGGGGCTGAGTGCAGGGTCCAAAACAGCCAGCCTCCACAGCGTGACCATCTCGTCACACATGCTGGCACACGCGTGGGCTGCCACCTCTGACTGCCCATTGCTACGGCCCGTGTGCCCACTGGCACTGCTGTGTGAGGCGGACGTGCGCACGCTGTACCACCAACCTGTTATCTGCAAACAAAGAGAAAGATAGAGCAGCCCTCCGCAGCGCCCCTGTCAGCAAGAGGGGAATGAGGTCCAGGGAAGGAGAAAATGAGCCACGACGGGGCTAGCCAACTCTGGAGGGTTACCTGCTCATAGGTGAGGCACTGGTCGGTGAGGATTTCCAACAAGGGGGCAGCATTGCTGTCCCTCCGTTTGAACATCTCCCGCACAATGCTAAGCAGGTTCCAGACACCCTCTGGCTCGCGGCCCCTCAGAGGGCGCAGCAGACATGCCCATTCAGCAGCAGCTGGAGGCTCCGTGGAAGAGAGGTACATGGAGTTCACATCACTGTGAAGGCAGGGGAGTGGAAAATGCTCACCCTGAGATGGGGCCGCCTTCAACGGGTCAAAGTGCACCAGGGCTTTGACACAAAAGGGGTCCCGACCCAAAATACAGAGTGTAGGGGGAAAAGGATGTCCAGGACAAAAATTCTCGAAGCACGGGTATTCACAGAACAGAGGATCTGTCAACAGCCTAAGGGACACTCCCTCTGCCACAGACACAGGCATAAAGAGATCCAATTTACCTGAAGACCACAGGCGAGGGTCCACAGAACTTGTGCAGTGTCTTCTTGATGTTGTCGGTGAGTGTCGATTCATCCAAATACCAGGTACTCTGGTCAGAGGCGGAGGGCCCTGCTGTGGGGTCTGGGGGTGATAGGCAGTCAGTTACCTAGAGACAGGGACCTGGATTCGCCTGACAACAGCAAGCTTTGAGGAAGTGGTACTCTGCATGACCCGCTTTCTTCCTTCCTACTGCCCTTCCTTGTCTCCACACTCACCGGGGGCCCCACACACCGTATTGATGGCTGTTGACTGGGAAGAGAGGAGTTCATCCAGAAGACGCTGGGCTGTGGGGAGGATCTGACGGGGAAAGGGACAAAGGCATAGGTGACCCAAGGAGGCACTGGTCTAACGTGAAGACTTATATGGGGTCCCGGAGCTTGGAGTTTGAGGAGGGTCTGCCATCCTCACTCACCTGCTGAGGGAGCTCACTGATGAGGTACTGAGCAAACTTCTGCAGCTGGTCCCTCTGCAGCCGAGACAGGGATTCTGAGACGGGGGCACGCAGGCAGACTGCAGAAGCCTGAAGGGGACACAGAGAGTAATAGAACAAGCTGAGAAAAGGCTTGCTGACGCTGGAGCTGGGGAAAGACAGGCAGATTAAGGGAGGCGAGGGGGCTCACGTTGTGGCCAGGCATGCAGCAGAGAAGGGGGGGATGGAGCGTAGGATAGGGCCGGGATAAATTGGGAGGGCCTCACGTTGTGGATGCGGAAGAGACAGAGTGCCACGACGTGAGTGCACCATTTGGCCCCAGCCCCACAGGTGCAGCTGCAGGAAGTGACCCGACAGCGGTCAAACATCACAGCCACGTTGTAGGCCCCTTTGGGGGGGACCATCTGAGGTGGCACCACTGTAGCACTCAGGTGGAACCCTGGGGAGAAACATGGGTATGGTCAGGGAGAGCCATCAAGACATCACTCTCTGCCCGCACCCCTGGCCCTGCAGTTATTCTGACAACCTGCTCTAGCTTCTTGCAGTAGGTCCTTCGTTCCTAACAAAGGGGGTGGGAGGAGGGGGGGGGGTGCGCACAGGGCATGCAGGCACCCTTACCTATCTGCAGCGGGTCTTTCACAGCCCTCATGCGGAACAGCTGATCCCCTCGCTGAAACTCATCTGCACTGCCGTTGGCGAGGCATGAATACAGCCTGGTAGTGAAGAGGGCACAGGCACAGCTCAGCAAAGAGCCTTCTAGAGGCCCCGTCAGAGACCACAGTGCCCTGGGCACTCTCTCCCCACTGTCACTCCCTCTTGGGGAAAATCCCAGGCACTCTCCTCCCCTTGTCTTCTTCTCACCACAGCCCCAAATACAGTATCTCATTTGCTCTGTACGAAGCCCAGTACACAGTGTGGAATATCAGGACCCACTCCCCACCATCAGTCCTTTAGCCTCACCGGATATCCTCTTCATTCTCAGGGAAGCTCCAAAAAGCAATTCGGAGCTGTAGCTGCTCAGGCACTGGGGGATAAACTTTCTCCACCACTTCAAATGGGATATGAAATGCCACCTGCTTTGCTGATAGCTCCACCAATGGGATCACCAGTCCATCTTGGAAACAAATGTTTGGGTGAGGGTAAAGAGAAGGGGAAATGAAAAGGGCCATGATTACTTGGCACCAATGCCAGTGCCTAACTTCTTGGGCCCCACTTCACTATGAAAGGAAGGGGAGAGCTGGATAAAAAACCAAGGGACTCTCCTGTTAGGATACATTAACCCTTAAGACTCCCATCTGGGGGTGGGGAGCTAATCAACCGCAGCCCACAGCCCGCTACCTAAGGTCTAGAACAGAAGATACCAGGGATATCCCAGAAACTCCTGGCCAAACAGATGTGTTCCAGGATCCCAGCAGGTAACCCCTCTCACATGGCTCGGCATCTAATTTCCCTTATACCTAGCACTTTAGATTCATATTACGTTGTTAATGTCTCTCCTCTGACAGTCTCTTCTCTAATTGCTTTTTTACTCTCCCTTTTTCTCTAGATGACTCTAGACCTCTACCCAAGGAGTGAGGATGGGCCAGAGCCCAGAGCAGTTAAGAGAGCGGGCTCCGGTACAAGAGAGGCTGCATGTCCTTTGGCACACCTGAACCTTGGCTTCCTACAATGGAAGCCTGGGAAGATGGATGGGATGGGAGAAGATGCGTTATCCCAAGGGAACCTGTTATCACCTGGAGCAGGATGGAATTGCCACTCAAGCTTTCCTACACTGTTTTAATCAAAAAGTGGTGAAACACAATAGACTGCATACATATCTCCCCAAATTGCTAGTGAGATTAGAAGAAAGATCAGAAAATCATGGAGCTGAAAGAAACCTTTTTTAAAAAAGTTAATCTCCTTATTTTACAAGTGAGCAACTGAGGATAGCCCGGGATGGCAGGGGGCTTGGGGAAGGACATGCTTTCCTAGATCTTAAACCAATTCAGGAAGATATCAGTATGCTGAGAATGTCCACCAACATGACTTTGGTTACTTCCCTCAAAGTGAAGGAGCTCTAAGCCCCAAGACTACCCACACATGCAAATGTGAAAGAAGCAAAGAAACCATAGAAAACCCACAGTGAAACTGCCTATGATCTTTGTGGGCCTGTGGGTCTGTGTACACAGAACATATGCCACCTCTCCAAATGAAGTTGAACACTACCACTCCTACAAGTGACATGTGTACATTTCTCTCTGTCCCAGAGGGGTGCTAAAAATTTCTGTAGGGCAGTTTGGAAAACAGGACTCTTGGAATGGCCAGAGTAGAATCACAACCCCAACTGCTGAAAAAAGTCAGCTTGCACTGAGGACCAGGACAAAAACTGTGCCACGAGGAAGGCAGGGAAAGGATGTGGTGAGTCTCGAGCCTGTGGAGCTTCACTTATCATCACTCTCTCCTCAATCCCCTTTAATAAAAGGAAAATTCTTCACAGCATTAATCAGTTAATTCACTGAAAGACCCAAGGATGAAAAAAGCTTACAGCAAAAAAGCAGGAAGAGTGTTTCTTATGGAGACTCTAGAGCCAATTACCTACACTCTTCCCCGGGGCCCCAGATGATAGAAATCTAAGGCTCTAAACCAGTAGTCCCAGCCTCGGCTCCTGACAGATGTTCAATATGGCCCAGAACCAAGCCTCTGATGTGAATCTATGTAACTATGGAATCTCTTCTCACAGGTCAGTTCACCTCCACTTTCCTCTGGATGGAATCCCTTCTTGGTGTAGCCAGGATGAGATGGTCATCATCCTTAAGAGGAAGCTCCCAATGCACTCTGCAATAGGGCTGACACACCTCAAGTGGTCCCTTCTTCACAATCCGCCTCTTACCCACCTTCTCTTCTATTTTCTGGCTCGCCACGGGCTGAACTCGGTGAGTATTCCCAAGTCAGACGAGTTTTTTCTCCTACCCCATCTCTAAGGCAAATGAACCACAAAAGATCTACTTTCTGTCGCTAATCCTACCGAACCCAGGATTTCCCAGCCATCACTCCAACACACACACACACACACACACACACACACACACGCGCTGGTGTGGAGAAGCCAACCCCAGGAAGACTGGAAAAGCGAATCCAGAAGTCCGTTCTGGGCTTGGGACAGCTCGCGGTCCGGGACAGCTCCCGAGCAGGGACAGCTCCCCAGCAAGGCCTGAGCAGAGCCAGCCCGCTCCCTTCCCCCTCCGCTCACCCTCACCTCGCATTCTGGTACCGCCACTGCCACCTCCGCCACCGCCGCCAGTGGGGGAATTGGGCCCCGCGGACTGTTTGCGCCATCCCCGCCAGTTCTGGCAGAGGCTCTCGGCCTCGGAGATGAAGGAACAGAGCGAATCCTCCTCAAAGCGGTCCGAATCTTCGAATGAAAAGCGCTCTCCGTCCTCCCATTCCGCGAACATCAGCTCCATGGGGCCTGCACCCCCCGGGGCCGGGTCCCCCCCCGCGGATCCGGGGCCTGGGCCGCCGGCCGGGGGCTGAGGGGAGGCCCGGGGCCTGAGGGGCGAGCCGGGGCTGGGGGTGGCCGGGGCGCTCAGGGCGGCCGTGCCGGACGAGGATCTCAAGCCTGGAAGGGATCTGGAACCGGGCCTCGCCCAACTGCGAGGTGCGAACGGGGATCGTGGCCAGTATCAGAGACTCAGGGCCCGGACGAAGCGCTCGGCAGCCGGGGCCTCTCGGCGGCTGCGGCGCCGCCTCCCCCATCAGCTGATCTGAACTTCCGGCCGCGCCGGCCACCACCACTTCCGCCCTCACGCGCTTGGGAACCGGACCCGGTCCGGGCAGATGTAGAGGACCTGTTTGTTTAATTGCTGCATTTCCTGCCTTTTTTTCTCGAACCCACCCTCAGTTACTGTAAGAGGAAGCCAACCCCCAGAGGTATATGAAATGACTACAGATCCCAGCAATAACTCGGCGTCCATAATGTCCCCAAGGAATAAACAGCCGCCATGAATGCCGGGAATCGTAGGCTGTCAAGCGATAACACAGGAACTATTGGGTGGAGTTATTGTTTTAACTCCGGATAGGCCCTGGGACCGCATCACCTTCTGGGAGTTGTAGTCCAGAAGCCTGCATTCCATCAGCGTTGTTACAGGGTCTCACCAGGGAAGCACCGCGAAAAGAATGCACTTGATTTCAGGAAATGGTTGTACTGTTTTGTCAGTGGGTCCTTTGAGTTCAGATGTTTTAGCCTTTTTTTTGTGCTACGGACCCTTTGGCAGCCTGGTGAAGTCTCTATAGACACCCTTCTCAGATTGTAAATGCACAAAATAAAATATAAAAATTACAAAGGAAACCAATTATGTCGAAATACAATTTTAAAAATAATAAAACAAATTTGTAACATAGTAATACTTCTTTATTTACACATTAAGTAAGATCCAACAGCAAGTGTAATAACTACCATAATTTTGAAGCTAGTGATGGGTATGATATTGAGGTATCTGCAACCTACTACATGAAAATATGATTTCACAGATATTGCTGATACTGTGGTTTGTTTCCCTCAGTCTTAACTGAAATACTAAATTTCAGTTGTGGCTAAAGATAAAATTTGTTTCCCATTCCTGTCCACAGAACTCTTACTGGGAATCTACTGACCCTAGGTTAAGAACTCCTAAGTCCAGTCCAAAGTGCCTAAGCGCTGAGCTTCTTCCTACCGCTAAAAGCCTCAGCTGTTGGAACCAGGCAACTGCCCAGTGCCATACCCAGAGGAGATGAGGACTATAGGAAGAGGTAGCTGTGGGGGTCAGGGAGGCAAGACCCCTTCTTTATCTGAATAATTATCCCAATGGAGATTTAGAAGCCCCACTGATCCCTTTGTCTATTTAATGCTCTAACGTATATAGGAAAGGTTAAGTTAGCTATGCCTGAAAGGGCAGAGTATACATAAAATACTATACAATTGTTTCTAATATCAAGGGGTCACAGAAGTTAATACCTTTAGCAACTAGGTGGATAACTTAATGAGAGTGAACGGGTGATACACAAAGAAGACAACTGCCAAATAAGTTTCAGTTTCACCATTTGAGAGAGGCCAATGCCTGGTATTCTCCAGGTATGGAGAATAGAGACAAATGATAATCAGTTCTACTCGATTATTGCCATGCAGGAATAAGATATTGGTGTTGCCAGATCCTTTTTTTTTTTTTAATGGAAAGCTCCAAAGTGGATTTTTAATGACACCTTTCCTATTTTTGAAGGTGGTCATCTAATTCAAAAAGAAATTTTTAATTGTGTTGGCTAAATAAAATACATCTGCAGTAACTTTGTGCACCAGTTTGTGAACTTCTGATTATTCTGGGAGCATTTTGCAGGGGCTATGCACAAAACAGGCAGTCACTAAATACTTACAAATGATGGCAAAAAAACTCTGCATATAGGCAAACTTCAATTCCCTTATGGCATCCAAAGGCAAGGGTACTAAATGGTGTAAGGACTTCAAATGCAGAACAAGAATAAATCTGTCCTGCTCCTGGGGCAAATCAGAGAGCAAAGAACTTCCAGTCTCAGGGAGGATACAGAGTTCAAGTATGGAGGGAGAACCTAATCTACAACAAAGGCCAAGTTCTCTTTAGAGGATTTTATTTCAAGATAAAGCATAACTTCCATCCTGACAATGATTCCAAAGGGTGAAAAAGGTGTCTTGCCTCCTTTCACCTTTCAAATAGAGCATGGCAGTGCAAACGTCTCCAAACACCTCTGCATAGTTCTCAGTAGCTACAGTCCAGTCATAGAAAATGCTTCTCCATTTTCAACTGACATGAGATTTGTTAGGAAATCTCTGTAACAATTTATTCAGTTTCTTGGGGGGTAAATCCCCAAATTCTCCTGTGTCCTGGATTGATCGCATCTTTCGGGCTCTCTGAAAAGACAGAACAAAAACAAAAATGACAGCTCTACAGTTTATCCTAACCTAAGCCAAAAGTTCTCACAATGCCACAAAGCACATTAATATATTAACCAGCCTGGAAATATCTGTTTCATCTACCCAATCCCCTTTCAAAAGGGACGTGAAACCTAAAGATGACTGGATGACCTGACGCTACCATGCGAGCTTGCAATTAATTTTAGGCTAAAATCCAAATAGTCTGCCCTTCACTATCTTTAGCTCTATTTCAGACAATAATGTCTATTTGAGCAGCACTTTAAATTTTACAAAATGATTTTCCCATTCATTCCTTCATTTAACACTCACAACATTCTGTAAGGTGGGTATTAATATTAACCTCCTTTTACATCTGGTATAGCTAAAGCTTAGAGCAGTGAAACAAATCGCTCAAAATCATAATGCCTTCAAAACAACTTTTTCCAATTTGGCTTAAGTGAAATCGCTCCCACAACTTTCCTCGCCTTTTTAAAATGAGAAGGACTTCCTATCACCTACCAAGAGGCAAGGAGAACAATTACTTGTATCCCCGCCCCATTCTCCTCCCAAGACGGCACCCTAAGGGCCTTCTGTCACCTCAGCCCTCGAAGCACAATCGAAGAAATCCTGGATCTCTTTTCTGCACGCTTCGTCGCGGAATTCATTCTGCTTCCAACACGCCATCATCAACGACATCTCTGTAATACAAGTCGCCTCTGGAGGAGCAGAACGAGAACCCTCAGTCACAAGGAAACCCTTACCTTAAGCCCTCCCACCCAGTCGCCCCGTACATCCCTCCAGCTTCCGCTCTGGAGCCTCCCTGGCTCCGACTGCTCACCGCCCTTCTCCCGGCGTCGTTCCCCAACACGGTTAGCTAGGATGAGGGGCTTGTTGGGCTTCAATATAGGCTTCCGCGGGTTTCCTAGCCGCGGTAGGCGACCGCGCAGGCTGGGCGTCGCCATTGCGCACCGAACTCCCGGCAGGCTCTGCGTCTCCGTGCGTGACCCTGCGTGACCCCTACGAGCTCGACGAGTCTGGGAGCGCAACCTGCGGGAAGCTTGGAGGCACTGCTTGCTCTCTTGGTCCTGTAGGCCCGATGAGGGGATCCAACATCGGTTGTTCAAGACCCGTGTGCAGGTTAGGAGGAGAGTTTTGGGGGCTCGTTCGCTGACCGAGACCGTTCTTTTGTGGGCTCCGGGCCCTGAGGTCTCCGGGCGGTATTAGGCCGGGAATATGCAGGAAAGGACCCGATAAACAGGACACTCGTTTATGGTGGTAGCTGGCTGAACTAGAGGATGATTGACATAGGCAAGGGCAGAGTATGGGAGCGAATCAAAATATGAGACTTTAAGATATTAGGTTGGGACAGATTCTTACTATATTTTGACGAGTCTTTAAGAACTGTTGGATTTTACTACCTTTTAAAACCCCCCCAAAACCGTAAAGAAAAGTTGGGCTCATTTAAACAGTTGCTAGTACTGGGGCACCTGGTGGCGCAGTCAGTTAAGCGTCCCACTCTTGATCTCAGCTCAGGTCTTGAACTGCGGGTTTTGAGTTCAAGCCCTGCACTGGGCTCCACGATGGGTGTGGAGCCTACTTAAATAGGTAAAAATAAAGTTGCTACTACTTATATGTTCTACTATATATTCTTTGCTCTCCTTTGTAATGATCTCATTGGGTAGGGTGAGTTTTAAGCACTTTGGCATTTATCGTCTAATTTAATCCTCTCTCCAATCCTGTGAAGATACTTGGTGGTATCATTAATAGACTTGACCCTTCAGTTGTGATGCCTAGCTTCATCAGACTTGGTTCTAAGTGTCTTTTAGCTGTTTACAAAACTCAAAGATGTGCCAGGATTCTCAGGGCATTTAGAAATGAGCTTCAAGAAATGTTTCTGGTAATGGAAGCATAACTTGAACAGCTTTTAGTTCATAAGAGGACTACTTTGGAGGAGCAATATTTATTTGGTTATGTAAATTTTAGTGTGCTAAAATTAAAATCATTTATCACAGATGTTTAATCTTCCCATTGGATCTCTGCATGACTGGTTCTTTTTCTTCTGTTGAGTCTCAGTTCCTGTCAGAGAGGCCTTCCCTTACGTCCCCCATCCCCCCACCATCAAGCTGTTATATTTTTTTCATAGCACATATCACAGTCTGAATTACCTTGTTCATTTATTGTTTATTTACAGCCTTCCTTACCAGTGACACCCATTTAAAAAATGTAAGCACCATTAGAGAGGGGACCCTGTCTTACTGAATCCCAGTGCCTAAAACAATGACAATAAATACTTGTTAAATAAGCAAATGTTTTGACATATTTTTCCAAGCCTCCAAGTGTATCATACTCAGCCCAGAAATATAACCAAGCAGAAGACTCTTTTTAAAAAGAAGTTATTTATTATACAAAATGAAACCTGAGAAAATAGAAAATTGCAACACATGGAGTAATAAAGGCATCAGTCTCATGCTCCACCGCCACCCCAGCAGCACAAATAAAACTGATTCCTAATCAGACACTTCTACCACCAATAATCTTGAGCCTGTTGCTGTTTACAGAGCAAGCGGGGCCCAAACCAGAGAAAATTCACATTGTTTGCTTTCTCTTCATACTGGTTCTGCTTTCTCTTGTGGAAATGTAGCATCTGGTTTACCGTGCTCTTTTATGAATACTTTTATGGTGATAGGATTAAAGGAGAAAGTCTGGGAAGCACTGTCCACAAAGCAGGCATGAGTCTCCAGCCACAATCATTCATAAACAACTGGCCCACTTTGTACATAAAAGTGCTAAAGGAATGCCAATGTGAACTGCTGTAATTAGGAGAGGTAAGGATGATTATACACTTTGCACTTACCCTTTTTATTGCACATAATGAAACTTGATTCCTAACCTTATTTTGCACTTGAGTAATATGTATTTTGCACTATAAATCAGCACCTGCATTTAAATAGACTGCAAGTTGAGAAATCGGAGTCCTGAATTTGACTTTTTGTGGGTTACTACTATTTTAATATAAGTATGTTTGAAGGTCTATATTCCCCTCTTGTTTTTTTCTGTACAAGCCCAAACAGGTTAACTTTTTTTTTTTTTTTAAGATTTTATTTATTTATCTGACAGAGACACAGTGAGAGAGGGAACACAAGCAGGGGGAGTGGGAGAGGGAGAAGCAGGCTTCCCGCGGAGCAGGAAGCCCGATGTGGGGCTCGATCCCAGGACCCTGGGATCATGACCTGAGCTGAAGGCAGATGCTTAAGGAATGAGCCACCCAGGTGCCCCAACTTTTTTTTTTTTTTTAAGATTTTATTTATTTATTTGACAGACACAGTGAGAGAGGGAACACAAGCAGGGGGAGTGGGAGAGGGAGAGGCAGGCTTCCCACTGAGCAGGGAGCCCGATGCGGGGCTCGATCCCAGGACCCTGGGATCATGACTTGAGCCGAAGGCAGATGCTTAACGACTGAGCCACCCAGGCACCCCTAAGCAAACTTTCCATGCTGGTGTGAAGGGTATTTTTTACTAAAAAATAAAATGGAAAAGGAACCACAATGGCAATGAAATCCAGCCCAAATTACAGCTCTCCTTGGCCATATCCTTAGATGTCACAATATTAAGGGTGGGACCCATCTAACATACGTACATACATACACATACATACACACACATACATCTGGTTGTAAATTAGTGTGTGTATATGTATGTAAAAGTACATAATTTACAAACAGATAAACTGATAAGCTATGGAACTTCTCTAGTGATAATTCATTAATACTACATTACAACCAGAGTAGCACTAAGGTCCAAAGTATTCTTTTTTGTTCCACTGGCCCAGAAAAAGCTAACGGTCTCCCTGCCCATTAAGCTTTATTTTCAAACCACAGCAATAAAAGGGTTTGGCTGTACCCCAAAATCGCCTAACAGCTTTTTATTTAGCCAGCCACTTGTGGCTATCTCTTGCCTCACCTCCCCCTGAGGTTAGGACCTTAGGTGGGTTCCATCAAAATGTAGTCTCAGTAAGTACTATAAAGTTGTACAGACGGATATTGGTAATAGAATGAAGTTGGAATATTCATTCCACATAAAGTGAAAAACGCTACATAATATGAGGTAATTGCTACAACTATATTGCTGGGCTGTTTTTTCCAACATAATCTTCATGACTCTTTGGGAAAAATGAGACTTAGAATTGTAGCATATAAAAACAATAAAATAGAGAGTTCATTAGGCAAACAGAAAAGACTAAAGACCTATAAAAATCTGCAGTTTGATTTGCACTGATCTATTTTAACATTTCAAAATCATTTAAATATTCATATATATATATATATATATATATATATACATGAATGATATATATATACTCTGTCATCATTTACAGCCTTAATCTCTAACCTCAAATAGAGCAGGACAATTCATTAAATTGACATGGCATATATTAGCCATTGAGTCTTTCTGTTCATGAGAAGGAATTCCAGATATGCTCTTAAAAAAAAAAAAAAGCAAACCAGCAATAAAAAAAGCTGTCAAATCTATAGCCAGTTTAATGCAGGGGAGAATGAATGTGGGGATGGTGGCAAGGCTACTGCATCTTCATCAGATACAGTGGACAGCCAGGAAAGAAAAATCCATTTAAAATAAAAAGTTTGACATCAAAGGCAAGTAAATGATATTAAAAAATACAACTCCAAGAACCAGAATACAACCCACCAGGAGTTTTGCTTCACCACCAACATAACAGTTTATAAAGCAGGAGACGAGGAAAAGAGATTAGGAAAGGTACTGAATAATGAAGAATTTAAGGAATAGCATCGAAGTTTTAAGACCATAAACCTGACCCATCTTACCTCATTCTTAGACAAGTACCAAGGTGTTGTTCCAATCACAGTTGAGAGGATGAAATGGCTAGAAAAAGATGCAGATCTTTTAAAATTCTGTTTGATCAGCACTTTGAAACAAGTGGGTGTTTCAGGCTTTTGCTTCCCACTAATCCCAAGAACTGGAGGCTTCCATCTCTCCTTGAGGACAGGCCCTATTACCACAAGCTGAGACACTGGGTACACATCATTAAGATAAAATATCAGTGGCTGTAACTGGAATTCCTTGAACTCATGATAAGACAGTGTTCATTAAGGTTGTGCAGCAGATGCCCCTCATGTCCCATAGTAGAATAAGGACTTCCATCTCCTAGCTCTGCCAAGTTAAAGGCTCTTGCAAGGGTAATTAGAGATTTTGGTTCCTTTTCATGAAGATCTCATGTAGGTAATCCCAAAATTTCATCTGCTTTGTCTCATTGTTGTGGATCATGGCAGTGAGAGCTTCCCCCTGGTCCAGACCTTGCCAATAATCTTGCAGCCACATCTCCTTCCAGCTGAAACATCAAAATGGGAGTTGGATTATGGAACCTCTGCACAGCTATGAGTCCTGCCTTCTCTGAATGGGGTCAAAGAAATCTTAAGCAGATCCAGTAGTCTCTGTCTGGGACAGGGCTCTGCTTTGAAGGGAAGGAAATGTGAAATAAATCTAGTAGTGGTACAAGTGACAGTAAGCTGCAAACACATTATCTGTCACACAGCCCACCCCCAATGAGTTACACTTCCTGTCGTGCCCACTCCGGGTTCCCAAATGTGGAAGGAGTTCAGGGGAAGGCAGGGCAAGGGCCACACTATGGAACCAGAAGTCTCTGTAAGAAAAGCCAGGGAGCCTCTTTAGATGGTTACCTTGTAAGTTGCACCTTTATTTCAATAATCAAAATGAAGGTGCAATGCTGTCCAATGTCTAGATAAAACATATAGTCTTTTTTTAATGTTTTACACTTTTCTTCTACTAAATCATAATACTATGTTCAGCATAAACCAGATACAAATTACTTGATGGAGGACTCCATTCCCAGAACCAAACTGTTGTTGGCAGTGTATATAAACAGCCCTCTGCTGCCATCCACTGTGCAAGTTGGTCTCTGCAGGCCATTCTAACAGTCTTTGCTTTCTTAAGCTGAATAATCTTTTTATCACCTCTCCCTGAAAAGATGTGGTTTGCTGCAAGTGTCTTCAACATTTTCCCACCTCCCATGCTGACCTTGTTTCCCAGTGCACCACCTTCTGCCACTTACTGCAGCAGCTTCCTCACTTCTCTTCCAATTCACACTGCCCACCATTGTTCATTATTATCCATTGAAAGCAGTCCTATCTTGTTTAGAGCGAATGTATATAATTTACCATCCAAATCAGGGTACTTTTGAGAGTGAAAGGAGGTACGATTAGTAATTATGCCAGGTTAACAGATGTAAACCCTACTGCAGACAAACCTCTCTCAAAATACCCATCTTTGTATTGCTCTTCCCCCACCCCACCCTTTAGAAGGTGCTAAATAAACAGCTGAGTTGATTTTCAGGAGAGTCCAACTTCTGAGCCTGGTATTCAGGCTATGTATAGCCTGGCCCCAGTTTATCTGCCCAACTTTGTCTCTCATCACTTCCACTGAACAGGCCCCTCTGCTCTGGTTGAAGCCTTTTCTGAATCACTATTGCAAACACTGCTCACATAAGCTGATCTTCATGTTGTTGCCTTGAATTATATTTTGCATCTTTTACTGAGCTTTTTCAGTTTGTCCTGTCTCCCCCAACTAGACTCTTGACACCTTAAAGGCAGGGTAAGCCCATGTCATCACTTCCTTATACAACAATCCCCTCAGCACCTAGTATTAGTTCGCTGCCCACAGCAAGCAAGTCAGTCATTTGATTTGATGGCCACAGGGACCCCGGCTATCCTTACCTGTCATTCTCAGGAATCTCTTCCACACTGCCAAAGCCAGGTGTGGGCACCGGGCAGTCCATGTGTGAGGGCTGGGCAATGTGAGGTTCAGGGCCAGGGATGTCCCCAGGAGAGGCTGCGTGGGCTTTCTCGGCCTCCAGCCGAGCCAGTTCGTGGTCACAGACGAAACACTCGAAACCATTGAGGTAGTTAGGCAGCAAAGGATCATTCACTCCCCACTCCCGATGCTTCAGACTATCCAGAAGGAACTGGTTGGTGATGCCCCCACGTTGCTTATATGCCAAGTATTTCATGTATTCCTCATCATTCTTGTCCAGAAAGTCAATAAATTCTGCCAGCTTCTGAGGTGACTCAAAGTCATCAATGAGGATGATGGAGTGATTGTTGGGCATCCAGTCCCTCACAGAGGGAGAGCCGCGATACACAGGCACAGCCCCGAGATGCATGGGGCGCCACAGTTTTTCTGTCATGTAGTCATCACAGATGGCATTTTCGAGGGCCAAGTGGAACTTATAGCGAGACAAGAAGGCCAAGAGCTCTGGATCCTCGGTGGTAGCTGTGGCTGTGTCCTGTAACCGCGGAGTGGGCAGCTCCCGATTTTGCAGGCATTTCCCATAGGAGTCCACCTGAGCGGGGTAGAGTACAGCCGTCAAGTGGGTGCTGCATGTCGGCCTGGACGCCAAGGGTCCTGGCCTCAGCCGCACGCGCCCCCTGGCCGCCCCACCCCAGCCCCGTCCCGGCCCCACCCACCGGGATGAAGCGCATCAGCTCGCGCACGTAACGGTCCCGGTCCGCAGGCACGTCGCAGTGGGACTGCAGATAGAGCAGCGGCGCGTAGCCGCGCCGGCGCCACTCCGCGCGCTCCTGTAGCGGAGGCGCGGCGCGGCGCAGGTAGGCGGTCCCGGGTAGCCACTGCAGCGGCAGCGGGTAGTCAGAATGACGGCTGAAGGTGGCAGTGAGATTGAAGAGGCGGATGCCCGGACCGTGGCTCAGCACGAAGTTGTTGAGGGGCGACTCCTCGTGCAGGAGCGCCCAGCTCTGATGTGCCAGGCGCGGCAGCGGCGCCTCAGACGCGCGAAAGTCAGTGCCGTAGAAGAGCAGCGCGCGCGTCCGTGAGTGCCCCCGCACCCGTCGGTCCCGGGACGCCACGCACGCACCGCGCGCGCACTCGATGCGCTCCGAGTCGCCCGGGAAGTGGGGAAATAGCCCTGGGCTCCACCACAACAGCACGGGCAAGTCCACCGCCTCCTCCCTCCCTGGCCGCGGGGTCCCCGGACTGCGCGCCACCCCCACCGCGCCCAGCGCTGAGGGCGGCCGGAAAACCGCACCATCCCAAGGCTCCGTCCACTCCGCCTCCCCGCCGGTCTCCCCCTCAGCCACGGGCCCAGAGCCGCTGACGGCACAAACACTAAGCACTCCAAAAACGGCAAACACAGCCCTGCTGCGGCCCGCCGCCATGTCCACTGGCAGCTGCCCCCTTCCTCCCCCCGCCCCCAACTCCTCCCGGCAGCACCAGACCCCGCCCCGCCGTCAGTCGGGACGGAGGAGGTCCTACGCCCGCGGTGCGTGTGACGCATGCGCAGTTCTGCTCAGTCGGCCACTTCCTGGGGAAGTGCTAGGCCTAGCAGGAATGAATGGAGGGAACAACGGTAAATCACAAATAAAAATGAAGCTAATTGTTACATCTTATTTTATTTCTTTACAAATTAAAGATGCATTGAAAAATAAACCAATGAAGATAAATGAGAGGTCCAGAGCAGGGGAATCCCAGGCTGGGAGCAGACAAGCCTGGCCACCATCAAGCCTAGCCCTTGTCCTGCCCCAGCCAGTTCAGGTTGGAAGATAACTTGTCAGCCACTCTGTCAATACCAAAGCTCGAGTGGTGTCCCGGCAGGAGAGAACAGAGCTCCAGCCGCCTCTGCCTCTCTCCCCAACAACTCCCACCTTGGAGAAGCAGTGTTTCCAGTGGGAGCTCAGAGTGGGATAGGGGCTGGCTCTGTGAGGTATTGCAAGTTGATGACCAGGCTCCCTACACAACCATCCAGTGTTGGAGCCTCTCCAGCTGGAAAAGAGGCTGGTACCTCTCCCAGGTCCTAATATTCTTTGCAACTCATTTCCCAGGCTCATTCATCTCTGATAATGTGCCTCTATGCATTGAGTGATCACTGATCATTGCAGGAGAGAGAAAAGCTAATCAACCACTCTCCCTAACTTTGACTTGGTTGCTGACTTCCAGGCCCAAGAAGGACTGACCAACCACTTCTCTCTCCACCATCTATGGTCTATACCCCAGCTCTTGTGCACCTGTATGTTTTATCCCTAATATAGGAAGTTGTTGATGACACTGAGCTGAATTAGCCCCTCTCCCCCATGGTAACCCTGGGATTCCCACTCCTTCCTGCCTGCCCCTCTCTTCTTGGAGGCTGGTCCAAGGGGACACATAATATTGCCAGAGTCTGGGTGCCTCCAAATCCCCCAACACCGAATCATATACAGTGAACTGAGAAACTACATTCATTACGACAGGATTAGCAGGAAAAGGAGGGTAATGTGAGGGGATAGGGGCACCTTTCATCAGCAGGACATGACAGAGTGGTAGGATACTTGATCCCAGAAAGGTGTCTCCTTGTACCTCCCCCTCCCCCCAAAGAGACTGAGGTCAGCTAACGACTTAGATATGGAACTGTTCCAATTTCTCTGCCATCCTGGGGTACTTTCTGGAAGCTGGCCTGGCACCCTATGCCATTTACCCACTTGCTCTAGCTCAGTAGCTGCCGAATTTCCTTGTGCATATGACACAGAAAGTCCACATAGGATGCTCCCCCGCTCAAGCTCTTGTCTTCCACCAGGAAGTGCTTGAACAGCATCTCCAGCTTGTCCTCCTGTTTCACCACGATAAGCTATGGCCAGAAAACAGTGTCATGAGGCAGGGATTAAACATGCCCTAAAATCCCATTGTCCAATCACTTATTCTCATCCCCCTTTCCAGGAGAGGACAAGGCTAAGAAATCCAGGGTTTAGATCAGTGTTACCTTCATGTACCGTGATCTCTGTGCCCTTAAGCCATCAATGAGGCCTCGCACCTTCTTGGACAGCGGATTATCCAGAACCGGCAGAACACTCTGCAACACAAAATTCATTTATCCTTATGGTAAGATACTCTGAGTCCAGTAAAAAAATGGGCCAGCACAGATTTATTCATCATCTGAAATAAGCCCGGGAATAATGACAGCACCCTCCCTCCTTTCCAAATGTTCCCCGCTATTAAAGGGGACTAGCACACAAACTTTATTGGTTCCCACTCATATCACAAAATGCATTTCCACACCCATATTCCCCTTGACTCCCTGCCCTCACCAAGCCACTGGTGATCTGACTGAAGGAGGAGACACTGAAGAGGCTCTGGACAACACCCTGTTGGACACTTGCTCCCACCCACAGGAAAAGGTTGAGCCCATTCTCCAGCAAATATATATCCCCATTGCTTAGACGTTCTTCAGATGCTCGAACTGCTGGTGGTTCAGTGGCACTCTCAATGGGAGACTTTGTCTAGGCAAAAGAAAGGGGGCAAAAGGTTATTTACCAAAGACTGTAAGACACATTTGCATGCCGCCCCCCAACGAAATTTCAGAGAGCTCAATCTCTCAGTGACTTTTACAGTGTGAAAATTACATCAGATAATGCAGGTTAAAAACAAATTCACTAGTGTCAGACACAGATAATATTAACCCTTCCCTTCCTCCTATGATACCCTTTTCTCAGCACACAATGTCTCATCCAGCCCTCAGTCGCACCAATGGTAGAAGCCGAGGATAAAAGAAGACATTGGTCTCAGCCACATCCATGGAAGTAACCAGCTGTCGGACATAGGCACGGTCATCAGTAGTAACTTCAGCTCCAGGTTGCAAGACGTCACTCTTCAACACACAGTTCAGGTAAACTGGGAGTAGCTTCATGCACTCAGGAAGGATCAACTGCAGGGGTTACCAAAATAAAGTGAATGATCATGAGCAATCTCTCCCAAATGCAAACATGTGTCCCAACAATTCCTCCAGTGCTTGCCCACCTGTCCTGCAGAGGAGGGGCTGGCACAGTTCTTTCTGTAACAGGCCAGGATCTGGGCGCACTGAGTGATGAGAGTATCACGGACAGTCTTCACGGGGCTATTGAGCACCCCCCGGTATGCTGGATGGGGAAGGGAGACAGCACAGTCACTGGCTGGCCACCCCACTGCACCTGCTTTGCTGCCACCACACCTACCTGGGAATGCTGAATCACTGACAACCACCTTTCAGCCCCAATCCCACTTCGCCCTGCCTCTACCCTCACCAAACTTGGCCATGTAGTTGATGAGCGTGTCAGTCTCACAGTTTCGATACAGATCAGCCAGCTGGGTGCAGCAGTTCAGGGCCAGATTGTGGATGCGGAGCCGTCGCTGCCCTGCACAGCTGGTGTAGAGCAGGGCACACTAGGGGAAGGGAGAAAGGGAGAACTCATACCCCTCCCTCCCCAAAGCCCTCTGAAAAACTGCTCCTTTGCCGTATTATTAAGCTAGAAGAAAGACAGGAGCCATCCCTTCCCTGGCCTCTTCCAGTCCTCTCCACCTACCTCCTACCCTCTTCCCTGCAGCCTATTTATATCCAGTACAATGATATTTGACACTTCTTCCCCAGCCCCCGCCTCCCGCCTGCTACCTGCAGGAGGGCTCCACTCTCCTCATTGAGCCGATCGTCATGCTTGAACTCCACAGTCACTGTCTTGTCCCCATCCAGCCCAGCCAGCTCCACATCTGTTGTGTTGCTCATGTAGAAAGCCCCGAAGAAATCTACAGCACGGATACCTGAGGCCACATGGATAAGGTCAGGGCTACAGATATTACAGGTGCCACTTGCCTCCCTCCCGGGTTTAGTCCCCAACCTGCTCTTCTCCAACCACGACTGACCGGTGCTTGTCCGAACGCGCATCACAGCATCAAAGCCAACAACCTTCTGGACATCCCGACGCAGGTCACTCAGGAACCGTTCCTGGTCATTCTCCACCTGCAGCCCCCCAGGGCCAGAGTCACATCACTGACTACATAACAACCTGGAGACTATCTCCCTGCATCCCCTCCATTCTACAAGCTGCTGAGTCATAATAACAATAACAGTGAAGATAATAATAATGATAATGACAATGATAGCTTTTAAGCATTTACTATGTGCCAAGTACCACATTAAGTACTTTACATATAACGACTTGATCCTGATGAAAAATCTTAATTAAGAAATATTAAATTCCCATTTTACAGATGAAGAAACAAGCAATAATTGAGTAATTTCTCCTAGGTCATATTGCTAGTATTCTGGGAGGGCCAGAATAACAACCCAAAACTGATTACAAGCTCCATGCTCCTAACCACTACCCTTATGGCTCTCTTCTTTATATTATAGGGTTTTTTCCTCCACCAGGATTCCTATTAATGAGTCAGCAGCTAAAGAGCTGCTCTGCATGTAGGCAGACATTCTAGTCCTGTTTCCACCTGCCACCCAGAGTCCCATGCCCTACCTGAAAGCAAGCATATTTGTAGACAGAGCCACCAGTGAGCTGGGGTACAACAGAGAGTGTGGCCACATCCACATACTGGTTAGGGAAGAGGAAGAGATCTACACAGCAGCCTTGGGCCACACACTCTTTGGCCAGGGTCTGATAGGCACCTGTCTGAGGCTGGAACAGAGTCTGGGGAAGAACAGAATAAAACATTCAAATAGCTCAGCTCCACCCTACTTGAGAACTATATATTTAATATGGGATATTCAAATATATGTAAGACTTCAGATCTACTTCATAGATATTTGCAACAGTAGTAGAACATTCTCTAAAAAAAAAAAAATCTGTCCCGGGCTTTGGGATGAAATGGGGTAGAGATGTGTGGGAGCACTGGAGAAAGCTGGCAGTCATGGACTTGACACGTGAAAGAGCAGAGTGTCTAGTCCCAGTACCTCTTCAAGCAAGTTAAGAGTATTGCATTGCATTGCAAGAATCACCACCTTCCTCTGTCATGGAAAGTCCTCCCCCCATCTCCCAAACCCACACCTTCTCCTTGTCTGTGTTGATCAACTTCCTGTCGTCTCTGTTCTTCAGTTTCCCTGGGGCCTCTGCAATGGGCAGGGAGGTATGGAACAGAAACAGCTTCCCTGCACACTCAGCAGCCTAGGAAAGAGAGGACTACTTGTTCATTCTTTCCTTTATTCAGCTATTATTCATTCAACCCTTCCCTCGTCATTTATTCAGTGTCAGTTATGTCAGATATGCTGACTCACTGGACAGTCTTCAATCACTAAAGAAAGAGGAGTTATATCCCAGGGTATAAGACGGTCAGAGGAAAGTGAGGCAGAGGAAGTTGTCAGGGTTCTAGCCGTACCTTTAGAGCCTCCATCCCAGCCTGGATAACTGGGGCAAATACTGTCTCTGTCTCCCTCGTGTCTGCAAACATTTCAGGAATCTGATCCAATAAGCTGAAGAGAGAGGTGATGGGAAGCAATCAAAATTGCTATCCAGACTTGATTCCTCAGTCCTTAATTCTCTGAAGAATCATGTGGCCCCTAGATTGAAAACTCTGAGGCACAGTCCCTGTCCATCTGCTGACCCCTCTGCTCAACTGTCTGGCTTCCTGTGCTTGTTTCCGCCCCACTCCCACTTTACCTCTACAATCTGGCTCTTACCTGGTGATGACTGCCCGAGACTCACTGACATTGACAAGGAAGCCATCCAGCAGTGGCACAAACATGTCGGCCACATCAGATACAACCATCATCTGTGGCTGGGCCAAGGAGCTCTTCACATTGTAGAAGTGGAGCACCTTATTATAGGTGACAAAGCCAACACGGATTGCTGACTCTTCTGCTCCGCCCTCCCTGTAGAAGGTAACATCGTTACCCATACTTGCCACCTTCTCCACCAGCCGACTTCATGACCTCAAGCTCTACCTACTGAGTCAACAACCCAGAAACACCCCCACCCCAGCGATTATCCAAGGGAAGCACCTTGTCTCCGTAAGTCTCACCTAGGTAGAAAGTCTAACAGTGACTTGAGCTCCTCACAGAGGAGCCTAACAAGACCACTCCTGATGGCATTGTAGGAGACATCAATCATGAAGATGAAGGCAGGAGGGCTGGGGAACTTATTGTTCTGCAAAGGAAGGAAACGTTGGGGAGAGAGGAGTATTGGTAAGCAGGCTAACTAACTAGAGAGAAGTCAACATCAAAGGGGAGAGTGAAAGAGGAGACAATGAAAAGATACCCACCACTCCTCCCCATGCTAATTTCCCTTACCTTGCAGTAATCTACAGTGGCCAAGAATTCATACGAGCCCAGGGATAACTCCGGACGGTCATAGGCATCCACACGTTTGCCAGTATGATCCAGATGTTGAAAATACTGGGGGGGAACTGTGGGGAGCATGACAGAGTATTACTCGAATGTCCACTCTCAATCTTAGTAAGTCTGGCTCTGGCTGAGCTCACTCTACTGCCCCACATACCCATCTGTGCCCTACTTCCCCAGTTCCTGAGTAAAGGAACCTCACCTATCTCACTAGAAAGAGAACAATGAAGATGCAATACAGAAGAACATCCCCCCAATCCCAGCCACTGTGAACATACCATCATTGATACAACTGCAAAAGCAGCACTGGAAGCGCCTCCCTCCCTCAACGAACTGCATGAAGGGACACATATATGCTTTGCAGCGATTGCAGCGCAAAGGGCCAGATTCCCCATGGTCCACGACATACGGTGAAGCCTAAGGAGCAAAGGGGAGGGGCTCAGACAGAGGAAAGCTACAGTGGGTTGAGACATGTGGCAATAGATGAAGAGCAACAACCTGGAGGGAGGAGGGCATGGCTAAGATATTTTGCCAGAGTGGGGAGGACAGTGAAGGGGAATGAAGATAAATGATGAGGGTACTGGTCACAGGAATGTCCCTAAGGATCCAAATTCTATAGTTCCCTCTTCTTACTCCTCGTCTCCAGAATTCCACTTTTTTGAAAGAAAAGAACTGTGTAAGTGGCCCTACCAAATCAGGGGCTGCCATAGGCATAAGAGGAGAAAGCCAAAGATTACCTAGGATTCTCATTTCTGGCCCTATCTTCAATCCTCTTCACTCTTATCATACCCTAGGGAGCTTAACTCTGCTTCCTTCCCCAGCCAAGTATCTATAACACTGATCCTCCCCTATCCCTGGGTTTCTGTGACGCCTACCAATGTCCCAAGTAGATGTCATCCTACATATAAGAGATCAGAAGCCAAGTGTCTAACCATCCCCACTGAGACCCGGAGAGAGAAAAACACAGAGCAAGACAGAGAGAGGCAGGATGTAAACTGAGTCTTGAGCTTCCAGTTATAGAGAAATCCACCCTAAATTCAATAAGCTAGGCATAAACGTGCCAAAGCCTGGCAGAGCAGCTGACAAGCTCGCTCTCTTTGCATGCTGATTTCAGGTATTGAGGTGATAAATCAGGGCCCAAGTCAGGTAAGAGATGGACTACTGGACCCTAACCTTTTTTTCTTGTATGCTCTCCTAACATTCCTTAACTTACCTGGGATGATAGACAGTATAGAAGAAAAACAGGATAATGTACCTGTAATCATCTGGAGATGACCATGCTATGAGAGGCTTCTGCATTAGGCCGGTCTCCTCCCCTATAAGTTGGCCCTACCTCTTTTCATAGTTTGTTTCCCATATGGATCCTGCTCCCACCCAACAATTTCTTGGGCTTTTCCCTTCATCCCAACCATGCCTGTCAGGCATGGGCCCTGGGATAGAAAGCTATTGAAGATACTCTCCCTTCCCGCCCAACCAAGACTTCTTCCATTATGACTGCCAAAATCATTTCTAGGAAGAAGTCTTATTCCCTCTCTCTTCCTCCCTTTCATTATACTCTAGGTCCCTTCCTGACTTACCTCCTCTGGAGGCAGCCTTGCCAGTGGCTTGATGACAGCTGCCAGGGGCACCTGAGCCTGCTTAGCCATGTCAGATGTGCAAGGGATATTATAGGATGTGCATCGGATGTATCGGGGACTTGCATTCCCTAGAGGTAGAAAACCAGAGTCAGATCAAAGAATCCCTCCAGACACCAACTCTCCATTGCTGATCCACCCCACCACCCCAACAAATGCTAGAGCTGATGGCAGCTTTTCCCCTAGAGACCAAGGAGGGACTGGTCTCTGATTAAAGACTGACAAAAGTAGCGTGCCTGGGTGGCTCAGTTGGTTAAGCAACCAACTCTTGATTTCAGCGCAGGTCATGACCTCACAGTCGAGCCCCACGTTGGGCTCCACACTGGGCGGAGTCTGCTTGAGATTCTCTCCCTCTGCCCCTCCCCCTGTGCGCATTCCCCCCACTTCTCTCTGTCAAATAAATAAAATAAATCTTAAAAAAAAAAAAAAAAAAAAAGACTGACAAAAGCTTTTCCATAAGGAGAAAAAGCCCTCCAGGGAGGAATTAATACCCTTCTTACCTTGGTCTTTCACCAGGAAGTTGGTGGTGACTAAGGGTGGCACCTGTCCCCGTACTCCAGTAACAAATGGCTCTGAACCCCGGTTGTTCCTGTCATCCTCAATAACCTGAATCTGTAGAGAAGAAGTGAAATGAGTGAGGTGACAGAAGAAAGGGAAGTACCAAGTCCTAGAGAGCCAGGAGAAAGAAAGGCTGGAGCTACAGCACGGAAACTAGTAATTTGCCAAGAATACCTCATGCGCCAGGTCTGCCCTCCTTCTGGAGATCACATAAGATGCTACAATACCCATCTTCCACTCTATAGTCAGCAGCAAAACGCTGGACAGGCAACACCGAGAATGGGCTTCTTTATGAATTGCCCTGACCCCCAACCTGTGGTGACCACCCCATTATTCCCCCCACTCCAGGAAAGCTCCAGGTCTCACCACAAACCCTCCAACATGATCAGATTCCGTTTCCCTCCCCCAGCAAGCTTCCCCTCCCCCTCCTCTCACCAAGACACATTCTGAGTCAGAGCAGGTAAACAGACAACAGTAACCATGTAAAAATGAATCTACCTGGAATGACTCTACACTCGATGAAAGTCGAAAGGACAGGGTGAGGAGAGGATTAAACAGAAATGACCAGGTAAGGTGAAGAAGCAGATGCTACCTTATTTTCAGGTAAGCATCAGTGTGTCAATATGGGAGAAGAGGATTAAGTACCCGATCCTTACAAGCCCAATCCTCAGTCCCCCACAATTTTGACAGACCCAGCAAATGGGGGGAAAAAATTTTTGCAAAGTTGGTAATCAGATTTTTGTGTAGGCTGATGACCTTTGGTCAGTTACTTTAAAATGGTTTGGTAAAACCAGAAAAAGTAAAGGGAGAATAAGACTCCATATCCCATAGCAGAAAGAGCTGAAGCTTAGAAATACATCAGAGTCAAACAGACCCTCCCGATGAGAGAGTGGCCCACACTTTCCCAAAGCAGCAGTGTCTTCCCCTGTGAGAAATGCCAGTACCCCAAACTTGTCCATTAGTAGTCACCTACCCAAAGTTTCTCCACAAGCTATAGACAGATCAATCCCAAAGGGGAAGAACCTACCACTCCACTTTGTCCTGTCCTAACAGATGTCACATGCAGGCTCCTGGAGGCCCCAGCAGGACTAAAACCAAAGCTTAACATGCCACCTGGCCCCACCCTGAGAGCCTGATCTACCACCCCACACCCAAGGCGCTGCTAACAGCTTATCATTTCATTACGTGGTGACTTGAGACATGCACAGCCTTCTGGTTTGTAAAAGCGCGGGTCTAAAGGTCTGAGGGAGGAGGATGGAGAGGGATGAGCATGGTGGATGAGGTGAAGATGAGGTCACAGGCGTGCATGGGCGGCGTTAACACAGGGATGACACGCACACACACACCACCCCCTGCACTTACTGGACTAGGAATGGCATCAGGGTCTATTCTGTGCCTGGTTTTCTGCTGAGGAGGCAGCTCATTGAGTTGCTTTTAGTGTTTTAATAATAAAGGCAGCAGGGGAATACAGGGAGGGAGACAAAAGAACAAGAAGCAGATGTTACTTCTCTTGACCCTGACGAGTTAGACATGAATAGCTGGAGCCCAGCTCATACTGCTGAAATCAGGCCCTCTCTAGGTCAGAAATTCCAAGTCTCTCTGGCCCAACACAGAGGCTTTAATGGCTCAGCCAGACTATGACGTAGAAAGTAAGGGGGAAAACAGGAAGCAAGCAGGAGTTTTACAGGGAGGAGCTGAATGGGAGAAATCTTAAGAAAGAGGAAGAGGGATGTTCCCTCCAAAAGGCCAAACCTCCCATCTAAGGACTGTGCTTAAGGAAGCCTTTCTTCACATCCGACCAGACTCTCCTTTCCCTGAAGGAGAGGCTGCTTAATCCTCTAGGGTTCCTCTTAGCCAACAGGGTCCTTCACCATGGTAATTCCCCAAAGGAAGAGGAAAGAGAACAGAATGGAATATGACAATGGCTAAGCATGGTGAGGTAATTGACATAGCAAATGTTGTAGACAGAACTATAAAGTAGCCCCCACTTAGGAGTACGGTCCCAACTTCTATTCCAACTACCCAACTAGGATAAGGAAGGCCCAACTTCTATTCCAACTACCCAACTAGGATAAGGAAGGCCCAACTTCTATTCCAACTATCCAACTAGGATAAGGAAGGCCCTTCTGATGATGGCTCTAAGGGTGAGATTCACTCTCTTCCTGGGAAAAGCAGCTTCCCCACATTGCCCTTATAAACTGTAGATCACTTTTCCTCATCTACACAGCAGGATTCTAGCCAACAAAAGTACTGGAGGTTTCCTCCTAAAACACTGTCCAACTAGGGGTAGAGAGAAACCAATGAGGCTTTCCTTCTCTTAACACCTACCATCAGAGAATTCCCACCAGCTCTACCAATTAAAAAGACTGCCATCCTACCAAATCTAAGAGGACAAGACCTGGATCCAGCTCCTACTCCAAGGGCAGAGGTTACCATGCTACGTCCAATAGTGACGGAACACAGCACTCAACCCCAAGCTCTACCAACACTACTGAACACTCTTGGCTTCCCTTCCCTCCCTGCCCAGCTATGGAGTAAAAGTACCCCCAAAAGATTTCTGGGGCCTCAGGTTCCAGTTCAAAGCGTCAAAAATTACATCTAGGTTCTACAACTACAGGATGAATGAAAAGGGAAAATAATTAGAAAATGCTAGGCAAACATCTCATCTAGGTTAACTCACTTATCTGCCAGCCACAAACTCCTTCCCTAGGACCACAAAAGTATCTACTTACAGGGCTTGGGATGGCATCAGGATCCAGGCGCTTAGGAGGCAGGGGTTGAGGAGGTCCAGGCTGACTGCCAAAGGTGGGTGCTCCTGGGTAGGGACTTCCATAATTGGGCTGAGGGCCCCGGACTGGTCCAAAGGAACCTGAGAGACAAGGGCACAAGGTTGATAAATTCAAAATCTCCTCCCTATCTCTTAAGGCCCCAGGAAAATGACTAGACTCATGTAAGTATAGAATTATGAGGTAATAACCATTCAGAGAAAGACCACACTATCTGAACTAGAAGAAAAAAGAATGTCTTATAAACCCTACATCCTAGTAATAACACCCTAAAGTTGTCCATCTAGTTCATCACTTAGCAATACTAAAAGCAAGCAAACAAACAAACAAAAACACCTGAATAGCTGAAGCCTTTGGCTCCTAGTCAGACTTTGGGAAAAACTCACCATTTTGTTGCAGCTGATAGCCTGGCTGCTGGGAGGAGTGCATAGGTGGTGGTGGTCCTGGGGGCCCAGTCATTTGGGTGCCAGGAGGCAGAGCTTGAGGAGGAGGTGAGGACACATGGTTGGGCTGGCTCACAGAGGGCCCCCCAAAACCCTGTCCAGGCAGGAGCGGACCGGTCATTGAAGGCATCCGAGGACCCCCTGATGCTGGAGATGTGAAGCCGGAAGCCTGTGGTGGGGCAGATCGCTGGGGAGGCTGGGCCCCAAGATGACCCTGGGCCTGGCTAAGAGGGGGAGCCTGGCCCTGAGGATAGGAGCCATACAGACCAGAGTTGGGGAAACTTCCTGAGGCTGAGGCCAGCGATGTTGGTGGGCCTGAGAATTAGAAGAGGTAGAGTCAGATCCCTAGTCATTCTGCCTTCTTATTCAGTAAATCACTCCCTTTCCACATGAGAGGGGCAGGAATGATTGTCCCATCTGCTGGCACTCAGAAGCACAGACATAAAAGGGATGCAGGTATACCCCAGAGTCTGATGCTTCTAAAAAGAAGGGGATAGTAACATTCCTGTGATCATAGCTACTCACCATAGCCCAGCCCCACAGGGGGAAGGGCTGGGGCCACAGCACCACCGATCTGCATTCCGGCCAGCTGAGCAGTCACCTGTGCACTTGTCGGGGGAGGGCCATAGGGCTGAAGCACAGTTGGCTGGCTGACCACAGGGGCCAGTGGGACTGACCCAAAA
The DNA here is from genome assembly GCF_009762305.2 of Zalophus californianus. NCBI lineage: Eukaryota > Metazoa > Chordata > Mammalia > Carnivora > Otariidae > Zalophus > Zalophus californianus. The sequence continues at coordinate 34,435,564 of NC_045609.1, read as the reverse complement.
GGCTGAGACCCAGGAAACCTGTGAAGACAAGGAAGGCGGAGGTGACAAGCAGGCTGAGACACTCTTCAAAGCTGGCAGGAGCTCCACATCATACAAGAAACTGTACTGTTCTACAGCATCTTACTGTCAGCCTGGGCTCTTTTATGGCTTTGTACTTCTGTATACTTGTAGATATATTGTGTTCCTGATGATCTACACTATGATTATTCATGGCAAATCTTGTTTTCTATTAGGTTCACTCCACAAACATATGCCAAGCACCCTCAAATATATACTAGATTATCGCCTCCTCTGACTTAATCCTTTGTTGAAAAACCACCTCAACAAACAAACAAACAAACCACCTCAGTATTCTAAGTAGAAGCCCTGAAGAAGTTGAAAGGGAAGGTGTGCAGAAGCATTAACACAACAGGCACTTAACAAATGTGGGATCGCACAAATGCAGTTTGATTGTTTAACTTTTAAACCAAAGTACTTAACTACTTTATCCTGGCAAAGGTGTTAAGAGCAGAGTAGGTCAGCTGAGTTTGACATTCTGTACTAATCAGAAAGATGATGCCAACTCTACCAGAAGAGGGCTAGAGAAACAGGACATAAACCAGACAGCCTTCTAGCTGGGTTTACCTGGCAAAGGCCTCATTACTCGGACAGCTACACTGGACATTCCCACGGTATTACATGGCACATTAAAATATAAACACAAAATCATTCCAGTATCATTACATATCAACAAGTAACTGCACTGGTGTTTTCTGGTGATATTACTGTAGAAATTGACAACATAGATTATTATACGTAACAAGCTCCACATGGGATTTCATGCATGAATCTTCACAACAGTCAGTTACACTGAAATTCTGATTTATCCTTTCTGCTTATTTTGTCTCTACGAAATAACTTGTACTTTATTATATTTGGTTAGTTCCTATCAGTGTTGCAGTTTAACACTTTTCACTCATTCATTCATTCAACTACTATTTCCTGAGTGTTATGCTAGTGAACCTTACACCTCCCTAAGCTCTTTGTTGGGCTTTGCATTTTTTGTTTTCCATACCACCTAACATACTGTTAGCTCCATGGCCAATGCTCATAAACCCTTGTCAGAATAATTATATTCCATGGTTACTACTCCATTAATATGGATAATACTATCAACTACCCACTGTTACTCCACCACATGCCCTAGTAATATTATCTGTAAATAGCCTTACAGCTTACAAAGCATCTCTTGTAAGTGCTTTAATTTAATCCTCACAGCAAAATGAGGACAGAGCAGATAGAAAAGTAAGACATGAAGAGTATAAGTAGAAAACCAAGCTACAACTAGAGCCCAAACCTGATCTTAGTTCAATGTACTTTACTTTTTAATTGTAAAATATAATGGAAATAGAAATAATACATAAAACAAGTATGTATTCAATAATTATACAAACACCAATGTAACTAAAAACCAAGTCAAGAAATAGAACACAGGGGCGCCTGGGTGGCTCAGTCGTTAAGCATCTGCCTTCGGCTCAGGTCATGATCCCAGGGTCCTGGGATCGAGCCCCACATCGGGCTCCCTGCTCCGCGGGAAGCCTGCTTCTCCCTCTCCCACTCCCCCTGCTTGTGTTCCCTCTCTCGCTGTGTCTCTCTCTGTCAAATAAATAAATAAAATATTAAAAAAAAAAAAGAAATAGAACACACTAGCACCCAAAGGCCTTGTGTGCCTCTCCTCCATCACAGCCCTCTTTCTTCTCCCAGAGGTAACTACTTTCTTAACTTCCTAATAATCATTTCCTTGTCTTTAAAACAACATAGTTCAGGGGCGCCTGGGTGGCTCTGCTGGTTAAGCATCTGACTCTTGATTTCCGCTCAGATCATGATCTCAGGGTTTTGAGATGGCGCGCCAGGGTCAGGCCCTGCTCAAGGCAGAGAGAGATTCTCTCCCTCTGTCCCTCCCTCCGTCCTCCCTCTCTAAAACAACAACAAACCATAGTTCAGTTCTGTCACTTTTTTAAACTTTTGTAAGTAGAATCACATCATACATACTCCTTGGGTTTGGCTTCTTTTGTTCAACCACGATTATGAAATTCATCTATACTTGCACTGCCTTTCATCACTAAATGTTATTCCACTAAATAAATATGTCATAATTTACTTAAGTATTTTAATGTAGATGGATATTTAAGTTTTTCTAATTTTTTAATATTATAGACGACGTTGCTATGGACACTCATATACTTGTTTATATATACATGCATTTTTCTAAGGCATATATCTATGAGTGAATTGCCAGATCAGAAGGTATGTATAGCTTTAATTTTTTTTAATTTTTTTATTGTTGTATAGCTTTAATTTTAACAGATAATTCCAAATTATTTCCCCAAAGTAGTTGTTCTAATTTGCATCTGACCACCAGCGGATAAGAGTTCCTACTACTCCTTTTCCTCAGCAATATTTGGGACTATCAGACTTTTTAATTTTGCCACTTTGATGGATACATAGTAGAATCTTATTTTTTTTTAAGATTTTATTTATTTATTTGACAGAGAGAGAGACAGAGAGAGAGGAAACACAAGCAGGGGGAGTGGGAGAGGGAGAAGCAGGCTTCCCGCGGAGCAGGGAGCCCGATGTGGGGCTCGATCCCAGGACCCTGGGATCATGACCTGAGCCGAAGGCAGACGCTTAACGACTGAGCCACCCAGGCGCCCCTTGTTATGCTTTTTGACTTGTACTTTTCTCATTATTTATGAAGTTGAAGAGCTTTTTAATATGTTCTATCTTATTGTACTACACTCATCCTTCTTCTCATGATAATGTGAGATGATAAAATGCCTACGTGATGAGACAAAGGGAGTGAATGATGAGGGTTTGTGAGGAAGTTACTACTGACCCTCTGATAGTACATCAGAAAGAGGATCATCTGCTTATGGACTGCGGAAAGGGAAACTACTATAGTGGTTGCTTAGGGTTGAGGGGGATTGAAGGACTAGCTAAATAATAGTAGCTACTGAGCTAAAGGATATGGTGTTTCTTCTTGAGGTGATGAAAATGTTCTCAAACTGTGGTGACGGTTGCACATATCTGTGAATATACTAAAAACAACTGAATTGTACACTTTAAACGGGTGAACTGAATGGGATGTGAGTTGTGTCTCATTTAAGTTGTTTTTAAAAATCCAGCCAGGGAACCTGGGTGGCTCAGTCAGTGAAGCGTCTGCCTTCTGCTCAGGTCATGATCCCAGGGTCCTGGGATTGAGTCCCACATTGGGCTCCCTGCTCAGCAAGGAGTCTGCTTCTCCCTCCAACCCTCCCTCCTGCTTGTGCTCTCTCTCTCACATGCTCTCTCAAATAAATAAATAAAATCTTTTAAAAAAATAAAAACCCAGCCAAATAAAACTGCCCTAAAACCTCATACCACCCTCAAGCTTTTGCTCCTCCTTTAGCCAAACATTACAAAAGAATGGTCTATACTCTACCATTACGTCTTTAGTTCCTATTTCCCTTTCTTTTTAAAGATCCTTCTTTCTGGGTTTATTTTCCTTTTTTTCTTTAGTCTATCACTTGATAATTTTCTCAACCAAGGTCTATACATGGTAAACTCTGAGTCTGTCTGTAAATGTCTTTATTTGTGCTTTCTCTCAGCTAGGTACATAATTCTACATTGACAATTGTATTCCCTTAATGCTTTCAGGTCCTAGTCCATGATCTGCTCTCCTCTAATAGTCTCTATTTAGTCTAATCAGTTGTTTTTTTTTCCTCTCTCTCTGAGAATCCTTTACAGCCTGAGTTGAGGGAGTGTGGTTGTTTCACATTTGCTTCTGTAAGATACTCCAACGGTATTGCCACCCAAGATGACATTTTTTTAAAAAGCTTTGAAATACAATTTCCATACCATTAGATCCATTCCTTTTAAGTGTACAATTCAATGAGTTTTAGTAAATTTATAGAGTTCTGCAACCATCACCAGAATCTAATTTTAGCACATTTTCATTACCCAAGAAGATCCCTTGTGTCCATTTGCAGTCCTAAGACATTTCTCCCACCATTTACCCACAGTCAACCCACAAGAAATAAGATTCCTTAATATCCCCCAGTGCCAGTGTGCATATTTTTTTTCCCAGTCTACCTGTTCACTGAAGGTGCAGCCCAGGTCTAGACTTCATAAATAAGGTCTCCAGACCAAACCTCAGCTCAGAAAAGCCCAACGACTCATCCCCCATCCCCAGTACCTCCTTCAACTCAAGTCCCCAAGTTCTCAAAACGATCATTCCCACCCTCTCCAAAGGCAGCCATGGTGTCTACTTACCACTCTGATTTTCAGTTCCCACTTGGTCTCCGGCACTTGAAGATTTCACTTTCTTTCTTTTTAAGCTTGATTATGTGCTTGAAAAACATTTTTTGCTTCTATTTCCTCTCTCCTTTCTAGATGTTTGTAGCAGAAGGGTTTTCAGCTTATATTAATTTACTACCCAAGTGAAACTGTTTGACTCACTCCAACTAGATGGCTGTCTTCATATCTCACTGAAACCACATTTGTTAATGATGCCGAACCTCACCCAACACAATGACCAATTCTCAGTCCTGGTCTCACCTTTCAGCGGCAAATAACACAGCTGATTACTCTCTTACCTTCCTGAAACACTTTCTTCACCTAGTTTCAGGATGCCACACTCTCCTGGCTAATCTCCAATCTCACTACTGCTCTTTCTCATTGTTTTTTCATGGCCCCTCCTCAGATCTCCTTTTAAAATGCTGGTAAGCTCCAAGGCTCAGTTCTCAATTTTCTCTCTTTTTTTTTTAAGATTTTATTTATTTACTTGTCAGAGAGAGAGAGAGCACACAAGCAGGGGGAGTGGCAGGCAGAGGGAGAAGCAGGCTCCCCACTGAGCAAGGAGCCCGAGGCAGGACTCGATCCCAGGACCCTGGGATCATGACCTGAGCTCAAGGCAGATGCTCAACCAACTGAGCCATCCAGGCGTCCCCTCAATTCCGTTCTTTACTGTCAGTGATCACTTTCTTTCTTTTTTTTAATATTTTATTTATTTGTTTGACAGAGAGAGGGAACACAAGCAGGGGGAGCGGGAGAGGGAGAAGCAGGCTTCCCGCTGAGCAGGGAGCCCGATGCGAGGCTCGATCCCAATCATGACCTGAGCCGAAGGCAGACGCCCAACAACTGGGCCACCCAAGCGCCCCCAGTGATCACTTTCTAAATGATTTCATCTATTCAGTCCTATGCCATTGAATAACATCTCTATGCTGAAGACTCCCAAGTTTTTATCTCTAGTCCCGGCATCATTCCTCACCTGCAGATTTGTATATACAACTATATATTCAATATCTCTATTTGGTAGCTAGTAGCTTCTTAAACCTATAATGTACAAAAGAAAACCCTCCAATTCACCCCAAAATCTGCTCCTCAAATGTACCTCACCTCAGTGAACGGCACTACAATTTATCCAGTTGCCTTCAGCCAGCAGGTTAAAAGATACCCAGACTTATTCTTTCTCTCTTATCTCACATCCAATCCTATTGACTCTTACCTATCCCAAATCTCTTTCTCAGCACCTCTACCACTAGCATCCTAAACCTGAACTACTACAACAACCTCCTAATAGGATTCCCTACTTCTACTCTTAATTCCATCAGTCACCTCTTTTTAAAAAGTAAATATTTTTTTAAAAATTATTAGAGAATGAGGACAGTATATGCAAATTTTTAAAAAGATACTGTTTTTAGTAATCACATTTGTGATAGTGTTAGTACTATTGTACTGAGACTGGTGTATATAAGAGATAAAATGAATGAGAAATTATGGCATATTTCAATATTCTATTATCCCCATGGCCTCAAGAAAAGAAGAGACGGGGTGCCTGGGTGGCTCAGTGGGGTGAGCATCTGGCTCTTGGTTTCGGCTCAGGTCATAATTTCCGAGTGTCAGGCTCTGTGCTCAGCAGGGGGTCTGCTTGGCGATTCTCTCCCTCTGCCCCTCCCCCTCACTCACCCACACACTCTCAAATAGATAAATAAATCTTTAACAAAAAAAAAGGGAGAACTGGTCATCTTCAGTAGATAAGAGAGGACCAATTCATTCCCTTATAAACTGGTAAACAAAGGTAAATGAATTGCACAAGCGGTAACCAAATAACACATGAGGAGAAATGTCAATAATGGTATTCAAACAAATAAATGAAAAACAAAAGAATTAAAAAGTATCCCCATTTTGTAAACCCAACGAATTCATATATATATGTATTAATAAACACCAACAACTGCTAACACAAAACTACTATCACATACATACACACACACACACACACAAACCCCCAAGATATTAAGATAACAAGTCTCTGGATCCAGGTGCCAAGTGGCAGAGAATACAGAGAAAAGAGGAACACGTTGAACTATAACATGAATTTGCAACCAGGAGATTCCAGACTGTGGGGAACTCTTCAGGTCAATCAGCTTCAATTCTTCAACAGATAAACAGAAAGAAAAAGAGAGAGAGGGGGAACCTATAGACTTAAAAGACACGTCAAGTTGTTGTTGTTGTTGTTTTTAAATAGGCAAAATTAAACCGTGGGGCCTAGGGATGTACATTTGGGTGTAAACTATATTTTTTTCTTTTAAAGATTTTTATTTATTTGAGAGAGAGAATGAGAGAGAGAGAGAAAGAGCATGAGAGGGGGGAGGGTCAGAGGGAGAAGCAGACTCCCCACTGAGCAGGGAGCCCAATGCGGGGCTCGATCCTGGGACTCGATCATCATGACCTGAGCCGAAGGCAGTTGCTTAACCAACTGGGCCACCCAGGCACCCTGGGTGTAAACTGTTTTTAAAAACACAAGAAAGTGGTTACTGTAAGTTAGGATAATCATTATTTAAGGGGATAAGGAGAGAGTTATGACTGAATTGAGGCATGCAGAAGGGGCTTCTTCTGGGGTGCATGGCAGAGTTCTATTTCTTCATCTGGGTTGTAGTTACAAGGGGGTTCCCTTTATGATAATTTATTAAGCCATACATTTTTGTATGGTTTTTTTGTGTGTTTTATATTACAATGAAAAGATCCATTGCATAAATGAACAAATGAACACATAAATCCAAAGGCTTCTCACTGCAACTAAAATCAAATTTACACTTCTTAAATCTTTTTTTCAAGATTTTATTTATTTGAGAGAGAGAGAATAAGAGAGGAAGAGCATGACAGGGGGAGGGTCAGAGGAAGAAGCCGACTCCCCGCGGAGCAAGGAGTCTGAGGCGGGACTCGATCCCGGGACCCCCCAAGACCTGAGCCAAAGGCAGTCGCTTAACCACCTGAGCTACCCAGGCGCCCAAATTTACACTTCTTACTATGGCTTACAAAGCACTACATGATATGGCTCTTGCCTATATTCCTATCTTACCTCCTGCACTCTCCAGTCTGCTCTAGCCACACTGGCCTTCTTGCTCTTCCTCACATCTGCCAAATAATTTCTCCATCAGGGCCTTTACACTTGTTGTTCCCTCTACCCAAGACACTCTTCTCCCTTCTTCAGATAGCTCCCTTCTTCATTTCACTGAGGTTTCAAGTATCACTTCAGAGAGGCTTTCCTTGAGCAATGCATTTAAAACAGCTCCCTACCTCTTCACCAGGCATTCTGTGTATCCTTACTCTGTTTTATTTCTTATTTCTATTTGTCTACTTGTTATGGTCTGTGTACTCCACTAGATTTTAAGTTCCATCAGGGCAGAGATTTGGTCTGTTTTGTTTACTGCTTTTATCTCTAACCACTAGAACAACAGTCAACACACAATAACACAAAATAAATATTTTTGGGTGGATTAATGAATGAATGAATTCCCTATACCAACATACAAAGTTAGGGAGCATTTCCCAGGCTCTTTCTCCAGGCTATTGTTCTATGCTAAATATGTATATTCTAGACACTTAATAAAAATGCCAGAAAGTGACTCTTTCATTACCACACACCCTACTCACAGTTATACTTTATTCTTTGTTTACCAAGAAATAAACAACAGTCCAACAGAGATGACTGTCTTCCTTTAATGGACTTCCATACAAAGACAGGTGTTTATTGGATCATGAACCACCAAAGTTTTTATCATTTATGTGGTTTTTCTTTGAGTATCTTTCCCTTCATTACCGGTCACACCCAAACTTAACCAAGAAGTCCTACTAACTGCTGACTGAGAGGAAAGGAAGAAGTCAGAAGAGACATAAATCTGAGATCCCTTTTTCCTGTTTCCCCGATGATAGATTCGGTAGGATTACAACTATTATTGAAGATATATGTCTAGTCAAGAAAAAACTCAAGTTTACAGAAAAAGAAAAAATACACAAAAGAATTACTTTAATTACTTAAAAAATACACAAAGAACTTAATGGGTTAATGATCTACAGAGTGGACAACAGCAGCACCTGTAACCTGGAAAAATGAAAATAAAATAAAAAAAAGTGAGGAAAGAGAAAAGAGGATCTAAGAGAAAGGCAAAGCAAAAAGAAGAGGAAACAGGCCCTCATCCGTTCCTAATTCTTCTAGCTTCATCAGACCAGTTTTAGGTAGACCCAAGTACATACCTCTGCATCTGAACAGTGGAGCTTGGCCCATTCTGTACATCTCCTTGGCCAAACTGGCCATATGCAGCCTGGCCACAAGGGGCCTGTGCTGTTGAGGCTGGAGGTGCCTCTGAAGAAGGTGGGGCTCTTGACACACCTGAGGGTAAAGGACAGAAACTAAATGATTGAGAAATAACTTTCTTCTCCGCCCTGAGCAAGGAATGTAAAGCAAGGATAAATAAGCTCAGACCTTCGCTGGCCCAATACTACAGCTTTGCAATGAAAAGGATACCATGAACATGCAACTCTAGTTACAGATTCTGAACATGGATGACCAGTCAGAGTGTCTCCACTCTCCTAGACAGATATACTACAGATGAAGCTGTAACCAGAACTGCAAGAATGTAGGGGCTTCCTGTGATCACCATCCACTCCCACTCAATCCAGGTCAGTCTAATGTTCTTACCCCAGACAAAAAGTCAACTCTTAAAAAAAAAAAAAGGTTTTATTTTTAAGTAATCTCTATACCCAACATGGGGTTCAAACTCACAACCCCAAGATCAAGAGTCACATGCTCCACCAACTTAGCCAGCTAGGCACCCCAAAAAGCCAACTCTTTTAAGGAAAAGATCCAACTCCAGAACTCAGAAACTTAGAGCATATGAGAAAGTTGATGCAGAAGATGATCAAGTAATACACAGAACCAGATTGTAAAGAAAGGCTCCTCTTGGGGAGACCATTCTGTCAGCCTCTTTTTCATATATTCTAATTATCTTAACCATCTTCTTTTCATCCACTTCTAAGTGTTGATGCTCCCAATATCACATGGCTCAGGAAAGTGTTCTCAACAGTTTGGAAATTCTGCCCAGTGGTTCAGTCAAGACAACTGATTTGCCCTCCCATTAGTGCTGCTACCTTTAGCTTCACAAAAGCTGTACTCCATCCTTTTGCCCATCAGAGATGCATCAAAGCTATTTCTACTATCCCCCGCCAACCACCCTTTCTGCATACCATCCCCAACCATCCTTCCCACACGAAATGCAGGGAATTAGTAAGTTGGCACATCACTTTGGAAATGTTGCTGACCTCTGTTCAAACAGTTGTTTTTCTTTTGCTCTGTTCCTCAGTAGAGATCAGACAATTTAGAACCTGCCTACAAGTTAATTAATCTGAACCTGCTCACTAGCTATCACAGAACCAGATACGTTTTCCGTTCAATAACAAAGCTTCCTCTTGGGGCAATGCCAAACTCTATCCTGATAAGCCAGGACTTGAGAGATCAGAGGTGGACTCTGTCCAGCCAAAGTCTCAATCCAGAATAAGGCTCTTCCAAAGATCTGAGACCTAATCTCACCACTACAAATTGTTTTCTCAAAATTATAATTAAAATGGTAATATGTCATTCATTTCCCAAATCTTACTTATGCCCCCTTGGTGCCCTCTTTTCCCCATATCCCTGTATAGAATTTACTATCCTAAAAAGCATAAAATGTTTGGCGTACCCTAAGTCTTCAGCTAGCCTAACCAAAGATCTACTGTTAGCCATTTTCCAAAAAGCCATTCGGACAATCTGTAGAGTACCAGCTGCTCTTCTTGAAAAAGTAACGTAAAAGCCAAACACTGATCCTAAAGCAGCACCAGATTAGTCTTCTCTTATTGCCCTGATACTACAGAGCATCTAAGAAGCAGATGAAACTCAAGCAAAGGCAAAGAATGATATGAGCAGAAAGACAGGAGAAGCACACAAACACTACACTTTTTACCCATGAATTAGTTTCCCTGTCATAGAGTCATTTTATAGATAGAACCATTAATCCAATGAGAGGCATTATCAATATATACGAGGAATAAGTGATTTCAGGGAGACTTTAGGTCAATAGGAAATATTCAATCCTGGTCACAGGCTCTGGAGGAGCTGTGACCACAACCTTTCCATCCAGCTGTAAGCAAAGCAGGCAGCTGAGGCTGTACAGGGTGACATTCACATGAAGTGAACTGCCACTGAAACTGGAAGATGTGCTTCCACTAGATGTCTTAAGGCAGAACTTATGTAAAAACAGGGAAGGGCAGACTGCCCACAAAGTTCTCAGTGACTGAGAGCCAGAGTCATGTTCCTCAATCCCAGCCACTCCAACTCTCTAGGCAGCTTAGGTAGGGCAATACCACCCAACTGAACACTACTGATTCCTCTCCTTAGCTCAAAGGAAACTTGGAAACACACCTGGGAGAGGTGTTTGCTGATAGCCTGGTACTGGGCCATTGTAGGCGCCATAGGGAGTTGGTGGGGCTGTGGACCCTGGTTGCCCACCATAGCTGGATTGATGATACCCTGTGTAGACAGGCTGGGGCTGCCCAAATGGCGGCACAGGTGGAGCTGACTGGTTGACGTTCATTATGAGTGCATCCCCAACTTGGTCTCACCTAAAAGATGAAAGAGAAGAGAGAAATTAGTCAAAATCAACTTCCTAAAGACAGATCAACTATACAGGGTAGGAAGTAGACATAAAAAAGGACTGACCTTATCAGGCAGTTATCAGCCTAATTGTTCCCATACTACGACAGGATCTTTGTAATTTTCTGCCCCAGCCAGTAGCCAGATTATCTCTTCAAAGTAAAAATTTATTACTGTGAACCCCATGTTTTCTCACTGCCAAGAGGGTATAAATTTCAACTTTAGACAAGCCCAATGGAATGGAGAAACAGCCTCCATTCCCCAGGGGTAATGATTTCTAGTGTCTACTCACACAAGGAGTCCTGCCACTGATGAACTACTGTGATATTATAAGTAAGTGAAACAATGTTCCCACCTCCCATTCATTCACTCTAGCATGGACTCACTCAACAAACACTGAATACTCTCTAATGTGCTAGCCATTTTTAATCACTCAGGCTACACATATAAAACAGGTCAGCTAAATTCCTTCCTCCTCAAAAGACAAATTTTAGAGTAACCGATTAGAGAAATGAAATTTTGTCTGAACTGCAATAATTCAAATGTTACTCCATTCCCAGTCTTCCCACCAAAAGAATGTGTGGATTTGAGAACTGAAGCATTAAAATCATTAAATGTAAAGGACACCCAAAAACTCCAGCAAGGTACCAAACTCTATCAAGTGCAGGCCAGGCACAAAAACTTCTCACAATAACCTAAGAAAACAGCCCAAGGATCAATGACAAAGTTAGATTTCATGTAGAAAGATCATCCATCTACCCTTCAAGCAGAGGAACTAGGAGCATTCCAAATCCCATGAACTTCTCCAACTATCCTGTTTCTGCTTTCCTTATATGCCTGTCATGAATCTAGGCCACCACTGAAGTTATTACAATCTTGCCCAGCAACAGAGGAATGAATTAGAGGGCCTTTCCCGGGTCCTTCCAAAAACACTATCTAATCACATCTAAACAGCCTGATCATTCCAACTACTCTATAGACAGATGGGGCACAAGAAGCAGGAGAGTTCACAGCTGCTGCAGAACAATGGGCCTCTCCCATTTGCTAGAGAGGGTCATCTTGAAAAGCCGAGCTGCTTCTGGACTTAAATTCTTTAATCTTGCAGCCATCCAAAGAACTGTTCTTCCAAACCCTTAACCTTGCACAGGTCACAACACTAAGCTTGACAGATGACCCCTTCCCCTGTACCTTCCTAAAGTCAGTGTGGGGGCGGGGGGCGGAGGAAATAAGCTTCTTCTCCAGGAAATAATCTCACACCCAAGAGTTTGGAGCAAGGCTCAAGTCTGGACTCCATTCTGGGTAGACAGCCGAGGGTGACAACCCAGGGGGCGGGGCAAGCTTCCTAGAACTCTGAAAGTAGTTGAGCTTGTGGAGGCTGGGAGCGCCGGGGATCAAGACCAAGAAGCCAAACTAGCCTCTCCAGCCACGACGAGAGGGCTGGTCCATTAAGCATGGAGATCGAGCGTCTTGCGCCCTTCAACAGGCTTGGCGCAGGAAGCGGGAGCCGGAATCTGGGCCGGGAGGAGAGAAGGGAGGGTCTAGAACTGATCCAGGATTGTGGATGCGTGAGGTGAGGGTCTCTCCCCGTGCCCCGCCCCCAGGCTCCTCCCTTCCTTCTCAGACCGGACCCCGATCAAGCCAGTGATACCCCGGCCTCTCCCCTGCTTTCCTACCCACCAACCTCCCGATGCCACTCCTCACCCGGCTCCAGATCCAGGTTCGACTCCGTTCCTAACGTCAAGGCTCCCAGGCCCAACTTCCGGTTCCGAGAGGGCCGGAGCGTCGTACCCGGAAGTTCCTCCCCCACGCTCCGGGGCGGGACACTCCTTTTGCCACGTCTGCCGTAGTCGCGAGCGCAAGAACCCGGATGCCGCGCATGCGCCACTGCTCCCTCCCATTATGGCTGCCCCCTGGGAGGCTCCGTAGATTCTTACGGCTTTCCGCCTTTTATTTTCCCCCAGATGTTCTGGTCACTTTACGGTCCCACTAACTCAGATGCGATCGAGAAGACTAGGTCAAACTATCTTTAGGAACGCCCCCACAATCCTCTTATGACACATTAGTGACCTCTAAGCTAGAGTCCTGTAGCCACTTCCTGCTGACCCCTGACCCCATTGATTTCCGTCCACGAAGTTGCTTTCACCTATGACTTTTGCTGTTTGTGAGATTACGGAACTTATAGTAAAGGGTACTAACTCTGCTTTCAGACTTCATGTGTTCAAGTTCTGGCTCTGCAGCTCACCAGCTTGGGAAGCTATATCTGCTTTAGTTTCTTTCATCTGTAAAATGGGAGAGAATACTAAATGCCTTTCTAATAATAGCTTGTTGAGAGGATGGAATGAGACAAGTCACATAGACTGCCTGGCACCATAACAATCACTCAGTAAATGTCGCATGTTATTAGTTAACCATTTTTATACAGTGGCTTCGTTTAGATGCAGAGCTCTGCCAGAGCCTGAAGATCTCTGCACTCAGGATGCCCCCAGCCTGTTGGAAGAATACAATTCCTGGAGTAATTATTATCCCATTTAATGACTAACAATATTGTAGCTAATAGTTGTGGGATTTTTTAAAAACATACATGACCTCACTTAATCCTTTCAATAATAGTTTTAATTTTAACTTTTTTTTTCTTTTTTTCTTTTTTTAGCACCGCTGTGTGCCAAGCCTTGTTTTTGGTTCTGGGAATACAGTAGTGAACAAAAGTTCTTGCTCTTCTGTGATTGACAGTAAATAAAGTTATTCTGAGGCATGGAGTAGTTCATTCATTGAAAAAGATTGTACTTCTAGTCTGTGCTGGAAGCTATGTTAGGCATTGAGCATGCTTTAGTCAGCAGGCCAATTATTCCTGTCCTCAAGGGTTTATAGTTGAGGTCAGTGGTTTTCCAAGTGTGATCCTAGGATCAACAGTATCAGTATCACCTGGGAACCTTTTAGAAACACAAATATCAGACCCACCTTAGACATATTGAATCAGAAATTTGGGAGGTGAAACCCAGTAAGCCAAGGGTTTAGGCCCTCCAGACAATTCCATAGCATACTGAAGATTGAGACCTACTAATCTAGATTAGTAATTTGCCAAATTCAATTAACATTTGTTGAGCACCTGTCCTAAGCTGTGCCCTTTGCTAAGCATTTTCACATAATTTATCCCATTTAACTCTCATATCACCATAGGAAAAATATTTATTATATTTATAAATATATTTATATTTATATATTATATATGTAATATATAAATGTTAGATTATTTCATTACACAATCATCTAATCCTGTATATATTACTATATGTAATTAATTATATTACATATTACATGTAATTAATTATATTACTATTGTAATTAATACATATATTACATGTACATATATTACTATATGTAATTAATTAAATTAATTGCTATAGGTATTAAATATATAAAATGTATTAGTAGATTATTTCATTACACAATCATCTAATCTTATATACACTGTCTTATTTTAGGGAACTAGTAGCTTTAAAATTTTTCCAGGTCTATGTGGCTCAATCGGTTAAACGTCTGCCTTCAGCTCAGGTCACAATCCCGGGGTCCTGGGATGGAGCCCCGCATTTGGCTCTCTGCTTGGCAGAGAGCCTGCTTCTCTCTCTCCCTCTGCCTACTTGTGCTCTCTCTCTCTCTCTGTGTGTGTCAAATATATAAATAAAATCTTTGAAATAAATAAAATAAAATTTTTCCAGGTGAGGGGCACCTGACTACCTCAGTCAGTAAAGCATGCAACTCTTGATTTCAGGGTTCTAAGTTCGAGCCCCACATTGGGTATGGAGATTACTTAAACATAAAATCTTCAAAAAAATTTTTTTGCCAGGTGATTCTAATGTGCACTCAAGGTTAATTGAAAGTCACTGGTATTGCACAATGGCTGACATGTAGCAAGTAATAAATATTTGACTACTGAGTGAAAGGATATTTAGAGGGGCTTCTGAGTGGCTCAGTTGGCTAAGCATCTGATTAAGTCGGTTAAGCATTGCTTTCTGCTCAGGTCATGATCTTGGGGTCATGATCTTAGGATTGTGAGATCAAGCCCTACCTTAAGCTCTGTACTGGTTGTGGAGCCTGCTTAAGATTCTCTATCTTCCTCTCTGCCCCTTCCCCAGTTTGCTTGAAATCTTTCTCTCTCTAAAAAAAATAAATAAAATTCAAATTTTAAAAAAGGACATTTAGATACTCTTTTTACTGATGAGGTCAAGTAACTGTCCAAGGTTACACAGCTAATAAATGGTGGAACAAGAGTCCAAGTCCAGTCTAGACACTAAGCCCCAAGTGTTTTCTATGACTACATCATACACCGAGGCAAACAGCATTTAGCACACTAGTACAGCAGCTATTCCAGGAAACTCTGTAGCTTTTGATGACTCTACTTACAGCATCATTATGTTATGATTTATAACAGAAAGCGATCTCTTAGAGTATATTCATTGAATTGGAAACATAAAAATAGAGATTTTATTATTAACATGGGTTGGCATGTTTATGCACACCTATCTGTATCTATCTTTCCATGACCACCTGTGCACTATAAGAAGTTATTTAATTTAGCCAACATTTATTGAGCACTCATCACATCAGGCATTGCTCTCTGGGCTGTTGATGGGCTATTGCATATAGTCCTTTCAAATTTCTCACCGTCTAGGAGGAAGACAGGCCTATAAACAAACTACAATATTGCTGAGAAATGCAATATAAATATGAATGAAATACGTATGTTGCCCAGAGGAAGAAAGGATTAATTCTATAGGAAGGAAATTGGGAGATGGGCAGGAAAGGCTTTATGGAAGAGGCAACAGTTCAGCTGAGGTAGGGCTGATTAGAACTCCTCTACATTGCCCAGCACTGCACATTATAATCATCTGTGGTACTTTTTATTTTTAAAAAATATTTATTTATTTATTTATTTATTTATTTATTTATTTATTTGATTGAGAGAGAGTGCTCAAGCTGGGGGAGAGGTAGAGGGGAAGCAGACTCCCTGATGAGCAGGGAGCCCAAGGTGGGGCTCAATATCCTGACCAGGAAGATCATCACCTGAGCTGAAAGGAAAAGTCAGACGCTTAACCAACTGAGCCACCCAGGCACGCCTTCTGTGGTACTTTTTAAAATGACAATATTAGGGGTGCCTGGGTGGCTCAGTTGGTTGAGCGGCTGCCTTTGGCTCAGGTCATGATCCTGAAGTCCCGGGATCGAGTCCCGCGTCGGGCTCCCTGCTCGGCGGGGAGTCTGCTTCTCCCTCTGACCTTCTTCCCTCTCATGCTCTCTCCCTACCATTCTCTCTCTCTCTCTCTCAATAAATGAATAAAAATCTTTAAAAAATAAAATAAAATAAAATAAAATGACAATACTAGGTGCAACAACATGGATGGATCTAGAAGGTATAATGCTAAGTGAAATAAGTCAGAAAAAGACAAATACCATATGATTTCATTCATATGTAGAATTTAAGAAGCAAAACAAATGAACAGAGAAAAAAGAAGTCAAACAAAAGAACAAACTCTAATATAGAGAATAAACTGATGGTTATCAGAAGGGAAGTGGGTGGAGGGATAGGTGAAGTAGATGAAGTGATGATCACTGAGTAATGTATAGAATTGTTGAATCACTATATCATGCATCTGAAACGAAAGTAACACTGTATGTTAACTACACTGGAATTTAAATAAATAAATAAACCGACCAATCAATCAATCAATCAATAATTTTTAAAGATTTTACTTTTATTTATTTGACAGAGAGAAAGCGCGAGAGCAGGAACACAAGCAGGGGGAGTGGGAGAGAGAGGAGCAGGCTTCCCGTGGAGCAGGGAACCCGATGTGGGGCTCAATCCCAGGACCCTGGGATTATGACCTGAGCCAAAGGCAGATGCTTAACGACTGAGCCACCCAGGCACCCCAAAGTAAAGAAATTTTTAAAAGAAAGAAAAATGTGGGCGCCTGGGTGGCTCAGTTGGTTAAGCGACTGCCTTCGGCTCAGGCCATGATCCTGGAGTCCCGGGATCGAGTCCCACATTGGGCTCCCTGCTCAGCAGGGAGTCTGCTTCTCCCTCTGACCCTCTTCCCTCTCGTGCTCTCTATCTCTCATTCTCTCTCTCTCAAATAAATAAAATCTTTAAAAAAAATAAAAGAAAGAAAAATGTACAAGATTTACACAAAGAAAGTTTAAAACACTTCTGAGGAACACAAGATCAAAACAAGTGTAAAAGCATCCCATTCATTCATTCATTCATTCATTCAGTAAAAACAGCACTTACTATATGCCAGGTATTTTTCTAGGCTTTGGAGATACACAACTGAACAAAACAGAGCAAATCCTTGCCATCTAGGAACTAATATTCCAGCGGATAGCAAAACCTAACATCAAAAATATGTCAATTCTCCCTAAATTAATCTATAAAGTTCACAATACCAATAAAAATGCCAGTAAGGGGGCACCTGGGTGGCTCGGTCAGTTAGGCATCTGATTTGGCTCAGGGTCCTGGTATTGAGCCCAGTGTCAGGCTCCCTGCTCAGCGGGAATCTGCTTGTTCCTCTTCCTCTGCCCCTTCTCCCCACTCGTGCTCCCTCCCTCTCTCAAGTAAATAAAATCTTTTTTAAAATGACAGTAAGATTTTTGGGGAGCCAAGATATATTTAATATTATTGCAAAAATGCAAAAATGGAACATGCATCCTTGCAAAGATTCTGTAAAAAAAAAAAAATTGTGTTCCCAAAGTATACCTGTTTAATGTTGCTATGAAAGAATACAGAGAGCCTGTCCATGATGCCAACCTGAATGATGCATTAGAGTTATGACTCAATGTTACACTACCTATTGTTACTCCCCAAGGGGGATTATAAAAAAACCAGATACCCCGGAAGCATGAGCCTGGAGTGGGAAGCCTGGCAAAGCCTCTGTGTCTACCTCCCAGATACTAGTTGGCCTGGATCTGCTTGACTACCCCAAAGGAAAAAAAGAAAAAAGAAAGAAAGAAAGGGAAGGAGGGAGGGAAGAAAAGAAAGGAAAAGAAAAGAAAGAGAAAAGAGAAGTAGCATAGAATATAGGACATTCAGAACCCATTATTAGGCCATCTTAGTGTTTTGTGATACTGGTTTGCATAAAATAAAGGTATGGCATAAGAATCATGTTTTGTTCTGTAAAACTCTTGGTGTCTAGACATTCTTGCCTCATTGCTTATTTAAAAAGTATAATTAGGCTTAGACCAGAAAAGGGAGTTGCTTCTAATTTTTGGCAAGTCCCTAAAATTCAGGGTCTAAATGAACAGGGAATCACAAAGTGGACAATGGCAACAGTTGCCAAAAGCAGGAAAACATAAAAAATAAAATAAAATAAAATAAAACGGCAATACTGGGTACCAGACCAATAAAATCTGAATTCCTAGAGCTGAGGCCTGGGAATCATTGTGTATATACATTAATAGATTATTTCATTATATAATCATCTAATCCTCTGTGCTGTCTTATTTTTGGAAACGAGTAGCTTTAAAACCTATATTGCACCCAGCACTGCAGTGGGATATGGATCTCCATTATGATTAACAGGCACATTCATACAGCAAGGGGGCACACTTCTGGGGAGCTTGTAAACTTGTGGGACAAGTCCAGCCATTCCTTGCCATGGAACTGAAGCCCCTGCCGCTGCCACTTTGAAATGAGCTTTGGAGGAAAGCAGTTGGGATTAGTCCATGATCCTATCAGGGAAGGCACAGGTCCCTGAAAGTATGTATATTAGTTAGAGCTAGTACTCTGAGTCCTGAGTAAAAGGCCCACGCAGGAGAATGGGGGAAAGGGGAGGGCAGACGTTTTTACTATAATTAGCTTTGGGAGTAATACAGCTGGGGGAGGGAAGGGAGTACAGCCGGCAACTATTTTGAGCACGGCTCGGATTGACAGGACATGTGTGCTGGACTGTACTGATCCCAGGGCCAAGTTGCCTGCCTGTGGTGTGTGGTGTGGGGGGGGAAGGCCCGGGACAGCCATACAGACAGGCCGGACGGGGTACCAGCACCTCGACTTTTCTCCCTGGGACAGTGTCCAAACTCCGAGGGCCATAGGCCAAGCTGAGCGATGGGTGCTGAGGAGAAGGTGCTGGTCACATTGTCAGGGGGAGCCCCCTGGGGCTTCCGACTTCAGGGGGGGGCCGAGCAGAGGAAACCTTTACAGGTGTCCAAGGTAAGGGAGAGCCCCTATTATTGAGGTTTCAGGGAAAGGGGAACCCAGGGGAATTTGGGAAGAGCCACGTGGTGGCCTTTTGGGGGAGAAGTGGGAGGCTGTGAAGAAGAGGAGTGGGGGTGGCAGGTGGGCAGTTGGGCAGGGGAGCATGCTCATCTGGTGGGAGGAGTGGTTTCTGAGCACGAGCTTCTTGCAGGGGGGCTATTAGAAAAGAATTCCTGGTTTCTGGGAGCAGAAAAAAAGAAAGACTGCCTCAGTTCCCTGAGCACCATAGTAGCAGAGACCCAGTTCTGGCTGGCCATCCAGTCTTTGCTCTCCTGAGTCTGTGCCTCTACTCCAAATTCCAGGAATATAGGGAAGGTTCTAATTTTTCTTTAACTATATTGGTATGTGATGAGCCAAGGCTGTCTTACCCAGCCCAGCCCTGTCCTTCCCTGCCCTGCCTTACCCTACCCTACCTTGCCCAGGCCTTCAGTGCTCCTCTTTCCCCTCACCAGACCCTTTCTCTCATGAGGCAAGACTTTTTAGGTGCTAGGAAGGTTACGGGAAGATCTGGCCTGTCAGATGAACTGTTAATGTGTTTGGTTTCACCATGCAGGCTTAGTTTTCTCAACCATAAAATGTGGGTAATAACAATACCTACTTCACAGAACCAGTCTAAGGATTAAATGCAATGATACATATAGAGTGCTTGGCAGCATACCTAACATTTAGTAAGCACTCAATAAATGATAGCCATTACTACTAATATTATTACTTTCACATATGTACGCGTGTGTGCACGCAGGGGCACACATTTACACACATGACTACAATCTCCCAGATTCTGCTGGCCTCCCTCCAATCTGGAATACTGTTCTAAAATCTTGACTGTGTAGGTAGTGGCCTAGAAGAGAACTATTGGCGAGTAAAGATATGGGCCTTGAAGGGAAATCTTCAGGGGATACAATTGCCATCTAGTATCTCCCCTCTGCAGTTCTCCCCAAGCCTCTTTATTTGGTGATTTCCCTACCTCTCCTCATGTGATGTATATTACTCCCTCTAATCTGCGCCTTCTTCCCTCTAGATAGGCCCCCTCAACTGTAGCTCCGTGTCCCTCCTCGCCCTTTCATACCCTGCAAAGTATATCCTCCCCACGCATAGGTCCTTCCTGTCCTGACTCCTTTCATTCTATTCCCACTTAGAGCCCTCCCTCACCTTCAATCTCTCCTCCCAACACCTCCTCAGATCCGAAGACGGAGCCAGGCTGGCAGAGCAGGACTCCGGGAGAGGGACCAGCTTTTGGCCATCAATGGGGTCTCCTGCACCAGCCTCTCTCATGCCAGTGCCATGAGCCTCATTGATGCCTCAGGGAATCAACTGGTCCTCACAGTGCGGCGGTATGGACCCCTCCTACCCCAGCCCACCTCATCCCCCTAGCCCAGGGCTCCCAATGCCTGTTTCAGCTCTATGTCTCACTGGCCTGGCTTCAGCTACTACTAAGTACCCACTTCTGCTTGTAAGTTTGTGCTGGACTATAGATGTTTGTCTATGCCTCCCAAGGGGTTTCAGTGTATCTGCAACTAAGGGCTGGGGGTGTCAAGTGGGTATTTGAGTGTGCGGGCTTACTTCAAGCCCTTGCCTGTCTCCTCACCATCACATCTCCCTCCAAGCCCATGTCCACGCACAGCTCTTCAAGCACTTTGCCTCCTGGTTTGTCTTCAGATCCCCACTCTTCCCTGCCCATTCATTCAGCCCGTATGCCAGTCTCCTCTCTCCCTTCCTTCTCCTATCCCCTCTAGATCTCACCAGCTCTCAAGAACCCATTTCTCAAGTTCTGTCCTCTTTCCCATCCAGGGTAGAGGATGAAGGGCCTGTGCGGTCTCCATCCCCTGGTGAGCTTCAGGTGTTGTCACCCTTATCTCCACTGAGTCCTGAGCCCCCTGGCGCTCCAGTTCCCCAGCCTCTTCAGCCCGGGAGCCTCCTCTCACCCCCTGACAGTGAGGCTTACTACGGAGAGACAGACAGTGATGCCGATGGCCCTGCCACCCAGGAGAAGCCCCGTCGACCCCGCCGCAGAGGTCCCACGAGGCCCTCCCCTCCAGGAGCCCTACCTGATGAGGTCTACCTATCCGACAGCCCTGCAGAGCCAGCACCTGCCATCGCTGGTCCTCCCAGTCAGGTCGATAGCCGTGTGAGCTCCCCATCTTGGGAGGATGGGGCAACCCTTCAGCCACCCCCAGCCGAGGCCCTGCTGTTGCCCCACGGCCCCCTCCGGCCTGGCCCTCATCTCATCCCTATGGTGGGGCCTGTTCCCCATCCGGTGGCAGAAGACCTCACTACCACCTACACCCAGAAGGCCAAGCAAGCCAGTGAGTGCCTGAACCCTTTTTTCCCTAGCCAGGATCCTTCAATCTGAGTCCTAAATCTACCCCTCCATAACCATACTTTATGCTTCCTTTGGATAT
The DNA here is from genome assembly GCF_009762305.2 of Zalophus californianus. Classification (NCBI taxonomy): domain Eukaryota; kingdom Metazoa; phylum Chordata; class Mammalia; order Carnivora; family Otariidae; genus Zalophus; species Zalophus californianus. The sequence goes on along the minus strand of NC_045609.1, from coordinate 34,413,933 downwards.
AGTCCTGGGGACAAGTGGAGAAGAGTGATGAGTAGAAGGGGAAAATAATTATTCTCACAGTCCCCATTACTTTTACTGTTTGAACCAGTGTGGCAAAAGGTGTAGGTGGTTCAACCCAATCCAGGAACAAAGTGAGTCGGGAAGCTTGGAAAGGGACATGAAATCAACAAAGGGTTTGCTTGTTGTTGCTATGATTTTGCTAAGTGTCAGACAGGGTGAGGGCAGAGCACAGACATGATGCAGGGGAGTATTTGGAAGCAGGGCAGGGGTTTTTCAGTGTTAATTGCAGGCAGAGCATCAGAGATACCTTTGACATTTGTAAGTTCAGCTGGGTTCCTGGGGACTGAGAACCTGTGGGATAGTCAGGAGATCCCTAGGAAGTGGTAGAGGGAGGGATCTTCGACTCCTTATCTCATGCAAGAATGTAGGCCTGGGCAGAAAACGCCAGTTCCACTTATCTCAAGCTCTTTGCTATTTTTGATGTGAGCTACAGAACAAGGTCTAAGGGTGAACTTTCTCCCTGTCCCATGCCTCTAACCCAGAGACCATTCTTGTCACCTTGAAAACCTAGGATTACACCTGTGGTTTTCATCTCTCATTCCTCCCCTCTACCATTCTGATTCCTGATCCATAGAATTTTGTGTGTCTAAGTCTGGAACAGAGGCTAAGGACATTGATAATTTGGAGTCTGACATCGCTGAGAATGTCCAATATCCCACAAAGAAATTCCAGATGCATGCCCAGGATCCCATGCTTATCCCCAGTCCTCATTTTAGCACCCCTCCCTTCCTATCATGCTGGGTAAGATGGCAGTTAGTGGCTCAGGGATATTTTTAGGCAAGCAGACCTCATTGTCCAGTGGGGTGGGGTGGGGGGAAGGGTAGGCAGGTGTCCACGTCCATCACACCGGGCCTTGTGGGGCAGCAGAGAGAAGGGAGGGGGCTAGGCTCCAAAAATAGCACAGTGAGCTCATTCAGCTGCCAGCTCTGGGGACAAGACAAAGGGGCTTTAAAAGGCATGGGGGTGGCTCAAGCTGGTCCTGCTCCAGCCAACACTGCATTTCTCAGCATGGAGACCTTTGAGCCCATCGGCCAAGAGCCCCTCAGCCAAGCCAGCTGCAACAAAGCCCCAGATCCAGCTTCTGGGCTCCAGGACCCATTCTATGCAGGTACTACCTTCCCATAGCTGAGAAAGTTCTGGGATCTGGAATGGAGGGGAAATACATCAATAGTTTAGGAAGGGATGTCTTTGGGAAAGGTCTTATTCCCTTATTCCTTCCTCCTTTTTGACTTCTTCTTCCTTCTTTTCTCAGGAGAGTTTCACTGCCCGTTTCTCAGAATGGGCTGATGCTATGGCCACATGTCAAAGGGGTTTGTGACCACATGAGCTATAGAAAACTCATGGGGAGGGAGTGTGTGTGAGAGAAGGAAGTGTGAATCTGTGAATCTGTGAATACATGAAGGCGTGTATATAGGAATCCATGGGAGAACATACGTGTGAACAAGAAAGTGTCTGTATTCATGTGTAGCTGGTGTCAAGAAAGCTTTAATAGTAATGGTTACTCACCGTGGGCCTTAGGGCTGCCGTGAGATGCTAAATTTACCTACACTATCTCATTTAGTTCTCATAGCAATCCTATGAGATAGCCATTATCATGCTCATTTACCGATGAGGAAACCTGAACTTCAGTAAAGTGAGGTAACTCTACCAAGAACCAAAAACCTGAACTGAACTCTGACTCCAGTGCCTATCTCTTATGCACAGTACTATTCTGTGGTACAAACGTTGGGATGGGTGGAATGAAAGTCCTAATTAGAAAGGAGCTTGGTATCTTGAGTGGAAAGTGGATGGAATTTCAAGAATTTTTCAGGAGGAACTGGGGATGTAGATCAGAGAGAATCTGTGTCCAAGGCAAGGTCCTAGCAGCAGGGCAGCCTCTCCCAGTTCCTGGCCCCACCTCCCAGGACCCACATGGCATGGGAAGTCCTGCCCAGGTTCCCCTTAGTACATAGTCCTTGTGTGTCTGCCTGTTAGTAGCTGCCTGAACTCTCTACCTAGAAGGCTGACCCCCAAAGAAGCCCACCCCACTCCCACCCCAGCTGGGCGTGGGGGATGGTGGTGGAATATATTTAGCAGTGACCTTGAGATATCCTAAAGATTTGGAGGGTTGCCTTGGAGAGCAGCACTCTGGCTTTTCCTGCATCTCGGATCTGAGGCTATCCCTGGGCTGTGAGTAGCAGGGGTGTGAGGCACAGAGGAGTGCCCTGGTAGTTGGAAGGTCATTATCAGTTGTAAAATTTTGTCCAAACTGTTAGCAACAGGGTCTCTGCAGGGGGAACTCTGGGAAGGAGTATGCATGTGTGTGAAGGTATTTGAGTGACTGTGTTTTTGTGAGGGTACATGTGTATTTATATATGTATATGTGAACTAGGGTGTATATAAGCTGGGGTATATGTGAATGAGAAAAAAAGTGTATAGGAGAAAATATGCTCATAACTGGCCTTCACTAGACCCATATTCTTGTTGAAATATGTGGTGGGTGTTATTTCCATGAATGTGTATGATGTGGACTACATAATGCGGGTGGAATTGTGAATGAAGATCCTTCTTCCTAAGCATCCTCTGTGTCCCTATCATAGGGGTAAGAGGTGGGAAGAGGAAATAAGTCCCTAGGTTTCTGAGAAGCCCCCTAACATGGTCTCATTTTGTCTCTCCCTGAGACCTGCCTCTTCTCCCTGGCTGCCATGGGAAGTGACTGCTCTCCCCCTTCCCCACCCAGCATTGCCAGCCAGGAATGGTGGGAGGCAGGGGAAGAATGTGTGCGGGGTGGGTAAGAGCACATCTCTGGGAAGACAGAAGCAGAGTAGGTGGGAGAGAGATTAGAAGGAGAGCTGTGATCAGAGTGGTGTCAGGGAGCCAACCAGACTCTGTCTTCCCTTCAACTGTCCTTGGTCTCACCTTTCACCTACGACTCTGCCCCCAAATCAGAGGACTTTGCCACAGGCAAGAGACAGTGTGGATCAGGCCAATGAAAAAGCCAGTGGGTGGGAGGACTGCAGAAACTGGCTGGGGTGGGGCTGGAGTGAAAGCTGTGGGGAACAGGACTAGAAGAGGCTCACTGACCATTCTCCCTCCTGACCTCCTCAGAACTGCAACGGGCAGAGAGCCTCCAAGAGAAGAGTGTGAAGGAGGCCAAGACCAAATGCCGGACGATTGCATCCCTACTAACTGCAGCCCCCAATCCCCACTCCAAGGGGGTGCTTATGTTTAAGAAACGACGGCAGAGAGCCAAGAAGTACACCCTAGTGAGCTTCGGGGCTGCAGCTGGGACAGGAGCTGAGGAAGAAGACGGGGTCCCTCCCACGAGCGAGTCCGAGCTGGACGAGGAGACCTTCTCTGACGCCCGCAGCCTCACCAACCAGTGCGACTGGGACAGCCCCTATCTGGACATGGAGCTGGCCAGGCCAGGCTCAGCTGCAGCAGAGGGCCAGGGCGGGCAGCTGAGTGAGGCCTCGGGCAGAGGGGCCCAGCTCTTTGAACAGCAGCGCCAGCGCACAGCCTCTAGCACCCAGGAGCTGGCCCGGGATGGTTCAGCAGCCATGCTCAATGGGCAGGGCCTGCAGTCACCACCTCGGGCCCAGAGTGCTCCTCCAGAGGCGGCTATGCTCCCATCCAGCCCTTCGCCAGCGCCTGTAGCCAGCCCCAGTCCCTTCCTCTCAGGCGGTGGAGCCCCAACCCCAGCTCCAAACATCTTTAACCGGTCAGCCAGGCCCTTCACCCCAGGCTTACAAGGGCAGCGGCCAGGTACCACTTCGGTGATTTTCCGGCCGCTAGCTCCCAAGAGGGCGAACGAAAGTCTGGGAGGCCTCAGCCCCGCCCCACCGCCCTTCCTGTCCCCTCCACAGGGGCCCACCCCTCTGCCCAGTCACGTGCCAGCCTCCGGTTCCCCCAGCACTCCACGCTCCTCGGGCCCCGTGACAGCCACAAGTTCCCTGTACATCCCAGCCCCCAATCGTCCTGTAACGCCAGGAGGAACCCCAGAGCCTCCCGCTCCCCCTAGCGCCGCTGCCATGACCTCCACCGCTTCTATCTTCCTATCGGCACCTCTGCGACCCTCTGCGCGCCCAGAGGCTCCCGCCCCAGGCCCCGGGGCACCTGAGCCCCCCAGCGCTCGGGAGCAGCGCATCTCCGTGCCCGCTGCCCGCACTGGCATCCTCCAGGAGGCCCGGCGACGGGGAACCCGGAAGCAGATGTTCCGGCCGGGAAAGGAGGAGACGAAGAACTCGCCCAACCCCGAGCTGCTATCGTTGGTGCAGAACCTGGATGAAAAACCCCGGGCCGGGGGAGCAGAATCTGGTCCAGAGGAGGATGCTCTGAGCCTCGGGGCTGAAGCCTGCAACTTCATGCAGCCACCAGGGGGCAGGAGTTACAAGACTCGGTCTCACGTGACACCTAAAACCCCGCCTCCAATGTCTCCCAAGACCCCGCCCCCAATGCCTCCTAAGACTCCACCCCCAGTGGCTCCTAAGCCCCCATCTCGAGGGTTCCTTGATGGGCTAGTGAATGGGGCAGCCCCTTCGGCTGGAATCCCTGAGCCAGCAAGGCTTCAGGGCAGGGGTGGGGAGCTGTTTGCCAAGCGGCAGAGCCGAGCAGACAGGTATGTGGTGGAAGCTACACCTAGTCCTGGCCTTGGCCTTGGCCCTCGGCCCAGAAGCCCTTCCCCTACACCCTCACTGCCCCCTTCCTGGAAATATTCACCCAACATTCGTGCCCCGCCTCCTATTGCTTACAACCCACTGCTCTCACCCTTTTTTCCCCAGGCTGCTCGAACTCTCCCTAATAAGGCCCAATCTCAGGGTCCTCGGGCAACCCCCAAGCAGGGTATCAAGGCTCTGGATTTCATGCGGCACCAGCCCTACCAACTTAAAACTGCCATGTTCTGTTTCGATGAGGTTCCCCAGACTCCTGGCCCCACTTCCTTAGGGCCCCCCAAAACTGCCCGAGTCCAGGAGATCCGCCGATTTTCCACTCCAGCACCCCAGCCCACTGCAGAACCCCTGGCCCCCACTGTGCTTGCCCCAAGAGCAGCCACTACATTGGATGAGCCCATCTGGAGGGCAGAGCTGGCCTCAACCCCTATACTAAGCCCAGCCCCTCCTCCAGAGTCTCCCAGGGGTCTCGGGACTTCCCCCAGCTCCTGTGGCTTCCAGGTAGCCAGGCCCCGGTTCTCAGCCACCAGAACTGGATTGCAAGCTCATGTGTGGAGGCCGGGGGCAGGCCACCACTGAGCAGGGCACAGCTCCCAGGACCAAGGAGAGGTGGAGCATCCAGTTCCTAAAGTTGCTTCTCCTACCCATCCCTTGTCCTATCTCAGGCATCTGGAGGCTAACTTCCCTCCTGCCGGAGATAGTTTTGGAGTTGGTGTCCCATCTCCACCCACACCCCTCCACTGGTCTCTATTTCTCTACATTTGTGCTTTTCTGTGAGCCTCGTTTTAATGTTCAGTGAGAAGCACACAGAGAAGTTACTAGTGAGACCTCAGGCAAGAAGCTCACCATCAGGTAGGCCTCAAAGGGACTGAATTGATCTCTGCACTAAATCGCTTGCTACTCCTCACTCTCATTTCCCAAGCTTGGCTGGCATATATCTAGACACGTATGTGTGCGTGTGTGTAGGCACAGATGTGTTCTTATGTCTGAGGCAAGAGTAGGAGGAGCGGTCTAAATAAAGACCCAATCTGGGTCTTCCCTTTGTACTGATTAAAGGGTCAGATAGCCCCTCATGGATAGTCTAGTGGGGAGAGAGAGATTGACTAGAATTAAAGACCAGTGCCTGTAGCAGCGGTACAGCATCTTGTGAAACTCACAGATTATGAGAAGACCTGAAGGGCTGGGGCAGTTTATAAGGGCTGAGTTATAACAGCTAGACCAGGAACAGAACTAAGAATTCTATTCATCAGGGGGCGCCTGGCTGGCTCAGTCAGAGGAGCATGCGACTCTTGATCTCAGAGTTGTGAGTTAGAGTCCCACACTGGGCGGTAGAGATTACATGCATACATACATAGTTCTATTCGTCAGGATTTCAGAAAGTTAGCAACTTAAGAGGCCCATGCTGAGCTACAAGCATCCAGGAAGTGAAAAAGAAAGCCAGAAAACTTCCTCTGGAATGAAAAATCCATTGGCTTCATTGCCTCATGCACCTGAGACAGAGAGGAGGGTGAAAAGAGCCATGGTGTGGAAAGTGAGGCAGAAACCAGGAGCAGAGTGGAATGAATGAAACTGATTGAACCACAGGGAGGAACATGGGGAGGGAGAGTGCAGTGTTGGCAGACAGGAGAGTTGGGTTTCAAGAAACTCACCATGTACAACAGGGGGATTAGGGAAAAATTTGAGACAGAAGAATGCATTAGTTAAAGTGAGGACAGATGATGGTGGGGGAATGTGAGAGTGTGGGCTGAGTGCTGAAAGAATAGGTAGTGTCTGTTCTACCTCCTTTGAGTCTGTCCTTCTACCCTCTGCAGCTTGTCATGATGACCTGGGAAAGGGCAAGGAAATACCCAGAGCCATAATCTCTTTTCAGTCCAGTCCCATCCCCTGCACCCTAGCTCTTATTCCTTTCCAGCTTTGGGTCCTGATCTCTGATCCTAGATGGGTATGGACTCCCCTCTCACCATGACCACCACCAGCCAGCCACGTTTGCTGCTTGATCTGGATTGATCGTTTCCTTTGCATATTGAGTGTGAGTCACAGTACTTTGGTTTGTGCACAAGAATAAACTTATGCTCCAAACCTTCTGTTGCCATCATCTCTCGTAGTTTTATACCCAAATCCTGATTCTCCTCCCTCTTCTCTAACCCATTCCCCTGATCTCTTTCTCCATTCCTGCCCTATTCTTCACCCTTTGCCTTTCACCCCCTGGTCTTTTGCTCTTCTTTACCAGTTCTGTCCCACTCTGATTTAGCCACCTCCACCATCCCCTTTGGTTCTCTCTCCCTACATTCTCCATCCAGATTCTCCCCTTTTCTGTCTCCTGCTTCATGCTTCCCAGACAAGACCTCAATTTCGGAACCAAGAGGAGTGGAAAGGCCCTCTGAGCTTTTGCCATTATCATTTCCTAGCTCTCTGGAGGAAACATGTTTCCATGGGAAAGCAATGCCTAAAGGTGAAGGTGGGGTGGGAGAGGGGAGGAGAAAGAGGGTGGATCAGTGTGGGTTGAGTCTAATATAGAAGAGAAGGCACCGGAGGCAGGCTAGAATTAAGGACTTCTGAGAAGGAAAGTTACTCCAGCAGGGGGCATATTTGTGCAAATAACCAGGCCCAGGACCCTGATGCTCCCAGGTAGTAGTATGGCCTCAGAATTCCAAAGGAAGGGGCCCCTGGGTGGCTCAGTCATTAAGTGTCTGCCTTCAGCTCAGGTAATGATCCGGGGGTCCTGGGATCGAGCCCTGCATCGGGCTCTCTGCTGGTCACTCTCTGCTGGTCACTCCCTGCTCGTCACTCCCTGCTCGTCACTCCCTGCTCGTCACTCCCTGCTCGTCACTCCCTGCTCGTCACTCCCTGCTCTTCGCTGCCTGCATCGGGCTCCCTGCTCGTCACTGCCTGCATCGGGCTCCCTGCTCGTCGCTGCCTGCATCGGGCTCCCTGCTCGTTGCGAAACCTGCTTTTCCCTCTCTCACTGCCCCCCTGCTTGTGTTCCCTCTCTGGCTGTCTCTTTGTGTCAAATAAATAAATAAATAAAATCTTAAAAAAAAAAAAAAGAATTCCAAAGGAAGGACCCATTGAGCATAGGTTGAATATTGTCTTCATCCACTCAATCATAGGAGACCAAAATTCCGGTTTGTTTTTGTTTTGTTTTTGAGAGTAGGATGGTGGTGATGACAAAATCACCATTTGCCATTTTTATTTTTTCTTCTAATTGCTTCTTTGGGTTGGGAGGGAATGGAGAAGGAAGACAAAAGATGAGGGATCTGGAGGCTAAACTGGTTTGGGCAGAAGCCAGCTAGAGGGGGGTTGGATGATCTTTCAGTCCCTGGCCTGAGCCTGAAAAGTTCAAGATGGGAAAAGGACATGGTCAGGAAGAGTGGAGAGCTCAGAGTGACAGGGGCATTCCGGAAGCTGCAAAGTCACTTCCTAAAGCAGCCACAACAAGGATGGTGGTGACAGCAACAGAGGTGCAGCTGCAGCTGATTCCAGAATCTGAGCAGGTGGAAGAGGATCCAGGATGTCCATGCAGCTACTGAGGAAAGGTCTGGGTAAATGACAGGCTTCCTTCAAGGAGGCTCTCAAACTTGTGCCCTTGCCCAGGGGATCCTCTGGAAGAGTATGAATGGGACAATCTAGATCCTATGGGATGTGTGCTCCCTTTGAAGAAAATCCCAAGTGGGAACCCCAGAATGTATGGACCTGGCATACATGTACTTCTCAGACATCAACATCTATCCTGCAAAGCAGGCCAAACTGAGTACCCCAACAGCAAATGGGGATGAAAAGGCAAAAATTGGTCAAGTCTTCCCCACATCATCCCTGACAACATAGGAAGCACTGAATTTGGTTAATTTGGTTCCTTATCCTGCAAAGATCTGGCTTTTCAGGAAAGACCAATCCATCAAGGAACTGTCCAAGAGCAGCTCCATTGTGTACAGACTTCCTTTCCCCAAACATAGCACCTTCAGCCCTCCCACTCCCAAAATGCACCCACATGTCTCTCCAGCTCCAGCCTGGAATGGTTTTGAGTGGCTCTCCAGACATGTTCTCCAAGTTCTTGCTCTCCCATTCTGAATTCCTACCCACCATTTTCTGCTTGCTTCCTCTTTCCCTTTCAGTTTTCAATTTCTCCCTGAATGCTTCTTTGGTTCTCAGACTCTAGATGCCAAGAAAGGGGACTCCCTGGGCAGACTGATCCTTGGTTCAGACAGCTTAGTGGGAGAATCCCAAAGGTCATTCCTCCCCTTCCTGAGCCTCTGGGCAAGGAGGGCGGGATCTTGGTTCCAGGGTCTCAGTACCCCCAGTGCCATTTGAGCTGCTTGTACTCATCATCTCTATTAATAACTACCCTCCCTCCCCCACTGCCAGTGCTGCCCCCACGCCTGCCCAGCTCGGGTTCTCCGGTCACAGCAGCTCAGTCCTCCAAAGCTGCTGGACCCCAGGGAGAGCTGACCACCGCCTGAGCAGCCGGTAAGTTTCCAGCTCTATGGCCAGAGGGGCTGGAGCCCATTCTGTTGACTGCTCTGTCTGTGTCTGCAATTGTGACCCTTGATCCTCCCTTATCTATGCTCTGTTCCCAGCTGTCTAGTTCAGGGGAGCCACAGAGTTGGAAGGAGAGGGGCCCAGGAGGGTGGGAGGAATGGAGATGTTGGAGGAGGCACTGGAATAGTAAGAAGGGGGTCTGAGAGGCTGGATGGGAAAAAAAAAAAAGAACCTAGCTGGTTAGGGCTGAGAGAGGTATAGTGAATGCCCATTTAGCAGTTCCTGGAGTCGGGCCTCAGCATACCCATTAAGTTCGTAGAATTGCAGATGTGTTGTAAAACAGGACTCAGCAGAAGACAGTGTTTTGCTGAGTGCCACCTTCTGTGAAGGAGAGGCTGGAGTCTGTATCTTTTCCCAGCTTGTCCCCCTCCACTGCCAGATGCTATTATTATGTTCCTGCCCCCCGTCAATTCCCCACTGCTATGATATTGCTGAATTGACATGCGTCAGGGTTCAAATGCCCCCGGCTCTTCTCTCCACTCTAGCTCTGGGGTCTGGGGCAGGAATGCCTGAAAAGGAGCAAGGAACACTGCTGTGACCTCCAGGCCACACTCCAGCTGGCCCAATAGGGGAGCAACAACCTCTCCTTCCTATGGAGAATGTTTTTGGCTGAATCTCCTCAATCCTGGCAGAACATTTTTCTGCCCCACTGGGGCTTGAGGAAGACTGAGGAGAGACCAGAGTTTGGAATGACAACCCCAATCTGAGATCCCCATGAAAATAAAAATCTAAAGTCATGCCAAGCCAATGAAACCTGGGTGCAGTGCCCTGTGTGTTATTTGTTTGTTTTACCCACTGCCCCCAATGCATACTATGTTCCTAATTCCTGTACGAGCTCCATTTAAACAGCAGAAAAGAGGTTGGTAGACGGTAGGAGCAGAGGGTGCATCTATACTTTCTGTCCTGCCTCCAAGAAAAGAGAAGCCCTAAAGCAATTGGTTTTCACTTTTTTGGAGATATATATATATATATATATATTTAAAAATTTCATGAAAGCCCTTAACCTGAAACCCTTAACCCCAGGTTAAGAAGTAATGCCTTACTGTAGATACTCCCCCTTCCCAGTTCCTGTCCATCCTCCAACTCCCCCATCTCACCCTATCTAGGTTGAATCTGCCTCCACGATGCCGCTCTCAGGAACCCCAGCCCCCAACAAGAAGAGGAAATCCAGCAAGCTGATCATGGAACTCACTGGAGGTATGGCATGTTTGCACCTACCTAGTGTGGGACTTCTTGTTAAGAGCATCTCAGGCCCAAGAGTCCCAGAAAAATCATAAAGTTATATATGTCTTCAGGTGAAGAGGTGTGAAGAGACAAGAGAAATTCGGGGGGGTGGGGGCAGGAAGAAAAATGGAGAAAGGATTCAACACCGACCGCTCACCCTTCCACCCTTTTTCACCTTGTAACCTGAGACAATAATATCCTTGCCATATCACCCAATGAAGGTCCAGGACAACAGGACTCACAGGTCAGTGAGGTACATTTGAGGAAGAGAGTATATATGATGGAGACTGGTACACGGCAAAGTCTCAATAAATGGTTAACTTCCTTGCTTTTCCCCCCAGAGCTAGAGAGCCTGTGTAAGCACTTAAAATGGAAAAATACTCAGGCATTTTTTCCTGGGGGGCAGTAGGAGTATAAGCATGTGAAGAGCTCTCCCAATACCTACAGGCTGTCTGTAGCCAGAGTTCACTGAGAGTAAGAGAAGGAAAAGGAGTTAAGACAAATCTGTATTTACTTTTTATTTTTTTATGTTTTTTAAAGATTTTATTTATTTATTTATTGAGAGAGAGAGAGAGAATGGTAGAGAGAGAGCATGAGAGGGAGGAAGGTTAGAGGGAGAAGCAGACTCCCCGCTGAGCAGGGAGCCCAATGCGGGACTCGATTCAGGGACTCCAGGATGATGATCTGAGCCGAAGGCAGTCGCTTAACCAACTGAGCCACCCAGGTGCCCTATATTTATTTACTTTAAAAAAAATGTTTTATTTATTTATTTGAGAGAGACAGAGATAGTGAGAGAGCACAAGCGGGAAGGAGGGAAAGAAGTAGACTCCCTGCTGAGCAGGGAGCCCAACGCAGGGCTCAACCTGAGCTGAAGGCAGACGCCCAACTGACTGAGCCACCCAGGCACCTCGACAAATCTGTATTTAGATATGGTCAACTCCACACAGTGTTGGCCTTTGGACTTGCCCCCATGCGATAATTTCCCCAATGGTCTCCATCTATGATGTTCCTTTAGTCCTTTTGCCCTGTACCCCATGCCTCTGACCCTTCTGCCTCATTCACCCTCTCCACTCTAGTATCCCTACTGTTTCCACTCTGCACCCCAGTTCCCATGCATCATCTCCAGCTCCAAACCCAGGAAATAAAAATCTCTCACAAAGGTACAATTTGACCAGATGTCACGGACAGTATCTCCTTCCCACTGTGATCTCTGCAGGAGTCACACACTTAGTTGTGGATGGCGTCTGTATTCTGAGCCTAGAAAACCCTACTTTACTCTTCTCCTTGTCTCTTTCTCCCCACTTCCCTGGAAGGTGGACAGGAGAGCTCAGGCCTGAATCTGGGCAAGAAGATCAGTGTCCCAAGGGATGTGATGTTGGAAGAGCTGTCACTGCTCACTAATAGGGGCTCCAAGATGTTCAAACTGCGGCAGATGCGGGTAGAGAAATTTATTTATGAAAACCACCCTGATGTCTTCTCTGACAGCTCAATGGTAAGTTTGGAACTTTACAATTCTCATAGCCTAGTGCCTCTTCTGACAGCTTCTTGGTAGGCCCTCAATCTCCAAATACCACTAACCTCCCTTACTTGCAAATTTATAAGCTTATTAAGTCCCCAGATATATTAAACCTCCAACAGCTCCAGGGTGAGTTACAGCCCACCTCTGAAATTCAGTATTAGAGCCAGTGAAGGGGAAGGGGTGAAGAGTACACATCCTCAGGGAGAAAATTCCTTCCCTGTATGGCTAAGTGTTAAAGATAGGTTTGCCAGAGAAGATGCAGGACACCAAGTCCTGTATTTTGAAGTTGAGACATGCATGAATAATTTTTAGTAGAGCATGTCCCATGAAATATTTGAGCCATAAAAATTCAATTCAACTCAATTCAATTTTAAAAATACAGGATGCCAGTTTAATTTTAATTTTGGATATATGATGAATAGTCTCTTACATATAAATATGTCCCATGCAATATTTGGAGTGTAATTTTAGTAAAAAAGTATTTGTTGTATATCTGAGATTCAAACTTAACTGGTGTCCTATAATTGTATTTGATAAATCTGGCAACCCTAGAAAGAGTTAAGTGCTTTTTATAACCATCTCCTTCTTGAGCCATTTTTTATCTAAAGGGTCTGTCTAAGGACTCCATGAAACTATCCTCTAAGATCCCATGTCCCCTAGTGAGGATCTTTTTTCCAAGAGAAGTAGGGATTGGAAGGGTGCCAGGCACAAGATGTTATAGCTGAGAAGGAGGGGATCTTCTCCATTACCTTTCTTCCCCCTCTACCTTTACTGGGCAGCCAAGGGAAAGTGGAAATAGATGCCTACATGGGGCCACAGGCAGGAGTGTCTGTCATTGGTCCTTATGTAGGAGCAGAGCAAAAATGCTGAGCTGGTCATATCTAACTTTAGGAGGCCAAAAGCCCTTGTCCCTGGCTGGGTCTGGTTACACTGGTTGGAGCAGAGGGGTGTGCATGGTGGGGTGGCAAGGAGAGCTTCCCGAAGGAGTTGGTGGGGTTATTTTTAGGCTTTGGGGCTGAATCCAGGGTTGCCCTTTTGGTCACCCTTCCCCCTACCTGCTACAGTTTCACGGTAAGGAGGTCCTGGTTCAACAGGCACCAAGAGGAGAAAGGGAGAGGAAGAGAAAGAGAAAGAAGAGACCTCTGTCTGTTAGACAAGATTAAAGAAGGGGAGAGAGCAGAGATCTCTCTAGCTCTTCAAATTAAACCTGGGTTCTCTGTCCCAACCCCATCCTTTTAAATTTTAGCTGAGCAGAAATCTTGGTCCTCTTTGCCTTGATAAGGATGGGAAAGGAAAGTGTAGAGAATGAGTTGCCCCCATCTTAAGGTGTAATTGGACAAACTGAGCCAGAGGGGGGTCCTATCCCTTAAGGAGAGTTTAATTCCTCTCAGCCAGGCTATCCACTGTCCACCTATTGGCAGGGGGGATCTCAGAGGATTCAGTGTCTTCTGGTTAGCCGTGCTCTCTGATAATTTCCTCCTTGCTATGCATACCCGTGTCTTTATTCCCCATACCCATTGCCTAAGCTTGCCCTCACTTTGTCCTTTCTTTTCAGGATCGCTTCCAGAAGTTCCTTCCCACAGTTGGGGGACAGCTGGGCACAGCTGGTCAGGGATTCTCGTACAGCAAGGGCAGCAGTGGAAGCCAGGCAGGGGGCAATGGCTCTGCCAGACAGTATGGCTCTGACCAGCAGCACCATCAGGGCTCTGGATCTGGATCTGGGGGTACAGGTGGTCCCGGGGGCCAGACTGACAGAGAAGCTGCTGGGACAGCAGGGGTTGGTGAGACAGGAACAGGCAAGTATCCCTACCCAAGGGTAACGTGTCTGGTCCCTAGAGCAGAGATGTCCCCAGGAATGAGGCCTAGACCGGGTTTAGGGAGCAAGGGAGGCCTGCTGAGATACCTAGATGGACCCTCTGGAGATGGAATCTCAGGAGAATACCGAGATGTGTCTATTTCACCCAGAAACCTTGTCTTTCAGCCTTTCTGGCTTTTCAGTTTCAGTCACAGATCTGAACTTAGGCTATCATTATTCCACGAAACTGGCACAGTTACCAGGATGTTATATCTTTGATCTCTGGCCCCAACAAGTTCCCTAGTGCAGGGGTATAAGACTAACTTCCACTGGCTACTCACCGTTATTATTGACTTAATTTTCTCTCCCGTGGCTGCCAGGAGACCAGACAGGTGGAGAAGGAAAACATATCACTGTGTTCAAGACCTATATTTCCCCATGGGAGCGAGCCATGGGGGTTGACCCTCAACAAAAAGTGGAGCTTGGCATCGACCTGCTGGCCTATGGGGCCAAACCTGAACTCCCCCACTATAAATCCTTCAACAGGTAGGGGTTGTGAAGAAGGAACCAGCTGCATTCCAGCGTGTGGCACAGTGTCCTTAGTTGGGATGGAGACTTTGGTTCACATGTTCCGGAAAGAAGCTGAGAAGGGAGGGAAGGAACATGGGGGCCCTAATCGAAGGCCTTTGCTTTTTTCACTCTAACCCAGAAAAACAGTGCAGTATGATGAAGGAAACGTTTGCTGGGGGGCAACATTTTAGTTCACTCCACCACTTATTAAGGTTGTTGGTCATGGGAAAATCACCCTACTTCTGAGCGTTGGTTGCCTTGATGTAAAATGGAAATAATATAGGGGCGCCTGGGTGGCTCAGTCAGCTAAGCGTCTGCCTTGGGCTCAAGTCATGATCCCAGGGTCCTGGGATCGAGCCCCACCTCGGGCTCCCTACTAGTGGGGAGTCTGCTTCTCCCTCTCCCTCTGAACCTCCCTCCCTGCTCGTGCTCTCACTCTCTCACTCTCTCTCTCAAACAAATAAGAAATTTTTAAAAAAGGGAACAATATATTCATGTTTAGAGGACTCTTAAAGTTCCCTTCATTCAAGGTTAGGCTTCCATTACTGTTCTTCTAGTATGAGTCTATTTTTTTATACTCTAGTAAGGCTTAAGCATCTATTCTTTTGGAATTTGGCTTCTCTAGACTGTGGGTAGGAGATCTGTGTGAAAACAGAATAGGGAAGCACTAGAGAAGTGTTTTGCATTTGATCCTGAGAAACCTGAATTTTCCAGGCTATGTTAATTCCTCTCAGCAGGCCAGGGCTATCCACTGGAGATGGGGTAGGGGTTGTGTGTGTGGGAGGGAGGGGAAGGTGTCTCTACATTGTAATTTAAGGTAGTCTCAGACCCTTGGGTCTATAGTGTCTGAGTCACAACTCTCCATGAAACTCTCTATCCAGTACCAACTAGACTCCTTTTCTCATTATTAGCTCTGGGGAAATAAGCAAACCAGGAATGGGGAATTGCGGGAGAAGAAGAATAAGAAGTGCAGAAGCAATCCTTTTTTTAAAATAAAGATTGTACTCATCTATTTGAGAGAAAGAGAGACCACATGAGTGGGGGGAGGAGCAGAGGGAGAGGGAGAGGAACAAGCAGACTCCCCGCTGAGCATGGAGCCTGACTCCGCAGGAACAATCTTAAACTAAAATTCACAGACTTCCCCATCCTCAAAACAGTAACACCTTACTGATAAAACTGTTCCTTTTGTTCTGGTTGTTTTTTGTGGGGAGTGGGAGAGGGAGAAGCAGGCTTCCCGCCAAGCAGGGAGCCTGATGCAGGGCTTGATCCCAGGATCCTGGGATCAAGACCTGAGCCGAAGGCAGACGCCTAATGACTGAGCCACCCAGGTGCCCCTTGTTCTGGTTTTTAATTAAATAATGTGTCTCCCTTTCAGGACGGCAATGCCTTATGGTGGATATGAGAAGGCCTCCAAACGCATGACCTTCCAGATGCCCAAGTTTGATGTGGGGCCCCTACTGAGTGAACCCCTGGTCCTCTACAACCAGAGCCTCTCCAACAGGCCTTCTTTCAATCGAACCCCTATTCCCTGGATGAGCTCTGGGGAGCCAGTAGACTACAACGTGGATATTGGCATCCCCTTGGATGGAGAAACAGAGGAGCTGTGAGGTGTTTCCTCCTCTACTTTGCATCAGTTTTCTCTTATCAGGTTCCAATTTGGAAAGGGAATGCTAAGCAGGATACCCCTACTGTAAATCTAGTATCCTTGTGGGAATGGAGGGAAAAAAGAGGGAGATACCTGTCTTTCTAGTCTTCACTCCAAGTCCCCACTCCAAGCATCCTTCTTCACCAACTCAGACCTCCCCTTCCACTTGCTCTGTATGGAACCCGCTCTTTTATGGAATTTGCTCTACCACCGGTAACAGTCAATAAACTTCAAGGAAATGAACTCATTCTTCCTCTGATATTTAAGGGCAGATGAAAACTAAGGCTAACAATGCACAGAGACTGATTAAAGTCAAGTACTAAACATTATTCAGACTTCAAGACCGGGCCTGAACTCTGGTTGCTTATACACCCACACCCATACCCGTGAGACCATATTCATACGTGTATACAAAGACATAATTATTCAATAGTACATAAGACAATCATGCACAAACACATGTGCTCGCCCATATGTGGGCAAAGCTAAGAAGCTATTGTGCATTGTGGTTAGGAAGTAGGAAGTAGTTGGTGACCCTAGTGTTAGCTCTCTTTGTGTAGCTGATTAGAGATTGGGATGACCAGGATTACCCAGTTATCACAGAACTAGAGCATGCCATAAAGTTTCCAGATGACAACAGAATGGGCTGAGGAATATGTGGATCAAAGGTTACAGATTCCTGAAAGGATGGCATACAATAAAGGGCTATGTTAGAATCCAGAAGAAAGTGGGAGAAACCAGATGTAGTTATAGTATGCCTGGTTCTGTGTGAACACATCAAGAAAAGATCTAAGGGTCATGAGGGCACTTCAGTGGTATTCAGAAAGCACTGTAATTGGGAAAAAACCATGACAGCCCAATAGGGATGAGCAACAATACTCTTTTTATTTTTATTTCAAGTATGTGGTTTCTTTAGAGTCCCAGACCTACCTCTGTGTTCCACAAAATGAGAGTGATACAGACCTGGGAGAATAAAGAGATGGTTTAATAGGATCTGGGAAAATAACTTTGAGGAGAGCTGGCTGAATTCATCCAATTCCATGGGCCATTAATGATTTTAAGTTGCTAGACTCTGCATAGATGGATCCAGTTTTCATGGACCTTGGGTCACATGACATTTACCCTGATCATTTTCCTTTACAACCTAAACAAATTTCAGAAGATTCATACTTCCTCTAAACTTGTACACAAAACTCTAATTCTGTGTGTATTTTTTTCTTGTTCTTTTTTTTTTTAAGATTTTATATTTAAGTAATCTCTATACCCAAAGTGGGGCTCGCACTCACAACCCTGAGATCAAGAGCATACACTCCACTGACTGAGCCAGCCAGGTGTTCCCCCACCTTTTTTTAAGTTACTGTCCCTGCTGTTTATTATTTATAAAAATGTATGAAGTATTTGCACTGTTACAAGGCTTATACTATATATATTTTAATGTAGTACACACAAATTTTATTTTTTAAAAGATTTATTTATTTATTTGAGAGAGAGAGAGTGTGAGTGAGGGGAAGGGCAGAGGGAGAGGGAGAGAGAGACTCTTAAGCAGATTCTCCACTGAGCACGGAGCCCAATGTGGGGCTCCATCTCCTGACCCTGACATCATGACCTGAGCCGAAACCAAGAGTCAGATGCTTAACTGACTGAGCCACCCAGGCACCCTGCACATGCAAATTTTAAATTAAAAATTAATTTATTATTATTTTTTAAATTCAATTTAGTTAACATACAGTGTATTATTAGTTTCAGGGGTAGAATTTAGTGATTCATCTGTTGCATATAACACCCAGTGCTCATTACATCAAGTGCCCTCCTTAATGCCCATCACCCAGTTGCCCTATCCCCCCACTCACCTCTGTTCCACAACCCTGTTTGTTCCCTATAGTAAGAGTCTCTTACGGTTTGCCTCCCTCTTTTGTTTTTATGTTATTTTGTCTTTCTTTCCCTTCCCCTATGCTCATGTTTTGTTTCTTAAATTCCACATGAGTCAAATCATATGATATTTGTCTTTCTCTGACTGATTTATTTTACTTAGCCTAATACCCTCTAGTTCTATCCATGTTGTTGCAAATGGCAAGATTTCATTCTTTTTGATGGCTGAATAATATTCTCCCCCCTTTTTCTAAAGATTTTTCTGTGTGTATTTTTCTAAGGAGAGTGTTGCCATAGGTTGGATTTCCCCCAAATAGACCCTGAGACAGATTTGGATGTAAGTAATCCCAGAAGGTTGGATGGTGATCCCAGAAATCCAAACAGTTTAAGGGAGTGAGAAGAAAGCCAGTAAAGGTGCTTTGGGCAACTGGAGTTGAATCCCATTTGGTACTATCTGAGAAAAATGCTATTTAACGTGTGGTCCATGGACTGACAGCATTATTATTTCCTGAGAGACTGGTTAAAATGCAAACTCAAGAATCTGTCTTTGATCTCTCCAGTCAATTCATATGTGTCAGTAAATTTTGAGAAACACTCCTTTAGAACAGACCTCAAAATTGCCCCACTGAGAGGGTGAGGAACTGTAGTATTTAGCCACCAAATTCTCTTTCACTGGTTGCAGATTGCTACTGGGAATGTTAACTCTGCTGGCTCTTCCAGGCAAAGAAATACTCAGGTGTCTGAGGTAGGAAGCTATGGACTTGTACTGTCTACCAAAGCTGTAGTAAGCTCTGCAGTGGGCTGAGGGAATATGGGTAGGGCACCAACAGGATCTGGATAGGGGTTCATAGTTTTCATCAGATTCTCATGTTTAAAAATCTGCGATCCCTTCCCCAAAGTTAAGGATTATATTCCTTTTTTATTTTTTTGCTCCCACCCCCAGGACTATATTCCTTTAACAAATGTTTATTAAGTGCCTACTGTATACCAGGTATTATGTCAGGCATCAGCTGTACAAAGACACATAACAAGTTTCATGTGACAGAGATTTCACAGTCAACCATAAAATAACTATAAATGCCTATCCTTAAAAGTTGGGGTAAAAAAAAATCCAAGGTCTGCTAGTCAACAGCTCTGGGAACCTAGAAACTTAATTTTTCCAAGCTCAGAATGTCTGAAATCTTAAATATAAGAAAAAATCATGACACAAGCTTATTAATTTACAGGGAACTCAGGTTGGTTGTGAAATTACCTTCTCAGTAGAGAAGTCTACTTTTTTTTTTTAAAGATTATTTATTTATTTGACAGAGAGATAGAGTACAAGCAGGGGAGCAGCAGGCAGAGGGAGAGGGAGAAGCAGGCTCCCCGCTGAGCAGGGGGCCCGACATGGGAATCAATCCCAGGACCCTGGGATCATGACCTGAGCGGATGGCAGACGCTTAACTGACTGAGCCACCCAGGCACCTGGAGAAGTCTACTTGTAAGTCAAGTTATTATCAGAGGTTGCAATGGTTGTTTTCTTTTTCTTTCCTTTTAAAAATTTATTTAAATTCAATTTAATTTATACTATACTATTAGTTTCAGAGGTAGAATTTAATGATTCATCAGTTGCATACAACATGCAGTGCTCATTACTTCAAGTGTCCTCCTTAATGCCCATCACCCAATTACCTCATTCCCCTCCTCAGTGGTGGTTTAATGTATTAAAGTGCACACTTGCACAGGATCCAGCCAGCGGAATCCTCAAGCTTTGCTATGTCTTTGCCTGGACACTATTCTCTTAAAAAAAAATCTTCAAAAATGTTTCATGCATTTGAATACCACAGTTCACAGAGGCCACATGTTAGCAGCAGATCTAGCTGTCTATACTGCTCATAGACATTTTCTGTTTCTCATCACTGTGTTTTTATTTTATTTTAGTCATCATTGCGTTTTAAAACTCAGGAGCTCAGGGGAGCTACCCTTTAGATAGGTGCTTGTACTCTCCAATGAGTCCTAGTCCCCACTACTACCTATTGTTTTACAGTGGGTCGTCTTTTATTGTTACTTGCCTAGCTTCTGCAATCATTTGAGTCAGCCACTTCAAGAATTTCTTCTGCATAAAACACAATGCCCATAATACCATCCCCCTAAAGTTACCCAGGCAGGGTATTCTCTAGTCCACAGTCTAGAGCTTTCCTTTCCAGTACTAATCATTAGTCACATGTAGTTATTGAGCTCTTGAAATGTGCCTAGTTCAAATTGAGATGCTCTATAAATATAAACCCTAGATTTTGAAGAATTAATATGAAAAAAGTAAAATATCTCAATAATTTCAAAATATTAAAAAAATTTAAAATACTGTTTACATGTTGAAATATTTTTAATATGTTGGGTTAAATAAATTACTGAAATTAATTTCATATTTCTTACTTTTTGAAAATGTGGCCACTAGAAATTTTAAGTCACATAATGCAACTCACAATATATTTCTACCAGACAGTATTGGTTTAGACTATGAGAACTATTCAGGAGCTTTGAGGGAAGAATATGAATTTCCCACTTGTTCTTTCTCTTCTCTCTTGTTCCTCTCTGTTTTACTCTTCCTTGTTCACCAACGTTTTCTCTTGTTTTGTTTCTAAGACAAGTGCAGTAGTGAGAATGGGGAAAGAGTAGAATAAGGAGGGGCACCTGGGTGGCTCAGTCGTAGGCTGTCTGCCTTCGGCTGGGGTCGTGATCTCAGGGTCCAAGGATCGAGCCCTGCATTGGGCTCCCTGCTCCACGGGAAGCCTGCTTCTCCCTCTCCCACTCCCCCTGCTTGTGTTCCCTCTCTCGCTGTCTCTGTCAAATAAATAAAATCTTAAAAAAAAAAAGAGTAGAACAAGGAGTTCAATCTGTAACTGTGGACAACTGAGGTAATTCACTACCTTCGGACCAGCCTCACCAACGTTCTTTAAATCCATCTTCTGTTTCAAATGCTATTCAGTCTGCATTTACAGTTGTCTGAGAGCAGAGAGAAAGCCCTACAACTAAATGTTCAGTCAGGAATTAAGGATGTGTCCACAGAGTGTCAAGCAACAAGTGCAAAATTCAAATAATACACCAATGCGGTCCCCTTTCCGCATCCAAGGCAAACACTTGTGCTTATGTTCGATTTAAAAAAAAAAAAACAAAAAACCTCTTATTTCCTATTTTGGTCTGGCGAACTGATAGGGGTAGGGAACCCGTGAATAAACAAATTATTTCTGGGAAACCAAATACCATTTGCAAACCAGTGTGAGAACGGATGAAAACTTCTTGAAGGAAGGTTATGAGGAGATGGTAAGGTCAATTTCTGGCTTGCTCGCTCCATCTCTAACCACTCCGTATGCATAATGAAAATGCCAGGAAAACGTAACTTCAACTAAAGGCGACACTGCTCTATGAGGCACTTGGAGAAGGCCACATCCCTAAAGTTATTCCAGGGTAGGGTTCGCCATACTAACTCCCCCCAGCTCAGCCGGTCCTCCCTGCAATAGTTTTCCGACTCTCTGCTCCAGATCCTTCTTTGTCCTCACCCACCAGCAAACCTTTCCCGGCCACCCCTAAAACGCTTGGCGGCCGCCATTTTACACACTACTATCGCGAGATATATTTAGCCTTCTCTAGCCTGACTCGTTTACTTTCTTGCGAGAAGCTCTTCTCTGCTGTTCTCGCCGTTAGCTGAGGAAAGTGTCGCGAGAGCTGGTTGCCTTGGCTCCCTGTAGCTATAGCAGCCGCGGCGGTTAAGGATGCGGCGGCAGGAGCTGTGAGTGCGACACCCTCAGGGGGGCGGGGTCGGAGGTAACAGGGTGCAGGGGGTAGCCCCAGTTGGGGGGGGTAGGTAGGGAGGAATGGGCTCAAGTGTGACGTGTGAGGGAAACCTAGGTCCAGTGGATACAGGGACCTGACGCCGGTCTGCACTAGGGCACTCGGAGGGCTAGAGCTGCCGTGAGGTCCAGTGGGAGGGACCCGGGTATAGTAGGGTTCAAGGAGCAGGGGCCGGAGCGTGGAGGGTGTGTGTATTGGCAGGAAGAGGGTTACGCGGACTCAGAACTGGATAAAGGGACCGGACTACATCGAGGAATAAGTGGGAAGAAATGGGGTATCGCGAAGAGGAGGGTATGTTGAATGGGAGCACGGAGGTTGGGCCCGGTTTGCTTTGCACTGGGGGGATGGGGGGCCGGTATCGGACCCCTTGCAGCTCCTTGGGGTCCGCCGGACGCTGGTCTAGGACTGCGCGCCAGGACCTGGGTCATAAATGGCGTGGCGGGAATGGTGGCGTACGGGACCTCCACCACCACTCGCCCCTTCCAAAGAAATTCCCCACGGACGATGTGATGTGGAAGTAGGGTCCTGGTGAACTAGTATTAGTTGGTGAGATTCTTTCTGCGGAGAGATTGTGGGTGGGATAATGAATGATTGTTGCTGTAAAGTGTGGGGTGGGGGCGGGAGAGAAATTCTTGAGGAAAAAAACTAAGATGTGCTTCCTCTGGAGCGGATTGAGTTGGAAAAAGGGGTGTGTGTGCTGAAATCACGTTTCTTCCCAGATTCATTCAAGTATAGAATTCCTTTACGGTGTACTTATGAAATGATATATGCAGTGTAAAACTAGTTTAGCTGATACAGTAGAAGAATGTGCAGTATGACACTTGAGCTTTCCACGGATGTAATTTAAAAACTAGGAAAAGTGTTTGTATTGCAGCAGCAGCAAGCTGAACACTAGGGATAATTTTAGTTAAGTTGACTATAAAACCTAGTGTTCTCAAAGTGTGCATATTCAGGTTATTTGCCTTTTAAGAAATGGATGAAGTTTTTTTTTTTTTTTTGTTTTTTTTAGGAGACAGAACAAGTTTTGAGTATCTGCTAATCTGAGAATAAAATGAAACTCCCAGGGGTTAAAATCAAGGAGAGGGCAAAATATTTAGTTTCTGGTCTCAAGATTGTTTTGTGGAGACGGGTTGGACCACTTTGCTCCTGAACTCTTACTTCTAGTGGAAACAATGCCTTCAATTCAGGCATAAAAATAATTTACCCATTTCAGTCTACAGATACAAACTTTCTGATAATTTTTCTCACTATCTTTTGTAGGTATAAATTTGCAGGGGATAACCTCTCTTGATTATGTACCTGGATTTTTCCATGTTGAGGTTCACAAATTCATTAATTAGAATAATGGCTTTTAAATCCTTCTGGCACTAGCCTTAATGTGGTTAATCATTGAAACTATTTATGTGATATGTGTTAGACTAAAACTTTTAATTTGTAATATTAGGAGCTAAACTTTAAAGTAGAAGTGTTTTTCTGAGTCAAGATACAGCTTTATGTGGTTGGGTCCAAAAGATTTCTGCATGAATCCATTAAGGAGCTTTACTGAGTTCCTATTATATATAGAGTACTGTGTTAGGCATTGGGGGGAGGGAGATTAATTCATTCATTTACCCATTCAACAAACATTTATTGAGACCTATTTTGTGTGATTACTAAACCTTCAGGATACAAACACAAGTAAGCTTTGCTCTCTGCCTTGCAATGCTCAGAATGTAGGAAGGGGGGAGGTGTGACAGAGAAACAAATAATTACAATATAATAAGCACAATATATGAAACCAAGCTTATGATACAAGGTTCTGGCCCTCAAGAGTTTACCCAGTTGACAAGACTAAAAAAGAAATAATTAAAAAATATTACAAAACATTAAGCAAATTCTAAACTGTGCTGCATAAGTAGAACATGTTTCTCAGAAGAGATAAAAGTTATAATGAAAGCTTGAGAAAATTCATAGGTCTGTTCATAATTTAAGTCTTCTTTTGTACTCTTAAAATAAATACCACTGTATGTTCTTAAGTCAATAATAAGCATAATAACATTTGTTGAGTGATTATTAATGTGCCAGGCACGTTATCTCATTTTATCCTTATGACACTCTGCTCTTCAGCTGGTACTAGTACTTTCAATTAAAGATAAGAAAATGGAAGCTTAAAAAATTAAGGAAGTTATAGAGCTAGTAAATGGCAGATTAGGGATTGGAATTGGAAATATATGTGATTGGAAAAACGTAAGCAAGATTCCTTCTTTTGCAGAGATTGAAGGTGGAATTGGCCAGAAGACCAGAATTCAGTCTCTTTGTCTTTGTTCACAGATTTTTCTCCCTCACATATTTACACTCTATATGGGAACTAATTTGAATATTAACATGACGCTAAATATGAGATTTGTATTGTTGTACAGAGAATTGAGTAAATTGCCATATTCATGTTGTATATAATTGTACAGAAAGCTATGCTTGGGAAAATAGTTATAACAAGCAATTGTTAACATTTGCAGTCTTCTAGAAAGTGATCATTTTAATAATGGAAACAGTTATCTATATTCAAATGCAGTGTAGGACAAATGTTATTACAACAGACTTTAAGAGATTTAGTCAAACATTTTTTTATATTGCTGGTTTTTTTTGTATTGAAAAAAATATATACATATCACATGTATTTATATATTTGCATTCAGACTTTTTAAACTCTATTCTAAAGTCCAAAATCTGATTTTCTGGTTGAAATTCAAATTTTATATCTTAGTACATGGTTTCTTTAGAAATCTAAGTGAGAATGATAGATACCATCATTGTTGATACTTAGGTCTAGACTTAATGCTTAAGGTGGATGAGTCTAATACATTTCCTTTTATATTAAGGAAACTAAAGCCTAGAGGAACTTTCCAGTGACTTGCCAAAGTCACACAGCTGCAATGTCCCAGGCGTCCTGATTTCCAATTAAGTGTTTCTTCTACTGTACCACATTGCCAAATTATATTTAATAATTACTATACATAGAGTTATAGATGCTCTTAGCTAATTTTAGGAAACCAGTGTGCTCAGGAGGCTATTGATAGATGAGAGTACAAACTGATTACTTGTTTCCCTTATACTGTACTTATACTTCCTACTTAGAATAAATGCATTCAGATCGTTTATTCAAAAGCTTCTTATATTTGGTTTGTTATATTGCTGTTTCATTTTTTTGCATGTAGCTGCCTTACTGGCCCACTTTAACAAATGTTGACATGCCTTAAAAAAAGTGGAGGGAGGGGCGCCTGGGTGGCTCAGTCGTTAGGCATCTGCCTTCAGCTCAGGTCATGATCCCGGGGTCCTGGGATCGAGCCCTGCATCAGGCTCCCTGCTCCTCAGGAAGCCTGCTTCTCCCTCTATCCCACCCCCTGCTTGTATTCCCTCTCGCTGTGTTTCTCTCAGTCAAATAAATAAATAAAATAAAATAAAAAGTGGAGGGATACAATTATGTTGTAATACATAATATTCTTTTTTCTTTAAGATTTATTTATTTATTTAAAGATTTTATTTATTTATTTATAAATAAGAGAGAGAGAGAAACAGCATGAGAGGGGAGAGGGTCAGAGGGAGAAGCTGGGAGACCAATGTGGGACTTGATCCCAGGACTCTGGGATCATGACCTGAGCTGAAGGCAGTCACTTAACCAACTGAGCCACCCAGGCACCCCTACTTATTTATTTTAGAGAGAGAGTGCGTGCGAATGGATGCATGAGTGAGTGGGGGAGGGGCAGAGGGAGAGAATCCTCAAGCTGACTCCCGGCTGAGCATGGAGCCCAACCTGGGGCTCAATCCGAGGACCCTGAGATCATGACCTGAGCCAAAACCAAGATGTTCAACTGACTGAGCCACCTGGGTGCCCCTGTAATACATAATATTCTTAAGACATACATACAGATTTGAACGTGAGTCAGGTGAGGTTTTTTCATCGAGTTGACTTTCTGCAGCAGTTCTTCATCTATAGGCTGGAATAGCATGTGGGTGTGAATGAGATTCTGTGTTTTCTAACATCTTAACTAAGTGGGCTGGGTGCCCATGTTTTTCATGTGACTTATTTTTGAGGCACTGAGACATTTTTCTTTTTAAAGATTTTATTTATCAGAGAGAGAGAGAGAGAGAGACAGCACAAGCAGGGGGAGTGGCAGGCAGAGGGAGAAGCAGGCTCTCCGCTGAGCAAGGAGCCCGATGCAGAACTCGATTCCAGGACCCTGGGACCATGACCTGCACCGAAGGCAGATGCTCAACCAACTGAGCCACCCAGGCATCCCAAGACACTTTTCTAAGAAAGGTTTAGAGTAAGAGAGTGAGATGAGAGGAAGAGCCTTGAGGGCAGAACATGGAACTTCTATCCCAGAAAGGTTGAAAACAGAGTAGTTGACGATGCTAACGTGGATAGTAGTCTTTAACTCTCAATCTCCACAGGAGAGCCTGAAGACCTTTTCTTCTACTTTGATACACATACCCCCTGGAAAGGTTCTATTCATTTACACTCCTCCAGGGATGGGAGTGGGAAAAAGTATTAATTTCCCAGCACTTATATCAGCAAAAATAAATAGACATTGAACAAAGTAAAAAGTTTACATGATAGGTGAAAAGTGATATCTCATTTTAAATTTCCATTTCTTTGATTGCCTGTGAAGTTGAACATTTTTCCATATTTTTCTTTCTTGACTTCACTGTTTATGTCTTCTTTAAAATACTTAAAAAACTTTTTTTTAAGATTTTATTTTTAAGTAATCTCTACATCCAACGTTGGGCTTGAACTTACAACCCCAAGATCAAAGGTGCCTGCTCTGCTGACTGAGCTAGCCAGGTGCCCCAAAACACCTAAAATTTTTTTTTAAAGATTTTTTTTTATTTTTAAGTAATCTCTACACCCAACATGGAGCTCGAACCTACAACTCCGAGATAAAGAGTTGTATGCTATTACCAAATGAGCCGGCAGATGCCCCAATTTTTATAAATATTTAAATTGTATACTTAAAGAGGAAAAATAATACATTAAAAAATTTATGTAGAGGCTAGAAGCAAAGAATCCCCTTCCAGATTATTCTTTTTGGTGGGTTTTCTTCCAGTGATTTTTCTGTGCCATTTATAATTTATGTATCTAGGGGCACCTGGGTGGCTCAGATGGTTAAGCGTCTGCCTTCGGCTCAGGTCATGATCCCAGGGTCCTAGGATCGAGTCCCGCATTGGGCTCCCTGCTAGGTGGGGAGCCTGCTTCTCCCTCTGCCTCTGCCTCTCTCTCTCTCTCTCTCTCTGACTCTCATGAATAAATAAAACATTTAAAAACATATTAAAATATAATTTATGTATCTATTTATAGCTTTTTATGAACGATAATATATTTTTTATGCAGCTCTTTTTTTTAACTTAGCTGTGTGCCTGTGAGATCTCATCCTGTCAATACACAGTTTTTAACAGCTGTTATATTTCATTTTGAATTCCTGTAATTTATTTAACCATTCTTTTATTGATGGACATTTAAGTTATCCACGATTTTAAATTTACCAATTAAAATGAACATCTCTCATTCTTGTGTCTTGTGTAAATGTTCTAGAATACCTCTAGAGTAGTGCCTAGAGTTGTTGCTTGAAAGGTATGCATATTTTTAAAGATATTGCCAATCTGCCCTTTAAATAGTCTGTGTACTATTATGCATTCCACCAGCAGTTTATGAAAGCACCTATATCCTTCCCTACTTGTCAACACTTGGTATTATCAATCTCGTACATTTTTACCAATATGGTGGACAGAAACTTTTTGTTTTAATTTGCAGTTTTCAGATTACTTGTGAGTTTGAGCATCTTTTAATTTCTTTATTGGCTATTATATTTCCTTCTGTGAAATTTCTTATTCTATTCTTTGCCTTTTTGAAGCTTTTTCTTTTACCTGTTGATTAACAAGAACTCTTTATATGTATGTGGATACAAATCTGTATTTATAAATATATATAGCACTTATTTTCTCCAATGTGTTGCATTATCTACAGTGTCTATTGATTTTTTTCCTTTAAAGATTTTTAATTTATTTATTTGACACAGAGACAGCTAGAGAGGGAACACAAGCAGGGAGAGCAGAAGAGGGAGAAGCAGGCTCCCGGCTGAGCAGGGAGCCCGATGCGGGGCTCGATCCCAGGACCCTGGGATCATGACCTGAGCTGAAGGCAGGTGCTTAGTGACTGAGCCACCTAGGCGCCCCAGTCCCATCTTTTTTAAAGATTTTTTTTTAAGGTAATTTCTACACCCAATGAATGTGGGTTTGAACCCACAACCCCAAGATCAAGAGTTGCATGCTCCAAAAAGACTGAGCCAGCCAGGCAACCCAGTACCACCCAGTTTTAATTATTGGTTATTTATAGTATGTTTGAAGGTCAGTTCCCCTCTCAGTCTTAGACTATATGTAGGAAGAGACTTTTTCTTTCAGAATTAGCCTTTCAGGTTTCATTACAAACAAAAATTCTGTTGGGATTGTAATTGGCATTAATTGAAACAGATAGTTTATCTACTTTATGGGAGAATTTGTATCTTTACAATGTTGAGACTTCCCATTTAGAAACAGGATATTCTCTCTATTCAAGTTAAAAAAAATCCTTCAGAAAAGCTTATAGTTCTCTTCATATTGATCTTGTACATGTCTAGTTTTTAGGTATTTTATAGTTATTTAAAGTTGTGGCAATTAGGATATTTTACCTTATTGCATTAAAAATTGGTTATTGCTGACATATAGTAAAGCTATTGATTCTTCTATGTTGATCTTGAATTGGATTTCCTTACTAAATGCTTTTATTAAATATAATGATTTTTCATTTGATTCTTTTGGATTTTCTAGATAGTCATATATTCTAGCTGATGTCTTTGCCAGTTTTCATTTTGGCATACACAATTTTTTCTTATTTTGACATGTTTTAAAGCTCTTTATCAGAAAAGTGTTAATCTTTTGTCATATAGCTTGCAGTGTTTTTTTTTGTTGTTGTTGTTTGTTTTTATGGGAAACCTCTTAACCATCAGTAGGTAAAACACTAGAATGGGATATTGCAATACTTTGAAGTTATCTTTACACTAGGAAAATTCTGAGAGGGTTAGAATTCTTTAAACCAAGTCTGGTGAATAAAACTATGAATTAAAACAATGGGAAAGAAAGCCCACTTCTGGGTACAAATGGTATTTGATTGTAAAATTCAGAATCTCAGTCTTACGTATTGTGATGTGCCATCTGCATTAACGGAGTTGAATTTAAAGTTGGGGAGAAGATAGCTGAATAAAATTGACCAGGTTGAAAATCCATAGTGGAATATGTAAATATGTAAATAATATCTATATCTGATATTTAATCATACAATTAGAAGAAACTAGTTTTTTTTTATTATTGTTATACTTGGGGAAAAATAATTCTTTAGGGGCAACAGCCCCTCATAGCTCTCCTAAGAGAAACCTTGACATGTGAACATTCTTGAGATTAGCATTGAGAGAGAAGTTGGCACAGTAGAAAGACTATGGGCACTGGAATTTAACAAACCTTGGCTCCCATTCCAGTTGTCAGTTACTAGCATTGTGATCATTGAGCCACATCCTCCTCTGTAGAATAAGGTACTCAAAAATAGTAGTTATTATTAATTTTCAGACCCATAGTATACCATATCAAATAATGTCATGTACTGCTCAAAATTGATATTACCAGGGGTGCCTGGCTGAGTCACTTGGTAAAGCATATGACTCTTGATCTTGGGGTCATGAATTCAAGCCCCATGTTGGACACAGAACTTACATTAAAAAAAATTCAAACTGCCATACAGCTCCATTACATGGTGCAAACATTTGATGAAAGAGAAGGCATGCCGTAACTTACAGGTCTGAATTCATGTTTGCTCCTGAACTGTCAGCTGTATGGATCCATTCAGATTAGGGGTTAGGAGAACCTAGAACCTAGAGTTAGGACCACTTAGAAACATATTAGAAACATAGAATTAGAATCCATGTTTTAACAAGATCCCCAGGTGATTCATATACACCTTAAAGTCTGAGAAGCAGTGATCTAATTGGTAATATCTAAAGGATAATACTAACTTGAAGTTCAAAAGAGTTCAATTTAGTAGTTGTGACAAAGCAGCAGGGTTGAGATGATAGGAACTACAGAAAATTAGGCAGGTAGTCACTTTGTGGTTCCAAATGATTGATTTATTCACTGTAGGACCCTCTCAACCAGCTGGAGCATACATGGAACATCTAGGAGAGAGGGCTGGCAAGATCCTGATTGGGTATCCGGTCACTAGCCAAGGGGTTTGGCATCCAGAGCAATAGGTTGAGTTTCTGCAGGATTAGCTTTCCTGTTCAATATGGAGGCCACTAGCCACATGTGGTTATTAAAATTAAGTAAGGGTAAGAGTTCATTTCCTTAGTCTTACTAGCCATATATTCACATGTGGCTACTATATTGGATAGTACAGATAATGGAACATCTCCATCAGTGCATAAAGTGCCATTGACAGCACTGAGGAGAATACCAAGATGTCTGCCTTGAAGGTTGTGTCAAAATGGCCAAATATAGAAGGTAGAGAAAATCCATGAACTGCTGGTCACACATGTAACACACCACCCCGTTCCAGACCCTTTCCATTGCTGAGAGCTTCTGATAAATTCCCTGTCCTGTTTAGGTTTGGATGTGCTTACAAGTGAAAGGCATCAACTAAAAGGGAAGGGAAGGCAGAGGCTGACAAGGATAACATTCTGGGAGCTGTGAGTGTTGAGGGATTTTCCAGACATAAAAGAAATTGCTGAGCATTGGGATGAGTAGGAATGGTATGGGTTGGGAAAATAATAGGAAGTGCTAAAAGGAATATTTACCTGCCAGAAAAACAGTATTGCTCCCAGAAGAAATATTGAAAATGGATTCTAATGTCCAGGTTAGTGTTGAGCCAGTCACCAGCCTGATCTTCACTAAAATTTTAAGTTGGTTTATTGATATGAAAAATATGGACACATTTTTTATGTCTAATGAGAATTAGTGGGAAAGTAGAATTCACTTGGAGGTTCACTTTTCAGTCTTTTTCTCCCAGGGAATACATCTGCAGAAATGGTTATCCAAATTTTTTGTTTGGGGACAGTGCCATACAGTAAATTTGTGAACTCTCTCTCTCATTCTCATTTATATCAGACACATACATAAATATTTATATGATTGTACTATATACAAAAACATTTTTAATCTGTTGCTCTTTCAGAGTTTTTCATATTTCAGTTTGGCTATATAAATGTTCTTTATACACAAGTGGCTTTTGAGAAAAAAGCCAATAGCCCTGTTGTGGGTGTGCAATGAATGAACTTTTCTGAAATCCATGTTTCAGTATTTAAGCAGTTTTTTTTTTTTTTTTAAAGTAGGCTCTATCCCCAGTGTGGGGCTTGAACTCCTGACCCTGAGATCCACAGTCAGATGCTCTGACTGAGCCAGCCAGGTGCTCCTTAAATACTTTCTCTTAGCAGTACCTTCCTGTACTATGTTGAAAACAAGAAACATGTTCTACAAAGCACATTTTTCAAATAGCATTTGAGTTTTTAAATGAAAACAGAAGCTGAGGATAAGACTCTATTGGACTCTTGTGGAATATATTTTTGTTGGTCTTATTTTGACCTGTGTATAGGTTCTTTTTTTTCTGTGACATAAAAGGTAGATTTTTAATATAAAGCCAGCAGGCATTCAATGACTTACTTGAAATTCCCAGAAGAAAAAAATTTTCTTTCTCCTGAGAAGAAATTTCTGAATAGATATCTTTTAGATAATACAGTAGTTTCGTAGTCAGGTTTGTAGAAAAATCCATTATCTATAGAAACAGAACTTTCTCCTTATTTGTGTGCCATTATCTCATTTCTGACCTGGGCTCAGCTGTTGTTTCTCTGTGCAGATCCATTTCCTTTGGTGATGCATCATGTCCTGAACGTTGACCCCAGTCAAAGCTGTATGGTGCCATTTCTTTCAGCCTTTTTTTTATCTTTACTCGTGGTCATTGCAGACCAGAAAGGTATTTCTGAGGATTGGGAATTCCCATCATGTGTTCCTTTAATCTTGGGAAACCCTAGAGAGAGGCAGTATCATTGTAGTCTTGGGGCCTACCAGTCCTAAGGAAACTTCTAGTTATTTCACAGAATTGTAGTAGGAAACTTTGTAATTAAAAAGGTAAGTTTTAGACACCTCTGAGTTTTAGAGTATTTACTGATATTGAGAAGACACATTTATACTATTCATGTTTTGACCAATGTTTAAACCACAAATTTCCACATTGCAAGTTATTTTGAGTAAATCTGTATGAATAAAATTCTGGCCATAATTTTAACTGGTCAGAGTATGGAAGTCTTACAGTTGTCTTTCCTTTTTTTTTTTTTTTTTAAAGATTTTATTTATTTATTAGAGAGCAGGGGAGAGAGAGAGAGAGTGAGCGCACAAGCAAGGGGAGCAGCAGGCAGAGGGAGAGGGAGAAACAGACTCCCTGCTGAGCAAGGAGCCCGATGCGGGGCTCGATCCCAGGACTCTGGGATCATAACCTGAGCTGAAGGCAGATGCTTAACTGACTGAGCCACCTAGGCGCCCCTACAGTTGTCTTTCCTATGCCTACTCTAAAAACTTAGGAAAAGAGGGGCACCTGGGTGGCTCAGTTGTTAAGCATCTGCCTTCGGCTCAGGTCATGATCCCAGGGTCCTGGGATCGAGCCCCACATTGGGCTCTCTGCTCGGTGGGAAGCCTGCTTCTTCCTCTCCCGCTCCTCCTGCTTGTGTTCCCTCTCTGGCTGTCTGTCAAATAAATAAATAAAATCTTAAAAAAAAATAAAAATGAAAAATAAAAACTTAGGAAAAGAAATAACTCCCTTTTAAAAATCAATTTGAAGTTTTTATTTCATTGTGACTTTCACCTTTTTTCAATAGTTACTAAATGCCTATTTTTAAAATAACAGTTTTATTGAGATATAATTCACATACTATGTAATTCACCTATTTAATATGCACAATTTAAAAGTTTTTAGTGTATTTATAGAGTTGTATAGCTGTCACTGCAATCAATTTCATTACATTTTTTATAAAGATTTTATTTATTTAGGGCGCCTGGGTGGCTCAGTTGGTTAAGCGATTGCCTTCAGCTCAGGTCATGATCTTGGAGTCCTGGGATTGAGTCCCACATTGGGCTTCCGGTTCAGTGGGGAGCCTGCTTCTCCCTCTGACCCTCTCCCTTCTCATGCTGTTTCTCTGTCTCTCTCAAATAAATAAATAAATAAAATCTTAAAAAAAAAGATTTTATTTATTTATTTGACAGCACAAGCAGGGGGAGAGGCAGAGGGAGAGGGAGAAGCAGGCTCCCCGCTGAGCAGGGAGCCGATGCAGGGCTTGATCCCAGGAACCTGGGATCATGACCTGAGCTGAAAGCAGACGCTTAACCAACTGAGCCACCTAGGCGCCCCAATTTCATTACATTTTTATCATCCCAAAAAGAAACCATATATCCAGTAGCAATCACTCTCCATTTCTACCCACAACTGTAGTCCTTGGCAACTACTAATTTATTTCTGTCTCCATAGATTTACCCATTCTGAACATTACATACAAATGGAATTATAAAATATCATTATGTGGTGTCTTCTGTCACTAGCTTCTTCAGCTCAGCATATTTTCAAGGTTCATCCATGTTGTGGCATGTATCAGTATTTTATTCCTTTTCATGGCAAAAAAATAGCTGATAGACATTTGAGTTGTTTCCACTTTTTGGCTTTTAAGGGTGAGGCAAATGAGGTCCTTAGCCCATAAAATAAGGATACTAAGGGTTGTGCAAGTGGATAATTTAAGGAGGCACTCAGGATTGTGCAAGTGCATGGTCACTTGGTTGACCCTGAGAATGAGTGCCTACTTAAATTTTCCACCTGGGAGCCTCAAGTGTCACAGCATAGTCCTAGATGTGGATTGGCTCTGAAAATACTTTCCTTGAGCTTCACTGAATACCAACCATTTTTGAAAACTGAGTAAAAAAGTATATTTTGCTCTTTGTTACTTTCCTGTTCAGCAGCATTCAGTAGTCTTCCACTGATTATCAAAGACTGACCCGTGATTCTCACTTTATTTCTAGTTAGAGTCTCACTATCTTATCCTTTCAGCCAGTCTAAGCTACGTTCTATTCCCTAAACAAGTCAGTGTCTTTCCTGTCATCCTGACTTTGCCCATGCCATTTTCCACCCAGAACTGTTGGACTGAACAAAATCTATCTGTGGTGGCATTGATCAAGGTAGACCACTCTTCAAGCCTGTGGCACTAATCTTGTTCAGACACTAGTTCCCAAGTATTAGAAGCAGTCTTCTTCCTCTCTAGGTCACAGATATTTTCCAGGAAATTAGGAATTTTCTGACTAGGTTTCTTGCTCAGAGTGCTGAAAGACATAAGTGTCCCTAGTCAGGACAAATGCCATAGTTGGTCATTCAAATTGTTCTTTTTCCTGTAATTTCCTCAAAGTGCCCAAGGGTATTACCAATATTATGCAACTGGTTTGTCTGTGCCAACCTCTGAGATAAAGCCATGCAAGTTGAAAGCCATTAAAAAATAAAATCATGTCATAGTAATGCATGTACATTATTTAAAGTGAAATAGTACTTTTTAAAAAAGATTTTATTTATTTATTCGACACAGAGTCAGGGGGAGAGAGAAGCAGACTCCCCGCTGAGCAGGGAGCCCGATGTAGGGCTCGATCCCAGGACCCCAGGATCATGACCTGAGCTGAAGGCAGATGCTTGACTGACTGAGCCACCGAGGCGACCCCCTTCATATATATTTCTAAATGATATGCTTGAACTGCTAAACTGCTATTTTCTATTATACCTACCCCTGCCCTGCATCCATACACACACATTTTCTCTCCCAATATAGGTATAATAGTTTTGATTAAATCAGTTGTGGTAAGCACAATAATACCTGCCCCCATGTCTCATTCTAATAAGCAGGACCTGTACATGGCAAAAGAGAATTAAGATTGCATATGGAATTAAGATTGCTAATCAGCTGATTTTAAAATAGGGAGATTACCCTGGCTTATGGAGATGGGTTCAGTGTAATTAAAAGGATTGTTAAAAGTAGATGAGGGAGAGGCAGAAGAGATGCTCTATGAGAAGGACTCAATCTCTGTTGCTGGTTTGAATATGGAGGAAAGAGAACATGAGCAGAGGCATGCAAGTATCCTGTAGACGCTAGAAAAGGCAAGGAAAAAGATTCTCCCCTAGTACCTCCAGAAGGCAGCACAACCTTAGCACTACTGTTATTTTAGCCCAGTGCAAGCATACTGGATTTCTAACCTAAAGTCTAGGATAAAATGTTTGTGTTGTTTTTACCACAGTAATAGAAAACTAATACATCTGGATTCATTGTTTCCATTATGACTATAGATTTCACAGCTAAGCCATATAGTAATACATTTCCTTTCTTACATAAATATTATTTTTCCTAGTGTTAGTAATTGCTTTATTTGTTTAGTTTTTTTGGAAGTAATTTACCTAAAGTTATTTGTTACTATTTTCTTGGGTGAAGTTGTAGAGCTAATGTCAGGTTTGAATGTCAGCTCAGTTTCTGTGTAATCATAGGCAGGTTACTTATACTCACATTGTTTTTTAAGATTTTATTTTTTAGGTAATTTCTACATCCAGCATGGGCTGGAACTCACGACCCCAAGATCAAGAGTCACATGATCTATTGATTGAACCAGCCAAGTGCCCCAACTCACATATTTTTTAATTGAAATTTTTATTGAGATAATTGTAGATTGACTTGCAGTTGTGCAAGGAATAATACAGAGAGATCTCTATATATTTTGCTCAGTTTCCCCAATGGTAATGTTTTGCATAAGTACAGTATAATATTACAACCAGGTTATTGATACTGGTACATACCACTGATCTAATTCAGATTTCTGTAGCTTTACTTTTTTATTCATTGTGTGTGTGTGTATTTGTGTGTATCCTGTGTAATTTTTTTACATGTGTAGGTGCATGTATCCATCACTATAGTCAACATACTGAACAGCTTTAAAACCACAAGTATCCCTACTGTTGCTCCATAGACAACCCCAGCCGCATTCCTGGCAACCACTAATTTGTCTTCCCTTTCTAAAATTCTCTCACTTCAAAAATGTTTTCTGAATGGAATCATATAATACGTAACCTTTTGGGGTTGCCTTTTTTACACTCAACATACTTTCCTAGAGATTCACTCAAGTTGTTGCATATATCAGTATTTTGTGCTGAGTACTATTCCATGATACGGATATATGTACCATCATTTGTTTAAACATTCACCTGTTGAAGGACATCTGGGCTGATTCTAGTTTTGGGCTATTACAAATAAAGCTGCTATGAAAACAACAACAAAAACAAATAAAGCTGCTACAAATATTTGTATAAAGTTTTATATGAATATACTTTTTCATTTCTCTGGGATACACGTCCAGGAGTGTAATTGCTGGATTGTATGGTAGTTGGATGTTTAGTTTTTAAAGAAATTGCCAAATTATTTTCCACTAAAAGTAAATTTTAGATTCCCATCAGCAATGTATCAGTGAGCTGGTTTCTTTGCACCCTCACTGGCATTTGGTGTTGTCGCTACTTCTTATTTTAGCCATTCTGATACATGTGCTGTGATATCGCATTGTGGTTTTGATTTGCATTTCCCTAATGGCTGATAACGTTGAACATCTTTGCATGTGCGTATTTGCCATTTGTATATCCTCTTTGTTGAAAAGTCTGTTCATATCTTGTGCCCATTTTCTAATTGGCTTGTTTGATATTTTACTGTTGAGTTTTGAGAGATCTTTATATAGCCTAGGTACTAGTCCTTTGTTGAATATGTGGTTTGCAAATACTTTCTTCTAGTCTGTAGCTTGTGTATTTCATCCTTTCTCCTGGGCTTTTATAGAACAAGTTTCCCTTCTTGATTGCATGTCCCTTGTCATCTCTCAGAGGTAACCACTCATGAATTTGATATTTCTCTGATTAGTTTATACTCCTTAGCCTGCTAGTGTATTAGAAGCTTATCATGGCAGAAATAAAAATACTGAGGAGGTCCTGTGGAAGGCTAAGGTGGGAAGAGATATTTCTTAGATTTTTTTTTTTTTAAGTTGAAGGCCCAGTTCAGCATCCTATCAGAGATGGTTGTACATAAAGGTGCACAGAAATATTTGTTGAATGACTACTTGGTACCCAGGTACTTCTGATCGAACATATTTAGTACCAGTATATTATTTTGAAATGATGTCTGCATATCCTTTAGATTAGGATTGTTATGTCCTTTACCAATAAATAGACAGCTGTGGCAGAGTAAATGTTTTCTTAGAAGTAGTGAAACTGAGTAGCAAATTTGAGTTTCAGGACTTAGTTCTAACTGCATATAGTACATTTAAGCTGCCTTGGTTAATTGAGACTTGTGGACAGAACAAACAGTAAGAGATGTTAGAAGCATTACAATTCGTGGTACAGGAAAATGAGTTGTAAATTCTGGAAAAAGGGGTGATTCTGGTAAGGTTTGACTCTGGGTAAGGACCTGTTGAAACAAACAGCTCAATGTTCATAGAGTATCGGTGAAGGACCTGACCCTGATGTCCACTGTAGCTGAAAATGTAATCCTTCTCTAGTGAGGCTATAATAGCAGCAGGAGCTACTGCTGCCTGAACTTTGTGGTTGTGTGAAGTGGCTCGAGCAGGAAATGATTCCATGGCACCAGGCATGTATAGGGAAGGACTTGTTCTAGCTCTGGCCAAGTGGTTGCACAGGCTGTGGGTGTCATTTTATTGATTGATTGATTGATTGTGGGTGTCACTTTAAACATACGAAGACCTGTTTGCTGGAGGAGGAGCAGCTTCCTGAGGATCAGGTACACATCTGAAGGGATGAGCTCATCCTAACCAGACCTGCTCTAGACGCTGAGTGAAATGTTTTCCTAATTGCAAGTCCTGCAGCTGGGAGAAGCAGGAAATGGTTGAAGCTTCAGGCAGTTTGTAAGTAGCAAAAAAATAGAAGCAATTTTGGGACTCTTTTGAAACGTGGCTGTGAATATCAGGTTGAAGGTGACACACATGGACATTCAGTCTCTAAGTTGAGGATTGCAGTAAAGTGGTGGGTCGAGGAAAGCTTTGGTGGTTCTAACTTGAATGATTCTTTTTGAGGTGGCTTAATAATTTGTTTTTCATACTGTCTTGTTTGATATTGCTGCTTTAGGAAATAAGAGTTCTGAGGTCTCCTTTTTAATTTCCAGGGCTGAAAATTTTTTTCTTTATGGCTTTTTTGAGCTTCAGTTGATGGGACTTATCCTACTTTTGAAGTCCATTGGGCTGGCTTTCAGAGCCCCATGCATGATTCTATTCTATTTTGTTTTAATTTACCTAAACTATTTACTTTAAGGCTCTTTAAAATAAAATTGGTTTAGGGGCGTCTGGGTGGCTCAGTGGGTTGTGCATCCAACTCTTGGTTTCAGCTTGGGTCATGATCTTGGGGTCGTGGGATTGAGCCTGGTGTAGGGCTCCCTGCTCAGGAGAGAGTCTCCTTGAGATTCTCTCTCTCCCTCTCCCTCTGCCCCTTTTCCCATCCGCACCCCCTCATATGTGTGTTTACTTTCTAAATAAATAAATAAAATCTTTAAAAAATGAAATTGGTTTAAAAAAAGAAATATCCATCATTTTTTATTAGACTTTTTATTTTGAGATAATTCTAGATTCATGTAGAGTTAGGAGAGATCTGATACACTCTTTACCCAGTTTCCCTGAATGGTAACACCTGGCAAAACTATAGTACAATATCACAACCAGGATATTGACATTGATACAGTTAAGGTACAAAATATTTTCATCACCACAGTATCCATCATGTTGTCCTTTTATACCTACACCCACTTCCTTTGCACACCCCTTCTTTAACCCCTCTCAACCACTAATCAAAAGATCAGTTTTTAAGCAAGAGAATTTTAAAACATTTTATTTATTTGAGAGAGAGAGCAAGCACGCACAAGCAGGGGAAGGGGCAGAGAGAGAGGGTGAAGCAGGCTCCCAGCTAAGCAGGGAGCTTGACTTGGGGCTCCATCCCAGGATCCTGGGATCATGACCTGAGCCAAAGGCAGCCGCTTAACCGACTGAGCCACCCAGGTGCCCCTTAAGCAAGAAATTTTATGTGCAATCTTAACTAGTTTTGTATTAGAAATCCACATAGCCTTAATGAAAAGAGCCCTGGACTGGGATAGAAGATTTTGGTTCACTGTAGCTCTGTGACCTTGGGCAAATAATTTTAATTTCTTTGTGCTTCACTTTCCTTATGCAAAAATGGGATAATGGTATATTAATTTCTATCTAACCTATTTATAGGATTTTGAGAAATTATAAAGTTTATAGGCCCAAACTGAAATTAAATTTAACAGAGATAATCACTATGTTTAAACTCAAATGTACAAGAACAGGATAAAGAAGAGCTGGGTGTAGTATAGTGTGAAAATATCTGGAAATTTTGGTTATTACAAATGTAGCATGAACTGGCTATGCAGTGTGCTGCTAAAAACACCTTCGGCTATATTATTGGAAGTTTATCCAGGTCACAAAAGTATTGATTCCAATATATTTTTGTTCTAGGTTGGAAACACATTTTGCATGTTTGTTTAAATGGACACTGACAAAGTTGAGAGCATTCCAAGGAAGGCAGGCAGAACTGTAAATGGTCTGAAAGCCATTTATATAGGAAACTTTGGGGACTTGTGGAAGGTAGTGTTGATAAGTTTTAAAACTGCAAATATAATGAAACACCCATAATCCCACCATCCAGAATTAACTGCTCTTAGCTGTTCTTTTAGAAAGAAAAAAAAAATGAGATGAAGTCAAAGCCCCTTTCCTCCTCCTTCCTACAAGGAACTCTGTCTTATTTTTATCAAGGTAATACATGTCCATAGTTTCAAAAATTTGTATAGTATTATATGCTTAGAAGGGAAAAATAGCAGTTATCCCACCCATAGAGTAAACCACAGTCATGTATCTTAAATATTTCTTTTTCTTTTTTTTTTTAGATTTTATTTATTTATTTGAGAGAAAGAGTTTGCACACAAGTAGGAGTCAGAGGGAGAGGGAGAAGGAGAAGCAGACTCCCCACTGAGCAGGGAGTTGGGCTGGATCCCAGGACCTTGAGATCATGACCTGAGCTGAAGGCAGACACTTAACCAACTGAGCCCCCCCAGGCTCCCAGATCTTAAATATTTCTTTTTTTTTTTAAGATTTTATTTACTTATTTGAGAGCGAGAATGAGAGAGAGAGAGAGAGCACATGAGAGGGGGGAGGGTCAGAGGGAGAAGCAGACTCCCTGCTGAGCAGGGAGCCTGATGCGGGACTCGATCCTGGGATTCCAGGATCATGACCTGAGCCAAAGGCAGTCGCTTAACCAACTGAGCCACCCAGGCATCCCCAGATCTTAAATATTTCTAATAGCATAGCCATGACACTCGCTTTTAAAAAAAATATTAAGCCTATATACAGTGCCATAGAAGATGAGCCTTTGGTTCTTTTAAATGCATATATGTCTTTTCCCTTATATTCTCAATATGGTTATATAATTTGGGGGTTAAATAATTATTTTTTATTTTACACAAATATTGAACCTGAGCTATATAATATACCATGATTATAATTGTTTTCTTATATAACTTTTAATTTTCTGTAGGCATAATTAATTGCCTTGCTTTTTTTATTTGCTCAGTTTTTAAAGTTCAGATTATTAAATCATTCCCAGATTCTCAGCCAGACTATAAAACTCTGCCCTATTCATTCAAATCCAATAGATAATTTCTCAGTTTTTTTAACCCTTAGAGATCTACTTTGTATATTCTGTATATTCTTCTATATTCTGCTCTAGCCTAGGTTGGTTGGTAGGTGGGCCTGCTCTACAGATCTCACCCTGGGATTTCCTTTCACTGTCATCCTGGGAATTCTGTTTCCTGAATTACATGTCATTTTCTTTCTTGGTTCTCCAGAAGCTCTCTGAGAGTTAATACATATAGGAATTAAATTTTTTGAAATCTTGCATATATGAAAATGTTTTTATTCTACCCTCGATATTAAATAATACTCTATTTAGGAATAGAATTTTTGTTGGAAATCATTTTCTCATTATTTTAAAGGTATTGCTATTTTCTTCCCGTGTTGCCTATGAAAAGTTTAATATTCTTTTTATTTTATTTTTACAAAAACAAATGGTAGTTTTTTAAGAAATAAATAAAAATATGTAATTTCTAGTAAAACAGACTGGGCATTTGCAATGCATACATTTACTTCAGAATTCTACAGAAAATGTAGTGTTTTTATATGCACTAATTCTTTTTTTTTTTAATATTTATTTGAGAGAGAGAGAGAGAGTGAGCATATAGAGGGAGAGGGAGAAGCAGACTCCCTGCTGAGCAGGGAGCCTGATGCAGGGCTCCATCCCAGGACCCTGAGATCATGATCTGAGCCAAAGGCAGACGCTGAACCGACTGAGCCACCCAAGCACCCCTATATGCACTCATTCTTATGAAGGAATTGGGATCTTACCACTGAAGTGCTCCATCATTCTCTCTCTCTTTTTTAAAGTAGGCTTCATGCCCAGTATGTGGGGCTGGAACTCATGATTCTGAGATCAAGACTGGAGCTGAGATCAAGAGTCGGATACTTAACAACTGAGCCACCCAGGCACCCTGCTCCATCATTCTTTTTTTTACACTTTTCTTTGGTTAAATATACATAACATAAAGCTTACCGTTTTAACCATTTTTAAGTGTGTAGTTCTGTGGCAATAAGTACATTTACATTGTTGTGCATCCTGATGCCATTCTGATTTCATTCCTGTGTATGATACCAATTTTTTTCTTCTCTCTAGATACTTACAGAATTTTCCCTTTATTCCTAGTGTTCTCCAGTTTAGAATTATTTGTGCTATTGTGTAGATTTTTAAATTCATTATGCTAGGGGCTTTGTGATTCCTTTAAAATTGAAAACTTATGATCTTAAAGTCTGCGCTATTTTTTGTACTTTTTCTTCAATACTTTTCTCTTTTTCTGGAAAGCCTGAATTGATTCTCTGTTTTTTAATCTATTATCTTTTTGGGGCACCTGGGTGGCTCAGTTGTTGGGTGTCTGCCTTCGGCCCGGGTCGTGGCCCCAGGGTCCTGGTATCAAGCCCTGTGTCAAGCTCCCTGCTCCACGTGGGAAGCCTGCTTCTCCCTCTCCCACTCCCCCTGCTTGTGTTCCCTCTCTCGCTGTGTCTCCCTCTGTCAA
This sequence comes from Zalophus californianus, assembly GCF_009762305.2. NCBI lineage: Eukaryota > Metazoa > Chordata > Mammalia > Carnivora > Otariidae > Zalophus > Zalophus californianus. Next base: position 34,371,944 of record NC_045609.1, on the reverse strand, counting down.
ATGAATACATAAAATCTTAAAAAAAAATCTATTATCTTTTGTAGTTCTCTGTCTTTATATTTTACTTTTTGGGAGATTTCCTTAAATTTGTCTTTCAAATCTTTCATTGAACTTTGTATTATTTCTCGGTTTAGAGATGCAAAATCTTACCTCTGAGAAATACATTTTAGATTTTTAGGTTTTCTTATATTCCCTGGATTGTCTGTCTCCTTCAAGCTCCCCTCCCCTATCCCCATTTGGGTACCATCAGCTGTATGTATTTATAGGTATTCTTTTGGGCTGGTCAATTTTCCCAGATGGAAGTCCTCCAGTTTCTTGCTGGGGGAGCTTGGAGTCTGACTACAAGTGGTTTGGTACTGAGAAGGAGAAGAGGGACTGGGGATCTCCCCATTTAGTATATAGACTTTCATTTAATTTCCTTGTGCTTTTTAAAGATTGAACTTTATATTGAATTAAAAATTTCCCTGGTATTAATAAGGCATCTCACCCGGGTTAGCTGTGCCTGATGTGTCCCACTATCACACCCTCTCTGGCTCATACTTCAGAAAGTAAGCCTAAAGTCTTCAGATATAAAGAAGGGGCATTTGCCTGGCTGTATTCGGTTGAAAGAGAGAATTTGAAGCATTTCGCTGCTTCTTAAACACATTTTTAAATTGCTTTTCCATTTTTAAGTTCCACCCCAGATTCCCTCCTGCAAAGGGTTCCAATTCCTGAGCCTTTCCTGGGCTCCGTAGTAGGAGTATGTATGATTTTGTTTGCCAACATTTACCCTCTGGTTCTTTCTCTGGTATGTTAATCAATTACCACACATTTATCTGCTTTCCAGCTTTTAAAATTTTGTGTAAATTCTACCCCTGCAGTCATTTATGTTCTCAGTTTCTTTATCCTTGTGGATTTTTACCTTTTGTATTCCTTTACTCTTATTTTTAGTGGAGAATTAAATTAGGAGGGTCTAGAGGTAAATTGTTTAATTAACATATTTAAATAGAAATACAATCCATTTCTTTTAATTTTGTATATGTATAAAATGTATCCACAACTAATATATAGTAGTGCTTTATGTATTTTAGAAATTTTACATAAATGGGGGTATCTGGCTGGCTCAGTCAATAGAGCATACAGCATGTGACTCTTGATCTCGATTTGAGCCCCATGTTGGGTGGAGAGATTACTTAAAAATAAAATAATTAAAAATAAAAAAAATAAATAAAAATTTTACATAAATAGGGGTCCCTGGCTGGCTCAGTCAGTAGGGCATGCAACTCTTGATCTTGGGGTTGTGAGTTCAAGTCCCATGTTTGGAGTAGAGATTACTTAAAAATAATAAAAACTTAAAAAGAATTTTTACATAAGTGGAATATTTTAGGGGTAATTCTGCAGTTTTTTTTTCAGCATTATGTTGAGATCAAATGTTTATTTTTATTTTTTTTTAAGATTTTATTTATTTATTTGAGAGAGAGAATGAGAGAGAGAGAGCACAAGAGGGGGTCAGGTCAGAGGGAGAAGCAGACTCCCTGCTGAGCGGGGAGCCTGATGTGGGACTCGATCCCGGGACTCCAGGATCATGACCTGAGCCGAAGGCAGTCGCTTAACCAACTGAGCCACCCAGGCGCCCAAGATCGAATGTTTAAATAAATAGATCTAGTTCATCCATTTTTGAATGCTGCATAGCAATAAATCTTAAGATTATAGTACATTGTATTTAGTAATTTCCTTTTTATGAGCATTTAAATTGTTTTTGTGTTTTTCTCTAATAAAGATACATGTATGAGAATTTTTCTAAGGTATGATGAGAAGTGAAATTGCTAGGTGTATTACTTATCTATTGCTGCATAACAAATTACCCAAAATTTAGTGACTTAAAGCAACAAATATTTGTTGTCTAAGTTTCTGTGGATCAGGAATCAAGGTGTGTGCTACCCTGTGACCCAGCAATTGCACTACTAGGTATTTACCCCAAAGATACAAATGTAATGATCCAAAGGGCACTGCACCCCAATGTTTATAGCAGCAATGTCCACAACAGACAAACTATGGAAAGAGCCCAGATGTCCATCAACAGATGAATGGATAAAGAAGATGTGGTATATATATACAATGGAATACTACTCAGCCTTCAAAAAATGAAATCTTGCCAGTTGCAATGATGTGGATGGAACTAGAGGGTATTATGCTAAGCTAAATGAGTCAATCAGAGAAAGACAATTATCATATGATCTTATATGTGGAATTTAAGAAACAAAACAGGGGCGCCTGGATGGCTCAGCTGGTTAAGCGTCTGCCTTTGGCTCAGGTAATGATCCCGGAGTCCCAGGATCCAGCCCCACGTTGGGCGTTCTGCTCAGTGGGGAGTCTGGTTCTCCCTTTGCCCCCACCCTGCTCTTGCTCTTTCTCACTCTCTCTCAAATAAATAAGTAAAATATTTGAAAAAAGATAAGAAACCAAACAGAGGATCTTAGGGGAATGGATGGAAAAATGAAACAAGATGAAATCAGAGAGGGAGACAAACTATAAGAGACTCTTAATCATAGGAAACAAACTGAGGATTGCTGGAGGGGAGGGAGATGGGGTAGCTGGGTGATGGACATTAAGGAGGGCACGTGATGTAATGAGCACTGGGTGTTACATGCAACTGATGAATCACTGACCTCTACCTCTGAAACTAATAATACACTATATGTTAATTAACTGAAAAAAAGTTCACATTATTTGAATGTGAAAAAAAGGAAAAGGAATCAAAGTGTGTCTCTCACAGGTTGCAGTCAGGTTGTTAGCTAGAGTTTTGGTTTCCTCTGAAGATTCAATTGGGGGAGGATCTGCTTCCAAGTTCTCTTGTGTGGTTATTGGCAGGTTTCAGTTCCTCATGGGTTGATTGACTGAGGGCCTTAGTTCTTTGCTAGCTTGTTTCTGGAGGCGTTTTTCAGTTCCTTGCCTTGTGGGACTCACCACAGAGCAGTTTTAAAACACCACAACTGGCTTCCATGACAGTGAAGAAGATGGAAGCCAGAGTCTGTAACCTAATTTTGGAAATGACATCCCATCACCTTTGCCATATTCTTTTTATTAGAAGTAAATCACCAGGTCCAGCCTGTATTCAAAGAGTGGGGATTACACAAGGGCATGAATAAAGTTGTGTACCACACAGTCATAGTCATACTAGAATATTTAGCCCGAAAGAGGTGATCAAGGGAACATACGAGTTTTGTCTTACATTTGGAAGGCTTATATAAAGAGGAGACAGTAGATCTGCTTGCTTTTGGATCAGAGATTGAACTAAGAACGGTGTGTGTAAATTAAAATCTGTTGCCTTGGGGTGCCTGAGACTCGGTTGAGCATCTGACTCAGTTTCAGCTCAGGTCATGATCTCATGGGTTGTGAGATTGAGCCCTGTGTGGGGCTCCCCAGTCAGCAGGATGTCTTGAAGATTCTCTCCCTCTGCTCCTCCCCCTACTTGTGCACATGTGTGTGCTCGCTCAAATAAATAAATAAATAAATCTTTAAAAAAAATTAAAATTTGCTGCCTTGTGGGATAATGTACTCTGTTCTTGAACATATTCTGGCAGAGGCTGAGTGACCCCTTATAAAAAAGATTATAAAAAGGGTTCTTACATTAGGTTAGAAACCTAAGTATATGCTCTGTAAAGATTCTTTCTACTCTTAAGATTCTATAATTATAAATGAATGAGTTTTAAACTGTTAGTATTTGAATTGTCTGTTGGTTACTGATCAGGGAGAAGGGTATAAATATACATGGGTATTTGCACATAGGAGGTTTGATTTAGAAGACCCAGGCTTAAGTTAAGAGGAGAGCTATAAATTTATACTTTTAAAGATTATTTATTTATTTATTCATGAGAGTCAGAGAGAGAGAGTGAGGCAGAGGCAGGGGGAGAAACAGGCTTCCCGGTGAGCAGGGAGCCTGATGCGGGACTTGATCCCAGGATCCCGGGATCATGACCTGAGCTGAAGGCAGACGCTTAACCATCTGAGCCACCCAAGTGCCCTAAATTTACACTTTTAATTACTGAAAAAAAATCAGTGTTCATATCCTATTTTTATTTTATATTTCTTTGGCTACCCTACAATGTTTACTAATATAATTCTTATTTTAAAATGTTGGAAGTGACTCAATTTTTTTCTTCCAGCAAAAAACAAATAAGGAAAGAATAAGAAGTAAATGCCCTATAATATTCCTGCCCAAAGATTATATTAACTATATTAATATCATGGTATAATGACATATAATCTCTCTGACCTTTTAATTTAATACACACACACACGTTATTGGTGGTAATACATTCTGTAACATCATTGTGAACACTGAATTAATGAATACTGAATTATTGCTCCTAGAGGAAATACAGGATTAGGTTCCTATGTGCCTCTGGTTACATTTTCATTAACTGATTAATACCTAAACTCATTTTATGTGTGTTTTTTAAAGACACCTTATTTATTTATTTATTTTTATTTTTTTGAAGTGTCTTTTTTAAAAAATTAATTAATTAATTTATTTTTGAGAGAGAGAGAGCACGAGAGTACCCATGGTGGGGGGAAGGGCAGAGGGAGAAGCAGGCTTCTCTCTGAGAAGGGAGCCCAATGTGGGACTTGATCCCAGGACCCTGGGATCATGACCTGAGCCAAAGGCAGATGCTTAACCAACTGAGGCACACAGGTGCCCTAAAGACACCCTATTTAATATATATATAATTAATTCATTTACATTGAACTCAAAACAAACAGTCCTATAATTTATGCTTGAACGAATGTATATAACATGTATTTTCTCCAGAAGGCACATCACAGCCTTCTTGCACTTAGAAATACTGGATAGCACTTTAGCTCTATACTTGGGGGTCATTTTAAACAGTGAAATCACCAACCAAGAGCACAAAAATACGAAAAATATGACACCATACCACAAAAAGGAACCTTTTTATAGTATGAAAGCTGAAACAAGAAGGCCAAGCATTGCCTAGTTTGACCTTGGTTGGGAATGTGCATGTCAGGCAACTCAAAATTTTTACCATTCTGTACATTCACATGTCCATGATTGACCAAAGAAGTGCTGCAAATATTGATTTTTTGAGTTACAAATATATTTTGATCAGTAGGCAAATTTTCAGATATGGAATCCATGAATAATGAGGATTGACCCTGTGTGTGTGTGTGTGTGTGTGTGTGTGTGTTTGTATACATCGTGGCTTTTGTTTTCCATTTTGTTTAATTTTATAAGAATGAAATAATTTTGAAAGTACTGTTATAATTTACTCCTTTCACCTAACATCCTAATCATTCATTCAACAAGTATTTATGTCTTGCCCACTGTGTATAGACTCTGGAGATTCTATAGCAAACAAAATTGACCAAGTGTCTGCCTTAGGGAGCTTACATTCTAATAGAGAAGGTAGATATAATATCTGGTACTGTTAAGTACAACAACAACAAAATAAAGCAAGGTAAGGAGATAGGGTGGCAAGTGGTCATTTTAGTTTTAAAAAAATTATTTTTTCATTGAAGTATAGTTGAAACAGGTGGTAATTTTAGATGAAGGGAAGTCCCTTTGAGGAGGGTAACATTTAATAGAGACCTGAATGAAATGAAGGTTCAGACTATACACATAGCTAGGGAATAGACATTCAGTGGAGAGAGATTAGCAAGTGAAGAAGACTTGAGATGGGCAGTTGCTTGGAATCTTTGAAAAATGAAGGGCAAAGAGCAGTAAAGATGAAATTATTAAGAGAAGTAGAAGCTGGATCATAAGGTAAGGAATCTAGATTTTATTCAGAATGTATTGGGAAGACATTGGAGTGTTTTATATGCATAATAACATGAATTTATTAGAAGATCACCAACAATAATCTTATTAAAGATTATTCTGGTTGCTGTGTGGAGTGACTGACTGTGATGGAAGCATGGGGACCAAATAGAAGGCTATTGTAGTATTATTCTAGGCAGTAGAGAGGATGGCTTTGTCTAGGATGGTAACGGTGGAGGTGGTAAGAGGGGATATGTTTTGATAGTAGCACCTGTAAGATTTGCTGATGGATTGGTGAGCTCTTAGGGAAAGAAGGAAGTCAAGCATGGCTCCAACTTTGGCCAGAACAAGTGAGTGAATGGTAGTACTATTTACTGAGATAGGGAAGAGTGCGGAGGAGCTGACTGGGGTGTATTTGGTGAGAGTTAAGATTTTTTCTTTTGGACATGTTAGGTTTGAGACAACCAAGACAACCAAGTGGTAATGTTCAGTAGGAAGTTGAATGTACAAGTCTGGACCTCAGGGGAAGAGAATGGATCTGGAGAACACATGATGTTTATGTGTTCATGTCAGTAAATATTCATCTACAACATAATTTTTTCATGACTGAGTCATGCTTGTTCAACTATAGACCCCGACAGTTAAAACTAGAAATAGATAAGCCCACTTAATTCATGTCCTAACTATAACCCATTGTGTTTATTTCTTATGGCACTTTCTTAATGCATTGACAGAGATGTTTGCAATGACCAGAAAATTCCAATCACCAGACCAGGAAAGCCCTGATAGTAACAGAATGCCTAGAAGACCACACACCCCACCACATCCCCTTCCCTGCCCATGATCACCACTGAACACATACTGACCCCCACCCATAATCACATGCCCTCTGCCTGCTCTCTCGTGCTGCCTCACTGAACCTCTCCCTGTAAAACTCTAGGTATCTATCTTGCTGGCAGAGAAGTCGGTTGGTAAGGCTTGAGGCTGCCACCTCCCCCAGCTGCCAGCACTTGAAGTAAATCTCTCCCTTTCTCTTTTCCAAACCCTCATCTCTTGAGTTACTGACTTCTCTTGGGATGAGTTTATCCAAGTTTGTTCGGTAACGGTCTTGGGAAACCCATCCTGGAGCTGTGCTTTCAATTTGTCCAACCTGCTTGGGATTCCTCAGGATGGAACATTTGGCTACAGCAGCACTCTAGGGCTTACCTGTTTATTCCCTGAGTTAGTGGCTATGATAGATCATTCTGTAACATTCCATTGTATTTATATACGCTGTATTTTGTGATGAATAATTTTGTAAATCCATATTTTAAACTAATTCCTGTAGGGTATTTGCAATGTAGTTTTGACATTAATGAGAATTAGCTTAATTTGCACAAATTAAAGGCATTGTTACAAGACTTTCTGCATTTGAAATGCCAACCACAAGTTCAGGAGTCTCTAGGCCATCTGTATTTCTGACCAAATTCAGGAGTTCTGAGCCCCTCGGGTTTGATAATTCACTAGAACAACTCATAGAACTCAGGAAAGTGCTATAATTATGATTACAGTTTTATTATAGCAAAAGGTTACAAATTTGAACCAGCAAAAGGGAGAGTTGTACAGAGCAAGGTCTGGGAGGTTCCTAAAAGCAAAGCTTCTGTGTCCTCAGGATATGTCACCCTCCCAGCATGTCAATGTGTATTATCAACCAGAGAAGATCACCAACTCTGTGTTCAGAGTTTTTACTAGGGTTTCATTATGTAGACAGGAGTGATTGAATCATTGGCCATATGACTGAACTCTGTCTTCAACCTCTTTCTATTCCCCAGAGGTCAGGCTAATATCATGTGGCTCAGTGCACCAATCCTTTAATCACATGGTTGGTCTTTCTAAGATGGGCAGCCCCCATTTTGAAACTAGGGGCCCAGTGTCAGTCACTTGGTTAGCATAAACCCAGTGTGGCTGAAACAGCCCACCTTGAATAGCACAGACACTCCTACCATTTGGGAAATTCCAAAGGTCTAGAGGCTTACTCCCAGGAACCAGGCACAAAGACCAAATTCTTTATTATACAATAGTGTTAAAACCCAATTCAATTATTACTTCCTCTGGAAAGTCTTTATAGACTTTCCAAGGGCCTTTGTTCTTATCTCTGTTACAGTTTTTCTTTTTCCCCTCATTAGTGAACACTTTGAAGATCCCGATTTTAGTCATCTTTGTATCTCTAATATTAGCACTATATCTGGCTTATAGTAGTAAGTAGGCTCAGTAAGTATTTAATGAATTAAACTATTTAAGATATAGTTCATGAGATGAGAAGTTCCATATAGAATTCTCTTATTAGGATTTTAAAGATCAAATAGAATCAATAGTCTCACTTCATTCCTTCTTATTCCATTCATCACCATTTGCTCTACTTTAATATTTTTATACCTTTTTTATGTGGACATCAAATTTGCAAAAGAAAAAGAGATTTTGTTTTTTATAATAATATATCAACAGTATTTAAAGAGCAATATTTTCTAATGCATTTAAAATATACCAAATTTCTACTTACACAATTTATAGAGACTACATTATCATATAATGTAAGTATTATCATGCTGAATCTCAGAGAATCTTTGTTTCCTTCTTCTGATCTTAAGGATGAATAAGTTCTAATGTCCTCTAATTTGTCCTGTCTGTGCATAGGTACAGAGTACTTAATAAAAATGTAATATTCCCTAAACCAGTCTGTATTAAGATTTAATATCTATATCTATCTATCTTTCTATCTATCCATCTATATGTTATCCAAAATGTGTTTCTTGGTACAGTTTCCCACTCATCTTGATTCAGGGTGCTTTTAATTCTTTTTTTAAAATTTATTTTAATATATTTATTTTTTAAAGATTATTTATTTATTTATTTGACAGAGAGAGAGACAATGAGAGGGGGAACACAAGCAAGGGGAGTGGGAGAGGGAGAAGGAGGCTCCCTGCGGAACAGGGAGCCCGATGTGGGGCTCAATTCCAGGACCCTGGGATCATGACCTGAGCTGAAGGCAGACGCTTAACGACTGAGCCACCCAGGCGCCCCTGTTTATTGTTTGTTTTAAATAATGACAATTTAAAATAGTGACACCCACAAAACCAGTATCATTATTTAAAATGTTTAGTATAACCAGAACCCTGCTGAGAAATGTAAGATTATAAAATTCACAGAGTTTTTAATTCATTCATCAAATATTAATTAAACATCTAAAATATTCTAGGTACAACATTAAGCCCTGGGGACTCAAAGATTAATACAGCATGATACCTAACCTTAAGAAGCTTACAGCTTTGGGCGCCTGGGTGGCTCAGTCGCTTACAGCTTTTGGGGCAAGACACAACATTCATCAGATCACTAACAATGTATGGAGGTTAAGTTAGAGATTAATGCAATGCTATGGGGTGCTTACCAGGAGTGTGAGTTTAGCTTGGAGGCCTTCCTGGAGTGGGGTGGTGTCATGTGAAGGTGGGCATACATGCTTTGCAAACTATAAATATTATGCAAATAGAGGCAAGTATTATTGATACACAGTTAAAATAGTCTGAAGTGAAAAATGATTACTCATTTTTGCTAAGACTCATACTGCTCTTTCCTTGAATGGAGCTGCTGAAATACTACCTAGTGACTTGTGTTAAGGGAATGTCCAGAAAAAACAAAAACAAAAAAATTACTGGTGCATTTTACATAGAATTTAACTTTTAAATCATGTGGCCCAGTGCTATACACTGTAGATATTAAATAATGTATATTCAGTGACAGTTACAAACTTGGTCATTGCTTCCAAATAGTATTAAGACCTTAATTCCATCAGGGTGCTTTTAGTTTTGCTTCCATCTGAAGGAGCAGCCTTCTGTAAGCCTTGCTTTTCCTCCTATACACTGGCAAAGGACAGTGGAGAAGCCAACACACAAAACTACTGTTTGTGCATGGCTAAAGGTGGTGGTGATTTTGTAGCATCCTGGACACTTCACATCCATGAAGTAGGAGTTGGGGCTGTGCATCAGGCACTTCTTGTGCTTACTCTTTTCCTCCTCTGCGGATGGGTGGAGGAGGTCCTCTCATGGGGAGGTTGTCACCACTGGAAAGCAAACAACAACAACAACAACAACAAAAAACTTAACATTTTTATAATTTTTATCTAGGCTAGTTCTTATGAGACAGCATTTCACTGGGATATATCCTTTTTGGAGTAGTAAAGACACTAGAAATTATTTGCGTGAGATTTATTTTTTCTCTGCTATACAAAATTTTTTAAAAAAATATTTATTTATTTGAGAGAGAGACAGAGCATGTGCGGGGTGAGGGGCAGATGGAGAAGCAGACTCCCCGCTGAGCAGGGAGCCCTATGTGGGGCTTGATCCCAGGACCCTGAGATTATGACCTGAGCCAAAGGCAGATGCTTAACCATCTGAGCCACCCAGGCACCCCTGTTACACAATTTTTCATTTGCATGAGATTTTAAAAAATGCACTGCTGATTTTTATTAAGTGTCTATCCTTTTTTCATAAGCTTTAAAACACGTTTTGTTTTTTAGAACAGTTTTAGATTACCGAAAAATAGAGATGATAGTACAGAGTTCTATATATACTTCCTCATCCAGTTTTCATTATTATTAACATATTAGAGTAGATTTATTTCAGTTAATGAATCAATATTGATACGTTATTATTAACCACTTCAAATTTTTATCTAATGTCTTTTCTTTGTCCAGGGTCCCATCCAGGACACCACATTAATTTAGTAGTCATGTCTACTTAGGCTCTCTTGGCTGTCACAGACTTTCCTTGTTTTTGATGACCTTGATAGTTTTGAGGAGTCAAGTATTTTTAGGATGCTTCTCTTTTGGAATTTGTCTGATGTTGTTCTCATAATTATACTGAGGTTGTGGTTTTTGGGTGTGTTAACCTTAAAATAAAACAGCCTTACCAGCAAACAGTTTATTTTACCAGCAAAAATAGGTTTATTTGGGAATAACAGAATTGCAAAGCCATAAGCAAATCTCACAAAGGAGAGGAACATTATTTTATGGAGAAAGAGGAAGTTGGGAGGAGTTGTTTTGAACAAAAGTCCATTGGAGAAAAGCAAGAGTAGGGTGATTTTTCATTGCCTGAGTTGCAGAGTTAGTAGATTTTTTATATGAGATGCAATGTACATCTTTCTCTGTTGGGACCTGTAGTTGATGATTCTTTTCCAGTGATGATTCTTCAGTTGGATTTGTCATTCACAATTCCTCCTGTAATTGATATTGAGTGGTACAGCTCTGCCTTCCAGCCTCCCCTTCTAGCATCCAGATCCACTTTAATGAGGTTTCCCTTTTTTAATTTTCACAGGTGGAAGATCACAGAGATACAGTGCTATTCTTATCACATCATATCAAGGGTATATATTATCGACGTGATTTATCATTGTTGATAATGACCTTAATCACCTGGCTGAGGTTGACAGGTTTCTCCACTGAAGTTAGTCTCCCCCTTCCCATTTCCCATGCTGTACTTTTTTTTTAAGAGAGAGTGAGAATGTGGGGGAGGGAGAGAGAGAATACTAAGCTGGCTCCATGCCCAGTGCAGAGCCTGACCGGAGGCGTGCTGTCACGACCCTGAGATCATGACCTGAGCTGAATCAGGAGTTGGGTGCTTAAGTGACTGAGCTATCCAGGTGCCCCTCCATGCTGTAGTTTTTGAAGGGAGGTCTCCATGCACTTAAGGAGTGGGATTTATGGTCCCCATCCTTGCAGGTGGAGTATCTATATAAATTATTTGGAATTCTTCTGCAAGGGAAATTTGTTCTTCTCCATTTGTTTGTTTAATCATTTCCTTAGTATCAGTATAAACTCAGAGATATTTATTTTGTACTTTAGGTTATAATCACATTTGGCTTTTGGAAGCTCATTCAGTTAGTCTCCTGTGTCCCTTTGATATACCTCTGTAAATTTAGGATCTTTTTGTTTTTAGCATTTCCTTAGTTTCTGACATTACAAGATGCTCAGCTCATCTTGTGTATTTCCTGTCCCAGTCTTGGGATCAGCCATTTCTCCAAGAAACCTGGGTTTCTTTTGTTGGAGAGTGGTGTTAGAAACTAAGATCTTGTCTCTAGGTGTGCTTGTTACAACTGGGATTTCATTGATTCTAAGCATTCTCAGCTGACTGAATAAGTAAATATATGTATATATGCATACATACATATCTATAAATATTTCTAGATGTAACCATCTGTATTTTTACTAAGCTAAACACAAGTTCATATTCTAGCTCTAATCCCTTATCACATGGATCATTTTATTTAGCCTTTTCGTCCTGCTCATCTGTAATCTCCCATTCCAAAAGTGAGAAACCTTCTACCATCCACCATTCAGTTACCTAATTGTTCAGGTTCAGTAAACATGTATAGTGGTTTCAGAATTGTTAACCTGTACACCTGTGGGAAACAGCTTTATTAGCTAGAGTATAATGCTAATATGTGGTTCCCTGTGCTTTTAGTCTAACAGACTCCAGTGATTTCCAAATTATGTAGGTCAGTACCTTTATCCACTACCCTCTTCGGTATTGTTGTTTCATAGTTTTGTATATTTTTATTATGGCAAATTTCAAACATATACAAAAATAAGGAGACGAGTATAATGAACCACATGTACCCATCACCAGCCTCATGAAAATTATTAAAAACATAGTCAGTCGTGTTTTATCTGTACTCCCCCCTTACTCCCCCTAGTCAACATGTGATTATTTTGAAGTAAATCCCATGGTTATTTTGAAGTAAATCCTATATATATTATTTTCTCTGTAAATATTCCCAAATGAGACTTACCATAATTTAACCAGTCCCCTATTGACAGATAGTTTATATTTATTTATTTATCTAGCTAGTTAGCTAGCTATTTATTTTAAAAGGAGATCCTTTTTAAAAAGATTTTATTTATTTATTTGACAGAGAGAGACACAGCGAGAGAGGGAACATAGCAGGGGGAGTGGGAGAGAGAGAAGTGGGCTTCCTATGGAGCAGGGAGCCCAATGCGGGGCTCGATCCCAGGATCCTGGGATCATGACCTGAGCCGAAGGCAGACGCTTAACGACTGAGCCACCCAGGCACCCTGATAGTTTTTATTTATTACAAGTAGTGCAACTATAAATTTACATTTACATTTATCTTTGCAACTGCTGGGTAAATTTCTAGAAGTTGAATTGCTGAAACAGAGTTAGAAGCATTTAAAATTGAGAAATACTGCCAAATTTATTTTAATACCACCAAGAATAAATGAGAATTGTACCTTCATCTACACTGATTTTATCCAACTTTTAAATATTTGGCAATATGAGATCTGAAAAATGATATATGTATCTTCCTTTTGCATTTCTTTAATTATAAATGGATAGGACATTTTTCCTATCTTTAGTGGTCATCTGTTTTTTTCTGTGAACTGTACATTTAAATTCTTTGCTTGTTTAAGAAAAGGAAATAAGTTGTGACAAAGGTCTAATTTCCTTTCCTAAACCATTAATGCTGTGCTGTCATCTCTCTATTTTTCCTTATACCTAGTTCAGATCACCAACTCAGGAGTGGTATTTATGTCCCTTCAGTGAAGGTAAATAACTGCCCACTTTTTTTCTTCTGTCCTCTTTTCACCCACCAAAGATTCTTAGCTCTGTTTTCTGTGAATCCTGGATACCGTCAGATTGCTTATCAAACAGATGTGGGGTTTTTTTTTCAAGATTTTATTTATTTATTTGACAGAGAAAGAGATTGGGAGAGAGAGAGAGAGCACAAGCATGGGGAGCGTCAGGCAGAGGATGAGGGAGAAGCAGGCTCCCCACTGAGCAGAGAGAGCCCAGTGCTCTCTCCCCCAGGACCCGAGGGATCATGACCTGAGCTGAAGGCAGACACTTAACTACCTGAGCCACCCAGGTGCCCCTCAAACAGATGGTTTTAGGTCAGCTTCTGAGGGAGTACTCTAGGGAAATATGCCCAAGAAGCCACAGGAAGGATTTCTACAGACATGTGGGGGAATGTTTGTAATTGTTTAGCAAAGAATATGCCCAGAGAATATCACTTCGGCCTGCTTTGTTCATCTGTTCTGTCTTTCCACGCAAACATAAGACATGCACTCTGACTTTTGCTGCTGTGCCCTTTTGACGGTATTTTCAGCCTTATTTTTGTCAGAGTGAATTATCTGTCTCCATCTGCTTTGGACATAAGTGTAATCATAGTATTATTGTTGGTTTCTTGATTTAGGGAAATGGTGATTGCATTCTGTCCTGAATTAAATGACAACGTCAGAGTGTAAGAATGTACTGACAGACTGATTTTCTTTGCTTATGTATTCTTTAAAAACAACTGTTCAAAATCTCATACACACAGAAGTTGTTTGCCAAGCATTTGAAGCCATCTAGTTTACCAGGTGGCAGCTGCTGTTGTTTATTGGGACCTAATTTAAACCACAGACATGAAATAAAGAGTGTCCTTGTTTTTAAAAAGAGAAACTGTGATTTCTTAAAAAACAGCTTTGTTGAGATATAATTTACATACCAGACAAGTCACCCACTTAAAGTGTACAATTGAATGGTTTTTAATATATTCACTGAGTTGAAGAACCATCACCACAATCAATTTTAGAATATTTTTATAACCCTCAAAAGAAATGCTATGCCTGTTCTGGACATTTCATATAATTAGAATCATGCTGGTGGTCTTTTGTGATTGGCTACTTTCACGTAGCATACTTTCAAGGTTCATACATATTATAGCATATATCAGTACTTTATTCTGATGGCTTAATACTATTCCATTGTATGAATATACCATAATTTATCCATTCATAAGTTGGTATAAGTTTGGATTGTTTCCACTTTATTAAGAATAATGCCGTTATGCACATTTGTGTATAAGTTTTTGAACGAACATGTCTTAATTTCTCTTGGGTATATGGCTAGGAGTAGAATTGCTGGGTCATATTGTAATTCTATGTTTAATCTTTTAAGAATCTGCCAGACTCTTTTCTAAGGTGGCTGTACCATTTTACATTTCCACCGTAAGTGTAGGAGGTTTCAGATTTCTTCATATTCTTGCCAGCACTCATTATCTTTTTGATTATAGTCATCATAGTGAGTATGAAGAGGTATTTGAGAGAGAGTGAGCAAGAATGTGAGTTGGGGGAGGGGCAGAGGGAGAGGGAGGGAATCTCAAGCATACTCCCCACTGAGCATGGAGCCTGTCGCAGGGCTCGATCTCACCACCCTGATCATAAGCTGAGCTGAAACCAATCGTCGGACACTTAACCGACTGAGCCACCCAGGCACCTTGTGATTTTGATTTTGATTTTGTTGTTATTTAACTTGTGTTTAAAAACTATTATTAAAAATTATTAAAAAATACTTTTAAGTATACTTAAAATTATTATCATTATTAAAAAGTTTATTTTTTAGAAGAGTTTTAGGTTTATAGAAAAATTGAGCAGAGTGTAGAAAGAGTTCCTATTTGGTGCCCCTCCATAGTTTCTCCTATTATTAATTTTTTACATTAGTATAGTACACTTGTTACAATTAATGAACCAATATTGATATGTTGTTATTAACTGAAGTCCATAGTTTATTCAAATGTCTTCAGTTTTTACCTAATATCTTTTTTCAGTTCCAAGTTCCTATCTAAAATTCCACATTACAGGGGTGCCTGGGTGGTGCAGTTGGCTAAGTGTTGGACTCTTGGTTTTGGCTCAGGTTGTGATCTCAGTGTCATGAGATGGAGCCTTGCATCGGGCTCTGCACTTGGCGTGCAGTTTGTTTGGGATTCTCTCTTCCTCTGCCCCTCCTGCTTGTGCACTCTCTCTCTCAAATAATCTTTTAAAAAAAAAATTCCACATTACATTACTTGTCAGTTCTTTCTGGCTCCTCTTAGCTATAATGGTTTTGCATACTTTGATGTTTTTGATGATCTTGACAGTTATGAGGAGTACTGGTCAAGTATTTTGTAAGATGCCCCTCTGTTGGAATTTGTCTCATATTTTTTCATGATTGGACTGGGGTCGAGGTTTTTGAGTAGAAGATCACAGAGATACAGCGTCATTCTCATCATATCATATCAAGGGTATGTATTATTGATGTGATTTATCATTGTTGATACTGAGCTTGATCACCTGGCTAAGGCACTGGTTATCAGGTTTCTCCAGTGTAAAGTCACTCCTGTCTCTTTCCATCCTCTGTTGTTGAGCAGTTTTTCATGGCATTATCCATTTATATATCTTCTTTGGAGAAATATCTATTCAGATTCTTTTTAAATTGGGGTTTTAAAAGTTACCCATTTAGAATTTAGATTGTTTTTATTATTCAGTTGTAAGAATTCTTTATATATTCTTTACATATCCTAAATACAAGTCCCTTATATGTAATTTGCAAATATTTATTCCCATTCTTTGGGTTGTCTTATTAATTTTGATGAAGTCAAATTTATCTATTTTTTCTTTTCTTTTTCTTTAATTTAATTTTTTAAAAATGTATTTATTTGACAGCGCAAGTAGGCAGAGCAGCAGTCAGAGGGAGAGGGAGAAGCAGGCTCTCCACTGAGCAGGGAGCCTGACGGGGGGCTCGATTCCAGGACCCTGAGATCATGACCTGAGCTGAAGGCAGCTGCTTAATCGACTGAGCCACCCAGGCGCCCCTCTATTTTTCTTTTACTGCTTATGTCATGTCTAAGACTTTGCCTAACTCAACGTCATAAAGATAGATGCTTATATTTTCTTCTAAAAGTTTTATAGTTTTATTTCATTCCTTTGGATATTTGAGACCCCATTGTGAGTTAATTTTTACATGTGGTGTGCCACAGGATTCCAACTTCATTTTCTTGCATATGGATATCCAGTTGCCTCAATGCCATTTGTTAATGAGACTATTCTTTCCCCATTGAATTGTCCTGGCACAACCATTTGATATTTAAGGTTCAGTTGAACATAGGGAAAAATTTAGTGTGTACATCTTAACACATTATCAGTAACTCTACCCAAAATCAGTTGAAGTTTGCTGAAGTATGGCAGAAGTCTCAGAGGCTTTCATAACTGTTATGACCAAAAATAATTCAGGAAACAATATTGCCAAAAATATAAATTACTCTGCTGACATCTTACCACAACTGTAGACTCAATTTGGTTCCTTTTTTTCTTTTCCTTTTATTCGAGTATACTTGACACACAATGTTATATTAGTTTCAGGTGTACAACTTAGTGATTTAACAAGTTTTCACCACAAGTGTAGCTACCATCTGTCCTATTACATCAATATTACAATATCATTGGCTGTATTCCTTATGCTGTGCTTTTTATTGACTTATTTATTCCATAACTGGAAGCCTCCCTCTTCCCTTCACCCATTTTGCCCCACTCCCAGCAACCATCAGTTTGTTCTCTGTATTTATAGGTCCGATTCTGCTTTTCATTTGTTTATTCTTTTTTTTTTTTTTAGATTCTACTTATGAGTGGAATCATATGGTATTTGTCTTTTTCAGCTTGACTTATTTCATTTAGCACAATAGTGTCTAGGTCCATCCATTTTGTCTCACATGGCACAATCTCATTCTTTTTTATGGCTGTGTAATATTCCATTGCATACACACCACATTTTCCTTATCCATTCATCTACTGATGGACACAGGCTGCTTCCGTATATTGGCTATTGTAAAAAATGCTGCAATAAACATAGGGGTGCATATATCTTTTCAAATTAGGCTTTTTGTTTTCTTTGGGTAAATATGCAATAGTGGAATTAAGATTCTCTCTCTCCCTCTCCCTCTGTCCCTCCCCCCTCCCTGTCTCTCTCTCCCCCCCACTCTCTTTCTCCCCCCTCTCTAAAAACAAATGAATAAATAAAAGGGAATGACAGATTTATTTTTTTTACTTTCTGTGAGACTAGATTTTGATGATCCTACAGTGTACTTGAGAGATATTTCACATTCTTACTGCTTTCTAGGAGCTTTCAGTCTAATTTAAGAAAATTTAAGCCCTTGTTCTAGAGATATGTTGGCTAATATTCATAATAATAATGCTATTTGAAGTAATTTTTAGGATGCAAGATGTAATTTAATATATGAATTTAAATGATGATGATATTGGAGTAGTGGAAACCCAAATAAATGGTCTCTGACTGCCTTTCCTCTTTTGTTTTTATTTTTTGGTTTTTTGTTTGTTTGTTTTTGAGAGAAAGAGAGCATGTGCATGAGCAGGGGTTGGGAGGGGTAGAGGGAGAGGGAGAGAGAGAATCCCAAGCAGGCTCCACACCCAGCACTGGCTGGAGCCCACAGTGACCCCAGCTGAAATTAAGAGAATGACGCTTCCCCAGTGCCCCTTTCCTCTTTTTTTAAGAGTCCATTTGTGTGAGAAATACACAAGTTTTCTTGGATGGTTTTACTGCATAGGCCTGTGCTTAACAGCCAAAGTTTCTCCACAATGTGCCCTTAGAATCAGTTTTTTTTTTCCTTTTTTCTCTTTGTCTACAATATACCTCTTCTCAGTAATATGTATTTAAGTGAAATGATCGGATATTTAAGGTAAACACACTATTTATCAACACTGTGAATAAACTCAGAATAAAAACTAGATACAAATTAGCTGTATAGTTTTTCTTGTTTTTCATGGACTTTCCAGTATATTCTCCCTTAGAATATAGAGTCAAAAAGCTAGAATAGTTTTGGGGGATTCCTTGTTGACTAAGATCAATCTGTATCTTAGTTTCATTTTCTAAAACTCCAGTCTTACAGCTCTGAATTAAGCTCTTTTTTTTTTTTTTTTTCCTGTGAGCTATAACCCAGGGATCAAATGCTACTGTTTCTATGGGCTTCCACTTGATACAAAGCAGTCTCTACCCTGTTCCTCCTTACCTCAATCCTCCACAGTTTATTTAAAAGTCCAAAGACTTCCTCCCTACCCTCTGGAGTGCTAGAACCAAGAGGCTTTTATTTTCCAGTTTGGCTCCTACTCATCAGCTCTTGCTTTTACTGCCAACATCAGCATTATCATTAGCATCTCAGAAATAAAAACCAACAAAAATTGTTTTGCTTTGGGGTTACTCCAGGAGGGAGTCACCTTGGTTTTTCTCAGAGAAATTCTGTTTCTCTTTTATGACTTTAAGAGAATCAGAATGTTCTTTCATTAAATTGAACATTCTGCTGTGCCCTACCTCGCTTGCTAGTGGAGACCAATTATGAAAGGTTGTGGTATCAGACCAAGTAGGGACTTTTTAGCCTGTGTTCTTCCATTAAACCTGCCCCCACTCCCCATTTCTCTTGATTGCCTTATTCAAGTCTTAGAGGTAATTTCTCCCTGCTAATGATATTTATATATTTTTTTCTGAGGTCTTTGTCTCTTATGGTCAAAAGAAGGCTATTATATGTAATACTCCTTGCATAGTATTTGAACAATATGATGAGTTTTGTTAAAGTACAATTTTAAAAAGTACTGTTGTAACCAGTCATCCAGCTTTAGGATCCCAGGACATTTAAAAAAAATACATAAATAAACATGACTTCTGAAACCATATATATCACTTTCCCTCTTGACCTAGCAGTCATGCTCACAAAAACTCTCCTACGTGCAGTTTGACACTTATATAGCAGACATCTGTAGTTACTCTATTTTAGGTGGAGAGGCCCAGTGGTTGATGCAGGGTTGTCTCTATGTGAGACAGAATCTACTGTGCAGTCTTGAAAAGGAAATAAGAAATGTCAAGAAATAGGGGCATCTGTGTGGCTCAGTTGGTCAAGTGTCCAACTCTTGATCACAGCTCAGGTCTCAATCTCACAGTTGTGAGTTCAAGCCCCACTGGTCCAAGAAATAGTTATATACAAGGTGGATTATGATTATATAGAAGAGTTTTACATGAAGTATTTTCTGAGGGGCTTCAAAACAGATTACAATCTGTTAGGGTGAGATTTTCCTGTGGATCACCTCCCTTGCCTGGCTAATATATGAAAAGTCATTTATGTAGTTACATTGTAGCCAGGGTTGAAGATCTGTAACTCTTCCCCAATTACTCTAGTTTTATTTGATTAGCCCTACAACAAATGTATAACCATCACTGAAAGACTTGATTACAGAGCTTGACCTTGATATTTGTACATTCTTTTTTTTGCATTTAGCACTGATCAATAGAAATCCTGTATTTCACACTTTGGAATGACATCTCCACCCCCACCTACCACTAGGAGACCTGAGTTAGAATGCTAATGGTTAGCAAAAGAAAAGCAGTAGTATCTTATTTATTTATTTATTTTAATTTGGGCACTCTTACTGTTGTGAAAGGAGTACTTTACTTAATTAGTTTTGGGCAGTGCCTGAATCTGTTCAATTTTACCAATAAATCTTAATTAAATCTCATATTTTCTCTCACAACCTGTAGAAATACAACAGACCTTCATATTTGGCAGGGTTTCTGCTGATGAGTTTTTAAAATCAGTATGCTTATAAAACAACTCCTTTCAATAAAGTTGTTTTTTAACTGGGTGTAATACATAGAAGGGTGTGTGTTGGTCCTCTGGGGCCTTTGTGCCCTGCTTGCAAATGTAAGTTCTGGCCTGACTGATCACATGTTTGGAGTCAGGACTCTGCCGGCTGTTTGTTCTTGGTGATACAACTTGGCTTCTTCCCTGAGAGAGGGGTGGAGATCTTTCACTGTCCTTGCCTTTGGTTTTGGGAACCTTTGAGATCCCAAGCATTTTAGAATTGATTCTTGAATTCAAAAGCTCAGTTCACACAATAACTTTCTTGAAGAGTGTGTCTTGTTTAAGGAGGTGTTTTGCCTATTAAAGTGATATAATTTAAGTCAGACAGTCTTGGAATTCTGAGTTAAGGAATCAAACAATGACATTGTTTTGGTTATTCTCTAAAGTACTATGAATGTGTCTTCTAGTGCTCCTTTTGAGTGTAGTGCAAAGGACTGTTTTTTAGGGCTGGCCCTCTGTTTGGAAGCAGCTGCTGCTCTGCAGACTTCATTGTTACATTGCTGACCTTTGTCATCAGGAATGCCCCTAGAGAAAACGGCCTCCTAATTGTTTTTCTTAAGCCTCTATGAAGTTTGTGATATGTCCTTTCAACTTACTTTTGGTTACTTTCTTAAGTTTACTTTGTTTACATTTATTTGGAGGCCCCATCTTTTTAGCTTTATCATGAATTGTCAGTTCTGAGTTCCTGGTAGGTGGTAAAAAAGAATTGCCCTTTCCCTGTTGTCCTGTTCTGCAGGAAGCCTTTGTGGTTTAGATTCACAGTTTCCCATTGTTGCTAGCTGCAGTTGTCTCCTCCCTCTTGTACCCTTCCCTCCCCACAACTCAGGCTCTTCCCTTGGCCCTCCTCATTCCTGGATCCCTTGCCCCACAAATGCCCTTGGGATTGCTGGAGTTTGAACGTGCTGTCTGGTAAGTACTGTCCTTGTGGCAAAACTGCAAGTGGATGGAGGGATTTCGTCTTTGTGTCTGGTCAGTCTTTCTGAAGTGTTGCTTTTAATAGCAAAAGTTTAAACTTTGAAATTGAGGTTGTAAGACTCTTAACTTTGTGGAGGGCTCTGTCATACGACTGTTGTTTTTGCTCTACTCTCCTGTTTCAATTATTAAGGCTTTGGAAATTTGATTTTTATTATTGGTTTAAAAAAACATTCTTACAGATTTTCTTGAGCTCATTAACATTAAAGCAAATGTTATGGGTTTAATATTTTAAATTTCCTTCAAATGGAAGTATATTTGTGATGTTTTTCTATTTATTTTCAGTATTAACATGCTGATAAAAGTAATAATGAAGAAAAGATCTATTTTGTGGCTAAACTGGAAAGTAGCATTTGCTTCTAAAATCAGAATGATTATTTTTCCTCTCAGCAGAATGTTTTTGGCAAAATTCATTAAGATTTTAGTAATATGTTCTTAATTCTGGGAAATGGTTTGCTGAGTACTTCAGGATAACAGATGCTTCTGGGAATTATTTTTGGGGAAGTTAGATTTGTTCATTAGCTCCTGCTCCCTTGAGGTATGACATCTATAATGCTTTTGAAAGTAAAATATTTAATATTTAGTGTTCAGATTGAGTCAAATATCACCTTGATAATGGACTTTTTTATTTCTTTGGATTGTATGTTTTGATCCTCAACTAAGAAGCTGTACGTGTGCACACCTTTGCTTCTCCAAAAATATTGCTAATTAAAGTCATTTTTATGGTAGACAGTATGAGGGAAAACTTGTTCGTGGGATGTAATTGCTGTTCAATTGAGTCATTTATTCAAGTGATAGTTGCACTTATACAATAATGACTTCCTGAGTTTCTGTGATGTGGCAGGTGCTAGTTTCTGTGCTAAGTACTTTGCATTTACTTCTAATTCCCAGTACAACCCTGCCACAATAGGTAGCATTATCCCACTGGGATAATCCTCCCATCCAGTACTTACCAGACTGGGAAGCAGTCATGCATGGGCAGAAGGAACATGGATTTTTATTTTCTGCAAAATGAGAATAATCCCTATTTGGCAGATTAGTTGTGGGAATTAAAGGACATACCATGTGTATGGTGCCTAGCTCAGAGTTGGTGTTCTTTAAGTGGTGACTGCTATTACAATTTTATAGCTAAATAACTTGCTGAAGGTCTCTCAGTTTTGAGTATTAGAGCTAGGATTTGAACTGGCTCAAAACCTGGAGTCTGGTAGCCTGTTTTTGTTTGAGTATTGTGAAGGCTTTTAGAGTAGATTTCAGGGGATCCCTGCCCATTCCTCCATCTCCTGCCCCCATAGAGTTGGGGTTCTTTATAGATGCCGTTCTTTTCTTGGTATCTGTCACCTTCCCAGTCATGTGCTTATTAGTCTCTCATACTGGAGTTGCTTGTGCCATTCAGTACCAGTGTTCTCCTAGCAGTAATGAGTGCAGTCAGTGGCTTCCCTTCCTATTTTCCTCTTGTTGATAGAGCCATCATGGCTTCATAATTGTTTGTGCTGAAAGAATTTGGGTAGTGGTGTATTTATAATGATTCATAAATACTGCGTAGTTGCAATCAAGCACTTAACTTAAGAAACCTTAGGGGCTTAAAAAATTAAGGGAAAAAAATCTCTAGCTCTAAGTTATTGAGCCAGAGGATAATATAGAGCAACTTCATGCAACTCATAATTATCATTTTGCCTAATATAGTTGTCATTTTGGGGCCTAATTTAATTGCTGTGGATTCTCTTTCCTTTAACCCCTGCTGTTACTAGTTTGGTGCTATTAGCAGTGTGTTTGAGAAGGAACATTGTGTTAGTCCTTCTGGCCATAAAGTAGAGTATCTTTGTTCCACAGACCTTTTGGAAACAGAACGTGTGATTTAGGTATGATATGATTTAGACAGTAGATTCAGGGAAGAGACAGAAAGATGATTTATCATACTTATAACTGAGTTAATCTCTAAACTGAAAAATGTGTTTCACAAAGCTTAGTTATTCATTTATTCTTTTATTTAACAAGTATTGAGCATCTTTTGAGTGTAAGACAGTGTAACTTTCTATATTGTATTCTAATAAAGTACAGATATACTGGTTAAGTACTGATTAATGAAGTTCCTGGGAGGGAGGCAATATGTCCCAATTGGTAAGGAGCTGTATTTAGACAATTCTTTGGGAAACGATTTATTATAAATAACTACTCCTTCCTAATAGGGTGTGACTATCATTAGTCTCTATTTCTGTAAGTTGCCAGCAGAATGGCTTTTTCTTTTTTTTTAATTTTTTTACTGTTATGTTAATCACCATACATTACATCATTAGTTTTTGATGTAGTGTTCCATGATTCATTGTTTGTGCATAACACCCAGTGCTCCATGCAGAATGTGCCCTCTTTAATACCCATCACCAGGCTAACCCATCCCCCCACCCCCTCCCCTCTAGAACCCTCAGTTTGTTTTTCAGAGTCCATTGTCTCTCATGGTTCGTCTCCCCCTCCGACTTACTCCCCTTCATTCTTCCCCTCCTGCTATCTTCTTTTTCTTTTTTCTTAACATATGTTGCATTATTTGTTTCAGAAGTACAGATCTGTGATTCAACAGTCTTGCACAATTCACAGCGCTCACCATAGCACATACCCTCCCCAATGCCTATCACCCAGCCACCCCATCCCTCCCACCCCCCACCACTCCAGCAACACTCAGTTTGTTTCCTGAGATTAAGAATTCCTCATATCAGTGAGGTCATATGATACATGTCTTTCTCTGATTGACTTATTTCACTCAGCATAACACCCTCCAGTTCCATCCACGTCGTTGCAAATGGCAAGATCTCATTCCTTTTGATGACTGCATAATATTCCATTGTGTATATATACCACATCGTCTTTATCCATTCATCTGTCTATGGACATCTTGGCTCTTTCCACAGTTTGGCTATTGTGGACAGTGCTGCTATAAACATTGGGGTGCACGTACCCCTTTGGATCCCTACATTTGTATCTTTGTGGTAAATACCCAGTAGTGCAATTGCTGGATCGTATGGTAGCTCTATTTTCAACTGTTTGAGGAACCTCCATACTGTTTTCCAGAGTGGTTGCACCAACTTGCATTCCCACCAACAGGGTAGGAGGGTTCCCCTTTCTCCGCATCCCCGCCAACATCTGTCGTTTCCTGACTTGTTAATTTTAGCCATTCTGACTGGTGTGAGGTGGTATCTCATTGAGGTTTTGATTTGGATTTCCCTGATGCCGAGCAATGTTGAGCACTTTTTCATATGTCTGTTGGCCATTTGGATGTCTTCTTTGGAAAAATGTCTGTTCATGTCTTCTGCCCATTTCTTGATTGGATTATTTGTTCTTTGGGTGTTGAGTTTGATAAGTTCTTTATAGATTTTGGATCCTAGCCCTTTATCTGATAGGTCATTTGCAAATATTTTCTCCCATTCTGTCGGTTGTCTTTTGGTTTTGTGAACTGTTTCTTGTGCTGTGCAAAAGCTTTTTATCTTGATGAAATCCCAGTAGTTCATTTTTGCCCTTGCTTCCCTTGCCTTTGGCGATGTTTCTAGGAAGAAGTTTCTGTGGCTGAAGTCGAAGAGGTTGCTACCTGTGTTCTCCTTTAGGATTTTGATGGACTCCTGTCTCACGTTTAGGTCTTTCAACCATTTGGAGTCTATTTTTGTGTGTGGTGTAAGGAAATGGTCCAGTTTCATTCTTCTGCATGTAGCTGTCCAATTTTCCCAACACCATTTGTTGAAGAGACTGTCTTTTTTCCATTGGACATTCTTTCCTGCTTTGTCAAAGATGAGTTGACCATAGCGTTGAGGGTCCCTTTCTGGGCTCTCGATTCTGTTCCATTGATCTATGTGTCTGTTTTTGTGCCAGTACCATACTGTCTTGATGATGACAGCTTTGTAATAGAGCTGGAAGTCTGGAATTGTGATACCGCCAGCTTTGCTTTTCTTTTTCAACATTCCTCTGGCTATTCGGGGTCTCTTCTGGTTCCATACAAATTTGAGGATTATTTGTTCCATTTCTTTGAAAAAAGTGGATGGTATTTTGATGGGGATTGCATTGAATGTGTAGATTGCTCTAGGTAACATTGACATCTTCACAATGTTTGTTCTTCCAATCCATGAGCATGGAACGTTTTTCCATTTCTTTGTGTCTTCCTCAATTTCTTTCATGAGTATTTTATAGTTTTCTGAGTATAGATCCTTTGCCTCTTTGGTTAAATTTATTCCTAGGTATCTCATGGTTTTGGGTGCAATTGTAAATGGGATCGACTCCTTGATTTGTCTCTCTTCTGTCTTGTTGTTGGTGTATAGGAATGCCACTGATTTCTGTGCATTGATTTTATATCCTGCTACTTTACTGAATTCCTGTATGAGTTCTAGCAGTTTTGGGGTGGAGTCTTTTGGGTTTTCCACATACAGTATCATATCATCTGCAAAGAGTGAGAGTTTGACTTCCTCTTTGCTGATTTGGATGCCTTTGATTTCTTTTTGTTGTCTGATTGCTGTGGCTAGGACTTCTAATACTATGTTGAATAGCAGTTGTGATAGTGGACATCGCTGCCGCGTTCCTGACCTTAGGGGAAAGCTCTCAGCTTTTCCCCATTGAGAATGATATTCGCTGTAGGTTTTTCATATGGCTTTTATGATATTGAGGTATGTACCCTCTATCCCTATACTCTGAAGAATTTTGATCAAGAAAGGATGCTGTACTTTGTCAAATGCCTTTTCAGCAGAATGGCTTTTTCAAACAGGTTTGCTGAGTGGAAAGGATTACTTGTATTAGGTGGGATTGGGAAGATGGGAGTGGGAAAGGAAGTAATATTCCTTTTTTTTTTAAGATTTTATTTATTTGACACAGAGAGAGAGCACAAGCAGGGGGTGAGTGGCAGGCAGAGGGAGAGGGAGAAGCAGGCTTCCTGCTGAGCAGGGAGCCCGATGTGGGACTCGATCCCAGGACCCCGGGATCATGACCTGAGCCGAAGGCAGACACTTAACCATATGAGCCACCCAGGCGCCGAAGGGAGTAATAGTCCTTATTGAGCAAAATGCTGGGCATATACACAGAACACGTCTTTTTTTGTGTTTTAAGGGATTAGCGGTAGATGAGGTTGGAAACTGTACATGGGTTAAGATTATAGAAGGCCATTTAAGGCCAAGGAGTTTTGACTGTATTTTGTCACTGAAGTTTTCTAAGCTAAACAGTGATTGAACAGAGTTTGCTTTTGGTAGTGTTTTATAGACAGAATTAGAAAGGTAAAAATAGTTTGGAAGTTATTACAGTAGTCTAGGTAAATTGTATTGAGAATATATTATTTTTAGATTACATTTGCCCTCATTTTGATATGGCTTTGGATTTGTGCTATCAATTACAGTTTAATGTCATAGAATTTTTACATTAAGTTTATGTGTGTGTGTTTGTGTAAGAGAGAAAGGAAGAAGGAAAGAGAGAGGTATAGGGATGGCCAATTATGATGATTTACTTTTTTTTAAACTGAACTCTATGCCCAATGTGGAGCTTGAACTCATGACCCTGAGATCAAGAGTTGCATGCTCTACCAACTGAGGCAGCCAGGCGCCCCCTCCAGCCATCATAGTCAGAGCTCCTATTTTGTACTGTCCCTAAGTATTTTGCCTGTATAATTTTGTTGAATACTCTCAACAGACCACATTTACTGTAGGTAGTAAATGATCTGAAAGTGATGGAGCAGGTTTGGAATGTAGATTCATCTTATTCTTTATCATCATCATCAAAGCATTTATGCCTCACTAATACCAGGTACTGGGCTAATTATACATGTATACATTATCCTCATAACAATCCCATGACTTAGGTGTTATTTATTAATCCCATTTTACTGATGAGGTACCTGAGACTTCAATAACTGAGTCAATAACTTGGTTATGATGTTGTTAGTTGTTAGATGGTGGAGTCCAGACCTGTTCTACCTTGCTAACCCTGGATCCCTAAGTAGTATAATTCACATTGTATTTCCTGGGAATGGTACCCCTTGAATCTCCATTGTGAGCATGGTGTTTCCTGAGGCTATGCAATGTAGTTGGCCCTGCAGAGGCTGCACTTTTATTTATTTATTTATTTATTAAAAGATTTTGTTTATTTGACAGAGAGAGAGAGACAGCAAGAAAGGGAACACAAGCAGGGGGAGTGGGACAGGGAGAAGCAGGCTTCCCGCTGAGCAGGGAGCCCGATACGGGGCTTGATCTCAGGACCGTGGGATCATGACCTGAGCCGAAGGCAGAAGCTTAATGACTGAGCCACCAGGCACCCCACTATGTTCTTTTTATTATCATGCTGCCTCCCTCAGAAGTCAGTAAATTATCTATACAGCTTTCGATCCTTATAAGGATGGACAATGTAGCCTGCAACTGTTAGTTCCTAGTTTGTCAGTTATAACAAAGTGAAACATGTCTTGTCGCTCTTTTATTTTCTTCCTAACTGGTTTTGGAAAATTTGTTGTAAATGACAGTTTTCTGAGTTCTTATAAAAGGAAAAATAAGGCTTTCTATCTTTTATCAGCATACAGTTCTTCTTCTTGTACATGATGTAATAATTTGAAACTGCCAAAGTCTAATCCTCAGGAAATTGTTTGAGTTGAGTAACTGTATTCACTGGGGAGTTTGAGATAACCAGCCCATAAACCAACAAATAGCTTAACCTTTTTTATGGTTGTAGATGCTTATCTCTCTCTATTTTCAAGCTTGAATCAGAAGCAAATATTGATTCAACTGATATAGTCTCCATTAGAAAAAATATGCAATATCTCAAGCTAGCTATGGACATTTTAGGGGCTCTTTTACTTAAGGAAAGTCAGAATTTATTGGGGTGTTGGAATTGGTTGTCCTAGGTACTTATCCCTTCAAACAAAAAGTTTTCTCTTTCAATTAAAGTTTCAGTGATTCAGTGCCTATTATATTCAACCTCTGTGTAAAAAGATGCCCTTAAGGAATATATGTTGATAGTCCATGTACACAAATAACTGTAACATGAGGGAGGATGGGAATGCTCCACATGTGCTAAGAGCACAGAAGAGGATGAAATGAGTGAAAATGGAAAGGTGGGAGAGGGAGAGAATCTGGGAGGGCTTTTTTTTTTTTAAGATTTTATTTATTTATTTGAGAGAGAGCATGACCAGGGGGAGAGGCAGATGAAGAGAGAGAGCAGACTCCCCCTGAGCAGGGAGCCCAATGCGGGACTTGATCCCAGGACTCTGGGAGAGCAGACTCCCCACTGAGCAGGAAGCCCAATGCAGGACTTGATCCCAGGACTCTGGGATCATGACCTGAGCCGAAGACAGACGTGCAACCGACTGAGCCACCCAGGCATCTCCTGGGAAGGCTTTTGATGCAGTTTTTACTTGAAGCATACTTATGATTTTTAACAAGAAGAAATGGATAGGAAAGGCACTGCTTCTGGAGGCAATATTAGAGCCAAGGCACCGAGGAAGTAGAGTACAGAGCGTATCATTATACAGAAAAGAGTCCAGCTTACCTGGAGTGGAAGATGAGTGAGGGGCACATAATAGGTGCTCAGTGAAATGTCTGATCAATAAATGAGTGAATAGAAGTTGTGGCTGAAAATGGTGGTAAGATCTAATTTCAAACTTTGTGCAGGCACCAGACATATTGAATTCAATCTATAAATGAAAGTTAATTTTATACTGGCAGAATATGTGAATTATAGAAATATGCAGTATAAAAATCACAATCATGAGCATGAGTCAATAAGGAAAAAATGCTGTCAAAGTAGGTCCAGTTGACTGCTTTGTTTTTTTTTCCTTAAGTTTGCTATTTGTTCATGGTTTTGCCCTGTTAGTAGTAGAATAAGAAGACAAGTAAAAGTTAAGGGAGAGAAACTTGTAAAAAATGCATCCATTAATTTTCCCCTTTGTGAATTAGAAAAATACGGTTTTTCTCTAGCCAAAAGAATGCCCCTTCTGGGAGCCTTGAAAATTTTTGAAAAGGGGAGTAATGTGATATTTTAGGAGTCTTGTGGTAGTTATATGTAGGATTGGAGGCTTGGCAGTGAATCAGTAATGTGGTGCTTTGGTCCAGCGGTGGTGAGGATCTGAACCTTAGCAGCAGCTGCAATGAGAATAGAATGAAAGGAAATAGATATACAAATCTAGCCCCCTATTTTTTTTTAAGATTTATTTATTTATTTGAGAGAGAGAGAGAGAGAGATACCGCAAGTGGGGGGAGGGGCAGAGAGAGAGGGAGAGAGAGAATCCTCAAGCTGACTCCCTGCCAAGCTTGAAGCCCAATACGGGCCTTGACAAGACTCTGAGATCATGACCTGAGCCGAAACCAAGAGTTGACTACTTAACTGACTGAGCCATTCAGGCGTCCCTAGCCCCCTATTTCTAAATAAATAGTTAACATTTATTTTTTAAGATTTTATTTTTATTTGACAGAGAGAGAGAGAGAGAGCACAAGCAGGGGGAGTGGCAGCCAGAGGGAGAGGGAGAAGCAGGCTCCCTGCTGAGTAAGGAGCCCAATGCCGGCTGGATCCCAGGACCCCAGGACCATGACCTGAGCCAAAGGGAGATGCTTAACCCACTGAGCCACCTAGGGGCCCCAGAAATAGTTATCAATTATTAAACAGCTTTCATATTGTTGTTATATTATGTGTCTTCAATGATTGGTTACCTCTGGTCCAGAGTCCTTTCATTTTATCTTTAGGGAAAATGAGTTTAAATTCCACTTTTGATTTTACTTTGTGTAAGAAAACTATGAATTATAGATAATATATACACGAATTATGGATAATTTAGAAAATAGGGAAAAGGGTAAAAAAATCCATAATTCCATCACCCTAATAAAACCCCTATTTTTTTACATTCACTTGGATTTATAAACTTTTCTAATAGTTCAGTCTAGGTAAATCAAGCTCTGAGAAACAGGTTCCTGAACTAATAGAACAACCCATTAACTACTATACTGTGATGTTAAACTTAATGAACCCAGAGATTTCACATGAAAGCTTCACTGGACTCTAGTTTACCAGGATCACAAACTATGTCAATAACTCCTTTTTTATAAATCTGTCTTAGCTCACCTACCTTTATACATACCGATATTAACCTTCCAAATGCCTCTATTCCCCATTGGGCCCAAGGTTCCATCTTCTTCAATGAATTATTTGCATAATTTGAAGTTTTTTTATTTTGAACCAATTTTGGACTTATAGAAAAGGTACAGAAATAATTCAGAGAAGGGAATTTTCATATATTCCTCAGTCAGCTTCCTCTAATGTTATCTTTTTTTTTAATTAAAGATTTTTATTTATTTATTTGACAAAGAGAGAAAGGACAAACGGGGAGTGGCAGGCAGAGGGAGAGGGAGAGGCAGACTCCCTGCTGAGCAGGGAGCCGGATGTGGGGCTCTATCCCAGGACCCTGGGCTGAAGGCAGATGCTTAACCAACTGAGCCACCCAGGCACCCCTGACGTTATCATCTTATATAACCATTGTACTTATATAAGTACAATGATGAGAATCAGGAAGTTAATATTGGTACAATACTGCCAGTAACTGAAGACCTTTTTCAGATTTCACAAGTTTATCCACCAGTGTTCTTTTCCTATCTAGTTTCTCACATTGCATTTTAGGTGTTTTTCTTCCTTAGTCTCCTGCATTCTATAAAAATGTCTCTCTCTCTTTGTCTTTTATAACCTTGACATTTTTGGGAGAGTATTGATCAGCTATTTTGTCAAATGTTCCTCAATTTGGATTTTTCTGATGTTTTTTCATGATTGGACTGAGATGATATGGTTTAGGCAAGAATACTACAAATAATGTTGTGTCCTCAAGTGTATTATTACCATGGGATTCATGATGTTAGTATATATTATTGCCGGTGATGTTGACCTTGATCACTTGGTTAAGGTGGTTTCTGCCAGGTTGCTCCATGGTAAAGTTACTATCTTTTCCTTTGTAGTTAATAATTAATATCTTGGTGGGGATACTTTGATACTATCATTTGCATAAATGTCATGTTCTCTACACATTACTTAAGAGACCTCACTGAACTTTATTTATTATGAAATAAATTCCCTTAAGAGACCTGTCCCCTTCTAAGCTTCCTACACCTTATATCTGGTTTCATCAAAGGGCCCCCAGGCTCTGCAGCAACAAATCCTTTCTAGTGTTCATTGATCTCAGCCACATTCATGTCATATTCATAATGAGGTCTCCAACCTGTAGATCTCTGAACCTCATTTACCTATCTCTTAGGGTGACAGGCTCTTCCTGGACCAGTATTCCTCCAGGCCTCATCCCTCTTTATGCATAAGCCAGTTTCATTTCAGCAAACATTTGAATGACTATTCTGGGTTTTTTAGAAACAGAGGCTAAGAGAAGCTGACTTTGTTGATGAAGAATACAGTAGGGGATAAATAGAGTGGCTTCGGCTATAGCCTGGTTTATTACTTTGGTCTGAGAAAAATGGCAGCACATTTTGAGGTACTGGGCATACTCTTGTGAAATAATTGTCCTTTGTATTTCATTAATACAGAGAAATAAAATGTTTTTCTAAATTTAATTAGCTTCTAGAGCATTACTTCTAATGCTGGCAGTCTTGAGCTTATGATCTTTTAAATTTAGCCCTGTCATTTTTGTCAGCTTTGGATCCTTGGTGGAATTATTACAGTGGGCTCAAGAATGCAAAATCCAAATGTGTATCAACAGTATAATTTAGCTATTTAGTGCTAACAAACTTTATACAATGAAAAACATATCACATATTGCTTTAATAAAATATGTTTATTAATATTACTGAATTTAAAGTAGCTTTTTGAATTATGTATTTTCTCAAGTAACATATGCTTTTTTTTTTTTAAGATTTTATTTATTTATTTGACAGAGAGAGAGAGACACAGCGAGAGAGGGAACACAAGCATGGGGAGTGGGAGAGGGAGAAGCAGGCTTCCGGCTAGCAGGGAGCCCAGTGCAGGACTCGATTCCGGGACTCCGGGATCATGACCTGAGCCAAAGGCAGACACTTAACGACTGAGCCACCCAGGCGCTCCTCAAGTAACATATACTTTAGAAACCTAGTTTCTGTAATACATTTCAGATTCTATGGGCCCTGAAGCTCATATAATTCAGGGGGTCCTGTTTAAGGAAAACATTTTTTTTTAAGATTTTATTTATTTATTTGACAGAGACAGAGCGAGAGAGGCAACACAAGCAGGGGAAGTGGGAGAGGGAGAAGCAAGCTTCCCACTGAGCAGGGAGCCCGATGTGGGGCTCGATCCCAGAACCCTGGGATCATGACTTGAGCCGAAGGCAGACGCTTAACGACCGAGCCACCCAGGTGCCCCGGAAAACATTTTTTATTTATTTTTATTTTTATTTTTTTTTCAAAGTTTTATTCATTTATTTGACATAGAGAGACACAGTGAGAGAGGGAACACAAGCAAGGCGAGTGGGAGAGGGATAAGCAGGCCTCCCGCCAAGCAGGGAGCCCGATGCGGGGCTCGATCCCAGGACCCTGGGATCATGACCTGAGCCAAAGGCAGACACTTAACGAAAAGCCACCCAGGCGCCCCCGGAAAACATTTTTTAAAAGTGAAAATTAGTTATTGGACCTTGAGGACTGTGCAAAAGAGGGACCCTGAAGCTTAATCTTCATTAGTTTCTTTGTGAATCTGCCTCTAATTGTGGGGGTCTGCAAAAAGGTTAGGACCCAAAAGTTTTCCATCATCTCACACATGGAAAAAGTTTTAGCCTGCCCGTAGGAAGCTAGTGTGTTCAGATTGGGAACAATGTGGAACATACAATTTAGTATCTCTACTACACAAGGAAATAACAGGTGATAAGATGACATGCTTGTTTTACAATTTTGGCTTCTAGCTTCCTAGAAGTTTACCTGATATTAGAGACAACAATGTAAAGCAGACTGTGTTGATGTAGTAAGTCCCAGGAGCTATGTAGTAATGATGATTAAATAAGTATAAAGAAAATTAAAGGTTAAATAAATACAAGTGTTTACGTTCAGATTGTCTTATTTCTTCATGATTCGGTCTTGATAGGTTGTATATTTCTAGAAATTTATTCAGGTCTTCTAGGTTATCCAACTTGTTGGCATATATTTTTTCACAGTAGTTTCTTTTTTTTTTAATTTAAAAATACCTTGATTTTTTCTTCCAAATTTTTATTTAAATTCCAGTTAGTTAACATATAGTGTAATATTGGTTTCAGGTGTAGAATTTAGTGACTCATCACTTACACACCCTGTGTTCATCACAGCAGGTGCACTCCTTAATCCCCATCACCTGTTTGATGCATCCACCCTCCCCCACCTCCCCTCTAGTAACCCTCGGTTTGTTCTCTATAATTAAGCGTCTCCACAGTAGTTTGCTTGTTTTTTTTCTTTCTTTCCTTTTTTTAAGATTTTATTTTTAAGTTATTCCTACACCCAATGCAGGGCTCAAACTTACAATCTTTTTTTTTTTTAAGATTTTATTTATTTATTTGAGAGAGAGAGATAGCGAGAGAGAGAGCACGAGTGAGGTGGAGGGGCAGAGATGGGCAGAGAGTGAGGGAGAAGCAGGTTTCCTGCAGAGCGGGGACCCTGATGCAGGACTCAATCCTAGGACCCTGAGATCATAACGTGAGCCAAAGGCTTACAATCTTGAGATTAGGAGTCTCGTGCTTCACTGACTGAGCCAGCCAGGTGCTCCTTCACAGTAGTTTCTTATGATTCTTAGTATTTCTGTGTTATTATAACAGTTCTTTCATTTCTGATTTTATTAGTCTTTTTTCTTCCTTAGTCTAGCTAAAGATTTATCCATTTTGTTTATCTTTTCAAAAATCCAACTCTTCATTTTATTTATCTTTTCTATTCTTTTTCTAGTATGTGTTAATTGACTTGATTATGGGAGTTCTTTCACAGTATATACATATATCAAATCATGTTATACACTTCATTATATACTACAATTTTATTTGTCAATTATACCTTAATAAAGCTGGAAAAATTTATAAGCGAGCTTATTTGGCTCCTCAGAGTCTATTCAGCAATAGTAAAATAAAGGTCACTATAACTTTTTCAGAGTTGAGAGCAACACAATAATGAAATTCTTACATGTTCTTTCTCCTCCTTCCACCTTTGATTACTCCATAGTTTTAGCACTTGGCTGGGAACTAGTAAATGTGGGTAAAAATGATGATACATTTTCTGTAGAGTTTGTGAATAAATAGCTGTCAGGTAGCCTGCTATCTCTAAGTTTGTTGTAGTCTAGGACTCTTCTTTGCAGAATGCTGTGAGTCCTTTGGTTGTGAGGGGCAAAGTCAGAGAGGAGTACTAGGTAATAGGCCATGGAGCAGTTTTAATTTAAATTTGAATACATTTGTATATACAGCATAGTTGCCGTTATCAGGTGGTGGTGGTTTTTAATCATCATCTAATAGACATAAAAATTAAGCAAGATTCTGTGTTTTATTTTTTTATTAAAAAATTTTTTTTAAAGATTTTATTTGAGAGAGCACAGAGCACGAGCAGGCACTTGAGAGCACGAGCAGGCACGTGAGAGCATGAGCAGGGGGAGGGGGAGGGGCAGAGGGAGAAGTAGACTCCCCATTGAGCAGAGAGCCTGACGTTGGGCTGGATTCCAGGATGCTGGGATCATGACCTGAGCCAAAGGCGGGTCCTTCACGGACTGAGCCACCCAGGCGCCCCTCTGGTTTTTTTTTAGATTGATTGATTGATTGATTATTTATTTATTTATTTGACAGAGGCACATCGAGAGAGGGAACACAAGCAGGGGGGAGTGGGAGACGGAGAAGCAGGCTTCCCCCTGAGCAGGAACCTAGACAATGTTAGGGCTGGATCCCAGGACCCTGAGATCATGACTTGAGTTGAAGGCAGATGCTTACCCAACAGAGCCACCTAGGCGTCCCAGTATTCTGTATTTTTTTTTAAAGATTTTATTTATTTATTCATGAGAGACAGAGAGAGAAGCAGAGGGAGAAGCAGGCTCCCAAGGAGAGGAAGCCTGAAGCGGGACTCGATCCCAGGATCCTGGGATTATGACCTGAGCCGAAGGTAGATGCTTAACCATCTGAGCCACCCAGGCACCCCCAGTATTCTGTATTGAAACTGTATGTGGACAAATTCTTTGGAATAGACTGCCACTGAACAAATAATGCATGCTCACCAAGTTTTTTACTTTTCTTTTCCTTTTTTTAAAACTAAGTATCTAAGGATATGACTCTTGGATATAATTGTAGAGAGCTACCTCCCTAGAGTGGCGCCTGGCTGTCTCAGTCGGTAAAGTATGTGACTCTTGATCTTGAGGTCATAAATTTGAGCCCCACGTTTGGTGTAGAGATTGTTTTTTTTTTTAAGATTTTATTTGTTTATTTGACAGAGAGAGACACAGTGAGAGAGGGAACACAAGCCGGGGGAGTGGGAGAGGGAGAAGCAGGCTTCCCGCCGAGCAGGGACCCCGATGCGGGGCTTGATCTCAGGACCCTGGGATCATGACCTGAGCCGAAGGCAGACGCTCAATGACTGAGCCACCCAGGCGCCCCAAATTATAAGTAAATTATGTTTCTTGAGTATTCTTTACTGCTATATAGAATAATAGAAACTAGAAATATGAGCAACTTTCCTGGTTAACTCTTTGGATATCTCAATGTAGTGCAGTTTGTCTTCCTAATATTTGCGTTATTATTGGCATTAATCACTTGTAATGGGGCTGCTGCTCCTTCATTAGAAAGTGAGATACTCATCACGGTTTTTCCATTTGAATCATTGATCAACTGGACATGGTCATTCTTTGTAGACCTTCTAAAATGTTACCTTGTTCCTTGTAATAGGCTCAACTGTTTGCCTTTTTACAAATAGAAAGTTAAACTTCGTATTTTAAAAATAACTGTAGGGGCGCCTGGGTGGCTCAGCCGTTAAGCATCTGCCTTCGGCTCAGGTCATGATCCCGGGGTCCTGGGATCGAGCCCCACATCGGGCTCCCTGCTTGGCGGGAAGCCTGCTTCTCCCTCTCCCACTCCCCCTGCTTGTGTTCCCTCTCTTGCTGTGTCTCTCTTTGTCAAAAAAATAAAATCTTTAAAAAAAGAAAAATAAAATTAAAAAATAAAAATAATTGTAAAAGAATAATAATTGTAAAATTCAAATGTTTCTCCAAGCACGTAGTTAAATTGTTCTGACATATCACTTGTCCTATGTGAGTCCTGTTGTTCTTTTTATACAATTAGAGGACTTATTCCTGGTGGCTTACAACTTTCTAGTATCCTGAGATCCCCAAACCAAAATTTACTTTTATACTTTTAGGCATTGCAGTTTACTCATTCAGTAGAACTCATTATTCCTCCTTTGTTTTGAAAACTTGCTAGTACTTTGGCATGCCTATTACTAAATCTCAATCAGTGTGTAAAATAGGTATTGTGCCCCAAAA
The DNA here is from genome assembly GCF_009762305.2 of Zalophus californianus. Classification (NCBI taxonomy): domain Eukaryota; kingdom Metazoa; phylum Chordata; class Mammalia; order Carnivora; family Otariidae; genus Zalophus; species Zalophus californianus. Next base: position 34,335,310 of record NC_045609.1, on the reverse strand, counting down.
ACAAAGTTCAGGACACTTAAGTAGTTAGGATTATACAAAGTAGTAAAAATGTGGAAATTGAACCCATGTCTTCTAACTGCAAGTCTAGTCTTGGTCCTATTTGTATAATATCATAATTACTCAACATCACTTGCTCTTAGAACAACTAGACATTATACTGTATTTTGAACAACTTAAAAAATGATTTAAAACTTACAGTGAAGTTACAAGAAATGGTACAAAGAATTCCCATATCCTCTTCAGGCACATTTACCTGTTGTCAACATTATTGCTATATTTGCTCTACCATTTTCCCTTTCTCTCCATATAGACAAATATACACATACCCACACCCATATACATATTTTTTTCTTCTGAACTATTTCAGAGTAAGTTGTAGACATTATGCTCTTTTACCTCTAAATACTTGAATATTGTCTAAGAAGTTCTTTTCTTTTTAAAAATAGGCTGTTAGATTGATGTGGGTAAAACTCTTAATTGACTTCCTCATATATCTTTAGTAGATGGTACAGTAGAAGGATTATGTTGTTTGGTGCTAGACCTACAACTTAAGTGAAATATTTTGTCATCAGTATTTCTTTGGATCATTTGTTACTGCCTCTCTTGTCCTTGTTCTTTCTGGCTCTCACCTCTAGTTTCTGACACACCTAGAGCAAGTGTGAGAGCTTATTGCCTTACTCTACATAATACTGCCATTCAGAGCCTGAGAATCTTTTTTTCTGTGACTGCTTTTTTTTCTCTTTGCTCCCTGAACTCAGGGGTGTGTATCATAGGGTAGGCTGAGTTTCAGTAAGCTCCTAATGTGGATACTGGAAACCCCACCTGTCTGCCAAGTCCTTTTGGCTGTGAGCAAAGTGGCGGCTTGGTACTTGTCATTCCTTTGCAGCAGTTGAGCTGAAGGAATGCTGCATGGCTTGTTGAAGTTGCTTAGTAGCTCCGAGTGGGGTGTGTATGAGGGTGTGTATAGAGTTGAGGGTCTTTTAATCTGTGTGGGAGATACAGGATCCTTCCTGGTGCTATGCTACTCATCAGGGAGTATTTATTGAGTTCCTCCTTATGACCAGCACTATGATAGGAGCTTTTGGAGTAGTTTAATAAAATACATTATTAAGTCACAGATTTATAATAGTTAAAAAATTCTAGTTCTGCCACTTACTAGTTTATTTGGGCAAGTTAATGTCTTTAAGTTTCACTCTACTGTTCTATAAAATGGAACTATTAACACCTCATAATAGGGCTATTGTAAAGAATAAATTAAGAATGTAAGTGTAGTGTTAGTACTTGTCTGACACTAGTTAGTATTTCATTTCATACAGTCATTTGGGATATATGACTGATACCATATAAAACAAATAGAGAGTAATAAAAACAAATAGAGGATAATATGACACTACAGTGTATAGTCAAATACTTTAATTGTGACACGTAGATTATAAATAGCCTGGGAATTTAGGGAAGGGAAAGAACAGTCTTGTGCAACCATTTAATGTTCCTGTGCCTCAGTTTTTCCACTGGATATACTGGGTAGTGCTAGGTGATCTCTTAGAGAATGATTAAGATGCTTTAGCATTTTTGCTTTTTTAGGTGGTTCATATGATGATAGGAAGTAAGGAAGGGAGAAGCTTGGGGAGCTGTTGGAAACCAAATTTAACACTTAACATTCTTAATTTTTTCCTTATATGGACATGGCCCTTATAGGAAAGCTTAAAGCTGGAGATAGAAGTATTTCCTTCCAGTGAAGGTGTTTGCTTTGGTATTTCTCCCCTGTTGCCTCACTGGCATTTTAATTAGTTGAAAACTAATGTTGGTCAGTGGATGGCCTCTGATTGTGAGTGCCTCAGATTTAATCTGAGGATTAAGTTATTTGTAACCCAAATTATCTCTTTGATCCTCTGGCAAAAATAAAACATACAAACAAACAGGGCAGGAGAAGATTTAGTTCTCTTGGACATGATGTTAAGGACATATGGCTTACTTGCCTTGAGTGTTTCTCTAAGATGGGACATCTTTCCTCAGAACAGAGTCCAGACTGATAACTTGGCCTTCCCACCTTTAAACAGGCTTTCATAGCCATGAACATGTAAAATACCTTTAAAAATTTATTTATTCACAACATCTAACAGACTGTTCCAATTCTTAATTTGATGTATATTTACTTGGTAATATTTTTGTTAGTCTGATTTTGAAAGGTTTGTATTTGGTTTTTGTTTTTGTCCCCATCAACTTTGTTCTAGAAAATTTCAGAGAAGTTTCCTATGAAAGTAAATCTGCTTACACCTTTTTTTTTTCCTCTTTGGCTTGAGTGTTTCGCCTTTTTGTTGTTATTGAGGTTTTTTGGGTTTTTTTTGTTTTGTGGGGTTTTTTTGGGGAGGGTCATTGTTTGCCAAGGTTTCAAGTTTATAGTGAGAGGTGAGGCAACGTTGATCTTGGCAGAACAGCACAAAGCCAGTAGAGTCATTAAGTGACGCAAGCTTTTAGTTTTTTTTTTTTTTTTCTTTTTGTTAAAGCTCTTTGGCAGAGCTGGCTATTCTAGTCACAGAGGAAGAGAAGAGGAGACTTTCTGAAATTCTGGATAGAATGATAGAAGATGTTTGGGGCATATTAAAAAAAGAGCAGCAGCAGTAAGAACAAAAACCCCATGTAATTAAAACAAATTTCTTATCTCTGTGGATTCTGTATCAGTTGCTTAGAACTTGAGTTTTTGCTTCAGATGATGATGGGACAAGAAATAGAGAAGGAGAGGAGGGTTGCATTGGATTCTTGCTTATCTGTCTGCCTCTCCTTCCAGTTGGAAAAAATCTTCAGTCTACAAGAAGCATCATCAACAAGTCTAAGGAATACATCCTACTGTAATCCTGGATTCTGTTGGAGTTGAGGACTACAGCCACTTCACCAGTATTTTATGGAGGCAATTCAAGAAAAATAGAAGAACAGAATACCTAAGGATTTCTCTGTGTTAGTACTGTGCCATGTTAAATTTGGGTATTGTTTGGAGCAAGTCGGGGACAGCTCTGTCATGAGGATCTAAGAAAATACCTGAGTTCCTTGAGCTACGTAGATGATGTTTGGAAGGTTGTAAACTCAAAGTATTTCAACATAAATTCATTGAATTCTGGATTCTCTTTTACAAGTCAGGACTTCAGCAGACAGAAACTCTCTCCCAAAAAGATACAAAGTCTTTTCTGAGTTTTCAAGCTAAATGTGAACAATAATGTCTTGGAAAAGAAACTATTTTTCAGGGGGCCGTGGTAGTGTCCAAGGGATGTTTGCACCTCGAAGCTCAACCTCCATAGCCCCCAGCAAAGGCCTCAGCAATGAGCCAGGACAAAACAGCTGCTTCCTCAACAGTGCCCTGCAGGTAAGGGCAATTTCTTACTTTCTGGTGAACTTTGACTTTTAGTTACTGATGCTGTGTTTCCAATAACTCGTTTAAATATAATCCTTGATGGTCTCTGTTTGAGGTGAGCAGCCTGAGATTATTTTTAAGTTTATCTGTGTGATCTTAGCAAGTCACTTATCTCTTTGAGTCTCAATTAACTCATTTATAGGAAAAAGGGATTAATAATGATAATAGAAATAATAACTGTGCCTGAAGGGGAAAGTACATGGACCAGATGATCTTAATACTTGTTTATTGACTTTCTTTTTGCTTCCTTTTTTTCCTTTTGAGAGCATAATGTTGTATCAACCAACTTTCTTTTCTCTAGTTAAGAAAACAAAGTTCTTTCCACAAGTCAAAGACTTTCAGGTATATTACTCTCGTCTTCATTAGAAGGCTCTTAGCATTCAGGCTCTTAGCATATACACTGAATGGAGTCCAGTCTTTGTCCATTTCTTCATCTCCTTCCTCTGAACTCTCCTGTAGTGGTTCATGATTGGTGTCTGGTCAGATATGCTTGAACAAAGGTAGTGGAAAGTAATTCCCCTAAGGTGTGATTATCTACTCTAGATTTTCCCTTTTGGTGTTGGTTGCCACATTAGTGATCTCAGAATCCTAAACTTCTTGTCTGCCTGCCTGCTTTGCCTTGTCATGCCCATAGAATGTTAAGTTCATCCCCTTTGGCCTAACTTTCAAGTAATTACTTTCCCCTCTTTTCTGCTCCTCAGAGTAAAAGTAAATGAAATTTGCCATCCAAGATAATTATGCTTGGGTGAAATATTAGTGTTATTGTTTCAGATGTAATGAGAAAAGAAGTTGCTATGAGAGAAGAAAAGACAAGACAATGTATTTGGTGTAAAAAGCACGGACACTCTCTCTAAAATAAGTAAATAAATCTTAAAAAAAAAAAGGGGGGCGCCTGGGTGGCTCAGTCGTTGAGCGTCTGCCTTCGGCTCAGGTCATGATCCCAGGGTCCTGGGATCAAGTCCCACATCGGGCTCCCTGTTCGGCGGGAAGCCTGCTTCTCCCTCTCTCACTTCCCCTGCTTGTGTTCCTGCTCTCACTGTTTCTCTCTCTGTCAAATAAATAAATAAAATCTTTAAAAAAAAAAAAAAAGGTGCCTGGGTGGCTCAGTTAGTTGAGCAACTGACTCTTGGTTTCAGCTCAGGTTGAGATCTCAGGGTCATGAGATCAAGCCCTGAGTCAGGCTCTGTGCTTAGTGTGGCATCAGCTTGGGACCTTCTTTACTTCTCCCTCTGCCCCTCCCCCTCTGCTCTCACTCATTCTCTCTATCTAAAATAAATAAATCTTTTTTTTTTTTTAAAGCACTGGACCTATGAATTAGTTTTAGTGCATCTATAGACTTGCCTTGTGACCTTATGCGGGTAATAGTATTTCAGGATTCTCATTTATAATACAAGAATCTTATCAAGCTTATTTATGTAATAGTTTCATAATCGGGTTGCCTGACTGGCTCAGTTGGTGGAGCGTCTGATTCTTGGTCTCAGGGTTGTGAATTCAGGCCCCACATTGGGTGTACAGATTACTTAAAAAAAAGTTTTATACTCTCAGTTTTTGAATTTTTATTTGAAAACATTAAAAAAAATCCTATGCTGTTAAGCCTAGAGAAAGAGTTTAACTATATTCCCTCACTACCACAAATTCATGCATTTGGGTGGGGTTTGTTAGGTTTTTTTCCCCAGATGCTGCATGTGAGTTTTTTGAGTGACACTGCATAAACTAATAATACTTCTGTAATTTAGAAGCAGGAAAAAAAAAAGTGTTGACATAGGTGTGTGTGTGTGTGTGTGTGTGTTTACCTCCTTCCTGGCCACAGTCCTGTTTTTATAATTCTGTTTTTTCCTGTATGTTCTATCTGTATTGAAACAATAATATTTATGACTTTCTGTTCTAGTTTCCAGTGCCATATGGAACACATACTACACACACACACACACACACACACACACGCACTTCTAAATCCATACTTAAAGATTGAGTCATTGATGGTTTTGGAGTGCCTATTGTAATCATGTTACAAGTTGAAAATAATTGTTTCTATGAGCTAATATTCTAACTTTTGATATGAATGCTATTTTGGCCACAGAAGTATTGAAACCATTATGTTTATTATAAAAAGGTGTTGCTTATTTGGGAGTATAGTGTATTTCAAAGAACTTTTGGAATATATACTTTGAAGACACATAAGTAAGAAGCTCCAGAAGTACAGTGCCTTTTCATATATGATGCCATTTAAATGTTTTCTAGCAAGAGGAGCTTCCTAAGGCATTATGCTATATATTATACCATTTCTTTTTTAACTAAAAGTCCATAGTGTATTCAGATTTCCTCAGTTTTTGCCTAATATCTTTTTCTGTTCCAGGATCCCATCCAGAATACTACAGTTACATTTACTTTTTTACTTGTCATGTCTCCTTAGGCTTTTCTTGGCTCTGACAGTTTCTCAAAATTTCCTTGTTTTTGATGATCTTAACAATTTTGAGGAGTAGTACTAGTCAAGTATTTTGTGGGATGTCCCACTATTGGAATTTGTTTGATATTTTTCTCATAATTAGACTGGTGTTATGGGTTTTTGAGAGGAAGACCATAAAAATAAAGTGTCCTTCTCATCACATCATATCTAGGTTACATACTATGAACATGATTTATCACTGTTGATATCACCATTTTTTTATTCTGTTGACATAAAGAAGGTCACAAACCTCTCAGAAAGGTCCAAAAATTGAGAAATCTAACAAAGACAAAATTCCACACTACAATTCAAGCTTTTTTTTTTTTTTAAAGAATTCTGCGGTTTTGTTTTTTTATAAGATTTTATTTATTTATTTGACAGAGAGAGAGTGAGAGAGGGAACACAAGCAGGGGGAACTGGGGAGGGAGAAGCAGGCTCCACGCTGAGCGGGGAGCCTGATGTGGGGCTCAATCCCAGGATGCTGGGATCATGACCTGAGCTGAAGGCAGACACTTAATGACTGAGCCACCCAGGCATACCTACAATTTAAACTTCTAAGTAAGTTTTCAGTACCATATGATTTCACTTATATGTGGAATGTAAAAAGCAAAACAAATGATAAACAAAAAGCAGAATCAGACCTATAAATATGGAGAAAAACTGATGGATGTGAGAGGGGAGGGAGATGGGGGGAGGGGAAACTGGTGAAGGGGAGTGGGAGATATAGACTTCCATTTATGGAATGAATAAGTCATGGGGAGGGGCACTTGGCTGGCTCAGTTGGTAGAGCATGTGACTCTTGATCTCAGGGTTGTGAGTTCAAGCCCTAGGGTGGGTGTGGAGATTGCTTAAAAGAGTAATAAAACCTTAAAAAAAAAGTCATGGGAATAAAAGGCACAGCATAGGGAATATAGGCAGTAGTATTGTAATAGTGATGAATGTGACAGATGGCAGCTACGCTTGTGTTGGTAAGTACAGCATAACATAGAGACTTGTGGAATCCCTATGTTATATACCTGAAACTAATGTAACATGTATCAACTATACTTCAAAAAAAAAGTTTGTTCCAAAAAAAAATATGTTTTTTTTTTGTGTGGATCATTAAAATAAACCCTAATTCTGCAGCTTTTAACCCATAAGTTAACCCTTTGGGATCACATTTGTATGTTATACCTTATTTTCTCTGTATAACCTTCCTTCATTTTCAAGTTAATGTATTTTTTAGAATATAGTTATCTGTCCCTCATGTTAGCTAACTGACCCTTTTTGACATTAGTTTTAATATACTAGAATGAGCTTTTTCTTGGGAATGAAGATATATTCTGTAGTCATTACCCATTTTTGCTTGAATTCTTGAATTTAAGATCACATGGAGGCTTTTTATAGAGTAATGAAGTATTTCCCCCATTTTTTGCCAGGTTTTATGGCACTTGGACATCTTCCGACGTAGCTTTAGGCAGCTTACAACTCACAAGTGCATGGGCGATTCCTGCATCTTTTGTGCTCTCAAGGTAAGTTCTTCAAATCTGTCTCTTCTCACTACCATTATTAGCCTGCCAAATGATCAATATTGAGGTAGTTTGGCTACTCAGGGTGATACTAAAGAATTTCTTAATTATCTGCCTGTGGCTTAGTGCAGAAGATGAATATGATTAGTTTTGCTTGCATCAAAGAATTGTTACTTGGCTTAGGTAGTCTGTTTTTCTGAACTTTTTTGCCCATACAGCTCTATTTAATGTGATAGGATATTATTCAAATGTGCTTAGATTTTGGGTATTTACCTGAAGAGCTAATTCTAAACTTTTATTTTGAAAGAATAAACAACCAAGTATTTTTATTGGAATTAACTATTGTCTGTTAAAGCTAAATTTAACAACAAACTATTGAGAAAAGTCAGTACTAACATTTTTCCATTACCACATTTAATAGATTCATTATACCCACTCTTTTTATAAAGATTATTTATATATTTATTTATATCACAGAGAGAGAGAGAGAGAGAGAGACAGTGAGAGCAGGAACACAAGCAAGGGGCAGTGGGAGAGGGAGAAGCAGGCTTCCTGCGGAGCAGGGAGCCCGAGACAGGGCTTGATCCGAGGACCCTGGGATCACGACCTGAGCCAAAGGCAGACGCCCAACAACTGAGCCACCTAGGTGCCCCCATTATATCCATTCTTGATCCCATTGTCTGACTCCCAAATTTTTCATTTCTGAATAAAATGAAACCTGAGGATTCATTTAGAGTTTGCTGCAATAGAGGAAGAAGAACTAGGTTGTATAAAAGGCCCCATTCTCCATTCTGTATCTGCTTGTCCAACATGGAGCTTCTCTGTGTTTTCCTGGTTTGTATGTACAATAGATTATTTATCACTGGATGAGTCTGCATGAGTTCTGATAAGCATCCAGTGTCATTTTTCAGTCTCAAGAAGTCTGAGCTCTTGGTTTTTGACAGGGATGCTTAGATGTGGTCATCATATGTTTAATTTAGTTGTTTTTACATCTTTGAGTAAGAACTGTAACAAAAAATCCAGGAGAATTTCCCAGTTATTTTGGCTATTTGCAACAACTGATTTGAAACAGTTTTTTGAGCGGCATCACTTCAGAGTGTTAAATCCATGATGGGCAGATATCTTTAGAAAGAGATGACTGAGTCTTCTGAACATTTTATCACTTAGGTCACAGACATCTTTTTTCTTTCCCCCTTAGAAGCATTGAAACTTTTAGCAAAGTATATGTTATTGATTAATTGGGAGTTTGAATATGAATTTTAATGAAACCAAATCTTTTACAAGTTGTAACATTTCTTTTTTTTTTTTTTTTTTTTTAAAGATCTTATTCATTCATTTGAGACAGAGACAATGAGAGATAGAGAGCATGAGAGGGAGGAGGGTCAGAGGGAGAAGCACACTCCCCGCCGAGCAGGGAGCCCGATGCAGGACTCGATCCCGGGACTCCAGGATCATGACCTGAGCCGAAGGCAGTCGCCCAACCAACTGAGCCACCCAGGCGCCCACAAGTTGTAACATTTCTGACTATGCCCACTCAGACAGAAGTCCATCCACAAGAGTATTTGGCTTGATTTTCTGAAGGGCAGATTAACATTAAGTATCTAATTTTAGGTAAACCAGAAATATAGTGGTCCTCTGGCCAGAAATCCAAGGGAAGTCTGGTTCATGGCATTAAAACAAAAAACCGAAGTAAGATACTTGCTAGAGAAATTTGAATCCTGGAGAAATCCCTGGTAGAGGAATCTCCTGAAACTGGAAACTCTCATCTGTACCAGGAAGGGATGATAGAACTTCTATGACCCCCTCACATGGCTTTGACTAGTCAGGACTATGCCATCCTCTTCATTGACCCAGGTGGGACTCTCATGAACTGGCTGTACCAGCCTTATTATGTTTTAATTTCCAGAAGCACAAATTATTATTGTGATATAAATTAGTATCATTATAGAAACCAAATAGATGAAGAAAACCAACCACGAGACTTCATGGGACACCTTCTGAGATGCCCAAGTACAGAAAGGAGGATGTTTTTCAACTTATGAGGGCTGAGATTGTACCTTGGGACTCTTTCAGAGAAGCAGTTGCTTATGGCAGATAGGTAAATCGGCTTGGGGAATCAAAGGCTGTATTTTGGATCTTCATAATTCTGAGAAGTTCTAGTACTTTCCTTATCACATCATTGTCTGAGCTATCAATTAGGTTTATTTTCCTTCACTGCTTCTTTTGTTATAGTGGGAGTATATTAAAAATTTGTTTTTCCCTAAAGTGCTTTTCAGTCCCTCAGTGCTATATAAGTGTTAAATAATTAAGCTCTAGCTTGCATTCTTTTAATTACTGTATACCTCATTTGAAAATTATAAATAGATTTACATTGCAAATGGATTAATTTGACTGTATGATGAGCAGAACATGGTTCTAATAGTCGAGAAATTTAAATTGTTAGAATGGCCATATTCCTTCATTCAGGAGGACTTTATTTTCTGAGAGAAGAGAAGGGATATTGAGTGTTTCGAAGAGCAAATCTGGGATGGACCATCAGCACCTGGAATATCTCTTTTTTGTTCCCTACTTTAATTTTTTTTTTAAGATTTTATTTATTTATTAGAGAGAGAGAGAATGAGAGATAGAGAGCATGAGAGGGAAGAGGGTCAGAGGGAGAAGCAGACTCCCTGCCAAGCAGGGAGCCCGATGTGGGACTCGATCCTGGGACTCCAGGATCATGACCTGAGCCGAAGGCAGTCGCTTAACCAACTGAGCCACCCAGGCGCCCCCTACTTTAATTTTTTTTTTAGAGAGAGAGAGAACAAAGGGGGGGCACGGGGCAGAGGGAGAGGGAGGGAGAGAATCTTAAGCAGGCTCCCATGCCCAGCAGGAAGCCTGACGCAAGGCTTGATCTCACAACCCTGAGATCATGACCTGAGCCAAAATCAAGGGTTGGATGCTTAACCAACTGAGCCACCCAGGTGCCCCTAAAAATATTTTTATAGAATATGAAATAATATGATTCATCCCTGAGCTAGATTCTAGTCCAGTATAATAAGACAAAAGGACAGATAAAGATTAGGAAGAAAGAAGCAAAGTTATTATTTGCAGATGATATGATTGGCTATTAAAAAAATCTCAAAGTATCTACTGATATATCAGTAGAATCAATAAGAGGATTTAGCAGGTTATTGCCTGTAAGATCAAGGTATAACATTCAATTGTATTTCTATATACTAGCAACTAATAGAAAATGCAAGATAAAAAGAACTTTTATAACAGCAACAAAGTATATAAAGTAGATATGAATAAATCTAACAAAAAAGATATGACAATTATATAAAATCCCCACAGAGATCCAGTATAATGAATAATTACAAAGTGAACATCCTTGTAACAAGTCTTTAGGTGAAACTAGAATACTGCCAGTACCATAAACATTCACCCTCCTTTCTTTCTCAGTCACATCTCCTTCTTTCTCCCAGAAGTAGCCACTTTTCTGATGTTTGTGGTAATCACTTCTTTGTTTTATCTGATAGTTTTACTACCTATGTATCCATTCTTAATCTAATTTAAAAATTACCTGTTTTTAAAAGATTTACTTCATTGTAAATGGAATCATTTTTAAAAGATTTACTTATTTATTTTAGAGAGAGAGAGGGAGTGCAACAGCGCAGAGGGGAGGAACAAAGGGGAAGGGCAAAGGGAGAGAGAGTCTTAAGCAGACTCTGCACTGAACACAGAGCCCATTTCAGGGCTCCATCTCACGACTCAGATCACGACTTGAGCTGAAACCAAGAGTCAGTCACTTAATTGACTGTGCTACTCAGGTGCCCGGTAAATGGAATCATTTTATATGTGTGCGTGTGTGTGTGTGTGTGTGTCTTCTTTAGTGCAGCAATATGTTTATAAGATCATATTGTTCTGTGCAGGTTGACTTTGTTCATCTTCTTTATTATATGGTATTTCATTGTGTAAATAAACCAGTTTGTTTATTTTATTGCTGGTAGTCATTTGGATTATTTCCAGTTTTTAATTTTTTATGAACAATATTGCCAAGAAGATTCTTGTGTATATCTACATATGTATACACATTTTTTTGCATATATGTCCAGGAATGGAATTACTGGATCATAGGATATGTATATTTACAATTTTTTTTATATTGCTAACTGCTTTCCAATATTTACATATGTTTTCCAATGTGGTGATACTAATGTGTATTCTGACCAGCAGGTTTGTCCTGGAAGTTGAGTAAATTCAATTCTGAACTTATGACAAATAGGGAAGGATAGACAGGACATTCTTTTTTTTTTTTTTTAAAGAATTTATTTATTTATTTGACAGAGAGAGACACAGTGAGAGCAGGAACACAAGCAGAGGGAGTGGGAGAGGGAGAAGCAGGTTTCCCGCGGAGTGAGGAGCCCGATGCGGGGCTCGATCCCAGGACCCTGGGATCATGACCTGAGCCGAAGGCAGACGCTTAACGACTGAGCCACCAGGCACCCCTAGACAGGACATTCTTGAAGAATAATAACAAAATGAGAGACTTGCCTTGTTTATCAGTCAGAGTAGACTAAGTTATGCTTTGGTAACAAGCTAAAATCTCAGTGATAAATACACAAAAGATTTATTTTGCATTCCCATTACTTGTCCACTGCAGGTTAGTAGGAGAACCCTACTGATTGTAGTCACTCAGGAATTCAGGTGCCAAAGCTATAACCAAGTTGACTATTACTAGTGGCCAAGTCAGAGCGGACATTTGAATGTTCAACAGGTCACTTCTGCTCAGAGCTCACTGGCCAGAACTAAAATCATATGGCTCCAGTGAATCCCAAGTGGGCCCGGAAGTGTGATCCTATCAAAATCCTTGGGAGAGGGATGAACCAGAAATACTTAGCAAAAGTACTAATGACTACCATACTTTATCAGATATAAAACTACATCAGTTATAAAACTATAGTAATTAAGACAATGTGGTATCAACACAGTATGACTAATAAATCGATGGATCGAAGTTAAAAGTTCAGAAGTAGACATATAGAAACTTACTACTTGCCCTGTGAATCAAAGGAGAAAGTGAACTTTTCAATAAATGGTGATTAGACAATTGGTTATCCATATGGAAAGAAAAAGGAAATTAGAACCCTACCTCATATTATTACCAAAAGTATGAATTTCAGCTGAGTTAAGGACTAAAACATGAAAGGAAACTTTTTTAAAGTTTTAGAAGAAAATATGAAAGAATATCATGACCTCAGGGATAAATGGAATTTATTCAATGACAAGAAAAACACAAAGTTAAAAAAATTGATAACATTTTACTACAAAAAATTCAAAAACCTCTGTTCATCAGAAGACTCCAGAAGAGGGTAAAGACACAAGGCCACACACTGGGAGGAAATATCTGCAATATATTATATAACTAACAAAGTATTGGTACTCAGCATAGAACTTCAGAGAAGAACTTCTATAAAGAATAAGTAAAAGATAATTGAGTTAGTGGGAAAATGGGTAAAAGACATAAACAGGCGGGCGCCTGGGTGGCTCAGTTGGTTAAGCGACTGCCTTCAGCTCAGGTCATGATCCTGGAGTCCCGGGATCGAGTCCCGCATGGGGCTCCCTGCTCGGTGGGGGATCTGCTTCTCCCTCTGACCCTCCCCCCTCTTATGTGCTCTCTCTCTCATTCTTTCTCTCAAATAAATAAATAAAATCTTAAAAAAAAAAAGACATAAACAGGCATTTCTCAGAACAGGAAACCCAAAAGACCTTTAAGCATATGAAAGATTCTTACCCTCCTAAGTAATCCAAGAAATGTAAACTAAACGAATACTCTTCAGAGTAGTAGAAATTTAAAAATCACTTAAGATTGTTACCTGAAAGGTAGAATAATAAGAACTTATATACAGTTGCTGGTTGGAATATAAATTGATACCACTAGTTAGGGAAATAGTTTATTACATTTTTCAGGTAAAATTAAAGTAGCATATACCCTACCACTCAGTAATTCCACTCCTAGATACATGTTGTAGAGAACTTCCTTGTATATACATATCAGAAGATATATTCAAGAATGTTCAAAGTAGTATTTTTTTGTAATTACAGAAAAATGGAAACAGCCCATTCCAACTATAGTAGAATATATATAAAAATTACGGTTTCTTCCTAAAGTAAGACACTATATGGCAGTGAAAATGAATAGCCTTTAGCTCTATATATCAGCTTGGATTAATGACAAAAATATTACACTGACTGAAAAAAGCAAGTCATAGAGGGCTATATAATGATTCCATTTATATACAAAGTAAAAATGGGCAAAACTAAACAACATGTTGTTCAGGGATACAGGTATGTGATAAAACTATAGAGAGAAAGGGAATGATTTTCATAAAATTCAGGACAGTGGTTATCTCTGGAAAGTGGAGGGGAGGAGATTATAATCAATTGGGGAGTTTCACACTCATTGACAGTTTTTCCATTTCTTTTTTTTTTAAATTTTTAAAAGATTTTATTTATTTGAGAGGGAGAGAGAGAGAGAGAGAGCACAAGCAGAGGGAGTGGCAGAGAGAGAGAGGGAGACGTAGGCTCTTTGCTGAGCAGGGAGCCCAATGCGGGACTCGATTGCGGGACCCTGGGATCATGACCTGAGCCGAAGGTAGACGCTTAACTGACTGAGCCACCCAGGCGCCCCTAATTTTTCCTTTTCTTAAATTGAGTGGTGGACACATGGGCATTTCTTTATTATTCTTTGGCTAAATATAAACATCAGGCTTGTTTTTATAAATGATGATTTTTATTAAATATAATACAGGGGTGCCTGGTTGGCTCAGTCAGTGCAACTCTTGATCTCAGGGTTGTAAGTTCAAGCCCCACATTGGGTGTAGAGATCACTTAAAATCTTAACAACAACAAAATAAACGTACTACAGTCATTTTAGAAAGCACACTAGAGTGTAAAGAGGAAAGCTGGAAATTGCCTGAATTCATCACAGAAATTGCGATTTCTCTTTATGCCTCCTCTCTGGTCAATGTATTTCTAGAAATAAGTCTTTCCGTCCACTTATAGTAAAAAGAATCCTTTTTTTTCAGACCCCTGAATTGCCTTTCCATCTCTAGTATCATCCTACTTCATTTGTTCTAACCTAAGAATATGCTGGAGTGCTATTTTGAAGTTACTCCCTTCTTGTATAACCTTGAAGAATTACTTAAAAATGTATGATTATAGGCATTTAAAAAACTAATTTCATACTTTCTTTTCCCTTCCTTTCCTTCCTCAGGCACTCTCCATCAGCTATGAAAGCAGATGGTACACTCTCTATGCCTACCTCTTAGACATTGCAGATGTTACTTTGCCTGAATCTTGGCACCCAGAACAAACAACAATAAACAAAACAACACATCCCTTTTAAACCAAACCAAATCCAGTTCTTTCAGAACTCCAATTCAGAAACATAACTTCTCTTTTTCCCCCCCAGAAATATATCTTCTTAATGAAGTTTTTTAAAATATTACTTCTATCGAGACCCATGATTGTTTTACTTAATTGTATTTAGCATGGCTGAATGAGTTTTTGGGAAGGTGGCTCAGCATTTCCTCCCTTTTGGTATTCCTTAAGGTGCTTGCACCATAATATAAACACTTAACTTCTCTGGGTTCATATATTCTTTAAGTAGTTCTTGGATTTTAGTTATAAAGTCTTGGGTACTTGCCTTTTTCTTCTCTCTCTCTCTCTCTCTCTCTTTTTTTTTTTTGTCTTTTATGCTCTCTCTCACTCTTGTTCTACTTCAGATTTTCATTGTGACTTGGTTTTATACTTTTTTTTTTTTCAGTAGGTCTACTTAATCTTGGATTTTATGCCTCGTTTAGTTAGGGAAGGGTGAGATGTATGTGTGTGGTGGGGGTCCTGAGGAGTTGATGGTGGGAAGATCTGCTTAAGAGTCAAAAGCCTGGGATTCTGTCAAACAAAGCAGTTATCTGGCATCCTACAATTAAGTTACATGTTAAATTTGTGGTATCCCAGTGTGGGTGTAATTCTATATATTTAAATCCCTGCTTTTTTCTCTGCCTACTTAAAAATTAGAGGAATGTTTGGTGAAGCGAGTAAGAATTCCTTTTTGCTGGTACTTTGTGTCCTATTTGCATTCTTTAGTGCTAAGTTTGAAATGTAAAATTCTTATATCATAGATTTTTTTCAAAATAGGGAACTCCAAAATTCTTGAATTTGAAATACTCTATAAGAACTTGCCAATTCTATGAAGTCAGAATTCTTTGTGTTGGTACATAATTGTTTAGCTCTAGAACCCAGTATTAAGAACAAAAAGAGACATAAACATGTTCCTAGATGAATCAGAAGCTAGCCAACTTTCCCGTAATCTAATGTTTTGGATGAAGGATTTGGGCTTCTGAGTCTGGCTAGAAGATACGTATCCCTGCTTTTTCTCTACTTTTTATTTACCTTGCATCAACCCTTAAAATGCTTTTACTATTGGTCTTATGTGAACAACTTTTATATAATATTTTTGCTTTTTCTTCTGCTCTCCGAATGTTTGTCAGTATTTTTGTGCCTTGTGACCATCACAGGTACCGTAGTATATGTTGTATCCAGAGCTTATAATTGCTTTTTGGTGGTTTATATACAATATTTAGGATAATCCATTTCTTTTGGTTCTGTAAAAGGTACTGGCTTTTTTTTTCTATGTTACTTGATACTAAGTTCCTAAAGTAATTTGAGCCTTCAAATCTTGCATGCATATTATTAATGATGGCTTTCATTAAAAAGAATTTGTGTCAGTGTGTCTTTCTTCTTACTGTGAACCGCAATGCCTTTCAACACTGATTTAGCAAATAGAAGCGATTTGTGTGCTTATTACCCTGTTCCTTCTGAATCTACAAATTTATTCCCATCTAATGTTACTAAAAGATATTTCCTAACCTGAACTGTAGTCATGCCTATAGCCTAGAGCTCTTATTTATTATTCATATTGAATCTGCCCTTTTGCCCCCAGCCCCCAGGGTATGATTTTACTTTGGTGTTGGCTTATTTATTTATCTCTGTCCAGGGGAGGAAATCCGTCCTCTGTACTTAGTATGCCACAAAGATTTTGTTCTCCTTCCAGGGATTGTACTATAAGCTTTGCTGTGTGCCAAGATGTAGGACAGAGTGTTTTTTGTTATAGGCAAAGAAGAATGCTTCATTGATTAAATTCAACAAATCTTCTCAATTAGTGATTTTTCTTTTAAGAATGCTAGTACAAGGCATCAAAGCCAGGGAATGTTGGTAATGCTGAGGGTAGGTGGGGAGGAAATAGGTTTTTGTGTATAAGGTGTTGTGTAATGTAAGTCTGTATTTGTAGAGCAGTAAGAATGTTTTGAAAGGGGCAGGAAAATCTGTGTTCTGTTGATAACCCACCTGTTAATTGGGGGGATATTTGAGAGTTCAGAGAATAAATACCTCAATATATTTTTAAGTAGCTGTTCCTCTGTTGGGTATTGAAGCTTAAGCACAGTGAGTAAAGTAGTATGGGAAATTACTTATTGTTCATTATCAGTCCAATCCTTCTTTTTTGTAGATTATTGGAATAGAAGGTTCTTCATTGTCCTATAGTCATGGCCAGTATCAGAGAAGAGTAAATCCATTATGCTGGACTATTTAAACCAGGAAATTAGATTTCTAATATGTTCCCCGGAAATTTTAGCTAGTAATAAACAGCCCTCATGTGAAGAAGCTATATCCCTATGTCTAATGCAAATATCATCTACTTGAGTTGAACTTCTTTGTTTTGCTTATCTATGGGATATGAGCATATGTGTGTGGTCTTTTGGTTAACTTTTCTTAGTCTTGAAGTCCTATTAGGCTGTACCGAAATATTCTCAACTAATTTAACCATTGACATAACTTGGATAGTATAAAGTTGAGTCTTTTATCCTTTTTCAAATTTGGAGTTTAGAATTTTACATGATATTCAAATAGAGGGGTATGGCTGCAAGGAAAAACATAGTAGATCATCATGATTCTTTCCTTTCCAGAGTTTATGGCAGAACCTGAAACTTATACAATCTCAAAATCTTTGTGCATGTCCAGAAGGGTCCCCCTTTTCATTTCCCCTGTGGGGTAAGTGGTTATGGTATTGATTCTCAAAATTTGATTTAAATACTGTTGGTAATCTCTAAGGTCCTGTATTTTTGATATTGACAAAAATTAGCAAGTTGACTATTATATTTTGTAAAATCTCACCATTGGTTTGTGATTTCCCACTAAAAGCAATACCATCCTCTGGTGGAATTTAGCCTGTCTCTGTTCTATGGCTCTCTGTCCAGTGTCTTGAAGTCTTGGTATTTCTTTCTGTGTTTTGTCTTTGTGTGTATATGGGTGTCTGTCTCTTTTGCACTGGTAACAGGAATGAGGGTGATAGGTAGCTTATGATGGTCTTTAACTTCACCACTGCAAGTCTACAAAGTGTTGGGTTATGAACTCAAAAGAGTGCAAATAAAGCCCTAAACTCATGGGGAGATACTGAATTTACTTAAAAGGACTGATATAGGATATGCAGATAATTTTCTAATCATGAAGTCCAGAAAAGGTAGGTATTTTTAGACATAAGGTTAAGGAATCCCAGTGGAGAAACCAGCCAGCTGTTCTCTGCCTTCTCCAGTGTTGAAGTAAGAGTTTCTATTAAACTGATTGGATATTTGATAATATTGAAGAATTATTATTACCCTTTTCTAAGTGTGGCAATTATATTATGGTTATGTTTTAAACAAAAAGAGTTCTTATTTTTTAGAGACATACCCTGAAATGTTTACAGATGAATAATGTCTGGCATTTGATTCAAAATGACCTGGGAATGGGGTAAGTGGGTGGGTTGTATATATGAAATGAGATTGGCCACAGGCTGATAATTGTTGAAGATAGGTAATAGGTACATGGGAGTTTGTTGTGGTATTTTGTCTACTCTAGTATGTTTGAGATTTTCTGCAATAAAATGTTAAAAATCCAATGTTATTGTTTTGGGTGCCAAAATGGCAAACATTTATATGTTCTTTCCCCTCTTGAAAGAGAATGTTCGAGATTCTTTTGAACACATAAAACTAGTGAATAGTTCTCTTTTCCAGTAGTCCTCAAGGAGTAGTAGCTCCTTTATCTTTCTTTCAGAGGATTGTTTTTACAAACAGGCTTGATTGGCCACATTCAGGTTTACAAGTTACTTAAGTCTCTGATTTCCAGGAGATGTGGAGAAAAGGAGTGATTATGAGAGCCAAAATGATGAGAGATTTGGGAAGCCCAGATCAAGAAGAGAAAACCTAAGAACTGAGTTAGTAGCAGTGCATAAAGTGTGTCATGCCTTTGCAAAGTTATTCTTGGACACCCTTCAGGGATGAGTTGGACTGCTAACTTTCCAAAAAACCGAGAGTCCATAAAGCATCAAATTTAGTGATGGCCCTTCTCCTTGACCTCCATCTTCTCTACTCATGACTTCTTTTAGATGCAAGGCTAGAAAGTCCTGAGAGAGAAATAAACAGCTTTTGCCCGCCTAAAGAGAAAAGTCTGTGTTTTAGGGGGAAAAAAGTTTAAGCAACAGCTGCATTTGTAGATGCCAAAGCACAAAGACTTTCTGTCTTTATGGCACTTTTATCTTATTTACATGTCTTTACTAATCCAAATAATTATGTGCTTATGTGGGTAGAATTGTTTGCTCCATGATCCAAGAGAAATGGGTGGGGAAGCACCTGCTTTTAGTCATTAAAGTCTTAATGCTTTTGCACTGCATCCAAGAAAATAGTTAACAGACAAAAAGTAATTTGCCTTTTCCTGAGAATGAAAAGGAAGACCTCTTTGGTTTCACTTTGTGAAGAAGAGCAGAGAGAAGCCTCAAAGGTGGGTTTTCTCTGTTTATTGAAATGAAACCATCATGGTCCCCATAGGGAAAAATAATTCCTGGGTTTTGGTTCTTCCTACCCTTTCCCACTCCCTGCCACAGAACTCAGCAATTGGAAGAATACCAGTTTTTGTTCCTTATTGGTGCTACCACCTGTTCTTATTGCTGAACTAAATGTTCTTGGCTTTCTTTGGTGTGAACAGGATCTCCCTCTGGGAAAGGTGGGAGGAGGGTGAAAAAGGGAACAGGAGGAGGCCCGTTCCAGCCCTTGTGCTCATGTGAGAGGGACACACAGGGGTTAGTGTGCTGCCCTAACAGAGGGGCTTTGTGCTACAGCTTCTTACAGAGCTGCAGCTCCACAGATGCATGCTGGGAGAGCTCAGGCTGCTTCATCCCTGGTATACTTGCTTTTTCCTAACAATAGCAGAGCAAGACTGATAATAATAGTTACAATAAAATAAAGAAGATGCAGGTATTCTGAATACATTCAGATATTCATTGTGTGTGGAGAAAGTTGCCTGCAATTAAGAGATGAGGAAAGAGTATCGCTTGGAGCCATTGATGACACCAGACACAAGTCAGATCTGTTATTGCATGTCCATTGTGCATGTAAGCAGAGCTCTGACTTTAGGTCTTGCCCTTTCTGTGCTGAAACCTTTCTTATATAGTCATGGGAAATCTCTCTCTCCTAAGTAAGAGCAACAGAAAGAGAAAAGATTGGTTCTTCCTACCCAGATTTCAGAGCCTAGGGAGGTAGCTCAAAGTAGATGCATTTCTGACCCAAGGTCAGTAGCAGACAGACTTCTTAGTAACCTAAAAATATAATGACAGTAATAATAATGATAACAACAACAACAATGGCAGCTAATACTTAGATAGCACTTATACAGCCAGGCATTAGTCTAAGGTATAGAGATATAAGTAATTCATTTAATCCATAAATAACCCTAGAAGGTAAGTATTACTACTAATCCTCTTTTAAAAGAGGAAACTGAAGCCTAGAGAAGTTAAGTAACTTTTCTAAGGTCACAGAGATGGTAGATAACAGGACTGGGATTTTGAACCCAGATAGTCTGGTTCCAGAGTCCGTGCTCTTAACTATTACTCTATACCATCTCTCAGTGGAGGCCTGTCCTTTCTCAAGCGGGGTCATCTGAACCACAGAACACAGAACATAACTTGAGTGACTATTTTAATTCTCTCTGGCTAATAATATAACT
Organism: Zalophus californianus; assembly: GCF_009762305.2. Taxonomy (NCBI): domain Eukaryota; kingdom Metazoa; phylum Chordata; class Mammalia; order Carnivora; family Otariidae; genus Zalophus; species Zalophus californianus. The sequence goes on along the minus strand of NC_045609.1, from coordinate 34,314,873 downwards.
ACTGCATGCATAGGAGAGACATTAGTTCATTAGGAATTGTTGATGCCTTAAGAGTATTAGGGCTTAATTCTGAAGGGAACTCAGTTGAGAAAGACTAAAGGGGCTGTAGTTTGCAAATATCACATTTGTACACAACTGTCCTGGAACTAATTTCGCATTGGTTTGTTTTGAAACCAGTTTTGAGCTCTGCACACAGGACCAAACCTCATCCATCCCATGCTCTAGAGATAGAGCTTTTGTTAGCAGTAATACCTTAGCATTAACAGTTGAGAAGAATGGCAAGTTGGGATGTGATAGGGGTCACTTAGTGTTTTCAGTTGTCAAACCACTATTATTTGTAGAAGCAGTCACTGCTTCTTGGGCCACCTTTTCCTTTGTTTCTCTGTTCCTCTGTCTCAGAATCCTGTAGGTCACTTGGTGTAGATATCCAGTTGTCCTCTGAGAATGTTTATCTATGGTCCTAGACCGTTCCTTTTGGTCTAGTTTAAGGGTCACTGATAGTGAAGGTCCTGCCTTGCCTTTCCCTGATCTTAAATATATTTGTAAAAAATGTCTAGGTTAATCCAAAATAACTTGGAATACTTATAATAGATTTCCCCCAGCTCCTAGCTTATAAAATAATACTAAATGTGTATTATTTAGTACAGTCTCCACACCGTACGGAATTCTTTGGAGGGAAATAATAGCAGGTTACATAGCAAATTGTTCTTGAGCTGCTTTTGGGATAGATGTTCAATGTGTATGAGGAAGAACAGTGCTAGTAAGAGAGTAGAATGAGGAAAAAACCGTTCTAACTTGAAATTAGCTGAATGAGGTTTAATTCCATTTTGCTTTAACCAGTTATATTACCTTAAGAAAAATTTTCAACTTTTCTAGGTGATTCTTTATCTGCTTAAAAAAAAGAGGGACTAGGGATACCTGGGTGGCTCAATTGGTTAAGCATCCGACTCTTGATCTCAGCTCAGGTCTTAATCTCTGGGTCGCGGGTTCAGGCCCTGTGTTGGGCTCCCCAGTGGGCATGGAGCCTACTTAAAAAAAAGGAGGGGACTTAATAATATCTTAATAAGATCTACCCATATCACATCATTCATTCATTCATTCATTCATCCAAAACAAGTTATCGGTTGCCCTCTATATGCCAGTACCCTTCTAGGTGCTGGGAATAATATAGCAGGGAATTAAAGGGCAAAAATTTTCTGTCCTCACACTTAAATTCTAGAGAGTATAGTCAGACAGTAAATAAGTAAAATACATGGTATTAAAGATGATAATAAGTGCCACAGAGAAAAATAAAACAGCTGAGGGTGGAGGGTTTGGGGAAGAGGGGGTGGAGCTTGAAATTTTAAATAGAGTGATCAGGGGGCACCTGGGTGGCTCAGTTGGTTAAGTGTCTGCCTTTTGCTCAGGTCATGATCCCAGAGTCCTGGGATCAAGTCTGCATTGGGCTCCTTGCTCAGTGGGGAACCTGCTTCTCCCTCTGCCTGCCATTCCCTCTGCTTGTGCGCTCTCTCTCTTTTCAACAAATAAAATCTAAAAAAGAAAGAAAGGAAGAAAGAGAAAGAAAGAAAGAGAAAGAGAGAAAGAAAAAAAGAATGATCAGGAAATACTATATAGTGAGGGTAATATTTGGATAAAAATCTGAAGAACTAGTGACTGAGCTGCTGATAATTCAAGTAAGATGAGGACCAAGAATTGACCATTCTAGGTTGGTGAGGCCTCCTATTCTTAGATTACATAAGTAGGTTTATAAAATGGTCTTATTTCTGGTCTCATTAGTAAGTCTGAAAAATAACCATGGAGTTTTTTTATATGAAGAAATTACTAACAAGAATTTGTTAGTGAGTGACATTCTTTGGTGTGTTGATATGTAACTATTCTTTGGTGTGTTGATATGTAACTATCGTTGAATTTATTGTTTATGTGGGTAGTTTAGTGAGGATCTGGGCCATGTGATGTCAAAGGACCATATTCTAGTTTTTTGGGGGAAGGTCCAATACCACATCAAGCCAGGTGCCACTTGTTGCCACTCTTTGTTTCCATTCTCTGGAGGTCACATTCATCATTGTTTTAGATCAGGCAAAGATGGAGAAGATAGATACATTTAATTATACCAAAATTAAAAAACTGCTCCACATAAAAGACATTAGAAGACTGGAAGAAGATATTTGCCACAAGTCATATTTATAAAAGACTCAGAAAAACTAAATGTAGTTAGAAAGACTCAAATTAACCAGTCTGAGTGTATTTATTAATTGCTGACAATGATATGGGGAAATTTATTTATATTCATTTACTGGTGGAAGTAAAAGTTGAGATAGCCTCTTTATATGGCAAAAAATTAGAGACTGCCAAAATGTCCGTCAATAAAGAAATGGATAAATAGATGTTGTATAGGCACCCGATAAAATATAACGCATCAGGGAAAAGGGATGAACCGTGTGTGTGTGTGTGTGTGTGTGTGTGTGTGTGTGTGTGTGTGTGTATAATTATGGATAGATCTCAAAAATAATGCTGAATTTAAAAAAGTAAAAGTTTGATGCTTTGTATATAAACAAAAAATATACATAAAAGTATCTATGTATTATTTAAGGATACACACACACACAAATACACAGGTATTAAAAAACAGAAGATTGTGCAACAAACTCATGATAGTGAGTGCCTGGTAGAGAATGGGTGGTCTTAAATTGGACTTCATCTGTAGATTTGAAATAAACATGATGGAATGTTTATTTCTGGGTATTAGACAAATAGGTCTTTGTTATATTATTCTTTGTCCTTTGAGTAATTCTAAATTAAGAGAAGGGGGCCAGGTTTCATAGGATGAGCCCCAGAGAATTATTTACCAAATGATTTATATATAATTTGTCCTAATTTACTGTGGATCTTCTACCTCTGTATCAGAGGAAATGAGGTAACCCTATATTAATTAACTCATGACACTGGTCTCTCCTAATGTGTTCTTGATGGTATCACAGTCAGATGGAAGAGCAAGGATCCTTACTAGCACAGATCATGCTCCTTATTCTGACTCTTGATTTTTTACTTTTTTGTTACTAACTACAAGCATATCAACTCATGGGAAGTACATTTGGTTCCATTGTCAAAAGCATGGAGATGCTAGCTTGACAGACTGGGATGTGTAGAAGCTTAATAACAACACTGCTTTTTTCCCTTGTCTAACCTCTTCCCTACAGGGAATCTTTAACCAGTTTCAGTGTAGTAGCGAAAAAGTGCTTCCATCTGACACTCTCCGCAGTGCTCTGGCAAAGACTTTCCAGGATGAACAGCGTTTCCAGCTGGGAATAATGGATGATGCTGCAGAGTGCTTTGTAAGTGTTGGCCTCTGGCCCTCTTTGATATGGGGTGAGACTGTTGATGATTTCCATCAAGGACTGGATACTTTACTGTAGTATTTAGTCTGCCCTAGTATCTACAATTAGGACAAGGAAATTCCCTAGTTTTTCAGAGCTCTAGGGTGTCTCTGTTAATGAAGTAGGAATTGCATAATGGGTTTATTCTTTTTCCTTCAGGCTTAGAGTAGTTTTGTGCTTGTCATTGCATAAAACAGTGGCTCTCGCCTTCAGAGGAGACAGGCCTCATTAAAATACAAATTGCTGTGTCCCGTTCCCTTGAGTTTCTGATTCAGTAGGTCTGGATTGGGGCCCAAGAATATCTAGCTCTAACAAGTTTCCAGGTGATGCTAATACTGATGCTGCTGGTCTGGGGACCACCTTACTTTGTGAATTCCTACATTACTAATGATAATTAAACAGAATAACTGAGTCCCTACCACAAGTGTAATGTGCTGTTTAGGTAGCTACATTGCTCCCAGTGACTTTTAGTAGAAGACTGTTCTGAACTCTGGGTTCTATCCATCAACCTTCAAAAGACTCTCTGTGCGTCCATTAAAAAAATCTGAGAGTGATCTATATTCCATTACAGGGTAAAATGTCACCAAAATCAGAGGTACTCCTGAGAAACTGGATCACTTATATATTGCTGGTGGGAACGTAAAATGGTATAGCCACTCTGGAAAACAGTTGGTCAGTTTCTTAAAAAACTAAACTTAAAAATTATCATATGGTTCAGCAGTTGCATTCCTGGACATGTATCCCAGAGAAATGAAAACTTAAGTTTATACCTATCCATTGATATTCATAGAATCTTTATTTGTAATAGCTCCAGTTTGGAAACAACCCAAATGCCTTAAATGGTAAATAGTGAAACAAACTTTGGTATTTCCATACCATAGAATACTATGCAGTAATAAAAAAAGGAATTTACACATCAACTTGAATGGATCTAAAAGGAATTATGCTGAGCGAAAAAACACAGTATCAAAAGGTTATATACCTACCATATGCTCCCATTTATATAATATTCCTGAAATAACAAGCTTATGGAGATAAGAGAACAGATTAGTGGTTGCTAGGTGTCAGGGTTGGAATTGGGTGGGTAAGGCTATAAAGGAATAATGTGAGGGAACCTTGTGATAGAACAGTTTTATATCTTGATTGCAGTGGTTGTTATATGACTCTATACATGTAAGAAAATTGCATAGAGTTACACACACAAATAAGTGTATGTAAAACTGGTGAAATCTAAATAAACTCTGTAGACTATATTGATGTCCATTTCTTGGTTTGGTTATCGTACTATAGTTATGCAAGATGTTACCATTGGAGGAAACTGGGTGAAGGGTACATGGACCTCCTATACTATTTTTTTGAAACTTCCTGTGACTTTATAATTATTCAAATTAAGCAGTTTTTTTTTTTTTTAAAGTAGAGGTATTCTTACCTTCCAAGAGGATTACTATTTCTCTGAGTAAACTGCCTACCAATATGTGCATTTTTCTATTAAGTATCACTGATATACTGCTTTTGTTCTTTCCCTATTAGGAAAACCTCCTAATGAGAATTCACTTCCACATTGCTGATGAAACCAAAGAGGATATATGTACTGCCCAACACTGCATCTCCCACCAGAAATTTGCAATGACATTGTTTGAACAGGTGAACCTTATCTCTGTCTACACATCACCTCTTCTTCAGGAACACTTTATGCTGGGCTGTGGGGTGTTAGATGGGTGTTAAAACAACTAATGACTGTGGCTGCTTGGTTTTGCTTTTCTACCTGGGCCCAGTGTGTGTGTACTAGCTGTGGTGCCACTTCTGATCCGCTGCCTTTCATCCAGATGGTGCATTACATCTCCACTACTTCCCTTTGGTGAGTCTTAAAGGGTTCTCTGTTTGTACTCTTAGGTACTCCTTAAATGACTGAGTTTTCACTGACGGCATCCAAATAGCTTATATTTTTATTGTTAAGACTATGCTATGTTGTAGGAACTGAGAACAGTAGCTTCAAAGTAACCTTTGTTCTTCTTCCCTCCTCTCCCAACCATCTCCTTTTCTTAGGTTCAGTTCTGGTCAGCAAGGTGGGAGGTGAAATGGGGATTCTATAAGCTTTGGATTTTGGGACAGGCGGAGGCGTTCATTGTGTTTGGGACACTGAAGCTGGTCAGGGCAAGGGGCTTTGATATAGTGGGCAGAAGAAGAAAATCAAACATGTGAGTTAAGAGTTTGTATGAATAATCTATTTGATTTAGTTGTAACTCTGGGTAACTCCTACCATCATTCCCTTCCATTCCCTATCTTGAAGCAATCAGGCTATTTGTATGCTGGAAAGGCGAGAAAAACCCTCACCAAGCATGTTTGGTGAGCTGCTGCAAAATGCCAGCACCATGGGAGATCTGCGAAACTGTCCGGTGAGTTAAGTCAGGGGTAAGGTTCAGAGTGGGGAGGGGAGCCCTAGGATTAGTGGAATTGAGGCAGAGCCAGTGGGAAACATCTCAAACTAGTCTTACATATGTATTTCAGAGCAACTGTGGAGAAAGGATTCGGATTCGCCGTGTGTTGATGAATGCTCCACAGATTATCACAATCGGGCTGGTATGGGACTCAGACCACTCAGACTTGGCAGAGGATGTCATTCACAGCCTGGGTACCTGCCTTAAGCTGGGTGATGTGAGTATTAGTTACCTTTATCTCTGACTTAGAGTTCTTGTGTCTTAGTATTGCTTAAGGGCAGTGAACACTAAATGCAAAGGTCTATCCTAGATGACAAATATTACAGAGTTTTGGACAAATATACTAGTTATATGTGTACACATACATGTGCATGCATGTACCTGTTCACCTACCTCCTTTGGGTAGGTGGCAAAGGCTTTTTAAAAAAAATGGGATGACTTTGGTCTTGAAAGACAGGATGGGCAGAGCTTCGCTACTGATAAAAATAAAGCAATTTACAGAGTTATTGTGTACCCTACTCATTGTTTGTTGTAGAGTGGGGAAGTGTTTTCAACCACAGGTGGTAATAAAGTCAAAGAAGTGAGCAATCCTGACCAGAGCTGCTATGGCAGGTGGAGGGGTAAAAGTTGATGACCTGAGTTTTACAATACAGAATTTACAGTGAGGAACCAATGTCTGTTGAGAAGGTAATGAAGTAGCTTGGAAGAGAATTTAGTGGTTTAGTGATTTTCTGTGCATCTATTCAGAGAAATAGGGAAAAAGACTTTAAGCCGGGGTCCTTAATCTTATCAGCTCCATATCTATACCTAGGATAGGTACAGTCAGGGTTTTCCTTCAGTTCAAGAGAAGAACCAGAAATTCTGTGGTTTCCTTTCTACTGGTTTCTTTCTCTTATGGTCCTGTGACTAAGGAGATCCCTTGTCATTCTTTAATGTCACTAAGCTACAACTGAGAATAAATGAACTATCTGGGATCTTATTTTAGGTCTCCTTCCCAAGGAATCTCTGACATGAGTAGGTTATATACCATTAAATCTCCTTTTTCTAAATTTCTGTAGTCTATGTCTTCTGTATTGTTCTAGTTTTGTTTTATTTTTATGATGATTTTCTCATTCAAATAAGTTTCTCAAGGCAAATACCCTTTTCGTCAAATTTTTTTGTATGTCTCTTAGAACCTATGGCAGTGCTAGACATCCACGAATTGAAATGCTGATAACCAGCGTGGTGGTATTGCTCCTCCTAAGGGCATTTTTACCCCTTAGTTAGTTAACCTTAGTTAGGGTCTCAGCAAGAAATTTATATTTGTGCACCAGTTGATAAGTAACTTTTGAAACCTTAGTGTTTTTGTTTTGTTTTGTGTTTTCAACTTTCTGGGCTCTTACGGTAAGCATCAGCAATACAATATTATTGAAAGTATGAAGAAACATCACCACCTTACCAGTTTACTGGCCACTATCTGTCTTGCTTTTCCCTACATTTTGTCTTTTTAGGTTCATTTCTGATGATTAATATGGACTAGGGAAAATTTTAGACTGAAGAGTGGAGAAACAAGTCAGTACGTTAATAAGAAATGATGGAGTCTGCTGAGAAATGATGTGAGAGGGTTGAGTATGTGACTGTCTTTTCCGTTCTCTTTTTTCCCCACAGCTGTTTTTCAGAGTGACAGATGACCGGGCCAAGCAGTCTGAACTGTACTTAGTAGGAATGATCTGTTACTATGGCAAACATTATTCTACATTCTTTTTCCAAACAAAGATCCGCAAATGGATGTATTTTGATGATGCTCATGTTAAGGAGGTAGGAATATTCAAGCCCTTCTTAAAGTGTTTGGTGACTGCAACAAAAAACTAAGGATAATTTCTTGTCTTCTTGTCTTTAGGGTCTGTTTTCATAATTTTGATGTCTGTTTACCTATCTGTCTATTGAATTTACGAGAGTGTCAGTTTTGTCTTCTCCGAGTAGATGGCAAGTTCCTCAAAGATAGGATCAATATATTTTCTGTTATTTTCTCTGAATCTTCTCACCATGCAGTCAGCACAGGTCTGTGTTTATAGTTGACAAAGTGTGTTTTTTTTTAAATGTATTAATGGTTGATTTGAGTGAAAACAGTTTAATGCTTCAAATTAGGTTAGAAGGTTAGCATGAAGTTCAGAATTTCAAACTTGGAATTATCAGTGGGTCATCCTTTGTCCCAGAGCTGCTATCAGTTATTCTCTGATTGTTACCTCCCTGAAGCCTTAACATGTTTTGGGGATAGTGTAGAAAAAAATATGGGGCTATGAGGATATTTAAAGCTGGAACCTTGTTACTATCTGAATCACAGTCTGTGACTGAAGCAGTTAAGGTGATCTGCATGAGTTAGGAAGCTTCTTGAGATAAGGTTAGCAGCTAGGAGACTCCTGACTATAATTTATACGAATCCATGGACATTAAACAGTGTCTTCTCCAAATAGTAAAGTCTGTCAAATTTCCTGATTGTCTATCTCTTTTTTGCTGTTGTAGTTTTGGGCAATTTATATGAATTCCTTGAGCTTTAGCATTTTTATTTGAAAAATAATACTTGCCTTATAAGATATTAAATAGGATTTGTATGTAAAAAGGATATTTGTTTTAGTTAAAATAATAACTTAATTATAAATTTACTGAACATCTATTATGAAATAAGCACCGTGGTCATTGTTCAGTTCTTAAGAGCACACCATCTCAGAATGTGACTGGTTCAAGTTTAAGAGAGGGTGAGTTAGGGATTTGATTGGATTATTGTTTCCACAGCTCTTCTGTCACTCTTTTCCACTGCTTTGGCAGTGCTGAATCCAGCTCAGAGCTAAGGCCGAGGTTCAGCTGTCTATTCTAAGCAGTTTGACCTTTTATGTCCTGCCATGTGTGAACTCTGAAATGGAATGTCATTTATTCTAAGGCAGTTTGTGAGAGAGTTTCTGCCTCCTCTTTAGCTTCATAAAAGTGATTTTAATATTTAGGCAAAAATTATATAATTTATAGAATGATAGAATTGCAGATTTCAAGTAAGGGCTTTAATCTGTGAAAATAAATTGATCATCAAAGCAGCTGAAGTCCCCTCACATAGCATATTCACCTTTGAGGACTTTTATTTATATTTCACAACTGAATTGATGTTTCACAGGAATAAAAGTAATTTTATTCATCATTCCTACCTCTTACAGGGTTTTACTGCTTTCTAAAAGGATTTAACAACAACAAAAAAAGATTTAACAAAAAATTTATGAAATTTAGGTCTAAGGTCTCTTTTGTGGTCTCTTTACCCAATTTTTGTCTTTTTATCTTATTTTCTTTAGAAAAACTGAGTAGGAAGATATGTTTTGAATTGTGGATATGAAGTATAACTGTCATGTTCTTCTGATTGTTTCTGGTTCAGATTGGGCCTAAATGGAAGGATGTGGTGACCAAATGCATCAAGGGGCATTATCAGCCTTTGCTACTGCTTTATGCAGACCCCCAGGGAACCCCAGTGTCCACCCAGGACCTGCCTCCCCAAGTTGAGTTCCAGTTATACAGCAGGACGTGCTATGATAGTGAAGATTCAGGTGAGCATTCTAGCTCTTTACGTCTTCCTTCTCCCTTCCAATGTGTCCATTGGACAGTTAGGACTCACACTTAATCATGAGCCTAGCACATAGCCTAGCTTGTAGAAAGAGGATCCATTAGAGATGGAAAGAAGTGCCAACTCGTGCTGAAGCCCAAGGTGTGCCAGGCTTTGTTTCCTTCGGCCTTCAAGAATGTGTTGTCTGCCACCTGGCCCTGATTCAAAAGTGAGAGGGCATTTAGGTTGATTTAGCCTGAAGTGATAAGTTTATGAGGGAGACTCAGTGTTTAACCTTCTAATAATGGTAAGATGACTGATTCTTACTGTCAATTTAACAGTGACTTTACTGAATTGTTAAGACCAAGAAAAATTATACTTACTACAAAACTAGTCATTTCGTTTGGGATAAGGGATTTTTGTTTTAAAATGCCAAGTGTAGTAGCAGTATTCCGCAGCCCATGAATCAGTTTTTCACTTCTAATTCAATTGTTTGCAACTTAAATCATGTTTTCCTGTAGAAACAATTTGCAGCCTGATGGCTAAAGTCTCAGGTTAGCTCATAGAGGCGTATAATATATTAGAAATATAACCCTAATGGTTTTGGCTTGATTTCTGAAAAGGGGGAAAAAGAAATATTCTTTTCCTCTTCTAGAGCTAGGACTGTCCCGGAGTATAATTTTGAGGGAGAAGATGCTTGTCCTTGGAATTTTTTCCCTCCCTTTTGTGCCTCCCTCCTGCTTGGCACCTGGTGTTCTTCCCAACCATGTACCTATCCAGACCTGCTCTACTTTTTCTCCCTTGACTCAAACACCCATTTCCACTTTTGTGCTTATCTCAGCAAGTTGTTCAGAGAAAAGTAGTCTGATTGAACTAATTTAGTCTAAAGTATGAATAGCAGTCCTGGGGCACCTGATGGGCTCAGTCATTAAGTGTCTGCCTTCAGCTCAGGTCATGATCCCAGGGTCCTGGGTTCAAGCCCCACATCAGGCTCCTTGCTTAGTGGGAGGCCTGCTTGCTTCTCCCTCTCCCACTCCCCCTGCTTGTGTTCCCCCTCTCACTGTCTCTCTCTCTCTCTGTCAGATAAATAAATAAAATCTTAATAAATAAATAACAGCCCCATAATTTCTCATATTAAAAATGCTTACAATGTCAATTAAATTTTTTAAAGTGACATTTTTGGCAGTATAGGAGAAAAATTATGGGATGGGAAGCAACTGATTATGAATGCCAGGTCGGCCTGGGACTCTCCATCTAAATAGATCTTATTTTTCACAACTTTTTCCTTTCTTCCACTTTTCCCCATAGGTTTTCTAAAAGCCCCACAGTTTTTCACAGTGGCAGGCAAAGTGAGGGCTTCAGCAAGGTAGGGGCAGGAGTGGGAGGAATTGTTTGTGTGTCTGGGTTATCTGGAAGTTGGGTGTTGGGAAGAATGGCTCTGGTATATCCTTCTCACCCTTCCATCTAGGAAGTTCTTGCCTTATGGACCTTTGTTGCCATCCAACTCTTTGCCTTCTCTCTATCACTGTCCTCTCTTTCCTTACTTTTGCATATGTGTCTCCTCCTTCCCTTAGGGAGGGAGCCCTCCATCTCAAGTGACACTCGAACAGATTCCTCAACGGAGAGCTATCCCTACAAACACTCCCATCATGAGTCTGTGGTCAGTCACTTCTCTTCTGATTCTCAGGGGACAGTCATCTATAATGTGGAGAATGATTCCACGTCTCAGAGCAGTCGGGACACAGGTAGGGAGTGAACCCTGCTTGCTTGATTCAGTTCCTGCATGGAAATTCACCCAGGAGAAAGAAACTGGGGCAAGTCAGAAATGTTTGTCATGCAAAGGGAGAAAGGCACAGAACTTGGGTAATTGGGTGGGATGAAAAGAAGCAACACAACTCTGAATGAACGATGATATTCCATTACACATATTCCTATCAACACCAGCATATCAGTAAGGATGATTGTAATGTGATTATTGATGTGATTGCTTATTCCAAAAATCTGCTTTTTGTTCCTGTTATATTTTTGATCCTTGTCTTTCTCAGAGTGTCCCAAAAAACCTTTGTGGTCTTGCATCTCATCATGTTTTCATGTTAGGCGTTTTCCCAAGTGGAGGGCTTTGAGAGAAGGGGGCATATTTATGGCCATGGGATACTTGCTCATCACCTTGCTGGGCTTCCTCAAGGACAGAAAAGCAAAAGAAAGAAAGCTAGCCTGTTTATTATTGTGAGTTCCATGCAGAGAACTTTCTTGAGCTGTTCTGTTCATCTGTAGAAAAATGTGCCTGTTGTCAGTGGAAGAAATCAGTACAGGACATGAAAGGAAGAACAGTGAGTGACTCACCGCTGAGATGGAAAGTTTATCACCTAACCCACAGAACAGTGCCCATACTCTTAGAGACTTGGGAATTAGTGAGCTCATGGCTTCAGATTGGTGGTTCCTACTCTGTGCTTGACTATTTTTTTTTAAGTTTTTATTTAAATTCCAGTTGTTTAACATACAGTATGATATTAGTTTCAGGTGTACAATATAATGATTCAGCACTTGTCGTACAACACCCAGTGCCCATCACAATGAGTGGCGCTCCTTAATCCCCATCACCTGTTTCACCCATCCTCTCACCCACCTCCCCTCTGGTAACCATCAGTTTGTTCTCTTCAGTTAAAACTCTATTTCTTGGTTTGCCTCTTTCTTTTTTTCCCCCTTTGCTCATTTGTTTTGTTTCTTAAATTCCACATATAAGTGAAGTCATACGGTATTTGTCTTTCTCTGACTGACTTATTTCATTTAGCATAATACTGTCTATTTCCATCCATGTTGTTGCAAATGGCCAGATTTCATTCTTTTTTATGGCTGAGTAATATTCTATAATAGCCAAGAAGATATGGTATCTTCTTTATACATTGGCTGTTATGGAACATTATACATACATGTACATTATATATACATTGGCTTTATACATTGGCTATTATGGAATATTATGTATACATATATACACACATATATACATACAATCACATACATATATATGGATAAAGAAGATATGGTATATCATACCTGTGTGTGTGTATGTGTATGATATACCATATCTTCTTTATCCACTCATCAGTTGATGGACACTTGGGCTGTTTCCATAATTTTGCTATTGTAGGTAAGGCTGCTGTAAATATCAGGGTGCATGTATCCCTTTGAATTAGTATTTTTATATTCTTTGGGTAAATACCTTTTAAAAAAATAGGGAATTTTAAACATTTTCAGAAGTGTACAGAATAGTATACTGCCCCTCCATAGATTCATTGCCTAGTGTCAGTAATTATCACTCATGGCCAGTCTAGTTTTATCTGTACCTCCACCCACTCCCCCTACTCCTGGATCATTTTGAAACAAAACAAATTCCAGATATTATTTCACTTCCGTAAGTATTTGTAGTATGTATCTCTAAAACAAGAAATCATTTTTGTCATTATCACACTTAAAAATATTAATAATTCCTAAAAACCACTAAATAACCAATGAGTGTTCAAACACACAAATATCTTATAAATTTCATAATTTTTTAATGGTTTATGTGCTTGATTCTGAATCCAAGTGAGGTTTATACATTGGGACAGATTGATAAGTCTTTTACGTTTCTTTTAAACTGTAGGTTTCTCTATTTTTCCTTGCAGCTGATTGTTGAACAACTAGGTAGTTTGTCCTATAGATTGCCCACATTCTGAAGTTTGCTGATTGTATTCCTATAGTAAACTCTAGCATGTTTCTCTGTTCTCTGTATTTCTTGTAAATCGGCAATTGGATCTAGAGGTTTGGTTAGATTCACGTTGGATTTCTTTTGATGACTGTTGCATAGATGACTACTGCAAAGTGTGATTTTTTTTTTAAAGACTGTATTTCTGAAACTGTGAATCAGGGAGAAGCCAAATAACAGGATAAACAAGGCATATTTTCCAGGAGAGTCAGGCTTATGTTAAAGGTTTGTGGATGGTTGGGGGTAGGGGAGCATACTCCCATTGGTTTAACATTTGCAGATTTAGTTGCTCCAAGTGATTTCCTCCTTTCTGAAATCTTTCTTTTGGGCCCAGAGGTAGCAAAGGATCAGATAAAAGCAATAAAAGATTACATTGGGGGGTGCCTGGGTGACTCAGTCAGTTAAGTGGCTGCTTTCGGCTCAGGTCACGATCCCAGGGTCCTGGGATCAATCCCCACGTCGCTTGGCGGGGAGTCTGCTTCTCCCACTCCCTCTGCCTGCTGCTCTGCCTACTTGTGCTCTCTCTCTACCTCTCTGTCAAATAAATAAATAAAATCTTTAAAAAAAAAGATTACATTGGTAATTTCTTGAAAATAGGTAGCCATATCACTACACTGCTAATACCTAAATATGTACAAAAATTTTCATATACTAACATATAAAAACAAATTAGCTCTTGGTGCATTTGAGAACCTAGAGGATTTTCTCTAAACCTGTTTTCTAATTTAATTCAGTTGCTTAATTCACCTTTGGCTTCCAGCAGTTTAGATGATTATATCCTTTAGAATCTGACCTTGGCTGTTATCAAATCATACATTTACATCCTGTGGGCATGAAGCAGGGCAAGTTATGTAAAAGAGCCCAAATCTCCTGGGCTTCGCAGAGATCAGTACTGAGGAATTATGAGGTGTAATCTCTGGGTGAAGCCAGGTTTGGTAAAGCACTCATTGGGGATGGGAATGAGAATTATTCAAAGTTCAAATGTCTTTTTAAATGATTCACATTTAAGGAAGATTTAGAACTGAATTTTAAAGCCACCCACAATCAGAGCTCTTGTGGGCAAAGGCTGGGGCACCTGGGCCAATACCAGATGTAATGAAAATGAGGCTTTGCTTGGTATGTGTTGCTAAACGAAAGGAAAGCTCTTTTAATTATGAGAGTGAAAAAATGTTGATTACATGACATTTTTATACATCTTTAAAACTGTCACCTTTTAAAAATTACCAAGTAATGTGTCCTTCTGGGTCACTGGGAAAGATTACGAACAGGATCAAGACTGGTAATTGCTCAGGAGGCATTGTAAATTTGCAAGCTCCCATTAAATACTTGAGCTTCTCTGCATTTATCTATTGAGTGATTCTTGCTACGCTTAAATCAGATAGTCTTGGCCCCTACAGCTTCTGATTCATGGGTATACTAAATTTGTGGCATTGCTATGAATCTCAAAGGGAGACTAGGTTCTCAAGAGGATGGAGGTCAGCCTCAGATACCAGCTTACCCCTATTTCCTTGTTCTTTCAGGACACCTGACTGATAGTGAATGTAATCAGAAACTCACATCCAAGAAAGGGCCACTGATAGAACGCAAGAGGAGCTCTGGCCGGGTTAGGAGGAAAGGCGATGAGCCACAGGCCTCGGGGTACCACAGTGAAGGCAAGCCACTCTGCACTCTTTTTCTTTCTTCATTCACTCTGGCAAATTGTGTCATACTCCAGACTGGCTTTTCCTTTCTGCTGTCACATGTTGGGGTCTGGGTATCTATGATCATTTTAAACATTTGTGTTTGTTTAATTCTTTGTGTTTTTAGGAGAAACACTGAAAGAGAAACAGGCTCCTAGGAATGCCTCTAAACCATCCAGCAGCACCAATAGACTAAGAGATTTTAAAGAGACAGTTAGCAATATGATTCACAACAGACCATCCCTGGCTTCTCAGACCAACCTAGGATCTCCCTGTGTGGGGAAGGGAGGAGACCAGACTGACAAAAAGCCTCCTAGGAACCTGTCTTTACACTCTCGTGACTGGGAAGTAGAGAGTACCAGCAGTGAGTCAAAATCCAGTTCTTCTAGCAAGTATCGTCCAACATGGAGACCCAAACGGGAGTCTCTGAATATTGACAGTATCTTTAGTAAGGACAAAAGGAAGCATTGTGGCTATACCCAGCTTAGCCCCTTTTCTGAGGATTCAGGTGAGGAGATAATTAGGGAAGAATTGGGCTTTTGAATAAAGTTGACTTATGTAGTTGTTTTTCTGGTAGACTAAAGCAAGGTACATTTTTATGCTGATGTTGAGCTTTTTGGAGATAGGAGTTCAGTGAAGAAGTAGCTGGAGGGAGGGGTTGGTTATGTCTTAATTTGAGGCAGATGCTAAATCTACCTCCTTTTCCGTACTTGTCCTTTGATCGGGATAGCTAAAGAATTTACACCAGATGAACTAAGCAAGCCACCTGCTTACGACCTTAAAACTGGTGGACCAAGCCCCCAGTACAAGCCCTGGGGCCCAGCACGGCCAGGCTCTCACCTTTTAGAACAGCACCCTCGCCTAATACAGCGAATGGAATCTGGCTATGAGAGCAGTGAGAGGAACAGCAGCAGCCCTGTCAGCCTGGATGCAGCCCTGCCTGAGAGCTCCAGTGTCTGCAGGTATTGTTTGGCCTTTGGATAGTGGCATTGTCCCTTATGGCAACGTAAGCCACCAGGAGGCTTTTCAACTCAGATGGGTGGAGAAATGGACTTCATTACCATCTTTGGGCAAAATATTTTACTTTATCAACTTTCTTTCTTTTTTTAAAAAATTGATATAAAGTTGATATGTTATATTAGTTTTAGGTGTACAACATAGTGATTGGACAATTCTGTATATTATACTATGCTCACCGCAATAAATGTGGTTACCATCTGTCACCATAGAATATTTTTACAATATTATTGACTATATTCTCTATGCTGTACTTTTTATCCCCGTGACTTATTTATTTTATAACTGGAAGTTTGTACCTCTTAATCTCCCTCAGTCATTTCACCCTTCCCCCAACCTTCTTTCCTCTGGCAACCACCAGTTTGTTTTTGTATTTGTGATTCTATTTCTGTTTTTTATTTCTTTGTTCATTTGTTTTGTTTTTTAGGTTCCACATATAAGTGAAATCATACAGTATTTGTCTTTCTCTGTCTGACTTATTTCATGTAGCACAACAGTACCCCCTGGGTCCATCCATGTTGTCGTAAATGGCAAAATTCCATTCTTTTTTATGGCTCAGTAATATCCCATTGTGTATATATACCTTATCTTCTTTTCCATTCATCTCTTAGGACGGTGCTTCCATATCTTGGCTGTTGAAAATAATGCTGCGATAAACATGGGGGTGCTCTGTCAACTTTCTATGACAACAGCACCCTCTGCTGGAAGAAGGAGCAAAGACATTTGAGAAAGGAGAGAACTTTATTATAAGTAAAATAATCATTTAGCAAATAACTTGTAATGGAAGAATTAGTGAATCAAAACATAGTTCTATGCCCAGAGAGAAAATACAGCTGTTTTTTATTCTTTTATTTAGGATAGTTTCCTTTTTTTTAAGGGTCACAGGGAATTCTGTGTTTTATAAGCCAATGGTATTCATACTTACAAAAGATAACAATGATGATTTATTTTTATTTATTTTTTAAAAAGTTTTTTATCTTTATTTGAGACAGAGGGAGACAGAGCACAAGCAGAGGGAGCGGCAGGCAGAGGGAGAAGCAGGCTCCTTGCAGGGAGCCCGATGCAGTACTCGATCCCAGGACCCAGGGATCATGACCCGGGCGGAAGGCAGACGCTTCACTGACTGGACCACCCAGGCATCCCAACAATGATGATTTAATAGTGCTCATTTTTCCTTGTTCATAGGGCCCAGTTTGCTTTATAAATTTAAGATCTTTATATATTATTTGTACTGAGTTGCTACAGAGGCAAGTTTCTTAACAGAGTTGCTGCTTTGCAAAGAGTGATTATATCTTCTACAAGGGTCATAATCACATCCTCATATTTTCCCACTGCTTATCCCTTGACATGGGATCCAGAATTGTCCAATCACCTGTTGAGGTTTACACATGAGAAGATGGCTACAGAGGTATAAGAAACAGGAAGGCAATTCATATGTGAGCTCATATTTATTAATTCATTAAATAAATTTTGTGCCAGATACTGTGCTAGATGCACAAAATGTGAATGAGGTGAGATAAGATGGGGGAACTACTTTCAGAAATAGTTTAGCCGATACTTTATATATTAGTTTGATGTTTTACTGTTTTTTTAAAGATTTTATTTATTTATTTGAAGATTTTATTTATTTGTCAGAGAGAGAGAGTGAACACAAGCAGGGGGAGCAGCCGGCAGAGGGAGAAGCAAGCTTCCCACTGAGCAGAGAGCCTGACGTGGGGCTCAATACCAGGACCCTGAGATCATGACCCAAGCTGAAGGCAGATGCTTAACTAACTAAGCCACCCAAGAACCCCTGTTTTATTGTTTTTTGAGGGAATTTAGTCCTAGGAACGTTGCAAGTTATCACCCTTCTGATGTTTTCACTAAACTCTGGTTTGTCTTTTGAAGGGATTCAAGTGCTAAGAGATCAGCTGGGTTGGCACCTTCCTGGCGTCACATCCCAAAGTCTCACAGCAGTAGCATACTGGAGGCAGACTCCATAGCATCCAGGAGTAGCTGGACAAAGAATCAGCCCCTCTCAGGTAAGCAGAAAGACACTGGATTTGGAGGAGTGGATTTGACTGCCAATTCTGTTTGGAAAATAGCCTTACCTGAGCACATTTGAAATTAGAGGACAGTTGTACTTTACGTTTTCCATCAGTATGTAAATATGGAGGCATTTGAGCCATTCTATCTTTGGATTTATCTATCTTTTGTTCTTCATCATGGCTTGCCTGATTGTTCTTTACAACTTGGGGAGAGCCCTTGTGGGAATAAGAAGGAACAGAAATATGGTGAACAGTGTCAGTAGCACCTGCAATCCTCAGAATAAGTTCTCAGGTTTTTCCCCTTGGAATAGAGGAAGCCTCATGAGAATGGATTTCTTTTTTTTTTTTTTAAATGTTTTGTTTATTTATTCATGAGAGTCAGAGAGAGAGAGGGAGGCAGAGGCAGAGGGAGAAGCAGGCCCCCCTGCCCAGCAGGGAGCCCGATGCGGGGCTCGATCCCAGGACCCCGGGATCATGACCTGAGCCGAAGGCAGCTTAACCATCTGAGCCACCCAGGCGCCCCGAGAATGGTTTTCTTATTGTTTAGTTCTATGAGTTGAGATGACAAAGGGAGACATGAAGGCTATGGGCATAACTGGGGAATAAGTAAGTCAAACCTATCCTTATCCTGGCCAGTATCCCTGTTTTCTTTTCCCTTCTTGAGTGTGCCTGTGTCCTCATCCTCCCACCTCCCCCTTTTTTTTAAGAGCACGTGAGCAGGGGGAGGGCAGAGGGAGAGGGAGAGAGAGTCACTGAGCACTGAGCTCGATCTCACTGACCCTGAGATCATGACCTGAGCCGAAACCAAGAATTGGACGCTTAACTGACTGCACCACTGAGGGGCCCCTTGGTCCTATCATTTTAGTCTGGCACGGAACAAAAAATTTTATCTGGTAATTTTGATCATTCTTTTAAAAAATTATGGAAGTGAAAATAAGTCCAACAGTTTAGTAACCTGCCCTTTCCTTCATCAGGGTATTTTTCCATGCCTATACAAGTATATAGATAAGTTTATTACCACCATTTAAAAAAAAAAATAAAATGAACGCTTGGGTGGCTCAGTCAGTTAAATGTCTGCCTTCAGCTTAGGTCATGATCCCAGGGTCTGGGATCGAGTCCTGCATCAGGCTTCCTGCTCAGCAGGGAGCCTGCTTCTCCCTCTGCCTGCTGCTCTCTTGTGCTCTTTCTCTGACAAATATATAAAATCTTTAAAAGAAAAATGAAGTCATAGTATACATATTATTCTGTCACTTGATTTTTCACTTAATATATCATAGACATCCTTTTAGGTCTATTTGGTTCCATCAACAGACATTTATAAAATTGAATTTTTACTGGATATTTTACAAACTTTTTTTTTTAAAGATTTATTTATTTTTAGAGAGAGCAAGTGGGTGGGGGAAGGGCAGAGGGAGATGGTAGAGAATCTCAAGCAGACTCCAAGCTGAGCACAGAGCCTGCCACAGGGCTCAGTCTCTTAACCCTGAGATCGTGGTATGAGCCGAAACCAGAGTCCAACACTTTAGTGTTGGAGCTACACAGGTGCCCCTACAAACTTTTTTTTATTGGATATTTTACAAACTCTTTAAAGAGATGTTGGAAAAAAAAAAGAGATGTTGGAAGTTAAGTCCGAGAAATTGACTTGCTTGAAGATTCCCGATGAGTTAGTGGCAACACATAGCTGAGTGCTGTCTAATGGTTAGGAGCATGGATTATGAATTTAACCTATTTGACTTTAGTTCAGCTCTACCATTTACCATCTTTGTCACCTTAGGCAAGTTATTTATTCTCTTTGTGTCTCTGTTTCTTCATTCCTAAATGTGGGCGATAATAGTATCTACTTCATAGATTGTCATGAGAATTAAATGAAATAATATATGTAAAAGTGCTTAAAACTGTGTAAATGCTCAACAAATGTTAGTTTTCACATTGTTATTGTTGTAATAAAGCCACTTAATAAATATTTTACCATCATCATTATAATTCATAGCCCAGATTTCACCCTGAATCTAATGTGGAAAGCACTGTCCAAAACATGAACTCCAAATTGAATCAAGAGTTCCAGAGGAAAGGCAGTACAGTGGCCATAAATGCAGCAGGTGCCTAGTCTTAATTATGGAAATGTGACAATTTCTCTTCTCCCTTGCTTGTATTCAGGTGGGGAGATATCTTCCAAAAGCGAACTGGATGAACTGCAGGAGGAAGTGGCCAGGAGGGCCCAGGAACAGGAACTTCGAAGGAAACGGGAGAAGGAATTAGAGGCAGCTAAAGGGTTTAATCCTCATCCCAGCCGCTTCATGGACTTGGATGAACTGCAGAATCAGGGTAATTGTTGGGAGCATAGGTTGTGGGTGATGGGGACAGAGAGAGAGGCAAAAAAATTTTCAGGTTTGTAAATTCCTGTCTTCTATTTAGCTAAGTTGTATTTTATCATAATTCACTCATTTTAGTGAGAACTAGTGAAAGTAGGAGGTGACAAGCCTATTGATTGGAAGACAGGCACTGATTTTGGGCTCATCTATTGAAAGTCTATAGTTTAGAGATGGTATATTATTCATGAAAAATATTTCCCATGAATATCTATAGAAGGTGTAAATAAAACTAGTCACCCTTCAGAAACAACAGAACAGGGCAATGAGTGAGCGACACTGATGAGGGAAATTCTACTTGCTGGGCAGAAATGTACCCTTGAAATTGCCCACCTGGAGCTTCAAGGAAGTAGGTCTACCAAGCGGGTTCTAAGAACACAAAGCTTGATTTTCTTTTGATCCTCTGATGACTCATTTCCCAATCTCATACAATTTTCATGGACTTTACAAGGCTTCCCCAACTGCGCCACACTAGTTACTTTCTTCCTTCAATTGCTTTAGGATGTCCTTTTGTACCAGAAGAGACTAGTCTTCAAAATAGGAGTTTAAAAAGACTGAGGTATATACCTTAAATAGACTCCTGAAACTTATATCTCTGTTTTTCTTTCTATGAAATGAATTTTTTGTTCTGATTATTCAGAATCCCCAGATGTAACAAATTATGCTACAGCAGTGCAAAGAATAGGAGTCAGTCAGTGCTGTTTTGGGTGGTTGCTTTCTTGCTGACCACTTCCTACTTTTTGTCAACACTTAGAGAAGCTTAGTGGGCTAGCTTGGGGCCTATTTGGGGACCATTTTTCTCCTCTAATCCTACTGTCTTTTGATTTGAGGCAATTGTTGCTTTATATTTCCCAAGGCACTGTATCTGTTTCCAAATTAGTTTTAAATTCCTAGTTCCTTAGTTGTCCCTATATTTGGATAGTCTTCTCTTCCTTTTCATCCTCAAGCTATGTCACATTTGGATCTCAGGTTTATATTGTTTCTGAAGGAGGAGTCTTGTCATCTCCGTCCCTTCCCTTTTTTCCGTCCTCTGTTAATTGGGCAGTACATGAAAGTTGAGAGAGAATCCTTCCGGCCACATTTCATTGTCAATTCTCCATACACTTTGGTTCACAATCTCCTGGAAGAGCAAGGAATGGAGTACTAAGATTCTAGAAGATAAGAATTAAAATCTAGTATAGTCAACTATAGTCTGCCTGTATATCTATAGAGAACTTTTTTTGTTTTAATGGCTCTCACTACCATCTCTGATTATAAAGATTGTATAGATTTAGTTGATGTCAAATATTATGAGAAAACTTTAGGCCTGGAGGGTGGGGTACCCATATCTCTTGACAGACCTGAATGCCCGGTTCTTCAGAGCCAACTTACTACTTCCACTGCCTTCCCATTGCTCTCTAAAAACCCCAGTGAATTAGGGAGTGAATGTTAGGGGTTTGGAAGAGCCTTTCTTACCATGTCCAGCTGGAGATAAGTGGAGGATGGGGACATTATGAGAGAAATGACTCTGACATTCCGATATTTTTTCTTGTGAGCTTGTGAAAACTCATCATTAATCCCAATCATGGGTGAATTTACAATATGGCTTACTACCAATTTATGGTTATGAGTGAGTAAAAGCCAAGGGGGTACATAAACTTGAGTGTTCTTTTACAAAGGTTGCCCTTATAGTACTTTCTTGCTTTTTCATCTGGCACTGTACTTGAACTCTTTTGTGCCTGCTTCAGTAGACATTTGCTTTCAGAGGAGGAAGGAATATTTCACTCTCACTGTATGAGAAAGTGACTTTTGCAGTCAGTTTGGCGGGCAAGGGTATGATGAAAGAAGATACTTAGCACTGCTGATGAAAAGTGTGTGCTTGCAAACCAACAACAAGGGCTGTTCAACTGCCTTGGTAGATATATTGAGGTTAGGAACTATAGAGCACCTGTGCCCAAGAGGTGTACTAACTTTCCAGCTGAGGGTGGCACAGAGAGGACTGTGAATTGATGTAGGAAAGAAATTTTACAGATGGCTTTCCACAGAGTCGTGAAGCCACTTTTGCCTTAACATAACAGTAGAGGTCTCCATGGAGGTCTGGGACATTCTGACACTGGTTGGTAAGCTGTATCTTGTTGCGCTGTGGAAAAACAGATCAGTTCCAGGCATAAGAATCTACCCTTCTGCTGTAGACAATATTCTGTTCTTTTCTTGAGGGTCCCCTTAAGAGCTCTAGGAATTGTAATATGTGGTGGATAATGACATACTCCTCTTTCATGGCTTTGGCAATGTCTTGGTTAAGGCAAAAACAGATGTCCTGCATGTTTCAGAGAATTCTTTATAGTAATGGAGAGTTAGAATAAGGGTAGATCAAAGGCTCAGCAGCAAGGAGCTAGGTGCACTGAAGGGAAACATCACTACATAGAAAAAGTTGGAACAAACTGTAATGAAAATGAAAAGTGCTGGCCCTTTCAGGGAGGAGTGACGGCTTTGAGAGGTCCTTGCAAGAGGCAGATTCAGTGTTTGAAGAGTCGCTGCATCTGGAACAGAAGGGAGACTGTGCTGCAGCTTTGGCTCTCTGTAACGAAGCTATCTGTAAGTAACTCTAACTGCTAGCGCTATGGCAATTTTGACTAACTTCGGGATAGGTATCATTAGAGTCATCACTCAGATGGGATGGAAACAGCTTTTTTGTCTCCTCACTGTCACTCTCCCAAACTGAGGTCCTTTAGGCTATCTTTGCCCTTCAGATTTCTAAGTGTGCCACATGCTGTCACTGTGGCCTCTGGATATTTACTGGAATAACCTCAGCCGGAGTCCACAGATGAACTATCCAGCCATGCTTACTTTCTTATCCCGAGATAAAGTTAGACCTCAGATTTGAGGTTAGTCTGCTCTTTCTCTAGTTACTGACTAGCTAGGTGGAGCTTATGGCAAGAAGAAATGAGTATATTGACCTCGACTTCCCAGGCCTGTAACTTTGCACAGCATATTTGATTCATGTTTCTCCCCTGCTTTCCTGGTATGCTGCACCATAAAGTTACAGTGAAGGACTAAGGCTTAGAATTTGTATCTGGTTCTTAAATGTGACCCACAAGAAGCTGTGTTCTGTAAAGACAGATGCAGATTTGGATCTTATTTCTGCTGTTGGCTGTCGGGAAGGGGAAGTTGGGAGCAAAGTGTGGAGACCAGAGTCGGACAGGTCAGTTGCAAAGGACGAGAGTGGCAGTCTCTAAGATGGAAGCACCAGTTTCTCTTCCTGACTCATTTTAGTTTAACTTTTTGTTTTGTTTTGTTTTGTTTAAATTCAAATTAACCTGTTTGGCCTCCATGGCTTCCATGAATGCTCCTTAGAGCCAGAGCCAGCTCTTTACCCTGGACAGTATGTGCATGGTCCACGCCTTGCATTCCTGCTGCATATTTTGAGTTTTACTGCATATCTTTGCTCATTTTTGGTTCAATTTTATTTTTATTTTTGTTTGTATTTTGTGTTCTGTTTCTGCTATATTTTCTTTTGCATTTTAGCTAAACTAAGACTTGCCCTGCATGGTGCCAGCTCTAGCACGCACAGCAGAGCCCTAGTCGATAAGAAGTTGCAAATCAGTATTCGAAAAGCACGGAGCCTGCAGGAGCGCATGCAGCAGCAGCAATCATCGCCGCGGCCGTCGCAGCCCTCAGCCTGCCTCCCCTCGCAGGGGGCAGCCCTCCCTCAGCCAACAAGGTAGTGCCTGGGATCCACTGTAGTTTATGGACACCAGGGGAGGAAATGATCATGGGTGCTCCATGGTCAGAGCTCTCTTTGTTTTGGTGACTGCAGGGGACAGAGAAGAGTCCTCTGGGAAGATTTTCTTCTCAGGTCAGACATACACCAGAAAAAGCTCATCCCACTGCTGGTCCTTTCCTTAATAGTTCCTAGAATGATACAGAAAGTATGGCATAATAAATAGACCGTTTGTTCATATTTCCTGTGGGTGAGTTTGTCCCTGGACTTGTGTAACAACATGATTATTAAATTTGCACATATTATGTTCTCAGACATGGCAATCGGAGCTCTATGGCAATAGAAACCATGTGGTTTGTTTTGGGGATTTCAGTGCTTCCTGTCCCTGGTGGAAGCAGAGAAAGCAGGCTTTGCTCTGATTGAACCACAGAGAAGAGACACAAAGATTCCCTTTGTTTTGCTTTGCTATGGGCAGCAATAGGAAAAAAGGCCCCCGGGGCCATTGGTGTAGTTTTCACACTTTAGCTCTTGAATTTGGTTCTATTTATAATACATAGATTTAAGTTAAAATTAATTTTGGCTGCTAATAGGCCTAAGTAGTTCTCAGAATATAAATATTATAAAAACAGCTAACATTTATTGAACATTTTTAAAAAAAAAGAGATTTTATTTATTTTTAGAGAGAGAGAGAGCAAGCTAGAGCTGGGGGAGGGCAGAGGGAGAGGGAAGAGAGAATCTCAAGCACACTCCACACTGAATGCAGAGCCCAGCGCAGGGCTCGATCCCACCACTCCAAGATCATGACCCGAGCTGAAACAAGAGTCAGACGCTCAACAGACTGAGCCACCCAGGCACCCCATTTATTGTCCAGGCACTAAACTAAACACTTTAATTCTTGCAGTAACCTTAGGAGATAGGTTCTGTCACTTAGCGATATTTTATAAAGCTCGGGGTGTATAAAATACATAAGGTACCCAAGATTGCTCCCCTAGTAAGTGGTAGAGGTGTGGACTTCAAATCCAGGTCTGTTTCACTTCATTAGGTCTGCTCCATAAGTATAATGATATATTCTTCATAATGTTGTAAGGGTAACTGGGTGACTATACCCACAAAAGTTGATAGTATATTATCATTCAAATTTAATGCTAATAGCTAGGATCTTCCTTTTTCTTCATTTCTCTTACAGTATATCTAGTAGTTGTATGCTGATCTGAGAATCTGATGAGAGATATGTTTTGAATGTAAGCAATTTAGGCAGCTAAACTTTTTCTAGAAAACTTACACCACTTGATATATGCGAGTAATTGAGGCTTTTATTTAAGTGCTTCTAACACTGAGTTTTTTAGGTCAGAAATACAAAACAATTAGTAAGAAGCCTAGTAAATGCAGTTAATTTCTAGTCTTACTCCCAAATCTCAAGAGAGTCACAGTGCATTACTTTGGGAAAATATCTCAGTGAATAATGCAACCAAATCCAGATTATGAAAACACACTTGAAGTGGTTGAATTCTGTGTAATTTCATGAACCCAAATTACCCTGTACTCTGTAAATGTGCCTTTTGGTTCTTTTGGTTGGTCTGCCTCTCAGGACCCCAGGTATGAGTGATTTTCTGGGCTTTGCTCACCTTCCATGTCATCTGCATGTGGGATTAGCAATTTTTGTTTTTTAATTTGCAAGAAGAATATGATTGGAATGGGACTTCAGAGGCAGTGAAGAATATTGACAAGGACTTCACTTAATATTACTGTGTGCAGCTTTAGTGAGGGCATTTAATAAAGAGGATCAGTATTACCTCTTGCTTGGGTGTGAGCTGACCATGTGCCTGCCTTCTCTTGTGAACCTCTGAACTCTTGACTCTTACTTGTGCTTGTCTTTCTGTTTATTTTTACCATTCCTTTTGTGGATGGCTAGAAGTGGGAACCAAATGAACAGGTCTTTTTGTAAGTGATCTTGTCATTTAAGGCAGCTTATGACTGGTTCTCTCCATTTATTTCAGTGAACAGCCTATCCCGCTCCAAGTATTGTTAAGCCAGGAGGCTCAACTGGAACCCTGCACGAATACAGAGTTTGGGGCCAGTTCTTTCATCCACTCACCTGCTTCCTGCCATGAGTCACACTCATCACTATTCCCAGAGTCATCTGCCCTGTCTGCCTCCCAGCACAATTCCCCTAGTAGGTCTGCCTCAAACCTTCTGACGTCAGTTGAGGAGGACAGCATCGACCCCTATGCACTCCACAGGCAGGCCTTACCTAAAACACCAGGGGGGACTGAGAAGAATGCTCATTATGGTTGGGAACCATTGGATGTACCACAGGGTAAGCTGCAAGGCTACAGGGGTGACAACAGCAGCTGTACCAGGTTCCCCCCACAAGAAGGAAGAGGCATTGATCAAGAACAGCTATTCCAAGAAAAGAGGGATCCTGCTGTCTCATCCCAGGTGATGCCTTGGTCACACTCAACTGGAACAGATACCTCTGAGAGAGGAGATGCACACAGCCTAGGCTGTAGTCCTTCAAGTTCATCAGCTCAGCCCAGCCTTCCCCTGTACAGGACCTGCCACCCCGTAATGCCTGCTGCATCCTCACCTATGCTTCACTCTCCTGATACTGTGCAGAAAACTAATCAATGCCTCCAAGCCAAAAGCCTCAAAACTTTGTTGACTTCAAAAGTGGATGGAGGCAGTGAGGATCCCTATAGGCCAGAGTTTCCCAGCACAAAGGGGCTTGTCCGCTCACTAGCAGAGCAGTTCCAGAGGATGCAAGGTGCCTCCACAAAGGATGGCACAGGTTCCCAGGATAGAAGTTTGACAGGTAGTCTAAGGAAGAACTCTTCCCCTTCTGACTCTAAGCCTCCCTTCCTACAGGGTCAAGGGAAAGGCCATTGGCCTTGGGCAAAACAACAATCCTCCTTGGGTGGTAGGGACAGACTACCTTCCTGGGAAGAGCCTGCTGATTATCCTTCTCTTGCCATGTACTCTGGGCTGCCTAATAGTGAAAATTCTAGGGGAAGACAGCCCAGGTTGGCAGAACCAAGCATGAACCAAGGAAAGCCATCTCAAGTGAGAGATGCTAGGCCTAAGGAACTGGGCAACAGTGTTGACTTGGGGACTTCCTTACCTTTGGACTCCTGGGTGAATGTCACAAGGCTCTGTGATTCTCAACTTAAACATGGGGTCCCTGGGCCAGGAATGAAGTCCTCCCCCCACGATTCCCATACCTGTGTAGCCTATCCAGAAAAAAACCACATCCTTTTGCATCCACATTGGAACCAAGACACAGAGCAGGAAACCTCAGAATTGGAGTCTCTCTACCAAGCCAGTCTTCAGGCTTCTCAAGCTGGCTGTTCTGGATGGGGGCAGCAAGATGTGGCCTGGCACTCATTTAACCAAACAGGTAAGAATGCAACCATGGGCAGGGGGAGTGGGGGACATATAAAAGCTAAAAGTGAGAGGACAAGATCAGAAGAGGGGTGGCATTCTGTCCAGATAACATCCTCAGCTTAGGAGGTGGTAGCAGATCTTCTGACTTTATTCATAAAGACTTTAGGACAAGAGCCAAACCTTTTTCTGGCTAGAGTAGAATCATCATGGTCTAGTTCTCTCCTTCTAAAGGAAGAGATCAATGAGTATATGCCCAGGGTTCTGCAGTATGCAGTGCTAAGGAGTGGTTCATAGATCTTTGAGAGGGACTCAGCATGAAGTAGGGGAGGCTGAGAAGAAAAGTCATCCTTCTATGGCTTAAGAGCTGAACTAATCCAAGATCCAGCTTCCAGATCCAACTTGCAACAAGGATGCCCCACATTGAGCCATAGCTCCCAATGTGGCATTTCCAGATTGTACTGAACCAGAAATATCAAGATCTTCCTTGATCCCTTCAGGAACTACCAGGTGTAGAATTTTCAAGATTGTATCCCTGTAGGGTTCCTGTTCACTGAGTACCCCTTAGATTATATTGTGTGAAGAATGAAGTCTACACCTTAAATGTACTTTACAGACTTAGTTCTGGAAACCAAAGACATGAAGAATATTTATAACTTGGATTGATGTACTTGAGAACTCCAAAGCCTATTATCCTGGTTCCATCATTAACTGTCAGCATAAATTTGGACAAGTCACTTACTATCCCATGGCCAAGTTTTTACCTGTAAAATTGGAGAATGGGTTCAATGACTTGTTTTAAAGATGCCTTCCAACTCTTAAAATGATATATATGATCCTGTGAAATTGAACTCAGAGAATTTTATCTTTAGCTCAGTATGGCAGTTTCCATAACAGTACAGGTTCCTTGCATGCTGCCAACTGGTGTTTAAATACAGCCGTACAAGTATTTATTGAGTACCTAGAAGCTGTTGGTGGGGGGATATTACATAAATATAAAATTTGATGTTAAGGTATGTTTTTTAGGATATGAATCACAGTGTAGACTTTGCAATAACATTATATTAAGTGCTCCCTAGGTACATGGGACCGGGCAGTATGGGAAGATTCTAAAGAACAAGGAAAAGCTCACATCTACCTCAATTAGCTTCCTGTCTGAGGGAGAAAGAATATACAAA
This sequence comes from Zalophus californianus, assembly GCF_009762305.2. Taxonomy (NCBI): domain Eukaryota; kingdom Metazoa; phylum Chordata; class Mammalia; order Carnivora; family Otariidae; genus Zalophus; species Zalophus californianus. The sequence goes on along the minus strand of NC_045609.1, from coordinate 34,286,406 downwards.
TGTCAAGTATTTTAAGAATAATAATAAACACATATAAAAGAATATATTGCAATTAAAATTAAACTAACTGAATATCAACCATCATATTACAAAAAAAACCCAAACAAAAAAACTCTTACATTACCCAAAATAGGAAATTTTTCATTGTAGATGCTTTTGAAAATATATAAAGTAACAAAAATCATTGATAATCCCACTCATAATTTTATGAGTTTACTTCTGGCTTTGTTTTTTTATGTATATATACTATATATTTTGTTTTGTTTTTTTTAAAAAAGCAAATTGTTACAATATATGTGTGCAGTTTATTCTCATGATATTTTTACATTATATTCATGAGCATTTTCCCTTTGAAAAAAACTACTTTTAAGGACTGGCAATATGCTGCATATGAATGTACTATAATATATTCAACCATTTTATTATACTTTATATACTTCCAATTTTTAGATAAATAGATGATGAATATCTTTATATGTAAGTGTTTGGCCACAATTTTGATAAGCTCCTCAGAATAAATTTTTAGAAGGATAATAACAGGTGAAGGTTATTGACTTTTAAAAATTTCTTGATATGTACTGGTAAATTAGCCTTCAGGAAGATTATACTTCTGAAAACAATTTTGGAAAGAGTACCTACCAAACATTACTTTTTTGCTTAATATTAAGTGAACAAAAATTAATTAAAAAAAATCCATCTGATGAGTCAGTCCTCAAAATCCTTGTCAAACCAAACTAGACTTTATTTTGACATAAAGAAGTGATCAGGTGGAATAAATCAGGAAGTAAATAATAAAGGGAAATGCCAATTAGGATCTGTATATGATAGGATATATCTTTAGGGGAGTCCCTCTTTATCTTATTGTAAAGCATTTTTTAAGTACCAAGGTACTTTCTTCCCCCAGCTTTATTGATATAATTGACAAATAACATTGTATAAGGTTAAGGTGTACAATGTGAAGGTTTGACACATATATATTTGAAATGATTGCCACAAGGTTAGTTAATACAACCATCACCACGGATAAATTGTAGTTTTTTTGTAAGAACATTTAAGATCTACTGTCTTAGCAACTTTCAGGTAAATAATGCAATATTGTTAACTACAGTCACAATCCTGTATATTAGATCCCCAGGATTTATTCAGCTTATAACTGGAAGATTATATCCTTTGACTATCACCTCCCGGTTTCCCTCACCCTCCAGCTGCTGTCAATTACCATTCTATGTTTCAGTGAATTTATCTCTTTTTAGATTCCACATATAAGTGATGTCATGTAGTATTTGTTTTTCTCTGACTTATTACTTAAAAAAAAGCTTTATTGATATATAATTTACATACCATACAATTCACCTACTTAATATGTATAATTCTGTTTTTTAAGTATACTCACAGAATTGTCCATCCATCACCACAATCAGTTTTAAAGTGTTTTCATCACCCCATGGGGTGCCTGGGTGTCTCAGTTGGTTAAATGTTCCACTCTTGATTTTGCTCAGGTCATGATCTCAGGGTCATGAGATCAAGGCCCACGTTGGGCTCTGTGCTCCGTGTGGCATCTGCTTGAGATTCTCTCTCTCCCTCCCAACCCACACATGCTCTCTCTCTCTAAAATAAATAAATAAAATCTTTAAAGAAACCCACTACCTGGGGCGCCTGAGTGGCTCATTCGTTAAGCGTCTGCCTTCGGCTCAGGTCATGATCCCAGAGTCCTGGGATCGAGCCCCACATCGGGCTCCCTGCTCCGCGGGAAGCCTGCTTCTCCCTCTCCCACTCCCTCTGCTTGTGTTCCCTCTTTCGCTGTGTCTCTGTCAAATAAATTAATAAAATCTTAAAAAAAAAAAGAAAGAAACCTGCTGCCAATTAGTAGTCACTCCCCATTTCCCCCTACCCCTGTCTCCCCCAGCCCCAGGCAACCTATAATCTATTTTGTCTATAGTTTTGCCTGTTTGGGATATATGATATAAGGGAATTGTACGGTATATGTTGTTTTGTGACCAGATTAATTTTGACATTATAGTTTCTTTTTTTTTAAAGATTTTATTTATTTATTTGACAGAGAGAGAGAGACAGCGAGAGCGGGAACACAAGCAGGGGGAGTGGGAGAGGGAGAAGCAGGCTTCCCACCAATCAGGGAGTCTGACTTGGGTCTCGATCCCAGGACCCTGGGATCATGACCTGAGCTGAAGGCAGATGCTTAATGACTGAGCCACCAAGCGCCCCTAATTTTGACATTATAGTTTCTGAAGAGTTATATAAACGTTGCCCTTGACCTGTATTTCTGAATTTCATAGAATTTTGAAGTTAGGCAGACATCATCTTAAAAATAACTTTTTGTTATAGAAAATTTCAATTCTAATCAAGAGTAATGAGTAAATGTTACAATAACCCTCCAATACTTATCACTAGCTTCCACAGTGATTATCTTGAGCAATTATCAACATATGGCCAATTCTGATTTAGCTATAGACGCCCCCCCCACCTTTCCCCTCCCTACTGGATTATTGTACTGTTTGATTTATTTATATATAAATGTTTTATTTTATTTATTTTTTTATTTCCTTAAGTAATCTCTACTTAGGTCTCAAACTCACAACCCTGAGATCAAGAGTTGCAAACTCCACTTACTGAGTCAGCCAGGTACCCCTCTACTGGATTATTTTAAAGCAAATCCCAGACATTATATTATTTCATCCATAAACAATTTGGAATGTATCTCTGAGAAATACAGACTCTTTTTTTAAAAGGCAAAACTATAATATTATTATACCTAAAAAATTAACAATAATTTTTAATACAGTAACTAGCCAGTATTCCCGTTTTTTCAATTACCCCATAAATGTCTTTTCACAGTTGGTTTATTTCAAATTAGGATTCAAACAAGATCTACACATTGCATTTTGTTGATTTGTTTCAAGGCTTTTTTTAGCCTGTAAAATTCCGGGTTTTTTTTTCCCCTTAGCACTTATTTATGGAAGAAATTTGGTCATTTGTCAAATCCACATCCTAGATTTTACTGATTATATTCTAGTAATTTTTTCTTTTTTAAAACATGTTCTTCTGCCCGTTTTTTGTAATCTGGTAGTTAGGGCTAGAGGCTTGATTAAAGTCGGGTTCAATTTTTTTTTAAGTTTTATTTATTTAAGTGATCTCTACACCCAAAGTAGGGCTTGAACTCACTACCCCAAGATCAAGAGTTCTGCACATCTCCAGTTGAACCAGCCAGGCAACCTTCAGTTTTTGTTCTTGTTTTTAATAAGAATATTATAGAGGTAGTACTTTGTATTTCTTTTTTTCTTAAGATTTATTTATTTGAGAGAGAGTGTGTGTGTGCACGTGTGAGCAGGGGGCAGGGGTCGAGGGAGAGGGAGACAGAATCTCAAGCAGATTCCCTGCTGAGCAGGGAACTGGACACGGGGGCTTGATCTCAGGATTCTGAGAGCATGACCAGAGCTGCAATCAAGAGTCAGACGCTTGCTTAACCCACTTGAGCCACCCCCGTGTCCCTACTTTGTATTTCTTATATCAGGAAGTGCGTGATATCTGGTAGTCTTTCTTCTTGTTATTGTTGATCCATGAGTAGACATCATGTTAACTCTATCTTCTATCAAATCCATATATCCCCTCAACAGTACTCCTTACAGGTAGCCACCTTCACCTCTGCTGAAATATCTTTAAAAGAATCAGTCTATTCCCTTCAGGAGTTTCCAGCAGCCACCTCCTTGTCTAGTAATCAGACTTTATTAGAAGAACACCACATTCTAACCATTACAGCTGTAATTCTTAAATCTGGCTGCCTATCATAGTCACCCAAGGAGTGGCTTTTTAAAAAACAAATAATTTTATATAAATGGGATGACAACATACATGCTGTTTTTGTAGACATTTTCTTACTTATCTTTCCTCCTCTTACATAAATTCCTACCTTTTATCCTCCACCTTCTAGGTAATAATCTAATGTGCATATTTCTGTATTTGTCTGTTCATATAATCCTATGTAGACCTACATATACAGTGGGGTTTTTTGCCTCATGATAGTATTACAGACTTTTTTTTCCTTTTAACTTAACAATCCTTCATGAAAATCCCTCCAAGTCATCTAGTTTAACTCAGTTCATTCTTTTTAGTGAGTGGCTGGGCATATTTGATAGTGTAGATACCTTAGTGTATTTAGTCATTCTGCTATAGATGGGCATTACTTTATTTATAGTTTTTTGGCCACTACAAATAATGCCTCAGTAAACTGGTATTTTTGTTTCTTATTCCTAGGAGTAGAATTGTTGGATAAAAGGGTAAATCATATTTTCAATTTTATTTTTTTTAAGATTTTATTTATTTATTTGAGAGAGAGAGAATGAGAGATAGAAAGCATGAGAGGGAAGAGGGTCAGAGGGAGAAGCAAACTCCTTGCTGAGCAGGGAGTCCGATGTGGGACTCGATCCTGGGATTCCAGGATCATGACCTGAGCCGAAGGCAGTCGCTTAACCAACTGAGCCACCCAGGCGTCCCCATATTTTCAATTTTAATGGATATTTCTAAACAGCCTTTTTTTGGACGACTATAACATTTCAAACTTCCTTCAACAATGTTTGAGGATGTTCTCCTATACTTTTCAGGGAAGCCTTTTGTTTTTTTTTTTTAATTTTTATTTTTTTAAAGATTTTATTTATTTATTTGACAGAGAGAGACACAGTGAGAGAGGGAACACAAGCAGGGGGAGTGGGAGAGGGAGAAGCAGGCTTCCCGCCGAGCAGAGAGCCTGATGTGGGGCTCGATCCCAGGACCCTGGGACCATGACCCGAGACCAAGGCAGACGCTTAATGACTGAGCCACTAAGGCACCCCTGTTTTATTTATTTTTAAAGATTTTATTTTTAAATAATCTCTACACCCAACCCCTAACCTGGAGATCAAGAGTCAAATGCTTCACTGACTGAGCCAGCCAGGTGCCCCTCAGGGAAGTCTTTTAAAAATAAATATTCCCAGGCTCACCACAAAGATTCTGATTCAGCAGGGCTGTGGAGAGATAGAGGAATCTGTATTTTTAAAGCTCCTAGATGAATCTGAGGTGGTATTAGAACCTCTGTACCAGGAAATACTAAAAATAATATTTTAGCTTGGTATCAGCAATATCTTCCTTTAGCCAGATACATGTATTACAATCAAATTATCAAATCAAGACGTGAATTGGTGATAAACATATACATTAAATGTAGGTCAAGGGCATGTGCATTTTCAGAATGGAAGGCTTAATTAGTTGTATTGGGGCAAGCCCCTTGGGAGTCACATATCCAGTTTGCAGCAGTTCTTAATAATCTAGCAAGATTTTGAGGAAGAGATAAGCTTTAGTGATTGTTTAGAATTTAAGCAGTTAGTGATTGAGAGAAGCTAATGGGGAAATAAAAGAGCGTTACACATACAAAATATTGTTGAAGAGTTCCTGCCCATAGTAATAGGAAGTGAAATCAAGAGACTTGAATTTTAATTCTGATTAATCTACTTACTACGTTTCAAACCCTGGAACTCATTTTCCTGTTACATAAGATGAGGAGGCTTGATAGACGATTACTATATTCACTTCAATTCCTAAGTAGACTGAAGATAATGTTCCCTTTGTCATCACAGACACTCTAGAGAACAACTACGTTGGACAGTTTCCTCTGTATGTATGTATTGTAAGTCTTGGGCGCAAGTCTGACAGAAGCAAAGCTGATTGTGTTTAAAAAATTGAAATGAGGCAAGATGGGAACATTCAGCAGTCTTTCCACAGAGCCCCTTCTGTACAGGTTCTTCAAAGCCTGTGTTCTGAGACCCTTGTTGACCTATAGGAAACTACCCATATTCTGAAACTCCTGTTTCTACATTATAGGAGCACATCTCCATTCATTTTAGGGATACATATTTGTTATTTCGTGAAAAGAACTCCTGAGTTTTTGTTTGTTTTTGTTTTGTTTTTTTGCTGACAGGCTGAAGTTAGGCTCCAGGAGAAGAGATGGCTTCAACTTGTATTTATGTTTTCCTCCTCAGGCTCTGCAGATGGTGTGGGGAGGAGGTTGCACTCAGCCCCTGGCCTTGGTCTCTCAAAGACCCCAACAGCAGAAATGGAGCACAGTCTCCATGAAGCCAGCACAGTGCCTGCTTCTCAGGTAGCAGCCTCAGGTCCTACAGTGCTGGCATGGGGTGGTGCATTGGGAAAGGAAGTGTGGAAAGATATGAGTGCTAGGATTGGTGGTAAGGCAGGAGCATGGTAACGTGGGGCTGTTGGAAGAGAACAAGGTCTGTGATTGAGCAGAGATTGCCACATGGCCACTACTTTTTCAAATACATCTAATTCAGGTCTCTGGTAGTGAGGTCTTACCCTATTTTCTCCCATACCCCTGGGGACAGGGTCTGTGGGAAAACCATAGGTCTGGTGTTTTGTGTCTGCCTGTGTGTGTCTGTGTGTTTGAAGGCTGCACCTTGCCAAGGCCCCAGGAGGGAATATGGGGAGGATGATCGGTGCGGTGCAGAGAACTTTGACTGCATCTCACACAGACTCAGTGGCACCGTTGTCTCAGAGAGGGACGAGACTCCAGTCTCCTCCCACAGTGTTGTAAGTAGAATCAGGCTGTATCCATTCAGAGCACCCTCTTTCTTTTGCTAAGATAAAAATACAGTGTAGGTGGAGGGGCAGGGGAAACTAAAAGTTGTAATTTAGGGGAAAGCCATGTGCACTCAGCAAAAATGATGACACATAGTCATTACTTTATTGACACACATTTTGTTGGAGTCCAGAGGAATTCCCCTTCCCTGTAGCAGTTCTGGAAGGTATATTATAGGGTTCCCTAGGGTGAGAAGAGTCCTAGTAGCCTAGTAGCCTTGAGTCTCAAAAGCAATAGCTGCTGATTGGGTCAAAACCCATTGCACTAATCAAGGGAAGAAGGGAAGACATGGGATGGGGTATTGTTTTTACCTTTTCCTCCCCACTCCAGTATAAGATTGAATGGGGTCCAGTATGCTTTCATGCTAAAATGAAGCATGTGCATTAGCAAGAAAAGGAAAATGATTTAAAATCTTCCTCCTTGAGGCTTTTCATCTGGAATCAATGCAGTGATCTGTAGGTGAAAGGGACAGGGACGCCGAAGTTAGCAGAAATCAATAACTCAAATATTTTCAGTGGCTGGGTTTATAAATTATCCTTTTGAGAATTTCATACACTTGCCTAAGGCAAGTTGAGTTTTGATTACAATGGAGGTCAGGATGCAAAGCTCCAGTGCATTAAAGCTTGTTCACCAGGTCAGTTCAAAAAAAATTTAAAAACCAGTTTTAAATACATGATATAAAAATTAAAAGGTATAAAGGATATACAGTGAAAACTAAGTCTCTGTCCTGCTAGTACTTCAGATCCAGTTTCCCTCCCAAACAACAGTCATTTTTTCCAATTTATTGTTCAAAATTTCCTAAACAACTCTATAAACAGTTTGCTATTCTTTTTGGGAAAAGTGATCGTTTTTACGTAGCATTTGTTCTTATGTACTGTTAGTGAATTTAATGGCAAATTGTTATTTTTCTAAGGAGTTGGCTTCCTTTCTCCTGACTTCTATATCATTCATTTATTCACTGATTCATTTTTTTAAACAAATGCTTATTGGGCATATGTTCTAGGTATTGTGCTAGGTGCTGGGTATACAATGGTGAGTGAGCTAGATGTAGTCCCTGCTGTCATGGCCTTTACAGTCTACCTGGGGAGACAGATAAAGAAAGACTTACTATGATAGGATTTAATGCTATGGAAGCATAATAGAAGGGACATCTAACCAGATTTGAGAGATCAGGGAAGGCTTCCTGAAGGAAGTAAAACAAATACGGCCAGTAAAGGAACATGAAGCAGATACTCACTGAATCAAAAGCAGCTCATTTGGTATGGCAGGATTAGATTCTGGTGAGGGAAGGACAGTGTTGACAAATGAGACTGGGAAGAATATAAACAAGAGTCGTATCATGAGCCACAGTACGGAGTTTGGGAGGATAAAGAGAAATGGACATGTTGGAGAGCCAAAGAGGAAGTAAAAGTCATTGGGACTTGGTGCCTGATTGGATATGGGGAGAGGAGAATCAAGGACCCATAATTCTTGGGTTGATAATGATGTATTTGAGGGAAAAGATATGTATAATTTTGGATATATTATGCTTGTGATATCTGGTAGGCCTTTGGATGTGATATGTAAAGCTTGAAATCAAGATTCAAGAGTCATAGCCATTGAAAAGAGGAAGAGTATTGTGAAAAGAGGAGAGCGGACAGGATATATCCTTGATGAATATCATATTTAAGTGGTTCATCTGAAAAACCCTTAAAAGGAGTGAGGACCAGAGAGATAAAAGGGAAACCAGGAAAATGTGGCATCACTGTCTTCTGTGCAGAAGGAAGGAATAGTTGGCTGTGTCCCGTACTGAGAGGATTGGCACCTGGTCCTTAGGCTGTATGGCAAATGCCTATTATGTACCGTGCTGTGGTAGGTGCTATGAGCATACACTGATGAAATAACACAAATTCTGCCCTTGAATAGCTTACAGCCTAGTTAGGAAATAAAACATACTGGTATATAGATTGTTTTATTTAATTTATTATTTATTAGATGCCTGTAATGTTCCAGGTCCTGTTGAGGGTGCTGCGAATACTGGAGTAAAAAAAATTATTCTACCAGGAGAAAAGGACAATAAACAAGTGAACCCCAAACAATGTGTGATCGAGAAGAATAGAACAAAGCAAGGGGAAAAAGAGTAAAGAGGTAATAGTGGTTATTCTCAGGGCTATTTTGGATAGAGTAGTAAGTGAAAAGGCCCTGAGTTGGAATGAGCTTGGTGTGTTTGAGGAACATTAAGAAAATTATAGTGAAAAAGGCATAGGAATGGTAGAGATAAAGTGAGAAAGATCAGCATTGCTATCACATAGCAACTTGCAGGCCACAATAAGGAAGTAGCAGGCCTGGAGATAGGAAGATCAGATTGGAGGCTGTTGCAGTGGTCCACTTGAGCTTAAATATGAAACCTATAGGTAGAAATGATATTTCTTGACAAAGGCAACTAATGGAATCATGGATGAGAAGTGCAAAAGTAAGGGCAATGTCAACATTTGAATCTAGGTGACTTAGGAAAATGTGGTACCAGGAGGTGGAATTTGGAAGGATGTTGGTTTGATCTTGGACATATTAGTGTTTTAGATGTTAAAGGGGATATTTCTGAGACTTTGCCACAAAAGTGAATGACAAGTGGAGTACAGAACAGGACACAAGCATCAGTGGTTACAAACTCTGGCAAAAGAGGAGACTGGAGTGTAGCATTGACAGGGGAGAAGGTGGAGTAGTAGAGTTCTTGATTGTACATTTAGGGAGATACATTTTTCGTTCCCAGTATTTAGAGAGTGTACAGAGTTTTCTTTTTCAGTCTCTTGGGCTTTCCAATTTTTTTTCTCTTTCTTATTTCTCTATTTTTACATTTCTATCTCAACCTGATTCTACTGTTAGCATTAAAGAGTTTGCCAAAGACCTAGATGGTAGGGTTGGGAAGATGAGGGCTATGAGAGAGACAGGTTAAAGGAAGAGGATCTGCAGTTCCATGTCTCCAGTTCGTAGTGGCCTCAGGATGGTCCTAGCGGGGCTGATGGAAAAAGTGACTGAGTAAATTGAGTCCCTCTACAGAACTAGGCATATTGGTACTCCAGTCCCCTCCATCTCTCCCTGCTTGCCTCACTGTGTTTACCCAACCATATCCGGCTGTGTGTTAATCCTCATCTTTATGTTTTTTTGTCTTGTCTCACTATAAGGATGCATCAAATGCGAGGAAAAAGCCTTTGGAAACCGGGCACCGTTGTTCCAGCTCCTCTTCCCTCCCTGTCATCCATGATCCTCCTGTGTTTCTCCTTGGTCCCCAACTGTACCCACCCCAACCACAGTTCCTGTCCCCAGATGCCTTGATGCCCAGCATGGCAGGGGAGCCCCATAGAACCCCAGGTAACTCTCCCCAGACCTAATTATCATGTGCCATAATGTGGTACCTTCCCAGAGACAACCTAGAAAGATCAAATCAGTACACCTATGGGGGGGTGGAGTCCCAAGGTAGGTAGTGAAGGGATATGAATTACCACTTTAAGATCAAATATTGGTCAAGATGAATTGTGATTGAATCATTACTTGGTTAATATGGTTGACTGGTCTTGATCCTTAGTCTAACTACCCAGTAGAATGAACAGGGTCTATCACAATAAGATAAGCTTTTAAGCGACCAAGGGAAGTTAATACCCAGTCTTTAGGATCCTCCCAAATTCTCCTCCTGGAGAGACCCTGTGTATGGACTACCTGTGCCAGTATACAAACCCAGACAATCTTGGGGAAGGTGGATAGCATCCTTCTGGCTTTCTTTCACCCTCCATAGGATTTGCTACTTTTCTTCCTCATGAAGAGGCCGAGTCTACTTAGAGCAGGGATTCTCAATGGGAAAGGGAAGGTACTACTGGCATCTAGTGAGTGGAAGTCAGGGATGCTGCTAAACATCCTACAATACACAGGGCAGTTTACCTACATGATCCTCCCTCCACCCCCCCCCCAAAAAAGTAGTATCAGCTCAAAGTATCAGTAGTGTTGAGATTGAGAAACCTTGGCTTACAGATATAAATGCCCTAGGGCAGGGTGTGGTTGTGGTTCTAGAACAGAAGGTGAGAGTAGTATTATTGATATGTGTCCACATTTTAGGGAGGTTTAGATAAGCAGGCCTTCTGGGTAGATGAACTTCCTATTACTCAGTGGAGCAGCCAGGTAGCCATCCCCTTTGGCAGCTGTTAGGGGCATCCGTTCCAGTTGTTAGGGGCAGCCTATTCTGCACTAAATGCTATAGTGAACATAGGGGAGAAAGAAGGCAGCTCTCTGTTCTTAAAGAGCTCAGAGCTGCAATAATCAGAATATACATACATACAAGAATATACTGCAGATGTTGATGGGTTATAAAATAAAGAATGGAAAGTATTTTTAAGAAGTGATTTTTTTATTTTGCGGGGTGCCTGGGTGGCTCAGGCAGTTGGGCATCCAACTCTTGATTTCGGCTCAGGTCTTGATCTCGGGGTTATGAGTTCAAGCCCTGTAGTGGGCTCCATGCTGGGCGTGGAGCCTACTTAAAAAAAAATAGAAGTGACTTCTTAAAATTATGTATTTTGTTTATTTTAAGTAAAGGGGAATTAATGTATAGAAAAGGCATTCCATACTGTGTATGTGGTAGGAGTAGTGTGAACAAAAACAGAGATCTCAGGGACTGAGCAAGAATGTAAGCAGAAACAGATTAACTGGAGTGAAAGTACCATATTAAGAAAAGCAGAGTGATGTTTTGGAGTGGTGGCTCTAGGAGTAGAGTTGTTACAGTGAGAATATATATTTGTAATATTGGGGAGCCATTTGTGGGGAGGGTGTGGAGGAAGAATTATAGTAGAGTGAAGTATGGCAACATTTGCCCAGGTTGGAGGTAAGAGACTTGATTTTGATGTATATTAAGAATTTCTAAAAATGAAATTAAAAGCAAAACTAGGCTTCTTCTTTCCCTTATGTGTATGCTCTTATGGCTATGGGGAGTTGAGAGGAACAGTCAGGAATAGTCCTTTGGGAAGGAGAATGGTTTACCGAAGATGCTTAATCTTTGGGTTTCTTTTTCTCTTCCCAGGAACTTCGAGGAGTGTCCAGCAGTTTCTGGCTATGTGTGACAGGAGTGAAACTTGCCAGGGGATCAAGTACACAGGAAGAACTCTGAACTACCAGAGTCTCCCCCATCATTCCAGAACAGATGCCTCTTGGGGGCCATGGTCAGAGACCAGCCAGCATACTGGAGCCAGATTCCTGAGTATTCCAGGATGCAAGCCTCAGCCGACACACACTGCCACACTACCAGAAAGGCGCCAGGGCCTTCAGGTTCCTCATGCTCAGTCCTGGGGTGATCTTTTCCATTCTTCCTCCCACCCTCCCATTGTTTACCCTGTGTCTCCACCATCAAGCAGTCTTCATGTACCCCTGAGGTCAGCTTGGAATTTGGGTCCTGTTCCTGGGTCTCGAGGCTCTGGTCCTCGAAGAGTAGATATGCCCCCAGATGATGACTGGAGGCAAACCAGATATGTCCCACAATCTGGGCATAGGAGGACAGGGAGAGAGGAGTTTTTGTTTGTTCTAGCAGATGCTCCTGGAAGAGAGCAGATAAGGGCAAGAGCCCTGCAGCACAATAGGTGGTAAGGGTCACCCCTTTCCTTTCCCGGAGCCACAGCTTTCTCCATTAAACTGTACTGTGGAGGAGTTAGCACCCTGCATCCGTGCCAGGGTTGTGCTAGTCTCATCTCAACATAGAGTCGGCAGTTTCTTCTAGGGGTACCTGGAACCCCTAACAGGACCTGGCTCCTAGAGAGGAATATTTGAAATTCCAATTTCCATTCAACTGGCAAAAGGAAGCAACTGCTGTTTAGGGCTTTATTTGAGCCACTTTAAAGATGAATCCATATTACCCTGGACACTAGTCATTCTTTAGGATCTTAGGGTCACCATTTTATTCCTGGATCCTTTATGCCCCCACCTGCACCTGAGCCTTCATCCTCTGTTCCCTACAATACTGCCAACTTCTGTTCTTTGTTTTACCAACATATCCTTATTACCTGACCTTCCGTCTTCCCCAGTACCCCATCCTTGGAGGAGCATGTAGCTGTGTGGTCATGGTCCTGACCATATCATTCAGGGCAGCCTACCTGCCCAGGTATTATGGACTGTGAGCCTTCCCTGTGCCCCCAAACCTTTGGCCTAGAATGCAGAGCTGCCAACATAACATTTGTCCTTCTGAACAGATGGAGTCAGGCACACTAACACACCTTCCTGTCCTCAGCAGCAGAGCCATTACTGCCACTTGCTCAGTCACTGTTGTAAACCCTCAGAGTCAGCGAAACTATTTTAGGGCCAAACATACTGTTTTTGTAAAGTATTTTTCATTAATAAATCTTTAAGATAGTTGTATTTAATTCCTTGTCATTTAATTGTCTAATGCCTTTTGTATGCTCTTGCTCTTTTATGTTGGGGGTCGGGGGGGAAGACCTGGATAAGCAAAAAAATACCAATTCCCAGCGGCCTGGGGCTCCCAAAGAAAGAGCCATGGCACAAACATACATGTATGTGTGTGTGTGTGTGTGTGTGTGTTTGTGTGTGTGTATGGCTTTTGAGTGAAGGTGAGGAGCTAAATAGTTTAAGAATAGTTGAAGGATATATACTGAAGGTAGGAATCAATGGGCCCCTAAAGTGGAATGACTTTCCTTGTTATTACTGCTGCCTAGTATATTTCTTATTCCTTTCCTGCTCAGAGGCACTCACTATATTACATCCTTCCTCCTTTCCTCCTTAGGGTGATTTTCTTGCGAGTCAGACCCTCTTAGAAACTCACTCCTGATCTATGTACTCTTGGTGCCCTCCGTCTACGAGTTTGTGATGTGCCTCCTATCCCTTCCTTGTTCCCATGGCTGCCCCTCCCCTTGCCTTCCTTGTGGAATTTCTGCACTTACACTGGTGGTCCTCAAATCTTTGAAGCACATGGTTGTTGACAGTGAAGTGGAACAATTATTGCTCAGAAAGATCCATTTTCACCTCTGCCTCACTCCCAAATTCTCCCTCTAAAAGATGTTTTGTGGGCTCCCTTTGCAAAGAATACCCTTTGGACAATTTCCTCTTTTTCCCCAGGTCTCAAATCATTGAGATTGACAGAAGAGTCCCAAAGGTGTTCTTTGAGACCTTTGGACCACTGCTTACCTAATTAACATCATCCATTATGAACAGATTCTGAGCACATTGAGTATTCGGCAGGAGGATGGGCCCAAATTTCTACCCCCACTTAGATCCTGTGCCATCAAGACATAGAACTTAGTGGATACACTGGTCTCTGTCCATGATTCAGTATATCTCTTACTGTCATACACACACCTTCTAATAATTATTGATTGAACAATCAGTCCTTGTGCCACTATCCCCTTTCCCATGAAGGTCCGTCCCTATAAAGTTTCCATAAGTCACCTGGGCTCAGATTCTGTATGTGCACAGAGGTACTATACGTAGTATCTCTTATGAGAAACTAATTTCCAATTTCCAATTCTCTATATACTCCTCTGCCTTCTAAATCTCTCACTTTCTGAATGGATGAGAGGGAGGCTTTGTCTTTTTCAGGTGAATTCTGTAGACTTTGAACATCTCTTGGTGTCATCCCTTCCTTTCCCCTTAGCTGCTTTGATTCCTAAGCCTTGGAGCCTATTCTGCTCTACCTGTTTTAACCCTGTACCTTCAGACTCTTGACAGTTACAGGCTCTAAACATAAGGGCCAGCTTCTCAAACTCCATTTTGAACAGTTACTTCTCTCCAGAACCTACAATGCCTCGTCTATTTTCCTGCCGTTACCAAAGTACCCAGATTTGGTAGCCAAATTGTTATACATTTTTTTCTCTATTAGTATATTCTTTTTTTTAATTTTTAAAGATTTTATTTATTTATTTGACAGAGAGAGACACAACGAAAGAGGGAATACAAGCAGTGGGAGTGGGAGAGGGAGAAGGAGGCTTCTCTCCGAGCAGGGATGCGGGGCTTGATCCCAGGACCTGGAATCATGACCTGAGCCGAAGGCAGACGCTTAACGACTGAGCCACCCACGCGCCCCTCTATTAGTATATTATGAGGTTTAAGTCTCCCCATCGTACCGGGAGCTCCATGAGAACCAGTGTCATGTTTCCTCGCACTCATTCACTGCCGCTACTAGCAATAGATAGCCCTCCCTCTCCACTCTCTATTGTTTCTGCGGGCCCAGAATTTTAACCTGATCCCTTGGCCTGTTTCTCTCCCAGCCTCAGTAATTTTGCCCAGGTCCCTAGAGTCTGCCCCGCCCCCACCCCCGCAAAGCGCGGTGCATGCCGGTCTTAGCCCCTCTGTAGGGAAAGAGGGTCCGCCATGTTCCCCGGCGGCGCCGCCGCTTGGCTCTGGTAGCCGCCGCCCCCGCCCCCAGCCCCGCCCGGCCCAGCGCCTAGCCGAGCCCCGGGCCCAGCATGGCCGCCCCGGAGCCGGCCCGGGCTGCACCGCCCCCACCCCCGCCCCCGCCGCCCCCTCCCGGGGCTGACCGCGTCGTCAAAGGTGAGAGGTGGACGAAGCCCTGGGGGCCTGGCCTGAAGAGCTGTGTGTGAGGGCGGGCGGGAGACCGTCCCCTCCGGAGCGGGCCCGGAAGGGCGGGCGAGTGACTGGCTGCCTCCCTTGGGGAGTGGCCCCTGGGCGGGCCCCTGCTGGGCTGGGCTGAGTCGGTAGCGGCGGCTCTGCCGTCTCTCGCCTGCCTTCAGGCCCGAGGCGGGCGTTTCGCTCTTGAGGTCTCCTAGCCGTAGGGGTGAGTCTCCTAGCCGCAGTGAGCCCTTTTCTTTTTCTTCTGGGCCTGTCAAAGCGTCCCAGAGGCCGCGAGTAGCTTCCTGCCCCGCGACAGCTGCACGCCTGGCTTGCCTGGGCGGACCGAGGGGCTTGGAGACCTTCAGCCACGCGGGGCCGGGCGATGAGCAGTCAGAAATCACCTCGGCTTTGGCCCACGCCTGCTCCCCAGTGACAGCCGTCAGCCCGATTCGCGCCTCGTTAGCGCCAGCCGCAGGGGTTCGCGCTTGGCCCTCAGGTGTCACTCCACGCGGAAACTGGGGGAACCGTGTGGGATTGGACAAGGGTGAAGAGACGAAGCGGCATTTGGGGGCCCCGGCTTTAAGTGCAGAATAGATGGAGAAAAGGCAGCATAAAAGGAAAAAAAGCGCCTTGTGGATAGGAAGAAGCATTTATTTAGAAAACCGGTCAACATAAAGACCAAAAGGGGTTATCCCTCACCTTGCGAACAAACACCCATAGAAGAAAAAATTAAATATTTCTCAGCTGGGGCAGAATTTATGTATATTTACCGACAACAGATAAGCAGATTAATTTAAAATAGAGATATTGAGGCAAATTGACTGTTGCTTAAGATTTCCATGCTCTCTGGGAGAGCCCATCAACTTCAAACACCAATGGGGAGGTGAAAAACAATCTGAAGTGATTTTTCTTTACTGTGTAGCTTGGTCATAAATTAACATCATTTTAGAATAAAGTTTTCTTTGTTGTGTTACGTTTATTTTGGAAGGCTAGATACTTCTTTTACTTACTTATTTTCATTCAGCTTCTCAAATATACTGGCACAATGTTTATTAAACATTGGTAGTCCAGTTTTTGAAATTTGGCCAGACATGTTTCCATTAAAATATTTAAAAACAAGAAAACCTTTATCCTCTGTGGTTTTTTTTTAATTTTAATTTTTCAATTTGAGCCTTCTTTAATAATAACACTGATTTATATCCAGGCTTGTGTAGACAATTTTTAAAAAGTTAGTAGTATATCCAGTTGGGCCAGGCATTGGAATGAGCTGAATAAAGGGTTTATGGCATTCTTGTCCCGAGAAATCTTTATAAAAAGAGAAGAAGAAAAAAAAAAGATTGGTAGTTCAGATTGGTTGTCCTAACATGAAATCCTGGAGTTTTGTGGGGGTTGGGAACAGAGACATGGGCTGCTGCTTCATTTTCTGACTATGTATCTGTGTTGTTTGTCCATTCCCCTGGGCACTCTTCACTGTACTATTAGTTAGGACAACCAGTCACATTCCCGAGCAGTGAGTTTGTGCTATCCTTATGCTTGTGAATCTTACTGTTTTTTTGTCATACATATGATAATGTTTTCCTCTACTGTACTGCTTTAATAACAGTAAAAATAAGATTCCAAACATAAAGGCATATTCCTTAGGGGTGAGTTGTGAATCCAGGATGGTCACATTTGCAAGTTACTGATTTGGAATAAAAGTCATTTGATTAAATAGGAAAGGAGCTTGTTGGTGTAGAAAATTATAGTTATATAGAGCTCATAGGTATAAGATCTCATGTGCTTAGTAGCATATTCTTCACCAAAACAACTTTCATTTCTTTATGGAATTTGTTAGCAGCTGGAATGCCTGATATGGATCACATGTTTAGAGATGGTGGCAACAGACTGGTTTGCACTGCTCATGGAGTCTCCGCTCTGGCCTTCGCAGAAATTACTGGGAAATTCACCTTTCATACAGAAATCCACTTTTGGAGATTTCATCTTCAGGCTTCTTGCCTGCCTTCTTTCAATAATTGTACCATAATGTTATATTTGATGATAGAGAACACCCTTGTCAGAACATATATGGCCACAGTGCTAGTTCAATTTGTTAAAATCCAGATTTCTAATAAGTTTAGTATGTGCTAGTTTTGCATCTGTATCATTTCATAGTAGTAATATCATGGAGACCATTGTTGGCATTGAATACAAGTAGTCTTCTACTCCCTGAACCTTTTCCTTATAGTTTCTAAATTTTATACTCTTACACTTTTAGTCAGGAAGGCTATATTTTATGGTCATGATAGTATCGCAAGGGCTATAGATCTTTCTGTATTTAATATCATGTGCTTAAAGTTCACTTCATATGAAGTTTGAGATCTTGGAATACTGTAGGTGATTCATGTATCAATTTAAATAGCTTTTCACCGAAATTATTAAAATTATTAATGGTGATTCCATATCGCTGATTATGGGCAATTAGGTTTCCTGGCTAGTTAAAGCAATTTAATTTTTTTTTTTAATTTTATTTATTAGAGAGCAAGAGAGCATTGGGGGTGAGGGTAGGGACAGAAGGAAGAGGATGAGCAGATTCCCTGCCAAGCGTGGAATCCTGAAGCTGGGCTTGATCCCAGGACCCCAGGATCATGACCTGAGCAGAAGGCAGAGCCACCCAGGCTCCCCAGCAATTTCATTTCTGAGCCTACTCCAGCTGCTGCTGGCTCAGGTCAAATTCTTCTGTTTGAAAGTTGCTATAGCCCAGTGGTTTGGGTGAGATGTATGCCCTCTTAACCATTTTCTGTTAAGCATTTTTCTATTCTTCAGCTAAGATAAGTTGGAAATAAGAAAATGGAAACAAACTAGGAAAAACGGCTAATTGTATCTGCATGAGTGCCTTACTGCTACATCAGCAAAATTGGTATGGGTAATTACAACATAAAACCCTGAGTTTATGCATATTGCTCTCCTCCCCCTCCCCCTCCCCCGCCCCCGCCCAGTTTACTCAACCTGAATTATCCAGATACTACCCTACCTTTTATTTCCAGATATCTTAAAAATGTACTTTTTGCTGTGTAGATGAGGTCCCAGATTTGTAAACCTCAGTTGTCTCTTGAGATTATTGAATCTGCTAGTCTTGATATAAGAATCCACCTTTATCACTTAGAGGGCATTGTCTGTATTGTGTATATGTTCATTTTAGTATGCACCCTGTGACTTTCCTTTGTATTCAATATATTTTCTTTATTTCCTTGGTTATATTAACCTCATGTCTTAAATTATCAGACTTTCAGATTGAACCAAAATGCTGAAGTGTGTGTGTGTGAGTGTTAAGTCTGAGGTCATTTGGCTCAAGTATTTTCTAGTACATAGCTTTATTAGGATTGCTTATTTTCATTACAGATTGCTAGATGACCCACATAGGTCTTTGGGTCACATGGCTACTTCAGTATTTCTCGCTAGTTCTATTTCATCATATTTTAAAGCAACTTGAATTTTAATTTTTGTTTACTAAATGTATTTTGTGGACTTACCTATCTAAAAAGATAACTCTTGAAAATGATTTTTCTTTTTCCTCCCACCCCCATTAAATTGTTAAGCATTCTAAAATCTTCAGTACCATGTGTCCTAGAGAAAGCAAAGGAACAGAGAAAATAGTGTCTGTGAGTGTGTGTGTATGAGAGAGACAGAGACAGAAAGAGATGGAGGGAGGGAGGGAGGAAGGGAAGGAGAGAGAACGTTGTGGTAACAAGTCATCTTAGAAGAAAAATGCCAAGGAAGAAATATAGCTGCTTAGTAGTAAGGCAAAAGCTTTAGGTTCCAGAGTTATTGAATGAATTAGCAAGAGTTGTAAGGAAAAGTTTGATGAAAAGAATCTTGTTTTATTAAATGGAGTATGTTTCAGTACCAATCATATGACTTCATTTTATCATAAAAATGTTTATTTATACACAGATAAAATTAGCTGAAGATAGTTGGGCATTCTTGGATGTTATGTAAAATTTATTTTGGACATCAAAGTAATCAAATAGCAAATATTTATGAAATGCGTGCTGTATGCTAAAAACTGTAGGGAGACAACAGAAGTATAAAAAAATGAAGAATAGTCTTGGTCCTTGGAGAAATAAGTACTCATGAAAAGTTATTTGTATATGTCATAAGGATGGGTGCAATTAATAATTGCCAGATAAGTGACTTGAGTTCAAAGGAGGTAGTGATGTCTCTGGACTGGAATGGTCAGTCTAACAAGGGTTTATACAAGGAAGAAAGAGGCCTTGAAGGAAGTGTAGGATTTAAATAGGCAGAGGATTGGGACCATTTATTTGTGCAACATTTATTGAGTACTTGCTTTGTACCAAAGCATAATAAGCATTGAAGATACAGAATTGGATTAGTATAATTAAGTTAAGATTCTCTTGGAGTGCTGGCAGTCTAATGGGGGAGACATTATTGCAAATAAATAATATAACAAGGTATGTACAAAGTGCTGTTGCAGCTGTAAAGAAGGAGTTAACTCTCTTATTTGGAGAAAAAGCATCAATGAGAGGATTATGTTTTGAGGTGGGCCTTGAAGGATGAGTAGAGTTTTTCCAGATAGAAGGTAGGACTGGAATAGAGGAAACAGCAGCAGAAAGACGTGGAGTTTGAAAAAAAAACTTGAAAATGTGAGACAGTAGTGTGTAACTGCTTGACTGTGAGTGGCAGGAGATGATGTTGGAAACCATTTTTTGTACACTAAGTTGAGCTGAAACTTAAGCTAGTAAGCAGTATAGCCTCTGGATGATTAAGAGGCTTTGGAGTCCAGTTGCCTGGGTTTGAATCCTAGGTTACCTTAATAACCTTTTCACTGTGGACAAGGTACTTGATATCACCAAGCTTCAATGTTCTCATCTGTAAAATAGAATTAATAAAGTATTATTATGTGGTTTTTGAAGGATTAATGGAGATAGTCCATGTAAAGTATGTACCTCAGTGGATGGCCTGGCACATGATTGTCTCTTGAGATTATTGAATCTGTTAGTCTTGATATAAGAATCCACCTTTACCACTTAGAGGGCATTTGTCTATATTGTGTATATGTTCATTTTAGTATGCACACTGTGACTGTCCTTTGCATTCGATATATTTCCTTTATTTCCTAGGTTATATTAACCTTATCTCTTAAATTAACCAATGCTAGCCATCATCATTATTATTGAAGGTTTTAAAATAGGAGAATGATCCAGTATCTTGGTTTTTGAAAGGTAACTTGGTATTGTGTAGAACAAAATATTAGGAGGGGGAGAGGCTTAAATCAGGTGTCAGAGATTAATTATTGAATTTTAGAAAGAGAATTCTGAGTGTTATAGAGTGGGCAAAATTGAAATGATTGTAGTAATTCTAAGGGGCGGGGGGAGTCCTTATTCAGCGTCTTAGGACCAAAGCAGTCCAAGTACAGAATGACCAAGGCATGCATTAAGGGAAAGAGAGAAACCAAATATGATGCAAATTCTGCATAATTTTAGGAGTAGATATATTGGGGCACCTGCGTGGCTTAGTTAGTTAGGTGTCTGCCTTCCGCTTGGGTCATGATCCTGGGGTCCTGGGATTGAGCCCTGCATTGGGCTCCCTGCTCAGCAGGGAGCCTGCTTCTCCCTCTCCTTCTGCTGCTCCCCGCGCGCTCTGTCTAATTAAAAAAAAAAAGATCTGTTGGATCAGTGATTGGGTGTGGGAACAAGTAGAAGAGCAAAACTTTTTCAGGAAACAATCAGACTAATTTTGCTTTAGGGATTGATTAAATTGAGCAATTGTAGTTAGAGGCAAAGATTGGAATGACGTGTAAAAGACTAGAATGGTCAAATAGGGAAGGATCTTAGAAGTAAGTTTGAGGCTCCCCCCTTTATTCTTTAGTTCTCAAGAAACAACCCCAAATTTTTGAGTAGGTTAATCTAGCAGTGTTTTGTACATGAAGGGGGAGGGAAAGTAGAGCTTAGTTAGATTTTTTTAGTACACAAAGTGATAACTTGAACTAGCACTGCAGCAATGGAGATGTAAGAAAATGAAGAGAATTTGAAGAATCAGTAGGACTTGGAGTCTTAGAAGAGAACAGTGACAGAGTGGTGATAACCATGTCACAAATAAGACAGGAAGGGGAACCAATTTTGAGGGAAAGGTACTATATTCAAATAACCACCACAGATTAAAAAGAACCCAAGGGGTACTTTGAAAATTTGAAGACTGTAACTGTAGGATTTATTGAATCTTTTTTTAGAGCATGTGGCCAATGCTTGCTTCTAGTCCTGGCACTGGAGTGGGTTATACCCATTTTCATGATGAGGAAACTTTTGATGACTCTTTGACCAGAAGAGCATTGTTATTTTGTTGTTATAAGACAGATTATATTGGAGTAGTGTTCTGAAGAACTCAATTTCAACCATGGTTCTACCCCTTACTAGTTGAAACACCTTGAGAAAAAAAAAGAAAAGAAAAGAAACACCTTGAGAAAGCCATTTAGGTTCTCTGAACCTCTTATCCCATTTGTGAAATGGGGATAAAACCTGCCATACCAAACATCCAGATGTCTCTGAGAATTGTACAGGTTTATGTATGTGAAAGTACATACTTTGTAAACTGCAAATAAAGCAGTATAAATATATTGTCATGACTATATAAATTAGTGTCAAGATATAAAAGTATTTTATAAACTATATCATTAATTCAGTAAACATTGATTAGCAGCAATGTTCTAATCACCAGGTATGTAGTGATGAAAGACATAGCTCCCTCCCTTCAAAGAGATCATAAGCACATGGGGGAGACATATTTACAGTGCAGTTAGTAAGTGCCATGATATAGGTGTGGATTATATGCTATGATACAGGACCACAAAGGAAGACACACCATTTACTTAGTCTGGGAACATGAGGAAAAGTTTTCAAAAATCGGAACACTGAAAATGAGGTTTAAGGACAAGAAGATAAAAGATGGGAATAGTGTACCCCTAAACAATAGGTCATGAAAAAGTACAAAGATTTTTAAAAAGTGATATGTAATTTTAAAAATGAAAATAAAGTATCTGGAGTGTAGAAAGTATCTGGAATGTGAGGTAGTGACAAAAGATGAGGGTTGGAAATGTCGGCAAGGTTCAGATCACAAGGAATCTTGCATACCATGTGAAAATAAAGAATTGGGATTTTGTATAATAAAGCCAGTCCTGAAACAAGAGAAGGTTGAGATTTGAATTTTAGAAAGAATATATACTGAGTGTTGTAGAGTAGGCAAAATTGAAAAGATTGTGTCATTCTAGAAAAAAAAAGTCCTTAGTGTCTCAGGACCAAAGGAACAGAAACAGATCAGAGAATTATTTAGGACTTATTGGCCATATAGGGTGAGGAATAAAGAGAATTCTAGGATAATTCCTAGATGGGTAAGTATTGGTAATGGTTTAGAGAGAAAAATCATACCCTAAATTCTGGACATACTAAGTTTGAGATATGTATGGAACATACAAGTACAGATATTTGATAGTTTACAAGGAATCTTGAGTTTAGGGGAGGGATCTAGACTGAGCAATCTATTTGAGGGTCCTCAAAATGTAAATTTTAGTTGAACCTGTGGTTATGGATGAGATCACTAGTTCAGAGCAGTGTGATAGGAGGACCAAGGACAGAATTGTAGGACACACTGACATTTAAGGATCAGAAAAAAGATGAGAAGTCCATGAAATAGACCAATCAGTTGTGACCAGAGAAGTACAAGAAAAACCAGGTGAGTGATTTCAAGAACCCAAGAGAGGAGAGAGTTACAGGTGGAGGAGTAAGTAGAGCAGAAGCCAGATAAATATGGATTGAGGAAAATAGACAAAAAGTGAGAAAATGAAGATACCCATTGTAGATTTGAATAACCCTTTCAGAAAGCTTAGTTGTCAAAAAGGATATATATGGCAGAAATAGGGATGAGGAGTAAGGGAGAGTTACTTGTTTAGATTTTTAAGATCTTAAAGATGTGTAAGTATGTTTATATGCTCAAAGGAAAGACCCAGTGGAGAGGCATAGGAAACAATAGGACCATGGGAGGGGTGGGGAGGGTGATTTGAAGTTAAGAGGTTGGGGGAGTGGGATGCAGGACCCAAATAGAATGTTTAGTAAAGGACAAGAGGAATACCTCTTCCCTGAGTTGGGGAGAAATTTAAAGATGCATATTGGTGTAGATGTGGATGGAGAGGAGCAAGAAAGTGAAGTTTGGTCTGAAGGCCTTGATTTTCTCTGAAATTGGACACAAAGTTGTTTAACTGAGTAAGAGATAAAGTTGAATGAAGGGTTCAAGAAAGAGGGGACCATTTGAAATCTCCACTGAGGAGCATGGGAGAGAGAATGTTTAATAAGATTGCTGAGAAATGCACATGACTAAGTTGAAGACTGTGAATTTGTAGTAGCCCTGGGCCATTTTGATGACTTTATACTAAGCACCCAAGTTTAGAAGCCAACTCATTCAAGAATTGAAGTTTTCCCTTATAGGTAGAATAGGACAAAAGGGCAAAACAATTTAGGATGTTGTTTAAAAAGTGGATGGATGATGGAATACCTTTAAAATTGTAAGAAGCAAAGGTATCCAGAAGGGAGTTGATAAAGAGGGGCTGTCCAGTTTCCAGAAGGGGGTTGATGAGGAGGGGCTGTCCAGTTTCTTTTTCTTTTTTAAGATTTTATGTATTTATTTGAGAGAGAGTGAGTGAGTGAGGGTAGGAGCAGAGGGAGAGGGATAAGCAGACTCTGCTGAGCTTGGAACCCAACATGGGATTCAGTCTCAGGACCCCAAGGTCATGATCTGAGCTGAAATCAAGGGTCGCTTAACGGACTAAGCCACCCAGGCACCCCTACGGTTTCTCAATAAATTGAAGAACAGATGGAGGAATGGGAGTGGAACTGGAAGGATAGGAGGTTTTAATCATGGAGTGAGAGATTGGGGTTCAGAATTTCAGAGGCAGAGCAGTAATTATGGGCAAGGCTGAGGAACTGAAGAACATCTCAGTTCTTAAGTTTTACATAGATAATGCCACATGGACACTGATAATGGGATTGAATGGAGAAGGCTTACAAGCCAGGAACCGGTGTTGAATGTGAGAGATGACTAGAAGTTTAATAGATGGCAGGAACAAGGATAAATTAGCTGGAAGGCATGAACCTCAAAGGAGAAGGTATTTTTTTCTTCACTGGAGTGATGAAATTGGAAGTGGTGATGTGGAGCTGCACTAAGACCAAAGCCTTCTCTGGTGAGAGTAGTGGAGTGTGGAAAAATGTGCAGCTTCCATTTTGAAAAAAGTGTTTGAAAAGTGCTGTCCTTCAGGGTAACTAAAATTTAATTAAGCTAGAGAGATGATAGCATTACATGAAGATCTGAAGAGGGTGTGTGTGTGTGTGTGTGTGTGTGTGTGTGTGTAGGGGGAGAGGGGTGAGTTAAAAAATATATAAGGGGAATTCAAAATGAAAAGGATTGAGAGGGAGGAGAACTGCCAGAGACAACATGGTATAAGAGAAATACAGAGAAAAATTCAGAAACATAGATGACAGGAGGGACTTTATTTGGATAGTTCCCAATAATGGTAATGATGAGAGGCCCAGGCTTCTGAATGATAACTTTATAGTAAAGTTGTTCAGTTGGCATAGGCTGCAGGCACTCCAGTCTGTGTTGGACACCTCATTGGGCTAATGATTTGTAGCTTTTGCTTAGAGTTAGGGAACATGTTAATTTCTAGGATTCCTTACCCAGTAGTGGAAAAAGTAATATCTGTGCCCTTCCCCCATCCCTGATCAATATGTATCCCTGGTTTATTTTTCCAATTGCCTAAATTAAAACTTGTTTTAGACTTTTTTTTTTAGCCACTTTACATTAAATCTGGATGAAATTAACTTGTGAATGTTACTGATTACTATACAGATATGTGCTTCATGCCAAAATTTGGGTTAAAGGAAATTTTCCAACAGAACAGTTTGGTCAAAATGAATACTACCAATCAAGTTTTCCAGTGTTGGAAACTTGGTGATTTGAGATTATTTTGTAGCTATTTAGCTTATTCCAGCTAATCCTCCTTTTTAGCCACTTCAGTTATTGACCATTTACATTACATTTACATATATTTATGTTTTGCTTTTTCCCTATCACAAATATAGAAGAGCAGGAAAAATAGTCTGAAAATAAGGAGAGGGCACCTGGGTGTCTCTGTCCGTTAAGTGTCTACCTTCCGCTCAGGTCATGATCCCAGGGTCATGGGATCAAGTCTTGCATTGGGCTCCCTCTCAATGGGGAGTCTGCTTCTCCCTCTGCCCCCCCTTGTGTGTGCACACGTGCGTTCTCTCTCTCTCTCTCTCTCTCTCTCTCGTGTGCTCGTGCATGCACACGCAAAAATAAATGAAATCTTTTAAAAAATGAAAAATACAGGAAGAAAATCCTAGGAAAGCAGGAATAATTGAAGATGAATTAAAAGTAAAAAGAAAAAACATTTAAAAGCCTGAAAATAGATGGGAATACTTTAAAATGCCTTAGGAATTGCAAAACAAAGTAGTAGTTGAGAATATTAATTTTTGAGAAAAAACATTTTCAACTCTCTTGACCAGCAGGGTCAATAATTAACCCCCATTAGGCTAAATCCTCTTTGGTTGGCTTTCTTTTGCCTGGTCAGATCACCTGCCACAGCTCGTTTCTCCTATCTCCAAAGAGGACATGTCTTTTTCCTCTTATATCTTTCCCCATGCCTTTTCTTATGTACTGACATATTAAAATGTACTCTTTAGAAACTTCATTTTCTACTTTCAGTGTTGTGTTGTTAGAACAACACTGATCTTCTGTAGTTTTCATCTGCTTTCATTTATAGTGGTATTTCTTCACCCTTCCACCTGTGTCCATTCCTTAAAATGTATCCCAGCTAGTCTTGAAATGTAAAAGCATGCCTTGGGGCGCCTTTCAGCCTTCACCTGAGGTCATGATCTCAAGGCTCCCTGCTCAGTGGGGAGTCTGCTTCTCCCTCTGCCCCCCCGCCCCCGCTTGTGCTGTCTCTCTCAAATGGATAAATTAAAAAATTAAAAAAAAAAAGCAAGCCTTCGGGCACCTGGGTGGCTCAGTCGTTAAACGTCTGCCTTTGGCCCAGGTCATGATCACAGGGTTCTGGGATCGAGCCCCGCATCAGGCTCCCTGCTCAGCAGGAAGCCTGCTTCTCCCTCTCCCACTCCCCCTGCTTGTGTTCCCTCTCTCACAGTGTCTCTCTCTGTCAAATAAATAAATAAAATCTTAAAAAAAAAAGCCTTGAGTTGAAAAAGAAGTGGAAAAGCATAGGTCTGTAGATGACTTACTCATGAGCATGAAGGCAATGTATACTTTTTTTCAGGTGAATAAAGACATTCTGGCTGTTGGTTAAAGAGGGGGCAGTACCTCAGTGTGAATTGCAGTGGAACATTCACAATGTGCATGAAAACATGCAGTAACACGGGTGACTGATTGAGTTGAGGGGATGGGAAATGGTCTCCCAATTGGGTTTTTAGGAAGTTGTGTATTGTGAATAGAATTCAGCCAGTAGTGGAATTATGTTCTTGATTATTAAAAAGTGTACATAATCTTGAATGCAGCCTCTTAAACAGTATCTCTTTTCCTGAGTAGAGTGAAAGATATGATTCCATCTTAATCTCAAAAATTTGTACTTAAGAGATATTTAAACTTTTCATTTTTATAATGTCCCAAAGTAACTTGTGATTTATTTAGTAATCAGTTATTAAAATCTGTAGTTTTTAAATGGTTTACTGATGGGGCAAATTTGATTTGTTTAATCTTTAGAAAAAAACATACTTTAACAGAGGTTTTTTTTTTTTTATTAGAATCTAGACAGTATATTTGGGGGGACAAAATGTATTTAATGCTTTCTTCTGAAAGTGAAAAGTAGTGGGAATTAATATGTTCTAATGAAGAGAAGATAAGGAAGTTCAAATTTTATTTTACTAAGTGTCAAAGAAAGCAAGAGGGATTGGCGATTTCAAAGCCTTTTAGAATTGGTTGACATCCTTCTGCCTTAGTTCTCATCTCACTTCTAAAGTATTGAGTCCTTCCTAATTTGTTTTCCTGGTAAAATAGAACATGGTTATTTATTATTATTTCTCAGGTCATTGATCTAATTCTAACCCAGGCTCCTGTTTTTAGTTTTTTTGTTTAAGTTGAAATGTGAAGAAGCGGTTGGTCCTATACATTTCCAGGCTTCTGTATAATAATTGATCATTACAATGATGATTCTGAAACATCAAGAAAATATTATATCTGTATGCCCGAATATAGAGTGAGTTTTTTCTGAAACAATTTTTATTTCATAAAAGAGAGAGCTGCCTTGAGTCTATATGTAGACTCTTATTATAAATTTCTTTATTGCTTTCTTTATTTTGAAAAACAAAGTACTGTTTGGTAAAGAGCCTAAAACTACTTCAAACTGATTTTGAATGTTGGAGTCAGAGAAAAGGAATCTAATAAATTTGACAGATACATAGTAATTTTTCCTATGTACATGACCTCAAAATTGTGCTAGATACTATTGAAAATAGACCTTACAGTTTTCCATTCCATTTCACAAATACCAGTTTTAAAGAGTACAGTTGGTAATTAATATATATGGGAACTGTGACTTAGGATAAATTTGCAGTGATAGCATTTTATGTATATTCAAAAAGTGCTGTATCAAACAACTTAAATGGAAGTGAAGATGATCTGCCTTTGAAAAGAGTGTTAGATGACTCAGAAATGGCTCCAGTGATAAGGAATACACTGATGTCAAAGATGTGCATAAAGATTTTGAATGAAAGTGTTTTGTGAAACATGGAGGTAGGAGAAAAAGCAGTATTTCAAAATTATCATGATTTATTAATGTTTTTTAAATGTACATGTGCATCTAAATTAATTTAAATTGTTTAAGTAAGTATTTGACTGTTTTATCTGTATCTCTAAAAGTTTCTTTTCAAGTTGGCCAGAAAACATCACATTTAACTTTCTTAGAAACATGGTAGTTCACCTTATCTTTGGGATTTCTTTCTATTCAGGCTTATGTGGTAATAAGTTTACATTTATTGTACTTCATTAAGGTAAAGAGTGTATAATATGATTTGCGAGTTCTGCCAAAAAATGTTATGGCTTAAAGAAAACTTTAGCTATCCTGAAAGAGCTTTTAATTTTTGAGGTAGTTCATTTCTTTAATAATTTTCAACAAAGAACATGTTATTATATATAGATTAATAAAAGTATAATTTGATTACTATTTTTAGAAAACCCTTCAAAAATATTAACACCTCTATCCAATAAATAAATAAAAACTCTCCAGCTTTTCAGGTTTTACTCTTATTTACCTAGATCCATTGATTAGTTTTTATGTTACAGTATTAATAGTGATTTATTTTTTATTAATTAAAAAAAATTGCAGCTGTACCTTTTCCCCCAACACATCGCTTGACATCTGAAGAAGTATTTGATATGGATGGGATACCCAGGGTTGATGTTCTGAAGAACCACTTAGTAAAAGAAGGTCGGGTAGATGAAGAAATTGCACTTAGAATTATCAATGAGGGTGCTGCCATCCTTCGGAGAGAGAAAACCATGATAGAAGTAGAGGCTCCAATTACAGGTACACTTGTTTATGTTTTGGATATTATTTTTTTAATTATACCATTATTTAGTTGCTTGGATCTAAGGCTGTTTATTCTTCAATCTATGGTATACTAAAATAATATTACAGGGACATTATCTTGAATTTTGAAATTATTTTTTGTAATTTTGGGGGGGTTTGCCTATTTTCAATGAATAAATATGATCTTAAGTAACCTGAGAGCAGAAGTTGGTCTAATACACTTTTGTGAAGGTTTCATCAGTTGTGTTGGCCATAATTCAGTTTGATTCAACAAATTCTTATTTACTTTGCTTTCAATTATTAGGGGCAAATACCTCAGTGTCAACATAGCAGTCAGCAGAAGGTATTGCATTAGGATGGAGATTTTACTGCCACCATTATAAGTTTTGTAATCCTAAGACCTATGCTTGGCTTCCTAAAGAGGAGCTTTATAAATTTATGTGAAAATTTTGTCACTGACTACAAATTTCATTATTTTTGTTATATCTTGTTCTAGATCTTGAGCGCATGTGAACACTTGGGTACACGTCATCCCTATTACGACTCTTCATAGATTCTAACTTCCTGCCAAGACCTTTCTTGATAGAATTTACATTATTATGTAAAAGAAATTAGAATTTAAGTAAAATTTGTTATTTCAGAGGCTTTTTTTCATATCTAATAATCTTCTTGTTTCAGTGTGTGGTGACATCCATGGCCAATTTTTTGATCTGATGAAACTTTTTGAAGTAGGAGGATCACCTGCTAATACACGATACCTTTTTCTTGGTGATTATGTGGACAGAGGTTATTTTAGTATAGAGGTAATAATCATATACTATCATTTGATTTGCTTTTAAATGTTACCATAGATGATTTCCATTAATTCCTAGTAAAATAAGTTCCTTAAAGTACCTATATTGGGTTCTTTTTAATACCTCTGCTATTCTGAAGTTTTTAAGTAAAACTACTACTTATTCTCTTCTGCCTTTCAAACTATTTTATTTTCTTTGTATTACTCTGTTTATGCAATTATAATTGCCATTTTTCCCAGTGGAAATTATATGTAAACTGAGGGTTCTTTATTGTCCTGTTATCTAGTGGCCCTAAGGAGCTAGTGCTATTTATCTCTCTTGCCCCTATAGGCATTACCCCATATGAGAAAAAGATTAATTGAATTTTCTCTGATTAAATAAAACATACTATAATACTTTTAAGGCTTAAACTCTAGTGCTTCTGTCTACCTTTTATAGCTATTAAGACCCAAGTCTTTGTGTGTTGTGAAAGTATTCATTTCTTTTAAAAAACTTAAGAGGCATTAAAATGACCTGTTGATCATTACTTAACAGCACATGGTTCTTTTTGCTCCTTTTATTTCTCTAATTATATAAATAAAATAAGGTAAATATAGAACTATTTGAATTTTCTAATATATGCATTTCTCTTTTTTATTTTTTAATTTTTTATTGTTATGTTAATCACCATATTAGTTTTTGATGTAGTGTTCCATGATTCATTGTTTGTGCATAACACCCAGTGCTCCATGCAGAATGTGCCCTCTTTAATACCCATCACCAGGCTAACCCATCCCCCCACCCTCCTCCCCTCTAGAACCCTCAGTTTGTTTTTCAGAGTCCATCGTCTCTCATGGTTCGTCTCTCCCTCTGACTTACTCCCCTTCATTCTTCCCCTCCTGCTATCTTCTTCTTTTTCTTTTTTCGTAACATATGTTGCATTATTTGTTTCAGAAGTACAGATCTGTGATTCAACAGTCTTGCACAATTCACAGCGCTCACCATAGCACATACCCTT
Source organism: Zalophus californianus (assembly GCF_009762305.2). Lineage (NCBI taxonomy): Eukaryota > Metazoa > Chordata > Mammalia > Carnivora > Otariidae > Zalophus > Zalophus californianus. Next base: position 34,255,843 of record NC_045609.1, on the reverse strand, counting down.
CCCAATGTCTATCACCCAGCCACCCCATCCCTCCCACCCCCCACCACTCCAGCAACGCTCAGTTTGCATTTCTCTTTTTTTAAATGAAAATGTGGCCATATTATAATGTTGTTCTATAACTTGCTTTTTTTCATATATCCCTATACTGTGATGTCTTTCCAGGTCAGTATATATAAATTTATAGCATTTTTAATAGCCACATTGTATTCTATTGAATAAACAAACCACAGTTAATTATTGTTAGACACTTAAAGTGTTCTTAATTTTTTAGCATTACAATGATGCTTCAGTGAGTAAGCTTATTTATACATCTTTGCATACTTGCTAAATTATTTCTGTGGGGCAGATTCTTGGAGGTAAAATTGCTGGATAAAAGCTCTACAAATAGATACTTGTGTTGAGTATTTACTATGTTCCAAGCATATTCTAAGCACTTAACACACATTGATTAATTAAATCTTCACAACATTATAAGGTAAGCACTGTTATTTTATCCATTTTATAGATGAGGAAACTGAGGCTTGGAGAAGTTAAATAGCTTCCCCAAAGACACATTTTTAGTAAGCAGTGCAGCCAGTCTTATTCTAAGCCTGTATTTTTTTTTTTTTAAGATTTTATTTATTTTTATCTTTAGAGAGAGAGCAAACAAGGGGGAGGGCAGAGGGAAAGGGAGAGAGAGGATCTCTGGCAGACTCCACACTGAGCATGGAGCCTGATGGGGGGTTCCATCTCATGACCCTGAGATCATGACCTGAGCTGAAATCAGGAGTCAGTCACTTAACCGACTGAGCCATCCAGGCACCTCGTTAGCCTGTACTCTTAAACACCTTTCCCAGTAGATAATTGAATCTTTACTTGGTGAATTTCCAGCTGGTTCCCGTTGTTTATATCCCCTTCTCCAGTATTTTTAACCTCCTTTCTCAGGTATGCTAGGATTCATAGTAGGAAAGAAGTTCAGGGCTCTGTGCACTCAAATTCCCTAAGGAATTTTGTTACCTCTGAGTTGTTCTTCCTTTATTCATAGCTTCATCGTTACTCACCTCAAACTTTCCTCAAAGCTTCAAGGAAACCAGAATAATGGCCCTTCTTAACAAAAAAGATAGAGGGCTTTGACAAAAACAGTAAAATGAACAATTTTAGGAAACTTATTGGTAACTAAGCATATTGGTGTGTATGCCCTTGTATTGGAGTGTTTTATGGCTGACTCTTTTAATATCTTTTTTTTTAAAAGATTTTATTTATTTATTTGACAGAGAGAGACACAGCGGGAGAGGGGACACAAGCAGGGGAGTGGGAGAGGGAGCAGTGAGAGAGGGGACACAAGCAGGGGGAGTGGGAGAGGGGGGAACAGGCTTCCTGCCCAGCAGGGAGCCTGATGCGGGGCTTGATCCTAAGACCCTGGGATCATGACCTGAGCTGAAGGCAGACACTTAATGACTGAGCCACCTAGGCACCCCGTGGCTGACTCTTTTAATAGATTTTATTGTTACAAAAGGAAAATAGAATCAAAGAATAATCAAGAATCAAAGATAAAGAATCAAAATAAGCAAAAAAGAGAGGCAGAGTTTAATAAGTATTTCCCTGACTTAATTTCTTTTTTTTCCTTATGAATAAAATGAAGGTGTGAATAGTTAACATTTTAATATACCTTAACTTGTTAAAAATAAAATTTGTTTTCTTTTTGTATATAATTCTATAAACCAAGCTAATTTCCATATGAAGTATCTTTCCTTTTTTTTTTAAGATTTTATTTCTTTATTAGAGAGAGAGCACAAGCATGAGTAGGGGGAGGGGGAGGGGCAGAGGCAGAGGGAGACAGAGAATCCCAAGCAGAGTCCATGCTTGGCGTGGAGCCTAACTTGGAGCTTATCGATCCCATGACCCTGAGATCTCAACCTGAGCTGAAATCAAGAGTCAGACGCTTAACTGACTGAGACACCCAGGTGCCCCAATTTCCTTTTTTTTTTTTTAACCAAATAAGTAAAATGTGAGTTTCTTATGTTAAATCTATTTAGAGGGGTACCTGGCTGGCTCAGTCGGTAGAGCATGTGACTCTTGTTCTTGGGGTTGTGAGTTTAAGCCCCATGTTGGGTATAGAGATTGCTTAAAAATAAATCTTAAAAAACATAATGTAAATCTATTTAGAGAAAAGCATCTGCTACACTGTTTGCTTTAATATTCTTCTGATTTAAAAAATTATACTTTCTTTGAATCAGTTTAGATAATAAGCACCTACCTCATGTAAGGCAACAAGCATAACCAACAAAATAAACATAAAACATCCTATTGCCTTCATAAGGCAGCGTGGCATAATGCTTAAGATTCAGAGGATCAGAACCCTGTCTCCATTACTTAAAAGTTCTGTGATTTCAGACAAGTTACTTGAACTCTTTGCTTCAGTTTCCTTGTTTGTAAAATAGAGATAATACTACATACTTCATAGGGTTGTTTGAGGAATAAACAAGCAGTATTAAATACATGGCGCTTGATACATTGTAAGTACTCAATAAATGGTCCATGCTATTATTTTTGACATTATTATTATTTTATTTATTGATATACCTAAGAAGGACACCATTCTGCTAATTGTTTTTATAGCAAACAATCTGTAAATATAAAGTAATTTAATAAATTGTTTGACTCATTCATTCAACAAATATTTACTACTTTTCTGCTGTTTGCTAGGTACTTTTCTAGGAGTGGAGGATGAGAAGTGAATAAGATGACAAAGTCCCTGATTTCATGGAGCTTATATTTTAGTAAAGGACAAAGAGAAAAAGGTAGTAAAGAGTAATAGAGATTGTAAGGACAATAGGGTCAGAGAAAAGGAGCAAATATGAAACAACTTAGTGAAATAAAAATAAAAGATAAATTCATTCAAAATGTTTTCTTTTGCAGTGTGTCTTATATTTATGGGTCCTGAAGATTCTTTACCCAAGCACATTATTTCTCCTGAGAGGCAATCATGAATGCAGACACCTTACTGAATATTTTACCTTTAAGCAGGAATGTGAGTACTTTCATGAGAAATATTTTCATTTCCTCAGTATTCTTGTGAAGTGATATGGATAGTAAGACTTTACAGTGTAACATACAAGAACAGATTTTGTGTCCAAACATATAAAGCTTTGAGGATTATTGTCAAGAGTTCTCTAGTGTTTAATGGTGTTGTATTCAGACGTTTTCATTTCAGTGTTTCCTATTAAGTTTGATTTTATAGATATATTTAGAAATGGTTTTGAGTTTTTCATATAGCTTTAATGTTTAAGTGATTTTTTTTTCTAACAGGAAGAATAAAAACCAAAAGGAAAAAAATTGTTGTTGTTGCATTGGAGATTTTTGTCCCCCAATATTGAAGCTCTCCCATGAAGATTCTTAAGTTACTCATCCTGTCATCATTGCAGATTGTTTCAAACATGCTATTAATGAAATGAAATTCTTAACGTACAATGTTTACCCCATTTCTCTCTTAAATTATTGTGGCAATGGCAATCCAATAACCAGAAGCCACAGTATTATATAGAGCAGTATTTGACCTTTTTTCACATCTCTTAACTTAATATTATTAAGTTGATATTCACAACTATATTAAGTCGTAGAGTTAAGTTCTAAAAATAGAAATAATTTTAGAATTATGGAGACCCAAACATGATCCAGTAAAGATCATATTACTAGAGACTTCCAGTAAAAGGAGAAAAATATAGTGGTGAGTAATGGCAAAGGGCACAAAGTCCTATAACTTCAAGGATCAGGTGGGTAACCTAAATGAATAGGTTATGAGTAATAACATAATAAAAAATAAAATAATAAAATAGTAAAAAATAAAGTAATAAATGAATAAAAGATGCGGCCTGGAAAGTGCATACTTGACCTAAAAGCAATCAATTTACAATTTTTATTAAGCCACAGTGCTGGAAAACAGGTCTGTTAGCAGACTACCAGTTTAGAACCTCTGGTTGCTGGATATAGATTTTCTCATATTTGTGTTTTTTTTTTAAGATTTTATTTATTTATTTGAGAGAGAGTACGAGAGAGAGAACAGGAGCAGGGGGGAGGGGCAGAAGGAGATGGAGAAGCAACTTCATGCCGAGCAGGGACCCCGCGATGTGGGACTGGATCCCAGGGTGACCTGAGCCAAAGGCAGACACTTAATGAACTGAGCCACCCAGGCGCCCCAGATTTTCTCATATTTGAATGTTAAAATACTAAAAAGGGGAAAAGAAACTAAGCGCTTTTTTTCTTTAGATAATTAATAAAACAAACTACTCACCAAAATTACAGCAAAAATGTAAAATAGCCAGGAATTTTAAACATACAAACGAACAAAGGGATGTGTATGATAATCTCCTTAAAAGTAAATGACAGTTGGATTTGGTGGAGTTTTGTCTCTCTTGTGTTAGTTTGGCTTCATGCTTCACTGTCCATTTTAAGCATTCATTGTAGACCAGAGGAACCCCTCTGTTCTTCCAGCATATGAATAAGATATCTTCTTTTCTTTTTTCTTAATTGGGTGGACCTTGAGTTTTGTTGTGATGATGATGTAGTAGTCTTGTCTGTAACAATAAAGTAGTCACTGACTCTTAGAATAAAATAAAGTATTAAAACAGCTTTAAGTATAGTTCTAGTTTAGCTTTACTTGGCCTATAAAGGTAAAGGGTTGAGCTGTTTTTAGAGATTTGACTTACTTACTTTAAGTAATATTTTATGATCTGCTGCATACCCAAAGTAAATTTAGAGACAGCAAATATTTTGTCTTCATAAGACCAATAAGATTGCCTATTTTATTGATTTTAACAGGGCAAGATGCTTGCCTTTTAAATAAAAATTATATACAGTAAAATTCACTCTGTTTAGTTCTGAGTTTTGACAAATGCATAGAACTGCCAACTGCCACAGTCATGATACAGAAAAGTTTCATCATCCCATAAATTCCTTCTTGCTGTCTTTTTATAATCACCCCCATACCCACTGTCAACCCCTGGCTACCACTTGGCTGTTTTCTGTGTCTGTAGTTTTCTTGCCTTGGTTTTAATAGTCAATTTATGTATCTATCTATCTTCAAAATGATAAACTAGTAATGTGATTATCAATTATTTTTTCTTTTTCTAGGTAAAATTAAATATTCAGAAAGAGTCTATGAAGCTTGTATGGAAGCTTTTGATAGTCTGCCTCTTGCTGCACTTTTAAATCAACAATTTCTTTGTGTTCATGGTGGACTTTCACCAGAAATACACACACTGGATGATATTAGGAGAGTGAGTATATATTGTAGTTCCAAGATTGATTCCTATTTACAGTACTTTGTTGGGTAGAGAGTAGAAGCTTTAAACTCCTCTTTACTGCCAAGATTAGGTAATGGTAAAAATTAATATACTGATATTTTAAGGAAATATCTTCTAACCATTCAGAACAATGTAGTATGGACAGTATTCAAAGTTGGTACCACTTTCCTGTGTCCATTCTGTTCTCACTTTTTGACAAGTTATTTCTGTTCTTTGTTTCTTTCTTTTCTTTCTTTCACAGTTAGATAGATTCAAAGAGCCACCTGCATTTGGACCAATGTGTGACTTGTTATGGTCCGATCCTTCTGAAGATTTTGGAAATGAAAAATCACAGGAACATTTTAGTCACAATACAGTTCGAGGATGTTCTTATTTTTATAAGTAAGGAAAAATATCCAAGATTAAACACATTTTAGTTGTTAAAATAGCATATGTTTCGTGTAGAAAATCATTATTTTACTTAATTTACTTTTTTTCCCCCCACAGCTATCCAGCAGTGTGTGAATTTTTGCAAAACAATAATTTGTTATCGATTATTAGAGCTCATGAAGCTCAAGATGCAGGGTAAGAATTCTGTTTCCCTGACCCAAATTAACACCTTATGTACAAATCAAACTTAGTAACTCATGATTGATGCTTTACGATGCATATTAAGCTATTTGTTTTACAGCTATAGAATGTACAGAAAAAGTCAAACTACAGGGTTCCCTTCATTAATAACAATTTTTTCGGCACCTAATTACTTAGATGTCTACAATAATAAAGGTAAGATGTTGTTGATAAAAAAAATTGTTAAACAACTTAGCGTTTTAATTGACTTATTTTTTTTAAAATAATAGAAAAAAGGCATTGTTTGAAACTGTATTTATCCAAATCTCATTATAAAAAAGTGTAAGATATAAGGGAGGGGAGAGAACAAGAAATAAAAATATAAAAATCCAAAATGTGAAACTTAAATCATATGTAACCATTCTACAACTTGGCAGTCATAGAAGCTACCTTACTGAAAAATATTCTGAATTAAGTCAAGAAACCAAACATGATTTTCTCAAACTCCCCTTTCTTAAATCTTTCCCCTTATAATCAAGAGAATGTTTTCTTGTTTGCATAAAGCTGCTGCTGCTTTGACCATTTCGTGTATTGGCACTGTATAGTTAATTTAGTTTATCATGTTTCTTGTTTTTTCTTCACTGATCTAGGTTCTTATTCCCTTTCTTATTCCCTCCTTTTACCTCCACAGTCTTATCATTGCCCCCTGAAGATTAAAAGTTGAACCTTCTTTGATCAGTTCACTCTGACCTCCTTTCAGGGATATATTCCTCCCTTTCTTTTCTTTTTACTGTTCTTTCTTCCTTTTTTCTTACATCTTGTTTCTTTACTTGCTGTTCCACCTGCTTCCATTCCCTTTCCTTCTGTCCAGATTTGATCTGTTTATAATAATTTGGTTTCATTTAACTTTGAACATAGCTTATTGACAGATAATGCCAAAGGATCTTAATTTAGTTAAGTGTGTGCCAAGGAAATTGAAGATGAGCTTGGGTATGTTTACGTAGCACACATTTTCAGAAGAGGAAATTAAGAAGCCATCTCCTATTCCGTCTTGATATGTCTGGAATTCAGTTACTGTGCCATAGTTTCCAGGGTCACTGGAGCAGATGTGCCAGGAGGAAAGAACAGAAGGTTAAAGACTTTTAAAAGTATTAGAGAGATAATGAGGTCATTGCTAAATATGGGTCATGGAGTTCAAAAGAGGAACAGAAGAGTTTTTTTTTTTTTTTTTAATTATTTGAGATGATGGTTAAAAGACTAAAACATTTGCCTGAGATCAAATGGTAGCATGCTAAATAACTTTGATACAGAGTATGTTACAAAAACTTAATACTATATTAATTACCAAAAAAACCATACCTTGACTGAGTTGCTCATCTTCAGAAGCTAGTATCAGTGCAGCCTTTAAGGATTATGCCAATGCTAAAATATTCTTTTAAATTATAGTTTGGTTTATAAATTTCAGAACTTCTAGAGAAGTTACCTAATGATGTGTGGCTTCATTTTTGAGGAGAATGTATCTAAGTTTTGACTCTGTTCTTAAGAACAGAATAGAGTGCTACATTTAACCTCCTACCAGTGCTCTAATACCTCACCTATGACCTCCCCTTGTCAGTATTACAGGATCTAGTGTTCAGTGCTCAGTTGATTGTCTTATTGGTTGTCCTCTGTTAGTTTGATTTAGGGGGTTTTAAGGGATCACTTTTCTGAGTATTCAGAAAAGAAACTCAAACCATTGAATCTGTCTTGTCAAAATCAAATGTCTCTTGGTAGTGATTAGTCTGTACATAGTGTTAATGATTTGAGTGCTTACATGGTATGGATATGTTTGTAATGTTTCATTTCATCTCTAAGGCAATTTTCTAGATTCTCTCTCTCTTTTGTTTTAAAGCTGAAAACTTGATATCATTCCTTAATTTCTGAGGCCAAATTTAAAATACTTTTATTCCATAAGGGAAACAAGCATATTACTTGTGACTTTGTATAAGCCAGAATCCCAAGTCTTGGAATTTAATATCTGCATTTTCATGCTTTCATTAAAATGGAAAAAAATAACCACATAATTATTATAATATCTACAAAGCATTTTATACTTTTATATACCTTCATGTGAATATATTCTCTGATCATAAAACAAACTTCTGAGGTAGTTAGGGTGGACATATTATATGGTTCTATTTTATAAATGAGAAACAGATTAGTTAAATAATTTACCAAGCATTGCAAAGCTAGTATGTGCTGGAGCTTAGATTGGAATCTAGTCCATCTAACCCACTATTCTAGAAAATAATATAACCAGTGGCTGAAATCTATGTAGTTAATTTAAGATATTATTCTTTTTAATGTTTTGAAACAATAGAAAGATACCTGAAATTGAGATGAGTCTGTTACCTTTGGGTTATTTGATTATAATATGTTCTTTTTGGTATTTTAATGGAATTTTTTCTAAATGAAATAAAATATTTCTTTGTTGTAGTTTCAGTTGATTTCCCATATTAAATGAAATAAATACATTCAGACAGTCATGAGGAACTGCTTTTTTTCTGGGTTTGTTTTGTTTTTTTGTTTTTTGCTTCATTACCATCAGCTATCCTTTTCAGGTTGCCTGTAATGAAAAAGATCCTCTTAAATTCCTTCAACTTGTATGAACTTTAAACCTAGAAAATTGCTCATTGCCATTCTGTGTTTCCTCTAATAATTGAGTTTTCACAATTTTGGATATAGTAAAAGTGCATGTTTGTCATTGAATTATAAAGTAAAACATTCTAGAAATCTGGAAATTTCATTAATAAGTATAGATCTGACGAAGCTCTACATAAAAGTGTGTTAAAAACAAAAATGTGTTATTACTAAAAATTTGTTCCTATCTCCCTTTACTAGTCCTCATTCAACTCACACCTTGATTCCCCACTCCTTTAAAACAGTGTTTTTTTGCTTTTATGTGTTTTAGAGTTTTGGAGCTAAAGACAAATTGTTACATTCACATTCAAACTTACCTTACAGCTGCTGTATTAAAGTATGAAAATAATGTGATGAATATTCGACAGTTTAACTGTTCTCCACATCCTTACTGGTTGCCCAATTTTATGGATGTCTTCACATGGTCTTTACCATTTGTTGGAGAAAAAGGTATGATTCTTATTTTTTTTTTAATGTTTTATTACTGTCACATTTACTCCAGTTTATTATCGGAGGCACATACTTGTTAAAGGAAACTGAAGTCTAGTTTCACTATGGGTTCAGCTCTACTTGTGTCAGTGGGTGTGGTTACGAGAGCCTCAAAGATATTTTGGTTAGCTGTTTATAGCCCCCATGTGAGGGTGTCTGGGGGACTGGGAGAAGACTTATAAATAGCTTGATGTTGTCTTCAGCTGTTGGGTTTTCTTTCTGTTTTTCTTTAGCTTAAATCTTTTATGAAGGAATGGAGGGATAGCTTTGCTTTGGAATGGACACTTTTGCACATTTTAACGCCACTATTGGGGGATGTCAAAGTAATTTATGAGAGAATTTAATAGCCCTAGTTTTGGGCAATGTTAGTCATAGCGGTTCTATACTCTGAGAGAAATGATAAAGAGAAGTTCAGGTTTAAACCTAATATTTCTTCTCCTCTATTAAAAACATGTATACAAATTTAGTGGTAATGCTTTCTGATAATTTCCAATAATAATATATTAGTATATACTTAATAGGCTTTTTAAGAGAACATAAATGCTATTTAAGAAATTTCATTTTTTTCCCTAGTTGTATAGGATTCTTAGGATTTTCTTACTTCATCACATTCTTCTTTTCCATTTTAGTGTTAATTTTTCCACAAGGTAATGCCTCAGTTTCCATATGTGGAAAATAAGAATATGAGAATACAGACATGATTGTAAAACATTTTGTTCTATATTTCTCTCTATTTTTTCTCACCTCTTCCGTGTTACAAAATGTTCCTTTCTCTTGGGGATATGTTATTTCTGCCAACGCAATTTTGGGTTCTAAAATACAGAGTTAATACTTAAACTGTGTATGTTAAACAGATTTTTTGAAGGTTGCCTTTGGTCTTCATCAGTTACTCAGTAGGTCAACATTAAGCTAATATGGAGATAGAATTACCCACTTTAGCATTTGAGAAGGGGGCCAGTAAAGGGCTTAGGTGCAAGGGATGCATTACACTTATAACCTTCTATCTTTGGTATATGAGAAATAGTTCAATCATAGCATCATCGGGCTAAAGGGAATTTAAGAATTCATCTTGCTCATTCTCCTGCCTTCAGGCTAGACTGCAACTCAGCTATTTTAATGTAATATAAGTGGGGTGGGGGTGGAAAGAAAGGGGGATGATAAAGAGGAAAATGGACATTTCTTAGATTCTAATTTGATTCTCAAAAGGAAATATTTCAGTATTACTGGTCTGATGTGCTATGAGTGTTTAAACAAGGAAATAAATAGAGATAATAGCTTTTCTCAACTAGTACCCCTATCAAAAACCGGGACATCATAGAATTTTAGAACTAATAGTGAACTTAATAATCATGTAGTCTGGCTCCTTATGAGAGATGACAAAATTTAATCTAGTTTCTTTGGATCTCTCATAAGTGAAGATGGAGAATCAGTAGGTTTCTATCCGTTCCTACATTTGAAGTCTGCTACTAAGTAATCTTTTGTTCTTTTTTGCCACTCTAAATCATAAGATGAGGAAGTATTCAAACCTTTTGACCAGTGTTGTTTTTTTCCTGTGGATCTTCTCCAAATTATTCATGTCTTTCTAAAAATGTGAAGATTTGAACATTATACGCAAATAGAAAGAATCCTAACCAGTGTTGAGCACAGTAAGATTTTTTCAAACTCTGCATATTTTTTCCATTTTAATACCTGTTGGCTGTTTATATAGCCTAACTATTTGATTCTAATGAAAATTTTCTTTTGTTGTGAATAGCAGCAAATGACATCTCATTTGTTCCACTTTGAAAAACCCAGTTTGACTCTGATCTAGTCTCTGAGAAGCAACTAACCTAAGCCAGAGGCTTCCTTAGAGGCCGATTTAATCCTAAAGTTAGATGAAATCTGTGGTTTTTTAACCTTTTAGGGGCTTTGCTTTTTTTAAAGATTTATTTATTTGAGAGAAAGAGTGCGCTCGAGGGTGCACGTGCGCGAGTTCGGGGAGGGGCAGGGGGAGAGAATCCTCAAGCAGACTGCTCAGTGTGGAGCTTGTTGTGGGGCTGGATCTCATAACCCTGAGATCATGACCTGAGCTGAAATCAAGAGTTAGATGCTTAACTGACTGAGCCACCCAGGCGCCCCTGGGCCTTTTTATTTCTTAAAAAAAAAAATCCTGTGTTGGAAAATTTCCAACATACACAAAGGCAGAGTGAATAATATGATGAATTGCTGTGTACCAATTACTCAGCTTCAACAGTTATCAAATTATGGCCAATGTTGTGTCATTTATATCTCCATCCACTACTCCCCACCCCAGACTTTAATTATTTTGGGTCATAGTTCAGCTATTTCTTTTGTAGCTATAAATATTTTAGAATGACTTTCTAAAAGGTAAGAACTCTTATTATTAAAGTAACTACACAAAAACTTTTATTAATTTGTAACACATACCCTTTTGAGAATGTGATGAAAGTTATGGACTTTTGCCCCAGAAAATTTCATGTACAAATATATGTACATTTGTACATAAACGTAACATTTTCACAATGCTTGTAGATCTGAAGTGATTTGGTAACCCCCCTCAGGTTTACTGGCCCCAGTTTAAGAACTCTGTTCTAGAGGGTCCAATATAGTGTGATCTTCCATAGAAGGTCATACATGTAAGATTTATTCATTTAGTAGATTTTTTTTTTTTGAAAGTCTGTTTTATTCAAGTTACTAAGGATACAAAAACACAAGTGAGCTATAGGTCTTTGCAGATTAATAGAGGACTTAAGATACATAAATAATAACAAAATGTAATATTAAATGAGTAGTCCTAGAGAAACATAGTTTTATAAGAATTGAGAATAGGGGTAGATTATATTTGTCAGAGGGATCAAAGTAGCATTTGAACCAAGGCTTGAAGAATGGTGGAATTGGAATTATGCTGGTAGATACGGGCAAGAGAATTCTAGGTAAGAGAACTTACTAAGCCTGAGACAGAAAGTAAGAGAGCATAAGACCATTAACAAATGTTGTTGAGGGGTTCAGATTGATTTACAGTTAAGATGTATGAAGGACAGTAATAGAAAAAGAATGAAAACTTAAGTCAGGGCTAGATCATGAGGATCTTGATCACAATACAAAGAATTTGGAACTTTGATAAATGGTGGGAATCCACTGAAACAGAATATAACCATGATAGTCATTTAGAAAAATTGATGAAATGGACTAGAAGAAAGACTAGAAATTGGGAGACCTGTTATGAAGCTCCATCAAGAGTCAAGTGGAAATATAATGAAGTCCTGGTAGCATTAGAAATAGAGAGCAGGGGAGAAGTAAAGAGGTAAAATCAGTAAGACAAACAAGATTGCACGTTGCAGGGGAGGGAATGGTTGAAGATGACTTGGATATTTTGAGTCAGGTGACGATATTGCCATTAACACTCTGATGAAAACCTGTTATTTTAGCTACCCCTCACTCCAGTTGTAGCTGCTCTTGATCTTCATTGGGATTGCTTGGCCTTTGACCATGTCATTTTCTTATTAGTCAGATCCCTCCTCACCTCTCTTCTTAACACACCTTCAAACTCCTTTCTCTCTTTTTTTTCTATTTCATTTATCTTATAAATTTTAGCCCCAGTAAATGCAACCATCCATTTTCTCCATTCTCATAGCCAGGGTGTAGAGAACTGCCTAGAGATATTTATACAGCCTTTGATTGCTAGCATTGGCTGGGCTCTCGATAGTACCCAAAAATTCTTTGTGTCACTAGTCTTCTTCCTTTTCTCTTAGGATATATTCTCAATTTAATTTTTTTTTCTCTTAAACATTCTTTTTGTAGCCACTTCCCTCACTCTCAGAGGAAACATATACCGCTAGTGGGAGCTTTCTCTGTTTACTGTTCCCCTGCTTTATAAACTGCATTCATCTTGAATTCTTGTCTTGTTGAGGAGGTGACCCTTCCATCCAAGGCTTCTAACTTGACTCTGGATTCCATTGTGCTTCTACTTTTTCAGGAAACTTGCTTCATCTGTTAGATCTTCTGTCTTCAAACTCTCTCTACTAAGTTCTTTTATAAATTGTTCAAATCCATCTGATCTTTATTTTAAAGATAAATAACATTTCCCCCATTTGTTATCTTTCCTTGGCTGCTACTATGCTATTACTCTCTTGCCTTTCCTTCAGAGGATGAAAAGTACTATATGCTTAAAAGCTACTGTATATTATTCATAAATGACTTCTGGTATCTTTGAAGATAAACCTTAACTGCCACACAATGTCTTTGGACCTTCCCTACTTTATCTTCAGCCTCATTTCTTTCCTTCTTATCTTAGTCTCTGTGTTCTAACCATAACACAGCATAACCGATTCCTTGAAAATGTTATGCTCAATTAAGTTTCATGCCTTCATATTTTGTCTTTATTTTTTCATAAGTTTTACTGAGATATAATTTACATCCCATATAGTTAACCTGTTTAAATCCTACAATTCATTGGTTTTTAGTATATTCGTGGAGTTGTGCGATGATCATTATAGTCGTTTTTGAAACATTTTCATTATCCTCCCCAAGAAACCCTGTGTCCATTAGCAGTTACTCCCCATTTCCTCCTGTCTCTCCTTGCTGGCCCTAGGCAACCATTAATCTATTTTCTACCTCCATAGATTTGCATAATCTGGACATTTCATATAATTGGAATCATATAATTTGTGATCTTTTGTGACTAGCATCTTTCTATAATGTTTTCAAGGTTTATCCATGTTGTAGCATGAATTAGTACTTCATTCCTTTTTGTGACCAAATAATATTCTATCGTATGGATATACCACTTTTTAAAAAAATTTTATTTTGGGTAGGGAGGGTAAAGAAAAGCTTATTTTAATTCCAGTGTAGTTAATATACAGTGTTACATTAGTTTCAGATGTACAATGTAGTGATTCAGCAATTTCATATAGTATTCAGTGCTTATCAGGATAAGTGTACTCTTAATCCCCTTCACCTGTTTTACCCATCCCCCCAGCCACCTTCTGTCTGGTAACCATTAGTTTGTTTTCTATAGTTAAGAGTCTGTGTTTTGGGGTGCCTGGGTGGCTCAGTTGGTTGAGCGTCTGCCTTTGGCTCAGATCTTGATCCTGGGGTCCTGGGATCGAGCCCCACGTCAGGCTCCCTACTCAGTGGGGAGCCTGCTTCTCTCTCTCTCTCTCTCTGTCAAATAAATAAATAAAATCTTTAAAAAAAAAGAAAGCCTATGTTTTGGTTTTTCTCTCTCTTTTTTTTTTCCTTTGTTCATTTGTTTTGTTTTCTTAAACTCCACATACGGGTGAGATCATATATTATTTTTCTTTCTCTGGCTTATTTCCCTTAGCATTATAGTCTCTGGATCCATCCATGTTGCTGCAAATGGCAAGATGTCATTCTTTTTTAATGACTGAATAATATTCCATTGTACATATATATGTGTGTATGTGTGTTTGTGTGTGTATTTATAGTTATTTTCCACTCATCTGTTGAGGGACACTTGGGCTGCTTCCATAATTTGGCTGTTGTAAATAATGTTGCTATAAACATAGGGGTGCATGTATCCCTTTGTATTAGTGTTTTTGCATTTTGGGGGTAAATAGTGCGATTACTAGATTGTAGGGTAGTTCTATTTTTAACTTTTTGAGGAGTCCACAGTGGCTGCACCAGTTTACATTCCCACCAACAGTGTAAGAGGGTTCCTTTTTCTCGCATCCTCACCAACACATGTTGTTTCTTGTGTTTTTTATTTTAGCTATTCTGACAGTTATGAGGTAGTTTATCCTGTAGTTTTGATTTGCATTTCCCTGATGATGAATGATGTTGAGCATCTTTTCATGTGTCTGTTGGCCATCTACATGTCTTCTTTGGAGAAATGTCTGTTTATGTCTTCTGCCCATTTTTTAATTGGATTATTTGGGGTATTTTGGGTGTTGAGTTGTGTAAGTTCTTTATATATTTTGGATACTAGCCCTTTATCAGATATGTCATTTGCAGATATCTTCTCCCATTCAGTAGGTTGCATCTCAGTATGGATTTGATTTGCATTTCCCTGATGATGAGTGATATTGTTTACCACATTTTGTTTATCCATTCATTAGCTGCAAGACATTTGATTGCTTCCACTTTTTAACTATTATGAATAATGCTGCAATGAACATTCATGTACAAGTTTTTGTATGAACATATGTGTTTATTTTCTTAGGTATAGAACTGGGAGTCACATGGTAACTCTATGTTTAACCTTTTGAGGATCTGCCAAACTGTTTTTCAGAGCAGCTTTATAGTCCCATCAGCAGTGTATAATGGTTCCATTTTTTTCATATTCTTGCCAACATTCATTACTATGTTTTTTTTATTATAGCCATCATATTGAATATGAAGTTGTATCTCATTATGGTTTTGATTTGCATTTCCCTAATGAATAATGGTATTGAGTATATTTTTATGTGCTTATTGGCCATTTGCTTATCTTCTTTGAAGAAATGTTAATTTAAATCCTGTGTTCATTACAAAAAATTTTTTTAATTGAGGTATAGTTGATATACAATATTATACTAGTTTCAGGTGTGCAGTATAGTGATTTGACAATTATATACATTATGAATGTAATATAAATATATTTTTATATATAAATATAAATAAATATAACTTACCATAAATATAATTAACTACCTGTTACCATACAAAGCTATTACAATATTGTTATTATTTTTTTTAAAGATTTTATTTATTCATTTGAGACACAGAGATACAGGGGGAGAGAGAGAGAGAGAGCATGAGCAGGGGGAGAGGCAGAGGGAGAGGGAGAAGTAGGCTCCCCGCTGAGCCAGGAGCCTGATGTGGCTCTCGATCCCAGGACCCTGAGATCATGCCCTGAGCCAAAGGCAGGCTTGTCTCTTATCTTGTTGATACAAGCCACCCAGGCACCGCAGCTATTATAATATTATTGACTATATTCTCTATGCTGTACTTTTCATCCCTGTGACTTATTTTCTTTTATAACTGTCAGTTTGTACCTCTTAATCCCTTTTACCTATTTTGCCTATCCCCCATCGCCTCTCTGCCAGCCATGAGTTTGTTCTCTGTATTTATGAGTCTATTCCTGTTTTTTGTTTGTTTTGTTTTTTAGATTCTACATATAAGTGAAATAACATGGTATTTGTCTTTTTTTGTCTGACTTATTTCAGTTAGCATGATATCCCCTACATCCATCCATGTTGTTACAAATGGCAAGATTTCATTCCTTTTTTATGGCTGAGTAACATTTCACTGTGTATACATACTACATCTTCTTTATCCATTCATCTATCAGTGGACACTTATGTTGTTTTCATATCTTGGTACTTTAAATAATGCTGCAATAAACATAGGAGTGCATATACTTTTTTAAATTAGTGTTTTTGTTTTCTTCAGGTAAGTCCTCAGAATTAGAATTACTGGATCATATGGTATTTCTCTTTTTTGTTTATTTATATTTATTTATTTTTAAAGATTTTATTTATTTATTTGACGGAGAGAGAGCACAAGTAGGCAGAGTGGCAGGCAGAGGGAAAGGGAGAAGCAGGCTCCTCACTGAGCAAGGAGCCCGATGTGGAACTTGATCCCAGGACTCTGGGATCATGAATTGAGCCGAAGGCAGACGCTTAACCAACTGAGCCACCCAGGTGTCCCTGGTATTTCTGTTTTTAATTTTTTGAGGAACCTCCATACTGTTTTCCGTAGTGGCTATACTAATTTGCATTCCTACCAGTAGTGCGTGAGAGTTCCCTTTTCTCTACATTTTCGCCAATACTTGTCTCTTATCTTGTTGATACAAGCCTTTCTGACTATTGTGAGGTAGTATCTCGTGGTTTTGATTTGCATTTCCCTGATGGTTAGTAATGTTGAACATCTTTTCATGTGTCTGTTGGCCATCTGTATGTCTCCTTTGAAAAAATAATTATTCAAGCCCTCTGCCCATTTTTAATGGTATTGTTTGGGTTTTTTGATGTTGAGTTGTATGAGTTCTTTACATATTTTGGATTTTAACCCCTCATTAGATGTATCATTTGCAAATATCTTCTCTTATTCAGTAGGTTGCCTTTTCATTTTGTTGTTGGTTTCCTTCACTGTGTAAAAGCTTTTTAGTTTGATACAGTCCCAATTGTTTATTTTTGCTTTTGTTTCTGTTGCCTGAGGAGAGAACCAGAAAAATATTGCTAAGACCTTAAGAATTTGCTGCCTATTTTCTTTGAGTTTTATGGTTTTAGGTCTTACTTTTGGGTCTTTAATCCATTTTGAGTTTATTTTTGTGTATGGTATAAGAAAAAGGTCCAGTTACTTTTTTGCATGTAGCTATCCAGTTTGCCCAACATCATTTATTGAAGAGACAGTCTTCTCTATTATATGTTCTTGTCTCCTTGTTATAGATTGACAGTATAAGCATGGGTTTATTCCTGGGCTTTCTATGCTGTTTCATTGGTCTGTGTGTCTTTTTTGTGCCAGTACCATACTGTTTGATTAGCATAACCTTGAAGTATATTATAGGCCATTTGCTTATCTTCTTTGAAGAAACGTTCATTTAAGTCTTGTGTTCATTTTTAAAATGGTTTTCTTTTTTTAGTGAGTTGTAAAAGTTCCTTGTATATTCTAGATGCAAGTTCCTTAAGAGATATATCATTTATAAATACTTTCTCCTGTTCTTTGAGTTGTCTTTTCACTTTCTAGATGGTGTTCTTTGAAGCACAAGAGTTTTAAATTTTGATGAATTCCTGTTTATTTTTTGTTGTTGCTTGTGTTTTGGGGGTTGTGTTTAAGAAACCCGTTGCCTAATCCAAACTAATGATTTTCCTCTATGATATCTTCTAAGACTTTTATAGTTTTAGCTTTTACATGTAGGACTTGGATCATGTTTTTTGTTGTTGTTTTTGAGGAAGAGAGAGACAGTGGTGGGGAACTGGGGGTGAGGGGCAGATGGAGAGGGAGAGAGAGAAGCCCAAGCAGACTCCACACCCAGTGCAGAGCCCGATGTGGGGCTCAGTCTCACAACCCTGAGATCCTGACCTGAGCTAATCTGAAATGAAGAGTCGGACGCTTAACCTACTAAGCCACCCAGGCGCTCTGGTCTTTGATCCATTTTGAGTTAATTTTTGTATATGGTGTATAGTGGGGGGGTCCAACATCATTATTTTGCATGTAAATATTCAGTTGTCCCAGCACCATTTGTTGAAAAGACTGTTCTTTCCCACACTGAGTTGTTTGGCACCCTTGTCGAAAATCAGTTGGCCTTAAATGTGATGTTTTATTTCTGGACTCTTAGTTCTGTTCCATTGACCTATAATGACTACTTCATACTTTTTCTAACTTATGATTAGAATGCCTTATCTGCCGTCTCCACCTGACAAAGTCCTGTTGCATGATTCCTCTACCAGAAGCCTTCCTTTCCCCTGCAGGTCTTTTTGTATAACTCTGCATATTTACAGCATTGGGCTTGTCACTTTACTGTGGTATGTGTATGCATATGTATATCTCCTTTAGTAGTTAGTAAACTTATGGAGGGTAGAGACTGGACCTTTTATATCTGATTCCCAGAGCTTTAGCACAGTGCCTGGCATGTGGTATGCTATTAATACATTTATAGGAGGAATAATAGCAGTATTGAATTTTGCTTTGGATGTGTTCATTTCTAGGTATCATTAGGACATCCAGCGGCTAATATTTGATAGGCATTTTTATTTATTAATTGAAACTTGCTTATACCTTTTCTAAATTATTCATTTGTCAAATATTTATTGGATGCCTGTTGTGTTCCAATCGCTGTACTAGATTCTGAGGTACAAGAGTAAACAAAACATCACCCTACATTTATATAAATATAAATGCAATATAAAATTGTTTAAAATGGCTGGCAGTAAAACCATCAGGGAAATCCGGAGGCTGAAGGAAAGGTCAATACTGGTGATAGAGACTTTGGAATCATCTTCACAAAGGTGATACTTGAAACTGTATAGTTAGAGATGGAATTGCCAAGAGATTGAGCATATAAAACCACAGGAGATTGTGCAGAGAGAGTCTTGAGAATATCTGAATTTAGGGGGGAAATAGTCTGAAATGTAGGAAGACCAAAAGAGTAGAACCTTGCAAACTAAGGGAAAAGAGAAAGGGAAAATACGTAGAATGGTAAAGGAGTAAGCCTAAGAAAGAACCATGGGTTCAGGTGATTAGTTATTGGTAATCTTAAGAATTAAGTTTTAAGGGACCTGCTAGAGTAAGTTTTTAAAAAATTGAATCCTGGGGGCTCCTGGGTGGCTCAGTTAGTTAAGCATCTGACTTTTGATTTCAGCTAGGTCATGATCCCAGGGTTGTGAGATCTGAACCTTATATCCGGCTCTGCACTGGGTGGAGCCTGCTTAGGATTCTCTCTCTCCTTCTCCCTCTGCCCCTCTCCACTCACCCTCTCTCTCTCTCTTAAAAAAAAACAAATTCTGGGACTTTTTTGAAACAGTGAAACTGCTATGTGTTTTTTCTTACTCTGTAAGGAAATACTGTATCTATAAATGAAGAATTTAAATGTATACATTTAGATGTTATTCATCTTTGGGGGGGGGCTTCATTTTTTTTTTTTCTGAGACCTGAAAACTTACTCTGTACAGAATCTCTCTCAGACTTGTAAACCACTGAATTTCTTTCATTTTGAAAACCTTAGTATTTTTTTTTAAGATTTTATTTATTTATTTGAGAGAGAGCGAGCAAGTGTGCCCAGAGGGAAGGGCAGAGAGGGAGACAGAAGAAGAATCCCAAGCGGACTCTGTGCTGAGCTCGGAGCCCAACTCCAGGCTCAGGCTCAAGACTCTTGAGACCATGACCTGAGCTGAAACAAAGAGTTGGACACTTAACCTACCTAAGCCACCTAGGTGCCTCAAACCTTGGTATTTTTTAGTTTCTTCATTCTTGCTATCAGAATGTATTTCTTCTTGGGTTAAAAATCATTTGACCATTATATGAATAATTGGTGTTGGTACATATAGACAGTTGAATTTGGTCCACTAACGTGTAACTGTTCTTTTTTCATTTTTGAATAGTGACAGAAATGTTGGTAAATGTTCTGAGTATTTGCTCTGATGATGAACTAATGACTGAAGGTGAAGACCAGTTTGATGGTATGATTATTCATTTTACTATTTTTCATTGTGAAATGGTATCTTTTAACTGCCCAGCTTCAGTACACACTCTTTTGCAAAATGTAGTCATTGTTCTCAAATGACTGTGCCATTTGATAAGTGTCAAGACACTTTTTCAGATGCTGTTTATTTTAAGATTTTTTTTTAGCGATTTTACTTTTTTTCTATTGGTATGGGGAAGATGAATTTTGGGAAGAGGGAAATTTGGAAGAACAGAAGGAAAGGAAAATTGAAAGTACTAAAGAATGTGGTTCTTCATGAATATGGACACTGCTTAGAGGGAGGATAAAAATGCTTTTTGTTTTATTGGTACAGTCTTAGTGCATCAGAAACATACCTGAACCGGCAATGTTATTGTCACTCTTTTTTCCCCAAAACTAAGTAAAGTAAGCTGTTGCCAACTTATGAGTGGTTGTGTTCTAAGAGACCACCTATTGGTTTAGTTTGATTTTCAGAAGCATCTTTTCCATAGAAACAAGGTTAGATATGGCTGTTTGTTCTTATGTAAGCTAACCAGCCTATGTACTGATGTACAATCATAGTATAATTTAATACCATAAAAACAAAATTCCTTTTATTTTTATGTCTTGAAATTTTTATTTAAAACTTTTTTTAATTTAAAACTTTTAAATTTAAATACTTTATTAAACATGGTCTACATATTGGTACAACTTAATAGCTACATATTTCTAAATAATTTACCATAATTTTCATAGTTAATCTCATGTTGTTTGGCATTTGGATTGCTTTGTTATCCTTATTATGAATAGCATGCAGTACATATGTTTGTACAGTAGTTTTTTTCTTGGGATAAATTTCTTGAAGAGAATTACAGAATTAAATGTATGTTTTAGCTTCGTTATTTTAACTATGCACTGCCAGGTTACTTTGCAGAATTGGACCAATATGAAATACTTTTAGCAATGAATCCATAGACCTCTTTCTCCACAGGCCCACCTCATTGGGTTTTGGTCATTTTTACTTATTTTGCTTGGTGGCTACATACTAGTGAATTACACTTGGTTTAATTTACATTTCCTTGATTTTCTAATGATTTTTAATTAAAAAAAAATTACTGTCTATTTTTTCAAGTGTATAAACTGTATATCTCATTTGACTACTTAGTACAAGCTGAGTAAAAACTATTTAGAAGTTTCTTTGCTTACAAACAGGTTTAATTCTTAAACACTTTTGTAAGCCCATTTGTTAAAAGTACAAAGTGACTGTACAAGTGTCTGCTATTGCCATCTGTTGGTGGCAAGCAGAGATGTGCTTTTTACTCTGATTTATAGTTTTGTTAACTGAAATAAATTATATGCATTCGTTTTTGGTTTGGATAATAGGTTTTAAT
The DNA here is from genome assembly GCF_009762305.2 of Zalophus californianus. Lineage (NCBI taxonomy): Eukaryota > Metazoa > Chordata > Mammalia > Carnivora > Otariidae > Zalophus > Zalophus californianus. Next base: position 34,234,355 of record NC_045609.1, on the reverse strand, counting down.
GAGTAATATTCATTTTTTTAATTTTAATTCTTTTGTTTGTGTAGAAGTTTTAGCTCTACCATATTTCATTATATTTGTCTTTTACATAAAATTTTTAAGTAGTTACAATTAAGTATTTTTTTCCCTATTCTGCTACCTTTTCCCTTTTTGTCTTGTTAGACTAGGTCTGGGTTCAGATTCTAGTTTCTCATAGTGGCTATATGACCTCAGGCAAATTACTTCGCTTCTCTGAGTCTCAGTTTTTTTATCTTCAAAATGAAGATAATAGTACCTACTTCATAATCTTACAGGTATTGATATAATGACTGAAATAATTTTTGGTTCATAGCTCACTAATTTTTTCAGATAAAGTTTTCTGTTATATGTCAAATTCTGTGAAATATCAAGTAGCCGTTTTAATTGGTATCTCATTAAATCCATACCTGCATCTAGGAAGTTTTGTTTAGTTTTCTAAACTAAGATCAAATCTCTTGCTCTATATAATTAGTTCATTTACTATAATTACTGCATTTAATATATTTAATGTACAGTATTCCATTTAAAATCACATACTTTTTCTCTGAAAAAAATCCTTTATTAAGTTAAATTAATACTATAGTATTTTTTATCCTTATTACATCTGGTATGTCTTAACATATTTTTTGTGTATAAGGTATAATGTATTAGTGGGTTTATCTCATGACAACTTGGATCAGCAGAATTATTTCCTATGGTAATTTTTATTTTGTTTTCCTTTTAAAAATGTCATTTGCATAAGGCTTGTTATTTATTTTTCTACATTTTACCTTTATCTCTTTTTATTTTTAACAAATTTGTATCAATATTAATAGTGTTTTTTTAGTAGTATTTTAAATAGGAGTGATGATAGGTAATGCTTTAGTCCTCTTCCTATAAAAAAAATTTCCTTGTTAAGTCTATTATGGTTGGTGTAGATACTTATGATTTATATGAGGATAGACAATCATTTTTGGGATTCAACCAGGAATACGTATAAAATTTTATTATATTCCAAATGAGATTTATGTATCTAATCAACATTTTCCTCTCAGTTATAAATTATGCTTATTTATCCACTTGTTATATCACTCTTGCACTCCAGAGATGAATTAAGTTTGATCATTAAAGAAGTGGTATAGTTTAGTGAAAAGGATCAATGGTCTAGCTATCCTGGCATTACCATTATGCTAGCTGTGTAATCTTGGAGAAGTTACTTAACTTCCCAGGATCTTCTTTCTCATCCATGGATTGAAGGAATAGAAAGGAAATAATTTTAAAAATTGGTAAGCTGTCATTTGTGACAGTGTTTCTACATGAAAATACACTGAGTTCCAGCTTTGAATGAAATAGATCTCCCTTCACTGCCAACATAGCAGGTATAATTACTCCTCATTTCTTCACCTTTCCATACCAAGTATTAGGAGTAAAGACTCCAAGAAAATTTTAAGAATATGAATCTGGGAGTTTGTATGGAGGAATGAGAATGGTTTGGGGAGACAATTGAGGAATGGAGGAAATGGGAGGAGATTAGGATAGATACTAGGATGGGATAGGGAAAAGAGCTACTGGAACTGGGTTTATTTCCCTTCCTTAATCACATTCCCGTACTTCTTTCCCTTAACTCTGTACCTCTTTTCTCCTTTCCTTTCACCACGATAGCATGCCTTTTGTCCTCTCCTTTTCCTTTTCCTACTCAGCAGTAGAACCATCTGATGAGCTGGGCATGGGGAGAAATCTGACTTAGAAAGAAAACTTGGTGGCATGGGGATTGCTGTGGAGGCCGAATAAAAGTTTAGCTTCTCTGTGGGGAAAGGGAGAGAGCAGGAATGGAGCTATCCCAGTGGGAGGAAGGAAAGATAGTTTTTGCATATTTAGGGCTGACACTGGGTAAAGGAATAATACTTTCTTCTTAAGTGATAATCTTTGGTATTCTGCATTGTTTAATGTATATGTGGAGTTATTTTTAAAGGCAAAAATTTGCGTAAACATTGCATGTGTAAGTGCAAGTAGCATTCCTTTTAGAGGTATTTAATCATTAAAGAGAATTTCTGAACGCTGATTTCTGTGATATTTAGAATGCATACTATTTCTTTCAGATATTTATCTTTTGTCTTGAGTTTGGTAAAGGAAATACATAATCCACATGTTTTACAGTTTTACTAAACTAAAACTTTGCATTTCCTATAATGGAATCATGTATCTCTGCATTAGAATGGAAGATATGGAAAGCTCAAATGAAACATTTCTGCTGCCTACTCTTAGAACTGTTACTTGCTTTGAAACAATCTGTTGCTATTTCTGCAAAAAGATGTCCCTCAAGCTCCCAGATTGGATTGGGAACAGAAAGCACATACTGTTGATCCTGAGTATGTGCAAAAGTTCTACATTCAGATTCAAGAAATTATGTGTTCTTGTTATTTATGGAGTGTGGGAGGCTTAGCCTTTCCGTTATTCGAAGTGGGTAAGATTTTCCACTGAGGTAGTTGATAAAGTTACCTACATTTCTCTGTGTATACTATAGATTTTGCCAGTGTTGGTGTCCTTGAAGAACCACATGAGTTTGTATATCATTTGTGTCATTACCCTTCACTTAACATACTCCCATGGGTGACACATTTCCTTAGGGGTATCAATATAAATGTGCGATTGTTGTTTGCACAGTCTTTTATCAGTCTTATGTGTTTTCACGTGTTTTTTTTCTGTCCCTAATTTGTCTACTTCCATCAAATATTATAGTCATTCTGTCCATAATTTCTTCTGAACACATATCTTTTAAGAAATCTTTCCTTTAGAGTTCTACCTAGTGGCATCCCTCTTTTATTCACCAGATCCTACAGTACTACATTTTTCAAATTTCGAATATGAGGGCCTTCATTTTTCTCCCTTTCTTTCTACATTCATTCTTCAGTACCACTGCCAAGTTAAATCTCTATCTTTTTATTTGTCTCAACCACCTTTTCTCCATCATTCACTTCCTTTTTTCTGGACTCTCCATCTGAAGAACGGCTCATATATGGCAATAAAAAAGGTACAGACCAGACAGAGTAATATTGTTTTGAAATATGACTTCATAAGTTATCCTCATGTCCATGTAAGTTAGCACATTCATTGAGTACCATTTATGCAGAGTCCTTTTGGGCCTTGTGCAAATTTAGTGTAAGTGCTATCTGAGATAGAATTTGATGTTTTTAGAAGTCATATTCCAAGATTTCTGTCTTTCTGTGCATGGAAATATTTTTCCCTCTTTTTCATTCCTCTTGTTTTAAAACTTCATTCTTTTGCTTATTTGTAATGTTTTGTACTTTTCCCTGCATGATTAGGGGTGTTTGATTGTCTGTCTTATTCCCCAGAGTAATTTTACTGTGGACATTTACTTTAATATTATGCATGATGTGTTTGTAGACTGATTTAAAATCCTGACTTGTATAGTGTTTTTATATTCCAGTGATTTTTTAAAATTTGAAATCAGTATAGTTTACATATTATTCAGTTTTACAGATAAATAAATTAAGGCTGAAAATACAAATGTACCTCATTGCAGCCATCCTCTCCCATCCCCATCCTCCTCTCCCCCAGTCTAGCTGTTTTTAAAATTCTGTCAATTTTAAAACAATGTTTATCTTAATTCATTCAAAGAAATCAGACTTACCTTATGTCCTTGGACAAAACAGTTAATAAACTTAGTTTCTTTGTCTCTAAAATGAGATTATACTTTGCAATATTCCTAATGTCTCTTCAAATTCTAATGTTTTATGATTCTGAGACTTTTAGTAATTATTTTTGGCATCTTAAAAATAGCTGTGTAGTACCGTAGTACCTACGCAGTTTTGAACTTGCAAAAGCTGTAGCTTCAGTGCTCATAATATTACTCTTTAGAGCATCATAAACATAGTCCTGGAACCTATTTTCTCTAAAATATGTCTTTTGTTTTTGTCTTTGAAATTGGATTTCTTTTCTGTTTCCTTGCAGTAAGGTCCAGTCATCATCTTAGTTTTTAATTATATAGTGTTTGGGGGCTGCTTGAATTTTAAATGAGATGTTGTAGCCCAGAAGACTTATGGTTGTTCAGATCTCTGTATATCCATGGCCCCTTTTAGTCTAGTCTCTTTAGCCTTTCCTTAACTTTCTCCTCAACCATGGTGCTTCTATATGTGTTTTCATCATGCTGAAGCACAGCTCTAAGGAACCACACTCTTGGGTCCAGAGTGATTCTGGTTGCTATATATAACAGGACTGAGATTGTTGTTCTTTCTGGAAGCCAAGGGAAGGAAGATACAACTTTGAGTTTTTCTTCAGCTGAAGATCAAGTTATTTTGATATATTCTCTTCTGTATCAGTGATAGGCAGTACAGCTAACCCTTTAGAGAGAAACATGAGTGATCCTTTAGCTGTGCTTTTTAGGGAATCTTTTTCATTGTTCACTCTCCTTGTGTCATACTCACCTAGGGATGTAAGAGCTTGTATATATTTGCATGACCTTGAGGACATTTAGTCCGTGAGATTAAGATGTGTGGTATTGTTGATATGCTGGTATCGTCCTTATTTCAGCGTCGTCTGCACAGTAGTTATTTCATACCATTGTTTTTAAACCCACTTAGAATAAAGAACTTACTCTGTCATAGTAAGATGGGATATTTCCAGCCTGCATGTCAGAGGCTTTTATAATAGTTAAACAGAGGCCTATACAGAGTTATTACCAATTCTTGTTTGTTAGTCTGCATGCGTAGGCCCTCATGAGAATTAAACAAAGACTATAGGATTCTTAGCATTTTTTTTTTTTGGGTCCTCTGGTTTGTGATACAAGTTGGGTTCTAGTTTCTTTCCCATTGCTATTTTAATGATTAGCAGTAGTGTGAGAGTCATAATGTTTGTGGATTACTTTTCATTTGTGTCTGTATCAGACCCCAGTATTAGACCAGGGCCGAGCTAAACATTGAAGGAGTGAGAGGCTTTCTGGTGGCAGAGAGTTTGGTGTTGGTTAAGATGAGCGTGGTATAGGTTAATAGAATGGTGCAAGTGTGGATGCCCTAAACTTGAGTCTTTTTTTCTATTTATTCCATTGAAAGTAGGTTCAGCTGCAGCCCGGAAAGAAATCATAAGAAACAAAATTCGAGCAATTGGCAAGATGGCAAGGGTCTTCTCTGTTCTCAGGTAATGATATATTTTCCTGACTATTTGCTTTACAGAAATTCTTTTATTGTACTTTGCTGTAAGCAGTGTCCTGTTTGACACCTAAAAGCAATTTAGTAGCATTCTTCCTATAAAGAAGTTAGTTGTACATTTACATATTGAAGAAGGGAACACAAGTCCCTTTAAAACTAGGGTCTTTGGCAGGTGGGCAGCAACAGGGAGCTGGAGGCCAAGAATTATTTGGAAAAACATCAGATTATGGAGTTGCTGAACTATCTCACCAGGGCCCTGCTCTTTTCCCGGCCAGAAAAGCCAAGAGAGTATTTAATATCTCTATTGGAACAACTGAGAATTGCCAAAATAACAGGCGTGGCTTTTCCTTTCTTTATGGATCACTCTAACATTGTGTCTGTGTTTGAGATGATGGACACTTCAAATAAAGGCACTATATCATTTGTGCAGTACAAAGAAGGCCTAAAAACCCTGGGTCTTTTGAATGAAGATGAAGTTTTAAAAGATGATGGACATGTAATAACTTTGGAAAAATTCAGATCTGAAGTGAAGAAGAGGACTGAGAAAATATGGTCAGCATTTTAATAACACCATAAGTCCAAGATAATAAATGATTCTATAAAGTTAAAAAAAAAAACTAGGGTCTTTGACCCTTGTGATTATTATTGCTCACTTTTAGGATGTGTTACCCTTCTGTGATGAACGTACTAGTTCTACACCTTGAAAATTAGAGCAGGATAAGAAGGAGAAGGTACCTTTTAGAGTATTCCTAATGAACTTGCTCGTCCATATAGGATGTTCCTTTTGTTGGAGCCACAAATTATCTTCTTAGGGTTAATTCAGGAAGACTAGGTTTAAAGGCACACATAAATGAGTCATTCCTTAAAAATTTGTTTGCAAATCGCACTACTGGGTATTTACTCCAAAGATACAAATGTAGTGTTCAGAAGGGTCACATGCACCCCAGTGTTTATAGCAGTAATGTCCACAATAGCCTAACTATGGAAAGAGCCTAGATGTCCATCAACAGATGAAGAGATAAAGAAGATGTGGTATGTACACACACGTGTGCACGCACGCGCGCACACACACACACACACACACACACATACTGGAATATTATGCAGCCATCAAAAAATGGAATCTTGCCATTTGCAACGACATGGATGGAACTAGAGGGTATTATGCTAAGCGAAATAAGTCAATCAGAGAAAGACAATTATCATATGATCTCACTGATATGAGGAATTTGAGAAACAAGATAGAGGATCATGGGGGAAGGGGAGGGAAAAATGAAACAAGACGAAACCAGAGAGGGACACAAACTATGAGAGACTCTTAATCTCAGGAAACAAACTGAGGGTTGCTGGAGTGGAGGGGGGTGGGAGTGATGGGGTGGCTGGGTGATGGACATTGTGGAGGGTAAGTACTATGGTGAGTGCTGTGAATTGTGTAAGACTGATGAATCACAGACCTGTACCCCTATGTTAATAAAAAATTTTTTTTTAAATTTATTTGCAAAACTGGTTATCTCAGACATTTGAAATTTACAGCATAGAAATACCATATTTTCTCAATTGTATGATTCTCATTGATGATGAATCTCATCATATATTTAATAAATCTTTTCAGAAAAAACAACATATGCCTCAGTTGTAAGGCATACCCTCTTATACTGAAATATTTAAAATATGGAACAATGTCTTATCTTGGAATTGAGGAAAATATGGTAATAACAATGAATGTCATAAATTATATACATGGCCTACCTCTGGGCCCCATCTCCTCTTTTAAACTAAGAACTTGTTGGAAGTCTCTGATACCTGTTATATCTCTTTGCTATAGGGAGGAGAGTGAAAGCGTGCTGACACTCAAGGGCCTGACTCCCACAGGGATGTTGCCTAGTGGAGTGTTGGCTGGAGGACGGCAGACCCTGCAAAGTGGTAATGATGTTATGCAACTTGCTGTGCCTCAGATGGACTGGGGCACACCTCACTCTTTTGCTAACAGTACACATAATGCATGCAGGGAATTCCTTCTGCTTTTTAGTTCCTGTCTCAGCAGCTGACACAGGCAGAATACTATATGATAGGTAGTGTCTGGCTAATAACCTGACCAGGGCAGAAAATTGATAGAATGGGTATTCCTTTCAGTCGAAAATAATGGTCAGTCTCTCAGCTTTCAATGAAATGATATGGGAGCAGCTCATATCATAATGTCTAAATATTTATTTATTTTTGTTTGTCTAATGCACCCTTTTCTTTTAAAAGCCCCAGTTTCAGAATGTGAATCAAGGATATCCATATTACTAAAATGGAAATGTAATTCCAAGTTTCTTATTTTTTATTTTTTTAATTTATGTAATTGTATTAGACTATGCTTATATTTTCAGATACTTAATTTTAGAATTAACAATCTGCTTGGGCCCCAAACCTTACTTATGCACTTCACTTGCCAAAAGATTTGTGCAAGGTTTTGTACCCTGGTAAATGATGCCAAAGTTTGTTTTCTGTGGTGTTTGTCAAATGTTCTATGTATAATTGACTGTCTGTAACATGCTGTTTTCTTCCTCTGCAGATGTAGCTGCTTTCCTAAATCTGTCTGTCTTTCTTTAGGTTAGCTGTATGTCTGTAAAAGTATGTTAAATTAAATTACTCTATCAGACACTTGTCTGTCTTTTGATGTAGAAGCAACTTTGTAGCACCTTGTTTTGAGGTTTGCTGCATTTGTTGCTGTACTTTGTGCATTCTGAACATGAATGTAACATTAGATATTAAGTCATTGTTATAAGGGGTTGAATTTAAATTCTGTAAGTCAAAATTGAAAGGGTGTTATTAAGTGTGCCTTTATTTTGCATGAAAATAAAAAGAATTATACCTAAAGCATTCCTGTAATCTGGCTCATTGAATATTTTATATTAAAAAAAACTTATTTTTTTGGCGTAAATATTTGTGTAAATACTGGGTTAACTTTTTGAAAGCCCATTACAGATTAAAAAGAAGAGAGTGATGTGAATGTTTTAGAGTATACACAATAACTCAAAGTCTAGATTTCTTTCCCTTGTGGTTGGAAAGCAAAATATCTGATATGGAATAGCTTTAATTTCTATGTTTTATTGTAGCCACTTTTGACAGCCCTCCAAGGGTCATTGCTTTGTTAAAATAGGCAGCAACAGATCTGATGTTTTCCTTAGTCATGGCTGACTTTCTTCCTGGTGTTGTAATTAGTGAATTTTTTAAAGCAAAAAATAATTTAAAATTTTGAATAAATTTAAAGTAGATAGACTTTTCACAGTCTCATTTCACTCAGTCTCATAATAAATGCCTAAATAAATAAGCAAATTTTTCCTGTAGATAAATAATTTCTACTTGTAGCCTATACATGTTCTATTTTATATGTTAGTGTGTTGTCTGCTACCACCACTGGTGTGTGTGAGAAGTACAGCTATGGTTTAAAACGATAGTTTCAAATTTTCGTTCTGAATGAGGTTTCCTTTTTTTTTTTTTAATTAAAAGAAAAACTGCTTTGATTTTCTTTATATTCCTTGACCTCCATTTTTTATATTATAGACATTAGCAAAATGAGCTAAAAATAATTTAGCTAAAACAAAGATCTTAAACATTCAATAAAACTAGCAAAAGTAAGCGTTAATAGAAAAGGATGAACTTTAGTAGCTTGAAAAATGTTATACCCTTTCTCTTTTTTGTTCATAAAAGAAAAGGAAAACTGAAAGGCCTCATACTTTAATAAATCTCCACTACAGTCATCTCTCCATTATCCTTGGATGTATTATTACTTTTACATTGTATCTGCAGCAAACCTTTCTTTCAGATTTCACAATTAGTACCTGCTAATTACATGCTTTGTTGGCATCTCAGCACTTCTACTCCATTCTTAATTTGCATGCATCCTGAAGCTCGGTCTTCCAACTTTGAACTCACCCCCAACTTCAGGGAAGATTTGAAAGACAGTTTTACTGAAGGGACTGTATTCCCAGCATAGAGAGAGTTACAGGACAGTGCTGAGTTTAAGGGGTCTAATTTGCGAAACTGGATAGCTCCCTAGCTGTGCCAGTGATGGCTCTTGATAGTGTGGAGCAATTTTCCTAGCATAATAAGATAAACCCATTTTGAAGCACATAACAAAACTCATACAGAAGCTGCATCTGTGTGAGTTAAATTTTTTTTCTAATATTTTGTTTTAGTAGACATGTTCCCTGATGTGAGTGAGAGTTAAGTATTGCAAAAAGGTTTTAAAATTCTAATACCTCAGTCCTGTTGTCAGAAAAGTCTGATTGCCTTCTCAGTAACCTTAAAGTTAATTTATATTTCTTGAGTGTTTTCACAAACTACACAACTCTTTTGGAGTAGGAATTAATATATTTTGTGTGCATTTTCTTGGAAATTTGTTTGGGAGCTAGCCCTATAATGCTACCTTCACCAGGACATATATGGGAAAATACGTGGCCATCTCTTTTAGTAATGCCAAATTCTTCTTCATTATTGAGGAACACAGTTTGTGACAGCACTGTACACAAACTTACTAAGGCCATGTCAGGCTGCCCTATAAAACTGAAAACAGAGGAAAAACAGTGCCTTTCAAATAGAACTTAACAATTATCAAATCTCTTTCCAGCTTAATGTTTAAGCTTCAAATGACCTTTTTTTCAGTTCTAAACATTCAAGCTTGACATGGTATGCAGTTTTGAGTGTGATATGTATTTTGTATCCTGAAAGGGATTAGGAGCATTTAGAAGCTTCTCGAAAGAGCAGAGAATTTAATTTGATCTAGAACAGGCTTTTACATATAAAATTAAAATGATTTCAGAAGTATGTTGTTATAGTTCATAATTTGAAAAATTTATTAATAGACTTTTAAACTACTGATGCACTCAAATAGATACTAATTCTTATAGTGATATCAGGTTTTATTTTTAATTTATTACCATATATAATACAAGTTATGAAATATTTCATATAAAATCACTTCTTTTACCATAAGCTCTTTAAAACATTCTGATAGGCATTTTTTTTCCCATTCAGTGTAAAGAAAATAGTCCATATTTTGAAGAATAGAAGTTGTAGGGCTGATCAAGTAGAGGTGGGTCATTTATCCCAGTTTTCTGTCTGGGAAGATACAAAGAGTATATTCCAGGTATACAGAGCTAGACTTTTTAAAATGGTGATTTGTATAGTGGGTATACAATAAATATGTCTGCTTGGATTTGTAATACAGTTTAACAGTTAAAGAAGATTAATTTTTTTTTTATTCAGTGTTCATCCTACCTCTTTTGGGTCCCCAACTCACTTTACTATCTGGTTAAGATCAATGAATTTCTAATTAGTCTACTTTAATTCCTTAGGTTAATCAGTTTTCTTTCACATTAATAACTGCTTTGGACAAAATTTATTATTTCTAAATCTAATTGCCCTCATTGTAGAAGAAGCAAAATAGAAAGGATGGGGCATTATTGTTATAAATATTCTGAGTGTGTGTACTTTGGGTAAAGTGGAGAATTTGCAATGTTGTCAGGCAATATTGTCCTCTGCAGTCTTTGATCCTCGTTCTCAATGTGGGTGCTTTATGCAGTTTGAACCCAGAAATGAGCCAAAAGAATGTTTGACTATAAAATGTATGACTAAATAATGTGATTCTTCAAATAGGCCAGAGACAAGCTATACTAAGAATGCATTTCTCACTTATATGACCTAAGTGTATGTCCATATCAAATAAATTGGAATTTATGCCTGTAAGACTTCAGTTCTATCTTGATTCCTCTCTAGTTGGAGATGGGCTTGAAAAGATGTACGTTGGCCTTTCTATCTTCATTTGAGAATGCATGCTATTAGTACCAAGGCAGATTTGAGTTTATGATAAACTGAACATAAATAGCTTTTTTTTAAAGGCTATAGATGTTATTATCTTTGGATATTTGGGACACCAATGTTAGAATAGAAAGGAAGTTCCTAATAGATGAGAGGGGTCCTTTTAGGATCCACAAACAACAGAGCAACAGAACTATTCTACTTAGAGTAATTCACCAAGTTTACTGCCCTTAAGTTTCATTGTAGTCATACCAGCTTCTGCAGGTTTGCTATGCCTTATGAATTAGAAACAACAGGAAAAGCATTACTGACCCCTTCTAGTTTATATCTTATGGAACAACTGATAATGAGAATTGTTTCAGTTAGATGGTAGGGGGGAGGGGGAAGAATCTTCCGTTTGCTTTTCTGCTACAATTCTGCCATCATAATTTCACCGTAGAGAATTTCCTTGTGATTGTGATGGATGTGATATGATAAACATGTTGAAAAATTCTAAGGCCATCAAAATACTGAATTCACAATAGGTAATTAATACTGGAGTGCATTTGCATGGGTGCTGAGGTGTCTATGTTTATATTAGGTCCATGTGTTCTGTGCTCTGAGCGATGTTGTCATAGTGCTGTGTGTAAATTGTGCTGTGTCAGGAATTGGGGGATTGATGGGGCTCTCTAATATGGATATTATGTTAAATTGTAAATGATGATGTAGTATGGGATACTGTGATATTTTACGTGATCATTGCCTTTTCTGCTGTACAATATGACCCTTCTCATCTCTCTCATTCATTTTGCATGCCTCTGCTCACTTCTGTACAGCCACAGTTGAGGCTATTGAGGCTGAAAAAGGTACGATCAGAGTCCTTGCGCTGGGCAGAGATCTGTGGTGTGTGGGTGGGCATCAGAGAATGTCCTGTGGGTGTGTTTTACTCCTAGTTTGCACAGCCCAAGATGAATCAGACTCACTGACTCATCAAGTTTAACAGTCACATTCCTCTTTTTTTTTCTTTTCTTTTCTTTTTCTTCTTTTTAAATTACAAGGACCGATTTTCCTAGTGACAATCTGGTTTTCCCCTTTTCTAGTGTTGTGTACAACCAACATTTACTGTTCCTGAATTCTTTAGAGTGCAGCATGTTATGCTATGTATTATAGCATTTGAAGTTGCAAAGAAAGATCTATTCTACATTTTGCATGATTCTATGCTATTCAGATCATTTTTTTCCTAAGTGAAAGCCCCTCTAAGTATAGGTTTGAGTTGGTTTTTACTCGTTTTCAGTAATTCACCTGAGAGTGCAGGAACTGTCACTATGATTTTTATTTTTATTTTTTTTGCTGTTTGGCCTAGCGTTTGCTGATAATAATATATTCATATATATCATACGTTGGCTTGATACTACACATTGCTAAATGCTTTGCCGCCCCAATTATTTATTTGGTTCACATGCACAGACTCTGAGTCCCAGGGATTGCACATATTAAAGCAACCAGTTTATAACCAGTGGAATGGAAATCTTTTGTATGCACAGTTAATAGTAGAAAAGCATCATTCCAGATAAAGTGAATGAGAAATTATAACAACTGGAGGAGGATTGCCATTTATTTTGATTTGGGTTTCCAAAGAACATGCAGTGAATGGCCATTGAATTCAGGAAGACATTTCCTAAAATATGAAACTGAATACTTTTTACTATCAGCCAAATACAGATCTGACTTCTGGAGGCATTTCCCACCTTTTTCATTTCATTCTGGTGGTGATGGGATGATGATACCTTGACCTCCAAGATAGTTCTTATCTGCTAAATTTTAACATACTTTGCCTCTTTCTTCTCCCAAGCTCTTGGTACAGATTTGTATGTCAAGGTTAACCTTGTTTAGCCTCCTCACTTGCCCCTACTCTTGTTGCTGCCTTATTGTGATAGTCACTGGTGATTTTAGGGTCTGAGGTAGGAGATAATTGGTATCGTAGAAGTCAGACTGAGACCCTGAGACCATTGCCTGTAGGTTAATTTTGGGGTCGGGGAAGGGTTATTTTTGTGCGTTCTTTTTTAAAGGCTATGCTAACACTTGTCATCTATGAAGCTATCGTGTTTATATTTAGGTTTAAACATTTCACATTTTAAGGGGAAGTCTGGAATGGGGATAGGATTCAGTTAAAGTAAGATTTAAATGTTGCTACATACAGCTAATTTCTTTCTTCTTAAAAATCATTAATTATGTTTTGAAATCTCAGAAATGTTTTTCTATTACTGACTTATCAAATTTGCATTTTGTTAAGCAATACGAGGATTCTCTCCACCACATAGAATCTGCAGTTTTGAAGAGGCAAAGGGTTTGGATAGGATCAATGAGAGAATGCCACCCCGGAAAGATGCTGTACAGCAAGATGGTTTCAATTCTCTGAACACCGCACATGCCACTGAGAACCACGGGACTGGCAACCATAGTGCCCAGTGACCCACGGCTTCCCAGGGACTCTCACATCTCGGGCCCCAAATGGACAGATCACCCCCAGGATCTGGAGGGGTCGGCCAAGCTGACTGTAAATGTCACAGTCCCTCTGGAGAAACCATTGTGCTTTTGAGACCCCAGCCCCCTTCCTGGATGGAGGCTTGAGGGCCCTGGGACATGTTGTGATATCTGATAAGATTGGGTCATCGCTGGGAAGGTGGAGAGCAGTGAGCAAGGGGCTTGGGGCAATTTCCAGTGGAGGGCAACTACACCTCCATTTATGCTTGTGGTTCACACATTAAGTTTACAAATGAGATTTCTTTTTCCCCTCAGTAGAATTAGATTTTGTTTTTTAACCATGACTTCAAATGCAATCCTAAGAGCTAATGTGGACTTTTTTTTTCCCCCATGAAATGTCTTTAAAGGATGAATAAGCATGGTCTTAAAATACATTTCTAAGGTTACTAAGCTGTATTTTGAATTATGGGCAAAATGCTGAGAAACCCAGTTGGCATTTATATAAAATGCTGACCTCAGGTCTATAGTTCTTAAATGTGGCTAATTCTGTAAAATAGTCTTGGTATTTTTCAATTATGAATGCATAACCTATTTCTAGGCAGACTCTCTTACTTGAACACAAATCCAAAAACTAATTTAGAATCTTTTTGCCCAGATCTTTTGAAATTTACACCCCAGAGATTTAAGAAGAAAACCTCTAAATTTCAAAATTATGAAGAATTACAGAATTACTCATTTAAGGTACTTTAAAAGAAGTTTGTACATTGTCAAAGTAAATTTTAATTCAAATCATGTCTGTAAAACTTGACGTATTTTGTGTATGCATGTTTTCATTTTGCAAATATTTAATATATAGACCTATGATGTACAGGTACGACATGTATAGGTTACCTAGATGTTATGAGAAATTTTAGTTTATTGTGAGTACTCAAGTTGCTTAAATAGCCACCAGGGTGATTTGCTGCTGGCTTTCTATCATTTTTATGTTTTGATGCAAAGGAAATTTAAAAATGTTCTGGAAGTGTTTTTGATTAAGCAATGCAGCATAGAAGCAATGGTTCTGTTCAATCATTCAGATGTTAGTGGAAGCATAAAAGTCAAGATTGCATGTTGAACCTTTTCTTTTGATAGTTACAGAACTGCTTGGTTAAACTAAATGGAACCATGTGCTAATTTTTCACAATTACTGACCTGTATTGATTGCCACTGTAGTTTGGTATTTCCCTTTACTTTGGTGGCCTGCTTCCCTCATGCCCTGGAATACAACTCAGAGCTCCAGGCAGCGGAACCATCTATTGTTTTGTTTGCCAGAAAGTGCACCCTGTATGGTCTCCTGTCTAAGTTGGAAATATTATGCATGTGCAGGACTATTCGAGTATTTTATAAACAGTAGCACACAATAAATTCCATGCATGGGCCGCTGCTCCTATCTCTGTGTTGGGTTTTATTTGGAAGATGTAGTCTGATTTGACCTCATGCAAATCAGAAAATACTGTTACTAGAACTGGGATATAGCCTTCAGAGATTATCTCGTGGATAGTTCATGGTAATTTGATAAATTTGTGTCTTCATAAATTTTGGTGTTTTTCTTTTTTTAACTTTGGTTACATTTGTCTTACATGAACATTAGTAACTGAAAACTAGAGTACTTTGGGTGCCTATTATAGGCCTCCTAAATCTAATATTTAAAATCACTATTTCACTTAACTTTTAATTGAAAGAAAATGTTATTGTTTAGAGTTTTGTTATAATAGTATTGGGAATTTATTGGGTGTTTTAACAATAAGAAAAAGAATTTTCATGATACTGTATTTTCTTGCCATCATATTCCTTTCTTTTTCATAATCAAAATAAGTATGAAATTTTGCAAATTGAGGGAAATTAGGATATTGCTCAACATTTTATAATATAATCATATAGTAACTTTAATTACAGTTTCCAACAATAATTATAATGATACACATTTTACAAAGCACTGATTTAAATTGAACTGTATATACTTGCCTTATTCCAGGTAGCAAACAGAACTCAAACTGTTGATTATTACAGCTTTTAGTTGCTGTATTATTAGCTTGCATATATAGCAGTCCATGAGCTACTCTTAAAGTTACTATACACTGCATATGTTTAAAGGTTTTCCTGGATGTTATTGTTTTATGAAAACTATGCATCTCTAAGAGCTTAACTAGTATATCAGGTACCAGGAACTTCCTTAGCCCTTAGGTCCATCACTGGGGTTATATAGTGTTTATGGGAATCTTGGGTAAACATAAAACATCATTAGCGAACTAGAAGAATTATGGGTTGATGGTAAAGATTAAAAAGAAGAAGAAAGTAAGAGAAAGGAACAGAATGCAGAAAAGTAGAATATATTAAGAGTGGTAGAAAAATCACCCAGTGCCTCACAGACCACTTCCTAACTGTTGAATAAGAACCTCTTTCTAGTCTTCATAACTGTGAACCATAGAAATATTTTTTAAGGTTTCACAATGAACCATAGAAGCATTTTTAAGGCTTTTTTAAAAATGTAACTTACGATGAAAACAAACTGTGTAAAGTTCAGATCTTTCTAAATTGTAAATTTAAATGTCTACCAGAGCTAGTAGTAGTGATGGTAAAATATAAATTAATATTCAATATCAATTTTTTCTATCTATTATATCCCTTTATATTCAAAGATGACACTTCTGAGTTAGAAAAGACCATCTCGGGGCGCCTGGGTGGCTCAGATGGTTAAGCGTCTGCCTTCGGCTCAGGTCATGATCCCAGGATCCTGGGATCGAGTCCCGCATCAGGCTCCCTGCCCCTTGGAGAGCCTGCTTCTCCCTCTGCCTGCCTCTCTTTCTCTCTCTCTGTCTGTCTGTCTCTCATGAATAAATAAATAAAATCTTTAAAAAAATAAAAATAAGTTAAAAAAAAAAAAACCAAAGACCATCTCTGACTTCTTGTGCCTTCTGCAGTTCAGCCATTATTAACAGAACTCATATCCTTTAAAAGTTTTGCCAGTTAAATTTGAAATAGGCCTGAAACCTTTGCTTAAAATGAATTACTCCTGTTTTACTCGGGATTTTTGCCTATTGCTACTGATTTTCTTTTCTCCACAGCTATTCTGAATAATATGTAATGTTTTGTTGCATCCTTAACACTTACTTTCACCTTCCCTGTGTGTAGTTGCTTTCTACAGTTTGGGGTTCCTTTAGAATCCATCCTCTGCATCTGTTCATATGTAGATTTTTGATTTGCCACATTCCAGGACCTCAAACTGACTGCAAGTTGTTCTGTTCCCCAGTTTGATGGTGTTCACAGAAGCAGGTAAGTGACATAGCTAGGGCCAGATGTAAGCAGAAAGTTAGGTCTTACAGTCATATAGGACCACTGCCTTGATAATTTCTGGTAGACCCTGGAGCTTGATAAATGAAAAAGAACTAGCAATGTGTAATCAGATTCCCTGGATCAGCATTCATTATAGGAAGGAATAAGATGTTTGAATTGATTCTTTTGTATTTTCTGTTCCTAGAAACAGAGTACATTTTTAGCCAATAATATTTTGGTTTTGCTTACTTTATTCCTCTATTTATTCCTCTTTTGGAGGAACCTGATGACAAAGTACCTTGCTCTCCTTTCAGAGAAAGTGAATTTTACAAATTAATTTTGTTTCCCCTATAATTGATTTCCTTCTGTACCATTAAATGACCATTTGTATTCTTCTTTCTTGGGTATTATGTTTGTTTTTAAGCCTAGATTGATCATTGTTGAATTGTGTTTGAGCAGTGTTTGTTATGCTCAAAGGGACTTTGGGCTTGGGTTAACTCATCCTGGGTCTAGATTGACATCCAGAACTCCAGGAGTTCTGTTGATCTGAGCTAGTGCCTACCTTTCCAACCAAATAATGACTTCTGAACTAATCCCAGGGTTTTTGTTTTTAATTTTTTCTTCTCTGACTCTGTGGACTGAGAGCAGAAATACTGCCTTAGTGAGAGAGGTTCAGGAAGCAATAGGTTTCATCTTTCCTTAGCCTGCCTGGCCTTTGGTGAGTTTGGGAGTGTTGACAGAGTTCTGAGCCCTCTTGGCAGAGAAGGAAGGTCAGAAAGAGAGAAGTCCATGGGCATGGGTCCAGGTCCCTCCTTACCTCGTTAGGGAGAATTCAGCGTTGTCTGTCTGGTTGGCAGGGCACACCTAATCACAGAGACTCAGCATTTCAGCAGTTTGCAAAGGAAAGTGATATGAAGGGACAGCTGCAAGTCAGCCACAAGCTAGATATGAGGAGATCAAGCATTCACTTGGAAGAAAGAGAGAAGGAAGGAAGCCGAGGGCTTAGCAGGGTAAGTTACTTTTCCATCAAACCATCTGCTTGCTTAGTTTATAGTTGAGTAAAACATTTATCACCCCAGGGAGTGTTAATCACTGATTAAGAAGCTGAATGTGCTTAATAATAGCAATATTCTTAATGTATTCCTCCTTTTCTCTTTCTCTTTCCCAACTCCTTTTAGGATCCCCAATGACTAGCATCATTTATCCCTTTCCCTATCTCCCCAAAGCTGTTTTGTGTTTGCTGGTGAGTTAGAGAAAATTAGATGGGCCTTCCTGGTCTGGAGATAGAAGGTAACTGGTTTGGGTGAAACTTGAGGCTTTTGGTGATGAAGGAGAAAGATGGGAGACCTGGTCTGGGAATAGGCTAATATTGGAGGGAATTTGGAAATGAAAATAAGAGTTTTTCTAGACCGTGCAGTCCATGTCTCCTCTTCTGTCCTTGGTGTTTTCTCTCTTATGGGAATAAATTAGAGCCTAAGTCATTGGGGATGGCTAGAAAAAAGTTAAAGTGATTCCCTGCTAGGTGAGGTAGACTTTGATCTCTGGAAAATTCTTAAAGCTTTTTATATATAATTCTTTCCAACTTCTCCCTTGTCCCCTCTGTTTTTTGCCTTAGTTTTCTCAATCCTGTCCCTCCCCTCAAACTTGGAGGATCCTGGAGCTCACTGCAGGAAAGTTAGAACCAGGGAAGCTGGGTCTGGGCCTGGGGTACACAAACTCAGACATGAGCCTCATGTAGATACAAATGCACCTTCTTACCTTCCTCCCAGAAATTTAGTTCATTTGTATCATGAACCTGCTCTAGACACAGAGGAAACTATCAGGGATTTCATCACCACCACTCCTCCCCCAAACTGATCCTTTCACTTCCCAGCCAGTTCAACCAACCCCCAGAGAGCCAAGAGTTAATCTTCCTTGGGAGAAAGATGTCTTTGGAAAGACAGAGAAGTTAGGCAGTACATTTCTGGTCTTAATTGGTCTCAATTGCAGCACGAGGCTTTTAGTTGAACATTAGGTATATTTATTATTACTCCTGGGATTTAAGACTCTTGACTTGCCTCAAATCAAAGATGATTTTTTCTATACCTTTAAAGAAAGATGAATCCATTCTTTCAAGGTTCAAGAAAGAGGGCAAGTTATCTTGCCCGAAGAGGCTGGGTAGAGCAGAGGAATGCTTTTCGAGTTGCAGTGATTCTGGAAATTGGATGAGGATGTGTAGAGATTAAAAATGGAAGGGGCGCCTGGGTGGCTTAGTCAGTTGAACTGATTTCAGCTCAGGTCATGATCTTGGGGTTATGAGATCAAGCCTCAAGTCGGGCTCTGCACTGAGCATGGGGTCTGCTTAAGATTCTCTTCCTCTCCCTTTGCCCCTCCCCTGCTGTTCACACAGCAGCATTCTCTTAAAAATAGATAGGATGGATAGATAAATGAAATGAAGTAAAGTATATTTTTTTAAAAAGTGGAGGGAAGAGTCAGGTCAGTTGTTGGAAATGGGGTACTCAGGTGTGAAGGCATCCTTTAGGAAAGGGACATGACCCTTTAATAATCTGTCACCTTCAGGTCTAATTTCTCCTGTATTGGCAAGAATGTAGAAGATATTATGCGCAGATGACCTTAGCTATCTCTGTGGACTCTGAAAACATCCAGTTATCTGTGGGATGAGGGGAGAGATTACAGGAGTGCAATGAAAGGATGAGAAAGTACAAAGGAAAATACAAATTCATTCCCTCGTTAACTAAGGACAGCAGTTTGCAAGAGCCATGTTGTAAGATAATAGATTTTTTTATGTTTTTATTTTAATTCCAGTTAACATACAGTGTTATATTAGTTTCAGGTATACAGATAATAGATTGTAGCTGGATGATTCTGGGAGGTCTTTGTTCTGCCACCTACACCTCAGCTGAATGATGATTCTTGGAGTTTTTTCCCTAACAAATCTGGTCCAGAAGGATTAAATGTCAGACTATTTTTGTAACAAAACATGATCCCTGATCATGTTTTGTACTTTAATAGTTGTACTTTAATAGTTACCTTATTTCAAGTAAAACCAACCACTGTTATATCCTCTGCCATTTACCTGTCCCTAGAGGCAGTTAATCTGAGGGTTAATAATTTTTTAGCTTCTTTGGGACGCCTGGGTGGCTCAGTTGGTTAAGCATCTGCCTTTGGCTTCCATGATCTCAGGGTCCTGGGACTGAGTCCCGCACTGGGCTCCTTGCTCAGCCAGGAGCCTGCTTCTCCCTCTGCCTGCCACTCCCTTTGCTTGTGCATACTCTCTGTCTCTTTCTTTCTCTGACAAATAAATAAAATCTTTCAAAAAATAATTTTTTAGCTTCTCAATCTCTACAGATGGTTTTTTTATTTTTTAATTGAGATGAAATTCACATAACATAAAATTAATCCTTTTAAAGTGAGCACGGTATGTCATACATTCACATTGTTATGCAACCACCACCTCTGTCTAGTTCCAAAACATTTTCACCATCCCAGAGAAAAACCCATAACCATTTAGCAGTTATTCCCCATACCTCTTCTTCCCAGCCCCTGGCAACCATGAATCTGCTTTCTGTCTCTGGATTTACTGTTTCTCAATATTTCTTATAAATGG
The DNA here is from genome assembly GCF_009762305.2 of Zalophus californianus. Taxonomy (NCBI): domain Eukaryota; kingdom Metazoa; phylum Chordata; class Mammalia; order Carnivora; family Otariidae; genus Zalophus; species Zalophus californianus. The sequence goes on along the minus strand of NC_045609.1, from coordinate 34,214,009 downwards.
AATCATATAATTTATGATTTTTGTGTCTGGCTTCTTTCAGTTACCGTAATGTTTTTGAGGTTCACCCACATTGTAGCGTATTATCAGTACTTCATTTCTTTTTATGGTGTAATATCTGAGAAATTACCAAATCCATATTATGACACTTTTCCCTATGAGTTCTTCTAAGACTTTATAGTTTTAGTTCTTACATTTAGGTTATACTTAATAATCAAACTGAAACCATTCTTTTATTAATTCCTAGTGTTCCCGTCTACATTTCTATGCTCATGCTCTTCTCTGTGGTTAGAATTCTTTTTTTCTGTCTCCATGTATTCCAAGTATTACCATCATTAATGGGTCTATTCTGACTGCTACATGCTTTATAAAGTCTTCCTACAGCTAACCAACTGAAGAGACTCTTTCCTTCTGATCTCCCATTAGTGCTTTAGTTTCACTTTTCTTATAGGATTTATATACTGCCTTATATTATAATTTACATTTGCTCCCTCTGTAAAACATTTAGATATTAAGTATACTTTTCATATTTGTTTCTATTATAATATGAGTGATTATATATGTTTAGCAGTAAATGTTTATTGAATGAATGGATGTTTTTATTTTTCCCAATACAGTTCCTTTTGTTTACTCATTCCTTGTGGAAGGAATGGGAGAAGACAAGGCAGGGAAGGAGAATATCAGAGTTCCTCCTAGGTAGTGGGTTGGGTATGGGATTAGTTCTACTTCAAAGCTCACCTCTTTAGGAAATTTTCCTCATAATTTGCATAACTTACTTTGACTACATAAATCTTAATATTGCGGTGCTGTTTTTGTATTGCATTTAATTTCTACTTCTGGGTTGATTGCTTAAAAGTGTGATGATAGGTCTTCTAAAATGAATGTTTTATTTCCTTAACTAGGTGAGATTGACTGATTCTCCAATTAGTTGGTAGTTTTAGACAACCAAGATTTGTTGCTTTTTCCTCCCTCATTTCAAGTTGTTTTTTTTTTTTTGAAAGATTTTATCTGTTTATTTGAGAGAGAGAGAGAATGAGAGATAGAAAGCACGAGAGGGAAGAGGGTCAGAGGGAGAAGCAGACTCCCTGCTGAGCAGGAAGCCTGATGTGGGACTCAATCCCGGGACTCCAGGATCATGACCTGAGCCGAAGGCAGTCGCTTAACCAACTGAGCCACCCAGGCGCCCTTAAGTTGATTTTTTAAATGCATTAATAACATATGAATATATTCTTAGTATTCAAGAGTCAAACGTTACAGATAAGTCTAAAGTTCCTTTTGCTTAACCCAGTTCCTATCCCATTACTTCTTTCCCTCCTTAGAGTTAATCATTGTTATTTTATATGAGCACTGCCAGACCTTTTTCTATGCATTTACTTACATATATATTTATATTTCATATAGAACTTCATATATAATACATATATAATTATGTTGATATACAATTATTTTCCTCCTGTTTTTTATCACTGCCTGTGGTGATCAGTAATCAGTAGAGCCTAAATAAATCTTACTGATACCTAGGTCTGAGAGACTGGAATGAGAATTGAAAGGTCAAACATATGAAAACACATCATACTTGTATAGCTTGCAAAATTTCATTCCATATCTGTTCTCCATATAGTCCCCAGGTATCAGTGGACAGCCATGGCTCCAAGATCCCGGCAACGAAGGCACAAGAAACCCCCCTCATCGGTGACTCCCATGGTTGTGACCCCACCTACAGTTGTGACCTCTGTGCCTCTGACCCTCTCAAAACCTGACCCTAGCATTGATGCACTTGGCTTCTTCTCCTTGGACAATAATGTTCCTGGCCTATCCCAGCTAATCCTTCAAAAGCTAAACATGAAAAGCTATGAAGAATACAAGTGAGTGACTAGCTCTGTGGAAGAGTAATATATTATCTCTGGTAGAAGTGCTTTCAGAAAACAAGAAGGGAGTATAACTTGGGGAATATGGGGCATTTACAGTGAGTCATCCTGACTTTTGCAAGTTTTATAGAAGAAATTTTTCTCATGTGAGAAATAGTGGGAGTAGATAGAAATATATAGGAGGCAAGGTATAGGTCATGAATGATTCTGGAGATATTCTTTTTCCTATTGCTACTTCTTCTCCATGCCATTTCTGCAGGTTGGTGCTAGATGGGGGTGCTTCTGTATCAGGCTTTGGATTTGGATGCCTTCAAGAAATGTTCCAGAAGATGGAGGACACATTCCGATTCTGTGCTCACTGTAGAGCTCTTCCTAGTGGCCTTTCAGACTCCAAGGTCCTACGTCAGTGCAAGAGGTGACTAGTTGGGGGCTAATAGGAGAGTCATCCAGAAATGATCCTATTCTAAGACTTCATGGCAGGAGGAAAGGTCTAAGAGTTTTCAGAATAACTTCAGGCACACTCCTCATTTTGTGTGACCCAGGCCACAGAAAGATTAGAAAAGGATTGGGCTCCTACTTATTTTGGGTATTACGGGGAAGTCAGACCATGGTACAGTAGTCCCCCTTATGGGCAGTTTCACGTTCTATGCTTTCAGTTATGTGTGGTCAACCACAGTCTGGAAGCAGATGATCCTCCTCTGACTCTTGTCAAAAAGTTATTAGTGGCATAATGCTTTGTCACAGCACCTATGTCAATCACCTCACTTCATCTTATCATGTAGGCATTTTATCATCTCACATCATCACAAGAAGAAGGGTCAGTACAGTATAATAACACACTTTGAGAGAAAGACCACATTCATATAACATTTATTACAGTATAATTGTCTTATGTTGTCATTAATCTTTAACTGTGCCTAATTTATAAACTTTATCATAGGTATGTATGTGTAGGAAAAAACATAGTATATATAGGGTTTGGTACTACCCATGAGTTCAGGAATCCATTGGGAGTCTTGGAACATATTCCCTGTGGAGAAGGGGGGTACTATTGTATAATCTTCTCTACCTCCTTCCTCTTGAGTATTCAAGGGTTAAGATCATATCTGTTCTGGGGAGGTTGGGGTTGAGCCATACCTGTGATAAGAGGGCAGCTACAAGCTCCTGATATTTTTTTTCTGTAAGGGATGTAAAAAGTGAGTTATTCCAGATACAGACTAAGGTGTTACTCTGACCCAAGAGAATAATTAAATTCCTAGTGTCTCATGCCTCCCCTCCCAAATGTAATCTCCAAATTTGGTGCATCGGCTCTCACTCCTCTCCCTACCTTCCCTATCCAGTGATCTTTCTTCCTAAATACAGGAAGTAGCAATTCCCTTCCCTAGTCATCCCCCAGGCACCTTTGAGGTTATAGGAACATCTGTTTCTGGGGCTCATCTTTCAGGTGCAGAAATGTCTATTACTGTGGTCCAGAGTGCCAGAGGTCAGACTGGCCAGAGCACAGGAAGGTTTGTCAAGAGCTGCGTCTGGTAGCTGTGGACCGTCTCATGGAATGGCTTCTAGTCACAGGTGAAGTGGTGGTGTTGGAGAACTCTGCCACAGTGGTCATAGTTGGCTGTACTTGGAGAAAGATATGAAAACATGTTGTTACGAGGAAAACATGAGAACTGGGTGGAGCACTCCTGGTCACAATTTGGAAGAGTAAATTTGGAAGGAATATTGAAGCCAGGAAAGGATTAGGTCACTCATATCCCTTCTTTCCTGCAGGTGCTTTTGTCCTACCTTCAGGACCTTGGCCATGCCTGGCTGAAGTCGTACAGGGCTGGGATACCTGGTTTTCTATGCGGTGTTTACAGCTAGATGCTACACTGGATGCTGTGCTAGGTAGTCATGCCATGACCACCCTGTGGGCCAATGTAGGACGGCCAAAGCCAGACCCAGATGCCCTGCAGGGCTCTTTGAAACGGCTGCTGACAGATGCCCTATCGCGGCCCTTGACACTGGGCCTTGGGCTTCGGGCCTTGGGGATAGATGTTGGGAAGACTGGGGGAAGCACAGTGCATGTGGTTGGTGCTTCCCATGTGGAGACATTCCTCACTCGCCCTGGGGACTATGATGAGCTTGGCTACATGTTTCCTGGACACCTAGGCCTCTGTGTGATCATGGTGGGTATAGACGTATCTGCTGGCTTTACACAGAGCACCTCAACTCCCCCCCTGGAACCTGGCACAGTTCAGCTTAGTGGCCATAGGGGCCTCTATCATGACTTCTGGGAGGAGCAGGTAGAGACTGGACAGATAGCCCATCCGGATTTGGTGGTGGCATTCCATCCAGGTAAGAGTCATTCAGGGGAATCCCGGGTGGCTTTTCTGGGAATTTTCCATCCAGACTCTTAAATCTCCTCTATTTGGAACCCCATTCATTTGGTCAGGTTAAACACAATATGTTGACAACCTTGGTTGATCATTAGCCGTATGTACTATACCTGGGTTTAGAATTTTCCATTGCAGAACCTGGGGTGGATGATGGTGGTAAATGAGCATTGGAGGTGAGCAAGGTTAGGGGAGGGGTGGACACAATCAAAAAAGTATCTTGCTTAGGGTCTACCTCAGCCTTTCCCTTCACTATATCCATTTCTATTGTTCCCCCCCCACCATAGGTTTCCATGCTTCCCCAGACTTGATGGAGGCTTGGCTGCCCACCCTCCTGCTACTTCGTGATTATGAGATCCCTACATTGATCACTGTTTACAGGTTTCAACCTCTTCCTATTTGTGATACCTCCCTGACTCACTCATACCTCTCTCTGTATAGATGAGCTCATTTCTCTCCCCCTTGCTCATCTTCTGTCTTCTGGTGAGGATTTTCTTCCTTTCCACACTTGACTTTCTAATCCCCTTGGAACCAAGTCCTATGCTAGTTAATCAGGTACTTAGTGAGACATTTGGGAGGGAAGGATACCCTTGCCCATCTAGCCTTTGGTAATTTTGGGGATTAATGAGTCCAGAAGTATCAAGTTCTGAGGAATTTCTCTCCTATGTCTCATAATTAGAGCAATTTCTTTTTCTTTCTTCTTTTTTTTTTTCATCTGTCTCCTATAGCCATCAGGAATTGGCAGCTTCTTTGCAGATTCTGGTGGACCTGGATACACACATCACTGCCTATGGAGCTAACCCTTTCGCGTCCCTCAAACCTGAAGAGGTCTATTCCAACCCCAACAAGCAACCAGTATATTGCAATGCCTACTATATCATGTTTCTTGGACGTTCCTGCCAGCTGGATAAGAAGCAACTGGAAGAGAAAGTAGATGGTGAGGTTTAAATAGCTGGTCCTGACTGGACTTCTAGAGCCAGATCCTGACTGGACTTCTAGAAAATTGGGAGGTTGTAATGAAATTACTCTGCTGATGTCAGCTTGTTGCCAACTTTGAAATCCCCTATATCCTAAACCTCAGCCACTTTTCAGGTGAAGATTCTAAGCTGAATGGGAGTTCCTATATGATGTGACTCTTTTCTAAGAGATTAACTACAAGTAGCTTCCAGAGACAGGATTCTAGATTTAATGTGTGGCAAGAGGCCCTGGTATCAGTCTTTCCAGAGCCTAGAATTCCCAACATTTTCCTTTGTGAGAAAGTTGTACCTTTGACTTGAATAAGATGCTGCCAAGGAAAAGAATGGCACCTTATTTTTCTGGAAAAGACTTTCTTATCCAGCAATTCGGGCTGAAAAATGGAGAGGTGTTAATGACTTGAAGTGGTACAAGAATGGGCAAATCAGAGAAGTGGTTGGGAACACGGGAGAGGTTGTGAGGATTGGCATATTGTTCTATATCCTGGCTTTTTCTAGATAAATATCTTATTTTCTTCTTTTCTCTTGGGGACTTCTAGCCCTAGAGAAGCTTTTTGCCATGTGTTGTATTTAAATATCCCAGGGTAGGGGGCACCTGAGTGTGCAGTTGTTGTTGAGCTTCTGACTCGGTTTCTGCTCTGGTCATGATCTCAGGGTTGTGGGATTGATCCCTGCATTGGGCTCCGCGCTCAGGGCAAATTTGCTTGATATTCTTTCTCCCCTCTGAGCCTACTGCTTGTGCTCTCTCTAAAAAAAATAAATAAATATTTTTTAAAAATTAAAAATAAATAAATATACCAGAGTATGTTGGACTTTAGTTGAATATACTGGAGTTATTTGTTATTACCTAGTTTATACCATAATAAACTCAGTTTGGGGCTTCTTAAGTCACTTGTTTTATCCTATTTCCTATTCACTGGCAAGTATTACTTGTCTAGTCACAACATCTCAAGATTGGAGGTTTCTCTCTTGCCAAAGGAGTGATTAACACCAGCTCTCTGTTTGGACCTGCCACTCTGCCACATCCTGTCTCATGCCATCCTTCTCTTATCACATTCTCAAGATTAGGATAGTCCTACAACCTTGCCATAACCTCAGCCTCTCACCCCTAACCCTAACACACATATACATTCTTATTGCCCACTCTGATAGGGGCAATGTTAGAATTCATATGTTCTGGGATACCCGTGTGGCTCAGTTGGTTAAGTGTCTGACTCTTGATTTTGGCTCAGGTCATGATCGCAGGGTTGTGGGATTGAGCCCTGTGTTGGGTTCTACACTGGGCATGGAGCCTACCTAAAAAAAAAAGAGAGAGAGAGTTAAGTGAAAATGTTCGCAGAATTGGAGGACTCACACATTCCAATTGCAAAGTTTACTACAAAGCAGTAGTAATCAAGACAGTGTGGTACTGGCCTAGGATAGACCTATAGATAAATGACATCAAATTGAGAAGCAAGAAATAAGTTCTTAACATTTATGCTCAATTGATTTTTGACAAGAGTGATAAAACAATTCAATGGGAAAAGAACAGACTCTTTAACAGATGGTACTGGAACAACAGGACTCCACATGCAAAAGAATGAAGTTGGACCCCCCACATACACACAACATACAAAAATTAACTCAAAATGGATCAAAGACCTAAATCACTAAACCTATCCAACTCTTAGAAGAAAATATAGGGGTAAATCTTCATGAAGTTGGATTGGGCAATGGTTTCTTAAATACCACACCAAACCTATAAGCAGCCAAAATAAAAATAAATTACTTTATTAAAATTAAACTACTGAAAAGCACACCATCAAGAAAGTTAAAAGAATGTAAGAAAATATTCATAAATCACATATCTGATAATGGACTTATATCCAGAATATATATAAAGAACTGTTACAGCTCAACAATAAAAGAACAAAAAACCCATTTACAAAATGGGCAAATGATCCGAATAGATATTTCCCCAAAGAAGATATACAAATGATCAATAAGTACATGAAAAGATGCTTAACATCTTTAGTCATCAGGAAATAGAAGTCAAAACCATAATGAAATAGCACTTCATCCACTAAAATGATGATAACTAAAAAAACGGAAAATAACAAGTGTTGGTGATGTAGAGCAATTGTAACCCTCATACACTCTTGGTGGGGATATAAAATGGTGCAGCCATTTTGGAATACAGTCTGGCAGTTCCTCAAGAAGTTAAACATTGAGTTACCATTTGATCCAGCAGTTCTGCTCCTTGGTATGTCCCATGAGAAATGAAACCATGTACACAAATGGTCATAGCAGCATTATTCACAATAGCCAAAAGATAAAAACCCAAATGTTCATCAACTTGTGAATGGATAAGTAAAATATAGTATATCCATGTCACGAAATATTTGGCCTTAGAAAGGAATGAAGTACTGATTTCATGCTACAACATGGATGAACCTTGAAACATGGATGAACCTTGAAAACATGTTCATTGATGTTCATGTTAAGAAGTCACAAACACATAGTGTGTGAGTACATTTATATGAAATGTATAGGCAAATGTATGAAGACAAAGATTAGTGGCAGCATATGGATGAGGGGGATGAGGGGATTGAGGTAATGGCTTAAGGGTATGGGTTTTATTTTGGAGGTGATGTAAATGTTCTAAAATTGGGTGGTGGTACAGTTCTGTGAATATATTAAAAACCATTGAGTTGTACACTTTACATGAATGGATTATATCTTCATAAAGCATAATTTTTTTTTTAATCTTAGAGAATGTAGGGGTGCCTGGGTGGCCCAGTTGGTTAAGTGTCCAAGTCTTGACTTTGGCTCAGGTCGTGATCTCAGGGTTGTGAGATGTGGGATTGAGCCCCACATCTGGCTCCGTGCTGGGCAGAGTTTGCTTAAGATTCTCTCTCCCTTCTCCTGCCCCTCTCCCCCTGGGGGGGGGGGTATCTTAGAGAATGTAAAAACAGAATATTTGCTAAGTGCTTAATACAATGCCTAGCACATAGTTCGTACTTAGTAAATGGTACCCTTGTTAAATCCATACCACTTTAATTTTATACAGCAACATATGATGGAAAAACCAGTTGGATGTGTCATGGTTCAGACAAGATAATGCAGGTGCCAGCTAAGATGATAGGCATGGAAAGGAAGGGGTAATTTCTAACAAATAGTGACATTTTATAGATAAATCATGAAAGTAAAATCTACAGGGGTTGGTTACTGATTGTGATGGGTGAAGGGTGATATATCCATCAGAATCAAATCAGGAGACGACAGAAGCCACACAGTAACAAGTGACACAAGTTTCCAACTTAGTAGACTGGTGGGTACATAAAAGTCTAAATGCCTACTTTCATGCTAACTGCTGAGAAATCTAAGATGGCTTCTGCCCTTAAAGTGTTTAGAATTTAACAGAAGATGACATAAGCAAGGTTAATATATTTCTTAACTTAGCAAATGAAAAAAATTGCATTTAAAAAACCGTATTGAAAATCCTTTAGGATGGTACTAAATTGGATTCTGATATCCTCATCTCAGCAGGTCTATCAGAGCCATTTTTTCCTCCAATATTGGATATAAATCTCTGCTTATTTGATCACCAGATCAACTGTTGGCTTGGGTTTTGCGGGCCATTCATTTGGGGGAATAATTTTTCTAGAGAATAGATTGGGCTATGTCATTCCCTTGATTCAACTTCTCCAATAGCTTCCCACTGGAACCAGAATAAAATCCGAACTCCTGGCCCACCCTCATGAGGAAGCTTTTGAGTAGAAAGCATGTAGAGTAATAAATTGATAGTTCTCAAACTTCAGTGTTAAATTAGAATCTCCTGGAGGGCTTGTTAAACAAATTGCTGGGCTCCACCCCAGAGTTTGAGTCAGTAGATTTAAGGTGGAGCCCCAAATTTGCATTTCTAACAAGTTTCCAGGTGATATTGCTGCTACTTGTGTGGGGACCACACTTTGAGAACCACTGTAAAAGGTTAACTGACTGGTTTTTGCTCTGAAATAAACTTTCTTAATGAGTTTAAGATACTGGTCTGAGACCCTGAAATTACCTCATGTTTAATAGTGTTTGTGTTAAAGGCTCTAGTGTGAGGGGGACCTAGAGTCACCCAACAGCCCGTCTGCAGTGGTTTTGATTATAATGTATCTCGAGTTCTGGCTATCTAGGATCCCAATACGTATTAATTCTTTTCATAAGGATCTAACAAAAGACACGGTTTTTATCTCAGGGAGGACGGTATATCAGAGGCGGAGTGGCTGCACCTGGCCTTCCAGGTGCGCGGCCCTTCTCAACTGCCCTTCACGGAAAGGGCTCCGGGATTTCTTAAAACCTCTGTGACCTGAGAGAGCCCCAAAGGTATTGGAGATGGTCCTTGGGACCGAGAAATGTGATAAAACCGGCTGGTCCACCCGAAGGGAGCGTCTCTTCCCGCAGGTGGAGCAGCGCGGTGCGGATTAAGCGAAGCACTAGCGGGGCCGAGCTCGGCGCCGCCCCCTCCAGCTGCAGGGGCGTTCCCAGCTGTCGCAGCGATCCTAACGGGCTCGGGCGGCGTCCCTCAGCGCTCCGCCTCCCGGGGCCCTCCCCCGGCTCCATCTTGCTGGCGACCAGCGTTGGGCTGTGACGCTGCTTCCCGGGGTCAGGTGAGGCGCCCCCTACCCTTTCTGCCCCCGTTTCCCCGTGTCACCTCGCTCATGCCCGCTCTGAGGTGCGCCGTCCGGGAGATGGGGCGCCGTGTGTGTCCCCGCGGTAGGGGTTCGGTGGAGGTGCCTGTGGGCCTCGGGGCGGCGGGCGTCTCGGCGTGTGTGTCTCTGGACCCTGGCTCCCCGCCGGGGGCTTTCGGGCGGAGGCGCATTGCATTGGGGTAGGATAGGTGAGGCGGCCGGCCTCTGTGCCACTCCGCTGTCCGGAGATCAGAGGGACAGTGATAGCCCGCGCGCCCGCAGGTGCACCACAAGGTGGAGGGACTGAGGCCAGAGGATGGCCCTGCCGAAGTGACCTCAAGGAAAGCTGAGTAGGGAAACCAGCAAGGAACAACGAAAGCTGTCTGGCTGGTGATCAGATTTCCCGGTGACACAGCAAATTTTGGGAAATTTGTCCTGTGCTTCACTAAGCCTGGGACAGAATGCCTAAGCCTAAAATTGTACATTGCCTCAAGTTTATAGTTCTTGGAAACTATTCTGGGAAATAACATTCCAGATTTGATTCCTATTCCTTGAACAGATGTGTGCTGATATCAGGCCGTCCGTCCTGAGTGAACACTTCCTATACAGCGAAAGGTGGCTGATGTCCACCGTAAAAGTGACAGAAATGAAAAGTTCCAACTGCCTTTAAACTCCCTAGTATCTTCTGATAGGGAGCTGATCTGATAATCTGTCCTATTTAGAGCGTAATGAATTACCTCTCAGGCAGGAGAGGAGTTTCAAGCACTAGATGGCAGGTAGAAGAGAGAATTTTGGCCACTCCAAATTTAAGCTGCTTTTCAGTCCTCACTGGTGATGGCTGCCTTCCCTGTCCCAGAAGTCATGTCTGGCCCTTACTCTAGTTCTTTATCCAAGGGCCCTTGCCGACTGATTTAAATTGTCTTTCCCCACCAAGAGGCAGGTTTTGGAAAATTGTAGTCGCTCCTGTTGGCCATCTTCATTTGACCTTCCTGTTTCGTATTTGTTTCATAAATCTTGTGTTCCTGGGCTTCCTGCCATCTTGAGACTTCTGTAGTGAGGCCCAACCCTTTTAGTAGCTGACTCACTGGGTGGAGATGGTTTGGAGAACCAAGAATGATTTCTGCTCTTTTAAAAAGTAGTTGCTGATGGAGAATGTTGAAAAGGAAATAAAAGCTCTTGTTTACCAGTATAGTCTTATTATTCCTTGGGGAAAATGAGTAATTTGTTGAGTCACCCTGGGATTTTAGTTTTTTTTGCAAAAGCTTTTTAAATCTACTTTTTGAATAGATGATACGTGCACAACTCCAAAAGGGCTAAAAGTACATTGAAAATTAAGTTTTCTTCCCATTATGTCTCAGCTGGCCTCCCTTTTTTGAGAATATTTTCAGGGATATACATACAAACACATAAATGTATTTTCTACACTTATAGTTGGCAGTTTATGCAGTTTTCACCTTGCCTTTTTTTCCTACTTAATATGATTTAGAGATGGTTTCATAGGAGTTTAAAAAAATATGATTCATAGACCAGCAACATCAGCGTTACCTGGAAGCCTAGTTAGAAATGCAGAATCTCATGCCCCATCTCAGAACTACTGAAGCAGTTTGCATTTTTAACGAGATTCAAGTAATTCACGTACACGTTAAAGTTGAAGAAGTACTGTTTTATCTAGTACCTTGTTCAAAGAAGGGAGAGAGAAGATTTGAGCTTAGTAAGTCTGGGAAGGTGAGTGAGCCCAGGCAGGAGGGCCAAGTCAGTTAATAACAGTGGCTGAAACAAAGGCATGTTGGGAATGGTTCAAGTGGTAGAGATTGCACATTGGAGTGTAGAAGAAAGAGTGAGTTGTGAAGAAAGAGAGTGAGTAGATATATTGGAGCCAGTACTAAGGAGACCTGAATGTCAGGCCTGTGAATTTTCATTTGATACTCCGGCAGCAGTCTTTGAGGAGTTTTGAACTGAAGAGTGATATGCTGAAAGAGAAAATTATAAGTGCAGGAAAATTGTGTGAGAGTATCTGCAAGGACATAAATGGAAAAGTAATTTTAGTAAAATAGGCATCAAGTGATGAAAACCTGGTCTAAGGACATGGCCATGAGAACAGAAATTACAGGAAGAGTAGGAGAGGCATTTCAAAGGAAAAAGAAAAACGTTGGGTTATTTACTGTACTTACTCATAGGTAATTTAAATAGTGGTACTAGTAACAGATACGGTATTTTTTTTTCCAAGTTTTTGTTCAAATCCCAACCAGTCAACATACATTACAATATTAGTTTCAGGTGTAGAATTTAGTGATTCATCACAACACCCTGTGCGCAACACAAGTGCCATCCTCAATACCCATCACCTGTTTAACACCCCGCCCCCTCCAGTAACCATCACTTTGTTCTCTGTAGTTAAGAGTCTGTTTCTTGGTTAGATACAGGATATTAAGAGTAATGTGGTGGGGAAAAGATGAGTATTTAATTCCACACCAATACTGAGGCCTCCTAGCTGGCTTCTATCTTAATATATTCCTCATTCTGTTTTGATGATTGTCCATCTTACAATTATATCCCACCTTTTGCCTTGCACATGATAGCGTTCAACTTCTCTGCCAATGTATCCATCACTTCTTTTTTTAAGATTTTATTTATTTGACAGAGACACAGCGAGAGAGGGAACACAAGCAAGGGGGAGTGGGAGAGGGAGAAGCAGGCTCCCCACGGAGCAGGGAGCCCGATGCAGGGCTCTATCCCAGGAACCCGGGATCATGACCTGAGCCGAAGGCAGATGCCTAAGGATTGAGCCACCCAGGTGCCCCTATCCATCACCTTTTAAAACAGTTTAAACATTTGATAATCCAGTTTTAGTACAGTGTTTTATGGTAGATGCTAAATAAATGATTATTTGACTTTAGATAGATATATTTGCCAGGTATATTGTATCTGATCACCAGTAGTTTTTTAGATATGGTCAGGCTATGAAAGGGTATTGTTCTGAATGTTTGTTTTTTCCCTCTGTTTATTTGCATTTGTTTTAGGTTAGTAGTGTTTTCTTCAAATGCGAAAGGCATTTACACACATACATATGTATGTATATATTTGTGGCTTTTTGGTTCACACTGGCTGCATTTGTTTTACATGAGCTGTCTTATTTAATTTAAATTCAGTTAACATATAGTATATTAGTTTCAGGGGTAGAGTTCAGTGATTCATCAGTCTTATATAACACCCAGCGTTCATTACCCCGTGCCCTCCTTAATGTCCATCACCCAGTTACCCCCTCCCCCCACCCTCCTCCCCTCTCCCTCTAGCAACCCTTAGTTTGTTTCCTATGCTTAAGAGTCTCTTATGGTTTGTGTGAGCTGTCTTTAAAAAAACAAACAAAAAACCTTTATTAGGGAAAAATTTAAACATGTAAGAGTAGACGGAAGAGTGTATTGAGTACCCACGTACTTGTCACCCAGCATAAATAATGAACTCATGATTATCTTGTTTCATCTGTACTCCTGCCCAACCCTTTCATATTATTTTGAGGTGATTCCCGGACGTTATAACATTTTATATGTATTAGCGTGTATCTCTAAAAGATCAGATGCTTCACAAAAATCATAATACCAACATGACACCTAAAGATGTAGTAATTTCTTAACATCATCAGATATTCAGGTTATTGTTTGCATTTCCAAATAGAAATGAGCTCCTTTTGAAGAAAATTAACTTTGAATTGATTATTCTTTTTTTTAGAGAGGGAGAGAAAGAATCTTAAGCAGGCTCCACACCCAATGCAGAGCCCAATGCAGGGCTCTCACAACCCTGAGATCATGACCTGAGCTGAAATCAAGAGTCAGACATTTAACCAACTGAGCCACCCAGACACCCCTCGATATAGACTGTACTTCAGGAAAACCATATAGTTGATAAAAGATTTCTCAGATTCCAGATAATAAATGAAGAAAAAATGATAGATCTGGGTATTGATTATCAGTCATGTAAAAGAGAGACGGTTGATCATTAACGTGTTTCCTGATAGAAACAAACAATATTTTTTGAGTATTTATGCCAAAAAAGTAATATGATCAAGCTTCTAGATCTGACTACAAATCTATAGTAAATAACTATAAATGATTATCATGGAGATTCAATTTGCAAAATCCAGATAGAGGGAGATTTCAGGACAAACTGGTTCCTTCAACAAGTAAGCCACACAGAAAAAAATAGAGGTGAAGCTTTTAAAAGAGATTTAAGAGACATGCCAACCGACTAGACTATATGGACCTTATTTGTATACTGATTTGAACAACCAAACTGTAAAAATTATTTTGAGACATCTGGGTAAATTTAAACACTGGATATTTGATATTAAGAAATTAAATTTTTAAGGTACAATATTGGTAAATATGGCTTAAAAGAGTCCTATTTTTACAGATGGTGTATTAACATTTATGAGTAAAGGGATATGATGTCTGGGGATTTGCTTTATTTTTTTTTTTAAGATTTTATTTATTTGAAAGAGATTGAGAGAACTAGTGGGAGGAGGGGCAGAGTGAGAAGCAGACTCCCCACAGAGCAGGGAGCCCGATGTGGGAGTGGATCCCAGGACCCTGGGATCATGACCCAAGCAGAAGGCAGATGCTTAACTGACTGGGGATTTGCTTTAAAATGATCTAGGGAAGGGGTGCCTGGGTGGCTCAGTTGGTAGGTGGCTGACTTTGGCTCAGGTCATGATTTCAGAGTCCAGGGATCAAGACCCACGTTGGGCTCTGAGCTCAGCGGGAAGTGCGCTTGTCCCTCTCCCTCTACCACCCCTACCCCCCTACCCGTTCATGCTCTCCCTCTCTCTCAAATAAATAAAATCTTTAAATAATAATACTCTAGGGAAGGGTAAAAATGAAATAGAATTAACTATGACTTGATAGTTGTTGGAACTGAACATGAAAGTTATGTGAACATTCATTATATCAGGATGAACCACAAGAAATTTGTATGTTAAAACAGTTGAATTTCAGTCATGCCATGCAGGTCAATCTAACACTGTTCTAAAATCTTTGAATTTTCCCTAATAAAAAAACAAGTATAAAATAAAAAACGAGGGGCGCCTGGGTGGCTCAGTCGTTAAGTGTCTGCCTTCCGCTCAGGTCATGATCCCAGGGTCCCGGGATGGAGCCCCGCATTGGGCTCCCTGCTCCGCGGGAAGCCTGCTTCTCCCTCTCCCACTCCCCCTGCTTGTGTTCCCTCTCTCGCTGTGTCTCTCTCTGTGTCAAATAAATAAATAAAATCTTAAAAAAAAAACAATAAAAATACTTAAAAAGACCACAGAAATTTGGACACTGACACATTGATGATACTATGGTTTTATTTTAAAAACAGTACAGTCCTGTTAATTAAAAAAAGTTATGTTTGTAGGTCTATATACTGAAGTATGTATAGGTAAAATGGTGGCATGTCTGGGATTTGCTTTGGAATAATCCAGTGGAGTGGTGGGGAATGAATGAGAGTGCTGAAAAAAAAAATGGCCATGAATTAGTAATTATTGCAGCTGAGTGTTAAGGCTGTGTGGTTTCTTATTACTATTAACTTTACTTTTGATTTAAGTTTGAAACTTAAAAGTTTATAAAAAGGTATGTGTGACTACAGCATGTTAAATCTTAACCATTGTTTCCCATAATGTTACATCACCAAATAAGGGGATATCTGTGGCACCTGAAAAGCCTTTATTTTAATATTTACATGTTCATTTTCATGTTACCTTCTCAAGAAACTAACATAAGTTTTCCATTTATGGAAGTGATATAAAGTAGACCTAAAGTAAATTTTTTTAAAGTATTTTACCTTTTTTTTTTTTAAGATTTTATTTATTTGACAGAGAGACACAGCCAGAGAGGGAACACAAGCAGAGGGAGTGGGAGAGGGGGAAGCAGGCTTCCCGCTGAGCAGGGAGCCCGATGCGGGGCTCGATCCCAGGACCCTGGGATCATGACCTGAGCTGAAGGCAGACAATGACTGAGCCACCCAGGGCCCCTAGACATAAATTTAAGTGAAAAATTAATTGGCTTAAAAGATACTCCGTAAATATTCCATAAATAATAGTACTGGTAGTATTCCACAAATAGTACTGGTAGTGTTCGGATATGACAAATTGTATGGTATGAAGAGAATGAAGTTGGAACATTTACTATGCTATACTGACTCCTTTGGTGTGAATGGTGAAATGAAGCATTTTATAAATTTTGCTTATACCTCTTAATATCCACCTGTTGAATGCCTGACAGACTCTTTTGAAAGATATATTTTGTATAAAACCATATGATAATATATATGTTCAAAGGACTTAACCCTTATAAAAAATTACAGAGGATTTTTTTTTATTGTTACAGAATGTCATACCCAGGCTATCCCCCAACAGGCTACCCACCTTTCCCTGGATATCCTGTAAGTATTGGCACTTATAAAATAGCTTGTGTACTTGGAACTGGCGTTGTATAGGACTAGCCCATGGCAGATCTTACAGGTATGCTAGGGTAGGGGTCATAAACTCAATTGCCCAGAGGTACTGAGTAGAATAAGTGTGTTAAGGCAGGTATTATGGAGGAACGAGAGGGCACTTGCCTCACTTTTGGAAAACCAGCAGCTACTCAGCTGTAGCCCGATATAGCCATGCTGGGAGGCAGACTCACTGTTGCTAATACTCCATTTCTTCAAGAAAAGCTAGAAATGTGGATTTGATGTGAAATTGCCCCATTTTTTTAAATTGGGAAATTCATTTTTTTTTTAAGATTTTATTTGACAGAGAGCACAAGCAGGGGGAGCAGGAGAGGGAGAAAGCAGAAGCAGACTCCCCCTGAGCAGGGAGCCCAATACAGGGCTTGATCCCAGGACACTGGGATCATGACTGGAGCCGAAGGCAGACGCTTAACCGACTGAGCCACCCAGGCACCCCGGGAAATTAATTTTTTTAAATGTTAATGTTGTATGAGCCAATAGAACATTTATGTGAGCTGAGTCCATCCCATGAGTCACTGGTTTTTAACCTTTGTGTTAGAAGGTTTAAAATAATTAGAAGGGCTTGGCTCAGAAATAACAAATTACAGTGGATTAAAGGTCCCCTGGATTTATAGTTCTGAGACTGAGTATTTGAAGTTCATTTTATAAATGTGCTACTAAGTTCTGCCTTGTTGATGTCTGGACTATGAGGACTAAACTCATAGCTGAGACATTTAAGTGAGAATTATGCATTTCAATTTTATACTCATAAGTGTGTAAGGCTTCTTTCTAACTCTGGGAGAATACAAAGAGGCCTATGCAGGTTAATGATAATATGTGTATCCTTATGTAAAATGAATATATAGCTCCTGAATTTATCATAGGAATGATGAGAATTATGAATATGTTCCCAGGCCCCTATGTACTGAACTGGACTCTGGCTACCATTTCGTCAGTGTGGGCTAATTTCTGAAACAGACAACCCCAACATCTAAGTGACTTTACACAATAAAAACTCAGTTCTTGCTTACTTTACTTCCTAGAAGTCAGTGGCGGGAAGGTGGGAGGGTGGGAGGAATCAAGGAGGCTTTATTCCATGTAGTCTTTCAGGTTCCCAGGCTCCTTTGACATAGTGGCTCTACCATCCTATAGGGCCTTAGAGTCCTTCACTGGATTCTCTGCTTCCATCTGGCAGATGAAGGAAAAGAGAACGAGAGCGTATAGAGGACTGTGAAGGGGGTTTGTAGGGGCCAGGCTGGAAGTGGTGTACATCAGTTCTGTCTCTCTTCATTCACCAGTACTCATATTGTCCTACTTAACTGCAGGGGGTTCTGGGAAAGGTAGTCTAATTTTATGGCCAGAGGAGAAGGTTTAGTGAACATGTGACAATCTCTGCCATTCTTAGACATTGTCTAGTCTGGGCTCCAAAATGTCACAAGCATGTATGACTCAGGTGACTCTTCTTTTTTTTCCTATTATGCAACAGGTTCTGGTGTGTTGCAAGAGAGCTGAGTTCTTCTCTTTAGGGTAGAGAGCTGTATCTTTCTCATATTTCCAGGTGCTATAAAAATGAAGGAACTAATGAGCTTTATTAGTTTTCCCTGAAGCCTTGAGGTTTGTAAAGAGCCTAGTTCTTACTCCCAAATAGAGAAACAGACCCCTCTTGCCTGACACAGGTAGAATTAAATTTAACTGAGTTCTGACAAGCAGGTGTCCTGACAAACTAGTATATTGGTAAACTAGTATAAGATACCAAGACTTTTAATGGGATTTTTAATATGTAAAAGAAAATCTAGACCTTAACAGTTACCTGTTTGTTTTTTTAGGTGGGTCATATTTCTATGTAATCACATTCATTTGAAAAATTTTCTCATTTTTCAGCCTGCAGGTCAGGAGTCATCTTTCCCCCCTCCTGGTCAGTACGCTTATCCTAGTGGCTTTCCTCCAGTGGGAGGAGGTGCCTATCCACCAGCCCCAAGTAGCAGCTACCCAGGAGCTGGAGGCTACCCTGCCCCTGGAGGTTATCCAGCCCCTGGAGGCTATCCTGGTGCCCCACCACCAGGGGGAGCTCCAGCCTATCCAGGAGGTGAGCAATGGGTTGTGGCATTAGTGATGATTTGGAATTGCTGTACCACTTTTTCCTTCTTTTTTTATCCTCGTCATCCTTACTTGTTTTGTATGAGGTCAGAGTTGCTCTTAGCCTACTCTCTACCAAAGACAGTAAGAACCTGGCTGGCAAGATTGAGGGATAAAGGTTCTTAGGGAGCATGAAAGCAGGGAACATTCTTAAAAATTCTGTTGTGAAAAAGAATAAATCTCATGGTAATAAAGGACCAATATATAACAGTTGGCTTGGTTATTTTTTAAAAATATTTTATTTCTCAGAGAGAGAGAGTGAGCACAAGAGAGCACAAGCAGGGGGCGTGGCAGGCAGAGGGAGAAGCAGACTCCCCTCTTGAGCAAGGAGCCCAATGTGGGGCTTGATCCCAGGACCCTGGCATCATGACCTGAGCTGAGGGCAGATGCTTAACTGACTGAGCCACCCAGGCATTCCATTGGTTATTTGTAATCGACTGTGCTCCTTAAGACAGCTTTGTTCAAAAAAAAAAAAAGTTTTGTTCAAAGGTAAAAAAGCTTAGCACTTTTATATTATAAATTAGTTGGGCAGGTAAATGAAGTAAAAATGTTGTAATGGAGAAGGAATTGGTAAGTTGAATTTAGACCAAAAGAGACTGCTGTTATAGCATTAATAGCCTATTTTTTCCCCCACTGTTCTTAGTAGGTATTTTCCTAAAGTTTACTCTTCAGTCATAAGAACTGTCATTATATTCTTTTTTTCTAGTTCCTCCAGGTCAAGGGTTTGGAGCCCCACCAGGTGGAGCAGGCTTTTCTGGCTATCCACAGCCACCCTCACAGTCTTATGGTGGTGGTCCCGCACAGGTCCCACTGCCTGGTAGGTACCAACTATCCAGAGAAAAATAATAGTGTGCTATTTTAAAATTTTCATTTGCCCTTGAGAGAACTTAGTTTACATTTGGGATAGCCTTCAGTAAACTTAGTACTTCTATGAATAATTTTAAATACATGGTTTCATGAAATGGATTAATCTGATGGAAAAGTTTAATCAGTAAGATGGAAATAAGGACCCACTTTTTCAGTTACCAAAAAAACCTGTTCCAGAGCCAAAAAACCTTTAGGAGCTTCTCTGCTCACTCCTATACCACTCCTAAACTCTCAGAACTATGTCCTGACATTCTTTCCAGATGGAATCAGAATTTAGTTTGCTTTGAGTGTTTAAAGAAAAAGGCATTATTTGTTAAATTGTGTAGAACATGAATTATTGTAAAAGGTTCTTAACGACCAAAGTTGGTTTTAGTTCAGTGAATTATAATACTAAAAAGTTTATCCTAGTGAATAACATGGTGTGAATGTTCTCATATGTTTCCATATTCATAATAGTCAATGCTGTTTTGAAAAATTAAATCGTATTAAACCTGTTTACTGTATTTTTTTAAATGTTTAGGTGGCTTTCCTGGAGGACAGATACCTTCTCAGTATCCTGGAGGACAAGCTCCTTTCCCAAGTCAGGTATTTCTGCTCCTATTTTTATATTTCATCCAATTTAATTGGATAATGTCAGAGAAGGGCACCACTCCTTTGCTGACATTAGAGATTTCCATGAAGCAGAGGAGATGGTTTATTACAGTCACTGAAGATTCTGATCTTTGCTTCTGGTAGACACGATGCTCTCTTTGGTCCATCTGCTGTGTGTCCTGATGACTTTAATAAGACAAGGATAGGTCCCTTCTCACAGGTGATGTTACTCATAACTTTTTCATAAAGATTCACTTGGGTTCTTGGCATTGG
Organism: Zalophus californianus; assembly: GCF_009762305.2. Classification (NCBI taxonomy): domain Eukaryota; kingdom Metazoa; phylum Chordata; class Mammalia; order Carnivora; family Otariidae; genus Zalophus; species Zalophus californianus. The sequence goes on along the minus strand of NC_045609.1, from coordinate 34,193,814 downwards.
TTTTCTTGTTCTTCTTGCTTCGCTGACAGTTACAACTATGAACTTGGGTGACTGAGTAATTGGTATTTCTGGCAGTGTTTGAGAAAGTGTGGATTTGTTTTTTCTTTTTACCTTTATAACGTTCTACTCTTTTTTCAGATCGATACAGAATCCTTTCCTTCCTATCCTGTTTTCTCTCCTGTTTCTTTGGATTATAACAGTGAAGTGAGTAAGGTTTTCTAATGTTCACTAATTACTAGGTCCCCTATATGTGCCTTTATTACTTTCTGATTTCTCATGTATTTTTCTCTCACAACTTCCTTGAGGGCTCAGCTATATCTGTTTTATCTTTATGTCCCTGTAGTGCTTGACAAGGCTTTAACTGTGGTAGCCAATTGATGTTTGTTGAATTGATTTCTCAGTAGCCCTGGAAGGTCTCCCATATATCAAATCTTTGCCCCATCTCTGTATAACCCTTTAATTTAATATTGTTTTACTTTTAATTGCCTTATTAATTCTTTTATATCCTACGGAAGTTACCAGGAACGCAAGCAGTATACTTTTATGCTTATCTTTGTCTTGATTTTTCTTATTTCCCTACTGTTTATTCATAAAGCTCTATCATTTTCAAGCTTTTTTTTTAAAGCTGGGGTGGGATAGGGATTACAGTGTTGGAAGAGACACACTTTAGCTGTTGTCTGGCTTACTTTCTTGATTTAAGGAATTTGAGCTCCAGAGAGATACGAAACTTGTGCAGGGCCACACAGCTAGTGAAAGACAAAGCTAAGACTAGATCTAGCTCTTCTGACTCCCAGACCAGTAGTCTCCCTGTTACACAGTGCTGCTTTGCTGATGCTCTACATGGTATTCCTTCAAAGCACATAGAGAACTGCTTTCGATCCTTCTTTTTTATTGCTGATTGTTGATGATATTATAAATCTGTAACTATTTTAATGAGAATTTTTATTTTATTTTAGCTTAAGCATGCACATAGCTTTAGAAACATGACTGAATAGAAAAGATTTTCAGACATAAAACACTAAAAATGAAACACACATACACATGTAACTCATGTGTAACAATTACTACCTTAAGATAGAACTAAAACCAGGGGGACGCCTGGGTGGCTCAGCCGTTAAGCGTCTGCCTTCGGTTCAGGTCATGATCCCGGGGTCCTGAGATCGAGCCCCGCATCGGGCTCCCTGCTCGGCGGGAAGCCTGCTTCTCCCTCTGCCACTCCCTCTGCTTGTGTTCCCTCTCTCGCTGTGTCTCTCTCTCTGTCAGATAAATGGATAAAATCTTAAAAAAAAAAAAACAACTAAAACCAGTAGGTGGAAGTTTACAGAGTGATAGATTTTGGAAGATCTTTTACATGGAGGTGGAGTAGGGTACCTTGTGAGGGGAGAACTCCCTGTCACTGAAAGTCCTCTGGTAGAGGGTGTGTGTGTGTGTTTAGGGAAATGAAAATTTGTGTCTTGGTTGGGCATTTGGGCCAGGTGACCTTTCCTGATTGTCTCAATTTTGTTTTTCAGCAGGAAGGTTGGCATCAAATGAATGTCAAAGGGTGGAACTTTTGGTAGCAGATACTGTGCTGAGAAATTTTCCCTAGTTTGAGTTTTGACATCTAGAACATAGACCCTGATTTCCTTTAGTTTAGTACAATGGCTGGAGGATAGTACTTTTGATGAAGATTCACTTGAAATGTAGACTTTCTACATAGAATTAGACAAATCAATTTTTTCCCACAGATGAAAAATGGAGTTTTTTTTAAGATTTATTTATCTGAGAGAGAGAGCACACACATGCACATGTATTGGGGAGTGGTAGAGAGAGTCTTAAGCGGATTCCCTGCTGAGCAGGGAGCCTAACCTGGCGCCTGATCTCATGACCCCAAGATCACGACTTGAGCCAAACCGTAAGTTGGACACTTAACCGACTGCGCCACCCAGGCAACCCATTTATTTGAGAGAGAGAGTGCATGCTGGGAGGTAGGGGCAGAGGGAAAGGGAGAGAGAAATTCAAGTGGACTCCGTGCTCAATCCCATGACCCTGAGGTTACCACCTGAGCCAAAACCAAGAGTCAGATGCTTAACTGACTGTACCACACAGGCATCCCAGTTTTTGTTTGTTTTTTAAGAAAGAAGAGTATAACGGAAAATGAGAATCGTCAAATAGTACATGTTGGGGGTTAGTTTCTCTTAGTGCCTAGTCCAGTTTATTATAAACAAAGGCTTTTTGCCCTAACTTAGGATTTTAGTGAAGGTGCTTACATCAAAGGATGTAAGTTTGATTTCTTAGTTTCTTGATACCATAAGACTCATGTAAAGGCTTATGTTAAAAAAAAAAATTTTAGGGGCACCTGGGTGGCTCAGTTGGTTATGTGTCTGCCTTCGGCTTGGGTCATGATCCTGGGGTCCTAGGATCGAGTCCTCCATCGGACTCCTTGCTCAGCGGGGAGCCTGCTTCTCCCTCTCCCTGCTGCTCCCCCTGCTTGTGTTCTCTCTCTCTCTGTCAAATAAACAAAATATTAAAAAAGAAAAATTTATACTTGAATATTTACAGTTGAGAATTTTTTCAGTTTTTTCTTAAAACCACTATACAGATATTTGTTAGTTCCCTTCTTATATTCCTGGCACTATATTCATAGTGCAGGATGGTTGTTAGAAGAAAATGTTGTGTGAGAATATAGGTAAGTGGGAGAAGTTATTGACCCTAAAAATGTTTGCTAAAAGATGGTCTGTTCCCTTTCTCCCCATTAATTTGCCCCTGCAGTTGCTGGCATATTGCTGTATTCAATGAGTATAACTTTAAATGCAGTTTCAGTTGCCTAAAAAGCAATTGAGTCATTTTATATTTTGCGATCATGTTGAATGCATCTCTAAATGATATTTTAGAGATAATGGGTTAAATAAAATTATTACTAAAATTCAGTTTTGAAAAACTGGTGAGATACATCTCACTTCATCCCATCTCTCTTAAGCCCTAATTTGAATAGTTTAAGAAAACTATTGAATTGTTTCCTAGCTGTGTATTTTCAAATCTTTTAAATTTTGAAATAATTTCAGACTTAAAAATGTAATAAAAATTGTACATAGGGGGCACCTGGGTGGTTCAGTCGGTTAAGCATCTGCCTTCAGCTCAGGTCATAATCCCAGGATCCCGGGATCAAGCCCTGCGTTGGGCTCCCTGCTCAGCGGGGAGTCTGCTTCTCCCTCTGTCCCTCCCCCTTGCTTGTGTGCTCTCTCTCTCCCTCAAATAAAGCTTTTAAAAAAATTATATTGCTTGTTTGAAACCTCATTGGACAGCTCAATGTCTACCTAACTAAAACCCTTACTATATTATTATCTTTAAATCAAACACTGCTGCTCATCTCACACTATCCAGGGATGAATTTCTTTTTTTCCTGCTGTTCTAATAAGAAGGAAATCAAGACACAGGAAGATTGTGACAAGTTTCACAAGCTTGACTTTTCTTATCTCTTGAAAGTTTGGTGTTTAGCTGTCTTTTTTGGCAGGGAGAGGATAGGTCTTTCTTGCCTGTTCCAGAATGAGCCTTCATAATAAAATGCTCATATCCTTTGTCCTAAAATTTAAACATGAGCTCCTTAGCCAAGAGTAATGACTGGGGAAGTCTTAAGTTGTCGTCTTGTCAGCAGAGAATCCTGACTTAAAATTTATATTTTTGGGGGGCGCCTGGGTGGCTCAGTTGGTTAAGTGACTGCCTTCAGCTCAGGTCATGATCCTGGAGTCCTGGGATCGAGTCCCGTATCAGGCTCCCTGCTCAGCGGGGAGTCTGCTTCTCCCTCTGACCCTCCCCCCTCTCATGTGCTTTCTCTCCCATTCTCTCTCTCTCAAATAAATAAAATCTTTTTTTTTTTAAGATTTTATTTATTTATTTGACAGAGAGAGACACAGTGAGAGAGGGAACGCAAGCAGGGGGAGTGGGAGAGGGAGAAGCAGGCTTCCCACGGAGCAGGGAGCCCGATGCAGGGGCTCGATCCCAGGACCCTGGGATCATGACCTGAGTCGAAGGCAGATGCTTAACTCTGAGCCACCCAGGGGCCCCTGATGTAATGTTATCTTATGAAATGATTAACACAATCCCTGACTTGGATTTTATGCCTCTTTTTTCAGCCTGCTGCGATGACTCAGGGAGCTCAAGGAACAGTCCGGCCAGCTGCGAACTTCGATGCCATGAGAGACGCAGAAATTCTTCGGAAAGCAATGAAGGGTTTTGGTAAGGAAAACAGGTTTTTAATCTTACTGATAATTTCAAGTGACTGAATCTAAAGTAACAATAAGCTTTATTTTTTAAATCAAATTTATGTGTCCACCTGTGCACATAACTCAATTTAATCTGACACCAGGCACCTTGTAAGCATGTAAGAGATGTCCTCAGGGAATATCCAGTACAGAATTCACCCTTACTTAAACATGGATGGTTCTTCCAGGCACAGACGAGCAGGCAATTGTGGACGTTGTGGCCAGCCGTTCCAGTGATCAGAGGCAAAAAATTAAAGCAGCTTTTAAGACCATGTATGGCAAGGTATATATATTTTTTTCTTTCCTGGCCACAAACAGTGGCCTATGGGCTCCATGTTTATGTTAGGTTGGATACTATTGTTTTCGTAGTGCTGGTGGTGCGAAGTAGAGACAGCTAGATTTCAGAGACCCCAGGAGTGGTGTGTTCACTATTTATTTCTCTTGAAAGCCTTTCTAATTCTGGAGTAGTCCTTGATCTCATAGTCCTACTCATACCTCATATGATGACTGATACGTGATAGATGCTCAATAGAAAATAGATTATGGCCACAATAGCATAACTGATAATAGATAAATTTATTATATCAAATAGGTAGATAGATAAATAGTGTCATAGAGAAATAGTATGGTTCACAGTCTCTCTTGGCAGTGGGGTTCAAGGACTTACTCTACAGCCCCTACTTATTCTTGGTGTTTGCCTTCCTCTTCCACTCCACTTCCTCCCTCTAAATATATCCTGTATTATGCATGGACCTTCTTGCCATTCACCAAATGTCATGGTCTTTCAGACCTCTATGTTTGGTATATGTTGTTCTCTTGGCCTAGAACACTTTTTCCTCTTTTTTTCTTCATGGCAAACAGCTTCTTCAGGATTTAGCTTGAATCAGCTACTCTGAAGTTTCATTTCTCAGAGCAGAATTTTGCTGCTGCTTTCACTGTGGTCCAGTCGCATTTTGTAAAACCTCTGCCATAACTGATCTCATTGCCTACTCCCTGCAGCAGTGAGCTCCCCTCAGGCAAACCATGTCAAATTCATCTGGGCATTTTCAGCACCAACTACAGGAATAATAACCAATAGCCACTTAAATATTTGCTGAGGGGTGCTTGGGTGCCTCAGTCTGTTAAGCGTCTGCCTTCGGCTCAGGTCATGATCCTGGGGTCCTGGGAGGAAGCCCCGCATCGGGCTCCCTGCTCAGCAAGAGCTTGCTTCTCCCTCTCCCTCTGTCTCCTGCTCTGCCTACTTGTGCTCTCTCTGTTTCTCTGTCAAATAAATAAAATCTTAAAAAAACAAAAACCAGTATTTGCTGAATGGATGATCGGTGACAAAATCGAGCAAGATTCAATGGGTAAAAAGCATTATTGCTTCTTAGATATAAAGGGGAAAGCTGGGTAGCATTGTTTTTCCATTTAGATAGGAATCCTAAAATTTCCTAACATTCTCTGGATCCAGTTTACTTTTCTCAGAATGGGAATAGAGGTTCATTGGTTTGTCCCACTTCACCTCTTCTACTCTGCCTTACTCTCTCTGCCTGGCCCAGATCTACTTCTTTAGTCTAAAAGCTGATTAAGCGACAGAAACTCTAGATTTCCTTAGGGTACAACATCAGATGCACTTCTCTAACGAGTATTTTCTGTATTATGAATCTCTTTAGTTCATATATAGCCTGTGCTATGCTGTGCTGAATTTTCTCCTATATCGGTTTAGAATTAAAACTAAACTCACAGCCTGTGTTTTTTTTGCTCCCAGCCACCTTTTCTCTTGGCTTCCTTCTAATTAATACAAATATCATTTGTTGTGGAGTTGTCCTTGATTCCACATTCTTCTTTATCAATCAGTCTGTGAGTACTTATTCAGTGCCTACTGTATTCCAGGCGCTCTGTCCTAGAATCCAGTTATTGACAATGTCTCCCTGATCTAATATGTAAAGGGTTCTTTTAAAATATGTCTTCTTTCTCAAATCCACCACGCAAATCCAAGCCTTTATTACTTCTTACCCTAGTGATCTGGTTGCAAAAATGTTCTTATCTAAAGTGTCTTTATCGTCACAGTCCATATGGCCTATGGTTGTCATTTCAGTGTCTTTTTCTTGCATAAAAGCTTCCAGTGGCTCCTCCCGGTATGCAGAATCAAATCCACATTCTTTAGTTTGGTATTCAAGGTAATAACACAAGCGTATCATTACAACTCTGTCTCACTAATCTTTGAGAACATTCCCCTCTAACAAAGTTGGTTATCTTCTTCACTAAACAAGCTTTGCTCATTCTTGCCTCATACTGGTGATTCTCAACCTTAGCTGAGCATGATAATCTCCTTTCAAACTTAAAACACATGCAGAATCTCTGAGTATTTGTCCTCTACATCGTGTGTGTGTGTTTTAAAGATTTTATTTATTTATTTGACAGAGACACAGAGAGGGAACACAAGCAGGGGGAGTGGGAGAGGGAGAAGCAGGCTTCCTGCGGAGCAGGGAGCCCGATGCGGGGCCCGATCCCAGAACCCTGGGATCACGACCTGAGCCAAAGGCAGACGCTTAACGCCTGAGCCACCCAGGCGCCCCAGTCTGTGTGTGTGTGTGTGTGTGTGTGTGTGTGTGTGTGAAGAAAAAATTCCACAGATAATTTTACTGCATAGCCAAGACTGGGAACCATGTTTTCTCTTTCTCATTTGTGTTCCTCCTCCTTGCCTGAAATATCTTTCTCCTTCCTCTTCGCCTGCTAGTGTTTATATACTCTTTAAGGTCTGGACTAGAAGCTTTCTCTGAGTTCTCTAGCCCAGTTGAACTTCTCCTGTTTGAACTTTTTCTGCTGGTTATCTATGTGCCGTTTACTCATCTGGTACTGGAGTAGAGGCTGCTTTATATTATCTCTTTTTAGATGTTTATCTTTCCGAATAAGAACACAGTGATGATGATTCCTACTTCTGCACAGAACAAAAACAGTTTCTTGTGTGAAATAAATATCTGTTTATCATTTTGTTAATCTTAATTCTTTATTTCATGTATCTGTCTTTGAACCTGGTATAGTGGTGAAACTATAGTAGGAATTTATTAAGTGTTATTGGTAGAATGAGTAAAATACATCTGCTTGAGAGGTGCCTGGGTGGTTCAGTCAGTTAAGTGGCTGACTCTTGAGTTTGGCTCAGGGTCCTGGGATCGAGCCCTGTGTCGGGCTTCTTGCTCAGCAGGCAAGTCTGCTTGAGGATTCTCTTTCCTCTCCTTCTGCCGCTCTCCCCACTCATGTGCATTCTCTCTCTTTCTCTTTCTCAAATAAATCTTTATAAATAAATAACTAAAATACGTCTGCTTGAGATGTTGGTGAGGATGCAGAGAAAGGGGAACCTTCTTGCACTCTTGGTGGGAATGCAAACTGGTACAGCCACTCTGGAAAACAGTATGGAAGTTCCTCAGAAAGTTAAAAATAAAGCTACCCTGTGACCCAGCAATTGCACTACTAGATATTTATCCAAAGGATACAAACATAGTGATTCCAGGGGCATGTGCCCCCCAGTGTTTATAGCAGCAATGTCCACAATAGCCAAAATATGGAAATACACCATGGAATATTACTCGGCCATCAAAAAGAATGATTGCAGCTTGCCATTTGTAGCAACGTGGTTGGAACTAGGCTGTATTATGCTAAGCGAAATCAGTCAGTCAGAGAAAGACAGATACCATATGATTTCATTTCACATGTGGAATTTAAAAAACAACACAGATGAGCATAAGGGAAGGGAAGGAAAAATAAGACGAAATCAGAGAGGGAGACAAACCCTAAGAGACTCTCAACTATAGGAAACAAATTGAGGGTTGCTGAAGGGGGTGGGGCGGGGGGATGGGGTAACAGTGATGGGCATTAAGAAGGGTACTTGATGTAATGAGCACTGGATGTTAGAGGCAACTGATGAATCACTAAACTCTACCTCAGAAACTAATAATACACTATGTTAATTGATTTTAAGTAAAAAAATATATTTGCTTGAGTGTAACAAACTTAAGATATATATATTTGTTTCTAGTATATACTATTTAAGTTTGAAATTTAGGTTTTCATAAAGCAACTCAATTCCATTTTTCCATATTTTTCTTAAAAAATTTAAGCAACAAAATTTGGAGAGCACACATACTTAGTTTGTATTTGTAATTAAACAGGATTTAATCAAAGACCTTAAATCAGAGTTAAGTGGAAATATGGAAGAACTGATCCTTGCCCTGTTCATGCCACCTACATATTATGATGCCTGGAGTTTACGGAATGCAATGAAGGTGCTGTATGTCATTTACTTTGTATATTTTATCCTGTTTCAAATGTAAAACCCCACATGTTATAGCACTTTTGAATTTACAGTGATAGCTAAATCAGTACATAATATCTGAATATGTAGAGCTTTTCAGGTCTGGAGACCAAAGAAGTATTTGATGGAATAGTAAGATTTAATTACTTCCAGCGATTTTTGTTTTTCTTTTGTATAATTCTCCCTTTCTTCATTTCACATAGGGAGCAGGAACTCAGGAACGTGTATTGATTGAAATTTTGTGCACAAGAACAAATCAGGAAATCCGAGAAATTGTCAGATGTTATCAATCAGAATTTGGACGAGACCTTGAAAAGGACATTAGGTCAGATACATCAGGGCATTTTGAACGTTTACTTGTATCCATGTGCCAGGTGAGTATAGTATGAATATATGTTGATGGAGGGAACATTCTGCACTTTCTGTGACCAGTGAGCGTTCTTTATTCCTTTTAGTATTTAGTCTACTTGTAATCTTGCCATCTTTAAGAGGGGTAACACAGAATCCTATGTACAAATTTCTTTTAGTCACAGTTGAGTTTGATTTCTTCAGATCTGGCTTTTGGAAGTGATTAGAAATTAACCTCTTTAAAGTTATATGGAATCAGAAATCAACTTGCGGCTCTGTATCTTAGGCTGGGGTGAATCTTGTGCTTTAAGCTTAGCATTGTATGGTCAGTTAAATTGGACCATCAACTGAAAATATGCAGGACTACCGTGGAAGTGCTAGAGGAGGTGAAAACTGAGGAAAGCCAGAAATGCAGAAACATTTCTCAGACTTCACAGTAATGTGCTTAGCACCTTCCTTATTCTGATTTCCCAGATGTGCTGGAGAAGTGACAAAAAATTCTCCGAAGAGAGTATTTGGAATGATACTAAACACACTTATAGAATGGGATGATGAAGGTTTATTTGAAAGGAATGACACAGAAGACCAGCACACTGATTCAGCATCAGGAGTTATTAGCTTTCCTGCTAGTACACAAGGTTGGACAGTCCAGAGGGATCAGAGAGTAGAGGACAAGCTCTTCAGAGCAAAGGGAGATAGTTGCAGGAAACAGTGCACCAGAGTGAGTGGGTGGGTGTGGACATGAGAAAAAAGAAAGCAAATGCGTGGGAAGAAATTGAACTTACCTACGATGGAATAACAGAGTAGGGAGGTAGATTAGCATTTAAAAACAACAACAAAAGGAAGACAAAAGCAGGAACAGATTTAACACTAAAAAATGATTAAGACTTTATATGAGGTGCTGAATCTATGCAAATTCAAGGCCCATCTATTTTACAAAGTAAAGGGACCTCTTTCAGGGAGTGAGCAGAGGAATGGCTTCCCAGGAAAATGAGACTGGTGTTGTGTATTTGAGTCCAAAGGCAGTCATCTGGGGAGTTTTTCCTGAACATCTTTTCATGTGCTATCTTTAGTCTCCCATTTAGAATATGCTTCTGCATATTTCTTGTGCCCAGTGCTCTTCAGAATACTGACTGCATCTCCCCTTCAAGGAACACCTCTCCATTTTGTTCCTCAGACAGACACGGAGACTAGAGGGCAGCCTTTCCTTCTTTTGGGTTTGTGTTTCTATTTTTGGGAGAAACCAAATGCCCATCTAAGCTTTCCTCTCCTTCAGGCCCAGAGTTTCCTCTGTGGCTCTCTCCTTCCTCTTCCCAGGGAAGAGTTTGGTATACAAATTGGCATAGTCCAGCAGGACTTGAGTTATTTATAGCTTCTAAAAAGCTCATGTATCATTTGTATGTGTACATTCAAAATAAAACTTACATGTTGTAAGATTACACTTGGCTGAAGGAAAGGGGGTTCATGAAGCCTCCATATTATATATTCCCTCCCTTGATTTAAATTCTTTGAGGGCAGGGACCTTGTCTTTCTTGTGTCGCTACCACCTAGCACATCCTGTCGGTTCACTTTCTCTGGAGAGCCCTGACTAATACAGCCTCACACCAAACAAGCGCGCTGAGATACCTTTTAGCTGCATGAATGAATACAAAGTGAAACTCAGTATAACGCATAATGATCTGAAATTCCAGCTAAGGAGAATTATAATTTCTTCACTTGAGTAGTTTATATCTCCTAGTAGAGAAGTTTTTCTTTTTGTTTTTGTTTTTGTTTTGGTGTGTGTGGGGGTGTGGTTTGTATAAATATAAATATATATAAATTTTTTTTAAAAAAGATTTTATTTATTTATTTGACAGAGAGACAGTGAGAGGGAACACAGGCAGGGGGAGTGGGAGAGGGAGAAGCAGGCCTCCCACCGAGCAGGGAGCCCGATGTGGGGCTCAGTCCCAGGACCCTGAGATCATGACCCAAGCCGAAGGCAGTCGCTTAACCGACTGAACCACCCAGGTGCCCCATATATAAATTTTTTAATGGAAACTTTTCTGGTTAAACTTTGTCCTCAAAGCCCTGAAAACCTCTCATTTTAACATAACCTCATTAAACCACGATCAAATATTATAAACTCCAAAGTTGGCAGTATAATACAGTACTAGTTATACTAGTATAGCTTCTTTGGAAATGAAGATAAGCATGACAGACTTTATGCAGTGATCTTCAATAAATTGTCCCTTTAAGTCCAAAAGTGACTAGATTAGTAAGAAAATTTTTAGTAGAACTTGTGTCAGGTTTTCCAATTCCTGCCTTCCTCTTTTGCAGGGAAATCGTGATGAGAACCAGAATGTTAACCACCAGTTGGCTCAGGAAGATGCTCAACGTCTCTATCAAGCCGGTGAGGGGAGACTAGGGACAGATGAATCTTGCTTTAACATGATTCTTGCCACAAGAAGCTTTCCTCAGCTGAAAGCTACCGTGGAGGCTTATTCCAGGGTATGAGCTTTTCTTCTGAAGATTTGGCTTCAGTTTTAAGTTGTGAAAATATTTTAACCCCTATACTTTTTGTTTGCAGGTGGCTAATCGAGACTTGCTAAGTAGTGTTGCCCGTGAATTTTCTGGAAATGTTGAAAGTGGTTTAAAGACCATCTGTAAGATACTTTTATGTTTTGCTTTGTTTTGTTTGTAGATGAAGAGGCTTTGAATAGTTGTTTCCATTAAGTGATGACAATTAATATAGCCTCCTGGGAATCTGCTTAGGCAGAGGCTGAGCTAATTCTGTTTTTAAATACAGTTCCCTATGAATGATGGTGGTGTGATCAAAAAGGGCTCTTTGGAATTATTAATAATTATTATTAATGCATGGCTCAATCCCAGGACCCTGAGATCATGACCTGAGCTGAAGGCAGACGCTTAACTGAGCCACCCAGGCATCCAAAACCCCCCTTTTTAAAAGTTTATTTATAATCTCTCCACCCAGTGTCAGTTTTTGAACTCACAACCCCGAGATCAACCCCTGACTGAGCCAACCAGGTGCCCCTCAAAAAATACCTTTCAGGGTGGGGGGATGGGTTAGCCTGGTGATAGGTATTAAAGAGGGCACATTGCGTGGAGCACTGGGTGTTATGCGCAAACAGTGAATCATGGAACACTACATCAAAAACTAATGATGTAATGTATGGTGATTAACATAACAATAAAAAAATAAACCACCTTTCAAATATTCAGCCCAATGAGACCCTTTTCCCTTTTGAAAACAAACAAACAAAAAAACGCAGTTTCTGGTGTTCTTTGAGATGTCCAGTGAAATGGAAATTTAATTCTCATGGCGAATATATGACGAAAGAGAGTATTAGTAACACATTGGTATTAGCGATTGAGTGTCCTACAAATATTCCTGTAGTAATTGTAGCTAAAGGAATAATGTAAAGTTGGTATATCTCTACCATCTGCAGGAAGAGACTTTGCTAAGTTAATTTTCCTAAGAGAGAATGTCAGACTTATTATCATTCTCAAATTTAGGCTCAAATCTGTTTTTTGTACTGGAATGTATCTCCTACCCTTCTGTCAGCCAAATGATATAACTGATGTCTAGAATTCAGATTTCAGTCATTATTTCTTTTAAGTAAGATATCGCCAGGGCACAGTTGTTACATATTTTCTCACTTGAAGGGGAAAAAATGTAAAGAATCTAAGCTATTGCATCTATGGAGGAAAAAAGGGATTTATTGGCTAGAGGGATTCCTTTAGAATTAAAGGTAGCCTGTCTGATGCAGCTAGAAAGATAGATGAATTCTGAGAAAAGTCAAGATTTCGCTATGATTATAAGGATCAAAGGCAGGCTAGAAGTGATAAATGAAGCTGGGGCATGGATACCTTTGCCAAGGCATCATGTGTCAAGTATCTCTAACTTACAGTGCAGTGTGCCCTGAACCGTCCTGCCTTCTTTGCTGAGAGGCTCTACTATTCTATGAAAGGTGCCGGCACAGATGACTCCACCCTGGTCAGGATTGTGGTCACTCGAAGTGAGGTGAGGCTTTCTTTTCTTGTCTGATCTTACTTGATTTTTTTTTTTAAGATTTATTTATTTGAGAGAGAGAAGGGAGGGTAGAAAATGCAGGGGGCGAGGGGTAGAGGGAGAGAATCTCAAAGCAGATCCCTCCTCCCCCGAGTGTGAGCCCATGTAGGGCTCTATCCCAGGACCCTGAGATCATGACCTGAGCCAAAATTAAAAGACACTTAACCAACTGCGTCACCCAGGCGCCTCTGATCTTAACTTGATTTTGAATGTTGATTTCCTAAAGTTCCTCAGCTGGTGATTAGGAAGGACGTTAAGAGCGAGCTCCCTTTGTCACCGCTGGTAGAGGCTGTACTAAAGCACAGTGTTCACTCTCCTCATGCCGTGAGAGAGGATTGGGTTAGTGAAACAGACCACTGTGTCTCAGTGTAGCCAGTGCCAAGAGATTTTTCTACTTGGGAAAGTCTATGGAGAATACTGATTTATGTCAAGTTGGAAAATGTTTTTATTTTGCTAATGTAAAAAATTGTATGAAAGAGGGACGCCTGGGGGGCTCAGTCGTTAAGCATCTGCCTTTGGCTCAGGTCATGATCCCAGGGTCCTGGGATTGAGTCCCACATTGGGCTCCTTGCTCAGTGAGGAGCCTGCTTCTCCCTCTCCCTCTACTGCTCCCACTGCTTGTGCTCTCTTTCTCTGACAAATAAATAAATAAAAATCTTTAAAAAAAATAATAAAAAAATTGTATGAAAGATTAATCCTATTGGATACAAAACTTCTTGAAATTTGGCATGGCTTCTAATTATAAAATAATTTTTTTTTAAAGATTTTATTTATTTATTTATTTGAGAGAGAGAGAATGAGAGATAGAGAGCACGAGAGGGAAGAGGGTCACAGGGAGAAGCAGACTCCCTGCTGAGCAGGGAGCCCGATGTGGAACTCGATCCCGGGACTCCAGGATCATGACCTGAGCTGAAGGCAGTCGCTTAACCAACTGAGCCACCCAGGCGCCCATAAAATAATTTTTAAAAACTTATCTTTTTCTCTTTACCTAAATATACCTCAAATGCTTTTCTTTCTTTGACTTTGTATATTTATTGGACTTCTTTTTTACTTGAAAGAAAACATGCCACTAAATTATAGTAGAGAAGGTAAATCATTTTTATAAACACAACCATCATATGGTGTTTTTAAAAAAACTGTATTTGTACTTGGACCTAAGTTTTATAAGCATGATCTCTTTAAATCGTAATAAAATATACACAACATAAAACTTAACATTTTAACCATTTTAAAGTATTCATTCCAGTGGCTTAAATTAAGTACATTCACATTGTTGTACACCCATTACCACCACAACTTTTTCACTTCCGTAAAACTGAAATCCATACTCATTATATAATAATTCACTGTTCTCCTTTCTCCCCCCAGCCCCTGGCAACCATTATGCTTTCTCTTCCTATGAATTTGACTACTCTAGGTACCTTGTATAAGTGGAATCATACAGTATTTATCCATTTGTGACTGGCTTCTTTCACTTAGCATAACATTTTCCAGATTCATCCATGTTGTAGCATGTGTCAGAATTTCTTTTTAAGGCTGAAAAATGTTCCATTGTATGTGTAGACCACCTTCTGTTTATTTGTCTGTCAGTGGACACTAGGGTTGCTTCTTCCTTTTGGCCATTGTAAACACAGGTGTACAAATATTTGCTTGAGTCCTTGCTTTTGCTTTTCTGTGTATACCTGGAAGTGGAACTGCTGTATCATATGGTAGTTCTGTTTTATTTTTGAGGAATCACCAAACCTTTTACTACAGCGGCTGCACTGTTATAGTCCTACTAGCAATGTACAAGTGTTCCAATTTCTCCACACCCTTGCCAACACTTGTTATTTTCTGTGTTTTTAAGAATAACCATCCTATCAAATGGTTTTATTTTTTTAATGGTTTTTAAATGACCAATATTTTGAGGATAATAGATGAAACTGGTACCACCCTTATTCAGTATTTTTAGAGAACAGTGAATCAGCCCTTCCCTGGGTGACGCTAGCAGTGGTATGAATGCTACCTATCAAATATTGGTCACTTGGTTCCCCCCTCCGCTTTGATTATAATTAGGTTCTTTTCATTATTAAAGAATAATTCTAATAAATATCAGTTTTCTTTTAATTCTTTTTTCTAACATCAAAAATATCATCTCTTGCATGCAGATTGATCTTGTACAAATAAAGCAGACGTTCAGTCAGATGTATCAGAAGACCCTGGGCACAATGATCTCAAGTGACACAAGTGGAGATTACCGAAAGCTTCTTCTGGCCATCGTGGGCCAGTAGGAGGGATTTTTTAAATAAATGAAGCATATCCTTCAGTAATTGACCTGCATGCAGTAATATCAACCACCACCTAAGCAAAAGAGCTTTTTACCAAGGACTGTGTCAGGGTATTGTGTTTGGTTTGTACATGTGGTTATTGCCTTAATTCCAATGTTACTTTTTCTCTATATACAATCAGTGTGAAGCCATCTCACAATGATGTACTAATAATGCAATGTTTGTAAGGCATAAATCTCACTGCTTTTCTAATCAGGATTCTAAATTGAATAAAAATCATAACAATTTCTAATTCTCCATAAT
Source organism: Zalophus californianus (assembly GCF_009762305.2). Lineage (NCBI taxonomy): Eukaryota > Metazoa > Chordata > Mammalia > Carnivora > Otariidae > Zalophus > Zalophus californianus. The sequence goes on along the minus strand of NC_045609.1, from coordinate 34,178,295 downwards.
AAAGCTGAATAAAAGAAAAAGTTGCAAAACTCTGCCTTCCAAAGCCCTGGTAGGTCCATTGAACAGTTATAGTTGGTCTTATGTCAAAACTGTATTATTACCTTTTTAAAGATTCAGCTCTTTTGACTTAGAAGAGTAATTTGCATCTTATTTTACATAAATTGATATTCTATATTTATAAACACTAAACTTTCCACATAGGAAACGGATGAGTATTGCCTGTAGCAACTTTTAAAAAAGGGATTATATGTTTTATATGCATAAAATATATAGCCTACTTTTATGTCTAAAACTCCCTAAAGATCTTTATTGGCCCTTGGTTTAAAAAAAAATTATGAAAGACTTTAAAAATTAGTTACAATTTAATCATGATTGAAGAAAGTGAAGTTTGACATACAGGAGGAGCTTAATTAGTGAAGCTTACAGTATGTCTGGGAAAATTGGATGCTAGCTCTTTGGAGAAGTAGTTCAGGAGCTCAATTAGTCATGTAGCAGGATGATTACAAAACCCATTGGTTTATCCCCACTACTGAGCAATTACTTATTGAATATATTGGACATTATAACAGGTAGTCAGGAGAAACACAAAGGAAGGAGGTTTGTAATATACTGGGGGCTCTAAACAAAAATTAAGATAAAAAATTGAAAATACTAGATGATAAATTCTGCTGAGGATGAGAACCCTATTTGTTCTTTGTGTGAAGCTTCCCAGCACAAAGCAGAAATATACAGATTTGGTGAATGCTTATACTCAGAATTGAGAAGAACAGCAAATATCAGTTATAGTTCAATGAACATTGGTTTTGTGTAAATACTAAGGGGTATATAAGGTGGTATAGGATACAACCTTAGAGAGACCTCTTTCTGTACAGTTGTAGTGAAGGCAAGATATATGGGTAGAAGGATAATGAGTTAAGATGGATGTTAATTACTTTGAAGTAGTTTCATTGAAAAAGGTGAGTTTTGATGTAGATTTTGAAAAAGTAACAGTGATGGGATTTGGTAATACGAGAAGTGGGGGTAAGGTATTAAGGAAAGAAAAGATATAAGCAATATATTTTTCAACTTTTTGAAAATTGAGATATAATTTATATACCATTCAGCTTTTTAAAGTGTACATTTCAGCAGTTTTTAGCATATTCAGATTGTGCAATCATCACCATAATCAATTTTGAACAGTTTCATCATCCAAAAAGAAACTCTAGGCCTACCAGTAGCCACTCCTCATTCCCCCTCCTTCTGTCCAGCCCCTGGCAATCACCAATCTACTTTCTGTTTTTATGGATTTATCTATTTCGGGCTTTTCATATGAATGGAATCATTCAATATGTGGCCCTTATGTCTGGCTTCTTTCAGTTAGCTGCGTTGTAGTGTAAGTCAATACTTTATTCTGTTTTATGGCTGAATAATCCACTATAAGGACGTACATTTTTTTGTCCATGCATCAGTTGATGGACATTTGGGTTGTTTCCACCTTTTGACTATTATTCATAATGCTGCTGTGAATATTTATGTACAAGTTTTTGTGTGGACATGTGTTTTCAGTTCTCTTGGCTTTAGAACTAAGAGTGGAATTGCTGGATCACAGTATCTTTATGTTTAACTTTTTGAGGATCTGCCAAACTGTTTTCCAAAACAGCTGCACCATTTTACAGTCCTACTAGCAGTAAACCCAGCTTCCAATTTCTCTTCATCCTAACCCAACACCATCATTATCTGTCTCTTTGATTATAGCCATCCTAGTGGTTGTGAAGTGACTTCTCCTTATGGCTTTGATGTGCATTTTCCTAATGACTGTTTTCTTGTGCTTATTGTCCATTTGCATTATCTTTGGAAAAATGTCTTTTAATACTTTGTCCATTTTAAAATTGGGTTGTCTCTATTGAGTTGTAAGGGTTTTTTATACATTATTCTGTATAGTAGATCCTTACATGATTTTTTGTTCACTATTTTATGAAATGGTTAGTTAAGGTGCAGCCACAGCATACACAGGAGAGGCTCAGGAAAACAATTTATTATACTCAAACATCCTAGAGACAAGAAGCACTGCACATACAGGGCCACGTGGGAAAAACACCAGGGTGGTCAGGAGGCCCAGGGGAATGCTTAGACCATGACTTCTATTGGGGTTTCTGGAAAGGCAAAGCAGGACGGGGCAAACAGTTCATTATTGGCTAGTTTGAGTAGTTTTGTGAGTATTTGGGCTACATGAGTGGTCTTTAATGTCCTCATACGGGGGGGGCCCTGGGATAATTAAGGCAGAGGAATATTGGCTCCTGTGGTGAGGGCCTGATATAGGACGAATGGCTCTGGATCAGTTAGTTTGTATATCAAAGGCATGCTCCTTGCTGGGACCTTTGTTATCTCAATGAATGGGCATACCAGGGAGGAAGTAGTCACTTCCCAGTCAGAAAAGTTTTTTAAGATAGAAAAACATAATACACAAAACATTATATATCCACTCAATATAGATTTCCAAATATTTTCTCCCATTCTGTGGATTGCCTTTTTACTTTTTTTTTTTTAACTCTTTTTTTTAAAGTAATCTCTACACCCGACATGGGTTCAAACTCACAACCCCAAGATCAAGAGTTGCATGCTCTGCTAACTGAGCCAGCCAGGTGCCCCTTTTTTACCTTTTTGGTGTCCTTTGATGCACAAATGTTTAAAATTCTGATGACGTCCAATTTTTCTATTCGGTCACTTGTGCTTTCAGTGTCATGTCTAAGAAAACTTTAGACATGAAACCGTTTAGAAACCATTAGAAAATTGTCTAATGAAAGCTTAGCATGATTTACTCATATGTTGTCTTCTAATATTTTTATGGTTTTAGCTCTTATATTTAGGTCTTTGACATTTTTAGTTCATTTTTACATATGGTGAGGTAGGTGTCCAACAACTTCTTTTGCATTCAGATATATGGTTGTCCTACAATCATTTGTTGAAAAGACTGTTCTTTCCCCCACTGAATGGTCATGGCAGTCTTGCCAGAGATCACTGACCATAAAGACAAAGTTTTATTTCTGAACTTTCCATTCCATTTGTCTATACATTTATCCTTATGTTTTGATTAAGCTGTACTTAATTACTTGATAACTGTAGCTTTGTAATAAGTTAGAAATTGGGAAGTGTGAGTCCTCCAACTGTGTTCTTTTTCAAGATTGTGTTTGCTATTCTGGCTCTTTTGCATTTCCACACGAATTTTAGAATCAGCTTGTCAATTTCTGCAAAAAAAATACCTTGGTTGTTGATAGTGATTGCTTTGACTATAAATCAGTTTGAGGGTGAGCAATACATTTGATTGTATTATTGGATGCTATCAGAAATAAATTGGAAATAACAGATTAGCTAATTAGAAACGAGTCTTTTGGAGTAATGAGAAAGGAGTTTGTTGTGATAGTGAGTCATTTAGTGGAGGTCTTTGAAACCCAAACTAAAGAGTTTGAATTTTATTAGGTATTATAGCTTTTTTTGCCCCCAAACTCGTTTGTATGTGTAGATGATTTAATTCTGATAGTACTGTTGTATTTTCTGTAGCATTAAAGAGGGTCTTTTCCATGTTTTCTTATGAAGTTGAGGTTTTAAATCAGTCAAAAAAACATTTGAATGCCTTTCCTTGTAAGGACTATAGGAAATTCAGAGTGGCCACTGCTAAGCATTCCAGGAGAATAAAAGAACTAGAACACAAGGGTTTGCCCTCAGGCACTGTACACTGTCACTGTCTATTGACAGTGGTTAATTATGTTTAAGGAAATGACACCTGTACTTACCCTTTCGTGCTTAGGCATCATGAGTCATCTAGTTCCCTACCAAGACTTGGCCCTAGCCCTCACTTACTACGTAGAAAAGCATTTCATGTACAAGGTAGGATGGCTATCTCAGTGCAAATTCACTCACAGCCCTCACCTGGGAAAAAAATCCAGAGAGAAATGCCTTACTTAATAGTTCCATAGGTCTTATTTTTTTTAAAATTAAAACACTGTAACCTTTAAAAGATCTTTTCTTAATTTTTATAATTTTAATATATTTATAGCAGAAATAAAACTTATTTGTAAAATTTGGATCTGGTAATTCTGTATTCTCAGACATTTCCATGGAGAGTGAGGTGTGTGTGTGTAGCTACTGAAATAATTGTAAACGTACAGAAAAGTTGCCAAAACAGTGTAAAGAATTTTGATGTCCCTTTCACCCAGATTCTCATATAATTAACTTTTTATTGCTTCATTGCTCACTGTGTGTGTGTGCATGCGTGCACATGTGTATATTCTTTATTGTTAGTCTTTCTGGGCATTTTAAGGATTGACAGAGCAAACCGCAGACATGATGTTCCATGACTTCTAAACACTCCGATGTGTATTTTCCCCTAAACAGGGACAGCATCCTACATAAAAGCAAACAACCTTCCATATCAGAAAATCAATTTTGGTACACTACCATCCAATCCATTGAGGCCATTCAAATTTTGCCCACTGTCCCAACAATGTCTCTCTTCTGGTCCAAAATACTATACAGGAATACATTTTGCATTTAGTTGTCATGTATCTTCATGTCCTTTATGTCCAATAGTCTTTTTTTTTTTTTTAAGATTTTATTCATTTGAGACACAGATAACAGAGCACGAGCAGGGGGAGAGGCAGAGGGAGAAGCAGGCTTCCTGCTGAACCAGGAGCCGGACGTGGGGCTCGATCCCAGGACTCTGGGATCATGACCTGAGCCGAAGGCAGATGCTTAACGATCTGAGCCACCCAGGTGCGCCTGTCCAATAGTCCTTTAATTTGGAATAGTTCCCCATCTTTTATGTCTTTGACAATTTTTTTAAAAGATTTTATGTATTTATTTGACAGAGACACAGCAAGAGAGGGAACACAAGCAGGGGGAGTGGGAGAGGGAGAACCAGCCTCCCCGCAGAGCAGGGAGCCAGTCTGAAAGTTTTAAAGAGTATAGCATTTACTTTCAATAGGGTGGCCTACAACCTGAGTCCCTCTGATGGCAGGAACACAACAAAATGATGCTTTGCTTTTCCCAGTGAGTCTCAACAGGAGGCATGCAATGTAGACTCCTCCCAACCCTGGTGCTTAACCTTAATCACCTGATCTTGTTGGTTTCTTCATTTCCCCATTTCTCCTTTGTAATTGATTAGTATTCCAAAATCATGCCAATATCTTCTCATCAAACTTCCTCCCATCAGCCTTACCATCCACTGCAGACTCCTGCCTGAATCATCCACCTCTATAGTGGGTGCCAAATAGTAATTCTCTTATTTCCATCATTTTCTTTGTCTTATTGGATTGGCATTCTACTGTTAGAGTTTTCCTTCCTCTCCATTTATTTATATCAATGTGAACTTGTAGATTCCTATTTTACTCAACAGATTGTAATCCATTAACACTGTTTATTTTGATTCCCAAATTGTCTGATATGGCCAGTGGCTCTTCAAGCTGGCTCTTAACATTGCAACATTTGAAAATATGTATATTGCTAAGATTAATCTATGTAGTAGCTATAATTCATTTAGACTGCTTTGTAATATGCTATTTTGTGAATATATATATATATCATATATATCAGTTTATTCACTCTTCCATTGATGGGCACTTCGGTTGTTTCCATGTTTTGGTATTGTAGTTTACTATTCCAGAACTCTAATGTTGAGTTTGGAACGTACTAAAATTTTGGATTAATATAATATACTTCAAGGCTGTTTATTGTATAAGTATTGAGCACTTGGACTGTTTTACAGTCTAACAGTATATGAGAAGATCAGTTTTTTTTTCCAACTTTTTATTTAAATTCCAGTTAGTTAACATACAGTGTAATGTTAGTTTCAGGTGTAGGATTTAGTGATCATCAGTTGCATAGAACATGCAGTGCTCATTACAACGTTGCACTTTTAATACCCATCATCCATTTAACCCATCCCTTCGCCGCCGCCAGGTCCCCCTCCCTTCCAGCAACCTTCCGTGTGTTTTTCTAGTTAAGAGTCTGTTTTATGGTTTGCTCTTTTTTCCCCCCTATGTTCATCGTTTACGTTTCTTAAATTCCATATATGACTGAAATCATATGGTATTTGACTTACTTCGTTTAGCATAGAGGGTCACTTTAAAATACTGTTAATCTTCATTTTTCATGGAGAAGGATTTAAAATACCTGTTTTCAAAACCGTGTAGTAAAGGCTTTTATTTTAACTAAATTTCCTCTTGGTTTTTCTATTTATGTATGGATATTGAAAGAAAGGGGTTGAGAAAACAAGATCAAAAGTTGTAAACCTCAGGGCTTATGCCAAGGGGAAGTTGCACCTGCGGACAAAATGACCTAGAGCAGGGAGCCTGCCGCGCATGCACACAGTTCCAGAGCGCGTGCGCAGAAACCTCCCGAACCGCTGTTTTCCTTCCCGAAAACTTTATCGCGAGTCTTGGGATAAACTTGTGATTGCCAGAACTAAATTCTCGCGAGAGGTAATTAGTTGCTATAGTTGCGCATAACACATTTGCGGCAGCCTCAGGTAAGACAGGCGTATCCACACTCTTCAGAAAACCCTCTGCTCCCGGCCTCTCCACCGTGGCCCTGCGACCACACCCCGTATCCTCAGTCTCTTCTGAGCTACAGCCGGGCAGAAACTCAAGGCCGCACCACACAGGGCACTCTGGTACGGACCTAAAGGCCACCGACCCCGCTAAGCACCGAGGCTCCTGCCAACCCCAGGCCTCCCACTTGAAGCCGGGCTTAGACCCCCTTCCGGCTTTGCCCCAGATACCCTGCAGTAGGTCCACACTGCGCCGCTGTCCCCAGACGACACCCCATCCGTCGTATCATCCAACCTGTTGTTTTTTTTAAGATTTTATTTATTTGACAGAGACACAGTGAGAGAGGGAACACAAGCAGGGGGAGTGGGAGAGGGAGAAGCAGGTTTCCCACTGAGCAGGAAGCCCGATGAGGGGCTCGATCCCAGAACCCTGGGATCATGACCTGAGCCGAAGGCAGACGCTTAAGGACTGAGCCACCCAGGCGCCCCCATCCAACCTGTTTCTGACGTGACTGTTCCTTGCATTTTCTTTTGTTTGAAAGATTTTGTTTTTAGTAATCTCTGCACTCAGCGTGGGTCTCGAACTTAAAACCCGCAAAGCAAGAGTCTTATGCTCCTCCAGCTGAGCCAGCCAGGTACCCCTCCCTTGCATTTTCATATGAGCAATATGACAAGAAATGCATGCCTCTTGGGTGCAACAGGAGCCCCCCCCCCCCACCTGACTGCCCTGACCATAAGTAACCAGCCAGATTTCTTGCATTCATTATACAATAAATATCCTGCTAAGACAATGCATAGTGCCGGGCACTCGGGCTGTAAATATGAGTGAGATTACTTGTCTTGAAGGGAGTAATTGAGCATTCAGAAAAACAGTGCGCATTAATAATACCATTTGTGCTCTACTTCATAGGTGAAGCAGTTTTACTATTTTAGTGGATATTCACAACAAATGTGAAACACCAGAATTTATATTATCTTTTTTACAGAAGGTGAAACTGAGGCTCAGAGAAATTAGACTTTTGTCCAGGGTCAGGCTACTGAAGGCCTAATTCATGTGGTACTATTGAAAAGAAAAGAAGGGGAGTAATGTAAAAGGTGATTTCTAATGTGAATTTTATAAGAGAATTGTCAGTCACTTTGGCCCAGAATGAGCCTGGAGACATGGTGTTGAACAAATGATCTGAGATGTTTAGATGACTGAAAGTGAGGGAGTAGCTGAGAAGAGGCAGAATAATTATAAAGCCTGGGGACAGCAAAGTATTGCCTTCTTTTTTTGTACCACCAGTTCTAGATACACATAGTATGTCCTCACTAAACGTTTGAATTGCCTTAAGTTCCAATTTGAATTGAGGCAGAAAATCTTTCTTAAACGTATCCAGTTTATTTTTGAAATTGTGTCCTTAGTGTTCTAAAATAACTAAAAGATATCTCTGACTAAATAAGACGCATGTCCGAACTTTTGCTGGTGGACTAACCATTATTCTATATGGCTGTTTATTTTCTGTTATCGAAGTATATTTTTGTAAAAGTGAGAGATTAAGTAAACTTTGAGGGGAGCTTTGTACATAAAGTCTATCAAAGAATACTATGAAAGATGGGGGAAGTAAGGGAGATGACATTCCTATCCTCTTCGTCTTGGAATGATTTGTGCTTGATGGGTTAGTTATATGCATAGAGATCATGTTAGCACTAACTGATGGAATCCTTTCTGTAAGGCTCTATCAGCAAAGGTTGGAAAGGGCAAAAAACAATGCTGGACAATGCTGGACTAGCTATGGCATTTTCCTAGGCATATTCCCGTAGTATTGGTTATTATGTAATGTGGGTACTTCTGCAGCTGTGGTACTTGAGGGAAGAGGTTGATTCATTATGTTTACAGAGACCAAAGAAGACAAGAGGGACTTTGCCCAACTGCCGATATGGAGCAGGTGTTATCAACAGGCAGACCTGTGCAGATCACTGTGACAGACGGATATGACTTGGTAAAGTTATTTTTGGAAATTAGAGGAATTCTTAGTTTATTCATTCTTCTTGAAAGTATATTTGCCTTTGTGTTCAGGTTTCCCTGTCAAATATCTATCTGCAGGTTGCATGAAGATGTATTGGGAGCACTAGTGGGAGGAATGCTTTTGCACCCTCCTATAACACCAGACTGGCTGGTCTTAACATTGCAATGGCATTTCTTTCTCAGTTTTCCTTTTTGTTAGACCATACAGTCAGCAGGTCACATCACTATGTGTGTAAAATACCTGGCAGTTTGAATACTACATTTAATGGGTGAAACAAGAAGTGATTTTTGTTTTCCTAGACAGCAGGCCTTTTCTTCTGAAAAAGATCTGAATTCTTCCAAAGTTTCTCTTGTGATTAATTTCATTTGGTGAATTTAAATAATAAAACTACAATATGAGGTAACTTAAAAATTACAAGAATAATGAAATGGCAAAATATTCATTCACTATTATGAAGTCAAATAGCTCATTCCAAAACAGGATGTAATGAATGATCTCTACTTTGTTTTAAAAGGTATGTATAAATGTGTGTGTGTGTGTGTGTATTCACACATATATATATTCACAGGAAAGCACTAGAAAATCTAAAGTATTAATAGTGCTTGCATGTTAGGATGAGATTACAGGTAATTTGTTTTCCTGTGTGCTTTTCTCACTTTTTAAAATGTTTCACAATATACTTTTATAATCACATAAACACAAAAGTTATTTTTAAAAATTCCCAACATAATGGCATTTAAATAGAATGTTACAGTTAGCTACCACTAGGTTTGTTTAATGACCTACCTATCCCTTTTGTATTTGTGATATAGCTTGTTAGGAAAACATGGAAAAATGCTATGTAGTTAAGTCAAAATGAGTTGCCAGATGTGTAGGAAAATTCTCTATTTGAGTATAATTGTAAAGTGGTATCTTTCTGTCAACAGAAAGGTTTTAAAGGAGATACTCCAGTTACTTTTATTCGTGCAGAATTCAATCAAGTGGTTCTGGGAGACTCTGCAAAAGTTACGGTTTCTCCAGAAGGAACTGCAAAATACAACTTCATGAGCAGCTTTGAATACAATCCTGAAGGAGGAATTACTTTAGATGACCTTGCCCACAAACCTGTGTTCTGTAAGTCCTTGTGGTACTAAAAGTATTAATTATGTTGAGTATGTTATAAAGAGATACTGAGGTATTTAGTAGTGGTTTGGGGGACAAATGAACACATCTTACCTTTTTCACCTAGGAATAATGGGGTATAATTTGAGTCCTTCCTGCTTTTGGCAGCAGTCTCCATGGCCTGCTAACTTTAATCAGTTTGTATCAAAGCCCTTTTGACATTTGACTGAACTTTGCAGCCCTTATCTCCTAAGCTGGGTTGGAGCTTTTCCCAAATATTCCTATATTTAGGGTTGCCAGATTTAGAAAAAAAAATTGGGACATACTTATCCTAAACAATTATTCATTGATTATCTGAAATTCAGATTTAATTGGGCATCTTGTATTTTACTTGGCAACCCTATCTGTAATTCTGTATACAGTACTTCTATATACTTTTTTTTTTTGAAATTTGGTCTGTGTCTTATTTATTTCAGAATGTCTAGTGCCTAGAAATATCTGGGACATAAAAGGGCTCAAAAAGTGTTCAATGAATGAATGAAAAAATGGATATATGAATTCTGTATCCACACTTTTACAGTTTCTAAGTACACTGTATTATCTCTGACATACTTTCTTCTTACACCTATATACTAGTCTAAGGCTTTTGTTTTAACCTATACTCTTATTTTTTGTTTTGTTATTTTTTTAGTGGCACATCTCCTGTGATGCCTGCCAAAAAACCAGATTCCAAGATCCCTGACCGAGAGAAGTGGGTCCTGGGAATCATAGAGTATCCTAGAGCATTGCATTCTAAACTTTTTTTTTTCCATAAGAGTCACCTGAGGCTCTGGGAGAAAGTAGTCTTCAGAGTCCCACCCTAGACCACTAAATTTATGATTGCCAGGGAAGGATCCTAGGAAGCTGCATGTAGGAACAAGTCTCGGTGACTCCCAGGAAGCACTGCTCCAGAAAAGTGATTCCTAGCTCTGGCCTAGCTGGGAATCAGTCACCCATGGAGGCATCCATCTGATCCACACTCTGATCACTCCTTTCTACTTCTTTCTTCTTTGCTTTGTGCTTCTCTGTCACTCCCAACCCCAAATAAGACGAGTGTCAGTGTCCTAATTGCCTTCCTCCCTGGCATGTTAGATGGGAAAGGCAGAACTGGAACACTGTTTTAAATGTGTCATTGAATCCATGAGAAAGAAAGGTCCAGTCCTTTGTTCCAGAAGCAAAGCAGGAACTGAAACCTGAAACTCTTGAACAGCTGCTATTGGAGGGTAGTGGTGTGAGGGGAAAGAGCAGTACTCCAAAATCTAGGGACTTGGGTTTTAGTGGTCTTAGACAAACAGAGAACTTGGGCTGCTGTAGATGGGAGTTGAGACTGAGATCAACCCCATTACCACAAGCCAAGACTCTCAAAAAGAATGGACTAGAAAAATAATCCATGCCCCATCATATGTGTCTAGCCATTGGATAGATGAAAAAAGTCTTTCCTAATAAGTAATAATCATAAGGTTATGCCAATCATTAAATAATATGTATTTTCTTAAAACACACAAGGAACATTTATACAATAGAAACTGGCCAAATACTAGGCAATAAAACAAATCCTGCCATATACCAAAGAATCAATGGCATACAGACTGTTTTCTGACCAAAATACAAGTCAACAAAATTAGAAATCTATAATAAAAACATAGGAAAAAAATAATCCATTTGGAAATTTTAAGGCACACTTACGTATAATTCATGGGACAAAGAAGAAATCATAAGAAAAACTATAAAGCATTTAGAATCAATCAACAGTAAAACACCAAATATCAAACTTGTGGGATATAGCTAAAGTAATACTTAGAGATGCATTTATGCTCTCAAGTGCAGTCATTAGCAATCAAAAAGGATTTATTTATTTATTTTATTCTTTTTTTTTTAAAGATTTTATTTATTTCGTTGACGGAGGGAGACACAGTGAGAGAGGGAACACAAGCAGGGGGAGTGGGAGAGGGAGAAGCAGGCTTCCCGCCGAGCAGGGAGCCTGATGTGGGGCTCGATCCTAGGACCCTGGGATCATGACCCGAGCTGAAGGCAGATGCTTAATGACTGAGGTACCCAGGCGCCCCTCAAAAAGGATTTAAAACAGAACCTCTGGGAGTGCCTGAGTTGCTCAGTCGGTTAAGCGTCCGACTCTTGATCTCAGCTTAGGTCTTGATCTCAGGGTCATGAGTTCAAGCCCCATGTTGGACTCTATGCTGGGCGTGGAGCCTACTTAAAAAATAATAATAATAATAAAGCAGAACCTCTGGAGTATATATATGTTCCCCTATTCTTTTCACTAAGTACAACTGCAGACCTCAGACTTTATATGTAAAACAAACATAAGGGACTCTGAAAGGTGGAGAGAAGAAGGAAACATGAGACATGAGGAATGACATAGTGGTGAGTTGCTTGGGTTTTCTTTTTGTCTTGTATATCCCAGACTTGACGCTGAAGAAGCCAGTAACTTGGAAACATGAATGAGTGCAGACCAAAAAAAAAAAAAAAAGAAATCTGCTCTAACCAAAGACCAGGAAAAGCGCAGTCTAGCAAGACTGGAAACTTACTAACTGCTCTGCTCTAACCAAACACCACAAACAAAAAAATGTGGCCCCACTCACACTCAGGCTGAATGGAGGACTTAGACTTAAACTCTCGTAAAACTGAAATTAGGTGTCCCAGCTGAAATTAGGTGCCCCAGAATTAGGTTCAAGAATACCAAATAGGAAGCCAGGGCTTCTGTGCTGTCTGGTCATGAGGCCTCTCTCTCACCATCTGGTTTTAATGGAGACCACGTAGAGAGCCTGGATTTCTGCCCCAATCTGGCATTAACAAGATGCCATTCTACTATCCCCTGGGGTGGTGTCAGAGGAGGCCTAAAGTAGGATTGATACTTACTGTCACCTAGTGGTAATGAGCCTACACCCACTGTGGTATCAGTGGAAAAGAAGTAAGGAACCAGAACTCACCCCTCGTCAGCAGTAATGAGGAACTGTCCCCCTCAGGTATCAATAGAGGCTGAGTGGAGTTAATAATGGGGGACAATGGGGCAGTGCCCCTCCCCTTCCTCTGTTGGAGCAGGGTAAAAAAAAAAAAATCAGCTAAAACAGATGGTTTAAGGTCCAGAGTTTCATAACATACAAAAAGTCCAAGATTACATGAAAATGACTCATCATACCAAGAACCTGAAGATCTCAAACTCAATTTTATTTTTTGACTGTATTAGCATTTTATTTTAATTTTTAAAATTATGTTCAGTTAGCCAACATAGAGTACATCATTAGTGTTTGATGTAGTGTTCAATGATTCATTGCAAACTGAATTTTAAAAGACAATCAGTAGATGCTAACACCAAGATCACATATATATTAGAATTCTTAGACAAAAATTTTTAAGAGCCATGATAATGGATCAGTAAGCAATTGCAAACATGCTGGAAAAAATGACAAAAATAGACTCAGCAGAGAAATAGTTCTTAGAAATAGAAGATATAGGGGCGCCTGGGTGGCTCAGTTGGTTAAGCGACTGCCTTCGGCTCAGGTCATGATCCTGGAGTCCCAGGATCAAGTCCCACATCGGACTCCCTGCTCAGCAGAGAGTCTGCTTCTCCCTCTGACCCTCTTCCCTCTCGTGCTATCTCTCATTCTCTTTCTCTCAAATAAATAAAAAATAAAAAAAGAAATAGAAGATATAAAGAAGAACATAATGGAAATTTTAGATCAGAAAAATACAGTAACTTATGAAAAGCTCAGCAAATGGGTTCAATAGCAGAATGGAGGAGACAGAGGAAAGAATCAGTGAATTGAAAGACAGAATAACAGAAATACCCAGTCTGAATAATATAGAGGAAATAGAATGAAAAAAAAATGTGAACAGAGTCTGAGAGGCCTGTGGGACTATGACAAAAGATCTAATAGGGTTATCAGAGTCTCAGAAGGAGAGGAGAAAAGGGTGGGACTGAAAAAATATTCAAAGAAGTAAAGCCTGAAAACTCCCCAAATTTGGCAAGAGACATACACCTAGAGGTTCAAGAAGATAATCAAACTCCCAGTAGGATAAACCCAAAGAAATCCATATTGAGACATCATAATTAAACTTCTGAAAACTGAGGACAACAAAATCTGAAAGCAAAGGAAAACAATTAGAATGACATCAGTTTGTCATCAGAAACCACGGAGGCCCAAAGGGAATGTCATAATATTTTCAAAGTGATAAAAGAACTATCACCCAGAATCCAATACCCAGAGAAAAGATGCGAAGGGAAAATCAAGACATTCTCAGATTAAAGAAAACAAAGTTACCAACAGACCTATCCTGAAAGAATGGCTGAAGGAAGTTCTCTCTAAACAGAACAGAAATGATAAAAGAAAGAACCTTGGAACACCAGGAAGGAAGAAAGAATGTGGTAAGCAAAAACTTGGATAAATAAAGTAAGCTTTCCTTCTCTTTGAGTTTTCTAAATTGTGTTTGACACTTGAAACAAGGTATAACACTGATGCAGTTCTAAAGGTATACTGAGAAAATATTTTAAGCAATTGTAAACAGGAAAGGCAAAGGGACATAAAGGGAGGTAAGGTTTCTGTACTCAAACTACTGAAATGATGACATCTGTAATAGGCTGTAATAAGTAATATATATATATATAATGCAGTACTCAGAGCAATAACTAAAAAATCCTATACAAATAGGTACTCTTAAAAGTATTATAGGTAAATTAAAATGGAATTTTAAAGAATGTTCATGCAATCCACAGGAAAGCAGAAAAAAAGAAAACAAATGAAAGAGAGAAGAAACAACCTCCAGCAGACTTAAGCCCTAATATGTTAATAATTACATTAAATATATCAAGAGACAGAGATGGCAGACCTAACTATATGCTGCCTACAAGAAAATCAAAATATAACCATATAGTCAGGTAAAATGTAAAAGGTTAGAGAAAGATATATATGCACACATTCATCAAAAAGTGGAAGTGACTGTATTAGCATCAGATAAAGTAGGCAAAGAAAATAACCAGAGACAGAGAAATTGATTATGTAATGATAAAAGAGTCAACCCACCAAGAGTACATAGTAATACTAAATATACATACACCAAACAACAGCTGCAAAATATATGAAGCAAAAACTGATTAAACTGAAAGGGTGAATAGACAAATCCACAATTCTAGTTGGGGACATAAACACCCCCCTCTCAATTTGTAGAATAACTAAATAGAAAATCAACAGGGATATAGGAAAACTCAACAGTACCCATCAGCCTACAATATCTAATAAATATTTATTGAACACCCAACAATAGCAGGACATGCATTATTTTCAAAAGCCCTTAGACCACATACCAAAACCACATTCTGGGTCATAAACAACCTCAACACATTTAAGTGAATTAAAATGTATTCTCCGACAACAACAGTATCAAGCTAGAAATCAGTAATAAAGAACAGGAAACTCTGAACACTTGAAAACAAAAAAGACACACTTCCAAATAATCTATGCGTCAAAGAGGAAGTCTCAGGGAAGTAAAAAAATACAGTGAACTGAATGGAAATAAGAATACAAGGTAACAAAGTTTGTGGGACATAGCTAAAGAACTGCTGAGAAAATTTATCACACTAAATGCATACATTAAAATAGAGGAAAAGTCTCAAATCAGTAATCTAAGCTGTCACCTCAAGGATTTAGAAAAAGAAGAGCAAAATCAAACAGAAGGAAGAAAATAAAGATAAAAGCAGAAAGTAATATAATGAAAAACAGTAGGAAAAAAATCAATGAAATGAGTAACATAGCTGGTTACTTAAAAACATCAAAATTGACAAACCTCTGGGAAGACTGGCCAAAAGCGGGGAGTGGGAGGAGAGAAAAGACACCACAAATGATCTATTATTGTCTATTCATATATAATGAATAATCTATTCATTAGAAATGAAATGGGATAATGTCACAGATAGTAGACCTTAAAAGAATAATAAAGAGATGAACAACTCTACATACATAAATTTGACAAGAAAATGGATTAGTATTTTGAAAAACACAAATCATGACTCATCCTATATGAATAAAGTTGCCCTGTAACTGTCAAGGAAATTGAATTTATAATTTGAAATCTCCAGGACCAAAGAGTCTTACTGAAGAATTCTACCAAAAGTTAAAAATAATAACTAACACTTATCCTACACAATCTTCTAGCAAATAGAAGAGGAGGAAACACTTCAATTCATTTTATGATGCTAGTGTTACACATACCAAAATAAGACAAAGACAGTACACAAATGGAAAACTTGAGGCCAGTATCTGTCATGAATACAGACAGAAAAATGCTAACAAAATACTAAAAAATAGACTTGAATAAACAAAAAGAATCATACATCATTATGAAGTGGGATTGATTCCAGGGGTCCAAGTTTGGTTCAGTATTTGAAAATTAATCAATGTATTCTACTATGTTCATAGTCTAAAGAAGAAAAAGTATATGGTCATATTGGTCAAAACAACAAAAGTATTTGACAAAGTTTAACACCAATTCATGATAGAAACTCTCAGAAAAATGCAAGTAGAGGGAACTTCATCAACCTGACAAAGGCTAACATTATATTTAATGGCAAAAGATGGAATGCTTTCCCCGTAAGGTTGAGAACAAATCAAGGTCTGCTCTCACCACTCTTATTTTTTTAATTAAATTAAATTAAATTTAATTTAATTATGTTAGTCACCATACAATACATCATTAGTTTTTGATGTAACAATCCACGATTCATTGTTTTCGTATAACACCCAGTGAGTGCTTCATGCAGTACGTGACCTCCTTAATACCCATTACTGGGCTAACCCATCCCCCAACGCCTCTCTCCTCTAAAACCCTCAGTTTGTTTCTCAGAGTCCATAGTCTCTCATGGTTTGTCTCTCCCTCGATTTCCCCACCTTCATTTTTCCCTTCCTTCTCCTAATGTGCTCCATGCTATTCCTTATGTTCCACAAATAAATGAAACCATATGATAATTGACTTTCTCTACTTGACTTACTTCACTTAGCATAATCTCCTCCAGTCCCATCCATGTTGATGTAAAAGGTGGGTATTCATCCTTTCTGATTGCTCTCACCACTTGTAAACATAGAGATGGAACCACTAGACAGTGCAATAAAGTAAGAAAAGGAAATAAAAGGCATATATATATGAAAGGAAGAAATAAATCTGTCCCTATTTGCAGATGACATGATTGTCTGTAGAAAATATCAAGGAATATGCAAAACTTCCAGAAAGAAAAAGTGAAATCATAGGATGCAAGGTAAATGCACAAAATCATTATATTTCCATATACTAGTGATAAATACATAGGCACTGATACTAAAAATACATCATTTACAATTGCTTTTTAAAATGAAATAGTATAAATTTAACAAAACATATATAGCACTTATGTGCTGGAAACTATACACTGTTGAATGAAATTTTTAAAAATCTTTATAAATGGAGAGACATACTGTACTCATGTACAGGAAGGCTCAACATAGTTAAGATGTCATTTCTCCCCAGACTGATACAAAGATTGAATGTAAATCTTATCAAAATCCCAGAAAGATTTTTTTCTAGATATTGACAAAACTATTCTAAAATGTGTATAGAAAGGCAAAGAAACTAGAAAAGCTAAAACAATTTTGGAAAAGAATAAAATGGGAAGAATCACTATACTTGATTTCATGACATTATATAACTATATTAATCAAAATTGTGTGGTGGTGGTGGAAGGATAGACACATAGATCAATGGAAAAAAATAGAAATAGATCCATCTAAATATGCCTAATGATTTTTTTTAAGATTTTATTCTTAAGTAATCTCTACATCCAACGTGGGGCTCATACTTAAAACTCTGAGATGAATAGTCACACACTCCACCGACTGAGCCAACCAAGCACCCTTGCCTAATGATTTTTGATAAAAGTGCAAAATCAATTCATTGGAGAAGAGGTAGCCTTTTCAACAAATGATGTTAGAGCAATTGAAAACCTGTACGCAAAAAAATGAACCTCGACTTTAGTCTCATACTTATGCAAAAATTAACTCAAAATGGATCACAGATTTAAATGTGAAATGTAAAGCCACAAAGCATTAAGGAAAAAATGAGAAGGACGCCTGGGTGGCTCAGTCGGTTAAGCGTCTGCCTTCGGCTCAGGTCATGATCTCAGGGTCCTGGGATTGAGTCCCACATCGGGCTCCCTGCTCAGCGGGGAGCCTGCTTCTCCCTCTGCCTGCTGCTCCCCCTGCTTGTGCTCTCTCTCTCTGACAAATAAGTGAATACAATTTTTTTTTTAAAGGAAAAAACGTGAAAAACTTCAGAATCTAAGTTTAGGCAAAGAGTTCTTAACACCAAAAGGATGAGCCATAAAAGAAAAAAAACTGACGATTTGACTTCATAAAAATTAAAAACTCTTGCTTTGTGAAAAACCCTGTTGAGAGGGTGAAAAGACAGGCTACACAGTGAGAGAAAATATTTGCAAATCACAATCCGACAAAGCAATAGTATCTAAAATATATAAAGAACTCAAGATTCAACAGTAAAAAATACTCCAGACAATCCAGTTAGAAAATAGGCAAAAGACTTGAAGAGACAGTTTACCAAAGAGAATATACAGATGGCATACAAACATATGAAAAAGTGTTCAACATCATTAGCCATTAGGGAAATGCAAATCAAAACTACAATGAGGTATCACTACACACATATCAGAATGGTTAAAATTAAAAATAGCAAAAATACCAAGTTCCAACAAGGTTGCAAAGAACCTGGATCACTGATACATTCCTGCTAGATATGTCAAATGTCAGAATTTCTGGTGGGAATGTTAAGTGTCAGTCTAGAAAGCAGTATGCAATTTCTTTAAAAACAAAACATGCAAACAACCATATAGAATCCAGCAATTGCACTCCTGAGCCTTTATCCCAGAAAATGAAGACTTATATTCACACAAAAACCAGTATATAGTTTATAGGAGCTTTATAGTCAAAAACAGGAAACAACCCAGATGTCCCTCCATGGGTTAAACAAACATACAGCCATACTATGAAATGCTACTCATCAATAAAAATGAACAAATTACTGGGACACAAACCAATCTCATTGGATCTCCAGAGAATTATGCTGAATGAAAAGGCCAATCTTAAAAGGTACATACTGTAAAAGTACATTTATATAACATTTTTGAAATGACAAAGCATAGAAATGGAGAACAAATTAGTAGTTGCCTGGTGTTAAGAAGGAGGATAGTGGACGTGGCTTTTAAAGGGTAACATGGGATTGCCTGGGTGGCTCAGTCAGTTAAGCATCTGCCTTTGGCTCAGGTCATAATCCCAGGGTCCTGGGATGGAGTCCTGTGTCAGGCTCCCTGCTCAGCAGGGAGTCTGCTTCACCCTCTGCCTCTGCCTACTGCTGTGCCTACTTGTTTTCTCTCTCTGTCAAATAAATAAAATCTTAAAAAAATAAATAAAAATAAAAGGGTAACATGGGTTAAAAGTGTAACCAGAATCCTTGTAGTGATGAAATGATCTGTATCTTGATAGTACCATTGGGAAAAATGGTTACAAGATAGCTTTCTGTATTATTTTTCACAATTGTATGTGAATCTGAAATTATCTCAAAATAAAAAGTTTAATTTGGGACATTCTAAAAGGGGGAAAAAGCATGATAGTGAGAAGAGTTGTGAAACTCAACACCACTGGACTTATAATGATAAAGCATTACTGTCTGCTCAAGACTGAAAGAAAGTACACAAATTAATGAGTCAATGAAAGCCACCCCTCCTCTGCATAGAGCCCACAAATTAGAAACTGTGACGGTAGTGGTGAAAACAGAAAAAAAAAAAAATTCTTTCTGGAAAACATGAGTACTCTCTGCAATATAGTGTCTGTCATCTTCTCCTTGGGTTTTCTTGAGAGAGACTACTTCATGCAGAGAACCTCTTCTTTCCAATTCGTCAAGAGTTAAGCTGTATAAAAGAAAGCTTCCTCTTTGCTAGTGGAAAGTTTGTTAATAGTGTATAAGTCTTCTAAAAAGATGAAAGAGGGCTTCGACCATTTTGTTTTTGAAGGTCTGAGTGTATTAGAAAATGGACACATGCCCAATGGACACAAAATTGTTTAATTATGGAATATGTTAAGATCTATCTTTAATAAAATGGTTCTCTAAGGTGCCTGGGTGGCTCAGTTGGTTGGGTGACTGCCTTCGGCTCAGGTCATGATCCTGGAGTCCTGGGATCAAGTCCCGCAACGGGCTCCCCGCTCAGCAGGAAGCCTGCTTCTCCCTCTCCCGCTCCCCCATCTTGTGCGCATGCTCTCTCTCTCATTCTCTCTCTCAAATAAATACAATCTTTAAAAAAAATGGTTCTCTTAACATAAAAAAGATTAAAAGCAAATGAGTTAAATATTTAACTCAAGAAGCTACTAAAATAACAGAGAACTCCAAAGAATATAGAAAGAAAGAATTAAGAACAAAAGTTAATTAATTAGAAAATAAGCACTAGAAAACTACAGAACAAAACCTGCTTTAAAAGACTAACAGAATAGACAAACTTCTGGCATGATTGAGCCAAAACAAAACAAAACCAAGAAGATAAAACAATGTTGGGGAAAAAATGGGGCTTTACTACAGATAGAGTATACTTTTGAAAATTATAAAAATAATATTTTTGAAGATTCTGGGAAGATAGGAGAGTGGGAAGTACCAGGAATCTGTCTCCCACCTACACAACACTTTCACTACCACATTCTGTTTTGATATAACTATTTTGGAACTCTGGGTCTGTTGAAGGCTTGCAACTTATAGGGGAAGGTTTAGATGGCAAATAGTGATTAATTTTGGTTAATTTCAGATCTAAACACAGTAGCAGCTACTCATTCCCCACCCTTCTAGGTATGTGGCAGGGAGCCATGTATGTGTTCCTCTAGTAGCTTGCACACAGTTTGCTGGAGCCAGGATGAGCTAAAACGACCTTGTCCTTCAAATATTGTGGATCTGTGCCCTGATTGCTGATTGCTGCTTCTGATCACAGAGGTGCAGACAAAGAGGCTATAAGGTGTTGTTGCACCTCCCTCCATCCCGTTGTTGTAAGACCCTTCCTCTCCTGTTGAAACTACCAAAGTATTTAAAGGGCAGCATCCTTTTCCCCTCTTACCTTTTTTCATTAGCAATTAACAATTAGGACACTTAAAAACAACTGCGAATAAGGGGAAAACTAGAAAGTGACCATGCATGCCCAGGGAAAGGCTCAGAGGAGACTGAAAGGACCTTAATTTTACACCTCAGGCTGACCCTCAGCACAGAGACAGCCTACAACAATGACAAATAAAAATAAAAAAAACAAAAAGCAGTAAACTCTGGGAAGGGGTAGAATCTGATTTCCAGACTTACCCATTATTAGATTCAAATATCCAGTGTTCAATAAAAAAAATCATAAGGCATACAAAGAAACATGACAGTATAGCCCATTCAAATTAAAAAAAAATCACAAGAAACAAGTGTTGGTGAGGATGTGGAGAAGATTCTTCCTCAGGCACTGTTAGTGGGAATGCAAACTGGTGCAGCCACTGTGGAAAACAGTATGGAGGCTCCTCAAAACATTAAAAATAGAATTATTATATGATCCAGTAATTCCCTATTGGACATTTACCCAAAGAATATGAAAACACTAATCTAAAAGTTATATGCACCCCAATGTTTATTGCAGCATTATTTACAATAGCTAAATATGGAAGCAACCCAAGTGTCCATCAATAGAGGAATGGATAAAGAAAATGTGGTATATATATACAATGGAATATTACTCAACCATAAAAAAGAATGAAATTTTGCCATTTGCAACAACATGGATGGATCTAGAGGATATAATGTTAAGTGAAACAACAGAGAGAGAGAAATACCATATGATCTCACTCATATGGATTTTAAGAAATAAAAAAAGAGAAAAACCAAAAAACAGACTCTTAACTATAGAAAACAAACTAGTGGTTACCAGAGAGAAGTGGGTGGGAAGATGGGTGAAACAGGTGAAGGGGATTAAAAGTACACTTATGATGAGCACTGAGTAATGTATAGAATTGTTGTATCACTATATTGTACACCTGAAACTAATATAACAGTGTATGTTAATTATACTGGAATTAAAAATAAGTAAACAAATAAAATTTTAAAAAACAACATTTCAAATCAACAATCTAACTATACCACATAAGGAACTAGAAAAAGAAGAACAAAACTCCAAAACCCACAGAAGAAAGGAAATAATAAAAACTAGAGCAGAAGTAGGCAAAATACAGAATAAAAAACAACACAGAAAATCAATGAAACCAAAAGTCAGGTTTTTAAAAAAGATTTATTTATTCTAGGGAGAGAGAGAGAGTGCACATGAGTGGGGGGAAGGGGCAGAGGGAGAGGGAGAATCCCCAAGCAGACTGCCCACTGAATGGCGAGCCTGACATGGGGCTGGATCCCAGCACCCTACGATCATGACCTGAACTGAAATCAAAGAGTTAGATGCTTAATTGACTGAGCCACCCAGGTGCCCCCAAAAGTCAGTTTTTTGAAAAGATCAACAAAATTCACAAACCTCTAGCTAGACGGACTAAGAAAAAATAGAGAAGACTCATATAACTAAAGGTAGAAATTAAAGTGGGGATATTACTACCAATTATACAGAAATTGAAAGTATAAGTGAGTACTATGAAAAATTATTCAACAAATGGAATAACCTAGTTGAAATGGACAAATTCCTAGGGACACAAAACTACCAGATTAAAGCACAAAGAAAGAAAATCTTAATAGAACTATAACTATCTAGGAGATTAAATCAGTGATTTAAAAAAAATCTCTCAAAGAAAAGTCCTGGGCCTGATAATTCTACCAAATTTTGAAGAACTAATATCAATACTACTGAAACTTTCCGCCAAAAAAATGAAGAGGAGAGAATATTCCTAACTCATTCTATGAGGCCAGCATTACCCTGAACACTAAAGCCAGACAAGGACACTATAAGAAAACTACAAACCAGTATCTCTTATGAACATTGATGAACAAGTACTCAACAAAGTACTAGCAAACCAAGTTGAGCAGCATAGGAAAAGGATTATGCACCTTGACCAGGGGAATTTATTCTTGGAATGCAAGGATGGCTCAACATACAACTCCATCTATCTAATAAATCAAATCAACAGAATGAAAACCCCCCACATAATATCTCAGTTGATAGAGAAAAAGCTTTTGACAAAATTCAACACAATTTCATGAAATAAACACTCACCAAAGTAGGAATAGAGGGAAACTACCTCAAAATGATAAAAGCCATATATAAAATGTTCTCAATGAACATTATACTCGATGGTGAAAGACTGAAAATATCCCAAGATCAGGAACAAGGCAAGGATTCCTGCTTTCACTTCTTTTCAAAATAATATTAAAAGTTCTAGCCAGAGCAATTAGGTAAGAAAAAGAAATAAAAGACATCCAAATGGAAAGGAAAAAATAAAATGATCTCTGTTGCAGATTATATGATCAGTTTTATATATGATTATATGTAGAAAACCTTAAAGATCACACACACACACACACACACACACACACACACACACACACACACACACACACACCAGAATAAATGATATAAATGATTTTGGTAAAGCAGCAGGATATGGGGTGCCTGAGTGGCTCAGTCAGTTTCGCATCTGACTTCATTTTGGCTCAGGTCATGATCTCAGGGTCGTGAGATCGAGCCCCGTGTCAGGCTCCATGCCCACAGAGAGTCTGCTTGGGTTTTCTCTCCCTTGGCCCTTCCCCTCCGCTCTCCAAATGAATGAATGGAAGAATGAATGAATGAATAATAAATAAATCTTTTTTTTTTAAATGCAGGATACAAATTCAGTAAATATCAGTTGCATTTCTATATACTAACCGTGAACAACAAAAAGTAAGTTATAAATCAATTCCATCAAAAGGAATAAAATACCTAAGAATTAACTTTTTTAAAAATGGATCAGTTATTTAATTAGGTTCTTTTTTTTTATGTTATGTTAGTCATCATACATTACATCATTAATTTTTGATGAAGTGTTCCATGATTCATTGTTTGCATATAACACCCAGTGCCCATTCAATACGTGCCCTCCTTAATACCCATCACTGGCCTAACCCATCCCCCCCACCCGGCTCCCCTCTAAAACCCTCAGTTTGTTTCTCAGAGTCCATAGTCTCTCATGGTTCGTCTCCCACTCCAATTTCCCCCCCTTCATTTTTCCATTCCTACTATCTTCTTTTTTTTTTTTTAAACATATAATGTATTATTTGTTTCAGAGGTACAGGTCTGTGATTCATCAGTCTTAAACAATTCACAGTGCTCACCATAGCACATACCTTCCCCAATGTCCATCACCCAGCCACCCCATCCCGCCCACCCCCCACCACTCCAGCAACCCTCAATTTGTTTCCTGAGATTAAGAATTCCTCATATCAGTGAGATCATATGATAATTGTCTTTCTCTGATTGACTTATTTCGCTTAGCATAATACCCTTTAGTTCCATCCACATCACTGCAAATGGGAAGATTTCTTTTCTGATGGCTGCATAATATTCCATTGTATATATATACAACATCTTCTTTATCCATTCATCTGCTGATGGATATCTAGGCTCTTTCCATAGTTTGGCTATTGTGGACAGTGCTGCTATAAACATTGGGGTGCAGGTGCCCCTTCAGATCACTACATTTGTATGTTTGGGGTAAATACCCAGTAGCGCAATTGCTGGGTCATAGGGTAACTCTATTTTCAACTTTTTGAGGAACCTCCATACTGTTTTCCAGAGTGGCCGCACCAGCTTGCATTCCGACCAACAGTGTAGGAGGGTTCCCCTTTCTCTGCATCCTAACCAAAATCTGTTGTTTCCTGACTTGTTAATTTTAGCCATTCTGACGGGTGTGAGGTGGTATCTCATTGAGGTTTTGATTCGTATTTCCCTGATGCTGAGTGATGTTGAGTACTTTTTCATATGTCTGTTGGCCATTTGGATATCTTCTTTGCAGAAATGTCTGTTCATGTCTTCTGCCCGTTTCTTGATTGTATTGTTCGTTCTCTAGGTGTTGAGTTTGATAAGTTCTTTATAGATTTTGGATACTAGCCCTTTATCTGATATGTCATTTGCAAATATCTTCTCCCATTCTGTCGGTTGTCTCTTGGTTTTGTTGACTGTTTCCTTTGCTGTGCAAAAGCTTTTTATCTTGATGAAGTCCCAATAGTTCATTTTTGCCCTTGCTTCCCTTGCCTTTGGCAATGTTTCTAGGAAGAAGTTGCTGTGGCTGAGGTCGAAGAGGTTGCTGCCTGTGTTCTCCTTTAGGATTTTGATGGATTCCTGTCTCACATTTAGGTTTTTCATCCGTTTTGAGTCTATTTTTTGTGTGTGGTGTAAGGAAGTGGTCCAATTTCATTCTTCTGATTGTGGCTGTCCAATTTTACCACCACCATTTGTTGAAGAGACTGTCTTTTTTCCATTGGATGTTCTTTCCTGCTTTGTCAAAGATTAGTTGACCATAGAGTTGAGGGTCCATTTCTGGGCTCTCTATTCTGTTCCATTGATCTATGTGTCTGTTTTTGTGCCAGTACCATACTGTCTTGATGATGACAGCTTTGTAATAGAGCTGGAAGTCCGGAATTGTGATGCCACCAGCTTTGCTTTTCTTTTTCAACATTCCTCTGGCTATTTGGGGTCTTTTCTGGTTCCACACAAATTTGAGGATTATTTGTTCCCTTTCTTTGAAAAAAGTTGATGGTATTTTGATAGGGATTGCATTAAATGTGTAGATTGCTCTGGGTAGCATTGACATTTTCACAATATTTGTTCTTCCAGTCCATGAGCATGGAACGTTTTTCCATTTCTTTGTGTCTTCCTCAATTTCTTTCATGAGTATTCTATAGTTTTCTGAGTACAGATTCTTTGTCTCTTTGGTTAGATGTATTCCTAGGTATCTTATGGTATTGGGTGCAATTGTAAATGGGATTGACTCCTTAATTTCTCTTTCTTCTGTCTTGTTGTTGGTGTATAGAAATGCCACTGACTTCTGTGCATTGATTTTATATCCTGACACTTTACTGAATTCCTGTAGGAGTTCCAGCAGTTTTGGGGTGGAGTCTTTTGGGTTTTCCACATGAAGTATCATATCATCTACAAAGAGTGAGAGTTTGACTTCTTCTTTGCCAATTCGGATGCCTTTTCTTTTTGTTGTCTGATTGCTGAGGCTAGAACTTCTCCTGCTGTGTTGAATAGCAGTGGAGATAGTGGACATCCCTGCCGTGTTCCCGACCTTAGGGGGAAAGCTCTCAGTTTTTCCCCATTCTCATCTTTTTCATAGATGGCTTTTATGATATAGAGGTATGTACCCTCTATCCCTACACTCTGAAGAGTTTTAATCAAGAAAGAATGTTGTACTTTGTCAAATGCTTTTTCTGCATCTATTGAGAGGATCATATGGTTCTTGTTCTTTCTTTTATTAATGTATTGTATCACATTGATTGATTTGCGGTTGTTAAACCAACCTTGCAGCCCAGGAATAAATCCCACTTGGTCGTGGTGAATAATCCTTTTAATGTACTGTTGGATCCTATTGGCTAGTATTTTGGTGAGAATTTTTACATCCATGTTCATCAGGGATATTGGTCTGTAATTCTCCTTTTTGGTGGGGTCTTTGTCGGGTTTTGGGATCAAGGTAGTGCTGGCCTCATAAAATGAGTTTGGAAGGTTTTCTTCCATTTCTATTTTTTGGAACAGTTTCAGAAGAATAGGTATTAATTCTTCTTTAAATGTTTGGTAGAATTCCCCTGGGAAGCCATCTGGCCCTAGGCTCTTAATTGTTGGGAAATTTTTTATTACTGCTTCGATTTCCTTACTTGTCATGGGTCTGTTCCGGTTTTCTATTTCTTCCTGGTTCAGTTTTGGTAGTTTATACATCTCTAGGAATGCATCCATTTCTTCCAGATTATCTAATTTGCTGGCATAGAGTTGCTCATAATATGTTCTTATAATTGTTTATATTTCTTTGGTGTTGGTTGTGATCCCTCCTCTTTCATTCATGATTTTATTTATTTGGGTCATTTCTCTTTTCTTTTTGATAAGTCTGGGCAGGGGTTTATCAATCTTGTTAATTCTTTCAAAGAACCAGCTCCTAGTTTCGTTGATCTGTTCTACTGTTCTTTTGGTTTCTATTTCATTGATTTCTGCTCTGATCTTTATTATTTCTCTTCTCCTGCTGGGTTTAGACTTTACTTGCTGTTCTTTCTCCAGCTCCTTTAGGTGTAGGGTTGGTTGTGTATTTGAGACCTTTCTTGTTTCTTGAGAAAGGCTTGTATTGCTATATCCTTTCCTCTTAGGACTGCCTTTGCTGCATCCCAAAGATTTTGAACAGTTTATGTGTTTTCATTTTCATTTGTTTCCATGAATTTTTGAATTCTTCTTTAATTTCCTGATTGACCCACTCATTCTTTAGTAGGATGTTCTTTAGCCTCCATGTATTTGAGTTCTTTCCGACCTTCCTCTTGTGATTGAGTTCTAGTTTCAAAGCATTGTGGGCTGAAAATATGCAGGGAGTGATCCCAATCTTTGGTACCGGTTGAGACCTGATTTGTGACCTAGGATGTGATCTATTCTGGAGAATGTTCCATGGGCACTAGAGAAGAATGTGTATTCTGTTGCTTTGGGATGGAATGTTCTGAATATATCTGTGAAGTCCATTTGGTCCAGTCTGTCATTTAAAGTCTTTATATCCTTGTTGATCTTTTGTTTAGATGATTTGTCCATTTCAGTGAGGGGGGTGTTAAAGTCTCCCCCTATTATTGTATTGTTGTCAATGTGTTCCTTTGCTTTTGTTATTAATTGGCTTATATAATTGGCTGCTCCCATGTCAGGGGCATAGATATTTACAATTATTAGAAATTCTTGTTGGATAGACCCTTTAAGTATGATATAGTGTCCTTCCTCATCTCTTATTATAGTCTTTTGGTTTAAAATCTAATTTGTCTGATATAGGGATTGCCACCCCAGCTTTCTTTTGGTGTCCATTAGCATAATAAGTGGTTTTCCACCCCCTCACTTTCAATCTGGAGGTGTCTTTGGGTCTAAAATGAGTCTCTTGCAGACAGCATATCGATGGGTCTTGTTTTTTTATCCAATCTGATACCCTGTGTCTTTTGATTGGGGCATTTAGCCCATTTACAGTCAGGGTAACTATTGAAAGATATAAATTTAGTGCCATTGTATTGCCTGTAAGGTGACTGTTACTGTATATTGTCTGTGTTCCTTTCTGGTATGTTACTTTTAGGCTCTCTCTTTGCTTAGAGGAACCCTTTCAATATTTCTTGTAGGGCTGGTTTCATGTTTGCAAATTCCTTTAGTTTTTGTTTGTCCTGGAAGCTTTTTATCTCTCCTTCTATTTTCAACAACAGCCTAGCTGGATATAGTATTCTTGGCTGCATATTTTTCTCATTTAGTGCTCTGAATATATCATGCCAGTCCTTTCTGGCCTGCCAGGTCTCTGTGGATAGGTCTGTTGCCAATCTAATGTTTCTGCCATTGTGGGTTACAGATCTCTTGTCTTGAGCTGCTTTCAGGATTTTCTCTTTGTCTCTGAAACTCGTAAGTTTTACTGTTAGATGTCGGGGTGTTGACCTATTTTTATTGGTTTTGAGGGGGGTTCTCTGTGCCACCTGGATTTTGATGCCTGTTTCCTTCCCCAAATTAGGGAGGTTCTCTGCTATAATTTGCTCCAGTATACCTTCTGCCCCTCTCTCTCTTCTTCTTCTGGGATCCCAATTATTGTAATATTATTTCATCTTATGGTATCACTTATCTCTCGAATTCTCCCCTTGTGATCTAGTAGTTGTTTATCTCTCTGTTTCTCAGCTTCTTTAGTCTCCATCATTTGGTCTTTTAGATCACTAATTCTCTCTTCTGCCTAATTTATCCTAGCAGTTAGAGCCTCCATTTTTTATTGCACCTCATTAGTAGCCTTTTTGATTTCGACTTGGTTAGATTTTAGTTCTTTTATTTCTCCAGAAAGGGATTCTCTAGTAGCTTCCATGCTTTTTTCATGCCCAGCTAGTATCTTTATAATCATCATTCTGAACTCTAGTTCCAACATCTTATTAATGTCCCTGTTGATTAGGTCGCTGGCAGTCAGTACTGCCTCTTGTTCTTTTTTTTTTTTTTTTTGAGGTGAGTTTTTCCGTCTTGTCTTCTTGTCCAGAGAAGAATAGATGAATGAGAGAACAAAATGCTAACAGGGTAACAATGACCCCAGAAAAATATACACTAAAGAAATCAGAAGAGACCCGAAATCGGGTGGGGGGGCGGGTGGAGAAAGAAAAAAAAAAGAATATGATCAAATATGATCAGGCTGGTGAATAGATCAGTGCTGCACACTAGATTTTGGGCATATTTTCGTCTGTTAGAAGAAACTGCCTCCCGAAATTTAAAGAAAGAAAAACTTATATATGTAAAAAATAAGGTAAGTACAGTGAAGGGATGGAATATGACTGTAAAGATGAAAATTATGAAAGATTTTATAAAAGGAATTGGTAAGAAGTTGGTTGAGAAAAGGAAGAAGAGAAATTAAAAAAAGAACAAAAAAATTGGGGGGAGAGAATGTGATCAGGCAGGAGACTAGAACAAAGCCATACACTAGAGATTTAGGGTATATTTTGGTCTGTTAGAAGAAACTGTATCCCAAAATTTTAAAGAGAGAACAACTTATATATATACCAAAGATAAGGTTAACTACAGCAAAGGGATAGAATATGACACTAAAAATGAAAAATAAAAAAGATTTTTAAAAAAGGGATTGATAAGATGTTGGGTGAAAAAGGGAAAAAGAAAAATTCAAAAAAAAATAGAAAAGGAAAAAAATAAAGAAAATTTAAAGAATTTGAAAGATTAAAGAATCATGGGGAAAAAAAGCCATGAATACTATGAAATTCTAGGGGAATACTAGTGCTGGAGTTCTGCCGTTCTCATTGATCTGTAAACTTGGTCTTGGCTGGCTGTTCTTGCCGATCTTCTGGGGGAGGGGCCTGTTGCAGTGATTCTCAAATGTCTTTGCCCGAGGCCGAATTGCCCCCGCCCCCCATTGCCAGTGGCCGGGCTAAGTAATCTGGTTGGGTTTGCTCTCGGGAGCTTTTGTTCCCTGCAAGCTTTCCATACAGCTTTGGAGGATGAGAAAGAAAATGGAGGCCTCCCAATCTCTGGTCCCGGAGGAGCCGAGAAGTTGGGGCCCCACTCCTGAGTCAGCCCCCAGAGAAAAGCAGTCAATCACTCCTCTCTCCCTGGTCTCCGGTCGCACTCCGTGCTCACCCGGCCTGAGACCAAGCATTTCTATCTCTGGCACATGACCCTGTGTGGAGTCTCCAAACCCAGCAGATTCCTGCAGTGCTCCTGCACTGCTCCTCCCGGGGAGGAAGGGGAGTCTCCCCGGATCTGCCGCTTGTTGGGTCCCTGCTGGAAGAGGAGTGGCCTGACTGTGCTACAGATCATGGTTTATGGCAACCCTGAGCTGAGAGCCCACTCCTTGGCTCCGTCTCTGCAGCTGGCTTCCCTGCTTCAATACCTGGGAACTCTGCTGTGCTCAGGCACCCCTAGCCTTTTTGTGACCCCCATGGTCCTGAGACCACACTGTCCCAGTGAGGATTCCACCCCCAGCTTAGCCACTGGAGCGACGTCCCTCAGCGGAGCAGACTTCTAAAAGTTCTGATTTTGTGCTCTGTGGCTCTATCACTTGCCAGAAGCGGCCGACAGAGGCCCCCTCCCCTGCCATCTATCCTCCCGAATATCACCTCAGGTTCACTTCTCTGCATGTCCTACCTTCCAGAAAGTGGTCACTTTTCTGTTCAGAGTTGCTTCTATTCTTTTCTTTGATCTCCTGTTGAGTTTACAGGTGTTCAGAATGATTTGATACCTATCTAGCTGATTTCCTGAGACCAGATGAAATTTAGGTCTCTTACTCTTCTGCCATCTTTCTCCTCCCCCTAATTAGGTTCTTTGTAAGAAATTTAGAACACCAATTTGTGAGGGTAAACTCCATTTGTGAGAGAAAACATAGAGCAGAGGTAGCCCTGAAGCTGTGAAACAGCTTTGATTTTTGGCAGAATTTGCAAGTCCATAGCTTTCTGATCAACCTTGCTCTGCTCTGTAATCTTGTATTTCTCTTTCTTGGTGTCAAAGATCTCACCTTCCTCGTGTCTGGGCTTATGCCGCTTCTTCTTGAAGTAAGCATCAGTGAGATGTATGGGGATTTTCACACTGCTGATAACAATTTTGGTAGAAGTGGCAATGACGAATTTCTGGTGTGTTCTACACAGAGGAACTTGATTGAGGGACGTCAGTCTGGTCACAAGTAGCAAGCCACTGCTCAGTTGCTTCAGGAAAACTACCCTCTTGCCTCTGTGGCACCCAGTGAGGATGATCAAAATTGTCCCAGGAGTGATGTTAGCTCACAGTTTTCTCACATGCTGACTCAAAGGTTTTTTGCCATGGCTTAACAGGTTTCCAGGCACATCTTCAGTAGGATAATACCTAGGCATTTTGTGAAGCTCAACCACTCAGGTACCACCATTCTTGTCACCACCAACTGGTTTTTTGAGAGTAGCAAAAACCTTCTTCTTTCTCTTTTCAACCCTGGATTTAGCTGCCAAATACTTCCTCTTGTACATGGCCTTTCTGGAATACATAGCCAATGGGAAATATCTGCCAATTCCTCTAACTAGGACAGGGTTTCAGCTGCAGTGGGGCTTCCCCTTCTTTGGCATTTTAGCCTTGGGGTTACCCTTCTTAGTCTTGCCACCAGCATCAGCCTTCTTGGCTTCCAGTTTCTTCTTCTTAGTATCCGGCTTCTCAGCTTTTTCACCCACCATCTTGCAAGATGGGAAAGAGCTCTAAGAATTAACTTAACCAAGAAGATGAAAGACTTGTACAATGAAAACTACAAAACATTGCTGAAGGAAATTAAAGATATACAAATAAATTGACACACATCCCATATTCATGGTTTGGAAAAGTTAATATTGTTAAAATGTCAATACTACCCAAAGTGATTTACAGATTCAATGCAATCCCTATCAAAGTCCCAATGATTTTTTTTTGCAGAAATAGAAAAATCCATCCTAAAATTCATATGGAATCCAAGAAACTCCCAAATAGCCAAAAGGAGCTTGAAAAAGAGCAAAGTTGGAGGTCTCACACTTACTGTTTTCAGAACTTACTACAAAACTAGAGCAATCAAAAAAGTATGGTATTATCAGAAAGAGACATATATAACAATGGAACAGAATAGAGAGCCCAGAAATAACCCCTCACACAAATGGTCAAATGATTTTTGACAAGGGTGCCTAGCCCATTTAATGAGGAAAGGACAGTCTTTTCAACAATAGGTGCTAGGAAAACTGGATACCCATATAAAGAAGAATGAACTTGGACCATTACCTAACACCATATATGAAAATTAACTCAGGATGGATTAAGGACCTAAATGCAAGACTGGAAAGGATAAAACTCCTAGAAGAATATGAAGGACAAAGCTTCATGATATTAGATTTGGCAATGATTTCTTGGATACGATACTAAACTGTGGAAGGAGCTGAGATGCCCTTCAACAGATGAATGGATAAAGAAGATGCGGTGCATATATACAATGGAATATTACTCAGCCATCAGAAAGGATGAATACCCACCATTTGCATCGACGTGGATGGAACTGGAGGGGATTATGCTAAGTGAAATAAGTCAAGCAGAGAAAGACAATTATCATATGGTTTCACTTATTTGTGGAACATAAGGAATAGCATGGAAGACATTAGGAGAAGGAAAGGAAATCAGAGGAGGAGACGAACCGTGAGAGACTATGAACTATGGGAAACAATCTGAGGGTTTCAGAGGGGAGGGGGGTGGGGGAATGGGTTAGCCCAGTGATGGGTATTAAGGAGGGCATGTATTGCATGGAGCATTGTGTATTAAATGTAAACAATGAATCATGGAACACTACATCAAAAACTAATGATGTACTGTATGGCGACTAACATAACATAATAATAAAAAAAGGATACTAAAGGCACAGGTAACAAAAGAAAGAGCAAAATTAGGGACACCTGGGTGGCTCGGTTGGGCAACCAATTCTTGGTTTCGGTTTGGGTATTGATCTTGGCCTCAAGGGATCAAGCCCCCTGTTGGGCTCTGCACTTGGCTTGGAGTCTGCCTGAGATTCTACACCCCTCTGTCGCCCCCCACCCCTGCTCACACTCACTCTTTCTAAAATAAATAAATAAATAAATAAATAAATAAATAAATAAATAAATAAAATTTTAAAAAGAGAGAGGGAGAAATTGGACTTAATGAAAATTTAAATATCTTGTGTATCAAAAGACCTATATATGAGTAAAAAAGCAGCTCACAGAATGGCAGAAAAATATTTGCAAGACCTATATATGAGTAAAAAAGCAGCTCACAGAATGGCAGAAAAATATTTGCAAATCATATATCTGATAAGGAATTAGTATTCAGAATATAACAACAAAAACCAACCTAATTCAAAAATTGGCAAAGGACTTGAATAGACATTTCTCCAAACATCTACAAATGGCCAATGAGCACATGAAAAAGTATGCAACATCACTAATCATTAGAGAAATGCAAACCAAAACTATGATGAGATATCACCTCATACATATTAGAAAGGTTTCTATCAAAAAAACAGAAAACAACAGTTGGCAAGGATGTGGACAAATCGGAATCTGTATGCACTTTTGGTAGGAATGTAGAATGGTATAGTCACTGTGGAAGCTGGTCATTCCTCAAAAAATTAAAAATAGAATTATATGATCCAGCAACTTTACTTATGGGAATATATCCAAAATAATTGAAAGCAGGGTTTCAAAGAAATATTTGTGCACTGATGTTCATAGAAGCATTAATTCACAAAAGGTAAAATGTGGAAGGAATCTACATGTCTGTCAACAGAATGGATAGGTAAACCGTGGCATGTATATACAATTGAATATTATTCAGCCTTAAGAAAGAAAGTCTGACATACATATGCTACAACATGAATGAATTGTGAGTTCAATATACTAACTGAAATAAGCCAGTCACAAAAACACAAATGCTGTATGAGGTACATAATCAAATACATAGGGACAGAAAGGATCCTGGTGGTTGCCGGGGTCGGGGGGAGAATGGGAATTATTGTTTAATCGATATAGAGTTCAATTTTAGAAGATGAAAAGAGTTATGGAAATGGATGGTGGTGATGATTACACCAAAAATGTGAATGTGTTTAATACCATTGAGTAGGATGGTAAATTTAATATGCATGTTACCACAATAAAAAAAAGACATTAAAAAAAGAGCATTTTATAATTACTTTTTGAAAACAAAGATCACAGAGTTTGATAACATACCACATAGGCATGTATGTTATCAAATTGTATTATCTTTGCCAAAAATACTGAAGATGAACCTAAGTTTACAGGAAACAAGAACTGAGAAACAAACACCATGGCGGGGTCGGGGAGAGACACATCCAGAAAATGAGACAGTCTAGAAAACAACTGGGTCTGATGTCTTTAACAAATCAGTGTCATAGAAAAAAATGTATGTGGGAGAAAAGCCTGTTCTAAGTGAAAAGAAATGTAAGAAATATGAGAACCAGATGTTCTCATCCAAAGAGAGCACATGTTGGTCATTGGATCCTAGTTTGAACAAACAAGCTACAAAATAAATTTTGGGATAATTAAGAAATATTAAATGTAGACTAGGCATTAGATGAATTAAGGAATTACACTTAATTTTATTATTATACACTTGCTAGATTGATAAAGTTATTGTGATTATATAGGAAAATGCCATATTTTGAATTTGTATACTTTAGTATTTAGGGGTAAAATGTCATAATGTCTGTAATTTACTTGAAAGTATTTCAGCAAACAAAAATAGATGAAGCAAATATGACAGCATGTTAACTATTGTTAAATCCAGGTGATGGCTATATAGATATTCACTCAGTATACCAATCTCTCTACTTTTTTGTGTATTTCAAGTTGTTCATAACAAATTTTAAGCACATACACTGAGTAATGCTGCAGTGAGAAACCTGGTACATACCTTGCATGCTCTGTAAATCACTCTAAGGTCTCCTAAATCCTAGGCAAAATGGGAAAGATCAAGAACATTATTTTAATGTTATATTACCTCCCTCCAGTTCTTTAATTATTTTAATGCAGATTATGACTTTCTAGTCATTCCTGAAATTGATTGAAGAGGATCATGACCAGTGATTTCTTATACATGAAATAGAATACAAAATGTTTAAGGGTTTTCAGTTAGTAAGTATGAATATTATGTGGAACTTTGTTTTAATCATATACATCAGTTACTTTTATACATATGTGTGTACATGATTATGATGTAAAGTCTATTTTTTACTATAACATGTATGCAAAAATTTAACAGGTCACTGAGGTGGTTCAGTATTTTCCACCAGAAGTCACTAATAATGGTGCCTTCTCAAGTTTCAAGTTAATTTCTCTTAAATTTCTTTGATAATGCTTTGTTTGCTGCACCATGGTTATCTGATGGATGACCCAAACATACTCTTATTTTGTTTTGATTTTTCTAGTAACTATGACTGAAGTTTTACCAAAGGAAAAGAAACAGAAAGATGAGAAGACTTCAATTCTTGGTCAAGCTGTGGTGGACCTTCTTCCTTTACTGGAAGGTCAGATGTGTGCTTTGCTCAAAAGCAGATATAGGAAAGTTCATAAAATTTAGCTCCAGAGAAGTGCAAAAATCAACCTCAGTGAATTTGAGGGATTTGATAAAAAGATGAGCACATTTATCTCTGCCTAACCCTTCCTTCTATGGTTTGATTTGCTTTCTTTTTGCAGGAGAGAGTTCATTTGAAACGATGGTCCCCTTGCACCCTGTGCCAGGCTCGCCTTTAGAACCTGTTCGGTCAGGTGTAAAGGTAATCAGAGTTCTAAAGCTCCATTTTCAGCCTGCCGTTCAGTCTACCAAATCTGATTGTTATAAAGATTTGATTAAGTTGAGTCCAGTTCATCAGGTGTATTCTTTTCACAAGCACACAGAATGCTAAGTTCTGGGAAACAAAGATAAATAAATCAGAGTCCTACTTTAGGAGTCCATAATCTACACGTCATGGGTCATAATCAGTGTGATTAAATAATGGAGTGGGGCATGTGGGCACAGTGTAGTTATTGATTACTTTGCCCAGGGGTACACATAGAGAAAGCTTAACCAAGGAAATGTCCTGATGGATTAAATTGAATAACACGTGAATGCACCGACCACACTTTCTGGCATATTAAGCCTGAATTGGTAGGCCGTGCTAGTCTGGTTTGTCTTCTGGGCTGTGTTTTCCATTCTTCCTGGGGATCAGTATCTTCTTGGGTCTTTACTTTTGCCACTCTGGTGCAAGTGTACTCACTTTCAGCAGATACCACAGCTTTCTTCTGTTTTGCAAAAGTGAAAGAGAGAGAAGGGCCCAAATGACCCAACTATTCCGAATGCAGTTCCCTAATTAACCACTGCTGTGGGTCCCTTCCTGCTTCTTGTTGATTTTGACCTTGGAGCTGCCATAGTCTACTCCTGTATCTGCTGTGGTCCTCTCTCTGTCTTATTTTAGGCTGTGGTTGTTTTCTTCTAGGTTGTTTGGTTTTTTGTTTTAAGATCTGATTTAATTTGCTTTCTCTCTTTCTAGGATTCCTATAAATATGTAGTCCACTGATAGCATTTCTTATTTTCCAGGGATGTTATAGCATTATTCTTTTATTGGAGGTAAAGGTATAATTTAGTATCTTTCTGTAATTCCATGTGACTTGTGCTAGAAAGAGGTATATATCTGAGCTCAGTCTGCCTTCATTGGTCCAGTCTCCCTGCTTATATACTTATATGTACTTATGTTGATTTTCCTTACATATCTTTAGAAGAAAAATTAGTCAAATGGATTATTAGTCCTTAGGATGTTTGTTCATAGTATTTCTGTGTTTACTTGTTTTACACATGCAATGAAAAGAATATATCACATTTAATTTCCATTCACTTGAGAATTCTCACTAATTTTATATTTAAGCATCTACACTGGTTATTCTCAAGACTCAAAGAGTAAAATGACATAAACCTGTCCTTAGAAAAGAGTTTCCAATTCATCTTCAAGTATTTCCTGTTTTGATTGAGTGATACAAATTAGATAACTTCGGGACATTTTACTTATCTTTCCAGGGACGTACTGATCAGAGGTGTCACATTCTTTAATGCCTCTGTTTCTTAAAATCTTCTTCCCTTTGGTGTTCTCACTTCCAGCTCACTGACTGTACCTTCTCAGGTTCCTGCACCAGACCTCTTTCTTCTGCCCATGTCTTATGTGTGAAGGTTCTAACCTTGGCCACCTTTTCTTCTTAGTCTGTGTTCATATTCCTGGGTTGCAGGGGGGAGATTATTCATTATTTAACAGTCACCAGTATGAGTGCTTCTTTGGACCCTAAATACAACCAATCCCAAATCTGCCTTTCAGCAAATCCAGCCTTTTATATCTCCTAAATGCCTCTGGACTCTTCTCTTCTTAGCTTTATTCCTACTCTTTATTGCCTTATAACCTCTCATTGGAACATTACAAGTAGCCTTATAACTGCCCTTACCTCCCTCCAGTTCCACCTTCTCACTCTTGTCGGGTGACTTACAAGTAAATAGGATCACATCACATCCCCTGTTCAGTACTATGTAGTTCATGGATTCCCCTACTGCTTACTTGTTAAGGTCCAGATTCCTTAGCAGGCATGCAACAGCTTTTATAATAGGAACCTGCCACTTGTTCAATATAATCTCCCAGACTCCCCTTCTTATGCTTTATATTCTAAAATCCTGAACTACTTACACCTGAACAAAATACACCATGCTGTTTCAATCCTCTTTTACATAAACTCTTCTTTTAGTTCAGAATTATTTTCTTTCCTTTCTCTGCTTATCTAAATTGCAAACTTTCATTAATTCATTTTGTAGAAGTCAATGGAGGCATCACCATCTCTCCTCCTCACCCCAATAATTAATTATTCACTTCCTCTTTTGTACTCCTTGACTAGGGCATTTTATACAGGTCTCTATTATAGGATTTATCATAAATCATGGAATTACAATATGAATCCCATAATAAAAGGGGCCATGTCTCCTTTATCATTATATTCCTAGTGCTGCGGTAAAGTGTCTGGCATATAATTAGCAACCAATACACATTTTATTTAATTTATTTTTTATATGGAATGCTTCATGAATTTGTGTGTCATCCTTGTGTGGGAGACATGCTAATCTTTGTATTTTTCTAACCAACATACATTTTAAAGCTTCTTTCTATTGTATCCTGTGTGAAAATGTTAGATACATACATATATATCTCTATCTATACCTATATCTGTATATATATGGGTGTATACATATATATTTGAAAAAATATTTTCTTGGGGCTCTTGGGTGGCTCAGTCTGTTAAGCGTCTGCCTTTGGCTTGGGTCATGATTGTAGGGTCCTGGGATGGAGACCCACATGGGGCTCCCTGCTCAGCGGAAAGCCTGCTTCTCTCCCTCTGCTGCTCCCCCTGCTTGTGTGCTTGCTCCCTCTCTCTGTCAAATAAATAAATAAAATCTTTAAAAAAAAAGAAAAAAATATTTTCTTATGAAAAAGCACATTTCCCACCCTCCATGCCTGTCAGCCCATGGACTTGTCAATGTGCTGATGGGCCAACTTCAGGGCCACATGGGGGCCAGTCTGTGATGTACTTTAAGGGGTTTCAGGAAGGGGCCTCCCCTGCCTGCACTTAACCCCATGGTTTGAGGGTCCTGGGAGCTGACATTTGTATCGCATTTGTGAAGCTCAGGTGTCTCAAGTCTGGGCCGTGCCAGGCAAGGAGAAAAATTAAAGAAGGTTTTTCCAGAAAAAAAAAAATAAATAAAAATAAAAGCACATTTGCCAAATCAGAATTTCTTTTTTTTCCCCCAAGGTCATTACAAAGTTCTTTTTTAAAAAAATATTTTTATTTTTTTAAAAGATTTTATTTATTCATGTGAGACACAGAGATACAGAGAGAGCATGAGCAGGGGGAGAGGCAGAGGGAGAGAGAGAAGAGGTTCCCCACTGAGCCAGGAACCTGATATGGGGCTTGATCCCAGGACCCTGGGATCATGACTTGAGCTGAAGGCAGACACCTAACCATCTGAGCCACCTAGGTGCCCCTTTTTTGTTTTTTGAAATTACATTTCAACTTTACTTTTTAAGATTTACCTAGTAGAGTGATGTTCTACATTTTGTTAATACAAATAACATATCCACATATGATATGTACATCTCATGAACTAGCAGGCTATCTGAACACCATTTACAACATTGTTTCTGAGAATTTCTATTGGAGACATAACTTGGAAATTTCTCATTGTAGAATATGTAATTCTTTTTTTCCTTAAGGATTATTTTAGAGAGAGATAGAGCATGCATGTGTGCAAGCAGGGGGAGGAGCAGAGGGAGAGGGAAAGAGAGAATCTCAAGCAGACTTCCCACTGAGTGTGGAGCCCAAAGTGGGGCTTGATCTCAGGACACTGAGATCATGATCTGAGCAGAAACCCAGAGTCAGACACTCAACTGACTGAGCCACCCAGGCGCCCCAGTAGAATGTGTAATTCTTTAACAATAATATTAATTATTCTTATTAATGTTGATTTCTAAGAAAATAAAAATGAACAAATTATTTTTCTCCTCTCTAATTAAAATATGAGCTGTCTTGATAGCCCTACTTGGGTACATCACTAACATCAAATCCTTGGTAGCTCTTCTAAAAAACTCATTTTTCAAGCTTGTTCATGCTGTCAAGAAATACTTTTGCATCTGTGAAAAATGGAAATAAAGAATATGATTTTCAAATATTTAGTAAAAAAACCTTAAAATTTTATTTATTTATTTATTTATTTTAGATTTTACTTAAATTCAAGTTGTTAACATATAGTGTATTATAGTTTCAGGGGTAGAATTTAATGATTCATCAGTTGCATGTAATACCCAGTGTTCATTACATCAAGTGCCCTCCTTAATGCCCATCACCCGTTACCCCATTCCCCCACCCACCTCCCCTCCAACAACCCTCAGTTTGTTCCCTATACTTAAGAGTATGTTATGGTTTGCCTCCCTCTCTGTTTTTATCTTATTTTATTTTTCCTTCCCTTCCCCATGTTCGTCTGTGTTGTTTTTTAAATTCCACATGTGAGTGAAATCATTTGGTATTTGTCTTTCTCTGATTTATTTCACTTAGCATAATACACTAGCTCCATCCATGTCATTGCAAATGACAAGATTTCATTCTTTTTGGTGGCCAAGTAATATTCCGTTATATATATATATATATATATATATATATATATATATATATATATATACATACACACACCACATCTTCTTTATCCATTCATCAGTTGATGGACATCTGGGCTCTTTCCATATTTTGGCTATTGTGGACATTGCTGCTATAAACATTGGGGTGCAGGTACCCCCTGGAATCACTATGTATCCTTTGGGTAAATACCTAGTGCAATTGCTGGGTCATAGGGTAGCTCTATTTTCAACTTTTTGAGGAACCTCCATACTGTTTTCCAGAGTGGCTGTACCAGTTTGCATTCCTACCAACAGTGCAATGGGGTCCCCCTTTCTCTGCATCCTCACCAACATCGGTTGTTTCCTGAGTTGTTAATGTTAGCCATTCTGACTAGTGTGAGGTGTTATCTATCTCATTGTGGTTTTGATTTGTATTTCCCTGATACCAAGTGATGTTGAACATTTTTTCATGTGTCTTTTAGCCATTTGTATGTCTTCTTTGGAGAAATGTCTGTTCGTGTATTCTGCACATTTCTTGATTGGATTATTTGTTCTTTGGGTGTTGAGATTGATAAATTCTTTGTAGATTTTGGATACTAGCCCTTTATCTGATATGTCATTTGCAAATGTCTTCTCCATTCTTATGTTTTGTTGATTATTTCCTTTGCTGTGCAAAAGCTTTTTATCTTGATGAAGTCCCAATAGTTCATTTTTGCTTTTGTTTCTCTTGCTTCTGGAGACATGTCTAGTAAGAAGTTGCTGTGACCAAGGTCAAAGAGGTTGCTGCCTGTGTTCTCCTCTAGGATTTTGATGGATCCCTGTCTCGCATTTAGATTTTTCATCCATTTGAATTTATTTTTTTGTATGGTGTAAGAAAGTTGTCCAGTTTCGTTCTTCTGCATGTGGCTGTCTAATTTTCCCAATGCCATTTGTGGAAGAGACTGTCTTTTTTCCATTGTATATTCTTTCCTGTCATATAGCTGAGGGTCCAT
Organism: Zalophus californianus; assembly: GCF_009762305.2. NCBI lineage: Eukaryota > Metazoa > Chordata > Mammalia > Carnivora > Otariidae > Zalophus > Zalophus californianus. The sequence continues at coordinate 34,137,221 of NC_045609.1, read as the reverse complement.
TTCTGGGTTCTCTATTCTGTTCCATTGATCTATGTGTCTGTTTTTGTGTCTTCTTTGGAGAAATGTCTGTTCGTGTATTCTGCACATTTCTTGATTGGATTATTTGTTCTTTGGGTGTTGAGATTGATAAATTCTTTGTAGATTTTGGATACTAGCCCTTTATCTGATATGTCATTTGCAAATGTCTTCTCCATTCTTATGTTTTGTTGATTATTTCCTTTGCTGTGCAAAAGCTTTTTATCTTGATGAAGTCCCAATAGTTCATTTTTGCTTTTGTTTCTCTTGCTTCTGGAGACATGTCTAGTAAGAAGTTGCTGTGACCAAGGTCAAAGAGGTTGCTGCCTGTGTTCTCCTCTAGGATTTTGATGGATCCCTGTCTCGCATTTAGATTTTTCATCCATTTGAATTTATTTTTTTGTATGGTGTAAGAAAGTTGTCCAGTTTCGTTCTTCTGCATGTGGCTGTCTAATTTTCCCAATGCCATTTGTGGAAGAGACTGTCTTTTTTCCATTGTATATTCTTTCCTGTCATATAGCTGAGGGTCCATTTCTGGGTTCTCTATTCTGTTCCATTGATCTATGTGTCTGTTTTTGTGCCAGTGCCATACTGTCTTGATGATTACAGCTTTATAATACAGCTTTGATGTCCAGAACTCTGATGTGTCCAGCTTTGGTTTTCCTTTTCAACATTACTTTGGCTATTTGGGGTCTTTCCTGGTTACGTACAAATTTTAGGATTGTTTTTTCCAACTCTGTGAATAATGCTGGTGTTATTTTGATAGGGATTGCATTGAATGTATAGATTGCTTTGGGTAGTATAGACATTTTAACAATATTTGTTCTTCCAATCCATGAGCATGGAATGTTTTTCCATTTCTTTGTGCCTTCCTCAATTTCTTTCAAAAGCACTCTATAGTTTTCAGATTACAGATCTTTTACCTCTTTGATTAGGTTTATTCCTAGGTATCTTATAGTTTTTGGTGCAATTGTAAATGGGATTGATTCTTTGATTTCTCTTTCTGCTGCTTCATTATTGGTGTATAGAAATGCAATAGACTTCTGTGTACTGATTTTATATCCTGTGAGTTTTGAATTCCTGTATCAATTCTAGCAATTTTTTGGTGGAGTCTAATTTTAAAAAAGTACTACATTTAAATTACAAAGATAGTCACAGAATATAAACTGGCAAGAAAAGCAACCCAATGTCACTCATGTGAAACTACTATTAACATTTCAGTATAGGACCTTCCAATTCCTCTTCTATATGTGTTTGTATACATATGTGACCTCAGTATGGTAGAGGGGAAAGGCCTCTAGCTTAGGAATAAGATTCTCATCTCAGCTATAGTTCTAACTCATGAGCCTTAGAGAAAGTTATTTGAATCCTCTATATGGAAATAGTTAAATTTGACCTTCTTACCTTGAACAGTGATATGAGATTCAAATAAGATAATGAAAAAAAGGGGGAGGTGGGAAGGCCTCTGGCATTTTCAAAATGCTGCATAATTTTATTCTTTTCCAGCAGTGCAGTCTTGAAGTTAAAGTATTTGTGGCAGAACCCTTATTGACCACAGCACAAATCTTAGGAGGCAATCTACTGAAAGTCACATTGGAGGCTGCCTACTCTGTGCCTGAATCTTTCATTCCAGTAGGGCCTATGCAGAACTACATGGTTGGTATGCAAGTTCCATCAGTTGGAGAGGTAAAGCCCTACAACCAGATATTTATATAGATCTAAACACTCATATGGTCATCTCTTCCTCACCTGCTAAGATTTCATTCAAAGCAAGCTCTCTATTAATGGCTGAGATTTTTTTTAGGTTTAAAAAAAATAAAGTTTACTTCTGTTTTATATGTAGATATCTATAGTTTACATATACATAATAGTATATATTACATATAATTTATGTCAATAAATACATATTTATGGTGGAAAATATGTAAAACATTTTAAAATTGACTATTTTTAATGTGTTTCTATATATTTTGTGTGTATATTTTGTGGATTTGTACAGTGTGCTTAATTATATAAAACTTTCTCTTAATTTCAGTTATTTTCTTAGCCCAATTTTTTTTTTTAAGATTTATTTATTTATTTTGAGGCGGGAAGAGAGAGTGCAGGTGCATAGGGCAGAAGGGCAGAGGGGCAGAGGGAAATGGGAGAGGGAATTTCAAGCAGCGTCCCTGCTGACTGCAGAGCCTGACGCACATCGCTGGATCCCATGACCCTGAGATCATGACCTGAGCCAAAATCAAGAGTCAGGTGCTCAACTGAGCCACCCAGGCGCCCCTCTTAGTCAACATTTCTATGGAATGATTGTGTTGGATTTTTTGAGGCTCTTGATAGAGATTTCCAAATTGCTTGCTAAAAAGGTATAATTAGTTAATACTGCCATCTGTTTTATTGCCATCTACATTTCAGTAGGAACCTTCCAATTCCTCTTCATCATTTACATTCCCACCAGCAGTATAAAGGGTTCCAATTTCTCCATATCCTCATCCATATTTATTATTTTTTTGTTTTGTAATAATACCCATTCTAATAGGTGTGAAGTGGCATTTTCTTGTGTTTTAGAGTTGTATTTCCCTAATGACTGATGACGTTGAACATCTTTTCCATGCTTATATTGCCATTTGTATATATATATATATATATTTTTTTTTAAGATTTTATTTATTTGACAGAGAGAGACACAGCGAGAGAGGGAACACAAGCAGGGGGAGTGGGAGAGGGAGAAGCAGGCTTTCTGTGGAGCAGGGACCCCGATGTGGGGCTCAATCCCAGAACCCTGGGATCATGACCTGAGCCAAAGCAGATGCTTAACGACTGAGCCACCCAGGTGTCCCCATTTGTATATTTTCTTTTAGGGAAATGTTTATTCAAGTTCTTTGCCCAGTTTTGAATCAGGTTGTTTTTTGTTGTTGAGTTTTAAGAGTAGTTTATAGATTCTAGCTATTAATCCCTTATCAGATATGTGATTTGCAAATATTTTCTCCCATTTTTTACTTTGTTGTTAGTATATTTTGCTGCACAAAATTTTTTAATTTTAATGAAGTCCAATTTATCTATTTCTTTCTTTTGTGTCTGTGTCATTGGTGTCATAACCAAGAAATCATTGCTTAATTCAATGCCATGAAGTTTTCCCCCTGAGTTTTCTTCTAAGAGTTTTATAATATTAGTTCTTATGTTTAGGCCTTTGATTCATTTTGAGTTAATTTTTGTATGTGGTTTAAGGTAAGGGTACAGCTTGATTTTTTTGCATGTGGATAATTAGTTGTCTGCATCATTTATTGAAAAGATTGTCCAGGGTGCCTGGGTGGCTCAGTTGGTTAAGTGTCTGCCTTCGGCTCAGGTCATGATCCCAGCATCCTGGGATTGAGCCCCACATTGGGCTCCTTGCTCAGTGGGGAGCCTGCTTCTCCCTCTTCCTCTGCCCGCCACTCCACCTGCTTGTGCTTTCTCTCTCTCTCTTTCTCTGTCAAATAAATAAATAAAATCTTAAAAAAAAGAAAGAAAGAAAAGACTGTCCTTTCTCCATTGAGTGGTCTTGGCATCCTTTATTTTGACAATTTTTGCCACTATTCTTGTTTTTATGGAGGAGCAGCTTTTCAGTGGTCTTTACTCTGCCATTCCAGAAATGCCTCTCCTTCACAAAAGTTTTTTAGCTAACCCAAACAACTAGAATTGTTGAATTATAGGGTATGACAATTTTAAATTTACTGGAGACTGCAAAATGGCTTTCCATAGTTATACCAATTTATATTTCCATCAACTATGTATAAGAATACCATTCCCTTCACAATATTGCCAATGCTTGTTATTTTCAGACAGATTTTGCCAGTCTGTGGTTTAAAAATATATCTCATTGTTTTAATGTTCATTGGAATTATTAAGGATATCCAACACGTTGTTATTTAAATGGTGGATTATCTAATTTCCCTTTCTATAATTTGCCTATTTATATCTTTATCAATTTTCTATTGCAAGTATATTTTAGATAAATTATAAGTAGGAAAGTGCCTATATTGTTAGCCCTTTGTCAGATTTAAGTTTGTTTTTAAAAAGGTAATTTTTAAAAAGGTATATCATAACTCTCATATAGATATAAAATAACAAAAAGGATTTAAACCAAAAAGAGTTCAAAGGAGAATCTGAAGAAATAACCCATATATAAGCAATCAGGAATGTTGAAATGAATTTGCCAATAATTCTAAACTCATCATCAGCCACATGGCAATAATCAGTTATATCTCCACTGAACAAAATATATTTGCATATCTATGGACAAGAATATTTTGCATTATTATCAATTAAAAATTATAAAATAGCACAAAGACAATGAAGGGCACAGGCTCCTCTGTAGAATCAGATAATCACAGAAAGAAAGGTCTGTTAGACAACACCCAACATTACATTGAAGATACTTCAGTAATCTTTTTTGTTCATTTTGAAGTCTTTTACAAAATTTCCTGATGTATGATATTCTGTAGAAAGACTATCCCATTTTGTTCAAGAATGGAACTCTAAAGCTTGGAGGGGAAAGAGAACCGGTTCCCAGGCCCAAAAAATGGCCAATTGCCAACATTCTGGCTCCAGGAGCTAATAACATTCCTGATGCTTTCATCATTGGTGGGCCCTATGAGGAAGAAGAAGGAGAACTCAACCGCCCCGAGGTGAGAGAATTATGAAGTTTTTTGGTGATAAACTAAATGCATAGACAGATGCTAAAACACTTTTTAAATGTTTTTATATTTATATTATATATTTATTAACATAATGTAATTAATATTAATGTATTATATATAATATATAAAATATATTTCTATATATTTGTTACTTGTTAAAATAAAATAATTATCTAATTCTGATGAAAATGTCTCCTGACTTCTTAAGTTCAACAAACAAAATAATTTATTAAATTCCAATTTACTCTTTATTTAAATTTATTTATTTATTCATTTTTAAAAGATTTTATTTATTTGATAGAGAGAGAGGGAGGGAGAGCACGAGCAGGGCGGGGGGAGGAGCAGAGGGAGAGGGAGAAGCAGACTCCCCACTGAGCAGGGAGCCCTACTCTGGGCTGGATCCCAGGACACTGGGATCATGACCTGAGCCAAAGGCAGACGCTTAACCAGCTGAGCCACCCGGGTGCCACAGATTTATCTATTTTTGAGTAGGTAATAATATGGTCATAGGTCATGCATATAAAAGCAAATATATATACTCAAAGGAAAAAAGGAAGACTCACAAACAAAAACATTTGGAAGAGTGAAGTTTCCTTGCAAAGAATGCAAAGGAGTAAGATTTCAGAAGGACTGACTCAGAAACATTAGCATAGCAAAAGTCAGGGATAAAACTGTTTTCCTTTAGGAAGGTTAGATTTATAGGAAGTATTCAAAAATCCTGTTATTTTCAGACTAGAACCCATCAGGAAGACACTATTTTTTTTTATCTCAGCGTGTAAAGTGTTTATTGTTTATTTTATTTTTAAATGATTATTTGTTTTTAACTGAGTAAATAAAGTGCTTAATCATATTGAAAGCAGGGGAAAATGTCAGTTTTGCTTTATATACACACATATATACATACATGTATTCTTTCCCTATTGGTTGTTTGTGTTTTTACTGAAAGGGTGGCATACTCACTGTTTTACAACTTGCTTTTTAGTGTACTTTGGTGATTTTTCCGCACTGCTACCTAGAGAACGTTCCTACTCTTTTTCTTTCTCTGCACTTGCTGTATGACATGACACTGCATATGGACACACTTAAATCACTTGACCAGTCTCCTGCTGGTGGACGTTCAGGTTGTTGGAATTGTCCTTTCCTTTTTATTCCTCTCTTCCTCCTTCCTTTTCTCTTTCCTCCTTCCTTCCTTTCCTCATTCTTCATTTCTTCTCTCGTTCTTTCTTTCTACATCCTATACTTGTCAAGAGCAGAGAAAATGCTGCAAGCACACTTGCAAATGTTTCTTGAATGAGTTAATAATTATTAGCAGAAACATTCAAAAAAATAGTTTCTAGAATGAAAGTGGTTGGATTATGTTAAGTATCTGACGAAATAGTTGAAATAAGTCAGGCAATATTTGGAAGACATTGTGTGGTGTCTTCTCTCATCATTGTGATTAGTGAAAATGCATCCTGTTCTTTGATTTATATTTTTGTTTAGATCAGGTATTTTATTTTACATATTTGGATTTTATATTACATTTTGTTTTTTTTTTCCTGTTTCAAGTTTTTATTTAAATTCTAGTTAGTTAACATACAGTGTAATATTAGTTTCAGGAGTATAATTTAGTTTAGTTTCATCACTTACATACAACACCCCGTGCTCATCACAACAAGAGTCCTTAATACCCATCACCCATCTAGCCCATCCCCTGCCCTCCTCCCCTCCAGCAACCCTCAGTTTGTTCTCTGTAGTTAAGAGTCCCTTATATTTTACTCCCCTCTCTTTTTTTTCTTTTCCCATATGTTCATCTGTTTTATTTCTTAAATTCCACATTTGAGTGAAATCATATAGTACTTGCTTTTTCTGACCTATTTCACTTAGCATAATACACTGTAACTCCATCCAAATCATTGCATATGGCAAGATTTCATTCTTTTTGATGGCTGAATAGTAATTCATTATATATATATATTTTTTAGTTTAGGTCATTGTTCTCAAGCCTGGTTGCTCATTTGAATCACCTGGAAAGCTTTTAAAACAATAACAATGGCCAAGCCCTAACTGAGATCAATTACATAAGAATTTACTTTCAAAGTATCACTGTCCAGGTAGTGATTTTTTTAAAAGCTCCCAGATAGGGACACCTGAGTGGCTCAATCAGTTAAGCGTCTGCCTTCAGCTCAGGTCATGATCCCGGGATCCTGGGATTGAGTCCCGCATCAGGCTCCCTGCTCAGTGGAAAGCCTGCTTCTCCCTCTGCCTGCCTCTCCCCCTGCTTGTGCTTGCTGTCTCTCTCTCTCTCTCTGACAAATAAGTAAATAAAATCTTTAAAACTAAATAAAGTAAATAAAAGCTCAGATAATTCTAATATGCATCCAGGGTTGAGAACCAGATGATTGAGGTTATATGAGTGAATATTTGGAACTTAGTACTGGATTGATGTAAGAATAAAAATAATTTATATTATGTATTTTATTAATAGTGAAGCACCCTAAAATTTAAGCTGTGGTAGTAGTTACAGTAGTAGTCATAGTAATAGTAGTAGTAGTAAAAGTGTTGTGATCAAATCCATTAAAAGAATGCCCCACAGAATGAGCAGGATGAAGCAACAGTACATTGAGAAAACAGAAGTTTCTTATTATTTTACAGGACAGGGAATTTAGGAACCAAGCAGAGTGCATAAAGAAAAGGATTATTTGGGACTTGGAAAGTCGCTGCTACCTTCATCCTCCTGCAGTGGTCAGGTAGGAAGAGGAAGGGACTATGTCTAACCACCAAAGACTATAGGTGGGAAGAAATACTTTTGTTAACTTTATCTATATTTGAGTTAAGGTGATCTGAGAATCTCTTTCACCATATTTGCTAATAACAGAGTCTTTTAGTGATGGTGGCTTAACCAAGGTAGATTCTGATTTCTTTTCATATAAAACAAGTCCAGAGAGGCTATGTATGGTAGCTCCAGTGTTATCAGGTATCCAGGCTCCATCTTTCTTTTTGCTCTACCTTTTTTAACATGTGCCTTCTATCCACAAGTTTGTCTCATGGTTCAAGATGGCTGTTGGAACTCCATCCTGCACGTTCACATTCCTCACAGAAAGTTGTAAGAGAGGGCAGTGTTTATGGATAAAAAAGGACACATGCTGGCTGTCTTAGCCCCCCTTATAAAGCCTTCCTAGAATCTGCAACCTCAGTTTATATCTCAATAGCCATCTCTAGATGCACAAGAAGCTGGGAATTATATTTTTGTTAGACACATTGTTACTCAGACTAAATCAGGAGTTAGATGCTAAAGAAGAACAGGGCACTTGGTATTGTTTGGGTAACTACCAGTCTCTGTTACCTGGGGGTTAGGAAGAGGATGCAAAACAGAGGATTATCAATATATGTATACTATATTGTATAACACATTAATATATGTATAATTTGAATTGTTACATGATTCATTATTTGCGTATAACACCCAGTGCTCATTGCAATTCGTGCCCTCCTTAATACCCACCACCAGGCTAGACTATTTTTAAGAACAATGTTAGAATTACAGAAAAATTGAGCAGATATTTCAGAAAATTCCTATGTACTTCTGGTTCTCCACATGACCGTGGTGTATAATATAAATACACATTCTTGGCTTTGACTTGCTGATATTTTGTTAAGGATACATTATTGCTATTATTACTTTGAACAGTTATCTATTTGATCAGTTAAAAATAAGAAAAACTTCATCTCTTTCTTTACATTTCCATCTCCCTATTACATTATCTGCAGGTTGTCTGCTTTTTCCATTAGAGTTCTTAACATATTAATCATAGTTATTTTAAATTCCCTATATGATCATTTCAAAATGTGTCATATCTGAGTCTAGTTCTTATGTTGTGTCTCTTTTGTATTTTTTTCTTGCCTTTTACTATTCCTTGTAATTTTTTTTGAAAGTTGGACATTATGTATTGGGTAATAAGAAGTGAGGTAATTAGGGTTTTTAGTGTGAAGTTTTCTGTTAATCTGGCTAGGAGCTGGGCTGTATTTAATGTTTGCTATATATGTAGGTGCTAGAAGGCTTCAGTTTCCTTTTTTGCTCTTCCCCTGTTGTGTTTGGGTTTGCCTAAGAACTTTTCTTAGGTAGGGTCTATGTTTTGCAGTCTCTCTGTTATAATCCACGTTATTGTACTGGAACCCTGTTGTTATGGTGGGAAGGTGTTGGGAAGGGGAAGTGTTTTATAATCCTTCGGTTAAATCTCAGTATTTTAATGGATTGACTCCCTGGGCTGTGACCTTCAGAAGTGTTTAACAACATTTTTTACTTATTATGTGAGACAGGAAGGCTAGACAGAGCTGGAGTTGTCTAATTGCCCTTCCCCTGGGTCAGATAAGGCTCTGGTAAAGTAGTTTCCCTTAAAGAGTAGGCTTTTTTTTTAGTACTTTTTCTTTTAAGATTTTTTTTATTCATTTGAGACACAGAGATAGAGAGAGAGAGAGAGAGAGCATGAGCAGGGAGAGGGACAGAGGGAGAGGGAGAGGGAGAAGCTCCTGCTGAGCCAGGAGCCCAATGGGGGGCTCGATCCCAGGACCCTGGGATCATGACCCGAGCTCAAGGCAGACAACATCTGAGCCACCCAGGTGCCCCAAGAGTAGGCTTTTGTTATGGATAACACTGCAGGCATGTTTCAAAATGGTTACTTTTCCCTTCTTTCTGCCTAAGAGGATTTTTCTCATATCTTCACCATGAATATTGGATGGGGCCCCTTGCTTTAAAACCAAAAAACTGTGGGGCTCTCGTAAGACTGGGCTTCCAGGAGCCTATAACTTTGGCTAATCCAGCCTCCAGCAATTGGTCAAAATTACCATTAAAGTGTTTCCACCAGTTACTGGCTCTGTTACTTTTTCCTACCTGTAAGCTGATCTCAGCCGTGATTCTCTATACTTGCGTGTATCTCCAAATTTCAGGGTGGTGATTGGCCCCACGAACTTAATTCTTAGATGGATCTAAGAAAGGTCATTGATTTTTCAGTTTGACCAGGTTTTTGTTGTTGTTGTTGTTGTTCTAAGATCAGGAGCAACAACTTCTAAACACGTTACGTGTCAGAGCTGACACTGTAAGTCCTACTTTATTTCCACAGAAATAAATATATTTTATACTATTTGCATACTTGTGTGATTATTTCTTTAGAATAAATCACTAGAAGTGGAATTTCTGGGTCAAAGATTATGACAATTTTAAGGCTTTTGCTTCATATTGCCGAAAAAAAATAAAGTATAGTTTGCCTCTGCTAGCAGTATAGTAGAATTCTTTTGGAATTTATAAATTTGGAAAGGTTTAAAAAACCCACCTACCTAATAAAAATATTTATATATGTGTGCCTATTCCGTTACTTTTTAAAAGAGTTATTCATTTTGAGAGAGAGGGAGAGAAATAGAGTGTGGGGGTGGGGGGGTAGGGGCAGAGGGAGTGGCAGAAGAGAGAGTCTCCCAAGCAGGCTCCACACTGAGCCCTGAGCCCCATGCGGGGCTCGTTTGTGCAGGGATCCATCCCAGAAGCCCAAGATCAGGACCTGAGCCAAAACCGAGAGTTGGTTGCCTAGCTGACTTCACCACCCAGGCACCCCTCCATTACTTTTCAAAGGAGAGGAATACTTCCTTTTAAATTACACTAACCTCATTTTTGTATATAATGTTAATGGACTGATTTTTGATTTGCAGTTTTCAGAAGCGAATTGCTGATTGTCGATTTTGGCCTGTAGAGATCACAAGAGTTCCTCTGGCTACTGCACCCAAAGGGAAAGCTGCAAAATTTGATAAGGTTAATTTGTTTGCTTAAAAATATTTATATAAGAAATGTCTGGTTAGACCCAACCTTTTATTTTTTTATTTTTTTAAAAGATTTTATTTATTTATTTGACAGAGAGAGACACAGCAAGAGAGGGAACACAAGCAGGGGTAGCAGGAGAGGGAGAAGCAGGCTTCCTGCAGAGCAGGGAGCCCGATGCGGCGCTCAATCCCAGACCTGAGCCAAAGGAAGACGCTTAACGACCGAGCTACCCAGGCGCCCCTAGACCCAACCTTTTATTCTGCTTCTAATTCTGATACCATCGGAGTGTGTGAACTGATGTGGCTGCTCTCTAGAGTGACCAACTTAACCTGATTTGCCAAGTAGTTTTCTGGTGTTAGCACTGAAAATCTCACCTCCCAGGAAACTCTCCTGTCCCTGACAAATCAGGATAACTGGTCACCCTAGCTCCCCATTGTCCACTAAAAATCATTTAGACTTTATTCCCAGATATCCTATTTCCCTTTAGCTCTTTATTATAGTTTTACCGTCATAAAACCACACAAAATAGCCGTCTTTATAGGACACAGTAGTTAAATATTGGCGATATGGTTCAACCTAATGCATTTTCCTGAATTTCTTTTAGACATCCTACTTATAATGTTTTAGCCTGCTAATTAGAGTAATAGAATTCATTGATGTACATTATTCTGAAAAGATCTAGTTTTCTGAGCTTAGAACATGTTCTCTATTATTTTATTTGTGCATGTCTGGTCTTTTCTGCTTGTTCATAAATTCTTTGAGGGTAGGAATCCTGTCATAGACTGCTTTGTATCCTCCACAGCACCTAGCATGATTCATGGTATACAACAGATACTTAACAAGTACCTAAATTATTTTATTGACTTTTAAAATAGAGTTTTTTGCATAATAAAAATACTACTACTAGTAATCACTTCTCCCTTTGTAATATATAATGTACATTGGCTAACTTTCCTTAACAACACAATATTATTACATGAACATAGGACTTTCTAATCTAATTTCTAATTATTATATGTGAAATAAAAAGATTATTTTTAATCTTGTGGGGATTAAATGTATTTTCTTTTGCTAAATTGATTTTTCCCTATTAAAGTTTTCTATGGCAGACCATACATCCATTAAAAATTATGTTCTTATATTAATTAACATGTTACTCATCTTTGTAATGGGAGTTCAGATGAAATTAGAGATGGCAAATACATGATGGGAGACTATCATTCATTCTTGTCATCCATGGCAGATATTACTGATTAATCAAAACATTCTTTCTTTCTGAACTCAGGTAAGGATACAGAATCTTTCTCAATATAGTACTCTGAAACAAATCCACCAACTTATTAGAATTTAGGCATAAGTTAAACTCTATTTGTCATCACTGGTCTGGAGGATTTGTAAGGTCCCTTTCATTCATAAAAATCTGTAAATTAAAGCTAAGAGTCACAGCTTCTGATTCCTTTCCATTGTTTTTTTGTTTTGTTTTGTTTTTTGTTTTACAAAGCTTCACTTTTTCCTTAGATCTACATGGTGAAATTGACTTTTTGGTTGAATACATATATTATCAATTAATTTGAGTGTGTGTTGATCTAACTACTGTCTTTACTATTCATTAACACTGCTTATATGCATTATTTAAGTGATCATGGTATTATTAAACCCATTTTGAATATAAAGAAATGTAGATCCAAAATATCTATGTAACTGACCCAAAGCCAAAGTTAAGTAGCATAGCTAGTTCCTAAAGCCAGGTCTTTGAGTGACTAAGTCAGAGCTCCATACCTTATGCTACATTGCTCTATAGCACTAACAGCTCTCTGGTTTTAATCCTTTAGGCTGATGATGAAAGCCAGCTTTCATTTCATGGTGTGGCTTATGTTAATATGGTCCCATTGCTGTATCCAGGTGTGAAGAGAATTCGGGGAGCTTTTCATGTTTATCCTTACCTAGACAGGACAGTCTATGAAAAGGTAAGAAAAAATTATATAGAAGGTATTATCCTAATTTATTCTTTATGTATGTGTTTATTTACATCTTTAGCATATACATCTTTGCAATTGAAATTTGGAACCAGTTGGTATACTAGGATGTTAAATATAGCACCTTGCAGTCATTCTGTCATTGAACCTTAAAAACTTGAGGATAATAAAAAGTAAAAAACTGGAAACAACCTAAACCTCCATCAACAGGTGAACAGAAAAACAAATTTTGTTGTATATCTATGTAATGAAATACTACTCAGTAGTAAAAAAAGAATGAACTATTGATACATGCAACATGTATGAATCTCAAATGCATTATGCTAAATGAAAGAAGCCAGATAAAAGAGAGTACATAATGTATGATTCCATTAAATAGAATTCTAGGAAAATAGTCTGTAGTGACATAAAGCAGACCAGTGGCTGCTTGTGAACAGGAATAGAGCAAAGGATGGATTATAAAAGAATGTGAGGAAAGTATTAGGGATGAGGGAAATGTTGGTTATCTTGACTGTGGTAATGGTTTCACATGTGTATACATGTGTCAAAATTAATCAAATTGTATACTTTAAATATGTAGTTTATTATATTTCAGTTTTACTCAATAAAGTCAGATACACAATCTTTAGGAAATGAAAGAAGTCTATTGTGTTAAGTATGTAAAAACTTAAATCCATGAGCTGATTAATGAGCTACAATATGTCTCTTTCCATTTTCAGGTGTTAAAATGTTAAAATCATCTATCTTTTTACCTATCTATATGTCTACATATAAATAGAGAATATATATATATTTCCCCCAAGCAAAAAGTCAGTTTTACCATGTTGTTTCTTAGGAGAAAGTGAGTCTATAAAACATAACAATAATAAAAAAAATTACTCTTTCATCATTATTAAGACAGCTATTTTTCAATAATAGAGTCATGAAAGACCTATCATCTATTTACAAACCAACTGAGTAGTAAGTTCTTTCTATATAAGTATCCTTTAATAAAAAATCACACTTATAAGGATGTATCTTAAGGAAATAATTTGATAGGATCAAGAACTCCATATTCATAAAAACTTTTTGGGATCTATAATAGTAAAAACTAAAAACAAGTTTAAATGTCTAATAATAAAGGTTTAGTATATTATTATAAATAAAAATGATAAATTTGTGTCCATTAAATTGTTAATGTTTTATAGATAGTTAAATGGACAAAAAGAATGCCAAAATGTTACATATAGCATAGATCAAAATAAATTCCAAAAGAGTTTATTAAAATAGTTAAATGTGAAGCATATAAAAGTTGAAGTGGCTATTAATTAAAAGATACAAATTCCGGGAAGGCTTCCTAGGCTTGAAAGCAATGAAAGATATAAAAGATTTAGATTACCAAAAAGTGAATAGCTTCTATATGTAGAAGGAGCCATCATAAATAAAATTACAATGTAACCGAAAAACTGGGGGGAATATTTGGATACATATCTGAAAGATGACTCTTATTCCTAAAACATAAAGCACTTTATCAAACTAATAAGAAAAACACACCAATTTTTTTAAAGGGCAAAGTACATGAAATAGATCAAAAAGAAGAAATGCCAATGGCGAATAAATAAAAGAAGAAATGTTTGGCCTTATCTATAATCAAAAAATTGCAAATTAAAATAATAAAATATCATTTTACCTGTAAAATTAGACAATTCTTTAAAATATGATAATGGGGGTGCCTGGGTGGCTCAGTCCTTAAGCATCTGCCTTCGGCTCAGGTCACGATCCCGGGGTCCTGGGATCGAGCCACGCATCGGGCTCCCTGCTCAGAGGGGAGCCTGCTTCTCCCTCTCCCTCTCCCACTCCACCCACTTGTGTTCCCTCTCTCGCTGTGTCTCTCTCTGTCAAATAAATAAATAAAACCTTTAAAAAATATATGATAATGCCCACTGGTGGCAAAGGTGTAGTAAAACAACAGCTCTCATTCACTGCTAGAAGTGTAAATTAGTACAAACTGCAAAAAAAAAAAAAAATTGTCAGCATGTATTAAGAAGCTTAGAGTACTTAAATCTTTTCCCATAGTATTCCTACTTCTAGGAATCTATTTCAAGGGAAAAGGTAGAATTGTATCCAGATTTTACTACATGAAGATATTCTTAGGAACCTGAGGGAAACAGTATATCATAATTGAAAGGTTATAGGCCTTGATGTCAGTCAGCCTCTAGTTTGAATTCTGGAACTGCCATTCACTAGCTGGGTGACTTCAGGCAAGTGACTAAGTTTCTCTCAACTTCAGTTTGCTTGTCAGTAAAATTAAGACAATGCTCATTTCCTAGAGTTGTTTTACATATTAAATGAGGTAAGATATGTAAAGCACTAGGGGTATAGTTGACACACAGACATCTTTATCTATTACTTTTATTATATCCATATGGTTGGAGAATATTGTGCATATATTAAAAATTATCCTTATGAAAAATTTAAAAACATGAGAGGATGTATGTGATAGTCTATTAAATAAAAAATCAGGATATAAAATTATATTCAATGTGATCACAACTTTTTAAAAATATATAATCATAATTTTAAATATATATGGAAAATATTAGAGAGGAAATCTTTTTGTCTATGTCTGAGTGAGGAACCTGTCAAATTTTCTATCCACTCACCCCCAAAAGCAACTATAAAGCTGGACAAATTGACAAAAAATCATTTCAGCACTCTGGAAATTGAGCAAAGGCATCAACAAAATGAGAAGTATTAATGCATGAAAAACTATGAAGTTTGTGGAATTCTTGCTTAGGGGTGCTTCTAAAACTTACCTAAGATCTTCCCTATTCCACTCCTTTGGCCTAATCAGTGCAGTGATTCTGCTGCCATAGAAGCTTCACACAATTTGGAGCAGTGGGTTGAGGACCTATGCCCAGTGATGTTGTTGGTTGAAATGGATATCTTGTGGAGAGCAACCAACATAATTGTAATCAGAGTCCCAGGAGAAAAGAAAGAGAGTAAGAGACAGAAATGATACATGAAGAAATAATGTCTGGAAATGACCCATTTTTTTTATTAACATACAATGTATTATTTTTTTCTGGGGTACAGGTCTGTGATTCATCAGTCTTACACAATTCACAGCACTCACCATAGCACATACCCTCTCTAGTGTCCATCACCCAGCCACCCTATCCCTCCCACCCCCCACCACTCCAGCAACCCTCAGTTTGTTTCCTGAGATTAAGAGTCTCTGATGGTTTGTCTCCCTCTCTGGTTTCGTCTTGTTTCATTTTCCCCTCCCTTCCCTTATGATCCTCTGTCTTGTTTCTCAAATTCCTCATATCAGTGAGATCATATGATAATTGTCTTTCTCTGATTGACTTATTTCGCTTAGCATAATACCCTCTAGTTCCATCCACGTCATTGCAAATGGCAAGATTTCTTTTTTTTTTTTTTGATGGTGCATAATATTCCATTGTGTATATATATATATATATATATATATATATATATATATATATATACCACATCTTCTTTATCCATTCATCTGTTAATGGACATCTAGGCTCTTTCCATAGTTTGGCTATTGTGGACAGTGCTGCCATAAACATTGGGGTGCAGGTGCCCCTTCAGATCACTACATTTGTATGTTTGGGGTAAATACCCAGTAGCACAATTGCTTGGTCGTAGGGTAGGTCTATTTTCAACTTTTTGAGGAACCTCCATACTTTTTCCCGAGTGGCTGCACCAGCTTGCATTCCCACCAAGAGTGTAAGAGGGTTCCCCTTTCTCCGCATCCTTGTCAAAATCTGTTGTTTCCTGACTTGTTAATTTTAGCCATTCTGATGGGTGTGAGGTGGTATCTCAGTGAGGTTTTGATTCGTATTTCCCTGATGCTGAGTGATGTTGAGCACTTTTTCATGTGTCTGTTGGCCATTTGGATGTCTTCTTTGCAGAAATGTCTGTTCATGTCTTCTGCCTGTTTCTTGATTGGATTGTTGGTTCTCTGGGTGTTGAGTTTGATAAGTTCTTTATAGATTTTGGATACTAGCCCTTTATCTGATATGTCATTTGCAAATATCTTCTCCCATTCTGTCGGTTGTCTCTTGGTTTTGTTGACTGTTTCCTTTGCTGTGCAAAAGCTTTTTATCTTGATGAAGTCCCAATAGTTCATTTTTGCCCTTGCTTCCCTTGCCTTTGGCAATGTTTCTAGGAAGAAGTTGCTGTGGCTGAGGTCGAAGAGGTTGCTGCCTGTGTTCTCCTTTAGGATTTTGATGGATTTCTGTCTCACATTTAGGTCTTTCATCCGTTTTGAGTCTATTTTTTGTGTGTGGTGTAAAGAAGTGGTCCAATTTCATTCTTCTGATTGTGGCTGTCCAATTTTACCACCACCATTTATTGAAGAGACTGTGTTTTTTCCATTGGATGTTCTTTCCTGCTTTGTCAAAGATGAGTTGACCATAGAGTTGAGGGTCCATTTCTGGGCTCTCTATTCTGTTCCATTGATCTATGTGTCTGTTTTTGTGCCAGTACCATACTGTCTTGATGATGACAGCTTTGTAATAGAGCTGGAAGTCCGGAATTGTGATGCCACCAGCTTTGCTTTTCTTTTTCAACATTCCTCTGGCTATTTGGGGTCTTTTCTGGTTCCACACAAATTTGAGGATTATTTGTTCCCTTTCTTTGAAAAAAGTTGATGGTATTTTGATAGGGATTGCATTAAATGTGTAGATTGCTCTGGGTAGCATTGACATTTTCACAATATTTGTTCTTCCAGTCCATGATCATGGAACGTTTTTCCATTTCTTTGTGTCTTCCTCAATTTCTTTCATGATATTCTATAGTTTTCTGAGTACAGATTCTTTGTCTCTTTGGTGAGATGTATTCCTAGGTATCTTATGGTATTGGGTGCAATTGTAAATGGGATTGACTCCTTAATTTCTCTTTCTTCTGTCTTGTTGTTAGTGTATAGGAATGCCACTGATTTCTGGGCATTGATTTTATATCCTGTCACTTTACTGAATTCCTGGATGAGTTCTAGCAGTTTTGGGGTGGAGTCTTTTGGGTTTTCCACATAAAGTATCATATCATCTGCAAAGAGTGAGAGTTTGACTTCTTCTTTGCTGATTCGGATGATTTTCATTTCTTTTTGTTGTCTGATTGCTGTGGCTAGGACTTCTAATACTATGTTGAATAGCAGTGGTGATAGTGGACATCCATGCTGTGTTCCTGACCTTAGGGGGAAAGCTCTCAATTTTTCCCCATTGGGAATAATATTCGCTGTGTGTTTTTCATAGATGGCTTTTATGATATTGAGGTATGTACCCTCTATCCCTATACTCTGAAGAGTTTTGATCAAGAAAGGATGCTGTACTTTGTCAAATGCTTTTTCTGCAACTATTGAGAGGATCATATGGTTCTTGTTCTTTCTTTTATTAATGTATTGTATCACATTGATTGATTTGCGGATGTTGAACCAACCTTGCAGCCCAGAAATAAATCCCACTTGGTTGTGGTGAATAATCCTTTTAATGTACTGTTGGATCCTATTGGCTAGTATTTTGGTGAGAATTTTTACATCCATGTTCATCAGGGATATTGGTCTGTAATTCTCCTTTTTGGTGGGGTCTTTGTCTGGTTTTGGGATCAAGGTAATGCTGGCCTCATAAAATGAGTTTGGAAGGTTTCCTTCCATTTCTATTTTTTTGGAACAGTTTCAGAAGAATAGGTATTAATTCTATAAAGGTTTGGTAGAATTCCCTTGGGAAGCCACCTGGCCCTGGGCTCTTGTTTGTTGGGAGATTTTTATTACTGCTTCAATTTCCTCACTGGTTATGGGTCTGTTCAGGTTTTCTATTTCTTCCTGGTTCAGTTTTGTAGTTATATGTCTCTAGGAATGCATCCATTTCTCCCAGATTGTCTAATTTGCTGCCTTATAGTTGCTCATAATATAGTCTTATAATTGTTTGTATTTCTTGGTGTTGGTTGTGATCTCTCCTCTTTCATTCATGATTTTGTTTATTTGGTCCTTTCTATTTTCTTTTTGTTAAGTCTGGCCAGGGGTTTATCAATCTTATTAATTCTTTCAAAGAACAAGCTCCTAGTTTCGTTGATCTGTTCTACTATTCTTTTGGTTTCTATTTCATTGATTTCTGCTCTGATCTTTATTATTTCTCTTCTCCTGATGGGTTTAGGCTTTATTTGCTGTTCTTTCTCCAGATCCTTTAGGTATAGGGTTAGGTTGTGTGTATGAGACCTTTCTTGTTTCTTGAGAAAGGCTTGTATTGCTATATACTTTCCTCTTAGGACAGCCTTTGCAGCATCCCAAGGATTTTGAACAGTTGTGTTTTCATTTTCATTTGTTTCCATGAATTTTTTGAATTCTTCTTTAATTTCCTGGTTGACCCATTCATTCTTTAGCCTCCATGTATTTGAGTTCTTTATTCTCCATCATTTGGTCTTCTAGATCACTAATTCTCTCTTCTGCCTCATTAATCTTAGCAGTTAGAGCCTCCATTTTTGATTGCATCTCATTAATAGCCTTTTGATTTTGACTTGGTTAGATTTTAGTTCTTTTATTTCTCCAGAAAGCGATTCTCTAGTAGCTTCTATGCTTTTTCAAGCCCAACTAGTATCTTTATAATCGTCATTCTGAACTCTAGTTCTGACATCTTTTAATGTCCGTATTGATTAGGTTGCTGGCAGTCGGTACTTCCTCTTGGTCTTTTTTTTTTTTTTTTTTTTTGAGGTGAGTTTTTCCATCTTGTCATTTTGTCCAGAGAGTAATAGATGAATGAGAGAACAAAATGCTAACAGGGTAACAACGACCCCAGAAAAATATACACTAAACACATCAGAAGAGACCCAAAACCAGGGGGAAAAGAAAGAAAGAAAAAAAAAAAGAATATGATCTGGCTGGTGAATAGAACAGAGCCACACACTAGATTTTGAGTGTTTTTTTTTTTTTGTCTGTTAAAAGAAACTGCCCCCCAAAATTTTAAAGAAAGAAAAACTTATATATATACCAAAATAAGGGTAAATATGATGAAGGGATGGAATATGACTGTAAAGATGAAAAATAAAAAAGATTTTAAAAAAGCAATTGATAAGATAAGTTGGTTGAAAGCAGAAAGAAGAAAAATTAAAAAAAAAAATAGAGAGAATGTGATCAGTTGGGAGACTAGAACAAAGCCATACACTGGATTTAGGGTATATTTTCGTCTGTTAGAAGAAACTGTATCCCAAAATTTTAAAGAAAGAAAAACTTATATATATATATAAAAATAAGGTTAAATACAATGAAGGGATAGAATTTGACTGTAAAAATGAAAACTAAAAAAGATTTTTTAAGGGGCACCTGGATGGCTTGGTCATTAAGCATCTGCATTCAGCTCAGGTCATGATCCCAGGGTCCTGGGATCGAGTCCCACATCAGACTCCCTGCTCAGCGGGAAGCCTGCTTCTCCCTCTCCCACTCCCCCTGCTTGTGTTCCCTCTCATGCTGTCTCTCTCTCTGTCAAATAAATAAAATCTTTTTAAAAAATTTTAAAAAGGAATTGATAAGATGTTGGTTGAAAAAAGAAAGAAGAAAAATTAAAAAAAAGAAATAGAAAAAGAAAAAAATAAAGAAAATTTTAAAAATTAACTTTGAAAGGCTAAATAATCATGGGGAAAAAGCCATGAATTCTATGTGCTGTATTCCCCTAGCACTGGAGTTTTACAGTTCTCATTAATCAGTAACTGGGTCTTGGCTGGATGTTCTTGCTGATCTTCTCGGGGAGGGGCCTGTTGCAGTGATTCTCTTTGCCCCAGGTGGAATTGCACTGCCCTTGTCAGGGGCCAGGCTAAGTAATCTGCTCAGGTTTGCTCTCGGTAGCTTTTGTTCCCT
The DNA here is from genome assembly GCF_009762305.2 of Zalophus californianus. Taxonomy (NCBI): domain Eukaryota; kingdom Metazoa; phylum Chordata; class Mammalia; order Carnivora; family Otariidae; genus Zalophus; species Zalophus californianus. The sequence goes on along the minus strand of NC_045609.1, from coordinate 34,116,917 downwards.
GAAAGTTTTCCATACAGCTTTGGAGGAGGAGAATGAAAATGGAGGCTTCCCAATCTCTGGCCCCAGAGAAGCCAAGAACTCAGGGCCCCACTCCTGAGTGAGCCCCCAGAGAAAAGCAGTCAGTTACTCCTGTCTCCCTGGTCTCCAGCCTCACTCTGAGCTCACCTGGCCTGTGACCAAACGTTTCTATCTCTGGCACCCAACCCCGTTTGTAGTCTCCAAACCCAGCAGATTCCTGCGGTGCACTCCCACGCCGCTCCTCCCCAGGGGAAGAAGGGAAGACTCCCTGGATCTGCCACCTGTTGGGTCCCTGCTCAAAGAGCAGTGGTCCGACTGTGCCACGAATCACGGTTTATGGCAACCCTGAGCTGCGAGCCCACTCCTTGGCTCCATCTTTGCAGCAGCTTCCCCGTTCCAAAACCTGGGAGCTCTGCCACACTCAGGCACCCCTGGTCTTTCTGTGACCCCGAGGGTCCTGAGACCACACTGTCCCAGTGAGGGTTCCACACCACCCCCCACCCCCTGCTTAGCCACTGGAGTGACGTCCCTCAGTGGAGCAGACTTCTAAAAGTTCCAATTTTGTGCTCCACTGTTCTATCACTTGCCGGTAGCCGGCTGACGGAGGGTCCCTCCCCCAACCCCCCACCCCCCTGGGGTCTGTATTCCCATATTATCACCTGAGATTCACTTCTCCACATGTCCTACCTTCCAGAAAGTTGTCACTTTTCTGTTCATAGAATTGCTACTATTCTTTTCTTCAAACCACTGTTTAGTTTGTAGGTGTTCAGAATGATTTGATAACTAGCTGAATTCCTGGGGCCAGATGAAATTTAGGTCTTCTGCTCCTCCACCATCTTGCTCCTCTCCTTCCAGGAAATGTCCCGTGTTTGATGAATACATTAATCTACATATCCAAGAAGTTCAGAGAATCCCCAGTAGGATAAGCATACAAAGATCTACAATATGGACATTGTAGTGAACTGTTAACAGACAAAGAGAAAAATTATGAATTCAACAGGAGAAAAACAACTCATTGGTTATAGGGGAGCACCAATGTAGTTAACAGCTGATTTTTCATCTGAAACAATGGAATCCAGAAGGCAGTGGAATAATATATTCAAAGTGCTGAATGAAAACTCTAGCAATCCAACCCCTCTGGAAAACAGTATGGATGTTCCTCAAACAGTTGAAATTAGAGCTACCATTCGATCCAGCAATTGCACTACTGGGTATTTACCACAAAGATACAAATGTAGGGACCCAAAGGGGTATGTGCACCTCAATGTTTATAGCAGCAATGTCCACAATAGCCAAACTGTGGAAAGAGCCAAGATGTCCATCGACAGATGAATGGATAAAGATGATGTGGTATATATACACAATGAAATATTATGCAGCCATCAAAAGGAATGAGATCTTGCCATTTGCAACAACGTGGATAGAACTGGAGGGTGTTATGCTGAGTGAAATAAGTCAATCAGAGAAAGACGTGTATCATATGACCTCACTGATATGAGGAATTCTTAATCTCAGGAAACAAACTGAGTGTTGCTGGAGTGGTTGGGGGTGGGAGGGATGGGGTGGCTGGGTGATAGACATTGGGGAGGGTATGTGCTACGATGAGCGCTGTGAATTGTGCAAGACTGTTGAATCACGATCTGTACTTCTGAAACAAATAATGCAACATATTTTAAGAAAAAAGAAAAAGAAGAAGATAGCAGGAGAGGAAGAATGAAGGGGAGTAAGTCAGAGGGGGAGACGAACCATGAGAGATGATGGACTCTGAAAAACAAACTGAGGGTTCTAGAGGGGAGGAGGGTAGGGGGATGGGTTAGCCTGGTGATGGGTATTAAAGAGGGCACATTCTGCATGGAGCACTGGGTGTTATGAACAAACAATGAATCATGGAACACGACATCAAAAACTAAAAAAAAAACTCTAGCAATCAAAAATGAAGGCGAAATAAAGACATCCCAGGATAAACAAATATTGAAAGAATTTGTTACTAACTAACTTGTCTTGGAAGAAACACTAAAGGAAGTTCTTCAGCTGGAAAGGATAGAGCACCAATTGCTAACATGAATCCACCAGAAGAAACAAAAAGCACTAAAAATGGTTAAATTTAAGTTAATATAAAAGATTTTAGAAATATATTTTTCACTTTTACTCTTAATTTCTTGGAAAGACATTATATAAAGCATTACTTATATTGGGTTTATAACATATATAGATTTAATTTATGTGATAATGATAGCATAAAGGAGGGAGGATAGTATGGAACTACAGTGCACTAAAGTTTCTACATTATATCAGAATTAAGTTAGTATCAATGTGATATAGATTGTGATTAGTTAGGATGTCTAAGAAAATCATGTGTGCGTGTACATATACATACACACAAATACATATGTGTATATAAATAAATATATATATATAAACAGAGGAATTAAATGGGAGCATCATAAATATTTAACATAAAAGAAGGCACTTAAAGGAAGAGCAGAGGAACAAAAAAGACAAGATATAGAAAGCAAATAGCAAAATGGCAAACATACATGTAAATACTTCAACAATAACTTTATATGTAAGTAGCATTAAACACCCCAATGAAAGGATAGAGATTACAAGACCAGATTTTTAAAAATCAAGATTCAATATAATTCTGTGTAAAAACACACTTAGATTCAGATACACATAAATTGTAGTAAAAAGATGGAAAAGATATACCATGCAAATGGAAAATGTAACAGCAGAGTGGCTATATTTATATCAGACAAAAGAGACTTCAAGGAAGTATTACTAACAACATAGAATGGCATGTCAGAATGATTAAAGAGTCAACTAATTAGGAAGATAGAATTTACAAAGTATTGTATATAATAAATATATACCTTATAAATGTATACATACCTAACAACAGAACCTCATAGTACTTGAAGCAAAATCCAACAGAACTGAAAGGAGAAATAGGTAATCTGAGGAACATTTAGAAATTTCAATATTCCGATCTCAATACTTGGTAGAAAAACTATACAGAAAATCTATGTTAAACACTAACTTAGCTTAACCCAGAAAATCATTTTTAGGAACTTACCCAAGAGAACTGAAAACCTGCATTTATACAAAGACATGTATGTGACTATTTATAGTATATCAGTGAAACTATCACTGTAATCAAGATAATGTAAATATCCATTACCTGCCCCCCCACCAAAGTTTTCTTGTCTCCCCTATTATCCTCTCATACCTCCCTCCACTCTTCCCCCTCTTTGTTTTTTGGTCTGGCTTCTTTCACTCAGCATAAATTGTATTTAGATTTTACCCATGTTGTTTAATTAAAAAATTGTTATGAGATTTTTTTCCCAGTCATTTACCTAAAGTTTCAATTTTCTCATACAAAGTTTTTAGTTTGAATTTTAAACCTGCCTTATTTTTCCAATTATACTTGATAAGCCAGTAGTAATTAGATAATATTTCTTATACAGAAATAATCTGAAATTGTGTATCAAAGATTAAAAGCTTTCTGGGAATAAGAGTTATGAAACACCAAAATCAGGCAAGGTTGAAAGGTTTCCTCATAATAATTTAAGATTTTATTTATTTGTCAGAGAGAGAGCACACAAGCAGGGGAAGCGGCAGGCAGAGGGAGAAGCAGGCTCCCCACTGAGCAAGGAGCCCAACATGGGACTCATTCCCAGGACCCTGGGATCATGACCTGAGCTGAAAGCAGATGCGTAGCGGTCTGAGCTACCCAGGAGTCCCACCTCATAATAATTTAAATAATAGGGTAGGCAGCTAACTTTCTATGACGGTTTTACCTGTTCAACAAGTATGGCAATCAATAAAGTTTTTCATTTCCCCTATCTCCCTCTGATTCTACAATGTTGAGATTATCTAGAAAACTGAATGATGTTAAAGAATAATATGTTTCTTTCAAATCTGTCCCATTTGCCTGTGATTCATTGCATTTTTTTGTTGTTTCTTTTCAGACCAAATGTTTATTTAGCTTGTTCCGGGATACTGGCCATCATTTGATTCAGAATAATAAAATAGGAGGAATTAATTCTCCATTGTCTAAACCTGTTGTTTCTAAGAACGTGAAAGAAGAGAAAACAGTCAAAGAAAAGGATATGGATGGAAGGCTTAGGCCTGGGGATTTGGTAGGTTGTTTAGAAGGTGATGATTTTGCTAGTTTTGTTACATTCCAGAGGCTTGCACTGATTTCTTATCTGGCAAATTGCATCAGTTTAGTTTGCATTTTGTTGCAACATAAAGATCATTGTTCCTAACATTGTGAACACCATGTAAGAATTCAGTTTTTGATGTGTGTTCATTTTCTTTCAGCAAGCACCTAGTATAAAATCTCAGAGCTCAGATACTCCTTTGGAAGTTGAATCCTCTCTAAGCCACAATCCAGAAGGACAGGTAACTATGCATAAACAGTTGGAAAATTGAGTATGATATTGTGAAAAATGCTCATTATCTTAGTTACTGTCCCATATTTGCCATGACTAGCTTATGACTTTGGGTAAATTTCTTTGTCTTGTTGAGACTCTCTAAAATGAGCAGGTAGTACCAAATTAACTTTAAGGTCCTTTCTAACATTACAAGTTTATGTCTTTTATTAATTCTCCTATATTATGCACTAGGAGGAATGCAAAGATTTATGATCTGCAGCATTTACTCATCTGCATTCAGGACACTCAGTAGTCTGGTGGGTGAAATAGATCGGTACATAACTAACCATAATACAGAATTTTGCTGAATGCTGTAATAGAGGTACAAATAAAAGGGCTGTGAGGGCTCAGAGAAGACAGATTAATCACTCCTAGGATGGGGCAGTCTCAGAAGGCTACATGGAAGAGGTGGCATCTGCACTAAGTAGTGAAAGATTAAGAGAACAATTTGCCAGATGAAGATGAGGGAGTAGGCATTTCAGGGCCGGGGAATAACTTGAGTCAAGGCACAAAGAAGGTAGCAGAATTTGGAGTATATCACTTAATTTAGTGTATGGAGTAGAGAAATGAAAAGAAAGGAGAGATTGTAGAAGGAGGTGAGAAAGGAGAGGCTGCACTGAGTTGTAGAAAGGCTTGTTGTTGAAAGCCTTGCTAAAAAGTTTGGCCTTCATTATATAGGTGATGAGGGACTCTTGAGCTTCATCTGGGAGACTCACATGAAAGGTTTTTAAGTTATGTGGAAATAAGACCTTATATGTATTTCAGGGCAGAACTCTTACAAGGATGTGAAAAAGAGAAAGAAATTGGGGAGGGGGCTTCAAATATCAGTTTATAGGTTTTTATTATAATACAGATGAGTGTTAGTGCCAGTTTGATTTAGAGAAGATGTTGTAGTAAAGAAAGAAACTTGAAGAGGCAATATCTGGAATTGGGAAGTTTGAGGGTGCTGAGGAAGAAAAGCTAAAGATAACTCAGGTTTCAAGCCTTACCTTCTAGAAGGATGACAAAATCATTAAGAGAAAAGTCAAAAGAGAGGTCAATATAAGGGAAATGATAAGTTCAATTTGGGACATGTTGTATTTAGGATGCTGGCAAAATTCTGGGTAGAAATGTCCATCAGGTTGCAGTTGGTAGATGGTGATGTGGATGCTGTGAGTGGGAATATCAGAATGTTATGTGAATATTTCCACAGGACTTGGAAGGTTTGGTGGCAGAAGGAATAGCATTCACTTAAAACAGTTCCAAGAAAAGCATGAACAAGTTAAACAGTGCTTCAGCTGAGATAAAAGTTTCCAAGAATAAAACTGAAAATGCTTTTCTGCAAGAGATAACCACTGTTACTATTTTCTTTCCAGTTATTTTTCTATATTAAAAATATTTTGACGGTCAGGATCATGCTATATACATATAGTTGTATATGCAGTTTTCTTACATGTAAATGTTTTCTTATGTTACTAAAATTTGTTCATAAATATCTGTTTTTAACGGAAAGAATAAATTAGAGAAAAATATCTTTACAGCAATATGTAGAAGCAGGGACATACATTGTGTTGGAGATTCAGCTGGACAGAGCCTTGGTTCCACAGCGAATGCCAGAGGAGCTAGCCAGAAGGTATGTAGAAATGGTTCTTATACTTGTTTTACAAACACATTTTAGGTATATATAAAAGGAATTCAGACTGTCCCCATAAATATAATTTTCCTAGGCTAACTAGCAGAAAGTTTTCCAGTTTTTTTCCTCAGATGAAATTTCTTTTGTTACTGTTGTTTTCTTATTACAAAAGCAGTATATGCTCATTATAAAAAAAATCAAGATTAGGAGAAAATTGATATCAGCAAGTATATAAAAACACTCAGATTTCTACTCACCCAGTGATAGCTACTTTAAAAAAACTGGTATTTATCCTTCTGGAATTATTGTAAAGTTTCTGTATTATACACATACACCACAAACATACACACCCATGTCACATATAAATAAATGTAATTTTTAAAAACGGTTTTTTTATTGTACCATAGTGCTTTGATTGTGTTTCTAGAAAATTGTCCATTTCATCTAGGTTATCCACTTTGTTGATATATAATTGTCCATGATATTCTCTTATTATTCTTTTTATCTCTATAAAATGGGGAGTAATGTTCCTGCAGAGCCAGACAGGAGGCTTGATTTCACCACCCTGAGATTATGACCTGAGCCAAAATCAAGAGTCAGACACTGAACAAACTGAACCACCCAGGTGCTACTGTCACAGATTACATTTTTATACATTTTTGTGCCCATTAGCAAAGATTTCTAACTACTATTTTATGCATTTACCTTCTAAAACAAGTAAACAGGAGTTACAAACCAAAAGTACAATAATAATGGCTTTCATATTTACCTTTACCAGTGTTCCTTATTTCTTCTGTTACCTTCCAGTTACTGACTAGTGTCCTTTCATTTCAGCCTGAAGGGCTCCCTTTAGCATTTCTTATAGATTAGATCTTACTAATAGACTCTTAATTTTTGTTTATTTTGTTAATTTTTTCTTCATTCTTGAAGGGTAATCTGCTGTATATAGAGTTTTTGGTTGGCATTTTTTTCTTCCAAAACTTTAAATATGTTACCCTAGTACTTCCTGGCCTCTATGGCTGGTGTTATTCTTATTGACATTATTGAAATTATCTGTTTATCTTATGTGACTAGTCACTCCTCTCACTGCTTTTTGAGTTTTTCTCTTGTCTTTGGCTTCTGACAATTTGAATACAACGCTCTTAGTATAGATCTCTTCAAGTTTGTTCTGCTTGGAAATTGTTATGCTTCTTGGATGTATAGATTCTTGCCTGTATTTTCCTTATCCCAGATATCTACACAACTTGCTTCCTCACTTCCCTGAGGTCTTTACTCAAATGTTACCATCTCAGTAAGTGTCTTGATGAAATGTGTTTCCCTACTTCACCACCTTAGTCCCCAACATAGTCTTTCTGCCTTCCTGCATTATTTTTCTCCATGGCACATATCACTAACATATTTATCTTAATTATTGTCTTTCTTTCCCCACTGGCATATAAGCTCCATGAAGGCAGGAATTTTTGTCCTAATTTGTTTAATGCTCTATCCCCAATACTTAGAAAAGTGCCTGATGGATGGTAGACACTCAGTATATATTTTGAATGAGTGAGTAAGTAACATTGTCTCTGGAGAGGAAATTGGTGACTGGACAACAAGATTGTCAACAAGCTCAATGACAAGGAGACAATTTAGTATATATTGTTTTATACCTCATAAGTTTTGAATCGTAGGATATATTACCTATTAAGATAAATAAAATTAAAATTAGAAACAATGAACAGAGGTATACAATTACATAAGACCTATTAAAGGAAAACTGAATTTGTGAATTTGATTGTAAACTTTAAGGCAGTACTATATACTTCAGCAGGAATCTGCAACTATAAGGAAGAAGAGCTAAGAATTTAATTTCCTCTAGTTTTTATAAGGTATCCTGAAAATGGAAGGTAGAAGTTTTGGCATAAGTAGGTTGACAGTAACAAAATATATTCTCTTAATCAGCACAACATCTGATATCATTATTGTAATTTAATGCAGTCATAAATTATGTGTATCAAGAGGACACTTTTTATCCTAGATGGAGAGGAAAGAAAAGCATTCACTTGCCTGTACCATTTAGATTTCCAAAGCTTCATTCTTTCAGAGACTCTACAGAGTGCACCTAAAATCATAACATCTGTTTCTTGCCAACTCTCAAGTCAAGCTGTCTTTTGAGTGCAATAGCAGTTTTAAAAAAATATGTAAGAGTAAAACCAGGGCTCAAATTAACGCAAAGTACAACTTCGCTACTTTTCGAGTAGCTGCTTCCTGGCTTCTTTCCTATCTAGTTCATAGCTGTATACTGTTGTATGGTTCACATCTAGGCTTTTACATGAGAGAATTGCAGTGCTCAAGTGTGAAACTCCAATACAGGCCCTTCGGAAGTAGGAATAAGAGAACATAAATCTGCAGATAATAAAATTTGTTTTTGTTTTTGTCATTTTTTCCTGGTACAGGGTCAAGGAAATGATTCCTCCAAGGCCGCCTCTTGCCCGTCGGACAGGAGGAGCTCAGAAGGCAAGTGCCAAAGCCAAGATGAAACTATAAGTAATAAGGTGTTGAGTGCACCTATTTGAAAATAAGGCATGGACTCTTCAGTATGTTTTCTAGAAGGGGTGAGAAATTGTAGCTTCTCATATTTCTCTTCCTGGTTCTGTTTGTGACCAGTGACATACAATGAATAGTGAATAGTATTTAATCCTTTGGCTGGTAGTCTCTGACCTGAAAAGTAAAGGGCAATTTTTACCTAAAACATTATGGAATATAAAACCCAATCCAGTTTCAGAGTTCCATTATATATCTTGATCTCTTCGAGGCCTCTTTACCAGACATTTTGTATTTTTCTAGGCGGTGAGTGACTACCACATGCAGATCAAGAATATATCTAGAGCTATTCTGGATGAGTATCATAGGATGTTTGGAAAACAGGTGGCCAAACTGGGGAGTGATATGGAGAGTGAAACTGTGGAGGAGCAGAAGTGCCTGCTCAACTATGAACTTAACTGCTCTGGAAAATACTTCGCTTTCAAAGAACAACTCAAGGTAAATATTCCTTTAATTGTTCAGTGGATTTTTATGAAGCATCTTCTCTACATTCCTAATTATTAGTTGTTCTCTGGTCATGTTCAGCTACGCTTCCACCATTCTTGCTGTTGGTGCTAAGAGTTATGTTCTGTCTCATGGAATATGAGAAGCTCCACTTGTGGAAAGCCTTGGAATGGTTAAGTATCCTTTCCAAGTGTGAGCTTTTAAGAAACTAAGTCTTTACTTGAGGCTAGGCCAGATTTTGAGCCAGGTTTCATGTTACTGTAGCAGGCAGAAACTCTGTGCCTGGTACTAATTCCATGACTAATCATCTGTCTTCCATTACCTTTCTATAGTCCACAGAATCACTAAGATTTGAGAAATATTTACTTAATAATAATTTCCTACATAATAATGATTAACATTTATTGAGTGTTTGCTGTACACCAGACAAATTTTTTAAAAATTTATTTGACAGAGAAAGACACAGCAAGAGAGGGAACACAAGCAGGGGGAGTGGGAGAGGGAGAAGCAGGCCTCCCACCGAGCAGGGAGCCCAACGTGGGGCTCGATCCCAGGACCCTGGGACCATGACCTGAGCCAAAGGCAGACGCTTAACAACTGAGCCACCCAGGCACCCCACCAGACAAATTTTTAAATGTTTTGTATTTTACTAATTTAATCCTAACAATAACCCTATGAGGTAGATATTCCTCATTTTACAGGTGGAGAAATGCAATATTAATTGGTTAAGTAATTTCCCTAAGGTCATAGAACTAGTAAAGGTTAAAGATGGGACTCAAATTCAGGCAGCCTTCTTGCTCCAGAATTTCACATTCTTAACTGCTACACCAGATTGCCTGTCTGTGCACATTTACTATGTGTCCTGTACTGTACTTAACAGATACAAAGAAAGCACATGGAAATAATAGGGTGAAAAACAACTGATGCTCATGGAGGTTAGGAGCTCTTCTCAGTAGGTGGCATAGTCACAACTTAGTTTGATTCCTGGTTCTACCATTACTAGCTGGATGGTCAAATAACTTTACCTCTCTGAGCTTTAATTTCTTTGTGTAACTATGAGCAATAATACTAATACTATCACATTATAAGAATTAAATAATATGATGCATGGAAAGTGCTTAGTACAAAACCTGGCAATAATTTTAGCTGGGGTGGGGGAGCTGTCATGGCTATAGCAATATGTTATTTGTACAGCAATTTAAGCTTCACCACCTACCTGTTATCTTTCTTTGGCTTCTCAATCATCTTCTAAAGTAAGATAGTAAGACCAGAATACACATCCATATAACAAATGAGGAAAATGAGGTAGTAACTTTAATTTTTGAGGTGGTACAGTGGCAGGATTAGAACTAGAATCCCATTCTCCAGACTATCAAATCAGGCCTTTTCCTCTTGTATCATGTGGTCACCATGAGAGATGTAATGCATAAACCTAGAGGTCTTCTTTAGCTCTATGGCTCTCTTCAAATGATATGAGTTCTGCATTGACCATACTAGAGATGATGTCAAGAAGAGAAGTCATGCAGAGTATGTTGATTGGTGGAAAATCAGAGACCTGACATTCTAGCAGTTACCAAGGGAGAAATCAATCACTTTCTGAAGTTCTGATGGGCCTTAGACCAGAAAGAAGCTCAAGGGAAACCTGTGTTGTCAGCATGGTGCTGGACTTTATAATCAAATGGATGATCTATGTCTCTTACAGCATGCCGTAGTAAAGATTGTGAGAGAGAAGTATTTGAAGACGACATCATTTGAAAGCCAGGAGGAACTGCAGACATTTATTAGTGAGCTCTATGTGTTCTTGGTGGATCAGATGCATGTGGCCTTAAACCAGGTAGGTGCTCAAGAACTAAGAGCCCTTACTCCTACGGAGAAAAGTAGGACATCAGGGTCTCTGAATGAGTCCTTCCTTCCTTGCTTCCTTTCTTCCTTCATTCAGCAAACATTTATGAGGTGTCTACTCTGTGCTAGGCACTGACAAAAGTGAATAAGAAACTGCCTAAATTATAAAACTAATTTTGGGGAGAACAAGAGAGAATAATTCAACTTCCTGGCATAATAACTTTCATAACTGTCATAAATGTGATGGATGAAAGAAATATATAAAATCAGCTAATTAAATTATAAAACAAAAATCATCTACTTATTCTGTGAATGTGTGCAATTCTCAGTTTGCTCTCCATGATTGGCAATCAAAACTAAGAAACATTATGAGCTTTCAGATATTATACCTGAATGACAATGACACTTCAAACATGTCTTTTCTTTTTTTTTTTTTTTCAGAGAGGTGGGTGAGTAGGGGCAGAGGGAGAGGAGGAGAGAAGAGACTCCCAAGCAGGCTCCCTGCGCATTGCGGAGCCCCACACAGGGCTCGATCTCACAACCCTGAGATCATGACCTGAGCCCAAATCAAGAGTCAGACGCTTAACCCACTGAGCCACCCAGATGCCCCTAAACAGGCCTTTTCTATTTGACTGATAGCCTGCTCTTCTCCCATTTGTCTGTTTCTATCTATATTTGCACAGCTTGCATCTTGTCTTCATTTGCTCATTTTTGAATGTATACAGTTGTGGTTTATTTGAAAACAATGACAAAAATCAAAGTCTTTTTGTCCCCTTGGTAGTCTCTAAGTAGCCATGCTTCCTCAAGCCCTCTATTCTATGTTTTTTTCCTTTACTGTTGTTTTCTTCTCTGTCACCATTACTTTTTCTTTCACCTTGTCCAGCCTTTCTGGAAGAGGAAGGTGAGGAGTATCTGATATCCTAGGATTAAGAAAACAATCCCACCTTGGGCACAGATGATTTGGATAAATTGCCTTGAGAATTGAGCATGAGATAGTATTTACTGTTGTGTTGTTTCCCAAGGAATCCCTGTCTAGTAGAGGAGAGAGACATCAAATACAAATAAGTGCAGTAGGGCTAGGTAAGTGCTGTGGTAGGGATGTGTCCATGGTAGAGTAGGTTAGGGGATGCCTAAAGAAAGAGTGATCAACTTCACCCTGAGACCTGTCAGGAAAGGATTCACAGAAGAGCTGTGTCTTGATCCTGAAGGCTAAAAAGTTCTCCAGATAGATGTTTCAGAGCATTTGAGTCATAGGGAACATCACAAAAGCTTGGAAGATTGGAAGTGTATGGCATATACAGAAACTGCATATAGTTTAGGAGCAGAGGTTGAAGTGGTTAAGGGACTTAGAAGTAGGAGGTGAAGCCAGGGATCAGTTCCAGGTAGGGGGATTGAGAATGTGGTTGGAAGCCTTATATGCCACACAAAGAAGTTTTGACTCTTTCCCTTATTAGCATTTGGAAGCAATAAATTTAATTATTTTATAAGGGGAATAATATGATCAGATCCACATTTTATGAAAAACACTCTGATAGCAGTATGTCAGGTGGGTTAGATGTGGTGAAACTGGTGGTGTTAACTGGTTATTATGTAGTAATAAAGGGGTCAAAGATTCTTAAGTTTAGGGCTCAGTGACTGGGTAGCTGGTAGAACCATTAACCAGGACAAGAAATACAACACAAGTGAATTTGGTAGGAGGCAGGTGATGTTGAAATCACTTTTGAACATTGGTTCTTATAAGGTTTTTCTCAAGAGAGAGATCTGAACTGTAGATGAGATTTGGGGAGCCATGAGTATATATAGGCATACCTTGGAGATATTGACAGTTTGGTTCCAGACCACCACAGTAAAGCAAATATCACAATAAAGCAAGTCAAATGAATTTTTTGGTTTCCCAGTGTATATAAAGTTTACACTATACTGTAGTCTATTATGTGTGCAATAGCATTATGTCTAGAAAAACAATGTACAAACCTAAGTTAAAAATATTGTATTGCTAAAAAATGCTAACCATCATTGAGATTTCAGTGAGTCCTAACCTCAGATCACAGATCACCATAACAAATATAATTAACAATGAAAAAGCTTGAATTACTGTGACAATTACCCAACTGTGACACAGAGACACAAAGTGAGCAAATGCTATTAGAAAATGGCACCGATAGACTTGCTTGACACAGAGTTACCACAAACCTTCAATTTGTAAAACAAAAAACAAAAAACAATATCTGTAAAGTGCAATAAAAGATGATATGCCTGTAGGTGCTAGTTAAACTATGGTCATAGATGAAGATGCTGAGAAAAACATGAGAGAGAAGTGAGCTGTCAGTGGAACCCTATCAAACACCAGCATTTAAGGGATGGATGAGTAAAAGAATTAATAAAGGAGATAAGTGAATTGTTAAAAAGGCAGAAGAGCCAGAAGACAGTGGTATCACAGAAGCTAAGGGAAGAGAATTTTAAGAAGAAAAAGTAGTCAACAATGTCAAATATTCCTAGTAGTTCATGGGGAGGGGGAATTGGAACAAGGTGATCAAAAGATATAAACCTTGAGTTACAAGATAAACAAGTACTAGGGATGTAATGTATAGCATGATGACTAGAGTTAACACTGTTGTATGATATATGTGAAAGTTGTTAAGAGAGTAAATCCTAAGAGTTCTTATCACAAGAAAAAAATTTTTTTTCTTTTTATTGTGTCCATTTGAGATGATGCATACTAACTAAACTTATTGTGGTAATTATTTTACAATATATGTCTGTCAAACCATTATGCTGTATGACTTAGACTTACACAGTGATGGATGTCAATTATATCTCAATAAAACTGGGGGGAAAAACACAAAATTTGAAAAGTTTTCATTGAATCTGAAAATAAGGAGATTATTAACTTTTACATAGTAATATCAGTGAGCTAATGGAATGGATTCAAATTATAATGAATTATGGAGTAAATGAGTGATTAGGAAGCAGGTGAATATAAATTCAAGAAGTTGGAAGATGAAAGGAAGGAGGGGGAAGTAGAAGCTAGAAATTATAAAGATTTTCTTTTTAAGCTGGAGATGCCTTTAGCATGTCCATAGGTTTGGGAAAAGGAGTCAGCAGATGGGAAGAAATTGAAAATAGAAGGAAAGAGAATAATTGATGGCAATCCCAGGGTATATACAAGTGGGAAAGGATCAAGAACAGAGAAGGATGTGATGCTTCTTCCTCAGACTGAAAAGAAAGAGATACAATGGATGCAGAAATAAACTCTTCCAATGTGGGGTTCATAAGTTGAGGGATTTCTGGCCTAATGATCTCCATTTACTCTGTGAAGTGATGTCTTTTCTGACAGTGAAGAGAATAATGTTTGAATAAAAAGCCTGAAGAAAGAGAAGAAAATTTAGATACTGCATCATCGCATAATGGAATATGTTGTTGAACAAGGACAACTACATAGATTTTGGAGAGTATGAAAGGCCTTCGGCTAAGGCTGAATGCCAAAGAATCTGTGGCAGCTCAGATATTTCTTTATGTATGCAATTTTCCTCAGGACCTGTTAGCAGCTCTTGTCTAAGAATGAAGAAGTCAGATAGTAGGATTGTTTTAATTTGGGAGTCTTCAGACCAAGTGCAGGAGAAGGACAAGGATGCCTGGAACCTGAGTGTGCTGATGGGAGAGTAGTATGAGTGGGTGGTCATGAGGTCCAGGCTTACCCATTGGGAAAGGTAGGCATATTGGAAATGAAGGAAATGAAATCAGAGAGCAGTTTTCAGGGGATAAAGTGACAAAAAGACTGAAGGCTTGTAACGCAGATTCTGGGAGTGGGATATTAGAGGTAGAGTATTTCTGGTTTGGGCAATGAAGTGTGTTGCTGGACAGATTTGGAGGTCAAGATCATCAAAATTAAAAATAACAACAGAGGCATTAATCCATGATCAGGAGCTCTCTTTGGCCCATGTCAAATTTAGCTTTACTCTCTACATCCCTTAACAACTCTACTCGTTAATGTTACTGATAATTTTTTTACTTCTAATTAAAGAATTTAGGACAACCTTCCTTGGCAATAGCTTCTGATCCAGGAGATTACTTATTATACCAGAACTGCTTTCCTGAATGGGTACATAGGGTATAATATTTTTCTGGGTTTTCTCCTACCTTTCTGGCTATTTCTAAAATGTGTCCTTTTTGGGATTTGCTTACATATCTCGCTAAAAGTACAGAAACAACTTCCAAAGCTTCACCCTTAATCTCCTGGGTTTTTTTGATGTTTGAAGACTCTCGCTAGTGCTTGCTAACCTTCTTCATGTCATGGCACCTAAAAATGATAATATTTGTCCCATACACTAGAGAAAATATAGGAAGTTGTTTGAGGTAGAAGGAGGCTTACTTAGAGATTTTGACTTCCCTGAAGGTTGAGGAGAACAGTTCTGCTCAAATTAATTTTTACTTACTTCTGTGAGCTTAGATTGTTGGTATTCAGATACCTGAACTTCTCTTTCTTGATATTTCTTGATACCCTTGATATTTCTCTCTTGGTTCATTCTCACTCTCACTATATTGGCAAGACTATAAGAAACCCCAATAGCATTTTCAACCTCATAACTGGGGTCTCACGTCTAGTTTATTCTTATAAGACTCTCTACTTGTAATTGCTTTGTTTTGTTTAACATCTTGATGTTGACAAGACCATGCCAGATGATATCCAAGGCGCTGTTTCAACCATTTATACAAGCAGTGAACAGCTTCGACTCTTTGCATTTGAAGCAGAAGTAAATGAGAACTTTGAAATGGCAGCAGTGTATTACGAAGAGGTAATTAAATGTCTTCCCAGGGATAGTTGTTACTATTATTTGTATAATATGGGTATAACAAATAGTTTTTAATTATTTAAAACCCAACAGGACTGACAAAAGGATAGACACAAAAGTCAATAAAATAGAGTCTAAAAATAGGTCCACATAAATAAGACCATTATATTTTTGACAGAGGTATAAAGGAAATTCAATAGAGAAAAGCCAGTCTTTTAAAAAAAAATGGTATTAGAACTGTTGGTCATCCATATGCAAAAAAAAAAAAACTCCCCAAAACAAAAAACTTTGACTTAAACCTCAAACACTGTATAAAAAATCAACTTAAGGGGCACGTCGGTGACTCAGTTGGTTGAGCATCCAACTCTTGATCTTGGTCAGGTCTTGATCTCAGTGTCGTGAATTCAAGCCCCATGCTGGGCTCCAGGCTGGGTGTGGAGCCTACTTAAAAAAAAAATCAACTTAAAATGAACCATAGATCTGAATGTAAAACATAAAACTATAAAAATTTTAGAAGAAAACAAAGGAGAAAGTCTTCATGACCTGGAGTTTAGGTAAAGAGTTCTTGAACATGACACAAAAGCATGATCATAAAAGAAAAATAGGATAAATTGAACTTCATCAAAATTAAAAATGTGTGCTCTCTGGGCTCAGACCTAGTTTGTGGGAAACATGGCTAAATGCACCAAGAAGGTCAGAATCATGGGTGAAAATACAGGACCGTTATGGTGCCTCCCTCAGGAAAATGGTGAAGAAGATTGAAATAAGCCAGCATGCCAAGTATCCTTGCTCCTTCCGTGGCAAAACCAAGATGAAAAGATGATCTGTGGGGATCTGGCATTGCGGCTCCTGCATGAAAACCGTCGCTGATAGTGCCTGGACCTACAACACCACTTCTGCCCTCACAGTAAATTCTGCCATCAGATGACTGAAGGAGTTGAAAGACCAGTAGAAGCTCCACCATATGAAACATTGATAGCCTATAATAAATGGGTTAATTTATGTGCAAAATTACTTTGGCTTGTTGTTAAATTTATTAATTAGATCTTTCAATTTGTGTTGCATTAGTTTTGCTTTCTCAAAGGACTTGGAAATTAAAACTCCTTCTAATTTTTATTGGAAAAAAAATTAAAAATGTGTGCTCTGTAAAAGATACTATTAAGAGAAAGAAAAGAAAAGGTATGGACTAGGAAAAAATATCTGCAAAACATAAATGACAAAGGATTTGTATCCAGAATATTAAGAACTCCCAAGATTCCCCCAGGTTTGTTTTTCTTTTTCAACATTTCCTTGGCAGTTCGGGGTCTTTTCTGATTCCATACAAATTTTAGGATTGTTTGTTCCAGCACTTTGAAAAATGTCATTGGAATTTTGATGCGGATGGCCTTGAAGGTATAGATTGCTCTGGGTAGCATAGACATTTTAACAATGTTAATTCTTCCGATCCATGAGCATGGAATGTTTTTCCATCTTTTTGTGTCTTCTCCAATTTCTTTCATGAGTGTTCTGTAGTTCCTAGAGTATAGATCCTTTACCTCTTTGATTAGGTTTATTCCAAGGTATCTTATGGTTTTTGGTGCTATTGTAAATGGAATTGTTTCTCTAATTTCTCTTTCTACAGTTACATTTAGTGTATAAGAAAGCAACTGTTTTCTGTGCATTGATTTTGTATCCTGCCACATTACTGAATTGCTGTATGAGTTCTAGTAATTTGGGGGTGGAGTCTTTTGGGTTTTCCACATAAAGTATCATGTCATCTGCGAAAAGAGAGAGTTTGACTTCTTCTTTGCCAATTTGAATACCTTTTATTTCTTTTTGTTGTCTGATTGCTGTGGCTAGGACTTCTAGTACTATGTTGAACAATACTGGCATCCTTGTCGTGTTCCTGATCTTAAGGGAAAGGCTCTCAGCTTTTCCCCACTGAAGATGATATTCGCTGTGGGTTTTTCATAGATGGATTTTATGAACTTGAGGAATGTTCCCTCTATCCCTATACTCTGAAGAGTTTTAATCAGGAAAGGATGCTGCATTTTGTCAAATGCTTTTTCTGTATCAATTGAGAGGACCATATGGTACTTCTCTCTCCTCTTATTAATGTGTTCTTTCACATTGATTGATTTGCGAATGTTGAACCAACCACCCTTGCATCCTGGGGATAAATCCCACTTGGTCATGGTGGATGATCCTTTTAATGTATTGTTGGATCCTATTATCTAGGATTTTGTTGAGGATTTTGGAATCCATACTCATCAGGGATATAGGTGTGAAATTCTCCTTTTTGATGGGGTTGTTGGCTGGTTTGGGGATTAAGGTAATGCTGACCTCATAGAATGAGTCTGGAAGCTTTCCTTCTGTTTCTGTTTTTTGAAACAGCTTCAGTAGAATAGGTATTATTTCTTCTTTGAATGTTTGGTAGAATTCTCCAGGGAATCCATCAGGCCGTGGACTCTTGTTTTTTGGGAGGTTTTTGATCACTTGCCCGATTTCAAGCTATATTACAAAGCAGTGATCACCAAGACAGCATGGTACTGGCATAAAAACAGACATATAGACCAATGGAACAGAATGGAGAGCCCAGATATGGACCCTCAACTCTATGGTCAAATAATTTTCGACAAAGCAGGAAAAAATATGCAATGGAAAAAATCCTAGAGGAGAACATAGGCAGTAACCTCTTTGACATTGGCCACAGCAACTTCTTTCAAGATACATCTCCAAAAGCTAGTGAAACAAAAGCAAAAATGAACTTTTGGGACTTCATCAAGATAAAAAGCTTCTGCACAGCAAAGGAAACAGTCAACAGAACAAGAGGCAACCCACAGAATGGGAGAAGATATTTGCAAATGACACTACAGATAAAGGGCTGGGATCCAAGATCTATAAAGAACTTCTCAAACTCAACACCCAAAAACCAAATAATCAAGTCAAAAAAATGGGCAGAAGACATGAAAAGACACTTCTCTGAAGAAGACATACAAATGGCTAACAGACACATGAAAAAATGTTCATCATCATTAGCCATCAGGGAAATTCAAATCAAAACCACACTGAGATACCACCTTACACCAGTCAGAATGGCAAAAATGGATAGGGAAAGAAACAACAAATGTTGGAGAGGTTGTGGAGAAAGGGGAACCCTCTTACACTGTTGGTGGGAATGCAAGTTGGTACAGCCACTTTGGAGGGGAAGGAGGGGGATGGGTTAGCCCAGTGATGGGTATTAAGGAGGGCACGTACTGCATGGAGCACTGGCTGTTATACGACAACAATGGATCGTGGATCACCACATAAAAAACTAGTGATGTATTGTATGGTGACTAACATAACATAATAAAATTTAAAAAAGAAAAAAAAGAACTCCCAAGATTCAACAATAGAAAAACAACTAAATAAAAATGGGCAAATGATTTGAACAGGTATTTCACTAAAGAGGACATAAATATGATAAATAAGAACATGAAAAAATATTCAATATCATTAGCCATTAGGGAAGGCAAATTCAAACCACAATAAGGTGCTACTACAATTGATTAGAATTACTAAAATGAAAAATGGTGACAATATGAGGTGCTGGTGAGGATACAAAGGAACTGGAACGCTCACACTTTGCTGGAGGAAGTGCATAATGATAAAGCAACTCTGAAAAATAGTTTGGCAGTTTCTTACCCATTTACCATATGACCTACTCCTGGGTATTTACCTTAAAGAAGTATAATCTTATGTACATGAATGCTTATAGCAACTCTATTCATAATTGCTCAAACCAGAAACAACTCAAATGTTCTTTGAAGGGTGAATAAATGAACAAACTATGGTTTATCCATATAATGAAATACTATTCAGCAAGAAAAGAAATGAACTACTAATACAGCAACTTGAATGAATCTCAAAGGCATTATACTGAGTGAAAGAAGCCACTGTCAAAAGGTTATGTACCATATAATGTCATTTATATAACATTCTTTTTTTTAATTGAAGTATAGTTTAATACACTATATATTGTATTAGTTTCAGGTATAGTGATTTGACAATTATATATGTTATGAAATGCTTACCACAATAAGCATACTTTGTATCTGTCACCATACCAGTTATTACAGTATTATTGACAATATTCCCTATGCTGTACTTCTCATCCCTGTGACTTATTTTAAAACTGGCAGTTTGTACATCTTAATCCCCTTCACCTATTTTGCCCATCCTTCTACTCCTTCCTTTGGCAACCACCAGTTTTCTATATTTATGAGTCCCTGTCTGGTTTTTTTGTTGTTGTTTGTTTGTTTTGTTTTTTAGTTTCCACATATAAATGAAATAATGTGGTATTCATCTTTTACTGTCTGACTTATTTCACTTAGCATATTACCTTCTAGGTCCACCTATGTTGTTGTAAATGGCAAGATGTCATTCTTTTTTTTTAAGATTTTATTTATTTATTTGACAGAGAGAGAGAGATAGTGAGAGCAGGAACATGAGCAGAGGGAGTGGGAGAGGGAGAAGCAGGCTCCCCACTGAGCAGAGAGCCTGATGTGGGGCTCAATCCCAGGACCCTGGGACCATGACCTGGGCTGAAGGCAGACACTTAACGACTGAGCCACCCAGTCGCCCCTAGATGTCATTCTTTTTTATGGCTCAATAATATTCCATTGCATATGTATACCACATTTTCTTTATACCATTCATCTGTCAATGGATACTTAGGTTGCTTCCATATCTTGGCTATTGTAAATGATGTTTCGATAAACATAGTGGTGCATATTTTTTCAAATTACTGTTTTGGTTTTCTTTGAGTAAATGCCCAGAAGTGGAATTACTGGGTTGTACAGTATTTCTATTTTTAATTTTCTGAGGAACCTCTATACTGTTTTCCACAGTGGCTGTACCAATTTACATTCCCACCAACAGTGCACAAGGGTTCCTTTTTCTCTACATCCTCATCAACACTTGTTATTTCTCGTCTGTTCGATACTAGCTATTCTAACTGGTGTGAAGTGATACCTCATGGTGGTTTTGATTAGCATTTCCCTCATAATTAGTGATGTTGAGTATATTTTCGTGTGTCTGCTGGACACCTGTATGTCTTTTTTCAAAAAATGTCTATTCAGGTCCTCTGTCCATTGTTTTTATTTATTTTTTATTTTTTTATTTTTTTCCAGAGTCAGACTTTAATTTCTTTGTTCTTTTTTTTTAATGATTTTATCCATTCATTTGACAGAGAGAGACACAGCAAGAGAGGGGACACAAGCAGGGGGAGTGAGAGAGGGAGAAGCAGACTCCCCACTGAGCCTGGAGCCCGATGCGGGGCTCGATCCCAGGACCCTGGGATCATGACCTGAGCTGAAGGCAGATGCTTAACAACTGAGCCACCAAGGTGCCCCCAGACTTTAATTTCTTAAGTTTCAAATTGATGAAATCCAAACATAGTTTCAGAATTGTTTTTTTTTAATTATATTATGTTAGTCACCATATAGTACATCATTTGTTTTTGATGTAGTGTTCCATGATTCATTGTTTGTGTATAACACCCAGTGCTCCATGCAATATGTACCCTCCTTAATACCCATCACTGGGCTAATCCATCCCCCCACCCCCCTCCCCTCTAAAACCCTCAGTTTGTTTCCAGGAGTCCATAGTCTCTCATGGTTCATCTCTCCCTCTGATTCCACCCCCCCATTTTTCCCTTCCTTCTCCTAATGTCCTCCCTGCTATTCCTTATGTTCCACAAATAAGTGAAACCATATGATAATTGACTTTCTCTGCTTGACTTATTTCACTTAGCATAATCTCCTCCAGTCCCATCCACGTTGATGTAAAAGTTGGATATTCATCCTTTCTGATGTCTAAGTAATATTCCATTGTATATATGGCTGCCGACGCCTATGCCCATTGTTTTTAAAGATTTTATTTTATTTATTTGAGAGAGAGAGAGCACACAAGCTGGGGGAGGGAGGGCAGAGGGAGAGGGAGAAGTAGGCTCTCTGCTCTGCAGATGCCAGGACTCTGGGATCATGACCAGAGCAGAAGGCAGATGCTTAACCAGCTGAGCCACCCAGGCGCTCCTCTCTATCCATTTTCAATTGTATTATTTGTTTTTTTGGTGTTGAGTTGTGTGGGGGTGGAGAAATGGTCAAAATAGGTGAAGGGGATGAAGAGGTACAAACTTCCAGTTATAAAATAAATAAATAAATATGAGAAGTATAGCATAAGGAATATATAATAATTTTGTATGGTGACAGATGGTAACTACACTTGTGGTGAGTGTAGTTTTGTGATTTTGTGATGCATATAATTGTCAAATTACTATGTTGTACATCTGAAAAAAATACAATATTGTGGGCACCTGGGTGGCTCAGACGGTTAAGCATCTGCCTTTGGCTCAGGTCATGATCCCGGCGTCCTGGGATCAAGCCCTGCATCGGGCTCCCTGCTGAGTGGGGAGCTTGCTTCTCCCTCTCCCTCTCCCTCTGCCTGCCGCTCCCCCTGCTTATACTCTCTCTCTCTGTCAAATAAAAAATAAAAAATCTTTAAAAAAATATAATATTGTATGTCAACTATACTTCAACAAAAAATGAATATAAAGTGAACAGTGGTATTTAGTTCACTTACAGAATTGTGCAACCATCACCACAATCTAATTTTTACAAAAACATTTTTAAAAAATATTTATTCATTTGAGAGACAGAGAGATAGCAAGAGAGAACATGAGTGGGGAGAGGGGCAGAGGGAAAGGCAGGCTCCCAGGGAGCCTGACACGGGGCTTGATCCCAGGACCCTGGGATCATGACCTGATCTAAGGCAGACACTCAAATGACTGAGCCACCCAGGCACCCTTACAAAAATTTTTATTAATCTCTATACCCAACATGGGGCTTGAACTCATGACCCCAAGATCAAGAGTCAAATGTTCCTCCACTGAGCCAGCCAGGTGCCCCTAATTTTTAATAGACTTTTTAAAGAGCAGTTTTAGGTTCATAGTAATACTACAATCTAATTTTAGAGCGTTTGTACTACCCCAAAAAGAAACCTTGTGCCCATTAGCAATCACTTCTCATTCCTCTTTACCACCAGCCTGAGGCAACCACTAGTTTACTTTATATATAGATTTGCCTGTTGTAGACAGTTTATATAAATGCAGTATCACCAGCGAAAATGAAAACACTAATTTGAAAAGATATATACACTTCTATGTTTATTGCAACATTTACAATAGCCAAGATATAAAAGCAACCCAAGTGTCCACCGATAAATGAGTAAAGAAAGTGTGGTATATATATATATATATATTCAGTGTGGTATATATATATATATATTCAGCCATAAAAAAGAATAAGCTCTTGCCATTTGCAACAATATGGATGGACCTAGAGGGTATAAGGCTAAGTGAAGTAAGTCAGACAGAGAAAGACAAGTCTATATGATTTCATTCACACGTGGAGCTTAAGAAACAAAACAGAAGAACAAAGAAAAAAAGACAAAAAAACAAGGTCTTAAATAAAGAGGACAAACTGGTGGTTGCCAGAAGGGAGGTGGGTGGGGGGATGGGTGAAATAGATAAAGCGGTTGGAGAGTACACTTAATCATGATGAGCACTGAGTACTGGTATAAATTGTTGAATTATTGTGTACCTAAAATGAATATAACACTATGTTAACATATAGTATAAATGTATAACATACATGTATAAATAGAATCATACAATATGTGTTCTTTTGTGACTACCTTCTTTCATTTAGCATAATGTTTTTAAAAGTCATTCATGTCATAGTATGTATTAGTATTTTATTCCTTTTTATGGCTCAATAACATTCCATTGTATAGATATAGCACAATTTGTTTATTTGTTCATCAGGTGTGGGTATTTGATGGATTTCTACTTTTTGGCTATTGTGGATAATGCTGCTATGAACATTCATAAATAAAGTGTTTAAGTTTTGTATGGACCTATATTTTTAGTTCTCTTGGGTATATACCTAGGAGTGGAATTGCTGGGTCATACGGTAACTCTAGGCTTAACTTTTTGAGGAAATGCCCAACTGTTTTCCAAGAGGTTATACTATTTTACATTCCCACCAGCAATAAATGAGGGTTTCATTTTTTCCATATTCTCAATAATTCTTTTTTTTAAGATTTTATTTATTTATTTGACAGAGAGAGAGACAGCGAGAGCAGAAGCACAAGCAGCAGGAGTGGGAGAGGGAGAGCAGGCTTCCTGTGGGGCAGGGAGCCTGATGTGGGACTCGATCCCAGGACCCTGGGTTCATGACCTGAGCTGAAGGCAGACACTTAACCGACTGAGCTACCCAAGTGTCCCTCACTAATTCTTATTATTATACATCTTTTTAAAAATTATAGCCATTCTAAAGGGTGTAAAGGGGTATCTCATTGTGGTCTTATTTTGCATTTTTCTAATGACTGGTGATTTTGAACATCTTTTCACATTTATACTTTTTAAGTAGGAAAATATGTTCCAAATTCTAAATTAATTGACAGAGGAACATTTAGACTACAACAACTTCAAAACCTTAGTCTATATAAATATGTTCTGTCCTTTTGTGACTGGCTTATTTCACTTTGCTTGTGTCCTCAGGGTCCATCCATGTTGTAGCATGTGTCAGCATTTTCTTCCTTTTTAAGGCTGAATAATATTCCATTGTATGAATAGACCACATTTTGCTTATCCATTCATCTGTCAGTGGGCACTTGGGTTGCTTGTACTTTCTAGCTGTTATGAGTAATGCTTCTATGAACATTTTTTATTTTGTTGACGGTGGCTCTCCTAATGGGTGTGAGGTGGTATTTCACTGTGGTTTGATTCCCTGATGATTAGTGATGTTGAGCATCTTTTCCCATGCATTTTGGCCATTTGTAGATTTTGATAGAGATTGTATTGAATCTGTAAATTGCTTTGGGCAGTATTGACATTTTAATAATAATAAGTCTTTCAATCCATGTACATGAGATGTGTTTCCATTTGTTTATGTCATCTTTAATTTCTTTCAGCAATGTTTTGTAGTTTTCACTCATTATGAGATGCTTGTTTTACATATTTGTACTTAAACTTATATTTGCTATCTCAAGACTATGACAGAAATTATTATATGTGACTCTTTAAAATGAACTATACAATGAATCTAGGTTTCCACGTAATTAGAGGAGCTTCCGGTGACCATAACATCGACACTAAGAAGCAATGACTTAAAGATTTAATTTTAAAATTATTCCAATAAGTATTTATTCATATACTATGAGCCAGAATAGTGACTGTTCTAGACATTCAGAATTCAGTGGTAAATAAAAAAAAAAAATGACAGTTTCTACTTTCATACAACTTATAGTATTTATGGTGTTATATGTATAAAAATTATGACCTAGTGTTACAATAACCTTGGTCCTCCTGATGCTTCATGTGATAGAGGTTGGTCCGTGAGCCCCAGAACCTGGAACACTGGCTGGACTACGGTGCCTTCTGCCTCCTAACTGAGGACAACATCAAAGCACAGGAGTGTTTTCAGAAAGCCCTTTCCCTCAACCAGAATCATATCCAAAGGTATGGGTGGAAGGGAGTTGAAGAATGAGTGGGAGCAGATAAGCTTCTATATGAAATTGTCTTGGTTCCATGACTGTGACATGGGACCATGTTGTTAATCATGTTGGTGGTCTCTTCTCAGCTTGTTGCTGTGTGGTGTCCTGGCTGTCCTGATGGAGAACTATGAGCAGGCAGAAATTTTCTTTGAGGATGCTACTTGCTTGGAACCAACTAATGTTGTAGCCTGGACTTTACTTGGTATGGTATTTTCCTGCGATATGAATGTGTTTTCTTCCATTATAAGATTCTCCCTTTCTCTTTTCATTCTTTAATGACTCATCATATAGTTCTTAAACTTTGGTAAAAATATGGGAAATAGAAGTGAAATGTTGCAGTTCTTCAGTTTATAATGGTGGAAAACCAGTCACATTTATTGCAGCATCTTTCTTTAGGTTTGTACTATGAAATTCAAAACAATGATATTCGAATGGAAATGGCATTTCATGAAGGCTTCAAACAACTTCAGGCACGAATGCTTCAGGCACAAGTAATGAAGCAGAGGATCACTGGTATTGTGGAGTATGTTGAAGAAGGAGGGAAAGTAGAAGAATCCAGTTTAGGCCCTTGGGGAATCACTAATGGTTCCTCTGCAACAGCAATGAAGGTGGAAGCCCCAGCAGGTAGGACCAGGAAATGGAGATGATGAGTGGCTATTGGGAAAATTACTGGCCTTATGAATGGGACCTGGCACACAGTAGGTAGTAAATAATTGTCAAATGAGTCAGTAGATGGAATTTTAAGTTGTCCCAGGGATACCAGGAAAGACTCCTTCTAAATAATTCCTCATTCGGGGCGCCTGGGTGGCTCAGTTGGTTGGGCGACTGCCTTCGGCTCAGGTCATGATCCTGGAGTCCCGGGATCGGGTCCCGCATTGGGCTTCCTGTTCAGCGGGGAGTCTGCTTCTCCCTCTGACCCTCTTCCCTCTCGTGCTTTCTATCTCTCCTTCTCTCTCTATCTCAAATAAATAAATAAAATCTTTAAAAAAATATCTATTTAAAAAAATAATTCCTCATTCATATGATTGAAAGTCTGAAGCTTTTATTGTTGCTATTCAGGTTTTTGGGAATCTTAGAGAATTTACTGTTTCTGTATTCCCATAAAAGGGATATCATTGTAGCAGAGTAAATTTCTTTCATTTTCTCCTCACTTTCTTTTCCAACACTCTCAATCCCTCTCTTGTGATTCTTTTCCTTTTTTTTTTTATTAACATATAATGTATTGTTTCAGAGGTACAGGTCTGTGATTCATCAGTCTTGCACAATTCACATCACTCACCATAGCACATACCCTCCCCAATGTCCATCACCCAGCCACCCTATCCCTCCCACTCCCCTCCAGTCCAGTAACCCTCAGTTTGTTTCCTGAGATTAAGAGTCTCTGATGGTTGTCTCCCTCTCTGGTTTTGTCTTGTTTCATTTTTCCCTCCCTTCCCCTATGATCCTCTGTCTTGTTTCTCAAATTCCTCATATCAGTGAGATCATATGATACTTGTCTTTCTCTGATTGACTTATTTCGCTTAGCATAATACCCTCTAGTTCCATCCACGTCATTGCAAATGGCAAGATTTCATTTTTTTGATGGCTGAGTAATATTCCGTTGTATATATATATACCACATCTTCTTTATCCATTCATCTGTTGATGGACATCTGGGCTCTTTCCATAGTTTGGCTATTGTGGACATTGCTGCTATAAACATTGGGGTGCAGGTGCCCCTTTGGATCATTATATTTGTATCTTTGGGTTAAATACCTAGCAGTGCAATTGCCGGGTCATAGGGTAGCTCTATTTTCAACTTTTTGAAGGAACCTCCATACTGTTTTTTCCAGAGTGGCTGCACCAGCTTGCATTCCCACCAACAGTGTAAAAAGGTTCCCCTTTCTCTGCATCCTTCTCAACATCTGTTGTTTCCTGACTTAATTTTATATGCTTTTAATTTTCTAAATATATGGGGATTTTTCCGGGTATCTTTGTTTTTTTATTAAAGATTTTATTTATTTATTTGAGGGAGAGAAAGAAAGAGAGAGCACAAGCAGGGAGAGGAAGAGGCAGAGGCTGAGGGAAAAGCAGACTCCCCACGGAGCAGGGAGCCCGATGTGGGGCTCGATCCCAGGACCCTAGGATCATGACCTGAGCTGAAGGCAGATGCTTAACCCTCTGAGCCACCCAGGCACCCAAAGATATCTTTGTTTTTTATCTATAATTTAATTTCACTGTGGCTAGAAAACACACTTTGTATGATTTGAATCCTTTTAAATTTATTTTGGCTTGTTCTGTGGTCCAGCACGTGATCTATATTGATAAATGTTCCATATTCACTTGAAAAGATTGTGTATTCTGCTGCTGTTGAGTGTTCTGTAGAATTTTAGTTAGGTTGAATTAGTTGATTATATGTTCAACTCTCCTATATCCTTTGTAGTTTTATGTCTTTGAAGTTTTGTTTTAATTGTTCTTGCCTCAAGTCACATTTCTTCTAACTTTATAATCTTAGTTTTATGTTTATTTATGTTTATGTTTATTTGTTTGGATTCCATCCTTAAAAGTGATGCTAAGTGAGCATCCAGTTTTGTTTTTCTCCGTATAGGGATCTAGTTTTCTCAAAATTGTCTATTAAACAACTGTCTTTCTGTTTTAATTTAAGGTATATGTCTCCAAGCTTTTTATTCTGTCTTACTGGTCTGATCTTAAAACAATATTGTATTCTTTTTATTGCTGTGGTGTTGTAGTATGCCTTAATATCTGGTATACTAGGTTCTCCCATTTACTTGCCTTTTTATACCTGACTTACCTATTCATGGACCTTTATTTATCTATTTGGATTTTATAGTGTTTATCAAATACATAAACAATCCAGTTGAAATTTTTATTTGGACCCTACTGAACTTATAAATAATTTTAGGGATAATTAACATCTTTATGTTATTAAACCATTCTATCCAAGTATGTGGAAGGCCTTTCCATATCCTCAGATCATCTGTGTCCTTTATAAAAGTTTTCACATTTTTTTTCCAACGAGCCTCTGTTTAAGTAATTCATAAAAACTTTATAGATACCATTGCTACCATAAAGTATCTTATTTTAATTATATTTTCTCGTTGGCTATTGCTGGCATTTTTTTAGTGTATGCTATTGATTTTGACATTTTAGATTTCAGTGTATACTATTGTTTTTTAGGTTGAGTTTATATATGATAATCCTGTTTGACTTTTTTTGATTTAATAGATTGTTAATTCTATTGTTTTTTTCTAGAATATGATTATCATATCATCTGCCATTAACAGTAATGATAGGGTTACCTTTTCCCTCCCAATCATCATACTACTCATGTCTTCTTACTATCTCCAATAACATGTTATATATTAGTTGTCGTGGTCAACCGTGTCTTCTTTCCCTTCCTAATGGGAATGGATTTAAAATTTATCAATTAAATAAAAAATATTCTGTCTCACATTGAGGTCTTTCATCCATGAACAGACACTTCTCCAAAGAAGACATACAAGTGGTTAACAGACACATGAAAAAATGTTCATCACCAGGGAAATTCAAATCAAAACCACATTGAAATACCACCTTACACCAGTTAGAATGGCAAAAACTGACAAGGCAAGAAACAACAAATGTTGGAGAGGTTGTGGAGAAAGGGGAACCCTCTTTCACTGTTGGTGGGAATGCAAATTGGTACAGCCACTTTGAAAAACAGTGTGGAGGTTCCTCAAAAATTTAAAAATAGAGCTACCGTATGACCCAGCAATTGCACTCCTGGGTATTTACCCCAAAGACACAGATGTAGTGAAAAGAAGGGCCATATGCACCCCAATGTTCATAGCAGCAATGTCCGCAATAGCCAAATTGTGGAAAGAGCTGAGATGCCCTTCAACAGATGAATAGATAAAGAAGATGTTGTCCATATATACAATGGAATATTACTTAGACATCAGAAAGGATGAATACCCAACTTTTACATCAACATGGATGGGACTGGAGGAGATTATGCTAAGTGAAATAAGCAGAGAAAGTCAATTATCATATAGTTTCACTTATTTGTGGAACATAAGGAATAGCATGGAGGACATTAGGAGAAGGAAGGGAAAAATGAAGCAGGGGAAATCGGAGGGAGAGACGAACCATGAGAGACTATGGACTCTGAGAAACAAACTGAGGGTTTTTGAGGGGAGGAGTGTGGGGGGATGGGTTAGCCCGGTGATGGGTATTAAGGAGGGCACGTACTGCATGGAGCACTGGGTGTTATACTAAAACAATGAATCATGGATCACTACATCAAAAACTAGTGATGTATTGCACGGTGACTAACATAATGTTATAAAATAAAATTTAAAAAAATATTCTGTAAGCTTTTTCTAAAACACTTTTATAGAATTAAGGAGGATCCCTTCTGTTCCTAGTTTTCAAAGAATTTTTTCTTCATTCATAGGTGCTGGACTTTATCAAATTCTTTTTCTGCATCAGTTGAAAAAAATAAAATGATTTTGAACTACATTGATAGATTTCTTTTATATTGAACAATCCTTGCACTCAAGGGATAAATCCTACTTGATTATAAAGCATTAATTTTTAATATACCTTTGGATTTGAGTAGCCAAACTTTATTTTGGATCTTTGCATCTATGTTAATAAATGAAATAGCCTATAATGTTCTTTTGTCATCTAGTTTTATAATCAAGATTATTAGGCAGTTTTGTTCCTTTGCTATTCTTTATGAACTTATATATGATAGGAATTGATTTTGACTTGAAAGTTTGACAGAACTTAACCAATAAAACAACCAGGACCTGGGTTTTTGGCAGGAAAAAGTGTCTGACTACCATTTCATTTTCTTAATATTTATGTTCTTTATTTCTTATTTTGTTATTCATGGCATTTTATACTTTTTAGGAATTCATCAATTTCATCTGGGTTTTTTAATTTAAAAATTTTATATTAATCAGTTATTTTTAATAGAGTTCATTTTTAGAGGAGTTTTAGGTTCACAGCAACATTGAAAGGAAGGTTTAGAGAGTTTTCATATACCCCTGCTCCTACACATGTGTAGTCTCTCCTATTATTAACATTCCTGATGACATGATGAGAAGTATCTTATCATATGCTTATGTGCCATTTATAGATCTTTGATGACATATATATTAAGGTCTTTGGCCATTTTTTAATCAGGTTTTTGTTTCTTATTGTTGAGTTTTAAGAGTTTTTAGTATATTTTTGCTGAGATATAATTGACATATAATATTAGTTTCAGGTGTACAACATAATGACTCAACATCTGTATATATTGCAAAATGATCACCACAATAAGACTACTTAGCATTCATCACTTCACAGTTACAATTTTTTACTTTTGATGAGAACTTTTAAGATCTACTCTCTTAGCAATTTTCAAATATCTAATAGAGTATTATTTTTTCAAAGATTTTATTTATTTATTTGACAGAGAGAGAGAGTTAGTGAGAGCAGGAACACAAGTGGGGGAGTGGGAGAAGGGGAAGCAGGCTTCCCCCTGAGCAGGGAGCCAGATGCGGGGCTCGATCCCAGGACCCTGGGACCATGACCTGAGCTGAAGGCAGACGCTTAACGACTGAGCCACCCAGGCGCCCCTCCAATAGAGTATTATTAATTATAGTCACCATGATGTACATTACCTGATTTGTTTATTTTTTAACTGGAAGTTTGTAACTTTTGGCCATGTTCGCCCATTTCACCTACCCCTATTCCCTGTCTCTGGCAACCATGAATCTGTTCTTTGTATCTATACTTTCAAGGCTATTTTTTTGTTTTTGTTTTTGTTTATTTTATATTCCACATACAAGTGAGATCATATGGTATTTGTCTTTCTCTGTCTGACTTATTTCACTTAGCATAATGTCCTCATGGTCCATTCATGTTGTTACAAATGGCGATATTTTGTTCTTTTTTATGGCTGAATAATATTCCATTGTATATATGTACACCACATTTTCTTTATCCATTCATCCATTGATGGATACTTAGTTGGCTTTCATGTCTTGGCTTCTGTAAATAATGCTGCAATGAACATGGGAGTGTGCATATATCTTTTCAAGTTATTGTTTTCATTTCCTTTGAATAAATACCCAGAAGTGAAATTGCTGGATCATATGGGTATTTCTAGTTTTAATTTTTTGAGGAAACTCCATACTGTTTTCCATAGTGGCTGCATCAATTTAACATTCCCAACCACAATACACAGGGGTTCCCTTTTCTCCATATCCTCCCCAACACTTGTTATTTTTTGTCTTTTTTATGATAACCATTCTAGCAGGTGTGAGGTGATATCTCATTTTGGTTATGATAGGCATTTACCTGGTGATTAGTGATGTTGAGCATCTTTTCATGTGTCTGTTGACCATTTGTATGTCTTCTTTGGAGAAATGTCTATTCAGATCCTTGGCTCATTTTTAAAATCAGATTGTTTGCTTTTTTGCTACTGAGTTATACGAGTTCTTTATATATTTTGAATATTAACCCTTTATCAGATATATCATTTGCAAATATTTTCTCCCATTCAGTAGGTTGCCTTTTCATTTTTTTGTAGGTTTCTTCTGCTGTACAGAAACTTTTTAGTTTTGTATAGCCCCACTTGTTGATTTTTGCTTTTGTAACCTAACAATGTGTATCTTGATTATGGTAGTGTTTAATAGAATTTATAAATGGGATAAAATTGCTTAGGACTACACACACACATATACACAAATGTATATGAAAATTGGCAAAACCAGAATTAGGTGTTTAGTGCATTTAAGTTTTGTACCAATATCAGTTTCCTGGTTTTGATATTATACCATACTATAGTTGTATAAGATGTCACCATTTAACGGAAGTTGGTAAAGGGTACATGGGACTATATGCTCTATATTTGCAACCTCCTGTGCATCTATAATTATTTCAAAATAAAGAGTTAAAAAATCCTTACAAGTAGCAATTGAGAGCACTTATGTGGAGTCTCAAAATATAAAGCTCCATGTAAATTGAAGACAACAACAAGAACAACCTAAAAAAGGTAATATTCAAAACTTACCACTTCTTGGGGCGCCTGGGTGGCTCAGTCGTTAAGCATCTGCCTTCGGTTCAGGTCATGATCCCAGGGTCCTGGGATCGAGCCCCGCATCGGGCTCCCTGCTCAGCAGGAGGCCTGCTTCTCCCTCTCCTGCTCCCCCTGCTTGTGTTCCCTCTCTCGCCGTGTCTCTCTCTGTCAAATAAATAAATAAAACTTAAAAAAAAACCCACAACTTATCACATCTTTATTATTTTACTACATTTTATTATCATCTGTGCTGTTGAAGTTATTTATATATAATTGTATTCTTATGTAGAAATACTATGTAATGGTATGCTCTTGTGCATCTCTTCCTAACTTTGCATTCAGTGATGTAACATTGGTTGCTTGAAATCAGCTATGATAGGAGAATTTATATCATGGAAATCAGCAAACACTACAAACCAGTCTTCAGCATATCCAAAAATATCCATATCATTCAGTTTGAACTGAATGATAACACAACAAATCGAAATTTGTAAGATGAACTAAATTAGTTCCAAGAGGGAAATTTATAGCTTTAAATACCTCTATTAAAAAATAAGAAAGGTCTAAAATCAGTTATCTAAGATTCTACCTTAAGAAGCTAGAAAATAAATGAAATTAAACCCAAAGTAAGTAAAAGGAAAAAAATAATAAAGATCAGAATAGAAATTGATGAAATAGAAAGTAGACAAGAATAGAGAAAATTGAGACCAATAGCAGATTCCTTGAAAAGATCAATTAAATAGATGAATATGATTAGAAAAAAAAAGAGAAGATACATAATACCAATATCAGGAATGAAAGAGGGGACACCTCTGTAGATCTTATAGATATTAGAAAGATAATAAGGGAAATTACTAATAACTTAATGCCAACAAATTTGAATGTAATGTAAATACCTTGACAGACATACAAAGCTTAGTCAGGAAGAAAGAGAAAATCTGAATAGTCCTACTGTCATAAGGAAGTTAAATATGTAATTAAAAAAGAAAAGACAAAGAAACTCCAGGCCTACCCCATTCCTACCATAGATTCAGAAAATATAAGAGGGGTTACTTCCCACAGTTTGACCATAGTTATCACTGTGATATTCAAAACCAGACACAGCCATCCCAAGAAGAGTACATATCAATAGCCTTCATGAACCTAGACACAAAAGTTCTTAACAAATATTATTCCATAAAATTTAGCAATATATATAAAAAATAATATATCCAATTGAATTAAGTTTGTAAGCTTGGTCTTACATTTGAAAACCAATGCAATTTACCACTAGAATAGCTAAATTGTTTTAAAAATTGATAACACTAAGTTATGGCAAGGATGTAGAGTAGCTGGAATTCTCAAACATTTGTGGTGGGAGTGCCAAATGGCAACAGCCACTTGGAAAAACTGGCAGTTTAAAACTAGTTAAACACACATGTGCCAGCAATATCACTCCTAGCTATTTACCCAAGAGAAATGGAAGCATTGCAAAGATTTGTACACAAATATTCATAGCAGATTTATGTATAGCAGGCAGAAACTAGAAACAATCCAACTGGCTATCAATAGATAAAGGTATAATAAAATTTCTCTTATCTACACGATCAAAAACCACTCAACAATAAAAAAGAAACAAATTACTGATACATACAACATGGATGAATCTCAGAAACATTATGCTAAGTGAATAAGCCAGATGCAAAAGAGTACATATTATATGATTCCATTTAAATGAAATTCTAGAAAAGGCAAAACTAATCTGTATTGATAGAAAGCAGATTAATGGTTGCCTTGGGCTAGGAGTTGAGGATTAACTTCAAAGAACACAGGGGAGCTTTTTGGGATATTAGAAATCTTTTGTATCTTAATTGTGATGGTGATTACATAAATGTATACATTTGTTAAAATGCACTGAAGTATATACTTAAAAGGGAACATTTTATTATATGTAAATTATACCTCAGAGAAGTTGAATATTAATATTTTTCACTAAGATCATCACTTACTCCTCAATCATCAGTCTGAAGTATTTAACCACTCTCTCCTTCCTGAAATATATGTGGCATTGCCTCCTACATCTCCCAACAGTTTGGGTTTCCTTTGTTAGCTTCTCTTTCTTCTCTACTCATTAGAGATAATCATCTCCCAATAATATAGTCTTACTTTCTAAGAGCTCACCGGTGCTCACAGTTCCCATATTACTACTGATAACTCTCAAATTTCCATATTTAGTCCTGACATCCCTCCAGAACCCAGGAGCTGGATTTTTCTACTAGTAAACTCAACTCCTTATCTCCCAAATTGACTCTACATTGCTATATTAAGCACCCAAGCTCATGATCTCAAAGTCATCCCTGCTTCCTCTTCCTTTCTAGATTGAACTTCCCCCATCCCTATATCAGGTTAATTCTCAAGACTATCTGGTTCTCTTTCAAAATACTCCTTGCATCTTCCCTTTAAACTTCCACTACTCTTCATTACCATATATCCAGATTGTTGTAACACCCTTATTACAAACCTCTTTGTAGTACCTTTGTACTTTTTTCTCCTTGCTACATAGCACTGCTAGAGTAATCTTCATAAGATATCACTTTCATTTTCTAATTTTTCTGTTCAAAACTCTTCATTGTTTTCTCCTTTTGTCTACAGAAGAAAAATCCTAGCATTAAAATGTCAGTACAGCCTAGCTCCAACCAGTCTTTCCCTTAATTTTCTCTATGTAATCCTCAATACCCATTAAAATAATTAACTCACTACTTCTGTGCTTTTTCCAATAGCATGCTCTAAGCCTTAAATGCCCCTCCCCCTCTACCTATCCAACTTCTAGCCATTTTTCAAAGCCATGTCTTTTGCTCTAGCTGAGGGTGACCTCTTCTGATTGGGAGCCAACTGGTACTGTTCATTTCCTGCCTGGCATTGCTTTTTATTTTTATTCATCAAACATTTATTTATTTGAGAGGCAGCAAGACATGTTCAAGAGCTTCAGCAAATTATTTAACTTCTCTATGATTCACTTTGTTTAAAGGACCATAGCGAATGTTGTGAAAAATAAATGAAATTATACATTAAGGTTTTTAGTACAGCTTTTAGTACAATTCCTGGCATATAGTCATGCTCAAATATAGCTACTTAAAATGATGATGATGGTGATTTTTGAACACTAAGATGAACAGAATTCCTGTCCTTCAAAAGTTTTAATTTAATCTAAAAATATATTAACCTTCTCATTTGGATTCGTGACATTCTGGGTTTAGCAAATAACTTTTATAATAGGTATTTGTTTGACATCGTTATGACTTAGGCTCACAGCGGGGTTAGACCCAGGGGTCATAGCTGTAGCAGCTGTGATGTCGGTTTAGCTTGTACTCTTTAAATTATTCAGAAATATAAAAAGTCTGGGGCACCTGGCTGGCTCAGTCAGTGGAGCATGTGACTCTTGATTTCAGGGTCATAAGTTCAAGCCCCATATTGGATTACTTAAAAATAAAATCTTTAAAAAATATATTAAAAGTCTATAAACAAGTCTGTCCATGCAGTATTTAGGAAATATGTTTCTTATGCTTTGGAAATAATTGTATTTTATCTCCTGTAATAACCTTTTAATATCCAATGTAGGAAGGGTCCTTTTTTTCCTCATTAAAGTTTAATCAATTTAGGACCAGGAGCTCCATCATCCATTCTAGATGACTTTCTTGAAGAATCTTCCAAACTGCAGTCTGACTCACGAGAACACATTTTACCCACACAATCTCAGGATCCAGCTGTCACCCAAAAACCATCCAATATACTTCTCAAGGAGATACCAGTGAAAAAAGGTACTTAGGAATAAAGATTTCCACTTGAAAGAAGGGCATAAACAAACTAGACAAGGATGAAAACTCTTATGATTACCAAAATGGCAATCTTAACTTGTTTGAAGTTGATTAGTTTGTCATATTGCCTAAGTTCCTTCATATGAGGCTAGGCTCTGATAATCCTAACTCAGTTGTGCAACCCTTTCAATAAGCAAGGATTTATATTTAGCTCAGAGAAGTGGCTAACTATAGACTTACAATTTTCTAACAATGATTCTTCATTTTTAGAATATCTACAGGTTGTGTTTCACATTCAGGAACCATTTCATTTGGTTGTAACTTGCATTTGGAACCAGCAGTAGACTAACCTTGAGAACTTTTGAGATCTTTGGGGACCATTGCTATAAAGGAATCTATTGCTTTTCAGATTATAACCTCTCTCATATATTAGATTAGAATACTCTCCTTGCTCATTGGTAGTAATGTAGCTCACTGTCTGAGCTTCTGACATTTTTTTCCTTTAAATCTAATCATCTATTCTTTTAATATAATGTTTTCAGAAACATCAAAATGTCAAGATTCATCAACCTTTTTGCATCCTAGCCCTCATGGTGTTTCCAAAACTCCTGCCACCATCTTCATGGAGACTATACATTTCTTGATGAAAGTCAATGCTGTTCAGGTCAGAATATTTGGAAAAGGGCAAGTAGATGGAAAGATTTTAGCGAACTGCTTATTCAGTCCATAGTGGTATCTTTCCAAGCTTTAATATGTATGATGCAGAAATCAAATATGCTTTTGAGAGCACACTATAGGTCTAATGGTGTGAACATCCAAATGTGAACCACTCTCTACAGAGAGCATCAGAACACCTCACTGCAAACTGTTCCCTCAGAATACCAGCAGAGCAAAATTGAACTCTAAAGGCTTATGTAGCCTGATGTCACTTTATTATCAGAACTCATATTATGTGAGTGTTGGGGGTTCACAGGCACCTAATCATATCTTTCTTCCTTTCTAGGTTGTAAACAATTAGATACATGGTGCTATGTGGGGAATAAAAATATTAAATTTTTTTTATTTGTATAACTGGGCTAGAGATGTGGTTAGCCTCGGATTTGACTTGCCCATACAGTCACAGGTAGAACTACTGGAGAATTTTCCCTCCTGCCAGAGAAGAAGAGCATCCTGTGAGGTCTACCTACCACATGGGAAACAAGAAATATATCCATGAAGCAAGCAGTAGGAGAGAGGGCAAGATCCAGGAACCAGGAGAGTTGGCCCTGATCCTGCAGAGTGCATGTTCCACTTGAGGGTGGCAAGCTCAAGAAAGGGCAAGAATTATGACCTGGCTAGGAGTGGGCCACATTAAATAGGAACTTTTAACACATTAACCTTTCCCAATAGAGAAACATTTCTGTCTCCTGGATTAAATAAATCACTATCCCCACCTCCTCATGCAAAGAGCCAGAAATGTAGGTAGAGGGAACAGCTCCAGAATCTCCTTCCACTATTTTTCTAAGAAGATATATGTTAGTGGGAGTTTCTATAGTATAGGCTAAGATGGGAATGGAGGGAGAAGAAAAGTAGGGCTTACCCCTTTGCTTAGCAAGTACATCTGACTTTGTTAAATTTGCAAGCCTTATATAGCATTAAAAACGAAGAGTAGCCCAAAGTGTAAAACTGGAGAACATAGATGAGAGTTTGTCAGAAACAAGAGTTTCTAAGATCCCGAGTCTAGAATTTCAGAAAGGGAAGTTTTGCCTCACTAAGTTTCCTCAATAATTACACCTGCCTGAATATGTTACCTCTTGTGTCAATAGTGGTTGATGAAATGCTTTTGTCTGCTGCATAACAAATACATGCAAAAACTCATCTAGTATGCTGACCAGCAAGACGAGAATTGTGCAGTACTGCAGATTTTTCACTTGGAAATGTCTACATTTGGTGACTAGGTGAATAGCTGGTAATGGAACCATGATGTGCTGAATCTTCATAATTCACCTCTAACCTTTTGAAGTTGATATCATTTCATTCTATGATATGTTTCTTATTCATTATTATCAGGGACATAATATTCAACTGCAAGAGCTATGGAACTGACACAATGCAGCTATTTATATATTCCTTATAATCTGGTTTTTCCTCGTAGTATGTGCACAGAGTGCTTGCACATGAGCTGTTATGCCCTCAAGGAGGCCCCAGCTGCGAGTATTACTTGGTACTGGCCCAGACACACCTACTCAAGAAGGACTTTGCCAAGGCAGAGGAATACCTTCAACATGCAGCCCAGATGGACTACCTGGTAATAACTTTTGCTAGAACCTCTTGAGTATAGTTTGGAGGAGGGGCAGGCAGGCTTTCTTAAAGGTTGTGATGCCATATCACAGGTAGATTTCTGGTTACTGGAGGTGGAGGTTATCAACTTTTAGTAAACTCATCTATTTCCTTCCATCTGTTTTTCTCAAGCAGTTATGAGTTTTACAAAGAGCAGAGAAAAAGATAAGGCTAGCTCTTTAGCAGATAATTGATTTATTTCAAATTTTCTGGACTTCTTCTATTTTCTCATTGTGAACATTCTCTTGGTTATGTTTGAATATTCTTCTTAATATTTACCCCAAAGACAAAATATTTTTGAAAAATGCAAGAAAGAAATGAGGAAGCAGACCTAGAAAAATACCAGTGCAACTGAATGGCCCTCTTTCTAATTGAGTGCTATTAGAAAAAGAAGAAGGACTTAGTCTAATTTTAAATGTTAAATAAAGATCATTAGTGGACTTTTAAATACCACCTCATCCCAGGTACTACTTGTTCTTTACTTTCTCAGAACCCTAATGTCTGGGGCGTGAAGGGCCATCTCTATTTTCTAAGTGGAAATCATGCTGAGGCCAAGGCATGCTATGAGCGAACCATTAGTTTTGTAGCGGATGCTTCTGAGATGCACTTCATCTTCCTGCGACTGGGGCACATCTATCTGGAAGAGAAAGAGGTGAGGGACAGAGGATGGAGAGTAACCATGTAAATAAATCAGGCCATGGTCTGAGACCTGAATACAGTTCAAACATTAACATCCATCACACAGTAATATGATATTGATACATATTACATACAATATTGATACATACATACAATACATACATATTACAGTAACAGTAATATGATATTGATACTTTTAAATTCCAAAGATAAAGTGATTTGACCAACACTAGATAAACTAGTAATTAATAGAAGCAGGATTCAAACCCAGGCAGTCTAATATTGGAGTCTGTGGTTTTAATCATTATGATACTAAAAAGTTGTGTAGAACTGATTAAATGTTATTGTAGTTAATATTTAAGCTAACTTTCTTTTATTAGCAGTAGTAGAAACATTCTTACTTGACTTAACTAATGGAAAATGTCAAAAGAACTTCTTCAAACTTCTTCCTCAACATAAAGGTTTATATTTAATCCAGCTAAGGCTAACCCCATTCCACAAGGAGCTCTAACCTGACTCTTCAGCAATTACTCTCCATATTTTAGGAATTACCCTAAGACCTTCTAAAAGAAACTTTCTGTTATGGAAAATTTCAAATACATACAAAGTATAGGCACCTGGGTAGCTCAATTGGTTAAGCATCCAACTCTCCACCTCAGCTCAGGTCTTGATCTCAGGGTTGTGAGTTCAACCCCTGCACTGGGCTCCATGCTGGGCATGGAACCTACTTAAAAAACAAAAACAAAAAGAAAAAGAACCCCAGATACATACAAAGTAAACAGAATAGTAGAAATGAACCAACATGGACCCATCATCCTACATCAACAATTATCAACATTCACCCTTTTACTTTGTGCTTTTGTTTTGACTTCATTCCATTTCTACCCCCAGAATACCCAGTTATCTTTCTATTTAAAATAAAGGGATGCGTGGTGGCTCAGTCAGTTAAGTTTCTGCCTTCAGCTCAGGTCATGATGCCAGGGTCCTGGGATAGAGTCCTGCATTGGACTCCTTGCTCAGTGTGGAGTCTGCTTCTCCCTCTCCCTCTACCTGCCGCTCCCCCTGTTTGTGCCCCCTCTCTCTCTCTCTGACAAATAAATAAATAAAATCTTTATAAAATAAAACAACAGCAGCAACAAGAAGTT
Source organism: Zalophus californianus (assembly GCF_009762305.2). Classification (NCBI taxonomy): domain Eukaryota; kingdom Metazoa; phylum Chordata; class Mammalia; order Carnivora; family Otariidae; genus Zalophus; species Zalophus californianus. Next base: position 34,076,656 of record NC_045609.1, on the reverse strand, counting down.
GCATTGCCTTATAATTAAATATGAAGGCCCATAGGCTTAAGAGCGAAAAATCACTATGCCATTGCAGTGAAGTAAATAAGTTTTCTTTCTGACATCATTGCAAGCTGCATCTGAACCAAGCTTCTGACTTACATAGTCACTGGGCAGGCAATTTCACTAGGCAAGCAATTCTTAGCCTATTTGCTGAGTTAAATCTCTCATATTGGAGATGCAATATAAGAAGTGGTCTAATTCTTTTGGAAGTTTGTTTTTTGAGTTTTTCTGAATGTTTCCTGTATTACTCAGCACTAAAAAGAGATAGATTAGCAAACCATGAAGAAACATAAAGGAAGCTTAAATACATATTATTAAGTCAATGTAGCCAATCTGAGAAGGCTACATACTGTATGATTCCAACTGTATGACACTCTGGAAAAGGCATAACTATGGAGACAGTAAAGAGATCAGTGGTTTTGAGGGGTTGGGGAAGGGAAGTGATGAATAGATGGAGCACAGAGGATTTTTAGGGCAGTGAAAATTCTCTAATAATGGATACATGTCATTATACATTTGTCCAAACCTATAGAATGTATAATACCAAATATGACCATGGACTTTAGGTAATGATGATGTATCAATGTAGTTTCATCAGTTGTCACAAAGGTACCACTCTGAGGGGGGATGTTGATAATGGGAGAGAGTAAGCATGTGTGGCAGCAAGGGGTATATGAGAAATTGCTGTACTTTCCTCTCAATTTTGCTGTGAACCTAAAACTGCTCTAAAAAAACCTTGTGCCTTAAAAAAAAAAACAACAACAGTTTAAGGGCTCATTTTACTTAGATTGGTCTTGAGTACAACTACAGAAGCCCCATGACTATCCTAGCAATATAGCATTTGAAACTTCCAGAAGAACAATAGCTTAGTGGTGCTTTCTTTCTACAGTACGAAAAGGCAAAGAAAACCTACCTGCAAGCCTGTAAGAGATCGCCTACATGCCTTACCTGGCTAGGACTGGGAATATCCTGTTATCGGGTAAGAGGATGAAGGCTCAAGACAAGGCCTGTGAATAGAGCTGACCTTGATTCCTTAGTCTTCCAAGCATCCTGGGAGTTTGTAATGATGGTGGAAAAAATTACTTTTCAAAGGTGTTCAGTAAACTAAACAGTCAATCTGTACTATAAAAATAAAACATTCTCTAAAAATCCCACAAAAACCTGAACCAGGAAGCTATATAATAAAAATACTTCATGTTATTTGATACAGAAGCTCATAATTTTATGATGTTATCTATAAGGAAAAAGTGATATGATAAATGAAGAATCTACTCAATTAAAGAAATTGACTGATGCTTATTATGCTCTGTGGCCCTTCTGTTTTCAGGAGGAGCTGCTATAGCTTCTGGGAGATCTTTTGCTCCCCACCCCTAAAAACTCTCTAGCCACCCTTTCCTCCTTTCTTACAGTCTTTGAAAGAGGTATGCAATGTGTTGTTCGTGTCCAGTTTCTTCAATGTATTCTTGATGCTAACACTCTAATTTTCTCCTAATACCTTACTCTCTTATTTTTGTCTTTTTCTTTGATTTACATTTTTAACCTTTCAGGTCTTTCCCCATTCTTTCCCCCTTCTTATTAAACAACAGTGGTAACAACCAAATGAGTTGCCTGTGTTCCCTGTCTCCTCTTCCTTATTGCTGTTTTTTTTTTTTTAACCGTAAAGGTGATATATGTTCATTATAGAAAATTTGGAAGATAAAAATGTAAAGAAAACATAAAAGTATCCATAATCCAACCACTCAGTGATAATCACTGTTAACATTTGAAATGCATTTTCCTCCAGTCTTTTTCATAAATATATGAAAGCAATTTTAATGTATCAAACTGTAAATAATATATTTACTGCTTTTTAATCTTTTTTCTACTTAAACAGTATAGCATTGATATCTTCTCGCATCACCAAATAGTCTAAAACATGATTTCTGATGACTTCATTGTGTTCCCTGGTTTGGATGTGTAAGTGAAATGACCATGTAATACTTCATACTAACCAGGACACTTCAGAGAATGGAAAGGGTGCTATTTATAATTACACTGGGACACAGGGACTGCCCCAGGCCAACTGGGACATATGATCATTTATACATAAGCTATGTGCTTCCCTGTTCCACCTTCCCAGAAAGAATATAAAACATTTATAGCTGTTAGAAAACTGACAGCACTGTCAAAAGTACAAGAAACTAGCTATACAGACTATTCAACATAAGTCATGCTTCTCTTTCTTTGAATAGCATAAACAATATTTTCATTGAGATAGAAACTAAAACAAAATAGCATAAACAATATTTTCATTGATATAGAAACTAAAACAAAACAAAACAAAAACTGTGAGTTAAGCCTGACCACTAAGATGTCCAAGTAACCCCTGTTCCCCATCAATATTTTAGTCATACTATACCTATGGATATACCATAATTATTTGACCAATCTCTCTTATTGGGCATGTTGTTAGTTTCTACAGTTATACTACTATAGATGAACCTGAGATAAACATTCCTGGACATAAATCTCTGTGCTTAATTATTTTTATTTCCTTAGGATACATCCTTAAAGAATGTAGAAAAATTTAAAAGTCTTTAAATTATAGTGTCAGTTTGCCTTCTAGAAAGGGTGTATACTGATTTATACTCTGCCAGGAAGTATGAGAGCACATTTCACTGTTACCTTATCAACAGTGGGCATTATCATTTGCCAACTTGATAGGTATCTTAATTTGCATTTTCATCACTAATGAGGTTGAAATATGTGATACACATATCTCTTTACTTGTGAATTATCTGCTCATACCTTTTCACTTCGTTGCTATCAGGCTTACTACTTTACCACTTTACCCTTACCACCTTACTGACACTTCTGACAGAAGTTCCCTTAACATCCTAATCGCTAAATGCCATAGACACTTAGATGAATTTCTGGCTCTTAACCCTGTTAACTACTTTCTTCCTGAAGCCCTCTCCTCCCTTGACTTACACAATACTTCATTCACATCCTTCCAGTTCTATGCCTTCTTCTCTGGTACCTCTTTCTCAGCCTTTTTTGCTGGCTCCTACCCTTTTACCTACCATAATTGTTGGGTCCTCCCAGGTCAGCCCTCTTCTACTGTCGCCATATTTATTCACTCTAAGAAAAAAATACACCCAGCCCAGTGGCCTAAACTACCACTCGTGCCCTAATGAATTCTAAACCTTTAATGCATGACACTTTTCAAGTTCTGACCTTTATATAAAACAGTGTAATGGACAGCTCCATTTTCATGGTTCCCTAGATACCTTAAAATGTGCATAACTGAGGGCGCCTGGGTGGCTCAGTTGGTTAAGTGACTGCCTTCGGCTCAGGTCATGATCGTGGAGTCCCGGGAGCAAGTCCCACATCGGGCTCCCTGCTCAGCGAGGAGCCTGCTTCTCCCTCTAACCCTCCACCCCCCATGTACTCTCTCTCTCATTTTCGCTCTCTCAAATAAATAAATAAATCTTTAAAAAATGTGCATAACTGAAATATAACCTAACTTAACCCTGAAGGATTCTCACATTCCTTAAGCCTACACTTTCTCCTGTATTCCGTGTCTTGGTGAATGGGACTGTAATGAACCTTATCAACCAAGGCAGAAACTTAAAAAGTATCCTAGTCTACTTCTCCTGTTCCTTTTAATTAGGCATCAAATATCCTATTGATTTTGTCTCCTAAATGTCTCTTGAGTCTATAGTCTCCTCTCCATCCCTATTTTTTTTAAAGATTTTATTTATTTATTTGAGAGAGAGAGAATGAGAGATAGAGAGCACAAGAGGGAAGAGGGTCAGAGGGAGAAGCAGACTCCCTGCTGAGCAGGGATCCCGATGCGGGACTCGATCCCAGGACTCCAGGATCATGACCTGAGCCGAAAGCAGTTGCTTAACCAACTGAGCCACCCAGGCGCCCTCCATCCCTATTTTTATAGCTCCAATTCAAGCCCCATCCCTTCTCTATCTGCTAGCATGATCTCCTGTCCTACCTTAATCCATCTCCCACATTGTTATCAAAGTGGTCTTTAAAATAGGCAAATACTGTGTTACTCCCCTACTTAAACTCTTCAATGGCTACCCCTTGTTTCAGAATAAAATTCACATTCCTTTGAATGAATGTATATGACCTGGTGCCTAACTCTTTAGTTTTATCACTTACTTTATTTTCCCTAATCTCTCTCTTTTCTCCAGCCCACATGCATACTTAAACATTTCCTGACCACATCACACTCTCTTATGCCTCCATGCCTTCGTATCTGATATTCTTTTTACCAGGAATGCCTTTCTTCACCTCGTATAGCTAATACACTCCTATTTATCCTTCAGGACTCACTTTAGTAATATTTCCTCTCAGAGGCTCTCCTTTAAGTCCAGGGTACAATTATTCCCATTTTCCTATGTCCCTCCACTAGATCTATATCTGCTTTTATTATAGAAATGTTTATTGTGTAGTGGAACTATTTATGTGTTTGCGTTTTCTTTTTCTTTATTTTTTTTACATATCTGTCAGTGAACTCTTTGAGAGGTTGTATTTTATCTTTTTATTCACAGTATGGAATAAATTCTTAGCAAGTAAAACTGATTGAATAATACTGATTGAATGACATTGGTTGAATAATATTGGTTGAATAATGAATCAATACATTGATTGAATATTGAATCAATATCTTAGAGACATTTAAAACATGGACCAAAGTATAGGCATTGCTGAAAGGCCACTCTTCATATTGTTTCAGGCCTAGAAACCCATAATTTTCTTTTCAAAACAGAAAAAAATGGAGAGCTACTATACTGGTGAGAGGAGTGCCTTATTTCTTCCTTAGGTGATCTTTTGGAAGATTTTACAAAGCAACCTCACTTTTAGGAAGTAGCAATGATATCCATGTGTGCAGAGCTCAGGGAGCATTCTAGAGCCTGAATATTGTATTGATTACTCAAGATTGTGCTATTAATAACTAATATTAGTATTTTGACAGGCTAATAGGACTTTAACCTTAAGAAAGGGATGCACAGGAGTGCCTGGGTGGCTCAGACGGTTAAGCGTCTGCCTTTGGCTCAGGTCATGATCCCAGGGTCCTGGGTTCGAGCCCCACCAGGGAGCCCGCTTCTTCCTCTCCCTCTACTGTTCCCTCTACTGTGCTCTCCTGCTCTCTCTGTCAAATAAATAAATAAATAAAAAGAAAGACAGGGATGCACAAGAAAGGGATGTTATTTGGACATAATGTTTTCAGCTAAACTGACAACAAATATATCTGACATCCTACTGTGTGTGGGGAAATCACTGAACAATGCACGCATGGTAGTGAATACTTCTGGTTTTCCAATCCTGGCACCTGAAGCTCCATGGTTCATGGATGCCCTGATGGAACTGCTGTAGAGGGAAGGAGGAAGAGAGGGGTGTAAGTTGAGAGCCTAGCAGGCGGGACTCCAGATTTCTCTACTTGGCTTTTTAATCCGAGCAGTTCTTCTTTTAACATGTTCATATATTGGGCTACCACATAAAATTTTGTTTGAAGAAAAAGTTCTGAGCTAAAATTTTAAAAAGTTGAAAACTGTATAGGTCACATTACCAATGTTATTTGGACATAATGTTTTCAGCTAAACTGACTCCAGCTGGCTTAAGGGAAAACTGCTCTGACTTAACTCACACTTTTCTCTTTCTATCAAGCTGGAGGAGCTCACAGAGGCTGAGGATGCTCTCTCTGAAGCCAATGCGTTGAACAACTACAATGCTGAAGTATGGGCATATCTGGCTCTAGTCAGCCTCAAAGTGAGTGTTTATTAACCTTACACAGTGCCATTTTAGGGCAAAGATGTAAGGAAGTAAGTGAGGCAAGAGATAGGTAGATGGCCATTAATGCATGATAGTTGAGGTTTAATGAGCTTCAGATTTGGTCATTGTACTGATGAGGGAGGAGAGGCCCAGTCTGAGAAGCTGTTACTTGGAATGTGCTCAAAAATCATACACTCACGTGTTTGTCTGGAAAGGAGATTCTAGGGATGCCTGGTTGGCTCAGTTCGTCAAGCATCTGCCTTTGGCTCACGTCATGATCCCAGGGTCCTGGGATCGAGTCCCACATAGGGCTCCTTGCTCAGCGGGGAGCCTGCTTCTCCCTCTGCCTGCCGCTCCTCCTGCTTGTGCTCTCTGTCAAATAAATAAATAAAAATATTTAAAAAAAAAACTTAAAAAAAAGAAGGTATGGAGTCCTCTCTTTTGGTAGAAATGTTTGTGGCAACATACTTTCCCACTATAACGTTTATAATATGTCATTATCACCAGCTGCTGCTCTTTTTTTCAGGCTGGACGGCAACTGGAAGCGGAGCAGGCCTATAAGTACACAATGAAGGTACGATGCAGAGGCCTCTGCTGTTTGTCTGTACTGTACTGAGGTTGGGAAACTGGGAAGAAGATGCTGGCTGAATTCAGGACTTTACAGCATTCCATCGTTTCATGATGTGAATATTTTTCTAAAGGCTTTTCTTAGCATCTTTGCCATTATCATAAGGCTGCTGGGTTTGGAATAACCCACATATTACTATGGGGGATTTTTTTCTACCTCTTTTTTTTTTTAAGATTTTATTTACTTGAGAGAGAGCACAAGCTGGGGGTGGAGGGCAGAGGGAGGTGGAGAAGCAGGCTCCCTGCTGAGCAGGAAGCCCCATGTAGGGCTCAATCCCAGGACCCCGGGATCATGACTGGAGCCAAAGGCAGACACCCAACCAACCGAGCCACCCAGGCGCACTGTCCCCCCTTTTTTAAAAGATTTTATTTATTTATTTGAGAGAGCAGAGCTAGAGAGAGAACACGAGTGTGTGTGTGGGGGGGGGGCGGTTTCTCCCTCTTTAGAGAATTTGGTTTAATGGAAAGACAGATGGCCAGGGAGTTAGTAGATCTGAATTATGGTCCTAGTTTTGCCACTAACTCTACTATGTTAACTTCTTTGAGCCTCATTTTCCTCGCTTGTAGACTGAAGGTATAGGTCAACAAACTTTGTGTAAAGGGAAAAATAGTATTTTAGGCTTTGTGGGCCAAACTGTCTCTATTGTGCCTATTACCCTCTGCCCTTGTAGTGCAAAAGGAGCCATAGACAATACATAAGCAAATGAGCATGGTTGTGTTTCAAATAAAACTTTACTTAAAAACAGCAAGCTAGATTTGGCTCATGAACAGTAATCTGCCAACCCCCGGTCTATTCTACTATGAATTACAGTTCATAATTTGTGGCTTAAACAAATTAGTTTTATTTTTCTCATCTAATGAAAAGCCCAAGACTGGTACCAGAGCTCCACCATGTCACCAGAGACCCAAACTCTATCTTTCTGTTCCACCAATCATAGCATGCAGTTCCCATCCTTCACAGTTGCAAGACAGGCATTGTAACTCAAACCACCATATACATGTTTCAGGCACAATAAAGAACAAAAGGGAGGAAAGAACAAAGAGGACATGCTAGATATTTCATCTCCCTTCAAGAAGCAATGACTTTATGGGGATAAAAGATATAGCATAGGGAATATGGCCAATGGTATTGTAATAGTGTTGTGTGGTGACAGATGGTAGCTATACTTGTGAGCACAGCGTAATGTACAAACTTAAGATCACTATGTTGTACACCTGAAACATGGTGTGTCTACTCATGAAAAATAAAGATGTTTAATTCACGTGTACATAGTATTTGATGATAAAGAAAATCATTTCCAGAGGAAGGTTTACAGTTCATTGGCCACAACTGGTCATAAGACTACCCCTAGCTCTAAGGGAAGAAGGAAATGGAACTTTGTAGCTGGCTGCATTCCTGTCCTGAAAAGAAACGAAGATTTTGTTAGAAAGAAAGGAGAGTGGGTATTCAGTAGGCAACTAGCTATCTCTACTACACATCTAGAGGCTAAAAATAAATTCAGATCTATTATCTTTGTTTTGTGTGTCTTTGATTCCTGTGACTTGACAAACTGGAATACTGTAGTCAAGATAGACTGGGTGATAATGTGAATTCTTTTAAAAATACTTTATTAAAGTTATTTAACAAAAAAATACACAAATTGTAAATGTTCATACTACTTGAAGTTTCATAAAGTGCACATGTCCATGTAATCAGCACGTCCTGAGGTCTTTTAACGGAGTTACCATGAAATAGGGAATGATAAGGGAATATAAGAAGAGCCCAATTTCAAGCCAAGGAACTATATTCTCTAACTGTGTCCCAGTAAATGAGGGGTCTCCACATAGGTATATCAGGTATGATATGTATCCTCCCCTTCCTTCTTCTTATGCAGCTGAAACTAAAAGATAAGGCTCTGCTTGCAGAAATCCACATGGTACAGGAGACGGTTGGCTTTGGAAATCCATCTTTCTGACATCCTTCCAGCTGAAGAATATTCTGTGTGGGACTCTGAGCTCCTTTCCTTCCCAGAGAGATTAAGCCCTGGACATTTCACCATATGAGGCCTGTGGATGGAAAATACCATAAACAGAAACCCATTCATTTCCACTGGCTATTTTACTGGATGGCTGTTACCGGATATTTTACAGGTTGACAGTAAACTGAGTAACAATAAAAAATGAAAAAGATTCAAAATTCATCAGTGTGGTTCTGGAGTTATTAAGGTCTACTGAGGTATATGTAAGAATATAATTATTTATTTACATAAAGTAAAGTGGGTTCATTATTAGGGTTTCTGGTAAAAACTTATCAAGTCATTCCTGGAAGTCAACTTCTAAGGTCTCTGGCTAGGTTCACTTCCTGGAACTTGAGAATTAAGGCATCAATTTCTAAGGTGGGCCTAAAGGAAGACTGCTATGCTGGGTCACTGTATTGGGACAAACATATTAGTTGTGGCCAGACCCTTTGGATCCAGTGATGAACAGAGCTCAACAGAGAAGTCTTTGCTGAAGGTGGAGGTACTGACTACCTCTAACCACGGGTATCTTCATGGATCTAAATCACAAGGGCTCCAAGAAGAGTCCATTAACTTATAGATGCAAAACTCCTCTCAACTGAGGCCAGTATTCTAGGGCTAAAGATGACAAAGGAACCATACTTCACTCCTGTCCTCCTGGATCACTGCATAGCAAAACCAGGAATAAAGACACCTCTTAATTTTTTAAAGAAGGTGCAGAGAATAGGAGGGAAGTGGGAGAACAGGAGGGAATGTGGAGGCATATTAATAAACAAGAAGAATAAAATAAAACCTGCGTTCATTTATAGCCCGTGTATAGTCTTGGTTCTAACGCTACTTCCTTTATGAAGTCTTCCTGAGACACCAAGAAAGTTATCAGGTTCACCTTGTCCTCTGCTCCCCCAGGACTGTGTAGTGACCACCTTTATTGACTCCGGTGTAAACTCAGCGTCTCCCCACTTGACTGAGTTTCCTAGGGGCAGGACAGCGCCCTTTCAGCTAGTTCTCAGCACTGCACCTCGGCTCTAACAAGTGCAGGATGGATTTGTGCAACACTTAAGCACTTCTGGCCGCTCCCTGGGATTCTCCCAATATTCCTCACTTCATCAGGAACCCACAGTCCTGCGCAGGCCGAGAACACCCAGACAGTCCAGCTCGCACTACGACCCCCAGCTACACGCAAACTGCAGCGCGCCTTTTTTGCGGCAGTTTAAGGCACGTTAGGGTTCACGGCGTTGCATTATGGGAAGTGTAGGTGCTGGAAAGCGGAAGGGCCGGGGCGAGCGGAGTCTTCGCTTCCTGCACCGGGGCGCTAGGGCTTGGGTTGGGGGGTGGTGAGGTCAGGGGTGTCGCAGTGTGGACTTCTCCGCGTTCTTCCACCGCCGCCCTCCCCGCCGAGGCCGTAGAGCCGATCGGTGGCGGGCGGCAGCGCACTTGGAGGCGCGGCAAGTGGCGCTGCACCATGGTCCAGCTCAGTGAGTGCCCTTCCCGGCGGTCGCGGGGGCCGGGGGAGGGACGTGTGGGACCCGACGAAGCAGCTCTCTTAGTCGAGCTGGAGGCAACCCGAACGTGAGACAACCACACTGCCTTACGTTTGTCTCTCTCCTCAGGTTTTTCTCACTTAATCCTTCCTCAACTTATGAGACAAATGGCATTCGGTTTATAGACTAGGCAGCTGAGGCTCCGTCGTGGTCACAGAGGTATTAAATGGCAGGCTGGTGTTGAGCGGATTGAGGAGGTAGTCATTTCTGGCTGAAGTGCATGAGAGGAGTTTCACGAAGAATATACTATCTAAACCGGGTTGACAGTAATTGGTTGGATGTAAGGATGTTTCAGTTGAGGAAGGGGCTTGTTTTATCTACCTCATTTTGCTCATTTTATGTACTCTGTTCTTGTGTTAACTTATTTCTCTACAGCTACTGTCCTGTGCAGAGCCTACCGCGGAGGCCATTTAACCATCCGCCTTGCCCTGAGTGGCTGTACCAACCGGCCCTTCTACCGCATTGTGGCTGCTCACAACAAATGTCCCAGGGATGGCCGTTTCGTGGAGCAGCTGGGCTCCTATGATCCACTGCCCAACAGTCACGGAGAGAAAATCGTTGCTCTCAACCTAGACCGGATCCGGCATTGGATCGGCTGTGGGGCCCACCTCTCTAAGCCTGTGGAGAAGCTTCTGGGTAACTCACCTCTAGCCTTACTTCATTGAGGGGATTTTAAGGTGAAGTCAGTTTCAGGATGATAAGAGTTAGGAATGATTTTCATTACCTTAGGCTGCTCAGGGCTAGAGTGAAAGCTGAAGTTGTGATCTAAATGTCATTTTGACTGGAGACCCCTTTTGTGGACTCTTATGAGACTTTTTGGGTGAATGGGATTTTGTACTGTAAATAGGAATAGTGTGTCTTGAATGGCTATCTGTCCATTTATCTTTTTTTTTTAAAGATTTTATTTATTTATTTGACAGAGACACAGCGAGAGAGGGAACACAGCAGGGGGAGTGGGAGAGGGAGAAGCAGGCTTCCCGCTGAGCAGGGAGCCCGATGCGGGGCTCGACCCCAGGACCCGGGGATCATGACCTAAGCCGAAGGCATACTTAACGACTGAGCCACCCAGGCGCCCCTATCTTTTTTTCAAATAAGGACATTAGCTTTAGGAAGTAACATCCATTATCTCCTTGTAGTAAATGAAGGGGAGGGAGTTAGGGGAAGAGATATGACAGTTTGGCGAGAGAGGAGCATGTTTTAAATCGATGCTGTAAGTCAGGTCTCTGTTAGACCTCAGCTCTGTGAGGCTAAGTTCCCAGGGAAACATTGACTTATACCATGTTATAATGAATGAAAATCCTGTTGCTTTTAGGTCTTTCTGGCTTTTTCCCTCTGCATCCCATGATGATCACAAATGCTGAGAGGCTGCGAAGGAAACGGGCACGCGAAGCCCTCTTAGCATCTCAGAAAACAGATACAGAGGCTACAGAAACAAAAATGAGCTGACTTCAGTGAGCAGAGCATTGGGGAAAAGGTCAACACTTAAAACACTTGTGCAGAGCTCTTAGTTTTATTAGATTTGGAGGTCAATAAATGGAGTTTCTTGAGTCACCCATGCTCTTCTGTCCTGAGCTGGACTCAGGGAGAAATTTGTTCTTTCTGACATAGAGCTGGGTCTAGGTACTGATTAGCTTTTTTAGCCTTCATCTGGAAAAGACAGTAGCTCTGGGGTGTGTTGGATTTTGGGTTGGGCCCTGGATCTCTCAGACAACTTTACAGTCTGCTGCCTTCCAATACTTCCCTGTTTGAAAGCTCCCAGCAAGTCTATCCATGGTCCATCTATGAAGTTCCTTCCTTAATCATCCCACTAGCTCAAGAACAGTTACTTTGTTTTGCTTGCTTGCTTGCTTATGTATGTATGTATGTCATTGTAGAGTTACTTTCTCTTGTTTGACCCATAATCTCAAATTTACAAAGGTAGATTTTTTTTATGAGCTTTTAGGCTATAATAGTATAATTTTTAAGAATGAGAAACTGGAAGAAAGGTAATACCGAAGAGTACGTTCGTACATTCTTGACCCTTTACAAGTAAGGCTATTCATGAGGATTATTAGGTGTCATGAAAGTGGGTAAAACTCCATTTTGTTGATGGGAGGCTGAGGTTCAGATGTGGAAAGTTGCCCAATGCAATCTATTTTCATTTGGGCAGAGCTAAGATTCAGACCCCAATATGCATTACTGGAGAGCCCTTTCCATTGTCTGCGGCAGGGTGAGTGTGAGATGAGCAAAGATGAGCTTTTCAAAAGTCCACTTGAAAAGCCAGTGATAGAAATGAGGTTTAGGTGTCATGAGTTTGGTAATATAAATGACTGGCTGTGCCCCAAGCCCAAAATGTCATATCTGCCTCACCAGAACTGCAGGACAGTAACAGTCATGATCAGAAGATTTTAGTGCACACTCTGTGTAATACAATTTCAAATTCTGGCATAAGACTAGGATACAGAGTTTATAGAGGAGACACTAAAGCCCTATCAATGTACCAACTTATTTTGTTTTCTGGGTTTTATATATTGAGGACAACCCTCATTATGGGGTCAAGTCTCTCCCAAGATTGTCACTGGTTAGCCTCCCTGGCTTTGAGGGGACTTTGAAGGCAGGGCAGGCTGAGAAGAACTGACTACCTGGATTAGATTGTGGATCTGATCATGGATCTGGGAAAGAAAAATGCTATGAAAACCATGGGAACTCTGGAGAGTTTAAGGTCTTTGGATAAGCTTTAATTGGTAGAGCAAAGAAGAATGATTATGAAAAGTATTGACCAGTGAAGGGAACTGCTGGGAAATGGGTTAAGGTAAGGTATTATTTTGAGCTATTGAGTTTCTGCCAACTCAAGTATTCACTTTGTTCCCTGGTCTATCCTTACTCTGATCTGTATACACATGCTTCCTGTGTGAGTGCATCCTGTTCCCAATAATCCGGTTTTCTCTAGCTCTAGCCTTGCTCTGGATTTCTCCAGAGCACACAGTTTCTCACCATCTTTTAGTTGATTGCATTAGTTTATGTTGCTATCACCTCAAATCCAACATGCTCAAACCTAGCTCTTCATTAAAAAAAAAAAAAAAAAAGCCTTTGTTTCAGCAGCTTTATTTTTACTCAGATGAGGGTTTGGGTCATGTCACCTTAACCAAAGTGGAAGGTGATTAAGAACTGGAAGATGATTGGCAATGATTCTTAATAAATGTTACAGTTTTTAAAAAGTATTTTGCGCCTTTGTTTACGCTTTTTTCTTGCAGGAATTAGGAAAGTACTTACCTAGGAGTCCCAACCTGTAGGTTGCAAAATTATCGGATCTTAAGAGTTTTGTGTACTCTTGTCAGGATCATTGAAAAAGAACAAATCTATTTAACGATGTTGAACCGTGTGAAATCGCCAAATGCCGATGTTATGCTGTTTTTTACTTTTAAAAAAAGGCAAACAAAACAGCAATGTATAGCCTCGACGTAATATGGACGTGCCATATATTGAATGAACTCACGTACTGGGAAACTGGTGAGAAGATAAGTGCCAGATTTCTTGAGTAAGGGGAGGAGGGCGTAGAGGCACTGGATCCCCCGCTAACCACACAGAAGGAAGTTCCGGCGGCTGCTCGGGTCGCCGCTGAATTTCTGGCCACGCCCTCGTTTTGCAGCCGCCGTAAAGTGCGACGTCGTGGCCACGCCTATTCGGCGCTTCTTGTGACGCAGTCGCCCGGGGTATTTTTGCGCGGGAAAAGGGGGCAGTCTGGAGCTCTAGCGGGTGTCGCCGGGACGGGCAGTTTCTGCGGAGGTTGCCTCTCGCTCTCTATCCCTGCTGGCTATGGGGTTGCTGGAGCTGTGCGAGGAAGTGTTCGGTACCGCCGACCTTTACCGAGTGTTGGGCGTGCGGCGCCAGGCCTCGGACGACGAGGTCCGACGCGGCTACCACAAGGTGTCTCTGCGGGTTCACCCGGACCGGGTCGGCGACGACGACAAAGAGGACGCCACCCGCCGCTTCCAGGTACGCGAGCCCCAGCTCCACTGGCCGCCTGGCCCCGCCTAGGCGGAGTGCGCCGAACCTGGCCTGGTGTTTATTCTAATCTTTATTTCTCGCCGCGCGATTTCAGTGAGGGATGCAAAGGTGACTTTTGGATGCTCTTAACCCGCAGATCCTCGGGAAAGTCTATTCTGTTTTGAGCGACAAAGAACAGAGAGCATTGTACGATGAGCAGGGAACAGTGGACGAAGATTTTGATGTGCTCAACCAAGATCGGGACTGGGAGACGTATTGGAGGTTACTTTTTAAAAAGGTAGAGAACTCTAGAAATTTCTTTGTGGTTATTCCCGTCATTCATTCAAGGAACGTTTATTGAATGCCTTCAAGGTATTGCATTTTGTGTTGTGTAGGAATGAGGAATTTCTGTTTCATCTTAAAATTCACATATGTGGAAGTATTCCTCGGGAGATAACCTGTAGCTAGCTTTGAAGAAGAATAAGTCTGTTTAACCGTTAAACATACACACATACTTTTACTGAAATGGGTCTTTAATTTCCTGTTGATGTAAAGCAATTGTAGGGGAAAAGGTGGTTTAATATTTTATAAGATAATGCTTCGTTTTACATATCCACGTGTAAGTCTTGAGTTCTTCTGGGAAACTTTCTTTAAATTTTCCGGGTCTGTAGTTTAGTAGTTGTGAAGGTTGGGAGAACGCTGGAAAAGCTTTGGCATAGAAAGTGTGGTTCCTTGCAGTAATTTCAACTCAAGCAACTATTGTATTTGAGAAGAAACATTTCAACACCTACATCTATCTTTACTAGTATACTCTTTTATTTAAAATTCTCAGAGTTCTAGCATATGTCTCTTATTCAGATATCTCTAGAAGACATTCAAGCTTTTGAAAAGACATACAAAGGTTCTGAAGAAGAGCTGGCGGATATTAAACAGGCCTATTTGGATTTCAAGGGTGACATGGATCAGATCATGGAATCTGTGCTGTGTGTGCAGTACACAGAAGAACCCAGGATAAGGAACATTATTCAGCAAGCCATTGATGCTGGCGAGATCCCCTCCTATAATGCCTTTGTCAAAGAATCAAAGCAAAAGATGAATGCAAGGAAAAGGAGGGTAAGATTTTGAATGCTTTTTTTATATCTTGCATTTTGAATGCTTTTTTTTATATCTTAATTGCTTCCAAAAAGAATGTGAGGGTATTTATAATAATAAAAATATGATTACCAAGAAGAGAGTAAGGGTTAACTCATTTCTTTTCTAATAAAATGAGCATACCAGCTCATTAGGAGAAACTTTTTTTCCCTAGTATGTTGTGCTCAGGAGGATTTTGCTAGGTGGATTCTTTAATATCATCTTAAAATAACACTGAAATACTCTTTACGTGGGCCAGTTCTTTAGCTTTGTGAAGGCTTTCCTCAAGAAATAAAAGTAATGGAGTCCAGATACATAGGGTGGACAGTGGTTCTCACTTGGTTAAGAGATGAGGAGAGGGTGACTAAAACTTTCTTTTTTTGGACTGTGCCTTGTTAAAACAGATTTTCTTTTGTTCTTGTCCAGATTGATTGTTGAATTGGACCCAGAATATACATTTCTAAACAAATGATTTAGTTTATTTTGGTGAAAGTGTCTTTGCAAACACTTGGAGAGGAACACTTGTGAAGAATCAAGAATTGTGGCTTCTGTTATCTTATTAAACTGTGGAGTTGGTGAGGGTAGGGATGATGGCAGGGAAAAAGAGCTTAAGGACAGACAGCTGAAGGTCTGGGAGGGCGTGGATTCACAGCAAGCATCTGTGTCTCTGGTCTTTTGGGGAAGACCAGACTGGTACTCAAGTAACCATTGTCTCAACCTGGCTTTCCTAGTGGGAGCTCAGTGGAGAGAAGTGTAAGATTTCAGATGTCTGGTGGGTAGGGTGCCTTATTTTCTATGGCTGAATTAGAGGTGGAGGTAGGTCTGCAGTTTTGATAGAAGATACAGGGGAAAGGTGGGGTGGGTGGGTGTGTGTGTGTGTGTATCAAGATTATCATTTTGGGGGTGTGCATGGCCGACTCTGTGTGTGTGTGTGTGTGTGTGTGTGTGTGTGTGTGTGTGTGTATCAAGATTATCATTTTGGGGGTGTGCATGGCCGACTCAGTCGGTAGAGCATGTGACTCTTAATCTCAGGGTTATGAGTTCAAGCCCCACGTTGGGCATGGAGCCTACTTTAAACAAAAAAGTCATTTTGGCTCATAGGGAACATCTGTTTAGGCCCACTCACAGTTTAAATTGGTAATTTTCTCCAGTGAAACTGAGCACAGCTGTATCCAATAATAGGCTATTATCTTGAGAAACTTTCCTAGAGTTGGGGGCAGGTGGATGGCATAGTTTTTTAGCGACTCCAGCAAACCTGGGGAGCGGATATACAGTATTAAGAGAAATTGAATACAAGGATTGAAAGTAGACAATGGAAACTACTTTTTATTGGAATAACAAAATCCTAATGTATTAGTATTCTTAGCATTAATAGTGTTGATTGCTATTTAGAAAAATTAGTGGGGTTTGGGATCTATTACATAGTGGTGTTGCCGTGAAAGAAAGAACAAACTCATTAACCTTTCCCAAGGTATGCTTGTGGTATTTTGGAATCAGTGCCCTAGGAAAATTTGGCAGAAGAAGGTGGCTTTGAAATTAGGTAAAGAAAGGTTATAACTGAATTTGTTAGTGTTTATTCTGACTACTTGGGAATTTTAAACCAGGGTTACTCTCAAGGCTGCCACCAGTCACATGTAGTTAAAAAGTGGGTTTCCAGAGGAGAGGAATTTGAGATGCCTGTATCCTGGCAACATTTTTGAAGGCATCCTTGGTTAAATGACCTTCCCTCTCCTGGCATTTTGTTTTCATTCTTATCACCATGTGGTTTATGAATACTAAACTACTTGCTACCCCTAGCTAGTAAAAATGGGGAAAACTCAGAAATGCTCATTGGAATTAGAGGATCTACTGCATGCTCTCAGCAGTGTTGTCTTTTAATGAATGACATATTTATGTAATTGTGTGTGTTTTTTTTTTTTTTAATCAATATAATCCTCAGATTGAAAGGTTGTCACCATAGATTTGCTTTTGGGAAAGGGTATATTTTTAGTATATGCTAGGTTGCCATGGAGTCTTAACATGAGTTTCTGTTTTAGGCTCAGGAAGAGGCTAAAGAAGCAGAAATAAGCAGGAAGGAGTTGGGCCTTGACGAAGGAGTAGATAACTTGAAAGCAGTCATTCAGGTAAGCTTGGCAGGTTGTCTTTGAAGGTCATCACTACTCTTTTGTGTTCTGATTCCTACTGCTAATACTTTCTTTGTAGTTATAGTGTTGTGGGTATTCTGTTTTCTTTTTTTAAGACATAAGTCATGTACGATGTTTTCATCCTTATTTTAAAGTGCATAATTTAGTGGCTTTTAGCATATTCATGAGGTTGTAGAACAGCACTAATTCCAGAACATTTTTGTCACCTTAAAAAGAAACCCCTTGCTCATTAGCAGTCATTCCCTGTTCTCCCTTCCACCAGCCTCTGGCAACCACTGAGTATTTTTGTCTCTGGATAGCCTTGTGTTTTGAAAGCTTGTGTTTTAACTTCTTAAACAGAGCAGACAAAAGGATCGGCAAAAGGAAATGGACAATTTTCTGGCTCAAATGGAAGCAAAGTACTGCAAACCTTCTAAGCGAGGAGGGAAAAAAACGCCTCTCAAGAAAGAAAAGAAATAATGGAATTTTCTCTTCAAAAGCCTTTAGGTGTTAATTGGTGCCATTGTAGGCAAGATACAGTCAAGATTTGAAGACAAAAGTCAACCCTGCCCTTGAAAAAAGTTCTTTCCAGGAGTTATTCAGCTCAACTCTGTAAACCAAGCAGAATCTCTCAACCTGATTTTGGTAGTCCTAGAAATCCCCTGACATTCTTTGAGGTCCTGCATGAAGGAATTTGGTGATTCTTGAGGGAATGGGGGAGAGTGGTATACTTCCTGGCAGCACTTGGGTCTGTGGATCTTCTGTACAAGGATCTCTTGTCTAGAATGTGGGTCTGTCCCATACTGCCTTCAGCAGTTGTCGTTTTGCCATGCAGGAGTCTACACACAGCTATAGAGTATTCAGGGTGTTGTGTTTATTAGAACAGTAACTCTACCTAGCTAGAACGCTTTCAGAACCCTTGCTGGTCATGTGTCTTTAAAATATTTGCCAGTTTGCTTTCATGTTTAATATCCTTGAATAGATCCTCTCTCCTTTTTGTTTTATTCAGCCAGGTTTTGTACTCTTTGCTTGAAATACAGGAGAAACAGATGTTGAGATTACTTCAGACATCTTTGTAAGACTTACACATGATGAAATAAGTTAAAAATGACTGTTAAGTTCTGGGGCCTTTTAAATGATCTCAGTGATCATTTAACTATGGTCTAGAAAAACTATGAATGGTGTTCAGAGAGGAGAGAAAAGTAAACCAAGTCAGCTTTATAGTGGGTAGCCGGATTTAAGTAGCATAAAGAGAAGTTGTCCTATCTAATTATTGAAAGTCTGTCCTTAAGCAGGTCGCAGACCTTGTTTGAACTTGTTGCCTCATCTATAAAAGGGTGAGGGAGTTGGGCTAAATGACTGCTTAAGGGCTCCTTCTGATTCTCTTAACTTTTAAAGGCAGGCCATCTTGATCCAGTGGTTTGTTATCATGCACTCATGGTATTGATTTGTGAGAATGGTATAGAGATGTTTACTTACATTTAGTCAAATTGGTATGTACTTACTGGAATATATGGACATTTTTTGGCAACAGACTTTTATGCATATGGCATTGAATATATAACAACCTTTCTGTTACTGAGTTTTACGTATGATAATTTATCTGAGATAAGCACATGACACATTTTTAGTTTGGTTACAAACATGTTAAAAAATACTCTTTAATTGTATTAAAATATAATTTAATGCAGGTTGTTTGAAGCATCTGTCTTCATATGATAGCATTAGTACACTTAGATAAAATTAAAAAATTACCCCTATTTATGATTATTTGAGTTTATCCACTCTGAAGATTTACAGTAAATTAAAGTTCAATGAAATTTAAATAAAATAAATTGAAGCCATAGTTAAAACCACTGCTGCATTTATGAGTGTCCTCCAAAAAAGGTCCATGGTGAAATCAGAAGAATGGTGAAGTTCTGTTCTTCTGCTATTAGGATATGTTTATACTAAACTAATTACCAGACTTTCTGAAATGTTAAGGTATTGCTGGCTCACTAATAGATTCTATAAATTTTTTAAGTTTACTTAGAGTTTAAGGAGAAAATCTGGTAAGATGAGTTTAATAGTAAAAAATATATATATGACCTCTAGGTCCTTTAAGAAGAAAAGAAGCATAATCTGATAGGAAGCAGGCCTTGTGAGGTTGAGCTGTCCTATCTGAAAATATATATACATTATGACTTATTACATAAATTACTTTATACCAATGCTCCACATTTATGTCTTTAGTTACTTAGCCCTTCCATTATCTCTTTACCTATAAGATTGGACATCTAAAAGAGAAAGTTAGGAATGACATCTGTTTGATGAGTAACTCCGATTTTTGACAGCTCTGTCTCCTAAACATGCCTTAAAAATGAGTACAACTCTTCAGAAATTCATACAAGCAGAAGTATTCTAAAGCCGGTGATAATGTTATCAAACAATTATTTGCTGCTTTTTGAGTATGTATAGTCTCATAGAATCCTATAATCATTGAGCTGATCATAGTTAACACACAACATGAGTTTTGGCGATAATTATTTGTTACATCTTTGGGTACAAATTTTAAGTCCAATGGAATAAATTAACATGCTGAAAGAAGACAGGAACTGGAGAGGGAAACAGTATCCATGTAATCTTTGGCGGATCCTCTTTTTTTTTCTGTCAGTTATATCAGATTCACACTTCATGAAGATGGTTTTAAGTTGTCTCTTGTATACAAGCTTTGCGTCACAAGATGACTGAACACTGACCATGAATTTTTCTCACATGTTCCCTGCAGCCTGGAGCAGGTTCTTCTCATTTGCCCTACGGTGCCTGCCTGGTTCTAGAGACTGGTCCACCTCTGTTTTGAGATTTTGTAGACCCATGTAAGTGAGGACCTGTCAGACAAAGATGACATCATAGAGTAACATTAGTAGACATTCTAGATTTGGTAATCTCAAGTTCATATCTAAGGGCTTTTTTGCTCCAATTACCAGTCGGACTTAAAAATTTGGAGACTGGGACTAAGTAGTAAAGTATATATTCATCAAGGCAATAAAAACATTTGCATTATTTTATCACTTAAAACCAGAAAAACTGTATTAAGATATGATATCTAGTTTTAGAGAAGAGGACACTGGGTGCCTGGGTGGCTCAGTCGGTTAAGCATCTGCCTTCGGCCCAAGTAATGATCCCAGGGTTGTGGGATTGAGCCCTGAATTGGGCTCTCTGCTCAGTGGGGAGTCTACTTCTCCCTCTGCCCCTCCCCCCAGCTTGCGTTCTCTCTCTCTCTCTCTCTCAAATAAAATCTTAAAAAATGAACTATTAGAGAAGAGGCTACTGATTAAAAAGGACTAATATGTCTGTTTGACTTATCTAAATGTTAATGACTGTCAACAAGGCTGTATGTAGTTAACTCTAGCTCAGCATTGCTTCTCTATGAGGACTAATCCAAGAAAGAATCCATGGAAAGCATTCATAGACTACCAAACAATGCTAACAGGAAATGAACAAGAGAATTCACTTGGATGACAGAGATGGTTTGAGGCAGATAACTTTTTTTTTTTTAAAGATTTTATTTATTTATTTGAGAGAAAGAGAATGAGAGACAGCACTAGAGGGAAGAGGGTCAGAGGGAGAAGCAGACTCCCTGCTGAGCAGGGAGCCCGACGCAGGACTCGATCCCGGGACTCTAGGATCATGACCTGAGCCAAAGGCAGTCGCTTAACCAACTGAGCCACCCAGGCGCCCAAGGCAGATAACTTTTTAATGTAACTTGTGGATTAATCTTATTAACAGGAAACATTTCAACTGCCTAATACTTCTGATTTCACCTACAACATGAGAATGATCCTGATGGTCGTGAATATATCATTATAGGAAGAATTAAGATAATCCTTAAATTTTCTCCCCTCCTGTGAAAATACAATCTATAGAATATGACTTAGAAATAAATTAATGGGATGGACTCAGACTCAGCATGTCTTGACATTTTTGAATTTTCTTTTACCTTGGCCTGGCAGGTCAACTGACCACAGCAGTTTATTCTATAGCAATATGGATTTTGCCAACATAATAAAATTCATGCAGTGTTTGAATGTTATAAACATGACTTATTTAGCTCTTTTTAGATTAAAAAAAAAAAGGGAGCTTACTTTGCCAGAGTGGTGAGAAGTTAATTTACATATGGGAAAACAAATCTGGACTTGGCTCTGACCAATAGAGGTCTTCTCTATATTATTATCCCATTTCCAAAAGGAATTTGAGGTGATTTACAAAGATGTAGGGAAACAAAATCTAATAAAATCTGGAGGAAGGGAAAATAAACATTGAAAACAAAGGCAGGGTCTTAACATATCCACATCGTAGTAAAATAAAAGCCATGGTCCCACCTGTCACTGCAGATCCCCTACCAGGTCGGGCCTGATGAGGATACTCAACAGCACACAAATGATGATACTGTGTATCTGGCTGCAAAAGAGAAAGAAAAGATGACACACTTCTTATGATGTGACTTCTCCCAAATATGTTAGTAGGTTTACAAGGAAAAACCTTGAAATCAGACAACCATGTAAATGGCATTGACAGTCTGAGGGACAAGGTGGCTGAGTACACTCTTGTATTTCCAGTAAAAAATTCCAAGCCGGAGGCCCACAAAACCATTTGTTAACTTGTAAAAAATTTTTAAGTTGTTTTTCTAACTTTTAAGTTCTAAAACTATTAATATGTCTTTAAGAAAATCTTAGCACTTATAATAATGCATATGGTTTAATACTTAAATATTAAATTTAGAATATTTAAATATTAGCATTTTTAATTGGCTGCCAAGGGAATTTAATTTGGACTGTCTGCTGTTTAAAACAACAGAATGGAGCCTTTTCAGCAACATTGAAATGCGCATGACTTTACCTCCATACTTGAGATGTGACTCTCAATATGAAACATTTCAAAATTACGTCAAGGAATTTAAAGATTTTAAGACGTGGCTAAGATATTGAAATGCAAATATCAAAAAAAGCTGTCAGTGCTATCCTGCTGGTGCTTCTGGAATAAAAAACATTCCATTCCCTGTCAGAGAACTGCAATCAAGAGATTTCAGGAATTTTTTTCTGGTGAAGCCCCATCTTTTTTTATTGGGGTCACCAAACTTCTTTAGAGGGCCAGACAGTAAATATTTTAGACTTTGTGGTACATACTGTTGCAACTACTCAACTCTGCTGTTGAGGTGGGAAAGTGGTCCATGGACAGTACATACCTGAATGAGTATGGCAGCTCTTCTCTAATAAAACTTTATGTACAGAAACAGGCAATTTTTGTGGTAAGCCAAGTGGCCCATAACAGTAGTTTGCTGATCCCTTTTCTAGGTGAGAACACCAAAGAGCAGAGCACTAGTCTGGAAGTGACAAACCAGGGACTCGGCTCTAGTGCGCTTAGTTACATTGAGCTACCAGCTCATCTTCCTTTGCGTGACAGCAAATTGGGAGAGAAATAGCTAAGGAATGAAATTCTTTGGTTATAAACATCAGAAAAAGAAGAAACTGAAATGTCTTAATCTGTTTAGTTTAATTGCTAAGGCAACCAAAAATTAAATGTGTTTTAGAGAATCTAGCTGTAGAATATAATCATCAAACAATGCTTAACAAATGCTCTGAATCAAATTTTGAGAAGATTAATAGAGGTTTTAAAACTCTCTAGGATTCACATTGAGTAAGAATCAGAAATGCTCACATTTCGCTTTAGCTCCTGTTTTGGTGAGTTGCCCCCTAAATAAAGCATCTTGAGGTCTGCTGAGTTGAATAGCGTCCCCCATCCCCTGCCCCCACCAGTATTCATGTCTGCTGGAACCCATGAATGTAACTTTATTTGGAAATAGGATCTTTGCAGTTGTAATCAAGATAAGATGAGGTCATATTAGATTAGGGTCAGCCATAAATTCAGTGATTGGTATCTTTCTAAGAGGGAAATTGGGACACACACAGGGAAGAAGGCTCTGTGAAGGCAGAGGTGGAAATTGGACTGATGTGGCTGCAAACCAAGGAGTACTAAGGATTGCTGGTGACCACCAGAAGCCAAGAAGAGATGAGAAAACATCCTTCCCTAGAGCCTGGAGAGGGAACATGGTTCTACTGACACCTTGATTTTGGACTTCTAGGCTCTGGAACTGATAGAATAAATTTCTCTTTTAAGCCACCCAGTTTGTGGTGATTTGTTATGGTAGCCCTAGGATACTACTATACTGTCCCATTTGTTCTCACCACTCTTTTAGTGGAGAATTGTATAGTGCTTTAGGCTGATACAATTCAAGGTTTATAAGTTGGAATAAGTGGGCTTCAAATATCACCATCCTGAAAAGTGGTAGAGGATTTGAGGCCCCTGCCTCCTGGGCACTGAGTGTGGCTCCAGTTCCCCAGGCTCTTCGAATCCTTTTGCCACAAAGCAGATGAGGTGGGGCTGAGTGGCTGGCCTACAATTGGGTAAGGTCAGTGCATGACATCCAGCCTCCCTACTAAGCTTTTTCTATCACTTGCTTAAAAGTAAAGGGGCCAGTAAATGCACATTAAATGGTAAGGTGATGTGGGCATCTCAAAACACCAATTTAAAAAAATGAATGCCCTGACTTGCCGTCCATCAGTCCACAGCATAATCTGATACCACTTTTGGTGTAACTCCATGAGAGCAGTGTTAGAGAAAGAGTTATGCTGATTTGATGTATTGGAGTTTAACACTTTTGCTTATTCTCAGAAATATTTAATATTTAACAATTTAAATTGTTTAAACTTTGTGACAGGTATAAGGCATTTTACCTTATTCTTCATTTTACCCTACTACCTTTTTTTAAATTCTATTTGAATGTCAGAGACCAGTTAGAATTTCAATGAAATGTACTTATTACAGTTTTTATTGTTAAGAGCCTCTGCTTTTATTCTTGGAGTTGATTAAGGCACTATGTGAAATCTTAAGTCTGCCAAACTAGTTTTTTTCTTTCCCCAGCTGTCAAGACCATAGAGGAAGTATGTCACTACCAAAAATGATTGAGTTGTGTTGGGCCTGGAGAAAAAGTCAGGTAAAAGGAGCCTCTCCTGGGGCTGCTGATGGTTGGGCTCATCCACCACTGCACTTCGAGCTCGATTGGAGTCACCATGGGTTTTCTGCAGGGAAGACAAAAATTATAGAAACCATTAAACAATTTGTAGCCAGAGCTGTGCATGTCCTACATCAACCCAAGTAGGCATGGTAACTGCAGGCCAAGGAACTCCAATTCCATTGTTATAAAGTTAGGATTCAGTTTGTACTTTGGACAAAATACAGTATAAGTTAATTCCAGAACACGGATCCTGCAGAATTACTTTCCTTGAGGTTTTAAGCACATATAAAGGCAATAGGAGAAAGACCTACCTTTGGCCTTTGTGGCCCCGCAGTGCTCAAGTGTTCCACTTCAGCTGTGCCGATAGGGGGCAGCAGGTTGTTTCGACTCAGGGGCATTGGTGAGGGAGAGAGCGATTCAGCTGCTACTGGGCTGCAGATCCCACCAGCAAACACCAAGATAAGAAAGCATAAAGTTAAAACAATACAAGCAAACTGATTAGAGTCAAATAAATGAGGGGGATGAGTTTAATGTCATGCACAGAATGCTTTAAGCTTCCTATGTTTTTAAAGCAAGCTCAGTGAAAGGATTTTGGAAAATCAGTTTGGGGGGAGCTTTTCATAATACTTTCTGATTTTTGTTGAAACTTTATCCTGGGCACACAGCAGAAGTTGACCCTTTGTCTCACAGAGAGCTGGACAAAAATAGTTTTCCCTATCTGGTGTTACACCATTTTGGTGTTAACTTATTAAGGATTTGTAATTTCACATCTGGTGGAATTCTGCACAGTTCTGGGCCTTTTGGTTGTCCTTTTCACTAATAACAGTAGTCCTTCCTTATCCACTGTTTTGCTTTCCATGATTTCAGTTACCCATGGTCACTGGGGTCTAGAAGTAGATGATCCTCATTCTGACATATTGTCAGAAGGTCACTAGTAGCCTCGTGCTGCATCACAATCCTCCATCACTCCCCTCGCTTCATCTCATCACGTTGGCATTTTATCATCTCACATCATCACAAGAAGGGTGAGTACAGTACAGGAAGATATGAGAGAAACCACATTCACATAAATTTTATTCCAGTATATTATTATAATTGTTTCTCTTTATTATTGTTAATCTCTTACCATACCTAATTTTGAGGTTAAACTTCATCATAGGTATGTATGTATAAGAAAAAAACATAGTACATATAAGGTTTGGTACTCTCGGCAGTTTCAGGATCCACTGGGGGTCTTGGAACATATCCCCTGTTGGTCAGGGGGGACTGCTGTAATTATAATTTACAGGTAAAGCTCCTAAACTTTCCTTCCAGTTTGTAGCATTACTCATATTCAAGACAGTACCTGGAAATCAATGATACTTTCATGTCCCAGAAGACACTGTCAGAGGGTATGAGAGATTAATTATACTTCAAAACTGCTTATCCTCAAATAAGTGAATCTGTAACTATATCAATACCAACATCAACATAATAAAATAGTGAGTAGGTGAGAAGAACTCTGGTGTTCTGACAAAGATTTTGGGGCGTTATGGACATCTCTTAGTGAATCTATTGGGATAAATTAAAACAAACTGAAAAATCAAAGTCAAGAAATAACATGTTGGGAGGAAGTATAGTGAGGTGCTTAATTAAGAAGCTGAATTCAAAACAGTTACAGCTATATTATCTCATAGCCTTGATCATAGTCTTAGAATCAAACATCCTAAGATGTTTTGTGAATCAACAACTAATGGAAGAACTTTATTTAAAAAAGTAGGCTTCTAAGTATTTTTTGCATGACAAAGCTCAGTGAATTAAGGGTGGGAAAAGGAAAGAGTATGGTTAGTGTTATTTCCTAAGAAGTGCTAAAGGATATTTTTCCCAGTATATAGACAAGTACTCATCTGAGGTTAGAATGTTATCATTGTCAATGGAATAAGCAGATCCCAGTGGTACAGAAAAATATTAAAGGAGAGTTAACTTGTTTGGGAATGAATTTCACTGAGCATGTACTCAGTAAGGAAAATGTTTGATAAGATACATATATCTTCTTCGATAAGTGTCACTGAAGTATTCTAGCCAACATTTTGTTGTAGAAGTAAATATCTTTAGCTAAATTAACAGAAGGATCCAATATCTGAATTTTATTCGGATTTAACCATATTTCTTTGTTGGATTTAAACCAGGGTGTAGTCCATCATGAGAATATGTAATGATTAGTTCCTAGACACATATTTCAACCTTACATTTATATTCATTCTCTATATAAAATTCTTCATTAGTTTTACCACAGTTTCCAAAAATTCTGCTTTTGAAACCTACACTCGGGATCCTCTGAGGATTTCTTCCACAGGTCTTGGCGTTCCAGCATGTGAATGGCTCGTGCTGATGGGATGAAGGGTACGTGGTGGGGGATTGCGTCTCCTGGCAGACTGCACTGTGTATGACAGAGCCGATGTACTAAGCTCCAGGGCTCGATTTGGCCAATTTCGAGTTGAAAGGATGGTACTGGATCCAGGTCTCATAAGTAACTTGTCATCGAGATCTCTAGTGGCCAAATCAGAAACTCACAATGAAATCAACATTGCTCTGTATAGGGAAACAGGACTCAAAGGCTTAGACTCTAAAATATATTTAAGGAAGAAAAAAACAAAAGTAAGTAACCTAGTTTATACACATCATGTAATCTAGCTCAGGCATGAGAATGTGTTCTTAAAGGAAGGACATAATTTTAGTCATACAGGTAATTTACTAGAATGGAGATTTGGGAAAGCAAGTCCATTATTCACCTGCCATGACAGTCACTTCTTCAGTTACAGTGAGGGCTGACCTGAAGATTACTTGCTCTAGGGTGCTCCCAGAGTTCACCTCAGGGACTGAGATCCCTACCATATTTGAGGCATTCTTTGTGCTGAAGGAAAGACTTAGTTGAAGGGCAAATAATTACTGCTTAGGAGCAGTGTGACACCAGTGAGGCTCCCACTCAAAGATTAAAATGCTGAGTTCGTTGGAGCCTGCAGGGGTAGGGGTTTGGGTTCCTTGGAAAACTGGAAGCAGGCAAAGGGCCCCAGAGCCTTGTGCTGCACAGGGCGCTGGGACTACAGTAGATTCCTATCTGCATAAGCAACTGAAATACAACGCTTTTCTGGAAGTACTCTGATAAGTAGAATGCCATGTCCAAACAGCTAAGTAGCTTAAACTTTGCCCTACAGATTCAGGTTTTTTTTGTTTTTTAGGCCGATGAGATATTTGCATTGTAAGACACCTGAGAAATAGTGTTTGGACAAGGAAATGGGAAAGTGAAAGAATGAAGCTCTGCCACATGCTCTTTTGGCTTTCAGCAAGTTCCTCAAGCTCTGAGTCCGCTTTGGTATCCTGTAGTGCAAAATATACCTCAGTGTTTGGAGGACTTTGAAGGGAAAATACCCACCACAAAATGGAGCTAAACCTTATGCATTACTCACAAGAGATCATGCTAGTCTTCCTGTCTCCATAACCATTCACTTTACACACCCTAACTGCTTTCTATGACAGAAGCTTTGGGCCTTAGCTGCTCTACGCTTATCTTGTCTTCTGGACTATTCATTCATAATTCTGGATTCAGTTATTACCTTTAGCCCGGTAACTTCTAGTTCAACCTCCAGATCTGACCTGTTCCATGTTTCCGGTGAGATGGCTTGGCACTGTAAACTCAACACGCCCCAAACCAAATTTATCTTTACCCCATGACGAGCTTCCCCTGAGCTTTGAGATCTCAGAATTGACTTTGGTTCCTCTGTTTTTATGGAATCTGATTTCTTTTACAGTATCTCCTAAAATATTCCATTCCTTTATCCTTTGCAACAACTTGTGTATAGACTTTTAGTAGCTCATACTTGAACTCCTGTTTTAGACTCTTTACCTTCAGTTCCTCCTGCTTCAATCCAGTCTATGTTCTTCTGCTGTAAAATCTGTCTTTCCGATTCCTGACTTAAACGAGTGTGCTCCCTAGTGAAATTCATACACTGGTGGGAGTGTCAAATGGCATGCTTACTTTGGAAAACTGTATGGCAGTTTCTTATAAAGTTAAACATACACTTATCTATCCTATGACACTTTCTACATATTGACCCAAGAAAAATAGACCATAGGGCCACAAAAAAGACCCACGCAAGAATGTTTATGGTGCCTTTATGCATAAGAGCCACAACCTGGAAACACCCCAAATGTTCATTAACAGGAGAATAGAAAACAATTGTGGTGTGTTCTTAGAATATTACTTGGCAATAAAAGAAAAGGTCACATGCAATAACATGAATGGATCTCAAAAACATGGCATTCAAAACCGTACGGTCTGGTCTCAACCTTCATTAATTTCATAGTCTTCTTCCCCACTCATTACACCACGATATATTTTAATTCTGGAAGATTGTCAGTGATCTTTGGTCAGAAGCATTAAAATTCTGACCTATCCCTTTTCTTAATATAGCAAAACTGGTCTTGGGGCACCTGGGTGGCTCAGTCGTTAAGCGTCTGCCTTCGGCTCAGGTTGTGATCCCGGGGTCCTGGGATGGAGCCCCACATCAGGCTCCCTGCTCCGCGGGAAGCCTGCTTCTCCCTCTCCCCCTGCTTGTGTTCCCTCTCTGTCAAATAAATAAATAAAATCTCTGAAACAAACACAAAAAAAATTGGTCTGCTTTCCCTTCTAAATAATTTGTACTTTTTGTCTCCAGACCTTTTCCCACATCACTCCTCCTATCTAGAATAGTCTTGTTGCTCTTCTCTGCTTATCCAAACTCCCATCTTTGAAGGAAAAATTCATACTATAGTTACCCACCCAAATGCCTCCCTTTAGGACTGTCATGCATTCACTCTGGGTACCACACACTTGACATTCAGTCACAACAATGCCATATATGGTTAAGTCTCTTTTTACCCGTGTGTGTCTTCTCTTTCCAGTTACATTATCAGCTCCTTGAGGGTGGAAACCATTTCCCTGAGATGTTTTTACTCCCCAGATGTCTCTGTGGTTGCTTGGTAGGTACTCAATATATGCATGATGATTGACTGATTTAGCTTTCCTTTTATTTCTTAGTGATCTATGTAAATTCTAGAGTCTATTAAAATTTTACACTTCTTACAGTAGCTTGTCCATTAGGGAGAGATTTCTTGGCTGTAGAG
This sequence comes from Zalophus californianus, assembly GCF_009762305.2. NCBI lineage: Eukaryota > Metazoa > Chordata > Mammalia > Carnivora > Otariidae > Zalophus > Zalophus californianus. The sequence goes on along the minus strand of NC_045609.1, from coordinate 34,047,270 downwards.
GCATCCCATGAACCCAGAGACCATTCACATTTGGCTGATGACCACTTGCTGCTTGACAGAGATTCATCTATATGTCAAAGGAAAGTGTTATTGGTTGGTAAAGACACTTGCCGGGTTTCCCAACTTTGCCAAAAGTTAATATTTTCAAATTAGATCATCCGTACATCTTTCTCCTATGCCTTAACTTTTGTAACGTCTTTGGCCAGTAGCCCAGCTGGGGCCCCAAGTGCACTGTCAAGATGGACAGCAGGTCAGGGAAGCCTGATCAACTGAGATGAAAGCAGTTTTCAGCCACTCTGATAGGGAAGCGAGAAGTTCACTACTATCATTATGTACATTAGGAAAGAAAACCTAAGAAGAAAAAATACGGAACAAATATAGAAACGAGTAAACTCTGACATAATCTCTTTTACCGTCAAACAGTATGCTCTACATAAACATCCTTTCTCTTTCACTACCCCTGGAGCAGTCAGCTATCAGTTATAACCTAAATTCTGAAGACTGTTATTAGCAAGAGCTCTAGTGCTAGCAGGATTTAATCTTCCGTGGACTGACATTGCCACCTTGGAGTGTTGTTGATTTTCTCTGTCAGTCATCCGTGCCCTTTCTGGTCATCTCCTTGGCTACAGCATGCATTTCCCTCCTAGTTTCTTTCAGGAATATCTGAATTAATGCTTCTCTTTCCTTTGGTCATTAACAGCCAGAAACATTTAATTATTCATAATTTAGGCTACCTAACCCATAGACCACTTCAGCATGTTAGAAGTGTTATTACTACCAAAGGAACATTAGTTCACCTGGTTAATTCTCCAGTGTGGTAAAATATGGATGGGCCTTGCTGATTTTATTTTTAAATAACCCATTTGTAAATCCAATAGGACAGTATCAGGCCAGTATATCACCAAAGCAAATACTAGGTCTGGTAGTAAAACCCAGGGTTGATGAGCATGGCTCAAGGATTAGAATGCCCCTGCCCTCTTCCCTGCCTTTTTTTTTTTTTGCCACAAGTAACACTGGAAAACTATCATGTAGAAACTGGGACTAGAGAAATTATACAGGGATGAGACCAGGCTCATTAGCCTTCTGCAAGAAATGGCCATGTTTATGCTTGTCCACAGACTTCATTGGGACCACTTCTTCCTTTCTTTGGTTTGCCTTTTACACCTCTGTTATTAACCAGTACTAAACACCCAAAAGGCAAAAAAATCAACAGATTCAAATATAAAAAAACAAAACAGGTAGGCTGAGATAAAAGGGAGTCAAATGGAGAAATTCAAAGGATAGGATGTTAAGGCCACAGAACATCTGAGATTGGTCTCCCTTTCTGTCATATCCTTTATTCTCCCCCAAACAGACAGGCTAACCACATAGCTGATTCTATATGAATAATTTATGGACGACTTTAAAAAAGAGCCGACTGAGGGGCACCTGGGTGGCTCAGTTGGTTAAGCGTCTGCCTTAGGCTCAGGTCATGATCCCAGGGTCCTGGGATTGAGCCCCACACTGGGCTCCCTGCTTAGCAGGGAGCCTGCTTCTCCCTCTCCCCCTGCTCATGCTCTCTCTCTCTCGCAAATAAATAAAATCTTTAAAAAAAATAAAAAAGGGACGCCTGAGTGGCTCTTTCAGTTAAGTATCTGCCTTCGGCTGGGGTCATGATTCCAGGGTCCTGGCATTGAGTCCTATGTCGGGCTCCTTGCTCAGCAAGGAGTGTTCTCCCTCTGCATGCCACTCCCCCTGCTTGTGCTCTCACGCTCTCTCTCTGTCAAGTCTTAAAAAAAAAAAAAGGCCATCTGTTTAAAAACTGACAATTGTCAACCCTAATTTGCTATTAATTTTTTTAAAAATTTCTTTTAGAGCGCATGTGTGCGTGTGCAACTGAGAGCTGGAGGAAGGGGCAGAGGGAGAGGGGAGAGAAAATCTTAAGCAGGCTCCACACCTAGCGCAGAACCTGCCACGGAGCTTCATCTCACAACCCTGAGATCATGACCCAAGTGGAAATCAAGAGTGGGCTGCTTAATCGACTGAGGCACCCAGGTGCCCCACTATTAATTTTTTAAACTTATTAATGCAAAGAGTCGTTGGATTATTGTGATAAACACATAACTTTACTGAAAGAAAATTGAGTCATAAATAATAAAGGCAAATAACTCTGAGCAAGCTTCTGGCAAGAACAGTTCTAGGTTCCCCAGTACATTTCTGTGTGGGGCTTACTGGATTTGAGGTGATGGCCGGCACCTTCGACTGTGGCACTCGAGGTAAGATCAAAGGTTGTGGTTCACTCAGCACACAGGGGCTTTCTGAAGCTGGTCTGGTGATTGCAACATTACTCTCATCATCTGAGCAAAGGAATAGAATCTATTATCCATGGATATCTTCAGACCCACAGCAAAACAATGAAAAAAAATCTTCCCCAAGAATTCCTAGTCTCAAGCTAGGCTTCACTCATTTTTGCGGCCCAATTTCATACCACCTGCATGTTTAAAAACAACAGCAACAAAATCCCTTAAGAAGTTCAAGTGGTTTCCCAGGCTGATGATGCCTATTGATATGTGGCAGAAGGAAAAACAAAGATCTCTAGAACAAAGCTATCCAATAGAACACTTGGAGTTGATGGAAATGTTCTACACAGGCACTGTCTCATATAATGGCTTCTGGCCACATGTGGCTCTAGAGCCCTTAAACTCTGGCTAGTGTTACTGAGCAACAGATTTTTAAAGTTTTAGTTAATTTTAACGAATTAAAATTTAAATAGCCAAGCAGATTTGGAAAAGAAAAAAAAATACAAAGGAGAACTAAAATTGCTAAAATTAAAAACAGCAGAATTAATAGATTTAGATACTGCTGAAGATAATTAGTGAACTGGAAGAAAAAGATGTGAAGAAATAATTCTGAATTTAGTGCAGAGGAAAGGAGATGAAAAATATGAACTGTACTCTAAAAAGTTAATTTTACTGTATGTAAATTATACCTTAATTTTAAAAATTGACAAGTAAAATCACAGTGAAACGTCCGTTTAGACGTTGACAATTAAACATTGATCAGTATACTAATAAGACTGTCAATACAGGAACTGTACGTGGGCATAGAGAACTGGTACAATCATGTTGGATAATTTGGTGTGATCTAGTAAATTGAAGATGCATATTCCCTATGACCCAGCAACTCTATTCCTTGGTATATACCCCATAGAAAATCTTGCACTTGTGTACCAAGAGAAATGTTTAAGATCGTTTATATCATCATTGATCATAATTGCAAAACACTGGATTTGGGGGATTTTAGCACTTCTTACCACCAATTATGGTTCCAAAGCTCAACTCAAGATGAGGAATCATGTTTCTGAGTAGAATTAATATGCCCTCTGGGTCTTCATTGTTTCTAAATCACTTCCATTATCATTTGGCTTACAGTATACTGTAGTTTCATTCAGAGAAAGTATATCTTTTCTTGACAAAAATGTCCAGTGAGGCTTGTTTCCCCATTAGCAAATTACGGTTAATGGTAAAAATAATTATTCATTTTAAATATTAGTTTTATTTTAAAATATTCTTTTGTAATTTGGATTTTAAAACTGGCCTGATTAAAAGTTTAGATGACCATAAAAAGTTAGAAAAATGTTCATATTTTCTTAGCATTTTATATACTTTTGGGTTATAGTTGACAAACCTTAAAATACCACAAGTTGTCACATGGTCCTATGTAGTATTGTTTTGTTTCTCATGTAGGCGTAGAAAAAGTTGCTTTAGTAGTAGGGATAAGTTTGTACCAGCACCCGCAGGCTGGCTCTGAGAACAACTAACCAACTGGTCCACACCAAAGCCAAAAATCCAAGAGTTCTCTTTTCAGACTTCAAGATGTTATTTTTCAAAAGTAATGATAACACCTAACATTTATTGCACTGTTACATATTCCAGGAACCATTGTATATGCTTTAATGTAACTCATTTATTCCTTACACAACCCTATATTTGTATTATATTGTTTTATAGATTAAAAACTGAATCACAGTGAGTTTAAGAAACTTGCATAGGGTAGGGGCGCCTGGGTGGCTCAGTCGTTAAGCGTCTGCCTTCGGCTCAGGTCCTGATCCCAGGGTCCTGGGATCGAGCCCCGCATCGGGCTCCCTGCTCAGGGGAAGCCTGCTTCTCCCTCTCTCACTCCCCCTGCTTGTGTTCCCTGTCTCGCTGTGTCTCTCTCTATCAAATAAATAAAATCTTTAAAAAAAAAAAAAAAAGAAACTTGCATAGGGTATAAAGTTAGTGTCAGAGCCAGAGCTCAAATAGGTTGTCTGGTAACAAACTGCTTTGAATCATTATAGTACATGACTTCTCACGGGGATAAGCTTGGCCCATGCATGGGCCAAATATGATCCATTACCTGTTTATCTTACTGCAGTAAAACATGCATAACTTCAAATTCACCACTTTAACCAATTTTAAAGTGTACAACTCAATGGCATTAAGTACATGCATAATGCGCAGTCATCACTAGTTCTGTAACTTTTTCATCACCTCAGAAGGAAATCTCATGCTCATTACCATTGCTAGTTTTTGTAAATAAAGTTGCAAGGGTACTTTATTTTCATTGCTGTATAATACTCTTGTATGAATGTATCACACTGTACTGTTGAGGGACATTTGGGTAGTTGTGAGTTTATATTTTCCAGCATGTGGTGCTATTATGGACATTCTTATGTGTTTTAGTGAGCATATATACTGAGCACATGGGAGTGTACATAACTACATTCACTCATTTGCATATTGTTTATGGCCACTTTCAAGGGCAGAGCTGAGTAATTGCAACAGACTGGATGGCTGGCAAAGACTGAAATAGTTACAGCCTGGCTCTTTATACACAGTTTGGTGACTTCTCTTTTAGGGGGTCAACTCACTAAACAGTCCACTAAACCACTCCAGCTCCATCTCAAGATCAATTTTTTTTTTTTTAGACTAAGTTTCAAAATCAAACAATATAGATGCACAGAAAAATAAACTAAAAGGATATTTATTAATTTACAGCCCAACATTGGTAAATTGTGAAAGTTGTAATGGAAGTTTTCTCTGGTATGTCGGACTTGATACTGAAAATTGAAAGAGTTCCTTTTTTTATCACCAGTGTTTATTATTACTGCAGTTCAGATATAACTGTGGACTTTATCCTTTATCTGTTATTTCCAAAAACTTAAATTTAAGATTTTTACTTATTTGACAGAGGGAGAGCACAGGCTGGGAGAGTGGCAGGCAGAGGGAGAGGGAGAAGCAGACTCACCACTGAGCAGGGAGCCTGAGCTGAAAGCAGACATTTAACCGACTGAGCCACCTAGGTGCCCCTAAACCAGTTAGTTTTTTATTTTTTATTTTTTATTTTTTTAAAGATTTTATTTGTTTATTTGACACACAGAGAGAGATAGCGAGAGAGAGAGAGAGGAAAGAGCACAAGCAGGGGGAGCGGCAGGCAGAGGGAGAAGTAGGCTTTCTGCATGAGCAGGGAGCCCAATGTGGGGCTCGATCCCAGGACCCTGGGATCATGACCTGAGCTGAAGGCAGCGGTTTAACCAACTGAGCCACCCAGGCGCCCCAACCAGTTAGTTTTTTAAAGGGTGTTAGTTCTGTTTTCCAATTCCAGCTTTATTTATTTATTTTTAAGATTTTATTTGTTTATTTGAGAGAGAGGAGTGGGGGAGAGAAAGAGGGAGAGGGAAAGAATCCCAAGCAGTCTCCCTGCTGAGTACAGAGTTCCACATGGGACTCAATTCCACAACCCTGAGATCATGACCTGAGGGGAGACCAAGAGTTGGATGCTTAACAGACTGAGCCACCCAGGTGCCCCTCCAATTTCAGCTTTAAAAGAGAACTTGACATGCATACAACAGAGTGGCTTAAAAAAAACACCCACACAGACAGTGTCAAATGTAGCAAACATGTGAAGCAACTGGAACTCTCATACAATATTGGAGAGTGTAAATGGATGCAACCACTTTGGAAATTTTGTGACAGTCCCCACTGAAGTTGGAATAGCATATCTTATGACCCACTAGTGCTGCTCTTATGTGTCTAGTACATATGTTCACCAAAACACATGTACAAGAACATTCCTGACAACACCATATGCTGGCAAACATAAACTGCAAACTATTCAAATATCCATCAACAGTAAAATGTGATACAGTCATACAATAGAATACAATATAACAAACTATTATTCCAAGCAAAACAGTTGAATCTAACAATGTTGAGTTTAAAAAGACAGATGCAAAATGGTATATACTAGAGGAATCCATTCTTATAAGTTAGGATACGGTTACTCTTAGGGGTGTAGGAGTTTAGTCAGTGACTGAGAAAGCATGAGAGGGGCTTATGAAGGGTTGGTAATATTCTGTTCTTGGTCTGGGTGCTGGTTGTACAGATGGATTCATTTTTTTTTTATTGAAACCTATTTAACATTAGTTTCAGGTGCACAGCACAATGATTTGGGACAGTTATGTACATTTCAAAATGCTCGCCACGATAAGTGTAGTTACATCTCTGACCAAAGTTATTACAATATTATTGACTATATTCCCTATGCTGTACTTTTCATCTGAGTGACGTACTTATTTTATAACTGGCAGTTTGTACCCCTTATTTCCTTTCACCTATTTCACCTATCACCCCCCACCCTCCCCTCTGGCAACAACTAGTTTGTTCTGTATGAATCTGTTTCTGTTTTTTCATGTTGTTCCTTTGTTTTTTGGATTACATGTATAAGTGAAATCATGGTATTTGTATTTTTCTATCTTATTTCACTTAGCATAATACTTCTTAGGACAATCCATGTTGTTGGGAATGGCAAGATTTCATTTTTTATGGCTGAGTAGTACTCCATTGTGTATACCTGCCACATCTTTACCCATTTATCTATCAGTGACACTTAGGCTGCTTCCATATCTTGGCCGTTGTAAATAAATAATGCTTCAATAAGCATAGGGGTTCATATATCTTTTCAAATTAGGTATTCATTTCCTTTCACTAAATCTCGAGAAGTGAAATTACTGGATCATATGGTACTCAATTTTTAATTTTTTGAGGAACCTCCATACTCTTTTCCACAGCGACTACATCAGTTTACATTCTCACCAACAGTGCATGAGGGTTCCCTTTTTTCACATCCTTGTCCTTAGTTATTGTCTTTTTTTTTTTTAAGCTCTATGCCCAACATGGGGCTTGAGCTCATGACCCTAAGATCAAGAGTCACATGTTCTACTGACTGAGCCAGACAGACACCCCAGTTCTTGTCTTTTTGATATTAGCCATCTGACTGGTGTGAGCTCTCACTGTGGTTTTGATTTGCATTTTCCTGATGATTAGTGATGTTGAACAGCTTTTCATGTGTCTGTTGGCCATCAGTATGTCTTCTTTGGAAAAATGTTTATTCAGATCCTCTGTCCATTTTTAATCACATCATTTGGTGTTGAGTTGTAGGAGTTCTTTATATATTTCAGATACTAATCTCTTACCAAATATCATTTACTAATATCTTTTGCCATTCAGTAGGTTGCCTTTTCATTTTTTTAATGATTTCCTTCACTGTGCAAAAGTTTCTTAGTTTGATATAGTCCCAGTTCTTTATTTTTGCTTTTGTTTTCTCCTTTTTATGATTTCCTTCACTGTGCATACAAAAGCTTCTTAGTTTGATAGAGTCCCAGTTGTTTATTTTTGCTTGTTTTCCTTCTTAGGGAGACACACCCAAAAATACTGCCAAGGCTGATATCCATGAGTTTCCTGCCTATATTTTCTTTTAGGAGTTTTATGATTTCAAGTCTTATACTTAAGCCTTTAATCCATTTTGAGTTTATTTTTGTGTATACCATGGTGGTCTGGTTTCAGTCTTTTACATATAGCTCTCCAGTTTTTCCAACACCATTTATTGAAGAGAGTGTCTTTTCCACATTGTATATTCTTGTCTCCTTTGTCATAGATCAATTGACCATATAAACATGCGTTTATTTCTGGGTTCTTAATTCTGTTTCATTGATCTATGTGTCTGTTTTTCTGACAGTACTATGCTGTTTTGATTACTGTAGCTTTATAGTGTAGTTTGAATTCTGGGATTGTGATACCTCCAACTTTGTTCTTCTTTCTCAGGATTGTTTGGGGGTATTCAGGACTTTCTGTGATTCCATACAAATTTTAGAATTTTTCATTCTAGTTCTATGAATAATGCTATTAGTTTTTTTATAGGGATGGTGTATTGAATCTGAAGATTACTTTGCATAATATGGATGTTTTAACAAAATTAATTCTTCCAATCCATGAGCATGGTATATTTTTCCATTTATGTGTGTGATCTTCAGTTTCTTTCATTAATGTCATACTTTTCAGAATACAAGCCTTTCAGCTCCATCATTAAATTTATTCCTATGTCATTTTTTTCTGTAAATGAGATTGTTTTCCTAATTCCTCATTCTGCTGTTTTGTTATTAGTGTATAGAAATGTAACAGATTTGGGGCTCCTGGGTGGCTCAGTCGTTAAGCATTTGCCTTCAGCTCAGGTCATGATCCCAGGGTCCTGGGATCGAGCCCTGCATTGGGCTCCCTGCTTCAGGGGAAGCCTGCTTCTCCCTCTCCCACTCCCCCTGCTTGTGTTCCCTCTCTCACTGTCTCTCTCTCTGTCAAATAAATAAATAAATAAATCTTAAAAAAAAAAACAAAAAAGAAATGTAACAGATTTCTGTATATTGATTTTGTATCTTGCAACTTTACTGAATTCATTTATTCTAACAGGTTTTTGCTGGAGTCTTTAGGTTTGTTTTTTTTTTTTTTAATGTAGTATGTCATAGGCAATTATAAGTTTTCCTTCTTCCTTTCCAATTTGGATGGCTTTTTTACCCTTGTCTGATTGCTGTGGCTAGGACTTCCAGTACTATGTTAAATGAAAGTGGTAATAGTGGACGTCCTTGTCTTGTTTTGATCTTAGAGGGAAAGCTTTTATATTTTCACCATTGAGTATGATGTTATCTGTGAGTTTGACATATATGGTCTTTATTTTGTTCTTATATACATATATATTTTTTAAAGATATTATTTATTTATTTGACAGAAAGAGATAGAGCAGGAACACAAGTAGGGGGAGTGGGAGAGGGAGAAGCAAGCTTCCTGCTGAGCAGGGAGCCTGATGCAGGGCTCGATCCCAGGACCCTGGGATCATAACCTGAGCCAAAGGCAGATGCTTAATGACTGAGCCACCCAGGCGCTCCAAGTCTTTATTTTGTTGAGGTATGTTTCTACTCTACTCATTTTATTGAGAATTCTTATTATGACTGGATGTTGGATTTTATTAAATGGTTTTTCTGTATCTATTGAGATGATCATGTGATTTTTATCCTTCATTTTGTCAAAATCCACATTGATTTGTGGGTGTTGAGCCATTCTTGCATCACTGGAATAAGTCCCACTTGATCTCGGTGAATGATTCTTTTAATGTATTTTCTTAAAGATTTATTTATTTATTTGAGAGAGAGGAGTACAAGCTGGGGGAGGGGCAGAGAGAGAGGGAGAGAATCTCAAGCAGATTCCCCCCTGAGCATGGAGCCCAACACAGGGCTGGATCTCACGACCCTGAGATCATGACCTGAGCTGAAATCAAGAGTCTGATGCTTACCCAACTGAGCCACCCAGGCACCCCTCTTTCAATGTAATTTTAAGTTCTGTTTGCTAATATTTTATTGAAGATTGGTCTGTAATCTTATTTTTTTGTAGTGTCTTTGTCTTGTTTTGGTATCAGGATAATGCTGATCTCATAGAATGAACTTGAAAGGATTCCTTCCTCTTCCATTTTTTGGGATAGTTTGAGGGGAATAATTTTATTATTATATTTTTTTGAGCAAGAGAGAAAGAGTGAGCAAGCAGCAGGGAAGAGAGGGAGAAAGAGGGAGAGAGAGAATCCCAAGCAGGCTCCATGCCCAGTTAAGAGCTTGATGTGGGGCTTGATCCCATGACCCTGAGATCATGACCTGAGCCAAAATCAAGAGTCAGATGCTCAACTAACTGAGCCACTTAGGCGTCCTGATAGGGATAGGTTTTAATTTGTCTTTAAATGTTAGCTAGAACTCACCTGTGAAGCATCATGTCCGGGACTTTTCTTGGGAGTTTTTTGTTTTTTAAGATTTAGAGAGAGAGCACAAGTGGGGGGAGTGGCAGGGGGAGAGAGAGAGAGAGAATCCTCAAGAAGACTCCCCCCTGAGCATGGAGCCTGATGTGAGGCTCGATCTCACAATCCTGAGATCATGACCTGAGCTGAAATCAAGAGTTGGACACTTAACCGACTGAGTCACTCAGGTGCCCCATCTTGGGAGTTTTTTGATTACCAATTCAAAATTTTGTTACTAGTAATTAATCTGTTCAGATTTTCTGTTTCTTCCTGACTCAGTCTTAGAGAATTGTATGTTTCCAGAAATTTACCCATTTCTTGTAGATTGTCCAATTTGTTGGTATATAATTTTTGATAGTCTCTTATAAGCCTTATATTTCTCTGATGTAGTTTATAAGTTCTCTTTCATTTCTGATTTTATTTGAGTCCTCTTTTTTTTCTTGATGAGTCTGGCTAAAGGTGTATCAATTTTATTTTTTCAAAGAAACAGCTCTTGGTTTCAGTGATCTTTTCTAATGATTTTTTAGTCTCTCTTTCATTTATTTCCACCCTGATCTTTATTATTTCCTTCCTTCTGCTAGCTCTGGGCTTTGTTCTACTATTTCTAGTTCCTTTATATATAAACTTAGAGTAAGATTTTTCTTGGTTTTGGGGGTAGCCCTGTATTGCTATAACCTTCCTTCTTAGAATTGCCCTTGCTGTGTCACAAAGATTTTGAACTGTCCTGTTTCCATTTTCAATTGTCTCCAGGTATTTTTTGATTTCCTCTTTGATTTTTTCATTGACCCATTGACTGTTTGGTAGTATGTTGTTATCCTCCATGTGTTTGTATTTCTTCTAGTTTTTTTCTTGTAATTGATTTCTCAATTTCTTTTTTGATGGTTGCTTAAATTTGAACACATTCTAAAAGCACTTGATTTTTACTCTGTTTTATGTATATCATATTTTACATATTTTTATTTTGTGTATCTTGACTAATTTTTGTCGATATAATACCTGTTACTACTTTTGTGTTTTAACCTTCATATAGCTTTATAAGTGATTGATTACTACCATTACTGTATGTTTGCTTTTAACAGTAAATTTTTTTTCCTTTCAAAATTTTCTTCTAGTTATGGCCTTTTTGTTTCTACTTAAATTTCCTTTAATATTCTTTGTAGGGCCAGTTTAGTAGTGATAACTCCTTTAACTTTTGTTTGGGAAATTCTTTATATCTCTTTCAATGCCAAATGATAACTTTGCTGGGTAATGTATTCTTGGTTGTAGGTTTTACATTTCAGCACTTTGAATATATTATGCCACATTCTTCTGACTTGCAAAATTTCTGCTGAAAAATCAGCTGGTAGCCTTATGGGGCTTTCCTTGTATGTAATGGTTTCCTTTTCTCTTGCTGCTTTTAAGATTCTCTGTCTTTTTAAAATTTTTGTCATTTTAATTATTATATGCCTTGGTGTGGACTTCCTTGGTTTCATCATGTGTGAGGTTCTCTGTGATTCCTGGGCCTAATGTCTGTTTCCTTCTCAAGGTTAGGGAAGTTTTCAGCTACTATTTCTTCAAATAAATTTTCTCTCTTCTTCTGGGACCCCTACAGTGTGAATGTTATTACACTCAGCGTTATCACAGAGATCCCTTAACCTATCCTCTTTTAAAATTCATTTTCTTTTTGCTGTTTCAGTTTGGTTGCTTTCCATCACCCTATCTTCCAGATCACTGAAACATTTTTCTACATTCTCTAATCTGCTGTTGATTCCCTCTACTGTATTTTTTTTTTTTGAGAGGGAGAGGGAGAGAGAGAATCTTAAGCAGACTCTCTGCCCAGCACAGAGCCCTATGTAGGGCTCGATCCCACAACCCTGAGATCATGAGCTGAGTGGAAATCAGGAGTCAGACGTTTAACTGACTGAGCCACCCAGGCACCCTTAACCCCAGTGTATTTTTCACTTCAGTTACTGTATTTTTTGGTCTGACTGGTTCTTTTTTTATATTTTCTATCCCTTTCTATCCCCCATTCTTCTCTCAAGTCCGGTGAGTATCTTTGAACTGTTTATCAGGTAGATTGCTTATCTCCATTTCATTTAGCTCTTTCTCTGTTGTTTTGTCTTGGTACTTCATTTAGAACTCATTCCTTGGGGGCACCTGGGTGGCTCAGTCATTAAGCGTCTGCCTTCAGTTCAGGTCGTGATCCTGGGATCCTGGGATCGAGCTCCATGTCGGGCTCCCTGCTCAGTGGGAAGCCTGCTTCTCCCTCTCCCACTCCCCCTGCCTTGTTTTCCTGCTCTCGCTATCTCTCTCTCTGTCAAATAAATAAAATCTTTAAAAAAAAAAGTTTAGAACTCATTCTTTGGTCTCCTGATTTTTTCTGACTCTGTATTTGTTTCTGTGTATTAGGTAGGCCTGATTTTGAAAGTAGTTGTCTTATGTAGAAGGCATCCTGTAGTGCTCTGTAGCACAATCCACCCTGGTCATCAGAACCAGGTGCTGCAGGGTTGTCCCCTGTGTGAGCTGCCTGCACCTTCCTGTTGTGCTTGAGCCAAGGCTACTGTGGGCACACTGGTGGGCAGTGTTTGCCTCTTGAGCAGCTCACTGAGAGGCCTGATTGCAGTCACTGTAGGCTCAATGGTGAGCAGGACTAGCCCTCAGCCCTGCTGTCTGCAATGACCCACTATGACTGCTGCAGATGCAGTATTGGGCAGAGCTTGCTCCTGGAGTGGCTAGCTGAGAGACCCATCAGCAGCTATTGTCAGCATTGCTACTGTCAGCATACTGGTGTGTGGGGTTAGCTTGTTTTGGAGGTGACTGCCAGTTTGGTCAGGTTGGGTGGGGTGAGATTGCAGGGCAATGCTGGGGCAGAGCAAGTAGTACCAACAAGATAGATGGAGGTGTCAGAAGTGCCTCCCACAGGTGTCTGGCTATCTATGCTGGGTGAGGGAAAGGATAATAGTGCCCGAAGGTACTTCTGTTCCCAGAGAAAGCTGACACACATCTCTGCTTCTCTGGCACATGTCCTAAAATTGGTCAAGAAATCTTCTGTAGAGATAGGAAGATGGTGGTGGAGTAGGAGGACCCCAGCTCACCTTATCCTTGAATACAACTGGATAACTATCAAATCATCCTAAATAGCCCAGAAGTTGACATGAAGACTAACCAAACAAACTCTACAACTAAAGGGAGAGAAGTGGTCACATCAAAGAAGGTAGAAAGTGTGGAGATGTGATTTAGGGGAGAAACGGATCACGGCTCTGTCGATGGGAGGGAGCCATGGTGTGGAGAAAGGTGAGAGAGAGAGAGAAATACACGGGAATGCACAAGAATATTTCCCCATAGCCACTGGCTTGGAAAATGAGAGAGGCTGAATTTCATGAGATCTTGCAACCAGTGGGGCTTAAGGCTTGGAATTTTAAAGGTCAGCAGGCTTGGCGGGATAGAGCCCAGAGGGTACTGTGCTGCTCTTGGAGAGAAGACAGGCAAAGAACCTGGGGGCATACAGTGTGGAAATAGCAACTGAAGAAAACATAGGGCAGAGAATGGGGAGATAATTTGCTCTTCTTGGAGCGTGTCCCTGAGGCAGTATTCACAGAGACATCTCTCTGAGAATAAAGGAGCTGGCCAGTGCCATTTTCTCCCGCACTACCCAACCCTCCCCCAGCATAAACAGAGAGCCACCTGCAGGAAGCAGCACAGCGCAGACAGTGGCTACCTAACTTGCTTACACTAAACCCTATATCCTTGTGCTCCAATGGAGCTGCCCCTCTCAGTCATGCTAACTTCATCCCAGTGTAGCAGGCCCTTCCCCCAGAAGACCAGCCAAACCCCTCCCCACACCACATCTCTCTTTCAGAGAGTTTTGCAAGGCCTCAGTTCCAGTGGAAGTAGTGACTGGTCTCATTTCACAAGCAGACAAGGGCATACCTAGTTAAAACTCACCACATTCAGGCCAGGGACCAAACATTGCCCACAGCAGGAAAGGAGAGATGACTAGCTGGAAGGATAGAGCAGCCAGAACACAATAGTACAGCATATGCAGCACACACTGGAGACTCACTGAAGCACCAGGCTCTGGGCACTACATAACCTCTTTATAAGGCCATTACTTTCAGAAACAGGAGACATAATTGGCTTTTCTGATACACAGAAGCAGGCAGAGACTTAGATGGAATGAGAAGACAGGAATTTATCCCAAATGAAAGAACAAGGTAAGGTCATGGCCAGAGATCTAAGCAAAACAGATATTAAGTAACATGCCTGATGGAGAATTTAAAGAAACAATCATAAGGATATTCACTGGACTTGAGAAAAGAATGGAAGACATCAGTGAAACTCTTACCATAGAGTAAAAGAGTTAAAAAATCATACAGAGATGAAGAGTGCAATAAATGAGATCAGGAACACACTTTATGCAAGGAACAGCAGGCTGGAAGAAGAGAACGAATTAATGACCTAGAGGACAAAATAATGGAAAGCAATGAAGTTAAACAAAAGAGAGAAAGAATTATGCATAATGAGAATAGACTTAGGGAACTCAGGAACTCTATCAAATGTAATAATGTTTGTATTATAGGAGCCCCAGAAGACGACAAAGAAAAGGGGGCAGAAAATTCATTTGAAGAAATGATAGCTGAAAACTTCCCTAATCTGGGGAAAGAAATAGGCATCCAGATCCAGGAGGCACAGAGAACTCTCATCAAAATCATCAAAAGCACACCCATACCAAAGACATATTGTATTTAAATTTGCAAAATATAGTGATAAGAAGATCTTAAAAGCAAAACAAAGGAAATCAACTTACAAGGGAAAACCCATAAGGCTAGCAGATTTTTCAACAGAAACTTGGCAAGCCAGAAGAAATTGGCATGATATATTCAGAGGGCTGAATGGAAAACATCTGCAGCGAAGAATACTCTATTCAGCAAAGCTGTCATTCAGAATAGAGGAGAGATAGAGTTTCCCAGACAAAAACTGAAGGAGTTTGTGACCTAAACTAAAACAGCCCTGCAAGAAATATTAAAGGGGACTCTGTGAGTGGAAAGGAAAGACCAAAGGTGACAGTATAAAGGCAGGAAAAACAAAAAGGAGCAAAAATGAATATTTCTGTAAAATCAGTCAAGAAACTCATAAAAATTAGGATATAAAATATATATCTAAAATGTGGGGAAGAGAGAAGAAAAAGAATGGGTTCAAATTTAAATGATCATCAGCTTAATATAGACTGTTATGTAGAAAAGGTTATATACAAACCTGATGGTAACCATATATGAAAAACCACTAATAAACATACAGAGAATGAAGAGAAAAAAATCCAAATATATCACTAAGGAAAATCAGCAAAACACGAAAGAGAGATAGACAAGAAAGGATCAGAGAAAAGCTCCAGAAATGATCACAAAACAAATAATAAAATGGCAATAAATACATAACTATTAATTACCTTGAATGTAAATGGACTAAACACTCCAATCAAAAGACATAGGATGTCATTGGATAAAAAAACAAGACTCATCTATACACTGCCTACAAGATACTAATTTTAGACCATAAAGTCACCTGCAGATTGAAAATGAGGGAATGGAAAAACATTTATCATGCAAATGGGTTTCAAGAGACACCTGGAGTAACAATACTTATATTGGGCAAACTAGACTTTAAAACAGACTGTAACAAGAGCCAAGAGCACTATATAATAAAGCTGGCAATACAACAAGATCTAACAATTATAAATATTTATGCATCCAACATTAGAGCACCTAAATACGTAAAACAATTACAAACATAAAGGAACTAATCAATAATACAACAATAGTATGGGACTTTAACTTATGTCCATGGTCAGATCATCTAAACAGAAAATCAAGAAGGAAACAATGGTTTTGAATGACACACTGGACCAGATGGACTTAACAGATATATTCAAAACATTCCCTCCTTAAACAGCAGAATACACATTTTTTAAAGTGCACATGGAACATTCTCCAGAATAGAACAAGTATCAGGCTACAAAACAGGCTTCAACAAATACAAGAAACTTGAAGTCATACCATGTACCTTTTCTGACCACAACATTATGAAACAAGTCAACCACAAGAAAGACTCTGGAAGGACCACAAATACATGAAGGTTAAATAACATGCTACTAAATAATAAAGATTAGAGCAGAGATAAGTGACATAGAAACTAAAAAAACCCCAATAGAACAGATCAATAAAAACCAGGTCATTCTTTGAAAAAATTAATAAAATTGATAAACCTCTAGCTAAATGTATCAAGAAGAAAAGAGAAAGGACCCAAATAAAGTCACAAATGAGAGAGGAGAAATAACAACCAACACCACAGAAATACAAACAATTATAAGAGAATATTATGAATATGCAAACAAATTGGATAACCTAGTAGAAATGGATAAATTTCAAAAAACATGCAACCTACCAAGACTGACTCATGATGAAACAGAAAATCTGAACACACCAGTTACTAGTGAAGGAGACTGAATGAGTAAAAAAAACTTACCAACAAACAAAAATTCAGGACCAGATGGCTTCACTGGTCCATTATAACAAACATTCAAAGAAGAATTAATACCAATCCATACTCCTCCAAAAAACAGAAGAGGAAAGAGCTCTTCTAAACTTTTTTTTATGAGGCCAGCATTACTCTGATACCAAAACCAAGGATACCACAAGAAAAGTAGAGGCCAATATCCCTGATGAACACAAATGCAAAAATCCTCAACAAATTATTAGCACACCAAAGTCAACAATACAGTAAAAGGATAATACATCAGAAAATAAATAAAAAAATAAAAGGATAATACATCATGATTAAGTGGTATTAATCCAGGAATGCAAGGATGGTTCAACATCCACCAGTCAGTATGATACACTACATTAACAAAATGAAGACTAAATATCATATGATAATCCCTAGATGCAGAAAAAGCATTTGACAAAATTCAACACTTTCAACAAAAGTGGGTATAGAGAGAATGTACCTCAACATAATAAAGTATATATATGACAAGCCCACAAAGAACATCATGCTCAACAGTGAAAAGCTGAAAGCTTCCTCTAAAATCAGAAACAAGACAAGGATGTCCATTTTCACTACCTGTATTCAACATAGTATTGGAAGTCCTACACAAAGCAGTTAGGCAAGAAAAAGAAATAAAAGTCATCCAAATTGGGAAAGAAGAAATAAAACTCTATTTGCAGATGACATATATAGAATCCCTAAAGATTCTATCAAAACCTGTTAGAACTAATAAATGAATTTAGTAAAGTTGTAGGATACAAAATCAATACACAAGAATCTGTTGCATTTTTATACACTAATAATGGACTATCAGAAAGAGAAATTAAGAAAAAAATCCCACTTATATTTGTATCAAAAAGAATAAAATACCTAGGAATAAATTTAATCAAGGAGGTAAAAGACCTGTATAGTGAGACCTGTACAATGACATTAATGAAAGAAACTGAAGAAGACACAAATAAATGGAAAGATAGCCTGTGCTCATAGATTTGAAGAATTAATACTTTTAAAATGTCCATACTAGGGGCGCCTGGGTGGCTCAGATGGTTAAGCTTCTGCCTTCGGCTCAGGTCATGATCCCAGGATCCTGGGATCAAGCCCCATGTCGGGCTCCCTGCTCAGCGGGGGGCCTGCTTCTCCCCCCCCTCCGTTTCTCCCCCTGCTCATATTCTCTCTCTCTCTCTCTGTATCTCTGTGTCTCGAATGAATAAACAAAAAAATCTTTAAAAAAAAGTCCATACTACCCCCCCAAAATAGATTCAGTGTGATTCCTATCAAATTTCTAATATCCTTTTTCACAGAAATAGGACAAACAATCCTAAAATTTGCATGAAACCATAAAGACCCCAAATAGCCAAAGCAATCTTGAGAAAGGACAAAGCTAGAGGCATCTTGCTCCCATATTTCAAACATAGCTATGGCATATAGCATATACATGGCTATGGCAATTAGAACAGTACGGCATCGGCATGGGAATAGACATGGGAACAGACACACGGGCCAACAGAACACAATAGAGAACTTAGAAATAAATCCATGTGAGGACAGTCTCTTCAATAAATTGGACCAGTATCTTACACCATACACAAAAGCCAATTTAAAATAGGTTAAACACTTGAACATAAAACCTGAAACCACAAAACTACAAAAAAATATGAGGTAAGCTTCTCGACATAGGTCTTGGCCATGATTTTTTGAATGTGATGCCAAAAGCAAAACAAAGGAAAGCAAAATAAAACATCAAACTAAAAAGGTTATGCATAGCAAAAGGAAAAATCAACAAAATGAAAACCAACCTATTGAATGGGAGAAAATATTTGCAAATCATCCGTCTGATAAGGGGCTAATGTCCAAAATATATGAAAATAGATACATAGCCAAAAAAAAATCCAATTTAAAAATGGGCAGAAGATCTGAATAGACATTTTCCCAAAGAGGAAATACAAATAGCCAACAAGTACACAAAAAGATGCTCTACATCATTAATCATCGGGGAAATGCAAATCAAAATCACAATGAAGTATCACCTCATACCAGTCAGAATGACTATTATCAAAAAGTCTAGAAATAACAAGGGTTGGCAAGGAGGTGGAGAAAGGGAACCCTTGTGCACTGTTCATGGGAATGTAAATTGCTGTAGCCACTATGGGAAAAAGTATGGATGTTCCTCAAAAATTAAAAAATATAGGGGTGCCTGGGTGGCTTAGTAGGTAAAGTGTCCATCTTTGGCTCAGGTCATGATCCCAGGGTGCTGGGATCGAGTCCAGCATTGGGCTCCTTGCCCAAGGGGAACCTGCTTCTCCCTCTCCTCCCAACTCAATGCTCACTTGCTTGCTCTCTCTCAAATAAATAAATAAAATCTTAAAAAAAATAAAGTGTTTTTAAAAAATTAAAAATAGAGCTACCACATGATCCAGAAATTCCACCTCTTGGTATTTATCTGAAGAAAATGAAAAACACTAACTTGAAAAGATATATGTACCTCCATGTTCACTGCAGCATTTATTTTTATTTTTATTTTTTAAGATTTTATTTATTTGACAGAGAGAGACACAGCGAGAGAGGGAACACAAGCAGGGGGAGTGGGAGAGGGAGAAGCAGGCTTCCCGCCGAGCAGGGAGCCCTATGCGGGGCTTGATCCCAGGACCCTGAGATCATGACCTGAGCCAAAGGCAAGATGCTTAACGACTGAGCCACCCAGGCACCCCATCACTGCAGCATTTACTTACAATGGCCAAGATATGGAAACAACCTTAGGTCCATCAGTAGATGAATGGTTAAAAAAAATCATGGTGTATATATACAGTGGAATTTTCTTCAGTCATAAAAAAGAATGAAATCGTTCCATTTGTGACCTTGAGGGCATTATGCTAAGTGAAGTAAATCAGAGAAAATTACTGTATGATCTTTCTTGTAGATGAAATCTAAAAACAAATAAAACAAAGCTCATAAGTAAAAGATAGGTGGTTGCTAGAGGCAGGGGGTGGGGAATTGGAGAAATGGGTAAACATTTGTTTTTTTTGCTTTTGTTTTCAGAATAAATAAATTGAAATAAAATTTTTTTCATATCTATAAAAAAAGAATTAACCATCAACAGACTCGCATTTACATACAGGATGAAAGTTTTAAAATGAGTTTTTAATGAGATAAAATTCATATAACATAAAATTCACCATTTTAAACCATTTTACAGTATACAATTAATTGGTTTTTAGTATATTCACAATGTTGTGCAACCAGCACCACTATCTAATTTCAGAAAATATCTATCACTCCAAAGAGATACCACATACCTCTCAATTCCCTTCTTCCTCTATCCCTTGGCAACCACTAAACTACCTTCTTTATGGATGTGACTGTTCTGGACATTTCATCCAAATGAAATCATACAATATATGGCTCTTTGTGTCTGGCTTCTTTCACTTAGCATAATATATTCAAGGTTCATCCATGCTGAAGCATGCAGGATTACTTTATTTTATGAACGAATAATATTACATTGCATGGTATATTAGTTACTTAACCTGCTATAACAAATACCACAGACTGGACGGCTTAAGTAACAGAAATTTCTTTTTCTTTTTTTTTTTTTTTAAGATTTTATTTATTTATTTGACAGAGAGAGACACAGCGAGAGAAGAAACACTTCTTACAGTTCTGGAGGCTAGAAGTCCAAGATCAAGGTGCTATATGGCTTGTAGGCAGCTGTGTCCTTGCGTGACCCCTTTTCTGTGCATACACAGAAAGGGAGCTCTGATGTCTCTTCCTCTTTTTATAAGGATACCAACTCTATAAGATTAGGGCCCCACCCTTAGGACTTCATTTAACCACCCTAAAAGTCCCATTTCCAAACAGTCACACTGGAGGTTAAGGGTTCAACATATAAATTCTGAGGAGGACACAATTCAGTCCATAACAGTTAGATATACCAAATTTTGTTTCTCCATTCATAGTTGATGGACATTTGGGTTTCTACTTTGTTTTAATATTTTTAATCTCTATACCCAGTGTGGGGCTTGAACTCACAACACTGAGATCAAGGGTCACATGCTCCACCAATAGAGCCAGCCAGGCGCCCCTGATTCTACTTTTTGACATTTACAAATAATGCTGTTTTGAACATTCATGCACAGGCTTTTGTGTGGATATGGTTTCAGTTCTCTTGGTTATATACCTTTGAATAGAATTGCTGGGTCATAGGGTCATTTTATGTTTAACTTTTTGAGGAACTATCAAACTTTACACAATGACTGCACCACTTTACCTTCCCACCAGCAATGTATGAAGTTTCCAATTTCTCCACACTCTTACCAATACCTGTTACTGTCTTTTTTTTTTTTTTAACATAGCCATTCTAGTGAGTATGAAGTGGTATTTCATTGTGATTTTGGTTTTGGTTTATATTTCCCGAAAGAATATGATGTTGAACATCTTCTCCTATGCTTATTGGCTGTGTGTAATCTTTGGAGAAATATCTGTAAGTTGTTTGCCCATTTTTAAATTGGGTTGTTTGTCCCTTTGTTGTTTAATTGTACTTTATATATTGTGGATGCTAGAGTCTTATCAGGTGTATGATTTGCACTTATATTCTCTAATTCTGTAGGTTGTCTTTTCACTTTTTTTATAATATCCTTTGATACAAAAAGTTTTTTTTAATTTTGATAAAATCCAGTTTACTGATTTTTCTGTTGTTGTTTATGGTCTTGGTGTCATATCTAAGAATCCACTGCCAAATCTAAGATCATTAAGATTTACTCCTATGCTTTCCTCTGGGAGTTTTATAGTTTTAGTTCTTAAATGTATGTTTGTGATCCATTTTGAGTTGATATTTTATATGTATTGTGAATAAGGTTCCAAACTCAGTCTTTTCCATGTGGCTATCCAGTTGTTTAAGCACCATTTGTTGAAGAGACTATTCCTCTCCCATTCAGTGGTCTTGGCACCCTTGTTGAAAATCAGTTGGCATAGATGTGTGGGTTTATTTCTGGATTCTTGATCTTATTCTGTTGATCTAGATATCACTTCTTATGCTGGTACCACACTGTTTTAGTTACTGTAGCTTTGTATCAAGTTTTAAAATCAGGAAGTGTGAAGTCTCATATTTTGTTCCTTTTTAGTATTATTTTGGAATTCACTCAACCTGTAAATCTATTTGGGGAGTATTGCCATCTTAACAATATTAAGTCTTCCAATCCATAAACACAGGATGACTTTCCAATTCTTTAGGTCTTCTCTATTTTCTTACAATAATGTTTTGTAGTTTTCAGTGTAAAAGTCTTACAGTTTCTTGGTTAAGTTTAATCCTAAGTATTTTATTCTTTTTGATGCTATTATAAATGAACTGTTCCCTTAATTTCATTTTCGATGATTCATTGATAGAGGCTAGAAGAATTTTGAGAAGTATGATACAGAAAGCAAAAATTGTCTTGAATAGACTTTGTAGAAATCTGGATTTGGAGGATGCTGTAGGGGAGGGTTTAGAAGGAAATAAGGAACATGTTATTAGAAACTGGAAGAAAGGAGGTGCTTGTTATTTAGTGGAAGAAAGCTTAGTGAAATGGTCTTCTGTGGTCAAGTGGAAAGGAGGACTTTTAAGTGATGATTCTGGTTATGTAGCTAAGGAGATTTCCAAAGTGTTGAAGGTGAGGCCTGATTTTTTTTCTTGCTACTTATAATAAAACATGAGATGAGGAAGAGAAAGTGAAGAAAAAATTATTAAATATAAAGAAATCAATACTTGATGATTTTTGAAAATTCTGTATCTCTAGATGACAGAAGAGTTTAATGAAAGAAGGCTGTTGGACCCTCAAACTTCTACTGGCAGGAGGCAGTCTGATAAAACTGCTTAGCTGCCCACATGTGCTACATTTTATGAAAAAGGAAGGATGACTTAGAGAGTAAAACCAAGAGCCCAGGGTGCCTGAGTGGCTCAGTCAGTTAAACGTCTGCCTTCAGCTTGGGTCATGATCCTGGAGTCCTGGGATCGAGTCACACGTCAGGCTCCCTGCTTGGTGGGGAGTCTGCTTTTCCCTCTGCCCTCACCCCGCTCTCATGCTCTCTTGCATGCGTGCTCTCTCTCTCAAATAAATAGGTAAAATCTTAAAACAAACAAACAAACAACAACAACAAAAACCAAGAGCCCAGAGGTTGGACCGGAGAGCTGAGAGGATTATTTCTGGGGTTGGAACTCCCAGTATTTTCCCAACTGGACTTCAGAATTGCTGTGAACCCTTTTTTACCTTCCTTTTCTGCACATACACCCCTTATCTGGAATGTCTGTGATCCTTTCCCTGGTCCACTATTGTATGTTGGGTGTGTTCGGGTAAGGTAACTTTTCTCTAGGAGTGGAATGGCTGGATTATATAGTTAGATGTTTATATACCTGTGTATATAGCCTTTAGTTTCACAGGTCTATAGATGGAAAGGAATTGTGCCCCAGTAACTTTACTTAATGTATTACATCCAGGGCCTGATTTAGATGATAGTATTTTGGACTTCAGAGCCAATGCTATAATAAGATGAGTTTCTTGGAAGCCTTGGGAATTGAATATATTTTGCATGTGGGAGCACATGAGTCATTGAGAGCCAGTGGGAGGATTGTAATGGATAAACTCTAAGGTGGTCCCTCTGTGATTCTTACCTCTTGGTGTTCATACCTTTGTGGAATCTGCTCCCTTTGAGTGTGACTTGCTTCAGACCAAAAAATGATGAGATGTCACTCCCATGAATGTGTTATGTTATATAAGCTTCTGTTTTGCTAGCTGACTAGCTCTCAGTCTTTCTTGCTGGCTTTGAAGAGGAAAGCTGCTGTGACTCCTACAGCTACAAGAAACTAGATGCTTCTAAGAACACACAAAAGGGGAAGTGGATCCTTTCCTAGTTGAACCTCTACATGAGAACCTAGCTGTGGCCAACACCTTATTGCAACTTTGTGAGATCCTAAGTAGAGGACTAGCTAAGCCATACTTGGGACTTCTGACCCACAAATCTGTAAGATAATAACTGTGTGTTGTTTGAAACTGCTAAGTTTGTGATAAATTTTTTTGTGTAACAAAACCAAAACAATTCTTAAAAAGCTAAGTATACATTTAACCATATAATCAGACAATTCCACTCCTAGAAATTTACCTAAGAGAAAAGGAAATGTATGTTCAAAAAATTCTTTAAAAAATTTTTTCTTTTAGATTTTATTTATTTATTTGACAGAGAGAGAGAGACACAGCGAGAGAGGGAACACAAGCAGGGGGAGTGGGAGAGGGAGAAGCAGGCTTCCCATTGAGCAGGGGGCCCAATGCAGAGCTCGATCCCAGGACCCCGGGATCATGACCTGAACCGAAGGCAGACGCTTAACCAACTGAGCCACCCAGGCGCCCCAAAAAACTTTTAATACAGTAACGTGCAGACCAGCTTTACATGTAATAGTGCCAAACTGAAAACAATCCAAATATCCATGAAAAGGTAAATGGATAAACAAATTATGAAACAATGGAATACTTGCTAGGAATAAACTGCTGACACACAATTACATGGATGAATCTCAAAATTATCATGCTGAATGAAGGAAGATGACAAAAAGTAAATACCATGATTCCATTTATATGAAACTCTAAAAAATAAAAATTAAACTATAGTGACAGAAAGCACATTTGTTGTCACTTGGAGATGGTGGATCAGGCATGGGCAGAAGGGAAGGATTACAAAGGTCACGAACTTTTGGGGGTGATGGATATGTTCATTATATTGACTGTTTTGTGGTTTCATGTTTGTATACATAGGTGAATTTACCAAACTGTACACTTTAAATATGAATGGTTTATTGTATATCAGTTATTCTTAAGTAAAGCAGTTTTGAAAATGTATTTGCCACTTGCACATGTTTTTTCTCACAAATAATTATATTCAAAGAAAACACAGTCTAGTCATCATAGATTGGGCCTTGTTACTCATCCACACATTCTCAAAATTTTCTCAAAATCTGTTAGTGTCTGTGGGAAATACAAATACGAATCTTTTACACTAATGAAGCATATAATCTGATAAACTAGTTAGTTAGGCTTTGGAAATCATAAACAATTATTTTTTTATATTGTTTTCACAAAGATCCTTACCAGAAACCAATCCCTCCCAGTGACTACGTGTCAGCTGCTCCATACAGCTCAGAACCTTGCTCCACACATCATCAAACACGTGAGCAAGGACATCCTCTTTCATGCAGTAAAATGGAGCAATGGGAGGGTACCCTAATTTCTGTTTCTCTGGAGCTGCTTGTAATTTCTTTCCTTGGAACCCCTCTTCCCTGTAACAGAAGCAAATAAGACTTCATGATTATTCCTTACTGAGTGTTCACCACTGTCCTTTGTGCTTCTTAAGGAGTGTGAGTTGTTTGCCCTTCCCCACCACTGGCTCAACATATGTATGTTAGCAGATGTGCTAAGCTGCCTTGTGACCTAAGGGAGTTCTTAACAGAGGAGACCGAATTTCCCTTTTTACTCCCACCTCACCCCACTACTCTGCCAAAAAAGAAAAAAATAATACAACAAGAAAAGAAGACTGAGACTCATTGTATATTTTTTAGCTTTAAACAGATGAACATTGTCAATTGTGCAATAAGCTATGACAAGCATACAGAAATAATCTTTTTGTTGTAATTGGATACCATTTAGGTTAATATTAACGTAACTAATAATGGGCATATAACTGTACCACATAAATACTTGAAGCAATGAATCATTAGGGAAATAGTATACTTTTACTAATCCAAATAAACGTTTGGTAATTGGCTGGAAAGGGAAAGGAGGGGAGCCCAACAGCACAAGAAGCTACTCTGAGGCTCTTCTGGAGACCATGTATCTGTCTGTAGGCCAGAAACTCTCAGTTAGCCAAGTCTTCTCTTCTCTGTCAGGGAGTACCAATAGCCCCAGTATTTGGTGGGCAAAACTCTAGCTGACAGATGTACTTACTATGATAGATGTATTATAAAGTAAGACAAAGCAAATTCTGGAACACTTGAGGTACGAAGAAATATTTTAAAGCCTCTACAGTGAAAATTATCCCTAGGGTAGCAGAGGTCTCAAGAATTAAATGGGAAGCTGTAAGCAGGAAAGAAGGATGCTCAGATATTTATACAGGGCAACTAAAGTCTTTCTCCTCTTCTCCTTTCCCCAGGAAGAGCTGGCCTGGCATTAAGTGGGGGAGAAGGCTGATTAGTATTAATTGTATTTAAATTTATGTTTCTTTTTATAGGAGATAACACTTTCATATGATGAAAAAAATTCAAATTATACAAAAGGAAATGTATATACGTAGTGAAAAATAAGTTTATATCTCTGTCCCGCAGTTACCATTCCCAGAAGCCAACATTATACTTTGGTCTAGAGAAATAGTTACATTATACACTGTGCTACACCTTAGTCTTTTACTTAACAATGTCACTGGCCCTTGATCCATATTAATACAGATCAATATGCCTCTTAAATAGCTGCAAAGTATTCCATTGGATATACCATAGTATATCTAACTGGCCAGTTACTGACCAACCAACCTTTTGTTTTTATAGTCAGTACTGCATTTAATATCCTTGTACGTAGTTCTTTGGCTACATGGCTATTATATCTGTAGGATAAATTCCTATAAACAGAATTATTGAGTAAAAGGGTATATGCATTCCAATTGGAAAGATACTGCCCACTTTCCTCTAAAGAGGTAAAATCTCCAGTGTTGGAAATATATGCTTTTCCCATTCAAGGAATTATCAAACTTCTTTTTTTTTTCTCTGCCAGTCTGACAGATAAAATAGTATCTCATTATAATTTTAGTTTGCATCATTAATTGTGAATGAGATTGAATTTTATTTCCTTTACTTAAAATCCATTTTCTTGGGGCACCTGGGTGGCTCAGTCAGTTAAGTGTCTGCCTTCAGCTCAGGTCATGATCCCAGGGTCCTGGGATCGAGCCCCTCATCAGACTCTCTGCTTAGTGAGGAGCCTACCTCTTGCCTCTCCCTCTGCCCCTCCTCCCCGCTCGTGCTCTCTTGTGCACACTCTCTATCTCATTCTCTCAAATAAATAAATAAATAAAATCTTTAAAAATAATAATAATAAAATCCATTTTCTTGGGGCGCCTGGGTGGCTCAGTCCGTTCAGCATCCAACTCTTAGTTTCAGATCAGGTCATGATCTCAGGGTTGTGGGACTGAGACCCATGTAGGGCTCCACACTCAGTGCAGAAGGAATTCTGGTACGTGGAAGCAATAGGAATTTGTATCAACTAAGCATATGAACTCTGGATACCTGAGAAGTAATAGGATATAAATTACCAAGTGACATAAATCTAATTAAAAGGTAATATTGGCAGTATGTTTTTTCTAAAGTATATTGATTTAGGAAATCAATATACTTTTTCTAAAGTATAGTTCTAAAATATATTGATATTAATAAACAAAATAGGAGGGGAGTAAAAAGCTTGAAAGATATAATACTCACATGTCAGTGTGGTCGAATGCTAGGTATTCCTCTATTATTCCTTCAGAAAAGATTACACAGTCTTCCTCTTCTCTTTCCATAGAATACAAGCTAGGGGATTTGGCAATGGAAGATGCTTTATGAGCATAAGAAGATGAAAAATGTAACTTCTTTCCCCTAATGCCAAATCTGGGAGAGGAAAAAGCAAATATTAATTATGTACAACATCAACAGTTCTTAGAGCAACTCAGCCATACAAGTTTCAGCTCAAAATCCATTGTCTTGCTGACACCTTTCTGAACTACTCTAAGCCTTAATATCTAGTATTTCTCACAATAGGAAGAATAAACACTAATCATAAACCTACTCTCCCTAGGTGTATTATGCAATATTAAATACTGCTTGCTATCTTTTCAGATGCAAAAGCTAAAGCTATAAGATAAGTTTAAAAAAATCTAATAACCAGTCAGAATAGCTAGTATCAAAAAGACAAGAAATAACTAGTGTTGGGGGCTCCTGGGTGGCTCCGTCGGGTAAGCGGCTGCCTTCGGCTCCGGTCATGATCCCGGGGTCCTGGGATCGAGTCCCGCATCTGGCTCTCTGCTCGGCGGGGAGCCTGCTTCTCCCTCTCCCTCTGCCTGCTGCTCCCCCTGCTTGTGCTCTTTCTCTCTCTGACAAATAAATAAAACCTTAAAAAAAAATAGTGTTGGCAAGGAGGTGGAGAAAAGGGAACCCCCATGCACTGTTGGTGGGAATGCAGCCACTGTGGAAAACAGTACAGAGATTCCTCAAAAAATCGAAATACTACATGACCCAGTAATTCCACCACTATTTACCTGAAGAAAATGAAAACATTAATTTGAAAAGTTAAGTTAAGTAAGTTGCACTCCTATGTTTACTACAGCATTATTTACAATAGCCAAGATATGAAGCAACCTAAGTATCCACAGATAGATGAACGGATAAAGAAGATGTAGTATATATACACAATGGAATATTACTCAGCCATAAAAAGACTGAAACTTGCCATTTGCTACAACATGGGTGGATCTAGAGGGTATAATGCTAAGTGAAATAAGTCAGACAGGAAAAGACAAATACCATATGATTTCACTTAAATTTGGAATCTAAAAACCAAGACAAATGAACAAACAAAACAGAAACAGACATAAATACAGAGGACAAACTGGTGGTTGCTCAAGGGAATGGGATTGGCCAAAATAGGTAAAAGGTATTAAGAGGTACAGATTGCCAATTATGCAATAAGTCAGTCATGAGGTTGAGAAGTATGGCACAGGGAATGGAGTCAATAATACTGAAATAACTTTGGTGGCAGATAGTAACTACACTTACCGTGGTGAGCCTTTTGTAATGTATGTAATTATCAAATCACTATGTTGTACACCTGAAACTAATATTTTATATTCAACTCTCCCTCAATTAAAAGTTAATGAAAAAATTAAGAATATTTATTAAGAATTACAACTTTCAGGTACCTCAGGAGGTTATATGCTTATTTCAGTAACTCCATCATAGGCAAATGCATATTCCTTAAGGGCAGGATTTACTTTGGAGAAAGCCAGTCAAATCTGAGCAATAATTTTTTAAAATGGCTCTGTTTAACCAAATATTAGATTTATTTATTTATTTATTTTAGATTTTATTTATTTATTCATGAGAGACAGAGGGAAAGAGAGAGAGAGAGAAGCAGAGGGAGAAGCAGACTCCCAAGGAGCAGGGAGCCCGATGCAGGACTCGATCCCAGGACCCTGGGATCATGACCTGAGCCGAAGGCAGACGCTTAACCATCTGAGCCACCCAGGCGCCCAACCAAATATTAGATTTAACCAATGTATATTTTGTATTATTCCTCACACTTTTTTGTATCTTAGGTATTTTTTAATGGAAAAAAAGAATAAATCTGTGGCACTTTTCAGCAAGGCTAGTGGGAAAATCTTATTAGAAGACATTTTAGAAATATGAATTAGAAGCTTTAAAATAAATATACCTGTTGATTCATTCATTCAGTGATTTTCTTTGTAGGGATTTCCTTCAAGTATATGACCTATAAGATTTAGCTATAAAAATTATATTATAGAGGGGCACCTGGGTGGCTCAGTTGGTTAAACCACTGCCTTCAGCTCAGGTCATGATCCCAGGGTCCTGGGATCGAGCCCCACATCAGGCTCCCTGCTCATGCAGGAAGCCTGCTTCTCCCTCTGCCTGCTGCTTCCCCTGCTTATGCTCTCTCCCTCTCTCTCTCTCGCTATCTCTCTCTGTGTGTCAAATAAATAAATAAAATCTTTAAAAAAATTATATTATAGAATTGTTTACAATTGCCAAATATGAAAACTAGCCCAACTGTTCCAAAATACACAGTTGGGGATTGGTTGTTTAAATAATGGTATATTCATGCAATGGAACACTATGAGATCATTAAATTAATGTGGGAGAAAATGGAAGATGCCCACAATAAAATGGTAAGTATAAAAAGATTACAAATATGTAGTTTTATAAAACTATATACATATGTGGCAGAGAAGGCTAGATGCCCCCCAATATCCATTCTCCCCTTCTTTCCTAGTAAATCATACCAACTTAATTCAGGAGAGCAATACATTCATCTCAAAGACTGCATTTTCCATTACCTTATAGTCAAATGTCACTAATGAGATATGAGCAGACTTGTTTTGTGGGATGCTGGGAAGGTTGTTTAAAGAGAAGTGGCTTGGCTGTAGGGAGTGCCCTTTTGCCCTTCTGCCTCTCCTTTCTGCTACCTGAGAAGTGTTTGGAACTCTTACCAGCCATCTTGGACCATGAAGAAGACTTACAGAAAAACATCCTGATTTAGCATGGTGTAGCAAAAAGATGAAAAGAGTCTAAGACCCTGAAAACACCATGCCACCACCATGCTATCTTTAGATACTATTCCTCCAGACTTCTTCTAAAACAGAAATAAACTAGGGGTGCCTGGGTGGCTCAGTTAAGTGTCTTCCTTTGGCTCATGTTGTGATCCTGGGTCCTGGGATTGAGTCCCACATCAGGCTCCCTGATCAGTGTGGAGTCTGCTTCTCCCTCTCCCTCTGCCTTTCCCCCTGCTCCTGCTTGCTCTCTCTGTCTCACTCTCTCTCAAATAAATAAATAAAACCTTTTAAAAAATAAAAATAAAACCAATAAACTTATGTAAGCCATTAAATAAAGTGCACAGTTCATAGGAAGTGGTTGGAAAGGTATGTAGCTAGACTGCAGAAATTTGTGTATTGGGCTAATTGTTAGCAATAAAAAGTAAGGTTTTTTTAAAAAAGATTTTATTTATTTATTTGACAGAGAGAGTTAACGAGAGCAGGAACACAAGCAAGGGTGTGGGAGAGGGAGAAGCAGTCTTCCCACCGAGCAGGGAGCCCAATGCGGGGCTCGATCCCAGGACCCTGGGACCATGACCTGAGCCGAAGGCAGACACCTAATGACTGAGCCACCCAAGGCACCCAAAAGTAAAGTTTTTAAGAAGGGGAATGACAATATCCTTGCTTTAGAAGATTGCTGTAGTGGGGTCCCTGTGTGGCCTACTTGGTTAAGTGTCTGACTCTTGATTTTGGCTCAGATCATGACCTCAGGGTCATGAGATCTCCTGCATCCGGCTCCACGCTCGGTGAGGAGCCTGCGTAAGATTTTCTCTCTCCCTCTCTCTCTGCCCCTCCCCTCACTCCCAACCCCTGCTCCCTCGCTTGCTCTCTCTTTCTCTCTCTCTAAAAAAGAAAAAGAAGAAGAAGATTGCTGTGGTGGTGAAAAAGATAATGTACATCTGACTCTTGGTTTCGGCTCAGGTCATGGTCTCATGGGTAGTGAGATTGAGCCCCATGTTGAGCTCTGCGCTCAGTGGGGAGTCTGCTTGAATATTCTCTCCCTCTGCCCCTTCCCTGACTTCTGCACGCACACGCATGCACTCTCTCACTCTCTCTCAAATAAATAAATAAATCTTAAAAAGAAAAAAGATAATGTGGTTAGGAGGCTAGTACAAAAGATAAAACAAGAGCAGATGAGCTGATGGGAGTCTGGACCATAGCAGGAGGCACTCTGTATTTGGGGATGGAGAGACAGTAAGAGATGAGAAACAATTTGGAGAACCAACACCTCTAAATCAGCTGGTATTACTGTTTATAAAAGTCTCAAATTTGAGACTTAATGTTTAAGTCTGTTCTGAAATTCTAAACAGTGATTCCCAAATCTAGCCAACAGATATATGACAATTCATGACAACATTTTTACTGATCTACACCAAAAGGAGGAAAATAAGAACAATGCCCAGGAAGACTGCCAAATCTTTCTTGAAAAGGATTGTCCTTATTTTGAGATTATGTACTTAATGCTTTTTTTAATGTTAATATGTCTTTTATAAAATAGTGATGTTAATTTGTTTTTGTTTTTACCATAACAAATTAAAAGCTGTCACACCCATGTCAAATGCTGGATACCCAGTATTCCATATGTTATTATGCTGTTGTGTCATTCCATTTGTATTATTAACCAATCATTTCTTTAAAGTAACTAATGGAATTTTTTAAAAAATTGAAAGATTTTGTTTTAGAGACAGAGAGCGTGAGCAGAGGGAGTAGCAGAGGGAAAGGGACAAGCAGACTCTGCAGTGAGCATGGAGCTGATGTGGGGCTCGATCTCGGGACCCTGAGATCATGACCTGACCTGAAACCAAGAGTTGGATGCTTAACCAACTGAGCCACCCAGGCGCCCCTTGGTTTTGTTTTTAAGTAAACTCTACACCCAACGTGGGGCTTGAAATCACAACCCTCCCCCTGCCCCTGCGATCAAGAGTCACATGCTCTACCAACTGAGCCAGCCAGGCCCCGAAGATTTTTTTTTTAAGTAATCCCTACATCCAACGTGGGATTGAACATATTTTGCTTAGTAAAAAAATAACAGTGGTTTTGCCTAATCATGTATTGCTCTGGTAGTAATGTTTAATTTGAGATGTTTTCTTGTGAGAGGAAAAAAATCATGGCACTTTATTCTTCTCCCACATGCATGGAGGATAAAATGACTTTGCTAGGTGTTTTAAACCAAGAGTTTAATTTGGAGCCAGTCCACCCAGGTCTAAGCCTTCATGGAGGTAATCACTGCAAGACCCTCAAAGGTGGTTGAGAGGAACAAGTGGCCAAGAGCTCCTTCCTGACTAGGATCTGAAAAGTACAGTTAGCCACTCTTAACTCCATTTCAGGCCAACCTTATTATCCAGTGGACCTCTAGAAAGGACTGAACTAGAGGAAATTTACATGAAGGTGTGATTTCATGATGCCAAAAGGAAGAAAACATAACCATATACTAGAAAGGAAATAAGACTGGATGAACTTGCCAGTAGAACTGAAATACCTCCATGGCTTTGGAGAGCTTCAGAAAACTCTATATGTCTAAAAAGAAATCTGATTTGTAATGAGCTTAACTGGCCCTTGCATTTAGGATAGTTGTAAAAAAGAAATCAAATAAAATGAAAACAAAGGCTATACTTTATAATGAGTGATACAAAGGAGGTAGGCTTAGGACAAACAGCAGCCATACCATACTACCTTAATGATTTTTGTAAATTGTGGTAAAAAATATAACATTAAATTTTCCATCATAACCATTTTAAACTGTACAGTTCAGTAGTGATAAGTATATTCACATTATTATTGTGTAACAGATTTCAAGAACTTTTTTTTTTAAGATTTTATTTACTTATCTGACAGAGCACAAGCAGAGGGAGCAGCAGAGGGAGAGGGAGAAGCAAGTTCTCTGCCAAGCAAGGAGCCAGTGGCGGGACTCGATCCCAGGACCCCGGGATCATGACCAGAGCCGAAGGCAGATGCTTAACCCACTGAGCCACCCAGGCACCCTTCAAGAACTTTTTTATCTTGAAAAACTGAAACTCTTAATACCCATTAAATACTAATCCCCTCCCCTGCTCCTGGCAATCACCTTTCTCCTTTCTATGATTTTGACTACTCTGGATACGTGATGTGAGTGGAATCATACTGTGATTGTCCTTTTGTGATTGGCTTATTTCACTTAGCATAATGTCTTTGAGGTTCATCCATATGGTAGCATGTAACAGGATTTCCTTCCTTTTACAGCTACATACTATTTTATTGCACATACATATCACATTTTCTTTAGCCATTCATCTGTTGATAGACATTTGGGTTGTTTCCCGATATCCTATTGTGAATAATGGTGCAGGGAACATGGTTATGCAAATATCTCTTTCAGATCCTGCTTTTTTTTTTTTTTTTTTTGATATATATAGCTGGCAGTAGGATTGCGGGATCACATGATAATTCTATTTTTAATTTTTTAAGCAACTCCCATACTGTTTTTCACAGTGGCCGCATCATATTACATTTCCACTAAAAGTGCGCAAAGGTTCCAATTTCTCTGCATCTTTGCCAATACTTGTTATTTTCTGTTCTGTTGATAGTAGCCATCCTGATGGATGTGAGGTGATAGCTCATTGTGGTTTTCATTTGCATTTTTCTTATGATTAGTGATGTTGAGCATCTTTTCATAATATGCTTGTTGACCATATATGTATCTTTGGAGAATTGTGTATTCTAGTCCTTTATTCATTTTTTAATTGGGTTATTTTGTTGTTGAGTTGCAGAAGTTCCCTTTATATCCTGGATATTAACCCCTTATCAGATATGTGATTTACAAATATTCTCCTCCATTCCACAGGTTGCCTTTTCAGTGCATTGACTGTTTCTTTTGATGCTCAGAAATTTTTAAGTTTGATATAGTCCCATTTGTTTATTTTTGCCCGTTACCTATGCTTTTAGTGTCATATCCAATAAATCATTGCCAAATCCAATGTCCTGAAGCTTTTCCCCTGTTTTATTCTAGGGGTTGTATAGTCTTAGGTCTTACATTTAGGTCTTTAATCTGCTTTGAGTTAATTTCTATATATGGTGCAAGGTAAGGTCCCAAATTCATTCTTCTGCATCTGGGTACCTAGTTTTCCCAGCATCATTTTATTTTATTCTTATTTTTTTATTATTATGTTATGTTAATCACCATACATTACATCATTGTTTTTGATGTAGTGTTCCATGATTCATTGTTTGTGCGTAACACCCAGTGCTCCAGGCAGAACGTGCCCTCTTTAATACCCATCACCAGGCTAACCCATCCCCCCGCCCCCCTCCCCTCTAGAACCCTCGGTGTGTTTCTCAGAGTCCATAGTCTCTCATGGTTCGTCTCCCCCTCTGACTTCCCCCCTTCATTTTTCCCTTCCTACTATCTTCTTTTTTCTTAACATATAATGTATTATTTGTTTCAGAGGCACAGGTCTGTGATTCAACAATCTTACACAATTCACATTTTTTTTAAAGATTTTATTTATTTATTTGACAGAGAGAGAGACACAGCGAGAGAGGGAACACAAGCAGGGGGAGTGGGAGAGAGAGAAGCAGCCTTCCTGCGGAGCAGGGAGCCCGATGCGGGGTTCGATCCCAGGACCTTGAGATCATGACCTGAGCCGAAGGCAGACGTTTAACAACTGAGCCACCCAGGCGCCCCCCAGCATCATTTGTTGAAGAGTGTCCTTTCCCCGTTGTGTAGTCTTGGCACACTTGCTGAAAGTCATTTAGCCATTTACACAAAGGTTTCTCTATTCTGTGCTCTCTATTCTTTTAGTGGTGTTCAAGGATTATAATTCTGCATATAGTCATGCACTTTAACATCTTAGTAGGTATTATAGTTAGCTAATTGTTGCTGAGCTATGTATTTAAACTAAAGGTAGACAGCTCCTTATGCTAACTTGAAACACTAAAGTGCATAATTTTTTTCAAGTGGAAATGTCCTTAAAGTCATATTCTCATGGTCCTTTTTTGCCTGTGTTTTCTCCTTATGCTGCCACCATCTTCTATTATTTTATGCTCCTGGAATTCCATTTTGACCTAGACACCAATATTTGTTTTGATTGTTAACATTGTTTCGCAACCATAATATCAATGTATACATTAATTCATTTTCATATCATTTGGTATCATGTAAATATGTTATGCTTTAATTTAGCAAAAAAACGTTGAATACAGGTGCCTGGGTGGCTCAGTGTTAAGCACCTGCCTTCAGCTCAGGTCATGATCCCAGGGTCCTGGGATCGAGTCCCGCGTCGGGCTCCCTGCTTAGCAGGGAGTCTGCTTCTCCTTTTGCCTCTGCCTGCCGCTCTGCCTACTTGTGCTCTCTCAATCTCTCTGTCAAATAAATAAAATCTTAAAAAAAAAAAAACTGAATGCTAACCATGTTGTAATCACTGTGCTAGGTGTTAAGAAATACAAAGAAGAAAATACTGTATTTTTGTCTTTTTTTATTGTACCACTCTTCTCTGGCCCAAGAACTCAAGAATAGAAACTGGGCCAAATACCTGGTTTAGTACATTTGACACCTTATAGAAAGCCACTTGGGAGGATTAATGAATAAAAGAGAGAATGACAGAAGACAATGATAGAGATATGGGCTTAAGTCAGCTTATGATATAATTTTACATTTTTATCTTAAATTCAGTGGGAAGCTATTGAAAATTTTTAAGTGGGAGACAGGATCAACCCTTATATTTTTTTAAAGATTTTCAAGAATTTTATTTATTTACTTGAGAGAGAGAGAGCAAGGAGGAGAGGCAGAGGGAGAGGGAGAAGCAGACTCCCTACTGAGCAGGGAGCCCAAAGCGGGGTTTGATCCCAGGACTCTGGGATCATGACCTGAGCCAAAGGCAGACACTTAACTGACTGAGCCACCCGGGTACCCCGATCAACCTTTAATCTTAAAAGGAAAATCTGATATAATGTTGAGTGGCAAGAATGGATATAATTTGAAATATTATTTTTGTAGAAAGTCTCATTTATAAACCTCATTTTATGGCAAATTGATTTGTTAAACTGAAAAAAAAATCAAAATTAATTCATGACACATTTTTCTATACCTCCTATAGCAAAAAGTGGTAAAATAGCAGCAGCACCAAGTTACAGAGCTTCACTACCCAAATTTTCAAGGATTAGCTTCTCAACAGAAGCAGTTCTCCTTAAATTTC
Source organism: Zalophus californianus (assembly GCF_009762305.2). Lineage (NCBI taxonomy): Eukaryota > Metazoa > Chordata > Mammalia > Carnivora > Otariidae > Zalophus > Zalophus californianus. The sequence continues at coordinate 34,011,088 of NC_045609.1, read as the reverse complement.
AGCTCATTCTTTGTCTTGAAGAAAAAATTAAAGATGGGCCTGGAACATCCTGCTGTAACCACAAAGCAAGGATACAGTCAAAACAAAAACAAAGGAACTAGCTTGACATGGCCAAGTTGTAACAATTTGAGCATCAATAATAATTATGATTAATTAAAATATATAATATTTTTGAATGCCCTGAGTTCAAATGGTACTCAAGAAAATGACACATATGGACAAAGTAGTGGTTACATGAAAGTAAATATCATGGATTATATTTGTTATTGCTTTCTATAAGCAGTGGTATGATAATAAAGCTGGATAATTTGTTTCATCTAGGTATATGTCTGTGTATGAAGTATAGATAGATGTTTATCTGTATCGTAAATGAAAGTAATAATTGAAAAATGTAAGCAGACAGTCCAGAAAAGCAAATCCAAAAATAAGAAGGGCTTATCAGGAGTGGGGTAGCAAGTGGAAAGGAAAGAAAGGAAGTTTACAGTATGTTGCAGAAAGATTTAGTCAGATATCCTAAAAAAAGAGGGGCTAAATTGCTCAGGCTTGATTGACTTATATCCTTGGAGATGAGTGTCTAAGTGGAACTACTACTTATATAAAAATAATAAGGCATATATAAATTTTATCCTACATCAGGTAAATATATTAATGACATGACATGAGTTATGTAATTTTGGTCAGTGAGAATTAAAGAATATGTCATTTCTGTGGAAGACATTAGTTTGTAAAAATCTAGAAGTTATATAAAAAGAGTAAACTTAAAAAGGCTTATTGATGTAATACATGAGGTTTAAATTTAAAAAGAAAGCTCAACCTAGTGATAAGAAACTTGAATTTAAATCCTTTGAGAAAAGTAAACAAATAACCATTCTCTGACTAATTTAGTTGATAACCCAGGTCCTGTAATCATAACTAGCCCAATGCAGTAATGTTTTACTCTGTGGTCTTTTGAAATGACTCCAAGTCCAAAAAGGCATCAAAACTGCTACTAAAACTCTTAGAAGGTGATTCAAATAAGTAAAACTACAGTCTTGGGAAAAAAACTAGGAATAACAACAAAAAAATTAAAACACTGATGTTTTAAATAGATTTAAGGGTAAACATAAGTTTTGAAATAATCCTATTTAGGTTTTTAAAAAATGTTTTTATTTAAATTCCAGTTAGTTAACATACAGTGTGATATTAGTTTCAGGTGTACAGTATAGTGATTCAACACTTCCATACGTCACCCGGTGCTCATCACAAATGCAATCCTTAATCCCCATCACCTATTTCACCCATCCCCCCCCAACTCCCCTTTGGTAACCATCAGTTTGTTCTTTATAGTTAAGATATTGTTTCTCTTTGCTTTGTTTTGTTTTTTAAATTCCACATATGAGTGAAATCATATGGTATTTGTCTTTCTCTAGTTCACTCAACATTATACTCTCTAGATCCATCCATGGCAAGATTTCATTCCTTTTTATGGTTGAGTAATATTCTAGTGTGTGTGTGTGTGTGTGTGTGTGTGTGTGTGTGTGTGTGTGTGTGTGTGTGTGTGTGTGTGTGTATACACACACACCACATCTTCCTTAGCCATTCATCAGTTGATGGACACTTGGGCTGTTTCTGTAAGTTGGCTATTGTAGATAATGTTGCTATAAGCATCGGGGTGCATGTATCCCTTTGAATTAGTATTTTTGTATTCTTTGGGTAAATACTTAGTAGTATGATTGCTAGATCATAGGATAGTTCTATTTTTAACTTTTTAAGGAAACTGCATACTGTTTTCCAGGGTGGCTGCTCCAGTTTGCATTCCCACCAACAGTGCAAGAGGGTTCCCCTCTAGGTGCATGGGTGGCTCAGTCAGTTGAGCGTCTGCCTTCGGCTCGGGTTATGATCCCAGGGCCCTGGGATCGAGCCCCGCATCAGGCTCCCTGCTCAGTGGGGAGTCTGCTTCTCCCTCTCCCTTTGGGCTTAATCCCAGGACTCCGGGATATTGACCGCAGCCAAAGGCTCAATCGATGAGCCACCCAGGTTCCCCCCTTTAATCTATTTTGAATTTATTTTTGTGTATAATGTAAGAAAGTGGAATAATCCTACTTAGGTTTATTTTGCTGTTGTTTAAAGAGTTTGAGGTATTCAAAAGAATTAGCTATTTTAGGGCGCCTGGGTGGCTCAGATGGTTAAGCGTCTGCCTTCGGCTCAGGTCATGATCCCGGGATCCTGGGATCGAGTCCCGCATCAGGCTCCCTGCTCGTTGGGAGCCTGCTTCTCCCTCTGCTTCTCTCTCTCTCTCTCTCCCTCTGTCTCTCATGAATAAATAAATAAAATCTTTAAAAAAAAAAAAAGAATTAGCTATTTTAAATAATATACTAATTATCCAATTTAGGCTAATAAACTAATAGCAGTTTAATTTCTGCAAAGAAATTAAGTTATAATTAATATTACGTTTAAGAAATCACTTTTTCAAAATTTTTTCAAAAAATTTTTATTTTTTTAAGATTTTATTTATTTATTTGTCAGAGAGAGAGAGAGCACTAGCACAAGGAGGGGGAGTGGCAGGCAGAGTGAGAAGCAGGCTCCCCACAGAGCAAGGAGCCAGTGCAGGACTTGATCCCAGGACCCTGGGATTATGACCTGAGCCGAAGCCAGACACTTAACCGACTGAGCTACCCAGGCATCCCTCAAAAAATTGTTAAAGTGTGTTTCTCAGACCCCTAAATTTTTTTAACCCAGTCTATCTACACTTTATTTCAAGCAGGAAGTACCTGTATTTATATTATATATATGTAAATATATATATTTATAAAATATATATTTTTATGTAAATAATATAAATATAAATATATATTTATATTTATGTATATTCAGATCCAGAGATGGATCTGAATAACAAAAATATCCTTAAACCCTAGGGAATATCTTACTTTATGAACAAAAAAATTATATAACAAAATTCTTATATGTACAAAAACTATAGTCAATCTTAACAGAATTTTCTGTGCTTTATTAAATACCAACAAGTAAAAAGTTTTTTAATCCCCTAGTATAACTGGCAGAATATAACACTTGCACATTTGGATACATAAATACTTACATATTAAAAATACTTACATAGTAGAATCTCTTTCTTGAGAAAGTGTTGCCTCATGTGAAGCTGAAACAACAGAAGGGGATCTAGGATACAGCCCATAACTTTCACTTGGAGTGATTATCTGCCTACCCAGAATCCTTCAAAATGAACAACATAAAGAGACAATTAAGCACCTTCACCTGTCATTCATACAAAATGTAGATATTTTAGAACAAATTTGCTGGCTCTATATAAAAGTCCAGTACATACTTAGTCTGATACTGATTAAGAATAATTCTTGAGAGAAAATGTGAATCCAGAGTCTTATTAGAGGTATAGCTCTCTTCCAAAGAATAGAGATGGAAAAGATAAAACTATAGCCTCCCACTGTTGAAAAAAAAAATCCAAGGAAACTGAGAAAACATTTGTAATTTTCCCTCCATCCTCTATAATAATCATCATTAAATCTGCCAAAATGGATGAAAGCCAGGCCAAATTAGTGAAAAGTATGAATTATATTCTTAAGAACATAATACTTCATAAATTTTAAGTATAAATTTTAAGTCGTAAGTACAGTAATGTGGTTTCTGAGGAAAGTTTCCTAACAGCTTATGTCTGCTTTCAAGTATACATAAGAATTTTCTTGTAGACAACAGTGTAAACAAATACATTTTCTGACCATCTTGCTCAAAAGAAGAGCTGTTTGACAGCCACAATACACAGATCTCAGCTACTGGTATAGAAATTGTTTTACTCAATTAGGACAACATAGTGGTAGTTATAAAAACTCCCAAGAAATTTCCCTCAACTTGAATTTTCTCTCAACTGAGTCTGTACACCATATGGCCTTATTTACATTCATTAAAACCAAGCCTATAAAAATTTCAGAATAGAAGCTTTTTTGGATATCTGCTTTTCAAGTCTTAGTGTTAGCCATGAATACAAGCCAACCACAGGGCTTCAGTACCTGAGGTGAGGAAAGCTACACGTCCATTGTTGGCACTCTTCTTGTAGACTCTTAGTATGTACACTCAACTTCTGCTCATACAAGAGCTCATCAATGGCTGTGAACATTGCCTGGACTTTTTCAGTGGCATTTTGATCAAGTTCCTAGAAGAAAATACCACACCAAAATATTTAGGTGACCTTTTAAAATCATAAAGGTTGAAAGCAATCAAATTTTGTTTTCAATATTTAATCCATTTGAAATACTGCTGAATTTCCATGAAAGAAAAGTTAGTGAATTTTTGTGTTTTATAATATTCAGATTTCCTTTCTATTCCTCTTTTTAAAAATGTATTAGAAATACCTACTTTTTTAAAGTAACATTTTCTTCATCATAAAAATACTATGTTTATTGTAATCATTTTGAAAGATCCAGCAAAGTATGAAGAAAAAATTAAAATTACCAATAATTCTACCAAATATAATGATTGCTAATTTTAGTATAGTTGCTTGGTTCCAGTATTTTTTTAGAGCTGAAGATAGACAGTCAGTCCTATACATTTGACTCTTGAACAACATGAGGCTTAGGGGTGCTGACCACCATCTCCCCCCCAACACACAGTCAAAAATCCATATATAACATTTGAGTCTCCAAAAACCTAACTACTAATAGTCTACTGGTGATTGGAAGCTTTACCAATATCCCATATTTTATATATGTATTACATACTGTATTCTTATAATAAAGTAAGCTAAAGAAAAGTTTATTAAGAAAATCATAAAAGAAAATACATTTATAGTACTGTACTGTATTGAAAAAAATCCACATAAAAGTGGGCCCTCACAGTTCAAACCTGTGTTGTTCAAGGGCCAGGTATATATGTATTACTTTGTAGTCTGTATTTTTCAGTTGACAGTTTAGGTTATGTCCCTGCCCTCTATAATTCTTTAGCAGCAGCCATAGGGATGGCTATAAAATGTAAATCTGATCATGTTATCTGATTCTCTGCTTACCATCTACTTCATCTGTATTTATGTACCCTTTTATATTCTGGTGGAAGAAAATTTAAATCTTTTTCATTTTTTAATTTTTTTAAGATTATTTATTTGAGAGAGAGAGAGAGAGAAACAGCATTAGAGGGGAGAGGGTCAGAGGGAGAAGCAGGCTCCCCGCTGAGCCAGGAGCCCAATGTGGGACTTGATCCCAGGACTCAGGGATCACGACCTGAGCCAAAGGCAGTCGCCCAACCAACTGAGCCACCCAGGCACCCGAAAAGTTAAATCTTTTTTAAAAGTATAAGATAAGAAATCTGTATTTTCACTCCAAGAATGAAAATCAACTTCTACCCAATTAAAAAAGGTTTGCTAGGGGCGCCTGGGTGGCTCAGTCGGTTAAGCGACTGCCTTCGGCTCAGGTCATGATCCTGGAGTCCCGGGATCGAGTCCCACATCGGGCTCCCTGCTCGGCAGGGAGTCTGCTTCTCCCTCTGACCTTCTTCCCTCTCATGCTCTCTCTCTACCATTCTCTCTCTCTCAATAAATAAATAAAAATCTTTAAAAAAAAATAAAAAAGGTTTGCTAAATAGATATGAAAGTTAACTTTAAAGACTGTTGACCTTAAAAAGAACAAGAGTCAGCTATTTTACAAGCAAAATGAGCTTATTTGGGAATAGCAGAGAAGTGGAATTGGGGACACGCAAACTTATGGTGAACCATAGGCAAGTCCAGAAAAGAGGAAAGGGGCTTGCTTTTATAGGTGAAAGGAGGAAGCCAGAAGGGGCTGTTATGGCTTCTCGTGGGTTGAGTGTGGTGGTTTCTCTCACGGGCTGGGCTGTTGCTGGGTAGGAAGAAATTCTTCCTTCCTTCTGTTAGGGTATATAAAGTAGGCTTCTTCCTGTTGGGGAATGCGAGTTATGGCTTCTTAAGGAGGAAGGTAGTGTGTGAGAGATCTCCTTTTAGGGCTTCCCAACTCCATGTTTAATGACATTTATTTATTTTCACAAGACTTGACACAAATAATCTTCCTAAAAACTTCTTACTGTTTTCAAGCTCCTGGGGGGTATCATGGGATTTTACTAGTCTCAGTGAAATTTGTTATTTTTTTTTCATGGAGGGTCAAAGTTTGTTATTAGCGATGAGAATGGGATACTGTTGAGAAAGAAGTGACTAAGCACAATCTCTTAGCAAGATATCTTTTTTTTTTTTTTAATTTTAACTCCAGTATAGTTAACAACAGTGCTATATTAGTTTCAGGTATACAATACAGTGATTCAACAATTCCATACATCACCCTGTGCTCATCATGACAAGTGCAGTCCTTAATCTCCATCACTCTTTCACCCATCCCCAGCCACCTCCCCTTTGGTAACCACTTTTGTTCTCAATAGTTAAGAGCCTGTTTCACTAATTTGTTATTTTTTTTTCTATTAAATATTTATCTACTTAAATACTGTTCTTCTTGTTGGTATTTGACTGTTAAAACTTTTCCCATCCCTTTATTTTCAACATTTGGGTGTCATTCTGTCTTTGACATGTTTATTTAAATAGCATGTAGCTGAACTTTATTATCCAATTTCAGAGTCTCTGTCTTTTATTAATAGGTAAATTTTATCCACCTTTACTTATTGTAATGTGCAATATTTGGATTTATTTCTATCATTTGTTTGTATTTATCCTTTTTTTTTCTTGTGTTTTTTATTCTTTTCCTTCTGTTACACTGTTTTCCTTATTTCCCCTATTAATTTGGAAGTTATTCATTATGTTTATATTCTATTTGTAGTTATACTTAAAATTTTAGCGTCCATACTTATTTTTCTAACAAAGTCTAATGTTTTTTAGGATTTCCATCCTCCACTGAAACAGAGCAAGAACTTTGATCATTTCATAATATATACACATATCAAATCATTATATTGTACATCTAAAACTAATATAAAGTTATGTCGATCAGATCTCAATTTTTTAAAATAGGGGGAAAACAGAGAAGATATGAGCCATGTTGTATGAGGATAGAATCCACAGAATTTAATGACTGATTTGATGAGAGAGATGGTTAATGAAGATGAATCTGAGCCGCCATGCTGGGTGATAGAAAGGATGATGCTAGTAATAATAGTGAGCATTCATCAAATAAGATATCCTTAACTGAGAATCTCAGTGGTCTTTATACTAAGTAACCAATCAGTACCATATCTTTTTGTGTTTAACTTTTTATTTTGACCTAATTTCAGACTTAGTATTAGGTATCTTTAAAGTAGGAGAGGTAGGGGCGCCTGGGTGGCTCAGTTGTAAAGCATCTGCCTTCAGCTCAGATCATGATCCCAGGGTCCTGGGATCGAGCCCTGCGTCGGGCTCCCTGCTCAGCGGGAAGCCTGCTTCTCCCTCTCCCACTCCCCCTGCTTGTGTTCCCTTTCTCGCTATGTCTCTCTCTGTCAAATAAATAAATAAAATCTTAAAAAAATAAAATAAATAAAGTAGGAGAGGTAAACACTTGGGACTTCTCAGGAAACACTCTTACCAGTCCTTTTTCAAGCTTTAGGACCATGTGGATCATGAAATCAATACAAAATGTTATTAAATAATACCCCCCAAAAGTGAAATAGAATAAAGTAGAACAGAATGTATAATAGTATTACTCACGTAAAGGTTATTACTTTATGGAACTTTGTCTTCTGTGTTATGTACACACAGTGAGTCAACTACATGTCTATGTCAACTACATGTCAACTATATGTCTTACTATGAGTTGCAGTTTTAAAAGTTTGATGCCACCGATCTAGACATAGCCCAAGAAGCCATTTTTCCAGTGGAAACCCTCCTTAACTTCAGTTTACAGGATTAGAGTATTGACTGGAACAAAAAGGGATGTAGGGGCTTGAGGTATCTTTCATCACTTTGACAATGAATGACAATCCAGTTATGTAAAATACATTTTTTAAAAGAGGACTTTGATATGCATTAACTTCCCTCTAAGTATTTTTCATGTTTTATTTTGAATTTTATTATTTTTTAAAAAGATTTTATTTATTTATTTGACAGAGACTCAGCGAGAGAGGGAACACAAACAGGGGGAGTGGGAGAAGCAGGCTTCCCGTGGAGCAGGGAGCCCAATGTGGGGCTCGATCCCAGGACCCTGGGATCATGACTTGAGCTGAAGGCAGACGCCCAACGACTGAGCCACCCAGGCGCCCTTTGAATTTTAGTATTAGTTTTTGTTTTTTTTAATATTTAAAGTTTTTTTTTTAAAGATTTTATTTATTTGACAGAGACACAGCGAGAGAGGGAACACATGCAGGGGGAGTGGGAGAGGGAGAAGCAGGCTCCGTGCTGAGCAAAGAGCCCAGTGTGGGACTTGATCCCAGGGCCCTGGGATCATGACCTGAGCTGAAGGCAGATGCTTAACAACTGAGCGCCCCAGTATTAGTGTTGTTTTTTAACACATAAGATGTTATCTGTTTTAGTAACTACTTAGATTTACCAATATGCTTTGCCAATTACTTTGCTTTCTGGTGCTTTGTGTATCCCATTCCTTTCTTCTGCCCTTTTCTTCTTGGTATAATCTATCCTTTAATAGTTCTCTCAGTGTATATATATGGATGGGCAACTCTTTTTCCATAGACATTTAAAATGTCTTTATTTTCTCAAAGTCCATTGAGAAACAAACTGAGGGTTCTAGAGGGGAGGGGGGTGGGGGGATGGGTTAGCCCGGTGATGGGTATTAAAGAGGGCACGTTCTGCATGGAGCACTGAACTGGGTGTTATACGCAAACAATGAATCATGGAACACTACATCAAAACCTAATGATGTAATGTATGGTGATTAATATAACATAATAAAAAAATAAAATGTCTTTATTTTGCCTTCACTATTGAATGCTAATATATTTATATATCTTATTTATCATATGAGATATATCATTTATATATATATATTACATAGACACACACACATATATACACACATACATATATACATACAATTTAGCACTACCACCAGAAATGTGTGAGCATTAAATTTTGCTCCACAGCCTGGCTAAAAGTAGGTACTGTCAGTCTTTTTAGTTTTAGCTATTTTAGTGAGTGTGAAGTGGTGCATCATGACAGTTTTAAATTTGCATTTCTCTGATGATTAATGATACTGAGCATCTTTCTATATTCTACTTGGTCATATCTATCTATCTGCCTATCTACATCTATATATCTTCTTCCATGGAGTTCAAGTCTTTTGCCCATTTTTTTCAACTGCTTTGTCTTCTTAATATAGAATTTTTAAGTTTTGGATACAAGTCCTTTGTCAGGTATATGTACTATTGCAAATATTTTCTCCCTATCTGTGGCTTATCCTTTCATTCCCTTGATGGTATATTTGAAAGCACAAAAGATTTTTAATTTTGATGAAGTCAAATTTATCCATTTTTTAGGCTTGTGCTTTTGGTGTGTCATATCTGTGTACTGTTGTCTTGCAGGTTTTCTCATTTTTTTTTCTAAAAGATTGAGTTTTTGCTCTTACATTTATTTATTTTATATTTTTTAAAAAAGATTTTATTTATTTATTTGACAGAGAGAGAGAGGCAGCGAGAGACGGAACACAAGCAGGGGGAGTGAGAGAGGGAGAAGCAGGCTCCCCGCCGAGCAGGGAGCCCAATGAGGGGCTCGATCCCAGGACCCTGGGATCATGACCTGAGCCAAAGGCAGATGCTTAACAATTGAGCCACCCAGGCGCCCCTGCTCTTACATTTAGATTTATAATTTTGAGTAAAATTTCTATATGATGTGAGTTAAGATACTAATTTCATCTTTTTGCATATGGATATCCAATTGTCTCAGCAATATTTATGGGGAAAAGATACTTTCCCTATTGAATTGCCTTGGCATCTTTGTCAAAAATCAAATGACTAAAAAAAAAGAAAAAAGAAAAAAAAAGGGGCGCCGGGTGGCTCAGTTGTTAAGCGTCTGCCTTAGGCTCAAGTCATGATCCCCGGGTCCTGGGATCGAGCCCCGCATCGGGCTCCCTGCTCCGCGGGAGGCCTGCTTCTCCCTCTCCCACTCCCCCTGCTTGTGTTCCCTCTCTTGCCGTGTCTCTCTCTGTCAAATAAATAAATAAAATCTTTAAAAAAAAAATCAAATGACTCTAAATGTAAGGGTTTATTTCTGGATTACCAGTTCTGTTCCATTGATCATTATGCCTATCCTTATGTCAATACCACACTGTTTTGATTATAGTACCATTTTATTAAGTTTTGAAATATGATAGTGTAAGTCTTCTAACTTTCTTCTTTTGTACAAGTTTTGTGCTGCTTTTAAGTTTATTCCTTTTGTTCTACTGTGAATTAAATTTTTTTATTTTCATTTTCAGAGTTGTTCATGTACTAATGTGTGTAGAAAGATTTTTAAATTTAGATACAATTCATATACCCTGAAATTCATCTTTTTAAACTATGCAAGTTAGCGGTTTGGGGTATATTTCCAGTGGTTTGTCGTATATTCACAATTGTGCAACCATGACCAGTATCTAATCCCAGAAAATTTCATCACCCTGAAAACAAACCTCCATTTCTCTTTCTACCCAGTCACAACTAACCTACTTTTTGTCTCTGGATATGCTCTTCTGGACATTCCGCATAAATGGGAGTCATATAATACACAGCCTTTTGTGTTTGGCTTCTTTCACTGAACCTGTTTCTAAGGTTCATCCATAGTATAGCATGTATTAGTACTTCTTTCATTTTTATGGCTGGATAATATTCTATTATGTAAACATGCCACATTTATAATTGATTTTTGTAAATTGATCTAATATACTGTGACCTTCCTGAAGTTATTTCTTTGTTCTAGCAGATTTTGTGGGGGCAGAAAGAGTGTGAACTCTTCAGGATTTTTTACATCATGTCATCTGCGAATGAAGATAGTTTTATTTAGTCTTTTCCAATGTGGATGCCTTTCATTTCCTTATATTATCTTATTGCACTGACTAGAACCTCCAGTACAATGCTGAATAAAAGTGACAAGTGGAACTGGGTATTTACCCAAAGATTATGAAAACACTAATTCAAAAAGATATATGCACCCCTATGTTTACTGCAGCATTATTTACAGTAGCCAAGATATGGAAGCACCCCAAGTGTCCATCTACATATGAGTGGATAAAGAGGATGTGGTATATATATATATATATATATATATATATATATATATATATAATACTCTTAAATATATATATAGGGTGTATATATATATATATATCCTACACACACACACACACACACACACACACACACACACACACACACAGGAGTATTACTCAGCCATAAAAAAGAATGAAATCTTGCCATTTGCAAAAATGGATGGATCCATGGATGGATCTAGAGAGTATAATGCTAAGTGAAATAAGAGAAAGACAAATACTGTATGATTTCACTCATATGTGAAATTTAAGAAACAAAACAAACAAACAAACAAAGACAAACCAAGAAACAGACTCTTAACTATAGAGAACAAACTGATGGTTACCAGAGGGGAAGTAGGTGGGGGCATGGATGAAATAGGTGAGGCTGATTAAGAGTACACTTATGATGAGCACTGAGTAATTGCAGAAATTGTAGAAATACAACTGATTTTTTATATTGACTTTGTATCTTGTGGCCTTGTTGAACTCTATTAGTTCTAATAGTGAGTTTTGTTTGTTTTATGGATTCTATAGAATTTTTTGCATACAGAAATTTGTAATGTCTTTGTCTGGCTTTGGTAGGAGGGTAATACTGGCTTCATGGGATGAGTTGGGAAGTATTCCTTCCTCTATTTTCTGAACAAGTTTATGAAAGATAGTTATTATGTATTCTTTTAGGTACTTGGTAGAATTTACCAATGAAGCCATTTATGCCTGGGTTTTTCTTTGTAGGAAGATTTTTAGTTACTAATTTAATTATTATGGATCTATATGGATTTTTTCTTTTTGAGTCAGTTGGGCAATTGTGTCTTTCTAGAAATTTCTCAATTACATTTAAATTATCTAATTTCTTGGCATGAAGTTGCTTATTACATTCCCTTAGTCCTTTTCATTTCTGAAGAGTCAATAGTTATGTCCCCCTCATTCACTTCTAATCTTGTTAATTTGTGTCTTTTTTCTAGATCAGACTACCTAAAGACTTGTCAATTTTGTTGAATTTTTTCAATGAACGAACTTCTGACTTTATTGATTTTCTCTGTTGTTTTTTGTTTTGTATTTTGTTAATTTCTACTCTAATCTGTATTGTTTCCTTCCTTCTGCTTGCTTTTTATTTACTCTTTTTTAGTTTCTAAAGGTAGAAGCTCATGTTATTGACCCTCCTTTTTTCTGTAGACATTTTTTTCTATTTTAAAAATCTTATACATTATATTAGTTTCAGATGTTCAACATGATTCAATATTTGTATATATTGTGAAATGATATATTGTGAAATGATCACAATAAATCTAGTTAAAATGTCACCATACATAGTCACAGAATTTTTTTCTTGCACTTTTAAGATCTACTCTCTTAGCAACTTTCAAATATGCAATACAGTGTTATTAACTGTAGTCACCATGCTGTACATTACATCCCCATCACTTATTTTATAACTGGAAGCTTTTAAATATTGACTCCCTTCACCCATTTTGCCCATCCCCCAACTCCCATCTCTGGCCAACCCCAATCTGTTCTCTGCATCTGTTAGCTTGATTTTCCCCCCATAGGATTTAAAGCTATTAATTTTTCTCTAAGCACCACTTGAGCTACATCCTACAGATTGATATTTTTTCCCTTTTCATTCAATTAAAAATATTTTCTAATTTCCCTTGTAGAATTCTTCTTCAGTCCATCAGTTAATTAAAAGAGAGCTGCTTAACTTCCAAATATTTGGAGATATCCCAAATTTCTAGGTGTTCCTTTCTAACTTAATTCCAGCATGGTTGGAATGTATAGTTTTAGTCCTTGTAGAGTTATGAGACTTGTTTTATATATACAGAATATATATTCTGTTGTCTTTGGGTGGAATGTTAGGTCAAGTTGGTTAATAGTGTTGAGTCTTCTACTGAAGACTGCTTGCTGATTTTGTCTAGTTGTTCTATCAAGTACTGGGAGTAGGGTATTGAAGTCTCCTTGCTATAATTGTGCTGTTTTTCCTTCACTTCTGTCAAATCTTACTTCATGTACTTTAAGGCTTGATTGTTAGATATGTATACATTTTGTAATTGCTTTATTTTCCTAATGAATAGGCCTTTTTATCATTATTAAGTATCTTTTTGTTTCTAGTAGTATTCTGTTTATTTTGTCTGCCTTGGCTTTTAATTTCTGTGCCCTTTTATGATCTTTTCCATATTTGCATGCTGCTTGGATATGTGGACAGTTTATCAGAGCACTATGACTATCTTTTTTTTTTTAAGATTTTATTTATTTGTCGGGGGGGTGGAGCACACAAGCAGGGGGAGCAGCAGGCAGAGGAAGAAGCAGGCTCCCTGCTGAGCAAGGAGCCTGATGCGAGACTAGATCCCAGGACCCTGGGATCATGACCTGAGTCAAAGGCAGACGCTTAACCAACTGAACCACCCAGGCGCCCCAGCACTATGACTATCTTATTTCCCAGATCTCTTTGATAAATTTCTGGATAGTCTGCCAATTCATTTTTTTGCCCTAGCCACTACTGAGTCCACAGACTATCTGAGCCACTATTTTGCCTCATTTGTATGCCACTGAGTTTGCTACTGTTATTGATGATGGCATTGGGTATAGAGTTTGTCCAAGTTCCACTCCATTCTGGTGGTTAAGCTGCTAGTTAGCACAGCTTGTCCCTTTGTAGTAGAACAGGTTCTCACTGTTCTTAACACATGGTTCCACTGATTTTCGTGAATAACTGCTTTGCTGTTTTAAGTACCTTTGGTCAATTTCAGGGCCCTGAAAATGGTTGCTTTGACCATTTTATCCAGTTTAATTGCTGCTTTTGGGGAAGAGGACTTGTCAAGCTATTCATTCTGTCATACTAGAAGTCCCACCTCATAATTTTCTTTTATGATACATTTTCATCAGGTCTTTGGCATCAATATTATGCTGGCCTCATAACGTGATTTAAAAATGCTATTTTTTGGAAAAAGTTTGTGTGGCTGTTATTTCTTCCACAAAAAATGCATGATAGATTCAGTAGTGAAACCAGCTAGGCCTAAAGCTTTCTCTAAGAGAGTTGTTTGATTCAGTTTCTTTATGAATTTTACAACTATTCAGATTTTTTAAAGAATTTGTCCATTTTATCTAAGTTGCAGAATGTATTGGCATAAAATTGTTCCTACTATTAATATTCTTTCAATGTCTGTAGGACTTGAGCTGATCTTTCCTCTTTCACTAATGGTATTTGTAATTTGTGTTTCCTTCCTTTTCTTGACCAGTATCACTAGAGGGCTTATCAATTATTAATCTTTTCAAAGGATCAACTCTTGGATTTGTTCATTTTCTCTTTTATTTGTTTTCTATTTCAGTGATTTTTGTTCTTATTTCATTATTCTTTGGGTTTAATCTTTCCCAGCATCTTAAGGTAAAAACTTAAATAATTCATTCAAAGCTGTATTCTTTTCTAAAATAGGTGTTTAAAGCTACAAACTTCCTTGTAAAAACATTAGCAGCATCCACATATTTTGATATTTTGTTTTTGTTATAGTTCAGTTCAAAATATATATATAGTTCAAAATACCCTCTAATTTTCCTTGTAATTTGATATTTGGAAGCGTGTTGTTGAGTTTCCAAATATTTGGGGTTTTTCTAGGTATCTTATTGTTACTGATTTCTAATTCTGTTGTGATCAGAGAATATACTCTGTGAGATTTAGTCTTTTGAACAATATTGAGACATTTTACAATCCACCATACAGTCTGTCCTTGTGAACATTACATGTGTGCCTCAGAAGAATATGTACTCTGTATTTGTTGGGTGTAGCATCAGATCTTTTATATTTTTACTGATTTTCTAATTGTTCCATTAATTACTAAAATCTTTTTTTAATTTTTTTAAAGATTTTTATTTATTTATTTATTTGAGAGAGAGAGAATGAGAGATAGAGAGCACGAGAGGGAAGAGGGTCAGAGGGAGAAGCAGACTCCCCGCTGAGCAGAGAGCCTGATGTGGGACTCGATCCTGGGACTCCAGGATCATGACCTGAGCCGAAGGCAGTCGCTTAACCAACTGAGCCACCCAGGCGCCCTTACTAAAATCTTTAACAATAATTATGAATTCATTGATCCCTCTCTTTAATTTTATCAGTTTTCTTCATCCATATTGAAACTCTATTAGATGTGTACTTATTTAGAATTGTTATGTCTTCCTGGTGAACTGTGTTATAGACTGAATTGTGTCCTCCTCTGTTGAATTCCTGTGTGAATTCCTACACTGAAGCCTAACCCACAATGTGGCTGTATTTAGAAACTAAGGTTAAATGAGGTCATAAGCTCTTAACTATAGAGAACAAACTGATGGTTACCAGAGGGTAGGTGGGTGGGGGGATGGGTTAAATAGGTGATGGGGATTAAGGAGGGCACTTGCTGTGATGAGCACGGGGTGCTGTATGTAAGTATTGTAATCATTAAATTCCACACCTGAAACTAATAGTACACTGTATGTTAACTAACTGGAATTTAAATAAAAATTTGAAAAAAAAAAAACTGAGGTCATAAGGTTGGGGCCCTAATCTGATAGGACTGATGTTCTTATAAGAGGAAAAGATACCAGAGATCTCTCCACCTGTGCACATGCCTAAAAGAACGGGCATGTGAGGATACAGAATCTAGGGAGAGAGGCCTCACCACAAACCAATCTAGATGGCACCCTGCTTTTGGGCTTCTAGCCTCCAGAACTGTGAGAAAGTAAGTGTCTGGTGTTTAAGCCACAGTCTGTGGTATCTTGTTATGGCAGCCTGAGCTAAAACAAATTGCCCTCTTATCACTAGGATATATTCTTTCTTAGGACAAACTTCGTGTTTTCAAGTTTACTTTGTCTCATATTAATATAACCATGTCAGCCTTCTATGTTCATGATATATTTCTCTTTTAAATTTCAACCTATTTGTGCCTATATATTTACTTTCCACATAGTATACAGTTGAGTCTTGCTTTTTTATCCATTCTGACAATCTCTGCTTTTAATTGGAGTGTTTAGGCACGCCTGGGTGGCTCAGTCGTTAAGTGTCTGCCTTTGGCTAGGTCATGATCCCAGGGTCCTGGGATCAAGCCCAACATCGGGCTCCCTGCTTGGCGGGAAGCCTGCTTCTCCCTCTCCCACTCCCCCTGCTTTTGTTCCCTCTCTCGCTGTGTCTCTCTGTGTCAAATAAATAAATAAAATCTTAAAAAAAATTGGAGTGTTTAATCCATTTACATTTGTTTTAATTGTTGACATGGCTGAGTTGAAATCTACCATCCTGCTATTTCTTTTCCATCTGTCCCTTCTGTTTTTTGGTCCTCTCTTGTTCCTTTCCTTTTTTCTTTTTCCTTTCCTGACTTATCTGATTATCAAATATGTTAGTATTGCATTTTATTTCCCCAATTGGCATCTTAGCTTATTCTTCTTATAATTTTATTTTATTTATTTATTTATTTTTAAGATTTTTATTTATTTGACAGAGAGAGACACAGCAAGAGAGGGAACACAAGCAGAGGGGGTGGGAGAGGGAGAAGCAGGCTTCCCGCGGAGCAGGGAGCCCGATGCGGGGCTCGATCCCAGGACCCTGGGATCATGACCTGAGCTGAAGGCAGATGCCTAATGACTGAGCCACCCAGGTGCCCTTCTTCTTATAATTTTAATGCTTGTTCTAGAACAATAATATACATTCATAACCTATCAAAGTCTAGTTAGAGTCAGTATTTTACCACTTCATACCTCCTTCTTCATACTTCCCATTTCTCTCTTGATACTTTACACTTCACAAATGTAATTAAAAAAAATAGTATAATCCCATTTACAGTCACCCATCCTTTCAGCTGTATTTGCCTCATCTTTTACTTCTACAAGTATAAATTCCATCTTGCATAAATAAGAAATCACAAAAAAATAGACTTTTATATTTACCCACTTATTTACAATTTCTGGGGCTCTTTATCTTCCCCTGCCCTGCATATTTCAGCTGCTTCGTCTTCCATGAACTCTGATCTCTGTTCCTCAGCACAATGGAATCACCATGCCTTGTTTGGACTCTGGCTCACAAATCCATAGTCAGAAAATTATCCCCAATCAGGAACCAGGAGAAATAGGGGCTCACCTTATGAGTTTCCTTTCTCTCAGGGATGGTAGATATGTGCTGCCTGTTACCCAATGCCTCAAGAGACACCAAACATGGGGTTTCAAAGCCAGAACAGAATAAGGAAAGGATCAACCTGGGAGGGCACCCTGGTATATGAAATTGGAACCCAAGCACAGTAATGAGGGTGTCTGTGTAGAAAATGGCCTGTTGTGTGGCAGGAAACCAAGAGGGGTGAAGAGAACATTTAGCAGTTTTCCTGACCTTGAGCAGTGCTAGAGGGGTGTTCTAGTTATTTTGGCAGTATAACAAATTACTCTAAAACTTAATGAATTAAAACAGCAACAATCATGTATTATCTCCCCAGGTTTACATAGGTCAGGAATTTTTATAGATCACAGCAGGAAGTCTTATCTCTTCTCCACAACATCTATGATATCAGTTGAAAAACTTGAAGGCTTGGACCTGAATTCATTTGAATGCTCATTCATTCCAATATCTGGCAGCTGATGCTGGGTTTCAGCTGGGGGCTTCAGTTCATCTCCACATGGGTTTTTCCATGTGGTCTGGTCTGAACTTCCTCACAACATGATGGCTGGATTCCAAGGTCAAGTGTCCAGAGAGAGAAACAGAGGCAAGCAGAAGCTGTGTTAGCTTCTAACCTAGAGAATCATACAGCATCACATTCACTGCATGCTACTGACTGAGGCAAACAGTCCATGTACGTTCAAGAGGAAAAAACTCTGAATGCACTATCAATATCTTACAAGAAGAGCATGTAAAATGGGATATATACTGGCATGACTGAAAAAAAAGTGACACAGTAGGTGTTTTCAGGTGGGAGAGCAGGTTGTTGCAGGGTGTTGGAGCACAAGTTAGATGAAGAGGATGTCCATATGGGAGAGCAGCCAGCTTGTAATGTTGGTACCAGAATAGAGAGAAGAAGGCTACTATGTGGGGAGTAGGCAGCCTGACACAGGATGACAGTCCAAGCAGGGTGAGGGTGCCAGTATGGAAGTTAGGAGTACACTGGGTGTCTGGCTCTGAGCAGGGTGAAAAGAACATGCAATGGGTGAAAGGGTGCAGGCGGTAGTGACCCAGCACAGGGTGTTGAAACATTTGTGAAGTTAGAAGGGTATGTGCAGAGGTTAGGAGGCAGTGGCATTAGTAGGAAACTGGTTACGTTTGGGGCATTTATCAAATAAATATATTAAGGATAATGGAACCCAGATTTCTTATTATCAAAGAAAGAAGTTACAAATATGAAAAAGGAAAAAACTAGAATGAACTTTGTCATGTCAAAATGGAATAGGAGGAATACATATATTCCCTAGTTCAGTCCACTGAGAGGGTTTTCAGGGACAACTGAAAAGCAATGGGCACACTTAGCACCCAAATATTTGTTTCTAAATGGCACTAAAAGGAACCAGGGCTCCTTAGAGAAGTGGCTGATTCCAGCGCTGGGCCAAAGAAGGTACAAAATAAGTCCGGAGTATCTTGTGCCAGAAAGTAAGTAAGTGCTCAAAGAAGAATAACATGTCAAAATGGCACAGAAGCCAGTATAAAGGGAATTCTACTGGCCAAAAGCTGGGACAATATGAACTTCAAAATAAATAATGTTAATGATTTATTAAAACTAACTGAATAAAATAGGAATCCATGAGTCTACACTGATGTAAATAAATTCAAAAATTGAAAGTTTGATGAGGAATAGGATAGTAGCTACATAATTTCAAAGTTACTTCTCCACAAAATACTTTTTTTTAAAACTTTTATTTATTTATTTGAGAGAGAGAGGGAGAGCACAAGCAGGGGGAGGGGCAAAGGGAGAGGACGAAGCAGACTCCCCACTGAGCAGGGAACCCAACTGGGATCAAAACCTTAGCTCAATCGACTGAGCCACCCAGGCGCCCCTCCATAAAATACTTTTAAACAACAGAAAAAAAATTAAGGTGTAAGACACCACACCTTAATTAAGTGATCAAAGTGAACATCATCAATAATGGGACAAATGGAACCATGTGCCATCAAATAGAATGCAATGAGAAAAACAAGCTCGTATTTGTGATATCACAAATTGAGGAACTATTCCAGATGGAGACTAAAGAAACATAACAATATTAAGTGAACTTTTGCTATAAAAGGACGTTACTGGGACAACTAGTGAAATTTTAATGGGGTCTAGAGATTAGATGACAGCCACGTTTCACTGTTAGTTTCCAGAATTTGATGCTTATACTCTGGTCATGTAGTATCCTTGTTTGAAGGAAATACACAAAAATATTTGGTATGAGGGGGTATCATGTCAGTAACTTACTCTCAAATTATTCATGAAAGATAGTTCTTTGTACTGTACTTATAACTTTCCTGTAAATTTGAGGTTGTTTCAAGTTTTTAAGAAAATACTCTATGTAGCATTTGCAACTCTGATCTCAAAACTTGGATTTCATTAATTAAGACACAACCTTAAAAACAAAATAATGGATTTCAAAGTAATTACCTACTCTGACATACATGTGATACCTGCAATGAAGTGTTTGTGTAATACAAGAAAAATATCAACATTATCTCTATACTAACTAGAAGCCTTAAAAAATATAATCATAGCAATAAAGATCAATGATAAATGTATTCTTCAAAAAATTAGTTTTCATATGATCCAACAATTTCACTCCCAGGCATATATGTAAGAATATTCAAAACATATGTACACAAATATTCATAGTAGCATTATTCATAATAGTAAAAAAACAAAACCCAAATGTCCATCAACTGATGAAGAGATGAAAAAAATTTTGGTATTTTTGGAATTATATTCCTCAATAAAAAAAGAAGTACTGATACTTGATAAAACATGGCTAAATCTTGAAAATATGTGAGGTAAAATAAGCCAGACACAAAAGGTCACATACTGTATGATTCATTTATATGAAATGTCAGAATAGGCAAATCCACACAGGCAGAAAGCAGATTGGTGGTTCTCAGAGGGCTGAGGGACTGGAGGGTTGGGGAGTGACAGCTAATGTGTATGGACTTCTTTTGGGGGTGATAAAGATGTCCTGAAATTAGTCAGAAGTGATGGTTGCACAACTTTGTGAATATACTAAAAACTACTTCACTGTTCACTTTAAAGGAGTGAATTCTATGTTATGTGAATATCACAATAAAAAAAGAAATCCAGGGGAAGTTTAATCTAGTATTAAATAGATGAGAAATCTATTAACATATAAGTAAAATATCAGAAGTTTTAAAAATATGACAAAGAATATAAACTTTTGCCAGAGGCCAACATTATCCTAGAACTCATTTCCCTTGAAAAACAGGTACTGTACACCTATATAACAGCAATAAATAGATTAAAAATGTAATTTTTAATATTGTACCATATAAGGTACCTAGGAATACGTCTTCAACAAATGGACCTTTATGGACAAAATTAAAACAATGTATTAAAAGATATTAAAGAAATTGATATTAAATGAAACGATCTATGGGGAGCGTGGCTGGCTCAGTCAGAAGAGCATGTGACTCTTGATCTCAGGGTCATGAGTTCAAGCCCCATGTTGGGTGTAGAGATTACTTAAATAAAAAAACAAATAAATAAATAAATAAATAAACTTAAAAAAGAATGAAAAGATTTAGATATCAAATTCATGAATAGGAGAACTCAGTATCATTAAGATGGCAGTCCTCCCCAAATTGACCTATGCAATTTAACAATCAGATTCTAACAAGGATTGGCCAAGACAATTATGAACAATGCAGTAAGAGTTCCCTACCAGATATTTTAGATTATTATAAAGCTACAGTTTAATTAAAACCAGTTGTATGGGGCGCCTGGGTGGCTCAGTTGGTTAAGTGACTGCCTTCGGCTCAGGTCGTGATCCTGGAGTCCTGGGATCGAGTCCCACATCAGGTCCCTGCTCAGCAGGGAGTCTGCTTCTCCCTCTGGCCTTCCTCTCTCTCATGCTCTCTACCATTCTCTCTTTCTCTCTCAATAAATAAAAATCTTTAAAAAAAAAAAAACAACCAGTTGTATGAGTTTAGGACAGAACAGACCCTTTCATATTTTAAAAAACTTAATCTATTACATAGGCAGCGTAGCAGAGCAGTGGGGAAAGGATGCAGTGATTCTCTGGGAAATGACACCACCTTCTTTGGAAGAGTTGAAAAAGGTATGTGTGCATTTTTAGTGATCACAATGACTAGGGGGTGCTCCAGGTATTTAATATGAAGGGATCGTGAATATTAAACATCCTGCTAGGCATGAAACATTTCTGTACAACAGCCACACCTAAAACGCCAAAAATGCCCCTGCTCAGAAATCCTGAACTAGTCAGTAAATGGTACTAAAAAAATTCATTATCCATATGGGAAAATTATGTTCCTGCTGTATATCCTAAACAAAAAACAATTTCAGAATTATAGACTTAAATGTGAAAATTGTGGAAGTTATAAAAGCCACATACTAGGAAAAGATATTTGTAATATATTTAACAGAAGATGAGTGTACAATTTCTACTACTAACAAAAGCAATAAGTGTGGCTTAAACAAAGGAAAAGTTTATTTTTCTCATAAAAAAATTAGTCTATGGGTAGGCATTAAAGAGCTGATATAGTGGCTCCATGGACATCAAGGACTTAGTTTCTTCTGTTGTTTCCATTCTCAGTGACACTTCATGGTCCAAGATGGCTGCTGTACCTTTAGCCATAGTTCCATGTTCCAGGCAGGAATCAGGAAAAAAGGGGTAAAATGGGAAAAAAAGGGCATTCTAGAAAGCTCTATCTCCTGACTTTTGTATACAATTCATTAGCTACCACTACCTGTAACAGAGGCTGAGAAATAAATTTTCAACTGGGTATAATACCTGAAGTTCTATGGGAAGAGTGGATATAATGTAGGTATCTGACAGTCTCTGTTATACACATCTACAACAGTGATCAGCAAACTATGATCTGGTCCACAGCCTGTTTTGTAAATAAAGTTTCACTGGAACAGTCACACCCATTTATTTACCCATTATCTATGGCTGCCTTCTCACTACAGTGAGAGCTGAGGGTCTGACGGGGCCCACAAAGTCTAAAATATTTCTACTTTCTCAAAAAAGTACATCGACCCCTAATCTAAAAGATAAAGAACTCCTATTAATTAATATGAAAATAAAAAAATAAAAATAAATGGATATGAAATATAAACAGGCAAGTCACAGACTACAAATATATGCAATATCATGTATGAACTCACCAAACATAATGCTGAGCATAAGAAGCCAGACACAAAGAATACATATTATATGATTTCATTTATATGAAGGCAAAAATAAAAAAAAACTAGTGACAAAGGTCAGAATAGCAGTTATTTTTGGGGTTGAGAGAGGGCATCTAGGAGCCTTGTAGGGTGCTGATTGCCTATATCTTATCTGGGTGCCATTTCTCTCTCTCTCTCTCTGGGTGCCATTTCTCTCTCTCTCTCTCTCTCTCTCTCTCTCTCTCTCTCACACACACACACACACACACACACACACACACGGTATGCAAATTTTTTCTTCTAACCAATGCAATAGCATCAGATACCTTTTTTTAAAACCTAAAAAGTCTGGCAAAGATTAAAAAGTATGATAATTCACTGTTTTAGTCAAGAGTATAGGAAAATAGGCCCTTCCATATATGTTCCTGGTGAGACTGCAGATCAGAATAACTTCTACAGAAACAACTTGGCAACAGCTTTCAAAATTACAAAAGTGTCTTTTGACAAGCAATTCCACCTCTAAAAGTTTTATCCTCAGATATATTCACATTTATGTAAAATAGTATATGTACAGTGTTATAAATGCAGTATTTTTTTTGGTAAAAGCAATGAATATGAGGCCATGTTAAAGAACAAGTAAATTTTTTATAATAATATTCTTCAAAATATACTGTTAAGTGGAAAAACAACTGGCACTAAATAGTGTACATGACAAACTTTATGTAAAAATAAAAATTAAAATGTACAAAGTTAGCAAAGGAATCAATTAAATTTTTTAATAAAGAATTCTTGTTTGATTCCTTATTTTAATGGAAATAACTTTAGTGCTTTGACACTGAAACTGATATTTCCTATTCAATTGGCAAATAGTCATCAAGTCTCAAGGGTTTCCTCCTATCTTACTGAGAATTTTTACAAGGAATGGTTTTTGAATGTATCAAATACTTTTTCAGCATCTATTGGTTTGATCGTATTTTTTCATTTATCGATGTTAAATATACTACATTTGCAGGTACTGACCCATCTTTGTATTCCTAGAATAAACCTTACTCAATTATTAAAAAAAATATCAACCCAAAGCATATAAAGCTAAAATAGAACAGAACTGGGTTAGCTACTTTTATGACTGTTGGCTATAAAATTTTTAATAATAGATATAATTAGGATAGAAAAGGAAGGTCTTCCTTCACATCATTATATTAACTTTAAATTTTAGAATATTTTTTTAATTTTAGACTATTTTAAAAGAAATAAACATAGAATATAAACTCCAGGATTATAAATAATAAATATATTTAGCCATTAATTTGGCTAAATTAATTAAACTGAAAGGAAGAAAAACACCAAGACAGTTCCAAAGTAAATAAAATGTATAAATACTAACTTCAATTTTACTATCAGTTGTAACTTACAATAAGAGATTTTACTCAAAGTAAATAATAAAATGATAAAGAGAATTAAAGGAAGATCTAAATAAAAGGACTATAGTTCTAGCTAGAATACTATGTTAAGATGAGAAATGACTGAAATGTGTATATAAAGTATTCAGCACAGTGCCTGGCATCTACTAAATACTCAATAAATTTTAATTCTCTCTACACCTTCCCTAATTTAATATAAAGTTATAATGCTAGACCAATTAAATCCCTGATGAATATTTTAATAAAATTTGGTGCAAGTGAAAATAAAATTCAGCTTAAGATGTAAAGAGGACACAAATACTAAATAATATTTATTGTTTAATGAACAATAAATTTTCCCTAAATATTTTAAAACTACAATGAAAACTACATGATTTTAAATCAAATATAGAAAAAGGGCTCAAACAAAATAGGTTCAACAGCATAAAAACTTAATTCATACCTCATACCATATATTATGAAAAAAGTCTGGTGAGTTAAAGAGATAAACACAAAATTCTATAAAATGCTATTAAGAAGAATACTGTAATACTCCATCTTTCTAAAGATAAAATCCTGACTAGTACAGAAATGAAGGTAGTAGAAAGATGTAGTAGAAGAAATGAAGGTCAAAAGTGAAATGGTAATATTTGATCGTTAAAAAAATCTGCTACACAGTAAATAACAAAAGGAAAGCAAAGGAAAGGGAAACATTTGTATGACATTCATAACTTACAAAGAAGTACTAACTGCAATATAGAGACAACTAATGGAAATATATAGTTAGTACACTAAAAACCTCACAATAAAGCCATCAGATTAATTAATTCCCTTAGGATAAAATTTATATTCTTTCCTATGGCCTTATATCATCTAGTCCTGCCTACCTCTCTGATTTCATTTATGCTTTCTCTGCCTGATACCATCCCCCAACCACACTGACCTTTTTTCAGTTCCATGAACACACCACTTTCCCTGTATCCATAAAACAAAGCAAATACTGAAAGAGGGTAAAAACTGATAAGAAGTATTAAAATGTAAAGAACCAATCTTCACAGAGTGAAGGAATGAAATATACTGACAAAACTGACAAATCCTAACTCCCAGAATAGTCTCCCAAGCACTCCATCAGACCAATAACATACAACTCACACCATAGCCCCAGGAGAAGTCCGAGCTGCCTTCTGTAGAGATCCCTGTGCCTGTATAGCTTGGAAAAGCAGATCTTGAATTCCCAGTGTCAGCTGATGTAAAAGGTGATTCTTGTGTGATGTCAGACTCACTAAATGCACAATTTGGAAGGAAGAGAGAAAACAGAAAAATTCTTATACTTCCTCAAGTTTCTGTAGCAGTAACTACTCAGCAGTTTGCTAGGTAACAAGCATGCATACAAATATATCCACAGAAGCAAAAATAAATGAAGAACTTAACATTTAAGCATCATGGAAAAGTCTAATTCCTATAGAATTGATGACAGTGATTCTAAATAATTCTAGTCATACTTTACAACAAATACTTTAACATTCCACTTACAACATCTACCCTTGAAAACTAAAGACATTTCAGAAATATGAATAATGTCTGAACTTATATGGCACTTTTACAGTTTACCAAGCACTTTTACAGATATAATCCCATTTTATCCTCACAACAACCTGGTGATGTAGAACTCAATTAACCTCATTTAAAAAATTTTTTAAGTTATATTTATTTAAGTAATCTCTACACCCAATGTGGGGCTCAAACTCATGACCCCAAAATCAAGAGTTGCATGCTCTTCCAACTGAGCCAGCCAAGCACCCCAATTAACCCCATTTTAAAGACAATCTGAGATTGAGTTCTAGGTTTTGAAATTAGCTTTTATGACTATAATTTTTCTGTGATACCACACTGCTTCTCAGAACCCTCTTTGACATTACAGTATGCTGTTTCTTAAAATGGTAACTGCAGCTAATACTTACTCATTTACCATATGCCAATCATTGTGCCAAGTTTTACATACTTTACCGCATTTATATTCACAACATCCTTTAAGAGACACTATTATCTGGTAAGTAACTTGCCCTCTGTTACCCAGCTAATAAGTGGCAGAACCAGAATTAAAAATCAGATGTTAGGGACACATGGGTGGCTCAGTCGTTAAGGGTCTGCCTTCAGCTCAGGTCTTGATCCCAGGGTCCTGGGATGGAGCCCTGCATAGGGCTCCCTGCCTGGCGGGAAGCCTGCTTCTCCCTTTCCCACTCTCCCTGCTTGTGTTCCCTCTCTCACTGTCTCTCTCTCTCTGTCAAAAAATAAATAAAATCTTTAAAAAAATAAATAAATAAATAAAAATCAGATGTTAGACTCCTTCTGAGTCTTGGCTTTTAACTTTTAACTCATAATACTACTTTTCAAGGGTTACAAGTATGATGTTTCCAATAGCTGTTCCAGAATGAAAACTGAATGGTACTGAAAATGTGATAAAAGTTCTTGTTTTGTTTCATTAGTACAAGACTAGATATCGAGCCTAAGCCAAAAAACACTTTTGCCATTATCAAGTGTAATAAGCAAATGAGTACACTTTATCTTATTACCTTTGGGAACTTGTATCTTTTTCATGGCTGTCATTGGTAGAAGAAATTTCATCCAGTTGCTCTGGAAGAGGATGGTGATTAATAGCATGTTTTGTTATTCCTTTCCTGTGAAAGATTTTTTAAAAAGTTATATTTCCTGTAAAGAAAAAATACATACTTTTCAATAACTTGACTACAGGTTAGTTACCTCCTTCTTGCTGCTCTGGGACTGCACCGTCCTATATGGTAGCCACTAGCAGTTAAAATGTGGTTAGTCGGTGTGATGAGCACCAGGTGTTATATGGAAGTGTTGAAACACTCTAATGTACACCTGAAACTAATATTACACTGTATTTTAACTGGAATTTAAATGAAAACTTTAAAAAATGTAGTTAGTCGGAAATGAGATGTTTTAAGTATAAAACATGGGATTTTGAAGTCTCAGTACAACAATATATAATAGATCAATAATTTTATCTTGATTACATATTAAAATGATAATATTTTGGATATGCTGGGTTAAAATATATTCTTATAGTTTCACTGCAAATTTAAATTACAGTAAGTTATAACCACACACCTTTTAGAACAGCTAACACAAAATATGGTGATATAAGCGACGATGTGTAGAAACCAGATGTCTCATACACTGCTGATGGAAATGTAAAAAGGCACAGCCACTCTGTATTAGTCTGTTTCTTTTTTTTTAAGATTTTTTAAAAAAAATGATGAGAGAGAAAGAGAGAGAGCACAGGGAGGAACAGAGGGAGAGGGACAAGCAGGCTCTGCACTGAGCACAGAGCCCATCGTGGAGTTGGATGCAGGGCTTGATCCCAGGCCCCTGAAATCATGACCTGAGCTGAAACTTAACTGAGAACCAAGGAGACCCAGTCTCATAGTTTCTAATAAAACATGTACCAATGTCAGTTTTCTGGCTTTGACACTACACTAGTTACATAAGTTGTCATCATTGGGGGAAGGTGGGGGGAGGTGGGGGAAGGGTTCGTGGGATTCTACGTATGATTTTTGTAACAGGGAGTCTATAATTATTTCAAACTAAAAAAAATTTATTTCATCTGTTTCTACTATTTTTTAACGTGACTACCTGAAAATTTAAAATTCCATATGTGGTTTTATTGTATTTCTGTTGGACAGAGCTGCTCTGAAGAGTTCAACATGTACATTAGAGTAAACTAAGGGATCAATTATCATATGTTCCAGTCTTAACCATCTACAGTAGACTTTCCTCCCCCACAAAATTCTGCAATAAAATAAGTTTAGGAAACATGATAAGCTAAACAAAGTACATAGGTTTCTTTATAAAAGGTCTCTTTAGGGTCTTTAATTTGCAAATGTATATTATAAATCTCTAATACTCTTACTTCATAGGCAAGGAAAGTGAAGCAGAGAGAGATTAAGTAACCTGCTTAAGGTCATATGTCTACGAAGTGATGGTGCCAGGATTTAAATCCAAGTACTCTGGCTCTGAGGCTTCTCAGAGCAAATGAATAATTTGAGATTTTAGTGAATGGTACCATTTTTGTATTTAAAGATAAAGCTAAGGGCCCAGTCAGCAGAGCTTGTACTTCAAATTATTTCTCAAATGTGGGGATGGATTTGTGTAGAGCTATTTGTACTTCTCTCATTCAACGACCCAAAAGCTTGTCTTTGAGACAGTGGTAGTGAACAGAAATGTGGATTCCAGCTACAAAACAGAAACTTAAGACATTTTTTAGTCAAAGAAATCTGACTATGAAATGATGATTAGATAATACCAAAGAAATATTAAATTTGATCACAGCATTGTTTTTACATAAGAAAATACCTAGGGGTGCCTGGGTAGCTCAATTGGTTGGGCATCCGTCTGTCTGCCTTTGGTTCAGGTTGTGATCCTGGGGTCCTGGGGTCCTGGGATCTAGCCCTGCATCAAGCGCCACGTCAGGCTCCCTGTTCGGCAGAGAGTCTGTTTCTTCCTCTCCTTCTGCCCCTCCCCCTGCTCATGCTCTTTCTTTCTCTCAAACAAATAAATAAAACCTAAAAAAAAGAAAATACCTATAATTTTCAGAGATGCACACTGAGGTATACAGGGGTGAAATGATAAGTGGGGTTTTGCTTTCTTATTTACAGATGATGGACAGAGAGGCTGAAAAAAAGATAAAGAAGATAGATGAAGCAAATATATCAAAATTTTGATAATTGTTGAATGTGGGTGATAGGTGGTTCATTTTATTATTCACTATACATGTATGTTTGAAATTTATCACTTGTTAGTGTTAAGCTGTATGTTGAAAATCATTTTTTTTTCCGAACTCTTTTCAATATCTATAATTTGGAACTATTAGGGAGAAAACTAAAGTTATTTCTTCAAAGCAAATTATCATTCTAACACCTAAAGTAAAAATTGTTCTTATTTTACTGTCATTTAGATACATATAATCCTCATTATCTTCATTATTCATATCATCCTGACTCCTCTAGAGAATCATCTTTGAAGAGAGTTGCCTTTAGAGAGTATCAATCAAGTCAACAACAGAGAACAAGTAACGTACTACACTGGAGTAATTCTCACCCACTAAATGCCTACCAACAATTTTTTTCCACAAATGAGTTTGTTTGTTTGCTTTTTTACTCTCAGAATGGTCAGAATTAATTATAAAAGCGGACTTTTAGCTAAGTCCTGTTCCCTTTATTGGAAAATTACTTTCTTCTTTCTACTTCCTAAAAAGCTTATATCTGAATTGCTTCTGTGTAGATATCCTATTACTTAGTAGGTAATAAGCTTCTGAAAGACAAGGAGAGATCACAAATTTTCTTTGTATGGCTACTGTACCAAATAAAGCTGGGAAAGGACAGGAAATTACCAATTAGTGAGCATCTACTATGTGTCAAGCCCTGTGCCATAACTTTAGATATGCTTTTAGAGAAAGTCTTAGTTCAATATTACAGAAATGAATGCTCAAATATTTAGTAATCCACTGAAAAGTCACATGACCAGAAAAGAGCCTAGCCAGACACCCAGATTGACTGAAGACTCCATGCATGTTATTACCATGTATAGTTAGTATTTAATTTTTAAATGTTAAAATTTATTAAAATTTAAATGTTTAAGTGTTAATTTTAAATGTTAAAATCACACAGCTCTACAGAGAAAAAAAGTTGGAATTTGAGGATAAAAAGCTCAAGCTCAAAACCTACTGGTTATATAATCTTAGGATGTATAACCTTTCTAATATTTCATGTTCTGAAAAACTGAAACATCTTACAGAGTTGTTGCAAGGATCAAGATGTGAAAGTCTTTTTGAAAGTATAAAGCATTAACAAATGTACATTATCATTACTTGCTAAATTACAACACTTCACCAGGGGTGGGAGGTGGGTTTTTAAGCTTAAATATTTGCTCTCTAGAGCAAAACTTATCCTTAAGGATTCTGATGTTTAACTGCAGAGATGGGGAAGCAGTATGTGTAATGATTATGACCAACGCTTCAGGGTCAGACTGACACCAGGTTTGTGTGCTCCACCACTTTCTGCCTGTATAATCTTTGACATACTACAGTCTTAAATCTGGGACCTTTGTTTGTAGAATGTGCAAAATAATATTCCCTATTCTGTATCCTGGTAGGATTAAGTGAGCTGATGCATGTAATCAGCTTTGCACGGTGCCTGGCACTAGACATATTCAACTTTTCTGTAGCACTGAGTCAGCTATTGGTAACTTCTCGATTCGTCAATGGCCACTGACAGGCATGAAGCACTGAGGAAACTACAAATGCCATAGGAGACCCAGTCCCTGAGTTCAGGAAGTGCAGCCCAAGAAGGCCAAGTCCTAGGAAAGCACAAGTGACATGCCCTTAGCTGGAGATGGAGGCAGACCGGGCAGCGTCTGACAAGTCTGGGAGGAGAGAATTCCGAAGAAAATTCTCCTTCCCCCGCCCTGGAAAGGGAAAGGTGAGAAGCATTGGTTGGGAAGGGTCCCAGCCAGAG
Organism: Zalophus californianus; assembly: GCF_009762305.2. NCBI lineage: Eukaryota > Metazoa > Chordata > Mammalia > Carnivora > Otariidae > Zalophus > Zalophus californianus. The sequence continues at coordinate 33,980,675 of NC_045609.1, read as the reverse complement.
CGCCCGCGGCCCGCCTCAGCCTCCCCCGGCCCGGGCTAGGATGGCTGAGCAGTACACTCACAGCTCCAAGCTTTGCGGCACCGCCTTCCGAGTGTATCTGGAGAGCATCCTCCTCTTCCTCCTCTGTCGTGGAGGGGGCGGGAACGCCAGGGTGGGGGCCTCCGGGCCTGGCCCTCCCGCCGGCTCCAGCCCGGCCCCCTCCCGCCACCTTCCGGCCCCGTCACGCCCCGTCGCCCAGACTCCGGACCGCCACCACTCCCTGGGTCCCCACCCCTCCAGTCCTCCGCCGTGCTTGCTTCCCCGCGGGGGCGGAAGTGACGAACGCACGGGGGCATCGCGTAATGGTCCCGCGGACGCGCAGCAGTGACGCCACCGGGGGTTCCGGGGTCTTTCAGACCTTCCAGTGGCCTCAGGTGCCCGGGCGGCGTCTGGACTGACCTTGGGCCAGGCTTCGGCCGCTACTGGCAGCTCCCGACCGGCTCACGCGGTGGGAGGGGCGGTCGAGGAAAGGGGCCGCAGCGGAGACGCGTGGGGGAGGCCGGAGAATCGTAAGCGGAATTGGCTTCCTTTTGTCGAATGGAGGGCGGAAGCTTAGTTTGAGTAAAGAGCACTAGAGTCCAGCTCGGCTCTCTGCTGCGGGGTCGCTTCTCTTTCTGTGTGCCAGTTTTCTCACTTGTACAGCAAGGAGTTATCCTGAGTGATTTCAAAGCCCCTTCCAGTTCTGACTAAATTCTTCATAAAAATGTGTGCTTGGCATTATGAGGTGGGTGGATGGAATTATCTGTCCCTCTGGGTTAAGAAGCCAAACGATTTGGACAGACTGGATAGAAGATGCAGGTTCCTCTCGACCTCGTTTTATTAGCCCATGAGAAACCGAATAAGAATAAAAATCGAATTGTGCCTTACAGTGGACCATCCAGTGCAGTGCCTCCCTGTTCCAAGCCTCATCTGGCAGTAATAGTAAGCTAGTACTTTTGTTTGTAAGGGAAACCCTTAGAAAATAGAGCTATTTACTTCCTCTTACATACCGGAGCTACCCCCCGCCCCCCACCCCGCGCCAGACCTGAGAAAGGGGCAGTTTTAGGACGGCTCTAGGATCAAGAACCATGGGCAAATTATTTTGGTGTGAGATGATAGGCCATGTTTTGTGGTTTTGAATTCCCCTCTGCCGTACAATATTCATAAAAGAGATTTAAATTCTGCAGAGAGGGAGATTGCCCTAAAGAGCTTTTAAATAATAATTTAAACTGGGGGAGAAATGTAGAAGTGAAAGAGTAACATTCTCTTTCTACATTTAAGGAAAAAGCCCCCAAAAGAGAAATTGAGGTGCTCTAAGTGACACAACTAATTAGTGGCAGAACATAAGATGTTATTGCAGTGCTTCTCAAAGTGTGTTACACTAGTGCTAGTATGAGGGCAAGCTTTTTTCTAATTTATTTTTTTCAAACGTTTTTTATTTTATTCTTGCATACTATTAGTTAATTTGGGAATGTGGTACTCGATTTCCATTTACTGTATTATATCAAAAGTTCCTTTAATATAATTTCAAGTGTAAAAAACAATTTTAAGTATAAAAGCATCATTAAAAGAATATTAAATAGGGGCGCCTGGGTGGCTCAGTTGGTTAAGCAACTGCCTTCGGCTCAGGTCATGATCCTGGAGTCTCGGGATCGAGTCCCGCATCGGGCTCCCTGCTCGGCAGGGAGTCTGCTTCTCCCTCTGACCCTCCTCCCTCTCATGCTCTCTGTCTCTCATTCTCTCTCTCGCAAATAAATAAAAAATCTTAAAAAAAAAAAAAAGAATATTAAATAGGTGTTACTACTCATACTTGATCAAGGCAAAAAATGATAATACGTGGATAACAGAATTTTGAAAAACAATGGAATCATGTTGAAGAGTTCAGAGAATTGGATTTTCTACATTATTCTGTGTGGTTTATATTATTGAAACTTTAAATGTAGTTTTCAAAGAAGAATGGAGGAAAATATGAAGCTTGCTACAGTGGAAGACACTGTGGAGTATCACCTATTCCTGATACCCGATGAACCAAGGGACCCAGAAAAACACAAAGAGATTCTTCAAAAGTATATTGAGAGGATAATGACTCAGTTTGCACCTATGCTGGTCCCCTATATCTGGCAGAATCAGCCTTTCAATCTTAAATATAAACCTGGGAAAGGTAAGGCTCTTTTACTTACTTTGATGTGGTATGACTTCTAATTCTGACAAGAGTGATCTATAATAGTCCATAGTTGATTCAGTGTTGTGAGGAGATTTATAACCTGAACTTTTTTGATTAGTGATGCTTGCCTATATTTGATTAAGTCCTTAAACTTATCAAAAAAATTTTTTTAATTCATTTGATGAAAGCTTTCTAATAGTAATTACCTTGAGAACTAACATATACTCAACGTTATCAAACCATGGCTGTTCTTTGGAACTTTACTTTCCTGTGCTATAATGTATCTAAGTACTTATACTAAACAGGTTCAGGCATCTGGCTTCCTTAACTGTAGCTCCCTTTAGAGGTTACTCTGTATTCCTCATTCCTGATCATGTGTTTAGTAGGCTGCCTTGTTTGACATAGTTTTGAAACTATGTGGCTCTGCCTGGCTTATAAAGAGAAATAATTGGGCCTATGGCCATTATTTGCTACTCAGAAGCATTTTGAGGTTGCTTCACAGCTACTCTGTGTTGTTGGTGCTTGAGATCTGATTTTATCATTTCATATAGCTTTAGTAAAATGAGGCGCGAATAGGTGACCACAGCTCTTATTCATGCAGGGTCTTATTTCAGATCAGGAGTCTGGCATCTTTTGATACTGTCAATCTAGGTCTCAATGTAGTGTTTATCTGTTATTTTTTGGCTAGCAGTTGCCAGATGTGTTCCCTGGTGTTAATTCTATTGAACCACTATTCACCGAAACACGTGATATTTATTGGCAGGAACACCGTCACATTAGCACAGCACATCCAAAACCAACTCCTTATCTTTTTCCTAGAAAATCATTTTTACCCAATGTTTTCTTGTCTTGCTTAATGACATTATTATCCACCTAGTTATTCAGCTTGTCAATAATTCAAAATTATACTCAGCTCCTCACTTAACCATGTTCAGTCAGGCAGTAAATCCTAGTGTGGTTACTCCTAAAATACGACCCCTTCTCTACATTTGTTGGCTACAGTCTAGACGCTCTTTATCTCTTCATCTGGAAGACCACAGCAGCCACCTAACCTCTCTGGTTACAGTATCTCCAGTTCCTCACACTGTTGCCAGTTACCTTTGTAAAACACAAATTTGATCGTGTCAGTCTTCTGCCTAACATCCTTCACGTTATCCATTGCTTCTGGATAAAGTTCAAATTGAAGTTTAATATATAAGGTAGATAAAAATAGACGCTCTAATTGGAGCTTCTCTAGTTGAAGAAATTAGAGAGATCTGGGGTGGGGAGAAGAGTTGGTTGGGCTGTTCTTCCTACCTTTTTTTTTTTTTGCCATGGCAGCTCTTGAGACACTTCACAATGTGCTTGTTTGACCTTTAGTCTGTTAATGTGGTAGGTTACATTGACTGATTTTCATATGCATTACATTGCATTCCAGGAATAAATTCCACTTGGTCATGGTGTAATATCTTTCAGTGTGTTGAATTCAGTTTGTTAGTATTTTGTTGAGGATTTCTGCATCAGTATTCCAGGGATATTAGTCATAGTTTTCCTGTATTGTCTTTGTCTGGCTTTAGTGTAAAGGTAATGCTGGCCTCATAAAATGGGTTTGGGAGTGTTCCCTCCTCTTCAGTTGTTTAAGAGTTTGAAGACGATTGATGTTAATTCTTCTTTAAATGTTGGTAAATTCTCTAGTGAGCTTTTCTTTGTTGGGAAGTTTTTGATTACTGATTCAATGTCCTTTACTAGTAACCAGTCTGTTCAGATTCTCTATTTCTTCATGATACAGTCTTGATAGGTTGTGTGTTTCTAAGACTGTACTCATTTCTTCTAAGTTATCCAGTTGGTTGGTGTACAATTGTTCATAGTGTTCTCTTATAGTGCTTTTTATTTCTGTAGTATAGGTTGTAATATCGCCTTTCATTTCTGATTTTAGTTACTTGCGTCTCCTTTTTTTTCTTACTAATCTTAAGATTTTTGTCAATTTTGTAATGTTTCAACAAACCAAATCACTTTATTTTTTTCTATTTTTCTATTCTCTGTTTCATTAATGTCTGTTCTAATCATTATTTCCTTCCTTCTGCTAGCTTTGGGTTAGCTTTTCTTGTTCTCGTTCCTTAAGGTGTAAAGTTAGGTGGTTGATCTGAGCTCTTTTATAATTATAAACTTCTTAGCACTGTTTTTAGTATGTTACATGCTTGTTTTCATTTTGTTTCAAGGTATTTTCTAATTTCCCTTGTAATTTCTTCTTTGACCCTTTGGGTTGTTTAAGAGTGTATTAAATTCTACATATTTTTGAATACTGCACTTGTTTAAAAAATTTCTACTCCATCTAAATTTAGCTTCCTGGGCATCTGGGTGGCTCAGTCATTAAGCGTCTGCCTTTGGCTCAGTTCATGATCCCAGGGTCCTGGGATCGAGCCCCGCAGCATCGGGCTCCCTGCTCCGCGGGAAGCCTGCTTCTCCCTCTCCCACTCCCCCAGCTTATATTCCCTCTCTTGCTGTCTCTCTCTGTCAAATAAATAGATAAAATCTTAAAATATATATATTAAAAAAAAATAAATCTAGCTTCCTTATATTCCCAGATCACTGTATTGTCTGCCATGCTTATATGCCTTTGCACATGCTATTCTCTTTTTCTGGACAACTTACTCCTGTCATTCCTCCAAGTGAGCATAGCTCAGTATCACATTATTTATGCTCACATCCCCCAGTGCATACGTCTGTTCATCATCTTGTTTTGAGATGGCGTGGTGGTCCATCTCCTGTTGTCTAGAGCTTGGGTCCTCATAACTGGGCTTTTTATATCCTGTTCAGGATTGCAGCCCCAGCTCCCCGTATAGTACCTACAGCATGGTCAGTCAATGAATGTTTGTTTATTTGAATGATTACTTGCATTTTTATGTGCCCTGACAAATTTATTTGGTTATATGATTGCTTTTCTCTTGTTTTTAGGAGATGTTCCTGCTCATATGTTTGGCATGACAAAGTTTGGGGATAATATTGAAGATGAATGGTTTATTGTTTATGTAGTAAAGCAAATTACAAAGGAATTTCCAGAGTTAGTAGCAAGGTATTAGTTATTTTAATAATCTAAAGGAATTCTCTTGTTGAGACTGACTACGTTTTTATCCATTTAGTAAATTTTTTTTAGTAGTCTGGTGGAGACTGTACAAATTTGAGACATAGATTTTGAAAGTGACTTTGCGTTTTCTTCCTTTTCTTTGTGACTTCCTTTTCTTGCAGAAAAATTAAAGTACATTGGAGAGCTTAACTTCCAAAATTTTTAAACAAAACCTGCCTATTTTAGTTTTTTTTTTTAAATAATTCTCATTATGAAAGACTAAATGCAGGGCACCTGGGTGGCTCAGTCATTTCGGTTTCTGCCTCAGCTCAGGTCGTGATCCCAGGGTCCTGGGATCGAGTCCCGCATCAGGCTCCCTGCTCAGCGTGGAGTCGGCTTCTCCCTCTGTCCCTCCCCCGACTCGTTTGCTCTCTCTCAAATAAATAAAACCTTAAAAAAAAAAAGGCTAAATACAGATGGTAAAAAAAATCCAAACAATACCAAAGGGTGTACTACTGTTTAAAAAATCCGTAGGAAAAAATCCCATTTGTATGTACATATATGTATTTTACAGATTTCTTTACTATGTATTCCTCTATTATACCTTAACTATATTTTTTGAGAAATACAGAAAATTTAATGAAAAATCAGGGAACAGTTGTATTGAAAGCAAAGTAGGTAACACTGCATTCTAAATCTATTTAAAATGGGAACTGATAGTTCCCTGTAACTACCAAGTTGTGTCAGCAGAGGGCGTTTCACCCATTTGCCGTATGTTCTGCTAGTTTTCCTGTCAGTCCCCAAATTCTAATCTATCCCCCCAACCTCTTCCCCAGCAGAACAAAAAGAAAAACAACTCTGAAAATTTATTATTATATCAAAAAAACATGAAAGTAGAGAGAATGAACTCATATGTACTTAACACCCAGCTTCAACAATTTTCAATTCATGGACATTCTTACTTTATCTATACCTTACTCCCCCATTACATAGCAAGATTATTTTAAAGCAAATCACAAACAACATGCCATTTGATCTTTAAATACTTTAAGATGTAAATATAAGAGATAACTCTTATTTTAAACACTACTGTTACCACACCTAAAAATAATTAGCAATCATTTCTTAACAAATGATAGCATTTTAAGTGAACAAACACAAAGATATCAGTTTCTGTCTTTACAAGGATAATAGGGAGAGGGCAGTACCTTTTGTGTATGGATTTTTATCTTCATTTTACTTTATTTTTTTAGGATTTTATTTATTTGAGAGAGAGATATATACACACAGAGCATGAGCAAGGGAAGGAGCAGAGGGAGAAGTAGACTCCCCACTGAGCAGGGAGCCTGACATGGGGCTCCATCTTGGGACTCCAGGATCATGATCTAAGCTGAAGGCAGCTGCCCCAAATTCTGATCTTTATATAATGATGGCTCATACCTACACCAGGCCTATACAGCTCTTTAAATAATAGGCATTTACTGTCTTACCAGTTTTTTAAACAAATTAGAAAAAGAAAGAACTTCCTCTATGTCTCTGACAGATTAATCTTCCTAAGGTAGGGCTCTAACCATTTTTCTACCCTGCTTTGAAACCTTTCATTCCTTTTGTGTATAAAACTACGCTCATTCTCATTGAGTCTGCTAACATTTAAAAAATTTTTTTTAAATATTTATTTGAGAGAGAGCACAAGCAGGGGGAGAGGCAGACTCTCCACTGAGCAGGGAGCCTGATGCAGGGCTCAATCCCAGGCCCCTGGGATCGTGATCTGAGCTGAAGACAGATGCTTAACTGACTGACCCACCCAGGTGACCTGACTCTGCTAACATTTAAAGCTCTTCACAAAATGATATAACTGGGTTTTTTTTTTTTTTAAGATTTATTTATTTGAGAGAGAGAGAGCAGAAGCAGCAGGGGCAGAGGGAAAGAGAGAGAATCTCAAGCAGACTCCATGCTTATCGAGGACCCCAACCCAGGGCTCAGTCTCACAACCCTGAGATCTCTACCTGAGCCAAAACCAAGAGTCAGGCACTCAACCAACTGCTCCACCCAAGCACCCCATAACTGTGCTTTTCTAGTCTTATTTACTAATTGTCATTCTCCAAATATCCACCTTAAATATCCACCTCCGTGATTTTGCTTATACTATTCCCTCTCCCAAGAACATCTCCCCTTTTCTCCTTGTATCCACCCATTAAAAGGGAAAAAATCTTTTTTCCCTTTTGTGTGTGTGACAAGAGGAGAAAATAAGAATTTATATTCCTATTAGCTAGATTATGCATAAGGAACTTCTAGAAGGATAAACAAGAAATAACAATGGTTGGAGGGTAGGAAAGGGACATATAGGGACAAAAGTAGGAAGGAAGCTTTTTCAGTGTGTAACTTTTTATGTATTTTTTTAAAAGTATAATCATGTGACTGCCTTACCTACTCAAAAATTTAAATTTAGGGGCACCTGGGTGGCTCAGTTGGTTAAGCAGCCAGCTCTTGATTTCAGCTCAGTTCGTGATCTCAGGGTCCCGGAATCAAGCCCCACATCGGGCTCTCTGCTCAGTGGGGAGCCTGCTTCAGGATTCTCTCTCCCTCTGCCCCTCCCCCTGCACATATGCTCTCTCACTCTCTCTCTCTCAAATAAATAAATAATTAATTAAAAATTTAAAATCTTTAAAAAAATTTAAATTTTGGGACGCCTGGGTGGCTCAGTCGGTTAAGTGTCTGCCTTCAGCTTGGATCATGGTCCTAGGGTCCTGGGATCGAGTCCCACATCGGGCTCCTTGCTCAGCGGGGAGCCTGCTTCTCCCTCTGCCTGCCCCTCCCTCTGCTGTACTCTCTCTTGCTCTTTCTCTAGCAAACAAAATCTTTTTAAAAAAATTTTAAATTTAAAAAATGTGATAGAAATGAGGCAAAAACAAAATTATCTCTCAAGGCCCAAGTAACTTCCATAAATGCTTTCCAAATCTCGGTGCTAGGTGATTTTTTTCTTCTTTTGACACCCTATTGTATATTTTTCATATTTTTGTCTGGTGTTATTTATTCATGTACTTATTTTTTCTCCTTATCATCTCCTCCAAATCCTCCTTCAATTTTAAAATCTTCTTCAGTACTTCATGGTGTCTTAAGTATCATTTGCTTTATTATAATAATTTATACATAGCATGTACTCAGATATTTACTAAAATGAAAGAAAAAATATTAGAATAAATGTGTTTTGATTAATAGCATATATATGCTTTTTCAGTGCATAATTAGAATTTCCTCTGCATTAGGATTGAAGACAATGATGGTGAGTTCTTGTTAATAGAAGCTGCTGACTTTCTCCCTAAATGGTTGGATCCTGATAATAGTGCCAATAGGGTAAGTACACCCAAATTTGGAAAATTTACAGAGATGAAATCATGTTGTAACATTTTTCATATGTACCTAGAGTTTGTCAGTGCCCAAAATGAAAATTAAAATGTATCATTTTGCAGGTGTTTTTCCACCATGGAGAATTGTGCATTATTCCTGCACCAAGGAAACCTGGAGCAGTGTCCTGGTTACCCTCCACACCCCCAACAATCCCACAAGCATTGAATATAATCTCAACACACCCAGAAGAAATTTTGGCTTCAGAATCTATACGAGCTGCTGTCAATAGGCGCATCAGAGGGTAAGAAAAATATTTTCATTGCTAGTGAAGGAGCCTTTTTATTTAGTGCAGGTCAAGTCTCTCAAATGTAGAATTTCTTCCACCTAGGTTAATGCTCATTTTCATTCTGTCTTCCTCCTTCATGAAAGTGGGTAACAAATTAAATTTACATGTTTTAAAATTAAGGCTCAGGGGCGCCTGAGTGGCTCAGTCATTAAGCGTCTGCCTTCGGCTCGGGTCATGATCCCAGGGTCTTGGAATCGAGCCCCGCATCAGGCTCCCTGCTCCGCGGGAAGCCTGCTTCTCCCTCCCCCAATTCCCCTGCTTGTGTTCCTGCTCTCGATATCTCTCTCTCTGTCAAATTAGTAAATAAAATCTATAAATAAATAAATAAAATTAAGCCACAGATATATCTTTAAATTCCCATTCATAGGTGTTAATATTCCACTCCCAATACTTTTGCATTTATTTACTTAGATACTGTGACTAAGTATTATCTATATCTATAGATAAAAATTTTGAGACCAATAGGAATGAAAACCTAAGGGAGCATTATGTACTCTGTGGTTCTGGGGCTCTGGATGGGATTCTTTGACCTATGTGGAACACTTTAGGTTCTATTCAGAAGAGCCTTCACCTAATAACATATAGTTTCGCCTTTTGAATTTGAGTACCTATTCTATGTTTAGCACCGTTCAAGTTGTAACAATATAAAATCTCTTTTAACTTCGTTCAATATGCTTTGTACCATTGTTTTAGAAGAATGAACTGTGATTTTATCCTTGTTCCAAAGAATAGTAGGGTTTTTGTTTTGTCTTTATTAAACTACTTTTTTTTTTAAGATTTTAGTTATTTATTTCAGACAGAGAGAGCACGAGTGGGGAAGTGGGGAAGGGCAGAGGGAGAGGGAGAGCAGACTCCCCACTGAGCAGGGAGCCCAATGCGGGGCTCCATCCCAGGACCCTCAGATCATGACCTGAGCCAAAAGCAGATGCTTAACCCACTGAGCCACCCAGGCGCCCCTATTGAACTACCTTAATTCCTTTTCTTTATTTTCCATTTTTTCCTACTTTTGCTCTTTCCCCTCTCTTCTTTTCTGCAGTTTTTAGTGTATTTGGTAGCTTTATCTTCACCTTCCTTGTCATTCTACATCTTACTCTTGACAATATAAGAGGAAGTAAATGGTAGAAGAATTCTAGATGTTTACATATCATAAAATAAAAATAATCATGTGACCTGCCACAGATACCCAGAAAAAACTCAAGCCTCCCTTCATCGTGCGCGCTGCTTCCTTCCAGCTGGCATTGTAGCGGTGTTAAAGCAGCGCCCCCGATTGGTGGCTGCGGGAGTCCAGGCGTTTTACCTGCGGGACCCCACTGACCTGCAAGCCTGCCGCGTTTTCAAGACTTTCTTGCCTGAAACACGAATAATGACATCGGTAAGATAGCTCTCTTGGTCATTTAGTTTCTGTCACTGGAAAGAGTGGAACATCATTGTGTGCTAGAAAAAATTGGAAATATTCTGTTTCCTCATGGCAAGTTAATATACTTTTTTTCTTTTTTCTTTTCTCCCATCTGTGGAGGAAGATTTCAAGAGACTTCACTTCCTATTTTATATCTAAATGTTTCTTAGATATTTTCTGACCATAATTTTCCTATTTTATTTTCTTCTTAAGAATAAAACATTTCGGGGCGCCTGGGTGGCTCAGTTGTTAAGCGTCTGCCTTCGGCTTGGGTCATGATCCCAGGGTCCTGGGATCGAGCCCTGCATCAGGCTCCCTGCTCAGCCAGGAAGCCTGCTTCTCCCTCCCACTCCCCCTGCTTGTGTTCCCTCTCTCTGTGTCTCTCTGTTAAATAAATAAATAAAATCTTTAAAATAAAAAAAAGAATAAAACATTTCATTTCTTCCAGAGACTTAAGAATTATTCTTTATCTTCTATGCACCCAAATTGCCATATAATGTAACTCATGAGAAGAATTCCATTAGTGATAACTAAAACGTAGACAGTGAGGTCAATTTTGTGGCATGTGAATTATGTCTCAGTAAAGCTGTTATTAAAAAATGTTGGCAGTGAATAGGTTGGATCTTCTTTGATTTCATATGAATATGAAGCTCATAAATGAAATTATGAACTGCGAAATGATAGTCAAATTTCTTCTTTTAGGAAAACTCATGTATTTTGTGTTCCAATGTCCAGGTGACTTTCACTAAATGTCTATATGCACAGTTGGTACAACAAAGATTTGTGCCAGACCGACGAAGTGGATACAAGATGCCTCCTCCATCTCATCCTCAATATCGAGCCCATGAATTGGGCATGAAGTTGGTAATGCACCATAAAATTTTATATTCTTCCTTTAGGTAAAAAGGCTCTTAATGGAATAATGATACAGCAGAGAAAGTCTAGAAAAATACCTTACTTATGTGAGAATGTAGTAAAATATGGCATCTCAAACAAGAAGGAAAAATGGGTTATTCAGTTAATGATAATAGAACAACTGTGAAGCCGTCTAAAAAATTAAAGTTGATTCCCTCACACCTATCCCAAAATAAATTCCAGGTGGATGAAATATTTAAAAGAGAACATTGAAACCATAAAATTGGAAAGAAAACACAGGAGAATTTTTGATAATTTGCGTAGGAAAGGCCTTTCTTAGCGGGACTTGAAACCAGAGCTATTAAAAAAAAAAAGACTGATAAATTTGATTATTAAAGATTACACATTTCTGGGGCACCTGGGTGGCTCAGTTAGTTAAGCGTCCGACTGTTGATTTAAACTCAGGTCATGATCTCAGGATTGCTTAAGATTCTCTCTTCCTCTCCCTCTGCTCCTCCCTCCTCCTTCTTAAAAAAAAAAAAAAAAAAAAAAACCATTTCTGTATGGGAAAGAAAAACTCCATAACTAAAGTCAAAAGATAGTAAACCTGAAGAAAGTATTATATTTGCAATTTAAATTAAAAAGAGCTCATTTCTTTAATATATATAGAGTTCCAAAAAGTCAATATGAAAAAAAATACTACTTAATAAAAAATGTTGAGGAACTATGAACAGACAGTCCACAGGAAAGGAAATACAAATGATTTTTAATCTAAACATAAGAAAAATGTTGGCCCTTGCTCATAATAAAAGTAATGCAACTTAAAGCTACAAAACAGTGTTTTCTACCATTTGGCATATATCAAAAAGTTTGATAATATATATTGGATTGATGAAAATATATAGAGAGAGAGATACTTTCAAACATCATTGATGGAAATATAAGTTGATTCAATCTCTTATAACAATTTGTCAATATCCATCAATATATAAATGCACAAACCCTTCTCAGCATTTTCACTTCTAGATATTTATCCTCCATATATTTTACATATGTACAAAGATGTATGAGGATACTCATGACAGCATTATTTGTAGTAGCAAAAGATTGGAAACTGCCTAAATGCCTATTAGTAGAGAAATAGATAAATTATGGTCTGCCTATGCTGTGAAATGGATAAATTTGTATGATCATATAAAATGATCTACAACACATGTAACTTGGTGAAAAAGCAAGGTTTAGAACAGTGTATATGTTGCCATTTAATGACAAAAGGGATCCAGTAGGACATACACAGACCACACATCTGCTTGAGTGCATACATTACTTCTGAAAGGATATGCAAAAATTGGTAACAGTAGTTTTCTCTAGAGTGATCAGGAAAGCTCCCTGTCTGACTTATTTTGCTATGCTCATTCATTATATTTTTAGTCAGAAGACACTTAAAATAGAGTGATTCCCTTCCTTCCCTTTCCTATGTCTAAGGCCATGCTGAATTCATTTATAATTTCTGTTAGACAAGAAACCTTTTACAAGCCTTTTTTTAAGCAAACAAGAAATAAGTTTAAATTTCTGGTTTTGTAATCAGCAAGAAGAGAAATCTCCTTGAAGAGAACAAGAATCTTTGTTTTGTATTATTTGCTTTCCCTTTATAATTTTTAGTAATCGGTGGAAATTGAAAAACTTGGAAATAGATTTCTCATAAAATTCAGTGTTATGAATGTCCATATGTCCAGTCACCTAGGTCTTAAGTGTGGCTAAATGGAAAGAAAGTAACTTAATAATGAAAATTCTACCTATTCCATCTAGGCTCATGGATTTGAGATCTTATGCTCTGAATGTAGCCCACATTTTTCTGACTCCAGGAAATCCTTCATGACTACCTCACCACTTTGGGCTGGCTTCCTTGAAAGCCTGAAAAAGAATGATTACTTTAAGGTAGGACTTGCAATGCATTTGTAAAACTGTATAATCCAGGGAAAATCAGGCTAGTGAATTAGAGTCCTATGGTCCATATTTAATGTGTAACATTATAGAAGCTAGAGTTAAAAGGGACCATTCTAATTCAGTGTTAATGAGGGCATAACTGTGAACTGTTTCCAGTATTTTAGAAAAATTACTAACACTTATATAGAACACTGAAAGTTATCATGTATCAGAAGAACAATTGGGGCAAATCATAAGGCAAACATGAAGCCACCAAATAGAAAAATGAACGAAGAGGGGCTCCTGGGTGGCTCAGTCATTAAGCATCTGCCTTCGGCTCAGGTCATGATCCCAGGGTCCTGGGATCACGCCCCTCATCGGGCTCCCTGCTCAGCAGGAAGCCTACTTCTCCCTCTCCCACTCCCCCTGGTTGTGTTCCCTCTCTCTGTGTCAAATAAATCAATAAAATATTTTTTAAAAAAGACATGGATTTAAAAAATTACAAAAAGACAACTAACAAATTTTTCTTAAAATATTCACTCTCACAAGTAGTAAGGATATACATGTGAACACAATAATACTTTTTCACATATGTGAAAAAGGATCTGTATGATATTTAGTGCTATTGAATATGTAGTGAAGTTTATATTCCTATACATTGCCATAACATTGCATATTGATAGAACTTTAACTGGAAAATAATTTGCTAATGTGTTCCAGGAGCTATAGAAAGGTTCAAACTCAGAACCTCCACTTTGAATAATCTGTTTTAAGGAAACATCCAAGAAGAAGAAAAGTCCATTAAGAATATGATGATATAGGGCGCCTGGGTGGCTCAGTTGGTTGGGTGACTGCCTTCGGCTCAGGTCATGATCCTGGAGTCCCGGGATCGAGTCCTGCATCGGGCTCCCTGCTCGGCAGGGAGTCTGCTTCTCCCTCTGATCCTCTTCCCTCTCGTGCTCTCTATCTCTCATTCTCTCTCTCAAATAAATAAATAAAATCTTAAAAAAAAAAGAATATGATGATATAGGAACAGACATTTCTCCAAAGAAGACAATTATTTTTGACAAAGACGAAGCAAATTATTTTCCAGTTAAAGTTCTATCAATATGCAATGTTACGGCAATGCATAGGAATATTAACTTCACTACATATTCAATAGCACTAAATATCATACAGATCCTTTTTCACATATGTGAAAAAGTAATATTGTGTTCATATGTATATCCTTACTACTCGTGAGAGTGAATATTTTAAGAAAAATTCGTTAGTTGTCTTTTTGTAATTTTTTTACAGATGGCCAACAGATACGTGAAAAGATGCTCAACGTTATTAATCTTCAGAGAAATGCGAATCAAAATCACAATGTGTGCAAAACAAAATCACAAACATCTGTCAGAATGGCTAAAATCTAAAACACAAGAAACAAGTGTTGGTGAGGATGTGGAGAGAAAGGAACCCTTGTGCACTATTTGTGGGAATGCAAACTGGTTCAGACACTGTGGAAAACAGTGTGGATGTTTCTCAAAAATTTAAAAATAGAATTATCATATGATCCAGTAATTCCACTAGTGGGTATTTACCCAAAGAAAATGAAAACACTAATTCAAAGGGATACATGCATTCCCATGTTTATTGCAGCATTATTTATAGCCAAGGGAAGCAACCCAAATATCCTATCAATAGATGGATAGGTAAAGAAGATGTGATATATATATTACTCAGCCGTAAAAAAGAATGAAATCTTGCCATTTACAACAACATAGATGGATCTAGAGTGTAAAATGCTAAGTGAAACGAGTCAGAGAAAGACAAATACCATATGATTTCACTCATGTGGAATTCAACAAACCACATGAGCAAAGGAAAAAGACAAAAAATGGACTCTTAGCTATAGAGAACAAACTGATGGTTACCAGAGGGGAGGTGGGGGAATGAGTGAAATAGGTGAAGGGGATTAAGAGTACACTTATTGTGATGAGCACTGAGTAATGTATAGAATTGTTGAAACACTATATTGTATCCCTGAAACTAATAGAACACGGTAGGCTAACTATACTGGAATTAAGATGTTTTAAAATATGATATAAAGACTGTAGCAATATGGAAAAGTGCTTATGATATAGTCTGTTTTTGAAAGAATATAAAATATTAAGTATGAATGTCAAAATAAACATACATGTGAAAATCAGAAATGATAAAGTGGGATTATGCTATTTTTTGTTTCTATTTGTACTTTGTTTTATAAATTACTAATCAGTTATTTTTTAATAACTAATTAAATATTAGAAAATGGTAGAAAATCATCCAAATTGGAAAGAGGTCCTTAATGGTGAAAAGGATTAGGAACTACTACATATAGCCCAGTCCCCTTATTTGGAGAAACTAGAGCCCAAAAAGGTACATTAATGACAAAACAGGGATTGGACTCAAGCCTCATGATTCCTGAACAATGTATCACACACTGCCTCCCTGAAAATTGCTGGTGAGCAGATTATTTTAATGATACCATGTAAATAATGTTCTGATAGGCCTTTTTTTTTTTTTTTTTTTAAGGGACTGATAGAAGGTTCTGCTCAGTACCAGGCAAGGCTAGAAATGGCAAAGAACTACTTCCAACTTTCAGTTAACCGACCAGAAAGGTGAGTTTATCACTACCTAACCGTGGCCGCAGAGTGGTAACCTGCCAGAAGTTAAGGAGTTCCTCACTCTTGAGATAGTTGCAGGAGTTGGAATTGCCATATTTAAAGAGTTAATGACAAGGACCATGACTGTTGAAGGGGCTGAAGGTGGGGCAGAGGGGGTTTTGCTACAGAAGATCACTGCGTCTGGCATCATCATCATCATCTAATGGCTAACATTTATTGGTAATTATAAAGTGTAGGCCACTTTAATTTGTCAAATCTCTCTTACAATCCTATGAAATAAGTATGATTATTACCGTTCCCTATTTACAGCAGAGAAGCTGAGGCCAAGAGAGATTAAGTAGTTCGCCAGAGGTCACACAGCAAGTAAGTGACAGATACAAGATTTGAACTCAGGTAGTCTGATATTGAGCATATGCTTAATTCCTATAGGAGCCCTTGGCTGTGTCTAGCTACTTTTAGGTGGGTCTGAAACAGAATAAAGCAGACATTCATCTTTCAAATCAAATCTCATTCTGAGCTGCCATATATTTCCTGGGGGAAGAAAGAAATGAGCACAAGGTTTGAAGGAAATGGCACCCCTTTAAAATTTAATAAAATGGAGGTCTCATAATGGTGGAGTAACATACCCATCTAACCCCCCTGCCAATTGTAATTATAAACTCTGGACAGAATATAAGAAACAATTATTTGAACACACAGTAGAACAACAAAATACGGCAAAAATTGAAGGAAATAGGACCCTTAAGAGAAGATCAGAGTAGATGCGGACCACATTATCTGAGTTGTCCCTTGAGGTCACTTCCTAGTCAGTGCAGCACCAAGGAAAAAACAGAGCTTTAGCAGAAAGCCTCAGTCTTATTGAGCTCAGGAATCAAAGGTCAGAGTTTGAGTATTGGAAAAAATTAAATTTATGTTTGCAGAATTGAATTTGAGATACTCAAAGCTGTTAAATAATATGAAAGAATAGCTTTGTATATATTAGGGTTAAAAGGTCCCAAGTTGTGTTTCTCATTTTGTTGTTGGGCTTTTTTTTTTTTTTTTTTTTCCAAATAAAACTTTCTGGTTTTGAAGTCCAGTCATTCTGCTTGCATGGCAAACACCACTTATTTGTGTAATAGAATGTTCTTTGAGGCCTGGTGAAGCGAAGTTGATGCTGAGAGAACTCTAACATCAGTTGTCCATGAGATAATAATGACTTTATATACAGCAGTCCTTACTCTCAGAGGTGTCTGCATGTGCCTTTGTCCCACTCCCATCAGTTTTATGGCAATAATTGGTGGTAAGAGGATTCCTTCTTGGGGTATCATTTCAGAAAACTTGGGAAAGAGAGTCAGGAGAGTAAAAGAGGTGGCCCTCATGGTTAGGAGAATCTCCCCCAGATGATTCCCATCTGCTTCAAAGGGCCACTCTGCTTGTATAGAAGTATTACCTTACAGACTTGGGTTAAAGAGGTGTTAAGTAATTAGACTCGTGTAGGAGGGTTAAGGCTCTTTGCACAAAACAAGATAGATTGGTGGTTCGATAGTTCTTTTTAAGTAAGTTTGTGGGGTGCCTGGGTGGCTCAGTTGGTTAAGTGTCTGCCTTCAGCTCAGGTCTTGATTTCGGGGTCCTGGGATCAAGCCCCATGTCAGGCTCCCTGCTCGGTGGGGAGCCTGCTTCTTCCTCTCCCTTTCCCCCAAGCTCATGCTGTCTCTCACTCACTCTCTCTCTCTCTCTCAAATCTTAAAATAAGTTTGTTGTTGTTACAAAATAACATTCACTCATTATAGCAAATACAGAAAGATGTAATAAGGAAAATATTTATACCAGAGAGTCAACTATTACCATTTTGATCTACTGCCTTCCAGGATTTCCCCCCCCCATTCATGTAGTTATTTTTAAAACATTTTTATACTATATAAAAATTTTATATCCTGTCCATAATTTTTACTCATTATAATCTTACTTTTTCCCATGACATTAAAAAGTCTTTTAAGCATAACTTTAAAGAGCTGCATAACATTTCAGGAAATGGATGTGCCATAACTTACCATATTTTTACTACTGGAGAAAGAATTATAAGTAGTTTACATATCCAACATTTAATTTTATTTTTTTATTTTTTTTTAAAGATTTTATTTATTTATTTGACAGAGAGACAAAGTGAGAGAAGGAACACAAGCAGGTGGAGTGGGAGAGGGAGAAGCAGGCTTCCCGCTGAGCAGGGAGCCCGATGCGGGGCTCAATCGCAGGACTCCGGGATCATGACCTGAGCCAAAGGCAGACGCTTAACGACTGAGTCACCCAAGTGCCCCATATCCAACATTTAATTTTATTAATTAATTTATTTAAGATTTTATTTCTTCGACAGAGAGAGTACAAGCAGGGGGAGCGGCAGGGAGAGGGAGAAGCAGGCTTCCCGCTGAGCAGGGAGCCTGATGCGGGGCTCGATTCCAGGACCCTGAGATCATGACCCGAGCCAAAGGCAGGTGCTTAACCGCCTGAGTCACCCAGGCGCCCCTACATGTCCAACATTCTAAATAATGTTGCAAAAGAGACTCCCATTCCCCAAACCAGGGTAGCTTCTAAACAGTTTAAAACCAAACTCGCATTTCCCTCCAGACCTGTTCTTAATGCCCAGTGTTTTGTTTTGTTTTTTAATACCTGGATTAATATCACAGACTGTTTCCCACTCTCTTTTTTAAGAGTACTACCATCCTCCTTATCACCTAGACTTCCTGTCTCTCCTTGGATCCAGTCTCTTGATCTTTTTTATTATGTTGTGTCTTGCATTTTTCTTTTTTACTGCCTACCTACTCTAATTATTGTTTCTTTTTTTTTTTCTTACTTATTTCTTGAACTATGGCAATACCTAAATTTGTTTCCCAGCTTCTAGCGACTCTTCAGTTCTAATGCAACCATTAGAGCCAGGAGAATCTGCTTGAAATATGTCTTCAATCATCTTTAATCCCTCTCCTAAAAATTATTAGAGATTGTAAAAGTGAAAGATTGAACAATGTAAGTGTCCATCAATAGTAGATAAATGAATTACAGTGTATTTGTATGATGGACTACTATCCATTAGTTAACCAGAGATTAGCTAAATGTACTTGAGTCTATTCAGGATTTCTCAACCTTGGCACTGTTTACCTTTTGGACCAGATAATTCTTTGTTGTGGGAGATGCTCTGTGTATTATGGGATGTTTAGCAGCATCCCTGGCCTCTACCCAGTAAATGCCAATAGCACTCCATCCAACCCCCAATTGTGACAACCAAAAATATCACCAGACTTTGCCAGATGTCCTCTGGGGGCAAAATTGTCCCCAGTTGAAAACCACTGATCTAATAAACAGATTTTGAAAACATGATGTTGGGGAAAAAGGCAAGTTGTAAATATGTAGAGTATGGATGCTATACATATAAAAATGTTTAGTACACAAAATGCCATATATTATTTATAGGTACATATATATTCATTAGTTCAACAAATATTTATTGAGTATCTCCTATGTGCCAGGCCCAATTCCAGGTACTGGGGATAAAACAAATGAACCTAAAGTCTCCCTATACTTATGGAGCTTACATGCTAGTGTAGGAGAAAGACAATAAACCACTATATGATACTAGATGGTGGTAAGTAAGTGCTTTGAAGAGAAAACAGTGTATGAGGAAAGAGAGGTACAGGCTGCTATTCTAAAGATTTTATTGATTGATTGATGATTGATTGATTGTACGAGTAGGGGGAGGGGGAGAAGGAAAAAGAGAATCCCAGGCAGACTGCGCTGAGCATGGAGCCTGACGCAGGGCTCAATTCTATGAACCTGAGATCATGATCTGAGCCGAGACCAAGAGTCGGTGGCTCACCCAACTGAGCCACCCAGGCACCCCTAGGCTGCTATTCCAAATAGGTTGGTCAAAGAGGCCTTTCCAAGGAGGTTCTGTTTGAGAAGAGACATAAATGAAGTGAGAGAATGAGGCATACAGGTATTTGGGGGGGAATAAAATTCCAGGGAAAGAGAACAGCAAATATAACAAATGTGTGTATGTGTGTGCGTGTGTGTGCACACGCGCGCACATGCACACACTCAGTGGACCAGAAGGATTATTTGTGAGAGCAGTCACCTCTGGGTAATAACGAAATGGGTTGGAACTGATAATGTTGATCATCAAAAGAAAAATATTAGCTTTATCTATAAATTTTTAAAGTACATGCATGTTTAATTTTTTATTTTAAAGGTAATCAATCATTCCTTTAGACTGGAAGTAAGTATAACAATATTATAATTCTATGTGGTAGGATATGGACATTTGTTATATCATCCTTTTTTTTTGCTATATCTTTTGGACTTGTCTATATTATTTAAATCTC
Source organism: Zalophus californianus (assembly GCF_009762305.2). Taxonomy (NCBI): domain Eukaryota; kingdom Metazoa; phylum Chordata; class Mammalia; order Carnivora; family Otariidae; genus Zalophus; species Zalophus californianus. The sequence continues at coordinate 33,960,582 of NC_045609.1, read as the reverse complement.
TTAAAACAAAAATTAAAAATAAAAAAGAAGCCATCAGTCATCACGCACTGCTTATTTCATTGAGTCCAAACTTAGCCATTTCAGGCTCACTGTGCTCTCATCCCAGTCCATCTGTTCAGCTTCGTCTTCCACACTTTTGCCAAACTGAACACTATTTGCTTTGTGAACGTGTTCCTCACTTCTTTGCCTTTATACTAACGCTCATTTTCCCCTTTGCCTGAAGTTCCTCTACCCTATCTTACTTGTCAGAATCTTCCCCATTCTGGGTGCCTGGGTGGCTCAGTTGGTTGAGCGTCTGCCTTGGGCTCAGGTCATGATCCCAGGGTCCTGGGTTTGAGCCTCACGTTGGGCTCCCAGCTAAGTGGGAGTGTGCTTCTCCCTCTTCCCCCTGCTCCTCGCCCTGCTCATGCACTCGCACTCTCTCTCTCAGAATAAATAAAATCTTAAGAAAACATCTTCCCCGTTTTTTTAAAGATTTATTTTAGAGAGAGAGAGAGCATGTATGAGCAGAGGGAGAGGGAGAGAGAGAATCTCAAGCAGACTACCTGCTGTGTGCAGGGCTCAATCTCACCACCCTGAGGTCATGACCTGAGCCAAAATCAAGAGTTGGACACTTAACCGAGCCACCCCCACCCCATTCTTTAAGGCCTAACTCAACTACTTCCATTGTCTTTATCATTTTTTTTTTAACTTCTCTGTAGTTAATGTAATTAATTACCTTCTCCTGTGACTCTTCACAGCATTTGGTCCAGCTCTTGATTTTGGCTCAGGTCATGACCTCAGGGTGGTGAGATTGAGCCCTGCACACAGCAGGTAGTCTGCTTGAGATTCTATCTCTCCCTTTCCCTCTGCCCCTCCCCCTGCTCACACTCTCTCTCTCTGTCTCTAAAATAAATAAATATGATTTTATATTGTGTAATTTATTATGATTATTTGTATATTTCTTTTTTTCTCTTAGTAATATTTGCATAATATGTAGTAGTGACAATTTCCTGTCACCTTCATGATTTAGCAAGGTATGCCGATCTTTATTTAAATGAATGTAAGTCCATTCTATAACTTGATTTGCTCCATTCTAAATAGGTCAGGCAGGGTTCCATCAGTTTGTATAACAAGTCACATTGCCATCATAAAATAACATGCTCATCATACAGATAATATCTCTGTGCATTACTTCCTTATCAGTTTACTATAGGAGCATCATAAGATAGTATCAGAAGACTTGATTTCGAGACTTTGCTCTAACTCAATGACCTTTTAAAAGTTACAGAACTTCACTGAGCCCTGGTTTTCTCATCTGTAAAACAGGATTATTACCTCATAGTAGTAATTAGAGGACTAAATAAGAAAATGTATTTAAAGTGCTAGCCTGGGGCACCTGGGTGGCTCAGTCGTTAAGAGTCTGCCTTCAGCTCAGGTCGTGATCCCAGCGTCCTGGGATGGAGCCCTGCATTGGGCTCCCTGTTTGGGGTGAGCCTGCTTCTCCCTCTACCTGCTGCTCCCCCTGCTGTGCTCTCTCTCTCTCTCTGTCAAATAAATAAAATCTTAAAAAAAATTAAAATTAAAATTAAGTGCTAGGGCGCCTGGGTGGCTCAGTTGGTTAAGCGACTGCCTTCGGCTCAGGTCATGATCCGGGAGTCCCAGGATCGAGTCCCACATCGGGCTCCCTGCTCGGCAGGGAGTCTGCTTCTCCCTCTGACTCTCTTCCCTCTTGTGTTCTCTATCTCTCATTCTCTCTCTCTCTCAAATAAATAAATAAAGTCTTTAAAAAAAAAATAAAATTAAGTGCTAGCCTATCATACATGCAAGATTAATTTTAGTTCATACTTTCCTCTGGGTTTTCTTTTTCTCATATATATGCTATATATAAATTGAAAGAGTTATACTAAGTCAGCAGGTTCATAATGGTGTTCCATGCATCCTGTTGCAGAACCAAAGGCAAAGGTGAAATGGTTACATCTCTGAGCTTCCAAACTCCATTTCAATCAAAGCAGTTTTTCTTTTTCAGCTTTACTGAGAAATAATTGAGGAATAAAATCATAAATATTTAAGGCATACATCATGGTGATTTGATATTTGTACATGTGAAGGGATCTAGTTAATTGGCAGTTCCATCACCTCATGTATTTATCTTTTTGATGGGGCAATTTGAACATTTAAGTTCTACTCTCTGAGCAGATTTCACTTATAAGATACAGTGTTATAGTCACCATGTTTTACATTAGATCCTTAGATGGTATTCAGAAACTTTGTACCATTCCTTTTACCAACCTCTCCTTATTTCCCTCACTCCCTCGTCCCTGGCAGCTACTTTTCTACTCTGTTTCTATGAACTTTACTTTTTTTTTTTGAGATTCCACATATGTGTAATACCATGCAGTGTTTGTCATTCTCTGTCTGGTTTATTCCATTAGCATAATGACCTCAGGGTCAATCCATTTCACAAATAACAGTATTTCCTTTTTATATATATTTCTCTGAATAATATATGTGTATATATTTATTATATATATTTGTAATTGTAATACAATTTGTAATATAATTGTATATAGCACATCTCCTTTATCCTGTCATCCATTGGTGGACACTTAGGTGGTTTCCATGTCTTAGCTATTGTGAGTAAATGCTGCAGTGAAGGGAATTGCAGGTATCTCTTCAATATCCTGTTTTCATTTCCTTTACATATATACCCAAAAGTAGAATTGCTGGATCATATGCTAGTTCTGTTTTTAATTTTTTTGAGGATTCTTCATACTGTTTTTCATAGTGGTTGCACCAATTTACATTCCCACCAAAGCACAGGGGTTCCCTTTTCTCCACCTCCTTACCAACTCTCTTGTCTTTTGGTAATATCCATTCTGACTGGTGTGAGCTGATATCTCATGGTGATTTTGATCTGCATTTTCTTGATGATGAGTGATGTTGAGCACCTTTTCATGTACCTCTTGGCCATTTGTACATCTTGTATTCAGGTCCTCTGCCCATTTTTAAATCAGATTGTTTTTAACTGATGAGTCATTGAACACTACATCAGAAACTAACGATGTAGGGTGCGTGGGTGGTTCAGATGGTTAAGTGTCTGCCTTCGGCTCAGGTTATGATCTCAGGGTCCTGGGATTGAGTCCCACATTGGGCTCCTTGCTTGGCAGGGAATCTGCTTCTCCCTCTCCCTCTCCCTCTCCCCCCTGCTCATGCTCTCTCTCTCTGTCTCAAATGAATAAATAAAATCTTAAAAAAAAGACACTATTGATGTAGTATATGTTGGCTAATTGAATTTAAATTAAAAAAATAAATCAGATTTTTTTTTTATTTTAAATATTTTTATTTATTTATTTGACAGAGAGAGACACAGCGAGAGAGGTAACACAAGCAAGGGGAGTGGGAGAGGGAGAAGCAGGCTTCCCGCTGAGCAGGGAGCCCAATACGGGGCTTGATCCCAGGACCCCAGGATCATGACCCAAGCCGAAGGCAGACGCTTAACGACTGAGCCACCCAGGCGCCCCAGATTGTTTTTTTTACTATCAAGTTGTATGAGTTCTTTATATATTTTGGATATTAACCCTTTATCAGATGTATGATTTTGTAAATATTTTCTCCCATTCAGTAGGTTGCCTTTTCAGTTTCCTTTGCTGTACAAAGCAGTTTTTCTTTGAGCTCTTTTAGAGTTCTGGTAAAATTTTATTTGAGAAAAAGGGGTCTATAACCTAAAGCAATTGTTTCAAAACAAATTAGACTAGATCATTCCTCCCAGCTTTAAAATACTATTTTTTTGTGATTATTATTCTGAGCTGTCTTATAAAAAAATTCCCATGTCTTCTGTTTTTTTATAGCTCTCTTGCTATGAGCCCAGGTGAAGAAATCTTAACCTTATTACAAACTGTACCATTTGATATAGAAGAGCTTAAGAAGGAAGAAGCTAATCTTCCCCCAGAAGATGGTAAGTGATGGACCAGGATAGAGCAGAAGGTTTAGGAAAGATGAAAATATTCCACTAAGTCTCTCAGGGCCCTTCTCTGAGAGTACCTCCCATGTTCAGTGTGGTATGGTGGTGTCCTGTTTTATTCTTTTTCAGATGACCAGTGGTTAGATCTCTCACCAGATCAACTGGACCAGCTACTGCAGGAAGCTGCTGGCAAAACAGAAGCAGAGCCCATTTCCAAGGAGGAGCAGAACTATGACTTAAGTCAAGTCTCAGAAAGCATGAAAGCCTTCATTTCCAAAGTTTCAACCCACAAAGGAGCAGAGCTACCTCGGTAATTTTGTGTTAGAGTATAAATATCTAAGTAGTTAGAATGCAGATGTTGAAGTCATCTAGTCATTGCCATTTCTGCTCTTGTTTTTCTTTTCAGTAAATGATTTATACTGCTGTGTTTTCCTCTTTTGGTGCCTAGTACCATGATGACTTATCTGGAGTTGTATTTTTAATAGCCTGATTCTTTGCAATTCTTAAAGTAAGTCAGAGAGACTACTCAACAGATCTAAAAGTGTCCATCCCAGAGCTGTGCAAGGAAATCGTGTATTTTACTCTTTAAACTTTTCTCAGAACCTTATGGGCTCTTAACACCTAGCTCTCAGCAAATCCACATTTCCATTCAATCTCCCACCCCACAAGTCAATTGGAAGCTTCACATTCAAAAGAGAGGGATAAAAGAGTTCATCAGAGGAAGAAATAATAAGAAATGGGAAGTTACATTTGGCAAGTAATAGGAAAATAAGGTAGATGGAATTGTCACTTGTATAGCAAATATATCTTTATTTGTGTTGATGCTCTTGAGCCTCATGAGAAGAATAAAATTTATGTTCAGTATTCTCTTTTTAAGAAAGCAGAGATTGGGGGGGCGCCTGGGTGGCTCAGTTAAGTGTCTGACTCTTTATCTCAATTCAGGTCTTGAGCTCAGGATTGTGTGTTCAAGCACCATGTTGGGCTCCACACTGAGCATGGAGCCAGTTGAAAAAAAAAAAAAGAGCAGAGATAAGAGAAAATATGTTCTTACTTTTAAAAGTTTAGTTCCTAAAGAAATAGACCTTTTTAAAATTAACTCAGGGACGCCTGGGTGGCTCAGTTGGTTGAGCGACTGCCTTCGGCTCAGGTCATGATCCTGGAGTCCCGGGATCGAGTCCCGCATTGGGCTCCCTGTGCAGCGGGGAGTCTGCTTCTCCCTCTGACCCTCCCCCCTCTCATGTGCTCTCTCTCTCTCATTCTCTCGCTCAAAATAAATAAATAAAATCTTTAAAAAAATAAAAATAAAATAAACTCAGAGATGTGATTTATTCTGCTAATGCCATATATATATATATATCTCTTGTGGGAGGTGCAGGGTGGGTAGGTCCCTAAATCAGTATAAGTTACATCTGCATAAACAAAGTGACATTTTTACTTTACTTTTCTTTTTTTTTAAAGATTTTATTTATTTTTGTGAGAGAGAAAGAGAGATCATGAAAACAAGAGGTGGGGGAGAGGCAGAGGGAGAAGCAGACTCCCTGTTGATCAGGGAGCCAGATGTGGGACCCGATTCCAGGACTCTGGGATCATGAGCTGAGCCGAAGGCAGTTGCTTAACTAACTGAGCCACCCAGGCACCCTTTACTTTTATTTCATCAGTCTTTCCCATTTCTTTTGCAAGAAATATTTTTTTTTCTTTACATAATATTTTCTTTAAATAAAATTATTTTCTTACAACAAAAACTGTAGTTTAAATGGTCTTACAGAGGTAAATTACTTAATAAAAATCCCTTCCAGAAAATGATACTGCGGGCAGATATTTGCAGAAAAGTACACAGGCTGAGCTGAAAAATACGGCTTTTTTTTTTATTATGAATTCAATTACTAAAATTTTTTACTTAAAAATTTTAAAACCGAGACGCCTGGGTGGCTCAGTCGGTTAAGCGTCTGCCTTCGGCTCAGGTCATGATCCCAGGGTCCTGGGATCGAGTCCCGCATTGGGCTCCCTGCTTGGCAGGGAACCTGCTTCTCCCTCTGCCTCTGCCTCTCTCTCTCTGTCTCTCATGAATAAATTAAAAAAAAAAAAATTTTAAAACCTACAGAATACATGAATATACTTTGATATAAATATTCAAGCCATACAGAGTTATTATTGTCTCACATCTCACTCTCTTCCCAGAGTAGACCACTTAAAGACCATTTAAACTACAGTTTAGTAGTTTAAGACCGTTTAAACTACAGTTTTTCTTGTACTTCTTTTGAGATCGTATCTCTAGTAGTAGTCCTAAGAATGGCACTGCTTTAAAAAAACAAAAAAAAAAAGGTCCAGAGAGTTGTGTTCAAATTAAATGGTCTTTTTCTTTTAATCTTACAGAGAAACTTCTGAGGCTCCAATCACTTTTGATGCAGATTCTTTTCTTAATTATTTTGACAAGATTTTAGGTAAGTTACAGTGTGATGTTTATTTTCATTTTGAAACTATAAGTAGCAAGGCTGTTGCTAGAGTACTAGAGCATTGGATCTCTTGGGAGTCAAAGTATTTGCTTTCTCTTAATGATTTTGAATTTCTTTCAACCATGAACTTCTGCCCAGTTGAATGATTTTGCAGAGGATGCTTAGCTCAGTGCCTAACATAGTAGCTGCTCATTGAGTATTTGTTGAACGAGTGAATGCTGTGTGGCTAGATATGGTTTTACCTTGGCTTCCATGTTATACTGTTTTTTCTCTTTTAGACTTACTGTACTTAACCCTAATAATTAAAAGACAATAGCCCAATTTAAAAAATCAACAAAGGATATAAACAGGCAATGCCTTGAAGAAGAAATACAAATATTTGAAAATACTTGTTTCTAGTAAATAAATACACAATACAAAATAAGAACTTATTTTTTTGCCTATCATATTGGCAAAGATTTAAAAGATTAACAATACCCAGTTTTCTCAAAGGGTTGAAGAAATGGGTACTGTCAAACCATGAGCGTGGAAGTTTAAGTCTTTCACAGGGTGGTTTGGAACTCTAGAAAGTTTATAACCTTTGACTTGGTAATTTCACTTCCAGGAATTTTCTCTATGAAAAGGACACATATGTGCTAAGATAGTGATTACAGCATTGTAGTAGCAAAAAATTGGAACGTCCTAAAATGTCCATGGAGAAGGAAATGGCTAAATTATAGTACAATCATATTGTGAAATATTGGGCAGTCTTAAGAAAGAATGAGATCCATCTACATGTTTTCACAAAGAAGGACTTCCAAGACCTAGAAATAAGTGGAAAAGCAAACCATGGTTCAGTGTGTGTGTGTGTGTGTGTGTGTGTGTGTGTGTGTAATACCCTTATGTTTTTATACATACGTACAGAACTGCATAAAGGCCTGGGTACCCACCACACTGTTAAAAGATGCTTAACTCTGGGAAGAGAGTGAGATGTGAGACAATAATACTCTGTATGACTTGAATATTTATATCAAAGTATATTCATGTATTCTGTAGGTTTTAAAATTTTTAGTAAAAAATTTTAGTAATTGAATTCGTAATTAAAAAAAAGCTGTATTTTTCAGCTCAGCCTGTGTACTTTTCTGCAAATATCCGCCCGCAGTACCATTTTCTGGATTTTTATTAAATAATTTACCTCTGTATATTAGTCCTTTTCTGCAGATAATATTTAACTCGTTAGAGAGGTATAATCACTCAAGAAAAAATTACCATGTGGCTCTTTTTGTGTTGGGGTCTGTGTAGGTCCAAGTCCTCATGAATCAGACTCCGATGATCTGGCTGAGGAAGACTTTGAATGTTTGGATAGTGATGATGACTTGGATCTTAAAACCCAGGAGACTGGGGAAGAAGCATCTGTAAAAGGAACTCTTAATAATCTCAAGTCATACATGGCCCAGATGGACCAGGAATTAGCACATACCAGCATTGGCAAAAGTTTCACCACCCAGAAGCAAATGGTACGTGAGTGTTTAACCTCTTCCCCTATCTGCATATCTTAATATTATGAAGGAGAGCTAAAACTCTATTTTATCTTAGTTTTTTTTTCTTTCCTTTTTTTGATTTGTGATCTTTTTTTGATTTGTGATCTTTTTTTGGTGATGAATTTGATATTTTGATTTGAAATAAATAAGAATTTAAGATTGGTAATGTTTTCCTAAGGATTATTAACTTTGTTCTCCTAAATATGTTTAATTATATTACTTATTCTATGTTATCCATTAGGATTTAACATTAAAAGTTATGCAATGTGGTCAGACTAGTTTGTGGTTGCATTCTACTACTAACAGCTTACATGGACTTTAAAAACAGAAAGCGTCTTAAATATCCAAATAATTTTTTTTTAAGATTTTATTTATTTATTTGACAGAGAGCGAGAGCAGGAACACAAGCAGGGGGAGTGGGAGAGGGAGAAGCAGGCTTCCCGCGGAGCAGAGAGCCCGATGCAGGGCTCGATCCCAGGACACTGGGATCATGACCTGAGCCGAAGGCAGACGCTTAACGACTGAGCCACCCAGGCACCCCCCAAATAATTTTCAAGTCTTAATAGTGTTTGTTGTTTTCTTAATTTAGGGCCAAATTAAGAATTCATCTTCCACTCATTTTTTTATCCTAGTTTTTATACCAGCAGTGTCTAACCTGGACCTAAGAGACATTATGAAAGCGGACCCTGGAGCCTTGGGGATTAGGGTTTGAAATCCAGCTCAACCATCCACTGTGAATATATATCCATTAACCAGTAATCCTTATGTTGTAGAATCAATATGAGAACTACATGAAACAACAGTGAGATCCATAAGGCCCTTAATGATTGTTATTTACCTTGCTTTGATCATCTAAACCACATTTAAACTATAATCACTTCCAGTATTGCCCAAACCTAATAGAAACCAAGAAATAGTATGTTAAATTTATCTAAAGCAGTGTTTCTAAAATATTAGTATGTATATGAGCCATCTAAAGATCTAAGTAAAAGTGAAGTAAAAAAAAAAAAGCAAACTATAGAAAATAAAATGTGGATTCTGGTTAAGTTGGTCTGGGGTGAAGCCTGAGATTTTACGTGTCTAAGAGGCTCCCAAGCAGTGTTGGGATCAGCATGCTGCTGATTCATGGACTGCACTTTGAATAGCAAAGATACTAAGGTCTATAACTCAAGCTGCAATCTTTCAAATCCTTTCCCCAACCTGTAAAACCAGAGAGGTTCAAGTAACAATTCGGAATCTTTGTGGTTGGACTCCACAGAGCCTCAGGTTTTTAAAGTTTTTTCACTGGGGGATAAAAAGGAAATTAGTTTCTTTCATTTAGAGAAAAAATTAGATTTTTTTTTTAATGTTCATATTTGCGTATCTCTTTTAAAACTCTTAGGCAAGCTATAAATATGTCTCCTTAACCTTGGTTATCTCCCTTGGGCTATTTGAAAACAGGGAAGAAATCCAATTTATAGAAACTTTTCCTAGAAAGAAGTGTGTTAAAATCTTTGGAACCAAATTCTAATATGTGTGTTAAATTGTGAAGCTTATTAGACTTCATTTTTATTTTCTATCATTAAGGATAAGAAATTGCCTTTTTAATTTAGATTTCAGTTTTACATTATTGCTTAGTTTTTATTGTAACTACCATCTAATCTAATGGCCTATTTCATGATTTTGTTTTCTCTCCATAAATAAGGAACCTCTATCCCAGACTACCAATAATTCAGATGAGGAAGATTCTGGTGCAGGCGGATCTGTTATGACACCAGTGGATATAGACCTGAACCTGGTTTCAAATATACTGGAATCCTATAGTTCCCAAGCTGGACTGGCAGGACCTGCGTCCAACCTTTTACAAAGCATGGGAGTACAGCTGCCTGATAACACTGATCACAGACCCACAAGTAAGCCAACGCAAGATTAGCCAGCACACCTAGCCTCTCTTTTTTTCTTCTTAAATAAATATTGAGTCTCACTGTGCTCCTGTCTAGTTTAGATGACTCATTTAGTAAAAATGTTTCTTCAGTACAAGTTTCACAGGCTAACTTCTCTGTGAGCCCCAAATGTTGTCCATTCTGCATAAGTCTTTGTGATCTCCGCTGAGGTACATTACAAGGTTTTGAAGTCAGCAGAAGAGAGAAAAATCAAGCCCCTGGACAGCCCCTGAGAGATTTACACACTCCGTGTTTAGAACATTAAGTTTATCTTTATTGAGGATTAAAGGAAAAGAAAGGAGGGTGATAGGCAAAAATGAGAAATGAATGAGTTGCTTTTTTATTCCAGTTACCAGAAATGACCTTTAGCCAGGCTCACTCTGGTGACAAATACATTTGTTTTAATGTTTTACCTGTTTTTGCTCTTCTGCTTCATGGACTGAGTGGGCTCTTTTTCTCCTTACCACCTTCATCACTCATTGCCACATGAATATTGTCCAGCCAGGTAGTCCCTGTACCAAAGTTCCTTTTATTTATCTGCCATTTTCAGTACCCCAACCCTGCCCTTTTTGCCTCAGCTTTCAGGTATCCTTGGAGTTCTAAGAAGCAAAGCCCTCCTCCCACTCACTGCCAGGAAATAAAGTTCAGTGTCACAGCTCCTCTGTTAGCCTCTCTCATTTTTCTTTTCCAAATCAACACATTAATCCAAAAGCAAACAGTTACTCCATGGTAAGTTTGAGAAACTTAACATGAATCCTGCACACTCCCCTTTCTATCAGTATTTTCAGATTGGGGATGTGTACACAGGTGCTCACAAACACACCCACAGAGAGATAGAAAAGATTGGGAGATGGTAATACACATGGACCCTGAACTGTTTTCTTCTAACTGCAAGATATGAAGAAATCTCAGGACCTCCCTTTGGAGAGTGCTTTTCCCTTCTACCTGCTGGGTTCAGTTCAGGTCAGGGCAAGCTGCCAACCTAACAGGACAGTCAAGTCCCATCACATACTATCCCTCAACATTTCCTGATGAAGGCACTTTGATTTCCCCAAAGTACTGATGATTTGCCGGCAATGGCAAAAGCAACAACCTTTTGGGATCAAAGGGAAATTCAGCACTTCATCTGTCTAGTTCTAGAATCTAGTAGACTTTAATGTGTGAATAATCTTAGTATCTCTGGCACTTGAGTCTTTTATCACAAATTAGTGCCTGAAATCATCCGAAGATACAACTCTTTCCCGGCCATTCCTCTTTTCAAACAGACTTCTAACAATTTTTCTTCTGCACATCGCTTCAGTTTTTCCACACTTGGGACCTGGGCTTCAATGCTTATCATACAAATAGATTCCTTTTCTCCCTCCCCACTCCCTGCCCCAGATTCTTACTTTCTTCTATTTCCTCACTTCATAAGACAGAAAAATACATCTGAACAAAGGTGTGGAAATTTATTTTATTTCCTCCAGATAAATCCTCCCTTATGACAAGGTATAGAATGACATACATGAATGATGAGCCATCCTAAATTTAGTTTATCCCTTAAAACAAGAAGTGGTTTGCCCTCACTAATCCCTTAGCTGAAGTTACAACACTTAACAGTATGCAAATGGCAGTGACCATTTTATATTTAGGAAATCAGACATGGCAAAGTGATCATCTTTTCCTTGGGTCACAAGCTAAGCAAGTAACGGCAAAAGACTTAGCTCTCTTAAGCCCCACTGGGATGCAATTACCCCAGCAGAACATCACTGCATCTGATTTATTACAGGGTACTCTGAGGAAGATCTTGGCTCCCACTTTCTTCATCCCTTCTGATGACTTAAAGAAATAAGGCTTTTATTTAAATAACCATGTACAAAATACCTGTACACGAATTTTTTAATGTTATATTGTGCCATTTTTCTTAATTCTATTAGGATGAAAGGTAACTCAGTAGTGGGTTGAGATTTGCTATGTATCTTCAATACTAAGATAAAATTAAAATTATATCAGGCACATTTTTGCAGTTAGTGTAAACCCAGCATTAATGAGATACATGCCAAAAGATGTTTGCTTCCAAGACCTCAGTAAAAATGGGTGCATGGGGGCCTATATCCAAACTAATGCTTCAAACTTCCCTCTGATTTTGACAATCGTCATTATCTGTTTGGCATTTTGATTGCCTATGAATAGGAACTTCCTTAACACTGCTATTAGAGGTATCCTGCTGTAGGGTCACCTCCCGCTCTGCCTTAGTATGAAGTTGGAGATGGCCTTTGGTCACCTCCCTTTTACCAACTGATCTCTTTTATGCCCCTCCAGGATACTGAGAAGGGATCTGGGTGGCTCAACCTGAGCTAAGCAGGCAGGGTAGAGCAGGACGGCTTTTCCACCCACTCCTTAATCAGTTGGTGGGCAATGGCTAACTTAGGGGGCAACCAGAATGTCCCATACTGTTGCTGAGTATATGGATTGTTTTTCCTCAGGGCTGTGGCTACCTCATCATGACTGAACCAGCCAGCTGCCTCTAGTTCTTTCAAGTTCACCTGGATCTAAAAGACATAAAGAAAAACAGAATGTAAGGTTAGGAGCTACAAAATTTAGAATACTCTGGCCAAAGGTGAGAAAATGTTCCCAGAACTGAGCAATACCTGGGATCTACAGGCTGAGAGATAATCAATTTTAGATATTGTGCAGAAGCAAAAGAGGCATAATTAAAAGGTGAGAGTTAAATATATTTTTTTAATCAGTGTAAAAGAAAAAAGTGCCTTTTAAAAATCTTGGAAGCACAAATACTGAAATACTAAAGAGTGGTTAACAGTGAGGTGTAATATATAAATAATTCTTCATTAACTTTCAATTTAAAAAGAAAATAAAATTACTCTTCTCTAAGGGATAAGGGATTATTAATGATTATCAAAGGCATAGTATCTTCTTTGCAATGTACATTGTATCCACAGGAAGCTGAGACAGATGAGATATTATTAATTCTATGCAAACCAAAACACAATAGACTTTGGCAGGTAGGGACCACAATGCCATCTATCAGGATGCTGCAGAAGAGCAAGATGAGGCTGGATAAGACAACATCTAAATCCCTTTCAACCAGAAGTTCCTATGATTTTATATAATTGGTCCCCAACATCCTAACAACCTTGAATAAGACCAACCCTGAAATCAGTCCTTTAATTTGATATATTTATTGTGTGCCTACTCTGTGTAAGATGTTCAGTTAAGTACTGCTGAAAAATAAATTGTCACATGACTGAGATACATACAAAGAAGAATGGTAATTGTGCGGGTGCTCTGAATTTTCATGGAGATTGCTTCCTTTATAAGATTGCAAACTCCTAAAGGGAACAAATCCCATGTTACACATCTTTGTATAATGTAGACAATGCTGGACTAGAAAGGTGCCTACTGACCATTGTGGGTGAAGCAAAGGAAATACATACCCTAAGGAAGCATCAGAACTTACCTCTGTCTGCCCTGGATGCACAGTTGCATGACAAGCAATCATGAGTGAGCTATTAGGAAAGGGCCAGTGCTGGGATGCGGAGTACTGCAGTCTTTCCACCTCCAATCCCACCTCTTCTGCAACTTCTCTCCGGACAGCCTCTTCCAGACTTTCACCTATAAGCACTCAGATTAATTCAGGACAGCCTTGTAGCAGGAAGGGTGATACAGATGCCCATTTGTGAAAGGAGCCCAAAACTGGCTCCAAAGTTTCGATTAAGTATTCTTGGGAGAGCCCTAAGTCCCTGAGTCTCTACAGCAACAGGACTCAAGTCTGGAGTTGGGTGCTGAATTACAATACTTATACTAGTTACTTAATTAGTTAGTGAGAATGCAAAATAAGAGTGACAGGCTACTGCTGACCTCAGCTTTAATAAAATTCTTATGCCATGTTTGACCTTTTGCAAATTTTACCCCAATAGACTGAGAAAAAAACAACCTGTAAATATCTATTGAATTCTAATTAATACAATGCACGCTGAAATATTTAGGGAGGAGTGTACTAATGTCTGCAAACTATGTATCAAAGAATAAAATGGATTGGTGGATGGATAGAATGGGTAGATATGTGATAAAGGAAATGAAGAAAACAATTGTAGGATCTAGGTGGTAAGTGTATGGGTGAGTATTAACTGTATAATTCTTTCAGGTGTGCCGTATGTTTGAAAACTTGCCTAATATTGGAAAATTATAATGCCAGAAGGCAGTTTTCCTGACTTGACAGGGAACAGTGTGCTTGAGACTTCAAGCACAAAAGCAACAAGACAAATACCTACTACTGTTAAACTTTTGTGTCCTCCAGTCATCCGTACATGCCCTAAACTTCTTACCTATATCACAAAAACCTGCCAAGGCAGAATACATTCCCTTGGGAAAGGAACTCTGGCGGGCAAGCAGGCATCGAGTCCCATCTGACACCAGAGTGATCACCACAGGAGCCATCTAGGAAAAGGGGATGGAAGACAGACATTAGGGTTTGGGGCCTGTTAATGGATGAAGGAATGGGTAACTAAGGAAAGCCTTTTAACTGTATAGGCTTCTATCCCCAGGACAGGCTAGCACAGTCTTGGATTACTGTCCTTTTATTTTTTTATTTTTATTTTTTTTTAAAGATTTATTTATTTGAGAGAGCAAGAATGAGAGAGAGAGAGTACATGAGAGGGGAGAGGGTCAGAGGGAGAAGCAGGCTCCTCGCCGAGCAGGGAGCCCGATGCGGGACTCGATCCTGGGACTCCAGGATCATGACCTGAGCCGAAGGCAGTCGCTTAACCAACTGAGCCACCCAGGCGCCCGGATTACTGTCCTTGTAAAGTAGTGCTTACCTGTGGATAATAGATAATCTTATTGGAAGGGCACACACGCTTGCTGCCAGCCATATTCTTCTTGGTGGGCTGCCCGCTTCTGCTACAGAACTGATGAGCATCATGCCAACGGAGAAGAGCCTGAGCCTAGGAATACAAAGATAGGCTGATTTGATTTGGAGAGAATGTGAAGCTCATCTATAATAGTGCTGGCCTGGTATTTAGAACAACTCAAAGGGAAATGCCAATCCCTTTCCAGCTCACCTACTTTAAATGGTTATTAACTGTTTGAACTTTAAAATAGAAACTATCTGGAAATACTCCTCTAGCATCTGAAATATGAATAAGAGAAAGTATTATCATTCATTTAAAATACATATATAAACTATTATAATGAATGGCCCATGTACTTAGGATCTAACTTAAAAATAAGATATTTCCAATGTAGTGTAATACCCCAACAGGTATTCCTCCCCAATAAAGGTGGAATTTTTTTGCAAATAAAAATGTTTAGAGATGTCTTTTTAAGTAAAATGAACAACCAAAAGCACTTTAACAAGTGAAGTCTAAAGTTGTGAGGAGAAGTCATTAAAGCAATACAAAGTAATTTTTCATAGGACTAACATAATGATGTGTGTTATGCTATGAGTCATTAAAAATATCATGAGGCTGATAGATCTGCATTTCTTTAGGAGAAAATGGTCCTGCCAAAAATAAGGGCAAAAGAAAGAAGAATAAGCAATCTCCCTACAGCACCTTGTCCTTCTGCCAAGGTTTGTAGGAAGGACTGTGATCTATTCAAGAAGAAACCAAATGTCATTCTAGCCTTGGGCATGCATGCATGTATTCACCCATAAACATTGCTTTACTAAATTTCCTACAGAACTAAGAAGTCAGAATCTACCGTGGTCAGCAAGGAGGCATCCTTTGTATTCAGCTGAAAGACAGCCTTCCTCAGCTCAGTGAAAGAGCCCTTGAGCTCTGTCTCCATTTCTGGTTTCTGTAAGGAAGCTAGAAAATGAGGACAGAGGATAAAATGAAACAAACACCAAACTTTGCCTTGGGGCCCCTCTCAAGTATGCCTGTTAAAGCAGTGTTTTCCAAACTCGCCTGATAATACTTTATTAGGGAAAATAAAAAATATACGGGTTCTCAAGCCCCTACCTGGAGATTCTGAACAGCAGGTGAGTAAGGCCCCGAAATCTTTATTTTTAAACAAGCACTGGGTGATTTCTTATATTCTGGCAAATTTGCGAAACATCAGAGCATAGTATTTTTCAAGATCCTCTTCAGAGTAATAAGAATATTTGCACTAACCACACACTCTCCCTGGAAGAGAGGTAAAATGGCACCTCTAAGCTCCTATCTGCACTGGATTCCAGCATCATTACATTTACAACCAGACCTGGAAGGAGAGAAGGAAAGTCTAGTAGGAACCATGAACCTTATACCAAACTGGTTCCCAAATACGGGTCTGAAGCCCCTGAGCATGGTAACATGTTTAGTCACCTGAGATAAGAATGATGTCATGAATTTTAAAACATTTAAGAAATATAAAATGTATTAAGGTACAGAGAATAAAACATCTGTGTACCTACCACCAAGCTTAGAAAGTATTAAAATATTCTTTATCTTTTAAATGATGATGACAGTAGATGGGTAGTTTTTTTTAGTCCTAACTTAAAAAAAAAAAAAGGTTGATAACCTTTGGTATTCACAAAACTTTTTTTGAAATTTTACTATTACATGAGAGCCCTAAGTCTGAGCACCACTGGGAAGTATCCATTAGAAATAATGTTCTATACCATTTATGGAAGAGGAGCTATTTAGACCTAGATCCAGAGCAAACCATGCTTCATGCTGTTCAGAGCATCCAATCAGCACAGAGTCTTCTATTCTTTGTATGTCCTGTCCAAACTTTGCCAGGAGACTTTCCAACTCTAAGAAACAGAAAAGGAAGAAAAGGTTTTTCATTAAATCACCACAGCCATATTAACCTAGGAAATCATCTACTTCAGCTTGAAGTAGGTATACCTGCTTCTAGCCACTGTCCTGCAGCTAATTAGCTATGTAATCTTGGTCTAATCACTTAGCCTCTCTAGGCCTCCATCTTCCCATCAGCAATCTGAAGTGTTTAGACTAAAGAAGGAATTCTTGCTCTATACCACTGTATTCTGTGATTGTATCATGAAAGGAGAATATCCCCTAGTTCAAAAGATACATGATAGTTAATGTATTACGGTGCTGAAAAAAAAAAAGTGAATGCTTAAAATGCTAGAGACCAATTCAGTTACATGCAATGTAGTCTCCAGATTGTGCTAGGTGTCTGGTCTAGGGTAGACTATTCATCCAAGATCCTAGTCTGTATAAGACAAGTGCTGTATAGGGAGAAAATCTGTCCTGTGCGTGAAGGACATATTTATTTGTTCATAATACAACATAACATTGCCTTCTGATGGCATCCTGATATTCTTTTGCACTGCTAGAAACTACCTATCCAAGTACTCAACATCTGACCCATGGAGGAAATTCATTGCCTTTGTATTTAGAAGTAAGTCAGTGTATAGTGACATATAAAACTGAAAGTACCTTGAATGCTTAGATATCTCTATTTACATACCCTTAAAGAGTTCTTAAAATATTAATTTTAATTCACATTTAATTTTTGACCCTTCTAGAGGAAATGAAGTCATGATGCAAATCTCAATAGTGGAAAAGTACGCAATTCCACAGAGGCTGGAAATCACTACTTTAAGCAGGGTTTGGCAAAATATTTTAGGCTTTGTGAGCCATGTGGCTCTCTGTCACAACCACTCTGCTCTGCCACTGTAGTGCGAAAACAGCCATAGACAATATGTAAATGAATGAGCGTGGCTGTGTTCAGTATTTACAGAACAAGCAGTGGGTTCGAATTCGGACAGCAGTTTCACTGACCCCTAGTTTAAGGCAATAGTGGTTCATACCATTACTAAATAATATTTGGGCAACTCAGGTTTATACACTAAACAATTAATTGGTAGAAATAGTTTGAAAAACCTGGACTCTAAAATTGAAGGATCCTTCTCAGGGATTTGATGTGGATGAAATTCATTCATGGCCACAGGCTGGTCTACAGTACTGCTGGTCCTCTTTGGGCTTACCTAGTAGGCTATGCCTGGGGGCCTGGTATTGGTGTCCCGATTTCTGAAGCAAAGGAGCCAGGCTATGAAAGAGATAAAATGCTCCTGTCTGCTGGGCTTTTTTACATGCATCATCATCTTCCTTCAGTTCAAATAAATACCTGTATTTTGAAAATAAAGCATTATTAAAACCACAGTTACTTGTACAGCATTCATCTTTCAGAATTTGGTCCTTGCATCCCTCTCCTATCACACTTACTTCCTTTTATTTATATCCTAAACTGCTCTTTCCCCTGAAAGACTAGGATCTCCTTAAGGGCAGGGTCAGCCTTAGTTCTGTATCTCCAGTAATTAGCATATTGAATGGCTCGATTCAATAAATATTTATTGAATTGAGCTTCAAGGGTAATAAATATTTACTGAATTGAACCTCAAGGTACTTTGCCAATATTACGCTGTGAGGCAAGAATTTACACGCAGTGGAGTGAAAGGAAAACAAGTACCGTGAGGAAACATCAACCACAGAATATCTAGGGATGGGAGCAGACTTCATTCTTGTAGACAGAGAGCCAACACCACACCTTAACTCTCCTTCAATCTAGGGATGGTAAAGAGCTGTTATCTTCAATGCATTCGTGCTTCCAACACCTAGTCCTGCACATGGACACCATTAGCTCCTTATCTCTACCAGAGACCACTGATGGGAAAGTGAAACCTATACTTGACCTAGGCTTATTTAATAAGTGTAATATCTTCAATAGCCAAAATACAAATGTGGAAAAAGACAACATCCTATCATGAGTTTGTCTAGAAGAAATAGTACTGGATCCAGATCTAGGCTTTTCAAGCACCTTCATTAAAGATTACCTAAGTTTATCCCTTCAAGAGCCTTGGAAATCAGGTCAGGGTCCACATGATTCAGGAGGTACTGAATGTAGATTCTCCTTCTGAAGCCTTTGGGATGACCATTTTTGCCTATTAAAAGCCCCAAACAGACTCAGATTTATGGCAGATTTTGTCATGAGGTAGGCAACACAGTTTATAGATATTTCCTGTAGGATCTGGGAGCTTTTGTAACACAAAGTTAGTTCAACATAAAACTACAAAGCAAAATGATAAATGTGCCCCAGTGTTATCTTTAGGAACCTATTTTTGACTATATGATAAAAGGGGTTACAATGAGCTCTTCATAAACACAAGACCAAAGAAACCTGAGATTTTAATACTCATGGTATTTTTAAACTTATTATAAGTGACTCACTTCCTGGGGCAAAGACTTAATGCATGTCAAAGGAGAGACATGTGCCACTCAGAAGTTACCAAATATAAACAATAGAACACCTCTGCCTTCCTAAAAGAACAGTAAGAGAGGTACAACCTGTGCTTTGCCCTAATGACCCTAAAAAGCGAAACACCTACATAAACACCCAGGTCTTAAATCTGGGGCCTCACTGGAGCTGGAACTGAGATCCAAAAAGTTCCTTACATATTCTTTCTCGATCAGGAACACTAATTTGAAAAACTAATTTTCCCCCTTTAGTTATAATAGCATGGAAACAACACTAAGATTATCAGACACAAACTTGTTTTCCTATTTACAAAAATACAAAGTCATCCCATAAAAGTCAGAAAATACAGTTAGCAATTTGTTCAAAAAAGGGAAATCAAGAATCTCACCATTCAGAGATTATCACTGTTTATACCCGGGAATTCTTCAAACTATTTATTGGTATCTGTACATAGGTATATTCAGAGTCATACCTATTAAGTTGTAGCCTTTTTTTCTTATCATTCTTTTCATGCCATGTTCTTTATTGATAGAATTTCATTCTCTCATGACTTTTTACTCATTTTAAAATCACTTTAACAGGGGCGCCTGGGTGGCTCAGATGGTTAAGCGTCTGCCTTCAGCTCAGGGCATGATCTCAGGGTCCTGGAATCAAGCCCCACATCAGGCTCCTGGCTCAGCGAGGAGTCTGCTTCTCCCTCTCCTTCTGCCTCTCTCCCCTGCTCATATTCCCTCTCTCTCTCTCTCTCTCTCTCTCTCTGTCACATGAATAAAAAAAAAATTTTAAATCACTTTAACATAGGCATTTTTAGACCATTCAATAACTGTTCAATAATTCAGTTATTGTTCTCAGAGTCTCAGCCTGAGCGCTGCAAATAACCTACAATAATTTAAGTACTGCAATTTTCTTTTCTCACTCTTGTTCATGTAATACTGTATGCTTACGTGCCTTTAAATTCTGGACCGGGCACTCATGTTTGGCAGAGCTTTTCATTTAGGAAGCCCTGGGTTATGAGTGTATCTCTTCAGAGGAGTTTTACCTTGCTTCTGCAAGGTGCCCAGGGGTCCTATAAGTCTACGACTACTACTTACATTCTTTTCTTAGGTTGGGGTTTGGGGACCATAACACAGATGGTGCAAATTTAAACCCCAAAACTATGAGAACAGGCTAGTGATTTCAAATTCACAGATTTCAAATTTGCCCAGGCTGTGACAAAGAAGTCCTTTACCATCATCCTGTACTGGCGTAGGTTTTTTTTTTTCCTGGTCTACCTTTAACTGGTGGTTTAGTTCTTTCTTAGAGGTGAGGGGTGAGGGAATTAGAATTTTCTACCTTTTTTCAGGAAACTTCATGAACTGTTATTATTCAGTATAGTTTTTAATTCCATCATAGGGGTGTACCATCATTTAAATTATTTTAAATTAATTTTAATTAATTTTAAATTAATTAAATTAAATTAAATCTTGTTCATTCATCCATTCAACAATCCTTCAGTGCCTACTATGCGCCGGGTATTGTTTTATGCACGAGGGGTACCATACTGGGAAAGACAAAGTTCTTATCTTAATAGAACTTAATATTTAAGTATGTCAGATATTTTAGGTAATATTGGAAATTTAGTTTATTTAGAATCTTTCCAATTACAAATACTTTGCAATGACTATCCTTATATGTAAATCTTAATCATGTATCCTTAATCCTCAATGTAGTATTTTAAGATATTTATATTTTATAATTTAATGGGCCAAAGAGAGAATAATCAGAGCTCAGGTTGGTCACAACTCACCGGGTCTTAGTGACATAAGTTGACA
This sequence comes from Zalophus californianus, assembly GCF_009762305.2. Taxonomy (NCBI): domain Eukaryota; kingdom Metazoa; phylum Chordata; class Mammalia; order Carnivora; family Otariidae; genus Zalophus; species Zalophus californianus. The sequence continues at coordinate 33,939,729 of NC_045609.1, read as the reverse complement.
GCAGCCTAAAGTACCAAAAAGATTTTCTCCTGCAAGCAATTCCACAATACAGGGACATTGTCAGGTCCTTAGAGAAAAGAGGAGTTAAAAAAAAAAGTCATAGTATGCAATTTAAAGTAATGAATCACCAAGAGGGTTATACTTTAAGCCAGGATAGGATTACTTTTTAATATTAAGGAAAGAAACTGAATAGAAGTCAGATGATCTGGCTTCGAAATTGCATTTGTGCCACTAACTAGCTGTGGGATTTCAACTTTTTAGTACCTCTTTTCTAATCTACAAAATGGCAACCTGTTCTGCCTACCTAATAGGTTATTGTGAGACTCTGCTATCTACAAAAAAATATGTTCCTCCTTCCATATTGTAGAATTGTTGCTAGAAGTTAGAGAATAAGCCACAATTTACATTTCTCTCCTTCTATCTAAGCAGTGACAAAAGTAGTTCTTAACAGTGGAATGTGAGTGGAAGTGATGTATATCTCTTCTAGGCTGAAGCAGCTAAGAAGTGGGTATGCCTAGGAGGTGCCAAGGTGGCTCAGTTGGTTGAGCATCCAACTCTTGGTCTCATCTCAGGTCCTGATCTCAGGGTGATAGGATCAAGCCCCGCACCAGGCTCCACCATCGGCTTGGAGTCTGCTTGAGATTCTCTCTCTCCCTCTCTCTCTGCCCTTCTCCCCATTCACGCATGTGTGCACACACACTCTCTCTCTCTAAAATAAATAAATAATTTATTTTAATAAATTAAAATAAATTAAATAAATCTTTAAATAATTTAAAAATGAGGGGCGCCTGGGTGGCTCAATCGTTAAGCAGACGTCTGCCTTTGGCTCAGGTCATGGTCCCAGGGTCCTGAGATCGAGCCCCTCATCGGGCTCCCTGCTCAGTAGGAGGCCTGCTTCTCCCTCTCCCACTCCCCCTGCTTGTGTTCCCTCTCTTGCTGTGTCTCTCTCTCTGTCAAATAAATTTAAAAAAAAAAATCTTAAAAAAAATTTTTTAAATGAAAAAAAAGAAGTGGGTATGCCTTCATCCTCTTTCCTCCTTCTGCTTGGAAGACTCTGGAATGGCAGAGTATTAGATGAAGAAGCCTGGATCCTTGAATCACAACATGGAGAAAAGCCACCTGCCAACCAAAGGACCCCCCCCACAACACACACTTTGGACGATTTATGAGTGAGAAATAAACTTCTACCATACTAAGCAACTGAACTTTTGAAGTTTGTTCCAGCAGCTAGCATTACTCTAAGACCAGGTAAGACTGGGAATGTCTCCAGAGTAATGGAGAGTATATGAAAGCCAAAGTTCCTCTGAGAATGAAGTAAGAGGAATCCTATAGATAAGAAAAATACAAAAATCATGACCATCAAGAAAATATTTCAAAAGGCAGCTATGCAAATCTACATGAATCTAAGATATTTTCTATTTTGTGTATTCCTTTGTGAGAGAAAAAAAATTCTGTATCTTATGAATCCATTCTGCAGGTGATTCCTTTTAAATTGTATATCAGTATTTTATTCCCCATGAGAAGTACATCTCACATTGGCAATAAAAGTCAAGAAGTTCCACTGAAATGAGAAAATCAGTACAGTTAAATAACCAAAGCAAGCTTTGACACTAAACAAATCACTGAGGAATATCTAAAGTTTAGGCTTACTTCTTGGTTGCATAATTATGAATCACTGATGACTAATCCTTGGACAGTTTTGGCTACAATCTATGTCCTAGCCAAGGGTAAAATATATTTAGCAAAGACATTCAACAAAAAGTGTTTATTGAAAATTGACTTTATGCAAGGTCCTTTAAGAAACACAGAAACGTTCTGATGAAAAACCTACCATCAAGGGACTCTAGTAGGAGAAAGAAAACAAACATAGCTTTCCCAGAAGGGAACATGTGATATGTGGGTTACAAAGCACTCTAGGAGAGTATTAAAAGACTTGTGTGATATACTGGAAGAAATATATTTCTTGTATATGGGTATGTCATATGTATATGTCTCAGGTACAAACTCTGAGAATGTAAATTGGTACAATATTTTTGGGCGGCAATTTCGGAATATCTATTGAAATGTTAAATAAACATGCCTTTCACCTAGCAATTCCACTTCTATGAATTTATCCTAAGAAGGATATGTATAGGAATGTTAACTGAAAGGTATGATAAAGGGGAATAATATACAGCTCTTAAAAATAAATAGAAGAGTGCCTGGGTGGCTCAGTTAAGCATCTGACTCTTGGTTTTGGCTCAGGTCATGGTCTCAGGGTCCTAGGATCGAGCCCCACATCAGGCTCTGCGCTCATCAAGGAGTCTGCTTGGGATTCTCTCTTACCCTCTCTCTCGGCCCCTCTTCCCTACTCTCTCTCTCTCAAATAAATAAAATCTTTAAAATAAATAAATAAATGGGCGCCTGGGTGGCTCAGTTGGTTGGGCGACTGCCTTTGGCTCAGGTCATGATCCTGGAGTCCTGGAATCGAGTCCCGCATTGGGCTCCCTGCTCGGCGGGGAGTCTGCTTCTCCCTCTGACCCTCCTACTTCTCATGCTCTCTGTCTCTCATTCTTTCTCTCTCAAATAAATAAATAAAATCTTAAAAAAATAAATAAATAAATAAATACAAGATAACAGTGGAAACATTCATATATAGTAACAGGGAAAGATATTCACAATATATGTTTAAGTAAGAAAAGCAATTATTTGGTTGGTTTACCATGATCTAATTAATTTATTTATTTATTTTTTTTTTTTTCAAAGATTTTATTTATTTATTTGAGAGAGAGAATGAGATAGAGAGAGAGCACAGGAGAGGGGAGAAGGGTCAGAGGGAGAAGCAGACTCCCTGCCGAGCAGGGAGCCCGACGTGGGCCTCGATCCCGGGACTCCAGGATCATGACCTGAGCTGAAGGCAGTCGCTTAACCAACTGAGCCACCCAGGCGCCCGATCTAATTAATTTATAAAGGAAAGGACATAGGGGAGCCTGGGTGGCTTAGTGGGTTAAGCATCCAACTCTTGATTTCAGCTCAGGTCATGATCTTAGGGTTGTGAGATCGAGTCCTGCGTTGGTCTCTGTACTGGGTGTGGAGTCTGCTTAAAACTCTCTCTCTCCCTCTCCCTCTGTCCCTGCCTGTCCCCGCTTCTCTCCCTCTCTAAAAAAAGAAAAGAAAAAGAAAAGGACATATACATATCAGTAAACATAAATTAGATATGTATCTATTTGTATTTTTAAAGTGACTATAAGTACACATACCACATCATCAACAGGAGTACCTCAGCACATTCCCAGGGAGCCAAAAGGAATTCTTTTGGTGAGTTCCTTGAATCCTGAGAGCCAAGAGCTGTTTGGTTGAGCTATAACTACCAACTAATCTGTGTGGCCCACTGTTTTTGGCTGCCTGATGCTTTGCCTAGTTTCTGTTATGAAATTAACCTTAGCCAGTTGTGGATTATCATGGTCTGCTGACTCATGGGATGGTCACAGAGCTTATAAAAAACAAAGTCAAGTTCTTAATGTAACTTTTGAAAAAATATTAACAATCAAGAGGAAAACCAGACTTATTTCAACTGAGAACTGCACCTTCATTGGTATAGTCATAAACCTAGTAGATAAAAATTAAGTCTAATTCCTTTTCTAAATGGTCCCTTGAATATTTTTTATACACATCTTATATAAAAACAGTATAGAGATTATTGAAAAGTCAAAGAAGAGAAAACGATTTCCTTAAAAATCAGCTTTAACTATATTTTTCTCTTCTAAATAGATCGTTAAAATTATAAAATTAACATAATTACATTACAGGACATCTAGAAAAGAGAATTGTGAGGGTGTCCATAATATGGCCACATAAATATAACTTATGTATTTTCTAATCTTTTTACACATACAACTTCTACATATTTGTAATCAGAGGACACATTTTTGTCAACTTGCTTTCATGAAACACATCACAAGCAGTTTTCCATGTTTTTGTATAAGCTATATAATTTTTTTTAGCTGCAAAATACTACATTCAGGTAGACTCATCCTTATTTTGCTAAACATTCCCGATTTTAGACATTGAGGTTGCTCTGATTTTAAATTACCAGAAATAAGATACCACTAAATACCTGTGTGCTGATATTTTCAGGTTACTTTTTAAGTTTCCCGAAGTAGAATTACTGGGATAAAATTTAGTTTAAAGTCATATGGCTCTTTCTACACATTGCCACACTTACAAGATTCAGTAGTGTCTGGTTTAAAAAAAAAAGAACTTTCATTTTATATTTTTTTGATAACTACCAAGATTGAAAGTGTTTTGAGATTTAATAGTTTTAGTTCCCCTTTTGCAAACTGTTTGATGTCCTGTGCTCATTTATTTACTGTGGTTTTGACCATTCTAGATTTTAGAATATTATAGTACATTTCCAGCATTTTCCATAATATCATAGAAACACATTATAGGAACCAACCTCTATATGTGTTGTTTTCTTTGTGTACCTCAGTACAAAAAAAAAAAAGTCTTTTAACAATGAGGATATGTGAAATTACTTTTAGAATGAAAATATAATTTCTTATAACTCCATTACTATTTAGAAATCTAATGCAGGGAAAATTTGTTACTTATTTCTAAATAGTTTGTGATTTTTTACTCTTTTAGGGGTCTTCAGTGCAATGTTTTATTCAAAGTGTATTGGCTCAAGGGCTTACCTTTAGTAAACATGCTGCAGAACAACTGGTAAACCTGCCATGATACTCAAATCCACATTACAAACAGAATTGTTTTTGTTTGGATTGACAAGTATTATGGTATTTTATTCCTGGCGGCATTCTGGGGATAAAAGTTCACTATTCACGAAACAAGTTTTGGAGAAAATACAGCGCCGTTATTTTACATTAGATGACAAGCCCAGGGCTGCCTTCTGTTTTGTTTACAATGTCTGTGCGTACCTCCAAACCGAGGAAGGAACAGGCAAGTAAGCACTGAAGAGACTCCGGACTTTTATTCTGGGCTCTCCCACTGACTGAATTTGTGATCTATAGCTGTCACCTAACTCGTAGGAGCTTGGTTTCTGTCTCACTTCTCACAGGGGAAGGAAGGAGAGAAAATGGATCTAAAGTGTATTACAACCATGTCAGGTTTTCCCACACCCAATTCTCAGATCTGTTAGACTGTACAATCCTCAAGGGTTGGGATTGTATCTTCCCCTATCTATAGCACCTAGCATTGTCTCTATCACAATGTAAAACACAATATAGATAGATGAATGAATGAATGAATGAATGAATGAATGAATTTATCCCATTTTACAAGTGAGGAAGATAAAGCTTTAACTAATCTGAAATCACAATTTAGATAGCAGCAGTTTCAAACCCAGGGCTATCTGGCTCCAAAACTCATGTGTTGATGAGAAATATATGGGAAAGCATTTTTCAACATTCATTTATGATTATGTATTTTAAAAGTACAAGGACTGATAGAGATGAAAGATATTATTATTTTTACTGAAAACTATTCAATGAAGAGGCAAGGGTGTTAAGATTAACAATTTCTCTCAAGCACCTGTAATAAGTGATTCCCACATTTCTCATCCTGTTCATTTTAACAGAAGAAAGATTACTTTGTAAAATACTACAGCATGAAGAAAAGGCCCATCTCGAATCTCTGTGGTTATTTCTACCAAGAAGTTTGGTAGTGTTTGAGAGAGCCCTTTTCAGTTCCCTCTATTCGTTACTGTGCACCTCAATGGAATGAGGAAATACGCAAAACTGAGGAGCCATGAGATACAGATTTCAAGGTCTCACTAAGTAGCTTTATGGTTTGCTTTCTAAAAAATGTTTCCTCCCTTAATTCAAAAATAATGCAGGCACAATGCAAAAAAAGTAAGCAAATTCTATTTTTAAATAACTCTCCAAGAAAGTTCCAGAAAAATATTAGCTTTAGTTAAAAGGATAGTTCCTTAAGTTATGATGCAAAACTGTGGCCATTCCCTGGTTTCTGCAAGAAGGAAAAGACTAAGCTAAAATCACAAAATGCTATGACCAAGAGCTTTTTTCAAGTTTTGATTATGCCTTCCCATAAAATCCCTCCTGGGCTTAGAACCTCAACAGTTTTCTGTTCCTCTGTACTCACTCTGAATTCTGTTGGGGGAGGGTGTCTTCCTAGGCCTCAAGAATCAGCAGAAAGCAGGGAACTCCTAACGTTCCTAGGAAGTAGGCCTTCCCTTCCCCAGAGGGACTATTGTGGCCTCTGCCACACTTCCCAGAATCCCCTAGAGATGCACTCTGGGAAATGTAGTTCTCTTTTCATGCTGGCTGTTAAGTCGTCCAAAATTAACCATGGTTGCAAGCACGCTTTTGCCACACTTCCCAGAATTCACCTAGAGATGCACTCTGGGAATTGTAGTTTAATCCAGAGGCATGCTGCTATCCACTCCAACAGCAAAGTTAACCGTGAGTGTCAAAAAGCATGATCTAAGATCTTCTAAATCCATTACCAGAAAAACTACCGACCTTGTCTTTGAAGAAGCAGTAGATTCACTTTTGAATAACAAAAAGGTAGTCATTAAACCCATCCTAGTACGCAGAAGGCATATTTTGTGGGGGAGGAAAAGAGTGTTGGGGCAGGAACTCAGATAACTCTCACCCTTTCTGTCTCTGTATGCCCACTTTAGAACTAGTTCTAACATTTCATGAAATTCTGCCAATTTAAAAAGACCCGACTGTGTCTAAATGTGTATGAGCTTATGTTAGAATGCATCCCTTGATCAACCGTGGCAGGATTCCTTAGGACTGAAAGCAGTCTAGCAAAACTACTTTGGTTCTGCTCTTTTCTTACTTTATAGGAGAAGACAGTTTTGAAGCACATTCATTCAACGTGTATTTAATGAATACTAAATGTACCTGGGACTGTTAATAGGCACCAGATACAGCAGAGAGAGCGTGAACGCTCACACATGTGCGGGGGGTGGGGGGCAAAAGGAGAGGGAGAGAGAAAAGCTCAAGCAGACTCGGGGTTGAGTGCGGAACCCCACGCAGGGCTCAATCGCATATCCCCAAGATCATGATCTGAGTTAAAACCGAGTCAGATGCTTAATCAGCTGGCCACCCAGGCACCCGAAAAGTAATGATGTATTTGAAGATATGTGTTTATTAATTCATTGAACAGATATTTATTTATTTTTAAAGATTTTATTTATTTGTGAGAGAGAAAGAGAGAGACAGCATGAGCACAGGCACAGGGAGAGGCAGGCAGAGGGAGAAGCAGAAGCCCAATACAGGGCTCCATTCCAGGACCCTGGGGTCATGACCTGAGCTGAAGGCAGATGCTTAATTGACTGAGCCACCCGGACGCCCCTGAACAGATATTTATTGAACATCTGTCATATGCCAGGCATCATGCTAGAATTGAGGTTACAATGGTGAATAACATACTGCCTCTGCCATCAGAAATTAATTATGCATGTATATGTGCATATAATGTGTGTGTGTGTGTGAGAGAGAGAGAGAGAGAGTGAGTTAACATGCAAGCATGTGAGACAACAGCTCATTTACTCAGTCTTTGGCCACTTACGGGAATGGACATAGGATGTAGGGTGTACCTGAGCAAACTTGGAGAGAAATTACAACTTCATTCTGCTGGCAGGTTTATGGTTGGATTGTGTCTCATTACATGTGGGACAAGAAAAAGATCTAAGCAAATGGGTGGGAAGGGGTTTACGCGAGGGTCCCTTAAATAATAAGCCACTTTCAAAGAGCCCTATCTACATAGCCAGTGGTGCCATAAACACTGGGAGGTCCTTACTCTACTCTTCAGGAGCAAAGTACAATAGGTTTCCTTCTCCTCTACCTTCCCAAATATGGAATGATGCTTAACACATAGCAATGAATGGAACCAAGACCATACTCAGCTGGAAGACAAGATAAAACAGAACAATTATGGTATACCAAGTTAAAAATTAATTTGAATACATGATTTTGTTAGCATAATGCAGTCACTAGACTGGGTTTCAATTTCCTGTTAATTGAACTCTTACTCTCTTTGCTTTTGCTCCCCAACCCCCCTTTTTTTAAACTTTTTTTTTTTTAATTCATGAGAGACAGAGAGAGAGAGAGAGGCAGAGGGAGAAGCAGGCTCCCTAGGAGCAGGGAGCCCGATGCGGGACTCGATCCCAGGACCCTGGGATCATGACCTGAGCCGAAGGCAAACGCTTAACCATCTGAGCCACCCAGGCGCCCTCAACCCCCTTTTTTAAATGACTGTGAACCATTTCACTAGCAGTCTAGTAGTCACTAGCGGCTCCATCAGAAAATTGGCAGAAGTTAATAAAAAATTACCGGTTTCATTATCAGTTGAAAGATCTGGGAAAGGCTTTCTTTCGTTCTTTCTTTTTTAAAGATTTTATTTATTTATTTGAGAGAGAGAGCGAGAGAGCACAAGCAGGGGGAACAGTAGAGGGAGAGGGAGAAGCAGGCTCCCCACCAAGCAGGGAGCCTGATATGGGGCTTGATCCCAGGATCCTGAGATCATGACCTGAGCTGAAGGCAGATGCTTAACCATCTGAGCCACCCAGGCACCCCTGGCAAAGGCTTTCAATAATGAGTTATGACTATAGTTAAATAACTTTCACTTCTCTAGTGTCTTGTATAGTTTCACCTTTACCCCAATATCTAAAGAGGTTCTGAGTATCAGAAAAAGTATATATTGTGTGCCATTATATTCCCAAAGCAAATGTAATTTTTTGTTACTTAATCTGGTGATTATTTTACTTCTTTAAGCCTCAGTTGGAGATATCCCTAAATCTCTAATATTTTATAACAAAAGTATTATCCAGATATATGATCATTATGTTTTCGATGTTGGGTGAAAAGAATTTAGAGATTTCCCCCTGATTTACATTTTCCATACTCTCTTTGTTCCTACATTACAATGGAAGCTTGGGAGATAGCTGTTATCAATTATCTATTAAAACAATAATGCTTCATAACAAACAAGCACAAAATCACAGAAGCTTACAAGTGTTTATTACCCACACACCTGGAGTGGTTGGCTAGGTGATTCTGCTGATCTTAGTTAAGCTCATTTATATGCCTAGGGGTGGTACACTGTTAGATAATCTAAAATGGTCTTGGCTAGGACAGTGGGGGTGCTCCATGTGTCTCTCATTTGCTAGCAAGCTAGCATGGGCACATTCTTTTGATGATGATGGCAGATGGTAAAAGCACACATGGAAATATGCAAGTCCCCACGAGAGATGACTCTCACTTTGATACCAACTACAAATTTCAAGGCTTCCCAAAACCATTCTCAGTTTTGATAGGACTCACAGAACTTACTGAAAGCTATTACACTCATGATTATGGCTTATTAGAGGGAAAGGATACAGATTAAAATCAGCCAAGGGGAGAAGCACATTAGGTGGAATCTGGAGAAGTACCAAAAGTGGAGCTCCCATTGTTCTCTACCCACACACTTGGGATGCATTACTTTTCTAGCATCAATGAGGGACAGTACATACAGGATGTTGCTGACCAGGGAAACTCACTTGAGCATTGGAGTCCAGAGTTTCTACTGGGGCTCCATCATCCAAAGCTCCAACTGTAAATCACATTGTTGGGCTTTCTGGTATGGAGAATCCCTATTCTAAGGCTATTGGGTATGGCCAATCCCCACCCTAACTCACATTGTTAGATTATTCAATGGGCTCCAAGACCCCCAGGCAAACAAAGATACTCCAATCAGGCGTGAGATTACCTCCCAAAAACCAAGGGGAAAAGCCAGACCTCATTTTGGGCAAGGTAAATTTTTTAAAGACATAAGCGTGAATACAGGAAGTAGGGAAGAATTAAGACTATTAGCGCAGGGCCCCTGGGTGGCTCAGATGGTTAAGCGTCTGCCTTCAGCTCAGGTCATGATCCCAGGGTCCTGGGATCGAGTCCCGCATCGAGCTCCCTGCTCCTTGGGAGCCTGCTTCTCCCTCTGCTTCTCTCTCTCTCTCTCTCTCTCTCTCTCTCTGTCTCTCATGAATAAAAAAAAAAAAAAAAAAAAAGACTATTAGTGCAACCAACCTAACACAGTAGCTCTGTTAAAAGTATTCCTTAAATTGGTATAGGATATCAAACAGTGTTCTTTAACTTTAGGATTGACTTAAGAACTAACATTAACCATAGACAAATTACAAATGCTATAAATAAGCATCCTTCTCTTTACCCCTTGTACACATTAAGATTAGAAATAATCACTCTTTGGTGCCTGGGTGGCTCAGTCATTAGGCATCTGCCTTCGGCTCAGGTCATGGCCCCAGGGTCCTGGGATCAAGCCCCACATTGGGCTCCCCGCTCAGCTGGAAGCCTGCTTCTCCATCTCTCACTCCCTCTGCTTTTGTTCCCTCTCTCGCCGTGTCTCTGTCAAATAAATAAAATCTTAAAAAAAAAAAGAACTAATCACTCTGTTTCATAATTTTTGTGAAAGTCATTGAAACAGATCTAAACTCACCAACTTCGGCTCTATGATTAAAAACAACAAAACAGGGGCACCTGGGTGGCTCAGTCGTTAAGCATCTGCCTTTGGCTCAGGTCATGATCCCAGGGTCCTGGGATTGAGGCCCGCATGGGGCTCCCTGCTCAGCGGGAAGCCTACTTCTCCCTCTCCCACTCCCCCTGCTTGTGTTCCCTCCCTCGCTGTCTCTCTCTCTCTCTGTAAAATAAATAAATAAAATCTTTAAAAAACAACAACAAAACAAAACCTCACACATTCTATACTATACAGCATCCAATGATGATTACTCCTCTTAATGTAGTACTTCATGCTTTTCCAAGAATTTTCAAAACAACTATCTCAATCAATTCTCATATTTTTGTGTAGTTGATGGGGACAAATATTATTATGGTCATTTGATGGATGAAGCATAAAAGTTAAAACAACTCACTTAGGGCACCCTTCTATACTGTTAATGATGGACTAGAACCTGGGCTCACTGATTCTACCAGTGCTCCTAGATCAGAGTTTTTCTGCCTACCAAATCCTGTGATTCTGTGACTGAATGAATTCCAGGGCCTAAACTGAATGTTGCTTCACCAAATAAAGTTGAGATTTCTGGCATTCTCGCCTGGTTTGAGCTCTTGACAAGCTCATTTGGATGGAAGAATGCATGGACTAGCCAAGCTCTATAATCTTTCAGACAGCTAAGTCAGATGCTGTCTGTTTATAACCAAAGCATTCTTCTGAAATATAACTTAATTGTTTTCAATAAAAATATTTTTTTTTTAATTTGTAAACATGTCTTATGCTTGACAGAATAGCTGGTGGACATTCCCCTGCAAGCACCTGCAATTCCCCTGCTATAGCACCTGAAAATATCTAATACTTAGGACTCAAGTTATTTATATTCAAAGAATGATACATTGCTAATGAAGGATACCAGAAAATGAGAAAGGAGTAACTAGAGTCTGATACAGCTGTCATGCTATTCATAAATTGTTCACAACCAAAATAAATAAATGTGTCTTATTCACCAATGTATTTCCAATGCTAGATATAATGCCTGGAATATTTTTTTGAGAGGTTTATTATTTTATTTTATTTTATTAAGGATTTTATTTGACAGAGAGAGAGAGCACAAGCAGGGGGAGCGGCAGAGGGAAAGGGAGAAGCAGGCTTCCCGCTGAGCAGAGAGCCTGATGTGGGGCTCTATCCCAGGACCCCAGGATCACGACCTGAGCCAAAGGCAGATGCCCAACGACTGAGCCACCCAGGCGCCCCAATGGAATATTGTAAGTGCTCAATAAATATTTATTGAATGAATGAATGAATGAATAAGTGAATAACTAAAATAGGCTTCCTTATTACAACAAATTGATCCAAATAGAGCAAAGGCAAAAGTTGCTTCGTAAAAGGTAGTAGTCTCCTGACACGATTGTTTTTCTTTTGGAAAACAAGTACACCTCCTTTGGGAATTAGAAATTTGGTTCAAAACAAGAAAACATCTGAGAGCTGAATTGGAGCCTTCTCTAAAACAACTCTTAATACCAGTGCTAGGGTTCTACATCAGTTAAGATGTGTTTTGTTACTTGCAAATGAGATTTGAGAAAATTCAAATTTAATTTGCTTAAACAATAAGTGAATTTATTCACTTGCATAACTAAAACATCCAACTGTAGTTTGGGCCTCAGATACTATTTGATTAAGATTTTACTCAGTCTCGTTGAATCACAGATCTGTACTTCTGAAACAAATAATGCAACATATTTTAAGAAAAAAGAAAAAGAAGAAGATAACAGGAGAGGAAGAAAAGGGGAGTATGTCAGAGGGGGAGACGAACCATGAGAGATGATGGACTCTGAAAAACAAACTGAGGGTTCTAGAGGGGAGGGGGGTAGGGGGATGGGTTAGCCTGGTGATGGGTATTGAGGAGGGCACGTTCTGCATGGAGCACTGGGTGTTATGAACAAACAATGAATCATGGAACACTGCACCAAAAACTAATGATGTAATATATGGTGATTAACATAACAATAAAAAATTAAAAAAAAAAAAAAAAGATTTTACTCAGTCTCTCTTAGTTCTGACCTATTTCGTGTATTGGCTTGTCCTCAAGTTGGCTTTCATCATGGTAGACAAAGGGCTGCCAGAAGATCTTAGGGCTATTTACTTTTTTGTTACTATCCGGAGAGTATGTCTACCCTCAGCCATGAAACAAAAGTATTGGTCTTCACTCTATTTGGATCAATTTAGGCTACAATCCCCACTTTCTGAACCTCTAACCAAACAATTCCTGGGGTCAAAGGAACATCATGAATTGTTTGGGACGGGGGTTAGGTGACCATCCCTAATTGCTGTGACAAGACAGATTGTTCCTTACTGATGTGAATCAGGCTTATCAGGATGAGGGGCCTCTTCTGATTTGGGAGTAGATAAATTTCTTGGATATGCAGTTTGATTTTATTATTTTTGGAATGTACTTCCTCATTATCTCTGCAGATATTTCTAAAGGCCCATTTCCCTTCTCTTCCCGTTGTGGAACTCCAACCACACATATGTAGGATTTTTGATACTGTCTCACAGCTGATTTTATTGTTGTTCTATTTGTTTTTCACTTTTTTTCTCTTTGGTTACTGGCATCCCCTACTTTTCAAAAGGTTTGCATAACACCACTTTGCTTTTATGAAAGACCTACATCAGTACCTGTTGTTGCTATCTGAAAGAAATCAGAAGAAGATTTTTGCTTTTACCAAAAAAGACAAAAAGCAAAAATAGTGTTCAGTGTTTGTTTTGCTGTGAGCTACTATAGAGGCAGTATGCACCCCACGCAGAGAGAGTGGCACTGCCAAGATCCTTCCCCAAGAACTACACTCAGCATCTCAGCACCAAGCCACCATGACTTTGCACTGTGTCTGTGAGCATCTGTGCTTTTCTTGATTTATTTTGTGCATCTGTTAGCAAGATGTGTTCTACGGTATCAGAAAAGACTAAGAGAGGTTATTTTTTGGGTCTGGGAACACAAAAAAAATTTTCCATATACATTTATGGTTATTGCCTCTTCATTTTATGCCATTTCAGCTTAGGGAAGATTTCATAGAAATGCTGTACTTTCGGGTAGCTGGTGAAACCTGTATTGGTTTGGATAACTTGTTCTTCTTTCCTCAGCTTTGTTGAGTACACTGATAAGTCCATCAAAAGAAATATTTATCTCTGAATAGCACTTGCCTTTGACTCTTTCTTATAATTTTCATCTATTTACTGAAATTCCCCATTTGTTCATGCATTTTGCCCCCTTTTTTTCACTAGTTAGTTTGAAGTCCTTATCTGATAGTTCCAACATCGGGCTCATCTCTGACTCCATTTCTGTTGACTACTTTGTCTCTTGACAATGGGATTTTTGTTTCTGTGTCTCATGGTTTTCTAATGAATGCTGGACATTATGTGTAAAACAGTACTATTTTCTGGTAAGCAGTGTCCACACCTGATGATGAACACACCTCTTCTTCTGACAGGTTGTTAATGTTGGGGGTTATCAATCTAGTTAGGAGTGGAGCTGGGCTGGGGCTTTGTACATCACAGACTTCAAATTCATTTAGCAGGAAGATGCTGTTTCCTTATGCTTAGCATGGGGGCTCGTGTGCCAGAGAGTTTCTCTCAGTGTTCCTGCTTCCCCCTGTGCTTTCTTTTTTTTTTTAAAAGATTTTATTTATTCATGAGAGACAGAGGAGAGAGAGAGAGAGAAGCAGAGGGAGAAGCAGGCTCCCAAGGAGCAGGAAGACGGATGTGGGACTCGATCCCAGGACCCCGGGATCATGACCTGAGCCGAAGGCAGACGCTTAAACATCTGAGCCACCCAGGCCCCCCCCCCGCCCCCCCGTGCTTTCAATTGCCCCTGCATTCTTATGCCACAGAGGGGCTCTCTCTCTCCACACTCAGTGTTAGGCTGGGTTTGTGATAGAGATTTTCTGTGTCCTAGTCCAGTCTCAGTCTTAGGGAGGTTCTGTGTGCCTGGGCCTTGGGAGGTGGTTCTTCTTCACTCTCCTCTCTGTGGAAGCCAACTCAGCCTTTTATCTATGGTTTGTCTTGGACAAGAGTTTCCTGCTCCTTCCTCAGCAATACTGGATCTCAGCTTATCAGTGTAGGATCCAGGGCCTAAGAGAATTTCCTGCCTCCCCCTGAAAAGATATAGGTCTTTCCTTCTACACTTCCCCTATCCACAAGGGAGATTTGTCTGTGCCCTGGGGGCCAAAGTGTTTGCTACCCCTTATCCAGTGGCTTATGGCTTTTGCTTCATAGGATAGAAGAGTCTGGATGAAAAAGGGTCTGGGAGGTTTTATGCCCAATTCCTAGCAGCTGCCAATTACCTCCTTTATGTCTGCAACATTTGGGGTTCTCTATGATCTCCTGCCCTGCCCCTAATCATTCATCTGATTACCACTGAGCTTGTGGGAAAAACTTGGCAAGTGCAATCTCCCTTTGTGTCTGAGGCTCCAAACTGATATACTAGCCTACACATGACCTTTAGCAATTCGTTAAACTTTTTGTTGCATTATTTCTTACTCTGCCAGAGGTCTAAACTGTGTGGCCCATTTCTCCTTGGAGCTCAAGTTACTTGGTTGCCTTGCAACCTCAGCTGTCTGGTGTACTCAAGAAAATGTATGCTTTTGCAGATTGTCTGGCTTTTTTTTGTCATTGTGGGAGCAAAATTCTTTGCACTTTTTTTTTTACATCCCAAGCAGAAGTAGAAGTCACACCTACACTGAATTGCTATGCAGTTTGGAAAGTCTTAATAAGGTTGGCAAAGTGGGGGTATGAATTCTAGGTAGGCAGCACACAGTGTCCATTTTGGTACAAATATAATCAATAAATACAATTCTGGTAATAAGTTTTATAAAGGAAAAGTTTGACTTTGTTTAGGCAGTACATAGGTTAAGATAGACTAGGTAATGCTGAAGTTATAAATAACTGTAAGTTTTAGTGAGTTAACATGATAGAAGTTTGTTTTGCACTCAAGCTACATACCCATTGGAGATTGTCAAGGTAGTGCAGGGGTTTGAGGCTTTGTTCACTGTAGGAACTCAAGAGTTCTGGACTGATTAAAGCTTCATCTTGATACAGGCTTCCATGTTAACTGCAATACTCAAAAGGGACTGTGATGAACACATTTTGAATTTCAAACATGTCACTTTCAACGGCCAAAGCAAATTTGTTGGCCACAACTAACTTTACAGAAGGTGGAGAAGAGGGGCACCTGGGTGGTTCAAATGGTTGAGCGTCTGCCTTCGGCTCAGGTCATGATCTCCAGGTCCTGGGATGGAGTCCCAGCTCAGAGGGGAGTCTGCTTCTCCCTCCCCCTCCCGCTCTGCCTCTCCCCTTGCTTGTTCGTGTACACTCGCTCTCTCTCTCAAATGAATAAATTTTAAAAATCTTAAAAAAAAAAAAAAAAGAAGGTGGAGAAGAGCAGAACTTTCTGTCTGGGAAAAGTCCTAGAAATATTTGGTGAACAGTACTAATGAATACCATGGGGAGGTAGCCTTGCCTTGCCAACCAGCAGTAGAAAGACATGTGCAGTTAATGGGTGGCTGACTCAAGTTTAGCAGAATTAAATCTAAAGAAACCATGGATTAATTTTAAAGTAGAACCACTAGTAGATAGAAGTTTAGTTTCTATATATGGTTTCATTGTGATATGGAAATCTGCTTAATATTGACAAACTATTGGGGCGTCTGGGTGGCTCATTCGGTTAAGCGGCTGCCTTCGGCTCAGGTCGTGATCCCAGGGTCCTGGGATCGAGCCCCGCATCGGGGGGGGGGGGTCCCTGCTCAGCGGGGAGCCTGCTTCTCCCTCTCCCTCTGCCTGCCTCTCTGCCTACTTGTTCTCTCTCTCTCTCTCTCTGTCAAATAAATAAAATCTTAAAAAAATATATTGACAAACTATTAATTGGCAGAATAAGTTTGAAACCAGTGATGACCCCTGTAATTTCAAATCTAATAAGATTCAAAATCAAAGGCTTCAACTGCTCTGCAAATTTAGCTCACTTTCCCAACTTCTTTATTTTGGTTGTTGATACCATTATTCTGGCCAGCTTTCCAAACTAGAGACCATGGCACTTTTTTGGTGTAACTAATATGTTCTGCTTTACCAGCTTGCAGGTACAATTTGAGGTCATATGCCTTTTGCTATTAAAATTAAAGGTCTTAATGCTTCTGTCCTGCTTATTTAGAGGTCTTTCTTCCTCTCTAGAGTCCTTTTCCTCAGATAATTCCCATGATTTCAAGAATGCTTGTCTTGTGTAAGGGGGTCAGTCCTAATTACTACATTCACTTCTTTTTTTTTTTTAAAGCTTTTATTTATTTATTTGAAAGAGAGAGAATGAGAGGGGGCGCCTGGGTGGCTCAGTTGGTTAAGCGACTGCCTTCGGCTCAGGTCATGATCCTGGAGTCCCGGGATCGAGTCCCACATCGGGCTCCCTGCTCAGCAGGGAGTCTGCTTCTCCCTCTGACCCTCTTCCCTCTCATGCTCTCTATCTCCCATTCTCTGTCTCTCAAGTAAATAAATAAAATCTTTAAAAAAAAAAAAAAAAAAGAGAGAGAATGAGAGATGGAGAGCACGAGAGGGAAGAGGGTCAGAAGGAGAAGCAGACTCCCTGCTGAGCAGGGAGCCCGATGCGGGACTCGATCCCGGGACTCCAGGATCATGACCTGAGCCGAAGGCAGTTGCTTAACCGACTGAACCACCCAGGCGCCCCACTACATTCACTTCTAGGATAGAACATTAGGAACTTTACTCAGACCCTTGGGAAATGTCATTGTCTTCAGATATTGTTTCAGTCCTAGTCATATAAGTGACGAATGTATTAGTTTCTTATTGCTTCTATGATAAGTTATCACCAACTTGATGGCTTAAACCATACAAATTTATTATCTTACGGTTCTGTAAGTCAGAAGTTTGCCATGGGTCTCACTGGGTTAAAATCAGAAGTATCGGCAGGGCTGTGTCCGTTTCTGGATTGTTCCAGGGAAGAAGCCATTTCCTTGCCTTTTCCAGTTTCTAGAGGCCTCCCACATTTCCTGGCTCCTAGGCCCCTCTCTCCATCTTCCAATCAGCCATGGGGCAAATATCTCACTTTGCTTCCATCCTCACGGCTGGGAAAAGTTTTCAGCTGTAAAGAATCATTTAATTAAATTGGGCCCACCTGGATAACGCAGACTAATCTCTCCATCTAAAGGTCCTTAATTATATCTGCAAAGTTCTTTTGCCAGGTAAAGTAACGTACTCACAGGTACAAGGGAGTAGGATGTGGACATCTTTGAGGGGCCATTATTTTGCCTGCTACAGTGAGCATCCCTATTGAGGCCACATGACGTGGATGGTCTGGCTGCCCCACTGCAGTCACTTTCCTCAGTGCTGCAGTGATAGGATGTCAGTAACTGGAATGGTTTCCAGTTTCAGCCGCATTCATCTCTTGACTTTTGTGTTCCTACTCATGATTCAACAGAAAGTCCCTATCGCTCCTAGGCCCAAGGCTCATCCCCATGCCCAGTGACATGGAAAACTCATACTCTTGCATTGCATTTTCTTTTGTGACAGGTAAACAACATGATATTGCCTCGTTATTCAAAATACTTCAGTGCCTTCCCATTGTACTTGTTACAGTACCAAATAGGCCCTACCTAATCTAGCCTCTGTATACTGATCATCCTGGTTTCTCCCTCGCTTATGGAACTACAAATACATCAAGTTTCTTTTCGCTTCTCAAATGCATCAAGCTTGTTCCTGTCACATGCTCCTCACACATGCTATTCTCTCTCTTTAGGATGCTCTTGTTCACACACTTCATCTGGCCAACTCGGGTCTCAGTTTATACGTCACTTCTTCAGCGACACTTTCCCTGTGTTATCTATCTAAATTACGTCCCTACTGTTATTCTTTTCCATAGCACCTTATTTTCTTTTATTATAATTAATGTTTATTTATTTATTTAGTGTATTTTCAGTTTCCTTCAAAGGACTCCGAGTTATATGACAGCAGGAATCACATATCACTCTATCCAATAAGATTATAAACTCTTTAAGAGACTGTCTAATTAAAGTTTGATCTTCCACAGCCTAGCAGGCAAGTGTCTTGGACACCATTGTAGGTGTTCCATAAATATTTATTCAGTAAATCTTGGACTACTAATCTAGACTCCACTTTCTTTCTCTCCTAATTTACATAGCATAATATTCTAAAACAGTGCTTCCATCATCTTAATCCCCTGTTGAAAAACTTATCCACTATTACTTATTTTATCCAATCCAACTTTATTATTTCTCCTCCCAAGTAAAGTGTGTAGAATTTTATAATCCTCACAACTCAGTACTTATCTACTCTCTCAAATGATTTCTAATCGTTTCATATGTGGGAATGTAATTTGATTAAAACTGCCCTCAAGAAGTCTACATGTTCTATTTTGGCTTCCTCTTTTCTTGGAAGTAACCATCATTCAAAATGTGAAATAAAAAGCTGATTCATTATTTTCTATGTGTAGAAGCACTATACTTGTTTGGTCCAGTCTCTCTGCTGATCTTATATGGTATTTTGTGAAAGGTGGAGTTCAGGGATTGACTTTCAAAGATGGGAGTGGATTGGGTTGACATCAGCTATGAAAGCATAATTATTGTGGTGGAGAGACTGTTTACAATTGGCTGATTTTCAGAGATGTGTTCACAAGAGTAAGGCTTTTGCTGTTTGGCTAACTTTAAAAAGTGGGAAGCTGTCACTGACAGGCTGGTTTTTTAGAGGCTTGTTCACAAGGCTGAGTTACCACTATTGATCTATGAATTGAGTTTAAAATTACTTCTGTTCATTAGTCTTTACCATAGCTGTATAATAATCTTTTCCTAAAAATATGGGACTTTGAATATTTTGTTCAAGAAATATTTATTTTAATTGATGAACCCATTCAACTTAGGGGGAGTTGTATCATTCTTTTTTTGCTCTCCAAGGTACCTCTCATTTTCATTCTAACCAAGCAGGTATGATCAGGTTGAGTAGTCATATGTAAAATTGATATGAAATGTCCTTTTTTGGGCAACCAAATGATATTGTAAGGGACAGGTTAGACATTTCTTTCAGCTTCACAACTCATTACTGATAATGTCATGTTAATTTTTAGGATTGCCATTACATTTGGAAGAATCTCAAATAAGATTATGTGTGACTTAAAAGAGTTCAGAGCATATCAAGTTTCCTTAAACTGATAATACTCTAACTTTTATTGTGGATATCCTTCTTCAATTCTAACAGAAAATAACTTCCTTTTATTAGCTAAGCATTGACAAGCACTAAATCTTTCATTAAAATTTTACACATTTGGGGGCACCTGGCTGGCTCAGTTGGTAGAGCATGTGACTCTTGATCCCCGGGGTTGTGAGTTCAAGAGCCCCATGCTGAGAGATTACTTAATTTTTTTTTTTTTTTTTTACACTTCCAGTAAATAGAAGGATATCCCACAGTTTAGCTTCAGGCTCGCTAAATTTCAACTTTGTGTCTGCTCCACTATACATATATTTTTGATGATAGAACGTAAGACACATTCAAATGGTTATAAAATGTCTGGCCCTGCACCTTTGTTTTACAATGATGGGTGGGTTGGCACAATGGGTGGTAGGAGTATTCTTGGATGCCATTCCTACACTGGGATAGCTGGCAATATTTTAACTATGTGTAGAAGAGACTGTTACAAAAATATACCCCACTAAACTCAAACCAAATGTATTCTAACTCAACTTCCTTCAGCTAAATTTTAAAAAAATGCCTGCTAGCCCCTCCTACACCACTAGACAAGGGGAAGTGTGACAGGGGAGAAATCAGTGAGGAACCAGTTTGCTGTCAAAAGATTGTAGTTAAATTTTTTGTGAACTGTATGAATATACTGCTGGGGCCCCTTCCAGGGCCTTCGAAAAAGCTAGTGCAAATGAAGTCCCCTGAAGATGAAGCCTCTTAGCTTTGCATTAAATTTGCGTCAGGGTCTGGGGCCATTTTATCTATAGGGTGGATTGTCAATTTTCAGTCAGCTCATATAGGGCCAGTGGATTACAGTTCCATTTGAGGCAGAGATTTGCCTTTTGTGTCAAAGGGTTTTCTGCCATTTGTTTAGATTAGAGGTTCTCAAATTCTTTGGTCTTATGTCCATTTCACTCCTAAAAAGTATTGAGGACTCCAAAAAGCTTTTATGTGGATCGTATCTGTCAATATTAATGGTATTAGGAGTTAAAACAAACATAAAATATTTATTAATTCATTTAAAATAAAAAACAAAAAATCTGTTACATGTTAACATAAATAACATTTTTAATGAAATAGAACTATTATTTCAAAGCAAAAAGGATTTAGAGAGAGGAGTGGCACTATTTTACATTTCTGAAAATCTCTATAATGTCTGGCTTAACAGAATTCTCACATCTGCTTCAGCATTCAATCTGTTGCAATATCACCAAACATGTAGTCTCTGGAAAAGCCCAGTCTTAGTATGAAATAATTTTGATCTTGTGGACCCCCGACTACACTTTGACGACCGCTAAGTTAGACATCTTTATATCTACTTTCTGGATGCCTAGAGCTTCTAAGTACCAGCTCTCTATTTCTGTATCCATATAATCAACTTCACCTCCTAGGTAAGAGTCAAATGTTAATTATTGCTATGCTTTTTGGCATACAAGGAAAACTTTAGAAACAATTTTTGATGAATCCCAAGTTCTTAGAGAAGTCATTCTTTTCTTAGAGAAGTCATTCTTCCCTTTTACTGACAAGGGTAAAAGTATCTCCCTCATTGTCTGCTCCCCGATAGCAAGGCTTTGTTTTTTTTTGTTTCGTTTTTTTTAATTAAAGATTTTATTTATTTATTTGACAGAGAGAGACACAGCGAGAGAGGGAACACAAGCAGGGGAGTGGGAGAGGGAGAAGCAGGCTTCCCGCTGAGCAGGGAGCCCGATGTGGGGCTCGATCCCAGGACCCTGGGACCATGACGTGAGCCGAAGGCAGAAGCTTAACGACTGAGCCACCCAGGCGCCCCAAGGCTTTTTGTTTGTTGTTTTAGGAATATAATGGCCAAGGCAAACCTTAGACTAAGACCAAACACAACATTGGGCGTCTCATATGGTGTAACAAGAGCATGTGATATTTACCATGTCCTTTCTGCGTGCGAGGCATGTACTAAGTGCTTCACATACATTATCTCATTTAATTCTCCCAGTATTCCTATGAGGAACCTACCATCATTCCCATTTTACAGATGAGGAAACGGAGATAAACAGAGGTTAATGCCCTGCGTTTTACAGGGCTGAGCCAGGAACTAAATTAAAAAAAAATCTGTCTCCTTAGTGCGTATACTTTATCTACTAATAAAGTAAGTATAAAAGTGGCAGAGTGAGATTCATATAAAATAACAGTGGAGGTGAAAAAGGGAGGTTAGTAAGGCAAAAATCCTCCGGGTCACGACAGCTGAGATACCAAGGATGCACTGTATTATTTTCCACCCGAGGCTTCTTTTCTGCTTCATTCTCTACGCTCCCATGCTCCTCTTCTCATACATCATTGCTGGTGGTTTCGAGGCCCAGGCCTGAAGCCGATGTTGAAATTAACGCGTTTAAACAACCTGATGAAAAGGAGCGAGGCAAATCTGAAGGAAGGAAGGTGACGGCGGCGTGGCGAGAACCCTGCGCAGGCGCATCACATGCCAGGCCGGCCTGCCCGCCCCACTTCTCCGCCTAGGACTCCGGGGCTGGAGGGGATTACGGGTGTGGGCCGCGAGTGAGGCCTGGGGGGAGGCGCGGGCTCGCGCCTGCGCAGTCCCTAAGGGCGCTGGTGTGATCAAGCTCACGTAGCGAGGGCTGCAGTCGCCTCCTCCCTAGCGCTGCCGTCGCAGCCTAGAGGTTATAAAAGGGCTAACTGGCTCCCTCTGCTGCCCAGTCGCGCCGCCAGCGGGCTGAGGAAAGGGAGCAGGTATCCGGCCCGAGAGCTGGCTACAGGGGACTGAAGAACGCGCCGCCCCTCGCGCCCCACTTCCCAGGTGAGACGCTCCCCCGACTCGGGAGGCTGTGGCTCAGGCCCTAGGACCGCTGTGGCCCTTCCGGGACAGCTGTGGTGGTCCGCTCCCTGCCCGCTGTGGTGGGATGGCTTGGGGGCGGAGGGTTCTCCAGATGACCACAGCAACCTGAATACCTTCTTTTCTGGAGACTCGGCCTCGCGCCCCCTGGCTGCCCCAGAGGCTCTTCTGCCCTTCTCCGTGCCCCCCTTCTCCCGCCTCCTGCCTGGTCGGCGCCCCCGACCGTTGGGGCTGCGGCAGCCTCTGTCCCCGCCCTGGGGACCAGGACTTTCTTGAATATTCCTTCCTTCCCGGGGAGGGCTCACCCTGTTGTTTTTTCGGAGCTGCTCTCGTACCTGGTCCTCCCTACAAAAGCTGGGGGGAACGCGAGGGCCGGGCGTGGGTTTTTGGCCTCCGCCGCGGCAGATGGGTAGCATGTGGCGGAGTGGAGAGCGGATTTTAAAAGCTTAGGGCAGGAGCCGAAGCACTTGAGGCATTTCTACCCTTTCGAAAAGTCGTCGGGTCTGGGAAGCGGACCTAGTCAGAGAAGTTCGGGCTCGACTCATCTGTTGCGCGCAGCGGTGCTGCTGGAGCAGCTAGACGCTGCCCCGGGCGCCGAGTTTCGGGCTGCTGGGTTGAGCAAGGCGGCTGTCAGATCACCCAGTCGTCGGGGAAGCTACTCTTCCTTCCCTCTTCCACGAATTTTTTTAAAGCCACATGAGCTTCCCCCACCATCCCCTTTCTCTTTCTCTCAGCAGAGAGTGTCCTGCTTTTTAAAACTCCGCATCAGTAAATCGAGTTTCGTGGTTGTGTGAGAACTTTGAGTTGGATTTCACGAATGCCTCCCCTCCCAAGGGGGAGGAGGAATGGTACCATTTCTCCTATTTCTAGGAGACTGTATCTCCTGAATAATCGAATGTATTAAGTAGAGTTTATTTTTTTTGACACTGACATGCGTTCCGGAGAGTGAAGACTCTTGGAATTTTGCGCCGTTTGCTTTAAGAAAGGGATGAAGCAGCAGCTAGCTCTCCTTTTAGGAATTGATCTGAAAGGCCCCAGAGACTTGCCAATTTGAACTTAACTGTTTCTGGTTTCTCGGAGAGCTGTGACTTTCCCTTGGAATGCACTCCGAAGGGATGAAACAGCCACTACGTGAGTGGGGGAGGGGAAAAGACGTGGCAGCAGTGTTCTTTCATCAGGTTTTTGCTCCTTTTTAAAAAAAGTTTCTAGGAAGAAACTTATTTCCCCTTTTAGGTTTAGATGTGTGAATAGCTTTATGAATGAGGCTATCTTTCTCTAAGATAATCAGATGAAATAGTAGGAACATTGCAGTTGAATTTAAAACATTGTGAAGGGATTTTTCTGATTGAGTTTCTATGGAGAAAATGGATACCTTAAGCAGGAAATATTCAAGAAGCTGAAAGTGAACAACTTATAATGTGTGTTGCCTTCATTTGAAATTTAAATAGACATTACGTGTGTTTTTTCTTTCATTTTGGCTTTTAGCCTGTGAATATAATTTCAGAATCTTAAATAAGAATCTCAGATTTTACCTTTTTCTTTCTGTGGGAAGCATAGGTTTTATCACTTACCTTTAAAAGCCATGTCAGTTTGATTTTGAAACATTATGCCTTGAATCCTGTTAGTATTTTAGATAGCTGATGGCAAATGCTTCTTATAGATTTAACATAGACTAACTAGGAAAAGGACTATGTTGTCTCTTTTTTTTAGATGGATAATGCTGTTTCCTTTGACATCTTAAAATGAGTTTTATTTTGAAGTACTTAAAGCCATGACTTTGGTAAGCGGATAATTATATTGGTCATTTTGTGCCTTGGTAACTAAGGTAGTAACAGATAAAAGAAATATATACAATTTTTAATTACTGTAGAAAAATTTAGTGCAAAAGACTTTTGAAAAAAGAAAGCTTTATACCACCTAGGTGGTCTAGGTTTGCAGGTGAACCTTGGCTTTCTCATAAGGAGATTAATTAACCTTTTCTAATGCTGCAGAGTGGGTTGTATTGACAAGCAATATCTTTCATAAGGCTATTAAGTTCACACTCCTGCTTTTATTCCAGGGATGCAGCAGGAGTTACTCCAGGGACCCAGTGGTAAAGCTGTGAGCCTTCATTTCTGTGGAAGGAATGCCTTCTTTTATTTAGCAGTTAATTATCAACTGGGGTATAATTACTGCTCTTAGAATTGATATACTTTGAGGTCATGAAATCCATTGAGAATCTAATAGAAAGTATGGATCCTGGGTCAGAAAATGGAAGTGCACACATCTCCATGGAGTATTATGTGCCATTTACAGATACTCCCCTCCCCCAACCTTGCACATCTGTAAACTGATATAAGAATAAAAAATAAAAGATATATGAAGTTAATCTTTAAGTATATCTAGGTATCTTGAGGCAGTATTTCTTGAATATTTCTGAAAATGGAACTGAGCTGTAAGTCTGACTAGATTTGAGTACATAGATGACAGTAATAAACTTTAGCTGAAATGGTTTTACCAAAAGTTAATAGGTTGGTGGGAGAATTGTTGGATTGCTAAATTGTCTAAGCAATCATACGTGATATTGCCCATCTCCCCCCCCCCCCCCCACTTCCCTTCCCCTCATATGTTGTAATATGTCTTTGGTTCTACTCTGAAAGTGGAAAATGCTTGAATGTAAACAAAAATAAATTGCTTAGGCCCTTGGCATGAAACTGTTACTCTTCACACAGTGAGAACTTGAATCTTACAATTAAATAAATGGTGTGTTTGTACCATATACGACTATGTAAGAGACAAGCCAAATAAAGTGCGTATGTATATTTGTGAAACTAGTTAAAGCTTCATTCGTGTTTCTACCCCATGCAGTTTATTTGTATAAATTGAAGCTTTGGTTTTCCTCTGGCCAAATATTGTGCCTTAATAAAAACTAGAAGTTCAAAAGACTTCATTAAGATTACTCCAGCAATTTTTGAACTTGATGTAATGAGAAATATTCCTTTTCTTAATGTTGCTTTGGATGATCAGTATGACTATTAGTATATTTGGTTGGACTTTGGCAAAAATACAGTATAGGAGTTATGCTTCTTACATAGTGTCATCTGTGAATGGATACTGTCTTGGACTCTTTTCCTCTTCCTGCTTAGTGTTTCATTTAAATATGTCCATGTTTTGGGGCGCCTGGGTGGCTCAGTTGGTTAAGTGACTGCCTTCGGCTCAGGTCATGATCCTGGAGTCCCGGGATCGAGTCCCATATCGGGCTCCCTGCTCAGCGGGGAGTCTGCTTCTCCCTCTGACCCTCTTCCCTCTTGTGCTCTCTCATTCTCTCTCTCTCAAATAAATAAATAAAATCTTAAAAATAATAAGTCCATGTTTTGGTGGTTTACATATTTTTCATTTAAATAGTAATATTGTAAGATGTTAATATACTCAGCCTTTCTCTCTTGTTAGGCATTTGAGCTGTTTATCCACGATAAGTAGTGCAAAGAGAAGGCTGTAATTTAGCAGTTTCTTATATCCACCTGTATAGCTATAGTAAACTTTAACCAGTTTTCTTTTTTTTTTTCGGGGAGGGGAAGAAACAAATGACAATAAAACCTTTTATCAGTAATTTTTCCTTCCCCCCTGAATGAATTTTCTAGGGGCATTGGACTGGGCTCTAAAAAGATTTTTTAATCTACCTGGTAATAACTAAAGCACTTTATATTTTTTAATGTGTTGTTTCATATATTATGTAATTTGATCCTTAA
This sequence comes from Zalophus californianus, assembly GCF_009762305.2. Taxonomy (NCBI): domain Eukaryota; kingdom Metazoa; phylum Chordata; class Mammalia; order Carnivora; family Otariidae; genus Zalophus; species Zalophus californianus. The sequence continues at coordinate 33,913,467 of NC_045609.1, read as the reverse complement.
AATAATTTTGTAAGGTAGTTTTATATCATCCTCATTTTATACATGAAGAAGATGAGGCTCAGTGAAGTCAAGTAATTTGCCCAAGAATATAGTAACTGTCAGAACTAGGACTTGGACCCAGGTTGTTTTCTGATTCACATTTCATAGTACTTCATTCTTGAAAATTGATCAGATTGAGTCTGAGGAAATGGAACAGGGAAAAAAAAACAATCTAATAGCATATTATCAACGTTTTATAAATGTTTTCAACAACCAGGGCTGAAATAAAGTAGGGTCCCGGGTTAGTAGTAACTAACTTAATCATTCCACTAAGTTTCATTTTAAAATCATTTATAATGTGTCTCCTAGACTGTGGGAGAATCAAAAGAGTAATAAGAAATGTTCTCTAGGAGAAATGAGACTTGCAAGCATGTTACTGACAATTTTACTTGATGTTAAATCTGAGTAACTGCTGAATGGAAACCCATACCTAGATTCACATTTTCTGCAACCATGAATTCATCTCTCCTTATTCTAGTATATGTGACTTTATTTCATATATCTTTTCCTGAACTTGACAACTTTGAGGATCTGGCAATAGGAAAAAGAGGGAATTGAAAGCTAGAGTGAGAAGAGGGAGACTAGGGTTAAGAAAAATGGAATTTTTCCCAAAATTTATATAAATTCCTGGGCAGGGAGCTGCCTAGTGTCCATTAGGGGATATGAGGTGCCCAAATAAAACATTTTTTTCTGTACATGAATATCCAACCATTCTAGATACTGTTGCTCTATTGAGTTGCCTTTATACCTTTGCCAAAACCAAACAGACCATTTTCTGTTTCTAGATTATCTATTTTGTTCCACTGTTCTACATGTTTCATTGAAAATTCTGTTTTTGGAATAGTTTACCATCACCTCATATTCCTTACTTAAGCTTTAACTCTACAATGTAAAAATCTAAATTTTACGTTTCACTTGTATCCTTAGGGTGGTGAAGACGGTAACGTTGTCTTATCAGACCTTCCTGTGTAAATAAAAAATAGATGAAATTTGGAGCAAAAGGGATTGATGGTGTTATTGTGTCAGGTAGTAGAGCTGGGGAGTTAAACATTTGGATTTTCTCAATTTGTCTCCTCACTTCAGTGCTACTTTGGCTTTGTTTTTTGTTTTTTTTTAGCTTGTTTACTTACAGAAATAAAAATGTTCTATTAAATGTTTATTAAAGAAAATGCAGAAGTTGAGTGAAGATAATTGTGATCCCATCTCTTAGTTGTTAACTTTTTTTTTGAGTTCTTTTAGTTACTGCGTAAAGTTTTAAAGTGTGTGTGTGTTTACAAAAGCTTTAAACTTTAGAAATTAGACTTTAAAACTTCTCACATATATATTTACCACTCTCCAAATTAGAAAACAAACCTAGTTTTAAGAGTTTGACTCTGTAGGGCGCCTGGGTGACTCAGTTGGTCAGCTGACTGCCTTTGGCTCAGGTCATGATCCTGGAGTCCTGCATCGGGCTCCCTCCTCAGCTGGGAGTCTACTTCTCCCTCTGACCCTACCCCCTCTCGTGCACTTTCTCTCTCACTCTCTCTCAAATAAATAAATAAAATCTTTAAAAAAAGAAGAGTTTGAATCTCTAATGCTGCTTTTTATATTACTGCTGGTTTTTTAGTGCCCTAACCAATATTAATTGACATTTATGTTATTAGATACCCACAGTTTCATTAATATAACAACTAGTTTATACAGTCAAGAGAAGACACTGCAAGGTCTTTCTTAAAATGAGAAATATATAGACTTAATATTTGGAAATACTAGCATTTACAAGCAACAAATAAAGCATATATAATTTAATGGTTACTTTTCCCTTTTCCCTTCCGCTGCCTCCATCCACTTACTTCTACTCAAATTCTTAAATTATGAATCTGCATCTGTCTGCTAGTAGACTAGGCTACTTGTTCCTTCTCACTGTCTTTGCCCAGGATTGAGGTTTCCTGGGCTTCCCACCATTCTCCAAGTCTTTTCTTTTTCCTATGTCCCTGGAGACAACCTTGGCAACAAATCCGTCTAAAGTTCTTGCCCCACATCCAAAAGTAACGTTTCTTAAGTGTCTTCTATGTGCCAACTATCCTCCTAGGCACTTCCATCTAAATTACTAGTTTTTTTTTGTTTTGTTTTGTTTTTTGCTGGTAGTCAAATTGACCTAATATTTTGATGCCTTTTTTGCTTATTCGGCTTCTTGTTAAGGGGATCACCAAATAAAAGTAGATGTTATTGATTAATCTTACTAATTGGGGGGCTTTTAATATCACTTCTGGTGGGGCACCTGGGTGGCTCAGTCGTTAAACATCTGCCTTCGGCTCAGGTCATGATCCCAGGGTCCTGGGCTTGAGCCCCACGTCGGGCTCCCTGCTCCGCGGGAAGCCCGCTTCTCCCTCTCCCACCCCCCCTGCTTGTGTTCCCTCTCTCGCTGTGTCTCTCTCTGTGTCAAAAAATAAATAAAATCTGTCAAAAAAATACCACTTCTGGTAAATTTTTTATATTCTGTATGCTGGACATAAGAATCCTGACCTTTTCCCCCCACATTGGGAAATATGTGCATTTCTAACTAAAGTGTTTGAAATAGTTGAGAGATACATTATACAGTTTAAAATACATAGTTTAAGAGTCGGTGAAGAATAGCACCCTTTAATAATATAAGATTCATTTCTTTCTCAAACCTTCTCCATCAGCCTACATTTATTTGTAAAATGTTTCTGGTTTAAGGGAACTTGACTTTTCTAGTTGAAACAAACTTTATTTTTTTTAAAGATTTTTATTTATTTGAGAGAAGGAGCACAAGCAGGGGGAAGGGGGAGAGGGAGAAGCAGACTCCCCGCTGAGCAGGGAGCCTGACGCGGGACTCGATCCCAGGACCCTGAGATCATGACCCGAGCCGAATACAGACGCTTCACCGACTGAGCCACCCAGGCGCCCCCCCAAAACAAACTTTAAACATTGAGTTTAAGTTCAATTTTTTTAACTGATAAAAGTTTTTATTTCACTTTTGAATTTTTACACTTTTTCTGATTATTCCATGTAAAGTGGAAACTAGAACTGTTTAAAAGACATACACAAATCTAGTGCATCAATAACTGGGGATTTTCTTTTTTACTATGCTATTTTCACAACCACAGGTGTGCTTGCTAGGCAGTATAACCATCACAGGAATAAAAGTGAGGTAGAATACTGGTGAATTTAAACTTGCTTTAATTTTGAATCCAAATTCCAATTTAAATCTTTTTTAAAAAATGGATTAAAATATTTATTCTAAACTCTGTATCTCTGACATAGAAGTGGCACTTACTGGATTTCTAACAATTAAGCCAAAAAAATTACCTTATTTATTTTGCCTATAAAAATATTAACTGCAGGGTTAGACACAATTAATTAGGACTCTGCGTTAAACAGAAACCCAACTCATACTAACACACAGTGGAATTTATGTAAGTATTGTGGGGATAGGGAGTTGTCTTAACAATTGAGGTCAAGAATGTTATTAGACTTCAAGAATATCAGGAGCATCAGAATGTTTTCTTCTGTCTCTTGTTTATCTTCCTCTCTGTATATTTTCACTTTTTATTCTCTCCAGATAAACTTCATTTACTTTTTGACAAATATGTCAAAACTTGGTCCATTACTTCTCCTGAGCTTTATATAATTCAGGCAAATATAATTTAATAGTGCCTGCCCTTTTTGCCTCAATTTTATTTTCAAAATTTCCAGGAAAGAACTTTGGTTATTTGGTGAGGGAAGAAGTATCACGCTGTATAACATGACTGATGAAACTATGAGGATTAATTAAAGGTAGATTGGGACAGTAAAAAAGGTAGAAGGGGGCAGTTTCCAGAAGAAAGAGAGTAGGGTGGTAGAGACACCATATAGGCAAAAATAGGTGTGTGTTTTTGAAATGATATTATATTCAGGTTCTTTCTGACAAGGAAAAGTTTGAATTTTCTAAGAATCTCCAAAAGACAGACTTTATAGTACTTCAGTTAAGGCTGATACCTTGATTTAGAGCTTCTTTCCCACCAAATTTCAAAATGCTGTTCAGTTGGAATTATACCAATGACTGGGTTCACTGCTCAAGTACAGAAGCTCAAGTATACTGTGGGAAGGCTAGCATGGATTTCTGAGTTTTTGATAGAAAAGTTGGTGGTAGCCATTAAAGCACTTGTCTGTCAGATTATATGTATTAGAGATGTAGCTTACTCTCTTTGGGAGCATAAGTATGACTGGAATCCATGGTGTTAAGTTAAAACAAATGGCAATTTGCCAGAGGAATTAGAGGGAAGAACAGAAATATAACTAGTTCTATTAGTAAGTTCTCTTAGTTGTCTTAGAAAATCCATCCTGCTTTTATGTAGGAGACATGCCAACTCTTGATATACACCACATTGTTATAGCCTGAATTAGAAGCCTGGATTTGTGCTGGTCTTTTGCATTCACTATAAAAACTGTCAAAAAAAAAAAAAAAAAGCCTAACACTGATGTCAGGAAGACCAACAGTTGAATGTGGGATTTGTATGAGGTTAAATATATTTAAGCTGGAGCCCTCTAAAAGAAGATTTGGAACAGTTGTGGAAGGTATGGAGGGACTGCTAGAAGGAGACCTGTGGAAAATTTTTATTGTCAGAGAAAGGTTAGATTAGAATATCAAGCATTCTTTAGTTGGCCTTATTAATTTTTAATGATTTATCTGGGAAAGACCCAGATTTTTAAAATGTTGCAATTTTTTTCTTGGAAGAAAAATGTTAGACTGAAAGGCTAAAAGAATTATTTGCCAGATACCCTGTTCCTGGGCAATTCATTAAATAACTTGTACATACAATTCAGTAAATCCTGATAACTCAAAGTTGTAAATATTTACAATGTAGTAGAACTGGTTTAAAATCTGTTCCCAGGTTTGACTGACCTGTGAGTGTGTGGGATTGGACTTTCCTGGGAGAAGAACTGTAGGAAAGTTTTGGATAAATATTACATTTTTCTATTTATTTTTATTTGTTTTCCAGAAAGATTTCTTCCATACTCTTTTTTCCTTATAGTTTCTAAAATATGATATTCATGCATATTAAGCATGTGTAATGTATATGTATGTTATAAAAATTAGATAATAAGCACTCATGAACCTACCATCTAACCAAGAACCAAAATACTATCAGTAATTTATCTGTAGTATTTCCATACTAAATTTGATGCTAGTATAAATTTATCTTTGTATCTTTGACTCCCCTTTGGCTTGCTTTCTTATTTTTTTTTGAGTCCAGTCTTTTTAGGGAGCTGAGATTTACCTTCCTTGCATCCTCTTTAACCCATTTACATTCTATTTCAGGCGTGTTTTAGGATTTAGAACAGGAGACATTTGTATCTTACTATTTAAAAATTTTTTTTTAATTTATTTCTAAGTAACCTCTACACCCATTGTGGAGTTCAGACTTACAACTTTGAGATCAAGAGTCTCATGTTCTACCAACTGAGCCAGCCAGGCGCCCCTCTATCTTACTATTTTTGATAAAACTCCAGTGTCTTTTAGGATGCTTGACTCTTAGATGCTTATAATGATTTGCTTTGAAAGCTGCTGAGTGAAGATGGAAATAAATGGAAGTGAGACATCAGAAGTAAAGAAACCATTGTCTTAAAAACCTGTGATTGATAAAGATATGCTTGCTTATAAACAACTATCTAGTATTAAGAGATTGGAGGAGGGGTGCCTGAGTGGCTCAGATGGTTGAGAATCTGAGTCTTGATCTCAGCTCAGGTCTTGATCTCACAGACGTGAGTTTGAGCCCCATGTTGGGGTCCATGCTGGGCATGGGGCCTACTTTAAAAAAAAAAGAGAAGGGCGCCTGGGTGGCTCAGTTGGTTAGGCAACTGCCTTCGGCTCAGGTCATGATCCTGGAGTCCCGGGATCGAGTCCCACATCGGGCTCCCTGCTCAGCAGGGACTCTGCTTCTCCCTCTGACCCTCTTCCCTCTCGTGCTATCTCTCATTCTCTCTCTCTCAAATAAATAAATAAAAAAAAGAGAAATTAGAGGCACTATTCACTAGAATAATTAGAAGTTCAATTACATTTTTCAAAAAATAAATTGAAGTAAAATTTTACTATTTTATTTTATTTTTATTTTTTTATTTTTCTTCAATTCTGAGCTCAGATCAAGTGTAGAAACCTTCATAACTGTAAAGGTCAGTAGGAAAACCTTTTCATCATTGCTCAGAACTCATTAGTCTCATACACATCTCCTCCCCCCCATCTCATTTATCAAGTCCTCAGTTATACACAGTTACACAATCACCTTTACACACACACACACACACACAAACACACACACACACACACACACACACACCCTCTCCAGACATAATACTTTATTGTTCTAAGTTACTTTGGCTTCTCAGAACTAGAGAGATCATGTATCAGGTAGACTGGAAGGTCTTTTGATGCTCAGATTTGGCTATTTCATCATTGATCAAATTTTACTCTGTTAAAGGTAGAAAGCACCTTTTGTTTGATTTTAAGGGATGTTTGTATCTGGTGGTTTTCAAAGTGTGATCCCCAGATGAGCAGGAGCAGCATCACCATCACCTAAGAACTTGTGTAAATTATCTACATGCCTCAGACCTTTAGGTGATTCTTATATAGCTATAAGTTTGAGAACCACTGCTATATAGGGCTATCTCCATTTGATTGGCATAGTAGTTTGGAGTAATGCTATGTGGGTCTGAACTTTATATTGCAAATGATAGAAATCCAACTTGATGTAGTTTAAAATTTCTTAAAAAGGGAATTTAGAGGCTCCCTTTACTGGGTTGGAAGATTATTGGGGTAGCTCACAGATTCAAAGCAATAATTGGAAGAATCAGGACTATGGAGCTTGGAATTGTCTGTCTCTGGAAGACTTTGTTGTGTTTTTAGATTGGGCTCCTATGTGTCCTTGACAAGTGGGAAAGATCATCACAGGCAGCTCCAAATTCATATCCTATGAGCTAAGCAACTCCAGAAGGAGCTGCTTTATATTTCACAAACCCACCCCTCAAATGTTATGTCAGTGACTGGCTTAGCCCACATCCTATGTCTGTCTGTAAGAGGAAGGATAATAGAAAAGTGTGCTACTCTGACAATGTAGTTCATGGCTGGATATTTGGGTTGCTTTCATATAAAATTTGGAGGCTTATATAGTTAGAATGTAGAACAGCTGCCAATGTGGATAGTATTTGTTAGCTACTTTTTTGTATTAGAGAGTAGTTAACCATTTCATTAAAAGCTTAGGGTGACATACATAATATGGGAGTTGATGTTTTATTGTTATTGTAGGTTTATGATTTTGTATAGAGTTAATTTTTTGTCACTATAAAAGTAAATATACTCTAGGACATCTGGAAAATACAAAGAAATAGAAAAAAATTACCTAATGTTCTGCTGTCCAGAAACAACTGCATTTTGGTGAATTTCCACTGTGTATTTTCAGGCATAGTTAGTTATATCATATTATGATGTTAATTTTTTTTGTTTTGATCCATATTTATTTATGACTTTCTGTCAGAGTAGTGGAAACTTACTCTAATTCAATACAGATTCCACCAGGTTGTATGATGTTAATTTATTTTGAGACTTAATTTTTAAAAGCAATTTTAAGTTCACAGCAAAATTGAGAGGATGGTACAGAGATTTCCCATATACTCCCTGCCCCCACACATGGATAGACTCAACATCCCCCACCAGAGTGATACATTTGTTATAAGTGCTTGAATCTACATTGACACATTATGATTACCCAAAGTCCATACATAGTTTACATTACCCATTCACTCTTGGTGTTGTATAATCTGTGGATTTGGACAAATGTATGTCCAAAAATAAATGATGTATTTATCATTATGATATCTTACAGAGTATTTTCACTGCCCTAAATATCTTCTGTGCTCCATCTCTTCATCCTCCCACCTCCCAACCACAGATCTTTTTACCGTCTTTGTAGTTCCAGAATGTCTTTGTTGGAATCATACAGTACATAGCCTTTTCAGATTGGCTTTTTTTTTTTTACTTAGAAATATGCATTTAAGATTCTTCCCTGTCTTTTCATGGCTTGATAGCTCATTTCCTTTTAGCATTGAATAATATTCCATTGTCTGGATGTACCAGTTTGTTTATCCATTTACCTACTGAAGGACATTTTGGTTGCTTCCAAATTTGGGCCATTATGAAGAAACCTAGAAATATCCATGTGCAGGTTTTTGTGTGGACATAAGTTTTCAACTTTTTTGGGTGAATACAAAGGAGAACAGTTGCCAGATTGTATGGTAAGAGTGTGTCTGATTTTTTAAGAAACTGCCAAACCATCTTCCGAGATGGCTTTACCATTTTGCACTCTCACCAGCAATGAATGTGATTTTCTTAATTTTTAAATTTCGTGTTTTCATTTAAATTCACAAGTTAAAGGATATACTCATTTTAAGTTCCTTGACATTTATAGCACCATCATTAGATATTTTTAATTGTGAATATGTTAAATTTAATTATTCATTTGAAGGACAAAAAATGGGTCTTTGATAACTGAGTGAACTTTTTAAACTATTTTTAGTTCTTTTGTGACTTTTTGCATTTTTTTTTTCAGATTTTATTTATTTGAGAGAGAGCGAGAGAGGTCACAGAGGGAGAGGCAGAGGGAGAAGCAGGCTCCCCACTGAGCAGGGAGCCTGATGCAGGGCTCGATCCCAGGACCCTGGGATCATGACCTGAGCCGAAGGCAGATGCTTAACCAACTGAGCCACCCAGGCACCCCTGCATTCTTTTTTTTTAAAAGATTTTATTCATTTGAGAGAGAGAGTGAGCGAGAGAGAGAGCACAAGCAGGGGGAGAGGCAGAGGGAGAGAGAGAGAAGCAGACTCCCCACTGAGCTGGGAGTCTGATGTGGGGCTCGATCCCAGGATCTTGGGATCATGACCTGAGCTGAAGGCAGATGCGTAACCGACAGAGCCACCCAGGTGCCCCGACTTTCTGCATTCTTTATCGACTTTACTATTAATATCTTAGTGTTTTTCTTATTGATTTATATGAGCTCCTTAAATGAGCTCCATTTTCTTTAGTTTCCTAATTTATAGTTTATAGGGTTTCGTTTTTTTTTTTTTTGGTTTTGTTTTGTTTTTGTTTTTGATAGAGCAGGGAGAGGGGGAGAGAATCTCAAGCAGGCTCCATGCTCAGCACAGAGCCTGACATGGGGCTCAATCTCAGGACCCTGAGATCATGATCTGAGCCAAAAATCAAGAGTCAGGCACTTAACCAACTGAGCCACCCAGGCGTCCTGTTTATGGGGTCTTTAAAAAACACATATAAGCCTAGATTATTTTGTGTATTTAAATTCCTTCTGGCTTTTGATAGGTTTTATCTTTTTTAAAGTTTAGAGATTCTTTTCTCCTTTTAGAGATCTAGAAACTTTTCTTTTTGTTACTTTTTGTTGGTTATAGCTCTTTCATCCATCTCGAATTTATTTTGGAGCATGATGTAAGGTAAAGGTATATTTATTCTTCATTTGATTAATGCCTTGACTTTCTATGTAAGTTCTATCATTGTTAAAATGCAGTTTTCAAACTTTAGTGATTTCTGTAGGCTAATGGTTCTTGATTCATTGAGGGATTTAAGGACATTGAAAGTTGACAAAAACTTGAGTTACAAAATAATATTTTAGCTATGAAAAAATAACCTCTTACCTGACAAATCTAAACTTTCTTATCAGAGTTTAACATTTAAACAGCATTTCTGATTAGCCTTTTGTTAGTATGGCAAAAGCATTTGTATTTTCTGGAAATAACATTTAATCATGAAGAAAATTATGGCAGAAATCTGTATAAACAGTGAGAAGATTCTAGACTTTTCAGACAGCCCAGGATTTTGAAAAAGGCTTGTGCTTTGGCTGGAGCCCAGGAGAGGAAGTGTCTGCATCTGCTGCATTCTAGAAGCCTTCCCAAAGAGTTACTGTAAAGCAGCCAAGAGAGCAGTGTATTTCACTACTGTGTGGTTCTGGAAGTATCTGGAAGCTTGTGGCAAACTTGAGGGAGAAGAATGTCGGTTTCTGTGGTGATCTATTTTTTATTGAGATTCAAGAAGGGGAAAGGGTTTTTGTTTTTTGTTTTTGTTTTTGTTTGTTTGTTTTGGTGGAGTATGGAGCTTTCCAATGTGGACTTGAACCTGTTGGGTTAAGTGAAGTCACTTGGAAAGAGTCAGAAGTGCCTGCTCAAAGAGGGATAGGGAGACAAGAAGATGAACCAATGGGAGCCTGTTACTGGGCAAGAGGTACTATAATAGTAACTTACTCTTCTGTAAGGTAGTAAGGAGGACTTAAAAATCCATGTATGTGATGGTGAAGGAGGAGGAAGAGAGTGTTATCAGGACATTTGGGAAAGAAGGGTAAAATCTTTCTGATGGTCAGTTGATATTTGCACCTGCAGAGAAGAATTTGTTCTAGAAAAGTCAGTGCTACCAGGGACAAAGAAAAAAGACAGAAGGGCTTTGCTGCGAACTTAGAAAAAAAATCCATAGCAGTGTACTAGGCTAAGAATTTTTACAAAGAACATAGTAGTTAGAAAAACCTCAACACTAGGTCGTTTGAGAGAAATTACTAGCCTAAATCGACAGGGCTATTTATTCTTTTTGGATTCTGTACAACTTTTTAAAAAATAACAGCTTTATTGAGATATAATTCCTGTACCATACAGTTCACGCATTTAATGGTCATGATTCAGTGGTTTTCAGTACTGTTACTGTGTTCTTCAACCATCAGTCACCACAGTCAATTTTAGGATGTTTTCATCACCCCAAAAATCTATAACTTTTTTTTGAGTAGGTTCCATGCCCAGCGTGGAGCCCAACACAGGTCTTGAACTCATGACCCTGAGGTCAGATCTGAGTTGAGATCAAAAGTCAAACGCTTAACCAACTGAGCCACCCAGATTCCCTGAAATGTACAACTTTTATAATTGAACTTATTTTAAAATTGAAAGCCATGTAGGGAAAACATGGAACAAGTTAGGAATTTAAAGGATAAATCGGTGGCACTGAAAACTATTTTTTCCCTTTAAAACATATTCTAACATTTCAGAATGAATTTTGGTAATATTTAAATTAGGTTACTTTATTTTTTATATATTTTTTTAAGATTTTATTTATTATTTATTTGACAGAGAGAGACACAGTGAGAGAAGGAACACAAGCAGGAGGAGTGGGAGAGGGAGAAGCAGGCTTCCTGCCGAGCAGGGAGCCCGATGCGGGGCTCGATCTCAGAACCCTGGGATCATGACCTGAGCCTAAGGCAGACGCTTAACCGACTGAGCCACCCAGGCACCCCCAAATTAAGTTACTTTAATGAAGTAGTATATTTTTATGGGAAATTCATAGTTTAGATGTAGATAACAGAAAACTTATTTTTCAGGCTATATGGAAGAGTTACTATCTAATCACTCTAATTATAGTAGTAACTAAGGAGAAAACAAACTTGGGTTGAATTTTTAAGCATAAATTATCAGGTGGTAACAAACCTTTATATTTTTCTTTAACATGAAATATAAAGTGAGTATTTATATGAAAAATAAGATAGTAGGTCTTATTAATTAAATTATTAAATCAACGTATAAGAATTAACAGTCTATGGGCAACCTTCGTGTCTGACTTACATTTTGTTTATAGGAAAAATCGGTTAGGAACTTTTGCTACCCTACTTTTTGTTGTTGTTATAATGGCCATATTTCTCTTGTAGGTGTGTGAACCTGAAAAATTAAGTCCTCCAAGATGATCTGGTGTATTTTAATTGTAGGGACTCTACTTCCCCAGTCTTTGGCCCATCCAGGCTTTTTTACTTCAATTGGTAAGTCTTACTATTTTTTGGTTTGTATTGATCTTGCATTTAAAATTTTCCATTTTTTTAGTGTTTTTTTTTTTTTAAGATTTTATTTATTTATTTGACAGAGAGAGATATAGCGAGAGAAGGAACACAAGCACGGGGAGTGGGAGAGGGAGAAGCAGGCTTCCTGCCGAGCAGGGAGCCCGATGTGGGGCTTGATCCCAGGACTCTGGGACCATGACCTGAGCTGAAGGCAGGCGCTTAATAACTGAGCTACCCAGGCGCCCTTAGTGGTTTTTTTTTTTTTTTAAGATTTTATTTATTTGACAGAGAGAGAAAATTGAATAAGTAAGGGGAGTGGCAAGGGAGAGGGAGATGAGCAAAGGAGAGGGAGAAGCAGGCTCCCTCTTCAGCAGGGAGCCCGATGCGGCTCAATCCCAGGACCCTGGTATCATGATCTGAGCTGAAGGCAGATGCTTAACAGACTGAGCCACCTAGGCACCCCATTTTTTAGTGTTTTTATTTATTTATTTAATTAATTTTATTTTTTTAAAGATTTTATTTATTTGAGAGAGAGAGAGAGAATGAGAGACAGAGAGCGCAAGAGGGAAGAGGGTCAGAGGGAGAAGCAGACCCCCCACTGAGCAGGGAGCCGGATGTGGGACTCGATCCCGGGACTCCAGGATCATGACCTGAGCCGAAGGCAGTCGCTTAACCGACTGAGCCACCCAGGCGCCCTTTTTTAGTGTTTTTAAATCAGTAAAAACAAATACAATATATTCCCAGAGACTGAAGCATTGATTTGGTTCCTTCCCCTCTACAACTCTCTTTTTAAAATTTAATTAAAAATTTTTTTTCTGATTACAAAAGCAGCACATTTTCAGGTTAGAACTTAAGAAAATTTAGAAAAGCATACCAAGAAAATTCTTTGTTAATGAGTCTACTCAGCAAATAATTTAATAGTCTTTTTTAATGCACAGATATAAATAATACATTGCACATTATTTCATAACCTGCTTTTTTCATTTAAGAATCTACCATGAACACAAGTTGTTTTTTTCTATGGCATAATTTAAAAAAATCTTTGAAAGTATTACTAAAATAGCATATGGTTAAAGAAGAAACAAACAAAAATACATAGAATGTAAGACTTCCACATGTCCTCTTTCCCCCAGAAATACTTTTCATGTTTGATATGTATCCTTTTATATTTTCCTATATGCACACTTCATCTGCCTTAAATGAGATGTTTTCCTTCATGCTGTTAACCAGTTTTACCCTTGTGTGATAGTAGTGCTAACTAAAACACAAGTATTATATTTATGACATCGAATTTTAGGATATAAAATGATGAGTCTTATCGCATTATATATAACTAAACATGGATGATTTGAATTTCATTTTTGAAGTGTATCTTTTGTTAGTGTGGTTTTAGTTTATTGAATACAAAATTAATTCTAATTAGTCTCAAGAACAAAAAAAGATGAGAGCAGAGGTAGGGAAGAAGAAAAAGTAGTGTTGTTTTGTAATTTAAAAATAAATTTTTAGATCAGTTTGCCAGTATGGTCCAATTTGCAAAATGAAGTAGCTTGAAAATTAGAACTGGAACACAGTTGGCTTTGTTTATCTAGTTAAAAAAGAAAAAAGAAGAAAGATGTTTTCTCCAACATATCTGTGTCTAATACCAGTTAAATCTTCTCAAAGAATGAAGCATTCTTGGTTATTTTTAAATTATTCTAAAATACTTGTGTTGACCAATGTAGATATTTGATAACCTTCCCTTCTCCTTCTAGGTCAGATGACTGATTTGATCCATACTGAGAAAGATCTGGTGACTTCTCTGAAAGACTATATTAAGGCAGAAGAGGATAAATTAGAACAAATAAAAAAGTAAGCAAAGTGTTCTACTTACTATGATTCTGACTCCACCTGGATGTTTTCGTTCTAGAGCTAAAACATTCTTTGAGTGGAAATGGAAACCACCTGTCTTAAAAGTTGGCTGAAATGGCTAAAATAGGAGCACAGAAAACAAGAGTTAGGCCTGGGCCAAGAGTTTAGGTAAAGGAACATTGATTGAGATAAGGATATAAATGGGTATGGGTCTTGACTGACAATTTCCAAAAATGGTTGTTAATATCTTCTGTCTTCCTCTAACCTTCCTAATCAAGTCATCTTCTAGAGCAGTTTTCCAGTTCTGTTTATCCTTCACTCCTGTGGTTCCATTCTAGAGATTACAGTGATAAGTATTGTTAAATTATTAATTGATACAGTTTTTCCTTACCTGCTAATTTATTTATTTATTTATTTATTTAAGATTTTATTTATTTATTTGAGAGAGAGAGAATGAGAGATAGAGAGCACGGGAGGGAAGAGGGCCAGAGGGAGAAGCAGACTCCCTGCTGAGCAGGGAGCCCGATGTGGGACTCGATCCCGGGACTGCAGGATCATGACCTGAGCCGAAGGCAGTTGCTTAACCAACTGAGCCACCCAGGCGCCCTGCTAATTTATTTTTAACTGACTCAGGCTCAGAGTTAATCCTGATGTGAGAATTCCTGCCTTTTGTTTAGTGAATAGCTGAATATTCAGGGTTTTTTTGTTTGTTTTAAAATATAGTTTTTAGGTACCGAATGTAAAATTTTGGTATAAGTTTGATTTAAATGAACATGTACCTGAATTTCGATTGGGCTAATTTGTACATTATAATAATCAATTATTTGGCTCTAAGGACCTGTGGGGAGATGAATTTTTAGACCCTTAGTAGAGGTATCCAATCACACCTTTTCTAAGATAGGTTCCATTTACTGTAACCATTTGAGAGAAACAAAACTAAAAGAAAAGGACTTGTTATATTTTTATTTTACCAAGCTAGATTTTACCCATAACAGTCTTGCTTTTTAAAAAAAAAATTAATTTTTTTTTTTAAAGATTTTATTTATTTGACAGAGACACAGCGAGAGAGGGAACACAAGCAGGGTGAGTGGGAGAGGGAGAAGCAGGCTTCTGGCAGAGCAGGGAGCCCGATGCAGGGCTTGATCCCGGGACCCTGGGATCATGACCTGAGCCGAAGGCAGACGCTTAACAACTGAGCCACTCAGGCGCTCCTAAAAAAAAGCCATAATTTTTAAAAAAGAGTTTTTGAATATAGTTTTTACTCAAAAACCTCTAATCTAGTCTTTTTTCTTTTTCTGAGTGCTTTATTAAATTGTATTCTTCCTTAAGTGTATGTGTGCTCCATTTATGTGTCTTATGTGTATAGATGGGCAGAGAAGTTAGATCGACTAACCAGCACAGCGACAAAAGATCCAGAAGGCTTTGTTGGGCACCCCGTAAATGCATTCAAATTAATGAAACGTCTGAACACTGAATGGAGTGAGTTGGAGAATCTGGTCCTTAAGGATATGTCAGATGGTAAGACTAAGGAGCCAAAAAAAATAAGACAATACTGCTGCCACGTTTGGAAATGCCAATACTAATAAATTCATTTCCCAGAACATCAAGTGTTCAGTGTTGTAATAACTAAATTGTTGCAGGGGTGTGTTTGGTTTGACTGGAGTTAGTCTAGATCCTGAATTCCTCGATTTAAAAAAAAAACTGGAAACAAAAATAGCTTTAGTGTAAAAAAAGAAAAAAAGTAATTTCTGTTGTTGGTGACTAGCATTGGTACTTTTTGCTTTGAAATTTATAAAAGTGAATCAATTATTTGGCATATAGCTTCATTTCTGAGAGTGATCCTTTCCATTTTAGGATTACCTTCAGATTTCAAAAATTTATGGATAAATCTCTATCTTCTCATCAATTGTTAATGTATTGGGAATGGTACTATAAGGAAAAGTGTTAGCTGTGTTCTACGTAGTATTTTGAATCTTAGACTTCTTTTACTTAGACCGTAAATTTAAAAACTAAGACTGCAAACAGTAACAATGAAGGTCTTTCTAATTAAAACAAAATTGTATTTGGAGAATTGAGGTGTTTTAGATATTTTAGTAACAGACACAGAATACTAAGTCTGGAGTCTAAGAACTAGAGGGAATATGCTTAGATACAATATTTGTTCAGTGACTGAAGGTGGAATGAAAAAAAGCAAGAAAGGGAGAGAATTGAGTTAACTATGTAAATGAAAATACTCCAAGGCTGCTTATGAGTGTTTCTGGGCAGTAAACTATTATGCATAGGACAGGAAGCCTTGAGAAAAATCAAGGCAAGCACTTGTGAAAACTTCACTGTGAGAGGGAAATACCAGTGATTATTTGCTCTCTTATACAGCACCATGAGAACATTTTTAAAGTCCTGTGTGTGTGTGCACACACACACACATAAACATTTATTTATTAACTTAATTTAAAAAAATTCTCGAGTAATGATCTTTATGACCTAAATTCTTTTATAAGGTAAACCTTGAGACTTTGACGTTTTAATCTGTGGTAGTCATCCCATAGTGCTATAATACATGTATTTTTCCTCTTCTTTATTGAATTATATTTAAGCAACTTCTTGGATTTTATTTGGGGTCATAAAAAAATCTGTAAAACTTGTAAAATTCCTTGTGGACATTGTGACTAAGAGTTGGTCTTAAAACTAAAGAATATGCTTGATATGAACTTTAGCCCTCTCCTAGCTACTTGTTCATTTGTACATTTTCATTAACATAAAAATGCCTGGCCTTTTGCTGAGCAAAATACAGTTGATTTTAAGTAAATAAGAGGGGAGGGAAGTTTCATACCTAACTTTTATTTGCAAATGATGAACCTTATATGATTAAAATTTTAAATAACTTTTTGTTTTTGTTTTTTTGGTTCCTTAAGGAGTATTTAGCATCTGTTCTTAGGGGTTATATAATTTATCAGTAATTAGTTTGTTAGTTTGGTTTTTGCTATATTTTATATAAAACTTTTTAAAATTAAGATTAGATTTTATATAGAGCAAATCTTGATCACTATATTCAGTAATTTAACAGATCTAAATATATTTTAATAAATGAGCTCACTTGATAATCTTAAATATATAATTAATCTCTTTCCACCTCAAAGGATTCCATCAAACTTTATATATTTACATACTTATATAATGTGTGACACATGGAAGAAGAAAATAGAACTTTCTTTAAGCGCATATATTTTATTTACCATCTGTTACCTTAAAGTATAATTGGTTGCCAGTGGATGTCATTTTCAAATCTATAAATCCATTCATTTTTCAAGCTTAGTGGAGGCTATATTGTGTAACTAGAAACTCAGTTATCATGTTGATCTTTACCTAATATGATATGATTTATGCAGTGACTTCAGATTACTTAAGTGACATTAGGATTTGGGAAGTTTGCGTAGATTAGAGGCATTTCAAGTCTTAGTGTATTTAGTTTTTTTCTTGTAGAAATAAATGTAGAACTTTCATGGTATGGTAGAAAATTATAATAAAATCAATTGAAAAATCCTTATAAACACTGTATATTGCAAATTGGAAGTCTGTGAGGTTCTAGAGTCTTTCTTTTTCTTTCTTTTTTTTTTTCTTTTCTTTTTTTTTAAATTTCAAGGCTTTATCTCTAACCTAACCATTCAGAGACAGTACTTCCCTAATGATGAAGATCAGGTTGGGGCAGCGAAAGCTCTGTTGCGTCTCCAGGACACCTACAATTTGGATACAGACACCATCTCAAAGGGTAATCTCCCAGGTAAGAATTCTTGTAGTATATAAAACATTTATTACCTAGTTTTATTCAGTTCATTAGAACGTTAATCTAAAAGAAAACTTTTGTATTTTAGGACTTTTAACATTAGTTTATTTCATAGTCTTTGAGGACAAAACAACACTCTCTTTCCCTAGGACTTAATAGTTGTGGATAAGTTTATAGCTTGTTACTGTGAAAGCTTAATATTATAGGGACTTAATTTTAGGCATTTTTTTTTTAAAGATTTTATTTATTTATTTGACAGATAGAGAGCACAAGTAGGCAGAGTGGCAGGCAGAGGGAGAGGGAGAAGCAGGCTCTCCGCTGAGCAGGGAGCCAGACATGGGGCTTGATCCCAGGACCCCAGGATCATGACTTGAGCCAAGGGTAGCCGCTTAACCGACTGAGCCACCCAGGTGCCCCAATTTTAGGCATTTTTAACCTGGAAAAAGAAACAATCAATTTTCCTCTTTTTTTTTTTTTTTTTTTAGAACATCCAATGTTTGTATGTAAAGTTATAAAGGAATTGATAATCAAAGTTTATATGTTCAATAATTTAAAAACCAAGACATATTGGGTGTACACAGATTTTTAAAGTGTTCTGTAATATGGAACATCCTGCTTTATGACCTATTTTTGGCAAAACCTTTTATTTAGGTTGTAGCAGTTTTCATGATAATTTGCTTTAAAAATCTTTTACTGTACAAAAAGTATATAACAAAATTTACCATCTTAATCACTTTTAAATGTGTGGTTTAGTGGCACCAAGTACATTCACACTGTTATGCACCCATCACCAGCATCCATCCCCGTAACTCTTCTCATCTTGTAAAACTAAAACTGTACCCATTAAACAGTAACTCCCCATCCCCTACTTTCCCCAGCCCCATCATTTTGCTTTGTGTCTATGATTTTGACTATTCTAAGTACCTCATATAAGTGGAATCATACAGTATTTGTTATTTTGTGATGAGTTTATTTCACTTAGCATAATGCTCTCAGGGGTCATCCACATTGTAGAAAATGTCAGAATTTCCTTACTTTTTAAGGCTGAATAGTAATGTGTCATGTATGTGTGTGTGTGTGTGTGTATTGCTTATCCTTTCATCCATCAATATTTTGCTTATCCTTTCATCCAACAGGACACTTGAGTTGGTTCCATGTGTTAGCTAGTGTGAACAGTGCTGTGTGAACAGGGTTGTGCAAATATCTCTTCAAGACCCTGCCTCCCATTCTTTAGGTATATACACAGAAGTGTAATTGCTGAATCATATGGTAATTCTATTTTTAGATTTTTGGGGAACTGCTATACTATTTTCCATAGTAGATACACTATTTTACATTCCCACCAACAGTGCAGAAGGGTTCCAAATTCTCCACCTCCTCTCCAATACTTGTTATTGTCTCCTTTTTTTTTTAAAGATTTATTTATTTATTTGCGAGGGGGAGAGAGTGAGGGAGCACAAGAAGGGGGAGGGTCAGACGGAGAAGCAGGCTCCCCACTGAGCAGGGGGCGTGATGTGGGACTCTATCCTGGGGCTCTGGGATCATGACCTGAGCTGAAGGTAGTTGCTTAACCAGTTGAGCTACCCAGGCACCCTGTTTCCTTTTTTGATAGTAGCCATCCTAATGGGTGTGGGGTGGTATCTCATTGTAGCTTTGCATTTCCCTCAGTATCTGATGTTGAGCATCTTTTCATGTGCTTAGCTGCTATCCGTATTTCTTTTTTGGAGAAATGTTTATTGAAGTCTTTTGTCCACTTTAATTAGTTTTTTTTGTTGTTGTTTTAGGAGTTGTCTACATATGCTGGATATTAATCCCTTATGAGATACATGATTTGCAAATATTTTCTCCCATTCTGTGGGTTGCCTTTTTACTCTATTGATAATGTCTTTGATGCACGAAATTTTAAATTTTTCATGAGGTCCAATTTATTTTTTCTTTTTTGCCTGTGCATTTAGGGTCAAATACAATAAATTGTTGCCTCCTCCAACGTCGTGAAGCTTTTCTCCTATGTTTTCTTCCTATGAGTTTTATTGTTTCAGGTCCTTTATCCATTTTGAGATAATTTTTACAGATAGTGTTAGGTTAAGGGTCCAACTTCATTTTTTTTTTGCATGTGGATATCCAGTTTTTCCAGCACTGTTTGTTGAAAAGACTGTTGTCTCCCCATTGACTGGTCTTTGCACCCTTGTCAAAAAGTATGACCATATATGTGAGGGTTTATTTCTGGGCCCTTTATTCTATTCCATTGATCTTTATGTCATATTAATACCACACTGTTCTGATGACTGTAGCTTTTTTTTTTTTTTTAAGATTTTATTTATTAGGGAGCATGAGCAGGGGGGAGGGGCAGAGGGAGAGACAGACTCTCTGCTGAGCAGAAAGGCGGAAGCAGGACTTCATACCAGGACCCTGAGAGCATGACCTGAGCCAAAGGCAGAGGAAGGCAGGCACTTAATGGGCTGAGCCACCCAGGCGCCCCTGATGATTGTAGCTTTGTAGTAAGTTTTGAAATCTAGAAGTTTGAGTTCTCCAGTTTTATTCTTTTTCAAGATTGTTTTGACTATCCCTTGAGATTACATATGAATTTTAGGATAGGTTTTTCTATTTCTGCAAAGAATGACATTGGGATTTTGATAGGGATTGTATTGAATCTGTAGATCAGTTTGGGTAGTATTGCTATTTTAATAGTATTAAGTTTTCCAATCCATGAACATGGGATGTGTTTCCATTTTTTTATGTCTTCTTTTATTTCACCAGTGTTTTGTGGTTTTCATTGTTTAAGTCTTTCACCTCCTTGGTTAAGTTAATTCCTAAGTATTTTATTCTTAGAATTGTTTTAGTGGGGATGCCTGGGTGGCTTAGTTAGTTAAAATGTCTGCCTTAGGCTTAGGTCATGATCCCAGGGTCCTGGGATCAAGCCCTAGATCGGGCTCCCTGCTCAGTGGGGAGTCAGCTTCTCCTTCTGCCCCTCCCCTCCTGTTCTCTCTCTGTCTCTCTTTCTCTCAAATAAGTAAATAAAATCTTCAAAAAAAAATTGTTTTAGTAGTTTTCAGATTATTCATTGTTAGTATATAATGATGCAACTGAGTTTTGTGTGTTGACTGCTGCTACTTTGCTGAATTTATTAGCTATAACAGTTTTTGTGTGTGTGTGTGTGTGTGTGTGTGTGTGTGTGTGTGTAGTCTTTAGGGCTTTCTGCACAGAAGATGATAATATAATCTGCAAAGAGAGATCGTTTTACTTTTTTTCCAATTTGGCTGCCTTATATTACTTTTTCTTGCCTAATTGTTCTGGCTAGAGCTTCCATACTAAGTTGAGTAGAAGTAGTGAAAGTGGGCATCCTTTTGTTCTTGATCTTAAAGTCTTTCACCATTGCATATATTTGCTGTAGATTTTTCAAGTATATCTTTTTTATGTTTAGCTAGTTTCTTTTTACTCTTAGTTTGTTCAGTGTTTTTTATTGTGAAAAAGTGTTGAATTTTGTCAAATACATTTTCTGCATCAGTTGAGATGATCATGTGTTTTTTTCCCTTTATTCTGTTAATGTGGTGTATTACATTGATCAGTTTTCATATGTTGAGACATCCTTGCTTTCCAGGAATAAATTCCACTTGGTTATGGTGTATAATCCTTTTAATATGCTGCTGAATTCTGTTTGCCAGTACTTGAGGATTTTTCATCAATATTTGTAAGGGATATTGGTCTGTAGTTTTCTTGTAGAGTCTTTGGTTTTGGTGTAATGGTAATGCTGGCCTCGTAGAATGAAATAGGAAGCATTCCCTCCTCTACAGGTTTTTGTAAAAGTTTAAGAAGGATTGGTATTAGTTCTTTAAATGTTTGGTAGAATTCTCCAGTGAAGCCATCAGGTCCAGGGCTTTTCTTTGTCAGGAGACTTGATTACCGAATTAGTCTCCTTACTAGTTAGTTATAGGTCTATTCCGATTTTCTGTTTCTTTCTTAGTCTCGTAGGCTTTTTGTTCCTAGGAATTTGCCCATTTCATCTAGGTTATCCAGTTTGCTGGTGTACATTTTTCATACTACTCTCTTGTAATCCTTTGTATTTTTGTAGAATCAGTAGTAATATCCCTTCTTTCATTTTTGATTTTAGTAATTTGAATCTTCTCTTTTTTTCTTAGTCCATGTAGCTAAAGGATTATCAATTTTCTTGATCTTTTCTAGGACCAACTTTTGGGTTCATAAATTCTATTTTTTTATATTCTACTTAATTTACTTCTAATATTTCCTTTTTTCTGCTAGCTTTGGGTTTAGCTCTTGTTTTTCTAGTTTCTAAAGTTGTAAAGTTAGGTTGTTGACTTGAGATCCTTATAGCTTTTTTTTTTTTTTAAAGATTTTATTTATTTATTTGACAGAGAGAGACACAGCGAGAGAGGGAACACAAGCAGGGGGAGTGGGAGAGGGAGAAGGAGGCGCCCCACTGAGCAGGGAGCCCGATGCGGGGCCCGATCCCAGGACCCCAGGATCATGACCTGAGCCGAAGGCAGATGCTTAACGACTGAGCCACCCAGGCGCCCCTCCTTATAGCTTTTTAATGTAAGCTTTTACATTACATCCCTTTCCACTGCTTTCACTGTGTCCTATAAGTTTTGGTATTTTGTGTGTTTGTTTTCATTTGTTATAAAGTATTTTCTAATGTTCTCTGTGATTTCTTTTTTGTTCCATTGGTTGTTTAAGAGTGTGTTGTTTCATTTCCACAAATTTTAAAATTTGCTAGTTTTACTTGTGTTACTGATGCTTGACTTCACGCAATATTTTACTTCTGCTATCTCTCACTTTTTCTGTGAGTATATGGCTTACTGTCATTACTATCTCTTTGTCATTATTAGCTGGAGAAATATGTTACCTGATTTCCTCAGGAAGAATATACAGTGGGATGAGTTACTTGTTAGGATGTTTTCTTGCTCATTTCTCTTTATTTGGGGTGACTATCAAGTGGCAATGCTAAGCACGGTACAACAATATTAAATAAAATTTCCATTAAGTTGGTACATAATTCCATCATTTTCTGTTTCTACTAATATACATTATAACAGTTCTGATAAGATCATAACCTTATCTTTAAAAATTGGTTTCTGGTATGGAACATCAATTCATTTAATAGATATTGATTATATATATGTACCAACCATTCTGTTAGGTTCTAGAGATACAATAATGAATAAGACCAATACAGCTCTTGCCCTTAGAGTACTTATAGTCTTATGATATAGTATGATGAACACCTGGGTGAGGATAATTTAAGATACCATGAGAGCATGGTATCTTAATTCTGTACTTGATAAGAGGCATAACGTAAGACTTCCTGGAAGACACAACATTAAAAAAATTTGGGATATAATAGATAAGGAATTAACCAGGAAAATGTAGAAAAAAGTGGGCATGAGAAAAGTATTCCAGAGAGAATGTGTATAAAAGCTAGAGAGGAAAGAGTGTATTATTTCAGATATCTTAACAAGTAGTTTGTTCAAGAGGTGAGTGTATGAGCGGTGGGAATGGGGGTTTGGTTTTGTGAGTAGTGAGAGATGAGGCTAGATAGGTTAAGCAGAAGCCATCTTTTGAAGGGTATTGTAAGACATGTGGAGGAGTTTGAAATCCTCTGAGTGCAGTAAGGAACCATTGAAAATTTTAAATAGGGAAGTTATATGATTTTCATTTTAGGAGTATCATTCTGACTGCAGAATGGAGATTGGATTGAGATCTGGGGGTAGGGACAAAGCATTCAGGGAGGAGGTTGTTATAAAAATTTAAGAGATGATAGTGGTAGCTAGTAGGTATGGAGAGAAGTGGGTAGGTTATCAAGCTGCTTAGGAGGTGTAATGGTAGAATTTGATGTGGACTTGATATGAGTTTTTGGCTTGAACAGCTATATGGGTTCCATTCAGCAAAATTAACACAAAAGAAGCAGTTTTGTTGTGTATGGGGATAATAAATTTCATTTGGTTTACTATATTTCTTTTTGTTTAAAACTTTATTATCTTTCCATCAAAATGGCATTGAATATTATTTAACCCTGAATTTGCTGTGTTTAGTCTTGGAAATTCATTGGGTTCCCTGAACACTTTGCCTTTAATCTAGAAATCAGTTGGTAAGACTTTCATAGAGAATGGCTGAAAATAAGACACACTGAGAATATGTGCAATTGTCATAATTTTTAAAGATTTTATTCATTTATTTGTCAGAGAGATGGGGAGAGAGAGAGAGCACAGCAGGGGGAGCAGAGGCAGAGGGAGAAGCAGGCTCCCTGCTGAGCAAGGAGTGGGGTGTGGGACTCGATCCCAGGACCCTGGGACCATGACCTGAGCCGAAGGCAGATACTTAACTGACTGAGCCACCCAGGCATCCTTGTGTAATTATTTTTCATTAGGACAATATTTATCCTTTCTCAGGCACTTTTTCTCCCTTTATTGACTTTTCTTCCTCTTCAAGTCACTGTTTTGCATTCAGTTCTTACTGAATTTTCCTTTCATGCAAATTCCTTATAAATAGAGTCCCTCAAATTTTCGGGTGCCTGGGTGGCTCAGTTGGTTGGGCGACTGCCTTTGGCTCGGGTCGTGATCCTGGAGTCCCGGGATCGAGTCCCGCATCGGGCTCCCTGCTCGGCGGGGAGTCTGCTTTTCCCTCCGACCTTCCTCCTTCTCATGCTCTCTCTCTCTCTCTCAATAAATAAGTAAAAATCTTAAAAAAAAAAAAAGAGTCCCTCAAATTTTCTAAGCATATCATGTCCTTAAGCGGTCAAAATAACAATCATGGAACACTACATCAAAAACTAATGATGTAATCCATGGTGATTAATATAACATAATAAAATAAAATAAAAAAAAAACACTAAAGTGAAATAATACAGTTTTTATGCTTTTCTTGTTCTCTAAACCTTTTTCTGTTACAATAAAAACTCCCAAATGTGTTTGAAGGCCTCTTGTGCACCTTTCCTTCCTTTCTCAAGGTAATGACTATTCTGAACTGATTGTATTCATCTGTCTTTTTATACTTTACTACATATATTGTTGTGTTTTAAAATTTTAAATTATCTGTGTATCTTTCTGCAAACTTTTTCATTCAGTTTTTTGAGTAAATTCATCTAACTGCTGTATGGCATTATATGACAGAATTGATTTATTTATTCTTTTATGCATGGATAGGCATTTTGGTTATCTCCAATTTTTTGCTATGTCAAACAAGATTTCAGTAAACATCCTTGTTTTTTTTTTAATTTATTTTTAAAGATTTTATTTATTTATTTGACAGAGACACAGCAGAGAGAGGGAACACAAGCAGGGGGAGTGGGAGAGGGACAGGCAGCCCCATGACCTGAGCCGAAGGCAGACGCTTAACGACTCAGCCACCTAGGCACCCCAGTAAACATCCTTGTTGTGTATTCTTTTGCTCATGTAGTGTCATGCAAATGTTTCCTTAGGGTATAAGAAGTCAGGCTATATGTTTCTTCAGCTTTACCAAATGTGGCCAGATTGTTCTGCAGAGTGGATGCACGAATTTATACTGTTACCAGTAATGTATGAAGAGTTCCCTTCTTTTTTTTGAAGATTTTATATATAGAGAGAGAGTGTACAAGCAGGGGGAGTGTCAGGCAGAGGGAGAGGAGGAAGCAGGCTCCCTGTTGAACAGGGAGCCTGAAGTGGAGCTTGATCCCAGCACCCTGAGATCATGACCTGAGCTGAAGGCAGACCCTTAACTTACTGAGCCACTACAGTCTTTGTTTTAAAGTCTAGTTTATCCAATATAAGTATTGCTACCCCGGCTTTCTTTTGACATCCATTTACAAGATATCTCATTCTCCACCACATTCAAAGTAATTATCCATGACATGTATTTATTGCCATTTTATTACCTGTTTTGTCATTGTATCTGAAGATTTTCTCTGATCCTTTCTTTCTCTCTCATGGTTTTCTTTAGTGATATATTTGGATTTCTTTCTCTTTATTTTTTGCATATTAGTGGTTTCTGGTTACCATTAGGTTTGTATATAACCTCTTCTGCATATAGCAGTCTTATATTAAGTTGATGGTCATTTAAGTTCAAACCTCTTCTTTACTCCTCTCGTCCCCATGTTTTGGGTATATGGTGTCATGTTTTATATGCTTTTATTTTGTGAGTTCCTTAACTGATTTTTTTACAGGAAGATTGATTTTTACTGCTTTTGTGTTTCCTACCTTTATACTGTCCCTTTTAGTCTCCCCTTTTCACCCAGAGTCCCTTTAATATTTCTTGGAGGGCTGGTTTAGTGGTCATGAAAGCCTTTATTTTTTGTTTGGGAACTCTTTATCTCTCCTTCTATTCTGAATGATAGCCTTGCTGGATAGTCTTCTTGGCTGCACATTTTTCCCATTCAGCACTTTGAATATATCATGCCACTCCTTTTTTTTTTTTTAAGATTTTATTTATTTGGGAGAGAGAGCAAGCAAGAGGAAGAGAGAGTGAGAGTGAGAGCGAGCACACAAATGGGGAGAAGGGCAGAGGCAGAGGGAGAAGTAGACTCCCCGCGAAGCAAAGAGCCCAATGCAGGGCTCAATCCCAGGACCCTGGGATCATGACCTGAGCTGAAGACAGACACTTAACCTATTGAGCCACCCAGGCGCCCCATATCATGCCACTCCTTTCTGGTTTGGAAAATTCCTGCTGAAAAATCTGCTCATAGCCTTATGGGGTTTCCATTGTATGTAACGCTCTTCTTTGGTATTGCTGCTTTTAATCTTTTTTGTTTATCACTATATTTTGTCAGTTTAGTTACAGTATGTCTTGGTGTGGATCTGCTGTTGTTGATTTTGTTAAGCGTTCTCTGTACCGTCTGGATCTGGATATCTGTTTCCTTCCTCAGATTAGGGAAGTTTTCAGTTATTATTCTTCAAATAAATCCTCTGCCCCCTTTTCTCTCTCTTCTTCTGGGACTCCTATAATACGAATGTTATTACATTTGATGGAGTCACTGAGTTCCCTAAGTCAGTTTTCGTTTTGCAGGACATTTCTTTCTCTTTTGTTCAGCTTGATGACTTTCCATTACTCTGTCTTCTAGGTCATTAATTTGTTACTCTGTTTCTTCTAGCCTGCTGTTGATTGCATTAAGTGTGTTTCTCATTTCATTTATTGAGTCCTTTATCACTTATTCCTTATTGCTATGTTAGTGGCCTCATTGATGTCTTCCACTGTCTTCTCAAGTCCACTGAGTATCCTTATGATCATTGCATTAAATTCTCTATCAGGCATGTTACTCATATCTGTTTCACTTAGATCTCCAGTCATGACTTTGTCTTGTTCTTTCATTAGGGACAGATTCCTCTGTCTTCTCATTTGTCTGAGTCTCTGTGCTTGTTTTTGTGTGTTAGGAAAGTCAGTTACATCTCCTGTTCTTGGGGTAATGGCTTTATAAAGAAGAGGTTCTGTAGTGCCCTGCAGTTTTGTGTCTTCTGTGCTCCAGGTCCTGTTGTGTCTCCAATGTGTGCTGTATGCACTCAGCTGTTTTGTCCTGGCCACTTTATTCTTCAGGCCAGTCATATGCACAGGCTCTCTTTGCCTGTTGTGGGCAGTGTTTAGTCCCTGGCCTAATGTGGTGAGTTTTAACTAGGTGTGCTCTGGTCTGCTCATGAAATGAGACCTGTTGCTGCCAGCACTGGAACCGAGGCCTCGCAAAACTCCCAGGTTGGGAGATGTGGTGTTGGCAGGGGTTTGGGCTAATCTTCTGGAACTGGGGCAAGTGTGACTGAGAAGGGTCGTTCTTCCGGATTCTGGGGGTGGGGGTGGGGTGCAAGCAAGTAGCAAATACTGGCATTGAGCTGATTCCTGCAGGTGGCTCTGTGTTTATGCTGAGGGGCATGGGAGGAAAATGGTGTCTTGCTAGTTCTTTTGTATACAGAAGGGTCTTTCCAAGAATGCTGCTTCTCTGGGACATGCTTTGAGATGAGCAGCTAACCTCCTGACATTGTTCCCCAGGTGTTCTGCAGATTGCTGTTTCAATGCTGCATGTACACAGGCTGTTTGCCTTGCCTATTCTCCAAAAGCAGCCCTAATGTCCTCTGAGCTCTCCCAAAGTCAAGCACACTGACCTTTAAAACTCTATAGGCTTTTAGTCCTGCTGGTTGCAAGAACTCACTTAATTCAGGCCCGCTCACTTTCCAAGCCAGTTGTTACAGGGATTCCTTTTCCCCGCGTGCTCCCCTGTGTGCTAGTTTGTCTCCTCCCACCCAACTGCAGTGGCCATGATCCCTTTTTCTCCCAAACCACCTCTCTGCCTTGATGTGGCCTCTTCTCTACCTTTAGTTGTGGAGTTTGATCTGTCAGTCTTCAGATCGATTTTTGGGGTATTTAGGATGATTTGATAGTTATCTAGTTGTATTCATGGGACGAGGCAAGCCTAGGGTCCACCTACTCCACCACCATCTTTCCCTTCCTGCTTCTTAGAACTGTGTGTTCAAAGGGAAATGTCAGGTAAGTAGTATTTATTTTTTATTATCTAATTTTATTATTTTTTCACATATTTGTCGTTTTCTTTTTTGTTAGTGTCAAAAAGGGTATTATGTGATTTCCTTTATAAAGCATAAAAAGAGCCCTATGGGACATGACTTTCTCCTTCTTAATGTTGTTTATAAAATTTCTTATTATGGAAAATATCAAACAAAAAAATAAAGGTAGTGACATAATGAGCTTCCATGTATCCATTACCCAGCTTCAAAAGTTTTTAACACTTCACTATTCTTGTTTTCTACCCCCTGCTTTTAGTTATTGTTAATGGACTATTTTAAAAGCAAATCCTAGATTATGATGTCATTTTATCCATAGATAATTAAATATGCATATTTAACTGATCAGTCAGGTCTTTTTTTTTTAAATAACAATCACTTACTATTATCCAGCCTAACAAAGTGACAGTATTTCCTTTATATAATTTAATACCCAGTCAATACTCAGTTTCTCTAGTGATCTCAAAGGTATCTTTTTACAGTTGTACATTTTGGTTTTTATCTCTTAAATCTATTTTATTATCCTCTCTTCCCCTCTTCCCCCCCCCCATTCCATTGATTAAGTTGGAAAAACCTGGTTATATATCTTGTGGAATGTACATTTTGGAGTAGCCTGATTTTTTTCTTTTGTGTTAATTTCTTCCTGTAACTCCTGTGTTTCCTACAAACTGGTTAGA
The DNA here is from genome assembly GCF_009762305.2 of Zalophus californianus. Classification (NCBI taxonomy): domain Eukaryota; kingdom Metazoa; phylum Chordata; class Mammalia; order Carnivora; family Otariidae; genus Zalophus; species Zalophus californianus. The sequence continues at coordinate 33,884,789 of NC_045609.1, read as the reverse complement.
GCTTGAGTCTCAATTAGATTCAAGTTTTTTAATTAACTACATAGGTGGCGCTCTGAACTTTCTGTTGAATTGCATGACAAGACACCTAACATCTCATCACACTTTTTGTGTTAGTGATTGATGAGTAGTTTTCGGTGGTGGGAGACTGATAAGTCCACATGAAGTTTTCCATGAGTTTCATCTAATTGTTTTGGCAGACTTTGATGATCCTTGCCTAGAACTATTTCATTAGGGGTTGAAAAATGGTGATTTTTCTTATCCCATCATTCCTTCTACTTTAGCTGGAATTCTATCATTAAGAACTTTCTTTCAAGAACCATTTTGTTACCCTGAACTAGAGTTTATATATGAAGGGCAAGATAAATCCTTGATTGTTTTTCTTGTATCAATTTTCAGAGTAATGAGTTGATGTCATAATAACTTCTGGTAGTGACCAGTGATTTTTATCTGAAGTATCATTATAAACTCATGGATTTTTTATGTATTTTTATATTTCAATCCATTATTAATCATTTGATGCCCCGTTATCCTATTTGAGGCCAGTGGGATCCTCTTTAGATCGGCTAATTTGTCCTTTTGAAATGATCCTATTATTCTTTGCTATTAAGGAAATTTAAGTTTTGGCAGTTTTTTTCAAGCTTATCTTACGAATTTCTACCCCAAAGCAGGAAGAATCAGGCCTTGCTATAGTGAACCTTAATTCTTTTTAATGGGGAATGACATTTAAGGAGTGGAGTGTAGCTAGGTTCTAAGGATGTCTATTGCTATTAAGTTTGTCATTGATTCTAGGTGTTTTCATCGAACAGAGATAGGAAATATGTGAGTTTATGTTAATTCCAATTCAAGTGTAAGATTATAGGGTTTATATATTTATATCTCTCATGTTGAAACTCTTGCTTCCAATGACATTAAACATAATTAGATTTTTGTATTATCCTGTAATAGGCCTAAAATAATTTCAGAATAACAGTACTTACATTATTAACAATATTAAGGTTGTTGAATGCAGTTTGTTTCTTTGTACTTTTTGTCCTTAGAATATATGTTAGATTGGATATGATTGGTTAAAATATTGCTTGAAAAACACCTGAAGTAATTCATTTCTTTGGGGTGCTTATGCCCTCAATGTTGTATAGTTGGGTTTATTCATTCCAGTATTTTTTCTCCAGTTTTAAGGGATTGTCCTCTTTTTATTATTATTGTTTTTGTTTGTTTAGGAGTGAAATGGCTGGGTTGTATGGTAGGCATATATTTAGCTTTTAAGAAACTGCCTAATTGTACCATTTTACATTCCTTTCATCAGTATGATTTCTTCTACATTCTTTAAACACTTGGTATATTCAATCTTTTTATTTTTTCATTTTATTTTTTTTAAAGATTTTATTTATTTATTTGAGAGCTAGAATGAGATAGAGAGCATGAGAGGGGAGAGGGTCAGAGGGAGAAGCAGACTCCCTGCCAAGCAGGGAGTCCGATGTGGGACTCGATCCTGGGACTCCAGGATCATGACCTGAGCCGAAGGCAGTCGCTTAACCAACTGAGCCACCCAGGCGCCCTATTCAGTCTTTTTAATCTTAGCCAGTGTAATGGATACATGGTGGTATCTCATTGTTTAATTACATTGTTATATATATGTTACAACTGATGACTAATGATGTTGAACATCTTTCCCTGTGTTTATTGGCTAGTCATATCTATTCTTTAGTGAAGAGTCTAAGAATTCTCTGTATATTTTGGATATAAGTTCTTTATCAGATAAATGTGTTGTGAATATTTTTAACCAGTCTCTTGTTTTTTATTTTCATATTAGTGCCTTTCAGAGAGCAGAAGTTTTAAACTTTGATAAAGTTTAATTATCAATATTTTATTTTTTAGAGGTGGGGGAGGGGCAGAAGGAGAGAGGGAGAGGGAATCTTAAGCAGGCTTCACACTCAGTGCAGAGCCCAACATGGGGCTTGATCTCACAACCCTGAGATCATGACCTGAGCCGAAATCAAAAGTCAGACACTTAACTGACCGAGCCACTCAGGCAGCCCAATATTTTTTTCACTTATTGATAGTGTTGTTGGTGTCAAATATAAGAAATCTTTGTCTCCCCTCAGGTCTAAAATATTTTTCTTGTGTTTTTTTATCTAGAAGTTTGATAGTTTGAGATTTCACATTAAGATATAGGATACATTTTGACTTTGTATGTGGTAGGCAGTAAAGATTGATGTTTATTTTCTTTTAATATGAATTCTTAATTTGTTGAACAACATTTTTTTTAAATGTGTTTTTTTTTAAGATTTTATTTATTTATTTGAGAGAGAGAGAATGAGAGATAGAGAGCACGAGAGGGAAGAGGGGTCAGAGGGAGAAGCAGACTCCCCGCCGAGCAGGGAGCCCGATTCGGGACTCGATCCCGGGACTCCGGGATCATGACCTGAGCCGAAGGCAGTCGCTTAACCGACTGAGCCACCCAGGTGCCCTTGTTGAACAACATTTAAAAGACTTTCCTTTCTCCATTGAATTGCCTTGACATCTGTCAAAAATCACTTGGTCTATTTCCTGACTCAATTCTGTTCCATTGATTTATATGTCTACCTGTAAATAATATCAAGCAGTCTGAACTACAGCTTTTTAAAAAAATATATTTTATTTATTTGAGAGAGCGCAAGCCCGAGTGGGGGGAGGGGCAGAGGAAGAGAGGCAGAAGTAGACTTTCTGCTGAACAGGGAGCCCAATGCAGGGCCCAGTACCAGGACCCTGGTATCATAACCTGAGCTAAAGGCAGACACTCAACCACTGAGCCACCCAGGGGCCCCTGAACTATAGCGCTATAATAAGTATTAAAATCAGGCAGAATAAGTCCTCCAGCTATGTTCTTTGGTAAAATTGCTTTGGCTAGTCTATATTTCCATATAAATCTCAGAATCAGCTTGTCAGTTTTCAAAAAAAAACAAAAAAAAATGCCGGTAGGAATTTTGATTGGGGTTGGGTTGAATCTTGCAAGGAATTAGGGCAGCATTGTCATTTTAACAATATAGACTTTTTCTAATCCATGAACATGTTATATCTTTCCATTTATTTAGGTCAGAGAAGTTGGGGTAGGAGACAAGATATTTTGACATTCACGTTAAACCACCACAAGTGGAACAGTTACTGTTCGACTATTGATGTCAAAAGTTGGAAAAATCTCTCCCCTGCCTCCTTTTTCCCCCGCTCTTTGGCCCTCCCCTTTCTTAGTCTGTGTCTTTTTCACTGAAAGCAAATTTATCACAGGCTTAGTTTTTAATTCCTATCCTATCTTTCTCCTATTCAAAATTTTATATTGTTTTGGTTTCTAAATATCTTTTTTTTTAATTTAATTTTATTATGTTAGTCACCATACATTACATCATTAGTTTTTGAGGTAGTGTTCCATGATTTCACTGTTTGTGTATAACACCCAGTGCTCCACTCAATACGTGCCCATGGGTTTGTTTCTCAGGTGCCCTCAATTTAACATTTTGACATATTTCTGTCTAGATCTTTCTGGCTTTCCTATATGGCACTTGAAATAATCTTTCTTGGGCGCCTGGGTGGCTTAGTCGGTTAAGCGTCTGCCTTTGGCTCAGGTCGTGATCTCAGGGTCCTGGGATTGAGTCCGTGTTGTCGTTGGGCTCCCTTCTCAGTGGGGAGTCTGCTTCTCCCTCTCCCTCTGCCCCTCCCCTCAGCTCGTGTTCTCTCTCTCAAATAAATAAAAATCTTAAAAAATTATCTTTCTTAATGTAAAATGTTGTTCCATTATATTAACATGTTGTCCTATGCATTTCCTTACTTTTAGTTTATTACAGTTTTTAGCTATAATATTTGGTTCAGCTACAAAACTTGTTTAAACAAGGTGTTTCTTCCCCAACCCCTAGTGCTAAACTCAAGAAGATAATTGAAAAATAGTATCAATTCATAGGCATAAAATTATTACTCTAGTTTCATATCACCAGATGTCTTAAGAGTAAAGTTACCAGTTTATGACTCCCTCCCCTATTAAATTTTGCCATTTTATGGTATAATATGACACAGACTTCTGGAGTAATACTGTGCAGGTTCCAATTCTGACTCTTTGCTGTGTGACCTTTAGCACAGTAGTTAACCTCTCTCTACCTTAATTCCTCATCTGGATTGCTTTGAGAATTAAATGAGTGACAAATGCCTGGCACATAGTAAGGCCTCAATAAATGTAGGCTGTTGTTTAAAAATATTTTTCTTCAGGGTTGTTTTAATTTCATATTTGCTTAATGATTAGACTATTTTTCCACTCTTTCATTTTTTTTTTAATTTCATGTGAACTGTCAAATATCCTTTTTTAACTTTTTTTTTTTTTAAAGTAGGCTCCACACCCAACGTGGGGCTTGAATTCCTGACCCTGAGATCAATAGTTGCATGCTCTACTGACTGAGCCAGCCAGGCGCCCTTGTCTCCTTTTCTTAAGACAGAAGTTTTACTTCACAAACCAGTTGATATAGCAACACCAAAAGCCTGACTAAGGATTAAGTTAGACTTCACCAAAATTAAAGCTTCTGTACTTTAAAGTACACCGTCAAGAAAGTGAAAAAACAACCCATACAGTGGGAGAGAATAGGTGAAAATCATATTTCTGATCAGAGACTTGTATCCAGAATATGTAAACAACTCTAATAAAAAGAATCAAATTTTTAAATGGGCAAAGGATTTAAGAAGACATTTTCCCAAAGATGATACATAAATGGACAATAAGCACGTGAAAAGATGCTCATCATCATCATCATCATCATAAATACTACTTTCTACCCAGTAGAATGGCTGTAATAAAAACAAATGGACAACAAGTATTAGTGAGGATGTGGAGAAATTAGAACCTTCATACATTGCTGGTGGGATTGTAAAATGATGTGGGTACCTTGGAGAACAGTTTGGCAATTCCTACAAATATTTAAGCATAGAGTTGCCATGGGACCCAGCAATTCCACTACTACCTATGAGTAATGTAAACAAATGTCCACTCAGAAACTCGTACATGAATGTACATAGTAGCATTATTCATAAAAGCCAAAAAATTAAAGAAGATAACAGGAGAGGAAGAAAAGGGGAGTATGTCAGAGGGGGAGACGAACCATGAGAGATGATGGACTCTGAAAAACAAACTGAGGGTTCTAGAGGGGAGGGGGATAGGGGGATGGGTTAGCCTGGTGATGGGTATTGAGGAGGGCACGTTCTGCATGGAGCACTGGGTGTTATGAACAAACAATGAATCATGGAACACTGCACCAAAAACTAATGATGTAATATATGGTGATTAACATAACAATAAAAAATTTTTTAAAAAGCCAAAAAATTAGAAGTAACTCAAATGTCCCACCAACTGATAAATAAAATATAGTCTTTCCATACAGTGGACTGTTATTTGGCAATAAAAAAGATGCTACAACATGAATGAACCTTGAAAACATTATACTGAGTTGAAAGAAGCAGTCACAAAAGACCCTATTTTACATGATTCCGCTTATATGAAATAACCAGAATAGGCAATGAGTGGTTGTCTAAGGCTGGGGCAGAGAGGGGGAGATAATGGGTAGTGACTGCTAATGGCTACAGGGTTTCTTTTTGGGGTGATGAAAATGTTCTAAGATTAGATTGCCATGTTGGTTACACAACTTTGAATATAATGTAAACTATTGTATTCTTTAAATGGGTGAACTTTATGGTATGTAAATTACATATTATTAATGCTGTTGGAGGGAAGGGGAAAGGGAAGGAATCAATTTACAGGTCCGCCTTTCTTCCTGTCCATTCATTTTTTGCCCAGATTATTGGTTAGGAGTAAGATATGTCTCCTATGGTGATTCCTGCTGTGCTAGAAAATTGCATGCTTCAACTTAATTGATGTTTCATTTTGGTATGTTGACTGATAATTGAAGTCTTGGGTTTTCTAGGTCCACGACCCCTATTAGTATGATTCTTACCATGTTTCATTACCTTGTAGAGTGTTCCTTTGTTCATAAATTTAGGATGATTCTTGTTCAGAAGGCTGTTATAAAGTTCAAACGAAAGTGAGATAGCACTTTGAAAGCTGTATAGTCCTAAATAAATATTTCTAAAGTTCTCTTTATTTTCTTTCCACAGGAGTAAAACACAAATCTTTTCTAACAGTTGAAGACTGTTTTGAGTTGGGCAAAGTGGCCTATACAGAAGCCGATTATTATCATACAGAACTGTGGATGGAACAAGCACTAAGGCAGCTGGATGAAGGCGAGGTTTCTACCATTGATAAAGTCTCTGTTCTAGATTATTTGAGCTATGCGGTATACCAGCAGGGAGACCTAGATAAGGCACTTTTGCTCACAAAGAAGCTTCTTGAACTAGGTATGTTAATTTGGCCTAATTCAAGATTATGTGTGTGTGTGTGTATGTGTATTTGAAATATATTTATATATATATATCTCATGATAACCATGATATATAAAAGTGCCAAGCTGTATCGTAAGATAAATATATATATAAAATTCTGATATATGACTATATATCTTGTCTTATATATGTAATGATAAATATATATAATTCTGATAATTGTAATTCTGATAATATAATTCATCATATAGCTTTGGTACTTTTTTTTTTCTTTTTCAAGTCTTTATTTAAATTCCAGTTAGCACACAGTGCAATATTAGTTTCAGATATAGAATTTAGTGATTCATCGCCTACACACAACACCTGGTGCTCACCACAGCTGCCTTCCTCAATACCCATCACCTGTCTAACCCGTCCTCCACCCACCTCCCCTTCAGCAACCATCGGTTTGTTCTCTGTAGTTAAGAGTCTGTTTCTTGGTTTGCTTCTTTTTTCTCCCCTTATGTTCATTTGTTTTGTTTCTTAAATTCCACGTATGAGTGAAAACATATGGTATTTGTCTTTCTCTGACTGACTTATTTTGCTTAGCATTATACTCTCTAGTTCCGTATATGTCATTGCAAAGATTTCATTCTTTTTTATGGCTAATATCCATTTTGTACTTATTACAAGTCAAGAGTCTGTCTGTTAGACAAATTTTATCCTCTATCCACTGAATAAATGGCAACTCATTTTTCTCAGCTAATGGTACTACAACAGTGGCTGTGATTCTCTGCTGTGTACTCTTCGGGAACTTCAAAATTGGACCTAACCTAACTAGCTCAGTCAAAAATGTTTATTTACCATGTTGTCATATTAAATATTAACCAGTTTCCTTTGAAGAATGTTTATGTTTTATTGCATTTCATATTTAAAAATTGTGATTTGAAATAAATAGACAAAATATATTTGTCATATTCAAATGTTAGATAATGTGATATCCTATGAGGATTTGATCACTAGTATTTTGAACTTGTTTCTCTAAGTATGATCCAGAAACCATGTGCATCAAAATTACCTGGATACATATTAGAAATGAAAAATTCCTTGATCTCCACCCCAGACCTACTAAATCAGAATCTCTGGAGGCAGAGTTGTATGTTAATACATTCAGGTGGCCTTTGGTATATAATGAAACTTTAAAAATTAATATTTTTCTGAACAGGTTAATATGTGTATGTTAGAAGAGTCAAATAGTTTAAAAAGATTGGTCATCTGAAAATGCACTTCTGACGGGTTATTTCTTGGTTGAGTGAATTAATAAATTGAAATACTAGTTCAAGTACCCCTTTTTTCAGTATTTTGTAGTGATTTTTTTCCTCCTGACTTAAGAGTCATTATAGGAAATTTTTAAAAACAAAAGGATATGGAAGAGTCATCCATAAGGCAATCACTGGACGATACCCACAAATTTTGTTTCCTTATAGTATATACTCCCTTCCTTGCACATATACACTTTCCCCTTTCTTTTACAAAATTAAGATCATATTGTATATTACAACATATATTGTGAGCAGTTTCTCAAAGACACATTTACAAATCTAAGGCTAGATTTCCTAATCACTTCAGTTAATATCACAAGTGAAGTTTCTATATATTGTTCTGTCTTTGTTATTTGTGTGTGTGTGTGTGTGTGTGTGTGTGTGTGTGTGTGGTGTGGTGGTTTGGATTTTTTTTTCTTTCTCCCGGATGGGTGGAGTAGTCCTCTTTTCCCCTACTAAAAGATAGCTTAAAATGATGACTAGCAATTCAGAGGCAGTTAGTGGATTCTGGCTTATTTGAAAATTATAGCTTTAGTTTCTCTTTTTCCATCTCAGAATTTTGGGACTGAAATTCTCTCAGCCCTTGGAAGTAGGCTATGTTCTGCATTTATAATGTATCTGTGGTGAATGTTGCTTTTGAACTGCATACACTGTCTTCCCCATGATGATTACATTTCAGTTTCAGAAAAATCTTTAACATTGCTTAAAATAAGTAGAATGAGTAATATTTTAGATTTTTTTTTTTTAAGATTTTATTTATTTGACAGAGTGAGAGAGAGATCACAAGTAGGCAGGCAGAGGGAGAAGGAGAAGCAGGCTCCCTGCTGAGCATGGAGCCTGATGCGGGGCTTGATCCCAGAACGCTGGGATCATAACCTGAGCCGAAGGCAGACACTTAACCAACTGAGCCATCCAGGTGCCCCTAGAATTCATTTGGCATCAAATTGATTATAATTCATTTGGCTGATTAATAATTTCTCAAAGTAGAATATTTGCTACTTTGAAATAAATGGCTGATTCCTTCTCCAGAACCCTTTTTATATAGGGTGACTCTATGTGATTTACTTTATAGCTATTATTTTGGTACAATAATTTTTAATAAAGATTTTATTTATTTAGTTTGAGAGAGTATGCGCAAGCAGGGTGGGAGTGGCAGTAGAAAGAATCTCAAGCAGACTCTGTGCTGAGTGTGGAGCTGGAAGCAGGGCTCATCGCACAGCCCCATATCAAACCTGAACTGAAACCAAGAGTTGGTTGCTTAACTGACTGAGCTACCCAGGCACCCATGGTATAATAATTTTTATTAGTGCCTCCTTTCACTCTCATAAGTATCCTGGTTTGGAAGGTAAATTATATGGTCGTCTATTTTTTATATTACTATATTCTGATGCTTGAATGACTGTAAACTTAACCATGGTCATGCTTTCTTCCTTATCCAATAGATCCTGAACACCAGAGAGCTAATGGTAACTTAAAATATTTTGAATATATAATGGCTAAAGAAAAAGATGTCAATAAGTCTACTTCAGATGACCAATCTGATCAGAAAACCACACTGAAGAAAAAAGGGGCTGCTGTGGATTACCTGCCAGAGAGACAGAAGTACGAAATGCTGTGCCGTGGGGAGGGTATCAAAATGGTAAAGTGGAAAAGCCAATTGTGTGTGTGTATGAATGTGTGTGTGTGTTTGTACATAGTTCTGGAGAGAATCAGAGTTCTTTTATATTTAAGCCTATGTGATAAAAATTAGAATTAACTGTTAAAGTATTACAGTATGCCACGTCAACTTATTGTGGGTGTCACACTTAATGTGCTCCAACGATTAGTAAAATAGCTTTAGAATAAAGCTGTTGAATCATTATGCCATTTTGTGTATTTTTGGTAATATAACTCTTTGCATAGGCCAAAAGAGGCTTATTTTTATAAGATGAAGGATCAGATAGTTTAAGGGAAATGATAAGATTTTTTCTTAATTTTAATGCAAAAGATATTTCTGCAGTCTTAAGCGGAAATAATATACCAGCTTAACCCATTCTGTAAAACAAAGAACTCATCTATACAATAATCTTTTGTGGCTTTGCTCCTAGTTGACCTTGACAGGATTGCTTAGTGAAATGTGTTAGTCTATTTAAGAAATACTTAAAATGCAGAAAGAGTTTCCACAGATTTTGGCTTTAACATTTATTTTTTTTAATACACAAATGTGCCTATAAATATCCTTTTCTTTATTGTATATCTATATTTATGTATTTATAACTCAGAGTACTAGTGTTTCAGGGTGTTAATAGATAAAAGACTACAAACAAAAAAGTTCAAGTCTGGGGAACATAGCTTTTTGTTCGGCCTCAGGACTTTTCAGAGCCTTTTTATGATAATGTACAACATGGATATGCTATACATTGCTTCCCAATATTAATGGATAAAGTATGGAACCCTTTTTTCTTTTAAAGATTTTATTTATTTATTTATTTATTTGAGACAGAATGAGAGAGAGAGAAGAGAGCACATGAGAGGGGGGAGGGTCAGAGGGAGAAGCAGACTCCCTGCCGAGCACGAAGCCCGATGCGGAACTCGATCCAGGGACTCCAGGATCATGACCTGAGCCAAAGGCAGTTGCTTAACCAACTGAGCCACCCAGGCGCCCGCATGGAACCCTTTTGTATGGAATATCATGTGGTACTAGTTTTCAGTTGAATGCAGGCATATGTAGAAGGAATTAGTGAATCTTTGAAGTAAGTACTTTTAAGTGTAAACATTTGAATAGTGTGTTAAGTTTTTCTCTGCTACTAATAAAGTCAAGCTGGGCTGTACATTTTGATATTGATGACTTTTTGATAATTTGAGGACTTACTGTTGACAGCTTAATTTCTAACAGCAAATGCGTAGATCATATCTATGTTGACACTTTTGAGAGCTAAGTTTATGGACTCCTGGAAGAATATGCTTACTTTTGCTTTGGGTGCTAATGAGTAAATACAAGGATAATAACAGTCTGATAGACTCACGAAACATTTTTTTTAATTTCACAACTAAATATTTTATTACATATCTTTTGAAGATACTCAAAAAATAATCAAAAAACTATTGTTACACCTAAAAAGGTGCACAATATTTCCATAATATCATAATCTAGTTAGTGTTCAAATTTCTAGTAGTAAGCAGATTTTTTTATTGCCTTTAATAAATATTAAAAAAGAAATCAAAATAGAACCATAGGTATAAAAGAGAAGTCTGCTTAATTTACTAGTGTGTTGATGTGACACACACATGTCAACTCTGCCCAAAATCAAGGATCATCTTTACTCTCAGAGTAGTTAAATTCACCTCATCATTGTATCAAAGACTTATAATAAATAAATCTTTAGATTTGACTCTAGGTAAATAAAGTACATGGAGAATAAACATGCATCATTATTTGTCTTAGGATGTTAGCTAATAATTAAAACAAAAACTAGGGGCACTTGGGTGCCTCAGTCGATTAAGCATCTGCCTTCAGCTCAGGTCATGATCCCAGGGTCCTGGAATGGAGCCTGCTTCTCCCTCTCCCTTTGCCGCTCTCCCTGCTTGTGCTCTCTCACTCACTCTGTCAAATAAATAAATAAAATCTTTTAAAAAAACAAAAACAAACAAAAACTAGTATTATTTCTATTTCATATATGGTATACTTGTTTAATCGAGAAGAATCAGCAATGGATAATTTATTAGTTAATATAGATTGAAAGGAACATTTATTTGTTTTGTCCATCACTCTATTTTTAATAGTCATCAATAAAAGCACCTGCCTTCTTTAATAACTTATTTTCTCTTTTTCAGAATTACTCATTTTCATCTTTGCTTTTTAAAACTAACTAAATTTGTTTATTTATGCTGCAAGCATCTAACTGGGAGGTATTTAGGAAAACCTGGTGAGGTTTAGTTTTATTTTTCCTTTTAAAAACTTTTTCTCTGGGTGCTTCCCAGTTACTTTGTGAAGTTTGGAGCAATGCAGGTCATTCATTTCATATTTTCATAAATATTTCATTATTTCTTTCATATTTAGACACCCAAACTTTATTTTGATGAGACACAGGTTAAAAGTGAAACCATATCTTTTTTCTTATTTAAGGCCTAACATCTCTCCCAGAAAATAATCATTAATAAAACTTTTAAATCCTGAATGTCCTATTTGATGCAAAATACTTGCAGAGTACTGTCTTTTATATATTCTTCCATCAATGCTCTATACGCAAGCATGATTATTATTTCTTTTTTGCATAGAAGCAAGCATTAAAACTATTATTACTCTAATATGTTTATCATTTTCTTAACTTTATGTTTAGACTCCTCGGAGACAGAAAAAACTCTTTTGCCGTTACCATGATGGAAACCGGAATCCTAAATTCATTCTGGCTCCAGCCAAACAGGAGGATGAGTGGGACAAGCCTCGTATTATTCGCTTCCATGATATTATTTCTGATGCAGAAATTGAAATTGTCAAAGATCTAGCAAAACCAAGGGTAAATAATTTTTTTTCTTTTTTCTCTCAATTTACTCTACCTGTGTATTAGTTTTGCCTTTGCAAGATTACAAAAATGATAATTGATATGGCAGTAACCCCACAGATAGTTTTAGATACTGTTGTCACAACATAATGGAATTGGTAATAAGCTCTATTTATACTAGTTTTTCCTCAGTTTGTTATTAACACAAATAGCATACCTTGCAACTGGGTTTTAAACACTAAATTATGAAAATCATAGATGCGATTTTTTTATTCACACTGATTTTATTCACAGATGTTTCAGCATCTTCCTGAAAAAGTTTTGTATGTATTTTCAAACCCTTTAGTCTCATAGGCTAATCAAAGACCAACTTTCTCATATCTTCAATATTTTTATCTGAAAGAATACTTGAAGTATTTTTATTCCTCTTTGGGCACATTATTACTGGAAAGATACAATTGCACAAGCATCATGCTAATTTGAAATAAGGACATCATAGTTTTCTGACTTTAACTCCTATCATTTATTTTAAGGAAAACAATTAAAAAAATTTTTTGAAATTCAATTTAATTAACTGTATTATTAGTTTCAGAGGTAGAATTTAGTGATTCATTAAGGAAAATAATTTAATGTAAACACAATCCCATAAACTTAGTGTTTAGCACAGAAATTCTTCTATGAGAATTTGAGAAAGACTACCCTTTATGCTCTTGCGTTTTTTCCCATCAGCTTGTTCTTAAAACCTATTTGATCTCATTGATAGTAATACAGACTGCCATCAGTTTCATAAAGAGATTGTTAAACATTAGGTTTATCTGTGCTCTATATAGGAGTTCGCAAATTTTTTCTGTAAAGGTGCAAATAATAAATATATTTCAGGCTTTGCTGGCTATACCATCTATCACAAATACTCGAGTCTACATTGTAGTGTGAAAGCAGCCATAGAAAGCACATAAATGAGCATGGCTGTATGTCAGTAAAACTTTATTTCCAAAAACCAGTGGCAGGCTGAATTTGGCGCATGGGCCATAGTTTGCTGATCCTTGTTATAAAGGTTTAATTATCTGGATATCTACTCAAAATAAACTTCAGGTCAAAATTTTTGTTGCTGTTAAGTTTTACTATTCCAGATTGGTACTTTTTTTTTTTTTTAACCAAAGATTACATTTTAAATGGAAAAGACCGGTCTAATATGTATAGGTGCTATCCAAGGGAATTCTTATAAATCTTTCAAACAGAGCACTACTTAAATCACACCATATTCTATCGGTATCTTTTCAATTTCTGTTTTAGTCCATTCTTTGTGGTCAGTAAATCTAGTAAACCAGAATACCTTGGTGGAATATTTTTTAAGAATTCATTTCAGCTTAGAGGTCAAGTCTTGTATCTCTGGATTCGGAGGCCTCAGTCTTCAAAGGGGATGCCTCAGTTGGATTATTTTAATCAAAAAATTCAATGCCAATAAAAATTTTATACTCTTGTTAATTTCAGAATCATTTTTATTTTTTAGTTTGAAGTCATTATCTTGGCTGTCCTCTTTCCTACTGTTTTTGTACATTTGAGTTCTTTTCATCTGCCTTTCTGCTAAGTCCAAGATTATTTCACTGTATGTGTGAAATACATGAACAGATATGTTGAAAGAAGAAAAGATAGACCCTGAAACAAATTTTGGACAGCATTAACCTTTGTAAACAGTTCCATCACTAAAAAAAAATTAACATCAAAAGTTTGAAATGGATCATTAACTACAAATAGCCTTTCTTATAACTATAAATTAGACTTCAAATTTTAGTGATTTCTTTCCTCACAGTCTCCTCCAACGACTGAAAGAAATTTAATTTCTAATCTCTTTTGTTTGTGTACCCTCCATTCATGCAAAGCGAAAACAAAATATAAAAAATAACAAAAAAAATAGAAAAAGCTTAAAAGCCAACTGTCTCTCAAGGCTCAACACAAGGTGACTGGAAGTCTTATGGAGTTCTTTTCTCTTTTCATCCTCCTTTGTAAAAATCCCAGAATTCTGACTGGTTGGATAAATGTGATTCATTTTTTTTTTTTGTTTTGTAATGCAACTATTTTGATGGTTGGCTTCACAGCTGAGGCGAGCCACCATTTCAAACCCAATAACAGGAGACTTGGAGACGGTACATTACAGAATTAGCAAAAGGTAAGAGATGTGTATGTTGCATATTTTGGCCTCTAATGAGTGTTTTGTACATCCTACAGGAATATTCATTTAAGGGAAGTAGGTCATTTTCAGTCTCCAGCTCGAGTCACCGCCTATTTATATACGCATGGATAAACTGCTTTGTGTTTCACAGGTCTTTCCCTTTAACTAGAAGTTCTTTTTTTAATCTTTAATTGGTCTCTTGTTTTTAGGGAATTCATATGCTTTGCATTTCTCTTCAGGTCAGGAATCACATCTCCAGGAAATGGCTTAATACTTTTTTTCTTTTTCCTTTTTCTTGCCAAAAGGGAAAAAAAAGAAAAAGCAGCAGCCTGGATTAATCTGGGAGTAGTCTTTGTTTATATAGTTCTCTCACATTCATAAATGCTGCAGTGAATTCACATCATTCTTAATAGTGATTTGTATTGGCATTTGTTCATTCATCTTGTGAAATACCATTGTCATTTTGGAGTAATCTGTATTCCTCCTGTTGGAGTTATTTTAAAAAACTTGCTGACTAGAAAGTTGGCAATGGAAAGAAGAGTTATGCTTCTGATCTCAGTCTTCTAACTACTATTACTCATGAACTTATTTGCCTTTACTTTGCCAGAGAGACTTAACAGTTTTATCTCAGTGAGAGTTTTAGAAAACAAATTTAAAGAGACTATTAACTATTCTTTTGTCAAAATACTTAAAGGACTTTAAACTTCTAGATCTGAGAAAGCTCCTGTGAAACCCAGTGCTATAAATCATTTACATACATTTTCAAATGATTTTTTTTAAAAAAAGTGAAAGGACAATAAATCTACAACAAAAATATGTCAACCCATTTTCTTTTGATTTGGAAGTGGCTTTTATTGCCACCTGTCTAAATGTTTTTGCTGATTTGAAACCATTACCTACCATCCAGACCAATCTGAACCCTTCCAATCACCTGTGGCTTGGCAAAACAAAACAAAACAAACAAAAGCCCAAAATTGCCTGCTACGTGAGTAAGTCCTTGTCCTTTCTCTTTTTTTTGTAGCTGAGCCGAGCTACAGTACATGACCCTGAGACTGGAAAATTGACCACAGCACAGTACAGAGTATCTAAGAGGTAAGGGAGTAATGGAGAGAATTTTAGTCCTACTTGGACCATTTTCCTTCTTGAGAATCTAATTTTCATAAAGGTTTCTAAGACCTAGGCTTTAGGCATGACAACCATGCTTGAATTTTCATGATAGACTAATAAACAGACATGGTTATGGGGCAGTTAACAGAGATTTTCCAGAAGTAACTTACTAGATTTCAAAATGCCTGCTGAGACTCCCCAGACCCCACCTGAAAAGTGAAATTGTGTTCCCATATTGAAGTAAGAGAAGTTCCCAAACAACCTTCATAGAAACAAGGCCTAATTTGGCTTCTATAGTAAAGCAAAGGTATAAAAATCTCTGGGTCACCAGAATAGCTGCAGGTATTGAGAAAGTGCATGCCTTGAAGGATTCCATAACACGTCCTTTTTAAGTCAATTGGTTTCAAATTCTTTGCTTTCAACAATGTTTTAAAGAGAATGTACTTAAGTTATTAGCTGATCACTGAAATAATTTTTAACAGTAGATTACTGTGTAACTCATGTATATAACTTAGAAGGAGCCCACAGAATAAGTGACATTATTCCAACAGAACTCCTTTTCCATCTACCTATTTATGTAATGGAGATTTCTTAGCTCTCATAAAAATGAGAATATTGAAAATAACAAAATAAGCTCCTTCTGTCTCATTAGAAACATCTTAATATATTTTCACTTTTTATAGTGGGTAATGATTGTTTAATCACGTTATTTAGACTAATGTGTACTAATGATAATTGTAATAACTCATTCCAGAAGACACTATTTTTAACAATTAGACCTTTATGTTAGAGGAATTTATATTTTTATCAATTTATAAAAGTATTTTTGTTGTAGAGAAGTATAATGTAATAAAAGATTTTTAGGCATAGAAATATATTTCTCTAGGACAGGGCTTCTCAACCTCAGCACTATTGACGTTTTAGATCAGATAATTCTTTGTTGTTGGGGGTTGTAGCTTTGTATGACGCTTAGCAGCATCTCTGGCACCCACTAGATGCCAGTAACGCCCTTCATCCTAGTTTTGACAATCAAAAATGTCTCCAGACATTGCCAAACATCCCCTGGTAGGCAAAATTCCCACCACCACCCCCAGAGACTTCACCTCTCTACCCCATGTTGAAAGCCACTCTTCGGGGCGCCTGGGTGGCTCAGTTGGTTAAGCGACTGCCTTCAGCTCAGGTCATGATCCTGGAGTCCCGGGATTGAGTCCCACATCGGGCTTCCTGCTCAGCAGGGAGTCTGCTTCTCCCTCTGACCCTCTTTCCTTCTTGTGCTTTCTATCTCTCTCTCTCTCTAATAAATAAATAAAATCTTAAAAAAAAAAAAAAAGCCACTATTCTAAGATAAGAATGGAATGAAAATGCAGTTCAAGGGGGGAAAAAAAAGAATGATATAAAATTTCCCAAGTACTAAAAAATTCATTCATGTATTTTTTTTAAAGTGAATCATGGTGGGCATCAACTCATCGTGGTATTTAGATTCCACTGGATACGTTAAAAAAAGATCATTTTTCAGAAATTACCACTAATTTCAGAATTAAATCCTTTCAAACTATTTGATGAAAAATTAGTTTTCAACTAAAATGTGCAGAAAGTAAGTACATAGATTTAACAACTATTTTAGGAGTTACTGGAACAGAAATTTTGAATATTATTGCTGTAAGTCATAACAAAAGTCATAACAAAATTTATTACATTATACTTCTCTACAACAAAAATACTTTTATAAATTCCTTCATACATTATACCTCTGAAAATGTACAGAATGCATTGTTTCCTTACTCTTTTTGGGCAAAGCTATATGTCCTTCATATGGTAATAACCTTCAACATGCCCGCACACATATCCTGGTTGCCTCATCATGTGCCCCATGCTACCTGCCCCCAGCAAACTAGAAGACATGAAGAAAATTTAACTTCTATCATATGACTTTGATTTCAGGGAGACTAAGGATTTGTAGAAATTAATTTGGATAATGTTTTGATACATGATTTATAATGCTTCTGTGCATTGTAATTAACTCTAAATTTCAAGTTAAACTTCAGCTAATTTTCCATTTTATTACAGAATCTTACTCATGTCTTAAAAAATTAACCCTTTATTTTTTTAAAAATAAGCCAGTATATATTTTATCAAAGATTACATGGTTTTAGGCATTTTTTACTGTCATAAGGCTTGTTTCTAAATTCTTCAGATTTGGATGCTTTTAGGAAGCACATAAAAGAAAATTTCATGAACTTAGTTCCTTGGAAGTCCTTTTTGGAAATTTTTTATATATACAATGGACCTTTTGAAGAAATATCCAGCCCACAGAGTCATTGGACTCTTACCAATAAGGTAAAATAAATTACTCCTTGAAAGGTGATCTACAGACTTTTTTTCCTTAAGAACTAAATATTTCTAAACATTTTGGGCTTATTTTTAAAATATTCTAACTTTATAGCTCTGAGAAGCAATTTCACTGGATTTTTTAGAAAGACACAACCATACTTCATATTATAGAGGGCATTTAGCCAGCAGCATTAGAAGCCTTGGAAGACTAACACCAGAATAAATTCACCCAATCTTAGCAGAGTATGTAGGGTGTGTGTATGTGTGTGTGTGTGTGTGTGTTTGTGTTCAAATATTCATATTTACTCTTAAGGAAAATTGTTCAGCAAGTCTTTTAAAAAGAAAATACATATGTTGAGAGAGAAGCCTTAACTGTTAAAGAAGGAATTTGCTCCATAAAATATCCAAACACTTCATATTTTAACAAGTTTTCCTTTTTTGGGAATTTATTAGCTATGTCAAGACATTTTCTACCCATCACTAGAATCTGAATTTTGAATATTCCTACAAGTGAAGTAAATGAGTGTTTTAGGTTTCCTTCATACATTATACCTCTGAAAAAGGCATCTCAAATGTAAAATAGAAAAATTTATGTGTACTGTTGTCAGTTAATGTAGTTCCTTTTGCTGTGGGAACATCTGTATTTTGAATGGGTCAGAAGGGAATTTCAAATATCTGTATTTTGAGAAATTTCTAAGTGATTGCATCATCTTCCGTGGAAGGAAAAATATGTTCCAGAATCCTAGCAAATAGAATTTTATTCGGGTAAAGTATGTGTGGAAATCCATTACTGTTTACTTTATTGACTATCTCTGAACTTCTGGTAAGTCATGTCTGTCCTTTCCATTATTAAAAAAAACAAACTAAAAATTTACTACAGCTTGTTAATGGAGATGCTAATAATTTTGGCTAAAGCAGAGAAATGGAATTTTAGTTTTGGAAAGGTAAACATTGAGTTTACATGCTCTGAAAAGACAGTTATGTGAGCTCACAAAGTCCAGTTAAAGTAATATTAAGAGATATGCAAATAAATAATCTAGTCTGGTAGAAAAAGCTTCTTTGATTCTGGTAGGTTATTTTTAGAAGTAGTTTTCATTTTCTTACTCTGATATACAGATTTCCCATAATACGGCGTTTTCTTATGCTTAAGATTTAATTTACCCATGGAAATAAGGAACAAATACAATATAAAAGCTTATTATTATTTTATAGTATGGAGCAGATACAAATATCTTTAAATATTTCAGATACTTTTTTAAATTGGAGTCACTTTTAACAATGACAGTCCATCTGTTAGGTTGAACAGTGGTTCTCAGATTGAGATAACTGAAACGGATAGATCTATAGTATGATTGCATAATTGTCCCACTAAGATCCAAAGGGCCAGGATAAATTCCCGGGCTAGATGATCAGCTTTTCTTTGTTAACCGTCAAGCACTTAGAGAAGAATTATTGAAAGTTTGCTCTCTCTAACTGGCACTTGGGGTCCTGAATTATTTTTTGCCTTTGCAAAAAAAAAAAAAAAATCACAGTTTTTATATTAGCTAATTGTAAAATGTCAGTTTTCATGTGTTGGGTTAGAAGAAAGTAGTGCAAATTATATCACTTGCATTTTCCTGTGGAAGTTTTGTAATAATCTCCAAAACCTCCAAAATGATATTGTCTATCTATTTACTTGAACATGATGTCCTTATTAATATATTAGAAATACAGTCATGCAGTATGAGAATGTTGCTCCTTACTCAAAACATTCCAGGGGCACCTGGGTGGCTCAGTCGGTTAAGTGTCCAACTCTGGATCTCAGCTCAGGTCTTGATCTCGGAATTTTAAGTTGAAGCCCCATGTTGTAGGGTGTGGAGCCTACTTTAAAAAAAGGGAAAAAAAGAAAGCATTCCAGTGATAGATTTGGGGTTCCTGTGATTAAGACCAAAAGGAATATAGTTTGTGTTATCTAATTAGTAATGGAAAATACTGTAACCTTACATTCTAATTCAGTTAAAAAACACTGAGTACTTAGAAGAAAGAACCTGCATTTCTGTTGATAAAATTTAATGCAGGAATAAGACCCAAAATCCTGAAGAATAAATAGTTAATATATATTACAGTATCCTCAGTGTCTCCACTGAATTTTTGAGCAATGTTACAACAATCTAAATTCAGGGCTAATTTCTTAGATTACCTGATAGATCTATAACAGTGTTGCTGAAGACAGATTAGCGGTTGCGATCCAGATGAACAAAATGTTTTAAATGTAGCTAAAGAGAATCCTTTTATATTTTGGAGAGGTTTTCACGTGAAAGTCAAATTAAGTGAAATAACTTTACATGCATGAGTAGAGTTTATTTTCCTCTCTAGTGACAGTAACAGAACCACAATTAAGATAACAATTTATTTTTTAACCTTTAATCATTAATAATTTTAACTGCTAAGCCTCAGACCGTCCATTGAGATCATTTGTGGTATAACAAAAAGTGCAAATTAAAACTTTTTAAAAAAACTAAACAATTAAGATTAAAATATTTTTCCTTTAAGGTTAGCAAAAATTAAAAAGATTGATACTGGCAAGTATTTTCTGAAATGGGCACTCGTAAACGTACAGTAAAAGTATAAAATACTTTTTGGGAGAACAATTTGACATCATTCATCAAAATGTAAAAGTCGTCTAGCAGTTTCACATTTAGGAGTTCAACCTACAGAGAGATATTATTTGTAATAGAGAAAAAGTAGAAATAACCTTATTTAACCAGTGCTTTATTGGTAGACCTTCATGGTCATTTTGGAAGTAAAGATACTTTATTTTAAAATGAAAAGAAGGGGCACCTGGGTGGCTCAGTTAGTTGAACATCCGACTCTTGGCTTTGGCTCAGGTTGTGATGTTAGGGTCATGAGATCGAGCCCTGAGTCAAGGCTCTGCCCTCGGAGCAGAGTCTGCTTGGAATTCTCTCTCTCCCTCTCCCTCTGTCCCTCCTGCTCGTGCTCTCATGCATGCTCTCTCTGTCTCTCAAATAAATAAATCTTTAAAAATGAAAAAAATGGAGGTGCCTGGGTGGCTCAGTTGGTTAAGTGTCTGCCTTCGGCTCAGGTCATGGATCCCAGGGTCCTGGGATAGAGTCCTACATCGGGCTCCCTGCTCAGCAGGGAGCCTGCTTCTCCCTCTGCCCCTCCCCCCACTTGTTATCTCTCTCTCTCTCAAAAATAAATAAATAAAATCTTTAATAAATAAATAAATTTAAAAGATGAAAAGCAGTAGTTAAAAAACACTGTGAGATGGAAATGTAAAGTGATATAGTTGTTATGGAAAAGTCTGGTATTTCCTCAAAAAGTTAAACATAGGGTTACTATGTGATCCAGAAATTCCACTGCTAGGCAAAACCCAAAAGAATTGAAAGGAGGGACTCAAGCAGGTACTTGTACACTCATGTTCATAACAGCATTATTCATAGTAGCCAAAAGGTGGAAGCAACCCAGGTGTGCATTCATGGATGAATAGATAAACAAAATGTTGTATATCCATATAATGGAATATCATTTGGCCTTAAAAAGGAATGGAATTCTGATACGTGCCACAATATGGATGAACCTTGAGGAAATTATACCAAATGAAATAAGATGCAAAAGGACAAATATTATGTGATTCTATTTATAGGAGGTAACTAGAATGAAAAAATCATGCAGAGAAAAAGTGGATTAGAGGTTACCAGGGGCTGGGAGGAGAGAGAAATGGCAAATTATTATTATTTTTTTAAAAGATTTTATTCATCCATTTGAGAGAGAGAGAGAGCACAGAGGGGGGAGGGTCAGGTGGAGTAGCTCACTCCCTGCTGAACAAGGAGCCTGATGCAGGGTTCCATCCTGGGATCATAACCCGAGCCGAAGGCAGCCACTCAACTGACTGAGCCACCCAGGTGCCCAAAATGGCAAATTATTGTTTAATGGGTACAGAGTGTCTGTTTGGGATGATGAGAAGTTCTGGAAATAGCGGTGATCGTTGCACAACTCTGTGAATGCTGTTGAATTTCAGACTTAAAAATTGTTAAATGGTAAATTTTACGTTTTTTTTTTACCACAATATTTTTTTTTTAAACTGAGGTAGTGCTATATGTATTGACTTGGAAGATGTCAGAAGTATTTTCAGAGAGAAAAAGTGAATGTGTATATTGATGTGA
Source organism: Zalophus californianus (assembly GCF_009762305.2). NCBI lineage: Eukaryota > Metazoa > Chordata > Mammalia > Carnivora > Otariidae > Zalophus > Zalophus californianus. Next base: position 33,862,888 of record NC_045609.1, on the reverse strand, counting down.
GAGATTGGAAGGTGAGTAGATTCCTATTTATTAAAAAATTCTCTCTGTATATTTGTTTATACACAGGGAGAAATGTTGAGAGAATATGTACCTATTTGTTAAAACGTACAGTTTACCTGTGAGGAGTGGGACTAGGAAAGGGACTTTGTATTCTTTTGTATATGCAGTTTGAAATTTTTATATGTATTTTGTTTTTTAAATAGCTTTATTGGGAGATACACGTACTGTGTACAATTCATTGGTTGAAAATGTACAATTAAGTGGCTTTTAGTATATCCAGAGTTGTGTGTCCATCACCACAACGAATTTTATTTTATTTTTTAAAAGATTTTATTTAGTTATTTGAGAGAGAGAATGCAAGAGAGAGCACAACCAGTGGAGAGGAAGAAGCAGGCTGCTCATTGAGCAGGGAGCCTGATGTGGGACTCAATCCTAGGACCCCAGAATCATGACCTGAGTCAAAGGCAACCACTTAACCAACTGAGCCACCCAGGCTCCCCTCACCACAATGAATTTTAGAACATTTTCATTACCTGGAAGAGAAAATCTGCTTTAACAATAACTACCCAATCCTCAATTCACAATCCCCCCCTCCCCCCCCCCGGCCCCGCCAGCTCAGCCCTGATGGACCACAAATCTACTTTCTGTCTTTATGGATTTGCCTGTTTTGGATTTTTTTTTTTTTTTTTTAAGATTTTATTTATCTATATGAGAGAGAGAGCACGAGCAGGGGGATGGGCAAAGGGAGAGGAACAACCAGACTCTCTGTAGTCCCTGTTGTGCACAGAGCACAACGCAAGGCTCAATCCCAGGATCCTGAGACCATGACCAGAGCTGAAGTCAGACTCTTAACCAGCTGAACCACCCAGGCGCCCCCTGTTCTGGATATTCCATATAAATGAAATCATACGGCATGTGGCCTTTTGCATCTGCCTTCTTTTACTTGCATATTTGTAAGGTTCACTGATGTGGACGCATGTATCTGTACTTCATTCCTTTTCGTGGCTGAACAATATTCCATTGGATGGACATACCACATTTTATTTATCTTTTATTCATCTATTGATAGACAGTTGAGTTGTTTCTACTTTTTGGCTATTATGAATAATGCTGCTCTGAACGTTCATGTACAAGTTTTTATGTGAACATAAGCTTAAATTTCCCTTGGGTATATACCTAGGAGTGAAATTGCTAGGTCATATGGTAACTCTATTTACCCATTTGAGGAACTGCCAAACTTTTCCAAAGTGGCAGTACCATTTTACAGTCCTACCAGCAATGTATGGGTTATTCCAGTTTCTTCACATCCTCATCAATACTTGTTACTGTCTGTCTTTTTGATGATTATAGCCATCCTAGTGGGTGTGATATGCTATCTTATTGTGGTTTTGATTTGCATTTCCCAGTGGCTAATGATGTTGAGCATCTTTCCATGTGCTTCTTGGCCATTTGTATATTTTCTTTGGAGACTATTTAGATCCTTTGCCCATTTTTAAATTGAGTTTTATTTAGTGGTAATAGTTCTTTATATATTTTATTTTATTTTTTTATTATTTTTTTTAAAGATTTTATTTATTTATTTGAGAGACAGAGAGAATGAGAGAGAAAGCACATGAGATGCGGGGAGGGTCAGAGGGAGAAGCAGACTCCCTGCTGAGCAGGGAGCCCGATGCGGGACTCGATCCAGGGACTCCAGGATCATGACCTGAGCCGAAGGCAGTCGCTTAACCAACTGAGCCACCCAGGCGCCCAATTCTTTATATATTTTAGACACAAGTCCTTATCAGACATTTGATTTGCAGAGATTTTCTTCCATTCTCTGAGTTGTCTTTTCACTTTATTGATGGTGTCCTTTGAAGCACAAATTTTTTTTTTTAAGATTTTATTTATCTATTTGACAGAGACACAACAAGAGAGAGAACACAAGCAGGGGGAGTGGGAGAGGGAGAAGCAGGCCTCCCGCTGAGCAGGGAGCCCGATGCGGGCCCGATCCCAGGACCCTGGGATCACGACCTGAGCCGAAGGAAGACGCCCAACCATCTGAGCCACCCAGGCGCCCCTGAAGCACAAAATTTTTAATTTTGATGATATCCAGTTTATTTTTTTGTTGTTGCTTTTACTTCTGATGTCATAGCTAAACTAGTGTCTAAGATCACAAATCTTAAACTTACAGTTTTTTCTAAGAGTTTTATAATTTTAGCTTTTACATTTAGGTCTTTAATCCCTTTTGAGGTCTTTTTTTTTTATGATATGAGGTAGGGACAACGTCTTTCTTTTGCATGTGGTTATCCATTGTCCCAGGACTATTTGTTGAATATAACAAACAGGGGCACCTGGGTGGCTCAGTCGTTAAGTGTCTGCCTTCGGCTCAGGTCATGATCCCAGGGTCCTGGGATCGAGCCCCGCATCAGGCTCCCTGCTCGGCAGGAGGCCTGCTTCTCCCTCTCCCACTCCCCCTGCTTGTGTTCCTGCTCTCGCTATCTCTCTCTCTGTCAAATAAACAAATAAAATCTTTAAAAATATATATATATAACAAACATTTCTTTTATATATATATAAATTTTATTTATTTATGTGTTTAGGCTCCACACCCAGCATAGAGTCCAACACCAGGCTTAAATTCATGAGCTTGAGTTCAAGACCTGAGCTGAGATCAAAAGTTGGATGCTTAACTGACTGAATCCCCCAGATGCCCCACATTTCTTGCTTTTATAATTTTAAAAGGTAAAGTGAAAGATTGAAATGGTAATTTGCTAGAATAACAAAAGTGAAGGCCTTCTTGGTAGCAGGAAACTTTACACCAAAGAGTAAGCATTGTCAAAGAAAAGATTAAAGATAAAAAGAGAGGCAGTAATTGGTAAGTTGAGTTAGAACTTCTTTCTCCCAATTCTGACTGAGTTCTTAGTAGAACTAGGAGCTAATCTAGTATGTCAGTGTACCTATCTTTCTGGCTGGCCACAATTTGAGTTAGAAAGCGTAGGTTCGAAAATGTAGAGAAAAGATCCAGTCTCTGTAAGGCTGAAGGTTGATGCTTCTACCAAAGTATTAGAGAAAAGGTAGGAATCGATGCTTGTGGTAGCAAGGAAGGAAGTTGAAAGTAACAGAAGTAGGAGACAGGTTCTCTGTGGGTGATAGGTTCCAGGATGGAATAGGAACAATTCTCAAGATGCATCTAGTTTGAATTTTTTTAAAAGATATTTATTTTGAGAGAGAGAGAGAGAGAGCATGCATGAGCAGGGGGAGGGGCAGAGGGAGAAGGAGAGAGACTCAGTGCTGAGCACAGAGCCCAGCGCAGGGCTTGATCTCACAACCCTGATATCACAACCTGAGCTGAAACCGAGAGTCGGATGCTTAGCCAACTGCACCACCCAGGTGCCCCTGAAATTTTTTTTTTTTTTTTAAAGATTTTATTTATTTATTTGAGAGAGAGAGAATGAGAGCACGAGAGGGAAGAGGGTCAGAGGGAGAAACAAGACTCCCCGCCGAGGAGGGAGCCCGATGTGGGACTCGATCCCGGGACTCCAGGATCACGACCTGAGCCGAAGGCAGTCGCTTAACCAACTGAGCCACCCAGGCGCCCGCCCCTGAAATTTTAATAGAACGCTTGCCAATTTTGTGTTGCAGTTATCTATAAAAATCAAGTCAGTAGTTTGTGGATTATAAAGTTCAAAAATCTATCAAATTGTTGCCAGCCAGAAATATAGGTACAGTGACAGACTAGATTAGTTCCTAGTTCTACGAGGAACTCAGTCAGAATTTAGAGAAATAAGTTCTTAATGTATTTATCTACTGCACCCTTTATAACACTAAAATTCTTGGATCCTTCCTGTTTCTGCTACACTAAGGAATTCTACTCAGCCAGTCCATATAAATTTACAAGGGATCACTAGACAAGTAGTATGGTAAAATAGAATAAATCTTGGATTAGTTCTGGGAAGTCTGTATGATTCATTCATTTCTTCATTCAGCAAATATTTATTGAGCATCTGCTATATGCCAGGCACTGTAATAGGTTCTGCAGATACAGTGGTGAGCAAAGCCAGGGAGAATTTATACGTATTTGGGACTAGTGGTTGAATGAAGACATCTTACCTTAATCAAACAATAAATTAATATACAATTAGTGTGAAAAATGCTACAAAGTAAGATATATAGTACTGTAAAAACATTAGGGGCAGCTGCCTTCTCTACTTCCAGGGGCATGGAGGTAGCCTCTCCCTGAAGTGCTTCAGTTGCAGGCAGTTGCCAGCTCTGAGATGAATGGTTCTGGGGGTACAGCTGCCACCACCCTCCACCCTCTGGACCAAGGCTGATTCCCATAGTAGCATCCAGCAGGTGCCCACCAAAGTCACTGTGGTCTTGCTATATATCAGAAGGACTATAAGCATGACTGCTTTTGTGAAGAGCATCTTATTTCCTTATATCAGAGAAAATGTTAAGAATTAACTGCAGAGGAAAATACTTCTTCCCTCTTGGAAAGAAGAGTGCCAGTAGGACCTCAGTCTTTTGAGGTAACAGGCTGAAGAGGATTCCCACCAAGATAGGGTATCTTGACCTCTGCAACATCTGGGAATGGGGTGGATGATCTACCATAGCTGTCCAGGCTATGGTAGATCATGTGTGCTGGCAGAGATCTCTGGATGGAAAGACCATGGTACTGATACAAATATAAAGATTCATGTGGAAGGCAGTATTTTACAGCTGGGAGAATAAGAGCAGCATTCATTGAAGATGTCATTCCAGCAGCTAGGAAATGGAGAGAAGCTGGAATGAAGGTGTATATCTGTTCTTCAGGGAGGGTAGAGGCACAGAAACTATGACTTGTGCGCTCTACAGAGGAAGATATTCTTGAGCTTGTGGATAGTTTCTTTGCGCCAAGTTAGGCATAAAGTGGAGAGAGAGTTATTGAAAGACTGCAAATAGCATTGAATGCTCAACCTGTTTTTGACACATTAGAGGCTGGTGCTCCTGAGGAAGTGGACATGCTTATTGCTGTGGTGGTGAGACATGGCTAGGTGAAGTTAAATGATGAAAAGCCTATAGCCTCATTAAATCATTCAGCAAACTACTTGTCCTCTTCAACCTAGAAAAGGATTTCTAAGGAAGAAAAACTGTTTCTCATAGTTTGTCCGTGTAGTCTGGTTTATTTCAATGGTAAAAGTAGCTTACTTTAAAAATACATATATAGGGGCACCTGGGTGGCTCATAGTTTGTCCGTGTAGTCTGGTTTATTTCAATGGTAAAAGTAGCTTACTTTAAAAATACATATATAGGGGCACCTGGGTGGCTCAGTCGTTAAGTGTCTGCCTTCAGCCCAGGTCATGATCCCAGGGTCCTGGGATCGAGCCCCACATCAGGCTCCCTGCTCTGCGGGAAGCCTGCTTCTCCCTCTCCCTCTGCCCCTGCTTGTGTTCCCTCTCTTGCTGTGTCTCTCTCTGCCAAATAAATAAATAAAATCTTCAAAAAACAAAAATAAAGTATCTAAAAAATATATATATACACACACTTATGTAGGCAAATATGTATGTGCTCAAATTACCTTCTACAGATACATGAGTGATAAAAATCTCCATTCAGTGAAATTAAAACTTATTTTAAAATCTCTGTAAAAGTTATGTGAAACTACAACACTAACCCCTACTGAGGGCAAAGTATAGTTGATAGAAAAAACTATTGACCTTCTTCCCTCTCATGCTCTCTCTCTACCATTCTCTCTCTCTCTCAATAAATAAAAATCTTTAAAAAAAAAAAAAACTATTAACAGATCAAATGTGTCAGTATCAGGTCATATACCAAAATTGAAAGCTAGTTTTGAGCAGTATTTCAGAAGCCTTGCTATTTTAAAAACGGAAAGTGTTTCAAAGTCGTCGTCTTTTTTTTTTTTGTAACATTTTATTTATTTGAGAGAGAGCACAAGCAGGGGGAGCAGGAGCGGGAGAAGCAGACTCTGCTGAGTAAGAAGCCCGATGCCGGACTCCATTCCAGGACCCTGGGATCATGACCTGAGCTGAAGGCAGATGCTTAACTGACTGAGCCATCCAGACGCCCCTAATCCTGTCAATTCTAATCATTATAGATTATAGCTGCCTTTCTGACAACTTCTTAGCATAGTTTGAGAAATTATATTGTTATTTACTATTTTTAAAATGATTTTACTGAAATCAGTCTATCAGATCAAGAAGAATCCTATATATTTTTTGACATGGATGTGAGAAATGTCAGTTTTCTAACAGTATTAATTATCCTGGTTCAGTTTTTTTTTGTTTTTTTTTTAAGATTTTATTTATTTGACAGAGAGAGCACAAGAGGCAGAGCAGTAGGGAGAGGGAGAAGCAGGCTCTCCATGGTCAGGGAGCCCAACATGGGGCTCGATCCCAGAACCCCAGGATCATGACCTGAGCTGAAGGCAGTCAACCGACTGAGCCATCCAGGCGCCCAATGTTTGTTTATTTATTTAAGGGAGAGGAGACTTAAGCTCAGTTAAAAGCTGTGGGAGGAATTAAGAAGGAAAGTTGATTAGGTAAGAGAGAGAAGGGCTAATCAATGATTTATGCTTCCTAAAATGTCAGAAAATTATAGAATCTAAGGCAGAGGGTTAGCCTTAGATAATGGAAAGAAATTTCCTCTCTGGAACTGGAATGAAGGAACTAGATGATCTAAAAGGAACAGATAGATGGAAATGTAGGTAAAGTGTATGGTTTCTATATTCTCTGAAGTAGGGGATATGTACTGAGAGAAGGGGGGAGCTGAGGTGGGTTTGGGTTCAGAGTAGGAGTAAGGGCCCATTTGAAGTTGGTGTTCATGAATTATCAGTGGAACACACTTGCCCTATTTCATGACTTTCTCCAATAGAGTTTGATGACACAGGTATAAGCTTGGAGAAAAAAATTCATTGAGGATAATATTTTTTTTAAAGATTTTATTTATTTGAGAGAGAGAGAGAGAGCATGAGAGGGGGGAGGGGCAGAGGGAGAAGCAGACTCCCCGCCGAGCAGGTAGTCCGACATGGGACTCGATCCCAGGACTCCAGGATCACGACCTGAGCCGAAGGCAGTCGCCCAACCAACTGAGCCACCCAGGCGCCCGAGGATAATATTTTTGCCAGACAGTTTAATTTAGGTATTTAGCAAGAATGTTGTTGAAATGATGGATCATGGAATCAGAGGTTGATGAGAGAAGTGATAGACCATAAGGGATAGCTTAATTTGGGGTGCCTTTTTAAATTTAGCTATAGTTCCCATACCATAAAATTCACTCCTTTAAAGTGTGTAATTCAATGGTTTTTAGTGTTTTCAGTTGTGCAACCTTTACCACTATCTAATTTCTGAACATTCCCATCACCCTGAAAAGAAAGCCTGTACTTATTAGCAGTTAACTCCCCATTTCCTCCTTCCTCTGGCAACCACTGATCTACTTTCTCTGTTGACTTGCCTATTCTGGATATTTCTTATAAATGGAATCATAGTATGTGGTCTTTTGTATCTTGCTTACTTAACAATGTTTTCTTTTTTTTTTTTAAAGATTTTATTTTTTTATTTGAGAGAGAGAGAATGAGAGATAGAGAGCACGAGAGGGAAGAGGGTCAGAGGGAGAAGCAGACTCCCTGCCGAGCAGGGAGCCCAATGTGGGACTCGTTTCCGGGACTCCAGGATCATGACCTGAGCCGAAGGCAGTCGCTTAACTAACCGAGCCACCCAGGCGCCCCTACTTAACAATGTTTTCAAGGTTCATTCATATTGTGGCATGTATCAGTACCTGATTCCTTTTCATGGCACAATATTCCATCATACGGATGTATCACATTTTATGTATCTACTCATCAGTTGGTGAATATTTGGATCATTTCCACTTTTTGGCCATTATTAATAATCCTGCTATGAACATTCATGTACAAGTTTTTGTATGAACATATGTTTTAATTTCTCTTGGGTATGTACCTGGAAGTGGAATTGCTGAGTGATACAGTAACTGTATGTTTAAAAATTTGACGAACTGACAAACTGTTTTCCAAACCGGCTGTACCATTTTTACATTCCTACCAGCAATGTATGAGGGTTCTGATTTCTTCACATTCTTCATCAGCACCTGTTATTGTCCATCTTTTCGTTTTATTTTGTTTTAAGTAGGCTTCACGCCCAGCATGGATCCCAACATGGGGCTTGAACTCAAGACCCTGAGATCAGGCCCTGAGCTAAGAGTTGAACACTTAACTGAATGAGCCACCCAGGTGCCCCCGTCCACCTGTTTTTATTATAGTCCTACTGGGTGTGTTTTGGTACCTTTTAAAAACTTATTTTTATTTATGCAAGTAATACATGAATTTTTATTTTTTTTAAGATTTAATTATTTTAGAGTGTGTGATGAGCGGGGGGAGGGGGAGAGGGAGAGAGAATCCCAAGCAGACTCCCCACTGAGTACAGAGCCCAACACAGGGCTCAATCTCACAACCCTGAGATCATGTCCTGAGCCGAAATCAAGAGTCAGAAGCTTAACTGACTGAGCCACCCAAGCACCCCTACATGAATTTTTTTCTTATAAAATATTTACACTATATAAATCAAGCTAAAAACCCTATGACCTCCACCCCAGTCAGTTCCTATGCCTTATGTAAAAAGAAAAATTGTTTTCAGTTTGGTATGTATTTTTACAGAATTTTTAAAAATTCTCATTGTAATAGCCCTATATAGCCTTCTTACATTAATCCAACTGTTTTCAAAGAAACTCTGTAATAAATGAGTTTTTTTCTTTTCTAACCTTTAACTGTAAAATGTAGCATTTTTTAAAAAATGACAACATTGTTTAATAAAAATCATATCAAACAAGCAAGCCAACTAAATGCCTATAGATAAGTCTTATTGTCCCATATATTATGGCTTTTAAAATGATGGCTGTTAGTCTTTATGTATTGAAACATTATAAGTAATATTTTCTTCTTGTTCTTAGTGCCTGGCTCTCTGGCTATGAAAACCCTGTGGTGTCTCGAATTAATATGAGAATACAAGATCTAACAGGACTAGATGTTTCCACAGCAGAGGAATTACAGGTAGGTAATCACATTATCCTTAAACCATATGCTGTCACATTATTTCTTTACACTTTTTCCAAAAATGTTGCAGATGAGATTTCCTAATATTGTACGGGCACTGATTAGGTATTGTAGGAGAGCTTGGGACCCTAAAAGTGAATATGCAAGCTGAAACCAAGCAAACTACTCTTTAATAATCAATGGGAAAAATTAGGATTAGTCTGTGAGCTCTAAAATTCTTTTACAAAACATTAAAAACTCTTACTGTTAAGTATAAATTTATAGGGAAAGGAACAATATGTAACATTAATATTTATTAAGCATACTATAATTTTTTGTCATTCCTAACTAAACCTGTCGGGTAACCAGGGGCAGTTTTTTGTTTTTTTTTTTAATGTGTTTTTTTGCTCTTTTCTATTGAGATAGAATTCACATACCTTAAAATTTACCCTGGTTTTATTACATGCACATGCTTATGCAGCTATCACCACTATCTAATTGTAAGACTGTTTCATCACTTCAAAAACTTTCAGCAGTCACTCTCCATTCCCTCTCCCTAATGCCACTGGCAACTACTAATCTCCTTTCTGTCTGTCTATGAATTTGTCTTTTCTAGATATTTCATATAAATGGAATAATACAATATGTGGCCTATTGTATCTGGCTTATATCACTTAATGTTATGTTTTCAGTGTATAGCACTTTATTCTTTTTCATGCCTGAATAATATTCCATTGTTTGGATGTATCACAACTTCATGTATCTATCAGCTGAAGGATATTTGGGTTGTTTGCACTTTTTGACTATAATGACTAGTGCTGCTATGAATGTTTGTGTACACGTTTTTGTACAAACATTTAGATTTTTCTTGGGTATATATGTATCTATGGAACTGCTGAGTCATGTGGTGACTTTATAGTTTGAGGAACTGTCAAACTGTTTTCCAAAATGGCTGCACAATTTTATAATTCCAATGACAGAGTATGAGGATTACAATTTTTCACATCCTTGTCAACACTTACCCTTGTCTCTTTTTTTCATTACAGTTTTCATTTGCATTTCCCTGATGGCTAATGATGTTGAGTATCTTTTCATGTGCATGTTTGCCATTTATTTCTTTGAAAAAATTTTTGTTCAAATCCTTTGAGTATTAATTGGGTTGTTTGTGTTTTTATTGTTGAGTTGTTAAGTGTTCTTTTTTCATTATGGATATAGGAGCATTATCAGATATATGGTTTGCAAATATTTTCTCCCGTTCTGTAGGTCATCTTACATTTTCTTGATGGTGTCGTTTGGCACAAAATTTTGAATTTTGATGAAGTCTGATAGGTCTTTTTTTGTTTTTTGGCTTTGGGGTATTTTTTAGTTGCTTATGCTTTTTCTTTTCTATTTTACTAAATTCCAGTATAGTTAACATACAATTTTATATTAGTCTCAGAAGTACAATATAGTGATTCAGCAATTTTGTACATTACCCAGTGCTCATCATGATAAGTGTACTCTTAATCCCTATCATCTGTTTCACCCATCCCCACCACCCATCTCCTATCTGCTAACCATCAGATTGTTCTCTATAGTTAAGTCTGTTTTTTGGTTTGTCTCTTTTTTCCTTTGTTTGTTTCTTAAATTCCACATATGAGTGAAATCATATGGTATTTGTCTTTCTCTAATTTATTTCACTGAGCATTATCTTCTCTAGATCCATCCATGATGTTGCAAATGGCTAGATTTCGTTCTTTTTTTGTGGCTGAGTAATATTTCGTTGTGTTTATATACCATAACTTTATCCATTCATCTGTCAATGAACACTTGAGTTGCTTCCAAAATTTGGCTGTTGTAAATAATGCTGCAATAAATGTTGTAAATAATGGTGCATATATCTTTTTGAATTAGTGTTTTTGTATTCTGGAATTACTGGATCATATGGTAATTCTATTTTTAATTTTTTGAGGAATTTCCATACTGTTTTCCACAATGGCTGCAGCAGTTTACGTTCCCACCAACAGTGCACGAGGATCCCTTTTTCTCCACAACTTCGCCAACACCTGTTGTTTCTTGCATTTTTGATTTTAACCATCCTGACTGGTGTGAGCTGATATCTCATTGTGGTTTTGATTTACATTTCCCTGATGATGAATGATGTTGAACATATTTTCATGGGTCTGTTGGCCATCTGTATGTCATCTTTGGAGAAATGTGTGTTCATGTCTTATGCCCATTTTTAAATTGGATTATTTGTGTTTTGGGTGTTGAGTTGTATAAGTTCTTTTATATTTTGGATACTAACCCTTTATCAGATACATCGTTTGCAAGTATCTTCTATTCAATAGTTTGCCTTTTCGTTTTGTGATTGTTCCCTTTGCTGTGTAGAGGCTTTTTATCTTGATGTAGTCCCAGTAGTTTATTTTTGCTTTTGTTCCTTTGCCATAAGAGACATGTCTAGAAAAATGTTGCTACAGCCAATGTCAGAGAAATTACTGCCTGTGCTCTCTGCTAGGATTTTTATGGTTTGAGGTATCACATTGGTTCTTTAATCCATTTCAACTTTATGTTTGTGTATGGTACCTGCAGTTTTGTTCTTCTTTTTCAAGATTAATTTGGCTAGGGGTGCCTGGGTGGCTCAGTCAGTTAAGCATCTGCCTTCAGCTCAGGTCATGATCCCAGGGTCCTGAGATCAAGCCCCGAGTCTGGCTCCCTGCTCTGCAGGGGATCTGCTTCTCTCTCTCCCTCTGCCCCTCCCCCTGCTGTGCTCTCTCTCTCCCTCTCTCTCAAAATAAATAAAATCTTTAAAAAAAAAGTAGATTGCTTTGGCTATTGGAGGTTTTTTGTGGTTCCATACAAATTTTTGTATTCTTTGTTCTAGTTCTGTAAAAAATGCTATTGGTATTTTGATAGGGATTGCATTAAATTTGTAGATTGCTTTGGGCAGTATGGACATTTTAACTATTCTTCTAATTCATGAGCATGGAATATCTTTCCATTTCAGTTTCTTTCATCAGTGTTTTGTAGTCATCTTCAATTTCTTTCATCAGTGTCCTATAGTTTTCTGAGTACATGTCTTTCACCTCCTTGGTTGGGTTTATTCCTAGGTATTCTATTATTTTTGGTTAAATTGTAACTGGGACTGTTTTCTTAATTTCTTTCTGCTACTTCATTATTATCGGTGTATAGAAATGCAAATGGATTTCTGTATATTAATTTTGTATCCTGTGACCTTACTGAAGTATCAGTTCAAGTAGTTTTTTTGGTGGAGTCTTTAGGATTTTCTATATATAGTATCATGTCATCTGCAAATAATGAAAATTTTACTTTTTCTTTACCATGTTGAATGCCTTCTATTTTTTTTTCTTGTCTGATTGCTGTGGCTGTGGCTCCCAGTACTATGTTGAATAAAAATAGTAAAGATGGACATCCTTGGGGCACCTGGGTGGCTCAGTCGGTTAAGTGTCTGCCTTCGGCTCAAGTCATGATCCCAGGGTCCTGGGATTGAGCCCCGCGTTGGGCTCCCTGCTCAGTGAGGAGCCTACTTCTCTCTCTCCCTCTGCTGCTCCCCCTGCTTGTGTGCTCTTTCTGTCTCTCTTTCTAGGTCAAATAAATAATAAAATCTTAAAAAAAAAAAAGGGCATCTTTGTCTTCTTCCTGTCATTAGGGGAAAAGCTCTGTTTTTCCTCATTTGAGTAGCTGTTTTTCATATATGGCCTTTATCATGTTACTGTGTTCCCTCTAAACCTACTTTGTTGAAGGTTTGTATCATGAATGAATGTTATACTTTGTGAAATGCTTTTTCTGAATCTTTTGAAATAATCACATGGTTTTTATCCTTTATCTTATTGATGTGACAATATCACAGTGATTGTTTTGCAAATATTGAACCACCCTTGCATACCAGGAATAAATCCCACTTGATCGTGGTGAATGAGTTGTATTTTTTTTAAAGATTATTTATTTATTTTGAGAGAGAGCAAGAGGAGGGGCAAGGGGATAGGGAGAGTCAAGCAAACACCCTCTAAGCACAGAGCCCAATATGGGACTCAGTGCCAGGACTCTGAGATCATGACCTGAGCTGAAATCAAGAGCCGGTGGCTTACTGAGCCACCCAGGCACCCCATGTTGAATGAGTTTTTTAATGTATTGTTGAACTTGGTTTTCTAATATTTTGTTGAAGATTTTTGTGTTCATCAGAGGTATTGCCCTGTAGTTTTCTCTTGTGTAGTGTCTTACCTGGTTTTGGTATCAGGGTAATGCTGGCCTCATGGAATGTATTTAGAAGCTTTCCTTCCTCTTCTATTTTTGGAACAGTTTGAGAATACGTATAACTCTTCTTTAAATATTTGGTAGAATTCACCTGTGAAGCCATCTAGTCTTGGATGTGTGTTTGTTGTGAGCTTTTGATTACTGATTCAATTTCATTGCCGAATCAGTCTCTATTTTCTGTTTCTTCCTGATTTGGTTTTAGGAGGTTAATATGTTTCTAGGAACTTACCCATTTCTTCCTAGGTTGTCCAATTTGTTGGTATATAATTTCTCCTAATATTGTCTTACAATTCTTTGTATTTCTTTGGTGTTGATTGTAATTTCTCCTCTTTGATTTCTGTTTTTGTTTGAGTCCTCTTTTTTTTTTTTTTTTTTTGATGAGTCTGGCTAGAGGCTTATCAATTTTATTGATCTTTTCAAAGAATCAGCTCCTGGTTTCATTGATCTGTTTTTGTAGTTTCTATTTCGTTTATTTCTGCTCTAATCTTTATTATTTTCTTCTTCCTACTGGTTTGGGGTTTTGTTTGTTCTTTTTCTAGCTCTCTTAGGTATAAGGTTAGGTTGTGTATTTGAGATTTTTCTTGTTTTTGAGGTAGGCCTGCATTGCTATAAACTTCCTTCCTAGGCCAGGTTTTGCTGCATCCCAAAGATTTTGGACCATTTTCATTTGTTTCCATGTACTTTTTTTTATTGATTTCTTGGTTGGCCCATTCATTGTTTAGTAGCATGTTATTTAACCTCCATGTATTTGTGTTCTTTCCAGTTTTTTCTTGTGGTTGATTTCTAGTTTCATAGCATTGTGGTCAAAAAAGATATTTGGGGGCACCTGGGTGGCTCAGTTGTTAAGCGTCTGCCTTCGGCTCAGGTCATGATCCCAGGTTCCTGGGATCGAGTCCCACATTGGGCTCCCTGCTCCGCGGGAAGCCTGCTTCTCCCTCTCCCACTCCCCCTGCTTGTGTTCCTGCTCTCGCTATCTCTGTCAAATAAATAAAATCTTTAAAAAAAAAAAAGATACTTGGTATGACTTTAATCGTTTTAATTTGTTGAGACTTGTTTTGTGACCCAATATGTGACCTGTTCTGGAGAATGGTCCATGTGCATGTGAATGTGTATTCTGCTGTTTCAGGGTGGGATGTTCTGAGTATATCTTTTAGATCCATCTGGTCCAGTGTGTCATCCAAAGCCACTCTTTTCTTATTGATTGTTTTTGTTTGAATGATCTGTCCATTGGTGTGAGTGTTAAATTCCCTTGGTATTATTGTAACATTATCAATTATTTCCTTTATGGTTTCTTTTTTTAACATTTTTATTTGAGAGAGTGAGAGAGAGCAGGAGCAAAGGGAGGGGCAAGAGAGGGAGAAGCAGACTCCCTGCTGAGCAGGGAGCCCAACACAGGCTCAATCCCAGGACTCCAAGATCATGACCTGAGCCAAAGGCAGACACTTAACCAACTGAGCCATGCAGGCACCCACCTTTATGTTTGTTATTAGCTGTTTTATGTATTTGGGTGCTCCCATGTTGGGTGCATAAATGTTTACAATTTTATATCTTCTTGTTGGATTGTCCCCTTTATGATTATATAGTGTCCTTCTTTGTCTTTTGTTACAGTCTTTGTTTTAAAATCTGTTTTGTCCAGTATAAGTATTGCTATCCTGGTTTTCTTTTCACTTTCACTTGCAGGATAAATGCTTTTACATCCCTTCACTTTCAGTCTGCATGTGTCTTTAGGTCTGAAATGAGTCTCTTGTAGGTAGCATATAGATGTGTCTTGCCTTTTTTATCCATTTTGTCACCCTGTTTTTTGATTGGAGTGCTTAGTCCATTTACATTCAAAATAATTATTGACAGGTATGTACTTATTGCCATTTTGTTACTTGTTTTATGGTTGCTTTTGTAGTTTTTCCTTTTTTCTCTTGTTCTCGTCTCATGCTTTGCTGGCTTTCTATAATGATACACTTGAATTCCTTTCTCTTTATTTTTTTGCATATTTATTACCAGTTTTTGATTTGTGGCCACCATGAGGTTTATATATCACATCGTATGCATATAGTAGTCTATATTAAGTAGGTGATCACTTAAGTTTAAATCCATTCTAAAATCATTAAATTTTTACTCCTCTACCCCCACCACATTTTAGGTATATGGTGTCATACTGTACATCCTTTTATTTTGTGAAACCCTTGACTGATTTTTATAGATATGCTTAATTTTATTGCTTTTATGCTTCCTACTCTTCTTACTCCTGCTTATGGTCTTTCCTTTCCACTCAGAGTCCCCCTTTAACATTTCTTATAGGGCTGGTTTAGTAATCATGAATTCCTTTAATTTCTGTTTGCCTGGAAACTACCCCTGCTTTTATTCTGTATGATAGCCTTGCTGGATAGAGTATTCTTGGCTGCAGGTTTTTTTTTCTTCCAGCACTTTGAATATATCCTGGCACTCCTTTCTGTCCTACAAAGTTTCTGCTGAAAAATCTGCTGGTAGCCTTATGGGGTTTCTTTTTTTATGTAACTTTTCTTTTGCTGCTTTTAAAATTCGCTGTCGCTGCTTTCTGCCATTTTAATTACTTTGTGTCTTGGTGTGGACCTTCATGTTGATTTTGTTGGGTGTTCTCTGCACCTCCTGGAGCTGGATTTCTGTTTCCTCCCCCAGATTTGGGAACTTTTCAGCTATTATTTCTTCAAATAAATTTTCTGCTTCCTTTTATTTTCTCTTTTCCTTCTAGAATCTGTATAATGCAAATATTACTACATTTGATGGTGTCACTGAGTTCTCTTAGTCTGTTTTCATTTATTATCTTTTTTCTCTTTCCTGCTCAACTTGATTGCTTTCCATTACTCTGTTCTACTTCCTCTGTTCTACTATTTATTCCCTCTAGTGTATTTTTAATTTCACTTATTGAGTTGTTCATCTCTGATTGGCTCTTTTTTATGTTTTCTGTCTCTTTGTTGAGGGTCTCACTGAGGTCCTTCACTTTGTTCTCAAGTCCAGTGAGTATCTTTATGACTGTTACTTTAAATATTCTATCAGGTATATTACTTACCTATGTTTCACTTAGGTCTCTTGTAATTTTGTCCTGATCTTTCATTTTGGGACATAGTACTCTGTCCCCTTATTTTGTCTCTCTGTGTCTGTTTCTATGTGTCAGGTAAGTCAGCTGTGTCTCCTGCTCTTGAAAGTAGTGGCTTTATGAAGAAGAGGTCCTGTATTGCCCTGCAGTGCAATGTCCCCTGTTCACCAGAACCCGGTGCTTCAGGGGTATCTCCTCTGTATGTTGCATGCACCCTACTGTTGTGGCTGAGCCAAGTTTGCCTTCAGTCCAGTCGTCTGCAATGACTCTCCTTGCCTGTTGTGAGCAGGTTTTGGTCCCTGTGTTGTTAGTGGGCCAGTCTGGGGCCACTGTGGGCTAAAGTTGAGTCAGATCAGACGTTTGCCAAAGATGCAGTAGTACTGAACTGCAGGGTGCTTTCCCTGTGTTTTGCCCTGAGAAGCTTTTGTTGGAGGGTGGGGCCTGCAGTCAGACCGGCCCCCTGCTGAGCCAGTCTGCTGGGTGCATGTATTTATCTTCACCTCTCCTCAGGGCAGGAGTCACTTTGGAGTGGTAGAGGCCCCTGTCAGGGCTACTTGCACACTGCTAGGCTTGTGGCACTGCTTTGGATGGACTCTGGCTAAGAGTATATTGGAGAGAGCTGGGGCTCATGGTGCTAGCAAGATCTGCACAGGTTTCTGCGGGTGAGGGCTTCCAGCCCCTGGGAAAAGTCCTCCCCAGGCTGGAATGGAGGGATGGGTCCATAGAAGAGCTCAGGAAAGGAGGAGGTTTGCAGTTAGTAAGGTTCATGCAGGTCTGCTGTGTGAGGGGACCTGAAGCTGCCTGGGATGGAGGGGGCGTGTGTGCAGAAGAAGGTGGAGGCAGGGCTCTCACTGTGAGCAGGAGAGTGTTCCGCTGCCCGGGTTCCCACAGGTCTCTGCATATCTAGGCTGGGGGAACAAGGGAGGGAAATGACACTTTCTAGCTATTTTGTTCTTAGAGAAGTGTCCCCAAAATCCCTGTCCCTCTAGTACATGCTCTGAGATTAGTAAATAAATCTTCCTGTATACCCCACATGTTTTTCCGGCTGCCTCTTCTATGCTGTATCTCAGCTGGGCTGTGAGCAACACTCTTTTAATTATGTTCTTTCATTTCATCAGCAGGGCTGTTTCAATTACATTCTCCTTTCATTGGGATTCAAGGAAGGAGTTAAGGAAGGTATCATTCTCCTTAGTTTACAGATAAGAAAACAGATTGTATTGAAAGTTACATATATTATAACTGAGAAAACTAGAACTTAGAGATACTTTTCTTACTTCCTTTTGCTGCTTCACACTGAGATTGTCATTATCAACTGAAATTGTTAGGGCCCTTCAGCAGGAATAATTAAGTTTCATGTTAACTTCCTCCCTCTTTTACCTTAGGGCAAAAAAATGTGTAGGAGATTTTATTAAAATAGATTGGGGGTTTCCCAGCATTTGGGACTTTGGAAACATGAGTCTTGATTTAAATTCCAAAGGAAAATATTTAGTAAAAATTAATAATAGAAATCTCAAAACCCTGGGGCGCCTGGGTGGCTCAGTCGTTGGGCATCTGCCTTCGGCTTGGGTCATGATCCCAGGGTCCTGGGATCGAGCCCCACGTCAGGTTCCCTGCTCCGCGGGAATCCTGCTTCTCCCTCTCCTACTCACCCTGCTTGTGTTCCTCTCTCACTGTGTCTCTCTCTGTCAAATAAATAAATAAAATCTTTTAAAAAACTCAAAACCCTGATTCTAGAAAATTTTAACTCTAAACATTTTAATTTAAAAATTCTAACTCAAATTTTAGTTTGTTATGTATTAGAGGAAAACATGTACCCCAAACATTTGCTAAAGAAAAACATATTAACTAAGGTTCTAAAATAATCATATAGTAGCTGTCCTTAGATTTTTATCCTAGGTTCCTTAGGAACTCTAATTGATTTAAACTGCTTTGCTTCTTATTTCTCTAGGAGTACATAACCATGACATATAAGACACCAAAATAGGACTTATAAGTTTTTTGAATAGTAGTCTTGATTCTTTTTAATGCATACTTTGTTCCTCTCCTTCAGGTAGCAAATTATGGAGTTGGAGGACAGTATGAACCCCATTTTGATTTTGCACGGGTAAGTAAAAAAAATGGGGAAGGTAGGAGTTCTGCTGAAGCCCAGGCATGACATGTTAATTCTGTTTTTTTAGTATTAAAAATTTATAGTCTGTTTGCAATTTGTGGAAGCATAGTGGAATAGATACCGTATAAAACCTTTTTAGCAGTAAAAAACCCTTAGATACACAGTAAAAAAAATTAGATACTTTTAAATGCATTGCTGAGCCTGGAAGAAAGTAAAGGAAATTCCCAAAGGCAAAATGAACAAAGAAAACTTAGAAACTAAAATTAGAGTTAAAGGGGGTGGCAGAAAAGCTGAAGCTGAAAGCATGTGCCTCCAGGAATATAGAGCTTTGGGGACTGTGGGAGAACCTACTGTGCAGGCTACTGAACCTGAGAGACCCATGTATAAAACAATCTCCAAAAGGATTACACCCTCAGAGAACGAATAGCCTTGAAAATAATCTGCTTTGAGTTAGGAGCCTTAAGGAGAGTTGCTTGTCATCACCCTGGTGGGGATGTAATGTGTATGAGAGCCTTTTCTGGAAGTTTGAAAGCATAGACCTGCTCCCACATGAACCTTGGATTTGAAGTTTCACTACCCTGGAAGAGGAGAAATTAAAGTTGTTCAGTTAGGTAGTGCTCCTTGGTACCTGGCAGAAAACAGGCATCCTCATTCTAACACCTCAGGAATTTTAAAGATTAAGGTCAGCCAAATAGGAACTGATTAAAAAAGAAATTACTAACTGGTAATAAGACAGACACCATTGGTGAGACTGAAACAACCCACACATTTAGATGCCCCCAGGATGTTAGGTACTTGAATTATCAGATACAGAATATAAAATAACTGTATAATCTTTTTAAAAATTAAAGGATAAAAATTAATAAACTTTCAAAATGATTTAACATTTGAAAAACAAATGGAAGCTCTAGGTAGAAAAAAGTAATTGTTGAAATTTAAAGTTTGGATAAATTAAAACAGATTAGAGACAGTCGAAGTGAATTAGTAAATTAGCTGATAAATCTGAAGAAATTACAAGAATATGCTGAGAGAGAGGAAGATAAATACAAAATAGATGTAGAGACACTGGAGAATAAATAATATTGAAGCAGTTTGCTAAAAAGGTACAACTTTTTTCACATTAAGCTATAAATTATACATTACCAAATCTTAATTAATTAAGCTTTATCATAATTACATGAATTCTAGGGGTGCCTGGGTGGCTCAGTTGGTTAAGCGTCTGCCTTTGGCTCAGGTCATGATCCCGAGGTCCTGGGATTTAGCCCCATGTCAGGCTCCCTGCTTGGTGAGGAGCCTGTTTCTCACCATCCCTCTGCAGCTCCCCTGACTGTGCACATGCACACTCTCTGTCAAATAAATAAAATCTTTAAAAAAATAAATAAATAAATTCAGGAAGAAGTATTTTTAAAAAATGAATTCTAAGAACTAAGAACTGTCTCAGGTACTTTAATAAATTTATTGATCCTATTACCATTTTAAAATAAGGGTATATTCTTTTGAAAGAAAACACAGCCTTTATTGTGTTATAGCCCTTGACCATCTTAAATCCCAGAGCCCTAGACTCTTCTGTGTAGGCCAGCAAAGAGTATATTTTTAGTTTCTTTCCCTTCTATTTTCAATTATTGAAAAATGTCTGAAAGTCGTGAATGATGTGAAAGAGTATAATTCAAGTCCTGACATTAGTGCAACTAAATTTTTTTCTTAGTTTTTCTATTTAGAAATCATTACAGATTCTTAGGAAGTTGTAAAGAAATGTACCGGGAAGGTCCCGTGAACTGTTCCCTCAGCCTCCCCCACTGTTAACATCTTCCACTACTGTAGCACATTATCAAAACCGAGAAATAGGCATTGGCACAAGCCACCGAGCTTATTCATATTTCACCAGTTACATTTACACTACTTTGAGTGTGTGTGTGTCTATACAGTTTTATTACATGTGTAGCTTTGTGAAACTACCACCAGTCAAGGTGCGTAAGTGCACCGTCGCTGCCAGACTCCCTTATAGTACTGCTCTGTAGCTGCACACACCCTTTTGCTTCCCATGCCTCACTGCTGGTAAGCACTCAGCTAACCTGTCTCCTTAACTGTCATTTCACAAATGTTAGATAGGCTTGTATGCAGTATGTATCCTTTTGAGATCTTCTCTTTTCACTCAGCGGAATTCCCTTGAGGTTCATGTTCTACAGAATGTAACAATAGTGTGTTCCTTTTTTATTGCTGAGTACTATTTTATGGTATGGACACACCTCAGTTTGTTTAGTCATTCATCCTTTGAAGGATGTTAGGGTAGTTTCCAGTTTGGGGCTGTCACAAAGATGTGTGTAAATTTCTGTGTGAAAAATCGACTTCCATTTTCCTGGGATAACTGCCAAGAGACTGTATTGTATTTTGATTTAGATTTTTTAAAAAAGATTTTATTTATTTGAAACAGAGAATGAGCAGGGGGTAGGGGCAGAGGGAGAGGGAGAAGCAGACTCCTTGCTGAGCAGGGAGCTGACACGGGGCTCGATCCCAGGACCCTGAGATCATGACCTGAGCCAAAGGCAGACATTTATCAGACCAAGCCACCCAGGCACCCCTAATTCAGATTTAAATAGCCAAATGTGAATTCTCCAGCCAGATTAAAGTGCTGACTGTCTAAAAGAATGACAAGCATAATCGCAGTAAACATTTGAATGGATCATGAGTTCAAAGTAAATCTCAAGGTAAATTTTTCACCCACAGAGAACAGAGTTCATGAATGTAGCTATGAGGCTCTCATGTCTTCTTTTTGGAAGGAAAACTATAGGCATGAATTTTATTAATCTGTAGATAGTAGATATTGGTTTTTGTTATTTAGGCTAAAATCTGGGGTTTTTTTCCCTGCAATGATCTTATCAAAAGTATTCACTGTACAAGCTGAATTGAAATCCAACAAGTATTTTAAGTGCCTGCTATATATTGTGCACCAGACATTATAAATGAACCTTTTTGGGTTGTTTTAGGCATATCCTTTAGCATATTACTGGTGTTTAGTTGCCACTAGATAATTTGCATTACTGAATTTCATTGTGTTTTATTCACAGAAAGATGAACCAGATGCTTTCAAAGAGCTGGGGACAGGAAATAGAATTGCTACATGGCTGTTTTATGTAAGTTACAGCTAAAATTTTTATTTTAGGATGGGATTTTATTACATGACATTTATTTTGATGTGTTCAGATGTTTGTTTTCCTTAGACCTTATTTAACATTCTAATTTAAAGTTTTTACAACTGAATAAATGGAGCGGTTTTTTTTGCATTTGTAACTTCAGATAGTAATTTCACCATTCTTATTCAGGTTTTAATATTGCAAACAGTCTCTATACTTGGAGATAATCATTGTTGATATTTTGGAGTATGGACTGTTAATATGCATATATAAGCATCTCTGTATATATTCACACACATTTTAACAAACTTTTGAATTTTTTTGTTGATATATATCAGAAAAAGTATACAAATCATAAGTATTTAACTTCATAAATTTTTACAAAGTGAACACATCTGGTGTAAGCAGCAGCTAGATCAAGATAATAGCACATTATAGCACCGTGGCAGCCCCATTGAGAGTAACTAACCATTTTCACATTGTTTATTAAAGTTTCAAACAGTATGATTTTTTTTATTTTTTCTATATGTTTAGGTATATGAACTGAACAATCTTAATTTTGGTCATAATATTTGCTCCAGTTCTCTACTGCTGCATAACAAATAACCACAAATCACCACAAAACTGAATGGATTAAAATAACTTTATTATGTTAGTCACCAACAGTACATCATTAGTTTTTCATGTAATGTTCCATGTTTTTATCTCTCTTGGTTGTGAGGTTGAGTGGGCTTCACTCCTGGTTCTTGCTCTGGATCTTTCATGCATTTGCGGTCAGAGGATGACTGGCACTGGGGTCATTTTGAAGGCTGAGGTTGAGACTGGCTTTGGCCAGAATACCTGCATGTGGTCTGGGCTTCCTCCCAGCATGGTGACTGGATTACAAGAGCTCATGTCTCCACAGAAAGCAAGGCTGAAATGTATGGCATTTTCATTACCTACCCTCAGAAGTCAAATAATGTCACTTCTGTATTTTATTAAGGCAATTACAAAGATCTGCCAAGGTTCAGGGGGAGAGGACATAGACTCTGCCACTCGATAAGAATATCAGTGTCACGTAAAAAAACATGTAGGACAGGGCATATTGGTATAATATTTGGAAAATATAATCTATAGTGTTGTAACCTTTGTTAACTTAAAAAATGTATTTTATATCTAGACTTAAATTTTGCTTATTTCATTGCACTTTCCACCCCATCCCCATTTGAATGATACGAAAATGGCATCTCTTTGCTGTTTTATCTCACTCTCTACCAAAATCGGTGTATCTCTCCGCTCAGTCTCATTTTCTTTCTTCATTGCTCCCTGCTACCTTCCCTGTGTGTTTTTTACCCTATTTCCTCCATTCCGCTTTCCCTCTATTCCACCTACCTTCTCACCGTCCTACCTTATTATTCTCCCACCCTCCCCTCTTACAACTTTATCTGTTTCCAAAAAAGATTTAAGTACTGTAATATAACTAAGTTAAAGATGAGAGAGAATTACCACAAAGGGAAAACCAGGGGAGAAGCTGATACATAATACAAAATGCATGCTGTGAAATCTTGTGTACTTTTTAGAGGTGAGCTTCCGTAATTGTACCAATTTATAACCCACTTTTAAGTATGATGTTTGTCAGACTTTGATCTGTACATCTTTCACTTATTAGACTGGCAGTTTTTGTGGCTTTAATTTGCATTTCTCTTATTAGAGAGGTTGGTCATCTTTTCTGATGTTTAAGAGACATTTTTTTTCTTTTATGATATTGATGCTGTATTACTTGGTCCAATATCCATGAATATTAGATTTGACCATTAGATTTTATGTTAATTACTAATATGTTCTCCTTTAATTATATAGCATTTTGATTAAATTAGTAATGCATTCCTCCCCCATTGTTTAAATACTATTCCTAGATAGGTCATTTAGCACAACTTTTTCATTGCTTACAGAGCTGATAGCTCTTTGCTACTGATGCTGTATTTATCATAGTAAAATACCCTTATTTATCTCACTTAATGCTTTTATTTTGTTAAATTTAAACTGTGCCTGATATTAAGATCAAACTCTGTTTTCTTTGATATAACATTTGCCTGGCAAATCTTTTTTTCAGTGTTTTAAGTCCCTTGTTTTAGATGTGACTCTTGTATGTAGCATAGTTGGGTTTTGATTTGTGATAGTCTTTATGATCTGTGTTTCCTTTGTCTCATTTTGTCCATGTGCTTCCTCAATTTGGAAGATTTGTGTTTTGTTTTGTTTTTAAAGATTTTATTTATTCATGAGAGACAGAGAGAGAGAGGCAGAGGCAGAGGGAGAAGCAGGCTCCCCGCCGAGCAGGGAGCCGGATGCGGGACTCGATCCCAGGGCCCTGGGATCATGACCTGAGCCGAAGGCAGATGCTTAACCGACTGAGCCACCCAGGCGTCCCAAGATTTGTGTTTTTATTCTAGGTTACATTTTAAAATTTTTAAGATTTTAATTCCAGTACAGTTGACATACAGTGTGATACTAGTTTCAGGTGTACAATTTAGTGATTCACCACTTCTGTACATTACCGGGTGCTCATCACAAGTGCACTCCTTAATCCCCATCACCTCTTTAACCCATCCACCCCTGACTGCCCCTTTGTTTTGTTTCTTAAATTCCAAATATGAGTGAAATCATATGGTATTTGTCTGTCTCTGACTTATTTTGCTTATCATAATACTCTCTGGCTCTGTCCATGTCATTGCAAATGGCAAGGCAAGGTTTCATTCTTTTTTATGGCTGAATAATATTCCATTGTGCATATATACACTACATCTTCTTTATCCATTAATCTTTCAGTGGATACTTTGGCTTCTAACATAATTTAGCTATTGTAAATAATGCTGCAATAAACATAGGGGTACATATATCCTTTTGAATTAGTGTTTTCATATTCCTTCGGTAAATACCTAGTAGTTAGGAGCACCTACTATTACTACTGTAGACATTAAAGCTCAGCAGTGAATAAATGAAAAGTCCTGTCCCCATGGAGGTTATACTTTAGTGCAATAAATGCATAATTATACCCCTGTATTACTTGGTGTATTGGCTTTAAATAATCTCTTTTTACCTCCAGCTATAAGACATAAAAGATATCCTTATCTCCCTTCCTGACTCTATTATTTCTTTGCTTTTTATTTTTTTACTTAAGTATGTAAACCTAAACAGCATCTTGTTTAAAAACTGAGTAGCATGCACAAACCTATCTATGTTAGGTATAAGTTCAGATGTTCTCATATTCTCTGCAGTACTCCATCTTCCTCACAGTGGCATATTTAACTTTATTATACCAGTGCTTCTGATAATACTCTGGAATTCTTACAGATGAGTGATGTGTCAGCAGGAGGAGCCACTGTTTTTCCTGAAGTAGGAGCCAGTGTTTGGCCCAAAAAGGTAAACTAGATTCATTTGTTATTTTAATTTTGTGGGTCTGTTTTTTCCCTGAGGAGATGCACCTCAGTGTCATGGTTTAATTAATGAACTACATTTTTAAAGATAGAGATAATCCTTACCAGGTAAAATTTACTTACTAGGTATACTGGGTAAATTTTACATTTTTTTTTTTAAGATTTTATTTATTTGACAGAGAGACACAGTGAGAGAGGGAACACAAGCAAGGGGAGTGGGAGAGGGAGAAGCAGGCTTTCTGCTGAGCAGAGAGCCCAATGTGGGGCTCCATCCCAGGACCCTGGGATCATGAGCCGAAGGCAGATGCTTAACGACTGAGCCACCCAGGTGCCCCAAAATTTTGAATATTTTTATGGCACAATTGTTATGATTACCTAGAGGTAATGAACAACCAAGGATTAGTACTTAAAAGTTTTCATTCCTAAAATGGGTTCCAGGGGTGCCTGGGTGGCTCAGTCGTTAAGTGCCTTCAGCTCGGGTCATGATCCCAGGGTCATGGGATCGAGCCCTGCATCAGGCCCCCTGCTTAGCAGGGAGCCTGCTTCTCCCTCTTCCACTCCCCCGGCTTGTATTCCCTCTCTCACTGTCTCTCTCTCTGTCAAATAAATAAAATCTTTTAAATAAATAAGATAAAATGGGTTCCATATGATGTTTAACCCTCCAACTTGCTATTGTAAGATTTGTCAAGCAACTTTGTGGTGTTAACATTCTCATATGATCACCAAAATTTTGTAAATGACTGTCATATTTTTATAATTTTATTAGAGAAGCTATAATGCTGCCATAGAGGTGTACTTCCTCACAGGAACAGAGGAAAATTTAATTATTGCAAAAAGTGATAATCTGATATCTTATTTAGAGATAATTTTGTATTATTCTCCACAGGGAACTGCTGTTTTCTGGTATAATCTGTTTGCCAGTGGAGAAGGAGATTATAGTACGCGGCATGCAGCCTGTCCAGTGCTAGTGGGAAACAAATGGGGTAAATATTTCCTATATTCTCTTGTGATTTCTCCTAACATTGAAAGGGATTCAGCCAAGCCAGTTTCTGATCTTAATGTATTTGCTTTCAACAGCTCAGAATTATGATGACAGATTTTAACAGTGTTCTCACTTGAATAAGACAGTATCTTTCACTCAAGGAGTTACAGTTGTCTCTGATTGAGACATACTAATGGATAAATTAGAATATGGTATAGTACCCACTAATACAGTGATGTAAACAGATGGTGACTCCTTATATTTGGGGAGGCTTCTTCAAAGCTTAATTTTAAAAGTTTGGTCTTGAAGCTAAGAGCAGTATATTTTCCAGGCCTGTTAGAGACCGAGACTAGGATTCATGTGAGACTAGAGACACACTCAGGGTCATGTTAGCATGACCAGCCACATTAAAACAAAATAGAAACAGGTGAAGTTATTTTAATACATATTACTTAACCCTATAAATCCATCCCAGTATGTGTCACTAGCCACCTTTCAAGTACTTAGTAGCCACATGTGTCTAGTGGCTATCATATCAGACATAGCAGGACTAAGGAGTGACACCTGATCATTAGGATTTTAAAACTCTCCCCTGATGATAATGTTTGAGAATCACTGGACTAGAATGAAGAGAGGCTAGTGACTGGGAGATCAGATTAGAAGGCTCTTTTCCCTTGTCTCAGTGGGCGAGGATGAAAGCCTGGACTAAGGCAGCAGCAAAACTGTTGGAGAGTAAAGAGATTGAAGGGATATACAAGGAAAAGTGACAGGGTTTGATGAATAAAAGATTGGAAACAGGAGTTGAGAAAGATAAAAGAGTAATTAGGGGTTCTAGTTTAGGTATTTTGTACGCATTGATGCCACTGATTGGGCTCTAGGATGTAGGAGGAGTAGAAAATTCTATTTGAGGTACATTGAAAAGCAGTATCTTAGAATCAAGGAAACTTAATGAGCACATAATAGTAGTGACTGTAGAATTGTTCCTGTAGAGTGGAGGTTTTGTGTTCATTTTTAAAATGTCTATATTAGAGATCGTATTTTGCAAACAGGTAAAACAATGTTCTTTCTGTACCTACATCTTAATTCCAATTGTGTTTTCATTTCAAGCCTTTGATTGAACATCAGAAACTTTAGGAAGTGCACATACATAGACTCTCAAATGTGTGTCCGGCATTTAGGGAAGCTTTTAAAAAAGTGCCTAAGTACCATCTGCCTTCATCTTATTTGGTCTTAAACTTTTAGCTTATATAGAAACTTCGTTAAACTAGTTAGTAGAGAATATTAATATTTTTTTTTCTCTCACAGTATCTAATAAGTGGCTCCATGAACGTGGACAAGAATTTCGAAGACCATGTACCTTATCAGAATTGGAATGACAAATAGGCTTCCCTTCCTCTCCTGTTATACTCTAATGTGTCTGATATGCACATTTCCCAGTCTTAACTTTCCAGCGTTTACAATTGACTAACACTCCATGATTGATTTCAGTCATGAACCTCATCCGATGTTTCATCTGTGGACAATCACTAACTTTGGGGTTTTTTTCTTTTAAAAGTAACACTAAATCACCATATTGTACATATAAACCTTTAAAGTTCAGTTGGTATCACAGAGGATAAAGCAAAGTAGAGTTAAAAATGAGATTTCTACACATTTCTTAAAGAACTTCTTGGTTGGATAAAGAAAACAGTTTAAGCATCTGATTATAGTATTTCACGACACCTCAGTGTTTAGGGGGTAAGCTAGAATGGGCCATGTGATTAAGGAACAGAAGCTTCATAGTATGTACCTAGGTATTAGGTTTACCTAGTCGTCTTTTCTGGATCTGCCTGAAGACTAGGAATAAACTAGGCCTCTGATCTGGGTTCCATTTGATGTTTGCCCCATATGCTATTCTAAGTTGATTTTTTTCCTTCCAAATCTTTTTAAAGAAAGTATACTGTATTTTACCAGTCCCATTCTTCTCTCATACCTCCTCTGTGGTGAATTAAATCTGAGTTAAAATACTTTGATTAAACAAAAATTTTTAACACAAAGCCCTATATAACAACACTGGGTCTTAACTAAAATGATCATTAGTCTGTTTCCCCCTTTTCTTAAATGATTGATGATTTTGTCCATAAAATTTGCTGTTTTTCTTAGTGCTAATACCTTGCCTCTTATTCCTGCTATAGCAGGGTGATGATATTGGCATTCTGATAAAATATTGTGCCTTAGGAGACTGGAAATTTTAAAATGTACAAGTCCTTTTAATGATGAGGGAATTGATAAAAAAAAAAAAAAAACTTTTCTAAAAAGCCAAAATGTTTTTCTCAATTCTGAAATGTGTTGTGACAACAGTGACCTATTTATGATCTTAAATCTTTTTTTAAAAATGTTTCTGTGTGGTATTTTTCATATTTGAATGTGAATGCATGCTATAGTGCCAACAGGTGATTTCTATTTTTTTTTTTTTTAATGCGGAGGACAGGTTTATATCCCCTTGGTTTTCATTCACTCTAATGTCACACTGATATGGTAGAAAATTTAGGCTCTCTGAACTTGCAGATACTTAATCAAAATAGGTTTCCTTCAAAAGGAGCACTACAACTTTACCTTGGTTATGGAGTTGTTATAATGTTACTTAGGCTCTCATTCAAAAATAAGGTGTAATATAAAGCTGTGACCATAATGGATAATGAAGTATACTAATTGACCCTTTGGACTAACTTTACATTTCTGATGGTGAATCTTAGTTCATATAAGGGCTATTCTTTATGCACTATTTAAATATTTAAGAAAGAATTTGGTTAATTGGGTAAGAAGGTATTATTACTTTTACCAATTCCTTTCTCCCAAATACCCTTTGTTTAACAACTATTTTGGTAGGAAATTTGAAAATTAGCTTCAGTATTTTAATCTACTTAGATTTTGTGACCATAGATGATTTTTTAAAAGAAATAATCATGTTAGAAGCAATGTAAATGCCAAAGGATAGAAACAAAATGGGGGTTCAGTGAATGGAAACTAACCTTTATTACCCTATGTGATTTAGCAAGTAGAATAAAAATAATATATATTTCAGAAGGAAATGACATTCTTACAGATTTCCTCATTATATTCAACCCAAGCTCTCCATGGGGATCAGTAAACTCTTTTCAGTGTTAGATCTTACAGAACCCTCCCAAGTTTCATTACCATTTTTCTTTCCAAATGAAAAGGAGAAAAAAAATTCCATAAAAAGTTTTGAGTCCAGTGGTCATTGCAATCTATCTTTTTTTTTTATGGTGAACATTAAAGGAGGGCTACATACCAGCTCTGGATGCCCTGGGGCACAGGGAAAAAAAAAAAAGCAACTAGAATATAAGGGAACTCTGCCAAAGGATGGGGAAGCTGTTGGAATTCTCTTTAGGTTGGAGGGGCTAGCAAGTGCCATGGTTTATGTTCCCCTTCACTTTGATAGCATGGATGGAGGCAGGGGCTGAGTACCCGAACAGGCTTACCTTAGTGAGACCCAGGCCTCTAGCCCATGCCAGTCCCAGCCATCCCACAAAGGCAGCCTCAGCTGCAGCCCAGATGGGGCACACACCAGGACACCCTTAGTGAGTGCTCACTATAGCTCCAGCCATCTGTCAGATGACAGAGGCACAGAGCACCCCAGAGCACTCCAAACCTGCACCACTTTGGCTCCAGAGGACTTGCCAGGGCACCTGTGGCATAGCACTCCAGGAACCCCTGGCCAGTGCCTGCCATGGTTCCAGCCACTCCACCAAAGCACCCCTGTGTGGAGTGCTCCAGGATTCATTGGCCCATAACCTGCCTTAGCTCCAACTGCTCCTGTAGGGCACCCCCTGCACTGAGCACCCCAAGACACCACAGCTTGTACCCACTATCAGTTTCAGCTGTCCTGCCCGGGTGCCCTCTGTACCAAGAGCCCCAGGACCAGGCCAGCCCATGCCCACTTCAACTATGTTCACCTGTCAGGGCACACTCTGTGGGGAGTGCCCCAGAACTCCCCAGCCCACACCCAACCTTGGCTCCAGCTACCCTACCAGGGTACCTCCTACATGGAGCATAACAGATACTCCAGCTTGTGCCTCACCTGGGTACCCTCTGCAGAGATCCCAAGGGCTGCCCTAGTCCATACACCCTTCAGCTAGCCTGCTGTGGTACCCTCTGCACAGAGAGCCCAGGGACCACCCAGACTATGCCCATTTCAGCTCTGGCCGTCCCACAAGGACAGCCCCAGCACTCCAGCCTATGCCATGCACAGGTCCAGCCAGCAAACCAAAGTCATCAGGTACACATAGTCTACATGGTATGGCCTTACACAAGACCATTCCTTTGAGTTTAGAAGTAGCTGTTCCACCTAATTCATAGAAATAAACACAAAGTCAAGCAAAATGGGGAGAGAGAAATATGTTGCAAATGAAAGAAGACAAAACCTCAGGGAACTAAATGGAGATAAGCAATATGCCTGAAGAAGAGTTTAAAGTAATGATCATAAAGATACTCACTGCATCGCTTCTCGGCCTTTTGGCTAAGATCAAGTGTAAAGATACTCACTGCACTGGAGAGAACAGTGGAAGAGCTCTGTGAGAACTTGAAAATGAGGAAAATATAAAAAGAACCAAGTTGAAGAATACAATAACAGGGCACATGGGTGGCTCAGTTAGTTGAGCGTCTGCCTTCGGCTCAGGTCATGGTCCTGGGGCCCTGGGATCAAGTCCTGTGTCGGGCTCCCTGTTCAGCGGGAAGTCTGCTTCTCCCTCTGTCTCTCCTCCCCAACATCTCTCTCTCTCAAATAAATGAATAAAATCTTAAAAAAAAACTACTGTAAAGGGACTCAAAAGATTAGCAGATGTAGAATGGATCAGTGATTTGAAAGGATAATAGAAAGCAACCAGGATGAACAGCAAAACAAAGAAGAATTTTTATTTTATTATGTAGGCTTCATGCCCAGTGTGGAGCCCAATGTGGGGTTTGAACTCATGACCCTGAGATCAAGACCTGAGCTGAGATCACGAGTCAGATGCCTAACTGGTTGTCACCCAGTGCCCTGAAAAAAGAATTTTTAAAAATGAGGATACATTAAGCGATCTCTTAGACAACATCAAGCAAACAAACATTCACATTATAGGGGTCCCAGAAGAAGAAAGAGAGTAAAGGATAGAAAACTTTCCTTACCTGGGGAAGGAAACACATCTAGGTTCAGGAAGCAAAGTTCAAACAAGATGAACTCGAGGTAGTCTACACCACAACACATAATTAAAATGTCAAAGATCAAAGAATTTGAAAAGCAGCAAGAGACAAGAAAGGTACAAGGGGAAATGCCATAAGACTGATTTTTCAAAAGAAATTTGTAGGTTAGAGGGGAGTGGCTGCTGAAAGGAAAAAACCTGCAACCAAGACTACCTGTAAGATTATCATTCAGAATTGAAGGAGGAATAGTTTCCCAGATGAAAGTTAATTACTACTAAACCAGCCTTACAAGAAATGTTAAGGACTTTTCTTTACATGTAAAAGGCCGTAATTAGAAGAAAATTCTGAATAAAAAGATGTAAGATATGATACCATACACAGAACACATGTTGGTGGGGGATTAAAAAAGTATTCAGAATGTGTTCAAACTGAACCATGAAGTTAATACATATATACTTAGGATGTTATATATGAACCTCATGGTAACCAAAAACCCAAAACCTGTAATACACAAAAAAATAAACTGATGAAAGAAATTGAAGATGACAGAAAAAATGGTAAGACATTCCATGCTCATGGATTACAATATTGTTAAAATATCCATACTACTCGAAGCAATCTATTCAATGCAATCCCTACCAAAATACCAATAGCATTTTTTAACAGAACTATAGCAAATAATCCTAAAATTTATATGGAACCACAAAAGAACCCAAATAGCCAAAGTCATCTTGAGAAAGAAAAATAAAACTAGTGGTGTCACAGTTCCAGATTTCAAGATATACTACAAAGCTATATAGTCATCAAAACAGTGTGGTACAAAAACAGACAAGTCAACGGAACAGCATAGAGAGGACGAAATAAACCTGTATTTATATGGCCAATCTATAGCAAAGGTGGTAAGAATATATGATGTGGAAAAGACAGTCTCTTCAATACATGGTGCTGGGAAAACGACAGCTTCATGCAAAAGAATGAAACTGGACCACTAGTCTTAACCATACACACACAGAACTAAAAATGGATTAAAACCTAAATGTGAAACATGAAACTATAAAACTCCTGAAAGAAACATAGGCAGTAATTTTTTTTTATTAAAGATTTTTATTTATTTATTTATTTGAGAGAGAGCACAAGAGGGAAGAGGGTCAGAGGGAGCAGCAGACTCCCTGCCGAGCTGGGAGCCCGATGTGGGACTCGATCCCGGGACTCCAGGATCATGACCTGAGCCGAAGGCAGTCGCTTAACCAACTGAGCCACCCAGGCGCCCAGCAGTAATTTCTTTTACATCAGCCTTAGCAACATTTTTCTAGATAGGTGTCTTCAGGCAAGGGGGAAAAGAAGCAAATATAAACTACTGGAACTACACCAAAATGACAGGTTTTTTTATAGTGAAGGAAATCAACAGAACAGAAAAGCAACCTACTGAATGGGAGAATATATTTGTAAATTATATTTCTGAAAAGGGATTGATATCCAAAATATATTAAGAACTTATACAACACAACACCAAAAAGACAATGTGATTTAAAAATGGGCAGAGGACCTGAATAGACATTTTTCCAAAGAAAACATACATTTGGCCAACAGACACATCAAGAGATGCTCGGCATCACTCATCATTAGGGAAATGTGAATTAAAACCACAATGAGATATCTATCACCTTACACCTGTTAGAATAACCAGAATCAAAAACATAAGACATAACAAGTGTTGGTGAAGATGTAGAGAAAAAAGAACCCCCATGCACTGTTGGTGGGAATGCAAACTGTGGGAAACTCAAAAAATTAAAAATAGAAATACCATATGATCCAGTAACTACACTCCTGGGTATTTACAACAAAATAAAACCCTGAAAACATTACTTCAAAAGATTTTGCCCTTCTATGTTTATTGCAGCATTATTTACAATAACCAAGATCTGGAAGCAACACAAGTGTCCATTGATAGAGGAATGGATAATACATAGTTACATAGTTTATATACATATATATATATTTAATGGTAAGATCTCGTTCTTTTTAATGGTTAACTAACATGAATGAACTTAGTATTATGCCAAGTGAAATAAGTCAATCAGAGAAAGACAAATATCATATGATTTCACTTATATGTAGAATCTAAAAAACAAATTGAAGAAACAGACTCATAAATACAGAAAACAAACTGATGTTTGCCAGAGGGAGAGGTGTGGGGGGCATGGGCAGAATGGGTGAAGAGAAATGGGAGGTATAGGCTTCCATTAATGGAATGAGTAATTATGGGCATCAAAGGTACAGCATAGAGAACATAATCAATGGTATTGTATTAACATTATATGGAGAGAGATGGCAGCTACACTTGTGGTGAGCATAGCAAAATGTATAGTTGTCAAATCACTATGTTGTACACCTGAAACTAATGTGACATTGTGTGTCAACTACATTTCAATTAAGATAAATAAATAATAAAATAAATGAGGGCTAGAGCTATCATGGAAAAATGTGGAAACTGGTTTCCTCACCAACCTTAAGTGCCTATCCTTCAAGATATGAGTTTCATCATTTGTTAACTTTAAGCATGGAATTATTACATTACCAACATGGAGTTAACTGAAGTATTTACTAGAACTTAAAACAGCAGGATAATTAAATGTGATAACTACATAAGAACCTAGTAGGATTATTATTTTTTAAATTATTTTAGGATTCTGTGGAAAGCTAAATGGTAAATACAGTGATGAAAGAAGCAATCAGGTATAAATGAAGGGGGGCGGAATCAGAGGGGGAGATGAACCATGAGATACTATGGACTCAGAAACAAAATGAGGGTTCTAGAGGGGAGGGGGGCGGGGGGATGGGTTAACCTGGTGATGGCTATTAAAGAGGGCAAGTACTGCATGGAGCACTGGGTGTTATACACAAACAATGAGTAATGGAACACTACATCAAAAACTAATGATGTAATGTATGGTGATTAACAATTAAAAAAAGCAATCAGGGAAGTAGAAATCAAAACTACAATGAAATATCACCTCATACCTGTCAGTTACTATAAAAAATAAACATTAGGAGTAAGGCAGTCTTATCAAATGTAAAAACAGATTTTTAATAAAAGGAACAGCCAAAAGGAATGGAAGTCATCCATACTCTGCTTTTTGAGGTCTTGAATTTCTATTGCAGCAGTCTTCTGTTGAAATTACTTGTACAAAACAAGATAATGACAGATAAAATAAGCTTTAAAATCCAAAAAGAGAAAATCCTTAGATTTTGTTATATGGCTAGTCCAATATCCCAATAGGGTTATTTCTTATACAAGCCTGTTTCAGGCTAAATATTTTAAAGAATTCAGAATAGAACATTTCATATGGAACACAGTGATACGCACTTTTATATTTCAGGGCATTTTAGGGAGATGAATTGTATCTTGAGTCAATCTTTTCTAGAAGAGGCATTCACTAATTTTAAGTGCAGCAAAGACCCAGAATTATTACTGTAATATCTATTTTAAAGCCTTAAATATGAACTCCACTGCAATGTAGGTTTTACATAGGTTTGAATACATCAGGAGTTATATTATGTAAAATAACTACATAATGGTTAACTTCTAAAAACATTAATCTTATCCCTTGATATCTGTATAATAAAACTTATTGTAGTTGTTAACTCTTAGAAGATAAAATAACTTACATAATAGTTGAATTTAGTTATGTTCTATTTTTGCTTTACATTTATAAAGCAACAAAGTTAAGGCTTTGTGACATGAAACACTTGTCAGACTTTTGTTTTGAGATGGAAAAAAAAGTGGCCCTTATTAAAAATAATCAGTGTTATCTCTCTCACATTCCCTTTTTACTTATGCAACCATGAGAAAATAGTCTATAGAAAGTTAAACTAAGATAATAATTAGAAGTGCTCTGAAACAGTGCTACTTAGAGTGGTTTGTAGAAGAGTTGCCGTGGGATTTGCTACTGGTCCACAACAAGATAAGGAAATTACATCAAAATGTAAACAAACCACATTAATAAGTACATGGTTTTGTTCAGTTGACTTTTTCATAGCAAGATTTTCAAGATGAAAAAAAGCAGTGTGTTATTTACATTGTGTTATAGGTTCTTAGTGAGAACCAGCTTAAATAGCATTGCTCTAAAGCATACAAATTGTTTGATTCTGCATTTTTAAAAGCACTAAGAGAGTTTAATATGTGTGATTTGCATCTTGTTTGGGATGGGGGAGCAAATTCTGTATGTCTTAGCATAATGGGGAAAAACACTTTGGAATACTTCTATAGCTTTGCAAATAATGTATCAAGGAGTCAAGAATATCAAGATCCATGTATCTTCTAGAGGAAGATAGCAGACTAGGAAGCTCCAAGCTCCTGTATCCTCTTGGAAACATGAAATAAACAACTAGAAACTGGATAACTTCATAGATGTGTAGAGGTCTGAAAAACAGCCAAAGGTTTACAGTAACCAAATGAATGCCCAGTCAAGAGAAAGCCACACTCAAAATGGTAGGAAATTTTGTGGTGTGTTTACCTACTCTTGCCCTACCCTAAAACTGGTGCTGTGTAAGTGGTAGGAAGTAGTTGCCCAATTCCCAGTTTCTTATCTTGAACCAGAGGGAACAGAACAGGCCTAGTTTTTAACATTCTCGCCTGTTTGGAAGCTGCCTGAAGGACTGGTCTCTTTCACCTAACTCAGAGTTCAGATAAGGAAAAGTTTATAACTAGAAAAAGCCCTGGGAAGCATCAGACACTGTTAAAGCTATATGGGGACTACAGACCTGCAGATATGTAAGGCAAAAGATTACAGTTAGCACAATAATATAGAAGCCCCCTCACACACACACACAGGCTGGGATGAGAGTTTTGTGGAAATTAAAAGAGATTTAAAAGTGGCCATGTACATGGGAAGATTTAAACACACACACATGCACAACCACACACACACACACACACACACACACAGAGGCAGGGCAAGATTCATGCCAAGAAAAGACCTTAAGTCACCATTCCAGGCTGATCCCAGGGATCAGATCTTGTCCTGCTAATTACTGGAGGTCTTCCTCACCATGGAGCCATTCAGCAAAACTGGGAGAGGTGGCTCTTTTTTCCAAATATCTAATTTTCACTAAAAAAAAAAAAAAAAAAAAAAAAAAAAATCACAAAACAAAGAAACAGAAAAACATGGTCCATTCAAAGGGAGAAAACAAAATGGAAGAAACCATCTCTGAAGAAACATAGAAACTGGATGTGTTAAATGAAGACTTTTAAATATCTGTCTTAAATATGCTCAAAGAACTAAAGGAAAACAGAGACAAAGAACTAAAGAAAGTCAGGAAAACAATATATAAACAAAATGAGAGTATCAACAAAAGGATCAAAATTATAAAAAGAACCAAGCAAAAATTCTGGAGCTGAAAAAATACAATAACTGAATGGAAAAGTTCATTAGAATGGTTCAACTGCAGACTTGAATAGATAGAAGAATAAATCAGCAAACTTGAATACAGGTCATTTGAATTGATAAAGTCTGAGGAGCAAAAGGAAAAGAATGAAAAAAAAAAATTCTACAAAGCCAAAGGGACTATAGGACACCATCAAGCAGCCCTGTATACGCATTATGTGAATCCCTGGGGAAGAAAGTTCCTGAGAGAATATTTGAAAAAATAATCTTCAATAATTTTCCAAATTTGAAGTCAAGTATGTACAAATCCCAGAAATCTAAAGAATTCCAAGTAGGTTAAACCCAAAGAGAATGACACCAAGATGCTTAATCAAACTCTTGAAAGTCAAAGACAAAGTGAGAATCTTAAAAGCAGCAAGAGAAAATTGACTTGTCATGTGCAAGGAAATCTAAATAAGATTATCCCTGGATTTTTTCAGCAGAAACCTAAGAGGACAGAAGGCAGTGGAATAATACATGTAAAATGATGAAAGAAAAAAAAAATGTCAATCAAGAATTCTATTTTTAAAGTTGAAAATAGAGCTACCCTATGACCCAGCAATTGCACTACTGGGTATTTACCCCAAAGATACAAACATAGTGATCTGAAGGGATACCTGCACCCCAATGTTTATAGCAGCAATGTCCACAATAGCCAAACTATGGAAAGAGCCTAGATGTCCATCAACAGATGAATAGATAAAGAAGACGTGGTGGTATATACACACACACACACACACACACACACACACACACACACACACACACACACACGATGGAATATTATGCAGCCATCAAAAATGAAATCTTGCTATTTGCAATGATGTGGATGGAACTAGAGGGTATTATGCTAAGCGAAATAAGTCAGTCAGAGAAAGACAATTATCATATGATCTCACTGATATGAGGAATTTGAGAAACAAGACAGAGGATCATAAGGGAAGGGAAGGAAAAATGAAACAAGATGAAACCAGAGGGGGAGACAAACTATAAGAGACTCTTAATCTCAGGAAACAAACTGAGGGTTGCTGGAGTGGAGGGGTGTGGGAGGGATGGGGTGGCTGGGTGATAGACATTGGGGAGGGTATGTGC
This sequence comes from Zalophus californianus, assembly GCF_009762305.2. Taxonomy (NCBI): domain Eukaryota; kingdom Metazoa; phylum Chordata; class Mammalia; order Carnivora; family Otariidae; genus Zalophus; species Zalophus californianus. Next base: position 33,825,204 of record NC_045609.1, on the reverse strand, counting down.
TATGGTGAGTGCTGTGAATTAAGACTAATGAATCACAGACCTGCACCCCTGAAACAAATAATACATTATGTTAATAAAAAAAGAAATCTATATTTAACAAATCTGTCCTACAAAAAATTAGGGAAAAATTAAGACATTCCCTGATAAACAAAAACTAAGGGAGTTTATTAGTACTAGACCTGCCCTACAAGAAATGCTTCAAGTTGAGAGGACACCAGATGTTGATTTAAAGCTATAGGAAAATATAAATATCTGTAATAAAGGTAAATATATGGACAATAGAAAAATCAATATTGTGGTTTTAATATGTAACTACTTTTTTCTGTAGGATTTAGAAGACAAATACCTAAAAAATAAATGTGTTAATGGGTACAAAACATATAAATATATAATTCGTAACTTCACTAACAAAGGGGAATGGAGCTGTAAAGGAGTAGAATTTTGTGTGATTGAAGTTGGTATCAATTAGATTGTTACAACTTTAGGATATTATGCGTAATATCCATAGTAACCACAAAGTAACTATCTATAGAACATATATAAAAGGAAATGAAAAGGAATCAAAATGCACCATTATAAAAAACCAACTAAACACAATGGAAGGCAGTAATATAGGAAATGAGGGACAAAAAAAAAAAAAGGGCTGTAAGACGTAAAGTAAACAAATGGCAAAAATAAGTCCATCCCTGTCAGTACTTATTTTAAATGTAAATGAACTAAACTCCCCCATCAAAAGACATAAATTGATATAATGGCTTAAAAACGTGATTCTAATATATGCTGTCTAAGAGATACTCACTTTACATCTAAAGACATGCACAGGCTGAAAGTGAGAGGATGGAAAAATATATTCCCTATCAAAATCCCAGTTGTTTTTTTTTTACAGAAATAGAAAAAGCCATCTTAAAATGGATCCATATGGAATTTCAAGAGACCCTAAATAGCCAAAACAATCTTGAGTAACAGCAGAGGTCTCAGATTTGATTCCAAAACTTACTATAAAGCTACAGAAATCAAAGTAGTGTGGTACCAGCATAAAGACAGACATGCAGACAATTGGAATAGAATAGATAGCACAGAAATAAATCCTCATAATTCAGCAACAATAGAATTTTTTTTTAATGGATCCAGGACTTGAATAGAGGTTTCTCCAAAGATATACAAATGGTCAGTAACTACATGAAAAGATACTCGACATCATGAATAATTAGGGAAATGCAACTCAAAATCACAATGAGATACTTCCTCCTATCTTTTAAAGTGATCACTATCACAAAAAATAGATAGTAAGTGTTGGTAAAGCTGTGGAGAAATCAGGATCCTTGTGCTTTGCTGGTGGGAGCTACTGGTAAGTGGTATGGTCATTTCTCAAAAAAATTAAATAGAGTTGCCATATGATCTAGCAATTCTATTTCTGGGTACATATCCAAAAGTAATGAAAGCAGGGACTCAAAAAGATATCCGTACACTCATTTTAATAAAAGCAGCACTGCTCACAACCAAAAGGTAGAGGCAACCCAAGTATTCATCAATAGATGAATGGATAACCAATGTGTGGTATATACATATAATAGAATATTATTCGGCTTAAAAAGGAAGGTTATTCTGACCCATGCTACATGGATGAACCTCGTAAACATGCTGAGTGAAATAAGCCAGACACAAAAAGACAAATATATGATTCCACTTAGATGAAGTATCTAGAAAAATCAAATTCATAGACACAGAAAGTAGAATAATGGCTGCCAAGGGTTGCAGCCAGGGGTTAATGAGGAGTTATTGTTTAATGGATACAGTTGCAGTTGGGGAAGATGAAAAAGTTTTGGAGACAGATGGTGGTGATGGTTGCACAACAACATGAATGTACTTAATGTACACTTAAAATGGTTAAAATTGTAAATTTTACTACAATAAAAAGTTTGAATAAAACTAAAATAGAATTACCCTGTGATCCAGCAATTCCTTTTTTGGGGTCTATACCCAAAAGAATCAAAGGGACTCAGAGATATTTGCATACCCAAGTTCATAGCAGCATTATTCATAATAACCAAAAGATGAAAGCAGTCCAAGTGCATTGACAGATAACTGGATAAAGTTTAAAAAATTTAAAAAAGAGGACAATTTTAAAAATAAATAAAAGAATTAAAAAGAAAATGATATTGAAAATAAGCAAAGATCTAACATAGTGATAATAGGAATTCCTAAATAAATAACAAAACAAAGTGAAGAGAATAATGCTTAAAAATTGTATTTCAAGGGGCGCCTGGGTGGCTCAGTCGTTAAGTGTCTGCTTTCGGCTCAGGTCATGATCCCAAGGTCCTGGGATCAAGCCCCGCATCGGGCTCCCTGCTCCGCGGGAAGCCTGCTTCTACCTCTCTCACTCCCCCTGCTGTGTTCCCTCTCTCGCTGTGTGTCTCTCTCTGTCAAATAAATAAATAAATAAATAAATAAATAAATAAATAAATAAATAAAATCTTTTAAAAAATTATATTTCAAGAAAACTTTCTGTACTTTAAGTGTCTGCCATTAAGTTTTTGATTGTAATATAATTGCTTGACATTAAGCCTTTGATTGCCAAGTCATCCATTTCAAAGACATCCATCTCCAACAAAGATATTGCCAACTGTATAATGCAGCTACAAGCAAAACAACTGGATAAGGAACCAGGCTGTCTCCACCCATGAAGTTCCTCTTTTAGAAATTCCTGGGTAACCTGGATAACTCAACAGTTGAGTGTCCCTATTTTTCCCTTCCCATGCACTAATCTTTCTTTCTTTCTTTCTTTCTTTCTTTCTTTCTTTTTTTTTTTTAAGAATTTATTTGACAGAGAGAGACACAGCAAGAGAGGGAACACAAGCAGGGGGAGTGGGAGAGGGAGAAGCAGGCTCCCCACGGAGCAGGGAGCACGATGCGGGGCTCGATTCCAGGACCCTGGGATCATGACTTGAGCTGAAGGAAGACGCTTAACAACTGAGCTACCCAGGCACCCCTCCCATGCACTAATTTCTACTCTTATGTTTGAATTTGCCAATAAAAAATGAACCCATGAGGGGCACCTGGGTGGCTCAGTCATTAAGCGTCTGCCTTTGGCTTGGGCCATGATCCCAGGGTCCTGGGATAGAGCCCCTCATTGGGCTCCCTGCTCCGTGGGAGGCCTTCTTCTCCCTCCCCCACTCACGCTGCTTGTGTTCCCTCTCTTGCTGTGTCTCTGTCAAATAAATAAATAAAATCTAAAAAAAAAAAAAAAAGAATGAACCCATGAAACCTTAGGCACCCCCCTCTCAGACCCTAATAAAGACAGAGCTCAGGTCTGTGCTCCTGTCCACTCTCTCTATCTGGGATTTTGCCATGTAACCCTCAGACATGCCCTGCATCCTTCAGAATCTGTGAGTAATAAATTTTGTTCTTCTAAGGCTCTGATGGCTTTTGCTGAGGTGTGCCCTGCAATCATAAGAATGACAAGGAGGGCGCCTGGGTGGCTCAGTTGGTTGAGCGACTGCCTTCGGCTCAGGTCATGATCCTGGAGTCCCGGGATCGAGTCCCGCATCGGGCTCCCTGCTTGGCGGGGAGTCTGCTTCTCCCTCTGACCCTCTTCCCTCTCGTGCTCTCTCTCTCTCATTCTCTCTCTCTCTCAAATAAATAAATAAAATCTTTAAAAAAAAAAAAAAAAAAAAAAAAAGAATGACAAGGAATGGTCCAGCATCAACTTTGGCTCCAGTCTAGGAAGTGTCTACTGGAGTTTGCCACAACTAATACAAGCCCAGGCCAAGTGTCTCAGGCATTCCTAGGTGACAGCATCACTATCAATAGTCTGGGACTGACACAACACTTTCTTTAAAATATGTAAAACTATATATTGAAAAAGAACATCGTGTATCTGTGAATAATAAGTCAAAATGACCAACACCAATACATTCTTGTAAATTACCAGATTTTAAAGAGGGAGAAAATTTCTTTGAGCATTTTGGCAAAAAGTCCACATGACTTAGAAAATTATATCATGATCAGATATTGACAGCAACACTTTTATCCCAGAAGAACACAGATATTTAAGATAGCCAAGGAAAGAAAATGAGAACAAAAAATTTTATATCTGGCATAACTAACCTTCAAGTATAAAGGGCACAAATCGATGAACATGTAGGAACTTTTATGTTCTTATGATCCCTTCCAAAGAAATCTAGAAAATGAGCTTCAGATACCAGAAAGGAAATTATGAAATATCAAACCTCAACCTTTACCTCACACTATATACACAGAAAAACTTGAAGCAGATAATATACTTGAATGTGAATGGTGATACTATAAAAATTTAGAAAAAATACAGGAGAAAATCTTTGTGATCTTTGTATTGGCAAAAATTTCTTAGGACATTAAAAGCATTAACCACAAAAGAAAAAAAATACTTGTTTTTACCAAGATTTACTATTTCTATTCTTTGAAATATGCTAAAGAGAATGAAAAGATAAGCCACAGACTGGAAGTAAATATTCACAAGATGTACGTGAAAAAGGACTTCTATCTAGATTAATAAGAAGATAGTCCAGTTTAAAAAAAGGGCAAAAGTTTCATAGACACTTCACCAAGGAAGATATATGAATGCCCCCAAAACATATCAAAAGATACTTAAGATCATTACTCATCAGAGAAATGCAAACTGAAGCCAAATAAGATACCACTACATATCAAATAAAATTGAAAGAATTTAAAAGACTGACAATGCTATGTGTTGGTAAATATGTGGAGCCACTGGAACTTTCATATACTGCTGGTGGAAATGCAAGACTGTACATACACTTTGGAAAAATTTTCATAGTTTCCTATAAATTTAAACATATGCTTTGCATATAACTCATCAATTTCATTCCTTGGTATTTACCCAAGAGAACTGAAAACATACCTACAAAGACTTACTTGTATATGAATGTTCATAGCATTATTCATGATAATTAAAATCTAGAAACTCAGATTTAATTCCACAGGAGAATGGATAAAGCATGGTATATCCATTTAATTGAATATCTCTGAGCATTAAAATGAAATGAATTAGTGATATATGCAACCACATGTATCAAACTCTGAAACATGCTGAGTTAAAGAAGTCAAATACAGAAGAGTAAATATACTGATTAAACTTTTCCCCTACCATTGCATATAATCTCTAGTGATAGAAAGTAGAATACTGTTTCTCAGAGGCAACCGTGGAATAGGGGTAGGGTAGGGATTGACCAGAAAGGGCACAAAGGACAAAGGAAACTGTTCTCTATCATGGTGATAGTTACTCAGATGAATTCCTTTGTCAAAAGTCTTATACAGTGTATTTAAAATATGTGAATTTTATTATATGTAAATTATTCCTCAGTACATGTTTTAAAAATGAGCAAACTTGGCACTGCAAACTCTAAATAAAAAATATCCTAATCGGGTATCATCTATCCTAAGAATGTAGGGATCAATATTTTAAAAATCTGTTAATAAAATCCAGTCTTTAAAAATATAATATTAATTGTTGGGGAAAGGTGTATGACATACATTCCTGATTTAAAACAAACAAACAAACAAAACTTTGAAAACTAGAAGTAAAGGGGAACTTCCTTAATCTCATTAGGGGTATGTACAATACACTTCCAGTAAATATCACACTTGATTGTAAAAGTAGTTTTAAAGCATTTCAGTTAATGTCAGAAGTAGATGCAGATGCAGCTTTTAGGCAACAGGCTTGGGCAATGAAAACGTCAACAAGGCAAGAGTCCATAGTGACTGCCCAGCTGATGCAAAAACGCTTATTAAGTAACCCGCATCGAAACAGCCATAGGCCCTAACTGACCAATCAAGATGCCATCCCACAGTAAGGTCAAAATGCTTGCTTGCACCTCTTCCATTGAAAATGTTTCTCAAGGGATTGCTGGGAAAATGGCAGAGTAGGAAGACCCTAAGCTCACCTTGTCCCACGGACACAAGTAGGTAACTATCACATCAGTGTAAATAACCCAGAAAATGACTCCAAGACTGGCAGAACAAACTCCACAACTAAATGTAGAGAAGAGGTCACATCAAAGAGGGTAGGAAGGGTGGAGATCTGGTGAGGAGCCGGATAGACCTCAGGACTATCTGTGGGAGGGATGGACCCACAAGTGCTGAGAGGGGAGAGAAATAGACTATCACACCAGGGAGACTGCATGAGGAAGAAGAATCCCCATAACATTTGGCTTTGAAAACCAGAGAGGCAGAATTTCAAGAGTTCTTACAACCAACAGGAATTAAAACCTGGAATTAAAAAATCAGAAGGCTTGGCTCCAGGAGAGCTGGGAGGGCAAGAGGAAACTGAGTCCCTGCCCTTAAAGATACAGCACAAAAAACAGGCTGCAGAGATACAGCATAGAAGCAGCAGTTTGAAAAATGCCTGGGGCATACAGGAGGGAGGGTTATTTACTAATCTCAGAGTGAGTCTGGAGGGACAGAGATGGTTGGGAAACTCTTCCAGGAACAAAGGAGCTGGCAGGCACTCCTTACCTTTCCCCACTCCCTAGCATAAACACATAGCCACCTGTGGAAACCAGTGTAGTGCCACCATACACCACCTAACTTGTTTATACTGCACCCTGCCTCCCCAACTTTGGCAGATCTGCCCCTCCAGCCAGGGTTGCCTCAATCCCAGCACTGTGGGTCCCCTCCCCCAGAAATCCTGAGCAACCCTTGCTAACACTGTGTATCCTGAACGGCATGCTTTGTGGGGCCTCAGTCCCAGTAGCAGCAAAGTCCTTTCTCAAAGGGGACCTGTGCACAAACCTTGCTAAAATTCCAAGTCCTGCCCCCACACACTTTGTGGATCTGCCCCCTCTAATCTGCTCTATGCCAGAGCCCGTTCAAAGTGGGACCACAAACCTGGCAGTGTGCAAGCAGTCCTGGCAGGGCCAACACCACTCTGAAGTGACTCCTGCTCTGGAGAGAGAGAAGGATATCCAAACACACCAGTCTGACTGTGACCCCAGCAGCGGGCTGGGGGCAGACAGCTGGTCTGACTGTAGGACCCACCCACCAACAAAAGCTTCTCAGGGTGCAACACAGGGAAAGCACTCTGCAATTTGGTGCTATGGCAGCTCTGGTAAACTCCTACTCTGACTCAACTCAAGCCCAAGGCAGTCACAGACTAACCCACTAATACCACAGGGACCAAACACTGCCCATGACAGGCAGAGAGCCACTGCAGATGACTGGACTGGAAGAAAAAGTAGGTTGGTCACAACAGCAAGGTTCACCAAACACACATAGGAGGAGACACTTCTGTAAACAGGGGACACTGCACTGCACTGCACAGCATTAGAGGATCTCTTCTTTGTAAGTCCACACCTTTCAAGAGCAGGAGACATATCGGACTTACATAACACAGAAACAAACACAGAGAGGTAAACAAAATGAGAAGACAGAGGAATATGTCCCAAATGAAAGAAAAGGACAAAACCGCAGCAAGAGACTTAAATGAAACAGAGATAACACACCTGATAGAGAATTTAAAGTAATAATCATAAAGATACTCATTGGGCTTGAGAAAAGAGTGGAGGGCATCAGTGAGATCCATAATGAAGAGTTAAAAAAGAATCAATTAGAGATGAACACAATAAATAAAATTAGATGGAATAAATGGTAGACCAGAGGAAGCAGAAGAATGGATCAGCAACCTGGAGGACAGAGTAATGCAAAGTAATCAAGCTGAATGAAAAAAAAAATTATGCAAAATAGAACAGACTTAGGGAATTCAGTGACTCCATCAAGCATAATAATAGTTGCATTATACAGATCCTAGAAAAAGAGAGAGAAAAAGAGCCAGAAAACTTATCTGAAGAAATAAAAGTGAAAACTACCCAAATCTAGGGAAGGAAACAGAAATTCAGATCCAAGACGCAGAGATCCCCCAACAAAATCAACCAAAGGATGGGCACGTGGGTGGCTCAGTTGGTTAAGCATCCAACTCTTGATTTTGGCTGAGGTCATGATCTCAGGATCATAAGATCAAGCCCTGCATCAGGCTCCATCACACCGGGCATGGGGGCATGGAACCTGTTTAAGATGCTCCTCTTGCTCCCTCTGCGGTCCGTGCCTCCCAGCCCCCCTCCTCCCACCCTGTGCACTCTAAATCAATCAGTCAACCAAAGGAGGTCCAACCAAGCACACAGCAATAATAAAAATAAAATGGCAAAAAGTAGTGATGAAGAATTTTAAAAGCAACAAGAGAAAAGAAAACAGTTACACACAAGGGGAACCCCATTAGATTATCAGCTGATTTTGCAGCAGAAAATTTGCAGGCCAGAAGAGAGTGAAGTGGCATATTCTAAGTACTGAAAGGAAAATATCTGCAGCCAAGAATACTCTATCCAGTAAGGCTATCATTCAAAATGGAAGGAGAGGTAAAGAGTTTCCAAACAAAAGTTAAATGAATTCATGACCACTAAACCATCCCTACAAGTAATGTTAAAGGGGACTCTTTAAGTGGAGAGGGAAGACCATAAGTAAGAGTAACAAAAGTAGGGAGCATAAAAGTGGCAAAAATCGGGGCACCTGGGTGGCTCAGTTGTTTAAGCATCTGACTCTTGATTTCAGCTCGGGTCATGATCTCAGGGTCATGGGATTGGCCTCAGGTCAGGCTCCACACTCAGCAGGGAGTCTGCTTGGGATTCTCTCTCTCCCTCTTCCATTGCCCCTCCCCCACCCCAGCGTGAGATTTATCTAAAATAAATAAAATTTTTTTAAAAAGCAGTAAAAATAAATATATCTGTAAAAATCAGCCAAGCAATTCACAAGATAAAAGGATGTAAAGTATGACACCTATACCTAAAATGTGGGATGGAGAGGAGTAAAAAAAAGGATTCAAACTGAAGCGACCATCAACTTAATACAGGCCCCTATATGCAGAAGATGTTATATACCAAACTCAACCTATGAGGCCGGCGTCACCCTGAACCAAAACCAGATAAAGATACTACAAAAAGAGACAACTACAGGCCAATGTTGCTGATGAACATAGATGCAAAAATCCTCAACAAAATGCAGCAAACTGAATCCAACAATACATTAGAAGAATCACTCACCACAATCAAGTGGAATTTATTCTGTACGCAAGGGTGATTCAATATTTACAAATAAATCAACACTACACATTACATAAATAAGAGAAAGGATAAAAACCATATAATATTTCAATAGATTCAGAAAAAGTATTTCACAAAGTACAACAAACATTCATGATAAAATTCCTCAACGGGGCACCTGGCTAGCTCAGTTGGTGGAGCGTGTGACTCTTGATCTTGAGGTTGTGAGTTTAAATCCCAAGATGGGCTTAGGGCTTACTTAAAAAAAAAAAAAAAAAAAAAAAAGCCTTGACAACGTAGGTTTAGAGGGACTATACCTCAGATAATAAAAGCTACATATGAGGGGTGCCTGGGTGGTTCAGTTGGTTAAGTGTCTGCCTTTGGCTCAGGTCATGACCCCAGGACCCTGGGATCGAGCCCTGAGTCGAAGGCTCCCTGCTCAGTAGAGAGCCTGCTCCTCGCTCACCTCTGCCCCGTCCCCCGTCGTATTCTCTTGCTCTCACTCTCTCTCTCTTGCTCTATCTCAAATAAATAAATAAAATCTTTAAAAAAATAAAATAAAAGCTACATATGAAAAACCCACAGCTACTGTCATATCAATCGGGACAAACTGAGAGCTCTTCCCCTAACATAAGGAACAAAAGAAGTGTCTACTCTCACCACTTTTATTCAACATACTACTGAAAGTCCTAGCCACAGCAATCAGGCAACAAAAAGAAATAAAAAGCATTCAAATTGGTAAGGAAGAAGTAAAACTTTTCATTATTTGCAGATGACATGATACTATTATGTAGAAAACCCTAAAGATTCCACCAAAAAACTACTAGAACTGATTAACGGATTCAGTAAGACCACAGGATACATAAATCAATGTACAGAAATCTGTTCCATTTCTATTCACCTTAATGCAGCAGAAAGAGAAATTAAGAAAACAATCCAATTTAAAATTGCACCAAAAATAATAGAATACCTAATAGGGGTGTCTGGGTGGCACAGTGGGTTAAGTGTCGGACTCTTGGTTTTGGCTCAGGTCATGATCTCATGGTAATGAGATTGAGCCCTGCATTGGGTTCTGTCCTGAGTGTGAGTCTGCTTTGGATTCTCTCTCTCCTCTTCCTCTGCTCCTCCCCTGCTCACACACTTGTGCTCTCTCTCTCAAAAAAAAAAAAAAAAAAAAAAAGATCCGAAGATGGGCAGAATAAACTCCACAACAAAATGTAGAGAAAAAAGCTGCATCTGAGAGGTTGGGAAGGGCAGAAACCATGGTCACGACCTGCCCCTAGGAGGGAGGGAGCTGTTGACACAGAACAGGGAAAGCCCCAGGGGAAGACAAATCCTCAAAATGTCTGGCCCTGAAAACCAGAGGGGCTGAATTTGATGAGTTTGTATAACCAGCGGGACTTGGAGCCTGGAGCTTTAAAAGTCAGCTGACTCAGCACTGGACAAGCCAGCAAGACAAGTGATAGCTGAGTCCTTACCCATAAGAGACAACAGTCCATGGAGAGGCAACATAGAAGGGACAAGTCTGCATAACACCTGGGACAAATGGGAAGGAGACCTGTTTATAGGGAATTTGGAGCATGTTGGGAGACTTCTCCAGGAACAAAGGAGCTGGCAGGAGCCATTTTCCATACTGCCCCGGCCCCCAGCATAAATAAAGAGCTACCTGCAGGAGGCTGCACTGCACAGACTCACTTGCTACCTAACCTGCTAGCAGTGCACCTGCCCACGAGTTCTCCTGAGCACTCACGCACTCCAAGCCTGCTGGCCTCGGCCCTGGGCTCAGTGCATATTTTGTTAATGCCATGTGTGCCTTGCCCAGCCACTGTGTGCCATGCCCCCAGCCGCTGCTCTTTGAGGAATCCAGCCTAGGACTAGTGGTTTGGCACAAATTATGTTAACACTGCCACCCTGCCCCAGAGCCCTCCTGTGGTCACACTCCCTCAGAGCTGGACTGCCTGGGTCCCACTAACAGCAGAGAGCAAGCACAGCCAACAATAGGCAGAGTCAGTGCAGGACTGAAAGAAAAAGTGACTCAGACAAAATAGGACTCAAGCCACACACGTACGAGATGCCCCTGAAATAGCAAGCTTCTGATAAACAGGGGGGACACGGGAGTGTAGGACACTACAGAACCTCCTCGTTTTCAGAAAGCCACTACTTTCAAGAGCAGAAGATGTAGCCAACTTTCCTAACACACAGAAACAGACACAGTGAGGCAGACAAGATAGAGGAATATGTCCCAAGTGAAAGAACAGGACGAAATCACAGCAGGAGATCTAAGTAAACAGAAATAAGTAACATACTGATCAAGATTTAAAGTAACGATTATAAAGATACTGACTTCAGAAAAAGGGTGGAGGACATCAGTGAGACCCTTGACAAAGAGATAAAAAAGTAACATATCAGAGATGATGAACTCAGTAAATGAAATTAAAAATACAACAGATGGAATAAATAATAGGCTACAGGAAGCAGAGGAGCCAGCAGCTCCATCTTCAAGCAATTCTTCAAGGACTGGAAATGAGAGTGGGCATCTCCCTGTCCCCTGCCTCCTGCCTGCTTTCTCCTTCTCCAGTTGCCTGATCAGTGCTGAGGTGCCCCCATGGATGTTCAATAGAGACTAGTGCTTTCCTGGAAAAAAAATAAAGGGGACAAGGCAACAAGAAAATATAACAATTGTAAATACTTACGCATCCAACATGGGAGTACCCAAATACATAACACAGTTAATTACAAACATGGAACTAATAGTAATACAATAATAGCCGGAGACTTTGACATCCCACTTAAATTGATGGACAGATTATCCAGACAGAAAATCAAAAAGGGAACAGTGGCTTTGAATGACACACTGGACCAGATGGATTTAGCAGGTATATTCAGAACACTCCCTCCTAAAACAGCAGAACACACATTCTTTTCAATTATACATGGAATGTTCTCCAGAATAGATCACATATTAGGCCACGAAACATGCCTCAACAAATTAAAAAAGACTGAAGTCATACCATGCATCTCTTCTGACCACAACGTTCTCAAACTAGAAATCAACCCCAAGAAAAAATCTGGAAGGATCACAAATACATAGAAGTTAAATAACATGCTACTAAACAATGACTGGGTCAACCAAGAAATCAAAGAGGAAATAAAAAAGTACATGGAAACAAGTATAAATGAAAACACAATGGTCCAAAACCTTTAGGATACAGCAAAAGTGGTTCTGAGGGAAGTTTATAGCAATACAGTCCTACCTCAAGAAGCAAGAAAGATCTCAAATAAACAGACTAACCCTACACCTAAAGGAGATAGAAAAAGAAACCAAACAAAACTCCAAACCAGCAGAAGGAAGGAAATAATACAGGTTAGAGCAAAATAAATGATCTAGAAACTAATAAAATAGAAGGCAATGAAACAAAAGCTGCTTCTTTGAAAGATCAACAAAATTAATAAACCTCTACTCAGACTCATAAAGGACTCAAACAAAATCATAAACAAAAGAGGATAAATAACAATAACCACAGAAATGCCAACTATAAGAGAATATTATGAAAAACTATATGTCAGCAAATTAGACAACCTAGAACAAATGGATAAATTCCTAGAAATATATAACCTACCAAAGCTGAAGCAGAAAAAAATAGAATATTTGAACAGACTGATTAGCAGCAAGGAGACTGAATCAGTAATCTCACTAATCAGGGGCGCCTGGGTGGCTCAGTCATTAAGTGTCTGCCTTCAGCTTCGGTCATGATCCCAGGGTCCTGGGATCGAACCCCGCATCAGGCTCCCTGCTTGGCAGGAGGCCTGCTTCTCCCTCTCTCTCTCCCCCTGCTTGTGTTCTCTCTCTCGCACTGTCTCTCTCTATCAAATAAATAAATAAAATCTTTAAAAAAAAAAAGTAATCTTAGTAATAGAAAAACTCCCAACAAACAAAAGTCCAGGACCAGTTTCACAGGTGACTCATTTAAAGAAGAGTTAATACCTATTCTCCTTCAACTATTCCAAAACACAGAAGCAGGAAAACTCGAATACATTCTATGAGGCCAGCATCACCCTGATACCAAAACCAAATAAAGACACCACAAAAAAAGAACTACAGGCCAATATCTCTGATAAACATGGATGCAAAAATCTTCAACAAAATACTAGCAAACAGAATCCAAAGATACATTAAAAAACCCATTCACCACGATCAAGTGGGATTTATTCCTGGGATGCAAGTGTGATTCAATATTTGCTAATCAATCAACATGATACATCACATTAATAAGAGAAAAGATAAAAAACATCGGATCAGTGGGAGGAGCAAGATGGCAGAGGAGTGGAGACCTAAATTTGTCTGGTCCCAGGAATTCAGCTGAATGGGGATCAAACCATTCTGAACACCTACAAACTCAACAGGAGATGGAAGAAAAGAATAGCAGCAACTCTCTGAACAGAAAAGTGACCACTTTCTGGAAGGTAGGACGTGCGGAGAAGTGAATCCGAGGCGATATTTGGGAGGATAGACGGCGGGGGAGGGGGCCTCCGTCGGCCGCTTCTGACAAGTGATAGAGCCGCGGAGCACAAAATCGGAACTTTTAGAAGTCAGCTCCGCTGAGGAATGTCACTCCAGTGGCTAAGCAGGGGGTGGAACCCTCGCGGGACAGTGTGGTCTCAGGACCCTCGGGGTCACAGAAAGACCGGGGGTGCCTGAGTGCGGCAGAGCTCCCAGGTATCAGAGCGGGGAAGCTGGCTGCAGAGACGGAGGCGAGGCGCGGGCTCTCAGCTCAGTGTGGCCATAAACTGTGATCGGTGACACAGTCGGGCCACTGCTCCTCCAGCAGGGACCCAACAAGCGGCAGATCCGGGGAGACTCCCCTTCCTCCCCTGGGAGGAGTGGTGCGGGAGGGCACCGCAGGGATCTGCCGGGTTTGGAGACTCCACACAGGGTCAGATGCCAGAGAGAGAAACGCTTGGTCACAGGCTGGGTGAGCACGGAGTGCAGCTGGAGACCGGGAGTGATTGACTGCTTTTCTCTGGGGGCGCCCTGAGGAGTGGGGCCCCCAGTTCTCGGCTCCTCCGGGTGGAGATTGGGAGGCCACCATTTTCACCCTGGTCCTCCAAAGCTGTACCAAGAGCTTGCAGGGAACAAAAGCTCCCGAGAGCAAACCAGAGCAGATTACTTAGCCCGGACCCACAAGGGCAGGGCAATTCCGCCTCCAGCAAAGACATTTGGGAACCACAGCAACAGGCCCCTCCCCCAGAAGATCAGCAAGAACAGCCAGCCAAGACCAAGTTTACCAATCAATGAGAACGGCAGAACTCCAGAACTAGGGGAATACTGCACATAGAATTCATGGATTTTTTTACCATGATTCTTTAGTCTTAATTTTTCTTTTCTTTTTTTTCTCTTTTTTTTGAGTTTCTCTTTTTCAACCAGTATCTTATTAATCCCTTTTTAAAAAAAATCTTTTTTATTTTTCATTTTTAGAGTCATATTCTTTCCCTTCATAGTAGTTAACCTTATTTTTGGTATATATATATAGTTCTCTCTTCAAAATTTTGGAATACAGTTTCTTCTAACAGACCAAAATATACCCTAAATCTCTAGTGTATGGCTTCATTCTAGTCTTTTGCCTGATCACATTCTCTCCCTTTTTTTTTAAATTCCTCTTCTTTCTTTTTTCAACCAACTTATTTTATCAATTCCTTTTATAAAATCTTTTATAATTTTCATCTTTACAATCATATTCCATCCCTTCATCGTACTTACCCTTATTTTTGTACATATATAAATTTTTCTTTCTTTAAAATTTTGGGAGGCACTTTCTTCTAACAGACCAAAATATGCCCAAAATCTAGTGTGTGGCACTGATCTATGCACCAGCCTGATTATATTTGATCATATTCTGGTTTTTTTTTAATCTTTTTCTTTTTCTTTTTTCTTTTTCTTTTTTCTTTCTCTCCCTTTCTTTTCCCCTGGTTTCAGGTCTCTTCTGATTTGTTTAGTGTATAGTTTTCTGGGGTCGTTGTTACCCTGTTAGCATTTTGTTCTCTCATTCATCTATTCTCCTCTGGACAAAATGACAAGACAGAAAAAAATCACCTCAAAAAAAGAACAAGAGGCAGTACTGACTGCCAGGGACCTAATCAATAAGGACATTAGTAAGATGTCGGAACTAGATTCAAAATGATGATTTTAAAGATACTAGCTGGGCTTGAGAAAAGCATGGAAGATATTAGAGAAACCCTTTCTGGAGAAATAAAAGAACTAAAATCTAACCAAGTCGAAATCAAAAAGGCTATTATTGAGGTGCAATAAAAAATGGAGGCTCTAACTGCTAGGATAAATGAGGCAGAAGAGAGAATTAGTGATATAAAAGACCAAACGATGGAAGATAAAGAAGCTGAGAAAAAGAGAGATAAACGACTACTGGATCACGACGGCAGAATTCGAGAGATAAGTCATACTGTAAGACGTAACAATATTAGAATAATTGGGATCCCAGAAGAAGAAGAAGAAAGAGAGAGGGGGCAGAAGGTAAATTGGAGCAAATTATAGCAGAGAACTTCCCTAATCTGGGGAAGGAAACAGGCATCAAAATCCAGGAGGCACAGAGAACCCCCCTCAAAAATCAATAAAAATAGGTCAATACCCCGACATCTAATAGTAAAACTTATGAGTCTCAGAGACAAAGAGAGAATCCTGAGAGCAGCTCAAGACAAGAGATCTGTACGCTACAATGGTAGAAACATTAGATTGGCAACAGACCTACCCACAGAGACCTGGCAGGCCAGGAAGGACTGGCATGATATCTTCAGAGCACTAAACGAGAAAAATATGCAGCCAAGAATACTATATCCAGCTAGGCTGCCATTGAAAATAGAAGGAGAGATAAAAAGCTTCCAGGACAAACAAAAACTAAAGGAATTTGCAAACACAAAACCAGCCCTACAAGAAATATTGAAAGGGGTCCTCTAAGCAAAGAGAGAGCCTAAAAGTAACATAGACCAGAAAGGAACACAAACAATATAAGTAACAGTCATCTTACAGGCAATACAATGGCACTAAATTCATATCTTTCAATAGTTATCCTGCATGTGAATGGGCTAAATGCCCCAATCAAAAGACACAGGCTATCAGATTGGATTAAAAAACAAGACCCATCGATATGCTGTCTGCAAGAGACTCATTTTAGACCCAATAACACCTCCAGATTGAAAGTGAGGGGGTGGAAAACCACTTACCATGCTAATGGACACCAAAAGAAAGTTGGGGTGGCAATCCTTATCAGACAAATTAGATTTTAAACCGAAAGACTATAATAAGAGATGAGGAAGGACACTATATCATACTTAAAGGGTCTATCCAACAAGAAGATCTAACAATTGTAAATATCTATGCCCCTAACATGGGAGCAGCCAATTATATAAGCCAATTAATAACAAAAGCAAAGAAACACATTGACAACCATACAATAATAGTGGGGGACTTTAACACCCCCCTCACTGAAATGGACAAATCATCTAAGCAAAAGATCAACAAGGAAATAAAGACTTTAAATGACACACTGGACCAAATTGTCTTTACAGACATATTCAGAACATTCCATCCCAAAGCAACAGAATACACATTCTTCTCTAGTGCCCAAGAAACAGTCTCCAGAATAGATCACATCCTAGGTCACAAATCAGGTCTCATCCGGTACCAAAAGAGTGGGATCATTCCCTGCATATTTTCAGACCACAATGCTTTGAAACTAGAACTCAATCACAAGAGGAAAGTCAGAAAGAACTCAAATACATGGAGGTTAAAGAGCATCCTACTAAAGAATGAGTGGGTCAACCAGGAAATTAAAGGAGAATTTAAAAAATTCATGGAAACCAATGAAAATGAAAACACAACTGTTCAAAACCTTTGGGATGCAGCAAAGGCAGTCCTGAGAGGAAAGTATATAGCAATACAAGCCTTTCTCAAGAAACAAGAAAGGTCTCAAATACACAACCTAACCCGACACCTAAAGGAGCTGGGGAAAGAACAGCAAATAAAGCCTAAACCCAGCAGGAGAAGAGAAATAATAAAGATCAGAGCAGAAATCAATGAAATAGAAACCAAAAGAACAGTAGAACAGATCCACGAAACTAGGAGCTGGTTCTTTGAAAGAATTAACAAGATGGATAAACCCCTGGCCAGACTTATCAAAAAGAAAAGAGAAATGACAAATAAATAAAATCATGAATGAAGGAGGAGAGATCACAACCAAAACCAAAGAAATACAAACAATTATAAGAACATATTATGAGCAACTCTATGCCAGCAAATTAGATAATCTGGAAGAAATGGATACATTCCTAGAGATGTATAAACTACCAAAACTGAACCAGGAAGAAATAGAAAACCTGAACAGACCCATAACCAGTAAGGAAATTGAAACAGTAATCAAAAATCTCCCAACAAACAAAAGCCCAGGACCAGATGGCTTCCCAGGAGAATTCTACCAAACATTTAAAGAAGAATTAATGCCTATTCTTCCGAAACTGTTCCAAAAAATAGTAATGGAAGGAAAACTTCCAAACTCGTTTTATGAGGCCACCATTACTTTGATCCCCAAACCAGACAAAGACCCCATCAAAAAGGAGAATTACAGACCAATACACTTGATGAACATGGGATGCAAAAATTCTCACTAAAATACTAGCCAATAGGATCCAACAGTACATTAAAAGGATTATTCACCACGACCAAGTGGGATTTATTCCTGGGCTGCAAGGTTGGTTCAACATCCACAAATCAATGTGATACAATACATTAATAAAACAAAGAACAAGAAGCATATGATCCTCTCAATAGATACAGAAAAAGCATTTGACAAAGTACAGCATCCTTTCTTGATCAAAACTCTTCAGAGTATAGGGATAGAGGGTACATACCTCAATATCATAAAAGCCATCTATGAAAAACCCACAGCGAATATTATTCTCAATGGGGAAAAACTGAGAGCTTTCCCCCTAAGGTCAGGAACACACCACGGATGTCCACTATCACCACTGCTATTCAACATAGTATTAAAAGTCCTAGCCACAGCAATCAGACAACAAAAAGAAATAAGAGTCATCCGAATCGGCAAAGAAGTCAAACTCTCACTCTTTGCAGATGATGTGATACTTTATGTGGAAAACCCAAAAGACTCCACCCCAAAACTGTTAGGACTCATCCAGGAATTCAGTAAAGTGACAGGATATAAAATCAATGCCAGAAATCAGTGGCATTCCTATACACCAACAACAAGACAGAAGAGAGAGAAATTAAGGAGTCGATCCCACTTACAATTGCACCCAAAACCATAAGATACCTAAGAATAAATCTAACCAAAGAGGCAAAGAATCTGTACTCAGAAAACTATAAAATACTCACAAAAGAAATTGAGGAAGACACAAAGAAATGGAAAAACATTCCATGCTCATGGATTGGAAGAACAAATGTTGTGAAGATGTCAATGCTTCCTAGAGCAATCTACACATTTAATACAATCCCTATCAAAATACCATCCACTTTTTTCAAAGAAATGGAACAAATAGTCCTAAAATTTGTATGGAACCAGAAAAGACCCCAAATAGTCAAAGGAATGTTGAAAAAGAAAAGCAAAGCTGGTGGCATCACAATTCCAGACTTCAAGCTCTATTATAAAGCTGTGATCATCAAGACAGTATGGTACTGGCACCAAAACAGACACATAGATGAATGGAACAGAATAGAGAACCCAGAAATAGACCCTCAACTCTATGGTCAACTAATCTTCGACAAAGCAGGAAAGAATGTCCAATGGAAAAAAGACAGTCTCTTCAACAAGTGGTGTTGGGAAAATTGGACAGTCACATGCAGAAGAATGAAACTGGACCATTTCCTTACACCACACACAAAAATAGACTCCAAATGGTTGAAAGACCTAAACGTGAGACAGGGGTCCATCAAAATCCTAAAGGAGAACACAGGCAGCAACCTATTCGACCTCAGCCACAGCAACTTCTTCCTAGAAACATCGCCAAAGGCAAGGGAAGCAAGGGCAAAAATGAACTATTGGGACTTCATCAAGATAAAAAGATTTTGCACAGCAAAAGAAACAGTCAACAAAACCAAAAGACAACCGATGGAATGGGAGAAGATATTTGCAAATGACATATCAGATAAAGGGCTAGTATCCAAAATCTATAAAGAACTTATCAAACTCAAAACCCAAAGAACAAATGATCCAATCATGTAATGGGCAGAAGACATGAACAGACATTTTTCCAAAGAAGACATCTAAATGGCCAACAGACACATGAAAAAGTGCTCAACATCACTCGGCATCAGGGAAATCCAAATCAAAACCTCAATGAGATACCACCTCACACCAGTCAGAATGGCTAAAATTAACACGTCAGGAAATGACAGATGTTGGCGGGGATGTGGAGAAAGGGGAACCCTCCTACACTCTTGGTGGGAATGCAAGCTGGTGCAACCACTCTGGAAAACAGTATGGCAGTTCCTCAAAAAGTTTAAAATAGAGCTACCCTACTACCCAGCAACTGTACTCCTGGGTATTTACCCCAAAGATACAAATGTTAGGATCCAAAGGGGTATGTGCACCCCGATGTTTATAGCAGCAATGTCCACAATAGCCACACTATGGAAAGAGCCAAGATGTCCATCAACAGATGAATGGATAACAATGTGGTATACATACATACAATGGAATATTATGCAGCCATCAAAAGGAATGAAATCTTGCCATTTGCAACGACGTGGATGGAACTGGTGGGTATTATGCAGAGTGAAATAAGTCAATCAGAGAAAGACATGTGTCATATGACCCCACTGATATGAGGAATTCTTAATCTCAGGAAACAAACTGAGCGTTGCTGGAGTGGTGGGGGGTGGGAGGGATGGGTGGCTGGGTGATAGACATTGGGGAGGGTATGTGCTATGGTGAGCGCTGTGAATTGTGTAAGACTGATGAATCACAGATCTGTACTTCTGAAACAAATAATACACCATATGTTAAAAAAAAAAGAAGATGATAGCAGGAGGGAAAAATGAAGGGGGGGAAATCGGAGGGGGAGACGAACCATGAAAGACTATGGATTCTGAGAAACAAACTGAGGGTTCTAGACGGGAGGGGGGTGGGGGGATGGGTTAGCCTGGTGATGGGTATTAAGGAGGGCACGTACTGAATGGAGCACTGGGTGTTACACGCAAACAATGAATCACGGAACACTACATCAAAAACTAATGATGAAATGTATGGTGATTAACATAACATGATAAAATTTTAAAAAATCTGATCATTTCAATAGATGCAGAAAATGCATTTGATAAAGTACAACATCCTTTTGTGATAAAAGCCCTCAACAAAGTAGGTTTCGGGGAACATACCTCAACATGATAAAGGCCATATATGAAGAACCCACAGCTAGTATCATACTCAATGGGGGGAAAACTGAGAGCTTTCCTCCTAAGGTCAGGAATGAGACAAGAAAGTCCACTCTCACAACTTTTATTCAACATAGTACTGGAAGTCCTAGCCACAGCAATCAGACAACAAAAAGAAATAGAAGGCATCCACATTGGTAAGGAAGTCGTAAAATTTTCATTATTTGCAGATGAAATGATACTATATATTGAAAACCTGAAAGACTCCACCAAAAGACTACTAGAACTGATAAATGAATTCCGTAAAGTTGCAGGATACAAAATCAATGTGCAGAAATCTGTTGAATTTCTATATATTAATAATAAAGCAACAGAAAGAAAAAGAAAATAATTCCATTTAAAACTGCACCAAAAAAATAAGATACTTAGGAATAAACCTAACCAAAGAGGTGAAAGATCTGTACTCAGAAAACTGTAAAACACTGATGAAAGAAATGGAAGATAACACAAAGAAATGGGAAGACATTCCATGCTCATAGATGGGAAGACCAAATATTGTTAAAATGTCTATACCACCAAAAGTAATCAACAGATTTATTGTAATCCCTATCAAACTACCAACATTTTTACAGAACTAGAGCAAATAATCCTTAAATTTGTATGCAACCACAAAAGACCCCAAATAGCCAACGTAATCTTGAAAAGAAAAACAAATCTGGAGGTATCACAATTCCAGATTTCAAGTTATACTACAAAGTTGTAGTCATAAAAATAGTATGGTACTGGCACAAAAATAGACACATAGGTCAATAAAAGAGAATAGAAAGCCCAGAAATAAACCCACATTATATGGCTAATTAACTTACAACAAAGCAGGACAGATTATGAAATGGGATAAAGACAGTCTCTTCAACAAATAGTGTTGGGGAAACTGGATAGCAACAGGCAAAAGAATGAAACTGAACCACTTTCCTACATCATATACAAAAATACACTGAAAATGGATTAAAGACTTAAATGTGAGACCTAAAACTGTAAAAATCCTAGAAGAGAACACAGACAGTAATTTCTCTGATATCAGCTGTAGCAATATTTTCTAGATATTTCTCTTGAGGCAAGGGAAGTAAAAGCACAAATAAACTATTGGGACTACATGAAAATAAAAAGCTTCTGCACAGTGAAGGAAATAAGCAACAAAACTGAAAGTCAACCTACAGAATGGGAGAAGATATTTGCAAATGACTTACCTGACAAAAGGTTAGTATCCAAAATATGTAAAGAACTTATACAATTCGCCACCCCCCCAATCCAATTAAATATAGGCAGAAGACGTGAACAGACATTTTTCCAAAGATAACATCCAGATGGCCAACAGACCAAAACATGCTCAACATCCCTCCTCATCACAGAAAGGCAAAACTACAAGGTTATTACCTCACATTTGTCAGAATGGCTAAAATCAACAATACAAGAGACAACAGGTGTTGGTGATGATGTGGAGAAAGGGAAATCCTCTTGCACTGTTGGTGGGAATGCACTCTGGAAAACAGTATAGAGATTCCTGAAAAAGTTAAAATAGAACTACCCTACAATCCAGCAATTGCACTGCTGGGTATTTACCCAAAGAATACAAAACACTAATTCAAAGGGATATATGCAACCCTATGTTTAGAACAACATTATTTATGATAGCCAAGATACAGAAGCAGCCCATGTCCATAGATTGGTGAATGGACAAAGAAGATGTGAGAAAAAAATATACATGCAATGACATGGATGGAGCTAGAAGGTATAATGCTAAGTGAAGTAAGTCAGGCAGAGAAAGACAAACACCACAGGATTTCACTCATATGTGAAATTTAAAAAAAACAAAGCAAACAGCAAAGGGAAAAGAGAGAGAGAGAGAGAGAAACCAAAAAACAGACTCTTAACTACAGAGAACAAACTACTGGTTACCACAGGGGAGGTGGGCGGGAGGACGGGTGAAACAGGTGATGGGGATTAAGGAGTGCACTTGTCATGATGAGCACTGGCTGATGTGTGGAATTTTTGAATTACTATATTGTGCACCTGAAACTAATATAACACTGTAGTTAACCATATTGGAATTAACTAATAAAAAAAGATGTGGCCACACACACAAAAATCTCCTAGTAACCAACCTCAAAAACATGGATATCTGTGATTTACTTAATAAAGAAATCAGGGGTGCCTGGGTGGCTCAGTCGGTTGAGCGTCCCACTCTTGATTTTGGCTCAGGTCATGATCTCAGGATCATGAGATTGAGCCCCACATTGGCCTCTGCACTCAGGGTGGATTTTCTTGAGAGTCTCTCTCCCTCTGCCCTTCACCACCACCCCATCCCCTGGCTTGTATGCACACGTTCTCTCTTTCTCTCAAATAATTAATCTTTTTAAAAAAAATTTTAAAAAGAAGAAAATAAATGAAAAGAACTGTTTTTTTAAAAAAGGATTTTATTTATTTTTATTTATTTGACACACAGAGAGAGATAGTGAGAGAGAGAGCACAAGCAGGGGGGAGCGGCAGGCAGGCAGAGGGAGAGTGAGAAGCAAGCTCCCTGCTGAGCAAGGATCCCAACGCGGGGCTCAGTCCCAGGACCCTGGGATCATGGCCTGAGCCGAAGGCAGCCATTTAACTGAGTCACCCAGGCACCCCAAAAGAACTGCTTTAAGGTTGCTCAATGAGCTACATGAAAACACAGAAAGACAATTCAACGAAATCAGAAAAAATACAGGAACAAAATAAGAAGCATATGAAAGACAGAAGTCATAAAAAGAACCAAACAGAAAATCTGGAGCTGAAAATACAATGAGTAAGATGAAAAATGCAATACAGAGCACCAACAACAAAATGGGTCAAGCAGGAAGAAACAAAAACAAAAATGTGTGAATTAAAAAAAAGTGTGAACTAGAAGATAAGGCTTTTGAAATTATCCAGTCAGAGGAAAATAGAGAAAGCCAACTTAATCTATGGGATAACATCAAAAGACACAATTAGTGCATTATTAGAGTTCCCAAAAGAGAAGAGAAGAAGGAGTCAGAGAGCTTATTTAAAGAAATAGTGGGGAGGAACTCCCCAAATCCGGGTAGAGATGATAATATCTAAGTTCATGAAGCTCATAGGTCACCAAAGAAACTCATTTTTTTAAAAAAGATTTTATTTACTTGTTCGAGAGAGAGATAGCAAGAGCAGGAACACAAGCAGGGGGAGTGGGAGAGGGAGAAGCAGGCTTCCCGCTGAGCAGGGAGCCCGATGCGGGGCTAATCCCTGGACCCTGGGATCATGACCTGAGCCGAAGGCAGACGCTTAACAACTGAGCCACCCAGGCACCCCCAAAGAAACTCAATGTGAAGAGATCTTCACCCTTATACAACACATTAGACCAGATGTACTTAACACACATATATAGAACATTCCATGCAAAAAAAACCCCAGAATACACAAGTGCACATGGTACATTCTCCAGGAAAGATAATGTGTTAGACCACAAAACAAGTCTTAATAAATTTAAGAACATTGAAATTATAACAAGAATCTTTTTTGACCTCAATGGTAAACTATAATTACAAGACGAAAAACCAATTATAAGGAAAAAAAATTCACAAATATGTGGAAATTAAACATGCTACTGTACATCCAATGGGTCAAAGAATATCTCAAAAGAGAAATAATACCATGAGACAAATGAAACCAAAATATAACATACCAAAACTTAAGGGATGCAGCAAAAGCCATTCAAAAGGGAAGTTCACAGTGATAAATGTCTACATGAAGAAACAAGAAAGGGGGGTGCCTGGGTGGCTCAGTCCTTAAGTGTCTGCCTTCAGCTCAGGTCATGGTCCCAGGGTCCTGGGATCGAGCCCCACATCGGGCTCCCCGCTCAGCAGGAAGCCTGCTTCTCCCTCTCCCTCTCCCCCTGCTTGTGTTCCCTCTCTCGGTGTGTCTCTCTCTGTCAAATAAATAAATAAAATCTTAAAAAAAAAAAAAAGAAACAAGAAAGGTCTCAAATAATCAACCTAACTTTATATCTCAAGGAACTAGAAAAAGGAGAACAAATGAAGCCCGAGGTTAGTAGAAGGAAGGAAATAAAGATCAGAGTGGAAGTAAATGAATTAGAGACTAAAAAGAGGATAGAAAAAAATCACTGAAATTGAGAGCTGATTTTTGTTTTGTTTTTAAAGATTTTATTTATTTGACAGAGAGAGACACAGCAAGAGAAGGAACACAAGCAGGGTGGAGTGGGAGAGGGAGAAGCAGGCTTCCCACCTAGCAGGGAGCCCGATGTGGGGCTCCATCCCAGGACCCTGGGATCATGACCTGAGCCAAAGGCAGATGCTCAATGACTGAGCCACCCAGGCACCCCGAGAGCTGATGTTTTAAAAAAGATAAACAAAATTGAAAAATTTTTTGTTAGACTCACCAAGGGAAAAAAAGGGATATAACCAATACCACAGAAAGACAAAGATCATAGGGACTACTAAGAATAATTATACACCAACAAATTAGGCATCTAGAAGAAATGGATAAACTCCTAAAATATACAACCTACCAAGACCAAGTCAAGAAGAAATAGAAAATCTGAACAAACCAGTTACTAATAAGGAGATTGAATTAGTAATCAAAAATCTTGCAACAAACAAAAGTCCAAGATCAGATAGCTTCACTGGTGAATTCTACCAAACATTTCAAGGATTAATACACATCCTTCTCAAACTCTTCCAAAAAAAATAGAAGGGGAGAGACCCTTCCAAACTCATTTTATGAGGCCAGCATTATCCTGATGTCAAATCCAGACAATACTACTACAAGGCAAGAACAGTACTAGCCAATATAACCAATGAATATAGATGCAAAAATCCTCAACAAATTATTAGCAAACTGAATTCAACAATACATTAAAAGGATCATACACCATAATCATGTGGGATTTATTCTAGGGATGAAAGATTGGTTTGACATTCATATTAATCAATGTGATACACCCCATTAACACAATGAATGGTAAATATCATATGATTATCTCAATAGATGCAGAAAAAGAATTTGACAAAATACACACTTAAGATAAAATCTCTCAATAAAATAGGTATAGAGGGAACACGACTCAACTTAATAAAGGCCATATAATGACAAGCCAACAGCCAACATCATATTCAACAGAGAGAAGTTGAAAAATTTTCTACTAACATGAGGAACAATACAAGGATGCTCACTCTCATCACCTTTTTTTTTTTTAGATTTTATTTATTTGGCAGAGAGAGACACAGCGAGAGAGGGAACACAAGCAAGGGGAGTGGGAGAGGGAGAAGCAGGCTTTCTGCTGAGCAGAGAGCCCGATGTGGGGCTCGATCCCGGGACCTTGGGATCATGACCTGAGCCAAAGGCAGATGCTTAACAACTGAGCCACCCAGGTGCCCCCACTTTTTTTTTTAAGAGAGGGAGCAGGGGGAGGAGTAAAGGGAGAGAGAGAGAGAGAGAGAATCTTAAGCAGGCTGCACACTGGGCCTGGAGCCCGACATGGGGGCTCGATCTCACAACCCTGAGATCATAACCTGAGTCAAAATCAAAAGTCAGAGGTTTAAATGACTGAGCCACCCAGGCAACCCCAAAAACTGTCAATTTGAACTATTGCAAGTTAGGGACTGTCTGTACACAGAAGCCCATAAGATACTGATGAAAGTAATTGAAGAAGACACAGTGGAAAGATATCCATGGACTGGAAGAATACTAAAATGTCCATTATACCCAAAAATATTTATTGATTCAGTGCAATTCCCATCAAAATTCCAATGGCTTTTTTTCACAGAAATAGAACAAACAATCCTGAATTTGTATGGAACCACAAAAGACTCTGAATGGCCAAAGCAATCCTGAGAATGCAGAACAGAGCTGGAGGCATAGCTTCATGATTTCAAACTATACTACAAAGGTATAGCAATTAAAACAGTATGGTATTAGCATAAAAGCAGACACATAGATCCATGGGAAAAAAATAGAGAGCCCAGAAATAAACCCAGGCATATATGGTCAATTAATTAACAACAAAGGACCCCAAAACAGTTTCTTCAATAAATGGCATTGAGAACACTGGGCAGTCGCATGCAAAAGAATGAAAATGGGCTACTATCTTTCACCAGACACAAATCAACTCAAAATGGATTAAAGACTTGAATGTAAGACCTGAAACCTAAAACTTCTGGAAGAAAACACAGGCAGTGAACTCCTTGACATTGGTCTTCGTGATTATTTTTTTGGATTTGACACCAAAAGCAACAAAAATAAACAAGTGGGACTACATCAAACTAAATAGCTTCTGTACCACAAAGGAAACCATCAAAAAGTTAAAAAGCAACCTATGGAATGGGAGAAAATATTTGCAAATCATGTATCTGATAAGGGGTTAATATCCAAACTCATGCAACTCAATAGCAAAAAACCAAACAGTCCAATTTAAAAATGGGCTGAGTGTTCTGAATGGACATTTTCTAAAGATGACACCAGGTGACCAACAGGTACATGAGAAGGTACTCAACACAACCAGTCATCAGGGAAATGCAAATCCAAACTGCAATATCACTTCACATCTTTTGCAATGGCTGTTATCAAAAAGACAAGAAATAACATGTGTTGGTGAGGATGTAGAGAAAAGGGAACCCCATGTGCACTATTGGTGGGAATGCGAATTGGTGCAGCTGCTATGGAAAATAGGATGGAGGGGCGCCTGGGTGGCTCAGTCAGTTAAACATCTGACTCTTGATTTTGGCTCAGGTCATGACCTCAGGGGCATGAGATTGAGTTTGGAGCCTTTTGTCCCTCCCCCCACCCCAGTTCACACGTGTGTACACTCTCCAAAAATAAATTAAAAATAAAGAAAAAAGAAAACATGGAGGTTCCTCAAAAAATTAAAAATAGATCATATGATCCAGCAGTTCCGTTTCTGGGTTATACATCCAAAGGAAATGTAATCAGAATCTTGAAGAGATATTTATACTCCCATGGTTGTTGTAGCATTATTCACACTAGCAAACGTATAGAAACAACCTAAGTGTCTGTCTATAGTGAATGGATAAAGAAAATGTCACACACACACACACACACACACACACACACACACACACGCACACACACACGGGAATATTACTCAACCATGAAAAAGAAGGAAATCTTGCTATTTGTGACAACATGGATGGAACTTGAGGGCATTACATTCAGGGTATGAGGCAGACAGAGAAAGACAAATACTGTGTGATATCACTATTTTACGTGGATTCTAAAAAAAAAAAAAAAAAGCAGAACTCATAGAAACAGAGTTGAGAAGTGGTTGCCAGAGGTTAGGGGTTGGGGAAATTGGGGAGATATTGGTAAAATGGCACAAACATCTAGTTACAAGACAAAAAAGTTCTGGGGATGTAATATACAGTGCGGTGACTCTAGTTAACAATATTGTATTATATATTTGAAAGTTGCTAAGAAAATTGATGTTAAATTGTTCTTACCACAAAGAAGAAATTTTAATTATGCAAGGTGAGGGAGGTGTTAATTAATGCTGTTGCAGTAATTATTTCATGATATATAAGTATATCAAATCAACATGATCTACATCTTAAGTTCACAGAATATTTATGTCCGTTATATCTCAGTAAAGCCGGGGAAAAGAACTGGGCAAGGAGGGACTTGAATAGACAGTTCTCCAAAGATGATATACAAAAAACCAATAAACACATGAAAAGATGCTCAACATCACTAATCATTAGGGAACATAAATTTAGAACAGTGAGACACTATCTTGCACCCAGTAGGGTGGCTACTGTCAAAAAAACAAGGGGGGGGGTATAAGCAATGCAGGTGAGGATGTGGAGAAATTGGAACCTGTGTGCACTGCTGGGGGAATGTAAGTGGTGCAGCCACCATGGAAAACAGTTTGATGGTTCCTTGAAAAGTTTAACATAAAATTACCACATGATCTAACAAATCCAGTTCTAGGTATGTTCCCCAAAGAATTGGAAGCAGGGACTTGAACAGATATTTGTATACCAATATTCCCAACAATATTATTCACAATAATGAAGTACTGTTGGCATAACATGGATGAACCTTGAAAACATTGTTAAGTGAAACTAGCCAGACATAAAAGGACAAATGTATGATTCCACTTCTATGTGGTGCCTAGAATAGGCAAATTACTACCAACAGAAAGTAGAACAGTGGTTGCCAGATGCTGGGGGAAGAGCACAATGGGGAATTACTGTCTAATACGGATGGAGTTTCAATTTGGGATGATGAAAAAGTTCTGGAGATGGGCAGTGTGGACGGTTGAACAACACTGTGAATGTACTTAGTGGACTTAATGCCACATAAATTTTAAATGGTTAAAATGGCAAATATGATGCATATTTTATCACAAAAATAAAAAATTTATGGTATCAAAAATAGGGAAAAATACTATTAGTTCCAGGAAGAGTTGCATCAGCATAAAGTTCCTTCTCGAAATTAAAAATTATCAGATATTATTTGCAATCTTGCATTTGCCAAGAGCAACTGACATTGCTTTCGATTGTAGGACTTGAAAATGACGTTATTAGGAGTATAGGTCTTGAAAAACTATTAAATACATTTGCGGAAAAGTCAGAAAAATCTTATGATCAGTGAAGACATCACATATTTACAGGAGCACATACTGTATTACATAAAATTATGACACCCAAAAATATTTTTGCGATTTGCAAGTTTATATTGTTACTCAGTTACCACTATTACTAAGGATATTTTACGAGGATTAAGACATTTTTAAAGGAAAAGCCCTATATTTTAGTTCCTTTAGCAGCACTTTTTCCCTGCTTTTTGAAAAAGAGCTTCTCATTTCCATTTTGACCGGGCCCCACAAATCATGTACTTGGCCCTCCCTGACCCCCCCTTTACCAGTGACAGCCTGTCCATTTCCGACGGAGTCCCTTTGCCTTTGTAGCTCAGCAGTGTCATCTCTCAAATGGGA
Source organism: Zalophus californianus (assembly GCF_009762305.2). Classification (NCBI taxonomy): domain Eukaryota; kingdom Metazoa; phylum Chordata; class Mammalia; order Carnivora; family Otariidae; genus Zalophus; species Zalophus californianus. The sequence goes on along the minus strand of NC_045609.1, from coordinate 33,795,707 downwards.
ATGAGGTCTACTCTGCTTCATAGATTTGATGTGAAACCCACACACCGTGGTTTGGAAAATATAGGTGCTTTAAAATATTGGTGGCGTCCTTGTTCATACAAAGTATTTTTTAACCATTGCCCTTCATGGAGTCTGAGTGTCTAGATAAATAGATTTCTTATCTAAAATAAAGAAATGTAACTCATTATTTCCTATGGAGTTTTCCAGACTTTTGAGAGAGAACCTCAATGACACATTCTGTTCATAAAGTTATCATTTATCTAGATGAGTGATCTCATGGATGGAATTTATTTCTTCATATGACTAAAAGCAAAGTATGAAAGTGATGCCAAAACACTGGACTCCCATCAAAGGTTGTAAAGCCTAAAATTTCAAATACTCTTTTTTTTTTTAAGATTTTTCTATTTATTTTTTAACAGAGAGAGAGACAGCGAGAGAGGGAACACAAGCAGGAAGAGTGGGAGAGGGAGAAGCAGGCTTCCCTCAGAGCAGGGAGCCCAATGCGGGGCTCGATCCCAGGACCCTGGGATCAGAACCTGAGCTGAAGGCAGATGCTTAACGACTGAGCCACTCAGGCGCCCTCAAACACTGTTTCTTATAACTCCCCTAACTTCTAAGCAGCTCCAAGTAAAAACAACACGAGGAGAGCGGAATTCCCCAGCAGCATCCCTGGGAAATCTGTAGGCATCAGACCCAGAGTGGGAACAACACTGCTGGAAGCAAAGACGCAAAAATGTCCCAGCGCTAGGGTAGCTGCACTTAGGAGCTCTGCCGGATTGGAGGACGGAGTCTGAGAGCCAAGAAGACAGCAAGGCAGAAGCTGGGGTCCCAAATCTGAAAGCCCACTTCATGCGCACTCTGACAATATCCTGGCCGTTGGTACAGGTGACACGGTTAAACCACTGTCACTGGGGGCTTCCTGAACCCTCAAGACATCCTGCCTAATCTCCCTGGAGACCATGCACAGGTGACTGACTTCGGGGTGGCGCCGAGACCCGGGGACAAGCTCTTGTGTCAAGAGGCTAGCTCTGAGGGACCAAACTTGTAACTGATCAATAGGTTAACAAGCTGGATGGGGGCAGAGTTCCAATTGCTCCGCTGCTCATGCCTCCTGCAAGTGGGCCCACATCTCCCTCCTCCAGGCCAGGGGAATCCACTTTAAAGTGCTCTCTCTCACTGGCCATCCCTCAGACAGGCCCTCCCACTGCCTAACCTTTGCCCTTTCTAATTGCCCTGATCTCATCCCAACCTCCATGGCTATGTTTAAAGTCCATCTCTGGGGGAACACACTGATTGAGAGTTCCAGATAATCCCCTTTCCAGTCCTGCTTGACATCTGGCCAGCAGGCTGTGGGCCTGGACTTCCTGGGACACTGGCTGGGGTTTGAGGAAGGACCTCAGTACCTACCTGGCTTCAGGATGAAGCTGGCCACCGGCTTCTTGATCTTGTGGCTCAGCCTGGGAGGTGGCCTGGCTCAGAGTGACACCAGCCCCGAGGCTGAGGAGTCCTATTCAGACTGGGGCCTTCGGCACATCAGGGGCAGCTTTGAATCTGTCAACAGCTACTTCGATTCCTTTCTGGAGCTGCTGGGAGGGAAAAATGGAGTCTGTCAGTATCGATGTCGATACGGTAAGTGTACACGAGGCTTCCCCCGGTGGGCCTGCGGGCAGCCGGAGCGCGGCCCCAGTCTGGCGTGCCCTTCTCCCTGTCAGCCACCTCCTGAGTCGGCTTGCCAGATGCAGCAGATAAAAACATAGGACTCCCAGTGAAATTTGATTTTCAAATAAACAACCAATAATTTGTTAATATATTTGAAATATTTGGGACACACTCACGCTGACAAATTATTGCTTGTTTACCTGAAATACAAATTTCACTGAGCGGCCTGTATTTTTTCTAACAAACTTACTCCAGGGAGCCTTGTTCCCCGGGGCCTCTTTAATGAGTTTGCTGTGAGGCCAGTTCTGAGGAACAGGAAGCAAGAGTGGGGGGGCGGTGAAGATGAGGGGTCTTTGGGAGGAGTTCCTATGGATGAACACTGGAGATGAGCATTCGGAGACAATTCTGCCAGCAGGTGAAACAGCCTCCTCAGCCGCGCTGTGACTCTCTCCCTCATGCAGTTCACACCTTCCTTCCAGCTCTGTCAGTCTCTGACAGGCGTCAGTGTGTCTGACCCTCCCAGGAGGGCAGTCCCTGCTGCCGCTGCCTTGCTCAGCAGCAAGGCCTGCAGGGGATAGGGAGGGCTTGCAGCCAGCCGTCTCTGCCCACCGTGGGTCGGGCCCTGAGCAGGCCTTGCGTCAGGCCTGAGGGACTGATGTCCAATGTACAATTGAGAACGGGTAGGAGCCCTACCCTGCCGGAGTTGTAAAGAGGGTCCCTGGGAGCCAGGGTGCACACGTACTGCCAAGAGGAGGCCCTGGCGTCAGGTCTCCCTTCTCTGCACCAGGGGATGTGTAAGGGCAGCAGAAAGCGGGGCCCTGGACCTCGCAGCCGGGAGGCAGGGGTGACTTTAAATGCGGCTGAGCAGGTTTTCGAAAGACACACAGTTCCACATAGCATTCGTTTTATGGCTTCATTTATCAAATATTTCATCATGAGATTGGATGAAAATGGTGAGTCAGTCTAGCCTAGCAGGAAACCATTTGAGAAATATTTTCTCCAAACACTCAGCAGATAAAGCTCAGCTTCGAGAGAGAAACTCAAAAAAGCTGCTTAATTGCTGGACTCACCCAGTCAGTCTCGCTCACTCCCTTCCATCTTTGAGCCAGGGACAGCACTTCCTTACGAACCAAGTGACTCAAAGACAATGGGTCATCCTTGCAGCACAACCAAAAGTCTCGCAGGACACACGTTTTAACCACATACAGTTATGGTGAACAAAGGAGCTGCATCTTCTCTGCGAAGATCCCATAGGGTAAAAAGCCGTCTTTGTTAGGACCCCCTGGGCCCCTCGCCCCATCTTTGTCCAAGGTGGGTTGGGCAAATGCAGAGGTGCCTTGTCACTGGACTGTGCTCACCCAGTTTGCATCAGTGGTGCAGGAAGGAGGTAATGCACTTCACATATTGAATAAATACAGGTGTCGTTTTCCTTCCTACAGGCAATAAGAGACTTAGGCCTGTGGTTTAGCAAATACAGGACCACAGGAATTTTTTTTAGGAAAACAAGAATCAAACCTTCTCCTTCCTTCTCGAACAAAACAGCATTAAAAGATTTCAGCAAAATTTGGTTGTAAGCCTCTACCTGGACAGGGTCAGCAGTCACTGATGGGGGATGGGGCATAGTCAACAAAGACATTGCGGGAAGGCAAATAACTCCACTCACTCTGAAAACAGAGCCCGTAAGGAGGGGCCTGAAAAACACGTAGGAAATACGGGGTTAAGCCTTATTACCTTTGGAACTCAGTGGAGCTGAGGACCTGGAGGCTGTGGCCAAACAGTACAAAATATCTTCTCAGGTTGACCGTCAATCAAGCAATCTTTGGAACAGATAATACCTAATAATTAACCGGGTCTCTGTCCTTTCTCAGTTTGCTTTGTGATACACTTCTTGTGCATAATGCTTCTTTCTTTAAAGCAGTGGTTCTCAAACTCCCCTATGCTTTGAATCGTCTGGTGGGCTTGTTTAAAAAGACGGCTGCCCCGCCACCAACCCCTTCCCCTCACCCTCCCCGGCCTCTCCCCTGTTTCTGATTGGGTAGGGCGGTAGGTCAGGGGTGTGGCCAGAGAATTTGCATTTCTAAGAGTTCCCGGGTGATTCTGACGCTGATGGTCCTGAGACCACACTTCTGAGAAAAAAAAAATCTGCTTTGAAGGGTGCAATCTTTTGTCAGAGGAAATAATTTAGCAACAAGTAGTCTACAAGAAAAAATTTCTATTTGATAGGTACTTAACCACTACTTAAAACCATAGTTCTCTATCTTGGCCCTGCACTTAACAAGCACCTGGGGGGCTTTCAAAACCCCTGCTGCCCAAACCAATTTAATCAGAATCTCTGCGGGTTGGAGACATCAGTATTTTTAATGTTTCCCAGGTGATTACCAAGTGCAGTCAAGGTATGGAGCGCTATTTTAAGAGGTCATTCTTGGAGAACTTCAGCCCGAGGGTTGTTCAGACAGGTGAACAACATTGTGTCAACATCGGTTTCCCCACTTTTTAGATCTATAGCAGCTTGTTTTCTTGTCAACACACAAAATCTGTAATTGCCAAGGATTGGGCTATCAATATAATGAGATTCAGCAGGTATCAATAACAGATGTAACCCAACTGCTATTAGAGGTCTGCACTAATGTGAACAAGATTCCCTCTCCCACCCCCAGAGATTCTGATCCAGTAGGTCTGTGGTAGGACTCTGGAACTGTACAGGTGGTTCTTGAACCAGACTTTGAGAAATAACTAGTAATGGAAAAATCATGGGTTTGAACTGGGGGTAGGGGTGCGTGAATTCCATTGTGGGTGACCTTGGGCAAGTTACCTAACTCAACCTTTGTTGACTCATGTTTATAAATAATGTTAATAACACCTACTTTACAACCTACAAGGTTGTTATAAGAACTAAAGAGAATATATAGAAAGAATTAGTGCTATGTATGGAGTATGGCAGATAGCAAATAAATTTTATAAACCTTATGAGAAAGAATTGTGCAAGACTGTTGAATCACAGATCTGTACTTCTGAAACAAATAATGCAACATATTTTGAGAAAAAAGAAAAAGAAGAAGATAACAGGAGAGGAAGAAAAGGGGAGTATGTCAGAGGGAGAGACGAACCATGAGAGATGATGGACTCTGAAAAACAAACTGAGGGTTCTAGAGGGGAGGGGGGTAGGGGGATGGGTTACCCTGGTGATGGGCATTGAGGAGGGCACGTTCTGCATGGAGCACTGGGTGTTATGAACAAACAATGAATCATGGAACACTGCACCAAAAACTAATGATGTAATATATGGTGATTAACATAACAATAAAAAAATTAAAAAAAAAAAAAAAAAAGAAAGATGGCCTGATGAACAGGTTAATTATGCATTCAGATTCTTCCCGTTCTCTTTCAACATAAACTTAAAAAACACAGAAATCCCAGCGGCTGGACAACACCCTCTCAGCTTCTGGAAGAAATCATCGAATGATGATTTAAGTGTTCTGTGCCTTTATGAAGGTCTCTGGATGAGGGTATTTGGAGCAGAGTTTCTGTGTCTTGTAAATCATGATTGAAGATACTGTCCACATTCACACTTTGATAAAAGGACCTCATGATGAATTTCTTCTTGGGTTTAGTTCTAGAAAAAGTATCTCTAAATATCAGTCTTCTTTTTTCAAGAGGGCTTTTTATCTGTGTAAAATCTAGAGCAAAATTTTATGAACCTGTGTTGTATATTTTTCCAGGGAAAGGATTTGTGACCTTCATCAGATTCTTAAGGGGATCCACAGCCTGAGAAAAGGAAATAGCCACTGGTTTAGAGGCAAAGATTGTTCTCGTGCTAGGGTGACCCAATGTCCCAGTCTGCTGGGGCCCGAGGGAAGAGGCAGGGTGGGAGTGGGGATTTCTGGGGTAGGGACTTCTGGTGCTAACACGGGCGCAGTCCCAGGCAAACCAGGACAAACTCGTCATCCTCCCTCCTGCAGTAACTTAATCAGTTTTAGCAACTGAAATAGAGTTTACTGCTTCAGTAAAATTGTCGTTGTTCTGCTTTTTTCCCTTGATGTGTTCCTCATGCTATATTTGAGTGTTTCTGGAAGGATATACATTTATTTTTTTTTTCAAGATTTATTTATTTATTTGAGAGAGAGCATGCCCACTTGAGAGCGTGCATGAGCCGGGGAGGGGTGGAGAGGGAGGGAGAGAGAAACTCAAGCAGACTCCCTGCTGAGTGTGGAGCCCAATTTGGGGCTCATCCTACCACCCTGAGATCATGACCTGAGCCGAAATCAAGAGTCAGACGCTTAACCGACTGAGCCACCCAGGTGAGCCTGGAAGGATATACATTTCAAGTCAAGTACTTTGATTCTAGATTTCTAGTGGAGCACAGTGTCTGCAGGAGCCAGCTGGGTGGGGAGAAGAGGCACACCCTCCCGGGAAGACATAACCCTTGACCTGAGTAATAAAGCCCAGAAGTTTTTACTGTGCTTTTCAGTGACAAACGTGAGAGGGAGAAAAAGGTTCGGTGCGGGAGGTAGTGTGCATGCCCTGTGGCAGAACTCGGCTTTCATGGCTGACCCTCCTCCGAAATCTCCCTTGTTTGTCTTTTAAGTGTCTGACGTGTTTTATGGTGTTTCACTTTGTTCAGAAGGTTTTCATTTTCATGAGATCAAGTCTGTCAGTCTTTTTCTTTATGGCTTCTGAATGTTGTTGTGTCTTGCTTAGAAAGCCATCCTTACATCACAATTATAACAACCTTCTGCTAGCATTTTTTGTGAAAGCAGTCATAGCTAAAATGTAATGAATGACCCCTGCTGTGTTCCAGTTGAACTTTTTATGGACACTACTATTTGAACTTCATGTAATTTTCACATGACACAAAATATTATCCTTGTTTTGACTACCCCCCAACCATTTAAAAGTATAAAAACAATTTTTAGCTGGCAGGCTATACAAAACCAGCAATGGGCTGGTCTTGGCCATCGTTTGCCAACCCGTGAACTAAAGGACCAAGTGGTCATCCCCCCACTCCTGTAAATAGCCAAAACCAGAAAATAAAATTAATCTGTGGACATAGTACATTATGAGTGCCTAGACTCAAAACATCAAACTGTAAAGACTCAATGCAACTCAAAACAACTCAAACTATCAGTTGAGGATATAGTAAATTATTTCTGCCCAGACTCAAACCATCACCCTTTTACTTAGAACTTTCTTTAAAGCTTCATTCCTAAATGGAATTCCTGCAGCTATCATGAACTATTAAATATGAAAAAAAGAAAGAAAGAAAGAGAAAGAAAAACCATCATAGCAGGACAGGTAGGAAGTGTCTGGAGTTGGCATTCCATTAGCTTTCAAACTGGGATATCAGAATTTTATCTTCTGTGAGTCACCAAGTACAAAAAAGGCAGAGGGTAACCCCAGAAAACTGCACTGTGTCTGCTGCAAAAGCTCTTTATCAACAAAATTATTAAAGAGATAAGTTTTATCCCAAAATTTACACATTTGTTTCTTCCTGAAAAATTTCCCCCCTAATTTCTTTTAAGTTGGTATGTGTAGGACATTTGTAAAAGAACAATCCAGGGGCACCTGGGTGGCTCAGTTGGTTGGGCGTCTGCCTTCGGCTCGGGTCACGATCCCAGAGTTCTGGGATCGAGCCCCACAAGGGCTCCCTGCTTGGTGGTGAGTCTGTTTCTCCCTCTCCCTCTGCCCCTCCACCTGCTTGTGCCCTCTTTCTCTCTCTCTCTCCCTCTCTCTCAAATAAATAAAATGTTAAAAAAAAAAGAACAATCCAAAGAAAAAATAAAATCACCATAATCATCTTACCTACAAGAGACAATTCACATTTAATCTATGGCATAGTGTGATTATTTTCATATGTGTAATTTGATTGCTAACATTATTTAGTACATTTTACCCATTCCCCAACTCCTGGTAATTCTCTCTCTCTCTCTCTCTCTCTCTCTCTCTCTCTCTCTCTCTCACACACACACACACACACACACACACACACACACAAACGTGCACACACAGAGTAGGTTAGTACCATATCAATGGTAGGTTACCTTTCTCAAGAACTTTGGAAAGTCATGTAAAGATTACTGGTGGGCTGGCAGACTCCATCAATAAGCACAGTTCCTCTCCATTACAAATAAGAAATGTTGGATGAAAAGAAAACATTAAAAATAATACAGCCTCGAGCTAAAATGGAATAAAGGGAAACCTGTAAGTTCCAGTTGAAGGGGAAGAGCAATGTCAAAGTGGTGAGTAGGGGCTGATGCTAAAAACCTTGGAGTTTTTAGTCAGGTACATATGTAGACTCTAGGGGCTGAGGAATCAGTTTTGATATTCAGACAAAGAGGGGCACCTGTGTGGCTCAGTCAGTTAAGCATCTGCCTTCGGCTCAGGTCATGATCCCAGGGTCCTGGGATTGAGCCCCACATAGGGCTCCCTGCTCAGTGGGGGGCCTGCTTGTCCCTCTCTCTCTCTCTGCCCCTCCCCCTGCTCATGCTCTTTCTCTCTCTCTTTCAAATAAATAAATAAATAATCTTTTTAAAAAACTATTAAAAAATATTCATACAAAGAGAGGAAGAATAACTTTCACTTGTAAGAATTGGGAATTTGGAAATGAACAGTCTGTATAAAGCTTAGAGCCTGAAGAGCTGCCCAGTCTATTTTATTTTATTTTATTTTATTTTATTTTATTTTATTTTTTAAAGATTTTATTTATTTGTCAGAGAGAGAGAGCAAGCACAAGCAGGGGGAGCAGCAGAGGCAGAGGGAGAAGAAGACTCCTTGACAAGCAAGGAGCCCAATGTAGGACTCGATCCCAGGACCCTGGGATCATGGCCTGAGCTGAAGGCAGACGCTTGACCGACTGAGCCACCCAGGCATCCCTGCCCAGTCTGTTTAAATGGATTAGAAAAGATCTATCCAATATTCTAAGAAAGTAGCAGGGATGATATCCATCCCCCTGGGGCTGAGGCTTGAAAGCGGAATAAAGAACACTCACCAAAAAAATCACTACTCCAAACATATTCTGTTCACAGGTGAGGAATTTGAACTTATACAGTTGGCCTGGGATGAGTTCCAAGCTGAAAAATTCACATAAATACTAGTGTTTGTAGAATCTTAAGACTCCTGGAACCACAGCAAAGGTAATTGAGGAACCACTCTTTACTACATGACCCAGGGCCCAGGAATTCCTTTAGAAAAACAAGCCCTTCTGAAGTTGAAGTCTTACTAAACTATTACATACCATGTGAAAAAATAATCGAACCTGAGGGAGACTCAGCAGACATTAAAAAATGACTTAGCATCCCAATGACTGGAGACCATAAAATAATATAACAAGAATATTTGAAATTATTAAGTAAATAAAAGAAGGACTAGAAAACATAAAAAAATAGAACTCAGTGAAAACGAATATACAGATTTAAAAGAAGAATCAAACAGGATTCCAAGAAGTGAAAATTATAGTCATTGAAAGAAAAAACTCAGTGGATGGGTTAAATAGCGGATTAGTGAACCTAGAGAGTTGGTGAAATGGAAAATAGATTTGATGGACTGGTCAAAATTCAGTGCAGAGAGAGAAAAAAGATGGAAAATGTAAAAGAGAGGTTAAGATATATAAAGGACATAGTTAAGAAGATTCATCATTCAGTAATATGAGGCCCAGGAGGAGAAATTAAGGAGAATGAGGAAAAGAAAACATTCAGACAGTGGCTATGTGTTCCAGAAGTGAAGGAAACCAGGCCTTCAGATCGTTCCAACCAGGAGAAGAATATACAATCGACACCTGGATACAGTGTAGTGAAACTGAGGATGTGAAGAAATTGGAACCCTTGTGCATTCCTTGTGAGAATTTAAAATGGTGCAGCTGCTGAAGAACACAGTTGGATAATTTCCCAAAAAGTTTAGCATTGCATTACTAAATGACCCAGCAATTCCACTCCTTAGGTGTATGTACCCAAAAGAATTGAAAACAGATATTCAAACAAATATTTGCACACCAGTGTTCACAGCTGCACTCTTCACAATAGCCAAGAGATGAAAACAAACAAAATGTCCATCAATGGATGGATGAATAAACAAATTGTGGTATATCCAGAGAATGGAATAGTATTCAGCCATAAAAAGAACAAAGTACTGATAGATGCTACAACACAGATGAGCCCTGATAATATTATGTTAAGTGAAAGAAGGCAGTCACAAAATGATACATATTATATGGTTCCACTTATTCAAATATCCAGAAGAGGTAAATCCCTAGAGACAAAGCCGATTAGTGGTTGCCAGGGGTTGGAAGGAGGAGAGAATATGTTTAATGGGCATTTGAGGGTGACGAAATCTCCTTTGGAGGGTGATGAAAATGTTTTGAAAGTAGACAGAGGCAGTGGTTGCACAACATTATGAATGTACTGAATGCCCCTAAACTGTGCACTTTAAGACGGAAATGTGAATTTCACCTAAAAAAAAAAAAGAAAGTAGACTTCATCAAAATTAAAAACTTTGGCTATTCAAAGAATACCATCAAGAAAGCGAAAGAAGGGACTCCTGGGTGGCTCAGTCAGTTAAGCGTCTGCCTTCAGCTCTGGTCACGATCCCAGGGTCCTGGGATTGAGTCCTACATTGGGCTCCTTGCTCAGTGGGGAGCCTGCTTCTCCCTCTGCCTCTGCCTGTCATTCCCCCTGCTCACGCGCTCTCTCTCTACCCTGCCCTCTCTCTGGCAAACAAACAAACAAACAAATAAATAAATCCTAAAGAAAGAAAGAAAGAAAGAAAGAAAGAAAGAAAGAAAGAAAAAGACAAAGAAAGAAAGAAGAAAGAAAGAAGAAGAAAGAAAGAAAGAAAGAAAGAAAGAAAGAAAGAAAGAAAGAAGGAAGGAAGGAAGGAAGAAAGAAAGAAGAAAGAAAGAAAGAAAGAAAGAAAGAAAGAAAGAAAGAAAGAAAGAAAGAAAGAAAGAAAGAAAGAAAGAGAAAGAAAGAAAAAAAGACAAGCCACAGAATGGGAGAAAGTATTTGTAAAGAAGACATATGAGTGGCCAATAAGCACAGAAAAAGACAATCAACATAATAAGTTATTAGGGAAATGCAAATCAAAATGACCACGAGATACCACTTTACATTCATTAGAATGGCTGTAATCAAAAAGACAGATTATAACAAGTGGGGGAGAGGATGTGGAGAAATTAGAACCTTTATACATTGCTGTGGAGAATGTAAAATTGTACCACCACTTTGGAAAATAGTCTGGTAGCTCCTCAAAATGTTAAACAGAGTTAGCATATGACCCAGAAGTTTTATTCCTCTGGGGAAATGCAAACATATTGTCCACACAAAATAATGTTTGTAGTAGCGTTTTTCATAATAGTCAAAAAGTGGGAAAAACCTAAATGTTCATCACACTTACTGACAATAAAAAAAATGAAATATTGATCCATGCTACAACATGAATGAACCTTGAAAACGTGATGCTCAGTGAAAGAAGCAGACAGAAAAGGCCACATATTGTATGATTTCATTATGTGAAATGTCCAGAATAGGCAAATTTATAGACAGAAAGTTGGTTAGTGGTTTTCTAGGGCTGATAGATAACCTCATCTTGGAAGAAACATACTTCCATTTCTGCCATATTCCCTAGGTCACATAGACCGACCCTGGGATAACACACAAGGGCACAAACACCAAGAGACGGGGATTGCTGGAGACCATCTTGAACCATGATCTCATATACTCGTCATACTACAGAAACAAAAACCAAACAGATAGTGGCAGAGACTGCTTAGTGTCCCCTATTATCCTGCCCCTTTTCTATAGTAATAAACCCCTCCTCCCCAACTTTAAGCTGGGCTCATGGATGCCTCTATTGAAAAAAGACTTCAATTCCTAGCCCACTTTTACAACTAGGTATTGCTGTTTGATTAAGGCCTGGCCAAAGGGAAATAAGAGGAAGTGATGCGTGTACCATTCCAGAGTGTGTTTATTAAAGAGTGGGGCTATGACCCACTACCTCCTTTTATCCTGCTGCTTGCAGTGTGGATGTATTGCCTGAAGCTCCATCTTGAACCATGAGAGCCAGGGTTGCATTCTAGGGCTCGTAGAGCAGAAGGCTTGAAGCAGCCTGGGTTCCAGAAAAGTGCAGATTTGCCATATGAGCCTTATGATTCTTAATTCTGGATTATGATATATTCTATTTTGTTTAAGCACCTGAATAATACAGTATGTAGGGGATAGAATAAATATATGGTGAAAATTATAATACTCTATTGAAGAACATAAAGGAAGACCCAAGTAAATAGAAAACTGTATTATACCCATGTTTGGGAAGATAGAATACTCTAAGAAAAATCAGCTGTCTCCAGATTAATCTATAAAGTCAATGTATTTTCAATAAAAATCCTGTACTATCTCTTGTAGAATTTACTAAGTTGACTCTAAAATTCAACTGTAAGACAATAGGTCCAAGAATAGTCAAAACTATTTTTAAGGATAATAAGGAGGAAGGGCTTTAAAGCATAGACTTAGTATCTAAAAATTAAAACAGGGAAGTGCAAAGGGGGCTTCAACTGTACTTGTGACATTTAATTAAACCAAAAAATATGGATAGCAAGTTTGGCTATGTTAACATTTATTATGTTTGTGTAGTGGGTATATGGGTGTTGTTTTCTCTGGCTTTTCTTCAGTTTTGAAATATTTCATAATATCAAATAACTAAAAATGTAATACCTTGTAGGAGAAGGTGAAAGAAAAAAAAGAAAAAAGAAATGCTATGTGCCTCATTCTGAGGATTAATTCTTAGCTTATTTCCTCAGTCTTATGCTCTCTTGTCTTGCATCTCTTAAAAAGGGTATGGTGGAAGAACATGGGCTTTGGAGACATAAAACAAGAAATCTGGATTTATATGCTACTTCCCCCCACTCAGTGCACGACTTAGGCAAGTCACACGCCCCTTAGTCCCATATTCCTTAGCTGGATAACAGGAAAATACTCACTGTTACGACTGTCCTGCAAGCTTCTCTTTACCTGTGATGACTACTACCATTGATAACATTGATGAAACTTCTCTCTACAGAATTGCAAGATTATAAAATAACTCAAAAGCCATGTAGCCATGTAGCAGAAACAAGATCGTTTCTGCTTAGTTCTATGATACAAAGTTTCAAATACTGCACGGTGATGTTTTCTTTGCTCTTTGATCAATAATGCTTTGCTTACATTTATGGAATCTTGCAAAATTTCCTTCAAGTTATTCTGAAAAAATTTTGAGGTACTGTTAAAGTTCTGATTTGTTAAGTGTGTGATCAGGTAATGCTCTGCTTCGTCTTACAGTGGATAAAGGAGTAAGACACCTTGAGTTTATTTTATTTTAGAGAGAGAGAGAGAGAAAACATGTGCGTGAGCTGGGGGAGGGGCAGAGGGAGAGGAAGAGAATCTCAAGCAGGCTCCCTACTGAGCTTGGAGCCCAGCATGGGACTTGATCTCATGACCCTGAGATCATGACCTGAGGCTGAAATCATGAATGAGCGGCTTAACCGACTGAGCCACCCAGGTGCCCCAAGACACCTTGAGTTTTAGTTCCATTTTGCATGGACCTGACCTCCAAAGTCATGCACTTAAGAAACATTAGGGAAAGGCCTGTATTGTTATATACTTCCCTCTTGGGACCACCTTTGCTGCATCCCAAAGGTTCTGAGCTGTGGTGTTTTCATTTTCATTTGTTTCCATGAATTTTTTAAAATTCTTCTTTAATTTCCTGGTTGACCTGTTCATTCTTTAGTAGTTTGCTATTTAACCTCCATATATTTGTGTTCCTCTCTTCATCCTCACCAACATCTGTCATTTCCTGACTTGTTAATTATAGCCATTCTGACTGGTGTGAGGTGGTATCTCATTGCTGTTTTGATTTGTATTTCCCTGATGACAAGTGATGTTGAGCATTTTTTCATGTATCTGTTGGCCATTTGTACATCTTCTTTGCAGAAATATCTGTTCATGTCTTCTGCCCATTTCTTGACTGGGCAGAACTTATTTGTTCTTTGGGTGTTGAGTTTGATAAGTTCTTTATAGATTTTGGATACTAGCCTTTATCTAATAAGACATTTGCAAATATCTTCTCCCATTCTGTCAGTTGTCTTTTACTTTTATCGACTGTTTCCTTTGCTGTGCAAAAGCTTTTTATCTTGATGAAGTCCCAATAGTTCATTTTTGCTTTTGTTTCCCTTGCCTTTGAAGACGTGTCTAGCATGAAGTTGCTGTGGCTGAGGTCACAGAGGTTGCTGCCTGTGTTCTCCTCTAGGATTTTGATGGATTCCTGTCTCACATTTAGGTCTTTCATCCATTTTGAGTTTATTTTTATATGGTATAAGAAAATGGTCCAGTTTCATTCTTCTGCATGTGGCTGTCCAATTTTCCCAACATCATTTGTTGAAGAGACAGTCTTTTTACCATTGGATAGTCTTTCCTGCTGTCGAGGATTAGTTGACCATAGAGTTGAGGGTCTATTTCTGGGTTCTCTATTCGGTTCCATTGATCTATGTGTCTGTTTTTGTGCCAGTACCATTATTGTCTTGATGATTACAGCTTTGTAATAGAGCTTGAAGTCCAGGATTGTAAAATTGTAAATATTTATGCCCCTAACTTGGGAGCAGCCAATTATATAAACCAATTAATAACAAAATTAAAGGAACACATTGATAATAATACAATAATAGTAGGGGACTTTAACACCCCACTCACAGCAATGGACAGATCATCTAAGCAGAAGGTCAACAGGAAACAAGGGCTTTGAATGACACACTGGACCAGATGGACTTCACAGATATAGTCAGAGCATTCCATCCTAAAGCAACAGAATATACATTCTTCTTGAGTGCACATGGAACATTCTCCAGAATAGGTCACACACTGGGTCACAAATCAGGTCTCAACTGGTACCAAAAGATTGGGATTATTTCCTGCATATTTTAGATCACAATGCTTTAAAACTTGAACTCGATCACACTCAACTCCCACTGTTGGTGGGAATGCAAGCTGGTGCAGCCACTCTGGAAAACAGTATGGAGGTTCCTCAAAAAGTTAAAAATAGAGCTACGCTATGACCCAGCAATTGCACTGCTAGGTATTTATCCAAAGGATACAAACATAGTGATTCCAGGGGCACATGCACCCCAATGTTTATAGCAGCAACGTCCACAATAGCTAAACTATGGAAAGACCCCCGATGTCCATCAACAGATGAATGGATAAAGAAGTTGTGGTATTATATATACACAATGGAATATTACTCCACCATCAAAAAATTGAAATCTTACCATTTGCAATGAAGTGAATGGGACTAGAGGGTATAATGCTAAATAAAATAAGTCAGTCCGAGAAAGACAAATATCATATGATCTCACTCATATGTGGAATTTAAGAAACAAAACAGATGATCATAGGGAAAGGGAGGGGAAAATCAAACAAGACGAAATAAGAGAGGAAGACAAACCATAAGAGACTCTTAACTATAGGAAACAAACTGAGGTTGTTGGAGGTGGAGGGTAACAGGGGTGATGGGCATTAAGGAGGGCATGTGATGTACTGAGCACTGAGTGTTATAGGCAACTGATGAATCACTGAACTCTACCTCTGAGACTAAGAATACACTGTATGTTAATTGATTTTAAATAAAAGAAAAGAATAAAAAATAAAAATGAGAAAAGAAAAAAATAAAAGCAAAACATTAGAATTGTTAGTAAATGAATGCTCATAAAATTCTCTGAGAGTAGGAGAAAAACACCAAACTAGTCTGAAGATTGTTACCCTTTTACGACATTATCATCATCATCACCATCAATTACCACCGAACCGGGATGTGACTACCTGGTGACGAATGATGACTTTTAAAGGAAACATTGAATATGCTTTTAGATAATTTTTGTTTGATGAATGTTCCCAAATGCTTAATTTCTAAATATTTCTTTCTGCTTCTTTCCTCTCTTTCTCCTGCTAGGAAAGGCACCCATGCCCAGACCTGGCTACAAGCCTCAGGAGCCCAACGGCTGCAGCTCCTATTTCCTGGGCCTCAAGGTACCAGAAAGTGTACGTACCACCATCATTATTTTCTTAGTTGATTGGTTTTAACTAAGGCAAGTCCAAGAGTTATCCCTGATGGGAGTGATCATTTATGGAATATGGCTGAGCAGTAGAATTGCTTTAAATTGGAGGGATGCCTGGGGGGCTCAGTCGGTTAGACATCTGCCTTTGGTTCAGGTTGTGATCCGAAGGTCCTGGGATCGAGTCCCGCTCAGCAGACAGCCTGCTTCTCCCTCTCCCTCTGCCTGCTGCTCCCCCTGCTTGTGCTCTCTCTCTCTGACAAATAAATAAATGAGGTCTTTAAAAAAATTGGATACAGAGTAAGGGAGATAATTTTCAAAGAAAGTATCTGATTTCCTTTTATCAGAGGCAGCTCTCCTCAGATAAGACCTTATGTAGTGAACTTTAAAATCACCACTGCAAGTATCAGCCAAATCGTAAGGGATCAAACATCACTTCATATGAAATCTGACAAGTTTGACTAATTTAAATTTAGTGAGACTTTTCCCAGGATATGCTGGAGCCTTTGGCACTGACCAGCAAAGACTTTGGCAAGTGGTTGAGATCAAGCTGGTAGCATCAAACCAACTATGTTTAGAGTACTAAGATCATAGTATTCTACACATACTCACCCACATACAAGCATCCAGCCCCCACCCGCACCCCCCAATCTAACCGCTGGCTCAACATTTCTCTTCCTACTGCTGGCCGTTTCTCAAACTACTGGCCTTCCCTGAAAACAAGTAATAAACTGATTGATTTTAAGACCTCTTGGAGGCCCTTTTATCTTTTTTACTTCAGAAAAGAGGTGTTATGTAAAATGTAGGTAGAGGGATTTCACACCTAAGCTATAATTTTGAATTCTGCCTTAGTCAGGCTCAACTTCACTTTTCCGCTGATTCGAAAGATTTTACTTTGTAATAGTCTTCTAAGCAGCAAAATGTTTTTTCTTCTATCAGAAATGCTGCCCACTGGGGTGCGTGGGTAGCTCAGTCAGTTAAGCATCTGCCTTCGGCTCAGGTCAGGATCCCCGGGTCCTGGGATCAAGCCCCACATCAGACTCCCAGCTCAGCAGGGAATCTGCTTCTCCCTCTCCCTCTGCTGCTCCTCCTGCTTGTGCTCTCTCTCTCTCTCAAATAAATAAATAAAATCTTTAAAAACAAAATGCTGCCCACCAATGTGGCATTTTTGTGCAAATTGGGGAAATGTCCCCTTGCCTCTTCTATTTGTCAGAAATTTATCCTAATATACGATTGTTAGGAGAGGAAATTTGCCATTTGCTAGATATTTTTCTTTTCTTTTTTTTTTAACAGATTTATTTATTTATTTGAGAGAGAGAGAGCAAGAGAGTGAGAAAAGGAGCATAGGGAGAGGGAAAGAGAATGTAAAGCAGACTCGTGCTGAATGCAGAGCCCAACAAGGGGCTGGATCCCACGACCCTGGGATCACAACCTGCGCCAAAACCAAGAGTCAGACGCTTAACCAACTACACCACCCAGGCGCCCTGGCTAGACATTTTTCTTAATAAATATACAAATCTATGATGTCTTGTGGGGAGGTGCCCCCTTTGATAGGATGCTTTTGCACACTGCACAACCTGCACCGCCGTAGGCCCAGCCTTGTCCACAATCATCAGTACGTGCATGGACACAGAGGAAAGGCAATCTTTTCAAATATATATTTATATTAGAGAAATCCCCTTTTTTGGCAAATATACTTGATACCAATTTAGTAACTATGGAAGTGGTATTGAAACCTCTATGGAAATGTACAAATGGATGGAAATGAAGATGGACACATTAATGCTTCAGCAAGGCTTGACTTGTGAACACATTTTTCTCTTCCTCATTCTTGAAACCTCCCCCTCCCCATCACTGTTTTTCTGTAGAGCCCTTTGTTCTAGGGACTCAGTATGAATGTTGATACTTAGTACCAAGACGTGGATGGCCGGCACCAGCGCTTGAAGACATACGGGGCACAGCTGGTAGCACGAACCAGATTCCTATTGAAACTGCCCCAATCCTGTATTTTTCTATAAAACCTCTCAGCCTCTTACCCCAGGACAGGCGTGTGATCTCGGAGGCGTTAGCCAGCTGCAGCCCCCTTTGCCTGCCAAAGGAATAAACCATGTCCCTTCTCTACCCCCAAACTCTGTCTTCACGTTACATATTTTGGGAGGGGTCAGTTTTCAACAACAGTAGGCACTCTATTTCGGGAATAATGCCATTTTGTTTGTTGGTACAAGTATTGTTTAGACCTAGTTCAAGAATTTAGTTGACTTGAATGATAGCAACTATACTCATCGAATTTTCAGTTACCTCTGCTGTGATGTATGTTTAGTTGTAGGGATGAGGTACAAGCAAAATGGAAGGAATCAGATGATAGGAATCTGCCCAGAAACGCAGGGCCCAGGCTGTAACCTTGTCTAATGAGTTACATTATCTCTTAATGTAACAATGTGTTTTCTTTTCTTTTTCTCAGAAGGGCATTTTAAACTATCAATGTCCATATTCTGCTTTAGGTGTCCTTGGAGTAAAAGTTCAAATAAGGGACCACTTAAGGAGACCCAAATGGAAAGAATCTATAGTAGCTGATTAATCAATCAATCCCCACCTATATTGTGAAACCAGATTTCCACAGTCTCCCCTTGGGTCCAAGTCTATGAACAGAAGAACCGCAAAAGATTCTAAGATGCTCTACCTATGTCTCAACACCCCTGTTCCAAACTATTTCACAGACCACAGAACGATCACTCTCTGTAATCATTCATTCCATCATGTGCTTGCCTTGCTCCAGAGTTTTGATCAATTCTTACCGGTTACTTTGCAAGTCAGGGCCATCCACTGACTTGCCTTTCTCTCTAATTAAAAAGTAATAAACAAACAAACAAATACATCCCTGCTAAGCCCTTGAAAGACTAAACAAACTGACTTGCTCACATATGATTTGCTCATATCTCCTTTCTTTACCTGCTACACCCTAAGTCTACCCTCATCACTAATAAGCCTCTCCAAAAAAACCCATGTAGAGTTATCAAACTCTAGATGTGGTATTCTATGAACCTCATTACTCAGTTTATGCCACAACATTTGCAACTGTTATAGGATGCTTAATACATGTCTGTGTGTGTGTGTCAGATCTCGCTTTTGACTGCAGTCAGCCCACGGTCGGGAACCATGCCTTCTAGAGCCCACCCTGCTCCCTGACACATAACACAACCTTTAAAACAGTGCTGTGTGGGATGGGTCCCTGATAAATGCTGGTGACCTCTTGATGAACTGAGGCTTAATTTTTCATACTTCTGAGCTTTCAGGTCCTTGGCTCAAGCAAAATCTCACATAGCATAGGTTTTAGTTGGATTTGGAAGTCCTGCAGCTCTGCCTTCTTGACTAACCTTCTGATCTCTATTCTCATGACTATAGTGGCCCGCGAATTTGAAAATCACTGCCTCTAAAAGAAAAAGAGGAAAATTCACTATTCAGAGTTCATAAACTAATAACTGAACCATGATTGAAACTTAACATCCCGTGACTGTCAACCAGATGTGTTCTCCCGAGAGGCTGGTGTTTCGGAATTGATCTGAATGTATAACAGGAATTTGAGGACTGGCTAGTTCATAACAAGGAGGGCAAGGTTGCCTAAGGTCCTTAGTCTAAACGCGGCGTTTTCTTCCTTCACTTTTCCCCAGATGGACTTGGGCATTCCAGCAATGACCAAGTGCTGCAACCAGCTGGACGTCTGTTATGATACTTGCGGTGCCAATAAGTATCGTTGTGATGCAAAATTCCGATGGTGTCTCCACTCTATCTGTTCTGACCTGAAGCGGAGTCTGGGCTTTGTCTCCAACGTGGAAGGTAGGTATCTTAAGGGCATCTGCTGGTGAGCAGGGAGTTCTGTTCCTGTTTTCATACAGAAATGTATCCAGAGGGTTATGCAAAGGGACCATTAGAGCTCACTGAACTTTCTTTCTAGAGCACTGTGACAAACATAAGAAGGGTGAAGTAAGATTCTGGGCATTCCTTTACTAAAGTTCTTGCTGTCCTGCCCAGGAGCTGCTGGCCACACTCCTGATGGACAGGCCACACCAAAGCCTTCCCAGAGATCTAAAAATCTGTCCTTTAAGACCGGAGAAAGAGTTGCCCAACTGGCTTTGGTTATGCATTCCACTATTAAATAATTTTCCGTATCAGGAGTTACTCTGTATAGGACAACTTGGTTTGGTGTAAGCCCTTTTTTCCTTATTTTGTTCTCAGTTGGGCAAAGAATTTTGTAAAAACCTATCTTTTTTGTGTGAAGCTCTCTGTATACTTGAGGATAATTATTTTTAAACAACTGCTTAGCCACCCAGTTTCTAGCGCTGATTGTGTAATTTCTTTTCCCCAATTCACCTTAGGAAAAGCTTTAATCCTTTAGTTTCCAAAGCCAGAACATTACATCCAGGTATTAGCATTATATATCTTTAGATGGCAAAGTTTGACATTTAAATTTATAAGGAGCTGGCCTCATGCCACTTGAGAATGTCAGCAGGAGAAAGAATCTTGGACTGTTTTCATAGATCGATGTCTAGGGTGTAGTCCTAAAGGGAATGTGTGAAGGCTTGAACATATGAATAATTAATTAGGCCCCGTAAAAGGGAGTATTACACTATCTGTACCTACAAAAGGTGAATAAGTACCTGCTGCTAATCTAGGGTCGGGTCAACTTACTTCCTCTAAGCAACATCCTATCGATTCTTTCTCCTAAATATCTCTTTGATATACCACTTAACTGGTTATTGCAAGTTAATCAAATCTCTGGTCCCATCCAATCTATTTTTCCCCAGAGGGACCAGATATATTTTTGTACCACATGAATCCAGTCATTTCCACCCTCTGTATAAGTCCTTCAACTGGTTCCTCTTCCTTGGGATTAAATCCAAACTCCTTAGGATGATATACGTAGCCCTTTCTCATCCACTACCCTACCTCTCCAGCATCATCATGCATATTTCTGATTTCTCTCCGGACTTCTGCCATTCCAAACTCCTTGGGTTGATGGACCATATCCTTCTGCCGCTATAGTTCCCTCTGCTTGGAACATTCTGATCATTTTCGTTGTTGTTGTTAAATAGCTTTATATATATATATATAATTCACATACGATACAATTGAACAATTTGAATGCTTTTAAAATATGTTCAGAGAACTATGCAGTCAGCCCCACAATCAATTTTAGGACATTTTAACACTCCAAAAGGAAATCCCATAGCCACGAGCAAGCCCACTCCATCTTTCCGCTACCCGGCCCTTGACAGCCATAAATCTTTCTACCTCTATTGATTTGCCTATTCTGGACATTTCATATAAATGGAGTCATAAAATATGTGGTCTTCTGTGACTGGCTTCTTTAACTAAGCAAGTTTCATCCATGGGGTAGCATGTATCAGTATTTCATTCCTTTTTATTGCTAACCTATATTCCATTATATGGATATAATGTATTTTCTTTATTCACCAAATGAAGGACATTTGGGTTGTTTTCACCTTTTGTCTATTATGAACAATTCTGGTATGAACATTGATGTGTGGGGTTTTGTGGAGACATATCTTTTCATTTCTCTTGAGTATATATATCTAGGAGGGGAATTCTGGGTTATAATGGTAATTTTATGACAAACTGTTTTCCAAAACAGCTGTACTATTTTACATTCCCACCAGAAATGTATTAAAGTTCCAATTTCTCTACATCCTTACCAACCCTTGTTATTATCAGTTTTTTTTAAAGTTTATTTATTTAAGCAATCTCCATACCCAACATGGGGCTCGAACTCATGGCCCCGAGATCAAGAATCACATGCTCTTCCGATGAGCCAGTCAAGAGCCCCTCTGTCTTTTTAATTATAGACCCCAGTGAGTGTGAAATTGTATCACATTGTGGTTTTGATTTGCATTTCCCTGATTGCTTATGATGAGCAACTTTTTATGTGCTTATTGGCCATTAAGTGTCTGCTTTGGAGAAATGTCTATTTGGATCCTTTGCCTCTTTTTAAATTGGGTTACTTGTCTTTTTATTGTTGAGTTGTAAGCGTTCTTTATATATTCTGGACACACGTCCCTTATCAAATATAGATTTCGCTAATATTTTCTCCCATTTTGTGGGTTTTTTTTTACTTTCTTGATGAAATTACTTGTAACGCGTAAGTTTTACATTTTGATTAAGTCCAATTTACTATTTTTTTCTTTTGCTTCTTATACTTTGGTGTCATATGTAAGAAGGCTTTGCTTAACCCAGGGTCACAAAGATTTGCTCTTCTAAGAGTTTCTTCTTTTAAGAGTTTTGTTTTGGCTTATACATTTAGGTCTATGATCTACTTTTAGTTAATTTTTACATATGGTGTAAGAAAGAAGTCTAACTTCATTCTTCTATATGTGTATATACAGATGTTCCTGCATATTGCTGAAAGACTATTCTTCTTCACATTTAATTGTTTTTGCACCCTTATCAAAAATCAATTGAATATAAATGCAGTGTTTATTTCTAGACTTTCAATTCTATTCCATTGATCTATGCCAGTGCCACACTGTCTTTATTACTGTGGTTTTGTGGTAAACTTTGAAATCAGGAAGTGTCCTTCAACTTTGTCCTTCTTTTTCCAAGGATGTTTTGGATATTCTGGATGCTTTGCATTTCCATATGAATTTTAGGTTCAGCTTGTCAATTTCTGAAAGACTTGGCAGTTGGAATTTTGATAGGGCTTTTGTTAAATCTGTAGATCAATTTGAGGCATATTACCATTTTAACAAAATTATGTTTTCTGATCAATGAACATGATGAATTCTCCATTTATTTAGATTTTCTTTAATTTCTTTCAACAATGTTTTATAGTTTTCAGAACACAAGTCTTTACACTTCTTTTGTTTAATATATTCATAAGTATTAATTCATTCATTTTGTTGTTATTATAAATAAAATTTTCTTAATTTTATTTCATTAATGATGTACAGAAATATATGTGTGTATGTATGTTGTTGTATAAATATGTATACATATATATGTACAACTGATTTTGTATATTGATCTATTATCCTGCAACCTTGCTCAACTTATTAATTTTAATAGATTTTAGTGGATTCCTTAGGTTTTTCTATACACAAGATAATGCCATCTACATATCATCTTCCTTTCCAATTTGGATGACTTTTACGTATTCCTCTTGCCAACTGTCCTGTCTAGAACTTCCAATACAATATTGACTAGAAGTGGGGAGAGCAATGTAGAGAGCAAATAAACAAATGGTACCAAACAACCAAAGGGCCAAAGAAGAAATCAAAAGAGAAATAAGAAAAAAATATTGAGGGGCACCTGAGTGGCTCAGTCAATTAAGTGTCTGACTTTTTTTTTTTAAGATTTATTTATTTTTGCTTTAGAGAGAGAGAGAGAAAGAGTGTGTGGGGGAGGGTCAGAGGGAGAGGGAGAGAGAGAATCCCAAGCCGATTCCCTGCCTTTCACAGAGCCTGAGGTGGGGCTTGATCTTGATCCTGAGATCATGACCTGAGGCGAAATCAAGAGTTGGACACTTAATTGACTGAGCCACCCAGGCACCTCAGCATCTGTCTCTTGATTTTGGCTAGGTCATGATCTCAGGGTCATGAGATTGAGGCCTTCATCGGGTTCTGCACTTAGCGGAGAGTCTGCTTGAGATTCTTTCCTTCTTCCCCTCCCCCTGCTCTCTTTCTCTAAAATAATAAATCTTTTTAAAAAATATTGAGAAGAATGAAAATACAACATACCTAAACTTATGAGATGCAGCAAAAATAGTTCTAAGAGGGAAATTCATAGCCATAAATGCCTATATCAAGAAAAAAAAGAAAGATCTTGAACAAACTCTAGCTTTACACCTCAAGGAACTAGAAAAAGAAAAGCAATGGAGCCCAAAGTTAGTAGAAGAAAGGGAATAACAAAGATCAGAGCAGAAATAAATGAAATGAAGGCTAAAATAACAATAGAAAAGATAAATGAAAGTAGGAGCTGTTTTTTTTAAAGATGAACAAAATAGGCAAACTTGTAGCTAGACTCACTAAGAACAAAAGAGACGGAACTCAAATAAATAAAATCAGAAATGGAAGATGAGACATTTCAGCTGATACCACAGAAATACAAAGGATCACAAGAGACTACTATGAATAATTATATGCTAACAAATTGGACAACGGAGGAGAAATGGGTAAATTCCTAGAAACACACAACCTACCAAGACTGAATAATGAAAAAGTAGGATCTGAATAGACTGATCATTAGTAAGGTGATCGAGTCAGCAATCAAAAAATCTCCCAACAAATGAACAAGATGGACTTTTAAAGTGGCTTCAACATTTAAAGAAGAATTAATCATTCATTTAAATGGCTTCAACATTTAAAAAAATTAATACCAACCTTCTCAAACTCTTCCAAAAAATAGAAGAGGAGGGAACACTTCCAAACTCACTCTATGAGGCCAGCATTACCCTCATACCCAAACTAGACAAGGACACCACAAGAAAAGAAAATTAGAGGTCAATATCCCCGATGAACATAGATGCAAAAAATCTGCAACAGAATTTTAGCAGACCTAACTCAAAAATACATTAAAAGGATCGTACATCATAATCAAGTGGTATTTATTCAAGGGATGTAAGAATGGTTCAACATCAGCAAACCAGACAATGTGATACACCACATTAACAAAATAAAGGATAAATATCATATAGTCATCTCAATAGATGCAGAAAAAGCATTTAATGAAATTCAATATCAATTTGTGATTAAAAAAAAAACTCTCAACACAATAGGTAGAGGGGAACATATCTCAACATAAGAAAGAGCATACATGACAAGCCCACAGCTAACATCATGCTTAACGGAGAAAAGCTGAAAGCTTTCCCTCTATGATCAGGAGTAAGACAAGAACGCCCACTTTCACCACTTTTATTTAATATAGTACTGGAAGCATTCTAGCCAGAGCAATTAGGCAAAAAGAAGAAATAAAAGACATCGAAATTGAAATGGAAGTGGGGGGAAATCGGTGGGGGAGACGAACCATGAGAGACTATGGACTCTGAGAAACAAACTGAGGGTTCGGGGGGAGTGGGGGGATGGGTTAGCCTGGTGATGGGTATTAAAGAGGGCACGTTCTGCATGGAACACTGGGTGTTATACACAAACAATGAATCATGGAACACTGCATCAAAAACTAATGATGTAATGTATGGTGATTAACATAACATAATAAAATAAAAAATTTTTTTAAATAAAAAAATGGAAGATGTAAAACTATTGCTATTTGCAGATGACATGATATCATATATGTAAAACCCTAAAAACTCCACCAAAAAAACTGTTAGAACTAATAAATTGAGTAAAGTCACAGGATACAAGATTAATATACAAAAATCAGTTTTGTTCCTATACACTAATAATGAATTATCAGAGAGAAAAATTTTAAAAATTTTCATTTACAATTGCATTGAAAGAATAAAATACCCAGGAATAAATTTAACCAAGGAGGTGAAAGACCTGTGCATTGAAAACTATAAGACATTAATGGAAGAATTGAGGATGACACAAATAAATGGAAAGATATTCTGTGATCACGGATTAAAAGAATTAATATTCTTAAAATGTGCCTACTACCCAAAACAATCTACAGATTCACTGTAATCCCTATCAAAATTCTAAAGGAAGGTGTTCTGACATGTCTTCCCTAATAACTCTTAGCCCCAGAGGGATAGAGAGTCTCTCTGTGGGTTCCCATACAGCCTTGATTTCACTTCCATCATGGTGTAGTGTAACCATTTGTTTACCTATCCATCCTGCCCACCTCTTTATCCAAACTGTGAGTACTTGGGTAGGGGTCACTTTGGTCTTTGTAGCCCTGATGCCTAAGAGAATTATTGACCAACACACATGGTTTTTCAATGAGTGAATTGTTATTCATCCCACACTTGAACAGAGAAAGCTATAGGAAACATAGTAGAGTTACCTGAGCGAGTATTCTGCAAAAATGGTAGAGTTTCCATGGAGTGAGCATAGTGGTATGGGAGATTCTGATTGCTAAACATGATTTTGACCTGGAGGCCCATAAAAGAAGGGTATCCCAAAGTATATTCTGCTTTATTAGATGGGATGGAAGCTTACGAAAAAGCTTCTCTTACATGTATGTTTTTCTTTTTAATTCTGTATTTGGATTACTGCCTTTACTTTCCTCCAGATACCATGTTATCCTTGGAATTACATTGCTTCTTAAAATTACTCAAACTACCTGAGGTAGTCTTGTATGTTAACCTTTTATTTCTCTTCATCTTTTTCAAGTAGCCTGTGATTCTCTGGCTGATACTGTGTTCAATACTGTATGGACCTTGGGCTGCCGACCTTTTATGAATAGCCAACGGGCAGCCTGCATCTGTGCAGAAGAGGAGAAAGCAGAGTTATGAGAAAGAGGCGATCCCTTCCTGGTTTTGAGTGACGCCACAACTGTCAGTCTCTGAGATGGTAGTGTGGCAGATGTGTCTCATCCTTGCTTCCAGAAGTTTGGATACCACAAAGCAAGAGAAAGAAAGACTTGTTCTACAGCTGAGAAGTGAGTCCCATCCTTCGAGGAGAATTGGAAAGAAGCCATGGAGTGATTTGAAGACTACTCTTCATTTAACAATGGTCTCCCCAACCAAGACACATTTGCCTGGCATTTCAGTTCTTAAAGACTAAAATAAAGACAAAAATACTGGGATTCCTGGACTTGGTAATTATATTCATAAGTGACATTTTGCAGAGTCCAACCATGTGGGAGGCAAGGACTTTCCTCTGGTCCATGTTTCAGTTGCCAGTAAGCATCTCACATTTAATAAAGTGTACTTTTTAGAAAAGAGATGAATGAATTCCATTATCACCAATGTGCTTCCATTTCACTTAGAAGAGAACAGAGCCCATCCTGGTAAGTTCCACCAATGATAACCACCATTCCCACTGGTGCTGGAGAGATGAGAACAGGTGGGTAAAGTCAGAGACTTACCTGGTTAAGGCCAATGAAGGTGAGGTCAGATGGAGTTAGGTCTCTGAGGTTCAATTTTTTCCTCAATGAACTATGTTAAGATCTGAGAAGCATGTGGTAAAAATTGCCACTGAAGGTAGCTAGGAAAAGTCCCTGAAATCTGAGGGGATGCAAACGGTCAATCCCTAAACCATGGTTCTCAACCCTGACTGCAGATTAGAATCACCAGAGGAGCATTAAAAAACAAAGAATATATATAATATAAAACACCAATATAATAAAATATTGGTGTTTTATAAATGCTCCCCACCTGATTCTGATGCACTTGGAAGGCTGAGGTCCACTGAGGTCAGGGATTGGAAAATGAAGCTCCAATCAGGCCTGACATCTGCTTCTGTGAAGTTTTACTGGGACCACAACCATGTTCTCATTTGTTTATGGCCATTCCTGTGCTACAACCTCAGGGCTGAATAGTTGTGACAGACTGGCCAGAAAGCCTAGAATGTTTACCATTTGGCCCTTGACAGAAAAAGTTGGCCAATTGCTGACCTGGGTCATTCTGTCTTTTTCCTTCCTTTTGTTAATTTTCCTGGTTCTGTTAAGAATTGTTGATGATAGCCATTTCTAAGAAGAACAAGAAGAAAAGCTGTTTCCTGATCTTATGTAAAGCCATAAAATTAATTGGCATATTAAGGAATTGGATTTAATTGCATATACAATTCATCCCTGTGGTTTATAATATTTATTTCAATAAAATTTATTAAGCATCTACTTAAAAAATAAACTATGGTATAATTTTACACCTTTTTCTATTGCCTTATTAGTCTGAGGGCATAGAATGCCAAATAACAGGGCATATGGTACCAAATTTTAATTTTGTCTACAGTTCAGTCATTGAACCTCTTAAATGCATGTTAATACATTCTTAAAAGATTTATTTATTTATTTATTTATTTATTTTAGGGGAGTAGTAGGGGCAGATGGAGAGAGAATCTCAAGCAGACTCCATGTTAAATAGAGCCTGACGTGGGGCTCGATCTCATGACTCTGAGATCACAACCTGAGCTAAAACCAAGAGTCGGGTGCTTACCCCACTGCACCACCCAGGTGCCCTGCATGTTAATAAATTTATTAATATTTATTAATTGAAAACATTTCACTTAAGATAATATAAAAACATCAAAGAAGAAAACATCATGCGAGAGGAAAATCAAATAGGAATTTTTAGTACACACTTATATTGATAAACTTCCGAATCCCCTACAACTATTCTGTGTTTGAATTGAAATTTCAGGGTATAATTATTATTTACATATTCAAGGAGTCATTGGGTATTTAAGTCATAATTTCAAGCAACTATTTAATTTATTTCAAGTTTGTAATTTGAAGTGTCATGCCCAAATTTTGACTGTAGTGGTCCTATTGCATCCTACACTAGGTGTTTTATTGTAAGGAAAGAAATGTGGGAAATGGAGTGAGCTGCTTTCTGAAGGGACAGTGTAGCTTTCAACGTCAGGAGGATGAAGCCCCACGTGGGTCAGGTCAGTCAGCAGTGAAGTGCGCTTTCCCAACCCAGGGGCCCGAATCAGAATGGGTCAGTTCTGGGAGTCTGTCGAAACCCACAGTATGAGGTTTAAAGAAGTGCCATGTTCGAAGGTGTTGACGGATGTTCTCAGAGGGGAGTAGTTCGAAAGAGGGGGGCAACCCAGAGCCAGGAGTCGGGTGTTGGGTGGTCTTAGTCCTCCCAGTCGATGCTGATCGGGCCACCTGTCAGCATCTGGCTCTGTGGACCAGCTGTGTCCTCTCCTTCCACTGCCTCACGGCGCATTCGCCGGTGACAGCCCTGGGCACAGCGGGAATGCTCGTCCAGCCGTCCACAGACAAGGACCTGGCAGTGCAGAAACACTTCCTGGAAAGACCATAATGATAATTAACAAAAATAGTGATAACAGCTACCACTTGTGGGGCCCTTTCTGGAAGCCAGACACTATTTAATCAGATGTTTCATATATAGTATCTCATTTCATCTAAACAACAACCCGTGGACGTGGATATTGTCATCCCCATTTTTACAGATGAGGAAACTGAGACTTAGGTTAGACAACTTGCCCAGATTCACACTATTGGTCAGGTGGGCAAACACACTGAATGAGTCATGTGGGTGATCTAACCCGCCCCCACGCATAACTTCTGCCTTTGTACAGGGACAGGAGAGACTTTCGGGAAGGGAACGCCTAATAACATTAACATCCTCGCTCTTCACATCAGAGTCTGGGAAAAACGTCGGTGCCCACACGCTTCTGTGTAAAATAACAAGTTCTTTCTTCAAGCTTCTTCCTATAAGCTACCTCCCAAAGCATGCTGCCTGCTTGGGGAGGGAGATGGGGATTAGCCATCACAGTTAGCAGTTGTTCTAGAATGTAACTGGAAAGGACATGAATTCATTTAAATGCAGTGTGGAAAAGATGGTTGGTCTCTTAGACTTCCTTTGGTTTGCATGTTTCAACAACTCCACTGGAAAAAAAAAATTTCCACCTTAACATACTCTCTATTGCCTCTTATAACCTCCTCTGTATATGTATATTTTTCAAAAATGTAGCATGTTCAATATGCATGTAAATCGTATGACAAATGATTTTTCCTATCTCCCTTTTCTATTTTTCTCATTTTAGTAACTGCTTAATATTGCACTAATTGATATATGGTAGCCCTGCTGGGGGCTTTTTCTCCTTCTCTGTGTAACAATGCTCTATAACATCCAACAGATCCAGTTTTTTTTTTTTTTTTGCTTGTTTTTGACAAACTGTCAGAATTAGAATTTTTAGATAAAAGAATCTGATGATTTTATGGTGATTACTATATATTACCAGACAACTTTCCAGAAACTATACCCATCTATACTGCCACTGTATACTTCTCCCTATAACTTAGCAAGCATTGAGATTTATAATTTTTATAAACTTAATATGTATAAAATAGTGTCCTATAGTTGTTTGAATTGGCACTTTAAGTACTGTTTTAAGTACGAACAATTCACTGTTTGTCTTTTCTGTGAATTTTCTGCCCATGTCCTTTGCCGTATGACTAACACACAGGTTTTTCCAACCATACCCGCCCACAGCAGTTTAAAATTATGATCATACAAGGAGCACCTGGGTGGCTCAGTCTGTTAGGCATCTGACTCTTGATCTCAGCTCAGGTCTTGATCTCAGGATTGTGGGTTCGAGCCCCACGTTGGGCTTAGAAATGACTTAAATATAATAGAACTTAAAATTAAAAAAATAAAATTATGATCATATAGTATTTTCTTTGAACAAACAGTGATTTTATTGGGAGGGAGGCAGGTAATTGTGACATTCATGAAGGTATGAAGCTTCTAGATAGCCAATTCTGCAGTGTTTTTCATAGATGTAATGCAGATCCTAACTGTGGGCTCACAGAGAATGTCAACAAATTGGCACGCCAAGAAACGAGGCTCAGGTCTGGGGGGTGAGGGAGGGGGTACAGGGTGGGCTCCAAGGTAAAGGTGTTCAGCTCACCTTGTGGTCTTTGCCCACAAACTTGAAGACAGGGACCTGGAAGTGCTTTGCTAGGTGGTCCCGGGACGTGTACTGCTTCACGGAGTCATCTGAAACACAGCTGAAAGCAGGACAGGAGAGCACATAAGACTTGATGGCTTCAACAGAGGTGGAAAAACAATCTGGGTCAATGTGTTTGGTCCAAAGAGACGCTGACTGGGTGGAGGAGGCTGGGCTGCACTCAAACTTTTTGAGAATGAAGGAAAAATGAAATTCCCTCCCTGCAAAGGCATCTTCAGCCCTGCTCATGAATACAGTCTGTCCCATCTCTCATTCTCTGTACCCACCAACTGGGCATGAGGACCTCTCAATATGTCAGTGTATTGAAGCATTAGCAACAGCAACCACATTTCTTTCAAAGATACCTTTTGAAATGAAGATATCTCTGGAAGGCTGTATTTTCATTTGTAATATATCACAGGAATTCTGCATTCACCTACTTGATGATTGGTTTGAGAAGGCTTTTCTTTAACTGGATTTCATAAATATTTATTGGACACCTAATATACATTAACCCCCAAAGGGGGTTCAAAGGTGAGCAAACCCCAGTTTGTGCATCACAGAACTGCATAAAGATTTAAGTTCCAGAGAGAATAACTGGTTCTACTGCGAAAGTTCAGTCTCCTCCACATTGCTGTACTTCCTCTTTTCCTAAATTTAATACTAAGATGTGATTTGGTAGGGTTTTTGGATTTTCATCTCAGGTCTACTGCTTAAAGTGAAACTCCTAGGCTCACCTCAGGGTTAGCTGGGGAAAAGAAGTCTTCTTGATTCTCAATTTTGAGACCAAGGTTTAGTACTTGATGAACATTTTCTCTTGAGAGGCCAGGGATTACACTTGTGTCATTTTTCCCACATTCTCCCTCTGAATTTTAAAGGAACTTTAAATTCTGGGTGTATTTTCCTTTTTCTGGATACCTAATAGTTCTTGTCTACCAGGCCAGGAAAAAAAAAAAAGTGGGGACCAGAAAGAAAAGTCTATGAAACTGGATCCTTGCTTCACATGCTTACAGATAACTTTCTAGTTCATTGCTAAGGGCTGTCTCAGTGCAGTTGAAAAAAATCCAATAAAATTGTTTAAAAAGAAGGCATTGTGATTTATAATACCCCTGGTAGCATATCCCCCTGAACTGAAGAGTATCTAAATATATAATGCGGTTTCTGTTATTTCTTGCATTTATGTACTCATTTTCATTTTTCTTTTTTTTTAAAGATTTTATTTATTTATTTGAGAGAGAGAATGAGATAGAGAGAGAGAGCATGAGACGGGGGAGGGTCAGAGGGAGAAGCAGACCCCCTGCTGAGCAGGGAGCCTGATGCGGGACTCGATCCTGGGACTCCAGGATCATGACCTGAGCCGAAGGCAGTTGCTTAACCAACTGAGCCACCCAGGCGCCCCTCATTTTCATTTTTCTGAGGTAAAGTTAATTTATATCATCTTTTGATTACGTTCTATAATAAATACCCATTGCACAGCTAATCTGTGCAACATGCTCTGCTGGGAGCTGCAGAGGATATAAAGATGAATAATATGGTCTGTGATGTCAAGGACTTTATAGTCTGTATCTAGGACAAAAATAGTAACACGATATCAAAATGGCACTTTTCATCTAAGGGCCTCACCATTTTCAATTTATTTTTATCTAAAAATACCATTGTTTTTCTTTAAAAGAGAAAATGAGGCAGAAAGAGTTGTTACAGGGTAATATATTACAGAATGGGATCCAGGACAAATTTGGGCTCTTGACTTGGTGTTTGCTGTGATTAGACAATGCTGGTTCATCAATTCCAAGTTCATGTGTTAAAAGAGAGTAAGGATGGCATAGGATAATCCAATAATTGATTACCCAAAAGTTGTCCAATATTTCATTTTGGAATTCAGCATGTTTCTTTTTCTGGAGATTAACTTTCTAATTCTGCTTTGCTGAGGCTTGTATTAAGTTACTTTGCATTCTCTGAGCATAATCCAACTAAAACTGGAGCGAGGTGAATAAGCTGTGTTAAGTATTGGGGGGGGGGTTGCCTGGGTGGCTCAGTCGTTGAGTGTCTGCCTTTGGCTTGGGTCATGATCTCAGGGTCCTGGGATCGAGCCCCACATGGGGCTCCCTGCTCGGCGGGAGGCATGCTTCTCCCTCTCCCTCTCCCACTCCCCCTGCTTGTGTTCCCTCTCTCGCTGTGTGTCTCTCTCTGTCAAATAAATAAATAAAATCTTAAAAAAAAAAGAGTGCTTCTAGAGACATTTGAATTAAAAAAAAAAAAGTATCAGGGGAAAACGGCCTGATTTAAATGTAAGCTAAGGACAATGAAGAATCAAACAATTTATAAATGTAAGCACATTGCATTATGTTTATTTTAGGGCTCTGGACTTGCCTCAAATGATTATTATGATAAATGTTCATTCAATAGTTCACTTGACAACTATTTAATACCCTTACTACAGGTTAGGCATAGAAGAGGAAAGAGAAAGAAGGAAAATTTCTAGCTCAGGTTGGAAAGAATCAAGGAAGGCTTCATGGAGGAAAGAAATCTGGCTGAATCTTGAAGGAACAGTGAGAGTCAGGCAGGAAGAAAAGGAGATTTCTGGCAGAGGAAACAGCAGGTGCTGCAAGGAATGTGTAAGAAACAATGGAGTCTGGGAAGTGCCTGTAGTTCCCTTTGCTGGGAGCAGAAACTGGAGAGGGCAGAGGGCAGAGGGTGAGGCATGGTGAGCCAAGCTCAGAGTTGGATTTTATCTCGAGGAACTGTCTCACAGATACCATTCCAGTACTCTCCATTATTGTGCCAGAGATGGGACTTTTTGCCTGTTTACTAAATAGACCTCTACTGCTGTGTTTTTGAATTCTTGCCTCTGGCTTTTAAGCAGTTTAATTTCTCCTGCAGCATATTATATATATATTTAGCTATTTTGAATGTGCTAAGGCCTGGAAAATTAAAAAGCACAGCTTCTTAGAACTATCTAAAATAAAGAGCATATAGTCCTTAACTGAGCATCTGAATAACAAATATATAAATAAACTTTACAAGCTTTACTGAGATTGCAGATTACATGTTGTGCCAGTAAGTGAGTTATGATTATACATTTATTTTGGCAAAAAGTAAATACAGGGGTAGGAAAAGACTCTTGGAATGAGAGAACTGTTCCCTCTCTTGATTGTAGCGATGGTTTCATGACGTATACATCGGAACTTACCAAACTGTATACTTTCAATGTGTGTGCTCACTGTATGAGAATAGTACTCCAATAAAGCTGTTAAGAAAAAAAAGGAACCTAAATCTACTCTCCCCTAAAAGTAAATCCATTCCTTAATCTCCTTACCATTAGGTACATGAGTGAAAAAAAATAAATAAAAAATGATACTTCTACTTTTCCTTTTAAAACTTTGTGGAGATAACTTTAAGATGGCAAGAAATCCAAAGAACTACAGACCCCTCTGAGACCTATTACTGGCCATGCAAAGCAGCTCAGAATGATACATTTTCCATGTTCTGAAAACAAGCTAAGGAGGCTACAAGTACTCCTGCGGGCAAACGGTGACATTTACCAACCAAAGGAAATCAAGTGTCATCAAAGGTTTTCAGCAGGGATCTAACTATATATATATATATATATATATATATATATATATATATATATATATATATATATTTCCTAATTTTTAGTATTTGTTTTCCTTTTGATTGGTTACCCAGGGGCTCTTGGAGCTGAGATTTGAGAGTTGGGATTTAGGGGGCTGTGGCGAGGCTGTTTTTGCTGTCCAGGTGAAAAATAAGGGCTAGAATTAAGACAGAGTAGAACAGAGAGAACAAGTTTGGGGGTACTGCTACTTCTACAAAAGCCTCTTGGTTGATGCCAATGTGCTTCAAGGTTGAACATCACTGTGCAAGAGATTGACAGCAGCAGGTGGAGAATGCCTGTGGTGAGAGATCCAGTAGATAAAAACTAAGTGGACGTTTCAGAGTCCATGAGGCCAATTAGCAAAGAGCATGGCCCAAGTGGTGCTCTTGTTAGACCATTTCCCTTTCATTGAACTGCAGGTCCTGACCCTACCTGAGCTATGTCCCACCTGTCACTGAGAACAAGGAAGAAACTGATAAGATTCTACCATGAATTTGGGGTTTGCGTGTAATTCTCCTGGGAATGTAAGCAATGGGTGTGACAACTGCTAGGCCTCCAACGGGCCTGTGAGACACAGTTCTCAATCCAGGGATCCTTAGGAAATCAGGAAATCTCTTTTGTATAAAACAAGCAAACAAAAAACAAATTTCACTTGATCTTTCTTCTCCTAAAACCTTCCAAGTGATTCTCTCTCCTTCACTACTAAGCTTCCTAAAAGAGGAGTCTACATTTGCTGCTTCCGCTTCCTCATCCCCTTACACTTATCAGCCTTCCCCCAACGCTGACCCTCATGCTCGACCCTCTCCCTGAACAGGTTAATCAATCCTATGTTTCAAATAGAAACAGGGATGATTCTTGGTCCTTTATCTCTAGTCCTGACCTTGTTCCTGGGTCTGATACACAGTTCCAACTGCCCACTGAACTTCTCTTCCCATGTATCCTGCAGGCATTTACAATCTAATAGTATTATTTGGAATTATCATATTCAATACTTCGCCTCAAATCTGCTTTTCTAATTATAGCCTTCCATCCGGGTTAATGGCATCTGGTCAGTCATCTGTGCTAGACCTCTTGGAATCATTCTTGATTCCCTGCTCCCTCACCAGTTTTTACCTCCAATGTCAATAAATGGTTTCTGAACCAATTAAGAGCTCACAAAAGTACTCTGTTGTTTTAGGAAATGATCGAGTACGCTGTGCACTTAGAAATCAGATGTGAACTGGGGATAATAAATCATATAAGCAACATAATTACCCATCCTGGATGAGGTAGTACTTCAGGATCTCGTCGATCTTGGAGGTGGGGGTGGCAAAGCAGCTCTCCACCAGGCTTTCTAAGCCATTCACGTGCACCACAGGCTCAATGCCAAAGTAGAGGGAGTCTCGAAGCTTGAGGGTGGGCAAGGCTTCCCGGTAAGTCTCTTCAAACTCATTGTCCTTGAAGATCTCCAGAGTGAACGGGAAGATTCCATGACTGCGGCTCATGATTTCCAGTGGGGCGTTTCGAAGGTGGGGGACGTATCCTTCTGAAATGGTGTACAGGCGTGGAAACTCACAGGTCACTGGGATCAGCACTTTGCTGGTTCGGATGATGATGTCTCCGCTGCTCCCTGGGGTCTGCTTGGGTAGACCTGTCACAAGGTTGCTTGCCACAATCTTGTCATTTACCACCTGAGCCAGGTCAGGGCCCGGAGAGGAAAAAGACTGTATGTCTATTTTTCCAGAGTTCCCCACCCCACCCTATCCCACCCTCCCACCCCAGCCCCCACCCCGCCCTTGACTGTAACATTCTCCACACTTCTATTTACATTAAAACAATTAGAGATTTGGTTGTTGAAGCCTGAAGACTTTTTAAAAAATCTCTTCTACTCTTTTTAGCAAGATGTTCTGACTGTTAAGATTTTTATATACTACTTCTTGGTCAACCCACACATTCCTTTGGAGTATTACTCATTAAGCCTGAACTATGCAGAATCAGCAAATTCAAAGCTCTTGTATTTTAGGAAAGAATGGCTTCAGTGTTTTTATTTATTTATTTTTATTTTTTTTTTTTTTTTTTTTTTTTTTTCCTGGAATCCTAGACCTGCTGATCAGGCTGTGGCCTGACCTTGTGCTGAACTCATCCATAGGCAGAGAACTTCAGCTACCGCATTTATGCAGATGACTTTCAGTTCTTTATCTCCAGCCTTGTCCGCTCCCTGGGGTGCCAGCACTCCAACCCACCCCAGGGCATTTCCACTCTATCATCCTCAGATACAACAAACACAATTTGC
Source organism: Zalophus californianus (assembly GCF_009762305.2). Classification (NCBI taxonomy): domain Eukaryota; kingdom Metazoa; phylum Chordata; class Mammalia; order Carnivora; family Otariidae; genus Zalophus; species Zalophus californianus. The sequence continues at coordinate 33,759,534 of NC_045609.1, read as the reverse complement.
CTGAAGTGGGACAGCTTTCTCCTGAGATATCACCCCCAGGTCTCACTCCAAATCTAATTAGCTCCCTGATTTTCTCTTCATTGGATTCAATAAATAAATATTTGTTTAATCAAATGGTTGCAAGAACCTCTGCCCTGATCTCCTGGATCCAGGTCCCCTTTATTTCTATCCATCTTGTACACTTCTGGTCTCATCACGACAGCGCCTGCAACCTCACTCTAGGGGTTAAAGCCCAAACGTCAACCCTTGCACACAAGGCAGATCTTTGCAAGTACAGTCTCCCCCCTCCTAATTTTCCGGTTTCCTTCTTCCATATGCATTCCTTGCCGGTCAGTCTGCACTGCCCCTTCACTCAGCATAAGCCTTAAATACTCCCATCTCTGACACTGGCTCACTTGTTTCCCATCTGAAATGGCCTTTCTTTTCCTCTCTGTCCGGATAAGCCACACACAGCCTTCCACCCCAGTTCAAGGGTCACTTGTCTTGACTGCTCCAGGGTTTGTCCCTTTCTGGACTGCAACAGCACCTGTCATCTGTATCACTGTTTCTTATTTATATTGTGTGTGTGTGTGTTGTCATCTCAATCCTACGGTATATGTTCCCCAAAGTTAGGAATCTTATTTCATATATCCCTCAGGCTCCAGTGCACATTCTTGGATGAAAGCACAAACCTTTTCTCTCTACTTAGTTCAACACTTGAACACATCTGTTATGTCATAAATGAACCTTCATCTATATCAGTTGCTTTCTTCAAGTAAAAAAATTGGTCGGAGGAGATGCAACCAGCCTCCCGGGACTGGTGCTGATGCACTCGGGAAAATGTCTGCTCATATCAGAGATATAGAACTACTGAAGAATAGAATGAGCAGAATTCTTCTCACCCCCCTGCACACACAGGGCCAGGACCACAGCAGCTGCTCAATAATACATGTGTTAAATGAATGGCATATGAGTTTTTGAGCTGCATTCTTTTATGTGGAAATATTTCATCTATGACAAGCCACACTGCATACCTCTGTCAACTCCCTCCCAAATAACTGGCTTTTGGTCACCCCCCGAGTATCCTCCAGGAAGAACCTACATCAACCACTGTGCCACACGTCTTGAGGGAGAAGAGGATGTTGACGTGGGTGCCATTGGACACTCCTCGGCAGGAAGTGTTGGTCAGGAAGAGCTCCAGACCGCCAACCAGGTCCCTGGGGATGCTCACTTCAATGGTATTCGACTTGCACAACACGGGGACTGTGGCGGAAAGGGGGTACTGTTAGAACTGAGAAATCTGAATTGGGAGAAGGATAAGGAAGGCTTATAGGAGAAATAATTTTACCCTCCCACAACTTGAGCTCTTTGTTCCATCCTCAAGGAAATCTAAGGGACTCAAAACAAGTTGGTGAAGGGGCTCCTGGGTGGCTCAGTCATTAAGCGTCTGCCTTCAGCTCAGGTCATGATCCCAGGGTCCTGGGATCGAGCCCCGCATTGGGCTGCCTGGTCCGCGGGAAGACTGCTTCTCCCTCTCCCACTTCCCCTGCTCGTGTTCCCTCTCTCGCTGTCTCTCTCTCTCTGTCAAATAAATAAGTAAAATCTTAAAAAAAAACCAAGTTGGTGAATAAAACCAGGACTCCTAACTCCTCAGGTTGTGGTCAAATAATGCTCCTCAAACACATTGATCTCTGAATGAGGAAATATTGTGTTCAAGTTTTGATTCAACATTTATTTCAAAGTATGGATAGCATAGTTCCAGGAACTGAAACACCTAACGGATTAACTTTTAGCACAAACACAATTTATCGGCAATACAGAAAAAGAACTGCTTTGATATAGGCTTAAATTACATAACAGTACTGCTTTGACTTTACCATTAATTATGTCTCATAAAACAGAGGTAATAAAAATGTTTGTGTACTTGGGGAAGAGTTCCAAATTGTCCTTGCATTGTTCAGTAAACCATAAATGCTGACTATAAATTCCACTTTAACTTAATATGAAAAGGATTGCTTTTCTTTAGTGTTCCTGTGTTCCCTTTTCTAGGCTCTACACATACCCTAAGAGGAATATTTATGGGTACTGTCAGAAAATATGTGAGGATATATCATAACAATGACACAAGAAATCTAAGGTAGGTGCTCATTAAATATTTGCTAGATAAGTGAGTTAACATTCTGGACGTAAATAACTAGATTTCCAGAAAATAGTTGTCAGAGGATTGTTGATGCTCATATTGTAATTGTAGGGAGAAAAATCAGTTCCTTAGGGCTTTCAGCATAGTCTCACCACCCAATTATCTGTTAGAAAAGAGAGGAGCTGCATCAATGTCTTATTAGTTATACTACTAATAATAGAAATTAGGGGGGAAAATCTCAAGTAAAAAGCAAAGGAAACTGTATGATCCAGCAAGCCCATTCTGCGTATATATCCAAAAGAATTGAAAGGATCTCAAAGAGATATCTGCACACCCACGTTCATAGCAGCATTATCCACAATATCTAAACCACAGAAGTAACTCTAGTGCCCCTCAATGGATGAGTGGCTAAACAAAATGTGGCATATAAATACAACGGAATATTATTCAGCCTTATGAAGGAAGGAAATCCTGTCATACGTTACAAACATGGATGAACCTGGTGGATATTATGCTAAGTGAAATAAGTCAATCACAAAAAGATAAATGCTATATGACCCCACTTACATGAAGTGTCTTAAGTGGTCAACTTCATAGAAATAGAAAGCAGAAGAGTGGTTGCCAGGGCACGGGGGGAGGGGGTGAGGAAGGAGTGGGGACTTGTCGTTTCATGGATATAGAGTTTCAGTTTTGCAAGATAAAAAAGTTCTGGAAATCTGTTGCACCACAACGTGAATATATGTAACACTACTGAACTATCCATTTAAAATTGGCTTAGATGGTCAATTTTCTGCTCTATGTTTTTTTAACCACAATTTCTTAAAAAGCAAAGGAAAATTAACTTTTTGGTAATATTTTCTTAGAGAGCTTCCCTTTTGAAGGATCCCAGAGTAAAGATGCAGGGATACACACTTCGAAGGACCTGGTGTTCTAAACGAGAATCGTGACACACTTGAGTGAGGAAGGCAGGGAGATTTGAGGGCGGGGGGAGCAGAGGTTGAGCCCATCCATGTACTACCTTGGCACGTGTGGTTATCCTCAGACAGCACCAAGCCCCGGGGACATTCACACTGATAGCCCTTCTCGGACACAAGGCAAAGGTGGCTGCAACCACCATTGTTGCTGTGACATCCTTCAATGACTGCAATAAAACCAGAAGAAAAGCACATGATCTTGCAGGCCTCTTCCCCAAGGATTCTGGTTCTTGGGATGGCCCTTGGCATCAGGGAATACACCTGACTTATCACACTATCACTGGGGCCTAACTCCGTCACTGAGTCACGTAGGGAAGCCCACGAAAAAATGTTTATGAAATGTGATAGCTACAAAGAGCAGTCTTACAACATCCACAGCTCTAACCTCTTCAGCTGGTCATTTTGTAGAATGTCCTTCACTCCGGATTTGTCTGTTCTTCTCAGGGTTATACTACAATTTTGGGAAGGAAGACCCAAAAGTCATTTCATTTCTTTTTTTTTTTTGTGAGCAAATATTTATTAATTGCCCAGAAATTATATAATTTCATGTCTAAATAAATGTATTGGTTCTAGTTGATTCCTCACCAAAACTTTTTGCTTCTGGGAATAAAGTGAGACAAGTCGTGTTACTGAGATAGTGAATGAAACAAGATGTGTAAGTGCACTTATATTTTTATAGAAAACTTTATCAACAATGAATTTTATCTCATACCAGAAACAAATGTGGAAAGGAAGTAGATCAATCTGAAGTTTCTTTGGCAAAGTAAGAGTATAAGACACTAGAAATGAGAAACAATATAAACATGTCCCTTCAGAAGATTTCATCATCTCGACAATACTGGTTGTGGGTTTATTTATTTATTTATTTATTTATTTTTAATGTACTGTATGGTGGCTAACATAAAAAATTATAACCAAAAGTCATTTCTTAATTGGTATAACATTTAATGTACCCATTTTGAAATTTTATATAGAGTATTACTGATATAAAGGGGACTGACAGAATGTAAATTCAACTAGACTAGTTAGATGGATCAGTTAGTTACTGCCAGTTGGTTGTATTGCCAGACCCTCTCCTCAAGCCTCTAGTAATAATAGCACTGGGATATGTGTCTTGGGCTGACAGCACACTATAAAAATGAGGCCTAGACAACACACTTGGTCCACTCCACCAAGCTCTTTGTGACATTCCTCTTTTTTTTGTTGTTTTTAAAGATTTTATTTATTTATTTGACAGAGAGAGACACAGCGAGAGCGGGAACACAAGGAGGGGGAGTGGGAGAGGGAGAAGCAGGCTTCCCGCGGAGCAGGGAGCCCGATGCGGGACTCGATCCCAGGACCCCCGGATCATGACCTGGGCTGAAGGCAGACGCTTAACGACTGAGCCACCCAGGCGCCCCTGTGACATTCTTCTTTTGAGTCAGTTTTTCAAAGTTTCCTTTTAAAAAGTTTTGCGTTTTGGGGGGGCACCTGGGTGACTCACTTAGTTAAGCATCCAACTCTTGATCTCAGCGTCATGAGCTCAAGCCCTGCCAAAAAAAAAAAAAAAGTAAAACCTTTTGCATTTTCAAAAAGCATATGCCACCAGATGGACAAGAAAAAAGGATTCAGTTGAAAACTAAAGAAACTACCACATGATTTCACAGTTAGTAGAGAAAAATTAATGACCTTTGTGGGCTCTAGACATTAAGCTTGGGTCGTGATCTCAGGGTCATAAGCCCCCACGTAGGGCTCTGTACTCTCTCTCCCTCTGCCCCTTGCCCCCCCACCCTGTGCTCTCTCTCTCTCTCTAAAATAAATAAAACTTAAAAAGAAAAGGGTTTTAAATATGAATCTTAATGCTAAAGTATTACTTGTGTACAAATTTTATCTTCTGTTAAAATACTTTTCAATCGTGATTATTAGGTTTTAAAATTATATGAGGATTAACAGTAATACTTCCAATAAAATGCTCATGAGTAATTACAAATGTTCCTCATATAACATTTCATTAATATTCAAATATGCAAAGATTATCACATAAAATAATTAAGATTTAAGGAAGGTTCAGGACATTACCCTTACTCAATAAAATTTAAAGTACATTTAGTCTTGTTATAAGGGACAGTAGTTTAATATTCGGGCTAATGGTCCTCCAGTGAATAATGCAAATTTTGTTGCATGGAATAAATTGTGGGAACTAGCCATGATTTTTCCTTTTGGGGTAGTATTTTATTATGTTGAATATAACTAGAATAAAGTGAACTCTCATAAGCAGTATTATACCACAAATTCAATTAGCCTCAAGGACAAATCATATGTCCTCTGTAAATAATGATTAAGCTATTTATCTCTTTATATAATCTGCAAAGAAGTGGGTTTTTTTTCTTTTGGTCGCTCAACTCCCAACATCATGAGATTCAGACTTATTTAAGTAGAAATGATGACATTTTAGTTGTGATAATTTGCAAGGGCAAATGTGCCTTACAGAAGGGACATTATCTAAATTTCATATCATTGTCACAGTATACAATTTCAACTATTTGACGTACATTACAAATTCTTTTTTATTACTTAATCATATAAAATGTACATACCCTTCTTGCTATTAAAAATAGATAATGTGGGGCCCCTGGTGGCTCAGTGGGTTGAGCACCTGACTCTTGGTTTCAGCTCAGGTTGTGATCTCAGGGTCGTGGGATCGAGCCTCATGTAGGGCTCCATGCTCAGTGCAGTCTGCTTGAGATTCTTTGCCCCTCCCTCTTCCTCCACCTCTGCTCCTCCCCCTGGCTCATGTTCTCTCTCTCTCTCTCTCTCTCTCTCTCTCAAATAAATAAACAGATGAAATCTTAGGGGAAAAAAAGGATGTTACTAGTCTCCCCCACAGTATGTCAATCTCCAATAAATGTAAAGCCCTAGAGGGGGAATAAAATGGCTTCATGTAACCAGTTTCCCAAACTTCTAAGATGGTAAGACTCACCTAATGGAACTTGGTAAAAACACAAACTGTAAGGCCCCTCTCACTCCACTGAACCAAGTTTCCGGGAGAGAGGCCTGGGAAGAGCCAGGTGTGAAGGCATCCAGGTGATTCTTCTCAGCCGGAATGTTCAAGAACCACTGCTATAAACCATTTTTTATGCTACCACCTCTATTATCTTGCTACTCCAGGTTTGCTCCTTAGATCTGCAGCCAAGGTGTCACCTAGAAGTTATTTAGAAATGCACTATCTTTGCCTAAGCCCAGACCTACTGAATCAGCACTTTAAAAAGATCCCAGATGATTTAAGCGCACATTAAAGTTTGAGAAACACATAATACCCTATTTTTATTTCCCAAATTAAAATGTGGCTCTCAGGGCACCTGGCTGGCTCAGTCTGTAGAGAGCCTGTGACTATTGATCTCAGGGTTGTGAGTTTGAGCAGAGAGGACAGAGTTTACTTCAAAAAAAAAAAAAAAGTGATTCTCTGCCTCTTGCAAAATGCAACTACTCCCTCCCGTTAAATCTTGAAGATAAAATCAACACTGAATTTTGCCTGCAACATGACCGTCCTCGATCACAATGAACCCCCTTTGTCATTTTTTTTACACAGCCCAACCTTGACTCTCTTCTAATGTTGGACAGTTTCATGAACATCAATCAAAGAATAAATCAGTGGTTTAGTTTGGGCTCTTGATTTGACTCCTTTCTTGCCCATTCTCACCTTCACATGTTTTGCCGTCACTTCTTAGCACGCGGCCAACCCCACACCCACAGCGATACGAATTTTTCAGGTTTACACAGATCTCACTGCAGCCACCATTGTTTTGCTCACATTCATTTTCATCTGTAGGAAAGAAACCACACCACTTACATACTGCTTGCTGAGCAACTCAATCCTATCCCAAGCCCCTTAGCAGAATCTCCGTATCTTTTCAGAGCCTGTTGATAAATCAACTCCTTTGCTATAATCCTTATAATCACTTCCATCAACCTGATCTCCTCAACCAAGTTATTTGCCCTCCTGCCCTCTGCTAGAGCAGAAGGCACTTAGTTGCTTGCCAATTCATTCCCTTCTAAGAGCAAAATTGGCGAAATGAAGTTTTTTTTCTTTGTTACCTGGATTCACCTATTTTTGTGTATTGGTGAATATCACTTTCTCCAGTGAATTCCTGAAGATTTGCTAAATTAATACAGACTTATAAATCAAACTGTGTTTTAAATACATCAAAGGAACTCACATCACAGAAGTAAATAGCTGATAAAAACTTTGTGTGAGGCAGTCTTCTGTTATAACATAAACAACTGCCCTTGAAGTCTATTTTAAATATTGGAATATTCCACACTATACTTAAGGAATAATTGCTAACCTTTTATTTTTTTAAAAGAATTTATTTATTTATTAGAGAGAGAGAGAGAGACTGAGAGATAGAGAGCACGAGAGGGAAGAGGGTCAGAGGGAGAAGCAGACTCCCCGCTGAGCAGGGAGCCCGATGCGGGACTCGATCCCGGGACTCCAGGATCATGACCTGAGTCGAAGGCAGTCGCTTAACCAACTGAGCCACCCAGGCGCCCAATTGCTAACCTTTTAAAGAAGAGGATGAAAGATATGGACTCTTGCTATTAAAAAATGCATAGCTGGGCACAAATGTCAATCCCCTTCCTTCTACAAAGAAAGAGAAGCTTGGAAACTAAATGTATCATGGCTTGGGGATGGGGGTAGGGTATTGAGATTTAAACAACCATGAGGTGACAGAAGGCATGGCATTGGGCCCAGGAGAGGAGATGAGCTGCAACTGAAACCCTGCTTAAATCCACGACCCCAGAAAAGATATCCCTACAATGAAAGGGGGAGTAGAACTTTGCCCCAAGGCCCACGAACACAGTAAACAAGCCCTCTCTGAGGCTCCAGGAGAGAGAAAATCCTTTATAAACAATGGAAACCCCAAGTCAGGCCTTGCCATGGTTGAAGTATGAACTTAACTCGAAGCTGAGAAATTGGTATAAAATGTGGCCTGGGCCGATGAAGCTTCCGTGGTACTTGACAGAAGCATTTGAAAAACCGCTCTGTAGTCAAACTTCCCCAAACCAGGTGGTCAGGGTGGTTCCACAGAAACACAATTACAACAGAAGGTGGTTTGCCACAAACACTACACAGGAGGAAATGGTCCACTATGAGAATGACTTGACAAGACAACAAATGGGTGGCTTTGAACTGGAGGTAACAGAATCATCCAGAAAAATGCATAATGCAAGGATTTTAAAAATTACTAAACAGATAAAAGAAAGGATACTAACCAAGATAAAAGAAGTGAGCAAAAAGACAAGGCAGAATTGAAACCAAACAAACACAGCACTTGTAGAAATGGAAAATATAGGGATGCCTGGGTGGCTCAGTCAGTTAAGCGTCTGCCTTCAGCTCTGGTCATGATCCCAGGGTCCTGGGATCAAGTCCCGCATTGGGCTCCTTGCTCGGTGGGGAGTCTGCTTCTCCCTTTCCCTCTGCCTGCTGCTCCTCCTGCTTGTGCTCTCTCTCTCTCTCTCTGACAAATAAATAAATGAAATCTTAAAAAAAAAAAAAGAAATGGAAAATATAATGGGTAAGTTCAGACTCTTCGTTGGAGCCACTACCACCTGGAAAGTGGATGGTGACAGAGGGGCTAGCAGCTCTTCTGCATGTGGCCACACGCTGTCCCAAGCCTGGACAGTTTACCTTGAGACCGATTTTTTTTTTTTTATGTGAGAGAGTAATACACTTGTACTGATTTAAGCCATTATTATTTGCGAGTTCTTTGTCATTTACAGCCTTAGCTACTCTGTGTCCCAGCCATTCCACTTTTATGGGCATGCTCTAGAGAAAATCTCACACATGCAGTATCATTTTAATATTAATTTTAAGAACAAAAACAATGCTATCTATTCTTATGGGTACATACATAAATAATAAAAGCATAAAAACAGGGACCAGAAGAGCACATGCTAACTTCAAAACAGTGATTAGCCCTGGAGGGTGAAACAAGAAAATGAAAAAGGAGATGGAGTGAGTTGGCTTTATTTGTATTTGTAAAATTTTATTAAAAAGAAAAAGGAAGAAAAAAATTAACAATAGTTAAATCTGGGTATATGAGTTATATTATTTTATCATCCTGGCCAGTAATCCTGTTGTATTATTTTCCTTTACTTCTCCCTGACTGAAAAAATTTACATAATTTAAAATGAATTAAAACTATGTTACATTTTTTTAAAAAATAAAGGAAAACTGACATATGCACATTAACACAAAATTTTGCCTTTAATTTCAGGGAATTCATGACGTCCCTACAACTGACAGATGTCAGGTAGGAACTGAACTAGGGGTTTTCCCCTATGCACCGCTAGGCAATGATGTCCAAGATAAATTGTTAAGCACGAGATGTATATGATATGCAACCTTTGGTGTAAAGAAAGGGCAGTAAACAAACATATATATTTGCATTTTTTATATTTGCCTGAAGAAACCCTGGGAGCATACATAAGAAAATAATATAAGAGATTACCTGAGATAGGGTTAGAGAAAGGAGAAATGGAACAAATGGAGGACAGACAGCTAGACATTTCATTGTATACCCTTCATGCTATTTAATTTGGGACCCATCTATCTTACCTAGTCAAAAGTTGTATTAAAATAAAAGCTGAGGAGCACCTGGGTGGCTCAGTCGGTTAAGCGTCTGACTCTTGATTTTGGCTCAGGTCATGATCTCATGGGTGGTGAGATGTCGGGCTCCACACTCAGTGTGGAGTCTGCTTGAGACTCTCTCCCTCTGCCCTTCCCCCCACTTGTGGGTGCATGCTTTCTCTCTTCTCAAATAAATAAAATATTTTTTAAAAAAACAAATAACCCCCAAAAGCTGTGTAAGGAACGAAGCCTGCCTTAAAATGACGTCAAATATTTTCCAAGCACACCACGTGTATGGGTGTGTGTGGGTGTGTGTGTGAGAGAGAGAGACAGAGATAGAGACAGAGTGAGGGAGGCAGTTGAGAAAGATTACAGGACCATCCTCTCCTGTATCCCAAACCTTTTAGCATTAAATCACATAAAGTCCATCATGGAAGAGCCCTAACAGCTGGTATGGGAAGGCGTAAACATGCTCCATAGGATGGTCAGTGGGGTTCATCAAGGAGGCTGAAGAACAAAAACTTTTCTAAACTAAGAATCTTTTTGTCTACCTTTCAACCTAATCCCCATTCCATTCTGACCAGTTACTGTTCTTCTTGAGGAGGTGGGTATGGGCCAGTCCTCCCTTTCTCTCCAGCTGAGTTTTAAATCTATTTGAGTCTGAATACAAAAGCTTCATAATGGGGAAAGGTATGATCTTCACTCTTGGGTTTTTCAACTCTATTTTCTTCCAGTTACAGACAACCACACATGTGCACAAGTAGACAACTCTAGATTTCCTAGAAAATAATCTGACTTCCCTTTCTTGCTACTCAGAGAAACCAAAATTATGTTAGTGAAGCTGTGGGAGTATGTCCTTAGATAACTCTAGACCAAAGTCATCCAACAGAAATACAAAGCAAGCCACATAAGTAATTTAAAATTTTCTAGTAGTCACATTAAAAAAAATTCTAATATATTTTATTTCATTCAGTATGTGTAAAATATTTCATCTCAATATAAAATCAATATTAAAATTATTGAGGTATTTTTCATTCTTTTTTTGAATGAATTGAGTGTGTATTTTATACTTATAGCACATCTCAATTTGGAGTCTAAATTTTCATTGGAAATACTTGATCAGTATTTAGAGTCATAAAATGTACAGTTGGTTACTCAAGTTGTCCCAAACATTTTCAGTTTTCCAATGACTGAGCCAAGTATCAGTTTTTAAGTTAAAATTAGGTAAAATTTAAAATTTAGTTTTTCAGTCATACTAGCCATATTTCGAGAGCTCCACAGCCACACATGGCTAGGGGCTGTTGTACTGGACAGTGCAATTCCAGACTGTCCCCACACACGATATAAATTTGGTTTGAGGCTTTAGTCATGAACTAAAAAAGGCAAACACCATTCTAAGTGTTCAGAGACACAAACTAGAAAAATGACAGAGCTCTGCGTCAGGAAGCGCTTGATGTATCCTTTTGATCTGAATGGCCTGTTTCCACTTCAAGCTTAGTCTCTTACCGAAGCATGTCTGCCTGTCGGGGCCTAGCACCGTCCCTGGAGAGCACGTGCATTCACTGGTGTCTACACAGCCGCCATGGCAGTCCTCATCGCAGATGTCATAAAAATCTGTGGAAGAATGAAGTCGACCTTGCATGAGGGGCAAGGACCAGAGGACACTCTCATTCATGAGAAAGCCTCATGAGTTCAGTCATGAGGTATGAGTTCGTGGACAACACTGAGAGACTTCTCATCGTTCAGGGTTTATGTGACCCCAATGGAAAGAGATACTGCCCAGGGACATCTGTCATTCAGATCAATGGTTCCCAACTTCAGATCCACAGGCGATAGAGTCTCTGCAAATCTAAAACCTCACCAAATACGAGCTGTAGATTAAAGAAGTGTTATGCCCTACTCTTCTATGTACTCTGTTTTTTAAATGTGTACAGATTTTGATGGGATTAATAATACAAAAATTCATTTAAAAATATTCCTGATCTCAAGTAGCTTTTTCCCATTACATATCATTTAAAAAAATCAATGGATACTAAGCACAATACTATCCTATGGATGTCTGATGTAGATCTTAAAAAGGGGTCCTCCATACTCAAAAAGGTTGGAAATCCACTATTTAGGCCCAAATCAATATTTCATTTTCTAATGTTTTGTTTGAATGGAACAAAGACAAAATAAAATAGAACTGAGAGTTATAGTTCCTCTCCCTTTCTGTTTCTTTAGGACATTTCTGGAAACCCAAGGACAGATCACAGAAATCACAATCTGAAGTTATCTGTGGCCCTAAATCATTATTTAGACTCTGAGATACTACCATAACTGGATTTCATACATTTTCCTGATACCATGCCTCACGGGGGAGGAAAAAGAGCCCAGAGAGGGTACTCACGACCACAGTAGACATGAAAGCAGACACTGGGCTTGGTCAGACGATACACATAGTAGCCTCCGGGGCAAGCCTTGACCTCCACCGTGGTGTTCCAGAGGCAGCAGTTCCCGTTGAAGCTGGCACAGCCCTGGCGTTGCACAATGCCATCACCTTCTAGAGGGTGGCTGCCATTGAGCCAGACGGGTGCATGGGTTCCACAGTGGTTTTCTGGTATGCAGAAGGTGGGCATGGCATCCCCTGCCATGCCTGTGAAGCGGTACCACTCCCCATCCACATGGTTGTCACAAAGAGGGGGACCTTGAGACTCATCGAACTGATGGTCAGTGTTCCTCCATGGCTCATTCAAACTGATGTAAGCAGAACAAGGATCTAGGGCTGGGAATGAAAAGACACCTCAGAGGCACCTTGTAATGTTTCTAATTACAATGGCAATAGCCTGAGTCCACCTTCTTAGTCTTACATTTTGGCTTTTTTTTTTTTTTTAAGAAAGAAAGAACATAAAATCCCCCACAGTAGCTACCTAAGATTCTTCAAGTTGACTTAAACATGTTTTATAAATGCCTTTTACAAAATTATTTCGAATCTGTTTAAGGTTTACCATTACTGTTGGACTAAACTTTTTATCCAGAGTAATCATTTGATAGAAGGATAGCTGTTCCAGACCAAAGGAGGTTAGGATTATAGTCTCACTGAATTCTGTAGTGGTCAGAAAACATTTTGAATATTTTGTTCACCTGGAAGCTATATTATATGAAAGTATGGACAAACATGGTGTCCAGACAAAAGTGACCAGACTTGGAAGGGAGTCAAAATATTACCAACTGGAGAAGAAGCTAAGAACTACAGTTTGGAGAAAAAAAAGACTGAAGAGAATGCATCAGTTCTCACAAATCTAGGTATTCTGTTACAAGAGCAAGAACAGACTGTTGGAGGGGCTCCTGGGTGGCTCAGTCAGTTGAGTGTCTGCCTTCAGCTCAGATCTTGATCCCAGGGTTCTGGGATCGAATCCTACATCCAGCTCCCTGCTCAGGCGAGGAGTCTGCTTTTCCCTCTCCCTCCCTCTGCTCATGCTTTCTCTCTCTCTCACTCACTTTCTCTCTCAAATAAATAAAAAAAGAACAAACTATTGGGGGAGCACATTTTAGTTCAGCTATGGAGTAATGGAGAAGCCTATCACCGTGTTGTAAGTTCATCATCTTTGGAAATTTTCAAAAGGTATTTGGGTGGTCATTTGTAAGCAAGACTGTGGATGAAATTTTGCACTACTGCAAAGTGTGTCTGGTTAATAAGGCATACAGCTCATTCCACTGAAAAGGAAAATGCCTCTGGCACATGTCCGCAGTTTTGAAATACACAGCATACTGGCAAATTATTACCAAAGATATTCTCAAAGTGAATGTTGGTATATACGCCATCAGCTTATTGAAAATATGAACTTTATGTATAAACAATCAGCCATGGCATCACTATCTATAATAAAGCCAAATTTCTCAAGCATGCATTTTTAGTGCATAAATTGCATGGACAAATATCTCATAAAAATATTTTAATGACTACAGACACCAGTAACCCCAATATTCTCACTGTTTCCCTCAATTTCAGGGAAACATTGAATTAATGTAGGGAAATTGTCCTTAGGAAGAGTCTACAAAGCCAAGAAATTCTAGAAAGGAACACTAGCCATCCCTTGTAATGCACATGAGGCTGACTTACCTGACAAAGTAGGCAGGGAATTCACATTAAGGCTGATACACGTTGTAGGCAGAAAATTTAGTTTTAGCAAATACTACACAATAATTAAATGTGGATGGGCCACGGTCATAAAATTTAAGTTGTCTAGAAAATATTTTGGATTTTCCCAGTCTACTTTTCAAACTCCAGTTCACTCTCCAAATTCAGTCACATGCAGAGGAGGGTGTAGCTTAGTGTTAATGGCCCCAAAGTGACTCCCACAGTTTGGGACAGGAAAGAAGTAGGCTATTGCATTTTCTGGAAATAACACATGTGCCGAGTTGCACATGGCAGGAGCCTTTCTGTCTTTTAAAATGTCCCTGAGATATCCCAGCTGTGCCCTAGACCACATTTGATGTCACTTGAGGGCAGGAAATGTACTCAAACAGACTCCCCTCTCAAAAGGGAAAAATTCCCTCATCTGCTCTCCCAGCTGTGGTTCTCTTAAGAAGCAAAGTTTCCAGGGCAATTTCACAGGTGATTATAAATTCATAGAAATATTTGGTTGATCTCCTTGGCTCTAATTTTATAAGAAATGGTTAGGTACTCAACTTTTAATGGCTTTTGCAGAAATTCCTAAACCTCCCTCAATAACTATTTCATGATTTATAAAGCTTTTCCTTAAATTTAACTGTCATTGCTTGTGCTATTTGTTAAAAGTTCACGTCCTCTCGTTGAGCGGGATATATGGCACAAATAGGGGAAATTTACCGACTATCTTTGTAAAACAAATATATTTTTTAAGTTCCCCACGCAATATGTTCTAAGATTAAGTAACCCATTCCTCTCCACCCCTTCAATCCTTTCATAACCTGGCCACCGGTTTTCTTGTTTTCAGTCTCTCCGAGTGGAGGCTGGAATTCGGTATTATGCATACTGCATCCTAAATTGCTTTAATACACACTCCTTAAATGGGAGACCTTCAAAAAGAACAGCCCCGTGGGATTCCTTTCAAAGTTGAGTCCGGGCCAGGCCTGCCAGAAAGCTCCCCGGCCTTTACCAGGATTCCTGCCTGGCGGGCACCCCCCCCCACCACCGCCACCCCCGCGCCTCCCCGCCCCGGACCCGGGACGTGCAGACGCCTGCGTATCCGCAGGGCCAGCCCCTCACGGCGGCCAAGGCCAAGTGCGGAGAGCAGACGTCAGCGTCCCTGCCCTTCCGCTGCTCCCAGCCGTCCAGGTGGAGGGGATGCCGCCCCTTGGGCTGGGTCCTGGGTCCGGAAGCTCCCTGTGTTCTTCCTTCCCTCTCCCTCCCTTCTCCCTATTCTCCCCCTTTGCTTCCTGCTCCCTCCCCTCCTTTTCTCTCACTTCCCCTCTCCTCCCAGGGAAGACCCCCTCCCTGCTCCCCAGCCCCCAAAGCTTTCCCTTTATCTCTGGCATTGAGTCATAAGTCCTAGAAGGGCTGCAAAAAATAAATAATATAAAAAAGATCTGGGATGGGAGATCTATGATGCGAACAGGAGGTACTAGAGGGAGAGTAAGCAATAAAGAATGGAAAGAAAAGGGCAGTGGTAGTTCCGAGGCGGTGGGGGCGACTTTTGCTTCGACAAGTCCTGGCTAATTATTGGCAGCAGATACAGGGTGAATAAACTTAGTTCAAGACTCTTTCTAATAGACTTTTTTTTTTTTTAAGATCAGTTTTAGATTTAGGGCATACTTGAGAAAATAGTACAAAGAGTTTCCATATACTCAGTGCCCAGTTTCCCCTATTATGAAACATTATACATCAGTGTGGTATCTTTTCCACAATTAATGATCCAGGAATAATGCATTATTACTCAAATCCATAGTTTAGATTTCTTTAGTTTTTGCTTGTGTCTTTGTTCCAGGATCCCATCCAGGATACCATATTACCTTAATTCTCCTTAGGGTCACAGCCTATTTTTAATGTTGTACCCTTGAAGGTGCTAGCGCAAGGCCTGAATTATCGTGAAGAAATAAATCAGGGTCAACTAAACAGAGCTACGCAAAAGTGCCAAGAAGGATGGCTCTGTCCATCTCAACCTCCTCTCACCCTCTCTTTCCATTAGAACTTAAATTCTATTGGAAAAAAGAGAAATGTGTTAGTAACTGAAATTGAAACATTTGTTTTGCCTTCTTGGCCACTTTTGTGCCAAGCCTGAAAAGGGAAAGAGTTTAAGATTCACTCAGTCTATGCAAAAGTCATATTTTTCAGATGTCCAGACTGAGAAGTTAGATTTACCCAGATCTGTGCCTTTCGTGTGGATAGAGCTTTCATTCAGTGCCTTGTATTGATTAAAGAAAAAAAACTATCCTCAATTCTAAAGATTATATTTTTGCTCGTAAAGTTGGAATTATAAAAATGCCTATTATATAAAGAAGTTAGGGGACGCCTGGGTGGCTCAGTTGGTTGGGCGGCTGCCTTCAGCCCGGGTCATGATCCCAGGGTCCTGGGATCGAGTCCCACATTGGGCTCCTTGCTCAGCGGGGAGTCTGCTTCTCCCTCTCTCTCCCTCTGCTTGTGCTCTCTCTGTCAAATAAATAAAATCTTAAAAAAAGAAAAAGTTAGAATTCTTCTTACATGTACTCCAAGAAATATTTATCTAGTGGAAAGCTGTTGGGTATGGCAGATCCATGGAAATTCGGGATGCCCAGGCAAGAGGCTAATTGGAACATGAAATACAAATTCTTTGAAAATATATCTATCGTAGGTTATCATAGGTTTTCTTACACTATTCTAGAACCAGTATTTAAAATACTGGAACCTAGCTCTTAATCTGGGCTCAATAGCAAATTCCTACGACAAAAAGCACGTTGTGCCAAGTACTTGACATAAGACTCACCCATTGGTGATGCAGGTGTGATTGTGAAGAAGAGGCAGGTGAGAAGCAGGAACTGAAACATCCTTCTGGACCAGCCACCAGAACAGACTGGAAATCCTCTTAATTTCAGTTGTCCTTTGTCCCTTTCTTTTTCAAGCACTTTTTAAAAAAAGCCCGCTAGGCTCTTCTGAAAAAAGACTTTACAGTACTGACTGGGCTTTATCAGAGGAAGAGGATGAGTGGGATAAGGTGTCCATTGCTCTGGCCTTGACCCCAGATAGAAACACTGCTTTACACTGTCAACAGCGTTATTGATATTTTTCTTTAGGGGGGAAAAAAACCCATCACAATCCCTCATCCTCCTATTGTTTTCTCTCAAGAATTCCCTGCAACGAGGCCTCCAGTATCTTATCCAGAAGGGAACTCTAAACGAGGGACATCCCCTCCTGTCAAAATCTTGTTTTGTGACTTCTAGGAATTAATTTCATGAAGTTGCAGCCCTACCATTGCTTACGGAATGAGAATGGGAAAAAGCCAGATTGTTGCAGCTGGTCATTAGGCAATGTCTTGGTCAGATGGTGAAGGAGTTTACAATAGCACACCAAAAAGTAGTAAGGAAAGGTGTGGCATGGGGACGATATTGTCTTGAAGCAAGCTCCTGTGTTCCATTATGGTCTTTGGTCTCAAAACTTCCTAAAGAAACCAGGTTTAGTTGAGTTTTTACCAATTCAAGCAGCAATACCTCATGTTATCATAGTGCCTTTCTTCCCTAAATTTAAAATGGTTTAGTGTTACTTATTTTACTAATTGTCACACTAAGACAGAGGCGGGGACTTCAAATTAGGAATAACTCGTTAAATTAACAACACTAAAAACGGATGTTTACTAGAATTTCATTTTTAGACAAAAGAGGCAAAATGAAAGGATCTGTATATTACGTGTCCCCAGACAACAGAACGGCAACTCCTTGACATTCTATAGTGTGTGGACACCTAAGAATTGGCAAGCACTGTTACTGAAGATAATGAGAAGGGGAAGGACAAAAAGAAGGGTAGGGGAAAAAGTTTTTGTTTCCCTCCCCACCATTTTTTTAAAAGTAGGACACACCCAACATGGGGCTTGAACTCACGACCCTGAGATCAAGAGTCGCATGCTCTACCAACTGAGCCAGTCAGGCGCCCCAAAAGGTTTTTTTTTTTTTAAATACTTTATTAAAGAAGGATCTGAATGAAACCAAAATTTCTCCCTCCTAATCTTACCTTGACCTGATGCTTTGGGCTTCTATCATTCTTATCCTTTCTCTCATCTATGTTTCTTGTTCTAATCAAATTCCTAGTGGCTGGGGAAGGAATATTTATTGTTTTAGGAAGTAGTTCGTAAACTTGTCTTCCTAATCTCTTATCACAATTTTTTCCTATGCTAAGTGGCATTCAAATTCTTGTGGCTCCTTTCCTCTAAGGGTTTCAGTTCAATTAAACATGAGTGCTTACTAGGGGCCAAGTGCAATGCTGTCTCTGGTTTTTGACAGGGATGAAGGTAAAAGTGGTTCCCACAGCAGAGAGTTTACCATGCTCTAGAGTAGAAAGCTCTAGCAAGGGGGTATCTGGTGATCTGAATTCATAGTTGGCCACTTTATCACTAATGCTAGCAGAACACAGGCAACCTGGCCATTTTTAGCTTAAGTTGTAATCTGATGGCAGCAATGGTTGATTCTGGGACGGAGGAACTGTCTCATTGCAGTTAAGAGTTAGTGCTCTTAACAGAAAAAACAAAACCCTGCAATTTCCTGTCCCTGAGAAACCATCTCAGTACTTCATATGTATTGCAGAGGAACAGAGGACGTGTGCATGAGATAAACCCAGACTGCTGCCAGGATTGATTGCCAGAGTCAAGGACTTTTAGCAGATAGCCCTTTGGTTCTGTAAACAAGCATTCCCAGGATGGTAGGACTTTTTTTTTTTTTTCTTATTCCTATTTTTTCCTTTTTAGTTGTCCTGCCCTCTCATTTTAATTTTTTATGATGAAAAATTTCAAATGTATACAAAAGTAGAAAGAACAAGAAACACAGCTGCAATTACTAATATTTTGTCAATATTATTTATACACCAAGATGCATTTCTAACATAAGGCCTTTTTCATGTAACTATGTCATTATTACTACTATGAAAACAGTACCATCTAATACCCATTTCACATTTAAATGTCCCCAATTGTTTCAAAGATTTCTTTGCATTGCTAGTTTGAGTCAGGATTCAAATAAGAGCCATACATTGCGTATGGTTGTGTCTCTTAAATTCTTTTAATCTAGAATGGTCCCCCCTCTTCCCCAACCCCCACACCATTTGTTGAAGAAAGCCAATCATTTGTCCTATAGAATGTCTCACATTCTAGATTTGTCTGACTGCTTCTTGTGTGTCTTTTAGCGTTCCTTTTCCCATATAATATTAATTCTTGTTCATATTTTCTTATTTTTCTAAAGTATGTGCTAGTAGAAATTAAAAACAAAAATACTCTGGTGACACTGAAGGAATTTAATGCAAGGGGGCGGGGGGAATTGATCACAGTTAGGAGATAGGTAAACCAGTCTGCTGTTGAGGAAAGATCTGAGCTTCCGTAACAATTTGAGAACTACTGGCATATAAATTGGGGAGGGGAGTGGGTGAGATCATCCATGGAAAACTGGGTCTGAGATGGAACCCTGGAGAAGCCCAGCATCAAAGATGTGGGCAGGGGAAGAAGATACTGCAAATGAGACCAAGAAATAGAGAGTTAAAGAAGGAAACCTAAGAGTAGAGTCACAGGAGCTGAGGACTGTTTCAAGAATGAGGGATTGCTCAGTGGATGATGCATTTATAAAACATATGCAAAGGAAAATTTATAAAGTGGGCCAATTTTATATTCAGAATTCATTAAAATTAACCTGTATATTTATCCCCAAGGAAGTAACTATGTAGTACATTCTGGAAGACCTGGAGTTTGTACTTACTTCGGAGAGCAACAAACAAAAGATCATTGGCAATAATAAAAATGAATCACAACTGGGGTGCCTGGGTGGCTCAGTCAGTTGAGTGACCGACTCTTGATTTCGGCTCAGGTCATGGGATGGAGCCCCGCCTCTGGCTTCGTTCTCAGCAGGGAGTCTGCTTGAGATTCACTCTCTTTCCCTCTTCCCCTCCCCTGCTCCCTCTCAAATAATAAACAAATCTTTAAAAAAAAAATGAATCGTAACTTTTTTTTTTTTTAGATTTATCACGCAGAGAGAGAGAGCGCGAGCGAGAGTGCACACAAGCAGGGGGAGGGGCAGAGGGAGAAGCAGGCTCCCTGCTGAGCAAGGAGCCGGATGTGGGGCTCGATTCCAGGACCCTGGGATCATGACCTGAGCTGAAGGCAGACACTTAACCGACTGAGCCACCCAGGCATCCCAGAAAAATGAAACATAACTCTTAACAGTGAAACTGAGTTCCAAAATCTAAGAAATTCCACTTTCCTGTGAAATCTTTCTAGATTGATTTTAAAAATTCCACCTATTTTTTTAACTTATTTTTATCTATTTTTAAGATATTTTATTTATTTTTCAGAGAGAGAGAGAGCACAGGAGCAGGGGGGAGGGGCAGAAGGAGAGGGAGAAACAGACTCCTGCTGAACAGTCACGCAGGGCTCAATCCCGGGGCCCTGGGATCATGACCT
The DNA here is from genome assembly GCF_009762305.2 of Zalophus californianus. Classification (NCBI taxonomy): domain Eukaryota; kingdom Metazoa; phylum Chordata; class Mammalia; order Carnivora; family Otariidae; genus Zalophus; species Zalophus californianus. Next base: position 33,739,242 of record NC_045609.1, on the reverse strand, counting down.
GAGCCGAAGGCAGATGCTTAACTGAGTCACCCAGGCACCCGTTTTTGTTTTTGTGAGCATCTACTATGTGCTCATTACCCTCCTGCTGGTAAGCAAGATAGAATAGTACATGTGACATGAGCTCTATTCTTTCCATTTACCATATTCACCATACTCACCAATCCTCTGTCACTCTGGTTGTCTGGTCATAGGATTCACTGATGAGTTGTGACATAGATGTCCTCTGGTTTGACTAGACCAACGGTTCCCATCAAAATCACCAGAGAGACTTATTAAATACAGATTCTTGGCCCCATGCCTAGTTTCTGATTCAGTAGGGATCAGAGAACTTGCATTTTTAACCAAGAGATACCAGGTTGCCGCTCCAGCAGTCATGCCACGAGAGAACCCTTTTACTTTTGTCAGCTCTAAAGGTCTATTATCCCTTAGCAAAACCGCATTATCTACACTCATAAATGGGTTTAATTCTCCATTATCTCCACTGAAAATTCACTAAAGCCTAACAATGTTGTTGAATATGTAGATGTTATTTGTTGAAATCAAAAAGTAGCTTAACATTTTCAATCTTATCTTCTTAGACTTTACTTCCGTCTCAGGGATGTCTGTATTGGGTTGCTATAGCTGCCAGGAGGCTCTCAGTACATCTCACACTGCACTAAATACAAGCATTTAACATATGTTTTTTGATATGCCTTCAATGGAGTAGGTAGCATGTGATATTCTGTTTGGTGATCATTATTTGATTTGATCAAATTTGATACAAACTCTTAAAAAAATGAATACTGAATTTTGTTCATTCTTGAACGGTGTTCTGCAGTCCAGGAGACCACACTGGGCAATCTGGTGGTCTGATAAAATGGAAATTTTCCTGTTAATCAAGTTATAAGGATATTAGTCTCAGTACTGCCATTGGCTTTATTCTGGCTGTAGAAGTCACTTAACCTCTGGTGGCTCTGGAAAATTAGGAAAATATTGACTATCTTAGATTCAGGAAGCATTAATGAAATGCCTATTTTTAAAAATTTATTTAATTATTTATTTATTTGGCAGAGAGAGGGAGCACAAGCAGGGAGGGCGGCAGGCAGAGGGAGAAGCAGGCTCCCCGCTGAGCAGGGAGCAATGGGCTGCTGCTCCCCCTGCTTGTGCTCTCTCTGCCAAATAAATAAATAAAATCTTTTTTAAAAAAAATGCCTGTTTTAAAAATACAGGCTCTAGGAACCAAATTTAATTTCAAAATGGTATTTTTATAAGAATTTTAGAAGTAAACAGTTTTCCACTAGAATCACAGAAAAATAAGTTTTGTTGTGTGGTTGTTGTTGTTTTTGGTTTTGCTTTAAAGAATCAGATGCTGTAGTTCAAAAACTGAATAAGTATTTATTGTTCCAGAAGGTACATTGCTTTTTATACATATTTCATAAATGATACAGGATTTTACACATGTTCAATATTTTGCTATTTGTTTAAAGGACTTTCTTCCACATTTCCCTCCCTTGCCTCCCACACACCCTGAAAGAATTTGCTCATTGCACTGTGCTGTTTCTTCTTCAAAACCCTGCACACAAACAGGACAGATGATTTAAAAATAATTCACATAACTTAAGAAAAATAAATGAGGGAAGGGGTTGAACAACTGGGGGGCCTGGAAGGAAGGGGAGACATGCATCCTTTCGTTCCGTCATGCCAGTGGAAGGGGTGGTGGCAGGAGCAGAGCAGCGGCGGTCCTGACTGGCCTTCAACCTCTGCAAGGCACCTGGAGTCTGGGTTTGTCATCGCAAGTGTTTCTTTTCATACACAATGATCCCCAAAGAGGAAGAAAATGAGAAATAACCTCCTTGCCACAAGGAGGAGGGGTGAATCATGTGAAAGAAAAAGCCAATCGGCTGTGTGGCAAGTCTCATCATCCTTTCCATCCTGCCCCCACAGTAGTTAAAAACAGGATATTAGACACGGATTCCTTTGACTCCTCAAGTGCAGATGTCATCTGGAAATATGGTAGAAAATATTTTGATAGAGTAGAAGATTAATTCTTCCTTCTCTCAATTTAAGATAAGAAAAAATAGGGTGAAGAGGGTAGGTTGAAGGAAGCCATAGAAATGTATTCCTGTATAAAGATAAATTGCACCCTTTGAGATCCACACACTTGATTTATGACTACTGAAGTGGCGGAGGTGGTGGGGCTCACAAACAGTGTGGAAGTGTGTGTCCTTCAAGATAAACAAAGTCTCCAGACAAGGCAGCGCCATCTGGGTGGGCTGGAATGCTGTCACACAAGCAGATTAACAGCAATGAAATTATTCTGGTTTGAAATGGCTAGAGAGCCATGATTTTTAGCCAATTTGTAAACCTTACATCTTCCTGATTTGGTAATACAGCTGAACACCCCCCTCCCCCTCTGATTTGAGTTATGGAGGGAGAGGGGAATATCAACAGGATAGTTAAATAAAGGAGGGAAATTCTGCCTCCTCTTAAAGATTAATTAGTAAAAAACAAAACAAAACAAAACAACCTCATGCAGCGTTGCCAATGATTCCTAGATACTGATCCAGAGCACTGGAATATACAGACATTGAAGAAGGTATTACGGGATAATCCAAAGTGTCAATTACCAAACAGTCGTAAGTTGGTTCCAACTCTCATATGGATAAAATTAGTGTAACCAACAGGGGTGGGTAGTCAGAAAAGGGGCATAAAGAGGAGAGATTCCTGGTCACTTTGCAGAGACTGGGTCCAATTTAAAATAAATGCTAATGGCATGGGCTCAGACTCTGTTTGCCACCCCCATATCTTGAGGATTTGCTTTTCCGGTAGATTTATTTACTCCTATGTCAAAAATAAGAAAAATTAAATTAAAAAAAAATTAGAGCTGAGTGGGGTGCTGGTGTGTTACTGTTTTGCTGACCCTGCAAGAAGATGCAAGAAAGGAACACCCCCAGCATCCTTGTCTCTTTATGAATCTCTCAACTACATAATGCATCATTTTCATCCAGAAACTAAGATGCTTGATTAAGACAATATTCACTAAGCCCTTTGAGCTTATATTCCACAAAGCCTGATCCTTAGATTTTAATATTCCCTTCTTCCCTAAGATCCTTTTTGTTTTTGTTTTTTAAAGGTAAAAACCCTCTACCCTGACTTGGCTCCCAGCTTCCACCTGCAATGCTTTAATTAAAAAGGCAAGAGTTATAAACAGGTGTTCTTTCTGCCAGGATTCAGAGGCTCTTTGCAGATCAATCTTTTTCACCAATTTGTCGAAGGGGCAGATGTACTTGTAATGGGTCTCTCAGTCTCTTAAGGTCCATTTCTGCCTAAAATAGAAACAAAAGGTGAGAAAAATTGGCTAGTGAAGCTTTCAATGATATTACTGTCTCCTGAGAAAAGGAAATTGTCTTTTCTGCATCACTATGAATCACAGAAATCATCTCAATTACTCTCAAAATAAGAGTGCCTCAGAAGCAAAGGGCTTTAAAGGCACAGGACAACAAAGGGAGACCAGAATGGAAGTCTGTCCTGGCAGCTTCAGCTGTCAACAGAGCCTCCAGAAAAGGCTGTGCTGTCAACAAGGCAGGACTCAGAGGCTCAAGAATGTGGGGAGCATGTGATGCACCCTGATGGCGGTTCTTAAACCTTTAGTTATTCCTCCAGTAGTTGTTTAAGTTTTTCGCTTAGTGATATTAAAAACAGGGATGTGCTGTCAACTGCAGCACTTTCAAAACTCAACATGGACTGGGACCTCACCCCTGTGGAGCTGGATTATTAGGCTTAGGGTGGAGCTGAAGCATCTGTATTTTTAACAGAGCCAGGGATGATTTGATGCATTCCCTCCAGTTGAGAACCACCACACAGAGCAACAAGAAGACACGAGTCAACTTAGGCCAAGGCAGGAAGACAGACTAAGCCTATTCAAAGTACAACCCCATCACCAATAAGGGACAGAGAAGAGCAACCAAACATTAAAGAGGATAGAAGAGCTTCTAGAGATTTTTAAAAAATCTCTAAAGTCATATAAGTCTACAGAGAAGAGGAATAAAGATTTATTCAGCAAAATCAAAGATATCAGAAGGAGGCACACACAGAAATTTGAAAGAGGTAACTATTCTGAAAAATAAAATATATCAATCTTTTTAAAAACAGCATCTTCTAGTTCAATAAACTCTGACTTGTTCCTGGCAAACATTTGCGGTGGTCTCTCTTACCTGGATTTTATTTTTGCCCCATTGGTACCACACATTTTAGGTGGGAAATCTTTGGAAATTGTTGTAAAAAGATTTTAAAAAGAGAGAAAAGTAAAAATAGACAACTTTAAAGAAACAAAAAGAAAAAAGTAAAAATAACTCTACAAATTTCAATATGCTACTGTTAACAGGATAGACAGGACCCATCATCTTTTCCCCTGCTTGCGTTCTACAACTTTCCAGAGAGGTGTCCATGCTAAAATAGACATTCTTATTATCTGAGGAATAATTAATGCAGGAAGAAGAGGGTGTGATCATTCTTTCAGAGTTTACCCACTGAAGCACTATAGTTATGGATAATAGTAATACATTATTAGTAATAGTAATATAGTAACATATTACTATAGTAATAGTAATATATTATTATTATTATTATACCAATACCATACAAAATGGGGCTGGAATTTATTTTTATTTTTGGAAAACTTACCTGAGCAATTGCATCCTTGAGTTGATTATATTTCTCTAGGTCAAAACGAGACTTTTTGGCTCCTTTATGGAAAAATAATAAGTATTGTCTGTCTCTGGCTTCTGGATAAACATATTCCTACAAATTAAAGGAGAAATTAAATTATTAGTCCCTAGAAGACTATCTTTACAAAATGAGCACTAACTGCTGATTAGGTTCAATACACGTACACACATATAAAGATACATAGTGATAAATGTGCTGCATTAAATATTTCTTAAACATTTTTTTTTGTGAAACACACATGTAAGAGTACACAAAACAAAAATGTACAGTACAATGAATCATCACATGATGAATAAGTTAATCATCACCAGATAAAGAAAATCTAACGTTGCCAACAACCTGGAAGGCATCCTCCTGCCTCTTCTCTATTAGTAACCTTTCCTTACTCCCAAAACTCATCACTATCTTGCTTTTTATGGTCATTATTTTCTTACTTTCTTTACAACTTTCTTACTTAAGCGTGAATCCCCTTGAACTCTAATTTTAGCTTAATTTTACCTGTTTTTTTAATTTTATAAAAATGGAGTCAGACAGTAAGTATCGTGTATGGCTACTTCCGCTCAATATGTTTGTGATAGTCATGCTTTTGTAGTCCATTCATTTCCATTGCTATGTTATATTCTACTGTATGACTACATCAAAATTTATCCATTTTACTATTGATAGACTTTGGGCTGTTTCCAGGCTTTGCTATTATAAATAATGCTGCCAAGAACATTTTTGGGCTTATCTCTTCTGTTGGATATATACCTGTGAATGGAGATCCTAGATCATAAGGTATGCCTGTGTTCAAATTAGGAAGTGATATGAAACAGGTTTCCAAAATGGTGGTACCAATTTACTCCCATCAGCAGGATATGAGAGTTGCCATTTTTCCATATCCTTGCCAATACTTGGTATTGCCAGTTTAAAAAAAAAAATGTTAGCCATTCTGGTGTGTGTGCAGAAGTACTACCTCATTTTTCAAAAACAGCTGTACTGAGATATAAATCACATACCATACAATTCACCTATTTAAAGTATAATGTTCAATGGTTTTTAGGGTATTCATGAAGTTGCACAACCATCACTACAATCAATTTCAGACCATTTTCATCATCCCCAAAAGAAATCCTGTACTCTAACAGTCACTTCCCATATCCCTCAACATCTCCAATTCCAGGCAACTATTAATCTACTTTATGACTCTAGGGATTTGCCTATTCTGGACATTTCATATAAATGGAATCATATAGCAAGTAGCCTTTTGTGGCTGCCTTCTTTCAAGGTTCATCCATTTGTAGCATGTATTGGTACTTCATTTCTTTTTGTTGCCAAGTAATATTCCACTGAATGGATATGCTACATTTTATTTATCCATTAATAAACTGATAGACATTTGGGCTGTTTCCACATTTATGGCTATTATAAATAATGCTGCTATGAATATTCCTGTACAAGTTTTGTGTGAACATGTTTTCATTTCTCTTGGAGATCTATAGCATTTTCCTGATCACTCATGAGGCTGAGGCCTTTTCGTTTCATATATTATTAGCCATCTGAATTTCCTTTTTTAGATGTGCTTATTCAAATCTCCTGCCATCTTTTTCTATTGGGTTGTCTGGGTTTTTTTCTTACTGATTTACAGGCTTTGTTAATATATTCTGGTTATGGATCCTTTGTTGGGTATATGTACTACAAATATCTCCTCCCAGCCTGCATGCCCTTTTAATGGTGTTCTTTAATAAACAGAAATTCTTAATTTTATTAAAAGATTTTATTTATTTATTTGAGAGAGAGAATGAGCAGTGGGAAGGGGCAGAGGGACAGAAAGAGAAAAGCAGACTCCCTGCTGAGCAGAGAGCTCAATGCTGCAGGCTCAATCCCAGGACCCAGAGATCATGACAGAGCCAAAGGCAGACACTTAACTGACTGAGCCACCCAGGCGTCCCCAGAAGTTCTTAATTTTAGTATACTCAAATTTATCATTCTTACTCTTCATGCTTAGCACTTTTCAATCTGGGTAAGAAATCATTCCCTATTCTACAGTAACTGACATATTTTCCTATATTATCTTCCAGAAGCTTTATTTTACTTATTATTTTTTAAATAAATACTTTATTTATTTATCAGAGAGAAAGAGAGAGAGAGCACAAGCAGGGGGAGCAGCAGAGAGAGAGGGAGAAGCAGGCTTCCCGCAGAGCAGGGAACCCGATGTGGGACTCAATCCTGGGACCCTGGGATCATGACCTGAGCTGAAGGCAGACGCTTAACCGACTCAGCCACCCAGGTGTCCCTATTTTATTTTTTAAAAATATTTTATTTTTAAGTTATCTCCACACCCAAGATGGGGCTTGAACTTACAACCCTGAGATCAAGAGTTGTATGCTCTACTGACTGAGCAAGCCAGGTGACCCTCTTCCAGAAGCTTTATTGTGTAACCTTTCATATTTAGATCTATAATCCATCTGGAATTAATTTTTGTTAATTAAGGATGTGTAAGGATGGGGTCGTTTCATTTTTTTTATATGGATATTCAACTGTCCTAGCACCATTTGTAGAAAAAGACTCTCCTTTATTTGCAGTGCTATCTTTTTAAAATCAAAAGTTCATTTATACCAGGTCTGTTTCTACATTCTCTCATCTATTCTATTAGACTATCTGTCTTTGTGCCATTGTCTCAATTATTGTAGTATCATAAATAAAGCTATAGTCTTCCATATCCTGTACAGCAAATCCTCTTACCTAGTTTTTCTTCAAGGGTTTATTGGCTTTTCTTAATCTTTTACATTTTCATTGAAATTCTAGAAGCAGCTTATTCAAATCTCTCCCCCCTCCCATCCCCCAAATTGTTGGAATTTTGACTGGGATTGCACTGAATCAAACAGGTCAATTTGTATACAACTGACATGTTTTAGTATTTATTTTTCTAGTCCATGAACACACTTAAAACATAAAAAACATTTTATGTTTTTCTGCAGAGGTCCTGCACATCTTTTGCACAACTTACTTCTAGATATATTTAAAAGTCATTTTAAGTTGCACCTTTTAAAGTCTCATTTATAATTTTTTGTTGTTGGCAATTGATTTATGTATATTGACCTTGTATCCAGTAACCCTACGAAACTCACTTATGGATTCTAACCAAATATATATACATGTTTTTGTATTTTTTTATGTACAAAAATCTTTGAATAACATCAGTTTTCTTTCATTCCAATCTTTACATTTTTTTCTTGCCTTCTCCTCCAGGGATAATTTATGTTTGCTTCTGCCTGGCATCTATGAGCACTAGCAGTGTGGGATTACCACTATTTTAGGAATACCTTAGTCTAATTTATGGAATTGAGATGAATGAAGTTGGGCTATAGTTCGGAGAGAACCTACAACAGGTTCATCCTTATTCTACAATGGTAGCCATTAGAGGTTCCAAACCAACACAGTTTCTATGGTTTTGGTCCTAGATCATCAAGTATGGCTCAGCTTCTTAGTCTTTCCATCTTACCCTGCTTAGTCAGCATAAATCCCCAGAGGAATAAGCATACCTGACACCAGGTTCACCTTCCTGGAATTCCTCTTCTTCAGGTCCTTGCATGGTAATTTTTGCTATCTTATAAGTTCTCTAGTGTTTATAGGCAAATGTATTTAATGTTTTATCTAACTATTCTAACTTTTCCTAGTGGAAGGATTGGTCTGATGCCTAGTATGTCCTATAAGAAGCAGAAGTGGATACTGAATTACTGATGATGACAATAATGGATTAATAGTAGCTAACAGGAAATAAAAATTGAAAAAAAAAAACAAACCTGAATGTCTCATCTCCTAATACATTACAGTCTAGTAGAGGGGTGAAGACATTATATGTGACTAATTATAATACAAGATAGCATAGGATGAGTGAAATCAGAGGCACAATGTGCTGCAGGAATTCAGAAGGAGAGTTCAAAGTTGGCTGTAGGGAACTGGCCAAAGGTTCGTGAAAGATAAGCATTTAAGAAACCTTGAAATATAACAGGTAGAGATCAACAGGGAGAACTCTCCCAGTTGATAGAATGATGGGAAGTTAGGAATGAAGTGGTAGAAAACTCAGGGCATTTGGGGGAATAAAGAATACAATTTGATTTGTTTAGAACACATAGTAAGTATACTGTAGGGAACTGACAGACCTGTGGAGAAGACAGAGAGCAACCAGTTATGAATATCAGGCTAAGGAGTTTGGACTTCAATCAATAGATAAAAAGAACCTATTAAAGGGGTGTGTATACAAGGGACAGGAACAGGGACGAGAGGAGAGAGAGAAGGAAAGAAACAAAGACAGACAGACAGCAAAGCCATGTCCAGAGCTGTGATTAGACATGACTCATCTGGTTGTTTGTTTCTGTTCACTCAAGAGTATTGAGCATGAGCCAGACATGGGACTAGGTGCTCTATACTCTGGGCAAACAATGGCAGGACATGAACAGTTTATTGTCTCTCTTCTCTCCTAGACAAGTTTGGGAGGCCCAGAAAGGTTAAATACCATTCTTGGGCTTTCATTTTCTCACACATAAATAGGCCTGTGACCAGTGGTCTAACAACAACAGAAACAAAATGCCTATGTCAATCGCAGCCATATAAAAATATAAGAGAAGCAATTCTCAGCTTTCTTTTGATACCTAAGAAAATAGAAAAAGGTTCTCATGTCTCACTTACTGCAAATGTTTTTTATCAAGGGAAGTTGGATCCGTGTTGATATCATACAGATAATAAGTGATAATAAATCCTTCATACTTTTTAAAGTGACACAGGGATTTTCAAGCTACTTTAAGAATAATACTGGCAACAAAAATTAGTTCCAGATACTGATATTTAATAAATTAGTCTTGGCTGCTAGAGAATAGGCCAGGCATATAAAGTGATTAGATATCTAATTTTCATCTCTCTTCCATGAAGCAAAAACAATAACAAAGAAGCCTACCTATACTCTTAACGTACTTAGAAATAGCCCAGAGTTGAGTTTAACTATCTGATTAGTTATCACCAACTTTCCATTCCAAGAATTCAGTAAAAACAAAAAGCTTGAGACTACCCTATCCAACTGTTAAATTAATTACATAGCACATAAAAAGCCAAGGCAACTGGCCTGAACAAGCTATCCTGAAGCACATCATTCTTCTCCCTTTGCCCTCTTATTCTGTAACTTAATGTAAAATTTTTTTTTTCTGAATTTAATGGTTTATATGGCTCACTTTATAGTCTGTGAGTTCATGAGGTCAGGAGCCATGATATATACCTCCCTACCTTTAACACCTATAATAGGGCTTAATACACAATTAGCATGCATGTGCACGTGTGCATACGTGTGTGTGTGTGTGTGTGTGTGTGTGTGTGTGTGTGTGTAGGATAAATTGGTACTTAAAGGGAACTGGGCTTAGAAAGAATACAAGAGAAAACAGAACTACTTTGACAACCAAAACTTCATTAGCATCTCATTAAAAGTTTCTAGAAGAGAATTCTTACCTGGCGTGTCATTACAAAATATGCATACATTGCCATGGCGCTTCCGTAAGTGATAAAATAAGTGACTGGCTCCATGATGTCCCAGGAATATTCCCACCAGGTAAGCCGGGCCAAAATGCCAAACTGTGTGGCCATGTAGGCAAGTCCACCCCATAGCACCAAAGTGGTCCTCTTCTCAGCTTTTCTGCTAATCTCAATTCGTACCTACAGGGTACACATAATCAATCAACAATACGGCATTTTGACACAGAACCAGTTTTAAATTTAAACTGTTTTACGTTCATGGAAGAAATAGGGCTCATAATCAAGACATGTTAGTCTCCATTCTAGTAAACATAGCTTATCTTCCTAAATAGTATCTGTAGTTTTCACTGAATATTTCATAGGAGTAACACTTTTCTTAGGACACTTGTGTTTTATGTTTCACCCTAGAAGTAGATGAAAATATGGTGAAACTACAGGAGTAAGTTAGTGTCAACAACTCTTCATCCAACTACACAATTATCTTTTCTGAGGGAGGGATATGAAAACATGCCAGTGTTCTCTTAACTGTAGTATATAAGATGTAATCTATCATCATTGTTTACTCAAGGGGTCTGATAGAGGGCAGAAAGTACAGTGAGTCAGAGCATGGACTCTGGATTCAGAACAGCTGTGTTCAGGCCCTGATCCGTGTATCATCATCAGTGTCACTACAGAGTTGTTCTGAGGCCTAAATAATGGAATACAGGTAAAATACTTGCACAATTCCCAGCACATAGTAAGTATTCAATAAAAGATGATAATTATTTTGTTATAGCTGGTACATTAAAAAAATGCTTTTTTACCTCTTGAAAATACTAAATTTAAATCTCATTCTCCTTCACAACAGTTCAAGTTTATCACATTTCTAATGGTCTTAAATTTAATGAGAACAACCTTGAGATACAAGTTCATTATTTTTAAGGAAATGAGAAAAAGCACAATATGAAGAGTATTTGTTCCCTTTCTTAACCTCTGATAGTCTAACTTCTTACAATGAAAATATTTGCTTATCATTAAAAAATAAGAATGACACGTTTACTTTAAAACATCTGGAAAAATGTAAAGAAGAAATTCAATCATCATCCTACCACTCCATTAGCATTTTGGAATATATTTCTTCGGACATTTTTCCTGTGGTTTACATATACATATATATAAATATGCATAGCTATATGCACAACACATTTAAAAATTAGATCATAATATACACATATGCACACTATTTTATAATTTACTTTTGCATAAAATAATATTCTTCTATTGCATATTAGGTCTATATAATCATTTTTAACAGCTGCATAATATTCCATATAATATTGATTCTTAACTTGGCCAAAATCATTATCCACTACACACATAACTTTTGTCAATCAGTAATTATTTCAATTTTTGTTGCAAAGGTGGTAAATCTGTAAGGGCAGACATTTAGAGCTCAAAGTTCTATGCCCATTATGAAGACTCAAAACTATTCCTTTTTAAGTTTTTTCTTAGCTTTAATTGGACTTTTTTTATGGTTCAGACCCCAAAACTAAAGGACTAGTTTGACTGACACAACTCAATTACCAAAAAAGATGGAGGGGAGGGAAGCAAACAGATATGCTCTAGAAAATTACTGTTGAAGAGGAAAGTCTGAAATTTGAATTGGCACCTTTTCCAGGGGAGCCAGTTGCTCTTTGAGATCCTCTAATCTTTCAATAAGCTCCCTTTCCTTGTTTAACTGGTGCTGCTCGATGCACAGCGTGGTGTACAGCTGCTGGACAAGTGTCTTTACATCATTCAGGGTTGCTGCATTTTCGTGGCTTAAGAGGTCTGAAAAAAAGGGGTTACATTTTTTTAAATGTTTGCCTCAGACAGAGCATTACTATTTCCAGGGCTATTAGACAACAATAAAAACAAGACAAATTCATTTGCTGCAGGGACCCCACCATCAGTGTTCAACTGAAGGAAAATGATAGTTCCTTTTCAAAAAAGAGGTATCTACAAATCCTAGAAAGTCAATTCATATTTAGGCAACTTGAAAATTTTGAAGCCAACATCTACTGTTACATTCTTGGAAGGCAAAATGATACAAATAAGGTTCCAAATAACAATAATCTTCATTAGATAAAAACAAAAAATTTTAGGCAATAGGTTAAAAACTAGTAGAGAGGTTTAGAATCAATCCGATTATCATGCTTATCAAAATGCTTATCTATAATTTATCTGTGGTCCTGCCATTTTAATTGGTGATTGTTTTCCTGTTTAACACAGAAAAAAATACACAGTATTTCAAATTTGCAAATACAAAGGTATAAATAAAAATACAAGTATCCTAAAACTCTTAAGCTCCCATATACCTTCCCCTTAGCATACCAACTTTTATTTATCCCTGTTGGGAAAAGACACAGACTATAGCTGTTTGGGCCTCAATATCATGTTTGAGAGGGCATTAAGAGAATGATTGAAAGGGTAAAAGATTAAATTCTTTGATTCAATATCTTCTTCTGTGAGTAGCATGTGTTTCCAGAAATCTAAAAATTACGTTTTGAAAATCTAGTAAAAAATCAGCTATGGGGCACCTGGGTGGCTCAGTCAGTTAAGTGTCTGCCTTCAGCTCAGGTCATGATCCCAGGGTCCTGGGATCGAGCCCCATGTCGGGCTCCCTGCTCAGTGGGGAGCTGGAGCCTGACTCTCCTTCTCCTCCCTGCTCATGCTCTATCTCTCTCTCTCAAATGAATAAATAAAATCTTAAAAAAAAAACATCAGCTGATCTCAGCTGTCAAAGAATAAAAACAAAAAACACAAAAAAGAAAATTTTTGTTTTAAAATCTTATTAGCCTTAAATGTGACATTTTGTTACGTACAGCATAAGGTCACTCATCTAAATCAAAATAAGCCATAGTCAGAATTAGCCATGTGTTTAAACTTTTTTCAAGGATGTCTTTTAGTACAGTTATCACAGAAATTCAAGCAATGAAAAATTCAAGTAAGGGCAGCCAATTGCATTAGAGAAGAGCTGATATAGTAAAATGGGATACAGCACCTAGCATAGTATCTTGCACACTTCAGCAAATGTGTGCTGAGTTAACGGGAAGAGACAAAAGTAAGAACACTTTGAGTTCTAAAAGTCATCTATGTCAACAGGGCCTTCTTTGCACTGAAGGCGTAGCTCACGTTTGCATATGGCTTTACACTTTCCAAAATTACCAGAAGAGGAAGCTGCACTCTAGAAGGTGTAGCTTATCCGGAATGTCACAGTGAAGTGGTAGAGTCCATGTCTCCTGACCCCATGACAGGAACTGAGTCATAAATGTTGCTACTAGATCAATAACAGTATTTCTCCTGAAAGCTTAATCCCCTTTCAAAAAGACAATTCCTTATCAATTATCTATGGCTAACAAACTCTCTACACATATATTATTCATATCATGTTATCCTCACAATATCAGCATGAGTAAACTTGGCAGCCAAAATTTGTAAGTGAGGAACTTGAATCCTAGAGATAAGATTAACAAATGTTCTTGTACTAGGTACTGATCTAGTCACTACAGAGGGAAAAAAAAATTAAATATGAGGTGGTTGCTCTCTTTAAGGATGTCTCGTAGTAATATTCACAAAGTTGCATAGCTAGTAGCTAGTAATGGACTAGTAATGGACAAAGATTATCTGGTAATCCAATGGCTTTCCTATTGTATGTTTCCTTTTTCCATTTTAACTTTTTTTTTTTAAAGATTTATTTATTTGAGGGGGAGGGACAGAGAGAGAGAGAAAATCTCAAGCAGACTCCACACTGAGCATGGAGCACAGTGGGGGGCTTGATCCCACAACCCCAAGATCACAACCTGAGCTGAAACCAAGAGTCAGATGCTTAACTGACTTGAGCCACCCAGGTGCCCCCACTTTAACTTTCAAAACTGTAATTACTGTATTTGCTTAGAAGTCCAAGGAAGGAAGGGAAGGAAGGAAGGAGGGAGGTACGGGAGGAAGAAAAGAGGAAAGGAAGCAAGTAAGCAAAACTAAACAGAATCTCTTCTCTTCTTTTTCCTAATGAAGCATGGACATGTTAATGACCAAGCATGTACAGATAATCATAACCTGAAAATCTATAAAATTGGAAATCAGGCTTGGAATTTGTTTTACAAAAAAAGTAAGTCTCTATTAGAATATTGTTCATTGAAAACTTGTTAGTTTAAAAAATTAGTATTTGTATTACAGGTTCTGCTGTGTAGAACATTTATTTTTTATATCAATCTTTTCTTTTATGGCTTCTGGGTTTTATGTTATAGTTAGAAAGATCTTTCTCAATCCAAGGTTATAAAAATATTTCTCTTTAGATTGTCTTTCAGTACTTTTAATATTTTTCTTCTTCAAAATTTAAATTTTTGATCCACATACCCTTTGACACAGTCTTCCACTTCCAGGTATTTTTCTTACATATATACTCATAGACTTCCTAAGTGACCCATATTCAAGATTATTCAACATTACAGTATATACTATAGCAAAAGATGAAAACTACATAAAGGTCCATCAATAAGTTTCTAGATCCTTTCTCTCTTTTGTGTGTTGCTGATTTTCTTTAGTGATATATTTGGATTTCTTTCTCTTTATTCTTTGCATGTTTATTAGTGGTTTTTGATATATGGTTACTATTAGGCTTGTATATAACCTTTTCTGCATACAGCAGTCTATTAATATTAAGTTGGTGGTCGTTTAACTTTGAACCCATTCTTTTCTCCTCCCCTCCTGATGTTTTAAGTATATGTTATTACATTTTATATCCTTTTTTTTTGGTGAGTTGCTGGACTTTTTTATGAAAATACTTTTTTACTGCTTTTGTGTTTTCTGCCTTTTATTCTGTCACTTTTGGTCTCCCAGTTCCACTCAATGAATCCCCGTTAGTATTTCTTGTAGGGCTGGTTTGGTGGTCATGAATTCATTTAACTTGTTTGTCTGGAAACTCTTTACCTCTCCTTCTATTCTGAATGATAGCCTTGCTGGATAGAGTATGGTTGGCTGAAGATTTTTCCAATTCAGCACTTGGAATATATCATGCCTATCCCTTCTGGCTTGCGAAGTTTCTGTTGAAAAATCTCCTGCTAGCCTTACGGGTTTTCCCTTGTAAGTTACTGACTTCTTTTGCCATTTTAAGAATTTTTTATCATTAAGTTTTGCAAATTTAATTACAATATGTCTTGGTGTGGATCTGCTTTTGTTGATTTTTATGGGAGTTTTATGGTGCCTCCTGGATCTGGATATCTGTTTCCTTCCCCAGACTAGGGAAATTTTCAGCTATTATTTCTTCAAATACATTTTCTGTCCCCCCTTTCTCTCCTTCTTCCAGGGGCTTCTATAATACTTATGTATTATTATGTTTGATGGAGTTATTGAGTTCCCTAAATCTATTCTCTTTTGTTCAGCTTCATTGCTTTCATTACTGTCTTCTAGGTAATTAATTTGTTCCTCTGCTTCTTCCAGCCTGCTGTTCATTGCATCAAGCGTGTTTCTAATCTGGTATATTGCACTCTTCATGTCTGATTCCTTTTTAAAGATTTATTTATTTATTTGAGAGAGAGAGAGTGTGAGGGGGAGAAAGAGCATGGGGGGGGTAGAGGGAGAAGTAGAAGCAGACTCCCCGCTGAGCAGGGAGCCCGATGCAGGGCTCGATCCCAGGATCCTGGGATCATGACCTGGGCCGAAGGCAGATGCTTAACCTACTGAGCCACACAGGTGCCCCTGGTCTGATTCCTTTTTAAATCTTTTATCTCGGTAGTAAAGTTCTCAATGATGTCTTCCATTCTTTTCTCAAGCCCAGTGAGTATCCTTATGATCACTGCTTTAAATACTCCATCAGGTGTGTTACTTATATGTTTTGCTTAGACCTCCAGCTGCAGCATTACCTTGTTCTTTCATTTGGTATAAATTCCTCTGTCTTCTCATTTTGTCTTAGTCTCTGCCTGCTTCTGTGTGTTACAAAAGCCAGTTACGTCTCCTGCTCCCTCTTCGATGTAGCCTCTTCTCTCCCATTTTTTTTTAAAGATTTTATTTATTTGAAAGAGAGAGTGAGAAAGAGAGAGAGGGCGAGTATAAGCAGGGGTAGGGGCAGAGAGAAAGGGAGAAGAAGACTCTCCTACTCAGCAGGGAGCCCATCGTGGGGCTTGATCCCAGGTCCCTGGGATTATGACCTGAGCCAAAGTCAGACACTTAAATGACTGAGCCACCCAGGTGCCCCACTCTTCTGTCTCTTGAGTTGTGGAGTTTGTTCTGTCAGTCTTTAGGCTGATTTCTGGGGTATTTAGGATGATCTGATAGTTATCTAGTTGTGTTCATGGGAGGAGGTGAGCCTAGGGTCCTCCTACTCTACCACCATCTTCCTCAGAATCCACTCTTACTGCTTCAGCTTCATCTACAATTGTACAAGGTCTCAGTCCTATAATAAATCTTTTATTCCACAATACTTATGTGGTTCTGCTTCCTCAGTTGAGCCCTGACTGATATAAATACTATGTAGGTATGTGTATATATATGCTATTAGTTGCATACAAAGGGCAAAAGTTATGCATTCATATTTACTTACAAATGCATCAATAATATTTGTCAGGAAACATAAGAAACTAAGAACAGTGCTTGCTGGTACAGAAGGAGCAAAGGGTAGATGTGGAACAAGGAAAAGAAAACTTTTTCCCATACATTCTTTGGCTTTGGGAGTTAAACCTTGTGAATGTACTATCTATTCTAAACAACAACAAAAAAATTTAATGTGCAATCACACACCTTCCAACAGCAATGAAAAAACCATGAAATGATAATTCAAAGATCAATCTCACAGATGTCCAATTACTAAAGCCCCAGTAAATTCAAGAGAATTGGCTTTATTTTGTTAGATTTTCTTGTCAGGAAGAATATGGCTCCAAGGTATTGTCATCGTGGAGGAAAACATCAACCTCAAACCATCGATCTGGAAAAATTTGCCCACACATTTGGAGATGAAATTATGAGAGAAGATAAATCTGCTAATGGCTTAACAGCAACACTTCTGGATGATCTGTGTATGCTTCACTAAAAATGCAATTAGATATTTATTAATGTTTCTGCACATGTCATCTGTACCAGGAAATTAAGGTACAGAAAGGCAAGGAGATATGTTAACATAATGGGGATTAAAAGTCTTTTCAGCTACTAGAATGGTTTGAGAAGGACTTTGGTTGAGTCTCTGATAAAGTATTTGTTACTGTTTGTATTTGGTTTGCCTGTTCAACCGTTTCTTTCAAGTCATTTACATCATTAAGAGAGAAGCAAGGTCTCTCCAATATCCTCTGGATGGATAAATGGGGAAAAGGGCTTAGTGGTGCCAATCAAAATGATTCTCCTTAGCACAACAACTCTGAACAACCAGTGACTTAGATTATATTCTCTTCCTCCCCAATACTAAGTGGAAGGTAGGTAGTTAATTACTACTTCAACATGGACTGAGATAAAAGACCTTTTGTACTCCCTTTCCATATTCCTCCCTCCAATCTAGATTTAGGTTAGGTTTAAAATAATCTAATTGCTAAAACAGTTACTCTTCTCATCCTGCAGGGGGCAGAGGGCAATCCAGCCATACACAGCTATGGTAATCAAAAGAATGCAATGATGCTTACAGCTCTAGCCTTAGTGCTATGACCTGCCCCTTGGTTTTTTTCCTGCCTCTCCCCCCCTTTCAATTTTGGGCTTAGGTACAAGGGTTGTCAACACTTAAGCATCCATAATACTTATGGACTGTCAATCCCACATAAACGTTAAATAAGCCTTTATTAGATCCTCTATCAATAAGCCCTTTATCCTCGGTGCCTGATGGAAGTGCATAAAGTTCAGGTTTACTGGTACACAACATACAGCATTTTTAGCTCTAAAGTGCTTCCATCAACAGGGAAATGAAAGGGACGCCTGGGTGGCTCAGTCGGTTAAGCGTCTGCCTTCGGCTCGGGTTGAAGGCAGACGCTTTTTTCTTTACTATTTTTCTTTAAGATCTTTTTAAAAATTTTTAACTCCAATATAGTTAACATACAGTATTATATTAGTTTCAGGTGTACAATATAGTGGTTCAACACTTCCATACAACACCTGGTGTTCATCATGACCTGTTTCACCGATCCCCCCCACATCCCGTTACCTCTGGTAGCTGTCAGTTTGTTCTCTTTAGTTAAGAGTCTGTTTCTTGATTTGTCTTTTTCCTTTGTTCATTTGTTTTTTCTTAAATTCCACATGAGTGAAATCATGATATCTGTCTTAGTCTCTGACTTATTTCACTTAGAATTATACTCTCTAGCTCCATCCATGTCATTGCAAAAGCAAGACTTCATCCTCTTTAATGGCTGAATAATATTCCATTGTATACATATAGACACCATATCTTCTTTACCCATTCATCTATCGGTGGACACTGGGGCTGCTTCCATAATATGGCTATTGTAAATAATGCTGCCATAAACACAGGGGTACATGTATCCCTCTGAATTAGTGTTTTTGTATTTTTGGGGTAAATACCCAGCAGTGCAATTACTGGATCATAGAGTACTTCTATTTTTAACTATTTAACTATCTTAACTATTTTTAACTGGCTGTACCAGTCTCCTTTTTCTCTACATCATCACCAACACTTGTTTCCTGTGTTTTTGATTTTTACTATGTTTTAAGACTTTGGGAAAAAGTGTTTATGGACTTAGAACAGTATTATTCGAGCTTCTGTGAGAAATGGTATCTAACGGCATAATCTCTCATTGTCTAATAACAGAGGTAAGAGAGCTGTGATGTATGAAAATATTTTAAATACTGGAAAGATACTTTAGGGGCGACTGGGTGGCTCAGTTGGTTGAGTGACAGACTCTTGGTTTCAACTAAGGTCATGATCTCATGGGTCTTGAGATAGAGCCTGTGTAGGGCTCTATGCTCAGCAGGGAGTCTGTTTGAAATTCTCTCCCTCTGTCCTTCCCCTGACTCATGCACTTGCTCTCTCTCTCTCTCATAAATAAATAAATCTTTTAAAAACAGATATTTAAAATTCTACACCAGTGCTATTGAGCTTACCAAATTTCACATTTCAATTTACAAATGAATTAGAGACTTTTGACCCTTGCAAACTTAATATTCTTTTTTTAAAAAATTTTATTTTTAGGTAATCTCTGCATCCAATGTGGGGCTCAAACTTATAACCCCAAGATCAAGAGGTGCATGCTCCACCAAATGAGCCAGCCACATGCTCCACAAACTTCATATTCTAACTGACATCTACGGAAGCTGAGTAGTATTCCACAGTTCTGAGATGTAGATAAAGCAAAGAGTTGTTAGAATGATGAGCCAATTACCAGAGAATCAAATATAGTATCTCGCCCTTTCAGTTTCTACCTTTACTTTCCCTTATTCAACTTGGGAATAACACTATTTAAAAACCTAAAACATTCATTTCTGCTTTAAAAACACAGTATTAGACAAGGTGGTTAGAATTAGTGATTGATTAAAAGCCTCTAATTTTGGACAGCATAATATATGTAAGCTTACTGTCCTGCTTATTATAATTTATGTAAGGATGTATTGGTGAACTTTTACAATTTTACTAATAGAAAATCTAAATAGAATGAACTCTCTAGGTAATTCACATACACACACAAAATACTCCTAAGTAGAATGCCCTCAAGGTCTACCCAGTTTGTCACAAATGGCAGGTTTCCTTCTTTTTCACAGCTGAATAATATTCCATTACATGTATGTACCACACATCTCCTTTATCCATTCATCTGCAAACAGACAATTAGGTTGATTTCATATCTTCACTACTGTGAATAATATGCTTCAGTGAATATGGGAGCGCAGGTATCTCTTTGAGATCCTGATTTCATTTCCATTGGTTATATATCCAAAAGTGGGATTACTGGATTCTATGGTATTATGGTATGGTCAGTCAAGGGATGCCAAACTCCCAATTGTAATATGAGTAAGTTCTGGGGATCTATCGTACAGTATGGTGACTACAGTTAACAATAGTGTTATATGGTTGAAATTTGCTGAGAGAATAGACCTTAAGTGTTGTCACCACACACACAAAGGTAATTATGTGAGGTGACAGAGGTGTTAATCCTATTGTGGTAATCATTTTGTAATATTAAAGTGTATTAAATCATCACACTGTATACCTTAAACTGCTATAAATGCTATATATCAATTATCTGTCAAGAAAGCTGGAAAAGAAAGAGCAAACTTAAAGAACAATAACAAAAAACTGAGTAAACTAAGGCCTGTACTTCTGTTATTTTAAAGAGAACTTCTAGTCCAAAAATCAGGGAATAAAGAAAAATATATTAGCATAGCTGGTATGTAGCTAACAATCCCTGGTCTATATGTATGTTCAGTTATTCCAATGTAATAAAGTCTGGTTCAGTAATGTCTTACTATTTAAAGGATACTTTTCCATTCTTGCTGTATTTACCATACTTTTTCTAAGCTAGTTCCATTTCAACTAGCTTGCATGTGGAAGAGAATCTGGCTTCTGAACAACCAAAATGCTACCGCCTTAACTCATTTATTTCACTCAACACAGAACGACCATCTGAGTCAATGGAGGACACAAAATCACCATGCCTTCCGTCTGAGCACTAACAACAAAGAGGAATAAGAAGAGTTCAGAGAACGGATTCGTCACTTCTGGTTGGCTCGGAGTCAGAGCAAGAAAGACTAGAAAGAACAGGACTGTTAAAACCTTCATGGAAGAGCCGGCCTTGACGATTTTGACACGAGGAATAGGTTAGGAAGAAAAAAAGGCACCTTAGAGAAAGGTGAGCAAACACTGAGATGGCAAAGAACGGCCTAGTTCAGAAAAGAGCAAAGGAATAGAGGACGGAGGAAAAGTAGACAACATGTAAGAGGGAAAGAGGAAAACTTTTAAAGTAGATGTGGACCAGATTTTGGAGGCCTTCAATCTTCAGGCTTTCACTGAGAACATTTTCTACCTTAGACACAATTCTCAAAAGCAGAATTGAAAAGAAGGGACGTCCTAGGAGGCTGGTAATAATGGACGGGGCATTAACAACAGCAGTAAGTGACAATAAGATCAAGGGCAGAGAGAAAAGTGACCAAAAAAGACCCAAATCAAAGGCTATTTTAGAGAGCTATCTAGCATCAGTACTGTGCAGAGCCATATTAGAGTCTGGGATAAAAAGAGAAATCAGTAATAGCGACTGCCTTCATTTAAATTTTTGATATTTTGTTCATCATGGGTTTTTTGCATTAACTTTAAAATAGTTCATTAAAATATTATTTTAATATGGACAGGGAAGTCCATAATATATTCTAAAAAGATTCCCCCTCCAATGTTATTAAAATAATGTGACTTTTAGCTTGTATGGAAGGAAGGAGTTTAATTCACGTAGAACATTCATTTATGTGAAAGAGTGACAATATCCAATACTGGTGTCTAGGCAGAATCTGAGTTTCAGTCAGCGTACTAGCCAAGTACTCAAGCATGAGGTAATCAATGAGCTGTTCAACTGAAAGAGTTTATCTGGACGTCAGACTTTCAGTTTCTTTGATTATTATCTGCTTCTCAAGGTTATCCAAAGAAAAGCAGAGTTCTTTCCAAAAGCCCTTCCACATTTCTCTGACCTTATCAAGATTACTTTTTACCTCTCTTTGGTGGTCGTACATGATATGTTAAGTCATTAATGACCAGCTTAAAGTCGTCAAGGAGTAGGAGGTCTATCCCTGTTGAGGCAGCAACTCGAACGCCATCTGTGAAAAATTTAAATGTAAAAATGTAAACTTGTCATATGTCCATAATTATTTGAGAATGATCAGGAAAAAGCAATCCTCAAAATCAATTTTAAAAATTATATCTTCTCTTTTCAATTCCAGTTCACTTCTGCCTCATCCCCAAGTTCTATGCTAAATAAAGCTTTTATAATAGTGAGGCTTTTTGCTTTGGTGATCATCTCAAGTCCATGAAGATTTAACAATATACTTTTCTAACAGAACTTTATGAACAAGTAAAATAATTACAAAGATCTATAGCTGTTAACTGGAAATCTAGGGTTGCTGGGAGAGCTGCATGAATGTCACGTATCTATCTGTGATGGAAGTTGAGTAAAAAGCACAATGCTTTCTAATGTTATGTACTTCTCAGTATAATTACTGGTTAGTTGCCAGTAATTTGGTAGGGACAGATGATAGGGTCTACTAATTATATTACTAGATAAGATGAAAATTAAGTATATTTAAACTACTTAATGCACAGAAATGTGGCAAATTGTTAACAACTGGTAAATCCAAGGGTAAATAGGTACTTCCTATATAGTCTTTTATGTTTTCTGTAGGTTTAAGATTTTTCAAAGAATGGAAAAAAATTGTAAGGTATTCAAATAAATAAATAGGACAGATGTCATGTCAAATGGGAATTTTCAGTGCCTTATTTCATATTCTTTTCCAATCATATATGTCTTTATTTTGTAAACTTTCAAGTGAAAGACAGAAGATCTAAAAAGAAGTCCTTAACACTTCATATCCCCAGAGATAAGGGCTCAACCACTAGAAAAATTTATTTTATGCCTAAAGTAATAATAAAAGGTTCAATAGCATAAAAGGTGATTGACTGCTCATCTCTGCCCATGGCATCATATGTGAGGTGCTTCTAAATGAGACTTTTTGTGTATATACAGTCCTAAAATTGAACAATTATACTTTGAGAACTGGGAGACAAATCACTGTCTCTCCTGACATTTGCTAAGCAAAAAAAAAAAAAGTGTTTTAAAGTTAAGAGTGTGGGATTCTTTTGCAGTGGGGTGTGTGTGTGTAGAAGTGGTCAGGGGTGAAATGAGGGTTGGGTGGGAATTAATAATGAATGTGACTGTACCTGGTGAATAGATTGCAACTCTGTCAATTCCCCGATCCTCTTCTTGCAGTTGTCGTAAAAACACACCAACCGAGTCTGAGATAGGTTTGAGTGTGAACTGGCAGCGTTCACGCCGGGATGGTAGCCTCACAGATATCACAGGTAACCCGTTTTGATACACCACTGTCACATCTGAATGAAAAAGACCCATAATCACATGATAATTAGATTAGATTCCATTATAAGTTAAAGCTACATTATTACTATTCTTATATAGGGTCTATTATTACCAATGTGGTTTAAAATATTTTTTTTTAAGATTTTATTTATTTATTTTGACAGAGAGAGAGAGAGACACAGCGAGAGAGGGAACACAAGCAGGGGGAGTGGGAGAGGGAGAAGCACCTTCCCACGGAGCAGGGAGCCCGACGTGGGGCTCGATCCCAGGACCCTGGGACCATGACCTGAGGTGAAGGCAGACTCTTAACGACTGAGCCACCCAAGCGCCCCTAAAATATTTTCAAAGGTTTAAGAATATGTCCTTTAGCTTTAGTTGAAGGTTATTCTGGGAACTGGCTTATGGAAGATCAATCATATGGATCACACAATTTTCACTTTTCAGGGGAAAAAAAAAACAACATGCAAAGGATTATCTTCTAAGTAGGTCAGAGAGAAACTTTCCCAGAAATCTGAGGTAAACATTTTGGTATTGGTGAATATAAACCCTAGTTCTACTGAGGAAGATTTTATTAAGTAGCCAGAGATTGCTGGGCCAGGCTCCATAACCTGTAGGAGGTGGCTCTTAGAGCCATGCCTTTCAAGAATCCCTGGGAAATAACATGTGAAAATACATTAAAAAGTGAGACCCTTACTCAAGGACAGTCAATTCTTATTTAAGGTATAATTATTATTTCCAACGTGCTTGGTAAGTAAGTATTCTCTTATACAATATGAATATATTATGATATAATCAAAACAATTATTTTTCTGTTCTCTTGAACATCATCCTGAGGTCAGCTAGAAGCCAAAGCTCAACTATTTGGGATTTTCTAACAAAAGTTATTAAAGGAAACATAATAAGCTATAAAACTCAAAAAAGATTTTCTACATTACAGCACAGAATTCCTATTTCCTTATCTTTTTCCTCAATAGTCTTGATCAACAAAGCCTTAGTCACTAAAACAAATGTCAGAATAAAATAACTCTTTTGAAATAATTTTTATATGAATTTTTTAAATAAATAAGTTTTGAACCAGAATTTTTTACCTGAGCAACCAAGCATTTATTTTTATTTTTTTATTTAAAGATTTTATTTATTTAATTTATTTATTTGACAGAGAGAGAACACAAGCAGGGCGAGTGGGAAAGGGAGAAGCAGGCTTCTCACCAAGCAGGGAGCCTAACCGGGGCTCGATCCCAGGACCCTGGATCATGACCTGAGCCGAAGGCAGACGTTTAACGACTGAGCCACCAGGTGCCTCACAACCAAGCATTTAAAGATGATAAGTTAGCACTAGCCTGTGAAGGAAAGTAGGCTTTAGAGGCAAATCTGGGATGGAATCCTGGCTTTTTAACTTTGGGCATAGTATGTAACTTCTCTGAGCCTCACTTTTTTGATATATAAAATAGATTTAATCCTTAACTGACAGAGTTGTCTTGAGGAATAAATAAACCATTTAAAACACTTAACACACGGGGCACCTGGGTGGCTCAGTCATGGTCCCAGCGTCCTGGGATTGAGTCTCATGTCAGGCTCCCTGCTCAGCAGGGAGTCTGTTTCTCCCTCTGCCCCTGCCCCCACTCATGCGCTCTCTCTCTGGATCACTCTCTCAAATAAATAAATAAAATGTTTAAAAAAAATAAAACACTTAACACACTGCTTGATAGATACATGATAATGTTTATTAGCTTTTTAAGAATCAGAAGATACATTCTATAATGTTTCTAAGTATTCATACCCCTCGAAATTGAAGAGTTGAGAGGAAACATACAGATTAACATTCTGGAGATTCCAAATGCATCACACTTTGCAGTGTTGTGATTATTTACATCTTATTTCCTTGCCTATTCTAGTAATTTATAAGGCCCACAATGTATATGATAGCCTCACATTACGTTCTTTTTTTTAAGATCTTATTTATTTATTTGAGACAGAGAGAGAGCATGAGTGGGGGGGGGGGTAGGGGAGGGGCAGAGGGATAGGGAGAAGCAAACTCCCCACTGAGTAGGGAGCCCAGCTCAGGGCTCGATCCCAGGACCCATGATCCCAGGGATCATGACCGGAGCCAAAGGCAGACATTTAAGTGACTGAGCCATCCACACTACATTCTTTCAGTAAATTTTAAAAGTAACCCTGATTGAGTCATAGTTTGTAAATAACATAAAATACTTTTATTTTAAATGGACATTTGATGAGTTTTGACACAATAATCAAGATAAAGAACATTTCCATTACTCCCCCAAATTCCCCTATTCCCCATCCCAGTTAATCCCTAGGCAACCACTGATCCAATTTATATTTAGCTTTTCTGGAGTTTTTATATTACTGGAATCATACAGTACAGGCTCCTTTGTATCTGACTTCTCTCAACATAATGATTTTGAGATTAACCCACATTGTTGCATGCATTAGTAGTTCATTTTTATTACTGAGTAATATTTCACTGTATGGATATACCATAATTTATTTATATTATATACATTATATATATTATATATATATTATAATTTATTCCTTTTCCTGATTGACATTTGGACTGTTTCCAGCTTTTATGATTACCCACTTTCAAGTCTTTGTGTAGACATATGTTTTTGTGCTATACTTTTTCTCATCCTTTTGCTTTTAACCTATCCGTGTCTATATTTAAAGTGGGTTTTCTGCACACAGCATATAGTTGGGTCTTGCTATTTTATCCAATTTGACCATCTTCAGCCTTGGTTTTTGTTTTGTTTTGTTTTTAAGATTTATTTATTTTAGAAAGAGATGGAGAGAGAGACTGCACAAATGGGGGGAGAGGCAAAAGGAGAGCAAGAGAATCTTAAGCAGACTCCCTGCTGAGCATGGAGCCTGACTCAGGGCTCAATCTCAGGACCCTGGAATCATGACCTGAGCTGAAATCAAGAGTCGGACACTTCACCAACTGAGCCACCAAAGCACCCTCCAATCTCAGCCTAATTAAAGTGTGTACATTTAATAAATTATATTTTTAATAAATTTACATTTACATTTAATAAATTTTTTACATTTAATAAATTATAAATATGGTTGTGTAATCTACTTGTGTATAAGTCTTACTACTTACTTTATTGACCCACCTGTTCTTTCTTCTACTTTTCCAATATTCTTGCTCTCTTTTAGATTATCTATTTTTATGATTACATTTAATCTCTACTACTGCCTCATTAACTATACCTTTTTATGATTTTAGGGGTTTCCCTACCGATGTTGGTAAACTTTTTCTGTAAAGGGCTAGGTATTAAACAAATGGGCATGGCTGTGTTCCAATAAACTTTATTTACAAAAATAAGCAGTGGCCTGCATTTGACCTATTGGGTTTGCTGAACCTTGCTCAAGGGTTTATAATTTACATCTTCAACCTGTAATATTACAGTTGACTTTCACATAATTTACCACTTACCACTGTAGGGTATCTTAGACCAACACACTTCCATTTCCCTTGCTTTGTACTACTGTTCTCATACATTTTATTTCTACATGTTATAAGCCACACAATACATTATTTTTACTTTGACAACTAATTACATTTTAAAGAAATTTTAAAATGAGGAAAAATATCTTTTATATTTACACACATAGTTACCCTCTGGTGTTGCTCACTCATTTAGTATAGATCTAAATTTCTATTTATTATCATTTTCCTTTTGCTTGAAGAGCTTCCTTAAACATTTCTTGTTGGGCTGATGTGTTGACAATAAATTCGCCCCAATTTTTTTTTTAAAGATTTTATTTATTTATTTGACAGAGAGAGACACAGCGAGAGCAGGAACACAAGCAGGGGGAATGGGAGAGGGAGAAGCAGGTCTCCTGCTGAGCAGGGAGCCGGATGTGGGACTCGATCCCAGGACCCTGGGATCATGACCTGAGCCAAAGGCAGACGCTTAACGACTGAGCCACCCAGGCGCCCTCTCCCCAATTTTGATAGGTCTGAGGTTTATTTCACCTTCATTCTTGAAGAACATTTTGCTGTGTAAAAAAATTCTAGGTGGACATATTTTTTTTTCTTTTTAGCACTCTAAAGAACTTATGTCTTTTAGTTTGCATAGTATATGTAAGTACATATATATTCTTCTTTATTCCTCTGTACATATGTCTTTTTTCCTATGGCTGCTTTTAATATTTTCTCTTTATCACTGGTTTTTAATAATTCGATTACAATGTTCCTTTCTATGGTTTCCTAAGTATTCTACTTGGGAGTTATTAAATTTCTTAGATCTATGAGCTCATAGTTTTTATCAAATTTGAAAAAATTTTGGCCATTAAATATTTTTTTCTAGTTCTTACCTCTCTCCTTCTGGGATTCCAATTATACTTAAATTAGACTATGTAGTGCTGTCTCACAGGGCACTGAGGCTCTCTTCTTGTATTTCACAGTTTTTTCCCTCTCAGATTCATTTTGGATAGTTTTAACTGCTATATACTTCAATGTCACCAATAATTTCTTCTGCAGTGTCTAAATCTGTTGTTAATTCCATCTATAACTGCTTTTCATCTCAGACATTATGTTTCATCTCTAGAAGTTACATCTGTTTATTTTTATATCTTGTTTTTCTTCATATGCTTGTTTTCCTTTTTCCCCCGAATATAAAGATCACATTTATAATAACTATTTTAAAATCCTTGTCTGTTAATTCTATCATCTCTGTTGTTTCCAGATCTGTTTCTATTGACTAATTTTTCTTCTGTCTGTTTTCCCCTGCTTCTTCATATGCCTAGTAAATTTTGATTTGAGGTTAGACATCATGATTTTTACATTGTTCAGTGCTGGATCTTGTTGTACAGTTATTTGCATGTTATTTTGATCCTTTCAAGTCCTTTAGAAAGCTTCTTAGGACAGATCTAGATTTCCTTTATTTGGCCCCACTTCTAAGATTCAATGAACACTGAATGTTCATATATTCAGTGATGTCTGTTTTCTGACTGGAGGGAAGTCAAATGATTTCTGGCCCTGTATGCACACTAAGAATTATCCATTTTACAATTTCTGGTAATTGTTATTGGAAGTTATTCTAGCCTGGTCTTGTGGTTTAGAATTTAGCCAAGGCCTCAGGCTGTGAGCTGAGGCAATATAGGGTCAATCCTATTTGTTTTTCTTCTCTCAGAGATCACAGTCTGGTCCTTATTGTCCAATGTCTAAAAACAACTGTTTTACATATTTTATCTGGTGTTCTAGTTGTTGACAGCAGGGCAGCAATTCCCATAGCAGTTAATTCTCTCTGGATACATGAATGTTTACATAAAAATTGAAAAGAAGACAAATCTCTATTTCTTTAATTCTTCCAAAAGGGTAGTCTATGTTTCCTAAGGAAAAAGAGGCCAAAGATAATTATATGAACTTAATATATAGTAAGTACTACCTAAAGTTTTTAATGTCTAAAGATATTTGAAAATTTTGTCGTTTTCTTCTTCATTTCTAAAAGACTTCTTAGCGGGACGCCTGGGAGGCTCAGTCAGTTAAGTGTCTGCCTTTGGCTCAGGTCATGATCCCGGGGTCCTGGGATCAAGTGCTGCATCAGGTTCCTTGCTTAACAGGGAGCCTGATTCTCCCTCTGCCTGCCACTCCCCCTGCTTGTGCTCTCTCTCTCTGACAAATAAATAAATAAAATATTTTTTAAAACTTTTTTAAAAAATAAAAGAATCCTTAGCAATCCAGTGTTTCCTTAAAGTCAGAGCCATTAACATGAATATCCCCACTTCTTCTATAGGCAGTAATGATGATGGCATCATAAAATTAGGTGACTAACTTAAATTTATTTCTGTGCCCCCCCCATATCTTCCTTCTATATGTGAAAAAAACTATTCAGCCACAGATTTCAAGAAGCAGACAGAGGTGAATTTAAATAAAAGATGGGAGTCTTAAACACAAAAGCATGGAAGATTTCACTAAAGCATCAGTTTCACAGTTTAAGTGCTTAGGGGTTACTATTTTAAAATAACTAAGATAAAGTCAACAGAGAAAATTAAGGTCTTTCTCAGCCACTTTTTACACTAAAGATCATGAAGCCTTTCAAAGGAGTGAAATATGAAAGCTCTGAGAAGCTCTGCATGGAATAACACACTTCAGGACTGACAAACCCTTATTATAATACTGCTTTTGAAATAAATCCCCAGGTCTCCTTCTTTGCCACACACTAGATTATTAAATGTCAGATTTCTTGGTTTGCAACCAAAACCAATTACCCAAGTTCCTCAAGTTTAACAATATATAAAATAGTTGCTGGTTGTAGCAAAGTCACAATGGGTATTTACAAGCTACTGACAGTTAACAGCTCCTATTCTCTAGAGACAAATATTCTTTTTAAGTGTAAATTGCATCAGGTAGTTCTTTGGTTGGGTTTATTTTTAATCTTTTGCTTTGATTTCCATTTCAATAAAATAAGAAATAATCTAAGTATGTTCTACAGCAGTGTGCTTCAAAGAAACCAGGAAATTATGGGTCAACCAATATGAATATTGAGAAGGAGAATATGACTGCATTTTGGCATAAAAACAAAAGGGAAGGGATTTTCCAGACTAAGAAGAGAAGTGCAAGGACAATAGACATTTGGGGTTGAAGAACGAATTAACTTGCTTGTTTTAGCAACATCTAACGATGTCAACCTACTCCTTCACTTTATAAAAAGTTTTCCTTTTGGCTTCTGTGATTCCATACTCTCCTGGTTGTTCTGTACCTTTCTGTCTACACTTTCTTATTATCCTTCATAGGTTCTTCTTCCTATATTCATCCCTTTTGAAAGTTTCTAAGTGCTTTGTCCTTGTTCTCTGTGCTTTTCAATCCACATACTCTCTAGGTAATCTCGTGTCCTTCCATACTGTCCAGGTACCATCTAAATGCTGATGATGTCCCAAACCTATATTCAACTGTCTGCTGAGCTTCCTGTACACATACCTCAAACTCAAAAAATCCTAAAATTGAATTAATCTTCCTTGAACCACTCATCTCTGACATTTCTCATTTCAGTCAATAACACCATGATTATTTAACTACTGCCCAATCCAGAAAATTGTCTGATATCCCTGACTACTCTTAGAACCAGAACATGACATTCCTCATATCTAATCAGTCACCATGTCCTTTCATTATATTTTCTTAACATCTCTAATCCTGCCAATTCTCTCTACTACTACCATCTTCTTAGTCCAGGCCACGACCACCTTTCTTCTATCAGCTATATTATAATTGGCCTCCTTACTTTATTCCAGCCTTGCTCCTGTTCAAAATATTATCCACAATTAAATAGAGTAATCTTTCTTTTTCCAAAGGAAACCACTCTCTTGAAGTTGGTATTTGGTGTTTAGCATTGCCATCCGTGATATACATACAAACAGGCAGGCAGACAGACACACACAGCTCAATATACCATATATAGTATATGGAAGCCAGACTTTAAGATGGCTCTCTATGATCCTTGCCTCTAGGTATTCACATCCTTGTGTGGTCCCATCCCACATCAAATCAGGGTGGTCTGTAAAAATCAGTAGAATACAGCAGATGCGATGGTGTGTAACTTCCCAGGCTATGCCATAAAAGACTGTAGCTTCTGTCTTGCTCTCTTGGATCACTTGCTCTGAGGGAACCCAGTAGCCACAAGAACAATTCTGCAGCCCTATGGAGAAGCCAACATTGAGAAGAAGTGGAGTCTCCTATCAAGAGCCAGTACTAACTTCTCAGCCATGTTGTGAGCCACCTTAGAATTGAATCCTCCAGCCCCAGTCAAACCTTTAAGATGACTACAACCCTAGCTGACATGGGATTGCAACCCAGTGAGATCCCGAATTGCCCAGCTAAACTGCTCCTGAATTCCAAATCCATAAAAACATGAGATAATAAAGGATTATTGTTGTTTTAAGCCACTAAGTATGGCCATAATTTGCTATATGGTATTAAATAACTAAATATGGCATGGTTATTGCATGTACTTAGATGTTACATAAATGGTTGTACTGTATTCAACCTTCTACAACTTGCCTTTTATGCTCAATAATGCTTTGAGATTTATCCAAATTGAATCACATTTCTGGGTCATTCATTTAAAGTCCTATGTAGAATTTTACTGTAGGAATATACCACAATTTATTCATCCCTTGAAAAACCAGATTTTTTTTGTTCTTTATTATAAAGAAAAAACAGGCTAAAAGAGTTAACAGCAGTCCTTGTTTTTAGTTTCCAATATAAATCTGGCCAAATTTTCTTTTCTTTTTTGAGCTCTTTGTTTCACATTTTACTCCTTATGCCATCTGGAATTTACTTTTGTGAGGTAAGAAGTCAATTTTAACAGCAGTATTTATTGAATAGTCTGCCTTTTCTCTTGATTTACAATACTAATTCTATCACACATCAAATTTCCATATATGCAATGTTTCTCTAATCTGACCCTACAATCTTTTCTGAACCAGTATTTCACTGTTTTGATTATTATGGTTTTAAAAATACATCTTCATATGTGGTTTGGGCAAACCTTCCCCCCTTTTCTACTCCAAATTTATCTTAGGTATTTGTATAGTTTTATTCTTTCATATGAATTTTTAAATAAGTTCAGCAGTTCCTGTTGGGGTTTAGATTAGCACTGCACTGGAGGTTATAAATTCAGGCGAGGGAAGCTGACAATTTTTACAATGTTGTCTTCACGTTCATTTATTTTTATCTTGTTTTATGTCCTTCAATAAAGTTTATTCTTCCTAATATACCTTTTAGTTTTTTTTTTACTAGTATCGTGCCTAGATAGCTTCAAACAATTTATTTTTAATACTCACTTCTACATTCATAAATATAATTCCAAAGGCCCATACACTTTCTCATTAAATTATATGTTAGGCAAGATATAAGATCACCATTTTAATAGAATAAACTAAATATTATTTTGGTGATAGTAAGGCCCTACCTTACATTATTGCAAAATTACATTATGTCAAAAATATCCTTGAAATCTGTAATTAACATGTATAAACAAAACATACTTGCTTCACAATAATCTCAGAAGAATCCATTTAACTATGAAAATTGATCACTGAAATTTTCTTTACATTATTCATAATATGTTAAATATACTAAATCTGTCACATATTAACATCATTTGAAAAATACTCATGTTCAAAACATGTAAATATTTATGTAGGAAATATCTTTCCACAGCAATATGAGAAAGCCCAATTACATAATTATAACTTTAGTAGCTTAATAAATCCAGTTGTTTCTTTTTTTTTCTTTACACAGATTTAAGCCAGTAATTTTTAGCAAAATGATACAAAACTGTCTTAACCAAGTAGAAGATCGGTGGTTATAGCAGGCTTGTCAGGGAGCAGGGAGCACCGCCACTGGAGGGGAACCGAAAGGCTCTGGAGCGGGAGTCTGGTTTTCTCTGCAACTGTCTCTCACACTCTGCTTTTCTTCCCAGCCCACGACAACCGAGTCCACGTGGGGGGCCCGCGGTGCAGGCCCTGCAGCCCCTGTGACGGCAGCACTTTGGAGTCTGTCTGGTTTAGTTTTTGTTTCCCCCACGGGCGTCGCTGGGTGGGCGGCCTGGAGAGCTCCCGGTGTTAAGATTTCGGTTCTAGGGCGCCTGGGTGGCTCAGTTGGTTAAGCGACTGCCTTCGGCTCAGGTCATGATCCTGGAGTCCCGGGATCGAGTCCCGCATCGGGCTCCCTGCTCAGCGGGGAGTCTGCTTCTCCCTCTGACCCTCCCCCCTCTCGTGCTCTCTATGTCTCATTCTCTCTCTCTCAAATAAATAAATAAAATCTTAAAAAAAAAAAAAAAAAGATTTCGGTTCTAGACCTGGGGGCGCGTCACTAGTAAAGCCATTGTAACAGAGTAGATCAGCCATGCATTGTCTGCCCTTCACAGCAAAAAGGAGAGTTCTCATCGGTGCACCACAGACTGAAGACCACTGGAAGCCACCCGACCGGGAATCTGTAAGGTGGACATGCGGGAGGTGTCTTGCCGGCCTGTGAGATCGGAGGACGAGATGTTGACAGGGGCGCCGCGGTGCAGCCGCATACTCACTTTCCGCTCTCTTTCCACACCGGACACGGGCCAAGGAGAGGTGTTAGCAGTATGTGAGGTAGGGGTGAGGGGGGTGGGAGGAGCCACTTCCTGGGTGCCCCGCAGGCGGCCAGAGGCCGTGGAGGGGAGGCCGTGGGCGGCTGGGTTTCGGGAGTGCCTCAGCGGCTCCTCTCGGTCCCGGCGCTCCCGCTCAGAGTCATCAGCGGCCTGGCTGGCTCCGAATTTGAGCATGTTCCAGTCGAACACGTAGTCATAGGAGAAGCCCTGGCGGTGGAAGAGATTCCTGAAGAGCTGCCTCAGGTAGGAGTAGTCAGGCTTGTCGTCAAAACGCAAGGAGCGGCAGAAATTCAGGTATGTGGCAAACTCAGAGGGGTAGCTTTTACACAGCACTTCGATCGGGGTGGACATCTTCTTCTCGCTAATCCGCTCATACTTCTGCCTCTTGGGGGCTGCCTTCAGCCCCTGCCAGGGCAGAGAGCCCAGACTGAAGTACATGAGCACATAGCCCAGTGACGCCAGGTCATCTCTTCGAGATTGTTCGATTCCAAGATGCGTGTTGATGGAGGCATACTGCGCTGTCCTGGTGAGGTTTTTGTTCTCACGGTAGGGGATGTGCTGGTGGGTCCTGGCATCGGTACTTCTTGGCCAGCCCAAAGTCGATGATGTAGACCAGGTTGCCCTTCTTCCCCAGCCCCATGAGAAAGTTATCTGGCTTCACAACTCGGTGGATGAAGTTCTTCGAATGAATGTATTCGATGCGACTAATCATCTGGTCAGCAAGCAGCAGGACAGTTTTGAGGCTGAATTTCCTTGGGCAGAAGTTGAACAGGTCCTCCAGGCTCGGCCCCAACAGCTCCATCACCATGACGTTGTAGTCCCCCTCCGCCCCACACCACCGGATGGTGGGGATGCCCACTCCTCCCTGCATCATTTTGTAGATTTTGCTTTCAATGTGGAGCTGAGGGTGTTTGGTTTTGACACATTCAAGCTTGATGGCAACTTCTTCTCCTGCAGCAATGTCCGCACCGAGATAGATGTCTCCGAAGGAGCCGCTGCCGATCTTCCCGCCCAGCCGGTACCTGTTCCCGACTCTGAGCTCCATGGCGGCGGCGGCGGCGGCGGCAGCGGATCCACCTCACTCCTCCAGTTCTTTCTTTCTAACCAGTAGTATAAATTAACTTTTAAAAAATATTTAAATTAAAACAAATTAAAAAAATATTTAAATTATTTATTTAGGAGAAAGAGAGAGCAGCGGAGGAGCAGAAGAGAGGGACAAGCAAGACTCCCTGCTGAGTGCAGAGCCCAATGCTTGATCTCAGGACCCTGAGATCATGACCTCGAGCCGAAACTGAGTTGGACGCTTAACCAACTGAGCCACCCAGGTGTGCCTATAAATTAATTTTAATCACATCAACTACATATTTCACTTTGTACCTCAGGTGAATCAGTATTTGTACAACTGAATCTCTGTAAACTATGTAAAACTATTTTTGTGAAGTTATTATGAGGCTTAAATGATGAAAGTTGGAAAAACACAAAGTTATAAACCATCTTTGAATATATGGTATTATCAGTCTGATGTTAAATAGCCATACAACCTATGTACCTTTTGTTAATTCTGGTTTTTCTAAAATGAATTCATGAAAATATTTCTCATAAATGTCAAAACCATTTGTGCTAAAAGGTCATCCCCTCCTTTCTTTTCATTCATGTACTCACTCTACTGAGAATTAAAAATTTTTGTTGCTTTTATAAAAATGAAGTCCCGTCCCAATATAGTAGTGTAACATTCTTTCCTTTTAAAACTAATGCTTTTGATGGTGCTGCTGTGAAAATAACTTTATTAAACCTTGACCTTTGGCCCACTTTAACTTCTGGGTAGTGAGAAGCAGAATACAGTCCTAAAGTACAGACAGTGGAGTAAGCAGAAAAAGCATGGTTTTGGAATCTCAGCTTGATAGTTCTCAAGTTCTACCACAGGAGACACCTTGAATCCATGGGCACACTACTAAATATAACTGTACCTCAGTTTTCTCACTTATAACGTAGGGGTTCTCGTATGTCACAAGACTGCTGAGAAGATTCAATGAGAATATGTGAAAAAAACGCCTGCTTTAATAGTTTCTCTTGATTTTCATAAAAACTACAGTCTTAAAACCCAAAGTCTAAAATCATAGAATATATCCAATCACGCCTTTAAATCTCAAGATAACAAATATGACTTGTTCCACTGAGGGCAACAAGAAGAAAAACAGTATATACTATACAAACCAATTCCATGTTTCTTGGTATTTTTGGATAATTGACCTCTTTGAGACACTGAGGTATGGATTCCTTCCTTGGCCCTATTTCCTGAAAATATTCAAACAATTTATACATAAAAATTTTAGATATATTTTATTGCATCAGAAACTGATTTCCTTCATATTGCCTGTTATGGACTGAATTTGTGCCCCCGCCCAGTTCATAGGTGTGACTATCTGGAGATGGGTCTTTAGGAGGTAACTACCGTTAAATGAGGTCATAAAGGACAAAGGACAGGCCCCAATCTATTAGGATTGTGGATTTATAAGAAGAGTAAGAACTCTCCCCACTCCCCACCACATGAGAACACAGAGAGAAAGTAGCTATCTGCCAGCTCATGGAGTTCTTACCAGAACCAGACCATGCTGGCACCCATGCCTCAGACTTCCAGCGTCCAGAACTGTGAAAAAATAAATTTTTGTTGTTTAAGCCACCCAGCCTATGCTATTTTGTTATGGCAGCCCAAGCAGACTATTACATTGTCATATTTTTAAAATAAATGTTGACAAAAACTAAAGTATTTTCCTCATTTTTAACCCCAAATTAATGGCCATTTCCTATTTTTCTAAAGAGATAAAACTGTATAAATTAAATAAAATAAACTTTAATTCTATATAAAAAACCATTTCAATTACAAGGCTGCTATTGTTTGGTTTGCATAAAGAAGTCACACAATGGCCTGGTTTTGGAACATGGTTAACTTGAATATCATCTTTGCTTTCTAAAAGGTTGTGCCTTTTTGTTTTCATGAAAAGAAGTGAAAATTCTGAGACTCTGAGAAAGATATGTAGTAACAAATATAAACATAGCTCACTTTTGCCAGATGATAATGGTAGGCTAGGTATGTGCAAGGAACCTAAGAATTTCCTAAGACTCTTAGAAGTGAATTCATATCACTGTTTTGATGCAGTATCAAAAGAAAAGACTACAAATCCAAAATTCGATTTTAAGGTTTCTGAGTGGAAGTAATCTTCAAGAGCCCTGAAGGTTTTTCAATTCTTATAGAGAAACTGATGCAGCTTTCCATTCATGACCAGCCCCAGGGAAACTTCCTCCATCAGTTGGGAAATTCACAAGGTTGTCTATTTCTAATTACTGTTGGTTAAAGGAGCTCATCATGATTGTTCTATCAAATTTGCAATAATGACTAAAAGGTCTTAAATTGGAAGTTATGCTCATTCATAAAATCCCAAATATCTCCGAATAAATCAAGCCATAAGTAAACTCTTGTACTAACTTTTCTCTTTTCTTAAAAAGCAAAACTCCTGTCCAAAGTTTAATCAAGCAAAGGAAAATACTCTATTTTGATAAAATCTTCTTCTCATGATGGTGATTACTTCTATGGTAGCAGGCAAGGCTTCTTTTAGGGCTTTTGGAAGAGACTTCAACTCTAGTATGTGCCAATGAAAAAAAAAGAAACCCAATGTATTATTACAATGGGTGGGGCTCCTTTCTTCTCTAAGGCAATATAAATATGCATGTTACTAAGCTTGGAAGATGCACCATCTGTGCAGAGTACCAAAATCTTCCTTAGTGTCAAAAATATTTTTTTTTCTGGTAGTTATTTTGGCAAAGAAATTTAACAATCTTTCCAAAGATGGTAACGACCATTAATGTTAACAGCTTGTCTAATTTCTGTAAGAAAATCTCACATATTTGAGATTTTTCTTGGACTGTGTCAACACGCTTATTAACAGACAAAAACTAGGAACTAACTCCTTAGAACAAATCAGTAGTTTCATCAAGTAGCATTCTGGAGGGAAATGGGATAATTGCCAATTCCTTCAAAACTTCAAATTATTGGAATAAATGATGGGAATCCTAGAATGGATGACATCATCTGAAATTTGACATAAATTTGCTTCTACTCCAAGCTAAGTCAGTTCAAAAATGTCAGCACATAAAACTTAAAAGGTCTTTCCAATTTCACGTGGCAGCTTTTCTTGGCAATGTGAAAGTCAATTTTATAGAACCTTTTCAAAAAAGGTTTTTGTGAAAGAACAAATTCAATCACATTTTGGTAGTTCGTAACTGAAACTTCTACTTACAACAAAAAATCCAAACTGTAAGATATATTTAAAAAATGGAAAACTATAAGCTCTTTCAGCTTTTCCAACTTCATACTTAGGTTGGTGAGAACTCTGCCACATTAAAAAACTAAGGCTTCGTGTTCTATCATCTTTGGTGATTAGGTGATTTCATTACTTTCATTTTTTTGTTGTCAAGTTTTTAAAAAGTTGGAATGAAAGATAGTAGTGGGGTAGTTTGTGCCCTCAAAATGATGATGACGATAAATACAGAATTTCCAAATGTGTATAGGAGTGACCATTAATAAAACAAGATGACTCAAACAAATCTTTCTTTTTCCCAAAACTATTTGAAAAGCAACAGGAAAGGCTCTACAATATATAAAGAATCCTTACAAATCAATACTAAGATGGTCAATTTCTTTAAATGGACAAAAAGTTTGAATGCTTTACTAAAGAAAACATTTGAATGGTTAATAAGCACATTAAAAGATGCTCAACATCGGGATGCCTGGGTGGCTCAGTTGGTTAAGCTTCTGCCTTTGGCTCAGGTCATGATCCTGGGGTCCTGGGATTGAGCCCTGAGTCGGGCTCCCCACTCAGCGAGGAGTCAGCTTCTCCCTATGCCCCTCCCCCTGCTCATGCTCTCTGTCTCTCTAATAAATAAAATCTTAAAAAAATAAAAGATGCTCAACATCATTAGTCATCAGTGAAATGTAAATTAAAACCACAATGAGGGGTGCCTGGGTGACTCAGTCAGTTAAGCATCTGCTTTTGGCTCAGGTTGTGATCCCAGGATTGGGACTGAGCCCCAAGTCGGGCTCCCTGCTCAGCGGGCAGTCTGCTTTTTCCTCTCCCTCTACCCGTCCCTACCCTGCCCCCTGGCTTATGCTCTCTCTCCCACTCACTCTCTCTCAAATAAATAAAATTTTAAAAAACACACAATGAAATACTACTACATATCCACTAAAATATCTATAATCAAGAAGATTGATCCAAATAAGTGTTGGGGAGGATACAGGGAAACTGGAACACTTATATGTTGCTGGTGGGAATGCAAAGTAG
Organism: Zalophus californianus; assembly: GCF_009762305.2. Classification (NCBI taxonomy): domain Eukaryota; kingdom Metazoa; phylum Chordata; class Mammalia; order Carnivora; family Otariidae; genus Zalophus; species Zalophus californianus. Next base: position 33,700,560 of record NC_045609.1, on the reverse strand, counting down.
TACAGCCACTGTGGAAAATAGTCTTGTAATTTCTCCAAAAGTCAAGTATATACCATATAATTCAGCCATTCCACTAAGTACCTACCCAAGAGAAATGAAAACATATGTTCACACAGACTTATAAGCAAATGTTGATACCAGCAGTATTAACAGTCCAAAATGGAAAACAATCCAAACATCTCTCACTTGGTGAATAAACAAAATGTGATATTTCCATATACTAGAATATTTCTCAGCAGTAAAAATAAAGGAAAGAACTGAAACACCCACTATAATAGGGATGAACCTCAAGAGCATTATGATATACATATTATAGGAATCCATTTACATGACATTTTTGGAAAAGATTTAATTATTAGAGGCAGAAAGTAGATTAGTGGTCGCCTGAGGCAGAAGGCAGGAGAAGGGACTGACTGCAAAACAGGAACAAGGAAAGTTTAAAAAGGGGGTGAAGGAAGTAGTCTAAAGCTGGACTGTTATGATGCTATGACACGATACGTGAATTTTATGGTATGTGAAATATATCTCAATAAAGCTTTAAAAAAAAGTAACAGGACAAAAACCAAAGAAAAAGTTGGGGCACATACTTAGTTTTCCATACCATCCATAGACCTTAGGTTAAGAATTTATATATTATCTATACTTGGGTTGATTAAACAGATGACTGTTTAAGGAGATGCTTAACTGAGTGAACCACCCAGACACCTGACTGTTTATTCTTAAACAGGAATTTTCAATAACCTTTCATTACTAGAATTATTTGCCCTTAAATAATTCTTATAAGAAATCTTGTACGTTTTGTTAACTACAAAATAAACACAACTGTCTACCATAATTCTCAATACAGGGTTAATTCAGTAGCATTACATTCTGGATAGAGAAATGAAGACAGCTAGAAGAGATTATTTTCCTTGTTCTTATTCTAGAGCAACTTTGGCACTTTCCCAATTGCTAAGGTGAAGATACATCCCGGCTTATACTATTAAAAATTGTCAGGAAAACTCTGGTTGTCCCCTTTTCATACTCAAAAGTATCCTGGATTGGATGATCAATTATACATTCAGCCTGTCTGTAGCAGAATTACTCTCATCCTTAACTTTCATTAACATGAAGGGAAACCCCCTGAAGGCTCTGGAGATCTTAAGTAGGTATAAACAATGCAATCATAAAGATTCCACTGTTAGTCATTTTATATAGTTGAGGATCAGGGGCACAGAGAAATTAAAATGAGAAGCCTCAAGCCACATTTTTTAGATTAGAGGGCTTTAACACTACCACCAACACTGTTTATGGAGTATTTCTGGTGGACAAGTACCATTTCTTCAGGGTAAGTACATTTTTCTCTCTGAGGTGGTACTTTTACTATTTTCTCCATTTCACAGATGAGAAAAGAGCTTTGAGAAGCTCATTACCTTGCCTAAGGTTATAAGGTGGTTAAATGGTGAAACTGGAATGTAAACCAAGGTCTGCTTGACTCCAAACTTGTTTCTTAACCTCTAAGCATAATGCCTCTCCTGAAAGGGAACACGGGTATGGGTGTGGGTACATGTGTGTGCGCCTGTGCGCCAGGTATCCACGTGGTTCTCCAACTGAGGGTCCGTGAGCTGGTTTGAGGGAGTCTGCATCACTAAGAAATTATGTGTAAAATTTCCTATGTATATATATATATATATATATATATATAACTTTTCTCTAAAGAAAGAGTCTAGAGCTTTCACCAGATCTTCAAAAATATTTGTGATGTAAGAAAAACTATGAACATTTTAGAGTGCTTTATTAAGAAGGTTAAACACTGGGCGCCTGGGTGGCTCAGTTGGTTAAGCGACTGCCTTCGGCTCAGGTCATGATCCTGGAGTCCCGGGATCAAGTCCCGCAGCGGGCTCCCTGCTCGGCGGGGAGTCTGCTTCTCCCTCTGACCCTCCCCCCTCTCATGCTCTCTCTATCTCATTCTCTCTCTCAAATAAATAAATAAAATCTTAAAAAAAAAGGTTAAACATTTAAGATAATATATACCCTTTATATCAGGTATTATAGTCATGATTAGAAGATGCATCAAACAACACAATAAGCAATTACTGAAAGGTAGTATAGATTAGGTATGTATACGAGTTACATAAACATAATGTGGTATTTTAGATTTTGTACTTTTAAAAACTGGGGGTCCTCATTTAATACAGAATATGATCCAGTAGCCTCTACTAAGAGCAATGAATGACAGCAGAGATGTTTACTACTGAAGTAGTAGCTGTGTATTAGGCAGTTTTCTCAGATGCTATACAGACCTAAGGTAAAATTGGTTTAGAAGTAAAAATAAGAAAGATGTATAATTTGGGGATAGTAAGGACAATGAGTTGCATTAAATCAATTATGTGCTTCTATTTCTTGATAACTAATATGAGTTGGTTTTCTTAAGTAGGGCAATAGTATTGGTAGGAATTTGGGCAGTCACGCTTTTTTTTTTTTTGAAGTATGTATCTTTTCAACCCCTTATGCAACACAGGGCAAACTACTAGCATTTTTATGCCCTAGAATAATATTCATCCAGATACCCCAGTACAACTGTACCATTGTTATATTATTGAAATACTTCCATATAGGGTAATAGCAACTGCATTAAGTTTAAACAGCTTTGGGTGGGGGGAGGGTTCTGATAACAATGCAATTATCTATTCTGAGGAGTAACAGGGGATCCTAGGACTTTCAAAATTCCTCTGAGGCTTCTTCACTTTAGGTGTCTATAAGTTTGCTAGATGCTCTTTTGACGGTTGCTTTGTCTATAAATTAATATTTATAAGGTTGAAATCTGAATTCTATCAAACTAAACTTGATACAGAGGAAATATATATAACATTCAACCCTAAGCAAACAATATAAACTGTAGATGTGTAATACTGGGTAAGAGAAATGACAGTAAGGTTGTAAACACATTCCCCCACTACTGTAACAACAACCAAGCCTCCATCCTGTTGCCAGTTTGCAGCATCTTGTACATTCACAAAGGACTGTATGTGGTCCCCAAACATCTGTTCATTCTTTCTCACATCAAAGAAGGGTATCACAGCCCTGAGTTTAAGGGAAGGAAAAAACAATCAGGGCAGGAGGTCTCAGATTTTGAATTGCTTCTGTCTAGGCGCCAATGATACGAAGGGGCTGGGGAGTTTGATCCATAACATGTAGGTCCAATGGTTAGGAAATACCAAAGATGGTGCTTCTGTGATCTTCACATTACCTATGTCCCCAGTTTTAAAACATAAATGAGAAGATGAGATAATAACATTCTATGATCTATGAAAATTTGATGGGTCTATTAGTTTTTCTTTCTGATCTCTCCTCTGAATTCACTGCATCTTCAAATTTTATTTCTCTTCTTTAGCACTGCCCCACCCCCAGCTTCTCTGTCTGATTCCAAGTCCATCTTAAGTGAAGGTGTATGATTTATAAATTTATATGTTGGAGAATGAAAAATATTGAGTTAAGGAAAAAAATTATACATAAAAAATGGATTTGCCAAAACTCACCATCAGAGGGCACAACAGTACTGCAATAAACAACTCCCAAATTCTGCCAAGAAGAGAGCCTCTGGTGCACCTAGAAAATACAAAAAGGCAGATCCACAGTCAGGACAGAGCAACAAATGTGTATGTATATGATAAATAACTTTTTGATTATTTAAGTAATATGTATTCTTCGCAGAAAAGTTTAAAAATATAGTTAAGAAAGTCAAACTCATATCATCTTAAGATCATAGTGATGAGGGCGCCTGGGTGGCTCAGTCGTTAAGCGTCTGCCTTCGGCTCAGGTCATGATCCCAGGGTCCTGGGATTGAGTCCCACATTGGGCTCCCTGCTCAGCAGGAAGCCTGCTTCTCCCTCTCCCACTCCCCCTGCTTGTGTTCCTGCTCTCGCTGTCTCTCTGTCAAATAAGTAAATAAAATCTTTAAAAAAAAAATCATAGTGATGAATATTTTGGTTTGTTCTCAAAATTTTATACAAACATATTTACATATACACATATCACACAACTGCTTTTTCATCTACTTTTTAAGCACTCAATATTGGGCGCCTGGGTGGCTCAGTTGGTTGAGCGACTGCCTTCGGCTCAGGTCATGATCCTGGAGTCCCTGGATCGAGTCCCGCATTGGGCTCCCTGCTCAGCAGGGAGTCTGCTTCTCCCTCTGACCCTCCCCCCATCTCATGTGCTTTCTCTCTCATTCTGTCTCTCAAATAAATAAATAAAATCTTTAAAAAAAACAAAAAACAAAAAACAAAAAAAAACAAAAAAAAAACAATATTGGTTTTAAGGGCTATCAAGTCTAAACTAAACTTTCATGTTTCCTCCTCTTGCTAGCTTTTAGACCTGCATTTCCTTCATACCTAGGTGTTAAGTAGTTATACCACGAATTTGCTGTTATTGGGTAGAGATCTAGTCTTTCTGTTCACTTTCCTTTTTTCTTTTCTTTTTTTATTTTAAAACCTGGCCAAGCAGCCTCACTCCTAGAGTTCCTAATAATTTCCTTTTTCTGAATATAAGAAGGAAATCACTTATAATCTTACTACCTTCTCCAATGTATTGTCATTTTGTAGATTTAAGTCTAGAATTTAGTTTCTCACAATTAAACTAAGTTTCAAAAAGAATATTAAATGTTTTTGACTTGTCAAACGATTCATTTATCCCTTTGTTCCTTTTACTTTCCCAGCCACAGCAAGGATTAAAGGAAGGCATTAACTGACTAAAAAACAATGTCTGCCACTGAGGCAGACACTATATTCCACTCCATCAGCCCTAAAAAAGAAAAATCATTTAGGACTCTATGACAAGATATATCTTAACTCAACCATGATGCGTAACAGGCTTTATATCCTTCATGTGAACATCAATTCCTGCCTCCTTCCAACCTAAGAAAGCATGCAGAAATATGAGACTGACATTTACTAAAAATGCAAAGACAGCAGTCCCCTCTTACTCACAGGGGCTATGTCCCAAGACGCCTCAGCGGATGCCTGAAACTACATAAGGTACTGAACCCTGTATGTTTTTTCTTATACATGCATACTGAAAATAAAGTTTAAGAATTAGGCACAGATTAGCAACAATAGCTAATGATAAAATAGAACTGTAACAATATACTGTAATAGTTAAATAAATGTGGTCTCTCTCTCTCAAAGTATCTCACTGTACTGCACTCACCCTTCTTGTGATGATGTGAAATGATAAAAATGCCTACATGAAGAGATGAGATGAGGTGAATGACGTAGGCACTGTGACCTAGTGTTAAACTACTAATGACTTTCTGACCATATGTCAGAAGGAAGAGCATTTGCTTCTGGACTGCGGTGGACTGTGAGTAACTGAAAGTGAAACCACGGATAAGGGGGGGGACTACTGTAATCATTTAAACTTACTAGACTTAGTACATAGCTGATCATGACACTCTAATCTGTTTTCATGCTGTTGAGAATCTTTAAGTTAATACATACAATTACTTCACTGTGACTTTCAGACTTTTTTTTTTAAGTTTCAAAACATTTAGTTAAACTTAATTTTACACACTGATTTGGGGATGTTCTGGTTAAAGATGGACGTGTTGGGAAACCCCACAATCCTGATCCTCTGCTTGAACCCCGTAAAGGGATCCAAAGAATCCTTGGACTTCATAAAGCGGTTTGAAAACTAATGATGGAAGACAGGGGAAGATGAATCCTACCCCTTATTCTACAAATGAGAAAAGTGAGACCCACAGAAGGAAAGTGACTAAGAGTCACATATTAGGCAGAATCAGGATTTAGAATCCAGGTCTCAATACTGCTAACCATCGTCTACACAAAACACACAGGGCCTTGGTCTTATCCTCTGCAGGTCTTTTTATCGACTATGCTTAAGTACCATCTAGCAATATAATTTTATTTAAAATGCTTAAGTTATTTCTTTTGAATAGATAAAACAGGTACATGATATAAAATTCAAAAAACAAAAACTGAATAAAAAATTCTTTTACACTTAATGTTGGTCTTCCTCACATCACTGTGGCCCAGCAACACAGTTCTCTCCAGAGTTACCTCGTTAAATCTGAGTATCGTATCAAAGACAGTGTTATACATATACAAGCGTGTGTGTGTGTGTGTGTGTGTGTGTGTGTGTGTGTGTGTGTGTGTGTGTGTGTGTGTGTTTGCAGAGATTTTTAAAAAACACAAATGGTAGCATGCTAGAGTTCCATTACTCATCTGGCTTTTTTTTTTTTTTTTTTACCTTAACTCACTACTTTTAGTGACTGAATAAAATTACATTGGTTAAATAAATTTTATGGTACATCTTTACGATTGCCTATTGACAACCTTTTATAATTTTAACACATGACACTAGAATAAATATCCTTACGTGTAGGTACCAATACTGGAGGATCAAATACTTCAAGTGCCAAGTTAAAGGTACATATACTTTAAATTTTGAAAGCTATTGCCAAATTGTTTTTCATGGAAATTAACATGAATTCACATACCTAAAGATTATACTCCTATTCACTAAATGAGCATCTGATTCCTAACACCCTCCAAAACAATGTATCATTAAACTTTATTTTGCCAGTGTCAAAGCTGAGCAGTATTTCACTAAAGCTATAATTTGCAAAAAATATGTAAAAAAAATTTTACATATTTTTATCTAAGACTTAATTGTATTTGCTTTTCTAGGAACTAAGTATTTACATCCTTTGCCCTTTTTTCAATTTAGTTCTTGGTCTTGGAATATTATTTTGTAGAAGTTCTTTAAATACTAAGAAAATTAGCCCTTTGTCAACAGAACATGTTGGCAATCTTCTCTTTAACTTAAGGGGCCTGTGTCATAAATCTTAGAGGCCTTCCCTACTTGGAGAATATTATATAACATTCTCCGTTTGCTTCTTTTAGTTTAATTTTTCAGGTTTAAATCATTGATTCATTAGGAATTAATCTTGGTTAAAGTTAAGTAGAAATCCAACTAATTTCTCACTAACACAGATGGTCCCATATTTAAATAATTTATTTTCCCCTCTTATTTGAAATGCTACCTTTGTAATTTTCTAAATACCTATACAAATTTAGATCTTTTTCTGAATTACTATTCTGTCCACTGATCTGTCTGTTCATGCCCTAGTGACTACATTATTTCAATATTCTAGCTTTGTAATATGTTTTAGTATCTGGGAGGGTAGGCTAGTTTTCCCTGATTACTTTCCTTTAAGAATTTTCCTGGTTATTCTTCAACTCTTGAACTTAGAGTCAGTTTGTCTAGTGACACAACACAAACACACAATCCCATTAATTTCAAAAGCAGTATAATAGCACAGTGGTTAAAATCACAGAATTTGTAATCACCCTGCCTGAGTTTAGATTCTGATTCAATAACCTACTCTAACTTCAGCTTGGAGTAAGTTCATTAGTCTCTTTGTGCCTCAGTTTCTTTACTGAAAAATGGACAAAGAATAATACTAGTACCTACCACATAAACTCGCTGCAAGGACTAAATGTAATAAAGTATTTAGAACAGCGTCTGGCATAGAGTAACTGCTTAATAAATGTTAACTAGTTTTTTGCTTGCTTTTTGTTTTGAAATTGAGATCACATTAACTCCAATTAACATAAGGGAAACTGACTTCCATAAGATTTTGAGTCTTCATATCCAAAAACCTCGTAAGCCTTTCCAGTTAAGTCTGTATTTGTGTCACTGAGAAACATTTTAAGGTCTTCTTCACACAGATCTTGTCTTTATGTCCCTTTCCCTAATGAAATGCTTCTTGTACTAAGTACTAATTGTACTAATCTTGTCCAATAATAAGCTCATGGCCCCTACACTTGTTTTTAATTTTTTAGTTTTATATGCCTGTGATGCTTTACCTGCCCTCTAATTTTGTTATTCTTTTGGAGTTTGTTTTAGAAATGATTCTAAATAATTTTTTTGTGGGTGCCTGGGTGGCTCAGTTGTTAAGCGTCTGCCTTCAGCTCAGGTCATGATCCCAGGGTCCAGGGATTGAGCCCCGCATCGGGCTCCCTGCTCAGCGGGAAGCCTGCTTCTCCCTCTCCCTCTCCCCCTGCTTGTGTTCCCTCTCTTGCTGTGTCTCTCTCTGTCAAATAAATACAAATTTAAAAAATCTTAAATAATTTTTTGTGATCTAATCTGGGAATCGTTTAATGGGAAAGTTTAGCCTATTTACGTGTATTAATGTAATATATATTTAATTTTTCAGTCATCAAATATTATGCTATAAAAATTTAATGCTTTGTTTTTATTGCTGCTCTTTCTTCTTAAAAATAGTTTACTAAGTGGTTTGGGCTTGCTTTATTTTAGTTACACATATTTTTCTTCTGGTAATATGGAAAGTTTACTTTGGTTTAATAGTTATTTCAGAGTAAAAGTCTAAGTTCTTTTAACTGTCTTGAAGGCCCAGTGTTATCAGATACCCTATTATCTCTCAGACTTCATCTCTTACCCCTCTCCCTCTCAGTTATTCTGCTTTAGCCCCTCAAGACTCTGTCCTGTTTCTTGTATGCACCAGATATGCTCCTGCTTCAAGACTTCTGCAATAGTTATTATTTCTGATTAGAATATTTTTTTAAAGATTTTATTTATTTATTTGAGAGAGAGAGAGAGAATGAGAGACAGAGAGCACGAGAGGGAAGAGGGTCAGAGGGAGAAGCAGACCCCCTGCTGAGCAGGGAGCCCGATGTGGGACTCGATCCCGGGACTCCAGGATCATGACCTGAGCTGAAGGCAGTCGCTTAACCAACTGAGCCACCCAGGCGCCCCTCTGATTAGAATATTATTTCTCCAGGAAACTATCAGGCTCCCTCATTTCCTTCAAATGTTTGCTCAAATTTCACTTTCTGAGTGAGGCCTACTCTGGCCACCCAATTTAAAATGTCAATCCCAGCAGTTAAGATGGCAGAGTAGTTGGGGGACCCTAAGTTTGTCCTGTCCCTCAAATACAACTACATAGTTATTAGATCATTCTGAATGCCTGAGAAATCAATCGGAGATCTGAAAATACAGATGCTGTAAGTCTACAAGTAGAAAAGAGACCACAGTTTGGGAGGTAGGAGGTGCGGAGACTTGAATCCGGTGTGATATAGCTGATGATAGGGCGGAGGGATGGGAGCCTGCTTAAGGAGGCTACTGCCAAGTATTATAAGCAGTGGAGTGCAAAATCAGAACTTTTAGAAGTCTGCTACAGTGGAGGGGAGGGGGAGGCGTCCCTGGCTCAAAGGTGCTCAGGTGGCAAAGCGGGGCAAAATCCCGGGTGTGACAGTATGGTCTCAGGATCCCAGGGATCTCAAGAACAACAGGGGGTACCTGAGTGGGGCAGAGTTCCCAGGCATAGGAGCGGGGAAGCTGGCTGAGAAAAGCAAGTCTAGGTGCCAGTTCTCTGCTCTGTGTTGCCATAAATTGCAAACTACTGCACAGTTCTGCAACCGCTTTGCTGGGCAGGATCCAGCAAAAGGCAGAAGGCTGGTAAGACCTCCTCCCCAAGGAGCAGCGAGGGTCAGTGCCATGGGAGTGGCACTTCCCTCTCGTGCTCTCTCTCATTCTCTCTCTCTCTCTCAAATAAATAAATAAAATAAAACCTTTAAAAAATATTCTAATCAGAAATAATAACTATTGCAGAAGTCTTGAAGCAGGAGCATATCTGGTGCATACAAGAAACAGGACAGAGTCTTGAGGGGCTAAAGCAGAATAACTGAGAGGGAGAGGGGTAAGAGTTTGGAGTTTTGAAACTCAGTCACATGCCTGGATAAAAATGCTCAGTCACAGGGCGGGTGAACAGAATTCCGACGGAAACTGGGGAGACAAGAGTGAATGAATGCTTTTCTGCGAGGGCTCACTGAAGGGAGGGTAATTTTCAGCTCTGGCGCTAGAGAGCTGGGTGCAGCCATATTCATCGAGCCCATTAGTGCCGAAAGCCTTCAGGGAGCAAAACAGTGCCACCTAGTGGAGTCTGGAGCTGCTTACACCAAGCCCCGGCCGCTCTGAGCACTGGAGGCACTTTTCCACTAGGGCAAATCCACCTGAGAATCAGTGCAACAGGCCTCTCCCCCAGAAGACCAGCACAATTAACTCAATCACACCAAGTTTATTGATCATAGAGGGCTGCAAAACTTCAGCTCTTGGGGAAAACAGTATATACCATTCTTTGTATTTTTATTCTTTAGTCTATTGGTATGTTTCCAGTTATTTTATTTTTTCAATTTTTTAATTCTTTTTTTAATTTTTATACATACTTTATGTTTTTTGTTTCCTTTCATTGTATTTATATACAGTATTTATACACACATTTACATATACACATATACATGTTTTTCTTTCTTATTTGGATTTCTAGTTTCTTTTAACAAGCAGGCCAAACACACCCAGGATCTAGTTTTGTTTTCTATTGCTGTGATTGTTATTGTTATTTTTGTTGTTTTTTTTCTCTTTCTTCTTTTCTTTTCTGGACAAAATGACAAGATGGAGAAAATGACCCAAAAGAAAGTACTCACTGCCAGGAATTTAATCAATATGGATATAAGTAAGATGTCTAAACTAGAATTTAAAACAATGATTATAAAGATACTAGCTGGGCTTGAAAAAAGCATAGAAAATACTAGAGAATCCCTTACTCTAGAGGAAAAAAAAAGAACTAAAATCTAATCAGGTCGAAATTAAAAATGCTATTACCAAGATGCAGACCCAAGTGGAGAATATAAAAACAAGGATGAACAAAGCAGAAGAGCAAATCAGTGATACAGAAGATAAAATGATGGAAAATAAGGAAGCTGAAAAGAAGAGGGAAACAAAACTATTAGATCAAGAAAGTAGACTTAGAGAGCTCAGTGATTCCATAAAGCAAAATAATATAGAGTCCCAGAAGATGAGGAGTGGGAAAAGGGGCAGAAAGTTTATTTGAACAAATTTAAACATTTTAAAGATTTTTTAAAATTTATTTTAGAGAGAGAGAATCTCAAGCAGATTCCATGCTGGGAATGGACCCTGACATGGGGCTCAATCCCAAGACCCTGAAATCAGGACCTGAGCTGAAACCAAGAGTCAGAAACTTAATTGACTGTACCACCCAGGTGCCCCTATTTGAACAAATTATAGCTGAGAACTTCCCTAATCTGGGGACAGAAACAGACATTCAAGTACAAGAGGCACAGAGAACTCCCCTCAAAATCAACAAAAATAGGTCAACACCTTGACCTATATTATAGTGAAGCTTGCAAATTACAAAGATAAAGAAAAAATCTTGAAAGCAGCTCAGGACAAGAGATTCTTAACGTACAAAAGTAGACACATAAGGCTGGCAGCAGACCTGTCCACAGAGACCTGGCAGGCCAGGAAGGATTGGCATGATATACTCAATGTGCTAAATGGGAGAAGCATGCAGCCAAGAATACTTTCCCCAGCAAGGCTGTCATTCAGAATAGAAGGAGAGATAAAGAGCTTCTAGGACAAACAAAAACTAAAGGAATTTGTGAACACTAAATCAGCCCTGCAATAAATATTAAAGGGGATTCTTTGAGCACAGAGAGCCCAAAAGTAACAAAGACCACAAAAGAACAATCTACAGGAACAGTGACTTTACAGGTACAATGGCACTAAATTCATACCTTTCAATAATTACTCTGAATGTAAATGGATTAAATGTTCCAATCAAAAGACATAGGGTATCAGAATGGGTAAAAAAAATAAGATCCAGGGGGCGCCTGGGTGGCTCAGTCGTTAGGCATCTGCCTTCAGCTCAGGTCATGGTCCCAGGGGTCCTGGGATCGAGCCCCGCATCGGGCTCCCTGCTCAGTGGGAAGCCTGCTTCTCCCTCTCCCACTCCCCCTGCTTGTGTTCCCTCTCTCGCTGTGTCTCTCCCTGTCAGGTAAATAAATAAAACCTTTGAAAGAAGAAAAAAATAAATAAATAAAATAAAATAAATAAAAATAAAAAAACAAGATCCATCGATTTGCTTAGAAGAGACTCACTTTAGACCCAGAGACACCTCCAGATTGAAAGTGAGGGGGTGGAGAATGATTTATGAAAATGGACATTAAAAGAAACCTGGGGTAGCAATCCTTATATCAGACAACCTAGATTTTAAACCAAAGACTGTAATAAGAGATGAAGAAGGACACTTGATCATAATAAAGGGGTCTATCCAACAAGAAGATCTAACAATTGTAAATATTTATGCCCCAAACTTTGGAGCAGCCACATATATAAACCAACTAATTACAAAATTAAAGAAACTCATTGATTATAATATAATAATAGTAGGGGACTTTAACACTAGGAGCTGGTTCTTTGAAAGAATTAATGAGATTGATAAGCCCCTAGCCAAACTTAAAAGAGAAAGGACACAATATCCAGGGCCAGATGGCCTCACAGGGGAATTCTACCAAACATTTAAAGAAGAATTAATACCTATTCTTTTGAAACTGTTCCAAAAAATAGAAGTGGAAGGAAAACATCCAAACTCTTTCTATGAGGCCAGCATTACCTTGATCCCAAAACCAAAGACCCCACCAAGAAGGAGAATTACAGACCAATATCCCTGATGAACATGGATGCAAACATTCTCACCAAGATAGGAGCTAATAGGATCCAACAGTACATTAAAAGGTTTATTCACCACAACCAAGTGAGATTTATTCCTGGGCTGCAGGGGTGGGTCAACATCCACAAATCAATCAACATGATATATCACATTAATAAAAGAAAGGACAAGAACCATATGATCCTCTCAATAAATGCAGAAAAAGCATATGACAAAATACAGCATCCTTTCTTGATAAAAACCCTCCACCATGTAGGGATAGAGGGAACATACCTCAACATCATTAGAGCCATATATGAAAGACCCATAGTGAATATCATCCTCAGAACAGAACAGAATAAAGAACCCAGAAATAGAACCTCAACTCTTTGGCCAAATAACCTTCAACAAAGCAGGAAAGAATATCCAAAGGAAAAAGGACAGTCTCCTTCAACAAATGGTGTTGGGAAAATTGGACAGCCACATGCAGAAGAATGATACTGGACCACTTTCTTATACCATACACAAAAACTGAGAGCTTTTCCCCTAAGGTCAGGAACATGACAGGGATGTCCACTCTCACCACTTTTATTCAACATTACTACTGGAAGTCATAGCCTGAGCAATCAGACAACAAAAAGAAATAAAAGGTATCCAAATCAGCAAAGAAGAAGTCAAACTTTCACTCTTCACAGACAACATGATATTCTATGTAGAAAACCCAAGAACCCACCAAAAAAATTGCTAGAACTGATACAGAAATTCAGCAAAGTCATAGGATATATAATCAATTCACAGAAATCAGCTGCATATCTATATACTAACAATGAAGCAGCAGAAAGAGAAAGCAAGGAATCAATCCCATTTACAATTACACCAAAAACCCTAAGATACCTAGGAATAAACCTATAGAGGTTAAAGATCTATCTCTGAGAACTATAGAACACCCATGAAAGAAATTGAGGAAGATACAAAGAAATGGAAAAACATTCCATGTTCACGGATTGGAAGAACAAATATTGTTAAAATGTCTATGTTACCCAAAGCAATCTACACATTCAATGCAATCCCTATGAAAATACCATCAGCATTTTTCACAGACGTGGAACAAACAATCCTAAAATTTGTATGGAACCAGAAAAGACCCCAAATAGCTAAAGTTATGATGAAGAAGAAAACCAAAGCTGGAGGCATCAAATTCTGAACTTCAAGCTCTATTACAAAGCTGTAATCATCAAGACAATATGGTACTGGCACAAAAACAGACACATAGATCAATGGAACAGAATAGAGAACCCAGAAATAGACCCTCAACTCTATGGTCAACTAATCTTCAACAAAGCAGGAAAGAAGATCCAATGGAAAAAAGAAATTTCCTCAACAAATTGTGCTGGGAAAATTGAACAGCCATATGCAGAAGAATAAAACTGGACCACTTTCTTATACCATACACAAAAATAAACTCAAAAGGATGAAAGACCTAAATGTGAGACAGGAATCCATCAAAATCCTAGAGGAGAACACAGCAGCAACCTCTTTGACCTTCGCCTCAGCCACTTCTTGCTAGACACGTCTCCAAAGGCAAGGGAAACAAAAACAAAAATGAGCTAGTGGGACTTCATCAGGATAAAAAGCTTTTGCACAGCAAAGAAACAATCCACAAAACTAAAAGGCAAACTACGGAATAGGAGAAGATATTTGCAAATGACGTATCAACTAAAGGACTAGTATCCAAAATCTATAAAGAACTTACCAAACTCAATACCCAAAAAACAAAAAAGTCCAGTCAAGAAATGGGCAGAAGACATGAAGAGACATTTCTCAAAGAAGACATACAAATGGTTATGAGACACATGAAAAAATGCTCAACATCACTCGGCATCAGGGAAATACAAATCAAAACCACAATGAGCACCACCTCACACTAGTCAGAATAACTAAAATTAGCAACTCAGAAAACAACAGATGTTAGTGAGGATAAGGAGAAAGGGGAACCCTCTTACACTGTTGGGAATGCAAACTGGTGCAACCACTCTGGAAAACAGTATGGAGGTTCCTCAAACAGTTAAAAACAGAACTACCCTATGACCCAGCAATTGCACTTCTAGGTATTTATCTAAAAGATACAAACATAGTGATTTGAAGGGGCACATGCACCCCAATGATTATAGCAACAATGTCCAAAACAGCCAAAATATGGAAAGAGCCCAGGTGTCCATTGACAGATGAATGGATAAAGAAGATCTGGTATACTGGAGTGCCTGGGTAGCTGAGTCATTAAATCTGACTTTGGCTCAGGTCATGATCTCAGGGTCCTGGGATCGGGCCCCACGCCAGGCTCCCCACTCAGCAGGCAGTCTACTTCTCCCTCTGCCCCTCCCCCCACTTGTGCTCACTCAAGTGCTCTCTAATAAATAAAATCTTAAAAAAGAAAGATGTCGTATTTACTCAGCCATCAAAAAGAATGAAATCTTGCCATTTGCAATGACATGGATAGAAGTAGAGGGTATTACGCTAAGTGAAGTAAGTCAGTCAGAGAAACACAAACACCATATGATTTCACTCATATGTGGAATTTAAGACACAAAACAGATGAACATAGGGGAAGGGAAGGAAAAATAAAATTAAATAAGATAAAAACAGAGAGGGAGGCAAACCATAAGAGACTCTTAACTACAGGAAACAAACTGAGGATTGCTGGAGGGGAGGTGGATGGGAGGGTGGGGTAACTGGGTGATGGGCATTAAGGAGAGCACTTGATGTAATGAGCACTGGGTGTTATATGCAACTGATGAATCACAATTCTATTCCTGAAACTAATAATACAGTATATGTTAACTAAATTGAATTTAAATAAAGAATTTTTTAAAATGTCAATCCGATATATACATATATTTATTTATAGATTTCCTGTCTCTATTATGAGCAGTGATGAACAGTGATGAACTTAATCTAACTATGCCTTTTTTTTAAGATTTTATTTATTTATTTGAGAGAGAGAGAATGAGAGAGAGAGAGCACATGGTGTGGGGTCACTGGGAGAAGCAGACTCCCCACTGAGCAAGAAGCCTGATGCGGGACTCGATCCTGGGACTCCAGGATCATGACCGGAGCTGAAGGCAGTCGCTTAACCAACTGAGCCACCCAGGCGCCCCTAACTATGCCTTTTTTAAAAAGATTTTATTTATTTATTTTAGAGAGAGCGTGAGCACAATTGGGGAGAGGGGCAGAGGAAGTGGGGGAGAGAGAATCCCAAGCAGATTCCCCACTGAATACGGAGACTGACATGGGGCTCGATCTCACGACCCTGAGATCATGACCTGAGACAAAATCAAGAGTTGGACGTTTAATTAACTGAGCCACTCAGTTGCCCCTAACTATGCCTCTTTTTTTCCCTCCCCTCTACTATACAGTTTAGTTTCTATTATTTCTGTTAGTGTTTATCTATTTCTCTATTATCATCTACTTGCCTATATACCCCACACCCTCTTTTACTGGATTTATTGATTTTAAACAACATCTTTTGGTAGTATGTTATAAAACATAAGGTTTATATACCACTTTATGTCACTTTTGTCCCTCACACTTCCAACTTTTGTTAGTTATATCAATACTACCTTGTCAAGGTTTTAAACATTCATATTTGCTCTATAAAACCTAGTCTAATCTTCACATTTATTTTAGTCTTAATTTTATGGATCAATGGACTCTATGCTCACTACCAATACTTAGACTCCTTTCATGTCTTGGTTGTCTGCACTTTATCCTGTAGAAGTAGGGCTCATGAGAATAAAATTTCCCTGAAATTTGGCGTGTTAAAAAATGTCTCCCTTTATATTGAAGGATTATTTGGACTGGCATACATTTCCTAGATAAATCTTTGAGGAAAGTATTAGGTAAAGTGTTAATGTTGAATGCTGCTTTGGAGAAAACAGAGGTCAGCTACTTTTTTTGGAGGGCTGAGCTCTCATGGCTTTTTTGGGGGATCTGGAGCCACACATACCATCTCTCAGAGTCCTCTCACACACCTATTTGACCTTCACTGGATCTGGCAGCTTTTCTTCACATATTGTGCTTTAGGATTGTAGAGATCTCTCTGGTTGCACTGAAGATGGAGTTTGCTTTCTTATTAACTTTCTTATTTTAAGGTTATTTCAAGAGAAGGGGAAAACTTCTGCCTTTACCGGGCCATTATTTATTTAAATAGTAACTTTCTAATATGAACATTTCAAAACATACAAAGAAGAGCACAGTGTGATGGATTTCTTCCATGTACCATCACCTACTTCTATATTTACCAACATTTTACCAGATTTGGTTCTTCTATATCCACCTGGTTTTTTCCCCACAGAATATCTTAAAGGAAATTCCAACCAGCGTATTGCATTACCTGAAATTATTTCTGTATACATCTAGTAGGCCATTCTAAGACAGGAAGTCCTCTCTTCCTCTGTGGTTTTACAAGTTATCCTTAACAATAAAAAATGTTTTTGTGGGGCAAAGAACTGCACAAAGACACGGTTATTTATGAGTATTATTTGTTAGGATGCTTTAGAACATAGGTTGGCAAGTGAAACACCTGTTTTTGTACCTAAAGTTGTACTGGAACACAACCAAGCCCATTTATTTACTTACTGTCTATGGTAAGTCATCAGTCATCTACTTTCACAGTACGAGGGCAGAATTGAGTAGTTGGAACAGAGTCTATATGGCCCAGAAAGTCTAAAATATTTACCATCTGGCCCTTCAAGAAAATGTTTGCTGACCCTTGCCGTAGAATGCTACCTCTGTAGTTCTGAGATAAATCACTTTCCCAAAGTCCTCCCAGTCACTTCTATAATGACATTGGTAATTATAAAATATTACTTAGTAAGTGTTCACAAACACACATATAGATCCTTTCCTTTCTTTAAACCTCCTAATACCTTACAGTCTAATAGGCCAATAGAAACAGAAATGATTTTGCTCCTGCCATTTTTCTTTGAAACGTGGCAACAATAACAACAAACCAACAAAGATAAAACAAAGGAGAGGAATGTACATGCTCAAGTCCAAAGAGGCACTGCTATTCTAAATTGTCTTTCATGACTCTCCTGGATTGAATATATTTCAGTTTTAATTGTATATTCTTAATAAATCACAAGAAGATAGAAAGCTTTTAATAAATTCTTAACTAAGTGATGCTTAAAGTTTAAAAAAAAAACCTCAGGAAGTTAAAAAAAGAAAAACATTCAGGCAAATGGCATGTATTTATTCATACATTTAAATTTCATAGACAGAGATGAAGATTAAGGTTAAGAAAGCAAATATTCAAATGTGCAGAAATCCTAAGAGTAAATCTTTAGACACTATCAATGCCAAATGAACAAGGTGATTTGGTGCCAATATAGTTCCTTGAAAAGAAAAAAGTTTATACTTTTGGTACAAAATGGTCCATGGGGTGCCTGGGTGGCTCAGTTGGTTGAGCAACAGACTCTTGATTTCAGCTCAGGTCATGATCTCCCCCACCGAGCGGGAAGCCTGATTGAGGACTTCTCACCCTCTCCCTCTGCCCTTCTCCCTGCTCGTGCTCTCCCTCTCTCCCCGCTCCTCTAAAATAAGTGAATAAATCTTTAAAAAAAAAAATAGCCCACATACTTTTTCTTGTTCCTGTTTTGTTTTAAGTAATCTCTACTCGAACTCACAACCCCAAGATCAAGAGTTACATGCTCCCCCAACTGAGCCAGCCAGGTGCCCCGATTGTCCACATCTTTGATAAGTAATTTGAGAACTTCTGGGAAAAACAGGGGGTTGTAGTTAAAATATAAAATCTGCTCTGGTATTACAACCATTTCTTAAATCTTAATCCCAGGAAAAGAAAAATGTTAGCATTATCAAGTTAGAGTCAGACTACAAAACACTGTAACATAATTTTTCCAAGTCATAAAACTCAAGCTAATAAAAAATCAAACTTTAGTATTATAAAAAGACATTTCATGCCCTCAGAGCAAATGATTAAATTCGTCAAAACTTACTTTAAAATTCTTTACTACTATCATAAATTATGCAACTTCCCCTACACTCACCTTTCATTGGTCAGAAGAGCAAACTCAGCAACTATTTCTGTCAGCAAATTGGGAAGAATGTCAAATCTAAATAACCTGTCAACCCCAAAATATTCATAGCCATTTAGACACTAGACCATAGGGGTTAAAACAGAAGAAAGAGGGAAAAAAAGAAAAAGGAATATAGAAAAGAAAAAGGCAGTTCCTTATTTGCCCAATTCTATTTATTTAAAAAATCTTAGATTAACACTGTAAAACTATTTCAGTTAATCTCAAGCAAATGTTAGAAGAAAACCAGAGGCTTAGGATGGCATCACGCAGGCTGAGTCTCCAAAACAGGACTTTATATATAGACTTAAGTGCAGTTTCAACCTCCCCCAGAAATGTAGTCTTCACTGGTCATCAAGAATTTTCTAATGGGTGCCACCGAGTCTGCCAGCAGGGCCCTCTCCATCCCCAAAGGAAGATGAGATTCTGTTATGATATGACCCTCTGTTCTTCCCCCTAAGGAACAATCCTTTCCTTTTGCTAACTTTCATGCCCCAGCCTCCTTCTTATAAAAACCTTCCATTTTGTTCAACTCCTTGGGGCTCCCCTGTACTCGCTAGATGGGATGCTGCCTGATGCATGACTTGTTTAATAAAGCCAATTAGATCATCAAATCTACTCAGCTGAATTTTGATTTTAACACAAGACAAACCTATAACAGCTTCTACAATTTGGCATCAGTTTTTTCCACGTTCTTGATATAATACAATTGTTGAAGCATCACATCTTTGATAATTTTTCCCACTTCAACTCTATCAATATATTGAAATAAACACCATGACTCCAAAACCTCGAGATCTGATATATGGGAAAACACCAAAAGGCTTGGGCACAGTTCCAACTTACTATCTTTAATTTCTGCCCCTAAGTCTTGGTTATCCTCATTTGTTAAATTAACAACAGCAATGACAACAAAATTGACTATTTCACAAGGCTGATTTCATTTAAGGATAAGTGACAATATAAATGTGACAACATTTGAATGACTAATGTCCTACCAAAATGTAAGATATTCAGAAATATAAACTCAAAATCATCTTCAATCTCCTTAAAAGACTCTTACTGAAAAGAATTTAATAAGTATAATTTATTTTGAAAGCCACAACTACCTCTAGACAAAGGCATACAATATAAATACCTTATTATATTAAAGATAGAAACCTAAGGTAAGATTTTATTTTTTTAAAGATTTTATTGGGGGAGTGGGAGAGGGAGAAGCAGGCTCCCTGCTCAGCAGGGAGCCCGACCAGGGGCTCAATCCCAGGACCCAGGAACTGAGCCGAAGGCAGACACTTAACGACTGAGCCACCTAGGTGCCCCTAAGGTAAGGTTTTAAAAAAGAATCTCTTCATTAAAAAAAAAGAGAGAGAGAGAATCTTCTCAGGTAGCACCATAAAAAATATTTAAAGGGTTAGACTAAATATAGGGCCTATTTTATTCTTTCAATAACTCACCAAGGAAACAAAGTTTCTTATGCAGTTTAAGTGAAGGTGGCATTAATGTTTTGTGAGTTAAATTATATTATAGTTTAATATTAGAAAATTATTTTCTCCTTGAAAATAATTAACAGTTACTACATTTTATTAGAATATAGGCAAGATTTCCCCCACTAGAACATATTGTTACTTTATAATGGAAGAAGTCATGATTCAATTTATATACCTTTGATTTCCAAGAGAATTTCTTACCTATAAAACAAGGCAATATGATGTTTTTAAAAAAAAATTTTTTTTAAGATTTTATTTATTTGGGGAGCCTGGGTGGTTCAGTCGTTAAGCATCTGCCTTCGGCTCAGGTCATGATCCCAGGGTCCTGGGATCGAGCCCCACATCGGGCTCCCTGCTCAGTGGGAAGCCTGCTTCTCCCTCTCCCACTCCTCCTGCTTGTGTTCCGTCTCTCGCTGTGTCTCTCTCTGTCAAATAAACAAATAAAAAGATTTTGTTTATTTGACAGAGAGATAGAGAGGGAGCACAAGTAGGCAGAGCCGCAGGGAGAGGGAGAATGAGAGGGAGAAGCAGGCTCTCTGCAGAGAGCCCAATGCGGGACCCGATCCTAGGACTCTGGGATCATGACCTGAGCCACTCCTCATGACCCCAGTGGAGCTCTTTCTGCCCATGGGTCTGTCTACGTGCTTTAATAAAACCACCTTTTTGCACTGAAGACACCTCAAGAATTCTTTGATTGTTCACTCTGAACCCCAACAGTTTCACGTCATTCACCACTCTCATAGTGCTTTAAGGATCAAATAATATAACATATGCAAAAGCATACAAGGCAAGACCTTAGCCATAAAATTCTGCACCACTGCTGATCTAGCAATAGATTAAAATAATCAGAGCACTCAAAACTTAACTACTTGTACATGATATCTTTCAACATAATATAAACTGATAAAAAGGTCATTTCTTTTGTCCTAATAAACACATATTTATCTGTTTAACTGTATCAAGAAATGCTCATTAAAGCCAATTCTCTTACATTAGGTCTTTAAATTAATAACTAGGTTTTAAGACTTAAAAGATTGGTGGTATTTCTAGTCTGTCACTACTTAACAAAGTAATTTGGTATGAATTAACTTCATTGATAAAGTTTCTATTTTAGATGTTGGTATTACTCCAAAATTACAACGCAGGTTTATACTGTGCAAGAACCAAAGTCCAATATCTACTAAAACTTCAGTGTATAGTCTAGATCCTTAGTATTTGAGGCAATTCTACACCTATATTTGGAATGTGTTTATAACCTAATGGTTGCTATATTTTCCTTAATGGATGCACTTTTACTCCCTTGGGTCTCATGACAAATATGTTAATGAAACCAGAGCAAGGAATTCTGCTTTTCTTTTTTTTTTAAGATTTATTTGTTTTTATTTATTTGACAGAGAGATAGCACAAGTAGGCAGAGCAGCAGGCAGAGGGAAAGGGAGAAGCAGGCTCTCCGCTGAGCAGGGAGCCCGATGGGGGACTCGATCCCAGGACCCTGGGGTCATGACCTGAGCCGAAGGCAGCCACCCAACCAACTGAGCCACCCAGGCGCCCCGGAATTCTGCTTTTCTTAAACCTTCTTCCCTCCCCACAGTGAAATGGAAACTTCTTTTCTACCTTGTTCCTTTCTTTCTATTTATTAAGAACCTACATTCATACAAAAAAAAGAAAATGTTGGCCTCTTTATACCACCTTACCTGGGTTTTTAAACAACTATTATTTTACCCAACATTTTATTATAAAACTTTTCAAACATGCAGCAAAACTGAAAAAATTTTATAGTGAGTTAAATTATATTACAATTTAATATTTACAGTTAATAATTTTACACCCTTTATACCTAGCCTTCACCTAGATTCAACATTATGTTATCCATTCCTTTAAATTTTACAAAAAGTTTTAATTCTTATAGTTTATCATTTTTAAATGCATTACCTTCTCCATTTCCTTACAACTCTCCTGCACTGCTCTCAGATTTTGTCCTTAACTGTTTTCACTTGTCATATTGTATTCTAATTGTCTGTTTAGATGTCTGCCTTCCCTTCGGAATAATGATCACTGTGATCATTTCTTTTTTTTTTTTTAAAGATTTTATTTATTGATTTGAGAGAGAGAGAGCATGAGAGGGGGGAGGGTCAGAGGGAGAAGCAGACTCCCCGACGAGCAGGGAGCCCAATGCGGGACTCCATCTCTGGACTCCAGGATCATGACCTGAGCCAAAGGCAGTCGCTCAACCAACTGAACCACCCAGGCGCCCACCATGATCATTTCTTTATATATCCGTACCCTCTCCACCCTTCTATACCTTAGGAGAAAATAGAAGCTTACTAAATATTTATTTGCGGTGTCTTTGTCTTCTTCCTTAAACCTCAGTATCATTGACAAGTTTTACAACTTTGCTCTGTGTCCCGGTTTTCCTCCCTTGGGAATTATTACTGACTCTTATCTTACTGCTAAACTACTCCAAGAAATAAGGAAGTAATTATAATTTCTGTAAGCATTTTGGGAGATATTCAGTGTGCAAATTTCTTCATGTATATATTAAATGTCCATTTTATTTTTAGCTACTGTCATTGTGTAAACGTATTCCATGTTGTATTGGGATGGCCATTAAACTGCTAATCATTGTTTCTAAATTACCAAAAAACCCAAATGCAAAATCCTCAAAGGACTCACTGTCGCATAAAACCTAGCTAGCATTTGTACCTTGCAACAATCATTTGTACAATTCAGAGCAGCATAAAGATTTAGACATAAAGTAATGAAATCAGAATATAAACCACACTGGAACATGAACTCTCAATAAGTGTTAAAGGAATAAATGTAGGTTTGAAAGATATTTTAATTGAGAGTAAAACTGGAACTTAATTGATTGCTCTTTTTGACAGACAGTTCAATTTGGCTATGGTTCTTTTTATCACCTGAATTCATATTTCCCTCCGCAGTACCACTGAAGTCTGGAAGCTCAGTATTTGTTGATATAAAAATACTGGGGAAATGAGTAGTTGCATCTATAAATTAATGTAATGGGATAAAACTCCCATCTCTGAAATGGCATAAAGTTAGGAAAATAACAAGCTTTAGAAATATTTTTTGCTTGAGGATGAGTAAACAGGATGAGCTATATTATTCTTTATATAACTGAAATATTTTTTAGTTTTCTCTACTTTGCTAGTGCCTGGGGGCTATGAGACTTCTGTGCTCGTTCTAGATAACTACTCCTCAAAAATACTGTCCACAGATCTGTAGCATCATCTATCAGATAAACATGTTAGAAATGCAGATCTCAGGCCCCACCTTAGACTTATCTAATCACAATCTGCATTTTAACAAGACGACTAGGAAATTCTTATGCACATTCAAGTTTGAGAAGCACCACTACGGTTCACCCAGATGAGCCTCAAGGGGGGGTTACATTAGATGGTTACATGCAGTACTCTCAGACCTTTAACCTTTCTCGTTCATCCAGACCCCAGCATAAGCATCTAGGGCTTGTGGGAAGGCAACATGACATAATAGAAAAAATATGACATTGAGAGTCTGAAAAGTGAGGTTGTAGTCTCATCTCTAATTACATGACCCTGAACCTTAGTTCTTCTCATCTCTAAAATGAATGAGTTACACAACATACAAGGTAAGGCCCTTCCAACTCTAAAAGTCTATGAATTTATGAATATAAATATCAACAGATATTTAGGAAAATGTCTCAACTATATGTGATATCTCAAGGAAGTGGGCCTACTTTTAATGCTATAGGGCCTTGTCCATCAATTCCTTTATATTTATTTGGGTTTGAAAAGCAACCTCTTTCTTTCATTTTCACATTTGGTTTCTGGAAGATACACAGTAGTGAATAACTTAGGAAGTAGGTGGCTGCTATTAATAATTTCCCTCACTGCTTCCTTTGTTCTTAAATGCTGATAAAACACAGGTAATAGACAGGATTCAGGAAAAAGTAAAATCAGATTCTGTGTTTTGTGTAAGAGCAAGGGAATGTTACTGCTCTGGGGAAAAACATGGCTGAAACATTTAAAGGTAAAGGATTATGATGTGTGACACTGTCAAATGGATCAAGAAATAATAAAATTCACATGTGTGTGTGCACGCCCACAGGGAGAGAGAGAGAGGAAATCAAGCAAATGTGGCAAAATATTAATAACTGATGGATCTAGGTGAAGAGCATAAGACTACACGTTGTACTCTTTCTGTAATTTTTTGTAGGTTTGAAATTTTTTCCAAATAGAAGTTGAGAAAAAAATTAACATAAACATATTATCTACCAGCCCCAAAATGCCCTGTTGTATTCTCTCTTTCTTAAAGTAGAATACAGATTTATTTATTTTTCTGTAACCTTTACAATGCAAGAGGAAAGTTAGAAGGGGAACAAATAATTATCTAGAAGATTATACAGAAGTGTAAGTGCAACTTACACTACCATGTTGCTTCTTTATTTTGTCTTTTGGTTACAGACTTGCTTAATTTTCTTCCTAGCTAAGGATAAAATAAAAGGGGGAAAGAAGTGGTGAGAAGTTGCCTCATATCTTCCTTATATTAATGAAGTAAACAATTTTAAGCCAAAAGGAGGCCTTGTATGATTTTCAGTTTTGCTCTAGCTTTAGCTAATAATGAAAAAGAGTGTGGTTACCACTCACAAATATAAATAACTACAGGCCTTTTTTATTCCCCTGCAAGGAGAGGGATACAACAGCTGCTATAAAAATCACTCTCCACCCTCCCATGTGCTATGTAATTGTAATAGACTTATACCATGAGAAGACCAAAACATAAAAAGAGAAAGGGCAAAGCAGTTGGTTTTGTTTCAAAATTCCTTTTCCATTTACCGTAACTTACTTTACTGAATTAAAAACAAAATAAATACACTGCCTGCATTTCTAACGTTAACTGTCCTGCTTAATTGTAAATCTCAATCCAAAATACCAGTAATAGACTTATGCACTAGCTGACTGCTAATGTTCCTTCAGTCCCTCCAGACTTTCTCCAACAGGAATACCATAAGAACAATAAATCCATCTTCAACTAATTAGAGATTTAGAACACATTAGTAAGTTTTGTCTTTAACACACTGGCCTCATACAAATAACACAGATTTTGATAACCTTTCCTCCTTTTATCTACCTTTACCGAAGGGGATTTATTTTAATTTGCTTAATTTTTAAAAATATCCTTAACAAAGCCATTCTAGGGTGTAACTTCAGATAATGAACACATTACTTACAATTAATACAAAAGAACAGTAGTCATTAAAAGTCTTAGTGCAATACAAAGGGTAGATCAAATTAGATAGTTGAGATGATTTTCATATATAATTCAAAACTGTAAATACTCAACCCAGAATGGTCCTCATCCCACATTCTGACTCCAGCTGATCTCTCCATATGTTTAGGAATCACATGGGAACCAATCGCTTAGCAAACAATCCTAGTCATAACTTTACACAGTCTGAGAGACTGACAGAGCCTTATCTATATATAGAGAGATCCCTGATACACGATCACTACCATCCTCTTCATTTTCTAAGCATGCACAGGGTCCAATTTTTCAAATTATTTTATTTATCCTTGGTTAGTTCTACAAAGAATTTGAGGCAACTACAACACAAACATTTATGATAAAATGGTGGTTAATTTTTTAAAATTTGAAATCAAAATTTAAAAAAACTAGGACCAAGAAAACAAGATACTAGAAAACAAAGACTGGGGACCATTAAAACTTCACAACTGCTAAATTAAGTTCCATATTTGGTTCTAAACCTCTGTGGTAGCCAGAATAATGGCCCCCTAAATGTCCATGCCCTAATCTCTGGAATTTGCGGGCATATACATGGCAAGGGGAAATTAAGGTTGTAGATGGAATTAAGGTTGCCAAAAAGTGGAATCTAAGATAGGGAGATTATCTGAATAAAACCAACGTTATCACAGGGGACTTCACAGAGTTAGAGCAAGATGTGACTATGCAGGACAAGGCAGTTGTTAGAAAGACTGAGGAAGATTCTACCCAATGTAGCTAGAGGAAGGAGGCCAAGGCAAGTATGTAGCCTCTGGAAACTAGAAAAGCAGATTTTCCGTTGGAGCCTCCAGAAAGGAACACTGCTTTGCTGACACCTTGGTTTTAGCTCAGTGAGGCCTGTATTTGATTTCTAACCTATTGAACTGTAAGATAAAAAAATTTTATGTTGTTTTAAGCCACGAAGTTTGTGGTAATTTGTTAGAGCGACAATAGAAAACTATTACAGCCTCCTAGCTCCCAAGACTAATTCTCATTAATAGAAGGGAGGAAACATAACAATTTGTCAGGAAAGGCAAAATATTTTCTAAATCAAAGTTCTAAAAGAAATTTCTCATGCAGCGCTTTACATAGGAGGCTCTGAGTAAGAATAGTGGATACACAGTTCTCAATAATATTCTGGATATTACACAAGAAATTTCACATGATTTTTTCTTACATTATTCTTTGAGAAAAGATGAGAATATCTTTATCATCTTAAAATACAATTGAGTAAAGTCAATCTTTGAGGGAGTAAAATAATATAAACGAAGTTTGGATTTTCTGGGCACAGTCAGCCTGATTTGAAGAGATTATAACTTGGAACAGCATAAATATTATGGGTAATTAAGTGTAATAATTCATGTAATAAAGTTCATTCAGAATTAAAAAACTAATACATCGATACTGGGTAAATCTCACAATTTAAGAATTCTAGAAGAATAAACAAATTTACAGACTGCATAAGGAAAAAGAAATATACATGTGTTATTTTAATTTTCACATATATTAATATATACATGTATAATATATTCAACATACTTAAATATTAAATATTAAAATATTAATTTTATATGGGAATGATTTATGGCAATTATCTCTGGTGAGAAAGGATTTTGGGATTGGGGATGGGAACAAAGTCAGCTTTAACTTTATTATATTATATATTGCTTATTTTCTAATTTTTTTTAGTATATGTGCTGCCAAAGTAAGTACAATATATTATTTTCTTAGTAAAAAAGATCTGATAAAATATGACAAAATGTGAATATTTAAGTTAAGGGTATAATTCTCTGTAATTCTGTTTACAAAATTTCCAAATTAAAAAGAAAGAAATAAAAGACTATCTTTTTTACAGTCTTTGACAAACACCATTTCTCCAGTTAGGCTTTTCATGGGTGCTGGAAAGAACACTGAAGATTTTATGTTCTGATAAAGGCCTGGACTTTATACAAATGGAACCATACAGCATTTATTAATTTGAGTTTTGCTTTTGTTGTTCAACACTATATGTATTAGATTCATCCATAGTGTTGAGTTGCCCTTGCTGCATATCTATGTATCCATTATATGAACCTATTGTGTGAATATTCCAAAATGGACATTTGGACTATTTCCAGATTTGGCTAAAAATGCTGATGAACATTCTTTTTTTTTTAAGAGAGGGAGAGAGAAAAGGGGGTAAGGGGAAAGAGAGAATCTTATGCAGACTTGGTGCTGAGCATGGAGCCCCACTCGGGGCTTGATCTCACAACCCTGAGATTGTGACCTGAGCCCGTGATCTGAGCCAAAATCAAGAGTCTGATGCTTAACCAACTGAGCCACCCAGGCTCCCCTATATGTCTTTTGGTACAGTTAGGTATGCATGTTCTTTGGTTATAACTAGGAGTAGAATTGCTGGGTCATAGGATATGCATATGTTCAGCTTTAACAGATACTACCAAAGGAGTGGGTGCCAACTTACACTTCTATCAATGTTTAAGAGTTCCAGATACCCCCATTCTTGGTATTGTCAGTTTTGTTAAGTTTGGGCCATTCTGGTAGATGTGCAGGTTATCTCCTTGTAGTTTTATCCCTTGATGATTAATGACATTGAGATCCTCTTCATATATTTACTGACCATTTAGATATCCTCTTGTGAATAACAATTCAAGTCTCTTGCTCACCTTTTTGTCAGACTTTTTTTCTCATTATTACGTTTCTTACTAGAGTTGAGATATGAGCTCTTTGTCAGACAGATGTTTTGCTAGTATCTTTTTTCACCCTGTACCTAATTGTATCTTGATGAACAAAAAATTTTAATGTAGTCTAATTAGTAATCTTTTCCCTTATGGCTAGCATTTTTTGTATCTTGTTTAAGAAATCTTCTCCTACTCCAAGGTCATGAAGATATTCTCCTGTGTTTTCTTTAAGAAGCTTTAATGTTTTACCTTTCCCATTTATGTCTACATTTTACCTACAAGTTTGCTTTTGGG
Source organism: Zalophus californianus (assembly GCF_009762305.2). Classification (NCBI taxonomy): domain Eukaryota; kingdom Metazoa; phylum Chordata; class Mammalia; order Carnivora; family Otariidae; genus Zalophus; species Zalophus californianus. Next base: position 33,672,197 of record NC_045609.1, on the reverse strand, counting down.
GAGGGGCGTTCGTTCTGATACACACTGAGGCCGAGATAAAATTTAATTTTATTTTTTTCATATGGTACCAAATTGATCCACCATCATGTATTGGAAAGACCATCTTTTCTCCACGGAACTGAGATGAGCACTTGTTCTAAGTCAGGTGTACAGGTCTGTTTCTGTACCTTCTACTTTGTTCCATTTGTCTATTTATCTATCCTTGCACCAATTCTGCACTATCTTAATTACTATAGCTTTACATAGTATGCAAAGATTTATATAGTTTTATACTATATAAAACTTTGTATATCTTTATACAGTCTTAATACCAAATAGTGTAAATTTTTCAGTTTTGTTTTTCTTCAAGATCGTCTTGACTATGCTTAGGCCTCTGCATTTCCTTATACATTTTAGAATCAGTTTGTTAATTCTCCCAAAAAAATTCTTTCTGGTGTTACACTGAATATACAGATCAATTTGGGGAGAACTGATAATTAAACAATGTTGAGTCTCTCAATACTTAAACACGGTATATTCCTCCATTCACTTGGGTTGTCTTTGTGATTTTTCTCTGCAGAGGTTTGGCACATCTTTCACTTATTACTAGATATTTTTATGTTATTTATTTTATGTTATTTGATTTTATGGTAAAGAGTATAATTTTTCAAATTTCATTTCCTAATTGGTGGCATATAGAGATACAACTAGTTTTTTTAGAGACTGTACTGAAGTATAATATGCATCAGAAAAGAATATCCTAAGTGTTACACTTTGGTGAATTTTTACAAACTGATCACAGCAAGCATACAACCGATTTTTGTATACTGACTTCATTTCTAGCAACCCTGCAGTGTTCACATATTTTATTTTATTTTTTTAAAGATTTTATTTATTTGACAGAGAGAGAGAGAGAGAGAGAGAAAACCAGAGAGGGAACACAAGCAGAGGGAGGAGGAGAGGGAGAAGCAGGCTTCCTGCAGAGCAGGGAGCCCATCGCGGGGCTCGATCCCAGGACCCCGGCTCATGACCCGAGCCGAAGGCAGACGCTTAATGACTGAGTCACCCAGGTGCCCCATATTTTAATATTTTATCTGTAGACTGTTTTGGATTTTGATGTAAACAATCACATGACAATCTTCCTGTCCAGAACTGAGATCTATTAAGGGAATTCCCATCTATTCCTAGTTTGCTGAGAGAGTTATTTTTAGTTTTTCATTTTTGTTTTTTATTTTTTCTTTTTTTGGTTGTTGTTGCTTGTTTGGTTTTTGGAGGATGTTTGTACCTATCTTAAGAAGATGGTCTATGGTTTCCCTTTCTTATAATGTCCTTGTTGGCTACAAAACAAGTTATAAAGTATGCCCACTTTTTATATCCTTTGGAAGAGTTTAAGATAGCTATTATTTCTTCTTTAAATGTTTTAAAGAATTGATCATTGGCACAACATCTGGGCCTGGAGTTTTCTATGTGGGAAGGCTTTAATTATAAATTAATTTTTTTTAAGGTTTTATTTATTTGAGAGAGAGCGAAGAGAGAGTATGAGCAGGGGTGTGGGGGTGAAGAGGGAGAAGCAGGCTCCCTGCTTTGCAGGGAGCCCAACGTGGGGATCGATCCCAGGACTCTGGGATCATGACCTGAGCGGAAGGCAGATGCTTAACCGACTGAACCACCCAGGCACCCCTAAATTAGATTTCTTTTATAGATATGAGACCAATCAGATTTTGTATTTCTTCTAGAATGGATTTCACTGGTTGTTTTTTTTTGGGGGGGGTGCCTTTTTTTTTAATAACAGCAGTATTGACATATAATTCATATGCCATATAATTTGCCTCTTTAAAATATATAATTTAATGGTTTTTTATTTTATTTATTTTTTTAAAGATTATTTATTTATTTGACAGAGAGAGAGAGAGATAGCGAGAGCAGGAACACAAGCAGTGGGAGTGGGAGAGGGAGAAGCAGGCTTCCCGCAGAGCAGGGAGCCCGACGTGGGACATGATCCCAGGACCCTGGGATCATGACCTGAGCCGAAGGCAGACGCTTAACGACTGAGCCACCCAGGCGCCCAATGGTTTTTTTAATATATACATAGAGTTGGGAAACAACCATTACCACAATCAGTTTTAGAACATTTTCATTATCCCCAAAACTCTGTACTTAGCAGTCATTTCCTGTTCTTCCTGACCTCCAACCCCTGACAATCACAAATCTACCTTCTGCCTCTATGAATTTGCCTATGGTGGCATTTTATATAACTGAAATCATAGAATATATGGTATTTTGTTACCAGCTTTTTTCACTTAACATAATCTTTTCAGGGTTCATCTATGTTTTAGCATGTTATCAGTACTCCATTCCTTCTTGTTGCCAAATGATATTCCATTGTATGGATATATGATATTTTGTTTACCCATTCATCTGTCTGATCTGTCAAATCAGGTATCTGAGTTGTTTCTACTTTTTGGTTATTATGAATACTGTTAATATGAACATTTGTGTAAATTTTTGTGTGGACATATGTTTACATTTCCCTTAGGTAGTTAACTAGAAGTAAAATTGTGAGATCATATGGGAACTCTATATCTGACATTTTGAGGAACTGCCAAACTGTTTTATAAAGTGGCTGTACCATTTTACACCCCCACCAGCAATATATAAGGGTTCCAATTTCTCTATATCCTCGCCCATACTTATTACCTTCTTTACTATAGCCACCTGAGTGATGTTAAGAGGTATTTCATTGTGGCTTTGATTTCTATTTCTCTGATAATCAGTAATGTTGAGCATCTTTTTTTGTGCTTACTAGCCATCATAATCTTTGTTGGAGAAATGTCTATTCAGATTCTTTGATCATTTTTCAAACTAGCTGTCTTTTTATTATTGAGTTTAGTGTTGATTTTGTTAAATTATGTTATTCTAGGAATTTGTCCATTTCATGTGAAGTTTAAAAATTATTGGCATAAAGTTATTCAGAATACCCTCCTATCTTTTCTATCTTTTTAATGGCTGTAGGATCTGTAGTGATATTCCCTTTTTCTGTTCCCGATATTGGTAAATTAGTTCTACTTTTGTTCTTAATCTGTTAGTTTCAATTATAATTTCTCCTTTGATGTACTTCTCAAATATAGGAAGATTTTCCAATGAAAATGTTATAATTTCCAGCTTAATTCCACTATGGTTAATGAACATACTTTGTATGATTTCAGTCTTTTGAAATTTATTAATTTATGGCCTAGCTTATGGTCAATTTTGGAAAATGTTCTATGTGCATTTGAAAATAGCCAAGTATCTATAGTTGTGGTGTTGCCAGAGGCTTTTAATACCAGCTGAGTTAAAGTTGACATTTTTTGGCAACAATTAAGGGCTTAACTGTTTCCTGCTTGACTGGAGAGCTATGTACCTTTGCAAAGTCAAAACCTTCAAGAAACTGTTGTGAGTAACTTTCCAAATAGAATATGCTACTACCCTAAATCCCGTGGAGTTAAAGTCAAAGCAGAAAAGCATATTTGTTTGGGTTTCCTTCTGGTGAGAAGGATCAATTTCATGTTAAGAACCCAACCATGCATATTAATTCTTATTAAGACTAGAAACAAAGGTTGGACTGGATTGTTTTTACTCTCTAGGGTTATTTAACTAATTGGTTTTTAAACCAGTTTCCTAGAGAGAATATACTTCAAAAAGCTTAATAACTCATAATACATAAACACCAGATGAAATTTAAAATTAGCTGACTTCACTTCATTTTACATGAAGGGAGCACTTCATTAGGAAAATTCCAATCTTGTATTTCATGCAGGCTTTGGGGACCAAATGTTCTGGTTTAAAACAATTTTAAACCCTTATAAACTTTTTACTCTTTGATTTTCATCATAGATCTTTGTTCCCTTTCTACTCTTGTTTCCTGCAATATAGGAGCCCATTGCGTCTCCTAGACAGGAGTAATGATCACAATGAAGTCAGAAAATTAAAAATGGGACAATGCTTTAGCAATAAAGAACAAAAATCAGTTTCAGTTGGCAGAATGGACAATGAATCTAGAATTTGATGTACAAAGTTCAAGTCCTGGTCTCAATACTGAGTTGCTCTAAGGTAGAGGATTGTGTGGAATCTAGTATCATGTCACCATTTGAAAAAACAACAGAAAGGGAACGTGTAGAGGATGTGGTAAGGAATCACTACTGATGAAAACACTGTGAAACTTCATTTATTATCTCATTAAAAATCCTAGCCAAATGGATGAATAAGAAATTCAAAGGAGATACCTACTTGATCATTTGCCAGCAAAATATTAAGTAATTCCTTCTTATGCCTCTCTTTCAAAGCAAAGCTTAAGTAATTGTGACAAATAATCACCTAAAACATCTGCCCTCCAGCTAACACAAGCATGAAGTCAAAAGTAAAACTGAGATACCAAAAATATTTCCTTCCAACAATTAAGCTGGGCAGTTCATGAGTATAGCTTGTCTAATAGAAGAATAAGAAAAATTATTAAGACTCAAATTAACAGCTCTCACGATAGATGGCACATATCTTATTTCTTACTGACAACATTTTGTACAAATGTTAGCAAGCAATAGCATCAAAAACACGAGGTATGGAAACATCTATTACATATATGCACAACACAGATCAAATATTCTCTGAAGCACAAAAGTAAGGTACATACATATCTTTTGAAAGATTCTCTTTGATAAAAGACGCCCATTTTAAGTATGATTACTACTTCCTGCCTAGTAACAGATATGTACTACTCAAATTCAGAGAATAAATGGCAAACACTTTTCCCTCATACTTATCTTCTTCAAGAGGAAAAAATGTATTTATCTTTCAGATGGGCAGAAAAAACATTTTTCCTTAAGTCAACAGTACCATGTAATTGTGATATGTTTGTGTCAAAGTTAAATTCCTTGAGTATAATAATTACATTATAATTATGTAAAGGAATGTTTTTATTAAAAAATGTTTTTATTCTTAGGAGACACATACTGAATTTTTCATGGATGAAGAGTCAATGATGTCTCAAAAGGCTCAGTGGGAAAACGAAAGTATACATTGGCAAAAAATTAACAATTAGTGAATCTAGGTAAAGATGTCCCTTGTACTATTTTTTCAAATTTTCTGTATATTTGAAATTTTTCAAAATAAAAGGTTAAAAAGGAAAGCATTTATTAAAAATCCCAAAATGCTGAGGTTGATGGGTTACTATAGACCAGGGAACTGCAAGTGCTAAATACTTAGAATATTTTAAGTTCCTTGAATGAAAATAACTTTCCTCTTTAACTTCTTGTATTTATTTTGGCATTTTTATACTTAGTATGCTGGTGTCTAAACTTACTGATGAGTATTTATTATGTCAGGGTGAAAGAAATAGTGGGAAAGAGGAGTCTTAATGAAAGCACTAACAACTTTTATCTTAATATTGTGTGTGTGTTTCTTAGTCTTCCCTAAAACCCTTGCCTAAAAAAACAGATGCTTAATTTTGGGACACTCTGAGATCTTCAATATTCCAAAGCTAACCTAGGTAGAGGAGAGAGGGAAAGTAAGAAATTTCTTGATTATAAAAGTCAAATAGGTGCTGCAAGATTCATGCTGGGTTATTTTGTTGGTCAAAACACGGCAATACCTAAGCGGGGGCCTAGTGATGACAGATTGGCAGTGGTTCAGGAGGTTTACTACCACCCCCACACCCTCGAACGGGAGGGTCTCAGTATTTCCCTCCGTGCTTCTATATGAAACACAATGTTAATCCTTAATCTCTATCTTTTATTAAATAAATATGCAAACAGGTACCACAGGTTTCAAATACATAAGAGAGACAGATTTGTGTATAGGCCTAATAAAAATGGTTTTCTTTCCTCCTTTCTTTCTCTATTGCCAATGTCTCTTCTCACCAAAATGGCAGACTTACTGTGAAAGCTATCTCCTCCAAGCTTTTCAGTTGAACTACATATGACTTGTGAGTTGTAAGGCCTATCCTGGTTTACCCCAATTTGTCAAAATGATGAGAACTGATTTAAATCCCTCTCTGCTGTTGATTTTTAGAGATGCTGGTTATAGTTAGGATCCAGACACTATTCTCCATGGGGTTCTCTCACCAAATTTTCAAATGGCATCTGACAAAATACTTTTTATCTTTTTTTTTTAAGATTTATTTATTTATTTGATAGAGCAAGAGACAGCATGGGGGAGGGGGCAGAGGGAGAGAAAGAATCTCAAGCAGACTCCCCACTGAGCGCAGAGCTCAATGCGCGGCTCTATCTCACAACCCTGAGATCATTACCTGAGCCGAATTCAAGAGTCAGATGCTTAATCGACTGAGCCACCCAGGCACCCCAAAATACTTTGTATCTTTTTCTACCTTTCCCAGCAGAAGAAAAGTATTATAGAGACATGACAGAGTCAAACTGGTATCTGTTTATACATTGAATCAATGTTCCTATAAAAGGAGGATTAAGAGTATTAAGAGGTAGAAGTTACTTTTATTTCTAGTGTATGACTTTCAATGCCAATATGTTTAAGCGTCATTGAATAGCATCATTAAGATAATGCTCTGAGTGAATGCTTTCTATGGCTTGACAACACAAGCTCTTTGAGGATGGCCAGAATATCACATTCTCCCTCTTTGGATTCAACACTACTAAATAATTTACAAATTGATCTTCAGTAACAATTGCAATAAATAAAAGCTGGTCAATTCTACAATCAGGGTGTGTTAAAGGAGTTCAAGTTTCTAAAATGGACATAATCATAGAAATCAGAAGACCAAAGGAAAACATTAGTGGTTTCCAGGAACAGTACTTTTGATATTATCTTCGTAGAGTAAGTTAGCAAAACGCTGTGAATATCATTATTACCACAACAGAGGAATCATAGCTTGCTCACTCTTAGCCTATCTCCTCCTACTAATCATTCTACATCTGAAACACATGAAATTCTGAAAAGTCACATTAGAGGACAATGACCTAGGTTACCAGGAGGAACTTTTCATTCTAAATCACAATCCTATAACATACCCAGAACAGCTGCTCAATTATGAGCTGTTTTAAGTCTTTCAAGTTCTCTGCTCCATTATTGTCCTATCATCTAATTCTTTTCCAAGAGGGAAGGTGAACACTTGTCCATTTTGCCGGTTTTCAAACAGCTATTTTCCATTCTACAAAACTCTAAAAGAATAAAGCAAGTCAAAATATTACCCACATTTAGAGTTTGGAGTTACAACTTGATTGCATTTATTAAAGTACTTAGTACATGCAAGGCACTCAATAAACATTAATTCTCTTTGGGAAAGAATTTCAGAGCCCACTGTATTAACCAAGTCCATTAAAATCTCTACTACTCTCCCTCTATCACTTAATACAAAATAATATACCTCCAATTTTTTCAATACTATTCCAACTAGACTGCAAACCCATTGAAAAATGCAGAAACAGTGTCATGTACTTCTTTCAGTGTTCATATATAGTAACTACTTTATAATTGTAATGTCATAGACAGTAATAATTCTAATATCCAAGGCCAGTGGCTACTGCAAGTGACACCTAAAGAAGAGATTCAAATGCTTAACCAAAATAGTATTAGGTTTCCTTATAAACTATGAACAAGCCAGCATACCTCAGGCTATTGTTAAGGTAAAGGCTATGTGATGAGATGGAATGAGCTACGACTAAAGAGTTCTATTACTGTATTGTGTAAACGGTGGCAGTTAGAAGGGTAAGAAACAAACACATCTTAGGCAGTATACCTCCAAGATAAAAACTTAGTCACCATAATTATTTTGCATGTGATGTATATACACAGGGTATTTGCTTTGCAATAGAGAGACAACAGAGTAACCAAAGTTGAAGGGAGAGAACCAATGAAAGACTATTTTTCTGGGTGCTTCTGGGTTAAACTGATTTTAGAGTGTATGCTGGGGGAGGAGGGTGAAGGAAGTCAGCTACAATAAGTAAATGTAAATTCACAACAACGAAAGGAAATAGAAAAAAATATTGGTAATAAGTTTGCTGCATAACACTTTCTATTAATCAAACTGTTAAATGCAATTATTTAAATTATAACATTATGCTACCACTCCTCATCCCACTTTTACAGGTTTGCCTGGTTGCCCAGAAGATTTTTTATAGGGAAGCTTAGTAACTTCACCAGGTTATATTTTAGTTTTAACCATTCTGAATTAGCTAACTTGAAAGCACATACCAACTGGCTGGAAGGGAATACCCTTCGGTTACTGGAGTATAGGAAACCAGAGGAAGTTTCCTTTTACTTAAATGACTATTAAAAGTTCTACTGTGCAACCAAATAAATCTCTTATTTTTTGCTCATTCTAACACATCCCTACATGTTCTTTCTAGAGTATATTAAAAATTTCATTAAATTATCTGAATAAAAAAATCTAAAATGTAAGACTTGCTAACGAGTGCCGCATATATGACACATTGGTCCCTAAAAGACCCCTCTAGAGTTATGAAAAAAATTATGAAAAATATTATGAGATTGGAGCAATTTTTTAGCCATGTTCAACTCTAAGGCGCATTTATGATTCCTCATTATGAATGATGAAGAAAGGACTACATTTATACTTCTGTCCATCCCCTTCCCCCCCTGGTTATTTTTATAATATTGAGGTTTATAAATTTACAAATTTATTTTGAAAGTATAATTTCCACTGAAGTATACAAATTCTGTAATGAAATGAATTTAAATTTCTTATTATCACATTGTTTTTGCCATGGCTCTTACTTCTGAATTCTTTATTTTGATTCATCTCTTGATTATGTCTATTTTATCATGATGTAATTTGCTTTAACAGGTCTTATGGGTATATGTTTGTTCAGCTTTTCCATGCTAGTGTACATCCATGCACGCGCTGTATTTATGCTTCAAGTATTGGCTGGTTAAAAAATCTCAGGTGAAACCTCAGGACGAGGTAGGATTCCTCCATTGTTTTCTAACACTGGACCTACTTTAGCTTCTTTCTAAACAAGAGACAAGTTCTATCCTGATCCCACTACTTAGGTGTCTACAGAATTCTTTTTTCAAGTTAATAATTTGACCAGGATATGCCTTGATATCAGTTCTTGTACATCAGTTGTTCCTAGGCCACAGGGTCGTCATTTTGATTCACGATTTTAATTATTTCAGGAAAAATTTTCTTCAATTGTAACTCTAAATGTATTTTTAGTTCCATTTGTTGTTTTCATCAAGAACAGAGGTCGGCAAACTATGAGCAGGTAAAATCCAGCCCCAAACCTGTCTTCGTACATATAGTCTTACTGGAACACAGCCATACAGTGTCTATAGATGCTTCTGCACTACAAAGGGCAGAACTGACCAGCCGCAACAGAAACTCCATTGACGGCAAAGCCTAAAATATTTACTATCTGGCCCTTTAAAGAAAAAGTCTGCTGACCCCATGCATATGTTCTATCTCCTTTGGTTTCCCTTATCTTCTTCTCTAATTTTTATATGTTCTTATTTAATGTTATGTAATTTCCTCAAGTCTCTCAGCCAGGTCTGATTACATTTACTCTCTTCTTAAAATTTCTAATGCGGCTTTCATTACTCTAATTGCTTTTCTTTTTTCTCTTGTATTTCTTTCCTTAGGTTTGCTCACTGATATTTCATCTCCTTCTACTGTCCTATTACCTCTTCTTAACATTTATGTTGGAGAGGTTTTAAAAAATTATAACTGTATTTTCTGTAACAGGTCATGTCTATCATTTCTTTGTGTCTATGAGACCTTTTGGAACTCCAATAAAGCCTCACCGGTTAGACCTTTTAAAGTAATGTTAACACTTTGAGAGAAACCAGTACATTGCTTGGGTTTCCTAGGAGAGGTTCAGCATCCTCCCACATGCAGAGTAGATTTCACAGTATATAGCAAGTTAAACTTCACTGTTTCTAATTTGGGCTTAGCCTTGTGCCTAATTTCACCAATGATGGACTTCTTTTCTATTTTCTTGTATTTTTGTTTTTAATGAGTTTCAAAGGGGAAGCGAATCATCTTCACTCTGCTATCTTTAACTGAAGTCTCCTCCTGACACATTATATTTTAAGATGAACTAATCTTCAAAGAAATAAATTATAAGCTTGACAGGTTTGAATGCACCAGGTAATGAAAGAAAAAAAAAAATCCAACATCAGCAGTGTGAAAGAATTGCTTAGCAGACGACTGTGCCAGGAACAACATTTGTTTGGAGCTCTGTTTGAGCAGTCGTGCCAAATCAGTTGTGGGACTTGGATTAAAAGTAGCTGCAGAATGCTGTGCTACAAAACTTCCACAGCATGTTTACAATTAAGTTTAGGATTAGGATTAGCAGTTTCACCTGAATATCACTTTATAAAGTCCCTTTTGCACTCTTCCATTTGATTTAGCCCTCATTTGTTGACATATATGTGTATAATTGCATTTCTTTTTTCATCACTTGCCACTCTGGTTGAAATATCCCCTCCAATTTTAGGAGGTTAGATTAGGTGATTTTTAAGGCTTAAAATTCTTTGGGTCTAGATATTAAAACATCATGCTGTTAGTTATGATACACACTGTTCAGTATAAAGCTGAATTATATTTTTAAAAATATTTTATTTATTTATTTATTTATTTATTTATTTGAGAGAGAGAGAGAGAGAGAGAGAAGGGGGGCAGAGGGAGAGGGAGAGAGAGAATCTCAAGCAGACTCCGCACAAAGCCTGATACAGGGCTCAATACCACTATCCCGAGATCACGACCTAAGCCAAAATCAAGAGTGAGACACAGCCCACTGAGCCACCCAAGCGCCCCTGAATTTTTAATACATCTATGTATAGATAAAGGGACATAAGACAAATAGACTTACAGGTGATTAGTCTGTATAGTTTCCAAATTACTTACAGGAATCATGTATTATTTCACAATCAGAAAAAAAAAATCACAAAAATATGCTACGTATAGTACAGATAATCAAAAGATATGACAATCAAATTAACAAACGCTCTTACATTTCTTTCCCAAGTTTTGCCTGATTTTTTAATCACCTTCTGTAATTAAAGGTTTGGTTTTCTGCAGTCTTCAGAGTTGTTCACAGCTCTGTATCTTACATCTTACTGCTGGTTGATGTCTTTGCGCATAAAACGATCCTCTGTCTCTAAGTGTTAATATCCAAATTGGTGGTCAGCAGCTCTCACTAGCAGGCCGTGGCTGGCTAGATCATTTGAATTTGTGTTAATGGGTTCTACTCATCTTGCTAAAAGCTGTCTCATTTCAGCTTCCTATTGGGAATCTGTTTGGATTCCTGACATGAGTCATCCTCAGTATATAAAAAAATCCAGAATGTGGGGCTGGGATAGTGAGCTAATAACTAGACTGTGTTCCAAGTGCTGGCAGCAGTGAGCCCTCATGCTATTTAATGTTTAGTACAGTTTAGAAATGACACTGATGTAAGTGATCCCAGAATCAGATGTGACAGTTAAAGCACATGTTGAATCTCCAAGTCTCAAAGATGACTAAATTGTCAAGTTGCCGATCTTAAGTTTGTTCAAGGGTTGGATGTCCCTGCTCTGCCAATCTCCCCCAGGAAACTAACAGACAATACGTGCTCGCTTCGGCAGCACATATACTAACAAACAGACAACATAAAACCCAAGAATTTGACAAAACATTATTTAAACCAGTAATGGGAAGAAAACTTACTTCCTCTTTGCAACAATTTGCCCCAAATTGCAATGATAAGTTTATTTTAGAGCATATTTTCAATAATGAATACTAAAGATTACTCACTAGAGACCAAGTTCCTTTGCCCCTTCACATCCTGTATTCAACCTCTTAATCTCTTTATAAAATTCTGTTCTCTCTGGTCACTGGATCAGAGTTCGCTTTTCTTCCTTTTGTCCTGTCTCTTGCTCTGCCCACTGTCTCTACCTCATGTCGATAATGAAGAAATCTTGAAATTTCAAATTAAAAGCATTAAACTTCCTATGCTAAAGAAAAAAAGCACTAAACACATCAAAAATGAAGAGGTAAATATGGGTTGTTTTTTTTTAAAGATTTATTTATTTGAGAGATGGCCCCCATTTTGGTGGGGAGCAGGAGATGGCAAAGAATGAGAGAATCTCAAGCAGACTCCCTGCTAAGCCTGGAGCCCAATGTGGGGTTTGATCTTACAACCCTGAGATCATGACCTGAGATGAAATCAAGAGTTGGATGCTTAACCGACTGAGCCACCCAGGCGCTCCCTAAAATATGTTCTATATGGGAAATTGCCTTTAAATATATCTAGTACCTAAATGACAAGGAACACAATCTTGACTGAGTGAAATTTATTTTTTTCCTGGAGAAATAAGGCATATACAGGGGGGTGCTTCAGGTTGTGTCTGTGATGTAGGACAAGGCATCATTTACAATTTTATAGGTACCAAAATAAGACTGAGAAGTCAATAGGGTCTTTTGGTAAACTCTGCAAAAAAAAAAAAAAAAAATTTACATTATCTTGAGAAATTATCATTTGTCTTCAAGGATAAGTTGGTTAATATGAAACTTATTTTTCAAAAATTTAAACATCCTCATTACTCAATCCTTGAATACAGAGATGGAAAGCAATCATTAAACAATAAGCTCAAAGACAACTTATGCATTTTAATAAATAGCATGCCTCTATATCAAACTAAACTGAGTCTGAGATTCCCTTCCCACTGCTCTGACATTCTAATGCACTGATTGAGAGAACAGCAAACAAGGCTTGGGTAGCAGCCTAGTCAAGAAAAAAAAATCCAGGGGCACCTGGGTGGCTCAGTCATTTGAGTGTCTGCCTTCCACTCGGGTCATGATCCCAGGGTCCTGGGATTGAGTCCCACATCGGGCTCCCTGCTTGGCGGGGAGTCTGCTTCTCCCTCTCCCTCCCCCCAACTCTTTCTCTCAAATAAATAAATAAAATCTTTAAGAAAAAAAAAAAGAAAATCCATATGTAACCATAATCTGAATGACATGCACTATTTTTACAGTACAAATCTTACTGAATGGCTTAATAAAAGATCAAGTCTATTGGTTACTTTAGATCTCTACTACCCAAATAACTACAACAGGCACAAAAACATGCTTATCTCATAAAACTGCCAATTCAGTTCAGCAAAAAACATACATGTATACATAAACACATCAAGATGTCAACAAATGATATTTTGGCTCATTGATGCTACGATACAAGTTTTCTTTAACATAATGACCTTTTCTCAAAACCACCACCACTATAACAAAACTGAAAAGGCAATCTGGACTTAAATCTTATCATCCACTATTTTGTAGCCTATCTTTCCTATATTATAAATTATGCATTTTTGTTTTAAGAAACCATCAGTAAAAATCTGAGTCTAAACTCTCTTGCTTCAAACTGTGACCCCAAGGAGTCAACTAACAAAGTGTACACTGAATAGCTATTACTAAAAGCATGTTAACAGGTTTCTTACTAGGTGTAACCAAAAGAAATTACCACATCGTTTCAGTATTGTCCCTCAGCATATCTAGGGTCTAACCTCCTTGCTTTACTATTTCTACTCAGTATAAGCCTTATTTTAGTTATGTTCTCTAGGGTCTCTCTCAGCTTCCTTGATGGCCTAGACCCATTTTGCCAACCCTTACTTCTGGTAAGTCCATTCCATCAACTCCTGTCATAGGATGAAGCAAGGACTATAAAAAAGGGCAATATAATTGTGTTAAATGACATCACTACAAATTCATGTTATCCAACCTTAGCTAGATGGCCCTGAGGTCACAAATGGTTTTGAATCACAGCTCCCCCATTTACTAGCTTTGCGATTTTGAGCAAGTTCTTTACCTCAAACCTTCATCTATAAATCCAGATGTTGTGAGATGTCAAAGGACTAATGTATAAAAGCAATGACACTCAAAAACACTAAACAAAAAACCTTGCTATTATTAATTATTCCTGCAACAGCCTCCAATCTTTTGTCCTTCTAATAAATCCATGACAGTACACCAGTCATCCTTCTAAATAAAAACTGGTTGATACCATCCTCTCTTGAAAACTTTCACTGGCTTTCCACAAAATTAACCAATCTCAGCTCTTCCTCAAGGTCTTGGAAGGATACTTCCTTCTAAAACATACCTTAAAAATGTGGGTCATTAAAGGTTTATTTCCTTTATCAAAAGCTGTCTATCCCATGAATATGAGGAATTCACCTGAAAATTTAACAAAAACTTTTGGACACTTCATTCTTGAGTCAAAATTGTAAAAACATTTTCTTGGGATTCTGCAAGGTTTCTGAAGTTTGTATTTCTGATGCCCAAGACTGCTCCTGCCTCACAAATTTCTATAGTATATTCATTTAATTTCAGGGCAAGCATTTGCCTCATTTGGCTGGTAATGAGCTCTGCATCATGAGCCAAAGACAAGAGAATCTGGCTAAGTTTCAGAAATTGCAGGTGGAAGAAAAGTTAAGCCAACTGCTAAATATAATGATGAAACATAATATCCATTAGTGGTGGTGATATCTGATTGTAAAACATGACTATTCTTTAAATTCATGTTATTCTTTTCCTAAGTATTTCTTAGAGGAATTGTCTATTTATCATCAAGTAAAATAAGTGTGTCTAAAGATTACTGCAAAGTTTCCTATTTCACGTTGCTTATTGACTAGACTGCATTTAAGTGATTTGCTTCTATTTGGAAAAATAATTAGATGTTTAAGTAAGTAAATGGAATCTGGTTAGGGATCAGTGATTTTAAGTTTTTTTTTTATTTCATCACTTTTTCCTACTAATAACTTATAAATACATGTTAACAGAATGTTAATTTTAGGAACTGTCCATGTTCCCGATGGAGAAAAGGGAAAAGGTTCTCAGCACCCTATCTCCTTTTGGCTATCCCTTAAAACATCCACTCAACACTTCAGTAAAAAGTCCAATGTCAGGTCTATTTTCTGAGCAAATCTTATGTGTGTGGGGAAAGGAGACAGAGGGTGTATGTATATGGAGAGAGCAGTAAAAGGCAGAAAAACCAAAGTATTAGATTCACTATTCCAATAAACAATTTAAAACTGAGTTTCCTGGTAGCTAAACTTTGGGCTTTGATTATATTATGACGATCAGCCTCCTTTTTTAATAAAAATGACCGAAAAAAGAACTCAATAAAGTTGAGCAGATTTTACTTAGTTTTCCTGACTTAGACCACATCAGAGTTATTGGCTCCAAAGAAAAGCACCTTTCATGGCTTTTTGTTATTGTTGTAAACATTTCAGAAAAAGTTCACCTCGCCCAGATGAGAAGTCATTAAAATATTAACAATAGGTAACATATTTCTCAAGATTCTCATTTAGGTTTTATTTCAGGTGATTGTGTTGTTAATGAGGAATTATTACAAAGTCTTCCCCCCTCCACTCCCTAAAGCTGAATCATCTTATGATGGTATTTATTTATGGCCAAAGTCAGGTTTTAAACTCACCTCGATATCCAAATAATAAATGAAAATGCTGCTCTTGTGTGTGAAAAGCAATACAATACAATCATTATTGTTTCTCAACACCTTAAGAAACCACATCAATCACCAGAGCAAAGGTCACTCTTCAGAGCTGTAAAAAAGTGTAACCTAGATGAACTGGAGTAATGCTATGAAACACACCTCCGCATCTCTGTCTTACACTGTGCTAGTGCAAAGAAGTTCTGTGCTGCCAAGTGACATCAGGCAGATGGGACAAAGCTTTTGTATCATTTCAAAAAGAAACAAATAATGGTAGGAGATTGAGTCATCACACCAACATAGGTATGCTGAACTCACAAGAATCGGAGCAGTGGTAATCAGCGCCATAATCATATTTCAAGTTGGCCAGTTAATGTTAGTAAAACATTACCACATAAAATTAAGGCCACTTGAATTTTGCTAGTTTTATAATATGGTTTTATAGCGATATAGGAGCTATGTGCCTCTCTGACCTTATTTTGTAGCTCTGTACCTCTTCACTCCATGGGTCCCAGCTCAATGCCACCTCTACTTCCTCGAACTGGCCAAGTCTGCTCTGACCTTATGGCCGCTCATTAATTATTTTTCTCTGCCTGGAATATTCCTTCCATAGATTTTCAGATGATTGGCTTTCTTGTCAATCAGGTTTCATTAAACATCTCTTCTCAGAAGAGTCCTCCCTTTCCATCAATCTTAAGTAGCTCAAAGTGAACACAAGAATTTGAACACGAGACTCGATTTTATTCTTGCCACTTCTCACTGTGTGATTCTTTCTTAGTGATTTGTTTTTGTCCCTTTCCCTTCTGCCTACACCACCACTAGAACACAAGATCCATGACTCGTTCAACTATTTGTTCCTGGCACCAACACCAGTGTAACTGGCACATCTTAGACATATTTGTTCAAATAATTACTGCGTATTAGAATGAATTAATGAATTAAAGGCTTCCACATACCTGCCTCAGCCCATTGTGGCCTAGTACCTGCCTATGTCTTTGCTTCATCTCACATCAGTCTTTTCCTCACTCTGTACTTCACTGCACACTGGTTTTTTGTAATTAGTTCAATTCTACCTTCTCCTCTCTAGGCACAGGGTCTTTCCCCATCCAGTCTGTTTAGAGAAAGACCCCAGTTTATTCCTTCATCTGATTAATGCCTATTCATTTTGCAGATCTCATTCAGTCACCCCCTCGTATAACCAGACTAGGTCAAATCCCCTTACCTAATGTTTGTTTATAAAAAATGTTTATTTTTTAAAAGATGTTATTTATTTATCTGACAGAAAGAGACACAGCAAGAGATGGAACACAAGCAGGGGGAGTGGGAGAGGGAGAAGCAGGCTTCCCACCGAGCAGGGAGCCTGATCTGATGCGGGGCTCAATCCCAGGACTCTGGGATCATGACCTGAGCCGAAGGCAGACGCCTAACGACTGAACCACCCAGGTGCCCCTATTTATTTATTTTTAAATAATCTCTACACCCAACATGGGGCTCAAACTCACCACCCTGACATCAAGAGTTGCATGCTCTTTTTCTGACTGAGCCAGCCAAGCATCCCATTACCTAATGCTCTTCAAGTTTTTCATCTCTCTCTTTAAGCACTTAGGAAATTATAATTTTACATTTATTTTTTTAAAGTTTATTCATTTTTTTTAAATTATCTCTACACCCAATGAGGGGCGTGAACCTATGATCCCAAGATCAAGAGTTGCATGTTCTTCCAACTGAGCTGGCCCTGTAATTTTACATTTAATTGTGAGATTATTTGATTAATATCCCTTCCTTTACTGGAGTGTAAACTCCATGGAAGCAGGAATCATGTCACCTTTACAGTGCATGGCACAGGGATGCCTGGGTGACTCAGAGGGTTAAGCATCTGCCTTCAGCTCAGGTCATGATCCCAGGGTCCTGGGACTGAGTCCCACATCAGGCTCCTTGCTCAGGGGGGAGTCGGCTTGTCCCTCTCCCTGCAGCTCCCCCTACTTGTGCGCTCCTTCTCTCTCTCTGACAAATACATAAAATCTTAAAAAAAAAAAAAGACTCATTACAGTGCGTGGCATATAACAGGTACTCAGTACGTACTTATTATACATATAAATATCTGTGGAATGAAGAAGGAAAAGAAAACATAAGAGAACTTTCCTTAATCTAAGTAAAAAGCTTTCTCATCGTATAGTTCTCATTTAAATGAAGGCTTATTCTGGGACTTAGAGTGGTTCTCGGGGTCTTTTGCTTTCTCTTTTTAAAGAAAACATTACATATCTAACATTACAGAAGAAAAACAGAAATTTGTTTTGGGATGTTAAAAGTTCCAAACCGGTATTTAAAATAATTCTTTTAAGTTTATTTATTTTAAGTAATCTCTACATCCAATGTGGCACTCTAACTCAGGATCCTGAGATCAAGAGTTGCATGCTTTTCTGACTGAGTCAGCCAGGCACCACCCCAAATTGATATTTTTAAAGCAAAATCTCAACATCAAGTTTTTAGACTGCTTAAAAAAGTTAAACTGAAATTGGAGCGATAGTGCTAACAAAAGTAGATATATCTAAACAATGTACCCTCTGATACAATAGAAAATATATAGAATGTATTCTTGCCAAAAACTGAACTGGAATCTGACCTCACCTCTATATTTAATTAACAATGTGTAAGAATACAAGAGATATGTAAATATGTTAAAAGATGCCACAAGGACTAGCAAAAGGCAAGGATTCAAAAAAATGTAAGTGGAGATTCAGTTCTCATTGACACCTAGTCAAAATGGAAGTTCTCTTCCGTCAGAAATATATTCAGTAACACATGCATACAATTATAATGCACCATACCTTTTTTTGTTGTTCTGGGAAATAGCACAAAATAGAATTAATCAACACTCCTATTTGGAGTAATACTGAAATGAATGCATCTGTGTGTGAATTTACTTGTTTTGTTTGCATCCCAACTACCCACAAGAAAAAACAAATTGCAATCAACCATGCTAAAGGAAAGACTAAATTAGCTTTTACCCTCTACAGAAAATTATCTTAGAAAATTGTCATATGAAGAAGTGATCTAAAAGTATGAAGACAAAAAATGTTGGAATAAAAAGTACTATAGAAGTGTGTCAGGCAGTTAATTAATAAAAAATGTATTTGTTGGCTTTTAAAATGTGTAAATTGGTGGAGCTCTTTTCTCATTCTAAATAAATATCCACTTACATTGCTAAAAAAAAAATATGAGGGAAGAGGAATTTACAGATTAAAACAGAATTTAATGTATGGTCCTCATTTAGATTCTGCTTCAAATGAACCAAGGGCACTTGGGTGGCTCAGTTGATTAAGCGTCTGCCTTTGGCTTGGGTCATGATCCTGGGGTTCTGGGATCGAGCCCCGTATCCAGGCTCCCTGCTCAGCGGGAAGTCTGCTACTCCCTCTCCTTCTGCCCCTCCTCCTGCCCGTGTGCTCTCTCTCACTCCCCTCAATCTCTCAAAAAGTAAAGTCTTTAAAAAAAAAAAAAAAGCAGGGATGACTGGGTGGCTCAGTGGGTTAAGCATCTGCCTTCAGCTCAGGTCATGGTCCCAGGGTCCTGGGACTGAGTCCCACATCGGACTCCCTGCTCAGCGGGGAGTCTGCTTCTCCCTCTGACCCTCTTCCCTCTCGTGCTCTCTGTCTCTCATTCTCTCTTTCTCAAATAAATAAATAAAATCTTAAAAAAAAAACAAATGAACCAACTGCAATAAAACATTTATGGACAATTAGGAAAATTTGAATAATTACTAGTTATTTGATGATACTAAGAAAATATTGTTGACATTTTTAGATGTGATGATGTGGTTATCCTTGTCAGAGAAATATATTGAAATATTTTTTGAAAATGATATGGTAATTTGTATAAAACAATCCTGTATTTGTGTGTTATGTGCAAGTAAATGGGTAAGGGTAAAGATGAGATAAGACTGGCCATGTGGTTAATAAATGATTAAGATACGTAACTGATACATGGGATTCATTATTCTTCTATCATAAAAGTTTTAAATTTTCACGATTAAATATTAAGAATATAAAATGGAAGCTTAAGGTTATTTATTACAGCTTAAGGTTATTTATTGGAGGATAGGAATTGAATAGATTTAGTGATTCTCTAAGAAAAGCCTTCAAAAACAAGCTCTCTTCTCAGAGTTTTTAACATGGATAGATGTTAATAGCAGAGGATGCTATGAGGAACAAACTTAACAACCCAGACTTGTGAGTTTGGATTTGTGTGTGTGTGTCAAATATTTGTTCATTCTTTCCACTAAGACATTATTAAATAAAAATCCTGCAACTTTCGTAGGCTCGCTGAGTCTCTATTATAAAAGGCAAACAGGGGCGCCTGGGTGGCTCAGTCGGTTAAGCGACTGCCTTCGGCTCAGGTCATGATCCTGGAGTCCTGGGATCGAGTCCCGCATCGGGCTCCCTGCTCAGAAGGGAGTCTGCTTCTCCCTCTGACCCTTCCCCCTCTCGTGTGCTCTCTCTCTCTCATTCTCTTTCAAATAAATATATAAAATCTTTAAAAATAATAATAATAAATAAATAAAAGGCAAACAGAAGATGGGGAAAATGAGAGCCAACTACATGAAGAAATATAGGAAAAATTAGAACTGCTGTTGATTCTGTGAAAAAGTGGTTTCTAAAACAGACACAAGCAGGAAAAAAAAAACAACCATCTACTGTATAATCTATATTGTCTACCACAACAACCTAAGTGAGAACAGATTACTCAGATGGAAAGACCCACCTAATTTTGCTCCTAAAAAGTATTCTGTTTTAAAAAGCCTATCTTCTCTGACAATAAAACCCACAAAGAAGAGGGGGAAACACAATATTATTCTAAGAGAAACACAGAAACAATGAGTCATGAATAACACAAATGAAATATACAATTCTCTTGGTATGCAGCCTGAAGGTTGTATGGGGAACAGAGCCACTGTTGATTAAGGTGCAGTAAAAAGCTGCTCAATGCAATTACTTGGGAGTTATAAATATTTCAAAATAAGTTTGAGTTGTCATGTTTTTGTAAAGGATTGAACAGATTTACCATATCACTTTTCATAGGCATTTACAGAATAAAGATGAGTATATAAATATATTATTTTAATGTTCAAATAAAGGCATGAAACACAAAACAGAAAGTGAAGCTTTAAGAGTTATGCAAAGGAATCAATGTTGGGTTTTTGTTGTTGTTGTTGTTTTGTTTTGTTTTGTTTGCTTTTAAAAGCAACAACTGAACGATGAAGATACATACCTAATAAATATTTTTGAGCAGGGTAGGCTCAGAACTGCGGCTATCCAACAGGCTAGAGCAACTGAGTACCTTTACCATAATTTTTCTCTTCACTCCATTTCTAATGAAGTTAAACATTTGTAGGCCTCACTTAGGTTCTTCCCAGTTTCACTAAAGGACTTTTAAGGTATTGCTCAGAAGCCCTGGTCAGAGCGGTTAGCTTTGTGTTACTCATAAACCTTTATCTTGATTTATATCAAGAAAACTCAAAGAGGCTTGATTTATATCTCAATTAAATACAAATTTATGTTTAAGTAGAAATGGGATTAACAAAATATCTTTGTCTTATTTTTTATTCCTACTCTAGACTCACTCAAAATGCTGAAGGGGTGCCTGGGTGGCTCAGTTAGCTGGGCATCTGACTCTTGATTTCAGCTCAGTCATGATGTCAGGGTTGTGAGATTGAGCCCCACGTTGGGCTCCATGCTGGCTATGGAGCCTGGTTGAGGATTCTCTCTCTCCCTCTTACTCTGCCTCTCCCCCAACCCATTCATGTGCACCCGTGCACTCTCTCTCTTGCTCTCTCTCTAGGAAAGAAAGAAAGACAGAGAGACAGAAAGAAAGGAAGGAAGAGAGGAAGGAAGGAAGGAAGGGGGGAGGGAGGGAGGGAAGAAAGGAAAGAAAGAAAGAAAGAAAAAACGCTGAAGTTACTGAAGCAAGGATAGATGACTGTCTCAAAGGAGCGAGGAAAAATCCTCAAGATGCTCTAAGAGTCTGTCTCTAGAATCATTTGCATCAGGAAATGCCATTTATGGCCCTCAGGATAGAATGGGCCAACCTCTCAACTGTGGAAGTTTCCATTTTTTAGTTGAACACTTGGTATTAACAATTCCTTAAAGGCCACATATGCATTCTTAAAGGAAATCTTACACAAATGTGGAAAAGCATGCTTAATTGTTACCTTGAATTAATTACCTAGAACCCTCAGGAACCAATATATGTTTCTTATTTTCTACTTTTAGAATAAAGTGGTAATTAAAAAAAAAAAAGTGGCAAACAATTACCGAAGACAGTCTTCTAAGTCTCTGGGTCAAAGTCAGTTCAAGTCTCTCAAAGGGAAGTTGGGTACATGGGTGGAACATGTGACCAGTCAGAAGGCCAGAGTTCTAATGTTAGCTCCGGAACTGGCCAAGACTGTGACCTCTCTCAAGTCCCACACTTCTCTCTGAAATTCAGTTTCTCCATCTGTGATATAGGGACTGGATTAGATGATCTTTAAGATCCTTACTATAAAATTCTACCACATCATTCTTGATCCTACAGCTTCAACAGTATAATCCTAGATGATGAAAAATAAATTTACATTTAAAATAACGTCCCTGAAGGACCTTACAATATAATCATTCAAGTAAGAGTCACTTATATTAACTACACTATACCTATAAAATCAACAGAACAGATCTTTTAGAAATACTTTCAACAAAAAGGACTGCAAGCGTTATGAGTCAGTACTAATTATCCAGAAAATTATTTAATCAGTCAGAACCTCTTGTCATGTCCATTTGGAAAGCACTTTAAATTTCTATCACACGGTTATAGTTTCCTAGCTTAATAGGTGATACTGTATCATAACACTAAAAGTACTATAAATTTTCTAGAGTTCACAGTGTTCAAAGAACTATGAATATGGTCTCTACCCACCTCTATCTCTCCAAGTTAATGACGACATGCTTAACTTTCTAATTTCTCCTTTCACTGCAACAGTTTGAAAAATAATCCAACACCTAAGATTTATGTACTTATTTGCATGTGAATTATATTTCAATTAAAAGTTTTTTTAAGGCATGCGGGCAAGATTCTAAAAAATCATCCAAACACAATTCAATTCAAAAATTTTGCTGGGAAAATACAGTTTTTTCTTTTATTCAGCATTCTGTTAGAGAATGTTTGCTTTTATTATCAGTGATTTTCAGGCTTTCAGATGAAGAGAATAACTACGAGGATGTAATTTTTAGACAGGGTAGATGTATGAACTCCTTAAGTCATTCGGTAAATAAATCTTGACTTGCTGATTCAGAACAAGAGGCTTTTCCATCTTTTTGCATTGTCAGAATGATTATAAAAAATAATTAATAGAAACTGATGATCCAACCAATATATTTCAAAAGCAACTTATTACATACCTCACAGTGAAATGAGTTAGGTTTTCTCCTACATGATTAGAATAAAGAGATTTAGCAGTATCTAATGTATGCTCTTTGCTCCAATGATTCTGCTTTCAAATATTTTCTGTACTGAACTTGTCACAACTATACAGAGATATGAGTGTTCACTAGAGAACAGTTTCATGAAGGCTTGAACTTAGTTTTGTTTACTACTGTGTTTTCAAAACCAAAAATAGTGCTTGGCACACAGAGGGTACTCATTAAATATATATTGAAAAATAAATGTTTACTGTGGCACTGTTTATCATAGTGAATTATTTGGAAACAATCTCAATAAATTATGATTTATTAATACAATGAAATACTACATAGCTGTTAAAAAGAATGAGGTTGATTCACATTCACATCTGTGAAAAGAATGTATCATGGAGATCTTAGGTGCAAAAATGTTACAAAATTAAATATAGTATGATTTTAAATTTGTGTTAAAATACAAAGTATGATTCTATATTTGCACTTAAAATATATTCACAGATTTTATATGTATAGAGAAAAGTCTGGAAGACTCTATATCAAACTGTTAATGGTTTTATCTCTAAGCGGGAGATGACTTTTGCTTTCTACTATGTAACACTTCTATATTGCCTATTTACTTAAAAAATATCACATATTACTCTAATAAGAAAAGATTTCTAAAAGTGAAAAAAAAATTAAATGCACAAAGAAAAAAGTTCTGGGAGGATGCAATAAAATTACAGTAGTTATCTTTGGGTGCTGGGATGATGGGTATTTTCCCCTTTAAGCATTTAGTTTAGTAAAAAATAATGCCACACTGAGTAGTTTTCTTTTCCCTTTATGCATTTCCATATTGTTCATATTGTATGCATCACTAACTAGGAATTATTTTTGTAGTCAGGGGAAAATAACAAAAAATTTTAAAACCTCAATATAGTAAATTACATTAACACTGTTTTACCATCAAACTGAAGTTCACAGAGGTTAGATAACATGTATAAGATCACACAGCCAGAAAGAGATATCTAAGGCACTCCCCCAAGAGTAATGATTCACAACAAAGATACAACAATTGTGAATGTCTATGCACCAAACAGCATAGCAACTCTTTATCATAAAGTAGAAAAAGTAGGAGATACAAAATAAAACACACAGAAACATATTAGTAACAAGAGACTTTCACTTCTTAGACCACCAGAGATAAAGTAGACAAAATAAGGAGGAAAAGGCTACTTAATCTAGTTAATAAACTAGAACATGTAGGCATATAGGTATGTAAGTATCTTCTGTACCCTGAAAATTAAAAACAAAACAACCTCACGAAATGCCCATGTAACATTATGAAAACTAACCACATTAAGTCACAAGGAAAACCTCAATAAAGTCTAAGAAGTAGCAAAAATAAAGAGGACATTCTTTAATCATAGTGTAATAAAACTAGAAATTTTTAACAAAACCAGAAAATAAAATTCTATCTTGAAAATTTTAAAACTCTCTGTTAAACAATTCTTGGTCAAAAAGGAAATAAGGATTGTTTCAATTTCCCTGTTAAGGCTTTGGCCTTGCCTTAGATTGGATGGGATATCTCTCTAACAGTTAAATGCTTTTATTATTTGAGAAATATTAAATTTCTATTATTGAGAAATTAAATAGAAATATCTCTATACAGTTAAGTGTTTCTATTATTTGAGAAATATGAATATTAAATATTAAACCACATATAGTTTAGGGCAGGGGTTCTCAGAGTAATAGACCTGGGTTTCTTAGTGTTTCATGAGAAATCCCTGGTGAATTAATGAGCTCTAACAGATACAAAGGGGCATTATTTTTTTTTTTAAAGATTTTATTTATTTATTTGAGAAGGAGAGAATGAGAGATAGAGAGCATGAGAGGGAAGAGGGTCAGAGGGAGAGGCAGACTCCCTGCTGAGCAGGGAGCCCGATGCAGGACTCGATCCCGGGACTCCAGGATCATGACCTGAGCCGAAGGCAGTCGCTTAACCAACTGAGCCACCCAGGCGCCCAAAGGGGCATTATTTTTAACCATACTATTCTCTTGTGCCAAGAAACAGATAGTACATCATAGGTGTCTCATCAGAAGCCAACATTTCCAGTCATGAGGAGCTATAATCAAATTGAGCAATGAATAAGTAAGTATGCTCATGTATTACTTCATGTTAAAGGAAAATTTGGCCCAACTCCTGGAGTGTATTTTTCCTGGAGTTACGGTAGATAGAACTTTAATATTATAATAGATTTAATACTGAAATAGATATACTTAGTACATAGTTGAATAAAAAAAATGTATGCAAGCTTCAGACATAAAACATGGGATTTCAGAGAAACTTCACACTTGCCAAGGACATCCCTAGGATCCTGAGGGGATATACTTCTCACTTTCTATAATTAGGAATACTTGACAATAGCTTGAAAATTACCTAGTATAGTGACTTTTTTTGTTATGATGCCAGGTGAGATCCAGTAAAAGAGACCATAAGGTAGCTTTTGTGGATAAACAAAGTATTCATAAAGTTAAAGGAAAATAATTTTGAAAAAAAAGCTTCAGTGCACAATTGTAGGTAACCAAAAGTACCATATAATGCCTCATTTGTTTGGCATGGTCAGAAAATTGAGTGTTCCACGTAAGAGAGTCTGCCATGAAACCAAAGCCTGTCCCTTTAAGCATAAAATCTTTTCAACTTTTACATTTCTTTCCTTGGAAGAATTCCTAAAGTATTTTTACTTTAACTTTTTATTGTGGAAAATTTTAAATATATACAAATCTATTCTACGAGTCCCCATGCACCCATCACCCAGATTCAACAATTACTCACAGTTGTTCTTATTTCATCTCTTGTATACCCCATTTCCCTCGCTAATATATTATTTTGAGGTAAGTCCCAGAAATTATATCCTGTTATACACTAATATTTTAATATCTCTAAAAGGTAAAATTATTTTAAAAACATAATCACAAGTATATAAAACATAATTACAATTAGTAGTTTCAGTGGAAAATATTCTAAGATTTACTCATTTTACTTAAGTATACTGATTATGAAACAACTTCTATTTGACAATCTGGAGTCCAGATTCCTGGACGTGGGGTACTGCCATATCAAAAACCTAAAACATGTGGCCCTTATTCTGGGATGTGGTGGCAGGTGGAGGTAGGGTGTGACTTGAGGAGGCTGTTGCTGAGAGCTTAAAGGTAAGTGAGGAAAAGTTTATCAGAAGCTAGAGGAAATATAGGTGGTGGTGGAAATTTTGGCAATACTGGCAATACTGCCACTTACAGTAATGCGGAAAATAGGAAACCTACCCTAATGAACTAAATGATCCTGCTCAGGAGATTTTTGGGCAGAGTTTTAATGGTGCTATCTGTCTTCTCCTAGCCGTCTATAGTAAAACACAAGGGTAAGAGAGAAGCTACAAAAAACAAAAACTGTCATTTTTTTTTAAAGAAAATTTAAAGGAAATATACACAACCTAGGATTTGCTGGGTCTGAAAATAAAACTTTTTCTCATTCCCTATCTCTACAGAAGGCAAACTGTTCTCAAATTAAGAAATAGGTTCTAGGCAAACATCAAAGCTAGAATGAGTCTTAAGGATCTTTTAAGACCTCGGGAATATTTAAGGTGGTGCCTCATAGACCCTTTCAAACGGGAGAAAAAAAAGGCTGTATAGGTCATGCCTCACAGACACTCCATTCAACACTAAGGCTTTTAAGAATCTTAAGGGTGTTGTCCCACTGCAGTCTCACTGGGAGCCCAAGGTTGAGGAGGGCTTATCCTGAAGAGATTTTTGGGTGTGAGTTTGTCTAATGGAGTGAATTTATAAAGTGATTTATAGGTTTCAGAGACGTTGTATCAACTTGGACCGAAAGGGACAGAAACACAACAAAATGAAAGGAGGCTTTGGACCTCCCAAACCTTTATAAAGGTTACTACTCACCTGCAAAAAAAAAAAAAAAAAGGCTAGTTTTATGCAAAAGCAAGGATGATTCAGCAGAATCAAGAGCAAGACGGCAGAGCCAAGAATCTAGGAAACAGCCCCATAGATAGAAAGACTGAGCCCTCCCTAATCAAGGAACTGGCAATATGTGCTATCAATCAGTAACTGTTATGTATCTCTTGTTTTTCCCCTTTTTCGATGGGAAGGTGTATCATGGTTATCCTAGGCCTGTCCCACCATTATATGTTCCATTTATGTAGGGCAGATAACTCATCTCTTTAGTCACAGGTCTTCAAATCAAGAGGAATGGTTCTCAACGAACTATATGCAAGGAAGTGCATTTGTGGAGCCTCATTCATACCTGGACTTGGTATAGATAAGAGCCTGGACTTGGAGCATAAAACTGAGGATCTTGGTAGAGGAGCTGAATGTATTTTGCATGTGAGAGGGATGTGAATTTTTTTCTTCAAAGATTTTTTTATTTATTTGACAGAGAGAGACACAGTGAGAGAGGGAACACAGCAGGGGGAGTGGGAGAGGGAGAAGCAGGCCTCCCAAGGAGCAGGGAGCCCAATGCGGGGCTTGTTCCCAGGACCCTGAGATCATGACCTGAGCCGAAGGCAGACGCTTAATGACTGGGCCACCCAGGCGCCCCAAGGGATGTGAATTCTTATAGCCACAGAGCAGACTGGCAAATTGTGTCTAGTGGGGAAGGCTACCACAATAGATCCCATCCCACTCGTTTTTCTTACAATATGATGATGCCAATACATTCTTCCAATCAAGAGGAGGGTCTATGATTCTTCAAATTTGGGTAGGACTGTGAATAAGGAAGTTATGATACATGCCTTCTGAAACTAAGTCATAAAAGACAACACAGCTTCCACTTGGTTCTTTTGGATATGCATTCTTGGAACCCAGCCACCCTGTGGTTAGAAAATCTAGGTCACAATAAGAGGCAACATACAGATATTCCATACTACAGCCCCAGCTGAAATGTAGGTCACATGGGGAGGCAGGATATAGACATTCCATACTTAACAGCCGGCCTCAGCCAGACATGTGTGAGGAAGACCCAGCCATCATCTAACTGCAACCATACTCCAAGCAAGAACTACCTTGTTGAGCCCAAACCCACAAAATTATGAGAAATAATAATACAATGACTGTTAAGTCATAAAATTTAAGGTGATTTGTTACAAAGCAATAGGTAATAAGACCCCAGTATATTCCTCTTTAATAAATTAAACTTTCACGGCCACAAAGGTATCTAGAGACCTCTTTGTCTATATATTAAGTGGTCTCAAGACTCCTGAGCTTCTATAAAATTTTCTGATAGCATAGGCAAGATAGGGTTAGGAGTTTCTGGAAAAAGAAAGGTGAGACATAGCTTTCTTGACATAAAAGAAATCATTTCAGGCCCCCCAGCCATTTTGTAATCTATGCCTGACCGGCACACTACTTAACCAAGCACATTTCTTGTGGAACTTCCTGGGATACATTAAAACTGCAGAAAACAGACCTCAGTAGTTAATGATTTTATAGGAACGAAAGAATGCAAAAACAAACAGCCACTACCAGGCCAGGAGATAACCTAACCATATTAGAGACAATAAATCAGTGGTAAAACTCCCAAAGCTGTTTCAGAAGTAAAGACTGACCTAACACACACATTCTTGAGTTGTCTTTGCAGGATTAAACCCCTCTGAGCACTCAAACACTTAACTGGAGCCAGAGGACTGATGATGATGCTGACCCTTGCTGGCCCTTGCAACTTCAAACAACTAGGACCTGGACTCTGTCAATTTAGGATGACTTCTGCCACAATTCCATACTGAACTCTCCTTTGCCAAGCCGCGCTATGAGTCTGCAAGCACACTTAGCTTAAAACTTCCCCAATTAGATTGTTTGGGGAAGGGGCAGGCCCTGCTTTAGGAAATATCCCCAGTGTTCTCCCTACTTGTTGCAAGTAAAACCCTTCCTTTTCCCACTCTGGCTTGGTTGTGTCTTTTGACTCCATACCCACCAAGAGGCAAACCCAGTTTTGGGTTACCATGGTTTTTCCTTCTGCTGGTTGCTCTCTTTCTGAATGGTTGCAACATCTGGCTTCCCATCTGTTGCTTTATTCTGCCCTAGTGAAATGCTGAGGCAGACTCTGCCTCACCTCTGTGATGATGCTTATTTCTAAATTCCTAGCTATATGGCTGCCCCTCAAACAATGCAGGGCTTAGGGGTGCCAACGTCCCTCACAGTAGGAAATCCCTGTATAATTCTGACTCCCCCAAAACTTCACTAATAGCCTACTAATGACTGAAAACCTTATTAATAACATAAACAGTTGATTAATACATTTTGTATGTTATATGTATTACACACTGTATTCTGACAATAAAGTAAGCTAAAGAAAAGAAGATGTTTTGAAGAAAATTATAAGGAAAAGGAAATACATTTACAGTACTATACTGTGAAAAAAAAATCCACATACAAGTGTACCTGCGTAGTTCAAACCCATGCTGCTCAAGGATCAACTGTATTACCGCAGTAAACCTTGGAAAGGGGCATAATCATCAGTGTCACCAACATCCACTGGGCACTAGCCATGTAACACACTATACCTCACAAGCACTGATGTCATTCAGTCTTCAAAAGAAAGAAACTCCTGAGGAGATATTATCATTATTCTCACATTCACACAGAGATACTGAGTGACTTTATCCAAGTTCACACAACTAGGAAGTGGCAGAGACAGGATTCAAACTTGACTTCAAAGGCCCCCTCTTTACTACACATCTGGCTCCTTTTGATAAAGGGAACTGATGTAGCAATCTCTTCTGGATAGTGTTAATTTAAAAATGTTTATTGCTTTTTGGCATTTAGAAAGAATTTCCTACAAAAAAGAAAACATGTTCAGAAGGAGAAAAAATGAACTTGATATAATTTCATATTCTTACATAAATGTGCAACTACAACTAATACACCTGCACTCAAATAGTAATCACTCAGATTAGTTGCATTTAGTGATTGATGGCATTTTATTTATTTATTTAAAGATTTTATTTATTTATTTAATTGACAGAGAGAGAGAGAGAGAAAGCGTGAGAGGGAACACAAGCAGGGGAAGCGGGAGTGGGAGAAGCAGGCTTCCAGCCGAGCAGGGAGCCCGATGAGGGGCTCGATCCCAGGACCCCGGGATCATGACCTGAGCCGAAGGCAGTCGCTTAACCAACTGAGCCACCCAGGCGCCCCGATTCATGGCATTTTAATAACTATGGGAAAGCACACTGGCTGAAAGCCTTCCTGATAAAAATAAAAATAAATTATCCTGTATCTAAATATGCAATATAATTAAGCTGAAACTTCCAAGAAAGAGACAGAAAAGCCATAGCTTTTTCAACGTTGTTTTTAAAAAGAAAAACAATCTCTAAAAATAATTCATCCAAGGACTAGTATAATTCTGACATCCTTCCCCTAGACTAGGGGTATAGATGGGGATGGTGAAGAGAGTAATAAAGCAGAAAGGAGTGAAAATAATAAATACTAAGGATTATGGTTTGCAGTCCATACATGACATTAAGTTAAAATCCTCTTTTGTCCATTTTGTACAACTCTAAGCTACATTGAGATGTCCAGTCAGCAGCTGAACGTTATAGACTTAAATTTGATTTTAAAACATTATAGTCATTTCATAATACAAAATAACTCAAAAGACATAAGACCCATCACTAATTCGAAACCACTGGGAATAAGGTAGGGCAACAAAGACAAAATGTGCTACACTTCTTACCTCTCAACAAAACGAGATCATTTCACGTAATATCTTAATATACGCGTGCAACTCTCCCCTGTACCTGCAAAGACTATCAAGACTACTTATCATATGAACGCTATCCTTCCGAGGAGCACCAATCTCTCTGAAGATTATTCACTAAGTGTATACCAACAGAGCAAGGCTTTCAAGATTTTGAAATGCCTCCAAAATATCTATCTTTGTCAGACCACAATATATTTCTTTGTTTCTTATTTCTCTATAATCAAAATGAAAAGCACTATTAGGATTTAAAATATATACTGGATTTGAGATCCTAGGAGACTGCAATTCACCTGAAGTGCTGTTATTCATAAGAGTGCTTCTGCAGTCAGAGCTTTCTGAGCTTAGTGGCATATAGCACACAAAGTTGCTTTTATTATGTAGTCATAGCCTTCCCTAGATAGAAAACTATAAATAAATAAACACCAGGGAATCCCACAAATGTCCAGGGTTATTTCATCAGGCAAAAAGAGATTCAATTTAATAGGAGATGTATATTTCAACTCTATGCTTATTATACCTTCATCTCTATTCATCTCCAAAATAATAGAATTCAAAAACCAAAACACATCAGAATGATCTTGCAGAATTTTCTTTCTGATACCGTAATTTCTAGAGGAGTACCTGATTCATCTCAGCTTTCATTAAGTTAACGATCTTTATGTTTGTTGAGGCTTCTGGGAGGTATATAATACACACAACTTCCCCTGTAGCTTCCCCACTCCCTTAACTGGGGATGGAAGAATGAGGGTAGAAAGCACTATACACACAAAAGTCTGGAATTGGCCTAAAAGTTATTTCTCTTCTCTTTCTATAGAAAAAGGCAGCATTCACTTAATACAGATTAAGGGAATGTCTTCCCCCGCCCCACCTTCTTTGCTGAATTTTGCAACATGAAAGGCAGACTAGAACTAAACCAAAATGCTAGTATCAGGACTGCAATGCTGCAGGGTTAAGAAAGACTGAATTCAGAATTCTGAAGTATATGTCTACAGTTTAAGTGGCCTACAACAATGCATGGCACAGAACAGGTTCTCACCAAGTCTCCTGAATCGAGCCACTGACCACACCAGAACCAGAGCCAGTAAATGTATCAGAAATGTGTAACCAGAAACAACTGGTGGGCCATGTATTGGGAAGAGGAACAGACAGCTTTTTTAGGATCTCTGATCATTTTTCCAATTTCTTTTCTACTGCTCCATAGTTTATTGTGTGATATAGGTGGCTTGATGAAGTCTGAAATGCCTTTAAAAGAGGACAACTACTTTTGTGCTATGATTAGAAATACGAATCTAATTTCAGAAGCCTAGGAGGGTTACAAAGATTAATGCACTAATAGTTTTTTTTCTTGGGTGCAAATTTGATGGAGAATTATGAGGGAACAGAACTCAACAAGGGTTAATGAAAATAGAATGGGAAAGCTAGAAATCCTGGAGATAAACTTCACCAATCTTACTTTTGAGGGAAGGGATAAGAAGAAGAGCTAATCCTGTGTGTCAAATATGGTTTAATCTTACTTCATCTGGATGCAGAATAAAAATGAGCAATTCTCCCATAAAACAAAATCAGAGAGAAAGCTCAAAACGAGTAGACTATAGAATGACATAAAGCTAGCAGTATAAATTCTTATAAGCTCCTATACTTACTTGACATGAAGCTGAAGCTAATGTGGTTCTAAACATATCACGGAAGCTACAGACATTTGAAAAATGCTGTGTTATACCTAATATGCAGTAGTAATCACTCAAATTCCAGCCATTTGATTCTATTAGATATTAACTGGTATTCATCCTCCCAACAAGAAAACTTGAATTACATAATATTATTTAAATCTCAAACATCTTGTGCTCGCTTCGGCAGCACATACACTAAATCTAAAACATCTTACTACCTATTGTGCTAGGATTAACCCTCTTAGGTACCCTGTTTCCAAAATTTCCAGCCAACCTAATCCCATTTTTGGAACTCATCACCTCACCCAATGCACCCGATTTTGTTCATTTGATGGTGGTAGGTTCTAAGGTCCCTAGACTGTACCTGAGCACAGGTGAACTCAGAGACAGTCAATGGGAGAACCCAAAGAAAAGAAGTTACAAGCCTGCTGTCTAGTTTCTACTCATCGAACACCCCAAGCTCACCCCTTACCAGCCTCAAGAAGTAGACACAGTAATCATTCTAGAGAGGTACAAATGAACCAGTTACAGGACTCAAGGACTCTAAGCACAGTCTTATTTGTTCACTTCGGGAAGATAACAAGACATAGGAGATTCTGGAAAACAGCAAAACTGGCTCTAAGACATGACACCCCATTCTAGACTGTCATCAGAGGAAGAGATTCCAACATACCCAACTCCTACTATCTTTGGTCCCTACTTAGCAAATGTGAGGTTTATTCCAACAAACCACCATGCCCACGGTAGTAGCTGTTAAAGTAGGGGATGCTGTAGACTAGCAAACAAGCACTCTATCATGAGTCAGCAACTCATGATGTGTTACTAGGTGACAACGCAAAATATAAAATGATTTTTTAAATACATCTTCTTTACCCATCCCTTAGCAATGTGGGTGCGGTGTAAAATTTCCACATAGAATATACTAGCTCTGTATGTGCAACTATTTATACGGTCTACTACCTGTGTTCTCCTTACAATCCTATCATTTCAGTACTACATTAGTCGTTGAGTTTTTTTGACTAGCTGGAGTCATATACTCAAAATCAACAACGACTTGTTTGGGTAATGGCTAGATGCCTATTGAATGAAGGGGACAGAATTCCCTCCACAGACTGGAATACAGAACAGAATCATCCATCCTTGTTTCCTGACAACTGTTATCATTGTCCTCAAGTAAAAGGTATCCACTCAGAGCCTATTATGTATAAAGCAACACTGAGGTGCTGGGAAGAAAATAAAGAAGACTAAAACAAGGTCTGTGATGGCTAAGAAGCTACAATCTAACTGAGGCATGATACAACCATAAAAATGAACATACACTGGTTTATAACAATGCTCAAGGGCCAAATGAGAGGTAAACCCAATGAAATTTAAATAACCAACAGAAATGGAATATTCAACGAGTCAAGATTATTGTGGCCAGGAGTGGCTACAGAAGGCTTCTTGGAGGTGGGACCTCACCTGGGTCTAGCAGGATATGTTATTTTATAAGGTGCAGGGGGCAGCAGGTTTGTCTTTTAAATTATGTTTTGTTTAGCCTAATATTAAAATCATTTTATATTACATTATTAAGATGATAAAAGTTTATCCTTTAAGCTTGAGATTAAAATATGGTCCTTGAAAAATTTCCCCCTCTCCCTATATAAATTTTCTTTGCTCTTTTGCTATTTGAGGTTCAAGATGACTTATGGGAGGTAGGAAAGCACAAATGTGGTGGTTTGCACAAGAACAAGTACTGTAGGAAATACCAAAAGCTTCAAAAACACATATTCTACCAATGATGGCTTGTTTCCAGGACTGAATTTAGTGTGAAAACTGGGGAAACGTTTATGTGTTTCAAAATAATTTAATCCCAACAAACCTGTGAATTAGTAAATATTATCCTAATGCTTCTAATGAGGAAACTGAGGTTCAAGGAAGATAGAGAGCCAAGAATCAGCAGAGCTAGGATTTGAAATCAGATGTTTCTGATTCTAAAAGCTCCTTTCTTTCTACTATATACGACTCATTTTTACATAGCAAAGAACAGCGGTTGCTCACTCCATGCTGATGTGTTGGAATACAACATTGAGAACCTATATATTAAAAAACAAATAAACAAAAACCCAAAAAACAACTAGCCAGAATTCCACAAATAGCTATCCAAACTACATTAATTAAACTGGGTGACATCTCTGAACACCAATCTCATGTCTTATGAAAATATCTCTATGGCAGATCAGTCTATTATGTATCATTTTATTCTTGAACTTTTACTGCATAGCATTAATGCCTTATTTAATGCAGTCTTCATTCACTTCACTTACTGTTCAATGGACAACTTTCAGCCACTCAAATTGGCAACACATACCTTGTAACGTATCTATTATTCTTCTTTAGAATCTGTGAAGTACTCAATGCATTCCATAATATATATACACAATAAATACCTGTGAACTAGGAGGTGCTGAGCAACACTCCTTTAATTCCCATAAAAGTCTCCTTTCCAAAAGGATTCTCTTCAACCACTTTTATTAGTAGAGCACTAACACCAGATGAAAATAAGGGGCTACACACATATTACAATGTTTTTCTTACAAATTAAACCAAGTTGAAAACTGCTGCCCTTGTAAAGTCTTTCTACAGACAGGGGTCAGAGATAAAGTGAGCCCTTACTGCCATGAAATGAGCCAAGAGGATAACTTTACAGAAACACTGAAAAGTGAATAAAATTGCAGTTCTGGACTACACGCCAACACACAAGAGCAGCTCATTTCAATCTGTCAGATAAACGCCTACTCAGCAAGGATGACCTTCCGTAATATATATTTGGCTATTTTATACCCTGTTTCCTTAATCTGCCACCGACCGTGACGATCACAGAATGTTTGGGGATATAAGTGGCAGGAGAGGAGGTGGGGAGACAGAGGCAGAGAGAGGAGAAAAAGAAAGTATGGCTTCAGTAAATACACCACCACTAACCATGTCGCAGAGACAGCAAGGTGACTAGAAAATGGCTGACACCAGCACTGCCAGGTCTGTCCAGAGCAGCCATCACTACCATTTGCTTGGCTGACTGTGTGATATATGGGGAAATTGGGGAGATTCTCCTGCTGGATTGTGAAACTGCATCTGCATGCTAAATATCCAGAGGAAGGAGCCCTAGATAAAAGGAGAGCAATCCCTGTACTATGTGGAATCCCAACGCCGCTGACAACAGCAAGATGCTGCTTGAACAGCTCTATCAAGCAAGTAAAAGACACATACACTATGATACACTTGAATCGGGTTTTAATATCATTGCCTATGTGCTTTTTGCTCTTCACTCTAACAAAGGCATTATCATTTTAGAGCTGAAAATACATCAGCATTAGGAATTTCCCCAAATTTGCTGTGTAGGAGGAATTCCCCACACGCTGCCCATGAAAAAGCAAAGCTGCTATGCAATATACTTCAGGCAGAGGCAGAGTGCTCAGGGGCCCTCACACACACACCCACGCACACTTAGGGACAGGCTTTCCCCAGCAGCATGCACTGAAATGAGGGCAAGGATCCCTCATTTCCCTGCACAGTGTCACATTAACATTTACAGGAGCTACTGGGAGCACAGAGGACTCTTCCTGACAGACAAGGACATCCAGAGATCTAATCCCCGCCAAGAGTTGCTTTGCAGGACTTTCTGTCCTTCTTAGACATGCCACTAAGCAGCAAGCATACTTAAAATCTATTCTTTAACTTCTCCGACAACTAAATGTACACTCTTTGCATTGGTTTTCAAGAGGGAATAGAAGGAAAATGCCAGCCCCTCAACAGATCCAGGTAAGTGGCTCTTCAACCTCACAGCACAATGTGAAAGGTTAAGCAAGGAGCTACAGGATCCAACAGTACCCCATCTTCCTCTTCCCTTGGATCAAGCAGCAGGGTTAATTATGTGGAAGAGCCAAAAAGGTACAGTAATTAGATATTGATTTTTGGGTGCTGGTGAATTTTAATAATGCCTGTGGCAGTAGACTTCACAATAAGCTTCTCCTTAACCTGTTTCTGAAACTAAAAAGTCGAAGACAAAGTAAACAAATTTTCTTTTTTAAAAAAAGAAGGAATGAATGAACAAACAACAAATTAAAGAAAGAAACAACACTACCTTAAAAAAAATGTTTGGAGCTAAGCATGGGAAAGATCCTTCCCATATGCATCTGATTTTAGGGACTTCTCACATTTTCGTCTCCACCTCACTCTACTTTTATTTTTCTTGGCATGATCTCTGCTCTCTCCCCTCCTTTGAGAAAATAAACAGTGTTTACTGTATGTAACACTTTAGATACAATAGCTCCCCCTAAAAAGCCTATCTTTCATCCTTCAATGTTTAACCTGACATGTTTTCCCTCAAAAGAGAATTGGGCTAGAAATCCCAACAGTGCCTTACTAAGCAAGCTCTCCTAGGAAGAAAGGGATCAATGCCTCTCAGATGCCAAAGACAGGCCCAAAGGAGTGGCATATGGCAATTCCTTATCTGAGTCCAAATCACATTCCTTCAAGGAACCACTAGTTTATTTTTACCATACTTTTGTCCTAAATGATACTCTAAAATAAACAGCATCACACTTGTTTTGGACATGAGGATGGGGGTGAAGGAATGGGAAGTAATTTAAAATATCCTTCAAGGGGCACCTGGGTGGCTCAGTCGTTAAGCGTCTGCCTTCGGTTCAGGTCATGACCCCAGGGTCCTGGGATGGAGCCCTGCCTCAGGCTCCCTGCTCGGCGGGAAGCCTGCTTCTCCCTCTCCCACTCCCCCTGCTTCTGTTCCCTCTCTCGCTGTCTCTCTCTCTGTCACATAAATGGAATCTTTAAAAAATAAATAAATAGGGGCGCCTGGGTGGCTCAGTTGTTAAGCGTCTGCCTTCGGCTCAGGTCATGATCCCAGGGTCCTGGGATCGAGCCCCACATTGGGCTCCTTGCTCGGCGGGAAGCCTGCTTCTCCCTCTCCCACTCTCCCTGCTCGTGTTCCTTCTCTCACTGTGTCTCTCTCTGTCAAATAAATAAATAAAATCTTTAAAAAATAAATAAATAAAAAATAAATAAAATAAAATATCCTTCAAAATGTCTGGCAGCTTTATATACAGTGCACCCAGATGGTGTACCTATGCCAGGTAATAAAATCCAACTTCAAAACAATCTAAACATTGACATTCTCTAGCCAAGGTGGAGCACGTGCAATGCAATGGTTTCATTTAAACCGTTCAATGAAGTACTTGGGGTAGATACTGATTATGCTTAAAGTGCATTCAGCAAAAATTTCAAACCAACTGAGTTACTGTTTCCTTTTTTATGGCTGGGAACTCCTTTCACACATTCCTGTAGAACTATAGACTGCAAATTGCTCTGGTTTGCCTTAGTGGAAGGAAGGTCCCACCAGGCACAAGTATTTCTAAATTCCCTGGATTCTTCATCATTTATTTTGTTTCCTTTAAAGTTCAAGGGCCAGTCCCTTGTATACTACTGCAGGATGTTGGCTCATGGTTATACAGCTACACTAGAGACACAACTACCTCTGCTGTTCCTGGCCTTGCTAACGACCAGCCAAAAACAAATAATGCATGAGCCCTATAAGAAAAGAACTTAACAAACTAGTAAGGGAAACTAGACACAAATCCTTGTAAATTTAAATAAGAAAACAAAAGTTAGGGATGCCTGGGTGGCTCAGTTGGTTAAGTGTCTGCCTTTGGCTCAGGTCATGATCCCAGGGTCCTGGGATCCAGCTGGGCTCCTTGCTCGGCAAAGACCTGCTTCTCCCTCTGCCTGTCACTCCCCCAGCTTGTGCGTTCTCTCTCTCTCTGACAAATAAATAAATAAAATATTTAAACACACACACAACAACAACAAAAGTTAAAATGAGTTCCTCAGAAGAGGTAGAAATTCAGTTGGACTTTTAAAAAATAGGTAGAATTTAGATAAATGAAAAAGTACAAGAGAGCATTTGGAAGAGCTTGAGTTTAGGAATACCTACGGTGTAAAGGTGGGAATGCATCAGGCATACTACAAGTAGAAATGGACCAGCTCAAGTACTGCTACATCTCTAGAACCACTTCACAAAGGAAATTTCAGGCAGATTGAGAAGGGATATAGCATTCTTTTATACTGTCAATTTTGGGGTTCTTCCTACCCAAATGTGTGGTTACAGTATGTTTTGTGGAATCACCAATGCTGAAGGAGGGTTCCAGAATGGACTGGGGAGAATCATGCCTGTAGAGAGGAGTCTACAATCCTGGCAGCACTCACTGGTTTCCCTCAGAGAAGTCACCAAAATAACTGATGTGAGTGAAAAGGAGTCCCCCCTTTTTCAGCCTATGCATGACCACAAATCACAGTGTCCTCATTGTTAGAACTGACCACCTGGATCATCTACAGATCCTGTCACTAAAATAGTTTTGGGATCATCAACCCTTTGGCCAACCACAAAGATCTGAAATTATGTAACAGCAACAAAGGGAAGAGGAGGAAAAAAAAGAGAAGAAGGGACCGAAAGTAGGTATCTTTTTCTGAAGTATGTCTGAGAACTAAGCAACTTGGCATTCTCATTCTTCACCTAGGAATTAGCTCCGATTAAGCCCCTACACTTAAGTCTCATCTGATTCCCAGGAAAACAAAACATCGGCTTATGTATAACCACACAACCATCTGTTTCTGAAAACAGGCACAAATACCCAAACCCCCAAAGCCTTGTTTTAATCACAAATGGAATGAATGATGTCTCAACCACAGTATACTTTATGTATATTTTACCTTTGGGAATCCTTACCACCTATAACCTTGCTAGCCTTCGGTTGAGCTTAACCCCACAATTCATTTAAAATTAATAAATCTAAGAAATTGAGGAGGCTAACTGAGAAAGTGAAGTGTCAAAGACAAAGTAAGCCATGGGGAAAAATTCTAAAAGCTTGCAGTCTAGGCTAAGGATATGAGAAGTCCCTCCTGGCTCCAAGTTACCTCAGCTTCAACAATTTTTTATTTCCAAACTCCTTGACTGACAAATTCAATTCATCGTCCTGATTACCAATAACAAGATACCAAATTCTACATCAAAAACCTAACATTCCCTCCATGAGTACCATCCCCCTTAATCCCACTCAAGTGTTCCAATCCTTACACTAAAATGGCAAAAATATCCAGAAATAAATTATTCATTGAATTACTGTCTCTGTCAGTCAGACGAATTAAATGGGCATTACAATGTCACCAAATTAACATAAATACATGTTATAGTACATTTGTAGAATGTTTTTTATTTTTTTAAGTAATCTCTATGCCCAACATGGGGATTGAATTTATGACCCCAAGATCAAGAGTTGCATGTTCTACATGCAACTAGACAGCCACCCCCATAATGTTAATGTTTAAGAGCCTTTTCCTGTCTAAAACTGCATCTGATTTTCACAATAAGCCTGTGAGTGGGAAGAAGGTACTACTAACAGGAGAAAACCAGAGAAGCGGTTGACATGGTAAAACTAAGATATCACTATTTCAGGGGTTTTGTTTGTTTTTACAAGACCTTTCCAGATGATGGGAGGGTTGGAAGGGGAAGGAGTGAAGCTCTTTGTGGCTCTCCATCTAGGTCAAATAGGCATGATGCTCCTGTTATCATAAGAGATTGTGGTAAATTTAACAAATGCATCCTTCCTACTCTCTTTCCAATTCATCTAAAATACACACACACACACATTCACACTCTCACACACAAATATTAGCCAAACAATATCTTAGAAAATTGCTTTTTAAAAAACCCCAGCGGACTTTGTTTTCCACTTCCTTCTTCTAACAGTTATTTTTAAAATACTTTTGAGGGGCGCCTGGGTGGCTCAGTCATTGAGCATCTGCCTTTGGCTCAGGTCATGGTCCCCGGGTCGTGGGATCGAGTCCCGCATCGGGCTCCCTGCTCAGTGGGAAGCCTGCTTCTCCCTCTCCCACTCCCCCTGCTTGTGTTTCCTCTCTCGCTGTGTGTCTCTCTGTCAAATAAATAAAATCTTTAAAAATAAATAAATAAAAATAATAATAATAAAATACTTTTGAGATACAATTCACATACCATAAAATTCACCTTTTAAATGTACAATTCAGTGGCTTTAGTATATTCACAAAGTTCTATACCCATCATCACCATTTAATTCTAGAAATTTTTGTCACCCCAAAAAGAAACCTCATGCCCATTAATATTCTCTCCCCATTCCCTTCTCCCAGCCCCGGTAACCACTAACCTACTTTCTGTCCCTATGGACTGCCTATTCCGGACATATCATACAAATGGAATCAAACAATCTGCAGCCTTTTGTGACTAGCTTTTTTCATTTAATATATATGCAAAGTTCATCCATGTTACAGCATATATCAGTACTTCATTCCTTTTTGTTACCAAATAATATTCCATTATATGAATATACCACATTCTGTTTATCCATTCATCAGCTGATAAACATGTGGGTTATTTCCACTTTGGGGCTATTATGAATAATGCTGCTATAAACACTGTACAGGTTTTGGGGAGGATATATGCTTTCACTTCTCTTGGGTATACGCCTAGAAGTAAAATTGCTGGGTCATATGAGAAATCCATGCCAAACGCTTTTAGGAACTGCCAAGCTGTTTTCCAAAGTGGCTGTACCATTTCACATTCCCACCAGAAATGTATGAAGGTCCCAATTTCTCCACATCCTCACCAATACTTGTTATTTTCTATTATTGTTATTGTTGTTGTTGCCATAGTAGGGGATATGAGGTGGTATCTCTTTGTGGTTTTAATTTGCATTTCCCTAAGAAATGGTGAAGTTGAACATCTTTTCATGGTTTATTGGCCATTCATACATCTCCTTTGCCAAAATGTCTATTCAAATCCTTTGCCCATTTTTAAACGAGGTTTGTCTTTTTTATTACTGAGTTGTAAGAGTTTATTTTTAATATATTCTAGAGGCAAGTCCTTTATCAAAGATATGATTTGCAAATACTTTCATTCTGTGGGTTATTTTTTCACCTGCCTAATGGTATCATTTTGTAGCAAAGAAATTTTAAATTTTTATGAAGTCCAATTACATATTTCTTTTGTCACTTGTGCATCTGGTATCATATCTAAAACATAATTTGCCTGATCCAAGACCATACATCCATGTTTGTTTGTTTTTTTAAGATTTTTTATTTATTTGACAGAGAGAGACACAGCGAGACAGGGAACACAAGCAGGGGGAGAGGCAGAGGGAGAAGCAGGCTTCCCGCTGAGCAGGGAGCCCAATGTGGGGCTCGATCCCAGGACCCTGGGATCATGACCTGAGCCAAAGGCAGATGCTTAAGGACTGAGCCACCCAGGCGCCCCCATCCATGTTTTCTTCTAAGTTTTATTGTTTTAGCTCTTAAATTTAGGTCCTCGATTTATTTTGGGTTAATTTTTTTCTATGTTGTGAGGTGAGGATCCAACTTCATTCTTTTGCCATGTATATATCCAGTTATTCTAGCATCATTTGTTGGGCAGACTCTTCTTTCTCCCACTGAACTGTCTTGGCGTCCTTATCAAAAATCTGTTAACTGTAAATATAAGGATTTATTTCTGTATTCTCAACTCTATTCTATTGTCTACCCTTATGCCAGTTCACGCTATTTCTCTTACTGTTGCTTTGTAATAAGTTTTGAAATCAGTAAGTGTCGAGTCCTCCAACTTTGCTTCCTTTTTCAAGATTCTTTCAGTTCTACTGGGTTACTTGGATTCCCATATGAATTTTAGGGTCAGCTTGTCAATTTATGTAGGGGGAAAAAGGCAGCAGATATCTTGACAGAGATTGTGATGAAGCTGTAGATCAATTTGCAACTATTGCCACCTTAACAATGTTAAGTCTTCTGATCCATGAACGTGGGATATTTTTCCATTTGTTTAGGTTTACTTTCTTTCAATAAGTTCTCAGTGTACAAATTTTATACCTCTTTTATTTTTTTTTAAGATTTTATTTTTATTTATTTGAAAGAGAGAGAGCATGCCTGAGCTGGGTGGAAAGGCAGAGGGATAGGGAGAAGCAGACTCCTTGCCGAGCAAGGAGCCCAATGCAGGAACTCAATCCCAGGACTCCAGAATCATGACCTGAGCCGAAGGCAGACATTTAACAGACTGAGCCACCCAGGCACCCTGCTTATACCTCTTTTATTAATTCCATAGTTACTTTCATCACAAAGATACATCTGAACCAGATGTTCCATTGATGACTAGGTATGTTCCATGATGACTAGACTGTATCTGGGATGGGTATTCACATACAAATTTATCCTTTTAATTTTTATTTTTCATCCACTATACAACCATATTAATTTGGGACTTTAATCTGTAAACAGGTTACAAAAACAGCAATCCATGACTGCTACCCTTACCCCTAACTTCCACTACTCCACCCCCAACACATTCACCTCACTTCTTTTCCAATTCCCTCAAGTAACCACTCTGAACCGAGCCTTTTGATATGTTCTCTCAAATCCCTAAATAACACAGTCATAGTACCACTCCTTGAAACAAATACCATTAATTTAAAAAGTGTTGAAATCACTAATGAAAACTTCCAAAGCCTCTGGAAGAATGGCCATCTCCAAAGTATTACTTACATGTATTTTATTAGAGCTGGTACAAAAATTCACAATTTGATGGCAAATATACACATCGGACTGGTCTAGTCTTGGAGCTTTGGAATAGGCAAGAATTATCCACAAATGAGATACACCCTCCCCAGATGACAATGGCTCCAGCTTTTACTCTGAGACACTCTCAGGATCCTTCTATCATAAAAGTTCACATGAAACAAATGGGCTTAGCTTCAACTGGTGTACTAGTCCTACCTTGGGACTCACCTGATTCAAATGATAAGAATGGCAAACCTACTGATGACTTGATACCAACTATTCTGGTAAATATATATAAATATATATAAAATATGTAAATCTGAAGCAGTGAAGATGGTTGAAATGTTCTTTTGTGACAATACAGAAATTAGTGATGATTT
The DNA here is from genome assembly GCF_009762305.2 of Zalophus californianus. Lineage (NCBI taxonomy): Eukaryota > Metazoa > Chordata > Mammalia > Carnivora > Otariidae > Zalophus > Zalophus californianus. Next base: position 33,628,916 of record NC_045609.1, on the reverse strand, counting down.
ACATGCCTAAATTTCTTAGGTGCCAAAGGTCTTCTAAATGTTAACCATGTGAATTTAAGTATATTTATCAAATAGTTAAAAAAAATAAACTCAAAAAAAAGGAAGAAATCTATTTTAACTAGTGAATAAATGAAACCTTAATAATATCACTTTTGAAAGTTTCTGAATACCCGTACTACACTGACCCCCTCACCATGCACTGACAATTCTATGATGGAAGAGTATTCTTTCTAAAAAAGTAAACTTAAGGGTGCATGGAACAAGGAAAATCTAAAGTCATTCCCTCAGGACTTGGGTCTTCTATCACCAAAGTAAATCAAACATTTAGTCACCTCTAAGTTCTAAGAGACAACCAAGTAGACAGTAGACAGGGGATTTGAGGATTATGTTATAACACGTGCCAATTTTGTTATTTCTTTCAAGTCATCTTGTCTAATACCTCTAGCAGGTAAGTGTCAGGAAGTGAATCCTGGTCTAGATAATGACTACACAAAACTTGCATGCCATGAAGAACTGGAAGTACAAGAAGCCTAAAAGATTTTCTTTTCATAAACTAGTTTAAAAGTATGAATGAAATCACAGTACTACTCAAGTAAAACAATACTTCTTTCACTAGAACATCATGTTGAGAATCAAGAGAAGATTCTTCCCCCACGCCACTCACCAAAATAGGAAATCAAAGACAAGTGTATTTCTCCAACAAACTTGCTCTATCTCTTGTATTCCTTCTCTCAGAAAATGGCACTATCATTTAGTTGTCAAAATTATAAACTTGGCCATCGTTCTTAACTCCTTCCTCCCACCTTCCTTCCTTCCTTCAGTCACCAAAGACTGTGGATTCTATCTCTTAAATAGCTGTTAAATCCATCTGTTTCTGTATCTCCAAGTCTGGACTGCACCAATTCTATTCTCCCTGCCTACTACTATCTATTCTCCACAACACAACCAAAATTATCTTTCTAAAATGCTCGTCTTTTCATGTCACTCCCTTGCTTAAAATCCATTTCTTTAGCTTTAAGAGTTTTAAAATTCCAAATATTTAAGGTGAAGAACAAAAGTAGTTACAGACTTTCAAGAGTCAGGTATCATGAATATATACTTGGGAAAGGGCCAGAAGAAAAGATATGGATTAGTAAAATGTCAGGAGGAGGGAGAAGAGCAGCAGTGGGGGCCAGGCTGTGATTAAAGCCAATGCTAAAATTAAAGATGGCATAAAAACTATTTTTTAAAGTGAGTAAATTGTCTTTGTGGCACATGAAAATCACAATATTACTTCAAACAATCATTTATATTAGATTTTTCAATTCAAGAAATGTTTAATAGAACTCCAACTATATGGAAGGCTTTGGAATTTCCACTTATTTCCAACAAGCCTCCAGTTCAAAGACTTGCTACAATTCCACTTCCCCAATAAACTGCTCTCAAGACATCTTCTCCACCTTCATTCAAAAACAGAGTTACAAAGTATGTATGGATAGAATAATACATCTGAGATTTGTTTTTTGTTTTTATTTAAGAGAGGGAGAGATGGGAAGAGGGGCAGAGAGGGAGGGAAGAGAGAGACTCTTAGGCAGGCTCCACACCCAGCAAAGAGCCCAATGCAGGGCTCAATCTCACAACCTGAGATCATGACCTGGGCCAAAATTAAGAGTCAGACGCTTAACTGACTGAACCACCCAGGCACCCCTGTCTGAGATGAGCTTTAAAATAATTCTGGGAAGGGAGCTAGTTGGGGGAGAGGAAAGATAAAACAAGATTGGCAAAATGTTCATATGCAGAAGGTGGCCTGTGGGTATGTCAGAGTTCATGGATTAATTATACTACTGTCTTTATTTTGCATATTTTTGAAAATTTTCTGTACTAAGTAAAACAAACCTAAAACAAAAGCCACCCAAAAAATTGTAAAAAAATGATCCAATGCTGAAAACATAATGCTTTTCTCATTCAATAAGGTTTCATATAGGACAGGCAGGTAGACTTTAATATTTCAGGCATCACTTTGATACGATTTTGAACCACAATCAGAAAGGTTATTCTTTCAAATTCAATTGTGGAACAGAAAGATTTATACCAAAGTTGGAGAAACTGTAAGACAAATCAAAGTTTATTTTTTGGTAAGAGATTCTGCAACTAAATACCAAAGTTGGAGAAACTAAGACAAATCAAAGTTAATTTTTTGGTTAACAGTTTCTGCAACTAAAATACAGAAACAATATTTTTTTTTAAAGATTTTATTTATTTATTTGACAGAGAGAGACACAGCGAGAGAGGGAAAACAAGCAGGGGGAGTGGGAGAGGGAGAAGCAGGCTCCCCGCAGAGCAGGGAGCCCGATGCGGGGCTCGATCCCAGGATCCTGAGACCATGACCTGAGCCGAAGGCAGACGCTTAACAACTGAGCCACCCAGGCGCCCCTAAAGAAATAATATTTAAGAAAACTTTAGTACCATACTTCCATTCTTTGTTCCTAGACCCATTACAAAAAAAAAAAAAAGTTTCTTACGGTTAGTACCTATTTCACAAATAATTGATTTTAAACAGTCCTGGTCTATATTCGAGGATACACTACAGGGCATTTTGTACTTCCAATAATAAAGTTTTTATGAATATGATCGTCCTGTTCCCTTTATCTCTAAAACTAACCTTGGGCTTGGCTACACTGCCCTACAGCAGGGTTTCTTAACTTTGGCACCATTAACATTTGGGACTGGATAATTCTTTGTTGTGGGGTGCTGTCCAGTATGTTTAGAAATATCCCTGGCCTCGGGGGGCCTGGGTAGCTCATTTGGTTAAGCGTCTGACTCCTGATTTCAGCTCAGGTCATGATCTCAGGGTCATGAGACTGAGCTCCACATCAGGCTCCCTGCTTAGCCGTGAGTCTGCTTGCGATTCTCACCCTCTCCCTCTGCACCTCCCCCCTCGCCGGCTCACACGCTCTCTCTCTCTCTCTCTCTAAAAATAAGTAATAAAAAATAAATCTATTAAAAAAAAAAAGAAATATCCCTGGCCTCTAGCCACTGATGTTAGTAGAACTGCCGCCCACTCCCATTAGTTCCTGACAACCAAAATGCTCCAAACACTGCCAAATATCTCTTGGCGGAGGGGGTGCAAAATTACCCCCTATTGAGAACCACTGCCCTACAATGATTAGTACAACTTCCTAGTTGCTTGTTTAAAAATACTCTAATCTTATTTAGCTTCATAAATACATTTCCCTAATCTAAAACAGTGAGACACCCTGGAATGTCTGTATATATTGTTATTATTTCTTATGGGAACAGCTTCCTAGTCACAGAATCATAGAAGCAAATTATCTACTTTGGTGTTCTTAATGGGGACCACAGTCCAGATCTGTGGCTATGTACTCAAGAGTTTAGAAGTTCAACATAAGGAATTTTTAAATTTTTGCCTTTATCACTGATAATCTTTGAAAATCTGGATCATCTGAATGAAACTGAGGGTTGCTAGGATATCTGTGTGCCCACATTTATGTTTACCAACACAAAGTCATCAGTTTCCCTCACTATCTTAAACTAATGAGAAAAGCAGAGGCAGCAATGTAGTTGAGCCAGTAGAGGCCAAATGATATCATGATGCACTAAATAAAAGATTTCAGTAGTTTTAATAGAAACAATGTATCAGGAGCATTAAATTATCTCGGGCACAGTAGTCCAGATGGTCAGTGCAAAAGAACCTACAGGATAGCAAGGAATAACATATTCATATTAGAAGCAGCATTTTAGTTTCAGCAAACCATTATCACTTGTCATATTAATGTTGTTAATATGTTGGTTTCGTAGTTTGTTTAAAGATTTTATTTATTTATTTGACAGAGAGAGAAACACAGCGAGAGAGGTTTTGTAGTTTTGTTTATACTTCATCTGTTTTGATTTATACCTCTACATGGATGCAGCAAAGGGAGCTTCTATTTAACTTTATGTTTGGGGCGCCTGGGTGGCTCAGTCAGTTAAGCATTTGCCTTAAGTTCAGGTCATGCTCCCAGAATCCTGGGACTGAGCCCTGCATTGGGCTCCCTGCTCAGTGGGGAGCCTGTTTCTCCCTTTCCCTCTGCCTACCTGTGCTCCCTCTCTCTCCCTCTCAAATAAATAAATAAATAAATAATCTTAAAAAACTAAAAAATAACTTTGTTTGTCCAACACTATAATTATGTAATTAAAAACAACAACATAGTTTAAATCAAAACTTGGAATATTTGTCCCTCTTAAAGGATCTGCAGATTACTCAAATTTGAAAATTACTGATCTTGTCCAATGCCTTCATTCTACACAGAAGAAACTACAGTCCAGTGGTATTATAGTAATTTGTCCAAAATCAAACACCTAATCACTGGCAAAGAGAACATTACAACTATAGGTCTATTGATGCACCAATTGTTACCATATACTTTGGTGTCTTGTATAGATAACATAAGTAAACATAATTCAAAATGTTTTCTTTTCACATACCATATTCTAAATTAAACTTGTAAATAGGGAACCAAAATAAACCAGCATTAGAGATACACTATAAACAGACTATAGCAGTACATTACTGTAAATGTATTTCCCTACAAACCAAGACTAGGCTAATCACTCTATTGAAAAACTTAAAGAGTATATAGGTGTTACCTTTGATTATGAGAGATAACAATTCAATATCCCAATCCCGTACTTCGTAAGTCCTCTTGGCGTTTAAGAAGTTGCTTAAATATTGCATTTTTAGTGTAATCGTGAAACATTAGAAAATTTTTCCAACAATAAGGAATTTGTTACACTACCTACAGTACATTCATATAATGGAACACTTGAGTAAAGATAGTGACTATTTATTAAAAGACACTGTATATGAGATTTTGTGTTAAATGCATTATATGGCCTCATTTACTCTTTTTTTTTTTAAAGATTTTATTTATTTATTTGAGACAGAATGAGAGAAAGAGAGAGAGCACATGAGAGGGGGGAGGGTCAGAGGGAGAAGCAGACTCCCCGCCGACCTGGGAGCCCGATGTGGGACTCAATCCCAGGACTCCAGGATCAAGACCTGAGCCTTCGTTGCTCAACCAACTGAGCCACCCAGGCGCCCGGCCTCATTTACTCTTCACAACAATCCTGTAACTTATCTCCATTTTACAAATGAGGCTTATTTGCCAGGTCGTGTAAGTGTTAAGCTGAAAAGTCCAGAATCAAAGTCTGATTCCAGATTCAAAACTGAAGCTAATGAAAAACTGCTACATACTAAAATTCTACGTGAGGGATGCCTGGGTGTCTCAGTTGGTTAAGCGTCTGCCTTCGGCTCAGGTCATGATCCCAGGGTCCTGGGATCGAGTCCTGCATGGGGCTCTCTGCTCCGCGGGGAGCCTGCTTCTCCCTCTGCCTCTGTCTCTCATGAATAAATAAATAAAATCTTTAAAAGAAAAATTCTACGTGAATGAGAAGACATTCAATGTAATACTATGTAATAAAAAAGTCTTGAAAACAACATTTACAGGAAAAGTCAGAAAAGCTCTATACCAAAGTGTTAACAGTGAATATTTCACTGGGTCTTATTTTCACATATCTGAATTTTCTACTTTATTTGCAGTGAATAAATCTAGCTTGTTTAACAACAGAATGTTTTATTGATACAAGTCAAACAAGCCAACAGACTTATGCTGTGCAATGTAGTCATTATGGCAATTTCAGCAAAAAGACCCCCATGCTCTAGTTACAAATTATAACTTAGGCTCCCAAGAGTTTAAAAATAAGAAATCTTCCTTTCTCTATTTCTTACACTAGGTAGTCTCACCTAGAGAGGATTTACCTACAAGTAAGGGAAAAGAAGAAAAGTATATCATTTTATAAACTGCTGTTTTCACGTATCGAAGTTAAACATCTTTTCGTGTGATGATTACTTAATACAATGGCAGTTTTTATAAAGCTTACCCTTGACACAATTTGAGAATTAAGCAGGACATTTAACAACTGCATTAAACATTAATCAGTTTAAAAAAATACCCTATTTGTGAAACTTAAGGGTTAATCATTTAAAGGGAACATTCCTTTCACTATGCTTTTAAAATCTGTTTCACTTCTTTTAATTTTTTATTATTGTATTATTTTTATTTTTTTAATTTAATTTTATTATGTTAGTCACCATACATCATCAGGGTTTTTTTTTATGTTATGTTAATCACCATACATTACATCATTAGTTTTTTTTTTAAGATTTTATTTATTTATTTGACAGAGAGAGAGAGAGAGACAGCGAGAGCAGGAACACAAGCAAGGGGAGTGAGAGAGGGAGAAGCAGGCCTCCCACAGAGCAGGGAGCCCGATGTGGGGCTCGATCCCAGGACCCTGGGATCACGACCTGAGCCAAAGGCAGACGCTTAACGACTGAGCCACCCAGGTGCCCATACATCATGAGTTTTTGATGTAGTGTTCCACGATTCATTGTTTGCGTATAACACACAGTGCTCCATTCAGTACGTGCCCTCTTTAATACCCATCACCAGGCTAACCCATGCCCCCATCCCCCTTAAAATCTGTTTACTTCTGAAAGAAGCCTGTATTTGCTCAAAACACAAGTCTTAGATAAGCCTGTAGTGACACAAATTATTAGCTCTTAATAATCTTATTTTAGTTCTTGGTTTTGAAGCTACAATGTAAGCAATCACATTGGTAACAGACAATGAAAAGGAAGGAAGGCACTGATTTGGTAATGCAGAATAGCTATGGAATTATTTGCGTGAAATTTATAATTAAACCTTTCTGCTCTGATCTACTTCTCATTTCACCATCAGAAACAGAAGAAAAGTGACATTAGAAACCCTAGTGCGAATAGCTAGGATATAAAACTATGAAGTCGCTTAATACTAAAAAATAAAAGCCAAGTTTTTCCTTAAGCAAAAATCAAAGTACTCAGAAATTACAAATATTTTATTATCACTAGAGTGCCTTCACCACACAGTTACAGTAAGTGAGGTCTTTCTTGTTTTATTAGTTTCCTATTGTCTTTGTAATAAATTTCACAAATTCAGTGGTTTAAAACAACACATTTATTCTTATGCAATTCTGGAGGTTAGAAATTCAAAATGAGTCTCACTGGGCTAAATAAACTCAAGGTTCTAGAGGCTCTGAGAGGAGAATCCTTTCCTTACCTTTTTCAGCTTCTAGAGGTCTCCTGCATTCCTTGGTTCACGACCCCTTCCTCACATCACTCCAACCTCATGCTTCAGACATCTTATCTCCTACTACTAACTCTCATCTCCTGTCTCCCCATAACCTAAGGACCCTTGTGATAATATTAAACTCAACTAGATCATCCAAAATAATCTCCCATCTCAAGATCCTTAATTACATTATCCAAAGAAAGAAAATAATCCATTTGGAAAGCACTACATATTTCCTACACTTGGTTGGTGCATGTCTCTGGAAAAACAATTGGCCAAAGAGTTCAAGACTAGTCAAGATTTGTGACTCAGCAGTGAGGTGTGCAACTACATTGCTATCAAGTCTCTGGAAGTAATGAAACGAAGCATTTCACCTTCTGCTAGCTCATGCCTATAGGCTTTCTCTATTTGATAAAAAGTAAGGGCAATAAAAGGCAACCTTATGGGCCAATCTTGTTATGAGCTAATCACAGATATCCTGGATCCAAAAAATACTTTGCTGCTTTCCACATCCAATAAGGCCCAAGAACAAATAGCTCTGTATTTTCAGCTATATAGGTATAATGGGAAACAGTGAACGATATATACTCTCAGTATTTGCTATACATTCTGCACCAGCTTGTCACATATGTAACATATAAAAACTCAACTAAAAAAATTACTGAGACTTTTCCCATCTTACACTATCCTCTTGTGTGGGCATTCAATAAAGAACATAACAGAGTGTCATTATATAGCTTATAATGGGTTATGTTATCTAACTTTGTAAATAAATGGTAAGAAACTTTAGATACTATCAATCCATCCTCCCTCAGGCTAGCCACAGCTGTAGTAGTACTAAGACAGGGCTTAAACTGAATGTGAAGCCTTTTACTTGCCCTGTGGCAAATCTGCTATCCAAAGAAGGTGATATTGTAATTAAGTAAGACTTTTTTTTTTCTTTTAAGATTTATTTATTTATTTATTTGAGAGAACGAGAATGAGAGAGCGAGTACATGAGAGGGGGGAGGGTCAGAGGGAGAAGCAGACTCCCCGCTGAGCAGGGAGCCCAATGCGGGACTCGATCCCGGGACTCCAGGATCATGACCTGAGCCGAAGGCAGTCGCTTAACTAACTGAGCCACCCAGGTGTCCCAAGTAAGACTTCTTTAATCCCAGGATTTTAATAAGTTTTTTTTTAAGATTATTTATTTATTTATTTGAGAGAGAGAATGAGATAGAGAGAGAGCATGAGAGGGGAGAGGGTCAGAGGGAGAAGCAGACTCCCTGCTGAGCAGGGAGCCCGATGTGGGACTCGATCCCGGGACTCCAGGATCATGACCTGAGCCTAAGGCAGTCGCTTATCCAACTGAGCCACCCAGGCGCCCAATCCCAGGATTTTAAAAGGCACTTAGCCTAGTTCACATAAGCAAAATATCCTACATTAGATCAGAGAGTACTTTGTTCTTACCAACACTTTAGACCAGATAAACTAAAAAACTCTCATACCACAAAACATGGACAAATGATGGCTGACAATATAACAAATACCCTCTAAGATACATAACTGAGCACAAAGGAAAAAAGAAAAAAATCCTCATAGGCCTAAAACTGAATTGAGAAATTAAAACCAAACCCCCGGAGGAAGTTCCCTGGTCTGGGTAATCTACAGGCTTGGGTTTTAGAACTCCCCAGGGTGGGCTACATCAAAATTAAAAACTTCTGTGCATCAAAGGACACGACCAAAAGAGTAAAAAGGCAACCTATGGAACTGAAGAAAATATTTGCAAATCTATGTCTGGTAAAGAGTTAAATAAAGGACTCACGTAACTCAGTAACAACAACAACAACAGAAACATCCGAAAACTCAGTTAAATAACGGACAAAGGACTTAAGTAGACATTTCTCCAAAGAAGACTTACAAATGGCCAAGAAGCAAGTGAAAAGATGCTGAACATCACTAAGGAAATACAAATCAAAACCACATGAGATAGCACCTCACACCCATTAGGATGACTACTATTAAAAATAATAAGTGTTGGGGCACCAGGGCGGCACAGTTGGTTATGCATCCCCTCTTGATTTTAGCTCAAGTCATGATCTCAGGGCCATGAGATCCGAGCCCCACATTAGGCTCTGCACTGAGCTTGGAGCCTGCTTAAGAGTCTGTCTTCCTCTCCCTCTTCCCCTCCCCTGCTTATGCATGCTTGGTCTGTAAATAAATAGCTAAATAAGTGTTGACAAGGACGTGGAGAAATTGGAACCTTTGCACACTATCGGTGGGAAAAGAAAAAGTGTGCAGCTGCTATAGAAAACAGTATGGTGGTTCCTCAAAAAATTAAAAATAGAACTACCATATGATCCTGCAATCCCACTTCTGGCAATATACCCAAAAGAAATAACAACTCAAAGAGATATTTGCACATCCATTTCCATAGTAGCATTATTCACAATAGCCAAATGGTAGAAACAACCTAGGTTTCTATCAACAGATGAGTGGATAAATAAAAAGTGGTACATACATATAATAGAGTATCATTCATCCTCAAAAAGGAAGGAAATTCTGACATATGCTACAACGTGGAACTTGAGGACGTTAAGTGAAATAAGCCAGTCACCAAAAGACAAATATTATATTATTCCATTTATATGTGGTATGTAGTCAAATTCACATATATAGAAAGTAGAACGGTGGTTGAGGGGAGCCAGCAAGGAGAAGGAATGGTGAGTTGTTTTTTGCTTAATATATATAAAGTTTCAATTTTGCAAGATGAAAAAAATTATATTTTACCACGATTAAAAGTAAAAAACAAAAAACCAGCAAGGGGCTGGAGACAAAAATTTGAGCTATAAAAGATAAGGTTACAACTAACATCCTCCCATAAAGCAAGGAACTTGAAGGGCTACATCCTCAATGAAGGAAAGAATTATAAGGAATTTATTCATGCCACAGGAATATGACAAGGAATTATGTCTTTAATTTGGCCTCTATTCAAATATTACATAAACACTCTCAAGCTGAGAAATACAGAAAGTGGTGCTGAGACACAATAACCTTGGACACTCAGAAAAATCAAACTCAATATATTTCTGGAGACAAAACCCTCAACCTAGGCCACACAGAATTACTACATACAAAACCCCAGAGTAAGTAAGTTTATTATTCAAAAAACAAAACACCTGAGAAAACAATCCATCACAGATAATGTTAGACAATTAACCCCAAGAATTTTGGATACTAAAACCATCTGATACAGACTAGAAAGCGTATTTGTTTAAGATGGATAGAGACAAGGGCACCTGGCTGGCTCAGTTAGCAGAGCATGCAACTCTTGATCTCGGGGTTATAAGTTCGAGTCCCACAATGAGTGTAGAGATTACTTAAAAATAAAATCTTCAAAAGAAAAAGATGAATACAGATAAAAAAAAATCTGAAAAACTTTTGAAGACTATGAAAATTATAGGCATATTTGAACAAGAGCCTAACAGAGCTTCTAGAAATGAAAACTAGTAACTAAAATGTCAAATTCATGGTTCAAATAGCACATAAGACATACTGAAGAATCAGTAAATCCGAAGTCAGATATAAAGAATTATCCAGGATGCAGAAGAAAAAAAACAGAGCAAATTTTAAAAAAAGAATGAAAAGGACCACCATGTGTTAATAGATGATCAACAGAAACATAAGAGTGATAATGGAGGGAAAAAAATAACATTCAAAGGGATAAAGAATTTTCCAGAAATGATAAAAGACATGAATCCTCAGATTCAGGTACCATATAAGTCCCCAAATAATAAATAAAAACAAATCTACACCTAGATACATGACTGTGAAACAGAAGGAACATAAGAGAACATAGTAAAAGAAATGAGAGCACATGAAAAGATATCACTAATCCCTATGGAAATGCAAATTAAAACCATAATGAGATACCACATCACACCTATAAGCATAGCTATTAGTGAAAACAAAACAAAAAAACAAAAACAGAAAATAAAAAGCATTGACAAGGATGTGCAGAAATTGGAACCCTTCCGCACTGCTGGTGGCAATACAAAATGGTGAGGCCACTGTGGAAAACAATACAGTGTTTACCTAATAAATTAAAGGCAGAATTACCATATGATCCAGCAATTGCACTTCTAGGCATATATCTAAAAAAAAAAAAACCCTGAAAACAAAGACTCCAACAGTAATTTGCACAACAGTGTTCACAGCAGCATTATTCACAATAGCTAAAAGGTGGAAACAACCCAAATATCCACTGATGGATAAACAGAATGTGGCATATAAATACAATGGAATATTATCAGCCTTAAAAAGGAAGGAAATTCTTTTTTTTTATGATGATGTTATGTTAATCACCATACATTACATCATTAGTTTTTGATGTAGTGTTCCATGATTCATTGTTTGCGTATAACACCCAGTGCTCCATGCAGAACACGCCCTCTTAAATACCCATCACCGGGCTAGCCCATCCCCCATCCCCCTCCCCTCTAGAACTCTGTTTGTTTTTCAGAGTTCATCGTCTCCCATGGTTCATCTCCCCCTCCAATTTCCCCCCCTTCATTCTTCCCCTCCTGCTATTTTCTTCTTCTTTTTTTAACACATAAGGTATTATTTGTTTCAGAGGTACAGATCTGTGATTCAACAGTCTTGCACAATTCACAGCGCTCACCATAGCACATACCCTCCCCAATGTCTATCACCCAGCCACCCCATCCCTCCTACCCCCCACCACTCCAGCAACCCTCAGTTTGTTAAAAGGAAGGAAATTCTGATACACGCTACAACATGGAAATATTTTGCTAATGAAATAAGTCAGACACAAAGGGACAATTATATGATTCCACTGATACGAGGTACCTAAAATAGATAACAGAGATTCACAGAGATAGAAAGTACAAGAGCGGTTACCAGGGGCTCGGGTAAGGTTAATGAGAAGTTATTGTTTAATAGACAAACAGAGTTCCTGTTTGCGATGATAAAAAAAAAAGTTCTGGAGATGGCAATGATGGTTGTACAACCATGTGAAAGTCCTTAATGCCACTGAACTACTTAAAAATGGTTAAGATGATAAAATCTGTTATGTGTATTTTACCACACACACGCAAAAAAACCAAAAAATTAAAGAAAAAATATGATGACTTTCAAAGAAACAGATTGACACAAGATGTCTGAACAAAATGGAGTAACATCATCAAAAGGCTAAAATAAAGTAACCATCAAGCTAAAATTCTACATGCAACTAAAATATCATTAAAGGATAAACAAAAATGAAAACATTTTCACAAGAACACAGAATGAGAGAGTTTACTACAAATATGGCCTAAGAGAAAGAACTACTAAAAAATGTACTTCAAAAGAAGAAAATTGAACCTAAAAAGGAGAGAGTGCTGAACAAAGATACTGGCAAAGACTGGGCTATATCTAAGCCAGTGTTACACAAAAACCAATAATAACAACAACAATTGACTTGGAAGAATAAAATGTGAAATTAAAAACAAGAGAGAAAGAATATTTTGTGGGGCTCCTGGGTGGCTCAGTCTGTTAAGCATCCAACTCTTGATTTCGGCTCAGGTCATGATCCCAGGGTTGTAAGATCAAGCCTCACGTCGGGCTCTGCACAAAGTGTAGAGCCTGCTTAAGATTCTCTCTCCCTGTGTCTTTCCACCCACTCTGTCCCTCCGTTAAAAAAAGAGAGAGAGAGAGAGAGAGAGAACATTTTGTATGATAGAGGGAATGACAGAAGTAAAAGCATACTAAAGTTTCTGGACTGTATGAAAGAAAGGTAGAGATACTGATTAAACTTAAAGTCAGAAATGTATGTTAAGATTGTAAGGGAAAATGTAAATATATATAAAATACATAACTTCCAAGTTCATAGAGGAGAAAATGAGTATAAGGAACACATTTTCAGAAGAAAAAGCACAGAAAAAGTAGAGTCAATATAAAGTAAGATGGTAAAAATAAACAAAAATGGAGACAACTTCTAAAATGCCAATTTGAGGAGTTCGATGGACCATCTACCCAGCAAAAACAATTATAACTGATGAAAACTATAAAACCAAAAACTAATCAACTGTTTAAAGTTTCTGGAAATTGTCCTAAAAGTATGTAGCAAATAAAGAACATTTATTCAAGAAAATCTCTGCAAGACCAGCAAAAATCTGTGGCATTTGAGCCACAACCTGCTCCCTTCCCTCCCTTCCCCGAGATCAGCATGATGGAAGCTCTACTCTGGGTGAATTTAACCAAGAATGTAGGCCTCCCTCTGCCCCCAACTCCCAGTTGAAGACTATGGTATCTGGCTAGGAGGGGCAGTCTCCTATGAGAAGCATTTCTCATACTTCCATCTCTGTTGCAGAAGCTCTATAGAGGCAAGAGCCTCTGAGAGGTCTAGGGTTTCACTTCCTCCACTCAGCCCCCATTCATAGGGAGAAGTTCTACCATAGCAGGCAGGCCAAGAACACTGGGATCCCAACTACCCTTAATTACACACCCAGTTTGCTCACAGAGTGAGGTTTCCACAAGAAGCTGAAGAAGAAATAGTAAAGGATACTATTTAGCCTGAAAGCACATGACCCTAAAATTCAAACTACATGGAAAAAAAAATCAAAGAGCTTCAGTAAAGGTAATTACATGGTTATAAAATATAGTATAAATGCCTATTTTTATGTCTATTAACTATTTTAAAAGCACTTGAATAAAACAATATGTATATAATTGTATTATTGAGATTATGCATTTGTGGATGTAATATATTTGACAATAACAGCATAAAGTGAGTCAACAGGAACAAGTTTGTACTGGAGTAAGGAAATGACACCAAAAGGTTACTTGAATTCACAGAAACAAATGAAGATAACAAATGCTAAACAAGAAGGTTTAAAATAAGAAATTTTATAAAATCTATACTTGCTCTCCAGTTTTCTCTCAGCTTCTTTAAAAGGTATAAAATTATATAAAGTAATAATTATAGAACACTGTTAGGTTTGAAACATATATAGCTATAAGATGTGCAGTTGACCCTGGAACAAGAGGGTCATCCATTCCCCCAGTGGAAAATCTGTGTATAACTTTTGGCTCCCCAAAACCTAACTACTAATAGCCTCCTATAAACTGGAAGCCTTACCAATAAATGAATAGTTGATTAACACATATTTTGTAATGTTATATGTATTATATATCCTATTTTTACAATAAAGAAAATGTTATTTTAAAACACCATAAGGAAGAGAGAATACATTTACAGTACTATATGTATATTTATTGAAAACAATCTCCCAAAAGTGGACCCATGCAGTTCAAACTCATGTTGTTCAAGGGTCAACTCCATAATAATAGCAAAAAAGGAGAAAAGGAAATAGAGATAAATAGGAGTACATTTTGATGTTTTACTGGATTTAAGTTAGTATAAATCTGAAGTAGATGTGCTAAAATAAGCCATAGGATACCCAGCAAGAAAATAATTCAAAAAGGAAATAGTGAAAAAAAAAATCAGAGGAATTAAAATGTTACACTAGAGGGGCACCTGGGTGGCTCAGTCGTTAAGCGTCTGCCTTCGGCTCAGGTCATGATCCCAGGGTCCTGGGATCGAGCCCCGCATCAGGCTCCCCACTCCGCGGGAAGCCTGCTTCTCCCCCTCCCACTCTCCCTGCTTGTGTTCCCTCTCTCGCTGTGTCTCTCTGTCAAATAAATAAAATCTTTAAAAAAAATAAAAAATAAAAAAATGTTACACTAGAAAATATTCCCTTAATGCAAAAGAAAGAAGAAAGTAGTACAGGATAAACAGAGGAACAGAAAAATAAGACATCACATGCTAGGCCATAAAACTACCATCAGTAACTTTAAACAAGATTGAAACGATAGGAAGTATGCTCTCCAACTGTAAGAGAATGAAATTAGAAATCAGTAACTGAAGGAATTTGGAAAATTTAGAATAGAAGATATTTTGGGATGAATGAAAACGAGGACACAACAAAACAAAACTTATGGAATATAACTACAGTGGTGCTCAGGTGGAAATTTATAGCTGCAAGTGCCTTACATGAAAAAAGATATGAATTCAATAACCTAATCTTTCACCTTAAGACCACATAGTGTATGATTCCAGCATAGATGTGTCCAGAGTAGGTAAATCTATAGGCAGGAAGTAGATTGTTGGTTACCTACAACTGGGAAGATTGGGGAAAATTGGGAGTGACCGATAATGGATATGAGGTTTCTTTTTGGGTGATAAAAATGTTCTAAAACTGACTGTGGTCATGGTTGTACAACCCTATGAATATACTAAAAACTCCTTAATTGAATACTTTAAATGGGTGAATTGTATATTTTGTCATTATAACTCAATAAAGCTGTTAAAATGAACACACCCAAATACATAATAAATACATACAAACATACAGCACATTTCAATACTACTAAGATTTTTTTTCACATTTTAACATCTTTGAAATCAAAATGCATCTACCTTCAATGGAATCTCTGAAAGCAAAGCAGCCATTGTGACATAGTTGTCACTGCCTGTGCAAGCAGGAACTTGGGTTTTCCCTTCACAGTTTCTGATCAACTGCAACCTCTTCATTTCCTTCAACAAACCATTTAATGTTCATCTTAAGAAGAAGTAAGGGTCCGGGGTGCTTGGGTGGCTCAGTCGGTTAAGCGTCTGCCTTCGGCTCAGGTCATGATCCCAGGGTCCTGGGATAGAGTCCTGCATCAGGCTCCCTGCTCAGCGGGAAGCCTGCTTCTCCCTCCTGCACTCCCCCTGCTTGTCTTCCTGCTCTCGCTGTGTCTCTCTCTGTCAAATAAATAAATAAAATCTTTAAAAAAAAAAAAAAGAAGTAAGGGTCCTTTTGTTGTTTGGACATTCCACTGACACTAAGACCAAGAAAGTGCCAGCATCAAAAAGTGCAGAGTATGTGTTAAGAACTTGGAAGAAAACTCTATAGAGACAATATTGAAGCATTTTCTAAAAACACAAGGCAGGGGGGCCTGGGTGGCTTAGTTGGTTAAGTGGCCAACTGTTGATCTAGTTCAGGTCTTGATCTCAAGGTTGTGAGTTCAAGCTCCACCTTGGGCTCCATGCTGGGTGTGGAGCCTACATACATACATACATACACACAGGATAACATCATATGGGAAAACATAAACATCCACAACTCTCAGTAAAAGAATGATTCACAAGACTTGGGCTCTGAAATATGAAGAAATTTTAAGGTTACCTTAAGCAATTTATTTCATTTATATATTCCTTTTTATATGTGTCTAAGAGTAATCTGTGATTTTAAAAAATATCTAGGGGTGCCTGGGTGGCCCAGTTGGTTGAGCATCTGACTCTTGATTTCAGCTCGGGTCTTGATCTCATGGTTGTGAGTTCAGGCCCCACGTTGGACTCCACGCTGGTCATGGAGCCTACTTAAAAAAAAAAAAAAATCTAAATAAATTTTTCAATAACATTAAAATATTGCATGACAAAGTATTATTCATAGTTTAATCATATTTTTTCTAACTGCTACATAAAATGGTGTGTCTTATAACTGATGGCAATAATATATAGTATATTAGTAACAACAATCAATGTGAGTAAACTAAACTCATCACTTAAGAAATTATCATATTGCTAACTCAGTTCCCACAATGCATACAGTTCAAGATAGGTTTGCCTAATTCTAATTTCCTGGAATTCTAACAGAAATTGAGAATTCCTAAATTCACTGAGATCATATATAAGTTTTTATTTTATTTTTAAGATTTTATTTATTTATTTGACAGAGAGAGACACAGCAAGAGAGGGAACACAAGCTGGGGGAGTGTGAGAGGGAGAAGCAGGCTTCCCATGGAGCAGGGAACCCAATGTGGGGCTCAATCCCAGGGCCCTGGGATCATGACCTGAGCTGAAGGTAGACGCTTAACTACTGAGCCACCCAGGCGCCCCTCTACATAGGTTTTTAAATCAACAATTACCACAATCCTTTGTAGAAAAATTCTTCAGAACCTTATCTTATTGACTATAAAGCACATTTTTAAAGAAGACATGTCTATCTTGCAACCTGACAGGAGAGATAAATTATTAAAATGCCAAACTGACTTCATAGTCAAGTAGTTTCACTTAAGAGGATCTAGGACTACAGAGACATAATTTAAGAAAGATTCCATGGCAATTTTATTTTGTGTAGAAACAAATTCCATTTTTTTTTAAAGTACAAGCCATTTTTTTTTCTTCTCTAATTCAAAAACTGACTACTCTTTATTCCCAACCCCCCCTTTTTTCCCCTTGGAAACTTTTCACTCTAAAAGACAGTATAAGTCATTTTACTGTGATATTTTCTATGTTCCCTTAGAGGTTGTTTTTAAAGTTCATCTCCTCATCTAACGTGTGCCTAAATTAAAACCTAAGAGCCTAAACTTTTTTTTTAAGATTTTATTTATTTATCTATTATTTATTTATTGAGAAAGAGAGAGAAAGAGAGAGAGAGCGCACAAGATGGGGAAGGGTAAGAGGGAGAAGCAGATTCCCTGCCGAGTAGGGAGCCCAATGTGGGACTCCAGGATCATGACCTGAGCCAAAGGCAGTCGCTTAACCAACTGAGCCACCCAGGTGCCTGAGCCTAAATTTTTTATACAAATATCAAAACATGCTTGTCCAAGTCTACAAAACTCTTCTTGGGATTTTGGTAAGAATTGCACTACAATTTTGGAAGATAAAAAAAGTTAAGAGCCTAACAAGATGAAAATGAAACAATCAGTATAATCTCTCCCAAAATTAAACAGACTTCTGTTCATTCAAATATTAATTCCTAAAATAACTATAAATTTTTATTTTAGAGGTAATAAAACTAAGGTATAAATTTTATAGGTCAGAAAACTAAACTTTAAAAACCCTGTGATTTGATCAAAGTCACTAAAAAAAGGGGTGGCAGATTCAGCACTCAAACACAAATCCTGAATCCTTTATTTTTATCCTTTATAAATTCATCAGAACCTAGTATGTCAGGGACAAAAGAGCTGGAAAGAACTGATTTGATACTAAACCCACTGATACAGTCAAATCAAAGTAGATATTCCTCTCATAAGACTTTCAACTAAACTCCTTGGGGCACCTGGGTGGCTCAGTCGTTGAGCGTCTGCCTTGGGCTCGGGTCATGATCCCAGGGTCCTGGGATCAAGCCCCGCGTTGGCCACCCTGCTTGGTGGGAAGCCTGCTTCTCCCTCTCCCACTCCCCCTGTTTATGTTCCCTCTCTTGCTGTGTCTCTCTCTGTCAAATGAATAAAATCTTTAAAAAAAAAAAAAAAGACTTTCAACTAAACTCCTTTTTGAACAAGCAAGAATTCATGTGGTGCTTGTGTTATCTCTGGGTCTTTACCCTGTGCCTCTGTTTTATTCTCTGTAAATTGCAAGTAATATCTTCCTGAGGAAACTCCAGAGCTCAGAGGACCATTACAGATAGCGGAAGAAAACTTTTAATTTGGAAATTCCTAAAGTCCTAAACAAAAGTAATCCATTAAAATAATCACTAAAATGACATAAAATAATTTGAGTTTAGGACATAAATAATACTTTTTACATATAGAATCTAAAACTAATCTACAATGACAGAAGCAGGTAAATGGTAGTCTGGGGCCACAGGTAGAAGAGATGGCCTGCAAAGAGCACAAGGGTACTTTTTTTAGTGATGAAAATATTCTATCTACTTGATTATGGTGGTGGTTATATGGATATACACATATCAAAACTCAGTAATTGTACATTTAGGTTTAGTTCAATGTATGATAAATTATACCTCAGTAAAGTTTATTTAAAAAGGAACAGAAGAAACCGGTTTCCGGTTCCGGTGGCCCTAGGTCAGTTCGTTTATGTGCTACGTGTCGCTGGCGTCTGAGCCGTTGGCTGGCAGGCATCATGGATCAGGTAATGCAGTTTGTTGAGCCAAGTCGGCAGTTTGTGAAGGACTCAATTCAGCTGGTTAAAAGATGCACTAAACCTGATAGAAAAGAATTCCAGAAGATTGCCACGGCGACAGCAATAGGATTTGCTATAATGGGATTCACTGGGTTTTTGGGAAATTGATCCATATCCCTATTAATAACATCATTGTTGGTGGCTGAATACCTTTTTAGAAGAGTTTTTCATCTTGGGGATTGGTGAATAAGTGAGGATTTGAGAAGCTCATGGAGTAAAAATTTGCCTATGTTTTGTGTTTTTCTTTCATTTTTTTTGTCTTCCAAGGTGTTTTGTATTTGTAAATTAAAACAATTTCAAAATAAACTTATCTTTTTTCCATCATAAAAAAAAAAAAAAGGAACAGAAGACCCAGATTCAAGACTAGGCCTTATAAGAATTACCCCAACAAGGGGCGCCTGGGTGGCTCAGTCGTTGGGCGTCTGCCTTCGGCTCAGGTCATGATCCCAGGGTCCTGGGATCGAGCCCCGCATCGGGCTAGGGAGCCCGGCGGGAGGCCTGCTTCTCTCTTTCCCACTTACCCTGCTTGTGTTCTCTCTTTGGCTGTCTCTCTCTGTCAAATAAATAAATAAAATCTTAAAAAAAAAAAAAAAAAAAAAGAATTACCCCAACAAGAACAATCTTTTCTGAATAACACTTTCATATCTACCGGTCTTTGGAAAAGTGTTTAATGAGCATATTTAAATCAGAAGAAACAGAGTTGTTAAAACACAGAAGTTCATCTGAAGAACCACAGAATGTTCAATAACTTGGTTTTTGATCATAATTGATCAGTAAGTATCAGAAATACAGGCCATAAGTAGTAGTAGTAGAAGGCCATAAAGTAGTATCCAACCAGTTTCACAGAGAGACAAACAGAAGTACTGGGAAATGGACTTTCGTCCTGAAAGTTCAGTTTTAATGTCCTAACTATAAGATTCTGAAATCTCCTAAAAGTACATTTGAAAAAAGAATTATTTTTTAAATTATTTGAGGGTAAGACTGAAAAGTACTTGAGGGTTTGAGGCGTCCAAGCAGCCCAAAATGGAAGATTGTTAATTTATGACTATCTAAACATAATGAATAAACACAGGCCTTCTGCTTCTTGCATATTTGATACCTAGCAACACTTGAGAGGCCATCCAAAAAAACCTCATATATGAATGGTAGAGACTGTGGCAAGCCTTGATTTCACCATATATCAGTAACGCCAATTAATGGCTAAGGCTGTATTTAATCTATCTGACATCCAAGAAAATCTTGTACTCTTCCTACTGAACATAAAAATAAACGAAAGAGAAAAGAATGACATAAAAGTTACTCTGAAATTCCAAGCTTCTCTTAATTTTATTCCAATGGAAATACACTTTAAGGAATGAAAAATAATAGATTATTTTTATTCTGGAAAGTTTTAGAGCTCCTGTAAGCTTTCACCACAGGTGAAAAAAGGGATTCCTTATTCTTGATGAAGTCATTCGCTTTTAATATTTGCAACAGAAAACCCTACAGGTTAATAAAATAATCTTTTAAACCTAAGAACATTCCAGGTATTAGTAACTTTCCAGGAGGAGCACAAAAGGCTAATGAACTTTTCCTTTCCCCTTACTCATTACCCTCTCCCATCATCTCTCATCTTTTACAGTACCTCTAAGGAAACCATTTGCAGATTTTGCAACATTATGAACAAATCTGTTTTCATTAATACATTTGTAAGTGGTCAGTCAAATTAACTATGCTATGCTATCAACAACTGAATTCTCATAGACTGAGTTTGTTTGGGTAAAGGACAGTATTTTCATCAAGACCTTTGTTCTCTAAGCCCTAATATCTCATTCTTCCTAAAGTCAAAAATCACATCCACGTCTCTCATTTTTATCCCACTCTACAAATTTATGGTCATTAATGACTCTATGTAGTGGCTACTAATCAAAGTATCTACAGTGAACTTGTGCTATATAGAAATTCAGAAAATCCCCTGAAAAATCCCATTCTCTTCATATAGCCAAAAAATAATTAAATCAACTTAGAACTTCATGGCAATCACATTTCTTAGTTACTGTAAGTAGACTGTGCCCCATTTTTCATTTAGAAATATTGAAAATATAACCTGAAATCTGTTTAAGGGAATGTAACCATTTAAATTCAAATTATGATTATTCCCTACTGCATACTCTTCCTAATGAAAAGGTATAATTAACACTTGAACATTTTGTAGTTAGAGCAGTGTATGCAGGAACTCTCAGTCCAGCTGGTGAACAGAAAATATTTGGGCATGTGTGCTACAATGTTATGCTACCTTTCAGCTACCAGACCAAGCACAAGTTCACCTTTCAAAATAACTGGAATTCCTAGCTATGCAATACATTAAACTGCTGCATAACCACAAGGAAAAAATACCATGTCTACATGTAACTTCTACTCCCTATCAGCAACCATCTTCCCCCAGTTTTTTGTGTTTTTTTTTTGATATCTTGAAGTAACAATTCTTTCTGTGGCCAAGATTATACCGCCCATTAAATTGAATTAATGGACTGTTTGGCAAACCAGAAACTGGCTCAATCACCACAGCACAAAGAAGGAAGAGAAAGTAAACTGGAATATACTTCTACAATGCCCTGATTCCTTAAATCATTTAGTGGAAGTGAAAGCCACAGGGAAGGGAAAGGCAAAATATGTGGCTAGTCAACATTATGTAAATGTGGAGTGGATGACAAAGAGGGGGAAAAAAAGTGGATGCTCTTAAGAATAGAAAAATCTAACAGTTGCATCTAATAAACTGTTTGCTTACTTACTAATGGTAAATGGCTACTTTTAGAGAAAGAATTTAAGAATTTAGATTAACTCACTATCAGGTGGTTCTCTTTGTGTGTGTGTGTATTGGCGGGGCGGGGGGTATTATTATTACCTTATATTTCTCAAACCTTTCTGTATTCTTCTGTCTCAGATTGTATAACTCAGTCATCTAAGCCAAAAACTTAACCAACTGAGTAATATATGACAACAGCTGAACAAAAGTAACAGCCTTTCCCATTGTCTCTTTACGTCCAGTCTTATTCTTTCTCATGACAGCTGAGAATGATCTATCTAAAGTGAAATCTGATCACATAATTCCTCAGTTTTAAACCCTTCAAAGTCATGCCACTGCCTATAGGATAATCCCAAACTCTAAAGACAGTATGCAAAATACCACCATAATCAAACCTCTCTCCCCATCCCACCATCTCACACTACACCTTGAACTAATTTGTAGTTCCTTAAAAAATAAGCCATGCTGTTTTATACTCCCTTAGACACTCATATAGCTCCCCTAACTCAAATGCTTTTCTCCTACTCATCTTGATACCTACCTGGCGGCCACTTCTCAATATTCCTCCTTCACCCAATTCAAGACCCAGCTGATCTCCTCCTGGAAGTTTTTCCTGGACCCCTAAACTGGATTAGGTGCCCAACTTGTGTTCTTCCATATTTCCTTGATATGGTAGACAAAATAATTGCCCCCAGGTATGTCAACACTTAAATCCTCAAAAATCCATGAATATGCTACCTTACATGGCAAAAGGGACCTTAATAGATGTGATTAAGGACTTTGAGATTAGGATTTAAAATCATCATCCAGGATTACCCAGGTAGGCCAATGTAATCACAGGAGTCCTTAAAATCAGAAAAACTTTCCCAGCGGCAGAGACCCAGAGAGACGATAATGACAGAAGAACCGAACCCACTGCTGCTGGCTTTGAAGACGGGGGAAGTGATTATGAGCCAAGGAATATGCGTAGTCTCTAGAAACTAGAAAAGGGAGACAAATAAATCCTTCTGTAAAGTGTCCTGAAGGAACACAGCCCTGCTGACACCCAAGTTTTAGCCCAGTGAAATCCATGTCAGATTTCTGACCAAACACAACTGCAAGATAATAAATTTTTGTTTTTTCAAGCCACTAAGTTTATGGTAATTTATTACAGCAGCAGTAAAATACTAGTATTTTGGGGCACCGTTTTTATGATGCTATACTATTACTGTCTATGTCTGCTCAAGGGTGGGAGCTCGATCTTACTCAAAATTGTTTTCCTAATACCTAGCACAGTTGCTGTCTACAGAGATGCTCAACAGTATTTTAGAACTGATACATGTTCATAATTTAATTCTAAAGATCCTTATTACTATAATTAAAACATCCTTCTTCAATTCAGAATCTTAACTGGCAATATGAATTGCTTTCATTCTACACTAGTCATTCCAGGCAAAGAGATCTATTAATACTGGTTTACTTCTTCTGACTTGTCTCCTTTTATTAACAGGACAAGAACTCACTCTGACACAGTCTTCCCATGGAACTTGCACATATATAGCCTTTTTTTGTTTTATCAATTTTCCTGTTTCATATCACATACCCTATTTTTTTAAATCACATATATGTTGTCATCAGAAACATGTTTTTAGTTCTATCAATCCCAAGATCCATTAAGAACTATTTTATTTATGCACTGTGATTTTAACTTAAATCTCTTGAGTATGTGACAAAATAAATTACTACTAGAAGTTCATCTCTTAAATCAAGGATTCAGAAATTGCCATTTCACAACCCTCTAAACTTGGCATTATTTTTCCCTCTTCAGAGGCACGCTCAATACTATAATTCACAATATCAGCTGACATTTTTGAGGGCATAATATGTGCCCACCTCTGCAGTATTCTTACCCTTACAATCACCTACAAAGGTGATTCTACCTATCCTTATGGGAACAGATGTAGGGGCCCAGAGGATTTAAGTATCTTGCTGAGATTCATTACACAGCTCAAAAGTAGTAGAGATGGGAATTCAACTGCAAAGTCAAAGAGTAAAAAGTTAATTTCTTAGATCAACCCTTATATAGTTTATTCTACTACTCAAAAGCACAATTTGGGAAAAGTCAGCTTTCACTTTGACAAAGAGTTTTCAGACTGGCAGGTACTCATGAAGGAATGGCAGAGGCTATCATAAAATACCAAACATCCCCATCATGTGACAAGGTAAGAAGAGGTATTCTGGCCATAAGATAA
Source organism: Zalophus californianus (assembly GCF_009762305.2). NCBI lineage: Eukaryota > Metazoa > Chordata > Mammalia > Carnivora > Otariidae > Zalophus > Zalophus californianus. Next base: position 33,604,805 of record NC_045609.1, on the reverse strand, counting down.
CCTCGTTTTCTTTGTACCTTAAAATACCTTTTTTAAGATGAAGATAAGACTGTAAATCATATCAGCCCTTTGCATCTTTCCTATCAACTGATACTTCCATTCTTCAGGAGATAAAAAGTAGAAAGACTCTAAATTTCAGGCTCATTTTGTGGCTTAAGACTCATTCCATATGCAATTCAAATCTCTTGTTCAACAACTTCTGATGCCCCTCATTACTAATGGTTAGTATTTACACAGCCTTAAAAATGGACAGCAAAACACTGGCAGCATTTGTCTTCACTTCACTAATTAGCTCTGCAGCTTTAAGTCACCTCACTAACACTCTAGTCCTTGGTTCTCTCATCCTAACACAACAAAGTTAGATTAGATGAAGTATCTAAACCTTTTCCTAATTCTAATATCCTAGGACGGCACTAACCTTTGTATTCTGCCTGGCATTCTACTGAACTGAGTATGGCTGGTAGAAACTTAGAAGAATTAAGATATAATTAAAACACTTCAGAGGGACTATGTTTGAATCTCAGTGCTATCACTTACTAACTGACCTTGGTCAAGTCTTAGCTGCATTGTCTGTAAAATAAGGACAAAAATGCCACCTATGATTCTTCTGAGGATTAAATTTTTTTTTTTTAAAGATTTTATCCATTTATTTGACAGAGAGAGACACAGCGAGAGAGGGAACACAAGCAGAGGGAGTAGCAGGCTTCCTATGGAGCAGGGAGCCCGATGCGGGGCTCGATCCCAGGACCCTGGGATCATGACCTGAGCCGAAGGCAGACGCTTAACGACTGAGCCACCCAGGCGCCCCTGAGGATTAAATTTTTAAATACTTTTTAAAAATGCATCTAAAATAACGCCTGGCGGGGCGCCTGGGTGGCTCAGTTGGTTAAGCGACTGCCTTCGGCTCAGGTCATGATCCTGGAGTCCCGGGATCAAGTCCCACATCGGGCTCCCTGCTCAGCAGGGAGTCTGCTTCTCCCTCTGACCCTCTTCCCTCTCGTGCTCTCTATCTCTCATTCTCTCTCAAATAAATAAAATCTTTAAAAATAATAATAAAATAAAATAAAATAATGCCTGGCGCTAAGTAACTACTCACTAAATACTCCTTTCTATTACAGTGTGACTTGTAAGTATTATAACCAGGTTTTTCAAGAAAGCCATTTCTTGAAACAAGATTTTAAAATTTTGTAGGATTTAAAGATAATGGAGTATCAAGAGTATCTTAGTCTACTTGGGCTGCCATAGCAAAATACCATAGATTATGTGGCTTAAACAAAAGAAATTTATTTTCTCACCATTCTGGAAGCCACAAGTCTCAGATGATGGTCTGAAAGAATTGGTTTCTTGTGAAAGCTCTCTTTCTGGCTTACACACAGCCACCTACTCACTGTGAGTTCTAGTGTTTCTTCTACTTCTTATAAGGGAACCAGCCCTGCTGGATTAGGGGTCCACCCTTACAACCTCACATAATCTTTATCATCTCCCCACAGGACCTACCTCCAAATACTATAGTCACTTTGGAGGTTAGCACTTCAACATCTGAATTTTGGGAGCACTCAAACATTCAGTCCATAACAAATTGTGTTACTTTATTTTTGCACTGAGAGTTTATTTTAAAGCAAAGTTTATAAATTTCAGTCATATCTCAAGCCAAGTCTCTAAGATGAGTAAAAGTACTACGATCCTACACGGAGACCAGAGGAACAGACACGGAGAAGTTAAGCAATATAACCTTAATGACACAACTGAATAGAGGCAGAGTTACAGAATTTGAACATTTTAACTTTGAAGCTCATTCCATTAAATAATACTGCATTTTTGAAACTTCTGTTTCTAAATGTATTATCATTGTCTTCTCTCACATTACTTCTTAAATCCGCCTTAAAATTGTTTTCAATAGAAAATTTAAATAGTATTAAAGAAAGGGGAAACTTTTTAAAATGACTGAAGTTCTCAAAGCCAGGGAAATAGGTTAAATAGAGCCATGAAAGCCAGGGTTTAATTAGCTCTATAGTTTTGTGATTTCTGCTTTTAGGGAAAGCCAAGAAACTGACACATTCAGCAAAGTCATTGGCTTATTTCTTGACCAACACTAATCAGTGAGGCTCATCCACCCACAGACAAGCTGGGGTTAGATAATTCTTTCCAGTAACTGAAAGTTGTCTATTCATGCTTTCAGAAAAGAGAAATAGATTACTTTAATAATTACATTTTACTTTCTCTGGATGGCAGAGATTTTATACATCATTTCTTTGGGTGCCAAATACTACTATACAACTATATCTGAAGACATCATACAGTATAGAGGGTTGTTTTCAAAGAACATTCTCACGGGGTGGGGGGTGGGGGGACAAAATTCTTCAGCGGGGGAAAAACACTGGCTTATATTTGGTAAGTATTACTCCTCAGACCAACTTTGGCTAGGCATTAAATTCTTTTCCTCTTTTTAGAGATTAAAAAAAAGGAAAACTAGGTGATGTTATTCCAATTTTTATCCTTTAGCATTGACACGCAGGCTGGCACCTCCTAGAAAAAGTGAGAAACTTGCTATTCAAAAATAGCAATTTTTATGGGGTTTTCTGTGCTTTTTGGAGGGAAGGGAAAAAGAGAGAGATGGATCACATTGTACTTGTACAATTAAATTTGTACTTGTACAAATTAAATATTCTATTTTTTTTCTTTCCCCTGAAACAATGTTTGTACTCACTACACAAAAATGTAGTACCTCCCTGTGTTTCTTCAGTTGGTAGGGGTTTTGGTGGTGACTTCCTGTTGTCAATCTCTAGATTACGTCGCCCGCCATCTTATTTGGCTCTCAGCCCCTTCACTGCCTTGTGTTATATTTTTCCTGCATCAAATTCCTTCTGTTGTAAATACCTGAGAGTTTCCATTTTCCTAGTGAGACTGACTGAAAAAAAAAAAAAAAACTTACTTAGCAATTTTATCATTTACTGTTTTTCGAAATGTTAATTAGCTTTTTCATATACTTATGTGCTTTAATATGCCTCCTCAAGTAAAAATCTTAATCTTGAATTCATGGACTGTGAGATCCTAACTCTGACTTCTCAGGGCACACGCTGAAATCAGGATGTGGAGCGCAGAGGGGATAAAAAGTGGACACGGAAGGTCAGTGAATGAAATGGCAGTAGCAAAAGCAACTCAGGTAACATGCTAGCTATGACAAAGTAATGTCAACCAGGGAGTCTCTCAGATTGAGATGTTCTCTAAATACAGCAAAAGTATTAAAAGTATTGAAGTATTAAACAAAAGTATTAAAGTATTAAAAGTCAATACATGTACAGACAATGAATACAACAAGCAATGATAATGCTATTATATAACCTCCAAGAATCAGGACTCTCATTCATCCAGTGAATTATGCAATTTCTTCAGAGGCTCCCCAAAGTGGCTCACAATCCAAAAGAAATTTTTTATGTATGAGTAATTGTTGGTGGCTATAACTTAGAGCAATCTACTGAAAATGCAAAATTTTTTTTTTAAGATTTTATTTATTTATTTGACAGAGAGTTAGCGAGAGCAGGAACACAAGCAGGGGGAGTAGGAGAGGGAGAAGCAGGCTTCCCGCCGAGCAGGGAGCCCAAGGCAGGGCTCCATCCCAGGACCCTAGGATCATGACCTGAGCCAAAGGGAGACACTTAACGAATGAGCCACCCAGCTGCCCCTGAAAATGCAATTCTTAAATGCTAACAGTACAAATATAGATTGATACAGTACAGTACAAACATTATTCTAGGAAAAAAATGGAGAGTACTAGATGGCTCATGCACACCTCTTTCAGGAACTGGGTTCAATTGGGCTAGTATTCCTAAAGTAATACTTAGACACAATCTTTGAAAACTTCCATCTGGCAAGAAAAAGTCCCAAGAGACAATATTTTAGACATTGTTTATGTTTCAGCAAATCAAATTGCTTTGACTTATAGGCCCAAAATCAAAATGATGTAATATTAATAACAACACCAGCTAGCAATTAATTAAATAGCAGTTACTAGGGGCGCCTAGATGGCTCAGTCGGTTAAGCGTCTGCCTTCAGCTCAGGTCATGATCCCAGGGTCCTGGGATAGAGCCCCGCGTTGGGCTCCCTGCTCAGTGGGGAGTCTGCTTCTCCCTCTCCCTCTTCTGCTCCTCCTGCTTGTGCTCTGTCAATAAATAAAAAATAATAAAAAAATAATAAATAAATAAATAAACAAATAAAATAAATAGCAGTTACTATATTTATGTGCCAGGCACTTTTCTAAGTGCTTTATATACTTAGCTCATCTAGTTATTCCCACAACTCATTGGGATAGGAACTATTATTTTCCACTCCACTTCCACTATTACAGACCAGGCTTAAAGACAGTAAGGAAGTTGCCCAAGTTCACATTACTAGTAAAGTAACAGCTAGAATTTAAGCCCAGGTAGTCTGATTCCACAGTCCATGCTCTTAATTATTATACTATATTCTGTCCCTAATCTGGTCAAGGTGATATAGGGAACTGGGTGGTGAAACCAGGAATGCAAAAAAGTCTTGAGCTACATTTAATGTGTTTTTACACATTGAGTTATGACACATGTGAGGTTATAATTCTTTAATTCTTTAGCTCTCCCCTTTTAAGGCCTTAGAAATCTTTTTTTTTTTTTTAAAGATTTTATCTATTTATTTGACAGAGAGAGACACAGTGAGAGGGAACACAAGCAGAGGGAGTGGGAGAGGGAGAAGCAGGCTTCCCGCGGAGCAGGGAGCCGGACGCGGGGCTCAAGCCCAGGACCCCGGGATCATGACCTGAGCAGAACGCAGACGCCCAACGACTGAGCCACCCAGGCGCCCCAAGGCCTTAGAAATCTTTACCATCACCAGCAAACAATGCCTATGGAATCAGGCAATGGGCATAGCACAATATGGGACACCGGTGCCATTTGTAAGTCAAATGGTACATAACAAAAAGAGCAAAATGTTTATGGTCAGAAAAACGTGGGTCAAAGTCTCAACTTTGCCCTTAGCTGGCAGTGTGCTATTAAACACAATACAGGCTCTGGGGTCAGACACACCTGGATTGAAATCCTAGCTTTAAGATCATTGTGTAGAGTGGCAAAGTTTAGATACAGTACAAGGGCACCTGGCCAAGAAAGCAAAATGGGGCTGAAATTCTGCCTCCGTTCAGCTTACCAAGCCATCCACCCTGGTATGGGGGCTACCCGTGCTGGAAGAAGTGACACCGAACACAAGCCCCCAGGCTACTACCTAGGGTAGTGTGGCAGCCCAGAAGTTTCAGTTATTTAATTGGTTCACCAGAGGGGGCACCTTTTTCTATTTCAAACAAAGGCTTCTCATAAGCTGGAAGTGACTCCGCCTACTCTAATACTAGCTATGTAATCTTGGGCAAGTAAACCTCAGTTTCTTCCTTTGGAAAAAATGTGTGAAAATAGTACTTGCTTCACAGTGTGGTTTTGAGGATTACATAAAACAATGCAAGTAAAGTGTTTAGTACAGTGCCAGGCACTGAATAGATGCTCAATAAATTATAACCAATAAATCATAACCATGTGTAGTATCACAACCTGAGCCTCAGATCCCTCATCCGTTAAAATGAATACCATCTTCACATTTCCATGAATGCTGAATTGTGATGATAAGGCATTTTATAAACTATGACTTGTTTATTTATAAAGAATTAGCAAATACAGGAAGTTCTTGGTACCCACTACTTAGTAAGTGCTCAACAAATGTAAATGGTATTGTTGCTGTTAGTATTGACACCTCATTTAAATTTTTTGTATCATATATTCACGTTTTGGGTATTTCTTATTTTAGGGAGGATAATCATGTTCATAGATCATTTTAAATTGTGAAAATTATCTCATTAGAGAGATCTGTAAACAATGCAAATCTAAGGGGCCTAAGACTAAGTGGTATTCAGTCAAAAAAAAAAAATCCTACAATCTATCAGATTTGAACTAACTTTAAAAATAAGAAAAGAGGGGCACCTGGGTGGCTCAGTCAGTTAAGTGTCTGACTCTTAATTTCTACTCAGGTAATGACTCAGAGTGGTGAGATAGAGCCCCAAGTCGGGTTCAGCATTCAGCAGGGAGTCTGCTTGAGATTCTCTTTCCCACTCCCTCTGCACCTCCCCCCTGCTTGTGTGCACACAATCTCTCTCTTTCTCAAAATAAATATTTTAAAAATGAAAAAAGAAAAGAAAAATCACATCAGAGACACTAAACCTTCTTGCTTAAAATTAGAGCCTCTCAACAGAAAAGAAATTTATATCCACATGACACATATAAACCGCCAGATTTACACATAGTGGCATAACTATAGTTTCTCTGAACTTGGAAACAGCATCCCTCAGAAACTGCCTGTTGTTCCATTTCAAACTCAAAATAGATATTTGACCTTGCTCTCTTAAGAAAAGGGCTCCTTCCACCCTTTGGGACATTTAAAGTTTCTATTACCATAAACTCCAAGCTTGTAAGTCAGCCACAGCAGCTATAATTCAGCTGCAATGAACACACACCACAGGTCTGCAAACTAGAGGGTTTAACAGGCCTCCAATTCTGCAACAGAACGATGGTTACTGTGACCCATGCAGCAGGCAAAACCTGAAACAGAATGAAGAACTAAGACTGCATATACTTGCTTCAGGTCTGTCCTTCCAATGTGCTTATAAGTTTCGTTGTTTTGCTGCTATTCACAGTTATTACCACCAGCAGAGTGCTAGCTACACAACTACTGATACAGTACTAAGGGAAGAATGTTCTCTCAACTTTATTATTATTTTTTTTTAAAGACTTTTTTTTTTTTAAGATTTTATTTATTTATTTGAGAGAGAGAGAATGAGAGACAGCACAAGAGGGAAGAGGGTCAGAGGGAGAAGCAGACTCCCCGCTGAGCAGGGAGCCCGATATGGGACTCGATCCCGGGACTCCAGGATCATGACCTGAGCCGAAGGCAGTCGCTTAACCAACTGAGCCACCCAGGCGCCCATTCTCTCAACTTTATTAATGTCTGCATCTTCTTAGCACTCGAGCATAAAGCACATTCCATATTTACTGTAGATTATTCTCTCCATCAAGACATCTTGATGGGGGCACCTGGGTGGCTCAGTCGGTTAAGCATCTGCCTTCAGCTCAGATCATGATCCCAGGGTCCTGGGATCGAGCCCCAAGTTGGGCTCCTGCTCATCAGGGAGCCTGCTTCTCCCTCTCCGTCTGTTGTTCCCCCTACTTGTGCTCTCTAAATAAATAAAATCTTAAAACAAACAAACAAACAAACAAACAAAAACAGACATCTTGATGGGATGGACACCAAGAAGCTCTGGATTCAAATCTGAATTGGTCACTAAATAGTGTTATGTCCTCAACACATAATTTAACCTCTGTACTCTGAGGTAATGTATGAAAGATTTTTTTTTAATTATAAAGTGATATACATATGGAAATGATTATGTCTGCCAACAGTATATGATACAAATAGGTATAAAAATCCCTGCTTAGGTTTTTCAATTAACTATAAAGGAAAAGTTATGAAAGTACTTGAGAATAGAAACATTCTACAATGCAAGACTTATGAATTATATCATCTTTTAATTCTTCATAATCTTATTATAGCACCCGCTAGAAGTATTATACACAAATGGCTCAATCAAAAGGTAACCATAATTTGGAAACTTCTAGAAACATGAGTACTGACAGTGGGGATAATCAGCTTCCTCAGTAATATTATCTGTTTGGCAATACTTGCTGCTTTCTTTTGGCTTTTTTAATAGTATTTTATGCAGTCACATGCTACTTCTACAAGGGCAGTAAAAGAAGAGCCCCAAATTTGCCTATCCTGACATCTCTCACAGGTACACAGGAGAAGCAATATTACCTCCATTTAATAAATATAAATGAGAAAAGTCTTGGTGAACATCTAAACCTATGAAATAAAAAATGAAACCACAACTAGAGCAATAAATATGCTAAGTTTGCTGTCCTTTTTCCTAGAATACACTACCTTCCTTGGGGCAGGACAAACCTCCACACTGAAAAAAACAATAAAAAGACTTCCCTGTCCTTTCTCTCTCAGGCTTCTTTACTACCCATCTGAGACATTTGCACAACAGAGCACAAGAAGCAAAAAGTTTGTCCCATAAGGCATAGCGAGGGATGAACTTCATGAAATCTTTGTTTTCTACTTGGCAGCTCTACAAACTATATATAAACTGACCTCCATTAAGATCAAGGCCAGACTCATGTGACTCACACTGCTCCATCTGGGAAGGAAACCCTGGACATCTGGCAAAATAATCTGTCAAAGACAGGATTCCCTATATCATGAACAGGCAGTTGAACATGACTGCCAAATGTCAAGTATGATACAGAATGACTACTGCTAATGTGCACTTACCTCATTTACAGAGGAATGATTTTCCTTATTTAATATGCATTATTACTAAACTACAACATCTCTAATCCAGAGTACACCTCACATATAAAGCATGGCCACTAAGAAACAAAACCACCACCTTGACTGGCTTTAAAAACCAACTAAGAAGAAGCCAGCAACACAAGGGCAGTTTAAGAATTGTACAATTTGGGGTGCCTGGGTGGCTCAGTCAGTAAAGCAGCCAACTCTTAGTTTCAGCTCAGGTCATGAGATTGAGCCCTGTGTCAGGCTCGTGCTTGGCAGGGAGTCCACTTGAGATTCTGTCTCTCCCTCTCCCTCTGCCCCTCCTCCCTCTTGTGTTCTCTAAAATAAATAAATCTTTAAAAAAAAAGGAACTGTACAATTGACCCTTGAACAATGCAAGCATTATGGGCACTGACCCCTGCACAATCAAATATCCGTGTGTAACATTTGACTCACCAAAAACTTAACTACTAATAGCCTACTGTCGACCAGAGCCTTACCAATAACAGTTGAATAATACCTATTTTATATATGTATTATATAATGTATTCTTTTTTTTAAGGATTTACTTATTTTAGAGACAGAGAGTGGGGGGAGGGGCAGAGGAAGAGACTCTTTCAAGTAGACTTGTGTTTACAGTATTGTGTTCACAGTATTGTGTTCACATATAAGTGGACCCATGTAGTTCAAACCTGTGTTGTTCAAAGGTCAACTATATTTCCCAAGTTAGTAGTGTACGAACATGTTGTCATTGGGACAATATTTTGCTAACAATGTATGGCAACATTGATATGATAAACCACAAGCTAAAAATGGCTCCTTATCTAGACATGAGGTCTACACATGAAGTAAATGATTTGGTTTTAAAATACTAAATATGTTTCAGCTGCTGAAATGCATCACCAATCTGAATTTATACAGAGAACATATTGAGTCCATAAAATATAACAAAACAGTGTACAAACTTTCAGAAGGCAGAAAATGAGGAATGGTTTTTTTGGACTAGATATGTGTTTTTAAGTTGAGACAGAAGTTTTGACAGAGAGGTTGTTATTAAAGACTTTTGCATCTGACAGATCTGTGCTCCTGTGGTCATGATTTGATATGAAATGTATTTTAAACCCATTTAAAGTGAAACTGACATTTGAAACTCATCCAGGTGTAGTTTATTCATGTGAATTTTCTTACATAGTCTCTTTACGAAAACTGTGTTTGGGTTTCTGAGGAGCTGGCTGGACAACTCTCATGGTTCATTGATGATCACTGTTCCAAATCTCACCTGGGATCATTCCTCTGTGCCAATTTCCCTTTCCTGACACATAACAACTATTTTGGGTTCCTGGACCTAATTCCAACATGTGTGAACGGGTTTCCCAGTCCACCAATAAGCAATCCTTGGACACCAGCAGGGTATGCAGGAATTCAACTCAATTCTGATAACCATCTACTTGGAGACAGTGTCAGGAAAAGCCAGATGGAAGAGGTACATCAGGCAAGGTATGTGGGAAGGGACATGGAGCTTCTATGCTCTCTCTCGGCATACCCTTCTCCCCCCATCTCCACATTTCACCAACCCAGAAGCTCTGAGCAATGATTTTTGAAATAGAATATCTAAAAAAAGATATGGGCAACTGGGTGGCTCAGTTGGTTAAGCCACTGCCTTCAGCTCAGGACACGATCCTAGAGTCCTGGGATTGAGTCCAGCAGCGGGCTCCCTGCTCAGCCAGGAGTCTGCTTCTCCCTCTGACTGTCCCCCCCCCTCAAGTTCTCTCTCTCTCATTCTCTCTTTCTCAAATAAATAAAATCTTTAAAAAAAAATTCAAAATAAAAAGATAAACTAGGGACCCTTGATTTCATATCAGAGTCCATTGAAAGAGTTGTTTCATCAAGGACAAATATTTAAAACAGTGTAATTATATAGAAAACATTTCAACTTGGTCTTAAGAGCTGATTTTAAATAGAAAAATGGATTAAAGATAATAATAGCCAACTTATAGTAGGAGAAACATGAGTAGCTAATATATTTTTTATTTTATTTTTTAAGATTTTATTTATCCATTTGAGACACAGAGATACAGAGAGTGGGAGCATGAGTAGGGGGAGAGGCAGAGGAAGAGGCAGAAGCAGACTCCCCACTGAGCCAGGAGCCCGATGTGGGACTCAATCCCAGGACCCCGGGATCATGACCTGAGCCGAAGGCAAGCGCTTAACCATCTGAGCCACCCAGGCGCCCTGCTAATATATTTTTTAAATGCTCAGCCTCACTTGTAATCAGAAAAATAATTTAAAAGACTGTAAGATTCCATTTCATATCCATTACACATGTAAAAAATAAAAAGCCTAGAGCAATGTTGAAAAGGATATAGAGCAATGTAAACGCTTTTTAAATTTTTATTTTAGAGCAATGTAAACTCTTATACACTGTTGTTCAAAAAGTAAATTGGTGTGACCACTTTGGGCAGCATCTGTGAAGAAAAATATGCAAATCCTATACCCTAGCAATCCTGCTCAGAGGCAAATACCATAGAGAAAGCCTGGGCCATGTACCCAAAGAGAACCACACAAGAATGTTCACAGCTGCATTTTTATTATAGAAAAACAACAACAACAACACCCTGGAAATAGCTGCTTATCAACAAGACAATAGAAAACAAGTGTTCAAAAACTGCTGAATGAATGACTCTGAGGGATGAAGAACAGTGTTCTCAAAGGAGGTCAGAGACTCAGGAATCCATGGGACAATACCAAAAGGTATAACAACCATGTCACCAGAGAAGAGAGAATATGGTGCAGAAGAAAACATTTGAAGAAATAGTAACTGAAAACAATTTTGGTGAAAGACAAACTGTGGTATATCCATACAATGGAAAACTATTCAGCACTAAGAAGGAACAAACTACTGATACATGGAGTAATATGGGTGGATCTCAAAGGCATTATGCTGAGTGAAAGAAGCCAATCTCCAAATGTTACAAATGATTTGATTCCATTTATATGATAATCTGCAAAAAGCAAGAGGTTAAGAACAGAGAACAGATCAAAGGTTGACAGGGGTGTGGATGAGAGGAGGGTTTCAGTCCAGGGGACAGCACAAGAGAATTTTAGGGGTGGTGGAGCTGTTCTGCATCCTGATTGTTAAAGGGGTTACACAAATCTACAGGTGTTAAAGTTCACATAAATGTACACACAAAAAAGTCAGTATTATTATATATAAACTTAAAAAAGAAAAATCTGGGAAAAAGCCTCTCTCCTCCAAAGTCGTCTATATTTGATATATGGCATCACATATCCCATATCTTTTACACAGAATGTAAAAGGCCACCAGATCAAGCAGTTATATGGCTATCCACATAAATAATATGACATCTCCCTCAAAGATGGTTAACAAAAAGTCTAAATAAAAGCACTGAACAATAAAAATCAAATATGTAATCAATGTCTAGCAACATAATTTTATCAGGAAGAAAGTACTCAGTTTTTTGGGGGGTTTATTTTATTTCTTTAAAAGATTTTATTTATTTATTTGTCAGAGAGAGAGAGAGCACAAGCAGGGAGAGTGGCAGGCAGAGGGAGGAGGAGCCTCCCCGCTGAGCAGGGAGCCTGATGTGCAACTTGATCTGAGAACCCTGGGATCATGACCTGAGCCGAAGGCAGATGCCCAACCGACTGAGCCACCCAGGTGCCCCTGCTTTCTTTAAAGATTTTAAGTAATCTCTACACCTAACATGGGGCTTGAACTCCCATCCCCAAGATCAAGAGTTGCATGCTCCACCAACTGAGCCAGCCAGGTCCCCTAGTGCTCAGTTTTTTTTGTACTTGTTTTTATGGAGTTAATCTAGAATTAGAAGACAGAAATTTTACACATTTAAAAGGAAACATTCTTCTATTACATTTCATGCCTATAAAACCTTCTGGGATGGGACATATTGCCAGTCTGTTAAATTAAAACTTTTTACCTTTTCCTTCTCATTCGACCTCTCAAGTTCAGTGTGCCCTAAATAAAAAGTTATCTGAGCCCTAAGATGAAGATGTCACTGACAGTACAGCACTTTCACAATGATTACTTCCACATACACAATTTCCACAGCCTGTCAGATTTGCCAAAACAGAAGCTAGCAAAGATACAACAGTGCCCTTTAGCTTGGGTGACCATGGGTCTGAATCTGGCTGGGACAGCTATGGTTTAAGACCTGCTGTACCGACATAATTTTTTTTTTTTTTTTTTTTTTAAGTAGACTCCACACCCAGCGTGGAGCCCATATCGGGGCTTGAACTCACGACCCTGAGACCAAGACCCGAGCTGAGATCAAGAGTGGGATGCTTACCCAACTGAGCCACCCAGGCACCCCTGACATAATTATTAACAGCACTCTCGCTCACTCTAGAGGTGCTGAGGTTTAGACAATGAATTATATGGACACCCTACCCTTAACCTATTTTCCTTAAGGAAATCCTATCACACCAAGACCTACAAACAGAAGTCCTTATACTAGGTTTAAAAAAAAAGACACAGAAAAAAATGAATTTGATTAACCTAATGTGTTTGTGTTGTATTTACTTATTTTGTCAATTATAGCTAATAAAATTCTCTTCTTTGGATTGTGTAACTGCAATAAAAATAACCCAACACTCTAATTAATCCATACCCTAATACCTTAGGAGAAACTCTATCAGTCACATTGAAGAAAAAAAAAAAATCACCCATTTAATATCACTACCCATGCCTCCGTTCTCATTTTAAAGCTACTGAATAGCATGAAAAGGCCAATGCTTTTTATTACAATTTAGGATGCAGCTTGCCAAATTCTAAGCAATTCTAATATGTTGTATCTCCAGATGGAAAGTTTATCTCTGCTTCCTTGATGTGATATCACTGTCAAAAAAAAAAGAACAGATTTCAAATTATAATTCTTTCTTGAGACTGTAACAATGCGGATCGGGATATCTTTCTTTTACAGTCACCTAAACTTACTTTCTCAGGGAATGAACTGCCCAGGCTCCTTATATCTCCTTGTCATCCATACTTCGGTCAAGTTCATTGAACAGAGAAAAGTTAATACTCCTACTATCATTCCTTGGCAATAAATCTGATGGGAGAAAGAGAATAAAGTGACAGACCTACACTGTGCATTATAATAGCCACTAGTCACATGCTCTACTGACCACTTGATATGTGTCTCATCCTAACTGAGATGCGTGCATGGTAGGATTTTTACAACTTAGTACAACAAGAAAAGAATGTAAACTAACATTAATAATTTTTAAATTGAGTACATGGGGAAATCGTATTTTGAATTAAAATATATTATACAGGGGCACCTGGGTGGTTCAGTTGGTTTGGGCTCAGGTCATGATCCCAGGGTCCTGGAATTGAGCCCCACATTGGGCTCCCTGCTCAGCTGGGAGTCTGCTTCTCCCTCTCCCTCTGCCTCTCCCCCCACCCCTGCTTGTGCACGCTCTCAAATAAATAAATACGGCTTTTTAAAAAATTGTAAAATACACAAATTCATCTGTTTCTTTTTACTTTTTTAGTATGGCTACTATAAAGTTTTAATTTACATATACAGCGCATTATATTTCTATTGAACAGTCCTACAATAAACTGTTTTGATATGTTTCCATAATAATTTTCATAAGAACAATAGCAGGCATAATACTTAGTTATAAAGTCTTTGCCATTGCACCACAGGTGTCAAAAGTGACAAAATTATCTGTAACAAGAACAGTCCTTGTTACTCTACAGTAAAAAGCACTATATTCTCAACAGATTTTAAAAAGAAATGAAAACCAAAGCAAAATTCAGAATATTTTTAAAACGCAATGCCCTGTACTTTTTTGGTTTAAGGGGTATTTTTAATTCTCTAAAAATTTATTTAGTACCTACTATTTGTCTAGACACCATATGATTCCTGAAATATCTCAAAGCAACCAACCGTAGACTTTTTTTATTGAAATACAGTTGATATGTTATATTAGTTTCAGGTGGAGAACACAGTGATTTGACAATTCTGTACATTATACATTTTTCACCACGGTAAGTGTGGTTACCATCTGTCACAATACGAAGTTATTACAGGGAGCCTGGGTGGCTCAGTTTGTTAAGCGACTGCCTTCAGCTCAGGTCATGATCCTGGAGTCCTGGGATCAAGTCCCGCATCGGGCTCCCTGCTCAGCAGGGAGTTTGCTCCTCCCTCTGACTCCACCCTCTCGTGCTCTATCTATCTCATTCTCTCTCTCAAATAAATAAATAAAATCTTTAAAAAAAAACAGTTATTACAGTATCACTGACAATATTCCCTATGCTGTACTTTTCATCCCTGTGACTTATTTTGTAACTGGAAATCTGTACCTCTTTAACCCCTTCATCTTTTTGCCCATCCCCCTTCTCTCTGGCACATGTGTTTGGGTCTGTTTGTTTGTTTATGGAAGCAATCTGAGTGTCTATTGATAGAAAAATGGATAAAGAAGATGTGGCATGCACACACACACACACACACACACACCATGCATTATACAACAGGGAATATTACTCAGCCATTAAAAAAGATGAAATCTAGCCATTTGTGACATGATATTATGCTAAGTGAAATAAGTTAAACAGAGAAAGATAGACACCATAGGATTTCACTTACATCTGGAGTCAAAAATCAAGACAAGACAACCATAGTGCCAGTTTTGGGAAACCTCCGTCCACAGAAGAGTGTAATGTGGAATAAGGAAGCAAAGCCAAGGCCCTGAACATAGACTAGCTGCAGCAAATAGGCAAGCCAAGTTTAAGCAAAAATACTCAAACTCTTATTCCATAACACTTTTGTTCTACATCTACTCCTAAACTTTCCTTTATGTTTTTAGTTTATATTTTTAGATGCTTTTGGTCGTATCTGGAGATATTCAGTTAGGTTGAAAAGGCCTAGACAGTTTCATGTTAGGTTCTGAATTTCCTTTATATTTCCAAATTTCAAATAGGCTAACCTCATGCTTTGCAACCTACCATTAAGAGTTTACCAAACTTCTAAGTAAAAGATAATAAATCAAGCCCCTCCCAGTCCCCTACAGGTCTTGATATCTCAAAGTTGTTATTAGAAGATACAAACAAATTATTTTTCCATACCCTGGTCTATCTTACATGGTAGCACTTGAAACAAATTTTGCATTAGGTTTAGATTTCAGATGGCTGCTGACATTACAATTATGAAATAGAATAAGATGTCCAAACATATAGCAGCAAGTATAATGTCTGTTTGGAGGCAATTTCAGGTATTTGAAACACTCAAGTCTTATTAACACCCCAGAATAAGACCTGAAAATAAGGAATCTCAGACTTACTGCTTCAGACAGACACAGCTTCAATAAATATAACTCAAATGATATATCTCTTTATAGCCAGATTTATCCACTTTAAAAGGGAGGTTAATGGGCCCCTGGGTGGCTCAGTCATTGAGCATCTGCCTTCGGCTGGGGTCGTGGTCCCAGGATCCTGGGATCGAGCCCCGCATTGGGCTCCCCGCCCCACCCGAGGCTTGCTTCTCCCTCTCTCACGCCCTCTGCTTGTGTTCCCTCTCTCGCTGTGTCTCTCTCAAATAAATAAAATCTTTAAAAAATAAAATGAATGAATAAGATGTAATATTTATCTAGATACAGGTGACATTTATGTTTCTTTGACACTTAAATCCAAGAGCACTGTACAAACAGCTTTTATTCACAACCACAATAAATCTTTTGGATTCTCCAGATGTGTAATGTGACTTGGAGCATCTACTCAAGTATTTTTTTCCTTTAAGTCTGGCCATAATTCTAATATCCCCACGAAGAATATTTTTCCTTCCGGTTTTTAAAAAACTACAGCAATGCTAATGTGGCTAGTATCAGGTAGTTCTGTATTTGAATATTACAGGTAACAGTTACATCACTAGGTTCCATGCCCTACCACATACATATAAGGTGCTCAATAAATATTTCTTGAATAAATAAATGAGAAGAGGGGAAATATGCACACTAACATAATACTGGAAAGAAAAACTCAATGCAAGTAAACAAAATACAGGCAGAACCAGATGGGATGCCCTTCCACCAAAAACAGCAAAAAACAGCTACTCAGTATGGAATGATAAAAAAGTTCTGGAGATGGATAACAGTAATGGTTCACATCAATGAAAATATACTTAATGTCACTGAATTGTGCGTTTAAAATGGTTAAAATGGTTAACTTTATATTATGTATATTTTACCATAATAAGTTTGTGGTTTGTTTTTTTTTTTTTTTTTAGAGTTTTTTTTATTTATTTGACACAGAGAGATAGTGAGAGAGAGAGCACAAGCAGTGGGAGTGGCAGGCTGGCAGAGGGAGAGGGAGAAGTAGGCTCTCTGCCAAGCAAGGAGCCTGATGCAGGGCTTGATCCCAGGACTCTGGGATCGTGACCTGAGCCAAAGGCAGCCTCTTAACCGACTGAGCCACCCAGGCACTCCTGTTTGTTTGTTTGTTTGTTAAGCAGGCTCCACACCCAATGTGGAGCTTAAACTCACGATCCTGTTGAGATCAAGAATTGCTTGCTCTACCAACTGAGCCGGCCAGAGGCCCCTAAAAAAAAAACTTTTAATAGCTATTCAGCCAAGTATGACTATGGACTTTCACAGGAAGACACTGAGACTATGATGGTGAGAAATTCTGGCCATGTGAAATATTATGGTACATGGTTCAGTAAAAACCTTAAAAATAAGCAAAAAGGCTCTCACTGAAAAAGTTGTACTGTGGGGCGGGGAGAGGCCTGGGTGGCTCAGTCGTTAAGCATCTGTCTTCAGCTCAGGTCATGATCCCAGGGTCCTGGGATCGAGCCCCGCATCAGGCTCCCTGCTCGGCGGGAAGCCTGCTTCTCCCTCCCCCACTCCCCCTGCTTGTGTTCCTGCTCTAGCTGTGTCTCTGTCAAATAAATAAATAAAATCTTTAAAAATAAATAAATAAATAAAATATCCTATCCTAAACACTCAAAGATTAAAATAAAATACAAAATCTCAACTGGTGATATGGGGACTATTTGCTGACCCAAAGGTCTATCTGAACATTCCTGCCATACTCTCCAACAAAACCTCAGGGAATAGTTCTGGCAGAAAGAAATCTGTACTGCAGCTCAAAGAAGGTTGGTATGTTAACAAAGGAAAATGGGCCTACAACTGAATAACCACCAGCCTTGCTATTTTATGTTCTGTCCTAAAGCTGTGACCAGTCAAAAATTCTAGGATTTTCTCCTCCTCACCAAACTCTTCTGGATCTAAGGAGCTACTTGGCAAAACAAAGTTAGTCCACTGAACAAAGTCTGCACTCAGTCTGTCACTAAGTAGGAATATCCTATTACCACTCATGTTAATTATCCAAAAATCTTTTTTTTAAAGATTTTATTTATATTTATTTATATGAGAGAGAGCACGTGTGTGCTCATGCCCATGAGCAGGGGAAGGGGCAGAGTGAGAGGGACAAGGAGACTCCCCGCTGAGCCAGGAGCCTGAGGAGCTCATCCCAGTATCCTGAGATCAAGACCTGAGCAGAAGTCAGACACTTAACCAGCGAAGCCACTCAGGTGTCCCTCCAAAAATCCTAAAACAAACAAATCAACTCAAAAAACTGCTCTGGATCTAGAATGGAAAAAAAATGAAGTCAAAAGATACAGTTATTACATAATATAGGGAAAATATTGTAGCATACATAAAAAATACTTCCTATATTAAAGGTGGGTTAAAAAAGGATTGGGTTAATTTTCAAATAACAAAAGAAACAAAATATATAAATATATAAAACCGTCAAGGGGGGGAGAGGTGAAAATGAGTTACACCATAACCTACAAAAAACAAATGGCTGGATTACTGGAAAGAACTGCATAGTTTAATCATACTGTAACAAGCTAAACCTTGTTCAGCTTTACAGAATCAGCTGCCACCAGGCACCAAGAGAACTTCAAGCAGAAGTAAAACTACTATGTAGAAAGATTATTTTCAAGTCTAATTAATTGGTCTCAAATCCTATCACGCATATACTAATCTTTCATGATTTCTTCATAACTACTCTTTCAGTAGAACATCCAGTAATATCACCCCTCTAAATAATACTGCCAAATGAATTTCTATTTTTTAAAGTTACTTTCATTTGCTTCTAAGTTCATAAAATAGTAATTTACATCATAAAGCTTATGCTTATAAGCTTCCAGAAGCAAACACACGGTTTATAGGGCATCTTAAACGTACATATACCAGAGAAAAAAGTGCTTTTGGTGATTAGAACAGTGCCTGATAACACAGTAGGTACTAAGTATAAATATCTGCTGAATGAATAAAGGAATTATAGTTAAGGAATTAGAATTAATTATAGTTAGGGCACCTGGGTGTCTCAGTCCGTTAAGCGTCTGCCTTCAGCTCACGTCATGATCTCGGGGTCCTGGGATAGAGTCCCACATCGGGCTCCCTGCTCAACAGAGAGTCTCCTTCTCCCTCTCCCTCCCCCTCCCCGCTGCTTGTGCTCTATCTCAAATAAATAAAATCTTAAAAAAAAAAAAAAGAATTAATTATAGTTAAGTTTGCCATCTCCCCCTTATAAAATGCTTGTATTACAGTGGCTCTAGAATCCTTTCTCTAGACAGCTCAAAACCAGGCAAAGCCATAAATACATTGTGGTGACCAAATGGCATGCTCTCCCCCTCTCTGCTTCCCTCACCACCCATTTGATACCAAAACCAAATTTAAGGTACTTGTTTCCTTCCTCTTCCCTGACTTTCTGCCTTGAACAAAATCTTCAGTAGTATTTTTACAGCTTTGCACTCCCTAAAAATCAGCTCAGGAGTTGCCCAAAGAGCAAGTGGAAGTGCATCTAACTACATCTTCAAGAAGAAAGACCTTTCTGAACTCGGGTTCTCTGGTGCGCTCTTTCTTCTCCAATGGGTAAAACCTGCAATTTATCCATAGTCCAGGTCCTGCCCACGGGCAACAGATTCCTTTAAAATTAGTGGCTCTTAAAAAAAAATAATAATGGCTCTTCATTATTAGACGTACCTCTCTATGTGTGGAAGTTGTTGGGCAAAACACGTGTCTCACTTATCTTTCACCGTGTCCTACTCGAACCTTACTAGGTACAGTTCTCACACAGTCACCCTAGCCAATGAGTTGGCAAGCACTTAATGAACCCATGAAAACCATGATTATTAATTTATAAACAAAAATATTGGCCAGTGGTGACCAATAGGTTGCAACTGGAGAAACTGCAGTCATTTCTGAGCATTATCTACTTAACCAAAGATTTAACGTCTAAAATATGGCTGAAATGTATATAAAAATGCTGAAAACCTCTGAGGAAAAAGGTAATACAACGGAGTATACATAAAATAAAACTGTAAGTCTGAAGAACCCGTATGATGACAAAGATGGACAGAGTTCACAGAAAAAAAAAAACAGGAACAGGTGGAATCTAGAAGACTCATCAAATAAAAGTTTTAGATACAAATAATCCACAAGCCACAGTCGGCTTGGAAGCAGGGCACAGGAAATGTCCACAACAGTGACTGCTGACCACAGGGAACAGGAACACTCCTCTCACAGTACAGAGGTCTTTTATGCCACCTTCCACTTTCAAAAGAAGACTGTTTCTATGTTTATCTTTTACAGTGAATGTCTATAAATCACAGGGGCATATTTTTGACACAATGTCCTTATGCCTATTGAAACCTATATTTAGTCATGGTCAATTAAATGCTGCTTTCTCAAGAGCTCAATTAACTAAATTCATTAACTCATATCTGAAAGGAAAAAAAGATTGTTAATTGTGTTTACAATTCAATATGTGAATAAGTGCATAAATATTTTATTAACTACTGAAGTACGTTGGAACAGCCTACATGACACCAAATATAGCTAGAATCTTTTTATACATCCGGTAAGTCTTTGCGTATTAGATCTAGAAATGCCTCTCTAAGAACCATGCTGTCATTTGCCCACTGGCACAACTGGATTAAAGGATCTGTCCTGACTGTTCATTAAGAGATACAACCACACCTAACAGCAACACGCTGGCTGACCAGGCAAAGGAGCAAATGACTCATGGTACCTGTTGGTTTGAACTCACCCTTGTGTTACACTAGCTTTAATGACCTCACTGGAATTGAAGTTGGAGATGAAGAAAACAAATAACACACAAAATAATGAGATAGGAATCAGAAGTCAAAAAGAAACAGAGAACTAAAAGTCACAATTCTAAAGCTTAGTTGTTCAAGAAATTCCAAAACAAAACAAAACTGGTAAGAACTGGGGCACTTAGGTGGCTACTTGTTTAAGCGTCTGCCTTCGGCTGAGGTCACGATCTCCTGGGTCCTAGGACAGAGCCCCAAGTGGAGCCCCACCTCAGGCTCCCTGCTCATCAGGGAGTCTGCTGCCTCTCCCTCTCCCTCTGACCCTCCCCCCTTGCTCTCTCACGTTCTCTCTCTCAAATAAATGAAATCTTAAAAAAAAACAAACCAAAAACGGGGCACCTGGGTGGCTCAGTCAGTTAAGCGACTGCCTTCGGCTCAGGTCATGATCCTGGAGTCCCGGGATCGAGTCCCACACTGGGCTCCCTGCTCGGCAGGGAGTCTGCTTCTCCCTCTGACCCTCTTCCCTCTCGTGCTATCTCTCATTCTCTCTCTCAAATAAATAAATAAAATCTTTTTTAAAAAAAAGTATTTACACTAAGTGCACACAGTGCTTCCTTCTAATACATACCCAAACATACTTTTGGCTCAGCTGAATATAAAAACGCAACAAAAGAGCTGGAGCCTTCAAAACTGAATAGCATTTTGGCCAGTAGAAAGGGTCAGGAGGATGCGAACAAAGACAACCATAAGGCAGGTCTCAGGAAACCAGCCCAGCAAAAGCCTAGGTTGCAAAAGGGAGAGGAGAAAAAAAGAACCTGGAAGACTAGACTGGGTTCAAACCACAAAGGACTTCCAACACCAAAGCTCAGGGATTTTAAGCTTTATTCTCCAGGCAACAGGCAGCAAAGGATTTTAAGCAGAAGGGGTGACCGTTAAAAACCTTGTGCCAAATACAGAATTTCTACAGAAATTATAAGCTTCACATAACATTTCCTTACGTTCTGTTATTTATAACCCTTAACTACTGAAATACGAGGCTAGGATGTCAACATCACAGCTATCAGTACTCAACATTTCCTTTTTCAAGACAATTAAGAATCCACATTTCCTTGCTTAGCATAAACTTTCTAAAAAGGCTTTGTCTTTTTGCCACATTTTATCTAAAACAGCACAAACCAGAGGAAAAAAAGTAGTCTTTTTAATGTCTGCTCAATCTAAAAGCTAAAGCTGGCACGTAGGGTACACATCAGTATGTAAGACTGGCTCTATTCCTCATTCCACGAGGCTATTTTTGATTTGTTGGTCATGTAACTAAGGAGGGATGAGTGGGAGGAATTTCTCGGTGCCCCTAGGGTACTTATTCATATAACTTTGGGCTAATTCCACCTCTATCTTCCTCAAATAAACTTTTTTGATTACTATAATTATAAGCTTTATTCCATTACCAGAACTAGAAAGCTTTTCCAGTGGTTTTTATTTGTAGTGATTGTAACTCTGTCCCCAGTTCCAGTCTAGGCTTTCTCATTCTTTTAGAATTATTTCAGGATTTCTCCAGCAGCACCAACTCCCAGAGGCCTGCAAGTCCTAGTGCCTACTAAAGTTAACAACTGTACCTAAAGATAACCGCCATCTTTACTACAGCTCACTGCTCCTCCCTCTTCTGCCCACTCAAAAGTCAGAGAATGATAAGGGGTTGTTAGGGACGTAATCAAGAGCCTGCTGCACCTGTAGACGGGGGGGGGGGGGGGGGGGGGGGGGGGGGGGGGGGGGGCACGTGACTCAGTCAGTTAAGGGTCTGCCTTCTGCTCAGGTCGTGATCCCAGGGTCCTGGGATGGAGCCCCACATCGGGCTTCTCCCTCTCCTGCTGCCCCTGCTTGTGCGCACGCTCTCTCCCTCTCCCTGTCAAATAAATAAATACAATCTTAAAAAAGGGGGGGCAGCAGAAAAGGGGGGAAACACTGACAGTTTTTGTCCTAAGGAATTCACATGGGATTGCTTCCTTTAACCTCTCAAGTTTTAAAATAGAAATCTCTTACAATTAGGTTATGTGCCATCTGAGGTCTGAGGCCAAGGCCTAGCAATGTGGGATTTTTACATGGAAGGTTGGTTCTTTTTTTTTTTTTTAAGTATTGCTTGAGTGGAGGTTTCTGCACATCTGTTTTACCACTTTTGTTTCTATACTGCTCTAATAGAAAGTTCCTACCATTACATTCATAATCACCCTTATTTGTTTTCTTACCTCCAAAACACAGTTTACGCCTTCATATCTCCAAGAATGCAAGCTCATGACTGAAGACTAAGAATTATACCACTTCTATGGTACCAACTGAAGAATTTCTGAAGTTTGGAAAAAGCGAGTTATGAGTTATTTTCAAGAAAAATGTGTATGTCCATTTAGAGTATAATCCACAAGACACATGCCCTACATGCTTCACTAACAAGGCTAAGAAGTTTTGGATAACACTGTAGCAAATTATAAACTATAAAGTTCTTGCAGAAACTTTTTATAAACACTGAAAGCAACCAGTCTGGGAAAACTCTTTGACCAAATGCCAACAGAACTATTTCTCCTCGCACTACTGTCTCAAATACTAAACAGCTTCACGGTGACATCAAGCAACAATGTCCAACATTGTCCACCATTTAGACTGCTAAATGCATGGCCTAAAAATCATCAAAACGGCACTAAGGCAAAGGAAGTATAGTAATAAAACTCTTCACTGACAAATGTCACAGATTTTAAAAATAGATGAGAGAA
Source organism: Zalophus californianus (assembly GCF_009762305.2). NCBI lineage: Eukaryota > Metazoa > Chordata > Mammalia > Carnivora > Otariidae > Zalophus > Zalophus californianus. Next base: position 33,581,548 of record NC_045609.1, on the reverse strand, counting down.
CTACAGCATTTAAATGATTAGAATCGGAGCTAAAATTTACTGACTGAGATAATAATGGGAGGAGGTGTGGCTCCGAGTTTTTGTTTACAACCTATTTACTAAGGCAGCTTAGCAACGTTTCTCCTTAACATCTCCAGGAGGGAAAGGTTGGTCATAACCCTTCTTTCCCAACAAGCATAAAGGGCCAACTTTGTCTCTGCGGGATAAAACAGAACCATCTGAGGGAAAACAAAAGATATCTGGGTTAGAAGGAAATATTTTCCTAAGAGAATGCACCAATTTTTTCCACTCTCACTTCCTTTTACAACTGACAGTCTTTGTGAATACATGGGTACTAGGCAGCAGTCTGTCAATGGGGGGAAAAATGAATCAGAGAAATTAGTCAGAATCTTACTATTTAGTTATCTAATAATCCCAACCTGGGGCTGGTGGTAAATCTGAGGATGTAGAATGACCTGTCAAAGCGCAACCAAATTTTACTGTCACCATCCAGAGAACTACTAAAAGGAATATAAGCAAATATTAAGCAAAGCACTCTTTCAAAGGCATAAAATGTTCATGTACCCAACCTCCATGTGTACACACATCTCTCAATACATGCAAAGACTTGTAACAAAAAAAATGCTTATATTAATTTACTGTTATTTTTGAAATTTTTAGAATTAAAGTACTAAATTGTATCGATATGCAAAACAATATTTACGGCTTCCTTTTTTTTTTTTTTTAAATAGAGTAAGGGATGCCTAGGTGGCTCAGTCAGTTAAGCAGCTGCCTTCAGCTCAGGTCATGATCCCCTGGGATCGAGCCCCGCATCGGGCTCCCTGCTCAGCAGGAAGCCTGCTTCTCCCTCTCCCACTCCCCCTGCTTGTGTTCCCTCTCTCGCTGTGTCTCTCTCTGTCAAATAAATAAATAAAATCTTTGAAAATAAATAAATAAATTTTAAAAGCAGAGTAATACATACTTATTGTGAAAACTAAAATTAAATACAGAAAACATTAATATGGAAAGTCTCAGTTCCCTGCAATCCCAACCCCCAGAGACAACCACTGTTAACAGTTTAAACCCCAGTATTCTACAATGTTCTATAATTACAAAACCTAAAGGTTGAAGATCCACAAAGATAATAGGTATAATGGAGCACCTTCTCCATTCCCACACTCCTAGGGATACTAAAATACTCTCTACAATGTCTCTGCCAAGTGTTCAGGCAGCCTCTGCTTGAACAAATCCTTTGACAAGTACCTGACTACCTCCCAAGACAGTCCACTCCATCTTTTATTCTAATACTGAGTGGCTATTACCTTGCTGTTAGATCATCCCAGTTTCTGTCTTGAATATGTCTGTTTTTAAATGTGCACCCTTAAAACCAGGTACTGAAATGAACACAATAGTCTGAAACAATCATAGTACCCATTCTGGACACTATGCTTCTATTAACAGAGCCAAAATCACACTGTGGACTCACACGAACATGTACCACCACTCCAACCCCACACCCAGTATTTTTCACATTACCTGTTTTTATTTTTTTTATTTTTTTTAAACATTTATTTATTTATTTATTTATTTGAGAGAGAGAGAATGAGAGATAGAAAGCACGAGAGGGAAGAGGGTCAGAGGGAGAAGCAGACTCCCCGCCGAGCAGGGAGCCCGATACGGGACTCGATCCCGGGACTCCAGGATCATGACCTGAGCCGAAGGCAGTCGCTTAACCAACTGAGCCACCCAGGCGCCCCACATTACCTGTCTTTTAAACTACATCACAATCATCTACAGAACACTTATTTTTAGAATCATATGTGGAATTTTGCACTTATCAGTGTTCAATAAATCTTGATCAGTTTAGTCCATTTCAGTCATCAATATTTCATCCATGTTATTAATAAAAATGTTGAGTGCTGAAAGACTACTCAGCTATAAAAAGAACTGAAATTCTGATATATGCTACAATATAGATGGACCTTGAGAACACTACACTTCGTGGAATACTCCAGACACAGAAGAACAAATATTGGATGATTACACTTATGCGGCACCTAGAATAGAAAAATTCCTGGAGACAGAAGGAAGACTAGAGGTTACTAAGAGCTGGGAGCGGGGGAAGTTATTGTTTAATTGGTACAGGGTATTTTGGGGGATGATGAAAAAGTTTTAGGTATAGTGACAATGATTTAGTGGTGATGGTTACACAACATTGTGAATATATTTAATGTTACTGAACTGTATACTTACAAATGGTTCAAATAAATATTGTTTATTTTACCACAAAAAAAAAGAGGAATGAATTATTGATATATGCTGACTAAAAAAAAAAAGCCAATCTCAAAAGGTTACATACCTACTACAGGACTCCATTCATACAACATTCCTGAAATGACAAACCTATGAAATGGAGAATAGATGAGTTGTTGCCAGGGGTTAGAGACTAGGGAGGGAAAAGACGGATATAGTTGTAAGGGGACAAGAAGGAGGAACCTTGTGGTGATGGACTTGTTCTGTATCTGATTGTGGTGGTGGACACAGAAGACAACACATGTAACAAAACTGCGCAGAAATACACACACACACACACACACACACACACACAAATGAAAAGAAATAAAACTGAGAAAATCTAATACATCTGTAGGAGCGCCTGATTAGCTCAGCTGGTATAGCATGTGGCTCTTGATCTCTGGGGTCATGAGTTTGAGCGCCACATTGGGTGTAGAGATATACTTAAATATACCAGAACTTTAAAAAAAGAGAGAAGAAGATCTGTGAATTCCATCAATGTCAATACCCTGGTTGTGATTTTGTGCTATAGTTTTGCAAAATGTTCACTGGCTCAAGGGCATACTGGATCTTACTGCATTATTTCTTTCAATTGCATGTGAATCTACAATTATCTCAAAATTAAAAGTTTAATTAAGATAAATTTAAATGCTGAGCAAAAGATGGCCAAAGCATAGTGTCTGCTATTACTACCAATTTCCCACTGTCTCTTGTTAATGTGGTCACTACAACTAGAACATCCCAGCATTAGATATGCATTCTCTTTATTCAAGTTCTTTGGTTATTTAACTAGTTATATAAGTCCATTTAATTATACGAATGTAAAGTCCTCATTATTTTCCCACCTGTTTATAAGGAAATTACTTTAAGCTTGGTTAAATATCCAGTACTTTAAATTTTTCAAAAATTAGTAATTATTTCTACACTCAAAGCACAGCACTGTTCAATACTTCCAATAGAAATATGTGGGCCACATATATAAAACAGTAGCCACATTAACAAAAAAATTTTTAAGGTAGAAATAATTTTAATAATCTATTTTATATTAACACAATATATCCAAAATATTATTTCTTTTTTTTTTTTTAAAGATTTTTATTTGACAGAGAGCGAGAGACAGAGAGAGAGAGAGAGAGAGAGAGAGAGAGAGAGAGAGCAAGCACAAGCAGGGAGAATGGCAGAGGGCGAGGGAAAGGCAGGCTCCCTGCAGGGAGCCTGATGCGGGGCTTAATCCCAGGACCCTGAGCCAAAGGTAGATGCTTAACCAACTGAGCCACCCAGGTGCCCCTTATTTCTGTTTTTAAAGATATATTTTATTTATCTTGGAGAGAGAGCGCACAAACAGGGGGACGGGCAGAGGGAGAGGATCTCAGACACCACACTGAGCACAGAGCCCAACATGGGGCTTGATCTCAGGACCCTGAGATCATGATCTGAGCTGAAATCAAGAGTCTCCGATTAACCGACTGAGCCATCCAGGCGCTCCCAAAATATTATTTCAACAGGTAAATAATCTGAATAAAACAGGTATTTTATGATGAGAACAAAGAGAACTGTGGCCAAAATTAAATCTCCTTACAACTTGCAGCCCATTGAGAAATCCCTGAGGCATGCAGAACATGACATTCCCTTAAGAAACTCATGGCTATTGGGCTCCTGGGTGGCTCAGTCATTAAGCATCTGCCTTCGGCTCAGGTCATGATCCCGGGGTCCTGGGATTGAGCCCCACATCAGGCTCCCTGCTCCGCGGGAAACTTCTCCCTCTCCCACTCCCTCTGCTTGTGTTCCCTCTCACACTCTCTCTCTCTGTGTCAAATAAATAAATAGTATCTTAAAAAAAAATAAATCTTAAAAAAAAAAAGAAACTCATGGCTATCTTAATGTTGATGTTTCTTTAAAAACTAAAAACAACCTTATCTGGACAAAAAGCCAGATCTTCAAGGTCCAGTAGACCCTACTTTCAGCCTATAGAAATTCCTTAGAAACTTACATTATGTCTACCCCCTTCCCTCCCACAAACAAAAGTAAATAGTCACTCCTCACAATCACAGTGCAGCTCTTTCTTGCCCAAGGGTCCTGTCCCTGTACTATAATAAAAGCACCTTTTGCACTGTAAAACATCTCAAGAATTCTTCCTTGACCATTGCACTCAGCGGCCCTGCATCATCTTACACTTAACAGCACATCTCAATTTGAACTAGGAACATTTCAAGTCACCTGTGGCTAATGACTATATATTAGATAGTGTGGATACAGCATTTCACTCAATTACTAGCTCCGCATCCTATTTGGAAAAATGTTTACAATTTTTAAAATTCCTTTTTAATTATCTATTCTAGAATCCTGCCTATATCACTAATCTTTCTTTGGTCTGCAAATTAATTTCTTCTCTTTTTCAGAAGACCCATCTTCAATTTTCCAATACTGTACTTCTCTCATTTTCCAAGATTTCTCAAAGACCACAAATAATCTCATACATACATATAAGTTCTGAGTGCCATGTAGTTCATTTTTTTTTTCCTGGGTAGCTCTGCTTCCTTATAGGTTCTTCACTATTCCCAGGCTTGGACTACTCTATTGGTGCATTTTTCATCCTTCATGTCAAAAGAGGTTCGTCATTGGAAATGTGAATAGGGGGTAAGGAATTGTGCTTTCATCTGTTTGATCATCACTGAGTAAGAGTGGCAAGCTTATCCTTACCTATTCCTATTATTCCAGTTTTAGAAAACGTTTTTGTTGTCTCGGTAACTTTAGAAACCTCATCTCATTTTAAGCTCATTCTGATAATACTCCAAGGTCACTCTTGATTGTGTCACCTCCTCATTGGTCTTTTGTAAATGTCTGTTTTATTTATTTTTTTTTAAAGATTTTATTTATTTATTTGAGAGAGAGAGAGAGAATGAGAGATAGAGAGCATGAGAGGGAAGAGGGTCAGAAGGAGAAGCAGACTCCCTGCCGAGCAGGGAGCCCGATGTGGGACTCAATCCTGGGACTCCAGGATCATGACCTGAGCCGAAGGCAGTCGCTTAACCAACTGAGCCACCCAGGTGCCCTGTAAATGTCTGTTTTAGATCTGAGTAAAGCAAGGAATCTCTTTTGTAGTATGCATCAGTCTTTAAAGGACCCTCCTCTAGTTCTTACTCATAATTCCCAATTAACATTGTTATTATTTGCTTTTAAGGGATTTTCTTTCTTTCTTGAACCAAACTCCCATATTAAGCCTCTGTTAGCAGATTTCCATTTATTTTTTAACTTTTTAAATGTAACTTCCAAAGTAATTCCCAAATTTTCTTCAAAAGCATATTTTACCACTATAATCAAAAGGTTTAAAGAAAAATAGGTCCCAGTTTGCTTTATCTACCTACTGTGAAATTAAATTATCAGAAAGACTTGTCAAGATTGAGTAGATCCTCCAATTTAAGCTAAATGAGACTATTTAAATTCCCCTCCCCCCAAAAAATATATATTTGAAGCAATAAACACCAGGTAAAACTGACTGAGTGCCTATTAAGCACTCTCCTCTATGCTTTTCATACACTGTCTCATTTTATCTGTCAACAACCTTTCAGGGTAGATTTTATCCATCCCATTTTATAGATGAGAAGAATGATGTTTCAAGAGATTAAAGTGAGGGCGCCTGGGTGGCTCAGTTGGTTAAGCGACTGCCTTCGGCTCAGGTCATGATCCTGGAGTCCCGGGATCGAGTCCGGCATTGGGCTTCCTGCTCGGCAGGGAGTCTGCTTCTCCCTCTGACCCTCCCCCTCTCATGCGCTCTCTCTCTCTCTCTCTCTCTCATTCTCTCTCAATAAATAAATAAAATCTTAAAAAAAAAAAAAAAGAGAGAGTAAAGTGATTTGTCCAAGGTCACCCAAGGAGGAAATGGTAGATTTTGAAACCTAGTCTGGTACCAAAGCCTCCAACCCTCTCTACCTCCTTGCAAATATTGTTTTATTTTTCCATTTAATATTGATAAGGCATAAATGTGCCTACCAAAAGATTACATTCCTATTAAACCCACTAAATGTAGGGAAAAAATGAAAAGGGCAATTCTGGTTTCATGGGTGCTCTCTCCTGGAATTCGATCAAGCTAAGAATATATGTAACAGTAGCCTTCATCTGCTACCACAAAAGATCGCACATATGATGGCTGTGTAAATCATTCTCATATCCAGTTAAACCAGTTATGAATTCTTTGAATACCTAAATTCCTTTAATGGGAGGGTAAAACAAATATATAATCTAAATGTTATGTACAAAACCTGGCAATACTGGGTACAAATGTTTCTTAACCTGGTGAGGAGGAGTGCTTAAGAAGTGTGCCAGAAACCAACAGCATTTGTTTCACACATTTAGTATTCCTGGCTTTCCTGCTCCATCAGATTCCCATAGGAATTAAAGGAATTTAATTCCATTTATCAGATCCTATCACATTTGATCTATATTAGTCCTTTATAATTTCTTTCCACTGATCTGTCTTCTTACATAAAGAATCTCCATTTTAATTTTTAAAAAACGTTACTTTTACTCCCTTTATGACCAATATTTAAAAAACTAAAAGACACTGAAAAGGGCACATGACTGTCTTCTTTGGAAAAAGACTCTGAGTTTTCAGTTTGAAAAATGAATGAATGATAGGCAAAGAAAAGCTTAAAAAACATACCCCTGCTCTTACAACTCAACAGCAGAAAGACAAACAACCCAATTTAAAAAAATGGGCTAAGGACTTGAATTGGCATTTCTCCAAAGATATAGAAATGGCTAATAAGCACATGAAAGTATGTTCGACATCATTAGGAAATGCAGATCAAAACCACAATGCGTTACCACTTCACACCCACTAGGATGGCTAAAATAAACAAGACAGACAATAACCAATAATAAGTATTGGTGAGGACACAGAGAGACTGGAACCCTACTCACACATTGCTTCCAGGACTGCCAAATGGTGTAGTCACTTTAAAAAAGTTTGGCAGTTCCACAAAAACTAAATATAGAATTATGCTATCACCTTATAATTCTACTCTCCTAGGTATATACCCAAGAGAAATGAAAACATGTCCACAAAAAGCCTGTAAAAGAATGTTCACAGCAGGGGTGCCTGGGTGGCTCAGTTGGTTAAGTGTCTGCCTTCAGCTCAGGTCATGATTCCAGGGTCCTGGGATCGAGCCCCGTGTCAGGCTCCCTGCTCAGCGAGAGCCTGCTTCTTCTGCTCCCCCTGCTTGTTCTCTCTCACTCTCGCTCTCTCTCAAATAAATAAAATATTTTAAAAAAAAAGAATGTTCACAGCAGCATTATTCATCCTAGTCAAAAATGGAAACAATCCAAACATCCATCAACTGTTGAATGGATAAATAAAATATGTATATCCATACAATGAAATAGCACAGATTATATTTTGTAATAAAGGGAATGAAGTACTGGAGCACCTGACTGTCTCAGTCAGTAGAGCATATGACTCTTTATCTTGGGGTCATGAGTTCAAGCCCCACAATGGCCACAGAGCTTACTCTAAAAAAAAAAAATGCATGCTACAATATAGCTGAACCTGAAAAACATTATGTGAAGTGAAAGAAACAAGTCACAAAAAGCCATGTATTGTTTGATTCCATCTAACTGAAATGTTCAGATTACAAAAATCCATAGAAATAAGGAAGTAAACTAGTAATTGCCAGGGATGGGTGTCGGGGGAAATGGTGAGTGATTGCTAATGGGTATGAGGTTTCTTTCTGTGGTGATGAGAATGTTCTGGAATTAGATAGTGCAGAACTATCTAAAATGACTGAATTGCATACTTTAAAAAGTGTGACTACTGTGGTATGTAAATTACATCTCCATAAAGCTGTTATTAAAAAAAGAGAGAGATTTCTCTCCTTTGAAGTTAAGGACAACCATATGTCTCCAATATTCTTTGTGGGTGCTCACTGATAAGAATACCTAGAATAAAAGACTCTAAATCTGAATGAGTTAGTTTTATTTTCTCACAGGTTTGTTCTCTGCACAATCTTGATTATTATTTATTTTTTTGCCATTTAAGAAGAATGAAACAATTTTTTTTCCTTTTGAATATTCTGAAGAGAAATAAATACAACCAAAAATATCAGTAAAAGAAAATCATAGCTGGATAAATAAAATATGTATATCCATACAATGACATATCATGGATTATATTATGCAATAAAAGGAATGAAGTACTGAGGCACCTGACTGAGTGGCTCAGTTAGTTAAATGGCCAACTCGATTTCAGCTCAGGTCATGATCTCAGGGTTGTGGGATCGAGTCCTGTGTCAGGCTCAAAAAAAAAAAAAAAAAAGGAAAAAGAAAGAAAGAAAAAGGGGCACCTGGGTGGCTCGGTCAATTAAGCATCTGCCTTCAGCTCAGGTCATGATCCCGGAGATCAGTCCCAGGATCAAGCTCCGCATCAGGCTCTCTGCTCAGCGGGTAGTCTGCTTCTCCTTCTCCCTCTTCCCCTCACCCTGCTTATGCTCTCGTGTGTGCGCCTTCTCTCTCTCTCTCTCAAATAAATAAAATTAAGGGAGGGAGGGAGGAAGGAAAGAAGGAAGGAGGAAGGAGAGAATCATAGCTGGGTTTTTTGAGCTTAGAAAATTAAAGAATCTCTGAGAATAGGTAAAAAGAAAGTTTTGTAAAGAGAGTAAGATTCAAAATCAATAGATGAAAAGAAAAAAAACTGGATGGTTAATACAGCTCTTAAATTGAAGTTTCATATGTATAATATTCACAGTCATGAAGTGGCACACTCTACAAATATTAAATATTGTGTTCAAATAAAGCAATCTGTTCTATAAGAGACCTCAATAACTTAGCCCCAATTCCATTTCCTGGAGGAGGAAAAGGGGTCAATATGATTTTCATCCAGATTCTAAAAACAGAAAATAAGTTCCCAGCAATTAACTCCAAAACAGCACTACTATCATGTACACCCATCGGTCAGTACTCTTAGTTATGAACAGAGCAAAACATATTTAAAAGTGTTTTCAACACTATGGAAATGTATTGTTCGTTACAGAGGAGGGGTAGGAGTGGGCCTTAGAGCCAGTTCCACAATATTTCCAGGAACCCAGGCTGTATTGATCTTTAACTTCAGGCTGATTATTCCTGGGATTTTGAGATGGCAGCCAGTAGCAATTGGTTTTGTAGCCTTCTCTATACTCATGAAGTAGAAGAATGAAGGTTCCCTTATCCAAAGCCTTTTCCTTCAGGTTGAGTGGGCCACGTTAAGATCATGTGCGCATCCCAGAATTAATTACTGCCACCAGAGGAATTCCACGTACAGACTGGCTTGAACCCAGGTTCCTGAATCAAAAACTGGCAAGGGGGATGGAATTACCATGATTGGCTTAGACCAGTGGCTTTCTAACTTTTCCAACTGCAAGCCAGGGTAAGAAAAATATTTTACATCAAGACTCATACACACACATATGCACATATTTAGACAAGTTAATGAACATTCTGTGCAACAATACGTATCCCTACTATACACAATGCACTCTGATATTTTCTTATAAAACATTTATTATTTTTTTAGTTGGTTGCCACTCTACTAAAGTGATGTTCTGACCCTTTAATAGGTCACGGTTGGCAGTCTCAAAACCACTGGCTTAGGCTAATCAGAGCTCTCACATGAGACGAGTGTCAAGTTCAGAAATCTAACTACTGCTGCACAGTGGGGCAAAGGTGAAATAGTTAATGAGGCATCAGCCACTGCATCCATTAACATCACCCTCAGTGCACTTTCTTACCTGATCTTACACAAGTAGTCTTGGGGAATTCTACAGGATATACACACAAGAAAAAGAGGATTTTGTCTTCTCATTTTGAAACTATGTTAAAACTTCTGCATATTTAGGATAAAGAGGTCATATTCAGAAACTGTTCACATGGATATATTCTCTGCAGAGCACCTACAAGTATGGTCATCTGATATTATTAGAAAGGACAAATAGGAGTAAGTTTTAAAAGAAAGCCGAAAAGCTGTAGTCGGAGCAGTGGTTCTCAACCAGGGAGGACACTTGGCAATGTCTAAAGATATTTTTTTGGTTATCACAACTGAGGAGGGGGTGCTACTTTTATCTAGTGGGTAAAGGCCAAGGATGCTGCTAAACGTATTACAATGCACTGGACAGTCCCCCTTTCACAAAGAATTATCTTACAAAGTATCAGAAGTGACAAGGTTGAGAAACTCTGCATAGAATATTACCACCTATAGTCCCGTTAGTCCATCTAAAGTCCAAATGCCATTATGCAGTGTGAGAATATTTGATACATATGGACTATCTGTTCCAGTTTGAATTCAAAATGGAAAATGGAAAAGAGAGTGAGCAAGAAGCAGAGTCCACTTTATTCAGAGTGGTAACTACTCTGCATTCCTGGGAGAATTTATCTCACTTCTTTATGGAGTTGATTTCTTTAAAAAAAAAAAAAAAAAACCAGAAAGCAGTTTTCTATCACTTCATTATATAATGTAATTCTTCATTTTTTTAAGAAGATTTTATTTATTTACTTGAGAGAGAGAGAATGAGAGATAGAGAACATGAGAGGGAAGAGGGTCAGAGGGAGAAGCAGACTCCCTGCTGAGCAGGGAGCCCGATGTGGGACTCGATCCCGGGACTCCAGGATCATGACTTGAGCCAAAGGCAGTTGCTTAACCAACTGAGCCACCCAGGTGCCCTAATTCTTCATTTTTTTAAAGATTTTATTTATTGGGGCGCCTTAATTATTTATTAATTATTTAATTATTAATAATTATTAGTAATTAATTAGTTCTTTAATAGGAAAGATCTATCAGTGCAGATTTGAGGTTGTAGTCTTTCTGTTCTTCTGAAGCAGTCACACGAGCTATCATCGTAACTACACAAAACACTGTTCCCGTACATCAAAGAAAGAAGAGAAAGGGATTTCTTTCAAGGCCCACTAGGTTGAGACACCGGAATGAAAACAGAAGGCTTCATCCCACTACTCATTGGACATGAAGTCTTTCTAGTATTTCTTATCTTTGCTAGAAACCTCATGCTGTTCTCCTCCTAAACAGCATCCAAATAATTTTAGTCACTCCATGATATACAACAGCTCACAGGTTTAATAACACAGAAATACCCTTCTTTTCTCCACACCTATAATTACATGCCTACTCTCAACAGAAAATCTCAGGGGAAAAAAGGCAAGATGTGTGTCCTCAAACTTCTGTTAAAACAAAACAACACAAAAACATCCTCTCCCGGGGCACCTGGGTGGCTCAGTCCTTAAGCGTCTGCCGTCAGCTCAGGTCATGGTCCCAGGGTCCTGGGATCGAGCCCCGCATCGGGCTCCCTGCTCGGCAGGAAGCCTGCTTCTCCCTCTCCCACTCCCCCTGCTTCTGTTCCCTCTCTCGCTGTGTCTCTCTCTGTCAAATAAATAAGTAAAATCTTAAAAAAAAAAAACAAATCTCCTTTATAATCTCACCTACACTCCCTCTCTCTCACTGCACGCCAGCAACATCAGCCATCCTGCTCTTCCTCCAACAAATCAAACTCATTCACTACCCTTTGCCTCAAACCCCCACCCCAACCCCAAACCAGGGCGTTTTGACTTGTTCCCGCTACTAAAATATTCCTCGCCCTTAACGTTACATGGATTTCTCCTTGTCATTTAGTCTGAGCTTAAGCATCTTGACCTCAGAGAGGCTTTCTAGGACTACTCAAATCTAAATTAACCCTGCAATCACTCTCTACCACATCAACTCTTCCATGGTTTTTAAGTACTCAGCACCTTTAAACAACCTTCCCTGTTTGGGAAAATTTTCATCTCCTAAATCGTGTCTCCCCAAAACAGAAGTCAGAAATTCACTTCCTCAGCCTCTTTTGCAAACAAGAAGCAGGTATGTGACCTAGATTCTCCCACCCAAACACATCCACGTGATATCTCAATTAGGAAGCAAGTGATATAATGGAAACACCATGTTTAATCCATTCTGCAGTACATTTCAGAGAGATACACCCTCCTTTCAGAAGCAGAAACGACAGAGGTCCTAGCAGTTGCATATCATACTCGGCACACAATGCCAATTCCAATACCTGTTCCCACTAACAAAGTAGTAATGTCTCCAATGATGTAGCCCAATGTTATAATTTATACATTGTTCCTAGCCAAGTAGTCTCCAAGACTGATTCTCCACTTTTCCCCAAAGATTCTGTGAGCTACGTAATACCCTTTCTTTTTTCTCTGCTTTAACTAACTAGAATGGGCTCCACCATTTGCAACCAAGTTAGGATTCATTCTCCATAAATGTTTTCATAAGATTCTTACTGTCTGATATTTTGTTAATTATGTTATTTATTGGCTGTCTCTCCCCACAAGAATATAAACTCCACAAGGACAGGGACATTGCCTATCTTCATCCTTTATACTCCATAGTTAGAATAGCGCTGCATATACAAGAGGAACTCAATAAATTAACTCAAAGTTCTTCATCACTACATAAACGTAGCCTTAGGAACCAATTGGAAGAAATTCAAAATATCAGTGCTATAGGAGTTAAGAACTAAAAAGGATCAATGTGATCTAGAGAGGTCAGAGAGACTTCACAAGACAGCGCTTGAGTAATAAAAAGATAAACTATAATCCATCTTTCTGCAAGGGTGCAGACGGGAAAATACATGCCTTCTAAAGGATAAGAACAAATGAATGGCATTGGGAATAAGTGTGGCAAACACAGAAATAAAAGATGAAAGGAAAGTGTGTGGAGTTCAGTGGGAAATATCTTAGATATGCAGGATGGGCAAGATTATGAATGGCTCTGAACGCTAGGCCTGGGAATGTTGTACTTGATGATGTTTCAAGAACACTAATCCTCAATGAGCATTTTCATCTATTCTTTATCCTAGATGTTATCTGCTATGTAAAACTACAACAGCTACCCACACATTTTTTACAGCATTCCCTCTCTGAACACTGGTGCTCTATATTTATCTGTTCAAACTGAGACTACTAGAGAAAGAGATTCTTATAGTTAATCCTCTTGTAACCAACTGAATACCCAATTTAAAGATAAAAATCTATTACCAAAATGGCCTTTATTTCCCAGCCCCATCCCCAAAGTCCTGTTTTAACATTTGTGTCAATTCCATTTACTCTCTAGTCTATGAGATTATTATGTTGGTACCAGGTACATGAACTAGTGCTTTGGGAAAAGAATTTTATTTTGTATTAAAGTAACATAGTCACTGAAAACACAGAAAGACAATTTTATAAAGGGACCTCTTTAGATAAAGTCTTCTAAGAATCCAGCAAATCCTGCAGCTAACAACTATAAAAAGCTACATAATTATATTTTATGGTCTCACATGAATCAGAAGGGACTTGAGAAAGACTCATGTTGTTGGTTTTGGAAAACAATCTGTAGTAATTATTAAATATTACTAAAGATACATATAGCATATGTATATATCCTTTGAACCAGAAATCCCACTCCTGATTCTTTATCTCATAGCATAAATGTACCAGTATGTGACGGTATGTACAAGATGCTTACTACAATGTTCACGGTGACAAAAAAAAGAGGGGGGGAAACATGGGGTTACCTAAATGAACAAATGTACAGCTGCACCAAAAATAATCTCGTTCATAATAGTGTATTTTATACAGTCAATAAATGAATGCTTTAATGCTATACTAGCTGATGTGGAGAATGTTATACTAGTTATTATGAGTGAAAAAAAACAAGAGGCAGAAGAGAATGCATAATATGATCCAGTTTTATTTAAAAAAAATTATACATACATGTGTGCCTGGAGTAGTGTATGTGTACTGACAGGCAGACAAAAAATAGGATGGTGATTCAAGTATGCAGAAAAATATGAAAGGATATATACTATACAGTTACTTTGGAGCAAAATGAGAAGTAAAGGGGGAAAGGGAATTAGGCAAGAAATGAAAAAACTGATATAAATTCACAATTATATAAAAATCATATGCATAAATTGGTATTTTTAAAATAAAAATATGAAAATAAAAAGATTATTAGAAACCACCTAATCTAACCTCCAGATGATCCAACCCTCATTTATTCAACACTAAATGCCAATTTTGTGCAATAAATAGCAACAAGGGTTGGTATCTCCTTTCCAGTAACAGATCTAGTAACAAAGAATCCATCTAGTCCCAAAGATGCCCATTCCATTTTAAAGCTGATCTAATGAAATTCTTCCAATATTAACTGAAATTTGCTTGTCCAGAAGGAGAAGAAATAAATCTAATCTAACCTCTATTTACATAATTGTCTTCACAGGACTAATATCTTACTCACTTAGCAACACATTTACAGATAGTTTCTTGCTTTTATACATAATATAGCCCTTAAAAATGTGTCTGTTGAAAGTGTAGACTCAGACTTAAGAGATTTAAATGTTAGAAAATGACAAACTGAAAAAAATTGCAACTCTGATCACAAAGGCTTTCCTTAACACCCAAACAGCTCCTGAAAATCACAAAGAAAAAGACCACTTATGAGTTAAGGAATAGTAATTTTAGTGCACAGTAAAAGGAAATACAGTTCTCTTAAAAAGATGTTCAACGTCACACACTTAATGCAAATTAAATCTACATTATATTTTTTTCACCAGTCAGACATGGATCCAAAAGTTTGGTAACACTTTGTGTTGGCAAAGATGTAAGCAGATAGTGGTTCCCATACTTTCTGCTTTCACGAACACATTCTATAAACTCATACAGGAGGAATAATGAATGCACAAGGTTACTCATTGTGGCAATGCAAATAATAGCAAAAGACTGGGAGCAACTTAAGTCTTTAAGAGAAGGGAACTGATTTTTCAAAAAGTATAGTGCATCAACATACCTATGTGAAAGATTCACAAGGTATGAAAACACCATTTAGCAATTCTGAAAGAAGAGTTTAGAAGACATTTATTTCTTAATATCTTGGTTACCAAATATAGAGATGGAAGGATGGGCTTTCCAACACCCTTAGAAAAATCTTATCAGTTTTCATTAAAATAGTAAAAGGGTTCTTGAGAACAGCATGTCCAACAGATGGACTTTAAGAGATGTTTTAAATAACTTTATTGTAATTTGAGGCTGATCCTTGTGAGTGTATAAGAACATGGTGAGGGTGGTATCCAATTCTGTTCGCAAAGCAAGACAGTACCAAAAGATCATCAGGTGAATATAGGGGTTTTTTGTTTTGTTTTGTTTTGTTTTCAATTTTCCTGAAACTTGTTTCAAGAGAAAAGAATGTTTGTTCTTTAAAACTCTTGAACGTGCCAATCTATTTTGAAAATTGTATTGTAAACACAAACAGTGGATACAGTCACTTTGGAAAATTAAGCTGCCATTAAATGTTCATGACAGGGGCACCTGGGTGTCGCAGTCAGTTAAGCATCCACCTCCAGCTTTTGGCTCAGGTCATAATCTCAGGGTCATGAGATCAAGCCCTGGGTCAGGCTCCACACTCAGCAGGGAGTCTGCTTCGGATTCTTTCTCTCCCTCTCCCTCTGCTCCTCCTCCTTCTCTCTGTCTCTCCCTCTCTCCCTCAAATTAATACATAAATCTTTAAAAAAAATAAATGTTCATGACAAGTTTGTTAAACATTTACTATAATGCTAAGCAAAGGAAGCAAAACATAGTTTCATGTTGCATATAAAACTGAATTGCTACTGGGACACCTGGGTGGCTCAGTTGGTTAAGCATCTGCTCTGGCTCAGGTCATGATCCCAGGGTTCTGGGATCGAGCCCCATGTCAGGCTCCTTGTTCAGTGGGGAGTCTGCTTCTCTCTTTGCCTGCCGCTCCCCTTGTTGTGCTCGCTCTGACAAAAACAAAAAACAAAAACAAAACTACTATTTTATCAAATGTGAGATGAATTCCATAAAAAATGTCTGAAAAGAAATGCATAGTGGTGCCCGGGTGGCTCGGTTGTTAACCATCTGCCTTCAGCTCAGGTCATGATCCCGGGGTCCTGGAATCGAGCCCTGCGTTGGGCTCCCTGCTCAGCGGGAAGCCTGCTTCTCCCTCTCCCACTCCCCCTGCTTGTGTTCCCTCTCTTGCTGTGTCTGTCTCAAATAAATAAATAAAATCTTTAAAAAAAAAGAAATGCATAAACATGTTAACAATGGTGGTTTCTGAGTGGCATTTTCTCCTTCCTTCCATTTTTCTGTATATTTTACTTTTCTCTGATTTAGTACTTTCATAGTAGGTAAAAGCTTTTAAAAATGAATAATATCATATACATGAACAGAAAATTAAGTTTATCTTTGTTCTGACAGATTTGTTGGGCAATTATTAAAAATGTAGTTGTAAAAAAAAATAAATCTTTTATCTTCCCCTCACTTTTGCTGTGAATCTTAAACTGTTCTAAAAAAAATTAAGTCTTCATTTTAAAAATTCTAGAAGATAGGGCGCCTGGGTGGCTCAGTTGGTTAAGCGACTGCCTTCAGCTCAGGTCATGATCCTGGAGTCCCGGGATCGAGTCCCGCATCAGGCTCCCTGCTCAGCGGGGAGTCTGCTTCTCCCTCTGACCCTCTTCCCTCTCGTGCTCTCTATCTCTCATTCTCTCTCTCTCAAATAAATAAAATCTTTAAAAAAAAAAATTCTAGAAGATAAACATTTCCTGAAGACAAAAGTGATAGAACAAGGGAATTAAGCTTTTTAAATATATATGTAACAAAAGATTTGTATTTAGAACATACACATATCACCTATTTAACAAACCATTTGTACACAGAACTCTTGCATTCAAAATAAGATGAGGGCGCCTGGGTGGCTCAGTTGGTTAAGCGACTGCCTTCGGCTCAGGTCATGATCCTGGAGTCCCAGGATGGAGTCCCACATCGGGCTCCCTGCTCAGCGAGAAGCCTGCTTCTCCCTCTAACCCTCCCCCCTCTCATGTGCTCTCTCTCTCTCTCATTCTCACTCTTTCAAAATAAATAAATAAATCTTAAAAAAAAAATAAGACGAACACGAATAAAAAATGGGTAAAGGTCTTGAACTGACTCTTCACAAAAGATGTAGAATAGCCATGAATGGAAACCATCCCAGTGACTCTGGAGCCAGAGAGGGAAGGAACACACATCTCCACCTAAAAAGCCTTTGAAGTTAGTCTAACAGGAGAGTGTCATAACTACTCCTTGTGAAATGGAAAAAAGCCCAAAAGATCCACCGGTTTACTAAGCCTCGACTTAATTTCTCACAACTTGCTTATAGGTGTAGACAACACAGAAGCATCGTGATACCAACTTAAACTGTCTTAAAAGAAAGGGGCTTTCTTGCCCAAGTCCAAAAGTCTTAAGGAAGGAAATATCGCAAATTTTAGTTAAAACAGGACCCAAGAAAGCAGCACAAAGGAAAGAGAAACCAACTTTTTCTCCATTTTTTTAACTGTCTGCAGGGAAGAAGTGACAGCGTTCAGTTCAAGCTACTCTCTTCTCTGACCTCTGTGAATCAAATCCCAAAACAAAAAGGGGTTATTGTGGTTACCCAAAGATTAACTTGGAAAAAAGTAATGCTGTTTACCATGTTTTCAACTGTTATTAAAATTTTATTTGTAAAAATACTTTAGTATAAAAAAGAGAGAAAGAGGAAACTCTGGCAGTCACTACAACTCAGTTTGGCTACCTCATTGTAATTGTTGTCTATGCCTAGACAAAGTCAAGCAGAAAGCTGAATGAAATAGAGAAAGGGGGGTGGGAGGTAGTAACCAAGACCTAATTCATAAGAAGTCATACACTTTTTAATTACAATAAAGCAGTATGCTAAACTGGTCTATAATTTAATATTTATACAGAAAAATGTCCTCATAAGCCCACCTCATCTTCAAATAAATGTACAAATTATTTTCTCATTATCAAAGATCCTCAAACTCACACTACCAAACACACAACCATAAATATTGTTGAGTTCCTCATACGGCGCTTAAGTGAACAATAATTTCAAGTTGCAATTACCAACGACAAGGCTTAAATTAATTTGTTTATATGTTTCACAGATATTTTTATTTCAACTAAAATAAAACGCTTCATTTTCTATCTCAAAAACAAATACAACCATTACCCACCTGTAGACAACCAGTATCTAGAAACAACAGTAATGCATCACTACAGTAAGGCATCAGTGAGATATAAAAACTCTGTAGCATATTTCAGAAATCATCTCAGGATGACCAATAAAATGAAAATTAAAAATTCCTTCTATACAAAGGATATTCTGAGATGGGGAAACACACTCAAACGTGCACTTTAAGAGGAGTACATATGTATCCTATGATCTCACTGATATGAGGAATTCTTAATCTCAAGAAACAAACTGAAGGTTGCTGGAGTGGTGGGGGGCGGGAGGGATGGGGTGGCTGGGTGATAGACATTGGGGAGGGCATGTGCTATGGTGAGTGCTGTGAACTGTGTAAGACTGTTGAATCACAGACCTGTACCTCTGAAACAAATAATACATTATATGTTAAAAAAAAAAAGAAGAAGAAGAAGAAGATAGCAGGAAGGGAAAAATGAAGGGGGGGAATCGGAGGAGAAGACGAACCATGAGAGACGATGGACTCTGAAAAACAAACTGAGGGTTCTAGAGGGGAAGGGGGTGGGAGGATGGGTTAGCCTGGTGATGGGTATTAAAGAGGGCACACAGTGAATGGAGCACTGGGTGTTATACACAAACAATGAATCATGGAACACTGCATCAAAAACTAATGATGTAATGTATGGTGATTAACATAATAAAATAAAAAGAATAAAAAGTAAATGAGTACATATTAATATATAAATATGTAATATTGGAAGCGCTAAGAAAAAAAGAAAGCAGAGCAATATAGAGAAAGGGAGTGTTGAGTAACTGGGGAAAGCCTGCAGTTCTATACAGGCATACTTCATTTATTTAGCTTTGCTTTATTGCATTTCAGATACTGCATTTTCTACAAACTGAACATCTGTGGCAACCGTGCATCAAGCAGGTCTATCGGTGGTGCCATTTTCCAACAAAGTTTGCTCACTTCACGTCTCTGTGTCCCATTTTGGTAATTCTTGCAGTATTTCAGACCTTTTCATTACAATACTTGTTCTGGTGATCTGTGCTCAGTGATATCTGATGTTACTACTGGAATTGTTTTGGGGCACCACGAACTGTGCCCACACAGCGCAGTGAACTCCATGGATCAATGTCATCTATGTCCTGACTGCTCCACTGAGGGGCCCGTCACCCGTCTCTGTCCCTGTCCTCAAGCCTTATTCCCTGAGACACCACAACATTGAAATCAGGTCAACAAATAACCCTTCAATGGCCACTAAGTGTTCCAGGGAAAGGAAGAGTCACCGTCTCTCACTTTAAATCAAAAGCTGGAAATGATGCATCGAAGTGCAGAAGGCATGTCAAAAGCCGAGACAGGTCAAAAGCCAGGCGTGTTGTACCAAACAGTCAGCCCAGTTGTGAAGGCAAAGGAAAAGTTCTTCAAGGAAACTGAAGGTGCTACTCCAGTGAACACAGGAATGATAAGAAAGCAAAGAAGTCTTGGGGCGCCTGGGTGGCTCAGTCATTAAGCGTCTACCTTCGGCTCAGGTCGTGATCCCAGGGTCCTGGGATCCAGCCTCACATCAGGCTCCCCGCTCTGCAGGGAAGCCTGCTTCTCCCCCTCCCCCTCCTCTCTCGCTATGTCTCTCTCTGTCAAATAAATAAATAAAATCTTTAAAAAGAAAAAAAAAAGCAAAGAAGTCTTATTGCTGATATGGGGAAAGTGGTCTGAATGCAAGATCAAACCAGCCATGACATTCCCTTAAGCCAAAGCTCTTCAATTCTTCAAGGCTGAGAGAAGGGAGGAAGCCCGAGAAGAAAAGTTGGAAGCTAGGAAGAGGTTGGTTCTTAAGCTGTCTCCATAACAAAGAAATGCAAGGAAAGGCATCAAGTGCTGATGGAGAAGCCACAGCAAATTATCCAGAAGATCCAGATGAGATCATTCATGAAGGTAGGTATGCTAAACAACAGATTTTTCAATGCAGATAAAAACAGCTGGAAGGAAGGAAGGAAGGAAGGAAGGAAGGAAGGAAGGAAGGAAGGAAGGAAAAGAAAAAGGAAAGAAAAGAAACAGGGAAAGAAAGGAAAGGAAAGGAAGAAAAAAAAGAAAACAGCCTTATATTGGAAGAAGATGCCAACTGGAACTTTCATAGATAGTCAATGCCCGGCTTCAAAGCTTCAACGGACAGGCTGACTTTTCTTTTTAGGGGTTAATGCAGCTGGTGACTTTACACTGAAGCCAATGCTCATTTACTATTCTGAAAATCCTAGGGCCCTTAAAAATTATGCTAAATCTACCATGCCTGTGTTCTATAAATGGAACAACAAAACCTGGATGTTTACACATCTGTTTACAACACAGTTTACTGAACATTTTAAGCCCACTGTTGATACCTACCGCTCAGAAAAAAAGATTCCTTTCAAAATATTACTGCTCACTGACAACTGGTCACCCAAGAGCTCTGACAGAGATGTACAACAAGACTGTTTTCATGCCTGCTGACACAAGATCCATTCTGCAGCCCATGGATCAAGGAGTCATTTTAACTTTCAAGTCTTATTATTTAAGAAATACGTTTCATAAAGCTATAGCCGCCACAGAAAGGTATTCCTCCAATTGATCTAGGCAAAGTAAATCGAAAACCTTCTGGAAAGGATTCACCATTCTAGATGCCATTAAGAACATTCATGATTCATGGGGAAAGGTCAAAATATCAACATGAATGGGAGTTTGGAGGAAACTAATAGACTACAGTATAGTGTAAACATAATTTTTACATGCACTAGGAAACAAAAATACATTCAAATCATTTTATTGCCATATTCACTTTATTGCAGTGGTCTGGAACCAAATGTGCAATAGCGCCAAGGTATGCCTGTATAGGGAGATCATGGAAGATATGTCATTTCTGTTTCTGAATTAAGACTGCTAATTGGATTTATAAAGAAGTACAAAGTACTTTATAAAGAAGTACAAAGAACCAATAAGGAGTCTTAGATGCACATTACAGATCTTCAGCTATCAAAGGTTCCATTATCATTCCAAATGATCAACATAGACATTTACTGAGCACCTATTACATATAAGGTACTGCAGGGGATACAAAAAGAACTATAATCCAGCCCCCCCTTTTTTTTTAAAGATTTTATTTATTTATTTGAGAGAGAAAGAGCAGAAGCAGGGGGAGCGGCAAGCAGGGGAGAGGGAGAAGCAGGCTCCCCACCTAAGGAAGTTACAATCTAAAGTTTAAGCTAAATCATCCATATATAAAAAGAAACAGATTCAAGGCAGTCAAAGTACAAAGTGTGTAGTAGCCCTAAGGAGTTTTCTATAAACTAAACGGAAAGCGGGGGTGGTGGGGGGGAATCACTGGCCTTGAGATAGGCCTTTTAGGATGTACAGAATGAGACTGTGAGAGAGGGAAGAAAGGAACAAGAAAGGGCATTCCAGGCAATGGATGTGCAAAGTTAAAGAGCTAGGTAAAGATGGGAATGCACTTGGTGGTCCGGGACTAGCCTACTCGAGGCATTCACGAGCACTGGGAGTAGGGACTACTGTGGACTATGGAGACCCATATTTGAACTCTCAATTGAGTCATTTACTTGAGCAAGTTATTTAGAACCCTTCAGATTCTATTTCCTCAGAAGTGGCAATCACAGTACCTATTTTATAGAACTAAATTAACTAAAATCATGCATGTATGGTGCTTCACACAACTTGGAAGTTAGTAAGCACTCATGGGTTATCAAAAACAACATTCTCATTAAAGATGGAAAGACAGATTGAAATCCAATTATGGAAGGCCTCGAATATCAGACTAAGGAACTTGCATTAAATCCTGTAGGTAGTGGCAAACAAAAGTTTTGTTTGTGGAAATGATGTGGTGAGATTTTAGAATGATAAATCTGGCAGGAAGATATGGAATGGGTTGATTGCACTTGGTGGTCCGGGACTAGCCTACTCGAGGCATTCACGAGCACTGGGAGTAGGGACTACTGTGGACTATGGAGACCCATATTTGAACTCTCAATTGAGTCACTTACTTGAGCAAGTTATTTAGAACCCTTCAGATTCTATTTCCTCAGAAGTGGCAATCACAGTACCTATTTTATAGAACTAAATTAACTAAAATCATGCATGTATGTATGGTGCTTCACACAACTTGGAAGTTAGTAAGCACTCATGGGTTATCAAAAACAACATTCTCATTAAAGATGGAAAGACAGATTGAAATCCAATTATGGAAGGCCTCGAATATCAGACTAAGGAACTTGCATTAAATCCTGTAGGTAGTGGCAAACAAAAATTTTGTTTGTGGAAATGATGTGGTGAGATTTTAGAATGATAAATCTGGCAGGAAGATATGGAATGGGTTGATTGCAGAGGAAACACTGGAAGTTGAAATGCTATTTAGACAAAAGTCTAGACCTACAATAAGAGTTTCAACAAGGGTAAGGATAGTGATAATGGAGCACAAAGTGCAAAGGGTGGGGTATTGAATTGTGCACCTAAGAAATGGTTAAGATGGTAAATTTTGTTATGTATTTCAACACAATTTTTTTTTTAAAGGGTCAGAAAGGGAAAGTTAACTTAAGTATCTGGAAGAACCAAAGGTACCAATAAGGAAAAACAACAACAACCACAATAAAGTCAGGAAAGGGGGCTCCATTTGGGAAAATGACTACGTACTGGTTAGGATTGAAGTGATGCCTGGAAAGCCAAAAGGACAGGTACAGTATAGAGAGCTTTAAGACTGAAGCTCACTTGGGGCGCCTGGGTGGCTCAGTCGGTTAAGCGGCTGCCTTCAGCTCAGGTCATGATCCCAGGGTCCTGGGATCGAGCCCCATGTCTGGCTCCCTGCTTGGCGGAGAGCCTGCTTCTCCCTCTCCCTCTGCCTGCCACTCTGCCTACTTGTGCTCTCTATCTCTCTGTCAAATAAATAAATAAAATCTTTAAAAAAAAAAAAAGACTGAAGCTCACTTGCTGATCTAACAAAGACTATCAGTTGGAAGAAGAAATTTCACCACGCATAAACACACTAATACACCCCAGTCCCAACTACTTGGCTTATCAGTCTTTAAGAAAGGATGGAGGAGCGCCCAGGTGGCTCAGTTGGTTAAGCATCCAATTCTTGATTTTGGCTCAGCTCATGGTTTCAGGGTTGTGAGATTGAGCTCAGCGCAGAATCTGCTTGAGATTCTCTCTCCCCCTTTGCCTGTGCCCCTCCCCTGCCCACATGCACTTTCTCTCTCTCAAAAAGAAAAAGGATATGTGACTTGGTAACTCCACTTAATACAGACTCAAAAGATGTCTTTTCTAAGACATCCCCCAAACCTAATTACAATAAAAAGCAGCCATTAACACAACCTACTATATTCATCTTATAATACAAATAGGACTGTAACAGATCCAGTAACACAATGGCACTTTGATAATCCTATAATTCAGACATCATACATTCTAAAATAAAAGGTTAATATGTTCAGTGTGTTCTCTATATATCCTTTAAATGTTAGCAGTGAATTTGTATGTGTGTTTCCAGAATTGCTAATATTTTCATATATTTTCTTTGAATAACATGAATACAGAAAAAATATATAAACTTAGTGAACTTTCACAAAGTGAACACATCCATATAACCAATACCCAAAACAAAAGTCAGAACATTACTAGCACCCCAGAAGGCCCCTTCATACCCCATTCCAATACTTTCCCCAATCCCCAACAAGGGTAATCAATCTCCTGACTTCTGATATCACAGATAGTTTAACCTGTTTTTGAAATTTATGTAAATGCAATCAAAGAGTATGCACTCTCTAGTATCTGGCTTCTTCTGTTCAACATTGTATCTGTGAGTTTCACAATTATATATAGCTGTAGTTTGTTCATTCTGATCAATGTTTAATTCATTGTGTGATTATGCCAGAAATTTATTTACCCATTCTACTATTGATAGGCATTTGGAAAATTCCAGCTTGCGCTATTACAATTAGTCCTGCTATTAACATTTTTGTCCATGTCTTCTGGTGAATATACACACACAATTCTGTTGTATATAACTCTAGGAGTGAAAATGCTGAGTCACAGAACATGCAAGTGTTCAACTTTAGTAAAACAACTAATGAACTTTAAAGGAAGGAATTTTTTTTTTTAAGATTTATTTATTTATTTGAGAGAGAGTGACAGTGTGGGTGGAGGGTGCGGGGGCGGGGGGGCGGCAGAGGGAGAGAGAATCCTTGAGCAGACTTCCCACCAAGCACAGAGCCTGACACATGGTTCTAATCCCAAGACCCCGAGATTATGACCTGAGCCAAAATCAAGAGTTGGCTGCTCAACCAACTAAGCCACCCAGGTGCCCCCAAAGGAAGGGAAACTTTAAGGTCTTTATAGGGCAATTTGAATGATTAATGATGTGTCAGAAGGTGCTGATGAAAATTCCATCAAAAACTACTTTCAGGAGGGGAAACATACTGAAGTAGGGTTGTTGAACCACATGGCTTCCAAGGACAGCAATTTACTTTAGAATATTTTCACCAGCAATTTGGAATGTGACAATAACACTTAGAAGTAATCAAGTTTGTCTTGTCTTTTCTAGAACCGCTGATGCTGAAAATTTAGAAACAGTTGAAGAGCCATTACAATCAATAAGGTAAAGTAGTCACTTTCTCAACATGTTATGGAATATAAATATTACATGTCAGAACTCTGCAGCAATTAAGCCTGTACTCATTTCACACTCCTGGAAAATGAAAGAGACTTCAAAACTAGTCTAACCCTCAGGTGGTCATATCAATGCCTTCTAAATCAGTGAACATGCGAACAAAAATTCATTTAATTCTGGAGCAGAGGAAGAATATTAGGTAAAAACTAAGGGCATCTGCATAATACATATTTTAGTAAGTATCAATACTGGTTTATTAATTATAACAAATGTACCAATCTAATGTAACATGTTAACGATAGAGGAAATGGGGTTGGGGTATATATGGGAATTCTGTGTAGTATCTTAGCCATTTTCCTATAAATCCAAAACTGTTTAAAAATAGATTTTTAAAAATCCATTTAAAACTCTGCAACATAATCTGCAGATTATAATACACCTGCTAAACTCCTCTCAGAATGCAATCCAAATGCATTTTAAGAGCTGTTAGACACCCACGCATGCATACATGCATGCCCACGTGCACGCGCACGCGCGCGCGCACATACGCGCACGCACGCACAGACACACACACACACACACTCACACTTTCCATCTATGGGCTTAGACACAGAGATATATGAGGGAAGCATTCTGTCTATGCTGATTTTGGTTTTGCTCCTAGCTATAAAATTATGAACCAGCCTCAGACTTCCTTTTTTATTCCAACTAACCTAACCTTTTTGAGTATATACTGTAAGCACTTAAGGATTCATTAAGAAGTAATCCCCCAGTTAATCTTCAAACAATAAAATAAAAGCATCCAAACTCCAAGTAACATCAATTCTCCAATAAATCACATCTTTGTGGTTTAAGTCATTGAGTCTTTGCTTTTACTTCAGAGGGAATAAAGGAAAAAGGCTGTGCCTTACAGCTAGTAGGGAAAACAAGGAGCCCTAATATGGTATGAAACCTAGTGGAAGGAACCCTGGGCAAGGAGGCAAGAGACCCAGCTTCTGGTTTCAGTTCCACCACTCATTTCCTCTGTGATCCTCGAACATTTCCCTGAACATCTCTGATCTTCCATTTCCATGATCTCAAGTCCATTTTTTTTTTTTTAATTATTTATTCATGAGAGAGAGAGAGAGAGAGAGAGGCAGAGGGAGAAGCAGGCTCCTAAGGAGCAGGGAGCCCGATGTGGGACTCGATCCCAGGACTCTGGGATCGTGACCTGAGCCGAAGGCAGACGCTTAACCATCTGAGCCACCCAGGCGCCCTCAAGTCCATTTTAACTCTAGTATTTGTTCCACAAATCAAGAGGTCCTTTAGTTACCACTTCTTGTTATGCCAAATATCCTAGTTAATTCTTTTATCCTTATCTGTTCTATAAAATTTTTAAAGCATCTAGAAAGAAAAATAATACCCTGTCATGGAATGAATGTTTATTTCTACCAGGGGATGGAGGGTGGGGGGGATATAATGAGTGAAAGAAAAGAAGTTGAACAGCATCATAGCTTTCCATTCCATTAACCTTATATTAGTAATCCCACCACCATATATATTGCAAATATTTACTTGCTAGTCAGCATTATGACACAGGTCTTGACTTTCTCTTTATTTTTTTTTAAAGATTTTATTTATTTATTCATGAGAGACAGAGAGAGAGAGAGAGAGAGGGGGGCAGAGGGAGAAGCAGGCTCCCAAGGAGCAGGGAGCCCGATGCGGGACTCGATCCCAGGACCCTGGGATCATGACCCGAGCCGAAGGCAGACGCCTAACCATCTGAGCCACCCAGGCGCCCTTGACTTTCTCTTTAGAAGACTATTTGAATTCACCTGTGGTTCCAGCAAGTTTATATCTAAATACAACCTTAAGTTTGGTTCTTCTATAGAAGGAGTTGGCACACTTTTTCTTAAGCCAGATAGTCTGGGGCACTCAGATGGCTCAGTTGGCTGAGCATCTGACTCTTGGTTTCAGCTCAGGTCATGATCTCAGGGTTATAAGATGGAGCCCCATGGCTGGCTCCACACTCAGAGGGGAGTCTGCTTGAGGATTCTCTCTCTACCTGTGCCCCTCCCCCAACTTGCACACACTCTTTCTCTCTCAAATAAACAAATCTTAAAAAAAAAAAAAAATACACATAGTTTAGGCTTTGTGAATCATATGGTCTCTGTCACAACAACTCAACTCTGCTACCGTAGTGCAAAAGCAGCCATAGACAATGTGTAAAAGAATGGATGTGTGTTCCAACAAAACTTTATTCAAAAAAACAAGTGGTCTTAGCTGTAATTTGCCAATCCCTCTTCTAATATCAAGGGGAGAAAAATCAACTGGCAAGATAGATTCTGTAAAACCACATCATGAGTTCACACTGATAGAAGTTCTGTTTTGTTTGCAGGGACAAAATATTTATGAATCATGATCTTCACATACCTGAGAATGTTCAAGATTCCCCTGCGTGAACAGGTCACATCACCAATACCTAAGACAGAGCAGGAAAACACTCTCCCTTACATGGTTGTTATGACATAACAGAGGGTGTGTTAATTTATATAGGCAAAATTTACAAGGTGACCTGCAAAAGTAAAATACCAGGTTTTAGCAACTTTAGCAATAACAGAAACCCAAACCTGATTAATGCCAACCATCACTTCTATATATTAAGTTAAATTAATTCAGGTAAGTGTCAAGGTCATCAACTTTCCTGGGAGAGCTGTTCTGTTTCCATGCAACCCAGTTGTTTTAGACCAGCAGACCCTTGGTCATCCATAACCTGTTAAATTTCAGAAGGCCAGACTAACTGTTTGAGCTAACACAGAAGTTCTGATTCACTCTGGGATAGGAAAGGCGTTGCTCATCAATATAAATGGGCTAATTACGCCAAGATCATCTATCATCTCTCAAGGGTTTATCCTAATAAAAATGTTCCATTCTGTGATAGTCACCTTGCTAAATTCAGCCCCATGTTAGCTACCAGATGTTCAATAGCAGGCTGGAGCAAAGAGCCAGCCCACAAGGATCAAGCAAGTGCCTTTTTAAAAACTAATCTTAAGAGAAGTTCCTCTACATGGCTTTGCAAAGTAAGCAAAAACCATGCCAAATAGTAAAAAAGGCACTTACTTGACTCCCACAGGCCAGCTCCACACTCTAGCAGCTAAGATGTCACTGGCATGGTACATGGTGAGTGAGGAAGAAACGGTATCTTGTCAACCACTGTAGAAATGGTAGTGAAAGACCTAAAAGAATAGAAAAAAGTAATGTCAATGTCAAAGATAAAGGCTCTCCTGAGCCTGCTGACATGGATATCTCAGCATACAATAACAAGGAAAAGAAAGTTTGAAAAGATGTTGTTTAGGTCACTCTTAGCTGCTAGTCATTACAAGTGACCTTTAGGACAAGAGGGCGTTTTGAAAGAGCCTTAGCTATAACCTAGAGTAAATCCAGGTTATGAGAAACTCTCAAATATACATTTTTTTCCAGAGAAAGTACTGAATCTTTGATAACCACATGGTAAGCTCATACAGATGTAAAAGTAGAGAGTCTAAAGCAACAACTCATAGACCAATATTTTTAGAAATAGTTTTAAAGAAGCGAAATCTTTTTCACTCTTCTCTATGCTTCTAGCATTTAAAAAAACGGAACCCTAGTAAACAATGAGGGAAGAAGAAATATTTTTTTTAGATTTTTTTAAGTAATCTCTTCACCCAATGGGTGAACTTACAACCCCAAAATCAAGAGTTGCATGCTCTACCAACTGAGCCAGCCAGGCATTCCCCCCCCCTTTTTTTAAACAAGAAAAAATTTTTAAAACTGAAGGGGACCCTGGCAACAGAACTCTCAGCTTATCCAGATTCATTCAGAACTTTCACTAGTTTCAGAAACAAATTTACAAAACTAATTCGTTTACCTAGCCCCACAACCCTCTGATTTAGGAGTTCTGTTTCAAAATGCTTGACTCATGGCAAATTTAATCAGAGATCACTCAAAACCCAGACCAATAACAATTTTTTTTCTAGAACAACAATTTTAAAAGGAGCCTGTTCACGTACCACCACCTCCTCTCATAATGCCTTCACTATTTGTGGGGAAAATAATTTGTGAATAAAAAAGAGCGACTTGCAAGAAAAGCAGCAATAGTCAAAAAACAAAAATCATTCTTAATAATCAGTTAATTCTCAATTCTTAATTCTCAATACTCTCTCTTCCATCTTATCATGCCAACCCCCCCCCCAAAAAAATTTTTTTCATTATCTCTTTTACTTGCAGATCCCTTCAGCATCCTTTCCCTCAGAACCAGAATGGAAGAAACAGGCAAGTGAATTTAAACATTCTTGAGGCATTAGAATCTCTCCAGTAAGAAAAAGCAAAGATAATTTTTCATTGTAAATAAGTTTTAGCCAAAAAACTATACTTGCACTATTCCCTAATTCTGAAATGCTTAAAGTTGGGTCACCTTTTTAACAGACAGTCTGATGATTCAAATTGTCCAGGTCTCAATTAATTTAATTAGAATGGGATATTCACTGTTAATAGGATATTTGGCCAGACTACATACTGTGTGCCTAGCTCACATATTCTTCTTAATTTTGGCTTGTGTTTGCCTTAGCTACAGTCCCTGGAAAGCATCCCATGTATTAGTGTTTCCCTTGCTGCATCAGCATTTCTGGTTAAAGCACAATTGCAAATCATCTGGAGGGACAACCTGAACAGAGTTCTGTACTATGTATTCTGCAACATTATCCAAACCATCAAAAGTGTTACAAATGAAAGACAACTGCATGAAGCTGGGAAGAAAAAAAATTAATCAGAGATTGCCTTTCTAAAATAATGACTACAAAGTAAAGAATACTCAATGGCAAATGTATATATAAGGTTTATTATTAAAACAAATACTTATTTCACATCAACTATCTCCCTCAAAAAGTACTTTCCCCCTCATTCCTAGACCTTGTTTTTCCTTTGCTCCATAAAACCATGACACCATTCAAGAACAGTCTTTTTACCATTTAAGGCACAAGTCCTTTTTATAAAAGAAAGCAGTCCCAAACTGCAAATTATTCCAAACACACAGAAAAGAAACAATGAATAAAGGCCAACAAGTTTCCTTCCAAGCTTGTCTGCACTTCAAAAGTCTGAGCCGTTTTATAGAGCAAAACAAGTTTTTGCTGTAGCAGCTCAATCCCACATGAGCTTGCTGTATTACAGCAAATGTTGTTGGGCATTTTGCACAAGACATGTTCATCTGTGTAATGAAACATTCTTCTTCTCCTCCTCCTTCTCTCCGGAAATACAAAGGATTTTCCCAGGAATATGATTTAAATGAGGACATTCCACACCAAAAAAGGAAAAAAAAAAAATTCCTAGTCTAACTTTTAAAATGACATAATAAATTCCTTTTTCCTGTCCCTCCAAAATATTCAGCTAAAGACTTTCAGTCAACAAGACAATGGTTAAACGTGAGAAAGTGAATGAAACACCACAAAACAGTTAAAAATGAATGAACCAGAACTACATGTATCAACATATTTTTTAAAGTATTTAAGTAAAAAGAACAAATTACGTAACTACATACAGTGTAAAATCTTCCAAGTGAGGTTAAAACATACTTAAGAGTACTATGTAACTTTGACAGATAGTCAGATAAACAAAAGCATAAACACATGCATGGGAATGGTAAATACCAAACTGGAAAGAATGGTACTTTTGGGAGAGAGGACAAGAAATAAGACTGAGGAAGGATATTTAGGGCAGCAATTATAGTTGTCCTGTTTAATTTTTCAAGCTAAAAGAAATAAATATACCTGTTTTTACAGACATGACATACTTCATACTTTATTTTTTTTTAAAGATTTTATTTATTTATTTGAGAGAGAGAATGAGAGAGAGAGAGAGAGAGCATGAGAGGGGGTTGGGTCAGAGGGAGAAGCAGACTCCCCGCTGAGCAGGGAGCCCCATGCGGGACTCGATCCCGGGACTCCAGGATCATGACCTGAGCCGAAGGCAGTCGCTTAACCGACTGAGCCACCCAGGCGCCCGACATACTTCATACTTTAAAAACAAAAGACTTTTCCCCTTGTTTGGCTTAATTTTCTTATGAAGGAAATTTCTTATGAAGGAATACACCCCACCCACCCCACCACCACCCCATCCTCCCACCCCCACCCCCACCCCCCAAAGAAACCCTCTGGTGATGGAATGCCCTTTCCAGGTGAGCTTTGACAGACGCTCATCAGGACTGACCTGGGTTTTCTTCCACTAATGCTGCTACTTTCTGATGCTGGCTGGATGTGACTCAGATCCATAACTCAGGGCCTCAGCCTGTCTCTACTTTTAATCTTACCAAGAATACTCTTTTTAGGCAATCTATGCTAGAGTTCCCTTTCATTTTCCCCTTTTTACTGCTAAAAGCTCTAGCAATCACTACAAAAAAAGTCGTTACATATTTAAAGCTCACCCGACTTTGTGGCACTTGGCCAAGCGAGGAACCTGATTTCATTCTGAATCAAATGTCAATGTGGAATAAGATATTAAAATTAAAGTACTGGTTGCAGTTCAATTTTCCATCTAATAAATGAATATTTCAAAATTCTGTAAAGCTATGCTACAATTGTTTTACCATCTCAACAACGTTGAGACAACATTTTGTTTTGAAGCTTAAGTCAGAGCCAGAAATTAAAAAAAGAAAAGATTTCATTTTTGGAGGGGGTGGTTAAAGCAAGAATGAAATAAAACTGAATTACTAACATGCATACGTGTAATGAGACATTCACATAGAGCATACCCTTGGGATCCCCTCAAAAGATAAAAACAAAATAACAACAACAAAAAATCACTACCACCTCTTCAGGATCAGAAAACTCATTTTTCCTGTGTATTCAGCAGCTTCTAGCACCAGCACGCAAAGATCAGAGAAAGAGGGACAAGGAAGAGAGAAACTGACAGAGACAGACATAAGCTGGTATTCTTCTGTTTACAAAATAAATGTAATTCCATCAAAAGCAAATCAGAAACTTTCAATCTTCTCATTAGGTTTTTACTATTTCTCCTACTCCATTCAATCTATCCTTAAATACTTCTTTGAAGTATTCTGACATCCATACTCTGTTTTAAAATGAAAAATAGGTTTTATCACACTTGGCCACTTGCCACAGCCCTGCTTCATTGCAGCTAGCAGAATTCTGGCAGTGCAAGATACAGGATACAGTGGGGGCAGAATGGAAATACGGAAGATTAGTTCCAAAATAAACACCTCCAAAAATCTGTCATCTTTGGAAATTTTATACATGTAGGGAATCTAGAGTTGGCAGCACCTCTTTCAAAGAGTTCTTTAAAGCTCTCTTCTGCAGTCCAGCCCTTCACCCTTCCCTCTTCTCCTCTACCTGCTCCAAATACTTGCCAGGCAAATGCATGTGTCAATTTCTTAAATCACTTATAACACAAAAGCACTACAATATTTTTCCATCACTATTTTTATGTAGCATTTTCTATAGTCCTACTTGTTTCAGCATAATCTGTGAACTCTTTTAAAATGATTTACCTTACACCAGTTAGAATGGCAAAAAATGACAGGGCAAGAAACGACAAATGTTGGAGAGGTTGTGGAGAAAGGGGAACCCTCTTACACTGTTGGTGGGAATGCAAGTTGGTACAGCCGCTTCGGAAAACAGTGTGGAGGTTCCTCAAAAAGTTAAAAATAGAGCTACCCTATGACCTAGCAATTGCACTACTGGATATTTACCCCAAAAACACAGATGTAGTGAAAAGAAGAGCCATATGTACCCCAATGTTCATAGCAGCAATGTCCGCAATAGCCAAACTGTGGAAAGAGCCGAGATGCCCTTCAACAGATGAATGGATAAAGAAGAAGTGGTCCATATATACAATGGAATACTACCCAGCCATCAGAAAGGATGAATACCCAACTTTTACACCAACATGGATGGGACTGGAGGAGATTATGCTAAGTGAAATAAGTCAAGCAGAGAAAGTCAATTATCATATGGTTTCACTTATTTATGGAACCTAAGGAATAGCATGGAGGACATTAGGAGAAGGAAGGGAGAAATGAAGGGGGGTAATCGGAGGGAGAGATGAACCGTGAGAGACTATGGACTCTGAGAAACAATCTGAGGGTTCTAGAGGGGAAGGAGGTGGGGGGATGGGTTAGCCCGGTGATGGGTATTAAAGAGGGCACTACTGCGTGGAGCACTGGGTGTTTTATGCAAACAATGAATCATGGAACACTACATCAAAAACTAATGATGTATTGTATGGTGATTAACATAATAAAATAAAATTAAAAATAAATAAATAAATAATAAAATCAGGTTATTTGATTTAAAAAAAATGATTTGCTGCTGCTTGACTCAAAGAAAAGTAATTCCTTCTTCACATTTCCATGATTCCCATCACTGTATTATCTAGGCACAGAGAACTAGATGATCTACAGATGCATTATCCACAGGGTTGAAGGATTTAGATGATGGTCTCTAGGGCTTTTTAACTCACTGACTCTCATTTATCCAATGCTGGCTGAGTGTTCTTGACACTATTAGGCTCAGTTCACAGAATTTGGGAGAGTAGACTACTATGGGAAACTAATCACCTGAGGTTTTCACACTCATATTTCCTGTAGTGTAATTACAAAGGAAAACAGAAACATTTTCTGTTTCAGACTGGCAAGCCACAACTCAGAATTAACAAATTATTAGAACAGTCCATCTTGGGGTGCCTGGGTGGCTCAGGTCATGATCCCAGGGTCCTGGGACTGAGCCCCGCATCGGGCTCCTTGCTCAGCAGGGATTCTGCTTCTTCCTCTGCCTGCCGCTCCCCCTGCTTGTGCTCTTTCTATCTCTGACAAATAAATAAAACCATTGAGAAAAAAAAAACAAAACAGTCCATCTTACCTCAGCACCACAACATTAACTGCTTTTTTCCTTCCCTCCACCCTCTAACTCTGGATTCCTTACCATATCTTCACCTATTCCCCATACTCTCAGTAGTTGGGACTGGAAAATGAAGACAAAAGAGAAAGATGGGACTAAGGCATAATGAACTGTTTCAGAGGAATGCAGGGTAAATTGTCTATCAAGATGTCAGAAGTAATTATGCAAACTGTCCTGAAAAGGAAATGGAAGCTATTTGTCTTCACTTCAAGCCCTTGACCCTTGTGAGAATAAGCAAATATATTATACTTGGATTTATGATTTTATACAAGACCGCCACCATGAAATAACATAAAAATTAATGATATATGTCTTAGAATTAGAAAGCCCTTTAGGCTCATCTGATCAAGCATCCTTATTTAACTGACCAAAACATTAAGACCAAAGAGGTAAGTCACTTGCCCAAGGTCAAATAGCAACTTAACAGTAGAGAAATGAACAGAACCCAGACTCCTATTGTATCCCAACCGCACCTAATCCTCTTCAATTACTTACTTTTGGTGATTGAAACACACACACACACCACTTCCAACTCTTCTTTTATCTACCTCAGAAAACTAAAAAAATTCTTTCATGATACAATTGTTTGCTCCCATAGATTTCAAAAGGCTCATACATGACAATCTCTTCTGGCAAAGCAGATACTGTAACAGCTCTAAAAATTGTCATAGTTGGGGTGCCTGGGTGGCTCAGTCGGTTAATCGGCTGACTCTTGATTTCAGTGAAGGTCATGATCTTGGGGTTATGAGACTGAGCTCAGCGCAGAGTCTGCTTGAGATTCTCTCCCTCTCCCCCTGCCTCTGCCCCTCCCCCTGCTCACTTGAGCGCCCCTGCACACACTCTCTCTAAAATAAATATTTTAAAAAATTAAGAATTGTCATAGTTATCAAATAAATACTTACCTTTGTATTATAATACCTAAAAGACCAAAGAATATATGCTTTCTAAATAAAGCAATCCAGGGCGCCTGGGTGGCTCAGTTGGTTAAGCGACTGCCTTCAGCTCAGGTCATGATCCTGGAGTCCCCGGATCCTGCATCGGGCTCCCTGCTCAGCAGGGAGTATGCTTCTCCCTCTGACCCTCCCCCCTCTCATGCTCTCTATCACATTCTCTCTGTCAAATAAACAAAATCTTTAAAAAATAAATAAAGCAATCCAGTAGAATCAATTAAAATACTAGAGAATCACTCCATATAACTCATTCTTGATTATTACATGGTTTTATTTTTTATACTTCTCTTGAGAAACTGGGGTAGCAGAAGCAGTAGGAATCTTCTATCTTCATTCCTAATGGGAAAGGGAGGTTGCTAAAATTTTACTAAGAAATGGTTTCATGCTTAAGAATAGCTAGGTTTTTGTTTGTTTTAAAAAGACCATCATACATACAATGTTCAATATTCCCTAAGGTAAACAAATATTACAAAAGTGGAAAGTCAAAGAGAACAAAGTCAAAGGAAATTACTCAAAAATATTCCTCTAATTAACGTAATGGGAAGTTTCTGCTTTGGAAGAGTATAATACACAGAACACACACTTTCAACAAGGATTTGGTGAGTGCTCATCATGCTTTGTAAACTTTTTCCATACTGGTGTGCAAATCTTTCAGATTCTGATGGTATGGGGGAGGAGGGGGGGCAGGAAAATGGGGATAAGGTGGGCATCTGATATACAAATTTAAAATCATTAAACCAGGTCAACACATTTTTATATACAAAAGCAGAGGTACAACAATCACAACAACGAAACATACTTAACATGACTGTAAAAAGAAATACACAGAGAAGGTCCAGAAACAAAGTTTTCAGCACCTGAGCATTAACAGAATCAGACAGCCCTCGAAATGAATTACCTTTTCTACCTGGTACCAGCTGAGTGATAGTCCATGTCCAATCATCAAGTTCTATCAATTCTATTTCCTAAATCTGCCTTCTCTCTATTCCTTTTCTATATTCCCAATGCTACTGTCTTCATTCAGGCATCTTTTGCCTAGTCCATTAAGATGTCCCTTATTGGCCTCTTGACTTTTCTGGTCCCATCCTCTCCAATCCAGCCTTCACACAGCTGCGACTGTAACTACCAAAAAGCACAAACTGATCATGTGATTCTCCTAATTGAAATTCTTCTGACACTCACCTATGGACCAGCAGTATTTTTTCCAAACTGTGGCTTAAATTGTGGAATCAATCTAAATGGGTCCCAACCAGTATTTCTTCAACAAAACAGCACAGAAACTATGTATGTCTCATACACAGTAAAAATACCGTTTTGTGAAACTTTTCCTACTTTTACGCACACGTGCACATTCTGGGTCATGATATAAGATGTATTTCTACTGTGGGTTGAGTTAAAAAAAAAAAAAAACCACTGACCTACATAATAAAATTCCAACTCCTTCACAAGTCCCTTCACAGTCTGATTCCCTCACCAGAGCACAGTGGTTAAGAGACAGGCGCCAGGTACGCCAGTCCCAGCTGTCTGATCCTGAGCAAGTCATTTACTAACTGAGTGTCACTTACCAGCTGTGATCCTGGGCAAATCAACCAATCTGAGGTAACTCACTTTCACTATCTATAAAAGGAGGATAGTAACAGCACCTACCCACAGGTGTCACAAAAATTAAGTGAGATTACCTGTGTAAAGTACATAACACGTGGTGCACTTAATATTAGTTATTATTGGTATCACTACTACTGTCCAGTCTAATCTCTGGCTATTCTTGCCCATACTCCAGTTATAACAAACGACTGGCAGTTTCTCAAATACATCTTCCTCCCTCAGACTGTCATGTCAGATGTTGGTGCTATCTAGAATGTGAACTGCAACTTTCCAGTCCCCCACACATTTTACTTCCTCCTATTTCAGCTTAAGTGAGGCCTCCCTTGTGACGCCTTCCCCAATTCTCTTGAGTTAAGTCTAAATGCTCCCAATGAACCTCCATGGGGGGACGGGGAGTATAACCAGTTACAGTCTTGCTTGTTGGTGTCTCCCAGCCAAACTGTGACCTCTTTGGACCACCTCAGAGGCATCTCTCTTTCACAGCACAGCAAGTTACAAACAGTAGTTCAACAGATATTTCCTGAATGACTCCAGGTTACTTACCCCTCCTAGGTCTTCATTTTCTTATCTGTACAATGGGGGAAGTATTTTGCCTGAAGGTTGTTGAGTATGCTAGACAATGTTTTTAAAAGTGATCTAGAAGCAATGCTCGATAATGGGTGGGACTTTCTAGAATCCTTAGCTAAATTACAAAGATCCTAAGGAAGCAATACCTTAGACCCTTACTACCTAATACCTGGAGGAGAGGGTGGAGAAAGGGATTTAAGGAATGTATTCAGAAAGATGGTGAGATCTCTTGGAAGAAAACTGCAGTAGATGCTTGAGAAAGAAACATGGCTGAAGGAGAAGACAAAAGGAAAGGAGGCCCCACACTGGGACCCCACCAAACCTAGACTTAAATTTCACCTCCAAAGCATCTGTCTTGTCCATCATTGTATCCCTAGCATTAAAACAGTTTATGACACTTAAGAAGAAAGAAACCTACCTCATCCTCAGTGTCCTCATCAATAAAACTGGGGTAATAATGCCTCTCATAAGGTTATGGTGAGAATTAAATGAGGTAACACAATGCCCTCAGATCTTAGATGCTTCCTTCTGTATCTACTCCTCCACGTAGGGTCAGGTGGTTCAAGTTAACCTACTTACTCTCCTGTTATTTGACAAAAAAAAAAAATCAGTCACATTAACTTTCTCTAAAGTTTAAAGGAGATATTAGTACTCAAACATCCTGTAACACCACTTACTATAGATAAGAAGTAAAATGTAGCCTCTCTTAGAATGAAAAAAGAAGTCTAAAGGATCTTGTAATCTGTAAGGCAGTACAGTTTAAGACTACATTGGAGAATATCCTCTGGACAGCCTCATACACATAATGGATTCCTCAGCAATTCTCTGGTGATCATTACAAATGCTCCCCAAACAATAAAGTATACAACACATAGTAAAAACTGAGAATTTCAGAAACAAAGTGTAAGAGGTAAACACCCCACTCTTAATACATATTATCAATGTCCTTAAAGAATCTTTGAAAAGGGCTCTCATTTTTAAGAGAGATGTCAAAATGCAATGTCATATTTTCAGTTTTTTCCAGAACCGCATTAGAAAAAGTTCAGTTTTAGCATGCTATTAGACCCAGCTGGTGATGTAATTTACCAAGTTATATTTTTATCAAAATAAAAGATTGGGGTCGCCTAGGTGGCTTAGTCGGTTAAGCGGCTGCCTTCGGCTCAGGTCATGGTCCCAGGGTCCTGGGATTGAGCCCCACAGCAGGCTCCCTGCTCAGTGGGGAGTCTGCTTCTCCTTCTGCCTCTCCCTTTCCCCCTCCCCATGCTTGTGCTCTCTCTCTAATAAATAAATAAAATCTTTAAAAATAAAAACATATAAAAAAATAAAATTAAAAATAAATATATATATATAAACAAAAGATTTAAGCCCATACACAGTTTATGGGTCAATAATTCACTAAACTTACTAAAATTACTTTGCTTGAAGTCAACTTTCATGTTACACAGGCTCTCTCACTGCATTTAACAAAGTGCAGTGAAATAATTAAATGGACGGTTACTCTTGCATGTTCAACATGCAGAGGACAAGATTTTTTTAACATGTGTCATCAAGCTTGACCTAAATCAGGGAGTAATTATTCAAGATTGGGTTTCAGGGGGCGCCTGGGTGGCTCAGTCGTTAAGCGTCTGCCTTCGGCTCAGGTCATGATCCCAGGGTCCTGGAATCGAGCCCTGCATTGGGCTCCCTGCTCGGCGGGAAACCTGCTTCTCCCTCTCCCACTCCCTCTGCTTGTGTTCCCTCTCTCGCTGTGTCTCTCTCTGTCAAATAAATAAATAAAATCTTAAAAAAAAAAAAAAGATTGGGTTTGAGTTTAGGCACTTACTGAAAGAATATGCTCCCAATTCCCTTTTTTAAAACCCACCTCTGCTTAACTGTTTGCAAAACAAAACGCACAACTGTGTAATTTCGTAGGAAAAGAAATGAATGCAAAGGCC
This sequence comes from Zalophus californianus, assembly GCF_009762305.2. NCBI lineage: Eukaryota > Metazoa > Chordata > Mammalia > Carnivora > Otariidae > Zalophus > Zalophus californianus. The sequence continues at coordinate 33,542,620 of NC_045609.1, read as the reverse complement.
AGCAGATGGGGGAGCCATTTTCAGCTCTGTAGTAACTGGCTGGGCTACCAAGGAAGAAGTCATTCACCACTCTTGCCCTACTTCCTTAATCTATGGTCTTTTTGAGATCTCAAGTCTACAATTCTTTTAAGTACATGTCCTTCATGGTAACATCTTAGTTTTCCTAATAACATGTTATTCCAGTAATTATAAAATATTCATGAGCCATGATATGGCATTAATCAAAGAATAGAGGATTCCCTTATGTTAAGTGATTATCTCAAGATCTTAAAAGGTAGTGTTGTCCTTAATCACAAAAAGCAAAACAAAACAAAAAAAAGTAATTTTTAAGAAAACCCACAGAGACACAAAGCTAGAATATAAAAAAGCAATGAGGGGGCACCTGGGTGGCTCAGTCAGTTAAGTGTCCAACTCTTGATTTAGGCTCAGGTCATGATCTTAGGATCCTGGGATCATGCCCCGGGTCAGGCTCCAAGCTCAGCGGGGAGTCTGCTTAAGGATTCCTTCTTCCTCTCCCCCTCCCCTCCATCACGTTCTCTCTCTCAAATAAGTAAATAAATCTTTTAAAAAATGAAAGCAACATCTCTGCAGTTATTCAGATAACAGTATCAATGAAGTGCTATTGTAGAAGACCAGGACCACTCTGGATTTCAAACATGAGGCAGCCCCAAAACCAAAAATGATCCTTGTTGTTATCTTTGATATGCACCATTCTCGATGCTGCATTCTCTACTTAGATTTCCTCTTGGAGTAGAGTTCCATAAAGCCTAAAACAGAGCCCCTCGGGACTTAGAAAAGTTCAAATAATCATAATCTGTTGAATAAATCCAAATTTACTCAAATATTTTGTGGGGTGCAAAATAAGCACGATTTTAACATAAATAAAAGAATGGTTGTGGGGCACCTGGCTGGCTCAGTCGATTAAGTGTCTGCCTTTGGCTCAGGTCATGATCTCCAGGTCCTGGGATTGAGTCCCACATGGGGTTTCCCCGCTCAGCGGGGAGTGTACTTTCCCTCTCTCTCTCTGCCCCTCCCCCCACTCATGCTCTCTCACTTGTGCGTGCTCTCTCTCTCAAATAAAATAAAATAAAAAAGGATGGTTGCTTCCTTAAAAACAAGTCTGCTCTTGGAACTAATGTAACATTGTGTGTCAACTATATTTCAATAGAAAATAATAACAGTAATTTTAAAAGTCTGCTCTAAACATTTATCCAGAACCATCAAAATCTTAGTATTAAAGTAGACTAAAACAACAAAAACTCTAGAACTTGATTCAATCATATATTTCTATTAATCTGGGTATTAATCATACTTTTGCTGGGCTTTGGGCAGAAAGCAAGTACCACCACAGAGCTAATCCAAAGGTACCCACTCTGTGGGTATACTACCATAAAGAAGTATAATATACGATCAAAGACAGCACTGGCAATAGCAAAGTTAAATTACTCAAATGTGGGTACTTAAGTAACAGGTCATTAAACAAGTCAAACTGGGGACAAGGGGCTGGGGGGAGTGGATGAGCATACCTTTTCACTGGCAAGCAGACAAAAAGGTGCATATTCAATTAATGCACATCTGAGTGTCACCCATATACCTAGCACTGTGTTGGAGTCTATGAGAGACAAAAATGCAATATTGCCCTACCTCTCCTATAAGATAAGGCACCCACAAATGAAATATATAGATAACAAGACAAGTCAGTGTCAATCTGTGTCCTGCTAATAATAAATCCTATCGGAATTTGGACAGGACAGAATAGAATAGAGAGGGATCAAGAGCCAGGAATCACACAAATTAAGCTTCTGACTAGAACATCTTGAATCCACCTCCATTTAAAGAATTTTAAACCTAGGGGCGCCTGGGTGGCTCAGTCGTTAAGCGTCTGCCTTCCGCTCAGGTCATGATCCCAGGGTCCTGGGATGGAGCCCTGCATGGGGGGGGAGAAGGGAGGGTCCTTGCTCAGCGGGAAGCCTGCTTCTCCCTCTCCCACTCCCCTGCTTGTGTTCCCTCTCTGTCTGTCTGTCAAATAAATAAAATCTTAAAAAAAAAAAAAGGAATTTTAAAACCTAGATGTAATAAACCACACACATAACCTAGTAAGTCACTTCCCTCAGCTGCCATTAGGTCTGTTTCCTCATCTGTAAAGTGAGGAGGTTAGCTTCAAAGAGGAATCTTAGGTCACAGTCGCTAACCTGAAATGGACCTAAGAGGTTAGAGGAGTGATTAAGACTGAAATTCAGTTGCAAGAACTACATAAACATTTAGTATAGATATACGGAACACTGGCTTAAGTACAGCGGAGTATTTGTGCTGGGATGAATCTGGCTAAGTAAGACCGGCCAGACCCTGAGAAACCCAATTAAAGAATTGGGACTTGCCTCTCTGTCAGGTAATATTACCTGTTAAAACTGTCAAGTTAAACTGAAATGCTATCACTGCCAAAGAACTATAAAGTGTAAAATAGAGAGGGATGGCCACAAACTATAACAATACAATGACACACTTAAGAGAGTTAATAATTCAGCATAGCCGTTGACCACTAGGAAATGTTAACAGTCAGGCTTTCATAATAAGAGGTGAGACAGTTTGATTTAGCAAAGCAATTACCCAGCTCACGATGAAAGGCAGTTCCCCGTCAAAGAACCATCCTTGCAAACAGCAGCCACCTTCACTAACCACACAGAAAGGCATGCAACATTTTGTTACAGTCACAAGCTGAGGAGCAATAAACTGGCTCTTCACACAGGAAAGGAAAAATTACGCCAGATAAAAATATCGAATAAGCCCCTGCACCTTTATTTCTATTTACTCAGTTGTATGACCTTTTAATGAGGAAGGTGGGGAAGGGACAAGTTATGTTTTATAACTTCGAAACCACACTTACCCATGAGCTGAACTGTATTGCTTTGGACTCATTCTGTAAACTCAGAAAAGATTTCAAAACGCATGCCTCTCAAGCAAAAAATTAACCAGCACCATAATTGGTTATGTCCCCCTGGCTCTAATTTACTCTACCTACTACAGCAGAACAAAAGTGGCACAAGCTGGGCTTGTGATCTAGTCCAATGCAGAGTGCCATCTGCTGCACATGCACAGAATGTGTCCTATGCAAGATTCAACCTCAGTGTCTCTCAGGGCCCTTTATAAGAGCAAGTTGTTTGTTTCCATATTTGCCTCATTCAACAGCTCTGCCTCCAACAACAGCTACTTACAGAAGTCCCATTCATGGGACTTTAAAATACCAATACTTTCCTAACAAACACTAGTTTTGAAAAGGAGGAGATTATGAAGGAGCAATTGCACTTTAAAATGCAAAGAACATGATAAGGGGGTCAGAATATCTGGGGTGGGTGGGAATCCTAAAACTGTTGCATATTAGCTGTGTAGTCCTGGCCAAGTCCCTCCCTTTTCTGGGCCTCAATTTCAGGCATAAAATGTCAAGAGTTAAATCCCTAAGAGATGCCTTTCAAATTGAGTCTTGTGAGGAATCATAGAATAACAGATGGAGACAGCTATATACAGGATGGCTTCAGAGCAATCGTAGAAAAAGAAAAAAAACCTGTTTACATATTTTAAATAATCAGGTACAACTTTTTTCAAAATCGTACAATTCTAAGTTCATTTACAAGTCAACATTCCCATGATAACACTTCAGCCCTTCAGAAATAACACTTCACTTTAACTGTGCTTTCAGTTACAAATTCAGCACATCACTTTTACCCACCCCAGAATAGCACAGAAGAACACTTTCATGAAGTACCCACACAAGGAAGACACTCACAGCCTGACAGATTCGCATAGTGGAAAATATACAAGGCATAAATTTAAAAATGCTAAATGAATACCACACCCGAATAGCCTTAAAACCTGTGCAAAGTCAAAAGACGTATTAGCAAAATACAGGGATAAAGACAACTTGGGAAGTATTTAAATAGTTTGAGGGAGAGGGGAATGCCATCAGATTTCTGGGTGGCTTTATGTTTTTAAGAAAACAAAACACATAAATGGAGGCTTTGAAACATGCAAATCTAAACTGAACTGTGGAAAAGCTCGGCTCTCACCCAAGAGCTTCAGCAAAGCAATATGTCAGTATGCCAAATACGAAGTACAAATTTTCTTCAGAAGAATGAAGATAGGATCCATACGTGTGACTAATAATAACAATATCATCTTGCATTTACAGAGCATTAGTTCTTTTCATAGCTCTTTCAGACACTTGGTTTCATACTGTCAATCAGTCTTGGGGTATCCTCTGAAAACCTCCAGTTCAGCTTCCTCTCAAGAGCTATGTGATCAGGTTAAGACAGGTGGATGTATTTGTTGAGATCTGAAGGTACTAGTTTCTTCTATCAGGCCGTCTGCAGTGATTCTCTCATTACACTATACAACTTAGCCCTAGGAAATAAAATCTACACTCCTTCCCTCACACTTGGCCAGAGACCAACATAAATGGGTCTAGAAAGTCCAAGGAAAGAGAACCCGCTGACTTGTTAGGTCAAGAACTCCATGCCAAGTTGATCTCTTGCAATTGAAAAAACAATTCACAATCACTCCCAAATACATCCCAAGGCTGTTCAAACAGAAATTCTCCTCCGTTGCCAGCCAATGAAATCCAGCAATAACTGGTTAATTCAAACACCAAATCCCTGCCTCTATGAACAACTTGCCATATTCACTTCCCCTCCGCCCGCTGCCCACCCTTCCTTCTTCAGGCACGCGTGAACAAGCTGATAAACCAGCCCTCCAAAAGGACCACCGAGGACCTTTAAGGACCTGAGGGGATGGAGCTTGCCTCCTGAAGCAATGCAGCATCCATCGCGAGGGGGCTGTTCCCCATGCCCACACACGCAGGAAGTCACGCAGGGGGATAAAGTTTGATTATCCTTCTTGCCCGTTCCCAAAAGGCCGAGAGAGGACGAGGGAGCGGCCCCGCTGGGGTCCTGGGCTGCTCTCCGGAGACAGTGCCCAAGAAGCATGGCACTGCCACTCTCCTGACACATACACCAGGCAGCCGCGGCAACTCAGGACATCCCAACCCGCCCGGAGGAGGAGGGAAAGGGGACAACTTGCACGGGGCTCAGTTCGCAAGCAATGGGGCAGAGCTGTCAAAAAAAAAAAAAAAAAAAGGAGGGAGGGACCAAGATCGGGGGCTAGTCAGTGAGAGGTTCAAGTCCCGTCCCTTCCCCGCCCTGGTGCCCCGGGTCCTGCGGGAACATCCCCGCCATCGCCCCTCCTCCTCCTCCACTCGGCTTCCTCCGCCCTCCCTTTCTTCCTGGTCGCCGCCGCAGGCGCCTGAAGGGCACGGCGGCTCCTCGGTGCCCGGCAAGCTCGGGAGCGGCCGCGAGTTGAGGTAACTCGCCCGCTGCCCCGGCGGCCTGCCCGCCGGCGGCTCCCACACGCCAGCGCCGCCCCGCCCTCCCCGGAGCCGCCAGGCGTGCTCGCTCACCGTCCGGTGGTGCTGCTGCTGCCGGTGGCGGCTGACGCTCAGCCCGGGGAAGCAGCCGGCAGTCAGCGCTCCGCAGCCGCCGGCGCCCCCGCCGCCGCCCCGGGAGGAGAGGAGCAGCAGGAGCGATCTACCTGCGGCGGCCGCCATCTCTCAACTGGAAACGGCGCCGACCCAGGCAGCGCAGCGGACGGCCGGGGCGGAGCCAAGACCCGCCACTCACCGACGCCGGGCCAACTGCCGCCCTTGGCTGAGTTGGTGAGGCGGAGCTTCCTGCGAGGCCCAATCGACAGGCGGGAGAACCACACTTGAGGCTGCCTGTCACTTCCAGAGTTACCTATTGTGGGACATAGTCGATTACGGGCAAATTCTAAGGTACGGGTAATTGGTACCCGCGCCCCTCAGAATAGCAGCAGTAGAGAGACGGCATATTCGATTCGGCTAATCTTCACCAAGGATAGAGCTATGATAAGGGTAACTGGGGAAACAGATATTTGTGCTAAGCTTTGTACTTTTTGAGTGTTCTAAGTTGGCAAAATATGTACCAAATTAGTAATCATTAACGTAGGGGTGCTAGAACTCTCAGTGACACGCCCAGAGTTATCATTCATAACTGATGGTATTTGGATATGCTGAAATTAATCAAAGAGTGATCCAGTGACCGTGATATGTAGCATAATATAGGAGGGATAGAATGCTTATGATATCAAAGTCCCAGAATGAGTACACGCCATCAGGGTGAATTAACAGACGTATATACATTTCAAATACTCATTTCATTTTTACAGCACCTTTTAGACTGATACTCTTACACTCTCCAGAAGGAAAAATCATTTTCTTACTATCTTTGACCCTGTGTGCACTTATTAAACTATGGAAACAGAACATGTTGGTAATGTAATAAAAGTCATGTAAAGGTTATTTTAATGAATTTTCATACTTTAAATAAACTAGTCATTAGGATACACTTTGGAATCATTCTTGATCGCTTTCTCTTGAAAAATACTTCTTTCCCCCAAGAAACAAGATCAGAAAGCTTATTAAAGACTGTGAAAAAAAGTATTTTCATAGAAGAGGATTTCCTTGCTGTCTGTTACTATAAGCTAGTTAGTCCTCACATCTTTTAAAATCTAAAGCAGGAAAACAGTTTGGTAAGCAGCTAAAAGTATTACTCTAGGGGCGCCTGGGTGGCTCAGGTGACTCGGCCTTGGGTCATGATCCCAGGGTCGTGGAATTGACCTGGAGAACCCACCAGCATCAGGCTCCCTACTCGGTGGAGAGTCTTCTCCCTTTCCCTCTGCCCCTCCCCTCCCCCGCTCATGCTCTCTCTCTCTCAAATAAATATAATGTTTTTTTTAAAGTATTACTCTAAATTTTGGAAAACATCTTGGTAGTGTAGCCTTAGGTGATCAAGTTGAAACAAACAAAAATACACATACAATTTTATTGTATCACTTGTTCTAATAATAGTGTTTAAACTTTAACTGAAATGGTATTTGCTTGACCAAGAATTGCTAAATAATGAAGTGGAACTTCCTTCCACCCCACCCCAGAACAGTAAAATGATTGGCTTCTACAGGTGAGAATATTACACCACTCACCCAAAAGGCATTTATTGCACAACAAGTGGAACCTGAGAGCTCAAGAATGAGATGAGCCCCCCCATTCAACAGCTGCACACACTAATCCCCCTAGCTGGAAATTCGTGACATTCCTGGAACAACTTCACTTAACAATCATTTTCTGCCCATCTATATTTATCCCATCTGCATGTTATCTATTTACCGACGCTGTGCCATTTCCTCCTTTTTTTTTTTTTAAGATTTTATTTATTTATTTGACAGAGAGAGAGCGCGCGAGAGCAGGAACACAAGCAGGGGGAGTGGGAGAGGGAGAAGCAGGCTTCCCGCGGAGCAGGGAGCCCAATGCGGGGCTCGATCCCAGGACCCTGGGATCATGACCTGAGCTGAAGGCAGACGCTTAACGACTGAGCCACCCAGGTGCCCCACCATTTCCTCCTTCTTACTAGGATTACCATGAATTTTACTTTTGTTTTTATTTTCTGTGCCTTTGTCGTATCTTCCTATGAATCAGGATTCATCTCTATCTTATACCTTGAGAAGTTCTACTGGAATTGTCTTTCTCTTATTTTTCCAAATACAGAAATTAGACATGCATCCTGCAGTTCTGAGATTTGGTCCTGTGCATTTGCAAAGGAACCACAATAGGGGCACCTGGGTGGCTCAGATGGTTAAGCATCTGCCTTCGGCTCAGGTCATGATCCCAGGGTCCTGGGATCGAGTCCCGCATCGGGCTCCCTGCTAGGCAGGGAGCCTGCCTCTCCCTCTGCCTCTCCCTCTGCCTCTGCCTCTGCCTCTCTCTGACTCTCATAAATAAATAAATAAACAAACATTTTTAAAAAACACAATAAATAGGGTTTTTTTAACTGCATAAACCTGAAACTAGAGGGATTACCAAAAGCTTCCTTCTTATTTACTAAAGGTGTCATCTTTTATCTACCAAGATAAAACCACTGATGCGCCCCAGGTAGGCTGTGTAATCTGAGGATCCACTAAATTGAATTCTAATAATCCAGGGCTAGAAATTATACAATTACCTCCTCACAGAGAAAAATTTTTTACATCAATTAACTCCTCACAGAGAAAATTTTTTCCATAGCTGCAAAGGATTTATCTCACATCAGTTGGCTGGCCAGCACCCATAATAAGAAAGTGTAGATAGCGGAACAGAAAGTATCCTCATTCCTAAAAAATAAATAATAAATTACATACAAGGGGAAAGGGAATTAAAATTCATTGAGTACTTGCTATGCCAGGCACTATGCTGATCACTCTAGAGATAATAGTTTTATAAAAGATGGCAAAGGAATCGTAAAAAAACTTTAAAATATAACTTTTGAGAATTAAAAATTGAAGAAAACCTGAATGTTTTCTAATAGGGAATTGGTTAATAAGAGACTAACCCTATAACAGAATATTATGCAACCATTAACAAAATGAATTATTCCATCTATACTTTAAAAAAATAATAATATGGAACACCTGGGTGGTTCAGTCTGTTAAGCGTCTGCCTTCAGCTCGGGTCATGATCCCGGGGTCCTGGGATCGAGCCCTGCATCGGGCCCCTTGCTCAGCGGGGAGCCTGCTTCTCCCTCTGCCTGCCGCTTCCTCTGCTTGTGCTCTCTCTCTCTAATAAATAAATAAATAAATAATTTTTAAAAAGTAGTAATCTAGGGCGCCTGGGTGGCTCGGTTGGTTGGGCGACTGCCTTCGGCTCAGGTCATGATCCTGGAGTCCTGGGATCGAGTCCCATATCGGGCTCCCTGCTCAGCAGGGAGTCTGCTTCTCCCTCTGACTCTCCTCCCTCTCATGCTGTCTCTCTCAAATAAATAAATAAAATCTTTAAAAAAAAAATAAAAAATAAAAAAAATAAAAAGTAGTAATCTAGTACAGATGAGCCTTTTAAAGGTATTTATATGTATAAAGGTTACTTATACATATTTTTATATGTTATATATGTGTTTCAGGTCCATAGTGACTTCTGGAAAAATAAACAAAAAACATGTTAACTCTGGAGACTTTAGAGGGGTAGCTACCCTTTAGAATGGCTTAACATTTTCCCATCTGCGTGTTATTTTCATCATTATAAAAACATGGTCACTGAAATCTACATGGCCACAGAGTTGTTTTTGTGCCAATCCTTAAAACAGGTTGATCTTTTTTTAGCTAAAACTAATCAGAACAGATTTCCTGGAGCATGAAACCCTAACTAGGCTCCCTACTAAAATGTACACTGAAGTCAGCTCCCAATTATGACTCAACTCAATGGAGTATTTGCCTAAAAGCTTTCCAGAATAGCCAGGATAGGTGATGCACACAGTTCATTGACACGGGCAAGAAACCATGACAGGGATCTGCTTAGAGGTTGGGGGGCTGTGTTTCATGGTTCACAGATGGTGTGAATTACTATGCAAGTGAGATCAGCAATTCTTAAAGAATAGGAAAAAAGTACACGAAGAAGGAGAGCAAGTGGAAAAGGTTTTACCTTCAAATATTTATCATCTCGTAAATCACAGCCTTGATCTGTTTGCTGGCTATTTGGGGTTGACCATCCTCCCAGAGGTCATTTCCTATTTCTCCACCCCTACCCATCAGCAGGCATCTTGCCATCACTACCACTCACTTTCCCATGACTTCTTCATTTCTATAATCTTTTATGTTTTTTTTTCCAACTTCTCTGGACCAGAAATATTTCGAGTAACTGTAGCCGAGAAGGGGTGAACTCCTCATAAACCCCATCACATATCCCTTCCTGTCCATATCCACATCGAGGCTCACTTCATTGAACACACATTTTTTTCCTTCCTCACTTTTTTTTAAAGATTTTATTTATTTATTTGAGAGAGAGAATGAGAGATAGAGAGCACGAGAGGGGGGAGGGTCAGAGGGAGAAGCAGACTCCCTGCTGAGCAGGGAGCCCGATGTGGGACTTGATCCCGGGACTCCAGGATCATGACCTGAGCCGAAGGCAGTCACTTAACCAACTGAGCCACCCAGGCGCCCTTCCTTCCTCATTTTTATTTCTCTCCTTTTCTTCCCCCAATACTCCCATCTCCCTTACTCTAATATAGACTGCAACCTTACACTGGATTATGTACATAGTTTACATACCTAATTTACATAGATTATACTTACATATGACCTCTTAAAATTTTTGTGTGACAGGAGTCTCATGCCCTGGCCTCCAAAGAATGACTGACTCCATAAGCATTTTGTAACTCAGCGACCCTCTAACCAAACAGTCTTTCCAATCCACAAGTTTTCTTCTATCAAGAGCAGAACACCGGGAAAACATTGATTTGAGAAAGGCAGGGCTTGTTCAAATAGGACTGTCTTTGTTCATGTTTCTTAAGATCTGAGAGGTTGGCAGCAAACATTAACACTGTCCCTTTTGTGTTGGATTGGTTGTGGCTTCCTACAGCCTTTGCTAATTACTAGACCTTTGGAGCCAGGAAGTCTTTTGCCTCTATCTGAACTGATTCACAGGGGCAGAACACTAATTTTGCATTCAAATAAACCACACCTCCATAGGAATTCAGCATAGGAATTCAGCACATATTCTGATGGAACTGAACACCATTCCAGAGTATCCAAAGGTGCCAAAAAATCATAAGAACATTCTCTGACAAGACTGAATTATAACAAAATTCCAAACTGGTAAAGTGCTCCCCTCTCTCAGCAATCTCCGGGTACTTACAACCTAACCCCTGAATATGCCCTGACCTTTCAACCTTCAACTCTGCTCCTACTGTCCCGATAAGCCACCTGTTCTACTCTTTTGAAGACCAGCTTTGCCTCCTCTGAGAATAAATGTCCAGGTAAAATTGAACTCTCATAATTTATTGTTTGACTTTGTATCATAGTACTTTGGTACTTGATGTGAGCTGATCCGACAATGAGGTCCACCACACTCCCTTCGTTATCAGACCTATTTGAATAGACTAATCTGGTTGGCTGGGCCACAGTCCCCTTCTCTCATCTAAGTATAATTTGTATCAAATTTATTTATGTTACTACATTTCTCTTACAGAACTCTTCCAGGTTAGTGTTGCCAATCTGGCAAACTAATTTAAGCTAACTCTTAGATGATGATAAGGACTTCTGGGATTGCCTCTTTCACACCACATTTAAATTTATAGGACCCTCCCAATGCTAATAGCCAAAATATTTTCACAAAGTATGGCAGGTCTAACAAAATTATTCTGGGGTGAGATAGTCCATTAAAATCCATCAAAACCCATAGTCCATCAAAAATTCCTTAAATACCTAGCCACATTAGTCTACCTACTTCAAGGTCAGATTCATCTTTATATAATGCTGAGTGTTGCCCAAATTTCAGCTCCTCTGAATTTAAACAAATTTAATGTCAAATGCTATATTCATTCTATATTCATTCACATATCGGTACTTATTTATATGTGAACGCATAAAGACTCTGGGCTGTGGGTTGCACTTGGTAGGAGGCAGAGAGTGGAGGAAGCTGTGGGCGTGAGACTGGTCACTGCCAGTTAACAACAGGTGCGAATGCTGCTCTTTAAATTTAGCCATTGCACTTGGCATCTTGTCTCTCAGCCGTCACTTATGGTAACCACTGCTGATTTGGAAAGGATCAAGGAGAGAATGACAGAAAGGGTCACATTTATGAAAAGGTGGAGAGAAAAAGGGCTTTGTTCTCTTTTATTTATTTTTTTTAAGATTTTATTTATTTATTTGAGAGAGAAAGAGAATGAGAGATAGAAAGCATGAGAGGGAAGAGGGTCAGAGGGAGAAGCAGACTCCCTGCTGAGCAGGAAGCCCTATGTGGGACTCGATCCTGGGACTCCAGGATCATGACCCGAGCCGAAGGCAGTTGCTTAACCAACTGAACCACCCAGGCGCCCCTGTTCTCTTTTATTTAGTAAAAGCTAGCCTAAGAAATAAAAAGCAGCATGAGACTTGGAAAGTGTAAAAACAGCCTAAGAGAGTGAAAAGGGGAAGAAAATTCTTCAAAGAGATAATAATTATTAACAAATCATTCTTAATTAGGCACTTTAAAAGCCATTCCAGCTGCCAAAACTTGGGAGCACAATTATCTAAAATGTGGGTATAAACTCAGAAAATAATTACTATTAATTGGGAGTTGGAATAAGAGGAGGGGATAAGACCTGGATGAGAATAATCCATTTATTCATTCATTTGATCAGTCAGTTGAGAAAAATGAATGCCTCTTATGTGTTGGTCAATATAAGCTAGGAGAAACTTTGCAAAGTTCACATTTTTTGCATCATGTATTACTTTTTCTAAAATGCTCATCCTAACCTTGAAATGGGATCAATTCTTCCCATAACTTTGCAGTCCATCATTTATAGATCATTCAAAAGAATTACAGAAAGATCCCTTGAGTTATCTTGGAGTCTCAATATAACATAAATTTAAAACATACTGCCAACATAATAAATCACTCCACCCAACAAAATTAGTAAGAAGACATATGAAGAAATTGTAGGGTTTTTTTGCTGTCATTGGGTAGTAGGATACAATTCTATTTAAATAGTTTCTAACGAGTTCATTGCCAGAGTATAAAGAAAATTTCAATCTCAGAGAATTATAAGAAGACATTGCATCCCTTCCTTCATGCCTTGCTCTGCTAAGATGTATAGATTAGGTTGAAACAGCGCTCTTTGGCTTTTCCAGCATCAGAAAGAATAATTCATTTAATAGAACTTGTTAAAATTTAAGCAAGATTTATAGCACCTATAGATGTTACTACTTTAAGGCCTTGAAGCATTTGGATCTATTGACTATTCAGTCAAAACATGATCATTATTAAGAAGAGGAAATTTTCACAAAATACCACTAGATTATAAACCTAGGATAGCATGTGAAAGGGTCCTAATTCAGAATCTTGAGTTAATTTGGGTCATTTCCCATGATATTTTATAATTATTAAAATTAAGAGGATTTGAAAAGATTGTAGGGGCACCTGGGTGGCTCAGTCAGTTAAGCATCTGCCTCTGGCTCAGGTCATGATCTCAGGGTCCTGGGATCAAGCCCTGAGTCAGGATCCCTACTCAGCTGGGAACCTGCTTCTCCCTCACCCTCTGCTGCTCCCCCTGCTTATACTCTCTCTCTGTCAAATAAATAAATAAAATCTTTTAAAAAAGAAGAAGAAAAGGACTGTAAAGATTTGATGGTTCTTTTAAAATAGGCCTTCACTGCTTTCTTAACAATTTTGCGTTTTGGGAGATGAAAAAATATAAACATAGACAATTTCCTGTTTGTGAACATGGGTCCTTCTCCTGAAAACAGTCCTGGGAAATAAATGAATCTTGTTAAATCAAATTTTACATATACATTAATAGTAAGCAGGCCAACTTTGAAAAGTAAAACCCTAGTCATTTCCAGAATGCATTCTTTAGGATCGTAATTTGCAATCTTTGTTCCATCTTGGCAAATAAATTTTTAACACATGGTCCTCACAAACAATAGCTCACTAAAAGCGTCTCAATAAATAAGATGGACTTTGGCTTATGCAAAATTCCAAGTGTGTTAGTTGTAACTGCTTGTGCCCAAATATCTCCTTATATTAAAGGATCTGAAATATTTCTTAAATTTAATAAGAGAACTTACTGTAGTACAGTATTCTAACTACAATAATGGCTATCCCTGAGTTCCAAAAAATTCATTGATTATTTCAATAAATAAGGTGATTTGTTGGTTCAGTTACCACAGCTAACAAACAAGCAAACAAACAAAAGGATCTGGCCTCACAAGCTTACCATATAGTAAAAGATAAGGGAAATAGGAGAGTATTGTAGGAGAGCATTTTACCTATTTTTTGAGGATCTGGGAAGGGATCTCAGGGGATCCCTTTGGTGAGATCTGACAGATTAGTGGGAGTAAATGCCAGACGGAGATTAGTGAGATATGATACCAGAGAGGCAGCAGGAATCAGTCACATAGCATCCTATAAACTGTATTAGGGAATTTGGACTTTACCCAAAGAATAAAGCTTAAGTCTTGAAGGATTTTAGAAATGGGAGAGATTAGAGAATAGATTGGAGACCAGAGATATTAAAGGCAAGAAAATAAATTAGGAGATCTAGGCAAGAAATGCTAGCAATATGGTTCATAATATCGGCCATGGGAGAAAAATAGACTAATTTGAGAGAGATTGTATATAAGAAGTTGAAGCAAAAGGTATGGGTAATTGATAGGATATTTGGGGGTGGGGGAAATGAAGGAGAGTAAGATATCAAGGGAGATTTCTAACTGTCTCACTTGTGCAACTTGGTTGGATGCTTGTGCCATACACTGAAAGAGGAAATACAGAAAAGATATGTTGGGGGAAGATGATGAGTTCAGTTTTGAAAATGTATGACAGGGGTGCCTAGGTGGCTCAATCAGTCGAGTGCCCACCTCTTGGTTTGGCTTGGGTCATGATCTCATGGGTCATGGGATCCAGCCCAGCATCAGGCTCAGCGCTCAGCAGGGAGTCTGCTTGGGGGATTCCCTCCCTCAGCCCCTCCCCTGACTCACCCGTGCACCTGTGCATGCTCTCTCCCTCTAAAATAAATAAATAGGGACGCCTGGGTGGCTCAGTCGGTTAAGCGTCTGCCTTCGGCTCAGGTCATGATCCCTGGGTCCTGGGATCGAGTCCCACATCGGGCTCCTTGCTGAGCACGGAGCCTGCTTCTCCCTCTGCCTGCCTCTTTCTCTCTCTCTGATAAATAAATAAAAATCTTTAAAAAAAAAAATAAATAAATAAATAAATAAATAAATCTTAAAAAGAAAAGAAAAGAAAATGTTGTATGACAGGTGCCTTGAGACATCCAAGCAATAATACTCAGCAGATAGTTGGTTATTTGAGCCCGATGAGTAGACTGTAGAAATAAATGCAGGGGTCATTAGCATACAGATGGTAAATGAAGCCATAGGAGGGTTGAAGCTATCCAGAATGAGTATGTGGAAGAAAAGATCTAAGAAATTAGTTTCCATTTAATGTTCTTCCGTAATACATGCTTAACAAATATTTGATTTGAGTAAATGAATGAATGAATAAATAAAAATAGGAGTCTTAATAAAATCTAGAAGGCATTTTTAACATTTGCACAGGACTTTCTCAGTATTTAGTTTTGATATTCACTTTTTCAAGTATTCAGCATTGATATTCACTGACCTCAGGTAGTTAGTGGCTATGAGTTGTTCAGTTTTCAAAAATGTTCTGGGTCGGGGCGCCTGGGTGGCTCAGTCGTTGAGCAACTGCATTCGGCTCGGGTCATGATCCCGGGGTCCTGGGATCGAGCCCCACAGCAGGCTCCCTGCTAAGTGGGAAGACTGCTTCTCCCTCTCCTACTCCCCCTGCTTGTGTTCCCTCTCTCGCTGTGTCTCTCTCTGCAAAATAAATAAATAAAATCTTTAAAATAAAAAATGTTCTGGGTCCCTGAAGAATTTTTTTTATTTACTGCAAGATTCTGATTTTATTACAATGATAATATGTGTAAAGTTCCCAAGCTGAGTCTAATACTTCAGAAAGAAGCAAGTTCACATACTTGGCATAGTTCCTTGTACATAATGGTCTAAAATCATATGTTCAAAGAGATTTGTGGATTAATGAATAAATACATAAGTGAAATACATATTCCTATCTTCTCACAATAGAGAACTTTTTAGTACCTCTACTCCACTGCTCTTAATGTTTGTTGAAGTAATTCAGTCCCTAGGGCCATTTAATCAAAGGAAGAACATCTGTGCTAATAATGCTGCCTAGGCATATTGACAGAGAGCTGGGATGACATTGACATGAACTCATGTCCAAAATATACCAAGAGCTCTAATGAACCCATAGGAAAAAGGCAGCAACCCAATAGAAAAAAATGGGCAAAAGACTTCAACAGGCAATTCACAAAAAGAGGCAATCAAAATAACTAATAAACAAATGGAGAGGTGCTTCACTTCATTCCCCACAACGGAAATGCAAATTAAAA
Source organism: Zalophus californianus (assembly GCF_009762305.2). Lineage (NCBI taxonomy): Eukaryota > Metazoa > Chordata > Mammalia > Carnivora > Otariidae > Zalophus > Zalophus californianus. The sequence continues at coordinate 33,526,631 of NC_045609.1, read as the reverse complement.
ACCACAATGCACTATAGCATTTGAAGCCCAGCAAAATAGTCAAAATGAAAAAGGTGAAAAACACCAGGTTCTGGCAAGGACATGTAGCAATCTCAATTTTCATATGTTGCTGGTGGGAGCATAAGTTGACACAACCACTGTATCCATCATAGTACTGTCAGGAGACAGAAAGCACACCAACTACTTGAAGAGGCAATTTAATATGAAGAATTGTTAATAAAGTCCCCTTCTTTAGTTTTAATAATTCTAAACATTTTCTTTTGTTCTCTTAGCCAGAGGGATTGTAGCTGCTTCCTGCAATTGCTACCCCATGAGTCTCCCAAGTTTTCTTTTTACCCTTGCAGTTAGTTAACATCTTTACACCTAGTTAACAATTATTTATATTAAATTATCTCTTCTCAAGTAACTGATACGGTTTTCGTCTGCTGATCGAAAAAGAATTGATCCCAGGAGTGATCCAGGAAGCAGACCATCAAATATAGGATTGAAGAATTGTTGTGATCAAGTCTTTGGGCTTAAAAGCAGTGCTGAACTCTTCATCAATAAGATGAATTAGATGGCTGAGTCGGTTAAGCATCTGCCTTCAGCTCAGGTCATGATCTCAGGGTCCTGGGATCGAGCCCCACATCAGGCTCCTTGCTCAGTGGGCAGCCTGTTTCTCCTTCTTCCTCTCCCTCTGTCTGCCGCACCCCCTGCTTGTGTGCTCTCTCTCTGTCAAATAAATAAAATCTTGAAAAAAAAGAAAAAAAAGAAACATGATGCTAGAAATCCACGGCATGTGGTATATTCACATTTAATCAAATTATTACCTATAGGTGAATGCGATTAATTGCCTTCTAAGTAAGACAAATATCTTGGGGTCTGAGGGGCTACAGCACTTTATCAATAGGGGAATAATGATGACTTCTAGGGCTGTCGTGTGGCCTGGGACCTAGATATCTACAGATGTAGTGTTTCGTGTTATTGGGAGTGAAAGTACAGGAGCAAGGATTTTCATTTATTTATTTATTTTTTAAGGATTTTATTTGTTTATTTGAGAGAGAGAGAATGAGAGATAGAGAGCATGAGAGGGAAGAGGGTCAGAGGGAGAAGCAGACTCCCTGCTGAGCAGGGAGGCCGATGTGGGACTTGATCCCGGGACTCCAGGATCATGACCTGAGCCGAAGGCAGTCGCTTAAACAACTGAGCCACCCAGGCGCCCAGGGGCAAGGATTTTCAGATTGAAACTGTACAACTCTTACGTCCTCGTCACCAGCAATGATCCTCCTACACACTATGGGAATAGTTCAGACTTGGAGATCTTTCTGGGAAACTACTCTGTGCACACGGGAGGGATAGTTGAGCTATTAAATTCAAAACTGGCCAAATTACTAAAACACACATTTCTATTACAAATAAAAAGATAGAGACTGAAAGACAGAAATAGAAAGCACCTTGGAAATAATTTAGCCCTAGTCTTATAGAGACCCAGAGAGGTAAGTACTGAGGACCTCCCAAGTGCTGAGTGCTTTAATATGTATTAGCTCATTTAATCCTCTCACTAACATTATGACTAAGAATTAGTATTTCTGTTTTACAGCTGAGGAAATCGAGCTTAAGTAATTTATGCTAACTCAGTACCCAAACTCAGGAATGAAGGACTCCAACACCTACACTCTTAACCATTAATGTAATGTCTCTGGAAGCCAGCACTCTCGATATGCAGTTTTTTTTTTTTTTAAGATTTTATTTATTCATTTGAGAGAGAGAGAATGAGAGAGAGCACATGAGACGGGGAGGGTCAGAGGGAGAAGCAGACTCCCTGCCGAGCAGGGAGCCCGATGCGGGACTCGATTCAGGGACTCCAGGATCATGACCTGAGCCGAAGGCAATCGCTTAACCAACTGAGCCACCCAGGCGCCCTGCAGTTCTTTTTTTTTAAGATTTTATTTTTATTTATTTGAGAGAGAAAGAGAGAGAGCAAGTGAGAGAGCACAAGTGGGGGTATAGGCAGAGGGAGAGGGAGAAGCAGGCTCCTACCAAGCAGGCAGCCTGACCTGGGGCTCGATTCCAGGACCCTGGGATCATGACCCGAGCCGAAGGCAGACGTTTAACCAACTGAGCCACCAGAGGCCCCTCGATGTCATACTGTTGAAACTACAGTTCAGCATTGCTTTTCCCCCCAGGCTGAATAGGGATACAGTGGGGGGAAAAAAAACACATGAAAGGTTAGACCTGAAAAAGATTTCACAGGTTCTCTAATGCAGTCTCAGTCCTCGGTGATGTCATTGAAGTCTAAGCACATACCTGACTTGTCCAAAGCCACAAAGCTATTTTTTTCCCAAGGGAGAGGACATTTTATTTATTTATTTTAAAGGGTTTGGGGGGGGGCTTGTTTGTGTTTTTTTAAATAGTCTCTACACCTAATGTGGGGTTCGAACTCACGACCCTGAGATCGATAGCCCATGCTCTTCTGACTGAGCCAGCCAGGTGCCTCTCACAAAGCTATTTAGTGGTAGAGGCAGAACTATAATCCAAGTTTCCTGACACTCAAGGCTTTTTTTTTTTTTTTCACTATACCACAAAATCTGCCCCTCCTACGTTCTCTTCCTTCAGAGGTGGTATTGGTATAGGGTCCAAAGTTCTTATTGACTCTTTAAATGGACTAGCTAATGTGAGACAGGCAGGCTCTTTCATTAAACGTACACAGCTTCCCCTTCTTGGTCTGTATTCAACTCCACCTCTAGTTTGATACATTAGCAGACAGGGCAGCTACTATGTGCTGTGCTGAAAAGTTCCCTGTTTCAAACTGCTCTACATGATCTTTCCCTTGATACTTCAAACTCTCACAGTGTTTGCTCCTTTGGGTGGAAACACTGGAAACCTCTGTTAAAATGCCAATGGACAGTATAACTAAAGGAAGGTCTTGTTGATTCCTTAGCTTGAATTAGTTTATGCAATTAGCACTCATCTCGTGGAAGAGTCCTGAAGGAATGGGACTCTGGAGAGATCAGAATTTTCATGGCAGAACTGAATGGTGTAGGATGAGCTGAGAGAGGTGAGACAGTGGAAGCTGCAGGGACAGGTCATGGCCATATGAAGTCATTGAGCCCCTGGAGAGGTGAGAAGAAATGAAAAGAAAGTGGTACAGAAATGAGGTTGAAGGGGCGCCTGGGTGGCTCAGTTGGTTAAGCGACTGCCTTCGGCTCAGGTCATGATCCTGGAGTCCCGGGATCAAGTCCCGCATCGGGCTCCCTGCTCAGCAGGGAGTCTGCTTCTCCCTCTGACCCTCCCCCCTCTCATGTGCTCTCTCTCTCTCTCTCTCTCGCATTCTCTCTGTCTCAAATAAATAAATAAAATCTTTAAAAAAAAAAAAGAAATGGGGTTGAAAATGGAGCACTTTTGTACAAATTCAAAAAAGAGCATCTTGGAGAGAGGAGTACAGACTAGATTTCTACTTTTAAAACTGGCCCAACTTGCCCACTGAACAACCATTTGTGATAGACTTGTGTAAATCACATGCATCATCATGTCGCTGAGGGGCTGCCCTGCCTGCCGCCGGGGCTGTTGCTACTCATTTCCCCAAGATAGCCACAGAAAAAAAAGAGCACTAACCTTCCCAATGCCTGGCCACAGCCCTCAGTGAATTTACTGAGCTTACTCTGCAGTCAGTCATCACAAAAAAACTCAGTGAGTTAGGTATTATTTTCCCAACTTTACAGATGAGAAATATAATGGCCCCCCAAATTTAAGCAATTTCCCTCAGGAAACGCAATGAAGACATTATTCAAGGAGGCTAAGTACAGTGTGAGGAGCTGAGTCAAGCTGGGTCAGTCTGATTCATGCTTATCTTTGTCTCACTATACCACACCTCTCCACAGAAAACTGCTTCCTAGAGTTCACGTACTTGTACATGTTCAGTTATGCCAACACTATTCTTTACTACACTGCATTGACCTTCAAGGGTCTAATTTAACACACGTAAGCACACAGGTTTCTCATTTGTAAGTGGTCCATCTGGCAGGCAGCATATGGAAACAGACCCTTGGACAAGGTCATAAGAAGGTTAATTAAGTCTAGATTTTAAAGTATTTTTCTAAAATCTGAAAGAAAGAAAGAAAAATACTGTTAATGATAATACTGAGTAGTAGCAGGGCACCTGGGTGGCTCAGGCATTAGGCGTCTGCCTTCGGCTCAGGTCATGATCCTAGCATCCTGGGATCAAGCCCCACATCAGGCTCCGGGCTCAGTGGGAAGCCAGCTTCTCTCTCTCTCCCCACTCCCCCACTCGTACTCTCTCTCGATCTCTCTCTCTCAAATAAATAAAATCTTTAAAAAAGTATTGAGTACTAGCTAACAGCAAAGTATTATGCTGGGTGCTGTAATAAATATTACATTGTAACATCTTGCTTAAGCCTCACAATATTCCTTTGAGGAAAATACTATACAAGCCCTCACTTTTCAGATGAGAAAAATACGACATTGAGAGGTTACTTGCAAAAGATCTCCTGGCTGGGGTGCCTGGGTGGCTCAGATGGTTAAGCGTCTGCCTTCGGCTCAGGTCATGATCCCAGGGTCCTGGGATCGAGCCCCGTGTCCAGCTCCCTGATCAGCAGGGAGCCTGCTTCTCCCTCTCCCACTCTCCCTGCTTGTGCTCTCTCTCTCGCTGTGTCTCTCTGTCAAATAAATAAATAAAATCTTAGAAAAAAAATTAAAAAAAGATCTCCTGGCTGAAGTAGTGGAGCCAAGATATGAATCCAGGATATCTTCTACCACATACTTGTTCCTCTGTATTATCTCCCCTGATAAATGGAACAGTTCAGTACATGATAAAGATCTCAGAGAAAATCCTGTAGTATCGTATACTATTAGCTCCAAAGTCATCACGCTGAGGCCTTAGGGGTTAGTGTCATGAGAAAAATAGCAATATAAGGGAGATTTTGTGTCTTTTAAATAATTCCATTGATACATTAATTTCTTTGGTATGTTTCAGTATACTAGATGATTAGCACCTTTGGGTAAACGCCATGTATTTGACTTTTTCTGTTTCCTTCACTCACTCAATCATTATTGACTATTATTGAACAATATTGATATTTCACTGTGGAGAAGGCACCATAGTGCCTAACACTGAGCTTGGTGTATAATAAACTCAAATTTTCATTGAACAATTAGTTATAGAAGGAAGAGGTTTTACCTGAAGTTCTCTAGATGTAGTTCCACAGGAATTAATCATTACTGATTTTGATAATTTCATCACCAAATTATTAAGACAATATTCCATAGGGAGGGGTTGAGTTAGAATCTATGTTTGGTGTAACAACTTGTGAATTGGTGGTGGTCAGCAAATGCTAGTAATTATAACCTTTCTAGGGAGTAAGTAAATTGAAAATAATACTTGTTTGGGCGCCTAGGTGGCTCAGTTGGTTAAGCGACTGCCTTCGGCTCAGGTCATGATCCTGGAGTCCCGGGATCGAGTCCCGCATCCCGCATCGGGCTCCCTGCTCAGCGGGGAGTCTGCTTCTCCCTCTGACCCTCTTTCCTCTCGTGCTCTCTCTCTATCTCATTCTCTCTCTCAAATAAATAAATAAAATCTATTAAAAAAATTAAAAAAAAGAAAATAATACTTGTTTGCTTTTTCTCTAACATTTTATTTATTTTTTAATTTAAATTAAATTAATTAACATATAATGTATTATTTGTTTTAGGGGTACAGGTCTGTGATTCATCAGTCGTATATAATTCCCAGTGCTCATTACAACAATGTCCAATGCCCAACACCCAGTTACTCCATCCCTCCACCCCCCTCCCCTCCAGCAACCCTCAGTTTGTATCTAACATTTTAAAGGCTCTCTAATACTTAACATTAGGCTATGCTAATATCAAAAGCTTGTAGCCCAGTTCACTCATTAGAGTCCTCTATCTTGTTTTACAAAGTAGAGGAAATCCTTTATTAACAGCAAGTCAACTCGTAGTTCTCATCAGGACTTTGCCGACAACCAGCAAGTTCACTTGTAGTACCTTTAGTGAACCCAAAATGAATAGGCAAATGGTGCCCAGACTCGAAGAAGTGCATTTCTACCTTCCTGCACCAAAAAGAGCCACAATCTGATGTCTAATGTCTATACTTTGCTGAAGTATGCAAAACAAATATTCCTGCATCCATTTCTCAAAAAGTCATCAAGTAGCCTAAGGTTTATCTAGAAACTGCCTCAAAGGTAAAAATAAAAATATTGCCATAGACTTCTGTGACATAGTGGAAAGGGTATTGGAAGTCGTTTGGGATAACTAGATTTTATTTTGCTTTTCTAAAAGATTTTATTTATTTGACACAGAGAGAGAGCACAAGCAGGAGGAGCAGGAGAGGGAGGAGCAGGTTCTTGCTGAGCAGGGAGCCTGACGTGGGGTTGATCCCTGGACTCCACCATCATGACCTGAGCCGAAGGCAGACACTTAACCAACTGAGTCACCCAGGCACCCCAAGAACTAGATTTTAAACCCAGGTCTAACTACAATGCAATCTATATGGGCAAGATACTCAACCTCTGCTTCCTCATCTGTAAAATAATTTTCTCCGGGCGCCTGGGCGGCTCAGTCGTTAAGCGTCTGCCTTCGGCTCAGGTCAAGGTCCCAGCATCCTGGGATCGAGCCCTACACCGGGCTCCCTGCTTGGTGGGAAGCCTGCTTCTCCCTCTCCCACTCTCCCTGCTTGTGTTCCCTCTCTCACTGTCTCTCTCTGTCAAATAAATAAATAAAATCTTTAAAAAAAATAAAAAATAAAAAAAATAAAATAATATTCTCCTCTCTGGGTTTTTACAAAGGTTAAAAAAAAATAATACACATGAAGTGGCACCCTAAAAAAAAGTCAGTTTAATTAAAACCACAAATATTATGGTAAATATGTTTTTTTCTTTCTTTTTAACGGGAAAAAAAAACCAAACAGATATTTAATACCATGTATACCTCCTGTATACATGGAAGACACCCAGAGAAACTAAGTAACCTCAAAGATGTCTCTTTATCTGCTAATTTGTTGTAAAAAACTAAGAATTATGAAGAAATAGGATCTTTGTTTCTTTCTTTGGCCCCTACCTTCCTGGCGTTCTGATTTATATAAAGAGTTTCACCACTGAGGAAGTCCATGTGAGATTTAATCCCTCCAGCAGGGCAAAATGCCCACGTCCTCATGTAAATACATGAAAGGAGTATCATGTATCAGCTTATATAATGAGAATTCATCTCAACATATTGCATCTCTTAGAATCATTTTTATTCAGTGAAAAGTTTTTTGACTTCTGAATTATGACTGGTCTCATTCATTCAGTTTTACGAGGTTAAACAGCAGATGTCTTTAATGTAGGACAAAAGATGACACCCTTCCCCCACTTCTATTTTTTTTCTCTCCTCCCCTGGCCTATTCTCGGAACTTAGAATGGACCATATTACCCCTTAGACTGACACAGAGGACTAGCCAACCCTTTGAAAAACTGAGGTGTCCGGCTTGCTGATTCATACCTTCTTTAATTAAACAGAGATGATTGTTTCCAACTTATAATGTCTTTTTTCTGATACCTAATGAACTTCAGTCAACCAAGATCCTTTTTATATCACACAAGTAAATACTCAAATAACAGAAGAAATGGCAGTGTCCAAGAAGAATTCCAACTTAAGATATTTTTTCCCCTTAGGTAAGCCAAAATATGAATTATTCTGTCCATCTATAATGAAAAGTTAACTGAAATCATGCTGGTTTGTCTCTAAGAGCATTAGGTTGCCACTTTTTGATGAAGTTCAGTAATTTAGTCCTGCAGCATAATGGCAGGATCAATGGACAGAGAGACTTGGACTCTATTTTCAGTTCTAGCTGTGGCTCATTACCATTTCTTTGCCCTGACCATTTTCTATTATTACTTGGAATCTCAATTGTATTTGCAAAGCAGAAAGACTTAGAAACCACCCTGTAAGCTAACAACTAAGATGCAGCGGCGTTATTTCTGCAATTGGTGTGCCATTGTGGTCTCAGGCAAGAAATTGGCTAACTTGGCACCTCAGTTTCTTTATTCATGAAGACGTGATAAACTATTTGTTCCTCTTTTCCCACCAGATCCCTCACAGAAAGGCGGTAATGGAAACCGTATTGACGCTATAAAATATTTTGATCTCTCTAGGCTCTTGCTACATAAAGAGAAAGTCCTCGTTATATTTCAACTTGCATTTTGGGTACTTAGTGCCCCCTTAGTTTGCACCATATCAATTCTATTTGGAAAAGATTACTATGCATACTGTTATTCTTTGCAGAACCCTTGCAGAAATAAAATGAGTCACAGGGCGCCTGTGTGGCTCCGTTGGTTAAGCGACTGCCTTCGGCTCAGGTCATGATCCTGGAGTCCCGGGATCGAGTCCCGCATCAGGCTCCCTGCTCGGCAGGGAGTCTGCTTCTCCCTCTGACCCTCTTCCCTCTCGTGCTGCTCTCTATCTCTCTCATTCTCTCTCTCTCAAATAAATAAATAAATCTTTAAAACAAAAAGAAATGAAATGAGTCACAAACAATATGCTTTCAGAAAACAAAATTATTTCACAAAATTTGTGATTGTTGGCTGTTAAAAATTCTTCTAATTCAAATGACTACCCTAATCATCTTAACTTGAAAGAGACAGCTTGTTCATTCAGAACTGTCTATTGCCATGTTGTCTAGGTAGCAAATACCAGCTAAAAAATGAGGATGCCACTCAGTTGATCCTTGTTTTTCCAGGATTTTTGTAAAATATCTAAGAAAAGTATGTAGGAATGAGGGATCTTAAAATCTAACAGCTGACACATAGCTTCTAATCTTGGTTTTGCATGTGTCAAACCTAAGAATGTTATAGGAATATTCACCTATCTCACGTAGATGATAGGAGCCTTGACAGATAATAAGTATATCCTGGCTAATTGCTAGAAGAATGATTAACCTTACAAGGCCCATTTTAATTTTTGAGGATTGTGATGGTAATGTATCTTGTTTTACAATCTCTCTCTCTCCTCCCCCCTCTTTTTTTGGTATTCAAAATGTGTTAATTGGGGTGGTTTCCCACTCATCTTGATTCAGGGTGCTTTTAGTGCTGCTTCCATCTGAAGGAACATCCTTCTGTAAGCCTTGCTTTTCCTCCTGTAGCCTGGCTGAGGACAGTGGAGAAGCCAACATAGAAATTACTATTTGTGCATGGCGAAAGATGGTGGTGATTTTATAGCATCCTGGGCATGGCCACGAAGTAGGAACTGGGCTCTGCACCAGGTGTTTCTTCTTCTCTTCTGGAAAGGGAGGGAGGAGATCCTTCTCAAGGGGCACGTTCTCAATGGGAGGTCCTCACTGCTGGAAAGGCTGTTACACAATATCTTTGTCACAGAATACTAACAGATCCAAAGCTCAGACAGTAAGGGAAAAAATTCTTAGACTGAGACATGAAATTGTATTAATTCAAAGACAGGTCTGAAACTGAAAGATCAATTTACAGGGTAAAAAGAATAGAGGAACATATGTACCAAAATTTGCAGCCAAGGAAGACCCAAGACATAGAATTGAGCTGGTAACTGACAGAGATTCTTACAGGAAAGTCAGAACTGCATGTGCCTGGCAACAAGTATTGGGGATTAGTGACTAGGAAACGGGAATCCAAAGGTAGGAAATCCAGTTGCTTTGGTTACAAAAGATACACATAGAAAACCTATAAAACTCTTTGAGGACAGATCATTCGTTCATTCAATAAATATATGTTAAGCACCTATATATGCTAGAGACTATTTTAGACACTGGGAAATAAGCAGTGAACAGAACAAAGTTCACTGAACTTGTGTAGCTAGTTGGGGTGGAGGGGCAGACAATAAACTAATAAGTAAAATACATAGTTTGTCAATAGAAATAAGTTTACAGGGAAAATTTAAGTGGGAAATTTCTGGGCATGGGAAGTAGGGTTGCAATTTTATTTTTTTTTAATGATTTATTTATGTATTTATTTGACAGAGAGAGAGAGAGAGCACAAACAGGGGGAGCAGCAGAGGGAGAGGAAGAAGAAGGCTCTCTGCAAGCAGGGAGCCTGATGCGGGGCCTGATCCCAGGACTCTGGGATCATGACCCAGGCCAAAGGCAGACGCTTAACAACTGAGCTACCCTGGCGCCCTGAGGGTTGCAATTTTAAACAGAGTGATAGAGAAGGCCTCACTGAGAAGACGGCATATAAGCAAAGACTTGGACTAGACAAGAGGGAAGGAGACAGTCATGCAGGTATCTATGGAAGAGTGTTCTAGGCAGTGAATGGAGCAAATGCAAAGAACTTGAGGCAGGATCCTGCCCAGCACATTTGAGGAAAAGTCAGGAAGCCGTGTTGGAGCAGTGAGGCAAGGGGAAGAGTAGTAGATGATGTCAGAGAAGTAAGAGAGAGACACCAATTATGTCGGGCCCTGAAGATCATTGCAAGGCGTCTGGCTTTACTTTGAGTGAGATGAGAAATTATCAGAGAATAGTGAGTAGAGAAAAAGCACAACATGATTTCCAGCTTAAAAGGATGCATCTGACTACTGTTTTGAAACTAGACCATAAGGGGGTAAATATGGAAGTAAGACCATTTAGGTTGTTATTCCAATAATCCAGGGAAGAAAGAACAGGAGCTCAGACAGGCTCTTGTGTAGAGCACTCAGGATATGCTAATGGACTTGAAATAAGAAGGGAGAGAAAGAGAGGAGTCAAAGATGACACCAAGATTTTTGTCCTGAAAAACTGGAAAATGGAGATGCTCTTTATTGATATAGAGAAGAATGTGGGAGGAGTCTTAACCTTCCTTGTGTCCTCATGGCCCTAGCACAATGCCAGACACTTGGGAATGTTCAGTGAATACCAATAATCTAATCTGAATCTAGTTTCTGTGTATTTGAGATCAGAGTTGTTCTAGATACAGGACTGACTTGTTGGAGTTACTCAACTAGGGCTTGGTTCTAGGCTCTGGGACAAGGTTAAAATCATTGACATTGCTAAAGCTAACTTGTACTAGCTAGCAAGAACCAACTGCTAAATTTTTGAGACACTGCAAGCCAGGTGTTAAATACAGTTGTTTTTTAAACTTGTTATATACACTTACAGTTGGTAATTAAAAACAAAGGTAAAAGTACCTAAAATTCATCACTTCCTAATTATTTTACTACATCTTACTATTATCTGTGCCCTTGAGGTTATTTGTGTTTGTTCTATCTGTATGATAGAAATACTGTATAATGGTGTGCTACGGGGCATCTCTTCCCAACTCTGTGTTCAGTGATGTTATGTCAGTAGCTTTTTTTTTTAATTATTTATTTAGGGCGCCTGGGTGGCTCAGTTAGTTAAGCGTCTGCACAGCTCAGGTCATGATCCCAGGATCCTGGGATCGAGCCCCGAATCGGGCTCCCTGCTCCGTGGGAAGCCTGCTTCTCCCTCTCCCACTTCCCCTGCTTGTGTTCCTGCTCTCACTAACTCTGTCTCTGTCAAATAAATAAAATCCTTAAAAAAAAAAAAAAAAGATTATTTATTTATTTACCTGACAGAGAAAGAGAGAGAGCATGAGCAGGTGGAGTAGCAGGTAGAGGGAGAGGGAGAAGCAGGTTCTCTGCTGAGCAGGGAGCCCAATGCGGAGCTCAATCCCAGGACCCTGGGATCATGACCTGAGCCAAAGGCAGATGCTTAACTGACTGAGCCACCCAGGTGCCCCTGTCAGTAGCTTTATTTTTTTTTTAAGATTTTATTTATTTATTTGAGAGAGAGAGAATGAGAGGTAGAGAGCACGAGAGGGAAGAGGGTCAGAGGGAGAAGCAGACTCCCTGCTGAGCAGGGAGCCCGATGTGGGACTCAATCCCGGGACTCCAGGATCATGACCTGAGCCAAAGGCCGTCGCCCAACCAACTGAGCCACCCAGGCGCCCTGTCAGTAGCTTTAAATTGGCCATGGTGTGAGTATCTACAATACAGAAATTGGCAAATGCTACAAATGAGGGATCTTCCCTCTCCCTTTCCTGCCCCAGAGCTGGTTAAATCTGTAAGTGGAAATTTAGTCATGCCAGCTTTGAAGGCAATGATAGGGGATGGGCAAACTGTTATATATTTTGTAAATACACACAGGTACAGGCACTGCACACAGAGTGTTATAGTACGGTTATGCAAGAGGTTTTCCCTGTTCTGATGAGGGAGGGTTGGAGACTGAGGAAATTGTAGTAGGAGGAAGACACACAAGGAAATTCCACATAGGGAAAGAAAGGCCTTAATGATTGACCAAACTAGGAATTGCTAAAAAGATTAGCATCTACGGTCAATCAATGGCCTAATAGAATAAACCTGGAGCAAATTACAAACTGTTAACAGAGGAGATTAACAGCTTTGGATGGCTTATTTGTTTATCTGATATTATAAAGGATGAGGAGAAAATGGGGACTAGTCAATGCCATGAGTAGCAACTGCATATTTGCAAAACTTTCCTGTATTAAGAATCTTATATTTTGTTAGGCCTTGTAGAAAAGAAACATCAAGGATACTAAAGACACTATCTAATTATTCCTGTGAGACAGCTAGAAAAACAGCACAGTATAGTTTTGTCATTTTTATTTTGCAAAGAAGGAAGTTGGAATCCAAGAAATATAATATAAATGGGTTATTGAGGATAACAGAGTGAGTGAGACAATTTAGGGGGGAAAAGTGTATTCGTGTGTGTGTGTGTGTGTGTGTATAAAACAGACAACAATGAAAAAGCCCACAGCATTTAGTGATTCATTTTTCAAGGGAAGCAGGAATAAAAATATGTATATTAATTATAAATGTGGCAATTAAAACAATAAAAACATAGAAATGACAAAGGAGACTAAGAAAAATACATCTTTTTTTTAAGATTTTATTTATTTATTTGAGAGAGAGAGAGAATGAGAGATAGAAAGCATGAGAGGGAAGAGGGTCAGAGGGAGAAGCAGACTCCCCGCCGAGCAGGGAGCCCAACGTGGGACTCGATCCCAGGACTCCAGGATCATGACCTGAGCCGAAGGCAGTCGCTTAACCAACTGAGCCACCCAGGCGCCCTGAAAAATACATCCTTGATTCCCAATTTTCTTCAAGTCTTTCTACTTCACTGATTCTAAATGGTTCCCAAACTGTTCTTTTTTCCTATTCCTTAAATATATTCCCTCTTCATCTCCCATTCTCCCCCATTGGCTTTTTGTTCAAAGCTCAATCTTTTTTATTTATAATGTTTTCACAAAGTTGTCTTGTATAACACAGTAAGACTTCATATTTAGCAGAATCACTTGGTTTGAGCATTAGTCTTATTTCCCCAGACAAATTTACAGATGTGAGGATGTAGAATTACTAGGTAAAAGAATAGGAACATTTTGAAAGCTTATAGGTTTATCAAGACTGTAGTGATGTGTGAAAGTACCTGTTCCTTGTACCCTGACTTCTTTGATATGATTGTTTAAAATATTTACTAAGTTCCTAAGTGAAAATGGGTATTTTATTATTTTAGTTTTCATTTCTTTGATTACTAGTGAAACAATATTTTTTTCATTTTGCTCACTAATATTATGTCTTTTACTACCCATTTCTTTGAGGCTCAGTGTGCTTTTATCAATGTGTATCAATTTCTTTATATAAGAAAGATAACAGCCCCTTAAACTTGATAGTTTTTGCAGATATTTTCCGATTCTATTGTTGTCTATTCACTTTGGTTACCTTAAAAAAAAGGTCATATTTTCCTTTGAGTTTTAAAAATTGCTGCCAAGTGGGCGCCTGGGTGGCTCAGTCATTAAGCATCTGCCTTCGGCTCAGGTCATGATCCCAGGGTCCTGGGATTGAGCCCCACATCAGGCTCCCTGCTCAGCGGGAAGCCTGCTTCTCCCTCTCCCACTCCCCCTACTTGTGTTCCCTCTCTCGCTGTGTCTCTCTCTGTCAAATAAATAAAATCTTAAAAAAAAAAGAAAAAAAATGCTGCCAAGTATATAAAATAATCACCTTCCAGAGGCTTATTACATATTCTGTTCTATTTTCTTCTGACTTTTCCATTGTTTAATATTTTATACCTACTCTTTAATTCATCTGGAATTTATTTTGATATATAGTATGAGAAGATGATCTAATTTTTTCTTTTTTAAAAATTTTTTAAAGATTTTATTTATTTATTTGAGAGAGAGAGAGAGAGAAAGAGAGCACAAGCTGGGGGAGGGGCAGAGGAAGAGAGAGAGGGAGAAGCAGACTCCCTGCTGAACAAGGAGCCTGACATGGGGCTCAACCCCAGGACCCTGAAGTTCATGACCTGAGCCGAAGTCAGATGCTTAACCGATGGAGCCATCCAGGAGCCCCTAAACTAATTTTTTCTAAATTGATAACCATTTTGGGGGCACCTGGCTGAGTCAGTTGGCGAAGCATGCCACTCTTGATCTCAGGGTTGTAACTTTGAGCCCCATGCTGGGTGTAGAGATTATTTAAAAATAAAATCTTAAATAAATAAATAGACAACTATTTCGGAATGGTTCTTCCTTTCTTGACTGATTTGTGAAATCCCCTGTATTACACTTTATTTTTTTCTTTAAGATTTATTTTGAGAGAGAGAGAGTATGAGCAGGAGGGGCTGAGGGAGAGAGAGGGAGACGTCACACTGAGTGCAGAGCCCAAAGCAGGACTTGATCTCACAACCCTGAGATCACAACCTGAGCCGAAACCCTGAGCCAAAACCCAGGGGGATGCTTAACCAACTGCACCACCCAGGCACACTGACCCTGTATTACACTTTAAATTCCAATGTATAATGGACTATTTCTGCACTAGGCTATTTTTTCTTTACTTGTACTTCCCTATTTTATTATTTATTTATTAGAGATTTTATTTATTTACTTGACAGAGAGAGACACAGCGAGAGAGGGAATACAAGCAGGGGGAGTGGGAGAGGGAGTAACAGGCTTCCCGCTGAGCAGGGAGCCCGATGTGGGGCTCGATCCCAGGACCCTGGGAGCGTGACCTGAGCCGAAGGCAGATGCTTAACGACTGAGCCACCCAGGGGCCCCTGGACTTCCCTATTTTAATATAGTAGCTTTGGTATTTATTATATTCAATTGGTTTTGTCCTTTTTCATAATTAAAAAAGTGTGCCTTCTATTACTTGCATTCTCATTCTCCCAGATCAAGTTCTGAATCCTTGTACCTGTTACAAAGACTTTGGTAGTAACAACAGTCGTTTTGTCTTTGATAGAACAACAGTTACTTTCCTAATATTACTGATTATATTAACACTTATTAATTAGGTTAACCAGAAAGAAAGAAGTTTATAAAGTTAACTAATACTACTTAATTCTATAGGATTGTCTGAAGTACTTCTAGGTCTCAGAATTTGGATGGAAAAATATTTTTTAAGACATAAGAGTGACAGGGGCTCCTGGGTGGCTCATTTGGTTAAGCATTCAACTCTTGATCTCAGCTCAGGTCTCAATCTCAAGGTCATGACTTCAAGCCCTGTGTTGGCTCCATGCTGGGTGTGGAGCCTACTTAAAAAAAAAAAAAGAAGAAGACTTAAGAGTGACAAAAACAACTATGCAAAGTTCTCCCTGGGAGGCTATTTTATGACTTGGAAGAAGAAATATTTCCCTTTGAAGCAAATAAATACAAAGAATATCAAACTCAAAGTGATTGATAATATAAATTTACATGCCTTTGAATATATTATATATCTTACAATAAATCTTTCACTATGCTTCTGAAATTTTAAGCCTAAGCATTGTGAACAATTTAACAAAAGAGTTACTTGTACTCATTGTTCTAATTCACCTTATTTTCCACATACATTAAGTTGCCTAAGTATCACTTAGAGCCTCCTAAAAGTTAAGATTTTCTTTCTCAAATTTATTTATTCTTCAAAAAATAATATAATTCTAAAAAATTAATATAATTCTAAGAAACTATCTAAAAACTGAAAGAAATTGGGATGCTTGGGTGGCTCAGTTGGTTAAGTGTCGACTCTTGATCTCGGCTCAGGTCTTGATCTCACCATCATGAATTCAAGCCCCATGCTGGGCTCCATGCTGGGCATGGAGCCTATCTAAAAAAAAAAAAAAAATGAGAGAAGTCAAGAACCTCTATAGTCTAATTATGGTAAATATTTTTTGGTACTTAAAAAAGTGTAATTTGCATTCCTGTGTTCATTTCAGCATTATTCACGGTAGCCAAGATATGGAAACAACCTAAATGTTCATCGATGGATGAATGGATAAAGATGGTGTATATATAGACAGTGAAATATTATTCAGCCTTTAAAAAAGAAGAATGTCTTGTTATTTGCGACAACATGGATGAATCTGAAGGACATCACGCTAAGTGAGATAAGCCAGATGCAGAAAGACCAATACTGCATAATCTCACTTATATGTGGAATCTAAAATAGTTATACTCAGGGCGCCTGGGTGGCTCAGTCAGTTAAGCGACTGCCTTTGGCTCAGGTCATGGTCCTGGAGTCCCGGGATCGAGTCCCACATCGGGCTCCCTGCTCGGCAGGGAGTCTGCTTCTCCCTCTGACCCTCTTCCCTCTCGTGCTCTCTATCTCTCATTCTCTCTCTCTCAAATAAATAAATAAAATCTTTAAATAAAATAAAATAAAATAAAATAGTTATACTCAGAAACAGAAAGTAGAATGGTGGTTCTTTGGGGCTGCAGAAAGAGAGAAATAGGGAGATACTGGTCAAGGGATACAAAGTTTCATTTATACAAGATGAATTAGTTCTGAAGCTCTAATGTACAACAATGTAACTATATAGATCTTAAGTGTTGTCACCACATATATGCACAAAACAATTAAGTGAGGTGATAGATTATGTTAATTATGTTGATTGTGGTGATTATTTCACAATGTATACAAAATCAGATCAAGCTGAACACCTTAAATATATACAATTTTTTTGAGAGAGAGTAGGGGAGGGGGAAGAGAGAGGCAGACAGAGAGGGAGAGAGAGAACTTTTTTTTTTAAAGATTTTATTTATTTATTTGACAGAGAGAGAGCACAAGTAGGCAGAGTGGCAGGCAGAGGGAGAGGGAGAAGCAGAGTCCCCAATGAGCAGGGAGCCCGATGCAGGGCTCCATCCCAGGACTCTGGGATCATGACCTGAGCTGAAGGCAAACGCTTAACCAACTGAGCCACCCAGGCGCCCCGGAGAGAGAGAACCTTAAGGAGGCTCCACGCCCAGCGCAGAGTCCGATGCAGGGCTCGATCTCACGACCCTAAGATCATGACCTGAGCCAAAATCAAGAGTTGGACACTTAGGGGCGTCTGGGTGGCTCAGTTGTTAAGCGTCTGCCTTGGGCTCAGGTCATGATCTCAGTGTCCTGGAATGGAGCCCCATGCCGGGCTCCCTGCTCAGCGAGGAGCCTGCTTCTCCCTCTCCCACTCCCCCTGCTTGTGTTCCCTCTCTCGCTGTGTCTCTCTCTGTCAAATAAATAAATAAAATCTTAAAAAAAAAAGTTGGACACTTAACAACTGAGTCACTCAGGTGCCCCCATACAATTTTAAAATTGTCAGTTATACCTCAATAAAGCTGGGGCAGGGGGAGTAAAAATTAAATGCCATTTACTACTAAGCTTTCATGCTTTTAGATGGTTCTCTACAGGGCTCCACTACACCATCTTTTCTTTAATATATGAGTATAACTCAGATGAAAGGTAGCAGAAATATTCAATTTGAAGAATTTTCATAGGAGTCTATGATAATTCTTGAGAATCTTATCTGCAGTTGTTCAATACTGCAATGTTTAAGTTTCTTTATTATGTGACAAAGGTGTTAGCCCTCCAAAAATAACCTGGAAACTGGACTTGCCCAAGAGCAACAGAGCCATTCTTTGTAAATGGGAAGCAGAAGGCATGAGTGGGAACCCACAAAAAAAAAAAAAGCTTCATCTGCCCTACATTTCTTTTTCAAAATGACTCTATCAAAGATACTTTATCATAATCTTGGTTTCTGTTGTAATTGGCTCCCATTTCAACAGAAGCTGGCCATGTTGGAAAGAATGTCATGTATCCAAGGGTTCTCTTTTGTCATTTCTATGTTCCCTTTTGTCATTTATAAAGTCTTTGAGATTTACTTTTCTCATCTTGCTTTTCTAAATTCTTGCTTATAAAACATCTATCTTCTACCTCTCTTTGTCATGTTTCTTTCTTTACACTGATATTTATACATTTCCTAGGTCTCTGTAATTACTTGATTTCCAGTTGCTGAGCCTTTGCTGTTATCTTTTTTTTTTTTTAATAAAGATTTTATTTATTTATTCATTAGGGACAGAGGGGGAGAGGGGGAGAGGGAGAGAGAGAGAGAGAAGCAGAGGGAGAAGCAGGCTCCCAAGGAGCAGGGAGCCCGATGCGGGACTCGATCCCAGGACCCTGGGATCATGACCTGAGCCAAAGGCAGACGCTTAACCATCTGAGCCACCCAGGCGCCCCCCGCCTTTGCTGTTATCTTAATAAAGCATAAATGGTTTCTGCTGTGGAACTGGGTCTGCTCAGGCCATTGAAGAACCACACCCTTATAATTAGAGATTTGGTAGTCACCAGAGTGTGGTACAGTCAGCACTAAAATATTATGCCATAGGCATTTATGTAAACACTATTTTTGAATGAATCTGGAAACCAGCCAAGAGAGTCACTAAACACCAGGGACATGCTGCTTATTCTTCATCTCTTTGAAATTAATAAGCTAAAAATTTGGTAAGAAAGATCTCATGGTTCCAAAAGTATTACTTTTGGGACGCCTGGGTGGCTCAGTTGGTTAAGCATCTGCCTTAGGCTCAGGTCATGATCTCAGGGTCCTGGGATTGAGCCCTATGTTGGGCTGCCTGCTCAGCGAGGAGCCTGCTTCTCCCTCTGCCTGCTGCTCCCCCTGCTCGTGCTCTCTCTCTCTGACAAATGAATAAAATCTTAAAAACAAAACAAAACAAAAGTATTACTTTTTATGCTTTCCACAGTTCAGAGAAAGTCTGCTTTTCCACGTTAACTAATCTTCCCCACGTGAACTAATAACCTGCAACTGTTTGAATTATGCTGGGAAAACTTAGAATAAGGGGATTCTGGAGGGAAAGTGGTAAGAAATCAGTAAATGTCAGCTTTAGTGCTTTTTCAGAAAACAGCCAAAAGCTTTTGAGAGCTATCTGCAACAACAGGGTGGTTAAGTAAACTATAATTAATTCGCACAATGGAATTTTATATGGTCATTAAAAACAATGAGTAAATCTGTCTTTATTGACATGGAGAGATATTTATAACATATAAATTGATAAAAGGAGCTTATAAAAACATGATCTCACTTTTGTTTAACATAAGAAAAAATACAGGCGCCTGGGTGGCTCAGTCGTTGAGCGTCTGCCTTCGGCTCGGGTCATGATCCCGGGGTCCTGGGATCGAGCCCCACATTGGGCTCCCTGCTCGGCGGGAAGCCTGCTTCTCTCTCTCCCACTCCCCCCGCTTGTGTTCCCTCTCTCGCTGTCTCTCTCTCTGTCAAATAAATAAAATCTTAAAAAAAAATAAGACAAAATAGTACTTGTATATATGCATGAAAAGATATGTATCAAAAATACAGTTTGTGGGTATTGAAGTAAATATAATTTTAATTTTCTTTGAGTTTTTTGTATTTTCTGAAATTTTTTACAAGGAATATTTTTTATTACTTTCATAATCAGAAAAAACAAGAAGGATATTTCTATTTAAAAAATATATATATTAATTGTTTGCTGATGAGAAAACAGGTTCTCTCTCACCTTCTCCATCTTTTAATTCTGCTTGCCTCTAATTTGTATACATACAGGTTCTAGTCCCAAAGTGAGAAAGATGACTGTTGCTGGCTCCAGACTCCAAAATGGTATCCACAATTAAGTCCAGCAGATAGAGACAATCTCCCATATGAGCTCCAGCAAAAAATTCGTAGGGCAGACTGACTGTCTTGACATGAATTAGGAACCAAACTGTGGAGGGGAGTGAGTGGGAGTAAATAGATGCAATTTTCTGATGGGATAGGTCTTGGCCACATTACACCCCCTATGGCTGGGGAGGAGAGAGAGTCTACATTAAGTTGGGTTTTACCCAACTGAAGAAGAGAGGAGGAAATGATGTTGAGGAGACTAAAATAACAACTGTCCATTCCAATACTCATTCTAGACACTCATACTAACGATAATGAAGTTCTTAAAAAGTTACCACAGGAATGCCCGGTTGGCTCAGTCTATAGAGTGTGAGACTCTTGATCTCAGGGTGGTGAGTTCAAGTCCCATATTGGGCATAGAGATTATATACATACATACGTATATAAATAAGAGTTACCACAGAGTTTTTCAGTGTTTGAGAATTGGAAACCACCCTTCAGTACTTAAACCACAGTACTTATTCATTCAATAAACATTCATTTACTATGAATTTAGTAGTCTATATCCTACTGGGATGAGCAATAAATAAACAAACAAAACAAAATAGGCCTGCCCTCATGGATCTTACATTTTCAGACAATAGTAACAATTCTAAAAAATTAGTCTGAAATTGGCCTCTGGCTGGAAATTTTACTGTAGTAGTTGAGATAAAAGAAAATGCAATTTGACTTTCATGTAAATTTTTTTTTTTTTACTTGTCTATGGTAAGATCCTTACTCTTGAAAGAAATTAAGCTGAGTCATGAGATTTACAAGCAAATGAGAAGACAGACCATTGGCTTTTGATATTGATGGAAAATTACATTATCTAGACACACCCCAAGGTGTTCTGTAGCATCCTTGAGCTTTAATTTCTGTGTTACCTTACCTGCCTTTACAGTGACACTGGCCAAACCAATTTCAGGGTATATATTTAATTTCAAGCAAAAAGTCTTGTTACAGTTGACTGGTAGCAATGAGCAAACTTCTTTTTGCAGGTCAATGGGTACATGGATCAAAGCAAGATATTCTTGTTCTGTTTTGTACTTGTGAGTGTTTATCTGCTATAGACTGCAAGTCTGTGTCCCCATCTCCCCCAAATTCTTATGTTGAAACCTAATCCCCAATGTGACAGTATTTGAAGATGGGGCCTTTGGAAGGTGGTTAAGTCATGAGGGTGGAGATCCCATGAATGGGATTAGTGACCTTTATATAAAAGAGACCCCAGAGAGTGCCCTTGCTCTTTCTGCCACGTAAGGACAGAGGAAAAAGACTGGGAGCAACTGACGAACCAGGAAGTGGTCTTCACCAGACACTAAATCTGCCAATACGCTGATCTTAGACTTCCCAGCCTCCAGAACTGTGAGAAATAAATTTCTGTTGTTTAAGCCACCCAGTCTATAATATTTTGCTATAGCCGACTGAACAGACTAAGACATTATTCTTGGTATAGCAAACACCTAACACTGAAAAAAGCTTTGGAAGGAGAACAAAAGCAAGTTTTGGCAAATGTATCTTTATGCTTCTCTCTTTTTCTTAAACCTTGAAGAGCATAACAATTATAACTCCCTAACACAGTGATTCTCAACTCTGACTACACAGTAGAATTGCCTTTTAAAAAAATACTGGGGTGGGGTGGTGGGGGGTGGGAATGGAGGGTGGGGGTGGAGCACTGATTGATAATCCTATAAAAAGTAACTTAGGTGATTTTAAAATGCAGATAGGGTTAAGAACTACCTAAACAATAAGACATATCCACTGGGGCGGTGGTGGATATTTTTAATCCAGAACACTTGGGTTTGTTCTTTTTATTGCCAGTCTGTCATCAATGAATCACTTTAATGCTTACCATTTATCCACCTTCAAACACTTTTTTTTTAAAGATTTTATTTGTTTATTTGACAGAGACACAGCGAGAGACGGAACACAAGCAGGGGGAGTGGGAGAGGGAGAAGCAGGCTTCCCGCGGAGCTGGGAGCCCGATGCGGGGCTCGATCCCAGGACCCTGGGATCATGACCTGAGCCGAAGGTAGATGCTTAACAACTGAGCCACCCAGGCGCCCCCATTTAACCACCTTTAAAAGAAGGATAAATGATCCTACATCCCTTCATCCACCCATCTTTCTTTCATTCTTTTTCTCTCTCCTTTTCTCTTTCTCATTCATGTATTCAATCACTCATTCATTAAACAAATATTTATTAAGCATAAGTACTGTGCTAGGCAGGATACAGGATTATAATTCACACTTTCATTCCAGTATTATGATATTAATAAGGTAGCACATGTAAATTAATCGTCTTGAGATTCTCAAGTTCAATTTAAAAAAATAGTTGCAAAAAACACACACCAATCTTTCCCCTGCTTGATTTACTTTGTAAAAAAATGTGCTGAAGCTTGAGTTGCTGTGTTAGACAAACATCAACATTCCTGAACTTCTGTGCTTTCAGTAAGTCATAGAGTAAGCTCTCCATCTGCCACAGTGTAATTTTCAATCTTTCATATATTGAATGAAAGAATGTAAATGCCTATAATTCATTAGGTTCTACATAAGAAAAGATTCAGATACTACCACCTTTAATTAGAAATTATTCTTATTTAAGACTGTTCAGATGTCTTTGGAATATTTTGTGAGGTTCTATTCTTTTTTTTTTAAAGATTTTATTTATTTATTTGAGAGAGTGAGAATGAGAGAGAGAGAGAGAGAGAGAGAGCACATGAGAGGGGGAAGGGTCAGAGGGAGAAGCAGACTCCCTGCTGAGCAGGGACCCCCCCCCCCCATGTGGGACTTGATTCTGGGACTCCAGGATCATGACCTGAGCCGAAGGCCGTCACTTAACCGACTGAGCCACCCAGGCACCCAAGGTTCTATTACTTGTGATATACCAAACCCCATGCAGGGTCCAGCAACGTATCTTGATCTTTGACTCCTATCAAATTCCCAAATCAGGTTACTTTGTAGATGAAGGCAGAACCCTACATATTCAAAGATAAGCAGATACTTTTTCCTCTGGACTGTTCATGCCATTTTCCCCATTTTTAAGCTCCAGGTTGCAGTATAACAGCTGGTCAAAAAAAAACCACGTCAGTGGCCAGCTCTGAGACTAGGACTGCTAGATCCCTCCTGGGAAGTTGGACATTATCATACTACTGAAATAGTTACTGACACATATTTAAAGCTGAGAGCAAGTGCAGCCTCACCTCACCCACAGAAGCACCATAATCATTTCTGATGCAGTAGTACACCCACCTAACTCCAAAAGATAAAAGAAAAATGTTTTGAATTAAAATCAACATCAGTAGGAAAACAACAGCAAGGAATAAAGGGAGAACAATCCTCCTGCCAAGAACAAATTCAAAGCTAATAGTTTCCAAAAAAAGCAAGCCTTACCCATAGCATGAAGTTCCCTGTAATCAGGAATTTGATATTGGTACTACCACATAATTGTAATTATTATGAAGCATGAGTTTGCTCACAGGAAGAAAAATACAATCAAAAAAGAAAAAGGAGAATCAACATGAAGGGAATAAAGTAATTCCATATCTAGGGGCAGACAGATTTACATTTCTGAGATATGTAACCATTCAGTACTCTCCATGAATAAACCATTGTGGCCTATGAAATAATAACATTATTACTAATGATAGTAAGAATAGGTAATAATTACTGAACATTTATTTCTGTTATGCCAGGCAGTATTAGTACTTTACATGCTTATCTTATTTAATCCTTACAACAACCTTATTTACTATTATTCCCATTTTCCAGATGAGAGCAATGAAGCTGAGAATCTATGTAAGTTGATTAAGGTAACATGGTTTATAAATACTTAAGCTGTGATTTGAAACCTAAGCCTGTCTGACTCCAAAACCACATTCTTAACTATCACACAACCCACTATCCTAATTTCCCACTAGAGATTTTAGAGCTACAGCCATTAGGGACTTCTTAAGCCTTCTGTATCTTTGCAACTACTCTGGGCCTTTTGCAATGTATCTGTCACCAGTAATAGACAAATCTCTAATGGTGATATAGTACACCGACAAGGAGTTGCAAATAGAAAGCAATTTGTAGCTGCTGAGTGTGCACTGCACAAAGTTGCACCCTCCAGTTGGGTGGCAAATGTGAAACGGAAAGCAAAACCCATCAATATATATTGTGGTAACTAATGACAAGGAAGAATATTACTAATTCCTCCTCTTTAAAATTAAAAAAAAAATTAAGAGTTAAAATGGTTATGGGTTAAAAAAACTACTTGTTCTCCCTTTGTATTGAAAAGTAGTAAATACACACACACACACAATGTCCAGATTGTCTTGGATATTGTTAGCTTTATGGGGATATTAGGTATGTTGAGCTGATGTAGCAGCTTCAAACTCTGTTGGGGGAAATTATCCTAGAGAAGTAATTGATTTTCAGGGGCGCCTGGGTGGCTCAGTTGGTTAATCGACTGCCTTCGGCTCAGGTCATGATCCTGGAGTCCCGGGATCGAGTCCCACATCGGGCTCCCTGCTGAGCGGGGAGTCTGCTTCTCCCTCTGAACCTCTTGCCTCTCATGCTCTCTATCTCTCATTCTCTCTCTCTCTCAAATAAATAAATAAAATCTTTAAAAAAAAAAGAAGTAATTGATTTTCAGAGAAATTTTTTAAATGAGGATTTTTCTGACAATACCAACTCTTTTATTATATTGCACCAAATGGAGCTGACTTCATTAGGAGTTGATTGTGAGTTACTAAGGACAGGTTCTGACCCACGATATACATTTCCGTATGTTTTGAACAGCCTACATACATCTGATGTAGGTCTCTGACTTCTGAATTTTAAAACTTGTTTTAAAATTCACTACCCATAACCTTCAGTTTAATAATGATACTTAACTTCTATGCATATATTGGAAGGTTTAAAAAAAAAAAAATCACTGAATCAGGGGCGCCTGGGTGGCTCAGTCGTTAGCGTCTGCCTTCGGCTCAGGTCATGATCCCAGGGTCCTCGGATTGAGCCCCACATTGGGCTCACTGCTGGGTGGGAGGCCTGCTTCTCCCTCTCCCACTCCCCCTGCTAGTGTTCCCTCTCTCGCTGTGTCTCTCTCTGTCAAATAAATAAATAAAATATTTAAAAAAAAGAAATCACTGAATCAGGAAAGGAGCAGGGAAAATTCTGGTGATAAGCTTCAGGAGATATAAATAGGCAGATGTGTAACTTGCTTTGGGAACCCCTTGAAGTGTATGTACTTGAACATTTCCAAAAAATATAGGAAGGGTTTTTTTATTGTGAAAAAATCTTTATTTTAAGAAAAAAATTTATTTAACAAAAAAACTTAACAAGTTTCACTTAGCAAAATACACCCAAAAGGAGCCTTTTCCGTCTGAGCTGCCGACATGCCATCCAGACTGAGGAAGACCCGGAAAATTCGGGGCCACGTGAGCCACGGCCACGGCCGCATCGGCAAGCACCGGAAGCACCCAGGAGGCTGGGGTAATGCTGGTGGCATGCATCACCACAGGATCAACTTCGACAAATATCACCGAGGATACTTTGGAAAAGTTAGTATGAGACATTACCACTTAAAAAGGAACCAGAGCTTCTGCCCAACTGTCAACCTTGATAAACTGTGGACTTTGGTCAGTGAGCAGACACGGGTAAATGCTGCCAAAAACAAGACTGGAGCTGCTCCTATCATTGATGTGGTGCGATCGGGCTACTACAAAGTTTTGGGAAAGGGAAAACTCCCAAAACAGCCTGTCATCGTGAAGGCCAAATTCTTCAGTAGAAGAGCAGAGGATAAGATTAAGGGTGTCGGGGGCACCTGCGTTCTAGTAGCCTGAAGCCACATTTGAGGGCGTTCATTAAATGCTAACAAGTGAAAAAAAAAAATACACCCAAAAGGAAATCACAGTACAAAGAAAGTTTTAAGTCAAGGCCTCACCAATTCCTACAGTATTAGTAATGTCTCAATTTTCAAAAAACTAACTTATTTTAAAAAGCTTAAACTTAACCTAAAAGATTTTAAATGAAAATAAACTAGAATGAAGAAACAGAAATGTTCCTCTTTGAATCAGGGATCTAGCACCTTGAGTTTTCCAGAAAAGCACGTCTCCCCAATGTGTTCACGGTGATGTGGTGTAAAAGATCCATTTAATGTACTTAAAACTACTTTAACTCAAATAACATCACTCTGAAGTACACTACCAAAATGTTAATTGATAAAAGCTGAAAATAGTTTCAGTTTACTCAATACCACACACTAGAAGAAAGTTTTCATGAGAAAACACTGAAGAGGTCATTTTTTAATCCAGATTTCACAAACTCATGGTACAAAATGGGGTCCCACAGCTTCCTCTAGAGTATAATTGGCTAATATTTATTGGCTACCTACCCTGTGTTGGCCATTGTGTCAGAAAAACCAGGGTCAGATCCCCAAAGTTGATATTGCTGGTGGGTCCCCCAGGAACACCGTTGAATCTAGGTGTGGTGATACACAGATACAACAGTTTAACAGTGGATTCTAGCAGCTGCAAGTGATCTAGTGTTAGTGCATCTCACACTTGACGGTGCATAAGAACCACCTGGAGAGCTTGTTAAAGGTAGTCTAAAGATAACTAGTCTCGGGGCGCCTGGGTGGCTCAGTTGTTAGGCGTCTGCCTTTGGCTCAGGTCATGATCCCAGGGTCCTAGGATCGAGCCCCACATCAGGCTCCCTGCTCAGCAGGAAGCCTGCTTCTCCCTCTCCC
Source organism: Zalophus californianus (assembly GCF_009762305.2). NCBI lineage: Eukaryota > Metazoa > Chordata > Mammalia > Carnivora > Otariidae > Zalophus > Zalophus californianus. The sequence goes on along the minus strand of NC_045609.1, from coordinate 33,500,020 downwards.
ACTCCCCCTGCTTGTGTTCCCTCTCTCACTGTGTCTCTCTCTGTCAAATAAATAAATAAAATCTTTAAAAAAATAAAGATAACTAGTCTTGGGCGCCTGGGTGGCTCAGATGGTTAAGTGTCTGCCTTCGGCTCAGGTCATGATCCCGGGGTCCTGGGATCGAGTCCCGCATCGGGCTCCTTGTTAAGCAGGGAGTCTGCTTCTCCCTCTCCCTCTGCCTTTCCCCCTGCTTCTTCTCTCTCTGTCTCTCCCGCAAATGAATAAATAAAAATCTTAAAAAAAAAAAAAGATAACTAGTCTTAACCCCAGAGATTCTGGTTCTGTAGGTCTGGGGTCTTCTGTGGAAATTTGCATTTCTGATGAGCACTTAGGGGAGAGGGAAGCTGCCCATCGAAGGACCATGTCTTGAGTAGTACTAACATTATCTGTGAATAGAAAAGTTCACAAATTCTGAACTTTACTCCCATTCCTGTCTGAGTGCAAATCTGAATGCTGTACAAGGTAAGCTCCAGAGAAAGTAGAAACTGGCAAAAGCTGTCTGTATATGCTTTGGCTGGTTAGAACCATGATTCTTAGAACAGTAAAAAGCTATACGTCTTCAATAGGGTCCTCCATGAAACAATCAAGAAAGGCCCTTTTGCTATCTGATGATGCTGGAATGGTATATACAGAAACTAATGAGAATGTTTGTTGAGTTGATGGGTTTAGTCATAAATTAGAGAAATAATTCAGCTTGAAGCAAATATCCTGATTCTAAGCCCTTCACAGTTATAATTTCATGATCCTGGGCCAGTGGTTGCTAAACTAGAGCATCAACATCACCTTGGAATTTGTTAGAACTAAAATCCTTGGGCCACACCCCAGATTTATTGAATTAGAAACTCTGGGTGGGGCCTAGCACCCTGTGGTTTATCAAGCTCTCCAGGTGATTCTAATGCACACTAAAGACTGAGAATTACTGTCTGACTAGTGAGTCTCAAATTCACTGTGAATTAGAATCGGAATTACCTGGGAGAACTTGTTTAAGACATTCCTGTTCCTTCCTCAATGGGGGCCTAAATTTTATATACTTTTGGGGATTCCAGTATAGACAACATTTAGAGAAACAGTGCTCTAACCGAGAGGCTTTTAACCTTTGTTGACCAGGACCACTATTTACATGAGGACTCAATATAAACATATTTGTAACTAAAACAAGAGTTTCATAAAACAATACCCTTACACATGTAATACACTCTAATATTCTCTGTTCTATTTCATTTTTAAAATACTGGAGATGGAAGGACTCCCAACCACCTCCATTTTGACCTCAGCCTGTACTTTCTAATTGAGTTCTTCTTTTCAGTTTATCTCTTAACTCAGTTATGGAAACTACTCCCTCTAGCAATAACAGCTGCCCTGAGCCAGCAAGACCCCGAGTGACTGACCCCAAGACGATGATCAACGGGACCTTCACTGCCCACCTGCAAGTACCCACTGACCTTTGTCCCACATTTTCCTCATATAAACCTAGAGGTCTTTTCAGCCCTTAAGAGGCAGCCTTTGAGATGTCCTCCACTGTCTTCCTGGTGGTGGCCTCACTGAAATAAATTCCTTTCTTGTTTCACCCCTACTTATTTCTGTCCTCTGCCTTTGGGTTTTGTCAGTGGCAAGTGGCCAAACCTGGTCTGTTTGGGACTGACTTTTTTTTTTAAGGATTTTATTTATTCATTTGAGAGAGAGAGAGAGCACAAGCAGGGGGAGAGGCAGAGGGAGAGGGAGAAGCAGGCTCCCCACTGGCTGGGAGCCCGACATGGGGCTGGATCCCAGGACTTGGAGATCATGACCTGAGCTGAAGGCAAACGCTTAACCATTTGAGCCACCCAGGTGCCCCTGTTTGGGACTTCTGAAGTTAGGAGCTCTTGCACCCTTGGGCCCCAGTTAGAGTGGCAGAACTACTAAATTGATTTCATGAGCCATTAAAGGGCTGTACCGACAGCTTGAAAAACACACCTCGGATCAGCGCTTCTCAAATGTTACAATACATTTGCTTCACCTGGAGACCTTGCTATAATGTAAATTCAAATTCAGTAAGACTAGGATAGGGCTTGAGATTCTGCATTTCTAACAGGCTTTGAAGTGCTGCAAATGCCGCTGATCTGTATATTACTCTTCCAGTGGCAAGGCCTGGACCATAAAAAGTTCAAGTGTTGCAGGACTTCTTTCTCCGTCAGTGCCCGCGGTTCTTGGTCACACCGCTTCGAAGAATGAAGAGGTAGATCAGACAGAGTGGTGGGCAGCAAAGAAGGTTTATTGAGCAATGGTACAAAGTTCCCAAAGAGGGAGGGAACCTGAGAGGGTTGCCCCCAGAGTTTCTAAGTCTAGGGGTTTTTATGAGCTTTTTGGCAGACCGTTTTAATCTGACTAACACTCCCTGTGCCTGTCAGCCTGTCATCCAATCCGGTTTTTGTCACCTATCATATGGAAAGAGTAGAGGGCTTGTAAGGTGTAAAATCCTTTTAAGGGTGGTTTCCTCTTAGGGCAGGGGGCCCCCTTGTCCCTGCCGGCCTGCCTTCCCAATTATCCTTCATCACAAGAAGGTAACAGCAAACTTGATGCCTCTCCCAGTCATGAACCTGTCTTTATGATAGCAAGCTTTATAAGAAATTGCAAGTAGACTGTGGTATTTGTCCTGCCCAGATGTAATGGACAGTGAGTTGTCCTTAATATCATTGTCAGTACTTATGGGGTTCAAATTCTCAACCTATGAGGGTGTAAGTAAGCACCGATTCACAACAGATCATGTCAGATTTGTCCATTCGTGGGGCGCCTGGGTGACTCAGTTAAGCATCTGCCTTCGGCTCAGGTCATGATTGCAGGGCTCTGGGATCAAGCCCCGCGTCAAGCTCCCTGCTCAGTAGGGAGTCTGCTCCTCCCCACCCCCACTTCCACCCTGCTCATGCTCTCTCTCAAATTAAAAAAAAGAAAGAAATCTTAGTATCAGAATTGGAAAAATAAAAGACTAAGATCATTTAGTTTTAGAACAATGATTTGTATGTCCTGTGTCACATTATTAATATATCCCTTCATATAGGTGAGGAAGTTTAAAGGAGCAGGTGATACTAGAGAGGTCAGGGTATTGCCAAGGCAATGCTGGCTGACTGACCCCTATAGGTGGGCACCATCTGGGTGAATTCACAAACCAATATCTGGCCCTCAGTCTTGAAGACCGAGAGGCCTGAGATGTCAGGCACAAAGTTGTGCCAAGACTCTGAGAAGGTTGGCTGACATTAACCTAGTTCATAGAGACTAATAATATAAAATACAAGTGCTGGATGGTTTATTTTACAATAAAAAGTGTAACTGCCAAGAGGACTAACCCTTGTGTCTTTTTTTTTTTTTTTTAGCTCACACAAAGCCAATTTATTAACAGAAAACAGTAATTTGAGGAATCCTGTTCACAGACGGCGACCACGGCGGCCCCCCTTCCTGCGGGTGCTATCGGAGGGGATGGGGGTGACATCCTCAATCCGCCCGATCTTCATTCCTGAGCGGGCAAGGGCTCTGAGGGCTGATTGGGCCCCAGGTCCAGGGGTCTTGGTTCTATTTCCTCCTGTGGCTCGTAGTTTGATGTGGAGGGCAGTGATACCCAGCTCCTTGCACCCCTGGGCTACATCCTGGGCAGCCAACATGGCAGCATAGGGAGAGGACCGATCTCCGTCAGCCTTCACCTTCATTCCACCAGTCACGCGACAGATGGTTTCCTTGCCAGAAAGATCGGTGACATGGACAAAAGTGTCATTGAAGGATGCAAAGATGTGGCAGACACCAAACACATTCTCTCCTTCAGCTACCTGAGGTCCAAGGCTGATGACCTGTTCTTCCTTCTTTTCCTTCCCCTTGAGAGGTGCCATTTCTGCGTGTCTTCTCCAGACTCCGCTACTGGAAAAAGAGGTGTCTTTTTTTTTTTAAATGTTATTTATTTATTCATGAGAGACAGAGAGAGAGAGAGAGAGAGGCAGAGGGAGAAGCAGGCTCCCAAGGAGCAGGGAGCCCGATGTGGGACTCGATCCCAGGACCCTGGGATCATGACCTGAGCTGAAGGCAGATGCTTAACCATCTGAGCCACCCAGGCGCCCTAACCCTTGTGTCTTTAGGCTTGTGTGCTTTCTCTTCCTTTCGGGACTTTATATGGGAAGCAAATAGAATTACAAGGTTGCTGGGAGAACACAGAATCAGAAAAAGATGTTCATTAAATATTTCAAATGTTTATACATCGTTTCCAGAATATCACACCTGCTACAGAGCACCTGTAGCATTTGGTCAGGCTTTAGAGGGGCCCTTCCATTGTCTGTCTCTGGAAGTTTCTGTGTTCTAGACTCCTGTAGCTGACTGATCCCCATTTTGATGGAATCCTCAACCACATTAGCACATTAAGTCAAGACATCAAGTATTCTGTATCTTTTAGATAAATGTCTCTGCTTTAACCCATAATTACACATTATTTGTGTTCTCCCAGAGAGCAATTTAATTTCCATTTTTTTGATGGACATCTCATTTGCTCCCTTTTATTAACTACCATAGGGTTAACTATTAGAGTCAAAGAAATAGCATTCTCTGCCTATTTCAAGCTAAATATTTTCCATTCTTTTTTTAATCTTTTATTTTTCTTTTTATCAAGTGAAGATAATACACTGCCTAGATTTAAAAGCCAATTATGCTAAAATGATTTTAACAATAAATGGTGGAACACTCTCCCTCCCCTCCCAACACTTTCTCTGCAGCTTGGTACAAAGAGGCAGCCATTTTCAACTTTTACAATCTATTTCTACTGACACTTTCCTCCATCCATGTTTGTAAATTATATCTTCAGGCTGTTATTTCTTGAATTTTCTATTCCAGACATTATTGACTGACCTCTTTTTTTTTTTTAAGATTTATTTATTTATTTGTCAGAGAGAGAGAGAGAGCATAAGCAGGGGGAGTAGCAGGCAGAGGGAGAGGGAGAAGCAGGCTCCCCCCTGAGCAAGGAATCCGATTGGGACTTGATCCCAGGACCCTGGGATCATGACCTGAGCCAAAGGCAGACGCTTAATCGACTGAGCCATCCAGGCATCCTGACTGACCTCTTTCTATGGAAGATGAAGTTGTGGAAATCTTTTACACCCACACTTTTACCTCTCTTTTTTCTCAACTCTAAACTTAATGATATCCTGATGTTTTCTTAAGTCAATAATTACTGTTTCCATTATTAGGATTATATAAATATTATCACTGCTGAGCCATGAGGTTTACTATGAGAATGTTTCCTTTCCTGTATAATTTCCTGGCTTGCCTGAAGTTAATGATTGTCTCCCACTCCTGAAGTTCATTCTTTAAAAACCAAACAGACTTATAAGGGTTTTATTATTTTGGGCACCTGGGTGGCTCAGTTGGTTAAGCGACTGCCTTCGGCTCAGGTCATGATCCTGGAGTCCCGGGATCGAGTCCCGTATCGGGCTCCCTGCTCAGCAGGGAGTCTGCTTCTCCCTCTGACCCTCTTCCCTCTCGTGCTATCTCTCGTTCTCTCTCTCTCTCAAATAAATAAATAAAATCTTTAAAAAAATGTTTAAGAAAAAGGGTTTTATTATTTTTTTATTTTTTATTTTTTTAAAGATTTTGTTTATTTATTTGACAGAGAGAGAGACAGAGAGAGAGGAAACACAAGCAGGGGAGTGGGAGAGGGAGAAGCAGGCTTCCCGCTGAGCAGGGAGCCTGATGCAGGCCTTGATCCCAGAACCCTGGGATCATGACCTGAGCCGAAGGCAGACGCTTAACAACTGAGCCACGCAGGCGCCCCACTTATAAGGGTTTTAGATTTATAGGAAAATTATAAGGATAGAAGAGAGGGTTATTCTATAGCCCACACCAGGTTTCCCCTACCAGTAACATTTTTATATTAGTGGGGTATATTTGTTACAGTTAATGAACCAATGAGCTAGAGTTCATACTTAATTCAGATTTCTTTAGTTATTACCCAGTCTCCTATTCCTGTTCTATGATCCCACATTCTATTTTTTTTGAAGATTTATTTATTTATTTGAGAGAGCGAGAATGAGAGAGAGAGAGTACATGAGAGGGGGGAGGGTCAGAGGGAGAAGCAGGCTCCTTGCTGAGCAGGGAGCCTGATGTGGGACTCGACCCCGGGACTCCGGGATCATGACCTGAGCCGAAGGCAGTCGCTTAACCAACTGAGCCACCCAGACGCCCCCCACATTCTATTTTTATTAAAGATTTTATTTTTAGGTAATCTCTACACCCAACTTGAGGCTTGAACTCACAACTCCAGGATCAAGAGTCATATACTCCACCAACTAAGCCAGCCAGGCGCCCCGCCCACGTTCTATTCTGCAGTTATGTCTCCTTACATCTAAGTCTGACTGTTTTTCAAACATCCATGTTTCTGATGACCTTGACAGTTTTGAGGTGTGCTGGTTGAGTATTTTTGTAGAATGTCACTCAATCAGGATTTGTCTGATAGCCTTCTCATGGTTAGACTGGGGTTTTATGTTTTTGAGAGGAAGATCGTAGGAAGAAAGTGCCATTTTCATTTTTCAGTATGTCTCTGTCTGCTTCAGTTTGTTTTTCTTTCCTGGAGGCATTTCTTCTAGAACCTTCTGCTCCAGTTTGGATTTGGTGTTGCCTGCTAATTGTCATCCAGAGATGTACCTTCATTCACTTTTTTCCTTGAGATTCTTTTTTTTTTTTTAAAGATTTTATTTATTTATTTGAGAGAGAAAGAATGAGAGATAGAGAGCACGAGAGGGAAGAGGGTCAGAGGGAGGAGCAGACTCCCTGCCGAGCAGGGAGCCCAATGCGGGACTCGATCCCGGGACTCCAGGATCATGACCTGAGCCGAAGGCAGTCGCTTAACCAACTGAGCCACCCAGGCGCCCTTTCCTTGAGATTCTTTTCAAGGTTCTTCTGTACTGGATTTCTCTTCCCTGGATCTCTTTTCTTCTTCCTCCTCCCTTCCCCCTCTGACTGGGTGCAAACATGCCAGGAGTTGAGGGGCAGTCTCAGGATTTCGGAAACTCAATCTCCTTTTCAAGTTTTATGTCTCATCCCTGCTGTCTACTTTGCCTAATGTCTCTGACCTCAAGGCCTTTCTAGTTCAGTTCAACAGCAGGTTGCTAGAGAAGGGATGCTCACTGACCCTGCCAGAGGACAGAAGGGACCTGTGGGCCCAACATTCTTTGTATATTAGACTATCAACTTACCTGTTTTCAGCTCACTCCTCAGCTTCTAACACACCCGGTACCTTCAGTTACTGATGTTTTTCAGTTTCTGCAACAATCAGCTTGCTGCTTGTTGGTTTCTCCTTTGACGAGACAGATTTCAATTTCTCTTTCTCTGTTTTACCAAATTAGTGACTAGTCTTCCATCTATTTTGCATCATTTTAGTCTTTTCCCTTTCCATCTTTATCCACATGTAATAAATCATTTGAACCTTTTGATTCCACCTCCTAATTATCCAGGAAGTTTACTCCCTATCTGTCCATTCTCATTGCCATGGTTTTAATGTAGGCCCTCATCATTTTCCTCCTATACTGTTACAATAAAAGTCTGTGTGTTCTCCATGGTTTTCATCTTTTTCCACAACCACTGCTCTCCCCATTTTCTTTCTAAAACATAATCTTACTTTTTTCACTTCTCTGTTTAAAATTCTTTGAAGAGTTTCCTGTTACTTGCTAAAATAAACTCCAAACTCTTCAAATACTATCCTCCTTCAAAATCTGGACCCTGCATACCTTTTCCAGTCCCATTCCTTGCCACCATCCCCAACATGGTATTCTACCTTGCAGAGCAAACTATGTTCTGACACACCTTCAGAACTTCTCATAACTTCTTTCCTTTTCCTAAACATCACTCCATTTCCCCCGTTCTGGAAAAGTGTTTGCTTATCCACCCAAGCTCAGATCAAACATCACCTCAGAGAAGCCTCTCCCAATCCCCAAAATGAATTAGCTCATTCTCTTCTCTATGCCCTCATAGCCCCTCTCACAAACCCCTGTTACAGCCCTTTTATATTGTGTGGCGATGGTTGAGGAGTCTATTTCTCACACAGCCTGTCCTTCCCATCTTTGTGCCTTTCTTTTTCTTACCCTCCCGCTACCTCTCAGGTTATAGCATGATACCTTTTTTTTTTTTAAAGATTTTATTTATTTATTTGAGAGAGAATGAGAGATAGAGAGCACGAGAGGGAAGAGGGTCAGAGGGAGAAGCAGACTCCCCGCTGAGCAGGGAGCCGGATGCGGGACTCGATCCCAGGACTCCAGGATCATGACCTGAGCCAAAGGCAGTCGCTTAACCAACTGAGCCACCCAGGCGCCCAATAGCATGATACCTTTAACACAGTAGGGCAACTAACATATATTGAGCACTTAGGCTCTTAATAAATACTTGTTGAATAAATGAAGGCAACACATGAGAGATTTCAGGATGCCTGAGAATCCCTACTGATGCAGTTTCTGAAGGTTGGTGAGGTCCGGAGCTGATCTTTTTGATGCAAAAAAGTGGTTTTATTAAAGCATAGGGACGGGACCCCTGGGCAGAAAGAGCTGCTGCCCTGGGGTTGTGAGGAATGGCTGATTATATACTATGGGATTGGGGGAGATAAAGAAAAAGGGAGGTGCCCAAAAGGACTTTCATATACTAAAGAAGACCCTCAGGATACTGGAGACCTTGCTATTATCAAGATAAGGTTGTTTTTCCCTCTAGCACAACATTAACATTAAGATAGTTGGAAGAAGGGCCGCCTGGGTGGCTCAGTCAGTTAAGCGGCTGCCTTCAGCTCAGGTCATGACCCTGGGATTGAGTCCGGCATCAGGCTCTCTGCTCACCGGGGAGGCTGCTTCTCCTTCTCCCTCTGCCTGTCTCTCTCTCTCTCATATAAATAAATAACATCTTAAAAAAAGAGAGAGAGAGAGTTGGAAGTTTCCTGGAGGAATGTCACACATGTCCCACCCAGGAGTGGGGTGGGGGGAGGTTGCTGGCTGTCAGCTTGTGCTTTGTCCTCAGCTGGCCTTCTGCTCCCTCATCACCTACCCTTGGGATTTTCTGAGGTCCTTATTTTAGGGGTTTACACAAAAATATGCCTGCAAGCACAGGTGTGCATTTCCTTAATTGTGACTAATGACAAGACAGGCAGATAAACTTCAGAACGGCAGGGCTATAACTTAGGCAGACTTGCCTGTAAGACAGTTTTTTTTTTTTTTTTTTTTTTAAGATTTTATTTGTCAGAGAGTGAGAGAGCAAGCAGGGGGACTGGCAGACAGAGCAGGCAGAGGGAGAAGCAGGCCTCCCACTGAGCAGGGAGCCCGATGCGGGACTTGATCCCAGCACCCTGGGATCCCAGACCCTGACTCTCAACCAGCTGAGGCACACAGGCGTCCCTGACTGTAAGACATTTTGAGGCTGGCTAGATTGTAATCTCCAGAAAGTGGGAATTTTTATCTTTTTGTTTACTGTTGTATCCTCAGTGCCTGGTACATAGTAAATACTTGTCTTAGGGCACCAACAGGAAATTGATGGCACACTGGAAATAGGATAACTCGAGGAGAGACCATTTATAAAGGTGTAGGTGGGGTGTAGGGGAATCACAAATGATAGCAAAATGGGGCGCCTGGGTGGTTCAGTTGGTTAAGCGTCTGCCCTCGGCTCAGGTCGTGATCCCAGGGTCCTGGGATCGAGCCCCACATCGGGCTCCCTGCTCCGCGGGAAGCCTGCTTCTCCCTCTCTCACTCCCCGTGCTTGTGTTCCCTCTCTTGCTTTCTCTCTGTCAAATGAATAAATAAAATCTTAAAAAAGAAAATGACAGCAAAATAGCCCAGGGCTTATAACGGTGAGAAGCTGTTACACCAGCCTAGGTCTAAAACGGAGAAGTTATACAGACTTGGCTACCCTGCCCTTGAAAAGAACAATGACTGGCAGTCACGGCCAACTGGTTGCTGGAAAGGCCCCCTCCATGAGGGTAACCTCAGTCCAAATCACAAGGTTCAAGAGTACGTGGAAGAACTCCAACTCAATGCCTGGCATTAACACAAAAGGACTCTAATCTAGTATGGGGATCAAGCAGCAAGAATCTCTAAGCCAAGGTTGGCAAATGCATGGCATACACACCACCACCTTTTCCTTCCGCATTTCCCAATCTTGCCCTGAAGGCCGACTTTCTTTGTGAATTACAGTTCTCTTTCTTACTTCACCCAGAAAAGGCCCCACAGTACTTTTTTGTTTTGTAAGGTGTAAAATGCTCCAGGTAGCGAGCGACTGCAGGTAAATTGCTGTTACCGGATAGGAAACCTATTTGCCAAACTGGCTCGGGTCAAATAAGAATAGAAGTAGGGTTAGTAGGGGTCTTTCCAGTTTGAAATAGGTCCCTGGCAATCAGCTGGGGATACAAAGGTTGGATCAGCTCCCGGGAGAAGAAACTGCCAAGTGCTAGACTAAGCAGATTTTGGGGGGCTCCAGACAGCCAGGCTAAAGTTCAAGTTAGGATTCTGGTCCTAAGGGAGGGAATGATGCAAATCACCAATCAAAGCAGAAATTCTACAAACTGGTCAAAACAATTGAGAGTTGAGGAAAAGGCATAGAGGACATGTTTTTCAGAGTAAGATTGATTTCAGACTCATTTGCTGGTGGAAATGATATTTCTAATCTGTTATTGGGGATGGTGTGGACGGACGCCAGAAGTTGGCATAACTGAACTCACAACAGCCATATTTTATTTTATTTTATTTTTTTAAAGATTTTATTCATTTGACACAGAGAGACACAGCGAGAGAGGGAACACAAGCAGGGGGAGTGGGAGGGGGAGAAGCAGGCTTCCCGTGGAGCAGGGAGCCGGATGTGGGACTCGATCCCAGGACCCTGGGATCATGACCTGAGCCGAAGGCAGACGCTTAACGACTGAGCCACCCAGGTGCCCCACAACAGCCATATTTTAGGTACCTGCAGCTAAGCAGGGAAAGATAGGGAAAGGAGTAGTAATCTGCTTTTTTTCTTCTCCTCTCCTTTTAAAAATGATTCTAAATTAAGCAAGTTTATGCTGTGAATGTTTAATTAAAACAAGTGTATGAGATCATAATAACTACAATTTACTGAGTATCTACAGTTTTATGCTTTAGATGTATTCTCATTAATCTACATAACAACTGTATAAGGTAGATATAATTATACTTACCTTATAGATGAGGAAATGGAAGTTTAGAGTAATAAAACAAATAAGTTGTAACTTTAAGGTTTCGATCCAAGCTTACTTGGCTTTAAAGCCTGAATTATTTCTGGTACTTTAGAGGCCTATGCTATCCTGTTGAGACCCATGATTTCAACCAACCTCATCTTGGATTACTCTGGGTCATTATAAATGATGAGGACAAGCAAACTTAATATGGTAAGGCCAAAGGAGGGTAGATATTAGCAAATTACAAAATATCAGCATGGTTAAGAATAACCAGAATAGGGGCGCCTGGGTGGCTCAGTCATTAAGCATCTGCCTTCGGCTCAGGTCATGATCCCAGGGACCTGGGATCGAGCCCCACGTCAGGCTCCCTGCTCCACGGGAAGCCTGCTTCTCCCTCTCCCACTCCCCCTGCTTGTGTTCCCTCTCTCGCTGTTTCTCTCTCTGTCAAATAAATAAATAAAATCTTAAAAAAAAAAAAAAGAATAACCAGAATATTTTATTCATCTTTAAATTTTTTTATGTTAAATATTGTACCTGCCCATACTCAAAGTACTTTCTAAGAGAAATCGTCTCACTCATGGTTTCTGAGGACAGGGCAATTTTTACTATGCTATTTTTCTCTTGCATACTTCCCAGATGTGTGCCCCAGAGACAGGCAACTGTCCTAAGAGCTGCCAGTCCTTCAGCTAGCCTGGGACCTCCCACACAGCCTGAAACAAAGTAAGACACTTGCCTGAGATTTTCTTACTTAGATATTGGAATTTGCAAATACGGAGAATGTTAGGGAAGGGTAGAATGGGAGGCTTGGTGGATCATGGCAAACCAAAGCAGAGGCTATGAAATAAAACACACAAAAAAAACAAGATAAACAAATACGTAACTCAGGGTTCTAACAAGAAACAAAAGACGTGCAAATGATAAGTTGAGGAGAGTTTATCTACAAAGGAACTAATTAGAAATGTGTGGGCAGGGTGTAAGGAGCTATAGGGATAGCAGAGGAACATAATCTGGGTAGCAAGGGAGCTATTACCAACCCTAGACCTGAAGGGGCATGGGAGAGAAGAGGTTGGCGGGGAAGGCTGTGCACTTTGAGAGGAGCAGTGATCTTTGGTTGAGGGACAGTGTGCCTAAAGTGACCTTGCAAAGAGGGAGGATAAATTCACTGACCTCATTCTGTATAGGTCAGGATTTCAGGAAAGAGGGCCCTGTGGTGAGGGATGAAAAGTGGATCTGGAGGAGCAAACTGAAGATATTTTAGAAAAATAAAACAATGAGTAGAGGGAGGAGAACAGAACAGACATGCAGAGAGAAAAAGTTCCTGTAAAAGAAAAAGAGACGCTACCCAGAAGGAAGACTGAAAGGGTAGCTAATTCCTAGAATTGCCTCAGCTCTTGATGACTTTCCAGTTTGAAATCCAGTTCCAATTTTAGTCTAGGCATAGCTTTACAATAGACTCTCTTCCTTTAAAATAGTCTATGAGCAATTCATGGTTTCTTGTAGCCCTTATAAAATGCTGGGTACAATGAAAGTAGTTTATTCCTCTTAGAAATCCTGCAAATAGGGGTGCCTGGATGGCTCAGTCAGTTAAGCATCCCCAACTCTTGATCTCAGCTCAGGCCCTTATCTCACAGTTGTAAGTTCAAGCCCTGCCTTGGGCTCCACGCAGGGCATGGAGCCTACTTTAAAAAAAGAAAAAAGAAATCTGCAAACAAAGACATTTGAGACACATAGGCCACTTACTGAGAAAGAATCATGGTACTCTCCTCAGCCTTTTTAAAGTGTCCAGATTTAAAAATAAAGGTGTCAGTGTTGTGAAAACCACTTACGGTCAAAATTGAGAAATTATAAAAGTGACCTAATTAAGTGAACTCTCTTGAATTATGGAAAACAAGCTGCTCTTTGAAAAAATCACAGACCATTCTATAAGAAATTAAAACAATAACAATTTTCTTCTTTAATCACCTCTCCCCCAGCTTTATTGATTTATCAATATACCAAACTACGCATTTAAAATAAAAAATTTGATATATGTAATATGTCAATTTTGATATATGTATTCATCACCACAGTCAAAATAACATTTCCATCCACTCCAAAATTTCTTGTACCTCTTTGTAATCTCTCCCTCTACTTACATACCCAGGAAACCATTCATTTACTTTCTGCCACTTTGCATTTTCTACAATTTTATATAATTAGATCAAGCCATATATTCTTTTGTCTGCCTTTTTTCTTTTTTTTTTAAGAAGAGATTTTCTTGGGGCACTTGAGTGGCTCAGTCGTTAAGCATCTGCCTTTGGCTCAGGTCATGATCCCAGGGTCCTGGGATCGAGCGCCGCATCGGGCTCCCTGCTCTGCGGGAAGCCTGCTTCTCCCTTTCCCACTCGCCCTGCTTGTGTTCCCTCTTTCGCTGTGTCTCTCTCTGTCAAATAAATAAATAAAAAATCTTTTAAAAAAAAAAGAGATTTTCTTTTTTTTTAAGATTTTAATTATTTATTTGAGAGAGAGGAAGAGAGAGAAAGTGCACGAGCAGGGGGAGGAGCAGAGGGAGAAGGAGAAACAGACTCCCCACTGAGCAGGGAGCCCGATGTGGGACTCGATCCCAGGACTCCAGCATCATGACCTGAGCCGAAGGCAGTCACTTAACCGACTGAGCCACCCAGACACTCCTTACCTGCCTTTTTTCAGTCTGCAGAATTTTTCTGAGATTCAACTATTTTGTTATGTGTATCAATAATAATTCTTTCTTTTTTATTGCTGAATAGTTTGTCCTTATATGAATATACCTCAATTTCTCCATTCATGTCTTTTTTTAAAAAAGATTTATTTGAGAGAGGACATGCATGCACATGGGTGGGGGGAGGGGCAGAGGGAGAGAGACAGAATCTCAAGTAGACTCTGTGCTGAGCCTGATGTGGGGCTCGATCTCATAACCCCAAGATCATGACCTACACCGAAAGCAAGAGTCAGATGCTTTAACCAATTGAGCCACCCAGGCGCCCATTCATGTCTTTTTTTAAAATTAAGGTATAATTGACATAAGACATTATCTTAGTTTCAGGTATATGACATAATGATTTGATATTTGTATATATTGCAAAATTACCACCACAATAAATCTAGTTAATATCTGTCACCACATATAGTTGCAGAATTTTTTTTTTTAAAGATTTTATTTATTTGACAGAGAGAGACACAGCGAGAGAGGGAACATAAGCAGGGGGAGTGGGAGAGGGAGAAGCAGGCTTCCCGCCGAGCAGGGAGCCCGATGCGGGGCTCGATCCCAGGACCCTGGGATCATGACCCGAGCTGAAGGCAGACACTTAACGACTGAGCCACCCAGGCACCCCAGTTGCAGAATTTTTTTCTTGAGAGGACTTTTAAGATTTACTCTCTTAGCAACTTTCAAACATGCAATATAGTGTTATTAACTATAGTTGCCACGCTGTACATTATATCCTCATGGCTTACTTATTTTATAACTAGTAGTTTGTATCTTTTGACTCCCTTCACCCAATTCACTTACCTTTCACCCCTTCCTCTGGCAACCTATAATCTATGAGATTATTATGATGATGATGTTTTTAAAGATTCTACATATAAGTGAGGCAGTGTGCCCAGTGGTCCTGTGGCTCTGTCTCTTGCTTCAACAGTGTTTGGACAGAACAAACCCAGGGACGCCCCTTCTACCAGCCTCCTACCACCTTCCAAACTTTTTTCCAGTGTTAACTTTCAGAACCATCTTCTTAGCCATCCTCTGCCTCCTGGACCAGCTAACACCCTATTTTGAGCTTAGCTCCTTATTACCAATCAACCATGAGCACCCAGATTTGTCAGAATTATTCTACCAAGGTGGAGGCCACCATCAGCTGCCTGGTCAACATGCATCTTCGGGCTTCCTACACCTACGTCTCTCTGGGCTTCCATTTTGAAGGTGATAATGTAGCTCTGGAGGACACCGGCCACTTCTTCCACAAGTCAGCGGAAGGGAAGCACGAGGGAGCTAAGCGTCTCTTGAAGATGCAAAACCAGTGCGGCAGCTGTGTCCTCTTCCAGGAAGTGCAAAAACGGTCCCAAGATGAGAGGGGCAAAGTCCTGGATACCATGGAAGCTGCCCTGGTTCTGGAAAAGAGCCTGAATCAGGCCCTTTTGGATCTGCATGCTCTGGGTTCTGCCCATGCAGACCCCCATCTCTGTGACTTCCTGGAGAACCACTTCTAGATGAGGAGGTGAAACTCATCCAAAAATGAGCCACCACCTGACTAACCTTTGCAGCCTGGGTGGTCCCAGGTGAGTAGCTCTTCAAAAGGCTCATTCTGAAGCATGACTAGGAGCCTCTGGGGCCTAGCAGCCTTTGAAGGGCCCCTCTGGCATCCCCCTGGTGCCAGGGCTTGTGCCTGAGGCTCTCCCTGCAGCCACTAGGCAACTTTTTTTTTTTTTTTTAAGATTTCATTTATTTATTTGACAGAGAGACACGGGGTGGGGGGGGGGGCACAAGCAGGGGGAGCCTGAGGTGGGGCTCTATTCCTGGACCCTGGAATCATGACCTGAGCCAAAGGCAGATGCTTAAAAAATGAGCCACTCAGGCACCCCACTAGGCAGCTTTTTAACCACCCCCTGGAGCCCTCTCCCAAGCCGTGGACCAAATGGAAATAATAAAGCTTTTTGCAGGGAAAAAAAAAGATTCGACATAGACCTGAGATCATAGGGTATTTGTCTTTCTATGTCTGATTTATTTCACTTAGTATAATGCCCTCAAGGTCTACCCATGCTGTCACAAAAGGGAAGATTTCATTCTTTTTTATGACTGAGTAAATATTCTACACCACGTCATTATCCATTCTTCCATCAAAGGACACTTAGCTTGTTTCCATTATCTTGGCTATTTGAAATAATGCTGTGACAAAAGTGAAGGCACATCTATCATTTTGAGTTAGTGTTTTTGTTTTCTTTAGATAAATACCCAGACTTAGAAATTGCTGGATAATTTGGTAGTTCTATTTTTAATTTTTTGAGTATCTCCATACTGTTTTCATTATTGGCTGCACCAATTTACATTCCCACCAACAGTGCATGAGGATTCCCTTTTCTCCACATCCTCACCAACACTAGTTATTTCTTGTCTTTTTGATAATAGTCATTCTAATAGGTGTGAGGTAATAGCTCATAGTGGTTTTGACCTTAATTTTCCTGATGTTGAGTGATATTGAGCACCTTTTCATGTACCTATTGGTCATGTCTATGTCTTCTTTGCAAAAATGTCTATTCAGATCCTCTGCACATTTAATAAGATGTTTTTTGCTATTGAGCTTTATGAGTTCTTTGTATATTTTAGATTGTAATTTCTTATTAAACAATTCGCAAATATTTCCTCCCATTCAGTAGATTGCCTTTTCATTTTGTTGATGGTTTCCTTTGCTGTACAGAAACTTTTTAGTGTGTCATCCCACTTGTTTATTTTTGCTTTTGTTGCCTTTGCTTTTGTGTCAAATCCAAAAAATCATTGCCAAGACCGATGTCAAGGAGCTTACCACCTGTTTTCTTGTAGGAGTTTTATGGTTTCAGGTCTTATATTCAAGTCTTTAATCCATTTTGCATTACTTTTTGTGTATAGTATGAGATAGTGGTCCAGTTTCATTCTTTTGCATGTGGCTGTCCAGTTTTTCCAACACCATTTATTGAAGAGACTGTCCTTTTCCCAATGTGTATCCTTGGCTCCTTTGTCATAAATTAGTTGACTTGGTTTTGGTTTATTTCTGGGTTCTCTTTTCTACTCCACTGATCTATGTGTCTCTTTTTATGCCAATACCATACTGTTTTGATTACTGTAGTTTTGTAGTATAGTTTGAAATCAGGATGCATAGTGCCTCCAGTTTTGTTCTTCTTTCTCAAGGTAGTTTTGGCTATTATACAACTGGTAATTTTAACGTAGGAAATAGGAATAATATTTTTATGGGAGACCAAGAGATGTTAAAAGCAATTGCTTCAGTAAATGGAAATTCAAAGCACTAGACCTGGAGTTAGTGATCTCGGTTGGTCATTCACTGGCTATGGGATTTGGGTCCAATAACTTTAAACTTGCTGAGCTTTGATTCCCTCATTTGTAAAAGATTAATAATACTTGCCTTGCACGGTTTTGTGAGGATTAAATGAGATAATTTATATATTTAACTCTGTTTATTTTTTTATTTTTATTTTTTTTTAAAGATTTTATTTATTTATTCATGAGAGAGAGAGAGAGAGAAGCAGAGGGAGAAGCAGGCTCCCAAGGAGCAGGGAGCCCAATGCGGGACTCTATCCCAGGACCCTGGGATCATGACCTGAGCCGAAGGCAGACGCTTAACCATCTGAGCCACCCAGGTGCCCTTTAACTCTGTTTATATATTAACTTTGATTACTGTGAAAGTACAGGAAAGAACATTAAAAGTTAGGTCCTCTTTGTGGACTGCTATATCGAGGGCCAAAAGACATGATCAAGGATCACAGCTCTGAGCAAAAAGATAAAATAAGTTGGTCAATGTTTCTTCCTCCTCATCCTCCACTTCCTCCTGTCCCTCTTCCCCTCCCCCCACCCCTTCTCCCTCTCCCCCCCACCCCTTCTCCCTCTCCCCCCCACCCCTTCTCCCTCTCCCCCCCACCCCTTCTCCCTCTCCCCCCCACCCCTTCTCCCTCTTCCCCCCACCCCTTCTCCCTCTTCCCCCCACCCCTTCTCCCTCTCCCTCCCCACCCCTTCTCCCTCCCCCTAGCTGTTTGTCACTGTTGCTGCAGGGTGTCTCTTTCTTCTTCTTCTTCTTTTTTTAAAGATTTTATTTATTTATTTATTTGAGAGAGAGAGAATGAGAGATAGCACGAGAGGGAAGAGGGTCAGAGGGAGAAGCAGACTCCCTGCTGAGCAGGGAGCCCGATGTGGACTCGATCCTGGGACTCCAGGATCATGACCTGAGCCGAAGGCAGTCGCTTAACCAACTGAGCCACCCAGGCGCCCCTGTCTCTTTCTTCTTGAGGGCAAGATCCATTTCCTTTCTTCTGCTATCATATTACTTAATGTATTATTCTTATATCAGATTCTCCACGAATATTTATTGAGGTAATAATACATACTTGTGCAGTGCTTTATAGATTACAAGGCATTTTCAGATACATTATCTCGTCCTGACCCTCAAAATTTCCCAGGGAATTAGAGATAACAGATAATATTATCCCCATTATCAGATGAGGTAACGAAGGATCAGAGAGGTGAAAACTAGCTGAGATAATAAAGTAGTTCTTTACAGCTCAGAGTGCCTTCACCTTGACATACTTCCTACCAACATTCTTGACGGGATTCAGGTGGTTTCTTCAGCCTCCAATTAATACTAATATATAAAATCTTTGCGGGGTAAGGACTGAACTTTATTTTTAGGGAACTAACAGCTGGTGGCATCTTGATGCTTATACTGCAATATATGTTTTTAAAGGCAACCACATGAGACCTGAAATTTCAGGATATAGTATTAGGACTTCCTTCCTCCTAAATACAAGTCTGAGCAAAATAAGAATTTAAAGTTACTGTAAGTACTCCATACCAGTTGAAAGCATTTTCTTTCTAGAACATTGTTTCTAATTTAACTTGTATGCTAAACATTGCCTGAGGATTAATCATATCCACTTTTTCTTATCTCATCATTTTTTAAAAGATTTTATTTATTTATTTGAGAGAGAGAGAGCAGAGGGAGAAGGGCAGAGGGGAAAGGAGAGGAGCAGAGTGGGGAGGGAAAGGGAAAGGGAGAGAATCTCAAGCAGACTCTCCACTGAGCGTGGAGCCCTATTTGGGGCTCGATCTCACGACCCAAACCGGAGATCATGACCTGAGCCGAAACCAAGAGTCAGATGCCCAACTGACTGAGCCACCCAGGCACCCCGACATTTTTTTTGACCTATTGCAAAGATATTTGCAACATAATATATCCATTTTGCATTTTTTACCTATTTAGAAAGTTCAAGGTTTTCATTTTTCTTTTGGGCTAATCTTGCTTCTCCTAACTCTCTCCTAAAAGAGTTTTTTTTTTTTTTTTTTTGTCCTTTAGATAAAAGAACATGAAATGGTTGGGGATGCTTCTTGTACAATCACTTTGTATTTCTTGGGGCACCTGGGAGGCTCAGTCGTTAGGCGTCTGCCTTCGGCTCAGGTCATGATCTCAGGGTCCTGGGATTGAGCCCCGCATCGTCCTCCCTGCTCCGCGGGAAGCCTGCTTCTCCCTCTCCCACTCCCCCTGCTTGTGTTCCCTCTCTCACTGTGTCTCTCTCTCTGTCAAATAAATAAATAAAATCTTTAAAAAAAGAAAAAGTCACTTTGTATTTCTATTGCTTGATCTTAAATTAGATGTTATCTCATAGGATCTAAATTTGTACTTTTTATGGTTAGCATATGACAAAGAGCTCGGCACATGCACCTCACACGGGATAAGCTGGACTGTGTACTCTTCATAATTAAAGTTGTTGATATTATTACTATAACTTATTTTGAAAATACAATGAAAACTATTTATTATAAAGAGGGACTCAATCTAGCTGGAGTACAATAATTCTAGCTCCTCTAATGAAAGTGAATTGTTAAAGAGATACAAAAAGATAATAAAAACTTAGGTAAATATTTTTCTATTTTTATTTTTTAATTAAAAATTATTTTAATTTTTTATTTATTTTTATATTTTTAATTTATTTTATATTTTTATTTTTAATAATTATATTTATTCATTTATTTTATAATTTATTTAAATTATATTTAATAATTTTAATTTAATTCTATTTTAATTTTTAATTAAATATTTTCCATTTTTCTATTCATTTTCTATTCATAAATATTCATTCTATTCATTTTCATATAAAGGAGATTTCATATTTCATAGTCTGAGTTTATAACAAGGCTTGTAATATATTTTCTCAAAATCTGGAAACTTATAAACCTAATTTTAAATTTTTTGATTAGTTTGATACTAAATGCTCTATTAACTAAGGAATGCTAACAGTTTTTAACTATAAGAATTATTGGCTGTGGCTATTTATTTATTTATGAGAGAGAGAGGGAGAGAGAGCACTAGTGTGCACATGCCTGTGAGCAAGGGGAGGGGCGGAGGAGAGGGGCAGAGGGGAAGGGAGAGGGACAAGCTGACTTGGCACTGAACAGAGAGCCCTACACCGGCCTCAGCTTGATCCCACAACCTGACCTGATCATGACCTGAACCGAAATAAAGTCAGATGCTTAACCAACTGAGCCACCCAGACATCCCGAGAATTATTGGGTGTATTTTATTTTATTTTTTTAAAGATTTTATTTATTTATTTATTTGACAGAGAGAGACACAGCGAGAGAGGGAACACAAGCAGGGGGAGTGGGAGAGGGAGAAGCAGGCTTCCGATGGAGCAGGGAGCCTGATGCAGGGCTCGATCCCAGGACCCTGGGATCATGACCTAAGCTGAAGGCACGCTTAATGACTGAGCCACCCAGGCGCCCCTACTGGCTGTATTTTAAATGTATTAGGTAGCACACCTGTCTTGTTCTATAGTTGGTAACAATCTTAGGATACTTTAGACTGATACTTTAGCAAGCCAAAATTGATAGATTAAGAAAGACAGACCTAAGTATATCCTTTAAGATTCTAAAGGTAATTACTGGGGCGCCTGGGTGGCTCAGTCGGTTAAGCATCTGCCTTCAGCCCAGGTCATGATCTCAGAGTTCTGGATTCAAGCCCTACTTTGGGCTCCTGGCTCCACAGGGAGTCTGCTTCTCCGTCTGCCTCTGCCCCTGGCCCCTACTCGTGGGTTCTCCCTCTCTCTCAAATAAATTTGAAAAGCTTAAAAATTAAAAAAAAAAAAGGTAATTACTAGAAGGAAACAACAAAAACTGAGGGGAAGAGTAGATAAAGTGAGAAGTAATTTAGGGGTGCTAAATTTTTTATCTTTCATAATTAGCAATCAATAGATGTTGTTCAAAGTTGAAAAGTCAAGAAATGTAAATATCTTTATTTTTATTTTATAACTTGCAGTCCTGTTTAAAAATGTTTAGTCATGTGCAAACATTACTTATATGATTAAAAAATTAAAACATGTCATAGTACTATTTTTAAAATACCACTTAGCTAGAACAAGTATTTTGAGCTCCAATTCTCTATCCCTAAACTGATTCAGGAGACAGGAAAGTGGTTTCCCAGGGATGTGGTTGTACTTTGCTGCTGGGGCTCAGAAGAAAGCCTTATATAGGCTGTGGATTATGTTCATTACTCCTCACTGAGCAACTAAAATAATTGGACTCTTTCTACCTATAGCATAAAGTGGAAAGCAGGGAGACAAAAGGAGGGGATTTGCCAGGCCTTGGTCAAGTAGTAATAGTTCCTTGATAGAGAAATATTTATCGCACTTATGGAGACATAGGACATTCAAGGATGGGAGTCCCTATCTGTGTATAGTTAGCATTGCTGATTAAATGCTTTAGCTTAGAAAGAAGTTAAGTTTTGAAGAGGCTGGAACCCTAGCACAGTATTTTACACATAGTGAGCACTTAGGAATTTTCTATTGAACTGAGAGAGGAATGTGTAATAATAGATATTGATGCGAATACTGAGCCCATCCCTATGAATTCAAAGCCATTTGAATTGAGAAGTCAGCCTGGAAAAACAAAGCAGGTTGATGAGGAGGAGCCACACCACTTGTTGGATTGGAAGGAGAACCGTCTAACATAGAAGGTGCCCAGAGGACCTGATGTTTGTTATTCCTTTTATTTTTATGAAACTTCCTTCTGATATAATCTGACTAGCATCCTGACTGTCTGATAAATAGATTTCCCAAGCATCTGGATGGAAGTTCAAGCCCAGCAAAGTATAACACACCTATAAAGTGTATCATAGTTTCATGACTACCTCTGACACATGAGTCATTACTGTAACTTCTTGTTGGTATGTGTACTTAGAAGTATTTACACTGTGTACATTATTGAAAACATGTCATCAAAATTTCAGTACAATTAATTACTGGTAAAGGAAGTTAAATCAGTCTCATTTTAGAGTAAACAACTGTACAGGATGAAGCTAAGTTTACCATGCTACAAAGTACGGTAGTTCAGTCCTTCATGCTTAAACAACTTTTATATTTATGAACAAAGAGGTTGTGCTGAGATGAGGATGCCCTAATGCTTCATTGTCTTCATTCAGGGTTCCCCGATAAGCATGCCTAAGATTCAAATGCAAGTAGTTTATTTGGAAGGGCAGGGGAATGGGGAAGTAAGATAGGAAAAGGAAGGCAGTCAATAAAGGGTGCATTATTAAGGTGGCTACTGAGGTAATATGGGAGGGGCACCAATAGACAACAAGACCAAATATACGACTAGCTTTCAGAACTGGGCTATGACTTTAATTTATTAAAAGACAAAACAAAACAGTGTATCATTTCTTGTGCATCCAGGTTTGTTAAGTGAGAATGACACTCATTTAGTTCACCTTGTTAATATTACTTAGTTTAGAAAGAAATTAAGTTTTGAAGAGGTTGGAACCCTAACACAGTATTTTGCACATGGTGAGCATTTGGTAATTTTCTACTGAATTGAGAGAGGAATGCATGATGACATATGATGATACAGCACTGGGCCCATCCCCATGAATCCAGAGTCATTTGAATTGAGAAGCTATCCTGGAAAAGATGGGGGTGGGGCGGGAAGCCCCACTCCTTAAGAATTATTCTAGACCCTTTATGATTCTGGATCACATCTCAGGGTCATCTTGCTAAGTATGTCAATCAGATTTATGGCAAAATATTCAAGTATGTGTTCTTTTTATTTTTATTTATTTATTTATTTTTTTAAACATGGTTTGCATCCTTTTATTTTTTAATTTTTTTTAAAGATTTTATTTATTTGACAGAGAGAGACATAGCAAGAGAGGGAACACAAGCAGGGGGAGTGGGAGAGGGAGAAGCAGGCTTCCCGCGGAGCAGGGAGCCCCCAATGCGGGGCTCGATCCCAGGACCCTGGGACCATGACCTGAGCCGAAGGCAGACGCTCAACGACTGAGCCACCCAGGCGCCCCACAAGTATG
Organism: Zalophus californianus; assembly: GCF_009762305.2. NCBI lineage: Eukaryota > Metazoa > Chordata > Mammalia > Carnivora > Otariidae > Zalophus > Zalophus californianus. Next base: position 33,476,755 of record NC_045609.1, on the reverse strand, counting down.
TGTTCTTTTTAAATTTTTATTTCAGGCATTTATTTTTTTACATTATGAAATATATCAGAAAATTGGACAATAGACACCTATATATTCACCATGCAGATTTTACTTTATTTGCTTCCTTTTTTTTTTTTTTTTAATAAAAAGATCTAGATAAGTTCAAGCACCGGCTTTGCATCACCCACCTGCTTGTATTCACTAACCTTTGTCTTATATTTTTCCTTACGTCTTCTTTCAGGCTTACCTCTTAACTCAGGCAAATGAAACTTGAAACCACCCATCAGGTGATGGCAACAGCCCTGACATGACCTCCAGTTGGCTCAGAACACCCGCGCTGTTTGAGCTAAACCCCTGACTCACGCCTGTGCAGATGGATGATGGAGTGACCAAATATACGACTGGAATGACCAGCAATTGCCTTTACCTCATTATGTTACTAAAATCTCCACCCAAGGGAGGAGCATCAACCTCATTTCCATAATATACAATGTAAGTATAGGCGTGTTTCCTTAAGGCGAACTCGCGACTTTATGCTTGCCTCTACATGCCAGGACAAGGCTTCCCTATCTAAATATTCATCCTAACCCCAAGCAAAAGTTACCCATTCATGCTCTCTCGAGGAGTCCTGACTTCTTATTTGCTGCAAATAAAAGTTTTCTTTGTGCAGCAACCCAAACTGGTGCAGTTTCTGACTCACCAAGGAGTGAATTCCCGTTGGTTCAGTTACAGTATGTTTTTTATACTTCTACCTTATATGTACCCATCAACAGCCTAGTATTTTTGTGTTTTTAAACTTATATAACTGACATAGTAATTTATATCACCTTTTGAAATTTAATTTTTTTTAAAGATTTTATTTATTTATTTGACAGAGACAGAGACAGCGAGAGCAGGAACACAAGCAGCGGGAGTGGGAGAGGGAGAAGCAGGCCCCCCGCTGAGGAGGGAGCCCGATGAGGGGCGTGATCCCAGGACCCTGGGATCATGACCCAAGCCGAAGGTAGACGCTTAACGACTGGGCCACCCAGGTGCCCTGAAATTTAATTTTTTTTTAAAGATTTTATTTATTTATTTGAGAGAGAGAATGAGATAGAGAGAGAGCATGAGAGGGGAGAGGGTCAGAGGGAGAAGCAGACTCCCCGCTGAGCAGGGAGCCCGATGCAGGACTCGATCCCGGGACTCCAGGATCATGACCTGAGCTGAAGGCAGTTGCTTAACCAACTGAGCCACCCAGGTGCCCCTGAAATTTAATTTTTTAACACATATTTTAGAGATTTATCTATGTTGTTACATTTGGTGCTGTATAGATTTCTACAGTATGAATAAATTACACAGGTTATATTCTTCTACTTGTGGATATTATTTCCAATTTTTGTTATTATGAAAAATGCTTCTGTGCATATGTGCTCAGTTTTCTCTAGGGTGTCTACATAGAAATGGCTTGTCTTTTCGTGCAGCTCATAATAATTTTTGTAGGATGAAAGTTTTACCTTTTAGGTCTTTTTCTTTTTTTAAATAAAGATTTATTTATTTTGAGAGAAAGCATGTGCACACACACGTGGGAGGGGCAGAGGGAGAAAGAGAGAGAGAGAATCTCAAGCAGACTCCATGTTGAGCACAGCACCTGATGCAGGGCTCAATCTCACGACCGAGATCATGACCTGAGCTGAAATCAAGAGTTGGATGCTCGACTGACAGAGCCACCAACATACCCCAACCTTTTAGGTCCTTAACGTAGTTGGAATTTATTTTTGTGCATGCTGTGAGGTAGGGATCTAATTTTATCTTTTTCCATATGAAAAAAAATATGAAAATTTCCCATTTTTTTCACATTAAACTGACACATTTCAGATCTGTATCTCTCTAACAGATAAAGACTAAAAACAAAAGAAAACAAAAATGAAACCCTATAACCACAATGCCATTATCAAATTAATAATTCATTATTATAAATATTAATATAAAATATTAATATTATTTTATCTCTCATCCATGTTCAAATTTTCCCAAATATCTTCTTACAGTTAGTTTCTTCAAATCAGGATTCAAACAAGGTCAACACATTGTATTTGGTTGACACATCTCTTAAATCTTTAGTTTATTATGGTTCCTCCTCTCCCAATTTTTTTATGCCATTCATTCATTCATTCATTCTAACTCATTTATTTTATTTTTATTTATTTATTTATTTTAAAGATTTTATTTATTTATTTGTCAGAGAGAGAGAGAGAGAGAGCACAAGCAGGGGGAGCGGCAGGCAGAGAGAGGCGGCTTCCCGCTGAGCAAGAAGCCTGATATGGGGCTCAATCCCAGGACCCTGAGATCATGACCCGAGATGAAGGCAGACAATTTGCCTACTGAGCCACCCAGACGCCCCTGATTTATTTATTTTAAAGAGAGAGAGAACATGAGCAGGGAGAGGGGAGGAGGGAGAGGGAGAGAGAGAGAATCTCAAGCAGACTCCCTGATGAGCAGGGAGCCCCACTCGGGGCTTGATCCCTCGACCCTGAGATCATGACCCAAGGTGAAACCAAGAGTTGAATGCTTAACTGACTGGAGCCACCCTGGCACCCTTATGCCATTTATTTATTTAAGAAACAGAGTCATTTGTAAAATCTGGATTTTTTTTTTTTTAAAGATTTTATTTATTTGAGAGAGAGAGAGAATGAGAGATACAGAGCACGAGAAGGAAGAGGGTCAAAGGGAGAAGCAGACTCCCCGCTGAGCGGGGAGCCCGATGCGGGACTCGATCCAGGGACTCCAGGATCATGACCTGAGCCGAAGGCAGTCGCTTAACCAACTGAGCCACCCAGGCGCCCTAAAATCTGGATTTGGTTGATTGCATCCTGTGGTATTGTTTAACATAGTTATCTACTCACCACATTTTTTTTTAAGATTTTATTTATTTATTTGACAGAGAGAGACATAGCGAGAGAGGGAACACAAGCAGGGGGAGTAGGAGAGGGAGAAGCAGGCTTCCCCGCGGAGCAGGGAGCCCGATGTGAGGCTCGATCCCAGCACCCTGGGATCACGACCTGAGCTGAAGGCAGACGCTTAACGACTGAGCCACCCAGGTGCCCACTCACCACATTTCTTATAAATGAGTAATTTGATGTAGATGCTTAATTAGATTCCAGGTTTGCAGGAATACTTTTTAGGTGGTTCTATGTAACTCCTGTTTCATTACGTCACAAGGAAATAATATCTGGTCATCTAAATTGTTTTAATAGATTTTACTTTTTTAAAATATTTTATTTTTATTAGAGAGAGAGAGAGAGCATGAGCAGGGGGAGGGGCAGAGGGAGAAGGATAAGCAGATTCCCCCTCTGAGCAGGGAGCCTGACATGGGGCTTGATCCCAGGATCCTGAGATCATGACCTGAGCTGACAGCGGATGCTTAACCGACTGAGCCACGCAGGCGCCCCGGATTTTACTTTTTGAAACTGTTAGATTTACAGAAAAACTGAGCAGATAGTATGTGCAGAGTTCCTGTATTTACCCCACCTCCATTCTCCCAGTTTCCCCAATCAGTAACATTTCTCATTAATCTAGTATATTCGTTGTAGTTAATGAACTAATATTGGTACCTTACTATTAACTGAAGTGCATACTTTATTCAGATTTCCTTAGGCTTTTTGTTTGTTTGTTTGTTTATCTAATGTTCTTTTTCTATTCCAGGACCCCAACCAAGATATCAAGACTATCTCACTTTTTAATGATGCTATTTTTGACCAGTGGGTTCAAGTGTTTTCAGGTAGATAGATCTGTTATAAAGTTCTCCGTTATTTTTCTCAGTGGTTTTAGCGTCTATTTATAATCATTGCCTACGTACATTATTTCATTAGGAATAGCAAGACTGTGATTCTTTAAAATTCTATGCTTTCAGGACGCCTGGGTGGCTCAGTCGGTTAAGTGTGTGCCTTTGACTCATGGCATGATCCCAGGGTCTTAGGATCGAGTCCTGTGCAGGGAGCCTGCTTCTCCCTCTGCCTGCCACTCCCCCTGCTTGTGCTTGCTCTCTCTCTGACAAATAAATAAAATCTTTTAAAAAATAAAATAAAAAACAAAACAAAAAAATAAATAAAATTCTATGATTTCTTCTGTAATTATTGCCTAGAATTTGCCTACCAAGAAGAACTTTGCTTTTTCAACCATTTGGTTACCTTTGAAATACTGTACAATTTGTCTTGCATAGATTTTAACGGTTCTAAATATTAATGATTCTAAAATAACCATGCGATATGTGTGAGAAATTCCAGTCACTTTTTAATTTTTTAAATTATTTGCACAAAAATACAAAGAAAATATTTTATATTGCTAAATAAAAGCTGTGGCTTTCATATTCCTGAAAGTCATATCTGCCATTTATGCAGACTGCACAAAAACATGTTGAAAGGCTAATTAAAATGCTTAAAAAGAAAACTATTATAGCATATTTGTTTTGAGCCAAAAAATTTCAGGCACTTAACTGGCATTAACAATTAGTTCTCATAGTTTTTTTGAAACTTTGTTATAATAAATACTATTCCTAATTAATGTGCATGTTGTAATAACAAATAACATGATAGTTTATAGCTGAGGAACTGAGACTCAGAGAGTTAAAGGAAGTAGCCTGAGGGAGTAAATAATTTAGATACACAGACCTATTAAAGAGAATTAGCAATGAAAATACAAAAGGATGTGACTCCTTCTACAAAGGTATGGCATGTTAGTTATTTTTCTTCTCCCAAATAAAACCTACTTGTGTAGAGCAAACTTAATTTTCTTTTTTTTTCTTTTGTTTTTTTTAGAAAGGGAGAGGAGGGGGAGGGGCCAAAGGAGAGGGAGAGAGAATCTCAAGCAGATTCCATGCCCAGCACAGAGCCCGATCTCACAACCCTGAGATCATGACCGGAGCCGAAACCAAGACTTGGGTGCTTAACCAACTGAGCCACCCAGGTGCCCTAAACTTAACTTTCTAATAGTAAAAAAATTACATAATATTAGCACTATAGAAAAAGAATAAATACCTAATAATCAGTCAAAACTTGTTTCCAATAAAACAGAGTGGCCTATTGGGTTCTAATCAACAGAATATTCTCCGTGATTCACTATTTTGTTCACAAATATCAATACCACAATTGTTTAGAAATTAAGAGGGCATGATCCAAAGTTTTAGATATGTAAGGGGTTGTTGGCTAGTTCTTGAAGGAACTTTTCACATTGTCCACTCATAAACATAATATCAGAATGTATGTTCCTAAAATTAGACATGTACTCCATTGAATATGCTAGACTTACCTGATTCATGTCAATGACCTAGGGAGCAAACAGCTGAAGGTGAGAGAAACGTGGAATGGATAGTGAAGTAGGGAAATGATGAATACCTGTTGTGGCCTGAGGCTAACTGCAGGGATGGGAGACAATAGCTCATCCCACCCATCTTCCTCTTCTAAGCTTCCCCTTAGGAAAAGAAGCCCACAGGAACCATGGCAAATCTGCTTCCTGAACATATATGGAGAGATGGATCAGGACAGAACAAGAAGTGGACTATGATAGTCATGGGAGTGCCCCACTCAGATCTCCCTTCTAGAGATACTGCAGGAAGCATGGCCGACTGACCGTGGACACACTTTGGGTTCTAATGCATTCATGCCAGGCCTGGCTTCCCCTAAGCTTCTTCCAGTCAACAACAAGCACAGCAGGGTAAAAGAACCAGTCTATTGTTGCACAAAGCAGGATTCCTATAGTTGCAACTTTAGCTCAGGGACTTCCCACTGGCCTGAGTAAGATTTTCTTAGAACTGCTCTACGGTCTGAGGCTCTTCTCACTCAATCCTTTCTTTCCCCTTTCCTGTCATAGGTGTTAGACCTGTATCACTCTCCCTGTCTACTCCTACTCCCTTGCCCTTTCTCTTTCATAAGCACTCCCTCCAGTAAATCCCTTGAATATCTAATCTTGGTGTCTGCTTCTCCATAGATTCAAATTGATACACCTACACAAGAATTTCGCCCATTAGATTAAACTCACAACTGTTTATAGCAAGTACAAATGATTTCTTAAAAAACTATATAGATCAATAGGGTGGCCTACAATTAGAATACATACTTTAATTTAAAAAATTAATATTAATGCACATTTATATGTAAATTATTGAATGGTTTTAGGGTCTTAATGAGCAATCAGAATTTCTCCTGTGTTTCTGGACTTAGAAGTTACATCTACCCACTATGTAAGTGCTGTTCTCTCATTTGGGGATGCTGTGATTATGTACATCAGAACTTTCCTTCTAGGGGGTGCCTGGGTGGCTCAGTCAATTAAACGTCTGCCTTCTGCTCAGGTCGTGATCCCAGGGTTCTGGGATCGAGCCCCACATTGGGCTTCCTGCTCAGTGGGGAGCCTGCTTCTCCCTCTCTCTGCAGCTCCCTCTGCTTGTTCTGTCAAATAAAAAAAATCTTTAAAAAAAAAAAAAAAGAAAGTGGCAGCCTACTTATTTTGCCTTTTGACCGAGAATTTTGTTATTAAATCCTGGAATATGTTGTTTCTTTCAGTTCTCTTTCTGTACTATTGTGCAAATTATGTCTCATAAATAACAATTTAGACACCAATCTGAGTGCTTTTTTTTTTTAAGATTTTATTTATTTATTTGACAGAGACACAGTGAGAGAGGGAACACAAGCAGGGGGAGTGGGAGAAACAGGCCTCCCGCTGAGCAGGGAGCCCAATGTGGGGCTTGATCCCAGGACCCTGGGATCATGACCTGAGCCAAAGGCAGACGCTTAACGACTGAGCCACCCAGGTGCCCCTGCTGAGTGCTTTTTAAAAAAAGTTACCACATCCGAAGAAATTCTGAGAGAAGAGAGAAGATAGATAGGAGGAAATTATCAAAGAAATAAATCAAGAAGTTTTCTTAGAACCAAAGGACCTAAGTCCTCTACTAAAGGACCTATTGAATGGCCAGAAAATTCAATTTTAAAATATAAATGTGGTGCTTGTGTCGGTTCAGTCAGTTGAGTGTCTGACTCTTGATTTTGGCTCAGGTCATTATGTCAGGATTGTGAGATTGAGCCCTGCATCAGGCTCTCTGCTCAGCTTGGAGTCTGCTTGAGATTCTCTCTCTCCCTCTCCCTCTCCCTCTGCCCCTCCCCCCGCTCATGCCCTCTCTCTCTCAAATAAATAAATAAAATCTTTTAAGAAAAGATTTTATTTTTAAGTAATCTCTACACCAAACATGGAGCTTGAACTCACAACCTTGATATTAAGAGTCCCATGCTCCACTGATTGAGCCAGCCAGGCACCCTGGAAAATTATTTCTAATCTAGAGTTTTATACCTAGTCACAGTATCAATTAAGCATACAGCTGGACTAAAGACAATTTCAGACATATAAAATCCCAGAAACTTTGCATTCTTAGAAGGCTGCCACCAAAAAGAAAGAATAAACCAAGAAAAAAGAAACACTATTGAAAAGAGGAAGAGGGGTGCCTGGGTGGCTCAGTTGTTAAGCGTCTGCCTTTGGCTCAGGTCATGGTCCCAGGGTCCTGGGGTCGAGCCCCGCATCAGGCTCCCTGCTCCACGGGAAGCCTGCTTCTCCCTCTCCCACTCCCCCTCGCTATATCTCTGTCAAATAAATAAATAAAATCTTTAAAAAAAAGAAAAAGGGAGAAAAGCAAGAAATATAAAGGGTCTAGGTACTAGGGGATCTACCATAGGAGAAAGGTGAAGACAATACCCAAATTGCTAATGAAGGCAGGTTCATAGTTGACAGCTATATAGGAAGACAAAAAAACAAATGATAGAGATGGGGGAGGGGAGGCTCCAAGAAGCACAAAAATTGGAAAGGATAGTTCTTCTGATGAGTTTGAACATATTAAGGGAAAATATATTCATTCATAATAAATATTTTATTTATTTTTATTTTTTTATTTTTATTTTTATTTTTTTAAAGACTTTATCTATTTGACAGAGAGAGATAGCGAGAGCAGGAACACAAACAGGGGGAGTGGGCAGAGGGAGAAGCAGGCTTCCCCGCGGAGCAGGGAGCCCGATGCGGGACTCGATCCCAGGACCCCGGGATCATGACCTGAGCCGAAGGCAGACGCTTAATGACCGAGCCACCCAGGCGCCCCATAATAAATATTTTAGTGACCACCTTGAGCCACAAACAATATTCTCATTGAGCTTTCACTGTAGCATAGGGAGTAAGATCATAAACCTAATAAATAAATTTTATATTAGAAGCCAATAATATCTATGAAAAAGGAAAAAGTAAAGCTGGATAAGGAGGATTGAAACTGCTATAGGTGGGGAAGGAGGGTGTGTATTACAATTTAAAATAGGATAGAGAGGGTAGACCTCACTGTAAAGTGCCATTTCAGCCAAGACCCGACGAGAATTAGGAAATTAGTCATATGGCTATCTGGCAGAAGAGCTTTCCAGGCAGAGACACTGCCAGAGGGGGTGGAGAAATGTGAGAGGGGTAGATGCCAGAGCAGTAGTAGGAAATAAGGTCAGAAAGGTGTGGGGTGAAGGGTATGTCATGTAGGTCCTTGTAGATCACTGGAATAACTGATGTTTTTTTCCAGGGAAATGGAAATCCATTGTAGGAGTGGAATGGCTTATGTTTTAAAAGGATCACTCTGGCTGCCTGTCCGAGAAAAGACTCTGCAGATAAGGGTGGAAACGGAGATAATAAGGAGACAAATGGATTGCCTAAGGAGGCAATTATTCTAATAATGTGGACAAGGAATGTCGGTAGCACAAACTACAGTGGTCCATCTGTTGAAGGGCTGTAAGAAGAATTAGTGAGTGTTGCAGGCTTTTTCCTCTCTCTGGTGCCCACGGTTCTTGGTCACACTGCTTCGAAGAAGGAAGAGGTAGACCAGAGTGGTGGGCAGCAAAGCAAGGTTTATTGAGCGATAGTACAAAGTTCCCAAAGAGGGTGAGGACCTGAGAGGGTTGCCCCCAGAGTTTCTAAGTCTAGGGGTTTTTATTGGCTTGTTGGTGCATTGTTTTAACCTGATTAACACTCCCTGCACCTGTCACCCAATCAGGTTTTTGTCACCTATCATATGGGAAGGGGTGGAGGGCTCCTTCCAGGGCGGTGTAAAATCCTTTTTTTTTAAAAGATTTTATTTATTTATTTGAGAGCGAGAGAATGAGAGACAGAGAGCATGAGAGGGAAGAGGGTCAGAGGGAGAAGCAGACTCCCTGCTGAGCAGGAAGCCCGATGTGGGTCTCGATCCCGGGACTCCAGGATCATGATCTGAACTAAAGGCAGTCGCTTAACCAACTGAGCCACCCAGGAGCCCTGGTGTAAAATCCTTTTAAGGGTGGTTTCATCTTAGGGCAGGGGGGCTCCTTATCCCTGCCTGCCTGCCTTCCAATTAGCTTTCATCAACAGTCACATAAAAAACCTAAACATGGACGCCTGGGTGGCTCAGTTTGTTAATTGTCTGCCTTCAGCTCAGGTCATGATCCCAGGGTCCTGGCTCAGTGGGGAGCCTGATTCTCCCTTTGCCTGCCACTCCCCCTGCTTGTGCTCTTTCTCTCTTTCAATCTCTCTCTGACAAATAAATAAATAAAATCTTAAAAAAAAAAAATTAGGGGCGCCTGGGTGGCTCAGTCGTTAAGCGTCTGCCTTCGGCTCAGGTCATGATCCCAGGTTCCTGGGATCGAGTCCCACATCGGGCTCCCTGCTCTGTGGGAAGCTTGCTTCTCCCTCTCCCACTCCCCCTGCTTGTGTTCCCTCTCTCACTGTGTCTCTCTCTGTCAAATAAATAAATAAAATCTTCAAAAAAAACCAACCAAAAAATTAAACAAAATTAAGAAATGAGCCAAGTATTGGGATGCCTGGGTGGCTCAGTCAGTTAAGCGTCTGCCTTCGAGTCAGGTCCTGATCCCAGGGTCCTGGGATCAAGTCCCACATCGAGCTCCCTGCTCTGCGGGGAGCCTGCTTCTCCCTCTGCCTCTGCCTCTCTCTGTCTCTCATGAATAAATAAATAGAATCTTAAAAAAAAAAGAAATGAGCCAAGTATTAACTATGTGAAAAACAGAAATGGTATTGGTACTTTAAGAAAGGAACAATAATTACAGTAGTCCTTAAGACTTGGTTGTGAACAATGTTTCCGTAGTCATAATCACCTAAACCCAAAATGTTAATTTAACCAAGTATTACCATATGGTTATATTGGAAAGGTATGTGGTGAGAGTATGGCTAGTTTCCCTAACAATGAGTCACTACATATCACAAAAAAAAAAAAAAAAATCAACCCAATAGGAAAATGTGTGAAGGCTAAAAACAGACAATTCAAAGAAAAAAAGGACAACTGGGTCTTAAACTTATAAAAATTTCAACTTCCCTCAAATAAAAGGAAGGAAAATTAAAACTACACTGAGGGGCACCTGGGTGGCTCAGTCGTTAAACGTCTGCCTTCGGCTCGGGTCATGATCCCAGGGTCCTGGGATCGAGCCCCACATCGGGCTCCCTGCTCCGCGGGAAGCCTGCTTCTCTCTCTCCCACTCCCCCTGCTTGTGTTCCCTCTCTCGCTGTCTATCTCTCTCTGTCAAATAAATAAATTAAAAAAAATAAAACTACACCAAGGTATCATGTTTCACTTAATTAGATTGGTAAAGATCCAGAAGTTTGATTAACACTCCATGTTGGATGGGCGCCTGGGTGGCTCAGTTGGCTAAGCAACGGCCTTCGGCTCAGGTCATGATCCTGGAGTCCCAGGATCGAGTCCCACATCGGGTTCCCTGCTCAGCAGGGAGTCTGCTTCTCCCTCTGACCCTCTTCCCTCTCGTGCTCTCTGGCTCTCATTCTCTCTCTCAAATAAATAAATAAAATCTTAAAAAAAAAAACACGCCATGTTGGAGAGAATATGAGTAAATAGGCATTCTCAAACATTCTTAATGGGAATATAAATTGGTATGGCAATTTGGCAAAAGCTATCAAAGTCACAAAATGTAGATACGTTTTTGGGTTGGATATGGAGGTGGGACACCCAGGTATCCTCCTTCAGGGAAGTTCTTGCTGTCTCAGCTGCTAGAAGTTCTGCAGCAGACAATCTTCAACTGGCAGCCCCTTCAAGTTTTGCCTCAGCTGCAAAGAGTAGCCTCACCCAGCGTCATGCCTTTAAGGGTCAGCCCACATCTGGTGTCTGATGGAGGAGGGGTATAAAGGCCAAGCCATAGCCACTCAACTCAGGCTGATTCTGATAGGTCATCAGCTCCACAGCTTCCCTATGGGGTGGCTGAAGCTGTTTCAGGTGCCTCAAAGCTCAGCTTCTTCTGCCTGATCCCACTTTCTCCTTCTTCCTTCCACAGCTGTTAAACCCAAAGTTACTCCCTAATAAACATCCTGCATTCTAAAGGTCTGTCCCAGAGTCTGCTTCCCAGAGAACCTAACTTGTGAAACTTTTGACCCACAACTCCATTTCTAGGCATTTATTCCACAGATCACTTACACCTAGTCGAAAAATGTATATTCAAAGTTATTCATAGCAGATTATTTGAAAGAGCAAAAACTGGAAACACTCTGAATATCTGATTAAATAAATCAAGTGACTGCTTAAATAAAGGCATATTTATATTGTGGAATACCACTCAGCTATGTAATAAACTGAGGAAGCCCTTTATTTAATGATGCAAAAAGTTCTTCAAAACGTATGTGTGTTTATATGTGTCTATTTGTATATGCAAGAAGGATGCATAAAAACTAATGTCATTTGTTGCCTTTGAGTAGGTTTGGGTGTCTCAGAGACAGAGGTAGAAGGAAGATTTTTCATAGTGTACACCTTTGTACTTTTTGAATTTTAAATCATGTGAATGGGTTACATAACGATTAGAAAAAATTTTCACTAGGTGAATTGTCTTAAAACTACATATAGAAAACTACATATGCACAGTTTTGAGAAAATAAAAAATTTAAAGACCTGTTACATAAGAAATAAAGGAACAAATTGTGCAGAATGATTTCCATTTTAGGAAAAACTGTCTACATACACAGATACACTGATATAAACATGGAAAAGGGTCTAGAAGGAATAAAAAATGTAATAGTAGTTGTTAATTCTCAATTGTTTGAATTTAAGGGAATGTATATCTTTGTATCTAAAACATAATTTTTAAAAATTATGAGACAGGGCGCCTGGGTGGCTCAGTCGTTAAGTGTCTGCCTTCAGCTCAGGTCGTGATCCCGGGGTCCCGGGATCGAGCCTCACATCGGGCTCCCTGCTCTGCAGGGAGGCCTTCTTCTCCCTCTCCCACTCCCCCTGCTTGTGTTCCCTCTCTCGCTATGTCTCTCTTTGTCAAATAAATAAATAAAATCTTTAAAAAAATAATAATAAAACAAATAAAACCCTGTAGGTTTCCTTAAAAAAAAAATATGAGACAAACTAAAACTAAAAAATAGGGAAAAAACCCTGACTTACCAATTATTTTAGAGGAAACTTTAGATGATGCTTATAGAAGGTTGAAAAACTAATAATATGAAGAAAATGAAACAAGTGTACTACCTTTGCTTTGCCTTGCTTGTTTAACCTGGATTCAATTGAATAATTGGCTAAAGTCCATTTCTTAAAACATCTAGAGTAAAATTTGAGTTGCAAATATAAAAAGTTCCTGCAACTGGGATTAGGAAATTTTTTGGCCTTTTACAAATTCAGGTGCTTTTCTTCTTTTTTTTTTTTTTCCAAAGATGCATTTTATTTATTTTTTATTTTTTTAAAGATTTTATTTATTTATTTGAGAGAGAATGAGAGATAGAGAGCACGAGAGGGAAGAGGGTCAGAGGGAGAAGCAGACTCCCTGCTGAGCAGGGAGCCCGATGCGGGACTCAATCCCGGGACTCCAGGATCATGACCTGAGCCGAAGGCAGTCGCTTAACCAACTGAGCCACCCAGGTGCCCCAGGTGCTTTTCTTCTTATTGGCTGTATATAATCAACTAAAATTATAAAATATAACTACCACTTGACTCTAATAATAATAGTGGAAATAAAAGGACTAAAACCAGTGAAAAGATTCATGATGAATGTTCCAGTCCATTTTGGAACAAAGTCTAAGACAGAGAGAGGGAGAGATTGGAGAGTCCTTAACTGTTTGTTTTTAAACACAGTTTAAACATAGGGGGGCGCTTGGGTGACTCAGGTAAGTGTCCTGACTCTTGATTTCAGCTCAGGTCATGATCTCAGGGTCATGGGATTGAGCCCTGTGTGGGGCTCTGCGCTCAGTGTGGAATCTGCTGGAGATTTTCTCCTTCTCCCTCTGCCCCTTCTCTTCTTTGTATTTATCATGGGCATTCTCTTTTTAGGAATACTCAAAATGAATGAATAAATGAATAAATAAATAAATAAAATCTTAATAAAAAAATTTAAAGATACAGAAAAATTGCAAGAATAGGACAGATAACTCCTGAATACAATTTATTTAAATTCACAAATTTTTAACATTTTGCTGCATTTGCTTTATCATTTTTCTTTCTAAGTCTTTGGCTTTATTTTTTCCAAACCATTTGAGAATAGATTGCATACAGCATGCCCCTTTAACTCTTCATACATCAGTATATATTTACTAAGAAAAAGGATACTGTTTTTTTTTTTTAAAGATTTTATTTATTTATTTGAGAGAGAGAGAGAAACAGCATGAGAGGGGAAAGGGTCAGAGGGAGAAACAGGCTCCCCGCTGAGCCGGGAGCCCGATGTGGGACTCGATCTCGGGACTCCGGGATCATGACCTGAGCCGAAGGCAGTCGCTTAACCAACTGAGCCACCCAGGCGCCCAGGATACTGTTTTATATAATTATCACACAGTTATCAAATATGGAAGCTACTTTAATCTATGGTCCCTATTCCTATTTTGTCAATTGTTCCAATAAATCTTTTCTAGCATTTCCCTGCAACTGGTACAAGTTCTAGTTTATTAGAATGTATGTATTAACTTCAGTAGTCAAGTCTTTATTCCCTTGTAACATGGAACAGTTAGTTCCTCAGCCTTTTTTTTTTTCTTTCATGATTGTTATTTCATAGAATGTTCCTAGTATGGGTTTGGTTGATGTTTCCTCATGATTAGATTCAAGTGATAAGTCCTTCTCAGGGTATCACATCAAGAGGCACATGATCACTGATGAAAGTGTTGCCTAGTTTCTCTACTGTATAGTTACTATTTTTCATTCCCAACAAATACACAGTATTTGGGGAAAACTCTGAAAACATAAGGATATGTTGCTTCTCATCAAGCTTTCCCCCTGGATTTAGAATCCAATGATGATGTTTCCCCAAACCAATCACTTCTGATAGTTGCAGAGTGGCAAATTTTCCAACTCCACCACTCTCTCTGTATTTACCATGACATTCTCTTTTTAGGAACATCTTTCCTCTTTCCCCCACTTCTCTCGCTCTCATTAGTATAGACTCATGGATTTGTATTTTATTCAATGGATCATAATTCATCATTGTTCTTATTTTGATACTTGAGTTATCCCAGATTTGACCAACGAGAGGCCCTTTAAACTAACTCTTATTGACATGCCCCCATTTTATTTTCTGAGCATTCCTTACTTCTGGATTCCTCATTTCTTTTCTTTTCTTTTTTTTTAGATTTTATTTATTTGAGAGAGAGAGGGTGGGTGCGAGAGAGAGAGAGAGAGAGAGAAAGCACAAGCTGGGGGAGGGGCAGAGGAAGAGGGAGGAGCAGATTCCCCACTGAGCAGGGAGCCCGATGTGGGACTGATCCCAGGACTCTGGGATCACGACCTGAGCCAAAGGCAGATGCTTAACCGACTGAGCCACCCAGGCGTCCCTGGATTCCTCATTTGTTGTACCTTCCTGCCCTAGCCCTGAAATCACCTGTTTCTCTAAGAAGCGCTGGTTACTTTTCATGGGGACAGGTATTTAGAAATCAAGATCTGGGCAGGGAAACTTTAATTTTGAAGTTAGTTTTGATCATAAAATCAAAAGGAATATATATAGATTTTTACAAATCATCATATTTATGGCTGAGTTAGCTATTTCCTTTTTTTCCCTTTGTGGTAAGAAAAAAAGAAACTTTAGCTTGTTTTTTTGGATTTTTCTTATTTACTTGAATTTAATTAATTCTGGCTACAATTATTAGCAAGAGCAACTGTGGATCTTAAGTCTCTAGATAACTATGGAATATAATGTATCATCAAAATAAATTTGTGATGGAGGACTGGATAAGTTTTGACATTCTATAACATAATCTGTGGAACCCTGAAGATAAATGTAATGAAACATGGGACATCTCACTGAATTCATTTTAAAGAAATTGAATCAAAGCTCTATAAAATAACACTTTTTGCAGTCAGATGCTTGTTGCAAAAGATGTTTTGCTTTTTACAGTGGTGTGATATGTTGAAAACTGCTGTGGTAATATCTCACATTATTATTTTTATGTGATAAAGGCAAATGAACTATTAAATGATTGAAATAAGTACATCAGTTCTTATTTTAACTGAAATTAAATATGTACTCTTTTTTTTTAAAGATTTTATTTATTTATTTGAGAGAGAGAGAATGAGAGATAGAGAGCACGAGAGGGAAGAGGGTCAGAGGGAGAAGCAGACTCCCTGCTGAGCAGGGAGCCTGATGTGGGACTCGATGTGGAACTCGATCCCGGGACTCCAGGATCATGACCTGAGCCGAAGGCAGTCACTTAACCAACTGAACCACCCAGGCACCCTGTACTCTGTCTCTTGATAACACAGATTGGTTTCAACAATGACATACTTCTGAAATATTGAAGATGAAATAAAAAGATCATATTTTACGTGTGATAGTACTAGGGGCAAAGACCAAATTCATTTGCTTGTTGCATGTATTTCTCATTGCATTGGAATCACCTGGGTCACTTTTTAAAAATACAAATTCCTGGGACGCCTGGGTGGCTCAGTTGTTAAGCGTCCGCCTTTGGCTCCGGCTCCGGTCCTGATATCTAGCCCCGCATCGGGCTCCCTGCTCCATAGGACAACTGCTTCTCCCTCCCCCACACCCCCTGCTTGTATTCCTGCTCTCGCTCTCTCTCTCTCTGTCAAATAAATAAAATCTTAAAAAAAAAAATCCAAATTCCTGAGCTCCACCCTGGTCCACTTAAATAGTATATCTCACGATCCAGGAATCTGTATTTTAAAAATCTCCCCAGATAATTCTGAGACATTTGATCATTAAGCTGATTTGGGAACTATTGGACATGGCAAAAAAAAAAAAATACATTTATATCAGGATGTAAGTCTCATTATATAAATAAGCTGCCCAAGGGCAGGAACTGTGCTTATAAATTTTTATAAGCCCAGCACCTATTATGAGCCCTGCATATAGTAGGCATTTGATATATGCTTATGAAAAGAATTTTGACTTCAGATTTTATTGGAGTCTTAATACCTAGTTTGTGCATGGAATACAAACGCACATTAGGGATATTCTATACTCATGTGAGAGGAACTACTTTGCACAGCAGGCTGAAAGACAGTATTGGATTGGTGGACTGATTTCTAATACAGGATAGCTGTGTTCATTTATAACCCTGAATTCTAATGTACTCTATGCTTCTGAAAAATGAAGAAAGAATGCTTACATTTTATGATTGATCTAGTCTATACATTTCTCTGTCTTGTTCCTCTTTCCACTAAATGTTCTACTTGT
The DNA here is from genome assembly GCF_009762305.2 of Zalophus californianus. NCBI lineage: Eukaryota > Metazoa > Chordata > Mammalia > Carnivora > Otariidae > Zalophus > Zalophus californianus. The sequence continues at coordinate 33,460,124 of NC_045609.1, read as the reverse complement.
TGCCAGTATGGCTAGACAAAAAGAAAATAGCAGCTAACATTTGTATGGCATAACACAGTGGTTCTCAAAGAGTGGTCCAAGGAGTCTTGGGGTTCCTGAAACCCTTTCCAGTGATCCATAAGGTCAAGACTTTTTTCCTAGTAGTAACAAGCTGTTATTTGCCTTCATCACTCTCATTCTCTGAGTGTACAGTGGAGTTTTCCAGAGGCTACATGATATGTGTATTAAAACAGATTAGGGGCGCCTATGTGGCCGAGTCATTTAAGTGGCTGCCTTTAGCTCAGGTCATGATACCAGGGTCTTGGGATAGAGCCCCACCTTGGGCTCTCCACTGGGTGGGGAGTCTGCTTCTCCCTCTCCTCCCAGCTTGTGCTCTCTCTCACTCTCCGTCTTTCTCAAAAAAATAAAATCTTACAAAAAAAAAAAAAGAAACAGATTAGTGCAGAAAAGATATGAAAATTAGCTGTCTTCTATAACCTGGACATTAAAAAAATTTGCAGGAATGTAAAACCATGCTGCTCTTCTGTGATTTTTGGAAAATGTAGTTATTATTCATAAAATGTTATTTATATCAGCATAGAATGGGTTTATTATTTTTAATGACTGAATATTAATTCTAATTTCTAATATGCTGAGTTTTAATTTCTAACATGTTAAGTATTAATAAGTACAATACACATAAACAAAAGTTGCTTGGGATCCTCAGTAATTCTTAGGAAAGTAAAAGGGTCTAAAAAGACCAAAAGTTTTGAACCAGTGATTTATGTTTTTACATCTTATTTTGCTTTATATAGACAAATACTGCCTAAAATTAGATTAAATTACACCAACTCTTACTAATGGATTTTTTTTTTAAAGATTTTATTTATTTATTTGACAGAGACAGCGAGAGCAGGGGGAGTGGGAGAGGGAGAAGCAGGCTTCCTGCTGAGCAGGGAGCCCGATGTGGGGCTCGATCCCAGGACCCCAGGATCATGACCCGATCCGAAGGCAGCCGCTTAAGGACTGAGCCACCCAGGCACCCTTATTAATGGATTTTTGTTCAACATTTATGTAATGATGATTTAACTTCTCTTTTCCCTTGTTCTGAGAAATGTTTGAGTTAGCTAGTACTTAACATTCTATGGGACCCCCAAGATGTTCCATAGTAATCTGTAACACAACTGGAACTTTCCATTATGAGAGTTAATAGGCATGCTGCCTGGGATTCTTTCTTTTCTTTCTTTCTCTTTTCTTTTCTTTCTTTGAGATTGTATTTATTTACTTGAGAGAGAGGGCACAAGCAGAGGAGAGGGGCAGAGGGAGAGGGAGAAGCAGACTCCCCACTGAACAGGGAGCCCAATGCAGTGCTCGATCCCAGAATGCTGGGATCATGACCTGAGCCAAAGGCAGACACTGAACTGACTAAGCCACCCAGATGATGCCCCTGGGGAAGGATTTCTTTATCAGATTTTTCACTTAACAGTGAGCAGGCTCTAAATGGAGAGAGAAATGGGAAAGGTTATATTGATAGTAGAGAAGCAAATAAGCAAAGATCCCTAACCCCTGTGGCAGGTAGATCCAGAGGACAACAGATTGAAGAATACTGCTACAAGCTCAGACCTTGCTTGGTGTCCTTCAGATCAGAACTGTGTCCCACTTGCAGAATTTACTGCATTACCTAGAGTCTTAGCTTCCCTCCCTGCAATTGAATACAAACTATTCATCCCACAGGGTAGTTGTAAATAAACTGGGTTGTACAGAAAGTGCTAGCACAGTGGCATGAACACAATGATTTGTTTTTCTTAGGTTAGTGGGGAGGGAGGGTCCTCTGAGATGAAATGAGAAAATAGTTGTTTCGCTTACTTCACAATTTAACCCAGTGATAGTTCTGTTTGCGCCTTTTGTTTCCATGGTTGAGCCTTTTTCACAGCTCTGCGAAGGAAACTCTTGAAGAGGAATTTTTTATTTGAAAGTCCTCTGGTATCATAATCAAAATATTTTTATTCTGTTTCTATAGCAAGAGAGACGATCCGTTTCCATCCCCACTTCTGACAGTAACATCTTCGGAGAAAAACACGTTATTAGTAGCTTAGGGGCTAAACTCTCCCACAGGGTTACTTTGCAAAGAGAACAGCTGAAAAACTCACAGAGTAGAGGAAGTGGTGAGGTTTCTAAATTCAAAAAAGCTTCAAGGTCAGGAAAGAGAGAAATTTTACTGAAAGCCTAAACCTAAATACAGTTCAAAAGGAATAATTCCCAACTCACTGTAGTCCAGTTTTCTTTTCACTGACTCCTTTATTCTTAGTCAACACGTAAACGGGTACCAACGAAGTGGCAGTAGGCACAAAATATTCAATTTAACAGACTTTTTTGTATACACTCACGTGCGTTGGGAGAAAGGTAGCAGAGGGAAAGGCAGAGAGCTTCTAGGAGCCCTCCCGCCTTCCCGCCTTAACATTGAGGGGGCGGGGCCGGAGGCCGGGGCGGGGCCGGAGGCCGGGGCGGGGCCGGAGGCCGGGGCGGGGCCGGAGGCCGGGGCGGGGCCGGAGGCCGGGGCGGGGCCGGAGGCCGGGGCGGGGCCGGAGGCCGGGGCGGGGCGGGTTCTCCGTGCCCCTCCCACACGTGTTTCGCCACTATCCCAACAGGCCCAGCGGCTAGGAGAGTCACGTGAGGGTGGGCGGTGGAGGTGGAGTTTTTTCTCCGCTGGTTTTTCATCTCTATGATTATCAGAGGCGGGCGGCTTTGACCCAAGAGAATTGGCAGCTCTAGTGTGGACAGGTGAGTCCTGGGCTCTGAAGGATGTGAAGGGACAGCCATTTAGGGAGGGCGACAGGGAAGGCGGGGCGAAGCAGCTTAAGGGATCTGACCTCCGGGGCCGCCCGTTGGTCGGCTCTGGGATCCGGCGACTTCTTCGGTCTGGTGGCATAGCTGGCTTCCCTCTTGCGCTCAGCTCAGGGGCCTGAGAGGAGTCCTTAGTCGTGTCTGCTTCCAGTCCTCCGCTTTCCTTCAGCTCACCTCGTCTCGTCCCTTTTCGCTGTCCCGGGAGATCTGCCAGTGCCGAGTTCCCAACCGCAAGGTTCACTTGGGCGCCGTCGTCTCTCGCTTCTCGGACAACCAGGAGACGCACAGGTATATTTGACTGGTTCCGCTGGGATTTGTGGATGTGGATGGAATTGGGTGATGGAGTTTACACTTAGATCTCTGATGCGTAGAAATATTAATCATTAAATCGAAAAAAAGAAGTAGAAAATCAGTGGGGACCCGAAGGAGCAAAACAAGTGCAGCCTTCTTGGACTATTCAGTTTTTATCTTTTCCAATGTCTTCCTGTTCTCAGTCTCACTCAAGTTTCCTTCACCATCCCATCCTGGCCCACCATAGGATGTTTTGAGAATGAGCCGAGCGTTACTCTGTGAGAATGTTGAGAGAAGAGTTTAAAACGGGCTGTTCTTTAAGTTCCTGTCTCTGCGATCTCACGGTTTTCTTTTACTTCCCTTTCAGATGCCTAAAAAGTATTGTAGGTATTTGTAAATATAAGCAGAATAACCATTTTGTGGCTAAGGGACTAGAGTAAAATATTCCCCCTGTTGTATCTGGAAAGACCCATTTTCTTTGTTACTTTTATAAATGTTTTTATTTCAGTTTTTAAGGTGGGTTGGATATACCTTTGTTTATGTTTTTTTTTTTAAGATTTTATTTATTTATTTGAGAGAGAGAGAATGAGAGATAGAGAGCACGAGAGGGAAGAGGGCCAGAGGGTCAGAGGGAGCAGCAGACTCCCTGCTGAGCGGGGAGCCCGATGTGGGAATCGATCCCGGGACTCCAGGATCATGACCTGAGCTGATGGCAGATCCTTAACCAACTGAGCCACCCAGGCGCCCCTACCTTTGTTTATGTTAAAGCATTCCTTGGGGTCATGTGTGCAAGTGATCTAGCAGTAGAAGAAAGGAGTTTGCAGACAAAGTGAACCGATTTGGGGTTTGATAGGTGTGGGAGAGTTAAGGTTTAGAGTTAAGTTAAACCATATGACTAATTAATAAAACGTCCACATCTTGAAGCATAGCTGTTGCCCAGGATGATGAACAAGCTGTCTTTCTGGAGTTGGACAAGGTAATGAGCTTGTTGAGTATCACCTTATCTTAACTTTTTAGAACCTGCCACTTGTTTGTAAGAAGATGCCTCTGGCCTCCAGATGCTCTCTGTAGTCATCCTTGATAGGTGATTATCTCTTCCACTTAAGAACATCACTCTGACTCTTAAAGATAGAAAACAAACTGAGGGTTGCTGGAGGGAGGAGGGTAGGGGATGGGCTAGATGGGGATGGGTATTACAGAGGGCACTTCTTACGATGAGGACTGGGTGTTGTATGTAAGTGATGAATCACTGAATTCTACTTCTGAAACCAATACTATACTATATGTTAACTAACTAGATTTTATTTTATTTTTTTAAAGATTTTATTTATTTATTTGACAGAGACACAGGGAACACAAGCAGGGGGAGTGGGAGAGGGAGAAGCAGGCTTCCCGCTGAGCAGGGAGCCCGATGTGGGGCTCGATCCTGGGACTCTGGGATCATGACTTGAGCCGAAGACAGACGCTTAATGACTGAGCCACCCAGGCGCCCCAACTAACTAGATTTTAAATAAAAATTTGAAGGAAAAAAAAGAACATCACTCTGGCCATCTAATTATATCAAGAAAGTGTCATTGGCGCCTTCTGAGTGTCCTTACTGAAGATTATAAAACACAGAGTAATACTTAAAAAAAGAGAAGATTCAGGAGTGGGTTCTGAGCTTGGGAAGAAAGGGAAAGAGTGATAGAAGCTAACAAAAGCAAGAGAATAAAAGCATGTATTGCTGTTTTCCTTTGTAATTTATAGACTACTATATTCAGTAGAACTTTTACATTCTCAAGAGACTGACTTTCCTATATTTAAGAAGAAACAATGGTATGTAACTTCTCCCATAATGCAGTATTATGTAAAATAATTATAACTAAAAGATTTAACTGACCTTTCAGGTCTTATATTATTCAGAATTATAGGACTAAAGTAATTGATAAAGTTATTAAACCTAATTTGGTCACTTTCTTTCTTTTTTTTTTTAAAGTAGGCTTCCTGGGTGCCTGGGTGGCTCAGTTGGTTAAGTGACTGCCTTCGGCTCAGGTCATGATCCTGGAGTTCCGGGATCGAGTCCCGCATTGGGCTCCCTGCTCGGCAGGGAGTCTGCTTCTCCCTCTGACCCTCACCCCCATGTGCTCTCTCTCTCTCTCATTCTCTCTCTCAAATAAAATAAATAAAATCTTTAAAAAAAAAAAAAAAAGTAGGCTTCCCGCCTATCATGGAGCCCAGCTTGGGGCTTGAACTCAGGACCCTGAGATCAAGACCTGAGCTGAGCTCAAGAGTCAGAAGCCTGGGGCGCCTGGGTGGCTCAGTTGTTAAGCGTCTGCCTTCGGCTCAGGTCATGATCCCAGAGTCCTGGGATCGAGCCCGCATCGGGCTCCCTGCTCCGTGGGAAGCCTGCTTCTCCCTCTCCCACTCCCCCTGCTTGTGTTCCCTCTCTCACTGTGTCTCTCTCTGTCAAATAAATAAATAAAATCTTTAAAAAAAAAGAAAAAAAAAAAGTCAGAAGCCTAACCGAGTGAGTCACCCAGGCGCCCCCTAATTTGGTCACTTTTAATCTTTAGTTTTAGTGAGTAATTTTTATAGTGGCTGCGAAACTTCCTAAAACGTTAACCAATTTTTTCCATATAGAATTGTGTCATATATTCCTTTTAAAAAGAGAAACTTTTTTTTTTAAGATTTTATTTATTTAACAAAGAGAGACACAGCGAGAGAGGGAACACAAGCAGGGGGAGTGGGAGAGGGAGAAACAGGCTTCCCGTGGAGCAGGGAGCCCAACATGGGGCTCTATCCCAGGACCCCAGGATCATGACCTGAGCTGAAGGCAGATGCTTAACGACTGAGCCGCCCAGGCGCCCCGAGAACCATCTTTTTTAAGAGAACCAATTTTTTAAAAATTTTACTCACAACCCCCCCAAAACAAAAATAGATTGTTTTTGTGCCAAGTGAAAAAGTTGATTCTTTTAAAATAGATTTTCTCTACACTTTGAAAATTATGATAAAATTGTTAATGCTTTTAAGACATTAAATATTGGTATCTGAGCATATTTGAGAAGAAAACAGGCAGTATTTTTAAATGTTTTCTATTTCCTATTATAAAAGTGTATGTGCCTGCTTTTGAAAAATGGAAACATTATGGAAAATATAACATTGAAATTCGAAATCCTAGTTTATCTTTTCCCCTGCCAGCAGGTAACCACTAGTTCCTTTTGGATATTTGGGAATCAGTATGGAAAAGTAGAGTCTCAAGTAAAGCTCCCTGGGAGAGATGGTACTAATAGCACCAGGCTTACATCCTACAGCCTTAGAAACTCCAAAAGAGAGAGAACTTCCCTTTCTCTATGATTCCAACAGACTACCATATGGGAATTTCATTAACCTGACTGTGTCATTGCCTATCCTAGAGGCAATCTCTATGGCTAGAGTGACAGAATGCTTTGTGTAGTCAGGGTTGGATCTTGTTCTCACCATGGAGTGGGGTATAGGCATACAGTTTTAAACCACATGAATTAAGAGTAAACAACATCGGGGTGCTTGTCTCGCTCAGTCGGTAAAGCATCCCCCTCTTGTGGATGTGAGTTTGAACCCATGTTGGGTGTAGAGATTACTTAGAAAAAAAAAATTAGGCAACCAAAGTATGGTTCTTCTTTAGGAAAATTGAGGTGTCATTTCCTGGAGAGGAGAGAAAGGTTGCTGGACAGACAAAAACAACATATGTTCACTGAAATAATTTTACGTGTATTTGGTTTTTTTTAATTTAGAGAACTTGCTTTCCTTTCCCGATATAAATTAATTGTATTTTACAGTTTGAGTGTTATTTTTTTTAAATGTCTATTTTTTTAAATGTCTATTATTTTATTAACTAATGGAACTTGAAGTTTAAACTCTTCAAGTAGGGGCACCTGGGTGGCTCAGTTGTTAAGCGTCTGCCTTTGGCTTAGGTCATGATCCCAGGGTCCAGGGATCGAGCCCCACATCGGGCTCCCTGCTCCGCAGGAAGCCTGCTTCTCCCTCTCCCACCCCCCCGCTATGTTCCCGCTCTTGCTGTGTCTGTCTCTGTCAAATAAATAAATAAAATCTTTAAAAAAAATAAACTCTTCAAGTAGTATATATTTGTTATATGTTTAGTACCTGTGCTCTGGAGTGTTCAGTTTTTCTAACTTTATATTATATACACAAATATATTGTGTATTTAGCCCTTTTGTTAAAATCATTTATTGGTAGGGCACCTGGGTGGCTCAGTTGGTTAAGCGACTGCCTTCGGCTCAGGTCATGATCCTGGGGTCCCGGAATCGAGTCCCGCATCGGACTCCCTGTTCAGCGGGGAGTCTGCTTCTCCCTCTGACCCTCTTCCCTCTCATGCTCTCTATCTCTCATTCTCTCTCTCTCAAATAAATAAATAAAATCTTTAAAAAAAAAAAAATCATTTATTGGTAAATATTTTTATTACTGTGGGTAAACTTGATTAACAAATTGCAGTTTATAAATAATATATAAAAATGTTCTGAGTGGGCGCCTGGGTGGCTCAGTTGGTTAAGCGACTGCCTTCAGCTCAGGTCATGATCCTGGAGTCCTGGGATCGAGCCCCACATCGGGCTTCCTGCTCAGCAGGGAGTCTGCTTCTCCCTCTGACCCTCTTCCCTCTCGTGCTCTCTATCTCTCATTCTCTCTCTCTCTCAAATAAATAAATAAAATCTTTAAAAAAATAAAATAAAATTCGGAGCTCCAACCCAACCTAGAAAGCTTAAATGCAAGACCTGAAAGGGTCATACTGTTTCCAAGAAACTTAATTATGTCCCAGAACTAAGCTCAAGAATAGATATTGGAATACAAAATATCCAAACCCAACAAGGTAGAATTCACAGTGTCTGGCATGCAATCAGAAATATGAAGCATGCAAAGGAGCAGGAAAATATGACTGACCTATGATGACAAGAAAAAAAAGTCAAAACCAAAACAAGTGACAGGTGATAGAATTAGTAGAGAGGGATATTAAAAGTTTTTATAATTATATTTCATATGCTTAAGAAACTAGGAGAAAGATTAAAAAAATTTTTTTTTTTTTTTTTGAGAGAGCATGTAGGAGCAGGGGGTGGGGGGAGGGACAGAGGGAGAGGGAAAGAATCTCAAGCAGACTCCATGCTCAGCACAGGGCCTTACTTGGGGCTTGATCTCAGAACCCCCCCTTCTCTTAGGTTTTATTTGTCAGAGAGCATGCGCAAGCACACACAAGCAGGGGGAGCGGCAGACAGAGGCAGAGGGAGAAGCAGTCTCCCCGCTGAGGGAGCCCGATGTGGGACTCGATCCCAGGATCCTGGGAACATGACCTGAGCCGAAGGCAGACGCTTAACTGACTGATCCACCCAGGTGCCCTTGAATCAAGCTTTTAGATGTAACTCGCCCTCGATCCCAGGACCCTTATTAGATCATAACCTGAGCTGAAATTAAGAGTCAGACATTTAACTAACTGAGCCACCCAGGTGCTCCCAGAAAGATTGAGTATATTAAATAGAAACATGGAAGATAAGAAAAAGACCAAAATGTAGTGGGGGAGGTTGTGCATGTGCAGGGATGGGCGTATGTGGGAACTCCTTGTACCTTCCATTCAGTTTTGTTGTGAACCTAAAACTGCTCTAAAAAATAAATTTTACTGGGTGCCTGGGTGGCTCATTCAATTAAGTGTCTGCCTTTGGCTTGGGTCATGATCCCAGGATTGTGCCCTGCATCTCTCCCCCTGCTCATGCTCTCTTTCTTAAATAATTAAAATCTTTAAAAAAAATAAATTTTATTAATTAAAAAGAAAAAGACCAAAATGGAACTTTTGGAGATCTAAACTATAATGTCTGAGATGAAAAAATACACTAGGTGGGATTAATGGCAGATTAGACATTAGGGGAGAAAATTATGCCAAAGCTCATAAAATATACAAAATAATCTATGAAGAGTTCTTAATTTGAATTTGATTATGCTTTTATTTTCTTTAAAGATTTATTTATTTTTGAGAGAGCAAGGGAGCAAGTGGGTGGAGGGGCAGAGGGAGAGGGAGAGAGAGAATCTCCAGCAGACTTCCTGCTGAGTACAGAGCTTGACATGGAGCTCGATCTCATGACCCTGAGATCATGACCTAATCTGAAACCAAGAGTCAGACGAACCACCCAGGTGCCCCTTGAATCAAGCTTCTATTTATTTATTTTTTTTAAAGTTTTTTTTTTATTCATTTTTTAACAGACAGCGAGAGAGGGAACACAAGCAGGGAGAGTGGGAGAGGGAGAAGCAGGCCTCCTGCTGAGCAGGGAGCCCGATGTGGGACTCGATCCCAGGACCCTGGGATAATGACCTGAGCCGAAGGCAGATGCCCAATGACTGAGCCACCCAGGCGCCCTCGAATCAAGCTTTTAGATGTAACTTGAGTATATAGGAAATAAAGGGACTGGAGAAACATTTAAACCATACTAGGAGGAAGCAACTAGATAAATCCAGAATTTGAGAAATGATGCAATATAGTTGCCCTGTTCTCCTTTTATTCCTCCCCGACCCATCACTGGCATCATCAGTCTACTTTCCATTTCTATGAATTTCACTACTGTCCTCATATAAATGGAATCTTAAATTATTTGTCTTTTTGTGACTGGCTTATTTCACATAATGTCTTTAAGATTGATCCATTTTGTAGGATGTATCAGAATTTCCTTCCTTTTTTAAAAAATTATTTTTGTTGTGGTAGAATACACACAATATAAAATTAACCATCTTAACCATTTTTAAGCGTACAGTTCAGTGGTATTAAGTACATTCAGATTCTTGTGATACCATCACCAACATCCATCTCCAGAACTTGCAAACACATGTTAAATACATCTATTAGGTAGTAACTCTCTATTACCACCCCCCCCACCCCCTGGGGCCCTGGTAACCATGATTCTGCTTTCTGCTTCTGTGATTTTAACTACTCTAGGTACCTCATGTAAGTGGAATCATACAGTGTTTGTTTTGTTGAAACTGACTTTTTTTTTTACTTCGCATAATGTTCTCAAGATTCATCCATGTTGTATCGTTTGTCAGAATTTCTTACCTTTTAATGGTTGAATAATATTCCATTGTATGTATAAACCATATATATAGATTTTATTTATTTGAGAGAGAGAGAGAATGAGAGACAGAGAGCACGAGAGGAAGGAGGGTCAGAGGGAGAGGCAGACTCCCCGCTGAGCAGGGAGCCCAATGTGGGACTCGATCCCAGGACTCCAGGATCATGACCTGAGCCGAAGGCAGTCGCTTAACCAACTGAGCCACCTAGGCGCCCCTGTATAAACCATATTTTGTTTATCCATTCATCTGTTGAAGGGCACTTGGGTTGCTTCCACTTTTTGGTTGTTGTGAATAACACTGCTATGAGGGGCGCCTGGATGGCTTGGTCGGTTGAGTGTCTGACGCTTGGTTTGGCTTGGGTCATGATCTTGGGGTCGTGGGATTGAGCCCCATGTTGAGCCCTGTGTTGGGCTCCCTGCTCAGTAGGGAATATGCTCGAGGTGCTCTCTCTCCCTCTCTACCCCTCCCCAACCCCATATGTTCTCTCTCTCTCTCTCTTTTTCTCTCTCTAAATAAAATAAAAATAATAATGTTGCTTTGAGTATGGGTGTGCAAATATCCCTTCAAAGTCTCTGCTTTCAATTCGTTTGGATATATTCTCCAAAGTAGAATTGCTGGATCATATGGTAATTCTGTGTTTAATTTTTTGAGGAACTGCTATACTGTTTTCCATAGCAGCTGCACCATTTTATATTCCCATCAACAGTGTACAAAGATTCCAATTTCTCTAATACTTGTTTTTTCGTTCATTTCCTTGATTAGAATAACAAGATTTATGGTTAGAGTCTTACTTTGCATTTTGATTGTTTGCATTAAAAGAAAGATATTTAGGTGTAATATACTTACATAATGTCTTAGGGAAATTTATGTTACATAATACAGTTTTTATTTGAATTATCACCATCAGCAGCATGCTGTTATTAACTTCCAAACAAATATTTATTCATAATTTACTGTGTTAGACACTGTGTTCAACTTTATACAAGCATTTTCTCATTTAATCCTCCTCATAGTCATTTGCAGTAAGTGCTATTATCCCTGTTTTATGGAAGCATAAAGTTGCCAAGTCAGGAATCAAACACAAATCTGACTGACTTCAAAATTAATGGCCAGTAAGAGGTCAAGTTAGTAAGTTCTAGTATCTAGAATTAATGAATTAGCTAGATTACCTCTTTTTTTTTTTTAAGATTTTATTTATTTATTTGACAGAGAGAGACACAGCGAGAGAGGGAACACAAGCAGGGGAGCGGGAGAGGGAGAAGCAGGCTTCCCGCTGAGGAGGGAGCCCGATGAGCGGCGATGTGGGGCTCGATCCCAGGACCCTGGGATCATGACCTGAGCTGAAGGCAGATGTTTAACGACTGAGCCACCCAGGCGCCCCTTAGCTAGATTACCTTGATACAACTTTCTAGTCCTCAGCTTATAAAAACAACAATACAAACTTATCTACATGTTCAGTAAAGCTTTAATTTATGATCTAATTTTGCTAATTAAATCCTAAAGTTGAAAATAACATCTTCAAGTAAGCAAAGGAAAATCTTAAAAAAAAAAAAAGTACCTGGGGAATAGAAATTGGAATAAAGATAACAAAGGTAGGACAATATCCAGTGAAATATCTCATATTGCTGTCACGGTAGCAGGTTGATTTCTAGAGAGAACATAAATACAGACAGATTGTTATAAAGGAGTATCTATAAAGATGTCTGTTGCTGTGAAGACTAAAAAGAAGTTCCACTGAAATTGTTATTTATGTAGAAAGAGACTTCCTTTGGCAGAAATATATATTATTCTTGCACATTGGTCCATAGCACTGATCAATTCTTTGCTGTTGAATGGGACTCTGAGTAACATATCATGGACCCACAGTTGAGTTCTGACATGGAATTATTGTTCATTTTAATCCTGGTGCCCCATTTTCCATGTCTGAAAATCAGATATAGTGCAAATGAGAGATGTTCATTGGAGCTCTTATAAAATATAGAGTTCTGTGCAAATGCAAGGTGACATGGTTATTAAATATTAATTCCTTTGTTCTGTCTTCACATATCATTTCTATATCACAGGAGGATTTAGAGCTTTTAATTTAATAGGGAAGCCTGTAAAGTATCCTAACTCAGGGTTCTGTAGTGCTTGTAATGCACTGTTGTTGATCAAAGTTTTATATTTTCCTTATTTAAAAAATTTTTGCTCTTTCTCAAAAAAAATTTTGTTTTCTTCTTCAGACTTTTGTAGAATTAGGTGTAGTCAGCTGGTACTTTTATGATACGTTCCCATGTTAAAGATTTATGGACAAAGCAAACAGACTTAGCAATGAATGAATTAGCTAATTAACAAATTACAAATAGGGACATGGTTTCAATAGACCATTTAGGTTTATGCTGTTGTATGATTAGATTAACTCAACCTAATAACAGCTTTTTGAATGGTTGAGTGTCTTTTTTTTTTTTAAAGATTTATTTATTTATTTGACAGAGAGACACAGCAGGAGAGGGAACAAAAGCAGGGGGAGTGGGAGAGGGAGAGGGAGAAGAAGGCCTCCTGCTGAGCGGGGAGCCCGATGTGGGGCTGAATCCCAGGACCCTGGGATCATGACCTAAGCCAAAGGCAGACACTTAATGACTGAGCCACCCAGGCACCCCTGAATGGTTGAGTGTCATTATAAAAGAATTTTATATTATCTATATTACATCTAGATATAGCATATATAAAGAACATGAAACATGAAACATGTATGTATACTTTAAAGAATAATTGTAAAAGTGAACCATGTAGGTAACCATCATCCAAGCCAAAAAAGAACATTCCCATCACCTGAGAAGTCCCCCATGTGCCTTTTCCTAATCACAGCCCTTTTCAGGAGACAAATTACCACCCACAATTTTGGTGATAATCATAGGTATGTGTATCACTACACACTTTATTTGTTTTGCCTTTTTGGGGGCCATATATATATATATATCATTTCATATAGATGAAATCTATATATATTCATGATTAGCATGCTTCTTCACTCAACATTACATTTGTGAGACTTACCATTTGTTACTTGTAAAGCATTTTTGGAGGGATGCAAATTTTCCTAAAATTAATCTTGTGATTCTCTACTTTTTTCTTTTAAGTTTATTTATTTTTTAGTAATCTCTATATCCATTGTGGGCTTGAACTCATGACCCCCCCCCCCAGATCAAGAGTTGCATGCTCTTCTGACAGCCAGCCAGGTGCCTGTCAATTTTTTTTTTCTTTTTTAGGAACTATTAATAAAGTTTGGTTGTTAGTCCTCTGATGGTTATAGGAGTAGCAACTGTTTTGTCCCTCTCTGGACTTGGTAGTGTTTTTTGATGTTGTCTTTTATATTGTTTTTGTGGTATCTTTTATGATGCTGTGTGTGTTGTTTTTATGGTTGCTTTTAATATACTTTATCAGTTTTTTATATTTTGTTTTCTTCCTACTGGGATGTCATAGAGATGTTCTCTTATATCATCAGTTAGAAACATTACATTTTTTCCTTTTATATTGAATGTTTAATCCACTTAGAACTGATATTTGTGTATTGTGAATCCATTTAATTCTTTCCCTATGCATACTCAATGTTCCAGGCTCATTTATTGGGAAGTCTTCCTTGTCCTACTGATTTGGTATCCCACCTCTGTCATGCTTGAAGTATCTATTTATGTGGATATGTCCTAGGACTTTAAAGGTTTTTTTTGTTGTTCTATTTGTACCTCTGTGGCAATATCACATTATCTTAGATACCAAGATTTGTAGTTAGTTTTAATGTTAGAGTAGGTTCTCCTATCTTGAAGTGTTTTTTTTTTTCCTTTTCTTCCTAAGCATGTCTTAGTTTTTCTTGTCTTTTTGTACTTCTTTATTCATTTTAGGGTCAGTTTGTCAGGGTCCACTAAAATCCCATTGAGATTTTCATTGGGATTGCATTGACAGTGTAGTTTAGCTTGAGGAGAATTGCCATCTTTACAAAATTTTGCTGTTCAGTTTATTAGCATGATACTACATTTATTTAGGTCTCCTTTAAGGAGGTCTTTCAATGAGGTCTACTAATTTTCTCTATCAATTTTTGCACATCTTTTATTAGACTTATTCTGAGGTCCTTTATAGTTTTGCTTTTTCTATTTTAATTTAATTTTATATTTAAAAAAGATTTTATTTGTTTATCTGAGAGAGAGCAGGAGAGAGAGCACAAGAAAGGGGTGGTCAGAGGGAGAGGGAGAAGCTGACAGCCTGATGTGGGACTCAGTCCCAGGACCCTGGGGTCATGACCTAAACCAAAGACAGACACTTAACAGACTAAGCCACCCAGGCGCCCTAAGTATGTTTTTTAAAAAGATTTATTTTAGAGAGAGAGAGAGAGAGAGAGAGTGCAAGCAGAGGGAGGGGCAGAGGAAGAGGGAGAGAATCCCAAGCAGACTTCCTGCTGGGCACAGAGCCTCACATAGGGCCGGATCTCATGACCCTGAAATCATGACCTGAGCTGAAATCAAGATTTGATCACTTAACCGACTGAGCCACCCACACACCCCATAAGTATTTTCTTTTAAATAGTGTGTCCCACAAGTATTTTATAAAAGCAGCTATATTGAGATTTATTGAAGTATAGTTTACTTACAATAAAATTTACTCTTTTTTTGTATACTTGAGTTTCAATAAACACAATCATGTATTCACCACAATAATCAAGATATAGGGCAGTTCCTTTTACCCCCAGAAATTGTCTTATGTTCCTTTGTAGCCAACCTCTTCCCCTAACTTCCAACTCTGGCAACCTGATCTGTTTCCTGTTAGGGTTTTGCCTTTTCTACAGTGTCATACAAATGGAATCATACAGTATATAACTTGGCTTTTAAGACTGGTTTAAGGGGTGCCTGGGTGACATAGTCAGTTGGGCATCCAACTCTTGGTTTAGACTCAGGTCGTGATACCAGGGTCCTGGGATAGAGCTCTTCCTCGGGGTCCATGCTCAGCAAGGAGTCTGCTTGTCCCTCTCCCTTTGCCCCTCCCCCCAGCTCTCTCTCTCTCTCTCTCTCGCTCTCAAATAAATAAATAAAAAAAAATCTTTAAAACTGCTTTAAAATTATCATATAGTAAAATTAAGTTTTTTCTCTTGGTGTACAGTTCTATGAAATTTAATATATGGGGCGCCTGGGTGGCTGAGATGGTTAAGCGTCTGCCTTTGGCTCAGGTCATGATCCCAGGGTCCTGGGATCCAGCCCCACATCAGGCTCCCCGCTCAGCAGGAGGCCTTCTTCTCCCTCTCCCTCTCCCACTCCCCCTGCTTCTGTTCCCTCTCTTGCTGTGTCTCTCTCTGTCAAATAAATAAATAAAATCTTAAAAAAAAAAAAAGAATGTGTATACGTGGAATCACACAGTATGTTATCTTTGAAACTGGCTTCTTCCAATATAATGCCTTGATATTCATCCAAGTTGTATATATCAAGAGTTCATTCCTTTTTAATTGCGGTTATATTCCATTGTATTGTTATGCTGCAGTTTATCCATTCAGCTGATGGAAGATATTCGAGTTGTTTCTAGAGTTTGGCAATTAAAATAAATGTAAACATTCAAATACAGGTTTTACGTGAGCACAGGTTTTCATTTCTCCAGGGTAAATACACAGGAGAATTGTTGGGTCATATGATAAATATATGTTAAATGTTATGAGAAAATGTCAAACTTTTTCCAGAGTGGAGGCACCATTTTGCATTCCCAACAGCAATGTATGAAAGTTTCACTTGTTTTGCATTCTTGCTGCATGTAGTATTGTCAGTAATTTTTCTTTTAACCAAGTAGGTATATAATGGTATCTGATTGTGGTCTTGATTTGCATTTTGCTAATGGCTAAGGATGTTGACTATCTTTTTATGTGCTCATTTATTTAGGAATAGAGCTGCTAAGAACATTAATTTACAGGTTTTTGTGTGTGAACATGTTTTCATTTCTCTGTGGTAATTACCTAAATTCAGCTAGAATTTTTCATACATTGCTAAAGATCAAGTTTGTGGTAGTGCGAAAGTACAGAATCTCTAGAAACCATAGAGGAGAGTTCACACCCACTTGCGGGCTCTTTTCAGTAGATGTCACCCAGAAGCTTACCTGTAACACTGGGGAAAGGGTAGGGGACAGATAAAGTGCTTCCCAAGGATTCACCCAGTAGTGGGGAGCATGCAGTACAGTGAGAAAAGCAAAAAGCTGGATTCCGATCTAAATAACAAAAGCCTTAAACCCCTGGGGAAAGATAGGAAACCCTGTCACCTCAGGTGAAAGTCCACTGAATCTAGAGGAGGGGAAAAGAAAAATCCTCAACCCCTGAGGGAGGGCCAAAAAACTGTCAGAAGTCTAGATTATCAGAAGTCTGTATCTGAGGAGAGACGGGCCGTAAGACCCAGAGACATAAGTTTCTCCTGAAAATTGTGGCTATCCCAGGACAACAAGAGAACCCATCACCAGGCTAGCACACACCAAGTAACGAGCACTCAGGAAAAATGACGTAGATTATCTACAAAGGAACAAAGATAAGAATTACAGCAAGCTTCTCAGAAATGACAAAAGCCAGTTTCTATTGTTCTTCATTCTTGAATTTCCAGGTTTCCTTCCAGTATTTGTTTTTTCCCATCTGAAGAACTTTTTGTAGTTTTTTAGAGCAGGTGTGCAGGCAGAGAATTCTCCTAGAATATCATGTTTTGACATTACAGATCTTATTTAAATCCTGTGAAGAATGCTGGGTGCCTTTTTTTTTTGGCTTTAGCAGGTAGTTGGCCTAGTTAGAGTTAGGCTACAAATTCTGACCCACCTTTTATGGGTTGTAGTTCCAATGTCAGTTCAGTTTTCATAACTTTGAAGTACTATCCAGACTTTTCCCTTGTGTTTACCACACAGTAGCCAGTGGTGGTGGTCTACCCCATATTTTAGTTCACATATCCTTTATTTTGCTGTTTATGGTGGGATCCATACCTGTGCACCTTGGACATGAGCTCAAGATATCACACTGAACCTTACGGTTTCACTTTATTGAGCTTTCCTTCTCTGTGATATTCCCAACATTTCTTTGCTCCAAAGGACCCATCTTCTTTTGACTTAATCCTGAAATTTTCCTTTCCTTTCCTTTCCTTTCCTTTCCTACTCTGTCACATAATTTGACTCTATCAGCCTCCTGGATCTAGTGACCAGAGGATAGAAAAATAAGCAAAAGAGAGAATTTTTCCTTTTTTTCTGATTTTAGATGCCTTCCTAGCTGCTAGTTATTCTGTACTACTATAGGTGTGCTTTGTTTCTGGGGTGGGAGAAAATGAGAAAAGGCACACACACACACACACACACACACACGTGGGAGAAAATGAGAAAAGGCACACACACACACACACACACACACACACACACACACACACACCTCCCCCCAAGGAATTTCTCCCACTCTCTCTTACTCATAGAAGCCCTTTCCCCACTCACCAAATCAGAAATAAATGGCTCTTCTTGGAGATCTGCCTGCATCCAGTGCACACATCTGGTGTCAGGCAAACTTTGAATTTTGGTATGGAGAGACTGGAGGAAAAAATTGGGAAACTCACTGCCATTTCAGTCCTATTTTGAGTTCTGTTTCATTTTCCATTCTGCCTGCTAACATATTACTTTTCAGAGTCCTCAGATGGTTATTCCATCCAGGGATTTTGTTTGCATTCAGTGGGAGACAGGGAGGAGTGTGCTGACTTCATCTTAACCTGAACCAAAACCTCTATCTATAGTTGAGTTTTAAATACTTTTTATTATGAAATATTTTAAACATATAGAAAATTATGTATTGTCATACATACACAAAACCACCCATTGCCCAGCCTCACCATGTATCAACATTTGGCTAATCTTTTTCATCTGCAACTTCCCACTCACACTGTCTCTTGACTTTATTTTTTTTTAAAAAGATTTTATTTATTTGTCAGAGAGAGAGAGCGCACAAGCAGGGGGAGCAGCAGGCAGAAAGAAGCAGGCTCCCTGCTGAGCAAGGAGCCCACTGCGGGGCTCAGTCCCAGAACCCTGGGATCATGACCTGACCGGAGCCGAAGGCAGACGCTTAACCAACTGAGCCACCCAGGCGCCCTGTCTCTTGACTTTTATTGCAAAACCCAGCTGTCATTTCATTCCATTTTATATGGTCAATTTCTATAATTTTTATATGTATTTTTTAAAAAGATTTTATTTATTTATTTGACAGAGAGAGACACAGCAAGAGAGGGAACACAAGCAGAGAGAGTGGGAGAGGGAGAAGCAGGCTTCCCCTGAGCAGGGAGCCCAATGCGGGCTCGATCCCAGGAGCCCAGGATCATGACCTGAGCCGAAGGCAGACGCTTAACAACTGAGCCACCCAGGCGCCCCTTTTATTTGTATTTGAAAAGAATGTATAATATGCAGTTGTTCAGTGTTCTGTGTATGGCTATTAAGTTGTTGATCATATTGATAAAAATATTTTATATCCCTACTGGTTTTAAAAATGTTCTTACTGAGGGGCGCCTGGGTGGCTCAGTCATTAAAAAAAGTCTGCCTTCGGCGCAGGTCATGATCTCAGGGTCCTGGGATCGAGCCCCATATTGGGCTCCCTGCTCAGCGGGAGGCCTGCTTTTCCCTCTTGCACTGCCCCTGCTTGTGTTCCCTCTCTCACTGTGTCTCTCTCTGTCAAAGAAATAAATAAAAAATCTTTAAAAAAAAAATGTTTTTACTGATAAATTTTTTTCTTATCCTGCACAATGTTTTCTTGAACTTTAAGCTCTGTAAAGTTTTTAATGTATACTTGTGTTATTTAAGTCTAATATATTTGTGTTCCAGGGCACTAAAGATAGTTATCTTTTTTTGTGTGGACTTGAACTCTTTGTAGGCTGTTATGGAAATTAATATTTAAGAGCTTAGAACTACATATGATAAAGATTGTGTGATGTACTGTTGTCTTGCCAGTAGGTTAATTGAGTTCTAGCTTAAAAATCTTAAAAAATGCATTTTTACTTTTGACAAGTAGTCATCATAATAGATGTGAAGTGGTATCTCATTGTGGTTTTGATTTTCCTTTCCCTAATGACATGATGTTGAACATATTTTCATGCACTTATTGGCCATTTGTATAGCTAATTGGAGAAACATCTGTTCAAGTCCATTTTTAAATTGGATTTTTCTTTTTTTTGTTGAGTTATAGGAGTTCTTGATATATTCTGGATATTAATCCCTTATCAGATACATGATTTGCAAATATTTTCTCCCTATCAGTCATCTTTCCATTCTCTTGATACTGTTCTTTGATGCACAAAAGTTTTTTATTTTGTTGAAGTCAGTTTATTTTTTCTCTTGTTGCCAGTACTTTTGGTGTTCAATCCAAGAAGTTATTGTCAAGTCCAATGTCATACTGATTTTCTTCTGTTTTCTTTTTTTTTTTAAGATTTTATTTATTTATTTGACAGAGAGAGACATAGCGAAGAGGGAACACAAGCAGGGGGAGTGGGAGAGGGAGAAGCAGGCTTCCCACGGAGCAGGGAGCCCAATGTGGGGCTCAGTCCCAGGACCCCGGGACCATGACCTGAGCTGAAGGCAGACACTTAATGACTGAGCCACCCAGGCACCCTTCTGTGTTTTCTTCTAAGAGTTTTTTATTTTTATTTTTATTTTTTATTTTTTTTTTTTTTAAAGATTTTATTTTTATTTATTTGAGAGAGAGAGAGAATGAAAGATAGAGAGCACGAGAGGGAAGAGGGTCAGAGGGAGAAGCAGACACCCTGCTGAGCAGGGAGCCCGATGTGGGACTCGATCCCGGGACTCCAGGATCATGACCTGAGCCGAAGGCAGTCGCTTAACCAACTGAGCCACCCAGGCGCCCCTTCTAAGAGTTTTTTAGTTTA
This sequence comes from Zalophus californianus, assembly GCF_009762305.2. Taxonomy (NCBI): domain Eukaryota; kingdom Metazoa; phylum Chordata; class Mammalia; order Carnivora; family Otariidae; genus Zalophus; species Zalophus californianus. The sequence goes on along the minus strand of NC_045609.1, from coordinate 33,440,049 downwards.
AATTTTTTTTTTTTAGTTTTTTAGTTTAGCTTTTATGTTTAGGTCTGTAGTTAATTTTGAGTTGATTTTTGTATATGATGTAAAGAATCCAACTTCATTCTTTTGCATGTGGACATACAGTTTTCCCAGCACTGTTTGTTGAAAAGAAGTCCTTTCCATGTTGAATGGACTTGGCATCCTTGCTGAAAATCAATTGACCATATATGTGGTTTATTTCTAGGCTATTTTATTCCACTGGACTGTGTATCTGTCTTTATACCAGTTCCACAGTGTTTTTCTTTCTTTTTCTTTTTTTTAAAGATTTTTTATTTATTTATTCGAGAGAGAGAGAATGAGAGATAGAGAGCACGAGAGGGAAGAGGGTCAGAGGGAGAAGCAGACTCCCTGCCAAGCAGGGAGCCCAATGTGGGACTCATCCAGGGACGCCAGGATCATGACCTGAGCCGAAGGCAGTCGCTTAACCAACTGAGCCTCCCAGGCGCCCTCCACAGTGTTTTTCTTGCTGTTGCTTTGTATTTTTTTTTTTTTTTAAGATTTTATTTATTTCAGACAGAGAGCATGAGCCGGGGGGGAGGGGCAGAGGGAGAAGCAGACTCAGGGAGCCCGACATGGGGCTCTATCCCAGGACCCTGAGATCATGACCTGAGTGGAAGGCAGGCACTAAACCACTCAACCAACTGAGCCACTCAGATACCCCTATATTAAGTTTTGAAATCAGAAAGTGGGAATCTTCCAACTTTTTCTTTCTCAAGATTTTTTTTTTGGCTATTTGGGGTCTCTTGATTTCATATGAATTTTTTAAGAAAAAAAAATTTTTAAGAGCCATTTTAGATTCACAGCAAATTGAAGAGAAGGTACAGAGATTTTTCCATATACCCTCTGCCGTCACACGGCCATGGCCTCCCCCATTATCAACTTACCCCACAAGAGTGGTACATAAATTACAGTTGATAAACATACTGATACGTCAAAATTGACCAAAGTCCATAGTTTATATTATGGTTCACTCTTGGTGGTGTACAATTTGTAGATTTGGACAAATGTCTAATGACATGTGTCCATCCTTATGGTATCATACAGAGTATTTTCATCTCCTAAAAATCCTCTGCACATTGCCTATTTATTTTTCCTCCCGTCCCAACCTTTGGCAACCTGTGATCTTTCCATTGTCCACACAGTTTTGCCTCTTCCAGAATTCATATAGTGGGAATCAACAGCATGTAACCTTTTCATATTGGCTTCTTTCACTTAGTCACTTGCTTTTAAGGTTCCTCTATGTCTTTGATGAACTGATAACTCATTTCTTTTTAGTGCTGGATAATATTCCATTGTCTAGATGTACCACATTTTATCAGTCCATTCACCTACAGAAGGACATCTTGGTTGCTTCCAGGCTTTGGCAGTTACGAAGAAAGCTGCTATAAATATCTGTGTATTGGTGTTTGTATGTAATTGAGTTTTCAGTTTCTTTGAATAAATTCCAAGGAGTGCAGTGCTGGATCATACGGTAAGAGTATGTTTGCTTTTGTGAGAAACCACCAGACTGTCTTCCAAAGTTACTGTACTGTAGGAGTGCTGACAACACTGACTCCATCCTTGGCCCTCTGGCGCACAGATGGAGCTATGTAGATAACCGGTAGAGAGCCTCTCTGGTGCACAGATGGCGCCACTTTAGATAACTAGTAGGGAACTTCTGGCACACAGATGGCGCCACTTTAGATAACTACCCTATGACCTCACCACCGTGCCCCTTGCTCCATAAAAGCTGGGAATTAAGGTCCAGATAGGGGTGGAAGATAGGGGCAGAGAATAGTGGTAAAGGATACCTGCGTACTTCCTGGATTGTCTGTCCCCTGAGCCTCCCTGCTGTGTAAGTTACCCTGCATAAAACTCTGTGTAAGCAGTATGTAGTGACTTGCTTTGTTTTTTCATACTGAAGTGTCTTCTCAGTCTGGAGGATACATTACTGACCCTCTTCCACCTTCTAACATTAACCTTTATGCGTTCCTATCAGTATTTTTTTTTTTTTTTTAATTTGACAGAGAGAGACACAGTGAGAGAGGGAACACAAGCAGGGAGAGTGGGAAAGGGAGAAGCAGGCTTCCTGTGGAGCAGGGAGCCCAATGTGGGGCTCGATCCCAGGACCCTGGGATCATGACCTGAGCCAAAGGCAGATGCCCCTTCCTATCAGTATTGAATGGGAGTTCCTATAGCTCCACATTATCTCCAGCATTTGGTATTGTCAGTGTTCCACATTTTGGTCACTGTAATTGGTGGGTATTGTATCTCAGTATTTTAATTTACATATGATGTCGAGGACATATGTGGAGCATCTTTCTGTATGCTTATTTGCCATCTATATATCTTCTTTGGTGAGGTGTCAGGCAATTCGTTATAAATTTTAGGATTTAAATTCTGTGTTTCTTTTAAGTGGTAGAAGTTGAGTTTTTTAAGAAGAAACCATATATATCCCATTTCCTAGTTTTCTTCCTTATCTTCTTTAAGGAAATTTTTTGTCCTTGTTCAATTTCTTTTTTTCATTGTCAGTTAACCACCAGCATTTTAATGTTTTGATTCTTAAATATTTTTTTTATGTGGGGTATTTATTTTTGTAATGGATGAATTTCTCATATTGTTTGCTCTTCTTGTCTTGTTAAAAGATAAAGCAAGAAGTACAGATTTCTAGAAAGATGAATATATGGGATTTAATTGAGAGATTAAAGTATTTGAAGAGGATAATGAAACCTGACAAGTGCTTTTTCACATATCTTTTAAGGTGACAGCAGAGGTCACTTGAAATTACTAGGCAATCACATTGAAATCAGAAGAAAAAAAAACTATGTGTCTTGCTTATTACACCTTAAATGTCAGCTGTTAAATTCAGAATCAGGGATTTTTACTACCTTTAATATTTGAAAATTTTATTAAAAAATTAAGAGAATAGGGAAACCTCATTATACTGTGTGGTTGATAAAGTATTAAAGTGGAGTTGAAAACATTTCAGGCAACAAAGAGCATAGGCTATGAAGGTAGAATACCATGGTTTTTATTTTATTTTTTAAGATTTTATTTTTTAGAGGAGGAGCAGAGGTGAGGGGCAGAGGGAGAGGGACAAGCAGACTCCCTGCTGAGCAGGGAGCCTGATGCAGGGCTTGATGCCAGGACCCTGAGATCATGATCTGAGCCCAAATCAAGTCCAATGCTTAAACAGCTGAGCCACCCAGGCACCCTTGTTTTGGACATTTCTAATGTGCATTTTTAAAAGATTACTCTAGAAAAAAGAAATCACTCTTGCTAATGTACAGAATGAAAGCAAGTAGTCCGTTTAGGAGACAGTTGCAGAAATCCAAGCTTGATAGGATGGTGGTATAGACTTGGCTGCTAACAGTGGAGATAGAAGTTTATGAGTTTAGCATATTGTTTAGAAAAGTGTGACTTACAAAAATAGTTCGAAATAATTTTTAAGATTTTATTTATTTATTTGACAGAGAGAGACAGTGAGAGCAGGAACACAAGCAGGGGGAGTGGGAGAGGGAGAAGCAGGCTTCCTGCTGAGCAGGGAGCCTGATGTGGGACTCGATCCCAGGACCCTGGGATCATGACCTGAGCCGAAGGCAGACGCTTAACGACTGAGCCACCCAGGCGCCCTGAAATAATTTCTTTTGATAGAAGAATATTTAACATTTAAATATATCAAGACCATAATATACAAAGTAATGGTTTTATTTTTAGTGAAAGGCTTCAGATGCTACAAGGAAGGCCAGAAAAGACTTATATCCAGTATGTGAGGAAATGTTTATTAGTGGAATATGTATTGGGTTCTCAGATCTCTGAAGCTTACATTGTAGTATGGCTTTACCTAGTTCAGATTGGATTGGGCCTGCTGTTGGAAAAGTCTAAAGTGATGAACTGTGTACTAGTTTATTTCTTAGTAGACTAAACTATTTAGTTTTTGCAGCTGATATCATTTATATTTTTTGGCTTTAGCAAGGTAGAACCAGCATTCAAGATCAAAAGAACAAATTTATGATTAAGAAATATAGAAAAATTATCCCATTTATAAGACTGAAAATAATTTTCTAAGTGACATCTGCCTTTTATTTATAATTATTTATAATAATAATTTTTTAAAGGCCTTTTGACTTAAATGTGAACCTTTAACCTTTCTGGCTTTTACCTTTCTTTACCTTCTTAGAGCTACTTGTTGTTTCCTAAGTACATTTTCATCACCTGAGATGGGTAGAAGTAGAGAATTTAAAGCAATCACTAGGGGAAAAACAAACATTTTGTAAAAACTGCTTCTCAAAATAAAAAACAAAATGATCATTAGATGGTTTAACAGGCATGCCAAAGAAACAGTTTATTACTATTTTTTAAAGATTTATTTATTTATTTTAGAGAGAGAGCATGCATGCAAGCATGCACTGGTGGGGAAGGGGCAGAGGGAGAGGGAGAGAGAAACTTAAGCAAACTATGCTGGGTGTGGAGCCTGACATAGGGCTTGATCTCACAACCCTGAGATCAGGACCTGAGCCGAAATGAAGAATCCGATGCTTAACTGATTGTGCTATCCAGGAGCCCCAGAAACAGATTATTTTTATACTATTTTAAACTGCCTAGAGCTTAGCAAGCAAATTATTGCTTTACTGCGTGATTTAAATTTGAATTTAAGCAAAACTTGACAGAGATGAGAAAAATAAAGACTATCTACAGTTAATATGGATATAGAAATCTTAAATAGAATTTTAAAATCATATTTTAGTATACAATAAAGTTGACTTATATTTTTGTTGTGCATTTCTTTGAGCTTTAGCACATGTATAGATTTGTGTGACTGTCCCACACGGAATATAGAATTTGTCAGGATATAGGATATACCCTCCAAAATTTCTGTGTGGTTCTATTGTAGTAAAATCTTCTACCTACCTGTAACCTCTGGCAGTCTGATCTGGTCTCCATCACTACTGTTTTACTTTTCCAGAATGTCACATAAAAGTATGTAACCTTTTGAAATTGACTTCTTTCATCATCATGTTTATTTGCCATTTATATATCTTCTTTGATGAAGTGTCTGTTCAAATCACCTGCCCATTCCTTAATTGGGCCTTTTGTATACACTTTATGATTATAAAGAAGAATGTATATTCTGTTGCTTTAGAATGGAATGTTGTGATTATATCTGTGGAGTCCATCTGGTCCAGTGTGTCTTTCAAAGCTCTTGTTTCCTTGTTGATTCTGCTTAGATGATCTGTCCATTGCTTTGAGTGGGGTTAAAGTCCCCTACTATTATTGTATTATTGTCAATGTGTTTCTTTGATTTTGTTATTAATTGGTTTGTCATTGGCTGCGCCCATGTTAAGGGCGTAAATATTTACAATTGTTGGATCTTTTTGTTGGATAGACTCTTTAATTATGATATAATGTCCTTCCCCATCTTTTACTACAGTTTTTGGTTTAAAATCTAATTTGTCTGGTGTAAGGATTGCCACCCCAGCTTTCTTTTGATGTCTATTAGCATGACAAATTGTTTTCCACCCTCTCACTTTAAATCTGGAAGAGTCTTTGGGTCTGAAATGAATCTCTTGCAGACAGCATATCAATGAGTCTTGCTTTTTTATCTAATCTAATACCATGTGTCTTTTGATTGGGGCATTTAGCCCATTTACATTCTGAGTAACTATTGAAAGATAGGAATTTAGTGCCGTTGTATTACTTGTAAAGTCACTGTTTCTATATATTGTCTCTGTTCCTTTCTGGTCTATGTTACTTTTGGGCTCTCTTTTCACTTAAAGGATCCCTTTAAATACTTCTTGCAGAGCTGGTTTAATGATCACAAATTCTTTTAGTTTCTGTTTGTCCTGGAAGCTTTTTATCTCTCCTTGTATTTTTGAACGACACCCTAGCTGGATAAAGTATTCTTGGCTGCATATTTTTCTCATTTAGCACCCTGAATATATCATGCCAGTCCTTTCTGGCCTGCCGGATCTCTGTGGATAGGTCTTCTGCCAGTCTAACGTTTCTACCCGTGTAGGTTATGCACCTCTTGTTCCCAGCCACTTTAAGGATTTTCTCTTTGTCTCTGAGGTTTGCAAGTTTCACTATTATATGTCAGGGTGTTGGCTTATTTTTACTGATTTTTTGAGGGTGATTCTCTGTGCCTACTGGGTTTTGATGCCTGTTTCCTTCCCCAGATTAGGGAAGTTCTCCACAGTAATTTGCTCCAATAAACCTTTTGCCCTCCCTCCACCCACTTTCCTCTTCTGGGATCCCAATTATTCTAATAACTGTTTTATGGTATCACTTATATCTCAAATTCTCCCCCTTGTGATCTAGTAGTTGTGTTATCTTTTTCTCAGCTTTATTCTCCATCATTTTGTCTTCTATATCACTAAATCTCTATTCTGCCTTATTTATCCTAGCAGTTAGAGCCTCCATTTCTGATTACATCTCATCATCAGTACCATTTTTTATTTTGACTTGATTAGATTTTAGTTCTTTTATTTCTCCAGAAAGGGATTCTCTAGTGTCTTCTATGCTTTTTTCAAGACTGGCTAGTATTTTTATAATCATTTTTCTGAACTCTAGTTCCGACATCTTACTTATGTCCATAGGTCCCTGGCAGTCAGTACTTCCCCTTGTTCTCTTTTTTGGGTTGTTTTTCCGTCTTGTCATTCTGTCCAGAGAAGAATAGATGAACGAGAGAACAAAATAGTAAAATGGGGATAACGACCCCAGAGAAATATACAATAAAGAAATCAGAAGAGACCTGAAACGGGGTGGGGAGGGAGAGAAGAAAAAAGAGAGAGAGAGAATATAATCAGACAGGTGAATACAATAGAGCAATACACTGGATCCTGTGTGTATTTTGGTCTGTTAGAAAACTACATCCCAAAATTGTAAAGAAAGAAAAACATACGTACAAAAATAAATTTAAAATTTAAAATGGAGGCTGCTTGTCTCCCTCTCCCTCTGGTCACTCTACCTCTCTCTCAAATAAATAAATCTTTAAAAAAAATTATTTTCAGATGAAAAGTTAAGAGATTTGTTGTGCAACAAATTGCATATACTTAGCACTACTTTACAATTAAAAATGTTTACAATGATGAATTCAGTGTTACATGTTTTTCACCATAATTAAAAAAAAAACAGTATCAACAGAGAATGGATTCTAATATTAATAAATGACTTATTTAATATATCAATATTGGATCAATTGTAATGTATTATACTAATGCAAGATATTAAAAATAGGGGAATCGAGAGAGTAAAAGATAGTAAATGACAACTCTATTTTAGCTCAATGTTTTCTTTCAACCTAAAACTGCTTTAAAAAGTCTACTAACAGGGTACCTAGGTGGCTCAGTTGGTTAAGCGACTGCTCTCTATCTCTCATTCTCTCTTTCTCAAATAAAAAAAAGAAAAGAAAAAGTCTACTAACAGTGGATAGTTCAAGATCACAGAGGAGCAGAAGACCTTAGTTTCATCTGGTTCCAGGAATTCAGCTAGATAGCTATCAAACCATTCTGAACACCTGTGAACTCAGCCAGAGATCTAAGAAAGTAAGAGCTGCAACTCTGCAAATAGAAAAGTGACCACTTTCTGTAAGGTAGAAGGTACGGAGAAGTGAATCTGAGGTGCTACAGGGGAAGATAAACTGCAGGGGGGAGGGAGCCTCCCTAAGCCGGCCCCAGACAGTGATACAGCAGTGGAGCACAAAATCAGAACTTTTAGAAGTCTGCTTTGGTGAGGGACGTTGCTGCCTGAAAGGTGCTCAGGTGGCAAAGTGGGGCGGAATCCAAGGTAGGACAGTGTGGTGTCAGGATCCCCAGGGTTACAGGAAGACCAGGGGTGTCTGAGTGTGGCAGAGTTTCCAGACATCACAGCAGGGAAGCCAGCTGCAATTAGCAAGCCCAGGAGTGTGCTCTCAGCTCCTGGTTGGCATATACCTCGAACCGCAACACGGCTGGGCAACCGCTCTCCAAGCAGGGGGCCCAGTGAGCAGCAGAACTACAGCAAGACCTCACTTCCTACCCTGGCAGGAGCAGTGTGGGTGCACATGCAGGAATCTGCACGGTTTTGCAGACTCAAAATGGGGTGGCGTGCCTGAGATAGAAAGGCTCAGTCACGGACTGGGTGAGCAGAGTGTGGATGGAGACCAAGGAGACAGGAGTGATTGACTGTTTTTCCCTGAGGTCACACTGAGGAGTGGGGCCTGAGCTCTCAGCTCCAGGGCTGGAGATTGGGAGGCCGCCATTTTCATTCTCATCCTCTAAAGCGGCCTGGAAAGCCTTCAGGGAACAAAAGCCACAGAGAGCAATCCTGAGCTGCTTACTTAGCCTGGCCCCCTGACAAGGGTGGTACAATTCCACCTCGGGCAAAGACACTTGAGAATCAACACAACAGGCCCCTCCCCCAGATGATCAGCAAGAACATCCAGCCAATACCAAGTTCACCGATCACTGAGAACTACAAAACTCCAGCGCTAGGGGAAAATAGTATATAGAATTCATGTGTTTTTTTCCCACGATTCTCTAGTCTTCCAACTTTAAATTTTTTTCCTCTTTCCTTTTTAACCAATTTATTATTTTATCAACTCTTTTTTTAATCTTTTAAAATTTTCATTTTTAGTGATATTCTGTCCTTTCAGTGTATTTAATTTTATTTTTGTATATATATATTTTTTCTTCTTTACAATTTTGAGATGCAGTTTCAGACCAAAACACACCCAGAATCTAGTGTACTCTCTTCACTTGTCAATCATACATATTTTTTTGCTACTATTTTTTTTTTTTTTTGGCTAAAGTCTATCCTTTCAATGTATTTAATTTTAATTAAAATTTAAAGTCCCCATTGAGCAGGGAGCCCATTGCGGGGTTCAATCCCAGGTCCCTGAGATCATGACCTTAGCTGAAATCAAGAGTCAGATGCTTAACCGACTGAGCCACCCAAGTGCCCCTAGAAATAATTTTTCAAATGTGTTGCAGTTCTGATATACATATATATATGTGTGTGTGTGTGTGTATAAATATATATGTGAGACTGATTAAATTATAAATTTCTTTTTGACTTTTTTTCTAACTTTCTGTATCCTTAAAAAAAAGAGGAAGAATAAAAAGCTTCTGTTGGGAAGATTGCTGACCAGTGGTAGTATTAGAGATCATATTTTCCAGAAATTGGGACATCTTTTTTGAGCTTGACTAGACCTGTGTGATCCTCCATGGGTATAGTTAAAGGTAGCAAAGAATTTAATGCCTCCTACATCAGGAACATGGACTTTGGTTTTGTGATCATAGTGGTGAGAAGTGTGGAAGAAGTGATTAGTCGTTTTCCAGATTCTGCCTGTATTTCTGCTAATCATCTTGACATTATTCCTCTAAATACTGTTTTTATCCTAAGTGTATATGATCTTATAAAATTGGAATGACTGTCACGATCCATGTCCCTATATAATCTCTCTATTCTTGGATTTGATACATGGAGAGATCCAGAATTTAAACTCTTAAGAAGAGTGCTCATATTTTCAACAAAATGAGAGGGATGTACCTCAACATACAGCCATATATGACAGGCCTACAGCTAACATCGTAGGGAATGGTGAAAAGCTGGAAATCTTTTCTCTAAGAAGAGGAATAAGACAAGGATTCCCGCTCTTGCCATTTTTTTTTTCCGACACAGTACTAAAAGTCCTAGCCAGAGCAGTTGGGCAAGAAAGAGAAATAAAAGGCATCCAAATTGGAAAGGAAGAAGTAAAACTGTACTATTTGCAAATGACATGATATTATATATAAAAACCCTAAACACCACACCAAAAAAACTATTAGAATTATTACATGGATTCAGTAAAGTTGCATGATATAAAGTCAGTATACAAAACCTGTTGTGTGTCTATACACTGATAATGAACTATCAGAAAGAGAAATAAAATAATCCCATTTATAATTGCATCAAAAAGAATAAAATACTTAAGAATACATTTAACCAAAAGTTGAAAGACTTGTACACAGAAAATTGTTAAGTCATTGATGAGAGAAATTGAAGAAGATATAAATAAATGGAAAGATACTGCATGGTAACGGATTGGAAGAATTAATATTACTATTAAAATGTCCATACTACCTGAAGCAATGTACTGAATCAGTGTCTGTAAACCTTATCAAAATTCCAATGGCATTTTTCACAGAACTAGAAACCTGAAATTTGTATGGAATCAAAAAGACCCCAAATAGCCAAAACAGTCTTGAGAAAGAAGAATAAAGCTGGAGGCATCCCACTGCCTGATTTCAAACTATGTTACAAAGCTGTAGTAATCAAAAGAGCTTGGTATTGGCATAAAAACAGATACATAGACACAAAGATCAAGGAACAGAATAGAGAGCTTAGAAATAAATCCACCCATATATAATCAGTTAATTTATGACAAAGGAGCCAAGAATATACAGTGGGGAAAGGATAATCTCTTCAATAAACAGTGTTGGAAAAACTGGACAGCCACATACAAAAGAATGAAACTGGACCACTATCTTATACCAAACACAAAAATTAACGCAAAATGGATAAAGACTTGAATGTAAGGCCTGAAATCAAAACTCCTAGAAGAAAATATAGGTGATAAGCTCCTTGATGTCAGTCTTGGTGATGATTTTTTGGGTCTGAGTCTAAAGACAACAAAAGCAAAAACAAACAAACCTTTTCAACAAACTGAAAAGCTTCTCCACAGCAAAGGAAACCATCAGCAAAATGAAAAGGCAGCCTACTGAAGAGGAGAAAATTTTTGCAAATTGTATATCTTATAAGAGATTACAATCCAAAATATATGAAGAACTCATAAAACTGAATAGCAATAAACAACAGTATTGAAAAATGGGCAGAGGATCTGAATAGACATTTTCTCAAACAAGACATACAGATGGCCATCTGGTACATGAAAAAGATACTCAACATCAGTTGTTAGGGAATTACAAATCAAAACCACAGTGAGTTATCACCTCACACCTGTTAGAGGGGCTATTATCAGAAAGACAAGAAGGGTGCCTGGATCGAACAGTTCATTAAGAGTTCTACCCTCGGTTTTCACTCAGGTTGTGATCTTAGGGTTGTGAGATCAAGCCCCACGTTGAGCTCTGCACTCAGTGCAGAATCTGCTTAAGACTCTTTCTCCCTTTTGCCATACCCCTTCCCCCTGCTTGCACGAGCTCTCTCTCTCTCTCTCTCAAATAAATAAAATCTTAAAAAAAAAAAAAAAGACAAGAAATAAGTACTGGTGAAGATGCAGAGGAAAGGGAATGCTCATATACTGTTGGTAGAAATGTAAACTATGCAATCACTATGGGATATAATATGAAGGTTCCTCAAAAAGTTAAAAATAGAACTACCATATGATCCAGCAGTTCTACTTCTGGGTATTTACCTGAAGAAAATGAAAACAATTTGAAAAGATATGTGTACCCCCATGTTCTTGCAACATTATTTACAATAGCCAAGGGGTGGAAATAACGTGTGTCCATCAGTGCATGAATGGATAAAGAATGCTGAATCATACGATAGTTGTGTTTTTTGTTTTTTGAGAAACTTCCATACAGTTTTCCATAGTGGCTGCCCCATTTTACATTCCACTTAATGTAAATTCTTAATTTCAGTTTATATTTCTTTTTTTTGCCCAAGTGTTAATAGTTTTATTTCTATTTTTAGCTGGTAGGACCTTTTTGTTATTTTTGTTAATTTCTAGTTTTATTGTTTTTAGAAAGGTTTTTTGGGGTAATATTTCTACTTTTATGTGACCTAATTTTAATCTGTTTTTATTAATGATCCTTGGGGCACTTGAGAAAAAGATATATTCTGTATGACCAGTGTATTGTTTGATATTATCTGTAAGATATACTCTACTAATTATGTTGCTTAGGTGTTCTTTAGAATTTGCAAGTTTTGAAGGAAGCCCTTCCAAATCACATATACTTTTAATTTTAAGTCTTTCTCAGATTCTTTCTTTTTTTTTTTTAAGATTTATTTATTTAGAGAGAGTGAGCAGGGAAGGGGCAGAGGGAGAGGGAGAGAATCTCAAGCAGACTCCCTGCTGACCGCAGAGTCCGACACAGGGCTCAATACCAGGACCCTGGGATCATGACCTGAACCAAAATCGAGTTGGACGCTCAACCAACTGAGCTACCGAGGAACCCCTAGACAGCTCTCTTCTCTCTGATATTTATTTATTTGAGAGTGAGAGAAACAGCATGAGAGGGGAGAGAGTCAGAGGGAGAAGCAGGCTCCCCGCTGAGCTGGGAGCCCGATGTGGGCCTCGATCCCGGGACTTCGGGATCATGACCTGAGCTGAGGGCCTTCTCCCAACCAACTGAGCCACCCAGGTGCCCAAAAGATCTTTTTTTTTCTTTAAAGATTTTTTTTTATTTTATTATTTATTTGAGACAGAGAGAATGAGAGAGAGAGAGAGCACATGGGGGGGGGAGGGTCAGAGGGAGAAGCAGACTCCCTGCCGAGCAGGGAGCCCGATGCGGGACTCGATCCAGGGACTCCAGGATCATGACCTGAGCCGAAGGCAGTTGCTTAACCAACTGAGCCACCCAGGTGCCCCTGACAGATCTATTCTTAAAAAGGATTTTTGGGATTTATTCCTGGGATGCAAGGTTGGTTTAATATTCCCAAACAGGGATGCCTGGGTGGCTCAGTTGGTTAAGTGTCTGCCTTTGGCTCAGGTCATGATCCCGGGGTTCTGGGATCGAGTCTCACATTGGGCTCCTTGCTCAGTATTGAGAGCCTGCTTCTCCCTCAGCCTGCTCTGCCTGCCATTCCCCCCTGCTTGTGCTTGCTTGCTCGCTCTCTCTTTCTCTCTCTCTCACAAATAAATAAATAAAATCTTAAAAAATAATATTCACAAAACAATCAACATGATATGTCCCATCAAGAAGAGAAAGGATAAAAACCATATGATCATTTCAATAGATGCAGAAAAGCATTTGACAAAGTACAACATCCATTCATGATAATACCCTCTGCAGAGTAGGTCTAGAAGGAATACTTCTCTGTATGAAAATGCCACAGGCAACTCATACTCGGAGGTGAAAAACAGAGCTTTTCCCCTATGGTCAGGAACAAGACAGGGATGTCCACTCCCACCACTTTTATTCAACATAGTACTAGAAATACTAGCCACAGCAGTTAGACAACATAAAGAAATAAACAGCAACCAAATTGGTAAGGAAGAAGTAAAACTCACTATTTGCAGATGACATGATACTATATAGAGAAAACCTTAAAGACTCCACAAAAAATAAAAACAAAAAAACAAAACTAGAGCTGATAAAGGAATTCAGTAAAGTCGCAGGATACAAAATCAGTGTATAGAAATCTGTTGCAAACCTATACACTAATAATGACAGAGCAGAAGTGACATTAAGGAAAAAATCCTATTTACATTTGCACCAAAAACAATAAAATACATAGGAATAAACTTAACCCAAGAAGTGGAAAACTTGTACTCTGAAAACTATAAACACTGATGAAAGAAACTGAATATTATTCAAAGAAATGGGAAGACATTCCATGCTCATGGGTTGGAAGAAAAAGCATTGAAATGTCTATACCAAAGCAGTCTACAGATTTAATGCAGTCCCTATCAACGTACCAACAGCATTTTTCACAGAACTAGAACAAACAATCCTAAAATTTGTACAGAACCACAAAAGACCTCAAATAGCCAAAGTAATCTTGAAAAAGAAAAACAAAATTGGAGGTACCACAATTCCGGATTTCAAGTTATAAAGCAGTAGTAATTAAGACAGTATGCTACTGGCATAAAAAATAGACAGATCAATGGAATAGAATAGAAAACCCAGAAATAAAACCACAATTATGTGGTCAATTAATCTTCAACAAACGAGGAATGAATATACAATGGGAAAAAGGTAGTCTCTTCAACAACTGGTGTTGGGATCATTGGACAGCCATATGCAAAAAAATGAAACTGGGAAACTTTCTTTTACCGTACGCAAAAATAATCTCAAAATAGATTAAAGACCTAAATGTGAGACCTGAAACCATAAAAATCCTTAAAGAGAGTACAGGCAGTAACCTCTCTGATATTGGCCTTAGCAACATTTTTCTAGCTACATCTCCAGCAAGGGCAATAAAAGCAAAAATAAACTATTGGGACTACATCAAAAAAATTTTTTTCTGTACAGCAAAGAAAACAGTCCCTAAAATTACAAGGCAACCTTGAATGAGAGAAGATATTTTCAAATGACATATCTAAAAAGGGTTAGCATCCAAAATATATAAAGAACTGATACAACTCAACACCCAAAAACCAAATAATCCAATTTAAAAATGGGCAGAAGGCATGAATAGACATTTCTCCAAAGAAGACATACAGATGGCCGGAGATGTATGAAAAAGATGGTCAACATCACTCATCATCAGGGAAATCAAATCAAAACTACAGTGAGATACCACCTTATACCTGTTAGAATGGCTAAAATCAAAAACAGAAAAACAAGTATTGGTGAGGATGTAAAGAAAAAGGAGCTCTTGCACTTTGGTGGAATGCAAACTGGTACAGAAGCTGTGGAAAACGGTATGGAGGTTCCTCAAAATAGTAAAAATAGAACTACCCTACAATCCAGTAGTCACACTAGTGGGTATTTTCCGCCCAAATAAAAAAAACACCAATTCAAAGTGATACATGCACCCCTTTCCTTTTTTTTTCTTAAAGATTTTATTTATTTGACGGAGAGAGAGAGAGAGCACAAGCAGGGAAGGGGAGCAGCAGGCTCCCCACCCAGCAGAAAGCCCAATGTGGGGCTTGAACCCAGGACCCTGGGATCATGACCCGAGTCGAAGGCAGACATTTAATCCACTGAGCCTCCTAGGTACCCCATACCCCTATACTTGTAGCAGCATTATTTAGAATAGCCAAGATATGGAAACAGCCCAAATGTCCATTGATTGATGGATGGATAAAGACAGTGTGGTATATATATACAATGGAATATTACTCAGCCATAAAAAGAGTGAAATCTTGCCATGTTATTTGTAATGACATGGATGGAGCTAGCGAACTAAGTCAGAGAAAGACAAATACCATATGATTTTACTCATGTGGAATTTAAGAAATAAAGGAGCAACAGAAAAAGAGAAACTAAAAAAACAGACTCTTAACTATAGGGAACAAACTGATGGTTACCAGAGGGGTGGTGGGTGGGGGTATGGGGGAAATAGATGATGGGAATGAAGAGTACACTTAAAATGATAAAAATAAAATGATTAAAAAAACATTTTTAGACTTAGTGTGGACTTAGATGACCCATTGTGTTTTCAGATCAACCTTAGGCCCTATTCCTAGTTTCTCTTCTTCATTACCCCTGACATGTATTCTCAGTCTACTTTTTTCACCACAAAGCCTTGAGGCAGAAAAGGGATGGGGGAGGCACATGAGATCACACACCAAGATTTGGTTCTTTTTCTTTTTTTACTTAGTATATTTTTAAGTTTAGACTGTCTTCAAGTTAGGCAGAGGACATGGTTTTCATATAGCTATTTTTTTCCTTGTTATTCTTCTATATTGTTCGTGGAGAAAATATTGTGAGACTGGGACGTAAGCATCTGCCATTGTCTTCAGATGCCCTGTTGTCTTTAAATCATATATACATCATAGCGGTAGTTAATCTAACACTTTATACTTTGGTTTGATGATAAAGATTAAGGTTTACGTTCTGTGGGGATTTAGGCTTACAGAGTCCCAAGTGAATAATCAAATATTAATTAATATCATCTTACTGGATTAACCTTATAATAAGAATTGTTTAAACAAACATTTTATTTTTATTTTTAAAGATTTTATTCATTCAAGACACAGAGATAGAGAGCGCGAGCAGGGGGAGAGGCAGAGGGAGAAGCAGGCTCCCTGCTGAGCCAGGAGCTGGACGTGGGGCTCGAGCCCAGGACCCTGGGATCATGACCCGAGCCAAAGGCAGATGCTTAACCATCTGAGCCACCCAGACACCCCAAAGAGAAACATTTTAAGTGAAGTTTTATGTTCTATGTTAAGATTTTGCCTGCTGGTATTGCTATAAAATAAAGCAAAGTAACTGTAAAATGTGTGAGGCTTAGATTGGGCTTAAAATTGAAATGTGTCTTTGTTTTGGACAAATTAACATAAACCTAAGAGTTTGGGGGAGGTGGAGAGTAAAAAATGGTTTTTCACAGGATGCCTGGGTGGCTCAGTTGATTAAGCATCTGCCTTCAGCTCAGGTCATGATCCTAGGGTCCTGGGATTGAGTTTCGGATCAGCTCCTTGCTCTGTGGGGAGCCTGCTTCTCCCCCTGCTTGTGCTCTCTCTCTTTGTCAAATAAACAAATTTTTTTTAAAGTTTTTTCACAATACTTTTTCTAGACTGTTCCATATCTTCTTCACTTTTACACACCCTTCTCACCTTTGCTTTATGCAAGTTAATACTTCATTGACACTAATTTTTTTTTTTTAAGATTTTATTTATTTGACAGAGAGAGACACAGTGAGAGAGGGAACACAAGCAGAAGGAGTAGGAGAGGGAGAAGCAGGCTTCCCGCGGAGCAGGGAGCCTGATGCAATGCGCAATCCCGGGACTCTGGGATCATGACCTGAGCTGAAGGCAGATGCTTAACGACTGAGCCACCCAGGCGCCCCAACACTAATTTCTTTTGTAGCAGTGCTTAAACTTTCCTTATTGATAGCTGAATTTTTCCATCCTGTATTTTTCTAATGGCTCTGAGGTACATTAAAAGTATTTATTGTGGTGCCTGGGTGGCTCAGTCGGTTAAGGATCTGCCTTCGGCTCAGGTCATGATCCCACGGTCCTGGGATCGAGCCCCGCATCTGGCTCCCTGCTCAGCAGGAAGCCTGCTTCTCCCTCTCCCTTTGCCTGCTGCTCCCACTGCTTGTGCTCTCTCCCTCTCTCTCTGTCAAATAAATAAATAAAATATTTTTTAAAAAAGTATTAGGGGCGCCTGGGTGGCTCAGTCATTAAGCGTCTGCCCTCGGCTCACATCGTGATCCCGGGATCCTGGGATGGAGCCCCACATCGGGCTCCCTGCTCAGCGGGGAGTCTGCTTCTTCCTCTCCCTCTGCCTTCTGCTTGTGTTCCGTCTCTTGCTGTGTCTCTCTCTGTCAAATAAATAAATGAAATCTACAAATAAGTATTAAGCGTTAAAACTCTACAGCTACCTAATTTCCAAGACTTGAATTGAAAATCAAGTTAGAGATTTTGTTTTATGGAAATTTTAAATATTGAAAGCTTAATCATGATGTCAACACATTAGCACATCCTAGAGTTTTAGAAAATTTATATTGGTCATCATTGTTTCTGTAGTTTCTGGGTGGTTTTTAGTTTTTTTTTTAAAGATTTTATTTATTTATTTGACAGAGACACAGCGAGAGCAGGAACACAAGCAGGGGGAGTGGGAGAGGGAGAAGCAGGCTTCCCGCTGAGCAGGGAGCCCGATGTGGGACTTGATCCCAGGACCCTGGGATCACGACCTGAGCCGAAGGCAGATGCTTAACGACTGAGCCACCCAGGCGCCCTGTTTTTAGTTTTAAGTAGACTTTTTCTTTGGTTGAATTATTTTTTTTCTTTTCCCTTTGCACACGGTTTTCTGTGCAGTTATTCAGGAAGGGAAATTGTCACTCTTCACTTCTCTTTCTTCCTTCACCAGACGTGTCAGGTATGTGTGTGTGCGCACACACATATGGATACAAAAAGTGGCTATGGAGGTACTCAGTGGATGAAGGAATATTTCCCAGAGTATCAGACGGTTGCTACTGTAGGATAGTGACCTGCTTTTCCATAGCATCTTCATTTAGCAAGAATATGTACCAAAAATTCTTTGTCAAACTTAACATCTGTGAGATGATTCTTTTTCCTATGGTTATCATTTTTTTACTGTTAGAGACTTATATAACTTAAATTAACTTTATATGCTTACCTAGATCATTTAAAATAGCTTCCTTTGCTGTTGGAAAATACTCACTTCTCAGAACAGAGTTAGCTTTCCTCATTGATTCTGTCAGTAATGTCACTTTGAGGTATGAAAATGCATATTTTCTAGACATGAACGTTAATCTCTACTGTATTTTGGCAGTCATCCTGGTGTCTTCAGAGCAGAACTTTCAATCTGAGAGATATTTTAAAAATTATCCAGTATAATTAAAGTCCAGTATATTGTTGCATCTTTAACAGTGCCATAGTTGTACAGTAAAGATTATATTTCTAGTAGTTTATCCCATTTCTCAGATAACATGACAAAGGCTTCTAAGCTAGTGCATTCCACCAAACTCTTTTATAAAGAATGCTTAGTGGGAATGGAAGCTGATGCAGCCACTCTGGAAAACAGTATGGAGATTCCTCAAAAAGTTGAAAACAGAGCTATCCTATGACCCAACAATTGCACTACTGGGTATTTGCCCTAAAGATACAAATGTAGTGATCCGAAGGGGCACGTGCACCCCGGTATTTATAGAAGCAATGTCCACAATAGCCAAACTATGGAAAGAGCCCAGATGTCCATTGACAGATGAATGGATAAAGAAGATGGGGGGGGTGTGTATATATATGTTACACACACACACACACACACACACACACACACACACACACACACACACAATGGAATATTACGCAGCCATCAAAAAAAGACGTCTTGCCATTTGCAAAGATGTGGATGGAACTAGAGGGTATTATGCCAAGCAGAATAAGTTAATCAGAGACAGACAATTATCATATCTCACTGATATGTGGAATTTAAGAAACAAGGCAGCTGATCATAGGGGAAGAGAGGAAAAAAATGAAACAAGATGAAACCAGAGAGGGAGCCAAACCATAAGAGACTCTTAATCTTAGGAGACAAACTGAGGGTTGTTGGGGGGGGCAATGGGGTGGCTGGGTGATGGACATTGGGGGAGGGTATGTATTGTGATGAGTGCTGGGTGTTGTGTGAGAATGATGAATCACAGACCTGTACCCCTGAAACAAATAATACAGTATAAAAAAAATGGTTATTTTTTTCTTACTTTAAGTAAATACTCTTCCTTGGAGCTTTTCTTGAGCCCTTTCCACCTACCAACCTAATGTAATTTTTCCTTTCTTTGAATCCCTGTTAATAATGTTCTCGTAGCCCTTACATTTTTTCATCCTTAGCATAATGGATATTTGAGCAGTTTTATGTCCACTACCAAATGATGAGGTGTTTGTAGGCAGACTGTGTCTTGCTCATATTTGTGCCTTTTGCACTGCTGTCACAATACCTTGCTCAATAAATACATAGCTAATGACTTGAATGAAATAATGGCGGCTGGACATTTTGGATTATGTGAAATTTGCCTCAGCTACTGAGGCTAATGGTGATGTTGTCTCATTAATAACCACTCAGGCTGGCTTTCTTCTTCCAAAAAGTACAAAATACTTTTACATTTTGTTTTTCTGAAATGAACTCTTAAAGCCAGAAAAAACCTTAGAAATAATACCACCCATGCCCTGCATCTCCCAGAGTGCAGTCTCAGAGAGGGTAAAACTTTTACTGGTCCCATAGCAGGCTAAAGCTAGAAAGAGAACCTAAGTTCTCTGTATCTGCTTGTAATTGACCAGTAGTACTTGTTACTACTGTTAGTAATAATTTTAAATTCATTAATTGGCACTGAGGATACTAAGAAGCCTAAAACATACTTCCTGCCTTTAGATTTGCAGTCTCCGGGGCAAGTGGACAGGTATACATTAAAATTATTTAAGTCAGGTACCAGAGTAGTGATCCAGAATGTTAATTCTACAGGAATTTAAAGGAAGAAATTAAGAGTGATAATGGTTTTACATAACTTTTACAGATGAGGTAAAAGTTAAGAAGGGCTGGGCTGAGGAATAGTATACAAATAGTTTTTCACATTAAGACCTGTAGAAACAATGAAAAAAACCAAGCCAGAAACTTGAGTCTCCTCATTTCTAGTCCAATAGCCTATTATATAGTCATCATATTTATAATTATTTATGATTAGTGAACTTAAATTTCTGTTTAAATCAATAAATATTTAAATGTGTTTAATGCCCAAAGTATTATATTAGACTTTGTGTATTGTATTAGGCACAGGAATCAAGTTTTGGCTTCCATGCAGATACAGAAGCCCAGTTTACTGAGTTCTTTGGCTATATAAATTATGAATATGAAATCCATTTTGAAAATATATTAACTACAGTAGTTCTTGTAGTCTGCACTACTGTAGGAATAACTCAACTGGCTAATCTGAAACTACTTAAATCTGCTCTCAAAGGTCCATAAGTCTTAAATCTAGCAGTAGTAGATGCTTATTTTTTGTTATTTATTCTATATTCATGGCAGCTATTGTTTTTCATAGTTTGCATATGTTTTGGGAATAACATGCCCTTTGCAAAGAAGAAGTCCTGCAAATATCAGTGAAAAAACTATGTTTGCCCTACTGCCTAGTGTATATTTAATAAGTTGTTCTGGGTTGTAGCTTTAGTAAAATTAAGAAAATGTGCGTCCATCTGTGTTATGTCACTATACTGCAGTTGAATTGGGCATACTGTATTTTTAGTATAGCTTCTTGCATTTTTTTTTACCATTTTAATTCATTCAGAATTTCATTTGTCATTTTTTTTCTGTTTTCAAAAGGATAAATATGAAAGCAGAATGATGTGTATTCTCATTTTCCAGTAGTGTGTAAAGATGAAACAATTGTTGAATATTTTTGAGACCTTTGTTGCTGTTTTAAATCATTCTTGGGGTGCCTGGGTGGCTCAGTTGCTTAAGCGTCCAACTTGATCTTAGCTCAGGTCTTGATGTCAGGGTTCTGAGTTTAAGCCCCACTTTGGGCATGGAGCCTACTTTAAAAAAAAAAAAAAGATTAAATTATTCTTTTCAATAATGTAATGAATGCATACTCCAGTCAAGTATTTTGAAAGTATAACCAGCCATTAGAAAACAAATGGTAGATGGAAAAAAATCTTCCCAGTCAGCTCTGGTAGAGCTCAGTCAGATTGAATTGGAAAAGTATTGAAATGGTTCATAATGAGAAAGTTTTATCCTTTTATTTTTTTTTTTTGGTTAATAAAAACATTCTACTAAAAAATAACATTGGATGGATTAGTGTCAATATTGCATCTGACATAAAAATATTTTATATCTAAAATAAATCTGGTTGAAAAAATGTCCCTTTTTTATGAAGGAAAGATGAAACCTCAGGGCTGGGAATATGACTGGAACAAAAGAAAATAAATACAGCTTAGTATTCTAATAGCCCTCAGAACAATAGGGATGGACTCTTGAAAACTAAACAAAGATTATTAAACTCAATTACTATAGGGAATGTACAAATTAAATTAGATGTCATTTTTTAATCCACCATATAAATTGAAAAGATTGGTACTAGCAAATACAGGGAAAGAAGTACCTTCATATACTGTTGGTGGTATGTAAATGGGAAAGTCAGTTTTGAAGGGCAATTTGGCAGGATCTATCAAAGTTAAAAATGATCACATTACATTACTTTTTTTTGAGAGAGAAAGTAGGGTGGGGCAGGGAGAGGGAGAGAGATTATCTTAAGGAGGCTCCCCGCCCAGCAGAGAACCAAATAGGGGCTTTGATCTCATGATCCTGAGATCATGACTTGAGCCAAAATCAGGAGTCAAATGCTTAACCGACTGAGCCACCCAGGCACCTCACACATTACTTTTAATCTAGCAGTTTCATTTGTAGATATCTGTCCCACAGATATACTTGGATAAAAATAAATGCAAGGAAAAGTCTCTGTAGCATGTTTGTAATGGCAAAGTATGGAAACATCCTTAATTAATTTAGGATTAATTGCCAAATAGTTAAATTATGTATTAACTGCCAAATAGTTAAATTGTGGAATAATCATAGAATGAAGTACTCTGTTATAGTTAAAAAGACTATCTCTTGTTGGAAGGATTTTTAAGTTGTATTAAGTTTTAAAAACTTGCAAATGTGTATGATATGAGTCCATTATATAAAAAGGATAATGCAAAGTATTCCAAATGCTGAGTATTTGAGTATACATATATATGCGGACTATTGTTTTTTGTAAACAAATAGAACATTTCAGGAAAGATACAAACTTCTTTCTGAGTTTACTTCTAGGGAGAATGGTAGGATTTCAGAAGTATGAAAAATAAGACATAGTTTCTTTTTTATACTTCTGTACAGTGACTTTTTTTCTTAATATTTAATTTATTTATTTGACAACGAGAGAGAGAGAGCAAAAGCAGAGGGAAAGGCAGGCAAAAGGAGAGGGAGAAGCAGGCTCCCCGCGGAGCAAGGAGCCCAAAACAGGGCTCAATCCCAGGATCCCAGGATCATGACCTGAGCCGAAGGCAGATGCTTAACCGAGTCATTCAGGTGCCCCTACAATGACTTTTTTTCTTTAAAGATTTATGTATTTGAGAGAGAGCACGAGCAAGGGGAGTGGCAGAGGGAGAGAAGCAGCAGACTCCCTACTGAGAAGCCCAGTGCTAATCCCAGGACCCTGAGATCATGACCTAAGCCAAAATCAAGAGTCAGACGCTTAATGGAATGAGCCTACCAGGCACCCCTACAATGACATTTTTGATAATAAAAATGTATTCCTATTTTACTTGTAAATAAAAATGCAAGTAATCTTGCTTATTCTATTCAAAATTCTGTATCATGTCCAGCAAATCCATATTCCCATAATTTTACCATCTTTAGACTCTTCTTTTATTGCCTTCCCCTAACTTCATTACATAGGGAAAAAGGAAAAGGTGAGTGTGGTTCCGTAGGTTCAGTGACTCTGGCCATACAAAACTTTTGGGACATTTTCACTGGCATCTGTTCCAGGGTAGAAATTTGAATGAAATGGCAAGGCAGAGGGTCAAGATGTCCCCATGGTGTAAGGTCTGGTCCTTGAACCTTGAAAGTCACCAAATTGTAACTTACGTATTGGAATTGATCAGATTCAGAGAAGCTTCTTAAGGCAAACCAATATCATAGGAGATTAAACCAGATTGCCAATTTATTAATTTACCATGACAAATACAGCTGGCATGAGAACTAAGCTACTCTCATCTTCTGATCAGCATCTTCTGTCTTTGAAGGCAGTCTAAACAGGAACCTGAATTAGAATCATGACATATTTAGTAAGCATGGAAATAGAATAAAGGGGAGTTAAATATATAAGTTAGATACTTAATGGCTGAGGCTCTGATGGCCTTCAGTTCTGGGGTCGGTATATAGCCGCCACTGGGATGAATAGGGTGAATCCTTGTGGGCATCCCCAATAGCGCTGATTTTACAACATAGTTCTCAAAGAGCAATCATAGTGCAGTTTCACAAAGTGCACTGAACCATCACGTACATATATTACGTATGCCAGATGTTATATTAGATCATGGAAACACAGATAGAAAGGACACTAGGTTCTCATTTTCTCAAGCTCTTAGTTCATGTAAACTAAACACTTTGGAACCTTGAAGTTTTATTTAACTGAGGTCTAAATTTTGTTGGTGGCCAAATTTGGGTAGATCTCAGAAATTTATCTTGGTCTCAGAATTAGCAGATGTTGCTTTTTTTTTTTTTTTAAAGATCCCAGACTCCGGGATCATAACCTGAACTGAAGGCAGATGCTTAACCAACTGAACCACCCAGGTGCCCCACAAATAGGCATTGTTATTTCTCTTCATTTTACGTAAAAGGGTAATTATCATATATGCTATTCCACAACCTGGTTTTTTTAAGATAACAGTATGTCATGAAACTCTTCAAATCCATACAAAGATTTTTCATTCCCTGTTTATTGCTACATGGTATTGCCTTGTATGTATTTGTCATGGTTTAGCCAGTCCTCTCCTGGTGCACACTGAGGTAGATTTAATCTGTTGCTGTTACCAACCATGATGTAATGAATAACTGTGTTTGTGTGTGTCTAATTTGACAGATGTGCAAGTATATCATTAGGATATTTTATCAGAAGTGGCAATTGCTGGGTCACTATATGCAGTTTTATATGGATGATTTTAATGGATATTGCCAAATTACCCTCCATAGATTGTACCATTTTCTTTTTCTTTAAGGAAGTACATTGTACCAGCTTACACGTTCCTTAGCAGTGCCATTTCTACAGTATTGCCAGTAAGTGTGTTTTCAAACTTTTGGATTTTTTGCCAGCTTGATGAGTGAAAAGCAGTATCTCAGTAGAGTTTTAATATGCATTCTCTTATTATTAATGAGATTAAGTATCTTTTCATAGTTCTCAGAGCCATTTTTACTTCTTTTTCCAACTGTTTTTTAATTTCTTTAGCCAAGTTTCTGTTGGTTTATGAAATAATTTAATAATATTTTATGGGGGCGCCTGGGTGGCTCGGTTGGTTAAGCGACTGCCTTCGGCTCAGGTCATGATCCCAGGGTCCTGGGATCGAGTCCCGCATTGGGCTCCCTGCTCTGCGGGGAGCCTGCTTCTCCCTCTGCCTCTCTCTCTCTCTCTCTCTCTCTCTCTCTGACTCTCATGGATAAATAAATAAAAGATTAAAAAAAAAAAAACCCTAAAGCTCAATTAGGCAATTCTCATTTTATCAGATTCTTCCTTAAGAAAGAGTAAGCTTCCTTTGTGCACAGCTGTTTAGTACTAGAGTTGAGATTAGGTCATTGGTCATTGGCTTCCTATTTCATTTCACTTTCTACCATCCGCTACTTAGTGTTGTTATTGTTTTAATCTCTTTCTCCTTTCTTCCATATCTCCTTCACACTTACATATTGATGTGTGTTGGACAGTGATATCTGATGGTTTTGTCTCTTTGGATATTTTATTTTATTTCTGGTTTCTGTATTTATCGTGTAGGCACTTATCACCCAATATTTTAGGTTATTAATTGCCTTCTGGCTGTACTCACTACTGCCATTAGCTCTCTCTGCCTTTGTTGTTTGCAATTTATTCTATTCACTACTGGTAAGTAGGCATTCTTCCAGAAAATACTTTCATCACGTTCTTTTCCATGTACTAGTTTCCTGTTGTACACATGACCAGAATCCTCAGTCCAGAATTCAGATGACCTTCTCAAGTGATTATAGTTTACCTATTAGATCATAGGTGTGTTTATACTTTTTACTGAAAAATGGGTTTATTACATTGGTGAACATATGCCTATTTATGAGATGTCTATTATTTGGACATATGTGTATTTATGGAGAATATCTGATTAATTGTGAATTTATCTTACAGTCTTACACACTCCTTGCCTGTTCCAACTTTTGAACTGGTTATGTTATTTGCCTTTCACATTGAAAATTTCTGAGTGCTCTTTTCTTTCTGTTGTTAGTGATGAATAATGTTTTCTCCGGATACATGTTTTATTTTTTATTTATTTTTTTAGAATAGATTTTATTTATTTATTTGCTAGAGAGAGTGAGAGTACAAGCAGGGGGAGGGGCAGAGGCACAGGGAGAAGCAGACTCCCTGCTGAGCAGGGAGCCCGATGCGGGACTCCATCCCAGGACGCTGGGATCATGACCCGAGCTGAAAGCAGCCGCTTAACTGACTGAGCCACCTAGGCGTCCCTCCAGATACATGTTTTAGTTGTACTCATTTTTATTATAAGGAGAAAGATTTATTTGATCTGAAGAGAAACCAGAGTATTCATTTTTATGATAGACAAAAGCAATGCTATGTATCTGAATGCACTGTGGGTTTGGAAAATGTTATTTTATTTTTATTTATTTGTTTTTAAAGATATTTATTTATTTGACAGAGAGAGACACAGCGAGAGACAGAATACAAGCATGGGGGTGGGAGAGGGAGAAGCAGGCTTCCCGCCTGTCAGGGAGCCCGATGTGGGGCTTGATCCCAGGACCCTGGGACCATGACCTAAGCTGAAGGCAGATGCTTAACGACTGAGCCACCCAGGCACCCCTGGAAAATGTTATTTTAAAAAGTGAATCAGGGGGTGCGTGGGTGGCTCAGTCGTTAGGGGTCTGCCTTCGGCTCAGGTCATGATCCCAGGGTCCTGGGATCGAGCCCAGCATCGGGCTCCCTGCTCTGCGGGAAACCTGCTTCTCCCTTTCCCACTCCCCCTGCTTGTGTTCCCTCTCTCACTGTGTCTCTCTCTGTCAAATAAATAAATAAAATCTTAAAAAAAAAAAGTGGATCAGTTGTTGACAGGCAGAAAGAAAATATAGTGGACATTCTCCTTGATGCTGTATTTTGGTAGAATATGTGCAGTAAAATGAGTGATTTCTGCGGTTGGGGAAGGGTGTAAGAATTGTGTTGCTGCAGCTTAGGTCATAGGAAGTAGGAGAGAAAAATAATTCTTTTCCCACTTTGTCCATAAGAGCAGGATTTAGCTCCAACTTTGAAATTGGGCCTAGGTTGAATGAAGAAGGCTAGGGGAAAGGTTTATTTAAGAGATTATAGGTATAGGGTGCCTGGGTGGCTCAGTTGGTTAAATGACTGCCTTTGGCTCAGGTTATGATCCTGGAGTTCCAGGATCGAGTCTCGCATCGGGCTCCCTGCTCAGCAGGGAGTCTGCTTCTCCCTCTGACCCTCCCCCTCTCATGTGCTCTCTGTCTCTCAATCTCTCTCTCAAATAAATAAAATCTTTAAAAAAAAAAAAGGGATTATAGGTATAGGTCCCAGAGAAGAGTTAGTAACTGGCTCCATGATCTTAAGAGACAGCTAAGTAATCTAACTTGATTTGAACCCAAGTGGTAAAAAACATACTTTTCTTAGTATATTGGGTCTTAGAAGTATACTTAAATGTTAGGAGCTAGTACCTGTGTGATTTGTACCTTTACCTTCTTGTGAAAGTACATTACATAGTTAAATATTTTAGATACCTATAATGTAACGGGCCCCATACTAGACCATATGTTTATGATGAGGAAAAAAATAATTTTAGCGAGAGCCAAGTAGGGAAGGCAAACTTACATATGAACAAATGTATTAATTGCCATAGGAAGATATGTATAAATTCCAAGATAATTTAAATTAGGAAGCAGTGAACTGTGCTTGGAGACAATCAAAGGGGAGGAGAATGAATACTTTATGTGATTTGAATGAATTGCCACTATAAAAAGTCGTATAACCAGGAGGAAATGCCCCTTTCTCTTTCAGTCTGCCTGTTGGAATAAAAGAATGAAGACTATACTCTGGCCTCAAGATACTGTCTAGAGGAAAAAATCATTTTCTATCAATTCTCTGTATAGAGGTGCCAGAACTGATCCTGTCATTTGGGTTGTCCATGAAATTTCTTTGACTTGATCAAAATTTTATACCATTCTGAGTCTCAGAACTAAACAAAAGCCTTTGCTGACTAATCTAGTCTTACCCTGGTGTTTAAAATTTTTTTTAATTCTCTAATATCTGTACCCTAATATTTTTATACTTCTTCAAGATACCAGCTTAGAAACGTATCATTTGAAAATGTTTCATGTGTATCTTGGCTAATTAGAATGTAAAATTCTTTTTGGCTCTTTAGGTATTACATAGGGCTGAATAGTATGAACTTAAAACATTTTTGTTGAAGGGCACCTGGGTGGCTCAGTCGTTAAGCATCTGCCTTCGGCTCAGGTCATGATCGAGCCTCACATTGGGCTCCCTGCTTAGCGGGAAGCCTGCTTCTCCCTCTCCCACTCCCACTCCCCTTGCTTGTGTTCCCTCTCTAGCTGTCTCTCTCTTTGTCAAATAAATAAATAAAATCTTTAAAAACAAAACATTTTTGTTGAATGAGAACTTCTCAGTAATTCTCTTATATGCTGAATTAGTTAGCTTTTGCTGTGGCAGCAAACAAACCCCGATTTTAGTGGCTTATAATCATAAACATTTATTTCTCACTAGCATTCTGTAGGTTGGTTGTGCTCAGCTGGCTCAGCTGATCTTCACAGTGCCTGGCTCCAGCCTGAGATATGTTCGTTTTTGAACCCAGGTTGAAGGATCATGTCTATCCTGGGCATGATCTTCTCTTCATAGAGTGTAGGAGCACAAGAAGGCTAACAGCAATACTTCTTAAAAGTGCTTTGTGGAACTGGCCACATTCTTTTGGTCAAAGCAAGGTTAATGGCAATATCCAAAATAAAGAGTGTGGAAAATTGTATTTGCCTATGGAATGGGGGATGGGAGAGTGAATGTTTTTTGAACAATAATATGACCTAATACAGATATTTCTGAGTTAAACAATGAGAGGAACAGGTGAGGTTATAAGTATGAAACTAAAGAATTTAGTGGGTAGGAGGCCTTCCAAGATTTAATTAATGAAATGAAAAAAATTTAATTAAAACTTAAATTACTTAATTAAAACTTAAATTACTTTAACAAAAACAGTATCATCACAAGGTAGGGGGGCAGCAAAGTGTCCTAGAACCTGTCCAGAACCTGGGTTCTCATGTTAGTCCATTTATTTTAGATTCTGGATCTTCTTCTAGCCGCATACTCTAGAGCAAGTCACTGTATCTCAGTTCCCACATCTTCAAAATGGTTGTGCCATTTATAAATCTGTTGCTTTGCAATTCTAAATTCCTCCTTCATTGTCCTTTTTGTGATACTGGAAATTTCTCTCTTGCCACCTTTTTTTAAGGTTTGTCAGTAGAAGGGCTAGAGGGAGACTAAAGAAGGAAGAAGTTTTTCTTCCTGATTCTTGTATGCACTGTAGAACACAGTGGTCATGAGCATGTGGGACACCCTGGGGCTCTCAAGCCGTAGGTAGTTTTAGCAGCAGTACTCCCAAATGCAGTTTCCCAGGGAGTTCTATACTCTGACATCTCCCCATGGGTACTTTCCTCAGTTCCACTGGAATGTTGAATTCTCCTACTAGATGACTTCTGATGACCTGGCACTTTAGTAAATTTCTCACATATCCATGGCCGTGTCCTCACCACCGGCCTGTATCTCAGCCCTGTTGAGAATGGCCCCTTTACAGATTTATTCCTCTCCTATTGTTCTGCCTCAGCCTTTGAAATAGTAGCTGCTCCCTACATCTGTTATCTCTTTAACCCTTAGTGTTTTACCCCTGTTATAATTAATAATGCTTTACTTAAACTTTTCCTGTTCAATTTATCATGTTGTTTTTTTGTCTTCTAATTGTACTTTGATATATCAGGTTTATAAGTAGTATTTTTTTCATACAGTTGTTCTGAGGATTAAATTGGATACTATATGATATTGCAAAGTGTTTAGTGTCTGCCATTGAGTAAGTCCGTAATGTTTGTTGGTGACGTTGATACTGTCATCTTCATCATTTCATCATCATTGTTGCCACCACTAGTTAGGAGTAACATTTTTATTTTTTATCCACAGAATGTTTCGTCTTAACTCCCTTTCTGCACTAGCAGAACTGGCTGTGGGCTCTCGATGTTACCATGGAGGATCACAGCCCACCCAGATGAGGCGACGACTAGTGATGGTGGCTTTCCTGGGAGCATCTGCAGTAACTGCAAGTACCGGTCTTCTGTGGAAGAGGCGAGTGTTCGCTGAGGATCCTCTTCCTGCACGTGCTTTCATTTTTCTAGTTGTCTCTGTTCTCTCAAAGGATTACATTGATTTCTGGCTTAACTTTGTACCGTAATTTCTTGGCCAAATCATTTGGCGTTGATAATATGTGTCTATGAGATAAGATGTTTCAAAGAATTCAGCAATTGTGTTAAAGCAACAAATAGGAAATATTCTGCTTCAAGGTCTGCCTGTCTCCTCTGCTGAGCTATTTAAATAAATAAATAATATATAATAGTAAATGAATGAATTTAATAATTTACCAATCTAGCATGTACAGTTCACTGGTTTTTAGTATATTTACAAAGTTGTGCAGCCATCGCCACTGTTTCCAAAAATTTCCGTCACTCCATAAAGAAACTCTATGCCATTTAGCAGTTATATCCTGCTTTATCCATCCCTCCTGACCCTAAGCAACCACTGATCTACTTTCTGTCAATAAACCGTAAAATGGGGATAATGATAACACCTATCTCAAAGGTAGTTACGAAGATTGAATGAGTTACTGGGTTTTTAATTTTTATTTATTTATTTTTATTTTTTAAAGATTTTATTTATTTTTTGACAGCACGAGAGAGCACGAGCAGGGGGAGCAGGAGGAGAGGGAGAAGCAGGCTCCCCGCCGAGCAGGGAGCCCAATGCAGGGCTCGATCCCAGGACCCCGGGACCATGACCTGAGCTGATGGCAGATCCTTAACCATCTGAGCCACCCAGGCGCCCCAAGGGTTTTTTAAAAAAGCATTTTACTTTATTTAATTTTAAAGTGGGCTCTTCATCTCACGATTCTGAGGTCAAGAGTTGTACATTCTACCAACTGAGCCAGCCAGGTGTCCCGAGTTATTATACGTTAAATGCTTAAAAAAGTGCCTGGCACTTAACTTTGTAAACAAAAAACATTTATGGAGAAAGTACTTGGCACATAGTAAGCTATCGATAAATGTTAACTATTATTACTGGATATAATATGAAGATGAGAAGTGAAGAAAGGAGATAGAGTACTAACAAAAAAGACTGGGTATCCAAGAAAAGTTGGAGTTGTGATATAAAAGATCCTGTATGCCATGCCAAGAAGTTGCGATTTTAATCTCTAGGCAATGATGAGTTAAGAGGTTTTGAAGTAAGAGACTGATCACAGACAAGTTTGAGGAGAGATTAATACAGTGACAGCAGTGGAATAAACTGGAATGGGAAGAAGCTACTGACACCATTACTAGTTCAAGGTGATGGTGGGGGTACTGGAATCTTAGAAAGGAGTACGTGAGTTTAGAAAAATTTCCAGGTAAAATGGCCAGGAAGAGAGACAGAAAAATCTAGACTGTGGGACACAGAAGAAGGAAGATAGGCAGAAGAAGGAAAGGAGGAATAGGAAATGCACCCTTTGTCCTTTCCCTGTGACACATAGTAAATGCTTAGTAATTTCTTCAGGGATGCTTTCCTACAGCGGAATTAGAGGACCCCATGCAAGTGCATGTAGCACTGTCTTTGGCTTCGTCTGAAATCAAAGATGACAATGGCTGTACCTGAAGAAATTGAGAAGTTGTTTGATGATTTGAATGTTTAAGAAGTTACTACTCTTTCTTTCTCTGAGTCACTTTGTTTATATTACTCAGGTTAAATGCTGATGAACAAGTTTAGGTTATTTTACTTTTATTAACTTAATGAAGTTTTCATGTAATATTACTCCCAAAAAAAGAATAAGAAGTTAATTAGGAGTGTTATGTAGAGGAAACATTCCTATATTTGTTGTAAGTTTTAAACCCCAAAACATCCAAAAGCAGAAAATCTACATATTGACAGTGTGTTCCCAATATGAGACTTCTTCTAATACATATGCTTTTATCACAGATTCTAATTTCATGAATGTTTCAAAATCATAAATACACCAAGTGCCAAGATTTTAGTGCTCAAAGATTGTTAGGTTTGTGCCTTTGCTGTGCCATTTAAGAAGTTCTAATGAGATAACTATAATTATTCTCAAGTTTTAAAATAAAAAATAAAACTCAAGATCAATAGCAAAAACTGTCTAAAATGATTGTGAATTATCTTGTCAGAGAATGCAGGCATAGAGTTTGCCATTTAATTTTATATCTTTTTTCCATCCTCTTTTAAGAAATTGTGAAATGAGCAGAAATAAAATGTTTTCCTAAGAAGCAAGATTTAAAGTTCTTTTTGAAAGGGGGCAGGATATAATTTTAAACTTAAAAATTTTTTAATTTATGAACTTTAAATTTTAAAACTTTAAAATTCATAAATTTAAATTACAAAGAATATGATCTAAAAACTAATACAGAAGTAAAGAAAAAAAAATTTTTTTCCCATCCCCAATCCCTGTTCCTGAACAAAAAATAATAATGATACAATACAATAATGTAGTTTTGAATTATATAGGTAAATAACAAAGAATACAATTTGGAATGTTTGCCTTCAAAGTGAGTATGTTCTGGGATATATATGTGTGTATAGACCAGGTATACTACCTAAATCCATTAACGTAAATTAAGTATGATCCTCAGAAACCATATTACAATACTGCTAGAGAAGGACCATTTGTCATTTTACTTTTTTTTTTTTACTTCCTCAGTCTCAAGAAAGATACTGAGATACAGTGGTAAGGATTCAAGGTTTGAAGTCTGAGTATGTGGGTTTAAATTGGCTATATAATCTATCTAATACCATTCTTGTACAGCCTTAAGTACTTCCTTCACTAGGGGTTCTTATCTGCTGGAGATAGGTTCTATCAGCTTTTGTCTGGAAATGTCTTTATTTTGCCTTCACTTTTGAAGGATATTTTCACTGGATATAGAATTCTAGGTTGACTCTTTTCTTTCTAGCACTTTAAGGCTGTCATTCTACTGTCTTCAGTTTTGATTTTGTTTTGTTTTGTTCCAGCACGGTATCCTCATTATATTCTAGTATTCTTTTTTTTTTTTATTGTGGTAAGGTATACGTAGTATCAGATTTACCATTTTAACCATTTTTTTAGTTATTAACATTAACTACATTCACAGTGTTGTGCGACCATCACCACATTCATCTCTAGAATTTTTTCATCATCTCAGACTGAAACTCTGGACCCATTAAACAGTAACCCCCCAGCCACTTCTTCCCCTATCCGTGGATATTCTGCTTTCTCACTTTATGAATTTGACTATTCTAATACCTGTAACTGACTGAGCCACCCAGGTGTGCCAGGCATGTGACTCTTGATCTCAGGGTTGTGAGTTCTAGCCCCACATTGGGTGTAGAGATTACTTAAAATTAAAAAAAAAAAAAAAAAAATAGAAGCACCATTTAGAAAATACTGTTAATTGGAGGCTCTGGAAAGATGGCAGCATAGGAAAATCCTGAACTTACACACTTCCCTAAACATACCAAATCTGTGGCTACATATGGATGATTTCCCTCTGCAAAAGATCTGAAAACTATAGGAATTGCTCTCCACAACAGAGAATATAAGGACCACATCAAGATGGGTAGGAGAAGCAGAGAGAGACACAGTCCTACAAAAAAACCCCACCCCCTGAGTGGCAATAGTTCAATAGAGAGGGAATTTCACCAGGCAGTGCTTCTCCCAGAGGAGGGAGGAGTTGGTGCCCCGCATTGGGCACCCTGGCACCTGGGATCTGTACTGAAGAGACAAGCCTGAGAGTATTTGTCTTGCAAAACCAATGGGTTTGACATCCAGAAAATTCTGTAGGAAACTAAGATACCCTTCTCAGAGGGCTCATATGCAGTCTTGCTTGCCCTGAGACCCAGAAAAAAAACAGCGACAAACAGAAACAAACTTGTTAAACAGTTTGAAAAGGACTTGGCCAGTGACTCACAAACAGAAGGCATATAACAGGTGTGGAGGTCCTTCCTGAGGAGCAAGGGATTCAAGCCCTGCATTGGGCACTCCCTGCACCACCCCTGCCCTGGAAAGACAAGCCTCCATTTTGTCTGGCTTTGAAAATCAGCAGGGTTTAACTCTAGGAAAGGTGGAAGGCCATAGGAAACCAAAACTCTGTTCTTAAAAGGCCCATCGACAGTCTGACTCACTCTGAGATCCAGCATATTGGAAGCAGTTTCAAAAGCACCTGGGCCATATATGAGGATTTATTTACTAATTGTAGGGCTTGTGCCAGAAGGGCAGGGTCGTGTAGGAACTTTTTCCAGGAATGGAACTGCTAGCAGCCACCGTGTCTTTTGCCTTCCTTCAGCCTGGCTGGCCCAGTGAAGGTGCCGGTTCCGACACTCTCCATTTATACTGCTGGCACTGCTTACCAGCTGTCCTGGCATTTCCCTGTGGACTGACCTGTCGTGGCAGGCACTCCTCCAAGGCAACTCCTCCCCTGCCTCAGCTGATAGGCCGTCTCAGTGAGGACCAGTGTCCCTCCAAAGTGACTCCTTGGGAGAGTTGGGGGGTCAGCCCTGCCCATGAGCACACCTGTAACAGTTGCAGCCAGGCGTTGCAGATAGCCACACCAGGTGCTGACCCTACCTACTAGACACCCACAGCAGCTGCCGCCTGGCCTCTAAGCTGCTAGGCTGGAGTCAGCCTTCATCCACCAGTGCAACCAGGGCAGTTGCAGCCCAATCACAATAAAAGGGTGCCCACAGTCTGTATACGCTGCCCATTGTTGGGAGGGCTTTTAGAATGTATTGGACCTTAAAGAACCAGCAACTTAAAATAGACTGCTATATATATGAACCTCATAATAATGTAACCACAACCCAAAAACCTATGATAGATACACAAAAAATAAAAAGAATCCAAGCATCACACTAAAGAAAGTCATCAAATCACAAGGGAAGAGAGCAAGAGAAGAACCACAAAAGCAACCAGAAAACAACAGAATCGCACTAAGTGCGTACCTATCAATAATTACTTTACGTGTAAATGGATTAAATGCTCCAATCAAAAGACATAGGGGGGATTGAATGGATTCATCTATATGCTGCCTAGAGGAGTCTCACTTCAGACCTCAAGACACATACAAATTGAAAGTAAAGGTTGGAAGAAGGTGTTCTGTGCAAATGAAAGTGGAAAAAGAAAAGCCAGGGTAGCAATACTTAGACAAAATAGACTTTAAAACAAAGATTGTAATAAAAGACAAGGAAGGGCATTAGATAATGATAACCAGATCAATCCAACAAGAGGTTATAAAGGTTGCAAATACCTGTGCATCCAACATAGGACTTTAACACCAACATCACTGCAGAAACTCTCTAGATAAAATCAGTAAGGAAACAGTGGTTTTGAACAACACATTAGACCAGATGGACTTAATAGGTATATACAGAACATTCCATCCCAAAACAACAGAATTCTTTCCAAGTGCACATGAAACATTCTCCAGAATAGATCACATGTTAGGACACAAAGCAAGTCTCAATAATTTAAGATTGAAATCACATCAAGCATCTTTTCCAATCACAGCAATATGAAACTAGAAATCAATTACAAGAAAAAAAATGGAAAAAACACAAATGCGTGGAGCCTACAGCATGCTACTAAACAACCACTGAATCAATGAAGAAATCAAAGAGGAAATTTAAAAATACCTCAAGATAAATGAAAATGGAAAGACAACATTCCAAAATCTTTGGGATGCAGCAAAAGCAGTTTTGAGAGGTTTATAGTGACAGGCCTACACCAAGGAACAAGAAAAATGTCAAACAAATCTAATGTTATACATAAAAGAACTAGAAAAGGAGAACAAAGTCCAAAACTGGTAGAGGAAGGAGATAATGAAAATCAGAGCAGAAATAAACAAAATAGAGACTAAAAACAGTAGAAAAGATCAATGAAAATAAGAGGTTCTTCAAAAAGAATGAAATTGATAAACCTTTAGGCAGATTCATTAAGAAAAAGAGAGGACTTAACATCAGGAATGAAAGAAGTTACTGCTGACACCATGGAAATACGAAATATTAGAAGAAACTACTATGAAAAATTAACATGCCAACAACTTGGACAACCTACAGGATATACTAGATAAATTCTTAAAAACAAAAAATATTCCAAGACTGAATCAGGAAAAAATAGAAAATCTGAAAGGACAATTACTGGTAATGAAATTGAATCACTAATTATAATAATAATAAAACCTCCCAGAAACCAAAGTCTAGGACCAGATGGCATCACAAGGTGAATTATGCAAAACATTCAAAGAAGAGTTAATACCTTTCCTTCTCAAACTATTCCAAAAATTGAAGAGGAAGGAACACTTCCGAATTTATTCTATGAGGCCATCACTTCCCTGATAGCAAAACAAAAGACCCTACAGAAAAAGAAAATTACAGGCCAATATGTACCTCATATAACTGGAAGCATACAATATTTGTCCTTTTATATTTTGCATATTTAGTGTAATGTCCTCGTTTCATCCATATTGTAGCATGTCAGAATTTCCTTTTTTTAAAAGGCTGAATAATATTCCATTGTGTGTGTGTAGTCTATCTGGACTGTTGTAACAAATACCACAAACTGAGGAGCTTATAAACAAACATTTCTTATAGTTCTAGAGGCTTAGAAGTCCAAAATCATGGCACTGGCAGATTCAGTGTGTGGTGAGCATCAGCTTACTAATGGCTTTCTTGCTACTGTAACTCTTCATGGCAGAAGGGTGCAGGAGAGATTACTTAGCCTTTTTTTTTTTTTTTTAATAAGTGCACTAATCCCATGAGGATAGAGCCCTCATGACCTAATCACCTCCTAAAGGCACCACTTTCTGATACTGTCACCTTGGGTGTTAAGTTTATAACATATGAATTTTGGGGGGACACATTCAGTCCATAGCACTGTGAATACCATGTTTTGTTTATCAGTTCATCTGTTGATGGACATCTGAGTTCCTACTACCTTTTGGCTGTTGTGAATAATGCTGTTGTATAAGTATTTGTTCAAGTTCCTGCTTTCATTTTTTGGGGGTACATGCCCAGAAGTGGTATTGCTGATCCCATAATAGTCCTCTTTCTAAATTTTTGAGGAATCTTTATACTTTTTTCCATAGCAGCTGCATTTTACTTGCCCCCTAACAGTGCATAGGAGTTCCAATTTATATCCTATGGGTATAGAGGGAATATACTCCAATATAATAAAAACCATATATGACAATCCCATATGTAATATCATACTCAGTGGTAGAAAACTGAAAGCTTTTCCTCTAAGATGAGGAAAAACACAAGCATGCTCATCCTTGCCACTCTTATTCAACATAGTATTGGAAGTCCTAACCAGAGCACTTAGGCAAGAAAAAGAAATAAAAGGCATCAAAATCAGAAAGGAAGAAGTGAAACTTTCTATTTGTACATGACATATTATAAATAGAAACCCTAAACACTCCACCAAAGTAACTATTAAAACTAATAAATAAATTCAGTAAAGTTACAAACTGAATATACAAAACTTTATTGCATTTCTGTACACTAACAGTGAACAATCTGGAAAAGAAATAAAGAAAACAATTCCATTTACAGTTGCATCAAAAAGAATAAAATACCTGTTAATAAATTTAACCAGTAAGTGAAAGACATACACACTGAGCACTATAACATATTGATGAATGAAAAATGGGAAGATATTCTGTGTTAATTGATTGAAAAGTTAATATTGTTTTTTTTATTTTTTTTTAAAGATTTTATTTATTTATTTGAGAGAGAGAGAGAGAGAATGAGAGATAGAGAGCATGAGAGGGAAGAGGGTCAGAGGGAGAAGCAGACTCCCTGCCGAGCAGGGAGCCCGATGTGGGACTCGATCCCGGGACTCCAGGATCATGACCTGAGCCGAAGGCAGTCGCTTAACCAACTGAGCCACCCAGGTGCCCCGAAAAGTTAATATTGTTAAAATGTCCATACTACTCAAAGCAATTTACAGATTTATTGTAATCCCTATCAGAATTCTAATGCATTATTCATAGAAATAGGGGGGAAAGTCCTAAAATATGTATAGAACACAAAAGACCATGAATAGCTAAAGCAATCCTGAGAAAGAAGAGCAAAGCTGAAGGGAGCAAATCCTACGTCCTGATTTCAAACTATATGACAGAGCTATATTAATGAAAACAGTATGATACTGGCATAAAAACACACAGAGGCCAATAGAATAGACTAGAGATCCCAGAAATAAACTCCTGCATATGTGATCAATT
Source organism: Zalophus californianus (assembly GCF_009762305.2). Lineage (NCBI taxonomy): Eukaryota > Metazoa > Chordata > Mammalia > Carnivora > Otariidae > Zalophus > Zalophus californianus. Next base: position 33,402,415 of record NC_045609.1, on the reverse strand, counting down.
AATATTTCACTGGGATCCAAAAATACTCAATGGGAAAATGATAGTCTCTTCAATAAATAGTATTGGGAAAATTGGATAACCACTGCAGAAGAAGGAAATTCGACCTCTATCTTACCCCATTTATAAAAAATAATTCAGATGGGTTAAATACTTTAACATAAGACCACAAACTGCAAACTCCTAGAAGAAAACTTAGTGGGGGGAGAAAAAGAAAATAAAACTTAGGGGAAAAGCTCCTTGACGTTGGTCTTGGAACTGTTTTTTGGATAACAAAAGGACAAGCAACAAAAGCAAAATCAGCAAGTGGGACTACATTAAATTAAAAAGCTTGTGCACAGCAAAGGAAACAGTGAACAAAGGACAACTTATGGAATGGGAGAAAATATTTGCATACCATATGTCAGTTAAGAGGTTAATATCCAAAATATATAAATAATTCAGACAACTCAGAAGTTGTATGAATGACATTGGTTTGGGAACTATTTTTTGGGTAACAGAAGGACAAGCAACCAAAGCAAAATCAGGAAGTGGGAGTACATTAAGTTAAATGTAAAAAACAGATGATCTGATTAAAAAATAGAGGACCTGAATAGACATTTTTCCAAAGAAGACATCCAGATGGCCAACAGGTGCATGAAAAGGTGCTCAATATCACTAATCATGAGGGAAATGCAAATCAGAACCACAAAGAGGTATCACTTCATAGCTATTAGAATGGTTATTCTCAAAATGATAAGGCTGAACAATTGGTATAGATGTGGAGAAATAGGAATCCTTGTGTACTGTTGATGGGAATGTAAACTGATGCAACCACTATGGAAAACAACATTGAGGTTTTTCAGGAAATATTACCCAACCTTCCTACTTCTTGGATACATATCCCAAGGAAATGAGAACAGGATCTTGAAGTGATATCTGCACTCCCATGTTTAATTCAGAATTATTCACAATAGCCAAGATATGGAGATGACATAAGTGTCCTTCAACAGATGAATGCATAAAGATGATGTGCCGTATGCACACACATACACACACAACTCATAAATATTATTCAGCTATGGAAAGAAGGAAGTCCTGCCATTTGCATCTACATTGATGGACCTGGACGGCATTCTACTACTGAGATAAATCAGACACAGAAAGATAAACTGTATGGCGTCACTTGCATGTGATATCTCAAAAACCTGAACTCATAGAAATGGGTATTAAAATGGTGATTACCAGAGGCTGGTGGTTGGGGAATTGGGGAGTTGTTGGTCAGAGTACAAACTGCAGTCAGAATATAAATATGTTCTCGGGTCCAATGCACAGCATTGTGATTATAGTTAATAATACAGTATTGTATACTTAAAAATTGCTAAGAGACTAGATAGATTTTAAATGTTCTCACTCAAAAAATGTGGTAATTGTGTGATGTAATAGAGGTTTTAGCTATTGCAATGGTGGCAGCCAGATTGATACACCTAAGTGTATCAAATTAATACATTGTACACCTTAAACTTATAAAATGTTATCATCAGTTATATCTCAATAAAAAACTGCTTTGAAAATATACTTTTATGTAAAATATACTTTCAGGTAAGGGTAAAGAAACTAATTATAATCATAATTATAAAAATGAGTCCGCAAAGCTTGCAAAGATCTTCTGGAAAAGACCTTACTAATTTGTGGACTCTTCTAGTTGATGGCCAGTATAAAAAGTAAGGATAAACTAAAAAAATGTGTGGGTTTTTTTTTTTTTTAAGATTTTAATTATTTGAGAGAGAGAGTGAGCATGAGCGGGGGGAAAGGCAGAGGGTAGGGGAGAACAGACTCCTCCCTGAGCAGGGAGCCTGATGTGGGGCTCAGTCCAAGGACCCCAGGATCATGACCTGAACGGAAGGCAGACGCTAAACTGACTGAGCCCACCTAGGCGCCCCCAAAATGTGTTATTTTTTAAAAGTACAAAACAAGTTAACTTCAGTCACATACAAATATTCTGTACTTTTATTCCTTCCTTTCTCACTCTTTATGGTACTGATGTCACAAGTTATATCTTTTATACTGTGTATCCATTAACATGTTTTTTAGTTAAGGTGGTTTTTTTTTAATATTTGATCTTTGAACTTCTGTTACAGAATTTAAAGAGATCGACACATCATCATTATAGGACAACTGTATTCCGTATTTGTGTATATATTTGCCTTCACCAGTGAGCTTTATACGTTATATGCTTTCATGTTGCAGTATAGTTTATTTTAATTTGAAGGACTCCCTTTAGCTTTTTTTTTTTTTTTTTGGTAATGCAGGTTTAGTGGTGTGAACTTCTTCAGCATTGTTTATCTGGGAACATCTTTCTTTCTCCATTTCTAAAGGACAGTTTTACCAAATATAGTATGTTTGGCAATTTTTTCTTTCAGCACTTTCCATATTTCATCCTATTTCTTTATGGCCTACAAGGTCTTATAGTTTTATGGGTTCCCCTTGTACATGATGAGTCAGTTTTCTCCTGCTGCTTTAAAAATTCTCCCTTAGTCTTTGACTTTTGGTAATTTGATTATAATGTGTCTTAGTGTGGCTTTCTTTGGGTTCCTCCTCTCAGAAATCTCTTGAACTTCTTCAGTCTTGATGTCCATTAACTTCCCCAAATTTGGGTTTTCAAGTTTTTTGCCATATTTTCTTTAAATAAAATTTTTACCCCTTTTTTCTCTTCCTTCTCCTTCATGCATGTAGTGGTTTTCCGTAAGTCCCTTAGGCTTTTTCTTTTGTGTTTTGTTCCTCTGACTGGATAATATCAAATGATCTATCTTTGAATTTACCTTTGAGTTTATATTCTGCTTCATCAAGTCTGCTTTTGAGCCACCCTAGTGAATTTTTCAGCTCTGTAATTGCACTCATCAGCTCCAGAATTTGCTTTTTTAAAAAAAAAAATCTCTCTTGGTAGTAATTTTTTTAATGCAGTGCTTTTTTGAGCTTATAGAGCATCTTTATGATGGGTATTTTGAATTCTTTTTTCAAGTAATAAATATTTCTATTTCTTTAGGATCCATTTCTGGAGATAATTTTGTTCTGTTTGGGCCACATTTCTCTTTCTTCATACATCTTGCAACTTTATGTTAAGAGTCACATTTTTAAAGAATCAACCACATATCCCAGTCTTTATAGACTGGCTTCATACAGAGGAAAACCCTCAGAATCAGCCCAGTTACAGATTCTGGTGCCTCTGAAGCTTTTTTGGGAGAGGTTACAGCTTCTCTGGGTCTGTGTAGGCAGTTTCTCAATTGCAAAAGCTTGCCGATTTCTGTTTGAAGAGCTTTTCATCTCTTGTTCCCTCTGGTGTTTATCTGCAGCGCTGCAAGTTCTCTAGCGCAAGCCACCTACTGTCTCTTCTCATCAGCTTCCAGGCAGGCAAAGTATGCCACCTCCCCATTCCCACCCCAAGTCAGGTAAGGCACATACCAGTCTTTCAGGCAGCCTTCTGAAAAACTAGAACACCAGACACACCTTCCACTTCTTAGCCCCCTCTCCTGAGGGAGAAGACATGTTTTGCGTCTTTTCCTAATTGTGCCACGCTGTGCCAACTCCACAGACCACCTCCCACTTTTCTTTTTTCTTATCCACCCTCAGGAATGCAAACTATGCCACCTTCCGTCAGCACTCCAAGTGAGGTGAACAGAAACCAGTCCCTGGAGCAGCCCTCTGAATAGTTAAAATGTTGAACACCTTTCCATTCTCATTCCTCCCTGTAGGAGATGCTGAGCTGTGCCTGCCTGGGGGGTAGGGGCTGACATGGGTAAAATGAAATTGTTCTTCTTATCCATTTCATTGTGTCTTTTTTGGCATTGTGTCTTTCCTGGGGTACTGCAACTTCTTAACTGGATTTGGGGAATCTCATAAAGGTATTTTGATGTGTACATTGTTGTTAAATCAGTGTTGCTGTGGTGGACAAAGCCTGGGACGTCCATCTTACTGACATCTAATAATTCTTTATTAGATATTTTTCATTGTATATGTTAACATTTTTGAGTGTCTGGATTTTTTTGTTTTCCTTTAAAAGTATATTGATTTTTGTATTAGTATGTTGATTTTTATATTGGCAGGCAGTTAATTTATTGAAGAATCTGATCATCCAGAGCTTGTTTTTAAGGTGTTTTGTTTTTGTTTTGTCAGCATGGTTTAGATAGAGTATCCTTTGCTCTAGGGCTAATTTAGCCCTACTAATAAGACATGGCCCGTCTGTTGTGTTTGCTAAATGCCTTGAGTGTTCAATGATTTTTCACAGCTTGAACATTTCCTGCTTGTGAGTTCCGGAAATTATTTGGCCTATAGCTCTTTGGTAATTGTTCTTTGTCCAACATTGGATACTTTAATCCTAAGAATGTACTACTTCATATTAACTTAAGGGAGATCCCATTAGGTTCATGGAACCTTGTCTTTTTGTAACTTCCTCCTCTCTGGGCCTCTTCCCACCAATTCCTGCCACCTCGGCCTCTCCCCACTGTCATCTCTGTCTTCTCTATTTAGGATGGTCCCTCTGTATTGCTTGGCATCCTGCTCCTGATCTGGAAAATGTCTCCAAATAGAACTTCAGGACAGTTATAGGCCTAATTTTTTTCCAGAGATTTGCTGTCTATTGTTCAGTATCTGAAAATGTTTTATATATTTTGTTAAACTTTCTGTATTTTTCCTTACTCTGGGAAGGTGAGTCTTGTGTAGTTACTCCATTGTAGTTGAACACAGAAGTCTTCTTTCTGTGCATCGTTATATGTCATCAGTTTGATAATGTTTAAATCACTGTATTATTATATCATTACCGCTCTTGGAAGTGTGCAACTCCTAAGGTGGCAAAAGTTGCAAGGATGTAATAGGGTGTAACCTACCATGAGCAGCATTCAGATTATCAGGGATATCAACCTATAAGTTTTTCAGAAGAAATTATGAATGCTGTTTAATTAATTGAACTGAATAAAATAGTGTGGTTAGGAGGGTTTCTGTTTTACCAGATGATATTGAATGTCTGTAGATTTTCTTTTCTAGAACATTAGGTTTTTGAGAAATCAGGTTATGAGTCACCCTTTCCAGGAGGCTTTTCCTGACCCTATTCTCTGTCTTTACGTGTTCTTTATCATTTGACATGTTTTCCGTATTTACTGTGACTCTCTTGAGGACAGAGACAGTCTTATTTATACTTATCTTAGCAACTAGTGGAGCTCCTACAGCATTTGAATGAAGAAATGAATGAATGCTGTCTCCTTTCTTTGTGAATAAATACCTTAGGTCTCCACTTTACCAGCCCCTTATCATTTGGTTCCACAAACTCTTCAGAGGGAAATAAAACAGGGAAATGATCCAACCTTGATGAGTTGGGGTCAAAGTTGAAAGGAAATTTGAGCTATGGTCAAAAGATTGCTTTTGAACCAGGTGGGGAAACTTACAGTGAGCTAGTTTCTTTTTATTTATTTATTTATTTATTTATTTATCTATCTATCTATCTATTTATTTATTTATTTACATATAATATTTATTTCAGTGGTGCAGGTCTGATTCATCAGTCTTACACAATTCACAGCGCTCACCATAGCATATACGCTCCCCAATGTCCATCACCCAGCCACCCCATCCGTCCCACCTCCCCACCACTCCAGCAACCCTCTTTTTGTTTCCTGAGATTTTAAGAGTCTCTTATGGTTTGTCTCCCTCTCTGGTTTCGTCTTGTTTCATTTTTCCCTCCCTTCCCCTATGATCCTCTGTCTTGTTTCTCAAATTCCTCCTATCAGTGAGATCATATGATAATTGTCTTTCTCTGATTGACTTATTTCGTTTAGCATAATACTCTCTAGTTCCATCCACATCTTTGCAAATGGCAAGATTTCTTTTTTTGATGGCTGCATAATATTCCATTGTGTGTGTGTGTGTGTGTGTGTGTGTGTGTGTGTGTGTGTGTGTACACCACATCTTCTTGATCCATTCATCTGTTGATGGACATCTAGGCTCTTTCTATAGTTTGGCTACTGTGGACATTGCTGCTATAAACATTGGGGTGCATGTGCCCCTTCAGAAGTGAGTTAGTTTCTTGTTGCTTTTTAAAAATGTATTTATTTTTAGGACTTAACCTTTAAAAAAAAACAGTATTTTTCTTGCTTACAATTCACATACTTCTTTGCATTTGTTAATATGCATAAAACATTATTTGCAAGTAAAGGAAATAACTATTGGTTTATATCTTTGAATAGTCATGTGAAAGGAGTGCATTAAGAATTTTCTCATATTGCAGTATTTTAATCCCAGTGTATAGTTTTCTAATCCCTTTTCTGGTCAGTATAGATGAGGACTTTGATTTTTTGTTCCTTAATCAGCTATAGACACATTGCATACTTTGTCTGTGTAAGGCACTGGGTTGGGAACTCCAGATAATTAAAAGAATAGTGTCCAGTCTCTTCTTTTTTTTTTTAAATTAGTTTTAATTAATTAATAATTATTCCAGTATAATTTATATACAGTGTTATATTAGTTTCATGTGTACAATATAGTGATTCAGCACTTCTCTATGTTACTCAGTGCTCATCACAATAAGTGGACTCTTAATCCCCTTTACCTATTTTACTCATCCCCCCACTTGCTTCCCCTCTGGCAACTACCAGTTTGTTCTCTATATTTAAGAGTCTGTTTTTTTGTTTTGTCTCTTTTTTCCTTTGTTCATTTGTTTTGTTTCTTAAATTCCACATATGAGTGAAATCATATGGCATTTGTCTTTCTCTGACTGATTTATTTCATTTAGCATTATACCCTTTATACCCTCTAAATCGATCCATATTGTTGCAAATGGCAAGATTTCATTCTTTTGTATTGCTGAGGAATATTCCTTTGTGTGTATGTGTGTTTATACACCACATCTCCCTTATCCATTCATCTATTGATGGGCATTTGGGTTTCTTACATATTTTGGCTATTGCAAATGATGCTGCAATAAACATCGGGGTGCATCTATCATTTTAATTAGTATTTTCATATTCTTTGTGTAAATACCCAGTAGTGGACTTACTGGATCATATGGTAATTAGCTAGTTTTAACTTTCTGAGCAACCTCCATGGTGTTTTCCACAGTGACTGCACCAGTTTGCATTCCCAGCAGTGCACATGGGTTCTTTTTTCTCCACATCCTTACCAACATGAGTTGTTTTTTGTGTTTTTGATTTTAGCTATTCTGACAGGTGTGAGGTGATACCTCATTGTGGTTTTGATTTGCATTTCCCTGATGATTAGTGATGTTGAGCATCTTTTCATGTAACTCTTGGTTATCTGGGTGTCATCTTTGGAGAAATGTCTGTTCATGTCTTCTGCCCATTTCTTGACTGGATTATTTGTTCTTTGGGTGTTGAGTTTGGTAAGTTCTTTATAGATTTTGGATACTAGCCCTTTATCTGATAAGACATTTGCAAATATCTTCTCCCATTCTGTAGGTTGTCTTTTTGTTTGGTCGACTGTTTTCTTTGCTGTGCAAAAGCTTTTTATTTTTATATAGTGCTGGTAGTTACTGGGGTTTTTTTGCTTTTATTTCCCTTGCCTGAGGAGACATATCTAGAAAAATGTTGCTACAGCCTATGTCAAAGAAATTATTGCCTGTGTTCTCTTCTAGGATTTTTATGGTGCCAGATCTCACATTTAGATGTCTGATCCATTTCGAGTTTATTTTTGTATATAGTTTAAGTGCTTTTGTTTCGTTTTTTTGCATGGAACTGTCTAGTTTTCCCAGCACCAATTGATAAGATACTGCCTTTTTCCCATTGCATTTTCTTTTCTCCTTTGTTGTAAATTAATTGACCATATAATTGTGGGTTTATTGCCGGGCTCTTTATTCTGTTCTGTTGATGTTTGTGTCTGTTTTTGTGTCAGAACCGTACTTTTTTTTTTTTAGAACCATACTGTTTTGATTACCACAACTATGTAGTGTCTCTTCTTTTCCCCCCTTGGAGCCCAACAAGGGGTTTGAACTCATGACCCTGAGATCAAGACCTGAACTGAGATCAAGAGTTGGATGTTAAAAAAAAAAAGTTGAATGCTTAACTGACTGAGGCACCCAGGTGCCCCTGTAGTGTATCTTGAAATCTGGGATTATGATACCTCTAATTCTCTTCTTTTTCAAGATTGCTTAGGTTATTTGGGGTGTTTTGTGATTCCACACAGATTTTGGAATTATTTCTTGTAGTTCTGTGAAAAATACTGTTGGTATTTTGATAGGGATAGCATTAAATCTGTAGATTGTCCTGGGAAGTATCGACGTTTTAGCAATATTCTTTCTCCCCATCCATGAACATGGAATATCTTTCCATTTGTTTGTTTCATATTCAGTTTCTTTCATCATTGTTTTATACTTTGCAGAGTACAGGTCTTTCACCTCCTTGGTTAAGTTTATTCCTAGGTATTTTATTATGTTTGGTGCAATGGTAAATGGGATTGTTTTCTTAATTTCTTTTTCTGCTTCTTTTTTATTAGTGTATAGAAATGCAACAGATTTCTGTATATTGATTTTATATCCTGCAACCTTACTGAACTCATTTATCAGCTCTAGAAATTTTTTGGTGGCGTCTTTAGACTTTTCTATATGTAGTGTTTTGTCACCTGCAATAATGATAACTTTACTTCTTTTTGCCACTTTGGATTCCTTTTATTTGTGATTGTGACTGTGATTTCTGATAGCCAGGATTTGCAGTACTATATTGAATAAAAGTGGTGAGAGTAGAATCCTTGTCTTGTTCCTAATCTTAGGGGAAAAGCTCTCAGTATTTTACTACTGAGTATGATGGTAGCTGTGGGTTTTTCATATATGGCTTTAGAAGAAGTTATGTTCCCTTTAAGCCTACTTTGTTGAAAGTTTTTATCATGAATTGATGTTGTAATTTGTTAAATGCTTTTTCTGCATCTATTGAAATGGTCATATGGTTTTTATCCTGTCTCTTGTTGATGTGAGGTATCATGTTGTTTGATTTGCAAATACTGAACTATCCTTGCACCCCAGGAATAAATCCCACTTGATTATGGTGAATGAGGTTTTGATGTATTGTTGGATTCGGTTTGTTAATATTTTGTTGAGGATTTTTGTGTTTATGTTCATTGAGATAATGGCCTGTAGTTCTCTATTTTTATAGTGTCTTTATCTGGTTTTGGTATCAGGGTAATGCTGGCCTCATAAAATGTATTTGGAAGCTTTCCTTCCTCTTATATTTTTGGAATATTTTGACAATAGGCTTTTTTTTTAAATTTTATTTATTTACTTGACAGAGACATAGAGAGAGCACAGATAGGCAGAGCGGCAGGCAGAGGGAGAGGCTCTCCACGGACCAGGGAGCCTGACGCGGGGCTCGATCCCAAGAACCTGGAATCATGACCTGAGCCGAAGTCAGACACTTAACTGACAGCCACCCAGGCGCCCCGAGAATAGGTTTTAACTCTTCTTTAAGTGTTGGATAGGATTCACCTGTGAAGCCATTTAGTCCTGCACTTTTGTTGTTTGGGAGCCTTTTGATTACAGATTCAGTTTTGTTGCTGGTAGTTGGTCTGTTCAAGTTTTCTATTTCTTCCTGATTTAGTTTTAGGAGGTTATATGTTTCTAGGAATTTATCCATTTCTTCTAGTTTTATCCAATTTGTTGGCACATAATTTTTCATAATATTCCCTTATAATCCTTTGTATTTCCCTAGTGTCAGTTGTTATTTCTCCTCTTTCATTTCTGATTGTGTTTCTTTGAGTTTTCTCTCTCTCTTTTTAATAAGTACTGCTAACGGTTTATCAATTTTGTTGATCTTCTCAAAGAACCAGCTTCTGGTTTCATTGATCTATTGGTTTTTTTTAGTTTCTATTTTCTGTATTTCTACGCTAATTCTTATTCTTTCTTTCTTCTGTATAGCTTGTCTCTTAATGATCTGTGTTGGCCATATGACATTGCTGATATTTGACAGTTTTTGATTTGTAAAAAGAACAAAGTCATTTAACTCTCTCTAATAGTTAAAGAGCAAGGTAGATTCTGGAAATATAAAATAACAAATTATGTGATATGGTTTAGTCACTAAATCATGTAGCAGTTTGAAAGAATAAAGTCATTACCTTGGATGAAGAAAATAGGAAAAATCTTCATAGAATAGAGTTTCAGTTTCAATCTCTAATCATCTAGAGGGGCTTCTCCTGAACCTTCAGTTTTTTCTTGCTATTAATCGTTGAATTAACACCTGGTAAGCCCATCAGATTTTTGTGTTCATGTAGAATTTTTTTATGTACATGTTTTTATTTGAATACCAATTTTTATTCTTTTGGTCCCACATTTATTCTTTCAGTTCATTTTTTGTGTTTAAAAAAAAAAAACAAAATTTATCTCCCTAATCATTTTTAAGTGTACAGTTCAGTAGTGTTAAGTATATTCACACTGTTGTCAAACAGATCTTTAGAACTTTTTCATCTTGCAGAACTAAAATTCTTTATCCATTAAATACCTCTGTTCCCCCTCCCTGCAGCCCCTGGTTATGATCATTCTATTTCCTGTCTCCATGAAATAGACTATGTTAGATACCTCGTAAAAGTGGGATCAGAGAGTGTTTGTCTTTTTGGCTCATTTCACTTGGCATAATGTCCTCAAGGTTCATCCATGTTGTAGCATATGATACAATTTCCTTTCCTTTTTAGTTTTCTTTCAGAGTTACTTAAAGCAATTTTTATACAAAAAATACAAAAAGCTGTACATAACTAATGCAGACAAATTAAGGAGTTAGAAATAAGCATACACCTGTGATCATCATTGCAATCTATGCCATAAATCTGTCCATCACTTTTAGAAGTGTTCTCCCACCTTCTCACTTGTTATTATTTTAGGTCTTTTTAATTTATTTTTTAAAGACTTTATTTATTTATTTGAGAGAGAGAGAAACAGCATGAGAGGGAAGAGGGTCAAAGGGAGAAGCAGGCTCCCCGCTGAGCTGGGAGCCTGATGTGGGACTTGATCCCAGGACTCCAGGATCATGACATGAGCTGAAGGCAGACGCTTAACTGACTGAGCCACCCAGGTGCCCTATTTTAGGTTGTTTTAATGATAAAACACTTAATATAAGGTCTACCCTCTTAGCAAATTTTTAAAAGATTTTATTTATTTATTTATTTATTTATTTATTTATTTATTTATTTATTTAAGAGAGAGTGTGAAGGGAGAAGCAGAGGGAGAGGGACAAGCAAACTGCACTGAGCCTGGAGCTTGATGTAGGGGTGGATGTCAGGATCCTGAGATGACTACCTGGGCCGAAATCAAGAGTGGACGCTTAACCCACTGAGTAACCCAGGCACCGCCCCACTTAACAAATTTTTAAATGTACAATACAGTTTTGTTAACTATAGGCACTGTGCTGTTCAGTAGATCTCTAGGACTTATTTACTTTGTGTACTGAAAATTTGTACCCTTTGATGAATATCTCCCTCCCCTAGCCCCTGGAAAGCACCATTCTACTCTCTGCCTCTATGAGTTTGACTGTTTAATAGCCATAATGTAAGTGGTATAACGTAGTATTTGTTCTTCTGTGTCTGGCTTATTTCACTTAGCATAATGCCCTCTAGGTTCCTCTGTGTTGTCATAAATGGCAAGATTTCCTTCCTTTTTTGATGTTGAAAAGTATTCCAGTGTGTGTGTGTGTGTGTGTGTGTGTGTGTGTGTGTGTGGCACACACATACCACATTTTATTTATTTGTTGACTGATAGGCATTTAGGTTGCTTCCATGTCTGGGCTATGGTGAATCATGCTGCGGTGAACATGGGAATATAGATATGTCTTTGAGATCCTGATTTCAATTTCTTTGGATATATCCAAAGTGGAATTGCTGAATCATATTGTACTTATATTGTTGGTTTTTTTGAAGATCTTCCATCCTGTTTTCCAAGGTGACTGTATCAATTTACATTCCCAACAACAGTGTACCAGGGATCGCTTTTCTCCACATCCTCACCAACACTTGTTATCTTTTTTTTTTAAATAATATTCATCCTACCAGGTGTGAGGTAATATCCCATTGTAGCTTTTGCATTTCCCTGATGATTATTGATGTTGAGCACGTTGTCGTATATATGTTGGCTATTGATGTATCTTTTTAGAAATGTTTACTTTGCTCACTTTTAATCAGGTTATTTTTTTTTTGCTATAATGTTGTAAGAGTTCTCTATATGTTTTGAATATTAGCCCTTTATTAAATATATGGTTTGCAAATATTTTCTCCCATTTCATAGGTTGTCTTTTCATTTTGTTGATTCTTTCTTTTGCTGTGCTGAAGCTTGTTAGTTTCATATAATCTTGCTTGTCTCTTTTTCCTTTTGTTGCCTGTGCTTTTAGTATCATATCCTTTATTTTTAAGGCTGAATATTATTCTTTTGTATGTATATCCCACATTATCTTTAACCACTCATCTATCAATGGTCATCTCAGTTGCTTCAAACATTTTAGCTATTGTGAATAATGCTGCTATTAATATGAATGTGCAAAAATCTCTTCATGACTCTGCTTTCAATTCTTTTGGATATATAACCAGAAGTGGGATTGCTGGATCATATAATAGTTCTATTTTTAACTTTTTGAGGAACCTCTTCATGTCGAAGTTTTCACAAATTTAATTGCTGTTGCTTCTACTAAACAATCTGAAAATCTTTATTTCTTGATTAATGCAATTTTTTTTTTCATATCCAGGGCCCTTGCAGAATCTCCACCATCTGTAAACAACCTAAAGAGTGAACTTGGTGATAAAGGGAAGAATAAAGATGAAGGGGAAGTTTGTAACAATGAAAAAAAGGCTGCAGGTGTTTGTCTTGAGCCTCACCCAGAAGAGAAAAAGAAGAAACGTTCTGGATTCAGAGACAGAAAAGTATGGAACATAGTCTTATAAATTAGTCAGAACTGTTGTTAATTCTAAATTAGAATAATGCAGTTGAATCTCTTTTATAGTTTATTTCAGATGGTTCGTATTCTCCTTGCAGTGATATTCACCTTTCTGCTATTTTCTATCATGTTCGAAGGCAAATGTACTCTTGGAATGTGAAGTTAATGGGGCTAGTGAAAAGATCTAGGATTGGTAATCAGGATTTGCATATATTTTCTTCTCTCTTTTAATGCAGCTACTTTAGTTGATTCTTGCTTTCCAGATCTTTCTGACGCTAAATGTTCTTGGATATGTTGAGTCTTTTGTACAACTGATTTATGATGCCAAGTTGTAAAGTCAGAGTAACATCTCTTTGGAAATACACAAATATTTCCAAAAATTCAACTAATTTTGATGATAGTATAAACATTGAATGACTTCAACATTTTATATTTTGAACACAACCTGCTGTTATAGAGAAAAATTTGACCTCAGAAACCTCAGAAAAGACCTCAGAAAAATTTGAATTCCGGTATAGTAATGCCTATTATGCTGAGCATTTGAATTCATCAGACATGGGTGATGAAAAGTCAAAAGGATGAATTTCTTAGACATTTGCATGTTAATGTTCAAATTCAGAGAATTGCCTTCACTTGCTAAAATGTAGCTAACAAGTGCAACACGATAATTTGAGTTATTACTGTGTTGCCTTGTGTGTGTGTAGGGGGAGGGGTATATATTTGCAAGAAGAGTTCCTTAGAGAAATTTGGATTGTTTGTTTGGATGAAGTTATTAAATACGTCTTTTCATTTCTCAAATCCGTTTCTGATTGAGGTGAATTTGAACAAAAATGATGTATTATAAGTTAATTGTCAACTATCTCAGTGTTTCCACAATGATATATTTAATCTTTTACCCTGAGTGAATTTGAGTAAAGTTCCAATTTATCTTTGCCAGCAGTTTCATTTATAGTTTTACATTTTACAAAATAGAGCTAAAATTACCCAAATAAGCATTTATTTTTGAACTTTCCATTTTCTTATCCTGCTTTCTGCTCAACAGTGACCACATATCATACTTCCCAGGTAAAAATGAAAGCTGATCAGCGTAATTTACTTAATTTAGAACTCCATGGCTATAAAACCTTTCTAATCTATTTCTGAAATAATTCTTCTTTCACTGAAGTCTCAATGGAAGAGCTATGTTTTCCCTATTCAAGGATAACCGTTCCACATGTCATCCTGTTTCCCCAAGAACCTGTTTCAACATTTCTTCTGTCCAGTTTTCTCAGTTGCTCTGTCTTTTCATTTATTACATAGTATACATAGACATGTTAAAGATTTTTCCATCTTTAGTAAAATAATAAATTGCATTTTTCAGTGTGTTTTTTTGTTTTTTATTTTTGGTTTTTTTGCCATTCACATTCTTTCTCTGCTACACCAAACTGCTCCAATCTCTACAGGCTGTCTTTGACATCCTCACTTTTCACTTAAACTTTTTCGTTTTGTTCTTTTTATGTTGTCTTGAATTTTATGTAATATTTCAAATATTCAGTGAGAAAAAATAGAAACTACTATAAGGAACATACATATATCTGACATTTATTTTTGTCAAGTTTTAACATTTGACTATATTTGCTTCAGTTTTTTTTTTAAAGAAACAAAATGAATATAAAAAATACATTGCTGTATACTTTCCCCAGTCCCATTTTTTCCCTCTTTTTCAGAGGTAAACCATTTTCTTTAATTTGTGAATTATTAATGCCATGCATGGCCTGGTTGTTTTGTGTGTTTTATTTTTAATTACAAAAAAATTCCCAGGTGCAAAGAGTTAGGACAGTCCTATCACTCAGTTTACATTATACTATTGTTGTACGTGCTTCTTTCTTTTATTTAATATTTATATTCTTTTATCTTGTTTCATTTGATTTATTTTTTAATTTTTTAATTTTTAATTTTATTGTCCCCTTTGGCACGTCGGGTCCTGAATTCTGAAAAATTCTCACACACTGCTTCAGTATTGCTTCATGGCCATTTCTTTTCTCTTGGAACTCTTCTTAAATGTATCTTGGATCCTCACAACCTGTACTGCATATCTTGTAACTGTTCTTTTATAGTTTTTCTCAGTAGTTCTTCCCTTACTCTCCTGGGGCCTCTTTTCTTTTTCTTCCCATTTTTTTTAATGGTGGTAAAATAGTTAAAATGTCACATTTACTATGTTAACCATCTTTAAGTGTACATTCCATTACAGAGTGTCAGCATTTTCTCACCACCCATCTCCGTAACTGTTTTCATGTTATAAAACTGAAAATCTATACCCATTAAAAAGTAACTCTCTACTACCCCCTTCCCGCACCCCTGGCAACCACCATTCTGCTTTTTCTCTATGATTTTGAATGCGAAAAGAACCTCATACAAGTGGAATCATATAGAGTATTTGTATTTTTGTGACTGGCTTATTGCACTTTCATGTAATGTCTTCAAGGTTCATCATGTTTTAGCATATGTTGGAATTTCCTTACTTTGGGGAATATTCCAGGATATGATATTTTGCTCATCCACTCATCCATTGATAGATATTTGGGTTGTTTCCACATTTTAGCTGTTTTGGAAAAATGCTATGAATATAGGGAAACAAATATCGATTGAAGACCTTGCTTTCTATTCTTTTGGGTATGTACCCAAAAGTGAAATTGCTGGATCATATGGTAATCCTATTTTTATTTTCTTATGGAAGCACCATGCTGTCTTCCACAGTGATATGCCATTTTGCATTACCACCAGCAAGGGTTCTACTTTTTCATATCTTTGCCAACACTAGGTATGTTCTCTTCTTATATTAGCCATCGTAACAGATGTGAGGTGATATCTCAGTACAGTTTTCATTTGCATTTCTTTTTTTTTTTAAAGATTTTATTTATTTATTTGCGAGAGAGAGAATAAGAGACAGAGAGCACGAGAGGGAAGAGGGTCAGAGGGAGAAGCAGACTCCCTGCCGAGCAGGGAGCTGGACGTGGGACTTGATCCCTGGACTCCAGGATCACGACCTGAGCCGAAGGCAGTCGCCTAACCAACTGAGCCACCCAGGCGCCCTCATTTGCATTTCTGTAATGATCAGTGATGTTGAACAACTTTGTATGTGCCTAGTAGTCAGTTGTATATCTTCTTTGTAGGAATGTCTGTTCACATCCTTTGCTAATTTTTTAACTCTGTTGTTGTTTTTTTTAATTGTTGAATTTTAGGAGCTCTCTATATAATCTGTTAACTTCTTGTCAGAAAATGATTTGCAATTATTTCATCTAATTATGTGGTTTGCCGTTTTACTCTGTTGACATTATCTTTTTATGCACAAAATTTTTTTTTTAAGATTTTATTTATTTGACAGAGACAGTGAGAGAGGGAACACAAGCAGGGGGAGTAAGAGTGGGAGAAGCAGGGTTCCCGCTGAGAAGGGAGCCTGATGCGGGGCTCGATCCCAGGACCCCGGGATCATGACCTGAGCCAGGCAGATGTTTAATGACTGAGCCACCCAGGTGCCCCTACGCACAAAATTTTTAAAATTTCATGATGTCCACTTTGTCTTTTTTTTTTCTTTGTTGCTT
Source organism: Zalophus californianus (assembly GCF_009762305.2). Lineage (NCBI taxonomy): Eukaryota > Metazoa > Chordata > Mammalia > Carnivora > Otariidae > Zalophus > Zalophus californianus. Next base: position 33,385,956 of record NC_045609.1, on the reverse strand, counting down.
ATGCCTCTGGTGTCATATCTAAGAAATTATTGCCAAATCTAATGTTGTGATGCTTTCGACCTATGTTTTCTTCCATAAGTAATATAGTTTTAGGTCTTTCGTTTTGGTCTTTGATCCATTTCAAGTTAATTTTTTTGAAGATTTATTTATTTTAGAGAGAGAGTGTGTGCACAAGAGCGGGGTGGGGTAGAGCAGAAGGGAGAGGGACAAGCAGATTCCATGCTGAGCATGGAGCCTGTCTCAGGGTTCAGTCCCACAACCCATGAGATCACGACCTGAGCCAAAATCACAAGTTGGACACTTAACCAACTGAGCCACACGGGCACCCCTCAAGTTAATCTCTTTCTTTCTTTTTTTTTTTTTAAAGATTTTATTTATTTATTTGAGAGAGAGGGAATGAGAGAGAGCACATGAGAGGGGTTAGGGTCAGGGGAGAAGCAGACTCCCTGCCGAGCAGGGAGCCCAGTGCAGGACTCGATCCTGGGAGTCCAGGATCATGACCTGAGCCAAAGGCAGTTGCTTAACCAACTGAGCCACCCAGGCGCCCTTCCCTCAAGTTAATTTCTTAATATGGAGTTAGATAAAGGTGCAACTTCATTCTTTTGTATGTGGATACCAATTTTTCCCAGCACCGTTTGTTGAACAGACTGTCCTTTTTCCAATAAGTGGTCGTGGCTCCCTTGTCAAAAATCATTTGACCATGTGTGTGAGGGTTTATTGTTGCCTCTGTATTCTATTCCAAAGGTCTATATGTCTGTCTTTATGCCAGTACCACATTCTTTTGATGACTGTAGTTTTATAATAAATTTTAAAATCAGGATGTAGTAGTCCTCCAACTTTGTTCTTCTTTTTCAAAATTTGTTTTGGCTATTCAGAGTCCCGAGAGATTCCATGGTGCATATTAGTTGTTTCCATATCTTGGCTGTTGTGAATAATGCTTAATGCTGTATTGAATATGGGAGTACAGATATTTCTTCAAGATACTGATTTCATTTCTTTTGGATATATACCCAGAAGTGAAATTTCTGGATGATGTGATAGTTCTATTTTTAATGTCTTGAGGAACCTCCATACTATTTTCCATAGAAGCTGAACCAATTTACATTCCCACCAACAGTGCAAAATGGTTCCCTTTTCTCCATATCCTCACCTACACTTGTTATCTTTTCTAGCTCTTCTTTTTGTTAAAGATTTTATTTATTTATTTCAGAGTATATGGGAGAGAGCATAGTGGGGGGGGCAGAAAGAGGGGAGGGCAGGGAGGCCGACACGGGGCTCAGTCCCAGGACCCCCGGATCATGACCTGAGCTGAAGGCAGACACTTAACCAACTGAGCCACCCAGGTGCCCCTCTTTTCTCTCTCTCTTTTTAACATTTTAAAGATTTTTATTTATTTATTTAATTGACAGAGATTGAGAGAGACAGCGAGAGAGGGAACACAAGCAGGGGAAGTAGGGGAGGGAGAAGCAGGCTTCCCGCCGAGCAGGGAGCCCGATGCAGGACTCGATACCAGGACCCTGGGATCATGACCTGAGCCAAAGGCAGTCGGTTAACCAACTGAGCCACCCAGGCACCCCTTTTTTTTTAACATTTAAAAAAATATTTATTTATTTATTTTAGGGAGAGAGAGAGAGAGAGAGACGGAAAGCAAGTGCTGCACATGTGCATGGGGGGGGAGAGGCAGAGGGGGTAAATCTTCAGGCACACTCCCTGCTGGGCATGGAGCCTGATGCAGAGCTCAATCTCGTGACCCTGAGATCATGACCTGAGCTGAAACCAAGAGTCGGATGCCCAACCAGCTGAGCCACCCAGGCACCCCATCTTTTCTCTTTTTGATTTGAGGCGTGAGGTGATATCTCCGTATAGTTTCGAATTGCATTTTCCTGATGATTAGTGATGTTGAGCACCTTTTCATGTATCCATTGGCCATTTGGATGTGTTCCTTGGAAAAGTGCCTCTTTAGGTCATTCTGCCCATTTAATTGAATTGGTTTTTGTAGGTTTTTTTGTTTTCGTTTTTGCTCTTTTTTTTTTTTTTTGGCTTTGGAAAGTTTTTATTTTAATTCCAGTTAACATACAATGTTATATTGATTTCAGGTATACAGTATAGTGATTCAGCAATTCTATACATCATCCATTGCTCATCATGACACTTCTACTCCTTAATAATCCTGTCACCTGTATAACCCATCTCCCTACCCCCCTCCCCTCTGGTAACAATCAGTTCTCTATATTTAAGAGTCCATTTTTTTGTTTGTTTCTTTTTAAGTAGACTCCTCACCCAGTGTGGGACTTAAATTCACAAACCTGAGTTTGAGCTGAGATCAAGAGTCAGACACTTAACTGACTGAGCCACCCAGATGCCCTAAGAGTCTGGTTTTTTGTCTTTTTTCCCCTTTGCTCATTTGTTTTATTTCATAAATTCCACATATGAGTGAAATCATATGGTGTTTGTCTTTCTCTAACTGATTTTCATTTAGCCTTTTACCCTCTGGATCCATCCATGTTGTTGGAAGTGACAAAATGTCATTCTTTTTTATGGCTGAGTAGTATTCCATCGTGTGTGTGTGTGTGTGTGTGTGTGTGCGCGCGCGCGCGCGCGCGCACACACACGCACACAACCTCTTCTTTATCCATTCATCTATTGATGGACACCTGGGTTGCTTCCATATTTTGACTTTTACAAATAATTCTGCAATAAGTAGGGGTGCATGTATCTCTTCAAATTAGTGTTTTTGTATTCGTTGAGTAAATACCCAGTAATGGAATTACTGGATCATATGGTAATTCTGTTTTTAATATTTTGAGGAACCTCCATACTGTGTTCCATAGTGGCTGCACCAGTTTGCATTCCCACCAACAGTGCACAAAGGTTCCTTTTTCTCCACATCCTCGCTATCACTTGTTGTTTCTTCTGTTGTTGATTTTAGCTGTTCTGACAGGAGTGAGGTGATACCTCATTCTGGTTTTGATTTGCATTTTCCTGATTAGTGATGTTGAGCACTTTTCCTGTACCTGTTGGTCATCGCTAATTCTTCTTTGGAAAAATATTCAGGGGTGCCTGGGTGGCTCAGTCGTTGGGCGTCTGCCTTCGGCTCACGTCGTGATCCTGGGCTCCATGGGTGGCCGGCTTCTCCCTCTCCCACTCCCCCTGCTTGTGTTCCCTCTCTTGCTGTGTCTCCCTCTGTCAAATAAATAAATAAAATCTTAAAAAAAAAAAAGATGTCCTGTGTTCATGGATCAGAACAATAAATATCATTTAAATGTTTATACTACCCAAAGCTATCTGTACATTCCATGTAATACCTATAAAAGTTCCATTCACATTTTTCACAAAAAAAGAATCCTAAAATTTGTATGGAACTACAAAAGAACCTGAGAAAGAAGAGCTAAGCTGGAAGTATCCCACTTCCTGATATTGAACTACATAGTTATATTAAAACAGTGTATTCTGTCATAAAAATAGAACGTATAGACCAGTGGCACAGAATGTAGATCCCAGAAATAAACCCCCACCTATACAGTCAATTAATATTTGACAAGGGAGCCAGGAATACTCTATGGGCAAAGGATAGTCTCTTCAATAAATAGTGTTGGAAAACTTTATAACCACATACAGAAAATGAAATTGAAGCCTTATTTAAATCATGCACCAGATTTAACTGAAAGGTATTAAATACTTTAACATAGGACCTAAAACAATAACACTTGTAGAAGCTCCCTTAGAAGGAAGCTCATAGAAGGGAACTTAGAGGAAGAGCTCCTTATATTTCTTCTTGCAAAGAATTTTTTGGTTATCACACCAAAAACACAAGCAACAAGGAAAAATCAACAAAGGCAAGTATTGCAAATTAAGAAGCTTCTGCAAAACAAAGGAACCTGTCAACAAAATGAAAAGACAACCTACAAAAAAGTATTTGCAAATCACATATTGAAAATGGGGTTAATATCCCTTTTCTTTCTTTCTTGATGAGTCTAGCTAAATATCTATTTTCTTTTTTTTTTTTTAAAGATTTTATTTATTCATTTGAGACACAGAGAGATATGGCGAGAGAGAGAGAATGAGCAGGGCGAGAGGGAAAGGGAGAAGCAGGCTCCCTGCTGAGCCAGGAGCCCGATGTGGGGCTTGATCTCAGGACCCTGGGATCATGACCTGAGCCAGAGGCAGATGCTTAATCATCCAGAGCCACCCAGGTGCCCCTCTATTTTATCTTTTAAACAACTGACTCCCAGGGGCTCCTGGGTGGCTCAGTTGGTTAAGCATCTGCCTTCGGCCCAGGTCATGATCCCAGGGTCGGGCTTCCTGCTCAGTGGCGAGTCTGCTTCTCCCTCTCCCTCTGCCTCTCCCCCTGCTCATGCTCTGTCAAACAAATAAAATCTTAAAAAAAAAAAATACAAATAAAAAACTAGCTCTTATTATCACTGATCTTTTCTATTGTCTTTTTATTCCCTATTTCATTTTCTTCCACTCATCTTTGTTATCTCCTGCATTTTGCTGTGGGCTTAGTTAGTTCTTTTTCTAGTTCCTTGAAGTGTGAGATAAGTTGTTTATTTGAGATCTTTATTTTTTAAATATAGGTGTTTATTGCTATGAATTTCTCTCTGAGAAATGTTTTTTGATACATTCTGTAAGGTTTGATATGTTTCCATTTTTGTTTGTTTCAAGATATTTTTAAATTTTTCTTTTCATTTCTTTGTTGACCCATTGATTTTTCAGGAATATGCTGCTTAATCTCCATGCATTTTTGACTTTTCCAGTATTCTTCTTGTAATTGATTTGTTAGCTGCATAGCATTATGGTCAGAAAATATGCTCGTTACGATTTCATAATCTTAAATTTCTTAATTTTCTTCTTAAATTTATTCTGACTTGTGGCCTAATGTGATCTCTCCTGTAGAATGTTCCATGTGTGCTTGAGAATAATATGTATTCTGCTGTGATTGAATGGAATATTCTGTAAATGTCTTTTAAAATTCATTTCATCTAAGTCCAAAATTCATTTTGTTTAAGTCCAGTGTTTCCTCATTTATTTTCTGTCTGAATGGTCTGTCCATTGTTCATAGTTGGAGTATTCAAATCCCCTACTGTTATTATATTGCTGCATAGTTTTCCCTTCAGTTCTGTTCACATTTGCTTTATATATTTAGGTTCTCCATGTTAGGTGCATAACTAGTTAGAAATGTTATATTCTCTTTATGAATTGACCTTGTATCATTATATTATTCTCTGTCTCTTGTTACAGTTTTTGACTTAAAGTGTATTTTGTTTGGTAGTATAACTATTCCTGCTTTCTTTGGCTTCCATTTTCATGGAATATCTATTCCATCGACTTTGCTTCAGCCTGTGTGTGTCCCAAAACCTGAAGTGAGCCTCTTGTATGCAATAAAGTTTTTTTTTTTTTTTGCCATTCTATTTCTTTGATTGCAGGATTTAATCCATTACTTTTAAAGTAATTATTGACAGATATGGGTTTACTATTGCCATTTTGTTGTTTTCTGAGTGTTTTGTAATTCCTTTATCCTTTTCTTTCTCTCTTGTTCTCTTCCTTTGTGATTTGATCATTTTCTATAGCAGTGTGCTTAGATTTTTTTTTTTCTTTTCACCTTTTGTGTATCTGGTATAGGTTTTTACTTTGTAATTTCCATGGGGCTAACTTAACACATCTTATAACAGTGTATTTTAAGCTGCTAACAGTTTAACTTCTAATGTATACAAAAGCTCTACAATTATTTGCCCCCAGTATTTTAATATCACAGTTTATATATGTTGTTTATCCAGTTACAGATTATTGTACTTCTTTTTAATACTTTTTTTTAAACCTTCATGCTAGAGTTAGAAGTGTTTTACCCACCACCATTACAAAATTAGAGCATTGTTTGTTTTAAGATTTATTTATTTATTTGTCAGAGAGTGAGAGAGAGGGAGGGCACAAACAGGTGGAGTGGCAGGCAGAGGGAGAAGTAGGCTCCCCGCTGAGCAAGGAGCCCGATGAGGGACTCCATCCCAGGACTCTGGGATCATGTCCTGAGCCGAAGGCAGACGCTTAACCAACTGAGCCACCCAGGTGTCCCACAAAATTAGAGCATTCTGAAATTAACTATACATTTACCTTCACCAGTGAGTTTTACATTTTTATTTGTTTTTCTGGTACTGGTGTCTTTTGGTTTTAGGTTCAGGAATTACCTTCTTTTTTTAAAAAAAATAAGCATTTATTTAAGTAATCTCTACACCCAACATGGAGCTCAAATTCATGACCTCAGGATCAAGAGCCACATGCTGTACTGACTGAGCCAGCCAGGCAATTCAGGTTCAGGAATTACCTTTAATATTTCTTGTAAGATTGATCGAGTGTTGATGGACTTCTTCAGCTTTTGTTTTCCTGGAAAACTCTGCAGTGTTGCAATGTGTGCTTCTATGGATTCATTTTGTTTAGAACTCTTGGAGCTTCCTGGATCTGCATGTCTGTCTCTTTCCCCAGATTGGGAATGTTTTCAATCACCATTTCTTTGAATAAGTTTTCTCCCTCTTTCTCTCATTCTTTCTCCTTCTGGGACCCTAGTGGTGCACATTTTGGTCCATTTGATGATATAAGTCCCTTAAGCTATCTTCATTTTTTTTCATTCTCTTTTCTTTTTGTTCCTCTAATTAGGCAGTTTCCTTAATTTTGCTGCTGAAAAGTAATTTGCTTTTTATTTAATGAGACTGGTATCATTGAGCTTGGAATTGCATAGAACTTCAAGAGGTCATCTTATGATAGATGATTGTTATTATGGGTGGCCTATAACTCACTAGATGAAAAAGAGAGGGAGTCCCTAACATAAAGGACAGCTGTTGGGGTACAGATTAGGTCTTATAAATCACCTCTTGAGAGAAAGTGTGCCAACACTAATTTATTTACAAGATCTTTCTGCCTGTTGCCTTTTCCAGGGTCTGGCTACAGTCTGCATTCAAAGCCTATGTAAGATTTCTAACATCAGGGCCCACAGGGATGCACTGTCACTTGCATTCACTTGGCCTCAAGGGATTATAGCCTTGATTTTCCTTAGGCATTATACCAAAATAAACCCTAGCAGTGGTTTCAGGACCAGCAGTTTTATTGAAGAGAACTGTCTTAACATCATGAAGTTCAAGAATGTTTTGAGTAAATGATTGAATGTAACTATTATAATTCTCTTAGTAAATCTTTTCCCCAGGCTAACCATTTCAAAATCCTACGTTTTCTATATGTCTTAGCTTCTAAGCCTTTGTTATCTTAGATGCTATATTCCAAACCTTTTATAGTTTGTTAGCATTCCTTTGAATATAACCACTTAAAAGGAGGCAGCTTTATATCATTTAATGTGGTGTGATCTCCAATATATATTGCTAAGTGAGAAAAGTAAAGTATGTACTGGAGAGTATATCTCTATTAAACTTTAACAATATTGGGAATGCAAAAAGTCTGTTACATTCCTTGGCCTATTGTTTTAAACTAAAACTAATAATATTCAGCAACATAATTTAGGGACTTGTAACAACCCAGGAATCTGGTGAGTCTGAAAATTATTGACTTTTAAGGTGTTGTCTTTCTATCTTTATCTTGTATAGGATGGACTTAACTTTTCAGTTCACAAAAACATGTTTTGCAGTAGCTATAGTTTATATCCTAAACATTGCAAACTGAATATTTTTATTGTTGTTGTTCAGAAGAACAAGAATACTGATGTCCTAAATAAAGTAATTTCTTCTATAGCCAGTATTATCCAGCAGGTAGTTGTAATATAATATAAAATGCCTTTGAGTTAAGACTTGTAGCTAAGTTTTAAGGCCGCTAAGGGGTTGAAAAGCTCCTTAGTGTGTTTGCTACATGCCAAATACTTTGATAAAATCTCTGAAGTCAGTACTCAGATTTTAATGCAAATTAGCACTGGAAGATTCCTGTGATGTATAGTTAGAAATTAACAGTCCTTTCATAGTTACTGAATGCACATCTGGTCCTGGAATTAAGACCACCACAATAGGGGCACCTGGGTGGCTCAGTCGTTGGGCGTCTGCCTCAGCTCAGGTCATGATCCCAGGGTCCTGGGATCGAGCCCTGCATCAGGCTCCCTGCTCGGCGGGAAGCCTGCTTCTCCCTCTCCCACTCCCCCTGCTTGTGTTCCTGCTCTCGCGCTCTCTCTCTGTCAAATAGGTAAAATCTTAAAGAAAAAAAAAAAAAAGACCACCACAGTAGCTGTTGTCAGTGACCTCAAAGTGACCAGTTAGCCAGGAATGGCAGTTACAGTGTTAGTTGTGTTAATATGGTAAATTAAAAACATTAATAAAGTTTTTCTTAACATTAGCAAATGACTTTCAGACATTGAACTATTAGATTTTTAGATCGTATTGTCTTGACACATTTCTTACCAGTTACTTATAGATACTGCTTATTTTTGGCTACCTCAACATCTAAAATTCAGGTACGGGAGAAATCTTTTCACCAGAATACTATGCAGTCAGTATTCTGGTAAAACAGATTTCTCTCATTCCTACATTTGTAAGAGAATATTATGTAGAAGGTACAGTGTTTTGTATGTTTCATGCACAGAATCACAACTTGGTTGCCAGATTTAAAAAAGGGCATATTAATATTATACTCTTTTAGTAAAATGTATGCCATATTTTATTTTGTTACTATTCAAATACTATTCAAATATTGTGTTCTTCCCAGCTTTTTTCTAAATATGGTGTTTGTAAAATATTTCCTAATCTAATAGTCAAAAGTATATGTCTTATTGCTTCAGACTTGTTAATAGTTTCCATGATATGTAATTTTATTTTTTAATGCTATTATTTAATCTACTTGGTATTTCAAAGACTATCAGCTGTTTAGACCTATGAATTCCCAATTCTGTTTTGTTTGGGGATTCAAGAAATTTCGTCAAAATAAAAACTGTAAAATCAGTCCCTTTTTAAAAATTTGGTATTTAAGAATCTGTAAGCTACCCTATATGTGTCATTATACTCTGTTACTGAGACCTTTTGAATTCTTGTATGACAGTTTTCAGTTTTATAGTTTTCAATGATTTAAGACATTAAGAAATTATTTGCAAAAAATTCTAAACAGAAGTTACACAAGAATTGCCTCAACTGGAGTGTGAATAGTATTTTGGAGGGGAAAGGTTTGTAAGTTTTTGAAATTCAAGTTTATGTCTAATATAAAAAAATTAGTTATAGAAAAAAAGATACAATAAAATATCTCCAAAAACAAGATAGAAAATAAATGAAATTGAGAATTACTTAATATAGAAATACTCTGAATTTCTAATTTTAGGTGATGGAATATGAGAATAGGATTCGAGCATATTCTACACCAGACAAAATCTTCCGATATTTTGCCACCTTGAAAGTAATCAGTGAACCTGGTGAATCTGAAGTGTTTATGACTCCACAAGATTTTGTGCGATCTATAACACCCAATGAAAAACAACCAGAACGTAAGTGCTAAAGTGAAAAATGAGATTATGATATTAATTTTGTTATATGCTTCTTTGTTTCTTTCTTTGTATTGCCTAGCCATTATAGTTATATGCAGTAATTATATTCATTGTGTAATGACTGAATGTCAGGCATTATTCCAGTCTATTGGAGTACAAAAAAGGAGCCAACAGTCTAATGAGCCTATCCTTGACCAGGGTATGGGTTGAGGAGATTGTACCCAGGTGTCATCTACTAGAAAAATTTAAAGACATATACTTGTTGCCACTGGGCCACCGGACCACAAATGAGACAAGCAGCAGACCAAAAAGCCTAGAAAGGAGGAGACCGAGAAGGAAGACATTTCAGGGAATAGGAGTTTTGAAGGACCACTGCATACACCTGTAAATCCAGAGTATGGCCAGGGCCAGACATGTTTGGAAAAGACTTGAGTGGGCTTGTACCCCTTGCTGATCTTTGTGCTCCCTGTGAGGAGGTAGTGAAAGTTAAAGCAAAGTTATAGGAGGTCTAACTAAAAATCAAAGGAGGTCCCCAGCTCAGAGCTGATCTGCAAATGTTAGGAGAGTTGGGGTGTTTTTTGTTTTGTTTTTTCATTCTTTTTGCCTCCAGCGTTTAAAGAAGTCTCTGTCATGTCACTTGCTGACTGTTTAGATAATAGAACAGAAATTTCAGTAGTGACACATGACAGAGAACACAATCTTTGCAAAAATATTTTGGAAAAAAATCACTAAACACTGATGACTGTAGTCCTCAACAAGGTATATAAATCAAACACTGGGAAATAGGGAGAATCTGTTTTAATTACCACATTATAATATTCAAAATGTCCAATTTTAATAAATTGTATGGCATACCAATAATCAGGAATAAATGACCTGTCAACAGAAAGAAAAAGAAATTAACTAGAAACCATCCCCGAGGAAGCCCAAGCATTACACTTACTAGACAAAGACTTAAAATCAACTGTCTTAAATATGCTCAAAGAGCTAGATGAAACCGTTGACAAAGAACTGTAGGAAACAAGGTGAACAATGTGTTAATAGAGAATATCCATAAGGGAATAGAAATCCTAAAAAAAGGAGCCAAGTAATAATTCTTGGGCTTGAAAAGTACAGTAGCTGAAGTAAAAAAATTCACTAGAACTGTTCAACAGTAGATTTTTGAGGAGGGAGATCGAAGAATCACAGAATGTAGATTAATTGATACGGTCCAATCAGAGGAGCAGGATGCAAAAAGAATGAATAAAAATGAACAAAGCCTAAGATACATATGATACATCATCAAGTATACCAACATTTGTGTAATGGGAGTCTAAGAAAGAGAAATTAAGACATTTCCAGATAATCAGAAGCTGGGGAAGTTTGTAGCTTGTGGTTCTTCCATACAAAAAATGCTAAATGGAGTTCTTTAAGATGCTAGACAATAACTTGATGCCATACAAAGAAATTAAAAAATAATAAAGACCCATAAAGGTAATTATATAGGGAAATATAAAAGCCAGTATTGCTTTGTTTTTTGTTTGTAACTCCTTTTTGCTTCCTTTATGATTTAAAACAAATTCATCAAACAACAATTATAGGTATGTTAATGTTGAATCAAACTACATTATTTTCAATTTAAGATGTTAATTATCCCTAGATTAACCACTAATAAAATAACTTTAAAATCTACAGGAAAGGAAATGAGGAGAAAATAGAAATGGTACACTAGAAAAAATTAAACACAAGAAGGCAAGATTGGAGGATTCAAGGGACAAAAAATATGTAAGACATAGAAAACAAATTACAAGATGGCAGAAGCAGATCCTTTCTTATCAGCTGTCACTTTCAAGTGAATTAAACTCATCATTTAAAAGAGAGGGAGAGGAGAAGAAATATGATCTAACTTTATATTGTCTATAAGAGACTTACTTTAGATCCAAAGACACAAGTAGGTTGAAAATGGAAGTGTATAAATAGTAACCAAAAGAGAGCTGAAGTGATTTTACTAATATCAGAAAAAAATAGGTTTTTGTGAGAAATTGTTACACAAGACAAAGACATTACGTATTGATAAAAGGTCAGTTCATCAAGAATACATAATCATGATAAATACATACCAAATGACAGACCCCAAAATATATGAAGGAAACATTGACAGAATTGAAGTGAGAAATAGTTCTTCAGTAATAGTTGGGGAGCCTGGGTGGCTCAGTCGGTTAAGCATCCAACTCTTGATTTCAGCTTTGGTCGTGATCTCATTGGTGGTGAGATCAAACCCTGCATCAGGCTCCGTGCTCAGCAGGGAATCTGCTTGAGGTTCTCTTCTCTCCCTGTGCTCCTCCCCCTGCTCTCTCTCTCTCAAATAAATGAATCATTTTTAAAAATGCTAAAAATGGTTAAATTAAAAAAAATAATAATAGTTGGGAGACTTCAGAACTGCCATTTCAATATAGACAGAAGGTTAGTCAAGAAAGAGGACTTAATGCTATAAACCAGTTAGACCAAAGATATTTACAGAACATTCCACTCAAGGAGAGCAGAATACAGTCTTCTCAAGTACAAATCAAATAGTCTCCAGAACAGACCAGATAAATCATATGTTAGGTAATAAAATGAATCTTAATAAATTTTAAAAGATTAAAATCATACCAAGTATCTTTTCTGCTTACAATAGAATGAAACTATCCATCAATAACAGAAGAAAAACTAGAAAATTCATAAATATGTAGAAAGTAAACAACCATTGGATCAGAGAAGAAATCACAAGAGAAGTTAGAAAATACTTTGAGATAAATGAAAGAGGAAACAGAATTTACCAAAACTTATGCAGTGCTGCAAAAGCAGTGCTTAGAGGTAAACTTATAGCTTTAAACGACAAAATTTAAACAGAAGAAAGATCTCAGATCAGTTTCCTAAAAACTGGTATTGGAATTAAAAAGAAAAGCAACAAAACCCAAAGATAGTAAAATAGGGAAATATTAAATAAATGAAATGGAAAATAGAAAAACAAAAGAGAGAATCAATGAAACAAAAAATTGGTTCTTTGAAAAGATCAACAAAAATGAGAAACCTTTAGCTAGACTAGGAAAAAAGAGAGAAGGAAAATAACTAAAATCAGACATGCAGGTGGGGAAATTACTACCTACTTATAGAAATAAAAAGGATTATAAGAGAATACTATGAAGAATTTTATACCAGCAAATTGGATTATACCTAGATAAATATGGACAGATTCCTAGAAACATACAAACCACCAGAACTCTTTTTTTTTTTTTAATTTATTTATTTGAGAGAGAGAGTGCACGCATTCTCTCACAAGTGGGGGTGGGGGGTGCGAGAGGGAGAGGGAGAAGCAGACTCCCTGTTCAGCAGGGAGTCTGATGCAGGACCCTGGGATCATGACCTGATCTGAAGGCAGATGCTTGACCAACTGAGCCACCCAGGCACCCCCAAACTACCAGAACTCTTAAAATCCAACAAAAAGACAACTCAAGTAACAAATGGGCAAAGGACTTGAATAAACATTTCTCTAAATAAATATGCAAATGGCCAATAAACACATGAGAACATGCTTAATTTATTAATCATGAGGGAAATACAAATCAAAACCTTGATATACTACCTCACACCCACCAGATTGGCTCTAATTTAAAGATAAACGAATGTTGGTGAATATGTGTAGAAGTTGATTTGTTGCTGGTGAGAAAGTAAAATGGTGCAAACACTGTGGAAAGCAATTTGGACATTTCTCAGAAACTTAAATATAGAATTAACCATAGGACCCAGCAATTCCACTACTAGTATAAGCCCGAATGAATTGAAAACAGGTGCTCAAATGAGTACTTACATATGAATATTTGCAGCAACACTATTCATAGTACCCAAAAAGTGGAAGCACCCCAAATGTTTAACAGCTGAATGGATAAACAGATTATAATATACACATACAGTGGAGTGTTTTTCAGGTGTGGATGAACCTTCACAACATTATGCTAAGTGAAACAAGCTAAACACAAAATGCCACATATCATATGATTTTATTTATATGAAATACCTAATATAGGTCAATCCATAGAGCTAGAAACTGGGTTGTTAGTTGCCAGTAGCTGGGTTGGGGGAATGAGAACTGATTCCTTAATTGCTTTGAGGGTTTCTTTTTTAGAGTGGTGAAAACGTTTTGGAACTAGATAGAGGTGGTAGTTACACAACACTGTAAATGTACTAAATGCCACTGAACTACACACTTTGAAATGGCTATTTTATTTTAATTGAATTTCACCTTAATTTTATTATTTATTTTTTTAAAAGATTTTATTTATTTATTTGACAGAGAGAGAGAGAGAGTGAGAACAGGAACACAAGCAGGGGGAGTGGGAGAGGGAGAAGCAGGCTTCCGGCTGAGCAGGGAGCCTGATGTGGGGCTTGATCCCAGGACCCTGGGATCATGACCTGAGCCAAAGGAAGACGCCTAATGACTGAGCCACCCAGGCGCCCCCACCTCAGTTTTTAAAGGGGGGAAAAAGTGAATGTGCCATCAGTCCTCATTTGCAGATTTTGTGTTTGCAAGTTGGCATACTCACTCAAAGGTAACCCCATAATCCCTATTTGCAGTGCTTTCGCAGGCATCTGCAGATATGTGCAGAACAGCAAAAATTTGAGTCACCCCTTACATATGTTGGCCAGCTGAAGTCAAGCAAACTAAAGCTCTGCCTTTTTGTTTCAGCTTTCATTCTTTAAACAAGTGTCCTTGGAGGGAGGGCAGGAGAGAAGAGGGAGAGAGAATAAAGTGTCTTTAAACAGAAACACCCATAAAACAAGGTTTTATTTATATTGATTGACTAACAAAAATGTTGTGACTAGAGGTTCAAGGAACCTAACCCCATCCTTCCCCTAGGAGAGATTGGTCGGTATTTAGCAATTCATTTTTCATGGCAATTTTATAGAACATAAGTACCACAATTAGCAAGAAATGATGATATGATGTCTTGATTGGCTTTAAAACAATCTGGAGTGAGGAGAAGAAGTAAGAAGGTTATAAATGAAATAGGGTTGGTGATGTGTTGACAATTGTTGAAGCTAAGTGATGAGTGTATATATGTTGATTGTATTATTTTCTGTATTTTTATATTTGAAAATTTCCATAACAAAAAAACGTAAATATGTAGATTTCTTGCACCTTTGAGGGGTGCTAGTTCTACCCAGAGTTTTCATTTGTCCTAAAGATGTATTAATGTTAATAAATATGGACAAAACATTACAGACTCCCTCATTAGAAAATGTCATAACTCTTTCTGGTTCCCCAAGCTCACACTGCTATTTCACATGTTTGTATTTTGACCATATAATTTACTAACCCTGAGTGATGCCCTTTCCCTCTCAAATACATGATGAATTCTTATTTATTTTTCAAAATCCAACTCAAATGCCACTCCTTATGATGCCTTCCTTAAACAGATCCTCTAAAGGAATAGTTTCATTTTTCTACCCTACTCCTGTACCATATATGCTTAGAGCATCTCTGCTGCTGTAGCAGGGGACCTCTGCAGGAGCCCACTCAACTATGTTGGCATATGCATACATACGGAGGTACAATGGAGTTTACTCTTTGTTGAGATTTGGTGGATAAATACTCTCTTCTCCACTGTCTTGGGTGGTCAGTTCTGAGACATAAACTACATGGTTTCTCAGATGGACCAAGGAGAAGTGAGCCCTCGTTGTCTAAAGCAGTAATCAGCTCAATAACACACCCTTGAATTGGCTTTCCCTCCTTTCCTGTTTGCCTTCTGATCCTCTTGCATTGATTCCCTACTTTTCAGGAAACCCAATCTAGACATCATTTATTTTAAGTCATTTATATTATAAAATTTCACACATTTTGGATTTTCCTGATTGTATCCCTATGGTATTATTTAATATGTTCTTCTATACTTTGCATTTCACCCATGTAGAAAATATATAGAAAGCAACTGAAAGAGAATATATCAAATGTATTCTCTAAATGCTGAAGTTATAAGGAATTACTTTATTCTTCTTTATGTGTTCCTTTGTTTTCTAACAGACTGCATATACGAATATTCATTGATTGACCTCTGCTGTGCGTTAGACACTTTTCTATGTGGAAGGGATGCAGTAATGAATAAAATAGACAAAAATTCCTCCTTTTACAGAGTATACAGTCTTTTATAATCAGAAAGAAGGTATATAAGGTTTCTACTAATTGCACTGAATTTTAGATTAAGAACCTTTTAAATTAGTTTTAGCTCCTTGTGAGATGTGGAAGGAGAGATTAAAGAAGGTTTCCATTTAAGATGGAGAAAAAAGGATTGTAAAATATTGTCCTGGTTTTTATGATAGTAAAATATTTTTGTACCTGTCAAATTATTTCTGAATCTAATTTATATCAGTAACTTTAAATAAGAATGTGCTTTGCTTCCAGTGTGACAGTGAAAATGAAGCAAGATTCTAGGCATGTCACTAAAGATTATTTGGTCATTTGAGGAAGATTTTTTTTTTCCCTTTAGAAATCATACATTTTAATTGCTTCTACCCATTTTGATATTTAACTTTATAATAATCTTTTGTTTTTTAATTATTGAAAAACCTGTTACATGAGCAGAATAGTTACTAAATGTCTAATTTGCCATGCACATTCCTGGTTTTCATAAAAAGCCAGAATAATGAATAATTGCTTTTCTTTTAAGATGATGATCATGAGGGAAAATTATAATATATTAAAATGAGATTCATTTGGGAAATTTGGCTTCATTTTTGTTTGCTCATGAACAAGAATTTCCACAAATGTTAATGCAGCAGAAGTAAAATATATATTATTCCTATATGGGTTGAAATAAAGAAAAGAATAAGGCTATTTCTTTTTATAGTTTGAATTTCTATCATCAGATGGCTAGACTCTAGCCAGTAGTTCATATTTCAACTTTGTTGTGTCATGTCTTTCACACATACCATATCCCAGGATACCTAACAGATCTAAATTTATAAGTTTTAGTTTTAGAACAGTTTAAAGCATACAAAGTCCTAAAAGTAAGCAGTTTTTTTTTTTTCAAAGATTTTATTTTAGAGAGAGAGAGAATGCAGGCAAGTGGTAGAGAGCGGGGAGAAGGGGAAGAGAGAGAGAATCTCAAGCAGACTCACCACTGAGCAGGGAGCCCACCATAGGGCTTAGTCCCAGGACCCTGAGATCATGACCTGAGCTGACATCAAGAGTTGGGTGCTCAACAGACTGAGCAACCCAGGTACCCCTAAGCAGTTTTTAAATGAGTGGAGAGCTAGGGGTGCCTGGGTGGCTCAGTTGGTTAAGCATCTGCCTTCAGCTCAGGTCATGATCCCGGGGTCCTGGGATCAAGCCCTGCATTGGGCTCCCTGCTCCGTGGGGAGCTTGCTTCTCCTTCTCCCCCTGCTTATGCTCTCTCTCTCTCTGTCAAATAAAAAAATCTTAAAAGAGTGGAGAGCTAATGAAGTTCAGTAAAAAGCTGATTAAGAATATTTCTGCACTGAATACCAAGAAAATTTAGAGTAGCGATAGTTAAGTAGGAAATACATTAAATGGGAAAAAAAAGTACAGTATATACTTGAATATTTCTCATCTTCCTTTCTGTTCAGTCTTCATGTCCGCACCATCCCCAGGTATAGTGGATAAGGCTTTTGCTTCAGGCTCTGGGCTTTGAGTGACTCTTGCTACTGTAGTAACCAGTATTACATAGCCAGCCAATGATTGGGAGAAGCAGCAGCAATGGGAGAATTTTTAAAGAACTATATAGAAAAGCTTGAGCTTTAGTTAGAGTAAAGAGGATCCCTGTTTCCTTTCCACCATATCCCACTGGCTGACTGTGTTTATATTGACCTGATTTTGTCTCTGTGGAACATGAAAAGAGTGTAAAAAGGTAAACATAGATCATACTGTGATTTACTTGTCCTGGACTTCATGTTCCCTCTGGGATGACCTTCATGCATTTAATAATCTTTGAGACTCATAATTTTATACTTGATCATATACAGTGGGTTCTGGCTCAAGATGGTGACGTAGGAGGATTCTGAACCTCCTCCCACAGTCACACCAAATCTGTAGCTACATACAAAACAATTTCCTCTGAAAGAAACCCAAAAACTAGATGAACGACTCCTACACATTGGACAAATGAGAAAAAAACCCACATTGAAATAGATAGGAGAGGCTGAGACACATTCTTGCCATAAACCCCATCCCTGGCATAGCAACCAGTAGTCAGGAGGGAATTCACAACCCTGAGCTTCTACTGGAGGAGCTGGTGCACTGAACCCCACAGCTGGCACCCCAATTTTTGAGACCTGCACCTGAGAGATGAGCCTCCTGAACATCTAGCTTTAAAGCCAAGAGGCCTTATGTCTACAACATCCAAAGAGCCCATGCAAACACTACATCAAAAACTAATGATGTACTGTATGGTGACTAACATAACATAACTAACTAACTAACTAACTAAATAAATAAATAAATAAATGAATTTGGAGGCCAAAAAAACCAACAAAAAACAAAACAAAACAAAAAAACAAAGGGCCCATGCAGAGGCAGGACTCACATTTGTAGGTTCTGTAGGACTGTATCAAACAGAGAAACAGCTCTTAACCAGGGTGCAGTGCAGAAACAACAGACTGAAATACATCCCCAGTCTTTCTGTGAAAGAGGCCTGTTGGCTTGTTTTGAAGCTTTGGCCTATGGAGCAGGCTTCTGGTTTAATGCACATCTGAAGGACTGCTGAAATACTCTGCAAAGACCTTGGAAGCCAGTGGGAGCTATCTTTGTACTCTCCCTCTGCCTCACTCCAGGTCACTAGGATCTTCTGGAAGGGAACTTGTGCACATGTCTGGAGCTCTGGTTTGTGTCATGGCCACCCAGGACACACCCCTTGATCACCTGGCTGTCCTGGCCATTAGGGTTTATGTTTGCAGGTGCCATGGGACTGTAACAAATGGAGAAACACTTCTTAATTGGCTACCTCCCCAAGGCATAGGGCAGCAACCTGAGACTAAAAAATACCACAAGTTTTTCTGTGATAGAGGCTTATTGGCTTATCTTTATAGCTGTGGCCTGAGAACAGGCTTCTAATTAAACACACATCTAGGGGCCAGCTATAATCCTCTCCAGAGACTGGGGAGACTGATGGGTGTTGTCTTCATCCTCTCTCTGCCCTGCCACAGGTGGCAAATTTCTGAGAAAGGAGCTTGTGTATATATTTGGCTTCCCAGCTTTTGTGGCTTCCACCCAGAGGACACATCTTTTAATAATTTGGCTCTGGTAGCAGTGGGGCTTGTGTTTACAGATTCAATGGATAATAAGAAACAAACAAAAAAAACAATTTTTAACTGGCTGTCATTCAGGGCTCAGTGCAGAAGCAGCAAACAGAAACACCCATCTCCCAGTCTTCCCCTGAAAGAGGTATATTTGCATACTTTAAAAGCTGCTACCTGGGGCACCTGCGTGGCTCAAATCGGTTAAGTGTCCAACTCTTGGTTTTAGCTCAGATCATGATCTCATGGGTTCTGGGATCAAGTTCTGCATTGGGCTCCATGCTGGGTGTGGAGTCTGTTTGGGATTCACTCTCTCCCTCTTCTTCTTTCCCCTCCCCCCAAAACTGCTGCCTGAGAGTCTGGCTTCCAATTAGTTTGAATCTAGGTGCTGACTGAGATTCTCCTCTTTGACATACTGAGAGGTTTTGGCATATCCTCAACTACTAGGAACCTCTAAGAGTAAAGTAGGCTGCTTGGACAACCAAAGGTTTGAGAGAAAACCAAGAACTAGGGCAGGGTTGAACAGCAAGTTTGAATTTCTAAATGAGTTCATTCCTTCAGGATTGAGAGAGGTGGCTGTTTTTCTTAAATGCATAAAAACCCAACACAGAGAGTCAAGGAAAATGAAGAAATAGAAGAATATATTCCAAAGGAAAAAAGATAAAACCTCAGAAAAAGACCTTAATGAAATGGAGATAAGTGATTTACTTGATAAAGAGTTCAAAATAACAAAGATGCTTACCTAACTCAGCAGAATAATGTGTGAATAAAGTGAGAATTTCAGCAAAGAGAGAAAATATAAGAAAGTATCAAATAGAAGTCACAGAGCTGAAGAATACAATAACTGAACTGGAAAATACAATAGAGGGGTTCAACATCAGGGTAGCTGCAGCAGAAGAAAGGATCAGTGAACTTGAAGACGGCAGTGGAACCTATTCAATCAGTGTAGGAAAAAGAGAAAAGAATAAGAAAGAGTGAAGATAGCTTAAGGAACTTATGGGACAACATCAGTAGACCAACATCCACATTATAGGAGGCCTAGAAGGAGAAGGGAGAAAGGGGCAGAAATCTTATTTGAACAAGTAATGTCTGAAAATTTCCCTGAGCTGGGGAAGGAGACAGACATCCAGATCCAGGAGCTCAGTTCTAAATAAGATGCATCCAGGGGCGCCTGGATGGCTCAGTGGTTAAGCGTCTGCCTTTGGCTCAGGTCATGATCCCAGGGTCCTGGGATCGAGCCCCACATCGGGCTTCCTGCTCGGCGGGAGGCCTGTTTCTCCCTCTCCCACTCCCCCTGCTTGTGTTCCTTCTCTCGCTATGTCTCTCTCTGTCAAATAAATAAATAAAATCTTAAATAAATAAATAAATAAATAAATAAATAAATAAGTGAATCCAAGGAGACCCACACCAAGACACATTATAATTAAGTGTCGAAAGTTAAAGGCAAGGAGAGAATCTTAAAAGCAACAAGAGAAAAACAACTTGTTATGTATAAGGGAACCTCCACAAGACTATAAGCAGACTTTTCAGCAGAAACTTTGCAAGTTGGAAGAAAATGGCACCATTTACAGAAAGTGCTCAAAGCAGAAAACTGCTATTCAATAACACTACCCAACAAAGCTGTCCTTCAGAATTGAAGGAGAGAGAAAGAGTTTTCAAGACAAGCAAACACTAAAGGAGTTCATCACTACTAGACTAGCTTTATAAGAAATGTTAAAGGGAGGGGTGCCTGGGTGCTCAGTCGTTAAGGGTCTGCCTTCTGCTCGGGTCATGGTCCCAGGGTCCTGGGATCAGGCCCCGCAATGGGCTCCCTGCTCAGCGGGAAGCCTGCTTCTCCCTCTCCCTCTCCCCCTGCTTGTGTTCCCTCTCTCGCTGTGTCTCTCTCTGTCAAATAAATAAAAATATCTTTAAAAAAAATGTTAAAGGGAATTCTTTAAGCTGAAACAAGGGCACTAATTAGTAATAGGAAAACGTAGGAAAGTACGGACAATGAGTATATTTTTAAAGCTTTTTTGTGCTACTGTTTTCTCCCCAACAAGGTAAGTTACTTCAGTTGAAGAACCTTGTCTTCTACTTTTACTTTTAGTTCCTTGCAGTGCTGCTGAGTGTAGAGCAGATGTTGGTCAGCTTTGGTGAACTGCCTGTTTCTATATGGCCTATGAGCCGAGAAAGGTTTTTACTTTTTTTTTATTCATTTAAAAAAGAATACTTTGTGACACCTGAAAATTATATGAAACTCAAATTTAGGTGTCCATAAAAAAGTTTTATTGGAGTATATCCAGACTCATTCATTAGGTATTGTTTATGACAGCTTTCATGCAATAGCAGAGTTAAATAGTTGCAACAGAGACTATATGTGGCCCACAAAGCCTAAGATATTTTCTTTTTTTTTATTTTATTATGTTATGTTAATCACCATACATTACATCATTAGTTTTTGATGCAGTGTTCCATGATTCATTGTTTGCATATAACACCCAGTGTTCCATTCAGTATGTGCCCTCTTTAATACCCATCACCAGGCTAACCCATTCCCCCATCCCCCACCTAAGATACTTTCTATTTGACCTTTTATGGAAAAAATTTATGACCCCTTCCAAAACAATAAGAAACATATGTATTGTTCTCTGTCCTTGGTTTCTGACACAGAGCTCCTAAAGCCCTTGTAGTTAGGATGCCAAGAGCTATGCAGAATCTGTTCTCATATGGATGGCAGAGTTGTAAGAAATCAAGCCAACCTCAAAAGTCCATTCCAGGGGTGACTTAAGGTGGCTCAGTCAGTTAGGTGTCTGCCTTTGGCTCAGGTCATGATCTTGGTGTCCTGGGATTGAGCCTCACGTCCAGCTGCCTGCTCAGTGGGGAGTCTGCTTCTCCCTCTGTCTGCCTTCCCCCCCCCACCCCACTTGTGTGCGCTCTCTCTCAAATAAATGGATGAAATCTTTTTTTTTCTTTTTTTTTTAAAGATTTTATTTATTTGAGAGAGAGAGAGAATGAGAGATAGCACGAGAGGGAAGAGGGTCAGAGGGAGAAGCAGACTCCCTGCTGAGCAGGAAGCCCGATGTGGGACTCGATCCTGGGACTCCAGGATCATGACCTGAGCCGAAGGCAGTCACTTAACCAACTGAGCCATCCAGGCGCCCATATATGGATGAAATCTTAAAAACAAAACAAAACAAAACACATTCCACTCCCCTCCCCTTACCTTATCTCTCCCTCCCTCTTTTATATTCTATCCCTGAGATAGAACCAATTTATTTTTTTTTAGTGACAGTGATAATATTCATCCCGTAGCATAGACATTGGGCTTAGCCATGTGATTTCCTCTGACCAATGATATACATAGGTTCAAGCAAAATCTTTTAAGAGTCAGTTTGTGGTTTGCTATGTTCTCTTTTACTTCTGCCATGTTCCACAGAGAGGCTGCTGTTAATCAGCCTGGATCCCAGATTCAGTACTCTGTGGAGTAAAGCTTCACCCAATAAGTGATAGATAGGTAGCATGAACAATATATAAGCCTTCCTTATTGTAAACCACTGAAATTTTAAGATTATTACTGCAGCATAACCTAGCCTATTCTGGCTGCTACATTTCCTCTGTTTTTTAATATATGAAATATATATTTATATATGCATGGTTGTATATTTGTTGATCCAGGTAGCTGTTGTTCTCTTATTTTCACTGCTGTATAATTGTGTTTATCATTTGCATAAATATGTCAGTATTTAATTTATCCATGTTCATGTAGATGGAACTTGTTTCCAGTTTTATTAATCATTTGTTGCTGTGTAACAACCAACCATATAAAGGGCATAAAGCAATGAGCCCTTACCTAGTTTATGCATCTGCAGGTCATGTGAGGTATACTCTGCTGATCTCAGGTGGCCTTCCTCTGTAGATAGGCTCAGGTTTGGCTAATCCAGGCAAGGGCAGCTCTGCTTCATGATTTTGTCAGATTTGTCAAGCTGCTCTATATGTTTCTCATCTTTTTTAGACCACTGGGCTACTCAGAATATATTCTTGTCATAGTATTGGCAGAGGTACAAGAAAGCAAGCCAACTTCAGAAGTCCATTTTGAGGATCTGTGATGTCATACTGCTAATACCCTGTTGGCCAATGCAAGTCATGTGGCTGAGCCCAAACTCAAGGAATTTTACAAGGTGGTCAAGGGAAAGAAAGTGAATATTTGAAAACTATAATATGCCAGTGTTTTTACTATTAAAAACTGTACTACATTGAACCTTCTTCCATTATTGCCCTGGTGCATATTTGCAGGAAGTTTTTTTCAACATATTTTTGGAAGTGGGCTTGCTGGCCTGTAGGCCATTCCTCTTCGGATTTGCTAGACATTGCCAACCTGGTTTCCAGAATAGATGTAATAATTTACATATTCTCCAAGAATGTTTAAGCTTTCTCTTCTGCATTCCTGTTAACACTTGGTATTGTCAGACTTAGTTTTTTAGCAAACTGATTGGAATGAATTATTTATCTTTGTGGTTTTACTTTGCATTTCACTAGCAGCTAGTGACGCTTATCATTTCTGAATGTTTATTGGCTACTCATATTGCCATTTCTATTAATTCTCTATCTTCTCTGCCCACTTTCTATTTTTTTTTGGGGGGGGTGGAATTAGTAAAAGTCCTTTATGTATTCTCTGTTGAAAGCTGTCATAAAAAATTGCAGCTATCTTCTAGTCGATGGCCTGTCTTTTTATTTTGTTTATGGTAATTTTTAGTATACAGGAATTGCCAATATTTTCAATGATAGCCATCATTTCGTTGATGGTTTGTACTCTTTTTAACTACTTTATTGAGATGTAATTAACACAGAATATATAGCACATATTTAAAGTGTTTGATGAGTTTTGACATACTAGTTACATGTATGTACTAGTGAAGCCATCCATCATCAGCACAGTCAATATAATGAACACACTTATCATCCCCAAAAGTTTCTTCATACCCATTTGTAATTCTTCCTTTCTGTTTTTTTCCTATCTCCTAGGTCCCAGGCAGCCAGTGATATGCTTAGTATCTTGTATTTCCTACTGATTATCTGTCTACTTTCTCTGACAGTTATTGAGAGAATAGTGTTGATCAACTTTAATTGTGGGTTTGTCTGTCATCCTTTTAGTTCTTTCAGTTTTTGCTTAAAATATTTTGAAACTCCTATTAGGTGCATACATGTTTAAAATGTGTTATTCTGTCCTCTTCATGAATTGACTCTCTTATCATTATGTAACTGACCTTTATGCTAGTATTTTTTTGCTCTGAAGTCTACCTGGTCTCATATTTATGTAGCCACTCTTTATTTTGATTCATTTTTCATGTTACATCTTTCTCCATCCTATCACCTTATTTGTTTGTTTATTTTGGGTGGGGAGGGCCAGAGGGAGAGACTGGTTGCTTGATTGATTGATTGATTTAGGGTAGGGAGAGAGAGAATCTTAAGCAGGCTCCACACCCAGTGCAAGCCCAATACAGGGCTCAGTCTCATAACCCTGAGATCATGACCTGAGCTGAAATCAAGTCGGATGCTTAACTGACTGAGCCACTCAGGCATCCCTCCATCCTATTACTTTTAATCTACCTAAATATAGCAGTATCTTTAAAATGGGTTTCTGTGGACAACATATAATTGGATCTTGTTTTTTATGCAATATCATAGTTTCCACCTTTTAATTAATGTGTTTAGAGGAATTGTATTTAATGTAATTTTTGATATGTTTGGATTTAGTTCTACCATTTTATTATTTGTTTTCTCTCTCTTTTTTTTTTAAGATTTCATTTACTTATTTGACAGAGAGAGACACAGCGAGAGAGGGAACACAAACAAGGGGAGTGGGAGAGGGAGAAGCAGGCTTCCTGCCCAGCAGGGAGCCCAGTGCGGGGTTGGAGCCCAATGTGGGGTTTGATCCCAGGACCCTGAGCCGAAGGCAGACGCTTAATGACTGAGCCACCCAGGCGCCCCTTGTTTTCTCTTTTTTTACGTTCTTCTTTTACTCCTTGCCTTCTTTTCAGATTATTCAGACTTTTTAATATTTTTTACTTCGCAGTTTTTGACTGTATTTCTCTGTATAAAATTTAGCAGTTGCTGTAGAGATTATAACATAATATTATATTCTGTATTTTATAATGTACCTAATCAACTTTTCACAGTTTACGAAGAATTTATATTTTACTGCTTCAAGTAGAATATAGATATCTTACCACTATATAGGTTCTTCCCCAATTTATGGTATAACGTCACATGTATAACAACTACATACATTGAAAACGCCACCAGACATTGTTTTCATTTCAAGTTTCCTTTCACCTGTCATACATAAAGAGCTAAAGAGGAGAAAATAGTCTGTTATACGTATCTAAATGTTAACCATTTCTGTTGTTCTTTATCTCTTAAATTCCAAATTTCCCTTTGGTATCATTTCCTTCCCCCTTGAAGGGATAGAATGTGTTTTAGAGCAGGTCTGCTGGTGGTGAATTCTCGGTTTACCTTCATCTGAGAACATTTTTATTTTGTCCTCATTCTTGAAGAATATTTTCACTAAAGAATTGTGGGTTGAAATTCAGCACTTTAAACCGGCTGCTACAGAGATTTTTTTCTTTGCCTTTGGTTTTAGGCAGTTTGATTTTTTTTTTTTTTTTAGTGTACCTTGTTTTGGATTTACTAGGCATCTTGAATCTGTAATGAAATTGCGGAAGACAAACAACATAAAGTGAAAAGAGATGGTGTCTAAGGAGGAAATTCTAAAAAGTACATATATTTAGGAGACAGGCAGAATAGCTACCAAAGGAATTTAAGAAGGAGTTAACAAGAATGAATGAAGATGATTAGAAGAAAGAAATGTACATGTGTGATCTTAGGCAAATTATTTAATATCTCTGAATACTAATATTCTCATTTATAAAAGTGAGATAATAGCAACTAATTTGTAGGGTTGTGAAAATTAAATGATATTGAAAGCATGTAGTATAATACCTATAAAAATGCTCAATAAATAGTAACTTATTACAATGATTATTAAGAGAGAAGATAAAACCAAGTTACTGTAGTACAGTATGTCACATCTATTGAATTAGAGCTATCCCTTTCTTTTTCTGTCCTATATTAGCTTGTATTACTGAAAAATATAATCATTTAGGGGCGCCTGGGTGGCTCAGTCATTAAGTGTCTGCCTTCGGCTAGAGTCATGATCCCAGGGCCCTGGGATCGAGCCCCACATTGGGCTCCCTGCTTGGTGGGAAGCCTGCTTCTCCCTCTCCCACTCCCCCTGCTGTGTTCCCTCTCTCGCTGTGTCTCTCTCTGTCAAATAAATAAATAAAATCTTTAAAATATATATATATAATCATTTAAATAAATTTTTAGGATAATTTCAGGTATTAAAAAATGAATCTCTAAATTTTTGAGAGATAGCTGGGACTTCTTAACTAATTATTCAGTTTCCATTTACCTAAGCTCTAATTTATTGAGCTTGAAATGATCTATTTGATTCAGTTTCACTTTTGTCTTTTGACAAAAGAGTTGCTATCTTCTTTAAAACAAGTCTTTTACCATCAACAAATGAATGGATAAAGATGTGGTGTGTGTGTGTACATATATATATATATATATATATACACAGTGGACTACTACTCAGAGATACCTGGGTGGCTCAGTCGGTAAAGTGTCTGCCTTCAGCTCAGGTCATGATCCCAGGCTCCTGGGATCAAGCTCCACATCAGGCTCCTTGCTCTGCCGGGAAGCCTGCTTCTCCCTCTCCTTTGCCTGCTGCTCCCCTTGCTTGTGTTCTCTCTCTCTATCTCTCCCTGTCAAAAATAAATAAAATCTTTAAAAAAAAATTGGAATACTACTCAGCCATCAAAAAATGAAATTTTGCCATTTGCAATGACACGGATGGAACTAGAGGGTATTATGTAAACAAAGTAAGTCAATCAGAGAAAGACAATTATCGTATGATCTCACTAGTATGTGGAATTTAAGAAACAAAACAGGATCATAGGGGAAGAGAGGAAAAAGTAAAACAAAATGAAATCAGAGAGAGAGACAAACCATGAGACTTTTTTTTTTTTAAGATTTTATTTATTTGACAGAGAGATAGTGAGAGAAGGAACACAAGCAGGGTGAGTGGGAGAGGGAGAAGCAGGTTTCCTGCAGAGCAGGGAGCCCGATGGGGGGGGCTCAATCCCAGGACCCTGGGATCATGACCTGAGCCGGACTCTTAATCATAGGAAACAAATTGAGGGTGCTGGAGAGGCAGGGGTGGAAGGTTGGGGTAACTGGGTAATGGACATTAAGGAGGGCACGTGATATAATGAGCACTGGGTATTATATAAGACTGATGAATCACTGACCTCTACCTCTGAAACTAATAATAATTATATGTTAATTAGTTGAATTTAAATTAAAAGCATAAAAAAATAAAACAAGTCTTTTTTTTTTAAAGATTTTATTTATTTGAGAGAGAGAAAATGAGAGATAGCGCGAGAGGGAAGAGGGTCAGAGGGAGAAGCAGACTCCCTGCTGAGCAGGGAGCCCGATGCGGGACTCGATCCCGGGACATCGATCCCGGGACTCCAGGATCATGACCTGAGCCGAAGGCAGTCGCTTAACCAACTGAGCCACCCAGGTGCCCATAAAACAAGTCTTTTAAATGTTCATTCTGAAGCTTAAACTGAGTATTCTTTTGTTTGTTTGTTTGTTTATTTATTTATGAGAGAGCGAGCGAGGATGGGTGGGGGAGAGGCGCAGAGCGAGATGCAGACTCCTTACCAAGCAGGGACCCTGATGTGGAGCTCAGTCCCAGCACCCTGGGATCATGACCTGAGCTTAACCGATTGAGCCACCCAGGCACCCTACTGAGAGTATTCTTAGAGTATTTCTGCACATTTACATTATTTTTGGTGTGGGCTCAAGAGGAGAGGCAATTAAAAGGTTTTTAGACAAAATCAAAAATATTCATTTAATCTTTCTGAGCTTCAGCTTTCTCAATAACAACAGTAAGATAGTGTTTATATCACACTAGGAGCATTTAATGACTTTGAAATTTCTTTGGATAATAGTTTAAGAGTCACAGGAAACACCTTAAGAAAAACAGCATAATGTCCAGTGTTTCTAAGCATGGACCCAAAGAGCAGAGGTGGAGAAATGGAAGGGAACCATGTTATAGGGGAGTCACTTGAGCATCATTTTCATACTACACAGTCTGTGTTTTCCCCTTCCTTCTCCATACTCTTCCTCCTCCCAGTAATTGGATCTAATAGAAGCTCCAGAGGAGTAGTGAGTAAGAACAGCTTGAATTATTTCATCCATCCACATTTCCCATACCACATCCACCCCAGTCATGTTAAGAACTGATCTAATCTGACCATCTGCTTCATTTGAAGGTAAAGAAATCTAAATATAATAAGATGAAATAATCATTTTTTTCATCTTAAAAGTATTAATGTCTTGGCCTATTTTATATCTGTATTTGCTTATAAATGACGGGAATTCTCAGTGTGTGCCAAGTTGTCCTTACATGCCCCTCCTTTTTTTATTTCTTGCAAATGTACATGGTAAAATATTTTCCAAACTATAACAAAGAGCATACAGTGAAAACACAAATCTGTTCCACCTTCGCCACCCTCCGATTCCATGTCACATAAGCTATCACTTTTTAAGTTTTAAGTTAACTTTTTAGTTCTTTTAGGTATTACTCTAATAATTTGAAATGTGGCTAGTTTGAATTAAGATGTGCAATAATTGTAAAATATACAACAGATGTTGAAAACTTAGCATAAAAAGGTTAAAATATCTCAATAATTTTTTATATTGATTACATGTTGAAATGATGCTATTTTGAATATATTTTGTTAAATAAATTATATTAAAATTAATTTTACTGGTTTCTTTTGATTATTTTAAGAATAATTAAAATTATTAACTGTTAGAAAATTTTAAATTATACATGTGGCTCACATTTGTTGCTCCCATTATATTTCTTTTGGACAGTGGTACTCTAATCACTAGTAAGCATGTATTTCCTTAGTTGATGTACCAAGTTTATTCATGAGATACCGGATTCTAGTCTGATTCTCATTCTTTTATAAAGGACCAAGGTTTTTTCTGGAAAGTCTTAGGATTTTCTTATTCTTGGTATTCTGAAATTTCATAAGCATATACTGAATTGTACACAGTTTTTGTTCATTTTGCTTATTAGAACACTTAGTAAGCCCTAGCTTGTGTTACTCTTCAGCTCTGAGAAATTTTCTACTAATATTTTCTTTTTAAGATTTTATTTATTTATTTGTCAGAGAGAGACACAGCGAGAGAGGGAACACAAGCAGGGGGAGTGGGAGAAGGAGAAGCAGGCTTCCTGCGGAGCAGGGAGCCTGATGCAGGGCTCTATTCCAGGACTGTGGGATCATGACCTGAGCCGAAGGCAGACGCTTAACAACTGAGCCACTCAGGCGCCCCTCTACTAATATTTTTGGATTATTTCCTCCCTGTTTTTTTCTTTTGTAAAAAATTTCTTTGCTATTTCTGAATGAGAAAAGGTCTTGTATGATATTAGACCTCTAGTGTTAAGTCTCTTTTTCTATAATTCTCTCTTATATTTTCTATTTTCCATTCTGTTGTCTTTTTGGCAGTGGTCCTCGGAGGAAACCTTATCCTAACCTTTTGACAGTTTATTAAAAAATAGGATGAGATAGGGGCTCAAAGGGGCATGTGACTCTTGATCTAGGGTTGTGAATTCAAGCCCCATGTTGGGTATAGAGATTACTTAAATAAATAAAACTTAAAAAAAATAGGAGATAAGCAAACATAGTTGTCTACAACTCTTTCTTCTCTGTTCTTTTGTCATAGAAGTGTGTTCCACCTTTATGACTGTGCTGTCTTCTTGAATATATGTGAGGTTTCAAATTAGATTTGGTTTTTTGTTTTGTTTCATTTTATTTTAAATTTCCTTCTGTTTCCTAACTTACCTCTTTGTTTTGCAGTCAGTGGTTTATTTTGTTCAGGGCAGGCTCCTAGAAGTGAAGCACATTTTAGATAAGGAAAATAGGTAACCAAAAGTGTAGAAGCAGAAATGCAAAAAGCTTCCTCTGGGAAGATAATCTGATCCTTGTAATACTGTGAATGTAATGAGATAAGGGCCTGAACTAGCTTGAATGCAGTGAGAACCAAAAGAAAAGAACTGAGTAATTATGCAAGAAAAGTAAGTGTAATTATGAACTGACTTCTTCACTCTAAAAACTCCCAAAGCACCACTTTATTGAACTAGTTATATGCTCCCTTGTAGTGTTAATTATATGTGTATGCCTTTCTAACTAAATTGTGACTCTTCAGGGCGGGGCTTATAGCTCACTCATTAACTTTTTTTTTTTTAAAGATGATTTATTTATTTATTTAACAGAGATAGATAGCGTTAGTAGGCAGAGCGGCAGACAGAGGGAGAGGGAGGGGCAGGCTCTCTGCCGAGCAGGGAGCCCAATGTGGGACTTGATCCCAGGACCCTGGGATCATGACCTGAGCCGAAGGCAGCCACTTAACCAACTGAGCCACCCAGGCGCCCCTCATTAACTTTTTTATAACTATTTATTGATCAAGCACTATGCCAAGGGCTGGGAGAAAGCAGTAGTCAAAGACAAATATCCCTGCCCTCAAGGATACTTAATTACTTACATCTTTCACAGTGCTTAGAATTAGATGCTAGGTATTCGCAGAGAAAATATTTGGTAACCCTACTTTAAAAGGTAATATTAGGATGGTCTATTGTATCTGTTTAGGTGTATTGCAAAATTTATTTGATATTAAACTATTCTCTAACTTGATACTAAAAAAAATTATTATGCATTCAGATTAAACTAATATCCTTCACCTTATTTAAAGGTAATATAGCACATTGATATAATGAAAACAGCCCACCCTTGAAAGAGTCCAGGTTCTAGTTTAGCTCTACTGTTGAACAGGTTTGCACACGAATTTTTATTCTCTTTATCTTCTCAGAGCCTCAACTTTCTCGTATGTAAAATAAAGATTAGATCTTTTAGCACTGACACTTTGAATCCCAAAGTGGAAAAATTTTTCATTCCCATAACCTTTGAATAATGTTGTGGCTAAACCATCTAGTATATTTAATTGAATAATTGGAAATGACAGAGAGCTGTCATTTCATGTTTTATTTGAGTTATGATCATTGACTATACTGTTTTTTTTTTCTCTTTTACAGACTTGGGTCTAGATCAGTATACAATAAAACGCTTTGATGGAAAGGTGAGCGAGCTATGACACCTAATATATATATCCTGTTGTTTACTAAGGAGATTTTAAAGTTCCTCTAGAATTCTTTGTGAGATCTGAATGCCTGTTCTTCTTGTCAAAAGAGCATGTTTCTTAGGTTGGAAGGCCTATAAGTGCCTTCAGATGCTTCTGAAAAAATCAAGCAGGGTTTTCTACACTTTTCCATATAAGGTAACACTCATGGGTAGCCTGCTGTATATAGTAAGTGTATGTTGACATTTGCATTTTAATTCAATTGCCATCATAAAGCTTAACAAGCCCCCAGTATTACATTTGCATTTCTTATAAAAACACTTATTTGATTTGACCTTCCTCAGACTTTGACACTATATAGCAGTAACCCTAACTAGAAAATTATAGAAGTCTTTACCGGTGCTTTTATAATAATTATGAAGGCTACCCCAAATTTGTATATACATTTGCATTATACTTTCTTTCAATTCTTTATTTTATGCACAAATACATCACATAATAAATTGTTCTTAAGTATAGAAAATGAAACTTTCAATTTTATCATCTCAGAGCAGTCAGTTAAACATGTTTTTCCCTTTCAGGCTGAGCTCTACAAAAAGAAAAAGAAAGTATTACACAGGGTCAGAAAGAAAAGTAAAAGGTCAGTTTTACAGAGGAGGAAGAAAGCACATCAGAAAGAAGAGAGAGCCCGGGATGGCTCTACAAAGCTTAAAGAGAAGGAAATCGGAAGGAAAATCATGCAGTGGCTGGAAAAGGCAGGATCACAAAAGGGGTCTAAATGGGTGGAGGTCAGGGTTAGTAGAAGCTGATCTTGCAGGAATATGTTGACCCTGCATCATTATATAAAACTCTGTGTACTCATAAGGTGAAGATATAAATACTAAGATCTTTTGCACAGGTGGAAAGAACGAGTGGCCACCTTAAGAGCTGAGTGATCTCAGTCAAGGCTTCCAGCCTAACAATTGCCTTTCCCATTCATATGGCCCATTGCCTTCATCTGGGTATGCTCTTTTTAAAGTCACATATTCTAAAAGAAAAAATGATCAAAAACAGCATTGAACTAGAATATTAGGAGACAGGTTCAGAGCTGGCTCTGCTTTGGGACAGCCACATCTTTGATCCTTGGTTGTCTCTGCCTCATATATAATCAAGTACCATATTCATGTGAAGGTTATTTCAGGCACTGATGTCAGGGTCTGATTTCAGAATCTCTGGCAAATCAGGTCCCTGTTTTATCTGTCTTTGTGTCACTCAGAGTCCAGCATATATCTGCCATATAGGAGGGGACAAATAAACATTTGATGACTTGGAAAAATCAACTAATCACATATTCTTTGGAGATATGACTCATTAAGTAGGTAATATGTTATAGCAAAATCAGTCTAACAAATCACAGTTTTTGGTCACTGAAGGAATTCAGAGTAGCATGAGATTTCTGTCCTCTATTATATTTATATATATGTAAATCTGAAAACATGTAAAAAAGTTGAATATGTGCAAGTTGAACAGTAAATTTACATGTTATAGGAGAATTTCCATTCCTAGAGGTCTCCAAATATAAAATCCCTAGTGGTCACTCATGTTTCATAAATGCTCTTTAAATTTTTATTTCAGCTAACTGTCCACTTGAGGCTAAAAATTTGCAACTCTGGGCATGACCAGTGAGCTCCACCTTTGTTTCGATCATATTCCGTTTATGAGCTCTGTATTTCCTCCCATTAGTATCATTTGCATTTTTCTGTTTTCATTTATTTTTATAAAATAACAAAAGTAAACTGCAGTAAGATATTATAAGTATTTGAGTGCCCACCTTGCTGTAGAGATGAAAACGGCAGTACTTTGTTTGGAAGGCAGACTTTATGACAGATTATAGTGCAAATGTTTGGGCTCTGAAGTATAAAATTCTGAAATGGGAGTAGGAAAGCAGGATTTAGGGATATAATGGTTCAAAGTATGACTCATATGAAATTCAGGCATATGAAAGTTGACCAAGGGAACAGGTTCTGCAAGAGAATAGAGGAATGGCAGACTCTCATAGGGGTAGTGTAGAACTGAGCCAGGCAGCTTGTCCCCTAGCAAAGAGTGTATGGATTTTTCCTTCATCCACGTTATGATATGCATATTTAATCCCTTTGCCAGGTATTTCATTTAAATACTGTATTAATTTCCATCAAATATATCCTGAAGGTTATGGTTCTTAAATAGGATTTTTAAACTAAGTTCACCTCTAGTTTATGTCTTTATGAATAGTCTTTTATTTCATATGAAGTTTAAGAAAGTAGTTTCTGTGCTGTTTTTAAACCTTGTGTAATGAGGTATACAACATTAATTAGGGTTTAATCAGTTTAGAAGTTTTTCCAGGGATTTTTGCCATGTATTTGTGATATTTGTAATAAGGATCATCAACTGTTGATCTTATTATTTTCCTTTAGATCTTCATGTCTCTCTTTCTCTCAGTCAGAATATATTAATTCTTAAGTAGCAGCTTCCAGAGTGTATAAATCCTAAAACAATTTCCTCTTGAAAAAACAGATTTGTGTAGTAATTATAGTACATTTTATGCAAGATGGCCAGAAATTTAGTCCAAAGCTAATACCCTAGAGGAATTTCCTTTTAAACTTGCTTTGATCTTTATTTATTTATTTATTTATTTGAAAGAGAGAGAGAGCGAGAGCAGGAACACAAGCAGAGGGAGCGCGGGAGAGGGAGAAGCAGGCTCCCCGCTGAGCAGGGAGCCTGATGTGGGGCTCGATCCCTGGACTCTGGGATCATGACCTGAACCGAAGGCGGGCGCTTAACGACTGAGCCACCCAGGTGCCCCTAAACTTGCTTTGATTTTTAAATGGGTCATTTTCTTTCTCTTGTTTTAACTTGAAAGATAAACTAGTTATGAACTACTTAGAGATTTACTCCCATCTTCTTATCCCCCCCATTGTTTTAACTTTTAACACACCATGTAATAAAGTGTATCATTTGACCAGTAGGTAACACTGCCTTATTTTATTGTCTTTTAATTGAATTGTACTTTAGCCTTTTTGTCACTGAAAGCAAGAACAAATGTAGAAATAGTATCATTTTGTAGAGTTTTCTCATTTATGTTTGAATTTCATACAACCTCTAAATGCAAAGTAGAAAAGAAGGCCCAACTGATACTGAGAAATAATTGGACAGTTATTTCTTGTTTTGGTGCCTATCATCTTCTCTCTTTTGTTTGACTAGAAAAAGCCCTTAAGTAAATGAAACATTCCTGTTTCAACTGATAGTGAAGCTGAATTTGATTAAAGCAGCTTTTGAATTTGGGGGAGGATCTTTTTCCAGAGCCCATCACTACCTAATGTTAATGTACATTAATCCTTTACTCTTAGTAGCAATTTCCTTTGTAGAAAAGTCATGAAATACATTATTATTGGCACTTGCATCATTTATGCATTTCAGAACTATCTACTAACACAGGCCTTGTATAAAGAAGCAATAGTGTCCCTTCGCTTTAAGAAAATGCTTTATAGATAGGTGATGCTTTAAAAGACATTCAGACTGGGTCTTTAAAGTTCAAAAACTCAAAGCTTGAGGGCACCTGGGTGGCTCAGTTGGTTAAGCAACTCCCTTCAGCTCAGGTCATGATCCTGGAGTCCCAGGATCGAGTCCCGCATCAGGCTCCCTGCTCAGCAGGGAGTCTGCTTCTCCCTCTGATCCTCCTCCCTCTCATGCTGTCTCTCATTTTTTCTCTCTCAAATAAATAAATAAAATCTTCAAAAACTCAAAGCTTGAAAGTTCACATTTTTCTCTTAAAGGATATTTGAATATCACTACAGTGTACTAGCACTATTATACAGATGGTAATACAAAATATAGTCTGGCTTTTGTTTTAGTGTAATATATCAGAGATTTTTTAAAAAATGCACCCTCCCCCTGCAATATCCATGCATTCTGTTTATGACTTGTTAATGTAGTTACTTCATGAAGTTTGGGTTATATCTTTAATAAAAGTATATTTTTTCTGGGTTTAATTTTTTAATCACATGATAACTGGCCTATAAAATAAAGCATCATTTCTAAATGGAGACTTTATATTATATAATCATCAAACATTTCTTTCATTTAATGATTTAGTTGCTGTTTTTTATTGGTGTAGCTTATCTCAAGTGGTTATACCCTTTATTTTCCTGTTTCTCTTAGCCCTCCCTTTTTTCCCTCAGCATATCAAAGATAGAAATTGTTTTGGATTTTCTGTTCCTGTTGTATGTGATAGACAACCCTCTCTGGACCAGACACCACCATTTTTTTTTTTTTAAGTTACAGTAGAAAACTGCATGGTCTAGGTAAAATTGTTTCTTAAGCAAGGAATACCTATGTTCCAGAGTTTTGACATAATCCTCTTCTCTCTTCTAAAAACTGTAAAGCTCGTACTCTTTGTCAAGTAACAGTGAATTGCCCATTGAAAGTAAATTGTTCATTGTTATCATTTTACCATGTATTTCTTTTTCAGAAGATAGTTTTTTTAATTCTTCCTTCTCTATCAAATTCCCTTTTCCCCCAACCACTCCCTGAACATTTCAGGAAGCATCCCTCTGGACTGCATTTTTCGTTATTTGTATTTACAGTACCCTTAGAATCTCTCCAGTTTGGAAGAAAGAGCTAATGTGTGTTTTATTCCTCTCTTTTATGATACCTACAAGAATATTTGTACATGTGGAACAGAAAAAATATTTTACATCAAATTAAAATGACATTGTCCCCCCCCCCATGACATTGTCCACATTCAGGTGAAAGAGATAAAAGTATGGTCAAAGCCTAGAAAAGGAAGAACTGATTACAGTGTTTATAACAGAAAAAGTTATCAGCAGAAAAAAAAAATGGCAGCCATAGTTAAAAATCAAAGCTTTAATATAACCAAACGCTTTTAATTGCTTACTAGGTAAGAGTTCTTTAAAAAAATATTGATAAATGAACTTTAAAATGATATTCTGCTTAGGGGAAAGTCTAGGTTCCCCAAGGGAAATGTGAGCATTTTCCCCTATACCATAATACTCTTAATGCTTTAAGTTGTTTATTTACTTTATATCATAGATAAGATCTTAGTGTGGAATAAGGGCAAGTATAATATTACTTTTTGACATGCATAGTAATGTGAAATTTACTGTAGATCAAGGAAATGTAAATTAGGAGAGGGGAGGGACTGAAAGCTCCATGGGACAAGAGTTTGATGAATCTTCACATTTATTTGAACTGTTTTAATTCTGCTCACATTTATATAGCAGGTTATGATGTTATGGGAATTCTGCATTGTTCACTAGGCACATCTCTCTTTCTCTCTTTTGGTTTGAAAGATGAACCTAAGTCAAGGCTAAATTCTTGGTGAATTGGTATATTTCTTCAGGTTTTTCTATTAAATACAAATATATAGACAGAATTGTATTATTTTTTCACCATGTTTTTATGTTTTTATTTGCCCTACCAATCCCATCTTTACAATAGAGTATATTACCTGTGTTGTCTTACTTTTATAATAGGGAAATTTTTGATTTAAAAAAAGCGTAGCAGATTCCAAGAGAATGTACAGATTTCCCCCACTGTCTAAAAGTAGAGCATTCCTTTGGAAGCTTTCATTAAGCTGAAACAGCATAAAGCAAAGAAATTATTACCATTTTCATAAAAGCAAAAATCCTCTTTGGGTTTTTTTCAGTTAGCAAAAACAGGTCCCAGCATAGGTCTTTCGTGAAGGGGGAGTGGTATAAAGCAGACTTTCACATAGCAGAGGTCCTGTCATTCCTGGAAGCCTGAAGTTCTCCACAAGGATTTCATATTCACATATTTATTTTAGGGCTGAAGATTTAGCCCATTTTCAAAACCACATTAGCATATTCACTCATTAGTTGTCAGTTTTTTAGTTTTGCAATTTAAAGTAAACTCTCTAAATGAAAAATACTCGACTCTGTCTCTTGCAGGAATTATTACTATAACTATATGAAAAAGAAGAATAGTTGGAGCTTTTTGAGTGTTTATCACATGCTACACTCTATTTTTGTTTTCTGGTTTTTGTTTCACATGCAATGTGGGGCTTGAACTCACGACCCAAGATCAAGAGTCGCCTGCTGTCTGGACTGAGTCAGCCAGGCACCGCTACACACTGTTTTAAGTGCTTACATATAACTCATTTAATCCACACAGCCACTACTTTTATCATCATTTTACAAATAAGAAACTACATAATTAATTTTTTTTTAACATTAGATCATATAAGCTAGTAGGTAGTGGAGGCATGATTCCAAATTTGTAGTCTGGCTTCAGAGTTCAATCTTAAGCACTGGGGTATTTTATTCATATATCTA
This sequence comes from Zalophus californianus, assembly GCF_009762305.2. Taxonomy (NCBI): domain Eukaryota; kingdom Metazoa; phylum Chordata; class Mammalia; order Carnivora; family Otariidae; genus Zalophus; species Zalophus californianus. The sequence goes on along the minus strand of NC_045609.1, from coordinate 33,348,651 downwards.
AGCAATTTGTCTATATGATCTATTTGTAAATAGAAATTTCTCTTGTCAAGTAGCTATTTTAATAATAACTTAATGCCATTTGTGCAAAAAAACCCCACAAAACCCTTGATATCTCACTTTCTTTTTGCTAAGCATGTTTGAAGTTAATTTTTTCTCCTTTGATAGAGTACAACTAGAAACTCCTATTAACCTGAGAAACCACATGGTATAAGGAGTATATAAATTTTAATACTTAAATTTAGGAATCAGAATTTCAACTTCCTTTTTATTTGCTCCATTATTTTCTCATATGCCGTGAACACTATTGAGCATTTTGAAAAATGCTGTCTTTTCTTTTTATTGAAATGATCTCTTAAAGTGTGCACTGTCATCTATATTTGAAAAATTGGATCTTGGCTCATTGTCATCAAGATATTAGAGAAAATAATATTTCTATTACAGACTAAACTTACTCTCAAATATTGATTGGTTGTGTGTTAAAGGTAGCATCATTTGAATAGGGCCACTTACTATAGTGAGTCTTTAAACAAGCAAAAGTTTAGAATGTAATTGCATTACCAAGGAACTCAACATTCTGATTCAGCATTTCAAGAAATCCTTTGACACCTGTTGCAGTTTTCTGTTTTACTTTTAGTCTGTTTGTTCATCTTCTTTTGCATCCATAGTTCTCTAAATTATTTTAAGCCATTTTCTCAATTTTCTCTCTTCTTACAAATTAGCAAATTTAGCTCTTTTGTAACACACCACAGCCCTAAGAAAATCTGGCTTTGGTGTCTGAAATATTTTCCAAGAGATTTCCATTTTGAGCATCTAAGTATTTGACAGTTATGTGTAAATAATTAGTAGATGTTGTAAGTATGCTGACCTTGAGTAGGAAAAATACAACGTTATGGATCGCTGTACTTCTTAGTATGTAATAGCACAGGATGAAGAGTGTGACTTTGGATATGACAATTCTGTATTCATAAATGGGCTCCCCACATACTTGATAGGTAACCTTGGTCAAGAGACCATTTAACCTCTCTATCACCTTCTCAGTAAAATCAGGACAATGTGGTAAATTATCTGGCTCTACAAATTATAGCTACTTTCCATGACTTTGAGCCCTTTACTCAATTTATAAAAGGAGTTAGCTGCTGTCATATATATTATCCTCTTGGTTTGTATGAAATGCTACAGAATAGCATCTCCTCTGCCTAATTGCTCTCACCATGCCAGTTAAATCAGCTGTAAAAATCTCCTTGGGCTCTCTATAAGGAGCAATTGGCTGGGATTAAATAGCTAGTCCATGAGCTAAAGAGAGACCTCTGGTTTGTTTTCTCATATCTGAGCTGTCCTTCATTCACAGTGATTCATCTCACCCATGTGTTGTAAAATCCTCTGGGCCTCTGTCACATCAATCCCAGCTTTAGGTTTGTAAATTGCTAATAGCATATATTTCTCAGTCAAGAACTTTTATCACTCTGCTAAGCTTGTTTTGAGAAGTATGGTAAGTTTGGGTTGAATTTTGTTTCACAGTGAAGTTCATTTGTTGAAAAAAAATCTTTAAACCCATTTGATATATGAAGATATATCAAATATCTTGGAGTGGTGTACCCAGCTAAATCAGCTAACCTACACTGCTTAATCAAATGTCATCCTCCATGATGGCTGGCTTTTTATCACTAATGTGAATAGTAATTCATTTAGTGCAACATAATTTTGCAGGAGACCTGTTTCTAAGTAGTCATTCTGAACTCTTCGAGTAGTTACTAATCCTTTAAACTCATCTGAGTTTGGTTGCCTGTATTTTATTATGGATGGTAAAGCAACATATTTGCCATGAAGTTTAAAAATATTATATCCATGAGACATCCTAATAGGAAACGTTAGAAATGCTTTGACTTCCCATGACAAAAAATGAAATGTTTGCCTTCCCATTTCTGTAAGAAACAGACTATTATTCGTGTGTTTTCTTTTTATAGTATTATGAAGTTTTTCTGCAATTGTGTTTCATTTGGGGGAAGTTAGGAATTGAGGTGTTGGGGTTTTTGTTTTATTGTACCTAGCAGATAATATATAAAACATTCCTATGTATTCCTCATTTCCTGTTTCTAGGTGTTCAGTGAATTTATTACAGATCTAAATTCGTCCTTATATGTTACAATACTTTGTGATATGTATGTTTGATTTTGGAGTTTTTGTTCATGTAATCAGACGATGTCCATTTTTTTTCTTTTTCTCATCTTCTGATCAGGATTTCTGGCAGGTACTGACTCAGCAGCATGTGCTTTAAATTAATGTTCCAAAATCCATAGTAATGCTTTAGGGACAAAGGTTCAGTGCATGCTCATGTCCTTCCCCCTGCTCCGTTCAGAATGATTCAATTCCTGTCACTTTTAACATATTTTATCTTTAATATGACAATTCCAACACTGCCCTGGCCCTTGAGAATATAATACCTAGCATGATTTAAAAGGAAGTTTTAACATTATGTGTCACACAAAAGGTCAAGAAACTGTTACCACTAAGTTGTATAAGGGATACTCAGTCAATTGGGTCATGTAACTAGTCTTAGTCAGGATGTCATGTTCCTAGTTAAACTGTTAACAGGAACGGTGAGGCAGCAGTAATTTCAAGTGAAAATTAATCTTTTGCTTTGAAATTTCTTACATGATAAATACAGATAAGTTTAGTTGCACTTTGTTCAATAAAATGGCTTAACAGGAAACAAATGGAACATTTAGAAAGACTGCATTAGTTTGCTTTTTTGAGCTAATCAACAACTTTAACTTGGAAAAGCAAGCAAATACATGAAAATCATGAAAGAGAATATATAGGTCTTAATCTGGCAAAAGAGAAGTACTTTTTAAATTGATCTTTGAAGACTTACACTCTTTAATTATAATTTATAAATTATTAAAATCTATTCATTTTTAAAAAGACATTACTCTCGTATTGCTTAATAGAAATAGAAATGAAACTAAATTATATCTTTTGTTTTAAAATAATTAATGATATAATTAATGAGATCACAGTGTGCTCTTTAGTTTTATAGAACATTTTTCCTGTGCTTCCTTTTTTTAAAAATGGGATATATTTTTAGTAGTCTTCTTACCAAATCCCAAACCAATTATCCTGTTATTGGTACAGTTGATTATCTTCTGTTTTTAATTGCATTCTGAAACAAACCAACAAATACTTGAATGATTATGTCAAAATAATTTATTGATAATCCCAGTATCAATGTTTCTAAGCCTGGAGATTCTGTTTTAGAATAGGTACAGCACAACTAGTAGGCGTAGTGCGAAGGAGAGTGTATCAGATAAGGTACTTAATACCTGTGATTGAGGAAAGCTGCTTCTACTTCTGTAATTGTGGCAGGACAGTTTGTACAAGGCATCTAAAAAGTCTTTCTTCCCTTTGATGGTTGTATGGTTTAAGAATTTAAGAATTTAAAATGACTTGCCTCACATAGCTGTCCCTATTAGAAAATGAGAAGAGAAAAGAGGTAGGAATTGGTTAAGTGCTTGGAAGTCTCTGGAATCTGCTGTATTGGGTAATCAGCTACCATAGTAGACAAAAGAACACTGGTCTTCTTTAAACTTTGACTCTTGAAGGTGATATCCTTTGTTGAGTAAGGATTCAAAATCAAGTTTTACTATATTATTAAGGATATCTTGTGAATAAGCTTTTTGTATTGAAAATAATAAACTTTTTTTTTCGAAGACTAGATAGTGGGGGATTGTTTATATCACTATAAATATCACTCATTTTGGTGACACTAGTATAAATCCTTTGAGGTTCCAAAGGTCAGGGAGCAGTGACTTGATAGAAGAGGGCTTTCTTGCTTGCTTCCTTAACAGGGATTTGTCCTTTGCATGCTAAGTTCCTATTGCCTGTGGAAAGGCTGGAATCATTTTGTTTTTCTGGTAGCATAGAGCTGTTCTTCAGATGCAGCTTATGAATGGTGTGAAATAATTATATTGCTGTGAGGAGTATTCATAATGTCTCTTTCCAGTCTCTGAGTTCCACCACTACTAAAGTATGTTGATTTAATTCATGTGTTTGATGATTCAAGTTGAAGAAAGAAATGATAATATAATCATTAAGTGCTCCCAAGGAGGGTGTAGTTTACTTGATTGCCCCAAATATTCAGACATCTATTAATATGTTTTTAAATACATTTTTATTTTAGATTGTTTGTTTGAACTTGGGGTCAGCAACCCATTTGATTTATCATTGTTGATTTGAAAGCATAAACATGACTAAACATTACATTTCTAACACCTTCATGTTTCATTTTTCCATCATGAAACAAGATTTGAAATTCACTTTGACATGGGAGGACTTGGTTCTAGATAACTTCCTTGCACAAATACTCTAACATGTTTTGAGGTTACACAAAGTGAAAGATACTCAAAACATTTTTTTCTCCTGTTCCAGTAAAAATGGGTTCTCAACTTAGCCTAGACATCTGTTGATGATCTTTGATTGCAGAGAAAGTATGAGAATAGCTTTTGCTTTGCATATCTGTCTTTCCCATGATGCATTTTTTTAAGTTCCAAACTTAAATAAAAAACTTTTCCAATTACAGTTTAGTCTAACATCTATTAATTAAGAGCATAAAGAGCCATTACATTCTTGAACTGATACTCATTTTCAAAATGATTAAAATATGCATCTGAACAAGTCAAGGCATAAAAATACATTGTACACCTACATTGTTAACTAGACTTTCCTCTTCAAGATAACTGAGCTGATACAAGCTAAGTCCCAGGATTAATATTTTATAATAGTGAACACTTGTTTTGCTCTGAAAATATTCAGTCCCCATTAACAATTTCAGAAGTTGCAAGTAATTTCTCTGCATTTGACACAATATAACATATAATGGTTCTGGAGTCAAACCATGACCTGTCCTGCCATTTTATAGCATTGTTACCTTGCACTACTTATTTAATTTCTCTGAACTTCAGTTTTCTCATCTGTAAAGTGCAAATAGTAGTATTACCTATCTCATAGTATTGCAGTGAGGACTTAAAGAAGTGTATGTAATTCAAGTGCTTAGCACAGTGCCCGCAATGAAATATGCAAACTATAATTTTTAAATTTTTTTTAAGATTTTACTTATTTATTTGACAGAAAGAGACACAGCGAGAGAGGGAACACAAGCAGGGGGCATGGGAGAGGGAGAAGCAGGCTTCTCATGGAGCAGGGAGCCTGATGCGGGGCTCGATCCCAGGACCCTGCGATCATGACCTGGGCCAAAGGCAGACGCTTAACGACTGAGCCACCCAGGCACCCCCAATTTTTAAATTCTTAATATACCTTTAATGGTCAGTGGTGTTCAAGGGATACCTATAAATGTTAGAGTTCAAACTGATTTAAAAATTCTTCATTTAGAGGGCTTCCTGGGAGATGGTAGTTATTAGAACAATGTAGAATGGTTGGTGATCCTCAGAGTGAAACTCTGTTTTTATGATGTGATTTTTTCTTTTCTTTTTTTTTTAAAGATTTTATTTATTTATTTGACAGAAACACAGCGAGAGAGGGAACACAAGCAGGGGGAGAGGGAGAAGCAGGCTTCCTGCAGAGCAGGGAGCCCAATGCGGGACTCGATCCCAGGACCCTGGAATCATAACCTGAGCCGAAGGCAGACACTTAACAACTGAGCCACCCAGGCGCCCCTGATTTTTTCTTGTAATAATTTTTTCCTTATGGGAGACAGTGAGATGCTATATTGACTGACTTTTCAAAATTTGTATGTGAGATGGTTTTTCCATGAAGTAATAGGGAAGACTTTTATAACCCACGTGACTGAAACCAAGACTATTGCTGAACCCACCACACTTCTTTTCAGTGCTGATTGATTTGAGTGGCCGAAGTTCAAAATTATGTTCTTAGATTTAAGTAGCGAATAATCAATAATGGTAAAACGTAGATTCTCTCACCCACAGCTGCTTCAAAGCAAGTATGCAGGCATAATGTGGTAGGAAATAATAGAATTAACAATTTTCCCCTTCTAAGGTTTTGATAATACCTTATCAGATACTGAAGACTGAAATCCCTTCAATAATGTTGTACACTTCCTTAAAGTGAATGTTATTCCAGGAGACTTACAAATTTTTAATCATTGCTTTAATCAAATCTTCCGCCACCCTTTTTTTAAGCATCTTCATTTGTATCCGTTTTCTCTGTAGCCATCTAGTTAATGAAGTAGGAAAACATTTGCATGATAGATATTTAGAGTTGTTCTCAGAGCTAAAGTGGTTAGAATTGGGACTGAAAAGAGAATGGCTTTCTGGCCGCGTGAAGTTTACAGTATCTTAAGCATTCACCTTCCACAGTTTGTTGCACAGTCATTTCTGTTTTTCTGCCTCAAATGTTCTATTACCTTTGAGAAGGTTGCAAACTCTGAGTCAGGAGAAGTCCTAAACCACTCTAAATTAGAAACTTCTTAATTTAATTTTATCTGACATATCCTCAACTCCTACCTTTCTGCAAGTTCAGGTATGGGATGGGGGAGGAAGAATACATATTTTAACTGTGCAACATTTTCTGTTTGATTGGGAATAGTGTGATTGTTTAAGATGGATATCTTACCAAGGCTTTGGCATCTATGCACCAACTAAATAATGAAGTATGAGCATTAATTGCATGGGAAAATTGCCGAATTTTCTAACACTCTTCCCCTCCCTGCCCCAGCCCCAACCTCATGTAGAAATAGGTCAAAATTGCATTTTCTGGAAGAAGCGTATTATTATCATTACTTTGCTTTTGAAGTACCTCAAGTATTTTCTTAAGGGTTTTAGATAGACTTTGAAACACGTATATCAGTCATCTAGGGAAATGTTAATACTAAAACAATCCAGTTATCTCAGTCTCATAAAGGATGACATCTTAAGTAGGAAAACTGTGTTCTTTATCAGATTTTTCTATAAGCCAGAGATGATTTGAGGTTCTAGATGATATATTAGCATCTATTTTGCTGGCATAGTCCTTCAACTACTATTTGATAGGAAGTTTATTTCGAACTGAAATTGAAATTTCATCAGAATTGAAAAGTGGGTTTTAACTAGAATAAATAATGAGATTAAACTTCTAGATATGATTTTTCTCTTTGGCTTCATCCCGTTGAGTCTTAAAAGGCAAAATTATTGGCCCTATTTTGATCAACCCTGTTAAAGTTAGGATTCACTGAGCATAGTTGGTATTAATGAATTTGAACCATGATTGGAATTCCCAGTCCCAAAGCTCCTGATGGCACCTGCAACCATGGCAGTGTTATATAGGTTTATGTGATTGGTCAGAAACCAGAGTGTGGATGCTTTAGCACAAAAACATCCTGGTAAAACAGTTTTGTTTTGTTTTTTTTAAGATTTATTTATTTATTTATTAGAACGCGGCGCACGCATGAGCAGGAGAGGGGCAGAGAGGGAGAGAGAGGAAGCCGACTCCCACTGAGCGGGGAGCCCAGTGTGGGGCTCCATCTCACGACCCTGAGATCATGACTTGAGCCAAACCAAGAGTTGGGTGCTTAACTGACTGAGCCACCCTAGGTGCCCCAAATAGTTCTGTTTTAGACTCATTGAGAGGTATAATAATTATACATGTATAGGGTATGATTTGCTTTAAGTTTCTAATTAAGTGTTTCTGCTTACCTAAAAATAGAAAGATTCGGGATATGATGCAGTTGAGGTCAGCACCAAGACCCTTATGAGGTTATTTATTTATTTGTTTTTACTTGAGTTCAGTAATTTGAATGTTTTATGATAGTGAGTCTGTAGTTGGGGTTTAAATTTTGAAACATAAGATCTTAGGGTAGGTCACTAAATGAATAGCAAAGCAGTTAAATTTCCCTTAAGTCAGTGAGCACATTGCTTTGAAATATTTTGCATAATTTTGTTCTTTAAAGGAAGTAATATTTGTCAGTAAATTCTGATCAGTTGATCTGCATTTCTGCATTTCAGCCTTAATTTCAGAGATTCAAGTGATTTGACTAGAGTTTGAAATGTAAGTTTTTTAAGATGTGCTCAATATGATATATAGAATTGTTGAATCACTGTGTTGTACACCTGGAAGTAATAAAACACTATGTCAACTATACTTTAATTTTAAAATAACAGTAATAAAATAAAATAGCATAATGCTCTGGAAGGTGTCTGCAATTACAGTCTCTTTTTAAAATATCCATTGTTCTGTTTTGCCATATATACTGAAGAATTGGTAGAATCTTCCTCAGTAACTTTAAGATGAAAACAAGCTTCTCTTAGACCCTTACTATAAATTTTCTGGCTAAACTTACATTTTCATATATTACTTAATCTCCCATTATATGGCCTTACAATAGATTTGGAATATATTCTACTTCTTTTGACTTCTATTTTATACAGAAATTTCTTCCTTTTAGTTTGTCTAATGTTTATTATTTACATTGAATTTACTACTTATATTGAATTAAATACAAATATTTATGATAGATTTTCCTAGTAAAAATTCATTATATATGTTCATTAGTATAATATAAATGTTCATTAGTAACAAAAGATATAAATAACTACCTCTGAGATAGTGACAGAAAGTGAACATTACCAATCTGCTAAGGAAGATTATGTTTTCCTTGGACTATGCCCCTATTTCATCCTTAAAGTATATAAATGATATTTGCTTAGGAAAATAATGACTTAAAATTTAGTCAAAGATTAAACATTATTCAAAGATTAAGTGAAGAAACATTTTACTTAACATTCTCAGTTTGCAGAATTAAACATTGATAAGACTTTGGAGTAAGAAAAAATAACCCGAAACCTTCCCTCTACTTTCCTTCCTTGAATCTAGATTTTCCATTTTTACCATACTTTGGGGTTTTTAAAAAAAATTTTTTTAAATGCAACATACAAACTTTATTTAACAAAAGTAACAGGTAAAGTCAAACAGGCACTTATATTAAGAGAAAAACCAACTAGAAGAAATTTTATCTTAAACACCTTACAGTAACCTATTTGCAGTTGCATTTACTGAGCTCTGTTGCTGTGAAGAATACAGCTCATGCACAGGTATGGATCAACAATTTGTACATTTTTCAAGTATTCACTGAATACTACCTTATATACACATATACATTAAATTTGAAAAAGATTTAATTTACGATCCCCAGATAGACTTCATTTTTGTTGCTCTTTTGGAAGAGGTCGTCTAAAGAGAAGAATATGTGGTTCTGGCTCATGAATCATGTAATGAACCCAGCCTAGACTCTGTTGGACACCAAGTCTCCTCCACTGCTCTTCAGACATCAGATGGGTTTTCGGGACTTGTTTGGAAAGTTCTCTGGGTAACATGACATGCCGGTGCTCGTAGTGCTCGTCGAAGTATTTGTCCGAGTAGTAGATCTGCTTGTGGGCCATCCTGCGGGCAGGTGGGAGCGACGGGGCGCAAAGAGCGGGCGTGGCGGGCCACACGTCCTGGTCTGGCCAAAGCAACGACTCGACTCCCGGGGCTTTTAAAATTTTATTCAATATCAAACTTAAATATCTATATTTTCACAGATTCCCTGTGTACTATGGCTAGTTGGTTTGAGGATATTATTTATGGTAGAAGCAGGCCTTTGATTTATAAAGACCAGCTAAGAAGCAGTCATACAAAACAAAATAGTCTAAAAATTGGTTTTGTAGTAACTCTCATTTTTATATATTTATTTTATAAATTTTACATATATTTATTTGATTTTAATATATTTTAATATATTTTAATATATTTATTTGATTCTTCTCCTAGCTTTGAGTAATTTGAGAGATCAAATTTGATAGTTTTATGGCAGTTTTTGATTAATGTCATGAATTTTTTTAAGAAAATTGTCTTTGGAGTTGTGGATACTCAACCCACTTATAAATTCTTTGAGTTAATTAATAGGTGTATAATCTTAAATGCACCTGAACCACTCTTTAAGTGGATGCCTTGAAAAACATACATGTAACTTCCCTCCCTCTCTCCTTCTACCCCCACCACAACTCCAGAAGCGTGGAAGAACAATGTAGACCTTTAAGAAAGAATTAGAAGATTACATTGCACAGGGCACACTGAAAAGCATGGCTAATTTAAACATCTTTCTTATTTTTAAGGAGCTCTTGCAAAACATGCACAACATTCTCTGTTCTTTCTCTTAAACACATGCACACATATGTGCATACATGCTTTCCCTTTCCTCCGTTTTCCCTGACTTTGATATGTCCCTTCCTCTCTTTTTTTCTTCACCTTTCTAAGGTCCTTTTTCCTTCTATGTCTTGTCTTTCAGATGTTTTCAACTTTTTCTCCTGTGGAGCACTTTGGCCTTCTTCTGGCCTCTTCTTCCTATCACTCTTCTCAGTTCAGCAGAGATCTCATATACAGCTGCACAAACAAATATTTTCTCCTTTAGAGGACTGAGGGTTGCAAACATGGACATAATTCTGTGTAAGGCATTAGAGGAAGGATGCCTTCCTGGAGAAAATCACACTTAACTAAAGTAGCATTGTAAGGTATTTTTATTTAGCCCCTATGGAGATATGTTCCAGTAGTAATTCTCAACCAGTATACAATTGAAGGTATGTTCAATGCCATCTTTATTATCTCTGCACACTTTACAGCTGTCTAATAGTGGAGGTGGCTAAGCCTAAACCTGACCCCAGATGCATCTCATGCAGAGTTTTAAGCTACCTTTTTAACCATTCAGATAATTTCATGTTTATTTATACTTTGGAAAATAGTCATACACTTTGTTAGTAATCAAAAGATCTTCAAAAGAAAATGGGCTACTCAAATCAGCAAATATTATAGAAAAAGTAGCCACACTTATATGGTACCTTAATTTTTAACAAAGGTGCCAAAATAATAAGTGGGGAAAGGAAGGTGTTTTCAACAAATGATTTAGAAACAACTATGTATCTATATTTTAAAAAATAAACCCTACCCCTTCCCTCACTATACACACAATTTACTTGGAATAGATTGTAGACCTAAAGGTAAAATCTATGACTCTAAGGCTTCTAAAAGAAAATATGAGACTATTTTAATGGACTAAAGAGAGGCAAAAATTTATTAGCATATAAAAAGCAATAACCGTAAAGGAATAAAAACAATTAGACTTAATGAAAATTTAAAACTTTTCATTGTTAAGATAAAATAGAAATTATACGCCATAAACTAGCAGCAAATATTTTTAATACATGTATTTGACTATATTTGTTATCTTTTGCTGAGTAATAAAGCCAAAGCTTAGTGGCTTAAAACAGTAATAATCGTTTCTTGTCACTTATACTTTCTGTGAATAAGGAATTTGGGAGCAATTTGTCTAGATGGTTCTGACTCAGACTTTTCATGAGGTTGCAGTCAGAGGTTGGCTAAAGCCTTAGCCATCTAGCTTGACTGAGAATGGAAGACTCATTTCTAAGGTGGCCCACTAAAATATCTGGTATTGACTACTATTGGAAGGCCTCAGATCCTCTCCCTGTAGGCTCTCCACAGTCCTGCCTGAGTGTTCTTTTCTTTTCTTTTTTTTTTTAAAGATTTTATTTATTTATTTGACAGAGAAAGCACAAGCAAGGGAAGCAGCAGAGGGAGAGGGAGAGGGAGAAGCAGATGCGGGGCTTGATTCCAGGACCCTGGGATCATGACCTGAGCCGAAGGCAGATGCTTAACCATCTGAGCCACCCAGGCACCCCCTGAGTGTTCTTTTCAAATGACAGCTGGCTTCTCTCCAACAGACCAATGTGCCTTTTATGCCTTTTATGACCTAGCCTCAGAAGTCAGACATTATGACTTAAGCTGTCTTCTGTTGGTCATACAGACCAACCCTGATTCATTGTGGAAGGGAACTAGGTCTACATAAGAATGTGAGTAATAGCAGGCAAAAATCACTAGGATACCCAGGTCAGGCTTCCTGAAAAGAGTCTCATATCCAGGACACACGACGATCAGTGATAAAAAACAAAACAAAACAACCCCAATTAAAAAGGGCAAAAGACTTGGATTTTGCAAATACATAATTTCCAATAAATAGAGAATGCTCAACAACATTGGCCAGCAAGGAAATGCACAATAAAACTACAATGAGGTCCTACTACGTACCCACTCAAATGGCTAAAATGAAAAAGACTGGCAACACAAAAGTTGGCAATGATGTGGAGTGACTGGAACTCTCATACGTTGATGGTATGAGTGAAAAATGTACAGCAACTTTGAGGAGAGTCAAAATAGCCAACAACTGAGAGGAGCCTGTGTTTATCCATAAAGGAATGAATAATATGTGTGCATAATGATTATACACAAATTATAATATTTTCACTTTTAGGGGCGCTCATTTGTTAGGCATCTGTGTTTGGCTCAGGTCATGATCCCAGGGTCCTGGGATCGAGCCCCGCATCGGGCTCCCTGCTTTGCGGGGGGCCTGCTTCCCCCTCCCACTCCCCCTGCTTGTGTTCCCTCTCTCGCTGTGTCTCTCTCTGTCAAATAAATAAAATAAAATAAATTTTTAAAAAATCTAATAAATTTCACTTTTATTTTATTGATGACTAATAGACTTCTTTCTCTGCAATAAAAATGAATGAACTACTGAAAAATACAGTATGAATGATATTCTCCAACATTATGCTGAACTAAAGAAGCTGTATACATTTGTGATACCATTTATAAGAACTTCTAGAAGAGGCAAAACCAATCAGTGGTATAAAAATATGTTGGGAATTAAATGTGGAGGAGCATAAAAGGAACACTGGAAATGCTTCCAGTGGAAATGTTCGATATCTTGATGGGGATTTGGGTTACTCAGGTATATATTTATAAAACTCATTGTTTTGCATCATTAGATTTGTGCATTTTACCAAAAGTAGATTTTATTTAAAACAAAACAGATACTGAAGTCTAGTTGATGTGTTTGTTTTTTGCAGACATGATTAACAATTGTGAAACTACTCTCTGTATATTCTGAGCTTAAGTAAATATATTGAAGATAATGGGAACCAGGTTTCTCCCTGTTGGAGAAGGGAATAACAAGTATGTATGGGGTAAGACTACATTGTACCCCATAGTATTAGAGTGAAATTAGAGATACCAATATGAATTCATAGCTTATAATAGATAATGTAATCATGAGGAAGCATTAGCCTAATTTAAGTTGAGGGATATTCTTCAGTATAATTCTTCAGTATAATTGACTTTTCAAATCTTTCAGGATCAAAAAAGTGCAAAGAGATTTTAAAAAAGAAATGGCAGAGTAGTAACTTCAAAACTACATTTCTCCACTAAGACAGTTGGTAAGCTGGCAAAAACAATCAACTTTTTCAGATCTCTGGAATCTAATCAAAGACTTTAAACAACCAGGGGAATGCTTAAAGAAGAAAAAAGATGCTGAAATTTGGTAAGATAAAGTTGTGGCGTTACCTGATGACCATTTCCCCACTCTCCAGCGCATTGGAGCCATAAACCATTCCTGGTACAGCTTGCTTGTGCCAGAGTGAGCAGTGTAGACCTTCTTGGAAAATACGGTTGTGGGCATTGACTTGTCTGGTCAATGAGGAATCAGCTTGCGGGCTTGCCTTTGTTTTGCGTACATTGGAACTTTCTAGAACTGGGGTGGCCTCCCAAGTGGCATTTGTCAAAAGCATTTAAAGTTAAATATACTAGCCACAGCAGCCCGAGACAAGCAGCAAACAAACCAAAAAGCCTGGGAATGAAGAGGCTGCAGCTGGAGATAGTGAGAGAATAAGGACTTTGAAGCGCTCCCCCATATACTGAGGAATCTGCAAGGCCTTGCATGTCCAGAGCTGAATGAATACTCAGAGGAAACCTTTGCAGACCCTAAGCCTTCACCTCTGGTTGCCTTTTAGTTTCTATGCAAGCGAGAAGTGAAGGCAGAGGCAGTCTATGCAAGCAAGAAATGAAGGCAAAGGCAGATTTTTAAACAGTGGCTAAGCATTGAGAGAATCCCCAACACAGAGCCAACCTGCAAAAACATGGAAAGTATACCACACACACATCTTTGGCTCCAGGAATTTAAGGAAATCTCTGTTAAATCACTAGCTGACCACTAAGATCATGGAACAGAGACTTAAGTGACCATGCTTGAGAAAGCATACAATATTTACAAAAAGAATTGAGAAAAGTCACTAAAGAAATAACTACAACCCACACAAGCCGCAGCAACAAACCCTGAGAAGAGGCATGATCTGATTTCCAGAGTTACCACATTATAATATACAAAATGTCCAGTTTTCAACAACAAGTTTTGCTTTCAAAGAATAATGTATGGTCCATTTCACAGGAAAATAGAGAAATGGGAAAGCTCAGACATTACACTTACTACAGACTTTAAATCAATTGTCTTAAATATACTCAATGACCTAAAAGGAATCATAGGAAAAGAACTCAAAGGAAACAAGGAGAATGATATATGAACTGATAGAGAATATCAACAAAGAGAGAGAAATTTCAAAAACGTATCAAGTAGAAATTGTGAAACTGAAAAGTACAATAGCCAAAAGGAGAGTTTCACCAAGGAGGTCTAACCGCATATTTGAACAGTCAGTAAAAGAAGAATCCATGAGCTTGAAGTTAGGTCCATTAATACTATCCAGTGTGAGAAACAGAGAAAAAAGAATAAAGAGAAATGAACAGAGTTTAAGATATCTTTGTGATATCATTAAGTGTACCAACATATGTATGATACGAATTCCAGGAGGCAAGGAGAAAGAGAAGAGAGCAATATTTGAAGAAACAATGGCTGAGAACTCTATAAATTAACGAAATATGTGAATCTACACTAGGATAAATTCACAGATACCTACCATTAAATGCATTATAATCAAACTGTCAAAAACTAAGACAAAGAATCGTGAAAGTAAGTGTTGCTAGTAGACTTACCCTATTTTAAAAAATGCTAACAGGAGTCCTGAGATGCCTGGGTGGCTCAGTGAGTTAAGCATCTGCCTTCAACTCGGGTCATGATCCCGGGGTCCTGGGATCGTGTCTCGCATTGGGTTCCTTGCTCAGCAGGGAGCCTGATTCTCCCTTTGCCTGCTCTGCCTGCTGCTCCCCCTGCTTGTGCGTGCTCGCTCTCTCTCTGACAAATAAATAAATAAAATCTTAAAAGGGGGCGGGGGGTAGTCCTTAAGGCTGAAATGAAAAGACACTAGATAGTAACTTGAAGCTATATGAACAAATGACACCAGTAAACATAACAACACAGGTAAATAAAAGCCAATTGTGATTGTATTTTGGGTTTCTAACTACCTTTTTTCCCCTGTGTGATTTAAAAGACAAATGCATAAAATAATTTTAAATCTGTGTTAATGGGAACACTGTATAAAGATGTAATTTATGAAAATATTTAAAGAGAGCTCTAGAGGAGCAGAGTTTGTTTTAGTAGTATTGAAGCTAAGTTGGTATTAATTCAAACTAGATTGTTGTAAATTTAAGATTTTAATTGTAATCTACAGAATAACTGTTTGGTTCCATTTATATGAAATATCTGGGTGACTCCATAGAGACAGAAAGTAGATTAGGGGCTAGAAGAAGTGGGGCAGTGGAGTGTGAGTGTTTTATGGGGAAGGAGTTCTGGAACTAGATAGTGGTGATAGTCACATAACATTGTGAATGCACCTACTACCATTGAGTTGTACACTTTAAAAAAATTTTTGTACATTTTACCACAATTTTAAAAAATTATAAAAATATAAACAGTATGGTATTGGCATAAAAAAGACATATATATCAATGGAATGGGATTGAGAGCCCAGAAATAAACCCACATATTTATAGTCAATTGATTTTCAACAAGGTGTGAAGACCATTCTGTGGTGAAAGAATGTCCACAAATAGTGTGGGGTCAACTGGATATTCACATGCAAAAGAATGAAGTTGGATCTCTACTTCACATTACACACAAAAATTAACTCAAAATGGATCAGTAACCTAAATGTAAAAGCTAAAACTACCAAAGTGTTAGAAGAAACATAGTAAATCTTCATAAACTTGGATTTGGTGTTGGAGTCTTAGATACGATATCAAAAGCACAAGCAAATTGAATTTCAATATTTAAGCCTTTCGTGCATCAAAGGACATTATCAAGGTAGTAAAAAGGCAATGAACAGAATGGACAAAACTTTTGCAAACCATACCTGTTACCGGTTTGTATACAGAATATATGAAGAACTAAAAAAAAAGGCATATATAAAGAACTTTTACAACTCAATAACAAAAGGACAAGTAAATCAAACCACAATGAAATACCACTTCACACTCACTAGAATAGCAATATAGTTTTTTAAGATTTTTTTTTATTTATTAGAGAGCATGAGTGGGGTGGGGAAGGGGGAGGGAGAAGCAGACTCCCCACTGAGCAGGGAGCCCAATGCAGGGCTGATCCCAGGACCCTGAGATCAAGACCTGAGTCAAAGGCAGCCGTTTAATGAACTGAGCCACCCAGGAGCCCTGGCTATAATTTTTTTTTAAAAAGGAAATAAGTGTTGATGAAGGTGTAGAGAAATTAGAGCCTTTGTACTTTGGTAGTAGTAATGTAAAATGGTGCAGCCGCTCTGAGAAACATTTTGGCCATTCCTCAAAAACTTCAACATAGAGTTATGATGTGACCCAGCAGTTCTCCTGGGCACAAAGCCCAAAGAATTGAAAGCAGATAGTCAAACAAATACTTGCACATGAATGTTCACAGTAGTACTGTTCTCAAGAGCCAAAAGCTCAAAACACCCCAAATATCCTTTAATGGATGCATGGACAAACAAATCATGGTATGTATCCAATGAAATATTATTTGGTGATTAAAAGAAATGAAGTACTAAGTGGATGCTTCAACGTGGATGAACCTAGAAGACATGTGCATGAAGCAAAACCCAAAGGCCCACATATTGTATGGTTAAAATGGTGAATTTATATTACATAAATTTTTCTATGATCAAAAATAACAATAAACCTCCAAAGGAAAAAATAAAGAAGGGCAAAAAAAGCTGTTTTGGATTACAGAGGTTGAAGAGACATGAATTAATCCACTTATGATTGTGGATTCCAACTCGGGCTGGGGCGAAAATCGTTAGAAAGGAAATTTTTGTAATAGTTAACTACATTTAAAAGACTGGATTAGATAATAGTATGTATTAGTATTAAATATTCTGGTTTTATTAAATTTATACTGTGGTATGTAAGAGAATGTCTGTTCATAGGAAGTATATAGTAGAGTATTTAAATGTAAAGGGGCGTGTGTATTGAACTCTCAGAGGTATAAAAGAATATTTATATAAAATGATGAAACAGCTAAGGTAATATGTAAACTATCGGTGAACGTGGGTAAAAAGTATAGGAGGAAAAAAGTATATGATAATTTCTTATATTGATCTTTCCACTTTTCTGAGTTTGAAATTATATCAAAATTAAAAGTTACCAACAGAATTAGATTTATCTTTTTGTCATCTTTGGAAGTGTAGCATAGTCCAGATGATTGTTAGAAAAAAAATACTGTTAGATACGCTTCTTTGTCTTAGCTGCCTCTTTTCACTCTGTCTTTAAGACTTTTGTGTGTTTCTCAACTTCTGGATCCCAATATTTATTTTATTTGCTTATGGCAATCTCTCTGTATGATCATTATGTAATTAATGCAAAGCACTCAGCTTTTATACATATTTATTCTAGCTAGTAATGTTATGCCTTTGGGAGCCTATTCTCATGTAATTTTTCTTATTCACATACTTTATTTTTGCAGTATCTTGGATAATGTAAAAAATGTAACCATTTATTTCCCTTTTTTGAGAAATTAAAATGTTAACTTTCCAGTGAAAGGCTTTGCTGCTCTAGTTCTCTTCCCATAGCCTTTTTTTTTTCTTTGAAATTTGTGTTCAGTCTCTTGGTAGAAGATCAAGTGTGATACGAGATCTAACCTTAATTTGAACCCATTGGACTGTGTGTGCATTTTTGTTGTCAGTTCCGAGAAGTAATCTCTAAATGCTGTCAAACAGAACCATGCTTTCTGTCCACCACAGATGAGTCAAAGAAGTCCTTTCCCAACTAGAACGTGCCATCAGAACCTCACTGCTTTGTTAGCATTCAACTATGGACTTTTTACCTGTTTATGCTTACCATTTCATATGAATAAACAAATACCCAATACAGGCTATTTTGGATAGGTTTATTAAGAAGACCATGATGACTCATTTGGTACTTGTATTTTCAGTTGGCTAACTAGTTTTCTTTCTTTTGTGATGTATGATGGGATCTTCACTAGACAGAGGTAACCTATTGAATAGTTGTGTACCTGGATGCTGGTGTGGTGGTGCTTGTTGGTTTAGTTTTCATGATACTCCTCTGAGGTTACGTTTGCAATGCTGCTTCTTATTTTGTGCTTGCATGACATTATTACTTTGATTGCTCTTTGTTGGTTTGGGTTCTTAAAACCTCCTATTTCTACTTTTGGTACCCAGAATAATTCCTTGACTATTTTTAGTTGGTCCGGAACTTACGGAAATTAGTTCCAAGTCTAACTCTTTGGTGGATCCTTTTCAGTTTTTGAAAATATCTTCAGTGTCACCACTAAGTTTATCATTTGGCTAGAAATTAAGAAAACAGGTAGCTTTGCTTAAACACACAGGAGGACACCGCTTGCCAGACAGGCCATTACCAAGGCTAAGAATCAACTCTTTGTGAGTTTTATAGATTAAACAAAAATTAATATATACTTAGAATAAAATGTAAGTTTTAGGAGAGTTTCATGAAATAGCTGAAACTTAGGAACCTCTGGCAAGGTATCAATAAATACAACTAAATTAAATCATGCCTAAATATTAGTGTGCATGCCTTGATTTACCATTATCTTTCAGAGGCGCTGTTTGCTCTGCAAACTGTCCTTCATTCCAAACCCAAGATTCTTGGGGATCATAAGGTAAAAATTAAAATTAGTATTTCAGAATTTATTTTTCTGAGCATTTGTGTCGTCCTTGAAAATAGTTGCTTACCTCTTCATTTCTGATCACGAGCGGTATAGTTTTTCTTAGGCAATTAACTGACTTCTTTTGGGCAAGTTGTACAGATTTCATTTTGGTTTTTTTTTTTGTTTTTTTGTTTCTTTTGTTTGTTTGTTTCTACTTTATATGCCTCTATAGAAAAAGGTGGATTGTTTTTATTTTTTTATTTTTTTAAGTTTTTATTTTAATCCCAGTATAGTTAACATAGTGTGTTATATTAGTTTCAGGTGTAAAAGATAGTCATTCCAACAATTCAGGTAGATTGTTTTTATTTTTTTTATTTTTATTTTTTTTAAAGATTTTATTTATTTATTTGAGAGCGAGAGAACGAGAGATAGAGAGCATGAGAGGGAAGAGGGTCAGAGGGAGAAGCAGACTCCCTGCTGAGCAGGGAGCCCGATGTGGGACTCGATCCCGGGACTCCAGGATCATGACCTGAGCCGAAGGCAGTCGCCTAACCAACTGAGCCACCCAGGCGCCCCGAGGTAGATTGGTTTTAAATCCAAGAAACAAAACCAGTCCGAAGTGGACCAGTATATGTCAAATAGCAGGAGTTCATAAAATTGAAATTGTTTTCTAGTGTTCATATTAAGCCAGTTTTGAAACAAGCAAAATCATCTTTTGTCTTATAATTTTAATCATCTTGGAAACTGTAAAGGATCCATTAATTTGGAATGGCCGTCAGAGAATTGCTTATGATAAGTAGCGTAAAACTATCACATAAATGGTGATTCATCTCTAATCTCTGTTCTCATTCTGCTATGTCTTCTTTTTATCTCTTTGTGGGACCCATGTATTTAATAGAAAATTGCCCAGGAACGAGAAAAATTTGCTGATGAAGGCAGTATATTTTACACCCTTGGAGAATGTGGACTCATATCCTTTTCGGACTACATTTTCCTTACAACTGTTCTTTCTAGTAAGTATAAACTTTTCTTTTTAATTGTTTATAGGTAGCATACAGGACTATGAAAAAAGTTGATTGGAGGGGGAAATAAGACGTTTGTAGAGTTAATGAATTATAAGTTACATATAATTTCATTTGTTTGAATTCTGTGTAACATGTATATAGAACCACCTGAGAAAGAGGAAGAAAAATAAAGTATCAAGGTAAAGTTAAGAAAAAAAAAAAAACTGTGAAGTTAAATCTTCCTTTGTTTGAAGCCTTTGTATTCTGTGAAAATAGATTGTACATTGTATAGACTTTATTAATGTTTCTACTTCCCCATTAAAATACATATTGATCTATCATTTCTCCACTAACGAAGAAAATTGGCTCAGTTTTTCTAATTGTGTTGAATATTCACTTTTGAATCTTAGAGCATTACTCCTTAAAGCACAAAATTCAATTTGACTCATTTAGAGCACTGATGAATTGCTGATTTTTTAAAGCTAAACCATTTGGTTGATAAGTATGCTACTCTATGGGGCGCCTGTGTGGCTCAGTCGTTAAGCATCTGCCTTCGGCTCAGGTCATGATCCCAGGGTGCTGGGATCGAGCCCCGCATCAAGCGCCCTGCTCTGCGGGAAGCCTGCTTCTCCCTCTCCCACTCCCCCTGCTTGTGTACCCTCTCTCACTGTCTCTCTCTCTCTGTCAAATAAATAAATAAAATCTTTTAAAAAAAAAAAGTATGCTATTCTACATGGCTTTTTTTTCTAACCATTCAGAAAAACAAACCAAAAAAATGTATGTTTCTAGCTCTCTGTTATACTTTATTAAAATCTACCTAACTTGGGGCACCTGGGTGCCTCAGTCAGTTAAATCTCTGCCTTCTGCTCAGGTCATGCTCCCAGGGTCCTGGGATCAAGCCCCGAGTTGGGCTCCCTGCTCTTTGGGGAGCCTGCTTCTTCTTCTGCCTCTGCCTCTGCCTGCCACTCCCCCTGCTTGTGCACGTGCTCTCTCTCTCTCCCTCCCTCTCTGTCAAATAAATAAATAAAATAAAATAAAATAAATCTACCTAAATTGAACCAAAGAGATCTGATTTGTATGTTTCAAAGAAGTGATTCTGAAGTTTTTTCCATGTGTGACATATCAGACAAAAGTAACTGCCTCTTCCCTTCTGTAGACTAGTCATCTATAAAGATAAAACTTTAAGGTAGTTTTTAATAAATGACATACACAATACACAGTTCCTGCCATAGCTCTGACCACTCTTACCCTACTTCCCTCCATTGACAGAAAAATGAAGAAATATAGGCTAATATGCCTTACCACAGCTGTCTTTGGGATACCAATGTGTCTGAATAAATTCATGTGGTGGACCAGTGCTCTAACAATGTAGATATATAT
Source organism: Zalophus californianus (assembly GCF_009762305.2). Taxonomy (NCBI): domain Eukaryota; kingdom Metazoa; phylum Chordata; class Mammalia; order Carnivora; family Otariidae; genus Zalophus; species Zalophus californianus. The sequence goes on along the minus strand of NC_045609.1, from coordinate 33,327,384 downwards.
CGATTTGTTGTGAAGATCCAAAATAGTGAACTAAAATAAAAGAACATTTCTGATCTTGAGTACTGTTAAAGCTAGTTGTTATTTTGGTAGGGTATCGTTTTCCAAAATAGACTTCAGTTCAAATCCTGGCCCCACCACTTCTTAGCTTTGTGATTAGGGGCAAGTCAGTGAACTTGTTTATCTGTTTTGTTTGCAAAATGAAGGTGGCAATAATACCAAACCCAAATTACTTATTTGAGGATTATGAGATCATGAATATAAAGTTCCTAGTTCAGTGCCTAGTATTTAGTAGGTATATAATCTGCCTGGGTTTTTATTCTTGATATCCTATCACAAAATGCCAGTTCATATCTGATTTTAAAAGATCCATAAACCTGGTCATTAAGAAAACCCCAGCAGAATTGGTAGGAGTTTTTAAGCCTTTTTTGTGACTTTGAATAGAATTTGCATTCAATAGGCATGATGTGTTAGAAAGAGTACTGCATTAAATGAAGAGACCAACTTGGAGAACTGTACTGATATACACTATATACAATGGCAGTAGTCCCTGTAAATGTTTATTGAGCTGAAATGAGATTTTAATTTGTATCCACTACTCAGTCCTGTTACCTTCATTATCTTTCAAAGTGTCAGAAGGATCACAGAGCAGAACTTTCAGATTACCGACTGTGTAACTCCTTTAATTGAACCATGTTAGAACCGGTAAAATCACACTGACCCTTAATTTCTGGAAACCACTCCATGAGCTCTACTGGTCTAGACACCTTTACTTGTTGGTGGTCAGCTCCTAGCTTAAACATGGTGGGTGATTTACAAAAAGTGCTTAGTATTACAATGTCACATACAGTTGACCCTTGAACAACGCTGGGGTCAAGGGTGCTGACACTTCTCCCTCCCCCCACAGTTGAAAATCTATATATAACTTTTGATTCCCAAAACTAACTACTAATAGCCTACAGTTGACTGGAAACCTTACTGATAACATAAATTCAATTAGCACATATTTTGTATGCTACATGTATTATATACTGTATTCTTAAAGTAAGCTAGAAAAGAAAATGTTATTAATAAGAAAGAATCATAAGAAAGAGAAAATACATTTATAGTACTGTACTGTATCAAAAAAAATTCACATATAAGTGGACCCCCCCACAGTTCATATGTGTTCTAATGGAAGTTATTAGCACTGCACTGTGGCCTCATAACATGAAAATAATTCTAGATAGCTTAAGGAAGCAGTAATAAAACAATTATAAAAGTTGATTATTAAGCAACTTCCTTATTAGTTACTATTAATCTTCAAAAAGCCACCAGAAAAATCAAAAGCAAAAAATGCTATGGTATGTTCAGTACCTAGGAAAAGACCTAATGAGAGTCAGGCATAATTCAGTGTATTCTGATTTTGATTCCCTCTTTAGATTTTGAGGAATCAGTGGAGTAATTGAATTCAGTGATTTTCACTATAGCAGGATTTCATATACTGAGAAGTAAACCACATTCTCATTGTGATGCTTATTTCTCACAAACCTTTTGAGAAATTACAACAGCATTCAAGTGAATGTTTATATTTTATTTCTCTTGCCATTCTAAACTCAGGAGCCAGTCACCAAGTATGTGACTTGGAGATAATGGTGCTGATCAGTGCCATTCTATCTGATGAAAATGTTAACAGAAGTTATAGATGAAAATGTTTTTCAGCCTGAGTGATCTGTTGAAAAATTCGGGCAAGGCAGCATACTGAGATCTGTCAACAGATTTAAGGCAGTTAAAAATCTTTTTTATTGGGGAGCGCCTGGGTGGCTCAGTTGGTTGGGCGACTGCCTTCGGCTCAGGTCACAATCCCGGAGTCCTGGGATCAAGCCCCGCATCGGGCTCCCTGCTCTGCAGGAAGCCTGCTTCTCCCTCTGACCCACTCCCCTCTCATGCTATTTCTCTCTCTCTCTTGTTCTCTGATAAATAAACAAAATCTTTAAAAAACAACAACAACAACAAAAAACAAATCTTTTTTATTGGGACATTGGAGTTGGGGAAGTTACAGAAAAAATTTGGTTTAGCTATTAATCTGCATAAGCTTTTTATGTCTAGGATTATCTACCATTGCTAAGTGGACATTATGAGGAGTAAGACAGAGCAGATGAAAGGATGATCTTACTCTATGTTATTTCTCTGCCTGTAAGAGATGCTTAGAATTTTAGAGATACTCATTTGCATGTTCTAAAGCCAAAAGTATCTCATTGTGTTGATTACCAGTAACTTCTTTCTCTGACATTACCTGTTCTTAAGGTTAATGTGTTGATTTTATAATAATGCAGCTTTTTCAAAACAATAAATTAATGCTTTTAAATGTATCAAATATTTATGATACTGAATTCATTTTCAGCCAGTTGTTTCTGAGAACACTATGCCATTTCAGTAACCCTGGTGTTAGAGAAAGTTAAAGCATTTTCATCTTTGTATCAACAACCACATAAGAATTGTAGCTCAGATGAGCAAGAAATAAGTGGTGTTTGTGTTTAACTCTCTTAGTTCTGCTTATGACTATATGAGAAGATTAAAATGTTTTCTTTATCTGCAAAAGGAAGTTAGTATTTTGGGAATTTTGAGATTTCTTCTGAGGGTTCACAAGGCTAAGAGGAGAACAGAGACTAAAGAAGCAAATTATGGCTTAAAACAAAAATAAGACTGAAACGTATTTTGACTATCTTGAAGATTTCATAATTTTACACTTTACAAATAAGAAACTCGTTCTTATTTGCCTTTTCATACTTGTGTTTTATTTGAATTGATCCATTTTCACTTTTTGAAAATTCTAATAGAATTCTAATACTGACTTAAAATGTTACAGAAATCTGGTTAAGGGCATGTGATGTTTGTAGCTCTCCTCTCCAGCAATAACAGTGAAGCTAAGACTGTGTTCTAAAGAAGAGGGTCTGAATGAGATCGTCAGGAGTGTTTTTGTGTGCTCAGTGGGCTGATGCTACTACCACCATAATGATGTCTGCATACACTTTGTCCTCTCTTGAATGGCTTATGCTTGCTTTGTGCTGCTTTTCCAGGGAGTCAGTTCTTTGTGATACCTAAGATTCAGGTAGGGACTCCAGAAGAGAGAGAAGAGAGGAAGTCTCTCCTCGTTCTACTTCTCTGCTCCTTAGGCCCGTGGGAACAAAACCTAATAGGGGAAGCATTTGGTAAACCCAAAGGCTTCCCTCTTTCTTAGGCTGCATTTATCAATGCAATAAAAGTTCATGGAATAAGAAAAATAAAACTACAAAATAGGCTAAATTCTCTTTCAAGAAAGTGCCCTCATGTATAAAATTATTTCTTTTTCCCCCTTCATTCTTCAGATCAAAACTACCTTTCTCTTAGCATACCTCAATTAGGATTTTGTGTTTTTTAAAACAAGCATTAGAATTAAAAAAAATTTTTTTGCATTGAAATGTGAATCATTACAACTCCAGAGATATTTGCAGGAAAATGTTTATTATTCAAAAGAATCTCTAATTAATGAAAGTTTAGACAATGGATGTGGTATCACTAAGTAATATCTTGAAGTAGGAACTTCATGTGGTTTTATATCCCCAAAGTACCTAACACTGTATCTTACTAATACTATTGATTCTAAAAATATCTGAATGAAAGGATATTTGGGATGTGGCTTCTCTGAGTCCCTTTAAGTAGAATGGCAACCCAGCCACCCATCCATCTCCATACCCTTGATTACAGTGTAAAATGGACCTCGGTTTACCTTTCTTTTTTCCCTAGAACAGATTACAGAAAGTTTTCCAGATTTCATCCTCTTATAATTCTTCTATCCTATCTTCCTCAAGATCCCAGGAACCTGGGATCATGACCTGAGCCGAAGGCAGATGCTTAATGACTGAGCCACCCAGGCGCCCCTGAATACTTAACTTTAGTATACATATTGATGTATACTAGTAATCCTGCCTAGTATTTAAAGCTGTTTTAAAATGATAGCTATTCTCTATGAATATATACATGATGAAATCTAGAAAATTAATTAGAATACTAAAATTTTCTATTTGGACACTAAACTGAAGAAAAAGTAACTTTTGGGTGAATGCCAAGCCAAGTCACAGGTAAAGAAGGTCCTTCAAATTAGCATGAATTAAGTATCAAATATCCAGTCTCTTCATTAAAGCAGCTAATTCTGAGCATCTACGCAATAAGTTGTATCTTGGCATAAGCCATCACTTTGGCTATTATTGAGCGTATGGAGTGGACTAAAACCACATAGAATGAAATGGAAGTCAAGCAGATCATTTTTTTAGAGATTTTATTTTTAAGTAATCTCTACACCCAACATGGGGCTTGAACTTACAACCCTGAGATTAAGAGTCGCATGCTTTATGGACTGAGCCAGCCAGGCACCCCTATAGATGATTATTTTTTAAGATCTTTCAAGACAGAAGTGGGGATCTGTCTCCTAGCATATGTAATTTGGGCATAAAAATAGTAACATGCATTTGAAGAAAATACATTCCTAAAGTAGAGCGTGACCTTAACCAAGGGTAAAGCACTGGCATGCCTTTCAGAATCTTGCTCCCAGGAACTCTTGGGGAATCCAAGCCTTTTGACATCTCTGGCATTGAATACTGTCTGTAACACAACTGTCAAATAACAGTGTAAGGAAGAGCAATTTAAATGAAAGACTGTTTCTGGCAGCTCTCAGAAGGTCATCCAGTAACTGAGGCTGAGATACAGTTCAAAGACAGGTTATGTACTATGTACTAGAAACATAGCTATTTCTTCTCTTCAGATGTGAAATTATAAATCTTCTTTTTTGGGAATTGGGGCTGAAATGTATTTTCTAGGAAAATGTAAATGGTAGAAAAGCAGTAATTAGAAGGAATAAGTCTGTACAGCTGAAGCCTTGCTGAAGGAATTCAGATAATTTTCACAATCTTAGGAATATTTTGAACTCAGGTTCTTGACATGTAGTGTTCTGTATTCTTTAAAAAAAAAAAAAAACCTTGCCAATTGATGTTAAATAACTAAATCCCATGGAGATGCAATAAAGAATAAAGAGTTCTCTTTGTAGCCATTGCAGAGTCTATATGTAATGATGGTAGGCTCATGTAGTTTCTTTCATTGTTTTAGGAGTTCCAAATAAAAGCCAGACTAAGTAAATGTGAATTTTAAGTGTGTTTTAAGAATATACATTACCTCTCTAAATGTTTTTTTCATTATGGTCAGAATTTATTCGGCACCGGTGTGGCTCAGTCAGTTAAGTGTCTGACTCTTGATCTCAGCTCAGGTCTTGATCTCAGTGTCATGAGTTCAAGCCCCGTGTTTGGGAGCCTACTTAAAAAAAAAAAAAATTTTATTAGAGTGAAAACATGGGTCTTCTAATCAGATCCTCCCAGTAAGTGCTGCTAGGAATAACAACTTAACTCCTGCCCCCTACCCCTGTAGTCATGGTGTCCTGGCTATCCTGTGACTGACTATAGACCAGTAATCACAGATGTTATGGGTTTTTCTAGGAGCTATACAGGGTTTAGCATCATGGCTGTACCTTGCATCTTGGGCAGCTTTATCCTCTATCTGCCGTACAGTTAGACTAGCTTAGACTTGGGCTTAGTCCTCAAAACTACATGAGGTGATTTAATATAAAAAAAAAATTAATATAAAAAAACTACATGAGGTGAATGAAATTTTTTCTAAATTGAGATCACTCTCAAAGGTGAAGTCCTTTAGACCTCTGAGAAACTGGGGTAAAGATTAGGGTTCATTACCTCTTTTGGGGGGAAATTAGTTGTTCCTCCTCTCATTTGACTACCAAATTCATAGTGTACTCAAAACCATTTGTGCATCAGAATTTGGAATGGTTTTGGGTAACTATGAATTTGGTTGTCAAATGAGAGGAGTTGCTTCAGTTTCACCCCACCCAGAGACCTGCAAAACTGAGACATACAGAGTTAGCTAGGAACAAGGAAGAAAGGCAGGGAGACGACTATCAGCCATAGTGTGGGAATGACTGGGATTCCCAGTGATGCGCTCTATGGAAGACGCCAGCAGCTTTTGCCACTGAAGATCCTGATGGCCAGCACAGCTACCACATACTTCTGTAGATTTCACTGGTTTTCTCCCCAAAATATTCATATTCACTGATGCCAGACACCCTCTCTCTCCCATTCTCCACTGGAGCCTGGGACCTGCACCAGCAGCCAGGCCAAGCCTCTGAGGCTGCACAAATGCAAGACTCCAGCCTAGACCCCTACAGCCGATCTCCACCACTGTGTATGCACTCAGAGCTGACCCCTCCAGCTATGCTCTTGCATACTGCTGATCTCATGCCCTTCACTGGCCTGCATTGTGGTGTTTGAACCTGTGGCAAGATCCTGTAGCCATGGAAGTACATGCCAGAAGCCAAGGTTCCCACAGCTGTTTGTGGGCCCAGATCTGGCCCCATCTCCTGTTACTGGCCTATACCACTGGGCTCACCTGCAACCAGTCCCTCCACCTGTGTACCCGTATGCCTGTGGGCTGACTCAGGACATTCACCTTTACTGCTATGCACCCATGACAAGACCCAACAGCCACAGTAGTGCAGGCTGATGGCCAGGGCTACCGCAGCTGCCAGTGTGCCCACACCCACTGTGTGTTTTTGCAGCTGGCCCCTACAGCTGAGTATGTGCACACTACTGGCCCCAGCTACTACCACTGTCTGCCCTGGTTCCTACACACTCAACCTGGAGGTTCTGCCCAAGGATGCCAACCACCAGTGTAGCCTCTGCAAATCGCCTGTAGTTCTTGCAAAGGACTACACAATTATCAGTACGATAGACCCCAGCATCCTGAGCTGATGAGTCACCACCACGTCTGGACCCAGAGCCACCACACAGCCCTGCACTTGGCACCCTTCACCACCAGACCCAGGGCTGTAGCACATGCCTGTGTGCCTCACCCTCAGTAAAGGCCTTCCTTCACACAAGGCAGTCCATGAAGTAGAAAAGATAACCACTTCTTCAAATGCACAGACACCTACACAAGGCTGCAGGGATCGTGAGGAAGCATGGAATCATGACTTCACCAAAGAAAAATTCCAGACCACAAAGAAATGAAGATACAAGAATTACCTAACAAAGGTCCACAATAGCCAAACTGGAAAGAGCCAAGATGTCCATCGACAGATGAATGGATCAAGAAGATGTGGTATATATACACAATGGAATATTATGCAGCCATCAAAAGGAATGAGATCTTGCCATTTGCAACGACGTGGATGGAACTGGAGGGTGTTATGCTGAGTGAAATAAGTCAATCAGAGAAAGACATGTATCATATGACCTCACTGATATGAGGAATTCTTAATCTCAGGAAACAAACTGAGTGTTACTGGAGTGGTTGGGGGTGGGAGGGATGGGGTGGCTGGGTGATAGACATTGGGGAGGGTATGTGCTACGGTGAGCACTGTGAATTGTGCAAGACTGTTGAATCACAGATCTGTACTTCTGAAACAAATAACGCAACATATTTTAAGAAAAAAGAAAAAGAAAAAGATAACAGGAGAGGAAGAATGAAGGAGTAAGTCAGAGGGGGAGACGAACCAGGAGAGATGATGGACTCTGAAAAACAAACTGAGGTTTCTAGAGGGGAGGAGCGTAGGGGGATGGGTTAGCCTGGTGATGGGTATTAAAGAGGGCACATTCTGCATGGAGCACTGGGTGTTATGAACAAACAATGAATCATGGAACACTACATCAAAAACTAATGATGTAATATATGGTGATTAACATAACAATAAAAAATTAAAAAAAAAGAATTACCTAACAAAGAATTCAAAATAATTGATATTGTTCTAAATATATTCAGAGAGCTACAAGAGAACACAGATAAATAACAAAATCAGAAAAACAATAGAAGAACAAAATGAGTTCAGCGAGATATAAAACATAAAGAACCAAACAAATTTTGGAGCTAACGAGTATAACGACTGAACTGAAGAATTTGATAGCTCCAGAAGACTGGACCAAGCAGAAGAATCAGTGAGGTCAAAGACCTCATTTGCAACTATCCAGCAGAGGAACAAAAAGAATAAGAATGAAAAGAAATGAAGAAAACCTGCTGGACTTATGGGACACTATTAAGAGAAATAGTTTACACATCACTGGAGTCCCAAAAAGAGAAGAGAGGGAGAAAGGGGTAGAAAGCTTAAAGAAATAATGACTGAGACCTTCCCAAACCTGGGGAGCGATTTGGACATTCAGGTTCATGAAGCTAATAGGTCACCACAAAATTTCAATCCAAAATGATTATAATGAAACAGACTAAAATCAAAGACAAAGACAGAATTTTAAAGTAGCAAGAGAATACAAATTTCTCATATAAATTTCCAATAAGGCTATCAGCTGAATTCTCAGCAGAAACCTTGCAGGCCAGGAGAGAATGGAGAATATATTCAGATTACTGAAAGAGAAAACCTGCCAACCAAGAATACTTTAACCCACAAATTTGTCCTCTCAGACTATGGACTCTGAAAAACAAACTGAGGGTTCTAGAGGGGAGGGGGGTGGGAGGATGGGTTAGCCTGGTGATGGGTATTAAAGAGGGCACGTTCTGCATGGAGCACTGGGTGTTACATGCAAACAATGAATCATGGAACACTACATCAAAAACTAATGATGTAATGTATGGTGATTAACATAACATAATAAAAAAAAATTGTCCTCTCAAAATGAAGGTGAGATAAGTATGTTCCCTAACAAACGAAAGCTGAGAGACTTCATTGCTACTAGACCTGCCATAAAAAAATGTTGAAAGTTCTTCATGCTTAAGTGAAATGACACTTAACTAGTAACATGAAAATATAGAAAACACTGGTTAGGTAAGTACATAGTTAGATTCAGAGTACTCTAATACTATAATATGGTGGTGTGTTAACCACTAGAGTTAAACTCTAGTATAGAAGTTAAAGGACATAAGTATTAAAATGAGCTATACCTACATTAATAATGCATACACAGTATAAAAAATGTATATTGTGACATCAAAAACAAAATGTTGGGAGGGAGGAGTAGAAATTTTGTATGCAATCGAATTTATCATTTTAAAATAGACATATCTGGAAGATGTTTTAAGTAAGCCTCATGGTAACCACAAAATAAAAAGCTATCGTAGAAACATACAAGATAAAAGGAAACTAAAGAAAATCATAAATTCACCAAGCAATACAGCAAGAAAAGAAAAAGAACTACAAAAAATCCAGAAAACTATAAGATAGCAACTCTTAAGTACTTACCAATCAATAATTACTTTAAATGAAGTGCATTAAGTTCTCCAAACAAAGGGCAGAGAGTTGCTGAATTCATAGAAAACGAGACCCAACTATATATGCCTACAAGAGACTCACTTTAGCTAAAGGGAATACATAAGTTCGAAGTGCAAGTACACAGAAAGATTCTACACAAAATGAAACCAAAAGGGAGCAGGGATAGCTATACTTGTATCAGACAAAATAGACTTTGTCAAAAACAAAAAAGACAGAGTCATCATGTAATGATAAAGGGTTAATTCATCAAGAGGATATAACAGTTTTATTTTTTTTAAAGATTTTGTTTATTTATTAGAGAGAATGAGATAGAGCACATGAGAGGGGGGAGGATCAGAGGGAGAAGCAGACTCCCCACCGAGCAGGGAGCCCGCTGCCGGACTCAATCCCGGGACTCCAGGATCATGACCTGAGCCGAAGGCAGTCGCCCAACCAACTGAGCCACCCAGACGCCCAGATATAACAGTTTTAAATACACATGCATCCAACTTTGGAACACTTAAGTATATTAAGCAAATACAGATCTGAAGGGAGTAAGCGACAATAAATTAAATATTAGGGGACTTCAATATTCCATTTTCAACAATTTCTTATCTTTATTATTTTTTTATATATTTCTTATAAATAACATGGTTTGATCCAATCTGGGAGCATTTTGCCTTTTAGTAGAGGAATTTAGTTCGTTTAACTTCGTTGTGGTTTATTTGGTCTTCCTTCACCTCATGTTTCTATGCTTCCTTGCTATTTTTTTCTTTTAAACTTTTGTTCTAGGCATTGCAGTTCTCATGGAGCTTTTATAGCAGTTTGTATTTTATTTTATTTTATTTTATTTTAAAGATTTTATTTATTTATTTGACAGAGACACAGTGAGAGCAGGAACACAAGCAGGGGGAGTGGGAGAGGGAGAAGCAGGTCTCCTGCTGAGCAGGGAGCCTGATGTGGGACTCGATCCCATGACTCTGGGATCATGACCTGAGCCGAAGGCAGACGCTTAACTACTGAGCCACCTAGGCACCCAGCAGTTGGTATTTTAGAAGGCCTCTTTCTCCTTTTTGTTTCTTTTAGTCTTGGGTGGTGTTTTGGTTACCCCCTGAGGTATTTACCTTTTAAAGACATGCTAAGATTGACATCTTCAAGGGACCTAGAAAGAAACTGTTAGGCGTGTTGGTGCCTTTTGGCTGGTTTTGGCAGTCCCAATTAAAATGTAGTAGCATGGTGAGCGCTGTGAATTGTGCAAGACTGTTGAATCACAGATCTGTACTTCTGAAACAAATAATGCAACATATTTTGAGAAAAAAGAAAAAGAAGAAGATAACAGGAGAGGAAGAAAAGGGGAGTATGTCAGAGGGGGAGACGAACCATGAGAGATGATGGACTCTGAAAAACAAACTGAGGGTTCTAGAGGGGAGGGGGGTAGGGGGATGGGTTAGCCTGGTGATGGGCATTGAGGAGGGCACGTTCTGCATGGAGCACTGGGTGTTATGAACAAACAATGAATCATGGAACACTGCACCAGAAACTAATGTAATATATGGTGATTAACATAACAATAAAAAATTAAAAAAAAATTAAAAAAAATTAAATGTAGTAGCACTACCCTGTGATTCGAGGGGGCAAACTAGAAATAATTCTCTGGACTCAGGTTCAAATGGGACCTCTTTTAAGGGTTGGAAATGAAGGAGGGGGTCATTTGGGTTACTGTGGTCCTGGAAATGATAAACCCACTGGACCATGCCAATTTTGCACAGCAGGACATGGGCTTTATCTTAATGTTTTCTATTCATTGTGATCCTTAGCATTGATCACTGTGATGGAAGGATGGGCAAGGAGAGCCAGGCAATAAATGAGGAGAGGGAGGGCCCTGGTATGAGTATCAGTGGTTCTAGGGGACTTGTCCTTCCCCTTTCCTTCTCCCTCCCCGCTGGAAGCCTCAGTAACCCAGTCATCTATTCCCCTGGTGGCAAGGATGCCTCCTGAGATGTGTTTCTCACTTCTGCCCTGTTCAGGGAAAAACTGATGGGGCTCAGGATCTGTAATATCTTGGAGAAAACAAGCATATAGCCCAGATAGATCTTCAGGACAGTTATGGATTTTAGGGTCTTTAGAGGTACTGTCCAGTTGACACATTTTGGCAGCTGTGACTAACAATTCAGAGCCCTTTCAAACAAATAAGAAAACCTGCAATAGCCAATTAGTTCCCCTCTCTGTTTCCTGCTACATAAAATCTTAAAAGTTTGAATTTCAGTTAAGGTATAGTTTTTTTTATCTCAGTTTCTACTTCTAGATTTTTTTCTCCTGTTACCTTAATCTTAAGTGTTATTGGAGTGCCTGGGTGGCTCAGTTGTTAAGCATCTGCCTTTGGCTCAGGTCATGATCCCAGGGTCCTGGGATCAAACCCCGCATCGGGCTCCCTACTTTGCAGGAAGTTGCTTCTCCCTCTCCCACTCCCCCTGCTTGTGTTCCTGCTCTCGCTAACTCTCTCTCTCAAATAAATAAAATCTTAAAAAAATATATCTTATGTGTTATTACCAGAAAATTTTGGATGACATCACTGTGAGCCTCCTTTATAGGTGGCTGCTGCTTTTTTCAGGGTGTCCCAAGAGACCTCTCCACGATTGAGGTCTGCCTCCACTCAGGTGATATGCAAAGGGTCTTTGGGAAAAGCCCCTAGGCCTCTGGAGTGTGATACCAGAGTCTTGGCATGTTGTATACATGACATTGAATAACATCCAGGAAGCGTCCGTGGGGTTTTGCATTTTTCAAAGAGCTGGTGTCCCTTCTCGGGGTTCTTAGGAGACGCTGGCTGGCACCAGATGGTCAGGACATTTATATTTATCTGTTAATTTTTTTAGCAACATCACACCAGGGATTGGACCCATAATACCCGGTTGGGTCAGTGAATGAAGAGCAACAGTAGTGAGTGAAGTAGTGATACAAAGACCGTAGGCCTGTTGTATTTTCCTCTGTTGTATTTTTCCTCTGGTTGTGCCACTGGTTTCCATTTGCAAGGCTATTTCACTCTCTGAGGAAGGACATATAGTCCTGGTACGGCCCTCTGGCTCCCTGGTCAAGGTGAAGTTCTCCCGTCCTCATTAATGGCAATCTTTGCCTTATGTCTTTAGCCTAGAGCCTCTCGGGCAGTGACAAAAGCCTTGTGATCCAGTCAACTCTCCTTAACTGGCCTTGGCCTTGAGGCTCGGAGTACCCTGATGCACACTTATGGTCAGTTAAGGCCCTTGTAATTAGTAGTCTAATAGTCTTGTTAGACCAGATGGCTTCAGTCATGCTGCTCTGGGGAGATAGTTGGATTATTACAGCAGCCCTGACGTTTTGGGTTGGCTACCCCAGGTAACACAGGACAGAGGCAAGATGAGAAAGCACGTGGCAGCCTGACAGACACGCCCTCCCCCACCCCCCAGCAAGCAGTGCTAATTTCTCAGATGGTGTTACCTCCTGAGTTAGGTAGTTGGTAGGCAAGGTGCAGGTAGAGGGCATTCCCCTCAGTTAACTGCACAGTCATGCACTTTTGCTGCCTATTTCAGTTGGTTTGCTGAGACCTTAGCTTCGGCATTATAGAAAGTAACTCAGTCACCTAGAAATGCCTTGGGAGCACTCATTTGGGCCTGGTGAGCTTCCACAGACATCTCCCCTTTCCAAAACAATGTTATGACTGGACCAACCCTGTGGTTCCAATTGTAATTGCAAGATGCTCTTCAGCAACAACTATCAGGAAACTTTGAAAAAAAAAAAAGGTTTATTACTTAAAAGACCTGGAAATTACACAGCACACCTAGGCCCACACAGTGAGCGAGGTCACAGGTAGAGAGTGCTGAGGGTACATTGGCCTGGGGTACTGCTTTTATTGGACTTGAGGGTAGGGGCCTAGGGTTTCACAGGCTTACTATTCATTGCTAAATTTACAACATAGGAGCCAGGGGGTGCCTGGGTGGCTCAGTGGGTTAAGCATCTGCCTTCAGCTAGGGTCATGATGTCAGTGTCCTGGAATCGAGCCCCATATTGGGTTCCCTGCTCAGTGGGGAGCCTGCTTCTCCCTCTGCCCCTCCACCTTGTCCTGCTTGTGCATGTGCTCTCTCTTGTAAATGAATAGAATCATTTAAAAAAATTTTATTTTAAAATAAATAAATAAAAATAAGAGCTAGAATTTATTGGGGAAAAGACAAGTGGCCCAAATGGTTAGTGATCAAAATCACCCGCAATCTCTAAAACAAAGGAGGCTCCATGCAGGGAGGTGGCCCAGCTCTATCTAGTCGTGTAGCTGGCAATATGTCTGTTTGAGATAGCCATCTTTGGGAAGTGCATGCCTTGGCCACCAAAGCTTAACACACTTACATTACAAAAAAGACAGCTGTCAGGGCTTACAATTACAGGTAGCATTTGAATTAAATTATAAGTGTGTGTGTGTATCTTGGGGAGTGGGGGGCAACATGACGTTTATCCAGGATGAAGTCATCCATTTCTCTTGATGTTTTAGAAGTTGAGAAATGTAGCTTCCTTTCACTTTCTTCTCAGTTTTTACAATTTTAATAATCTGGCATTTTTTTTATTCCATATTATTTCTTTAAATGACTTTACATTACATATTTTCTCTTTCAGGGATATTTCTTACACTTCATTACTATACATTTTACATTTTGGCAGAATAGCCAAGAGTGTGTGCACTAGGGATCTGCCTGGATTTGAATTCTGGCTCAGTGACCCTAGACACACTGTACCTTAGTTTACTCTTCTTTAACAAGGGGTGGGTGTAATAGTACAATGTCATGGAGCAGTTGGGAGGATTAAATAATTCATATAAAGTGCCTATACATAATAAATGTCATGCCAGTTGCCATGATTATTATTGTATTAATAACCATTATTTAAGCTTAACTCTGTTATACTGATTTTATTACTCAATTTATTGCTCACTTCTTAATTGATTTCATCTTCCCTGTCTTTATTTCTTTGATTGATTTTTGTTGTTGGTTAAAGAATTTCCTCAGCTGGGGGTTGTAAATTTTTTCTTAAAGGGCATGATAAATATTTTAGGCTTGCTGGCCAAGACAACTACTAGTACTAGTTGCTGCTACTCACCTCTGTGTAGCTTGTAGCTCAAAAGCAGCCATAGACAGTACATAAACCAGTGGCTAGCCAGGAGAGCATAGTTTACTGACCCTTGCCCAAGACTTTGTTTCTATTTTTTGTGTAATTTTATTAAGGTATGTTGATTATACAATTTCAAAGCCCTTGCATACCTGAGAATATCTTCTGTCACTAATGTAGGTAAATGATGACCTCATGTGTATGTAACTATTAGATGACAACTGTTTTCCCTCAAGATTTTATAGAATTTGCTCTGTAGTGTTCAGGTGTTGCAGACAATTATGATACAACCTGATACTTCTTTTTTTATGATAACTAATGTTTTTTTCCTCCTGGATGGCTGAGGATTTGTTTTCTTTTTCTTTATCCTTGGCATTTGTCATTTCACCAGGGTAACTATTTTTCTGTTCTGTGTTAAAACAACAAGGCTAAGGAGAAGAACTAGATTGATGTACCATGAACTTTGGCTATTTCAGATTGCCAACCTGTCTGTTTTCATCCACTAAGGACATTTTCTGTATAGTATATAGTATTCCAAAAGTTAGCAGTGAAAATTGTTTATTTTATCATTTTGAATTGCATATGATGTGATATGATATTTTAAGTGGCAGAATGTTCACTATTTTGTATTAGATAGTTTGGTTCCTGTTTAATGGAAGCATACCGCTGCATAACCACAGAAAACATATTCAGGAGGGGTGCCTGGGTGGCTCAGTTGGTTAAGCATCTGCCTCTTGGTTTCGGCTCAAGTCATGATTTCAGGGTCATAAGATTGAGCCCCGCATCCAGCTCTGTGCTCAGCAGGGAGTCTACTTGAGATTCTCTCTCCCTCTCCCACTACCCTCCCAACTCTGCCCTCTCTCACTCTTTCAAGTAAATAAATAAATAAAATCTTTTTTTAAAAAAAGAAAACATTCAGGAAACAGTCTAATTAAATTACCCTTGGTTGAGCATATTAAATCATGAAATGATAAGGAACTAAAATTTATAGTATAGTCAAACTCATTGTAGTTTTTAACCACTGAGCCACCCAGGTGCCCCAAAGTCATTGTAGTTTTTAAAACTGTAATTCTAGCACAATCCACAGAAAAAAAAAAACCCTTGACTTTTTTATTTCATAACAGTATCTGTGTTATTTCACAGTAACTGGTTATGAACCAGTTATACTCCATGTGGATTTTTTTAATTTGCCATTCCATATCTTGTATTTCAAGAATAATTGTTTGCCCGATTTCAGAGCAGAATGCCATAGTTATTCTCATCAATTCCATTGACTTCAAATGGCAAGATTAATAGTGGATATTTTGGTCAGTAGATAATTCTACAAGACAAAGATCAGGGGAAGCCTGATGATGGGACTTCTGAGTTGAAGCAGAAAGTGTAATAGTTAAACTTTTGAGCCGCTGATATTCTCATTATGCCCTGCTTCACATAAATATGCCTTGATACCCAGTTAACTGTGTATAAAAATTAAATGTAAAAGACATAACTTTATAAAAAGAAGTTTTTCTTGACTTTGTACTTAACCTTTTCTCATTCTTTAAGTCTTTTATATTTTTGAAATATTTGCAGCCCTTTTTATTAGCTATAGTGTTAACATGATACTCGCCATGAAACTATTAGAAAATGCTGAAAAAGCTAATATATCATATTTACTTCCTGTACAATAGTTACTAAGATTAGTAAAATCAGATTTATAAGGCAAGATATTGATGAAAAGAAAATCAATCTGCTGCTTAAGTGTGTTTAAAATAATTCCTAGGATATTTTCATTTTGTATAGCACCCTTCTTCTGAAGCTAAATCATCCCAAGGAAATGTACAACTACAACACATGGTACTGTGGGAAATTTCCCCTCTCCTCTGTATAAAAGGCAGAAATATTTCTTTCAGACTGCATATAACCATCAGACCTAGGAGAATTCAGGGAGGGGTCCTGTTTTGAAATCCAGTCTTAGAGGTTTTTCTCCCCTCTTTCCCCAAGTCTAGTGTTATATAGAAAGCAAGACACTATGCCTTCATATAAGAGGAATGCTAGTATGTTAATCAGCAAAGAAGCAATCCTGGTGTTTCTAGAAAGGATACGTCATTCCAGAATTAACTACATTTAAGATATTCTGCATTCATGGGAGACATTGACCATCTGAAGTACCCCAGGGGAGGACTGTTGAGTGCTGAATTCTGGAAGCAAGTTCTGAAAAACCCTAATAGAGACAAGATAATACGTTTTTATGTATTCAGAAGGCCATCATAGAGACAAGGAAGCAGATTTATGTTTTTATCTCTGTAGAAACTTAAGCTAGGACAGTTTGTGGGTGCTTCACAAAATTATATTTGTATTCTGTATGAGAAGAGAAAAGCTCATTACAGCCAACAGTGGTTAGACTTCAGAAGTGGTGACCTCTCTTTCTCAGAAATAATCAGAGGCTATGTGATCATCCTTACAAATTCTGTAGGCAAGTTCATCATTAAATAGAGGTTCATCATAATCTAAAGGTTTTTTTCCTAACTCAGAGTTCTCTGATATTGCATATTAATTACCTCATTTATCCTATAGCATCATTTTAAAACAAGAATAGTGCGGGTAGGAATTCTGTGGTAAGAGAAGCAAACCAACAGGAAATAAGAATCTAACCTATTCATGTTTTTTTTGGGGGGGTTTTGTTTTTGTTTTTGTTTTTTTGACAGAGAGAGGGAACACAAGCAGAGGGAATGGGAGAGGGAGAAGCAGGCTTCCCGCAGAGCAGGGAGCCCGATGCGGGGCTCGATCCCAGGATCCTGGGATCATGACCCGAGCCAAAGGCAGATGCGTAACAACTGAGCCACCCAGGCGCCCCTAACCTATTCATGTTTTTGTTTATTCCATCAGTACTACCAAAAACAGATTTTAAGGCATAATGACTCATGTTGTTGAAGAGCCAGAATTAGAGCCCAGTCTTGTGCATTTGCTGTTAAAAAATAGTAAGTGAAACAGTCATGAAAGTTTTGAGACAGCTAGTGTCGTTTCTGTCTGATTATTTGACTTACCACACATAGACAAAGATGCTTTTTTTCTTATTACTAAAATGAAGCAGAAAAATCTGTTGTGCTTCCAGAAACAATCTAGAGTTGTTATTGTTATCACTATTGTTAATGGTAGACTAATATAAACACAGATTCTTAACTAGAACAGACCTAATACATCTCCATTTCCTAGTAACAAAGATTGTCATGGAATTCTGAGTAAAAGATGTAATGAACTTTGTATAGAATCTTACTGTTTTAATCAGCTCCAACATATGCTGTCATTTTGGAAATCATTGTATAGGAGGTAGATTATGTTGTTAACACAGTGGGAGAAAACTTCACTGTTCACCCTGTCAGTAGCCTGGGATTCAAAAGAATTCCTCTCTCATTTCCTTTCTGTGGAAATTGATTGTGAGTTAGCAGAAACCCTGGACACGTTAAAGCTTTCCAGAACAGGGCGCCTGGGTGGCTTAGTTGGTTAAGCGACTGCCTTCGGCTCAGGTCATGATCCTGGAGTCCCGGGATCGAGTCCCGCATCGGGCTCCCTGCTCGGTAGGGAGTCTGCTTCTCCCTCTGACCTTCCTCCCTCTCATGCTCTCTCTCTACCATTCTCTCTCTCTCTCAATAAATAAATAAAAATCTTTAATAAAAAAAAAAAAAAAGCTTTCCAGAACAGCTAGATCTAAAAATTACACTGAGGGACACCTGGGTGGCTCATTTGGTTGAACATCCAACTCTTGATTTTGGCTCAGGTCATGATCTCAGGGTTCCTGGGATCAAGCCCCACATCCGGCTTCATGCTCAGCCGGGAGTCTGCTTCAGGATTCTCTCCCTCTGCCCCTCCCCCTGCTCTCTCTTTCTCTCCCCCTCTCTCTCAAAGAAATAAATAAATCTTTGAAAAAAATATATATATATTACTCTGAAGCCTACATTTAAAGGGAGACAGGGAAGTACAAGAGAACATGATCAGGAGATGAAGATTGAATAGGCTGAGAGAACTACTCCTGGAAGGACCTTTCCTGATAGACCTGGTAAGGCCTAACTGAGAGCATGCAGGGCTGCAGCCCTGACTTGCTTTATCGTGACCAGCTCACTAGAAGCTCAGCCTCTAGAGTAGTGTCAGTGCATTTACTTTAATGAACACTCTGTGTAGCTCCATATAAAGCAAATCCCGTGTTTGAAAGTAAGCCAGGATCAAGAGATATAGAAAGCTCAGGAAGTACACCATGTGCTGTGTTTGGTAAAATGAATTTAACCTTCGTTGTAGGAGGACATATAAACTATGATTTGCTAAAATAACTCGTTCAGTCATTTAAATGATAACTGTGCCTTCACAAAACTCACGGGACAATAAGAATAAAATATGATAAAGCTAAAATTTTAAGCACTCTGTGCACCCTCTGTAACCAGTAGAGCTAGGGAATGGGAATACTGCTTTAATTCTTGAGCTTTAATTCAACATACTGACTGGCTCTCTCCAAATTTTTCCCTATTTCTCTGCATTAGGACTGTATTCCTCCTGATGCCATCACCTCTGTCACTGCTTTCTTTTTCCTTCCTTTTTTTTTTTTTTTAAAGATTATTTATTTGACAGAGAGAGACACAGCGAGAGAGGGAACACAAGCAGGGGGAGTGGGAGAGGGAGAAGCAGGGCTCCTGCTGAGCAGGGAGCCCGATGCAGGGCTTAATCCCAGGACCCCAGGATGATGACCCGAGCCAAAGGCAGATGCTTAACGACTGAGCCACCCAGGTGCCCCTCTCCTTCCTTTTATCTTAAATATTGGCTTTCAGCTGCACTCTACCCTTTCCTCCACCTTCTCCTTAACCCTCACTTCTCTGTGGGCACCCTCACTTAAGGCTCTGTGTACCAGCAACTGCCAGCTTTCACCTCTCTTGTCTCACCTGTAGACCCATGTTTCCCACTTTCAGCGTTTTCATCTGAATAGGCTGTGGACCCCTTGAATTCAGCAGGCCTGCTCTGAATTAATTCCTTTTATTTCTCAAACCTTTTACATCTGTTTTAGCTCTCGGTTAATGACGTGCAAGCTACCCAGTAGCCTAAGGCAGTCATGCTGTCAGCCTTTTTTACTCTCAACTCTTAACAGCTAATTAATCATTAAGCTGCATAATTCTGCCTCCTTATTTCAGATTTGTTTCTTCCTCTCCATTACCACTGCCATCACCTCAGTTCACATTTTCAACCTTTACAAGAGCTTCCATGATCTTCTCTGAAGCTGGTTCTTCTTTTTCAACTCATCCTTCAATTCACACTGTAGCCAGAGAAATCATTTATAAATGCCTATTTGATGGTGTTACTCCCCCACTGAAAACTTTCAGCAGCTTCATATTTTCTGCAGGTGTCTACAAGGAATAGGCAAGTAATATATTTCAATGAAAGTGAGCAAAGTGTAAGACCATAGGGGAGAAGAGGAGATGCATTCCTGCCTAAAGCAATTCATATTCAGAATTTTTAAAAACAGATGACAAACCTGAGAATCTAAAGGTGCCTATGGGTTTCCAGTTAGTGCAGCCAAGCCTAACGTATGAACATGGCGTATGCAATGTTTCTCTTATGTCAGGTATGTCCTTGAAGTGAACAGCTTGGAACTCAGCTATTGCAAACTGATGTAATCAGTGAGTCATGTTTTGTTTTTTTGTTTTTCTAGGTTAAAACATACCAGAATAGAGTATGTGTTTATTATTGTTCAGAACCACTGTCTAACTATTGGATGTCATGGAGCATAACGAAAAAGTTTATTGCCTTTGGAGTCAGCATTGACCTAGGTTCACTTACCATTTCTGCCACATATTAGCTATACAATTTTGAGCTAGTCATGTATGGCTTTGAGCCCCAGCTTCCTACTCTCTTTAAAAAATAAATAAAAACTTTCAGGGTTGAGCATATAAAATCGGATAATTATGAAACTTTAAATTATTGAGCTCAATGCTTGGCATAATAACTCTTCAGTAAAAGCACCCAGACAAGTAGGAAAAATTTAAGAAGTCACAGTAAGTATACAAAAATCTAATTCCCCTCACTTGTATCCTTTGCAACAATTGTACTTGTGACCTAAAAAAGCACAAGCCCGTTGAAAGCCATTATCAAGTGAGGCAGGCAGTTGGAAGCTGACAAGCATATGATTCACCCAGGCAACTAAAAACCAGGAGCTCACCAGCCTAGCTGGCTAGCTAGCTGAAAATGGAATCTAACCCTACAAGATGTTACTATTGACAAATTCATAAGCAAGATGGGAATATGAATTCTCTGTAACTGTGGATAATGCACTAAGCCCTTTTTACTTTTTTTTTGTCTACATATAATCTTTAAATTTTTTAATAAAAGTTACGCTAACTGAAAATTTAATTCAATAGTATTAGCATATATAGGATATTTTATTTTGCTTTATTCTCCACATCTGTATAAATTTGAAGTACGAAAGGAAGGAAGTAAACAATTTTGTTTACCAGAACATTTAGCATGGTAAGGAAGAAGGGACATTACATTTTATTCTAATGTACAAGTATATTAATCATATTTATATTATACTGATTGATCTAGGACCTCTAAAACGTCTTGAAGAGTTTTTACCATTCAGTTAAGGAAAAGAAAATATATACATCCATCTTCTCAAGCTTTGCATTTTTCACTTTATTTTTAAACTCAGCTTTATTTTAGCATTTACATATACTTTGCTCAGTAATTTGTATACCCAGCTGACATGGTTGAAATAGGCTGAGTAGCTACCAGTATGCTTTTCTGCCTATATAGATAATAACCTGATGGCTGAATGACATCTGCTGGACTCCTGAGTGCACTTAAAATGGAGAGACTAGAAAGACCAAAGTAGAATCTAGCTAGTTTTATTTTTTTTAAAGATTTTTGTATTTATTTTAGAAGGAGGGAGTGTACACACGTGCGTGCATGTGTGCATGTGTGTGTGTGCGTGTGCGTGTGCGGGTGAGTGAGGGAAGGGGCAGAGGAAGAGGGAGAGAAGCAGACTCCCAGCTGAGCCTGGAATCCGATGCTGGCCAATCTCACAACCCAGAAATCACAATCTGAGCCGAAACCAAGAGCTGGGCGCTCAGTCGACTGAGCCATCCAGGTGCCCCCAAATCTAGCTGGTTTTAAAAATGCAAGACAAAGACTTAGAGTTTCAGCCTCTTACTTTGCAGCAGTATGTCTCACCCCAAGCCGACTTTCATGCCCAGATAAATAATGCTATATTTAAGTAACAGAGCAACATTAATATGATACAGTTAAGAGGATCGTTTCTAATAAAGCAAAGCTGAAGTATTTAGGAGATTAGTGTTGAAACTCAAGAGACAAGTGCTATCTTAATGGCCATAGTCAAGTTTCTCTTTTGGTTTTAAGGAGTATCACTACAAATTATTCTAGATAAATATGGTGGCATTCTGTGCCTTGATAATACTTTGTGTTTAACCATCTGTTTTTCTTAAAGGAATGATTTTTTATTTTTAGTCAATGCCTTCTAAATACCTTTCTTTCTCCCCCCTCCCTCTTCTCCTTCCTTCCCTCCTATCCTTTCCTTCCTTTCTACTTGCAGCTCCTCAGAGAAATTTTGAAATTGCCTTCAAGATGTTTGACTTGAATGGAGATGGAGAAGTAGACATGGAGGAATTTGAACAGGCAAGTTGTCCTGGAAAGTTCCTTTAAGTACATTAATATTTAATACATTTTCATGTACTTTGGAGTTATTGTGGTCTTGGTCAGCGTACTCAGATGCTATCCAGTTTTTGAAGTACCTAATGTGTCATTTAAAAAAATCATCCTCACTTTTAACAAGTGGGTTTTGTTTGTTTGTTTTCACTCTAAATGTAAGGAGTTATTTGAGCATATGATGAAGATCAAAGTTCTTCTGATTCCCCAACATGAATTAGACTGATGCTGAGAGGAAAAATTTGGCTATTCAATCCTGTGTTTAGTCAATGCTTATTAAACAGCTCCTTTGTGCCAGGTAGTTCCAGAATATAAGGATATTCTGAAAGAATTTCTGTAAGAGAAGGAAAAATGATGTCATGCCTTTGACTGTAGCAGGTCCAAGCCATAGATGTATACGTTTCTGATGAATCCTAGAAAGAGACTACATTTCCATAAAACTTCTCTCATTGGTGGGCCATGATACCTCTTTAGATACAATGATTATGATTGTCAGAATGGTTTCAAAACAAAACAAAAAATATATATATGGATATGTAGGAGAAAGCATTTTGTATTTAAAATAAGGAATGTAGCAAAAAGGAAATGGGAGAAAGTATGAGGTACAGTACACCTTTAAATAAATTCACAGAGACAAATATTTTTAAATACCTGGAGACATTTATTCAAATCTGCTCACTGTGTCCATTGAACACCTGCACTTTTCCATAATCCTGCACTTTACTGGTATTGCTAGGTGGCCTCAAATGATTATACATAGAACTTACCTTGGCATTTTTAAAATTTTATTTTATTTGGAGAGGGGATAGGGCTAATTTTATTTTCATTTGGACTTTAGTCGAGAAACACTGAATTTACCCCCTCACACCCCCCTTTTTCTTTTTTTTTTTTGAGTTTTTATTTTAATTCCAGTTAGTTAACATACAATGGCGATATTAGTTTCAGGTGTACAGTATAGTGATTCAAAACTTCCGTACATCACCCCGTGTTCATCACAAGTGCAACTTTAATCCCCATCACATATTCAACCCATCCCTGGATTTTATTTTATATAAAACTATTTAATTCTATTTTTATTGAGATATTATTGATATAACATTGTATTAGTTTTAGATATAAAACAATGATTTGATCTGTGTATATATTACAAAGTGATTACCACAATAATTTTTTTCTTTTTTTTTTTTTAAGATTTTATTTATTTATTTGACAGAGAGAGTGAAAGATGGAACACGAGCAGGGGCAGAGGGAGAGGGAGAAGCAGGCTTCCCACGGAGCAGGGAGCCTGATGTAGGGCTAAATCCCAGGACCCTGGGATCATGACCTGAGCCAGAGGCAGACGCTTAACCAACTGAGCCACCCAGGCACCCCGTTATAAATTTTTTTTTCTTGTGATGAGAATTTTTAAGATCTACTCTCTTAACTTTCAAATTTACAATACAAAACAGTGAATTATAATCACCAGGCTGTACATTAATCCCCAGGACTTATTTATCTTATAACTGGAAGTTTATACCTTTAGACCACCTTCACCCATGGGGACCCCTGCCTCTGTCAACCAACAGTCTCTTCTCTGTATCTATGAGTTTGGCCACTTTTTTTAAGATTATATATATAAGTGAAATCATACTTGTCTGTCTTTGTCTGATTTATTTCATGTAGCATAATGCCCTCAAGGTCCGTCCATGTTAATCACAAATGGCAGAATTGTCTTCTTTTTTATGGCTGAATAATACTCCGTTATATATATATATATATATATATATATATATACCACATTTTCTTTATCCATCCATCCATTGGTGGACACTGACATTGTTCCCATATCTTGGCTATTGTAAATAATGTTGCAATGAACATGGATGGGTACAGGTATCTCTTTGAGATAGTGGTTTTCTTTCCTTCTTATAACTACCCAGAAATGAAATTGCTGGATCATATGGTAGTTCTATTTTTAATTTAATTTTCAGCGGAAACTCCATACTGTTTTCCATAGCGGCTGCATCAATTTACGTTCCCAAAAATGGTGCACAAGGTTCCCTTTCCTCCACATCCTAGCCAACACTTGTTATTTTTTGTCCTTTTGATAACAGCCGTTCTAATAGGTGTGAGGTGTTAACTCATAGTTTTGATTTCCATTTTCCTGATGATGAATGATATTGAGCACTTTTCATGTACCTACTGGCCATCTTTATGTCTTCTTTGGAAAAATGTATATTCAGATCCTCTGCCCATTTTTATTTTTTTTTTAAGATTTTATTTATTTATTTGAGAGAGAGAGAGAATGAAAGAAAACGAGAGGGGGGAGGGTCAGAGGGAGAATCAGACTCCCTGCTGAGCAGGGAGCCAGATGTGGGGCTCGATCCTGGAACTCCAGGATCATGACCTGAGCCAAAGGCAGTCACTTAACCAACTGAGCCACCCAGGCACCCACCTCTGCCCATTTTTAAATAAGATTGGGTTTTGTTATTGAGTTGTAGGAATTCTTTAATATTTTGGATATGAACCCTTTATGAGATATATAATTTGCAAATATTTTCTCTGATTCATTGGGTTCCTTTTTAATTTTGTGGATAATTTCCTTTGCCATTCAGAGGCATTTTAGTTTGTCATCCCACTGGTTTGTATTTGCATTTGTTGCATTTGCTTTTGTGTCAAATCCAAAAAGTCATCACCAAGACCAATGTCAGGGAGCTTTCTTCCAGGAATTTTATGGTTTCAGGTCTTAGATTCAAGTCTTTAATCCACATTGAATTAATTTGTGTAGGGTCTGAGATAGTGGTCCAGTTTCATTCTTTCATTCTGTGTGGCTGTCAGTTTTCTCAGCATCATTTATTGACGAGACTGGTCATTCTCCATTGTATATTCTTGGCTCTTTTGTCATAAACTAATTGACCATATATGTAGTGGGTTTATTTCTTGGTTCTTTATTCAAGTCCATTGATCAGTGTGTCTATTTTTATACCAATACCATATTGTTTTAATTACTATAGTCTTGTAGTATAAGACTATATTTGAAATCAGGGAGTGTAATGCCTTTAGTTCTTCTTTCTCAAGATCTCTTTGGCTGTTCAGGGTCTAGGTTTTTTTAATATATTTTGTGCGTTTTCTAGTTAATTGATTTCTACCCTCATTTCTTTCCTTCTCATTTTAGGTTTCTTTTGCTCTTTTATCAGTCTCTTAAGATAGCATCGTTGGTCATTGTTTTGAGAATTTTCTTCTTATAAGCATTTAATGCTTATTATAAAGCTTATAAATGCTTATAAGCATTTAATACTACATTTCCTCTTAGTACTGCTATAGAAGCATCCTCTAAAATTTGATATGTTGTATTTCCATTATCATTAAGTTTGAAATGCTTTCTGCTTCACATGTGATTTCCTGTTTGACCCATGAATTGCTTAAAAGTGTGTTGTTTATTTTCCACGTTTTGAGGCTTTGTTTTTTTGGTTATTTTACTGCTCCTGATATCTAATGTAATTACACTGTGCTCAGAAAACATACTCTGCATGATTTAATCCTTTTAAATGTACTGAGTCTGGTTTTATGGAACTGCATCTGATCTATCTTGGTAAGCATCATTGTGTCTTATTAAAGAATGTGTATTCTGTGGTTATTGAGTAGTGTTTTATAAATGTCAATTCTGTCAAGTTGGTTGATAGTGTTGTTCAGATAGTCTTTGTCCTTACTCATTTTTGTGACCTAGTCATTCTACCAGTTGTTGAGATGGAGTTGTTAAAATCTCCAACCATAATTATGCAATTGTTTGTTTCTCTTTAATTCTTTTGATTTTAGCTTTATGTATTTTGAAGTTTACTGCACATTTCTGATTGTTATCTTCCTTATGAATCAATCCTGTTATAATTATGAAATGTCACTCTTTATCTTTGGTAATACTCTATCATAAAATCTATTTTATGTCATTTTAACATAGCAATTCCAGCTATGCTTACTATTTGTATGGTATGTCTTTTTTTTTTCCCATCCATTTACTTTACATATATCTGTGTCTTTGTATTTAAAGTGCATCTTTTATAGACAGCATTAGTTGGGTCTTGTTTTTTTATCCATTCTGACAGTCTTTGCCTTTTAATTGCAGTATTTAGTCCATTGACATTTAACATAATTATTAGTTACATACATAATTTTTCAATAATGTATAATGTATGTATATAATTTATCAATAACGTGTGTAATTTATACATAATTTAATTGGAATTAGACCTACATTTTTGCTATTTGTTTTCTGTTTGTTTTTTTCTGATTTTTGTTCCTCCCTTCTATGTTACTGCCTTTTTTGAGATTAAATATTCTTTAAAGAATTCTGGTTTAATTTGTCTGGAATTTTTGCTGTACCTTTTTGCATTATTTTTGTAGTGGTTGCTCTAGGGAGTATAAAATACATTCTTAAATATACAGAATCTACTTAGAATTAATATTCACATGAAATGTAGAAACTTTGCTGGGGCTCCTGGATGGTACAGTCAGTTAAGCATCTAACTCTTGGTTTCAGCTCAGATTGTGATCTCAGGGTTGTGAGATCAGGCTCCACGTTGGGCTCTGCACCCAGCATGGAATCAGCTTATGATTCTCTCTCCCTCTCCCTTTGCCCTTCCCACTCATGTTCTCTCAAATAAATAAATAAATCTTTTTTAAAAATGTAGAAACTTTGCGGGCACCTGGGTGGCTCAGATGGTTAAGCGTCTGCCTTCGGCTCAGGTCATAATCCCAGGGTCATGGGATCCCTGCTCACTGGGGAGCCTGCTTCTCCCTCTCCCACTCCCCCTGCTTGTGCTCTGTCAAATAAAGAAATAAATAAAATCTTTAAAAAAAATGTAGAAACTTTGCAACCATAAGGTTTTATTTACCTCTTCTCCATCCTTTATGCTATAGTTGTTCTGTGTATTATATCTATATACATTATAAACCCCATAATAATTTTTGCTTTAACAGTCATATGTTTTTTAAAGAAAATAAGAGAAAAAATAATTTATTTACTCGCATATTTACCATTTCTGATGCCCTTCATTTCTTCCTGAAGATCCTAGTTTCCATATGGTATTATTTCCATTCAATTGGTAAAACTTTTTTTAGGTTTATTTATTTATTTGCGGGGGGGGAGAGGGACAGAGAGTAAGGGAGAGAGGGTCTTAAGCAGACTCATGCTGAGCATGGAGCCTGATGCAGGGCTTGATCTCATGACCCTGAGATCACAACCTGAGCCGAAACCAAGAGCCCAATGCTTAACTGACTGTACCACCCAGGTGGCCCATAAAAACTTTCTTTAGCATTTCTTGTAGTGCACATTTGTTAGTGATGAACTAATTTATATTATTATTTTGGTAAGGAATTTCTAGATTCGATTTCTAGACGTAGATGTAAAATTTTCAGTTTCACTACTTTTGATTCCTTTTTTAAAAATTTTATTGTATTTATTTATTTATTTATATGAGAGTGAGAGAAAGAGAGAACACAAGCAGGGGGAGCAACAGGCAGAGGGAGCAATAAACTCCATGCTAAGCAAAGAGCCCGATGTGGGACTCAATCCCAGGACCCTGAGGTCATGACCTGAGCCAAAGGCAGACGCTTAACCAACTGAGCCACCCAGGCATCCCCTTCTGATTCCTTCTGATTAAAAGTCTGGCTGTTTAAATCACTTTTGCCCTATTTATATGTTATTTTCTCTCTCTGCTTTCCAGATTTTCTCTTTATAATTGGTTTCTAGAAATTTGATTACAATATGCCACAGTGTGGTTTTCTTTGTATGTATTCGTCTTGGTATTTGATGAGCTATTTGTATATATAAATTTATGATTTTTATCAAATTTGAGAAGTTTCTGGCCGTTATGTCTTTTTTTTTTTTAAGATTTTTTATTTATTTGATAGAGACACAGCGAGAGAGGGAACACAAGCAGGGGGTCGTGGGAGAGAGAGAAGCAGGCTTCCCACTGAGCAGGGAGCCTGATGCAGGGCCTGATCCCAGGACCCTGAGATCATGACCTGAGCCGAAGGCAGACACTTAATGACTGAGCCACCCAGGCACCTCCTGACCATTATGTCTTAACATTTTTTTTTCCTTAAGATTTTCTTTATTTTTTGACAGAGAGAGAGAGAGACAGGGAGAGATGGAACACAAGCAGGGGGAGTGGGAGAGGGAGAAGCAAGTTTCCCGCTGAGCAGGGAGCGCAATGCGGGGCTCAATCCCAGGACCCTGGGATCATGACCTGAGCCGAAGGCAGACGCTTAACAACTGAACCACCCAGGCGCCCCATGTCTTTAACATTTTTTTTTTTTTTGGCTCCATTCTCTCTTACCTCTCTCTGACACTCCAGTAACACAAATGTTAAGACCATATGTGATATTGCATCACAAATCTCTAAAGCTCTATTATTTTTTTTCAATCTCTTTTCCTCTCTGCTGTTCAAGCTGTGTAGTTTTTGTTGATTTATCTTCATATTCACTGACTTTTTCTTTGGTCAGTTCTGCTATTAAGCTAATCTAGTAAATTTTTATTTCAGATACTGCATTTTTCAGTTCTTGAACATCCATTTCATTTTTTATATAGTTTTCTTTCTCATCTGAAATACCCTGTCTTTTCCTTATTCAGAGGTATATATTATACTCTTGAACATTATTATTTAACTGTTTTAAAATTCTTGTCTATTAATTTCCAATATCTAGGTCATCTTGGGATTGATCTCCATTAATTGCCTTTTTCTCTTGATGATGACCCAAGTTTTCCCATTTCTTCATATGTTAAGTAATTTTGGATTTTTGTCTAGATATTATAAATGACATGTTATTGACTTTAGATCTTGTTATATTCATCTGAAGAGTATTAGCGTTTTATTTTAGCAGGCAATTAGCTCGACTGGATTTGGCTAGAGTTTATATATGGAATGTGGGGCTCCCCCTCTTCGGCTTTCTTCTTTTCAGGGTTTCCCCCTCACTTTCCAGTGGTTGTAGTTGCTCCAAATTCTGTCCTTATGGTTTTTCAAGCCAGAGAAACTGAGAGCACCAACCCTTCTGATGCAGACTGGGGACTTCCTTCACCTCTGAGAAACCAAATAGCCATACTCCCAGTACAGATACTAAACTCTAGATTTGAATTTAGAGCAGATGGGTCCTGGGGGCACCTGGGTGGCTCAGCTGGTTAAGCATCTGACTTCAGCTCAGGTTATGATCTTGGAGTCCTGGGATTGAGCCCCGCATCGGTCTCCCTGCTCAGCGAGAGCCTGCTGTCCCTCTGCCCCTCCCCCGCTGCTTGCACCTGCATTCTCTCCCTCTCAAGTGAATAGAGCAGATGGGTCTTATTTCTGTCTTTGATGCTGACATGCAAAATGACCTGGGGCAGTCACTTCACCATTCCATTCACTTGTTAGAGAAAGGAGTGCTATTTCATCTGATGTGATCCCTTGATACCTGGCCACCTTAAACTGATATAACTTCTAATATTGATCACAAGGAAGCTTGATGTAAAAACTCTTCTAGACCAAAAGCAAAAAAATAATTATAAGGTAGTTCATGTGCAAATGGCTCTCTTTATTCTTGGGAAATATAAGAATTTATTAAGTTGAAAGTGCTCTAGGCTGGGGCGCCTGGGTGGCTCAGTCATTAAGCATCTGCCTTCAGCTCAGGTCATGATCCCGGGGTCCTGGGATTGAGCCCTGCGGGCTCCTTGCTCAGCGGGGAGCCTGCTTCTCCCTCTCCCACTCCCCCTGCTTGTGTTCCCTCTCTCCCTGTGTCTCTCTCTCTCTCTCTCTCTGTCAAATAAATAAATAAAATCTTGAAAAAAAAAAAAAAAAGAAAGTGCTCTAGGCTTCCAAACATTCAAACTTTGCGCTTACTTCCCGGGTAAACAGATATTTTCTTGACAGTGTATTCATCAAGCTTATAAAAAAACTTAAACAGAAGCAAGAAAGAGGACCTCACATATTTCAAAGTTAATGTTGCATGAAGCAACCTAATAGCTAATATTACTGTTTGATTCATCTTTTTCTAAAATCACTTTGATCATGCATAAACACATTACTAAAAGGCATTATTAATCTATTGTTAATACTCTGTGTGAGTTTTCTCTGACCTTTCTTTCACACAGATTCTTTCTCTTACCCATTTCCTTCCAGATCAAAGCAAAAGATCATAGCAAAAGATAGTTTAAAAAAAAAACAAACAAACCTTGTAACTGTTTGGGCTCTGTTCACCCAATGCCATGACAGAAATGTTTTTTTTTTTAGTATGAAAGTATGAGAAATAATAACTCATTTGTGAGACAGAAGAAGAATGAAATTTGATTTCAGGGATCATGTTTTACATTTCTTTTGACTTCCTCCACAGCATATAGCATATAGTAAGCATTCACATGACTAGTTGATGTTTTGATTGATTCTCATGTTATGCCCTTAACAAATTATCTAAATAAAAATATTTTTTAAAAATATTGGGGTGCCTGGGTGGCTCCTCGGTTAAGTGCGTCTGAATCGTAATCCTGGGTCTCAGGGTCGAACCCCGTGTCAGGCTCCCCTGCTTCTCCCTCAGCCTCTGCCTCCTCCCCACTCGTGCAAGTGCTGTCTCTCTTTCTTTCAAATAAATAAATAAAATCTTTAAAAAACAAGAAAAAAATTTCCCAACTGAGAAATTCTGAGAAAACATTTTCTCACACACACACACACACACACACAAAATCTAGTGATATGTGCTTTTTTAAAAGCTTTTAAAGAGTGCTTATTATAAATAGTAGTTTATATATAAATGGGTAGTATTTAGACTATGCATTTAATCAGTAATGAAGACGATATAGCATTAGTTAGTTAATTTTCCCTAAACCCTTTTTCCCAGTCACTTACACACACACATTCCCAGCACCACACTCTTGAAGCTAACACACAGTTTCCACCATAGGAAGGATATAAGCTGCAATATTTATAGCTACAGGCAAAATTTAAATCATGGCAGGTTCTCGATACTGGTTCACTGCTATTGGAAATTCTTCAGTACTCACAATGAAGCAGATAAAATGAATTGTGTATTACCTTCAAAACAACAACAAAAAATGTTCTGATTATCCTGTATTCAATTTAAAATCTAAAAATCTTCAACCTAAAGAATTAAAAAATCCGGGGCACCTGGGTGGCTCAGTCGTTAAGTGTCTGCCTTCGGCTCAGGTCGTGATCCCAGGGTCCTGGGATCGAGCCCCACATCGGGCTCCCTGCTCTGTGGGAAGCCTGCTTCTCCCTCTCCCACTCCCCCTGCTTGTGTTCCTTCTCTCTCTGTGTCTCTCTCTGTCAAATAAATAAATAAAATCTTAAAAAAAAAAAAGAATTAAAAAATCCATTGTATCCCTGTCTTTCAAATCTCTGTGTGCATAAGAAACAAATGTCAACTAATCTTATTACCATGAAAAAACATGAACCCTGAAGAAATGATATCAAAACCATGTATGATACTAACCTAGAGTTACAAAGAGATTCAAAGATAATATACTCTGTGACTTTTCTAGTGAAACAAGTAAGGCCCAAAGAGTTTCAGTGACCTGCATAAATTCTGCTTTTATAAATTCTCTCTCAGAACAACAGAATCAGACCTCACGTCTCCAGACTCCTTGTCTCCTGTCTTTCCATTATATAGCCACGGACTTAACTTAAATCTTCTTTATGGTCACAGATAAGAAATAAAATACATGAGACATTTAACCAAAGTAAACCTGTTGTTACAATTCTTATGTTTTTAAAGTGTTATGCTTTTCTAATTTGGCAATTTAAAAATCATTACCCACAAAGCTATCTGGATTGTTTATTTATATAGCATACCTTTATTATTTATCTTTACATATCCCAATTTTAATTATTCTGAATAGTTGCTTTTTAGCTTGTAAAGAGGTAGAAAAGACTGCAGGAACTAGTAAAGGACAAAAACTATAACAATCATAGACTTGCTTCAGAAAGCTCATTTATATAGTTAGGCCAATAGTTGCTGGTTCCAAAACTTATCGTTTCTCAAAAAGCTCATTTAAAACTTCTCAAAGGGGGTGCCTGGGGTGGCTCAGTTGGTTAAGAGTCTGATTCTTTGTTTTGCCTCAGGTCATGAGCTCATGGGTCGTGAGATCAAGCCCTGTGTGGGGCTCCGCACTCAGGGGCAGGGGGCGGGGGGCAGTCAGCTTGAGATTCTCTCTCCCTCTGCTTCTCCCCTGACTTGCATGTGTGCTCGCTCACTCTTTCTCTCTCAAATAAATAAATCTTTTACAGAAATAAAAATAAAACGTCTCAAGGATTAAGCTAATTTCCCAACTTTTCTTGGGGAATTATTTCATACCAACTTTGTATTTTAATTTATCATTCTAATAAATGTGTTCTCTCTCTTAGATGTCAGTATTGGCCTATAGCTAGCCTGCCTCTTGTCATAACTATAGCGTCAGTAGTTAGAAGTATGAAGTTTTTAAAAGTCTCCTGAGATATGGAATGTATTACTGTGAGGTGGATGATTATTTTAGTGTTTTGTGAGAGGTTTTGAGCCTCAAAAACAAATGCATGCTCTTTTCTGAAGAGGGATTTTTAAAAAGCCCATCTCAATTATAAAGGTGTCAGGCGTCTGTGTTAAAATCCTGGTTCTGCTACTTGCTAGCTACTTGACCTTAAACAAGTTATTAAACACTATGTGCCTCAAATTCCTCATCTATAAAATGAGGACAATCATAAGACTTAATAGGATTGTGAGCATTTAAAAGAAAATTGTAGCACAGTGTAGGCAAATAATAAATAATCAATTAGTCAGTTATCATTCTTACTTTTTTATACTTTTGTACTTTGTAATGTTTTTCTGGATGGGAGTTTGCTTCTCTTTTAGGTTCAGAGCATCATTCGCTCCCAAACCAGTATGGGTATGCGTCACAGAGATCGTCCTACTACTGGTAACACCCTCAAGTCTGGCTTGTGTTCGGCCCTCACAACTTACTTCTTTGGAGCTGATCTTAAGGGGAAGCTGACAATCAAAAACTTCCTTGAATTTCAGCGTAAACTTCAGCATGATGTTCTGAAACTAGAGGTAGGTATTCCTTGGACTTCAGGGGAACAGGGCACTTCCCGTCACATAAGCACATACAGCCACTGGATGGGGAGGGCTTGCACTGTAGACATTCGTTCAATCTATATCCAACTGTGAGAAATGATTGGTTTGAACCCGACAGCAGATTAAGAAATACTATGTTCTGGGAAGATGTTTGGAGTAAGGTGGTTCTGGGACTGAAAACCAAAAAAGCCTAAATTGAAAATCTTAGTTGTCTTTGGATACTCAGCTTGAGGAAAAAGAAATTCATGGGTCAGAGCAGTTTCCAATCTGAGCATGTATCCCCAATTTTATGTTTATTTTGTAGAAGGCACCAGGTGGTGGAGATGAGGGGGGGATAATAAGTAGATCTTTCTTTGAAAGTTTACAAAGTAAAAAGAACTGGAAACACAAAAATGTCAGAATAAAAATATACGTGCTCAGAGTTGCAAAAATGTCATACTGTGTTTGGAGATTTACTTTTCCACTTACAGCTTAGAGACCATCATGCCAATAACTTCCTGGACACAATACTGTAAGAGCATTACCTTTCTCTATGTGTATATTTAGTGAATTAAGTGTATTTTGGGTTAATTGGCTACTAAGTCTATATTCAATTAAAAACATTCATTAAATGCCTCCTAATGCACTTTTCTTCCTGGAAAAAATGAAATCTGATCTTCGGGTTTTTAAAAATTCCCCTACGTGTTTCTCAACTTCTTTTTTTAAAAAACATATTTGATATTATTTGAAATTTGAAAACATTAAATTACTATGACAAAAAACATATTAAAGTACTGGAGAAAAGCACTGCTTTGTTTTTAAACTATGTACATTACCTCTTTATCTGCTTTTCCATTTTTCTCCAAGATTCTGATAAGCTACTCCCACCTCTTCCACCCACTTAACTCAATTGAGACAGTTTGAAAAGTCACAACTGAATTCTCATTATTGATAAGAACACCATTGAATGTTCATACTCTAGGAAAGAAGTATGGATAATATACTAAAAATCAGATCAAACATTGAAATGTGCTTTTGTACTTGTTTTCTGAAAATGGTATAATTGATATCCAAAGAATTTACTTTAAAAAAAAAAAACTAATCTCTACAATTCAGCCTTCTTGAGGGTAGTTCTTGGCCCCTATAATAAATGGTAAGTGCTATGTATATGTGTGTGTATGTATATGCATATGTGTGTACACACACACACACATATGGCATGGGAAGCAAAACTTTACCCTCCTAGAGTCTCTGGCTGGGGCTGAGAATGAAATTGACATAAGACAGATGAACAGGAGAAAAGCATATAGATTTTTAACATACATGGGAACCCCCCTAGGAAAATGAAAACCCAAAGAAATGGCTAGGCTTACTAGACTTTCTCTACTAACTTGAACAACAACAGGCAACTTATCTTTATCAAGTTTACATTATTATCACCAGAGAAGGGGAGTCAAAGTAGAGAGTAATCTATACAAACACACCAGGGTTGAATAATTCTTATCTTCCTTTAGTCTCTCCATATATTTTAGTTACTTTTCCACAACCGCCTGTCTTCATTTCTTTCCTGCTGGTATAGGAAGGACGTCTTTCACATCAGGGTTTTATTTCCTGCTTTCAGGAGTCTAATAACTTTTGTGTAAGAGTTGGGATGTACTGGGATTCTAGAGATATGCCTTGGTCCCCAGTATGCATAACTGGAATGGTCTTTTTTGGAAACTTTATAACATAATCTGGGAATGTAAATTACTTAGCTTATTAATTATATAATTACAATTTAACACAGAGTATAGATCCACAAAATGCAGTTGGAGAATAAAGGGAATGGTACTTTTAACAAACTTTAAACAACAATATGCAGTCATCCAGAGCATGGGGCAGGTGCTAGCCTGACTCTCATTCGTGGACACACAGTGGGAGTCTCAAGAGACACAGCATGAGGGGCACCTGGGTGGCTCAGTCGGTTGAGCGTCTGCCTTCAGCTTGAGTTGTGATCCCAGGGTCCTGCAAGTCCCATGTCTGGCTCCCTGCTCAGCGGGGAGCCTGCTTCTGCCTCTCCCTCTGCCCCTGCTTGTGCTCTCTCTCTCTCTCTCTGTCAAATAAATAAATAAAATCCTTAAAAAAAAGAGAGAGAGAGAGACAGCATGGGACTTTTTTGTCTTTCACTCTGAGATGCTATAGAGCAGAAAGCCCCCTACCATTGCCAATGAGGTAGATTGTCAATGAGGTAGAATATTATAAAGTAGATTAGGGATTTCATACATGGGTACCGGCACAGAGCCTACCCTCAAGTGCAGGGAAACAAAGATCTAAGAGACAGTTGTATCTAAGATACTTACTGTAGAAAACACTCTTGTATTTTGACATTGGCTTGGGATCATCTATAGGCTGTGGTCCAAGACTACCAAGACTATTCCTGTTTGCCATTCAGCAATTCCTCATGTAAGGGAATCAGTAGACTCTTTTGTGAAAGAGCCCAGCCTAACATGTAATACATATTCTATAAATGTGTATTAATCCTGAATCCATTCTTTCCATGTGATGGTACAAGTCTAGTGAATAAGTGCCTCCTTATCAATAACCCCCATATTTAAAGTTTCATGAATCAATACTTTGTCTTTCCAATTAGATTTGTAATTCTTTGAGGAGATGTGAATAGAAGAAAGAACATAACCTTTGGTGCTCTCATAATGAGACCCGAGTTAAAATTTTGTTTCCACCACTTACTGGCTATGTGACATTTATTGAGTTATTTACTCTCTTAGAGCCTAGCTCTTCATTTGTAAAACAGGGCAATGGTTAAGTGAGATCATGTTTCTTATGGACTGGATTATGTTCCCCCAGAATTTTTATTTTGAAGCCCTTACGCCCCCATACCTCAGTATCTGACTGTATTTGGAAATAGAATCCTTAAAGAGGTGATTGAGTTAAAATGAGGCCATTAGAGTGGGCCCTAATCCAGTTCTACCAGTGTCCTTGCACAAAAAGGAAATTTAAACACACAGAGACCAGGGGTGCCCATGCACAGAGGGACAACCATGTGAAGAGACAGCAAGAGGGTAGCCAACTGCAAGGCAAGGAGAGAAGCCTCAGAGGAAACCTGCTCTGCCTATACCTTGACTTGCAGCATCCAGATCTGTGAAAAAATGAATTTCTGTTGTTTGTCACCCAGCTGGTGGTATTTGTTATGGCAGCCCTAGCAAACTAATACAGTGATATGCCTGATGGCACATGACCTGTACTATACCTTTAATAAGTATTCTTTTTATCTTCTCTGTATATCCTCTGTCACTTAATATGGCAGTTGTCATATATTACGCACTTAAAACAGGTCATCTCAAATGAATGAAAGGCCCTTTGTTGAAATACTTTTTTTTTTTAAAGATTTTATTTATTTATTTGACAGAGAGAGACACATGGAAAGAGGGAACACAAGCAGGGGGAGTGGGAGAGGGAGAAGCAGACTCCCTGCTGAGCAGGGAGCCCGATCAGGGGCTCGATCCCAGGACCCTGGGATCATGACCAGAGCCGAAGGCAGATGCTTAACTGACTGAGCCACCCAGGTGCCCCTGAAATACTTTTTTGATAAAACTTCTGGAAAACAGAAGCAAATTTTTGTTTTTATGAAACACTTTTGATTTCACTTTTCAAAGCTTGGGTAATTTCTCCCTTCACTGAATATGAAACACAATCTCATAATCATAGCCAAGAGGAAAATGGAAATGATTAATAGTATCTTAACTTTCATATGGGTTTTTATAATTCCATCATTGTTTCTGTTTACCTCTTACTAGTTTTATTTCATAACTTATTTACTTTAAAATTTCAGAACAAGGAGGTTTATTATTCCATTTAGTTATTTTTTTAAGATTTGTTTATTTATTTTAGGGGGACAGCGGCAGAGGGAGAGGGAGAGAGAGTCTTAAGCAGACTCCACACTGAGCACAGAGCCTGACGCAGGGCCTGATCCCACAACCTGAGCCGAAACCAAGAGCTGGATGCTCAATGGACTAGGCCACCTAAGCACCCCTCCATTTAATTATTTCTGTCTTTTTCTCACTACAGTAGCTTTGAGAGTGAACAGAACACTGTCAGATTTAATTTCCAGCAGGATCAGGGAAGAGGGGAAAAGAAAGTCCATAAACATTTATTGACAGCCTACTATGAGCCAAGCACCTTACAAATATTACATGCCTTTATTTTAAATCTTGCCAACCCTATTATATTTAGTGGTATTATGCCTGTGTTTCAGAAGTGGAAACTGAAACTCAAAAAGATAAAAGACACAAAGCTATCAAATGGTAAGAGCGAGAATTCAAACTCAGTCTTTCAGACTAAACTATCTTCTGTTCTTTATCTGATTATTATTAGTTTTAGTCTAAGATGAGGGTTTTTTGCCTGACTTATTTGGAACTGTAAAGAAAAAGAAAATGTTCTGAATTTTAGAAACAGAAAAAGACCAAATTTCTTGAATATCTCATCTACCTGCTTTAGCACCATCTTTTCCTAGTTATTTTGCCCCTCAAATTGAGTCTTATGACTGAGAAGAAATACACTGTTCTTTTGTGTTTATAAGATATTACCTAAACTAGTCGTTTAATATCTTTTTATTACAATCATTAGCTTGTTAGGTTTTTATAAATGTTTTAATGCTTTTAATTCTGGTCATTTTATTCTACCCTTATTTCTCTATCTGGAAACTCAAAAAAACATGGGTTTGAAGGAATGACTTAAGGATACACAGTTGGTTTTTCAAAAAAAATCTCTTTTGAAGTTATTAAAAATTCCATCTAAGGCTACAAAGAACTATTGAGTTGAGTTCCTTAGAGACGGGTGCCAAGTCTAATTCCAATTAATATATTCATTGATTTCTTGAGGACTACAG
This sequence comes from Zalophus californianus, assembly GCF_009762305.2. Lineage (NCBI taxonomy): Eukaryota > Metazoa > Chordata > Mammalia > Carnivora > Otariidae > Zalophus > Zalophus californianus. Next base: position 33,289,381 of record NC_045609.1, on the reverse strand, counting down.
TAAGTAGGATGTCAGTCAAAAATGAAAGGTAATAGAAAACTCTTTGAAAGAGTATAATTAATTTTAATTTGGGGGGAGGGGAAAAAGGAGATGTCATGTCATCAAAGAAAAGCAAAAACTAATTTATACAAGAATGAAGAAGCCAACTCCAAAATATACAAGAAAACTGAAAAAGCATCATCTAATAAAATTCCAATCTGTTGCATGACCTTTTTTTTTATATAGGTTTTGGGGTTCATGTACTTATTGCATAACCAATCAGATTATTGCATTTTAAGAAGGCATGAGTAGCAATTATCTGAAGGCAAACTGGATATAGTTCAAAGGATAACAGTGAGGGGCACCTGGGTGGCTCAGTTGGTTAAGTGTTGGACTCTTGGTTTGAGCTCAGGTCATGATCTCATTGGTCCTGAGATAGAGTCTTGCATCCAGCTCCCAGCTCAGCGGGGAGTCTGCTTGAGACTCTCTGCCTCTGCCCCTCCCCCCACTCACATGCACACATATAAGCGCTCTCGTGCGCTCTCTGTCTCTAAAAAAGAAATTTAAAAAAAAATTTAAAAAGGCTAACAGTGACTGTCTTATATTCCCAGTCTTCAAGAAAAAAAATATGGAAGTTAACAGATCTGTTCAGTCAGGAAGAAAGATAAGGGAGACATAAAGAACGATGTTAATTATTTTCATTTGTCAATAAAAGTAGGGCAAAAAAAACGAAAAGAGAAGATTAATTTAAGTTAAATATTGAGGAACTTTTAAAAAAATTATAACTGCATGATTAAAAGTGCCTAAGGAAATTCCAGATCACCTACTTTATATCATCAAGCTGACATCTTTGTACTTATCTCTCTCAAGTGCTAAAGTAGAATTAAATCTGTCTTGCTCCAATGCGGAGGACCATATTAAGAGACAAACGTCAGCTCTTTTCCTGGCCAAAAGATTTGGAGTAGGAGACCAGAAGGCAAGAAAGCTTTCAATCAAACACTTTCTGGAACTAAAACACCCTTGGCAGAGCAGATTGCTTTTTATCCTAATACCAGTTTTGTTTTGTGTTCTTTGTGTTCTTTCTTCTTATGTAAACTCAGAGATGAAAATTGACTCTTGATTTAATTAAATCTAAGAAACTAAATGAGATGTGTTCAGTGGGGTTTCTTTTAATGTTATTATTCAGCTTTTGCTAATACAAAGCAGAATGTGAATAATAATAAATCTATAGTTTCTTATTTCATCCTTAGATGTTTTCAGCTTGAATTTTCCAAAAATCATTAAACGGGTTATTAAATAGTACTTGTCTCTTTTAGGTATTTATAGCTTAAGGACCCAAGAATATGTTTAAAGGTAAAAAGTAAAAACCTATTAAAGTAACAATCTCCACTATAGAAAATTGTAACTTTGCTATTTGGTTGTAATAATAAAATTATTTTACTAGTTCATTTTTTCCAAAAAATTTAAAGTACTTAGCCAACATGAACTACTTCACCTTATAAAATTCTGAGGAAAAAAAGCCATAGCAAGCATTATTTTCTTATATGTTTGAAAAAAGTGAGGATCTATTACTTTAGCCATATAAAATATTTTTATTTCTTCTTTCAAGTTACTTATTTTATCCCCTTTCTTATTTCTTAAATCCAGGCATCTGTTTCTTTTATAAAAATAACAAGTTGGGGTGCCTGGGTGACTCAGTTGGTTAAGCGTCTGACTCTTGATTTCTGCTCAGTTCATGATCTCGGGGACATGGGATGGAGCCCTGCATCAAGCCCCATGCTCAGCAGTAAGTCTTCTTGTCCCTTCCTGCCCTTCCCCTCCCCTTATGCAAGAGCGTGCGTGCACTCCCTCGCTCTCTCAAATAAATAAATAAAATCTTTATAAAAAATTAGATTAGTACCGTGTTCCATCCAACCTACTAGTCTTTCTTTGCCTGGAACACCGAGGGATATTTTAGGAAATAATCATTAATTTAAAAAATAGAAATATATAGAAATAATAGAATAAAAATTTAATTGCCCTCAACAATTATTTATAAGTCAGTCACCCATGACTTGATGTCAACACTTTTTAAAGCTAATTATATTTTCTCTCTGTATCACACATCGTGAAGTAGGTCCAATATTTTGCTCTGATGAGAACAAGTTAGCTCTCAGGATGAATTAGTTTAACAAGAAAATGTGCAAAACCCAAAGCTGAACTATGATTTAATTTCTTGCAATTCCCTTAACACCTTGTAACTCAAGTTTGCTATCATTGGTGGCTTATAGGTTCTCCAAGTGTAAAGTTAGACTGAAAATACTAGATATGGTAGAACGTCCATGGTGATATAAAGCCCCCTTGATGTTGTAAATACAACCTTGATAATTATTCTGTAAAAAGCATACAAAACTGCTTTTTTGTTTCATATCTTTTGGAGAATGAAGGAAAACGTTTGAAGAGTGATACTTGTTGCTTAAAATGTATGATTCTAGACATGACTTTTAGAGATTCTTTTTTTTTTTAAGATTTTATTTATTTATTAATGAGAGACGGAGAGGCAGAGGGAGAAGCAGCGTCCCCGCTGAGCAGGAAGCCCAATGTGGGACTCGATCCCAGGACTCTGGGATCATGACATGAGCCGAAGGCAGACACTTAACCGACTGAACCACCCAGGCGTCCCTAAACATGACTTTTTTTTTTTTTTGCATTTTTATTTTTTTTATTTTTTTTTATTTTTTTACTGTTATGTTAATCACCATACCCTAAACATGACTTTTAAAAGGCATTGATTGGCACTTCTATATCTGACCTTTTGGATTGATGATTGATGCAGAAAACTGTTAGAGATTGATATTTGTCTTTGATTTGTGGATAGCTTTACAATTCCAACGTCAGTATGTTAGTAATACCTTTGCAATATGGGGAAATCTCTGGGATTTTCCTATCGTCAATATCTTTAACTTTAGGGCGCCTGGGTGGCTCAGTTGGTTGGGCGACTGCCTTCGGCTCGGGTCGTGATCCTGGAGTCCCTGGATCGAGTCCCGTGTCGGGCTCCCTGCTCGGCGGGGAGTCTGCTTCTCTCTCTGACCCTCCCTCCTCTCATTTGCTCTCTCTCTCATTCTCTCTCTCTCAAATAAATAAATACAATCTTAAAAAAATATATCTTTAACTTTACATTCTAAGTTAATTTTAAACCGGATGCAAGACAAAAGGAACTCAAATAAATCATGAAGATTTTATCTTTCTCCAGAAATTGTTCCTCAGTGTATCTATCATTCATATAGTCTTATCAGCCGTCTTTTTGTAGAACACAGGTGCTTCTCAATTTATGAATGAGCTGTGTACCAACGTATCAAAAGTTCATAGGTCAGTTATTTGGAATTCAGAATGCAGTGATACTTTTTTTTCTGTTTCATACACAACAGAATACTTAAAATAGTGTTGAATGCAATAATAGTGAAATGAGAAGTAGCATGAAAGAAGATGATTGTGTGAATTTATAGGTCAGTGCTTAACCTTTATGTACCCTTCTAGCCACAGCAGTCTTGGATATAGAACTCTAGTAATATCAAGTATTTTAACCAAAGTTTGAGTACATACTACATAAAGTGAAAATATTAGCCAACATTTCTTGAGAGGTTACCATTGAGCCAGGCACTATTCTAAGTGTTTTATGTACATTATTTCATTTAATTTTCACAAAGCTATGAGGTTGGGATTATAATTATCAATATTAAACAAACAAGGAAACTGAGGCACAAAGAGATTAAGTAACTTGCCCAAGGAGGAGCTGAGATTTTATTCCAGGCAGTCTGCCTTCAGAGTCTGCTCTTATAACCTACACTGGCTTTCCAGGAGTTAAATGCTTAAGATACTGAGTTGAACAAAACATTGTTCGCCCAAGAAGCTTACAAAGGTGAGACGAATGAACCACAAATTCTTGCGCAGTGCTATAAGTACAGTACCAGACGTATTTTTATGGTGCAATGAGAGTATAAAAGGGGCCATATATGTAAATCAGTCTGTGAAGAGTGCAAGAGACTGCTTAGAGAAGCTTTCCCCAAGGAGGCATTATTTGAGTCCGCTCTAACCAAAATTCATTCTATACGAAAAATAGGGTGGTTAATTTTTATTCCTACTTTGTTCTGGTTGTAGGGTGGATGAGAAGAGGCAGGGGAGGCCTGAGTAACACTGGGATTGGAGCCAGGAGAGGGTGACAGAGAAAATGACCTTTCTTACCAAATCTGTCCCAAACCAGGCTGAAATTAATGTGTCTCCAAGGTATTCTCATTTTGGTAAAGGGACCCTGTGCCCTCAAGTTCCAAGTTCTTGAAATCATCAAGAAAGAGATGGAAAGCAGGGGGCAGGCTAAGAAAAGAGGCTTTCTCTAGATTTCTCCAACAGTTAGCTGGGCCCTTGGGCAGATCAAATTTGGCCTCTGACCCAGACGTAGAATGAAGAAGTCTGGACTAAATGATGGGCAGTGTGTCTGAGTAGGCCTTTTCATTTTTCTTCCTCTTGGAGTCACCTTCAGCCGCAAATGCCTTTCAGCACTGCAGTCTTTGGAATTATGAACATTTAAAAATAAAGAATTAAGGCTTTAAAGAATGTTGTACTAATGAGGGGAAAAAAGCTTTTTTGTCGTTTTTCTCCACCTTTCTTTTAACTAATTTGGCCTCAAATAACTCTAGTAGATCTCTCTCTTTTTTTTTTCTTAGAGGAAAAGGAGATTTTTTAAAAATAGCTTTAGCCTCTATCCTGCCATACAGCCTTAGAGGTGTCTAGGGAGTCTGGACAATGTCTTAGGAACCAGAGCCAGCTTTGCAGTAATTTGTGAATAAATAATGCATTACAGCCTGTTGAATTCAGACTCCAAGCAAATGCCACTTTAGAGGGCCATATATATTACATCAAGTTATTATCCTCCGAATTCAGTTAACAACATAGGAAAGTCTTTTTCTCAAGTCTCCTTCATTTCTCCTTTTTCCTATTATAATAGAATGCCTTTTCTCCCTCCCCACCCACATTCTCCTCATTTGTTTTGTATTGAATCTACCACATTAGCATGAATGATTTTTTTTCTTATTAAAGCTTCTTGGACTAATGAAGTATAAGCTACGTCAATCATTTTTTTTTAAGATGCTACGAAGATTTTTTTTTTAAAGATTTTATCTATTCATGAGGGGGGGGGGGCACAGGGAGAAGCAGGCTCCCAAGGAGCAGGGAGCCCGATGCAGGACTCCATCCCAGGACCCTGGGATCATGACCTGAGCCGAAGGCAGATGCCAAACCATCTGAGCCACCCAGGGGCCCGTCAATCATTTTTTTTAGCATTAAAAAAGGCCTTTCCAAATAAAGTAATGCCAAAACATCTTTTTTAGGATGCCCCTTTCCTTTACCAGTCTTTCCTTGAAATCTGATAGCCTGTCTACCTAGCAGAAAAATAAACCCAAAAAATGTAACACTTGGGGTTTTTTTGTTTTGTTTTGTTTTTACTAATAACAAATTAAAGTTATCAACTCCTTAGGTATATGCCAGACATTGGGTTAGGTACAAAAGCAGGTAGACCCCAGTTCCTGAATTTAAGGAGTCATAATCAGGCTAGAAGTTAGGCAATTATTACAGCACTGGAAGAAAAGTACAATGATGGAGTTTGCACACAGAAGGTGCACAGTAAATATTTGCCAAAAGAATAATCAGTATACAGTTATGTCATTTGGATTTTTAAATTTTACCTCTTTGACCTTGGGAGCCTTAATTTCTTCAAACGTACAGTCATAGTAATATCTACCTCACAGAGTTGTCAGGAAGACTTCCTGAGCTAAGAAAGCAGCCAGGGCAATGCCTGACACCCAGCATGCGCTCTAGGAGGGTTGATTCATTTACGCATTCCTTCATGGCCGCCTGCTTCTTGCCAAGATGCTTTCCGTCCAGCTGTTCCGCAGAGCACCTTCCCACAGACTGTTGGTGTCTCCTGTACTTCTTCCATTATCAGCAGAGGAAGTAAGGGAAGACCAGCGACCTGTGCTTCCTGACATCTCTGGCCAGTGGCCCATCTGGATATTTTCTGCAGCTTCAGAGCCTTTAAAATTTGAAAAGATTCCAGGAAATTGCCAACTTCATAGTCATTGGGTTGATTAGATTTGTAATCCCAAATCAGTGATTTACATTATATCCAACTAGAAAAATAAGTGAGGTGTATTGAATTCATTGTGCTGGAAATATTGCTCAGTGATATGTTTGATAATATTTTTTATATTTCTTTTTTTTTTTAAGATTTTATTTATTTGACAGAGAGAGACACAGCGAGAGAGGGAACACAAGCAGGGGGAGTGGGAGAGGGAGAAGCAGGCTTTCCGTGGAGCAGGGAGCCTGATGCAGGGCTCCATCCTAGGACTCTAGGATCATGACCTGAGCCAAAGGTAGATGCTTAGCCGACTGAGCCACCCAGGTGCCCCTATTTTTTATATTTCTATGTAGATACATTTATGGAGCATGATGCCAGAAATTAAGGAAGAAACTGAAGTAGTTTTCCTTGAATACAGGATTGATCATTTTCTCTTTATTGGACACCATATACAGAATTATTTGTCATCATTGTTAAGAGTATTAATATACTATATTTTCCTTTCAGTATAGAAATAGTTCTCATGGGGGCACCTGGGTGGCTCAGTTGTTTAAGCAACTGCCTTCGGCTCAGGTCATGATCCTGGAGTCCCAGGATCGAGTCCCATATCGGGCTTCTTGCTCAGCAGGAAGTCTGCTTCTCCCTCTGACCCTCCCCCGTCATGTGCGCTCTCTCTCTCTCTCTCTCTCTCTCTCAAATAAATAAAATCTTTAAAAAAAAAAGAATCTCACGTGGGGTTCCCTGCTCAGCCGGGGAGTCTGCTACTCCCTCTCCCCCTGCCCCTCCCCCGGCTTGTGCACTCATGCTCTCTTTTCTCTCTCTCTGTCTCTCAAATAAAATCTTTAAAAAGAGAGAGAAATAGTTCTCATGGATTTTCTGTACTATTAAAGTTGGCAAAGTGAAGACAGAAATTCTGGACGCATCTGGAAGCATTTGCTCTAGTGGAATTACTTTCCCCATCTGGTAGCTTTTTTGTTGTGGTAATTGTCTTTCTTTCTTTCTCTCTCTCTCTCCCTCTCCCCGTCTCCCCCTCTCCCCGTCTCCCCCTCTCCCCCTCCCCTCTCTCTGTATAACAAAATGACGTTTGGGATTCATTAATGTTAATAGGACTAATTTAACAGTCGCTCTTGTCTGAGGTAATGTGTGTGATTTTGCAACTCCAGCTTTGGTGTCGCCGCGACTGCTAGTATAGATTCCTGCTCAAGCTCTAGTGGTTTTGCCACATAAGAAGATAGTTTCTAACTCCTTGTCTACAAAAGTGGAGCATTACAGCTGTATTAGTTAGCTATTACTACATAAGAAATTACCCCCAAACCTAGCAGCTTGAAACAAATATTCTATCACACAGTTGCTAAGGGACAGGAATCCAGGAGCAGCTTAGCTGGTTCCGGCCTTCTCTCATGAAGTGTCGCCACACTGTTGGCCAGAGCTGCAGGCTCTAAAAGCCTGACTAAGCTAGAGGATCCTCTGCCAAGCTCACTCACGTGGCTGTGGGTAAAAGGCTTTAGTTCCTCACTCTGTGGATGTTTTCACAAGGCTCTCAGGACATGGCAGCTGGCGTCTCGCACAGCAAGTGATCCAGGAAAGAGAAAATGCAACCAAGATGTCTTTTATTACCTCCTCTCAGGAGTGACATCACTTTTGCTGCATTCTTTTGGCCACACAGACCCACCTTGGACCATTATGGGAGGAGACTACACAAAAGCATGAGTCTTCAGAGATGAGGAACATGGGGGGACATCTTTATACAGACTACCACACATATAAACTCACCACCTTCCTCAGAATATAAGACTGGCCTTTGGAGGCCTGTGTCAAGAACATTCCAATGACATGCTGTCCACGGTAGTGCTGTCTCATGGACCCAGTGCCGTTATGCCCTTTCCCAGCAGTTGGCTCATTGTAGAGGCTCTCCCACCAGTTCATCTTTCAGCTCTGTGGTGATCTTGTTTTCAGATGCCTCACTGCCTTTCTGCACCATTTGGCACTGCTCAGGGCCACCCTAGCCCCCCCCCCCCCCCCCCGCATGTTTCATTAACTTTGAATCTAGTGACTAGAGCAGCAGCCTCGTCCCTTTCCCTCCCACCAGACGCTTGCTTCCTAGGAGTATTCAAGCACTGTGTGTTAATAGTTTCTCTCTACTTCACTGGACACCCAGCCACATGTTCTTGCAATCCAGGCTGTGCAAATGCTTGGTATGTTCCCATCCCAGACCCTTCCCGTCTCCGGAAAAATGTGCCTTCTATGTAGCTTTTGAATTGATGAGGAAGGCTCCTCTAAATCTTCAGGATTCAATTTTCTTTTTTTCAAGAAGTGGTGTTTAGTTCCTTTTATGCTATGAACCATGGTTTATTGCTCCCATTAGTGGCAGAAGTATTGAACATTTTAAATAAATCTCACTTTATGGCCAAAACATTCGGATGTGTTTAGTTTCCATGCTTGTAAATTTATTCCCTCAATTTAAGGAAAATGTCTGTAAAGATCACTCTGGGGGCGCCTGGGTGGCTCATTCGTTAAGCGGCTGCCTTCAGCTCAGGTCATGTTCCCGGGGTCCTGGGATCGAGCCCTGCATCTGGCGTCCTGCTCAGCGGGAAGCCTGCTTCTCCTTCTCCCGCTCCACCTGCTTATGTTCCTGCTCTCGCTGTCTGTCAAATAAATAAATAAAATCTTTAAAAAAAAAAATCAGGGGCGCCTGGGTGGCTCAGTCGTTAAGCGTCTGCCTTTGGCTCAGGTCATGATCCCAGGGTCCTGGGATAGAGCCCCGCATCGGGCTCCCTGCTCCCCGGGAAGCCTGCTTCTCTCTCTCCCACTCCCCCTGCTTGTGTTCCCTCTCTCGCTGTTTGTCTCTCTCTGTCAAATAAATAAATAAATCTTTTTAAAAAAATCACTCTGTAATTCAGTATCTATTATGAGAGTAAGTTTTTTCCATGATTTTTATAATCAACTTAGGAAGTTCCCACTGACATAATGGTGGTGTGTTAAAAACCTAACAAGTTACTTTTTTACTCAAGATGTAAAGAATTTTACTCCCATGGTACATAACATCTGATATGTATAAAAACACTTAGATAATGTGTCACTTAGTGTTAGCCTTCTGGGTGTCTGAAAATGTTCATTTCTTAAGTGTGATGAACTGTGAACTTTATTATTTATTTATTTATTTAGAGAGAGTGGGGGTGGGGCAGAGGACAGAGGGCAGAGAGAGAGAATCTTAGGCAGGCTCCACGCCCAGCGAGGAGCCCAACGCAGGGCTTTATCTCACAACCCTGAGATCATGACCTGAGCCTAAATCAAGAGTCAGACACAAACCGATTGAGCCACCCAGGCGCCCCTGAGACTAGTTTTTAAATTTGGATCTAAAATAATGGCTAGGATTCTTGTAATGCTCAGGAAATTATACTGTTTGGTTTACTGATTTTTGTCTCAGTCTGACTTTAGAGAGCCTATGAGGGATTTTTTTCCCCCTGTGGATTTGAATTAATTTTTATAGTTCACTAAAAGTATATATCTTTATGTTCTGACAGGGTTATGAAAGCTGGGAGAGCAATCTCTTTGGTTTTCCTCACTTGTGAGTATGTATCACCTCAAGTGTGATGTTAATGTGGTTTTACATTCAATTTCTGCCCAAGAAAAATAATAAATTGTGGAGTTGGTTGATCCAGTGAGCATACTAAGTCCATTTATTTGAACATGCAATCATTAACTCACCAAAAGCTAATCAGATTTTAAACATACTTTGTCAACTGTGCCCGGGAGCCTACTCTCCTGGTGAAACATAATTAATTTCAAACTGACATAATGGGACATAGGTTTTCAGTCCCTTCTAAACCTGCTTTATAGAGGTCATCCAAAATGACTCACCTTCCCACTCAGTTTTTTCAGTAGTCACCACATCCATCTGCCAGAGGGCTCAATAAGGCAGATCCTCAGAGCAAAGTAAAAGTTACATCATCTTGATAAATGAATACTGCTAGGCTATAATTAGTATATGTCAAGCCCTAGTTACTAGATAGCTTCAAATATTTGAAATACCTGCTTCTCTCTGCCAATATTTGCTGGTAAATACGTGACAGAGCAATGTGCAATTTTCCTCATGATGTTACCATGGTGGCATAATTTTAGTGTATTCCATTGGCTGGCCCTCATCGAAAGTACCCATTAACTTCCTCTCTGCCTCAATACTGAAAACAGTGCAGTAATTTTGACCTCGTGTTTATGTGGCAGTCTTGTCTAGTACTGAAAAGCCATGGACAGCATGTATCCTCCCTAGATGATCTGGGGCTTATTGTTGGCCACTCAGAGCCATGACAGCCAGAGGCAAGGGGGTGGGTATTTGAATTGTAGTAAAGGGATAGAATTGAGAATGACCAACTAATATTAGTATCTTTGTCTCCTGTGTTACATCTATCTCAAGTTAAATACCCTTGAAAGTAGGGGATATCTGCTATCTTTGGGAGCTACAGGAGGTTGGAAGAGCAGCTTCTGAAATAGTTGCCACAGGCCCTATTACCTTGCATTGGCCATTCACATTGATGTATTGGGTGTTTCAAATCTAAAGGGACCCCAAGAAGGAGAGATAGTAAAAGTAATTTAAAGATTTCAGGGAGTATAATTTCAAACATAAATATTCTGTCAGCACCAGCAAGAGCAAGACCTGCTGGACAGAAATGAGGAGTCATCTGACTTTCTTTCAGTAAAGGCTTAGGGTTAAGCAGTAAGAAAGCCAAGCAACCATAGGCTTTGCACGTAGCTAGAGTCACGTCAGAAAAATGTGTGCAAAGCAGGAAAGAACATAATTAGGCACAGATCTCTTCATCACACCCACTCCCACAATCACTGTCAGTAACATCATCTCGTTCAACCACTTCTGTCCATCTCCACCACCATTCTAGCCCAAACTACAGTCATCTTCTGCCTGGATTACTTCTATTGCCTCTTTACTAGTCTTACTATAGCCACTCTCGCTTTCCTTATCCTTCTTAGAATAAGAACTTAAACCCATGCCTATAGGCTCTGTATAATTTGAGCTCTGCAGCTGCCTCCTCCAAATTCATCTCATACCAATCAGTCTTCCACCTCAAGGCCTTTGCACTACTGTTGTAGTGTGCCTGGGACACTCTCATCCTCCCTTCCCTTCCCCTAGTTGCCTTAGAGCTCAGTTACACCTCACCCAATCAAAGAAGTCTTCCCTGCTTCACCATCTTCCAAGCCCAAATTAGACCACATTTTTATATTAGATGTTTCCAAACCGCCCCGTACTTTTTCTTCAGATCACTTAATTATATAGTCATCTGATTGTTGAATATCTGTTTCCAAACACTACTTAAATCCTTCTGAGAGAATATTAGGCTCATCATTATTTCCTTGGTGCCTGGCATAGTACCTGACACAAGCAAGATACTCAGGAAATAGTACTGAATTGGTAAATATATCATCACCTGTGGACAACAGCCTGATAAAGGCACACACACATGCACATACCCTCCCTGTCTCTCTCAATGGCATCATATGGGTTAGTGTGGGATATCTATGGGTTAGTGGGGATATCTACTCAACTTCCAACAGTTCCTTCTTCTCTAGGATTTGTTCCATAGTACTTCTCAAACACAGGTGTGGGCTCCTGGAAACCATGCTTGTACTTTGTGCCTCCCTCTTGTTTGCCCCCTGTCACGCAGTCCATCCCCACCCCCACCCTCGCTCATTGGATCAGGAGTGGATGCCCAGCCGAGGTTGGACCAATCAGAATTTCTCCATAGGAAATTTGAAACTGGGACTAGGGACAGTTGGTCTCTTCTGGTGGTTGAACTATAAAGTGTTCTCTTGAATGCCAGAGTAGTGGCCGCTACCCACGGTGTAGACCCATGAGGCACTGAGAAGAAAGGCTAACAGAACCAGAGACCGAAACAGCCACACAGAAATGAGAGCTTCTAGTCCTGGCTTTTGGTCCTTTCCCATCTGTGAGCCGCCTTGGTCTCCTGGGGTTCCTAAATTTCTTTTTCGCTAAAGCTAGCTTGCATTGGTTTCCATTATTTGCAGCAAAAAGAAGCCTTAATACAACTAGAAAAATTAAAAATAATGACCCCAAAACATGCTCGGACTTTATGGAAGAAGACTGGGGTCACTGAGCTCATAATAGAAAAGGAATGAACTTCAGATGACTTCCAGGTGCCTTATAGGGTATCACGGTTAGTTTCGATTATTCTAATTAACTGCCATGTTAAAGAACCTTATGCTTAAGCAGGAAACATTCCTAATTAGCTCTTTTTAGAAACAAAGAGGCTGCCACATAATCGAAAAGTATCTCTGTGTCTCTGAAGTTGCTTTAAGAAAATAAAGCAAAATGAAAAACTAACATTTAAGAAAGATAATCTTAATTAGCTTGGTGACTTTAAAAGAAAAAAACCTTTAGTGCTGAGGATTTGACACATAACTTCACTTGATAGTTTCTCTTTGGTACTCTAAAACGGGTGATTGGCCAGCCAGGAACAGCTGAATGTGTTGTTAATAACCTAGAAAATAATAGAAACAGGGGCACTTGGGTGGCTCAGTCGGTTAAGTGCATGACTCTTGATTTCGGCTCAGGTCATGATCTCAGGGTCGTGGGATCGAGCCCCGAGTCGGGCTGCACACTTAGGGTCTGCTTGAGATGCTCTCCCTCTGCCCCTCCCCCGACTCGTGCATGCTCTCTCTCTCAAATAAATACATAAATCTTTAAAAAAGAAAATAATGGAAAAATAAGGCAAGTTCTCTTTCTGTTTCTCACCATTGTCATCATAAAAGAACTTAATGACTTTTATTTTTTTAATTCTTTGGGGGAAAACATGTTTTCTTTTTTTTTTTATGAAAGGAGTATGATACTGATGTGTTCTTGCCTGGGAGATACTTTGCCTTACACCTGCCTGTGATTGGACCCATCGTTTCTTCTGACTTTCTGTTTTAAAGCTTCAGTGAGCTACCTATTTGTGAGCCTCAGTCGCCCCGTCTTTCTTGCATGTGTTTTCTTATGCTTGTCACTCAATTTAACCTGAATTCTAACTCCTGTATATTATATTCCACTCTCTGGCTCTTCATTTTCTGTTCTAAAAAATTGGCAGTTTCCAACATCATTTTTAGCATATTGAAAAATATTAACCAGTCCACAGAACCTAATGAGCTCATTGCCTATACAGTGACTTTCTGAATGGTCAGAAATAAAATAAGTGGTAAGATTAAGCCAACCTAAAAGGGATCAGTCTTTCAAGTGAGATAAACTGAGATTTGAGGTCTAGAGAACAAAGAATAGAATGTGTTTCTAATTTTAGAGCTAATGCCCTCAAACTATAGTTTTTTTTAGGTGTTTTCTGAATAATGTAGAAAATTGAGAATATGCAACTTAATATTTAGCTCAGTTCATATGGGTAAAAATAGATATAACCTTAACTATTTTATTGTTTTAGTGTAATAGACCTGTGTTTCTCTCAGTTAAACTACTTAGCATGTGTAGAACATAGGGTCCTCATGATGGATTCCTTGAACACAGTCTTTTTTCTAACTCAGCCACAACTGATTTTTTCATAACTTGTATCTATGGACATTGTTCTTATAGAAAACATCAACTAATAATTATTTATGATGCTATCTCCTCCTGAGTATAATCTGGCAGTGTAACTTATAATTACCTGTTTTGGTTTTTTTGTATTTCTTAGGAATATGTACACTTACGTGATCTTAAAATCAGCCTCTAGTCATGGGCTTGTTAAATCATTTTTTTGTAGAAACAATATTATGCAATTTTTTCATAGCTGTAGTCATGCCAGTAATACACATCCATGTAGAGTTGTTTTATTTTTTTTACTTTATTTTATTTTATTTTGGGGGGGAGGGGCAGATGGAGAGGGAGAATCCCAAGCAGATTCTATGCCCAGGGTGCAGCCCAATGCGGGGCTTGATCTCATGACCCAGAGATCATGACCTTAGCTGAAATCAAGAGTCGGATGTTTAACCAACTGAGCCATCCAGGTGCCCTTCCATGTAGAGTAATTTTAAAATCTACCAGACTGTGTTGTAGTCTTGGCTTTGTCCCGCTAGTCTTCACATCTCGGGTTCCTTTGACGTAATTGGAGACTCTAGCTATTATACCTATCTCAAGGGTTAATTATGAGATTTAAATAAGAGAATGAATAGGAAACATTTTGTACATTATTATCCCTGAGTCCATTTGTTTGTGTCCAATATGTAGTAACTACAGGACTTAACAATTTATTCTTACAGCTTCTGTTTCCATAAATTTTTGCATAAGTCTAGTTTTTATGGAAAAAGAGAGTTTATAATTTAACTTTCCATGCCCTAAACATAGTTCCACTCCTGCCTCTTTTCCTCCTCATAAACATGCAAAATGTGAATGTGAAGAGTAGAAAGGAGAGTTAAAAGAATTACTGGGCTGAGCTGATTTTCTTTCCTTTCTCAATTTCTTTTCTGTATTGTCTTTATAGAGAACAAAGTTTGTTTCTCTCTAAATAGAGCTGAAGTTAACAGAAGCAAGTGTGTTACCCCCAAATTATTATTTGTAGCTGACATTTATTGTTATTAATAATACTATTATGGGGGCGCCTGGGTGGCTCAGTCATTAAGCGACTGCCTTCAGCTCAGGTCATGATCCCAGGGTCCTGGGATCGAGCCCCACATCGGGTTCCCTGCTCACCGGGAAGCCTGTTTCTCCCTCTCCCACTCCCCCTGCTTGTGTTCTCTCTCTTGCTGTGTCTCTCTCTGTCAAATAAATAAGTAAAATCTTTAAAATAATAATAATACTATTATGAATAGCTGACATTTATTCTGCTCTTAGTATGTGCTAAGTAGGTGTGGTACTACCATATTTCATGGAATCTAAAACACGAGCAGTGGAAAAACGAAAAAAAAAACAATGGGAAGATGGACCATTATTTTATGTGCCACTAAGAAAGAAAAAAAAATGCTGTCAAGTAAACCATGACAAAAATGCTCTCTTTAAACCAAAAATACTTGGTTAATATCTATTAAAATGCTCCTGTAAGTTAAGATATATTATATGCCATTCTTGTACACACATAAAAGGGAATTATGAGCAAAATAAATTGGTCTAAAACTTCATCATATTCAGGTCCAACTCTTCTAAATTTTTATTTGACTCAAAATCTGTATTTTTCCACACGGTATTGTCCTTTGAGCCATCAAGAGCATTAATAATGCAGCATTTCTTAAAGGAACACTCCACTGCTACCTGGGATTTTCTTCTGAGCCATGGGTGCCTGTTCTACACACTCTGATGTACTCCAACAGCCAGTGACTGCATCACAGCTGCTGCCTAACCAACATCAATTGTAAAAGCATACTGAGTTTAGAGGTATTAAATGTAAAAAAACATAAATAAGTAAATGCATCTTCAAAAAGATAAATATGGTGATTATTTCTCAAGCATTATCTGACTTAACTCTCATGATAATCCCAAGAGGAAAGTACTTATACCCATCTTACAAATAAGGGAACCAAAGCTTGGAAAGGTTACATAAATTGCTCAGGAGGCCACAGTGGGTACTTGACCAAGAAACACCAAACTCAAGTCAATCTGCACAGCCTCAATTCTTGCCACTGAAATATACTGGCTTCATTTATATTCCCCATATAATTAAGATCTCTGATGTAGATGCAGTAGGACTATCCTAATCCTTCCAGAACAGGGAGTGGGACACCTGGGTGCACCATTGGTTGAACGTCCAACTCTTGGTTTCGGCTTTGGTTGTGATCTCAGGGTCATGAGACTGAGCCCTGCCTGGGGCTCCATGCTTGGTGTGGAGCCTGCTTGGGATTCTCTCTCTGTCTTCCTCCGCCCCTCCCCCCCATGTGCACATTCTCTCTCTCTCTCAAATAAGTCTTAAAAAACAGGGAGGGCGCCTGGGTGGCTCAGATGGTTAAGCGTCTGCCTTTGACTCAGGTCATGATCCCAGGGTCCTGGGATCGAGTGCCGCATCGGGCTCCCTGCTCCTTGGGAGCCTGCTTCTCCCTCTGCCTCTCTTTCTCTCTCTCTCTCTCTCTGTCTGTCATGAATAAATAAATAAAATCTTAAAAAAAAAAAAGAAAAACGGAGTATATAGTGCTGCATAAGGTATTTCTCAGAGGCTATCAAACTAGAAGTTTAGTGAATAAAGACTAAATGACAGGGCGCCTGGGTGGCTCAGTCGTTAAGTGTCTGCCTTCGGCTCAGGTCATGATCCCCAGGTCCTAGGATCGAGCCCTGCATCGGGCTCCCTGCTCAGCGGGAAGCCTGCTTCTCCCTCTCCCACTCCCCCTGCTTGTGTTCCCTCTCCCACTCCCCCTGCTTGTGTTCCCTCTCTCACTGTGTCTCTCTCTGTCAAATAAATAAAATATTTAAAAAAAAAGACATCAGAAAGCTAAAAAAAAAAAAAGACTAAATGAAAAGATACCTACAAGTATCTTCAGCCAACTGTAGATACTACAATCTAATCTTCTAATTCACATTGGTGGGTCTGTGTGTTTTGGTAAAAATATTCTTATTTTCCTAATGGACTAAAGTGTGGCTATAATGATTTTTCAACATCTACCCTGGCTTGAATCATATACAAACTCATGATTATGGTAATTTTCTAATATAAGTGACAGAAGAAGAGAAACCTTATTGACGGGTTTTTGTGGTTTTCACTGGAATGAATAAATGTACCTCCCATTCTCACCCAATTTATCATTCCAGCATAATTTCAAACTCTGAGTACAAATTGTTTTGGCCTATGGAGTCTGGCATCACCTGTCTTATCTGCATCCTCCTGTGTGCTTAATTTACCTATTTTTATTGTTTCTTTTAGTTTGTTAGATGTGGACTAAGTATTATTGAGAGTTTTCTTTTTTCTTTTTTTTTTAAATTTTATTATGTTCTGTTAGTCACCATACAATATATCATTAGTTTTTGATGTAGTGTTCCACGATCCATTGTTTTCGTATAACACCCAGCGCTCCATGCAGTACGTGCCCTCTTTAATACCCATCACCGGGCTAACCCATCCCCCCACCTCCCCTAAAATCCTGTTTGTTTCTCAGAGTCCGTAGTCTCTCATGGTTCATCTCTCCCTCCAATCCCCCCCCCGTCATTTTTCCCTTCCTTCTCCTAGTGTCCTCTATGCTATTCCTTAGGTTCCACAAATAAGTGAAACCATATTATTGAGAGTTTTATACAGTTGACCATTGAAACGTGGGGGTTAGGGACAGTAACCCCTCCCCCCACGCAGTCAAAATTTGCATATAACTTTTGATTCCCCAAAATCTTAACTACTAACAGCCTACTGTTGACCAGAAGCCTTACCAGTAACAAAAACAGTCAATTAACACATATTTTGTATGCTGTATATATTATGACTTTACTCTTACAGCAAAGTCAGCTAGAGAAAAGAAATTGTTATTAAGAAAATCATAAAGAAGAGGTGCGCCGGGCTGGCTCAGTTGGTAGAGCGTGTGATTCTAGATCTCAGGGTCATGAGTTGAAGCCACTGCTGGGCATGGAACCTGCTTAGAAAAAGAAAAAGAAAAATCATAAGGAAGAGAAAATCCATTTACAGTCTTGTACTGTATTTATTGGAAAATTCTGGGTGTAAGTGGACCTATGCAGTTCAAACCCATATTGCTCAAGGGTCAACTGTATATAACTGCACTCAGGTAAAGGAGCAAATGGAGCTTCATCGCAGAGCCCACCATCTAATCATATCCTTGAAACTCTAAGGGCAACTGTAGGATTTTTTTCCCCTAAATTACCCTAAGTAGAATAATTACCAATTCTAAAGAAGTGGCACAGTCTCTCCTTAGGTATTCAAGAGTGTAGACTGGAAAGCATGTCTTATGCTCCTACTAGATAATAAATACGAAATTAGTGGGTGATCTTATAAATGAGCACATGCTGTGTGCTCACAGCTCTAAGTATGACACAGTAAATTTTCATTGAGCACATGCTGTCTGGCACAGCTCTGGGTATGACACAGTAAAATATACAAGGCATATATTCCTTCAAAAAGTGTATAATGTTGGAGCGCCTGAGTGGCTCAGTTGTTAAGCGTCTGCCTTCAGCTCAGGTCATGATCGCAGGGTCCTGGGATCGAGCCCCGCCATCAGGCTCCCTGCTCAGCGGGAAGCCTGCTTCTCCCTCTCCCACTCCCCCTGCTTGTGTTCCCTTTCTCGCTGTCTCTCTCTGTCAAATAAATAAATAAAATCTTTAAAAAAAAAAGTGTATAATGTTATGAGAGAGATATAGGCACTTTAAAAAATAAAGGATAATATAATGCAAAGCATACTCTTCTTTGAGATCTAGACCTTACCTACTGTAGGAGCTTAGAAGACTCAAGAAAGTTGAGTGTATTTTGGAATAATCAGCAGAGCCATGAAGAGACATTAAGTTCAATGGAGGACAGGGTTTGTGTTGCTACATAAGAAGGGGGACAACATCCCAGGCAGGAAAAATAACATAAAAACCTAAATGCTGAGCAGAAAACAAGTCTTTTTCTGGAGCCAGGAGGGAGTCCAAGTCCTTTCACAGCTGATGAAAGTTTCCTTTGGAAAAAGAAGGTCTGAAATTGATTAGATTCCCCTTGCATAGAAAGGCTTTTGTGTTTATATTTTATTGCTATGAAAAAGCATTAGGCACATGATCATCACAGCTTGGGGGACATGTTGCATATTTTAGTGAGTTGATGGCTAATTTACATCATGCTGGGGCCCACTAAAAATTAATATCCTCCTTGCCTCTGTTATGCAAGTTTTGATATTCTGATCATTTGCCAGTGATTACTGCCTACTGACTTAGAGAGTTTTCTCCCGTTATAGTAATGGGAGAAATTACCCATATTCTCCTATGAAAATGGTAACATGAAGAAATTGGTGCCTCTCTCCCCAAGATTGCTATTAAGAAGTACTTGATTTGGTTTTATAGTTTTTCATTTTTTTTTCTTCTTGGATCATGCAATTTTTGTATCTTTATTGATATGATATCTTACATTAATTGATTTTCAGGTGTTAAACTACCCTTTCATTTATGGGATAAATTCCACTTGGTCATAGTGTATAATCCTTTTTATATGTTGCTAGATTTGATTTGCTGGTATTTTACTGAGACTTCTTTTTCTTTATTCAGTCACTCACTATGATGAGGAAGTGATCACCTGTGAATACACCAAGGCCAAAGTAAATTGTTTTATCTTAACTGTCATTATTTTTTAACAGCTTTTCACACTGGCTGCTGCCTTCCACAGTTTGCCACACCTTTAGGTAAAGTCAGCACATCAAGCCTTGTAGAGTGGTCATTAAGTGTTAACTAATGAACAAGCTAAATCTCCAACTCTCTTAGGAATGCTGACATGCTGTCAGCAATGCTAGGACAAAAACGGTATGAAAAAATGTACTTTTCACCTTGACAGTAGATCCCAGAGAGCTATCTACAGAAATGATGAAGTCAGAGGAAAACATTGACATGCAGTGAAAGAAAACAGCAGTTTGCTTTCCTACTACAATTCGTCCTTGGTTCTTATCTCCTAAAATTGGAGCATTTATATTTTTTTGCAACAGTCATATTGTCTCCAAAACTCTTATGATCTCATATGAAAAGAAGAATGTCCTTGAACTCTGAATAATGCTGAGCCTCAACTCTCAAAGGAATATATTCACACAAGACAGATTTCTTTTTCTGTTGCTGTGATTTAGAATAAAATGGTTATTTGAAAGCAGAAATTGGGTATGGTAAGACCTGCTTGCTGAAAGAGTTATCTTAAAGGAAAAAATAATTTGAGACTAATCCTATATAACAATTCCATGTGGAAACATTAATTTCGTAGAATGATTGGAATATTAAAGAGCAGTTAATTTTGCCAGAGTCTCTTGTTGGTATTGATCAAAGTGTTAGGGAAAAATAAACACACAAATTTTGGGTAATTTAAAATGCCATGTGAGTTCATGTACGGGAAGCACTTGGAACAGGGTCTGACACATAATAAGTGCTATATAAATGTTTGCTATTGTGAATGATAGAGTATGGATTATTCTTTAACTATCTAAGAAATTTTTTCAAGTAAGTGTACTAGCCCTTTTATGCCTTCTTTTCTTTGGAGCTGAACTATGATTTTTTTCCTGCTTTCTCCTTTGTTCAATATTCGGTTATATACCTTTAAATAAAACAAAACAAAGGAAGTTAACTGGACTGAATTTACTTGAAATTATTAGGCTTAAACTTAACCCCATGTTAGTCTAAATTCCCAAACATTCAGACTAGTTTCAAAGTCAGCAGACTGGAGGACTTTTTAAAATGAACTTAGCTGATAATCTCCTTTTTTGTTCTGAGGATTTAATCACTTTAGTTGGTATTGAGAGAGGTGTTTTAATATCTTGCTATGTTTTCTCTTGTCCCTTTTTTTTTTTTTAAGATTTATTTACTTATTTTAGAGAGAGAGTATGAGCGGGAAGGGCAGAGGGAGAGAAAATCTCAAGCAGATTCTATGCTGAGCACAAAGCCCAACGTGGGCCTCAGTCTCATCACCCTGATCTCATCACCCTGAGATCACGATCTGAGCTGAAACCAAGAGTCAGATGGTCAACCGACTGTGCCATCCAGGCACCCCTGTTTTCTTTTTTTTTTTAAATGAAGAAACCATAAGTCAATACTTAGCCTCTTATCTCACAAGGAAAGAGTTGCTAGATTTATTTTTTTTATTTTTTATTTTTTTAATATTTTTATTTATTTGACAGAGAGAGAGAGAGACAGAGTGAGCACAAGCAGGGGGAGTGGCATGCAGAGGCAGAGGGAGAAGCAGGCTCCCCACAGAGAAGGGGGAGCCCGATGTAGGACTCGATCCCAGTACTCTGGGATCATGACCTGAGCTGCTAGATTTAAACCAGCAAAGCAATTCATAAAGAAAAAGATCCATGCATTTCACTGCAATAAAGATTTAAAACTTCTATGCATTAAAAAAATAATAAAAAATAAAACTTCTATGCATAAAACAAACTTAGACAAAACTATATTAATTAATAAAGGGCAAATACTTTTAATCTTATAAATTAATGACAAATATGAGCATTTCTACTAAAAAAAATAGGCAAAGAACATACACAAAAAATTCAAAGGAAGAAATAGAAATGGCCAATCCACGTGTTAGAAAAATGGTCAGCCTCACTAGTAATCAGAGAAATATTCATTAAAATAAGTTACCATTTGGGATGCATGGGTTCGGCTCAGGTCATGATCTCACGGTCCTGGGATTGAGCCCTGCTTTGGGCTCCTGGCTTAGCCGGAAGTCTGCTTCTCCCTCTGCCCCTCCCCCCAACTCATTCTGTCTCTCTGTATCTCAAATAAATAAAATCTTTAAAAAAAGTTACCATTTGGGTGCCTGGGTGGCTCAATCGTTAAGGTCTGCCTTCGGCTCAGGTCATGATCCCAGGATTCTGGGATCGAGCCCCACATCGGTCTCCCTGCTTGTCAGGAAACCTGCTTCTCCCTCTACTGGTCCCTCTGCTTGTGTTCCCTCTCTCGCTGTGCCTCTCTCTGTCAAATAAATAAAATTAAAAAAAAAAGTTACCATTTTCCCCCTAGCTATGATTTTTTTATTATTATCATACTTGATATTGTTAAGTGTACTGAGAAATAGGTATTCTTATATACTACTGGGACTGTAAATTGAAATATCTTCCTGGAAATTAATTTGGTAATATGAATCAAGAGCATTAAAGAGTTTATCCTTACCACTTTTCAACACACTAGATTGGCAAAAAATAAAAAGTCTGACAATACCAAGTGCTGAAGATGAGAAGCAATGGGAGCTCTTATATATAGCTGATAAAAGTATTGGAGATTCTTTTGATATTTTATAATAATAAATATATGATAAATAATAATATATAAAATATATTTTGCAATATCATATGTAATGCATGGAGACCAAAAACAATGTGACCAAAATAATATAAAACATAATATATAAAATAAATATTTTAAAAATAAATATAATAATTGGATAGTCATAAGCCAGCAGTTCCCTTTCTAGATCTATACCCTAGACTAGGGACTCTTGTTCATGTTTCACAAACATTGATAGAAGAATATTCATAATAGCATTGTTCAAACAAGCAAAAAAGCTGATAATAATTCAGATATTCATTTGTAGGAAAACAGATAGTAGTACTTTCAAACAATAGAAATCTATAACAGTAAAACTGAAAGAAGTACATGTAAATGTATCAACATTGATGAGTCTTAGAAACATAACACTGAAAAAATATAGCACTGAAAAAAACAAATTATGAAAGAATACACTCACTAAGATACCATTTTGTGAAGTACAGAAGCAAGCAGAAATAATATATTGTTTAGGGACACAAATGTATTTTAAACTAAAAAAAAGAACTACAGAAAAAGAAATCCAGATGGTAGTTACCTCTTATAGGAGGGAGGGAGATGAGCTTCCACATTGTGCTAATTCTTCCTCTCTCAGGTTAAGTGGGAGATTCGTGGTGTTTATTATTATTATTATTATTATTATTATTTTCATAACTTGTCTATTATGTATATTATTGTATATATCAAATATCTCATAATAAATTTTAAAGAGCTTATAGAGTCTTGTTTCATAATTCCATTTTTAGAGATCAATCCAAAAGCAATAATGAAAAAATAAGTGCAGAAAAAGTTTATCCCAATGGTGGTATTTATTGTGACCCCAAACTGAAAAAACCTAGATATCAACACCATTTTTTTATATCTTGCCTTGTTCAAAAAAGGATTTTTTTTAAAGATTTTATTTTTTTAAGTAATCTACACTCAACTAGGGCTCAAACTCACAACTCTGAGATTAAGAGTCACATGCTCTACCACGTGATCTAGCCAGGTTCCCCAAGAAAGGACTTTAAAAGGTCTTAAAAAATACATTAAGTGAGATAAAAGTTAATTAAAACTTGCTGAGAAGTGAAAGTTAAAAGAAGAAGGTAAGAGGAAGCCAGGAGTAAGGTTATTATGAACAATATAAATTATAAAGTCTCCTGTTCTTATTAGAGGTAGGCCACAAATTTTACTCCAAGCTTCCAATAACCAGGATAAAAAGGGAAAGATGATCATGGTGCACTTAAGATAAGAGCAAATCAACTGTTCTGATTGAGATCAGAGAGAAATTTCTCCCCAGATTAACTGTGCAGGCAAGTTACTTACATTCTCTCTGCCTGTGTTTCGTCCCCAGTAAAATAGAATAATAACAGTACCTGTTATAGAGTGTTGTGAGGATTACGTAAGGTAAGTTCCCAGGACAGCACCTACCAGGTAGTAATCACTCACATAAGTTACTGATTAGCCATAATGAATGACATTCTCAAGGGTGGCTCAGTTGGTTAAGCATCTGCCTTCAGCTCAGGTCATGATCTCAGGGTCGTGGACTCCCTGCTCAGTGGAAAGTCTGAGTCTGCTTCCTCTCCCTCTGCTCCTTCCCCCTGCACGTGCGTTGCGCTCTCTCTCTCTAATAAATAAATAAATATCTTAAAAAAAAAAAAAGTGTTCTTACAGAAAACAGTGTCATGGAAGTAGATACCATCATGGGAGAAATGGAAAGGTCACCCTTGTCTCAGGTAGGAAATTCTCTCAACAGTAGGACGGTGTTGTGACTTAGTTTTCTGGTATTCTGTCAGTGCTCACTCAATACATATTTATCAGGCACATCCGTTATGCACGTTTTCTGTCTGGTAATAGATGACCAGGATATAGGATTTGTTAAGTGATGTTCTGCTTCATCCAACTGTTAAGTAGTCTAATCTTGAAATCATTCTAATGTGTTGAATAATAAATAAAATTTGTTGCATTTACGTTTTCTGCTTTCCAAATGTAAAAGTAATATTCTGCAATCAAAGACTGACCAAAAGCAATTATGAAAAGAACAATGAAAAATAGTAATTGAACTTAGTTAACACCTGCTAAGAGCAGAATAATCAATTGAAGCTTTTAGCTTCCTGGGAAGTGATATCATGGTGATAAAAGTATTAATTGCTACATTGATTGACTGTTAACTATGCACCAAACTCTGTGCTCATTTCTTTACATATAATACCTCACTTAGTCCTCACAACACTTTGAGCTTGTGAATATTATCTCCATTTTTTTGGTGGGAAGATTTTGAAGCCTTAGAGGGAGTAAGCCACTTAGCTAAAGTCACAGCAGCAAGTATGGGTTCAACCCAGGCCTTGCTGGTTCTAAAGCCCTTGTTCTCATTCACTTTAATGTATTACCTTTCATAGAATGAAACCAAAACTTACCATACCTTGAAACCCCTTGTTCCAGATCTAAAATGTTTTTTCCCTGACACCCTCAGTCAAGTATACCCTGGTTTTTACTATCCTGTAAAAAGTTTATACATCAGTCTTGTTATCTAACTGGTTTTGACTATCAGACTGAAAAGTTAACCTTCTTCTGGTCTAACTACGTGATTGATACTCATGCCATTTAGTCACTTCATTTGATCACCACCCTGGACTTAAAAATAATTTTAAAATGGAAAGTATCCTTGGTTTTGAAGTAGAAAAGTTCAGCAGTTTAGTTTGGTGTGATATTAGTGTTGACAGTGAAGATGCATCTTATATTTAATGATCAAGAAAATTTAGGCTCCAGGCAGTTTGACCTGAGGCTCTCTGATGTCCTCTGCCAACTATAGAAACAGATTTCCCATTCAAGCTGTGAAGTGTGTATGTCATGCTCACTGAGTGGGTTTGCAGTAGAGAACATGGCCTGTCATTATTTTTCCTTTTCATCGGCATAACAGACAGTTGTCCTGAGACTCCTGGTAGTTGCTGCAGTGGTATGGTGAAGATCTCAAAAGACAAATACTCGGGACATCTGTCTGGATCAGTCAGTTAGAGCATGTGACTGTTGATCAGGGATCTGAGATCACTGTTGATCTCATGAGTTCAAGCCCCACCTCGGGCATAGAGATTACTTAAATTAAAAAAAAAAAAGAATCAAAAGACAAACACTGTCATGTTGAAAATAGATGTATTCAGGTCAGTGGCTTAAGATTACTCTATATTAATTGCATTGTGCAGTTCAGAAACTAGAATAAGCCTATCAAGAAAATGATCATTGTGAAATACTTGTATAAGGGCAGGATTTACTGTAGGAGATAGATAAAATCTCCTGAAAGATAACTGTATGAAAGAGAATAAGGTTGAAGTTTACATTTGTTGAAATACATTAATGTTGAATGTCTTTAATAAATTAAGATCCACTTGCAGGTACTGATTTCCTTTTCCTTTTATGATTTTTTAAATCTTTTTTTTTCTTGGCCTTTGTTCATAATACATATTTTCTTCTCTTTCTGGCTTCCCATATTCCTTAAATCATTTCATCTAGATCTATAGACCATCTGTCCTTCCAAAAGGCTATTCCTTCTCTCCACAAGGGGCAGGGGTGGAAATAAGAGGCATAATATGGAAAGAAAGCCAGGAAAAATCTTGTAGACAGTTTTCTGGCTCCTCTTCTCTGGCCCCTCTTTGCAACCCCCTAGGGAATTACAGGGAGCTGCCAGCTTGTATCCATTTTAGAAAGTGTCAGTGGCTATGGAAGAGAAAATGTGAGGCTGTTCAGCTCTCTTCCTAGACAGAAAAGCAATACAAATGGTGGATGGTGTGCTGGAATGCACACGTTCTGTGCCACAGGACCAAATAGATTGGAATTTCTTATTGCAGTGGAACGTAAGAGGCTCCAACAATGTTTGACTAAGTAAAATGCAAGCTAGTCATTTGAATTGCTTCCAGATACACAGTTGGAATCTCTCTGCATTGTGATAATTTTGTAATAACCTGTCTTCCAAAAGACAGTCTCATGATCTGGGGGATTACATACACACCGTGCTCCAGGAGCTGCACCCACAGGATTTTACAGGCTTAAGATACACAGTTCATCCTGAGAGCCACGTGGTGTCTAGCGATAGCCTGTGAAAAAGAACCCCGAATGAAGGTCCTTGAGGAATTGCCCTTGGAGGTCCCTAGCCTCAGCATAGGGGGTCTTCAGCTAATAAATGTTGAATGAATGGCACATTAGTTCAAGCTAGTTTCGTATGTAAAGAGAAACCACACTCTCCCACCTCCTCCAGCATCATCAGTCTTGTTATCTTCTTGGTTTTGACTATCAGACTGAAAAGTTAACCTCAGAAATAAGGCAGTCTTGCCTCAGAGGAGCCTAAAAACCTAAAAGGAGAGGTGCTGTCCGAAACCAAATTAAGAGGAGGTAGTAACTTTGAAGTGGGCCATACTTGATGGAGCTGAATTTTCTAGTTTTTAGGCCCTTTCAGGTTCCAGCCACACAAAAATAATGACAATAATAGAACCCGTTGCCCAAAGTCAAGTCTGAGTTCTCAAAAGAACATTAATAAAAATATTAATTTGAGCATTAGAATTGTTACTCGAAAATATCTCCTGGAAATGGTCTTTACTGTCTTTGAAAATCACAGAGTTGAAGCTTTATGCCCTTTCGGGGGAGAGCAGATGAATACAGGCTTTTCATAAGCCCTGGAGCAAGCTGCTGCTGCCAACTTTATAAACAAGAAGCTTTTCACCCTTGAGTCTGTCATGTAGGATAAAACCTCAGACTCATCTAATTCAAATATATGGAATTGCTCCAGAGTTGTCGGATCTCCCAGATAAAGGTAAAATGAGCACCCTAAATTGTTAAAGCCTGCCTCGGGGAGCAGGGACCACAGCTTTGTTTCTCTTGCCTCTCAAAGCCCCTTGGTGACCTGGGCATCTCCAGCTTCTGCCTGGGTACCACCTTTCACTGAAAATCTGATGTAAACATTGCAGAAAGTATTCCCACTTGCAGAAATCTTATCAATCCTCTGTTTTGTTTCAGGGTGGTAAATTGAACCATAAGTCAAACTTAAACTGAATCCTGAAAACTTTTGATATCAAAAATTAATCAAAAAATTAATCAGCTCTATAGAAGTGATGAGGTAACAAAAATGAAGCATTGAGTAGTTGAGTTAATAAAAAAGAGGGCTTCACTTAATATTGATGATGTTGATTTTTTTGGAAATAGTTTTGAAGTTTTGCTTCAAGGGCAGTTTCTCAATAGTTTTAAATATGACTAAGCCCCATGGCTGTGTTAGTTTATCTAAAACAATGCAGCGCCAGGCGCCTGGGTGGCTCAGTCGTTAAGCTTCTGCCTTCGGCTCAGGTCATGATCCTAGGATCGAGCCCCACATCAGGCACCCTGCTCCGCGGGAAGCCTGCTTCTCCCTCTCCCACTCCCCCTGCTTGTGTTCCCTCTCTCGCTGTGTCTCTCTGTCAAATAAATAAACAAAATCTTAAAAAAAAAATAAAACAATGCATTGCCATCCCATAGAATGAATATGTACCCTTGCTTAGAAGGATGAAACAGTGATATTGAGATACAGTCTTTGGATTCAGACAGAGCTAAGTTAGAGTCCCAACTCTACCACATGGAACTTCCTGTTGCCTCGGTTTTCTCTTCTGTAGAATGGAGCTGATAATACCTACTCCATAGTGTTAAGTGATTAAATGAAGGGATGTATGGGCAAAGTTCCTGGACCATAGTACATGCTTAGTAAATGGTTGCTGTTAAAATGTAGTTCTTGTGTCCTGCTCACTGATACAGTCTCACTAGGGAGGGTATGAGTGTATATCAACTTACCACGCTGAGGAAATAAGAAAAGAGCATTTCACTCTGGACTACATACTTCCTTATTTTGTGTCTCATGTTGTCTTATCTCCCTACTAGATGGTGAAGTTCCTGAGGACAGAAACAATCTTCTCCTTCTTCCTGTACTCCACAATGACTAACACAGTGCTAGATAACTAGTAGACATTCTGGAAATGTTTGTTGACATACCTTACTTAGTGATGTCATATGTCTTTCTATACCCCTCTTATGAGAACAGGGTTATGCTCTGTCACATAAGAATCTTAAAATTTCCTGGTAATTGTTACTTTCCAATAGATCTGTGGGGATATTTCACCATCTTCAGATTGTTTTTGCTTTCTAATTGGTTGCTGGGCTCATCTTTAGCCATTTTGTTACTTATGCATTTGTAAGTATCATTAACACTGCAGTTGGCGCTGAAATAACTTTCCTGTCTCCTTTTTTTTTAAGAGGGTAGGGAGGGGCAGAGGGAGAGGGAGAGAATTCCGAGCAGGCTCCACACCCAGCACAGATCCTGACTCAGGCCCGATCT
The DNA here is from genome assembly GCF_009762305.2 of Zalophus californianus. Classification (NCBI taxonomy): domain Eukaryota; kingdom Metazoa; phylum Chordata; class Mammalia; order Carnivora; family Otariidae; genus Zalophus; species Zalophus californianus. The sequence goes on along the minus strand of NC_045609.1, from coordinate 33,261,076 downwards.
CAGGACCCTGAGATCATGACCTGAGCTGAATCCAAGAGTTGGACGCTTAACTGACTGAGCCACCCAGGCACCCCTTCCTATCTCCATTTTTAAATGAAAATCTTAGTTTTCTAATATTACTGAAATTAACTAGAAATTCTTTCTACTTAACCTTTTTATCTGCATATTTAAATGTATTTGATGATTTTTCAGTAGTTTTGTGGTAAAGAAGCATGTCTAATTAAGGCATCCTGCACTAGGCATTTTTTTCAAGCTCTATTGATGTCTTAGCATTTGATTACCATTTTGGGGGAAACCTGAAAATGCATTACTTTTCTTTTAAATCCTTAAAGGTGTGAGTGTATAATATTAAGTACAGATTGAGGAATTGATACTTTATAAATATACAGTTGATCAAATTTATAATTAGCTTTTTTTCATAGTGTTTTTTTAATGGTAATTGGCCTGTTCAGATTTTCTACTTCTTGACTCAATTGGAGAGGGTAATTAGTATTTTTCTTAAGAAAAAGTTCATAGCCTAAAATTATAAAGTGAATTCATCTTCAGTGTTTTTTTGTTGTATACACTTTTTTTTTATGATCTGTCATTTCTAATTTTGTGTGTTAGGATTTTTTTTTTTTTTTGATTAGGCCAACTGAAGTTTTATAGGGACATTTTGGGCAGTTGGAAGATCACCTTTGGCCATACCTTCTAAGTTCTGATTTATCATGTTCCCATTCCCATTCATTTCTTTTTTTTTTTTTTAAGAGCCTGTGTGAACTTTTTTTTTTAGATTTTATTTATTTGACAGAGAGAGACAGTGAGAGCAGGAACACAAGCAGGGGGAGTGGGAGAGGGAGAAGCAGGCCTCCCGCGGGCCGAAGGCAAAAGCTTAACGACTGAGCCACCAGGCACCCCTTCCCATTCATTTCTAACAGCACATAATTGCAGGTTTTGTGTAAGTTGTTTAGGAGTTTTGTGTCTTTGACTTCCATAGACATCCGTCATTAACTTCTAGTTTCTGGCATATTCCCCACTGTCTGAGAGCATCTCCTTACCACTGTGAGGGGCTTCTGCATGGGCCCCCCTCACCTCTAGCACTGGGTGCTCATCTTCTAATTAAGGCATCCTGCACTGATGAGCCCCCTTCTTTGTCATTCCTTGTTGATTATAATAAGTACTGGCAGGGGGCGATAATTAGCTTTTAAGTTATTTCTGAGTAGCAGGGACATGGATGATCCAGAGAACACTTATTACCAATGATATTACTCATGAATTGGAATGGAATTTTAACATTGTTTTTATCCCCACAAGGATGCTCCTGCTCTGTAAGGTATGAGGTGTTATAGCAGCTCTGTTTTATCCATGAGAATATTGAGGCCCAGAGTAGTTGGGTGACTTTCCTAAAGTCATAAATAGTTAGTGACAAAGCTGGAATAAGAACCCAGATCTTCTGTTTCTGATTAATTTTTTCAAATCTTAGAATTACAGTTCAAAAATACAGTCTCGGTGGCCATCAACTATTTTCTTCCATCCAGCACAGTTGATCATTCCACATTCTGTGTCAAAATACTTTGCATTTGACCCCATGAACACTCTGTTTTCTCTCCCAGTTCGAACGCCATGACCCTGTGGATGGGAAAATTACCGAGAGGCAGTTTGGTGGCATGCTGCTGGCCTACAGTGGGGTGCAGTCCAAGAAGTTGACCGCCATGCAAAAGCAGCTCAAGAAGCACTTCAAAGACGGAAAGGTAGGTATCTTTGTTTATAGGAAGAAAAGGAACCATGGGAAGGTATGGTTATATTGCAAAGGTACCAATTCATCTCTGCTACATGAAAAAACATGAGCAGTGGATGAGGAAGAAGGGAGAGCCCAGAATAAGCCCTTAGGTTTCTTGTTCAGACGAAGAGTGGCACCATGGACTAAGATTGAGAAATTAAACGGGATGCCTGTCTGGTTCAGTTGGTTGAGCATGCCGCTCTTGGTCTCAGGGTTGTGAGTTCAAGGCCCCCCACCAGACCTAGAACTTACTAAAAAAAAAAAATTTTTTTCAGAAAGTCTCTCTGGAGAAAAATTAAAAAGAGAGACTGGTTTACAGAGGAAGATAAAGAGTTTAGTTACAGATATCTTGATTTAAGGTGCCTGTAGACTATCCAGTTAGAGATGATTAGCAGGCACTTGGATATTCACTTCTGCTTCAGATGACTGAGATGGGTTTGGGAATCATCAGCACATTATTCAAGTTAAAGCCATGAGAACCCATGCGATTCAGTCAGAAGAGTGTTATACAGGAAAGAAGTAAGAAGTGCCCTTTTTTGGCCAAAGAAAAAATAGAGTGGAACATGAACATTTAAATGGCACAGGAAGGAAACAGAGAAAGTAGAGCAACTGAAGCCAAGGAAGTCGAGGGTGCAGGACAAGAGGGGCCTGCAGTGTCACATGGGACAGAGAGGGTCCGGTAAAGTAAGATGATAAACATCCATTGGCTTTGGTAAAAATGGTAATAATTGATGACCTTTGGGAGCGGTTTTATTAGAGTGGATGACACATTACAATGGGAAGTAAGGAAGTTGAGAAAGAGAAGAGAGGAAGAAAATGACGACGAGGGAAGGAGGGGCTCCAGAAAGAGGAAATAGAATATGTCCAAAACTCTGAGGCAGTGTATTAGTCAGCGTGGGCCGCTACCACAATACAGCACAGACTGGGTGGCTTCAACAACAGAAATTTATTTTCTCACAGTTCTGGAGGCCAGACGTCCATGATCAAGGTGCAGGCAAATTAAATTTCTAATGAGGGCTCTCTTCCTGGCCTTTGGACAGCTGCCTTCTTACTATAGCCTCACATGGCCTTTCCTTGGTTGTTTGCATGGTGAGAGACAGAAAGAGGGAGCACGAGAGAGCAAGAGCCGGAAAGCACACATGCACACTAGCTCTCTGCTGCGTCCTCCTATAAGGACAGTAATCCTGTCCATTCAGGGCCCCACCCTTCTGACCTCATTTAACCTTGGTTATTTGCTTGGAGACCCCACCTCCTAATACAGCCACACTGGGGGTTAGGGCTTCAGTGTATGTATAAGTTTCATCATCGGGGGGACACATTGAGTCCGTAAGAGACAGAAAACACAAAGATCTAGCACTTGTCAGGAACTGAGAGGGGACTGTTGTGGTTGAAGCATACTAGCAAGGGGGAGAATGGCCCGAGATGAGGTCTGAGAGGGAGATGGGAGCCAGCACGTGCATGGAAGGAGTTTATGTTATGTTCACAGTGGGATGGGAAGCTATTAAAGGGCCGTGAGCAGTGAAATGCTTGTATATTTGTATGTATGTTTAAATAAATGACTCTGGCTGTTTTATGAAAAATAGTTTGGAAAGGAGCAAACATAGAAGCCAAAAGATTGATTAAGATTACTAGAGAATTCAGGAAGAGATGATGGAGCATTTTTTGAGCAGCACTGTGATTGGAAACTGTGAGTTTGCAGGGGCACCAGTCAACACTGCTCTCAGATAGCTTTGCACACCAGCTGTACCTGGTGCAGGAGGGGGCAGATGGCAGAACTGATTCAGCCTCTGGGGTTTTGCCAGCGTGTGGGTTGGACATACTGAAGCAGAGATCAGTGAAGAGGCATACCTCTTAACGATCTCTCTCTCTCTCTCTCTCTCTCTCTCTCTCTCTCTCTCTCTCACACACACACACACACACCCCCCACAATGACAGATCTTGTCATTCTCAGCCCATTACCCTTTCCCCTGGACAATGATTACCACTTCACCATGACGAAAGAAACTGACCTGACTCATTAGTAACAGAAAGTGACAGAGAACAATCCCCTCTCTTAGAGACAACTTTTACAGTGCTTAGTACCCAGCTCATATCTGCTAGAAATTGTAATTACTGAAAATTAAAGGCGAATATTTAGGTGGGTTTTTAGCCCCTATGCTGGAAGCACAGTATTTGCAGTAGCAAACACTCTTTTCTTTTTACCAGACTAATTTTTAAATAAGTTTGGCCCAGACATTTATTTGACCTTAAAAATAATCATCTATCATAATAGGCTAATTCATGTTTTATTATGAATTCATATTTAAAAGCAATAAATTGGGTGTTGGAGACATCTCCCTTGAAGGAATAGAGTAGCTTTGGCAGGACTTAATTTAGGACCTGGAGACCTTACAGAAGGGCTGTGAAGTAAAAGGACAGATTTTGTCAGATAAAAATCTGGAATGCTAAATTACTTCTGGCCCAGAATTTCCAGGCTGCGTTAGCAAGGAGATTGAGATTGATTGTCTTCTCATGTTGATTAAGTTTGTGAACATAGCAGTTAACTAGAATGAAAGTTAATGAAGGGCTTTTGCTCTTGAGGTTACCAGTCCATCTCTCTAGGACCATGTCTCATTAAAGAGGAATCACCATCTGCTCCTAATTGTTTCTTTTATTCCACTCTGGATTTGTTAACCTGAAAATGTTACTTTTCATTTGGCTCATATTAATCATTTTCTGTGTGGGATTCTGCACAAATTATCAATCCAGACCTAAAGGACTGGCCGTCCTAGTGGCGGTATTAAGTCAATATTTGCATATCACTTAATGACCGTACAGTGTTTCACTGCCTTTCACATTGTTCTTTTTCTGTCTTTCCAACAGCCTTGTTAGATCTCATTTTGCCTTTGAGAATCTAGAGACAGAAAGGAAGAGAAATGAATGACCCACCCAGAGTCTGGACTGAAATCCAAGGCTTTCTATTCCAGATCTTGTCCTTTCTATAGCAGAGTTCTCCTGAATCATACCTTTCCTCCAAAGCAGTGCTTCTCACGCCGGGTCGCCCAGTATCATTTGGGGAATTTTTGAGAAATGTGATTGTTGGGGCCCTCTTCAAACCAACTAAATCAGAAGCTCAGTGGGTGGGTCCAGGCATCAGTGTTGCTTAAAGGCTCCCAAGGTGATTTCGCATGTGCACCTTAGCTTGTTAGCCTCTGCTCTCAAGGGGACTGCACTCTATCAGTGTCTCCAGGTCTTTTGTCCCTGAGTAATAGCTGGAAGGATCGGGGAACCTGGCATGCTGGACAAATTACTCTGTTCATGCTCTGAGGAACTGCTATGTTTCTTATTTAACAAAGGCAGTTTTCATTTCTTCCTTTTTTTTTTTCTTTTAAATGGGGAACATCTTTTGTTTGGGCTTTATTTTAAAAATTAGTCCTTATCCTCTACCAGATTTTCCCCATTCTGCTCAATATCCTTTTTCCTTTGAATAATTCATCTAGGGCAAATCTGACTCAGCCCTAAAATTTGCCCATTTTCCTTCTTCTGTATTATCTTCTCATTAAAAGAAAGACAGAATTTTCTGAGACTTGATAAATGTCATTCACAGGTATGGTTCTCTATGCTTAAGAGCGCAGAAGCGGCAAACTTTAATAATTTAGCAAATCCACTTAAGGCTGAATTGAAAAGGATATTCAGTTCAATGTTGGACATTGCTGTGTGCAAGACACTAAGCCGGGTGCTATGAGAAAGACAAAAGATAAACAAAAACCATTGCCTATCCCCAAGAAATATATAGTCTGTAATAATTGAGTAAGAAAAATATATACACACAAAAAAATATTGGGAATGCAATAATGAGCAAAACCAAGTCTCTGCCTCATAGAACTTAACATTCCTAGTGCTGGGAGGCAGGTAATGAATAATTATAATACAAGGCAACGCACTCGATTTTGAGCCTCTTGAGAGCAGTGTCTTACTCATCTTTGCATGTCCACAGTACAGTGAGTGTCCATAGGCAAATGTTTGTCAAATGCATTGGTGAATGTATTAAGTACCCTGGTAAAGCTCTGAAGACTTTTGGGAGCACCAATGAGAAAGATTAGAATCAACTTTAGAGACTAAGATTTCTTGGCAGTGATACTTGAACTTGGCCTTAAAAACAGAGTAGGATGGGCGCCTGGGTGGCTCAGTTGGTTAAGCGACTGCCTTCGGCTCAGGTCATGATCCCGGAGTCCCGGGATCGAGTCCCACATCGGGCTCCCGGCTCAGCGGGGAGCCTGCTTCTCCCTCTGACCTTCTCCCCTCTCATGCTGTTTCTCTCTCTCTCTCTCTCTCTCTCAAATAAATAAATAAAATCTTTAAAAAAAAAAAAAAACAGAGTAGGATTTTGCAGGGTGTCAGCTTGTGGCTTTCTCCTCAGCTTCCTTCTGCTCCCTCATCATTTCCCCCTGAACAATTTTGACCCTTAAATCTTTAAGGTTGTTGAAGGCAGAAGGTCTCATCTGTAATTCCTTCCTGCTGAAGAGGGGCGTAGAGATGGGTCAATATTAGTCAGTTGGGGAACATATAGGGGGTTTATAGAGGAGTTCCGAAAGGTGGAGGCAGCTAGAGGGAAAAACAACCTTAGCTTGACAATAGCAAGGCCTTCGGTATCCTGAGAGTCTTCTTTAGCATATGAATGTCCTTTTGGACACTTCCCTTTTTCCTTACCTCCCCCAACTCCCAAGTGTATAATCAGTCACCCCTCACAACCCCGGGGCAGCAGCTCTTTCTGCCACGGGTCCCGTCCCCGTGCTTTAATAAAACCACCTTTTTGCACCAAAAAAAAAAAAAAAAAAGGCAGAGTAGGATTTTTGACAAGCAAAGTTTTAAAGCAGTTTGCTTTTGCTTCGTGTTTTCTCTTAGATCCCCATCCCCGACAGCCTTCTGTGTTTATCATGCTTATTAATACTGCTACCAGCTATGAAGCTGGGTTGGTATTTACCAAACAGAATAAAACTATTAGATTATTAACTTTGCATCTTATCTGTGGATAATATTCATGTGGGCTCTCCTATTCACTTATTTTCACGGATATTTGAGAGGTGAGCCACATTGTAGTCATCGTGGAATATCAGATTCTAGAAACATTGCTGCATAGCACTTGAAAAACTCTTGATTCCGATTATTAGATGCCCATCAGAGTCACTATGTAGTAGAACACCTGAGGTGTGGCCATTAAACTAAAAAGACTAAAACTCTGCTTTACTGATTAGCTTTGAAACTTGTACTTCCCCCAAAGAAGTACTAGGCTGTGAATTACTATTTTTTTTTAAGATTTTTTATTTATCCACTCTCTGAGAGACAGAGTGCGAGTGAGAGAGTACAAGAGGGGGAGCAGCAGAAGGAGAGGAAGAAGCTGAGCAGGGAGCCCGATGTGGGGCTCAATCCCAGGACCCTGGGATCATGACCCGAGCTGAAAGCAGACATTTAACTGAGCCACGCAGGCGCCCCAGCTGTGAATTACTATTAAAAGAATTTATGGATTTTTCTCCCAGTATATTTCTGGTTTGCCCTTGCTATTAGTCTCATATACTTCAAAGGTATATGAGAGGTATACTTGCCCCTGTTTTCTATCCCTCAAGGTCCTACACATACCAGAGAAAAGAGTGTTTCAGAACCTAACTGAATGAAGTCATTGCCATTGGTTCTCTAGTAATGGGCCTGCCAGCTTACTAAGGACTCAACCTACTTCTTACTGAGTACTTGCCAAGTACTAGGCATTTTATCTGTCTTCTTCCTAATTATCACATCTGCTTGGTGGATAGAATCCCTGTTTTTCAGATGAAAAAATACTTTTCTGACCCTTAGTTATTTGCCTGAGATCACACAGGGTCTTAAGAGGTGGCACCAGGATTCAAAGCCAGGACTGTCTCATTCCACAGTCCATAATCTTCCTACTAATGAGCCTATTCATTGCCACTCCTTATTCTCCATGATTTGAGTAAGTATAAGGGTTTGGGGGAAACAAGAAAACCAGTGTTGCTAGACCCTGGCGTATAGGGAGATGGCTAGAAAGGTAATTTATGGAAGCATTTTGTGGAGGACCTTGAGTACTAGGCAAAAAGTTGAGTTTATCCAGTTGACAGAAATCACTGATACTTTGTGAGTAGGAGGAATGAACATATGAAGAAAGTGATGTTTCAGGGCGATTAGATACATGTAGAAATGTAAGTAATAGAAATGGTGTAATTTTCCACCACTGCCAGGCAACAGTTGAGGAGAAGTCTGGGGTTTGCAATGGGAAGATGCCTTATTGGAATAAGATCAGCATGGTTACACCTCTGAAAGGGTACCCAAGAAATTGGTGACAGTGACCACATATAGGGAAGGAGACTGGAAGACAGGGGTCAAGGAAGAATGTTTTGTGCTGTTCATGTATTAGTGTTCATAATATTCATATATTAAAATAATTAAATGTTGGGACACCTAGGTGGCTTAGTTGATTAAAGCAACTGCCTTCGGCTCAGGTCATGATCCCAGGGTCCTGGGATCGAGCCCCGCATCGGGCTCCCTGCTCGACCGGAAGCCTGCTTCTCCCTCTCCCACTCCCCCTGCTTGTGTTCCCTCTCACGCTCTTTCTCTCTCTCTCTCTCTCTCTCTGTCAATTAAATAAATAAATAAAATCTTTAAAAAATAATAAAATAAAATAATTAAATGTTTTTTAAAATTCTAAAAAGAATTAAATGTTTTAGAAAACTAAGCAGAAGATTGAGTAGATGATAAGTGATAAGATTGGTGCAAGGCATAGCATATATAAGAGAAGAAAGGAGACTATTTTATCTTTTCAGCGAGCCATAAAGGGAGCTCAGGCAATGGGATTGATTCCTGGCAGGTGGATTTCCTGTGACTGATTACAAGACGAGGCAAGGGAATCATGTGATACAGTGTGTTGCCCTGTAATCCTGTGTTACCCTCACCCGTGGCCTGTCAGCATTTGATACCTGGCGTTAAGGGACGACTCCAGAGGAAGCTACATTTCCCTTACCCCTCTTTCTACTCCAACTGCTTTTTATTTTGTTAACAGCTTTATTGAGGTATAATTTAGACCCTAAAAGTCACCCATTTTAAGTAAACAGTTCAATGATTTTTAGTAAATTTACAGTTATGTAGTTATCACTGCCATCCAGTTTTAGAATATTTGTATCACCCCGAAAAAAAATCCCCTGTGCTAGCTTGCAGTCAGTCCCCATTTCCGCCCTCGCCCCCAGACAACCAGACATCTTTTTTCTGTCTCTACAGATCTGTCTCTTCTGGACATTTCATATAAATGCATTCATAAAATAATGTAGTCTTTTGTGTTTAGCTTCGTTTACTTATCATCATATTTTGAGGTTTATCCATGTTGTTGCTTGTATTTATAGCTTACTGTTTTTATTGCTGAATATAGTAAAAAGAATTCCATTGTATGGATATACTACATTTTGTTTATCCATTCACCAGTTGAACATTTGAGTTGTTTCTAGTGTTTGGCCATTATAAATAATACTTCTATGAACATTTGCATACAGGTCTTTATGTGGACCTATCTTTTCATTCCTCTTAGGAAAACTGCTAGGAGTAGAATGGCTGGGTTGTGTGGAAAAATTGAGTTTAACTTTTTAACGAAAGCACCAAACTGTTTTCCAAAGTGGTTGTACAAGGTTACATTTCCACAGCAGTGTATGAGAGTTCCAGTTTCTCCACATCTTTATTAAAACTTGTTATTGTCTGTCTTTTTGATTACATTCATTCTAATAGGTATGTAGTGGTTTCTCATTGTGGTTTGAATTTGCATTTCCCTAATGACTGATGATCCTGAGCATTGTTTCATGAACTTATTAGCCCTTCATGTATCTTGTTTGGTGAAACGTCTATTCAGATACTTTTTAAAATAGTGGGGTTTTTTTTTCTCATTATTGAGTTGTAAGAGTTCTTTACATAGTTCTGGATACAAATCCTTTATCAGATATATGATTTTTAAATATTTCTCCCAGTCTGTGTTTTGTCTGTTCTCTTGTTTTTTTTTTTTTAAGATTAATTTATTTATTTTAGAGAGCGAAAACAAGCAAGGGGGGGGCAGAGGGAGAGAGAGAATCCTGAAGCAGACTCCCCGCTGAGTACAGAGTCCAACGTGGGGTTCCATCCCAGGACCCCGAGATCATGACCTGAGCGGAAATCAAGAGTCAGCAGCTTAACTGACTGAGCCACCCAGGTGCCCCTGTTCTCTCAGTATTTTGAAGCACAAAACGTTTTAATTTTGATGAAATTTAATTTATCAGTTTTTTTCTTTTATGGATTGTGCTTTTGGTGTCATATCTAAGAAATTTTGTCTTACTCGAGGTTAAGATTTTTTATGTTTTCTTCTAAACATTTTATCAATTACTTTTAGTTTGGAAAGACAATTCTAGGGGCACCTGGGTGGCTCAGTCGATTAGGCATCTGCCTTGGCCCAGGTCATGATCCTGGGGTCCTGGAATTGAGCCCTGCATCCGACAGTCTCCCTGCTCAGTAGGGAGTCTACTTCTCCCTCTCCCTCTCCCTCTCCCTCTGTCCCTCTCCCTGCTCATGCTCTCCCTCTCTCTCAAATAAATAAATAAAATCTTAATAAAAAAAGACAATTCTATTTGCTTGTTTAACAAATTCCTAATGTTAGTTTCATGTTTTAATAAACATAAAGAAGTGTTTCTTGGGGCACCTGGGTGGCTCAGATGGTTAAGTGTCTGCCTTCAGCTCAGGTCACGATCCCAGGGTCCTGGGATTGAGCCCCATGTCCGGCTCCTGGCTCAGCAGGGAACCTGCTTCTTCCTCTCCCTCTGCTTCTCCCCCTGCTCATGCTCTCTCTCTCTCTCTCTCTCTGTATCTCGAATGAATAAATAAAATCTTAAAAAAAAAAGTGTTTCTACTGTCCACAAACTATATTAACTTTATCTTCTTTTGTTAGTCACCTAGAGCCCAGAGACCAGTTTCATATAAGTCCATCTTTCCCAAGGTAGCTAGAAAACCAGTTTGTTGAACAGTTGGTCACAGGATAAAATAACTCTTCCTTCTTCCACTTCCCCGTAGTGTGTCAAGAAATTCCCTTTGACACCATGCTTAAGGAAAGATTATTGCCTTTTGACTACTGTTCTGCAGGTCAGGTCACCTGCCCATGGCTGTGCAGTATTCCAGTCTGAACACCTCCACTTGCAGAAAGCACATCCTTTCACTTTCCAGCCACAGACCTCATGTTATAGTCTTATTATAACTTTCTTGCTAAAAACCCCTCTGGATTTTTTTACTAAGGTAGTTACGAAGGAATAAGAATAATAATTTTGTGACTGGCATCTTTTCTTTAAGGAGACCTATCTAAATTGTAAGCTCTATAAAATGTCCAAGGCCCATGTCCAAAGCAATTTTATTTCCCTCACTGTTCCTAGCATAGTGCTGAGTTGTTAGTAAGTGCTCAATAAATATTTTTATTGTATCTATATAATAAAAGGTAAAATGTTACATATTTCAATTTAATAATGGCATTAATGTAATTTGTATCCCATTGTTTTTCTGAGTCATCAAATGAATAGCCTTTCAATTCAGATTTTCTCTCTGTCCTGAAATAATTCTCAGCATGAGTACTCTGGCCTATTGTATTTGATGTTTCACCATAAATTTACTAGCAAACATTAGAGCTTGTTTATCAGAGTGGGTAACATTTCCTGTACCATGTGCTTTGTTTTAGGAACTTTGTGTTAACCATTTTTAAATGTAGAGTTCAGTGGCATTAAGTACATTCATCCTGTGTACAACCATCACCACCATCCATTTTCCCAAACTGAAACTCTGTACCCGTTAAACAACAATTCCTGGGGCACCTGGCTGGCTCAGTTATTAGAGCATGCAATTCTGGATCTCAGAGCTGAAGGCAGACACTTAACCATGCTGGGCATAGAGCTTATTTAAAAAAAAAAAAAAAGTCCCCATTCCTCCTTCCCCCTCCAGCCCTGGCAACCACCATTCTGCTTTCTGTCTCTATAAACTTAAATAACCTAGGTACCTCATATAAGTGGAATCATATAGTATTTTACCTTTTGTAACTGGCTAGTTTCACTTGGCATAATGTCTTCAAGGTTCATCCATATTGTAGCTTATGTCAGAATTTCCTTCCTTTTAAAAGAGTGAATCATGGGGTGCCTGGGTGGCTCAGTCGTTAAGCGTCTGCCTTCGGCTCAGGTCATGATCCCAGGGTCCTGGGATCGAGCCCCACATCGGGCTCCCTGCTTGGCAGAGGGCCTGCTTCTCCCTCTCCCACTCCCCCTGCTTGTGTTCCCTCTCTCACTGTGTCTCTCTCTGTCAAATAAATAAAAAATAAATAAAAATCTTTAAAAAAAATAAAATAAAGGGTGAATCATATTCCATTTTGTTTATACATTCATCCATCAGTGGACCCTAGGTTGTTTCAACCACTGCATGTCTTTTGATGGAAGGGAAGAGAAGATGGTGTTAGTGTATCCATCCACAAGCCGGTGATATTGTAGAGCCTGTACTTCTGGTCCAGTAGAATTCTCCTCTCAAAGGTTGATTCTAGCCTAGCGTTTACATTAGATAGCATACTAAGGCATTCATATAAGGAATAAGTCCTATATCTGGATGCTCTAATAAGTCAAAGCCAAGAGAATAGCCTCAAGTTAGGGAAAAATTATTTTCTATAAGCCTTCCAGTTCACTGACAAAAATTACGGAACTTGGTACATAGTAGATAGTCCATAAATGTTTGAATGCATACCTAAATACCACTGTGCATAATTGCCAAAAACTGGAAACAGCCCAAATAGAATAGATAAAAAAATTGTGGTGTATTCACACAACAGAATACTAATAGCAATAAAAATGAGCTAACTACAGAATACAAAGCATAGACAAATACTAAAAAGAGAAGCCATATATAATAGAATGCATACTGCATGATTCCATTTATAAAGTTCAAAACAAGCATAATTGAACTGTTTCTGTTTGAAGCTGCATAAACAGATAGTAACAACGCTATTTTAATATTTTTATTTTTTAAAGATTTTATTTATTTATTTGACAGAGAGAAAGAGCACAAGCAGGGCGAGCAGCAGAGGGAGAAGCAGGCTCCCTGCTGAGCAGGGAGCGCGATGCAGGGCGCGATCCCAGGACACTAGGATCATGACCTGAGCCGAAGGCAGATGCTTAACCCACTGAGCCACCAGGGTGCCCCGATAGTAACACAATTTTTTTTTTTTAAGATTTTATTTACTTACTTGACAGAGAGAGACATATCAAGAGAGGGAACATGAGCAGGGGGAGTCGGAGAGGGAGAAGCAGGCTTCCCCGCGGAGCAGGGAGCCCGATGTGAGGCTCGATCCCAGGACCTTGGGATCACGACCTGAGCCGAAGGCAGACGCTTAACGACTGAGCCACCCAGGCGCCCCAGTAACACAATTTTTTAAAGGCAAGGAAGGAAATGAATCCACTAAAAGTCAGAATAGTGATTAACACTGGGTAAAAGGGATTATGACTGAGATGGAATATGTTGAGGGGAGAGACAAAGACTTAAGGGATGCTGAAAATAGTCTGTTCCTTGAGCTCAGTGGAGGTTCTATGGGTGTTCATTTTGCAGCAGTTTGTCGTACATTTATGTTTTATGCAACTTTCTATATGGTCATCATAAAATTCCATAATAAAAAGTTTTTTAACTTCTATTATTCTAGGGAAAATTATAAAAGATCGTGTGACATAATCATACATACAGTATTTTAGCTCTTAGTTTGATTGATTAAATGAGAAAGATACCACTGACCCAGTTTGGAGAGTACCAGGAAAGAACTATATATTGTCCGTATTGAAGTTTCCCCATGTGGATTCCAGGGCTCCCTAGTTTGGGGAAATGGAAATTGGAAGAGGGGCAACACTCAGTAGAGGCCAGTCAACATCGGCAGTGTTAAGGACCTGATGCTTCATTAAGTCATTCACCTCAGCTTCTCCCCAGTGTTACACACTTTCTTAGAAATTGTATTCATTTCCATCACAGCGTGATGTGAGACAAGTGGGAAATAGTCAAATAGGACAAATCTACCCCGTAAGGAAACTCCTTTGCCCCTAGTTACACAACTAGTCTCTCTTGAGCCATCAGAGAAAGTCAGATCAGAAATCAGCAAATCATAGGAGCAGCTTTGGAAAAGAGTCTCTTCACTCAGGGAATTTCATCCAATTAAAGTTAAGTGGCAAATTGCTTCGTTAGTAGCTTTTAGATTGACATAATGAACAGCTTCCCAAGTGCTTAGGTTCTGCTAACTTCTCAAACCATTCCCCTGTCTCACTGACTTGGTGATTTTTTAATTAGCTTAAGCCTCAAAAAATTTAGCTGGCCTAAGGGTAGATTATTAAAATGGAAGTCCTGACTCCAGTCCAGTTTGTTAAGATGTATAACACATAACAGATCAAGAAGCTGAATGCTCGTTTAGGAAATATCATAATAGATACTGTGACTAATTGGAGGGCACAATTAGAAATATTTTTATTAGGGGCACCTGGGTGGCTCAGTCGTTAAGCATCTGCCTTTGGCTCAGGTCATGATCCCAGGGTCCCGGGATCGAGCCCCACATTGGGCTCCCTGTTCAGCGGGAAGCCTGCTTCTCCCTCTCCCTCTGCCCCTACTTGTGTTCCCTCTCTTGCTGTGTCTCTCTCTCTGTCAAATAAATAAATAAAATCTGTAAAAAAAATTTTTTTTAAAGAAATATTTTTATTAAAGATATCCTGCCATCACTGTAAACAGCTTCATGTCAGATTTTTACACGGGAGGGGAAAGCAATTAGCCAGCTTACCTTTCTCAGGGTAAAATTCTAGAGTTGTGTTCCCTTGTTTTATACAAATTTGGCATTCCTTGATGAATTTATTCAGTTTCTGTTCTAAACATAGCATAAATTTCTGATTTATAGACATGAATAACTGCCTACTTCTCTGTATTTTGTGCTGCTTTTTGTTACAGGTTCCTGCCTTATCTTGCTGTCTCTGTTCTTTCAGGGTCTGACATTTCAGGAAGTGGAGAACTTCTTTACTTTCCTAAAGAATATTAATGATGTGGACACTGCATTAAGCTTTTACCATATGGCCGGGGCATCTCTTGATAAAGGTAATGAGACCCAAAAATGTTTTCTTGAGGGTATGAACATTGAATCTGTAATCTATTAGGTGACTACCCTCAACAGTAATATGTGAGTTTTTCTTGACATTGTTTTTGATTTGTTTCATTTTGTTGCCATTGCATGAGCCTTGCATTTCACCCTGAGAGACCAAGTTTAGCAAAATTATTTTCTTGTGCCAAAGGCTGTGGTCAAGGCAAGGCAGTTCTTTTTTTTTTTTTTAAGATTTTATTTATTTATTTGACAGAGAGAGGGGACAGCGACAGAGGGGTATACAAGCAGGGGGAGTGGGAGAGAGAGAAGCAGGCTTCCCGCGGAGCAGGGAGTCCCATGCGGGGCTCCATCCCAGGACCCTGAGATCATGACCTGAGCCAAAGGCAAACGCTTAATGACTGAACCACCCAGGCGAAGGCAAGGCAGTTCTTTAGAAACTTTGGAACTTCTCTCATTGGAGCCAGAGTCATGACATTTAATGTGCAGCTAAAGTCAGTATGCATTTCAATTCATTCTTTGGTGGGAAGCAGTAGTTTGGCTTCATTTCTTGTGTTACCTGGTTTTTTGCTTTGTTTTTTAGATAAAATCATGGCTCAGAACAGCACCCCCTATTGGCTTACTTCCTACAAATTCAGTGCGACTTAGTACAGGCAATGTGAGAGAACAGGGAAAGTAAAAACATTATTTTTCCCCCAGCATTTTATTATGAAAAGTTTCAAACATTGAGAACAGTTGAAATAATTATTCAGAGAACATCCATATATGCACCTGAATATTTTTCTGTATTTCTCAGATAATACGTCTGTGTATATGTTCATCCCTCCATCAGTCTCTCTTATTTTTTGATGTACTCAAAGTAAGTTGTAGACATAAACACGCCTAAATACTTCAGCATGAATACTAACTGAAGTTCAATATTTGTTTAAAGTTCCCTTGTGCCCCTTCATAGTCTGTTTCTGCCTCCCTGCACGGAGACAACCTTAATTTGTGTGTTTTTCCACCATAGATTAGTTTTGTTTGTTCTAGAACTTCTTACAAATAGAATCATCCGGTGTATAATCTTTTAAAGTTTCTCTCAGCGTGTTTTTGAGATCCATCCATGTTGTCATGTGTAGAATAGTTTGTTCCTTTTCTGAGTAGTAATTTGTTGTATGAATACTCCACAATTTGTTTATCCGTTCTTCATTTGGTCACCTTATCTGTTTCCAGTTACTGGCTATCTTGAATAAAGCTGAATATTCCTCCGTTAGTCTTTTTGAGGACATGTATTGCCATTTCTCTTGAATAAGTTACTAGGAGTGAATTGCTGGGTCCAGAGGAAGGTATTTAGTTTATAAAAAACTGTCAGTCCCTTTTTCACAGTATATCTTTTTACATTCCCATCAGCAGTGACAACAGTTCATGTTGTTCCACATTCTTGTCCACAGTTGGCAGGATTCTGGAGTGTATATAAAGACACCTCATTATGTTTTTCTTTTGTATTTCCTTGATGACTTCTGCTATTGAGCAGCTCTTTTGTGTTCTTGTCATTCAGATATCTTCTTTGGTGAAGTGTCTATTCAAGTCTTTTGCCCATTTTTATTAGGTTGCTTGACTTACTATTTACTTGTTGAAGTTCTTGATACATTCTAGGATAGTAGTCCTTTATCAGATACATATATTGTGAATATTTTTCTAGACTGTGACTTGCCCATTCACTTTCTTTAATGGTATCTTCCTCATTTGCAGAGGTTTTCTTTAATTTTGTCTAATTAAAGTCCAATTTATTGAATTTTTAATTTCTTATTATTACTTTCTGGTCCTAATAAAGCCTTTATCTACCCCCAAACTGTGCAGATAGTCTACTATATTTTCTCCTATAAGCTTTAGGGCTTTAGTTCTTACATTTCTTATATGATCCATCTCAAATTAATTTCTATATATGGTGTGAAGTAGAGTGTTCCACATAGATATCCAGTTGAACCAGCACCATTTGTATAAAAAGCCCTCCATTGGTTTGCTTTGGCACCTTTATCAGAAATCAGATTACCTTTTAAGTGTAGATCTGTTTCTGAGCTCTCTATTCTGGTACACGTATCTGTAACGTCTGTACGCATACTCAGTCTGATTACCATAGCTTTATAGAAAGTCTTGAAGTGTCAAGTATTATAAATCTCTCAACTTCACTCTTCTTTTTCAAGATAGCTTTAGATATTTTAGGTCCTTTGTATTTCCACATAAATTTTAGAATCAGCTTGTCACTTTCTATGTAAAAAAGAGGTGGGATTGGGGTACCTGGGTGGCTCGGTCGGTTAAGCATCTGCCTTCAACTCAGGCCATGATCTTAGGGTCCTGGGATCAAGCCCATGTTGGACTTCTTGCTCAGTAGGGAGTCTGCTTCTCTCTCTCCCTCTGCCTCTCCCCCACAACTCATGCTCACTCGCTCTCACTCTCTCTCTAATAAATAAACTCTTTTTTAAAAAAAAGAGGTGGGATTGTGATTACAATAACATTGACTATATATTAATTTGGAGAGAATTGACCTATTAGTGATATTGAGTCTTCCAATTCATGAGCATATTATATCCATTTTTTTATATCTTCTTAGATTTTTCTCAGCAGTGGTTTTGTAGTATTAAGTATACATATTTTGGGCGCCTGGGTGGCTCAGTTGGTTAAGCGACTGCCTTCGGCTCAGGTCATGATCCCAGAGTCCTGGGATCGAGTCCCACATCAGGCTCCCAGCTCAGTGGGGAGCCTGCTTCTCCCTCTGACTCTCTCCCCTCTCATGCTGTTTCTCTCTCGCTCGCTCTCTAATAAATAAATAAAATTAAATTAAGAAGTATACGTATTTTTAGAAATTTATGCTTAAGCATGTTATGGTTTTGATGCTATTATAAATGGAATTTTATTTCATTTTCTAGTTATTTGCTGCTGTTACTAAAATACAATTGATTTTTGTATATTGATCTTGTATTCTGCAATCTTGCTAAATTCACTTACTCTTCTAGTTCTTTCATAGATCCATAAGGTTTCTCTGTGTAAGTAGTTGTCACCTGCAAACAGAGATAGTTTCACCTCTTCTTTTTTGAGATTTATGCCTTTTTTCTTGCCTTGTTGCATTTGCTTCAACCACAAGTATGATGTTGAATGCAAGTAGTAAGAGAAGGCATCCTTGATCCTTGACTTCTTCCAGATTTTAGGGGGAAAGCATTCGATATTTCATCGTTGAGTTGGATATTAGACTGTAGATGCTCATTATCAGATTAAGGAAATTCCTTTCCCTTCCTAATTTAAAAAAAGGTTTTTATCATCAGTGGCTATTGAGTTTTGTCAAATACTTTCCCTATGTTTGTGTGTGTGTGTGTGTGTGTGTGTGTGTGTGATTATATGACTTTTCTCTTTTATTTTGTTAATATGATGGATTACCATATTAAGGGATAGGATTATCCCTTATTGTCCTGAAATAAACCCAGCTTTGTAATAATGTATTATTAGGCTTTTTATATATTGCTAGATTTGATTTGCTAACATTTTATTAAATATTAAGGGATATTGGTCTGTAATTTTCTTTTTTGTAATATCTTTTCAGGTTTTGTATCAGAATATACTGTTCTCATAAAATGAATCAGGGAGATTTTTCTCCTTTATTTTCAGAAAGAGTTTGTGTAAGATTACTGTTCTTTCTTTCTGAATATTTTGATAGAATTCACCAATATAACTCTCTGGGCCTGCAGTTTTCTTTGTGGGAAAGTTTTGGTAATTTAGTTTTTTTGATAAATACATAGGTATTCAGAGTTTGTGTTTTATCTTGTGTGAATTTTGATAAGTTGTGTTTTTTTAGGAATTTTCCCATTTCATCTAAATTACTGAATCTATTGACAAAAAGTTGCTCATAATATTCCATTATGATCTTTTCACCATCTAGAATCTGTAGAATCTGAAATCACCCTTTTCCCCTAACATTGGTGAATTACAGCTTCTATCTTGTTTTTTTTTCTTACTTAGTCTATCTAGGGGTTTGGCCATTTTGTTAAACTTTTTCAAAGAACCAATTTTTGACTTTGCAGTATACATTACTTTGCTTTTCTTTTTCTAGCTTATGATGGAACTTTACCTACCTTTTCTTTTTTTAAAGATTTTATTTATTTGAGAGGGAAAGAGCACAAGCGGGTGGGGGGAGGGGGAGAAGCAGAGGGAGAGGGAGAAGCAGACTCCCCACTAAGCAGAGAGCCCAATGTAGGGCTCAATCCGGGGACTCCAGAATCATGACCTGAGCAGACAGATGCTTAACTGACTGAGCCACCCAGGCCCCCTTTACCTACCTTTTCCAAGATAAGCTTTTGAAGCTATAAATTTATTTCTAAAACATGGTTTTATCTATATCCCACAAATTTTGATATGTTGTATTTTGATCATCCTGTTTGAAATATTTCCTGATTTTCTCTGTGTTTCCTCAGGTGACCCATGTGTTATTTATTTTTTTTCTTTTTTTGTTGTTGTTTTATTTTTTATTTTCTTTTAATATATGCTAGAAATATTTATTTACTTATTTTTGCATTTTCATTGTTTTTTATTTTATTATGTTATGTTAGTCACCATACAGTACATCATTAGTTTTTGATGTAGTGATCCATGATTTATTTTTTTCATATAACACCCAGTGCTCCATTCAGTATGTGCCCTCTTTAATACCCATCACCAGACTCACCCATCCCCCCACCCCATCCCCTCTAAAACCCTCAGATTGTTTCTCAGAGTCCGTCGTCTCTCATGGTTCATCTCTCCCTCCGATTACCCCCGCTTCATTTTTCCCTTCCTTCTCCTAATGTCCTCCATACTATTCCTTATGTTCCACAAATAAGTGAAACCATATGATAATTGACTTTCTCTGCTTGACTTATTTCACTTAGCATAATCTCCTCCAGTCCCATCCATGTTGATGTAAAAGTTGGGTATTCATCCTTTCTGATGGCTGAGTAGTATTCCATTGTATATATGGACCACTTCTTTATCCATTCATCTGTTGAAGGGCATCTCGGCTCTTTCCACAGTTTGGCTGTTGCGGACATTGCTGCTATGAACATTGGGGTGCATATGGCCCTTCTTTTCACTACATCTGTGTCTTTGGGGTAAATATCCATTAGTGCAATTGCTGGGTCATAGGGTAGCTCTATTTTTAATTTTTTGAGGAACCTCCACACTGTTTTCCAAAGTGGCTGTACCAACTTGCATTCCCACCAACAGTGTAAGAGGGTTCCCCTTTTTCCACAACCTCTTAAACATTTGTTGTTTCTTGCCTTACCAATTTTTGCCATTCTAACTGGTGTAAGGTAGTATCTCATTGTGGTTTTGATTTGAATTTCCCTGATGGCTAATGATGATGAACATTTTTTCATGTGTCTGTTAGCCATTTGTATGTCTTCTTTTGAGAAGTGTCTGTTCATGTCTTCTGCCCATTTTTTGACTTGATTATTTGTTTTTTGAGTGTTGAGTTTAAGAAGTTCTTTATAGATCTTGGATATCAGCCCATTGTCTGGAGTGTCATTTGCAAAAATCTTCTCCCATTCCGTGGGTTGTCTCTTTGTTTTGTTGACTGTTTCCTTTGCTCTGCAGAATCTTTTTATCTTAAGTCCCAAAAGTTCATTTTCGCTTTTGTTTCCCTTGCCTATGGGGACATGTCTTGAAAGAAGTTGCTGTGGCCGATGTCAAGGTTACTGCCTATGTTCTCCTCTAGGATTTTGATGGATTCCTGTCTCACATTGAGGTCTTTCATCCATTTTGAGTTTATCTTTGTGTCTGATTAACATCAGAATGGTCGAGTTTCACTCTTCTGTATATAGCTGTCCAATTTTCCCAGCACCATTTATTGAAGAGACTGTCTTTGTGTTATTTAAAAGTATGTTTTTAAATTTCCAAATTTTGTTTTTTCTAGGTATATTCATGTTTTTTATTTCTGATTTAATTCTATAGTAGAGAACACTCTATAAAATTTCAGTTCTTAAAAATTGATTGAAACTTGTCTTATGATGGGCACCTGGGGGGCTCAGTCGTTAAGCGTCTGCCTTCGGCTCAGGTCATGATCTCAGGGTCCTGGGATCGAGTCCCACATTGGGCTCCTTGCTCAGCAGGGAGTCCGGTTCTCCCTTCCCTCTCTTTGTGTCCCCTCTTTTGCTGTGTCTCTCTCTGTCAAATAAATAAATAAAATCTTTAAAAAAAAAAACTTGTTTTATGGCTCAGCGTATGGTCAGTTTTTTAAAGAATGTTTCAATACACTTGAAAAAAATGTATATTCTGCACCTTTGAGTATGGTGTTGTAAAAATGCAGGTCAAGGTGGTTGATAGTGTTCAGATCTTTTATGTCCTTACTGACTTTTTTGTCTAGTTGCTCTATCAATTAGTGAGAGAAGGATGTCAAAATCTCCACATGTCACGCTTGCTTCAGCAGCGCAGATACTAAAATTGGACTGATACAGAGAAGATTAGCATGGCCCCTGCAAAGGATGACATACAAATTCTTGAAGCATGAAGCATAAAAAAAAAAAAGAAAGAAAAAGAAAAAAGAAAATCTCCACATATGATGTGTGGATTTGTCTGTTTTTCCTTTAAGTGATGTCAGTCTTTGCTTCATGAATTTTGAGCTCTGGTATTAAGTGCATACACATTTATTGATTAGGATTATTATACTTTCCTGATGAATTGACCCTTTTATCATTATGAGATGTTCCCCCTTTGGGGCGCCCGGGTGGCTCAGTCAGTTAAGCATCTGCCTTCCGCTCAGATCATGATCCTGGGGTCCTGGGATCGTCCCACATTGGGCTCCCTGCTCCATGGGGAGTCTGCTTCTCCCTCTCCCTCTGCTGCTCCCCCTGCTTGTGCTCTCTCTGTCAAATAAATAAATAAATCTTTAAAAAAGAATAAAGAAAAAAAAAAGAAATGTTCCCCCTTTATCTTTAGTAATATACCTTTTCTTGAAATCTACTTTATCTGATAGTGGTATAATTACTCCAGCTTTTTTATGGTTCCTATTTGCATAGTATGTCTTTTTCTATTCTTTTATGTTCCACCTATCTGTGTCTTTAGATAAGTGCATCTCTCTAGACATATCATTGGACCTGGCGACCTTTTAGGTATATCTCTTTGCATTTCATATCTTAATGGTTTCTCTAGAAATTCTAACATTACACAGTTCACTTAAAGTTAATATTGTGCCACTTCCAGTGAAATTTAAGCTTGCAGTCAAATAGCTCCATTTACCGTCACCCTATGTTTCATGCTATAGTTGTCCTTTGTGTTTCTTCTGTATGTTATAATCCCTACAATACAATATTAGGATAGTTGCTTCCAACAGTTTTTTTTAAGAAATTACGAGAAAAAAAATAATCTTTTACACTTACCCACATTTACCATTTACTTGTATTTACCACTTTGAGTGCTTTTCACTTATTCCTGAGTATCTACATTTTTATCTGGTATCATTTCTCATCAGTCTGAAGAACTTCTTTTGTCTTTCCTTATGGTACAGACCTGCTAGCAATGAATTCTCTTAGCTTTTGATTGATCTGACAATGTCTTTATTTCACTGTTGGGTACTGCAATGTGTAAGTTTTAAATCTCTCCAAAGCACTGACAGGTTTTATAAACACAATCTTGCTTTCTCTGCACTTTTCAGTAGATTCCTTAAGATTTTCTAATATAAAATGATGCCACCTGCAAATAGAGAATATTTTACTTCTTCCTTTCCAAACTGGATGCCTTTTACTTCATTTTCTTAATCCGCATAGGTTTTTTTAAAGAACAGTTGCTTGTTTGCTTATTTGTTTATTTAAAAGAATACCTCCTCTGACCTTTGTAGAATCCCTTGAAAAAAAACTAACGGTATCATAGAGGTTATGTATGTATGTGTAATATCACAGGGTTATTTCTCCAGAATAGCTTTGGTTCTATTGCTGTTTCACAAAATGGATTTGACAGCATCTGAAATTCCAAAGATACAAGATTTAAAATCATCATTTATTGTAAAAATAAAATTAATAAGCTCCTCTTTATATTTCCATACCTTTTTGAAAAGCTCAACTAAAGACAGTAGAATTGCTTTAAAGAACAATTATCCTGGATGAATCACTGTCTATGTTAAAATTATAGGGTGCAGGGGCGCCTGGGTGGCTCAGTCGTTAGGCGTCTGCCTTCGGCTTGGGTCATGATCCCAGGGTCCTGGGATCGAGCCCCGCATCGGGCTCCCTGCTCAGCAGGAAGCCTGCTTCTTCCTCTCCCACTCCCCCTGCTTGTGTTCCCTCTCTCGCTGTGTCTCTCTCTGTCAAATAAATAAATAAAATCTTTAAAAAAATAAATAAATAGACAAAATTATAGGGTGCGTAAAATAGAATGATTAAGGGTAGTAGTGGCAAAGGAAAGTGCAACCTAGTGGTTAAAAAAAAAAAAAAAGACTGTTTCTTTCAAATGACTTCAGGCCATTTCCTGGGATGTTTAGTCTCCATATAATCCATGCCTCATTATCCTTGCTAACAGAGGCAGTGTTAAAAATTACACAGTCACATCTGACACCCAAATATATGTTTGGCTTTGAGATATATGATATTTAGCATTTGTTTTGACTTCTTGGTTTGTTTTATCTGTGTAACTTTGGATTCCCTGGGTGTAAAATGCTAGATATCTAGGGGAAGCTGGCCTAGATTCATACTAAGCAGCAGGGAGAAGCCAAGTGTATTCATTTCCTAGGGCTGCCATAACAAATTACCACACACATGGTGATTTAAAAAAAATAGAAATTTATTCTCTCGCAGTTATGAAGGTCACAAATCTGAAATCAAGATGTTGGCAGGGCTATGCTCCCTCTGAACCCCAGGGGGTGGGAATCCTTACCTCTTCCAGCTTCTCGTGGCTCTAGTCATTCCTTGGCTCATGGCTGCAGAACTCCAGTCACTGCTTCTGTCTTTACATGGCCTGCCCCTCCTTCTCCCCATGTCTTTCTTCTCTGTATCTCTTAAAAAGACACTTGTCATTGGATTTAGGGTCTGCCTGGGTAATCCTTAGCCCAGATCTCATCTCAAGATCTTTAATTTAATTACATCTGCAAAGACCCTTCTTCCAAACATAGTCACATTCACAAGTTCTAGGGGTTAAGATATAGACATATATTTTAGGGGACCACCGTTCAACCCACCATAGCAACCAAGAACTAAATATCACCCATAAGTAGTCCACCAAGTAATACTAAAATGGGAGGGCGGGGGGAGAGTGAATTTAAATTACCTTGAGAATACTTGTATTGTCTGTTTAAAACCTTAAATTTTTCTAGAAACCTGATTTTCTATTTACCTGGCTAACTTCTATTTGTCTTTCAAGTCTCATTTCAAATGTCACTTCTTCAGAGAGGCCTTCCCTAACTACTCAATATAAATTATTAAAAAACTAACTATATTGTCTATAGTTCTTCTAATTTGTTTAAAAAGACACATTAACCTAAAACCCTTTGCCTTCACTATTGTCATCAATTCCTATCCATAAATTATGGACAAGGGCTTTAATTTCCACAAATGTAGCTAATCGGGCAGAGCAGAGACCACTAACTATAATTTTTTGTATATGGTAGGCCCTCAGTAACTTACTGAGTTATATACCACCTATCCAGGAGCTCGAAAAAAGTAGACATTAGCCTTGATTTCTTGTTCTCTCACTCGCACATTCATTTCTTCAATAAATCCTTGTGTCTACTTCTAAAATACACCCTGCATCTAACTCCATTTCTGCATCTCTCCTACTAAAGCCCTTGTCTTCTCTCTTCCCAGGCTTACGGGGTCCATATATCATGGCCCTGTGTACTCTGAGTATGCAAATACCACTTTCCTCCCAGTTCACTCCACACCACACTTTCTTTGTTTATATTCTAAACATACCAAGTTCATTCCCACCTGAAGACCTTTGTTCTAGCTGTTCCTTCACCTCAAGTGCTCTTTCCCATGATCTCGGTGTATTTGGGCCCCTGTAATTCGGGTCTCATATAAATCACTTCCTCAGAAAGACCTTCCCATCCTGAAGTCACTGCATCAGCCTGTGTGTCATAGCATTTGTCACTACCCGGTATTTTCTCATGTGTTTATTATCTCATGCTTTTTTGTCTTGTTTGTAGATATATTCTCCACACCTAGGACAGTCCCTGGAATACAGTCAACACTTTATAAATATTTGACCAATAAATGAATAAGTGAATAAACATTTTGATGGATTGAATAAGACATCAGATCTCAAGCCAATAAACCCTTGCCTTTCCCAGTAGACCCAGAGAACAAACTCACGCCATTAATTCATGATGTTCGTCTGTGACCCCTATCTTTTAGGCCTGATGTTATGTCACCTTCTTGCATGCTTCAAAGGGTGATATCGGTACTGTGAACTCTTCACACACTAGCACTTGCCTGGAAAGACTGGCGTGTTTTCAGCTGTCCTCACTAAGTTCCCTCACTCTGCCGGAGGTGCCTGTCCTCTGCAGCCTCTCTTTGCACTTTCCCCTTTGCTTTCAAACCTTCCTAATCCCGACAGCCCTACTAGGGATTTTTCCACTGGTTTGAGTTCTACCCGAATTCTCCCTCTGCAGAATCATGGGATTTTACGGCTAAGGCGAAACTTGGAAGGGAGAGGGGAAAGTGTAGTGGTTAAGAACACAGGTTCTGAAGTCCCATTGTCTGGGTTTTAAGCTTGGCTCCATCATTCACTAGCTGAGTTCCTTTGGGCCATTTCTGAATTTAGTCTCTATGTTTTTAAAGTCAGGATCATGATGCCTACCTCATACGGTATTAATCTTGTGCCTAGCATGCAACTGTGTAATAAATGTCAGCCGCTTTCATCGTGAAGTTGATGATGTAAACCCGATTTAGGGTGGTTCGTCCATTTGTCCAGCCAGCAGCGTAGGTACTGTGCTGGGTTCTACCCTCAAGAAGCTCGCAGCCTAATAGGAGAGAAAGAGAAGTATACAAGCTGTTCAAGTTTGGTGTGATGAGAGCTATTTAGACATAAGATTAAAAGTGGAGCCTCTGCCCCATACTAGGGGTGGGGAAAGAGTGGGGCAGGGATAGAGACAGAGTACCTCTGTCTTCCTTCTGCTCTGTCCTGGCTGTCTTCGTTTTTTCCCAGAAAGGTTAGGACCTTCAGAAATTGGCACCTTTTAGAGGCCCTGGCACTGTCTCTTCCTTGGCTGTTTTAGAGCTTGCAGACCTGTCTTTAGATATAATTTAGCACAGAATTTCCCAAACAGCATTGTGAAGAACACTATTTACTGCAATATGTTAATGGTTCTGTGGGTTTAAAAAAAAAATGTTCCATGGTTTAAATAAGTTTGGAAAATGCCCAGTTATACAGAATTTGTTCCTGCAGCACCACTCCTGCCAACTTTTTAATATGCTAATGTGCATTATTAATCTCCAAGAGAGCCATATAGTTCTCAAACTTGATTTGCCCCAAAATGTCTTTTAACAACTTACAGAGCTAATGTTCTTCAGAACAGTTTGAGAACCCAGGCAGGTGACAACTACAGATTTACCATATGACAGCATGATCCAATCCCTCCAGAGTAAAAATAACAAAGTTCATTGAGGCTCTTTATTTCCTCGTGGCCCGTGTGAAAATAACAAACTCCCAGGCAAATGTGAAATGTCCTTGATGAATTCTGACCATTTGAAGAAAGAACCTGGGCGCCTGGGTGGCTCAGTTGGTTAAGCGACTGCCTTCGGCTCAGGTCATGATCCAGGAGTCCCTGGATCGAGTCCCGCATCGGGCTCCCTGCTCGGCGGAGAGTCTGCTTCTCCCTCTGACCCTCCCCCATCTCATGTGCTCTCTCTCTCTCTCTCTCTCTCATTCTCTCTGTCTCAAATAAATAAATAATAAATATCTTTAAAAAAAATTTAAAAAAAGAAAGAACCTTCCTCCATGAAATAGTGTCTATTTCCCCTATAGGTCGTCTCTTGTTTAGCCCTTAAGAGGAATTGGTTCTATTGCTTATTTATACACATACGGGGCATGAACTTAGATAAATAACCTCTCAAGTGCTGTCTGAGTGATTTACCTGGTCTGAAGAAGGTAATGGAAAACTGAACATGACTTCCTCCCTGATGGCATCCTCTGATGTTTTCGAAAAGTTATAAATTGAATTGGAGCTCTAAAATGAGCTATGGTTTGTGTAACTTAGAATATTCTTACTTTTGTGAAGAGAATACAAGGTTTCCAGGTATGGTGAGGCCCCATTATAAAGCACCTCAGCATATTATCGATTTGGTAAACTTCTAGGTCCAGTTGTGTTCCCTGTGTCCTTTGAATGGTAATACAGGAGAATAATCACACAAATATAGTCCATGGCCTTTAATACTCATGCCCCAGCACAAGCCTGCTTAGACTGTAAATCATAATTTATGACATGGGTGTTCTCAATTTTTTATAGTCATTCTATACACACAGTTTACCTTCTTTCTGACAAGCCAAGAGAATAACTAGCAAAGCCTGTGGCATAACTCCTGCAGGATACTCTTGTTATATCCCCCGGTATTTTTCCTAAAATATCAGTCATATCAAATGGTCTCTGTTGCCTTTATTTCTGAAGTGACCTGGATGGCCTAGATGACCTTTAAGAATCTTTGTGGTTTTGAAATTCTTTGAGTCTCTTATTTTGAATGAGTAAAGGGGCCTTAGTCTTTTGGTATTTAGGTCCCTACTGGGTTGTTGGGGAAGTTAGAAATTAGTAATGGAGTAAATTCTAACACACAACCAACTGCTATATCCTGAACAATTACCTTTAACAGACAAACTGCCACCCTCTGCTGAGACCTAAGAATGACCCCTAGCAGTGTCATTTGGAGGACTGTGAGGCCATCGCACATCTGGGACACTTATAGTGACTATCATTTCATAGCAGCTTCCGTATGCCAGGCATAACTCTGAGTGCTTTATGGACATTATCTCTCTTAATCCTTGAAACCTGAAAAGTAGTTGGTATTATCCCCCATTATTGGGTGGACAAGGAAATATAAAATAAAACAGCTTGCTCATAGTTACCCAGCTACGCAGGTAGAGCCACGATTCAAGCTCAAGCCTCTCTAATCCCAAAGTATGTATATTCCTTCCACACCATGATGTTGCCTCTCAGTATTTCCCAAAATGCTGCTGGAATTTGAAAATCTTTGCTGAAACGCAATCCTGAAGCCAATGAAGGTTCGCCATTTTGAACCATCCTTTTCAGTAGCTTAAGAAAGACAGGCCCTAGGCTATTTCTTTCCAGTTCCCTTTGGCTAAGAATAGACCATTCTTAGGGTGAGAATAAAGGCCTTTTAGTAAACTATGGTGTTTTGGAGTTAGTGCCCTTCTCTTGAATATGAACTATGACATGACATTTTCCCCATACAGTTGTCTCTTCTGTTCAGGACCAGGTTCTACAGACACATTCTGACATCTGTAGTGCATACCTTATAGTGACATAGACTCAGAGTTGTTATCTAATCCAGCTTCTTATCCCACATAGGAACATCTTAGTAGGCAGATCTGTGTTCTTCACCTTCCTAATCATACTACTCTTTGTGAAGAAACCAATACACAGAAGCCTAAAGTCACTTAAATAAGGTCACTTAACAAGAAAAGTTGGTATCCCTTTAAAGGATAGCACAGAACAGAAAAAGACGTGTATATACTAAACAGTCCATTTCTCAACATTGAAACATAGGATGTACAGATGTGGACCTCTCAGATTCTAATAATCAAGATGTTCTTCACCACCTCTACTCATTGGTTTGGCAATGCTTTGCTACACTTTTAGATACTGTCCTAACATCTAGCATTTATTGAGAGTTAACTATATGCACGAAATTTGTAAGTATAAATTTTGGTTTCAAACTCAAATCTGAGTTTGAGTCCCTTCTACTCACTAGCTTTGTGGCCTTGAACAAATCACTTAAGTTCTCAAAGCCTCAGTTTTCTGATCTGTAGAATGGTGATAATAGAATATTGCTTCAGGGTTATTATGACAATCCATGAGAGAATACTATATTAATATACCAGATGGAAAGTATAATTATACCCAGATGCCTGTTTTGGTTTTCAACCCCTAGATACTGTCTTTCCTCTGCCCAATTATCTTATTAAGGACCGGAAACAAGCTTTCCCAATATGAGAACTTAGCAAAAAGTTGTTAAACAAAAGTAAAAAGATGACTCTAGGACCTCATGGGGCTTACTTTTGTTCTCTTAGGAAGTAGTATCTACCGCTTTTTTTCAGTCATTTTTTTTTTAAGATTTTATTTATTTATTTATTTATTTGATGGAGAAAGACACACAGTGAGAGAGGGAACCCAAGCAGGGGCAGTGGGAGAGGGAGAAGCAGGCTTCCTGCTGAGCAGGGAGCCCGATGCGGGGCTCGATCCCAGGACCCTGGGATCATGACCTGAGCCGAAGGCAGATGCTCAATGACTGAGCCACCCAGGCGCCCCTTTTTCGGTCGTTTTTGAGCTTCATATCAGTTTAGAAGTTATAAGTTGTTTGCACTTATTAATGAGGATTGGAGCTTCGAGCTTCTCCAAAGTTTCATCATTCATCCAAAAATCCTTGAGATCATTGCTTTCAGAAGGCATTATCCTTATTTAACTTCACTCTTTCTAGGAATATCTAACCCTGTTAACATCTCTAGTATCCTCAGCATTCGAGGGGGTTTTCACTACACCATAAACTCTTGAGGACATGAACCATGTTTTCCACATCTTTGTGTCCTACTCTGATTGTAGAACAATTCTTTATATATAGTAGATGGTCATCTAATGTTGACTAAATGAGTGAATTAATTCTAGACATGGTCAGATCCTGGAAAGGATGGTGAAATGCTCTAATAAAAGCCTAGTGTGAGGGGGAGAATGATACAACTATGTCACCTTCCCATGTCATTAGTTTTGACACCATGGGCAAGTCACAACTTCTCTGACCCTCAGGTTTGAGTGATATTAAATATCTCCAAAGGTTCTTCCAGATTTGAAATTCTAGGACTATAATTAAATCCTCTTTTTTACTGAATGTAGTAATGTTTTAAGGGACATGTTATAGCCTAAAGTTACATCCAGATTTGTGTGAAAATGAACTAACTTATAATTATCAGATACATTTAAAATCAGAGCAGCACTGTTGAATTCCCAAAAGTAGGGGGCAGATTTAATTTATTTTCTTGTTAAGAAATTTAAAACTTAATTAGATTTTGGCCAGTGTATCTAAAGATCTCATTTGTGGAGTTTGGTATAGGAGTTGCAGAAGATCGACAGTTCTGTAAAATGTACCTAAAATGAGTGCAGCTGTATATGAAGTGTGATTTCAGAAACCTCAGAAGGACATTCCCAACCATAAATACCTTCTCCACTTAACTTTTTTGCTGCATAACAAATGACTACAAATTTAGCAGCTTAAAACACCTGTTAGTTCAGGTTCTTTGAATCTGGGCACAGCATAACTGGCTTCTCTGCTCAGTCTTTTTTTTTTTTTTTTAAGATTTTATTTATTTATTTGAGAGAGAGAGAGAGAGAGCATGAGCAGGGGGAGGAGCAGAGGGCAAAGCAGGCTCCCTGCTGAGCCCAACATGGGGCTCAAACCCAGGACCCTGGAATCATGACCTGAGCCAAAAGCAGACGGTCGACCGTTTCTGCGTCCCTTCTCTGCTCAGGTCATAACAAGGTTTAAAGTATAACTAAGTGTCAGAAGGGCTGCATTCTCATCTGCAGTTCAGGGTCCTCTTCCAAGCTCATTTAGGTTCCTGGCAGAATTCAGTTCCTTTCAGTTGTAGGACTTTTCCTTGCTGGCTGACGGCCAGGGA
The DNA here is from genome assembly GCF_009762305.2 of Zalophus californianus. NCBI lineage: Eukaryota > Metazoa > Chordata > Mammalia > Carnivora > Otariidae > Zalophus > Zalophus californianus. The sequence goes on along the minus strand of NC_045609.1, from coordinate 33,230,360 downwards.
TCACTCTCAGCAGGGCTCCCTCATAACATGGCAGCTCACTTCTTCACAGCCAGCAGGAGACTCTTTTTCCCCAGTGTGCTGAGTTGCATTCTTTTATTATATAATTGTACTCATAGGAGTGACTATCCCATTACCTTTTTCATATAAAGTAACCAAATCACAGAAGTGATACCCCATTATATTCACAGGTCCTGCCTGCACTCAAGGAGAGGAGATTATAGAGGGTATACACACACACACACACACACACACACACACACACGCACACACACACCAGAGGATGGGAGTGTTGGGGAACATCTCAGAATTCTGCCTGCCACACCAGCCATAATTCCAGAAATACACGCCTTTACACTTATTCTTTGAAGACTTCTGAAGATATGGACATTTTAACCGGTTAAAGCCATGTCATCTAAAAAATAACATGGCAGCCATAAAGTTTTAGTGTGAGAAGGGAGCTTGGAAATAATTTTATTTAAACCCTTACTTTATTGTTTTTAACCTCTTCATTTACACATGAAGGAAATGACTTGCTCAAATCGCAGTAGCGTGCCACAAACTGACACCAGAGATTTAGGTTCACTGACTTCCACACCATTGTTTTCTTTGGTTCATGGCAACCACTGCTGCTAGAAGAACCTAGAGAATTATATAAGGGATTCAGTGCTTATATGTGAAAGCAGAAATAGGAAAAGTTCACAGCAAAAATGTATGAGAGAGCATCCCCCAGACAGCCATAGCATGACGGCAGGAGTAGAAATGTCACAAAGATGTGTGGGGATCAGGTTATATGGGGGGAAAGCTCCTATTTTATAAATTCTTTTAAAGTTTGTGGGAGGCAAGCCCCTGTGCTTCAGTTCATCATTGCATTTTGTAAAAACATTTATATGTGAAGAGGAGTGTTGGCCAGGATTCCATTCATTTAAGACAAAGTCATCAATGTTTAAAATGATTCATGATGAAGTCAAGGAAGCTCAAATTCTGAAAGAAATGTTTGCTTTATGAGGCAGTTTCTCTGCAGAGACCTCGTTTATTTTCCCAAATTTTAAAGTCGCTTAGCAATTCTAAAGATTGATTCTGACTTAACTACATTACTTTGAATATATTATGATTTAGTAAAATTATATAAGTGCCCCAAGGAGGGAGAGAGCTGCTTTGGAGATTCATGATTACCAGTGGGAGAGAGAAGAGGGTGGGAGGTAGGATAACCTGCCCCAAATCCACATAAATGGATACATAAGGACAAAATTAGCCAACATTCCATCCCACTGAGCAAAGGATCAAAAAGGGATTCCACCAACTGGGGAAGTATAGAGATTAATAATTATTGCAAGCCCTGTTACTTCAAGGTTTACTACCCTTAGAAGCCTCTGAAGCTTTGATGAGACACTTGTAAAGGTGAAGAATATTTAGCTTTTTACGTTATTTCAGCAAGCCAAATTTTAAACATATCATTTGCTCTCCCCTTAGCTATCAGAGATTCAAGTTCTGTTGAACCAGGCCACCAAGGAAGTAATGTTGTAAGGGAAGGGGGAATAAAAGGTACTTCCTCCTCACGATTGAGGTTGGATAAATTAGGAACTGATTAAATAAATGATATAGCCTGCCAGTGGAATACTATGCAGCTGTTAAAAAAGAACTGTTTTTGTACAGGTATGGAATTCTTTCTAAGATATGTCGTTAAATGAGTAAAGCAAAACCCATATATTTAGCAAAAACCCATATACTACCATTTTTGTGGGAAGAAATGAAGAATGAAAATTTGATTTTATATCCATTTTTCTGGAGAAACTGGAGCTACTGGTTGCCTCCGGACAACTAGGTGACTGGGGGATAAGGTTGGGAAGGATACTTCAGCCTTTTGTACCATTTGAATTTTCAAACAGGTGAATATATTACCTAATGGAAAACAGCTTTTTCAAATAAAAAGAATGCAAATTTAAAGAGCCAAGGAGCCAAAAACAAGTGAATAGGGGAAATTGGTCTCCAAATAAGAGCTGGCTTTGTTATAAAGGTTTCCTTGCAAAGGGCCTTGAAGGCACTCTGTAATGTCTGTCCTGATGCTCTCCCCACCCACCCGCCCCCTCCACCTTCTGTTCTAGCTCCCTAGCCAGGCATTAGCATCCCTTCCGGCTTTCAGTACTCCTCCGCCCCCCACCCCACATCACCCACTGCCATACATGCACAGATCTGGAGCAGTCGTCTCTTCAGTCCTTTAGAATTCAGATTCAGAATGTACCTTCTCCCTAATACACACTATTCCACTATAACCCTTATGTGTCTAATAATATGTCTGATATTTCTCCTACGTATTTCTCAATCTTAATGATATATATGGTCTCCCCCACTAAACTGATCATTCTCTGGGTGTGTCAGCTGAAATCACTGCCTAATGGTGCTGGTAGAAATGTTTGCTTTTTGTGAACAGAATATGATGAGGATTTTTGATGAAGCCAGATATAATAATGGATGACGGCAATAAACCTTACTGTAAATCAGTTTGTACTAGATTTTTTTAAGATTTTATTTATAAGCCAAAAAAAGATTTTATTTATTTGACAGAGAGAGACACAGTGAGAGAGGGAAACAAGCAGGGCGAGTGGGAGAGGGAGAAGCAGGCTTCCCGCTGAGCACGGAGCCCGATGCAGGGCTCGATCCCAGGACCCTGGGATGATGACCCAAGCCAAAGGCAGATGCTTAACAACTAAGCCACCCAGGCGCCCCCAGTTTGTACTAGATTAAGCCTGTAAGCCCATTGAAGCAGTCATCTGGGATGATGTTCTGAGGTTCAGGAAACCCGACTGCAAGTTTTCTCTGTTGGAATGTACTGGTATTTAGGAGCCAGAACCACCAGCATCACCTCTGATGATTGGGCAGCCTGAGGGCACGGGGAGGGGGGGGGCACCCGCCAGCAGCTTAAAAGCACCATGCAGAACAAAGAATTGTTACCATTTTCATTATTAGTATACTGCATCACCCTTGGCTCCTTAAATTGCTAGTTCCCTTGAATGCTTTCCTTCCTGCCTCCCCCGACCCCCAGAATCAGGTTGAAATGTGTGTGTTGTATTAGCCAAAGTACCTTGGAAGAAGATACAAAAGAAAGGACAAGTGCTCTCCAAAGGAAAATCCTTCCCCCTCTCCCCCACCCCACCCCCAAAGCCATCTAGGGATGGATTTAAGAAACTAAGACATCTGTACCATAAGCTTTTCCAGGGCTGAAGCAGAAATGTCTCCCCTCCCTTAACCTTGGCAGTCACAAGCCAGTTCCCTGCTGCGGCGCAGGAAGACAGGAATCACATGGCCACACAGCTAGAGACCTTCAGCCCAACTTGGCGTATCACCTTTCCAAACACCTTTGCAATTAGGAAGAGACAGGCAGCTCCTAACTGGGTCACGCCCACTCTTTGGAGCCGTCTCTGGGCATCAGAGGCAACTGCGGGGGAAGAGCTCCCAGGGCCGCCTCTGTTTCACATGTTTTTCATTGGGTTGCAGTTTAATAAACCTTGTATGTTATCCCCGAAATTGTCAGTATTCCCAAGGGAATGCTAATGTCTTCCAGCATATAGGGCGATCAGATCTGTGATCAAACTATAATGCTGACTCTTGGCAGCCTCCAGCTACTCGGTTATTCATCCCTGCCCACTAGCATGGAGCACTCCCTGATTCGGCTTTCTTTTCACCTGGACACATTCATGGGGGAACTAGTATTGTCCATATAAGGGTTCAAGGAGCTCCGGCATGCATAGGGAAAAGATCCCTGGGCCGGAAGTCGGGAGACGTAGATTTTAGACCCAGCCCTGCTGCCAGCTAGCTAGCTGTGTGACCCTGGGCAAGTTACTAACTTCTCTGGATTTTGCTCTTATCTCTGAGGTCTCTTCTAGTTCTAAGGGTCTCTAAGGGATTCCAAGTGGGTATCTGGGCTGTATCCCTCCAGGACTCTCCCTTCTTCTCTTTGACCACTGTGATAAATAATTTTATGTAATGTAGCTTCTGACAAACTCAGTATATGTTCTTTCTACTGTTGAATTCTCCAGTTATGGATCATGACAGAGAGTAAACTGGGGACCTGGCATGACTCAGACTGAATGGTACCCCATTTTTAAGAGCCGGTTGAGCCCGCTTCTACAAATTCTCCCCTATCCTAGTCTAGTAGAAATCACCCGATGTCATGTCCATCTGTTGTTCAGGCAGCCACACCACATTTGTACCAAAGAAATACGTAGGCCTTGGGGAACCTGGACCTTCTCCAGGGTGACTTCATGCTCCAGGTAGACGTCTTTCAGATTAGAAACTAGAATCCCAGCCATCAGTCAGCATCCTCAAATGAGAGAGACCCAGATTCCAGTACCAATACCTGGTCTCCATGGGGAGGTCAAGACCTGGACGGGGCAGTGGGGGGGAGTGGGGGGGGGGGGCGGTGTTCTGCTTGCTGTGATTTAATTATGACTTTCTGATTCAGGAATGTGGAAGCAAATATGAATGAGCCAACTCTCAGGACCAACTGTCAAAGCATGTGGCTTGTAATCTGCTGTTATCCTGCTTGTCCTAAGAGCTCACAGTTTGACAGCTCACCAGTTAGTGAAATATTTCCTCCACTGCTCTGATTCATACCCTGGGGACCTGAGGATCTTGGACGGGGAAAGGACACTCCAGCTAGGCTGTTCGCTGGCTGTTAACATCCCAGTGGTTTGAGTTACGATGACTCAGCAGCCCTCGTTTTTCCCCCTATAGTACAAATGGTGTCAGAACCCTCTCCAAGTGAAATGGAATGTAATCTGTAATTATTCTGTCAAAGAGATGGCATTTGTAATGAGGCATTCCTGCTGGTGGCCTCCAGAGGTCCCTTTTTCTATAACCACTAAGTACCACTTTAATGAGCTTTTCACTAAAAATCGTCAAGAGCTCTCACTGACATCCTTGGATATTACTTAGTTAATGGATTATTTAGAGGAAAGGGCCCGTCTCCTTGGGGTGAAGGATGGGCACTTGGAATATCAAGAGGAATCAGCAATAGGCAGTCTGCCCTGAGAGAATGGAAGGAACTGGGAAAGAGAAAAGAGGCTAGTTATCAGTTACGATGGAAGTGTGAGATCGATGTAAAATGCAGAAGAAGGAATGGCTAATAACAAAGTGTTCCTGTTTAATACAAAACAGGTTTTAATCCATTTCTCACAACATTATTTCTGTGACTGCAAAGGGTAATTCTATTACAGTTTGAGAGCATCCAGTTTCTTCTAATCTGATTCTGTTTGCACTGAGCAATCTTCTGAGGTGAATTGAATTTCCTTAGTAGATTTTCCAACTGAGAAGTGTAACAACCAGCTGTTATCATTTTAGTTCTCTTAACAGTTACTATTCTTGTTGTAAATTGGCCTGCTGATTTCTGTTCCTTTCCTGGGCAGTTTAGTTAGCAGGAATCAATTCTTCCTGGGCCAGCAGAGAAAATCAAGTGTCTAGACTTACAAGGCGAAGTTTTTTTAGACCCTAGAACTTCTACAGTCGTGCAGCTTCTTCAACTCCCCTGTCAGCAATTAACCACATCTCATGAACATCCACTGAAATAGTATCTTCTGCTTAGGTCTTAAAAGGTCCAAGGGACGTTGATGTCTCCATCACCCTAACTCATGTCCTGAGTGCGGGGTGAGAAAACTGGCTCTTCCTGCCCTCCTGGGCAGGCGTCCCCCTCAAGCCAGAGGCTGTGAACACCAAGGCATAGCCTAGCATGTGGCCAGTACAGCTTTCCTCTACCCTTCATCACACCAATCCTCAGCTATCTCTGTATACCTCCACCCTCAGATTCTAGAAAACACCAACTCTTCTTTGCAGAACTAAGATAACCTCGGCAGTTATCTTGTGGGTCCCCTCATGTGAATATGAAAAATTTAAAGAGATCAAGCGACTTCATCAGGGTCACACAGCAAGTGGGTGGTGGAGCCGGAACCAGAACTCACGTCTCGGGACCCCAAGCAGCCTCTCTCCTGCGTCCCCTTGCACTTCTGCCTTGTTCTGGTATTTGTATCTGCTGACCTTGGGGGCGCTGTGGTGAATAAACGGAGGTGACAGAGGCCAAGTGAAAGGTCGAATGCAGAAGAAAATGACAGGAAAGAACTGAAAGTATAGGAATGAAATCAGAGAAGGCACACTGACTCTAATTCAAGTTCATACTGCTTCTGGATGAATCTAATCCGATATTTAGAGAGAACACTTCATTGCTAGGTGATTGATAAGTAAAAACCAATCCTTTTCCTTCCTCCGAAGTTCATCTCACTTAAGAGTGTATCTGTAAGCAATAACATAATTTATACGTGCCCCTAGATAGGCGATGGAAATGGCCTAGCCCTTCCTGGCTTGTTTTTCATGAGAAACCCAATTCTCACATGAGTGCCAGTGTTTAACAGTAAATGTCAGATGAAGAGAAAATGGTAAAAGAGGAGAGATTTTCTGTGGAAGTCTGGAAGAAGAAAAACAAAAAAGGCTGCAGCCACTGAACTAGTGCGATGTGGGCCACTGTTACCCCAGGGGGCACAGTTGGAAAAGACAGAGTGGCGGGTGGGAAGCCGGTCGGGAGGAAGGGCAAGGAGCTCATCGATGCAGGTACTTAGCCCGCACTCAGCTGCGGAACGGTGCCGCCCTAGTGAACTGCCACAGGCCTCCTCATTCCTCACCTCCCATTCTTCTGCAGCCTGCTTATTTCCTTGACTTTTTATTATCAAATTCTTTCCTGCGGGGGGGGGAGGGGCGGAAATGCCAAGACGGAGACTATTGTAATATCAGGTGTTCTTAGTTGTTTTTTTTAACTCTTCTGTTTTTATCACTCTTCTGGTGAAAATTTATTAGGAAAGCCGCCCGTGCATGCTCTAGACCATTAGAATCCCATCTTTGGGGCGCCTGGCTGGCTCAGTCGTTAAGCGTCTACCTTCTGCTCGTGTCATGATCCTAGGGTCCTGGGATCGAGCCCCGCATCGGGCTCCCTGCTCAGCGGAGAGCCTGCTTCTCCCTCTCCCACTCACCCTGCTTGTGTTCCCTCTCTCGCTGTGTCTCTGTCAAATAAATAAAATCTTAAAAAAAAAAAAAGATTCCCATCCTTAAATATTATGTGGCTTTTCACCTTTTAAATTTTTACTGTGGTAGGGGGCGGCTGGGTGGCTCGGTGGGTTAAGCCTCCAACTCTTGGTTTTGGCTCTGGTCATGATCTCAGGGTGGTGGGGTCGAGCCCAGTCAGGCTCCCAGGTTCAGCAGGGAGTCGACTGAAAATTCTCTCTTCCTTTCCGTCTCCCTCTGCCCCTCCCCACACATACTCACACTCTCTCTCCTTCTCTCTAAAATAAATGGATGAATCTTAAAAAAATTTTTAATTTTTTCTGTGGTAAAAATATATATTAACATAAAGATGCCAATTAAACCATTTTGAAGTGTACAAGTCATCAGCATTAATTACATTCACACTGTGGTACATCCATCACCCCAAACAGAAAATCTGTATCCACTGACCACTAACTTCCCATTCACCATACTCCCAGCCCCTGGTAACCGCTCATCTACTTTCTATCTCTATGAACTTAATACCAGGCGTTCTTACTTAACCGTATATGCCTCCTAAAATGTAGCAGCAGTAGAAAGGAATGGAACCTGGGGTGAAAAGGAAAAGGGTGTTGTGGGTTAAAAAACCAAACTCTCACTTCCTAAAGTATAGTTGAAAACTTTATTATGACTGAGTAGTTTTATCCCACCCATTCAGAGAACGAAAACTGAATGTCCCTCTGCTGTGCTAATTCAGCATCTTTCTTTCTTTCAGTGACCATGCAGCAGGTGGCCAGGACCGTGGCCAAAGTGGAACTCTCGGACCACGTGTGTGATGTGGTATTTGCGCTCTTCGACTGTGATGGTGAGTGGGGCCCTCTCGAGTCTGGCGGGAAAACTGAGCCTGACTGTCCTGGAAGTGGCCACTGTTGATTCTGGAGGCTTGCAGACCGCCCCAGTGCGCTAGCCTGTACCTCTTCAGCTTACCCCTCTCCCACAGCAGTAGCTCAGCCCTCAGCACCATGACACTGAGAACCAGAACCCCTGGTCCTGGTTTGTGTTTTCCATTTCTTCTTGTAATTCCAATTTGTCTAATTCCAAATCCTTCTGAATGAATGTATAACCATAAGGATCTTAAAAAAGGAAACGATTCAACTCTGGTAGTGTTTTTAAAAGGTAAATAAACTCAAATATAAAAGCTCAAAAAAAAAAGGAAACAAAAATATTAGACCCAACTTGCTGCTTCGTAGACTAGGAGCACGCGATTATCTGTGTCTAGAAAGAAGGTGGTCCTGATCTCTTGCCCCTCCCAAAGCACATTGCAGTCATTCACATTTTGGCCTCCCAGCTCTCAGTGGTCTGTTGTGTGTGTGGCCACTCTGGAGGTTAGCCCACGTGAGAGGTCCTGGTTCATCAGCTGTCGTCAGTGCTCAGCTACAACTACTAATACTCACCTCAGAGACTTACGCTTTTTCTCAGTGCTTACTAAGACCCAGGCATTGTGCTAAGCTGCTCAGGTAACCCTCTGACCGAGGAACTGTTTTGCACCACATTTTCCAGATAAGGACGCAGAGACTCAGGTGAAGTCATTTTCCCAGGAACGCACAGGTGGTGGTAAATAGCACAGCTCGGCTCTGAATCCAAGCCGGCCGCCTCCCTCTATTCTCTGTTCCCTCCCCTGCCTGTTTCCCAGCCAGAATTCATGGCTCATCTTCCTCTAGGAAGCGAGGCTAATGGAATCCAGGAACCAGGTGAGAAGTTCCTGCCTCGGTGAAACCTTTGTTCTGGTCCCAGCATAATAATGAGTCACTCTGGCTTTTCCATTCCTTAACTTGTTTCAGTTTGTCTTCATTACTACGTGTTGTACTCTGTCTCTGTGTATGTGACCTAATAACTTCCCTACTAAATTGTGAGCTTTTTTAAAAAAGTTTTTACTTTAATTCCAGTGAGTTAAGTGTTATATTAGTTTCAGGTGTACAATATAGTGATTCAACAATTTTCCATACATCACCCGGTGCTCATCATGACAAGTGCACTCCTTAATCCCCACCCCTATTTCACCCACCCCCCTCCACTCACCTCCCCTCTGGTAACCAGCAGTTTGCTGTAGTTAAGAGTCTTGTTTCTTGCTTTATCTTTCTTAATTGTTTTCCTTTTGCTTATTTTGTTTCTTAAATTCCACATGAGTGAAATCATATAGTGCTGGTCTTTCTCTGACTGATTTTGCTTAGCATTATACACTCTAGATCCATCCATGACATTACAAATGGCAAGATTCATTCTTTTTATGGCTGAGTAATATTCCAGCGCCCGCGTGTGTGCGTGTGTGTGTGCGCGCACATACATACAAAGCACATCTTTATCCATTCAGCAGTTGATGGACACTTGGGCTGCTTCCATATCTTGGCTATTGTAAATAATGGTGCTATACTGGGAATTGTGCAAGACTGTTGAATCACAGATCTGTACTTCTGAAACAAATAACGCAACATATTTTAAGAAAAAAGAAAAAGAAGAAGATAGCAGGAGAGGAAGAATGAAGGGGAGTAAGTCAGAGGGGGAGACGAACCAGGAGAGATGATGGACTCTGAAAAACAAACTGAGGGTTCTAGAGGGGAGGAGCATAGGGGGATGTGTTAGCCTGGTGATGGGTATTGAGGAGGGCACGTTCTGCATGGAGCACTGGGTGTTATGAACAAACAATGAATCATGGAACACTACACCAAAACAAATGATGTAATATATGGTGATTAACATAACAATAAAAATTTTAAAAAAAGAAAAAAAAAATAATGGTGCTATAAATGTGAGCTTTTTAAGGGTAGTAGCAAGTTTTTTGTTCACCTTTGGACCCCTTCATAGTATCTCAGGTAGTACTTTGCACATAACAGGTGTTCATTAATTTAAGTTATTGAAGTTATCCCACCTACACCCACAACCGAGGTCTGGGTGAAAGAAAACTCCAGGGTTAGGACAAGTAGATGGCCTCACCCTCAGGTAGGGGTGGGTTATTCTCTAGTGCTACCCTGTCCAATATGATATTCTACTAGTTTCATGTGGCTATTAAATTTAAATTAAATAAAATTAAAAACAGCTCACAGCTCCCTTCTTCTCCTAGGAAGGCCTGAGAAATGAAATTTGATTTTCCTGCCTTTTAGAAGGAGATTCTGTCAATATCTACTTGAATCACCTTTAAAAAAATCATTTAACAGCTCTGGGGCTTCTTTTCTTTTTTTTTTAATGTTTTCTTTTTTTTTTTAAGATTTTATTTATTCACTTGAGACAGAGAGACACAGCGAGAGAGGGAACACAAGCAGGGGGAGTGGGAGAGGGAGAAGCAGGCTTCCCGCTGAGCAGGGAGCCCAATGCAGGGCTCAATCCCAGGACCCTGGGATCATGACCTGAGCCGAAGGCAGACGCTTAACGACTGAGCCACCCAGGCGCCTCTAGGGCTTATTTTCTTAATCTACAGAAAAAGGAAGTACATATTAAATTAAAAAGCCATTGTTATTTCTACCAGCACTAGATCTTAGGTCAAAATGCCAAAGGACGTTGACTTTTCAGACTTGTTCACCTCAGAATTTAGAGTTGCACTCACAGATCACACATGCACACAGATGACATTCAGTCGTATACCTGCTTCATAAGTAACAGAATCACATTGATCAGCTCTGGCCTTAGGGAAGCAGGAAGCAAATTTAGGCTGCCCTGGCAGCCTAAATTACCTCAGATTTTTTCATCGTAAGCCTCTCTTTATAAAAATATTAAGAATCTCATTTAGATCTTTTTTATTCTTTTAATTATATTCTTTTTTAAAAAGATTTTATTTATTTGAGAGAGAGAGAGAACACGAGTTGGGGGAGGGACAGAGAAGCAGACCCCTGCTGAGCGGGGAGCCCAACACAGGGCTCGATCCCATGGTCCTGGGATCATGACCTGAGCTGAAGGCAGATGCTTAACCAACTGAGCCACCTAGGTGCCCTTTTAATTACATTCTTAATAAGCCATATTACTGATTACTTTTCAGCCAGCCAGGTTACTTTTTAACTCTTTATATTGAAGTATACATACAGAAAAGTGCAAATATCGTAAGTATACAGCTTGCTAAATTTTTAAAAACTGAACACACCTGTGTAACCAGCATTATCCAGAAACATCACATTAGCAGGACCACAGAGCCCCCTGGTGCTGCCTTCCAGCCACTTCCTCTCCCAAGGACAGTCCCTCTCTTGACTTTGAGTAACACAGATTAGGTCTCCCTGGGTTTGCTTGCTTGTTTGATCTTGCTGTGGATATCTCTGAGGCTGTCCATGTTCCCTTCAGCCAGAAAACAAGGGCCAGTTTAGGTTTTCAGGTACTGTCTACAAAAGTAAGCCCTGTGTTCCTTCTTTCCACTCTCTTCCCAGACCAATCGTTAGTAAAAGTCTGTTTTATGGTTTCCTATTGTCTTATCACCACCGGTAATGGCTGCCACTCTTTTAATCAGCAGACATTTACTCCTGGGCATGTAGTCAAAGGGTAACTATCCTCTACTGTTGAAGTGGTTACTGTTCTGTGTGGCTTGAGAAATTGACCTTTGGTTAAACCAGATGCTCTTCAAGTTCCTCTCCAGACCTGAGAGTCTGTCACTGAAGAGGGTGGAATGGGAGGCCGTGAGAAAATAGGCTTCACCCAAAGCCACATTTTGATTTTGGTTTTTACCATGAACTGCCCCCTCCATCTCTCACCTGGACTATTGCAACAGCCTTCCTGACTGACTCCCTGCTGCCGCTCTCCCGTCCCATCCCCATACATCCAGCCAGAGAAATCCATCCAAAATGGAAATCTAATTCCATCTCACTTACTTACTTCTAGCCCTTTCCTAGTGCTCTACTGCCTAGAAGATAAAGCACAAACCCTTTAATGAAAATACAAGACCCTTGGGCACCTGTCTCCTGCCCGCCTCTTCTGTTCACGCCGCCGCCCCCGTGTGCACTTCCTAACTACTCCAGAGTCGGGTGCTCCCCGCCTCTGCCTTTGCTTATGCCACTCCCACTCCCTAGAATGCCTCCCCCGTCTCATTCCCCTTTACTTGGCCAATTTCTGCTCATCCTTTGGGATTCAACTTAGGAGTCACCTCCAGGAGGCCTTTACAGCTCTGTACTTGCACCACCCCCAGCCTGGGTTAGCTCTCTTCCTCCGTGCCCCCATAGCATCTTCTGTTTACGCCACAATGGCATTTACCACACTGTTGAAATAATGCATTTGTCTCTCCCACAGCCTGGGAGTATCTCAAGGGACCAAGTCCTATTTACCTCTTTATTCTCAACTCCTAGTATAGGACCTGACCTACAATATATTCTTGTTCAACTTTTGTCATGCTACACTAAACTGTCACTGACTTGTAATCGGAAACATCAAGGAAGGAGCAAACCATTCGTTTGAATTTGGCTGTGCGAGTGCACTGGGCTCCGGAACCCACCTTGTGTGAACGATGGAATTTTCTCAGTGGCCTTGTTCCACGGCCTCCACTTATCCCTCTTGTGTTTGTCTCTTCCTCTAGGCAATGGGGAGCTGAGCAATAAGGAATTTGTTTCCATCATGAAGCAGCGGCTGATGAGAGGCCTTGAGAAGCCCAAAGACATGGGTTTCACCCGCCTCATGCAGGCCATGTGGAAATGTGCACAGGAAACTGCCTGGGACTTCGCTTTGCCTAAACAGTAACCCAGAACTGCAAGAGGGACCTCCTCCTCCACCCGAAGCACCCTGACCCCTCGAGCAGAGCCTTGGCACAACCCTTCCGGCTGCTGCTTCTGGAAGTAGTGCTCCTGTCCTCTTGGGAATGATCTCAGGATTCACCCAGTTTCCCCTCTCTGCCCTTCCCCTGGCTCAGCATTTCTGCGAGGCTCTGCTTCTGCCCAGTGATCATCCCCATAGGTTCTCAGAAACATGAACGAGTCCTAAGATGCCAGGTTTCTGGCACCTTCATCAGCTCTATGCTACTTCAAGCACCGTATGGATAAAGAATGCAGGGAGCCATCCACATGCCTGCCCACCCCGGGAAACACCCAGTTCTTGAGTCACTTTGGCTGTGGACTTACATTAAGAACATTCCTTGCTTTTCCCCCCACTGGTGTTTTTAAGCCACAAGTTGGGAAGACGTCTCAAAGGCAGAAGGAAGGCTGTGATGAATGGTCATGAGGAAGAGCCGGGCAGCCTGAGCTGGCAGGAAGCCTGGGTCAGAGAAAGGATCCATGTCAGTCCCCAGGGTGGCTCTGAGGCTTGCTCCGGGAAGGTGATGTGCACAGCGGGATGGAGCAAGATTTGGAATTTCGAGCAGCTGTTCCCTGGCTCCCTCAGAGGACTCTACCGCGACTCGGTGCCTAATGCGCAGCAGTGATTGAGTCCGTGTTCGATGCAAGGGCCATTTCCCTCCAGGAGTGCATCTCTGAAGTGGAGGCCTGCCTCACAGCCTGTATGCCCTCTGTCTTAAACACTTGTAAAATATCACTTTAATTATAACAGTTTGCAATAAACTCCCCCACCCCCCTGCCAAAGGCTCTTGTGTCTTTTATTTTAGGATCTTCTGGGGTACTTTTCATTTCTCCACTGGGTTTGAGATCAGGCTAGCAGCAGACCTGTTTTCTTTCTACCACAGTCTGGTTCTCCCTGTTGAAAGGCAACTTTAGACACAAACAGTGAGGGCATTGGGAGGTTAATGGTGGCATCGTCCCCACAGTTTGGAAGGCATTTCATCTTAGGCCAGGTACATAGTCCTTGATAACTCAGACCCCACGATTAGGAACTGAGATGGGGTGGGAGAGTATATGAGAAATCATCTGGTGTGGCAGACCTCAATGTAAGAACCACAGCACCCAGTATTTTATATGGACTCCAATCTGATTCAGTGTAACCTTGAACAAGCAAGTAATTTCCCATCTTTGTCCTTAACTGTAAAATGTCAGGGTTGAGCTTAATGGGCTCTCAGGTTTCTTCTAGGTCCAAAAGCCTCTCCTTCAGTTCTCCTCCAGAATTCCTGCAGCCTCCAGAATCTCCAGGTAATGCTCCCTGGCGTGAGAGTGTCTCAAGTCCAAATAGAACCGCCACACCAAAACCTTAGTGCTTCCTGCGAGGCCTGGAAGTCGGTAGGGAGTGTTTATCTGCCAAATAAGAGCAGCGGCTTGGGTCTCTGCACCTGTGACAGTACCAACCCCAGCATTTTCTCCAGAGGAATTTAACAGCCTCATTTCCAACATCCTTTCTGGGAGCACATTAGATTATTTCTCAATCTACCTCACTACCTCATCTACCTTCCACTCTTTCCTTTCTTGGGATATGAATTCCTGGTACCCAAGCGTAGCCTTTGCCTTGCTCATCGCTCCGGGGCTGAGGCATCAGCAAAATTGAGCTTTTCTTAAATTTGTCCCAGAATCCCCAAATCACTCTTTCCCTCAATCCTCGCTTCTCCAGCCTGAAAGAGAAGTCCCAATCACAGCCTTCATGGGGCATTCATTGCCCTGCAAGAAAAGATCTGCTGATTGGCCTGGGTTCACTGAAGCTGTAAGAGAGAGCACAGCAGGGGAGGGTAAAGAACTTACCCTCATCTTGAAACCCACTGTCGGCCCTCATCTATTACAGGTACATAGAATTCCAGCTGGGCTCCTTTAGCCACTAGGAGTGCCCGAGGAAGCACAGGGGGTCCAGGTGCTCAAGAAGACAGGCTGGCCACACTTTGGCACAATAGGGTTAAATATGCAGGTGAGAGGTACCAGCTAAGTCACCCAGAAGAGGCCAGGGTCCCCCAAAGAAGTCCTTGAGCAAGGCGTCATGTGAGCAGGCTGAGAGGATTTCACGAGGCAGCACTTGGGATAGGCTGGGAGCACTGAAGAATACAAAAGGCCAATATGTGCTTCTCTCTCTTTCTCTTTTTTTTTTTAAGATTTTATTTATTTATTTGACAGAGACACAGCGAGAGAGGGAACACAAGCAGGGGGAGTGGGAGAGGGAGAAGCAGGCTTCCCGCGGAGCAGGGAGCCTGATGCGGGGCTTGATCCCAAGACCCTGGGACCATGACCTGAGCCGAAGGCAGACGCTCAACGACTGAGCCACCCAGGCGCCCTGTGCTTCTCTTTTTATTCAAATTGTTTCTTTTACCTAGATAGAATAATCCGCCCCTCTTCCTTCAAGCCTCCACTCCAGCAGTCCCCTTCTTTATAAGCCCACCTGGGGGCGCCTGGGTGGCTCAGTCGTTAAGCGTCTGCCTTCGGTTCAGGTCATGATCCCAGGGTCCTGGGATCGAGCCCCACATCGGGCTCCCTGCTCAACCAGGAGCCTGCTTCTCCCTCTCCCACTCCCCCTGCTCGTGTTCCCTCTCTCGCTGTGTCTCCCTCTGTCAAACAAATAAAATCTTTAAAAGCCCACCTGGATCATCTTCCTGACAAGACTAGTAGCCCCTCCTGTGCCTCCCAAGGATCATGTGCCTGCCCGTAACAACACTGCTGTAATCGATGTAATGTTTGTGCGATCGTCACCCCCAAAGTTCAGACCCAGAGCAGTGATGTGGTCAAAGAAACAGTCCACCACCAAAAGCTAATTTTAAAATAACTCTTGGACAATGTAAAAGTGATATTAGCAATGTTTCAATAAATTGCTCCCACATACCCACAGCCATTCTCTATGTTTGCTGCTGTTTTTTATTTCTTAAAAAACAAACAAACAAAAAAAAACAATTCTCCAGTTCTAGCGCTTAGGCTTCAGGGAGGGAAAGAAACTCAGAGGGGACCCAGGCTGGTGGGCTTCCTTGTGACCCTGGGCTCAGCAGCATCCACAAGCATAAGCAGAGAGAATATGGAGAGAAAGTTACTAAGGAAAATGGGTTTAAGGACATGCATGCTCTTCAAAAATCATTTTTTCTTTCTTTTTCTTTCTTTCTTCCTCTTTCTTTCTTTCTTTCTTTCTTCCTTTCTTCCTTTCTTTCCTTTCTTTTCTTTTTCTTTCTTTCTTTCTTCCTTCCTTTCTTTCCTTTCTTTTCTTTCTTTTTTCTTTCTTCCTTCCTTTCTTCCTTCCTTTTTCTTCCTTTCTTTCTTTCCTTTCTTTCTTTCTTTCTTTCTTTTTCTTCCTTCCTTTCCTTCTTTCCTTTCTTTTTCTTTCTTTTCTTTCTTTCTTTCTTTTTTCTTTCTTTCTTCTTTCTTTCTTTCGACAGAGAGAGACACAGCGAGAGAGGGAACACAAGCAGGGGGAGTGGGAGAGGGAGAAGCAGGCTTCCCGTGGAGCAGGGAGCCCGATGCGGGGCTCGATCCCAGGACCCCGGGATCATGACCTGAGCCGAAGGCAGACGCCTAACGACTGAGCCACCCAGGCGCCCCAAAAATCATATTAATAGCTTTTATTGCCCCACCTAATTTTAGCTCTGGTTGAAGCATATGCACTTGGACTGAATTGGAGTCTAAGACAGGAGAAGTCCAGGCCACAGCTGCGACCAGACAGGAAAGAGGGACAGCAGGATAGGAGCCGGAGCCAGGTCCCCCAGCGGGAGCATCCGCCCCAAGCCTTAGCACAGCCCCCCAGGCTGTATGCCCCCGAGAGGCTTAGAAGAGGGAGGGACCACAGGCACGAGCTCAGCTTTCAGGCTTCAAGCGCCACCTGCTGGCAAGAAGGCTCAGCGCAGGGAATCTGGTCTGGAGCAGGTAAGGGGAGGCTGCCTGAATCCAGGCTCGCCCCAGCCCTGCTCCTGAGACTCGGCGGCCCAGGGACCTGGGCGGCAAGGTGTGGGGTGGGATGAACAGCCAGAGATGGATCATAACGATGAAGAGAGACAGTATGGATAGGATTATAATTGAGAAGAGGAAAGGAGCAATGCTTGTGGATTGTTCCCTGTGGCTCCAGAATGGGAATTTTTACCAGCAAATGAGTTATGAGTTGCTCTATTCATTCCACAACTCTTCACTGCTCACCTGCTATGCGCCAGGCACTGAGCAAGGTCTTCAAGGCGTTTGTGTTCTAGAGAAGGGAAACAATAAGGTTAAGTACACACTGGTATGAGAGCACTTAGTAAAGCAAAAGGGCCACCCAGTCCAGATTCGGGAGCTCAAGGCAGGCTTGCAAAGGAAGTGATTTATTTTTAAGTTAAAAAACAAAAACAAAAACACTAAGGTCTGTGAGTTGAGGAGGAGCTAACAACAGGGGAGGGGGGCCAGGCAGAGGCTGCTGCGCTTGCAAAGGTCCAAAGGCCAAAAAGCATGTTTCTGGGAACTGAAGTTCTAAGGAGTATCCAGCACAGATTGGGGAGTGATTTTGTGACCTAAGAATTAATTAATATGGCAATCTTCACACACACACAAAAAGATTAAAAATGCATTTGAGGATTTTAGAACATACGTAGGTTATATAAAAAATCATGATGGAAATTTTATTTTTTTTAAATTTTATTTATTTGAGAGAGAGCGAGCAAGAGCAGGGAGAGGGGCAGAAGGAGAGGGAGAAGCAGAGGAGGGAGAAGCTGAGCAGGGAGCCCAACTTGGGGCTCAATCCCGGGACTCCAGGACTCCGGGACCCTGGGATCACGGCCTGAGCAGAAAGGAGATACCCAACTGACTGAGCCACCCAGGCACCCCACGATGGAAATTTTAAAATGCTTAGAACTGAGTATGATAATGAAAATACTAAATATTAAGACTTGTGAGACATAGCTAGAGGGAAACTCAAAACTTCTTAACTTCTTAACTTAATGGGCTGACAATATGCTAAACATCTGCTTCAAGAAGTTGGAAGAAAGGGG
This sequence comes from Zalophus californianus, assembly GCF_009762305.2. Lineage (NCBI taxonomy): Eukaryota > Metazoa > Chordata > Mammalia > Carnivora > Otariidae > Zalophus > Zalophus californianus. Next base: position 33,212,584 of record NC_045609.1, on the reverse strand, counting down.
TACCTGGGTGGGTCAGTTGGTTAAGTGTCGGCCTTCGGCTCAGGTTATGATCCCCAGGTCCTGGGATTGAACTCTGCTTCGGGCTCCCTGCTCAGTGGAGAATCTGCTTCTCCCTCTCCCTCTGCTGCTCCCCTCTACTTGTGCTCTCTCTTGCTCTCTATGTCTGTCAAAAAAATAAATAAAATCTTTTAATAAATAAATAAATAATAATTTTAAAAGTTCAAAAGTTAAAAAAAAAAGCTGGAAAAAAGATCATAAAGCCAAAAAATAAAAAGAGCAAAATTTAAAATGTATATAACTAGAAACTACAGAAGTTTAAAAATAATATTGGGAACAACTTTATGCCAATAAATTTGAAATGGATAGTTTCCTAGAAACTATAACACAAGAAAAAATTTAAAATCCAAAGACTATAATAAAGTGAATCAGTAGTTTAAAACCTACATATAACAAAAAATATCAAACCCCGATGGCTTTATGAGAGGAAAAAAAAAATAGAACCAGATCCTGTAGGACCCTGTAAGCTCCAATAAGGAGTTGGGACTTTGTCTTAATTATAATTAGGAGCCACTGAAAGATTTTAAGCCGGAAGATGATGTAATGAGCTTTGCATTTTGGAATGATGACTTTGCCTGCAATGCCACAGATGGACTGGAGTGGGATCCAGGTTGGAGACTGCTATAATAATCCAGGTAGCGGGTGCTGGGAGCCTGGATTAGGGCAATGGCTGCAGAGCTGGAGTTGCAAACACAATTGGGAGGTGTCTATGTCAGGCCTGAGGGGTGGGGGTGGGGTCATGTAAATTGGAGGATGATGAGGGCGAGGGAATAATTAAGGATGACACCCAGACTTCTGTTTGGGTAACGGCATGTATGGTAGTGGGAAACAGAACCAGGTGCGGCTGGAGGAAGATGAGGCTTCTTTGACATGCTCAGGTGTCTAAGACATCCTGGTAGAAATATCTGATGGGTAGTCAGATATAAGGACCTGGACCCGGGGGCGCCTGGGTGGCTCAGTCAATTAAGTATCTGCCTCTTGGTTTCGGCTCAGCTCATGATCTCAGGGGCATGAGATCAAGCCCCGCATCGGGTCCACACTCAGCTGGGAGTCTACTTGAAGATTCTCTCCCTCTGCCCCTCCCTCCACTCGAGCTTGCTCGCTCTTGCTCGCTGTCAAATAAATAAATCTTTTTTAAAAAAGAATCTATGAAACATTAACATTAAAAAAAAAAAGAATCTGGACCCAGGAAAGGGATCTAGGGTGGAGATATGCAGTAGGAATCTCCTAAAAACCTGGGTTCTCCCAGGTTCAAGGCCAACTAATCACAAACACATAAAGTGTGAATCGGCTTCCCAACTGTAAAATACTAACACCAGCTCCATCTCTTCCCCAAGGGAAATTTGGAGTAAAGACCACTGAAGTGAAAGGACTTTGAACCAAAGAACCTGTGCTTGGTGGGTTATCTATGAGAAGACAGGTTTGGTGCCCTGTGCCATCCTTCCAGCCTCTAGCCCTGCCTAGGTGTCAAGACCTCCTTTTTCTCTAGGGAGAAGTGAGAGGGCAAAGGACTACAGTGGAGATCCAAAGATGCTATGGGGAAATATTTACACATTCATTCAACAAATAATTTGTTGAAACTCGAATATTCAATCACCTATCAGTCATTCACACACAGGTGAATTTTCACCATCTTCGGTGTGAGGTTTAGGCTTTCTTCTTTCTTTTTCCATAGGTGAACATTCACATGGTTCCAAAATCAACCCTAACATTAAAAGGCATACAGGGGGGTGCCTGGGTGGGTCAGTTGGTTAAGCGACTGCCTTCGGCACAGGTCATGATCCAGGAGTCCCTGGATCGAGTCCCGCATCGGGCTCCCTGCTCAGCAGGGAGTCTGCTTCTCCCTCCGACCCTCCCCCCTCTCATGTGCTCTCTCCCTCTCTCTCATTCTCTCTGTCTCAAATAAATAAACTAAAAAAAAATCTTAAAAATAAATAAATAAATCTTTATTTATCTTAAAAAATCTTAAAAATAATAAATAAATAAAATAAAAGGCATACAGGGGCGCCTGGGAGGCTCAGTCAGTTGAGCGTCCCACTCTTGGTTTCGGCTTGGGTCACGGTCTCAGGGTTGTGGGATCGAGCCACGCCTCAGGCTCCAAGCTCAGCACTGAGTCTGCTTGTCCCTCTCCCTCTGTTCTTCCCTCCCCCACACCACTTTCTTTCTCTCTAGGAGCCTCCCAGCCATTCCCACAGCTGCATAGTATTCCATTGTATACCGTGGTTTAATCAATAAGAGTAGTTTCTCCGGGAAAGATTTTGGAGCCTGGAGCTCTCTGAAAAGAAGGGCTTGGTGGGTCACATTTGGAGGCAGCAAGGGACACTGGGGAACCAGGGAGCAAAGGAGCAAACGACAGGGAGTGGGGGATACTCTGCTGATTTGGAAATGCCTCCTGAAGCTTTAGGCAGGAATTTATCCTCCTCACTAGTTCAGGGAAACTCTGAGTAAAGCGTTTAGAGAGAGAAAAACCTGTCTCTAGGATTCATTTACTCTATTCATTTCTTTGAGCCCATCATTAGGGATCAGGCCCTGTGCTCAGGCCATGGGGAACATGAGGGCAAGATCTGCATCTTGGTTCACCTGGAGACAGGTGTGCCAACCGTGGGGGGCAGTGAAGGTGACCGTCCATGGATTGGCCAGGCTCACAGAAGAGGAGGCCCCTTCTCAGCCTCAGATCTTGTCTGAGCTGTCATCCCGGATCCTACACACACGACTTCTGAGCCTCATCTGGAGCTTAACACCCAATCCCACTGTTGTACCTGCCACACTGTGTTCTCGTTAATATCAAGCTCTCCTAGGAGAATGTGAGCTCCGCGAGGTCAGGCGCTGTCCTTTAGTCATGGTGCATTCCGAATCCCTCAAGTTCTGCACAGTGCCTGGCTTTCTGTATAGACATCTGCCTGTTAAATTAATTCTACCTCTTCACAGAGATGGAGCTGAAGCTGAGCCCGGAAGAGCAAGTTAGCTTGACCAGATGGGAAAGATCATCTAGAACAGGCACATAGCTAGGATTGGGATGAACTGTCTTAGTAGAGATGGGAAGAGGGTGATGGGAGACTAAAGCCTGGTAACGTCAGACTGTGAATGCTCAGTGTCCCCAGAGGAGAGAAATAGGGAGGCTGATGGTCATCTAATACAAGGACGGTGTCAGCTCTAGAAGCAAATTGAGGAGATGCTGAGATTCATTTGGAGATTGATTTCCCCAGTGACTTCTCCTGAGTATCTGTGGAGGCAATTAAGGACTTTTCCCCCCCACTCTTTTTGAGCCTTATCCTCCCACAAATACCAGGTCCCCGGCTAGTCAGAAGAGATATTTCCAATTTTTCCCTTAGATCAAAAGCATGACATCTTGATTTCAAGAACTATCAAGGAGAAACTGTAATTCCAAGCTGGCATACTGGTTCCATTTTTAAACAAAATTGATTGACCAAGGACCATAATGTTTAACTTGAACTGAGCAGCAGTGTGGCTCCCTTCCTGGCCTTTGGACTGAGAAGGACCCATAGAAAGTCAAATTGCCTCGGGGCGCCTGGGTGGCTCAGTCGTTAGGCGTCTGCCTTCGGCTCAGGTCATGATCCGGGGGTCCTGGGATCGAGCCCCGCATCGGGCTCCCTGCTCGGCGGGAAGCCTGCTTCTCCCTCTCCCACTGCCCCTGCTTGTGTTCCTTCTCTCGCTGTCTCTCTGTCAAATAAATAAATAAAATCTTAAAAAAAAAAAAAGTCAAGGGTGCCTGGGTGGCTCAGATAACCGGTTAAGCATCTGCCTTCGGCTCTGGTCATGATCCCGGGGTCCTGGGATCGAGCCCCACATCGGGCTCCCTGTTCCGTGGGGAGCCTGCTTCTCCCTCTGCCTCTCTCTCTGTGTCTCTCTCATGAATAAATTAAAAAAAAAAAACTTAAAAAAAAGTCAAATTGCCTCAAGACAAAAAACAATACACCCAATTTGAGATCTATAAGAAAAGTAAGGAGCAAAAACGGAGGCTGGTTAGACCAGCTTTTAGGTGCAGTTTATAACCCCTTCTGAAACAACAAAGTCTGAATTGAAACAATTCCGGGACCCAGCTCAGCTGCAGAGAGGAAGGAAGGGGAAGGATGCAGAAAATACGGCAGAAAGAAGTCCTACTACATACACATGCTCAGCCTGTCTCCCCAGAGCCTTACTGCTCCAGACCCTGCCACGCAGGCCAAATTACCGACTACAGACTCAAAATTTAGGTAAGATTTTGTCATTTATTTATTGAGATTTTATTTATTTATTTGACAGAGAGAGAGGGAACACAGGCAGAGGGAGAGGGAGAAGCAGGCTTCCCGCGGAGCAGGGAGCCCGATGCGGGGCTCGATCCCAGGACCCCCGGATCATGACCTGAGCCGAAGGCAGACGCTTAACCAACTGAGCCACCCAGGCGCCCTACATTTTGTCATTTATGTGTGTTGCCGGAAAGGAGAAGAGGACTCACCAGCCAGTAGCTGGGCAATCACAGCCCAATTCCTTGACACAATGAAACTGCAGGCCTTCTTTTACCCAAGTGCCCTCTTCACAAAGTGAAGGACCTGTGTTCAGCCAGGGAAGAGGGGCCTCATCATACTCAGGAAATGGAAGAGGAGACTTCGTGATACTTAGCAGAAGAGGGCAAGGTGGGCATGGCAGCCCGAGGTCAACACACCTCACGAAGGCTATCGGAAAGGTGTCCTACCATTTATCCATTAACATCTGTTAAGGACCCGTCAATCTGTGGAAACCCTTTCTCCAAGTGTAGGGCTGTCTTCCCAAGGAGGGGCTGATCTCTTTGCCACCAGGCTAGTCTCCCACCAGCCAGCAGGCAGTCCTAAGTGTTTGCTTTAGGAAGGGAACTGTGGGGATGGGAAGGAAAGCTGGATGCGAAGAGATTTCCAAGGAGTGAGCATGTGGAGCCAAGGATGCCTTGCTTCTTATTACACAGAGAAAATAAATCCTATTTGAAAAGAACTTCCTTATGCTCCCACTTCCAAATTTAGCGGCTGCCCTGCGTGTACCTAGCCACACTGCCTTCCCTGCTGAAAATCAGTGAGTCGTCCACACAGCTACGGCCACGTCTTGTGCCCCAGACCCCCCATCGACTCCTGTGATCATCTCCTCTCTCTCCTGCAATACCAACATTTCTTGCCCAATTAAATGATTCCTATCACAGGATTAAACAAAACAAAACAACAACTTCTCCATGTTCCTCTCCACCACCAATCCCATTTCTTCCTCACCCTCAGAGGTCTCTTGAATTCATTCCTATCAGGTTTTCACCTTTACCATCCACTGAGAGCAACCTTGTCACGGTCACCACTGACCGCCACATGGTCACATCCACGGGTTCTCAGTCATCCTATTGCTTGGCCTCCCCACCGGGTTTGCCAAAGTTGGACCCCGCCCTCCCTCCTGAAACATTTGCTTCACTTGACCTCTGAGAGAACTCATTTTCTTACTCACAGTAGGTTCTCCATTCTCCTTTCCTGGCTTCTCCTCCTCTCCCAGACCTGTAAATACGGGGGTGCTGCAGGACTCAGTAATCAGACTTTTGACTCTTTCCCTATCTACGCTCAATTCCTCGGTGCATTCAGGGCCAGAGCTGTAAATACTATTTACATTCCTTTGTCTATCTAGTCTCATAGCTTTAAATACCATCTGATATTTTCCAAAGTTGTATTTCCATCCCCATCTTCTTCCCTAAACCCTACATATATACAGCTTCCCACTTGACATCGCCACTTGATTTTAAAAGGCATCACAAACAAAGGACTGAGAAATGACCAATGGAGTTGGCAATGTGGGTAAGCTTGACAAGACTGCTTTCACTGGAGTGGTAGTTTTGAAAGAAAGCCTGATAGAACCGATTCCACTGCAGAGTGTAATCCTACATGCTCCTCATTGATCTTGTAATAATTCACCAAGAAAATTCCCGTGTCAGAGCCTCTGCGAGCTCTTCCTTCTGCCTGGATGGACCATCCTTCCCTCCAGAGTCGTACCTGAAATACCTGCTCTTTCTCCTGAATTCAGATTTCCGTTAAAATGCCAGCTTCTGAGAGATTTTTCTTATCAGCCTATTTAAAATAGCACCTCCCACTCTCTATTCCCTTTTTTTCTTTATTTTCTTCATAGCATTTGTCTGAATGCTATCTGAATATTTCAGTCTCCCTCCTACCTCCCTACACAGACTAGAATATAAGTTCCATGAGGGCAGGGGCTTTGTTTTGTTCACCACTGTACACCCAGCCTCGCAAATCTCTCTGGAACGAATAAATAAGTGACTTTCGTCTCAAACTCACAGGGTTACTACCAAGAACGTGCAAGCATATTCAACTTTAAGACCTCCGAATTGACCCTCTGGGATCCAGGAATGTTGTGCATGCCCCCTCGTTAATACCTCTCCTAGCTGTCCCCCTCTTAGAAGACATACGGTAGCACTTCCGCCCTCGCTCAAATCTCGCAAAAGGAGGGGCGATGGGTTTATGTCATCATCCTGCGCCCGCCTGCCCCGCGACGTGCCGGCAGCTGGCGCAGCCCTCCGCTCGCCCGACCTCCCCCTCCCTGGTTCCGCGCTCTGGTTCCGCCATGGAATCCAACAAGGATGAAGCCGAGCGCTGTATTAGCATCGCCCTCAAGGCCATCCAGAGCAACCAGCCTGACCGGGCGCTCCGCTTCCTGGAGAAGGCGCAGCGGCTGTATCCGACGCCGCGAGTTCGCGGTGAGTGTGAAGTGCCGGAGAGACAGAGGGGCCATTAGAACTGATGGGGGGAATACGGGAACGGACCGAGGGGAACAGTTGGAGGAGGGGGAGGGGTAGCGAGGCGCGGCTACGCCTGCGCACTGAGGCGCGCGGTGGCCGCTGGGAGGTGTAGTCTTTCGCTCTCACGCCTCTCCGGGACGCTCGACACCTGATGCCGGGGGCGGCCGCGACTTCAACTTTTTGGGTGCTTGTGGAACCCTCTGAGATTTGGAGTTACCGACGATGAGAGGCGCTGGCGGGCGAGGGGAAGGGAACTTACCTGGAAGCGAAATCGAACTACTTTTCCCAAGGGGCCATTCGGTGGCCGAGGGTCGGTTGCCGGCCTGGGAACTATTATAGTTTAGGAAAATAAACATAACTCCTATGACGGAGAGAATGGGTTCTGGGGAGGGAAAGAGGACTTCTGACCTTCGCACGGCCTGGAAGGGTGTCTTCAAATCTTCACTCCCTAGCACGTCTCCTGGCGAGGGCCAGGGAACACCCTCCCGAAAGTAGAGCCTGCCTTTCCCCCCCTCCCCCCGGCTCCACACCACCGCCTTGCACCGGCTGCCCTGAGGGCGGGCCCCTCACTTCCTCCTGGAAGCTCTTCACCCGCCTGTGAGATCCGGGGCTTGTTGGAGACGCTGGCCGCAGGCACCTCTCCCACCCTCGCCCACAAGAGTCCCTCAGTGACCCCCGTATGGACGGCTGGACAGCACAAGGCTGCTAAGTGTCCCGGGGCTGGGGCTTCCAAGCCAGGGAGGGATTAGCGAGGTTGTCTCAGCTACTCAAGAGGAACCGTCTTTTTCTTTAAACTAAGACTTGAGAGAAGTTTTTCTTAATACAAGCTAGAAGGGAGAAAGAGGTAGTCCAGAGGGGCACCAGGGTGGCTCAGTCGGTTAAGCGTCTGCCTTTGGCTCAAGTCATGATCTCAGGGTCTTGCAGTTGAGCCCTGCATGAGACTCCCTGCTCAGCGGGGAGTCTGCTTCCCCCACTCCCTCTACTCCCTCTCCCCTGCTCGTGTTCTCTCTCTCAGTCTCTCAAATAAATAAATAAAATCTTTAAAAAGAGAGACCATTAAAGATACAGGGATCATACCATCAGTTATGATGCAGTAAACCATCTGGTGTGTAACAGGTACTCCCACTCAGTTAACCTGAGTTCTTATCCTGACTGCTACACCATGCGATCTTTCTGAGCTTGGGTTTTCTTAGCTGGAAAATTAGAGGGTTGGTGCAGATAATGTGAGTAACAGTAATACCATAGGGCTTCTCCGTTTAGAACGCTCCTTCTAGGGGTGCCTGGCTGGACCAGTCCGCAGAGCACACAACTCTTGATCTCTGGATTGTAAGTTCAAGCCCCAACTTTGATGTAGAGATGACTTAAAAATAATAATAATAAAATAAATCTTTAAAAAAAAAAGGAAGGAAGAAAGAAAGCTCTTTCAAGTGCATTTTCTCACTTGAGCCTGCCCTATCGGGGAGGCAGAGCAAAGATTTGTTGTGTAGATGAGGAAATATCTCAGAGGCAAGGGACTTGCCCAAGATTACACAGCTAGAAATTGGAAAGTTCTGTGATTCTGTAAATGTTTAATAGAGGAATGAAATGAAAGAGCAGTCAGCCTCCTAACCTTCTTTGCCCACATTTGGAATTGAGAAGGGTGACCACCAGCAGAAGAGATCACCTGGAACGGTCGAGTTTTCCTCCTGACTACAGGTTGATCTTTGGCCTCTTTGCCTTCTCTTGGAAAGGGTTTCAGTCTGTATTTGCCAGGACTCCTGAGGTAACCTGCTCAAGGAGCTTCCCTAGAGAAATAAATCACACTCTGTAAGAGAGGAGCATGGTGGGATGGGGGCCCGCCAGTCTCAGAATCCTGTTTGATTCTAATGCTTTTGGGGACTCAGGAGCAGGCAGCCAAGAAAGGATGGTAACAACATGGCCTTTGGGGCTCTTTCTGTCAGCAGCCTCCTGGGCCAGTTCGGGGGCTTGGACTGGTGTCCTTCCCGGGGCTCAAGAAATGGAATTTGTTCAGGCAGAATAGTCACCTGCATGATTGTCATATTCCCGCTACTGTGGAGAGACTGTATGCCTCATGCCTCTCTAAACTTCACCTTAAATCATCTGCAGCCCTGTACTGAGCCGACAAGGACCTGGGGTTAATGTAGTGTGGGATGAAGAAGTCTTGGTTAAAAAAAATCTTGGGTAGTTTACACTTGCTGTTTGAGGTTTGAGCTCATTCCAGGTGCTTGTTCAATGCTAAGACTTTGTTTTATTTGCAAAGTCCTCTGCTTGGTGCTAAGTGCAGATATGGCTGGATCTGTAAGACATGATCCTTCACCTCAAGCAGCTTATAATCTAGCGAAGGAGACAAAGTTATAGAAAAAATAATACTGTGGTTAAAGAAAAAATTCAGCACGCTGTTAGATACGAGGACTGAAGTTTAGACATGAAAGACCCAGTCCCTTCCCCCCGTGGGTTCACAGTCTGGTGAGCTGGAGCGGAGTGCTGGGGAGGGAGTGCTGAACTCTGAACTACCAGCAGTCTAGTGAGACTTAAAAATAATGGTAGAACACAGGTGATGGAAAATAGTGGTTGATCACAGTGAGGGAAAGCTTCAGGGAGGAAGACAGAGGCAGCATTTGAATTGCACTTTGGAGGAAGGGAACAGACTTGGAGAAGGACATACTGGGGAAGACATGGAGGCTGGAAGGTGTGAGGTTTGGGGGAGAGGATTGGGTGTAGCAAGATTTGGCAGCTGTGGAGGTGGTAATTTGAGTATAGAGATATTGAAGGCTGGAAAGTAGGATGGGGCCAGATTGTGGAACTCCTTTCCTGCCAGACCAGGATATTCATTTTATTCTGTAGTTGGTGAAAAGACCATTGAAGATTCTGATAGCAGGAATAAGATAAGTGTACTCTTCTTAAAAGAGAACAGCATGAAGGGTTAATGAGAGGGAAGAGAGAGAGAGTTAGAAACCAACTGGGAGACCATTCACTGCAGTGACTAGGTCAGGAGCTCTGAGCGCCTGAGATAAGACATTCCCCAGCTGAGGATAAGGTCATTGGAGAGGCGGCACCACACCTTGTGTGAGAGAGGTATGCTGAGGAGAAACGGGGACACAGAATCCAAGCCTGTGTCCCCGGGGAGAAAGCAAGGTTGAGGATGGTGGGTGGGAAGAGATGGGTAGAGTGCAAGGTGCCAGTGGCTGTTCCAAAGGAGCTGTCAGCGTGGAGCTCAGGAGAGAGCCCCATGTTCCAGCTGAAAGTCTGGTTGTCAGTTTGAAGGTGCTCACTGGAGTCAGGCCTGGCTGGGGTCACTGTGGGAAAGTGTCGAACACGCAGAGGAGGTTGCTGCAGGCACCACCACGGGCCACATCTGCCCTTAGCAAACGGGCAGAGACTGGGGAAGCAACAGAGTGAGATGGAGCGACAACAGGAAGAGGCGATCCCAGGAAAGAGAGCAGCCAGGTGGCCATGGAGTGGAGTGTCGGGGAGGTGGTGAGCAACATGATCAGGCCTAATGGGAAAAGGGCAAGTCAAGAAGGATCAAGAGCATGGGTAGAAGATTGGTCTAGGAGAAGTGGAAGGACAGACAGAGGGAAAGGTTAGGGTGAGAGGAGACTCAGCAACGTTGAAGGGTCGAGGGACCTCACAGTGAAAAGGCTATGCTGCAGGACGTGGGACCAATGGCTGGACACTTGTACTGTGGAGTAGTAGCAGGGCCCTGAGCTGGGAAGTCCTAGGGCAGGGCTAGTGGGGCCGGTCAGTCCCCTTCTGGGAGTTTCTATCCAGCAACTGGCAGCCCGCTGGGCATGGCCTCTGCCTGAGGCTTGCAACAATGGTGGAAAGTACCAGATTTTTCAGGGAGCCGATAAGAACATCCTCAGTTTCCCCAGCACACACAGAGAGGGTTATCCTGGACGATCTTGCAGCTCAGGCTGCTTGAGGGTCCTGGGGAAGTCAGGAAGGCCACGCTGGAAAGGCCAGCGGGTGGGGGAGGGATTTTGCTTTCAGAGTGTCAGAGTGAGAGATGGTGATGTACTGGTGAGGTCCAGGGTGGGGCTGTCCATGCAGGTCAGTCAGCCTTCCTGAGCCCTACTGTGCACTCAGCCCTTCCGTTCACCGAATCTTATCCACGCCTCCAAGCAGCCCTGTGAGGGCCAAGACCACGCCTTCACTGGTGGATTCGCTAACATGGCTCATCAGCAAAGGAGCCACACTGTCCAGGCCTGCTCCCAGGCTGCTGCCCTACGCTGGCCTCCCTTTCCCGACTCACTTTGAGCACTACAGGTACACAGAGAGAGCCTGGAAATAAAACGAACAGTAACAGAGGACACTTAATGTTTGCTGAGTGTTGTGCTGAGTCCTTTACATGCATTTGCTCGTCTACTCTTTCAACTCCCTTGAGGGAGATCCAGTGTTACATGAAGAAGCTAAATTGACTTGTCCAAGATGACCTTGCTAGCAAGCGGCAGAGCCGGCCCTGAACCCAGCCAGCCTCACCCTCCAGTCTGGCTTTGAGGAGGGGCCACCACTGGGGGCTAGGACCGTACAAGTGCTCTCCTCTCCCACTGCAGCTCTCGTTTCTTCCACCAGGTTTCTGTCTCTTTAGATGTCTCCCAGCTTTACTGCAAGGGCAGAGGCAGGGTTTGAACCCAACCTCGTCTGACTCCAGAATCGTCACGTTAGGCGGTTCTGTGTCATACTCGTTTGCGACATTTGCGAGGCAGTCACATCCCGCAGGTCTGGCGGAGGCAGTGTCCAGGCCAGGAGGGAGACCTGCTTGGCAGCAACCAGAAATCTTGATTTGCCAACTCAAGCAGGAGCCTTCTGTGTGGCCCAGAGCACATCCATTCCCCTTTGGGCTCCCTTTCTGCAATGTAAGGAAATTCGAGTGGCTGACTCCATGTAACTACCCTGAAAAGTTTCCAGAATCTTCCCTGAGGAATACTAGAGCGGGTCCATCCCACCCCCTGGCTGATGCTCCTATGTATCTATCTGTAGCAGTTGAATGGTTGGTCGTGTTGTCCTTAGGGTTTGTTAGCTCAGCCTGGACCACTGAGGCTTCCAGAGAAACTGAAATAAGTTCTTGAAATGCCCTCCCAACCCAGCAAACTGGCTCCTCCCTCTGTCCCATCTCCATCAGCATCTCTTCATCTTTTGTTCTCTTTGTTTGCCTGGCATGGACCTGGCATCTGGGACAGTCTGAAATCTCATGGTTCTGGCTGGGTCCAAAGCCTGCTGAGTGCTGACACTTTGCCTTCCTAAGCCCTGGAGCTCCCTGGCCCCACCTGCTCGGGTCCCCTCCCCGGCCAGCCAGTTCATCAGCCTGTGTCATAATATCAGCAGCTACTCATTTTGAACTTTCACTCTGTGCCAGGTGCTTACACGTTATCTCATTTCATCCTCATACACCCCATTAGCCATGGATCCCCTAGGAAACTGAGGTTCAGACAGATTGTCGATTTTTTATCGGCCAGGGCCATACTGCTAGGACGTGACTGAGCTGAGATTTGAACCCAGGTCTTTCTGAATTTAACTTCTCTATTTGGAACGACTGTGCTGGAAAGGGTTCCCCATGCCCAATGCCAGACTCAGGCAGTCCGGGCTAGCATAGTTCAGAACAAGGTTCTGGGAGCTGGGCATCCAGGCATTAAGTGCTACCTCCCAGCTTATGCAGCCATGGGCCACTGGATCACACACACGGCTCTTTTTTATAATGGGGATGGTGGTAGTGAGACCAGCCTCTAAGGCCATTGTTCAGATTAAGTGAACTAGTACACGCAGAGCACCGTGTCCGGGCCTGCCTAGCACACGGTGAGCGCTCGGCACGCCCTCCCGGGCTTGCCTCCTTCATGCGAGGCAGGCTTGACCGACAGCTCCTTTCTGAGGGAGGCCACCTCAAACAGCAGCAGCTCAGGGTACAGTGTCCCACTCAAGTCCCAGGGTTCTGCTCCCAGCAAGCCCTGCCCCTGGCCCCTTGTGTGAGGCGCAGGTATGTTGCTTTAGAGGGTGTCTGACACCCAACACGGTGCATTGAGCCCAGAAGGCTCCTGGCATGTTTGAAAGAAACTGGGGACCAGCCGGGGGCAGTGCTGTCCTTCCTCAGCACAGTGTCCTGGGTCCCTGCAGTAGTCCAGGTGCCTGGCTTCCCAGGGCACTGTACCCCAGGCATGACCAGGGTTTCCAGAACTAGTTGTGTGCCTGGAATAAATGGGCACAGGGAACTTTGGCCAGAGATTTGGGCTCTTCCTGATTGAGTAGCAGGAACTGTGGAGTTGGGTTTGAGTCACTGGGACCCTGTCTGAGGGTGACAGCTGATGTCCTACTTAGACTCTGAACACTGAAGTAGGATGTTTGACATGGCCAGCCACTCGAAACGTGTGAAGAATAGCAAGTAGCAGAGGCTGTCTTTATCCTGGGTCTCCTACCATGTCTGGCCCTCTGGCGCAAATTCCTTGCCTCCATTCCCCTTCACAGCTAAGTAAAAACCTCCAGGAGGCCTTTCCCGCCAATCCCAGCTGAAACAGGTGGTCCTGCTAAGTGGGGTCTCCTTTGAGATGGGCAGAGCACTTTGCCCATCTCAACAGAGTCTGTTAAACACACTCCTTTGGGGGGGCACCTTGGTGGCTCAGTCGGTTAAGCATCTGCCTTCGGCTCACGTCATAATCCCAGGGTCCTGGGATCAAGCCCTACATTGGGCTCCCTGCTCAGCGGGGAGTCTGCTTCTCCCTCTGCCTGCCACTCCCACTGCCTCATGTGCTCTCTCTCATGCTCTTTCTCAAATAAATAAATCTTTTTAAAAATAAATAAGCACACTACTTTGGGATTTTTAAAACCTGAAGGGTTTGTGGTATGTTTTTATGCAGAGTTTTAAGTTAACCTATACCCAGGGGTGCCTGGCTGGCTCAGTCTGTAGAGCATGCAACTCTTGATCTCGGGGTTGTGAGTTTGAGCCCCACGTTGGGTGTAGAGATTACTTAAAAAGAAAATCCTAGGGGCGCCTGGGTGGCTCAGTCGTTAGGCGTCTGCCTTCGGCTCAGGTCATGATCCCAGGGTCCTGGGATCGAGCCCCGCATCGGGCTCCCTGCTCGGCGGGAAGCCTGCTTCTCCCTCTCCCACTCCCCCTGCTTGTGTTCCCTCTCTCACTGTCTCTCTCTGTCAAATAAATAATTTAAAAAAAAAAAATCCTAAAAAAAAAAAAAGGTTTAAAATAACCCCTACCCTGACAACTGCTGAGATCTGTGGATCCTGTAGGCGGCTATCCCACTAATGCGCACCGCCCCCCGCGCAGCCCTAGCCCAGGCCCAAGTCAGGGACGGAGCTAGTGGCTTTGCTGGGAGAAGAAGCAGGTGGGAGGCGGGGTGGGGGCGGGGTCCTGGCCTCTCCCAGGACCAGGCAGCCCCTCAGCTATGGCACGTGGCCTTGCTGGAGCAGGAGCCCTGAATGCTTTGCTTGCCTCGCACAGCCCTGATTGAGTCCCTCAACCAGAAACCACAGTCTGCCGGTGACCATCCCCAACCCACAGACGCGACCCACAGGAAAGCAGGTGGCACCGATGCCCCCTCGGCCAACGGAGAAGCTGGAGGAGGAGAGAGCACTAAAGGCTACACTGCAGAGCAAGTAGCAGCAGTAAAAAGGTAGAGGGGCTGGAGCCTGGTGCTGCTGGGAAGTTTCCAGATCTAGAGCAGGCTTCCTGCAGCCTGTCCTCCACGTCACATCTGCCTGTGGTCTGGGTGGGCCCTGGGAGGGTCCTGAGGGTGGACGAGCTCCAGCTGAGCCGGCTCACCAGGCCCCAGAATACAGTGTGGGAATCAGGGCTCTGCTGTCCCCTCCCACCACGACAACCCACGGCGGGGGCTGGAAGTGCTAACTCCGCCGCGGCTGGCTTCCTGTGCTGCCGGCCGGCCAGCGAGCCCCGGCTCTTTACATAGCTCTGCTTATCAGAGATGGGGCTCAGGCTCCCCTTTCAGCTTCTCCCCCGCCCCCAACAAAGACCCTTTCAGACCAGAGCCTGTGTGGCACAGAATGGAGACAGGAAACGGTTATCCCTCCAGGGCTTGGGCAGGCCCTGCACAGACACTGACAGTCCTGAGGTGGCCTCCGGTGAGGGTGCTGTTAGCAAAGGGAAATGGTTCCTGGCCTGAAACACAGCAGCTGCCCCCTCGGAAATCCCGGATGTATTCTGGGTGTTTTCCCCTGGGCCCTACCTGACTCCCCATCCCAGGTGGAGCTTCCTGAGGCTCCCTTGTCCCCGAGGTCTGACAGCTGACCTAGAGTTGCTGTCAGCCGTGCCCTGCTGGTCCCCCTGAGCCTGCTCAGAGCTGTGTGCCCACACTCGTTTCTTGCCGCCCTCACCTCACGGCCCTGGGCCCACTCTACCCCTTCCCCAGGGTCAAGCAGTGTAAAGA
Source organism: Zalophus californianus (assembly GCF_009762305.2). Classification (NCBI taxonomy): domain Eukaryota; kingdom Metazoa; phylum Chordata; class Mammalia; order Carnivora; family Otariidae; genus Zalophus; species Zalophus californianus. Next base: position 33,197,383 of record NC_045609.1, on the reverse strand, counting down.
TTACTATGAGATCCTGGGGGTGAGCAGAGGGGCCTCCGATGAGGACCTGAAGAAGGCCTACCGGAAGCTGGCCCTCAAGTTCCACCCAGACAAGAACCACGCACCTGGTGCCACTGAAGCTTTCAAAGGTAAGCGAGCCTTGGTTCCCTGCTGTTTGGTGTTTTTATCTCCTGCCCTTCGGAAGGAATAAGAGGCCAAGACAATCTTTCCAGGAAGTGGCCTTGGACCCAAGTCCCCTGGGCTCAGGAGCTGCTTCCTGGAAAGAAAGTCCTAGTGGCCACCTCCAGCCTACAGAGTCTGTCAGAGCTCCGATGGCACCAACCCTGCCTCTCCTTCCTCCAAGTTCCCCAGGAATGACAGGAGGGGAGCTGAGGACCAGTGGCTTCACGGTGGCATAGCGATTGAGGGGCAGGAGGCCTCCTAGGTTCACCCATATGCACATCCCCATCTTGGGATCTTGGTAACAGTTTCCCTGTGCTGAGGGGCAGAGTAGCCTCAGGTCCGTGGCCTGGTGGCCTCCTCATCTCCAGCAGCCAGCCCTGCGCTACACACGCACTCGCGTGAGGCAGTGACCACAGCCAAGAGGGGAGCCTTTGGCGGAGCAGATGGCAGAGCAGACCCCTGAGACCTGCTGTGCTGTCTCCCAGGCCCAGCCTTGTTACTCCATTCCAGGCTGCTTAGGGTCCGTCCTGCTTGGGTGGGGGTAGTCTGAAGGCGTCATCCCCGTCAGCCAGCCCCAGGGGGAGGTCAGTAAGAGGGGGTAGGCAAGGTAGCCATGGCTGACGTCGCTCCAGCCCTGCCTTCTGCCTGCAGCCTGCACGACAGACGCCAAGAGGCCAGACATAGCCCGGCTGCCGGGGATGGCGGGGATTACGGATGCCCTCGTGGCGATGGCAAGAGGAGGGGATCCTCCTTATTCTCAAGGTTTGCAGGTTGCAGATGCAGCTCTGACCCGCTCTTTTGAGAGAGTGAGCCGCTTGAGAAGGAGCAAGAGACTAAGGAGGGCCTGGAGCTGGTCCTTTGAGGCACAGGTTTCCTGCCTAGGGAGCCCTAATGGGGAGGCCTTGGGGCCAGGCCAGGGAACAGATGCTGGGACCTGGACCCCCGGGAGGAGAGGGCTCGCCAAGCCACACTACCGGCAGTGGAGAAGTTTTGACTACAACCTGGTGATTTGGCCTTTCCCGGCAGTTGCTGTAGGAGTAAATAAGATAAGGCCCATAAAGGGCCTGGGGCATAGAAAATTCTGTCCAGACTGCCTAGATCCACTCAGAATTATTCCTGCCTGCCCTGCTTCCTACACGTGCCCAACAGCCAAACTTCTGCTGGCCCCAGGGACTCCCACTTCCTAAAGCACCACTTGAGTACCTAAAGGAAGGGAGCTCTTGGCTGCCATCATGGGAGCCTCCCCCTGCGTGCCCCATGTCTTCAAGCCTGACTTAACACCTCCTTTCTAGCCATTGGCACAGCATATGCGGTACTTAGTAACCCAGAGAAAAGGAAGCAGTATGACCAGTTCGGTGATGACAAGAGCCAGGCAGCCCGGCACGGCCATGGGCATGGGGACTTCCACCGTGGCTTTGAGGCGGACATCTCCCCTGAGGACCTCTTCAACATGTTCTTTGGTGGTGGCTTCCCGTCTAGTAAGTACCCCGCCCTCCCCACAGGCCTCCCTGGGGTGATGGTGGAAGACTGGATGCCAGCCCCCCACTTCCCAGCAGTCCCACCCCCTGACTCAGTCCCTCTCATCTCCAGGTAATGTCCACGTCTACAGCAACGGCCGCATGCGCTATACCTACCAGCAAAGGCAGGACCGCAGGGAGAACCAGGGTGACGTGAGTGAGGAGGGCACCGGGGAGAGCAGGGGAGGGTGCCAGGCCCCACCCAGGGTGCAGGGCCTGAAGGGGAAGTGACATCCCCAGCTGTCCATTCTGGGAGGGCATTGCCCCCACCATTCTCAGCTGAGGAGCCATCTTGGGCCCCCCCTCCCCTTGCCATTCTGCGAGCGACACCAGAGGGAGCCACACTCCACAGTGCTGCCCAGGAGGAGTGGGGCTTTGATGGCCTCTGTTAGGGAATGTCATGCAGAAACTTCTCCACCTACAGACAGGGTTGAGTGTGAATGGCCTTTGTGCAGTCCATTTGTTCATAAGGCCACAGTGGCATTTTCTAAGCAATGGGAAGTGAAACTTCACAAGAGAATTGTAAAGGGTAACAGAGGTTGTTGACTCTTGTTTCTTTCCAGCACTCTTAAAAAATGTACACAAAAACTATAACCAGACAGTGCTTCGAAAGCATTTTGAATGCCACAGGTTAAGGAACAGCTAGCTGACCAACATTAAGATACCGTGGACGATTCCAGAGCATTGAAAATTGTGGCAGGTGGAGGGGGTCCCCTACGTTCGGTCAGTGTGGCCTTATGTTTTTATTTATTCATTTTTTTAAACCGTGTGTATGTGTGTATTAAACATACAGAAGAGTTTTTAAAATCACAAATTATCACACGGTGAACAAATGTGTTTTTACTTACAATTTTGTAACTGGCGATTCTGGAATCGGTTATGTAGTGAACACCTCCCTCCTGCCCTGCCTGCCAGCGTCCTGGAGGCAGCTGCTCTTGCTCGTGTTTTTGGTACCGTCTGACAAGCAGACACTTGCAGGTACCCTGTTCCTCTGTGTAACACCAGTTGCCGTTTTGTGTTCATCTAGGGGAGCTGGCAGGTGGAGGAGCGTCTGTATTTCGGGGGCCCTGGGGGTGGGGTGGGGCGAGAGAGTCGTGTCGTGGCCTGTTTATATGGCGGCTGCGCCTCGTGCCGCCCGGGAAGCTGGTGGTGACTGCGGCCGCCGCGGAGCGCCCACCCACAGCCAGCTTGGGTGACCACTGGCCCTTCCCTCCAGGGCGGGCTGGGCGTCTTTGTGCAGCTGCTGCCCATCCTCATCCTGATCGTCGTGTCGGCGCTCAGCCAGCTCATGGTCTCCAGCCCTCCATACAGCCTGAGCCCACGGCCGTGAGTACTGGCGCCTAGGGGTGGGACTGGGGTGCTGGGCCGACAGGGACTTGGGGTTCTCAGCCCCCATCAGCGGCCTTCCTCCCCGTCCTGTGCATCCTTGATCACAGTGCAGAAATCTGGATTAGAATCCAGAAAACACACTTTCCCTGTTGAGCTTAGGTTCTTGATCTTTTAGGATCACGGTCCCCTAAGAAAATGGAGTGAAAACTGAAGATCTTTTCCCTCGAACACTGCACATGCACACAGTTTTGCACATGATTTCACAGGCTTCATGCACCCCCCCCTTGTCTGCTGACCTTGAGAGAAGAACCTCTGCTCTTAAGTTCTGGTTGGGGGCCTTGGGGCCATGGAAAGAATAGGGCCTGTAAAATCAAACAGAGCAAAGGTGGCTTTGAATCCCAGCTACTCTATTAACTAAGCAGCTGTGTGACCCTGGACAAGGGTCTGGGCTTTGGTTTCCTCATCTATACAGTGGGAATAACAACATCTATCTGCTTGTGAAAAATAAATGAGTAGTACACATAAAATGCCAGGCTCAGGGCACCCGGCTGGCTCATTCGGTGGAGCGTGCAACTCTTGACCTCGGGGTCTTGAGTTCGAGCCTCATGTTGGGTATAGAGATTACCTTAAAAGAAATAAGCAAAATGTTTGTTAAAAAATGCCAGACTTGTCAGAAATGTTCCCCAGTATTTGTTGAATGAATATATGGTCTCAGCTGCCAGTAGTGAACTAGGGCAAGTTATTTGGCCTTTTAAGGTATCAGCTCCCCTCGTTTATTTCCAGCCCCTGGCACCATATCTGATGCATAGTTATAGAGTGGGTGCTCAGCTTCTATTGGTGGGAGCTCTGTGCTCCCAAAGCAGCCTGGCCCCGCCTGGGAGCCTGACGGCCTTCCTCTCGGCCAGCAGGGGGCAGAGTCGGGCTGCTGGGCCCATGCAGGCGGCCCAGGCTCTCTTGAGGCCTGTTGCCAGCCAGCCCTTTGCTCTGCAGCTGCAGAGGCAACAGGGGGCAGGTAGGGGCTGTCCTCCCCCCAGCACTGTCTTCTGTTTGTGTGTCAAGGCTCTTCCCACAGCCTGCAGAGCCCTCTCGGTCTCTAGGACCGAGAGCTGGAAGGCCACAGCTCCTCGGAGTCCTTCTGTCATGTTGTTTCTAAGCCTCTGAACTCCAGACTGAGAGTTCCCGGGTAGGCAGGCAGGCCCTGGGCAACAGTCGGCTTAGGGGAGGAATGCCGAGATAGGAAGCACAAGGAGCCCGACTCACACCCCTAATCAGGAGCCGAGCCCAGCCTCCCTTCCTGCGCCGACCAGGGCCTCTCAAAAAGGGGCTTCTCCCTACAGGCCGCAGGTCAGCAGTGTGGTAAGCAGGGCTGGCCATAGTCTGGACCCCTTGCATGGGAGGGACACTCTGCCAGTCCTTCAGACCCTCATTTTGCGTGTTGTACGAGTCCCCGCTCTGGCTAGGAAGGAAGCAAGTCCTCCTGTTGGGGGGCCCTGTTGTCCCTTAGAGCTGCCCTGGGCCTGGGCGCTGGTGCCCACTTTGTGCCTGATGTATTTCCGGCCAGGTCGGTGGGCCATGTCCACAGGCGAGTCACTGACCACCTGAATGTCGTCTACTACGTGGCAGACACCTTCTCTAAGGAGTACACGGGCTCCAGCCTCAAAACAGTTGAACGGAACGTGGAAGACGATTACATCGCCAACCTCCGAAACAACTGCTGGAAGGAGAAGCAGCAGAGTGAGTGTGTGTGGGTCACCGGCCAGAGCTTGAGAGCAGGGAAGAGAGAACTCTGCCCGCCAGGGATTTGTGGACCCAGCACCAGGCACGGCCTTGTACCAGCCACCTCCTGGTCCAGAGCGGGACCCCACCCCTGGTTACGTGGGGCTGGGAGCCAGGGGCTACCTAGAGATCTCCATGTTCCTGTAAATCATGGGCATCAGCCTGAGTTTGGCTGCCAGAGGTAAGGATGTCGAGATAGGCCGGAGCATGTGTCCTGGCTGCCAAGTGATCAGGCATCCAGCTCAGTTTGTGGGACCCCAGCGCGGTCGAGCCAGGATGACCGCTTCTTTCCTTCTCACAACTGGGATCATAGTCTTTGCTCTCCAGGGTCTTTCCTGAAGGGAGGCCAGCTCTGCCGCAGCTCCAGGGCCTCTGACAGCCTTTCTCCCACTCCTGCAGGCTGGGCAGGTGCTCTAGTAGCCTTTGGGAGACCCCAGGTGCACCCTAACTCTGCCCCGTTGCTTTGCAGAGGAAGGCTTGCTATACCGGGCCCGCTACTTCGGTGACACGGATATGTACCACAAGGCGCAGAGGATGGGCACCCCGAGCTGTAACCGACTGTCAGAGGTGCAGGCCTCCCTGCATGGATAGTCCCGGGCCAGCCACGCCACGGAGGTCCAAGTATGAGCCAGGGCCTCTGCCCTGCAACTCTTGGCAGCTCTGGCCCTGGTCATGAGGCAGAGGAGGGCGGGAGGGCGAGAGGGGAATGGCCTGTTGATTAGGGCACAGACTTCTTGTCCCCAGCCTGACCTCCAGCCTGCAGAGCTGGGGCAGCTCCAGGGTATGCTCAGGCCTCTCACGCTCCAGTCTACCCTGCTCCCAACTCCCTGGCCCTGGGAATGTGGGGAGCCCAAGAGCCAGACAGAAGGGGGAATTGAAGGCCACTGCTAAGGGCCATGTGTGTTTCCCTGGTCTCATCCAGCCCCCAAGTCACCATAGCCCTTTCCCAAGGACAACAGACTACTATCTGTGCCCTGCTGTTTAGGCCACCAAGTACTTCTGGTCCCAGGATAGCCCCCCCCACCCCACCCCCCCACACACACTCCCCACCTGACATCAGGAAGAAACCCATGAGAATGGGTGGGCCAAGATCCCATGCTCTTGCTCTGGCCTTCCAGGCAGGAGGAAATGGAACAGGATGGATGGGCAGCCCCACAGTGGGCCGGGGAGGGAGCCAACACGCTGGGAGCAGGAGAGGCCTGTGTACCCTGACCCCTTGCCCTCTGGTGGAATCCAAGGCGCTCTCTCAAGTGCTAGTGCACCCGCAGCCTGGAGGCATTTCGGCCTGCCCCGGGCGCGTCTCACCTGTGGTCTAGGGGAGAGAGCAGACGGCATGAGTTGAGGGTCGAAGGCAGAGCCTTTAGTACAGAAGGGGTGGGGAAAAAATGCCAAGTCACTGGTCATAGGCTTCCGCCTCCTTTGCCCCTGCATGTGGGTAGCGAGCTCGGCTCCCAGCACTTGCCGGAGGGGACAGACTGGACCGAGCCCAGAGAGCGGAGCAGAGCTGGCGAAGGTGCTTCTCTGTGTCGGTACCTGCCCGTCCGTCCTCTGCCTGTGCCCCCCCCCTTGGCAAGGGTCCAGCCCCAGACGCTGTGCTTGGAGGCCATCTGCTAGCACCTCCGGGAGAATGACAGAGCGCAGGAGGGAGACCGGTTGGGGCCGAGGTGGGCAGGACGGCAGCCGGGGGTCGGCTTGTTTGTGCAGGCTGAGCTGGCGGCTCCAGGCCCCGGGACTGCTGAGCTAACTGTTCCCACTCTCCTCCCCAGACCATGAAATCCCTGGAGAATTTTTGGTGACATGCACTGAGCCAAGGTGATGGACTGTGTATTTAAGGAAAGACATAAAAAGAAAAAAAAATTAAAATGGAATTGGAGGCCGAGCGCCGCCCAGCTGCCCTCTCTCTCACCCAGTAAATGCTGAAAGCTCTTAGGACAGGAAAACCTGCCGCGGGGCTGCTTCCCTTCCTCCCCGGGCTGGCAGAGGCTCCACTTCGGCTCTCTCCTAGGATACGGAAACCATGGCAACGAAAGTAGAATGTAAAACTTGGAGCAAACGGCTGTGGAAAGGGCTGGGGGAGGGGCCGCCCAACTGCCTTCCTCCCCCTCCTGGGAACCCCCACCGGTCACCTCTCCGTGGAAGCCAGTCAGAGGCGTTGGCCAAGGATAGGAGGAGGAGGGGCGAGAACTCTCCATAGAATGTGATTTATAGAGCAAGTACAAGTGTGTGTGTGTGTGTGTATATATATATATATCTATTTATATGTAAATAGCATATTTAAAGATATATATATATATATATAGTCTGCTTTTTAAACTATGCAGGGATTTGGTTAAGTTGTTTAGCTGATTTCTTCCCTGTTTTAGAAAACAAGGCCTGTGTGGGGAAGGTAACTTGGTCCTTCAGAGGCTAAACATTGGCCATAGCTGACAGCCTGAGGGGCAGTCCGGTCGCAGGTTTTCACGCTCCCCTCAGCCCCGGCCTGCTTTTGATGGCAGCGGTAATCATGATAGTGTAAGTGTAGAGAACTCAGAGGTTGCCAGGGTTACGATGAAGCTGGAGGGGAGCAGGCTTTCAGAGGAGAAAGTGCCCCTGGGGCCAGGTGCCCTGTCAGGATCCAGTCATAGTGGAGCCCGCCCCCCCAGGCCGCCTGCGGGTGTGAGACCACCCGCCACAAGCTTCGGTCAGCTCAGGTGGGCTATTGGGCCTGGGGCCCAGGAGCCCTCTGCCCCCCCCCCCCCCCCCCCGCCGCAGAGAGCAGGGTTAGAGGGGGACCAAGTTCTGCCTGGCCGCCCCCCCCTCAGTCCCAAAGTGGTTTTTGCCTTATAGATGCCCCAGGGCACAGCTCCGAGTTGTGGCTGCTGGTTTTTCCCAAGTCAGGCACCAAGGACTCCAGACGGTTCTTCCTCCAAGAGTCAGCCAGATGATGCCCAAGACCCTGGGGGCAGCAGCCGACTCCTGAAGAAAGTCTGGGCCTGTGGTCACCTCTGTTTCCCACCATCCACGGACGTGATGCCACTCGGCCGTCTGTTGCACTTTGGACAAAGGCTGCACCCGAACCAGAAGGGTTTTCTACTCACCTTGAAGTGAGGATTTTTCTCACAACAGCAGTTGCTGCCAGGGGAAGGGAGGGAGGTTTTATTTATTCCGACAGTTTATACTGGGCCTTCTGGAATTACCGTTCTTCCCAAATTTTCCTCTGGCAGTGGGTGTGTCCTGGAGCCTGCCACCTTCCAAAGCCTTACTTCCCCGGGCTGCCAGCCAGGAGGTGATAACCATCCTCCCTGAGTTTCTCTTGGCTCTTTTTTTTTTTTTTTTAAGTCCCCCCCCCCCCCCAACTGAATTAAGATTCTTGCTGGGAAAGGAAGCTTGGTAAAGAAGTGTCAGGTCTGATTTTTGAATGAGATCCTACCCTGTGACGCGGCAGCCACCCCGGCCCAGAGAGACGATAAGAACTGGACGTGGGCAAGAGCGCCCCGCCCATGGTGGCCCCGGTGCTCTGCCGCCACCACCCCTACCATCTGGTCTTGGTAGACGTCCCCAGGTGGGCTGACCCATGTGCAATAAGAACATAGATCCTAAAGGATCCCCTGAGAAGCTGTATTTCTTGAATTAGAATTCTACAATTGTACATCTATAAATAAATGTTTATTATGTGATTGGCCTCGGTGGGTCTGCACTGAGTAGGGGGGCTGAGGTGGGGTGCAAACACCTCTTCCTACTGACACAGCCCAGCCCACACCACCAGCAGCCTTGGGTGACCAGCCCCACTGTCGCCCTCACCCCCTGCCCCAACTGACGGCCACTTCGGTCACGAGTATTCTTCCAAGTCTGACTCCAGGCACAGGGTACGGAGCTCAGGCCAGGCTCCTGGGGTCCCTCGGAACCTCTGCTTCCCCTGCTCCTGCTCCTTCTCTCCATCCCTGCTGTGAGCAAAACAGCATCTTCCCTCCTCCCCAGCTGGGAGCTAGAGCCCACTCCGGATCCAGAGCAGGGGGAAGGTTCGAGTTTCTTTCCATCTCTGGCTGCACAGTCCTCCCCAGACACACTTCCCACACGACCCCACAGCCCGCCCTCCTCCCCTAGAAGGTCGGAAAAGTTAAAAATGTGACAGCCCGAGGACAGCTTTCTGTGAATGGAGCCGCAGATCTGCCGGGGCCTCCCAGAGACAGGGCCCCGCGGCCCTGACTGGCGGCCTAAGGCCCCTCCCGCTGCCGCTCCAGCCAAAGACAGCCAGGCTGCCCGGTGGTGCCACTGCAGCTGGGGAGCTCATTGGCTGTCCCTGCCCGGGGTCACCCCCGCCGACCCTGCCCGGTCTGCGAGCTACCACTTGTTAGCTGCAGTTGGCAGAGGCATCGCCGGCCGCCCCCATTCACTCCTCCCATCCCCCTACCCTCAGCGGGCAGCTCAGCAGGCCAGAAGGGGCGGGACAGACTCTGTCCCACTGTTGGCTGCAAAAAAGTCTTTGACAAGTGTCCCCACCCACTGTCAGGTGGCAAAAAAACGAGCCACTAGTTCCTCCAAGCTCCCAGGATCTGCCAGCTTATTTTCTCGTCCCAGCCGCCCCCAGGCCTCCAGAAGGGAACTGCTCCATGGGGCAAGGAGCACACACCCTGGCCCACCAGAATCTCCTCCTTGCCCCTGGCTCCCCAGGCAAAGTCACCCGACTGTCTAGGGCAGGCACCCAGACCGCAGTGCCAAGACTCAGGTAAACAGACTGTTGACACAGTGTCGGTTCTGGAGCAACTCAGAATCCTTCCCAGATGTCACACCTTGTGATTTGGGCGAGTCAGCGCATTTCCCACAACAGGAAACCGAAGCTTGGGGGGGAAGGGAAGGTGATGCCCAAGGGTCCCCATGAAATTTGCATGGCCTCGGGGTCTGTAGCAAAGCAATCATTCTGCAAACATTTGCTAAACTTGGATTCACTGTACTCAAGATTAACCCCACTCGTTAATCTTGGTGAGTGGTGGGAGGCCTGTCCAGAAGGGCAGAAAAGGGAAAAAGCCACACTAGGGAAAACAGAAACTTAATCTGAGGAGCAGGTGCACCCTCTCCTGCAATTACACATGTGTCCACCCCACTGGGCCAGCAGCTTCCCTGAGTTGACATCACCCCTAGGAGACAACATAGGTCAGTTAGGTGTTGGGTATCAGTGTGGACCCCGCAGCCCAGCTGCCTGGGCTGGATCATTTCCTAGCTGGGTGGCCCTGGGCAGGTCACTTAACTCCCCTCTGCCTCAGTTTCCTCATCTTTAAAACGAGAGTCATAAAACCACCTACCTCATTGGGTTACTGTGGGGAGTAAAAGCGTTGTCACATATACAGCACTTAAAAGGCATCTGGGACACAGGAAGCTCTAAGTCCTGTTACGTGTCCTCAGTTGACAAAAATAACAAAGATTAATAGCGGTGGCTCAAGGCCCATTGCAGGCCCTGAACCTACAGAAGTGGCAGCCAGGCAGGGGGAGAAGCCACCTTTGACAGAGCCCAGAGGGCGGGGCACAGTGATGGAAAGGAAGCTGGGAGTGTGGCAGGTGTGAGCAGCTCCAGCAGGGGGGTCTGGGTAAAGGAACTGGCACCTGTGAAGGAGGGGGGAGTCCAGCAGGGCTGGGGGCAGAGTGGGTATCCGGCTAGAAGGGACAGTCGTGAGCAAAGTCCTGGAGCTGGGGAGGCACGGAAGTGACCACATTCAAGGGTGCTGGGCCCTGCCCTCGGGGGAGGTTGATGGGCACAAGCAAACCCTAAAAGGCTGGCCACCAGGGAGGCAGGTGGTGGAAGGAAAGCTGGAGGCCTAGGGTGTGCGCACTGTCACCCCGTCCCCCAGCCTCTCATGGGGGGCTGTTTCACCGGGAACAAGGCCTAGGCCTCCTGTAGCTTGTATCGCCCCACAGCTGTTTGGGTAGGTAATAAAGGTCCAGGACCCAGACACAACAAAGGGTGTGAGAGGGCGCCTGGGTGGCTCAGTTGGTTAAGCGACTGCCTTCGGCTCAGGTCATAATCCTGGAGTCCCGGGATCGAGTCCCGCATCGGGTTCCCTGCTTGGCGGGGAGTCTGCTTCTCTCTCTGACCCTCCCCTCTCTCATGTGCTCTCTCTCTCTCTCTCTCTCTCTCATTCTCTCCCTCAAATAAATAAATAAAATCTTAAAAAAAAAAAGGGTGTGAGAAAGGCACCCTACTCTCTAGGACCCACGTGATCAAGCAGCCCCCCCTAGCGCCCAAGAGTTGGGGCTTGGCTTGGGAGGAGAGTGGGGTCCTGACTGCCACACCGCGTCCATCCTTACCCCTGCTTCCCCTGCCGTGGTTTGGTGCAGGAGGGCAGGGATGCCCATCCAACTCTGGCTGGGCTTGCCCTTGGGGACGGACAGGGCGGACAGTTCCCCCAGGGAAATTGGTGCTGGGAAGGGCAAGAGGTCAGGCTCAGGGCCTTCGGGGACTCTGGTCAGTAACCCCACTCCCTTAACTGGATTCTTGCCATTTTTCTGATGGACACAGTGAGGGAGCCCAGGAGACAGCTGCCTGAGCAGCACAGGAGGATGCTGGTGGTCTCTTCCTACAGATAGAAAAATGGAGGCCAGATGGAGGGAGTGAGGCCTTTTTCAGGTTCCTGCTTCATGCCCATGGCCCTCACGCTCTAACCCGGCTGCTCGCTGGAGCCTCCTCCACCCACCGTTCCCTGACATGCTGCCCCAGTTCCTTCTGCCAGCAACCTCCCCGTTGCTCCTGCACCCCACCTCCTCTGGGAGGCCTGCCATGTTCCCACAGCCTTGGCCCAGCCCCGCCATCTCACGCTGTAAGTCCGGAGGTGTTTGTGCAGTTCTTAGGTGAAGGCTTCGCACCCTGGAGAGGCAAGGGCCTGTCTGGGGCCTGTGCATCTTCTTCGGTGCTATAGCCCTGGGCATAGTGGGGCCTCCAATGAACACAGCTGAAGGAAGAAGGGGGCCTCTCAGCGTCCACACGCCTTTCTGATGGCCACTCGGGGCTATCCTTCCACTGCTTTCTCCAGCCAGCCAGCACTGCCCACGGTCACCCTGTAGGGAGCTTTGCAGCCATAAAGCTGCATACAGAACTAGGGGCACCTCCCCGAGACCCGAGAGGGCTCACGTGAGGTGTGCCACCCGCATGCTGCTGGCCGGTGCTGGAAGATGACCAGTCTTGGGGGATAAGCACTGAGTAGGGCCTTTTTTTTTTTTTTAAAGATTTATTTATCCATTTTAGAGAGCGAGAGAGAGGGCACAAGCAGGAGGGGCAGAGAGAGGGGGAGAGAGAATCTCAAGCAGACTCCGTGCTGAGTGTGGAGCCCAATGCAGGGCTCAATCCCAAGACCCTGAGATCATGACCTGAGCCCAAACCAAGAGTCAGACACTTAACCGACTGGGCCACCCAGGCGCTCCCTGAGGAGGGCCTTTTATTCACTTCCTGGGGGAAGCAGAGTCCTGCTGAAAATGCCCCATGTCTGCTCTCCTTCAGTGAGGACGGGCGCACCAGGGGCTGGCGGGGGGAGGGGCGCGAATCACAAACAGGGCTCATCCCTGCAGGGACCCCTGGGCCTGTCTGAAGCAGCTCCCAGCCCCTGGGCCGTAGAGGATGCTCTCTCCAGCACTCGGGACTGTGCCAGTGGCACCAGCCATTCCGGGGCTCAGACCCACTTCTGGCCCTCAGCTGCCCCCGTACTGCCCTGGCCACGGGCCTTGGGGTCACCACTCTGCTACCTGCTGACCGCCAGCCCATGGCTACGTGGGCAGAAACCGTTTCGGTGGTGTTCAGGCTGTGAGCCCCAGGCTGTAAATGGCACATAGGCAAGTGCTCAGGCTGCTTCTGTCCAGATGGCTACAGGCCTCAGTCTCCCTCCCGGCCCTTCTCAGCACTGAAGCCACTGGGCACAAAGTCTAGAGATCAGGTTTCAAGCCTCAGCTGTAAAGGACATTTGTATCATGTTTCACTTGTAGCACTTAAAATTTCTTGTTATAATTTTGAAATACATAAAGAAGCGCTTTTCACTTGTATCGTTTAAAAGTATGCGGTCTGATTATCATCACCCTCCCATGGACCTCACCAGTTTCGTCCTTAATGTCAGCCTCTGTTAACTGTGGGGTCAGGGCTGCTGGGCTCCCTGGGGTGGGCTTTGTACAAACAGGCCAACCCAGGGGCTGGGGTCCCCCCTGGACCCAGCTTCACCCCAGGACCCCAGAACTTGAGCCCAGCTCACGGGCAGCCTAGGGTGCTCGTGGCAGGCCTGGACTCGGGCCATGGGATGGAGTGGCATGACCCACGTCTGTTTATATCATTAGCACCGAAGCCGGCTGGCCGAGGCTGTCACCCCATTCAGGGAACTGTTGCCTGGGCTCGTGTTTCCAGCCCAGTTGGTTGGAGGGACACATGGAGTGGGGGGCAGAGGGGCCTCTGGCTGCTCCCCCACCCCACCCCCCGCCTGCTGTCAGGAGAGCCAGAGAAGACTGCATGTCCCTCCAGGGTGCTGCTGATGTCAAGGTGGGCACCCCCTGCCCAGAGGGCTCCTGGGCGACCCCGCGTCAGCTGCCTGGCGGCTGGCATTGTCCCATATCTGTTTATGCACTCTCAGCTTGTGATACCTAGCCTCTCCCTCCTGCTGCCCTCCCTGCCCCTCTCTGAAGCAGGGAAGACAGTGGGCTGGCATGGGGGGCGAGGGGGGTTCGCTGGGAAAAATGCCTGCTCCACGGTTTGAGGAAGTGTTCCCTCTTTCCTGGCTCCCTGATAGGTTCCTACCTCCTTTTTCTGTCGTTGGTACCTGCAGGTGCCAGCATCCCAGGCATAACCCAGGGAAGGCCTAGGGAGAGGACCGGGGTTCCTGGCCCGGCACCTGACTCTGCACCTCCAAGCGATGGAACCTTGAGCCCCTCTCATAAGATCCCTAAGGCCTTTCCGTCATCTGTCAAATGGGAATTTCAGACTTGTCCCGCAGGCTGGAGACCGGGGGCACAGGAGAAGAGGTATGGGGACATCCTTCAGGAGCCCAGAACGGCTGCCAAAAGCTTATCTGTGGCATATAATGTTCTGTTTCTGTAACTTCCCTAAGAAGGGACAAGGGGCCTCTGGCCCCACTGAACTTGGTAACAAAGGCTGAGACAGACCTCAGTGTCAGCAGGAGCCAGGAGTTAGAGAACATGAGGGTTTCTACACTTGATAGAAGGTGCCAGAAAGGACTGGGCTTGTGATCTAATTGCTGGGCAAGCCCGGGGAGACATCCTCGCCTTGAGCCACAAATAAAAGAGTGTTAGAGATGGCAGGCACCCTGCAGAGGGGTTCTCAAACCGTGTCCCCTCAAGCCCTTGGGCCACCAGGGGTGCAGTGGGGGAGGGGAGCATGGTGTTCCAGCCCCACCTGTGTTTCAGTCACCCATTATCTCTTTCACTGAGTGCAGTTGGAACTTGGATTGGAGAAGAGGCTCCACCACTGAAGTAAATATTTAAAAAACAGAGAACTAATCCAACTCCACCATTTCACCAAAAAGGAAACCGAGGTCCAGGAAAGAGAAATGGCTGGCTTAAGTTCACTCAGCTCAGTTGCGCCAGGGCTGCTGCCTGGGCCACTCACCCCTGGTCCAGGGACAAAGAGCCTTCGCCCTGAGGAAGAAGAGGACAATTGCCAAGTGTGTGTGGAGGGGGATGTCCCCAGCAAGGTCTGGGCCTAGGTCTCAGCTCACCTGACGAGGTGAGGCCTCAAGGGCCAGGAGCCATGTTCTCCCAAGGCAGGCCGCCCGGAGACTGATCTGGGATGACAGGAGGGCAGAGTCCTCCTCCGCCCTCACCTCCCGAGCAACGGAGAGCTTTGCGAGTCGTCAGCCCTGGCAAGGCCTCTCCGGCTAACAGTGACCCCAGCCCCTGCTCTCCACTTTGCTGCCCAGCACCCCAGAATCACCTCAGATTCCTCACTGCAGGTACTGGAGGCAGGCAGGCACGTACCCCCCTGCGCCTTTACAGGTGGGGACACTGAGGCACCGGCAGTAAGCGGGCCTGGCGCCGCGCCTCCCTGACGCAAACCCTGTGCTCTCGTCATCATTGCCTGCTCCTCTGGTATCTCTCCCCGGCCCCTGTCCATGCCAGGGACTTGCCCCCCTCCTCACAGAGCCGCTCTGCTTGCCCCTGCACCCAGCCCTGTGCTGACTGGCCCGTGCTGCCCCTCACTTGCTTTAGCAAGGACAACCGAAGTGCTTCTCGGGTCTCTCAGCAGGCCCAGAGCTCTTGGCCTAGCCCCTCTCCTGTGGAGGTAAACAGAACCATCCCCCAGCTGCGGAGAGAGCACAAGCCGGGGACTTGGTCCTCCCACACTGCCTAGGTGGGACTGGGCCAGCAAATCCCAATAGGCTCCTCACACCTGCCCCTTCCCTAAGATAGGTGGCCTACAACTCAGCACCAGGGTGCCCAGGCAGCTCAGGATTCTCCCAGTTAGCACGGAAAGTCCCAGGCTCCGAGAGATCCCTCAGACGTGGGCAGCCAGGGCAAACCGGCCCCCTACTCGGCGTACAAAAAACCAGGGTCATCACTCCTCCCACTTCTCCCCACTGAACAGGGTCTTTCTTCTTTCTGGAACTCTAGTCTCTGCCAAGGCTAATGGAGAGGACCACAGTCAGTCCCTTCAACCTGTCTGGCCCCCTCAGACTGAGCTGGGGACTACCATAGGCCCACAGTAGGGTCAGAGGCCTAGAGTCTGCCCTAGGCCCTGTGAGATAAATAGCAGAGAAAACCCGAGAAAGGCCTAGTGGGATCCTGGGCCTCGATCCCAATCCAACTTTATCCTGGGGGGGCGCGGGGCACACCACTCTGATGACCCCAGGTAGGGCAACCTTAGGGCTGGAGCCAGCCAGGGTCTGCCCAGGGCTCAGTGAGGCTGCCTCTACCTGACTTCCAGGTGAGTCATTTCCTCCCTCAGCTGGTTATGAGGCTGGGAGGGGAAGGGAGGGGGCGGCATCTAAAAATAGCAGGGCCTCCACCGCGCAGACACCCAAAGAGCTTCTGCTTGGGCAAGGGAGGAGCCAGCTTCTCCTCCGAGCTGACGCCAGCCGTGGTCCCCCGCCGGTGCCTGCATTAGGGCCGGGAGCAGGACGGCCCGAGATCCCCTAGACTCCCCTTCCCAGGCTCAGCAGAGGGTGCTGAGGTGTGGAGGGGGCATCCTGAAGGTGAGACACAGGAGCAGTGCTGGGTGGGGGAGGAGCTTAAAGCAGACAGAGCCCGGGGAGGGGTGGAAGGATGCGTGGTATGTGATTCGGGTGGAGACTGGCAGAGTCAGCAGGGACTGATCACCTCCCACATCATCTCCACGGAACCACCTTTGCTCCCCTCCCTACCCACACACAGGGACACACACAGGGACACGCAGACATGGCCCCACACTCAGCCGGCCTGTGAGTCATTTCCTTCTAATAGGACTCCATTTCCCTCATCACCAGCATAGACTGAGGACCTACTGTGTGCTGGGGTCACGCCCTGGAAGGCCAGGAGACGAGGCTCATGACTTTCCTTGGGGATGTCTTAAGAGGTCCCCCAAGGCACGGGCAGGCCAGCACCCAGGGCAGAAACACAAGAGGCAGGGAAGACCCTGTGCGCTGGGACAATCTGCAGTCAGGGCAGCTCAGGGTTAAGTCCCGGCGCAGCCACTTTTGGGCCATGGGAGCTGAGACCGGTCACGAACACTCTCCTTGCCCGGCCTGTGAGGGCCAGTGGCGTGAGGAGCCGCACTGAGTAACAGCAATGGCCGCTATGGTGAGCGTGTCATATTTACCTTGTTCTCTGCTATCCTTGCAGCAGCCTAATAAAGCAGTGGAAAAATGGAGGCCCAAAGACATTAAGTAACTTGCTCAAGATCATACAGCTAGCCGATCGAAGAGACTGGATTTGGACCCAAATCTGAGGCAAACTCACGTGCATTATGGGGTGCAGGTGGGGGCCTGTTAAAGTCTGGATTTGGTTGAGGGTATGCTGATCTCGGACTCTTCTGGGAGGGCCCTCGGACACCAGCCCCGGGTGACTAGCAGTGCCAAGCCTTTGACTGGGGGGCTGGCCACTTTCCTTCTGTCTCACCTCCCTCACCCTGAGCCCCCACCAGCCCCCAGGGTCCCTCCCACAAACACAGAATGTGCTGAGCCCTCTCTTGGGGTCACCACCTCTAATCCTTTCAACAGCCCAGTGAGGGAAATGGCACAACTCCCACTTGACAGAAAAGGCAGGCAGATCAAAGGGATCATGAATGTGCTGGTGGCCACAGGGCTAGAGAAAGCAGATCCTGGACCAAACCCCGGTCCCCCAGGGCTCCTAAGCTGAGGCCTGTTCCCCACAGCCCAGCTATCTGGTGGGCTGGGTGGGAACCCTGTGCTCTCCCTGCCTGATCACACTTTCCCTGAAGCATCTTGCTGGATTACCCGCAAAACCCAAACCTTGCGTCAGCCAGATGGGCCCTGGCTCTGGTAAGAGCCTCTTTCTGCTTCTCTGGGCTTCCCCCACCGTTATCTGACTCATTGTCTGCTGGTCCCAGGAGACTGGGGAGAGGCAGCCTCTTATCCCTACAGTACAGATGGAGACACCAAGGCAGGAAGTGACCTCTGCCAATGAGTCAGGGGTCAGAGCCAGGAGCAGCTGAGGCCAGGAGGCCACAGGTGGGACTTCACGGCCTGGGTAATGCGCCTGGAGTGCCACACACTCAGTAGAAGAGTGGCCACCATAGAGTAGGCACAAATATCAACAGATTTGTGTTGAATGAATGGATGAAGGTTGCAGGCCCTGGGTGGAGAG
The DNA here is from genome assembly GCF_009762305.2 of Zalophus californianus. Taxonomy (NCBI): domain Eukaryota; kingdom Metazoa; phylum Chordata; class Mammalia; order Carnivora; family Otariidae; genus Zalophus; species Zalophus californianus. The sequence continues at coordinate 33,179,840 of NC_045609.1, read as the reverse complement.
ATGAGCGGTGATATTGCGGAAAGGATGAATATGATATAGAGGGGGAAACAAACAAACAAACAAAAACCCATCCCAGAAGCCCAATCTTGCCCCAGTCACAGGCTCCGCCAGCCCAGCTGGGGCTTGTCCTCACGGCTCTCCCATCTCTGAGCATCATCACGGCTATCCTTTCCTGGGTGAGTCCTAATGACCACGGGGGCTTAACACCTTACAGCCACCTTCTTATCTAATTCCTCCTTCAACTCAATGAGGTTGGTATGTACTATCATCATTCCCATTTGGCAGATGACTTATCTGGGGCTCAGAGAGGTTAAGCAAGTTCCCCAGGACACACAGCTCAGCCCTTGTCCCAACACGTATGGGACAACAAAGGCCAGGGCTGACTTACAAGAGCTCTCCACATCCAACTGGGAGAGGGGCCCCTGTGTCTGCGGCTCCCGCGGCTCCCACGTGGGGCTGCCCAGGTGTGCCTGCGGGTCGGCGCCAGGAACTCGGGTGTCTGTCAGGTCAGTGCAAGCGTGGAGGGACAAGCTCAGAACAGAACGCCCATGTCCCGGGGACAATGAGCCGCGGCGCCTGGGCGGCAGGGCGACTTGCCGCAAGCCTGCCCGGGCACAGTGAGCCTCCGGCGCGGTGCCCTCCCCGGAAACCCCGGCCGGGGTGGTGGGGGGCGGTGAACGGCTGCGGCGGCCCCGCCGGCGCCCTTCTCCCCGAGCTGGCCCAGCGCCTGCGGATGGGCCGCGCAGCACGCTGCCGGCGATTGCGCCATCCGGCCGCTGCGCGGGCCCGTCCCGCACGTTGTGCACAGAGCGCACCCCAGCCGCCCCGCCCGCCGCCCCCCCTCCCGGCCCCTTCCCCTGCGGCGGGGGCGGGTCCAGCCAGACGGGGTCCCCAGCGGCCCAATCACTCGGAGGCCGTCGCAGCCTCGTCCCAGACACCTCTGATGGCTGCCCTTTGCTCTGTCTGCTCTGAGGGGACAAATGAGGGAAATTGAGTAACCCAGCTCAGCAAGGCAGGAAACTCCTGGCCGCTTTGTTACTCACGATTTTACATCAGCGTTTTTGGGGGGAGGCGGGGGAGGGGGTGACTCCTGGGAGAATTTCTGGAGTTAAGGAGACCGGGGACAAACGCAGCCCTCCAGGGCTGTGAGCACGCTCCAGGCTGGTCTTACTGGGCTCTGCCTCCCAGGCCAGGCACAGTGCTTGACACTCCTAGGTCCTAGGTGCTCCTCAGATTCTTGAAAATGCATTTCCTGGGGGGCGCCTGGGTGGCTCAGTTGTGAAGCTTCTGCCTTCCGCTCAGGTCATGATCCTGGGGTCCTGGGATCGAGCCCCGCTCAGCGGGAAGCCCTCTCCCACTCCCCCTGCTTGTGTTCCCTCTTTTGCTGTCTCTCTGTCAAGTAAATAAATAAAATATTAAATTAAATTAAATTAAATTAAATTAAATTAAAATGCATTTCCTCACCGTCCTCCTGCTTTGAGTGGCTGTCAGGTGAAAGGGGAGGGGTTTAGGGCTGGAACTGAAGCCTGACGTTTGGGGCCAAAGTTCTGCCTTTAGCATGGGTTTGCTGTTTCACCTGGGCAAGTCCCTTGACCTCTCTGGGCTGCATTTCTTCCGGTGGAATCAGTAATAAGGTAACTTGCCTGGCCCTAAGACTCAGCACAGGCTTTGAGTTCCTAGCAAGCAGGAGAAAGAAACTTCCATTGAAAGTAGAGACTTCCTCTTGAACACTCCTTCTCCTCCTACTCCTGGCTGGAGGCACAGTATTCTGTGTCCACTCTGAACGTCAGGGGTGAGTGGCTGTTTGTTGCCTGTCAGATCAAGTCCAAATTTCTTGACTTGGCACTTGAGGCTTTCTGACATTGAGTCTAAGGTACCAACTACATCCCTACACTGTACCCTTAGGGGGAATCTCAGACTCCCCCACATACACACCACTAATGTTCGTACTACTATGCCCTTTCTCATGCTGTTCCCTCCCCCCAGAATGCTCTTCCCTGCACTCCTCAATGATTGGCTCCTGAAATACATCTCCACTATAAATGTTACCACCCTACCTACTTTCCTGTGTACCTGGTCTAGAGCAGGGGCCCTGTTATTCCCTCTCAGAGCTTCCTGTTCCTTCCCTCCTCGGCTCTAACTGTCCCTTGGGATTAGAAATTTGTTTCTCCACTGGACTGAAAGGTCTATGAGGGAGAGATCGTGTCCATTTCTTCATCGCCATATACCCAGCACTTACCCCAGGAGCCTGGCACACAGTAAGAGCTTAATAAATGTTTGTGGAAAGGAAGAAAGGATGGATGGTTGATTAGCAAAAACACCGAGAATAGCCAAAATGCCCTCCAGTAGAAGGCCAGTGTTGTAAGATGATGTACAGCTGGACGGGATACTAGGCAGCCTTAAGCAGGTACAGACTTCCATAGAAGAGAGTTCCTGATACTGTGAGAAATAAACTCTTTCTTTCTTTTTTGGGGGGGGGGGGGTTAGGGAGGGGCAGAGGGAGAGGGAGAGAGAGAATCTTAAGCAGGCTTCATGCCCAGCACAAAGCCCGACGCCGGGCTCAATCTCACAACCTTAGCCGAAATCAAAAGTTGGATACATGCGGTGTCTGAGGGGCCAGTCGGTTGAGTGTCTGACCCTTGGTTTCAGCTCAGGTGGTGATCTCAGGGTCATGATCTCAGGGTTGTGAGATCAAGATCGGGCCCCATGTCAGGCACCGCACTCAGCAGGGAGTCTGCTTGAGATCTCTCCCCTCTCCCTCTGCTCCTCCCACACATTCTCTCCCTCTCTCTCTCTAACATAAATAAATACATCTTAAAAAAAAAAAAAGAGTTGGACACTCAAATGACTAAGCCACCCAGATGCCCCAAAAGAAAGTCCCTTTCTGGGCGCCTGGGTGGCTCCGTCATTAAGCGTCTGCCTTCGGCTCAGGTCATGGTCCTGGGGTCCTGGGATCGAGCCCCGCATCGGGCTCCCTGCTCAGCAGGAAGCCTGCTTCTCCCTCTCCCACTCCCCCTGCTTGTGTTCCCTCTCTCGCTGTCTCTCCGTGTCAAATAAATAAATAAAATATTAAAAAAAAAAAGAGAGTCCCTTTCTAATGAACAAGGAAAGAGGGTGGTGGTGGATGGGGAGCACGTATCTAATGCCATAGAGATGTCTGTAAACATAAATCAAGATGGTATAGGCCAGACTAAATACCCCTGAGAAGTAGGATACAGACATTATCGTGGTTCAATATATCACGCATCTAAACCTTGCTTGGACCTCATCTCGTCTGGAAGTCTTCTCTGCTCCTGCCCTTATGTTACAGGAGCTGCCTCGAGCATGCAGCCCGCTGCTGCAGAGCAAGGCCCGGCCTCCTTCCTCGGAGTCCAGCCCAGAGGCGATGAGTATGCAGGCAGCTGGACAGATGAGAAAGCAGAGCTGGTGAGGACGGTGACGGCGACGGCGGCAGGACTGACACCGGGCGGCCTACCTCCACCTGCCAGGTGACATCATTACAGGTTGCCCTGGGCCATCAGGCAGAGCCAAACCGTGACGGGAAGCCTGGCCTTAGCGCGAGCAGGGCTCAGTCGGCTCCCTTCCCGATTCAGGACCCTCGGTCCCAGCTGTGGGAGGACACAGGGCACAGTCCCACTGCCCTCAGGGTGCCCGGAGTTGAGAAGCGTCAGACTCACTTGGCATGAACCAGCGGCCTCCTGCCTGCCCACTTGCCCGCCGTCTGTGCCCCAGTGGCTCCTGGGGGATCCGAGGCCACACGATTCAGCCCAACTGGGCCAGGAGGGAGGAAGGAAGAGCGGCAAAGGGCTCAGGGTCAGATGTCTGAGCTTCTGTTCCCACGGGGGCCTCTCCTTAGGCTTGTCAGGAAGTAGAAAAGAATATGGCCCTTTGCCTTCATTTTCAGTTTCCCATCTCAACCGGCCTCTCTTCCCCTGCCTGCCTCAAAACCGGTTCCCTGTCTGGAAAATCCTGGGTTCGTGCAGGGATGTACCCTCCATCTGGAGTCACTCAGTTTCCAGTAGTTTCAGGTCCACGCGTATCAGCCGTGGGTCCCTGGACTACTGGCTTTGCCCCTCTGTGCCTCAGTTTCCCTAGTAAACCCGTTAATGCATGGCAAGTGTTTATTTATTTATTTAGAGATTTTATTTATTTATTTATTTGAGAGAGAGAGAGAGGGAGAACACAGAGGGAGAGGGAGAGGGAGAAGCAGGCTTCCCCCGGAGCAGGGAGCCCAGGGACTCCCTGGACTCGATCCCAGGACCCTGGGATCATGACCTGAGCCAAAGGCGGACGCTTAACTGACTGAGCCACCCAGGCGCCCCATAAAGAAACCTCAGTTGGACAGCAAATGTTTAGAAGTAGGCCCAAAACTCATAAGTGTATCTGTTACCTGTATGAATTAGCTATTAGCCGTGTGGCTAGGATAGTAACAGTACTTATTTCATTGAGCTATTGTGAGGATTAAATTAGATAATGCGTGTCAAGTGCTTGGCTGTGTTAAGTGTCTACTTGTCTCACTAAAGACAGTAAGATGAGAGTACAGATCTCAGTCGCTGAGATGCCAGGGGATCAGGAGGGCGGCTGCTGGGGGCTTCCTGGGAATAGAACGCTTGGCGCTCCGCGGCCCACGCAGCCATGCTGGTTCAACGGTGTTACCAAGCCCGCTGTTGCTGAGCTATCTGGTTAGTCAACCGCCTGCTCCTTCAAACCCATTTAAACCAGCTCCATCTGGTCTGGCTTTCCCAACATACCATCCTGGCAGCTGTCACAGGCCCAGAGTACTGGGCAAAGTGTCAGGCCTGCTGCAAAATACATTGGAACTTTATCTGACCCCTGGCTCCCGCCCAACCAGAAATACATTGGCTGGAACTCGTGGCCAAGCTTGAGCAAGCCTGGAGGCTGGAGGAGGAAGGCAGCCAGGAATCACGGACCAGATATTCCAACCCCCCGCCTCTATCTTTGTTGGACCCCTTCTTATTTGCATCCTTCTATTGACGCCGTTCCTTACTATGAAAGAGTTTTTGAAACCTAAGGCTGAAACCTGAGCTCTGGATTTACAGAGAAAGGAGACTTTCTCTTCCCTCAGTGTTGATGCGCAGCCGTCTTTTTGGAGGCCAGGACAATCCTCTGTGCCACCATCTGGAACTCCCCAGAAAGGGCCCCACAGAAAGGCAGCAGGGGCAACCATGCCAGATTGGAACCTGGCCAGCTTTGGAGGCTGCAGAGCTCAGCCCCAGGGTCTCCACCCCAGTCAAGGGTGAACCTCCCTCCAGGTCTGCTCCCTGAGGCCACGCCCCCAGGGAGGTCCCTGGCCAAACAGGTCTTAATGCAGGTACTCCTCGAAAGGCCATTGTCTTGGAATAAAAGGAATTCCAGGAGTGCCCCACCCCAAGTGCCTTTGAACATTCAATAGAGCAGGCTTGTCAGTGAAAGAGAAAAAAAAAATGTTAGATGTGTTGCCCGGACAAAGTTTTGGACATTCAGTTACAAATTCGAGAGCTCCAAAATGTCTCATTACACAGGTGATATTGTCAAGACCTTAAGCCTCACAGATGGCGAATTCACTAGATTCAGAATTTTGGGAAAATTGGCCTGATCAATTTGAGTATGGACTGACTATGAGATCATATTATGGAACTATTGCTAGTTTTCTCAGATGAGAGAATCAAAATGTGATCATTTAGTCGAAACCACAATGAGATATCTGTTAGAACGGCAAAAATCAAAAACACAAGAAGCAACAGGTGTTGGTGAGGATGTGGAGAAAAAGGAACCCTCATGCACTGTGGGTGGGAAAGCAAACTGGTGCAACCACTGTGGAAAACAGTATGAACGTTCCTCAAGAAATTAAAAATAGAATTACCATATGATCCAGTAATTCCACTACTGGGTGTTTACCCAAAGAATGGGAAAACACTAATTCAAAAAGATATATGCACCTCTGTTTATTGAACAATTATTTACAATAGCCAAGATATGGAAGCAGACCCAGGGTCCATCCATAGATAAATGGATAAATAAGATGTGGTATAGGGGCGCCTGGGTGGCTCAGTCAGTTAAGGGTCTGACTCTTGATTTTGGCTCGGGTCGTGACCTTGGGGTCCTGGGATCAAGCCCTGCATCTGGGTCCGTGCTCAGCGGAGAGTCTGCTTCTCCCTCTCTCGTCCTCTGCCCCTCCACTGCTCGCACACTCTCTCTCTAATAAATAAATCTTAAAAAAAAAAAAGATGTGGTATATCTATATAATGGAATATTACTCAGCCATAAAAAAGAATGAAATCTTGCCATTTTCAACAACATGGATGGAGCTAGAGTGTATTATGCTAAGTGAAATAAATCAGAGAAAGACAAATACCATATGATTTCACTCATATGTGGAATTTTTGTTTTCATATGTGGAATTTAAGAAACAAAACAATCACAAAAATAGACCAAAAAAACAGACTCTTAAGTATAGAGAACAAACTGGTGGTCACCAGAGGGGAGGTCAGTGAGGGGGAGAGGGGGAATGGGCAAAATAGGTGAAGGGGATTAAGAATACACTTATTGTGATGAGCACTGAATAATGTATAGAATTGTTGAATCACTATACTCTATACCTGAGACTAATATAGCATGTTATATGTTAATATGTTAATTATACTGGAATTTCTTTTTTTTTTAAGATTTTATTTATTTATTTATTTGACAGAAAGAGACACAGCGAGAGAGGGAACACAAGCAGGGGGAGTGGGAGAGGGAGAAGCAGGCTTCCCGCCAAGCAGGGAGCCTGATGCGGGGCTCGATCCCAGGACCCTGAGATCATGACCTGAGCTGAAGGCAGACACTTAACGACTGAGCCACCCAGGTGCCCCTGGAATTTCTTAAATGAAATAAAATTACTAAAAAAAAAAAAATGTGATCATCTAGGAGAAGAGCCTATCCCTAAGAAATTCATATCGAAGTATTTGGGGGTGAACTATCATGATGCCAGCAACTTCTTTTCAAATGGTTCACCAAAAAAATGGTACAGAGAAAGCAAATATGTCAAAAAGTTAACAATAGTTCAATCTAGCCAGAGTATCTACATGTTTATTGGGTCATTCTTGCAACTTTTAGTAAAACTTTAAGGGGAAACACAAATAAAATAGGCTTATTCACATGCAAAACAAGACAATACAGAATTCATCTTGCACTAGATGAATTTCACCTCTTCTCTGAGGATAGAAATAGTAGAAACAAGATGGCGTCCAAGATTGTGGAGTTGAGCCAACCAAAGAGAACCAATTATTTTTATTTATTTGTCAGAGAGAGAGAGAGAGAGCACACAAGCAGAGGGAGAAGCAGGACTCAATCCCAGGACCTTGAGATCATGACCTGAGCTGAAGGCAGACACTTAACCCTCCGAGCCACCCAGGTGTCCTGAGAAACAATTATTTTTAAAGAGTTTACTAAGTACTTGTTTGGAAACAGTACTGATCATTAAAAATCCTTTTAGTTCATGGCGAGGAGAGGACTCATCTTGAAAACTGGGAGATTCCAGCCCTTTTAGCTGCTTGGCACCAGAATTAACACCAGTCAGGAAGTACATTTTGAAGACCTTCTATGAGCAAAGCCCTGAAACTTCACAAAAGGTATTTTCCCCTCTGTCTGTAATCTGATATTGAGTACAAAGCCGCCTCAATTTTTTTTATTGTGTTTGTTATAAGTTGAATTGTGTCTCCTGAAACTCATATGTTGAAGTCCTAATCCTCCTTGTGACCTTATTTGGGAATAGGGCCATTGCAGATGGCATTTGTTAAAGTGAGGTCAATAGGGTGGACCCCAATCTAATCTGGTGACCTTATGAAAATGGGAAATTTGGGCACAGAGACACACACACACACACACACACACACACACACACACACACACAGGAAGACCACCATGTGAAGATGGAAGCAGAGATTGAACTGATGCTCCCATAAGCCAAGGAGCACCAAAGATCACCCGCAAACCACCAGAAGCTAGGAGTGCAGCATGGGACAGACTCTCCTTCACAGCCCTCAGCAGGAGCCAATGCCACTGATACCTTGATTTTGGACTTCTTGCCTCCAGAACTGGGAGGCAATAAGTGTCTGTTGTTTAGGCCACCCAGTCAGTGGTCATTTATTCTGGTAACCCTAGTGAACTAAGTGGTAAACATGCCACCAAATTTACTACTTCGACCATCTGAAAAGTGTACAGTTCATTGATATTAAGTGCATTCACACTGATGTGCCACTATTTTTTATTTTTCACTAGGGCAAAACCTAAGACTGTGGGAGGGTTGGATACATACCTGCTTCTTTTTAGCTGAGTGACCTGTCTTACCACATGTGCAAAGAAAATACAGGGCAGACAATGTCCTGCTCTGATGCATGTATCATTGCCCATGCGTAGAGAAATTATAAAAAGCGATAATAGCTCACAATTTATTGGGCAATCATTATGTTGCAGGACCATGCTAAGGGCTTTACAAGGATTATCTCTTTTAATAATCACGATAACTTTTTTTTTAAGATTTTATTTATTTATTTGACAGAGAGAGACACAGCGAGAGCAGGAACACAAGCAGGGGAAGTGGGAGAGGGAGAAGCAGGCCCCCCGCCGAGCAGGGAGCCCGATGCGGGGCTCGATCCCAGGACCCTGAGATCATGACCTGAGCCGAAGGCAGACGCTTAACCAACTGAGCCACCCAGGCGCCCCAATAATCCCAATATCTTTATCAGGAAGGTATCATTAGTCCCATTTTATAAATTTTATAAAAAGGGAAAATTGAGCCTCAAAGAGATTAAGTGCTCAGTTTTGGCAGCCCTGGGATTTGGAGGCAGGTCTTAACCACTGTGCACACTTTTTATTTTCTCAAGGCCTGGGGAAAATAAAAAGCAAAAGGTGATTGATGAGATTAAAACTTAGCTTGCGTTTGTGCCGAATCAGCCAACTGCCCTAGAGCCCCCAATGCACATGGGGTCACACCTCCAGCCCGGCTCTCTCATATAGCCGCACGTTCAGGGGAGGAACTTGGAAGAGTCCAAGAATTCTAAATTCAAGCTTGACTTTCCAGGTCATTGTGACAGTGTGTTTATGGAGGTAGAAAATACATTTGACTTGACAGCTTATTAGCTTGACTTGTACATGTTGAATATTTAGACATGTGGTGTATAGGTTTCCATTTGCGCTCTTGCCCTGTGCCCTGCTTACCATGGTTCTCCTACGGCCCCCCAGTGGTGGTCAAAGCGGGGAAGTCCCTCAGAGTGACAGAGAGAAGCCACAAGCTCTGAGCAGAGACCAGGCCAGAAGCTGCCCTCTAGCAATTTCACCTAATTTCATGAAGGGTCAGGAAGTTAGTTGCTACAGTGTGGGGAGAAGTCCAGATCTCCTACGTGGCTCCACGTGATGCTCAACCCACCGCAGAACCTGCATCCCTGTAACGAGCATCCACCCGCTCAGCACAGATTCTCCTTAGTCCGCAAATCACATTTGTTTTCTACCCTTCTGCCTACACGTCCATTTTCCAGAATAGGAAAGGCTGGAGTGGCTGTGCTGACCACGGAGAAGGAAAGACAGGGCTGAAGGGACAAGGCTGAAAGGGTCCTGGAGAAAGTGACAGGGTGGAGGGGAGTACAGGGTGAAGGGCGTGGGGGTCCCTTAGGCTCTGGGGGGAAGTAGGGAGTGGGAGATGGGCAAGCCAGTGGGCTCAGCCCGCAGAGTGGTGGTGCCGGGAAGAGCCGCTGTGCCCGAGGGAGGCCGTGGTGATGAGGGTCGGTGGAGGCTCGGGTGAGGCCCCCAGCTGAGGCAGAGATGGGCCAGCGCGGCCTCTGGGGCAGAGGGCAGCCCCACAAAGCCCAACTGGGACCACTGACTCTGGCTTGAGGATTGACCGAGGAGACACAGGATGGTGGAAAATGGCTTAAAATGTCCAAGTTTGGCTGCTGCCCCATTCAGATCCCTTTCTTCCACAATGCCCTGCAGCTGTGACCCAGACTGATGGCAGCCCTCCCCGCCAGCCCATCACAGCAGGCCTGTGGGTGTGGCCAGGCCATCGTGACCCCCCCCATTTCACCAGCAAGGGCCTGAGAAGTGGACAGGTGGCGTGCCTCCCTCAAGGTCACGGCCAGGAAGGCGTGAACATGAGGTGAAGCCGACAGACGGGCGTGGGAAAGGAAAACCAATGGCCAGATGCCAGAAAGGATGCACCACTTGTCCTCACCACCGCCAGAGCTCCCACGGATGGTGCACTTACTGGATGCCTCCTCCCTCTCCTGATCCCAAGCGTTTGGAGAGAGCCCGAGGTGGTAATTACCCCCATTCTGCAGCTGAGGCATCTGATGCCCAGAGAAGCGAAGTCAATGGCCCGAAGTCACACAGTAGCAAGTGAAGAGGTTGATGGCCCAAGTCAGGGCACAGAGTGTGTGCTGGCCTGGTACAGGCCGGTGAACCTCCACGGTTGAGTCCACATGAGAAAACCCCACGGAGCCCACGTGTGTCGTGTGAGACAGAGGGCCCGCTTCCAAGCAGCAGGGAACAGCTGTGTTGGCGGGAGGGGGTGAGAAGGTGTGTGTGAGCACAGCTTTGACAGCGGCAAACAGTGCGTGGGAGTGTGTTGACAGCAGGGCGTGGGGTGGCAGTGCCATCACCATGTGTGTTTCTGCTGGCAGAATGTTCTGGTCTGTGTTGATAAACAATTGTTTGGGCAGGCATGAGGCTGGAGCGGGGACAGAAGAGGAGCACTGGGGGCAGGTGGAGGCGGGGGGGGGGGGAAGGTGGTGGTGGCGAGCCCAGGGTTGATGGTGGCCTGAGCCTGCAGCTTCCAGAACAAGGGGCAGCAGGCTGGCAGTAGCTGTTTTCCCAGCTGAGCTCACTGGGTGCGAAGGGCTGGGTGTGGATCCCTCTGCAAACCACCTGATGCCCATAAACACGAAAACAGGAGCAGGGACACACTGTGAGGAAGAGAGTGTTCTTCCTGAGCTGCTAGTCGCTCGGATGGAGGTTTAATCAACAGCTGCAGCCAGTGCAAGCACATCGTGATTCCCGTGACCGAGGGGATTCCTCAAAAGTCGGCTTCTTGGAAGAGGCGGCACCCCTGAGACCAACCCTGCTCATGACTGTAATTGGAGCCCCCGAATCTCGCCCTCGCCTCCTGGCAGACACAGGTGCAAGTCTGCAAGGGCATCTCAACCTAGAAGTCACCACATGAGTGACTTTCCGGGGCGTAGGCCCCACCCCAGCTCTCCCCCACAGGCCCTCCCCTCGGAATGCCCCTCCACCCGCTCCCTCTCCTCTAGCTGAGCTCTATGCTACACCCAAGACCCTGTGGATCCCGCACCTCCTCCTGGAAGCCTTCCAAGCCTGTTTCAAGCTTAGAACTGCTTCCCCCAGAACCCCAACTGTCCGTGTTGCCAGGACCCCTCCCACCGGCCTCCCCACATGGATGTAGCCAGAACATGTGCTCTGTGCAGGGTCCTGAAGTGGGTGAGCCTCAGGATCTTACAGCTCAGGTGGGGTGCACAGAGGGCAAATACACAAATGGGGGTGTGATAGAGGCTGAGTAAGGAATGTGGTGGGAGGGGCGCCTGGGTGGCTCAGTCAGTCAAGCCTCTGCCTTCCGCTCAGGTCATGATCCCAGGGCCCTGGGATGGAGCCCTTTACCTATAGGCTCCTTGCTCAGTGGGGAGTCTGCTTCTCCCTCTCCCTTTGCCCCTCTCCCCTGCTCATGCTCTCTCTCTCAAGTAAATAAATTAAATCTTTAAAAAAAAGAAGAAATGTGATGGGAGATCAACAAGGAGAGGCCTCACTCCTGAGTTGGAGGCCAGGGGACAGTTAGCACATGGGAGCAAGGGGTGGCCCTGGCCAGTTCGTTTCAGCTCAAGTTCAGGGATCTTTTGAAGCCAGCACGTGGTATCTGCTAAATCAATGCCTCTGGTCTCCTGATTGAAAGTCTCCCAAACACCCTCTGAAACCCTTGCTTGGGACCTGGAGGCTCCCTGGCCCTCCTGCCCTCTGCCCTCCGTGGGGTTGGCGGCAGGAAGCCTTGGTGCCGGCGGGGCAGGTTGGTCCTGCCGCCCCCTGTTCAGCCTGCTGCTGCCTTCCTGCCAACAGCCTGCCATTGGCCCTGGGTGGTTACCCAGTGCCCGACTTGCTGCTGTGGCCTGTCCCTTCTTGTCCGCCAGGGTTCACAGCTCCTGCTCACCCCACAGGCCAGGGCCAGGGGAAAACACCTTGGACCGAGGCTCCTGCTGGGTAAGCACAGACACATCCCCTGGGCAGGGCTGGCCTCTCCCCTTCTTTGGCTCCGACTGATGTCTTGCAGAAAGTTCGGCAAGGGTGCCTGGGTGGCTCAGTCGTTAAGTGTCTGCCTTCGGTTCAGGTCATGGTCCCGGGGTTCTGGATCAAGCCCCGCATTGGACTCACTGCTCAGCAGAGAGCCTGTTTCTCCCTCTCCCTCTCCCCCTGCTTGTGTTCCCTCTCTCGCTGTCTCTCTCTGTCAAATAAACAAAAATTTAAAAAATCTTAAAGAAAAAAAAAAGTTCGGTAAAACCACAGCCCTTGCTTCTCATGAGGCCCCGCCAGAAGACAAACCCACTTTCCTTCAGACACTTAAATAGAATTCTTCCCAGCTGTCACATTTTAACAGGACCCACCTGACCACCCCACACAGTGGCTGACTGCCTCTGTGTTTCCATGTGAGTGATGTCCGAAGGACCCTCACCCAAAACACCTTCCCCCTGGCCCACTGAGGTGTCTGGAGTTGGGCTCTTAGCCCTAGCCTCAGGAGGCCTTATAAAAATCTGATTCATGGTTAAAGCACTATGTGGGGGCACCTGGGTGGCTCAGTCTTCGTCTCAGGTCATGATCCCAGGGTCCTGGAATCGAGCCCCGCATCGGGCTCCCTGCTCGGCAGGGAGTCTGCTTCTCCCTCTCCCACTCCCCCTGCTTGTGTTCCTTCTCTTGCTGTGTCTCTCTGTCAGATAAATAAATAAAATCTTAAAAAAAAAGCACTATGTGGTACCCCTGAAACTAACATAACACTGTATGTTAACTATACTGGAATGAAAATAAAGTAAATGATTCGTGTGCACTTAAAAATGGTTAAAATGATAAATTTTATGTTATGTGTATTTTAGCATGAAAACAAACATTTTGGAAGGACATGCATTGTTTTATGTCAAAATGTCAACAGCATTATTTTTCTAGATGATAGAAATTTGGGTAACTTCATTTTTGTTTTTATACTTTCCTATATTATTTGCTTTTTCTTGAGCAGTTGGGCATATATTACAATTGGGCGATTGTAGTAAGCAATTGGGCATGTAGTAGCAAGATAATGTCCTTTCTGCTTTGAGAAATAAACACTTTGACTTTCAAAAATATATATAATTTGAAAAAATTGTATATATATATATTTATATTTATATATATATAAAATTTGGCTCATGGGGAAGCAACACCTGAAATCGGGATATGTCTAACTTCCCAGATGAGGGAATTTTGAAAAGACTCCCCCAGGGAGGAATAAAGACATGCAGGTTCCCTGGCCCAGGAGGAGCAGCTCCAGTGATTCTTAAGGCGGCCAGGTCTTGGAGACCCCCCCCCAGAGGGCGGGTAGAGCTCCCTGGGGGCGGGGGGAGGAAAAGGGGGCTCCTGCCCCCTGGCCAGCTGTTGCTGACCCCTCCCTCCAGGGGTCGGGGCCAAGACGTGGGTTTTCCCAGTTCTTTTCCATGGGGGCTGTGTGCAGGGTGCCTTTCCAACAGCTCCTTTGGGGAAATGACAGGGATGGCCACCTTGATGCAGGGCACACCCAATCTTTGAGGCTGGTCGGGGCCTGGAGAGGTTATTCAGTCCATTCCCCTGTCTCCAGGCAGCACTGGAATTATCCCAGCTGGCCAAGCCTTTATCTTGTTTTGAGGACTTCGGAAGCTGGGCATTCCACACCCTTCCTTGGTCAGCCATTCTCATGTCTAAACATTTCTAGTCAGGAAGTCCTTCCTCATGTCTATTCCAAACTTTCTATGCTAAGAGTTTCCATCCTGTGGCTCTTGTGGTTGCAGACAGGGAAATGGTCCTTGCTTCCCTGCCTTCATCCTAGGTCGGGAGCTCCTAGAGCCTTGAATCAGGACCAAAGTCCTCAGTCGAGGTGAACCCCAGGCAAGTCACTACTACTCTTTGAGCTTCAGTTTCCTCATCTGTCAAATGAGGCTGATGACATCCACAGTGCAGCAACTGAGGGTCAAATGAGATATGAGTATGTGGATGAGGCATAAAACTCACTAGCAATGTTGAGGCTGTAATTATCATTAATAAATAACAACCACCCATCCCTGCTGAACCACTGTGTGAAAATGGTTTCCAGTGGGGTGGCACACAAGACAATTTTAGCTGATACAAGAACAAGTAATTTTTTTTTAAGATTTTATTTATTTATTCGACAGAGAGAGAGCGAGCACAAGCAGGAGGAGCAGCAGAGGGAGCAGGAGAAGCAGGCTCCCCGCTGAGCAGGGAGCCCTGACATGGAGGCTCGATCCCAGGACTCTGGGATCATGACCTGAGCCAAAGGCAGATGCTTAACTGACTGAGCCACCCAGATGCCCCAAGAGCAAGTATTTTATTTATTTATTTATTTTTATTATTAACATATAATGTATTTTTTTTAAGATTTTATTTATTTATTTGAGAGAGAGAGAATGAGAGATAGAAAGCACGAGAGGGAAGAGGGTCAGAGGGAGAAGCAGACTCCTTGCTGAGCAGGAAGCCCGATGTGGGACTCGATCCCGGGACTCCAGGATCACGACCTGAGCCGAAGGCAGTCGCTTAACCAACTGAGCCACCCAGGTGCCCCTTAACATATAATGTATTATTTGTTTCAGGGGTACAGGTCTATGATTCATCAGTCTTACACAATACACAGTGCTCACCATAACACATACTCAAGTATTTTAAATTAAAATTTCATGTGTGTTATGGGCGCCTGGGTGGCTCAGTTGGTTAAGCGACTGCCTTCGGCTCAGGTCATGATCCTGGAGTCCCGGGATCGAGTCCCGCATCCGGCTCCCTGCTCGGCAGGGAGTCTGCTTCTCCCTCTGACCCTCTTCCCTCTCGTGCTCTCTATCTCTCATTCTCTCTCTCTCAAATAAATAAATAAAATCTTACAAAAAAAAAGAAAACAAGAAAATTTCATGTGTGTTAGAAAAAAAAAAAAACTAGCACATCAAATCCAGGATTTTATAAGCATTATTGCTTAGAACAGGGGCATGTTAAGACAACAACAGCAACGAAACTTACCATTGTTTCACAGAAAAAATATCGAGTAAATGATACTCCAGGTAGCATGAGGCTAGGGCGGAAATTGTGAGGGTGCCTTGAGAAATGCCAGCTACGTGGAGCTGGCCATGGCGAACCAAAGATGAGATGTGAAGTCCCAGAGGACGGAGGTGGGATGGGGTGGGTGACAACTGTTGAGCGTCCTGCCCCCAGATGTAGCCCTCTCTGGGTTCTGGAACAGTGTCCCCCCAGAGCTGGGCTGTTACCAGCTCCAGCAAGGCAGGTGGGCAGGCAGGACTGGGATTGCATGTCTGTCTTGCGGTCCCCAGGGCTCAGAACCCCCTTTCATCTAGCTCTCCCCTGCTAGGGGGAATCAGACAACCCGAACCCCATCTTGAATCACTCCTGCAACATCGCCCAGCTATGGTTTGTTAGCTTGTGCTGTGGGACTCACAACTTCCCAAACAGGTCCCCCTCCTCCACTCTCTACATGGGATTGGACATGAGGCCTGGCAGGAAAGGTCCTCTGAGACCCTCTGTGTGCCAGGCCCCTTGCTGGGCACCAGGACACAGAGTGAGTGAAAGAGGCCCCTGCTCTCCAGGAGCTCACAGCAGCGCCAGGGAAACCTGCCTCTCACGGCCATCGCAGCTATGATAGAGCTGTGTCTGCTGCCACTCCAGCAGTGGGGGAAATGGTCCCCTCTGCCTGAGGGTCCTTGGCCTCCTGGGACCAGGCGTCTTATTGGAAAAGGACATTACCCCTCTGTGCTCCAGGAAGAGTCTCCAGGTCCCTCATTTACCCTTTATGCCCAAACCCCATAGTGAGCATTTTTTCCCCAAATATTATTTATTTATCAGAGAGAAAGAGAGAGAGAGCACAAGCAGGGGGAGCGGCAGAGGAAGAGGGAGAAGCAGCCTCCCGGCTGAGCAAGGAGCCCAATACGGGACTTGATCCAAGAACCCTGAGATCATGATCTGAGCCGAAGGCAGACACTTAAGCAACTGAGCCACCCAGGCATCCCCAGCAGTGAGCATTGTCATGCCTCCTCTTGAGCTGGAGTTTCTCAAACCCTGGTGTCTGTAAACGGGTTCTCTGGAGTCTGAGACGTCTCTATGAGACTTAAGATGCCTATGTTTTCATTTTGGAATTATCTTTAAAAAATCAGTACAAACATTCTACATCATCTGGATGCTTGGCTTATGCCGATTATGTGATCACAAAATTTTAGTGTCTACCTTTGCACTAATGTCTATGGAAAGCAGTCAACTTGAGTTTTGTTGGTTTTTTTTTTTTAAGATTTTGTTTATTTGAGAGAGTGAGAGAGAGAGCAGCAGAGGGAGAGGGAAAGGAGGCTCCCCTCTGAGCAGGGAGCCCGATGTGGGGCTCAATCCCAGGACCCCAGGATCATGACCTGAGCCAAAGGCAGACACTTAACCGACTGAGCCATCCAGGCGCCCCTTGAGTTTTGTTTTTTATTTTTATTTTTTATTTTTTTTTAAGATTTTATTTATTTGACAGAGAGAGACACAGCGAGAGAGGGAACCCAAGCAGGGGGAGTGGGAGAGGGAGAAGCAGGCTTCCCGCTGAGCGGGGAGCCCGATGCGGGGCTCGATCGCAGGACCCTGGGATCATGACCTGAGCGAAGGCAGACGCTTAACGACTGAGCCACCCAGGTGCCCTTGTTTTTTATTTTTAAGTAGATGCTACATGAGGAAAAATACACAAACCTTAAGTATATAGATGGATGAATTTTCACAAAGAGAACACATCTGTGAAACCCAACAGGAAACATAATCTTATTACTGCCTCCCTGGAAACCCTCCTCAAGAACTCCTACACCCCTCAGTGAGAACCACTATTCTTCATATCACAGATCGGTTTTTCCCATTTTTGAACTTGATATATAAGTGGGCCATACAGAATGACTCTTTGGCCCCTGGCTTCTTTCTCTCAACATAATGCCCATGAGACTCATCCATGCTGTTGGCATGTTAGCTTCTCATCCAGTGCTTCTCAAAGTAGGATCCTCACAAGTCATTCTTAGGGTTCCATTAATCTACCAGCTAGAGGAAAGCAAATGTGGGGTGCCTGATGGCTCAGAAAGGGGTCAAAAGCATCCCACCGCAGGGCACACAGTCCTGCCCTGGGCCTTCACTCTACGACCTAGAGCCGGCCACAGTCCCACTCCTGACTCCCAGACTGCAGCTTCTCCAGTGCGCCCTGCTCGTCCAGGCCTCCAGGTCTTTGCAAATGCTGCTCCTTCTGCCTGGGATGCCCTCCCCTTGTTCGTCTGCCTAGCAAAGTCTTACGTGTTGTTTGTGTCACCGGAAAGACTGCCTCCTCTGTGAGGTCTCCCCTGGCTCCTCTGGGCAGACTCAGGCACCCCTTTTCTTGTACTTTATCCATGTTACCCCTGCAGCAGTTATCATATCGTGTGGTCACTGCAGGTCTTTCTCCCCACTGGACTGTGGGCTTTGAGACCTGGAGTGTGGGGCGACACTGGATTCCCTCCCAGAGTGACCGACTTGGGAGTCTTGCTGCACCCCCACCTCCCAGGGCCATCAGAGGCAGGAGCCAGATTCTCTGTCCTGGCTCACCTACCCCATTAAACATGGGGTTCGGTTGGCTCCCAATCCCTGCATCATCAGCAAGGGTGGGCACCTTTAGGACTATGACATGGGATTCCTTGGCCAAGCGACCACACCAGAGAATTAAAGGCCTGGAGAGCCCTGCTTGGGCCAATGCCAGGCCCTAGGGCCCAACGGTGAGATACTTTACCGGACAGCCATCAGTTTCCTCATCTGTGAAATGGGAAAAAGGAACCTGGTCACCTTCCTCTGTCCTGGGAAGAGTATGAAGTTAATGAATGCCCAAGACCGGATGTGACTATACCTAAGACCTAGTGCAAGCTGCCTGGAGGCAAGGGAATGGCCTAGGTGACCCCAGGTCCTCTCCTCCTGCCTGGGACTGAAGGACAGTGCGAGACCCACAATTCAGCTGTAGCTGCTCATCTTGGTCCCCCACCCTTCCCTGGGTGGGTCTTGGCTTGGAAGCCCTAATCTGCTTGCCAAGCACCAACCCCATTTATTTCAACCTACATTTGTCCAGCCCTGTGCCTTGCCCCTTCAGGGCTGTGTCCAGTCCATTGCAGGAAATTGGGTCTCTTTGTCCCTTCTCACCGAACTCTGCTCATCCTGCCCCTCCTCTAGGCAGCCTTCTCTTCTTATCCTTGGGCACGGCGGGCTCCTCTGCACTCCTGGCATCCATGAAGGGCCCGTGTCCTGGCTGTCCCCCAACTTCCGACCCCCCCTCTATCCTGAAGTAGAACTGGGACCATAGAGTGTGGTTCTTGGAAAAGCGGGCTCCACCCAGTGGGAAGATGGAAGCAGCGCCCTGTTGCCATGGCAACCAAAAAGCACCCCCGTGAGCCTCTTCATTGGCCACTAAGCTCGAGATCCCGCCTCCACCACCCGAAGGGACCAACTGGAGGCCGGCTGATGGGACCCTGTTGGATTAGTGGGGGTGACACGTCTCACTTCCTATTCTGCCCGCGGGGAAATCCCCCGGCGCTTGATCCCACTTCTCATGGCCGTCGTGGCTTCGATGGAGCTGTGTCCCGAGAGTCGGGGTGGCGGGTAGGGGGAGGTGGGGAGCCTCTCGCAGGAGGTTTCCTCGGGCGGGGCTGGGTAGCCGCAGAGCTGGGTTGTTGGACTGGGGAGGAAGCCGTTTTTCTTCCCAGCAATTCGGGTCGCCAGAGGCCTCGGGTGAGCTCAATGCCCAGGCGCGAGAAGGCCCTGGCCGGGTTGGTGGTTGCCTGGGGCAAAGTGGGAGGTGCGTTCCCACCCCCGCCCCAGGCATCCTGGCCTGCCCGGAAGGAAGGGTCGTGCCAAGCTGGGAGACTTGCGTGGTTTCCTTTAGCAAAACTGCGTCAGACTCCGTCTGGGGGTAAACCGCCACTAGCTGGTGACAGAGCCTTGATTACAACAGATCAGAAAGGGGAAACCGAGCCTTCCCCGCCTTCTCCGCCTTCTCCGGAAAGTTCCCTTTCAGGAGACAACAGATTAAAGAAGATAGAGCCCGCCCTCACGAGAAGGAGGGAGAGAGTGTTTGTAACTACGTTTGCTCTCTCAAAACCGCCCAAAATTACCTCTGGAAGCCTCCGCTTAACAATAACAGAACCATTTAACTAGGCCTGATTGGGGTTGAGCCCCAGCAAAGAGGGACCTGATGCGACAGACAACACTAACCCGTGCTCCAAGGGAGGGGCTGAGTCAGCAGAATGGGCCCTGGATGTAGCATTAGGTAGGACCCAATCTCTGAGCCAGACATTCTTCATCTGTAAAATGGGCTTGATTAGTGTGTGAGGATTCGGAAAAATAATCATGACACCCACTAGAACCTTTCTTGGTGCTACCTGTGCTCCGGCTGGGTCAGGCAGCTCTCCCTCCAGAGTGCCCCCCACAAACACACACCCCAACGCAAAAACACCAAAGTTTCCAAGGACCGCAACGCACACTCAGGGAGAAGCTTTTGCCCAGATGCCCTTGCAGTTCACTCCCGGGGGGCCAGAATCAAAATCAGTAACAAACACTTCTGGAGCACCTAAAAATTGATGGTTTTTGAGTGCCTAACAATAGTCAGGCTCTATATTAAGTGTTGAACCCTGATCAACCCTTTTAAGCATCCCAGAACAACCCTTCTTCTCTCCTGAAAAAAACTGTGGGGTGTTATCCCCATTTTGTAGAGGAGCAAAATAAAGTTTGTAGAGAAGTTAAGAAAATTCACCATGGGGGCCCCTGGGTGGCTCAGTCGGTTAAGCATCTGCCTTTGGCTCAGGTCATGATCCTGGAGTCCCCAAATTGAGCACCACGTCAGGCTTCCTGCTGAGCAGGGAGTCGGCTTCTCCCTCTGCCCCTCACCCTGCTCATGCTCTCTCTCTCTCTCAAATAAATAAATAAAATCTTTATTTAAAAAAAGGAAAGAAAGTTCACCACGTGAATTTCAGACTCTTTCTGATGCAAATGACAGAAAACCTGAATCAAACTGGTTTATGCTAAAAAGGGAATTTGTTGGCTCAGGAAACTGAAAAATCCAGGCATGACTTAATCTGGAGACTCCAAAATGTCATAAAGACTGAATCTCTCCACTCTGCCTTCACCATCTTGGCGCCACGTTTGGGCTCCACGAGTGGCCTTCTACGAGCAGCTCCAGGTTCCTATCATCCTGAGGCCTAGTTCTGTATAAAAGAGGGTCTTGGTAATTACAACACGAGTTCCAGGATTTACTCTAATTACACACGGCAGACGCTGGTTTGGGGGTCATGTGACCACACTTACATAAGACACTGCTGGGGAAGATTCAGCACTGATTGGCGGCCTGGTCACATGCAGCCTCGTGGGTACCAAGGGGCTGAAAGGGAAGGAGTGAGGAATGTTTCTCCCAAGGAGGAACAGAAAAGATGGGGAATGGGTGCTAGCGGCTAACTTGACCTGTGTCTTCCACACTGAGGTCATAAGGTGACACGGTTCAGAGGAGTTGGGGCGGGGATTGAGCCCTGGCCGTCAGACTCCAGAACCCACAACCCTAACTCCTCTACATCTTCCACTTTGCGTACCAGCCTGGTAGAGAAAGTGTGGATGTGGAAGGTGAGGCCCTTGCCCTGGGAGAGAGCCCAGGCCTTCTTCATTGGTCCCAGGTCACTCCTTATCACATCTGGTACCCATCACCACCTCCCACCCTGGCTGCTATCCCTGGAGGGTGCTGGGAGCCTCTCTGATAGCTGGGCCTGGGCTCTTGCCTACCATGCTATGGAAGGCCTCCCACATCAGCTCGAGTTATGCACTGTCCCGGGGTCTCGTTGCTTCCCGTTTCTCCAAGCACAGGGGAGATTCTTCGGGGACTAGAACTATGTTCTCCCTTCTCCTGTATGTGGTCCCTCTCTGGGACCAGGCCAAATTTGTGCAGTAGGCAGCAACAGTGATTTTGAGAGGCCCTAAGAAGGCCCTTTTCTACCCCTTTTGTACCTCCTTTACTATAAAAAAATTCCATCATTAGACAGGATTTCACTCCTTCAATTCCCCTTAAGATTCAAATTCCCCTGAGAGAGGCAGTGTAGTAGGTCTTAACATTCATTCACACTGTAGTGAGAAGTAGCTCACAGGATCTTTCCTGAGGGCAAGCTTTTCCATCTTGGCCACCACTGATTGAGTGCCTACTATGTGCTTTCCACTGCTTCAAGAGCATCTCATGCATTAGCTCATTTAATCCTCACAACTCTGTGTAGTGGATACTACTGGTGACCCTGTTTTACAGATGAGGATACTGAGGCCCAGAGAGGTTAATGATCATGCCCAAGGTCTGCAAGCAGTGGAACAGGGATTTGAACACATGAAGTCTGGTTTCAAAGCCCACACTCTCCATTACTTCACTGAGATAATTCCTAACACTTTTCAGTGTTCTGAGATCAGTTCTTCTCCCTGAGAACAGTTCTGAGATCTGTTCTTCACACAGCACCCAGCGAGAGGAGCCTTGGGTCAGCTCCCTGGTGTCCTGGGAACAGAGGGAGAGTGTGGGGGGCATGGAAGCTGGGAGCTGCCAGAACAAACCTGCTCCTTCTTCCCTTCTTCCTCTTCTCCCTCCCCCCTTCCTTCTTCTCCTTCTTTCTCCCCTCCTTCCTCCCACTCATCCATGCAGCCGCCCACACACCTCCTAGGAGTGAGGGCTAGGCTAAGCAATGACCAAAACAAGGGTCCCTTGTGCTCTCGCAGGGTTGATAGTCTAAAAAACAAACAAACAGGGGCACCTGGTTGGCTCAGTTGGTGGAGCATGTGACTCTTGATCTCGGGGTCGTGAGTTCGAGCCCCATGTTGAGTGTAGAGAGTACTAAAAATCAACCCACCAATCAATCAATCAATAAAACAAAAAACACTTGCTATTTCTTTTTTTTTTTTAATTTTATTTATTTATTCATGAGAGACAGAGAGAGAGAGAGAAGCAGAGGGAGAAGCAGGCTCCCAAGGAGCAGGGAGCCCGACGTGGGACTCGATCCCAGGACCCTGGGATCATGACCTGAGCCGAAGGCAGACGCTTAACCATCTGAGCCACCCAGGCGCCCAACACTTGCTATTTCTTGAGTGTTTATGGTGAGCAGGGCCCTGAGCTAGGTGCTGAAAACATGCATCATCCCCAGAGCCCACTTTCTCAGGTGGGAGACTGGCACTTAGGAAGAGCTACAGGCATTATCTCATTTAATGACTCCAGACTGACTCCAGAGTCCCAGCATCGCACCCCTAGACTGGACTGCCCCCGTCTTGGGGTGCAGTGAGGATCCAGTGGATACTTAGAGTGAGGAGTGCACACACGAACAACCCTGGCTCTGTGACTCCAACAGCCAGCACCAGAGGAAGCCATTTCTGCTGTCTCCAGCACCCTCCTTCCCACCAGCGGCCAGGCCCCACCCCAAACAGGAGTGGAGTGGGGAAAGGCCATCTCCCAAGGAAAGGATAGGCTGGCACCCCAAGATCTCTGAATGGAAGCCTGCAGGGAAATGGAACGAACGTGATCTAACCAGAGGTTCTGGAAGGAGACCTCTCTCCCGCTCTCCCTGGGCAGCCTTTCAGCATGAAGTCCTTGTGCCTTGGTTTCCTCTCCTATAAATTGATTTTGCTCACAGGCTGCGTCTGAAGTATCACCCACCAGAAGCTTCCTTGATCCAGCTGGTTGGGGAAGCTCCTTGCTTTCTCACTGGGTCCTTCCAGGTTCTTCATAGGGATTATATTTCCCATTTTACAGGTACGGAAACGAGGCTCCAAGAGGCTGACCCACACCCACAATGATTGTTAGAAATGCAATGAGAACCCACCCAGGTTTTTAATCTGCTGCCCCAACAAGTGTCTACTAAGCACTCAACTGAATGCCGGCATCTGAGCTATGTCCAGGAGATACAGCAGTGAGCAAGGGAGGCTTGTCCTACCTCCAGGAGAGTCCATTTCAGTAGGGCTGACAGACGAGAGGAAATATTGGAAGTGTTGGCAGGACAGGGTGACAAGAGCTAAGAGGCTTTTGGCAGGGCAAAGGACCTGGGGCCATCTCAACTCCCACATTTGGGAGGACCCAGTAGCGTGAAAGTTTGGGGGGCTGAGGAGCTGAAGTGGGAAAGGCTGGGGTCTAGGATCAGTAGTCTTGGCTCAAGTAGGGTGTTAACTGGGAGGAGGAGTTGGAGCTGCCCCACCCCAAAATAACCAGACACCTCTCAGGCCTTGCACTGCCTGCCTGGAGTTTCCACCCCAACGGTTTCCTTGTCTGGGGTGCTTTCCAGCCCCACCTGCTTTCCTGGAGTCCAGTTCATCTAACACTCCTGCCAGGCATGTATCTGGTGCCTAGTGTCACTCTGAGTAATTCCAGAAACCCAGGTGCCCTCAGTTGCTCCTGATTCAGTTTGACTCACCCTCCCCAGTTCTGGAAGTTGGCTCTTGGCTGTTCTTACCTCGTGCTTGGGCACCTAGGGCTCATGGGAGCAGCAGATCCTCCTTCCCACTCTTGAAGGTTAAACTGGTTGGTGTCATGCAGGGGAAGTAGAGGAGCCCTGAGGAGGGAAACCTCATCCACCCAGGATTAACTTCCTCCCTCTACAGCCCACTTTGTTGTGTTTTTTGTTTTTTTTTTAAGATTTTATTTATTTATTTGAGAGAGAGAATGAGAGAGAGCATGAGAGGGAAGAGGGTCAGAGGGAGAAGCAGACTCCCCGCTGAGCAGGGAGCCCGATGCGGGACTCGATCCCGGGACTCCAGGATCATGACCTGCGCCGAAAGCAGTCGCTTAACCAACTGAGCCACCCAGGCGCCCTACAGCCCACTTTGGACATCTCCTTTCCAGTGATCACCAATGTTCTTCCTGTTCTTTTTTTTTTTTTTTTAAGATTTTTATTTATTCATTTGATAGAGAGAGAGACAGTGAGAGAGGGAAAACAAACGGGGCCGGGGGGGGTGGGCAGTGGGAGAGGGAGAAGCAGGCTTCCCGTAGAGCAAGGAGCCCGATGTGGGGCTCGACCCCAAGACCCTGGGACCATGACCCAAGCTAAAGGCAGACACTTAATGACTGAGCCACCCAGGCGCCCTTGTTCTTCCTGTTCTTAACAGGAAAAGGACATCATCTAGGAAGAATAGCTAATATTATTTGATCATTTACTAGAAGCTGGGTACTTCTTACAACATTCCATTATTGGTTATTATTTTCCTGATGGAAAAAACTGAAGCTCAGAGAAGGGACCCGTCTTGTCTCAGGTCACACAGCAAGGAATTGGCTGAAGTGGGATTGAAACCCAGGGATTCTAGACTTCCGAGTGGTTTCACCAGGGACACACACCTGACCCCCACTCCAGCTGCCCACAGGTAGGAGAGGGAAGTTAGGGCTCATTCCACCTGCCAAGCCTGAGCCTACCCAGATCCAACCTCATGCACCCCCAGGATCCTTTTGTGGTGGCGCTGGGGGGATAGAAACTCTGAGAGGAGCCACCATTTGCTCAACCCAGGGATCTGAGGGCCATTACTTCCCCCATGGGGAGAAGCCCATAGGAGGTGCTCCCCAAATGAATGGGCCAGGTCTGTGCTGCTCGGTGGGAGTCATGGCCAGTCATCCCTCCTCATTTTAGATGGGCCCAGGCGTGCCACGGCAGCAAACCCCCTCCTCCCCTCCCACAGCTTGTCCCCAGTTGGCACCCCTCCCGCTGGACCTCCCCTCCCCACCCTACCTTCACACCAGATAAGGCTGTGTAGCCCAGAGATGTGCTAACCAGTACGGTGGCCACTAGCCCCTTGTGGTTGTTGAGCACTTGAAATGGGACTAGTGCTGCCAAGGAACTGAATTTTAAATTGTATTTAATTTTAATCAAGTTACATTTACATTTTAAACTTGATAATGTAGTTGGGACGCCTGGCTGGCTCAGTTGGTAGAGCATGCGACCCTTGATCTCGGGGTTGTAAATTTGAGCCCCACACTGGGTGTAGAGATTGCTTAAAAATAAAATCTTATAAAAAATAGATAATGTAGTTATTGGAAAACATTTAAGTATGTATGGAACACGTTGGGTATGTGAATCTACTTATGCAACCGCAAATTTTATGAAATCTAAACACAGATCATTTTCTGATGAAAATTCAGCAAGTAGCAGGGGCGCCTGGGTGGCTCAGTTGGTTAAGCGACAGCCTTCGGCTCAGGTCATGATCCTGGAGTCCCGGGATCGAGTCCTGCATCGAGTCCCGCATCGGGCTCCCTGCTCGGCAGGGAGTCTGCTTCTCCCTCCGACCCTCTTCCCTCTCGTGCTCTCTCTCTCAAAATAAATAAATAAATAAATAAATAAATAAATAAATCTCAAATAAATAAATAAAATCTAAAAAAAAAAGAAAATTTAGCAAGCAGCAGAAGTATAAACCAAGCACCAGGTTTTGAACGCTTAGTAATAGAAAATGCAAAAATATCTCATTAATATTTTTTACATTGATTACATGTTGAAATGCTATTTTTTGTATGTCATAAAATAAAATATATTATTAAGATTGATTTCACCCGCTCATTTTTTTAATGTTAACTACTAGAAAGTTTTTTGATTATTTATGTGTCTCATATTCTATTTCTATCAGACGGTGCTAGGCTAGAGGTTAAAATGTGTGGGTTCAAATCCTGGCAGTGTGTGTCCTTGAGCAACTTAACCAGACTCTCTGGGCCTCAGTTCCTCATATCAGTGGGGGTAATAGTACCAGAGTTGTTCAGAGGAATAAAGGAGATAATGTTTGTAAAGCACTTAGCCCACTGCCTGGCATATAGTAGTTTGGGAGGGGGACATTACAGACTTCCCTTTTACCCTAACACTCCAAGTGCAGTTCAGTGAAACTCAGCAATATTTATGGAGCGCCTGCTAGGCACCAGGCCCTGGGGCTCCCCTGGAGCGCAGGCCCTGGGGCTCCCCTGGAGCGCAAGCCCTGGAACCCTGGGTGGGGTTCCACCCCCAGGGTGGCTGCTCCTGGAGGAAGCGGGGTAAGGGCAGGTGGCGAAAGTGTGGGAGCAAATGCCACACGGAGCCGCGCTAGGGGGACTCCAGCTGCTTCTGCAGGAGTGGCCCGGGAAGGCTTCCCTGGGGAGCGGGGGACGTCGGAGCTAAACCTGAGTGACGAGCAGAGGCTGAGGGAACAGCTACAGCACGAGCGCCCGCGGCGGCTGTCCGCTCCCGGGCTGCGCCATCTGCTTCACCAAATTTTCCATTTCTTGCATCCAGCACCCTCCTGGCTCCGGCGCTGTCCCCGTGTTCACCGCCACCCTCGCAAGGCTGGCCCACATCACTCCCCTTCTCATCTGTTCTGTGCTCTCCTGCCTGCCTGTGGGAACCCCCTCCCTCCTTTGCCGTTCCAGCGCGGGGCCCCTGTGCTTCGAGGTGTCCCCTGATGGTTCCTGCCCAGCCCCCCACCCCCCGCTGTGATTCTTCTAGACAGACTACTCCATTCTACACCATCCTGGTTCCCACCCCCTCTCTTCATTTCCCTGGGGCAGTCGTGCCCCCCCAACAAACTTGCCCCTTTCTTAGGGCACAAACCAGAACCAGCTCTTACCCACCTTCTAGCACTGGGCTGAGCCTTTCAGTAAGACCTGTGGATTGCCAGAGCCCCTCTCTGGAGAAACCGAGGGGCGTGTCTGCCCAGGCACAGTGGAAAATCCCTGGCAGGGGGAAGGGCTGTGGAAATTTCTTCTTAACGTTCTTTCCAGACTTGGACTTGCCCCAGGAAGCAGTCAAGCATTTGCCCAGTGACCTGCAAGGCCGCTCCGCTCTTCCTCTCGCCCCCACCCCCACTCCCACCCCAACCCTGGGCGTGAACCCAGGGAGCAGTGATGGGGCTGGGAGAAGCGGCAGCTGGCCGCTGAGCTCAGCCTCAGAGAAGGGCAGGTGATATCCCTAGTCTCACCCCCTTAGTTCAAAGATGAAGAAACAAGGGTCAGTGGCAAAATGATACAAGGCTGTGGATGTCTTCACTCCCAGTTCAAGCTCCTCCAGTGCCCCACATTCCTGCTTCCTCATCTGTAAAATGGGCATTAGAGTAATAGTCCCTACTTGCTAGGATTGGTAATATGTGACGTGAGTTCAAGATGTAGAGCATGCTATGAATATGTGCTATGTATCCTCTCCAACCCTGAGCCTGCTCTTCCTCAGAGCCCCAATAGGGGAGGGTGTCCTTCCCATTGTGCCAGTGGCCGACCCCTGGGGGCTTAAATGAGGCCTTGAAGTTATCACCAGGGGCTAGCGGGTTCCAATGAGGCCTGGTCCCGTATTGTCTATAGACTGTGTCCACAGCGTGTCTTGCCTGTATTTGTCCTGCTGCCTTTTATTTTATTTTTTTAAGATTTTATTTATTTATTTGAGAGAGAGAATGAGAGATAGAGAGCATGAGAGGGAAGAGGGTCAGAGGGAGAAGCAGACTCCCTGCTGAGCAGGGAGCCCGATGTGGGACTCGATCCCGGGACTCCAGGATCATGACCCGAGCCGAAGGCAGTCGCTTAACCAACTGAGCCACCCAGGCGTCCCTGCTGCCTTTTATTTTTTTAGGATTTTATTTATTTATTTATTTGACAGAGACACACCAAGAGAGGGAACACAAGCAGAGGGAGTGGGAGAGGGAGAAGCAGACTTCCCGCGGAGCAGGGAGCCCGATGCGGGGCTCGATCCCAGGACCCTGGGATCACGACTTGAGCTGAAGGCAGATCCTTAACGACTGACCCACCCAGGCGCCCCGCTGCTTTTTAAATGTATGAAGATGCAATTTTGGTGACTAAGATACAAATTCACCTAAGTGGTAGTGAAGTCACAGGTTTGTCATATATTCACTCAACCAGTGGTAGCAAAAGTCAACTAAAATTTCTGGAGTCTCATAATGGGTTGGGGGCCATTGGGACAGGCGCCCCAATCTCAGCCCTTCTCCCCTGTCCCCTGAGAATGTACCAACCCACATCAGCTCCACTACTCTGTCCCTGGTCCCCAGACTATCCCCAGAGGGGCTCTAACAGGAATCTGAGTGTGTGGCAGAAAAGCCCATGCGGGAGAACGGAGAAGGCTACTCTCACGTCCTCAGGAAGTCTCATCCCTCTCTCCTCCCACGTGCCAGAACATAGAATACGGCAGATTCCTAGCCCTCCTCCAGCCCTTTGCCACTTACCACCTTGGAGGCCTGGGTGCAGTGGGACTTGACTGTGGGGGTCACTGGGGTTTGGACTGGGATGTGGAGAGGCATACAAGTGCGGGGAGGTGTGCGTACTGTTGGTGGGAATGTAGCATGGTGCAGCCAAGGCTGCAAACAATATGGCGATTCCTCAACAATTAAAAACAGAGTTACCATCTGATCCAGCAATTCCACTTCTAGGTATATACCCCAAAGAAGTGAAAGCAGGGTCTCCAAGTGATATTTGTACACCCACGTTCATAGCAGCATGATTCACAGTAGCTAAAAGATGGAAGCAACCCGGGCGCCTGGGTGGCTCAGTTGGTTAAGCGACTGCCTTCGGCTCAGGTCATGATCCTGGAGTCCCGGGATCGAGTCCCGCATCGGGCTCCCTGCTCAGCAGGGAGTCTGCTTCTCCCTCTGACCCTCATCCCTCTCGTGCTCTCTCTCTCTCATTCTCTCTCTCTCAAACAAATAAATAAAATCTTAAAAAAAAAAAAAAGATGGAAGCAACCCAAGTGTCCATCAGTGGATGAAAGGATAAGCAAGTGTAGTATGTCCATACAATGGAATAGTATTGAGCCTTAAAAAGGAAGAAAATTTGGGCTATAGGAAATTTGCTACAACATGAGTGAACCTTGAACACATTGTGTTAAGTGAAGTAAGCCAGGCCCAATAAGACAAATACTGTGATTCCACTTAGATGACATGTCCAGAGAAGTCAAATTCATAGAGACACAAGGTAGAATGGTGACTCCCAGGGGCTAGGAGGGGGACACGTGGTGTTGTTATTTAGTGGGTATAAAATTTCTGTTATGCAAGATAAAAGACTTCTGGAGAGCATTTGCATGACAATGTGGATATATTTTTAACACTACCAAACTGTACACTTTAAAATGGTTCAAATGGGGGGCGCCTGGCTGGCTCAGTCGGTAGAGCATGCAACTCTTGATCTCGGGGTCGTGAGTTTGACCCCACATTGGGGTGGGGTAGATCGTACTTAAAATTTTAAAAAATGGTTCAAATGGCAAATTTTCTGTTACATGTATTTTACCACAATTTAAAAAAAAGAAGTGTTGGGGATTGGCCCTGGTGGGCCTCTCAGGAGATGGCAGATTTGAGATGTCATGGTCCTTTCCATCTTTCCACTCTTCCACACATGTTCATAGAGCACTTTCAATGAGCCAGGCACTGTTTTAGGCACACAAAAAATGTGGGTTAACATTCTATGGCAGAGGGGCACCTGGGTGGCTCAGTTGGTTAAGCAACTGCCTTCGGCTCAGGTCATGATCCTGGAGTCCTGGGATCGAGTCCCGCATCGGGCTCCCTGCTCAGTGGGGAGTCTGCGTCTCCCTCTGACCCTCCCCACTCTCATGCTCTCTCTATCTCATTCTCTCTCTCAAATAAATAAATAAAATCTTTTAAAAAAAAACATTCTATGGCAGTCAGACAATAAATAAAATTTGAACCAAAATGTTCATGGCTTCTTTATGCTTTCCTTTTCTTAGTGAAAAATGTACCATATTTACACTAAGTGGAATCATAATTATGGAGCCATAATTTATGTTTTAAAACTTCTAGAGCTCATTTTATATACTTTTTAGTGTGTGTTGGAAAATTTTTTAAGTTGAGGTATAATTGGCATGCAGTAAAATATACACCCTTTTTTAGGTGTTTAATTGTATATACTTTGAAAAATGTGTACTAAAAAAACAACTCTACAGATATCATTTACATACTCCAAATCTCACCTCTTAAAAGTGTACAATGCAGGGCGCCTGGGTGGCTCAGTTGGTTGGGCGACTGCCTTTGGCTCGGGTCATGATCCTGGAGTCCCGGGATCGAGTACTGCGTCGGGCTCCGCGCTCGGCGGGAGGGAGGCCTGCTTCTCCCTCTCCTGTTCCCCCCTCTTGTGCGCACTCTCTCTCTCTCATTCTCTCTCTCAAATGAATAAATAAAATCTTTAAAAAAAAGTGTACAATGCAATGGTTTTTCTTTTCTTTTTTTTTTAAGATTTTATTTATTTATTTGAGAGAGAGAGAGAATGCGAGATAGAGAGCACGAGAGGGAAGAGGGTCAGGGGGAGAAGCAGACTCCCCGCTGAGCGGGGAGCCCGATGCGGGACTCGATCCTGGGACTCCAGGATCATGACCTGAGCCGAAGGCAGTCGCTTAACCGACTGAGCCACCCAGGCGCCCCTGCAATGGTTTTTCTTATATTCACAGAGTAATGCAACTATCACCACAATTAATTTTATAATATTTTCATCACCCCCCAAAGAAACTACCTATGAGCAGTCACCCCTACTAATCAACCACTAATCTACTTTTATCTCAATGATTTGCCTCTTCTGGACATTTTGTATAAATGGAATTGTATAATATGTGGTCGGTTGTGACTTCTCTCACTTAGCATCACATTTCTGAGACTCAACCAAGTTGTGGCAAATATCAGTACTTCATTTCTTTTTACTAATGAACAATATTCCATTGCATGGAGAGACAACATATTGTTTATCCATTCATCTGTGGATGGACATTTGGGTTGTTTCCACTTTGATTTTATGAATAATGCTGTTACAAACATTCACATGTAAGTTTTTGTGTGGACGTGTTTTCATCTCTCCGGAGTGTATGCCCAGAAGTAGAATCGCTGGGTCATATGGTAGCTGTATGTTTAACCCTATGAGGAGCTGCCAAACTCTTTTCCAAAGTGGCTGCACCATTTTACAATCCCTGCAGCAACGTATGAGGGTCCCCTTCTCTCCACATCCTTGCCACTCCCTGTGGTTTTCCATCTCTTTGATGATAGCCGCTCTGGTGGTGTGAAATAGCAACCTGCTGTAGCGCTGACTTACATTTCCGGAACGACCAAGAATGTTAAACATCTTTCCATAAATAGCTTATAGATCATTTGGACATCTTCTTTGGAGAAATGTCATTCAGGTTCTTTGCTTGGTTCTTAGTTGAGTTGCAAGAGTTCTTTATAGGGACGCCTGGGTGGCTCAGCCGGTTGAGCAGCCGACTCTTGATTTCGGCTCGGGTCATGATCTCAGGGTTGTGAGATGGAGCCCTTCGTAGGGCTCCAAGCTGGGCGTGGAGCCTGCTTAAGATTCTCTCTCTCCCTCTTCCTCTGCCCCTCCCCCCTCTTAAAAAAAGAGTTCTTTGTATATTCTACCTGTAAATCACTTATCATATATATGATTTCCAAAATATTTTCTCTCAGTATTGTATTTTTTTTTTAAGATTTTATTTATTTATTTGAGAGAGAGGGAAAGAGCAGGGGGAGCAGCAGAAGGAGAAGCAGACTCCCTGCAGAGCAGGGAGCCCAAAGTGGGGCTCGATCCCAGGACTCCGGGTATCATGACCTGAGCTGAAGGCGGACGCTTAATGACTGAGCCACCCAGGCGCCCCCCACGCCCCACCAGTGTTGTCTTTTTTACTTTCTTGATTGTGTCCTTTGAAGCACAAATGTTTTTAATGTTTATAAAGTCCAACTTGCTGACCTTTCCTATCCCTTGTAACTTTGGTGCCCTAGCTAAGAAATCATTGCCTAATCCAAGATCATAGAAGACTTACTCCTACATTTTCTTCTAAAAACCTTATAGTTTAGTTCTTCCATTTAGGTCTATGATTCACTTTGAGTTAATTCTTGTGTATATATATATATATTTTTTTTTTAAGTGCAGGTATTAAGTTATAATTTACATTCAATACAATTCACCAATTTTAAGTATACAGTTTAATTAGTTTCATCTTATATGGTTCAATGATTCTATATTGCCAGATATTTTTTCCTGGGAAGTGAGGGGGTGGGCAAAATTGAGTGTGTGCCTATTTTCTCTTCTCTTTATGCCCCACAGTAGTTTTCCCTGTAAATGTGTGTGTGATTATGTGGGAGTGTGTGTGTGTGTGTGTGTGTGTGTGTGAGAGAGAGAGAGAGAGAGAGAGAGAGAGAGAGAGAGATGTCTGCTCCTTAGGAGTTCCCATTTATTGTGGCTTTCTCTTGCAGCCCCACAGAGCCACGTAGTTATAGACAGGTTGAATGAATGAATGCAGTAATCAGATGACAGCCCCTCAGGGTCTTCCTTCAGAGCCCTCAGGATCACATGGCCACAGATGTTTCTGTGCACTGCCCATGCATGAGATCAAGATGGAGACTCCTTGAATGGATGTGGCTGAGTTTAATAGACTGCTTTCTAATTTGTGATTCGTTCATAAAGAGCCCCCCTTTAAGGATAATTACAGAGTCCTGTAACAATCTATTAATTGGGCCTGGTTTCTGTGCCTCCTGTTTCCTCAGCCTTCCCCTGGGCTGGCCCAGCGGTACTTGGCCCCCTCCAGCAGCCAAACAAAGCAGATGTGGCTGAACCCAGACACCCTCCAGCTGGGAGCCAGGGAGGGCTCAGGGGAATGAGTGGAAGGCCCTGGAGGTAGGAGGCCACAGTTCCCATCTCAGCCCCGCAGCCTTGCTCACTGAGCCACTCTGGGCCTTTGCATTTCCTTCGGAACCATGAGGTGGAAGTAAAGGAACCTAATATAGGGGTGTGGCTCTCTAAGCACATTACCCCCAAATGACTTGTTTGTTTTAAGATTAAAAAAAATTTTTTTTGAGAAAGAGAGTGCACACGAGTGGGGTGGAAGGGCAGAAGGAGGTAGAGAGAGAATCTTAAGCAGACTCCACACCCAGCGTGGAGCCCGATGTGGGGCTCCATCCCACGACCCTGAGATCATGACTTGAGCCGAAATCAAGAGTCAGACGCTTAACCAACTGAGCCACCCAGGCGCCCCAAGATTTTATTTTTAAGTAATCTCCACACCCAATGTGGGGCTTGAACTCACAACCCTGAGCTCAAGAGTCACATGCTCTACTGACTGAGCCAGCCAGACGCCCCCCAAATGATGTTTTTTACAGTGTGTTGTATGTTGACATGACTCTTGTTAAGACGGTGACTTTTGAAAAGATGTTAGAAGAAAGCAGGACCAGAGAGGAAGGAGGTCAAAGGTGATCCCTACTGCGGGGTGCCTACTCTGCAGCTGGCTCTGCCACAGCTCGGGCCCCCATCTCTTGCCCAACCACTGGCTTCCTCTGCCAACAGTGGACCCCAGTTACGACTTTATATACATGTTTCTTCACTATTATCCCCATTTTACAGATGAGGTAACTCAAAGTGACTTGCTCAAGGTTATTGGCTAACAAAGGTCTGAGTCAGGATTCAAACCCAGATTTCACCACAGCATGGTGGCCTTAACCACTAAGGACATGACTTCCCTCCCAGGACCTTAGCCTTTACTATTCCTCTAACCTGGGCGGCAGGCATAATAAAACAATGAAGAGTTTCTTCTCCTCTCTCCTTAGCCTGAGAGCCTGAGGCTGGTGGGGAAATCTTGTGTGGTTTGAGCCAAGGGAGAGGGGCATGATCAAGCAATCAGACAGCGAGGGTCTGAGGGGAGCCCAGGGGTAGCAAGGGAACAAGTGCATACAGTGAGATCAGAAAAGTGCTAAGTTTTCAACACTGTGATTGTGAAGGATGAGGCAGGAGAAGGCAGGGAGAGTCATAAAAGGGCTGGAACTCACTCTGGGTCTTAAGGGATGGGAAGGGTTTGCAGACAGGACAGAGGAATGACATCCCTGGTGAAGGGCACTGGAAAGAGCAAAATCTGGGATGAGAGAAGGGGGCAGGCCGTATTGACCTGTACATAAAGAAGGGGAGTTGTAGGGGGCGTGGTGGGCCGTCAGGCTGGATAGGGCAAGTAGGGCCCATTAGCAAAGGTCTTAAAAGGCAGACAGTGGAATCTGGCAATAGGGAGCTATTATAGGTTCTAGAGTAGTATCCCGATGAGTTGGGAAATAGAAATAAAAGAGGCAGTCAGTACAAACTTTGTAAGCCAAACAGAACAATTTCTGGAAGCATTTTCTAAAGTTGGATTTTATTTGTAAGTCTATAAGCTTTATTAGCGTTCAGTCTTAGCAACAAAGGAGCCTTTCCCGTCTTCTCTTCGAGAGCCCAAAACCTGGGACAGAGCTCCCTGCTGCATTTTTTTTTTTTTTTGCCACGAGGTATGTTTTATTTTCATTAAACATACAAATAATTTGCTATAATATCCCAGGGCAAACCGGAGAATGTGGCAGTCCAGTTGGGGGGGGTCCCCTCAGAGACCCGCAGGCTGGTGGCGTCGGCACGGAGTGCCCGGTTCACAGAGCAGCTTGTCGCTCGTGTCCATCTTGCAGGTGGCTCTTCTTCCTCCACATCACGACTGGGGTGTCTCGAAGATGACGGGGGTGGGGAATCCTCTAGGTTCTTAGGAAATTTCACTCTGCTCAATGGTCTCTTTGGTCGGCAGGGTGTTCTCCCGCGTCTCCGTTTCCTTCAGCTTGGCCTTATTGAAGCTGGCGATTTCCCCCATGTCCGGCTTGTCTGCCATTTTCTTAAAGCGATCCGTGGAGTTCGGCTCCGAGCCCGGCGCCTGGTGCTCCCACTCGCGTTGCTGCAGCAAGAGACTCCCTGCTGCATCTTAAGAGGCCTGCCAGGTCCCACCCGGGGACCCTTCTGTCCGGCTTGGGGGGGGGGGGCGGGTTTCAAGTTTTGTGATGAGGAAAGCCAGTCTGGTTTCAGGAGATGGTGACTCAGCGGGGCTTTCTTGGGAGTCCAGGCTTTCCTCTGGCCTCAGTCTGATCATCTAAGAAAAGGAGCCCTGTGTGCTCACTGCCTCCTGGTCTTGGAGGGAAGTTAACGCTGACCATGGCATCCAGTTCTTGCCTCTAAATACCAACAAGACTGTCTTGGAGCCAGACACGTTGTTTTCCCTGCTCCTCTTTTGGGGCGAGGGACATACAGCTGTGAACATTGGAGCTGATCTTGATTCCCAGGAAGTATGCCCAGACACTACCCAGAGGTGGAGTGCCCTTCACTCCCGGCTTCCACCCTGAGGGACTGCAAGTGGACAAGGTCAGGCACAGTCAGAAGATGGTCATTCAAGGGCTGGGGCCGGTGTTTACTAGTCTGTGAAACATTACTAACCCATGTCCCACCCAGTCCTCACAGGGTGGCTATCAGGAGGATATGCTAAGAAAATGAGGGTGAGGGCTCCCCTAAAACTACTCTGGGCACCTTCTCATTGTTATCAGCATTTTCAGATCTAGTTCTAACCCAAGTGCATTCATTTTGGGGAACAAGTCACTCAGTTCTACCAAAGAGATGTGAATCTTCTAAACCATCCAAGGTTAGGACCCTGTGTTAGAATCACTGATGAAAATGCAAGGAGGGCCCCAGGAGGGACTCGGCCAGAATCTCCACCAGAGCCCAGGGATCTATGTTTTAACCTGGGCCCCATACGCTCAAGTGGGAGAACTACTGATTTAACGTTGGGCAAACAAGGCTGGCCTGGGACCAGGAAGAGAAAAAAGGGAGGTAACAGCTCTCCAAAGGCCAGAGTTAGAGGTCTGCCCCTCCTCCTCCTCCCTCCTTGACTGGCACAGGGAGGGAGAAGTGGAAGGGCCTTGGCCTTCATCTGGCCCAACCCCAACTTCACTGATAAGGAAACTGGGGCCCAGAGAGCACAATGAGTCCAAGTCACCCAAGGAATTCATGCAGAAAGGCCGGTAGTCCCCTCACTACTCCCTCCCTGCTTCCCCTGTGTGTGTGTGTGTGTTTCATTCTGCACCTGCCAGGGCCACACCTCCCAGTTGCAGGTCATGCCCCTCAGAGCCCCAGGTTCCTTGTCTAATAAGAGGCTGGGACTAACTCCGTTTCTTGGTACTCCTGCTCCCTAGCCTTTTACATTCAGAGATCAATTTTGTAATTTTCATGACCATGTAACAAATGGACTGTGACTTTTTCACAGAAAGAAAAACATTTTTTATAGTCCTTCTAGTTCCTCTTAAGTGCCTTGGGCTCAGGGAGCCCTGTACCTGGGCCTTCTAACCCAGGGCAACCAGGTGAGCTCTCCCTACTGAGACTCTGGCTCAGTGGGAGGTCTCACTCACTCCTCGCCTTCCAGGGCTTTCCAGCGATTTCCCCTGGTAGCATCAGCCCGCACAGAGCCAAGGCAGCCAGGGTTCTTGGCACAGATGGCACACAATCCACATACCTCCATTACCAGGCTGGCAGGCAGCCCCGGAAAAGGACAGAGAAACACACAGGTGGACCCGAGTCTGCTGAAACTTGCCTCTTACCGGCCCTCCTCCCCCTCCTTTTATTTCACAGCCCCAAGGAGACTCAACCATTTTAACAAACATTTTTATTAGAAAAGTAAAAAATATTGCATAGGTCTTAATACTTGAACATCAAGTGTATTCATGAACAACGAGTTTCTTCATGTAAACAGTTCTAGATGGAAGACCCAGATGACACTCCTGTGGGGGGGGCGGGGTTCCAGCCCCCACCCCAATCCCACCCCATCCCCTCACAGCTCCATTCCTCAGTACACAGCGGGGGATGGGCAAACGCAGCTCCCAGGTGTAGTTTTTCTTCAGGTGTCAAAGATCCCCAAGTGATCCCCACACCACCCCTTCCTCCTTACATTCATGAGTCTGTAAGATAGCTGCCTAGGACAGGTCAGTAGTGAAGCTCTGATCAAAAAAAAAAAAAAAAAAAACCACACAAAAGCTACAAAAACAAAGAACACATTTGGCCCCTTTAGACCGTGAGATACACAAACCACCTTGACCTCCCCCCTCCCACCAGGGCCGCTGCCGGGAGCACACACCCCTTGCGGAGGCCAGTGCAGCCCAGCTGCTCACCTGGCTCTGTCACACCACTGTCATCATAACTGTCAGTAACGATAAAAATAATAAGGTACATGCTACATACACATCCAGCCAGAAGCCCGGTCGGCCCCTAAGCCTTTGTTTCATGCTACAGCACTGAGGGGCATACACCCCCAGCCGGGAGCCACCTGCACACCTCAGAGAGCTTCCATGGAAACACAGTGTTCCCCACCACCTCAACCTTTCCTTAGGTGGCTGTTGTCAGTTTTCTAACGACAGGCCTCAGTCCCTCAACTCCTGCCTGCCAATGATCACCTCAGAAGTTCAGTTGTCTCTGCCATGGGATCAGGGTCGCCCCCCACCGCCCCCCCAAGGCCCAAGTTCAACACTCCTCAATGAGCAGCTGCTCCGAGCTGTACAGCTTTTTCTTGATGACTCGGAAGCCCGTGCTCAGCGTCAGGGACTGGCTGAAGCCCGGCACGAAGGTAGAGTTGGCGGAGCTGAACAGCCCCTGGATCTTAGGCCAGAGGCGTGAGTCCAGGCGCAGCACGAGGGTCAGCTGGAAGGTGGGCACCAGGCTTGGATCGAGGGCCAGCTGGCCGACGCGGTGGCAGCTCCTGCCTTGCTCCACGCAGACGTCCAGCAGCGCCCCCCGCAGGCCGCACGGCTCGCTGTAGGCCAGGCGCAGGAGTTCCTTGCCCACCTGGCTCACCAGCTGGCCCGGCATCAGCAGGCGCGCGGGGCGCCGCGAGCCCAGCCGCGCCTGGGACAGGCTCTCCTGCAGCAGCTGCATCAGGGTGGCACACAAGTGCTCATCCTCAGGGTCGCTGAGCAGCTCGAAGTCGGGCAGGGACACCCCATCCAGGTATGCCGAGTCTGGCCGGGAGAGCACACAGGAAAAGGGTGTAAGAGCAGCTCCGAAAAGGGGAGGTGCTGTTTCTTTAAGAAACCAACACACTGCCTTCCCCCTCCGTGCCTCAGTTTCTGCGCCGCGCTCGAACCCTATACTCCAATCCCTGTTCCTCCATCCCGCCGCCCCATCCGAAACCGGGGTTCCGATGGGATAGGAAGCCAAGGCGGCGCTGACTCCTTGCAGAGCTGCGTTTTCCCACCTCCCCGGCCCCGCAAGAGTCGACGAGTCCAGTCTCCGCCCACGGCTTACCTTCCTCCGGCCCAAAGCCACTGTTGCTGCTGTCCAGGGACTCACAGTCCGAGCTCTCCAGGCTCGCGCAGCGGCCAAGCCCCTCTTCTCGGGCCGCCGACCCCCAGGCTGAACGGGGCGGCTGATCTGGGGTGGGAGTTCGGGACAAGGACGAAGATGAAGAGGAGGACGACGACGAGAAGCGATCCCAAAGGCTAGGCATGATGAGGACGAACGCCAGGACGTTTGCAGAGGACCTCTGGATGCGGGACCGCAGAAAACGCTGTAAGACATGAGGGGCACGGACCCGGCGTCAGTCTGGGGGCTGGACCAGACTGAGCGCTAGGAACCCGCAGGACTGAGGCCTTCCCACGCAAGGATCAGCACACACACAGAAGGGACACTTACCAGCTGGCTCCGTCGGCGAGAACTGTTAGGACAAGTGCCTACTGCCGCTTGAATGGGTCCGCGAACTGGTACCAACCCCCGAGCGCTGCCCAGACCTGTCCCTTCTACCCACCCGCACCTCCCCCTTGGCCTGCCGCGGTCCCTAGCACCAGGACCGAGAGGCCTATAAGGACTAGTGCGGAGAGGCCACGCCCCCCCTCGGCGCCGCGGCCCAATCCAGATCCGGGAGTGTGGCTCCCCTCAGCCAATGTGCTCGGGGCGCACGTTCGCAACGTTCTCTCCTGCCCAGTGACAGAGGCCTGGCCCCGCCCCCGTCGAGCCCCAGAACTCTCCCAGCCGAACCCCGAGCCGCGGCCACGCCCCCTTTCTGGAAGGGATCCGCGGCGGCTGCAGCTGCCAAGGTCCCCGAGGGCGCTCGCGGCAGGGGAGGATCAAGGAAAGACTTGTTTATTATAGGGTCCTGTTGCTGGGGGAGGGGGTAGCCGTGACCGCGCGGGGAGAAAGCCAGGGGAACTTGAGGGGGCGGCGGGCCGGGAAAACGGTTGCCCCCAGCGTCTGGGAGCCTGCGACTACAGGCACAAGTAGACGCTCGGGTGGATGCCTGTGGGACGGCGGCGCGGGGAGCAGACGTTAACCCGGCAGGCCCTCGCGCACGTACCCCACGCTAAGCCTGCCTTGCAAAGGATCGGAATATGGGGGTGGGGTCCAGACTGGGCAGCTCGAGGCACCGAGCTCTGTCTTCCTTGCAGCCCCACCCGCCTGATAACTCTGGGGGGGGGGGAACATGCCCCGCAGAATCTCCGTCCCCAAATAGTGTCCGCTCCCACCCCCAACTGCTTCCAAGGAGAGGGTTTGGGGAGGGTAGCTAGAAAAGTCTTGTTGGGCTAGGATTCCTAGCACCTGGACTTAGGGCTGAGAACGGGGACCCGTATCAGAAAGACACACGGACCCTCAGAGGGTCTCACAAAACCGACCGCCGCGCGGTAATGTCTCCCCCGCCCGCCGTGCCCAAGAGTCCCCGGGTGTCTGCCGGGTCCTAGCGCCCCTCCTCTCAATGCGCTTTGTGTAAAAGACCCGGAGAGTTGCATCAGGACCAAGGACCTAGATCTCCGGAAAAGTCCGGGAGTGCAATGGCCATCCCCTGTTTCATCATTCAGGCGGGGCCACAGGAAATCTGGCCTGACGGCGGTGCTCGGAAACAAATACATCCATACGGGGTGCTGAGGATGCGAGGAGGTTCGAATGGACTCGACATTTTCGTCTTTAAAGGCTTATCAACCTTGGACACCAGGATCCGAAGGAAGAGGAAACCAAATTTACATCAGACGCTCCCACTCCGAGAGCCTAACCAGATCTGACCGGCAGGCCTCGCCTCGGGGGCGGGCTTGCGCGTGACAGATGACACTTGCCGGAGGTCGGGCCCCTGCCATCCCCACCCCCACCTAATTAAAAAAAAAAAAAAAAAAAGCTGACCCGTGGGTCTTTTCGGGCAGACTGAGACCTGAGCTGGAAAGGACCGGAATTCCAGCTCTGCACCAACATCCCCATTTTCCAGATGGAAGAACCGCCTCTGGAGACAGATTTATAGATAAAAAATAAATTAGGGGAATCAGATTAGAAGATAGCGTTAAGACTGCTGCACAGTATAATAATAGTCTCTTAGCCTCTGGGGCGCTGAAGACCTGAACACCCGGGCCCTTTCTTCCTGTCCTCGGAGCTCTGATCACTTGCTGGGAGCCTTAAAGACCCCAGGGTCATGGCCGTTAGGGGAAGTGCTTGGAGGGCTGGTGGTAGATGACATTCTTTTGAAATCACCCTTCACTGAGGTGGGGTGATCCCCCGTATGGATGCATCTTTTTGTCCCCCAGACAGAGATCAGAGAATGAATCCGCGAGAGTACCACTTGCCCTTCCCGCCAGGGAGACTGGGCTGGGGACACTTGAGACAGAAGGAGAAAGATTTGGGATGTTTTTCTTTCTCTCTCTCTCTCTGGCAGAAATTTAAAAAGGAAATATTTCAGAAAAAATGTGAAACACTAAGAAAAATAGAAGTTTTTTAAAAAGTGGATATCCATAAGCAAAAGACTCCAGAGCCAGTTTGGAGAGGTCAGTTCATTAGGGATCACTCATATTCAATAAACACCATCATGAAGTGGTGTGCTAAACACCTTTTTTTAATTCACTGTCTCATTCTGTTAATAAAAAAGTTTTTCCCAAATGGGAAGGGCTGTGTTAATGGGCACTGAGTAATTTTGTTTCTTTTCAAGAGAAATCCATTAATGTTGTCTCATTTTGTTTTTTTAAAGTGATGAAAAAAGGACCAGCAGTCTTAACCCTGGAGGTTTTTCCCAGAGTAAGAGGGAGTGGGCTCTGGGATAAAGGTAAACAATCACCTTGCTAGGAGGCCTGGCTGAGGTCTGGCTGGGGAGGCTCCAAATGGCTTTCTGCGCTTACACTTTTCACCCCTGTGAAGGAGCGGGCAAAGCCCCAAACCATTGTCTGCCAGGAGAACCTTTGGACCTAGACAAGGGATTTTTTAACTGTTAGCCCCTCTGTAGAGTCAGGGTGGGGGTGAGGGCAATGGTTCATTGCGTGAGGTGAAGGATGGGATCCCTTCCACCTGGCTGGGGCTGGAAAGACTTCATTGCCAACTCACACACCCCTCCCACACTGAAGCAGATGGGGGAGGTGGGAAACATCTAAAATTGGGGAAACTCCTGGGGAGGAGGCAGCTCTCTCTCTTAGCCTCTGAGCCAGGCCTCTTCAGAAACCTCAAAGATCCTATAAACCCTGCATTTGGTGTGCTTCTCTTTCCCTACTATTCTCCTTGGGCCTAAGCTGGCTGCAGGTCAGACGTGCCTGAACATGCTCCTGCCCGCAGTCTTGGAGACCCAGCTCTGGCATCTCTGCTGCCAAGAAGCCTTCCCCAGCATGTCCACCCCAACCTTCCCATCCCTTAGGTGCCCCTCCTCATGTCATCCTTATACCCTGTGAATATCTCTGTTAGTAACTGTTTCCACTTTAGTCTTCCCATTGGACTATGAGCTTCTTAACTTCAAGTGTACAGCACATAGTAAAGGCTCAGTGAATATTCCTTGGATGAAGAGATGAATGAATAAATGGGAGGCTGGGGCGTCTGGGTGGCTCAGTCGTTAAGCGTCTGCCTTCGGCTCAGGTCATGATCCCATGGTCCTGGGTTCAAGCCCCGCATCAGGCTCCCTGCTCTGCGGGAAGCCTGCTTCTCCCTCTCCCGCTCCCCCTGCTTGTGTTCCCTCCCTCACTGTGTGTCTCTGTCAAATAAATAAATAAAATCTTAAAAAAAAAATAAATAAATGGGAGGCTGGATAAAGCAAGAAGGTGAATTTCCCCAGAATTACAGACCTACATCTGGATTCCCAGGATCTAGGTTGGCCTTTTGCGCCGGTGCGGGGGGAGGGGGGGGGGGGGCTGGGGATCGGGGAGCTCTTCAGAAGACCTGGATGCCACCTTTCTATCCCCCTTCTGACAAGTGCTGCCAAGAGCCTTAGATGTATCTGAACCTTTTCATCCCTCCTCAGCTCAGGTCTGGGAGTGGGGCTTCTAAGGCACTTTAGTTCTCCAATTGGAATATAGTACGTGGGGTGCCTAGGTGGCTCAGTTGTTAAGCATTTACCTTCAGCTAGGGTCTCGGGTCATGATCCCGGGGTCCTGGGATCAAGCCCTACATCGGGGTCCCTGCTCAGCGGGAAGCCTGCTTCTCCCTCTCCCACTCCCCCTGCTTGTGTTCCCTCTCTCGCTGTGTCTCTCTCTGTCAAATAAATAAAATCTTAAAAAAAAAAATAAGGAATATAGTATGCAACCCCAGGAAGCTGGGGAGAGAGGCTGACATTGTATAGAGGGCTAACATGGGGAATCTTTTAAAACACTTAGTACTTTACCCTCAAGTGCCTCAAAACACTTTTAAAAACATTGAGATAAAATTCACATATAAAGTTAATGATAAAGCGAACAATTCAGTGGCATTAAATAGAGCCCCAATGTTGTGCAGCCACCACCTCTAATGCCAAAACATCTTTATCATCCCAAAGAAGACCCCAGACCCAAGCACGGGGTCATTGTCCTCAAAATACTTTTGAAGTTTCTATTCCCTTGTTGGAGCAGGGCTGCTCCTTTGCACAATTCCAGAGGGCACCATTCCCATTTGAGTCTGTGCATTCTATGTGTCTTCTGGGGAATTGTGCTCTAGGGAGTACTGGTCCCGTAGACACAATGTGCAACATGGACTTGGCCTCAAGACAACCCTGGTGGGGAGACTGGCGGAACTCTGAGCAGGAGTGGCCTAGTGTCACGTCCTGGCTGACTCAGGCCTCTGGAGCTAGTAACCAGGCCCCATGTCCCAGTCTCTGTGGCCAGGGCCCTGACCACGCAGACACTGCCTCTTCCTGGGCTCTGCTCTCTATTCCCGAGGGGCCTGCCACAGTCTGCCATGGAAAGTCAATGAGCACTCACTCCTGGCCTTCTGCCTCTCCCTGTTCAGGCGGGTTTTGTCCAGTGCACCGGTTCCCAGGGCCTCAGTCTGGCAAATCGCCCCAGTCGAGTTTGGGGAGTTAAACCAGATCTTGGGGTGGGAACCCTAATATTCAAGATGGGAATCCCTGAAGGCCAGCCAGC
The DNA here is from genome assembly GCF_009762305.2 of Zalophus californianus. Classification (NCBI taxonomy): domain Eukaryota; kingdom Metazoa; phylum Chordata; class Mammalia; order Carnivora; family Otariidae; genus Zalophus; species Zalophus californianus. The sequence continues at coordinate 33,136,475 of NC_045609.1, read as the reverse complement.
TTGCCTGCAAGGCTCCGCTTGGGCACCTTTGCAGGTCTTTGGAAACCTCTCATTGAGGGGAGTGGAGGTGGCAGGCGGAGCCAGCTGGTCAGGGCGGTGGGGAGAGGGTGGAGTGGTGTGGTAGGAGGTGGGGACAATGAAGCCAGCAAAAGTGTTCCCAGGACTTCTGTGGCTTTTTTACTTGAAAAACAACAAACAACTTTGTCAAAATAGCAAGATCATAAATGCACCTGGTTTACTAGGAGGGTTGTGCAAAGCTGTTGACAGCCCAGAGCTGCAGATAGGCTTCTGATTGTGCTCTAGAAGGAAGACCGAAAAACTCAGTGGGGAGTCTTTTTGCAAATTAAGCTACCTGTAAAATGGAAATACTAACAATACATTGTATTGTGTAGGCTATCAAAGAAAATGTTTTTAAAAGGTATTATCTACTTACACCCTGAGGAATGAATATAGTGCCATTCTACAGATGAGGAAATTGAGGCCCAGAGTGAGAGTCCAGCCATTTCAACCAATGGCTTTGGAGCCCAACTGACAATTAGAATCATCTGAAGAGTTTGTAACCATAGATTCCCATCTCCCCAACCCCCCCCTTTTTAATCTGGTAGGTCTGCATGGGGCCCTTTTGTGCAACTGTCTAAGCGATCCTTTTTTTTTTTTTTAAGATTTTATTTTTTAGGGGCACCTGGGTGGTTCAGTTGGTTGGGCGGCTGCCTTCGGCTCAGGTCATGATCCTGGAGTCCCAGTATCGAGCCCCGCATCGGGCTCCCTGCTCGGCAGGGAGTCTGCTTCTCCCTCTGACCCTCCCCCCCTTGTGCTCTCTCTCTTTCATTCTCTCTCTCAAATAAATAAATAAAATCTTAAAAAAAAAAAAAAGATTTTATTTTTTAAGCAATCTCTACACCCAACGTGGGGCTCAAACCCACAACTGCGAGATCAGGAGCCACATGCTCTACTGACTGAGCCAGCCAGGTGCCCCCTCACGCTACGTTTTAGTTGGGATGTCTGCTGACCTCTCAGAAAGAAAGGTAGGTCCTCCAAGGAACCTGGGTTGGCTCCCCAGCTTATCAAAGGGCCTGCCTGTGGGGTGGGCGTGGGTTAGGGGCAGGTGAGGTGGCATGCAGCTGCAGAGACTAGGCCCATACGTGATCATAGTGAGCTCACAGCCAGCCACTTCTGGGAATCCTATGTTTCACAAGTCATTTCCTCAGGGAACAGGGCAAAGGCAGGGGGCACCCCCACAACCCTGAGATCCTGACCTGAGCCAAAATCAAGAGTCAGATGCTTAACTGACTGAGCCACCCAGGCACTCCTATTTATTTATTTATTTATTTATTTATTTATTTGTTTGTTTTTAAAGATTTTATTTTATTTATTTGACAGAGAGATAGAGAGCACAAGTAAGCAGAGAGGCAGGCAGAGAGGGAGAAGCAGGCTCTCCGCCAAGCAGGGAGCCCGACGCGGGGCTTGATCCCAGGACCACAGGATCATGACCCAAGCCGGAGGCAGCCGCTTAACCGACTGAGCCACCCAGGAGCCCCACTCCTATTTATATTTTAAGTAACCTCTACCTCCATTGTGGGACTCAAACTCATGACCCTAAGATCAAGAGTCGCACGTACTACCAACTGAGCCAGCCAGGTGCTCGTACTAGCAAACTTTTAAACACTAGTTAAATGACTTCATTTCTCCCTTCCCCTCCCTAAAACAAACAAACAAACAAACAAACAAACAAACAAAAAACCCCCAAAAAACCCTTTTAATTAAAAAAAAAAGACACTGTGATTATCCTCTGGCTTCATGTAGTGTTGGGATTTTCATACCCCAGTTTTGAAAACCCAGAACTAGAGAATCTCAAAGTCCTCTTCAACTTCCACAAGGATTATAGTGAAGGAAAAATCATGTGAGTTCCATGGAGCTGCTTTTCTAAAAATCCCAGGCCTGGCCTGTACGAGGATGGACCATCTGGAAAAGGCCTGCCTAGGAAGGTAGAAACAGACGTTCCAGGTCCAGCCCTTGCAGTGTTCTTGCCTTCTGAGGGTTTCCAATTGCCATATATCAAAAGGGAGGGAGGGGTCAGCATGGGTTTGTTCATCCAGCTGGGGCTGGGGTGGGGGTGACAAGGATGATCAGGAGATGCCACAGTGGGCACAGCCTGAATCCAGGCTCACAACCTGCCCGAGCAGCAAAATGAGCTCATTTATTTTGCTTTTCCAGAGAGAAGAGACCAGAAGGGCTGTCTAGCCTCTGGGTACTCCAAGAGGCTGGGGTGAGTAAGGCTGGATTAGAGTGCTCAGCAGAGAGGGGGAGTCGGCCCTCACGCTGTCAGAATTATTCTGTGTGTGGAATGAACCTTAAAATCCTTAAATGTTGGGGCGCCTGGGTGGCTTAGTCAGTTAAGTTTCTGCCTTTGGCTCAGGTCATGATCCCAGGGTCTTGGGATGGAGCCCCACGTGGGGCACCCTGCTCAGCAGGGAGTCTGCTTCTCCCTCTCCCACCGCCCCCCCCACTCCTGCAAACACTCTCTCTCTTAAATAGATAAATAAAATCTTTTTTTTTTTAAGATTTTATTTATTTATTTGACAGAGAGACACAGCGAGAGAGGGAACACAAGCAGGGGGAGTGGGAGAGGGAGAAGCAGGCTTCCCCCCAAGCAGGGAGCCCAATGTGGGGCTCGATCCCAGGACCCTGGGATCATGACCTGAGCCAAAGGTAGACGCTTAATGACTGAGCCACCCAGGCGCCCCAGATAAATAAAATCTTTTTTTAAAAAAGATTTTATTTATTTATTCATGAGAGACAGAGAGAGAGAGAGAGAGAGGCAGAGAGGGAGAAGCAGGCTCTCCGCCGAGCAGGGAGCCCGACGCGGGCTCCCTGGGGCAGGGAGAAGCAGGCTCCCCAAGGGGCAGGGAGCCCGATGCGGGACTCAGTCCCAGGACCCTGGGATCATGACCTGAGCTGAAGGCAGACGCTTAACCATCTGAGCCACCCAGGCGCCCCCAGATAAATAAAATCTTAAAAAAAAAAAAATCCTTGAATGTTAGGGCCAGCAGTCCCCAGAAGAGCACCTCTTTCAGCCTGCCCACCTGTCCACTTTATGGACAAGAAACTGAGCTGGAGGGTGAGGAACCTTAATGAGGTGCCCACCATCTCCTACTGTTCTGGCAGTTAGGCCTCACTTAGTATTCAGGAACTTTCTTTTCTCAGGCTTGCACCCTTCGCCACCCCTCTGCCAAGCCTGTAATCTCACTCAGAAGTGTTTTATTTCCCATGGCCTTAGTAGCCAAAGGCTTGGGAAATTCAGGTCTATGCAGAAGGCAGCTGCCCAGGGTCTACTAGGCCTTTTTCTGGAATTCCTTGGCTGGCAGTGATTGGGAACTGCCAGTTCTACCTGGCAACTTTGCCACCTGCTCACAAAGATCTGTGACCTTTCTGGAGCTCTTTATGATATGAAAAACACTTCCATATTCTTTAGTATTTTCCTAACACTGCCAATAAAAATAACGAATATTTGTATAGTGTAGGCAAGACAGGGCTCACCAGTGTCATTTTACAGATAAGAAAACTGAGGTTTGGATAGATGCCGTGACTTGCCTAAGGTCCTACAGTCATCGGCAGGATGGAGCCATGACTCTAGATCTAGGCTCATTTTCCATGATTCCATGCCACGGACAGGCGTAGTTGTGAGCCAAAGGGGACGGTAAGGCTGGAAATGTGGGGGACATTTGTATATATTGGGGAGTGATGGCACAGAACAGATAGAGTGAACGCCTGGAGTTTCTAGAGAGTTATCAACCAAAAAACTTTCTCTCCTGGGTTGGTCCTTGTTTGATCTGATCAGGTTCTTCCTCCCCCTGCAGAATTCAGCAGGGCCCAGCGGTGCTGACTCAGTAGGAAAGCAGACTGCCACCTAAGGGGTTTCCCTTTAGCTAGATACCCTCAGACCCAGAAGTGACAGAATTCTGTCACCACAGCCCCCACTTCAGGTATCCTTCCGCAGAGCTCCGGCCTCATCTAGAAAGGCCAATTTGGGAAGCGGTGCGCCAAAAGTGGGGCCTCTCCCTTCCCAGTGGCCCCTTTTAAGCCACAAAGGACAGACTGTGGCACAGGAATCCAGCAGCCAATGCTGAATCTTTCTGTACTTAAAAAACAAACGCAGAGAAACACAAAAAAATTCTAGACTTTTAGGTTCTGCTCTGTGAAGAGGGGCACACAAGAGCTGAACCCACTTGCCAGAGAGCCATAGTGGCAGTCGGCCGTGGGGCCAGCCGGGATGGGGGAAGGGAAGATCCCTCCTGCTGTTCCCTCCTCCCACCCGCCACCCCCCGCAGAGGTGCGCCCTCAGGGGAGCCCGGCCGCGGAGGTGACAGATGCAGAGCAGCTGAATGGGGGTGCGAGGGGGGGTCTTGTCTCCGCGGACACTCTACGGGGGCAAAGCGGGGGACGTGACTTGGAGAACGTGCGTCTGGGGGACCGGTGGCAGATGAGAATGGGACTGGGGAGGAGGGCGGGGCTGGCCCCGGTCCCGCCTCCCGGGAGGAAAGCGACTCCTCCCACCGCCCGGGAGGAAAGCTGCCTGGCCGCAGATGCTGAGCTCAGCGCTCCGCTCGGGTCGCCCGGCTGCTGGGTGGGGGCAGGGCGGAGGGGCCGGCGCCTTTCTGTTGAGGGCAAAAGAGGGGGAAGTAGAGGAGGAGGGGAGGGAGGGAGAGGCTGAGGAGGGCCTCACAACCCTGAGGCTGTAACTCTCCTCCGACCGGGTCCGCTAACAAAGCGTTCTCTGTTGGGTTAGGGGAGGCCTCCTGAGTGCACGCAAAACCTTAGGGGGGCGGGCGGGGGAGTGTCTGTGAGTCATCACCCCAAACCCTGACTTAGCCCCAAGAACCCGCGTCAGAGAGGCCAAGCCTTTGTGCCCTCTGACCCCGGGATTTGTTTGGTGGAGGGAGTGCAGGGAGCAGTGCCTGCCCCTGTGAGTTTGCCGGCCAGAACCGCCCAGGCCACCTCCAGCTGGCCTAGGAAGGGACTTTTATTTAAGGCAACCTTGAAAAGAGCAGGGAATGATCAGCCTGGAAGGGGAAGGAAGGAAACCCTTTGTACCCACCTGGCATAAATGGTTACCCAGACCAAATGGGTGGGTGGCTATTTTTGAGCTGACCTACATACCTATTTGCCTCTTTATCTTTTTATTATCACACTTGGTTATTATGGGAGCTTTTCTTTAGCACTTGGTGCAGCTGCTGCATTTGCTGAGGGCTGCTCAATGAGGCGTGTTGCCTCACACTCCCAGGAAGTTTTAAGAGTCTCTGATCCTGGAAAGAAGGACATCAATAGGCTTGTAGAAGCTTCACCAAGCTCTTTCCCCAGAGAACAGGATCCTAATCCTGAAGCACCAACTTCAGAGCTGGTCAGCCCTGGAGGCAAGAAATGACCTTCAGCTGGTCAGCCCTGGAGGCAAGAAATGACCTTCAGGTCTGACGGGGCGATGTCACTGGGTTTTGCTGAGGCTGGCCTAAAAGCCCCCTCAGCCTCTGGGCCTCCGTTACTGCCAAAGCTGATCCTGTGGTCCCGCAGCCCCACATTATGGTGGGTGAGGTTTTCCTTTACAGATAGAGAAAATGAGGCACAGAGCTGAGTTATGACAGAACTGGCTTGGGATTTACTGCTCCAATTTGGAGGCAACTCTGTTTTCTTAAGTAGAAATGAGGAGAGGGCGCCTGGGTGGCTCAGTTGGTTAAGCGACTGCCTTCAGCTCAGGTCATGATCCTGGAGTCCCGGGATCGAGTCCCACATCCGGCTCCTTGCTCAGCAGGGAGTCTGCTTCTCCCTCTGACTCTCTTCCCTCTCATTCTCTCTCTCTCTCTCTCTCTCTCAAACAAATAAATAAAATCTTAAAAAAAAAAAAAAAAGAAACGAGGAGAGCCTGCTGCTTTCCCTTGATTTTACCTTTGTTCAGCCTCACTAAGGCCTCCCTCTCTCTTGAATCTTTTAACACTTCCCCATTGCCTTTAGAGCAAGTTTGGCTCCTTACCTTGGTCTCACAAGCCTCTAGGGCAGCCCCTTGCTATCTCTAGATTCATCTTCCTCCCACAGCCCAGGAGGAGAAAAATCACATCTGGTTCTAATGACCTCTGAAACGCTCTTAAATTTTCCATAAGGTACAGTACGCATGGCTTTGTGTACACAACTTTGCACAGTAATATGTGTGTAGATGTGCAAAATATATAGAGCAGTGTACAGCAGACCCTAAAGGAGGGCATCAGAGTATAAGCATATAATTTACAGTATTTTCAATCACACTAAAGAGAAACAGACCCATAGACCTGGAAGTGAGACTGGCAGAGGTAACAGCAGATTTCTGTCTTCTACCCTGTGCCTCTCGAGTATGAAATCTTTGGCCTACTACTACTCTTTTTTGCTGGGGTTTTCTTTCAATGCCAGTGTAATTGACTTTGCCCTGTGCTCTGTGCAAAGTCTTTCCTCTGTGCTGTCAAGTGTCTTCCCTTCCAGCCTGCTCCTGTCTTCACACTGATCACTCTTTCCAGATGCCTTTCTAGCAGCTTCTAGCTCTGACTACAAGCTGGTCTCAAGTTCAGGGCCATTGAGGAGCCTTCTTTGAACACCCGTGGGAAGCTCCATGTTCCCCTCTTGGGGTGTAAGAGCAGGGGGTCCAGGCCAAAGCTGCCTGGGCCAGGGGTGAGTTGCTCACTTCTCACTTGACGTCATATGTTGAAATGATCCCATCCTGGGTCTGGTGCCACATCCCATTGTAAACTCCTTCATGTATTTTAAAATCTTTAAACACCCACCAACATGGCTGCCACCATCACACACACACACACACACACACACACACACACACACACACACACACACACAAACACACCCCTCTGTATGTGTATGTTAGATACATATGGTATATGCTCAGCAAGTATTTGGCCCAGAATTGAATGGAACTGGAGCCTACATCTGACTCAGGGTCAATGTGAAATCAGTGAGAAGTCTCCCCGGCCCCCTCCCAGACAGTGGGGAGCTTGCTTCCTGTGAACTCTGATAGCATTTATTATCGTCACAGAAAGTTAAAGCTGAAAGGGGAATTTCCCTTCTTGTCAGATGAGAAGACTGAAGGGGAAGTGGCCAAAGCAGCCCAGAGTGGGAGCCAGATCCCATGGTCTGCTAGACTGCCCTGGCCCTCTCTCCCTTCACCTTATCTTCTCTACAGAGAGGCCTTCCTTGGTGGCCCCAGCCCTTCTTCTCCTCTGTGGTTTCCTTTCAAGGCACTCATTCCGGGTGGAATTATACGTGTATGGATCTGTGCGGGCGTCCAGTGCCTGTCTTTCCAACGAAAACTGCAAGCTCCAGGAGGCCGGGGGCTGTATCTGTTTCATCCGGAGCTCTAGTGCCCTGCACAAAGCCAGGCCCACCGAGTTCCCAGTACATATATATGAGCAGAAAAAATAAGGATCCATGTGGCCTGAGAACCTTCTCATATTTCCTAAGGCAGCACTGAGATGGGATAAAAAACTGGAGAGTTGACAGGCCTAGGGTGCCCCCTGCCAGGAGCTCGGGTCTTAAGGTCTAGGAGGGGAGCTGAGAGACCTAGTGAATAACGTCACTTGAGTTGGGAATGACCATCAGACTGGGTGCTGGAGGCAAGTGGTGGTGCAGAGGGCAGACTGGGGGTCTGAGACCCAGGGCAGGGAACCAGGTAGCGATTGCAAAACCTGAAAACCGCCTAAGGGCCCATGGCAGGAGCGTGGTTAAATAAACTGTAGTATGGTGGCCGTGCCACAGAGTGTTTTGTGGGTGTGCGTAGGAATGAGGTAGATTTTGGAAAGATGTCCAAGATATATTGTTCAGTAAAGAGAACACGTGACAGCACAATTTGTGTACTATCCTCTCATTCTGAAGCAAAAACAGGACACTCCCCTGCAGACACACGTTCAACTGTGTGGAGAAAACATCTAGAAGGATACTGGGAAAACTGTTCACAGATGTTATCTCTGAGGGATGATGGGGAGGGCAAGGTTTTACTTTTTCACTTTACACCTTCTGCACTGTTGGATTTTGACCATGAGCTCATAGTACTTTCACAAGAGTTTCTCGTTTTTGTGTTTTGCTGTTGTGGGACTGGGGGGCGGGGGTGGGTGTGGGTGAGTGGTGGCTTAGGGCTGGAGCAGTGGAGATGTGGTGGTAGGTCCTGTAGAGTGAGGGGACGCTGACAGGACCTAGGAAGGTGGAGGCTGGCTCTGAGAAGGCCGTGTGGCTCCAAATGGGGGGAAAAAGTGGGGATGACTGTGGAGAGGGGGCACCAAGTGGAGATGGAATGCGAGAAGCACAGTGCAGGGCACGAGGGTCTCCTTCAAGGTGACTGACCCCCACAGTGCTGGTGACCCTGGGCGGGGGACATGGAGCACAAGTCCTGGAAAGCTTGACTTTTGGGAACAAGGGCAAGAAAAGGGAGAAGGTCGACCTTTAGGACCCTATGGATTCCTTGGCCGTTTCACCATCCTTAGGGTACAAACCGTTCTGGCTGCCGTGTGGAAACAAACAGAGCGAGGAGGGGCCGGAGCCCAGGCCGGCTGGGCTGGCGGAGGTCTGCCTTCCGGGGGCGGGCGCTGTGTGGTGTGCCGCCCGGGTCCCCGCCCTCCTCCGGCTCGCTCTCGTGGGCTGACGGCCAGGCCCCGGGTGAAAGCACAGGACTTCTGGCCCCTTCCGGAGACGAAGCCCCTTCCCAGGACCAGGAGCAAAGGAAGCCAGAACAATGCTGTTCATGGAGATTGGGGGAGAGGGAGCTAAGTAGGGGCAGGAGAAGTTTCTTGGCTCAGATAAGCCAGTAAAAGCCTGGAGAAGGTCAAAGATGAGGAATGTTCTGTGATTTCTAAGACAGCAGCTCATTTATCTCATAAACACTTGCTCTCAGCCCGAGTCCAGGGGTAATACTGCCCCCATGCAAGCTGGATAAGAGCCCTCCTGGGAGGGCCTGCGTTGGAAGGCTTGTTTCTAGGTCTCCTCTGCAAAGGGCCCCCTGAAAGGAAGGAGGGAGATGTCTGCCGTGTGCCGTGAGGCACTGTCACAGGTGTCTATTTACTCTGCCCGACAACCTTCTAAAGGAGGTATTCTTCGACAAGCCAGAAAATGGGCTGGGAGGATGGTGCTGTGTCCCCGACCACACAGTTAGGAAGTGTTAAAACTGGGATTTGAACCTGGGTGTGTCTGTGTCCCACTTATAATTTGGTTGCTTGGAGCTTAGAACACATTTTCCCATCAAAATAATGCTGTAAGTGGTGGTTTGGTTGCCATAATGGCCTAGCTCACCCAGGGTATAGCCGGAATTAATTCTATGTTTCAGTGTGGTTGTGGATGAATCAGGCTTCTGCGGGCTAGCCTGGAAACCCACTGGAGAGGGAAAATGCCTCTGAGGGTGTGCCCAGCTGGGAACTCTTGCCCTTATGATAGCGCTTGGTTCAGGGCAGGCAGGGAATATGGTGGCTCAGAGAGCACTTGTTCATATCCAGAACTCTGCCAGCAATCCCTGGTGAGTTCTAGCGGCTCACAGAGCCTTTGTTAGGTTTGGGGTTTATAACACAGGGAGTGCTACGGAAGGATGTGCATTCTGTCTTCAGTCTCTGCACATCTGAGTCCTTTCTCTTTCTTCCTCACACTGCCTCTCCACTTCGTGTGGTCATCTTACACCTAGGATGATGGGGCCTTAGAAGCAAGATCTAGGGCTCATTTTCCCCATTCGGTCTGGTGCCTGCCTGTGAAGTAGGCAGGTGCGTGCACAGGGTCAGGAGCGATGGAGATCAAAACAGCTGCTGCTGAGAGAAGGGAGACCCCACCAGAGCTCTGAGAGTGACTTCAGGGAGATCATCCGCTCATTCATTCATTCGCTTGTTCGCTCATTCATTTGACAGACATTTGCTGTGGGTGTGCTGGATGCTGTGCCCCTTCCTTTCACGGTAGTTCTGTGGCCCAAAGGATCCCGGGGGGGGACTGCCTGTGGGTCTCAGGCCCAGAATCTTAGCATTCGAAGGAATTCGTTTTTATAGATGGAGACTGCCGTCCTTCCTTAATTCAGGAAGGTCTGAGTGTCAGGCTAAATACTGAGAAGACTCAAAGCCTGAAAATGGAGGTCCAGGGAAAGAGGTGGGAAGTGATTTGCCCAGTATCTCCGTCCAGGGCCCCTGTGCCTGGACCGGGACCTGCCCCTTCCGGCCCCACCCATGGCCTCCCCACCTCAAGATGGTCCCAGCCATCTTGGAGGATTCCTCTGGTTTCCCCAGGAGTGGAGTCTGGGGCCTGGGGGAAGGCCACGGAGAAGTGGTGGGATTCCTTCCTCATGGACAAGAACAATGCCCGGGCTCTCTCCCGAGGGGCTAGCCTGCCCGTTGGGGGAGTTCAGAAGTCTTGGAAGACTTTGCTCAGTTCTTTCCTGAACCACCTGCTCTTGACATTCCAGGTCTTCGCAGGCACTATTACCTCTGTGCGAACCCCTCTTTCCCAACCTCCTTCGTCTGACTAACTCCTACTTCCCTCTGGGTTTCAGCTGAAAGATCCCTTCCTCGAGGATTTTGCTGGGCCCCCAGCCAAGGTAGGTCTCCCTGCTCTGTGCTCACCCACAGGAGGCTGGACTTGCCCCAGGATAACCAGGGACCCTTGGGATCATTCTTGCTAACTGAACGCTTTTCTTTCCACTGAACCATGGTCTCTAGGGTGGGCAGACACCACCGCTGCCTTTCCTTTGTTTGTATATTTGTTTTTAGCAATTGTATGCCGATTGTCTCAGTCCATGCTTGGTACACAGTAAGTGCTCAACGTGCAGTTGAATGACTGTGACCCGCAGCTAAAGGCAAGGCTTTCCAGCAAGTGGACTTTCATTCGGGTCATTCGACAACTGTGTGGCTAGGACCAGCACACACACAGGGTATAAAGATGGCTTGGAAAAAGAGACTTAAAATCTAGTAGAAGAGGGCGCCTGGGTGGCTCAGTTGGTTAAGCGACTGCCTTCGGCTCAGGTCATGATCCTGGAGTCCCGGGATCGAGTCCCGCATCGGGATCCCTGCTCGGCAGGGAGTCTGCTTCTCCCTCTGACCCTCTTCCCTCTCGTGCTCTCTATCTCTCATTCTCTCTCTCTCTCAAATAAATAAATAAAATCTTTAAAAAAAAATCTAGTAGAAGAATTTATAATCCAGAACCCCTTTTAAAAACCGCCAGAAAGCCCCCCAACCCCTCCCGAGTTCCCTCTCCCTCTCTGCTGGCCTGTTGGTACTTGGTTACTTGGCCTGGGGCCCAGCGTGTGCCTCTGGGTTGCAAGAGACACACAGACACAGACTGACCTGGGGTCTGGGGCCTTGTGTGGTGCTGCCCAGAGGCTCAGGGCAGCAGGTCCAGGGAGCTCATGCACAACGCAGCTCATGCACAGGCTCTGGGCAGAGCAGAGGTCAGGCTGCGGCTTCTCTGGATAGCTTTGCACCTCATGCATGAGCTTTTAGCCGTTTCGGAGAATTTATCAAGGAAGCACCTTATTCCTAAATTCATCTGGGCAGAAACGTTGAAGGCAAAGGTTCACATTCAGTTCAAGGGTTTGAAGTGATGTCTCCAAATCAGATATCCCTAAAGTGTCAGGAGGCCTGGATGCAAAAACCTTGAACGCGACCACGGTTGTTCCTACCAGTTTCCTGGAGCCTCAAGTTTGTCATCTGAATGTCCCTCACGTTTTTGTCCTGGGGAACAGGAGAGGCTAATTGGGGATGCTTTGGAAATGCAGGCTGAATGGGAAATTAAGTGCTCACAGTGGAGGACACAGTGGAAATGCCCTCCCAGGGGCCCTACAGTGCCCCCCATGCAGGTACTGGTAGCTAATGCTGAGCGTGGCCGCGGGGCAGCACTAAGACCCAGGGGCTGAGTGTGGAGCCGGCTCAGCCGGGTGAATTCACAGCCAGAACACAATGTTCTCAGTGTACCCACAGGAAACCCTGAAGAGGAGAGCTGCACATGGCCCTCTGCTGGGTGTGTTCTGGTCCCAGCCTTTGATTCTTTTTCCTAACCTCAGCCCCCACTTTCACATCCTGCAACCTGCCGAGCTGCCCGCCCCACCCTGCTGGGCTGGTCCCAGGCCCCAGGAGAGCAATCAATGCAGGAAGCCCAGGGCCTTGCTGGCCTTCACCATTTTCAAATAAGACCGTTTGCCTCTAACCTTGGTTTCCTGAATCGACCCTTTGTGATGGAAACTTTTCACAGTGCGGAAGACAGAAGCGGGGGACAAAGCTGAGTTTCTAGCTGAGGCCAGGGTCTTGGCTCTGATGCAGGGAAACAGCTGATGCCTCTGAGCCACCTCCTCCCTTCCTCCCCAAAGGCCAGACCCCACCTGGGACGGGGCGAGGGCCACCGGGGCTGCTGCCTACATCAGGAGGAACTGGGAGCTGCCCAGGGAAGCAGGGCCAAGTTCGGAGCAGAACAGTCTGTGATGTGGTTCCTCGTTTTTATTTCCACGAATGCTAGAATATGCTGTCCCGTCGGGCTATTTCTATTGAGTGAAAATTGTTTAAAAAAGCAAACCTCTGCAAAACCAACAGCCCTCTGTTACATGGAAGGACAAGGTGAACTTTTCACTTCCTTCCCTGCAGCCTATCGGTTCATCTGTGGTTTGGTGTCACCCACACTGCTGGGCTATATTCAATCTCAATTTTTGCCTCCTTGTTTTGGAAGCCACAAGAGCAAGCCTCCTAAACCCATGCACCTCCTGTAGGTTGCATGAGACTTTCAAAATGTCTTGGTGAATTCCCACAACAGATTGCAAAATGGAAGCGTTCCAGCCTCCTGGCAGGTATGGAGGCCAGGTGCCAGCCTCTAGACAGAGGCAGGCCCAGAGCGCGAGCGTGTTAGAAGCCAGTACCACCCAGCATATTCTGGCTAACGAGGCTGTGGGGGCTGCAGATAGGGAGCAAAGTTCTGGGTGACACGCTACGCGTCTGCCTCCTTAACAAGGGCCCTCGCCATTAAAAATAACCCCCAGTGCTTATACTGAGCTCCGGTCATAGGCCTTCTTCCACTCTGGCATTTCAGTCTTTTTCCAAGTATTGTTTCATAAGAGAGTTTTAGGGGGTCCTCACCCCAGGCCTGTAAAGATTTCACTGGGTGCCTCCCAGACTTGTCCAGCCTCAGGGATTGTCTTCTTGGAGAAGGGGCTTCCAAAAGCAGGTAATCCTGCTCCTCCTGGGGAAGGCTGCTCAAGGCTCAGAACCCCAAAACACCTGGGTTCCAGTCTTAGTTTGTTCTTTTTCTTTTCTGTTTTTGGGGGTTGGTTTTTTTTTTTTTAGATTTTTAAAGTTTTTAAGTGATCTCAGCACCCAATGTGGGGCTCACACTCACAAACCCAAGATCAGGAGTTGCACGCTCCACCGACTGAACCAGCCAGGTGCCCGTAGTCTTAGCTTTTTCAATTTGTTGTGTGACCCTGTGCAAGTTGCTTTCCCACGGGAGCCTTCATTAGCCTCATTTACAAAAGGAGAAGGTCTGGTTAGATGTCACTGTTACAGGTAGAATTATGTCCCTCCCCATAATTCATATGTTGAAGTTCTAACCCCAGTACCTTAGAATGTGATCTTATTTGGAGGAGATCTTGACAGGGGTCATCGAGTTAAAATGAGGTCAGTAGGGTGGGCCCTAAACCAAAATGACTGGTGTTCTTATAAAAAGGGGAAATTTGGACACAGATACGCATAGAGGGAAGTGAGTAAAAGCACAGGGAGACGACCGTCATCTGCAAGCCAAGGTGAGAGGCTGGGAACAGATCCCTTCCCTCACGGCCTCCAGAAGGAACAAACCATGCTGACATCTTAATCTTGGACCTCTAGCTTCCACAACTGGATACGATGAAGTTTCTGTTGTTTACACCTTTCAGTTTATGGTACTCTGTTCTCGCAGATCCAGTAGGCTGTTGGCGGCAGCTGTAGCCTGAATGAATGCAGTTGCTAAGGCCCATCCATCAGCTCTTGGGCTACGGTGCTCTTTCCTGCCACCCCTTGGTGGATTCCTTGGCCCCACCTGGCCTTTCTCTTACCCTCTCCCGGTGAGTAGAAGATGTCATGTGTGAGAGTGCTTAGCCCAGTGTCCCACATCCAGTAATGCTCACTACATATTAACCATGATGACTACTCTCAGGGGTCTCGGTGCCCGCACACTACTTGTACCTACCCTGAGGTCCTCCTCCTTCTGAGCTCGGGGCCTCATGGTCACTGGCACTTTCAGTATGGAAACCTTTCCCATCCCCCTCAGCAGCTTTTAAATCTAAGAGTATTAAACTGGTAACTTCCAGACCCTCTGTTTTGTTTTTTTTGTTTTTTTGTTTTAAGATTTTATTTATTTATTTGAGAGAGAGAGAGAGAGAGAGAGAGAGACAGCAAGAGAGAGCACAAGCAGGGGGACTGGGAGAGGGAGAAGCAGGTTCCCCGTGGAGCAGGGAGCCCGATGCGGGGCTCCATCCAAGGACCCTGGGATCATGACCTGAGCTGAAGGCAGACACTTAACAGACTGAGCCACCCAGGCACCCCTCTTGCTTATTTTCTAGCTCTCAGAATGAATACTGTCTGTTTTGAGAGATGGCAAGGGGATGATGTCCTGCTTTCTTCCTGACTCCTGAGTCCATAGGTCTCTGGAGGCCTCAGCTCCTGGTACTCCAGCTGCAAACACAGGCTGGCTGGGAGAGTCTGATTTGCCTTTTCATTATCAGGAGTGCTTTCAAAAAACATTGTAAGCTTGAATGTTGAAATGGGATCACAGAATGATCCTTGAGTCTTCTGTTGGCAGACACTGGTCCAGGATAGCAAAGTCTCAGGTTGTCTTTCAGGGAGTATGTGTAGAGAGCCATGTTGCGCCGACTCCATAGAATATTCCAGAGTCACTATATTTTGGAGACTCTGCAGAAAGTTCAGTGGGTAGAATCCGACTTCAACAGGCCCTAAACATAACCTTTGGGTTTGCTACACAAATGAAATGCCTGTGCTTCTGTGGTTTACCTTCAAATATATGCCTGGAGATTTCTGAGAATCAGGAGTGGGAAGCGATGGGAAGAGGGTGTGCGAGTTTACTTCAGGCTTTCAGGGTCAAGGAAAGAAGGAGGAGGAACCATTTGGGGGGAAAACATCTCTCCACAATGTCCATATACTTTAAATTTGATCACTTCAGGCTGCTGCTTATTCTGGCTTTTGGCTCAGAGCCCAGAAGGGAGGCTCCTTGAATAATTCTCACTGAGCTTAGGACATCTGCCTTTCCCGACAAGTAAGTAAATACAAATCTGAAAATGCTTAGTTTCTAGTCAGAGCAAAAATACCATTCCCCACCTAGTGGCCTGCAAAGATCCCATCTGATGCATTATACCAGCTCATTTAACCCTTCCAGGACCAAGGAGCCTGATTTCTAAGTTATTTATTCTGAAAGCCAGGATTCTTGGCCTCTTTCTTAAGTGCACCCTTGCTGTGTTAGAGAAACGCTCTTTTGATGGACAATGGAGCAAGGCAAACGAGGCTCCAAACAATCTGGTCCTTGCTTCCTTCTCCTGAGAGATCTCACCACTCCCCTGTTTACAGCCTTTCCTCCAGCCACACCAAATGACTAGGAGCTCCACCAGTGCGGTGGGTGATTTCACGCTGCCCTGCCTTTGCACACGCTGTTCCCTGTACTTGGAATGCTTTTATTTGGCGTCTTCCCCACTTTGCTCAGCTAACTCCAGCTCACCAGTCATGCTCAGGCACAGGCTTACCTTCTCTAGGAAAATCTCCTTGTCATTCCCTCTCCAAGCCCTCTTGGCTTCCACAGTACCCCAAAGGGACCGGAGTCACGGGGTTATGGCACCGTACGTATCCCATATATCTATTCGCTTGTCAGTTTTTCCTATTGGTCCAAGTGGTTCCCAAACCCGAACGCAGAAGAGTCACATGGAACCCCCAACCTTAGACCTTTCAGACCCCAGGAATGAGGCCAGGGAGCCTGCATTTTTATTATGCTTGATTCTGGGGCACCGCCGAGTTTGGGACTATTGCCCTGTCTTTGTATTTCTTTTTTCCTATATATATATTACCAAAGACACAGTAGGCCCTCAGTAAATGTTTGACCCTTCTAGTTTCTCTCTGGTAACCTCTTTTTGATTTTACTTCCTTTCCTTGTTAGCCCTAGACTGACAATTTGCTTACCCTCTTGCCCTTACCATGCAAAACGATAACCACTAATTCTTCATTTTTTCCATTTCTACTGCGGGGCTGCTCGTACACTTCCCCAAAGATTGGTGCCATTGCAAATTCAGGGACTCTAACTGCCGCTGGCCCTGGTCAGCTCTCTCCCGTTCTTTTTTTTTTCTGGTTTTTTTGTTTGTTTGTTTGTTTGTTTTAAGATTTTATTTACTTGATAGAGAAAGACACAGCAAGAGAGGGAACACAAGCAGGGGGAGTGGGAGGGGGAGAAGCAGGCTCCCCGCAGAGCAGGGAGCCCGATGCGGGGCTCGATCCCAGGAGCCTGGGATCATGACCTGAGCCGAAAGCAGACGCTTAACGACTGAGCCACCCAGGCGCCCCTCTCCCGTTCTTTACAGGGACTATTCCCAACCCCACTGTTCCCACTTCTTCCCGCCCCTTAGCACAGGCAGTAGACCAACTCACCTCCTCCTCCACAGAGAAAATAGAAGCCATCTGATGACAACTCCCTCAGCTTCCTGCCACCTCACCTACGCATTTAACCCACATCAGCACTATCCTTTTCACCTGCCCTCCCTCCAAGAGTAATCACTCCAACTGGGCTCTGGATCCCATCCCCTCCCACTTCCCCAGGGACCTTATACCCTCAATTAACCCCTCTTTCTCTTTGACCTCTCCCACTGGAAAAGAAAAAACAAATGTCTTGCCTGTGCGTCTTCCTTTAACTGTCACCCTCTCTGTCCTTCATTTTGTCTCCCTTTCCCCTTGAACTTCTTCTTCTTCCCTTTTTTTAGTGTTTATTTATTTATTTGAAGGGGGGAGGGGAAGAGGGAGAGAATCTCCAGCAGACTCCCCGCCGAGCGCGGAGCCCCACATGGGGCTCAACATGGGGCTTGACCTGAGGCTCAGTTTCATGACCCTGAGATCACTACCTGAGCCGAAATCAAGAGTCAGAGCCTTAACCAGCTGAGCCACGCAGGCGCCCCCTGTTGAACTTCTTAAAAGTGTTGCTTAGGTGTGGCCCTATGTTTTCCCCTTCTGCTCACTCTCCCACCCACAGCTGTCTGGCTTGGCCTCCACTGTACCACACTGCTCTTGAGACAAAGTCACCAATGATCTTCTTGGTAAAATCCATCCCTTATATCACTTAATTGCTTGGCTACACCAATATTGCTATTTGCAGTCTCCTCAGAATGTCCCCTCCCCTCGGTTTCCATGATGCCACACTCTTGGCTTTCTGTCTCTCTCTGGTGACTTCCTGCCGGGTGCTTTCCTGGGTTTCTGTTCTGCTGTCTGTCCCTTATGTGTAAGGGTTCCTCAGGGATCTCTCCTTGGTCCGATTCTCTTCTTGCTCCATGGGCTCTCTCCCTGGGCGATTCCATCCACCATCCCCACCTTTGGTTTCATAAATACCTCTAGGCTGGTCAGTCTCAAATCTAACTCCAACCCAGCTCACTCTCCCACACTGTCGACCCATAGTCACCTGCCTATTGGACATCTTGAATCTGCTCTTCTTTCCATACCCTTATCTCAAATAGTAACCCCTGATCCCCCAGCCACCCACACAAGAAACCTGTGTGTCCTCTTGGAGTTCTCCAAGTTTGACCAGTCACCAAGTCCTATATAGGATACTTCTTGAGTAACTCTCAAACCAAATCTACCCTTCCATCTCCCGTCTTCAATAGGTTGCAGTCATCTCATCTGGATCTCCACAACAGCTTCCTAAAGGATCTGGATCTTACCTCCAATGATGTGCCACCATTCCCTCCAACTAAACTTCTGAAGTGAAACTAGATCTTGTCATTCAAACCCTGTAAGGATTCCCCAGTGTCCTCTGCTTGAAGTTCAAATTCCTTAGCAAAGTCCATCTGGTCCGATACGCTATGAACCAACCGTAACAGACACCTGCAGCCCCTTAACAGCATGATGCCTTTCCCGCTCCTTGGGCCTTTGCATATTTTATTCCCTCCACCCAGAACATCCTTCCTTCCCATCCCACTGACTTGTTCTTCAGGTCTCAGTCTAAAAACATCATCCTGGGAAATCTCTGACACCTTGCTCAGCTGGATTAGCTCTCTTTGATTTTATAACGTCTCATGCTTTCCCCTATCAGGCAAGTTTTACACTTAAAATCAGTCTTCTGTCTCTCTTAATGTATTTATAACCTCAAGGTTGGTAATTGTGTCTTGTTTGACATCCTCAGCAAGTAGCAGATGCTAGACCTATAGTAAGTGCTCAATAAATGTGTGTTGAATAATAAAAGACATCTGGAAAGGAACATCCCCTCTGCTACTGCTGGTAATAAATTGTATGTTGTTTCATTACTTGTCTTAAAGAGCTTGTATTATAAAAACGAAATAAGCTGATTCTGGAAAATAAGTCCTTTATGGAAACTTGACAGACTGGAGAAATTAAAGTATCTGGAGACATGGAGGCCAGCTCATGGTGGTACTACTACCGGGCCCATGTGCAGGACAGGAGCCCATGAGGAGGACAGGGAGGCACCAGCCTCCTTTACCTTGGCTCCTCACAGGGATGGGATCATGTGAGACATGGCTGCTTTGGCATACAGTCTCCATTTCCCACAGCTTCCACCTGTCAGTGTAGCATTATAGAGAGCTGTGGGCTGAGATCTGGGCTCTGCCCACTACTTCATCTCAATAACCTTAGGCATTACTCCACTATGGATAGTGCCAAAAGCTACTGTAGCTTCTACATCAGGGCAGACATACAGCATATTCATGCATTCATTCATTCATTCAATACCTGTAATGCAGCTACTACATGCCAGGTAGTATTCTAGGTACTGAGTATATAGCAGTGAATGAGCCAGACAAGATCTCAACATCCCAGCTGTAAACCAGGGGGATGAACTAGATGGTCTTCAAAGTCTCTTTCAGCTCCTAAAATTCCGAGACTCCCTCCCTGACCATATGCAAACAAACAAGGCAGGCTGGTGGCAAAGTATCATGCTCCTGCCTTCCTTCCCCCATTCTTCACCCATGGTGCCATCTCCATCCCAAAGTCAGCTGTGGCAAACAGGAAAAGATCTGGTATCGTTTGCACTCTGCCCGCAACCCAAGATTCGACTTTCTGAAGTATGTTATTTAAGCCTTTTCTCTCTTTTGTGGAAAGGATTGTCATGGTTGGAACTTCTGGCAATTACAAGACCTGGCAAGATATTTTAGGCACAATTAGGTGCTTTGGCAAAAGGACAGGGAGAGGTAGGGTGGCCTCCTCCTTCAAGTGTGGTATCTCTTGGGTTTGCCTGAAAGGGTGCCACATCCTTGGCAGGTTCCTCCTCTTTCTTCTGGATGATAGACCTCTCTTGCTCCTCTTTTCTTCTAGTTCTGACTTGGCCTTAAGGTCCAAAGTTTCTAACCCCTTAGTACCTGGTGTTGTGACTGGAAGCAAGGGATTGAAGCACTCCCAACCGTGTGGGGAAAAGGAGGCCACAGTCTGCAAATAAATGGACAGAGCAAAGAGAAGTCCTTCGGTGAGGAACTTGATTAATCGAGTTCCACAACACGGTCGTTAGTATCAGGTATGGGATGGCACTAATAACACATTTAAGCAGATCAGTGAAAAGTCAGGACTATCATGCTGATCCTGGGTAATGTGAAGTTAAAAAGTAAAATTTTTGTTCAGCAACGTAAGAGTAAAAAAACCAAGTTTAAGTTTACGATTTATATCTCATAACCATGAGATAAGACACTTATATGGAATTATGTATGAGACTGACTTGAATCACTTTATTTTTTTTTAAGGCAGCACCTTTTTTTTTAAGAAGATATTTATTTATTTGAGAGAGAGAATGAGAGAGAGAGAGAGCACATGGGGGGGTGGTCAGAGGGAGAAGCAGACTCCCTGCTGAGCAGGGAGCCCGATGCGGGACTCCATCCCGGGACTCCAGGATCATGACCTGAGCCGAAGGCAGTCGCTTAACCAACTGAGCCACCCAGGCGCCCCTTGAATCACTTTATTAACAGCAAATTCTGTCTTCAGATTTGCTAGTATCCGATGAGCTAGAAGCCACAGAGACAAAGATTTGAAAGGCTAGCTCCCTTGCTTATTAACTATAATTTTAGTTAATAATCATGGTACCTCACCTTCCGGTGCCTCTTTCCTCAACTGTAAGATAATACTCGCCTCATTTATCTCACAGGGTTGATGTGAGAATCAACACACAACATATGTGAAAATGCTTTGGGAACAGCAAAACGTTTTATTGAGGAGACACCCTTACCATCAGCTCTCTTAGGATGGCTGTGTGTCGTCCTGGTCATTAGCTGCCATCTGCCCTTGGCCTTCCTCCTTGCTCATGGGGGTGTCTCTCAAGCATCTACCTTTGCACCATACTGAAGCTTAAAAAGTTATGTAGACATGAACACATAGCCAATTCTCTCAGCTCCTAAAGGAAGAGGCTGTTTCTTCATTTTGCTTGAGACCCCTTATCACCAAGCACTGGGAGGAAGAAGGGACAGTAGTGACAAAGCTTATTTCCTCCTGGTAGTTAATTCATTTCATCATTAAAAAAAAGGGTCTTAGGATTTTTCTTTGTTCAAAGCACCGGGTCAGGCTCAGTGGGATGCAGCATGGTGCATCTAAAATAATCTCAGCTTTGGAAGCTGACAGACTTTGAGTTCAAATCCAGGCTTGGCCATTTACTTAGCTATGCAGACTTCGCAAGTTAACGCTCACTCTGAGCTTTAAGTTCCTCTTCTGTATTGGGGGCCTTACATATATCTTGCAGCGATATTGAAAAGATTATGAATGCCTGTGAGTGACTGGCACATAGTGAGTGCAGAGGAGATGACAGATATGCAGCAAGGACCGTCTTCAAGCTCCAAGCATGGTAATAGGAGTTGTGGACGCTGACACAGGACGGCCAACAGAAAGGTGCAGGGGACGGGGGGCATCTTCAAAAGATAGTGCGGGTTGTGTTCTGGCCTTACTCAAGCAGCTGCTGAAGGATCACTGTGAAAGGGGCTTCAGAAAGCATTTCTGTTCAACCCTAGGATCTCTTCAGTTTCTAAAGTCATAAAAAAGAAATGGCCAACCTAAAGAGAAAAAAATTCTCTAAGTCCCAATACCCAAGGCTAAGATGAGGTAATGAAGTGTCTGTGCTGCAGTTATGCAAATGAAACAAATGAGAGCAAGTGAGCAATCGCTTCTCAACTGTCACTCTAAGTATCACTATAGGCTTACTGCGGTCTAGGTATGTTTTATTTTTCCTTTGGTAATTATCAAGATGGTGGGTGCTAAAAAGTACATTAGGAAACTCAATGGCTTCCAAATACGGAACCTGCTTGGGTTGAGACGTATTATTATGGAAATAGGTGAGTTTGCAGGCTGGTCATTTTGTGCTCTGAATTGCTTTAGAGATGAGAGCAGTGGGCTGAATTATCAATCAACTGAAATCTCCAAGTTCCAAGATTTCCTTCTGCCTGGGCTATGTGACCATGAGTAGGTCTTCAACATCCCCATACTCAGATTCTTTGAGTCAGGTTACTGACTCAATGGTCACCACCTCCTTATCAGGTAGTTATGTGTTAAACATTTTGAACTCCTGAGATCAGGGCCAATTGCTACTGGGATTGTATTTATTCATAACTAAGCAACTCTAAGTAGGTCAGGTGCAAGTGATCAAGGAGGAGAAAGGCAAATGTTATCAAGGCAAAATTAGCATACAATCTAAAATAAATCATTTTCCTAAGTGTACAGTGTGGACCCCGGGGGTCCTGTGAGGGAGAACAAAGGCCATCCCTTAGCTTTCCAGGTTTTTCATATCATGGTGTGAAAACCTACTAAATTCATAGAGTTCTGTAAAGACAAATACCCCTGAGATAAAGGAAATCTATCACTTGCTCAAGAGAAATGTTTTTAGATTCCTTTTTTTTTTTTAAAGATTTTATTTATTTATTCATGACAGACAGAGAGAGAGAGAGGCAGAGGGAGAAGCAGGCTCCCAAGGAGCAGGGAGCCCGATGCGGGACCCGATCCCAGGACTCCGGGATCATGACCTGAGCTGAAGGCAGACGCTTAACCATCTGAGCCACCCAAGCGCCCTAGATTCCCTTTTTATAAAAAGTAATTTGACCTCTTCCCCCATCCCAAATCCCTAAGACTTTGAAAGGATAAAGGAACCAATCTGGAGCTTTTTCAAAGGATTTATTTGCTACAGAATTGCTTGGGCCCACCAACAAGATGAACTCAGGATTTCTGTGTTTAAAAGGATTTTGCTCACCGATTTATTTTTACAAGTGCTTCAACATTCAAAAAGAATTCTTTTTGCCAGTATTTGGCATGTCTAGAAGAGGTTAGAAAAAGTTAGAATCTATAGAATTAGATGTCCAAAAATAGAAAAAAACCCAAACATTTTAAAATTCCTCATTTGGACAGGTCCTGAGTTGAAATCACATTCATCTGCAAGAATTGTTTTAGGTCAGAAACACTGTGTTTTGTAACTCCCGATCCTGATCTTGGATTTGACTGGTGAGGACTCCAGGCACTGCATGAATGACAGGAGAGACGTCATTCAGTGGGCCAATTCTGGTATGTGTCCTACCTGGCTTGTAAAGGTTTATAAATATCTCTTAAACCCAAACCTCTGGTTCTCTGATGCCAACTGTCTTAATCTGATTCTCAATACTTTTTTAAACAAATAAACAAAAATTTTCCCTGCAAGATCACACATTTAAGTATTTGTTGCTTGTGGATAGATACAGAGAAACCAAGTATGGATGTGAATTAACAATTCAGCAATGGAGCTGTGAATCTCTGGATGGCTGCGTATGCTGCGAGAAAAGTCCCTCGCTGGCCCTGCACTTGCTGTGCACCAGAGCTGACCATCCTGGCAAGGTCAACCCGAAGAGGGTGTGAACCCCAGCAGCTGCTCGATGGGTTTAAACCGCCACTCATCTGCCTCTAGCTCTTCTACCAAACCGGCTAGTTTTTCCATCCGAGCAACTTGCTGATCTGTAAAGAGTCAAGGAGGCAATATATAATACAACATATTTCCCATGAGACAGTCACCAACCACCAACGTGATCATTGGTTTAAAAATAATTTCTAGAAGGGGGTGCCTGGCTGGCTCAGTGGGTTGAGTGTCCAACTCTTGGTTTTGGCTCAGGTCATGATCTCAGGGTCATGAGATCGAGCCTCACATTGAGCTCTGTGCTCAGCACAGAGTCTGCCTGAGATTCTTTCCCTATCCCTCTGCCCGTCCCCCTGCTTGTGATCTCTCTCTAAAATAAATATATAAAAAAAATCTTAAAAAAAAAAGATAAACATCTAAAAAAAATTTCTAGAAGGATTTTTTCCTTCAATATTCAAGTGTTAGGGTCTTATTCTATGTTAGTCAAAAGATTAAATCTTAAAAAAAAAGAGTATGTTATCCTCCATGTCATAGGGATTTGTGTATTAATATCCTAGAGTTCCAGGTAATTGCAGCTTTTCCTCCCACATTATGCCATCAATGGAGAAATGGTCTGTGGGGGTACATAGTGCCCTGATGCATAAATGAAGGCCACAGAAAAGGTGCTACCAGGATCTGAGAGTGCAGACAGACCATAAGGTATTACATAAATACTTGAAGAATGAAGATGATGATGGTAACCAGTAGAGGACAACAAAAGCTTTCAGAAAGGGGAGGAAAAAGCAACACAAGAGGAGTAGGGAGCATTGACTCCTCTAGAAAACTAAACCTTCTTGACTTCAGCTTTGAGCCTCAATGTGGACATTTTGTCTGGCTTAAGACCATAGGATGTTTTTGTCTGCAGGTAATTAATTAATTAATTAATTTTTAAAGATTTTATTTATTTGGCAGAGAGAGACACAGCGAGAGAGGGAACACAAGCAGGGGGAGTGGGAGAGGGAGAAGCAGGCTTCCCGCCGAGCAACGAGCCCGATGCGGGGCTCGATCCCAAAACCCCAGGATCATGACCCAAGCCGAAGGCAGACGCTTAAGGACTGAGCTACCCAGGCGCCCCTGTCTGCAGGTAACTTAGAAAGTTCACTTAAACAGCTTTGTTGAGATTCAGGAGTTTTTGTCACAAAGTACACTGATCTTTCTGAATCCTCCCCCCCCCCAACTTATTCTCACAGTTAGTACAAAACACTCATGTGCTTACCATGTTTCACCTGTTTAAGTGTAGATGCCACTTGATAACTGAAAACAGATTCGCAGAGGAATCTCTCAGAGCCATCTACAAACAGAAGAGGAAAAGTTTTAATGGGCTCTAAGGGTTTTATGGCTTCTGATAAACCATGTAAATGTGCCTATTCTTTTCCCTGCTTTCACATTCAGGGTCTGGTTTTCAGTGTTTACGAAGAGGGCTTCTGTTTCATTGAGAACGAACAGTGCTCTGTCTGCTTTAAAAACTACTTCTTCTATACCTAGAAAATTACAACAGTCCCTCTACTTGTCTCAGTTTAAAAATAATGTTTAAGAAAACAAAAATAAGAAACCTCAGTGTGATGTCCTGGTCAACATTTCTCCCCTCCTAACCTGACAGTTTCTTAATGTTCTCTCATTCCGCATGTCAGGCGAACACTGACATCAGACATATCTGGCCACGTGGCCCCCGTGGTATCACAAAACAAAGGCCCATCAAAACTCTAAAAAGTAAAGCTGAGGGGGAAATAGCTGTTGTTGATTTTTAATATATCAAATTACATCACTATGACCATTGCAAAGCACTGCTGGGAAATCTTATTCTGTAAACGCAAATTGTAACCTTGATTTTCCAACTGAACCAAAACACTGCAATTTGCATGGCGATAAGAGTATGGTGCAATTTCAGAACCTAGCATTGTATTGGTGCCAAGAACTGGCAATAAGAAGATAGCTAATTCAGTCACAATAACACTGGGAAGTTGATTGTGAAACATAAGCTAGTTCATGTTCTTGTCAGACAAGGGCTGATATGGCAAAACATACCCCAAAAGACATAGAGCTCATATTGGAAAAATGTGACTTTTAGAAGAGTAGCAGACACCATTTGGGGAAGGTGTCTTATTGCAAAAATCCTAAAACAAATGGAGGGAGAGGACACAGCTGTCTTTTTTTACATGGTAGTTTATGCCAGCACTACTAGGTGTCAAGCACTCACCCATCAATCATGCGTTGGCGTGTCAGCCAGCTATTAAGTGACAAGGAGCTAGGACTAACACATTCTGGCTTCATGCTGAGTTTCACACAAGGATGACCTTGTTTCTGAAGTCCTGGTTGTAGAAATAAAGGAAACCTCATTTGAAATGGAGTCAGGAGGCCAGAAGGGGGAGCACTCACACCCTAACACTTCTGGTCAATTGTAGACTCTAACAGGTAGAGGCAAATTTTGCTTTCCCAGCAGGAAGAAGTCTATTATTTTGCTACCCTAGCATGATGAAGAAAGTTTTTTCTCCTTGCCAGACCATAGCCCAGCCAATGAGAAACTGTCACAACTCAGCCAATGAAAAGCCGTTACACTTCACAAATGCCTAGTTTGTGCCAATGGACTTTTTGTTTATAATATAGTCTCTCCCAACTCCCCACTTTCCTCTCCTTTGTTCTCTAGACTTGCCTGTGGTTTTGCCATTGCTTGCCTGTTCCCAGTTGCAATTCCTTGCTATTCCTGAATAAACCCATTTTTGCTGGTAAAATAACGTGAGTTATTTTTAGGATTAACATGGTGAGGGGTGCCTGGCTGGATCAGTTGGTAGAGCATGTGACTCTTGATCTTGGGGTCCTGAGTTCAAATTGATACCGGGCCTAAAGCTTACTTAAAAAAAAAAAAAGAATGGTGGTGTGCCTGGGGAGCTCAGTTGGTTAAGTGTTCGACTCTTGATCTCAGCGTTTTGAGTTCAAGCCCTGCGTTGGGCTCCATGCTGGGCGTGGAGCCTACTTAAAAGAAAAAAACAAAAAAGACTGGTGTGCATGGCTGGCTCAATTGGTGGAGCATGCAGCATGCAACTCTTGATCTTGGGGTTGTGAGTTCAAGCTCTACCTTGGGTGTACAGATTACTTAAAAATAAAAAACCTTAAAAAAAAGAGGGGTACCTAGATGGCTCAGTCGGTTAAGCATCTGCCTTTGGCTCAGGTCACGATCCCAGGGTCCTGGAATAGAGTCCCGCATTGGGCTCCTTGCTCAGCAGGGGAGCCTGCTTCTCCCTCTGCCTGCCAATCTCCCTGCTTGTGCTCTCTGACATACAAATAAATAAAATCTTTTTTTTTTCTAAGATTTTATTTGACAGAGAGAGACACAGCGAGAGAGGGAACACAAGCAGGGGGAGTGGGAGAGGGAGAAGCAGGCCTCCCACAGAGCAGGGAGCCCCACGTGGGGCTCGATCCCAGGACCCTGGGATCATGATCCGAGCCGAAGGCAGACGCTCAACAACTGAGCCACAGGTGCCCCTAAATAAATAAAATCTTAAAAAAAAAAAAAAAAAGACTGACATGGTGAACAATAAAACCATAGATGTTGTATCCAAATGGCTTGAATATACAACTAAGAGAGCTTCTGCCCAATATTTTTTTTGGAAACATTATTTTTTTATTTTAGAGAGAGAGATAGAGAAAAACAGAGAGAGAGTGAACACAAGCAGGGGTAGTGGCAGGCAGAGGGAGAAGCAGGCTCCCTGCTGAGCAAGGAGCCCAACATGGGACTCGATCCCAGGACCCTGGGATCATGACCCGAGCCAAAGGCAGACACTTAACCGACTGAGCCACCCAGGCGTCCTGTTTCTGTCCAATATTATATTCAAAATTGATGTAAAAAAGAAATGAAAATGTAATTATTTTCATATATATTGTGTATTAATGTATACATCGTATGTTACGTATTATTTCAAAATGTTATTTCACAAAGTGTTATACACCTTAGGAAGAGTGTTGTTATATTCTTTAAATTCAACCTCTTTTCTGTATATTGTACTATATGGTATATGATCCTATCTCCTCCTCCCTCCCCTATTCCTCTGGCTTGAATGGAAGTCATTTGTGAGCAGATCATCTAAACTGAGCAAAAAATTTTTATTTTCAATTAACTCAATATTATACTGACTGTCCAGTTTCTTATGTAAATATGCCAGTGTTCATTATCCTATTCATACCCTTGCTTAAAGAGTCAAATTATAACTAAAGTTTTATTTTAGAAAGAATAAAGCATAAAGCATTAGAGCCCACCTCTCAGGTAGTTTGATCCCGAACTTTAGGATCTCACACAAGGCAGTAGGGATTATGGGCTATAAGGATCAGGCCAAGATGTATCTGGAAGCTCCTATATAAGTCTTACCACCCATTTACATTTAATCACAGGTGTTATATTAGGATAAAATGCTTAAGTTATAACATTTGCATATTTCCCTTGGCAATGAACTTCAAAGCAAAGAGATGTAAGCTAATCTTTCATAAAGGTACCTGCATATCACTTTACCACTCTGTATGCCTATGGAACACACTTTTGCTGATGTGCAGCTCTGTATTAACCACAGAGTCCACTGCTTCTTAGTCACATCCTATTAGATGTGGTATCTGCACCAGTCTAAAGCCTGGAATTTCTCTAGAGAGGAGTCAGCCTGGGGCAATCTATCTTCTATTTCGAAATTGTAATCAAACCCTTTGTAACACACCAAGCAGCTTTCCTCTTAAGGGACAAGCAAAGGTTATTAAGTAGTGAAAAGTTCAGTAAATTGCCCAAATCTAACATCATGCCAACTCCAATAAATAGGATGCAATCAAATTCATTTAAGAGAATATTACTTCACAGCAGGAAATTAGACAATACCAGATAATTTATACTTTAGTAGCCTATGATATAACTAAAATTCAGCTACTTCTGGTCTGGAAGGCAGTCTCTAATTTGCTCACTAAACTGGGTAAGGACAATCTTAGCTCAGGGCAGGAAGAATGCTGAAAACTGCTGTACAGATCTTCGGTTTATGATGGGCTTATATCCTGATAAACCCATCCTAAGCTAAAAATGCCAAGTCGAAAATGCATTTAATACACCTAATCTCCTGAAGATCATAACTTAGCCCAGCCTACCTTAAATGTGCTTGGAACACTTACATTAGCCTACAGTTGGGAAAAATCATCTAACACAAAGCCTATCTTATAATAAAGTATCAAATATCTTATGTAAATTTTTGAATACTGTACTGAAAGTGAAAACCAGGAATGGTTGTATGGGTACAGAATGGTTGTGTTATCAGTTGTTCACTTTGGTGATTGTGCGGCTGAGAACTGTGGCTCCCTGCCCCTGCCCCGCATCCCGAGAGAGTACTGTACCAAATATCGCTAGCTCAGGAAAAGATAAAAATTCAAAACTCGAAGTATGCTTTCTACTAAATACATATGGCTTTTGCACCATGGTAAAGTCAAAAAATCCCAAGTCAAACCACCGGAGAGCTGGGGACTGTGTATACATTGCTTATGTGAGGTGTCTGTTAGAGACTGGATGCATGAGGAAGTTAAATCATAATGGTAAGTACATTATTTGGGTTTCTTATCCTTAGACTTACGAGGATGCAAGATCAAGTTGAACCTGTTAAGATTATAAACAGTATCCAACCTTGGCTCCTGATTGCTTTTCTTCCTTACTCTGAAAAGGCAACTTTTCCTACTCTGTTTTCATATCTGATTAAACTACTATAAGAAAAATGGTCAGGTACATGTGCATTAGATTAACTGTATAATAGCATCACCTATAAACATGGTAGAAGATGCTTCCAAATCTAACATCCTTATTTAACATTCTTGGTTTGACTAGGATAGTTCAGGGATTACCATCTCTAATTTTTCATAGTCTGTCCTTAAGTGTAAGTAGCTTTAAAATATAGCTAACACCTTAAACCTAAAACTCTGCATTTTGAATTTAAACCTAATATAAACTAATCCTACAACAGAAAGCTAACACATTCCTCCATGAAGCATACTGGGATGGAATAAAAATGGACAGAAGTAAAACTTGTTATAATATCAACATTCAGACTAATCTCAGTAGCCTTTCTTCTTTAATGTTTCCAAGTAATCTGGTGTATACTGATACAGAATGCTTATAGTTTTGAGACTAAGGAGGTACCTCCTGTATTAAATTTCTCCTGTAGCTAGAATTTAAATGACTTCAATCTTAGAGTCCATTGTTAAACATTGATTCCTCTTCTGCTGCTAAGACTCATTAAGCAATCTAAGTACCTCCAACTTTTGATTTTTGCGGGCAACTTCCTTAATACCAGGTCTCTGCTGCATATAACTGAAGTCATATTTTTAGTGCCATATATGGTAAACAAGGCCCCAATTGTTCACTACGTCGAGTCAGTGGTACTAACTCAAGTATTCAGCTAACACAACTGAAGAAAATGAAGAGGCAAAGACAGAAGTATGTACATCTCAGATGTACCACTAACTACACTACCTGATTATCTACTTCACCAATTGTGATTTGAACCAATTCTAGAGAGGCTTGTGGTCCCAGTCTTCCCATGTGTCCCTGTCACAAACGATTCTTCTGTTTGTCCCGGCTTAACCCAAAACTCTTTTCACCTGATATAAATGAATAAAGTTCACCCCAAAAAGCTGACACCTAACTATAATTTGTACTTTTTTCAGAGATTTCCAGATTAAATATACTTACCAAAATTTGCAAGTTAAAGCAAAGAAGATCAATATACAACTAAGCACAAAAGTGCTAGAATCAGGTAGATTTTGAATCCTTAATAGGTTCTTTGCTGACTTTTTTCAAAGCATGACAGTTTAATGATTATGGACCAATCTTTCACGAGCATCCCCTGAATGTTAGTCAAAACATTCTGTGCTGCACCCTAGACCAATTCAGCAACTCTAAGATGGGTCAGAAATGTGCATTTTAAATAAGCTTCTCAGATGACTTTTATGCTCCCTATTAAGAGTTTATTGGTCTAGCTCCTATAGTGACATGTATCCAATGAATTTCGGGTACCAATGTAGTGTCATGCTTACAGCCTGTGCTCTGATCTTGGCCAGCCAGTTTGCAAATGTATGCTGAGTAAGATGGTGGATGATCTGATGCAAATCCAGCTCCAGTGCTAGAAAAACCACACAGCACTGTCCTGTAGTGGGCCAGGGGAGCCATCTTCACATACAAGAGTGGTATAATAGTTTTTATTTCCTCTTAGAACCTATTTGATGAGGTTAATCTATCAGTAGATTAGTTACATTAGAAAAAATACATCAAACCTACGCATCATAGGGAGGCAGACTGGTGCCAGGATAAAGCAAACTGGAGCAGGAAGTCAAGAGAATTCCTGGTTCTAGTGCTGACTTTGTCTTTAACATGGTCAAATCACTTTAACTTTTCTGGGTCTAAGTAAGTCTAGATGACTTCCTTGATTTCCAAAGCCTTTTTCAGCTCCAAAATTTTGATTCTGGAGAAAGATTTGTGTTTTGAACATAATATTTGAAATGGGGACAAGAGATGAAATGTGGAGCTGAAATCAGGGCAAACTCATCTCTAATCCACTTGATAGCTTCTTTACAATTAATATTCATTGCAGGTCAGAATCCAATTATTCAGCAAAAAGCAGCATGAGATCACCTTCTAACATCTCTCCAGCTCCTTTGGGGTAGGTGAAAAGGGCTTTCCGTGGTGGGGCAAGGTCTGAGACACTGAAACCAGATCCAGTGACAGAACTTCCACTGACCCCACCAGCTGAGGAGGATGATGAAGAGGCAGCCATTTCCTCTCTAGCAGAATTCTCACTTCACTACAGAGAAAAAAAAACAGCAATTGGCAAGTTTATGGAAGTGAGATTGACAACATTTCATTCTAGCTGCCATAAAAACCAGCATACAGTTTAGTAAAGAATTAGGTCCCCCTTTTTCTACCCTCTCTGTTCCCACAATCTTTTACTGATGCCTCAGACAAAAATGTTTCTCAGGATTTTAAGTGAAAATATGTTTATTATGTTTTTCTACTTAAAACACTACTTCCTATCATTAGCAAACTGTTTATATCGCTTGGGATCGGCTGTGGGTGATTTATGGGTTATGAAGGGGTGATACGGCAGTGCCAAGGCAGCAATTTGACTGAGGAAATAAATTATATGAGGATAAAACAACATGCCTCATAGGACAGTTTGTCTTGGCTATATCCTGACAAAGCCACACCAAAAAATTCACTTATAAAATTTTCCAAATAAAATTCCAGAATAACACTGTGTTCTGTTCCCAAGGAAAGGGAATTTAGTTAGGAAATACATATTTGTCCTTTCATTAAAAATGTTTTAAAAACTTTTTCATCCAACTGTAATACCCAAATTGATCACTTGGTGGCACCTCCAAACCAGAAGAAAATGGCTCATGAAATGATCTTCAAATTCATGGTTTATTACGAATATAGCAGCCGTGTTTAATCCTATGTCATATCAAAAAATCAAAAAGCCCAAATGCAAATGAGAAGATCTGTACTGAATACACGATTCCTTACAGAAGTTCAAAACAAAAATACTACCTTGGCCACTGAAGCTTATATTACACACTTACATAACATTCTAAGACGTTTATATTTTCCAAAAAGAATGGTCTAGGGGCGCCTGGCTGGCTCAGTCGTTAAGCGTCTGCCTTCGGCTCGGGTCATGATCCCAGGGTCCTGGGATTGAGTCCCACATCGGGCTTCTTGCTCAGTGGGGAGCCTGCTTCTCCCTCTCCCTCTACTGCTCCCCCTGCTTGTGCTCTCTCTCCCTCTCTCTAATAAATAAATAAAATATCTTAAAAAAAATAAAAAAAAATAAAAAGAATGGTCTAGCACTGTGCTAACAGAACTTTCTGCCATGATGGAGATGTTCTAACATTCTATTTCTGTGCTGTCCAATATGGTAGCCATTAAGCTCATGTGGCTATTAGTGTGACTGAAGAACTGTGTTTTAATTAAATAGAATTTTTTAATTCTACATCTATGTGGGGCTTGAACTCACAACCCCGAGATCAGGAGTTGCATGCTCCACCAACTGAACCGGCCAGGTGCCCTTGAAGAACTATATTTTAAATTTTATTTAATATTAACTGAAATTGAAAGAGCTACATATGACCAGTGGTTACTGTACTGGATAGTACAGCTCTAATATTTAGACTAAAAAATGACTTTGTATCGAATTGTATGCTTTAAGATGGCTAATAGTTAATTTTATGTTATGCGAATTTTAGCTCAATTAAAAAAAAAAAAAAAGAGGGACGCCTGGGTGGCTCAGTCAGTTAAGTGGCTGCCTTCGGCCCACGTCATGATCCCAGGGTCCTGGGATCGAGTCCCACATCGGGCTCCTTGCTCAGCAGGGAGCCTGCTTCTCCCTCTCTCTCCCTCTGCTTGTGCTCTGTCAAATAAATAAAATCTTAAAAAAAAAAAAAGAAAAAGAAAAAAATGACTTTGAAAGGATTTAAAAAATGAATTTCCCTCTTTAATGGCCACCGAGAATTTTAGCTGATTTTTTTTCTCCTTTTGCTAGTTGCAAAATAAAGACATTTGTTACAAAAGTTGGAACTTATTTTTGAAAAAATAGAAAAAATGAGGGAATGCAATGCAGATACAAATCCTACATATACATAATCCAGTTTCCTAGCAAGAAAAATGATATACTGTGTATTTCTGAAATGCCGGCTGTTCTGTTTCCTTAATTTTGTGATGATGATTTAAGCCTGTCGGGGAAGCAGAGTTTAGTTTCCGATTTCATTATATGTCCATAAGTAATATGATTAAAACTGAAGTGGGATATGGGAACAGTAAGGCAACTGCTATAATTAGAATTTCAGCCTATTTAAAAATAGAAATTGATTAAGGACACTGTCAATCTTGCTATTAGATCACCTTTTCTTTTTTTCTGAGCTCTATAACTTCCAAATTGTATTCATATTCATAGAGACAACTTTTCAAGGCAGATTTATAGCCAATCCTCTGGGCAACACTAGCTTAAAATATACCTTGACAGGTTCCTAAATGCTCTTTTAAACAGAACTTAAGCAGTAATGGACCTGGTCTAAATTTCTAAGTGGATTCTTGTTGGGATTCAAAGTATACAGATGATTTAGCCATCTTTTGGACAGGTACTCAGTCTTATTTCCCATTAGTTCAGAGCAGAACATACTGTGAACTGTTTATATATCTCACCTAAGACTTTAAACTCTAATCTTTTTCCTACACCTTGATAAATGCTCTATTCAGTTGCAAATGCAAGGCATACTTTTATATTTTGAAATCAGTTGCTCAGCGGAGCTCCCTAGGGACTGCCAGAGTGAGGACAGCTTCAAAGGCTAGATACAGTGTGACTTCTAAACTGGGTATAATCAAAGGAATTCCCTTTCATCCCATTTTCTTTCAAACTCAGAACTACTATCATTCAATACACAAAACAGCCAGGGTTGGAAACTGGAGTGCATAATTAGCACAAAGCTACTTTTACATAAATAAGCAGTTTACTGCTGAGGTAGAATAATACACTTCAGTAATTTCTAGCTTTAAAGATTTAGGTTGAATTTTGCATGCTATCAGCAGATGGTAACAGGAGGTAAAGTGAAACTAACAATGAACACTGCTTTATGAAGGCAGGCACTCTGATCATGAGAACCAAACATAATGCTTGACCTATACTAAATAGTTGTTAATTTAAATAAATGTTTGCTACAAAATTCCTTAAAGGTCATCTAATCCAATCCCTCATGTTATAGACGACCAAACAAAACTGAGCTATAGAAACGTTAGCATACATGCTGTGACATTCTTCAAGCAATGGTTTTATGGGCATATCATGTGCCATGTGAGAGGTAAAACAGCATAGTGGTTAAAGTTCAGATTCTGAAGTTTCTTGGTCTGGGTTGATGTCCTGGTCTTGCTATTTAGCTTGCTGTATGACTCTGGACAAATTACTTAACCTCTCTGTTCCTCTGTTGCCTCATCTCTAAAATGGGGATAATAATAGTATCTACCTCATAAAGGTATCACAAAGGTTAATATAACTAAAGCATTTAGAATAGTTACAGGCATAGTAAACAATATCAGCTATCCAAAATTAGTAATGGATATTTACTCCTCAATCTTTTTTTTCCCCTACGCAGATCCCAGTTTTTCATCAATAGTATGTCCCAACACACTCATGGGAAAAGTTTTAATTCTCTCCATTTGACAGAATCAGCAAGCTCCTAGAGGGAAAAGGATCTGCTCAGGAAGAGGGAAGATGCCCTCCATTAATGCACTTGTCACATTCATTTTCAGGTTCACGAGTTTAGGAAGAATTATTTGATCTAGGAAAGGGGGAACAAGTTGTCTTTCTACCCTTGGGGCCTAGCACAGAACCTGGATTAGAACGTTTTCTGAATGAATGCGGAACAAATGATAGAACACAGGGCTAGTGGCTCAGCAAAGGTTATATGCGTGGGACAGAGAAGCGGGGTGTCATGAGGATTGGTCCATTGTTTTTTTTTCTTCCTCATTCTGCAGATTTACAGTATTAACACAACTCTCTCACCCACTAGGCTGCTTAATGAATACATATTCATGGTGAAGTAGTCTGGGGTTTGGGCCTCTAAGGGAAGCCGAGTCTATTGGCAGTTGAGATCCCCACAGGAAAGCAATGCTACTTTGGGGGACACAGCATGGCTGTCTCCACAGTGACAGGATGAAAAACATTTCCTTCATGTACGACAGGGATGACCTTGTATTCATAAACACTACTTCTTACCGGATATATGCCTATTTTCTTAAAAAGAATCCTCCCTTTAGAAGTCTCCTTATGAAAAAGACACTGAAGGAAATACCCTGGTGTAATGGCAATTACAAGCAATCATTTAATTCTATCATCAACAAATCGTTGCAGTTAAACAGCTGGACTACCACCCAAACGGAAGCGGCAGCTAAAACCAGGTGGGGTGGCTAGAAAGGGGCTGGAAAGGAGAGGGGAAGAACGCCAGAGGTTTCCAAACTAACTCCAAGGTACACTTCCTCCCCTTTCCCCGCTTGGACCCAAGGGGGCGACGCCTGGCGCCACCGTACTGCGCAGGCTCCAGCCCTCGACCCGCATGCGCACCCTCTTCGGCGCGGCCTGAGGAAATTTCCTTACACTCCCTCTGCAGCAGGCTCCAGTTTCTCCTCTTATCTTCTCCATTTTACTAGTCCCTGCAGGTAGGTTTCCAGGGATCAACTCCCTTCCACTAAGCTCCCGGGGGTCCTTGAGCCCTCGGCCACTTACCTCAGTGGATTTGGCACTTTCCCCTACGGCCCCGCCCCCAGGGCCAGCCAGAACGGCCGCGTTTACAACGACGAGGACGGCGGCGTGCGCATGCCCGCGCGGAGGGAACATGCGCCCGCGGCGTGCGGGCTCCCGCGCGCTGGTGGGCGTGGCCAGGGCGGAGAAGGATGGAGGACGCGCTCCGACAGAGGACTTCCGGGTCATGCGCTCACCCGGCCTTACCGCGGTTTGCTTTCCGCCCCGGAGTTCCTCTTTCTTAACAACTCGACTTGGTGTGCTCGCTTTTTTGCTTGCTTTTATGATTCAGGGCTTCACCTTCCCCACGGCATTGCAGGCTTTCCGCTCCGCTCTCTCCCCAGACTACCACGAAGCAGGTTTAAATTGGTTATTCCCCCTTTTTTCAAACAGCTTCATAGCTGGGTGTCGTATGGGGAATTCGGCAGGTGAAGTTCGCTGTCTGAGGGTCCGACCTAAACATTAAAATCTGATTTTGTGAAGGGCCTTTTTTCTTTTGTGAGGTCCTGGGGGAATAGGCCACTAGAGTGTAATGTCATTAAATTGTTGCTAATTATGCCCGGCATCATTCAAGTCTGTTACTTTCTGTGTTGTTATTTCTCACAATGCAAAATCTCCTCTTGGTTCTGTAAGCAAATTGCAAATTAAAGTGACTTACTTGCTGAGGGTTGGATTGGGCCTTAGTGTATTTAATAAAGATTGGTCAGGTTTTTGGGAGGAACTCTAATTTTGGGCTTCCAAGACTGTGTTACCTATGTAGTAGGAAGATTGGTTGAACTTAACCACAGCTAGCCCATAAGGAACCTTTGTGTCCTTAATTCTCGATTCATTAAGTGGTGACTAGAAGGTTGGCTTTTCAGTGAATGATGTACATTTTTTTTTTTTTAGATTTTATTTATTTATTTTATTTTATTTTTTTTTAAAGGTTTTATTTATTCATGAGAGACAGAGAGAGAGAGAGAGAGGCAGAGAGAGAGAAAGGCAGAGGGAGAAGCAGGCTCCCAAGGAGCAGGGAGCCCGACGCGGGACTCGATCCCAGGACTCCGGGACCATGACCCGAGCCGAAGGCAGACGCTTAACCATCTGAGCCACCCAGGCGCCCTAGATTTTATTTATTTATTTGAGAGAGAGCGAGCACAGGCAGGGGGAGCAGCAGCAGAGGGAGAAGCAGGCTCTCCGCTGAGCAAGGAGCCAGATGCCAGACTCCATCCCAGGAGTCTGGGATCATGACTTGAGCCACCCAGGCATCCCATGATGTA
This sequence comes from Zalophus californianus, assembly GCF_009762305.2. Classification (NCBI taxonomy): domain Eukaryota; kingdom Metazoa; phylum Chordata; class Mammalia; order Carnivora; family Otariidae; genus Zalophus; species Zalophus californianus. The sequence continues at coordinate 33,099,829 of NC_045609.1, read as the reverse complement.
CATTTTTTGAGTAGTGGCCTATAGAAATGGATTCCTCCTCTCAGCAGTGTGTTGGTTTGAAGAACCATTTGGTTATGTCATATTTTAACTGTTTTGATGGGCAGCTGGATCTAATTTTGAGGTATATATTTCTAGCACTTCTAAAAGTACTTAGGGGTTATTCCCCCCCCCCGCCTTCAAGGATAAGTGTGCTAAACATTCCTAATCCTCTGAATTATCATGCTGGATTAAAAGGGTGAGACCCTTAGCAAATGGTTAGTTAAACACAGAAGGTTTAACTTTGAGGTTAAAATAATAAAGAGACATCTGTGCTTTCAAGTCATGGACAGGCTGTATAGAGAGGGCTGAGTTTCTTTTAATCACCTTTTCTTAGAGTGCTGAAATAGTTTACAAATTACTGTCTAGGGGCACCTGGCTGGCTCAGTCAGTGGCGCAGGCAACTCTTGATCTTGGGGTGGTGAGTTCGAACTTGATGTTGGTTGTAGAGATTACTTAAAAATAAAACTTTTGTGGGGTGCCTGGGTGGCTGTCGTTGGGCATCTGCCTTCGGCTCAGGTCCTGATCCCAGGGTTCTGGGATCGAGCCCTGCGTCAGGCCTTCTGCTCCGCGGGAAGCCTGCTTCTCCCTCTCCCACTCCCCCTGCTTGTGTTCCCTCTCTTGCTGTGTCTCTATCAAATACATAAATAAAATCTTAAAAAAAAATAAAACCTTTGGAAACAAAAACAAATTATTGTCTAGAGTGAGCCAGGAATAGAGTGCTGTCGTGGAAGATACAGCAGTTGACTTAAAACAGCTTGCAGGTAGGGAAATCCAATGAAAACAGTGCTGCTTTTGTTTAGAATGTGCTGTGAACTGATGTCCCGATTACATAATGATGCATAAAATAGAGATATGGTTTTCATTTCTGATTAAAACAAGGTAAGGTGATCATTTATTTTTCAGGATTTCACTAGAATAGTGTTTGGAGAAAGTATCATGGAAGTTCTGCGCCCACAGCTTGTAAGAATTGGTGGACGGATTTACAGAAAAAATCCCATCCAAGAACAGACTTATCAACATGAAGAAGATGATGAAGACTTCTATCAAGGTAATCCTAGTTGCTCTTTGGTCAGATACCAGTACAATGTTCTCTCGCATTATAGAAGCATTGCTTTGTTTTGTTTCATAGTGTTTCTGTGTGAGCACTGAAATTTGAGATGTTTGGCCTCTATCTAGCTCCATTTGTGTTGATGTCTAAGGGGACTGGTGATTTTCATTTTGACGAGGCATTCTCATTTGCACTTCCTAAATCATGTTTCATCTTTGTGCAGAGGCTTAAATGTAACACGGGGTAATTTTAGTAAACAATGTTAACCATGAATATTCTGTGACAAAATTAAGTTCTTTATCTGTAAAGTTGTGAAATAATATATATAAATTGTTGAAATAAATGAAATATGTATTTTGTCCAGTGCCCCAAGATATTAACTGTTAATACTGTTAATGTTATTTGTCTCTGCTTTGCACTCATATAGGCAGTTCCAAATAGACAACTAACATAACTTTATTATTACATAGGGATAATTTTAAGAAGTAAGCTAAACAGTGGGGATGGATTATGAATATTTTCAAGCCGATTAACTTGGGCTTGGGTTTAATGCATAAATAAGTCCTTTCAGGTTCTCTGCTTCCTTTTCCTTTTGGTTTATAAGTTCTTCCATCATGCCCTAAGCCTTGGGGTTTGTCTTCCTTCTGGTTTTCCCCATTGTTTCCCTTCATCCTTGGGGACTTGACCTTTACTTGACCCTCCTGTCTCTTTGCCTGGTGGAATGGAGTAAGTTCTCCTGCTACCATTCCTGTCTCATTCATTGAAGTAATTTTGTGTCTTAATACTAAAAACTGCTTACTTGCACACTGTAAGAGGATGTTATGTGAATTACATCCTTATAAAAAAATAGAAAAAAATTTTTATTGTGTCTTAGCGTTTTGGGAGAAAACAGTTAAATAGTGGTATGTATATACTATCTTTCCAAAGTTCTTTTTTTTTTTTTTTAAGGTTTTATTCATTTATTTGACAGAGAGAGACACAGCGAGAGAGGGAACACAAGCAGGGGGAGTAGGAGAGGGAGAAACAGGCTTCCCGCTGAGCAGGGAGCCCGATGCGGGGCTCAAACCCAGGACTCCGGGATCATGACCTGAGCTGAAGGCAGACACCTAACGACTGAGCCACCCAGGCGCCCCTAGTCATGTGTTTTTTAATTTTCTTCTAAGAGCAGGTTGGAAGGACTGTCAGAGCAGTATTCTGCAATATAAAGTGTTGGGCTGTTCTGTGTGTGTGTGTGTGTATTTTTTTAAACCTTGAGCGTGATTGGCCGATGGGGAGAAGACTGTTGTCCACAGAGCAGCAGATGTGAGGAGGTGTTATGGTTTCTCTGCAGGCTTTGTGGAGTGTGCAGAGGAGCCCTGTGATGCCTACGAGGTGGTGCCGACCCAGCAAGGTTTCCGGTGTACCGTGAAGGCCCCCAGCTTGCTCTACAAGTGAGTGAGGCTCCCCACTGCCCAGCCTCATGGGACACACTTCCAGGAAACTCAGCAGGAAGCTGACTCTTTTCCATACTTACTGAGTGCTTGATTACTAATGACAAAACAATTTAGTGTTTTATGTCCTAGAATTTCTAAGGACTGATTATGGATCAATTTCACCATTCCAAATGTATCACCAAGTCCTGTTGATTTTGCCTCTTAAATATCTTTTGAATCTACCATTGGTCTTATTCTTTACTGAAAGACCAGCACCCTGCTGCATCTTCTGTGGATTGCTTCAAATAGCCTCCTTACTAGGCTGTCCACATTGATTATTGTTCTCCTCCCAATCAGTTCTTCACATTGAGGGTGGAATGATCTTTCTAAAAGGCAAATGTGATTATTTCCTCTGCTTCAATCTGTCAACATCTTTCCATTGAAGATGGAATTCTGTTCCATTGGAATGATGGAATCTTGAATGTGACTTAGGCAGCCCTGCATTTTTCAGTCACAACTCATACCACTCTTTTTCTGATTTTGCACTTAAGCCTAGCTAGTTTTCTTCAGTTCCTGAAGTGTGCTTTGTTCCTTCCTGCCATAGAGCTTTGGCATACGCTGTTTCCTTTGCCTTATAATCTCTCTTCCTTACCTAGTTATATTCTTCTTTCTTAGGGAAACTTGCTTTGACACCATCATCCCTTCCAACCACACTGACTACCATATGTTTTCATAACATCCTCTACCTTTCCTTTGTACAATTTTTCGGCCATGTATTTACACTTATTTGCATATTATTGGATGTCTTCTTCACAAGATGGGAGACTTCTGGAAGGCAGGAATGTGTTCCATTAATCTCCAATGTTTGTCAAAAACTGGTATGCTTTCTCCAAGGTTGTCATTATGAATTTGCTTGGAAACTTTTTGCTCACTTCAGTCGGTGCTTGCTTGCTTGCTTGCTCACATTCTGTCTCACCACTAACACGGTTAGTTTACCGTCTGCCTTCGACTCAGGTCATGATCTCCAGGTCCTGGGGTCAGGCCCCAAGTCTTCCTCTACCCCGATCATGCTCTCTTTCTTTATCTCTCTGTCTCAAATGAATAATAAAATCTTTAAAAAAAACCAAACATAGTTAGTTTATGTGGCTAACTGGCTTCTTTTAGGTTTACACCTCTGGAGATAGGCTGGTCTAGGAATTGTGTAAATTGTTTTTCTGTGTTGTACCAGGTTAATTAAGTGTTCAAGCTCCTCTGTGAAAGGAGATCTACAAATATAAAATTATATACCTTTAAGCTCCACGAAGCAAATAATTTTATTTTCACCAATCTTGAAAATATTCTGAAACACCTATTAAGGATGAAATTCTTCTCTTGGAATGTGGCCAGATGGGAAACCAAATGCTAAATCTGACAGCTCATTTTCCTTTAAGGTTCCAGTGACATTTTCTTCTAAGAAACAAGATTTTAGAAAGTCATGGTTCCGTTTCCTGATGAAATCCGTGTAACCGTTTTCCTTAATGTGTATATTTGCCACCACTAAGTTGTGTAAAAATTCCTTAGATGTTTGATTCCAACTTGATCTTCTGAATTCTATATATTTTAAGTATTCATTGTATTCTAGATGACTTGCATGTTAAATTAGGTATTGATTCTGTTCAATTGTAATTAATAGACAGTATTTACTAGGAAGATTTCCTTCTTTTTTTTTTTAAGATTTTATTTATTTATTTGACAGAGAGAGACACAGCGAGAGAGGGAACACAAGCAGGGGGAGTGGGAGAGGGAGAAGCAGGCTTCCTGCGGAGCAGGGAGCCGGATGTCGGGCTCGATCCCAGGACCCTGGGATCATGACCTGAGCCGAAGGCAGACGCTTAATGACTGAGCCTCCCAGGTGCCCCAGGAAGATTTCTTTCTTATTAATCATTTTTCTAGGTTCATTTGGATCAGGGAAGAAATTACTTGACCAAACTAATTTATAATGAAATCCTAATGGTTGTAATACCTGTCCATGTACTAGACGTTATACATTAGTTCTCGACATCAGGTGCACATTAGAATCACCTGGGGAACTTTTAAAACTCCCTATGCTTGGATGCACCCCACACCAATTAAATCAGAATCTCTGGGAGCTGGACTGAGGCATCATTAGTCTTTGAAGCCCCCCAGGTGATTCAAGTGGGTAGCCAAGATTGAGAACTACTCGATCTGGTAGGAATTTCTACTTATATGTTTAATAAAGGAGTCACCTTTTCACGGTGTGTCTCTTATTATTGTAGGGAATGTTTTAGACTCCCCATGTAAACCTCTTTTGAATCTGGCTATGCTCTAAATTGGAAGGATGCCATTATGGGCTTAATGAGGATGGTATGGACCGTACTGAGCTACGTGCCAGTCACTGGAAAGCCCTTTTATATATGATCACCTTTAATCCTCACAACTTTATTATACTTAGGTATTATTCACTCCATTTTTGAAAGTGAAGAAATAGGTTTAGAGTGGTTAGATTAGTGGTTAGACTTGCCCAAGACTTGAGTCTAAAACTTCTTTAACCTCAACCACTTCCTTTTTAAAATGCCTAGACTATTAATAACACATTGAGCCAGCTACATTTGTTTGTGTGTGTTTTTAAAGATCTTATTTTTAAGTAATCTGTACACTCCAACGTGGGGCTTGAGTTCACAACCCCCAGATCAAGAGTTGCATGCTATACGGACTGAGCCAGCGGGACACTCCAAGCCAGCTGCTTTTTGTAAGAGGCTTCTCTATTAGCCATATGTTAACCAACAGTAGCCTGAGTGAAAGTAGCCCTTATTGATACGGCCTGGAAAGACAAAAGCCTGACAAAGTGGGTGCCAGCACAGAGTGCAACACAGGGAAAAACTACAGGGAAGTTGTGGCGTTTCATTCCTCTTCTAAACATCTTGTTTTCTGTTTTTTTTTTTTTTTTAACCTGCCTTACTGCAGTAGATCTTAATGGAAATAATTGGGCTGGTTATTCCAGGTAAAAACAAATGCAGTTTTAGACCTAGTCACCCATATTGTTGGGCACTGTAATTGAAATTATAGAAGCTGAAATACTGTTGATAGGGAAGTTTTTTCTCTTTATAATCCTGTCTTTGAGACTTTAGTGCTTTATAGACTCTGAAACTTTTCTCCTGGTTCTAGTAGTCTCATTTACTTTAACACATATTGTTACTGTGGGTTCCAGAAGATAACCTTGGATTGTCAGAATTATTTATTCCAGGAGGCCCAGGCAATGAATGTAAAGGAGTCACTAGATGGTTGAAGCAGAGTAGATGAAACGGAGTAGGGAGTGATAGGGATTGTGATAAGCTCATGTTCCATTTTTAGGGACGAGAGTAAGCTCCAGCCCATTATTGCCATGGGTTGTCAGATCTTCTAATTTTTTCCAAAGAACCTGGAAATCTATATTTCAGGGAATGATAGGGATTGTGATAAGCTCATGTTCCATTTTTAGGGATGAAGAGTAAGCTCCAGTCCCTTATTGCCATGGGTTGTCAGATCTTCTAATTTTTCCAAAGAACCTGGAAATCTATATTTTTAGGTGAAATTTCCCAATTTTTAGGTGAAATCTCCTGAACAAAACATGTATGTGCTGAATTCAGCTTGAGGGTTACCTGTCTTCTCTTTTTGCTTTTGAAGCTATTCTGGATAATCTCTCCTAAATGGTGGATCCTTCTCTTTGCTAAGCTTTTTACCCTTATTTTATTAATTAAGGATAATTCTTTTACAATGAACTCCTAATATAGTTAATTTGCTCTCTAAAGGACAACGTTTTCTCCAAACTGGTTGCTAGAAGTGCCTTTTGAGACGATGCCAGCTTTCTTTTCAATGAACTGCAGACCCATGTTTTGAATCTAATATTGAAGAGCAAACAGGTGTTGGGCATGGGATGGTTATTTCTGTTTATTCATTAAATTGACCGTAGGGTGTCATTTTGCCCATGAGTGCAATGCAGCACATTCTGTAAAGCTATACAGCTTGTAATTTCTCTACAAATATTAAGCCTTACTGAAGCACTTTTCTATAAGGGAGTATCTGTGGCCACATATGATTTAAACATGATGGAATTTTTTATTCTGGTACATTTGACTTAATGTCCTTCCATTAATTAATTTTTCTTTATATTATAGGCACATAGTTGGCAAAAGAGGAGACACTAGGAAGAAACTAGAAGTGGAAACCAAGACCTCTATTAGCATTCCTAAGCCTGGACAAGAAGGAGAAATTGGTGAGACTTGGTATATATAAGTTATATTTGCAATCACTTTTGCATGAGTATGGAATAGTGTGACCCAGTGGAGGTATTTAGTGACTGTAGTCTTTTTTTTTTTTTTTTTTTTAGTGTCCCTGGGTGGGATTGAAGAGTGACTGTATTCTTTGTGGGGTTCTGTAGCAGTTGGCCTTTTTATGATATATCAGTTATCAGTCTCCCAAATGAAGAAAGATGTAGTTATACAACCTTGTCTTGTTTGAGTATCTGGGCCTTCACTTTTTTACTTTACTGTGTACTGATGTTATAAAGCTTCCAGATTTTGTTGTGTATTAGGAGAATGATTTCATGCTTTACTAGCTTGAAATGGAGTTTGTGAATTGTTTCAAGTTAGAATTAGAGAAAACCAGCAGCAAATTTGCAATAAAGTTCAGCCCTTTCCAGAGGGTTCTCTTGTTTTTACCTTGCTTTGTAGACTGGGAAGGATATTATAAAAGTACCAATTAAAATAACAACCTGAATCAAGTAACTGCTCAAGTGAGGAAAAATAGTGCAGTATAAATCAAGTCAGAAAGGGTCTGTACCAAGCATCATTGTGAACCCAGGGCACAGGCTTGTGTTGTAAAATGGCTTTGCGTGAAGGGCACTGCAGGGACAAAATTTAACAACAACAACAAAAAAGGCAACTCATTCTAAAACTGTAGGACTTTTTCAAAGTCAAGTAAGTGCAGCAGCCTCCAATAATACATTTTTTATAAACACCCATAGGTTTTATTAAGTTTTAGGGGAAAAAAATTACTAGTGTTCTTCTCATTTTGTGCTCTGTAAGAACAATCATCACGACAGATACAATGCAGGTGAGTGTAGAGCAGTACTGCCCAAAAGGACTTCCTGTGATGATGGGAATGTTCTCTACTTCCACTGTCCAGTGCGGGAGTCACTAGCACGTGTGATCGTGAGTACTGGAAATGTGGCTAGTGTGACTGGGGAACTGAACTTTTAATTCCATTTCTTTCTAATTCATTTAACTGGTTGCATGTGGACTCCTGTGTTGGGCAGCAAATGCTAGAGTTTTCCCCAGCCCTTTGGTAGCATCAGCAGACACTAATATGAGAACTTTAATGACATTTTTTAAGGAATTTCAATAAAATACTCAGCTCTTTAGAATTACAGATAGAAAAACCCAGGTCTTTCCTTAAGTTTTAAAGTTCAAGCTATAGGATACCTGGGTGCCTCAGTCAGTTAAGCGTCTGCCTTTGGCTCAGGTCATGATCTCAGGGTCCTGGGATTGAGCCCCATGTTGGGCTTCTGGCTCAGTGGAGAGTCTGCTTCTCCCTCTCCTTCTGCTCTCTGTCTCTGTCTCTGTCTCTCTCTCAAATGAATAAATAAAATCTTAAAAAAAAAAAAAGTTTAAGCTACAAATATTGAAGTAATTTTATAATTGCAGTAAAGTTTATTTCATTATCTAGTTTTTTCCTGATTATAAATTAATAGATGCTTTCAAAAAAACACAAAAGCTTACAGAAATTATATGTGAGGTATAAAGGGAAGTCTTGTAATACGAACTGTAGACATAATCACTATTAACAGTTGAATATCTTCCTCATTTTTTCTATCCATATAGTAACTATAATAATTTTTATTTTATTTTATTAAAGATTTTATTTATTTATTTGACAGAGACACAGCGAAAGAGGGAACACAAGCAGAGGGAGTGGGAGAGGGAGAAGCAGGCTTCCCGCGGAGCATGGAGCCCGATGCAGGGCTCGATCCCAGGACCCTGGGATCATGACCTGAGCCGAAGGCAGATGCTTAACGACTGAGCCACTCAGGCGCCCCAATAATTTTTTATTTATTTTTAAATTTTTTTTTAAAAGATTTTATTTATTTGACCGAGAGAGGGAACACAAGCAGGGGCGAGTGGGAGAGGGAGAAGCAGGCTTCCTGCGGAGCAGGGAGCCCGATGCGGGGCTTGATCCCAGGACCCCGGGATCACGACCTGAGCCGAAGGCAGACGCCCAACAACTGAGCCACCCAGGCTTATAACCAGGTGTCCCTATAATAATTTTTATTGCAGTAAAAATTGTAACATGCTATAAATGTGGAGATCTTGGCCATTTTAAGATGCTGGAGTCATTCTAAAACATATCCAGAAAAGGGTAGGTGGGTTGTAAAGATTCCATTTTGACTTAGAAAGTACAAATATTTCAGTGTGAAACCCAGTGTGTCAAATCGTTAAAAGAATTCAGTGGAACTAATTTAATTGAAAAACAAGACGATGAATGGGCCTATTGGTCTTGTAGGGAAGTAAAGTACAGCAAAATCAAATTTATTGGTTAGAGTGAATTGAGTTGTCATGTGAGCTAAGACAGGTTGTGGTATTTGCTGTCATTTATTCATTTTCTTTTGCTTCTCCCAAATTAGAGCTACTAAAGAAGGAAATGATGTAGTAGGTTTTAATTTGTCCTCTCAACAAGGATCTGGTCATCTAGTCTGTTTTGAAGACTCAGGTAATGGGATTTTGGAAGATGCTTTCAAAATGATATTGTTATTATAGTTAGAGAATTGGTTTTTATTTATTTTTTAAAAGATTTTTATTTATTTATTCATGAGAGAGAGAGAGAGAGAGAGAGAGAGAGGCAGAGAGAGGCAGAGGGAGAAGCAGGCTCCCAAGGAGTAGGGAGCCCGATGCGGGACTTGATCCCAGGACCCTGGGACCATGACCTGAGCCGAAGGCAGACGCCTAACCATCTGAGCCCCCTGGGCGCCCGAGAATTGGGTTTTAAAAGTTTAATGTCAGTGCCTTTAATTCTCTTTTTCCTATCTGTCCCTTGTTACAGTCCCTAGACCCTTGCCATGCAAATTCTGGTCTTCTCAGATATTAGTGTTTGTAGAATATTTCTAACGTCATTGTATTTGCTCTTTAGTCATTAATTGATTACTTTGAATCTTTTCTGGAAATCAGGCTGAGCACCTTTCAGTGGGTGCCCTTTTCAGTTCACTGTGTTACAAAGATGAAACCACCTTCTTAATGAAAAAGAATAGATTAAGCATTTTGTAGAAGACTTTTACAGAAATAAAACATAAACATGAGTTTTGTTTTTTTTTTAAGATTTTATTTATTTAATTGACAGAGAGAGAGAGACAGCGAGAGAGGGAACACAAGCAGGGGGAGTGGGAGAGGGAGAAGCAGGCTTCCCGCCGAGCAGGGAGCCCGATGTGAGGCTCGATCCCAGGACCCTGGGATCATGACCTGAGCCGAAGGCAGACGCCTAACGACTGCCCCAAACAAGAGTTTTAAGCTTCCTTCCCTTCTGCTCCTTTTCCATTTAGTTTTTCACCAAATTTTTGTTCTTTGGCAGAGATAATTTTTACTTTCCTTTAATTTTGTTCCAGTTTGCCTTCAAACCCTCCTTTATCAGCATTTCTCTAGCACAGTATTTGAGTACCTGTTATGGATACTTCCCTTCTCTGAGCATTGAGTCTTTTGGATTCTCTGAGTATTCTGTCTGATAATATAAATGATGCCATTACAGAACACCATATGTCCACTTACATTTTTTGGCTATCACTTTTATCAATTTTTAACTTAGGCAAATGGTTCTCAGGCTTTCTGTTAATCCATTCATTCAGAATCTACTTCTTTTCCTAGAAATGTCTATCTTGTTTCCTTGTAGTAAAATGGGTATGATATTTTCATTCTTACTGAGGAATAGAAAGGTTATTCTTACAGAAAATTTCACGTGCTTTAATGGAGAGTATTAGGATAAATAAATAGAATTATTTAATCTCTGTAGTTGCATGGAAGGACAAACTTTGTGGTCTTTAAAGCACAGAGCCGATTTTGCTACTATTACAGTTAATACTTCAATATTTTATATCATATTCATAAGTCTGTCTTTCACAGTTTTAATAGTCTGTTGAAATGCCAATTTTGTTCATTGTTCATATCTTTTGCACCTTTCCTTAGTTGCTGTTTTGAACCAAGCCCTGTCCGTTCTACGACCTAGAGATTTAATCTCTGCTTACACTGAGGTTCTGTAATCCCTAAATGATTTTGTTTCTTTGCAGACAGTGGGCTATGCTTTGTGCCGTCCCCCCTTTCATTTATACATAAAGGCATAGCCCAGATCAGAGGAGGCCAAATTAATGCCAAAACATGGACATTTGGTATCCATCCATATAATGTATAGATAAGCATTTTACTTTAATTTTCTGTTTTCATACATACATGATAGGATTATATATATTGTAGTAGATTCGCCTTTGCTTTTTCACTGTAGTCAATCTCTAATGCTGCCACAGTAGTCTTCTTTTTTTTGAAGAGTTTATTTATTTATTTGACAGAGATAGTGAGAGCAGGAACACAAGCAGGGGGAGTGGGAGGGGGAGAAGCAGGCTTCTGGCAGAGCAGGGAGTATGACCTGAGCTGAAGGCAGACGCCTAACGACTGAGCCACCCAGGTGCCCTGCCACAGTCTTCTTCTAAATTGAGGTAAAATTGACATGACAGAAAGTTCCATTTATTGCTCTTAACTTTTTATTGTTACTTGAATTTCTATGTGATGTAGTGTTCATACTTTTTTTGTGTGTGGTTAATATATACACAACATAAAGTTTACCATTTTGACAATTTTTACTTTATGTGAGCTCTACACCTAATGTGAGGCTCAAACTCATGACCTCCAGATCAAGAGTCACATACATGCTCTACCGACTGAGCCAGCCTGGGACCTCCCATTTGGGCCATTTTAAAGTGTTGAATTGAGTGGCCTTTAGTACATATACAGTGTTGTGTAACCATCACCACTATCTAGTTTCAGAACGTTTTTATCCTCCCAAAAGGGAGGATACCTCTTACCTATTAAGCAGTCACTTCCCATTCCTCCGTACCTCCAGTCCTTGGCTACCACTAATCTGCTTTCTGTCCCTCTGCATTTGCCTGTTCTGGCTACTTTCTGTAAATGGAAGCATATAGTGGCATTTTCTATCTGGTGTCTTCCACTTAGTGTGATGTTTTCAAGATTCATTGATATTTTTGCGTTATCTGTACTTCATTCTCTTTTTGGGGGGTTGAATAATATTCCATTGTATGGAGATAGGACGTTTTGTTTATCCATTTATCAGTTGGACACCTGCGTTGTTTCCACCTTTTGGTATTGTGACTAGAGCTGCTCTGAACCTTTGTGTACGAGTTTTTTTTGGACACTTGGGTTTTTGTTTTTTAAAAAAATTTTTTCAGGATTTTTTCTTATATTTCATATTACTATTTTTAAAGATTGTATTTGTTTATTTGACAGAAAGAGAGAGAGCGAGAGAGGAACACAAACAGGGGGAGTGGGAGAGGGAGAAGCAGGCTCCCCGCCAAGCAGGGAGCCTGATGCAGGGCTCAATCCCAGGACCCTGGGATCATGACCTGAGCCAAAGGCAGACGCTTAACAACTGAGCCACCCAGGCGCCCTATTTCATATTATTTTTTAAAATCTATTCTTTTTTTTTCTTTTAAGTAAACTCTACCCCTAATGTGGGGCTCAAACTTATGACCCCCAAATCAAGAGTGTGATCTGACTGACTGAGCCACCAGGTGCCCCTTGAATACCTGCTTTTACTTTTTTTTTTGACAGAGAGAGCGCGCGAGAGCAGGAACACAAGCAGGGGGAGTGGGAGAGGGAGAGGCAGGCTTCCTGCCGAGCAGGGAGCCCGATGGAGGGCTTGATCCCAGGACCCTGGGATCATGACCTGAGCCGAAGGCAGACGCTTAATGACTGAGCCACCCAGGCACCCTGCTTTTACTTCTTTTGGATTTCTATCTAGGAGTGGAATTGCTGGTCAGATGGTAGTTCTCGTTGTAACTTTTTACATATGGTAGTTCTCTTTGCAAATTTTTAAGGAACAGCCATACTTTTCCATAGCTGCTGCACCATTTTACGTTCCCACCTGCAAGGTATGAGGGTTTGCTATGAAGCTATATAGCTTTTTTTAACTCATTTTTCTACTTCATGAAGTGGTCTTTTTTTTTTTTTTAAGATTGATTGATTTGTTTATTTGACAGAGAGAGGGAGAGAGAGCACACGCACAAGCAGGGGGAGCAGCAGAGGGAGAGAGATTCTTAAGCAGCCTCCACGCCCAGCACCAGCCCGACCCGGGGGGCGGGGGGGGGGGGGGGGGGGGCTCGATCTCACAATCCTGAGATCTGAATGGAAATCTAGGGTTGGACGATTAACTGACTAAGCCACCCAGGCAGCCCAAGGATATTCTGTTTTTAAACCTCATTCTGCTTAGATTGAATTCATTAGTAATTTTCTTACCCTTGGTACTGTCCCTTGTTCAGACATTATGTACTCATTCAGGATTGTTCGAGGTCTGCAGAGATGATAGTATTAAGGCCACTTACCTTACAAGCACTGGATGTTTGTGTTAAACATCCCTCCCTTTTTTTTTTTTTGCTTGCAGTAATCACTGGCCAGCATCGAAGTGGTGTAATTTCAGCTCGAACTCGGATTGATGTTCTTTTGCTCACTTTTAGAAGAAAGCAACCTTTCACTCACTTCCTTGCCTTTTTCCTCAATGAAGTTGAGGTTCAGGAGCGATTCCTGAAGTTCCAGGAGGAAGTACTGGAGAAGTGCTCCATGGTAAGCAGCAAACAAAACAAAACAAAAAGTTAAAAAGTAAAGAAAAAGTACAAAAATGGTGGTTCATAATTCAAACAGTAGAAAGATATACATTTCTTCTCCCACCAAAAAAGGTAACCATTTCTGATGCTTTCTTATGCTTCTGAACTGAAAAAAGAAGTATAGACATATTGGCACATAAGCCTCTATATATTACTGAAATATTCTTTAAAAATTTTAGGACATACAAGTATTATCCTGATACACATACTATTCTGCACCTTGTGGGTGGCAGTGTTAATGAGATGCCATTATCTGTAGATCTTCTGCCCTGGATTGTAATGGCTTATTTGGGATTAGTAACTAGAAGAAATTTGCACATGGAATTGTCATTCTTATGTAACAGTGAAATGCTTGTGACCAGGATAACAGCAGATAATCTAGATTAGAAAACAAGTTTTTTTTGTTTGTTTTTTTAAAGATTTATTTATGTGTGAGAGAGAGAGAACTTGAGCAGGGGTAGGGGCAGAGGGAGAGGGAGAAGCAGACTCTGTTGAGCAGGGAGCCCGATGTGGGGCTGGATCCCAGGAGCCTGAGATCGTATCCTAAGCTGAAGTCAGATGCCTAACCAACTGAGCCACCCAGACACCCCTTAGAAAACAAGTTTGAAAACTCCTTTTGGATGTAATTTTGGGCGATTTAAAGAAACACTGATTTTAAAAAAATTATGAACATAATATATGTTCTTTTGTTTTTTTCTTCTTTTAATATATGTTTTTTATAGAAAGTTTAGAAAATAAAGAAAAGATGAATAAAAAGTCACCCATAATCTCACCACTGAGAGATAATATTGTGGCACATGCACAGATGTTTAAAAAAATAGAATTTGGCTCGTATATGCTTTTATATCCTGCTTTCTTTGAAATTTTGCATTATACCATGATCATTGTTTTGTCATTGAACAAAAATCTTTCCTTTTGCTTTGGAGACTGGAAAGAAGTTAAAGCAGTCATGACTAAAATAACATAATCTTATTTCAATTAACAGTTCAGTTAACTTGATTTTTAATGACTGCTTAATATTCTATTATATGGATATATAAGGATGTGGTTTGAAGTGGTAGGGTTTGGAGCCAACAGCCAAGAAAGTATTCTTTTTTTTTTTTTAAAGCTATTTATTGATTTGAGAGAGAGAGAATGAGAGACAGAGTGCATGAGAAGGAGGAGGGTCAGAGGGAGAAGCACACTCCCTGCTGAGCAGGGAGCCCGATGCGGGACTTGATCCCGGGGACTCCAGGATCATGACCTGAGCCAAAGGCAGTCACTTAACCAGCTGAGCCACCCAGGCGCCCCCCAAGAAAGTACTCTTGAGACATCTTAGGTGCAAAAGGGTGGTTTTATTACAGCATGGGGACAGGACCCGTGGGCAGAAAGAGCTGTACCGGGGTCATGAGGAGTGGCTGATTATATACTTTAAAGCTGGGAGGGGGTTAGGAATAGCATAAGTCTCTAAGAAATTTTGGGAGCAAGGTTTCCAGGACCTCAAAGGCGAGCTGTTACTAGGAAAAGGCCATTTATTACTGTCTATTAAAAACCCTAGTCATGAGACCCTTTGGAAGTACATTGGTGGGCTGTATGCTTGGGGGTTGATTGCTAACATATATCTTGGGGGATAGAGATAAAGGAAGTTTCTAAAGGAATTTTATGTGTTAAAGGAGATTTACAGGACCCTGGGGGGTTGGGATAATGTTAAGCTAAGATTGCCTTTTGCCCTTAGCGAAGTATCAAATCAAGGTAGCTGAGTTCCTAAAGGAATGTCACTCTGCCTGTTTGAAGGGTTTGTCAATGGACTGTAAGTAGTAAGGAAATTTAGTTTTTCTTTTGTCTTTGTTTCCCACGTCATAGGATGATAATTTATTTTATCTTTTTAAATTATTTGTTTTCATTATTATAAATAATGATGTTATGACTCTTCCTCTGCATACATTTTTCTGTACTAGTCTAATTAGTTTCTTAGTAAATTCCTGAAAATGGAAAAAGACTGTGTGTGTGAGTTGAGGGTTTTGACATATATTCCAAATTACCTTCAGGAAGTGTAATAACACTTAACATGTCAAACTGTAGTTTTCTTTCGGTTCCTTTTCCCACCCTTGCCAGTATTGGTGTTATCATTCTTTTAAGGTTTTGTGTTTTTGTAATGCAGTTGACAAAAAATATTAGCTCATTGCTTGATTGTTCATTTATTTGATTATTGGTGAGATTAAGACTTTTTCATATATTTAATTCTTGTTTCTTCATGTCTTGGTGCATTTTTCTCTGAAAGTTCATTTTTTTATTTATTTGTAAGAGCTTCATGTATATTAAGAAGATCAGTATTCATAATTTACATTTAACTTTTTAGTTTTTCTGGAATGTATTTTGATATATAATAAGAGGTAAGGTTGTAACTTTTTTAGCCCCTATTTAATTAACCAGTTATCTGCAGAAGAATTAAAGAATCTTTTATTTTACCTTAAAAATTATCATGCACTAAAATGGACTTTTTGGGGATGTGTTTAGATTTTTCTTTTAATGTTTTATTTTTAAGTGATCTCCACCCAATGTGGGGCTCGAACTCATAACCTTGAGATCAAGAGTTGCATGCTATACCAACTGAGCCAGCCAGGTGCCACATGGGATGTGTATAGATTTTTGTAACCAACTATTACTGTCAGGATACAGAACAGTTTGACTACCCCACAAAACTCCCTCATACTGTCCCTTTATAGTAACCTCTTCCCTACCCCAAACCCTGGCAATCACTGATCTCCTTCGGTCACTACAGTTTGGTCTTTCTGAGAATGTCCTATAAATGGAATCATGTAGTATGTAATCTTTTGAAACTGGCTTCTTTCATTCAGTATCATGCCTATGAGATTCAGCCAAGCTGTTGTATATATCAGTAGTGTGTTCCTTTTTGTTTCTGAGTAGTATCACTGTTTGGATGCACCTCAGTTTGCTTGGGCATCCACCCAGTGGAGGACATTTGGGTTGTTTCCAGTTTGGGGCAATTATGAATGGAATTGCTGTAAACATTTATGTATAGGTTTTTATGTGAACATAATTTTCCCTTTTTTTTTTAAAGATTTTATTTATTTATTTGAGAGAGAGAATGAGAGAGAGAGAGAGCACATGAGAGGGGGGAGGGTCAGAGGGAGAAGCAGACTCCCTGCCGAGCAGGGAGCCCGATGTGGGACTCGATCCCAGGACCCTGGGATCATGACCTGAGCCAAAGGCAGTCGCTTAACTTCCTTCTTTAAAGTAAATACCCAGGGGGTGCCACCCTGGGTGGCTCAGCCGGTTAAGCGTCTGCCTTCGGCTCAGGTCATGATCCCAGGGTCCTGGGATCGAGCCCTGCATCGGGCTCCCTGCTCGGTGGTGAGTCTGCTTCTCCCTCTCCCTCTGCCTGCAGCTCTTCATTTTTGTGCATATGGATGTCCGTCCATGCTGTGTTTTCCCAATCATGTAATGAAGAGAGGAATAAAAGCATATGGAATGAAATAGAACAGTGGTTAATATCTTTGGTTCTTAAAACAGATGAACCTGGGTGTGATTGTGGGTTCCTCAATCTGTGTAGACTTGGGCAAGTGAACCCCTCTCTAGATCTTTTTTTCTCTCTCTTTTTTTTAAGTATGGTGGAGCCTAACATGAGGCTTGAACTCACAACCCTGAGATCAAGACCTGAGCTGAGATCAAGAGTCGGACACTTAACCAGCTGAGCCACCCAGGTGCCCCTCAAGCTGGGTCTTGTGTGTTAGAATATAGTGAAATATATATACACAGATATATAAGTATTAGAATCCCAAGTACTTGTGTGGAACCAGGAATGAGAATTGATAAAATTGATTATTTAAGAAGGAGACTACAGCATGGCATAAGGTATAGAGAAGTTGAATCATTGTGTTATACACCTGAGACTAATGTAACATTATGTGTCAACTCTACTCAAAACAACTTTTTTAAAAGGAGGCTATAAAGGTAAGTTTAGACTGGAAAATACGGGTAGACAATATAGAATTATATAACCCATTTTTAAGTGATTAACTTGGCATTTATGTGCTTGAACAAAGACACATAATAAGACAAATACTATATATATATATAAAATTAGGAAGCCATCAGAATATTTTTTTTCTCTTAGCATTTCATAGCAAGATGATTTTGTTCTCAGTGGAGGCTAGGGTAGGAGAAGATTAGGAACAGTGAAGTTTCAATATGGGCTGGTAAATTTGGGGCTGGGGTGCTGGTAAGTTTTGAAATTATTTTACCTTGTAAATACCAACTTATTGAAGCTCTGTAGTTATATATTATTTGAAATGTTACAAATATTTGGTATGTGACAAGCAGTTTGTAATAAGTTAGCCTTTTTTTCTGTGTGTGTGTGTGTGTACACTTTCTCACTTTTCTTTCGCTCCTGACTTGAGCTGACAGGGAACAAATATTGGAGAATGATTACTTTAACTCAACTGGAATGAGATTGGCCACTGTGAATGTCATGCTGGTCTTAATCAGTCCAGAGTACTTCCTTCCGTTTTCAGGGCAATTCCATAGTGACATTGCTTTCCCGCGTTCTGATAACAGCAGGGGAATAAGCACAGCATAAAAGAGTAAGTAAGTTGTAAGAGACCATTAAAGCCTTTAGGCATTTTACAGTAGTACTCTGCATTTATTACCCCTACTTAGATGAGTTCCCTTATAGTAGCTTTTTTTAAAGATTGTATTTTTAAATAATCTCTGCATCCAACATGGGGCTTGAATTTACAACTCCAGGTCTCGGGAGTTGCATGCTCTACGACTGAGCCAGGCAGGTGCTGCACCCCAGCCCCACTTCTAGTAGCTTTGAAGAGCATATACCTGTTCATTGAGATAAGAGTTGTTTCATGAAAGACTGTGACATTCAGTCTTGTTTCGGTTCCTCTGATGCTCATTTGATATCTCTGATCATTTCTTCATCTCTAAAATAAGAATGGGCTCAACATTCTCCTGTTTATAAGAAAAAGATACCTGTTGCTATAGAGTTGGCTTATAAATTTTGAGTTTACATGTGTATTTGTTATATACATTTATTAAAATAAAGTTTGTTGGGACGCCTGGGTGACTCAGTTGGTTAAGCGACTACCTTCACCTCAGGTCATGATCCTGGAGTCCCGGGATCGAGTCCCACATCGGGCTCCCTCCTTGGTGGGGAGTCTGCTTCTCCCTCTAACCCTCCCCCATCTCATGCTCTCTCTCTCTCCCTCTCTCTCAAATAAATAAATAAAAATCTTTAAAAAATAAAGTTTGTCATACACAGTGTTTTGTAACAGTTTTTTTTTAACAACATGTTTCAGGTAAATACATATAAATCTAATTACTGTTTTGAAGATTTTATTTATTTGAGAGGGAGCAAGCACAAGCAGGGGGAGGAGGAGGGCAGAGGGGCAGAGTGGGGGGGGGGAGAATTTCAGGCAGATTCTGCACTGAGCGCAGATCGCAACTCAGGGTTCCATCCCACAACCTTTAGATCGCAACCCCAGCTGAAACAAGAATTGGTTCCACAACTGACTGAGCCACCCAGGTGCCCTAATTACTATTTTATTTTATTTTTTTAAAATATTTTATTTATTTATTTGACAGAGACACAGCGAGAGAGGGAACACAAGCAGGGGGAGTGGGAGAGGGAGAAGCAGGCTTCCTACTGAGCAGGAAGCCTGATGTGGGGCTCGATCCCAGGACCCTGGGATCATGACCTGAGCCGAAGGCAGCTGCTTAATGACTGAGCCACCCAGGTGCCCCATACCCTAACATTTTAAAAAAAGATTTATTGTTTATTTTTAGAGAGGGAGAGAATGCACGAGTGGGAGGGGCAGAGGGAGAGGGTGAGAGAATCTCAAGCAGGTTCTGCACTGAGGGCAAGCTGGACACAGAGCTTGATCTCACAACCCTGAGATCACCACCTGAGCCAAATCCAAGAGTTGGATGCTCAACCAACTGCACCCCCCAGGTGGCCCAGTACACTGACTTATTTAATCAGTCCTCTATCAATGGGCCATTAAAGGAAATTACTTCTATTAATAATGCTGCAATGAACATTTTTTTTTGTGCATCTTTATGTCCTTGGCTGATCATTTTTTGGGATACATTTTGGGGTAAATTCTTAGAAGTAGAATATGTGGGTTAAAGGAATGTAAACTTTAAATTTTTTATTCTATTTTAAAAATAAACTTTTTTGAGCTATGACTTACATACAATATAATGCCCCATTTTTGATGAGTTTTGACAAACATTATATAGCATTGTAACAGCCATTAAAAACAAGATGCAGAACATTTCCATCACCCCAAAATGTTCCCTTGTACTTCTCTGCAGTCCCATAATAGTTTTGAGAGTCATTCATGTTGGTGTGTGTGTGTTACAGTAGTTGATTTCTTTTTATTGCTGAGTAGTATTCCTCTGCATGTGTGTACCAAAATTGGTTCATCCATTCAACTGTTGATGATCATTTGGGTGGTTTCTAGTCTTTGGCTGTAATAAACAAAGCTATTACAGTCATTTGTGTAGAAACCTTTTTGTTAGGTATTTGTTTTTATTCCTCTTGGGCAAATACTTAGGGGTATAATTGAGAGTAAGAGAAATTGTGTCTCTTCCACCACAAATAATGTGTGGGAGTTCAGGTTGCTCCCCACTCTTGTCAGCATTTGGTGGTATCTGTCTTTTGATTTTGGCCACTCTGGTGGGCATGTTTTGGACCTGTGGGTTTTTTTTTGTTTTGTTTTTGTTTTTTAATCAAGTAAAGTTAACATACAGTGTTACATTAGTTTCAGGTATACAGTATAGTAATTCAACCATTCTGTATGTTACTCAGTGCTCATCACAATAAATGTACTCTTAATCCCCTTCACCTGTTTCACCTATCCTACCACCACCTCCCCTCCGGTAACCATCTGTTTGTTCTCTATAGGTTAGAGTCTGTTTTTTGTTTTGTCTCTTTTTTTTCTTTCTTTTGTTCCCTAAATTGCATATGAGTGAAACCATATGGTATTTGTATTTCTCTGGCTTATTTCCCTTAGCATTATACTCTCTAGATCCACCCATGTTGTTGCAAATGGCGAGATTTCTTTTTTTTTTTTAGAGCTGAGTAATAACTCCATTGTATATACATATCACATCTTCTTTATCCATTTATCTGTTGATGGACCCTGGGGCTGCTTCTGTATTTCAGCTTTTGTAAATAATACTGCAATAAACATAGGGGTGCATGTATCTTTTCGAATTAGTGTTTCTGTATTCTTTGGGTAAATTCCCAGTATTGGAATTACTAGATCATATGGTAGTTCTGTTTTATTTTTTGAGGAACCTTCATGCTGTTTTCCACAGTGGCTGCACCAGTTTGCATTCCCACCAGCCATGCACAAGGGTTCCTCTTTCTCCACATCCTTCCTAACACTTGTTGTTTTTTGTGTGTTTGAGTTTAGCCAGTCCAACAAGTGTGAGGTGATAACTCATTGTGGTTTTGATTTGCATTTCCTTGATGATGAGTGCTGTTGAGCATCTTTTCTTATATCTGTTGGCTAACCATATGTCTTCTTTGGAGATATGTCTGTTCATGTTTTCTGCTCATTTTTAATGGGATTATTTTTTTTGGTGTTGAGTTGTGTAAGTTCTTTATATAATTTTTAAAAAAGATTTAATTTGTGGGGAAGGGAGGAGAAGAGGAGGGAGAGGGAAACAGAGGATCTCAAGTGGACTCCCCATTGAGTGTGGAGCCTGACATGGGGCTTCATCCCATGACCCTGAGACCATGACCTGAGCCGAAATCAAGAGTTGAACACTTAACAGATGGAGCCACCTAGGCATCCCTCTTTATATAATTTTTGATACCCTTTATCAGATCCGTCATTTGCAAATATCTTCTCCCATTTAGTAGCTTGTCCTTTTGTGATTTCAATATACATTTTCCTGATGCCTGATGTTGCCGAGTATCTTTTCATTTGCTTTACTGGCCATTTTTATATCTGTCTTTGTTAAGTGTCTTCAAATTTTTACCCATTTTTGTTGGTGGTGGTGCTTTAGCTTTTCTCTCTTTTTTTCTTAAATTGTGGTAAGATGTACATAACATAAAATTTACGATTTTACCCCTCCCTTTTTTTTTTAAGATTTTATTTATTTATTTGAGAGAGAGAGAGCGTGAGAGGGAGCATGAGCTGGAGGAGAGGCAGAATCCTGGCTGAGCAGAGAGCCTGATGCGGGGCTTGCTCCCAGGACCCTGAGATCATGACCTGAGCCAAAGGCAGATGTTTAATGGACTGAGCCACCCAGGCGCCCCCATTTTAACCCTTTTTAAGTGTATATACTTTTGTCTATTTTTAAGTGTTTTTTGTTTTCTTATTGTTGAGTTGTAAGAGTTCTTACATTTGTAGATGCATGTCCTTTATCAGATACATGTTTTACATCTATTTTTTTTTCTCAATCTTTGGTTTATATTTTCATTTTCTCAGTGTTTTTTGAAGAGCAGAAATTTTTAATTTGATGGAGTCCAGTTTTTTTATGGTCTATACTTTTTGTATTGCCTCTGAAAAATATCTGCCTTTTTGGGGATGCCTGGGTGGCTCAGTTGGTTAAGTGTCTGCCTTCAGCTTGGGTCATGATCCCAGGGTCCTGGGATTAAGTCCCGCATCAGGCTCCTTGCTCAACAGGGAACCTGCTTCTCCCTCTTCCTGCCACTCCCCCTGCTTGTGCACACTTGCTCTCTCTCTCTCTGACAAATAAATAAATCTTTAAAAAAAAATCCCTGCTGGGGCACCTGGATGTCTCAGTCACTTAAGTGTCTGCCTTCGGCTTAAGTCATGATCTTGGGGTACTGGGATCGAGCCCTACATCGGGCTCCTTGCTCAGCGGGGAGCCTGCTTCTCCTCTGTTCCCCGCCTGTGTGCTCTCTCTCTGTCAAATAAATAAAATCTTAAAAAAAAAAAAAATCCGTCTGTTTGCTATGATGTCAAAGTTTTCTTCCATAAACAACAAAGTATAAAACTATGTTTTATGTTTTAGCTTTTATGTTTAAGTCAATAGTTCATATTAAGTTAATTTTTGTGTGTGGTGTGAGGTAAGGGTTGAGGTTCATTTTTTTCCCCATGTAGATGTCTAGTTTAAATACCATTTATTGAAAAGACTATCCTTTCCCTGTAGAATGGCCTTGATATCTTCGTTGAAAATCATGTGTATCTTTGCACCAATACTATACAGTCTTGATTACTATAGCTTTGTAACAAGTCTTCTAATTAGTGTAACTTTGCCAATTTTGTTCTTTTTCAAGATTGTTTTTTCCAGTCACAATCTTTGGATTTCCATATAAATTATATTATTCATTTATTTATTTTTTAATCTTAATTTTAGTTTTTTGAGTTATTTCTACCCCCAACATGGGGCTCAAACTCAAAAGCCCGAGATCAAGAGTCAGTTGCTCTACCAACTGAGTCAGCCAGGCACCCTCAATTTCCATATAAATTTTATCTTATTTATTTATGTTTTAAAAGATTTATTTATTTATTAGAGAGAGCATGCTTGCACATGCACGGGGGAGGGGCAGAGGGCGAGGTAGAGAGATTCTTAAGCGAACTTCACGCTGAGCACATAGTCCGACACTGGACTTGATCTCAGGACCCTGAGATCATGACCTGAGCTGAAACAAAGAATGGGATTCTGAACTGACTGTGCCACTCATGCGCCTCTCCGTATAAATTTTAGAATCCTCTTGTTAATTGTTACAAAAATGCCTGTTGGGATTTTGATTGGAATTGTGTCGAATCTATAGATCAATTAGGGGAGAATAAATATTTTAAGAGTATTGAGTCTTCTAGTCCATAAGCATGGTATATATTTACTGTTTACATCTTCTTTAATTTCTCTTAGTAATTTTTATAGTTTTCATTGTACAGGTTGCACATGTATCTTGTTAAATTTTATTTCTAATTTTTATGTTTTTTGATGCTATCATAAGTGAAACTGCTTTTTAATTTTATTTTCTAATTTTAATGCTACTTGTATTAAAATTGTCCTAAGTTTTTCATGCTTTGTGATGCTATTGTAAATGGTATCTTTTTTTGTAAATGTATCTTTTAATTTCAGTTTGACTTGTGTATTGTTACTGCATAAAAATACAATTGATTTTTCTAAGTTGAACCATGTATCCTGTGACCTTGCTAAATTCACTTATTAGTTCTAGTAATTGTATATTAGTTTGTTAGGGCTACTATTACATAGTACCACAGACTGGATAGCTTAAGCAATAAAAATTTATTTTCCCACAGTGGAAGCTAGAAGTCTGAGATCAAGGTATTGGAAGGGCTGGTTTCTTCTAAGTCTTCTCTACTTAGCTTGTAGATGGCTCTCTTCTGGTGTCTTCTCATAGTCTTCATGGTGTGTGTGTCTGTGTCCTACTCTCCTCTTTTTATAAGGACACTCATCATATTGGATTAGGGCCCACCTGTAAGACCTCATTTTACCTTACTTAACCACTTTAAAGGCCCTATGTACAAATGTAGTCACATTCTGAGTTACTGGGAGTCAGGACTTGAACATATGAATTTTAGGGAGACATAATTCAACCCATAACAAATTATTTTGTTGTGTACTTAGAATTTTCTTTTTTAAAATTAATTAATTAATTAGAGAGAGACGAGAGAGAGGGGGGAGGAGAAGCAGACTCCTTGATGAGCAGAGAGCCTGACATGGGGCTCGATTCCAGGATCCTGAGATCATGACCTGAGCCGAAGGCAGATGCTTGACCGACTGAGACACCCAGGCACCCCTCCTTAGAATTTTCAATGTAAATAATCATATCATCTATGAATAAAGATAGTTTTACTTCTTCCATTTTAATCTGTGTGCCAATTATTTCTTTTTCTTGACTTACTACGTTGGTCAGGACCTCCAGTATTGTGCTGAATAGAAAAGGTGAGAGGGGACATTCTTTCCTTGTTCTTGATCATGGGGGGAATTATTCAGTCTTTTATTATTAAGTTTAATATAAGCTGTGGTTTTTCACAGATGCCTTTTATGTGGTTGAGGAAATTCCATTCTGTTCCTAGTTTTCTGAGAATTAAAAAAAATCATGCCTGGATGTTAAACTTAGTCAATTGCTTTTTCAATATTATGAGATTTTAATTTTTCATAGTGTAAATATGCTTACATCAATTGGTTTTTTTATTGTTAAACCAATCTTGCTCCTTAGATTACCTTAATTGGTCTTTTTTTCTTTTAAGATTTTATTTTTAAGTAGTCTCTATACCCAGTGTGGGGCTCAAACTTACAACCCTGAGATCAAGAGTTGCAGGCTCTACCGACTGAGCCAGCCAGGTGCCCCACCGTATTTGGTTTTGATGTATTATCATTTTTATGTATTGCTGGATTTGATTTACTAGAACTTTGTTAAGGAGTTTTATATCTGTGTTCATGAGAAGTGTTTTGTTTATTTATTTTTTTGTGATATCTTCATTTGGTTTTGATGTCATTGTAAATTGTGTGATTCAAAGCCAGATGACTAAAATGAGTTGGGAAGCATTCCTTCTTTATTTTCTGAGTTTGTATAGGTTGGTGTAGGTACTATTTGTTCCTTAGGTGTTTAATAGAATTCACCAGTGAAGCCACTTAGATCTGGAGTTTTCTGAGGTAGTTTTGTTTTGTTTTTTTATTTAAAGATTTTATTTATTTGAGAGAGAGAGAGCACGAGCAGAGGGGAGAGGCAGAGGGAAAGGGAGAAGCAGGCTCCCAGGTGAGCAGGGAGCCCCACATCGGGCTCAGTCCCAGAACCCTGGGATCATGACCTGAGCCAAAGGCAGATGCTTAACGGACTGAGCCAACCAGGCACTCCTCTGAGATGATTTTAAATTATGAATTCAGTTTCTTTGGTCTGATTAGGACTATTCAGGTCATCTACTTCTTCTTGAGTGTGCTTTGTCAGTTTGTGTCTTTCAAGGAATTTGTCCATTTTCATCTTGTTTTTGAATTTTACTGGAATAAAGATGCCCATAATATTTTATTATCTCTTTGATGTGTATAATCTCTGTAGTAATATTCCCTCTTTAAAGCTAATATTAGGATTTTTTTTAAGATTTTATTTATTTATTTGAGAGAGAGAGAGAATGAGAGATAGCACGAGAGGGAAGAGGGTCAGAGGGAGAAGCAGACTCCCCGCTGAGCAGGGAGCCCGATGTGGGACTCGATCCTGGGACTCCAGGATCATGACCCGAGCCGAAGGCAGCCGCCCAAACAACTGAGCCACCCAGGCGCCCCTAATATTAGGAATTTATGTCATCTCTCTTTTGTTTCTTTTTTTTTTTTTTTTTTTTTTTTTTTTTAAGATTTTATTTATTTATTTGACAGAGAGAGACACAGCGAGAGAGGGAACACAAGCAGGGGAGTGGGGGAGGGAGAAGCAGGCTTTCCGCTGAGCGGGGAGCCCGATGTGGGGCTCGATCCCAGGACCCTGGGATCATGACCTGAGCTGAAGGCAGATGCTTAACGACTGAGCCACCCCGGCGCCCATCTCTCTTTTGTTTCTGATCTGTCTGGCTAGAGGTCTGTCAACTGTATTGGTCCTTGAAAAAAAATAACTTTTGGTTCTACTGATTTTTCTGTATTGTTTATCCATTTTCTATTTCATTGGTTTCTAATTTTATCTTTTTTTTTTTTTAAGATTTTATTTATTTGACAGAGAGAGAGCAAGAGAGGGAACACAAGCAGGGGGAGTGGGAGAGGGAGAAGCAGGCTTCCTGCTGAGCGGGGACCCCGATGCAGAGCTCGATCCAGGACACTGGGACCATGACCTGAACCGAAGGCAGACGCCCAACAACTGAGCCACCCAGGCACTTCCCCTAATTTTATCTTTTTTTTTTTTTTTAAAGATTTTATTTATTTATTTGAGAGAGAGAGAATGAGAGATAGAGAGCATGAATGGGAAGAGGGTCAGAGGGACAAGCAGACTCCCTGCCGAGCAGGGAGCCTGATGTGGGACTCGATCCCGGGACTCCAGGATCATGACCTGAGCCGAAGGCAGTCACTTAGCCAACTGAGCCACCCAGGCGCCCTCCGCTAATTTTATCTTTTTTATTACATTTCTTATGCATAGCTTTGGGTTTAATTTGCTTTTTTTTTTTGGTTTCTTAATGTAGAAACTTAAATTGTTAATAGAAAACTTTTTTCTTTTCTAGTATAAGCACTTAAATATGTTAATTTCTGGGGTGCCTGGGTGGCTCAGTCGTTAAGCGTCTGCCTTTGGCTCAGGTCATGATCCCAGGGTCCTGGGATCGAGCCCCGCATTGGGCTCCCTGCTTGGGGGGAAGCCTGCTTCTCCTTCTCCTACTCTCCCTGCCTTGTGTTCCCTCTCTCGCTGTCTCTCTGTCAAATAAGTAAATAAAATCTTTAAAAAAAAATGTTAATTTCCCTCTACACATTACTCTAGCTGCAACTCCTCAAATTTGATATGTGTACTTTCATTTTCATTTAGTTCAAAGTATTTTCTAATTTCCTGTGTGTTTTTTTTATAGTATTTTAGTTAAAATTTTTATTTTGAGATAATTATAAATTCACATAAATTGTAAGCCTTACTTGACCCCTGTGTTACTTACAAGTATGTTGTTTAGTTTTCTACATTTGGGAATTTTCCAGATACCTTTTTTGTTACTGATTTCTAATTTAATTCTCTTGATGAGATAACATACTCTGAT
Source organism: Zalophus californianus (assembly GCF_009762305.2). Lineage (NCBI taxonomy): Eukaryota > Metazoa > Chordata > Mammalia > Carnivora > Otariidae > Zalophus > Zalophus californianus. The sequence continues at coordinate 33,072,745 of NC_045609.1, read as the reverse complement.
TCTGTTCTTTTAAATGCATTTATATCTGTTTTCTGTTCCAGAATATAGTCTGTCTTGATAAATGTTACGTGTACATTTGAAAAGATGTGTATTCTGATGTTTTGGGGTTGATTGTTTTATAAACATTATATATATCATATAGTTGTTAGTGATCTTTATGTCTTCTGTATCCTTAGTCATCTTCTATCCTGTTAATTACTGAATGAGGACTGTTGAAATCTCCAACTATGATTATGGATTCATCTATTTCTCCTTTCGGTTCTGTTAATTTTTTTCATATCTTCTTGATGTGTTGATCCTGTTATAATTACGAAATATCCCTTTATATCCCTGGCAGTATTCCCTGTTCTGAGATTTACTTTTTCTGATGTCAGTATAGCCGTTCTAGCTTTTGATTAGTATTTACATTGTGTATCTATTTCCATCCTTTTACTTTTAGTATATTTGTATTTTTTTTTTAAAGATTTTATTTATTTATTTGACAGAGAGAGAGAGAGCAGGAGAGCACAAGCATGGGGAAAGGGAGAAGCAGGTCCCCTGCTGAACAGGGAGCCTGTTGTGGGGCTTGATCCCAGGACCCTGACCCCAGCGAAAGGCAGTCGCTTAACCGACTGAGCCACCCAAGTGCCCTGCATATTTTATTTTTATATTAAAAATAGTTTTTTAAAAAGTATTTGAGAGAGAGAAAGTGAGAGAGAGCACAAGTGGGAAGGAGAGGGAGCAGCAGGCTCCCCATGAGTAGGGAGCCTGACTCGGGGCTCGATCCCAATACCCTGGGATTATGACCTGAGCCAAAGGCAGACACTTAACAACTGAGCCACCCAGGCATCCCTTAAAAATAGTTTTCTTAAAGGCAGCATATGGTTAGAATTGTTTTTGTGTTTTAAATCTCTGCCTAATCATTAACTAGAATGATTAGACCGTTTACTTTTTTTGTAAGAGTTTATTTATTTGACACAGAGAGACACAGCGAGAGAGGGAACATAAGCAGGGGGAGTGGGAGAGGGAGAAGCAGGCTTCCCACTGAGCAGGGAGCCCAATTCGGGGCTCGATCCCAGGACCCTGGGATCATGATCCGAGCCGAAGGCAGAAGCTTAATGACTGAGCCACCCAGGTGCCCTTGGACCGTTTACTTTTAATGTAATTATAGATATGGGTGGGTTTAAATCTACCATTTTGCAATTTTTTTTGTTCCACCTTTTCATTGGTCATTTTTTTTCCTACCATTTTTGGATTGAGGGTGTTGAAAATTTTTATTTTATTTATATATATACATATTTCTTTAGCTACTTTTTTTCTTTTAAAGTTTATTTATTTTTTAGTAATCTGCACTCAGTGTGGGGCTCAGACACATGACCCTGAGATCAAGAATTTCAGGCTCTTCTGACTGAGCCATCCAGGAGCCCCAGGTATTTAAAAATGTTAATTTTATCAGCACTGTTGGCTTATTAGCTACACCTGTTTATTTTTTAAGTAAATGCTGTAAGGTTTACAATATATGTCCTTAATTCATCATCTCCAAATAATATCGTACTACTTTATGTATAATGAAGAACCTTACTATATATCATCTGTTTTTTCCCTTCTGTCCTTTGTCTCATTGTCATTAATTTTGCTTCTCTAAGTAAACAACTTCCTGTAAGATTTCTTATAATTCAGGTCTTTTAGAAACACTTTCTCTCAGCTCTTATTTGTCTGAAAAAATACTTAGTTCATTTTCTTTTTTGAAAGGTTATTTTTACTGGTTATAGGATTCTAAGTTGATAAGTTTTTTTCTCAGCGTCATAAAGATATTCCATAGTCTTCTGGTTTACATAGATTCTGATAAGGAATCTGTTGTAATTCTTTGTTTTTCTGTGTGTAAGATGTTTGGCTGCTTTTTTTTTTTTAGTTGGAAATAATTTAAAATTTACAAAAATTATAAAAAGAAATCGTATAAAAAATACCGATATGCTCTAATGCTATGTGACCTATCCCTTATAACATTTCCAATCCAAGTTCCAGGGTAAAGTCAGGAATTGCATTTAATTTTTATGTTTAACTTCTTTTAGCTGAACTTTTCATAGCCTTTTTGACTTTTATGGTTTTTTGTTTTTTTCTTTGACAGAGAGAACACAAGCAGGGGAAGCAGAGGCAGAGGGACAAGCAGGCTCCCTCCTCAGCAGGGAGCCCAATGCAGGGCTCGATCCCAGGACTCTGGGATCAAGACCTGAGCTGAAGGCAGACACTTAACCTAAGTCTGAGCCACCCAGGTGCCCTCCCATGACTTTTATGTTATCGACATACTTGAAGAATACAGTCCCTTCCAACGTTCTTTTAAAAACAGAGCATTCCTTTTTGCATTTGTCTTATGTTTGTGGTTAGCTTGACGTTGTACTTTCTCAGAGTATTGCGTAGATGATATTGTGTCCTTATGAGTATATCACATCTGGGGCATAAAATGTTGATCTGTTTTTCCTAAGTGTTGTTACATTCAGTCAAGATGTTGCCCGATTTCTCCTAAGTATAATTATTTTATATCTTGCAACTAATAAAAAGTCTGCAGGGAGATATTCTAAGATCATGCAGATATCCTGCTCGTCATCAACATTTCCCCCAGACCTAGCAGCCATTGATGATTCTTACTTGATCCAGTCTTTACCATGTTGGTTGCAAAATGGTCATTTTCCAACTCTAGCACTTGCTCCACATTTGGTATTCAGCTTTCCACATTCTCATGTAAGCAGAAGACCTTACTTCTCCCTTTCCTTTTTTGGGGGGCACAGAGAGAAAGGGGGGGAAGGGCAGAAGGATTGGGAGAGAAGAGAATCCTAAGCAGGCTCCAACTTGGGGCTTGATCTCGCAACCCTGAGATCATGACCTGAGCCGAAGTCAAGAGTCGGATGCTTAACTGACTGAGCCACCCGGGTGCCCCTCTCCCTTTACTTTTATTTATTATTGGTATGGTTTAATGAATTTAAATTTTTTCCAAGTGCTTATAATTTACTATTGTGCTTAATTATTTGGCTGCTTAAATTGTCTCACGTTTGGTTAAGGGTCCTGTCAAACTTTTTCTGGGGAGGTGTCTTCCTTGGCCTGTGTGTGTGCCAAGCCCTATATATGGCTGCTTTTGAGGGCCTTAATTTCTCTACGATCTCACTCTTGCTTCCTTTTGGAGCCTTAGCTGTTCTATTTCTCTGCCCATAGTCTCTTGCCGCCACATACATATAAGTCTGCCTTCCCCTGCAGCTCTCTTGCTTCATGAGCAAGAACTCACATTACTTGTGGTGGCCTCCAACCTGATATCCAGACTATGCCACTGTTCCCAGCAGTGCTCCAAGTCAGGCAAGACAGAAACCAGTTCCTACAGCAGCCTCCTAATAAGCCAGAACACTGTAAGCTACTTTCACTCTCTTCAGCCCTCGTGAAGAAGTGGAAATTGAGTGGCTTCCTCCTGACCTGTTGTGCTGCTTTGGGGAAGGGGTCAGGCAACAGATAGAGAGAAATCTTGAAAACTGTTTTGAGCAGCTTCTCTTGGTTAAGGTTAGGCATTTGCTTGGTTGTTACAGCTTCTTAACTAGTTTTTAGAGTTCCCCCAAAGCTACTTTGGTTTGAGTGTTGTTTATTTGGTATTTCTGTGGGGGAATGAGGGCCTTGATTTTATTAGTCAGCCATTTTGCTGATGTTGCTCCAAGTTTGGATAATTTTCAGGCATTATTATTTATTTTTCTCTTCTCCTGGAACTCTACACATATATTAGACCAGTTGATACTGTACACAGGTTGCTGAAGTTCTGTTCATTTTGCTTCCATACTTTTTTTTTTTCTGTCTGCTTTACTTTGGGTAGTTTCTGTAGTTATATCTTTAAGTTCACTGATTTCTTTTTTTTTAAGTTGCTATCTGTTGTTAATCCCATTCAATGGAATTTTCATTTTTGCTCTTATTTTTTATCTCTCGAAGTTCTATTTATTTATTTTTTTTACATCACCCTTTTGTCTCCTTAGTATCTCTATGTTTTCCTTAAAATATTGAGCAAATTTATAATAGCTCTTTTAAGCTAAGTGTCTGCTAATTTCACTAGTGTGATAGCATTCTATTTCTGTAGTTTGATTTTTTACGTACTTATGGGTCACATTTTTCTGTGTCTTGCATGTATGATAATTTTTCACTGGATGCTGAATATTGTGAATTTACTTCATTGAGAGCAAATTTTTTTCTCCTTAGAGAGTTTTAAAAAGTTGTCCTGGAAGACAGTTATTTGTGGATCAGCATAATCATTCCAAAGGTTGTTTTTAAGCCCCCTAAGGACAGATGTAGAGTATTTTTTGCTGTAGGTAAAATTTAGCTTCACTACTAAGGTGTATCCTTTCTGGTATTTCTGTTCATTGCTCTGTGTTCAAGAATGGTCTCTCCACTCTGGCTGGTGAGAACTTGAGTGTTTACCTGCTGTTTCTTATCTGGTTTGTGTATTTCACCCTCTACATGTGCAGATTGTTGTTCAGCCAAAGTCTCAAAGAGACTTTATGCAGATTTCTTGAGTCCCTTCCCCCCCTTTTTTACTTAGCTTCCTCCTCTTTAGTGCTTGACCCTGCAGATTTTATTTGCCTTGGCATTCATTCCTGAATTCCACTTTTGTCACCTAAACTCACTAGGATCACTGGGCTGTGGGTTCCCCACTCTGTGCCACCATCTGGAAATTGTCTCCATTCAGAAAGCCAGGATGGGGTCGGTTTGCTTTTTCCTCCTAACTTAAGGGTCACTGTTCAGGACCATCTGTTTATCTAATGTCTAGAAACATTTGTTTTATATATCTTACCTAGTTTTCTAGTTATTGATAGGAGGACAACTGCTATAGGAGCTAATTTTCCATGGGCAAAAGGAGATATTCTCATATATTTTTAAATTGAGGTATAATTTATATAACATAAAATTCCCATTTTTAAAGTGTATAGTGATAATTTAGTATATTCACTACATTGTACAACCATTGCTCTTACCTAATTCTAGAATATTTCCATTGCCCCCAAAAGTAAACCCCATACCCACTAAGCTGTTACTCCCCATTGCCCCCTTTCCTCAACCCCTGACAACCACTCATTTACTTTCACAGTGGATTTGCCTATTTTGAATATTTCTTGTAAATGGAATCATATTATATGTAGCCTTTTGTCTTTGCCATCTTTCACTTACAGTGTTTTCAAGGTTTATCCAGGGTTTATCATGTAACACTACTTCACTTCTTTTTATGGCTGAATAATATTCCATTGTATGGATATACCACATTTTGTTTACACATTAATCACTTGATGAACATTTGGGTTGTTTCCACTTTTGGGCCATTATGAACAGTGCTTCTTATAATTTGTAATATTGTAAATAAGGCTAGGTTTACCTAACTACCTATTTTTATTCACTTATTCAACATTGAGTGATATGTAAAGTAGCAAGTAATTGTTGAGCTCTTGCATTGTGCTAGACGGTGGTCTGAGTGCTTCATGTGTTTATTTTGTTTAGTCTTCAGTCCATCCCTATGTGGTAGGTATTAATATTCCATTTTCCTGATGAAGAAATGGAAATTTAGGGAGGGTAACTTGCCCAAGGTACTACAGTTAGTGGGTGCGACTGTGCTAGGTAGAGTGGATGATACAACTTTGTTTATGACCTAGTAACTGCTCTAATTCATACAATCTAATATAACAAATATATGAGGTTAGTCGTGGTAGTCACTGTGGGAAATTATTTGAATGGAAAAGAATCCTGTTGAAATTGAAGATTTTGGGGGATGCCTGGCTGGTTCAGTTGGTGGAATGTGCAACTCTTGATCTCAGGGTCATGAGTTCGAGTCCCATGTTGGGCATAGAGATTACTTTAAAAATGTATATATTAAAAAAAAAAAGAAATTGAAGATATTTTGATGGTTGTTTGTCTGTTAACCAGTTTCACCTGTCTTTCAACAAGTGTTTTTTTTAAGGTTTTACTTATTTTTTAAAGATTTTTATTTATTTATTTGATAAAGAGAGAGCACAAGCAGTGGGAGTGGCAGGCAGAGAGAGAGGGAGAAACAGACTCTCCACTGAGCAGGGAGCCCGATGCGGGGCTCGATCCCAGGACCCTGCAATCATGACCTGAGCCGAAGGCAGATGCTTAATGACTGAGCCACCCAGGCACCCCTAAGATTTTAAGTAATCTCTACACTCAACATGGGCCTCAAACCTACAACCCTGAGATCAAGAGTTGCATGCTGTATTGACTAAGCCAGCCAGGCACCCCCAGCAAGTGTTTCATTGGGACCTGCCTTTACTAAAATTAGGTAGTAATTTGCACAGTATTTGAAGATTTAAAAAAAGAACAGCAAAGCCTTCCCTGTTGTGCTTGGGTTTTTTCAACTCCAAATCTTATCTTATTCCCTAATTGTTAAAAAGAAGATATCATATGGATCAGATACTATCTAAGAAGGACTTTTGTTCATTAGGGATGTCCATCTTTAGTCCTGAGTCAAGACTGAAGGAAGTGAGACTCTTTATCTTCTTAAAACAATTCATTAATATTAAATTATTAAATATTAAATAATATTTTTAAAGATTTTATTTTATTTTATTTTTTAAGTAGGCTCCATGCCCAACGTGGGGATCGAACTCATGACCCTGAGATCAAGAATTACATGCTCCATCATTTGAGCCAGCCAGATGCCCCTCTCTCCCCCCCATAAATAATATTATTTTTAAAAGATGTATTTATCCTCCTGTATAGCCTATGTCAAACATATCAAGCTCTTTAGGGATCTCTGGGATGAAAGGTACTATTGAAATATTAATTTGTTAGTTTACATCTGTACCCTACCCTATTATATTAGTTTTCTGTTGCTGCATTGTAAATTACCTCGATCTTGATAGCTTAAAACAATATCCATTTATCATCTCACAGTACTGGTAGTTCTGTAGGTTAGAAAACTTGGTGGGCTCAGTTGGGTTCCTTGCTTAGGGTCTCACAGACTGAGATCAAAGTGTTGGCCAAAATGGTCTTTTATCTGTAGGCCCTGGGGAAGAGTCTGCTTCCAAGTTCATTTAGATTATTGGCAGAATTCAGTTCCTTGTGGCTGTAGGCCTGAAGTCCCCATTTCCTTGAAATGTATCCCCTCTAGCTTCTATTAAATTTCTTTTGTGCTTCAAATCTCTGACTTCTGCCATCAGCCGGAGAAAACTGCTTTTTTAAAGAGCTCATATGTATAGATCAAGCTCATTTGTGATAATCTCCCTATCTTAAGGGCAACTGTGCCATGTAACATAGTATAATTATAGCAGTGATGTCTCATTACATTCACAGGTTCTACCCCATTATAATTTGTAATATTGTAAAGGAGAAGGGATTATATGAGGGTGAGGATCATTGAAGGTTATTTTTAGAATTCTGCCTACCACAGATATTTAGAAGATTTTATTTGTTTATTTGAGAGAGAGAGAGAGCAGGGGGCTGGAGGCAGAGAGAGAGGGGAGAGAGAACCCAGGCCGACTCCATGCTGAGCGTGGAGCCCAACACAGGGCTCCATCCCACCACTCGAGATCACAACCTGAGCCAAAACTGAGAGTTGGATGCTTAACTGACTGTGCCACTGAGATGCCCCTTAATTTTCATTTTTTTAAAAAGATTTATTTATTAGAGAGTGTCTGCACACGTGCAGACGGGGGAGGGGCAAAGGGAGAGGGAGAATGAGAATCCCAAGCAATCTTCCTGCTGAGGGTAGAGCCCGATCCAGGGCTCCATCTCACAACCCTGAGATGACCTGAGCCCAAATCAAGAGTCAGATGCTTAGGGGCACCTGGGTGGCTCAGTCGGTTAAGTGTCTGCCTTTGCCTTAGGTCATGATCCCAGGGCTCTGGGATTGAACCCCACATTGGGCTCCCTGGTCAGTGGGGAGTCTGCTTCTCTCTTTCTCTCTCTCTGCCGCTCCCCTAGCTCGTGCTCTCTCTCTCTCTCTCTCTCATGGGCTTTCTCTCTCTCTCAAATAAATAAATAAAATCTTAAAAAAAGTTGGACACTTAACTGAGCCACACACGCACCCCCCTTAATTTTCATTTTTATTTGTTTATTTTTTAAAGATTTTATTTATTTGAGAGAGTGTGAGAGAGAGAGAGCGAGCGAGCACTAGTGGGGTGAGGGGCAGAGGGAGAAGCAGACTCTGCTGAGCAGGGGGCCTGACGACGCGGGGCTCGATCCCAGGACTCTAGGATCATGACCTAAGCTGAAGACAAATGCTTAACCGTCTAAGCCACCCAGGTGCCCCTAATTTTCATTTTTAAACGTTGTGAAGGTCACATTTTTGATACAGCAGATGACCTTTCTACTCCCAGGTCACATCCTATCTTTCCCGCACCCGTCCTTGAACTTTTCTTTTATTCCTTTAAAATAGTTGGTCTCTTTTCTCTCTTTATTTGGTAGCATGCTTGTCCTTGACCTCACCCTTGACTCTCCAAGGAAATTGTGAATTTACCTTTTAGAAGAGCGTTTTCTGAAATCACCTTCCTTTGTGCTGATTAGTTTTATAAGAAATGTCATTTCACTCCAGACATTATCACTATGATCCCTGTGCTTCAGCTCTCTAAGTCCAAGTATGTAATGTAGGATTTAGCTGCTCACTGACATTGGAAAGGTATTTTCCATCTTTGTGATCTGCAGATAAACTAACTGCGCCTTATTTTTTCCACTCTTTTCTCTCTTACATTAAGATCCAAAGATGTCTCACTGCCTGTGAGTTCAAGAAGTATATTAAAACCCTGTATATCTCTCAGTCATTCTATAGCTGGTAATGCTGCTATAATTCCATTTTATCTCACAGCAGGGTCCAGTAGAAAGCACATCGGTAATGAAAAACAGTAATTCAAAACTGTGTTTGGAGCATTCTGAGGGCTTATAGCAATAGGGGATTGCTCAGGCTGCCTGGAGAACCTGAATAGGTTATAGCTCCAGAAACTACATAATTCTGCTCACATTGTAGTGGGCAGAAATGACTAATGGATCTGGGTTTCCGCTCCTCCCCAGTTGGGATTATTTTTCCATTTAGTATTATTCACTGAAGAAGAAAATTTATATGTAAAACCTTTGGTGTATAACTTAGGATTCTTCATATATAAGGGAGTTGTGGGATTTGTAATTATCTTATGAATTAATTTAGGATGGAGATGGAATAGTTGTCTTTGGTTGTAAGAAAAGTTGTAAATTCCTGAGTTCTGCTTTTGGTTAGGAAAGTAAGAAATGTTTACAAGATTCATATATTGCACCATTTGGATGGAGACCATTGTTATTAACAAATGTTTATGTTTTATTCATTCATTCACTATTAAATGTCTGCCATTTGCCAGGCTATGTATTATGTACTAACAATGGACTCTACTCTTATGGATATCGTACTCTAAGGGGGAAATAGTGTTCTTATGAATACAGTTACAGTACTGTGAGATTAGAGGTGCCATTAGCAGCTACTGCAGTGGGAACTCACAGGAGAGGTTCTCCAGTGGCTGGAAAAGGCTTAAATAAGGGAGGTGACATTTGAGCAGAGTCTCTTTTTTTTTTAAGATTTTATTTATTTATTTGACAGAGAGAGATACAGCGAGAGAGGGAACACAAGCAGGGGGAGTGGGAGAGGGAGAAGCAGGCTTCCTGCTGAGCAGGGAGCCCAATGCGGGGCTCGATCCCAGGACCCTGGGATTATGACCTGAGCCGAAGGCAGATGCTTAACGACTGAGCCACCCAGGCTCCCGGAGCAGTCTTAATGGAAGAACAAAAGCTTGTGCCAAGTTTGCAAGTGGGGGATGAGCATTCTATGTGGGGGAGATCGCACTTGCAAGGTATGGCAGTGTTCTAGTCTGCTGTGTTCAGGAAAGAGTGAGGAGGTTAAGATTGGAGGCTAGAGTGGGTAATGTAGGGAAGAGAGTGGCAAGGTGAATGGAATTCAGGTGGTAAAAGGTCTTGTATGCGTTGCGGATTTTGGGTGTATCTTATAGTCAAGAACTAGTAAAGAATTTAAGTATGGACTCGTGTGGTTAACTTAGCATTGTGGAAAAATAATTCTGAAGGCAGCGTGGAGAATGGATTGAGAGTTAAGGAGTGGGGTACCAGAGGCAGATAGCAGTTAGAGACTAGATAGAGTCTGTTGAAAATAAAGACTAGGGATGCCTGGGTGGCTTAGTCGGTTAAGTGGCTGCCTTCAGCTCAGGTCATGATCCCAGCATCCTGGGATTGAGCCCCTCATCAGGCTCCCTGCCCAGTGGGGAGCCTGCTTCTCCCTCCCCCTGCTCCTGTGCTCTCTCTCAAATAAATAAATAAAATCTTAAAAAAAAAAAAGGCTAGATCTGTGGTGTATTCAGGAGGGGATGTACTCCAGAAATATTTCAGAGGTCTTCTCTAAGGTGGGAATAATAATAGTACTCATCTTTACTGTTGATACAAAGAGTGAGTTAATAAATTAAGGTGTTTAAGCTATGTTTGGAGCATGGCACATAGCTAGTGCTGTATATGTGTTAGCTGTTTCTGTAGTAACACCACAGATTACAGTATGGGAAATGAGGGAAAGCATGGCATCCAGAAGAAGTTAAGGGTTTGGCTTGAGGAGGTGGTGTACTGTTAACCCATTACTAATGATCGAGTGATCAGTGTCTGTCTTTGGGAATAAATGTAGGTTGATAGATGGATTGTTAGTTAGTGCTTACAACTAAACTTACAGAGGAATAGTTAAGTTTTTAGAAAAGTTGGTTTAACTCTTCCTTGTTCTCATCAAAGATAAGAGGAATGCATCCTTTAGTGAAGGGGAGATACTCTTTGCTCCTTTTTCATGGGTATGGATATTTAGACAGTGCATTCTTTTTTTCCGGTCAGTGTAAAATCTGATGTTTGAATATTTGTCCTTTGTTTTTAAGAACTTCCACTTTGCTGTAATTATGTCTGTATAGAATTTATAAGCCAGAAGAATCCAAACTCTGTTTTCTGAAGCTTATTCAACTTAAGATATTTTATTAATAACATATAGAGACTCAAAGTCAGCTTTTGTGAACCCATTAAGGAATAATAGAAATGACTCAGCAGAGCCTAATTTAGCTCTTGATGGAGCTTTATAAAGGCGAGCAAAGATAGTATTTGCTTAGAGTGGTTCATGGTCATGTAAGAAGCAGGAAGCTGGGGAAGCCTGTATTTATTCCATACTGCTCTGTACCAGAGGCATCACACATGTCTCTTTTAATCATCAGAACAACTTCTAGAGGGAAATGTCCTTTTTATAGATAATGAAATTGAAGTTCCTGAACAATTGAGTAACTCACTTCGGGTCACCCTGCTGATAGGTGGCAGAATTAGAATTTGAACATAGGCCTGTCTGGTTGCAAAGTCAAATGCTCTTCTCACCAGTCTGCCTTGTTCGAATAGGTTACCTATGTGAATGAGGTTTATGTCACTTGCCCAGAAGTGATTTCGTGGGATTTGACCATAAAAAAGGAAAGAAAATATAATGAGCATAGGGAAGGCTCCCAAGTTTATTTCCTCTCTTTCTTTGTGTGGAAGATCAGGAAGTGAATTGGTGGATCCCTCACAAATACCTATTTCATACTTAAATTATAGGTTTTGTGGGAGCATGTAAAAAATTTATAGGACCTTTGACTTGGAGGTAAACTAGGCCATTTCCCTTATGTCACAGAGGAGGAAACCAAGGTCGTGAGAAGCGAAATGGCTTGCCTAATTACAGCTGGTTTGTAACAGAGTTGGAATTAAAACCTTAGACCCTGTATTCCCGGTTTAAAGGCCTTTTATAGCTAAATCACAAACCTTTGTTATGCCTGGAGCTCCTAGAAGATGATAATTGTGAATATAATTTGAGGAAGTTTTGGTTTTGTTTTGTTTTGTCTCTGGCTGTCAGCATGTCCTGTCAAGTCAGAGTGCTTCTGGGTGGTACAGGTCTGGGTTAGATGCCTAGATATTCTCGTTAACTCCTGTGTAATGGCACAGAGGCTTCCCTTCTGCTAGCTGACAGCTCTGGCGGGTGCACCTGTGTTACAGCCCATCTGTGCGGAGAGGATGATTGAGTTCTACCTGGGGCTTTAAGGAAGCAGAGAGAATGAATGAATGCTCCATGGTGGGCTAATCCATACTTCTCTCTCCTGGCCTTTTCCCCAAGTTTGGCATTTTTAGATTTCGCTATTCCTTGTTAATTGTTCATGCTGATAGATAGCAGTTCTGCCCCGGTGGAGCCCAAGTGCCGGATTAAAAGTGCCATCAATGAAGGGCCTGTGAGGTTGTGGTAATTGCTAGTGGTAGATCATGGAGCTGCCGTTTGAATGACAGGGGTAAGATTTTGCACCTGGGACTGCTGAGTTCGGATGCGACTTGGAACTCTGAACTGTGGCTTAAGCCTGCACACAAGCTTTCTGGGGAGGTATCTTGTGCATCGTTTTCTCCTTGGATGAGACCTTATTTAACAAATAAAGAAACACCTTAGAGAAGACTTAGCCATGAAGAAACACTTTCTTTTTTTTTTCTTCATCTAGACCAAACTGCCCTAGGGAATTCTGTTATTTCACCCTTTGCTGCTGCTTGTTGGGTGGAAAGTCACCACCATTTGAATTTTCAGGCACCAGCCTGGTTGTCCAACCTAATGGAGTGAAATAGTTCTAGTTCCGAGTAAGGGTGAACTTGGAGCTGGGCCCAGTGTAATTAAAACCCCGGAGTAAAGAATTTGCTGTTGGTCTTTATTCATTTCAGTCAAGAGGCTTGTGGGTGGGAATATAATATATTCTGAGCAAAGAAAAATTGTGGCTCTAGAGATTTATGCCATTGCCTTGAAGATTGTTTGGTTCCACAGTAAATTTAGATAATTTAGTCAAAGAAAAAGCTTTCTTCATAGATGGTATTGCTAAAATTCAGGGTGTTTCTCCATTTATTAAAAGACTGTCCAGTAAGATTATGTATAAATTATATGACTTCCAATACAATTAAAGACTGAAGGCTTATGACTCAAGGTTCTCCAAAAGAATTCAGATTGTGTAGTCTTTAAAGGTATCCCGTCTGTTCTTTTTCCTGCTCTTTTTTGTTCTCTGTGTTTTGTTTCCCAGTATTCAGTGTTTTCTTGGCAAGTGAAATCAGGTTTACTGAAGTGATAGGCTCTCAAAGAATAAGGTAAGGAAGGAAAAGTTCTAGAGCTTTCTTTTGCTAGGTAGTAAGACAGTAAATTTGTGGATTTTTGTTTTTTTTTAAGATTTTATTTATTTGACAGAGAGAGGTAGCGAGAGCAGGAACACAAGCAGAGGGAGTGAGAGAGGGAGAAGAAGGCTTCCTGCCGAGCAGGGAACCCGATACGGGGCTCGATCCCACGACCCCGGGATCATGACATGAGCTGAAGGCAGATGCTTAACGACTGAGCCACCCAGGCGCCCTAAATTTGTGTTGTTTTAAACCACTAAATTTGTGGTAATTTGTTATAGCAGCAGTAGGATACTAATAATTTTAAACTCACAGAAAGGTTGTAAGACTAAGGATAGTACCCTTTAGTCATACTCACCTATTGTTAGTATTTTACTCTGTTTTATCATTCTTCCTCTTGTTTTTCTTTCTTTCTGAACCACTTTAGAATGCGTTGTGTATGTCATGGCCTTTTACTCCAGCGATGTGGGAGCAGTTCAGTTTCCCCATGTCCTTACTGTCTTTTTGATTGTAGTCATTCTGATGGGGCATGAAGCAATATCTCATTTTTGTTTTTTTTTTAAAGATTTATTTATTTATTTATTTGAGAGAAAGAATGAGAGAGAGAGAGAGAGCACATGAGAGGGGGGAGGGTCAGAGGGAGAAGCAGACTCCCTGCTGAGCAGGGAGCCTGATGCGGGACTCGATCCAGGGACTCCAGGATCATGACCTGAGCCGAAGGCAGTCACTTAACCAACTGAGCCACCCAGGTGCCCTCATTTTTGGTTTTGATGTGCATTTCCTTGATGACTAATGATATTGAGCATCTTTTCACATGTTTCTTAGTCATTAGTATATCTTCTTTGGTGAAATGCCTATTCAGGTTCTTTGCTCATTTTTAAATGGAATCATATATCTTTTTATTATTGAATTTTAAGAATTTTTATGTATTTATATTTACTAGATAGATGATTTGTAAGTATTTTTCTCCCAGATAGTTTTCTCTGTGGCTTGTCTTTTCATTTTCTTAATGGAGTCTTTTGAAGTACAAGTTTTTAATTTTGATCAAGTTGAATTCATCCCTTTTTTTTTCTTTTATAGATCATGCTTTTGTGGTGTCACATCAAGGGAAGGCAAATATCACTTTTCAGAGAATTATGAGATTTGCTTTATTCTCCATCTAGTGATCAGATCCATTTATTGTGTGAGCTTTGTTGAAATGTGTGAGGACTTGCCTCTGGGTGACGATCACATTTATTCCATCCTCCTCTAGGCGGCTGTTACTAGTGAGGCAATATAATATTGATCAAAAGTGTAGGCTTGTGGCCTGACTGCTTGGGTTTGAATTTTGGCTTCATCCCTTACTAGCAGTGTTATTTGGGAAAGTGACTTTATTTCTCTGTGCCTCAGCTCAGTTTCCTCATCTGTAAAATGGGGATAATACATCTTTCCTCATAGGCTGTTTGTCTATGTAAAGTGCATAGGAAATGCCTGGAACAGAATAAGGACTAAAAAAATATTAGCTCTTATTACTAGGGGAGCAATTCTCAACTGTAGTTTGGGATGGAGTTGTGCATATTGGAATCATTTGAGGGACTTTTTAACACTTCGCATGCCTTTCTAAAGTGACAGGTTCTGTCATGGGTTAGAGCAACTGGGGTGATAAACATTGCACTTAGCCTTCCTTGAAACATTTAAAGCTGATTGTTCCTTAAAATCACTTTCATTAAGTGAGGCAATTTGGGTTGATGTGTAGAATCACAAAACTCTTCATCAGATATAAAAATAGCTCAAGCTCCATTAACACTTAGAAAAATGAATAATCTATTAACTCCCGTTGCCAAGGCAAAAATTAGGCAGTCTTAGGCAAGCCAAGAACAGAACGTAAGCTATCTGTGTTTGATAGATATATTTCTCTGCCTTTGGGGTGGTTTATTAGCCCAAGAATCAGATTATGGGACCAAAACTTGCAATTCAGAGATAAAATTCCTGCTTTGCTCTTGTTGGAGAAGATTCTCAACTCTTTTTCTTGTCTTCATTTGCAGGATGAATATAATGAAACTTGAGACCTACTTCCTTCAAAAGGGATTCATGATCTGACATGGGGCTAGTATCAGGATATTTATTTTTTTATTTTATTTTATTTTTTAAAGATTTTATTTATTTGAGAGAGAGAGAATGAGAGAGAGCACGAGAGGGAAGAGGGTCAGAGGGAGAAGCAGACTCCCTGCTGAGCAGGAAGCCTGATGTGGGACTCGATCCCGGGACTCCAGGATCATGACCTGAGCCGAAAGCAATCGCTTAACCAACTGAGCCACCCAGGCGCCCTAGTGTCAGGATATTTAAAGAATTTATACAACTCAACAATAAAAAGATAGAAAATGGGCAAAGAATTTGCATAGACATTTCTCCAGAGGAGGTGTCCAGCTAGGACATGAGAAGATATTCAACATCATAGGTCAACAGGGAAATGCAAATCAAAATACAATGAAATACCATTTCATGCCCACTAGGATGGCTATAATAAAATTTTAAAAGGAAAGTAGTAAGTGTTGGCAAAGGTGGAGAGAAATAGGAACCCTTGTACAGTGCTGCTAAGAATGTAAAATGATTCAGCTGTTGTGGAAAACAGTTTGGTGGTTCCTCAAAAATTTAAGCATTAGAATTACTATATTAACCCAGCATTAGAATTATTATATTAACCAAGCTGTTCCACTTTTAGGTTTATACTGAAAAGAACTGAAAACATGGTAACACAGAAACTTGTACATGAATGGTTATAGCAGCATTATTCATAATAGCCATAAGATGGAAACAACACAAATGGCCATTAAGGGATGAATGAATAAACAAGTTTGTATGTTATATGTTATATATAAACAATGGAATATAATTCAGCCATAAAAAGTAATGAAGTACCAATACATGGTACAGTTTGGATGAACTTTGAATACATACTGAGTGAAAAAAGCCAGACACAGCAGTCATATATTTTATGATTCCTTTTATTTTTTTTATTTTTTTAAAAGATTTTATTTTATTTTATTTATTTGAGAGAGAGAATGAGATAGAGAGAGCATGAGAGGGGGGAGGGTCAGAGGGAGAAGCAGACTCCCTGCTGAGCAGGGAGCCCGATGTGGGACTCGATCCCGGGACTCCAGGATCATGACCTGAGCCGAAGGCAGTCACTTAACCAACTGAGCCACTCAGCCGCCGCTATGATTCCTTTTATATGCTATATCCAGAATAGGCAAATCCAAAGAGACAAAAAGCAAATTAGAGGTTACCAGGGGATGAGTGATAGGGAATGGGGAATGATTATTTAATGATTATGGAGTGTTTTTATGGGATGCAAAGGTTTTGAAACTAAGGAGGACTGATGGTTGCACAATATTGTGAATACAATAAATATCACTAAATTGTACACTTTAAAATGGTTAATTTTTAAGTGAATTTCATTCAGTTTTTTTAAAAAGGGAGATTTATGAGTATATTTACTATTTTTTTTAAAAGATTTTATTTATTTGACAGAGAGAGAGAGAGAGAAGGAGCACAAGTAGGCAGAGGGAGAGGGAGAAGCAGGCTCCCCACAGACAAGCAGGCTCCCCACAGAGCAGGGAGCCCAATGCGGGGCTCGATCCCAGGACTCTGGGATCATGATCTGAACCAAAGGCAGCTGCTTAACCAACTGAGCCACCGAGGCTCCCATAGATTTACTATTTTTGCTACCCAGAGACAAATGTTTTAAAGTGCAAGGAATAATGAATGACAAAAAAGGATGACTGTATTTGATATGGCAACTCCAATGTCTGGATATCTCTCCAAAGTCATTTTTCACTCATTTCTCTGCTTGGGAGAATTTATTCTTAACACATAATATTTTACCTGCAGTGTCTGCTAAGATAGAAATGGTGTTTTTTATAGAGTATATCGTTCTTTAGGGAATCGTGTAAGAGGCCCAGTTGCTCTGGGCCAGCAAAGTTGATAAAGGAGCAAAAGATATTCTTAGAGCCTACATTTAGATGGCATTCTGTTTCTCTTGGGCATGCCATTCTTTCAGGCTACCAGTTACTTTTTTAAAAAATTTTTTTATTGAGGTAAATTTCATGTAACACAAAACTAACCATTTTAAAGTGGCCTTTTGTGCATTTACAGAGTTGTGCAATTACCAGCTGTGTATTATTCTGAAACATTTTCATCACCCCAAAAGGAAATTCTGTACCCATTAAGCATATCCTTGCCAGCATTTGTTATTTTCTGCTTTTTTGATTATAGCCAGCCTAGTGGATATGAAATGGTACCTTTTTGTGGTTTCGATTTGCATTCTCCTAACGACTAACGAAGTTGAACATCTTCATGTGCTTATTGGCCATTTGTATGTCTTCTTTGGAAAAATGTCTACTCAAGTTCATTTTCTTTCTTTCTTTCTTTCTTTTTTGAGTGTGGGGAGGCAGAGGGAGAGAGAGAATCTTGAGGCTCCATGCTCAGGGTGAAGCCCAAGGTGGGACTCGATCTCATGACCCTGAGATCATGACCTGAGCCAGAATCAAGAGTCAAATGCTTAACTGACTGAGCCACCCAGGCACCCCTCGAGTTCATTTTCTATTTTAAAAATTGGGTTCTTTATTTTCTAGTTGTGCAGTTGTGTTCTTTATATATTATGGATATACACCTTTATCAGATATATGATTTGCAAATATTTCTGTCATTCTGTAGGTTGTGTTTTTACTTTCTTAATAGTGTCATTTGATATACAAAGGTTTTTAATTTAGGTGAAGTTTCATTTATCTGTTTTTGTCTTCTGTTGCCCAGACTGTTGAATTCCTATCTAAGAATCCATGGCCAAGTCCAAGGTCATAAAGATTTTCCCCTAAGAAAACTCTTTCTTCTAAGAGTTTTATGGTTTTAGCTCTTGTATTTAGGTCACTAATCCATTTTGATGTAATTTTTGCATATGGTATGAGGTATGGGTCCAGTTTCATTCTTTTGCAAGTGGTTATTCAGTTGTCCCAGCACCGTTTGTTGAGGAGACTCTTCTTTCTCCATTAAATTGTCTTGTCATCTGGTTGAAAATCAATTGGTCATAGATATGTGGGCTTACCTTTGGACTCTAAATTCTATTCCTGCCATTTACTTTAATGTGGGCTGAGTTTTTTGTTTTTCTCTCTTTGATAACAGGATCATGGGGTTGATAGCACCATTTTCCAGAATCCCAAAAAGCTTCACCTAACCATTGGAATGTTGGTGCTTTTGAGTGAGCAAGAGATCCAGCAGACATGTGAGATGCTACAGCAGTGTAAAGAGGAATTCATTGAGTGAGTAATCTACAGGAATGGGGAAGGGTGGTCACCTTGTACTGGCTTCTCTTTGGTATCACAGACTTGTTTTTGCACTTAGGCAAACTTGTTTTTGTCACATGGCAACAAGGTCTTTTGACTCACCCACTTGTAACACTTAATATTGGACCATTGTCTGAAAGGGTTAAAATGGATTTAAAGCATATATTTACAAATTTTTATGGAAAGACTCTGCCTTAAATTATACTAGTTCAGTTGACAAATTTTGTTAACAGGACATCCCATTATAGGGTATAGGATACTGTACTAGTTTTTTATGCTGGCGAACACATTACTACAAGCTTGGTGGCTTAGAACAGTGAAAATTTATTATCTTATAGTTCTGTGGGGTAGTTGATATGGGCTAAAATCATAGTGTCAGCAGGGTTGTGTTCCTTTCTCGGGGCTCAAAGAAAGAGTTCATTTCCTTGCTTTTAAAGCCCATCTTCTAGAGGCCACACCCACATTCTTTGGCTAGTGACCCCCTTCCTCCGTCTTCAGCAATAGAAGCTGGAATTCCTTCTCTCTGACCCTTCTGTTATCCCATCTTTATCTCTGGCCATTGCAGGGAGGGTTCACTGCCTTTAAGGACTCGTGATTTGATTGAGCCCACCCAGATAATCCAGGATAATCGTTCCATCTCAAAGTCCTTAACCTTAATCATATCTGTAAAAGTCTGTCTGCCATGTAGGGTAGCATATTTACAAATTCCAGAGAATAAGATGTGAGGCTCTCTGAGAGCCATTATTCTGTTACCAGAGTAACTCAAATATTATATAACATGATTCCTTACAAAGGTCTTCATTGTATTTCAAGAAATGCACTTTAATTTTCTTTCTTAAGTACAGGTAGTTTTCTAAGAACGCCAAAAACTGTCTAAGCAGTCTGTTTTAGCTCAGGGAAAACATTGCTCTTCTGGGGTCAGAGTTGTTACTCTTTTTACTATAAAATTTTAATTTACATGTATATCTGACCTAACAGCTTTATTTTAAAGAATCATCCCTTCCCTACCCTTTGCTTCTTTTTCTTAAGATTGATGAAGAATAAGAGAAATTGGAAAACTGACTCAGTTGAAGTGGTTTTTTTTAATTCAGTTATAATATTCAGGTCTCATGCTATTTTAATATGACCTTGTAGAAATGGGTTCCCTAGTTCATTGCATAAGACAAGGTAAAAGGATTGGGGTGCCTGGGTGGCTCAGTTGTTGGGTGTCTGCTTTCAGCTCAGGTCATGATCCCAGGCTCCTGGGATAGAGCCCCACATCGGGCTCCCTGCTCGGCGGGAAGTCTGCTTCTCCCTCTTCCACTCCCCCTGCTTGTGTTCCCTCTCTTGTTGTGTCTCTCTCTGTCAAATAAGTAAATAAGATCTTTAAAAAAAAAAAGACAAGGTAAAAGGATTAGAAATTTTTTCATGTATATGTTGTGTATGAAACTGTGTAACATAATGACTTATACGTGGGCCAGTTCTCCTTTCCCAGTTGTTTTGAAGGCAAGATATTTTTCTTGAGCAAAATCATAAGCTGATTGGGTTTGCAGTCTGCAAAGAATACTTCTTTGTCCTGATCTTTGCTCACTGATGGACATAACTGTTTCTCTCCATCTTAACCTAAAATTCAGAATAATTGGGTGTTTGCAATTAAGTATTTACAACTTCCTTGCCTAAGATAAAACTTTATGCTTTACCTCACAAAGTGGAGCAATGTTACCTGGTTTAAGAGTTAGTCTTGATACCTTATTTCCAGATCACTTTTTGGCTAAATGTAACTGAAAGCAGCTGCATTTTCTTGGCTGCCATTAGGATAATCTTGCTAAGAAGAAATTTAAAGGTAGATAAAATATTGGTTTAGGGAAGTATTTGTTTTTTTACCTATGAAAATCAGGTCACAGGTTTTTAATCACTGAAGCTTTATCCTGAGCTATGGGAGGATTTAGCTGAGTTCCTCCGTTTTATGTCTTTTGGTGCCTTTTGTGACTAAATGCCAAATCTGAGCCCTTTAAGCATGTCAGGGTTGGTGTGCATAGGAAATGAAGAGCAGCCTTAATAGTTCCTAAGAATTTTTGACATGACAGGATGAAAACAGTAATTGTAGTTTCTCAAATTCAGCAAAGCTTTTGAAATAGGACAAAGTTACACTGCCAGAAATCTGCAGTGCAGGCAGAAATTTTTTTGAAGATGCTTTTTTCAAAAAGCTGGAAAGATTTGAAACCAGCAAGTAACGTAAGCCTCTCCAGGCCTCTTCTCCCACCTCCTCTGCCGCGTAAACTTGTTTAAAAAGTACATAGTGCAAAATTAATTTATTAGAATGAGAATCAGAATTGGCTGTTGAGATTGGTTAGAAGTGCCTTGTTTCCGTAAAAGGAAAAAATGTTTCCTAAAGAAAAGTACATGTACACACACACACTTGTGCACGCGAACACACACATGCACACACTTATGTAATAGCCCTGGTGAGTGAAATGTGTCATTTAACTTTTTTCCCTTCCTTATTCTTACTCTTTGATCTCAGCCTTTGTACTTGGTATACTTAGACTGTGAGTAAATAATGGCCTTTCTAATCTGAACCTTTTATGATGTAAAGATTCCAAATTAAAATATAAGAAAGGAAAACACTGAAATTGAACAGACTAATATATAACATGCTGTAGTTGGCTACAGTTAGATGGCTTTTTAAATTGAGGTGTTAAATAAATGGGGCTAGACTCAGATTGAATTAAAACTGTGCTGCTATATAGATATTTTAAAGAAATGGGTAGTTGAATATTTGTTTTAAATTTTGGGATGTTTTTTGAGTTTAAGGAATGTTACCTACCAGAAACAGAACTTTGATTTCAGTTCTTAAGCTAACGGCTCATGTAGCTCTATCGATTTCAAATGAATTATTCAGTGTTCAGTAAATGCTGAAGCTCTAAATGTCTCCCTTGTGACTTTTCTTTGTGTAATGTAGAGCACAAACAGTGCAATGGCTCTGAGTATATAGTCTGACAAATATGCAGTACTTTTAAATTCCAGTATCACTTTTCTCGTACCTAAGTGTCCCCTGTAGGCCTGAGGTAACACCAAATAATAAGGTAAAAAGGGACAAGAGCAAGGACAGAAAAGGAAAATACGCATGGACAAATGTTGCCTCCTGATCATTGCCTCAGATGTCACTTAGTTGAAAAGTATGCTCACTGGTGTCCTAGACAAAGAGCATTTACCAGGCAAACCACCGAATTTCTCTCCCTCTTGGTAAATCCTAGGGAAGGTCAGAAAGAAGAGTTTCTGATCCTACTCGTAAGGCAGGCTTTAGATCTGTTTCATTGTTTTTATTTTTTGTTGTTCTTGGTACTGCATCTCATTCTAAAGATTTGAGGTGGTTCAGGGTGAGGACATAATGCAAAAGAAATGTTAAAGTCGTGGAGCTCAGAAACCATAAAGATGGAATGGGAGAAAATGTTTACCTGAAAACCAAGGAAAGGTTATAATTGTACTTGAGGAATAGAATTTAGTAGTTTTCAAGCCCTGGTATACTTGAACTACCTTCCAGAAAGAAACACATCGATTATTATTAGTTCTTATCTGATAAAAAGGAACATAACAAGTTTTTAGGAGAGAATCCTTTGCTCTTTCTCAATCCGAGGAAAACTTGTCATGTAAATATTAACCTAAAATGATGATGAGCAGTGTCTTCAACAGGAATTTTACAGAAGATAAAAAAAATTGTTCACATGGTTCTCTTTTGTATAGATCCCTAGAATTTGAGGGTATAACATTAGACATAATCCAGTAAAAACATTTTATTTTTTTAAATTTATTTATTTTTAAAGATTTTATTTATTTATTTGACAAAGAGAGACACAGCGAGAGAGGGAACACAAGCAGGGGGAGTGTGAGAGGGAGAAGCAGGCTTCCTGCTGAGCAGGGAGCCCGATGCGGGGCTCGATCCCAGGACCCTGGGATCATGACCTGAGCTGAACGCAGATGCTCAACGACTGAGCCACACAGGCGCCCCCAGTAAAAACATTTTAGTGGTAAACTAAACCAATGGTGTGGTTATGCAGGGTTAGAGCTAAAGCCAGTAGAGGAATGTATAGTTAGTATTAAACTGTTTTTCTCATGTAAGTTTGGCTGGCTGCACTTTGATAGGATTGAATGGTAGTCTTTCATATTGAATTCTTTAGCTATTACTTCGATTGAGATACACTGTGTTGTTGGTTGAAGCTACAGGCCTCAGGTAGTAGTTTAGAGCTTGGCTTGTATTTTGGAATATCCCACTTATTAGAGGTGGTAATAGGGCTATTTACAATGAAGGCAATAATTTTTCTTGAATATCTGTCCAAAATAGTTATTTAGTTTCTTACTGAAAGAAATCCTGATCTTGTGCAATAATATGGTCTTGAAGTTTTAAGGGAATCCTTTTTTTTTTTTTTTTTTTTAAGATTTATTTATTCATTTGAGGGCACCTGGGTGGCTCAATCATTGAGCATCTGCCTTTGGCTCAGGTCATGATCCCGGGGTCCTGGGATCGAGCCCCACATCGGACTCCCCGCTCCGCGGGAAGCCTGCTTCTCCCTCTCCCACTCCCCCTGCTTGTGTTCCCTCTCTTGCTGTGTCTCTCTGTCAAATAAATAAATAAAATCTTTAAGAATAAAAAGATTTTATTTCTTTGAGAAGGAGGGGAGGCAGAGGGAGAGGGAGAGGGAGAAGGAGACTCCCCACTGAGCAGGGAGTCCAGTGTGGGGTTCGATAATTCTGGGATCATGATCTGAGCTGAAGGCAGACAGACGCTTAACTGACTGAGCCACCCAGGCGCCGCTAAGAGAATCTTTGCCACGAAGATTCCTAGGCTACAAAGGGTCTCCCTATGGCCTTGGTTCAGTATCAAGAGAACTTTTTTGCTTTGCTTTTTTGAGAATTGCCTTTTGGTGGGTCCTAATATCCTTTTGTCTTTGAGTAGTACCACATGGTTTTCAATGACATATAGGGATGTGTCCACATTCTTCTCAAAATTGTCCAGAAAAGTTTCTCTCTTTAGAGTAGAACATCTGATCAGTGTTTAACAGAGATTTATGGAGTACCTATTTTATAGAAGGTACTGTGCCAGGTGCTGGGGATATAGGAGTAGACAAGATGGATAGACTTCCTGGCCTCGTGGGGCTTGCAGAAGACTGTGGTGGTGAGCTGATTTTTAACTGGGTTTCAGCTTGGCACTGCAAGACCATTTCTGGTTGAAGTATAAGTCTGTGTAAGGGGTCTGGGAAGAAGAAGGATGGTGAGGCTTTATGTAACAGAAAAGTAATAACATGCACACGTGAAACTAATATAATGTATCTCAGTTATACTTCAATTAAAATAAAGTAATACATACGAGTTTTGGAAAAGTCAAAGTTGCAGACATAAAAAAATACCACTTTTAATCTTACTACTTAAAGATAATTACTATTAAGGCTCTCACACTCTTTTATATGTATGTGTGTATTTTTTCTTTGAGGTGTAATTGACTTATAGTAAAATGCACAGATCTTAAGTGTAGTTGATGAATTTTAACAAATGTATGCACTCATGTAACTTCAGCCAAATCAAGATGTAGTACATTGTCATCACTGTGAAATTCCCTCATGACCTTTTCTGGTAAATTCACTTCTTCCAGAAATAACTGTTCTGATTTCTGTTTCCATAGATTAATTTAGCTTGTTCTTGAATGTCATATAAATAAAATCATTCAATATATACATTTTTGTGTTTGGCTTCTTTTGTATATACGTGCAGTAGATAAACTTGTGTTTGGCTTCTTTTGCTTCTATATTTTTATTAATTTTTTAATGGATGATACATTTGTATGGTTCAAAATTTTAAAGATACAAAGGATATGCAGTGAAGAGTTTCCTTTCTACTGCCATTCCCACCAAGCACCCTGCTCTCCTCTCTAAAGGCAACAAATTTTAGCAGTTTTTTGTATCCTTCCAGAGATTTTATGTACAAGGAAATGTATACACATATGAGTACATATATATATATATTTCTTACCCCATCTTTTGCACAAATAGTAATATATGGCATGCACATTGTTGTGCACCTTTTCTTAAAACCCTAATGAGTATTTATTTAATCTGTTGCCAATCTTTGGTTGCTCCAAACAATGCCTCAGTCAAACCCTATGCATAAATTATTTTTCATGAGTATGAGTATAACCTATTACATCATATCAGAAAGTATGTACTGTCTGGCTGTTCTTTTTTGTGTTGTGTGGTAAGCCTGATCAGTGGGCTCAGGTGTGGTCAGCCCTCTATAGGGATCTTTATATTTCTCCAATCTTTTGCTGTTAAGTTTCAGCAGCCATCACTAATCATTGTCTTCATCCATTATTTCGTCAGGGGTTGCAAAATGGTGATATTTTAATTTCATCATTACTTCTGCATTTATCAGTTGGAATTCTGTATTTATCAGTTGGAATTCTTCTGTAAAGAGCTTTCCTTTATGAGCTGTGATTGGATATGTAGCTGAATTCATAATTATTTCCTTAGGTTTGGCTCCTAGAAATCGAATTGCTTGCACAAGAAAGGGTTTCTGTTCTTGAAGGCTTTTTATAAATATTGCCAAATTGCTGTTAAAGATGTGATACTACTTTATGCCTCCACCATTGTTAGATGAGTAAAATGGTGTTTGCAGGTTGTAGAAATAATGAAGTAAAACCCGAGAGATGAGCAACAGAGTGAATGTCTTTGTCAACCAGAACTGTCATTCCTTGGCTTTTTTCCTCTGAGTACTAATAAACTGGTATTGAGATAACTATAGTGTGACTTTGGAAATAATTGTGTTTCTAGTCGGTGTGCATAGAACATGTTAATTTTGAAATTAGAAGGATGATTAGATAATACTGTTAGTAAAAAAAAAAAACCCAGCAATTTCATTTTTGTAATATTTGACTGTATAATAACCATGTTTAAAATATAATGGCCCTTTCAGCTTAGTATTTTAGTGTATGTGCTGCCGAAGCGAGCACTCAGCTTAAACATTTATAAAGATCTAATGTTTTTTCCTTTGCAGTGGCATTTCTGGGGGGAAACCCCTAGAAGTAGAGATGGCAGGCATAGAATACATGAACGATGATCCTGGCATGGTGGATGTTCTTTATGCCAAAGTCCATATGAAAGATGGCTCCAACAGGTATGTTTCTGGAATGCTTCTTTGCTTTCATCAAGAAGTTCCTAAAAGTATTCCTAGAAGTTCAACAAGTTTTGATTCCTTTTCTTTGAGACCTTATTATTGTACAGAGTGTCAATTCTTTCTTTTCTTAAAATAGGAAGCTAATATCTTAAGAGAGGAATTTGTTGTAGGAAAAAGTATCAGATTTTAATCTGATAATGATCGAGTTACTTGGGTGGTAGATATTGATTATAGCAATCTAGTTTTATAAGCTCAACAAGCTTTCTTCATGTTTTTCAGGGTTATAGGAGGCAGGAAGGATGGCATTTTAGTATGGTAGTTGGAAAAGTGACATAATGCAGATCTAGTGAATACCAGGACAAAATGGGGATAACTCTGTAAGATTATTAGGATTAAGTTAATTTTGTAACTCTGTAAGATTATTAGGATTAAATTAATTTACATGAATGCTTAGAACGATGCTTAGCGCATGCAAACATGTGTTTTGAAACACACATCAACAAATGTTTACTGTTTTTTACTAGTGTTATTATCACACTTAGATCACTTGTAGAGATTCTCTGCAACCCAGGCTATTTCTGAGGCTAGCCTAGACATCCAGAGCCATTTCCAATGTTAACACTATTTAGTAGTCTAGTCAAGGTCTTCAGTGAGCAGAGGAGCCAAACTTGAATTGGAAGTTTGTTTTTGTGGTCTTTTTATTAAGGCAGGTTAGAACAGAGCTCACACTGAATCAGAGACCCTCCAGAGAAAATCAAAGTCTCTAGGCAGGCCCCCAAATTGATTTGCTTTTGTAGAGGATCCCTTGTAAAGTTTCTCTTATCTCAATTCAAATTGATAATCTCAATTATCTCCTATCTCAATTCAATTGGAAGTGAATTTTGGGAGGAAGGTAGGAAAAGACGATACAGAATCAGGCGTTGTGTGTGTTTTGGACCAGATTTGTCTTTTCTTAGATACCTGGCATGTGCTTAAATAGCATACTAATGACCTTGCCTTAGAAATTAGGGGCACATTGTTCCTTTGTTCCCAAAACATTTCTACCAGGTTGGAATTTGGTATCTGGTATGGATCATTTACTTTGTATTGTAAGCTGTAGCTGTCCAAATGTCTTCACCATGTTGTACGGCTGCTGTGTATGGGGTAGATTACTTTTCAGTTTTGTGAACAAAAACAGTGAATGATAAGGTAGCAGTTCTCAAACTTTTTATTTACATAATCACTTTAATTTCTTAAAAATTATTGAGGACACCAAAGAGCCTTTTTCTATATGGGTTATAGTTATTAATATTTACCTTATTGGAAGTTAAGATTGCAAAATTTAACATTTGATAGTTCATTAAAAATAGTAATATATTTTTTTGTTTACATAAATAACATATTTTTCATGAGAAATCTATTTCCCAAACCAAAAATATTTAGTGAGAAGATAGACATTGTTTTACATTTTTGTAAGTTTCCTTAATAGAAGACAGGTGGGTTCTTAAAACTGCTTCTGTGTTCAGTCTATGCATTATGTTGTTTTGACTGAAGTATATAAGAAAATCTGGACTCACACAAAAATGGATTTGGGAAAATGAAGAGTACTTTAATAGTCTTTTCGGATAATTCTGGATATTTGGTACTACACTAAAACTTGACAAGTTATAGTTTCGAAAAGGTCATTTGCAATGTGAAATCAGAAATGAGATCAGTGAACATTTCATACTCTTAAATTAAAATCCGTTGGTCTCTTTTGCATTTTGACTGGATCTTTAACCTATGTACAGTTTTGTATTGGTCATTTAGAAAATACTGGTTCACTGAGTTTTGCAGATCTTCCAAATGTTGACAAATTTCACTATGCAATTATAAAAATGTATTAATTGAGGGCGCCTGGGTGGCTCAGATGGTTAAGTGTCTGCCTTCGGCTCAGATCGTGATCCCGGGGTCCTGGGATTGAGTCCTGCATCGGGCTCCCTGCTCCTTGGGAGCCTGCTTCTCCCTCTGCCTCTCTCTCTCTCTCTCTCTGTCTCTCATGAATAAAAATTAAAAAAAAAATCTTTAAAAAAAATGTATTATGCTACTAATTTTATCACAGTCTTTAAGTATTAGGAAGCTGCTGTCAAGCTCATGGTAGCAGATACACATTTTCTAAAATTCTAATTTTCACTTGAGAGCTTGAATTTTATTATTGGCCAAAAATACTGTTTTCCTTGAAGTTTTTTCTTGAGATAATGTCTGTCAAATAACCACGTCTGAATAACTAATTTGTCAGTCGTTCTTTCAGATACAAATGGTCTTCATGGATAAAGAGGCTAGTTCAGTTCCAGCTCTGACAGCCTCACAAGTGCTTTTCCTCCCAACAGCCATCTACTTCGATACACAGCCCAGCTGCTTTATACATACTGCCAGTTTATCCCACAGGGATATTCAAAAGGCATGTATTTGGGACGCCTGGGTGGCTCAGTCGGTTAAGCATCTGCCTTCGGCTCAGGTCCTGTTGGGTTCCTGGGTCAGAGAGGAGCCTGCTTCTCCCTCTGCCCCTCCTCTGCTCATGCTCTCTCTCTCTCTCAAATAAATAAATAAAATCTTTAAAAAAAAAAGGCATTTATTCAAGGCCTGAGATTTAATAAAATTGATCATTTTTACTGTTTCATCAAGGATAAATGAAACTAGATTTTTTTTTTTAAACTGTGGATTTATAGTGAAGAATATACTACTGCTAGTACAATTTGATGCTGCTGTCTTAATTCATGCTAAGGTGCCAACAGTTTTACCCAGCATTGCTTTTGTACTGTCCATGTAAATGTCATTACAGTGAAAAAGACAAATAATGTCCTACAATTATTATAAATATAGTTTTCACCTCATGGACTCCCCTCAAAGAGTCTCAGGGAAAAGGTCCACAAATGATACTGCAACAATCTTTGATCTAGGTAAGGTTTTATTTCTAACATTGAAGATTGCATAGTTTCTGGGGAAAATACAACTAACTTGTTTTTCAGTTACTCTTACCTGGCACTGTGCTTAGATTATATTATCTCCATTTTATCTTAGCAACATCTGTGTAAGATAGATGCTATTAGTATGCCTGTTTTTTTTGTTTTGTTTTGTTTTTTTTTTAGTATGCCTGTTTTATAGATAGGGAGGTTCAGAGAGTTTAAGTAGTTTGGCTAAGGAATGCATAGACAGCAAAACCATGCTCTGAAAACCTAGGCCAATAAAGGTTTTCAGTGTGTGTATGCTAGGTTAAGTAGGATAGACTATGTTCCCATTCTTATTTCTAGAGTAAAATGGAAAGTTGTAACCCACTTTTTTTTTTTTGAAAGTGGTAAAATTCACATAACATAAAAATCACTGTTTCAACTGTCTTAAAGTATATAATTCCGTGGCATTAAGGACGTCAACAACGTTATGCAACCGTTACCACTGTTTAGTTCCAGACCATTTTATTTTTATTTTATTTTTTTAAGATTTTACTTGTTTATTTGACAGAGAGAGAGACACAGTGAGAGCGGGAACACAAGCAGGGGGAGTGGGAGAGGGAGAAGCAGGTTTCCCGCCGAGCAGGGAGCCCGATGCGCGGGATCATGACCTGAGCCAAAAGCAGAGGCTTAACAACTGAGCCACCTAGGCGCCCCAGGGCTGACTCACTTTTAAAATGTACTAAAGTTTTTATTTCCTTGATTAATTTTGTAGTTTTATAGGGCATCATTCAGCCTGACCTCTGTTTCCTTATTATCTGTTACGGGATTTATTTAATTTTTGTTCATACTAGTTTAAACCTTACTGTTGTAGAACTGAAATATGTGATAGCCTATAGACATACAGTTAACATGAAGCTGTGTGGAAAACTTAGATGGGATTACAGCATTTTATTAAATAAAATAGTGAATTTTTCCTAATCTACGGCTTCACGTGTATTTTAACATATATATGCCATGGACTTTACAGTTTTTATTTGCTCTATTCTTGGTGGCCCCTAGAGGGAAAAAGAGAGGTGACTGGGAAGAGATAATAAAATCATTACTTTGAATTTTTCCATTGGATATCTTTACCTTTTGCTTTAATGGTTAGACCCTTGGTTCTATAGGAGGTCTTCAAGTATAAAGAATAATAAGTTTTTGAGATTGGAAGAAAATAAGAGCTATAGAAGCTAGATGGCTTTTGAAGACAGTGCTTAGACATAATTGGTGCCCACATGAATGGAACAGTGGGTACTTCAAAGGTGAATACACCCATTATTTTCCCATAGATCCAGCCCTTCCAAATTTTGCACACTTACTGTTGTCAAGGCTTTGTAAATTGAAAGGTCTGATGAGATATCCACTGAATCCACTAGTGTGATCAACAAAACATTTTTGAGTAATTCCCATCTCTCTTACTGCTCTATTTTTTTTTCTATTGCCCATTCCTCTTTCACAAGGAGAGACATGTTTATGTTATTTTTAAAAGATTTGTAAATTTCCCTCCTCAAATTTGTGGGAATTACCAAGAGACTTAAACACCTCCTATTTAATTCAATTTTTAAAACAATTTGAATGCCTCCTTTGTGCAAGGTGTTTTGGAAGGCTGTGCAAATTGATCTAGAAAGGAACATTAAATCTTTTTGTTTGTTTATATGAAGAGATACTGCTCAATGCAGGAGGCATGGGAGAGAGACCATGTTGTATTAAAAATACATTCAGCTTTCTTTATATGATTTCATGTAGTTTAAATCAGAGATTCCTTCCCGTAACATGATTGAATGGGAAGTGACTGACCTTTAAAAGGATGGAACCACTTAGATCAGATTTTTCCTCTGGAAACTTTGAGCTGGGACAGTGTAGGTTCACTTATTGATGCATCCTTGGGTTTGGTAAAGCATGACTGGGTAAGGAATTTGTGGCAGTCAGCTGTTGCTAAGACTTAAGCATTGAATGAAGTGGCTATTCTGTTCTGTCTGGTACTGTCACATGAGCTTCCATCCTTGCCCCTCTAAGAAGAATGGCTTCCTCACATTTTGCTGAGAACACAAAGTCAACTCGGCAACTTCCTTTTCCTCTCACCAGTCTACCTGTTTTCATCACCCTACCCCACTTGATTTCATTCTCTTTCTGAAGAATGGCATACATTATCTCTGATGAGGCTAATCTCTTCTGCTGTCATTCCTTCTTATTTGCTCAAAGACCTGGCCCCATCAGCTATTCCCCCCTGCAGTGCATTGCCAGTCATCTTTTTCCTCAGGCATTTTTCAAATGCCCAGCCTGTGAGGTGCAGTAGACTCTAGGGCTTCCATCTTGAGGAGGAGGCAGATGTCAGTAATTAGAGTACACTGGGGTGAGGGCAATGGTTGAGATTCTAGGGGTACCTAGACAGGCAGCAAAAAACTCTGCTCATGTGTGGGCAAGTTTTATAAAGGAACGCTTCACAGAGGAGTTTCTCTGCTGAATAAGGAGTTTGCAGGCCAGGAGAGTAACATTTTAGGAAAAGGGAGTAAGTAGCAAGTGTAGATCTAGAAGCACTGTTATATGACATGTAAAGGAAGTTGGATTTTCATTTGGTCGTTTATTCAACATAAATTTATTGAGTACCTGTTGTTTGCTAGGCACTGTGCTAGGCTGTGAATATAGAATGGTGAATAAAGCCAGGCACATTCATTATCCCTACATCATATACAGACTAATGGAGGAAACAGATGCTAACAAATAACACGTAAATGTATAGTTGACCCTTGAACAACATGGGTTGGGACTGCACAAGTCCACTTATATGCACATTTTTCCCCCAGTAAATACAGTATAGTACTGTAAATCTATTTTCTTTAGGATTTTCTTAATAACATTTTCTTTTCTCTAGCTTACTTTATTGTAAGAATACAGTACATAATACATACAATGTACAAAATATGTGTTAATAGACTCTTACGTTCTTAGTAAGGCTTCCCATCAACTGTAGTCTGCCAGTAGTTAAGCTTTAGAGGACTCAGAAGTTAGCCATGGATTTTCAACTGCACAGGGGTCAGTGCCCTTAACCCCTGCATTGTTTGAGTGTCAACTGTAATTGCGAAGTGTGGTAAAGATGAGGCAGACGGAAAATGGTGTTCTGTTAGAGGAGCTATCATAGCAATGTAGACTCCGGGGGGAGGGCAGGATCAAGGAAAGCCTCTCTCAGAAATCGATATTGAATTGAGATCTGAAGAAGTGAGAGTTTGCAGGCAAAGGAGAGGTGGGAAGGCTCTTCCCACTTGTTTTAGGTAAAAGAAAATACAGAGCAAAAACCCTGAGGCAAAAAAGTCTAACGAATTCCAGATATGGATGAGGTTTAATGAGGAAGAAGATGGCCACATGAAGAAATTAGAGGGGCTTGGACTGACAGTGGCACTAGATAAAAGAATGAAGATTAAACATGAGCAGAATAAATAAAAAGAGATCCATGTCAAGATAAATCTTAATGGAACTGCAGAGCACCAAAGACAGAAGATCTTAAAAGAAGTCACCCACAAAGGAGTGACAGTTATAAGGAACTCTCAGCAGCAATAGTGGAATATTTTAGCAGAATATTTTCTAGAGAAAATAATGGTGAACCTGGAATTGTGTACTCAGAAAAAAAAAAATCTTTAAGAACAAAGGTGAAATGGGGGCACCTGGGTGGCACAGTCAGTTAAGCATCCAGCTTTTGGTTTTGGCTCAGGTCATAATCTCCGGGTCCTGGGATTGAGCCCTGCATCAGGCTCCACACTCAGTGTGGGATCTGCTAGAGATTCTCTCTCCCTCTCCCTCATCCCCTCCCGCTCATGCTGTTTCTCTCTCAAATGAATAAATCTTTTAAAAAATGAACAAAGGTGGGGCGCCTGGGTGGCTCAGTCGTTAAGTGTCTGCCTTCGGCTCAGGTCATGATCCCAGGGTCCTGGGATCGAGCTCCGCATCGGGCTCCCTGCTCCGCGGGAAGCCTGCTTCTCCCTCTCCCACTCCCTCTGCTTGTGTTCTCTCTCTTGCTGTCTCTGTCTGTCAAATAAATAAAAATAAATTTAAAAAAATGAACAAAGGTGAAATGAAGACTGTTACAGATGAACAAAAACTTAGAGAATTTATCACTGTGAGATGTCTGCAGTAAAGGAATAATGTATAAAGGATATATTTCAAGAAAAGGAAAATGAATCCAGGATGTCTGAGGTGCAGGAAGGTTAGTATGAGATGCAGAAAAGAATGGTAAATAAATAAAATGGCAGATATTGTCTATATAAAATAATTATTTTGTAGTGGGGAGAGTTTTTTAAAAAGATAGAGCTAAAAATAAACAAAAATTAAAAAGAACATTGTTCAGTTAACATTGTTCAGTTAACTATTTGTCAGCTAAGAGCACTGTTAGTCAAGACTGAGGAGCATCTGGAGTTGAGGTATTCTAGTTTTTTTAAATTATTATTTGGGGAGAGGATGTTAAGATGTTTTTTAACTTTGTTAAGCTAAATGCGTACAGTAAAAATTTGAAAGTAAACCTAAGATAGAGTATATAAATAACAAGTAGAGAGAAAAAGGACGAAAGGGCAAATATAAATTTATAAAAAGGAGCAAGAAGCATAGGAAAAAGTGGGATGAACATTTATTTTTTTATTTATTTTTAAAGATTATTTATTTGACACAGAGAGAGAGATAGCGAGAGCAGGAACACAAGCAGGGGGAGTGGGAGAGGGAGAAGCAGGCTTCCTGCGGAGCAGGGAGCCCGATGTGGGGCTCGATCCCAGGACCCTGGGACCATGACCTGAGCCGTAGGCAGACGCTTAATGACTGAGCCACCCAGGCGCCCCTGGGATGAATATTTAAACATAAGATGATAAGAAGTCCAGAGATATATTTATTAATGATAGATGTTAATGAATAAACTCACTGGTTGAGAAACATAAGAGTAAACAAAATTCAGTTATGTACTCTTTACCAGAGATACATCCATCCATGAAGTTGCAGTAGTAGAAAGGAAAAATATACACTAGGCAAATACCAAAAGGAAGTTGGCATAACAGAATTAATATCAAACATGGTAGGCTTAGCAGTAGAGAGGACTGTTATATAATGATAAACAATTTACCAAGATGATATGATTTTAAACTTGTATGAACTCATTAGAACCATCTCAAAGTAGATTAAACCAAATTTGTATAATTACTTTTTTATTGGGGAGAAATTGAGAAATCCATGATCTGTGACATATCTTCCAGTTATTGATAGGTCAAGCAGATGTAAAATCAGTAAAGATACAGAAGATTTTGACAATTAACAGATTTGATGTAATAGTCATTTCTGGAATTATATACCCAGCAGTTAGAGAATTCATATTCTTTTCAGTCATATTGAACAGTTGAAAAAAAGTGGGAGTACACAGTAGATCATAAAGTAAGGCTTAATAAATTTCAGTTAGTTGGTATATTTACATATCATGTTTTCTGACCAGAAATAAAGCAAGATTATCTACAATTACCAAGTTATTAGAAATAATAAGAGAGTTTAGCAAAGTGATTGGCTATAAAATTCGTATAATAAAATCAATTGTTTTTCTATATACCAGCAACAAACAGAAAACATCATTTAAAAGACACCAGCCTCTTAGTTGGTTGAGCGTCTGCCTTTGGCTCAGGTCATGATCCCAGGGTCCTGGGATTGAGTCCCACATCAGGCTCCCTGCTCCGTGGGGAGCCTGCTTCTCCCTCTCCCTCTGCCTGCTGCTCCCCCTGCTTATGCCGCTCGCTTGCTCTCTGTCCAAAAAAAAAAAAAAACTTTATAAAAGACACAAGCCCTGAGACTTGCTTTGGCTAATAGAATGAGACAGGAATGATTTGTAAAACTGTCTATGCTAGGCCTTAAGAGATCTTGCAGCTTTTGTTTTGAAAGTTAACCTCTTAGGACACGGTTGCTCTTTAGGGAAGTCCAAACTTTCCAGCTGGAAAAAGAGACCACAAGGAAAAGAATTAAGGTGTCCCAGTCGACAGCCAGAAAACCAAGGCTCCAGTCATGTGAGTAGGACCATTTTAGATCCTGCAGATCCACTCTCGCTGTCCAAAGAGGAAACAGACCAAAAAAAGTAAATAAAATAGTTATAAATTATAGTAGATTCTATAAAAGAAACAAACAAGAGGATAAAAAGAATAACATAGGGGACCTACTTCAGATGCAATGGGCAGTGGAGGCATCTCTAAGGAGTTGACATTTGAGTTCAGACTTAAAAGACACAAAGTGTACTGGACAGGAAAGAGTAAGTGCAAAGACCTCGAGAGAGAGCTTTGTGTGTTTCCGCACTTAAAGAAGACCAGGGAGATGAGGCCAGAGAGGCAGGCAGAGATTTGATTACACAAAGTCTAGACAGTTGGTAAAGAATTTGTATTGTTTGGCTAGGTGCACCGAAGGGTATTAAGCAATATGGTGACATGATCTATCATTTTACAAAGGTAATGTGTGGTAGAATGGATTAGAGGGGGAAAGAATGCAAGTGGAGAAATCAGGTCATATTGCAATCCAGGCTAGAGTTGAAAGTAAGTAGCCAGGTTAGAGTGATGACAATGAAGAAAAAAAATAAAACGATACCATCCATTTACAGTAGCATCAAAGCCCGTAAGGTACTTAGGAAATAACTATAACAAAGTATGTGTAAGACCTTTTTGCAGAAAATTACAAATTATAAATAGATTATTCATGTTCATTGATAGACTTAGTTTCATAAAGACATCAGTTCTCCTCAGGGACGCCTGGGTGGCTCAGTCGGTTAAGCGTCTGCCTTCGGCTCGGGTCATGATCCCAGGGTCCTGGGATCAAGTCCCGCAAGGGGCTCCTTGCTCGGCGGGGAGCCTGCTTCTCCCTCTGCTTGCTCTCCCTGCTGCTCCCCCTGCTTGTGCTCTCTCTTTCTCTCTCTGACAAATAAATAAATAAAATCTTAAAAAAGATATCAGTTCTCCTCAAATGGTTCTATATAAATTAATGCAATTATAAGACTACATATGTAATTGAAAAGAAGAGCCAGGAACAGGAGGGGGAGTATTTAAAAGTCATTATAGGAATCCAGGTGAGAAGCAAGGCCTGAACTAGAACAATAGTGATGAGAATTGATATGTAGATTCAAGAAAAGTCAACTCTGATTGATTGGGCAGTTTTCTGAAGGTGGAGTGTAGGAGTCAGATGAATATGATCCGTTATGACTAAGCTGATTAATCTCAGGAATACAAAGATGAATTAAGACCAGGAAATCTAATAACATCCAACTCAGCAGAACAAATTTAAAAATAGTATCTAAATACACGCCTTAAAGACTTTTGATGAAATTAAGCCTATTTTTCATTTAAAACTTTCAGAAAATAGATATTGCCTAATATGATAAATACCTATTTTAAAGCAGAAACCAACAATCCTATTGAATGGTAGTTTATTGGGCTTATTATTGCCATTATAATCAGAAATAAAGCATGATTGTCTGTAATAACCATTACTCTTAAACACATTGTTCCGGAAGTTCACACTAAATCCTAAACTATAAAACAGAGGATGGTTGAAGACAAAAATTGCTGTTGAGGGTAACATTACAGTCTACTAAAAAAAGGCGCTAAAATTGATAAGAGAGCAATAAAAGTGCTAATAAGTGGTTGGACAAAAGATAAATACCCAACAATAAATAGTACTAACAAAATAGACACCATAAGAGATACACAGATGGGTAAAATGACCCTTACCTGAAGGATCCTAAATCTGCCTAAGCACTAAACTGTGAAAAGAAAACACACAAATTTTAAAAATAGAAGAAAACTAAGTAGATGTTTGATGAGTGACATGAGAAGGTCCCTGCTGGTAAAGCTATAAATAAGGACTTTCCAGAAAGCAAACTGACACTTTTATTTTATACTTTCTGGATTTGCTAATTCTCCCCACAGGAATTTTTTAGTGGAATTAATCAGATATGTGGACAGATCTCTATATGTGGGAGATCTCTGTATGTGTAATATCTATTGCATGTAGCAGTATATACTGGAAGCAATCTAAATAAACATCACAATCAGGTGAGTGGGAAATAAACTATAGAACCATCTATAGAATAGAGAATACTAGGGATCAACTAAAAATGATGTCTTGGAAAAATGGAAAATATTCACTATAGAGTATTATCTGATGAAACAGATTACAAAACAATTTGTAGATACACATTTACATTTCCCACCTCAAAAGTGGGAAAAGAGGCAAGAGAGAAATAAATCAGTTAATCTCAATACATAAAAATCTTAACAGTGGTTCTTTCCGGATAGCAAGTGATTTTTTTTTTTTTTTTTTAGATTATCTGATTCTTTTTTTTTTCCCAATAATGTTGGTATAACAGGTAAGTGTTATACTTGTTCAGGTTTACTTGGTCAGGTCAGGGTCAGTAGTAATTAGCGTGTATTTGGAAGTGGTAGAATTACAGTTTGACCTCGCTCTAACTGTGAAGCCTGTGCTCATGCTGGGGCAGAAGAGGGGATCAGGAACAGTTGGAAACAGACTACTGTTTTGAGAAGTTTGGTGAAAAGAAGATGAGAGTGTATGTGTATGTGTGCAGTTAGAGTTAAATTCCACAGCACTGCAGCCTGGTGTACCTCTGTACTGTCTTTCAGTTTGCCATCTTCCTTTCACACCCAAGCTGCTGCTGCTGCTGCTTCCTTTTTTTTTTTTTTTAAGATTTTATTTTTAAGTTATCTCAATACCCGATGTAGGGCTCGAACTCACAACCCCGAGATCAAGAGTTGCACGCTCTACCGACTGAGCCAGACAGGCGCCCCAAAGCTGCTTCTTTTTGCATTGTTTTCTTTTAAAGTATAGGCTTACGCATGGGTAAAGTGAAAATTAACTGGCTCCCTTTCCCCCGGCCCTGCCCCTCTCCATGTTCCTCCCCAGTAGACGGTAAGCAGAACAAACATGCTGAGAGTCATTGTCTACTGTGCATATCATTTTACACAAACAGGACATTACACACATGACTTAACAGTTCATTCTTATGACACGTAACCTAGAAGTTACTTTTCCGTCAGTGTGTATAGATCTCATGAAATACAACCATATTTGTCCTTCTAAGCCATAGCCTGTAATAGGACTTATTTGCTTAAAAATCTCCCAGCAGAAATGCAAATCCAAACTACAATGAGATATCACCTCATACCCGTCAGAATGGCTAAAATCAACAACACAAGAAACAACAGGTGTTGGCAAGCATGTGGAGAAAGGGGAATCTTCTTGCACTGTTGGTGGGAATGCAGACTGGTGCAGCCGCTCTGGAAAACAGTATGGAGGTTCCTCAAAAAGTTAAAAATAGAACTACCCTATGATCTAGCAATTGCACTGTTTTCCCAAAGAATACAAAGGTATTTTTCCCAAAGAATACAAAAATACTAATTCAGAGGGATGCATGCACCCTGATGTTTATAGCGGCATTCCCAACAATAGCCAAATTATGGAAACAGCTCAGGTATCCACTGATGAATAGATAAAGAAGATGTGGTGTGTGTGGGTAAAGTAGGTGATGGGGATTAATGAGTGCACTTGTGATGAGCACCAGGTGTCGTATGGAAATGTTGAATCACTATATTTACACTAATATTACTCTGTATGTTAATTAACTGGAATTTAAATAAAAACTTAGAGAAAAAAATCTCCCATCCTTTCACATCATCTTTTGAATTAATTCATATTCCTCAGTCTAGCATTCAAGGTCTTCCGGTATGAGATAATCTTACGGTAAGACCAACTTAATATTTCAATTTAATCTTCCACTACCTTGTACTTGGCCCAAGCCCAGGCCAGCTTCACCACTTATTGATGATTCTTTGTGTCTTTGTTAATATTGTTTCTTGTGACTAAAACTTTTCTTCTGTTACTTTTCATCTTTTTGTGTTCATACGCCGTTTTTCCTTATTGCTATCCTTTCTTTTTCCTTTTCTTAAGTAGACTATAAGATTCTTCATGGCAGGGCGTACTCTTCTTTGGCATTGCATATCCAGTGCCTTTTATAACTCAGGTTCATAGATGTTCAGTGAATGTTTGTTATGTACTTAATTCACTCATTCTGCAGATACACAAAATGAATTGGGTACAGTTAGCTTTTTGTCCTAAGCCCATCCTCCTAATAGCCTGTTCTGGTTCCAAGCCAGCTATACTCTGTTCAACATTTAAATTACCTGAAGCACCTTGTATTGTCTTCCTTTATAGTTACCTTAATTGATTGCAGGCTCCTTAATAACAAGGACTATATTTGCTTAGTTGTTAATTTTTGTAGTGACTAGCATAATGACTGTATACAGTAAGCACTCAGGAAATACTACTTAGTATGGAACTGAATTAAACTGGAAAAAAAGAATTCCCAAACAGAAGCCTGGAATTTGCACTTTCTAGGGAGTTGGTGATCTTTCTGCAGTACAAATCCATATCTGTAAAGATGGCTCTGGGATGCTTGAGCTTTGGAGCACTTAAGGTTTTTAAGAGCTTCTTAGATTTAAGGCACAAATAACTGTCTTCTGTTTCCATACTCTTAAGCACTATCTAAATAATAAAGTTGCTTAAGAATAATTCATAATTTTTCTCATAGCAGCCCTATATTTTTAATTCACTTATGAGGAACCAAAGGCTCTGTGACTCGTAGTCAAACAGGAAAGGATCAGTGAAGTAAGAATTGAAAGACTGTACTGTTAGAAATATACGGACATATTGTTAAATGTAGTATCTGTGACATCAACCTGAAATTTAGTGACTGTACCCAAGTACCCTTAAGTTCTTTTACTAGAACCCCAAAATATTTGTCATCAGTGAATCATGCATGCATGCAATAACTATTGAGAACTGATTATGTGTCAGGCATTAATTTAGGTGCGAAGATAAAGCAGTGAATAAGATAAAGAGCCAATCTTTGTGGAATGCACAGTGAATTGGTAACAGCAAAACTGACTTGGATTCTGGTCTCTTTGCCCTGACTTTGAGCAACTCATCCTGTCTATGCTTCATTTCCTCTTGCGTAAAATGAGAGGTTAGACTAGAACTTTTTAAAGGACTTTAGTTTCTTCAGAGTCTTAAGTCTGTGAATTGGACAGAAATCTTAATTTTCCTGAAAGACAGAGCTGGAAATTGGTTTCTTTCATTTAGTTTAATTTCCCTCCTCTAATATTTCCTATTCCCTGTTTCTATCTAACTGAACTCCCTAATCACTTCTTTTTCTTTAATAGAGGAGAAAGAAAAGAGAGGCATCATTCTGCTGTGATTTATGTGTTTTTTTTTAAGATTTTATTTATTTATTTGAGAAAGAAAGAGAGCACGAATGGGGGGAGGAGCAGAGGGAGAGGAACAAGCTGACTGCATTGAGCCTGATGTGGGGCTGGACCCCATGACACTGAGACCACTACCTAAGCCAAAATCAAGAGTTGGATGCTTAACTGACTGAGCCACCCAGGTGCCCCTCTGCTGTGATTTGTAATTGAGGTGGATTTTGCAGTGCTTGATTGTGTTCAGACTTAGGTTGTAATGCTTAAAGTGTTTCAAAACTTTGTGGTTCTCTCATAGTGTTAATTAGAAACCTCAGAACCAGTACAGTGTAGGTCTTTGCTTGGAGGTCCACATGCACAGTTAATTAAATCAATAACTATAAAATCAGGGTTATGTGCAGCATGAATATATTTCATTTTCCCCTTAGGAAAGTAGGGACTAAGTCATTTCCATGAGTCAGTCCTCTTTTTCCATCCTTATCAATATTTTATTGGTTAGCCTTTCTCATCGCTCCTCTGAAAGGTATCTAAAATGATATTTTAAAAAATCCTCCATGACAGAAAAATATTTGGGGTACATTAAGTGAAATAAGCAAGTTTAGAAAAATGTTTTGTCTTTTTAAAATTGATTATATATCTGTAGGAAAAGACTAAAAATTATATAACAAAACTTAAGTGTTTCTATGTGGATGGCCAGGTTATGATCTCCTTTTTATGCTTCTCTTCATTTTCAGTATAATTTTGTAATTAGAGAAAAAATTGAGACCGCTATGTCAGGAAGCATATCTCTCTTAACTGGCTTCCCATGCCTTTGGTTTTGTCTGCGTATCTTGCTTCTTACTGGCCCTCCTTGGTTTCCTGCAGCCTACGCAGTAAGATTCCAACCCACCCTGGCCCGAGGAGCCTCCACAGCCTGGCTTTGCTCAGCCTGCTTTTCCATTTCATCACTGCCCTTCCCTTTCTACAGATGTCTCGCGAATCCTTGGACATATTGTTCTCTTTGATATTCAGTCTTTCAGATGTTGGGGACAAAAATGCTTCTAGAATTACCTTCCACTCTTGACGATAGTATATCAGAAAAGCTTCCACTTCTCACCACCCCTATTCCTGCCACCCCAGCCATCTGGTTGTCGCGAGGGTCTCCTAACCGCCTTCTTGCTTCATCCTCACTCCACCACTGTCCTCTGCATGGCAGCCAGAGTTTTCTTTCTAAAATGTCAGTCAGATCATGTCATTCTTCTGCTGAAAACACTCTAAAAGCTCCAGCCTTACTCCATAAAAACTAGTCTTTTCAGGGGCGCCTGGGTGGCTCAGTCATTAAACGTCTGCCTTCGGCTCAGGTCATGATCCCAGGGTCCTGGGATCGAGCTCCGCATCGGGCTCCCTGCTCCGCGGGAAGCCTGCTTCTCCCTCTCCCACTCCCTCTGCTTGTGTTCCCTCCTTTGCTGTCTCTCTCTGTCTGTCAAATAAATAAATAAAATCTTTAAAAACAAACAAACAGGGG
Organism: Zalophus californianus; assembly: GCF_009762305.2. Taxonomy (NCBI): domain Eukaryota; kingdom Metazoa; phylum Chordata; class Mammalia; order Carnivora; family Otariidae; genus Zalophus; species Zalophus californianus. The sequence goes on along the minus strand of NC_045609.1, from coordinate 33,031,410 downwards.
CGCCTGGGTGGCTCATTTGGTTAAGCGTCTGCCTTCGGCTCAGGTCATGATCCCAGGGTCCTGGGATGGAGTCCCGCATCGGGCTCCCTGCTCAGCAGGGAGTCTGCTTCTCCCTCTCCCACTCCCCCTGCTTGCGTTCCCTCTCTCACTGTGTCTCTCTCTGTCAAATAAATAAATAAAATCTTTAAAAAACAAACAAAAAACTAGTCTTTACAGGGGCCTATGAGCCCTATGTAAGCCCCATGTGACATGATCCTCCCCACCTCTCCAGCCTCAGCTCCATTCCATACATTGGCTTTTACCTATTCCTCAGTCGTACCACACACATGCTGCCTCATAGGTCTGTCTGTGCTGTTACTTTTCTACGCAATGCTGGTCCCTCGCGTCTCTGCTCACATGTCACTGTCTAAGGGAGGCCTTCCCTGATCACCCTGTATAAAATGGCCCATGTGCCCCCAGTGGTATTCTCATCCCTCTTTCCTGTTCCATTTTCTTCATGGCACAGAGCACCACCTGATGTAGTATATGCGTGTATGTGTCTGCTGGCCATCTGTGTCCTTCCACTAGCGTGTAAGCTGCTCGGGCAGAGGCTTGTTCACCTCTGTATTCCTGTCACCTGGAGCACATCAGCCCTTCCTGTGTCCTTTGAGATCTTATTCTGTCAGTTCCCTCTTTTGCCTAAAGTTTTATCTTTCTTCTCTATTGGATAATTTCTTGTTGTCAGTAAGCATTTTCAGTTCTTTCTCCTCATCAAAAACAAACACAAACAACCTGCCCTCAACTCTGTACATTTGAATTATCAAGGCATTAGTTTCTCTGCTTCCTTGCGAGTTTCTGGAAAGAGTTGATGTGCACTTACCCCGTCCCCCTCTCTCTGGTTTCTGCCTTGGTCCTCCGTACAAGGCTTCCGTCTTGGTGTGCTAGCACCCTGCTTCTGCAGAGCTCTGCGGTATGCTCTGACTGCGACAAGGAAGTAGGCCTTGTTTGGTTCCTTTTCTCACCTTGCTTTTCTGTGGCATTGTACCGTGCTGATTATTTTTTTTTCCCTCCTGTAATTCTCCTTTCAGCCTTTTTGAAGTCCTCTTCTGAAGTCTTTTCTTATTCCTCTTTACTGATGATCTTTGCTGGTTCCTTCTCTGCCCCTTCCACAGGCGTGTCCCTTAGGGCTCCATCCTTCGCTCTCCCTGTGGCTTACTGTGAATCCTCCTTCCCACTGTGACTGCATCTCACCCATGCTTTTATCTACTGTTTCTGCACTCACGACTCCCAAATCTGTATTTTTTTTTTTTTAAGATTTTATTCATTTGAGAGAGAGAGAGAGAGTGTGTGTGTGTGCATGGGGCGGGGCGGGGGGAGGATCAGAGGGAGAGGGCGAGGGAAAATCTTAAGCAGACTGCACTGAGCACAGCCTGACAGGGGGCTCAATCTCATGACCCTGAGATCATGACCTGAGCTGAAATCAAGAGGACGCTTACCTGACTGAGCCACCAAGGCACCCCTCAAATCTGTATCTTTTGTCCAGATTTTTCTCTTGTGTTTCAGGCTTGTATTTCCATCCCTCTCCTGGACCTGTCCTACTTGATGTCCCATGTCACATATTCAAAAGCATACACAGTATTAATTCTCTCCTTGGAACGACATAGCATAACAGTAGCAATTGCTTCTCCCCAGCTGCCCATCTTGGTCAGTGGCCCACATGGTCATGTAAGGCAGACTCTTGTGAGTCACCCCAGCTGCTCTCTGTGCTTGAATGCCGCCATGTCTGAGGGCACCAGCCTCTCTCACACGGCTCTTGTGAAGCCAATCTCTTGTCTTGGTTCTCATTGCCCCTGCCATAGTTTAGATGTTCCTCCTTTTCCCCCTTCATAGCACAGTCCTTAAAGCCCGTGCTCTGAAACCAGATGGCATGGGTTCTGATTTTGGATCTGTCACGTATTAGTTATGTGACTTTGGTCAAGTTTTATAACTTCTCTGTGCCTCAGTTCCCGCATTAGTAAAATAGGGATAATAATACGTTGTGAGGATGAAATGTGTTAACAGATATCGAGTGTTTAAAATAATGCCTGACACTGTTCTAGCCACCCTCTCTCTCTCTGGTCTGTTCTTCTAAAATGTTTTCTACTCTGCTACAGCATCAGCTTTCAGAAATGGACATCTGACCACATCATTCTCTTTTTAAAATCTCTGTGGCTTCTGATGGTCTGACCACCACTTCTATCCAGTTCATCTCCATTGTTCCTTTTCCTTCACTCACTGCTACAGCTATATTCAGTAATCAGCAGTTTTCCAAATAAGATGTGATCGCGCATGCTTTGGCATCTTTGTACTATTTCTTCTGCTTGAAGTGTTTTTCCTTACCAGTTTTATCTGCGAGTCTTCAGCGATCCTTCAAGACCATGTTTATTTTATTTTTTACATTCACTTCCCACTTTTTTTTAAGAGAGAGAGAGAGTGTGTGTGTGTGTGTGTGTATGTGAGTGGGGGGGATGGCAGAGGGAGAGAACCTCAAGCAGACTCCCTGCCAAGCATGCAGCACGACTCGGGGGCTCAATCTCACAACCTGTGAGATTGTGACCTGAGCCAAAACCATGAGTCGGACACCCAACTGACTGAACCACCCAGGCACTCCTCACTTCTCACTTTTTAACCAGTCACATCCATCAATTAACCAATCACAGCCAGTAGTTACTGAAAGCCAAATATAATGGTGTTCTGGAAGATACAAGAAAATATAACACGCTCTTGAGGAGCATGCAATCTAGTAGGGGAACAGGACAGAGAGACTTGAAACAGCAAGGGACTGTCCCTGAGAATGCTAAGTAGAGCACACGTAAGTAGAGCAGCATTTCAGAGAAGGGCAGAATCACTGCTCACAGGTACAGGGGAGTGAATGGGGTGTTAGGGTGTTTAGAAAGGCTTCATGGAAGAGTGAGATTTGAGTTGGGCCTGGAAGGATGATAAGATCTGCATAGGTGGAGGGAGGGGGTGGATCCTGTGGCTCAGGGAACAAAAGGCACAGAGGTGGCAGCTGTCAAGCTGAGTGGAGGAAGCCTGATAAGAAAAGGTGCGTGTTGAGGAGTGCCGAGGTCACGAGGCTGTGTGGAATCACGGGGCTCTCCAGAGCCCGGAGCATCTTGAGGGACTGGTGTGTTGTAATGTTCTACCCTGTGCCAGGCCACCCTGGAGCCTGACGCAAAGGGATAACTCAGCAACATTGATCTCATCTTCATTCAAAATTTTGATATTCTGTTCATCATGGACTTTTTTTTTGGCATTTTGATTTTTTAAAATACTGCATTAAAACATTTATTTTGGTTACTGCATTTTTTGGCACCCCCTTCAATTTTGTGCCCGAGGTCATTTCCTCACTTACTTCGGCCCCAGTCCCAGCCCTGTGTTCTGGTTCTGAAATTCAGTAGAGGGGACATGGGTATTTACTTTATTGTTATTATTCTTAATTATGGCTTACTCATGTTATACATGTTTCTTGATTAGTAGACAGTATTTCATAAAAAGCAATTAAAGTAAATTAGGATTTTAAGAAGATTAATTTGGAACTTTAGAGCCTGAAAACCATGAAAAGGAAAATAATTGTGTTTCCGAGTCAATTTCTGGGGGACAATAACTTTCTTTTGCTGCAGTGCACGCAGTGCAAGCAAAAAGAGTTGTTTTGCTCATGTCTAAATGGGGGGAAGATCCCTGGAGGGTTGGGGGACTAGGGGCTGTTGTCCACTTGGAGACAGACATCAAGCAACTGAGTTGCTGCAGCCGGCGTGTTCTGCCTGAGGCAGGCTCCCACAAATGGGCCGCACAGGCTAGGCTTGGCCCCCATCTCACATAAAGGAAAGCTGTCTAGCCTTGCTCAAGAAGCAGCTGCTCACTGGCCACAGTGCTTACACTGTGGACCATTACACGTGGGCCATGGCCCAAGAAGTGATGGAAGATTCACGAACTCTAAATTTTTCAGGGCTACCTGTATCCAGGAAAGAGGTGATGTTTGACACAAAGAGTATTACTAGTCCATCTAAAAATGTGAAATCTGTTGTTCATTAGTACACTCGTGACTCACGGAGGATGATTTGGCGCCAGAGAAGTCAATGAGCATCAGCACAAATCTCAGAGAAGGGTGAGGGGAAGGTTGTAAGGGGCAGGCTGTGCCCTGTGACTGCCCCCAGACGCCCTGCCCTGTCATTTCATGGGGACCCGCCACATATCCAGCATGAGCTGCTTCCGTCTCAGAGTAGACATTCTGGCACAATATGTAGAAGCCACAGGCTGCATTTTACCATCAGATGAGTGGGTGGTCACAGAAGATGGCTGCTTCCTGAGGCCTCGGACCATTGTCTGCTCACCACACACCTGCTGGATCGCTGACCCCTCTTGTCAGCATAGCCAGCAAAGTTGTTCTTCAGAACTGAAGGAGAGATAAATGAGTTTTCCAGACAAACAAAAGGTGACGGAGTTCATCACCACTACAATGGCCTTACAAGAAATGTTAAAGGGAGTTCCTCTTTTTTTTTTAAGATTTTATTTATTTGACAGAGAGAGAGAGACAGCCAGAGAGGGAACACAAGCAGGGGGAGTGGGAGAGGGAGAAGCAGGCTCCCCGCTGAGCAGGGAGCGCGATGCGGGGCTCGATCCCAGGACCCCGAGACCATGACCTGAGCCGAAGGCAGACGCCCAATGACTGAGCCACCCAGGCGCCCCTAAAGGGAGTTCTTCAGGCTATTGAGCACAAGCCCTGAACAGGATGAAAACTTCTGTGCAAGAATTGCTTCTGGGAGAGGTATTAGAATGAATGGCCATCGTCAAGCTAGAACTCAGCCACTGCAGAGCCCTTACTGCTTAGAGCTACCTGGAGCCCACCTGGGGAAGAGTCATGCAGCCAATGGATTTTCCTATAGTTGTCTTTATCGGTACTACGCTTCAGTCTCGGTGAAACACTGGGACAGTGTCCAAGGCTACTGGGATCTTCAGAGTGCAGGCTCCTTCCCAGGGAGCAAATGTCTTAAAATCGTACCAGACCTCCTTTGATCCTGGCAGAAACATAACACATGGGAGCTTTAGGGTCTCTGACTGGATGAAGCAATAAAGCACTTCTTTTTAGGCAACTCTCTGTTGAGTCTGGCTTCTTGAGCCCTATCCTGAGATGCTGAGCTTCCATATTCCTTCAAGATCATGTTTAAACCTCCTGTAAGAACCTTGCCCTCTCCATGTATGGTTGGTCCCTCCCTTAACAATCCTCATGATGTATTTCAGTGTTACGGTTTCCATGTCCATCTGTTCCACAAGGCTGTGAACACCATGGTGGTGGGGACTGTAGCCTTTGCAGGGTCTTGTACAGTGACTGGCCCAGAACAGATACTCTGTCAACATTGAATCGGTAATCAGGAGTTCAGAGTTTACTAAGATTTTTATACTTCTTCCTTCGATTTCTTCAGGCTGCAGGAATTAGTCGATCGAGTGCTGGAACGTTTTCAGGCATCTGGACTAATAGTGAAAGAGTGGAATAGTGTGAAACTCCATGCGACAGTGATGAACACTCTATTCAGGAAGGACCCCAATGGTAAGTCCCCCATAGAACTGTAGCATAGTTTAGGATCAGCAAGGCCTTGTAATATCCTTGGGGTTCGAACAAGACGGGCTATCAAAGAATCTCTGGGAATCTTTCTTTGAATCTTTAACTTGTTTTGATGAGCACGGTGGAAGTGGTGAGGGAGATACCTAGCGTGGGACCATGACATTCCAGATCTTTGATTTCTGTTGCACATAGGGTTTCCAGATTTAGCAAAAAGAAATACAAAATGCCCAGGTAAATTTTAGGTAAACAGTGAATAATTATTTTAGTATAAGTCTGTCTCTTGGCGATACTTGGTGGCTTTTTGAAAAGAAGAAAGACGGAAGGAAGATTAGCTAATAAAAGTAAAGGTTAGGCCAGTGGTTCTCAACTAGGGGCAACTTTGTGCACGTCACCCCTTCCCCTGCCCCAGGACATTCGGTTGTCACACTTAGGGGTTGAGGGTGCATTGCTGCTGGCATCTAGTGGGAAGAGGCCAGGGATGCTACTTAACTCTCTACAATGGACAGGACAGCACACCTCAACAAAGAAGTATCTAGAAATGTCAGTAGCACCAAGGTTGAGAAACCTGGTGTTAGAGTAATAATTTTTCCTCTCATGGAATCTGAGCCTTTATATAAAAATACCTTGTTTTGACCCTTGATTTGGGATAATTATCTACATTTCAAAAAGTATTTTTCTTTTCTTCCATTGTCTTCTCCACCCTACCCCCAAGTGAAAGCTTTTCTAGCACATTTAGGATCTGTCTGACCAGGAGCCGCAAATCAAATTACATGTAGCTTCTCCTTCTAAAACTTGTTTGAAATATATCAGCACTAAAATCCCATATTCAGGTTTTATTTTCTTTGTTTAGGACCTGACCTTAGTTTTAGAAAGTTTAGGTTGGAAGAGGACTCCATCAGGACTTGAACCCATAAACTATTTGTAGATTTATACTTTAGGACAGTTTGTGTGTTCCTTTTTGTCAAAGTACAGTTGACCCTTGAACAACAGTTTGCACTGTGCTGGTCCACTTTTACATGGAATTCTTTCAGTAACTACAGTATAGTACTGTAAATGTGTTTTCTGTTCCTTAAAATTTTCTTAATATTTTCTTTTTTCTTGGGGTGCCTGGATGGCTCAGTTGGTTAAGCGTCTGCCTTCGGCTCAGGTCATGATCCTGGAGTCCCAGGATCGAGCCCTGCATTGGGCTCCCCACTCAGCAGGGAGTCTGACCCTCCCCCCTCTCATACTCTCTCTTTCACTCTCTCAAATAAATAAAATCTTGAAAAAAGTACTTTATTTTTCTTGTTTACTTTATTGTAAGAATGCAGTATATAATACATATAACATACAAAATATGTATTAATTGACTGGTTATATTATCAGTAAGGCTTTTGGCCAACAGTAGTAGTTAGTTTTAGGGGGGGTCAAAAGATACACACGAGTTTTCAACTACATGGGGGTTGGTGCCCCTAATCCCCATTGTTCAAGGGTCAACTGTACATCTTTTTATTTCTTTCGGATGTATACCAAAGATCCCAACTGGAAGTCATTTAATATTAACCTGATTTTCTTTTCTTTTCTTTTTTTTTTTTTAAGACTTTATTTATTTGTTTGACAGAAAGAGACAGCGAGAGAGGGAACACAAGCAGGCGGAGTGGGAGAGGGAGAAGCAGGCTTCCCGCCGAGCAGGGAGCCCTATGCAGGGATCATGACCCAAGCCGAAGGCAGACACTTAACGACTGAGCCACTCAGGCACCCCAACCTGATTTTCTTAGAGCCATTGTAGGACTAAGAGTTGTGTAACTGTCCACATTTTGGTTCTAGTGTTAATGTTTTGTGATGTTAGATTGTATTTTATTTAAGATTTTTCTAAACAAATCACTGTTTTACCTTTGGGAGTACTAAGATCAAAAATGGTTCAAATGACTAAGTCAAAGCCTATAGACTCTTGTTTGGGTACTTAATAGAATCCAAAACTCTATACTTGTTCTGATGGAATACTTTTTTTTTTTCATTTGGGTGGTAGTATTGCAGAAGAATATTTGGAATTTTTGGGAAAAAATTTCTGGACTATTTCATATATATGTATGTACCTTGTCCAGTGGGAACATTTAAAGGAGTTTGTGGTATTTATTTTGTTCTGGATGGTCAGTTTTAAGTTTGGAAATATACATAGATCCTCTGAGGTGATGTACATTTTAACATCACTATGTAAAGTTCTAGAGCTCTAGAGTATACTCTAAATTCTTCGGTTCAGAAGATATATTGTATCCAGTACCATCCAATAGAACTCCCTGTGATGATGGAAATATTCTGTACCTGTGATGTCCAGGATGGTAGCCACTATCCATAAGTAGTTACTGAGCAGTTAGAAGTGGCTGGTGAGGCTGAGAAAGTAAACTTTTCACTTTAATTAATTTAAATTAATTAAATTTAAATAATCACGTATGACTAGAGGCTACTAATTTGGACAGTGCAGGTATAGACAGTGTTTTATTAGACATTTAATGCTATCAGCAGTACATTCTGAAAACGTCCTAGTCTTTAAATCTTACTTCAGAACTCTTAAGATATGCCATTATTAACTAACCTTTTGACATAAAAGAGTTGAATTATGCAGGAATCTGTATCTTCTAAATTGTGTGGATCCAGATTTATATTCATTTAGCACTAGAGCTCTATGTAAGAAAATGTTCTGTGTACACGTCTAGTTATCCTCCGTAGTGTAGTGGTTATCACGTTCGCCTCACACAGTCTAGTTATTCTTTCCTACTTAGAGGTAGTTTGAATATAACACCTTTATTGAGATACAATCCACATACTATATGATTCACTCATTTAAAATATGTAATTCAGGGTTGCCTGGGTGGGTCAGTCAGTTGAGCATCCGACTCTTAATTTTGGCTCAAGTCATGATCTCAGGGTCGTGAGATTGAGCCCCATGTCGCGCTATGCACTTGACGGGAAGTCTTCTTGAGGTTCTCTCTTTCCCCCTCCCTCTGCCCCTCTCCCTGCTCATATGTGCGCACGTGCACACATGCTCTCTCCCTCCCTCAAATAAATAAATCTTTAAAAAAATAACAAAATAAAAATATATAATTCAGTGATTTTTAGTGTAGTCAGAGTTACGCAACCATTACCATGATCAATTTTAGAACATTTTCATCAGAAACCCCATTGGCAGTGTGACTCCTCATTTCCTCCTAAAGTTTTAGTCCTAGGTACCATCAGTCTACTTTCTGTCCTATTAATTTGCCTTTTCTGGATATTTTGTATAAATAGAATCATGCAATATGTGATGTTCTGTGACTGGTTTCTTTCACCTAGCCTAATGTTTACAGGGTTCATCCATGTGATAACATAACATGTATTATACCTCATTTCCTTTTAGTGCTAAATAATCTTCCATTGTGTGGTTGTACCACATCTTATCCATTCCTCAGTTAATGGACATTTGTATTGTTCCTTCTTTTTGATTATTACAGTTAATGCTGCTATGAACAATTACGTACAAGTTTTTGTGTGGGGATATCTTTTCACTTCTCTTGGGTATATACTTAAGAGTGAAATTTCTGGGTCCTATGGTAACCAGTGTTTAACTTTTTGAGGAACTGCCAGACTGTTTTCCAAAACGACTGTACCACTTTACGTTCCTACCAGCAGTGCACCAGGGTTCCATTTTCTCCACATCTTTGCTAACACTCGTTATTTATCTATCTTTTTGATTATTGCCATCATTTTAGATGTGAGGTAGTATCTCATTTTAGTTTTGATTTGCTTTTCCCTGATGGCTAATGCAACTTACAGGTTTTGAACCTGTCATTAAGCATTTCAGTCTTCAGGGGCACCTGGGTGGCTCAGTTGGTTAAGCATCCAGCACTTGATTTTGGCTCAGGTTATGATCTCAGGCTTGTGAGATCAAGCCCTGCGTGGGGCTCTGCATTGGATGTGGAGCCTGCTTAAGATAATCTCTTCCTCCGCCCTCACAAAAAAAACATTTCAATCTTCAGGTATCATGACTGCTTTTTTTTTTTTTTTTTTTTTTTTATGGAGCCCAATGAGGGGCTTGAACTCAGGACCCTGAGATCAAGACCTGAACTGAGATCAAGTGTTGGGCGCTTAACCGACTGAGCCTCCCAGGCACTCCTCATTACTGCTTTTTAATTGATATTTGTTTAGTATGGATTTACTTTAAAGTTTCACATCACCTCTTGGGGCACCTGGGTGGTGCGGAGTTGGTTGAGTGTCCGACTCTCGGTTTTGGCTCAGGTCGTGATCTCAGGGTTGTGAGATTGAGCCCCACTTCGGGCTGTGTGCTCAGTGCAGAGTCTGCTTGGGATTCTCTCTCCCTCTCCCTCTGCCCCTCTCCCTGCCCCCCCACCAAGTGTGCATGCACGTGCATGCTCTCTTTCTCTCTCTCTCAAATAAATAAATGAATCTTTAAAGTTTCACATCTCTTAACAGGGGACCTGTTTTTAATTTGTGAAATATACATGGTATTGGGTTCTTTGATTAAGAGAATACTCTCTCATTAGAAGTTACTGAAGTGTAATTCCAGTGGGCTGGCTAACATATATTGTGCTCATGGAGTTAGCAGCCTAGATATACTTTACCAATTCTGACTTGGTAGTCTCCATACCTATATATAATAAAAGAGCATATTCAGAAGTGGAAATACAAATATTTTTGAGTGTCTGTTGGTGGGCAAGAAAGGGTTGATATTTTAGAAAATATTCTGAGGGTTAAATATTTCTTAAGGATGCTTTGAATTTTCTATACCTTGGATTCTTCTCTGGCTGAATTTTTACTTGAAAAGGGCATAGAATAAGGTGTTTCACTCTTTCTTACCTGTCATGCCTTTCCTTTGAAATCCTTTTTCCTGCTATACTTGAAGGATGTCTTTTGGGATAAGCAAGCTAAATTAATACAAGGTCATAGATTTGCTGCATTTCTGTGTAGAATGTCTGTAAAGATACCTTTGATTGCAACTGAAAGGGGTTCTCTCATTTGGGGGGAGGTCCTTAAACCAACCCACTTCATGTTGGTTGCAACCCAAATCAATGTCACCAGCATTTTGACTACTTAAGGTGTGAATTTTTGTATATTTTTACATATTTTAAAATGCATATAGCTTATACAAATCTTGGGTTTTTAGACCACCAGGGACCTTTGGAGATCACCTAGTCTTAACCTGTAACTGTATAAATGAACTGAGGTCCATAGAGGAGACATAATTTGCCTAAGAATATGGCTCATTTTACATACAAACACCCCCCCCCATCTTCTTTTATCCATTCATCTGTCGTTGGACATTTAGGCTGCTTCCATATCTTGGCTATTGTAAATAATGCTGCAGTAAACATAGGCATACATATATCTTTTTGATTTAGTATTTTCATTTTCTTTGAAGATGGAAGTGGAATTACTGGATTGTATGGTATTTCTATTTTACTTTTTTTTAAGGAACCTTCATACTCATGCTTTAGTTTGCATTCCCATCAGCAGTGCATGAAGGTTCCTTTTGCTCTGTGTCCTTGCCAACACTTGTCATTTCTTGTCTTTTTGATGAATGGGTAAAGAAGATGTGTGGGTGTGTGTGTACATATATATACATACACAACGGAATACAACTCAGCCATAAAAAAGAATGAACTTTGCCATTTATGACAACATGGATGGACCAAGAGCACAGTATGCAAAGTGAAATAAATCAGAGAAAGACAAATACCAAATGATTTTACTTATATATAGAATCTGTACATTTTTTTAAAAGATTATTTATTATTTGAGAGAGAAAGAGCGTACACAGAGGGAGAGGAGAGAGAGAGAAGCAGACTCCCTGCTGAACAGAGAGCCTGACTTGGGGCTCGATCCCAGGACCCCGAGATCATGATCTGAGCCAAAGGCAGATGCTCAGCTGACTGAGCCACCCAGGCACCCCTTTACTTATAGGTAGAATCTAAAAAACAAACAACAAAAGCAGATGCATAAATATTAGAGAACAAACTGGTGGTTGCCAGAGGGGAGATTGGGGTGGCATTGGCAAAATAGGTAAAGGGGATTAAGAGGTACAAACTTCCAGTTATAAAATAAATAAGTTACAGAGGTGAAAAGTATAGCATGGGGAAGACAGCCAATAATATTGTAATAACATTGTATGACAGATGGTGTGTGGCAGATGGTGGCTACACTTAGCGTGGTGAGCACTGAGTAATGTATAGAATTGTCAAATCACTGTGTTGTACACCTGAAATTACTATAACATTGTATGTCAACTATACTTTAAAAAAAAGAATATGGTTAATTACATAGGTAACGTACCTTGAGTACTTGGACGGTGTTGAATGAATAAATGTATACTGAATTGATGACAGAGCTGAGGCTGGACTCTGGGCCTCTTGACTCAGACTGATGTTTTTCCCTCCTATTAAGCCATGTTCCAGATAGTACAGATTTTGCTAGTTGTACTATAGAAACCCAAAAGAAAACAAACGTAAATAACCCAAGCTTCTCTTCTAACATTATCTTTGAAATATTTACAGCTGAAGGCAGGTACAATCTCTACACAGCAGATGGCAAATACATCTTCAAGGAAAGAGAATCATTTGATGGGCGAAACATTTTAAAGGTCAGTACGTGGCAGGGTGAATTGGAAATCCTTTGGCATGTGTCCGAAAATAAGAGAGGAAAACAAGTCGTTCTCCTTTTAACAATAAAGTATATTTTTCTCATGCTTCTCCTGAGGATCATTGATTCAAAGGTCTGGCCAAAAAAAAAAAAAATATTTTTTTTAATGTCCTAAAGGAAGAGAAATCTTTTTGAATCTGTTGAAGCTGTGATATCTCTTAGAGTACTTAAAATTGGTGAGTTCAGAAACAAGTACCCTGAGTACACGGACTCAGGAATACGTTGATTTTAACCTGGTGAGTTTTACTCTCTATTTTACCTCTGGAGGTCTGAGTTTGCAATTTTTTTTTTAAGTGAAAAAGAATTGTTTGTTTTGTTCTAGTAGACTTTTTTCTTCACCCACAGTCCCTCTCTAAAGTTGCTTTGTAATCTGTTTTTACTCAGGAATAGCCCATGTTCTGAAAAGTAGGTGGTCTCTTTCTGACAGTTGAGGCTTTGCTTCCTGAGTGTTAAATTAATCTATGAAATTTCCATAAAAAGGGTTCTTCAGGATTGCATTTATGTTTCTCCTACAGACCACATTCTGTAATATCCATGATTTATGCCGCCTCTGTCAGGTTAGCATGTCATTGTGCCTCTGGGCAAATGGAAACAGAAGTTGATACAACCGAGGGGTTTTGGATTCTTCATTTCACTTGTTCTATAATGGTTTAGGTCATACCTTTTTTTTTTTAAGATTTTATTTATTTATTTGACAGAGAGACACAGCGAGAGCAGGAACACAAGCAGGGGGAGTGGGAGAGGGAGAAGCAGGTTTCCCGCGGAGCAGGGAGCCCGATGCGGAGCTCGATCCCAGGACCCTGAGATCATGACCTGAGCCGAAGGCAGACGTTTAACGACTGAGCCACCCAGGCGCCCCTAGGTCATACCTTTTCAAGGCCATACATTTTTTGGAGCTGGGAGGAGAGTGTATGTATATAACTTCAGAATAAGCTTTAGCTTTAGAAATGCTTTTTGTTTTTCCTTCTCCACCCCATCTTCCATTGCCTTATCTGGTCACTTGGCATTTTTCTTGCAAAATGCCTGATGTGACCCCATTACCTCTAATGACATCACTTCAGCAGCTGCAAACTTCTTACCGCAGAGCCCGGCCTCACAGTGACCGGATTCCCTCTTAGGCAGGCATTCAGGCTCCTGCCCTGCCGAGCTATGTCAATTTCTTCTTTTCCTTGCTATCTTTCCTCTTTTTTGAGTGCTCCTCTTGTTGTCAAAGTAGCTATGGTAGCTTTGGTTTGAGTGGCAAGCTGCTAATGTATTCAGCTGTAGTTTACTGATTTTCCCAGGCCCCTAGCTTCAGTGTGATATGAATCTTTCTCCTCCTCCATCTCATTTCCTGGGGCTTTTCCAATAATAACATTAATCACTTTGCTTTTTTGTTGTTGTTGTTAATTTGATTAAGAAAGAAAGTAGACCAAATGGGGAGAGAAATCTGTAGGAATGACTCAAGCCACCTTGATTCTTTTGGAATCAGAATTAAAGCTCTGAAGGTGTGCTGATGAAAGTCAAGTGTGAGGTGCTGGGCCATCTGTAAGAGGGAGGTGATGGCAGAGAGCGTGTGCCGTGGCTGCAGGAACGGTAGGGGTCTCTCGCCTGATACTTCGTTTCTCTCACTCTGGAGAGCCAGTCTTCCAATTTAAAGATGCTTTGCCTCGAAGTCTTCCTCACCACCCCAGTGATGACATGGGTGCAGCTCCCTCTAGTGTTAACAAGGGCTTGCTCTGTTAGTAGCACCCTTCCCGGTTCATGCCTCCTCAGAGTTCTAGAGCTGGGCTCAGCCAGGGACTTCCAGACCATTTAATCCACTTTCCCGCTTCGGTCTCTCAGGGCACAAGATCCAGTGTGGTTAAAGCGATTTGCCAAAGGTTACCGCTAGTTAGTGGCAGAGTCTGAATCAACAAAAAGATTCAGATCACAGGGTTAGCATTGTTTCTGTTGCCTCCCATAAAGATGCTTCGTGTTTAGGTAGAGATCATTAGGTATTTGAAGTTGGGCATATCTGTTTGAACTGTGATAAAGTCTGATTAGAAGTCATTTCGTAAATGTTGGGGCAATGGTGTGTGCCAGTTAGTCTAAATCCGTGGCTAATTAAGAATTAGACTTGAATTGAATGCAATACTAACGCACCAACAGAAGTACTTATTGAGTGTATACCATCTGCCAGAGCATGTGCCCTGCAGATAAAACAGTCATTATGATACAGTCCCTGCCTTCCAGGAGCTTCCTGTCTTTGAGGAGTACAGATGGTTAATAGGCAATTACAGTACAAAATGATGGGGGTGAGTTATGAATATAGAGAAGTCCCTTTGAACACAGATAGAACAAAGTGTGCTTTGATACAGTGTCCAATATTTTACTTTTTAATCATTAGCTGCAGAAAATGTAAGCTTTCACCTACATTCGGTCAAAGGAATTCACTTTTCTTTGAGAATAAAGGTAAAACATGGCCTCCAACAATTAGCCATGCCCAAAGGCAGAAGAGGTGATAATTGTGTTTGTGAAGCAGCTATAGTAGCCCACCTTTTGGAATTACCATGAGTGAACATGCCTTTCTCAATTAGAACATGAGAACCCACGGGCCCAGAAACCCTTGGGGAGAAAAAGATTCATAAAAACCGATGAATCATATATGTAGTTTTATACCAGATAAAATTATTATGTTTAGAAGGAGAAAGCATCAATTTCACTAACAAGATAGGAACTGACTTGGAGAAGACCGAAAGGTTAACTGCACTGGTTGTTCAGGAGGCCAAGCATATGTGGGTAGCATATTAACAGCTGCATAGGTCAAGGATCAGGAATGCTGGTGATGAGAAGCAGCCTTGGAAAAAAATCAACTTCATCTACTATTCAAAGAGAAACAAAACGAGGAAGCAAGTCATTGCTCATTGCTGTAGGAATTTAATAAGTAACAGCCAATTGCTATTCTACTCCATGAAGAGAATCGGTCCTTTTGGCTTGGTGGAATATTATGTGTTCTGGGTGCCTTAATAAGAAAGAGAAAAAGTCTTTAATGACTTTGGGAGGTAGAAGCCACATTTTTCTTTTGTACTGCTCTTTTGAGAGTTGTTGCAGCGGTAATAGACCAGCATTGGGTTATTCCTAGCTAAAGTAAGAATTTTCTTACCTTAAGAAGGACTTTGGAAGAACTGACAACTAAAGAATCACTGTCCTGTGTTTTTTGAACCAGAAAAGGAACATATTTAGTTATGGTGGGTTGTGAGGGAAGACTGACAGCTCTGAAAGGAGAATGTACAAGGGAAGAAGACCTAGGCCAAATTCAGAGGGTAGTGTCCCCTCAGAGAGTTTCTATTTCTGATCTAAGAAATAGGAGCAAAGATGTTGTTTGTTTATCCGTAAGGCAGTGATAAACTTGAAATTGGAGAAACCATGCCGACCTAAAGACACACTGCTAGAAATAACTGCCCCCTTGCAAGTAGGACAGTTCAGTCCTGCCAGCTTCGGAGAGAGAGGTGGTCTTAATGGCAGTCTGTTTGGGGGCCCTCTGAGCTGGCCTTAAGCCATAGAATCACTGTTCCAGAACTGTACTCTCAGCACATTGAACACGAGCATGGTGTTAACTGTTCAAAAGCATAGCTTCTAACTGCAGAGTGAAGAAGGGTTTTCAGAGTCTAGCTTGTACTCACCAGAGGAGGTGGTATCATGCAAACAAAGGCACAGTTGATGTATTTGGGAAGGAATAGAAAGAAAGTGCTGTAGGTCCAGAATCAAAGGACACCATGAACGTGCCATTTCTTTAGACACTTAAAAATCCTGGAAAATATAAACCAAGTAAAAGGGAGGTGAATTTGTGCCTTTTCTATTTTATATATAGGAATCTTTAAATTTAGAGAAAGAGGGAATGGGTGCTATTAAACCGTATTAAGTTTTTTTTAAAGATTTATTTATTCATTTTGGTGGGGGGAGAGGGAGAGCAGAAGCAGACTCCCTGCTGAGTATGGAGCCCCAACGTAGCCTGATCCCAGGACTCTTGAGATCATGCCCTGAGCTGAAACCAAGAGTCTGATGCTTAACCGACTGAGCCACCCAGGTGCCCCTAAACCGTATTAATTTTTAATACTTTACTTGGAAATATGTTTTATTCTAGCCACATTGTGACTTTTCTCGAAAGCTGTAAATGATAGTAACTCAAATATTGCATTCATTTTTGCTTTTGTTCTATCTCTGCCCCTTAACATCTTTACAAAAGGACAGGTAGAATAAATAAATTTAAGTGAGATCTTTATTTAATTTGCTTAAGGAAGCTATTTAAAAATATGTACTATTTTATCTTCTTTGGTGAAACATATACATAGAAAAGTGCATGAAATATATATATATATACTCTTTAACAAATAATCAGGAAGTGAACAGTGTAACTACTACCAAGGTCAAAAAGTAGACCATACCTCCCTTGTCCCCCCCTGGCCAACTCCAGTTTGTTTGTCCTAAGGTAACAAAGTCACAATTAAATTCTTAAAACACTTGCAGTGAAGATGCTTGTTTTGAATGACTACTTTGTTTCGGAGTATTAGAAGAGTATTGAAAAGCTGAATTCATTTTTGTTTTTTTCTAGGGAAGAGAAGTGAGATTAAGAACTATATAGGAATTTTTTTAAAAAGGATATTAGGAGCACCTGGCTGGTTCAGTCAATAGAGCATGGGACTCTTGATTTTGGGGTTGTGAGTTTGAGCCCCCTGTTGGGTGTGGAGCTTAAAAGAAAAAAAAAGCAAACATTAATGACTACAAAGAGAGACTAGTGTTTAGAAACTGTATTATTTCTTCTTTAAAAAATATTTATTTATTTTAGAGAGTGCTCCAGCATGCACATGTGAGAGTGGGGGAAGGGCAGAGGGAGAGAGAGAGAATCTCCAGCAGACTCCCCCGCTGACTGCAGAGCCTGATGTGGGGCTCAGTCTCACTACCTTGAGATTATGACCTGAGCTGAAATCAAGAGTTGGATGCTTAACCAACTGAGCCACCCAGGCGCCCCAGAAACTATTATTTCTAAGGAAGAAAACATTGTGTCTTTCAGAAATTATCCATTATCCAATTCACTTTTCAGCTGTATTACATACTGTTATTGAAAATTACTTCTTGGTCACATGGCTCTTTAGAATTCTTTACCCCCCACCCCAAAACTCAACTCTTTTAGAAAGGCTTTCTTTGAAAGTCTATCAATAAATGTTCCATTGCACTATTATATCAGGATAAACAACAGCAAATCAAATGTAGAATAAAATTATTGTCTCTCACTACCACCATAGCTATGGTGTCATTTTTACTACCCAATATTTCTGTGACTTGAAATTTTAATCTTTATGTAAAATCAATAAACAGATGTCACTTCCTCTCTAAGCTATTTATGCATATACACTGTTAACACTAAGTTCAGTTCCCTTGGACATTCTAGTATTTTGTAATAGTTTTTCTCCATAGCATTGAAAGCAGTCATGTTATTCTTGATAATCATGTGAAGTAAGAAATGTGTTACAGGGGCAAACATACAACTTTCTGAAGATTTTCACTCATCAAGTTAAGATGTTGTGGAAAAGGTCAATTAGAGAATAAGAGACTCCATGGAAATTACATATATATTTTTATATATATGTTATATATATACGTGTATATATGTATATATAGATGTTATGTATATATATATGTTTTATATATAAATACATATATTCAAACATACATATATTCAATTAAGGGTTGGAAGATAAAGTTAAAATCTCTGGCAAAGGTGAAGACATGGAAAATATAAGGGAAAATATGACAAAGAGGATCCTTAAGCAGTGTAAAAATTAACTGTAAAGATTCTAAACGGAAAAGAAAAAAATTCTAAAAGGAGAATTACAGGTGAAAAAAACAAAAAGATTCTCAAGGAGAAAGTGGAGAGAGCATGAGTTCTTGAACTTGGATGAAGAAGGCTCTAGACTGGGAGTGCCCCCAGGCACCTGGCAGTTGCAAAGAAAAATCCTCTCCAGAAGACGGTTTCATCACTCTCTGCCTAATAATATTCCTTCAAGGAACTTTTCCCCCCAAAATGGCCAGTACACAAAGGTAACGGGGCCTGTGAGGAGACCACTCCCCCCATAAGCAAACAGACATCCAAAACTCAAAGACACGAGATACTGGAGTCATGATGAGACTTAGGCTGACAACAGCTATGTTTACTGTGTTCAGAGAAATTAAAAGCTAAGCTTAAAATTGTTATCAGGTAATTGGGAACTGTTACAAAAGCAAAGTGACGTAGCAGTTTTAAAAATCAAATAGAAATGCTAGAACTGTAAAATGCAATAACTGAAATTAGGAGCTCAGTGGATAGGTTTAGCAGCAAAGTAGACATAGCTAAAAGATGGAGTGGGCTGGAAGTTAGGTCAGAAGAAATCATCCAGAACGTTGTGCATGGACAGAGGGAAAGGTAAAAATTGGAGCTGAGAGGATAAGAGACATACAGGACAGAATGAGAATATCTAACTAACTTGCATTTAGTCAGAGTCCCAGAAGGAGAGGAGAGAGAGACCAGGGCAGAGCTGATGAAAGACCTCACCTCACTGATAGAGGAGCACAGGAGTCCCAAACAGGAATTCTGTGAAGTGAGCTTATATTGTACTTTTCTTTCCTACAACTTGTGACTGCGTCACAGAAACTTAATGAAACTACTTGGCCCCCAGTAGTTTTTAAACTGTACTGGGGTAACTGGATGGCTCAGTTGGTTAATGTCTGCCTTCGGCTCCCTTGCCTTAGCAGGGAGTCTGCTTCTTCCTCTGTGATCTCTCTCACTCTCACTCTCTCTCAATTAAATAAATTTTAAAGATTTTATTTATTTGTTAGAGAGAGTGTGTGCACACGAGACAGAGAGAGAGGGAATACAAACGGGGAGTGGGAGAGGGACAACCAGACTCCCTGCTGAGCAGGGAGCCCGATGCGCGGGGCTCCATCCCAGGACCCTGGGATTATGACATGAGCCAGAGGCAGACACTTAACCTACTGTGCCACCCAGGCGCCCCTAAATAAATAAAAATCTTAAAAATAAACTGAATGGCTGAAATTTGTTGGCAATACCTACAATACAAAGAACAAAAAACGAAACAGGAAATTCAGCTAAAGAATGTGTTTCTTGGGCGCCTGGGTGGCTCAGTTGGTTAAGCGACTGCCTTCGGCTCAGGTCATGATCCTGGAGTCCCGGGATCGAGTTCCGCATCGGGCTCCCTGCTCAGCAGGGAGTCTGCTTCTCCCTCTGACCCTCTTCCCTCTCGTGCTCTCTATCTCTCATTCTCTCTCTCTCAAATAAATAAATTAAAAAATCTTTAAAAAAAAATGTGTTTCTTAAAGTAGGTGATAAGAAAGAAGGATAAAAGGTATCCAGGAATTCTTTTTGCTGTTCTTATTCTTAGAACTTTGCTGTAAGTATGAAACTGTCAAAATAAAATTTTCTAAAAGAAGGAAAGACAGACGTGCACTTAGGAGGGGGATAGGACACTAGCCATTTGTTGCGTGTGTCTGTGTGTATATACTTTTTTTTTTTTGATAACTACCTTCCAGAAGTGTTTATTGAAGTCTTGGCTGTGTTTTGTTTCAGTGTTTAAGGTAGATGCAGCTTTTATTAATTGTTGATCTTACCGCAAAATTTGGGCCATTTGATTTCAAAGGGTATAAAAGTTTAAGGAACAACTCTCTAAGTAGAATGTTTCATATTAGAGTAAGCTACTTGGAAGGTAGCAGTATCTTTCTTTTTTTTTTCTTAAAGATTTTATTTATTTGGCAGAGAGAGACACAGCGAGAGAGGGAACACAAGCAGGGGGAGTGGGAGAGGGAGAAGCAAGGCTTCCCGCGGAGCAGGGAGCCCGATGCGGGGCTCGATCCCAGGACCCTGGGATCATGATGTGAGCCAAAGGCAGACGCTTAATGACTGAGCCACCCAGGCACCCTGGTAGCAGTATCTTTCGTTAGGATGTTTTTTGTTTGAAGAAATGAGAGTTCATTTCTCTAAAAAGCCATTCTTCCTGCTGTCATCCTTTTCAGACTATTCCCTAGTTAATTCCCTGAAACCTAGTTCTCTCCTCTATTGTTGAACTGAAACAACACTGTAAAAGGTCACCGGTGGCCCCTGTTTGTTTAGTGCCTTGACCTACTTTTACTTTTTCCCAGTAACCACACTGAGAGTATTAAGCCCTTTTCTCCTTCAAATGTTCTCTTCTCTTGGCTTCAGTGGCCATTGGCTCTCCTGGTTTTTTTCCCTGCCACAGAATCTACTTACTTTCTTTTTTTTTTTTTTTTTAATTCACTGCCTTGTAGGGCTACTTTCTAAGGTTTTGTCCTTATCTCTCTGTTTCTCTTTTACTGAAATCTTGTTACGTGCAAATTCTACTCATTCTTCAAATACAGATAGTCCCTCTATCTATATTGGTAAGGCCCATCCCCCTCCATGACACTCTTCCCTCCTCTCCTCACCTTGACCTTGCAGAGACCTGTGACGTGCTCCCCAGTGTTCAGCAGTTTTCTTGCACCTAGCAAGCACTCAGCTAGCTTTTCCGGATTGACTGACTAAAACTGTTTTTTATAGAAATCAGATTTTGGAGGAGGAGAAGAAAAAGATAGATTTTCTGTTTGCCAAAGGGGATAGTTTTTAACCCCATACTTGAGATTATAGATTCTTAGAGCAGGGTCCAGCAAACTATAGTCTGAGGGCCAGCTATGTCCTGCCCCCTGTTTTGCATATGACCCTCAAACTATGAATGTTTTTTATGTTTTTTAATGGTTGAAAAAAATCAAAAGAAGAGTAGTATTTCAGGACATGTAAAAATCATGTAAAATTCAAATGCCCTGGTCCATAAATAAAGTTTTATTGGAACACGGCCACCCTCGTGTGGTTATTCACGTCTGACTGCTTTAGTGCCACAGGGCCAGAGTTGAGAAGTTGTGACAGACACCATATGGACACCTCGCCCTTTATGGGAAAAGTTTGCTGACACCTAAATGGTTAGAATTTAGTTTAATTTTCTTTTATTTCACCCAATACAACTTCTTTATGATTAGATATGCTCATATTTAATAGACCCTCAAGTTACACTAATTATGTCATAAATATTCAGTTAGCAGTCAATCCTATTGAATTTCTATTTACTTGAATCTTTTCTAGCAAATGTTTATTTTTATTTTTAAAGATTTTATTTATTTGAGAGAGAGAGAGAGAGAGAGCATGAACGAGAGAGAGAGCACGAGCTGGGGGGAAGGCAGAGGAAGAGGGACAAGGAGACTCCCCACTGAGGGACGGCTGGGTGGCTCAGTTGGTTAAGCGACTGCCTTCGGCTCAGGTCATGATCCTGGAGTCCCGGGATCGAGTCCCGCATCAGGCTCCCTGCTGAGCAGGGAGTCTGCTTCTCCCTCTGACCCTACCCCCCTTCATGTGCTCTCTCTCTCATTCTCTCTCAAATAAATAAAATAAAATCTTTAAAAAAAAAGGAGACTCTCCACTGAGCAGAGAGCCCCATGCAGGGCTCGATCCCCGGACCCAAAACCTGAGCCGGAGGCAGATGTTTAATCAACTGAGCCACCCAGGCACCCCTGTTTATTTATTTTTTTATCTTTTATTTTTTTAAAAGATTTATTTATTTACTTATTTGACAGAGAGAGACACAGCGAGAGAGGGAACACAAGCAGAGGGGGTGGAAGAGGGAGAAGCAGGCCTCCCACCGAGCAGGGAGCCTGATGTGGGGCTTGATGCCAGGACCCCGGAACCATGACCTGAGCCGAAGGCAGACGCTCAACAACTGAGCCACCCAGGCGCCCCTGTTTCTTTTTTCAAATGAGTCTACTAAATTCAAGAAAAAGAGAGCCCCAAATTAAATATACCTATAGCTCATAACTCACCATCCTCTGTTAATAAGTGAAGTTCATTTTTTAGTTAAATTTGATTGCAACTTTAATAGTCCACATAGCAAGATTCAGCTGATATGGATCATAATGAACTTGAATTTACACTTAACGTCCTTTTATTTCAGAATGTATCCAAGACTAATTTTATGTTTATCTGTGGTACACATTCATTAACTTGAAAGATGAACAATGATTTCTTTTGCCATTTCATTTATGCCTTATTACAGAATATATTAATAAAAATTATTGAATGAGAAATAACACTGCTCTTGTAAATAAATTGTGCAGATTTTATAATTAGCATGAATATCAGAAAAACATGAAGTTTGAGAACAGCCTGGGACAAGACATCTTGTCAAAATATGGCCACTACTGGGTGCCTGGGGGGCTCAGATGGTTAAGCGTCTGCCTTCGCTCAGGTCATGATCCCAGGGTCCTGGGATCGAGTCCTGCATCGGGCTCCCTGCTCCTTGGGAGCCTGCTTCTCCCTCTCTCTCTCCCCCCCCTCTGCCTCTGTCTCTCATGAATGAACAAATAAAATCTTTAAAAAATATGTGGCCACTATTATTTTGCTCTAGTGATAAAATATGGCTCTACCTCCATTGTTGATGGTTGGAAAACAAAACTCATGAAAATGGGAGATGTCAGGAAATCATTAGGGGCTTTTTCATATTTTGCTAGTAATAGAAATAACATACTGTATATGAAAAGACGTGAAATACTTCTGCCAGGTGATTGGACAGTTTTTTCAAGCATCAGAGATAAAAGTGCAGTTTGAAATGCTTTAGTTTGGTTTTATAGGGTCTTATTTTGAGCTATTGGGTCGGGGTGGGAGCCAGGGGGAAGATTCATGTCTAAGCAGTATTTTACCAAAACCTTTCCTCTGCTTTTGTTTTACATGTCACTTTGCCTGGAAAGCGAAGTCTTAAAACACTAATGAGGGCAACCAAAGACATGACTGTCAGTGAGAGGTGAAACCATCATTAACATGAAACTGGAAAACAAGCACTTGGCTGATTTTTGACAGAGCCAACATTCATCCTAGAATGATGCTCCTTCTCTAGCCTGTTGCTGTCTGTTCGTACACGATGTTATTTTTTTTCTCCCTTCACTCTCTTTTGAATTTATGTTTATTGGTTATTCATCTTTGTAGTGGTTCTGGAATACGTGTATGTGTTGTCTCAGCTGAGGCAGGGGATGATGGCTTAGGAAGGGTCTAACCTGCATAGTGACAAGATAGAGGCCACGGTTTGGCAAAGACGGTGACAATAGAAAATAAATATTTCCTTGAAGATCTACTGCATATAAAACACTAGGCTAGACTCTTGGCGTATTTGGGGGAGGGAGAATAAATACTCCGTTGTCTTTGGTCCCTCTGATTATATTCCTGTGAACTCTGAACAGAGTGCCTGTTACTCTTATGGGAAATATTCATCCCTCTTAGGTAGTCATTTCTAGGGATCCAGTCATATCATTTGGGGTACAGTTCACAAATGAAGTGTGTTGGGTTATGGTTCATTTGGGGTCCATTGTATTTTTTTTAAATTGTAGTAAAATATACGTAAGATTTCCCATTTTAACCAATTTTAAGTGTGTAATTCAGGGGCATTAAGTGCATTCACATTGTTGTGCAACCATCACCAGCGTCTATTTCCAGAACTTTTTTATCATCCCAAATTGAAACCCTGCATGCATTAAACAGTGACTACTCATTCTCTTCTCCCCTCAGCCCCTGGCACCCACTGATCTGCTTTCTGGCTCTATGAATTTGACTAATACTGTGGAATCGTGTAATATTTTGTCCTTTTGTTTCTGCCTTATTTCAGCTACATGTTTTCAAGGTTCATCAGTGTTGTAGCATGTATCAGGATTTTGTTTCTTTTTAAGACTAAATAATAGTCCATTGTGTATATATACTCCATTGTGTGTTTTTAACTACAGTGTAGACAAACCAGTAGCTGAATATAAATCTGTACCCAGAGATGGTAACAGGACACTGTCTTCTTTAAAGCAGCCTGTTGAGAGACCAGACCAAGTGGAACCATGTTCGATTGGGTGGCTTGGTGCCAACAATGTCTGAGTGTTATTAGAGGACATTGGTGCGAAGAGATCAAAGAAACAAGAGTGAAGTCCACTATGCCAGGAGACTTACTCAGTTGATGACTAATTAAGAAACAATGTCCTTTTTCCTCTATCCCAATGATGAAACAATTCTACAATTCGTGCTCAAATGCAAACATTATTATTACAAATTAAAAGTGAAAACACAGGATTTAAGTCAACCAGAACACCAATTCAAAGTTTACTTTCTCACTTGTAGGTTAGAATGTTGATACCACTTTCTTAAATTGTAGGGGTCTTGTTCCTGTAATTCCTCAGGTGTGGCAGGGGGATCATAATCGTATCCCTCTTCCAAGGCCTTTTGCTTATTTGACATAAGCCCCGTGCAGAGGGGAAGGAGGCCCTCTGAACTGAATTATAGACAACCGGGTACGGGTCTTCATATGGAATGCTGCAGCGGTGCTACTGGGGGAGGTTCCCTGGGGTTCTGACAGAGGACGCAGTACCTCCTAGCTCTCTCTGTAATAAGATGACTTTGTTGAGAATCCACGATCACATGTGGCCCCCTCTCCCATCTTCCAGGGAGCCGTCACCACCCCACCTGTTATTTGGACAATTGTTATCTGTATGTATGGATACTCTTGCCATGGTCTGATGTTGATCTGCTTTGCTCTTTAACTTCTGGATGCTGTTCTCATGTTGGAAAAGTTGGAATGGAGCTGGGCCGGGCCTGATGGCCTTGTTTTCTCCTCTCTCACTTTGTTCTCTTTCTGAATTTGTTGCTTGGCACAGTACTCAGCCCCTTTATGCCCAGCCTCCCTCAAGCCACGTGCCTAGAGACCACCAGGCCAAGAAGAAACCGTCTCTGCTCCTGTCCCCAGTGCTCCGTTTCCGGGGTTTCTTTCTGCTGACTTGTACTTCCTGCTTGATAACATAATACAAGATCAAACATCTTCTGTTGCATGTGTGTGAGGGACAATTTGAATAATACCTGAGGGAAGATGACCAGACTGAAAATAAAAGAGTGGTGACCTATTTGAATGAGCATGAGGAGGCCTTCTTGAGGGAAAGGATTTATCTGCAGAAACCTTACCTAGATTCATTCTGAAGACACCTACTGGGGGCATTGAAGGGTCTGCGCTAGCCCGGAGCCACCAGGGGCAGTTTTGCCCTGCTGAGGCAGCAGTGTCCATGCCCCGAGGCGAGGCTTTCACTGGAACGGATTTTGTAGCAAACCCAACTCCCAGCTGCCCATCTCTGACGCAAATTCTTCCTGCTGCTGTGCAACAGGGCAGAACGTGCTGTTGTGTGCCAAGGTCAGGTCTAGGCTCAGCAGCCCCATCAGCATGGCCTCTTCCCTCTTCCTTCCTCCTGCCTCCACCCCACATTTTTTTTTTTTTGCTGCTTTTTAAAATTAAACAGCTCTGCAGGGAGGGGAAGTCCCTTGGCATTTTGAGTATTGAGGTGCTCAGCAGAACTGCCTGGCATCCTGTTTGTATATAGCTGTTTTAATTCACTCTCTAATAGGTCATTTGGCCTTACCAGCAGAGTCTTAAACTAAACTTGATAATCCTTATGTCAGCAGTGAGCTCAGGCCAAACATTCAAAAGTGCAACCCTGAGTGATTATTTGAGGGAAGTTTTGAAGCCTTTATTCCCTGGCTTTGTTCGTTTGGCTTCTGCCTGGCGCCTCCTTAGGTCGTGCTGTTAGCATTCCTCCTGCTCACTGCAGCTAAGACAAGCAGGTGGTTTGGGAGAGCAGAATGAATGAAGGACTTCCATGTTCATGTCCCCGTTCCGTGAAAGGAGCCTCATAGTGTCCCGGTGCCATTTCAGGCACTGGGGATGGGACTTGTGCCCCAGGGACAGGCAGGCTTTTGGCATTCCTTTAATGGAGACGCACGAAGCAAGAGGGATATGCCGGTGGGCTGAAGAACTGCAGCTGGTCCACTGATTTCCAGCCTTCTTGCTGCTTTCCTGATGCAGGCAACCGATGACGTCAGGGGCTACTCCTCCCACAGTCAGGCCTTCACCTTGCTCCTTGGATGCACGGTGCCGCAGGCCTTTCTGGAAGTACATTATGTCCTCTTTTTATTGGCTATTATTAGCTATTATTATTGGCTCTCTCGCCACTTGATCACTGCAACTTGAGGTTTCAGATTAAAAGTGGCATCTTGGGCAAAGTTAGGGCTGTATTTGGAGGCGATCCAAGGATAGTAAGTACCTGCCAGCCACATTGTCTTTTATTCTGAAGTAGGTATCCTTATTCCAGTCTGTCTTTATTCTGAAGGCAATGTTCCTATGCCAGTCTTTAAAAATACTACAGCCCTGTGAGACCAGATGACGATTGCAGAGGCTCGAAGCTGTCAGAGTTCCTACTAAACCTTTCCCTTTTTATCTTTAAAGGAAACTCTGCTTTTTGGTTCCTCTAATGATGGGTTAATGGTTATAGGCCATAAGTGACGATCATAACCAGAGCTCAGAATTCCATCTTATAATTTATCTGGCTGCAGCGCAGCATATCCTTATAAAGCCTTGTCCCTGTTTAAAGATGGAGAAATGGGGGGAAAGAGTGGCTCTGTGGTCATTGACAGGAAAGCATGAAAGTCTAGTTCACGCTAAGAACCATTTTGACCTCTCTCTCAACGGAAAAGAAGTTTCTGTCTCTGGTTTTCAGACGAAGTTGTATGTATTTTGTCTATATGTACAGGAACATGGCTTCATATGAATAGACTCAGTTGTGTTCTTTTGTGATCTTTAGAAAGAATCCATATGAGTACAGTCTTCATGAATATCTTAAAAGCAGATGGGAGGCTTTTTTTGACCCCTGGATGTGTTGGATCTCCATTTTCCTTGTCTTCATATCTTCCACATTTACTCTCTTCAGAAGTGATGTTACATGTAGCCAGAAGAAACATGCAAGGTATAGAAAGGCTTGAGAATTTGAACTACATGGTACCTTGGCAGAAATTCAGAATCATTTTTTTAGATTAGGGGAATTTTAACAAAACTTTGAGACAAAACTTATTTGTGGAAAAAACCCTTATTTGTGGTCCTGATTCTAAGTGAGATTAGTACTGTGACATATGTAGAGCTCTGATATTGTTAAAACCTATTACAGTTTTAGTCTGGTGTCCATTACTTTCTGTCTACAGCCTAAAGTCTTCATCTTGTGCGTGGAGGCCAATTTCATGAAGAACGCTTCTGAAATACACCATTATTTGTTTTGTTGCTTTTCGGTTACGATCTCTCAAGGGCTGTGATGATAGCTTTTCACATTATTTGTTTCTCATTCTTGGCCACAGAACCAAGTGAACCGTTTCTTTGTGGACTCATTGCATACACATGGCCCAAGAATGGAACTGCCCCTCTTGGTGTTCTTTGGCACAGATTTGTTATTCAAATTGTGATGCACGTAACACACTGCCTTGTAGATGTGGCCTTCTCCAGGCCTATGTTCTGGGCCTGGGCCTGGGATCTCTTGAATTTGTATCACAATGTTAGTGGTCCTAGCCTGTCTGGTTCTTTTCTTTTAAATAATAAAGTTCAGCTCTGGTGGACATCACAGCAACTTTTTGAAGGGTTAATGAGCTTTGTGAGATACTTTTAGGTCCTTAGAGGAAAGGTGTTATTTAACCACAGCAAGGCTTCACGCTGGGAATGCCTTCCTACAGAGCTCTGAGTGCTTGTCAGACTCTCTTCTATTCATCCTTAATCCATAGGGAGGTAGGTGGGTAAGCATTGTTATTAAGTATAAAATAGTGTTATTTACTGTTACTTTTATCTGTAACCTGGTGGATAATTGTAAGAAATAGAACTTGGTAAAACAGATTATAGAAGGAAAACACTGGAAAAACCTCAAAGTATCATGTACTTGATATTCCTGTTTCTTCCTCTTTGGGTCTCAAAAGTCTGAGTGCCATACATGAAAACGATAGGAAGCATCCCTTCCTCTGGAGAATTGGGACCCAGTACATCCTTCCAAATACTTGCATTAATTGAACACCAGTACTTATTTTCAGTTGTACTGCTTTATGTTCTGCAGGTTAGTTTAACTCAAATATACCAGGAATGATTATATATTTCACAGGACTTAGATACTTGGGATCTTTATTTTGGAGTTTGAAATGAATTTCCTCCTGGTAAAGTTGTGTTGGATAGCCCATCATTCACTGAGGCCTCCCAGTAAAAGAATTAGATTTCTGTAAAGGAGAGATCTTTGGAGAGAGGGGCCACTACGTTGTCTAAGAAAGAAGAAAGAACAAGCCTCATTTGGGAAGCCTCTTGCGCAGAGATTCCCAACAGGTTTGTCATTATACTGTTGAGGATTGACCGTTCATTCAGTTTTGTGGCTTGAGGTCACAGATACGAGAAGGCTCCTCTCCGTCCTCTCCCCACCTGTGTCTGAGATTTTTGTCTCATCTTTGCAGCCTAGTTACACCTGAAGTTATTTCTGGTCTTTGGTGGTTGTGTCACAGGGCCTGGGAGGAAGAAGTAGAAGGTCTGAAATGAATGCAAGGAAAAATGACCACAGTTAGCTCTTAAATCTCACTATTTGTTCTCTTTCAGTGTACACCACGACATTACTAGAAATCAATAATTCCCTCTGTGTTCTCCCTAGGAAACAAACATGAACAAAATAAGAAATGATAGGCTTCACAGATCTTGTGAACAGCGGACAACAGGATGGTTGGATTTTATCTTGTACTTCTCTGTCAGGGAAGCCTTGGTTTTGACCTGTTAAAAACACAAAATTCAACTGAGTAAATTTGAAGATCTGATTGACTGTATTTAATGATTCGTGAATCCGGCAGCATCCCACCTTAGCAGATGGAAAGGAGCTCCAAGGAGCTGTCCCAAATGAAAGGCTTCTGTAGGAAGAATGGGGATGGAAAAAGGAAATTTCCAGCAAGAAGTGGTTTGTTTCAGGCAAGGTCACCTTCCTTTAGGGGAGGGCAGGGGTCTGTCAGGCAGATGAGCTCACCAGTGCTGACCAGGGAATTCCCGATTGACTGGGGAGAGGTCACTTTCCTGGGAGAGGCTGAAACTCCAGTTAGGTTAGATATTAAGTCTTGGTTTGCTGTTGTGGGGCTTAGCACAGGTGACTCCATTTGGGGCCTGTTTTTTATTTTTATTTTTAACAGACCAAAACCTTTCATCCTGATGGTCCAGATTTCTCTCTTTACTTGGTGAAAGGGAAAGTTTATTCCATTTTCTAAAGATACTGTGAGTATTCAATAAAGAACAGCAGCTGTGTGCACAACAGTTTTCAAACGTCATACTTATACTTTTTTTAAAAAAAAGATTTTATTTATTTATTTGAGAGAGCGAGAGAGAGCACGAGCAGGGAGGAGAGGGAGAAGCAGGCTTCCGGCTAGCAGGGAGCCCGACACGGAGCTGGATTCCAGGACCCTGAGATCATGACTTGAACCAAAGGCAGACACTTAACTGACTGAGCCACCCAGGTGCCCCTTTCAAACATCATATTTATACTTAGATTTAAAATTTTCTTTTTAAATCATCCAAATCGGTACTTATTGCTTGCAGGTAGTATCCCAAATCTTTGAAGTTTTAAATCCTAATTTTATTTCCTTATCAAGTATTTGTAGTTTTGTGTAGCTGTTCATTGTTAGGTTTCTTTACAGCAGGCTTCTTAAAAAATGCTGGCTTCCAGCACAACAGGGCTGTGTGTGTGTGTGTGTGTGTGTGTGTGTGTGAGAGAGAGAGAGAGAGAGAGAGAGAGAGAGAGAAATGTTTTCAGAAAGAAAATGGTTTAGGTTCCAAAATTCCCAAGAGAGTTGTTATAAAACAACAGGAGAATAAACTCAGCATGATTTTAAATACCTTGACGTGATTCTTTTTTAATTTAAATTTTTCCTGTTAGGTCTTTTATTTCCCAAACAATAGACCGCTTTGCTCTTCATGAGCTACTTTAGGCTAGAGAGAGCAACCAAGTTTCTTTTTTCTTTTTATAGTTTAAGCTTTTTCCTCTTTCGCCTTTCAGGTACCCAGTTAAATAGAGCCTCTCATGCTCATTTGCATCCAGGATTCAAGTAAAATTCTTCCAGCTGAACTAGAGCCATCCAATTCTTATACCAGGTTCCAGATAAAAGTTGGCAGGGTAAATAGAAGTGACCAGTGGAAGAATGTGTTCATTTCAGTCTCAAGTTGTTGCTGGGCAGAGCGTCCTCCCTGTGGCTTAAGCAGGGATATTGGAAGGGGCACCGCCCACGGGAAGAGGCTAGGGGTGCTGGCGTTCATGAGCCCAGACTCCAGGTAGGCTGCCCGGGTTTAAATCTGCGCTTTCTTTTCTTTTCCAGCTTTATGAATCTCAATGTCACACCCTTTATTTGCTGCGTACCCATGGGCAAGTCACTTAAGCCTTTTAAACTTAAGGTTCAGCTATAAAATGGGAATTAAGAATTAGTATCTGCTTTTTGGGGTTTTGAGGATGCAGTCAGGTACGTGGAGCCCACAGCATAATGCCTGGCACACATGCTTGTCCAGTAAGGGGGCCAGTAACAATCTTTATTTTATTAGTGTTGTTGTCAATACTTATGTATGTATCGCTCACTCTGCTCTTTTAATATACATTTAATACTATTGGCATTAGGAGCTGTGTTAAAAATCTGTTACATGGGTGCCTGGGTGGCTCAGTTGGTTAAGCGACTGCCTTCGGCTCAGGTCATGATCCTGGAGTCACGGGATCGAGTCCCGCATCGGGCTCCCTGCTCAGCAGGGAGTCTGCTTCTCCCTCTGACCCTCCCCCCTCTCATGTGCTCTCTCTCTCTCTCTCATTCTCGCTCTCTCAAATAAATAAAATCTTAAAAAAAAAAAATCTGTTACAATACATTTGGGTTCACAAAAATTTAAATTGACTTGGTAAAAACCACGGTAAGCAAAGTCAAATGACAAACGGGCCAGGGGCTATATTTGCAATTCATAACGTACACAAAGGGTTCATTTCCTAATATATAAAGAACTACTCAATAAAAAAAATGGGCAGTCGTAAGCCTTTTTATGGTGATACTCTTCCATCATGTGAATACATATACTCGGAGCAAAACAGGAAAACCCTAGGTTGGAGGGGGGCTTGGGACACATAGAGCCAAAGAAATGTCCATGAGTGTGTAAACAGACCTGAAACTTTTGTTTTTCCCCATAAAGTAGCTCCCTCTCAGAAATGTTCTGTTACTGTCAGCGGTACCCTCATATTTACCCTGTCACCCATGATTTTCTCATTTCCTTTTCCTGGTTCCCCCGTACCCAGAAAGTCACGGAGTCTTTTCTGGTTTTCATTCAGAGTAGTTCACATCTGCTCCAATCTTTCCAGGCCTGCAACTACTATTTTAGTCAAAAAGACACTCAATATCTGACTGAACTGCTGCCCTGGTTTCCCTTACTTTCTCTCGTTCCCTCCTCCAGGCACCACGGTATACCACGCCCAGATGAGTTTCCCCAAAACAGGGTTTTCATGTCGGGCCACCAACCTGCTCAGAAACCTTCAGTGGTTCCCTACGATCTAGAATGGAGTCTGCCTTCTGAACCCGACCCTCAGGGTCCCTTCATATGATTCACTGTCCTTATGTCTTCTAGCCTTACTTAGTCTTTCTCACTATGACTCTTCCGGGACCCTCTAAACACCTAACCTGACGGGCTTGGCCTGGCCCACTGTGCGCATTTCCGCCTTCACGCTGCCCAGCTCTGCTTCTGTCTCCTCCATCCCAATGGCCGCCCATTGTTTTCTTACCTCACTGCATGTATGGGTTGTCTGGACCTCCCCTCTCACGTTTCACCTTTGCCACCTATGTTGTTTTAGGTAAACTTTCTCATTGAAGTAGAACGTAATCCAGAGGTGCACAGATCACAAAGTAAATCAGTAACTTTTCACAAGGTGAACACACCCATGTCACCGACGTGCCTGTCTTCTGGTTCATACCCTATCTCCCTGACTAGCTGGTAAGCACTTGAGAGACAGAACCACATTGTATGCCTTCACGTGCAAGTGCATCACATCAGGTGCTCAGTGACATTCCGGATCAGGAATTTGAGCTAAGAAAGGGGTCTAGGCTTTGACAAATAAGAAACACAGAAATTTAAAGGAATGTGTGAAATTTCCATTACTAACTACAAATTCTTTCTTGACAACTGGTTACAGTTGAGATATGATTAGAGGTAATATAATTTTGGTGAGTCCTGTTCAAGGGTTTCTAGGTGGTGACCTGTAAGTAAGACCTTTAAATCCAGTCTGAACAAGGCCATATCAAAGCTTTCTCTTTTCAGATAAGGCATGCAGACATGTATAACATTAGTTTTTCTTGTCATTCTCTCCAGCAAATATTTATTGATCATATACAGTCTACTAGGTACGGTTCCAGCATATGGTAGTATTCCGCTGTGAGTAACATAAAAGATCCTTCCTCTATAGAGCTTATATTTTATTTATTTATTTATTTATTTATTTATTTTTAAAGATTTTATTTATTTATTTGGCAGAGAGACACAGCGAAGAGAGGGAACACAAGCAGGGGGAGTGGGAGAGGGAGAAGCAGGCTTCCCGCCGAGCAGGAGCCCAACGCGGGGCTCGATCCCAGGACTCTGGGATCATGATCTGAGCCGGAGGCAGACACTTAAGGACTGAGCCGCCCAGGTGCCCCTAGAGCTTGTATTTTAATGAGTCACTAGAAATAATTGATAGAACTGAAAGAAAGGCTTAAGACTAAAGATACACAACAAGGCCTAAATAATACGAGAATGGTGAAAAATTGTTCCGAAATCCTCATCAACATACAGAGAGAATAAGAGCATGGAGATAAGGGCTAAAGGAAGATCAGCCCTGCACTAGGGACTTCTGGGTCAGAAATCCGTTTGTGGCATTATCAAAGGTACGAAAGAAGGGGTGGCAACTCAAAAGGGTAAAATAAGTCCAGGCTTAAGGAGAGCAGAGAGATGTCAAAAACATCATAGGAAACACTTAATTTTCAGCAGTGCCTTCCAGTTTACAAGGAAGGGACTTTGACTTGTTCATCCTCCCGGATCTTGGCCACTCTGATCTTGCACAGACTGTGCGTACAGGGCAGTATCACGTAAGCATAGTCACGCAGCTCCCGTGTGCTTGGTGTGAGTGTAGACTGACTTCAGTACTCTTCCCCAGGCTGCCCTTATCACCATATTTACTGTTTACTTGAAACCTGAAGCATGAGGAGCTCCCTGGCAAATCGCGCTAGCCAGAGGTTATCCACATAAGGCAAAGAGCAGTCAGGCAGATCACTTGCCAGCTCCTAGCTGTGGCTATATTGCTGGGAAACGTAGGCACAGGGGATGGAAGGTGGAGGACCCCTAGGCTGCTAATCCTGAAAAAGTCACTTGTTGAAAGTATTATGAGTTCCCTTTCAGTTTTGTTTGGTCTTGTCTTTTATTGCCCCTTTGGTAATATCTTTTTTTGTACCTACAAGGCTTCGGTTTGCAAAGCTATAAATCTGCCAGTCTTGTTGACGTGGCTTTCACTTTGAATTAAGGTTCAGCAAAGGGATTAGCGCATAACAGTTTCAGGCTGTATTTCTTTACACAAAAGGGTGGATATGGTTTGAACAGGCTGCCAAAGCCAGGAAGAGAAGTTAATTGTGTAAATCAATGCAGGCAAGAGCTGATCACCTTTCTGAAAGACAAGACAATGCAGCATACAACCTCTAAATAGATCTTTGGGGTCAAGTTGATGTCATGTGGAAGAATCAATATTTACGGGGCTTTATGAAGTTAGCCTTAATGAACCCCAGGCATTTTGCTAGGCCGCTAATTGCAGGAAGAGGAAAGGCGACAGTGGCTGAAGTCCATGGCTATGGAGGTTGTATAAAAATAAGTGAAGAGACAGTCACTTGCTTACGTGCAAGGGGCCCACCCTAGGTTCTACCCAAGCATTTGTTGGGTATGTGTTTGGAAAGGCTGGCTTTCTTGAGATTTTACTGACATTTTAAGAAAAGGCAACTTTTGCATCCTAACAGAAGAAGGTAAGCCCTTTACACTTTGACACCGTTATCTAAGCAGTTTTCTGAGATGAGGTTTTTTTTTTTTTTAAGATTTTATTTATGTGTTTGATAGAGAGCACAAGCAGGGGGAGCGGCAGGCAGAGGGAGAGGGAGATGCAGGCTCCCTGCTGAGCAGGGAGCCCGTGCAGGACTCCATCCCAGGACCCTGGGACCATGACCCAAGCCAAAGGCAGACGCCTAACCGACTGAGCCACCCAGGCGCCCATCTGAGATGAGTTCTGATGTCATTTTGGATTCTGCCTTATAAATGTGCTAATCACAGGGGCAGGTCCCTCTCAGAGTATAGCTCATCCCTCCCTCTGACACACTTGAAAGGTTTTATAGTAAAGAATTGTGGTAAAGAGCGTTTACTTTGGGATGCTGGCTTCAATCCAAGTTGAATAAAAGATTTTTGATAAATATCATTTGCACGTGTGATATCATCCAGTAGAAGGCTGTTTGGTATGCCTAAGTGTTCTGTATTCCTCACGGGGTTGGCAGAATCACTGGTGGATTAGGAGCCTTATCTTCTATTTATTTTAGTGGGTGCTTCTACTAAATGTTGTTGACTAGGTAGAGGAATGCACTGTCTCATATTTTATCCTGGCTGTAACAAAATGACAGTCCTATAGAGTCAGGAACTGAAAGTTATCAAGCAGCTTTGTTAGGTGCTGTGAGTCAGAGTGTGGCCCCAGATGTTTGTTAGAAGTTCTAGGTCATGTGTGCTTAGTAGATAAATTTTGGAACTGAATTTTCAGCCCTCTTTCCTTAGTGTCTTTTATCAGAGGAGGCTTTAAAATTCACAGAGAGAAGAGCTTCTGTTCTTTTCTCACTCCCACTCCCATTCCTTCTCTCCGGGATCGTTTTTCAGAATAAATACTGAAAAGGAAAAGCATGAGAGGTTTGTTGGGATTGTTGTAGTGTTTTTACAAGAGAATCTGACGTTTGCTCTTTTCATCTTTGGATATTCATTCTGGGTTTGTATTCTTTCTTTTCAGCTGTTTGAGAACTTCTACTTTGGTACCCTGAAGCTTAATTCAATTCACATCTCTCAGAGGTTCACAGTAGACAGCTTTGGAAACTACGCCTCCTGTGGGCAAATTGACTTCTCCTGAGGTGGATCTTGGGAAGCGCTAGAAGTTGAACATCCTCACAAGGTGCAGAGGGAAAGTATCCTCATTTGAATTACTGAAGAGGGATGTAGAAATTTGAATGGTGACTTTCCTGGGAGGTTCCCCACACGAACCATGGTCTCTAATGGTTGTTCACAGTCCTCAAACTGTCTGTCGTCCAAGGGAGTTGTGGGCACCGGGTGGTTGTGTAACCCTTGGCTTGTTCATCTTTCACAGGGTCTACCTTTCTTGCTGAAGTTCTTCTCTGGAAATGTACGTCTCAAGCCCATTGGAGCTGAGATTCACGTTATTTCTTATACACCTACTGATTTTGCTCCAGCCATTAAAGTTTCATATTAATACTTTAAAAGAGAATTAAAGATGTGGTTTTGTTACTCTCTCCACCTAAATCAAATGTCTACAGTTTTTAGAAGGTTTGATTTTTACTTCGCTTTATACCTTAACCTTTTTTTTTTTTTGAAGATTTATTTATTTTAAAGAGAGAAAGAGCAGGGAGAGGGCAGAGGGAGAGGGAGAGAGAGAAGCTCGAGCAGGCTGTGCGCTGAGCATGGAGCCCAGTCTCACGACCCTGAGATCATGACCTGAGCCGAAATCAGAAGTCGGGTGCTTAACCCACTGAGCTACCCAGGTGCCCCTGTACTTTAACTTTTTTTTTTTTTTAAGATTTTATTTATTTGAGAGTGAGAGAGAGCTAGAGCACACGGGCAAGAAAGCACATGAGCTGAGAGGAAGGGCAGAGGGAGAGGGAGAAGCAGACTCCCTGCTGAGCAAGGAGCTGGATGCAGGGCTCCATCCCAGGACTCTGGGATCACGACTGAGCCGAAGGCAGATGCTCAACCAATTGGGCCACCCAGGTGCCCCTGTACCTTAACTTTTAATCACTACCCAGAAGGTTTAACCATTTGTTAGTGTACGGTTCAGCATTGTTAAGTGTACTCACATTGTTCTGAAACATCTCCAGAACTTCTTGCAAATCTGAAACTATACCTGTAAACAACTCTCCATTTCCCTCTCCCCCAGGTCCCTGGCAACCACCCTTCTACTTTCTTTCTGTGAATTTGTCTACTTTAGATTCCTCATATAAGTGGGATCATACAGTATTTGTCTTTTTGTGACTGGCCTATTGGCACTTAGCAAAACATCCTCAGGGTTCATCCATGTTGTAGCATTGGTCAAAATTACCTTCCTGTAAAAAAGGCTGAATAATATTCCCTTGTACCTGTACACCACGTTTTGTTTATCCATTCAGCCACCACTGGACACTTGGGTTCCTTGACCTCTTGGTTGTTGTGAATATAGTGGTCTACGAACATGGGTGTATAGGGATTTCTTCGCGATCCTGCTTTCAGTTCCTTCACTACTCAGAATTTTATCTTTAGCAAAATAACTTAAAGTTTTTATCTTTTACTTTGGTCTGTCCTCTTTCTTCTGAAGCTGGAACTCTTTTGTATTTGTTAGGTTACCGTTCCTTACCTTACCCTCCCTCCAGCCTTTCCAGGCCACTGATGGAGTTATGGCATCATAACTCTTTTATATTTACTCCTCAGGGTGACAGCAGTGGAAACAGTGACAATATTGTCAGGAGGATGCAGAGTTCCCTGGGGCAGGGGCAGCTGCGGAAGCTCCTTCCTTGCCACAGACCAGTGGACGGAGGGGGCTCCCGGCATGGCTTCCCCGACCCATCCACCCCGCCACATGCTCTGCTGGCGAGCTCCAGCCTCACCCTCACCTCCTCTGTTCACAGCCCTCTCCCTCCATGTCACCTCTTTCTCTTCCCTTCATTCCTTACTCTTATTTTGATTCTTTCTGTTTGAAAAGTCTCATTTTGAACCCTGTGCGTTAATGCTGCTACACAGTAAGGGCCGTGTGTACCACTCAGATTGGTTCATCAGTGTGACTGCACAGATCATCTGTGAATAAATGAATTTCCAAAGTCACTGTGTTTTTCTCTAGTATTATCGTACGGTTTTAGCTTGACCCCCTTCATCGGGTGTGTTGGGATATGGTGTTGCCCTCACTGACTCCCTAGCATAGCTGTATCATTCATCCAGAACTTACACATGAGTGCCTGCAGGTGGTTTTTTCTCCAGATGCCTTCTACTAGGAACATTCATTTTTTTTTTTAATTTATTTAAGTTGAGGTTTTACCTCGTTTACCATCAGTGGTTGGATGGCACGTGGGAAGGGGTGCTCCAAGGGATCGTACTGAATAGCGGAGCTGGCAGTGGAGGTCAGTGTCCTCATCTCATCCCAGCGCTTCTCTCTTACTGGTTTCTTTCTGACACCTGCCGCCCGGCAGCCTTGGCCAGGAAGTAAAGATGTCTTGTTTTCAATGTCAGAGATTTATGACCTGTGTTTCCAGTAAATTTTTTTTTTAAGTTTTATCTTTGGAAAGTGTAACTTTATCAAATCCTAAATTCTTTTTTTTTTTTGGAAGATTTTTATTTATTTGACAGAGAGAGAGAGACAGCGAGAGAGGGAACACAAGCAGGGGGAGTGGGAGAGGGAGAAGCAGGCTTCCTGCGGAGCAGGGAGCCCAAAGCGGGGCTGGATCCCAGGACCCCGGGATCATGACCTGAGCCGAAGGCAGACGCTTCACGACTGAGCCACCCAGGCGCCCCTCTTTTTTTTTTAACATAAAGATTTTTTTTTTTTTAAGTATCTCTACACCCAACGTGGAACTTGAACTCACAACTCTGAGATCAAGAGCTGCGTGCTCGGGGCACCTGGGTGGCTCAGTCGGTTGAGCGTCTGCCTTCGGCTCGGGTCATGATCCCAGGGTCCTGGGATTGAGCCCTGCATCGGGCTCCCTGCTCAGTGGGGAGCCTGCTTCTCCCTCTCCTCCCTGCTCAGTATTCTCACTCGCTATCTCTGTCTCTTGCTCTCAAATAAATAAATAAACTCTTAAAAAAAAAAAAAAAAGAGCTGCGTGCTCTACCAACTGAACCAGCCAGGCGCCCCCAAGTCCTAAATTCTTAATAGAATTGGAGATGCTGTTATTTAAAATTTAGAGGTAACTGTGCATTTAAGGACCTATTGTATTATTAAGTAATTTTTCACAAGTAATTTACCTTTTTCACTCTCCTTTTCACGATTCTACAGTGGATTTTTCCAGAGGCTACATGACATAGTGACAACTTCACTCCGTTGGTTAATGGAGCATGTACTTGTGTGTTTTTGTGTTTCCTAGAACCTTGTCAGTTGTAGAAATTTGTAAGAATTTTCCAATATTCGGGATCCCCTCCCACCTAATT
Organism: Zalophus californianus; assembly: GCF_009762305.2. Taxonomy (NCBI): domain Eukaryota; kingdom Metazoa; phylum Chordata; class Mammalia; order Carnivora; family Otariidae; genus Zalophus; species Zalophus californianus. Next base: position 32,992,809 of record NC_045609.1, on the reverse strand, counting down.
GTAATGGGGTACATGTTGGAAGATTTGCTACTTGTGATTATAATCAAATCTCCTTTAATATTATCACTTAGTAATTCATTCTGCCCAGGAATAGAGTTAAATCGCAGCTCCCGTCCCTCCAGCTGGTTTTTGAGGCACTGACTTCACCGTCAGCTCCTCGCAGAGGAAGAGGAAAAACGGTCTCTCCCTGCAATTATCACACAAGATCTGTGTTGTTACATGAGAAACTTTGTCACGGGAGAATCATCTTGATTTTTGGGGAGGGGACACAAGGAGTTAGTCCCAGACAAACTCCGTACCCATGGTAGAAACGTGATAAAAGCCCCTTCTTGTCGTGGTTATGTTTAAGTGAGCTTCAGAATTTACTACCGTGGACACTTGAGAATCCAGCTTCGTAAGGACCCAAAGCTCGTTCGGGTTCACTCCTGCGCCGCGCTCTCTCCCTGGAGCTGAAGGGAACCCCATGGCACCAGGGGTGTGTACTGAGTGAGGAAGACCTCTCAGATTCTCCCTTGATGCCTCCAGGGAACATGGATGTGCCAAGACACTACAGGCGAGAGAAAGGGCTGCCATCGGGGCTGTTTTTATTAATAGCTTTCTTGTTGTTAATAAAATGCTCTTTTATTTTTTTATTTTTTTTAAGATTATTTATTTATTTGACACACAGAGAGAGAGAGTGAGAGAGCACAAGAATGGGGAGCAGCAGGCAGGCAGAGGGAGAGGGAGAAGCAGGCTCCCTGCGGAGCAAGGAGCCCGATGCGGGGCTCGGTCCCAGGACCCTGGGATCATGACCCGAGCTGAAGGCAGACGCTTAACCCACTGAGCCACCCAGGGGCCCCTAAAATGCTCTTTTAAACAAAAGATCAAATACATTCACCTTGTGGCAAGTCATCCAGCTGTAGCCTTTATGCTCTTTTCAACAAAAGATCAAATACATTCACCTTGTGGCAAGTCATCCAGCTGTAGCCTTTATGCTCTTTTCAACATGTATTTTATACTTCAGTTTAAATGTTGATTTATTTATTTAAAAAAAATTTTTTTAAGATTTTATTTATTTATTTGACAGAGAGACAGCGAGAGCAGGAACACAAGCAGAGGGAGAGGCAGAGGGAGAAGCAGGCTCCCCGCGGAGCAGGGAGCCTGTATGCAGGGCTTGATCCCAGGACCCCGGGATCATGACCTGAGCCGAAGGCAGACGCTCAATGACTGAGCCACCCGGGCACCCCTAAATGTTGATTTAAAAACAAATTTCATCATCCAGAGGTTACTACTCCCTATGCTTTTAAGCACACATCATTATCAAATTGTTAAATAATGTTTCACAAATAACAGCTAATATTTGCGGGATGCTCACATTTCTCATTTGCGTATTAACTTTTTTTTTTAAAGATTTCACACGCAAGTGGCGCGGGGGGGGGGTGGGGCGCGCAGAGGGAAAGAGAGAATCTCAAGCAGGCCTGATGCAGGGCTCAATCCCAGGACTCTGAGATCATAATCTGAGCTGAAGTCAGCTGCTTAACCAACTGAGCCACCCAGGCGCCCCGAGTATTAACTCATTAATCTTTACAACAGCCTACTTCAGTTGGTATTATTATTACCCTCATTTTACAGACTGAGGCTTAACGAGGTTAAGAGATTTGCCTGAGGTCGTAACAGCTTATACCACCAGTTCTTAAAATGTGGTCTCTGGACCCCTGGGAATCCCTGGGAACCTTTTAGGGCTGTGTGTGAGGTCCACACTATTTTCTTAAAAATATTACTTGTTTTTTTCACTCTCATTCTCTCGTGAGTATACCGTGGAGTTTTCCAGAGGCTATGTGACATGGTGACATTATCACTCTGATGGTTAATGGAATATGTGCTCATATGTTTTTGTGTTTTCTAGAATTTTGTAAGTTGGCAGGTTTATATATAATGTAATATGTTAGTTATTTATTTTTTAAAAGATTTTGTTTATTTGACAGAGACACAGCGAGAGAGGGAACACAAGCAGGGGGAGTGGGAGAGGGAGAAGCCGGCTTCCTGCTGAGCAGGGAGCCCAGTGCGGGGCTCAATCCCAGGACCCTGGGATCATGACCTGAGCCGAAGGCAGACGCTCAACGACTGAGCCACCCAGGTGCCCCAATGTAATATGTTTTTAGACATTAACTCAGTTTGCTCTCAGTATTTCTACTGTACTCTTACTAGCTCTTTTCAGTTTTGTCTGCTGTTACAGGCTGAATTACATCCCTAGGAATTCATATGTTGAAGCCCTAACCCTCCAGCAGCTCAGAATGTGACTGTATTTGGAGACAGGGCCTTTAAAGGGGTGATCAAGTAAAAATAAGGCTGAGGCCTTTAGGGTAGGCCCTAATCCATTCTGACTGATGTCTTTATAAGAAGAGGAAATATAGGTACATCAGACCCCTGGCTTCCGAGATCAGCCCCCCTGGGTCTTTCTTCAAAAAAGGTTGGTGATGACATCACCAAGCCAAATGGTGATTGGAAGGGTCTAAGGATTATGGTGAAACTGACCATCCAGGACAGACAAGCACAGATTTAGATCCTTCTGCCTCTGCCCTGATCCGTGGGCTGCAGTGTGGCTGGCTGCTACCTTCATGACATCAACAGTGGTGTGGTGAAATGTCCAGTTAAGGACTAGAAAGGAAAATACTTCAATAAAGGGTTGTTACGATAACCAAAGGAAAAAAAAACCTTCAGACATGTGCGTGCATAGAGGAATGACCATGTACGACCCAGCAAGAAGGCAGCCATCTGCAAGCCAGGGAGAAAGGCCTCAGGAGAAACTAAACCTAGCAACACTTTAATCTTGGACTTCTAGTCTCCAGGACTTGGAGAAAATAAATTTCTGTTGTTGAAGCCACCCCCAGTTTGTGGTATTTTGTTATGACAGTCCTAACAAACTAATATACTTGTTATAATGCAGAAGCTAATCTACCAGTCTTCTTTTGAACCAGACATTAAATGTAAATCAATGCCCTCTTCTTGCTAGTTTTTTTTGGGGGCGGCGGAATATAGTTGTGTTTCATAAAATACATGATTTTGTTAATATGTAATGGGTTCCTTATTGTTATTTTTAAATAAACATTTTTTCACTTCTTAGGAGTTTCTTTAAAGATTTAAGAGCAGTTTTAGGTTCACAGCAAAATTTAGAGGCAGGCTTAGTTTTATTTTCAAGTACAATAGATAATATCTATGTCTATATATCTCATATAAACAAACTTTTGTAGGAGTCCTCAAGAATTTTTTAGCATAAAGGACCCCCGAAACCAGAAAGTTTGACAGCTGCTATACCATGCTATACTTCTTCCAAATGGGATTATATTACACATGATCTTCTCTAACAAGCTTTTCTCATCCAGCAATATGTAGTGGGTCACCTTAGTTGTCAACAGATACAGATCTACATGATTTTTAATGTCTTTGCAATAGTTCATTGTGTGTATGTTTTATACTTTAGCTAGTTGGTCCCTGACTAATGGACAATGAGCTGGTTTCCAGGTTTGGCTATTATACCCAATTCTGGATTGAATATCTTTGTGCATTTTTTTAATGCTTGTGAGGTCATCCAGAAATGAGATTACATGGTTTTAAAGATATGGTTAAGTGTAAGTTTCTTATTTAGAAACTAAAGTTCCTCCACTTTGTATTGCTGGGTGCTAAATACAAACAAAAATGCATAAAACATATGTACCATTTAACAAATACACCCAGCAGCTTTTGGGCCCATTCGTTTGAAAAGGCCAATCTAGTAATTCTCTCAAAGGTTAGTAAAACCTTTTCTTCTTTATAAATTATAATTGTCCATTTTCTACAACTCTTTTACCTGTCATCTGGAAAATTGGATTCTCTCCCCTAAATTAGCTCTGCTGTTGGCTTAATGACAGTCCTGGACTCCTGTTGATTTGCCTTCAGCGCCAATCAGCTGACCCAGCTTGAAGGTGTTGCAGAAGACCAGTCCCACTGAAGGGGCTGCCCAGGAGTGTGGGAAACATTTTGACCTTCAAAAGTCTAGAAACATCTCTTGTTTTATTGATGGGCATCTTGTCAGTGCCTGTCCAAACGATTGGGCATATTGGGCAACTTTGGTAATTTTATTTTTTTTTCTTTTTTTTTTTTTTAAAGATTTTATTTATTTATTCATGAGAGACAGAGAGAGAGAGAGAAGCAGAGGGAGAAGCAGGCTCCCAAGGAGCAGGGAGCCCAATGCGGGACTCGATCCCAGGACCCTGGGATCATGACCTGAGCCGAAGGCAGACGCTTAACCATCTGAGCCACCCAGGCGCCTGCAACTTCGGTAATTTTAGAAGATCAGGGACTTCATAAGATAGGACTGGAACCGGAGGACTATGTCTAGAATCTTCCTCAATGCCTTGGCGATTAACACAGTGAGCTTTGCTAAGACTAGGATTGAGATGGTGGAAAAAGATGGCAAATTTTAGGACATCTTCAGAACTATGGGGCCTCAGAGCCTTCTCTTCTCCACCTGAGAAAAGAAGTAACATTTTTTAAACATCCGCTGTCCTACTTAGTATGTAGTTTTGCACGAGTTTCCCAGAATTCTTCTGAGATAGATGGTATTATCATTACAGATAGAAAATAGATTAGGGAACCTGCCCACTAACACAGCTAGTAAGTGGGTTTCCACCCCCAGTCTGACAAACTGTTCTCCCACTATACAGTCTTGTTTTACAGCCCGGCAAGGCTGCTGTATTTACTGGGAGACATTAACAGCCACAGCCGCCCTGCAGCACCACCTCTAAATCCAACCGCAAAGGAAAAAGAAAACATGGAAAAGGAGCTATTGTTTTCTGTTTTCCCAAGGGTACCCCAGCCCAAGCCATTGATGCAGTCAGAATTCTCAGGCAGGCCAGATTCAGGGTAACCTGTGTTATTTCCTACCGATTAAGATCATGTTTCTCATTGCCTTTGATTTGATTTTTTTTTTTTTTTTAAGACCACAGCAGCCAAGTCTTTTTATTAAAACACAATCTAAGGCTTGGGTCCCAAAAGTTCATTATGTTTGTCCTGTCAGATTCTCCATGTTTCCTCTTCCATTTATTAGTAATGTAAACCTCACCCCGTTTCTGCTCTGATCCTGGGACTGCCCATCCTCCAGCCTTCCCAGCTGGGATGGCAACACATTTTTACAGGCACCGATAAGGGTCACAGTTTTAACAAAAACCTAAACACCTCAGACAAAACCAGCCTCCCCTCCAACCCCCTTCCCCAGTGGCTTATTAGAAACAAGTTGAAGTCAAAAGCACGAACAAACGCGCCTTTTTCAAATGTGCAGCTTCAAGGCAGATGAAATGGTCAGACGTTTGCCTTTAGGGTTCCCCTAGAAAGGGTTAACAAAAGGGGTGAGCCCTGAAACAGCTGCTTGGGAAGGAGGACATCTGCCCCTCTCACCCGCCATTCAGTGCTGTGGCCTTGCCTGGAAAAAAGCATGTGGGGCTGGGAAGCAATAGTTCTCGGAGGCAGCCAGTTGTACTATGGCTTTTGTCTTAACGAAGCTGCCGGTGACTGTCAGAGCCATAACCCGCAGCAAGCCAGCTGTCAGGGCTGTGGCACAGGCCCCTCTGGGTGGCCGGCAAGGGGAGACAGAGTATCTGTGGCCAAATTCCCTTTTAGACACCTGAGCCTACTGGCTTTGTAACTGGAGAGATTTGTGTCCGCCCCACTCCCATCTTCCCTGGGGAGACACCCCCGGCCCTTTCTCTGGCTCTCCACCCTTGTAGAGACAGCAGGGACATCTCAGGATTTGGATTCCTTGGTTTGCAACTCCCTAAGTGCGAGGCTGGGTTGGGTTCTGCTGCGGTTGGCTGGCGTTTGGCGCTCTCATCTAGCGCTTCCCTTTGAAATCTGCCCCCTCCTCCCCCCCCTTTTCTTTTCTTTTCTTTTTTTTTTTAAACCAGGTATGATGATGTCAAACGTGATGCTGATGCTACAGTTACAGACACGGCCCCTGCTGGCGCAGCCTCTCTGATTCTCTCTCCCTCTCCGCGTCCAGCGCTGGGCTTTTTCAGACAAGTGCATCTCCTAACCAGGTCACATTTCAGCCGCGACCCACACTATCCGTCTGTCACCGGAGTCAGACCGCAGGAGGGCGGAGGAAGACGACGGCGTTTGCTTCGCCAACCGCGGGGTGGGAAGAAGGACATTAAAATCCTGCAGAAGTCAAGACCACCCCCCACCCACCTCCAGGTCGGACCCTGACCATGATGCGCGCCCCGGGCTGCGGGCGGCTGGTGCTGCCCCTGCTGCTCTTCGCCGCGGCCGCCCTGGCCGAAGGCGACGCCAAAGGGCTCAAGGAGGGCGAGACCCCCGGCAATTTCATGGAGGACGAGCAATGGCTGTCGTCCATCTCGCAGTACAGCGGCAAGATCAAGCACTGGAACCGCTTTCGAGACGTGAGTCTGCAGGGCCGCGAGGGCCAGGGGCGCGGGTTTGGGGAGGAAGGCTCGGAGCGGAGCCCCGGGCGCCGGGAGCGGTGGCGGCACGTCGCAGCCACCCGCCCCGCAGCCCAGCCGGCTGACCGCACCGAGAGTAAACAACGCGCACCTACCCGCTCCCGCCTGCCGTCGCCGGCCCAGCTCGGCGCCCCCTCCTCGAGACCACCCCCCCAGGCCCGGGACCCCAAGCCCTACAGCCGCCCCGGGCGAGTCCCGGGCAAGGAGTTGCTCCGGGGGCGCGCGCTCCAGACGCGGTCTCCACTGCAGGTCGGGCGCGGAGAGGGGCGCGGGATGCAAGTGGGGGTGCAGGGCGGGAGGGGTGGGGGCCCTGGCTGCGGCTGAACCCCCGACCGGCTCCCCTCCTTTTTGGTGGAAAAAAAAAAAAGAGGCCCCAGGCCTGCCCCCAGCTGGGTGGATGCTGCAGGCTCCACATACGGGGCACTGCAGAACGGGCAGGTCTGGGTGCGGCCCGCGGGTAGGTAGCATCGTCTTGAGCGAGTGCCCTCTATTCCCACCTTGGGCTTTGGGGGAGGGAGGACAGAAGGGGACAGAGCCCTTGGCTGGAGCTTTGAGTTGGGGATGGGGGGAGGTGTCCTAGCAGTCCTCATTAGGCGACATGGTGAAAGGCGTGTCCATGATTGGGGGCAGGCGACGGCAGTGAAAATAGCCGAGGCCACCTCCGGGTGTCCACTAGAGCCAGATCTGGGGTCCCCGTGCAGAGTGGCGCGAGCTCATGGAGGTTGGTTTTCCAAGAGCAACCTTTCGTGGGGGAGCCGGGCCCAGAGAAGGCAGAAGCTCCGATCCAGAGGAAAGACTCCGCAGCCCGGTGGGCTTGAAAAGCAGAAGGGAAAGCCCAGGAGCTGGGTCTGCGGTCCCTTTGGGGACAGGGACGCCTGCCCGAACCCTGGCGTAACCTTGGGCCGAACCTAGCCTAGTGGGGGTTGGGGAGGCGGCTGCGGACTAGCCGGGCTTGCTGCAGCACTTTGTTTACGAGCACCTGTAGATCAGAGGGGAAACCGGAGGCTGCGTTCCCAGAAGGGAGAAGTAGGAGCTGGGGGCGGGGGGCGGGTAGCAGAGGGCGTGGCTGGAACCCAGAGAAGGGGGCCGGGTGTGAGGTGGAGGATGGGCCCGGATGCGGATGCACTGGAGGAGAAGAATGCTGGTCCTGGCCACCTAGTGCTTTCAGATGCCTGCCAGTTCCCAGAAAGCCTCTAATAGGACTCCAGTTCTCACTTTTCATTTGCCAAGTTCCCTCATCAGGCCCACCTGGTACAACACTGGCCACACCGTGACCTTAGAGGTTCAAAAGAACGTCCTAAATTGTGTGCATCCAGAAGTTCCTTAGAAATGTGTTTAAAACACACATACTTCATATGCTCTCCAGCCAAATGATGGGAAAAGGCAGAGATATGGATCTTTTTGTTATCGTGAGACAAGTGACAGTTTCTCTTCAAAGTCTAACCGGTAGGTGGTAATTCATCAGAAAGGATCGCATGCAGCCAAGTCATCTGGGGCAGAGGGGCCTGGGCCCCAGAGTAGGCAGTTTGCCCCACCCACGGCTGGTCCACCGAGGGAGGCAGGAGTCCCTGTAAGGCCTTTTCCGAGGCCCCTGCAGGCCCAGCACAGATTAGCTGCAGTCTCCTGCCGCTGCCTGGGAAGCAGCCCGACCAGAGCAGCGAGGGGGCGGCAGCAGGCTGGTCCATCCCAAATCCATGTGTCACCGGTCCAGGCCTCCCTCTGACTAACTGGCTGTTTGATCTTCCAAAGTGAGACTGGTGAAGGTCAGGGGGAAAAGAAATGCTTATCAGAACGGTAAAGGTTTAAAAATAAAGATGCCTCCCCATCTCCCTTTCTCCACCTGCTTCCAATAGCCAACTCTGTAGGTGAGGATAAATAACTGACTGCTTGACCCCCTGGCACAAGGCTGCCCACCTGTCTCCCTGCATTGGTGCCAGTCATTTCCTCCTTCCTCCCATTGTTTATCAGAAGAAAGGCACCAGATTATAAATTCTGCAGGGCCTGACCCCACAGGATTCATGGAAAGCTTTAGGGCATGTATTAATTTGGGTGGCCTCAGGCTTTTATAGGGCAGATGTCCTCTAAAACCCCATTTAAGGTAGCTTTGGCTGCAGGAAGACAGAGTCAGGGAGAGAGGAGGCCAGGGAAGGCTGGGCAGGAGGGTCTGGCTCTGGGGATCCATTGGCAGCTTTGGCAGAAGGGCAGGAGGCTGCTACCTCAGAGCCACTGCATTGCACAACTCTAGAGGTGCCACAATGTGATGGTGCCCCCTGGAGTTGTGCGGTGCTCACACTGTCTACAGGGACTCTGCCAATACTTCTCATCCCTCCTCTGTTAGTAGACGCCCCACTTACTACTCTAAAGCCCGAAGGCCCTCTAGTTGGGCACAGTAGCATAGGGCTTTATATACATTTCATCAGGCTAGCTTTCTTGAAAATATGTTCCTTGGATCCTCAAAGGGGAGATGGACGTTCTTTTGAACCTCTAAGGTGCTGCCAGGTTGCACCAGAACATTGTTCATAACCACAAAATGGCACAGGCCCCCAGTTTGCCTGAGTAGAAGGGAGGCAAGAGGAGTGGAATGTTCTTGGGGCATAGGATGGAGGAGTCACTACTGTAGGTTAGGGGCATGTCTCATTAAATGGTGCAGACTGAATTGAGGGGGGCAGATTGAGGGCATCATGTGGAAGAAGTCAGGAGGACGAAGAAGAGGAAGAAACCGTGGGCAGGTGCTCCAACCTGGAATTGGTCTGAGCTGGTTAGGGGGTGTTGAGTTTAGCATTCTTTCTCTGAGCACTAGGATTATAGGGAGGCAGGATTTACCAGCAGAGTAATCCTCCCCTCCAGTGGGTGCAGGGTTGTGCATCCTGTGCCGGGGTAGATTTCCTCTAATGCCCAGTGCCTCATGCCAGGGAGGAGAGAATTTCATGCCAGAGGAGAGGGGGAGGTTGTGATCTAGCTGTGCCCTCCCCTGGGCAGGCCTGGGCCTTTCAGAGGCCTGCTCCCCGGCGCTATTATCTCTGGCTTCACTCCCTGCAGAACCGGGTGGGACTTGACTGCAGGTCTTCAGAACAGAGCATCCAGGGCCTCGTAGATAAAGACGGGCATGTGAGAGGAGCCAGGCCCATTACACAGCATTCTTCCGGGCAGGCTCCAAAGAGCCGGGCGAGGCAGCAGTGAATGTTCTTTTTCTTCTTGGCTCTTCTTCCCTACTTTGTACTCCACTTCCATTAAACTTTCATGAGATTGACGGGCGTCTCGCATGGTGCCTGGCCCCCAGGAGGCACGCAGTTAACGTACGTTGAATCACTGATTGCAGTGAGCGCTGGCTTACAGCTGCTGGTCCCTGCAGTAAACACGTGACATGTATCGTCTCTCATGCCCCTCAACCACCCTATTTATCATTTTGTCATGATCCATGCATTCTGCGGTTGAAGAAACGAAGGCACAAGGAAGTTAAGTAACATACTGCAGGGCCGAATAGCTAGAAAGTGGCCAAACTGGGGTTTGAATCCAGGTCATCTGGTTCAACTCTGCTTTTCAGGGCACTCGAGGCCTAACCCTTAGGGACAAATGGGAAGGAAGAGTCTACCCTGAAGAACAAAGTCTACCCCAGCTTGTGCCCTTGGAGCCTCAAGGTTGCCCTGGGCTGGAGCAGTACCTCTTAGGAAGGTGGGCCAAAGCCCTCAGTGTCTTCAGCAGCCCGCCACCAGGCTGCTCCCCACCCCTTGCCCTAGCGACACCCTGAAGGCAGTTCTCTACCCAGGAGAGGCAAGAGTGCAGTGTGCTGGGAGAGCCCTGGCCTGGGAGCTGGAAGGCCTGGGTGCGGGTTTGGGCCCTGCCACTGGCTGGCCACATGATGCCAGGTACGTCGCCTTCCCTCTCCGGTGGGCAAGGAGACCAAAACCGATGCATCAGCATGGGAGGCCTTTTGTCACAGGGCTGGAGGGCATCCGTTTCAGGCAGGACTCCCCAGCCCCAAGCCCCCACAGAAAGCTACCCGATGGACCATCATCTCTGGGGCTAGCCCCCACTGCGCCTCAGTCTCTATGAGAAAGACATTGATGTGTGTTCACTCATTCCCTGCAGGTCTGAGCACCTCCCCTGCACGAGGGTCTTCACCTTGATCCTGGGGGCTGGCCGGGGAGAGTAGTGCCTGCTGGCTACTCATGACTCTCAGATTTTTATGATCACCAAGTAAGCCAGTAACAAGGTTTAGCCACAAAGGGGCTCCCTTCTCCCTGCCCCTCCCCTGTCCCCATACCACACACCCAAACCAACGCAAGTGTGGGAATGAGCGGCACAGATGTTTATAAGTGTGGATGCGTGAGAAGAACCCCAAACTGGGTCAGAATGAATTCCATAATTGGGGCTTGGGGATGGGAAGGTGGGTCCTCCCCTGGCATCCTCCTCCATTCTGATTTTGAATCCTCTCCCATTTGGAGGGTCTGGCATCTCCCAGAGCCGTGTCAGCATGGTGAGGGACTCTTGAACACCCAGCAGGGCTCCAGCCTTGGGAAGAGAGGGAGGGAAGAGCACTCTTTCCCTGGAGAGGCTGTTGTGTGGTCCTCTCACCTTCCAGGCAGGCTGAAGAGGGTGGAAGATCAACACCACCCCCTCCCATTCTCCAGAAGGTCAGAGGCTGTCTGGAAGACTGCAAGAGCTCTAGCCTACCCCATGCCCCAAGGGCCCTGGGAGAACACTCAGCTTGTCTTCCTCATGAGAGGACAGAACTAGCTGTGTGACCTTGTGAGAGCCACTTCACGTTTCTGGCCCTTGATTGTCCCAGGGGCTTAATCGGCTGGCTAAACAGAAGCCTCTACAGAGCCCTTAGCGTTCTATGACTGCAGGAAGATGGTACTAGAGCCGGTCCACAGCCTCTTCACCCGCAGATATACCCCCCCACCCCTTCCACAAGCTGGGCAGCGGGCAGCACCAAATCAGGATAGGGTATATATTAGCCGGAGACAGGGAATGCTGAGGAATGGGTCCAATGGCATCTTGGGGCAAACACCAGGAGATCGTTATCCTACCCTGCATAGGTTTCCCTGCAGGTATAACATGGTCTTCTGTGGGCGTGGATGCACCACTGTAGCTCACTAGGCCCAGCTGCGGGAGGTAGGGTGATGTGGTTCTGGAAATGGGACAGCCTCTTAGCTCCTAAGGGCTCAACCAGCGTTCATTTGCAGGTATAACCCCCTCCCCAGGGTTCCTGCGGTATATATTGGTCAGAAAGTCATTTGGCACACGTTAGTGCTGCCTCGTGGCCTCACTTACACTTGTACTTGTATCTGAAGAGTGCTCTGACTGGTATTTTAATGTGTGCTTATCACTTTCCTCCCATAGTTAAGCCCCTGAGGGCAGGACCTGGGGAGAGACTACTTGTGTACCTTACCTCCCTGTCCTTGGAGCATTGCACAGGCTGTGTGTGCACACTGTAGGCGCTCAAGATAAAATGCATGCATTATGGAATGTGCCAGAAGGGATCTCAACTAACTCGTCCTGTGATCTGGGGAGATCTCTTCCTCTTTCTGGACGCTGAAATGTGGAGACAGTCAAACTAGAACCCTGGCACCCTGACTCTCCAGTGATTCATTTGTAGGATAAGGGAGTGAATGACATCTTGAAGGAAGGTTGTCCCCTCGCTGTCCTTCTGCCCCTGTGTCTGTGGGCCTGGGCCTGGCTGCAGCCAGCTTCCCCCTTTCTGCCTCCCACTCATCCTCAATATGCCTACGGAGCAATCCATCCACCCATCAGGCCTGGGAATAGGTAAGCACAGGACTCCTGCAGGTGGAGAACGGATTCCCCAAGGCAGGGCATCCTGCCCCTCCAACTCCCTTCATCATCAGAAAAGAGGTCAAGGCTTCACTCAGCTGGAAGGCCAAGCCAGGCGTGGCCAGTGTCTTACCCCTGCCTGAATGCAACCCCCTGGCTCGTGTTCCCTTGCACAGGCTGGAGCACATAGAAGAGTCTGAACTTACTCAGGTTCTTTCCCCCCTATCCTCAGAGTTCTCGGTTTGCAAGAGCTGGGAGAGTAGAACCGTGCAGCCTCAGCAGCACTAAGCCCCTACCTTTTCCAGATGGAGATGCAGACCCAGAGAAGTGCAGGCACCCGAGAACTCTTCTCCCTTCTCAGCCCAGGATTCTTTCCCCACACCATGCCTGTGTTTCCGCAGAGGTTTAAATTCTTAATCTGGGCTTTAAATCCTGCCTCCCCACTCATGTTCCAGAAGGGAAAACAAGGTCTTAAGGCAACTCAGAATAGAATTTCAGGCCCCATCTCCCTGTTCTCTGCCCTTTATGTCCCCCTGAGGCTGCTGCTTAGAACCAGAAACCCAAGGAGGGTGGGGAGGAGGGTGGCTGAGATGCCCCGAGTAGTGGAGAAGTCAAGCCCGTGGAATGGGGGCATTGCTGCTTGCATACCTGAGGCCAGGGGGAGCCAATGGCATGCTGGGAGTGATAAGCACATTTTTGCCCTCCAAGGAAATTCCTCCAAGGGGTTGGGTGGCGGGGGGGGGGGGGGGGAGACTGAGAGTCTCCCAGATGCCTGTCTCCTTCTGTTTGTGCAGGCCTAACCCAGAGCGTCTGCCACCCCCTCCCAGAGGGGGACAAATATTTAACGACTGCCCCTGTTTTCACGTCCTCCACACGGCGGCCATTGCCTCCTCAAGGTGCCTTCCGCCTGGGTGTGTGACGGAGGTGTCAGTCCTCAGCGGAGAAGGAGCCTAGATGGCCCCCATTTGGCCCCTCCCCATTCCTTTCTGGGCTCCTCACTCCATGCTCCTCTGGCTGTTTGCAGGGAGGGACGAGAGAGGCCCCAGCCACAAGTGCCCCCACTCCTGGTCCTTCTCCAGGGGCCTGGGCTCCATTGGAGGCTCCCTCGCCTGAGAAATGAGGCAAAAATAATGCCGGGCACAGGGCCTTTCAGAGGTTGAGAGAGGCCTGGCCCATTTCCATTGTTAGAGGTTCTTGATCTAGTAAAAAAGGAAGAAATGCCATAGCAAGATTGCAAAAGTTGTGCTCTGTTGAAAGTCTCATGATGAACATCTAGTCCTGTTGGTGTGCCTCTGTCTCATTTGGTGACAATGTCAGAAGTCTATACTGGAGGGCCCTGATGACCCTGAGACCCCAGAGTGCCTCTGGCCCATCCCTCCCTGAGGCTCCCACCGTGTGTGCCAAAGAACCCAGGCTTCAGTGGTCCAGTTTTGTGGCTTTTGAAAGTCTAGAGCTTCATAGTTCATCCAGTCCTCTGAGACATTGCGCTGGGTACCTCCACAGCTCAGGGAGGAAGGCAAGGGAGTCAGCCTGTTTCATAGATGAGGAAGTGGGGCCTGGGGGTCCGGCCAGGGCAGTACTGGAGCCTGCAGACTTGCTGGCAGAGGCAAGGCCAAACGGGGACCCCATGCCCTGATTCCGGACAGTGAGTCTCCCCATCACACTGTGATGCAAAGAGGCAGCGGGATTTGCCCAGGTGCTCTTAGTCCAATCAATCAGGGCCTTGAGGGGCTGCTCTTCTTTGGCTACAATCACTGCAGGGTCCCATCCTCCTCAGCAGATGGAGAGGCTGGGAGAGATTGGGTTAATTCAAGCTGTGAAGTGAGCCGGTGATTTGGGTGCTAATTAAAATGACAGGAAGTAAACAGCGCTTGGAAACACCCAGCATGTGCCCCCTAAGCCCTGCTAGGCCTGCGCACTTGCCACCATCTCTCCCCCAGCTTGGCACAGTGGGCCCCGTCTCCATGGCAACCGTGCTGAGCCACAGAGATCAAAGCAGGAGATGGGTGAGCTCCAAACCAGCCAAACCAGGGGCTTAGGAAGGGGTTTCTGGGAAGCGCCTGGAGAAGGCAGTGTCCAGGTGTCTTTCCCCCCCCATAGCCAGCCCCTCCTCTGGCTCCAGGATACCCTGCTGAGGGCTTGGAGCAGAGCTGGTGTGGTGGGCAGAACCACCCCAAGCTGGGATCAGACCTCTGGGTCCAGCCCCTGGCCTGGGATTTTCCTCATCCCCTAAAGTTTATGGGTTTATGGAGTAGCCCGGAGCCCTGGTTAGGGACACAGATTCTGGAATCACAGTTCTGGGGGTGCTGATACTCTTCTGCTGTGCAATTGACATGTGATCCTGCGTAAGTCACTTCACGTCTCCAAGCCTCGGTGTTATCATCTGAGAAGTGGGGATAACAATAGTAATTTTCTCTTGGGGTTGTTGTAGAGAGTACTGGAGCCAATGAATATAAAGTGCTCAGCACAATGCCTGCCACATGGTAATTGCTGAAAAGATGTTGGCTGTTATCAGCATTATTTTTACTGTGGGCTAGGTGCTGGGAATAGACGGATGAATTTTATAGGGTGTCTGCCCTCCAGGAACTGGCTGTCTCAATCGGGCGAAGCAGCAGCATTGCGTGACGTAAGTGGGACAATCGGCCTGAAGGAAAGCTGGGCTTGGGGCTGCGTTAGGGAAGATGATGCCCGAGCTGGGTTTTGAAAGATGAATAGAAGTCCTGGAGCTGGATGCAGATACACATCCCGCATGAGGAAGAAGGCTGTGCTGAGGTCTGGCCATGCTGAAGCCTCTACTGGAAGGACATGGGGCTGGCATAGCCAGGAACAGATCGGGAGAAGATGGACTTTCTTCTGTAGGTGACAGGGTACCAGTGAGGGTTTTTTTTTTATTATTATTTAAGATTTTATTTATTTATTTGACAGAGAGAGAGATAGAGAGCACAAGCAGGGGGAGCAGCAGACAGAGGAAAAAGCAGGCTCCCTGCCGAGCAGGGAGCCCGATGCGGGACTCAATCCCAGGACCCTGGGATCATGACCTGAGCTGAAGGCAGACACTTAACCGATTGAGCCACCCAGGTGCGCCAGTGAGGGTTTTTAAATATAACATTTATTGTAGTTTTTCCCCTTCATTAGAAAGTAAAATGTGTTCACTGGGGCACCTGGCTGGCTTGGTCGGTAGAGCATGTTACTCTTGATCTTGGAGTTGTGAGTTCAAGTCCCGCGTTGGGCCTAGAGCTTACTTAAAATTTTTTTTAAAAATATAAAAATTAAAAAAAAAAAAGAAAGTAGGGCGCCTGAGTGGCTCAGTTGGTTAAGCGACTGCCTTCGGCTCAGGTCATGATCCTGGAGTCCCGGGATCAAGTCCCGCATCGGGCTCCCTGCTCAGCAGGGAGTCTGCCTCTCCCTCTGACCCTCCCCCCTCTCATGGGCTCTCTCTCTCTCTCATTCTTTCTCTCAAATAAGTAAATAAAATCTTAAAAAAAATAGAAAGTAAAACATGTTCACACTTTAGAAAATTTGGAGAATTGGAAAAAGGCAGAAAGATGTAAAAATTCTCTGTGTTTCTATCCCCCAGAGGAAATCACCATTAACATTTTGGTATGAATCCTTTGTACCTACTAACCTTTAAGATTTTTTTCAAAAATGAGAGTGAAGTATATTCAGTGAAGGGTTTTAAGGTCGGGATTGTGTCTGGAAGGATCCCTGCAGCTGCAGGGGTGTGGAGGACAAAAGACAGGGAGACCCCCGGGGACATCACAGACTTGAGGCCCTCGCTGGTAAGGCGGGAGGGGGAGGGGACCTGATGGGGGGAGGGCAGGTCCCGGAGAGCCGGGTGGGGTGGACAGGATGTGGGGATGATAAGGGCAGCCTTGGCCTCACTCTTGTCAGCTTGGAGAGGGTGCTGTGATGAGCTCTCCAGGGGAGAAGGCCGGGAGCCCGGGTTCCAGTGAGTCAGCCTGTGGCTTGCACACTGAGCATCTGCTTTGTGTGAGAGGGAGGGAGTAGCTGCTCTTTTTCCTCCCCGAGGCCCCATGGTAGAGGTGACGATGCCAGAAGAGATGAGAGCATTTGAGACCTAAGATGCAGAGCCGGCAGGACCCCGCCCCTGAGAGCAGGCCGGGGCCCATGGGAGCTCTGGCAGCGCTATCCCCGGAAGGTGCCATTGGGCTCAGGTGGCTCTGGGCAACAGGCAGTTGAAACGCTCTGCAGGTGATTCTCCTGTGCAGCCATTGCTGAGATCCACATGGCACAGAGGAGGGCTCTCCAGCCCGAGGACGCAGAGTGAGCCAGGCTGAGAGCGGTCTCTGGGTGCAGATTGCTCCCCACCCCTTCTGCACCCCCTTCTCAGTGCAAGACTGTTCCTCTCTGAGTGAGAGAGTCCTCTGCTATGCAGGCCAGGTCAGCCAAGGAATCCTGGTTCGGCTCTTCATCTGTCTTCTGACCCTTGGCCAGGTGCTCTGCCTTTCTGGGCCTCAGTTTCCTCCTTTTCTATGGGGTTGATCCTACTGGTCCTGCCTGCTTCACTGCAGGACCACTGTGTGGAGCACCGCTGGGCACAGGAGGTGGTCATGGCGGCTGAAACCAACCAGGTAAAATAGATGTGCTCTTTCTTTGCCCAGAAATGTAGCTCTCAGCCCAGGACCCACCTTCCCTCTGGCCTGGCCCTCGCTCCAGAGCACTGGACGTGGGCTTTTCCGAATCCTTGTTTCTCAGGGGAGGACATGATCGATGGCCAGCAGAGCGCGGACAGAACCAGGCCCCCTGTTTCCTGAGAAGACCCTAGTGCCTTTATGGGACCATTTGTCACAACTGCTAATAAGCCCACTCGGGTGCCATAAATAGACACCATTGCATTGAAAGGCATTATTCACACTTGCCAACGAACACCTCCTTTTCAGCTTATAGATGGTGCCTGCCCACACCCGACCTCAGGGGCTCCTAAATGTGTCCCTGGGCTCTGCCCCCATGCTGCCCACAGGACCTCGTCACCCTTCTCCGAGGGACACCTCAAGGGCGGTTCTCCTCACACCGCGCTGGTCTCTGCTGTCCCTGGGGCGGGGAGCGGGGAGCTCTGCCTTTCCACATGCAGGGGCTTTGCATGGGGCCTCTCCCTGCCCATTTCCTACTCCTCCACCAAGAGTCCTTGGTCTCTTCTTCTGCTATAACAGCTTTTATTAGGTGAGGGCTTTCTGGACACCAGGCACCCCTGAGACAGCACCTTTAATCTCCGAGGAGTTTCAGGAGATGGGTGCTGAGTTCCTAAAGGTCAAGGTGCTTGCCCAAGGTGTGCTGGGAAGGGGAGTGTGGGCACTGTGTGACCCCGGGCCCTCTCTTTTCCTTACCCTCCTCTCTGGCTGGCTGTTCCCACTCTCCTGGGAGCAAGGGCTGCTCGGACACGTCAGGGGCTGGGGTGGTGGCGGGGGAAGGCCCGGGCAGAGTGAAGGGTTAGCAGAGAGAGAAAGAGGAGATGGACGAAGAGATGCACAGAAACACACATGAAAGCAAGACAGGGAGGGCAGAGCTGGTGCAGCGAGCCCCTTGTGGGGAGAGGTCTGCTGCTCTGTCTGCCCTCCTCTTCCACTCCAGCCCTGCCTCACCCTCTCTCTCTCTGTGGAAGAGACAAGAAGACCAAGCCTGAGGGAGGGCCTTGGCCCCCAAGTGTGAAAACTGGGGGCTGCTCACAGAAGTGGGCTTTGTTAACCTCATTTCTGGATAAAAACCATCTGGCATTGGGTGAGCTGCCTCGAGTGTCCTTGTTTCCTACGCACACCCAGTGTGTACAGTTCCTCACACACGTGCATGCATATGGACACGTGCTCACAGATGGGACTTGCACACCTGCACATCTACGTGCCTTAGAACATGTGCCCATGGGTGTGCATGTGTGCACCTGGGGCCCTCACGAATGCACACACAAGGGTACACTCGTGGCCACGGCGTGCTCTACCTGGGTGTGATGCCCACTGCCTGCTTGTTCCTGTCCCCTTCCTGGCCTTTGCCCAGAAGGCCGTGTTGATAAAGGCCCTTGTCCCTGCCTGTTCCTCTGATGCTTGTCAACTTCCAGGGGAGATGTCAGTGGCCCTGTAGCCCTTGGGCTTTCAAAGCACTTGTCGATGCCCTCCTTTGTGTCTGGCCCCCTCCCACTCCCACCCCCACTCCACAGTGTGGCCTCTGCCTCCCTTCCCTGCACAGCCCTGATCCTTGGGTGGCTGGGACTTAGGATGAAGGGCGCAGCTGCACGGGGCTCCTCATGGCCCTTGACCCCCCGGCTCCTGGAGCCCCATGCAGAGGAGGCCGGCAGCTGGCTCCTTGGCACGGCCAGATTGCAGTCCCGAGAGGCCATCCCCCAGCCTGCCTGGTGGAGCTTCCACCTGGAGCGCCCTGGGAGCTGTATGCTGGTTGTCAGCAGCCGCTTCTGCCCCGTGAGGGCTAGTGGGGAAACCAGAGGGGGCTGGGGATTTGGTGCCAGGGAGCTAGGCTGGGTGTGAGCTGCTCTGCCTCTGGCCACGGCGGGGTCGTGGGCCCCGGGGAGGCCCCTGTGGCTGGAGCAGGGCAAGCAGGTGTCTCCGGGTGACTTAGGTCTCGGAGACTGTGTGTTGTGGCCAAAAGGGAGGTCTGTGCTGGGCGTCTGGAGACCGGGGTTCTGAGACACTGGGATCTGGGGTGGGTCACCTCCTGCCTCTGGGCTGTCTGACCTCTCCCGCACACACAGGGGGCTGGGCCAGATGATCTCTGAGGGCTTTCCTGGGATCCTCTGAATCTGAGGATTTGCAGCTGGACCATGGGAGCCGCGGAAACCAGCGACATTGGGAGGAACCGCGGCCCCCCTTTCTCTCAGTGCACTGTCCGGCCCCTACAGCAAAGTCAGACCTTGAGTGAATGACAGTCCCCGTGCAGTGGAAGAGAGCCCCCCGCCCTCGCTGCACTCACAGGGTGGCCGGTGGTGGGGGAGGGGACTGCCAAGAGAGGCACCCTGGCAGAGGGGGCGGGGCGTTTCTGGGACACTTAAGGCCCAGGCGTGAGAACCACTGTTCCCAGGCAGCATGGGTCCCTTAGACATCTGTCCTAATGGTCGGGCCAGGGCAATGGAGAGATGGGACCTTGCCCTCTCAAAGTCATGCGCCTCACCTCCCGTGCTCCTAGAGCCAGCCCTGAGTGGGCCCAGGCCTTAAGCTCCCTGTAGTGAAGACACAGGAGTACTGTCGTCCAGTGGGAGGCCATAGAGCTTAGAGGACCACAGCAATCAGAGAGCATTGCCCAGTGCCTGTGGTCACGTGATGGGGCCTGCGGAGCGCTGGGACCACATGGGCTGAGGGTGGGCGTCACACTAAAATCCCCATCTCCTTCTCCCCTCCTGCTCCATTTCCTGTGGCCTGCTGCTGCTGCCTGATCCTCAGGAGGTGGAGGTGAGTACTGCCGGGGGGGCCCCACACCCCACCCTCCTCTCTTCTCCTTCTCCCTGACTTCTTCCCTGCAGCACTCAGTATGGGATGGAGGGGTAAGGAACATGTGGGCAAGGCTGGAATAAGGATTTAGGGGGATAGAGTTCTGGGGGGGCTGCTGGCAGAGCTTGGGGGGCCAGGGGTCATCTGGGCAGCGGCTGGGGTGATGGCAGTTAGCACGTGGGAGCAGGTCCAGCCCTCCTCCCTCCTGGCCCTGGAGCTGAGCCTCGGCTCCAGGATCTAACTCTCAGCCCTTCCCTTCTTCCTCGCCGCCCTGTCCTTCCTTAGGATGACTACATCAAGAACTGGGAGGACAATCAGCAAGGAGACGAAGGTAACGTGCCCCTCCCAGGTGAGGGACTATGACTGACACCCGTGAACCCTTGAGACCCGCCAAGGGCACGTGCCAACCATGGCCTTGGGGGCTCTGTGGGAGCCGGGCCCTGATGGGAGTGGGGCTTCTGGAGCCGAGGAGCTTTGGTTCTCAGGGCTACTGCAGAGAGGAGCTTCTCGGCTCAGAAGGGGGGCTGGGGGCTTCCTGGGCTCTCTGGCACTGATTTTCAGGTGACCTGTGTTCTGGCCCTGTGTCCCAGCAGCCCTGGACACCACCAAGGACCCCTGCCAGAAGGTGAAGTGCAGCCGTCACAAGGTGTGCATCGCCCAGGGCTACCAGCGGGCCATGTGCATCAGCCGCAAGAAGCTGGAGCACAGGTGAGGGCCTTGGGGAGTGGGGGGTTCTGGGGGCATTGCTTAAATAGCAAGGGCTTGCCTGATCGTCTCCTATGTGGCAGTGACCTGTTGCTGCAAAATGACCTACCCTGAAACTTTGTGCTTAAGACAACAGATGTATTATCTCACTCAGTTTCTGAGGGTCAGGAATCTAGAAGTGGTTCTGTTGGATGGTTCTGGCTCAGGGTCTGCCATGAGGTTACAGTCAAGGTGCTGTCCGGGGCTGCGTCACCTGAAGGCTGGATTGCTGTTGGTTCTAGTCATAGACCTCGCTCCATAGGGATGCTTGAGTGTCCTCACAACATGGTAGCTGGCCTCCCCTCAGTGAGGCATCCAAAGGAGAGAGAGAACAAGGAGGAAGCCACAATGTCACTTATGATCTAGTCTCAGAAATCATACGTTATTACTTCTGCCACTTCTCTTTGTTAGGAGCGAGTCTCTAGGGGAAGGGAATTACACTCCATCTGTTGAAGGGAGGAGTGTCAAAGAATCTGTAGACATATTCTAAGACCACCACACTATGTGAGATCCATCACCAAGCAGTGTGGGACGCAGGGAAAGGCATCTCTCCTCTCTGGGACTCAGTGTCCATATCCGTAAGTCAAATAGGTTGGCCCAGATAGTTTGAGATTCTCTCCAGCTCTGACATGCAACGACTTAATGAAATATTTAAGGTTGTAGCTCCTGAGGCTTGCAGAGGAGGGAAAGGACAAGACCTGCCAGGATCCAGACCCCTGGAAAAGGTCTCATTTCCCTCCCCTCTCTCCAGGAATCCAGGTTTCTATGTGAACTCTTGGTGAATAACTCAAAGCCAAACACCTTTGGCCGCCAAACAGAATGAGTCTCTGGGCCAGATACAGCCCATGGGCCGTCAGTTTGCAACCTCTGATTTGGTGTGACCCCTTATGCAAGGTGCGGCTCCTTTTTAAGTCTTGCAGTCAGACCCGGAGTTGCTGCCTGAAGGCCCTGCTGGACTCGGTAACCACAGGAGAGGGGTAGCTGGGGGTCTGCACCCTGCCCAGTTGGCTCCATCCGCCCTTAGGAGCCGGAGGAGGGTCTGGCTAGGGCTGATGGGGAGGGTGGGCAGGGGCAGGGAGGAGGCTGCCGGTGCTATAGATCACCAGGGCCAGCTTCCTGTTGGAGCCAGTCTCTTGAACCTTCCCTTTGTGTTTCCCTCTCTCATTTTTGCCTCCACCCCCCCATGCCCTCCCCATCCCTGTCTTCCTGTAGGATCAAGCAGCCTGCCCCGAAACTCCCTGGAAACAAAGAGACCATCTGCAAGCCCTGTCACATGGCCCCGCTCGCCTCAGTCTGTGGCTCCGATGGCCACACTTACAGCTCGGTGGTGAGGAGCTCTGGCCCCAGGTGGGGGGTGGGATGGGGGGCTGGGTTGACACCAGAAGCCAGGCGGGGGAGAGAGGACAACGAACCAGGGCCTCCAGGGGGCTCCCAGTGCTGACACAGGCCAGGTGTCCTCGGTCAGTGCATGCGGTGTGGCCGACCATAGAAGGGATACCTGAGCCCTGGGCTGGGGCTGTCTGAGAGTCGGAGCCAGACCCTGCCCCTGGCCTGATACAGGTGCAGGTGGGCAGTGGGTCTTGAAAGATACAGGTTGGCAGGTAACTGCGAGTCAGAGCAAGTGAGGTAAGTCAAGAAAGTACCCAGGGCTCTGGAAGGAAGGAGCCATGTCACCCAGTTGTCGGGGTTGGGGGTTGATGAATGGAGCTTTCCACAGGCAGATTTCCACCCAGAGGGGATGGTGTTTACCAGCAAGCACCAGGCATTCTGGGGCAGGAGAAAATAATCCTTCATGAGACAACCATGTGGGAGGGAATGGTGGTTGGCGGGGGAGTGAATCCCTACCTTATAGGCTTGTTATGAAAGTTAAGTGAGACATTCGGGAAAGCATTTTATAAACTCTAAAGGACCATAGAAATGCAGGTGCTAATTGTGAATGCTTCTGCTAGCCACCAGGGGTTGGGAGTTGCTTGGTTTTTGGAGGGCACTGTTAGCTAGGGTTGGCTTCTAGGGCTTAGGAACCCTTTCGGGGTGACATGCAGATTTATGAGTCACAGATTCACAGGCTGTGGGCAAGGGGAAAGTTCACCGGGAGGGGAGAGAGACTGCGCCAGAGGCGCAGTGTGGCTCGGTCGTTAGTCTGCCTTCGGCTCGGGTCATGATCCCCGGGTCCTGGGATCGAGTCCCACATCAGGTTCCCTGCTCAGTGGGGAGTCTGCTTCTCGCTCTCCCACTCCCCCTGCTTGTGTTCCCTCTCTCGTTCTGTCTTTCTCTGTCAAATAAATAAATAAAATCTTTAAAAAAAAAAAAAGAAGAAGAAGCAGCAGCAGCTGCACTGGGGAGGCAGGAGGGAGAGGGAGGAGGAGAAGAGGGCTGTCACACAGCCCCAGGGCAGAGCAAGATTTGGGCAGGAAGCTGTGTTCTGAGGGTCACAGAGCTGTCCTTCGGGGAGGTAGAGGTCATCAGGAGGTCTGGCTTCCATCCCAGCCCCTTGGCCTTGGGCAAGTCCCTGGGCCTCTCTGAGCTTCCGTGTTCTCTGCTGAGCTGCCGGGGACCAAGGGAGATACTATTAAACACTACGACCCCTTCTCATTAGCTGTCATCCCACGGGGATGAACCAGACAGGACCAGGGAAGACACTTTAAGGGCAAGGAGTGGATGAGACCCTCTCCGAGGCCGGCTGCTGCAAACAGCTGTGGCAGAGGGTTTTTAGTAAAGGCAGGGAGTTAGCAGGCGTGAGCAGAGAGCCAGCGGCTGTTGTCCAGAGAGCTGGGCGAAGCCCGTTGGAGGTAACCGTGGAAAGACCACGGAGGGAGGGGCCCGCAGCCAGTTCCCTGGGGACCGAGGGACTGTGGTAAGAAGGAAGATAGGCCAGAGGGCCAGGAGGCAGCTCAATAGGGAGGTGGGTGGGTGGGGGTAAAGGCATGGGGGAGCCTGGTGTCCCGGGCAAGATAAATGTGCAGAGATGTTAAGCTGGTGCAGACCAGGGTTCGTGGGAGCCCCTGTATCCCTGGGAACCCCTTTCCAGGCCTGCTGTCCCCCCAACACTATGTACCTTCGGCCCCCCAGAGGTACCTGCTGTCCCTCCTGTCAGATGTGGCTGCCTGGTAGGCTCGAAGTACCCCAGCTACAAGTAGCCATGGGTGAGCCCCACCCCAATCACACAACCCAACCTTTCTCCTCATGCAGTGCAAGCTGGAGCAGCAGGCCTGCCTGAGCAGCAAGCAGCTGACCGTGAGATGTGAGGGCCCCTGCCCCTGCCCCACAGAGCAGGCCTCCCCCTCCACCACCGACAGCAAGCCAGGTAATGCTGGTGCTGGGCCCCAGCCAGGCTGGGGGAGCCCTCCCTGCCAACATCTCCTGGAGTGCCTCCTTCAGGGCTCTGGGATGCTAAGAGAGGTTCACAGAGCAGGAAGGGAGAAGTGGCAAAAACAAGGACGGGCCTGAGGACCCGTGGGGTATAGGGAGCATGCGCTGTGTGGTTTTAGTGCTAGGGACTGCGGGGGGAGGAAGATGGGAGAGGATGGGAGGGGGCCTTTGATTTCTCATTCCCCTTCCCTCCTGACCACTGCCCAGGGTCTGGCCTGTAGGGCAGCATCCCAAGCTGAGACCATGCTGTGCTTAACCCCACCTTCACCCACACCCCTTTCTCCCCATTCTGCTGCCGACTGTAGAGACCTGCACAGGTCAAGACCTGGCTGACCTGGGGGACCGGCTGCGGGACTGGTTCCAACTCCTTCATGAGAACGCCAAGCAAAATGGCTCGGCCGGCGGTGGGGCCAACCTGGCCAGTGGTACAGAAGCTGCTTGCTCTGCCTGGGTGGAGGGAGGGCAATGGGGCGACAGGTGTGCCCTGAGCCAGCCTGCCTTGTGTTCCCTCTTGCCACACCCTGGCAGGTCTCATTTCCCTCCCCTCTCTCCAGGAATCCAGGGCCTCGAAAAGGGCCTAAACCCTGGAACAACAAGAAGGCTTCAACTAGACAGGAGGGGTTTGGGTTAGCTATTGGAAGAACTTCTACAAGTGGGTGGAAGGAGCTTAAACCCTAAAATGGGTAGCCAAGAGAAGGCAAGAAATTATCTTCCCTAAAGGGCTTTCCAAACAGGGTTTTGAATGGCTTAGGTGCAGTCCTGTGTAGAGGCAGAGGGATCAACCTTCGGCCATTCTTGAGTTACATTCTGAGCTGCCCTGACCCTGACCCTGAACAGACAGAGAGGTGGAGGGATGGGTGGACAGATGGATGGAGTGGTTTACCTTGAGTGTGCCTGAACCTGGCCTTCTCCTCAGGGCTGGACAAGAGCCTGGGGGCCAGCTGCAAGGACTCCATTGGCTGGATGTTCTCCAAGCTGGACACCAGTGCTGACCTCTTCCTGGACCAGACCGAGCTGGCTGCCATCAACCTGGACAAATATGAGGTCTGCATCCGCCCTTTCTTCAATTCCTGCGACACCTACAAGGACGGCCGTGTCTCCACTGCTGAGTGGTGCTTCTGCTTCTGGAGGGAGAGTGAGTGTGGCCCCTGGCTGGCCCCTGGTCCCACTGCAGACCACCTGCCCCTTGCTGGCCCCAACCCATCACCGGCCCCGCCCCCTCTTTGCCCCCCCCCCGCCCCCAGCTCACCTGCTTCCTGCCCTCTCCAGTGCTTCATCTGTTGGAGCCTAGGAAAACCAGCACTTTAACTCCATTCCTTGGCAAGCTCCTCAGTGATCCAGATTTTGTGGGTCCTGAAGCATATGCACGTTGGGAAAGTTAAAACTATAAATGTGACATTTCTAGGGCCCCTTGGGGCCTTGGAGAGGGCTGCTGGGTCCTACAGCTCTGAAGCTCTCTTGGCTTCTCAAGGATTCCACTTCTGGGCACATCTCACATGATTTACCCCAAATCTGTGATCATCAGCCTTAGAGATAGGACATCATTTGCTAGCTTTCTATATCCTGAACCAGAGCTGGGTACGTGCTCGGAGACCATCCGGGCCGGGCGGCAACCATCGTCAGTGGGGAAACTGAGGTTCCCGGGGGTCAGCTGGCCGGCCGGCCTGGAGGTAGGGGAGGCCCTGGTGCTCCGCCTCAGGGGTCCTGCCTGGTTCCTGCCGCCGTCGTGTGGTGGAGGCGGCACAGCCTCCGCGGCCTGAGGGCCAGCCTTCCACAAGGCCTCCACCAGAGGCTGGTTCGGGACGTGGGGCAAGGCGCTGAATCTTTCCAAGTTTGGTTTCTTCATCCCATTTGGGAGATACCACCTGTGTGGGAGACTGTTGTGAGGGTGAACGGAGAAAATCTGGGTGCAGAGCACCACGTCAACCACAAATCCATCTGCCGGTGTGTGGTGTCTAGGTCACTTTTAGGGACCCCGCCTGCCCCGCCTTCTGGCACTTTCACCTTCCAGGTCTTTGGAGCTCATTCTGTCCATTCTGTACAGCAGCCAACTTGGGCAGGAGGCTGGGGACTGATCTCATTTTACCGTCAGCCAGGCCTCTCGCTGGGAAGGGCTAGGGACTTCTCACGGCGACAGGCTAGTTAGATTTGACTGTAATTACATCTGGGCGGCTGCTTCTTTTTTTTTTTCTTTTTTTTAAGTAGGCTCCATGCCCAGCGTGGAGCCCAACACAGGGCGCGAACTCATGACCCTGAGACCAAGACCTGAGCTGAGACCAAGAGTTGGATGTTTAACCGGCGGAGCCACCCAGGCGCCCCTCTTTTTGAGCTTCTGTCTATCCTTCCCTCTGGTCTTATGTTTCCCCTTGGGTCTCTCCGCTGGGGAATCTGTGCACTCCACCTCCTCTTCTGGATCCTGGGCCCTCATCCCATGAATCCCCAACATCTCAGGGAGCCCTGGGCTTCTTGGGGCACCCCAGCCCATGCCACAGCCATGGAAAGGCCTCCCCCAGTTGGAGCTTTTTTTTTTTTTTATCTTGCAGAGCCCCTGTGTCAATTTTTGGGAACTCGGAGGGATCCGTGCATCCCACTACCACTGTGGGGCTTCCCCAAATCAAAGCCTGGGTGTTTCATCTTGCAGAGCCTCCTGCCTGGGCTTCCAAGCCTTGGGGGCCACTCTGTGAGTCTGACCAGCACTATGGGATGGCCCCCATCAGAGGCTGCTTCTCTCCCCGCAGAGCCTCCCTGCCTGGTGGAGTTGGAGCGCATCCAGATCCAGGAGGCTTCCAAGAAGAAGCCAGGTGAGGGGGCTGGCTGGGCTGGGCTTGGAGGAGGCAGGGGAGGGGTGCCACAGGGTCCCCCTGAGGCCTGGAGACTCCAACCCCGGGGCATTATGGAAGACGCTGAACCCAGAGGGGGCTGTGGCCTAGGAAGACGGGAAAGGGAACTCCCTTCCTGCTCTTATCCTCATGGTAAGACAGGATCTCCCAAGCAGCCGCTTAATAAGTGTGTTTCAAGTGCTCATCCACTCTGCGGCTGGAGGAGGGGATAAGGGGATAACGGAAGGTTCCTAGAACCGTCCATTCAATTCACTTCAGTAGGGAGGAACGTGCAAAAGTCAGGTGAGTGCCCTCCGTAGCAGATGTTCATGTCTGCAGTAAATACTTGAGCGTCAGCCCCAGAGGGAACTGTAGACCCGGCCCAGGTCGGAACTGATGGGCAAGGCAGACTGGTCCCTGGTCTCAGAAAGCACACAGGCTACTTGGGAAAACACAACACAGAGGTTGACACACCAAAAAGACAGAACCACCCACGGTGGCTTGTGTCCGTATAGTGCTGAGGGAGAACACCGTGGGTAGAAGTTAGCCTGCATGTGTGCGAAGGCCTCTTGGGGGACCTGGTGTTCAAAGGAAGACCTGAGAGATGAGAAGGAGCCCGCCAAGGGCGGGAGGAAGCTCAAGGTTCTTGGGAAACAGAAAGGAAGGGCCCACATGGCTGGGTCATGGTGGCTGAGGGGGCAGAGGGCCACAAGGCAGATCCCATGGGGCCTCGTGGTGACTTGAGAACAGCTTGGTATTTAACTGGGCCCACACAATGCCGGAACCACCCCACAGAGCCTTGTTGACTGAGAGCCCGGTGACCTTCGGGGATGGGTGTTAGTGCTCCTTCCACCAGGAAGCCACGCTCGTCCCTCCTGGAGGCAGTCCTCTCAGGTCTGTGTTCCCTGAGCGTGCTCACTGGGCCTCAGGGTGCCCATCCTGTAGTGCCCGGAACTATCAATTTCGATGTGTGTCTCACCCGCCTCCCTGCAGGGGCAGAGTCTCTGTCTGCTCTCCGAAGAAGTCTGTCGGGTGGGCAGAGGGGCCGCAGTTCCAGGGCCTGAGGGAGAGCGGGTGGGCCCTGAGGCTGAGAGGAGAGGCCCGGGCATTGCCGAGAGCCAACAGCCCGGCCACAGGATCAGCTGCAGGAGCGAGGGTGTTGAGCACTGTGACATCAGGGAGGCGGCTTTTCCCGGCTCCAGTCGGTCGAGCCAGAGGAGATGCTCACGCCCAGCCCTGGACATCTGGGCTTGTCGGCTGGCTGGTACCTGGGCTGGCTGCGCTCTGGTGGGGTCTGGACCCTTGCTCGTGCCCCAGGCTCCAGGGCCACCTCTCCGAAGAGCTCACGCCGCAAGGCGCCTGCTTTGACCCTGCTGGTTCCTGTCGCATTCAGGAAGCTTCATCCCGAGCTGTGATGAGGACGGCTACTACCGGAAGATGCAGTGTGACCAGAGCCGGGGTGACTGCTGGTGCGTGGACCAGCTGGGCCTGGAGCTGACAGGCACCCGCACGCACGGCAGCCCCGACTGCGGTAAGGGCCCGGCGGCAGCATGGGCGCCCCCCCCCCCAACCCCGTGACCAGCCCTGGGAGGGCTCGTGGGGGGGGCCTGGCTGGGTGCTCCCTGCCGGCAGGGGGGAGAGGCAGCTCCCCGGGGTCCTAACCTGCCCCTCGGCTTGTTCCCCTCACAGACGACCTCGTGGGCTTCTCGGGGGACTTTGGGAGTGGTGTCGGCTGGGAGGATGAGGAGGAGAAGGAGACAGAGGAAGCAGGCGAGGAGGCTGAGGAGGAGGAGGGCGAGGCAGGCGAGGCGGACGACGGAGGCTATATCTGGTAGATGGCCCTCGGGGAGGCGTGGCAGGCCAGGGTGCCGGTGGCCGGGGGGGACGGGCCGGCAGAGACCGGGACAGAAGCAGCCAACTTACGCATGGGTCCGGAAAATACAGCTGGAAGGACCCCGGCTCCAGCGGGGAGGACTGGGTGTGTGAGTGTGCGTGGCACGCGTGCGGCCTCCACGGCCAGGACGTGTGAACGTGTGTGCGTGTGGCATGCGCTGACAAATGTGTCCTTGGTCCACACTGCTCCAAAGACCTCCTTGTTGTTTGCTTTCCATTTATTGTTGGTTTTAAAGTGCACACATCCACACACATACACCCACCACAAGGTCAAAACTGACGGAATGAGATGCCCCCCGCCATGTCCCCAAGCCCCTTCCAAGCCTGTCCCGACACCCTTGGGTTGCCCTGACTGGGGTTTCTTGTCTTGATTGCTCCTCCTTGCTTCCAGCCCTGCTTCCTACTGCCTTTGTCTGCCCTCTCCCACCCCCCTTTTTAGGTGTCCCCATTGCAGAGAGGAGGGAAGGCAGGGAGCTGCCTGCTGGCTGGGGTCCTCCTGGAGCCGGGCCAGTGTGGCTGGGACACCTTCACCAGCCTCTGATGACATGGGCTGGGACACCCACTGCAGTGAGCCCTTTCCCTGTGCTGGACTCCCCAGCACCAGAGAAACTCTGCTTTCCTAACCCAAGCCCGTGTGAGCAAGGGTGGCAGAAGCTGAGAGGCTGGGGGAGGGGAAGGCCTGGCCGCCAAGCTGCTGGGGTGGAGCAGAGGGAGGAGGAAGAAGAGTGCCGATCTGGCAGGAGCTCTTGGGAGTGGAGGCTGGGTAGCCCTAGAGTGCCAGACCCTTGAACAGCCTGTCCCCTTCCTGTGGGCCTCAGGTGGGGGCCTGGTCTGAGCTGTTCCCTTGGAGGCAGTGGGCGGTGGTTATGCAGGTGGGTTCTGCCTGGCCTTGTGGGGCTCCTGCACTGCGCTTGTCCCCCGGGCCCTCCTGGGAGCCTGAGGATGAGGCCGCAGGTGAAGACACTGGGTCTTAGCCAGGTGTGTGGGTGTCGGTGTGGGTGGGGGTGGGGGTGGGGGTGTGCATCCACCTCCTCTCCCATCCAGACCAATGGGAAGCTTGTCCCTGAGATGTGGGGAGGGAGAAGCAGTGAAAAGCTCCACCTCCCGTGATCTTTCTCCATCTCTCTTCCAGAGGGCGACACCAGGCCCATTTCCATCCCCCTCCCCTGCCAGCGCCAGGACCTTCCCTCTGACCCCTCGGAGGGTCCCCTGAGGCTGCTCTAGTGGAGGGGCTTCTGTGGGCTCCGAAGTGTTCAGGAGTTGTGAAGTCAGAGGAGACAGGACTGGGGCCACACCTCCCCGTTCCCCCAAATCTCCTTACCAGCTGGGAGCCAGGATGGATGAGACCGGGCCACATGTTTTGGGTTTCTTTTTGTTTTCTTTCCTAATCTGTGCCATTCTCCCTGTTGAAGCAAATTCCTTAACACTTTGGGTGAAGAATTTCTAACCTGGACCTGGGCCTCTGCTGCCCTTCTGTGTGTGGTGAGTGCAGTGTGTGTGTGTGTGTGTGTGTGTGTGTGTGTGTGTGTGTGTGTGTGTGTGAGCGGCAGTATGTGTGTGAATGTGTGTGAGAGCCTGGGGGCCACCCCCCCCCGCCCCAGGGGCCTGGGGTGTGAGGAGTGTGGCTGTGTGGGGGCCCCCGGGGCGAGGCTCCCTGGACAAGGCTCCAGCCTGTCCCTCCCCGGCTTCTGCAGCATCTGCTAAGTCTGTTGGACCTTATGGAAGAACCTCACCCTGTCTGCCCCTTTGACTGCACCCTGGAGTCAACATCTTCCCAGTCCTGTCCTGGGGAAAACAGCGAAACCGCAGCTAGCCCCATGAGCCACTTCTCATCCCGCAGCACAGGTTAGGGTGTTGCTTTTCATCCCGCAGCACAGGTTAGGGTGTCGCGCTGTCCCAGACCCCCCACTCATGTCTTCCCGCCCCCCCCACGGCCCTCCCTGCCCTCCCACCTCCTCCCTCTGGCCCTGGCTCAGTTCAGGGAACCGCCCTCTGCTCCCTGAACAGCCGCCCCTCTGAGCTACTTGAAGCTTCCCGCTCTCGCTAGGATTGGAGTCTGTCTGTCTCTTCCCTCTGCCCCAGCTGAGGCTTCTAGAACTGTCACTGGGAGCAGCTGTTGAGGAGGCTGGGGCGTTCCGGGGTGGGGAGGGGGCAGGGAGGAAGGGGCACCCCTCTCTCACTGTTGCCCTCCCCTCCTGGGGGCACAAGCTCTCTCTGTGTCTCTGGGTCTTCTGGTTGTGCACGTTTCTTATGACCTTGTAAATATGTTGTAGAAAGAAAGCAAAAGGCGTTGAATTAGACCCTGGTGGGACTCAGGGGTCCAGCCTTGCCCTGTCTCTGAAGCCCCCACCCTGCTTTTCACCCCACTCTCTGAGACTGAGCCCCCCGCCCCCAGAGCTAGGACAAAGCATCTTGTTCCCAGGGGGCTGACAGCCTCTAAGTGACTTCTTGTCAGACAAGCTGCAGGCTTTCTCGTGAGCAGGGTTGCAGGGTGGGCCTTCCTTGGCTCATCGGATTCATGCCCTTGACCAAGCTGCCTGCCACCCAGCTCCTGCCATGTCCCTCTACATGGATATCCTCTCTCCCCTGGTTTAGGCAGGCAGTGGAATTAGGGCTCTGTTGAAAAGAGCTCAACCAAATTTGAAGAGCAGTTTCTTGCCTGGCTCCGGAGCTGCCCGTGGCTGCCCCAGGCCTCCTCACCCACGGGTGCTGGGAGAGATGGGTATGTCTAAGATGGCGGAGTTGGAGTTGGAGAGAACAAATGTGCCTTGAGAGACCACTCAGAGGGTTCAGGGTGATGGGGAAGGAGGCACGGCATTCGAGCTCAGGAAGGAGGAAGAGGAAGGTGAAGTTGATGAGGGCATCAGGGGGCATCATGACGGCCCCCTCTTGTCCAACTGGTGCTGTGACTGCAGGTGGTCAGTGGTCACACTTCCTTCCCCACACCGGCCCACCTGGGGTTGGTGGCCACCTGTGCGCCTTTCATGAGCTCTGTCTGCTTCCAACTTCACCTCTGAGTGGGTGGGACCCACATGGGAACCCTCCATTTCACCAAAGCCTCACCGCAGCCCTTGGGGAGGACAAATGGCTATTCTGCTGACACCTGGCGCCATCATTGTGAGGCTGTGGGCTGGCGGGGGTCAAAGGGAAGAGACACTGGGGGTACAAAAGGAGACTCGAGACATCCCGAGGAAGTCCCAAGCAGAGCAAACTGCTTTATAGCCTGAAGCCTACTTAAATTGTGTGATGTGCAATAACTGAGCTTAGAGTTAAGAATTGTGTTCAAGTGCTTGGATTTCCGTCTGTATATTTCAGTGCTGAAATCGTATCTTTCAGTAATTTTAGATGTCTTAAAAAAATCGAAAAACAAAGTGTTAGACCGTGTATGTGCATTGATGGGCACTCAAGCGTCCCGTGAGTCACCCCACCCTCTCCCTTTCCCTTGTGCCCCCAGCCCCTCACCCCAGCCCCCCCTCCACTTGGGGACCCTGCCTCGTGTTGTCTTTATCTGCCTATTACTCAGCCTAAGAAAACAAGTACACTCCACACATGCATAAAGGAAGTCAAATGTTATTTTTAAGAAAACAGAAAATAAAAACTTTATAAACACCAGCCCCTGGCGATGTTCTGAATACTCTTTCCCTTGGTGTCATCTTTTACAAAAATGACATCCTCAGATGTGCTCCCAGCTACAGACACATGGTCAGCATTCTCCCCCTATGCACCTTCCTATGTGAGAGCCCCGGGGGGGGGGGTTGGGGGGGCTGATCTGAGGGGAGAACCAAGAGCAACTTAGAAGGATTTTTGGTATTATTACCAATCTACGTGCAGTCTGTATTTGTATATACGCCAGTGAACACACCTATACTGCGGAGCGGAGATCAGTTTATGTCCTGCTTTTCCCATTTAACTTACTATGAACCTTTCCCCACGTTATTAAAATCACTGGAAGACATGACTTTAATAGGTGCATGGTATTCCATGATGTGGATGTACTTAGTGAATTTAATAATTTTCCTGTTTTTGGACATTTATATTGCTCTCAATTTCTTAGCACTCTCAACTTTAGCCCTAGGACTTGCGAATCATGACCTTCGGCAAATCATCTGGCAGAGGGAGAGAAGAACTCACCTCACAAGGATTACTTTTTATAACCTGTGGAAGTGCTTTCTAGACAGTGAAAGCCCTGTGTGATGTCAAGTTCGCCCCCTCCGCCCTTGCCAGCTCATAGCCAGGGCCGGCTCTGCCCGTCTGGCTAGAACATATCCTAAGGAAAGGGATCCCTACCTTCTGGGGTGGCTTTCTGCCCCTCCTTGTTTCCCACAGCCACCTGCAAGGGCAGACTTGGAGGCTCAGGAGTCCCCTTGGAAGGATGAATGAGGAAAGATGTGTCTCGCCAAGGGGCTGCTCCCAGCATGCAGGATGGAGAACGTGGGTGGAGACAGGGACAGAGGTCTCTGGGAACTGGGTCACTTGCTGGGCTTGTGGGAACCTGTAGTTTTAGAAACAGAGGACTCATGGGCTGCGGGAGGGCTAGAGGGTGGACTCAATCAGTGGGAGTGTCTTATATCAGCCTGTGACGTAGATACTGTTGTTAATGCCCATTTTGTAGACGGGGAAGCTAAGTCTCAGAGGTTTGGTAGCAACAAAGTTATGTACAGCTAGTGAGGGGCAAAGCTGGGATTCCTCTTGCCATCTACCATCTGACACAAAGCAGGCTGCCACCAGGGCCTGGTGACTGCTCCTCACGTGGCTCAAAGGTGCTCAAAGAAGGAGAGTCACCTGCATGGGGTAAGTTCAGGAAGACTTCCTGGAGGAATGGGACTTCAGCTTGGCCCCCTACCCGGGTAGCGATGGTCTAGTGGCTTACTCCTGGCTGCACTTCAGAATCATTTGGAGAAGTCTAGGCTCCCAGATCCCACCTGCAAAGATTCTGGTGTTGTTGTTCTATGTTGGGGTGTGGGTGTCAGTATATTTGAGAAGGGTCCCAGGTGATGCTGATGTGTAACCAGATGGCTAAGCAGACAGAAGCAAGTCCCTTGGGTGAAGACAGGATGTGCAGGCAGCCAGGGCAGAAAAAAGCCTGAGAGGAGCCAGGACGCGGGCGCCCCCATCTCTGCGTAGGGGCAGCGTGAGGCCTATGGGCCGGTCAAGGGCAGAAGAGCTTGTGTTTTATTGTTTTTCTTTGACATCTTGTGAATCCCCAAGCCACGCCTTGGTACCAGCTCAGTGCATCCATCCCGTGGGAACCCTCCAAGTGAGCCTCCTCAGCCTGCAGGGAAATATTGGTGTTTGCGCTCACTGATCACATTTGTTCAGGCAATGGGGCAAGAGAGGCCAGGCCCCGCCCTAGCTTCTGACATCCTTCGTAACCATGTCCCAGCAGCCTGGATTCCCAGGGTAGGCGGCCCAGACAGTACTGCCAGGGACAGGCCCCAGTGCGGATGGCCACTCGGGAAGCGCCCACTGCCCCCTACTCCTCCTGGATGGGGTCCGTCCTCGGCACTGGCCCTCCCACCCTCTCCCTGAACTGTGGGCACTGCCTCGTTCTGGCACCTTGTTTTTCTTCGTATTTAGCCTCCTGGTGACAGGGACTGTATATTTACTGCTCTCTGGTGAATAACCCCGGTGAATAACCGGGGCCTGAGAACAAATCTAAAAGAGGAAAGACAAACCGCACACAAACCTCCCCCATCTGCCTCCCGGGTCCCGTGCCAGTGGCCGGTCTCACACCGTTGTGGGGGCTCGGAGACCAAGAACAAATGAGCAAACAAACACAATTAAAAAAAAAAAAAAAAAAAACTAACCTTGAAAAAACAGTTTTTGGGGGGTGCCTGGGTGGCTCAGTCGGTTAAGCGTCTGCCTTTGGCTCAGGTCATGATCCCAGGGTGCTGGGATCGAGCCCCGCATCGGGCTCCCTGCTCCGCGGGAAGTCTGCTTCTCCCTCTCCCGCTCCCCCTGCTTGTGCTCTCTTTCTCTCTCTCTGTCAAATAAATAAAATCTTTAAAAAAAATAACCCCCCAAAACCTTAAAAAAAACGAATTTTTAAAAATTTTTTGAGGGCGCCTGGGTGGCTCAGTTGGCTAAGCGACTGCCTTCAGCTCAGGTCATGGTCCCAGAGTCCTGGGATCGAGTCCCACATCGGGCTCCCGGCTCGGCGGGGAGCCTGCCTCTCCCTCTGACCCTCTCCCCTTTCATGCTGTTTCTCTCTCTCTCTCTCTCTCTCTCTCTCTCTCTCAAATAAGTAAATAAATAAATAAAATCTTTAAAAAAAATTTCTTTTAGAGCCAAACAGGTGAAGGAGAGGAGGCAAGCACGAATGTTTCTATGTTCCCATCAACGTGCTTTTTCTGTCATGTCTAATCCTGCCCACAACTCCCGAGAGGCAGATATTACGCACCCAGCCCCGTTTCATGCAGGAGACAGCTGTGCCTCTGGGGGCCGACCTTGGTGTATGTAGTCATACACATGGGGCCACGATGTCACCCCAGGCCTGGCTGAACTCCAAGGTCAAGCCCCTACATTCCTGCATCGCCACCCCTGGCGATACCTCACAGGGAGGTAACGAGTTTTGCAGGGAGCCCTGCGTTTTCCTAGACAAGTCCTGGGTGAATATGGGTGTCAGCATGAGTGTCGGGGAAGAAGTCCCGAAGAAGTGAGGATGCTTGGATGTTGCCTGGCTCTGCCTCCCAGCACCTTCCCTTGAGCCTCAGCTTCCCCATCTGTAAGATGACTCCATCGCCCAGTTTTGTGATTCTGTGGAAGAATGCAAAGGAATGAATACAGAAATCAGTATCTTGTAAGGTTCAGGATTATCTTTCTCTCTCTCTGGAACATTCCACCGTTGATCTAATTAATCCCAAGGGCTCACACGTTTGCAAAGCAGAATTAACTGTGCTTTAAAAAGAAAGCTACAGACGGAATATAAGTCATAGCAGCCATCTTTTTGGAGGCGCAAATGACTTAGTGTTTCTCTTGGTGATATTTGGAGGTGCTTGATGTCCAGGCAGGGGGATGCTGCTTGGAATTTTTGGAGGCCGTGGCCAGACTCTGGGCCATGGCATTTACTCTAGTTGGGGAAACAAGCTGGAAAAGGCAAGCACCGTCCCCTTTAGCCTGAGCACACTGCCCTGAGACAGCCCAGGAGGCTGAGGCCAGGGTTCCGTCGCTGACACTGCCCCAGCAGGTGGCCGGTGCAGACCTTGACCTCAGGCCTGCCTGGGCCAGAGTCTCCACACACGTGATTTCATCTGAGCCTACAACATCCCTCATCATCTTATAGGTGAGGAAACCAGTCACACAACCATCTGTGACAAGTCCTCTCACTGCCCCCTCCCCTTACGAATGGTGCGGCTGAGGCAAAGGCAGCAAAGGACACGTGGCCAAGTGAGTGACCAAGTTGGGGCCACCTGGCACCACCGGCCATGCTCCAGGCCGCCACCTGGTGTGACTCTTTGTGCAGCTTCTCTAGAAGGCTGGGCAGCCCCAATGACTCTCCCTCTGAGAGGGTTGGCCTCTAGAGAAGACGGGACTGACCCAAGGAGTCAGGCTTCTGCTCCCTCCTCCCATCCCTTCCTGATTCCTGCCTTGCAACGAGAGGGTGGGCGGCTTCCTTCCAGACTTCACTCAACATTTGCTTCCCTGGCCCTGTGGGGGAAGAGACCACTGACTCCTCTCAAACACATTTATAGTCAATGAGAGACGCCAGCGGAAACTCTGCCCCAAGCAGGGCAGCCTTCCCTCACTCCTGGCTCCCCACTAATCCTAACCTTTGCCAGGCAGCCAGCCCCAGCCGGGCCCTCCAACATTTACCTTGCCCTGGGTAAGGGGAGGGGGGAGCCCAGGGCCTGACAGCATCTACATGAGCATCTGCTCAATGAAGTATGTCTCCCCAAGAACTCCCGGAACCATCCAGGAGGGGCCCCGCATCAGCCGAGGCAAGACTGCTGGGCCAGGGCTCCTCCTGTTCACGTGCAGACCAGCTGAGGTCCTGCCGCTCAGCAGTGAGCAGACACCCAGGAAGGTGCTGGGCTCCTTCCTCGCCGTCTCCTGGCGCCTGACACCCTGCAGGGTCGAGACTCCGCCTGACTGGGTCTCTTTGGTTTTGCTCCTTTTCTGTTCTCTCTGCCCACACGCCAGGCTCCAGAGCCTGCCTTGCTCAGGATTCAGGCAGTCATGTTGAATTTGAGTTTCTCCAACTCTGAAAATCCTGGAATCATCAATCCCAGGGACGTGGGAGCTCATCTGGTCTACTCCTTCCCCAGAGCCACACCATCCTTGACCCATGGAGATAGGAAGTTCCACACAGCTGAGTTTATGGTGTCTCTGTTGTATGCAAGGCTCTCTGTTTATCAGAGCATGGAGGGCGTGGTGGTGGAAGGAAGAAACGGAGAGAAATAAGATCCAGCCTGCCTTGGGGACCCCCAAAGACCAACCAAGAAGACAGTCTTGTGCAGAAGAACACAGTCCAGATGCGATTCTTGCGGTGCAGGAAGATGCCCTCCCAGGGTTGCAAACTCAGTGTGAGAGGGTGACAGGGCCCAAGGACTGGGTTCTGCGACACTGTGGCAGGGGTGTGCCCTGTGCAATTGGGGTCGCCACTGCCCGGATCTGGGTGTATAATGACTGGGACTCAGGAAAAGCTTCAGATGAAGGCTGGAGCGGTAGTTGGGGGTCAACCTGGCAGGGTTTCATCCTGTCGGTATTGTTCCTCACGTTCCCATGTCAAATGCCACCTTCTTTGGCAACAGTGCAGAACAGAGTTAGCACAGCAGGCCGGAGACTGCCGACCTTTGAGAGGCCTGCTCACAAGCCTGGCCCTTGGCTGGAGTCTGGGAACTTGGATTTTGGGAGCTCTGCCATGATTTTCCAAGAAGGGCTCATGATGCCTAAATCATTTGTGCCAACAGTACGGCTTATGCTGAAGCCCTGCTCTCCTACGGGGAGTCTGGAGTTTTGGTGCGTCTAGGCCGAGGGTAACTATGTGACCTGCCTGCAGTAAATACTCGGGGCGCTGGATCTCTAATGAGCTTCTCTAGCAGAAAACGTTGCACGTGCACCATCACCACACATTGCTGGAGTGAAGCGTATCCTGTGTGACTCTACAGGGTGAGGACTCTTGGAAGCTTTTGCTTGGTTTCCTCTAGCCTTCCCCCGCACCGACTTTGCTCACCCTTGCACTGTCACAGGTCTTAGCCCTGAGTGTGGCTCACTGTGGGCTCCTGGGAGTCCTAGCAAATCATCCGAACTGGGAATGGTCTTGGGGACCCTGACGCAGGGGCTTCCTTGGGACAGTCGGTGTCATTTGATGTCTTCGTTCTCAGGATCCTGCAGAAGAGAGAGGTCCCTTGGGGGCTAGGTGAAGAGTATTTATAAACCGTGTGGCAGGAACTCCTAGCCTGGGCTCCTGGGGCTGGGGCCACTGTTAACGGGGCTAAGCGGGGAGAAAGAGCAGGTCTGGAGAGGAAATGATAATGCAGATGGCTTCGTTCCCCCAGGGCTTGCTCGGCACCAAGTCAGGGCCTCTCATTCAGTCTGAAGAGCATGGAGATCCAGTGGAAGAGGGCCTCCCTGGCTAGGCAACATACCCCAAACCCCACCGACCCTTAGCAGTTCCTCAAACCCAGGCTGGAGCAGAGGCTGCTAGATGACCCCATGCCCACTCTCCCCTTCTATAGTAACAGAAACCTCCACTTCTAGCTGGGCACCCTGCTGTCAGACAAAGACCACACTTCCCAGCTCCCCTGCAGCTCCACAAGGCCGTGTGACTCCATGGTGAATAGCAGGGTGTGAGCAGAAGTGATTGGAGCCCCAGCCTGGTTGTGGCCTTCAAGAGAAGAGGCCATGCCCTCCCCTCTCCTGCTGCCTTTCCCTGCTGGCTGGAGCATGGACACAGTGGTCCCATCTTGTCCGTGCAGCACCCACGAGGAAGGAGCCTGGGCCTTCCGCCCCCCCCCCCCCCCCCCCCCCCCCCGGCTCTTGGAGTCACATTCCAGCCTGGGACTGCCAGGGCCTGACCATTACGGAGAGAGACAAAACTGTTTATTTGGTTGAAGCCAGTGTTATTTTTAGTCTCTGATACAAAAGCCAAATCTATATCCGAGTTTTGAGGGTTTCAAACTTTTTTGCCATGACCACAGAAAGAAGCACATCTTGTGGCATGTGTGTGACTAGAACAAGACTTCATGAAGGGGTACGAACCCTTACTCTGCACTTGGCATTCTCATATTTTAGGTCTGTTTCATTGCTTTAAAATGCTGTGTATGTGTTCACTAAATCGTTGTGACTGGACGTCTGAAAAAACACCATCCTGACAATTGTCCTGGCTGACCTGCTCCCCTTAGCAACCTGCTTTCCCGCTTCTCTGCCTCCCTCCACCCCGCCCCCAGCACCACCTGCCTCCTACCACTCTTTTCCCCCGCTTC
This sequence comes from Zalophus californianus, assembly GCF_009762305.2. Lineage (NCBI taxonomy): Eukaryota > Metazoa > Chordata > Mammalia > Carnivora > Otariidae > Zalophus > Zalophus californianus. Next base: position 32,953,864 of record NC_045609.1, on the reverse strand, counting down.
CAAACAGTCATTCACTCAACAAACATTTATGGAGTGTCTACATTGGGCCAGAAAATGATCCAGCATTGTCCTCATAAAAGTGGCAAGGAGCTGGGAGACGGAGAGACGAATCTGACTGCAGTGATCTGGAGAGGCTTCCTGGTGGAGGTGGCATTTCCACCAGGCCTTGAAGGACTGGCCCTAGCTCCACTGCAGCCTCCGTTTCAGCTTCTCCCAGCCTCACAGTCCTGAGGCCCTAGCCATGCTGGTCTTCCTTCTATGCCTGAAAAGAGCTTAAATCTTTCCCACTTCGGGACCCCCACATTCTGTCCGCTCTGTCTGGAAGGCTCTTCTCCCGCCTCGCTCTTGTTCACCCAACTTTCTTCCCACCACTGAATCCCCGGCAGGGATCATCTGGGCTCGCGCCTATATCTAGTCAGTGGCGGTCAATAAATATCTTTGAATGAGTGAATTCCTACTCCACCCGGTTCACCTGTCACTTGGACACCTGTAGCCTCTGACCTTGTCTTCTAGCCCCCTCCTTTCCAGCATTCCTGGTCCATCTTTGTCAGAGCTGCCATGGAGACAGGCACTTCCCTCCTCTGATAAAACCCCCAGCGGTTTCCGATTAGCCACAGGGTAAAAGTAAAGTTCTCTTTGGCTCTTTGGAAGCCTGGCGATTTGGCCTCCACACTCCTCACTAGCATCTTCTTCTCCTTCCTCCCCCTCTCCTGTGCCTCAGAACCTTAGAGTGGACTTTACTCCAGCCTGAAAACGTTCCCTGTTCTCTTCTTTACCTGGCAAACCCCTACACATCCTTCAAAACCCAGATCAAACATCATGTCTCCCTCCTACCTCCTCAGGCAGAGAGGACCAAGCCACCTCTGTTCCTCAGTGGCCCTGTGCAGGTCTATATCTTGACTTAGAATCATGGGGCTGCATCTTGTTAATGATGCCCTAGGTTTTCCCCTTCTGATTCCCTTGAGGGCACAGATCATTTCTTGTCACAGCTGTATCCTGAGTCCTGGGTCTGGCACAGGGCAGGTAACTAGGATGTATATGTTAAATAAATGAATGCGGAGATGAATTATCTTGTCCCCATTCAACCCCGACATCACCCTTGTCCATAATAGTTATCATCACTCCTGGTGCTGCTTATCACCATCAGAGACTCACTTCTCTTTGGTTGCTTGAACAATTTTACCCTTTCCTGTAGAACCTTTCTGCAGACTGATTCCACACCAACGTATCCCAACTGTTTCTTGTTGGAAACCAGAATATCAACATTTTATATGAATTGCTGAAAACTTTATATTGTTAAAAGAAACAAGTTTGGGGTGATTTTGTTAATTTAGTAAATTTGGTGCATATCGAGTTTTTGGCAAATTGGCCTACTTTCTGCCTCCTAAACTTCTCTCCCAGCTCATACTTATATTTCCAAAGGAGCCCTAAACCAAAGGATTGAATCTCTAAGGGGGCAAATGTGCGTGTGTTCAGGGCAGAAATATCAGAGACGCTCCCATTCCTTAGCTGCATTTCACTTGGATCCACACCCCCTGTGCTTTTTCAGTTTCACCGTAACAGCACCAACTGCTCGCGGGCTCACCAGAAAGCACACAGGGACAACCTCTCGGAAGGGCAGTGGGGGCTGCCGCTCTGCACAGGCACCATCCTCCTTTGCTCTCATTGGCTGCTTCCTCGCCCTCCTTTGCTCTCATTGGCTGCTTGGTCATCAGGGGGAGGGTTTGGGAAACAGGACCGTATCACCCAGGACTGTTTGGTTGCAAGGGACAGAGACCCAACTCAGATTAACTTAGAGAAGGAATTTATTGGTCCTCGTGAAGGGAGTGGCTATCGGGACAGCTCTTGGAAATGGAGGCACAAAGGTAGGAACCAGGGTCTCGGCATGGCAACTGTGAGGTTAATGCCCCCCGGACTCTGGCCATCTGTCATCTCCACTTTACTGTTTGTTTTCGCCTGTTGGCCTCATTCTCTCTGGGCCCTGATAGGCATTCTCCATGTGGCAGGAAGCATGCTGCTCCAGCAGAGAGAGAGCAGCTGGTTCCCGGAGTCAGTATCAGTCCCAGCAAAGGACTTCTACTGGATCCATTACGGCGGCCAGGTGGCTGGAGTGCTGTGATTGGCCAGGCCTGGATCACATGACCGCCCCTGTGGCTGGCTCATGGGGGGGGGGGCGGTGACCAGAGGAAGCGACGCAAGGAAGCTTCCTGAAAAGATGCAAAACCCATTAGTCATTTACACAAGAGAAGAGTAGTTTAGCTTGAAGGAAAAACCCAGGGATGTGGATAAATGCCCCGTCCCCTACTTAGCATGCTTGGGAAGTCAGGAGTTTTAAAGATTTTAATCCTTCACTGTTAATTCCAGCCTACTGACCCTGCCCAGCCACACACCCTCATTCCACTACTCACTGCTTAGCAAATAAACATTCATAGAAGGGGTGAATAAATGTTTCTGTACATGGCCTTCCGCTGCCCTGTCATCCGGAACATGTGCCCCATACCTGTTTTTCCTTGTTTTGATCATTTTCACCCTTCAAGGCCCAGTTCAGGTGCTGCCACTTCCATGAAGCCCTCCCCGATCCCACAAGTGGCAGGGATTTGTTTCTTTTTAAGCCTTGGTTTCCCCTCACCCTTTATAAACTGTATCCTGATTTTGTGTTATTTGTATTATTGGTTTAGCAGAAAGAAGTTTCCAACAACTAGTCCATCACACAGATGGGACGTCGTGAGCTCTCCATCCTGGAGTTTTAGAGCACAGGCCTGTTTGGGGGGGACACTGGACAAAGATGAGGACTTGGGGGGGTGGTATATTAGTCTCCGAGGGCTGCTGTAACAACTTACCATAAACTGGGTAGCTTAAAACAACAGAAATGTATTCTCCTACAGTCCTGGAGACCAGAAGTCCAAAATGAAAGTGTTGGTGGGGTTAGTTACTTCTGGAAGCTCAGAGAATCTGGCCCATGCCTCTCTCCTAGTTTCTGTTGGTAGCTGCTATCCCAGCTCCACTCCAATCCCCACCTCTGCCTTCACATGGAATTCTCCTCTGGGTCTCTCTGTGTCCTCTCTTCTTCTTATAAGGATACCCATCATTAGATTTAGGGCCCACTCTAAATCCAGAATGTGATTTTATCTCAAGATCCCTAACTCATGACCTCCGCAAAGAGCCTATTTCCAAATAAGGTCATTTGCTGAGGTCCTGAATGTTTGGGAGGCACTACTCAACATACACAGGGGTCCTGTGTAGGACAAACTGGACACAAACCAAAGTGGCTGCTGCAGAGGCTGGGCAGGTGACTGGAGAGCATGGGCTGTAGCCCCAACCATCGGCAGATCCAGTTTTCAAAAGAAGCCGGAGATCTGGGTTTTTATGTAAAATATCCATATTTTAAAATGATGGCAACATATTCAAAACATCTTTAAGCATTGTGACCCGTGTATCTATACATTGATAGCATATCTGTAAGTCAGGTTCCGTCTTTGCAGGCTCGGTTTGTGACCTCTGGCGGAAACGCAAACCTGGCTTCTGTGAGCTAGCTCGAAGAGGGCCTAGTGCACTTCTTGCCGAAGCCACCAGATGGCGCGCCAGTCATTGCGTTAGGCCGGCCTCTTCCAACCAGGCCTGGGAGCCGTCCAGGGGCTGAAATGCAACAATGGGGCTTTATTGAGTGGCGGAGGGAGGGAGAGGTGAGGTTGAGGGGAGAGAGTGAGATTAATCCAATGGCCCCAGTTCACTGCATTTCATTTTTTTAAAATACATTTTTAAAATTTAAATCCAGTTAATTAACATATAATGTATTATTAGTTTCAGAGTTAGAGGTCAGTGATTCATCAGTCTTACGTAATACCCAGTGCTCAGTACATCACATGGCCTTCTTAATGTCCATCACCCAGTTACCCCGTCCCTCCACACCCCTCCCCTCCAGCAACCCTCAGTTTCTTTCCTATGATTAAGAGTCTCTTATGGTTTGTCTCCCTCTCTGGTTTCATCTTGTTTTATTTTTTCCTCTCTTCCCCTATGATCCTCTGTTTTGTTTCTTAAATTTCACATATGAGTGAGGTGATACAGTAATTGTCTTTTTCTGATTGACTTATTTTGCTTAGCATAATACCCTCTAGTTCCATCCACTTCATCGCAAGTGGCAAGATTTTTTTGATGGCTGGGTAGTATTCCTTTGTAATATAAATGCCCCTTTATCCGGTCATCTGTTGATGGACATCTGGGCTCTTTCCATAGTTTGGCTATTGGAGTTCCCTGCATTTCAAACGTACTCTTCCGTCATTATCTCAATCTTTGATGCCTGCTACCTCTTGCTTGTTAGTGATCCTTGCTCTCTGGGCAGACGAAACAAGTTCGAAGGGAGCAAAGATATACTCTAGGAAGAAGACAGAAACAGCCAATAATACATGTTCAACAGCTGTTCTTTATTCTAAATAAACCAATTAACTTTAAAAAATTGACACATTCACACGACAAAAAAATCCGAAACCATACAAAATATTCCTGCTCCCACTGCCAACCCCTGCTGTCTCTCTGTTAACACTTTCTCATTGCTTCCAGAGCTCTGAATTCAGGTGCGAGGATTTCTTCTGTGGTTGTACACATATAATACACTTTTCTTGAAAGGACAATTCTGCATTGTTGGCACAATGGAATTAAGTATATCAGTCCAGACGGCTACTGACTTGTCTATAAATATGACCCTGATAATCCTTATAAAAATCACAAGGTGACTGTATAACAGTTATGGGGAGGGGCATTTCCAGGAATTTAATTACGCCGAATCAGAGTTTGACTTTTAGATGCAATACGTAATGACAGATTTCCAATATTTAATATACATTTATTTTTACTTTCTATTATGGAAATGTTCAAATATTCACAAAAATGGAGGGAATGGTATAATGAGCCTCCATGCTTCAACAATTAGCAACTCGTGATTGATCTTCCCCCAATCGCCATATGTACTTTTTGTTTGTTTGCGGCAGTATTTCAAAGCAAATCTCAGACATTGTGTCATTCCATCCAAAAACACTTTAGTACTACACGTTCTTTTATTTTGTTCTTCTGTTTCTGTTGTTCTTTTTTTTTTTAAGATTTTATTTATTTTATTCATTTGACAGAGAGATAGAGAGAGCCAGAGAGCATAAGTGGAGGGAAGGGCAGAGGGAGAGAGATAAGCAGGCTCTGCACTGAGCAGGGAGCCCGATGCAGGGGCTCAATCCCAGGACCCCGGGATCAGGACCTGGGCTGAAGGCAGGCGCTTAACCTACAGAGCCACCCAGGCGCCCCTCTGTTGTTCTTTTTCTTCACAAGAGAACTCAGGGCCAGCTGGCTCAAGACCGATCACCATCCAACTCAGGCCTATGATAGATAGCTCCTATTGACTCCATCCCTAAGATTCAACTGTCCTAATGTGGAACCCCACACATTTTTCATCATTCCCATTGGCAGGTTCCCTTTTCTGTTTTCCACTCATTTTTTAAAAATCAGGTATGTGTAAAACTCAACAGTGTATTCAAATAATTACCCATCTCTTGGCAGACATTCAGTGCCCTGTGCCATCACAACTAAAAGTGCTTGTGTGTCAATTGAGGCCTGAAGTGGCTGAACTTTGTGTAGATGAAATGTAGTCTAGGAGTATCAATGTCAAATGTATCAAGGTCAAAAGTCACCGGGCTTCCATCTGCCTCAGTTTGTCCTTGCCTGCCCCAGAAACTGGTGACGGCTCTGTATGAAAGATTATATCTTCCCAAGATAGTTGTAACAACATCTCCCAATCTACACGCTATTGAGTGACATTGACATTGCCCCCATTGAGAGATAAAGTCTGTGTTCTCTCCCCTTGAATCCAATGGGCGTCTGACTTGCTCAAAACCAATAGAATGCCATAGAAGTAATACCAATGAGTTCCAACGTTGGCCCATAAAACCAGATACAGCTTCCACCTGGCTAGCCAGAACACTCGGGCAAGAAGCCCTGAGCTGCCAGGTAAGGAGGCTCACCATCCTGAGGCTGCCATGCCGTTAGGAAGCTCAAGCTATCGCACTCGAAGAGATGGCGTGGAGATGCCCAAGACCACATGACCAGAGCTGCTTGGCCATCCCTGGGCTGCTGCGGTCTCACGCTGTTCCAATACTGGCCTCCATCTGACCACAGCCTCCTAAGAGCCTGAGCCAACACCACCCAGCTGAACCTTCCTTGATTTTCTGGCCCACAGAAATCGTGACAGATAATACAATGGTTGTTGTTGCTTTAGGCCACCCAGTTCTGGGGTGATTTGTTACTCAGCAACAGACAACCATGTTGTTGGTTTTGTGACGATTGTCATAGCATATTATTTTTGTTACTGTTGTGTTGTTGCTGTTGTTATTCATTATTATCACTTGCCTGCTGGAGAACCTCAGCGGGAGCTGGCCACTTGCCTGTCTCCCTCTCTCTGCCAGACGCCACCTCTGGATGTGCTGGGAACCTCAGAGTGCCTGTCAGGAACTACTTACTGTTAAAATATTTATTTAACATCAACAGCTGGATGTTAAACAGCTGTCTGTTAGTGATACCTGCTCCCCTTGGCAGCGCACCCCCTGCTCCCCCGGGGTGGGTAGTAAGACCTAGACTTGGGTGGATGGAAGAGCTTTCCATGCATTCTGATCTCAGCAACCCCTACGCATTCTGTGCCAGAAAGTTTGCCAACACTGACTCTTTGGGATGGGTCACTGGCTCTCCTTGTGAGAGGTGAACAGAGAGATCTTCTGACCCCATCTCACCATCTTGCTCTGTGAAGGAAAGAATCGGCTCCCTTCCTGAGGTGGGGGCGGTGCGCAACAGAGCAGGGCTGCAGGGCGTTTTCCTGGACAGACCATCTGGTGCCTGCAGACCCGTAGCCCCATGTCAAGGCTGACCTGCACCCTGTTCTCAGGGGGCAGGAGGGGACACATCACACACTCTTTATAAAGCAACGTCCCTCCCATACCCACCCCACCTCTCCAGAGAACTCGCTACCCTTTATAAGGCCAAAAGCACTCACTTAACTTTCTTCTATGGACACTAGCAATTAGTAACTGGCCACGTTGCTGTTTTTGCTTTGGTTGTTAGAAAATGTGATGGTCAAAGCTGTGGTTCACCATGACAAGTGTATAGATCAGGCTGGTGAAAAAACAAAGGAGAAAAAAAGTTGGTTACAACTCTATTACCCAGGGATAAGGAAACTGGCTTTTGTGGGATAGTTTCCCACACTACACACAAACATAAAAGTGGAACTTTATCACTAACGTACAGTTTATATACAACAGAAATATCTCGTCATGGCATTATATACCTTCTGTAGGACAGGGACTCTTCATTTCTTGGGACCCACAGTCATTTCAAGAAGCTCATGAGACTTCTAGTCCCCTTCCTAAAAAAATACCATTGGGCAGATACTTACGAATTTGGCATTAGGTTCTATAGATAAATAAACTATTTATAAGTAAATTAGGTTTTATAGCTGTAATTTAAAATTTTAAATTATAGCTGTGTGGTTATAATTTATTTAACTAACCCCCTATTGTTGGATGTGTAGGTGTCTTCTCATGTTCTAAACTACTCTGAAAATCTCTGTAGCAAAAGAATGAGGAGCATCTTGCCAGTCTTAATTTATGCTGGATGTGTCTCAGGCATTTTTGTGGCTATTTTATACCTTCTCTGGGACAAGGCCGGGCATGTGTAAACATGCAGTGTCTGCAAAAGGAGAAATCCATGAGTTGGCCTGGGGTGCAGCCCAACCTCACTCGGGGCGCAGAGGGCCAAGTGGAGGGGAGGTGCGGGTGTGGTTGCCAGCGAGCAGAGTGTCAGGGACTCCTGTGCTGCAGGCTGCTGGGGACCTGGCCTCGGCTGCCCGGCCTGTGGAGCGGTGATTTATGTCACTGGCCAAGGAAGAACAGGGGCCGTGTGTTCCCTCCTGGAGTCGGGGCGGGGCGGGGTGTGGGGACGCGGCGGGAATGTGACGGGAGGGTGGCAGTAGCTGGCTTCCAGGGGCCTGGTACACAGGCCGGCGGCTCTTCATGTCCATAAAGCAAGCCTTCAGCTGTGGGCCAGCCCCGGCCAGAGGCTGCCCACGGGGGCGGGCAGGGACCAACACAAACAGCCAGGAGAGAAAGGGGCCTTTGTGGCTAGCGGGCAATGGCTGCCGGGCTGGAGGGAGGAGGCCAGCGCTGTGTGGCCCGCGGAGGTGGCCGGCAGGTGCTGCTCCCAGCTTGCCTGATATGTGGCACTGGGCGGGGTGGGTCTCCAGAATCTTCCTCCCTTCTTCTTCTTTTTTTAAAATCATTCTTCTGTTAAAAGATTTCTCTCTTTATTAATTTTGGTCATTACAAGAGTGATATGCTCATTTATGTGGTGAATCCATGCAAAGATGGAAAAAGAACATAAGAATCTCCCTACCCCCCACCCCCAATTCCCACACTTAACCCCAGGGCCCTCCCACACCTCCCCAGGACCTTACATCTACACAGCGAGGGCCTTGCTATTGTTTGTTAAAAAAAACAAAAACAAAAACACCCACAAGACAAAACCATACCAGACCTCCCCATTGCACAGCTTGGAGTATTGGGAACTATGTTAAGGCTTTTTTGTTCTATTAACACAGAGGCAGCAATCTTGGTGCATCACGAAGGGACCAGGGATGCCACATATCCAGAATGTGTGGGACAGTTGTGCACATTGAATTGTCCTGCCTGCAGGGCCCAGTATCCCAGCTTTGCAACATGCTTTCTAAATTTAGCAATAGGCACCCAGGCCTTCAGATAGAGCTGAAGCAATCCGCTGTCTGTAACACCTGCGTCATCCGCCATAGGAGGACTCTACCTCGGACACCTGGGGTGGGGGTGGTTTCACGGTTTCAAACAATATTGTAAAACCCACTCATTCTTATGTGTCCTTTTTGTGAGTGCTTTCTTTAAAAAAATTTTTTTAAATATTTTATTTATTTATTTGTCAGAGAGAGAGAGCACAAGCAGGGGGAGCGGCAGACAGAGGAAGAAGCAGGCTCCCCACGGAGCAGGGAGCCCGATGCGGGGCTCAATCCCAGGACCCTGAGATCATGACCTGAGCCGAAGGCAGACGCTTAACCGACTGAGGCACCCAGGCGCCCTTGGTGAGTGCTTTTATTCCCAGAGGAAACCTGTCATTGTTGGCACTGCTGGGCTAAAATATGTGTGTTTTTCCTATTTTAGAAGAAAATGGCAGATTATTTCCCAAAAAGGTGACACAGCACACTCATGATGAAGTCCTGCTGCCGAGTCCCAGACACCCCAGTACCACTGCTCTTGTGGCTTTGTTTTAAATCCTGCTCCATTTGTGGGCAAAAAATAGTGATCTCATGATTGTTTTAATTTGCATTATTCTGAACTCTGATGAAGCCGAGCATCTTTTCCAATTTCTATGGGCCACTGGCTTCTCTCTTCCCAATTCCTGCCTCACAGATGCCTCCGGGGAGGCTGTCCCGCGTGGAGTGGGGACAGCCCGTAGCAGGAAATACCCTTCCCATCACACCCTATCAAGGGGACATGGTAATACGACTCAGCCCTGTTGATGCTAACCTCCTTAGTAATCTCTGAAGAAGGCGTTTTCATGTGGCACCGGGCCCTGCCTCTAACACGTGCATCCTTCAGGACCTGCCTTCAGGAATCAGCTTCTCCATTCTCCAGCACCTCAGACTGAGAGGGACACGGGCCAAGCTCTCCCGAGCACTCTGCCTAGGCTCCTGGGTCACCAGATGGCAGCCCCTCCTCCTCACAGGAACCCCCAGTCTCCAGGTGGGATTCCGAGAGTCCCCCAACCCTTGGCTGGGGCTGGGGCCGGGGCCAGGGTGAGCCACTTCCTACCAGGGGATGGGACTAGCTGCTCCTCACCGCGTGCTTTCCCCACAGGGGACTCTCTCCATGCTCTGCATGTGATTGATGGGGGGGCGGCTGCTGGGGTAGGCTTGGCTTGGCCAGCCTGGTGGCCTCTGGAGGGGAGGTGTCTGGTCCCAGCTGGGCTCTCTTAAGACCTGGATCCCAGTTTGGAGGTACTGTGCTTTGCTTCTCTGTGGCCTTTTGGAAACACAGAACAAAGCCCCACCTACCTGTTATGTCACTGAATGAGCAAGCGAACCCTGATGATGATTCCGGGCCCCACTCAACAGAGACCGAGCACCTGCTGCGTGCCAACCTGAGCTGTGTGCTGGGGGGCAGACCTGGAGCAGAACCAGGCAGGGCCTAGACTCTATGGGGCTCACGGGTTGGTGTTTCGGGACGATGAATCCGAAACAACGCAGATAACCTCTAGTCACTGGGCATGAGGAACACCCAGCAGACAGGAAGGGAGGGGGCTGCTTTACACAGGCAGGTCGAGGAGGCCTTCCTGGGAAGGTGACTCTCCACGAGACCCAAAGGGTAAGGGGGCAGGAAGAGTTGTAGAAAGAGGAGACAACGGCTCATCACCCTGCCTGGTGGGGGGGGGTGGCGAGGGGCATCTCATCTCACTGCTCACCAGCCTCAGCTGAGGTAGAATTTTCCTGGGGTGGGGGCCCTGCCCTCCCTGAGGTCCCCCAGACACACCTTGCTGGCCCGTCTTTGTCTCTGTAGCTCCAGCTGTCCCCAAGCAGGAAAGGGTGGGTGTCAGGCCTGCTCCTCCCTGTTCTTCTGCCCTCCAGCCCCGCCCCGACCTCCCCACCACCACCCCACCCTGTAATTACCCTGTCTGCCATAGGAGCTTTTTTGGGACTTACTGGGGACTGGTTTTGCTCAGGTGGAGAACACGGTCCTCAGCCCCCTCCCTGAGAACAGGGCCTCAGCCTACCCACCACTACCATCTCCCTGCAGAGGCCGGTGCCGTAAGGGGTTGGTGACAGAGCACTGGCCTTCGGAAGCTCCCTGGTGACCCCAACACATCATTGGTCCTCTCTGGGCCTTTCCAAACCAATAGCACAGAGTTCCATTGAAGGGAACTTAGAAACCCGTAAGAATCTCGGATGACAAGGAGCCTGGTATTGTCCTGCTGCTGCAGAGGGGGAAACGGAGGCCAAATCACAATGTGCTGGGTCAGAGGCTTTATGGTGTGGGGACAAGAAACCAGGCCTAGAGTGGAACCTGTCTCCTAGGGCCATCTCTGACTCCCACCAGCCACGAGGCCCTGCTATGCATGACTCTACACCTCAGTGTCCCCAGCTATAAAACGGAGACAAAGCTCTTGTTCCCTCATGGGTACCATGAGCTTAAAATGAGGTAAACAGAGATAAAGGGCCTCATATAGAGCAGCTCCTGGGGAAGGGGGTTTGCTATCTGTAGGACGAGACCCCAACCTCAGCCCTGTCCAAGCCCCTCACTTTACAAACCCCATGCAACTTCAGACAGAACTTGAAGGAGCAGATGTTGGACATGTGTCTTTCTTGGTGGCCAGGGGGAATTCAGGAGGGGCAATGTGAAAGGAGGCAGACATTCTTCAAGGGTGTTTGTGTGACGGTGGCTGGCTTTGCCAATGTCCTTGAACCCCAGTTTCCCTATCTGTAAATGAGAATCCCAATACCTCAGAGATGCGCGTAAGAGAAACTCACCAAGTTAGAAATGATTATTATTATTATTTTTAAAGATTTATTTACTTATTTGAGAAAGAGAGAGAGCGTGTGCGCACATGGTGGAGGGTGGGAGGGGCAGAGGGAGAGAGAAACCCAAGCAGTCTCAGGTGCTGAGCGCAGAGCCTGATGTGGGGCTCGATCTCACCACCCCGAAATCATGATCTGAGCTGAAACCAAGTCAGATGCCTAACTGGCTGCACCACCCGGGTACCTCCAGAAACTATTATTAATTATTACTATTAGTTCCTTTTTATGGATGGGGAAGATGTGGGCAGGCATCCATGTCCCCATTTTACAGATGAGGAACATAGGCGATATTGGAACCCAGCGACAAACGGCTTCTCTCTGCCCATTCTCCTGGCAGGGAAGAGCGGGCTCCAGAGACTCAAAGGTGGGTCAGGGGAGGCCTGAGAACCAGGAACAGGACCAGCCTTCAATTCTGAAAATCAGACTGGGTCATGGGGGGACAGGGTGCTGGAGGAGACAAAAACAAGCCCAGGCCATTTCCTGATTGGGCACTGAAAGCCAACAGCAACGCTTTTTGCTCCATAAATAAATTTCGCATTTAAGTAAATGGTAATGACATGACATTTTTTCCCTTCTGCAAAAGAAAAGAGCATTTATCCCGTCTCCAGAAGCTCATTCCTTATTTCCAGCTCCTCTCTGACATCACCCAGGGGCAGCATGGGAGGAATTTTCTCTTCTCATCCCCTGGGGGAGTCAGGTCGGGCGCCTTTGGGCAACGCTTGGTCCCCAAGCCACAGACAGGCTCTGTTCCCACAATTCTCCTAGAGATATTTGTTGGGAGCTCAGAGTGGATTTTCCCTCTGAAGCAACATTGTCCGTGGTTCTTTGGTTCCCAGCCTAGACCAGCAGCCCATTTTGGAGGCAGGGAGGAAAAAAGCAAGGGCTTTGGAGTCAGTTTACCTGGTGTAACCCACACTCTGCTACCTCCTAGCTGTGTGACCCTGGGGGAGCAACTCACCTTCTCTGAGCCTCTCTTCCCCCATCTGTCCATGTTGGGAGCCAGTTCTCCAGAGGGCCTCTGCAACTTCTGGGGGTCCTGTGATGCCATATGTCCTAGACTATCTTTCCAAGGATATTTTTTTAGCAAGTAGCTTTGGAAGATAAACATCGTGTCTCCCTCTAGGGCAGAGGGTAGATTGGTTTGTTGTCCAGGATAATAAAAACCACATCTCCCTCCAGGGCAAAGATTGGGTGGTTTTGCTAGAAGCCCCCTTCTAAGATTGGGGGTTTCCTAACTCAGGGTTCCTCCACTGCGACCCAACCCCACTGTGGGTGCAGCATCCACCTGGGCTCACCTCCCAGTTGACCCTTGACACAAGAGTGCAAAGCGAACCAACGGGAACAGAGCTCCTGTCACCCGTTTTGTCTGCAGTTTTAAGTCCTTTGTCTTGGTCCTGGAAGTCTTGTGTCTTCCGCCAGCATTCATGGAACTGGCAGGCGGACTGCTAGCTTGCAAGCAGAGTCAAATCTCAGACCCATCACGGTTCTTGGCAGTCCGTTGCCTGGCTCTGATGCCCACCCAGTTCCTGGGGGGTGGGTGCAGGCTGTGCCTGGCCCTTGGTGGCGAGTTAATAAAGGGTGGTTGAAACAATGGTGGGAAGTTGGTTACTCACCAGCTACTCAGAATTCCCACCCAGGATGCCAGCAGCGCAGCATGGCCTTGGCCCCGGGAGTCGAAATTCCATCCTATCTGGGGAAGGCTGGCCGCGGGAACAGGCTTGCCGGAACGAGGGGGCCAGGGTTCCAGCGGGGTGGAGTGTAAGTCCTTCTTGAGCACCCCTTCAATTGCCTCTCTCTTCAAAGACAGCCTTTATGAATCATTTGAAGTCTATCTTTCTAGACCTTCCCCTGTACATACATATGTTTAGAGAATGTATACTTTCTGTTCACATAAATGATTTACACTGTATGTATTATCTTGCGATGTACATTTTTCACTTAAAAATACATCCCGCACACCTATCATTGTCAACCCACTTAGCTTTTGAGAACAGTTGGACAGCATTCATAATATGACTGACCGCCATTTATTTCCCAGGAAGGCGCAGCCTACTAAGGTCAGGCCGGCAGAAGGACGTGACATTGAACACAACCAGAGTAGAATGAATTAGCGGTTCATCAACCATGTCCCGGGTGCTAACCTGCCAGGCTCTATCCCAATTTCTTTGTCCTGTTTTCTCCTAGCCTCCCAATAACCCTGTGCACCCAGGAACCTGTGAAGGTTCCTTTTTTTACAGATGGGGAAACAGGCCCAGAGAGGGTAAGAAACTTGGTCCAGGTCCCGCAGCTAGTAAATGAGGCACCCGGGACTCAAACCCGGGCCTGCCTAACTCGCATTCTGCTATCAAATGGTTCTTCACCGTTACAGAGTCACGGACCCCTTCGAGATTCTAATGAAAGCCCTGAGCTTTCTAATCAGAAAAGTGCCTGCAGTATAATTTTATTTTATTTTATTTTTTTAAATAATTTTTTAGTTATGTTAATCACCATACATGACATCATTAGTTTTGGATGTAGTGTTCCATGATTCATTGTTTGTGCGTAACACCCAGTGCTCCACGCAGAACGTGCCCTCTTTAATACCCATCACCAGGCTAACCCATCCCCCCACCCCCTCCCCTCTAGAACCCTCAGTTTGTTTTTCAGAGTCCATCGTCTCTCATGGTTCGTCTCCCCCTCCGACTTACCCCCCTTCATTCTTCCCCTCCTGCTATCTTCTTCCTCTTTTTTTTTCTTAACATATATTGCATTATTTGTTTCAGAAGTACAGATCTGTGATTCAACAGTCTTGCATGATTCACAGCGCTCACCATAGCACATACCCTCCCCAATGTCTATCACCCAGCCACCCCATCCCTCCCACCCCCCACCACTCCAGCAACCCTCAGTTTGTTTCCTGAGATTAAGAATTCCTCATATCAGTGAGGTCATATGATACCTGTCTTTCTCTGATTGACTTATTTCACTCAGCATAACACCCTCCAGTTCCAGCCACGTCGTTGCAAATGGCAAGATCTCATTCCTTTTGATGGCTGCCTAATATTCCATTGTGTATATATACCACATCTTCTTATCCATTTATCTGTCGATGGACAAAAGTGCCTGCAGTATAAACAGGCAACTCCCGCCCCCATGTGCACAGGGCCCATTTCCTGGGTGTGTGGCCTGTGTAGTGACACGGGGCCTGGGTTCAGAAGGAACTGTGCTTGGTTGAACGTTTTGCTGTTGCCATCATGAAATTCTTAAAACATTTTGAACAGAGTCCTACATTTTCCTTTTGCACTGGGCCCCACAAATTATGCCTTGATTGTGCCCGCCCCGTACGCACACACTACAATTTTGCAAACGACAAGATGTGCAGGAATCCCATGAGGCTCTTCAAAGATTCCTCTGCTTTTTGGAAGGCTGTGCATGCGTCTGTGTGTGTATTTGCAGGTGTGTGTGTGCATGAGTGTGTGTGTGTGGCAAGTTGGTCAGGTGTAACTGGGTGGCCGGTGGGGAGCGGAGCCAGTGAGCAGAGGAAGAGACCGTGGGGACGGTGGCTGTTTCCCCACGGTCTGTGAGAGCAACTCGTTCACCTCCGGGAGAGGAAGCCCGGTGCTGGGATACACAGCCCTGGTGCTAACCGTGTCCTTAAAAACCTGCCACCTCCAGACCCACATAAGGAGCCTTTGTTGGATATGGAGGCCTCACAGTAAATACAGGAAGGCAACCAGCGGCAGATGCTCAGGCTCACTGTCTGGGCAGGATTTTCTTTGTGTGTGTGTGTGCGTGCGTGCGTGTGTGTGTGTGTGTGTGTGTGTGTGTGTGTGTGTGTGTCTGTTTTAAGGAAAAGTATTTATTATTTACACCGCTGAAATAGTCCCAGAAGAACAATATACACCATGTGTATTTGAAAGGCGGGACAGGGTTTTCTAAGTCAGGCACGGCATTGCCCTCAGAACGCCGCTTCCTCTTGCCAGCTGGAAGGTTCCCAGAGCCCACTCCAGAGATTGGAGACACCTCGGCAAGGGGTGGGCACAAAGGTGGCCTCACAAGTCCCTGAGGACAGAGAGCACAGAGAACCTCAGAAATCCTGAGGGATCTGCTGGGGGTGGGGGAGAGAGGACTTTATACAATCCTCACTCTGATCTGTCACCTTGGGCAAGTGGCTTAACTTCTCTGTGACTCAGCTTTTCCATCCGTGAAGTGGGGGTAATAATATGACCAACCCCCGAGGTTGTGAGTATTGAATTTAGTCGAATGTCCTTCCAAGCAAGCACAATAAATGATATTACTATTATGTGAAGCTAGATCAGAGCATAAGGCTAAAAGCATAACAGTTGTGCTTTTAGTTTTGGGTTTATTTTTGCTGTTTTTTCAGTCGGTTAAAGCCTGGGGTGGGGGTGGGGGGCCATCACTGCAGAAGGAAGGGAGGGATGGAAAGTGCCCTCAAGGGAGATGTAGGGCTGGGGCAAGGGTCATTCCTCAGGACAGGTTCTCAAGAGCCCCGGAGGGAAGTGACCGGCCCTGGGTCTGTGGCTGGTGCCCTCTGTGGGTGGCTTTGGACAAGGAGGAATTTTTTTTCTTTTCAATCAAAACAGCGAGGAGTTGTTTCTATGTCTTTGAGGGTGACAGGTGCCTGGGTTCCTGGCCTTCCCACCCCCCCAGCCCCCCACCTCCAGCCTCTCTCTGGGTCAGGTCACACTGAGGCTGTTCAGGGTGGGCAGCCTCCTGCCTCACCACAGGGCACGGTGTCCAGGGGCCAGACAAGGCTGGCGGTGGGGCCTGGAATGCGGGTCCCACACTGGGGTCCCCCACGGGCTCAGAGACTCCATCTGCCTGGGAGCTCGGGCCTGGGGACCTATGGGACTTGGGGGCAGGGGTGTCATCTAGTTGTCTCTGTGCACCCCAGCCAGCCCTTTTCAGGCTTTCTATGTGCCCAGCTCTCTCCCCGGTCCTTTGCCCGCACTATCTCATTAACTGTCATTAACTGTCACAGCATCCGCGCAGCCCCAAGACTCGTGACAGATGAGGACATTGAGGCTAAGACAGGGACAGTCACCAGCCCAGGTGGCCCAGCCAGTGAACTATGGGGTGCACTTGGGGTGCAGCTCAGGGGAGGTCAAAACTATGTTCTTAATTGGGGTCGTCCCAGGTGGCCCATGCACCTTGGTGACAGAGGGAGTTCTCTGCACCTTTGCTGGCCTTTCAGGCAAAAAATCTGCGGTTAGCTGAAGTGCCAGGCACTTGCTAAGTGCTGAATAACTGTCAGCTGGTACCCTGAGCTTCCGGATGCAAACGCACTTCCCAACCCCCTCCAAGGACAGCGGCTCAATCCTCCTGCGACAAGGCCAGGCTGAGAGAGCCTGGGTAATTTGCTTAACGCCACTCACTCGCTTGGTTCCTGCGACACCTCAACCCCTTACCCCTGCCCTCCTCGCCCCGGGAGAGTCATGGCAGGGGATAGCGTGGGAGAGGGGGGTGCGCAGGCGCGTTGGGGTGGGCGGGACAAGGAGAACCGGCCGGAACAGGGTTGTGCTCCGGTGGTTCTCATATTTTGCAGAGGGCAACTGGGCTTAGCTTCTGAACCTCAGCCCTTCCCTCGCTCCTGAGACCAGAGCCTCATCTGCCACACCCTGGTGCCTTGGAGGAGGCAGGGCACAGGCTTTGTTCAAATCCTGCCCTTCTGCTTAATAGCTGCAAGACCTTGATCAAGTGCTCCAAGCCTCGGTTGCTTCATCTGTGAAATGGGAATAATAAATCTCTGCCTTGCACAGCTGATTTGAGATTGTTTTATGCCAAGGCCCAAACAGGACCTGGTACCTAGTAGGTGTTACATAAATGATGGCTAGTATCATTATTTGGCTCTCATCCCTATCCTCAAAAAAAATGTTCTCCTGTTGACTCAGTTTTTCTTCTTTTATAAATTCTTACCCTAAACAATAAACAAATAAAAAACATCCAGGGACGCCTGGGTGGCTCAGTCGGTGAAGCATCCGCCTTCAGCTCAGGTCATGACCCCAGGGTCCCGGGGATGGAGTTTGCATCAGGCTCCCTGCCCAGCGGGGAGCCTGCTTCTCCCTCTCCCTCTGCTGCTCCCCCTGCTTGTGCTCTCTCTCTCTGACAAATAAATAAATAAAATCTTTAAAAATAAATAAATAAAGTGCCTTAAAAAAAAATCCAGACATATTTCACCATCTCCCACCACCTTGAAGCATTAACTCCCTGCCATACCTCACCTGTTTGAGGGCTTTGGAGAAAATGCAGAGACCATGAAATGGGCATTCATATACTCAACTGGCAGGAATAAAATTTCAGAAAGTGACTTGGCAGGGTGTATTGAGGGATATTAAAATGTTGATTATGCTTTGACCCTGCAATTCCAACACCAGAAATCTATCCCAGGAAAATAATAAAATATATGAGCACGCCCCCCCACACACAGAGATTTAGATGGATTTTTTTGCAGAAAGAGGTTCACATTACACTATTTCGCATAACAAAAACTTGAAAGTTAATCTGAATGTCCCAGCTTCATGAATAGTTAAGTAGATGTGACACCTCTGATTCAGTTAGGATCGGATTCAACCTTGAGTGACAGAAACAAAAATTATCTGCTATCAACAAGATAGAAGATTTAGACTTAAACTCCATATAAAGTCCAGGGTGGGGCGCCTGGGTGGCTCAGTTGGTTAAGCGCCAGTCTCTTGATTTTGGCTCAGGTCATGATTTCAGGGATGTGAGATCCAGCCCCACGCTGAGCCCCGCATGGGGCTCTGCACTGGGCATGGAGCCTGCTTAAGATCCTCTCTCTCTCCCTCTTCCTCTGCCCCTTCCCCCCTCCCCCTCTAAAATAATAATAATAATAATAATAAAAGTCCAGAGGCAAATTGTCTAGGCTAGTGTGACACCTCTGTGATTAGCAGGAATTCAGGCTACTTCTATCCAATTCTGCTATCCTCAGTGAGTAGCTTTCACCTCATGCTCCAATATGGCTGCTCGACCCTAGCCATCATGTCTGCATTTTAGCTACCACGAAGGAAGAAGAAGCAAAAAAGGTGCACTGTGAATTTACACCTGACATTTCCACTTACCTTCCATTGGCTAGAGCTTAACCATATAGCTATTCCCAGCTATAAGAGATTCCCAGAAAGACAAGAGAAATCTTTATCTCTGGGACGCCATGTGTCCCTTAAAAACTTTGGAATTATGCTACAAGGAAAGCGGGGGAGAAAGGTTATCACCACAACATTTATATAATGGCTTTTTAAATATATTTCAGCTTGGGGTGCCCGGGTGGCTCAGGCATTAAGCGTCTGCCTTCAGCTCAGGTCATGATCCCAGGGTCCTGGGATCGAGCCCCACATCAGGCTCGCCGCTCAGCGGGAAGCCTGCTTCTCCCTCTCCCTCTCCCCCTGCTTGTGTTCCCTTTCTTGCTGTGTCTCTCTCTGTCAAATAAATAAATAAAATCTTTTAAAAAAATAAATATATTTCAGCTTTTTAATATGGAAAATTACTAATGTATATATGAATGATATACAGAACTACCTTCTACCTATTACTCAGTCTCAAAAATTATCAACTCATGACCAATCTCATTCAATTTGCCCCCCTTCCATTCCCCCAATTATTTAGAAGAAAATCCCAGACTTTACATCATTTCATCTGCAAGTATTTTATCATGTATCTTGAAAAGATCAGAACTCTTTTTCAAAAAATCGTAATACCAATATCCCACCTAGAATTTTAACTAAATCCTGAATATCCTTTTAACTATGTCTTAATATCATCGAATATCAAACCAGTGTTCAAATTTCTCCATTCTCTCATAATCGTTGACTGTTAGTTCAAATCAAGAGCCAACTGAGGTCCATACAGTTCATTTTGATGAGGTCCAATTTATCAATTGTTCCTTTTATGGCTCATGATTTTGGTGTCAAGATTAAGAACTTCTTGCTTACTTGTAGATCCTGAAGTTTTTCCAAGAGTTTTAGAGTTTTATGTTTTAAATTGAAGTTTATGATCCATTTTGAGTTAATTTTTGTGTAAGGTGCAAGGTTTAGTTCAATGTTCAAATTTTTCCTATATGGATGTCCAACTGCTCCAGCACTGCTTGTTGAAAAGTTTCTTTCCTCCATCAAATTGCTTCCATGCCTTTGTGAAAAAATCAGTTGGATGTATCTGTGTAGGTCTGTTTCTGGGTCGTCTATTCTGTTCCACTGATCTGTGAATCTCTCCCTCCACCAATACCATATAGTCTTTATTGCTGAAGCTATAGAGGAAGACCGAATATTGGAGAGAGTAATTCTTTCCACTTAATTTTTCTTTGTCAAGATTGTTTTAGTTATTCTGGGACCTGTGTCTTTGCATATAAACTTTAGAATAAGTTTGTCTATGTCTATAAAGATCTTATTTGGGATTTTGATAGGAAATGTAAACCTATAGGTCAGTTTGGGGAGAATTGACATTTTCACTATGTGAGTCTTCCAATTCATGAACATGGTATGTTTCTTCATTTACTTAGATCTTTTATTTCTTTCATCAGGATTTTGTAATTTTCTTTCCTTTTTTTTTTTAGAGAGATTATTTATTTATTTATTTGACACAGAGAGACAGAGAGAGAGAGAGCACAAGCAGGGGGAGCAGCAGAGGGAGAGGGAGAAGCAGGCTCCCCACTGAGCAGGGATCCTGACATGGGGCTGGAACCCAGGAGCCTGGGATCATGACCTGAGCCAAAGGCAGATGCTTGACGACTGAGCCACCCAGATGCCCCAGGATTTTGTAATTTTTAATAAAAATCCTACATGTGTTTTGTTAAGTGAAAACCTAAGTATTTTATTTTCTCAAAGCTCCTGTGAATTGTATTGGATTTTTAAAATTTCAGTTCCTGCGTGTTTATTGTTAGTACATAGAAATGTTATTGATTTTTGTAGGTTGATCTTATATCCCACAAACTCGCTGAACTCACATGTGATGGAATATTATGCAGCCATTAAGTTGATGTTTATATTACCTATCTCTCTGCTCCATTCAGTGTGAATTTCTCTGAGCTAAACAGCTGCGTCCCAAAGGAGTGTATCCATTGAGTTCAATGACATATTTTTTACTTTAAAGATATTTTAAGAATTTATTGAGATATAATTGACATATAACATATAAGCTTAAGGTTTACAATGTGCTGATGTGATACATTTATATACTGCATATGATTACCACTATAGTGTTTTTATTTTTTTTTATTTTTATTTTTTTAAGTAGGCTCCATGCTCAGTGTGGAACCCAGTGCAGGGCTTGAACTCACAACACTGAGATCAAGAGCCAGCTGCTTAACCAACTGAGCCACCCAGGCGCCCCTACCACCGCAGTGTTAGCTAACACTTCTCTCATGTCACATAATTATCATTTCTTTTCTGTGGTGAGAACAATTCTGATCTAGTCTCTTAGCAACTTTGAAGTTTATAATGTGTTATTGACTACCATCACTATGGTGCTCGTTAGATCTCTAGGACTTATTTATCTACAGGTTGCAAGTTTGTGCCCTTAACCAATAACTCACCAATTCCCACCCTCCAGCCCCTGGCAACTACCATTCTACTCTCTGTTTTTATAATTTTGGCTTTTTTACATTCCACATATAAGTGATATCATACAGATTTGTCTCTCTCTGTCAGACTTACCTCACTGAGCACTGACTGATCCGTGACAGCGAGCGCCTTTTCCTGTACCTGTTGGCCATCTGAATGTCTTCTTTGGAGAAGTATCTATTTACTTCTTCTGTCCACTTTTTAATTGGATTGTTTGAGTTTTTACTATTGAGTTGTAGGAGTTCTTTACATATTTTGAATGTTAACCCCTTACCCGATATATGGTGTGCAAATATTGTCTCCCATTTCATAGGTCGCCTTTTCATTTTGTTGATTTTTTTTCCTTGCTGTGCAGATTTTTAGTTTGATGTAATTCTACTTGTTGATTTTTTACAAATAAATATTTTTACATTCACTGTTCTTATTTCATTTCTTCCTACTTAGGCTTCATAATGGCTCATTCTTTTTTAAGAGTTGATTCCTGCATTGATCTCTAAGGAGCTCAAAGCTACTTCTTCTAAAGGACCTTTTCAAATTCATCTGCAATGAGTTTACTTCTTATTGTTGAGTCTGTCCGTTTTCTTAGCATTAAATTTCTCCGTGTGATTTGGAATGTTAGTTTCGAGGTCAATGGCAAGTGGAAAGTTGGTTCCTGTTTTTGTTTTCTGTCTTTCTCCTATTCCCCGTGCCTGTCTCAGGCTTTGTTCTCAGAGCCCACAGTCTGGAATGGACCTGGGCATCTTGGGGGGCCCGCTATGCATTCATACTGGGGAGATCAGACGCGGGTTCCTGAGCAGAGAGGGGCCAGCTGTGAGTCTCGGTGGGGAACCCATACCTGTGTCCTGCTGCATGCTGTCCCCAAAGGGCAGCTTCTCACCAGCTTTGCTGGCTTCTGCCTCTCTCACAGCTTGAGGTTTTCATTTATGCACCACAAAAATGTTTATCATGTTTTTGACTGTGACTTTGTCTTTTGGGGGGAGGGGGAGCCTTTTAATCTTTACAAATCTATTTTGCTTATTATTACTCTATTTCTGGAACCATGGGGCCTCAAAGCATGAATGTACAGCTAACTTGACCAGAAGAAGACTTCACGCCGCCCTCACTGCCTGCATTTTATATATGGTAAAACTGAGATTCAGAGAGGCAAGGGGGGAGGGGGCTCTAAGGGCCTGGTTATTAAATGACACATATGACTATGGACACCCAAACTGTAGAACCTTTGGATTGTTTCCTTCCCATCTGGGCTAAGGTGAATCCTTCATCAATCCAACAGGAGACCCCCCTGAGGACGGCTATGGGCAAAGATGGAGACTTACAAAAGTAAAGATGGGGTCTGTGTGCTGTGGGCCCGGGAGGAATAATGGTTCGGAACCCAGGAGAGTGCGCAGGAAGTTACGTAAATTAGGTGGGCTGTGACGCCCAGGCGTTCTGTCGGGGCCACATCACCATCCCGGTTGGTAAAGATGGGAAAGGCAGAGGGCACCCTCTAGACCAGGCCTGTGGGTGGGGCGGCGGAAGAGCCCCTACAGGGGCGCCTGGGTGGCTCAGATAGTTGGGCGTCTGCCTTCGGCTCGGGTCATGATCCCAGGGTCCTGGGATCGAGTCCCGCATCGGGCTCCCTGCTCCTTGGGAGCCTGCTTCTCCCTCTGCTTCTCTCTCTCTCTCTCTCTCTCTCTCTCTCTCTCTCCCTCTGTCTCTCATGAATAAATGGATAAAATCTTTAAAAAAAAAAAAAAAAGAGCCCCTACAGCTGTTTGTCCTAAGGAGAACACCGCGCCTCATTTGTGCGGAGGGAGTAAGAAGGGAGAGGAATTTTAATTTCTTGGAGGTTTTCAACATCCCTGTTGAAGAGTTTAAATGGATTTCGTGTTTATAGAGTCAGGACAAGTGTAAGAGTGGTTTTATGAGGTCTGATCCCTGCCTCTGGGGACTGACAAGAATAACATGATTCATTCTCATCACCAACGTGGCTCCAAACGTTTTACAGCCTTCCACCTCAAAGGAAGTCATTATTACCTCGGATGGAGAGTTAAATGAGGCAGACGGGGATTCGCATGATTTCACTTATTGGCCACATGTGATCTTGAGCAAGGAGTGTGGGTTGACTCGTGTCCCCAAAAATTCACATGTGTAACTCCTAACTTCCAGGACGTCAGCATGAGATCTTATCTGGAAGTTGGGTTGTTACAGATGAAATGAATTGAGATCTTATTTGGAAGTTGGGTTGTCGCAGATGAAATGAATGAATACTGGAGTAGGGTGGGCCTGTAATGCAATATGGACTGGTGTCCTTATAAACAGGAGACATTTGGAGGCAGACACATACAGGAAAAAGGCCGTGTAAAGATGAAGGCAGAGAGTGGGGTGATAATTCTACCAGCCAAAGAACACCAAGGATGCCGGCAAACTGCCAGAAACGAGGAGAGAGGCAGGGAACAGATTCTCCCTCAGAGTCTGCGGAAGGAACCAGCCCTGCCGACACCTTGACCTCAGGCTTCTGGCCTCCAAAACCATGGGACAACAAGCTTCTGTCGTTTGAACCTTCCAGTCAGTGAGGCTTTGTTGTGGCAGACCCAGCAAACTAATACAGCAAGTGACCTCACCTCTTCGTCTTCCTTTTCTTGTCAGTAAAATGGGAATAATAACAATGATGATGATGATGATGATGATGATACCTCCCTGTGGCAGCGATAGAGACGGTCACTACACATTGTATGTGTTCCCCTGCATTTCCAAGCCCCCTGCAATCTGGTAGGTGCCATGTGACTAGCACTTGCCAATGGCCTGTGGGCTGAAGTGACAAGAGTCACAGCAAGGCCAACACGTGACCCTCCCACCCTCTTTTCCTCTGCCTCAGCACCAAGGTGGACTCCTATTCAGTTGGCCAAGCCACAAGATCAAGACTACCTGGCCTGCTTGGTCACCGAGTGAAGGAAAGTTGCCCTGGAGAGTCACGTGGACTCATAGCAGGCTTTGTGGAAGTGGGAAATAAGCCTCTGTTGTGTCAGTCCCTGAGACTCTGGGGACTGCCACAGCACCACCTAGCCTGTGCTGCCTACCTCTAGGATCGCTGAGGGGATTGAATAGGTCAATATGTGTAAGACAACTGTGTAAAGCAGTGGCTGGCATACAGTAATGACTCAATAAATGTTAGCCAGCACACTAGCTGTGTGACTTTAGGCAGATGCTTGACATCCCTGAGCCTCTGTTTCCTCATCTCCGAAATAGGAGCAATGACAGCATCTTCCGTGGGGATAGTGGTAAGATTAAATAAGATACTCCTTGTAAGCGCTTAGCCCAGGGGAAGCGGAGTGTGTTCATTCTCCTCCCTCTGTTCTTCCGGGCTGCCTGGGTCAATCTGCTGGCCTGGCTGTATCTCTTTGAGGCTCCTAGAGCAGGAATAGGCCAGCATCCACTGACCCTTCCCTTCCTGATGTGAGGATTACTGGGCTCCATTCTTCAGTGAAGTCATTGTTCAAAGCATCTGCTCTTTGTTTTGTAAATCTTCCCACAGCGGGGCTGGAGACCCACAGCTCCCCTCCTACCTGGCCTCAGATGGGGATTTATGCCCTTGCAGACCAGGGATCAGACTGTCAGCTGCATGCTCAGCTGCTGCCTTCCCACAGCTGGGCCTCCCAGGCCGAGGATGTGGGCTCATGGAACCTAGGCTCTTCCACTGATCAAGGCAAGTCAGCTTTCCTTATCAGAAGGGGATCTCTGCACCAGATGCAAAGAGAGGAACGTTTCTCTTGAAACGAAGCAAAGAGGGAGAGCATGAAGACACCAAGGAACCTGCAAACTGAGAGCAAAGTTTGCAAGTGCTGATGCCAGCACTCAGCCAGAATCCGGAGCAAATCAGAGACAAGGCAGAAATGGCCTCTGGGAAGCTGCAGAAGGGCCAAGTCAGAGAAAGATGGCAAGATTTCTCTTTGATGTAAAAAAAAAAAAAAGGAACAGGAGTGAGATAAGGCCATGATTGAGAACCGCTGGATTGTCATTAGTCCTTAACTGATAACTGGGTGTTTGTACTTATTTTTATAATGTGCTCTTGTAGTACAGCTCACCTTAATTGGCCCTGGAGGTGAAGGAGGTTCTCTTGGGATCCTCTGGGCACTTTTATTATTTATTTATTTATTTATTTATTTATTTATTTATTTATTTATTTATTTTTAAGTAAATCCTATACCCAGTGTGGGGCTCAAGCTCACTACCCCGAGATCAAGAGTTGCATGCTCTACCGACTGAGCCAGCCAGGTGCCCCACTCCAGGCACTTTTAAATAACACATGTCCAGACCCCGCTCCAGACCAGTTGCATCAGTCTCTGAGGACAGCGGGAGGGCAGTTGTTCTCAAAGTGTGGCCCAGGGACTAGCAGCCCTTCTCAGGCCCTACCTGTGCACTAAAACTGCAGTGTATTAAGACAGGCGACTGATGTCAACCTTCTGTGACCGTCTCAGGTGACCTCAAGGAGAAGGCAGGCCAAGAAGAGCCAGAAAACCACTTTAGCAGAGGCATGCAGGCAACATGTTTTAACAATCAGGTATGATAGAAACATAACGTATTAAGATATATATGGAAAATCTATGTGACTATATGGAAATCAGTAAAACTTAGTTTTTACACCTGAACAAATTATACCTTGTGATGCACAATGACACCTGGAGAATTGCTTGCAAGCACATAGAACCTCAGTAAGACCACAGATAAGGCATTACTAACTTATTTTAAGGTTGGCTTTTTTTTTTTTTTTTCAGTCGGCACACCCTGACCCACTGAGTCAGAAACTCTGAGGTTAGGGCCAGAAATCTGTGTTTTAGCAGGTCCTCCAGGAGATTCTGATGCATAGGAAAGTTTGAGAACAAGTGGGTGTTTTTTTTTTTTTTTTAAAGAGAGAGAGAGAGAACGTGGGGGAGGGACAGAGGAGAGAGAATCTTAAGCAGGCTCCATGCCCAGGGTGGAGCCTGACACAGGGCTCCATCTCACAACCTTGAGACCATGAACTGAGCTGAAATTGAGAGTCGGACACTTAACTGACTGAGCCACCTAGGCGCCCTGAGAACCAGTGGGTGATTTTAATGTGTGTCCAGCGTTGAAAACCACTGGGTTAGTTTAGGGAGCTCTATTTTTCTTGTTGTTAAAAAGTAGTAAAAGGGTGAGTGTTGATTTGAGTGGCTTCTTCCGACAGTGGCTTATCTCTTCCCTGCTGAGCCCTAGAGTTCAGGATGAAGGCATCTGGTCTCTACTCCCCAGACGGGGAAGGGAAGGTGACCTGCCCATTCTTTGAACATCTTCTACACACGAGGACGAACAAGGCAAAACTTACTGTCACAATTAATATTCCTGCCCAATCGTCTTATTACTAACAGGCCCCAAACCTGTTCAGGACGTCCTTGACCAACAGTATTTTGAGACTTTACTGATATGCAAAGAAGTCAAGCACTGGCTCCCTTAGCTGCTTCTGCATGAGCTCCATTGAGCCAACTTTATGCCCTGTGAACATAAGGCCTTTTTCTTGTGTTTTGGCACATCCTTCACAATCCTAATCCTGGAGGAATTAATTTCTCATTTTGGAGTAATAGAATAGTTGTGGGAAGTGGGTGGAGTGGGAATTTCTAGGAATCACAGCTTTTTTAATGCACTTTCTCTCATTTTCAACCTAATGCTTCTGTTCGCCCTTCCCGATGCTGTACCCAGCAACGACAGGTACTCTGCTTTGTCCTGGCCCAACAGAATGAGCACCCGCGTCCTTCCAGGTTAAGCGCGGAACACTGCAGCATCCTTCCAGGATAAGCCAACTGGAAGATGGAATCTGGCTGGAAAACCCCATAACCTTTTTGCCTACCCCATCAAGAAGGAGGTGTGTGTGTGTGTGTGTGTGTGTGTGTGTGTGTGTGTGTGTGTGTTGGGGAACAACTACACATGTCCCATGATCCTATTCTTCTCTCATGTCTGGAGAAATCTGTGACCATATGAGCCAGCTGCTGCCTCGTGAGGGGCCACAGAAGCGGATAGAAACCAAGGGCAGGTGGAGGCTTGCCACAGGCCGCTGTCGGCTCCAGTGCGCATGTCTCTCTTTGGCCTGTCCCTCCTGATTTCTAAATACACCGGTCACGTGGGTATGCCTCCCTCCAGATGCATCCTGGTCCTCGCTGAGGCTGTGAACCATCCTCCTCATTCGTATCCATCTCCCCTTTCAGGGCTCCTGCTGGCAACACGGTGGGGTTTCTCTGTGGCTTCTTCCAAGTCTGCTGGGCTAGGGGAGATGTCTTGGGTTTATTAAAATCAGCCCCATATTGGAGCCAGATGCTTCCCAGCAAATGATGTGGTCAGGATGGAGTGAAGAAACAGGCAGGACAAACAAGGAGCCTCCAGCGATGGCTGACAGTCTCTTCCTAGGCCTTACTGAAAACTCTCCTTTCTTGCTCCTTCTCTCCTCCCAAATCAAACATTTGCTTATGCATTTTTGTAAGCTTCCACGTCTCACTCTGGGACTAGCAGAGCAATGTTTGTTGGGCTGTTTCTTCCAAGCCCTCTCTGTGGCCAGGGGCAAGGAGGATGGAACATTGGAGTCCTGGAGAGTATGAGCAGAAGGCCTAGCGGGAGGTCAGAGAGCAACGGCCAGCCTTAGGGGGGTGGGGATGAGCTGGTGGGGATGGCTTTCTGGCTAGGTGGGCAGAGGAAGCAGGCAAACACTCAGGCTTTTCTCCTTCCTAATTGCAAGAGTTATACTGATAATTAGAACAGTAATTAGTCATGGTAATCATAGTAATGGTGATGACAAATCACTGCGAGACGTTGTCCTAGGGACTTCACACATACCGTCTCACTTAGAGCTTCCCAACACCCCCTGAGCAGGTGCTTTGGCATGACTATTATTATCCCCACTTGTACTTGAATATGGAAACTCAGAGATGTCTCCATGAACCAGAGGTAGAACTGGGATTTGATGGGGTGCGTGGGTGGCTCTGTCGGTTAAGCGTCTCACTCTAGATTTCGGCTGAAGTCATGGTCTCAGGGTCATGGGATCAAGTCCCGAGTCAGCTCCCTGCTCAGCAGGGAGTCTGCTTGAGATTCTCTGCCCCTCTCCCTGTTCACTCTCTCTCTAAAATAAATAAATAGATCTTAAAAAAAAAAATTAGGATTTGAACTCAGGGAGCCTGACTCCACAGGCTACACTCTTAAATGCCAAGTGACAGATGCAAGGAATACATATTTGTTAAAGAAATTGTTGAAGGCTCAGATAAGTAATTTACTGTCAACAGTTTGGCTTATGTGTTTCCAATCATTTCTCTTTGCAAATGTATTCACAGTACAGAGAATATTTTCTGTAAACCAAGTCATATGGTACTTGCTGTTTTATAGATTACTTTTGTCATGTAATTGTCCTAAACATCTTTGTCATTAAAAAAGTCTTCTGCATGATCATTTTAGTGGCTTCAGAGAATCCCATTATATGTGTAACCACAATTTATGTTCCCAGTTCTCTATTATTCAACACTTAAGTGGTTTTCTGCTTTTTCACTATTATAAGCAACATTCAAGTTCATCAACATTAAATCTTAGCATCAGCCACAGTTATTTCCTTAGGATAAACTCCTGTACTGGGTTTGCTGGGTGAAAATGTATGAAAAAAAATGTTAGTGTTTGATACATACCACAAAACTTTCTACCTTGGTTCGCCCATAAGATGAAAGGATGTTTCTCCACACCTTCGCCAGCAGGGGGGTTTACTATTTTAAAAAACTTTGTTGCCAATTTAAGAGGTCTTTGTTGTTTTGGTTCACATTTCTTGGCTCTCTGCTGAGTTTGAGCTTTATTCCTATGTTCATTATGGGTACGTGTCTTGAGGGCAACAGGTGACCTTTCCTCCAGGAGCGCTGCGCGTGATGTTTCCCTGCCTTAGCTCCACACCACTGTCATCGAAAGCCAAGTTCTAAAGAGAGTCTCTGGTCCCACTGCCTCTTTCTTGTCTGGGTCAGGATCCCAGGAGCACTGTTCGCAGAGGCAGACAACATCTGCAGGTATTGCCCAAGATCCCAGACCACCAGGCCAATGAATAAGTGCCTTTTGTTTGTCCTGTCACCAAGGAGAGGGACGAGGGTGCCAAAGTCCCGGAGCTCACAGATGTCCCCACAGTGGTCTGGCACAGCTATTCTGAGGTCGAACTCTGGAGGCAGCAAGACCTGGGTCTGCAACCTGGATGTGTTCTCGTTTCACCTCTGCAAGCCTCAGTTCCCTCAGTGGTAAAACGGGTGATAACCATGTGCCTGTGTCACACATTGGGAGGACCATCCAGTGAGATCATGCATGAGAGGCACTGGGCACAGGACTAGCAGAGAGTATGTGCTCAACAGATCTTCATCATTACGATTCTCACTCAGTTGTATCTGGAGGGCTTCAAGGGAGGTATTTTGAGTGAGAAACAATACGAATGTTCACTTGCTTGAAATGTTCATGGACACACTCTCGTCATCTTTGGAAAGAAAATTCATCAGAAGTCTATTTTATTCTCTTTATTACCACCTCTGACCAGGCTCTTAACATAATAGCTAACATTTATGAGCACTTACCATGTGCCTGGCCTCTTACATATATTACTCGACTTAATCCTTACAGTAACCCCCTGAGGTAGATACCATCTCTATCTCCATTTTACAGATGAGGAAGCTGCGGCACAGTTAGGTTCAATGCCTTGCCCAAGGTCACACAGCATGGATGTGGGAGGAGCCAGGACTTGAGAACAGGCAGGCTGGCTCCAGATTACACACTCTTGTCCTCCAGGCTACACACAGATGCTGATGTTTGCAAAGATGGTGGCACCTCTGTCTATTTGGGAAAAAAATGCCCAATCTCACTTAAATTCCACTTCAGTGTATGCTCCAGGAGGTCACCGCCAGGACTCTGTGGGCAGCTCCCAGGACAGGCACTGAACCTCCTGAAGCATCTGAGAAAAGACACAAGGGGATGGGCTCTGAGCCCTCCAGGTCCTACCACTTTATGCCTCTCTGCTGGATCCTGCCCGGGAGGTTCAGTGACTAAAGTGTTGGCAGGGCCCTGCATGAGCCCTCTCCTGCTCATGTCCTCAGGACTCCACACTGTTCCCACAGCCACATGACCATAGGCCTCTCTAGGGGCAATGCTGAGAAATCATTGAGCCCACCACAGGCCTGTGGTCTGGTCCCTCTGCTTCTGTGTCTGAGATAAAGTGCACGGCAGGGTCGGTCCTGGACCTCACGAGGAGACCTATAAAGCTCCCTCGGGGAAGCTGTTGCTGCAGATGCAGACTGAACAACTTAGCACTGTCAAGGGCGGAAAGGAACTGGTGAGTTACACTTGAGCCAGGGAGGCCCCAGCCACTTGGGAATCTGAACATTCCCATCCGTCATAGGCAGGGAGGGACTGACACAGACACAGGGTATTGATGGTGGGTTTTATTTTTCCCTGATTGCGAATTTTTAGGTACAGATGGTTACAAAGTAAGTCGCATCAGAATCGTCAATGAATTTCTTGTATTGGGTATTGGAAAGTATAAAAATGAGTAATGCTGAGCCTGCCCTGAAAAGTCTGACATGGGATGTCTGTCCCCACGCAGACGGGGACTGTGCTTGCAATTCTCTCCCCTGCAGCTCTGCATGGGGTCTGGCACATGGCAGGCACACAGCCAACGTTTGTTGGGCTCAACTATTTCTATTACTTTCTATCTCAGCAAGTTCCTTAAACTGTGCTGAGCCTCAGAGCCTTTATCTGTGGAATGGGGAGATAATTTCCACCCAGCTGAGAGCAGTTCTGCGGGTTCAAGAGAGATAGTGAGCAAGTGCCCAGCATGGGGCCTGGGTCACAGGAGGTGTGCAGGAAATGTTTAGTAAACAAAACTGTTGCCAACAGATAGGAAGGACCTAAAGGGCCATGAACGGGTGAATGGGTAAATAAACCGGGGTCCATCCATACAATGGAATAGTATTTAGCCTTAAAAAGGAATGAAGTTCTGATACATCCTACATGGGCGAACCTTGGAAACACGATGCTCAGCAAAAGAAGCCAGACACAGAAGGTTACATATTGTATGGTTTCATTTACATGAAATGTCCAGAAGAGGCAAATCCCTAGAGACAGAAAGCCGATCGGTGGTTGCCAGGGAATATGGGGCTTCCTTCTGGGGTGACGAAAATGTTCTGGAGCTAGAGAGTGGTGACAGCTGCGTATTACACATGTACTAAGTGTCCCTAATAGTACACCATTCATTCATTCATTCATTCATTCATGCAACCACCACTTGTGCCATGTCAGGCACAGGGAGCCAATGTGAATGCTCAAGCCTTTCCCTGAGGCTCAATCACCCGTGAAGGAGAACGAGGAGGGGGCACTGACATCTAGCAGTAAATGTCAGGAGCATGCTCCTGTATTGGGTTCCTTGGATTCCTGCTTCCATGGGCAAGTCTTGACACATGTCTTCTCAACTGTCCCTCTGCTCCCCACCAAGCGGGACATGTGTCAGGAAGCAGTGGGCTCCAAGCCAAGTGTGAACATGTCTCTATTTGGGGCCAGGGTGGTGGGGAGCAGCACCCATCAGGCAATGTTTTGAACGAATTGACCTCAGCCCAGATCTTCTTGGTCCCCCAGCGTCAGTCTCTCCACTCATACAGACGGAAGGCAGAGGGCATGTTCTCCCGGAAGGGATGCTGCTTAAAGAAATCACCATCAAGCCAGGGGAAAAGAGAATGTTAAAGAAGGGGAATTAATGGAAACTTACAAGGGGAAACAGGATTAGCTCCTGTTGACTTAGCCAAACTCTGGAGGAACTCCATGGGGCATCTCGGGTCTGTCCCTGAAGCTCAGCTCTGCTTTTCAGGATTTAGGACAAAGGGCAGCCTGACTGCCTGGGGCAGGTGCTGAGGGACCCATTCTCTTTGGCCCTGGGTTCCATTATAAGTTTTATTTGGGCCTCCCTTCCAGCCTTCAAAATATTTGTCAATTCACTGATTAACTGAGGGGCGTTCAGAGGAGGACGAGCAAAGACCTCAATCGAGTAAAGCAGTAGCTGTTTATTATGGGCTCATCATGAACCAGGCACACGGCATGTATCCCTGTCTTTCATGTTGATATTGTCCCCATTGTACACGAGAGCAGCCTAAGGCCCAGAGAGGACAATTCACCGGTCCAAGGTCACACAGCTAGGACACACTGATGTTATTCAAGCCTGGAGAAGAGCAGACTCAGGGGCAGACTTCCCAAAGTGGGCACTTAGAAGAGGGGTCGGGCTTGTTCTGTATGACCCCGAAGGGAAGCCTTTGGTTCTCCGCTTGTTCCTCCTTGGCATTTCCATGACCTGAGGGCTCTCAGCAGATCGAAGTGGGAGACTTGAGGCAAAGGATGGGACAGAAGGGTCTCTGAGGGTGGGAGACGTGGATTCACATCCTGACACTTGCTGGTCATGTCAGCTGCCTGGGCCTCACTCTTCTCGTCTGTGAAATGGGATCCAGTGATCACAGCAGGCCACTCTGCTTCACTCTGCCTTTCAGTGGCTCCCTCGCTCGAAGGATCAAGTCCAGCCCCTTCCTAGTGTGGCTTAGAGACTCCTGAGCATTCAGGCCCAGCTCTGCTCTCCAGCTTCCTGTTTCCCCAGAAGCAAGCTGTTTCTCGGGCCACAAGCGCTCCCAGTCCTCTTTGTCGTCCAGGCCCTAGCCCCTGCTGCCTCCTGGGGCCCTCTGTTGAGCTTTCCTGGGTGAGAGAGAACGGGGTGGCATTTGAACGCGGGCCCTGGGGATTGCCACACCGATCATTGCAAGAGCACGCCCAGGTGTCCTGTGTACCCCACAGGTGAGCATCACCCACTATGCACTTTCCAGGGAGGGCAGCTCTGGTATGGACTGGACACAGGCTGGCCCCATCCAGCCTCTAGGTGGGCAAGATCACCTGTCTTCTTTCTCACTGCTCATTCTGGCCCCCCGCTCAAGTAGGCAACAGCAGCTCTGGGGGCGGGGTGGGCAGGAGAAACCCAGGTGGGTGCAGATGGGGCAGTTAAGTTCAATGTTCTGACGAGGCAGAGGCAGAGGCCACGATTTCCAGACTAACCAGCTTATTCCTCAGATTTAAGTGTTAAGGACCCCGGGGTAGGCCTTGCTGGGAAAGCCTACTCAGACCCCAGCATGCCACCAGGACTTCAAGCTGGAGGTTGAAAACGCAAAGGTCTCTGGGTCCTGGGGAGCTATTATAATGAATGGAGTCACAGCAGCAGCCCTCATGGACAGATGCAGATTCACAGAGATGTCTCAGTTGGAGGTAAAATATCAGTGCTGTGGTAAATGGTGCCTCGGTGTTGGAGAGCCCAGGGGAACGTGGGACCCAGCTCTTCTCCCCTTGGAGTGACTGCTGCCTTCCCCCAACTGCAGCCCATTGTCCCTGCGGGAATGCGAGCCCTGCACCACCCAGGAGCGGGTGCTGTCAGACCCCTCCCCTCCTTACACCTTGCTCTGCATACTTACGCTGCACTCTGGAAACTTCCAACTGCCTGCATCTCTGGGCCTGAAGGCTTGTTCCAGAATTCTGGAATGCTGTTCTGCCAGCAAGGCTGTGCTGGGGAATTAATATTCCCCTAAAGCAGCCTTCAGCCAAAGTCTGACAAGGATTGATGCAGGAATACTCCAGCCCTCCCCTTCCCCCTCGGGTAGAATAATTCCAAGGCACCGGCTTTATACCGTTTCCTGGAGGGCTTCTGCTCCAATTGCCCAAGGGGGCGGCTGGCTCACCAGTGCACCCTTCACGAGCTGTCTCGCTCCCCTCCCCCCCCCCCCCCCCCGCTGGCTCCCAAATAAACACTTTGCTCTCTAACCCTTATCTCACCATCAACCCCAGGTGTTACTCAAACCAAGACACCTGATGTTCTAGGGGAAGTGGAAAGCTGGTTTTCATATAAAACCCCTTATCTTTTAAGTGTCGGCCTCTAATGCCAATTGTTAAAGACGAAACCAGACACTGTGTGGGCCACACATCCACAGGGTAGATTCGATCCATGGCCGGTGGCGTGCGGGGCTACGCGCGCCCTGGGCCCTGAGTGCTCGGACACTGCAGTCATGGCTATCCTCGTGGGTGTTCTCTTTCAGCACCTTGGCTGACTTCCTCCCCTGCATCTCATGAGGATGCCCGCTCCTTGTTGTCACTGCCCCCACCCCCCTTCCTTCCTCCCTTCTTTCTCATGGTCCGATTTTCCTGGGCAAGCCTCTCCCGCTGAGCCTTTACTACTTGCTTGTTCTTTCAATAAGCCGCACAGCAGCGTTTAGCAAGGGGTTTACTAGCTACAAGAGGATTTTATCTCCAGGGAACCTGTTTACTGTTGGTAACCTTTGTCCGGCTGTTCCAGAAACGGCTCCTTTAAGAGTTACCTCCAAGCTCAGATCAATAGTGTCCTGTGGTGTTTATGCCTGGCCTGGTTCCCCAGGGTCCCCGCTCTCTGTGGGGGTCACCGTACCTTTTGGGTAATGCCGCAGAGGCTCTGCAGGTGTGGGCTGAGTTAAGGAAGCCAAGAACCCAGGGTATCAGGTGACCAGGAGGTTTTACCACAGCAGCATGGATGCCTTGAGGTATGAACTTTGACCCCCAGTGCCCCTAAGGCTGCTACAATCTCCTCCGGCCAACTCTTGCTCCTAGCCTGCGGCGCCTTGAGAATGGCGCGAAGGTGGAATGGGGCCCCGAATCTCCATCCTTAACTTTTTCTCCCCACCCCCTGCCAGGGAGCCAGGCAAACCCTCTTGTCTGCTTATCATGGCTTTTAGTCCCATATGCTTATATTTTCAGGTTTCTGATAGCTACAAAGTGATCTGTAGAATGCCAGAGTCTTGAAAATGTTGTTTGGCAAAAAAAAAAAAAACCACTTTTCATGATGAAAGAATTTTACCCATAAAAATGGTTCTGAGCGAATTCTGGTAAGCTGGGGCAAAGAAAAGCTGAACTTCTCAGAGCCTTTAATATACTAATGTGCGCTCTAACTTCCTAAGAGCAGTTGGGTGACCACAGTTCCTCCAGACACACTTGGGGACACACTGATGCAGACTCCAGTCCTGGGCCTGCCGTGAGCAAATGACACAGGTCCCAGGCCCCTGCTGGTGGTCACACTGCTTCCCAGATGGATCCAGCGGACTGTCACTCCCTCAAGAGGCCCTGGGGAGTATTTGGCTCCTTCCGAGGGTTGGGTAACTTGGGGTATAATGGAGGAAGATTCAGGAGTTCCAAAAGGTCTGAGAGCAGAGAGGAGAGATGGCTCCAGTCTGGGCTGGTGACTGAGGGGAAAGTGGGTGGGAAGGTTTCCCGGCTTCTCTGCTCTATGATTATGGCAATGTGTTTCTCCAGGAGGTCATTTGCGGTAGGAAACATAGCCCAGAAATTAAACTAAATATATCCAGTCCCCAGGAGAGTGGAGACAGCAGCGGCACCTGATTGGGGGTGGGGGGTGGGGGGGTGGCAGAGTACTCAGGCTGGGATGTCACTGCACACGGCTGAATTTTTAAGGGTTGGGAGGAAAATGGTTTGAGTTCCCAAGGCCCAGCCTGGGCAGAGGTAGAGGTTTGAGTTTTGGGGGAGGGGTCCCATTCCTTCCTATCATGCCTCCTTCTGTTGTCACCCCCTCACTCCAGGTACTCAGCTGCTCACCAGTGCGCAGCCCTTCTCTGCTTCTTCAAGGTTTCTACTGTCCCCATCTCACCTGGGTCCCCAAAGCCACAAAGCTTTACCAGCTCTGTCTTCTCCTGTTCCAAAATGAACCTTCTCCCTTCTCCCTGGGGAAACGCCTACTGCCTCCAGGTGGCTGTTTGGAGACAAAAGGGCCAAAATCTAATTCGCACTATAGTTATGAGGACTGATAAAGCCATGTAACAACAACTTGAAAGGACTCCATTAAATTTCTTAGCCGAAAGGGTCTTTAGCAATCTCCTCATGTGGTTTTTGAGATTTTGTTGAAGGCCCAAGGAAATCTTAGGTGCCATTTCAACACGTGAAGCAGAAAATATACAGGTGCTCTGGGTGAGAGGCACTGCCTGCTTTTTCAGCTGACTTTGGAACCACTGATTACATGTTTCATTCTCAAGGAACCTCGGGCTCAGATAAGAGAAGTGACTTGTCCAAGGTCACAGGGCCAGACAGTGGCAAAGCTGGGACTTGTCCCCTGGTCCCCTGACTTCTAGCCAATGCTCCTGTCCCTGCCCTAGAACACCTGCGTATTCATGTCAGAACCACATTCTTGCAGCCGGCTCCAAGCACAGTTCCCACCAGCCATCCTGGTAACATAAACAATGATCATCACACCCCCCTGCACGTA
This sequence comes from Zalophus californianus, assembly GCF_009762305.2. NCBI lineage: Eukaryota > Metazoa > Chordata > Mammalia > Carnivora > Otariidae > Zalophus > Zalophus californianus. Next base: position 32,917,371 of record NC_045609.1, on the reverse strand, counting down.
GCCACCCCTCCCTGTGTCTTTCACTTCTCAGGAGCTTTCCTCTGCCCTGCTTCGTGCTAGAAGTCACCCTTTTCCTACTGCTGCTCATTTTTGTTCTTGTTAATTTTTGGTTGCTGCCGAGAACAAATGCAAAAAGAAAGGCAGAGACACATTTCGGATTTTGTTCACTGCACGTTTTCATTTTTAATTAAATAAGTCAAGTAAGCCATCAAGTGATGGTTCACATTCTGTTCCACAAAGCAGACCCTGACCGGCGGTGGCCCCTGCATTTCCAGGAGACGGCAGATGGCAGCCATGGCAAGGACATCTGGGACGTTTGATGGCAAGGTGGCTGAGCAGAAGGAGGTGCATGCTACACATACACATGTGTGGACACATATGTACACACATGACCACGAAGGGAGTGCCCCATACCACGTGGCCATGAAACATGAAAACAGGGCCGAGATCTTGGCAAAAAGACAGAGTTTGTGGGATCCAGGAGGGAGCAGGGGAGCCAAGCAAACTTGGCCTAGAACATACAGACGAGATGGAGACTTCTGGGGTACCCAGTTCAAGCCCAATGGCAGAGGAAGCAGGGTATTTTCCCAAATAAAATACCTGGTCTACATTATGAGCTGGGCCCATGGGGATGGCACCGCGTCCACATCCTTGGAAACACACAACTCATTCGTCCCCCAGGCACAGTCATGGAATGACAGAGGACACAGGACCAAAGGATCTCCAAGCTCTTAGGGCATCTGAATTTGCCAATTCTGCTTCAACCTTCTGAGGTAAAGGGCAGCTCCCACTGTTCCTGACCCCGGGCAGCCGAGAGGTGCTGTGGTTGCAATCAGGAAGCCTTCTGCCTCTCATCCGGCTGGACCATGTCCTGGCAATCTCCCCAGCAAACCCACCAACGTGGGACCCTTGGAGTTCCGTGGATGCTCCTTGTGCTTTTTGCAGATCGGCAAGACCTACTTGGCTTCTGCAGATGCATTTCCCCGTGCCCTGCCCCTTCTCTTCCTGACCCAGAATCAATCCCTTCAGGACATGCCTTTGCTTTCAGCCTTGGGGATGGGAGCAAGGGACTGCCTCGGGGACGTGGCCATCTGCTCTTCTGCTCCCATTCTTCATAATCCAGGGCCTAGCAAGGGGCAGGCCCTAGGGTCAAGACAGGCTCTAATGTGGGAAAGGACCACCGGGGCTGGAAGAGACCTCTGGAATCAGGACCAGACTATCTGATGCTTACCTCTCCAGGCCAAGCACCCATCTATTGGCACAGGGATCCCCTGACTTCCTGCTGGAACTTGCTCCATCATCAGACAGGACAGTGGTGGTGGGGAAAGATGCCACTGTAATGGGTTGGGTGGGCCCTCTGCTCTCAGGGGTCCTGTCAGCAGCTGCCCCGTTAGACCAGCCCCTGGCGGAGGGTACTGGCAGGGAGTAAATCTTCATTAAACATGTTTTCCTATTCATTTAGTTATTTATTTTCAAGTGTATGTATCACATAAAGGGTGATTTTGTTCATGTCCTCAACCTTAGTAAGAACTTGGTGATAATCTGCAGCGGGGGGGCAGGAGGGTGGGGTGGGGTAGAGGGGGAGTGCCACAGAGCTGCGAATCTGCATATATTTTTCTCTCTGTGGGGACTCAGGGACCCTGGTCCCCACCGACTGTTCCCAAAGACCCCCGCCCCCAACCTGGTGCCCTTAGCCCCTCCAAGGTTTACAAACAAGGCCAGAGGAGAAGCCAGGAAGAGGCGGCCACAGTGACAGCCTGTGGGTGTTAAGACACTGCCCTGTCTCACTAAGGCCTGGAATGTTCTGAACTATTTATATAGGCCAGGCTAAAGAGGTCTTCATCAAGAAAAAGAAAATGAGTAAACACTCATTGCTGAATGGGCCAAGCTGGCAGCCCCAGAGGCAAGGCCTCAACAGCTCCCTCCGCCTGTCGGCAGGTGGACTCTCTGCAGGCGGGGGGGGGGGGGGGGGGGGGAGGTTCCCGTTAGAGCCAGCCAGAGCAGAAGAGAAGCCCGGGGTTGGCCTCGATGGAAGAGGCGGCACTCGCCCCAGATGGACCACCTTCCTCGACCCAGCTGCCTGCTGAAACCCCCAAATGCGTACCCCCAACCAGGTCCCCCAGAGTGTAAAGTCAGTAGTTGCCCCCACCCTGTCCTTCCCCAAACCCCGAGGGTTCCCAGGGCGCTGCTGAGCGCTCTCTCGAGTTGTGTCCTGTTTCAGACACCAGGGCAAAGGGAATACAGCAGAAAGGGCCTTCAATGTCACATCTTCCAAGCCGTAAGAAAAAAACCAAGGTACCTCCTTAAACACCACCCCAGGGCCCGTGCAACCCCCCGCCCTTGGGGTTTACTCTTCTCTTGTATTCTGAATCATCATCTTCGAGTGTCCTTGTGTGTATGGCGCAAGTCAACGGTTTCTATTACTATTTCGTCTTTCTTGATTTGGGTACAGCTTTGAGTCCCTGCAAATAATAAGGTATTTAATGTCTCTTTATCACATAATCAATAAATTAAGTCAACTTGCAGTGTACAAATTGTCAATATCCTGAGAAATCCCAAAGGTCCCTTTTTGGCACTGTCCTCAGAGCCCGGGGGTGGAGACCTTGGCCCCAGAGCCACAGGAAAGAAGGAAGAAGTCTGCTATCCGCACCAGGGGGGCCCCAAGAAGAGCCCCAGAGGGAGGTGCCTTTGTCCCTGCCTCAGCCCCCACCAACCACAGGTGGGACACTGCAGGGAGCAGGGGGCTGGGGAGGAAAAGCCAGCACTTCTGTGCTCGCCAGAAACATCCTGGTCTCACTCTGCCCGGGGTCAAGTTTTCAGGGCTGGAGTCCCTTTGGACTCCAAATTTGAGCCAGCTCCCTGCACAACTTATTCTGGGACTGGAAAGCCAACACTGGAGACCACCTTGAATGGCTGTAGTCCATGGTGATGGAGACCCAGCAACTTCAATGCAGTGATCAGAACAGACCCCACAAAATGGCTACGGTCCTCACCATCTCAAAGAGCAACTTCTGGCCAGGGCACACTCCCCATGGCAGCACCAGCTGGACTCAGATCCTCTATTTCCCTCGTGTCCGTATTACTCAAACCGAAACTCAGCCCTCTGGGTTTGACAACAGGACAGATCTGACAGAGGAGTTGTCCAGGAAATCAGAAACAGCCCTTGGGAACTCGTTGTGCAGCTCTTCAAGTTCTGAGGGGGACTGAGTTCTGCTCCCCAGTTTGGGGACATTTGCTGCTTGGCCATAGGCCCCTGACCCCCCAAGAAATGCATTCGGACCTGGAAGAGATGTTCAAATCTGGCCTCATCTCAGGGAGAGGGCGAGAGCTAATTTATGTTGCTTCTGGACCACACAGCAAAGAACCCTGGCGGTTTCTGAGATTCATGTCACACGGGGCTCAAACAGAAAAGCCCGCGGGGCACCGCAGACTGCCGTGTGGCTGCCTAGGCTCTGATCCTTCCTCCCCCTCCTCTCCCTCAGGCAGGAGCCAGAGTGCTCCCTGCTGGTCCTCCCAGCCCCCTCACACCCAGACTGCTTCTGAGCTGCACTCCTGCAGAAAGAAAATCAAAAACAAAGCCACAAAACAAGATACCAAACTGTAAGTTTTTTTTTTAAAAACCCAAACAAAACACCCAGCCTATCCCAAGTTGAGCAACACTCTTCCCAGAGCCCTAAAAGTTGGAATTCCCAGACTCTAACCATGTAACCATGGTGACCAACCTCTGTCCCCTGTCTTCTCAGGGGAGGGGGTATCCTGATGTGACTTCTCCCCCAAGAGCGCTCCGCACTCTCTTCTGGGCCCTGCCCCACACGAGGCCTGGCTGAAAATGGCAGGACTCATCTGCTGCCTTTTGCCTCCAGTCAGGCCCGAGGCAGCCTTCACACAGGGACATGCTCTGGGGGAGCCAGCCCAGCTGGGACGGGGCATTTGGGCTGTAGTCATGTGAGGGTTGGCCACACCATTTCAAAACATCCTGCCTGCCAGCAGGGAGGATGTGACTAGGCCAGAGGAGGTAGCCAGGAGAAACCAAGGCGGACAGGGGCCGCAGACTCAGCCCTTCTGTGTTTACCGTTCAGTTCCAAACCTGGTCGGGAATGGGGTCATGGTCTGTGACCATGTTTCCTTCCCCAACCCCAAATAATTCTAAAAATGTAATGAAAGTCTCCTCTTGAGGTGTGTGATAGTTAAATCCCGTGGGCATAAAGCAACAGGGAAGCTTGCCTGTGTATGTGTGTGTGGATTTGGGTTTCTACATTGTTTGGGTCTGTGTGTGGTATACGTAGAGGCCTTGTCTTTACACACGTATGTGTGTTTTACAGTTCTGTGCAGGGCTGATTTCATCAGTAACCAGCACGGCTCTTCCACTTTTGAAAATACTGAATCATTCTTGTTGAAAAGCCCCAACTGCCATCCTCCGACACTCTGGGCTATTCCAGTCCCTTCCCCAGGGACCCATGCGGATTCCACACTGGATTGCGAAGAAATCCAGAAACTGAAAGATGACCGCTGAGTGCAGCAGGAGGTCGGCTGTGACTGGTCCCGGCCCACAGCCCCTTCTGGTTCAACACTGGGACTCTGGCCCACAGGGTCTGCAGGCATTTATGGGTATTTTGTGTGTGTGTGTGTGTGTGTGTGTGTGTGTGAGAGAGAGAGAGAGAGAGAGAGAGAGAGAGAGAGAGAGAGAGAGAGAGAGAGAGGCTTGTCGATAGTTCTGGGCCTGCGTGGGCCTGCTCAGGAGACGGCAGCCCCTTAGGTCCGGGCCTGGTGGCCCTCACGGGACAGGCGCCGTCCGGCGCTGGGTGACAGACCCCAGGCCCCAGGCTGCGGCGGGGGAGCTAGCTGGCCGGGGCGCCTACTGCTACTACCCCAGGCCGCCCGCCTGCCCGCCCTCCGCGGGAGCCAGCATCGCACCGCCCGGCGGGATGGCAAGGGTGGGCCCTTCACAAGGAGGGGTGCGCGCGGGTCCGGGGCCGCCTACGTGACCCAGAAGGTTCCGCGCTCCTCCAGCAGGCTGACGGAGCGGTTGGTGAGGGCGGCGGCATCCCGCGCCAGCCGGTAGCCGAAGAGGTGCATGGCGGGGCCGCAGGCGTCCTGCACCACCTGCGCCAGCTTGAAGGGCATGCTGAAGCGCCACTTCTCGAACTGCTCCGAGGAGTTCTTCTGCGTGGAGTAGATGCCGCTGCCGTCCTGGGCCGCCTGCGTGTTCCTCTGGATCCAGTCCTCCACCTGCGCCGTCAGGGGGATGCCGGCGAAGCGGTACATCTCGCGCGCCTTCTGCAGCGGCCAGCGCGCCACGTCCTCGTAGCGCACCAGCATGTAGCGGCCGCGCAGCCAGGCGGGCTGCCGGAGGCCCAGCTCGGCCGACAGCCGGATGCTCTCGCAGTTGCCCCGCAGCCGCTGCACCTCCTCCTCCCCCAGCCGCCCCTGCCCCTCGGCCAGCCACTTCTTCCAGCCCTCGTACTTGCCGGCGAAGGCCACCATGCGGGAGGCCAGCACGGCCCGCGGGTCCCGCACCAGCTGGATGACGCGCAGGTCCAGCCGGGGGTCCTCGGCCAGCGGCTGCAGGAACTCCAGCTGCCGGATGCGCACGGCCTTGAGGGCCATGTGCTCCTTGCGGCGGCAGGCCTCGGCGGCCAGCGTCACGTTGAGGGGCCCGCAGCGGCGGTTCTTGCAGTGGTACTTCTCGAAGACCTTCTTGACGAAGGGCGTGCACACGGGCTCCTCGCACAGTGAGCGGCTGGAGCCGCGGCGGAACATGAACTGGGTCAGGTGGTCCTCGGGCAGGGGGCTGATGAAGTGCTCCAGCACGTACAGGTCGCACAGGAACAGCTGCTTGAGCACGTCGCGGTAGACCAGGGCCGAGCCGGCGGCGCTGGCGCCTCCCGACTCGAAGGACACCGTGCGCTCGATGTGCCACAGCGGCTCGAAGAGGTAGAAGATGTTGCCCTGCTGGTTGAAGAACTCGCCCACGAACGAGGAGCCGGTGCGGGTGGTGGCCATGAGGAGCACGTGGCGCCGCGGCGGCGGGGCCCCGGGGGGCGACGGTGGCACCTCTCCCCCGACCCCGGCCTCTGCCTCCGCCTCCGCCTCCGCCTCCGCCCCGGCCTCCCCTACTGCCTCAACACCCAGTTGCAGACTGAGGTTTCGCAGGCGGCCCTGCAGCTGGGTGAAGGCCGAATCGAGCTCACTCAGGGACAAGAGGGACGCATTGTCGGCCAAGAACAGGGCTGGGTCGGTGCCGTTGGCATCTAGCAGGGGTTGTGGGATCTGCTTCAGCTTGTCTGACACCCTAAGAGGACAAAGGGAAATCGGAATCAGTGAGTGACTGGGGACTCCATCCCTTGTGCACCCCCAGGCAGCCTCCCCGGGGTGATCACCCAGAGCCTGTCTTAGCTGGGTTTCCCCAGAAGCTGACTTGGAGGCAAGGATCTGAGTGTTAAGTAGTTTATTTGGGACATGATCACAGGAAGAACTGGTAGAGAGGTAGGAAACGAGGTAGGGAGAAAAAGAGGTCTGTAAAGGGTGAGCAGGGTGTCCCTATGGGCAAACCCCCCCCCCCCCCCGGGGCATCCTGGTAGATAGTGTAGAACACACTGGAGGATTCTCTCGCCCAAGGGACAGGAAAGTTTCAGCTGGCCCTGGCTGAGGGCTGCTCCTGGAGGCATTTGCTCCCTGGATTCCTAGCTTGCCGGTGGGCAGGTCGAGAGAAAGCTCTCTGGTGGAGAGCTGCAGGGGCTAGTAGTAGAAGCCTGTGGGCACAAACTGGAACAGTCCATGCTGAGGAACCCAGGTGGGGCAGTGACACAGTGCCTGCTACACAGCCCAATTCCTAATCTATCCATGGTGGCTGCTTTCTTGCAGGGTGTTGCACTGGGAGAGCACGTCTAAAATCTTTTGTGTGTCTAGCAGGCTCACCAGCAGAGCCACTGCACACAATGGTACCTTGCCAATTTCAGGGGGCAGCATTCCCAGTGTAGCGGAGGTGAGTGCACACCCCTGGAATTTAGCAGTATACAACCTGGACAGCTGTACATGGAAGCCCTGCCCACCAGGGTACATGTACCAGGACCCTGCCTTTCCATGGGCTCACCCTCACCCATGGCTTCAGGCTGGTATAGCAGATGTGCTGTTAATGTGAGGCATCATCCTAGCCAAGAAATAAATTAATAATAATAGCCATGGTCAGCAAGTACTGGATACCAACTGCATGCCAGGCACCGAGCTAAATGTTTTACATTTCCTAATTTAATCTATAAGGAAAGCCCCATTGTTAGCCGTATTTTACAGAAGAGGAATTTGGGACACAGAAAAGTGAATTTGTCCAAGCTGTCACAGCTAACAAACGGCCGGAATCAAGATTCCACCCCAGGCTACCTGAGTCCAGAGGCCAAGTGTCACCCCTGTGCATTCCTGGGGGCGTGGGCCGGACCACTTCCCCGGGCACAGGAGGAGCCTCATGATTACTGGTTGAAGGACTGCCTTTGTAGGTCCACAAAGAGCCCTATAGCTACCCTTCTGCCCCACCCACCCCTCCCTGATAAGGAAGACTTTTGCGCTTGCATCCCTCACCTTGATATGATTTTATTTTCCTTTTCAATGAAGACAAAAACCACCACCACAAAAGCCAGGAAAAGGGCATATTTGCTCCTCATCCTCAGGCTGTGCAGAAAGTCCCGGCAGTCCTGGGGTAAAGCGAGTCCTTTCTCCATGGGGAAGGGTGGGGCCATGGGCCCTCAGCTCAGGAGCATCACTCAGGACCTGGCTCGTTGTCTTCAGGTGGGGGACGCCCTCGTCCTGTGAAGAGACCAGTGGTGGTCAGGACACCCTTGTCTGGAGGTGAGGAATGAAGAGTTTTCCCACCCAACTTTTGAGGGTTGTGGCCCTGCTTAGCAGCCAGATTCCAGATCCACTCTCCCAACGGATGAGGTGAAATCAGGTCATTTAAAATGCTAATCAGCCCTTGGATTCATTCATCCCACTTCCATCAACTTATCCTTTGACCTCACATGTAACTCAAGGGCAAGTACATGGAAAAGAATGTTCCTTGCACTATAAATGTTTGCAATAGCAAAAGACTACAAATACCTAAACAAAAAATGATGGAGATGGATCTATAAGTGTTGATGTGAATAACCTAAATATATATATTAGATCCTAGGGAGGAGGCCTGCAGGGCCAGCTCCAGGGCAAGTGGAATATTCCTGCCCCTTCCTAATTCTTCTGGGCCTTTCTCCACATACTCATGAAACAGCTATTTCCTGAGAACTCACTCGGTGCCAGCGTCTGGTCTAGGCACTGGGGACACAGTAGTGAGCAAGCACAGCTGATCCATGCCGTCGTGGAGCTGACACTCGGGTTGGAAGGGCCACCTGGAATGATCTGGTAGCTGAGATTTATTGAGTGCTTACTACTCTGTGCCAGGTGCCATGCTAAGCACTTGATTTGCATTTCCTCAATCCGATCCTTACAGAAGTCCCATTAGGTGGCAGCTCTCCCATTTTACAGACCAGGAAACTGAGGTTGAGGGGTTAAATAACTTGTCCAAGTTTCCCCCAGCAGCAGCCCTTATCATCCCTCCAAGATCTAGGTCATTCGAGCCTCTCAGTGCTCCCCAGTCACCCTCACTGTAGCATATATGGTTGGGCTTTCCAGCTGATGGTCTGTCTTCCCTTCCCAGACCGTGAGCCCCCTGAAGTAGGGACTAGCGTCTAGAATGGCGCCCAGCATATAACAGCTGCCCAACAAAACACGAGTGAGCAAACCTGTCAAAGCTGGTGCCTGGCTCAGTGCCTGGAGCCTCAGAGGCTGTCAGCATGAGTTTGCAGAATGATGGGCAGAGCCATGCTCCACACACCCTGTGGGGTGTGAGGCCATCTGTCTCTCTGGAAGGGTGAGATTCAACGCTGAGTCTGCAGAGCAAAAGGGATTGAAATCCTGACTTTCTGCCCTCTTGTCTTTTGGCTGAGAGTTGCCTGTGTCTGATGATGTGAGGGAAGCAAAAGGAGCTGGGATCCTGGGTTCTAGTCCTTTCTGCATGTCTACCATGCTGTGTAACCTTGTAGGAGTGACTTAACTTCTCTGGGTCTCGGTTTCTTTACCTGCAGGATGAAAAACCTGCACGTAAGGTTGCTGTGAGGAATAATATCTGGGACACGGTAAGTGTTCATTAACTACAAGAGAGGTGAAAAGGCAGGGGTGGGTGGGGGGAGTTGCCCTCACTGTCCTCTCCCTTCTGAGTCTTTAGTAAGATTAAAAGTTCGGCTGCCTCGATGATGAGCTCCTGATGATGAGCTCCTGCACCTTCTCCTCCCCTCCCTTGCAAGCACTGTTTCTATTTTTGAGTTGTCATCGCGGTCCGCTCCCCCCCCCCCCCCCCCCCGCCGAATAATACAGGGTTCCTAAGAACGTTCCCGGCACTGCCCTAAAAGGAAGAAGCGATGGTGAAAACTCTGACGTGAAACACCAGGCAGGCTGTTGGCACCTTCTCCCTGTCCCAGCAGGCTGCCCTTGGCTTCAGCTCTGGAAGCCCAGCGGATGCTGGGCAGGCAGGTGAGGGAGGTTTAGAGGTCCCAGGGGGCATGTGGGAGGTCCTCAGACCCAGGAGGTGGGAGAGGGCCGTAGGGGCCAGGAGGTCACAGGGTCACCAGGGAGGAAGATGGGGTCAGGATGGGGGTCACCTGGCAAAGCTCCTGGCAGAGGCCCTCTGTAAGAAGTGGGTCTGTGACATCTGTCAGCACTAGTCAAACCTTTGTGCTACTCCCTCCCAAAACCCAGGGTGCACCCTTGCTTAGCTCATGGGAAGAATGAAACATAGTTTCCTTCTCTTGGCAGATGCTGCCTCCCAGGGGAGTGAGTACTCGATACATTTTCTCCCCTTCCATCCAGCAAGCGATGTGACAGCCAAAGAAAAAGGTGGGATGCCAGCCGAGGTCCCATTTCCAGGGCACCAAGGCCAATGGGGAAGAAGGCCAGAAGCACGGGCCAGCCCAGCTCTGCCGGGACGCAGCAGGGGTGGGACAGCTCCCCTTGGCCCAGTCATCCCCAGTGCTCAGCTCTGGAGCCCTCCCCCGGAGCCCTGCCCTGACCACCAGCCTCACGCTGACCATCGCCCCTCCCCCATCACTTCCCTTCTTAGCATCCTGCTTTATTTCCTTCCGGGACGGAAATGTACTGGTTTCTTGCCTAATTCACCCACTGCTGTGTAGGTTCCATGAGAGGAGAGCTTCGTCCGTCTGTTCCACCTCAGTACTCTGTGCCCAGAATCCCCGAGCCCTCCTCTGTGTGTCCCGGGCACAGAGCAGGTGCTCCAGAATACTTGTGCAATGAATGGATGAATGCCTTTTCCAAAGCATCCAGCCCAGCGGGAGATGCTCACTCATTCTAAGTCGATGGGACATATGAAGAAGTAAAAGCGCTTGTTCCCTAGACGAGCAAATCATGTGTGTGCTATGATTGTGCCCTATGGGTGTGTGCTCTGAGTATATGCCCCAGGGTGTACTACAGACAAATACTACGAGTGCGTCCTATGGGCAACACTTCACACTTGGGGCTTCACGTACATCAGGCTCTCTCTCTTTTTTTTTAAAGATTTTATTTATTTACTTGACAGAGAGAGAGCAAGCACAAGGGGGGGGGGCAGCAGAGGACAGGGAGAAACAGTGGGGAGCCTGATGTGGGCCTCGATCCCAGGACCCCGGGACCACGACCTGAGCTGAAGGCAGACGCTTAACGACTGAGCCACCAGGGCGCCCCCACATACATCTGTCTCTTGAATTATCACTATCAATCTGGGATGTCATTTTGAGGATGAAGAAACGAAGCCCTGGGGCTTTCAGTCGAAGCCTCTACAGCGATGTGTTAATGATGGGAGCGCAGGAAACGGCCAAGGGTACCCCAGACAAATCTGAGTGAGGGAATACTGCAAAGAAAGCGGGCTGGGCTAAGGCCCCAACTCTAGGCACCAGCCTCCCTATGCTCCTCTCCCCTCGGGGGCCTTTCTAGCCAGGCCTCCCTCCTGTCCTGCGGGGGGTGGGGGGGGCTCACTAGACAACAGTTTTCTACTTGGATGCCTCCCAGCCTGCCCCTGCCTCCCCTAAGGGAAGGTGGGGTCCTAGAGTTTGCTGGGAACGGAGCTCTGATAAGGGACAGGCCCTGCCAGACATTGCATCAGGCAGCAAAACTCCACTCCCCTCACTTGCTGGGGCCCAGAGCACAGTGGGGGCTGGGCCTCAGCAGGAGTAGGCCCTGCTCCCACCGCTGTTCCATCAGAGGAAGAGCCACACCAAGAAGAGAAGCTGAGAGAGGACAAAAGTCCAGATTGGGGGGGGGGGGGGCTCTGTGGAAGGCTCAGTGTCTGACAGAAGAGTAAATGCTTAGGGGCTGTTGGACAAACCAGTGAGGGAAGAAAAGAGTGAGGAAGTGAATGAGTATCTGGCTGATGGTCCCCTGCGGAGCTCAGGGCCGTCCTTATTCCTCAAGCTTGCTCACCTTCCAGCACTCCAGCTTCCTCTCCCAAGAACAAACCCCTCTAGGACCTCCTTATGGGCATGTGCCCAGCCTCAGCCAAGACAGAGACATTGGAGAAGCAGCCAAAGGTAAAGGTGTGTCTCACCTGAGCAGCAATGGACATCCAAGAGCTTGTGAGAAGTTATGGGCCACCACCATGAGGTGGACCACAGGGCTGAGGGCCAGCCTGGTGGGGACAGGGCTGCCACAGACTCTCAGGGCATCAGCTCCGCCTGGGACAGACCCAGGCTGCCCCTCAGTCCTGTTTTGCTCTGTGGGGATGTGGGGGAACACACTCTCTACCCCCATTTGAGAGTCACTTTATCAGGGCTGGCTCAGTCCTATGAGCAAAACATCCTGTGTAAATCCCAGAGCCAACAGGTGCATGAAATACAGGGCCCCAGAGAACAGTCCTAGGCCTTCCTGTCAGCGAAGGGACTTCCAGCACCTCTCCCACCGAACCTGGGGCCCTCGGCCGGGTCGGAGCTGACCCCCACTCTGGGCTTTGCCCAGTCAGGGCCCGCAGTGGAAGCTGGTATCCAGGATGTCCAAAAGAAGTGTGTCCTGTATACCACCTGGTGGGCCCTGAAAAAACATGGCTCTTGTCCTAACACTGCAGAATGTCAGCACTTGGAAATTTTCTTACCGACCCTTCCTCATTTTTTATCTATAGAAATGCAGGCTCCGAGACACCAAGGCATACCAGTGGATGGAGACAAAACTCCAACTACTACATGGGTCTCCTGTCTCCCAGGTTAGTGATGGCCCTGCCCCCCTTTATCACTCTGACTCTCATAGCTTAGCCCACTTAAGAAGCTTCATTACAGGGGTGGCAAATACATGGCGCACACATCACCGCTCAGCAGTCCTGAGCCCGGAGCAGACATCCCTAATCAATCAATGGCCTCTCTTCAGCTGAGACTGGGATGTAGCCTCATAAACCTCATTGCAGCACCAATCCAGTAGCGTTGTCCTGTGAGATAAAACTGATTTGCCCTTCCAACTTTACAGGATCCTTCCTGGCTACCAAATGAAATTCCTCGCCACCTCTTAGTCTGACATTCTACAGCCTGACCTCACCCTGCGATGCCAGCCCAAACTCTTACATAAACCCTCCATTCAAGCACATGTGCCTTGTACACCCATCCTCCAAGCCTTTCATTTAGCCCATGAGGCCCTTTACTGAACAAAACACTGCAGATTATAATTCATGGCAAAGGTTACTAAGAACTGTGAAAGCATCATTGAGACCCCTCCCACCAAAATTGTGTTTTGAAAAGAACTGCAACTGACGCAAGGTTCTTATACCCCCCCCTCCCCCATGCGGCTTGTGCTTTCCTGAACGAGAGTGGAGGCGGAGTTACGGAGAGCTTAGGAAATTGCATAGAACCTCTGCCAATCCATTCCATACCACAGTTGGCAAAGATCTTTACACAGCTAATTTTATATTATTACTCACATGCCTTTATATATTTTTAGGAATAAGAGCCAAAACTTAAAAAAAAAAAGTCTCAGGGCTTCCCCACAAAATGTTTTTTTGGGGGCTCTGGGAAAATTTGGGCAAGCCCCCTGGAGTGTGTTTTTCTTTTTTTAAGATTTTTTATTTATTTGACAGAGAGAGACACAGTGAGAGAGGGAACACAAGCAGGGGGAGTGGCAGAGGGAGAAGCAGGCTTCCCGTGGAGCAGGGAGCCCGATGCGGGGCTCGATCCCAGGACCCTGGGATCATGACCTGAGCCGAAGGCAGACGCTTAACGACTGAGCCACCCAGGCGCCCCCAGAGTGTGTCTTGAGTGTGAACATAATCTGCTATGGGTACCGTAGCAGAAGAAGGTTGAGGCCAGTTGCCTAAGGAAAGCGTATGAGGGTAAATCGAAATGATACATGATGCCCATTTTTTCACACATCAGATTGAAAGACAACATCTTCTGTGATCTTCTGTGCAGGTAATGTTAGGGAGAAACACCTGGCAGGCTGGCAGACACTCGGTGCTCATCAAGTGCCCGCATGCCCTCTGCCTTCCCCAGCCTGTGGAGGCATATGACCGGGAGCGGGTCAGTGAGATGTGGGCGGAAGTGACGTGAGCCGCTTCGAGGCCTGGTCCTCCAGATGACCCCACACGTTCCTCAGGCCCTCTCTTCTCTTGTTGTGGCCGCACTGGAGACCACAGGTTCCAGCTGGCTCAGTCCAGATCCCGAGCTGCTGACAGGAGAGCCCCTCCAACCTGCGTCAGAGGTGGTTCGAGGGAAAAATAAGCCTTTTTTGGGCAAAGCTACTGAGATTTGGGGGTCTGTAACTGCAGCATGGCCTGTTCCATCCCTAACGAAAACACGGGATCCTCTTGTCATGCTGATGGGAGTGTCCTTTTTGAAGGACAGTTTGGCAAAACCATCCCAATTCTAAGTATGCATGCTCTTTAACCCAGCAATTGTGGATACACTAGCGAAGTCACAAGGCCACACACAACAGGAAACCATGCACGATTGCAAAAGGCCGAAAATAATCTTAATGTCTGTTAAGAGGCACAAACATAAAAACCCAAACAAAAACTCGTTAGATGAATGATGGTACATTTGTCAGTGCAGTACTCTGCAGTGGTTAAAAGAAAGAGGCAGCTCTGTATGGGCTGATGTGAAATGCTGTTCAAGGCATGAGTGATACAAACAAGGGACAAGAGTGTGCAAAGTCTACTAACATCTGTGTAAAATCAGGGTGGACACACACATGTGCTGGTACACAGACTGCCTCTAGAGAGGAAAATAAGAAATTGGCAAGAGTGGTTGAGGGGAACTGGGAAACGGGGGTGGGAATGGGGACCCATTTTTCACATACCTTCTTGTATTGTTTGAATTTGTTATCATGTTTACTTAATACTCTTTCCAAAGAAAAGGAAGTGGTTATAGGGGTGCCTGGGTCACTCAGTCAGTTAAGCATCCAGTTCTTGGTTTCAGCTCAGGTCTGTGGGTTGTGGGATCCAGCCCCACATTGGGCTCTGTGCAGAGTGTGGAGCCTGCTTAAGATTCTCCCTCTGCCCCTCCCCTTGCTCACGCTCTCCCCATCTCAAATAAATAAATACATCCTTTTTTTTTTTAAAGGAAGTGGTTATAAAGTAAACTACAATAAAAAGAGTATATGGAGTTGTGCTCTAATCCATTGCCCTGTATACAGTTAGTGCTTACTGTTTACTTGAATGACCAAGTCTGCCTAAGAAGGTCTGTGATAAACTTAACCCAGCACAAGAGGGAGCCTGACAAAGATGGTGACGGTACCAGGTTTCCAGCATCTTGACCCAAAGAATGCGCTTAAGCTACAGACAGCAAGCAATCCTCAACCCATGAGCCAAAGCCAATAGATTGGTATTGACTGCCTAGAGCATTGTGAGAAGACTGAAATCAAACTTGTTTTCCGAGAGAAAGAATGTGGTGTTTGACTAGTGATGTCTGCCATGTATGTAGGATGGGAAAGGGTCAACACATATGTCACATATTGGCCACTCTTACTTTAGGAGGAGCAGCCTAAGAAGGCTAGGAATCTCTGGGCCATGGAATTCTTTCCTTCCCTCATTCCTCATGTGCCCTATTATTTCCATTTGGGTCACACTCTATTACAAAATTCTGTGCTCATTTGTGGGCTTGGGAGCTTTTGTTAGTTTGATTGATCTGCCACCATTCAACCAGAAATGTGCGGAAGTATGTATACATGCATACGGGTGCATCAGGGGTGAAAATGTTCAGGAGAAGCCCGTGGCAGCTGTGGGGGGACCGGGGGTGCCTTTCAATATGGTCACACAGCTTTCCCATCTTGTTCGGCACCTTTGTGAAGATGAACTCTACTACAACATTTCTGGGATCGCTGGGTAGGAAAAAGCTCTCAAGGTGTAAGCCCAGGATCCCCTTCCTGCTCTCTCCTACTTACTAACCTTCCTCAGGAGATTTCACACCTTTCTGTCCTTGGAGTACTACACACAACTTGGATGAATGTCAGGGGTATCGAGTGAAAAAAGCCAGTCCCAAAGGTTACGGACTGCATGATCCCATTTATATAAAATTCTAGCAATGACAGAATTGTAAAAAGAAAAGCACAGATCAGTACTGTCAGGAGCTAAGGAAGGCGTGGGGGCGGGAGGGAAGTGGTTATATAAAAGGGCACCATGAGGGATCTCTGTGGTGCTCTATCTTGACTGTGTCAGTCAGTGTCAGTGCCCTGGCTGTGACCTTGGACCAGAGTTTTGTTAAGATGTTACCACAAGGGGAACTGGGTAATGGGTGCATGGGGTCTTTCTGTATTATTTCCTAAAACTGCATGTGTATCTATAATTATCTCAAAACTGCAATTTAAAAATCGGGGATGACGGACTGCACTTGCCATGATGAGCACTGGGTGATGTATGGAATTATAGAATCACTATATTGTACCCCTGAAACAAATATAACACCGTATGTTAGCTCACTGGAATTAAAAGAAAAACTTAAAAAATGTACAAAGTTTAACTGAGAAGAGAAGGAAGGGATACTGGCTCTTACCACAGGGGTGGGGTTGAAAGAGGACTTTGGAAATACAGCTGGAGGTGAGTAGTAAGGCTGAGCAAAAATGGCCTTCCTGGGGCAGGAAGACTGAACTAGCTGAGTCCGAACTGGACCCGAGTTTGGCTTTTTGTAGAACCATGAACTGGCCATGCCCTTGGGGTCTATTCATGTGCAAGGATAAGCTTGGGGGCTTTTTGTGGGGGAGGCTGAGTGGGGATGAGGAAGGCCCATCCTCACAGCAGGGGAAAGAGAAAGGGGGACGGCACTTGACGGACCCACGTGGTTTGTGACGCCCCTCACCCCCATCAGCCGGAAGGCCTGGCATGGGCTCCAAGTAGGAGAGACGCTGGGAGTAGGCACAGGGTCCATGTCAGGCCACACAAGACTCGGTGTGCGAACAGTGCTGCCACCAGGCCCAGGGACCCCGGAGAGAGCTCAGCAGGTCGGCCAGGTGTGGCCTTGGCAATGGTGAGAACCTGGGACCTCTGGGTTATCTCTGAACTGCTCCTGGGACTTACCAAGGGGCGGAGCAAGCTTCAGGCTGCTTCTGGGCCACTGCGCAGCTCCCAGGCAAGAAGGAGCAGGAGGGTTTGAACAAAGGGGGAACTAGTAAAAAGTTAAAGTCTGGGGAAAGTACCTAGTGAGCCTCTGGATGACAAAAGCTCATGCAGGACAAGTCAACTCATTTGCAGAGTACTTGCCCTGGGCCATGGAGGGACCGAGGCACTGGCAGCAGAGGGAGGGAGAGACACAGTCCCTACCCTAGGGGAGCTGAAAAATGACGAGCTAACAGTGACCACGATGAACGAGGCACTTCCAAGCACTTCACACACGTAAATGTTATTTGGTCCTCAACACAACCCAGTGAGGAAGGTGGGGCAGTACCCTCCTAGCTACTAACCACCACCCCCACCTAGGGCAAGGAGAGGCCAAACACCTGCCCTCAGGCACAAGGTAAGGTAGAGCTGGGTTTTGAACCCGGGCAGTCGGCTCCACGGTTCAGGAACACAACTACTATGTTGTATCAGTGAGCAAGCATGTTTAACCAAAGCCTGGGAGCCGCACGGCAGCAGGCAGCTCAGAGTTCTGACCGGGAACTCGTCGGACAACTCTCTAGACCTCTGCTTGTCTCACACGCCTCAAAGAGACGCATGTGACCTCAAACACAAGGTTCTTGGCATCCTGGAAGAAACATCCTCTGAAGGCACAAGGCCACTGCTGGCCTCCCAGGAAATGGGAGCTTGCTGGCTGGCCCAGATAAACAGCTGTTGCTGGCTGCGGGTGACAGTGAGCTGAATGCTGCTCCTGCCTAAGCCTGTGGCTGGCATGTGGCCGTGGGCCAGATCCCAGGGGCAGAGTGGCCCCGAGAGCATGACGACAGGCGGCAGAGGAGATGGGGGACAGTGCCCGTGGGCTCCGCTCTTCCAGAATCACGTTCAAATGTGGCATTCCACCTGGGGACAACCCGGCCCACCCTAGCTTTCCTCCACCTGCCCAGCCAACCCCCACATCCTCCCCTCTCGGCCGAATGGGCCCCACCATTAACAAAGGACACAGGAAAAGAAGGCGGCAGGGCGGGGGGGTGGGTAGGGCGCTCCGGACCTACGTCTGTCTGTCTGTCAGGCTGCGAGGAGGGGCAGTGTGGTGAGGTGGAGGGGCACACCGAGTGAGGGATTCTTCCTGCTCCAGCTCTGCCACTCACTAGCTGTGTGACCCCAGCTGACTGCCTCACCTCTCTGTGCTGCATCTGTAAAGCAGAGTTAGCAACAGCCCTGTAGCCGTGGTAACACACCACCATCAACTCAGTGGCTTAAAACAACACGTATTTATTTATTACCTGAAGAGTTCTGAAAGTCAGAAGTCCAAGATCAGTTTGGACTAAAATCGAGGTGTCCACAGGCTTGCGCTCCTTCTAGAGGCCCTAGGGGGAGAACCTGCTTCCTTGACTTGCAGCTTAGCTTCTAGAGGCTGCCTGCTTTCCATGGCTCGTAGCCCCCTCATCCATCTTCCAAGCTAGCAATGGTTGGTTGAGTCTCTTCTTCAGGCATCACTCTTCCCCTTCTGTCGTCAAACAATCCTTAACTTAGTTCCACTGCAAAGTCCCTTGACCTTGGGAAGTGACACATCCACAGGTGTGGGGGGTGCGTGTGTAGACATCTTCGGGGAGCCATTATTCAGCCTCCCACAAGCACCTCCCTCATTAAATGGAGACTTACCATTTCCGTGCTCAGCAAGCGCAGTGTCTAACCAATAGGAGACCCGGGATGCTTAACACCCCACTGCGAATGAGAATCCCTTTGAGAGCTTTTACAAAATATCAGGGCCTGCGGTTCACTCCCCCAATAGATGTTTGTTGAGTTCCACAGAACCGAATCACTCCTGGGGCCTCGAACTGCCCCTGGGATGGGGCAGGAGGGGTGAGTGGGTTTCTCACTGTTGTTTCAGGGCCTGAAGAATGAGGTTCTGTGGGCAGAGGCCGAGGGCTGGGATCAACTTCACACCCAGAAATGGCTGCCTGGGGGAAGGGGGGCTTGGAGTCCTTCCTCCTCCCGTAAGTCCAGTCAAGGGGGCCACCCTGGGCAGAATCCAGTCATCAACGGGCCATTGTTAGTGGAACAGAGGGGCTCTGTGCCCATTTAACACTTCCCTCCCTCATGAGGCTGCTCCCAGCTGAGGGTTGGCTTCTAGAGGACTGCAAGGCTGGGGAGGGGGCCCCACGGCTATGAAGGGGGAGGATTAGGAGTGGGGGCTGAGAGTTCCCTGGTTGGAGGAACAGAGGCAGCTGAAAACATAGGCGAGCCCGGGTGCTGCTGCATGCACTCAGCTGCCATGCCGGGAAGAGGTTCCAGGGAAAGCTGGGGATCCAGGGACAACAAATGAAACCCAGCGGACCCCAACCAGAGTGAGGGAAACAGCTTTCCCCACGGGGTGGTCATGCCTGACTTGCCTTCTTTCCTTTAAAAAACCAGAATTGGTGAAATCTCCATGGTAAATGGCACCTTTCATTGCCTATAGAGGAACGGTGTTTTCCAAAAGGCTGGGAGGGTTTTATGTTCTGTGGGTTTGGGATTTAAGAGGCAGGTAATTCAACCAGGGCTGGGCATAATGTCCCTTTGCTTCACAGACCTTTCCTGCGTTCAGCACTGGATATATAGTGTGAACTGGATTTCAGGAGAGTGGTGTTTAAGGTCCTGAAGATAGTGCCTGACCGGCGCCCTCAAAATGTCAAGAGACCCAAATTCTTGTGTTAGCCATCAGCGATTCTCATCTGTTGAATAAAGCAAATCCTCTGGAAGTCTCTGGCAGGAAGTACAGTGCTTTAAAAAACAACCTAGGGAAGGTTGGATCTCAGAGTGAGGTCCGGGGCCAGCAGCAGGCAGGAGCACCTGGGAGCTTGGTGGAAATGCACATTCTCGGGCCCCTCCGCAGACCTCTTCAACCAGAATCTCAGGGGGGTGGACAGCAAGCTGTTCCAATAAGCTCTCCAGGTGAGTCTGGTGTAAAGTCTGAAAATCAGTCTTCTAGAGCGCTATTTTTCAAACTCCAGCTTGCATTCAATTTGGTAGGTCGACAAGCTTTTTTTTTTTTTTTTTAAAAAGCTCAACAGAATGGTGTAGAACTGAAAATATCAGAGTGTGTCATGTGTGATGAAGATACATAGGGCTTCATAAGACTTTTGTTAGTTCCGGGTGTGTATCTTTTGAGTGTTTTGGTCCAAAGATTGAAAACCACTGTTCTGGAGCTGGTATGTACCGACTTCAACCGGCTCCCCTTTTGTAACTGGTCTGTATCAGGAGGTTTTAAAGAGCAGAGTGTATGGGTCCTCCCCCCACCACAATGCCCTCATGGACACGGGGAACAAATGAGAGGGGCTGCTTTGGGGCACACAACCTCCTTAGAACGCTGGCCTAAAAGTTAAACTCAACTGTGCGTTTTCCCATGTTTATAAAACTTACTGCCTCTCTACTGCCCCCTCTTCTATGTATATATGTGCACGAAATAACTAACTGGTTACATCTGGGCGGTGGAACTGAGGGGTGAGTTGTTGCTTTCTTCTCTGTATTTGTCCATTTTACTTGAATTTTGCATAGTAAGCATCTATCACTATTATAAAACTATAAAGTCATTACTTTAAAAAAAATACAAAGCTGAGGGTCCATTTCTGGGTGGAAATAGAAGAAAAGGCCATTTCGACAGGAGGGCAGGCAGCCATTAGCCCAGGGGCCAAGCCGCCTAAGAGGCCATCGGGCCTGGCCGAAGTCTGCCCTAAGGCTGAGCCCAAACCCCACGTGTCCCCAGAGCCCTCCCTGATCCAGCCCAAGGCCATAACCAGTCTCCCAGAGGAACAGCACTGCCCACCCCCCCCCCCACACACACATCTGTCGCCCTTTCCTCCTCAGGAAGCCCTTTTGCTCCTCCTCGTCCTCAGGTCAGCCCTGTGCCCAACCTGGCTTCTTACCACCATCATCACCTTCATTCTCCAGATGAGAGAGTAAGGTTCAGGGAAGCTAAGCAACCTGCCCAAGGTCACCCAGTTGGAGACGCAAGGCCAAGAGGTGAAGGGCAGGGTTTGCTGACACCAAATCTCCAGCACATTGCTCTCCTGGCACTATTTATTTCTCTGACTTGCCCCATTCTTAGGAATTAGAGTTACCATTTGCTATACAGCACCACATACATATGTCAGGAAAAAAGGAGGGAAGAAGGGAAAGATGCAGAGGAAGGGAGGGGAGGGGGGGAGGAGGGGAGGCCCACACTCAGTCTCACTGGGAAAGGCAGTGGAGAAGGGTGGACCTGTCTGTGTGAGCCCCCACACCTAGGGGACTGTGAACCTGCAGTCAGTCTGGCCAAGAGGCAGTATGTCCGGTCACATCACCAGCGTGGGGCCCTGACCCCACAGGCCACAGCTGCAGGCCCCAGCCCAGCCAGACAAGAGGGGAAAATGGAGAAAATGCAGCAGAATGCCACCCCTGGAAGCTGAAGCTGAGGGGCCATGCTGGGGCTGCAGGGGCTGAGAGATGTGGGGGCCTTTGGGTCTCGTGGGTGGAGTCCAAGATGACTGCTGAGGGGGCTGGGATGTGGCAGCCAGCACAGCCTGGGAGGGAGCACTCACTGGCTTAGCAACGACCCCAGGCAGGGGTCACACTAACTGTCCGGGGCAGCTACTCTCCAGCTTGTGCCTTTTACCTTAGATCCGTTTGTACCTTTCCAATTGTGTACCATGGGCATGTATTACTTAATTTATACAATCTAGTCAAACTAAAAAAAAAAAAAAAAAATTAAAAGCGGGTATCAGTTTTCTAACCTATAGAAGTAGAGGTAAAGTTCTTTTGAGGTGAGACTCTCCTTTTGGAAGTCATTTTAACAGGCCTTTGAATTTAAGCTGAGGCAAAGCCACAAAGGAAAATCTGGAGGCAGTGAGAAGCAAAACTGCCCCTACAGTCACACTAACAGTCTACTTTCCCTGCAAGAAAAGCAACAACTCTCCAGAAATTATTCCTGTAGTGGTTGAGGGGAGTAACTGGTTTGGGTCCCCTCCCTTCTGGGTGTGGGGGGATGGCCACTCCTGAAGCCTGGGGGCTTCTGTGGGCTAAGGGGGGACAAGGTCAGGAGGAGCCACCCTGCAGACTGTGGAACCCTGGGGGATCCCCACATACCTGTGGAGAGGGCACCTGGAGTTGGGCTAACCTGGGGCTTGGGCACTAAAAAGGGGATGAGGGACCCCTGAGAATCCGGCACCTGTCCATTGAGTCACATGCCGGGTAATCACCTAAGCCAGGTAATCACCTAAGCCAGGTATCTTGCGGAGGCCCTTTGTTTCCAGGCCAGGCCCACTAAGGTGGGGCTGGCTCTCTGGTGGAGAAGGGCCCAACCCAGAAGCCTGAGGAGGGCCCCTACGGCTTCAAAAGTGCTCCTGGAAAAATGGTAACTCAGCCCAAGGGAAATCAGAGCTTTTCTCTCACCCCAGAGGGTCATTCTCACGGCAACACGGAGACCCAGTGACTGCAGAATGAATTGGAAACGCAAGCCTGAGAACAGAGCTGGCCTGTACCCAGTGTCAGAGGGGAGACTAGCTTCTCCCTCCTCCCGTCCTCGCAGAGAGAAAACTTAACACTCTTGGTTTCTCCCCTTTCAGGCCAAAGGAGTTCAGGTGAGCCAGAAAAACCTCGATAAGCCTCAGTGTCCTCACCTGGAAGATGGGGCTAACCATGCCTCCCTCGTGAGGTTGTGGAGGCTGAGGGAACCATTCAGCACAGGGCTGGGCCCTGGCCCCTCCTCCCGGCTGGGGCAGGCAGAGCTGGCATCCCGCGCCTGCAGACGGGGCTGAGGAAGCTGGCACTCGGCCCCTCTCTTGACTCACACTCCTTTTTCCAGGTCTGGCCCACCAAAAATAGAAGGGGCGCCCCCCAAGCCCCTGTGCTCCTTCCGGAGAGGTGAGTTTCACCCCAAATGGCCACATCAGCAGGGTCTGCATGGCCAAGAAGCTGGGGGCTCTCTGCCACCTCCTTGGAGATCCACCATCTCCAAGAAACTCTGGGGAGTGATTCACATTGAAAGATGAAAACTCTCCTGGCACTTCCTGTCTGCACCACACCATTTGGCAGGCATAGGTTCATACACCCTAGCTCCTATGACTCTCTGGGGGCTTCATTTTGCAGCTGGATCATGGAGTGGCTAAGAGCGTAGGCACAGCTAAAGTTGGACAGCTGAGGATTTGAATCTGACTGTGTGACCTTGGACAAGTCACCTAACCTCTCTGGGCCTCAGTGTTGGCATCTGTAAAATGGGGCTACCTTATGCAATCAGACTGATGCAAATTCATCACCCAGCCTGAGGACGCTTAGTACATAAAGAGCTCTCAGGTACTCAACTGTACCTACCAGGAAGGCAGAGGCCTTTGGGACCTGGCATAGTGCTGGGCACATAGCTCATCCAGGCTTTACTTTTTCAAAGTGATTCCAACACTGGAATGCCCAGAATTCCAATCAGAGGCCTGGCAAGGAGGTACCTTTGGAAGTTCTTCATGCCTATCACCACTTCCAGAAGCTCTGCCACAGCTGAGCTTATGAGTAAGGGGTGTGGTGGGGACCCCAGGCAGGCAAGGGAACTCTGGAAAGCAGGAAACAGCAGCTGGGAAGGAGAAGCCAGGACAGGAAGCCAGAAAGCTGCCGTGGCCCTGCTCCCCGGGGTGGACGGGGGGGTCCCTAGCAGGACTTTGGGCACACGGTCACCGGAGGCCCACAGACGGCAGACCGGTAGGTAGGCAGCAGACAGTGAGGCTCAGTGATGTCAGGCTTTCCCAGAATGACTCAGTGGTGTGCCTGGCTGTGAATGGTGAGCTGTGTGCTGCGGCCTCAAGGGCTCCCTGTCTCCGTGCCCTCCGGGCTGGCAGGGTATCTCTCCTTCCCTGTCCCCTCCTGCCCTCCCTGCCCCAGGGGCCCATGACACAGCATCCGGGTGCCGCTCCAGGCTGTGACCCCCATGGTACTGTCATGTCTCTCCAATCTCCACACGGACAGACCGAACTGCCAGAGAGACTTGGATTTCATTACTGCCCCCCACTCCTCCTGGCTGAGTGATCCGGGGTGGGTTAACCTGCCTCTCTGAACCTCAGTTTCCTCATCTGGAAAATGGACACATGGCTAACAACCTTGCTGGGCTGTATGGGGCTTAGTGACACGGTCTGTAACTACTTGGCACACAGCAGGCGCTTAGCAAATGGAAAATATGGCATTCAGGAGCCTCAATATGACCTCAACTGACATTTCTAGCTTCGTTTATTTAGAAAATAAGGATAATAGCTCATTCTTCTTGATGCTTACGGTACATGAGGCACCGCTCCGAACACTTGTATAGGGAAACATTTTCTTCTTCTATCACCCCCATGTGGTGGGTACTGTTAGCATCTCCATTTTACAGATGAGGAAACTGAGGCACAAGGGGATGAAGCACCTTGGCCACGGTCACACAGCAGGTGAGGAGCAGGGCTCCCTTTCCTTGCAAGCAGACCACCTCTAGAGCCTGCACACTGCAACCACAGCTCCATCCTGCCTCATCTCCGGTCTTCATGCACCCTACCAATTACACTTCGCCCTTCTCTGCATTCCAGCTGAGCTTTCCCACCCTGTGCCTTTGCTCAGTCTCCCTCCCTGCACCTGCATGCCCACCTCGTCCAT
Source organism: Zalophus californianus (assembly GCF_009762305.2). Taxonomy (NCBI): domain Eukaryota; kingdom Metazoa; phylum Chordata; class Mammalia; order Carnivora; family Otariidae; genus Zalophus; species Zalophus californianus. The sequence continues at coordinate 32,893,160 of NC_045609.1, read as the reverse complement.
GAAGCCCTCCCCCAGTGCTCCCTCATGTCCACCTGTGTGGGCTCATCACAGTTGGACTCAAAGGCAGTTATCTGTGCCCAAGTCTCCTCTCCCTTTCTAGCCTGGGGGCACCTTCTGCTACCCCTAGGACACCCTGTGCAGTGTCAGGCATGAGCAGGCATGCAGTACCTGGACAGGCGAGGCCCAGGCTGAAGCACCTGATGTGTGCTCCCTGGGTGGTGTGGAGGACAATCTAGCACTCGTGGGCCCCACTACTTCTGCAAGAACGGCTCAAGGGCTGTAGCTAGAACCAGCCCCGGGAGGCAGCCTGCCAGCTGGGCTTCCTTCTCTCTGCTCAGGGGAAAGGACTCGGCCACAGGAGGCCTGCACTGCCTGGGGGGCAGGTCTGAACCCTGGAGGGGCTGGACGGGCTGGACAGACATCCTTCCATAAGGGGACAGGACTGAGAACCACTTGCTGATGGGGTTGAGCAGTAGGGCCCAGAGTGCAACCAAACCCCCCCCCCCCAGCCCACCTAATTCAAAGGGGCCTCTCAGAAGGTTTCAGGCCCATTGTCAGGACCCCAGCCCAGCCCAGCGCATAGGATAATGACTGAGACAGGTCACGTGCCCAGGGTCCCACTCTCCTGTTGCCACTCAGTCCCACACAAAGCCTCTGGTCCACGTCAGCTGCCTCCTCCAACTCACCACGACTGCCCCCCCCCGCCTCCCTCCCCCCCCCCCCCCCCCCCCCCCGCCCACACTCTGACCGCTCCCTAACGGGAGCATCCCGTCCTGGGAGGATGGACACTGTCCTATCCTGCGTGGTGAAGCTTCATGTCACATCCATCACTCTCAGTTCCATAGTCAGGTGGGGACTCACTGGGCGTGTGGAAGCGCTGGGGACACCAAGGGGAGCAAGGCAGATGCTGTCCTGCCTCACAGAGCTCACTACCCACAGGAGCCCACAGACCACGAAAGCAGCAATGGCCATGCAGCGCGGTGAAGTGTGACGAGGGGGACGTGCAGGCAGCCACAGGGAGGGCTGCTGACCTAGGCTTCCAGAGGGGACACCTAAGCGGAGGCCGGAGGCTGAATGGGAGCTGGCCCCAAGAAAAGCAGGAAGGAGGGCGCCTGGGTGGCTCAGATGGTTAAGCGTCTGCCTTCGGCTCAGGTCATGATCCCAGGCTCCTGGGATCGAGTCCCGCATCGCTCCCGGCTCAGTGGGGAGGCCTGCTTCTCCCTCTGCTTCTCTCTCTGTCTCTCATGAATAAATAAATAAAATCTTTAAAAAAAAAAAAAGAAAAGCAGGAAGGAGAGGCTGGAGAGGCTACAGAGAGCTGGATGCCTGTGTCTGAGGAATGAGGACAGCCTGGACCAGGGTTCACAGCGAGGACAAGATGAGGGCTGGGGAAGGGGAGGCTGGGCCATACGATCCACCTGGAAGATCACAGGGCCCATGGAAGCCACCGGCATCCCGAGCAGCTGGGCACCATCCCCAGGGTGGGGCTTCTGTCTTGCTGGAACACCCGATCTGCTAGCTCCTCTTTGCAAGTTTAAAACCCTTCTCCTGGCATAGCTGCCATAGACTGGCAGCCCAGGTCACTGCCAAGGGGAAGCAGCGATGGGCACACGGGCGGCCTTGCAGAACAGGCTGTCGTACCATCAGGAATGCCCTGTGCAGGTCAGCCTGGGGGCGGGCCAGGGGCTCGAACCTCCAACCGCAGTGCCCTCACAGGGCTGTGGCGACCCCCAAAGCCAGCCTCCCCAGAGCCGCCGAGCCACAAAGCAGCGGCCCGGCCCGGCCAGTGATGAAGGGACTGTCCTCTTGGGCCTCAGCCACGGCAGCTCGCACTCGCACAGGGCAGGGCCCCAGGGCGCGACTGGGCTCTGCACGCCCAGAGCTGCAGGCCGCGGGCAACCTCTCCTGCCTGTCGGCTTCGGTGTGCCTGACTGCAAAACGGCAATCACAAGCAGCCTCCCTCACGAGCTTCCTGTGCGAACCGAGCGAGCGCAGGCCCGGAAGGTGTGCGGGGTACAGTCCTCGCTCGTGCTTCCTGCGTACCTGACGGGGGGGGGGGGGGGGGGGGCACCTGCACCACGCGCAGACGCAGGAGGAACCGTGCGGGGAGAAAAACAGCTCCTCTCAGAATAAAAACAAGACAGGGGGCCCGACCTTCTGGGTCAGGGGTGTTTCGGTTCTTCATTACGCCACCCCCAGCCCCCAAGAGGCTGACTTCCCCTTCCTCACAGGTGCTAGGTTTCTATCTCGGGCCTCTTCAGGTACCTCTGTCCTTGACCCTGCAGCGATGGGCCCCAGGCCGTGTCCAGAGCAGAGGCAGGTGCCGGCGGCCAGGCCCATGTGCCCTAGGCGTGATGTGAGTTGTGAAATGTCTTGCTGAAAATTGGTGCAGTCCCAGCTTGGGGGGGGGGCGGGGAGCAGTTTGTTTTCAAAATTATTTCCTCAGATAGCGCTGCTTTGGCTCCGACCCCCTAGCACTTTCCAGAATCCTGCAGATGGTGAGGCAGCTGGAGGGGAAGGGAGAAGAGGGAAGTGGGGAAAGAGTCGGGGAGGCCCGGGGCCACACGTCAGGTGGCTGCGTGGGCTCGCGCTGGCGCTCGGCATGTGTGAACAGGCATGAACGCACACAGAAGGGAAGCAGGTCTGCCGGGAGAGGGGGGCTTTCAAAGGGCGAAGCTGTGGAGCCTTCTGAACCAGAACTTCCCTCAGAAGCCCGATGTGTACAACAGACAAGGAGGGGAGAGGCCCGGAGCCTCCTCCCATCAGGCCTCTGAGGGGTCCCCATTGAACTCTGGGGCTCCGTGTAACCTAGTTTGAAAACCGCTGCTGCTAAAGGAATTCCCGCCCTTCCTTGCAGGGGAGGGGGGGTAACAACACTGTTTTAAAATAATGAGCTTTCTGGGGGAAGATGAAATTATTTTCCTAATAAATTCTAATTTGGGTCTAGTACAGCAAATGGCATACATTCTGAGAATCCGGGCTCAGAAAGTACAAAGTGACTGATTCCACTCACTGACAAGTTTGTGGGTGCCTCTCTGAGAAGTCTTGTGAACCTGAGTCTGACTATCTGGGGCAGAGGGTATGTGGTGAATAATACCTGTAACACTGGCCTAGTTCTATGTACAGGCACATTTCTAAACTCCTCACAGATATTACTTCACTGACAGCCCTCTTACCTATGACCTATTACAATTAAGAAACGAAGGCCCAGAGAGGTTAAGTAATTTGCCCAAGGTCACACAGCCACTAAGCAGGACTGCGAGCATTCCGGCTTCAGGATATGTGCTCTTAACCGTGACATAATTTGCCTTTTGGAATGAGTGTGTCCCTGTGCTTGTGTATCTGTGTGTGCACGCATGCACTCGTGCCTACAAATGTTTTGGTATATAATGTGCCCAGCTGTTTACTGAAATATCTGTGTGTGTGGGACATATCTGAGTGTGAGTGTGTGTGTGTGTGTGTGTGTGTGTGTTTATTTCAGCCTATGATGATGTGATGGTCTCTGAGTAGGTGGGTATGCAGCCTCTCTCTCTCCAGGGCTGCAAGTTATGGAGCCCACCCCCAAGTTCTCTCTCGGCAGCCTGGCAGCAGCATGACAAACAGGCTCCCTGGCCAGGGCAGGACCCACAGCCTCCTGGCAGTGCCTGCTCCCCAGATCGCAGAGGTTTCAGTTTGCCCACCCAGCTCGGTACAGTCACATACAATGGAGAGACCCCTCAGCCACTCTCTGGGTCCCAGTCAGGAACTGCCCCCACCCAGAGCTCTGGTTCTCCCTTCTCACTAGGCACTGCTGGGTTTTAGAGGGGCTCAACTAAATGCACTGAAGTTATGGGCTCCTGGTTCGCTCAGTTAGTTAAGCGACTGCCTTCAGCTCGGGTCATGATCCTGGAGTCCCGGGATCGAGTCCCACATCGGGCTCCCTGCTCAGCAGGGAGTCTGCTTCTCCCTCTGACCCTCTTCCCTCTCGTGCTCTCTCTCTGTCAAATAAATAAATAAAATCTTAAAAAAAAATAAATAAATGCACTGAAGTTATTAAGCTATCATGAATTTGCTTCCTACCCTATAGACATAGCAACTCTCAACAGTGCCAGAGCTCCCTGAAACCTTCAGTGTCAACTTACACCACCAGCACCCTAAGCTGATATGGCCTAATCTGATATGACTCCGGCCAAAAGCAAAGAACCTTGACATTCTAGTTAGTCCCGAGAGCTCTTCAAGGTAAATGTACAGGTTTTGGGGGTTTCTTCACATGTGAGCCCCACCTTGTGTGTGGGGAGGGGGACACGAAAGGGGAAAATTAACTTTGGTTCATCCACTCTAAATGGACGTTTAAGACGCAAAACTTCATCAGGTGCCACAAAACTGGAAAAAGCCCCACCATTCTCCACCATCAAAGTCCAACTCACCAACTGGGAGACCACCCTTCTGCCTCGCTGAGTGGGGCCAAGGCTGGGAGGCTTGCTCAGGTGCAGCAGGGCTGAGCCGGCACTCTAGGCGGACTTTCCTCCCTCATGTTCCTCCTGGACCCAGCAGCCAGCGTGCCAACCTCCCGCAGCACAAGGACAGGCCAGCAGTCTGGGCCTGTGTGTTCCCTGACTTTTGAGGCTCTCAAAGTCAAGGAGGAGGGGTTGGACAGGGGAGAGGGAGGGGAGAGGGGAGGGAGGGGGGAGCCAGTAAAAGCAGCCAGTGAGCCAGGTGTAACCATGGGAGGTCAACACAGAGCTTCCCAGGCTGGCCTCAGGGATGGCTGTTTACTTGTGGTATTCAGGAGAAGCTCAACTGGGAACTGGCTTATTTATTTTCCACACTTTCCTCCAAATCCTTTTCAGAGAGTCCTCTAGAACCCCAGTGATAAATTTCTCAGGGCCCAGAGAAACCCACAGTCCTTCAGCACACAGCCATCTTTGTGGAGCGGGGGGTGGGGGGGGGGTGGGGGGGGAGGCGGGGGAAATGTGGAGGGGAGAGTCAAGACGGGGTGCAGTTGCTGGTGGCCCGGGTCTCCCGTGGCCTGCCTGCCCCCTCTCTCCATGGTGGTGGATAAGGGTGGGGGGAGCAACCAGCCAGATTTGGGGCAATGGGGCCAAAGACTGAGCGTGTCCACCTCTAAGCACAGAACAAACTGTCCAGCTGGCCAGGGACCGCCCCACACCCAGCCGTGGAAGCCACATGCTCAGGCAGAATAAGCAGCATTCTATCATCTATTTAGTCATCAGAGAAGAAGAGATGACATTTATTTCTTACTTCTGTTGAAGGAATGAAACGCAGAGCTGTTTTCCTCCTGCATGACTTCATGACAGGGCAGAGACCTCTGTGAGCGTTTCCTCATGGCTAGGATTCCCTTGGCTCCCCTGCTTTATGACTTCCCAGCAGAGGCGCTCGCCCGAGGCCCCTCCCCGGGCTTCACCCATCACCTGACGACGGTCCCAAGTACTTCCATGTCTCAGACGCTGGGATGGAGCCAGGGTGCAAAGATGAGCAGCCCCTATCCCTCGGGTGGAGCAGCTTCTCCCCAAACCCAGTCTCCCAACTTCCATCCTGGACAGCATGCCCACTCCGCAGCAGAGGCAAGAGTGGGTTCCAATACCTACAGCTCAGCTGTCAAGGCTCTCGAAACTCACCCACATGGGCTTCCTGGGGAAGGTGGGCAGGGGCTAGCCAGGTAGTGCTCATCCTCTGCTCCTTATTTAAGACTGCCGGTTTTTCCTGTATATGGACATCCTGGGCAGAGATGGGGGTGGGCAGAGCTGTGAGAAGCACCCCTCTCAGCCTTTATGGGGTATAGAGCACCAACCAGACTGAGAACACAGCTGCCCCTAAGTGCCTGCAGGGGTGCCTGGAGGCAGCATATAGCCTGCAGTTCCCTAGCTTCGTGACCTTGGGCATCCACCGCACCTCTCTGAGCCCCCTGTCCTCCTCTGTAAAATAGGAATGATAACCACTGTCCCTCTGTGGGGCATGTGGGGGAAAGTACTCACTAGGGACCACCAGGTGAGCCGTGTGTCATCTTCCCCCACTCCAGCTCTGCCCACCCATCTCTCTTGGGGACCAGAAACCACCCCAGGGCACCTGGCAGGTGTGGGAAGGACAGCCACCAGGCAGGAGGTGGCAGGGGAGGGCTGATTATCCTGTGTGACAGATTTCCACTCAGGTGAGGGCCGAAGAAAGAAAGGAAGAGAGTAATCCATTTGACAATGTTTGCCTGGCCATTTCTCCCAAACCCAAACTTATGACTTGTATGGTCGCAAGTGACAGCTTTGTCCCCACTTCTCGGACAAGCAGTGAATCATCTCTCACTGGAATCACTGCAGTATCTCCCCTCAATCACTTCCAAATCTCCATCATTTCCCGACTCCAGTACTACATGGAAGGTTCTCGCAGCCTGGAGCCACCCAGACTTTGATTTCCCATGGCCCATGGTGTAACCCAGTCTGGGCAGAGTGTGTGGAAAAAGGACTGCAGTCAGAGGCCCCAGGACCATGTTAGTAAGTAGCTTCTTTGTTGCCGTGGAGAACCAGTGGGGACCGTAGAGACAGCCTGGCATGGTGGAGACAGCCTGAGTTCCAGGGTCAGACCGTCCACGTTCAAATCCCCAGCTTTGTTCCTCCTTAGCTGTGTGGCTTTGGAAAAGTTACTTAACTTTTCTGAGCCTCAGTTTCCTAATCTGCAAAAGAGCGATAAAACGCTAACTTCATAGGGATGTAGGGCTTAATGAGATAATGTACGTAAAGCTCTTGATTCACCAAAGACACAGGGTGGGAAGGTGATATGGGGAAGGGACTGGCTGCAGCAGTCCCCCTGAAATTAGAGATGGCCAAGTCCGGGTCACTCCCTCTTTCATCTGGGGCCACAGTTCTGGTGCTGCCCATATACTTTGCTAATTTCAGCACTGAGACCATTTTGAAGCTTGAAATGCAGACTGAACCTAGTCACAAAGGGGCAGGGGAATGACACATTTCCTTGTGATTCCATGGTCAGGTTGTCCCCTATCCTTGCACGCTCTCAATCCCATGCCAACAGGGAATCGCTCCCAAAACTGCTTCTAATCCCAGTTCCAGGAACATGAGATGTTTCAGCTCCTCTGGGAAACTCATGCCAGCTGACACAGAGGAAACCACCTGATGCTCAGTACAGGGACTGCGACTACCCCTCCACCTGCTGCCACTACAGAGCCAAGCCCCTGCTGGAGGACACAGCCCCTAGACGCTTCATGAGACCCATTTCCAGCCAGGCCAACAGGAGCCAGAAGAAACACCCAACACCATCCCTTGCTTAGCCAAATGTAGAAATGGGAGACTTTCCTGCTGCCCCTCTTAGGGGAGCATAGGCCAATGATGAGATATCAACTCCCCAGTGCCAGCCCACACGGCAGCCTAGAACATGCTGCTTGGGCCACTTCTCCAGACAAATCACGCAGGGCTCCCTGGAACCACTCAGGGCCCCCTCTGCAGGAAGACCAATTCCAACCCAGCTGAGGCCACCAGGCTTGGCTCATAGTAAGTCCTTACCAAATATTAATTATTGGTATCCTTAATCATCAAACGACTACTTACTGAGTACCCACCAGGTGCCAAGCACTGGGCTAGGTCCAGGACAATCCCTGAAACATCCTGGGGCCCCAGCACACCAGTGCATCTGAAAGCAAACACAGCTTCAGGGGCAGTGAAAATAAATAGGGCTCCCGCACCGCCCTGGTTTCTTCCTGACCTCAGGAGTCTTAAACATCCCCCACCCCGGTGAACACACACACATCCAGGGCGGGAATCTCCTCCGCTGGTCCTCCTGGAAGTCCCTCTGAGGAAACACATCCGCTGGGTGGGGGGTGGGGGGGGGATGGCGGGGTAAGGGTTTGTGTGCTTTCCTCCAGGCCCTGTCACTGCCATCACACAGCTGTTCCGCGCAGCGCAGCACCGGCCTGCAGCCTTTTCTACTCTGCTCACAGAGCCCAGCACGCCGGGTCCGAGTTTATGAATCACTCCCTCCTCTCTCCCGGCCTCGCCTCCGGAAGAGCTGCGCACACCCAGACACATCACCAAGACACCGAGTTTTCCACACCAGACTCGCTCCTGATGAACCCCGAGATCCGACTGCAGTATTCGCTTTCCCCTCCCCACTTCTAGCCTCGGGGTGCCGGCCACGACTTTCAAAGACAGCCCTTCCCCGGCCCATCGCGCTTTGGGGGCTCCTCACTGGGGGGCTGCAGGGGCAGCAAAGACCATGGATTTATTTGAGGGCAGGAGGGCATGCTTGGTCTAAAGATCCAAACCCCCGCACCCCCGGAACTGTAAATTTTGGCCTGCAGCTTGTGCGGGGTCGGCGTGGCTGTGCTCCCGGCGAGCGCGCGGTGTGTCTGTGGCTTGAATGATGATGAGCTGCGAGTACCTGGCAGCTGTGAATCTGAGCGCGGGTTGCGTCTGGGGGTCGCGGGTGCCTGCGTAGAGTTTTCCCTGGGCGGGGAACTCCCTCTCCCACGCTCCGTTTCTCCCCCTCTTCCTCCAAAGTTTGGCAGGCCGCCCGTACAGGGGAGGTTGGGGGGCTCACGGCTGGGCGGCCTTGCCCGGGCCTCGGAGGCGGTTCCGGGACGCCGGCGCCCTACTTACCCCGGCCGCCGAGCCTCCTCCGGCGGGGGCGGATCCGACTGTCCGCGGCTGGGGTCCGGCGCCTGCAGCATCCGCTCGCAACTTTGCCGTCTGCGCAGAACGCGGCAGAGGCGGCTCGGCGGCTCCGATCCCTTGCGGCCCGGGCTCTGCGCCCTCCCCGGAGGCGGCGGCGGCGGCGGCGGCGTCGGCGTCGGCGGCGGCGGGGAGGAGGGAGGGAGGCGCGGCCCGGCCCGGCCGGTTCGCACGCCGAGCGGGAAGCGGCGCCAGGCGGGCGCCGTCCTGCGCAGCGAGCGAGCGAGCGAGCGAGCGGTCCTGCCTGGCGCCCTCCCCGCTCGGGCCCGAGCCGGCGAGCGGCCGGCGGCGGCGGCGGATTCCTGAATCGCGTCCAAGGCGCCCGGGGAGCCTTCCTCCTCCTCCTCTCCTTCTTCACCCCACCCAGCTCCCAGCCCAGCGCGCCCGGCAACTTGGGAACCGTTGGCGAAGTTGGGGCAGCTTGGGCTGCGCGCCGGCCGGGCCTCTGGGTGGAAGGAGGGAAGGAGAGGGAGGAGCTGAGGGGGGAGGGAGGGGAGGAGGGAGGGAGGGAGGTGGCCCGCCCCCGCCCCGGGGGAGCCGCGCGCTCCAGGACCCCTCTGTGGGTCTTTGTTCCGGGCGCTGCACCTCCGCCCGCCTCCCCGGGGGACTCGCTGGGGGGCCTCTCGGATCCCCCACCCCCTCCAGAGTGGCTGGGAGGAGCTCCCGGCCCCGGGGTCGGTAGGTGGGGGGAGAGGCGGCGTGATCCTCGCGGCCTCGCCCTGCCAGAGCCTCCCAAGGCATTACCGGCTTGCCATCCTCTCTCTCCCCCGAGAGATCCCTCTCGCTGCGCTGGTCCTCGGCCCCGGGGCGGGGTGGGGGTCCAAATGATGGTCCTCTGGGCCTTCAAAGACCACAGCACACCCTCTCTGGGAGGTCACAGGTCACCTACCCACCTTACCGCCTTCTCGCGCCTCCAGTCAAGAGTTCCCTCAGTGCGACACCCGGGAAGCCAGAAGGAAGTGGGGTGCCCGCGCACCAGCCAGGGCGGCTTCGCGTTATCTTCCCACCCTCTGGGCAGCTGGCGTCTCTGGCTGAGGGTGAGGTGGGTGCTGCCAGCCGACGAGTGGGAACCGGTTGCCTCCCACACGTGGGGCAGCGCCCAGCTAGGCAGCGCCGGCTCATGGGTGCAAGGCCAACTTCACCAGGAGTGTGGTGAAGTGCTGGGAATTGAAAGACAGAGACTCCCTGTTCGGGAGTACATATAACAGAGACTCCCGCTGCCCCGAATTCTGTGGTGTCCTGGGCTCCAGGGCTTTTGATTCGGGCTTGAGGCTTTTCTTCTCAGTCTTCTCAGCACTTAGCGCCATGAGCTAATCCGGGCCTCTTGAAGACAGTGGTCCTGGCATTTAACGGGATAGTATAGGGTTCAGAACAACAAGTCATTTCCCGAAAGGGAGAAACAGGAAAGCCCCAAAAGGCAAAAACGCTAACATCTGCACTTGCCTCCATTGTCATTTTCAACATTTGTAGAAAAGAAACCCGAACAGGACAGAGCATGGTCCAGGCCTTCCCCAGGGGTGAGTCCTCACAGGTGGGGGAAGTCAGAGGTCCTTGTTCATTATCTGGGGAGGGACCAGCCCAAGCTGCCCCCCGGGACTGTGGACTGGAGGGGACATGAGCAAAGTGCTCCAGATTGTGAAGTGAGACCTCAGTGTCTCTTTTGGCAGAAAAATCCAACTGGGTGCTTCAGTTCTATTGTTAACAGTTCTGTGACCTGCTCCAAGGGACGAGAAATTTGGTGGGAACAGAGATCGAAAGTCACCTCCTGGTTAAGCATCCTGAGGCCCTCTCCACATCTCCTGCAGCCTTGGCTGCCTTGGGCCTCATCCACAGGTTGCAGGCCTCTGCTCTAGAATCAGTCTGCGTGCTCTCTAGCCAGTTTCCAAAACAGGCGGGTTTCTCCAGACCCCATCATCTCTTCTCTGAAGGGAGGGCCTCTTTGGAGCCTCACAAATCTGTCAAGAAGCTACATTTAACTGCACCTGCTGGCCTTATAAGGGAGGTCTTCTGGTCAACCACATGGAATCTGGGATTTTATTGCCAGAACTTTGTAAGCACCTCAGGGGATGCAAAGGCTGAAATCTAGGACTGTGTCACCCCCAGATTATAGAGGGGTACAGTGTTCCTGAGGTAGGGGTGGGAGGAGGAGCACAAGGAGCCACTGCAAAATTCCTGTGTTCACCCAGTACTTCTGGAGCACGTATTGGATACGGGGACCCAGAGAGGTGGACAAGCCCTGCTCTCACCTTCTGTCCAGAGAAGACAGATCTGTATCTTGATAAATTCTAGTGATACTGTGTGCTATGTGAGGGGAGGCTGGGCCCGGGGGCAAGGGGGTGGGTGTCTCCAGAACAAGATCACAGGCTTTGCACAGCTCCGGGGGCCCCTGGAGTTGTTCAGTGCTGTAGCCTTATTCTTGGAGCTGAAGACCCCAGGCCTGGGCTTCAGAGATGGACTGGAGTTCTGCAGGCTGACCAGAAGGCAGGGATGGAACAGGGCTTTCTAGATGAAGGCACCAGCAATTGAAAGAAACAGGTTCCTTTGGGCTGGCATGACAGCCAATCCCTGGGCCTTCGGTTGAGGGTATCTTGGTTGCAAATGAGAGGGGGAGGGTAAAGTTCTGACAGGACATTGGGGATTTTCATCCTAAAAGAGTTTGCAGGCTCAAATTCTTCCCACAGTTGCTCTGTCAAGAGATTTGGTCTCATTTTGTCTTGTTTTGTTTTGTACTGTTTTGTTTACCCTGTTTGAAAAATTGAAAAATTTTACCCTGTTGAGAAAAGAACTTTCCAGGCCAGAGGCAGAATGGCATAGTGGGTAAGAATGTGGCAGCCTGAGTACCATTTTAACTTATCCAAGTTAAGATTACTAATCATGGGACACACCAGCATCATGTGTCTCCCGCTATGCTACACTGGGAAGGTTACAATGTTGAGTATGAAGTATTCCTGCCAAAGATGATGCACCACCTGAATCTAATCATGAGGACACAGCGGACAAACCCAAACTGAGGGACATTGACAAAACAGCTGGCTTGTGATATTTTAAAATGTCAAAGACAAAGAAAACAACTAAACCACCCCAGATTAGAAGTGACAAGAGGGATGTGAGCACTGTGGTAAGCAGGCTTCTCAGATGGCCCCCAAGGACCCCACCTCCTAGCCTTCACTCCCTTGTGCAGTCCCCTCTCCTCGAGTGCGCCCAGACCTGGCGACTTGCTTCTAATGAATACAATAGAGCAAAGGTGAGGGAATGTCATTTCTGGATTACAAAAGACCATAATTTAGGTTATAAGAGACTGTGACTTCTGTCTTGCTACATCCTCTCTGGTTCTTCTCAGCCTGCTTGAATTCAGAGCTGCCCTGTGGAGAGTCCCATGTGGCAATGCACTGAGGCCCTCGGGCCAACAGAGTGCTACCACCTAAATCCTGCCAACACCTGCTGAATGAGCCTTGGAGCAGATCCCATCCCTGTGGAACCCTGAGATCACAGGAACCCTGGCTGACACCTTGACTGAGGGACCCTGAGCAAAAGAGCTAAGCTACATCCAGATTCTTGACCCACAGAAACTGTGGGATGATCAAAATGGTTGTTTTAGGCCATGAAGCTTTGGAGTGACTTGTTACGCAGCTACATATAACTGATACAGCCACTAAGTATGATGTGTAATCCTGAACCCGATCCTGGAGCTGAAAAAAAAAATGCTATGAAAGACATGGTTTAAGGGATAATTGAGAAAGTATGAGTAGGGGCCAAGCGATTGCTAATATTGTGTCAGTGGTGTATTTCCTGCATTTGATAACTGTACTGTTCTGTAAGATGATGTGTGGTTCATTAGAGATACACACCTGAGTATTTATTTAGGGTCATGATTTCTGCCGCTTCCTCTCAAATGGCTCAGAAAAACTAATAAAAATAAACATGGAGGGGGCACCTGGATGGCTCAGTCTTGGTTTTGGCTCAGGTCCTGGTCTCAGGGTTGTGAGATAGAGCCCTGCATCAGGCTCCAGGCTCAGCAAGGAGGCTGCTTGTCCCTCTCCCTCTCCCTCTGCTCCTCCCTCTGCTCTCTCTCTCAAATAAATAAATAAAATCTTAAAAACAAACAAACAAACATTAGGGGTGCCTGGCAGGCTCAGCTGATGGAGCATGCGACTCTCAATCTCAGGGTTGTAAGTTCTAGTCCCACGCTGGGTGTAGAGATTACTTAAAAATAAAATCTTTTAAGGAAAAGTCAACATTATACACATTGTACATAAAATATGTATTATAGAGAAAGAGTTTCATTTATCTATTAATTTATCTGCTGTATAACAAACCATCTCTAAACTTAATGACTTAAAACAGCAAAAAGGTATTATTCCTCACAAATTTGTGGATTGACAGGACACATCTGGAAGGCTCCTCTCTTCCATATGGCATCAGGTGAGGCTAGTCATTCTGCTGCCTTCAGCTGGCAGGGGGGCTGGGCTGGGCTGGAAAGCCCAAGAAGGCTTCCCTCCGAAGTGTGGCACCTCAGCGCTCCTCCACACAGCCTGTGTCTCTCTCCCCATGTGGCCCGCTCAGTGTCCTCACAGCATGGTAGTTTCGGAGGAGACAGACTTCTTACACAGCAGCTCCCTTCTGAGAAGAAGTATAAGCTGCCTGTCTTCGTAAGGCAGCCCAGTCACATGCTGGACCAGGGCATTGCTGAACCATTCTTTGGATCTGGGGCAAATCTTCCTCTCTGGGTCAGGAAGAGCAAGTTGGCAGTGACTCAAGGAAGAATGCTGGGAGCAAAGGAAGAGGGGAGGAAGAAGGCTCTAAAGGGGTTCCCCACCTGGAGTTAAAGGGCCCAGAGGCTCAGGAGCCACGAGTAAGCTCTCCCCTCTCCCCACCACCCTACCCCATCTCAGCCTCCTCTACTTCCTGATCATTTTCACCAAAGTGCTCACTTCAAGATGGTAAGAGCAGAGATGGAGGAAGAAAATGTCAGTTGTTGAACACAAAGTGCCAGGAGCTTTCCCCAGAGTATCTCATTATGCTCACAGCAACCCCGCAAAGAAACTATTACTATGTCCTTTGCAAAGAAGAGGTAGCAAAGGTTTCAGGTGGTGCGGTGACTTGAGCCAACTCACATTGCAAAGGTATCGGATCAAAGAATGTCTTTGCTTCTTTAGTCAACGGTTTTTGGCCTAGGACCGCACTGGGCTTGGGAACGTGGGGATGAATGATGTCTTAGTCAGGTATTGTTGCAATGATGCTACAAAACAAACCTCCTCCAAATCTCAGTGGCTTACGACAAGTGCAGATTTTCTTCATTCATGGGTAGGTCAGCAATTGAACAGGGATTTCTGTTGTAGGCCACGGGTTGGCTGGGCGTGGGGCCAGGTCTGCTGTTCATGTCCCCACATTCTTGTTGGTCCAGTGACTACCCGTGACACATTCTTCTCGAGATGGAAGAGACAAGGCAAACCACCCAAGCGCATTTGAAGCCTCTGCTGACATCACTGGCCAAAGCAAATCCCATGCCCAAACCTAAAGGCATTAAGGCAGAGAAGTCTGTTTTACCCACTGTGAAGCCCCGGTGATAACAGAGAGGTCTCTGACAAGGAGAATGAGAATTGAGAGCAGAAATCCAGTCTGTCACAGGTGACCAAGCCCAGGTCTTGCCCTCAGGGAGCTCACAGTCTAGTGGGAGTACTCACCGAGGCACAACTACAATGCGGTGAGGTAGGTGCAAGGAGGAGGTGCAGGTGGGTGGCAGGGCAGTGTGTGTGTGTGTGTGTGTGTGTGTGTGTGTGTGTGTGTGTGTGAATGTACACATGTGCTATGAAAGCATGGAGTTGGGTCCCTGCTAGCAGGTAGACATTTAGGAAGATATTCTAGAAGAGAAGATGCCCGAGGTAAATGCGACAGGAGAAAATAAATAGGAGCTCTCAGCTGAAATAAAGAGAAGTGGGCAGGGAAGTAGGGAGGGCATCCTGGGCAGTCATGCTGTGCAAACAAAGTCAAAGAGGACAGAAACAGGATGGGGTATTCAGGGACACCGAGAGGCAGTTTGCTGTCTGGGGAAAATAGTGGGTGTCAGGAGTTGAGGAGAGGAGGACATAGGTGAGGCCCAGCCATGGAGGGCCTTCGCTAGGTGCTGGGCACCTTCCCTTTGCTGCCAAGAGCACTGCCCACCCTTCCGCAGTCCACTCTCTGTCCTGGGGGACTGGCCTGTATGGACTGTGGCCAAAGAAAGCCTCTCTTCTTCTGGGATGATGGCAGAATGTAGAATGTCTTGGTGGCGCCTGGGTGGCTTAGTCGTTGAATGTCTGCCTTCGGCTCAGGTCATGGTCCCAGGGTCCTGGGATCGAGCCCCGCATCGGGCTCCCTGCTCAGCGGGAAGCCTGCTTCTCCCTCTCCCACTTGCCCTGCTTGTGTTCCCTCTCTCGCTGTCTCTCTCTGTCAAATAAATAAACAAAATCTTAAAAAAAAAAAAAAAAGAATGTAGAATATCTTTTCCCAAATTCCCCATTATGGACAGAAACCTGTTCTCCCCCAGATACCTATGTTGAAGTCCTAACCCCACTATATTCGGAGACAGGGCCTTTAAGATGTAGTTAAGGTTAAAGGAAGTCATAAGGGTAGGGCTCTAATCAGACAGGGCTTGTGTCTATGGAAGAAGGGGAAGAGACAGCAGATCTCTCTCTCTCTCTCCTCACGGAGGAAAAACCCTGTGAGGACACAGTGAGGAGGCAGCTGTCTAGGAGGAAGAAAGCAACCCTGATAGCACCTTGATCTTGGGCTTCTAGCTTCCCAAACTGTGAGGAAATAATTTTCTGTCATTTGAGTCACCCAACTTGTTGTGTTTTATTATGACAGCTCTAACAGACTAACACACCGACCCCCCCTTTTATAAAAAAAATGAAAAACTAGGTTAAAAAAATCAGAAGACCCACAGACAGTATCTATCAAAAAAAAAAAAAAAACTAAGTTAAACCCACAAACCCAAAATACAGGTGGGCTGGGAACAAGCCAGAGGCAGTTAGGAGCCCCATGGATATCGGTGTCTGTGTGAGAGGAAGCAGAAGGAAGAAAATTGGGCTTCTCGTGGTCCCAGGAACAGGTAAACCCTCAGATCACCAAGTGGTGCTCAAAAGTACGACAGACGTGTTCAGCAGTAGCTGAAACT
Organism: Zalophus californianus; assembly: GCF_009762305.2. Taxonomy (NCBI): domain Eukaryota; kingdom Metazoa; phylum Chordata; class Mammalia; order Carnivora; family Otariidae; genus Zalophus; species Zalophus californianus. Next base: position 32,877,335 of record NC_045609.1, on the reverse strand, counting down.
GGAAAACAATCTCGCAGAATCCAGTTCACGTGGGAGTGCCAGGGGCCCACTGCACAATGAGGTATAATGGTGCTGGAGCCATCTGGGCCCTGTAAACTCGCTCTTGCTCCCCCTATAAACTCTTGGAACTAATAGACTGAAGTTCTTCCGTGATAAAGTCCCTCACTGGGACTTTGAGAGTAGAATCCAAACTGATCAGGATAGGCCCACTAAGCGACAAAGAAAGAGAAGCTCCAGGGGAGATTGGGATTGGAGGGTGGAGGGTTGAGGAACCTCAGAAAGTACAAAGCCATGAGAGAGAGAGAGAGACAGGGAGGGAGGGAGGGAGGGAAAGTGTGTGTGTGTGTGTAATCATTGAGGCAGATTTTATTTTCCAAAAATGGCTGCAAAGATTATCTCCTCATCCCACATGCTCTTTTACAATGGGACCTTGACATTCATCTCATTAAATGGTGGGATCTATGCACCTGGTTGGAACTCTGTGATTAGCTTGACCAACAGAGTACAGTGGACATAAAGACCATGTGACTTCCAAGACTGTTCAAATATCATGCATGTCTACCTTTTTTCTTAAGATGGTTGCTCTTGGAAATCAACTGCCATGCTGTGAGGAAGCCCAACAAGGCACATGTCGGTATTCTACTAGACAGCCAGCCTCCACCACCAGACATATGAGTGAGGAGCACTCAGATGGCCCCAGCCCCAAGCTGTCATGTCACCTCCACACCGTTGTCTCCCAGCTGAGCCACCAAGCATCAGGATACAGAGACACGCCATCCTCACCATACGTTTTCTGACTGTCTGACCCCAGAATCTGGGAATACAATAAAATGGTTATTGTTTGATATAGTACATTTGGGGTGGTGTGTTATGCAGCAGTAGTAATTAGAGCAAACATGTTGCTCATGTTCAAACTCAACAGAATTTGAAGCTCAAGAGCCATGAAGGTAGAAAGCTATCCTTACTCACCCATGTTTCCTAAAAGTGCTGGGAAAATCAATCTAGTTTAAAAAGGAGCATTGGGAAAGCACCAAGGTTGACTCGTGTGTAAAATTATAAGAACAAGGAGAAGAAGCAAAATAATATTCCTGCAAATAATAAAAGCATGCCAGAAAAACACGTCCACAAAAGAGATAGAAATGGTAACTTAATATTTCAAAACCAAATTAGAGAAATTTTTAAAAAGTGATAGAAGTTATGAAATGACATAAATAATTGAAATTAGAGAAACTCAGAAGTAAGAGGAAAAAAGAAAACAGTGGGAAAAAGTGATTATAAAAGTCAGAAAATAACTAAATATAAAATAAGAAACTTTCAGAAATGAAGACGAAAAGAAAAAACAGGAGAAGAAACACAGTAGATAATATTCTAAGAGAAAAGTGAGATAGAAAGGAAGGCATTTTACTTTTAAAGATTTTTTTAAAGATTTTATTTATTTGACAGAGAGAGACCCAGCAAGAGAGGGAACACAAGCAAGGGGAGTGGGAGAGGGAGAAGCAGGCTTCCCACCGAGCAGGGAGCCCGACGCGGGGCTCGATCCCAGGACCCTGGGATCATGACCCAAGCTGAAGGCAGACGCTTAACGACTGAGCCACCCAGGCGCCCCTATTTTTTAAAGATTTTATTTGTAAGTAATCTCCGTCCAACGTGGGGCTTGAACTCACAACCCCAAGATCAAGAGTAACATGCTCTACTGACTGAGCCAGCCAGACAACCTGAGGGGAAGGTATTTTAACATATAAAAATAAAACCAAGGGATGAAAGAGATAAAAGAGGGGTAACTGATAGATCCAGCACAGAGAAAAGGAAGATCCACCATCCATATAGTAGAAATCCACAAAGAACCTTAAAGAAAACCAAAACAATGGAATAGAACAAATACCAAAAGTTATAATTCAAAAAACTGTTCCTCACAGAGAGCATGGCCTGAAATTTCATATTGAGGAGGTGTGCAGTACATCTGTACTAAACAACCCTGAGACTCAAGTCTAGGAAGATGGCTGGGCTTTAAAGAAAGGAAAAAGGGGCACCTGGCTGGTTCAGTCTGGGGAGCATGCGACTCTTGATCTCGGGGGGGGTGGGTTCGAGCTCCGCGTAGGGTGTAGAGATTACTTAAAAATAAAATCTTAAAAAAAGAAAAAGAAAAAGAAAGAAAGAAAAAAAAATAGAGGGAATCCAAGCAAACAGATCTCACCACTGATGAAGGAAAAACAGCCATCTGACTTTCTACAGCAATGCTTTATGCCAGAAGACAATGTAATGTTTAATATGACAATACAGTATTTCAGGACATGTGACCCACAGATTTAACACTGAGTGAAAGTGACCATCAAGTACATGAGTCAAACTGTTTCGAACATGGAAGAGCCCGAGGAATACTGGATAATCCACTAGAGAACAGATGCCGGAAAATCAAAAAGATTGGTGAATCATTGGCATTAGGTCTTGTGAAATATCCCAGCTGTGGGAACCAGACTAATCCTTGGACAAATCCTCCGTGATAACCTTGCTGTGACCTGAAACCTACTTGAGCTCAGCCCCCCCTCCCACATTCTCTACTTTTGTTTAACCACACCTTTAAGCACACAGGGGTGGGGGGGGTGGCTGTCTCTGTCCTTGATCTGCCCTGGAGATATGACTATGACTCACGCCTATTCTTAAAAACATTCTTCTTTTGGGTAGTCTTAAGGGAGGTGGGGTTGTGAGAGATCTACTCCTTCTGCTACCGCCCCCTTAATAAACCGTTTCTTGTCAAGCTGGACTTGTTGGCCCTTTTCTTTGGTCTTAAGGCTCTTTTGGCCTTTGGAGGTCATTTTGCACATACCTCCTTTTCCAGAACACCAGCTAATAATTAAAGAAGGAATCAAAGAATCAAAATAGCACCATTTTGTATCCCTAAAGAGTTAAAGAATCTGGGCATTGATCATCTATGGCTGCTAATATTGAGGAAGGATAGTTGGAAGGCAAGCAGGCAGGGACAAGCCTCCCCACCCCCCCCCCCAAGAGGAAGCCACCCTGAAAAGGATTTTACACCGCCCAGGAAGGAGCCCTCCTCCCTTTCCCATGTGATAGATAGGTGGCAAAAGCCTGATTGGATAACAGACACAGGGAAAGTTAATCAGATTAAAACAGCCCACCAAAAAGCCCATTAAAAACCCCTAGACTCAGAAACTTCTGGGGCAACCCTCTCAGGTCCCCTCCCTCTCTGGGAGCTTTGCACTATCGCTCAATAAACTTTGCTTTGCTGCCCACCACTCTGTCTAGTCTACCTCTTCATTCTTCAAAGTGGCACGACTAAGAACCCTAGGCACCAAGGGAGAAAAAAAATCCTGTAACAATATCACAAAAAGAAAGATCACCAGACATTCGGCATCTCCAGATGGAAGGACAAAATATGACCTATTAAATAGTTTTGACAAAAAGAAGCAGAAGAAGAGAAAGAAGAGGAGAAGAAATAAACTTGAATCTGATCAAGCCTATAATCTAACAACAAACTTAAGGAAATACAAGGGACAAAGGAACATTGCTAAAATGATACCATCAAGATTGACAGAATCCAGAGTTTGGAAATTTCTACAATGGGAGACCCAAGTTTTTCAACAACAACTGAGAAAACATTGCAAGAAAAAAAAAAGAGTTGGAGGGGAAACTTATAAATTAAAAGAAATTGAATTAAAAACATGAAATCGAAGAGGCACATGAATAAAGTACATGTATGGACTATATGAACTCTGATAACGTATTTGATGATTTAACGAACTATCGTTAAGTTTTAGAGATGTGATAATGGTGTTGTGGTGCTGTTCTTGTAAGAGAATCCTTATCTTATATAGAGGAACCCAGTGAAACAGTTACAAATAACCTGATATGCATGATGTGTGGGGTTTTCTTCCAGATAATCTGAAGAGGAGGAAGGAGTGGTGGGGGAGTACAGAAGCAGCATGATTGGCCATGTAGTAAGCATTGTTCAAGCTGGAGGCTGGGTACATTGGGCTCATTATACTATTCTACTTTGGACCTATTTGAACTTTTCTTCAGTAAAAAGTTCCGTGAAAGGCTCCCTCTTTCTGCGGATACTTGATGTCAGCCAGAAGAAGAGGGAAGCAGGACAGGAGAGACTCTCCCAGGAAGACAATGCAGGTGAAGAGCTGAAGGGAAGAGAGAGCTGCTTGGAACAGAGGTGGGGTGTGGGAGTGGTCCCGGGGCCGGGGAGCCCGGAGAGTCAGTCTTGGGTCTCCTTACACTAAGGAGCTTAACCAGTTTTGAGGAACAATGGGGAGAAATGGCAGGATTTCAAGCAGAAGAGTGGCACAACTAGATTTTTACTTTAGGGAGGTCACTGCGGATGCAAAGCAGAGGAGGGCTGAGCAGGGGAAGGCTGGATTAGCACCCAGTTTGGGTCCAGGCAAAGAACTGATGGTGGCTTGGACAAGAGAGTGGCTGTGGGGATGGAGAGAGGTGGGTTTTGTCAAGTTACTTTAGGAGGTGGAGTGAGTGGGGCCTCGTGATTGACCAGACATGGGGAAGGGAGCAAGGGGGGGACCCCAGCAATGGTGAGAGAGAAGGCCCACTAGTAGCAGATCCTCATCTAAGCCCTTCACGTTAACGAGCTAATTTCACCTTCTCACAAACTCTTAGAGGAAGATAATGGTTGTCTCGCCTGGATTCTTATCATGCAAAGCCTGAGAAGCCAAAGGCTGATGCCTCCTGCTTTGCTGGGAGTGGCCACAGGGAGCAGGAGGGAGGGACAAAGAGTGGAGCAGGCTAGGAGGCAGAGTTGATAATAAAGGTGTGTGATCCAACTCACTACCTCTAGAGCAAATGAATGAATGTCCTATCCCCTGGGAATATCCTTCAAGAAGGCACATAAAATGCACCTCAGGACAGTTGGACCAGGGTAAAAAGGAGGCAGAATTTATCCACTAGCTCCTGGCTCCCATTGGCAATGTCTACTCCAACGGGCTTCCCCGACTAAGCAAACACTTCTTGGTTATGCAGGAGTAGACACCAAGCAGAGCCCTGTGGCATCCCATGCTTTGTTGGCCTCGGAGAAGCCCCAGCACAGGAGGCCAGAGCATGCAGCATGGACGTGAGACCAGGGGCTGTCAGCTTGCCCCCAAGCGAGGCTGTTCACAGTCCATGCAGAGCTAGTTGCCACCGCACTGGTTAGAATGAATAATAGCAGAGGACAAGTCATCTGAAGTCACCCCTAAGAGGTGTCTGATACACCTTCATCATTAATATCATCACCACCATTGTTATCCTCGTTTTACAGGGGAAAAAACAGAGGTCACCCAACTAGTCCATAGCAGAGCCAAGATTGGAACCCAGACAGCCCGGCTCTCAAGATTGCGTTCTTAGCCATTAGGACACTATGTTAAGCTACAGCCCCACCCTTAGTGAGCCTAGAGATTCCAAAACCTTCCAGGATGTTGAGGAAATAGAGCCACTGAGATAGGAGTCAAGGGTAGGGAAAAAGGAAAGAAGAAATAAAAATCATACTGCAAGAGAGCTTTGCAATATATAATCATTCATTCATTCATTCATTCATTCATTCATACAACAAATATTTGCCAGGCACCTGTTACGTGTCCAGCCCTATGCTTGGTGCTGGGGAGAAGTGGTGGAAGTGATACACTGTCCCTGAACTGGGGAACTTGCATGCTGGTGGCAAGACCGACATGCATTAAGTGCTCCAGAGCGAGGCAGTCAGCATGGGATGCAGGATGCCTCATCTGGAAGATGGGGCAGTAGCAGGCTCTGCATCATGGGTATTTAGCACAGTGCCTGGCACAGAGGGTGATAGTGCTTACTGAATCACCATGGTCATTATGTGAAAGATACAGTGGAGGGGACACCCCTTTATCCTCAGGCCCCATGCTCTGGATCAGCAGCTCTGCAGTTCTCTATTTCCCAGCCTTGAACACAGGCTTCCAGCCACCCACACCTCCCTGGCAGATGAACCAATTCCTGTCATTCTCTCCTTTCTTCGGATTTTTTTTTTAAGATTGATTTATTAATTTTAGAGAGAGAGAGGGAGAGAAAGAGAGGGCACTGGCTCGCGTGCATTCATGGGGGTGGGGAGGAGCAGAGGGAGAGGGAGAGAATCTCAAGCAGACTCCTGGCTGAGTAGCAAGCCTGATGTGGGGCTCAATCTTACAACCCTGAGATCATGACCTAAGATGAAATCAAAAGTCAGACACTTAACTGACTGAGCCATCCAGGTGCCCCGGGATCTCTTTTCTTTCTTTCTTTCTTTCTTTCTTTCTTTCTTTCTTTCTTTCTTTCTTTCTTTCTTTCTTTCTTTCTTTCTTTCTTGCTTGCTTGCTTGCTTGCTTGCTTGCTTGCTTGCTTGCTTGCTTTCTTGCTTTCTTGCTTGCTTTCTTGCTTTCTTGCTTGCTTTCTTGCTTGCTTGCTTGCTTTCTTTCTTTCTTGCTTGCTTGCTTTCTTTCTTGCTTGCTTTCTTGCTTTCTTTCTTTCTTGCTTTCTTTCTTGCTTTCTTTCTTTCTTGCTTTCTTTCTTGCTTTCTTGCTTTCTTTCTTGCTTTCTTTCTTTCTTGCTTTCTTTCTTCTTGCTTTCTTGCTTTCTTGCTTGCTTTCTTGCTTGCTTTCTTGCTTGCTTTCTTGCTTGCTTTCTTGCTTTCTTGCTTTCTTCCTTCCTTCCTTCCTTCCTTCCTTTCTTTTCTTTTCTTTTCTTTCTTTCTTTCTTTCTTTCTTTCTTTCTTTCTTTCTTTCTTTCTTTCTTTCTTTCTTTCTTTCTTTCTTTCTTTCTTCCTTCCTTCCTTCCTTCCTTCCTTCCTTCCTTCCTTCCTTTCTTCCTTCCTTCCTTCCTTCTTTTCTTTTTCTTTCTTTCTTTCTTTCTTTCTTCTTTCTCTCTCTCTCTCTCTCTCTCTCTCTCTCTCTTTCTTTCTTTCTTTCTTTTTTAAGTAATCTCTACACCCAACATGGGGCTCGAACTCAACCCCAAGATCAAGCCTCATGCTCTACCCACTGAGCCGGCCAGACGCCCCATGGGAACCTGATCAGAAACTGGGTCAGTAGGTCAGCCCTGAAGCCCTGGAGGGCTCAGCCCACTTGGCGTCTCTCTCTAGGGTCAGCTTGGGAAGTGGGGGTTTGTGGGCTGATGGGATGCTGTCCAGAGATTTCTTCAGAAGGAAGCCAAGGGGCCCAGTTTCTATGGTAACAAGAATTCCTTCCAGGGGCTGCTGAGGAGCACAGAGGTCCATCTGACTCTTACTGTAGGCTGGCAGCAGGGTCCAAGCTGGCCAGGAGTCTGCCTCTTTGGCCGTGAAGGGGGTACTAATCTGACTAATCTGACTGGCAGATTTTTGTTTATTTAATGAGTATTAGCGCCTCAACATATACAGAAACCCTAACAAAAGAACAAAAGAAGGCTTTGTAATAAAATAAAATCAGAAATCGATTGAACTTATTTGCTACATTGTCCTTCACTTACTGGTGGCTGAGAAATAGGTCCTTTTTTCTGGCATCATCTACTCCACTTGGTGAAGGTTTTGTAGTGTTATGTGATGCTCACAACATCCTTGGGAGGTAAGCATGCTTCACTGGGCGTCACAGATGAGGAAAGGGACTGGTTACTAATCTGACTGCCCCTACCAGGGTAGTCAGATTAGTAACCCCCACCCTGTTAGAGCACTTTGAATGGGCTCTACACCATGCCTCAGAAAGACCCCAGGTACCCGCCGAACACCCAAATCCCTTTGCTTGAAACTTTCCAGGCAGAAAGTGGGAGGAAGGAGCATGGGTGGTTGGCAATGTCCTTCCCAGCTTCTCTCGCTGGGAAACCCACCAGGAAAGCCTGGGATTCGGGAACCCATGTTCCCATCCTGAGTGCCTCTGGCTGGCTCCATCCATCATGGAAACTCCTTGAGCCTTGCTTTCGTTGGCAGGGCAGTGGGATCGAAAAAGCACCCACTTTGGAAGCAGGCAGACTTGTGTCTGAATCTAGGCTTTGGCCCTGAATTTATTCAACAAAATGTGTTGAGTGCCCACGGAGGGCTGTCCCTGTTCTGGGCGCTGGGGTGCGGCTGCGATCAAAGCCGACGGCTAGCTCCATGACCTCGTAGGCTTTAGTTCACGAGAGCCACAGGCCACGGTCAAGTCATATAATGGAACGAAGAGAAATGTGGTGTGCTATGCTAGCGAGTAGAGGGTAGGGCTATGGAGAAATATAACCCAGGGCAAGGGACAGAGAAGCATTCATGGTTGGGGGCTCAGGGTGGGGGGATGGAGGGAGACTACTTTAGATAACGTGCTCCGAAGGGGCTCTGGCCTGGGCAAAGCTCCTGGCCCAAATCCGAGCCTCCCTTTCCTCATCTGTGACGCCCAGTGAAGCATGCTTACCTCCCAAGGATGTTGTGAGCATCACATAACACCACAAAACCTTCACCAAGTGGAGTAGATGATGCCAGAAAAAAGGACCTATTTCTCAGCCACCAGTAAGTGAAGGACAATGTAGCAAATAAGTTCAATCGGTTTCTGATTTTATTTTATTACGAAGCCTTCTTTTGTTCTTTTGTTAGGGTTTCTGTGTATGTTGAGGCGCTAATACTCATTAAATAACAAAAATTTGCCAAAAGCAAACCAACTTTAACTGTTAAGTCCTCAGCAATATACTAGATTCCCTTCGTCCGGAGGAGCTGGGGCTTATCTTGTTGATGTTAGGGAAGTGGCATGGTGGAAGCAGAGTTTCAGTGAAAGATCATGGCAGGCACACAAAGGGTCTCGAGTCTTCCTTGAGGCAGGAAAGTATGCAACCCTGTCATTGCTGCCAAGCCAGGCTGGCCAGGAAAGTTGGCATCCCCACATGCACCAGGAGGGGAAACCTTTACCGAAGGTTACCCGGAGCCTGAGCAACCTCCCCTGCTGCTCCCCCAGTCTCGCTATTGTAAAGCCAGCCCCACGCTCAGCACCAACCCATCTCCTTTGAGAAGAGACAGCACAGGCGTATTTTCAAGATAACCGAGTCCAGTTCAGTGGTAGAGAGGAGGCAGGTACAGAAAATCCGGAGGTTTCAGCACCCTCCCTTACCCCAGTTGTGATTCCATAGCACTGAGCCCTGACTTTAACTTGCCAAAGAGACTTCTGGCTACAGGGCATCACCTGAGTGCACGTCGAAGGGGCCATCTCGAGGTCTGAGTGTCTGCCAGGGACTTATGGCACAGAAGTGGTCCGGCTCCCAAATGACAGGCCTGCCAGGCTAAGTGGTGCCTGGGATGGCTAAAAATAATCCATGGCCAAGGTTGGGAGGTGAGGGATGGCATCTCCCCTTGGAGAGCAGGGACAGCTACATACATGGACTTGGCAGGACGCTGGTGGCAGGGCCACACTCCCTTCTGCAGGTAGCTCTGCAGTCAAACCAGCGGCCACGAGCGGGGCTGTTCCGAGTCTCTGCGGGAGCGCCAGCCCCACCCAGGGTGGCCTCTGCACCCCAGCCCTGCCTCACCTGCTGGTCCCTCAGCCCGGCCAGCTGAGAGCCACTTGTCCAGAGACAATCTAGGCAAGAAAGATTTAAAATTCTAATGCTGGTTATTTCACGTTTGTCCCAACAGGGGGCCTGATTTCAAATTCAAACAAAAACTTGGGATAATATTTTGAAGCCTATTTATCGAGCTTAGAATGTGTTGTTTTATTTTTCTTAAGAAGCCTGGGGCTCAAAATGTTCTAGAAAGGTGGAATAGTGCACATAGTTGGCTACCATTTGTGTGAAAGATGGGTTGGGGAGGAATATATATTGGGGTTATCCCTGGGCAGAATTCTCTAGAAAATGATAATGTTAGTTGCCTCCAGGAAGGGGAACTGGGTGTGGCTGGGGCACATGTGGATGAAAAATTTTTAAGTTTTTCTTTTGCTTACTGTAGAGAGAGGCTCAGAAGAGAGGGGGTGAGGAAGAAGAGGGCATGTGGGTAGGCCTTAGATCCAACAAGTCCATTGCTAGGGATTTGTTCCAAGAGATTACTGGTCAAGTGCACAAAGATGTCTGCAAAAGGATTTTTTTTTTTTTTTTAAGATTTTATTTATTGGAGGAGGGCAGAGGGAGAGGGAGAAGCAGGCTCCCTGCTGAGCAGGGAGCTGGACTTGTGGCTCGATCCTAGGACCCTGGGATCATGACCTGAGCTGAAGGCGGATGCTTAACCGACTGAGCCACCCAGGCACCCCTGCAAAAGGATTTTATACAGTATTGTTTGTGTCCTGAACTGGGATTAGGAAAATACATGATATGTATCCATGGAAAACTGTGCAGTTCTTAAAAAGGACAATGTGGATTGGGTGCCTGGGTGGCTCGGTCGTTAGGCGTCTGCCTTCGGCTCAGGTCATGGTCCCAGGGTCCTGGGATTGAGTCCCATATCGGGCTCCCTGCTCCGCGGGAGGCCTGCTTCTCCCTCTTCCACTCCCCCTGCTTGTGTTCCTGCTCTCGCTGTGTCTCTCTCTGTCAAATAAATAAATAAAATCTTTAAAAAAAAAAAAAGGACAATGTGGATTTATAAACGTTGACATGGGAAGACATTCCCATCCTTGTTGAGGGAGAAAGGCATGAAATAAAAACAATGTGGATTGCATGACCCCATTCATGTGAAATTTCTGTTAAGCGCCCCCAGCGTATGGGATTTTGTGAGAGCAGCCTGAACAGACCAAGACCGAAGGCCAGTCCGTCATATCTGCGACCCCTGGTAGCTCCTCAGAAGGAAGCCTCACGTTCTAACCTTCACACCCTTGTCCTTAGGCTGGGAACGCCCTCTTGCCTCCCACAAACATGCTCAGTTTCTGGGCTCTCCCTAGAGATACAGGTGAGCCGAACTGAACTCTGTCTTTTTCTTTTTTTTTAAGATTTTATTTATTTATTCATGAGAGACAGAGGGGGAGAGAGAGAGAGAAGCAGAGGGAGAAGCAGGCTCCCAAGGAGCAGGGAGCCCGATGCGGGACTCAATCCCAGGACCCTGGGATCATGACCTGAGCCGAAGGCAGACGCTTAACCATCTGAGCCACCCAGGCGCCCCAAACTGAACTCTGTCATAGGGAAGAAGAGCTCTCTGCGGTCTGACTGGGCTCTGGAAGGCTTGGGGGTGGGGAGTGGGTGGGGAGGGAGGTGAAGGATCCCGTTTAAAGGGACGAAGCAGGGCCTCTTTGGTGGGGGAATCAGCACAGAAGCAGGAAGGAACCTGGTGTGTTCTGGGTGTGGTCTGCAGGAGACCAGAGTGTGCAAAGGGCTCTTCCCAGGACGAGGGCCTTGGAGCTGGCGAGGCTGGCCGGGGGGCCAATGGTGGCTCTGGGCTTCCCTCCGATTTCGTTCGCTAGTCCTGTCATCACAACTGATCACCGTCTGAGTGGCTTCAAACAAGGCAAAGTCATCACTGCACCGTTCTATGGCCAGAAGTCCCACCTGGGGCTCCCTGGCTAAAATCAAGGTGGCTGCCGGGCCGCCTCCTCCTCTGGAGGCCCCAGGGAGAAACCACATCCAGCTCCCACTTCCTTGGCTCCCTTCCTCTGCATCTGTCTTCCAAGTCGGCAGCTTCGCATGTCTCTGACCCTCCTTCACGGTCACTTCTTGCTCTCCAGGAAAGGTTCTCTGCTGTTCGAGACTCACATGGTGAGATGGGGCCCAACCAGCCCATCCAGGACTGTCCCCCCATCTCAAGGCCTCTAACCCTCATCACCTCTGCAAAGTCCTTCTGCCTGTGAGGTACCATCCACAGGGCCTGGGGACTGTGGCGTGGACATCCTGGAGGGGGCATTGTGCCACCAGCCACACCACCTTGCTCAGCCACCTCCATCCCACCAGGGTGGCCTCTGGTTTTATGAAGGAGAGAGGGGAGCAGGCAGTTCAAAGACTGATGGAGCCCAGTGCTGCGGGACCCTGGGGACACACATGCACATCCTCCATGTGGGTGGGGGGGGTACAGCCTCTTAGGGGAGTAATTGGACAGCAGGTACTAAAATGTTATATCCGTGTACCCCCTCCGTGGAATTAACCATCCTACTTCTAGGCATGAGTCACACAGAAATACAGCAAGCCTGGAAACATCTGTGAGAGGTCGATGCAAGTATGTAGTTACCAATTTAGATGTAAATGTTTGCGGCAACACTGTCATACCGAAAATAACGTGTACATGTGTAATGGGATTCTATGACGTATTCTATAAATACGGACCTGAAAAAATGTCCATGATATATTACTGAGTGAAAAAAATGCAGATCAATATTAATAGCATAATCTCATCTTTGCAAAGAAAGGGAAAAATGTCTTCTGCTGAGTACTTTCTATGGACTCACACGTAAAGCTGGGTGTAGGGGCGCCTGGGTGGCTCAGTTGTTAAGAGTCTGCCTTCGGCTCAGGTCATGATCCCAGGGTCCTGGGATCGAGTTCTGCATCAGGCTCCCTGCTCAACGGGGAGTCTGCTTCTCCCTCTCCATCTGCCTCTCCCCCTGCTTATGCTCTCTCTCTCTCTGACAAATTAAAAAAAAATAAAATAAAATCTATAACAACAACAAAAAATAATAAACAAACAAACAAACAAACAAATAAATAAATGAAGGGCGCCTGAGTGGCTCAGTTGGTTGGGCGACTGCCTTCGGCTCAGGTCATGATCCTGGAGTCCCGGGATCGAGTCCTGCATCGGGCTCCCTGCTTGGCGCGGAGTCTGCTTCTCCCTCTGACCCTCTTCCCTCTCGTGCTCTCTGTCTCTCATTCTCTCTTTCTCAAATAAATAAATAAAATCTTTAAATAAATAAATAAATAAATAAAGCTGGGTCTAGATAAACCGGGCAGGACTGGAGGAGACGACGCCCCAACCTGGTAACTGGCTAGAACGGGGTAGGGCGGCGCCTGGGTGGCTCAGTCGGTTAAGCATCTGCCTTCAGCTCAAGGCATGATCCCGGAGTTCCAGGACCGAGCCCCACATCGGGTTCCCCGCTCAGCGGGGTGTCTGCTTCTCCCTCTGCCCCTCACCCTGCTCGTGCTCTCTCTCTCTCACTCTCTCTGTCTCTCTCTAAAATAAATAAAATTATATATATATATATAAAAGAATGGGGTAGGGACAGGGGACAGGAAGGTGAGCAAATGGAAATTTTCACTTCTTACTGTATAATTTATAGAGGGCTGGGATTTGGGGTGACTTTTAAACTATTTTTTTCCTGGTTTTGAGCATTAAGGAAAAAATCAGGGACACTTAGCTTGGGCCTCCATGAGCAGCTCTGAGAGGGTGTGTGTCCAGGAGGGGCAGGGGATGGGCCCAGGAGGCACTCCTGTGGGAGCCCGGATCCCCATCCCTCTGCAGGACTGACAAAGGACTCTGGGTCCTACCTACTTCGGGGAGTGGGCAGTGGGAGCCTATTCCATGTGGGCCCCGTACTGCCTCAAGGTCCCCACGGAGGGTGGCCCAGGTGGTCCTCGGAGTTAAGAGTCCTGGACAGGAACGGGGCTCCATGCCCCACTCTATCCTCTGACTCCTCCTGTCAGTCACTGGAACCTTTCTGCCTCAGTTTCTCTATCTTAAATGGGAATCAGTATATACAAAAACAACCCCACTGCGTAAAAAAATATATATATCAATTTTAAAAATGAGATGCACCCACACACAAAAAAACTAGGATATCTTCCAGAATATTCTCAGTGGTTCTCTCTCAGGAGCAGGACTAGGGATGATATTTCTTTCCTTCTTTCCTTGTTTCTAACAATGAACATTGAATCCATGGTATTGTTTTTCAACTGCCTGACCCAAACTAACTCATAAGGTTGATGCTTTGGAAAAATGTGTAAGGGGCTCTGCAAATGGGAGGTGGGGCGGTGGGGAGGTGGGAAGGGAGGGAGAGAGGAGAGTGAGCAGGCCAAACTGAAACAGCCACACATTTCCCGCACCAGGGATGGCGAGCATCTGGGCAATCTCCTCCCTTGCCAGGCAGGCGTGCCAGGAACACCGATCCACGCGCCCCACACTCAGCAGCTACAGCAGATCATGGCCTTGAGAGAGGATTGGCAGCCAAAGAGTTTGGGGCTGCGTCCTCAGGATTTTTTTTCGGAGCCTCCCCAGGTGCTCTGTGTGGTGGCCACATGACCATCTATCCAAGCCTGTGTCCGGATTCACTGGCCGACTGGCAACCTGGAACGGAGCCTGAGTCCTTCTCCTGGCATACCTGCCCATGATGGGAACGGTGGGCTCGGAGAAGTGTTTGTTGACGAATGCGTGATCCTTATGCATCATCTTTTCCAGAGGGGTGACACAACTTGCCCAAGGTCATTCAAAATCCTTCAGCCTGTGAAGGAACTGAACCCAGTCCTGAGCCGGCATGTGTGCTTGGACTCGGTACCCCATGTCGCATTTGGTCCTGACACTCAAGGGGTGACCACTATTATCATCTGCTTTACAGGTGGGGAAACCAGGGCTCAGGAAGATGAGGCTGTTTATCCAAAGTCACACAGCAAGGGAGAGGCTGAGTCACATACTAACCCAGGTTCTCTGGCTTGGTGGCTATTGGACCATCCTAGAAAAAGGTCAGTGATTTGCCCAAGGTCACATAGCTGGGGGTCAGACCTAGTCCAGAACCAAGCCATCTGCTTCCTTACCAGAAAGTGGGCCCAGGCTTAGCAAAGTGAATGTAAGTCCAAAATCTCCACAAAATCAACTCAGAACTATGGGACAGGGTATCATGGCTTGACTGAGAAGGTACGACAAGTTTTAAGGGCTTGAACTGGCATCAACTCTGATCAGTCAGCAGTGTGAGGTGGCTCCTAGATGGGCTCCCTGGCTGTATTAATAGGAGCATGGTGTGCCAGGCAAAGGAGGTGGCAGATGCTCTTGGCCCTGCATCTCCCATCTCCCATAAAACCAGGTAGGTTTGGTACAGTTCTGGACACTGCCCCTTAAGAGAGACATTGATAGGAACGTGTCCAGGGGGGCAAAGTGACATGATAGGTCAGATAAAGAGCAATAAGTGGGACCAGGATGTATTCAAGGGGATATCGGGGAGCCACTGGGAGCTCGGTCTCTGACTTACACAGGGATTGTTGTGGGAAAGCGTGCAGGCTGCCCAGAGGACAGAGCGGCACCAACATCCAGAAGGTGCAGATTTCAGCTCAAAACAAGGAAGTTCTTGTCCCAACAGAACAGCCCTGTGACAGAGTGGGCTGCGTGGAAAGGGCTGAGTTCCTGTCACTCTCCCTAAAGAAGCACAGGACAGATGTCCGGGCCGAGTGGGGAATGGGCAGACCGGGAGGATTCTCTGTGTCTCACTGTCAGCTGACCCACCCACCCGGGCTCAGGGCTCCTGACTCCGGTGAGGTCCTGGCAACACTCCAGGGGACAGTAAATACGGCCCCCTCCTCTGCCACCACCCTGTATCATCAGCTTGGACCTGTCCGCTCCTTACGTCATCTCTTGCCCAGCAGTCAGAGTGATCACCCTGAGCCTGTCCCCACTCAAGCTTCAATGGCTTCCTCATCCCTGAGCAAACACCTACTCGTCCCTGCCTTCCCAGGCGAGCAGAACCTGGCTCCTGCCCTGCCCTCCCCTTCCTGGCCCGTCTCCATGTAGCTCATTAAGCTAGACTCTTTTCTCGGGGTGAAATTCACATAACATAGGCTCAGTCGTTTCTAAGTGTGCACTGTCTGTGGCATTTAGTACATTCACAAGGTTGTGCACCCATCACCTCTATGTAGTTGCAAAACACTTCCAACACCACGGAGAGAAACTCCCCCCCCCCCCGCCTCATCCCTGCAATCTGCTTTCTGTCTTCATGGATTTGGCTAGCCTGGATGTTTCATAAAAATGGAGTCATATGCTGTGTGACCTTTTGTGACTGACCTCTTGCACTTAGCATAATTTTTTGAGGTTCATCCATGTTGTAGCATGTATGACTGCTTCGCTCCTCTTCACGGCTGGCTAATACTCCAGTGAGACTGACCACCTTCAGCTCCAGGAGGATGCCATGCTTTTTCTCACCTCCAAGGTTTTGCACAGACTGATTGCTTTGCCTGAAACTCTCCTTTTCCCGTGATCACCTGGTGAACTCCTAAACCTTCTTTACATTTCTTTCTTTCTTTTTTGAAAGATTTTATTTTTAAGTAATTTCTACACCCAACATGGGGCTCGAACTCACAACCCCAAGATCAAGAGTCACATGCTCCACTGACTGAGCCAGGCAGGCTCCCCTTTACATTTCTTTCTTGACTCCCAGGATGAACAAGGCCCCTCTCTCACGTGTCCTAAGAGCACCTGTCCTCCTTCACAGCCCCCAAGCCACTGCTGGTTCTTCTTCTTTTTTAATTCAGTGGATTTTGCTGCTGGCGCATTCCCCCCCCCCCGCAACTAGATTGGGAACCCCATGTGGGCAGGGCCTAGGCCTTTCTTGCTCATCACTGTGACCTCAGTGACTAGTATAATATCTAGCACTTTGCAGGTGCTCAGAAATTTTTTTTCTCCATTAAATGAATGAGCTAATGCTTTCTTTTTTATCATGCTTTTAAAAAAAAATTATTTATTTGACAGAGAGAGACACAGCGAGAGAGGGAACACAAGCAGGGGGAGTGGGAGAGGGAGAAGCAGGCTTCCCACTGAGCAGGGAGCCCGATGCGGGGCTCGATCCCAGGACCCTGGGATCGTGACCTGAGCCGAGGACGACTGAGCCACCCAGGGGCTCCTGAGCGAATATTTTTGTTAAGCACATACTAGGAACTAGGAATTTTATATACATCGGATTTTCCCAGAGCCAAGGCAGTAGTGGCCAGAGTTGACATTCAATAACTTTCTAGGTTTTTGCTGCCCAATTCTGCATCGTCTTCAGCCCCTCTGGGTTTAGGGGTCTGGGGTGTGCCCCTCCCTAGGGGCTTATGTGCAAGCTTATGTGGAAGCCAGAGGAGCTAGCTTAGCCTGCTGATGGGGCACTTCAGGCATCATTACTGTGGGCAGCTCTATAAGGTCACGCCTGCCCCAGCCTAGCTCTTCCTGGTCCCCGGTCCCAGTGCCTGGGCACCTGGCTGAGTGTGAGGTGTCAGATTAGGAGCCCAATTTCTCAAGGGTTAGTGGCAACTGTTGTGTTCTTTTGTCCTCTTGTGGTCAGTCCCGGGATAGCAAGTGCCAGTTTCCTTGCTTTCCAGATGCTATGCTGCAATTGGCCGCCAGAGAGCAGGGTTCTCAACACTCACCCACACAATACTTCCCATATACAACCCCAGTTTTTTAAAAAGTAGATTATTGGGCGCCTGGGTGGCTCAGATGGTTAAGCGTCTGCCTTCGGCTCAGGTCATGATCCCGGGGTCCTGGGATCAAGTCCTGCATTGGGCTCCCTGCTCCTTGGGAGCCTGCTTCTCTCTCTGCTTCTCTCTCTCTCCTCCTCTGTCTCTCATGAATAAATAAAATCTTTAAAAAAAAATAAAAAGTAGATTATTTTTCAACAGCTTTATTGAGCTATAATTCCTATACTGTAAACACTCCACCCATTCAAAGCATACCATCCAGTATTTTTTAGTATACTCATACAGGTGTGCAAATGAAGTCAAATTTTGGAACACTTTCATGGCTTCAAAAAGAAACCCCCCATCCCTTAACTGTCACTTCCTCCATTCCCACCCCACCCCCAGCCCCAGGCAACCACTAATCTGCTATCTGTATAGATTTGTCCATTCTGGACATTTCCTATAAAGGCTATCATCCCTTATATAGTCTTTGTGACTAGCTTCTGTCACTTAGCACGTTTTCAGAGTTCATCCATGGTATAGCATGGATTAGAACTTCATTCCTCTTGGGGCACCTGGGTGGCTCAGTCGTTAAGCGTCTGCCTTCGGCTCAGGTCATGATCCCAGGGTCCTGGGATCGAGTCCCACATCGAGCTCCCTGCTCGGCGGGAAGCCTGCTTCTCCCTCTTCCACTCCCCCTGCTTGTGTTCCTGCTCTCGCTATCTCTCTCTCTGTCAAATAAACAAATAAAATCTTAAAAAAAAAAAAAGAACTTCATTCCTCTTTATTGTAAAATCATCTCCTCCTGTATGGATATACCACATTTTACTTATGCATTCATGAGCTGATGAACATTCAGACTGTTGCTACTCTCGGCTATTATAAGTAATGCTGTTGTGAACATTTGTGCGTGGATTTTTATGTTGAATACATGTCTTCATTTCTCTTGGGTATATATATATATATTTAGGAGTGGGATTGTTTCTCTTCTGTTTAACAATTTCAGAAACTGCCAGACTTTTTCCCACAGCAGCTGTACCATTTTACATTCCTGCCCGCAGTGGATGGTGAGGGTTCCAAGTGTTCCGAGTCCCTGCCAACACTGATTTTTATTACAGCCATCCCGGTGGGTGTGACGTGGGGCCCTATGTGTCCTTTTCCAAAACAAACATTTTCAAATGCTCCCTTGCAATTTTCAAATTAGATGCATCAATTAGTGGTTCTCAAACTTTTTGTGTTGGGACACCTCATCAGTCTTAAGAATTACTAAGGACCAAAATACCTATTAAGTCATCTAAGAATAACAATAAGCCCATGCAGGTGATGGGTTTCTTACAAACAAAACAAAATATTTTTATGAAATGTATCCATAAAACAAAATATATGTATGAGAAATGAACACACTTTCACCAAAACTGTCTACATTCCCACAACATCCAACAAATTTAGTGAGAAGATTGGCATTGTTCTTCACTTTTGCAAAGCTCTCTAATGACTATCTTTTTTTTTTTAAGATTTTATTCATTTATTCATGAGAGAGACAGAGGGAGAGAGAGAGGGAGAGAGAAGCAGAGGGAGAAGCAGGCTCCCAAGGAGCAGGGAGCCCGATGCGGGACTCGATCCCAGGACCCTGGGATCATGACCTGAGCCGAAGGCAGACACTTAACCATCTGAGCCACCCAGGCACCCTCTAATGACTATCTTAATAGAAGACTGCTGGATCCTTGTCTCTGCTTCTGCACTGTCTGTTGTGATATGTTGTTCTGGCTGAAGAAATTCTGCCCTCACAGATATGTAGTCAGAAAAGAGAGCAGTGGTTTTTTTTTTTTTTTTTTTTAAGATTTTGTTTATTTATTTGACAGAGAGAGACACAGCGAGAGAGGGAACACAAGCAGGGGGAGTGGGAGAGGGAGAAGCAGGCCTCCCGCTGAGCAAGGAGCCCGATTTGGGGCTCAATCCCAGGAGCCTGGGATCATGACCTGAGCCGAAGGCAGACGCTTAACCGACTGAGCCACCCAGGCGACCCAAGTGGTAGTTTCTTAAAGATTAGCTGAAATGTGGAATCTGAAACTACATCCACGAATACTTCATACACTCTTATTTTTTTAAAGATTTATTTATCTTTTTGAGAGAGAGAGAGAGAATGCAAGGCGGGGGGAGGGGGGGAAGAGGGAGAGCGAGAATTCCCAAGCAGACTCCCTGCTGAAAACGGAGTTCAGTGTGGGACTCCATCCCAGAACCCTGAGATCATGACCTGAGCCAAAATCAGGACCAGGTAGGTTAACTGACTGACCAACCCAGGTGCCCCAGTACACTCTTATTTTAAAACACATGGGTCTATCTTGGACTTGAAATGAATCTTTTTGTAGTATCATGCAATCATCATTTGGAAATTTTTGGTTTGCCGAATGGTACAGATCTTCCAAAAGACAACACATCATTAAACAACGTAAAAAAATCACATTTGTTAACATCGCCACTCGCCGCTCATCTCATCAGAAAACTTTTTAAATGTTAGCAAGCTGTCAAGATCACGGTGGTAGACACAAGCTTTCCAAAATTCTAACTTCTGCTTTACAGCTTAAACTCATCATTGACAACAAATGTGGTCAACTCTTTTTCCTTAAAGTGACAGTCTCACTTTGCTCCCTTTTGAAAAACTGCCTGCCAGATAGCAAAGTCTGAACACCCACAGTTTGTCTGCCGGTCTCTTTTTCAAGTAAAAATGGTGTTCTGTGGACCAAGAGGCTGGTTTGCCTCCAACTCAGACAAGCTCACAAGTGCATTTCCCTACAGCCGTCCATGTCGGTATCAGCCCAAATGCCCTAGACACATGGGCCATCTCATCACACAGGATATTAAAAGTTGGGCACTCGAGGGCTGAGATTCAACGAAATTTATCATTTTTACTGTTTCGCCAAGGACACTCTTAAGTGACACTGGCATTTTTTTGTCGCTGTGAGTATGTCTATGCAGGATACAGTGGTGACCTCCCCAGTTTGGGGCCACTGCTTTGCTTCCTGCTGAGGTTCTAGCAGTTTTGCCGGCCATGGCTTCTGCATCATCAAATGTCCTCGTGGTGAGACAGGCACTCTCTTAGTACCGTCCCGAAAGGGTCTCAGGGACTTCACTATAAAATATTCCGCACAGATCATCAAACTTATCTATACATATAATTTTAAAAAACCCAGCATAATGCCCCAACTAATATGTAAAGGAAAAAGAAAGTTATAGTAAATTTATGTGCATCTCAATAGGTGAATGCCCAGCAAATCCCACCAGCAGACCCTCTTCCAAGATGCAGACTGTCGACTTCTCATTGTATCCTCACATGGTAGAAAGAGAGCAGAGGGGGCTCTCTGGGGTCCCTTTCATAAGAGCACTAGCTCCAATCATGAGGGCTCCACCCTGATGACCTCCTTACCTCCCAAAGGTCCCACCTCCTAACATCATGTCATTGGGGGTGAGGATTTCAACATATGAATTTGGGGTGGACACGAACATTCAGTCCATTGCAGAGGGTGGCTGAGGCCAGGCTGGGGCCAGGGGAGGGTCCCCCAGCCAGGAACCTGGGAATTCAGGCTGGTGGCCTTGGTAACCTCTGCTGTGTCCACAGCCCTGGGCTGGCCCCATGGGGATGGGGCTGGCCTGGTGCCAGGTGCCTGCTGGTGAATCCAGGTACATCTGCTAAACAGCATCTGTATGAGCTTATCTTCAAGAAGCTGTGGAATGTCAGGGCCTTGAAGGACCTGGATAGCCAGGGAGATGGCAGGGAATGGAGCCTTTCCAAACTCCAAAACTCAGGGTGGCCTCCCCCAGGTCCAGCCTCATCTTTCCAGGGCCCTGTATACACCATATTCTCTCTGTCCACAGGGCCTTTGTCCATGCTCTTCCTTCTGCCCCCAAACCCTTTCTTACCTGATGTGCTGGCCTGGTAACTCACCTTCCAGGTCTCACCTTAGATACCGCTTCCTCTAGGAAGGCCTCCCTGACCCTTTTAAATCTAGGTCAAGTGCCCTGGCAGCCCCGTAGTCACCCATCAGAGTATTTCCCTTTACTCTCCCTATCCATGGGTCTGTCTCCCCACTAGAGCTGAGAACTCACAGAAGGCAGGACAGCTCTAGTTCTCTCTTGCATCCCCACAGGCCTGACCCAGGGCTGGTGGCTGTGGTTAATAATATCTAGGGACTGATGGATGAGGCCAATGAATGGAGTAAGCTGGAAGGTGCGAGTGACCCCATTGGATCTGGAGGGAATTTTCTTTGCGGAGGGACCGGGGAAGAGGAGCTGTGGGAAGCAGCATGGGTAGCCCAGAGAACAAGGTTCATGTGCGTTTGGGGGGCTACGGGAGACTCAGATGGCCGAACACAGGCCCCCTCTCGGGGAGGGCAATGGCCCAGTGGTCTCATACCTGGCTCCTGGCCAGTGTAAAGAAAGAGGAACAGCAGGAAGATTTCCCCCTGAATCAAGTGGGGTCTCTGGGAGTGGGAGATGGGGAGTGTAAGGGCCAGGTCAGAGAAGAGCCACGTTGAGAGGTGTGGGTTGCAGAGGCAGGGGTGCTGCAGGAGGGAGGGAAAGGGGCTGAAGGGAGAGAGGCAGGATTCAGGACAGGGCAGGGCCCCAAGGACTCTGGGACCGTGGGTCTCGACCACAGGACTGAGGAACACGCAAAGCTGCCTTCTTCCCATGAGGTCAGAGTCCCTGGGCAGGCCTCATTACCATTTCCAGCACCAATATAAAATTCCTGAGCTTCTCCGACTCCTTTATTTAAGGGACGAGTTGGAAACGCAAACCTAACAAAGGGGTGACTGGGCCAGGGAAGCAGCAGGTTGGTGGCAGGGCCTCTGAGCAGGGGAGAGGTGGGGAGGGGGTGGAATTCAGGCTTCCCGCCTCCTTCCTCTCTCGGGTACAAGGTGCTAGGTGCCAGGCAGTTCTCAGCACTTCTGCAGACCTCGCGTCAGCCCCATTTCACAGACCAGGAGACTGCGGCCCAGGGAAAAGGGAGCGACTTTCCCCAGGTGTCGCAGGCAGCTGAGCGCGTCAGAGAGGATACCGGCTCCAGCGCGAGGAGCTCCGGAGAATTCCTGATGAGCTGGGAGTGGGGGGGGGGGGGGGTGGCTTCTGGGAGGAGGTGGCCCCAAAGGATGGACAGGAGGGAGGGGTGTACGTTCGTGAAATCGTGCGTTCGTGAAATCAATAAACACTCTGGAAAGGGGTGAAGCGCCAAGTGAGCCCTGGGCAGGCGCCCGAGCGTCTCCGGGCAGCGTGGGCGCCGCCGTGTGGACGCGCCGGGTCGCCGCGCTGGGTCCCGCCCAACCCCCTCGCTCCTCCGCCGGCGCCTCCCGGGGCCGCCCCGCCCCCGCCCCGCCCCTCCCGCAGGCGCGGCCCTGAGCGTGAAAGCGCTCGGCGGGTGCTTTCGGATCCTCTTTCGCTTCTCCTTCTTGGAGAGCCTGCGGCCCGGTCCGCTGGGATTGCAGGAAACTGCATTTCGAAAGGGGATGAGGATTTTGGCGCGGGACGGCCTTGCGCAAGCTGCGGGGGGAGAGGGGTGTCCGCGGAGCGAACCGGGCCCGACGGCGGAGGAGGCTTCCCTGAGAGCCCCCACCCCAGCCCCTGTCGCCCCGCAACGTGCCCTGGAAAAGTCGGGGTAACGCTTACCTCGGGGGAGGGGGAGACGCGGGGAGAGCCTGGTGGGGCGGCTGGCCCAGGTCTTCCTCCTGGGCTCGGTGGCGTGCACCGGTTGGTGAGGCGTTCAGCCGTGCATTGGAGCCGAGGGATTTTCCGTCTCTGGGTTTTGTTCTACAATCGCACTATTTTTTTTTTTTTTAAGTATTCAGCCAATGAAAGTTGTAAAAGTGAAATTCCAACTCTAATTTTCTTATCTTTCTTCCTTTGTTCCTCTCAACAAGTGTCTCTTTCTTTCCCTTTCCCTTTCTTTTTTTCTTTTTCTCCTTTCTCTTTCCCTTTGGTCTCTCCTTTTACAAATATTTCCTGAGGCCCCATCATGTGCTAGGGGGTGTTATGGGCTACAGAGGTGTGTTGGTGAATAGACATGGTTCCTGCTTCTGGGAGCCCCTTACTGTGTACTGAAGGCAGGTTAACAAATAAACGGGAAAACAAGTAAATGCATAACTACAAATTGTGGTAAGGATGTACATCCTGAAGGTTTGGTGTGCATCGTATTTTTTTTTTTGCATGCATGTGCAAACATCCATACAATTTTGTGTATCGCACATATGTAGGATTTTATGTTTATTTTTAAAGACTTTATTTTTAGAGAGAGAGCGCGCACATGAGTGGGGTTAGGGGTAAAGGGAGAAGGAGGGAGACTCTCCAGCAGACTCCCCTGGCGGAGCACGGAGCGGGAAGCGGGACTCCATCCCTCCACCCCAAGATCAAGACCTGAACCCAAATCAAGAGTCTGCTGCTTAAGGGACTGAGCCACCTACGTGCCCCATATGTAGGCATTTTTTAAAAAAACACAAGGATCGGGGCGCCTGGGTAGCTTAGATGGTTGGGCGTCTGCCTTCGGCTCGGGTCGTGAACCCAGGGTCCTGGGATCGAGTCCCGCATTGGGTTCCTGGCTCACCGGGGAGCCTGCTTCTCCCTCTCCCCCTGCCTCTGCCCCTGCTCAGGCTCACTCTCTCTCTCTGTATCTCTGTGTCTCAAATGAATAAATAAAATCTTAAAAAAAAATACCACAAGGATCATATACAATACATGCTGTTCAGTACTTGCCTTTCTCACTTAAAAATGTATGATGGGAAATTTTCCCAATTGGCACAAGCAGGCTACCCTGTTATTTTTGGTGGCAGCATACTATTCTGATCTAAAGTTGTGGAGTTGCTATATCAAAGAATTGCCACAGATTTTTGGAGATCCTGTGGTTCCAGGAGTGGCCTCGGGGATGGCTGGAGAGGGGACTGAGTGGGGTTTGTGGCCGGCCTCTTTTTAGGCAGAGCAGCCCTCCTTTGCTGTGTGTCCTCCACCCTGGCTGCATTTAAGTCATACGGCAGCTTTTTAAAGCATTGAATCAGGATCTCTAGGGTGGGCACGGGGAATGGGTGTATTATTATTATTATTATATTTTTTTTAAGAGTTCCTCAGACTTGTCTAAAGTGCAGCCAGGACTGAGAAGCACTGTCTATCATGGGGTGGGGTTGGGAGTGGTCTGCATGAAGTTGAAAGCCAGCGACTCAAGGAGGACATGGAGCTCTCACAGCAGGTTGGGAGCAAAGCAGCACGGGAGTTGGAACGCTTGCTGCTCATTCCAGGGCTCTACCCATCACATCACCCTTTCTGCAAATTCCCAGTATTTACCTTTTTGCAAATTTCTCTGTCTCCAGATTCAGAGATCACAGGGTAAAGACAGGTATGTTTTCCTTCTTTTTAAGGTTTATATTACATTTCCAATTATTAAGGCAATAAAGATGTAATAAAGAAATAAGAATCAAAAGATGTACACGAGTAGGCAATTCACAAAAGAAATCTAAAAGACCCGCAAACATGTGAAAAGGAATCCCACCAAGATAAAGAGACAAATTAAACCAACAATGAAACGTCTTCCCACCCACACCATGGGCAAAGATGAAACGCTTAATGCTGCAAAAACGTGGGGAAGTGGGCACTCCTCTTAAAATCGTACCCATCCAGTCTTCTAGAGGGAGTTTGGTAAATACAGATTAAAAACATTAAGAAATACATTCTATTTGCCCTAGCAATTCCAGTTCTAGGAAAAATGCATGTGCGAAAATATATGTAAAATATGTTATTCGTTATGATTAAAATAATTGGAAACAGCATAAAGATCCAGAAATCAGGGATTTGTGGCAAAAATAAATTATTCCGCATCCCACTGTGGAACATTAAAACAGTCATCAAAAAGGATGAGACTGGGGGCACCTGGCTGGCTCAGTCGGTGGAGCATGTGACTCGATCTTGGGGTCATGAGCTTGAGCCCCACTTTGGGCATGGAGCCTACTTAAAAAAAAGTTGAAAAAAAGGATGAGTCTGATCTATGGATGTTGACTTGGAGAAATGGATATATTACATGAAAAAAACCAAGCTTCGAAATGGTGTTTGGATATGGCTCCATTTTTGCATAAAAGTAAATATACATGTGTGAATTTGCATATGTATCCATATGCACATATATGCGTGTATGTATATAGGGGTGTATGCATGTATAATTGTGTACATATGTATGTGTATGAATATATATGTGCATGTCTGTGTGTATGTGTGGACATGTGTGTAGGTATATATATGTATGAGTATGTGTGTGTTTGTATTTGTGTGTGTAGGTGACTAAGAGGATATTAACACCGGTTATTTCTGAGCAGAATTACAGAGTTCCTTTGCTTTGGACTTTCATACATATATAGTTAACATTTTTTTATCAACAGAATGTATAATTTTATAATCAGAAAAATGTCTAAAATATTTTCCTTTTTTAAAAAAATTGCAAGTAATACATAGCTACTAGAAAATTCAGAAAGCAGAATAAAGAACCCAAGTTCCCCTTGGTTCTATACCACAAGGGCTATTGCAGGACCACTTCAGCTCATTTGCTTCTGTTTTTTTTTTTTTTCCGTGTCTTTTTTAGGTAGCTGTTGTCACTTGGCATTAAAAATTTCACATCCTGTTTTTTTCTCTGCCTTGCATTTTAATGTAAGCCTGTCCCCCACCATGAAAAAGCCTTCTCAAATGGCACTGTCAGTGGCTGTGCAATATTCTCTGACTGTCTCGATTTTCTTTGTCTTCTTCCTGTCAGAGGTTTGGCTCATCTCGAACCTTCTGCTATTATGACTGACACTGTAATGAGCATCTTTGTCATCACGCTTTTCTGCCTCTAGGCTTCGGGTCAATTCCCAGCAGTTGAATTAGTGGGCTAAAGAGAAGGAACACTTTTTAGGTCCTTGGTGCTCATTGCCAAAATGCTCTCTGAAAGGGTGGACCTGTCTCCGCTACACCAGCCATGCATGGGCCCACCTTGAGAGGCAACTTTCTATTTCATTTTTTTTTTTAAGATTTATTTATTTATTTGAGAGAGCGAGAATGAGAGAGAGTACACGAGAGGGGGTTGGGTCAGAGGGAGAAGCAGGCTCCTTGCTGAGCAGGGAGCCTGATGTGGGACTCGATCCCAGAACTCCGGGGTCATGACCTGAGCCGAAGGCAGTTGCTTAACCAACTGAGCCACCCAGGCGCCCAACTTTCTATTTCATTTTTGAATGAGACTGTTTCCTTTTCTGAATCTTTGCCCTGCAAACTCAGTTTTCTCCACCTCTGTCCTCCCTCCTTGTGATTTAGCCCACAGAGCAGGTACCCTGGGTTCAAATAATGACCGACCCTGTGAGTGGCGGTGTGACCTGGGGAAGCCACTTGACATCGCTGGGTGTCCATATTCTTCCTCCAGTTCCTGTCTTCCTTCCCGTGTGGCTGGAAAGACAAAGCACCTGACCTTTTTTTTTTTTTTAAAGATTTTATTTATTTAATTGACACAGAGAGAGAGACAGCGAGAGAGGGAACACAAGCAGGGGGAGTGGGAGAGGGAGAAGCAGGCTTCCCGCTGAGCAGGGAGCCCGATGTGAGGCTCGATCCCAGGACCCTGGGATCATGACCTGAGCCGAAGGCAGTTGCTTAACCAACTGAGCCACCCAGGCGCCCCCAAAGCACCTGACCTTGAAGATTGTTATTCTGTTTCTTCTCGGGGACAGCACCAAACCTTTTTCTCCAAGTTTCCCCAGGGATCTGGCTGGAAAGGCTCTCCTGCTTTGTGAAGGCTATGTCCTGGTACCTTCCCCAGCACCATAGCAATTGCTCTCCTCGAGGGCTTCCTCTCCTGGGAGAAAGAGGAGGGGCTTGCTGGCTCTCAGGTGGTTTTGTCTTTCCCTTTCTTGCAAACCATTGTAGAGAAGCTGAATGTAACCTTCCTCCTTGGCCTGCCCAGAGACGGAAAGATTCTTACTGAAGGTCCAGGGAAACAGCTCCAGGACCCCTGGATTCACTCACTCGTTCAGGCATGCATACGTTCGTTCATTAGCCCATTCATCTAGTCACATATTCCACGAGGGTTGACAGAGGCCTCCTCCTGGAAATGGTACTGGTAGAGACAAGATGGCGGCCAAGCACTACAGGTGTGAGGGCATCCCCTTTGCCGGATGGAGGGCTTGGACAGGGGGTGAATGGGAAAGGTGGGCCTGCAGGTTGTGGGCACAGGGGCTGAAAGTGAAGGGGGCACTCTGGAGAGCAGTGAGCGACGAGGGGAGAAGAATTGAGTGTTGACTGCCAGGGAGATGGTTTGGCCCTGGTCCTGTGGGCAGTAGAGAGACAGCAAGAATTACTGAGCAATAAAGTAGCAGCAGAGTGTGGTGGTGTGAGGTGTGGTGGACTCAGCTCTGCACTATCAGCTTGGAGACCTGGGTTGAACCCCATCTCCACCTGCCTTTCTGGCCTGGCAAATCCTTTTCATTTCTCCAAGACTCATTTATTCAACCAAAAATGTTGAGCTCCTTCGTGCCAGACACCGTTCTGGGCCCTTGGAATTCAGTGACAGTCATGGCAGCCCCAGGCTCTGTTCTCACAGATCCTTCCGTTTTTCACACCTGTAAAGCCTGCAATGAAGATTGTGCCATGAGCATGGATGATGACTCATAAAATTGTTCCCTAATGTCTGTTTAAAAACAAACAAACAAAAAGATGAGGGGCACCTGGGTGGTTCTGTCGGTTAAGTGTCTGCCTTTGACTCAGCTCATGATCCCAGGGTCCTGGCGGGCTCCCTGCTAAGCAGGGCGTTTGCTTCTCCCTCTCCCTCTGTCTCTCTCCTCTGCTCGTGCGCTCTCTCTCTCTCTCTCTCTCAAATAAATAAAATCTTAAAAAAAAAAGACAAATTTAAGACTGTATGATCTTGGTAGTATCAGATGGGATGGCCTATGTGGAGCTATTTGTGGTGGCTGGGGAGGTGACAGTGAAGATGACCGTGGCCTCTGAGATTTAGGGAGTCCCCAGAGATGGGGTGCGACAGTGTGTGCAATGGCGGACCCTCAGCAAAGGTGGTGGAGGAAATGACCATCTGTGTCAACCCCAGCCCACCTCTGCCTCCCAGACCAGGGAGAAGGCCTCACTTGTCCCTCCGTGGGTCCTGTTGTCCCTAGACCCAGATAAAGTGTTTCAGAGATAGGGAGAGAACAATGAGAATTGTTGTCAAAGGAAGCATAGCCCTGGGCAGGGACTGGCCTCCTTCTGGAAGCCTCTGGACCCACCCCCAAGTTCTTCCAGAACTTCACTGGGCAAGGCCTGGCTTCCTGGGGAGTCAACCACCCGCATGGCCTTTCAGGGAATGGAATACATCTACTGCCCTAACTGGGTGCAAACTGTCCCACTTCACCTCTGTCTTCCTAGAGCCCCGTCCCCACAGGCCCCCGTTCTGACCTGTTAAAAATCCAGAGGTGAGGTGCTCACCTGGGGACCAGGGAAGTGTGAGAGGTCAAGTTGCCTGGAGCTGGTTGTGGGCCAATGGGGCACAGAGTTATAGGAGAAGTGTATTTGTGTTCCTTATATTTTTCTTCCTGTATTTTCCAATTTTTTCCCCAATTGAGTATGCTTTTGAGAATCATTTAGAAACTACAGTTTTCGGTGACAAGATATATAAGTAAATGGGTAAAAAAATTAAAATATAAGGGGTATGGATTGTTTCCACATCATGGAGGCTGAGATTTGGGGGCTTGGTGCCTGACACATAGTAGGGGCTCAAAGTGTTGGTTGAGTGAGTGGC
This sequence comes from Zalophus californianus, assembly GCF_009762305.2. Taxonomy (NCBI): domain Eukaryota; kingdom Metazoa; phylum Chordata; class Mammalia; order Carnivora; family Otariidae; genus Zalophus; species Zalophus californianus. Next base: position 32,848,375 of record NC_045609.1, on the reverse strand, counting down.
AGGGTAACATAATGGGTCCCTCCTTTCTTGCCACCACCCATTTGTCCATGAAGCATTTACTGAGGATTACCACGCTCTGGGAGCTTGGGATCCAGGCATGCCCGGGCTCCCAATCAGCAGGTGCAGGCACTGGAGCCCAACTGAGGCTGTCCCATGCATCATGGGGGATGTGCTCTCCTCTCAGAAAGCTGGGTGATGCTGGAGCTGGGTCACGATGGATGAGTAAGGAGTAAGGGAAAGAGTGCAGACATTCCAGGCCATGGACCCACGTTCTTTTGCTCCTTCATTTATTCACTGGCTCATTCTTCAAATAATGCTTGTCTGTGGCCCCAACTAGATCCAAACCGTCACTGCTTCACCTCTGCTCCTGGAGAATGTTTCCAGAGCACCTACTATGTGCTGGGCCCTTACTCAGTGGCTGGAGATACAGCAAGATTGTCTCTGCCTCCCTCACACTTACATGCAAGTATGCTGGTAAAAAGTAAACATAGGCTACAACTCCAAAGATAAGGCCAAGAGGAAAGTGCCAACAGGTGACGTGACCGGGTGGGCGTGGAAGCCATTTTGGTTGGGTTTGTTGGAGAGCAGACTCCAGAATGAGTATCTGGGGGAGGAACGTTCTAGGCAGAGAGAAGAACAAAGGGCAACCCCCTCCCAGTGGGGGGAATGAGCTGGGTGTGTTGGAGGAAGAACAGCAACAAAAAACCACGGAGAATTTTGAGCAGATGGACACTATGATCTGATGGATGTTTTTAAAAGATTGCTTTAATGAGGCGATGATCACCCTTTTCCCCAACAGGCACTCTTTATTTTATTTTTTTTTTTTAAAGATTTATTTATTTATTTATTTATTTATTTAAGAGAGAGAATGAGATAGAGAGAGAGAGCATGAGAGGGGGGAGGGTCAGAGGGAGAAGCAGATTCCCCGCTGAGCAGGGAGCCCGATGCGGGACTCGATCCCGGGACTCCAGGATCATGACCCGAGCCGAAGGCAGTCGCTTAACCAACTGAGCCACCCAGGCACCCCTTTATTTTTTTTTTAGATTTTTTATTTATTTATTTGGGAGAGAGAGACAGATGGTGACTGAGATAGCGAGAGAGAGCACAAGTGGGGAGGAGAGGGAGAAGCAGGCTCCCTCTGAGCAGGGAGCCTGACGTGGGGCTCGATCCCAGGACTCGGGGATCATGACCTGAGCCCAAGGTAGACGTTTAACCAACTGAGTCACCCAGGTGCCCCTCAACAGGCACTCTTTAATAAAAACACATTTGAAGGATGTGCCAGCCTGGCTCAGTCAGAAGAACATGCAACTCCTAATCTCAAGGTTGTGAGTTCAAGCTACATGTTGGGCGTAGAGCTTAAAACACACACACACACACACACACACACACACACACACACACACACGCAGAAAATACTTTGAAATTTTTCATACCACAAATTTAAAAAAAAATTGAACTCGCAAATGATGCATTTTGTCCCTTGCTATATGTTGTAGATGTTTTAAAAATATTTTTTCAGGGACCCCTGGGTGGCTCAGTCGGTTAAGCATCTGCTTTCAGCTCAGGTCATGATCCCAGGGCCCATATCGGGCTCCCTGCTCAGTGGGGAACCTGCTTCTCCCCCGGCCTGCCACTCCCCTGCTTGTGCTCTCTCTCTCTCTCAAATAAATAAAATCTTTCAAAATAAATAAATAATCTTTGGAAATGTAAAAACTGCTGCTATAACTAACTCCTAAACATTTATGACTTCTGTGTGATATTCAGGGGAGCATTTGAATTGCTTCATACAATTTGTCCTTACTAAAAAATTTCCACTCCTAAATGTGACTTACAGATCAAAATTATCTTCCTTTTAAATAAATAACAGGTTGGCCCCAACTAATGGTCGTTGGAATGTTTAAAGCTCAAATACTGACTTCACTCTTTAAATTCAAGTAAGCATGTGTGCCCATGACTACCTCTTTGCTTCTGAACTCCGCAGTGGACTCCACAGGGGCAGTGCTCCACAGAGGACTCTGTCGGGTGCGGGGTGAGGAGTGGGGGAAGGATCCCAGGAACGGGGACTTGAGAAAGCAAGACATGTGGATCTCAGCCGAGTGGACGTCCTTGCGTATACCAGGGTCGCGGGCACAGACGCTTGAGGAGACATTTATGACATCTACACAGATGTAGCCACATTCCTGGCACGGATGATAGAGGGGAGGGGAACAGGGGATGGGAGCTGGGAGACCCCCAAGGCCACTGAAGCCATCCTGTGAGTGCAAGGTGGCCTGGAATAGGGTGGCACCTGTGGAGGTGGAAAGCGGTGGTTGAGTTCAGGAAATACTGGGCTCCCTCCAGGTAATAGAGCCTGGTACACTTCTTTGGAAAGGTGACGGGTCCCAGGCCTGATACAAGGAGCAGAGGTCTGGGGACTTCAGGCCCCATCCCACCATTAAGCAGCTGTGTGACCTTTTGCCACTTGACAAGTCACTTAACCTCTCTGGGGATTATTTGTCAAGTTAGCCCAACCTTGTCTCACTTCCAGGGAGCTGTAAAGCTGGAACTGAGGAGGGGATGGGCTTTGGAAGGGCTGGTATGCTGGGTTCCTGAGAGACCCCACTGTCAGACTCAGCTCAGGCTACCCTGCTTTGTACCTTCAAGGTTTGGGGTCTCCAAAGACTCGAGGTGCTCAGGACCGGTGACTCAGGACCCCAGCGTGGCTGTCGTTCCTGGTGCTCTTTGAGCTTCCCGCAGCCCAAGCTTACCACTCCAGGGCATTTCCTTAATCAGTAATATTGCTCAATTATGATCTGAATGGTCTAGTTCATAAGGCAGGGGAGAGGCAACAAGGAAAGAGCAGTCAACAGGCCCAGGAGCCTTGGCTCAGCCCTGCTCAACCTGTTCTTCCCCCACAGAAGCACCTCTGGCCTCAGTTTCCCCGCTTGAGGCCCTGCTCTGTGTCAGGCTGACCTCCGAAGGCATGCTGCTGAGGTTCTAATGTGGAGAGCGTAGACCCACAAGGTAGCCAAAGCCCAACTATGTGCAGAGCCTGGCTGCCCACGGGGGCTGTAGGACTAGGAAGTCCCTCTGCACAAAGGCACATACCAGTCCAGAGGAGGACACAGTGTTCAAAACCCAGTGCTAGCAAGAGTTCTGGCAAGCTTCCAGATAGGTGTGTGAGTGTGAGTGTGTGTGTGAGAGTGTGAGTGTGAGAGAGTGAGAGTGTGTGAGAGTGTGTGAGTGTGAGTGAGTGAGTGAGTGAGTGTGTGAGTGAGTGTGTGTGTGTGAGTGTGTGTGTGTTGTGGCAGTGGGGGAAATTCAGGTAGGAGGGATCTGAGTGGCATAGGGGACACTGGGCTGAGAGTTGGCATTCTAGGTCTGAATCCCTTATCTTCTGGGGTGTGACCTTGGGCAAGGTGCTCAACCTCTCCAAGTGACTGGTTCCCCATTGGTATAAGAGAGGCAACAATCTAGATTGGTCTCGAGATCTCAAAAGGCCCGTTGGGATTGGACGGTGTCTGTTCTACTTTCCTAGGTCACATGACTATGTGCTACTCCCTGCTGGGACCGAGTTTTCCCAGGAGAGGGACTTCAATTTCTCTTTCCCATCAGGTGTGGGACCCCATGCCCAGTGGGCCCCTAACCCCCACGTTGACTGACCCTCTAACCCACCATAAAGCTTGGGGCCCTAGTTGGCGGGGGAGGGGGGGTGACCAGATATTCCTGATCACTTTCCCAAGAGTCCTGGCCAGACAGACAGCCTCGCCTATGCTGACACATCCACTCGAGGTGGTAAGACCCACCCACAGCTCACCTCTGAAGGCCCACAGAAGGCTATACTCCAGCGTCATCCTGAGTGAGGAAGAGAAATTGAGGGGATGATGCCAGATCAGCTGACTCATGGGGCAGCCATCCCCCAGCACACCTGCAGGCCCCGACCCGCCCATGCAAAGCCTTTTCCAGAAATACCAGCTGTGACCGGCTGAGACACATGGCAGCTTCCTGCCTTGCTGTGAGGCCTAGTATCTGTAAACTTCCAGATCCAAACTTGATAATCATTCCTCCTCTTTCCTTGGGCAAGGTTCCTTAGGCTCTAGAGATGAAATGAAATCCCAAAATAATTTTTTTTAGCAGATTAGATCTAGGGCAAAGTCCCAAGCACTGGAACAAGAATTGTCCAGGGAGTCAGGAAACTGGGGTTCTGCTCTAGCTGTAGAGCCCCTTACTGGAGGACCTTGGAGGAATCACTTGTTCCTCTGGGCCTCAGTTTCCCCTTCTGTACAAGAAGACCATTGCCCTAGGGGGCCCTCTGAGGAACTGTAAATTCTATCTTAACTGGTTTTGGTGCTTCAGGGCAGGGTCTCCTCAGCCTGCGCTGTGCTTGCCACACACACAAGGGTCCCATGGCCCGGGGCTCTACTGAGCCTTTTGCTTATGGCCAGAGGCCAGAAACCCAAGGGAAAGGTAGTTTTGATTGTCTCTCATTTTCTGGAAGTGGTGACACTAGGCCAAGATCTGTGGCTTAGCTTATGACCCCAGGCCTCCTCAGCAGACCAGATGCAGTTTTATGGAGGCCTAAGCCCTGTGGCCAGACTTCCTATCCAAGCATGTGACCCAGGCAGCTGCAGGCTGAGGCTTAGAGTGAAGTTCCCCAAGGCTGTGACTCCATGTGGGGGCCTGGAGGCCCAGGGTGGGCATGAAGAAGGCCCAGGAGGGGCTGCCTTTGCCCCAGGAGAGTAGGTACTGACCCTTCCGGGCCCCCCAAGTGAGGCCTTGCTTAAAGTGGGTAAAGGTCATTTCCCTTTCTATAGCTCTCAGATGAGGTTTTTATAAAGCCATAGAGGAAAAGGATTTTTTTTTTTTTACCTCCTCTTCCTTATGCTTTTCCACATTTTCTCAATTATTGATAGTGAACATATACTGCTTTGGTAATCAGGAAAGAAAGCCTGTAATTATTATTTTTTAGTACTATTCCCGAAGCCATCAGCACCCACCACTCTGCTCATTTCAGGATTTGTTCTAGGGAGCCCAGCACTGGGTGGTGAACAATGTGGACTTGAGAGTCAGACAGACCTGGGCTGAAAGCCTGGCCCCACCATTTCCTGTGTCCTTGGGCGAGTCACCTAAATTTTCCATGCCCCAGGTTCCTTCTAAAACCGGAATAAGGGCACCTGGGTGGCTCAGTCAGTTAAGCACCTGACTCTTGATTTTGACTCAGGTCATGATCTCAGGGTCGTGGGATGGAAGCCCAGGTCGGGCTCTGTGCTCAGTGGGGAGTCCATTTGATATTCTTGCTCCCTCTCCTTCCCCCTCCCTCCATCCCCCCTGCTCCCCCTCTCTCAAATAAATAAATAAATCTTAAAAAAAATAAAATGGGAATAATAATAGCAGTCGATCTTAATTCAAATTTAGCAGGTGCCAGTCACTGTTCTGATCATATTACATGTATTTACTCGTTTGATCCTCACATCTCTGTAAGGAAGGCACTATTATTAGCTCCATTTTGCAAATGAAGAAGTGGAACGCAGAGAGCTTAAATATCTTGCCCAGATCATCTGCTAGTTCATAGTGGAGCTGGGATTGAGCCCAGGCTGTCCAACCTCAGGACCTGGAGGATCCTGATCTCCTAGCCACATGGGCTTGCAGGCCACGGAGGTTTCCATGAGATGGGGTGTGCAGAGGGCTCAGAGCCCTGCACGCAATAGGGTCACAGGCTCTCCTCTCACTCCTTCCAGGGTCAGAGAGAGTCCAGGCGAATGTCCAGCCTCCTGGGGATCTTCTACTACGGGGGGAGCACTTGTCTTCCAAGTCACCGCATCATCGCAGAGGTCAGGACCTGGATGGGGCCCGGACAGCCTGTACCCCAGCCTCTCACTGTCCCACTGTCCCACGGTGATGGCGACAGCACAGCCAGGGAGGTGCAGTGCCTTGCCCAAGGTCCTGCAGCTCAGTTGTGATGAGCGGGAAGCAGGACCCAGGTCTCCTGAGCCCTATCAGGGTTCCTAGACCAGGAAAAGCCCCTTGGGGAAGCAGGGGGTAGGCTCCCACCATCTTGAGTCTGGCTGTAGTCAGACAACTCTCTTCCCACCTGCTGGGCTGACTGGGATGGGGGCTGCGGGGAGCTGCGGGAGCACCTGCAGTCTGTAGACAGAGCAGAGGAAGCGAGAAAGCCTGCTCATCGGCACCTGGCAGGGGAGGGTTGGTGGCAGTGGACTGGGGACCTCCCCTTCCCTTGGCATTGACATCCCTAGCCCTGCCACCAGCATGGGGTGGAGGAGGGTGGTGACCATGGTGATGGGGCTGTGGGGTGGTTACATCTGGTGGGATCGTAGCTTTAAGTACTGGGAGGACCCAGAATCTTGGAGGCAGATATTGGGCCAGCTGTGGGGGAAAGGGGGTGGGGGACAACCTGCGGGCTCTGGGGCAGTTTCCCCAGTTTCTTTGTCCACTTGAGGAAGCCTCCTCCTCTTGCTCTTAATAAATAATAAGGAAGCAAAACCCCACACTATCCCCTACATGTAACATCCTCCTGCTCCTAGCTCTGTTTGCACTGTGCTGACACGGGCCAGGCCTGTGTGGGGTGCTCCACGTGCCCCATCTCATCCCATTCTCACAACAGCCCTGGCCCAAGGCTGCATCCATTCTCCCCATTTTCTGGATGAGAACACTGAGGCTTGACAACTTGCCCAGGCTCTCACGGTTGGTAGAGTAAGTGATGGAGCTGGGACTTGGACCTTGGCTTCTCTTCTCCTGGACATTTTAGGGCCAAGATTGTTTAGGCATTTTTTTTTTTCCTTTTAAAGGAAAGTATTTTCTCAAAATATTAAAAAATATTTTTACAAAACAGCTTTAAGATATAATTCACGTACCATATGATTTACATAGTTATGGTATATAATAGATATAATTCACTGGCTGGTAGTATATGCACAGAACTGAGCAACCATCACCACCACCAACTCTAGAGCACATTTTCAGGACATGTTACTTGCCAAAGACAGCCTGCACTCCTTAGCTGCCGTCCCCAATTCTGCTATCCTCTTTAGCCTCTGGCAATCACTGACCCGTGTGGATTTGCTTACTCTGGACATTTCCTATAAATGGAGCCATACAATATGTATGGTTTTTTTGACTGGCCTTTTTTGAATGGCTTCTTTCACTTGGCACGATGTTTTCAAAGTTCATCCGTGCTGTAGCCTATGCCTGCGGTTCCTTCCTTTTTATTGCTGAGTCCTAGCGTACTGTATGGATGTACCACAACTTGTTCATCCATCCAGCAGGTGATAACACTGGGGTCGTTCCCACTTTGGGGCTACCATGAATAATGCCACGAACATGCACGTACATGCTTTTGGGTGGACCTGTGTTTTCAATTCCCACGCGTGTATACTTGGATCATACAGTAACTCCGTTTAACCCTTTGAGGAACTGCCAACCTGTCTTCCGCAGCGGCTACGCCACTTTCCATTCCCAAGCAGCAGTGTAAAAGGGTTCCATTTCCCCACATCCTCCCCAACACCAGTTACTACACATCCTCCCCAACACCAGTTACTACACATCCTCCCCAACACCGGTTACTATCTGTCTGTTTGGTAACACAGCCATCCTAGTGAGTGTGTAGGGGCATCTCGTGGTTTTGATGTCCATTTCCCTGATGACTCATGATGTTGAGCCTCTTTTCTGATAACTAATGATGTTGACCACTTTTTATGATAGTTTTAATCTTCTTTCTTTATGTTTTAAAACTATTTATTTATTTATTTGGGGGGGGAAGGGGCAAGGGAGAAAATCTCAAGCAGACTTTCCACTCAGTGGGGGAGCCCCAAGTGGGCTCCATCTCACAACCCATGGGGTCATGACCTGAGCCGAAATCTCTAGTGGGATGCTCAACCGATTGAGCCACCCGAGCGCTCTGATCTTCTTTATTTTTTTAAGATGGACCCAAGCGCCTGGCTGGCTCAGTCAGTAGAACATGAGACTCTTGATCTCTGTGTTGTGAGTTCAAGCACCATGTTGGATGTGAAGCCTACTATAAAAAAAAATAATAATAAAAGAACCAATTTTTTCCTTTTTTTGTTCTTTTTTTTTAAAGATTTTATTTATTTATTCATGAGAGAGAGAGAGAGAGAGAGAGAGAGAGGCAGAGGGAGAAGCAGGCTCCCAAGGAGCAGGGAGCCCGATGCGGGACTCAATCACAGGACCCTGGGATCATGACCTGAGCCCAAGGCAGACGCTTAACCATCTGAGCCACCCAGGTGCCCGAACCAATTTTTTTTTTAATAGGAAATGCCTTTATGTGGTTTCTCAATGAAATCTAAAGGAGATTTAGTAAAAAAATTTCCATTCTACCTGCCCTGAATTCCTCCAGAGATATTTTATGCAAATATGAAAAATATGGACAAATGGTCTTTTTTCACACAAATGGAGCCTGTTAAACAACTTCTCTGTACTTTGATTTTCCACTTTATATTGCTACTAATTTCGGCATTGCTTTAGTGCCACTGGAACCCCTGGAGATCCCAGTGTGTCACAGGACCATGAGCCATTAATTTTCTTTGGGGACAAATCAGGCATCTCTAGCACCAGAATCCAGGAGACCTTGTATGGTCTGGTCTGTATGGCACGGTTTTTTGTTTGTTTGTTTTATTTTGTTTTAAATTAATAGACTTCAGGGCGCCTGGGTGGCTCAGTCGGTTAAGTGTCTGCCTTTGGCTTGGGTCATGGTCCTGGGGTCCTGGGATCGAGCCCTGTGTCAGACTCTCTGCTCAGTGGGGAGCCCGCTTCTTCCTCTCCATCTGCTCCTCCCCGACTCATACTCGCTCTCTCGCTTGCTCTCTCTCTCTCCAATAAATAAATAAAATCTCTTAAAAAGCACATTAAAAAGTCTTAAAAATAAATTAATATAAAAAATAAAAATAAATTAAAATAAATAAATTAATAAACTTCATTTTTTAGAGCAGTTGCAGGTTTATTTTTTTTTTAAGATTTTATTTATTTATTTGAGAGAGAGAGAGCACATGAGAGGGGGGAGGGTCAGAGGGAGAAGTAGACTCCCTGCTGAGCAGGGAGCCTGATGCGGGACTCGATCCCGAGACTCCAGGATCATGACCTGAGCCGAAGGCAGTCGCTTAACTGACTGAGCCACCCAGGCGCCCCGCAGTTGCAGGTTTATAGAAACTCGAGCCCATAATAGAGTTCCCATATGCCCCTTCCCTCCCCTCCCACTTTTTCCATTATTAGTGTCTTGCATTAGTGTGGTACCTTTGCTACAATGAATGAGCAGATATCGATACACTATTATTAACTGAAGTCCACAGTTTACATCAGGGTTCACTCTCTGTGGTGCCCTTTTAACAAACGCAGGATGTCGTGTATCCACCATTACAGTATCACAGAGAATGGTTCCACTGCCCTCAAAATTCTCTGTGCTCCTCCTTTCATCCTCCACCCCCCAGCCACCACTAATCTTTCTACCGTTGCTCTAGTTTTGTGTGACAAAGCTTTGAAGGGGAAGCCTGCCCTGTTCAAGCCCTGGTCCCAGTTCCAGGGAGGGGCTAGAACCCCCTCAAAGGCTGGGGTGTGGGCCTGTTGAGAACCATCAATGACAAAGCTGAAACTATTTATTTATTTATTTTAAAATTTTTTTTAATTTGACAGAGAGAGACAGCAAGAGGAGGGAACACAAGCAGGGGGAGTGGGAGAAGGAGAAGGAGAAGCCGGCTTCCAGCAGAGCAGGGAGCCTGATGCGGGCTCCATCCCAGGACCCTGGGATCATGACCTGAGCCGAAGGCAGACGCTTAATGACTGAGCCACCCAGGTGCCCTAAAGCTGAAACAGTTTAATAATGAGCCCGACGTCCTTTATTCAAGAGACAACAGTGCACGGATTGGGCAAGTCCCAGTGCCTTGCAAATAGCGGAGCACCCTTCCGGAGGGATTTGGGACAAGAGCCAGTTTTCAAGCATTAAAAGGGACCAAGAGGAAACAGGGCATGATTGGCTGGGAGATTGGGATTTCTTTCTAAAGCTGGCAGACCCTGTTTCCTAGGATAAAGAAAGCTAGCTAAAGTGGGGCCGGAGGCCCGTGACTGGTGTGTGTTTCCCTGACAGGTGTTTCCCATAAGTGCAGGCTGATCTAGGTTTCTTTTTTTTTTTTTGAAGATTTTTTTCAGAGTCTTTTTTTTTTTTAAGATTTTATTTATTTATTCATGAGAGACAGAGGGAGAGAGAGAGAGAGAAGCAGGCTCCCAAGGAGCAGGGAGCCCAAAGCGGGACTCGATCCCAGAACTCTGGGATCACGACCTGAGCCGAAGGCAGACGCTTAACCATCTGAGCCACCCAGGCGCCCTGATCTAGGTTTCGATTGGTGACTTAGGCCTCCCTTTTGTGGGTTGCAATACATATGAACTAACTTCATCGGAATCGGCCCTGGAGAGTCTCAGAAGGAGTCACGCACTGCACGGGGGTCCCCTTGGTGAAGGATTCGGGTCTCAAATTTATTTATTTATTTATTTTTAAAGATTTTATTTATTTGTTAGAGAGAGCGAGCACAAGCAGGGAGGAGCGGCAGACAGAGGGAGGGGGAGAAGCAGCCTCCCCGCCGAGCAAGGAGCCCGATGTGGGACTAGATCCCAGGACCCCGGGATCATGACCTGAGCCAAAGGCAGATGCTTAACCGACTGAGCCCCCCAGGCGTCCCTTGGGTCTCAAACTGAAGTGTCATTACAAAGCATACCTTTGTCATCCTCCATGGAGAGGAGGGGAAAAGAGATTGCTCAGAAATTGTAGCCATTGTCTTCTCTCAGAACAGGCGGGTGGTTTGCCTGTCTGAATCTCTACCCAGATTGCCAGCTCCCAAGGATGGAAAGACATCTGTGCTGTCATATACCCAGTTCCTGGCCATGAATATGGATTAGTTGAATTTGTGGTTGAAGAGGCAAATTTGACCTTGAAACAGGCTTATGCCTCCCAGAGTCACAGTGATTCCTTCTGTGGGCACAGCTTCTTCCAACTGGCTGCACAGTGTCACAGTCTTGGTCGACCTGGCCAAGTGAGAAGTTTAAAATTTTCAGGGCCCGGAGTTGATGAGGCTCATGGACAAACTCGTGCGCCTGATACACAAACCAGACCAACAGTCTTCACCTTGAGAAAGAGCCCTGTTACCTGAATGTGATCACCTGCTCGGCCAAGCAGCACATTGTCCTCTGCCATCAGGCCGGTTGGCAAGTTATGGAGTCTGTCCCAGGGCCTGTGGCACCTGAACATGGAAGCGTGGTTGGTTGATGGCATCAGGCCCTGACAACCCGGCTGCATCTCCGTAGTTGGTGTCTGTCTGCCTTGGATGTGTACCTGAGTGTCCAGCCAAGGCACTGGGACAGTTCTGGGCATTCTTAGTGGAGGCAGTGTGGCATAGACATCAGCCCCAAACTTCCCTGGGCTTGTATCTTGGTTCTGCCGGGATCAGGGATATGCTAGGCAAATCAGCCTCCCGAGACTCAGTTTCTCTATCTGTAAAATGGGCACAATTAATTCTTGATTTAAAGATTTGAGATCATATATGTAGAGTGATCAGTAGAGAGGCTGGCATATAACAGACGGTCAGTTAATGCCAAATGTTGTTGTTACTGCTATTATTATTTAATGCCAATTTGCCTTTTTGATTCTTCTCTCCCTCCCCGGCTAAATTCCAAGTTCCTTAGGAAGCTTTACCTTTTTTTTTTTTTTAGATTTATTTATTTATTTTAGAGAGACAGAGAGAGAGAGAGCACACGTGCACTCAGGGCAGGGGGGCGCAGAGAGAGTCTTAAGCAGACTCTGTACTGAGTGCAGGGCTTGATCCCATGACCTGGAGATCGTGACTTGAGCCAAAACCAAGAGTCGGATGTTCAACCAACTGAGCTACCCAAGCATCCCAGGAAACTTTACTTTTTTAAAGATAAGCTATTGTAGTCAACTTGATAATAGCCCAGTTCTGGCTTTCCCTTTCAGGTTCAGAAACTGCTCAGTCTAATCTCATCCTTGTTATTGTTCACTCTCCAAGCCTGGCCCAGAGCAAGGGCCAAGGGTGCTCTAGAAGCCGGAGGAGGAAACGGATGCCTGAGGCTAGCGGGAGCAGGGAGCTTCCCTGGAAGTGGAATGCAGCTGGTCCTTGAAATAAAAGGGAGGCTTTGGTGGGTGCTCGGGGCAGAGAGATGAAGCTGGTAAATGGCGAGGGCTGGAATTCCAGAAAGCTGGATCTGGTCCCAGTTCTGTTATTTCCTGGCCGTGTGACTGGCTAAGTCACTTCCTCTCTTTGGGTTTACTGAAGTTCTCATTCTGTAATCACAGACGGATGGCAAAGTTCTGAGAATCTCCTGAAAACAATGCAAAATGTTGTGTCTGAGCAGTTTTGGGCAAGAGTGTTCACGGCTCTCAGCAGATTCTCCAAAGGCTGTGACTGCCCAGATTTGCCAATTTTTCTTCCAGTGACTCAGCATTCCCTGTGGGCTCTGCTGCCCACTGCTGACTCACCAGCACCAGCTCTTAGCAGCCCTTGTCTGAGCTCCCCAAGAGAGCATCTGATTGGCTCAGCCCGGTGCAGGGCACCGTGAGGACTGTGGGCAGAGTTCTGGGGCCTGGCCATGTCCCGGGGACCTGCTAGCCTCCAGAATAGACTGGCTGCCGGGAACTGTGCTCGGACCCAGCCCAGAGGGTGGCAGGGCCTTGAGGTTCCCAATGCCACTCTGGCTTCCCTAGAGGGGGTAAAGCAACATCGGGCTCCTTGGGAGGTCTTTACATTCAGTGTCCTCAGTCCCTAGTACAGTGCTTGGTAAACGCTAGGTGCTCCATAAAGATACTGCTTAAACACCACCAAGACGGCTCCTCGACAGGCAAACGAAGTACAGTGGGAGCAGTGAGGAAGGGAATCTTGACCGTCTCCTAAACCATAGGAGAATCTTCCCTCTTCGAGTATCATTTTAACTGGGTTATGAAGATTAAATAAAGGTTCACTAGGGCAAACAATTTGAGGTAAGGAAGGGCCACAGGGTTGTGAAACTGCCTGGCTTATTTAGGCCGCCCTGAAAGAGTGGGGCAGAGGGACGCCTGGGTGGCTCAGTCGTTAAGCGTCTGCCTTCGGCTCGGGTCATGATCCCAGGGTCCTGGGATCGAGCCCCGCATCGGGCTCCCCGCTCAGCGGGGAGTCTGCTTCTCCCTCTCCCTCTCCCTCTGCCACTCCCCCTGCTTGTGCTCACTCTCCCTCCCTCTCTCTCTCAAATAAACACATAAAATCTTAAAAAAAAAAAAAAGTGGGCATGGGGACCATGGGCTGGATGTTCAGCATCCCTGAGGGGTTGGTGCCATGTCAGTGATGCCAAGTGGGGGAGATGTAGGAAGGAGAAACAGACCAACAGTGTCAGAGGCCAAAGGAAATGAGAAGGGGGACCTTCCAAGTAGGAATTTACAATCTGCTTTCAGAAAGCCGTTCAGTGGAGGGCTGGGCTGGGTTAGAGTTAGTCTGGAGGGAGAGTTGGGGACATGGTGAATGTAGGTGACTGTTTCAGAGTAGTGGAGGGGAAGTGAGAAAAAGCACAGAGCTGAAGTGAAAATCAGGAGCGAGACAAGATTTCTTTTGGATGGGAGAGCTTTGGGTATACTTGTAATCTGAGGACGAAGAGTCAGTGGCAAGGCGGGAGACTAAAGATAGAAAAAAGGAAAGCATACCTGATGGAGAAAAGTGCTCGAAGGATGACATTAAAAATATTTAACATTTGCTAAGGCAAGGGTGAGGAACAAGAATGAGGTCACAGGAGCTGATTGACAAAAGCATAGGAGGGTTTAGCAGCTAACGTTTAGCCTCCTACAGAGAAGAAAAGGCATTTCCTCCTCAGAGATGGAAGGAAGATGTAAGACAGGAAATGAGCACAAAGATAAAGATGAGGTAGGGGCTTGAGCATTGTTGAGAAGATCTAGAATGTAACAGAAACTTGAGGCGATGAAAGCTTAAACAAGATTGGGTGTGTTTACATAAATAAAGTTTGGAGGTGGACCACAGAGAACAGATGTAATCACCAAGGACCTAGGCTCTTATCTTGCTGCTTTATCATCCTTAACAAGGCTTCTACCTCATGGTCCATGATGGATTCTTGAGCTCCTGCCGTCATGTCTGCAATCTGGGTAGCATGAAGAAGAGAGTTTGTAGGATTTAACTGGTACAAATCAGTAGAGCTTTTTCAGTAGTAAAATCATTGAAATACTTCTCCACCAGCTGGTAATAGTTGATGACTCCCTGATGCCCACCTCCCCATCCCCCCAACTCATCCCCTGGCTCAGTTGGGACCTTCCATGGCATTCCCCCAGCACTCTAGCCAGTGTCCTGGCATATCTGTTGTTAAATATTTGCACTGGATGTGTCTCTTCAAGGACAGTACCTAGAATTCACAAAATGGGCGCTTGTGCTTTTATCACATTGGCCAGAAACAGGTCCTATGTTTGCAAGGGAGATTGGGAAATGTAGTCTTTATTCTGGGTGGCCATGTACCTAGCCAGAAATGGCAGGGGGCGGGGGTGGACTACTAACCATCAAAATCAAGGAAAAAGAGGTGAAGGATACTAGGAGACAATAGCAGGCTCAACCACATGGGAGGGCTCCACAGGTGCCCAGTAGCACAGAGGGCTTTGTGAGCCTAGCTGGGATGGTTGATTCTCCAGCTGATATCTCAGGTGGGGATCGAAGAGAAGAAATCAGAGGCTGGGAATTGGTGGGTGGGTGACTGAGGTGTGAGGGGGAGAGGGGTCCTTGGGAAGGGCTGATATTTGAGTGTCTGCCTGAAGGGCCCAGGGGAAACTGAAGGCTGGAGGTCTTGATGAGGGAGATGCTGGAGGGAGAGAAGCCTGACTTTGTTGTTTGAGACACAGAGGTGGTGGTGCGAGAGGCTTCCAAGGCAGGATGAGGTTCCAGGGTGGCTGTTTGGGGAGCCAAGTGGGTGAGCTGGGCCTTCACGGTGGATGCCTCTGTTAAATCAGCTGTTTTGGCCATGGACCCTTTCAGGTGGAGAAACAGTAACAGAGGGAAGCCCTCTGGCACCAAAAGTGGAATCCAAGTGGATCTGGCAGGTGGGGGTCTCAAGAGATCTCAGGCACTAGAAGTGGGGCCTCGTGAGGAATTGGTACCCAGAACCGGAAAAACTATCGGGTTTGCTGCTGGGATTTCCAGTACGGCTCACATTTCTGAGGATAAAGATCTTTTCAGTTTCCTGAAAACTTGAGCCCACAGGAGGGAGGAAGTGAAGGGGATTTTCTTTGTTCTTTAAAATTTTTCCATAATCTTTTTCTTTAAAAAGTATTAAGTAACACATGGACATTGTAATGAGTGAAACAGTGCAAAGATGAGTTAACCCAAGTCATCAGGCTCTCTTCCCACCTCCAATTCTCTGTTCCTCTCCTCACCGAAAGTCCCACCACTTCGAAGAGAGACAGGACACGAGGGCTTCGCTGCCCCTGTGCACACCTGGACTGGGGGATCCTGAAGCTCCCTCACCAGCTCCGCATTCCCCTCTGGGAACCCGGTGGCAGGGCTTGAAGTGGACAATGGGGCGTGGGCCTTGCTCTGCGGGTGTTTTCCTGTAACCCACCTACCTCCCGAGGCCTGTTGCATACCAGCGCTCTCTCCTTCTATCATGTTTCAAAGGCACTTCTCGTATCAGCGTGTTGTCCAGGGCCAGTTTCCTTAGTTAGCCATCATTGTTTGGCATTTGGGATCTTTCCAGTATCCGCTGTTATAAAGCGTCCTTCCGTAACCACTTTGGATAGAATATTTCTAAGCTCTGGATTATTTCCCTGGGGGGGTTATATAGCTAGAATGGTATTATAGGGTCAAAAGGTCCAAATAGTCTCATAGCTCTTTGTTGCCTATGCACACAGATGGCTAAGAAGGTATTTTAAGAGATTTAAGCATCTACTGACTTGGTTAAAAAAAATGACAATAACCCACTTACTGTGTTTTATATTCTTCATTACAATTCTGTCCTTACAGGGAGGGAGATGGATGCAGGATCATATTTTTTTGTGTTCCAGGTATGCAAATGAAGGTAGCAAAAGTGCATCTCAAAAACATTGACTTATTCCTCTGGTTATGAGAAAGGGGGGTATTAAAAAAGAGTTGTGGTTGGCTCACTCTGTCATTAAACAGCTCTGAGAGCTCTAACTCCACCAAAGCAAGAGCATATGATCAGAAGATCTCTAAGCTACCTTTTGGCGTGGAGTCTTGTCATTTCTTTATGGTACACAGGGATGCCTTGCTGGAGCTGAGAGATAGGGCTGTGTCCTAGAGCCCCACCTTCCCTGCCTTTATCTGGCTGTTGGGGTGATTGGCCTTGTGTGTATGCCTGGACCTGGAATGCCTGCAACTGGGGCAGCCATGTAGCCACCTGGCCACTGAGGCCAACAAGCGAGGCACCCAGTTTAGATCATATCTTGTCCCAACTTTACTCAGCCCTCTTGTGTCGCCCACTGTGGTGCACACTCCCCGTCACCCACTGTGGTGCACACTTCCTTGTCAGCTCCCCAGTGGGAAGTTAAGAACCAGTGTGGGGATAGTGGTAGAAGAGGCGAACCAAAGGCCCTGACACCTGTCTGTGGTCGGTTCCACTTCCTAAAGGAGGAGTACACATGGTTGGAGGCAGATGGAACCCTGGGTTTGCCCCTCTCTGGTCAGGCGTGCCCTTGGATAAATGTCTTTCCCTCTCCTGGTCCCAACTTCCCCTTTGGTATAATGATGGAATGAGACCAACTGACCTTTAAGGACCTGCCCTAATAGGCTGAGATTTCCCTCCTATCCTTCCCTTGGGTTAGGAGGTACTTGCCCTTGAGAAGGGGCAGGGGTGGGGTCAGACTTCTGCTCAGAGCCAGACTCGGTCAGCCACAGGTACAGGGCAGGTGGGTTTTGTGTGGGCCACCCGGGCCTTTCTTATTCTGCAAGGAAATGAGGGTTGAGGGCTTCACAGTGTGGGGCCACTTCCTTCTCCAGCAAGGCCTCTGGCTGGTGCACAGCCAGGTTCTCAAATTCCAGCTTCACTTCTCCAATGGCGGAGCCATTTATTCTTCCCCATCTTACCCTCCACTTTGTCCAGCCCCAGGACAAACCATGGTTAGGACCTCGGGAGGGACTGTATTTAATACTGAAAACTTGTCTGTGGGTCATGAGGAGAAGTGATTGTGGATATGAAATGTTAACAGGGAAAATAAGGGCCCAGAGTGAAGCTACACGCAGGCCTGAGCTAGGTAACTATATAAACATCATTCAGGAGACAGCGTGGGCAGGGTGGTGAGCTTGAATAATCACCTTGAGAACTTAAGATAAAATCGTTAATCTTTCTTAGTTTGGATTCTCACCTGAGAAATGGAATAGAAATAATCATACAATATTTTTTCTTTTCTTTTTTTTTAGAGATTTTATTTATTTATTTGACAGAAGGAGAGAGACACAACGAGAGAGGGGAACACAAGCAGGGGGAGTGGGAGAGGGAGAAGCGGGCTTCCCGCGGAGCAGGGAGCCCGATGCGGGGCTCGATCCCGGGACCCCGGGATCACGACCTGAGCGGAAGGCAGAGGCTTAACGACTGAGCCACCCAGGCGCCCCTAAAATATTATTTCTATATAATTTCTATAATAACAGAAAATGGTACCTCATAGAAAAAAATGTGAAGCTTAAAAGACATTTATACATATTTATACATTTTAACGTTGACTTATTTAATTACTAGTTTTCTTTTTTTGGATGAATTCTCCCCTCGCACCACACGTTTCCCAGCCCCACCACGGTGCCTCCTCCTCCCTCCTCTCCGCCTCCAGTTGCGCAGGCGCCCTGCGCGGCGCTGAGTCAGGCTGCGGGAAGAGCTCAGGCAGGCCTGGCCGGGGCGGGGCTTGCGCCTGCGCAGTGCACCGCCTCGGGGCGGGGCAGGTTTATAGCCGCAGAGGATCAGCTGACGCTCTGCATTGCAGACTGCGGAGTCGGGCGTCGGGATGTACGCTCTCTTTCTCCTGGCCGGCCTTCTGGGCGCGGGTAAGCCCTGAGATCCTCCTGTCTGGGGAAGGGATTCCCCGCAGAACGCAGCCCACCCGACCCGGAGCGTACCGTCCCGGGCCTCGCCCCTCCGCTCCCTGTTGGGGTTGACGAGGGGAGCTCAGTGCGCAGGCGCGCGCTGCGCAGCTCCCGGTGGGGCGGCGGGGAGGGCCTGAGGGAGGAAGGTGGGAGACTGGCCGCCTGGAAGTCCCCCGGGTCGGCGGCTCAGGGCTGGGGTCGGGGCGAGTGGGCTAGGAGGGCGGGAGTGGAGAAGTAGCATCTTCCTCAGGGTTCGAGTTGGTGCCGCCCTGGCCTCCCCACAGCTCTGGGGGTGGGCCTGTAGGGTGACCCCGTAGGGTGACCCCTCCTGCACCTGTGTTGTGCTTGGGCCGGGCGCACGTGATCGAGATGGACTGGAGCCCCAGCCAGCGGGACACACTTTGGCCCTTGGCCTCAGTTGCCCTAGTTTTTAAGAATGTTGAAGTTGCAGGAAGCACAAAATAGAAGTACGTGAGAAGCTGTGCATAGAGGAGTATCCTTAACACTTGTTTGTTGCCCTGAATTAGTACTGATGGTTATTAAAATCGTTGCAGCCCATGAAGGCAACACTTGGGAACCAGCTGCATTGCCTTCCTGGTATTAGAAGGATCGCTCCTGTCCTCCCCGTGTTATTGTGACCTTTCTCAGTTAATGTGCCCCAAATTCATGCCTTCAAATCTTAACCTCTTTTAAATCATCATGGTAAAGGAAAGTGAGTGTGGTTGAGTACTTATCAAACTTACATCGTTTTATAGTGAAGCCAGATTTTAATTTCTATACGGAGAGGATCCTAAGTCTGGGTTATTTTCAGGTATTATAGCTTACGGAAAGGAAGTAAACCTGATCGTTAGGACCAACCTCAATTTCTCTTTCTCTAACTGTAATTAGGGGCTAGCTTCCATTCTGTCGTGCAGCTATTCAGATTTTGATAAATAGTAATAAAGTGGATGGTGGAGTTGATGGAAAACCAAAGATATAGGCTACTTACAGATGAAATAGATTTACGATGTTTTTCTCCTGTTAGAGCACCTCCCAAGAATGTGTCTTGACCTTAAACCACGCTCTTAAACTTGTTTTACTTGTATGCTGTGAAAGGTGCGCTGCTTATAAAGATTTTCGATTTTATAGTCAGTGTAGAAAAGATTTCTCACTGGGGTCGATAATACTTGCTATTCCATGGTCTGTAGAATAAACTAATACTAGTCTCTAAATTTTCTGCACTGGTTGAGAACCATTTTTTGTTCTGTATCAAACAGTTGTCCTTATTGGCAGTGAGTCACTCCTCACAAGACCCTTAGGAATTCTGAATCACTCAAATCACTGGAAGGGGACTTGTTTCTTTTGAAATGTAAAATCCTCCGTTGGTGTACTTGGGAATACGGTTAATCAGAATATTTGGTTAACCAAGAAATTCTCTTCCTTTCCCTGAACCTTTGAGTAAATGGGAGTGTGTTACAGTTATAGGCCTTGTTCTAGTCTTGCTGCCCGGCCTTGGGGATTATCCCAAGGTTATGAATTTCTAATGATACTGAGTTAGTGAAGGTGCATAGTGACGGTTGGTGTGTGCCCAACACTGAGGCAGGTAGGCGCTCTGGGGATGCTAGAATGTATTATATATACATATATATTCATTTGATAGCTTACTTTTATGATGATTCAATACATGGATTTATGGTGCAACCTGCTGAATATCAGTAGAACTTCAGTTCTCACCCAACAGGAGTTTTGGATAAATCCCGTTTCTTAATTTTCAATCAATAATCAGTTTTATTCTGAAAACATTAAGTAATGTATTTCATTTATGTCATACTTTGTTGCCAGGCATTTAGATTATTTCTAGTTTTGTTTTTCTCTTAAACTGCTTCTATAAATGTTCTTGTGCACATGAACAGACACTTCTATAGGGGATATACCTGGGAATGGAATTGCTGAGCTGTAAAGAATGCATATTTTACTTTAGGAATTGCCGAATTCCTGTCTCAAATGTTTTGGGGTTTTGTAGTCCTGTGATATACAGGTATATAGTTAATAACCTTTGATGTTGTCAGACTTTAAAATACTTTGCCAGTTTTATAGAAGAGTAAATAGGTTTGCATTATTCTTTTATTTATGCCTTAGAGGCCATTTCATGCTAGTATGGATAGACCTATGTTTTAAATTTCGGAATAATTTTAGATTTACAGAAAAATTAAAAAGATAGTGTGGTGAGTTCCTGTATACTTCACCCAGCTTCCTGTACTGTTAACATCTTATATATCTACTGTATATTTGCCAAAATTAAGGAGTGAACATCGGGACAGTGTTAACTGTGCTGCAAACTTGATGGGGCCTTTACCAGTGTTCCCACTGATCTCATCTTTCTGTTCCAGGATCCAATCGAGTACCACATTGCATTTAGTTGTCTGTCTTAATCTCCTCCTACCTCCCAGCTGTTGAAAAAAACAGTTGGCAGAGGATTTCATTGTATGCATGTGTCAATTTGGTTAACCTCATTGAACATCTCTTTTTCAGAAAAAACTGAAATGAATCCTAATGACACTTCTAAATTTTAAAATTGAATCCTGGCCATATTTGGACAGATAACTGCTTTTGAAAAGAAATTATTTAAGGGAGATTTCATAAATTAGATTGAAGGAGATACTATAGAAAGTGTTTTTGGCCAGTCTTTGTGATGACACTTATTACAATAGAGAAAGAAAAACTCCTTTACCAGTGGTGATGGGATGCTGTCCTACAAGTGTAGACATCGATACCAGAGGGCCTCCTATCTCATGAGGATTAAAACCCAAGGTTTGTCTTGTGGGGTTGCATGTTATCCGGCTTTTGGCTGTCTTTCAGAGTTCTCCCTCTTCCTCCCATGTCCAGCCGCTGGCACCCTGTTGTTTGCTCAGAACCTTTGCATTTTGTGTTCCACTGTCTGCAACATTTTCCTCTTGAGATGATCCCTGTGGATTCCTCCCTCCGCTCAGTTGTCTGCTCAGTTGTCGCCTTATCAGAATTCCCCTCTGCTCTGTCTAAATGGCCATGCCATCCTGCCCTAGTCTTGTTCTTCCTTTGACTTTGCTTCATTTGCCTTCATGGCCCTCACCACTGCTTGGCATTCTGTGCTATGTATATTTGCAGTTGGTCTGTCTGCAGCGTGTGTGACTCTGCTCGGCCCCTAATAGGCGCTCAGTGTTGCTAAACGGTGGTGTGAGGTGCTGCCAAGTGAACTTCAGCCCAGCAAGGTTACTGGGCCTGAAACTTCAGTGTGGATAGTGCCAAGTCTTTATCACGAATAAAAAAAGCATTTTCTTTCATTTACTGAAAGTCGTTTTAAGAGTTTGTGTCTTGGAGTTGACAAATCAGCAGTGACTTTGAGCTCAGGTGAAGTGTTGACCGTTGTAATAGTTTACATCCAGATTAGAGGGACCTGCAGATCTGTTGGAGAGGGTTTTTTGTAGGCGGTAGAGACATAGGAGCCTAACAGAACTTACTCTGGTGGCTGTGATTTGTGGTAAATCTGAAAAGGGAACCAGCTATAATTTGAGAAGGTATTTTACTTTCGTTGGGTTCCAGAAGTTGGCTGTTTGTAAATGGTGGCTCTAAAGGTTTCTAGTCTCTGCATCCCTATATACTTGGGAGTTGAGGGACCCCAAAGAGCTTTTGTTTATGTGGGCCCTAGCTATCAATATTTATCTCTTATCAATTAAGCTGACAATTTAAAAAAATAATCTTTTAGAAATGGTAAACATGTTAACATTATAATTTTAGTGAAAAATAACTTTCCTTGAACACTGACACATTAAATGAGAAGAATGGCTTCTTTGAGATTTTTGCAGTTTTTCTAACACCTGGCTAGAGTCCCTGCTGCGTCTGCATGTGGTGCGCTGCCGTGCTACGTGCCATACGCCTCCGGAAAACCTCCACTGCGCATGTGGCAGTGAGCGAGTGAGAAAGGCAGCTAGCGCCTTGGTATTACTATTAGGAGAAGTTTGACCTCCTAGACGCCCTGAAGGAATCTCTGGGACCTTCAGGGTTCTCTGGACCACACTTTGAGAAGCACTGGTAATAGCTGCTTTGCAGGAGCTACAGGCATCATAATTACCACTTAATTACTGTGTATCCAGTACTGTTCTGAGTGCTTTTTGCTTCACATTGATTTAATCCTTACAGCAGCCCTCTGAGGTGAGAGCAATGGAATCAGAATGCTGGAGCCTCCTAATATCCTGCCCAAATCTATGGGCATGGTCTGAAGTTTAGATTTTGGTATTTCACACGAAGGGCTGTATTCCTATTATTGACTAAAGTAAGTCAAAAGTAACATATATAGTTGACACATTTGCATGTATCTGAAATTTTTTAGTTAATGATCCTGTGGGACAGGCCCAGAGCCCTGAACTTCTGTATTAGTGGGGTTTGGCTGAGATCTTTTTTTTTTTAGCAAATTATTGCCTTCTACAAGTATGCTGAGACCACCCAGCCTCTTAGCAGGGATGGGGTAGAGCCCATGCCGGCTTCTAGCTGACTGAATTGACTCCTCTGCAGCACCTGGGCTGGGACTAGGACTCTTGACCTCTGTCTGGACCTGTTCACCTGACTGGACCCTGGGCAGTCCGGCCAGGGGCTCATTTCTTCATGGTCCAGTTGTGGCAGCGTCTTATCTAAGGTGATTGAAGTTCATCTCTGATCATCATCTGATAGATTGACACTTGGAAGAAGAGCTTTGCTGGAAGTTTATATTGGATTGGAGTGCTCTTGAATGAACTAGATAGGAATTTCTTTTCCCCAAATTAATTAAGCCACATTGCATCACTCTTGTGCAAGCCATGAGGATTGCATTCTTGTCCCTCAGTGTTTCAGTTATGATTGCACAAGCTGATTTGCCTGACCACTACCTTCTCCATGTAGATCAGTATTTTGTCCTTTTTTTTTTTTTTTTTTTTTTAAGATTTTGTCAGTGAGAGAGTGAGAGAGCGCACACAAGCAGGGAGAGCTGCAGCAGGCTCCCCGCTGAGCAGGGAGCCTGATGTGGGACTCGATCCCAGGACCTTGAGATCATGACCTGAGCTGAAGGCAGATGCTCAACCAACTGAGCCACCCGGGCATCCTGATCAGTTTTTTGTCCTGGAATGATCTTGCTTGTGAGAAAAATTGAGCAAGAGGCGGGAAAAATTTAGGAGGGAGAGGAGAAATAGGGAAGAACCTTTGTCTTAGATAACAGAACTAATAACCTATTGGGGCCAGAGGTGATGGGATATCAGCCAAGTGAGCTTTATCGGTACAGATTTCTTTTGTGATAAGAGGAATTTCTGGACCTTACTTCAGATCAAGGCAGGCTGCCTTGGAGCATATGCTATTCTGAATGATTAAATGAGCAGTGTTTTTATTCTGCTCTGCAGAATGCTTCCCAAAGCAGGATCCTCTAAAGAAGAGACAGGTGCTCCTTGCTGTAGAATCCAGCTTTTGGATGGAGCAGTCGGTGTTGAGTGTATTGCTTTATCTTCCGCAGAACCTAAGTGCATGAATTCTGAGAAATGTCAGAGTGCAGGGAGCCTCAGTTAGATGCTGCCCCTCCCGGGGTCAGCCTCACTTGGTTTCCTAGCAGCCTGCCTGTTGCCATGGTGCTCCGTTACCCAGGCGGCAGATCCATTGCCCTGTGGAATGTCTGCTCTGATCATTGGTGCTGCGAAGCGCTTGTATTTTCTCCTACCCTTTTTTTTTGGTAACTAGACTCTGAACAGTATTTAGCATATGTTCTCTAAGATATTTACAAGGAAATACAATGGCTAAAATAATAAGACTGATTGTTTTAACAAATGAAGCGTAAGGCATCTTCTTGGGAAGGTTGTCCCTTTCATTCTGAGAGTGTTTTTGAAAACCTTCATTAATTAAGTTGTGTATGTAGGCTTTAAAATATCCTCAGTGGAGGTAAGCCTTATAAAGATTTGTTGTTTGGGGACTCTTCAGGTGAATGAGGTAGATGATTAAGCTGATATTTAGTTAGGCTTAGATTTGACTGCGGATAACAGAGATCTAGGTAGTCGTGGCTTACATATGATAGTACCGTCCCTATCCTTCCACAGGAAGTTCAGGAGCTGGACAGTCCAGGGCTAGTGTGGTGGTTCTACTTCCAGAAGTTCCGAGAGACTGCATCCTTGAGGTCTAGCCCCTTTCTTCATGAGTGCTAAAGATCCAGCCGGCACACTTGTCTTTCAAGGCCAGACTGTGGTTTCATGGCCAGACCCTGCTACAAGGGAGACTGGGAAATGTAGTTTTTAAATCTTGGCAGCCATGTGTATAGCTAAAAATCTGTGGTTCTGCTCCTGTGAAAGGAGTGGAGAATGAATATAGGGAACAGCTTGTGGTCTCGTAACCAAACCCAGGTTCCTCTGTTGGGTGTGCAACAAAGCCAGTCCCTGAGACATCAGGTTTGCAGCAAGGGAAGGGTTTCTTTGAGAGCCAGCCAGCCAGACGAGGAGACGAGAGGGCAAGCCTCAGATCCTCCTCCCTGAAGGGGGAGAGAACAAGTTTTATAATCATAGGGGTTGAGATTACATATGTATATTGATGAAAAGGGCGGGGAAACAGGACTGTTCAAGAGGAAAGGTGGAGCATGTGCATTGAGCAAACATATGTGACCTATCCCAGTTCATTTTGGGGTGGGGACATAAAATTAAAACAAGGCAAAATTGGGGTCCTGACATCATCATCTTAAGGAGAGGGGCTATGTGCATGCTCCGAGAGCTCCTATAAACTGGATGGGGTCTTGGGCTCCTATCTCAGGTAAGGAATGCAGGGCCTTGCTTGCTCATGGGTTGGAACCTTATCAGTGACCTTCAGCTCAGGCCTCTACCTGGACAGTTAGTGGATTTGTTAGTGGAGTCTGAAAAGAAACAACAGCTGATTAGGGAGAAACAGTTCTGGGAAAACAAGCTTTAAATCTCCTGGTAGTTTCAGCCTCATTAACCCTATAGGATACAGTTTCAGGTTTTGCCTCATTGGGCAGAAATTGTTCCCTGAAACTGGTGGTAAGGTTTAACTTGTTTCTGACTTTGAAGGTAACATGGGAAAAAATTGTACCACGATATAAAGGTCAGAACGTGAATGCCTTCCATTGGTGGTCATCCCCTCAAGTCCATCATTAACAATTAGGTGCACAATTAACTGAGCGTTGCGGTACCAGGTACTCTGTCCTTTCTTTGCTTTCTCATTGATTGTCATAGAATTCCTGAGAAAGGGGCACTCTTTTTCCATATTCTGTAGAAAATTGTGGCATAAGTAATTGTCCAGGTCTTGGCTTTAGTAGCTAGCAGAGCAGGGGTTTCAGGCCAGTCTGCTCCCCCGCACTCAGGGCAGCCATCATTTTGTCATACGGCCTTCTCAAGCTTCCAGAAAAGGAGAAGTTTTGAGGGGGCTTTTCTAAAAAAGGTGGGTTCCACTTGCCATAACTATATCAGGGTTGGAGGAAAAGAAGCCCATAGTTCCCATGTCATGAATTACTGAGAGCGTTTCATCTGTGGTATTTTTAATGCCTTGCTGGGCACGTCTCATTCCTGCTCTTGCAAACCTCTTGTTTAGCACCTGCGTACATAGTTGTCTACTCCTGGGCTTCTCACAGTGGAGCCTGTGTATCCTCTGTGTGACTAAACAATGGCATCTGAGGATTTGGGATATAACCCTTTAGGTCTTTGAGCTGCCAGTTAAGTACTTGATGAAATGCAGAATAAACAAACAACAGCCTGGATTCTGCTCTTTTGCGAGTACCTATTTTGGGCAAGGAAGTGGATCAGAGAAAGGCCCTGTTGTTGCTACTCCAGGTGGTGACAGCGATGCTGATGATGATGGCGCCTGTTTGACTTCTGTAGCCCTGCCCCATGTTTTACAAATTCTGGTTAATTTTTATAAACTCCTAGAAAGGAGTACTAGTAATAGGCCCATTTTGCAGATTTGAAGACAAGTTCTAAGGTCACCTGACTAGAATTGGTGAGCTATGATCTGAGCCTTTGACTGTCTGATTTCAAAGCCAGTCTGGTAATGGGAGTTGACATATGTGGATAAATGAAAATGCCAGAGAGACGCTGGTAAAGGCATTGACGGCTGAGAGATGTCATATTCTGACAGTTGAAAGTGCCTGACGGTGTCATCTTGACTTTTTTTTTTTAATGAGAGATTGAGCATTTTTTTAAAAAATTAGCATATAATGTATCTGTTTCAGGGGTGCAGGTCTGTGATTCAACAGTCCTACACAATTCACAGCGCTCACCGTAGCACATGCCCTCCCCGGTGTCCATCACCCAGCCACCCCTCCTCCACTCCAGCAGCCTCTTTATTCCCAACAACATTCCAGTAGCGGCATCTTCATTTTACAGATGCAGAATAAACTCAGGACAGTGATTGGCTGAAGGTCATTTATTTGGGTGGGACTTGGAGGCAGAGCTTGTGTTTTGTTTTGTTTTGTTTTCTTCAGTGTCCCACATTTGAAAAACATTTAATTTAAATGGTGGGTCAGGTACCTTAGGTGTCTCATTTTCTAAGCTCAAGATTTGGTTTCTTTCTGCAGGAAGTCATTACATCTAAAACACAACGTGGCTCTAGTGAGTTCGCCCTGCCTTCCAGGCCCACTGAGGTGTTTTTTTTTTTTTTTTTGTCTAGAGGCTAGAGCTCCTGCAAAGCCCCTTTCTGGTCTAGCTCATGGCATCCGTTCTCAGTAAATTAAAATTCCATTACAGCCCATTTTTTTTATAAATGACCTACATGTGGGTCGTTAGAACGTGTCTAATTTCTTCTAGGCCTGGGGAATAAAAAGGGAACACAGTTGCACCTATCCCTTTGCTAAGGAAATACGATTGAAGTTCTGTGTCTTAGAAAACAACACAAAGCATGTCTTCTTTAATAAAAGGAAACCTGCCTGTAGGGTTTTAGTGTCTCTGAAGGGATAATTTCTGTAATCTCAGTTTATCTCTGTGTTGTCATTGAGGGCTCAAATGGCAGGCCTTGGAACTGAGAGGGGTAGTGCCTGGTTGCCCTTGCCCTGAGGAGTGTTTGTATCTTAACATATTTAATTAGAACTCTCCAGGGGGTCAGGCTCATGTTTTCTAAGAACTTTCTTAGAGTTCAGCATATTGTCTCAAAAGAAGGAAGTTGATATTTGGGGGCAGAGTGTGGGAGAATGAGAGTAGAGATGAAAGCTTTGCTGGGAACATCTTTTGAGGCATAACTCATCAGAAAGTGGCTTAGGGTAATTTCTTTATGTTGGTTGTGTACACACACTGAAAATGTCGTTTGCCTCATTGTTATAGGAGTGAAGATGTGTAGCTCCTAAGAGGACTTCTAGCCCTGCTCACCACGCAAGATTTCTCTTATGTAGAATTCCTTATAGTTGGGCATTTTGTTTCTGTGTGGTGGTTCTGCTTTTGGAGAGGTCATCCTCTAATGAGGCAGCTCATTCCCTCTTTGGAACCCTGTGGATGGCCCCTTCTTTGAGCTGTGGTCTGTTTCCCTTAACCTCTACGCATTGCTCTGAGGTCTGGGTCTGAAACCACACAGCAGATCCGCTCCCGTGGTGGGTGGAAGGCATCCTTTCACTATGAAGATGGCTGTGTTTCTCAGAAACAGTGTCTCTCCCAGCTAAACACCTCCAGTATTCTAGGGGACCCGGGAATGGTGTCACGTGCCCTCACCTTCCTGACCTGCTGTTCTTGTCACTGACTCATGGCAAGCAGAGCACACAGGTGTGTTCTGCCCTTCCTGTGGCCTGAGCTCTGCTGCGTGTTCACATTTTTTTTTTTTTTTAAAGATTTCACTTATTTATTTGGCGGGGGGTGTGGGGGGAGAGGGAGAGAGAGTGTGAGTACAAGCAGGGGGAGCGGCAGGCAGAGGGAGAGGGAGAAGCAGGCTCTCTGCTGAGCAGAGAGCCTGGCTCAGCCCGAAGTGGGGTTTGATCCCAGACCCCGGGATCACAACCTGAGCCAAAGATAGACATTCAGCTGACTGAGCCACCCAGGTGCCCCTCGTGTTTACATTTAAGTTTAACCCTGTGAGTTTCATTTTCCTAGCTGTCTGTTCTTTTGGAATCTTTCTTTTAGCTTCTTTCTCAGTCTTGGTGCTGCTGCTGCTTGCTTGCAATTTTTGGTATGAGCTTTCCATTTGAGTTAGGTGCCCCATCATCTGAATCCCCTACCTCCTTTACAGTTCTTCTGCCACATCACACCTGGGTTTTTAAGACACTAGCATGAGCCATTGCCCACAGAGTGAGCTTTCACATAGGGATGAGCGTGCCACATGAGGTCTTCTCATGGGGCCTCAGGTCTGTCTTTGCAGCCTGGCTCCTGAGAAGGCAAAGATTTCTCTCCTTTGGAATGTTCAGGAATTCCCTTTCCCCCTCTCAGCTAGTCTTCTGTATTTCTGTCTTTCAGGGGCCAGTTCAAATTTCATTTTGAAGGAGACTCTGCTCGGTCCCCCACACAGCTATTACTTTTGCTGCTCCAGGGCCCCTGTTTTCTGTTAACATAGCACAATTTCGTCAGGGTCTGTCCCTCCCACCATGGAGTCAGCCCAAGTCTGTTCACTTTGTTCAGCTGCCTGAGCACAGTGTTCTTGTCCCAGTCAGTGGAGTTTGGTAATCGTGCCTTCATCATCGTTGTTTTCCCTCTTGGGTGGAGAAAAACCATGCTTGCTTTTAGAGCCTTCAGTCCCCAGCTGGGATCCCCGGACAGGGGTAGTGCCTGAGAGCTCCCTGAAATGATGTGAGGGTGTTTTGTATAAATACATTTTCCGGGAAAAGGATTCGTGTCTCAAAGTGTTCCGACCCCACTGTTTGGTTCCCTCACAGGGCATCAGGTCCTGAAATAAGCACCTGAACCCACCCCAGGTAGCTCACTGGCATCACCCGTGCTTGTGTTTCAGCCTCACATTACCGATCCCGAGGACGCACAGTTGTTTCTGTTTATAATAGACATTGGGTCATTTTAGGACATTAGATTTGTTGTATACCACAGACTATTTTTATAATATGCACCTTTAAAAATTTGGCTTTAAGTTGGAGGAACATGGGAGTGTGTTCCTGAGAATTTAATTTCTAGGAGCTGGGAGTTTAGTTCCATTTCTCAATGGCTACATTACAGGTACTAAACTTCTGTGAACCATCTGGGGATTAGTATATACTATTGAATCTGCTGCATGTTTTCCCCTGGAAACCAGAGTCCAGGCCAATGGCTGTTGGAATGTGGCTAGTTCAATTGTGTTTGTGAACTGGTTACGGATGTGGTTTTTGCTGCAAAGGGGCATCGAAGGCAGTAACCTGGGTAGCAGATTAATAATTCATTTGCCCATGTCTGAAGGGGTGCAGATCATCTGGCTTGAGCTTTCTGCAGACCTATGACTCAGTCTTTGTGTGAATAGTTTGTGGAATATAGTTTTGGCCGAAAAGCTAGTAATGACCGCATTTCCTTGCTTTCCCTCTCCTGGAGTGAGGGCACCTGCCAACCTCTGTGCTTTGTATACTGTGTGTGTGTGATTCCTCATGTCTGTGGAATCACTGTGTCTTCTCATTGGCTTACAAATTGAAGCAGAGAGCCACATGACTCCTGAGGTTGTCAATCTAGTTCATGGCTGGGTTTTCTCCTCAGACTTGGGCCTCGTGTTTCCTATTCACAGTAGAGGGTGGTTCTGCCCTACTGAGCGGTTGCTGGAGTCGGCCTTCTGCGCCGTCACCCATCTTATTGTAGCCCAATGGAATCTGTTGTTTTCTAGCTGAATTGTTGGCTTAGAGATGAGGTGCCAAAGTCAAGGTTACTGTAGACCTCTTGTAAGAAACATAGGTACTCTTAAGGCAGTTTATAAAATATTTTAAAGAGATTCACAAACAACATAATTTTGGGAGGTATTTGTTTTTTTGTGCAACTTCTGTATAATTTCATATTCTTGAATTTTTTTCTATTTGATGTATAATGTTTTTATACTTTACAGCTACATAATCTTTTTAGTAAGAATCATTAGCTCCCCCCCCTCTATTTTTGGTCATTCAGGTTACATCTACTTTTATTCTTAGTATTGTGAATTACACTTAATAAATATATTTATGCCTGTCATATTTTGCCTCTTGGAATGCTGTATTTCCTTATAATACATTTCTAGAAGTAGATTACTTTTGTTTTTTTAAGTAGGCTCCACACCCAGCGTGGAGCCCAGTGTGGGGCTTAAACTCATGACCCTGAGATCAAGACCTGAGCTGAGATCAAGAGTCAGGGACTGAACCTCCAAGGTGCCCCTAGAAGTGGATTACTTTTTTGAAGAGGGATTTTTTTTTTTCCAGTTTTTGAAATACATTAAGAAGTCCTTACCAGTCACACTTATCGGCCGTACAAATGCATATTCTCCTACAAACTTGTCCCTTGGCTATTTGACTTTCAAAATATGGCACCTTCTTGCTGTAACCTGTGTTTCTTTGGTCCTAGGGGACTTTGTACCTTTCTTGTGTTTTTCCCTAGTTCTATTTCTGCACATGTGACTTCTGCCTGAGTCCTTTCTTATCACAGCAGATGCCATGCTGTGCACCTGGTTTTGAGTGGACACGTATTCAGTGGGTGATACCAAAGTGGATTATGGAGGGTTTTTTGTTAGTAGACTTCTGTGCACGTATTCACAAAGCTAGATTTATAAAAGGGCTCTTCTACTAGAATATTAAGAGTCATTGTTTTTGTAATTAAGAATATGAATCTTGTTTTCCCTACAGATTAGAAAAACCTGACTTTGTCATTCTTCAGAAATTAAAAATTTTTTTATAATTAAATATGTCAGTGTTCTCTTGCATAATTTGTTCATGGAAGATTTTTAAGGTTGTAAAGATAAAAAGGCCTCATACTCTTTAAGGATAGTTTGAGAGGAAAAAAGCAAAGCAGGTAGTCCCTGGTCCCTCCCAGCCCTGTGACTTAGACTGAGACATCGCTGAGCTTCTTGACCCAATGCTGCCGTGTGGTTTGTGTGCCACACAGCTGGGTGAGGGGCTGAGCTCCTGTCCGGCTCAGTGCCAGGGCTGGTCCTTCACCCTGGGTAGGTGAGTGAGGTGGGACACCTTCTCATGCTGGTTTTTCTTTTAGCTCTAGCCAGCCCTGTCCTGGGCCTGAAGGAATGCACCAGAGGCTCAGCAGTGTGGTGTCAGAACGTGAAGACAGCAGCTGATTGTGGGGCCCTGAAGCACTGCCTGCAGACCGTCTGGAACAAGCCGACGGTGGTAAGTGCCATTGGGACTGTACTCAATCTCCTTATGTCATCTGTAGCTGTTGGCATTTACAAAGCGCTTTCTTTTGCCTCACTTCGTTTGCTCCTCACGGTGACCCTGTGAGGGAGGCAGGATCTGTTGCAGGGTGGATCCATTTTAGCACAGTGGAAACAGAGTCTCAGAGAGATTAAGGTTCTATTCCCCCAAGGTCAGGGAGTCTCTTTTTGGCAGTGAGAGGCTGAGGTACGCCCATAGCCACCACTGTGTGCACTCCATGCTGCCTTCTGGGCCTCGGTGCATGTCCCACCTCTGCACTCCAGGTGAGGTACCAGAGGTTTGCAGCTTCCGTTCTCGGGGCTGGGTACACGGGCACAGCTCTATCCCTTGGTCACTCAAAAAAGTAGATGCTAGGGGCGCCTGGGTGGCGCAGTTGGCTAAGCATCCGTGTCTTGGTTTCAGATCAGGTCATGATCTTAGGGTCATGAGATCGAGCCCCATTTCAGGCTCTGCACTCAGCACTGAGTCTGCTTGAGTTTCTCCCTCTGCTGCTATGTGCTCTCTCTCTCAAATAAATAAATACATCTTAAAAAAAAGTGGATGCTAAACTTTTGAAATCCTTCTCTGCTTTTTGGTATTTTCATTCTTTGCCTCTCGGAGACAGGCAGATCGCGGATTCAGACGCTAGAGCGTAGTAGCTATTTAAAATGTTATTTCTAGCTGTAGCCAAACTGGAAAAGATGCTACTGAATTTTTTTTTTTAATACGGAACACTTCACAAATTTGCATGTCATCCTTGCAATGGGGCCATGCTAATCTTCTCTGTATTGTTCCAATTTTAGTATATGTGCTGCCGAAGCAAGGCTGATGCTACCGATTTTTCATCTAAATAGTGTTAAATATAGCATATTAATGTGGGTGGGGCTCCTTACATTCATGGGGAATACTCTGAGATGACAAAGAAGTGCATTCTTCCTGCGACCTGAACCCTCAGTAGACGCCTGAGCTTTGTTGGCTCTACCAGCTGACTGCAGAATATGCATGTGGCTCGCTCCAGGATGTGCCACCCCTGACTGTGTGGAGTTCCAGGTCTAAAACTTGTCACCAGTGGCCACTAGTGCTGCTTCATTAAGAGAAGAACAATTAAAGACCCTGTTCTTTTAGAAGTGGTTTCTGAATTTGCTGAAACACCACCCTCTGTGGCCAAAATTACTTTCTGATTTGGTTTCTGATTTGCTTCTCATCTTGTTTTTAATACGGCTTCCTCTTTTCAAATTCAGTGTGTGACAAAGGGAGGACTTTAGCTCTTCTCTTTTGATAGGGCAGTTTCGTGGTTGCCTGAATCTGGTATTAGCCTGATAAGGCGCAGAGGTTCAAATTGATTTCTTTCAACGCAGCTAAGTTCACAGGTATTCCTTCATCTCACGCAGACGTGTTAGGTCCTTCTTTCTTCATGGGTTGAAAATCAGTTGACCTCAAGAAGGGAGCTTCCCATGAGCCTCAAGAAGCAGCTAGAATCTCCATGTCCTGGGCCACATGGGGCCCGGGGTGCCCAGGCTTGTCAGGGGACAGGCATGCTGTTTCTACGCTCTGGGGTGGTGACATATGGCTTCCATGAGAGCATAGCAGCCCCCGGGAGCTGGAAGGTAGATAGAGTGCAGGAGTCAGTGCCAGGGTTCGGCTGGGCTTCTCTGCCGCACCCCCTTTTACTCTGTGATAGTAATTGACCCCAGGTGACTGGTTTTCTCTGATTTCTGCTGCTCTGATTTCCACCTTTCCAAGCCTCAGTTTCCTCCTGGAGCTATTGTGAGCATTATGACACTTGGCCTGTGCCATGTGTGCTGAGGTGTAGAGGGTACAAGAAGAAAAGGGTATCTATCCCTAGAAGCACAGAGTGTTCTGGTCAGTCCTGCCTGACCCTGATCCTTCCCCTGTGCTTTTCATCTAGTTGGGGAACCAGGATGTGCCAGTGTGTCTGACATCCCTGGTTAGATGGAATAGGACAGAGGCCGGGGGGCTTTGCAGCTGTGTACGGTGTGCGTTACGTCCTGCAAATATAGATCTCTCTCCCTCATGTTCTTTCCTCTTAGAAATCCCTTCCCTGCGACATATGCAAAGATGTCATCACTGCAGCTGGCGACATGCTGAAAGACAATGCCACCGAGGTGAGCTGCCAGGAGTATGTGTGACCTTGTGTGAACAGTGACCATGTGTGAGCAGTAACCTCGTGTGAGCAGTGACCATGTGTGAGCAGTGACCACGTGTGAGCAGTGACCACGTGTGAGCAGTGACCACGTGTGAGCAGTGACCATGTGGTCATGTGCATCCGTTCCTTAAACGAGCTGTCCACAGCTTTGGGGGTCTAAGAAGGGATGGTCTAGGTAGGAAGTAGTTCAGATCTTGTGAGCCACGTACTTTTTCTGTCATATTTTTTTTTCTTTTTCCCCATATCCTTTAAAAATGTAAAAACCATCCTGAGCCACAGGCTGTACAGAAACAGCCTGTGGGAGCTAGCTTGCTGTTCCCTGGCCTCGGTGTTTAAATGCCCGGGGTCGATGGGGACTTTTATATCGCTGGTCGCTAACTTAGGTCCGTTTTGGCCATCTCTGCTCAGGATTCTCTGTCCCCATGTGACTGTAGTCAGAGCAGCTTCATTTTGAGGAATGTCTGCTTTTTGCCTGTTTGACCAGTGCAGCCACGGCCAGCCACTAGCCCTCTCCCAGGGCTCTTCCCAGAGGCCGCTGTTTGCTGGGAGCTGTGGGGGTCCTCTGCTCTCAGTCGTTTGCGGAGCAGAAGTCCATCCTGATCCGACGCTTGCCTGTATCCCCTTAGCAAGAGATCCTCGTGTACTTGGAGAAGACCTGTGACTGGCTGCCTAATCCGAACTTGTCTGCCTCGTGCAAAGAGATGGTTGACTCCTACCTCCCAGTCATCTTGGACATGATTAAAGGACAAATGGTATGTGGTGGAGAACAGACTCTTCCTTTAGGGAACTTCCGGGGCCCAGGGAGGTGCCAGACCAGAACAGAATGATTAAAGTGGAAAGTCTTTTCATGAATTTGGATTTTCTCAACATCTTGTTACTATAGTTCTGACATCTTAAGAAGGCTTTGGCCAGCAGAACACTGTGCTTGTAACTTTCACAGTTGGGGGAGAGTACAGGAAATGGGAGAGTTACAGGAAATGTAGACTAGTACTAAAGGAATTGTGAACTGCTACAACATTTATACGTGCCTGTTTGCTCTCATGTCAGATCTTTAGCTCTTCCTTTGAGCATGCAATTCATTTCATTTCTGTGCTTTTTATCCTAAGTGGACTGAACTACAGGGGTGTTCTGCTTGCATTCAAATATGCATCTACTGTGCACAAACCACGTGCTACTGCACTGGTTTTCAGCCACAAACAAGGAGCTGGCTTTGTGGAATTTTGACCCTAAGAAAGAGGTGTTCAAAAAACAGGGCCAGCAGTGCAGGAGTGTGCCAAGACTGGACCAAGGTTTTGGCGAGGGTGGCATGGGTCACAGCATGCAAGGCCTTTTAGGCTCTGTTTAAGGATTGCAGGTGCAAGTAGGAAGTCCTCGGAGGGTTCAAGGGGAGCAGTGACCTTCTGTAAAGGGTTTGGACTAGGTCCCACCAGTTGGGAGTTGGAAGAGGGGAAGCTGGCAGGACAGTCCATGTGAGATATGATGGGGCAGTGGAGGTAGACAGATGCGTGTTCTGTTTCAGAGGAGAAATGGGCTGGACCTGCTGAGGGAGGGGAGGAACAGAGAGAGGAGTGAGGAATGTCTTCTAGGTCTCTGGCTTGAGCTGCTGGGACCTGGGTTGGGGAGCCATTTGCTAAGGTGGAGATGGAGGGGGGAGCAGGTGGGGTGGTTTTGTGAGCAGGGCACGCGTATGAGTCAGGTCAGGAGGTAAGGACAGGGATTCATTCAGGGGCACCGGGTGGTGGTTTTGCTTTCCTCTGGGGAGAGGATTTCCAGCTGGACTTATTTCCCCACTAGAGCCGTCCTGGGGAGGTGTGCTCTGCCCTCAATCTCTGCGAGTCTCTTCAGAAGCATCTGGCAGAACTGAATCACCAGAAACAGCTTGAGTCCAATAAGATCCCGGAAATGGATGTGGCTGAGGTGGTGGCTCCCTTTATGGCCAACATCCCCCTCCTCCTCTACCCTCAGGACGGCCCCCACAGCGAGCCCCAGCAGAAGGTAAGGCAGTAGGCCCAGCCACTGAGGGTCCTGTTTCTCATTGGAGTAGAGATGGGACATAGAGAGAGAGAGAGAGAGAGAGAGAGTGTGTGTGTGTGTGTGTGTGTGTGTGTTTTCTCAAACTGGGGGCTTATTCCTTCATTTGACCCTGCAGTTACCCGAGCCACCCTTCAAATAGTTGTGCCATGGAGGTTCTGAAGAACTTGGGGAATTTAAAGTGTGCAAAGACTTCTCTGTGTTCTAATTAAGTTTTATTGAAATCAATGCCTAATTGATTTTAAGCCTATTGATAATTTTAGAGCATATAAAAACACAGAACTGGGGCCTCTGGTTGGCTCGCTCCATGGAGTGTGTAGCTCTTGATCTCGGGGTTGTGAGTTCGAGCGCCATGTTGGGTGTAGCCATTACTTAAAAACAAAAACAAAAAACTGTAAAACACAAAACTGTTCAGTAAGTCACCCCCTAGTGCTGTGGTCATGAACATATAAGGAAATTTTCTTGGGAATTTGGATCCTTTTAGTTATATGCTGTGTTTACAGCCTGAACACACCCTCCCCCCCCCCCCCCCCCACCGTAGGCTGGTGGGGACGTCTGCCAGGACTGCATCCAGATGGTGACAGACATCCAGAATGCCGTAAGGACCAACTCCACCTTTGTCGAGGCCTTGGTGGACCATGCCAAGGCGCAGTGTGACTTCCTGGGGCCCGGCATGGCTGACATGGTAAGCCTTCTCTCTTCATGCATGGGAGGGTGTGCTGGACCAGGGAGCTTGGCTCTGGACATTGGAGCGGGGGACCCAAGAAAACTTCAGTTCCCGAGGTACAAGTTCCAAACCCAGGGCTTTAAGGAAGAGATGGTTCAAACAAAGCCCATTTTCTTTTTCCTAGAAAGCATCTGGAATATTTGGTGGGTACTTAAATACTTTGTTGGTTAGTTGAATTTGTATATGTAACCAAACACTTGGGATAAAAGAGTGGAAGGAGACCACTTTTGTGAGGATTCATTTTCCTCCTGGTCGCCATATAAAAAACAACACCAGAATCCTTTATAAGCTTGTTTTTAAAAGCCTGGCTGTCGTATAGTCGTAATTCTAAGTGTGTGCTGTCCATGGGAAGCCGTGCAGGGGCTTGCAAGAGATTCACTCGGGACGCCTTCCTTACCTTGGTGAATGTTAGTCCTGTAGGCTAAGAAACTCATTTTGTTAGTCTCTTAGAGGGTTTCGCTTCTTGGACCCTATTCACATTAACCACGCGTGTGTGAGGTTGACGTGTAAAACCAAAATGCTAGTTTTGTACCTGGTAATGGAAAAACCTTGGTGTAGGGAAGCTGGTTGTAATAACTCCATGGGTCTGGGATCTAGAGCAGCCTTCTTGGGTAGGAATGGCTGGTTCTGGGAGCTCTGGGTTCTTCTCCGTTGACTTCCTCTGGGAATCCTTTGGCCTCCTTGACGTATCTTTGTATATCGCTGTGTTAACTTGGCTTCCCCAATTCAACCCTGTCTGAGGGCTGTTATTACCCTTGGCTTTCTCACTGTGGAGGCACTCGAGTGTGGCCAGAACTATTCTTTGAGGGTCTGCAGGAATTCCTCCTGGATTTTAGCTTTAAAGTCTTGTCCAGGAATGCATGAGTGGGTTTGAAAAGTCACCTAGTGTTCCTAGCAGCATGTCTTAAATCCACATTGATAATTGCTCCTGAGTAGTTGCTCTGTGACCTTGGGGCAAGTTTGGGCTTAAAAGGAGATTGGAGGACCTCATCTCTAAGGGCCTTTGGGACACATTTCAAAACACCCTTTGCACACCTTTTTCTATCAGGTATAGGAAAAACAAATTACCATCTTTATTTGTAAGACTGTACTCTTGGAAACTTGATAGTTATCCGTTGCCATTGTTGGAAATACTGGGTTTTTGGTGTGTGATTGCAGCACTTAGTGTTACTAACAACTGGTTTGTCTTTCCCCAGTGCAAGAACTATATCAACCAGTATTCTGACATTGCCGTCCAGATGCTGATGCATATGGTAGGTGCCATGGGAAGTTCCCTGCTAGTGTTCTTTGCCTCAGACTTTGCAATTCCTGGGATTGTGAGCATTACATGGTTTGGTTTTCCTTTTCTCCCTTCAGATGATGAATTGGGTCACAATGAACCTTGTTCCACCAGCAGACTCTACCCGCAACTCGGTCCTGTTCCACACCCCCCCGCCCTTTACCTTCCCCAGGCAGGGGACAGGCTGAGGCAGCTCTACGCCCAGGATGGCCCTGGTGGCTTTCTGGTGGTTATTAGTTGGTCTGTTTATATTGAGCTGGCCATCAGATTTCTGGTATCTGGCTTTAACCCGGGGACCCATGGGAATAGTCTGCTCTGGAGCTAGGCCAGGCCTGAGAGTTGCTGCATTGCGGCTTGAGTTTACTGGTGCAGGGAGCCCTGCCTGCCAAGAGTCGGTCCTGCACCGCAGCAGTGTTAGCTGTAGCTGCTGCTGGAGCCCGTAACTCCCTGCACTTGCCTCTGACGCGTACAGGCAGTGAGGGCATCCCTCTGTTGTTAGGGGTAGAAGATACTGGTGGTGGCAGTGGGCTAGCTAGCTCTGTGCAGAAAACTGTGGTTCAGAGCAGGGTGGTCTGACGGGATTCTTACTTGGGAACGTGCCCTGCCTTCCTGAGATCTAAGCTGCAGGGGCTGAGGGGGTGGGTTGTACTGTGTCTCCATCCTGCTGACTTTCTACTGTGTTGAGTATGTTCTCTAACCAGTGGTCAGCAGGCTGTGACCCACCGCCAGTTTCTGCAAAGTTTTAATGGGGCACAGTGATGCTTATCGCATTTCGTCCTGCGACGGCAGAGTTGCAGAGCTGAGAGCTAACAGCCAGCACAGTAAAAGATTGACCCTGTGGCCTTGCTGGAACTGCTCAGGGGCTCTGTCCAGGCATGAGAGAACTTATTTGGGATGATTACACCATGCCTTGTTCTAAAAATAATTCAGAGGCAGCTTACAGAGACATGCAGCTAGAGTGCTAGAGTAGGAAATATAAATAAGCCTTTGATTTTGATTTGGTTACCTGCTTCCTCATAGCTAACTAAAAATTTTCTCATCCTAAAAGATAGATTACACAGACGTTTTTTGCAAATACGGATAATACTTCCCAAATCACAAATCGTTTGCGGTTTAAAAAAAAAAAAGGCAGTGAGGTAGTATGGTTTTATATTACTTCAAACTTTGTGATTTGCGTTATTTTGCTTCTGAATGTATTGGTCATTAAACATTCTTGTAAATGATTTATAAGTGATTGTGTAGTCTACTGTTTGGGTAGAACATAATTTCTGTAATCCATCCACTTTGGGTGTTCAGGTGGCTTTGGGGTTTGTCTTGGGAATCAAAAGCCTGTGCAGATCCCGTTTCTCCCATAGTACAGATAACTAGAACTGGAATTGCTGAATCAAAGGGTAAGGCTTTTGATCTTTTGTCAAATCAGCCTTCCAGGCTAGCATCTGGCTACCTGGGGAAGTTGCC
This sequence comes from Zalophus californianus, assembly GCF_009762305.2. Taxonomy (NCBI): domain Eukaryota; kingdom Metazoa; phylum Chordata; class Mammalia; order Carnivora; family Otariidae; genus Zalophus; species Zalophus californianus. The sequence goes on along the minus strand of NC_045609.1, from coordinate 32,809,417 downwards.
CTGAGGCCTGCCCAGGTAGCAGCGGATGTGTGGTGCAGGATCCCTGACCCCCCCGGGTGTATTTTATATTCTAGCACACACCCCTGATTTGGGCAGTCCTGTGTCGTGTTCCACTTTGCTGCTTCTCACCTTGCAGGCATGTGGGGCTTAGGCTTCTGAGGATGGAGAGCTCCTCATCACCTGGCATTTTCTGGGACCTGCTGTCCAAAGTTTTGAGTATGATTTGGTGTGTCAGGGGCATGGGGACAGTGCACACACCAACTGAACAGTGTGGTCTGTCCCTTGAGGGCCAGAAGAGCTTTCAGGGCCCCCCGTGAAATAGTAGAAACAAGGTAGGTGGCTGATTTGTGACTGCAAGGTTTCCCCTGAACTTCCGTTAACTGATTGTTGTTATTTTAATTTTTTCTTAACTGTTGCCTTTCCTTTCTCTTATTTTCATCTCCGATTTCCTGTTTTTTTGTTCAACAGCAGGATCAGGTATGTGATGGGGAATTTGCTTGTAGTAGTGGTCTGCTGCTTGTTGTAGTTATTTTGCTCATTTTTTTTTTTTTTTTAACGGCATGATCTGTGTTAATAGGCTGGTGGGGGAGCTTCTGCATCTCTCCCCTGTGATTTAGCACTTGAGGTACTGGGGTTCTCCTCTCCCCTTCAGGGGACCAGAAAGGGAAGCTAGCAGGGCCTTGGATTCCGGGTAAAAACCAGTGCTCAGCTGGCCATGTGCATGCCACCAGGGTGATGATGGGGAACCACGGGTGACCCCGGAGATGCCTCGGCCTCCTTAACTGTAGGCCTGACTTCCGGTGGGACACCTTGTTTCTGTCATGACTCAAGGGAGCATTGCATGTCTTTAGTCTTGTTTTCTTTGACCCCAGAAATGCTTCTGCTGCATGAGCAAATCGTTACTAAATAGCGAGCAGACTGTTCCCGTCTGTTGGATCCAGAGAGTTGGAAACAATCTCTTGATTTGTGGCTTCTTCCCCTCTGGGTGATGGGGTCCTGCAGCTCCTGGAGCCACATCACATGGCTCAAAAGCCAGGCCAATGGTGGCACAATGTTGGGACCATGCTCCCAGACCGTACTTAACTGAGGTAGTACCCCCTTCTAAGTACTGGCATCTCTCTGTGGGAATAAATATTTTTCAAAGGTATTTTGAAGTCTAATAGGAGAGGGCTTTGGCTGAAATGCCCGAATTTTCACCCGGGCTGCCCAAAGGAGGAAGTAGAACAAAGTTCACTTGAGACAAAAGCAGCCACACACCTCCTGAGTCTTTGTCTTTTTTCTAAAAAGCTTGCTGTGTCTTTGGCCCCATTCTGGTTTTCGCCCCATTCTTAAAGTGTGCCAGAGACAGAATATTTAGGATACTTTCAGACTTTCTCAATCTTACTTAATTTTAGAGACTTCTCGATGTTAAGACAAGGTGAACAGTAGCCATGGTCTAGCTCTCTTGCATTAACAGGCCTCGTATTAGCAGCCCTGTCCTGCTGCTCTGTGGTTTGGTGGTGGGAGGCAGTTGCTCTCAGGCCCAGAGCGAGGTGCTGGTTGTATTTGGTTCACAAAGTATACAGAGCATGTATGCTTTTCTCATTCTTGGCCATTGTCATGGTGAAATGGTCAAGATGTCCAAATTACCTAGTTCCCTGTGGTTTGGTGTCTGGACGGGAAAGGGGATCAGTCTGGAGCTTCTGTGACTTGAAAGAATTCATCGGTCGGGGGCATTGGGATTTTGTATGTACTGTGTGCAGTCGTAAAAATCGAATGTGGTTTTTTTTAAAAAAGTCAACCATTTTTTTCTTAAACAGTCCTAACACTGAAAGATCTAAGACATTTGGCTTTCTGTTAGTTTGTGGGCATGATGGTTCCTCCTCTAGAAAGAACATGCAGCTTATTTCCTACTGAGAGTGAACCAGCCCGACCGAGAAACAGGTTCTAGAGCAGACCAGGTGTCCTGGAGAGGCTGTAATTGCCTGTGAGAGGGAAACAGGTGCCAGAAGTCTTAACTGCCCTGGGGTGCTCGCTGGCTGGAGCAGGGATAGCGGTTTTGTCTGCTCTCCCTTCGGAGCTTTGTGTGGCCGCCTCCCCGGGTGAAACTGGTACATCTGCACTTACAGGAGTCCCTTGAGATTTAACATGGAGTCTTTGCTGTTTTGGCAGTCAGTCTTCATGCTGTGACCAGGGTGCTCCACCAGCACCCTGACCTTTGTGTGTAGACAGTGGGACTGAGGGATGGTGGGTGCGGGCCTGCATCTGACTGCTTTTTCTGTGCCTTCTCAGCAACCCAGGGAGATTTGTGGCGTGGTTGGGTTCTGCGACCAAGTGAAGGAGATGCCCATGCAGACTCTGATCCCTGCCAAAGTGGTCTCGGAGAACATCATCCCTGCGTTGGAACTGGTGGAACCCATTAAGGTACCTGGTGGCATCGTGTTGTCCTGGCCAGGGCTGTGTCATGCCCAGGTCACTCCACATTGTACCACATTCTGTGAGGCACATGCTTTTTTGGTTCCCTGCTGACTCCTAAAGGGATTTGAGTTTGAGACCATTCATTAGTTTATGGTGTCCCTGTACAAGTGCATTGTCCCGCTCCCAGCCCTGAGTAACATTTATTTCCTTGGTTATGAACCCGCGTGCTCCATGGGATCAGCCTCCATCTGTAGCATGTCTGCAACCTCCTCTGGCACGTTTCTGCCCCTCCGCCCTGCCCACCATCACTGCAGCGCAAACCTCATGTTGCCAGGACTCCAGGGCTCACACAGAAGCCTCTAGGTGTGCTGCTTGTGAGCATGGGGGTGTGTGTGGTTTCCCTAGCGCCCACTTGGTAAAGAGCCACAGTATTCCCCAAGCAGTTTACGTTCAGCACCTGTTACGGGCCCAGCAGTGTGTTAGAGACTGAGTCCTGAAACCGTTCACCTGGAGGAGTCAACAGACTTGTCCCGGTGTTCCTGTGGCTCCCGCTTTAGTTCTTAAAAAGGGCCCAGGCCCCATGACATTTTACCACGTGGCACATGCATGTGCTTCTTATTCCAGAACTTCGTGTCACTTGACCTTTAGCGGTCTTGTTTCCCTCTGCTGTCCTTCCTCAGCATGTGCAGCGTCTGTACCACACGGTTAAGAAGTCAGATGGAGTTGGAGAGGCAGAAGTGCCCTGTTCTGCTGACTGAATTAATAGCCAGAGGAGATGAAGGAGAGTTACAGCTTATATTGTAGCCGCATGTGACTACTGCATTTAAGTAAAATCACGCAAAACTTAAAACAGTTCAGTTCCGTGGTTGCCCTGGCCACGGTTCAAGTGTGGTCCGTGCTGCTCTGCTGGACAGCAGGGATGGAGATGTCTCTGCTGTCACAGAAAGTTGTGTTTAGCAGTATTACTTTATTAGAGGCTGGCTCTGGGAAAGCAATCTCAGGTACTCGTGAGACTTGAAACTCAGGAGCCGACCTGAAATGTGTTTAAAGCTCTGTCTTGTAAACAGCGGACAGGTAGTGAGTCCTCACTCTGCCCTGCACCCCCACCCACCTTCCCAAAATGACTCTGGAACGCTGAAATGATGGTGACCAGATAAGATACATCATGCGGACTGCTCTTTGAGGTTTTCGAAGCAGGTTTTATTGCTTCTGTCTTCCTGAAGTATGAACTCCTGGTTTTTCTGTGGCTTTGGGGGTTGTGTGGTGGGAGGTAGTGGTGGTAGAGCACTGGGCAAAGGGATGGGTCTCCCACCACATAAAACCAGCAGGGACGGGAACTTGGACACTGGGAGGAAGCCACCCTGTGTGTGACATTCTCCTGTCCCTAGCCACAGGGTGTCCCTTCCCCTTTAGAGCAGCAGGACCCAGGGGGTGAGGTGAGGCGAGGGTCTCAGCATTAAAGTGCTCTCCTGCCCTTCCCACAGAAGGACATGGTCCAGGCGAAGGCTAATGTTTACTGTGAGGTGTGCGAGTACGTGGTGAAGGAGGTGGTCAAGCTCATTGACAACAACAGGACTGAGGTATGTGCATTTCTAGAATGCTAGGGTGTTCTTGTTCCCTAGTAGCAGAACCAGCAATGTCCTTGCCAGCATTGGACACCAGCCCTGGGAATCCGCACACCTGCCGCCCACCGGTGGATCCCTCTGGGCTGGGGTCGGGCTGCTTTGTAGGTCTCGTCTTTGTGGGGAGGAAATAGCACCTGGCTTGTTGGCTGGTTTCCTGGTCATGTTAGTATTCTGAGGTTCTTTCCCAGCCCTATCCAGCCTCTCTTCTAATAGGATCCTCTTGTTCTGTGTTTCAGGAAGAAATACTTCATGCTTTGGATAAAGTGTGCTCAAAGTTGCCTGCGTCCTTATCTGAGGAGTGCCAGGAGGTGGTGGACACTTACGGCGCCTCCATCCTGTCGATTCTCCTGCAGGAGGCAAGCCCTGAGCTCGTGTGTGGCATGCTCCATCTGTGCTCCACCCAGGGGCTGCCTGTGCTGCCTGGTGAGCGGGGTGAGGGGGCGGCTGGCTGGCCCCTGGGGGCTCGGGAGGGCCCTGCCGGCACTGAGCCTGTGCTCCTGTGTGTAGTCCGTGTGATTCAGCCCAAGGATGGTGGCTTCTGTGAGGTATGCAAGAAGCTGGTGAGCTATTTGGACCACAGCCTGGAGAAAAACAGCACAAAGCAGGAGATCCTGGCTGCTCTTGAGAAAGGCTGCAGCTTCCTGCCTGAGCCATACCAGAAGCAGGTACGCCCTGGGCTGCTTTGGGCCAGAAGGTCTGAACCTGCCTGCGGAGTGCAAAGGCTGGGGTAGCTCCTCGATTGTGCCCCCGATTGAAGTTTTCAGGGAAAACTAGCCATTTCTTAGAGGAGTCTGTTGGCTCAAGGGGAGCCACGGAGGGGCAGTAACGGGAGCAGCTGAGGGGAGGCTGAGTGCGGGTGGGGGCATCTGGGAAGGGGGTGCCGGGCTGGCAGAGCATGCGTAGCGCCCCTTCTTTTATGCCCCCACTCTGCGTGGGCACACCTCGACCTGGACCCATCTCCCTGTTTACCTAACAGTGTGATCAGTTTGTGACTGAGTACGAGCCCGTGCTAATAGAAGTCCTGGTGGAGGTGATGGACCCTTCCTTCGTGTGCTTGGTAAGCTTCCGAAAAACGTGGGGCCCAGCCGGTTCCGCATAGAGCAGGGGCTCCTCTGAGGTTCTGCCAGAGTCTCTGGGGATGGGCTGTGGGAGGGGGACAGGGCTTTCCGCAGCAGCACTGACTTTGGAAGTGCATGTCCGAGCTCTAGTTCTAGCTGCTTCTCGAAGCGGATAATCTCTGGTTTTGCAAAGGATCAGTAGGGCAGATCTGATTCTTCCCCGTTTTCACCACATAGAAAATTGGAGCCTGCCCTGCAGCCCATAAGCCTCTCTTGGGAACCGAGAAGTGTGTGTGGGGCCCCAGCTACTGGTGCCAGAGCATGGAGGCAGCAACCCAGTGCAATGTGAGTAGCTTGGCCACCGCTCCTGGGATAACCCTGGGGCAGGAGCTCTACCTGGCCTTCGTGTCAGGGAAAACATGGAGGCCCATAGAAGCAGCTAGGCTTTTTCGTGGCCGCCCAGCAAAGGCAGGAGGACTGACGACATTCTTGCCTTTGAGAAGTAAAAGGTGGGGGTATCTTTTAGGGCTTTTTTGCTTCTGCTTCCTTGTTTTTGCCTTTAGTTCCCTTCTGACAGGGTCAGGATCAGATTCGCACGAGGCCACCCTAGAGATTGCACAAGTTCTCCTCTCCCTCGGGTCACTCTTGGCTGGAGCCTGGCCTGAGTCTTCACCCAAGGCCGAGCCCTTGTTCTTGAGTGGCCCTGAGGCTTGGTGCCTGCCCGGCGGTTCCAGGGCCAGTGGCGCTGTCCTGACCGGGCCGCCCCCAGTGGTGCACCACACTGCTTGCTCGGCTGGGGACGTGTGGACCAGTCAGCTACTTAATGTTCTTTTTCGCAACTTTTTCTTCCTCCAGCGGGTTCTTCATGACCAGTGGGACATGACCACTGGCCTGGTTGCCATCAGTTTGGGCCCCTGCAGGGAAGGGGCGGTGATGCCCACCTGGCCGTGTCCAGCTCCTTGCCCCGCTGGCCCCAGCGCATAGCACGGTCAGGGGAGGAGTAGGTTCCTGCTGCCGTCCTGGGCAAAGGGGGCCTGTGGGGCCACTGTTCTCAAGGCCTGAGCCGAGGTGCACTGTCTTGGGTGAGTTCTGCCTCAGGGGGCCTCCATGCCGCCTGCTGAGCGCTGGGACTCCGCCTGTAGCCAGGTGGAGGGGTCCCGGGCCCTCCTGCGTGGGTGCTCACCGGTAAAACACTCAGGGGCTCTGCAGCTGCTGCTCCCGACTCTTGCCTTAGGGGAGTCCCCGACGCTCGGGGGCCACACGCTCCCCAGCTGTAAGTGGGGTGCTGTCCAGCTGACTAGGACGGGACGATGGGTTCCAGTTTTGGGTGATGTCTGCTGCAGGAACAGGCCAGGAGTAGAGTTTGTCGCGTGAAGACTAAGGCCAGCTTCCTCTCTCTTGTCAGGCTGTGGAGCATTGCAAACGGCACGTGTGGAACTAGAAGGGGGACGTTCCATCTTGGAGAAACTGCAGCATCTTTTCCTACTTGTGTGTCTGGGGCAGTGAACACTCTCATCTGTTGACTCTGTTATAAAAATAGGTTCCCTTTCCCTCCCTCCCTTTCCTGTCCCCTGTAGCATTGCTGTCTGTGCAGGAGGCGCCTGGCCTGCAGCTGCCCCCGCTGCTTCCCTGTCCCTTTCCTTTGCCTAGACGGGTGAGCACGGACCGTGCCCTGGAGGGCTTTCAGCCTGCCCTTGCGTGGTGGTTCCCTGGAGGAGGTGGTGGGGGGCTCTGGGGGCTGGCGTGAACCAGAGCTGCTTGACAGAGGCCCTCCATCCTGTTGGCTGGGGCCTTGTTCTGAGCCCTCTGCCTGCCCCTCAGCAGGGACCTCCCCTCTTCCGGGGCTGCTCTCCAGAGAAGCAAAACAAAGGTGGTGTTACATGAAAGATGAGAGGCTCAGAATAAAGAGGCTTTTTAAAACCACGTAGTTCTCACCGTAGGGGAGATTTGGGAGGCATCTGCCCGGGAGGCCTGGGTGGGTCTCGGGGTGGCTGTACCCGGGTCACCCTCCAGTTCAGCTTTGGTGTGTGTGTCTTTCCTGGTGATGCCTTGGTCAGGGTTCTGTGGATCTCGGTGGCGGGAGGGGGGGAAACCTGTCTGAATGTCGTCTGCTAGCTCCACGTGCAGGTCCTGTGGGCCTGGCGCGCGTGTGTGCGTGCGTGCGTGCGGACAGTGGTGGCTGCCTCTTGCTCTCGTGTCCGCCCGGCCGCTGGAGCCTTGCTTCATGCGTCTCTAGTGCCTCCCAGCCCCCTCACCTCCATCCCCCATTTCCTAGCTGGTCTTTTTGGCCTTCAGATAAATGTGGATGTAAATGTGGATGAGAGGCTCCTAAGCCTCTGGCTGTCAGAGGGGTGCTGGGGGTGCTGTCCCGGGGCCTTGGCTGCCGCCTGCCTCTCCCGTTGGGCCTCCTCTTCTGTTCCACTTCTAGTTGCCAGGAGACCGCGAGATGTGCAGTTGCTATTAAATGGACTCAATGACTTTTTTGGTTTGTTCTGCACTAAAGTTTCTGTGATTTAACAATAAATAAAGTCTGTTAACCAGACCTGAGCCTGAGTGCTTCTCTAACACTTCAGCCAGCGTTTGGTTTCTGAGTCGCTGCAGGGCCATGGACCTGTGGGTGTCCAGGGTCCTCTGGCCTCTCTTGGCCGCAGAAAGCAAGCAAAGTGGGCAAAGAGAATCCCCACCCCCCACTGACCAGGCCCCCTCCCCCTTGCCCCAGGCCAACTGCGAGGGTAGTTTACTGAGCCAGGACGAATTGAATTGCCTCCTTGTGAGTTGTTTTTCTTATTTAAAATGCAGACTATTCCAGAAACGTTCAGTGAGTACCAGTTAAACAAAAGGGGAAAATGTTGAGGGAATAATTTAAAAAAGGAATACACGCAAACACTCTACATTCAGAATCCAAGGGAACACCAGTCCTCTCTCTTTACGAGCCGCCACATTTGGGAAGGAAGCCAGTGGAATGTAAAGAATGCCGTTCGCTGACAATTGACCACGTCCATGTGGGGAGGCAGGGATCACTCACGGCGCCCAGCTGGGTGTCCAGCCAGGGATGTGCTAGAAATGCACTGGGACTTGAGCTGAAGTCAGGGAATCAAGGCCAGGTGGGGTGAGCCAGCTCTGGGCCTCCCTCCCCTGGTGCTGGGCGTGGCGGGGCGGTGGGGAGGGGGAGATGGACAGGGATGTGGCAGGGGGTGGGGAGGGCTTCCGTGGCCTTTTTAGAGCTCAGCCTGGGCTGAGTTCGTCCTCAGACTCCTGGACCCCCAGTGACCCTCCTTACCTTGTCCTTAGATGCTTATCATTTTTGTTTGGTTTTCTTAAAAAAATAACAAATTTTATGAAGGTAGAGGTCAGGTGCTGAATGGGCGTCTGGCAGAAGCAGAGTCTGAGCAACTGGAGCAGGCTCCACCAGGCCAGCCCGAGGTGGTACAGCCCTGGCTGGCCTGGGGAGGGGCCCACACTGTGGTCCTGCTCTGCCCTTGCCCTGGGAGGGATGGGGGACACCAGCAAGGCCCCCCCCTCTGTCTGGTCATAGCTCTGTGATCTCCAGGGGGCTCTCCAGGATCACATCACGAAGCTTGTGCAGGGGTGTGGATTTGGCTGACTCCGTGCGGGCGTTGCGCTCGAAGGCACTGGCTTCCGCGGTGGTCAGGGTCTCCAGCGAGTGACCCAGGCCCTTCTGGTCATCCTCGGGCAGGCTGTTAAGGTCAGTGGCCAGCAGCGTGCCGGTGCTGCCGTGCACCGTGTGGCTGCCGTCGGGCCCCTTGAGCTCCGTGGGCGGCTTGTGGCGGAAGCGCAGGCTGCCCCGGGCAGGGCTGCACTCCCCTGGCTCCTCCTCCAGCTCCGTCTGGATCAGCTGCAAGAGGCCAGGATCCGCCAGTGGCTCTGGGACCCGCCCAGGCTCAGGGCCATGCCCAAGGGCTGAGCAGGTGGCTGGCCCCAGAGTCGCACCTGCTGTATCACTGTTTCTTCCCTCCTGCACACAGGTAACTGCAAGGAACTCAGGGCTCGAGCTGCAGTAGGCCTGTTAGCTGATGACAGTGGTTCTCAAACTGGGTACAAAGGGGGGGGGGCACCACGGACACTTAGGGTGGTGTTCTTAAAACGTGGGCTTCCCCTGAGAATCTTGAATTCTGTGTATTTAATGATCTATAAAGATCCTATGATGCAGTTTTGGGATCTCATTTGTTACCAGTCTGTCCTCAAACAGGATCCACTCTGGCCAGGTAGGGAGTGTCCACAGGTGAAATTGGAGGGGTGACAGGATATAGTGGAAACTCACCATGTGGCACTTTTGTCCCGTGTGGAACTGTTAGCTCTGGCCTATTCCATTTGGGAATTGTTGGCCCAACGGGAAATCTGGGTTTTTAAATAAAGTCTGAGTTCTTAAACTGTTGACACTACTGCAGGCAGACAAACCTATATGGACCCGTTTGACCCTGAGCCAGTTTCCTATAGGACATCACTCCCGGGCATCTTCTTGGGCCCCTCAAGCCTGAGAAACCCTCCCCAGTACCCATGCTGGGAAAGCCCACTGTGGAGCCCAGGAGGTAGACTTCCTGGACCCCGCCCATTGCTGTCTTTGGCCCTGGCTGCTGAACTCTAGAGACTCTGAGAAGGATGAGGGTGGCTGGGGAGAGGGACGGAGGGAGGGAGGGAGGGAGGGAGGGAATGAGCACCCCCAGCGCTGGGGCACAGCACACAGCTCCGGGCTCGCCCGGCTACCTCAGAGACGGAGGAGTGGCAGGAGGAGGCTTTTTGCACCATCCGCTGTGCAAAGAGCTTTTTGAGCCGCAGGTAATCCTCCAGGACCACCTTGAGCAGTGAGCCCTGGGGGAGGGAGAGGGTTAACCCCCCCACCAAGGCCCTCCCTTGCCTGCCACACCCCTCACTAACTCTGATGGGGGTGATGGAAGGTGATCACAGGCACCTGATCCGAGGGTAGAGGATTGGGAGCAGAGCTTGCTGGTGACAGTGACCAGCCAGAACCCACGTGGGCTTCAGGCCACTGCAGGCTGAAGCAGCTCCCCATCAGCCTGGTGCCCGGGCCCCTCTTTCTGCACACTTTTGCCCAGTGGAGGGCAGATCTAGCTGAGCCTAGAGGTGGAAAAGTTGTTTCCCAGGATCCGCCCCCATTCCTGTATCCTCTGCAGCTAGTGCCAGTGCTGTCAGAGGTCTGGGTGCAGGGCCCTGAGGCGGTGTGGTGCAGGAGCCTGCAGGGAGGACTCACCTTGATGGGTCCCTCCCGAATGATCTGGCCCAGCTTGGCAATGTTGTCATACTCCTGGATGGCTGCCCGCAGGTACCGGTCATCGTCCGGCTTGACTGCTGCCGGTTCACGCCCAAAAGTTCCCTGGGGGGGGAGAGAACACGAACTGGAGCAGAGGTAGACTGCATGCACACACGTGTACATACACGCCCGGAGCAGTGACAATCCCCCCACCCCCCACCCCCGGAACCCAGCTCCTTGGCGATCAGTGGCCAAGACCAGCTTTACCTCCACCCCCATCCCTCATGATCCCCCCCGCTCCCAGCTCTGGCACTGGCTCACATGGGTGCGGGTGGGGCTATTCCATAGGTCTGCAATCTCACTCAGGTTCTCTGGCAGGTCGTCCTCATGCTCAGCCTGGGCAGCCAGCTCCAGGTTCCGGCAGAAAGGATCCAGCCACACGGGGTTGGCTCTGCATGTGGGGGGTGGGGGGGGTAGAGTGACGAGGGACAGCCTGAGTGCACAGATGCTCTCATAGCTTCACCACTAACCCCTGCCCTCTTCCCTGGCCAGCACGGGACTGGTGGTTCAGGGCCATGAGAAGGAGGCCCCTCGCCTGTGGCCCTCAGGGGTGCACCCTCCCACACTAGGATCCTGCAGGAACCAGCGTGACGTGTCAGTCTGGATCAGCTTGGGTCCAGCGGTCTCACTCTGCAGGTGGTATCCAAAGTCTCTGTCCCCTGGAACTGGGGCCCAATTAGGATGTGGATCCCAGCTCAGCCAATAGTTTCTGAGTGTAGAGAAGGGTGACTGGCCCACTAGGGGGCACCCCCGCCCCAAGTTTTAGCTAGTCTGGTCCCTCAGAGCTTGAGGGGTGGTAGAGAACCTACTCCAATTGGGACCCGGGCAGGCCTCCCCAAAGTGCACCCTGAGGGCTCAGGGACCCCACTTACCCATCAAAAGAATACTTGTTGGTGTTGGGCATGTCCATGATGTCGATGAAACCACGGTTCCCTGTAGGGAGAAGTGCTGGGGTATGGAGGGGAGGGGTGCACCCTGCTGGGCCGGGGGAGCCGAGCCAGCCTTGTGAGGCCTAGGCAGGCACTCTAGACCCCTCGAGGCCCCTCCTGCCCTCTCAAGCACCCCATCACAGCCCTTGCTCACCTGCTGAGCCAGCCACAATGGCTTTGAGCTTCCTCTTGTGTCTGGAGGGAAGCAGAGAGAGGGGCTGGTGAAGGAGGCTGGACAGGGCTGGCATCTCAGGGCCCTGCCTGCCTCTGTGACTGTCCCAGGAGCAGGGCTGGTCAGCCTGTCCCAGGGCAGGGAGGTGGGGGTCACTCACACGGTCCTGTAGTACCAGTTCATGAGGATGAAGAGCATGGCCGCCAAGAAGAGGAGAATGGCCAGGACAATGATCGCCATCTGGGGGAGTGGGGCCAGGCATGAGTGGGCGAGAGCACCCAGGGCAGAGGGCTGGCGGGGCTGGGTGCCCCCAGAACTACCTGCAGGGCGGACATGTCGTCGGGCAGCCGGACAGAGATGGCAGGCTGCACATCCAGAACGTTGTAGTTCCGGAAGAGATTCCGTAGCTGCTCCTTGTTCTCGTCAATCATCTGGATCACTCTGCATGAGGGGCAGGGGCCTCAGCTCCCCTCAGCCATTCCTTAAGAGCTTGTCCCACGCAGAAATGTCTGCAGAGCTCTTGCCTCTGACCCCCAAATTGAACCCCACCAAGCCTTGCAAAATCAGATCCCACCCAGCTAGAATAGCTTGTATCTTACAGGTTTCACCACCCCTCAACACAAGATCCTGCTTGCTCCTCACCATCCATGTAGTATTTACACTTTACAGATGGGGAGAGTAAGGCTCAGAGGGTGGAGGACACCCCCAAACTATTCTTTACTGGCCCTGCCTCCCTCTCGGAGGGGGGAGCCCCCACACAGCCAGCCTGATGGTGTTATCTGCCTCCTTTGGGGGGGGTCCCTCCCGGGGCAGGGAGGTGGGGCTGATGGTCTGAGCACAGACCCCACCCACCGGTCCACGTCCAGGATGCGGTTGGTATCGCGGTTCACAACATGGATGAGCAGCTCGGTCTGTGCGAAGTTCACCCGACCCTTCTTGTCCACATGGAACTAGGCGAGAGGGGGCATGGTGGGCTGTGGCAGGAGCAAGGAATGGGATGGGGAGCCCCTCCTGGCCTGCCCTGTCAATAAACCCATCGCTGCTGAGTGCTCCCCAAGGACTAAGCATGATGCCAATCACTTCACTGCATGGGACCGGGCACTATTATTAGCCTCATTTTATAGGTGAGGATACTGAGGGCCAGAGACGTGGAAGGACTTTTCCAAGGCCACGTTGCTAGGGAATGACTGAGGCAGCACAGACCCCCTTTCAGACCGATGATCTCTCTGCCATGCTCTGTCCCTGTGGCCTGGTCCCCCTCCCCTCCCAGCCCCTAGACCCGGGGTGCTTCCATGGGGCACCTGCACATCATCAGTGTTGACGATGGCACCAGTGATGTTGGAGAGCAGGCGGATGAACTCCTCCTCAAAGCCACGCACGCGGTCGGGGATCTCATTAATGACGATCTTGACACGCTGGTCATCCCTCAGGATGTAGATGCCGATGATGGCCGTGTCGTTGTGGCCTGCCAGGTCCCGGGCCACGATGTCCACCACAAAGTAGCCGGGGCTGTAGGCCATGAAGAGGTCGAAGGTGCGCAGGATACCATCCACACTCCCTGCGGGAAGAGCCCATGGGCAGGTGCAGCTCAGGGACCACCCAGTGCCCCTGAATCTGCTGGGGAGGGGTGAGGGCCAGGGGACACACTGAGGGGAGGCAGCATCTCAGGCCGTAAGTGCCCGCAGGGCCCAGGAGAGAGCAGAGATGACTGAGGCGTGGGGACAAGTGAACGTGAGTGTTCATTGAGGGAGCGGTGGCATTGGCCTCGGCTCAGCTGTTTGTCATCCTCAGAGAAGGCAGCCACTGCTGCCCTAACTGGTACTTCTAAGTTTTACTTAAACCCTGCAAGTTCAAACACAGCTGTGGGCTGCACCGACCTAAAGATGGTGAGTTTGGGACTCTGCTGTCCCGTGCTGGGGGACCAGGGAACACGTCTGAGCCCCCCACTGACTGTCTCTCTCACACACATGCACTTCAGGATTCCACAGCCGTACTACAGAGATGACCCGAGGTGCTGTGGCAGTCTTGTCTTAGAAGACCGCAGACCTGGGTTCACAAGCTACGTAGCCTCTCTGTGCCTTAATTTACTAAACTAAGAGCAGCAGTAGATCAGAGGACAAAGGATGGCATCTGGTTGTGTGACCGGAGGAGGTGGCCTGTGAATTAAGCTCCAGAGGATGGTAATGGGGAGCATATCTGAAGGCAGAGGTGAAGGTCAAGATGGTATTTCAGGAGGTGAAGACAAAGAGCGAAGGCCAGCGGAGGGTGGTCTAGAAAAGGCTGCAGGAGTGGTGAGGCATTCAGCTTTGGGTGGACACGGGGCCCTTACAGGTAGTGGGTGGGCTGTGGAAACAGAGGAGGGACTGGGAGGAAGACCTGGTGAACCTTGAAAGCCAGGCCAAGGAAGGAGTCTAGACTGCAGTAGGCAAGCGTGGGGAAGGGGTGGGGTCTAGAAGTAAGGTCATGGGACACCCACCAGGACACCTTCTTGAACCTGACCCAAGAGGCTCAGCTATCCACACAGGCAAATGCACTAGTCAAAATGCATACCTTTAGGTACATACGTGCTTCCCCAGTGCTTAGCACAATGCCTGACCCGGGGGAGGGGAGAGGTACACAAATGGGAAGACAGGCGGATATACGGAAAGGAGGATGGGCATGTGGATGGATGGATGAATGGACGGATGGGTAGATGGGTGGACGGACGGATGAGTGAGAGGAAGGATGGACAGATGCCCGGGGTGGGGCAGACTGACACATGCGTGGGTGAATGGGTGGATGGATGGATGGATGAATAACGGATGGATGAGAAGATGGAGGGAAGGAAGGAAGGAGAAAGCAGGTGGGTAGATGGAGAGATGGAGACGTGGATCAGAGACTAGAAAGGTAGATGGAGGAAAGGATTCACAAGGGGCTGGCTGTATGACGGGTTAGATCTAGGGAGGGTGAATGGAAGGATTCACATAGCTGGCTGGCCAGTCACTCATACCCTGTGGTGCCCACACAGACCCCATCTCCTCCAGACTACAGTCCATGCAGTGACAGAGGTCTTGGGTGGAGGCTCCTACCCATTGTGAAGACCTGGCCCACGTCCTCAGAGTCATTGGCAAGGGCCCGGAAGTAGTGGATGGCCAGGATGCTGTAGAAGACCAGGCTGTTGTTGCCAATGTCTGCATCCAGGGCCAGCACCTGGATCAACTCTGAGCCCACCTTGGCATCGGTGGCCACTCCTGTGGAATGGGCAGGCGGACGTAAGTGGCAGGGCTGGGACCCAGGTCCCATCCCCGGGGCCCAGACCCTGCCCCCGGCACCTGCGGTGTACTCGGCCTTGGTGAAGCGCGGGGGCTGGTCGTTGATGTCTTCTAGCATGACGCGCACCTCCTGCAGGGTGAGGTCGGTGACCAGGTCGAGGGCCGGGGAGGGCCCCCGCGGAGGTGTCCAGCTGCGGTTGCTCGAGGCCTTGACGATGAAGGAGAAGACAGCTTCCCGCTCCCGGTCCAGGTCCCGCAGCACCAGCAGGCGCCCGTCAGGCTGCAGATGGAAGTTCTTCTCTCCGTTGCCGGCTGGGGGCGGGACCATGGCACGGTGAGGGGGTGGGGCCGGGGTGGGGCATGGTGGGGTCCTTTCCAGCCCCACGGTCGGTAGGGCATGAGCCCGCGGGTCCCACCTGCAATGAAGTAGTACACGATGGCGTTGGGGCCCTCGTCTGCGTCCACGGCGCCTGTCACGTTGCCCACGAGGGTGCCACGTGGAGAGTGCTCGGGCACTGTCAGCAACTGGTACTGGGGGCTGCCTTTCTGCAGGGGGGGAGAGGGAGGTCACAGGAGGCCAAGGTCGGAAGGCCCCAGGCAGTGCCTTTTGTGGGCTGAGGGACTTCACTGCCCAGGCCCCGTGGGGTGAGCAGAGCTTCTGGAACTATCAAGGAAGCATGGGTTGGGCCTGGCCTGGCCTGTTCTGTGAAGCAAAGAGCTTCACAGAACACCTGAGCAAGGGGGCACAGTCATATACATGTGCATGCGCGCACACACCCGCACTCACACGGTCCCCGGAGAACCTCACATCCCATGTGCACACAAGAAAAAACCCCAAGTCGCAGAGTCTGAGTCAACAAGAGGGGCTCAGCCCCAGCTCTGTGCGGCAGAGCTGAATTTCAGTTTTCTTGCGCGCTCTTGTGTGTGCAATCAGGAGAGCTACCTCTCCACGAGGCAGGCCTGTTTGCTTTTCTGACTGCCGAGTAGTACCTTGAAATAGCAACTGCTCAATAAATATTTGTTCTGTGAGGTGCATGCAGAGTTTCCGTGCGTAACCACACGTAGCGGCACAGTGTGCACAGGGGCGGGTGAGCATGTGCGCCTGCAGGCAGGTGAGTCCCTGTGTGGGTGTGGCTGGTGCGGGGGTGGGGGGGTGCGGCGGTGAGCTCACTGGAGGCCTCACAAAGAGAGGTTCGTTGTCATCGATGTCCTCCAGGGCCACTTGCAGCGGCTGCATGGTTTCATATGGCACTGGCTGGCCCAGGTCGCTCGCCACCAGGATGAGCTGGGGGACAGAAGAACACAGTCAGAGGAGGTCTCCCCCCGGGGGAGCCAGCTCACCACCCTGGCAGGCATTCTAGGTGGGGAGGGGGCGGCCCTGTGCCCGGAGGAAAGCCCCGCCCTCGGCCCCGCCCCTCACCCGGGTCCCGCCCCCTTACGCTGTACAGGGCCTGTTTCTCGCGGTCCAGGCGCTGAGCTGTCTGGATGAGGCCGCTGATGGGGTCGATGGTGAAGTACTCCCAGTCCCGGTTGCCCGCCGTCTTCAGGAAGCTGTAGCGCACGGCCCCGTTGAGGCCCTCGTCCTTGTCTGTGGCATAGACCTCATATACATTGGAGCGCAGCGGGATCTCCTGCGGTGGGGGGTAGGGTAGGGGGGTTTGGCAGGGAGGCTCCTGGGGCTTCTGAGAATCCCAGCTCCCAGGCCCTGATGGCCCTCTTGTTCTTTCTCCTCACTCAGCAGACTGTCCTTGCCACCTTCCAGCAGCCTTAGGAAACGTCTGCCGGCTTAGCTGGACTCTCCTGGAGTCTTGAGCACCTGCTAGAACATCCCTTCACCCCACCCCCACTCCACTGCCCCTCAGTGGACCTGCCTGGTCTCCATCCACCATGCTTCACACTCTCTCAGGGTTAGTGCCCTTCCAGGGGCTTCCCCCCATCCCTTGGATCCCACTGGAAGGCAGAAGGGGAATCCAAAGGCTGAGGCCATAGCTACCCCTCTGTCCCTGGGTCTGTCTTGTGCTCTGCTACCGTAATCACAGGAGCCCTAGGTATCCCCAGAAAACACCATCTACCCAATGGGGTGCCCGAAAATGAGGGACAGGTGGGTAGGATGACATGGTGGATAGAGACAACAGCTGGGTTCTAGTCTGTTACGAATTCACCGTGTGACTTGGACATGCACTCTACCTCTCTGGGCCCCAGGCTCTTGATTCCCTTGAGTTAAGTCTAAGATCTCAAGAAATCTGATGGACATCATACACTGACCCATAATAAGGCTGCACAGGGCACAAGGAAAAGAGCACATTTCTTGGCCTTTACTTGAAAAATTATCAGCTCAGCATGGTTTTACTTTGTATCTCACTGATCAGGACAATCAGAAACTCTAAATGGTAGTTATCTAATTAATAGCAAGTATGGGGCGCCTGGGTGGCTCAGATGGTTAGGCGTCTGCCTTCGGCTCAGGTCATGATCCCGGAGTCCTGGGATCGAGTCCCGCATCGGGCTCCCTGCTCCTTGGGAGCCTGCTTCTCCCTCTGCCTCTCTCTCTCTCTCTCTCTCTCCCTCCCTCTCTCTGTCTCTCATGAATAAATAAAAAAATAAAAAATCTTTAAAAAAAATAGCAAGTATGATGACAAATGCTTGCTGTTTGGGAGACACAAATCTTTCAAAATATGGTGTCTTGAAGGGGAAAACATAGCAAATTGGGCCTTTGTTGTGGAAAAGAACTAGATTATTATTATTATTATTATTTAAAGATTTTATTTATTTGAGAGAGAGAGAATGAGAGAGAGAGCACATGAGAGGGGGGGAGGGTCAGAGGGAGAAGCAGACTCCCTGCCGAGCAGGGAGCCCGATGCGGGACTCGATCCTGGGACTCCAGGATCATGACCTGAGCCGAAGGCAGTCGCTTAACCAACTGAGCCACCCAGGCGCCCAGAACTAGATTATTATTAATTTATATCTTGCCTTCTTCCACAAAAAAGATTTGAGACCACTTACAAGAACGTATAAATTATAACAAGAATGAACAAGTTAAAAAAAAAAATCAGGGTAAAGAAAAAGAAACGGTTGGCAGGAAAATGGAAACTGAGGGGTGGGGGGCAAGGTCTGTGCACTAAGCCCCTGCAGGGTCACCCAGCGTGGGCTGGCCTCGCCGAGCTCCCCAGTGGGCAGCTCGAAGAGGACCACTCCCTCACTGCCGTGGGCACCGGATAAAGCAACTCACAAGGTCTGGGCACAGCGTTTCCTGCTGCTTAGCCCTGGGAGATATGTCTCCTGTGGGACCTCAAAGTGGGGACAGTGACAAGGACCTGATATTGACATTCTGAGAGGCAGAGGCATGCTGAAGTTGGGGGAACAGCGCACAAGTGGGAGATCCCTGGAGTAGACCAGCACTGAGCAGGTCCGGCCTGGGGCCTGAGAGGAAGGAGGGGGCAGGGCAGGGGATAAAAGAACGCTCCCTGCCTTTACGAGGCAATTTGGATCAAGAGATGGAAGAAGGATTGGGGAATTCTGGAACCTCAGCCACTTCCCCTTGTTTCTTATTTGGATGCCCATCCCCAGTCCCTAGGCCGGGTATCAGCAGGAACAGCAGACAGACGGAAGGAACATGTATGTTTATTTTGAGACACAGATACGGGGAAGTGGGTGTCCGGGGAGGCCGCCTTTTTTGGCAGACGTCTAGGAGGAAGAGCTAGGGCATCTACTATTCTTGGACCCATTTTGCGGATGAAAAGCCACCCAGAGAAGTCACTTTCTCAAGGTCACAGTAGTGACAGTTAGACTTGGGCCCAGGACCTCGCGCTGGCATAGTGGCCTCAGTTTCCCCACCTTCCCCGGGGGACCCTTTCACTCTTCCAGGCGTGACTGCGGGAGGGAGATGGTGGTGGGCGGGAGGCCCAGGGGACAGCGGTACCTCTCTGATGTGGAGGACAGTGCCGTTGGGCGGGCGCACAAAGACAGGGCGGTTATCGTTGACGTCGATGACCTCCACCAGGAGCATGGTGGTGCCCCAGAGTGGGGGCTGTCCGCCATCCGTGGCCACCACGGTCAGGTTGAACCTCTCGTAGGACTGCAGCGGCCGCTTTGTGGTCACCAGACCTGAGTCCATGTCCACGTGGAAGGCCTCTGGCGGGTGGGACAGGAGAGCCGGGCCTGGCTCTGGCTGAGACGTCCCTCCGCCCCTCTTCCTCCTCCTCCTGGCCTGGGGCTTTGCGCACCACCGCCTGCTCCTCCCGCGCCCAAGGCATCACGGGTGGGGAGCGGCCTACTTACCCACGCCAGGGCCCTCCAGTGAGTAGGCCAACTCCCCATTGGGGCCCTCGTCCTGGTCGGCGGCCATCATGGTGATGACTGAGGTGCCTGCCGGCTCGTTCTCATACACGCTTGTGCTGAACTGGGGCTTGGAGAACTGTGGCCGGCAGTCATTGATGTCCAGCACCCGGATCACCACCTGGGGGGGGGGGGGGCCGCGGGGAGGTAGAGGTCAAAGCTCAGGAGCATACCGAGGGGCTGCTTTGGGTGATTCGCTCATACAGGAGTAAAAGCCAGGGTAGACAGTGCCCACTATTGGATTCCGACCTCAATTTATTTACTCCCCGTCCCCCACCGGCCAAGTCTCCGTGCCCTTAGCTGTGCGCTGGGGACAGTAGTATCTCATCTCTCAAGGGCCGCTAAGGTTCACCCATGATGCACAGCGCCCCAGTTAATGCTCTGCAGCTAGTCCTGTGGTTACCAGGTATCTGTGTCTGGGTCCCGAAGCAAGGAGCCCTCCCCACCCCCCTCCCACTCCATCCTTTGCTCCTTCCCACTGTGGCCCCTACATCTGGCTCTGATTTCTCTACCTTAAGGCTGCCCTATGATTCCTCCACTCCCAAAAGTTCGCTCTTGGTTGGGATGTGTGTCTGGCTTGGAACTTGGCTCCCTCTGCCAACCCCCCGGGCCAGGGTGGGGCCCACGGACACACCAGGCCGAAGGCCGTCTCTCCCCTGGCTGCTGAGGCCCTGCCTGACTGCATCCCCACGAGAACCCTTCAGGATTTTAAGAACCCTGTTCTGTGCACAAAGCACCTTCCAACTCCCCATCTCCCTGACTCACCACTACCTGGGGGAGGAGGCATCATCACTGCTGCCCCGGCCTCCCACCCCCTGCAGAGTTGACAACTGAGGCTCAGAGAGGTTATATGCCAAACGCCGAGGGCAGTCTTAGTCTTCTGACTCCAAATACTGGGCTGTTCCCCGCGCAGCAATGTGACAGGGACGGGATTCGGGCGTGTGAGTGCTCCCGACTCCTTCCCCCTTAGGGACACCTGCTAACAGGACTTTGTCTTTGCCCACCCAGCTGCTCACCAGCCCCCACGCTCCAGGACAGTTTTCCTTGGATGGTTAGGCTCTTGTGGGGAGAAACGGCAGAACCGCATACAGAAACACAGGACTGGACAAGGCAGGAACCGGGGAAGAAAGAAGGAGAGAGCAGAGCCTCAAGGCATGGGACTTTGGACAGAAGTGGGGACAGAGCTTAGAAGGGGGTAGGCTGGCCTCAGGGGAACTGCGTTGAGGCTAGAGCCGGAGTGGGAATGGGGCTGAGAACTGGAAAGCCTCCTAATGTTCTTGAAGGGACATACATGAAAATAACTGTGTTATGATTATGTTTAGTTGCTGGACTGTTGTTTTCACTGGGACACCATGGATAGTGGGACATTGGAGCCCCAGGCTTTACTTGGGTTACACTCAGGTATTTTAAACACTGTCTTCGCAGGGGTTGGGCACAACAGATTTCTCTTAGAGAGTCCCCATCTCCCTAAGCCACTGCCATTTGACTCACCCAGCTAAGCTCCTGCTGTCTCCTGCTGCCACCACGTCTCCGAGGGGACCGGGCCCGGGGGCGGGGGGGCTTGCTCCCACTCTGCAGCATTCTCTAAAGTTAAGGCTTTGCTTGTTGCCTCCACAATTCCAGTTCTTAGGGTCCCTGGCCTGGGCTCGTGGCCCTTACCTGCACCGAATTTTCTCGACGGTTGCTGGCTATATCTCCAGGGTTGTCTTTGGCCAAGGCCGTCAGAATATAGTGGTCCTTCTTCTCCCGGTCCAGAGAGGATAGCACATAGATGTCACCCTAGTAAGGGGAGGGTAGAATCAGGTCCTTCATCAATCCAACTGTTATTTATTGAGCATTCGTTCTGCGCCAGACGTTGTTCTAGGCTCTGGAGACACGGCACCGAACAGAAGAGACAACAGCCCCTACCCCCAGGGAGCTTGGATTCCAGTGGCTCCGCTTGCCCTCACGACTCCAGTCTACCTGGAGATGGGTTGGACAGCCCAGGCTGGAGCTCGCTACCTGGCCAGGTGTAGAGCATTTGCTGTTCACAGTGCCAGGCCAGGGGCATGACTGATCATTCACACTGAGCAGGAAGGACAGAAGCCTGCTGATGGGGCAGAGTGCAGGGGGATGTGGGCAGTGAGAGGCTGTAGGAGGGAAAGTCCAGTTCTGACCCCATCCCTGGGGAAGGTCCTGCCTGACCAGCCACCCCCAGGCCACAGTGGTCTCCCCCTGTGCTGAAACAGCAGCTTTGAACCAATTTACAGTCATTTGAAATCATCACCCATCCTTTCTCTTGAGTTTCTACTCTCCCACAAGTCTGAGACCCATGGCAGCATGGGGGAGGCACGCATGGAGGCTTCTTCCCCCGCCCCCCAGCACTGATACAGGGCCATGGATACAGTAGGAGCTCGAACACTGTGTCCACTTGCCGCAGAGCTTCCTATACCTCTCTTTTGACAGTTTTAAAAAGCAGTCGCCTGGACCCGAGTCAAGTTTTCTAGTCTGGTGGGGACACATCTCAGAATTTTTTTTGTCCCACAAAGTTCCAAAAAACTAGCTCCAAAAAACTCTGGCCACAGGGACAGAAAGGCCACAGTCTACAGGATGTCTGGGACTCTTGCCGGGCTTGCTGACTTGGTGGAAAAACCTCTGAGACCACAGACATCCCAATGGCAGGACCCAGAAGCTGGGACGACTTGTGGTGGCTTCTCAGCCTCTGCCCCTGCGCCCTTCCCACCACCCAGTTGGCCTGCTCACCGTGGTGGGGTTGATGGCAAACTTGCCCTCTCCATCCCCGAGGCTGTACTCAATGAGGGCAAAGTTGCCCGAATCAGCGTCTGTGGCGGTGACAGTCAGGATGACCGTGCCCACAGGCACATCCTCAAAGACAGCTTCCTGGAGCCCAGTGGGCAGGGAGAGAAGAGAGTGGGCTCGGGTCAGGCCTAGTGTCTACGCCCCTGCCCGGAAAGCTCACCTGGTAGACAACCCAGGGCACCAAGCTGCTCATGGGGTGGCCACGCCTGCGGGGCGCAGAGGCCAGCAGGGTAGGGGTGGGAGATGCCCAAAGGCCCCAAGGCCCGGGCCTGGGTCCTGACCCAACTTGTTGCCTGGCTGCCCACCTGGTAGGAAGACTGGTCAAAGATGGGGTTGTTGTCATTGATGTCCACGATCTCCAGGTAGACGGGGATCTCAGCTGCTCGGGGCGGAGACCCATTGTCTGAGGCCCTCACGGTGAAGTTGAGCCAGTGCACTTCCTCAAAGTCCACCGTCTGGTTGGCAATGACTTTCCCTAAAACACAGAGGCACCCACTGCTGGTTTGGCCGCTCCTCACTCATGGAAGCTCTCCAGAGTATAAAGAGAAGGATCTGGAACTCTGAGGGGCAGGGGTGACCCCCTGAAGAAGGAGGGTGGCCCCGCAGCAGTGCCCAGGGGCAGGCAGGCCAGAGGCCTCACGGCAACTGGTATTCAGCTGTTCTCCTTACCGGAGGGGTGAGAAGGCTTTTCACAAGTCAAAGGGATGAGTACCAACTAGCCCAGAACCTCCTCTGAGAGATTCTTTTTTTTTTTTTTTTAAAGATTTTATTTATTTATTTGAGAGAGAGAGAGAATGAGAGATAGAAAGCACGAGAGGGAAGAGGGTCAGAGGGAGAAGCAGACTCCCCGCTGAGCAGGGAGCCCGATGCGGGACTCGATCCCGGGACTCCAGGATCATGACCTGAGCCGAAGGCAGTCGCTTAACCAACTGAGCCACCCAGGCGCCCCCTCTGAGAGATTCTTGTCTTGGCCTTCTCGCTCCCTAAGTGAGACTCATAGTGGAAGGCTGGGTGGTAGAGATGCTGGTGGAGTATCCCGGGGGTCCAGCAGACCTCAGAGGGGGCCTCCACCCCACCCGGGACTAGGTACTCTCCTTTCCTGTAGTTTGGGCATCTGGGAGTGACGGGAATGCTGGCCATATTGGATCTGGCCCAGCGCACCGAGGGGCTAGGGTGAGGCCCCGACTGGAGGGCAACACGTGGGCCACGGTCCCCTGTGGAGGCTGAGCAGGCACAGAGCCATGCCCCCCAGGGCCCTTCTGGCAGATTTCCCACCCACCTGCTGAGGAGTCTTCCAGCTGGACATAGCCTGGGGGCATCAGGTCCAGCAGAGTGTAGGTGATCAGCCCATTGAGGCCCTTGTCCGGGTCCATGGCGGCCACAGCAATGAGCGTGGTGCCGGGGGTGGCCCCCTCCAGGATCCGCTCTGTGTAGTAGGTGATCCCGAAGGGCTTGAACTGGGGCGTATTGTCATTGACGTCCAGGATGTTGACTGTCAGCTTGGCTGGGGTGGAAGCAGGGGGTGAGGGTGACGTGAGGGACACCAATGTGGCTAGGCCTGGCCTTCCTAAAGTGCCAGTCAAGCCCAAAGAGGGTGGTAGCCTTCCACCGCCCTCCTGGGACACCCTGAAGCGCGACCCAACCCTCGTGTGGTGGCATGTGACTCCTTCCCCTGGTCTAGGTCGCTCACTCTTCCATAGGGGAAGGGGTTTGAGTTCTACCAACCGGCTGAGTGGACCTTGGCAGAGCCCCTGGCCCTTTTGTGCCTCAGTTTCCCAACCTGTCCAATGAGGTAGGACTGTGACGGTCTAAGGGTCGAAGACCCTTTCCCTGATTCAGCCTTCTACTTCTAGTCTGGAGGTATCCCCTCTAGGTAACCTGCCTGGGCCCTTGCCCTCTGAGCAGGGGACATGCAGGCAATGGCCAGGTCTGCTCTTCCTTCCTGAGAGCTTGGGCTCTGGCCTGTAAAGATAAGCAGCCAATATCTGCCAGGTCTATCTCCCCATCCCTGCAGCTGGGTGACTTGAGGCCACCCCGTCACCACACCCGCCTCCCCTTCAGGCTCTGCCCATGCAAAATCCACTCCTTTAGCAGCCCCTCCCAGTCATGCCTCAGGCTGCGAGTAGGGCAGTGGCCTGCACCCCTCTCTGCTCTGGTGCCTGCGCCCTCCAAAGTGGTGTCTTGGCCTCCATGGACATTCACGTTTCCTCACGCTTTCCTTCCTCTGGGCTGACCCCACAGTTTGCCGTTGGATCTGGGGTTCCCGTCACACATGCCAGCCACACGCTCCCCACTGGCTCTGAGGTGGGACTCTGGCCGGTCGATTTCTCAATGCCCGTCCAGCCTCTGCCAAACCTCCTTCCCACTCTGAGCCTTTGGGTTCAAGATCACACACAGTTCTGGGCTTCTGGATCCCCCACCATTGAGCTCTCACAACTGGGACACAGGGCCACCCTGAGCCTCCCTGTAGCGGCCGCCCTTCATACCCTTCACGTAGCCTGACCACTGGCAGCCCCTGCAGTGAGGGGGTCCTGCTGCTCCGTCCCTGGGGGCAGGCCTGTGCCTGTTCCCAGCCTGCTGTCCCTGCCCTAATGGGCAGAAGCCGGGGCCGGGCGTGGGGCGGGGGCGGGGGGGGGGAGTCTTACCATTTGGCACACTGACAGAGCGTTCTGGTAGGTCACTGGCATTGTCAATCACCGAGAGAGTGACTTCATAGGTGGCAACCAGCTCCCTGTTCAGTGGGGACTTCACCATTACGGACCCTGTAGACCAGACTAGGTTCAGTTTGAGGGGAACCTCATAACATCTGGGCCTCCCAGGGGCTCTCCTGGCTAGCTCCCCCAAACCACACCAAGGGCAGCGATCCCCAGTAGAACAGGGACTTGCTGGTGACATCTTTGGCTGGGATGAGACCACAGTCACCTGCAAGATGGGGGCACCTCACTCTGCCCCTCACTCACTGCTTACTAGCCAGGTGAACTTGGGAAAATTATTGAGCATTTCTGCACCTTGTTTCCTCATTTATAAAATGAGGATAATTGCAGTATCTATCGCATAGAGCTATTTTGAGGATTATAACCTTAAAATGAGTTTATATTTGCAAAGGGTTTAGAACGGTGCTGGACACATAGTGCCATGTAATTGCTTGTTTCAAAAATGCTTGTATTCTACAACAATTGCGTATACTGACACTACTGAGCCGTATGCTTAAATATGGTTAATGTGGTGCATTTTATCACAGCTTAAACAATGCCTATATTCTAGGGAGACCAAGTATAAAAAGGTCAAGGCAGCTAGAAATCCCTGAGGGTGTTCTCTGGAGGGGACAGTGGTGGGGCAGCCTGGATAGTTAGGCCTACCCCTTTGCCTTGATTAAGTAGGGCACGACAGGGCCTGATTGCGGGCAAGGAGCACCATCTTGTGTTAATACTAGCAAGGAGTTGTTTCCTTTTCTCCTGCCCCCCGCCCCCCGCCGCCCCAAGCCCCTGCCTGCCCCTGAATCACAGAGGAACCCTCCAGAGGCTGGGGCTCGAGCTGGACAGACCCAGTTGGGCCAGTCTCAGGGCTGGGCTCTGTTGGAGGGCCTGGGGGCCTGATCCTAGGTGAAACTCCCTCTCTGTCTCCAGCTCCCTCGCAGGCAGTGTGGCCTCTGGGATTGCCTTCCCCCTTGGCAGACCCCCAGCTGGGCTGCGGTCTTCCTCGGGCTCCCAGCCACGGGCGGTCACTTACCCTGGGCCGCTGCCTTCTCCGCCTCTTCCTACTCTCGCTCCCCGTCCCCGAGGCTGGGGAGCGAGGATGGGGAGAGGGTGGCTGCGTTCAGTCTGCGAAGGCTGGGCCCCGGCCTTGGCCTGGGCCCCACGGGACAGGAAGGGTGGCAGGGGTGTGGTATGGAGGAAGGCAATGGGGTGAAGCAGAGATGAGGTGGGAAGTGACAAAGAAACCGAGCTCAAACCTGCAGGCCTGCCAGCCATGAGGAAGAGAGAAAGGGTTAACATCAGTTAGTTCGGGGTGCAGAGGGGATGGAGCAGAGCAAGGCATGGGGGGGGGGCGGTAGGATTCAGAGCAGCCCAGGGCAGGAGGTTTGAGAGGGAAGGGAGTGGGAGGGAAAGGGGGTGGGTAGGAAGCCAGGGGAGCAAGGGGGAGCCCCACTGGTTAGGAGCACTCAGGGAGCTGAGGCTCCGACGAGAAGAAAGGGGAGGAAAGGTAAGCAAGAAGGGTAGGGAAAGCAGAGAGGACACTGGAAAGAAAAATAGAGAGAAGACAGTCAGTTGCAGGGAGGGAGAAGAGAGCCGAGAAAAGTGGTAGAGGCACCAGCCCAGCATTAAGTGGGGCGGGGCACAGAACAGCTTTCCATGGTCCTGACCAACCACGGCAGCAGGGAGTTTGCTCCCCCGGGGCAGGGCTAACCCATCTAAACTCTTCCAGTGCTCCGGTTCTCCTGTCTTCTTTTTCCCTTCGGGCCTCAGGTGCATGTTGAGTGAATCGTACTCTTTGGGTTCGTGCACCCTGTGGTCGCTGGTACCACTCTTGTTTTATGTATGTATCTCCTCTCCCCTCTTCTCCCCTTGGTCAATCACTGTAATAGGCTGAAGTATATTTTTCATTTGAAAGTGTTCCTGAAAATCATGTATGTGTGTGTGTGTGTGTGTGTGTGTGTGTGTGTGTGCATTTTACATTTACATAAGTGGGACTGTGATATGTATATATCTGCCATTCTATTTCTTACTCTTTCAGTAAGTAGTTATTTTTAAGGTCTACCCACATTTCTCTGTGAATCTAATCTATCGCTTTGGACGGCTGCATAGTATTCGTGGTGTACTCCCGCCATGTTTTACTCTCCAATCTCCTAGGGATGGATGCCCAGGCGGCCTCCAACTCCCACCACCAATAACATGGCAGGTAACATGGCATACAGTCCCGTTACTGACCTGAGAATATCCTTGGGACATATACCCACAAACAGAATTGTTGAATCATGGGGTATGAGTGGACTTTGTGCTATACTGCTGTCTAGATGGTGGAAGCAGTCTAAGCTCCTACAGTAATGTGTGAGCGTTCTGATGTCCCCACATTGTCACCAATACTCAATACCATCCAGCATCTTACTATCTGCTAATTACATATGGACAATTGCTATCTCATTGCTGTTCTACTATGCATTTTTCTGAATAACAATGCTTTTTAGAATTTTGTCATAGCCACATTAGTTTTTCTGTCACTCTTCTGGGCCTTTCAAGGAGTATACCTGTAGGGGTCTCATGCCCTTTTCCTAACTCCCTGGAGGAGTAAAACCATGAAACTATTGGGAAAATGGTAAAACCATCAAAATGATAATAAGCTGCATAGATCATGAAAGATAAACCACAGTTGTTTCTTTTGTGATAGTGTAAGAAAATCATCAAGGGTATATATAAGATTTACAGATGACTAAAATGACTAGCATAGGTATGAAGAAAGCGTTCAACCACCTGGTTATTAAAGAGATACATATTAAAACAAGGGACCGTTTTCCTATACAGTTACAAACACGAAAGCTCTACGATATTTAGCACTGGCAAGAGTGCGGTGAGGTGTTCTCACGGAACACTGGCAGAGTGAGGGAGACTGAAAGGAGACATGGAGCTGATACAAGGAGGAGAGAGGGAAGGAGCCAGGGGAGAGAGGGAGAAGAGAGGGGACAGTGTGGTGCTGGGGCTGGGGGGAGAGTGGTAGCGGGTGCAGCTGAGGGAACGGGGAGGAACAGAAAGAAGGGAGGATCAGGAAGAAAGCTGAGGGCTAGGAGGCTGGGGCAGGGGGTCAGGAGTGAGGTGGAAGGGGAGCAGGCCCTTGTACCTGTGTTGATATTCACAGCAAAGGCATCCTCCTGGTCGGGCACCAGGCGGTCAGTGTCGTCCTTGGCCACGATGGCGATGATGTGGTACTCCAGCTTTGGGTTGAGGTCGCGGTCAATGGCGGTGACGTTGGCAATGACCATGCCCGGCTCAGCCGACTCCAGCACGCTCACCGTGTGGATGGGGTTGAGGAACTCCGGGCGGGAGTCATTGATGTCGTCGATAAGGATGGTGATGATGGCCGTGCCCGAGAGAGGGACGGTGCCCCTGTCGGTGGCCACCACTGTCAGCCTGTAGGATTCCTGCTCCTCCCTGTCGATGGTGGCATTGGCGACACGGATGACCCCAGTGACTGGGTGGATGAGGAAGCGGTCCTGAGCCCCAGCTTCTATTCGGTAGATCAGCTCCCCATTGAGGCCACTGTCCTTGTCCGTGGCTGTGACCTGAAGGACTGAGAATCCTATGGGGGTGGGAATGGGGCGTGGCTGAGCACAGTGGCCTCTTCCAAAAACCTTATACCAGGATACCTTTGTTGGTGGTTCCTCAGGGCCCCATCTGGCCAGTCTTGCCAGTGGTTCTCCTTTAGCATGTTTGCAACTTTGTAGGTAACTCTCATTTTATTTCACATTTTAGGATTATTTGAGAGATTGAAAAATCTTTACTAATTTAACGATTAGTAATATCTTCTGCATATTGTCCACTTTTGTCCTTTGTCCACTTACCTGTCAACTTATGCAAACTCTGTAATTTGATAACTGGGGACACATATCATTTTCTCAGTTTGTTTGCCTTTCAATACTGGTTGCTATTGTTTGGTGTAAAGAAATTTAACTTAGCATGCACCAAAATTTAATAGTTTTCCTTTTTTGAGTTTTGTTTCTCATATGCTTAGAACCTCTTTATCAGAAATCAGAGAAACATTCACCTGAAGTTTCTTCTTTTGTTTGTAAATGCTTCTATTCTTTTGTATTTTCTCTAGAACGTCTTTAGGTTTCATTTTAGGGTCTGATATGGGGTGAGAATCTGCACTGAATATTAATAAATATTTTGCACAGTAATTAGTTTTCACAACTGATTTCATTGTTTCCTTTAAAAAAAAAAGGATTTTTTTAAGGCTCTCTATGCTCTATTTTGGGGTTCGAACTCACAACCCCGAGAATAAGAGTCCACACTCCACCGACTGAGCCAGCCAGGCCCCCCTTCATTGTTTCTTTAATCACATAATATTACTTTCCTTAATTTACCAGTATCTGTTCCTGGGTTACTTTGTCCCAGAGTCTTGTGCTCCTATCATGCGGTCTTAAATACTATAGTTCTGTAACATGTTATCATATCTGGTAAGGCAAATCTGCCTTATTTATACTTCTATCTCAAAATGTTCTTACTCTTCCAGCTGACCTTTAGAATCAAATATACCCTCCAAATCATATTTGGTTTTGATGGGAATCACATTCATCCTATTTTGACTTTAAAACAGTCTTTCTGTCCAGGGATACGGATGGAACATATCTTAATAATCTCATTTTCCAGACAAACACTGTGGATCAGAGCAGGGAGGTGAGGGCCTCCTGGTTTTTCTGACCACCCCCCCCCCCCCAGTGCTCTCTTCGCCCGCCCTGCTGCCCTTCTTTCTCCCCACCGGGTGAATTCTGCCTCCAACCTGTGAGGCTCCAAACCCCGTGGACCACCAAGCAGGTCTGGCCTGGGCCCTGCTTACCTGGTGGGCAGTTTTCTAGCAGGTGGACTGTGAGGGTAGGAGGGCTGAAGGTGGGCCAGTTGTCGTTGTCATCCAGGATGGTGACCAGCAGGTCGGCTGTGCCATTGAGCAGTCCAGTATCCTCAGCCAGCAGTAGCAGCTCCAGGACCGGGGGTGAGAAGGCCTCCCGGTCAATGATGACACCTGACCTCACTGTCACCACGCCTGGCACCCGGCACCACCAGCCGGGGAGACACAAAGGAAAGGGGGTACAGTGGGGAGACGGGGCAATAGCCGGCCAGGAGGGGATAGAGAGAGACAGGGGTGTGATGGGGAAAGAGACGAAAGTGGAGCGGGGAAGACAACGCAGTGACTTTCTTCCCTGAAGGCTCAACAAGCAGCATTTAGGGAGGGCCCCCGGCGGCCAATTTCCTGGGACGAGCCTCTCCCCAGGTACCCTCTGCAGTGCTCCAGAGTCTTGCCTAGGATGAGGGACCCAGGGAGGAGCACTGACCTGCTCACCAGCATATCTCTCCCTGTTGTCACCTGTCACCAAGCTGGCCTCCTGTCCAGGACCGGACTGATGGGACACGGTCTCTGGGGAACTTTGGATGTGGTTTGAGGACAGACCTTTGGCTGCTCTCGTGGACTAGGGGCCTGAGCCTCTGCCCGGGGCATGAGCAGATGGAGGGAGCGGGTTTAGGGGCTCATTGCCTAGGCTGAGAGCTTATGCACCAGCAGGTCCCTTGGGTTGGCTCCAAGCCTCCTGCTGGTTCCTCCTGCCCGGCCCCAGGGGGCTTAGTCCAGCTGTAAAATGGGGCTTGTGAGGAATGGGGTCCCTCTGGAGAACCTGGACCTAGCATGAGAAGGGAGGCCCTAGATCTAGTGGTGGGTCACTCCCACCCCAGCAGGAAGCCCTGGAGCCAGGCTGGGAGAGCTGGGGTGGCACGGAGGCCTCACCGGAGCGGTGGTCGATGTCGAAGAGACCACTCTGGGAGCCCAGCAGCTTGTAGGTCACCACGGCATAGACGTCCAGGTCTGCGTCCAGGGCCAGGACGGGCCCGTTGAGCACCGTGAGGGGGGTCCCTGGGCCAGGGGTAGAGGCGTCACTGTGGGGCCGACCTGGCCCCCGCCCGCCCCCTCCCCCACCCCGGCCCCGGTGAGCCATGGCTGACGATGGATGAGAGGGAGGGAGGTGAGGTGGACGGGGTGGGGAAGCCCTGGGCCGGGCTGCGGCAGCCTTGGCAGACTGACGCAGATGCCTGGGGAGCAGCCTCAAAGCCCTGCTGGGGAGAAAACACAACAGCGGTGAGCAAGCCCTTCTGGCCCGCCTGGAGCGCGCCTGCCTTCCCAGCAGCCTTTGAGGGTCACTCCGCGGGAGGGTCGGGGCCTCCCTGAGTGTGTGGGCGCTGTCTAGCTATGCACATCCAGCCCAGTCTGTCCACACGGGTGTGTTCAAGACGCTCTTTATAGGGGTCTGGCTGTACCCGGCTAGGAATATGTGACCCCCGCATGTGTGCAGGACTCCGTGGTCACGGTCGTGAGCACACACACAGCAGTGCTGGCAGGCCAGGGATCCCTGTGCTTGTGCACCTGTCTGCCGCTCCAAGTGGGCACATTTGCACACGGGTACCTATGTGTGTGTCTGTGCGCACGAGCAAGCCCACACATGCCTCACACGGGCATGTACTAGCATGTACATGTGTGCGCACACACAGGTGGGATTAAGAGATGGAGGGGGGAATGTCCAGCCAGAGACAAGGAGCATCGTGGCTCATGTCTTTCTGAGTTAGAATCCAAGCTTCTGGGGCTGGGGAAGCTGGAGGAGGGGTGAGGGGGGCCTCCCCAGGGGCGCGCTAAAAAGGAGAGCCTGTTCCTCTGAAGAGGGTGAGGCTGGTCAGTGTACTTGTGCAGGGAAGGGGCTGGACTGGCCTACCTGCGGCCCCTTGGCCCCCCTCCTCTGCTTATATGTGCTCCCTGAGCTTCCAGAAGCCTCTAGGATGCCCTGTGTTCCTGGGGTGAGGGAGCAGGGAGGGGTGAGCTTACCCCTTTCCTGGGTAGTCTTCACGCCTTAATTGTCCCTCTTGGGGGGGGGGTAATGGGGCGGCTTTCAGACCACTTTGGGAACCAATGACCACAGCTGTCTTTTCCAAGCAGATCTATGGCGTCTTTGGTTGACCCCCAAGAGGTGTGGCAACCCGGGGCCCACCAGCCCCTCAACAGCCTCCCCTCCACACCCTTCTGCACCTGCTGGGTCTCTGGTCAGCCATGGGGTGAGGCTGCCTCCCCAGCCAGGCTTCAGCCGGGCCCCTATCAAGTGCAAGGGAGGTCCTCAGGCATCTGGGGCCCAGGTGATGCCTCAGCAGCAGGAACTCCCAGGTGGGTCTGGCACCTACCAGCGGGAGCATTCTCCATCACCTCTGCCTGGTAGGTGCTCTCAGTAAAGAGGGGATGGTTGTCATTCTCGTCTGCCAGAAAGATCAGCAGCAAGTCAAAATCCTGAGGGAGGCAGAAGGGAGGGTTAGGTTGTAGGCCATGTTCTAGCAAAATGTTCCAGTGGGAGGAGGGTTGGGAGGTGGGGGGTTGGGGTGCAGAGGTAGAGGATTTAAAAGCCCACACTGAGGGTCCAGAGACCAGAGTTCAAGTCCCTGCTGTGCTAGCAGCTCACTTGGCGGCCTTGGGCAAATTGTTTCCCCTATCTGGGCCTCAGTTTTCCAGTCTGGCAAATGGGAATCCTAACTCCTTCACAGAGGTACTGTGACGTGAACAGGGTGGATGCAACCGGCAATTAATCACGTTCCATCTCCTGGTAAGGAAGGACTTCAGGCAGGAAGATGACTCTTGGGTTTTCAGACCCTGCAGGCCTGCCAGATACCCCAGTCTGGGCCCAACCAAACTCTCCCCCAGTGCTGTACCTTGTGCCTTTCAAAAACCACAGTAGCGTCCTTATCTTAGAACCTCTCCATACCCCAGGATGCTATCTCTGTTGCAGAGCCGAGCAAACCAAGGCCCAGAGGTGAGGTGGTTATTCAAAACCACAGGGCGAGGTAGCAGCGGGGGGGTGGGGTGGGGGTGGGGGGTGGGTCCAGCCTCCCAGCTTCCCATCTACCCCCACTCAATGCTGCTGTTCATGGGCAGGCTCAGCAGCACAGGGTCATTGTCATTGATGTCCAGCACCCGAATCCCCACCAGCATCTGGAGTGCGTTGGGGAAGAGGAGGAAGTGATGGGCGCGAGATAGGGCAGGCAAGCAAGGGGGTGGTGATGGGTGCTGTTTGCCCAAGTATCAGTGGTTTGGGGAGAAAAGAGGACAGCTGGTGTTCATTGAGTGTTTGCCACATGCCAGGCACAGTGCTGATGACTGTATAGATATTGGCTCCTTCTAGTCCTCTCCACAACTTTGGGGTGGGGATAGTCTTCATTTTGCAGAAGAGAAGGAAAATGGGGTAGGAGAGAAATCTGCCCGTCGAAGCCACACACCCAATGGCAGGTAGAACCGGGATTTGAACCCGGCATGGGCTCACTCGGACACCTGTGCATCTAACCCCCGGGCATGCTGCCTGCCACCTCCAGCATGCAGCCCTGCTCCCCCGTGTCCTCTGGCCTCACCCTCCTGGCTATGCGTGGGTTCTCCGGGTTGTCCTTCACGGAAATAGTCAGCTTGTACTCTGGGACCCGCTCGCGGTCCAGTGGCCGGTTCACGGTGATGACCCCTGTCTGGGATGTGGAGGGCTGGTGAGCTGAGCAGTGAACCCATTTTGGGCTCTGGTCCACAGATGCCCAACTGCTTTGCCTGCAGCTCCAGGAGCAGCTGTGAATTCTCTCCCCAGATTGCCACAGATATGGTCTAGAAGGCCATCATAGGCTGGCGGGGTCTTGCCAGGGCAAGAGTGACCCACCAATGCCCGGGTCTTGCTCTCTGAGACGGGTGGGCCCCCTGAGAACCCCTTGGTGCTAGAAGCCACTAATACTCCAAGAGGACAATGAGGACTTCCCGGTGCATCTTGGTAATAAACCAAATGGAACTGAGGCTCCAGCCCCATCGCTGCACATGGCAAGCCTTGGGGGTGACGGGGACCTCAGAGATGGCTCAGCTGGAAATCCAAGATCCCACACGACCCAGAGACTCCCCTGTCCCAGCAGAGGATGGATGTTCGAGGAGGAAATTGAACCCGAAGACGCCCAGACAGCAGAGCAGAAAGCCTCTAGGGCTGGGTCCTCCTGTTGAGAAGGAACCCTGGGGGCCCCCCTACCGTGGTGTTGATGGAGAAGGCCTGCTCTCGGTTGCCTGCGGTGATGTTGAAGGTGAGGAGCGCGTTGCAGCCACTGTCAGCGTCACTGGCCAGGATACGGGCGACGAAGCTGGAGACTGGGCTGTTCTCACTGATGGTGATGTTCATGGGCAGGTTCAGCAGCACAGGGTCATTGTCATTGATGTCCAGCACCCGAATCCCCACCAGCATCTGGGGCGTGTTGGGGAAGAGGAGGAAGTGATGGGCGCGAGATGGGGCAGGCAAGCAACGGGGCGGGGTGGTGATTGACGAAGGAAAGGCGCAGGTGGCCACGGAGAAGGAATAGGAAGGCAAGGTTAATGAATAAGGCATGAAGATGAAAATGAGGGTAAGAAGCAAGCCGAAAGGGCCAAGAGGCAGAGCCGGACAGAGGGCGGGGGGCAAACGGCAGAGTGACAGGTGCGGAGGCCTGGCTGGCTGGGTGGGGAGAGCTCTGAACCGCCACGGCCACCAGGCCCCAGTGAGCCCCGAGAGGCACTGGCCGGCCTGTTAGGGGCTCTGCAGGTCTGGACTGACTCCAGGTCAGCCTGGGGCCTCTCTGGGCCCAAGGGTGGGCATATTAATAGGAACCTCTATGGAGAGTGGAGGTAGGCAGTGAGGGGAGCCCCTAGACTCACCGTGGAGCTGAGAGGAGGCACCCCCCTGTCGCGGGCACAGATGGTCAGGTTGTAAAAGGCAATGGTCTCCCGGTCCAGCTCCACATCCTTCCGGACCCGCAGCACCCCCTCCACAGGAGAGATCACAAACTCCCCTGGGTGTTGCCCAGGGGAGGCTGGAGTGAGCTGGGAATGGCCGGGAGCTGTGGAAAGCCCTGGCCTCTCCCTGCTTCCTCTAGCAAGCCTTACTCACCAGGGGTGGGAGACAGCTGGGTGTAGGGCCTCCCATGTCCCCAGCTTCAGATCCTCAGGGAGCCTGCCAAGGGCTGGGCAGGGCGGGAGCGAGGGGGACAGAGAGCTACTCGGGGTGCAGGTGCTCATGGGTCTGCTTATACCCCAGCGTGCCTGAGACACCAGTTCAGTTCCCTTCCCTGGGCCACATGCAGGACAGGGACTGACCCTAAGTAAGACGATTATGTCGAGAAAAAGTGGGGCCCCCTTTCTACACAAGCACCCTTTCACCACTCTTGATCAGAAACTGATTAATGAAGGTCTCGGCTACTTTGTGATGTGCAATCCCTTCCAGACACCACGTCTTGGAAAACAGGGGGAAAGGGCAAAGCTTACTCCCAAGGGACGGCTTGCTAGTGGTGAGGCACAGGGCAGGACAGAGCAGAAGTAACTGAGGGCAGGGAAGCCCCCAGCTGCCCTCCATACAGCCCTGGTCTTGAGCCACGGCCGGTCTGTCAACAGGGTTCTGCCAGGCCCGGGGCCACCTCTTGGCCTACCTCTTGGCCCCTCGTCAGACCTGACTTCTTGTCTTTGATGTTTTAGAAGGCCCTCAGCTGGCCCTTTGGCTTCAGTCCTTGTTTCGGCCTGGCCGAGGGGGCTGGGTGTATGAGAGAGTCTACAGCAAGAACCTCAGATTCCCAGACTGGCCTGGAAGGGACCTCAGAGACCACCCAGGCCCTCGTGTCCTTTGGAAAATGAATCGAGAGTCCGGAGAAGGGTGACACCTTGTCTGAGCTCCCACAGCAAGTTCATTGCAGAACCAGTATTCAAATCCAGCGCTCTGGGCCTCAGCCTACTGTGTCCATGGAACGGTGGTCTTTCTAGACCCCTGATCAGAGCGGACCAGGGCGGGAG
The DNA here is from genome assembly GCF_009762305.2 of Zalophus californianus. Lineage (NCBI taxonomy): Eukaryota > Metazoa > Chordata > Mammalia > Carnivora > Otariidae > Zalophus > Zalophus californianus. Next base: position 32,774,004 of record NC_045609.1, on the reverse strand, counting down.
GTTTGGGAGAGAAGCCTGAGCACAGGGCGTGGGAGGAGGGGAAGGGCAGAGGGGAGCAGACGGGAGCCCGGGTGGGTAGGAGAAGGGCAGGGAAGGGGAGTGAGGGAGGCGGGGTGGATGTGAGGAAGGGGGGCTGCCTCCATGCATGCCCAGGAACTGGGGACAGAGAAAAGAATTCCTTCACTTTTCCTCTGACACCTGCGGGAAAGGCCCAGGGTGGGGCACTAACTTGCCTGTGGACACACAGCACACAGGGGCACGGCAAGGATGGGGGCTCTAACTGCCAACAATTCCCTCTGCCTGCTCTCTCCCATCCTACCTCACCATCCCTGCCCCCCGCCGTTGCTGCCCTGACTCCCGAACAGCCCTTCTGTGCCCCCCACCACAGGCCTCACAGGCCACACCCACCCAGAGGGGCGGAAGCTGTCCGAGGCAGGATTTCCTGAGCCTGACACTCCAAGGTCTCACAAGAGCTGGGGATTCCCTCTTTTGGGGTTTCCCAGCCGTAGCTGGGCCCCCGACCATGTGTGAACAGATTGCCTCCAACCCTTTCTCCCAAGCCAGCCACCCTCTGGAAGGAAGGAAAAGGGTTCTGAGAGCTCAGGGGGCCAGGCCTGAGGCTCTGGGAGACTGGGCCCAAGCTAGACCCCCATGAGATCAGCTCAAGGACTGAAGATCGGGGAGGTGGACAGGCCAAGGACTCCAGGACACATTATTCTCGGCAGCTTGCCCCCAGGGAACTCCCCAGCATTCCACTCCTTTTGGAGACGGGGGTGAAATACAAAGGCTTTCTGTCTGCATCCTGACCTCACTGGCACGTGCCCGTGGGCATGTGACTGAGCTTTGCCTTGATGTCCTCATGTGGAAAGTGGGCCAGTAAAGAGGTACCACTGCATGGTGGCGCTGGGACTGGACAAGGCCTGGTCCACGTCCCGTGTGCTGGACCCATGGCAGGTCTTGGTGTCATTAGAGGGACCCGGAAAGGAAGCCCAGGCGGTCCTCTGAAGGAAGTGGGGGGCTTTCACGGAGGAGGAGGATGGGTGGAGCGGGCTTGACTGGAAGGGGCAGCTGGAGGTCCCGGGAAGGCCAAGGTTAGAGGGAGGGGTCCCAGGGGACAGGGCCTGTTTCCCAACTATTGCTTGACCACGTATCTCCTCTGCAAAGCCTGGTGGGGCTTGGCAAGAACCCTGTCGTCCCTGATGTCTCCCCACCAACAGGAGCCCCTCCAGGCTCAGGCTGCAGTGCTGGGAGCTGGGTGGCCCAGGGCATGCGCCTTCACCTACGGTGTGTCACTAAGCTGGCTCTCCACTGATAATAGTCCTGACGCGTAGCGTGTCAGGTTTTCACGTTGCCACCGTGGTGTCACTGAACCTGGAGGTAGGAGGCGCTGTGCGGAGTGGATACTGTGCCTTGTGGGAGCCAGTCAGCCATGCCCCCAGGTTGCCTCTCCCTCCCCACCACCCCCAGCCTTCCGTTGTCCATCCTGAAATGGGGCCGTGCTCTGTGATCCTGAAGTTATCTTTGGGCTCTTCCTTCCTAGGGGAAGGGGACTCCAAGCTTCTCTTACTCCTCCAGGCGGGGTGTGTGTGTGTGTGTGTGTGCGTGTGTGTGCGCCTGCCTCTCAGTCTCCTGGGACACCCCACAAGACCTTGAATTCCTATGGCTGACCCTGATCATGTGTCAATTTAACTGGGAGGTGTGGCTCAAGGCTCCAAAAATCCATGGTATGGAGCCGTCTACAGTTTGTTAGGATACAGGTGTGAGCCCTGTACCCCAAAGCTGGGTGCAGTGAGGGCCTCTTGCTAGGAAGGGGCTCAGCCGCCTGCCCAGCAGCCACCCCTCAATGAAGCTTTGGCAGCCTCCCAAACAGGTGCGGGAACTCCCATGCAAAGATAAAGCCTCCATGGTTGTGAGAATAACAGAGAAAGTCCCTCACTGTGCTGGTTTTGGGAAAGGAAGCCACAGGGCTTGGTCAGAGAAGGGACTTTTGGGACATGAAAGGGTGGCCTGTCAGAATGGGGTGACCTCCTGCAAGCTCATGCTAGCAGGGGCTCCAAGTCTTGCCCTACGGGAGTGGAGTTTTAGCCTCCTGGTTGCGAATACCCTCCAGGTTCTGGGTTCTACCCTTGGAGCTCTCGTCTGTCCCCTTCCCCAGTGCGGGCCTCGCATCTCGTGGCTTTGCATATCTCTATACTGACAGCTCCCAGGTACCTGCCTCTAGCAGAGACCTCCCTCCCGAACCCCTGGCTTGTGCATCTAAGCCCCACCTGAGATCTCACCCCTCACCTCACGTCTTCCCCCACACCTGCTCCTACTGCAGCCTCCCCACAAGCAGATGGTCATGCCCTCTCTCCAGTTGCTCAGACCGAAAGCCTGGTGTCAGCTTAGACTTTCTCCACATCTAATACGTCAGCACATCCTGTTGGCTCCAGCTCTGAACTATACCAGAGCTCTGTCTACCTCACCGTCACCATCTCCGGTGCGACCAGCCTGGTCCCAGCTACACCATCTGTAGCCTGAGTGACTGCAACAGGCTCCCGTGGTCCCTCTGCTCCCACTCTTAACCTCAGCGGTCTGTTCTGAGCACGGGAGTCAGAGTGGCCCTGGTAACAGCTAAGTCCAATCGTGTGCCTCCTGTGCTCCAAGCCCTCCTATGGTTCCCAGACCACTCGGAGCCAAAGCCGTGTCCTCATCATGGTCAGCAAGGCCCAAGAACATCTGGAGCGACTACCTCTCTGACCTCATCCCTTCCTGCTCCTCCTCTCGCGCAACTTCACGCCAGCCACTGGCGTTCACACATGTGAACGTGCCAGGTGTGCTCTGGCCCCAGGGCCTTTGCACTTGCTGTTCCCTCTGCCTGGAATGGTCTTTCCCAGATGTCCATATGACCCACTCCTCCTTCCTTCAGGTCTTTGCTCAAATGTCACCTCAAATATCACCTCCTCCCTGAGCACCCTATCCAGAACTGCAGCTTTTGCCTGGCATGTCCCATCTCTTGGCTTTATGTTTCTCCCTAGCACTCAGCACCTCCCGACATACTAAGTTATCTCCTCAGCCACGTAGGTTCCTCGCCTGTGTCTTCCCACTGGAATGCGTGCTCTCTAAGGGCAGGGGTCTGTGTCTGTTTTGTATCATCCTGCATCCTCAGCACCTGGAATACGATTGGCATATGGTAGGTGCTCAATAAATATTTACTGAATGATCAACTGATCAATTGAAAATCAGGATGTTTCACAAAGATTTGGATTTCTAGCTTTTGTCTTGAAGACGGGAAGACCTAGCCCCTGTGGGCCTGCATGTTGACACAGCCACACTGGCCGGAGCTGAGCGTGGCCATCACAGCCCCACTACTCCCTACTGTCTTGCCTAGACCCCTTCCCCCATGTGTATCCCTGGCCTGACACCGGCAGGCCTTTGAGTTTGGAATTCCGACTCTGCAGCAATGAGTGGAAACGGACTTGAGGAACCGCTGTGGCCTGGGCCAGCCCTGCTCTCCACCTGAGGACAAGCACCGAGGTAGCTGTGAAGCCTATTCATGGTAACAAGTTGTGCGGAAAAATCTGGGTGCTGAATGCATCTGGGGGTTCCTGAAGGTTTGGGGCAAGGATATTCACCCTCCCTCTGCCCTGGAGTCTTTCTTTCCTCTGGGTATGATGCAGGGGCATTTTCTATCTGATTCTCAAAGGGGTCTCTGACCCTCCAAGGCTACCAGTCTCAGATTTCAGAATGTTCTCACATATCCCTGTGAGGAAGGGGTGGGGAGAAGAGTATTTCCATCATCTTATGGGTGGGGAAACTGAGGCCCAGAGAGCGCAAGGCCACGACTCCTAAGTGGGGTGGGGTAGAGGCCCCCAGGTTGTGCTGCCCTCCATGCCCGGCTCAGGCCCCACTCACCCAGAGGGTCTCCATCCACGATGCTGTATTCCACCTGCCCGTTGGGGCCCGAGTCCTGGTCGTGGGCCAGGAAGGTCCACACTCGGGGCCCTGGCTGGCCCTCGGTGACATCAAATGGCCCCTCGTAGTCTCGGGGAAAGGTGGGCACATTGTCATTGATGTCATTCACATTCACAAGTACCTGAGATGGTGGATGAGCTTAGCTGGGGCTGCATCCCGGCTAGCCCTGTGCTGAGCCCAGTTCCCTCATCTGTAAAGTGGGTCTGATAATCCTGTCTCAGGGGGCTGATGCAAGAATCCTCAGGGATCATGGATGGTGGTGGGGGGGCTTTTAAACTATGCCTATGGATAAGTTACTGTCATTGTCAAAGCCTTTTTATGGGCATAATCATTGTATTGGTAATAATAATGCTACAAACTTCTATTTATTGCCGTACTACGGTCATTTCCCATGGTCTCATCTGCTCTGCCCACACCCTGACAAGTCTCTACTATCTCCCTTTCATGGAGGAGGAAAGCGAAGTTCAGGCAGGCTAAATGACTCTCCCAGAGTCACACAGCTAGGGAGCTGAAGAGCAGGGATATGAGTTTCTGTTGGTTTGACCAGAGTTTGTGCTCTTCCCATGAAGGGGAGGAAGGCAGGTGTCATCGTCTGTCTGATAGATGCAGCCACGCAGAGAAGTTCAGTAACCTCCTCAAAGTCACACAGCAAATTTGGCTGAGTTACCAAGACCAGGACAGGGCTCTCGGATTTAGGTGTTTCTCCTGGACAATCTTCCCTTTTCCCCTTCCCCATTAGAGCTTTCTGGGCCCTGTCCTCCCCCATGTTGAGGCTATGTCCCGCCCACCCACCCACCGGGGTGGTAGAGGTGAGGCGCCGAGACAAGATCGGGCACTGGTCCGTGGCAGTGACGATCAGAGTGTAGCGGCCATGGCTAATCTCATAGTCCAGCTCCTTGGCGGCACTGATGACGCCCTGGGGGGTAACAGAAGGGACAAGGGTGGATCACTGGCTGGTGGGTCTGGGGCACCCCGGGGACCAGCTTCTTCATGGGGTACCTCAGACCACCCCAGGAAGTGTGCTCTGACATCCCGGCCACGATGGGGAGCCCTTGTTGCCGTCCCACAAGCTTTGCTTCCTTCTGCACTGGCTGCCCCCACACTTTCCTCCCAGACTCCATCTTTGCTCTGCTCCCACCTCCCATGATGTCACTGAGGTCCCTTCCAATCCCCTTAGCCACCTGAGCCTCCTCCTAAACCCCACCATCAGCTGCTGACCGTGTGTCTGTCGATACGGAAGGTGTTGATGATGTTGCCTGCGACAATGGCATAGTTAACTGTGCCATTGGGCCCTTCGTCCAGGTCTAGCGCCTGGATGGTGATGAGGCTAGTGTTGATTGTGTCTGGGCCCTCATCCAGTAAGATCTCGTAGTGGGGCTGCTCGAACACTGGCGCATTATCATTCTCGTCCATGACGGTCACGTACACGTGAGTGGTGGCCTGTGAAGAAGAGTGTGGTCAGGTTCCTTGGTCAGCTAGCTAGAGGGGTTGAGGTGGACCTGGCTGGATAGTCTCCTAGGCTGGGATCACTTAGCGTGATCTAGTATGGTGAGAGAAAGAAAGAAGAATGAAAGGGTAGGAAGTCACAGGCTGGTAGAGGAGGAAATCACAGACGTTCCTCCAAAAGCCAAGCTAGGTAACAGTTTAGGTCCAAGATGGCACCACCATAGCTTTGTCTATGTCCATGGCAGACATCACTAATCAATTGTGGCACTGCTGAGGCTAGATACAGCCTCATGATCCTTGTCAGCACAGCGATCTAGCGATTCAAATTAGCATATGAGATGAACCCCAGTAACCACCCCCAGCCCACAGCTTTGGTTGGGCTGGGGCCTTACTGACCCTGGGCCTCCTGCCAGATCACCAAAGGCATGAATGTGAGAGTCTCAGTCCAACACAGTATTAAGCTTCACCCACTGTTCAAGTAAATGGAAGAAATACCTATTTTCAGCATTTTTAAAAGGGAAGACATTGGGTTTCGGGCACTTAAATGGGCAGAATTTGTTGACCCATGAAGAATAAAGCTTACAGAACATGACATCACTGCAACAACATTTTCTGCAGTTGGCCATTTCTGGCTGATACTTGGTCTAATCAGACCACATGAAATGTCCAGCCAGTTGGAACTCAGTGATCGGCACTCAAGAAACAGAGAGAGATGACAGATGTGGCACGTTGCAAGCAGAGTAGATAAATGAGAGAAAGAAATAAGTCACGTGCTGATATTCTCTGTCCCTCGCGCTGCCCCCCTTCCATTCTCTGCTTCTCCACCTGGGAGGACATCCCCTGTGGGCCATCTCAGCTGGGCTCCCTTGCCATCTGGCTTCCAGATGGGTTTCACCAACAGGAGGTCCTGGCAGAAGCCAGGAGGAGGGAAGAAAGAGAGGTGGGGCATTTCTTCCACATTCCTTCTTTTCCTCCCTGTAGTTCTGCCAGTGGCTGCGTTTTTCCTGCTGGGTGGCCCTTCTCCCATGGCTCCAGCTCCCACTGGGCTCATGCAACTCACCTCCTCTTACTGTCCTTTTGGATGTGTGGGTGGTAATGGCTTCCTGCAGTTGCTAGTCTATTGGCGCTTCACCAGCCCTCTGTAAACAGTCCCCCCATTAAACTCTCTTCAGTTGAGCCCTGAGTGTGCCATCTGTTTCCTGCTGGGACCTTGACTAATACAAGCCATAATTAGTGACTAAGATAACAAGTTTATAATAACTGCAAAGATGTCTGGGTAGAGAGAATAGGACTAGACCATTGCCAAGGCCACAGAACAGAAAGCAAATGATACAAAAAGCTGGATGTAGACAGCTTGTGCACCTCTTTTTCCTGGGGCTTTGGAACCCACCTCGGGTGGCTCTAGAACCACCTGCGGAGGGACAGATGGGCAGCAGACCTAGACCCAAGAAGATTTTCATTGCCCCTGAGGAGGCAATGGGTCCACTGAGCTGCAGCTGTGGATCTTGGAGGGGTGGGTGTCAGGTGGTTGCTAAAGTTGTTTCCAAAGCAGGTAGGGTTGGCACCCTTGAGATGGAGCTCTGTGACCTTGGGCATATCCCATTTCCTTTTTTGGACCTTTTCTGTTAATAAAGAACCTGACTTGATATCTACAGTTCCTTCCAGCTCAAATATTCTGGAGTTCTCGTCTGCCGTCATCAGTCACGTGGACTAAATCCCACCATCACGGAGGCATTCTTCTGGGTCTTAGAATCTCAATGAATCTTTATAAAAACAATAATCATACAGAGAGGGGAAATGCATTATTTTAACATTGCTCAAACTTTTCTACCAGAGAGGGAACTTGCACAAAGTCTGAGGAATACTCTGGAGTGTCTGTCTTAAGAAGGAAATATCTTCGAAATCTCTCATGTTATCTTTGAAAGCTCATAGGGATTTTAAGAAATGGACAGTAATACAATGATAGTAGAGGACTTTAATGCCCCACTTACATCAGTGGATATGTCATCCAGACAGAAAATCAACAAGGAAATATTGGCCTTAAACTACACATTAGACCGGATGGACTTAATAGGTATATACAGAACATTTCATCCCCAAACTACAGAATACACATTCTTTTTAAGTGCACATGGATCATTCTCCAGGAGAGATCACATGTTAGGCCACAAAACAAGTCTTAATTCAAGAAGACTGAAATCATATCAAGCATCTTTTCTGACCATGCTGGTATGAAATCAGAAATCAATTACAAGAAGAAAACTTTAAAAAAACAAATACGTAAAGGCTAAACAACATGTTACTAAACAACAATGGGTCAATGAAGAAATCAAAGGGAAAATAAATACCTTGAGATGAATGAAAATGAAAACACAACTTTCTAAAATCTGTGGGAGAATGCAAAAACAGTTCTAAGAGGAAAGTTCATAGTTATACAGGTGTACCTCAAGAAACAAGAGAAAATCCCAAATAAACAACTTAACTTTATACCTAAAGGGACTAGAAAAAGAACAATCAAAGCCCCAAGTTAGTAAAAGGAAGAAATAAAGACCAGAGTGGCAATAAGCAGAGACTTAAAGAACAATAGCAAGGTCAATGAAACTAAAAAGTAGGAAATGTAACCTTTTGAGATGGAATTATGAAGAAATAGAAAATCCTTATAGACTGATTACAAGTAATAAAATTTAATCAGTAATTTAAAAACTCCTCCCCAAACAAAAGTCCAGCACCAGACAGCTTTGCAGGTAAATTCTCCCAAATATTTAAAGAAGAGTTAGTAGTTAACCTCCTCAATTATTCTAAAAAGTTGAAGAGGAAGGAATGCTTCCAAACTTATTTTATTTGCCTGATACCAAAACCAGGCAAAGACATCATGAAAAAAGAAAATTACAGGCCAATATCCTTGGTGAGCATAGATGCAAAAATCCTCAACAATTAGCAAACTGAATTCTACAATACATTAAAAGGATCACACACCACAATCAAGTGGCATTTATTCCAGGGATGCGAGAATGGTTTGACATCCACAGAGCAATCAACCTGATACACTATGTTAGCAAAACGAAGGATAAAAATCATATGATAATCTCAATAGATGCAAGAAGAGTATCTGACAAAATTCAACACCCATTTATGATAAAAACTCTAAACAGAATTGTATAGAAGGAACATACTTCATCACAATAAAGGCCAAATATAACAAAACCACAGCTATCATCATCAGTGGCAAAAAGCCGAAAGCTTTTCCTCTAAGATCAGAAATAAGACAAGGATGTCCACTCTTACCACTTTTATTCAATATAGTATTGGAAGTCTTAGCCACAGCAATTAGACAAGAAAAAGAAAGAAATGGCATCCACATTGGGAATGGAAGAAATAAAACTGTTATTATTTGCAGATGAAAGGCTACTATACATAGAAAACCTTAATGACTTCACCAAAAAAACTATTAGAACGGATAAACGAGAGGCCCCTGGGTGGCTCAGTCATTAAGTGTCTGCCTTTGGCTCAGGTCATGATCCCAGGGTCCTGGCATCGAACCCCACATTGGGTTCCCTGCTCCGCGGGAAGCCTGCTTCTCCCTCTACCAGTCCCCCTGCTTGTGTTCCCTCTCTCGCTCTGTCTCTCTCTGTCAAATAAATAAAAAAAATCTTAAAAAAAAAAAGAACTAATAAACAAATTCAAGAAAGTCACAGGATACAAAATTGACATACATGAATTGATTGTTTCTATGTACTAATAATAAGCTATCAGAAAGAGAAATTAAGAAAACAAACCCATTTACAATTGCATCATAAAGAATAAAATACCTGGGAATAACTTTAACCAAGGAAGTGAAAGACCTGTAAGACATTAATGAAAGGAATTGAAGATGACACACAAAAAATGGAAAGAGATACCATGCTCATGAATTGTAAGAATTAATATTGTTAAAATGTCCATAATATCCAAAGGAATCCACAGATTCAATGCAATCCCTATCAAAATACCAAAGACATTTTTCACAGAACTAGAACAAAGAATCCTCAAATTTGTATGAAACCACAAAAGACCCCCAATAGCCAAAGCAATCTTGTAAAAGGACAGAACTGGGAAGATCATGACCCCTGGTTTCAAACTGTACTACAAAGCTACAGTAATCATAATAGTGTGGTACTGACACAAAAACAGACACACAGATGATGAATAGAATAAAACAGAGAGTCCAGAAAAAAACCTCAGGCATATATGGTCAATTAATCTATGACAAAGGAGACAAGAATATACAATGGGAAGAAATTTAAAATGGATTAAAGACTTGAATGTAAGACCTGAAACCACAAAATTCCTAGAAGAGAACATAAGCAGTGAGCTCTTTGACATCAGTCTTAGCGATATTTTTTTTTTGACTCACTCTCTTGAGGCAAGGGCAACAAAGACTAAAATAAACAAATAGGACTACATCAAACAAAAAAGCTTTTGCATGCAAACCATCAACAAAACAAAAAGGCAACCGCTAAATGGGAGAAGATAATTGCAAATCCTATCTCCAATAAGGGGTTAATATCTAAAATATATAAAAAAACTCACACCTTAACAACCAAATAACCCGAATAAAAAATGTGCAGAGGGCTTGACAGACTTTGTTTTTTTTAAAGATTTTATTTATTTATTTGACAGAGAAAGACACAGTGAGAGAGGTGACACAAGCAGGGGGAGTGGAAGAGGGAGAAGCAGGCTTCACAAGGAGCAGGGAGCCTGATGCAAGGCTCCATCCCAGGACCCTGGGATCACAACCTGAGCTGAAGGCAGCCGCTTAATGACTGAGCCACCCAGGTGCCCTGAATAAACATTTCTCTAAAGAAGACATACCGACGGCCAATAGGCACATGAAAAGATCCTCAACATCACTCATCATCAGGGAAATGCAAAATCAAAACCACAATGAGATATCACCTTATACCTTATACCTGGCTCTTATCAAAAAGATAAAAAAAAAATCAGAAGTGTTCTAGTTCAATGGAACAGAATAGAAGTCCCAGAAATAAACCCACAATTATACCGTCAATTAGTCTTCGACAAAGCCGGAAAGATGAATATTCAGTGGGAAAAAAAAATCTCTTTGACAAACGGTACTGGGAAAACTGGACAGCTACATGCAAAAGAATGAAACTAGACCACTTTTTTACACCAAACACAAAAATAAATTCAAAATGGATGAAAGACCTAAATGTGAGACCGAAACCATAAAAATCCTAGCAGAGAGCACAGGCAATAACGTCTCTGACATCGGCCGTAGCAACATTTTTCTAGATATGTCTCCTGAGGCAAGAAAAATGAAACCAAAAATATACTATTGGGACCACATCAAAATAAAAAAAGCTTCTATACAGGGAAGGAAACAATCAACAAAACTAAAAGGCAACCTATAGAATGGGAGAAGATATTTGCAAATGACATATCCGATAAAGGGTTAGTATCCAAAATATAAAGAACTTAAACAATTCAACACTCCCCAAACAAATAATCCAATTTAAAAAATGGGCAGAAGTGAACAGACATTTCTCCAAAGAAGACATCCAGATGGAAAACAGACACATGGAAAGATGCTCAACATCACTCATCATCACGGAAATGCAAATCAAAACCACGATGAGATGCCACCTTACACCTGTCAGGGCTGCTAAAATAAAACACACCACACACACACACACACACACACACACACACACACACACACACACCCCACACACGAAACAAGTGTTGGTGAGGATGTGGAGAAAAAGGAACAATTGTGCATTGTTGGTGGGAATGCAAACTGTGGAAAACCGTATGGAGGTTCCTCAAAAAGTTAAAAATAGAACCCTATGATCCAGTAATCACACTACTGGGTATTTACCCCCCAAATACAGAAACACTAATTCCAAGGGATACGTGTACCCAGATGTTTCCGGCAGCATTATTTACGATGGCCAAATTATGGAAGCAACCCAAGTATCCATCGATAGATGAACGGATAAAGAAGATGTGGTATACATATATATACAATGGAAGATGACTCAGCCATTAAAAAATGAAATCTTGCCATTGTGAAAACATGGATGGATCTAGAGAATATTATGCTAAGTGAAATAAGTCAGATAAAGAGAGAAAAATGCCGTATGACTTCATTTACGTGTAGAATAAAAAACACAAACGAACAAACAGAACAAAATGAAACAGAAACAGACTTATAGATACAGGAACAAACTGCTGGTTACCAGAGCGGGGAGGGGTGGGGGGCAGGTGAACTAGGTGAAGGGGATTAAGGGCTACAAACTTCCACTTACAAAATAAATAAGCCACGGGGATGAAAAGTACAGCATACAGGATAGAGTCAATAATATTGCAATAACTTTGTATGGTGACAGATGGTGACCAGACTCAGCACAGGAATCACTTCACAATGTATAAACTATTGAATCACTAGGATATATACACGCGAAACTAGTAGAATATTGCATGTCAATTATATGTCAATGAAGGGTGGATGCCTCAAATGACCGTCTAGGAAGGCCAGTGTTCCTTTCATGGCTCCGCATGGTCCTGGATGCAGCTGGGAGCACTCACCACCCACCAGGAACCCCGCAGGGAGTCCTCCCAAGACCTCTGAGATGCCAGTAGAGCCCAAGAGTGCCACCTTGTAGGGAAGGGCCTCTTTTCAGCCTCACAGATGGGAGTCGTGGTGCTGGCCTGCCCCACTGCCCCAGACTCCCAGAAGTTGGTCTTGCCATCAGGCAGGTTGCAGGGGCTGGGAGAAGGGGCTGCCCCACAGAGCCCCTTCTCTCTGCAACCAGGCCTGAGCATGGGAGGGAGAGGCGGGTCTGGCTTCCTGTGGCCTCTGGAGTAAGGAGGAAGTCAGTGCCCCAAAGGCCCTCCCAGCTGAGCCCTTCCTGCCCTGGCACTGAGGAAACAGTGCTTGAGGTTTCTGGACATGTCCATGCCTTGGGCAATGCCTCTGCGTCTCACTCTGACGCAAACCCAAGAGGCTCACTAGTGGGCAGTGGGGCAGGGAGGAAGGAAGGGGAGGGGAGCACCACAGGGTGGTGCTCAGGTGTTCTAGCCCACTGGGGGAGGGGACGGCGGGCCGTGGCTTCCCTCCCGATAGCTAATCCCGTGCTCTCTTTATCCACCTTCTAGGCCCTGGAACCGAGGGAGTCTGGTCTCAAGGGTGGTCTGGGAGAGGCCAGGTGCTCTAGGGTCTCACCCTTCAGTGACCCCCACCTCACCTCTGTCAGAGGCTGGCCACATATGGAAGAGGGCCCAGGATCCACCTGATTTCAATCGGCTTTCTTCCTCCTTTGGGTAGAAGAGCTCACACTTTGCCAGAAGGAAAGGCCCTGGGCCGTTTCCCAACGTGGGGTCATAAGTTCAGGATCATGATGAAGGACGCAGTTATGTCCTGGCAGTCTCTGGCCCGTCTCAGGAGGACCGGGCGTGTAATAAAAGCACGACGCCCACCTTTCCTCTGTATAGCCTTCCCGTCCCAGGATGACGACTGAGAGCTCCCAGAGAGCCTCTGACTAGGACGAAGTCACCCACGGGGCACCCAGAATTCCTGGCTACCATTCAGTTCCACCACCCTGATTCCCACCCCAGATGGACTCGGGCTGTCCTCTGTCCTTCAGCCTGGGGCCGTGTGAGCTCAAGACAGCTAGTGGGCCAGCAAAGCCCCTAGAAGCTTCAGCAAGGCTGGGGTAAACAGTACAATGGCTGCGCCCCTCCTTCCCCTGACCCCTGGCTCTAGCCATTGCCACCCCCATTCCTTCATTTAGGAAGCCCCTTGCTCAGTTATCCGTTTGTCCATTCAGATAAGAGTGCTTTAAACACCTTCTCTGTGCCCACTTTTGTGCCAGGGACTCAGAAACCTCAGGCAGAGGCTCTGATCCCCCAAAGTTCACAGTCTAGCTCAGGCGGGCAGGTACGCCCAGGTGTAAATCAGCTGGTTGGTAACTTGGGTGTGACAGCGGAATGGAGTGTGAACAGTGAGGCCTGGAGGGGTGCCCAGTGGGGAAGCTCAGGACCCTTGGCGAAGGGGAAGGACTTGAATTGAGCCCTGAGGGAGAGGGGAGGCGGGAGCCACCACCAGTGGTGCTAGTGCTGGGTGGGGGTGCAGGAGTGGAGGACTGGGAAGGGGGGGTGCATGACTGTCCTGTGGATATCCAGGGCACAGGGAGCTAAAGAGGGTGCAAAGTGGGAAGCGATGTTGGGGCCTAGCCGGAGAGGAGCCCTGATGATTTCCTACGGGACATCTACCAGATGTGTACACACACGTGCATCTGTAGGGATGTGCCAAGTCTGTTGTGTATCCCTGCAGCTGTGCCGTGTGTGTGTGTGTGTGTGTGTGTGTGTGTGTGTGTGTGTGCACGCACAAAGGTTTTACAGGCTCTGGGATCTACGGTCAAGTCCGCTCCAACCTGCCTAGCCCTTTACACAAGTTAGATTTCATTCATTCACTCATTCATTCCACTGCTGGGAGTGCCTACCACCTACCAGGCCCTGGGCTGGGCTGGGCTGGAGGATGTTGGGGACAAGTGCTTGCCCCCAGAGGACTCAAAGGCTGGTGGGTGAGGTCAGACACAAACTACGGTGCTTGTGTAGCCTGCTGTGTTAGAGGCAATGCCCTTCTCAGGCTGTGCGGCAGTACCGATCCTCTCCGGAGGGGCATGGGAGAGAGCAGGAATCAAGCAGAGCTGACGCGGACACTTGGGCTGTCGCCCCTACCTAGAGGGCCAGGTGCTCTGTGAGTCAGCGGGGAAGCCCCTCCCGCGGGCCCTTGGCGAGGCAGTTCCCCCCACGGCCCCCCGGGGGCGCTGCGGGGGAGGGGGGGTGGGCCCTGGAGCTCTCGGGCGCCCACAGCGCTCGCTCTCTGCACTCACTCCACCGGAGGTTTTCCGGCCAGCTGTGTGCCGCCGCTCCCGGAGCACCAGGCGCTCTCCCTGCGCGCCCCGCGGTCCCGCTCCGGGCCCCGGGGCTCCAGACGCCGCCGCCCGACGGTGACATGGGCGTCCCCCTGGTCCCGGAGGCCGGTGGCCGGCCCTGGGGGCCTGTGCTCCTCGCTCTCTTCCTGGCTGCCTCCCGAGGTAAGGTCAGCAGAAGTCGGTGGGGAGGCTCACCGGGACAACACGGCTGGGGAGGGGGCCGCCTCCCTCCACCTGCCCTGTTTTCCACTTGCTGGGACCTCACTGCAGGGGCCGCGGGTCTCTGCCAAGTGCCCTGGCTGGGCGGCAGCACGTCTGCATGCTCTGACAGCCGCCCAAGCTGACAGCCGGCCCGACCCTTCCCTGCCCAGCGAGCCCCGCGCGGGAGCAGCTGCTGCAGAGAGGAGATGGACACGGTGGGGACAGCCCAGCATTGTCTGGTGGACACCACGGGCTTTTGACACCTGGGGCATCTCCCTGTGCCGCCCGCCTCAGGGCTCCAGGATCTCACTGGGCGCAGGGAGTGTGGTACTCTCTGTGTCCTGCTCCCTGGTGACACTCCTGGTTGAACCTTGGGGGGCACGGGTGCACTCGCAGATGTGGGCGCCCACCTGGTCCTTCTCCTGCGGGTCTGGCGGCTGAGGGTTGAGTGCTCAGCTGATTCCCGGCATCCTAGCAAGGCTGGAGCTCAGGGACTGGTGTGGGGTCCTGGGGAGAATGTGGGCCACTTTCCTGGCTCAGCCATGAGCCCCGTCTGAGTCCCAGAAAAATTTATGGCATCTTTCTGGTCTCGGTTTTCTCAGCTCACGCTCAGAAGCCCTACACCAGGGAGGTGCCACTTTCTTCTTCCAAAGTCCAGACTGTCACCACTCCAAGTGGAATCCTGGCTAGGACACAGGGGCTCCCAGGGCAGGGCGGGGAGCAGGGGTAGGGCAGAGGTCGGGGTACCCACAGCCTGGCCCCCGGTTCTTGGTGCCTGGCACTGGATCAGCTGGATTTCAAGGGAAGAGGGGGCCAGCAGGCAGCCTGTGAACTATACTTTGTGGGGAGGGCCCAGGGAAAGCTTGAGTCATGCAGGGAGTCAGGGAGGCAAGAGGAAGGTGGGGCACTTGGCACAAGGACCCAGTGGGCGGGTCAGGAGAAGAAAGGAGGGGGGAGCACAGGGTAGGAGCAAGAGAAGGGAGTTGAGAGAACCTGGAATATGCCAGAAACAAACTGGGTGCTTGCAGGCAGCGTGTTATCTCAGCGCTCGGGGAGTCTGGCCTCTGATAAGGAGGAGAAAGCCCACACCCCCCCCCCCCCCCCACAGAGCTGCCTAGCCCTGGCCTGGATTCTCGCAGGATGGGGGAGGTGGTCTCGGCACCAAGGCCATGCTTCATGGCAGGACATGGTTTCCAGAAAGGGCAGGGGATGGTGGCAGGCAGGAAGGCCAGCACTGCCCCCACCACAGAGCACCTGCCCTGCCCCTTTCTCCTCAAGTGACCCTGAGAGGCCCTTCTGCTTTCTTACCTCTTCCCCTGACCTCCCCTGGCCGGGCTGCTCTCTATTCAGCAGCCCCAATTCAGGAAACTGAGCTCTAGAGAACTGAGGTGTAGGGAGACACCTTGCAGAGTAGCTGGTAACAGAGAGGCTCAGAGCCCTCGCTCCATATCGTCTGCATAGCCAGAAGCCTTCACCCCTAGAGGTCTCGGCTACTCATACAGTGCGGCACTCCACAGGACCAGCTCTTCCAGGGCTCAGCTCAGGGAGATGATTAGGGCTCTAAGCAGCTTTCTACTGAAGGGGTCAGAAGCATTCTCTTGGCTTTGAACTACTCTGGGACTCAGTATTCTTAACTGTAATATGGGCATTCTAACGAACATTCCCACTGCCCAGGACAATGTGTAACAAGGGGCTAACCGACGGGAAGCCTGGTTGCAGGCACTGTCAGGAGGGTCTGTGAGTCAGAAAGACTCGCTGGCCTGCTGAGGTGGGTTGCCTTGGGCAGGACTGCTCAAGGTCAAAGGCTTCATGTCTGGGAAGGTGAGGTGGAGGTGGCTGGTGCAGGTCTGTCTTCTAAGCTCCTGAGGCTGGGTCAGCACCAAGGAGAATGGTGGTGGTGAGTTGGTGCTCAGGAGCCCAGTCAACTGAAGACGCCCCTTTCCTGGGCCTGACTCAGGGTGAGATGGATGGAGGGATGCACCTAACAGAGCCAGGCCCCAGCAGACCCCAAGGGTGGCAGAGGCTCTTCTTCCCCTATATGCACTCCTAGGACCTGAGAAAGTTCTTATCTTCACCATGGCCTTATAGGCTGACCCAGGAGGCCCAGACTCTGGGACTAGCGCATGGAGGTGCACTGAGGCTAGGGAGGGGAGACCCCATCATCCCCTTCATGGTAAACAGGACTGCAGGGCCTTGTTGAGTAACCCAATGGTGCAAGCCTCTGATGCAGCAAAGGTCAGCTCTTAGGAAATCCACCCTCTTCTGTCCAGAGCCCCTGGGGTGGCCCTGGAGGCCAGCCCACAGGCGTGAGGGGGCATCTACCCAATGCTAGGGATGCCCAGCAATACCAGGGAGTCCCTCGCCCAGCTGGGCTGGTTGTTCCTGTGTCCCCCCGAAGCAGGGCAAAGGTTCCCTGCCAGGGCCTGACCTCCCTGGGAGTGGTGGCTCAGGTGGGAGGGACAGTGGAGGGAAGCTGAAAGAGGCCACCTCCCTATGTGCGTACATACACGGGTCTTAGGCTTCAGCCGATCAAGGGAGAGAAGGAAGGAAAAGCTCCTCAGTACCCATCTGGCCTATTGGCAGTGATGCCTTCAACCAGCACTGACTAAGCCCCACAAACTGAGCTTGAGGCCCCCCAGTTTTAGGCCAGCTACTCATCCAGGAGCAGTCTGCCTTCACCTGGGCGGGGTGAGCCTGGGATTGGCGGTGCAGCTTTCTGAGGGACCCCTGGGTCCCCTTAGCAGCAGCACTGGCAGGCCCAAGGCCTTCCTGATGGCACCCTGTATGGGAATGGTGAAGCAAGGGGTCTGGGGCTGTGTGCCTTGCATGCTTCCCATACAGTCCTGTCACTCAACAGTCTGGTCTTGGGAGTCAGTGAGATCTAGGTTCAAATCCCAAGATGGCCATTTACGGCTGTGGCTTTGGGCAGGTTGCTCAGCATCTCTGAGCAATTTCCTTCATCTCTACAATGGGGATGATGATGGCCCCTCCCTCAGGGGGCTTCGGTGAAGAGTCAGTGCACAACCTCAGCACCGTGCCTGGAGCCTGGTGAATGATGTGTAGTGTTAAGCTGTTTCTTGGCTTTCTGTGGCCACGTGCCATAGGCCCTCCAAGTTCCTCGGTGCCTACAGAGCCTGGTGGAGAGCCCGGGGTGTGGGAAGTCATGGACTGATTTCCCTAGGACTGGACTTGAAGAATCCTCGAGGTCTGGCCACCTGTCAGCACGTATAGGCACTTAAAGTGTGAAATGTCCATGGAGGCGCCTGTGGATTCTCTTCAAGTTCCCCAGAGATGTGGGACTTTGCAACTTCAAGGCAAGCCCAGCTCAGGGTTTGCTGGTCTAACTGGGATCTTTCTTGCAACTGATCTTTACGTTTCGTCTCGTTGCTTTGGCTGCCCATTCCCAGAGAGAAAGGCCGTGGCTGTTATGCACATCCGTCATTCAGTAATGAACTTGCTGCGCTTCGGCCTGAGCAGGGACCCCATCCTTTCAATGTTCTGCATAGGATGCTATTTCCCGTGGGGACCTGGGGTTGAACAGGGCATAACGAACAGCAGAGGCTACTATTCACTCCCTGGGGGACACTGAATGCACATTCTCTCTGAGCCATGGGCAGCCTGGGGGACATGGTTTCAGGGAGGCTGACTGCCCCCTTCTGAAGGGCAGTTCCAGAATAGAGCTCCCTGAGCGTCAGCTTTCTGCTCATTACCTTTGGGATTTCTGCAGCAGCATCTGTCTATCATATATACTTATTTTTTCCCTCAAATGGACTCATTCTTTTACTTAAGTAAATAGATTTTAAAAGGAAACTTTCTATCACCGCCACCAATGGAAAGCCAGTATCGTTGCCACAAATAGAACAAAATCATACAAGTACACAATAAGAAAACCAAATAAGGGTATTAAATTCTAGTATAGCCTGGGGAAGGCTCTGAGCCTGAAACCTGCTGTCCCTTGTTAAAAATAAAAGGGGTGGGGGAATAACCTTCTATGTGATTTGATGGCATTTAATGCCATAAAACTAAAAGTAAAACTGCGTTATAGTCGCTGTCGGCCCCTCCCCCCATCACTGCAGAAGCCACCTCACCACTGTGAAGAGCGCTAGCTGGTGGCAGGGGACAGGTCAGCTCTCCCAGAGGAAAAGAGAGAGAGCAGTGGTCCCCATCCTAAGAGGTCAGGGCAGGGTCAGAGGGCCTCTCTGAGCTTCTTCCGGCCCCCAATTCTCCCAGCCCCTGCTGCCTTCCTCAAATAAATACAGTGTCCAAGTAAATACAGTAGCTCCAGCTGGGTCCTCTCTTACGTTGGGGCCAACTACGTATCTCAATAACCACGGGGGGATGGGGAGAGAGCTCACAGCAATCTGAGCCCTCATTGGCCAGGCCTGCTGTCCATCTGCAGGAAGGACGTGGGCCCTCTGGTCCGTCCCAGGCCACCTCTACTGTGTCGGTTACTACAGGCTGCTTGCACCGAGGGCAGGGCCCAGGGACCGGAACCCGAACCTTAGTAAGTCCTCACAGCCCAGACCCTTGAGGGAAGCTGGCCAGAGCTGGTATTCGGGGCTGCACACAGTCCTCCTCACGGAGGGCCTGGGCGAGTCTGGGAAGGGAGGCATCCAGAGAAGCATCCATTGGCGGGGCGCCTGGCCAGCTGCCCAGGCCCTCTCCAGGGAGGCGTGCTGGTCAACAGCCTCCAGCCCCGGATGCGTGGATGCTTTCCCAAGGTGCTGGAAGCGCTGCTTCCTCCAATAGAGCCTGGCTTCCCCTTCCCAGACTCCCTGGTCTGATGTGAATGGACACTTCCTGCGGGGGCAGGTATCAATAAACACATCTGAGATGCCCTTTGTCCTTGCTGGCCACAGACCCCAGGGGCTGACCTGCTGGCTCCGCCCCCCGCGCCGGGGGCGCTTCCTGGAACTCAGCGCTGGCAGACTCGGTCCGGATTGGTCCTTGACTCTGTTTCCCTCTGTGCTCTGCAGCTTGATAAAGACAGAACGGAGCCTTTCCCTGCACCCTCCCCGGACTATCCTGGGGGACGGGGCCTGGCAGGGAGCTGGAGACCAGTTCCATGTCTGTTTGGTGCTCCTTCCGAGGCTGAGGTCCTGGCCTTTTGCATCTAGCCCCGGGCCAGCAACAGAAGCAGATCAGGAACTGTTGGACTGTTTACTTCTAACCCCTAGCAGCAGCTGGACAGAGTTCAGCTGTTTGGGTGGGGCCTCCCAGGCCCGACTCATCAAGCTGGGGCCCCACCTCCAAAGGCTGGGGTGTTGCCTTGGCAACCGTGGGCTAAACTCATGCCCCGTCAGGGAAAACACACAGGCCTCTCCACACCCACACACACACCCATCCCGTGCACACCCACAGGGTTTCACGAGGTGCCTGCTGGGGGGAACGAGGTGAATCATGACAACTAGCCTCCCAAGACGGAGCCAGACAAGAGCCGCTCTCCCCAGTACTGGAACAGAAGCTTCTACAAGGGGCTGAGCCCACCTTTGGCTGAGGGTCCCCCAGCTGGAGAGCGGCGGGAGTAGGGCTAAATTCTGAGCCGCCATCGCTTAGGGAACTCTGCACCCTCACAGCCTCTCTGCCCGGGGCCTGGCTCATGGGTAGGACCTCGGTAAATATTTGTGGAATGAAGGACTGGTGTTGTCGGTTTAGGTCTGAGGCAGAGCAAGGATGACTGGCCGGAAGTTGCAGTCAGCTTGGGGTCAGTTCACTCCCCCCGTTGCTGGAGCTGAGATGTCAGCCCCACCCGCTTCAGGAGTTAGGGGGTGCTCTTCCTTCCCGCTGTGCTGGTGTGTTCAAGGTGTGGGTTTCAGCTCAGCCACATAGGGTTGGGTGGTCTTGGCTAAGTCGCTTCACTTCTGGGTCTGTTAACTCATCTTTAAAATGGGGATGATAATACCTACATCAGGGAATATTAAGTGAGAGGAGTATAAATTGCTAAGCAAGTCCTGACACATAAGAGGTGGCCCATTTCTTGCCCCCTTCCCTGCCCTAAGGAAATACAGCCCCTTCCTCCTGCCCCAGGCCCTCAGAGCTGGAAGGGCCTAGGAACGTGGGGAGTCTCTTGAGATGAAGACAAGGAGGCGGAGAGAAGGATGGGAACTGCTCAAGGGCACACAGCAAGGACGTGGCTAAGTGGGGATGGGACCCAGGGATCCCTCAGACCAAGGTTTTAATCCTAAGACCTGGAATTTTCCAGGTTCCTAGCAATATTCCTCCAGGGGCTTCTGCCTCCTTACCCGGTGACAGGTGGGGCTGGGGTGGGGCTGGGCCCCAAGAGCAGCACAATGACTGGATGGGTCCCACTTGGCACAGGCTCAGGCCCAGGCCCAGGCCCAGGGTCATTTTCCTGTCCCACATGTTCTCGGCCACCCTGGAGCCGAGGGCTTTCCTCCCCACCCTCTCCCCAGTCTCTGACAATGACCCAGGTGTCCAAAAGGATCTGCTCCTGACAATAAGCAACATCCTCCTGCCAAATAATTATAAACCCAGCTGTGCTATATATATATTCCCGATAACACGTGTGCATGCGCAGTTGTAGATGGCATGGGGGGGCGTGCATTATTTCCCCCAACTCTGTGCCTTTGAGCATCAGGCTGTCCTGGGCTTTGACCTGGCTTGAGTCTTAGACACAACAAAGGGGATGTTCCCACCCCCCCATCCCTGAACCCCCCCACCAGGACAAGACCCTGGGAGCTCTTGGTCCACTGCTTATCTGGCCCTTTTGCTGAAATTGAACACTGTCCCCCATCCCCCAAACCTGAATCCTACTGCAAGCTTCTCCTTTTTCTAAAAAGGGAAGAGGTCCTCTAGTGTGTGTAGGGTGTTGGGGATTGAGCAATGCTCCCCCCCCCTTGCCCCCCACCCCCTGTTCTCAGCCCCAGTTCTGGGTCCCACTGTGGGTTTTCTGCCTCTAGGGCTGAAAATCTCTCCCCAGTGCTGTCCCGGCAACTCTGTGCTCCCTGACACATAGTGCCATGTAATAGCTGCCACTAGCTGGGGCCCGCTGGGGAAAGGGGCAGCGCAAGGCAGACAGCTCCTCAGTCTGCTCTCTGGACGGGTTTTCGGTCTTCCTGGGAGTGCCTGCGAGGGTCCTTTCCCTGGCTACCCACGCCCCCCCCCCCCCCCCCCCCCCCCGTTTACTGGCACACATAGTTCTGTGGCCATGGCCGTCACACAGGTCCATGAGGGGGAGTCGAAGTCACTACTGTGATCTTCACTGAATTATTTAGCGTCTCTTTGCTTCACATTTTGTCCTCAGTGAAACAGGAATAAAAACAACACCGACCTTATAGGGTTGCTAGACATGCCCCTAAAGGAGTTAGCATAGCACAGGATACCTGCTCTTCCTTCTGCTAGTTCTAACTAGATCTGGCTTTACCTGAAACCCCCCATGCTCCAGGTTCTGAGTTCATCCTCTCCCTCTGTGGCACTTTAGGAAAATCACTTTCCCCTTCCGGGCCTCTACATTTCTGCCTGAAAAGGAGACCAGCATCTTGCCAGGCAGTTGTGAAATCTCTGCTCACCTTGGCAAAGATTTTCCATAGATCTGGGGCTCCCAGATGTGGCTCCTTCTCACATGTGGGTGGAGCGAATGGAAGGATCTGGGGTGTGTGTGTGTGTGTGTGTGTGTGTGTGTGTGTCTTCCTTACTTTCTTGGGGCCTAACACACTACCATGCAGACATATTCTTTGGGGCCATGACTTTGCTAATACCCCACACGCTGCTTTAAATATGCAGGCACTCCAAAATTGGATCCCAAGCTGTTGTCAGTCGTTCACACCTTAGTGGGAAAGAGTTTGAAGGTGGCTTCTCCATTCTACTCTGCAGAACTATTTTCACTCCTAGGAAATGTTCCGGGACTTGCCCAAACGAATGAGAAAGCTGTGTAGCTTCCACGAAGCGAGCACCACCTACTAGCAAAGCACTTTCAGAGCCCTTCATGTGAAGTATTTGTGGTCCTTGCCTCAGTTCTGGCAGGTAGATGTTTTCATTTCTGTTTGACAGTGAGGAGTCTGAGGCTCAGAGTCTAAATGACTCCCAGCTACTGGACTCCAATGCAGGCTGGTGCGGTTCCAAAGCTACCCGAGGCTGCCTTACTCTTGACCGGGCAAAGTTTTCAGCTCTGCTGGTGGGTCCCAGACTCTGAAAGCAGGGAAGGGGGTGCCCGCAGGAGGAAGTGGTGTTATCTTGATTCAGGCAGTGGCAGTCGAAGAGACGTGCTGGTTTGGATTCTGTACACATTTCCCAACTCTCCTTCCCTGACTTACGACAGCCTCTGAAATGCCAATTAATAAATTCAAATACCGCTAATGTATAATAACCATAGTTACCTTTCCTATGTCTGTAGAGGGCATTAGAACTCCCATCTAGTGTTCTCAGCTTTCCCTCGCTCTGTCCTCTCGCAACCATGCATTGCAGTGCTTGTGGGGGTCAACATGGTTATGTGCTGGGGGGTTGGGGTAGGGTAAAGAGGGCCAGGGGATGGCTTCGTTTGCTTATCGAAAACAAAATGAACTAGGAAATATTTCTAAGAAGACTGGGTGGCAGCAGGTACATGGATGAGGTGACCTCTCATGATTTCCCTGGCCCTGGGCCCGAGACACCTTGGGTTTCCCTGCTTCCTCACCACCTGGCCCAGAGCACCCCGTCTACTTGCTAAAGTCCTATCTGTCCATCAACCCCAAAGACACTCGCTCCTTTGAGAAGTCTCCTGACCAACCCTAGGATGGCTATGTCTTCCCTCCTCCAAGTGCCCTGTAGACTGGCACCAGCCTGCCCTTTAGCCTGTGGGCCTACTTTGTCAGGAAGGCACGCTTTGTCTACCCACCTAGGCCATAAGCTCCCAAGGGGAGGCCATGTGCTCAGCATCCAGGTGAGACGTAGCACCTGGCTCAGGCCTTGCACACAGAAGTGCTCCATTAGTGCTCACTGACGAGGAGGTGGGACAGCATGGCTAGCCCTACGAGTGGGAAGGGCCCAAGGTGCTAATGGCCCCAGAAGGCTGGTCAAGGGCCAAGGGCTGCGCTTCCCGAATTGCCTTTGTGCTCCTCATCCTGCTTCCCCCCGGACGGCACAGGGGGTGGGGCTGGAGGTGCCAGGGGTCAGCTGTGGGTAGAGCCACAGGGTCTGCAGCGGCGGGGAGACAGACACACCGGCTGGGCCCAGCCCGCCGCCTGCCCAGAGTCTCTCCTACACCTCGTCTAGTGTCCCTGGGGCCAGGGGAGTCCCTCACCTGGAGAAGCTCCTCCTCCCACGCAGCCCGGGATGGAGTCAGGTTCAGCAGCTAATGAAGAAGCTGAGGCTCGGGAGGTCAGCTGACTAGGCCGGGGCCTGTGGCTGGCGAACCCACATCTTCGGAGCGCCAGGCCAGGGTTGTTCCTCACTCTGGGGGAACTAGGAGTGGTTCTGGCTCAGGCAGGTGACCGTCTCTTGTCTCTCTAAATAGGTCTGGTGGCAGCCTTCAAGGTCGCCACGCCATATTCCCTGTACCTGTGTTCTGAGGGCCAGAACGTCACCCTCACCTGCAGGATCATGGGCCCCATGGCCAAAGGGCACGACGTGACCTACTACAAGACATGGTACCGCAGCTCACGGGGCGAAGTGCAGGTCTGCTCGGAGCGCCGGCCCATCCGCAACCTCACGTTCCAGGACCTTCACCTGCACCACAGTGGCCACCAGGCCAACACCAGCCAGGACCTGGCCCAGCGCTACGGGCTGGAATCGGTCTCCGACCACCATGGCAACTTCTCCATCACCATGCGCAACCTGACCCCCATGGACAGCGGCCTCTACTGCTGTCTGGTGGTGGAGATCAGGCACCACCACTCGGAGCAGAGGGTCCACGGTGCCATGGAGCTGCAGGTGCAGACAGGTGAGGGCCTCCCGTACGGGACAGCCCCCCGGGGGTGCCGTGACCGTGGGGACGGTGCGCGTGCCCGTCTGGAAGGGGAGGCAGAGAGGACCGTGTGACTCCGGGGCTGTGGTGCTGAGTACTGGATGGTTGCGACCGTGGTGTGATTCTGTGCTGGGAGGGTGTGTGGTCCAAGATGGGGGACACGGACATGCCAGGGACGTGTGTGGTGAGACGGGGTGGCCACGGGGTGTGAGGCTGTGTATAAATCTCTCTGGTCAGTGAGGTTTGATGGTGAGGGGGGTGTACGTGGTTCTGTCTAGTAAGAGAGAGTGTACAAACCTGGGAGGTATTGCTCATGACACTGTGGTGGCCATGATATGTGACCTGGGGTGTGAGCTGGTGAACGCTTGTTGGGAAATGTGTGTGTGTGTGTGTGTGTGTGTGTGTGTGTGTGTGTGTGTGTGTCCAGGTGAGAGTGTGAGGGGTAGCAGGCTGGGTAGACGTGTGGGTGCCAGCAGGTATCCACACGCCTGTGGGGGAGGCGTGAGAGTGCGCCGGGCACACCTAGCCTTGCAGTGAGAAGCTGCGTCTGTGTGTACGCGTGTGCTGGCTGCGACAAGCCTCCCCGGCCTCAGGCCCACCTCACGCCCCTTCTCTTTGCTCCCACAGACAAAGCAGCGTCAACCCAGTGCATCGCGTACCCACCCTCACCCAGGGAGAGTGAAAGTAAGGGACCGCCCTTTTGGCCCTTCTGGGTTCTCTGTTCTCCTCTGCCCTCTTCTTGGACCCAGGCCCCACTCTGAACTCCGATCTCATCACCCCAAGCCCACTGAACCCCCATTCTTCCTCCTCTGCTATTGCCCCTCCCTTTCGCTTCCCCCTTCCCTGGAGCCATTGGGCTGCAGTCCTTGTTCTGTGCATGGGGGAGAAAGGACGGAGAGACTCAGGAAGGGGAACAGAACTACCTTTCCTAGAGCTCTTCCTACATGCCAGGCACTGTGCTAAGTCCTCGCAAGTACTGGTATCTCCGTAGATTCTGACAAGAACCCTCTGAAGCAGGCAGCACATCTTCACTTTCTACACATGGACACAGAAACCCAGAGAGGCGACAGAACTTGCCCAAATTCACACAGCTGGGTTGTGCTCACTTCACCTTCTTCCCAGCTTGAGGAATGCATAGGGCAGTGGGCGGGTGGCAGTCAGCCCCCGGGTGTTTGCCCCGAGAAGCATCCTGTGGAGGAAGGGGGGGGCACTGCTCTGAGGGATGTCTGGGCACTCAGAGGCCAGGGCAGAATGCCCGGCAGCTTGGAGGCAGCAGGCAAAGGGGAGATGTCTCAGGGGTGCCCCACTCTTTGGAGAGGAGAGGGTCTTGGCTTCCAGAGCCTTCTATCCATCAGTATTTCCTGGGCATCTAGTATGGACCAGCCCCTGCCCAGGCCCTCCTGGAGGGAGGTACAAGAGTGCAGACCTCCCCCGCTGCCCTCCAGGAGGATGTGCACAAAGACCGAAGGCGGGGACAGGACAGTTAAACCTACAGCCCCAGCCCAGCTCAAAGGTCTTGGTGACTTTCTACTCCAACTACTCTTTTTTGAACCGAAAAACAGCTTAGCCAGGAATAAAATTAGAATGCACATTTCGGTCTGAGCCAGATCTGCATGGAACTAAGGAACTCCTTGGTTCAAGCCCCGTCCCTGCACACCGCAAACCTGACGTGTCACCTCGGCACCAGGCCACTGCTGTCCTCACTTCCTCCAGCGGCAGCTCCCTGGTGAGGGTGGACGGCCGTGTGCACAAGCATCCAGGACAGGGGGAGCCTCACCTGGCGGAACCCACGAGTGTTCACTTCCCCATTGCTCCTTCCACTCTGAGCAACCCTCCAGTCCCCCTTCTTCCTCCAGGAGTTCCCAGAGCTCCCTTAGAGGCCGTCACCTCTGCTACTGCCCACATCTCACCGGTGGGGAAACCAAGGTGCAGACAGGTGCAGGGACTGCTCCCAGTCTCTCAGCCAGAGCGCCTGATTCTCAGTCACAAACCCTGCCCGGGGGCCGGGCTGCCCTCCCCTCTCTCAACATGAGTTTCCTGAAAATCAGTTGTATGAACTAAAGTCCTGGGGACAGAGATGAGAGATGCCAGTGGGGACAATGAAGAAACCAGGTACAAAATAGAGAGGGAGCAGAGATTTGGTTCATTTCTCCTGAATAAGACCCTAGAGAAGTAGCTGCTGGAATTAAGGAAACAGAAGTCTCCTGGGGAAGCCTGGGAGTCTGGCTGGTCAGAACGCCAGGCTGAGGCAGAACTTTGAACTTGATTGTCCAGAGTGGGTCAGGCTTCCTTCGCTGGGCACCTCTACTCTCAGGTTTTGACATTAGCCTCCCTCTCCAGGGATGCACAGCCTCACTCTGGTCCCTGCTTCCCTGAGCTACTGTCCACAGTGACCAGGTTCCCCAAGGGCCAAAGGGATGTGTTTACTTCTATCCTAGCTGTTGAGGGCAGGATGATGACTTTGGTGACCTCTGAAGTCCCAACCCCTTTCCAGACTCTTGGTTCTGGAGGTCTGGAGACTAGCTGTGGTGGAGTCCTGTCACTAAGGTGGGCATGGCGTCTGATGAAAAGAAACCCCGCTATCCTTTTGGGTGGGGTGTGGGGTTGGGGCCCACACTTCCATTCTCTAGGGATCATGGGTCCACTGAGAAATGGGAGCACGTGTGTCCCTTCCCCACTAACAGGGAGGCAATCCGTGTTATCCAAGAGGCTGAGTCAGGGATCAAAAACTCCAATGCCCCAGAAGCCAGGGACCGAGGGAGGAAGACAGTGGGGAGGGGTGGAGCCTGTGGTGAGCAGCCAGCTGCCGGCCTGTAAGGGCAGCTCCAACTGCTGTGTGCTTGGAGGGGGGCCCGGGGCTGCCAGATCCACTCCATTTTCCAGCAAAGTCAGAAGTCCAGATTTTACAGAAACTCTCAATTTTAAAATGTGGGCCAGAAAAGAAAAAAAGAACGAGATGACGTACCATGTGGGCCATGACAGGATGGAAAGTAGATGGCAACAGACAGTGGACACACATCTGTTTTCTAATCGTTTAGAAACATGTGCCTGGTGACCCCTGTGCTTAGTGGGCCTCAGGGCGGGCCGCTGGGTACTGGCCTCAGTGCTGCTGACCTTTGGAAAGACTGCAATCCCTGCTCTCTCTAAGACAGGTGCCCCACAGCCAGCCTTGGTACCTGATCGGCTAGTGATGCTTCCAGCCAAGCGGCTAGGGGCTTTTCTGTTCCACCCGCAGCCCTGTCTCCTAAAGATCTCTTTGGGAAGGAAGAGGGTGGCCGGCCTAGGAAATCATCTGAAAGCCCAAGTCAGTCTGAGGCTGGGGGAGGCGGGAGGAAGGGAGAGAGGCTGAGGAAGTTGGTCCCCAAGAGCCCCCAATTGCTGAGGGGCTGTGGTTTTGTCACGGAGCCCAGGGAAGGGGGCTGGGCAGCCTACCTCCTGCAAAGCAGCCTCCCTATCCCCCTACACAGCAGGATGTTTGGTTTGCTTTCATCCAACCCCCTCCTGGGGGAACCAGGAAGCCTGACCGAACTCCCTCCTTCCCTCTCGTACTTACCTACCTACTCACCCACCCACTGGGTACTGGCAGGCTCTAGACAAGGATGCACTGCTGAGCAGGTTAGCGTTGGGGGGAGCTCCCATCCCAGCCTGCTGTGTAAAGGCCTGGCACAGTTCTCAGAGCTGGCCTGGCAGCTGTCTCTGCCAGCACCTGATCGCGTTCCCAGTGAGCCTGGCTCTGGATGGCTACCAAGCAGGACCCCCCCACCCCCACCTCCCCAGGTACTGGCCACACCCGTGGGAGGCGGCGGGGAGCTGTGGCGAGGCTGGGCTCTACAGAAGAGCCCGTAGCTTCTAGGGCATGTGGGCCCACAAAACTGTCCCCAAACTCCTGCCACCCTGTCCCAGCCTCAACTCTTAGCCCAGGTTGTAAGGAAACCAAGTCCTGATCCCCTGGAGGGGCTGCAGAGGGGGATCTCTGCCTGGGGACAGGAGTCAGGCCGGGAGGGGAACAGGGAGACACAGGGAGTGAGCACCTAACCTCACTGAACGTGGCTTAGTAGCAGTCTGGAGCCCTGGTGTGACGACTAGAATAGAGCATTTTGCAACCCCCTTCTCAGTGCCCACAAGAAGATCCTATGACGGGGAGTTAGAAATCCTCAAACGTCTGAATTGTAGAATGTGTCTACTTTCACCATTCCACGTCAAAATGCAGCCTTGCTGAGATCTGCAGGGAACCTGCCTTAATGTGGACTCGAACTTGCTTTGTAATTAGCATAGCAACTGGTCCTGTACCAGTGGGTAGGTCTAAAGTACCAGTAAACAGTTTGTTCTCTTCTGTGGTATGAACAAAGCCCCGGAAAGCTTATTCACACCATCAGGTTGTTTAGCAATACAATGAGATAAAAACAGCCTTTATTCCCAAATGAAGAGTGTGAAGGCAACACTGAGACCACAGCCCAGCCACCTTCCCCAAGCTCCCCAGGGCCACGTTGACGCCGTGACAAGGTATCCCAGCCCGTATTTCGTATTTGGGGAAGGGCTGAAATCGGGAAGGAAACGCGTTTACGCTGTTTGTGGTTCCAAGGGCATGTCTGTTCCCAGCTGAACTCCTGGTGTCAGCAGATGGGCTGAAATAAATCAGGCCTCTCATGTTGTTGGTGGGCTGGTAAAGCGGTGCAACCTCTGCGGATGGCAATTAGACAACAGCCCAGAAGAAAACACACATACTCTTTGGCTCAGCACTTTCACCGCTGGGAGTTTTACATACAGAGGTACCTGCCCAAGCGAGCGAAGATGCACACACAAGGAGTTCACAGCTACGTTGTTATTAGTTATGCGGGAAAATGGAAGCAATCTGCATGTCCACCAATGGGGGACTGTTTCAATAAATTCTGGGATGAGTGCCGTGACAAAGCCCTAGGCAGAATGAGGTAGAGCTCTGTGCCAACCAGAGCTGTCCAAGCCACGCTAACTGGGAAAAGCAATCCCCATGAAAAACACCTGTACGCCGTATACGCAGGGGACAAATCTGGGCCACGCGCGAGAAAAGTGTGGACAGTGATTGCCTCTTTGCAGGGGGCCCGGGGTGAGGAGGAGCAGCAGGGGGAGGAAACTCCGGAATATATTTTAACTTATCTATCTATCTATCTATTTTGTAATTTAGAAAGTTTAAAATTTTTAAATGTTGGATAAGGATTCACATGTTTCTAGTTCTCCCCCACGTGTCTTCCCCGCCCCCCCCGCCCCCCATGACTTGTATGTGTGAGATCCCTTCCAGAAGCTGTGTCCAGAGCTAAGGGGGTCTCTCAGGAAGAGTGGGGCTTTTGTTCATTTGATATTTTTTTTCCTCTTCTTATTGTGGTACAACGTATATAACATAAAATTTGCCTTTCCAACCACTTTTAAATGTGGCATGAATTCTGCTCACCGTGTGGTGCAAACATCACTGCTATGTATTTCCAACCGCTTTTCACCACCTGGGTTCCTTTTGACCTTGAACTTCATGGCACGGGGTCTGTGAAGGACCTGCTTTCCCTCCTTTTCTGGGAACAACCCATGGCCTGGGGCAGTTGAGCTGTCCCCAGGGGGCTGGGAGGAAGACCCTTCTCTCTCTTCCCTAGAGCTGCCTGGCCTCATTTCTGCGTGCCCTGGGCCCACTTGGGGAAGAGGCATGGGGTGCTCTTTGAAAGGGGATCCCTAGGCCTTCTGTCCTTCTGCAGGTCACTGAGGGTCTGGCTGTGGGGCCTGGGTAAAGCTGGGTCCCCCTGCCTGCCCAAAACTTTCCTCTCTGGGCTTCAGTATCCCCCCAGGAGAAGCAGAGGGAATGCAGTCTCACCGTGGCTGTCTCTCTGCCCTTAACAGGCATCACAGCGGCTGCTCTGGCTACAGGCGCCTGCATCGTGGGCATCCTCTGCCTTCCCCTCATCCTGCTCCTGGTCTACAAGCAAAGGCAGGTGGCCTCCAACCGCCGTGAGTATCCCCACCTGCCTGGGGTGGGTGAGGGTGCGAGTGATCTGCCCTGCAGGCCCCAGCTCAGCGCCTAGGGGGCAAGAGGCAGGCATATTTCCTCTCTGTTCCAGAGACGGGAGCTGCCATAGTCCCTGCAAGGAGCTGGGTTCAATGGTGGAGGGAGGAGGGGACCCAGGTGTGCCATTTGGGGGGCCTGAGTGCCCACCAGCCCCAAGGGGTCCTGGCTTGGCCCTCAGTAAATATCTGTTGAATGAATGAATAATCACATGGAGTAGTTCAAATTGGTTTATAAAAATGCTGCCCCTTGGAGATCCTTTGAGGACCTGCTTTAATGCAGCGGTAGGCTTGTTTTGTAACCAGCATTGTAATTGTCGGGACAAAAATGACCTTTGGATGATCAGAACTGGAAGGGATCCTGGATTTAACTTAGTTCAGTTCTTTCGGCATATGGCTGAGAAACCTGAGCTTATTAGCGGGGTTAAATCATTAACCGAATGTTATATAAGTTAGTAAGTGGCAAAGCTGGGCCTCAAGCCCAGAGCCTTCCACTCATGCTTTTCCCAGGGAGCGTAATCCCACCACATCATCAGAATGCTCATCGGCATGAGCGTCCTGGCCACCAACCCCTACCTGGGAAGGTTGCTGTGCTGGGCCCCATGCCAAGTTTGTTATATACCTCCTCTCATAATGATGCGACAACTTGGCCCTACAATTGTTCCTCCTTTGCAACTGAGCAAACTGAGGCACAGAGAGGTTCAGTAATTCGCCGAGGGAGGCTCACAGTGAGTCAGCGGTGGAGCCAGGCTTCAAGTCATGGCCACAAACACCGTTTCACCCTCCTCTGTGGTACAGTGCCCCTTGCCCTTCCTCTGACCCCACCCCTGAGCCTGGGCTAGCCCGAGTCCTCCAGGAGCAGGAGGGTGGGGAGTCCTCTGCCCTGGCCCTTGCATCACCTCCCCTGCTTCCTTCCCTCTGGCTGGCTGCAGAAAGTATAGCTGGGAGAGAGCAGCTCTGTCGGCAGATGGCTTTTGGCTCACACCTGATTTCCTCTGGCTGGACCGTTAACACCTGGACAGCCCTCTCTCCTGGGGGCCCAACCTGGAGCCCCCACAGTGGCTCATTCAGGGGCTGTGGTCACCTTTCCCTTACTCTCTGGACATCCATACTCCTTTTGCAAAACCCGCCATAGGTTGGGGGTGGGGTGGGGGGGGGCAGGTAGGTCAAGGCTTGGGGCAGAAAGAGGAACCCAGGGGCTCAAGCAGGGTGAGTCATCACAGTGGAGCTGCCATGAGCTTGTGCTCATTGGTGCGATGTTTTCATGGAGGTGAGGAAGGGACAAGGAGGGAGACACACTCAGCTCCCAGGAAAGAGGTGCTTCCCAGGAAAGAGCTCCCAGTGTTGCACACATCCTCTGAAACGAAATGGACCCCAATTCTGTGACCTGCGGCTTCTTACAGCTCCTTATCCCCAAATTAAACATATGCAGTAACAAAAAGGTGTCAATAACTTAGCTTCTAATAAAAGTATTTTTGAGGCCAGTCTGCTCACCCCTTCTAAAAAAAAAAAACAAAAAATAAGAGGAAGAAAAAATGAATTGTAGGATCAGAGTCTTCGAGACAGACCCAAGAGATACTGGGCGAGAAACCAGGTATGAAATTGAAAGGGAGGGGAGATTTGGGTCATTTCTTCAACTAGCCTCGAGAGAAGTGCTGCTGCAGGGATTATGGGAACAGAAGTCACTGGGAAATGCCAGGAGTTCGGCTGCAGGACAGAGGCTAAGCGCCCGGGGTGGGGCGGGGGGTGGCAGGCCAGGGAGGGAGGGGACGGGGAGTGTGTGTCGGTTGCTGCGGGCAGGGCGCTGGCTCAGAGAGCATACTCAGGAGTGAGCCACACTCAGGGAGGAAGAGAGAGAAAGGGTTGGGAGCCCTGCGGCAGGCAGCCTCCTGCAGAGGCTGAGGAGTGTGGAAACCAATCTGGTTTTGGATGGAGATTGGGTTCCCCAGCTCTAAAGTGGGGCCAGCAATCCCCCCCAACAAGAGGATGGGGGGGACGAACCCCGGGAACTCTGGGCACCTGCATGAATCCTGAGGCACAGAGCCACCTGCTAAATGGTAGCCACGATTCCTGCCGAGAGCAGAGATTTTAGGAAACTTTGTGCAACTTCCTGTGTGTTGTGTGTGTGCCCCTCCCGCCCATGTTTCCCCACAGTGATCGTGGTAAAGCTCTTGCAAATGAGAAATGTATGGGGAGCTGCAAGGAAGAGGGAAGTAGGGCCACTGCATCTGGTTGGTGGCCAGTGTGGGGGTGGGGAATCCCAAGAGGGGGCAGCCGCGTGGAGGCGGAGGAGAAAGTGGCAGAATGGCTGAGAAGTAGTGGGGTCTCAGGCCCCTAAGGTTCCTCTAAGAGATGCCACTGCTAAAGCCACCCTTTAGGCAATGTGGAGGACGGGCCAGAGAGGACCAGGAACCCTCCAATTAGGAACTGAGCTCGCAGCCCTCCCACTCAGTAAATCATGGCGACAGACCAGAAAGTGGCAAATGTCCAAGCAGGAAACAGCAAATTCAGGCGTCAGGCCCTTGCGTGATACTTAAATCCGGAAGGTCTCACAACACCTAATCAAGCCATAGGAGAAAGCCTTTGGCCTCCTGGTGACAAATGCCGTCCCTTATACTTGTGAAATGTAGCCCGAGTTTCATTTAGCACTGGTTAAAACACCGGGCTCACTGAGGCCTGGCCTGCAGGATAGACACTGTCGTGCGGGCCTCCCGAGCCTACAGAAGCGGGATCCAGGGCTGAGCGTGGCCCAGCCTGGGCTCGCTCCCCTTCCTCAAAGGGCATCTGCCAGAGGGGGCAGGGATGTTGTCTAGGGAAGCCTCTGCTTTGTGACTAGCTTCTCTGTCTGTATGTCCCCAGGTGCCCAGGAGCTGGTGCGTATGGACAGGTAAGGCCCCTGGAGATCTTCCTGAGAAACCTTCCTGCGGCCGCCCCGACCCCGACTCCAAGCTTGGCAGGCTCTCTCTCTCCGTGCCTCTCCCCAGGGCCTGCGGCTCTGTCGGGCAATGTCTACACTCAGAGCGTAGCTGGACTTAATGCAGAAGGGAGGGGGGTCGCTCTTCGCCCGGACTGACTCCCCTTCACCAGGCTCCTTGGCCCTCTCCCCCCGCTGATAACGTGTCCTGGGGACAGGGCTCGGAACACAGACACGGCCTCCCAGGTCCTCCCCGGGCCCGGGGTCAGCTGTCAGGAAGGAGGCCTGTGCAGGAGGCTCCCTGTACAGCCTCCGGGCACAACTGCTTTAGAAAAGCGTCTGCCATCTGCACTGAAGCCTACACATCTGTGCTCTCCCTGCCGCCCCTCGCCCAGCGGGCCGAGCTCTGACACTAGTGGCCTGAGCCCGGCACCTTCCCTCAGGCCTCGGGGGCAGCTGGCCAGGGTGGGGGCGGAGGAGGAAGCAGCTGAACTGGGCACAGACACTGAAACATGCAAAGGAGGACGGCACACCTGGAGCCGTGGTGCCTCCCTGCAGAACACTCCAAAGGAGAAAGTGGTCAGGCCGCCACGAGCCACCGGGGCAGAGGTTGGCCAGGGGCTCCGAGTGGGGCAGCGGGCTGGGCATGCGGTGGCCAGGGAAGTGTGTGTTGGTGGGCTCGGGGCAGGAAGCGGACGGGGCGCCTGGCATGGAGGGTGTCCTCAGGGATGAGCCCCACTCAGGAACTTGGCCCGGTTACTTCACCAGCAAACCCAGAGCTCCTCTTGGGTGTTTGAGAGGGACGATTTTCTAGACAGGTCAAAGGAAGTCCTGCCAGTGATCCTGCCAGGATCTCAGAGCTGGTGGCAGGGGGTAGGTGGTCCCTCTCCCAACAGGAAGAGGGAGACAACTGCTCCCTGCAGCTTACAACAAGCTGTGGGGACATTCGATCCTAATGCCATCAGCTCTACGGACCAAAGAGAAACCTGTTGCAGGTTCCTGAATCTGGGGTCCTCAAAGTGTCTCTGACCCCAGGCTTCCCGGCTGCGCCCAGGGTGGATGGCCAAGTAATAGGGTGCAGCCCTAAGCTCAGGGGAGATGGGAGAGTGCAGGCCATGCCCTTTTCTGACCCCAGCTCCTCCCTTCTTGCAGGAAGAGGGTGCTGAGGCCTGAGGTGTGAAGGCAGGGGAGGGAAGGGAAGCAGAAGAGTGGGGCGGGCAGGAGGGCAGAGGCCCAAACCTGGGCAGCACAACTGACTGAGCCAGCTCTCTTCTTCTAGTAACAACACACAAGGAGTCGATAACCCCGGCTTTGAGGTTTCCCCGTCCTTCCAGGGCATGCCGGAGGCCAAAGCCAGGTCTCCGCTGTCCTACATGGCTCAGCGGCAGCCTTCAGAGTCCGGGCGGCACCTGCTCTCCGAACCCTGCACTCCTCTGTCTCCACCAGGCCCTGGCGATGTCTTCTTCCCAACCCTCGGTGAGTGCTTCCCAACAACCCTCACCCTCAGGGCACAACAGCCTGCAAGGTCATGACCTCCCCGCGGCCTGTAGGGCACCATCCTCACTCCCCTTCTGAGGCCTTGTAGCCTCCCCGTGTGGGCTTAGGGAGTGAAGGACTGCAGAGCCCCCCCATTCATTCTACTTCTCCTTTCTTTTGCAGACCCCGTGCCTGACTCCCCAAACTCTGAGGCCATCTAGACCAGCTGGGGCCAGTGGGCAACTGTGGCGGGGCCTGGGGCAGGTGCTTTGGAGGCAGAGCCGGCCCTCTGAGCGGTCCCTTAGCCTTGGCCCTGGCCCTGGTTTCCTCCCTCCTGCTCTGAGCCCAGACTCTTTGAGATACCTCTGATGGCCAGACCCTCAACTCCTCTGGGTGCTACATGGCAGAAGGGAGAAGGGGCTGGATTGCCCAGCCCCTGTCTCAAGGATGGTGGGGTGCTGGGATCCCGCCCCAGAGACCTGAACTTCACCAGCTACAAATGCCAAATGGTCTACATCCTAGAAGCTCCAGAGTTTCCAGCCTGTGGCAGCTTCTCTCCCTGGGACATGAGCTTTGTGACCAAACAGCCCAGATGGGACAAGATGGGCACTGGACAGAACTCGCCCCCCCCCCCGCCCCCTGTCCCCATCGAGTGCCATCCTGCCAGGCATGAGACACAGGAAAAGATGTGGAAAGACTCTTCCTCACTGCAGTAGAGCCAGCGCCCTGATCTCGCCCGAGGCAGCTCATCTGTCAGACTCCCTCTCTGTGACCATGGAGCTCTGGGGCTGGTCCTGCCTGCCTGCCCCTGGGGCCATGGGAGCCTTTCCCAGCTGTCCGCTACCAGCAGCCTCTCCCAGTAGCTGTCCACCGGTTAAGCAAATCTGGGCTCCCGCTGCCTGCCTTCTGGGCCCCAGAGTTCACTGGCCAGGGTCCCCGAAACAGGAAGTGCACCCTGAGGCACAGTGGCCACTGTGGGCCAACTGGCATCTTGGGCAATGGGGGCCAGGCCAGAGGTTGCACTACCTGCTGCAGAGGGGGGTGAGGGAGGGCAGGTGGAGCCTGCTGGGAAGGTGAGTGGAAAGGCTCTACCCCCACCCTCCCCCCTCCACACGCAGCGTGCTCAGTACAGAAGGTGACTGCATACTGTATTTGCCCCAACTGTGACCCTCCCTCCACTGGAAAGAGGAGGTGCTATTAAACTCCACGGGCAACAAGTGCAAACCCTGTGAAAGGACTGTAGGAGCTGGGTTTTAATCCCTGCTCTGCTTCCAGGGGTGCCTGAGGCCCCGGGAAGCCCCCATCTCCTCCTCCCTCCCTGCCCCCCTGCCCCGTCTTTGGTCTTCCATTCCATTTAATGTGTTGTCTTTACAGCAGAGTGACCCTGTCGGTGGGCGTGTACACAGAAGCGTCTTTGGCCCTCCTCTCTAGACCCTCTGCTCCAACTCCTGCTTCTGGGCATGTCCCGGATTTGTTTTTATACACCATATGCAAGGGAATCCTTTGTGGAATTTTGATTAAAGGGTTTTAAAATCACAGAGAGGAGTGGGGCGGGGCGGCTCTGTACACTCTGGGGTGGAAACGGGGGGGGGGGGTGGGGGGGGGCGCGAGAGGGGAAGGGGTGAGTTTGAGCGGCGTAGGGCCCAGGCACTGCACCCAGGAGGGCGTTCAGCTCATCAGCCTACGCGGCAGAGCCCGGACTTCAGGCCAGCGTAAGGGCCCAGCAGGCAGGGAGAACCCTCTGGATGGCCTGGGGAGGGGGGGGGGGAGATGGGAGTTGGGGGTGGAAGAGAGCAGCTCTAGGCTCTCTGGCAGCAGTGAGCCCCCAGGCCTGCGGCTAGAAGCAGGGAGCCCCCCTGGATACACGGCATTGCTTCCAAACTCCCCTGTCAGGCCCAAGGGCATGGGTCAGTGTGGGTGTCCTGCTGCACTGGGGGGGGGGGGGGGCTTGAGGAAAGAGTGAGCCTGGGCCTTGAGACTGCATGGACACCTCCAGTGGCCAGGACACCCAAATCCTGGTTCCTGCTTCGTCCCTGGGGGTCCCTCTTCTATCCCATCTGTTTGCCTGGACACTGAGTGCAGGCTGCCACAGAGAGAGGGTGCTGTTCTAACAGCTCTTGGGGGCCCATGGCAGGGCTGGGCAGGGTGACACTTGCTCAGAGCTGAGCTGGGCTACCCCTAGGATTGAAGGAAACGCCTACAGACCAGACCTCCCCCGTCCCCCAGCTCAGAAAGAGTGCTCCTGCCCTAGGGGGAGGCTGGCCTGGCCCAGCCCGCAGCTTCTGACCTCCAGGCAGATATAATTTCTAAGAATTTTGGCTGCCAGACCCCAAGCCTGGCTGTTGCTATGTGGAGGGAGGGCGGGAGGGAGGGAGGAGGCCCCAGAGCAGAAAGCCACCCCACTTCCTCCCCAGCTTCCTCCTGCATGGCCTCGAGCTCTTCTTCTCTGGACCCTTACAAGTGAACACATTGCAGCTTCGTGGTTTCCTGTTTTCAGTGAAATTTACTCTGAGCTCCAGGCTCCATCTTCATCCATGACCACACGCTCCGCCCCCAGAGGCCCTAAGGCATCCTCCCTGCTGCTACCGAGGAGGGGCAGGATGCCGAGGAGCCCTCCATGCTCGCCTGGGAGTGGTGAGAGCCTCTGGAGCCACCTGCCCCGGGGGCTGGTCCCTGTGGGCCCTAGCTCAGTGCCTGTGGGCTGGGGTGCACCGAACAGAGCAGGGGAGTGGGATCATCGCTCCTGCCCCTAATGGGGCTGGAGGGGGGGGAACACTGGGGCCTCCAGAAAGTCAGCTGCCAGGCAGGGTAGGACTGAGGCAGGAGGCTGATGGATCACGGCGCTGGCTGAGGCCCTCAGAAGGAAATCTGTGCTTTGAGGCACTAAGTTGTCGTGAAGAGCTAGATCAGGAATTATAAGAGCCATCATTCCCTGTCACGTTCTCCCGATGTCCACATTTAATAAAGACAGCCTGCCTTTATTCCCTCCAAGGGAGAGGCTAAGGCAATGGAGTTCCCTTAGTTAGTTCCCTTAGTTAGACTCGCATGCCATGGGGACCAGTGGAGATGCTACTGTTGGATCAGGCTGGCCCTGCCTGGGCGGGGGGGGGGGGGGGATGTCTGTGACGAAGGGCCCTGCGGTGGGTATGCAGGAACACGGGGGCCGAAGCACTGCCCTCTTCAGGGAGTGCTCTGTGGTGAGGGCCTCAGGGAGACATGGTGGAGAGACGGCCTGCAGAGGTCCGGTCACTCTCCACCCCTGCTTGGGCACTGCCTCCCAGAAGGGGCCTTCCTGGGTGTCAGCTAGAGCACCCCAGGGCTGGGCTGTGATTTCTGAGGGAAGTCCAGGGGCACGGCAGTGGGCAGAAAGGGACTGAGGGTTGCCGGCCAGGACACCAGGTGCAAAGGCCTCTTGAGAAGTAGACACTCACAGCCCAGCTTCGTGGGGGACCCAGCCCACACAGGGCACTGGCCACCTAGCCCTCCCACGGGGCACTCACTGGGCCTGCTCGGCACTGTTGCCTTTCTTTCCTGTATGGATGCTACGTCTCCCTAACGATGCCGGGGGTTCCCAAAGGGCAGTGGGTCCGGGAACAGCCTGTCTTTTGGACCCAGTCGCAGAGCTGACAACTGAAGCATGGCCATGGGGTGATGCGTTGAACCGGGATGCCAGGGTCCTGTTCTCTGGACCACTCACAGGGCGCCCCCCTCTGACTTTCCACCAGCTCTGTCTGTGCTTGGTGGGATCTCCCGAAGACAATATGACACCCTGAGCTTGTGCAGGCCAGGGGGGCAGAGGTTTCATTTTGTCTCGCAATTCTGATCCGGTGGCGTGACTTTCTAAAATATATGTCGGGAGGGATTCTGAAGTAGCAACACAGCTTAATGAGAAAACGCTGCCATCAGCTAGCCATGCGCCCCCGGCACAAGAGGGACAAATAGCCGGTGGGCTATCGCTTGGCCTTTTCTGTTACAATGCTGTGTTTTCCAAAACACACATGTTAACGTTATTGCTTTTTTGATTCTCCCTCCCCCACCAGAACACCCGGGGAGGCTTTACTGCGTCCATTTCATGCATAGAAAAACCGAGGCTCCAAAAGATGGGTGTCTTGTGACAACAAGTGAATGTGGAACTGGGACTAAGACTTGGGTGTTCTGCTTCTCAGGCCTGTGCTCCTTCATCTTCACCGAACTGAATGGCATCGGAGGCCAGGACTTGGACCTGCTTAGAGTACACACCACGGCTGGGGGGTGGGGAAGGGCCGTGAACCTGGACCCACAAGCCCAGGGCTCCATTTCTTTTGCATTGTTCTCGCCACTCCCCTTTCTGCCTGGCAGTGCTGAAGCCACAGGACTCCTGGTGGGCACGGTGGCTTGTGCTCCCAGCTTGCTTACTATGGGGGAGGGGAAAGGAGAAGCTCTCAGCTGACTGACCACGGAGCCTCAGGGTCTCTGGGAGGACCTGACAGGATGCATGCGCCACATTTGAGCAGTTGCAGAACAGCCCTCAGGACGCAGGGCAAGGGAAGGATCTGAATGTCATCACGCTGGGCCGGAGAAGGCTGGCTCACTTGGTGTGCGGCACAGGGAACGGGCCAGGCTGGGGTTTCCTGAGCTTGAGCCAGGGGAAGCAGGCTTCCTCAACAACAGCAGGGTCCAAGTTTAATACACAGAAGAGCTCTTGGCCCTAAAGATAGGAGGTCAGCTGCCAAGAGCAATGTCCCCAGCTCGCAGACTTTCTCCGCTGGCAACTCCTGGACGAGCAAGTGGGCAGTGGGTGACCGCTGTCCTTCTCCCTGGACAGGTGACTTCTGCAGGTCCCCACCAGCCTGAGATGCCAGAGCTGGTTGGCTGGGATTGTCTAACCTGCTGGCTGCGATTCGTGTGGCAGGGAGACCCCCCGCCCCCGTCAGGCCCTCCCTCTCTCCATCCTCCTGCCAAGGTGCCTCTGTGGCTGGGGCTCAGCTCCTGACCTCCCAGTTGCCTTCCGTCCTTCCTCCCCTCGCCCGGCCCTTCCTCTTGAAGGGGCCTCCCGGACGGCCACTTAGACCCCTCCCCCCAGCCGGGCCTCCCTTGCCTGTGGCCTGGAGCTAGCCAGAGGGCAGAGGCTGTACAATGATTTCCCCTGGCTGGGTGGCACACCATTGTGTGACAGGCCTGGGTTGGTCCGGATGCCCCTTGCTGCACAGCTGTTCTTAGCTCTGGGTGATACAGGGCTAAGAGCTGGGTGGGACAGGAATGTACAGTTCTCAGGAAATTCGGGGGGAGGGGGGCCAGGGTGAAATGAAGAGATAAGAGGGCTCAGATACAAGATTTCTCTTGGTGGCTGAATCCCAGGCCCCCTGCTAAGAGAGCTTCACTCCGTAAGTCACAGAGGCAAATGATGTCTTTTCCAGAAAACCTTCCCTGGTTCCCGGCTCCAGGAAGTTCCTGGCACTTCGTCACATCAGAGAGTGGTCACTCTCTGTTACGTGTCCATCTCCCCTCCAGTTTGGGAGCTCCGTGAGGACAGGACTGTACCCAACTCAGGTCTGACTTCCGAGCCTCTAGTACACGCTGGGCACGTATTTGGTGTTGAATGAAAGGAGGAAAGAGGAAAGGAAGGACTCTTACTTGCCCCTGTGAGGCTGGTCCTGTGCCAGTGAGGGCTGGCTTGGACCAGGCAGATAATTGTAGGTGGAAACAACAGGTCAGTGTGGGGGTCTGCCGGGCACCACCTCTGGACGGATACATGCAGGTTGGCATCCACCCATAAGACCATGGTGACCGTTCTTGGAACCTTGGGATGCTGCTCAGGGCTCTGGCTGGTGCAGGAGGGCTTAAAACAACCCTATCCTCGAATACCCAACCAGTGAAATCTGCCCAACAGCAGGGAAGGGACCTCCTCTGGTCACCTCTGGCTTGGCCCTCCGTTTCGTGCTTGACCCTGGGGGTTCACCAGCTAGAGGGGCAGTCTGATCACTGGAAGCAAATCTTCAGGGGTCCAGTGCTCCTTGGAGGCAGATGCCAATCATGGCTGGGTGCTGGCTGCAGGGCCCTTGCTTGTGGCTTGTGCCCTGTGCCTCACCCTGGCTCAGCTGTACAGGGAAGAAGTGGAGGGGGCACGCGAGAAAGTAGTGCGATCAGCCCTTAGGGCAGACCCCAGAGACAATGTCACCAGAAGGATATATAGATAGAGAGCCACACTCTTGGCTCTGAACCCTGCAACGGGCCTGAACTGCGAGCAGCTCCTCAAACCCACCCCTGGTCTTTGCTTGATCTTAGGCCTTTGTTCAGGTGGATCTCCGGGTCCAGGGTGTGCTTTGTTGTGCTAACAATGACTGAGCGACAAGACAGCCCAGCTGTCACCTCCTCCAAGAAGCCTTCCCCAAGCCCTTGTTAGTGCTCCTCAATGCAGGCCCATCTGCACCTTGGCTCCTGTGCTTGGAGAGCCTCAGTGCCTTCCTTACTCGGCTGCATTTTACTATGGCAGGGACCAACACTGTTTCCTCCCAGTATCCCTGGGGCCTGGCACATAGTGGGCATTCAGGGAACACGGACTGGCTGCCTGAATGAACGAACGAATGAATGAACGAACAAATATCCTCTAGTGCTCAGTTCTCAACTATGCTCCTGTTGTCACTGCAATTCTTCACCGTCGCGTGTCCCTTACAGAAGTCAAGTACCAGGGATCTTTCCTCAACCTGAAGCAGCAGGAAAAAAAAAGTTGAAAGGATAGATGCCTTTTGACCTAAAAAACGTCTCCTGTAAATCTTTTCCCAGCTGGTCCATGATGCTGTTTGTCTGTATCATGGTGTTACAGCCCAGGAGCCATATACATATTTCCTCGGTGATGGCCTCAGGGAACCCCATGCCTGATCCAAGTCATCTAGAAGGTACTTTCCAGGGCCCGAGCTGGTGATGGCCAGAATGAGGAATGTAGAGAAAGGGAGATTATACCTCTCACCACCCCACTTCTCATAGTCCTAGCAGGGAGCTGGAAAGCCTGAGATCCGCTTCGAGGTGGGGTCAGAATGTCAAGGACCCATGTGTGAGGAGGCAGTGCTCATGGGTCTCCACCGGGCTAGGTTGGGTCTCTGGGGGTGGGGGGGGGGTCAGGGTGTCTGTCAACAGATGGAAACTTTCTGGCCACGGGGACCAGTCCCAAGTTCTGCAGGAACTGCTTGGGTAGGGGCCCACCCGTTCTTGGTGGTTAAATGTGGCTGGGGTGATTTCACATTTCCCCAATTGTCCTTTCTTCTGAGGATCAAAAGGAAGCCAGATGCCACCTCTAAAACTCAGGGTCTCAGAATGTCAAGGGTCTCACTGACTGCCTCCCCAGGAAACTCTAGGACTGTGGGGAGCGGGGAAAGGGGGAGCAGGGGTGGGACTGGTGTGTTTGCTGGCCTAGGTCAGGAGGAGGAGGGGCACGTGCTCTCAGTTTCCCACCCCAGATCTATTCTCTGACCTGCCCTCACTAACAAGCTCTGCTTTTGTTTGAGTGATATATCTGGCTTCCAGGTAACAAGCCAGTCCTAACAATCCTGTCATTTTTTTTCCAATCTCCTTTGCAGTGAGGTGCCCATATGAATCTTTTCTGGCTACAGACATAAGCAGAACTCTGGAAAATAGTTCTGGAAAAACTTTTGCTTTCTTGATAAAGGGGCAGAAATGGCTTGCATAGCTTTGTCTTCTTGTCATTTCCTGTCTTGAATGCTGACATGATGGCTGGTGCTCTAGCAGCCATCATGTAACCATGGGGGAAAGGTCAAGAGGCGTTAGCTCTGACATCACTGAGCACAACAGCAACATCTGTAATTCTCTCCAGAATTTTTGTTATGTGAATAAAATGCATTCTGATTTATGGATGACTATAAAGTTTCTGTCACTTGTAGCCAAACACGTCTCTAAAGGCCATTGGCAAGATGACCAGGATGATGACTTGCCCCGAAGCCAGGTGCAGTTGGGGGTGGGGGTTGTCAAAATGGAGTCCTTCCATGTCGCCACAGTTAACTGATATTCCTAGCCCCTCAGGCAGTTCTATGTGTCCTGTAAACATGCCGCTCTTTGGCTCACTGGGTGGGGATGGCTAACGTGATTAGTGGGGACATTGGCGGCTCTGGAGCTGAGGATGCCCAGGGTGTGCCCAGAGCCAGTCCCATAACCTCAGCATCTCCGAATGTGGTTTCCTGGGATTGGTCAAATTCCACCCACCTCCCCAGAGACACTCCAGATAAAGAGCCCAGCCCAGGCCTGCTCTGGCCCCACAGTCCACAGGGCTGAGCCAGAGGGGATGGGTCTAACAGAGTCACCCGTAGGGGCAAAGGGACAGGGCTGAGGCCTCAGTTATGATCAGGTTCCTAGGGTGGACAGAGTACAAAAACGTCCCCAATCCTTTACACCTCCTTGTATCCACGCTTTTTACAACTCATTTGCAGCTCGTTCCTTCAAAATATAGAGTGTATTTCTCTACACCTTGAACCTGGACTGGCCTTGTGACTTGCTTTGGCCAACGGAATGTGCTAGAAGTAACCTCAGCCCAGTTCCAAACCTGGACTCAAGAGGCCTTGCATGCTTCCATGGTCTCTCCTGGACCCTTTCTAGCTCCACGTGAATAAGTATAGGCTGGCCTTCTGGAAGAGGGGAGACAGGTGGCCCTGTCACCCCAGCTGATAGGTGGCCAACCCCCAAAAGCCCAGCCATCCAATGACACACAGCTGCCCACCCCCCCCAACCCCGACACAGGTGGGAGCCCAGCTAAGCCAGGTCTAAACTGCCAGTTTGCAGAGTTGGTGCTAAGTCAACGGTTGTGTTCGCCTCCCCATTCGGTTTGGTTTGCAGTGCAGCGTTACTGCAGCCCGTACACAGCTGATACGGTCCTCCTCCTCAGGGTTTGCCAAGCACTTCCACAGACATGAGCTAATTCAATTCCCCAGACACCATAGAGAGGAGATAGCATCTCCCTTTACGGATGACGAGATCCACATTCCGAGAGGTTCTGACTTGCCGGTGATTGTGCAGCCAGCTCACAGGACTCCTGACTCCGAATTTCCCACCCCAGCCCATTGCCCCCAGACCATCGCGCCATCTGGTCCCGCGGGGCACACCTCCTTCTCCAACCTCGCAAACCTTGCACATTGCCTTGGGTGGGGGCTCTGTCCCAGACGGGACCAAGAACATCAGTCCCTTTCAACCTGGACATGTGGCGACAGCGTGTCACAGCAATGTGACAGAGGGGAAGAGGCCAGAGAGCACCTTTTCCCATTTGGCACGGGGTGTGGGTGAATGCAGTCTCGTGGGCACACAGCTTGACAAGAGGAGTGGGGGCTGGCCAGGCCCTGAGGTATAGGCTCACTCCGTACCATCCCACAGAACGGCTCTGTTTGCGCAAAGAGGGCTCAACAGAAGCTCGGAGTGGCTGCAGGTGCGGTCCAACAAGCACATGAGCTCTGCCCACACGGCCTCCCTAAACACCCACGCGGGTCCTCCATAAATACTCACAGGCGGACCTTCTAAAGGCACGACAGAGGAGTTGTCAAAGATTCACCCACCTCGGGCATTCCACTCCCACCCACCTTGTCCCTCCGCTGCCCCGCAGAGAAGGCAGAGCTGTCCTTCAAGCACCCTCCCCTCCCTGCGGCTGCCCCCATTACTCACGGACAGGGTGGGGGTGCCTTCGTCCTCTACGGTCACCACCAGATGGTAGAAGCTCCGGCGCTCACGGTCGGGCGGGGCAGGCCGTGTGGCAATCTCGCCGCTGACCCGGTCCATGCGGAAGGTCATGTCCTCATTGCCCTCAGTGATATAGTAGGAGA
Source organism: Zalophus californianus (assembly GCF_009762305.2). NCBI lineage: Eukaryota > Metazoa > Chordata > Mammalia > Carnivora > Otariidae > Zalophus > Zalophus californianus. Next base: position 32,729,358 of record NC_045609.1, on the reverse strand, counting down.
GGAGGCTGTTGACCCCGATGTCACGGTCGGCGGCTCTCACCTGGACCACAGCAGTACCCCCACCCACGTTCTGCGGGGAGAACAGGAAAGAGGTCGTTCTGGATTCAGAGCCCCCCGGGGGGCCCAAGGGCTTCAGGTGGGCCTTTAGAGAGCTTTGCTCTGTCTACTGTGGAGCACTGAGGAGGGGGCTGAAGATGCTGGTGGCGAACATTCTGTGGGCACCCACTATACGCAGGGCTGTGTGACTTCACTGTCTCTTCCCTGTAACCCTATGAGTCAGGTATGATGCCATCCCCCTTTACAGATGAGAAAACTGAGGTTCGGAGAAAGCATGTATGCAGGTCACAAAGCCTGTCAGTGGCAGAGCCTGGGTCCGAATGCTGGGAGCCTGGCTTGAGATCTGGCCTTTAAACCCCTCTACCACCCTGCTTTCATGGATGCCCAGCCTGGGCTGATACCCAGTCATGCTGGGGCAAAAATTTCCCTTAGTGGCTCAGTCTTAAGAATGAATAGTAAATGCGCTGTTGTGTTTAAAAACAGCTCTCCCTGGGATAAATCCCTATTGGTGGTGAAAGGCCACTTCCTTCTTTCTCTCGCCTCTTGTCTCCTCTTCACACCACCCACAGAAAGATACTGCATTCCGGGATCTGGCATTAGGGCTGGAATTGTTTTTTGTTTTTTTTTTTTTAAAGATTTTATTTATTTGAGAGAGAGAGAGAATGAGAGAGAGAGAGAGCACGAGAGGGAAGAGGGTCAGAGGGAGAAGCAGACTCCCCGCTGAGCAGGGAGCCCGATGCGGGACTCGATCCCGGGACTCCAGGATCATGACCCGAGCCGAAGGCAGTCGCTTAACTGACTGAGCCACCCAGGCACCCCTTAGGGCTGGAATTGTGAATGAGTGGGCCTCGCCCCCACCTGCCAGGTCTGAGAGCCTAGCAGGCCAGGCAGACACTTAAACAGGTGCTTCATGGTCACTCACACCCACTGTCCGACTTGGACATCCAGCTATACGGATGCAAGAGCTGCCCTCACCTCGTTCACGCTGACATTGTACCCAAAAGGGCTCTCGATCACTGGAGGGTTGTCATTGACATCCAGGAGGGTCACCTGCAGGATGTGGTCCTTCTTCCGTGGAGGGGTGCCACGGTCGGATGCTACAACCTGGAGGAAGGAGAGGAGAGAGGACGCCGGATTCAGGGCTAAAGGTTGGGGAAGGATCAGGAATATGAAGTCTGAAAGGGCAGCCTGCCCAGTGGGGAGGACCAGGAGGGCAGAGAGACTTGCGGGTCCATCCCTGCCTCTGTGTGGCCTGCCAGCCCTGGGCTCTCCCCAGGATTTTGCCTTCTGCCCCACGCTGCAAACAATCCTTGCCCAATTGTTGTCTGATTTGGGGCCATCCTTGGGAATCTGATTCTGGTGTGCCCAGTCCTTACCATCTGATTCTACCCCTGACTATATTCTGGGCTGTGCCAGCCCCCTGACCATGACCTGGGCCTGTGACCAGACCCCGGGCTCCTGCCTTTAGCTTCAAATACCTCTGTTCCATGTACTCCTATCTGAACCCTGGCAAACAGAGAGAGCCTCCCATAATCTTTTCAGCAATGAACTGGAGTTCCCCCCCATAGCCCAAGCCTATCCCTGGGAGCCCGGATGATTCCTGGATGCCTGTGGGGCAGCAGAAAATGCTCTCCAGGCTCAGACCCCTGCAGAAATGCAGCCCTGGGGTCCCCAGAGTCCTCAGGGAACAGGCCAGCCACAGCAATTCAGCAATAATGGTGGCCTTTGGGACTCCTCACACCTGTGCTTGTTTCTCACCGAGGCAGAGGCAGAGGCAGGCCAGGGAGGGGTTCTTCTGCCCGTTGCACAAGAGGGGAAACCAAGGCCCAGAGAGAGTGAACAGCTTGCCCAAAGTACTGTTTGTAGAAGAGTCAGGACTCTATCAGCTCTGCCAAGCCTTCTCCCCTGGCCCCTATGGCAGGGATGGACACCTCTGCTTCCTGCTCTGGGTCCCCTGGGGACCAGTGACACAGGAAGCTGACTGCCAGGCCGTGCCAAGCTCTCTCCTGGATGGTCAGTAGAGACCCCGGGGCGGGGGGTGTTTCTCACCTTGAGGATGTAGTGGTCCAGCTCTTCTCTGTCCAGAGGCCTGGCCACAAACACTTCGCCAATGGAGTCGTTGGTGGTGATGATATCAAAGTCCCCAGCGATGTTGCCAGAGGCCAGAAAGAAGACCACCTGTCAGGGAGGAGGGGGAGAGAGGCGGGAGAGAGTGGGGAGGACAGGCCGCCAGGTCCGGCCGAGCCCCACCCCTGCCCTCCCGGGCCCTCTGCTGGGTAAGGGCATCTGAAAAGAGAACATTTGATGCAGAGGTGGTCACATCCTTCAAAATGTGTGCGGCAGGCGCACTGAGGCAGCGCAGGACCTGTGGCAGGCTCCTGGGGGAAGAGAGGTCAGCGTTACCGGCCTAGGGGCCAGAAGGGTGCGTGTGAGTCCCACGGCACGGACGTTTCCCAGGACAGAGGTGGGGAGGTACTGAGATTTCTGGAGGCCCCGCTAGAAGCGGGCCTGAGCTGGGGTTCCATCTGGCCCTCACAGCAACAATCAGGAGATGCTTTTTTCAGTTTGCAGACAGGAGGCTCAGAAACATGCAACAGTTGGCCAAGGTCACACAGCTTGCAAATGACCAAGAGAACGAAGATTTGAACGCCTGTGCTTCTGACCCCAAAGCCACCGCCGCCCCCCCCCCCCCCCCCAGAGATGTGCAAGCCATCTTTGGGGTGGGGGCAGAGGGAGAGGAAGACAGAATCTCAAGCAGGCTCCATGCTTGGTGCAGAGTCCAATGCGGGGCTTGATCTCATGACCCTGAGGTCATGACCTGAGCCGAAATCAAGAGGGGGCCGTTTAACCGACGGAGCCCCCCAGGTGCCCTGAGCAAGCCATTTTTAAATGGTGGAAACCTCCTCAAACATACCGCCTGATTCACAGGACAGATTAAAGCAGCGGGAAGAATAATATGCTCTATCACCCGTCCTTGTGCTCTGGGGCCTCCAGACCTGGAGTGTGTGTGGAGGGAGCACTTCCTGCCGTGGGACAGGCCCCCCAAAGCAGGAGGGAGGAGGAGCGCATCCTCTCTGAGACCTGGGGCCACGTGGGAAGGGCTGGCACACAGGGCCGAGATGCCAAGTGGTTGGTGGATCAGGTGATGAAGGAGTCAGTGGGAAGGATGAACCCCCTCTGCTTTCAGCTTGCTGTGGGGGGGCTGAGCTGTGACAGGCCTTCGGGCTCCATGTTCAACTTGACCCAGGCAGGGCCAACAGCCTGCACAGCCCTGCCTCCTCTCCTTGACCGTGGACTAGGGTGAGGGCAGGGCTGTGCTGCCTGGGGCTGGGTGGAGCCTGACTGTCCCCTTCTCTAGCGGAGAGGCTACCTGAACCTCCTACCGGCAGGGAAGATCCAACTATTTCACTTGGTGCCCACCTGCCCATTGCTGCCAGCGTCGGGGTCCCGGGCCTTGACGGTGGCCACCTGCTGGCCCACAGGGCAGTCCTCAGGCACGCTGACGGCCGAGTCGGAGGTGAGGTCAAACCGGGGACTATTGTCGTTCTCGTCCAGCACCGTGATATAGACCTGGAGGGTGGGGGGGGGGGGAGGGGGGAGGCAGCCAGAGACCTACCGCCTCCTTCCGCTTCCTGGCTGCAAACACCAGGCTCCCACCATGGGCCCATCAGGGCCTAGAGCTGATAGTTCCAGAAAGTCAGCTAGCATTCAGAGCCTGCCTGGGCCGATTCGGGCTTTACACAGAGGTGCTGAGCACATTTTTCCTCACAGTGTGATGGGGGAGGGCTGGACGCATTCAAATGCTGGGGCCAGGACAGCAGGGTAGGGGTCCGGCGGGGGGACTCCTAGGTGGTTGGGGCTGAGAGCTGGAAGGCATGGGCCTTGGCTAAAGGGGACAGAGGCTACTCAGCAAAAAATTCATGAAGAATGCCAGCTTGACATTGGCAGAGCTTCCTGTTTTTCAAGGGGAACCTGGAATCCAGATTTTTATGAGGAATTACGTGTTGATTAATAAAAATTAAAGGAAAAACTTAGGTGCCGGCTGGTCAAAACACATCTGGCAGCCAGATCCGGCCCGAAGGCCTATTCATTGGCGCATCTGGATTAGAGGGAAGGAAACGGGGCTTTGGAACAAGAAGGGGCCAGGAGGTAGCCTGGTGTTCCCAGTGGGGAGAGGAGAGGAATTTCCAACTCTCACATATAAACCGGGAATGTGCAAATTGCATGCAAAGAGCATATTGTTTTGCGCCTGTAGCTTCCAGCCCACAGATGGCCATGAGCACCCCTGAGGCTCACTGATGGGAAGGTTCAGGAAGGGTGGGAGAGGCTCGGGTTTTGGCACTCCCAGATGGGGCTTGCTCCCACCGCCCTGCCCTGAGCCAGACCTCAGTCTTCTCCTTCCCTGGGCCTGGGGTACAGGGGCTCCCAGGCCTGCCTGCCTGCGGCATACACAGGCCCCCATGGAGAGCCTGGGGAACCTCCCTGCTGCAGAGGAGACCCCCTTCTTCCTCCCCCTCCAATCAGGTCTTACTTCTTCTCCATCCTAGCCACGCCTCCATCTCTTTAGAGAGCTGTCAGAACCACAGGGCAAGAAGCCCAGGCTTGGAGGCAGGACCACCTCCACCATTTACCAGCTGTGTGATTTTGGAAAAAATGATTCAACCTCTCTGATTTTCCACTTCCTTAGCTGAAAGTGGGGACAAAAACACCTATAGCACCAAGATGCTTTGGGGAATGAATGAGCAAACAAAAAGTTCAGGGGTGGTACAATGTGGTCCCCGTCCTGCTTCCTGCCTGGCAGACTGGCATGATCTCACGCACCAAGGCTTTGCCTATCCCTCATGATTTTGGTCAGGGAGTTCTGTGAAGTCCCAGAGCCCCAGTCTGCTCGTCTGTGAAATGGGCACAATGATGCCCACCATGCTATTTTCAGGGCAGAACCAAACATGGCCTCTGTGCTCTGATTCCTCTAAACTCTCTTGCTCCCCTCAAGGCTTTGTTCAGGCTTCCTGTGCTTCCTCCCACCACAGAGCCTTTGCATACGCTATTCCCTCTGCCTTTACACTCTTCCTTCTTGGCTGGGTGAATGTCTACGCTTTCTGTGGATCTCAGCCTGAGTCACTTCCTCAGGGAAGCCCTCCTTGATTTCCTTGACATCTTATAATAGACTCTCTCCTGTAGCATACACTGACTGGTGTGATAATTTAATCAACATCCCTCCCCCACTGTGTCTTATGCTTGTGAAGGCAGGGGCTACGTCTGATTTTGGTTTCCTGTTGTACCCTGAGCCCAGTCCAGAGCCTGGCACACAGTAGGTGCTTCCTCTAGGATTACCACTGTGATGCTGTTTGTGAGGTGCTCCCAGCAGCGGAGAGTCAGCCTCAGTGGGGGAGAATGGAGGGCAGGTGCCAAGGTCTATAGAATCAGATCTGGGTCTGTGTTCCCACACAGGGCCTCATGGTCCAAATCTACTTCCCCTGGCCCCAGAGGCCTGAAGGTGTTATGCCAGAGCCTGCCGCCCCCCCCACCCCGCCTGCCCCTTCCTGCTGCCTCCCCACCCCTCCCAGGGCCTACGGGGGCTGCTGGGGTCAGGGAAGAGTCAGGTGTAGGTGAGCTGCGGTTTGGGGGTTCCGGCCTTGCAGAGGAAATGATGCCACCTTTAAAAGGCCCCTCAGGCTGCCTCCACCCTACCACTTCCAACAGTGCCGGGGGCCAACAGGGCTGCTGTATCTGGGGCAGTGGGCGCTGGGGCCTGGGAGGAAGCCAGGGCAGAGCAGAAAGCCGTAGGTCCTGCTTCCTGGAAGAGGGTATAGCGATTATGGAGATACAGGGCTTGAGCAGGAGTGTGTGCTTAGGGTGCCCCCCCCCCCGGCCTGTGTGGAGGATGGGGGCTGCCTAATCTACAGAAGGCCTCCAGCGGCCTTGGTGGGAGCATCCTGGCCACCCTGGCTGCTTATCAGGCTCCACCTGGCCTCAGCTCCCAGACTCCCCATAAAAATGAGGGGCGAGCTGCAACTGTGCCCATTTTATAGATGAGGCTGCCGATGAGAGGGCCCCATTTGACCTGAGCCTCAGCTCCTCTGGCTGGGGTGGCCAGGAGCCTGAGATGGGAGGGCCGGGACATGGTACCTGCCTGGCATCCAGCACTGAGGGTTCTGCTCACCGGCTGCCCTCTGGGAACACTGCGGGGCTCAGGGGAGCTATGCAGCTCATGGCTACTCTTGGCCTCACTACCCCCAGGCTGGCCCTGTGGGTGGAGGGGGCTTTGGGATACAACTAAGTCACAACAAGGGCCACTGGAACTGAGCACCTCCAGGGAGCTGTGGGGCAGAGAACCCCAAGCAGCTGCATTGGGTTCTTAGCCTGGACAGTGGGTTTGTTTCCGTCCTTCTAGGCGAATGTGATAGGGACCCAGTGGGGAGTGAGAATGTGGCAATAACCAAGGCCGTGGATGAGCCAGATGCCCCATGTGGTCGACAGATGGCCTCAGACCGGATTGGCTGGGGCCCAAGCCCAATACATTGTTAATGTTCTTGTAGAAGAACATTAGCACGGCACTATCCTCTTGGATAGTGGTAGACCCTCCACTCTGGGGACCACCCCCATTTCAACCCCCCAGCCTGAGGTCCCTGCTTCCCCTTCTTAAGAACCTTGCCCGACACCTCTGGCCTCAGCAGTCATGCTCCTCAAAATGCTCTGAGCACGTGGTATTCCTGCCCTAGAGTCCTTGAGGTCAGTGACTCACACTGTGCCCATGGCAGCCCTTGCCCAGCATGCCCCAGGCCCCGGCACCGTGGGCCCCACCTCCCATGTTCCATAACATTATATGCTCCTTCCTCCAACCCCCAAGAGAGGGCTAGTTTCCCCTTTACGGATGCCACTCCCATCATATGCTCCTTGGGGCCTAGTTTACAAAGGGCTTCTTATTCGCCATCTCCTGCCAGCTTCAGGGCTGTGGGCAAGATCCTCACTTTAGACCCGAGGAAGAGAAGCACAGAGAAGTTGAGCAACTTGCTTGTGTCACACAGCAGAGCTGGGACGAAGCCTCTGTGTTCCTTCTATTGTGTGTCCCACCTTCGCCTTTCTAGTGCCCCCTACCCCAAATCCCAGCCCCCACGGGCTGGCATGAAGGGCAGAGCTGGATCTGGGGAACGTGCCCAAGATGGGCCGGGACAGGAGTGGTTGTGAAGGGTCTGGGCAGGAACCTGCTGCGGGCCTGTTCATGGGCCTGTCTCCAGAGGATGCAGGAAGGTGCAGTGCCACATAGGGACGGAGCCGGCACTGGCCACAGCCAACAGTACAGGGGACAGCCCCAGTCCACAGGCCACTCACCTTCTGTAGGCAGAGCCAGCAGGAGGCCAAGGGAGAGAAAAGGCCACGGTATGAATGGTTAGCAGTCTGCAGCTCCCCCAGCTCCCTCCCAGCTGCCCTGCCCCCCACCGGTCTGTGGTCTCATCCCTAGCCCAGGCTGCCTGGGGAAGGTGTGGCATGATGGCCGCAGCACTGTCCCTGCATGGCCGAAACCCTCACCCACTGCCTGGCCTGTGTGGGGGTGGCTGGTGAAGATGTGTGTTTTGGGGTGCCTTGGGGCGGTGATGGGCTATGCCTGTGGGGCTCTCACCCGGGGTCTCACTCACCACGGTGGAGTCCACCTTGGGGCCACCATCATCTGCCACCACCGTCAAGGTGTAGAAGTCACCTTTTTCCCGGTCCACCAGGCCCTTGACCGTGATCACACCCTGCCGGGAGCGGAACAGACGGGAGGCTGATGACATCGTACCCACCAGGCAGAGGCCGCCCTGCCCCCAAGCTGTCCTGTGCCCCCACCAAAGCAGAGGCCTCGCTAATCCCCAACATTCGCCCACTTTCCCACTTCCACGTCGCTCCCTCTGCCCAGCAGAACATCTCCACGGAGCTCTGTCAGCCTAAATCCTACTTCCTTCTCAAACCTTGCTCAGATGCTACCTCGTCCGTGTAGGCTGCCTGCTCCCCCAGCCAGGTAAGATCACTCTCATTTGGGCCCCTGGGAGCTCCACTACACCTGTATTGTAGCTCTTTTCACATCTTCCCCTGTGGTGCTTGGATGTACATCCCTGATTATCCTCATTTCTCCTCCCAGTCTACGAACTCTTTGGGGGCTGGGAAGGGTCTCGTTCATCTTTGTGAACCCAATATTCCCTAGGACAAGACCTGTACCCTGCTGTGATTCATACCTTGCCTATTTTCAAAGAAGGGAGTTTGATAAAAGACACACCAAAGCAGAGATGGAAGAGTAAGATCCAAATAGTAGATAAGAGACTAGCTGCTACTTAGCTAAGACTGGCTATTGTGATGAAGCAATTCACATCTGAGCTTCCTAACAGCCAAGGTAAAAAGAGAAATGTGATGACTTGCATAGCTCTCATTGTCTAACAGTAAGAAGGTTACCAGGTTGCCTAGGTATAAATTTTATCTTACCCCTATTGAACATTGAGAGGGATGCATTACAGGGGTATTTATCTCAAAGACACTCTATGACCAAGAGGATAGTGCCGTGCTTATAGAAGGAACTCAAGAAATGTTGGTTAGCTTTAAAAGGACTGTGCTTCCTGCTCCTAGGGAGAGCCCTTGCTGTGCCGGCTCCCAGCCTCCCTCACCGTGATGGCATCTATCTTGAAGAGGGCTTTGGCCTGGGCGCTGGTATAGGCATCGAAGCGGTAGGTGATCTGATTGAGGTTGTCAATGGAGTAGGCCTGGACCCGCATGATCTCAGTGCCCAGTGCCAGGTTCTCCAAGATGGCCGCCTCATAGGAGGCGTTGGAGAACTGCACAGCCTCGTCCAGCTCATTGAGCAGTGTGATGTAGACGCTGCAGAAGCCCTGGTTGAAGGGGGGGGCCTGGTCGGTGGCAGAAACGTTCATCAGGTAGCTGGTTTTGGTCTCATAGTCCAGGTAATCCACGGTGATGATGAGCCCCGTGCTCTCGTCAATCTCGAACTTCCCCTCGGCGCCAGATAGGATGCGGTAATTCACCAGGCCGCCGTCCCCTGCAGGAGGACACAAGAGTGTGCTGTCCCAGATAGGGGTGGGGCTGCCCTGTGGCTTGCCAGGCTGCCGACGGCACACCTGCTACTGGCCCTGAGGGACCAGGTGAGTGGCCCTGGCTGACCTGCCCAGTGTGTACTGCCCCCCACTTCTGGGGGGTCGGGTTGCCCCGAGAGAAGTGGCAGAGGATGGGGCCAGGGTCTATGTGGACAGCAAGGCCCAACACACACAGCCTCTCTGGGGCTTGGCTTTGGCATAAGAGATGTGCTGGAGGGATTTGGTTCTGCTTCTGGAGGCTCTAAATTCAAGCTCAAGTAGCAACCCCTCCCAGCCTTGGGTATTTGGACAAGTAGCAATGGGGAAATTAGGGATCTCCTGTAAGGGGGAGCTTTCATCTAGAAAGTGTTAGGGGCAGCATCCTCAGAAGTGGCCAAGGCTCCATTTGGTTCCTCCAGCCAAAGGGTGCTAGTACCAGGGACACCTTCCCCTGTCCGCCCCACTCCTCCACCTAAAATCCCTCAGCCTCGGTCCATTTCTTCAACCAGGAGCTCAAGTTGGGATTCTTTAGCTGAAGTCCACAGACTTCCAGGGGAATGGCCATAAAACCACTCAGGAAATCCCAGACTTCCTTAAAATCATTTGCTAAACTCATAATGGATGTGCATTCTTCTAGGGAGGGACACTTAGCTCTTACTAATTTCTCAAAGGGATTCCTGACCCAGAAAAGGCCATGAACCATTAGACAACAGGGACATATGTGGCCTGAACTGTATCAGTGAGCCATATAAGGGATGGCAAATCTGACAGTTTTGACCCATCTCCCCCCCCCCCCCCCCCCCCCCCGCAACCCCGTTACCCCATCCTGTGCCCCAGCGGGGCTGGGGATGCTGGCAGGGGCTGACATGAGGAAGGGGCTGGAGCTGGGACACTGGGAGCAGCTCAGGGAGCGTCTCCAGGGGCGGCAGTGGACCGTCCAGGAAAGAGCTCCTCTCTGGCTGCATCCCTGGCCTGGGGCAGAGGCCCAAATAGCCAGGGCCCATGAAGAGGGCTGCTGTGACCTGGCCACGTTCTCCTCTGTTTCGCACCGCCAGCTGTGACTGTCTCTGGGGCTCAGGGTCCTTGGCGAGGGTGGGCTGCCTTCAGAGCACTCCAGAACACTGCCCCTTGTGAAGCCTGCGTGTATCAGGCCCTGAGCCAGGCCCGCAGGACACGGAGCCATCACTCGCTGGAGGGGCAGGCCTTGGCCAGCTGTGTGACAAGTCCCTTACCTCCCCCAGCCCTGCCTGGCCTCCAGCCAAAGGCTAGCCAGGAGCTGCCGACTCTGCCAGTAAGAAACCTAGACTTTCCAAGCTCGGGACCTCCCCTCTCTCCATCCAGAGATTGGGACAAGTCCCCTACTCCAGTCCTTGCAGGCCTGGGCATCTGGTGCGGATGCCACCAGGACTGTCCCCAGAGCCCCTCCCCAGCCTGGGAGCTGCTGAATGGGGGAGGCCGCGGCGTCCCGAGGATGACGGGCCCCACGGGAGCTGGAGGGACGAGCTGCGGAGGGTGACTCTGGGGAAAGCCGGCCTCACCGGTGTCTCGATCGGTGGCTCGCACTACGATGACTGATGTGCCGACGCCCGCGGTCTCTCGAAGCCCCTGGCGGCTGTATTGCTGCTGTGTGAACATGGGGGCCTCGTCATTGACGTCCTCCACGTACACGATCACCTGTAGGAGCCAGACGGGGGGTGGAAGGTCAAAGTGGGGTGGACACCGGAGGAGTCCAGGGCCGGCCCACCTGGGCCTGCATGTGTGGGCCTTGCTCTCCTGGGCCAGTGGGGAGCTCCTGACAGTTGGTCACCACGGCGCCCCCACCTGGCACAGTACCAGGCACGGGGCAGGTGTTCGAACATCATGTGATCTTACTCTTGGCACTGCTACTAACCCTGTGGGAACCTGTGACTAATTAGTGACTCTTTGGGGCCATCCAGTTGCTCAGCTATGAACAGTAATATATCAGCCTGGTAACTCATGCTCTGTGCCACGTCTACAGTTGGTAGAAAGACAAAACGAGCCAGGCTTTGCAAAAGTGCTTAAAAAGGTTGAAGTGACCCCACTGGAATATCAAAATCTATCTGGGAGAATAGGCACAAAAATGTTCATGATGATTGTAGCAGAGGACTTTGGTGTTCAGACTCCTTTTGATCACCAAGGCACTTTCTCTGGGGGCTCTCTCTGCCAGCCAGCCACCATGGCTCTTGGCAGGGGACTCACCCCACCCCACCAGGCTGCTGGAACGCACGCACCCAGAGAGCCGGAAGGGCCTGGGGATTATGTCCCCTGGGGCAGCCCCTACCAGGTTCTGATGGGTATAGACTGTAAACACTTGGCTTCCTCAGCCCTGATTAGGTAGTTGGAGTGATTCTCTCCAGAGCTCTCCGTGGGGCTGAGTCAAAGCTCCCCAGCTGCCTTTCCTTCCCTGGTCCCACGCCCCTTCGGGCTTTTCCTGGGGACACTTCCTACTTAACCATCTTCCTATCAACTCTTGTCCCAGGATTTGCTTCTGAGGAGCCTGGCCAAGATAGCGGCTCTATCTGAATAGTGGAATTATGCATCATTTCCATCACTGTTTATCTGTACTTTCTAATTGCTCTTTAAAGAACACATAGATCTTGCATAACAGAAGAAAAACAGTTTAAGAGATCTTTATGGAAGAGAGATCAGGGTCATAGCATTTTTTTTTTTTTTTTTTGCTACATCACCTGCCCCTGCCCCTCACAGCACACAGGAGCACAGGGAGGGTCCGGCCCAGGGACGGGCAGGACCAGTTCTGTGTCCAGAAGGACCAGGGTGGTAGGGGAAAGGAGAGTATCACAGAGTGTTGGTGCTTAAGGAGCCACAGGGAGGCCCAGGGTCCCTGCCTCTTTTCCCAGACGGGGGGAACGGAGGCTCAGGGAGGGGGAGGGATGTACCCAAGGCCTCATGGTAACTGAAGGGGTGGGAAAGAGGGGGGCCCTCCTGGTTCTCAGCCCACCAACCTCTACCCCTCTTTGCTCTATGTTGGGGATGAGCTGGCCTTAGAACAGGAGACCACCTCCTTCCAGCCTGACAGAACCAGGGTCAGCAGGAACTTGCCAGAAGAATGGAAGCAGCAAATGGAGCACTGGCAAGAGTGTGCAACACAGATTTCACACATGCTTACCAGCACTCATGGCGGGGCCACAGCACAGACAATCTGACAGCGCTAATATTGCGTTTCTGATTGATCACGGCTGTTGGGATCAGCCCTGGCTTCTCTCCTGGGCTTAGCTGGGAATCCGCTGGAGAAGTGGGGGGGCTTCGGTAGCAGAAATGGTGGCCTGACTCGTGGAGAACATTAGCAGGGGGGGGGAGAGGCATATGCGGGTAAAGGTTTCTCTCTCTTCCCGGCTCTTGGGGTTCCTTGCAGCCCTGTTGCGTCATCACATTTTCATGTCCAGACACCCAGAACCCACTATGCAAACTAAAGTGTCCACCCCAGAGCACAGCTGTTCACAAGCCAGAACCTTCTAAGTTTGGCTTCACCAAGAACTTGGCTGGGAAGATCCTGGGTGGGGTGGGTGTGGGGGGAATTTGCATGGACGAATATCAGGAACTCTCTTGCTGTAAACAGAAACTAACCATCCATCTTTCAAAACCGTGAGCCTTCCCCTTCCTGAGTCTGCTTGTCCAACTGGCCTTTACTCTGGGGGTCGTGGGGGCACAAACAGGGCCAGTCTGCCAGGATGATAAGGAGGAGGGGGGTGGCATGGAGCCTGGGTGTGGCCCGTGCTCCATGAGGCTGGCTCCACGCCACCATCCTCTCGTCAGTTTCAGCCTTGTTTTAGCAGCTGAGACAGGAGGCCTACTGGTGTGTGGTTTGCAAACCTGAGAGACACAGATGTACAGGAAACGCACAGGTCTGCCAAGTTCTTATAAGCGGGAGGGCTCAGCTCCTGGGCCCCCTGGAGAACCAGCCCCACTGTCTGTGTCGTGCTGTGCTCTCCAGAGGGGACAGGGTAGGAGACATGGGTACATGCACGTGCACGCTTGCAGGGTGCACGTGAGGCCCCCAGGCTCTAGGAGGGCCTTTCACTCCGTGCTCCTGGGCCCTTGTCTGTGCTGTCCCTGGTCTCTAGAGCAGGACCTGGGGAACGTGGATGGTCCCCAGAAGCCATCTCGGCTGCTGCTGGGCAAATGAATCCAGGGCAAAGCTAGAGTCCCCACACTGTCTTCAGGGAAGTCCCCAGGTTTCTTGGGGCTCGGAGTTGTGGAGGCTGTGTCTCACAAAGGCTATCACGCCTCTGCCCTGGGTGCCAGCTCCTAAATTCCCACCTTAAAATGACTCAGGGTTTTAGGCAGTGGACTCTGGGCTCTGAAGGGCCTGTATGTGAGGCAGCAGAGTGTAGGGACTGAGAGAGCAGACCTGCGTGGACTGATTGCGTGTGAAGCCCAGCTCTATCCTTATTGCTATGGGGCCCTGTACACATTGGCCAATCCCTCTCTGCCTCAGTCTCCTCCTCCATACAATGGGTATGGTAACAGTGCCTACCTTGTAGTTATGAGGGTTAAGTGAGTTCAAGGTCATAAAGCACTGAGAAATGCCTGGCAGAGAGTAAGTACCATGTGAGGATTTCACGCGGGGTTCACTCGGGGTTCACGCGGAGAGGAGCAAAGGAGGGTGGGGCGAGCAGGTGTATTTCCCATCCCCCCACCGACCGGCCCAGCGTGGCTTCCATCTGTTTTACGCTGTATCCTGGCCCACTGTATACCATTTTGTTTCAAAAGGTCTGTGGTTAGGGGCACCTGGCTGGCTCAGTGGGTGGAGCATGCGGCTCTTAATCTTGGGGTTGTGAGTTCGAGCCCCACGTTGGGTGGAGAGATCACTTAAAAATAAAATCTTAAAAAAAAAAAAAGGTTTACAGTCACAGTGTCAAGGCTGACAGGAGCAGGCCCTGGAGAGAGGTGCCCACCTGCTTCTGGGAGGGTGGGGAGTGAGGAGGCCACAGGGAGGGCTCTGATTAGGAAGCTTCAAGTCCAGGTAGCCAACCCAAGCTACGCTGACATCAGTCCCTCTGTGGCCTGAAGTGGGCCCCTCAAAGAGCATGCTCTGATGTGAGTGCACTCACCAGCATGTAAGCAATTCACGGACCTGCAGGGGAGCAGGGCTATGTGGGGATGCCCCGGTGCACAGTCAGGTAACTGAGTGTGAACTGCCGTCACCAGTGGCCCGGAACCGTCCCAAGAAGCCCCAAGGTGTGAACATCCCAGGGATGTGAACCCCTCAGCCATCCCCACCCGGGGAAGAGCTCACTCAGAGGGGCAGCTGTAAGGACCCAGACTGACTGCTCTTTCCTTCTCCTCCTGGGGCAAAGCTGAGGGGACACAAGCAGGAGATGGGCCAAGGCCGAGTCACCTACCCCCCAGCACCCCCTGCGTGATGGTGACCCCAGGCAGGTTGCTGTTCATTGTTTTCAGTCTGGGGAAAGAGTGGGGTGGAGATGGGGCTGATAAGCAGCTCATTTTGCCCCACACAGTCCTGGGTAAAAGTCCCTGCTTGCTCCCCACCCCGGCTTTTCCTACCTCCACCTACTCTTCACTTCTGGGGTCTGACTCACTTTCCACCTGGTTGTGGGGAAGGGGCTGTGAGCTGCTGAGTGTGCAGCGGGGGGAGGGCGGGGTGACCTTTAGAGCCATCTCTTTTACCTCAGCCATCTCCCTGCCATTGGGCAGAACAGTGCCTCAACCAGCGCGGCCAGTAGGAGTATCTGCGCGTCTGTTGTTGACCATTCAGGCAGATGAAGGTTTAATGTGATTTCAGCCGCATGGGGCAGAGGCTTGAGGTAAGTGAGGGTGGGCAGAAAAGAATACATCTGGGAGTGGTAACCGGAATATCTGGGGGACACTTTCAATGGAGAGTGCACTGAACCTGGACTTGGAAGACCAGGCTCAAGTCCTGGTTCTATCACTAGCGACCCCTCTGTACCTCAGTTCCCTCACATGTAAAATCAAGTTGGCAACATCTCTACCTCGAAGGTCAGATTTGTGAGATTTCCGTGTGAGTTGTGTGGGTATGGGGGTTAGTACCGTAAGGACACCTCCTTCAGCCCTTAGGACAGACATCAGTATCACTGACCCCCTTCCACATCTGGAGAAACGGAGGCTCAGAGCAAAATGACACTTCTGAGATCCCAGGCTGGGCTTCGGCATGCCCTCCGGCAACCATAGCCCCAGGTCATTCAGCACCTAAACCAGTGGTGGCCTGCCCCCACCGGGCCCCCGCTGGTGGCCATCTCTGGGCCAGCTGTGGTCTCGGCCCACCTCCGAGGCTGCTGCTAAAGGGGAGGCAGGGCTTCACTGCTGACCCCACCCCGCCTCCCGGCACCTTACCCTGACGGAACTCCGCATGGGACCCAGGTCATGGTTGTAAGCCTCCACTATCAGCACGTGGGATGAGTTCTGCTCTCTGTCCAGGGGCCGGGGCCCTCGCATCAGGAGCCCGTTGCTGACATGGATCCGGAAGTTGTTGCCATGGTTACCTGTGCGGAGGGACAGAGGAGATGCATGGGCTCCATCCTGGAGCAAGACATGGGATGATCATGGCATAGTGGGGCTGGGGGGGGGGGAAGTGGGGGGCGCCCAGATACCCAGAATGCTGATCCTGCCCAGAGGTCTTGGGACCCTGGATGAAGCCCACGATGGCAAGAAGTTATCGTCCTCATGCTGCCCTGGCCTGGGAGGATTTGAGGGACAGGGTAGGAGCCTGCCTTATACGCTCCTTATGGGAAGGATGGGAGTCCCCTGACACGCCCGTACCCAGACGTGCCGGTGGATTCAGTATTTCAGAAAGGTCTGGGACACTACAAAAAGAGGAACCAGAACCAAATTCTTTGTGGGTGGTTGAATTGAGGATTTTGTATACATCTTTGGGCCAAATCTCTTACCCATTCTGCCACCTTGGGGGAACAGGACTCTGATCTTCCTTTGGGGATCCACCCTCCTCCACTCCCAGTCCAAGTGCTTTGTGTAGGGGTGATCTTACCCTGATTTCCAGACTGGGCAGATCAGCAGATTTTAGTCTCTGGCCAATAGTAATTAGTTCAGGGATGGTCCCATGCTATATGTTGGGCCAATGACCATCTCCGGGGGGCCTGCTGCGGAGGGGCTGCCCTACCCCAAAGGCCCCCTCGGTCAGGGTGATAGCCCTTGGCCTCACTTCCCAGACTCCTGGCAGCCTAGAGAAGCTCTGCCATCCTAAGGGCAGGGGCGCTGGCCCTCTCCATCCTAGGGCAGCCCACTCACCATGAAGGATGCGGTACCACACACGCCCAAACTCGCCTTCATCTGCGTCTGTGGCTTTCAGCTGAGGGAGAATGAGACATGTGGTCACTCCTCGAATCCCGCCCCCCCTGCCCACCGCCCGCCACACAGGGAGAGAAGACTGTGTGTGAAGCCCCTTTCCTGCCCTCCACACCACTCCCAGCCCATCCTGGACAACCAGTGGTTTCCCACAGAAGCTGGGGGTATGAGAGAGAAGGACACGTCTGTCTGTCTCATCCCCCACGAGGACACCTGTTGGTGGCTCTCTGCTGCCCTGTATGGGAGGGGACCTGCCAGCTCTGCTCCTTGATCCTCCACTAGGGTCTCGGGGAGGCTGGGGGAGAAGGTGGATGCCGGCACAGTAGCTCTCTGGCTCTAGGCTTGACGAGGTCAGCCCGTAGGAACCTGCTTCCCGCCTTCAGCCTTTTGAGATCCCAGGAGCCGCATCTGAGGGGGCTGGATTGTGTAGCTGCTTCTTGCCCCCACTTTCTTGGTCTGAAGCCATTCTGGCCACACTGAGTCCCAGCTGGGCACTGTGTCCTGTAACAGCCACTTCGCAGAAACCCAGAAATCCCACCTCCCACCAGGTGGCTCCATCTTCTATCACCTACACATTTGCTCCGGTCTAGTTTCAGACCCCCCCGCCCCCGCCGCTGCCCCCCGCCTGGCGGCTTGCTTGGCTGTGCCTCAGCCTCACACACGGTCTCTGGGGGAACTTGGGGGCGTGCTGTTCTCACTCAGAGACATATGCAGTGCTTATCCCTTTTCACACGGAGCCCAGCCTCGAGGCTGCTGGCAGAGTCATGGCCGGCCCCAAGGCGCGTCCTGTCAAACCAGGAACTGAACACCTACTCTACCCTGAAGTGAGTCAAGAGATTGCTCCCCTGGAAGGTGATGCAGGAAGAGACTTGACACCACGTGGCTGGGAAGACCCGGGGCCTCGGGAGGTTGTCTCGATTGGTGGTGAACTGCTCTGTGATGCCCTGGACCTCTCACTTCTTCTGGATCGGCCCTCTTCTCTGCCTCTCTCCCTGCAACTCTGTGTTGTGCGCTGGAGCTGCCATTTTCCTATGGACCATGGCCAGTGGTGACCGGTCCGGGAGAAGGTACCTGGTCAAGACTGGGTCAATCTCATCCTTCGCCGGGACTTTGGACCTTGGGCCGAGAGAAAGAGCAAGTCCATCTTCCTTCTGGTGAGAACTGGGAGTATGTGAGCCCATCTTTCACCACCCCCCTCACCTGCTCTGCCCCGGCCACTCCGATCTCCTTCTCTATATTGAATGCCAAGTGCGGGCTGTTGCCCCCACCGGCCCGCTCTCCCTCCAGATATTTGCAGGCTCGCTCTCTCATGTCCTTCAGGTCTCTGCTCAAATGTCATCTTCTCGTCCGGCCTTCCCTGAGCGCTGTATGTGGCATTGCATTCCCCACTCCAATACCTAGGCTGTCCCCACCCCCATCAGCTGCTGACATACTGCATCCTTGCTCAGTGGCTATATTCCCGCCGAGAGGACGGGCCTTTGTCCACTGCTATCTCCTCAGTCTCTAGAGCAATGGCCCTGGCACCGTGACCACAGTGTTGTATTTCTGGGACCTTGGCAGGCGGTGGGGGCGGGGGGGGGTCCCTGACGGGGAAGCTGCTCAAGACTTAGGCTCCTCTGCAGGCTGCTGGCTTCTGGGGAGGCTGCGGGGGGACGCTCTGGCTTCCGGGAAGAAAGGCTGGGGGAGGGGCGTGTGCCTGTGTGTGTGGGGTGTGTGGGTGTGTGTGTGGTGTGTGTGGTGTGGGGAGGGCTGGAGAGCCACCACCTGGAGGGGCTCCAAGGGCCCACCCGAACTATAAGGAGCAAGCCACGGCTGTCCCTCAATCCCGTGCTTTCTGCCCTAAGATCTCTTGGACCTTTGAGAATGTCTCTCACCCCTCACTTCTGCAGCCAGACACCTTCAAAGGGCAGGTGCTTTTCTGGGAAGCTGAGGGGTAAGCCTGGAAAGTGAGGGGCCCAGGGACGCAGGAGGGGAGGAGGGGCCCGGGAGCGGCCAGGGCCTACCCCTCTGCGCTGGGCTGTAACCCAGCCCCTGTCTCCTGTCCCCTCTCCTGGGTAACCCGGAGGCTGGCAGGCACTGAATAGCAAGGCGCTGGCTGCCGACCATACCATTCAAAGCCCCGATGGGGGAAGGTGAGAGCCGCTGCGGGGGCTGTGAAACCCTCCCTGTGCCTCCCCAGTGCCTCCCCCCTGGCCCCTGTGAGGGCTCCAAGGAGACCTGCCGGAGAGGGGCCCCGGGAGGGCTTGGGAGCGACCCGGCTCCTCTGCACGGCTCCCCTCTCCTCCTGCCTGGCCCAGTGGCCATCCCTACCCTCTTGGCTGTCCCCTCCCCCAAGGCAGGGCCCCAACTCTTCCAGACAAAGCCAGGGCTAGCTGGAGAGTGAGTGAAGACGGCCCGCTCTGCCCAGCCTGGCTGACTGAGGGGCACAGGGCACGGCAGAGTCCAGGGCAGGCTGGGGACGCGGTTGGCACCCGGTGCTCCTTGGCCCTCCCGTGGACGGCTAAGACGACCTTTCCACCAAGCTTGGGACTGCTGAGCGCTGGCTCTGAGGTCAGTGCTCGGGGGACGGCAGGAAAAGCCTTGGTGAAGAAAGTGGGGCCAGACCCTTGCTGGGGTACTCTGGGGAGGAGGCGAGGGTGCGCTCAGACCTGGGGAATCCCTCTGCTTTTGTAGAGAGTGGAAACAGGGCCCAGTGAAGGAGAGTGACTAGCCCAAGGCCGCACAGCAAGATGTGTTCTGGGATTAACGGAGTTCTGAGGGAAGAAAGAAGTTTCTAGACTGGACCTGCAGAGATATGTCCAGAGCCGGGCCTGCCAAATGTGCCTTGGGCTTGCGGGCAGGGAGAAGCTTCAACTGCCCTCAAGACTATTCCAAACCTTGGTCTGGTGGGGCCTCTTTTCCCTGCAAGCAGGCCCTTGGTGGATCAGAGGGGCTGTAAAAGGACCTGGCAGCTGGTTTTGCTGTGTGTTCCAGGGAGGGTGGCTTGATATTTTCAAGTGCTTTAGAATCTCTTGCTTCCAAGAAAACTACTAAAATGCTAATTATAGCCTCATTTATCTTTTTATTAAAGTGCTTCTTCCCCTGGGACCAAAGTCTGGACCAGCTTTGCTAGCCTGATAGGATCTCCAGACCCACGGGAGGGCCTTGCCATAATATCAGGGCTAACAGGGTAGAGACCTCTCCCATTTCTGATTGCCCTTTTCTTACTCCCAGCCATGTACTTGTACTGCCTGGGGGAGGTTAGAAGGCCAGTTTTCTCCCTGTGGGAGATGGTGGTGGGCACACCCCATCCCTTCTCTGTGCTCAAATTCAAGGGCGGGCCAACCCACGTATGGCTGCCCAGCCAGAGTGCTTTCTAGGCCCAATGCCTGAAAGGCAGAGGCCGTGGGCAGCTAGACGGGCATCAAAATTTCCAGCTGGGAGGGGTCGTGCTCTGTTTGAAAACGCTGGAAGGAGTGGCGGCAGGGAATGGGTGGGAGGTGGAGGGGCTGCCCTGGATGCTCTCAGTTGGCTGGGCGCAGGGCGAGGCTGCAGGCAGGAAGGAGGCTGAACGCAGGGAGCTGGGAGTGAGGTCCTGCCGCTGCTGGTGAGTACCTGGGGTGGGGACGGGGGGCTCCAGAGGGCGGGGGCCGAGTGGCCCCTCTCTGCTCCCCGCTGCCTATGATAGGACGCATCATAGCGCTCCTGACACAGAGCGCTCCACATACAGAGCCCTGGCGTGACTCTGCTGGGCACCATGCTAGAAACTCAACTGTAAGTTTATTCTAAGCCGAGAGCTGGGGGAGAAGGAGGGCAACCTGACATCCCTCATCACAGGAACGTCTCCAAGGTCAAAAAGAAAGAAGTGATCATTTTTTTTTATTAAGACCCTCTTTGGGACTTCCTGTCCTGTGTTTGTAGAAATCAAAGATCATCTATGCTGGCCTGAGAGCTGGAGGTAGCCCACTTGTGTGTTTTGTGTGGCCTGTTTTAGTGTTTTAGATATTTGAAAATTCATTTCAAATTTTTGGGGGGTCAAGTTTGTTTACTTTGCAGCATATCCTCCCTTCCCCGCCTGTCTCCTGCTTTAACCAAATTTGAATGAGTTGTCAACATTTAAATGTCAGGAACATTTGCCTGAAAAATCCAGGCAATTTCTGGCTTCTCTTGGGAAACCGGAAGGGCCGACTACACTGGGCCTGTATTCCATCAGCCTGGGCGAGGCACCGCCACTTCCGCAAGGACACTCTCTGAGTAGACCTGCCACCAGCCCTCTGTGGTCTCACATTACCTACCGGCCAGGCTCTGTAAGTATTGTCATCTGCATCCCCAGACATATTCAACCAGAAGCTCAGCCTGATTTTTCATCTCCAAAGATCCTCTGCTGAGCTCCCTTTAGTAGGATGGTCATGAGTGTTAACAGGTGACTGGTGTCTGGGGGGGGCGTTCTGAGCCCCACCTTGTAAACTCTGAAGCTCTCTTTGTGGATTATTTTTCACCTGTTCTAGGAGTGGCTCATGATCCCAGAGGACTGGGAGCCTTAGGGCAGGAGTCAGGAAACCTGATTCTGGCCTTTGCTTGGCCATGGTTCACAGTGTGGGCTTGGGCTTGGCCTTCCCTTGTTTGGGTCTCAGGTTCCTTACTTGTCATGGGAGCAGGCTGGGCTGCATTAGTAAGCACCCACAGGAATGTCCAGGGGAGCAGGCAGGTGAAATAAGGCGTGTAGTGGACCTGTGGGAAGGGGAGTATGGTGATCTGGGGGCCAGATCTGTCTGAAGGAGACAACGGCTGCTTGGCCTCCTCTACAGGGTGCCAGGCAGCAACTGGCCCTGCGTTGCCATTGCCGAAATTCTGGAATTTCAAGAGAAGCCAGATTTCCAGATATTTATGTGAAATCTCCTGGGTTTTGGTCTGTTACTTTTAAAATAGTCACAATTAATTGAAATTTATAAAAACACTACAAGGACCCAATGAAAATACTCATGGGCCCCCAGTTTACAGCCCCAACGTTAGATAATTGTCAGGGTCCTTGCCAGCGGCAGCATCCTATAATTGATGACTCGTTCCAGGCCAGAGAGCAACCTATTGACGGAGTTGGTCGTACGTTCCCAGGTTTTCAGGTGTAAGACTATTGTAATTCATGAGAACTGATTTTTCAAGGCCAAGAGGCATTATCCTCCTGTCTCCTCTGCAGCCGGTGGGCAGGGGATATAGCAGAAAGCGGACCTGAGTTCAGGCCCAGCTCCATGTGTGACCTGACACTCGTCAACCTCTCTGGTCCTCACTGTTCTAACCTGTAAAATGGCCATGACGTTCTCTGCAGCTAGGTTAGCAGCACCCGGCTCCCATCAACGTTCCCTTCCCTCGCCAGCCCTGGGTCCAGCTGATTTGCCTCTGAGCTCCTGTCCCCTTCCTGTTGCAGGAGCCATGAGCACACAGGGTCCTAGCCTCCTGGCCTTCCTCACAGCTCCTGTCACTCCGGGCAGCCCCACAGAGGTGGCTGACCCCCTCCCCATGCTCATCGTCCTTGCCTGCATCTTCCTCCTGCTGGCCAGCTGTCTGCTGTTCATGACCCTCTGCAGACCAGCCGCGCTGGACCCGGCCCAGCGCCGGGCTCGGGAGTGCATGCCCCACCACCCTGGGAGCTCCAGCGAGCCGCAGCTCAGGCTCTGGAAGCGCCTGGGCTCTCTGCGCCACTCCCTGCACAGCTTCCGCCGGGGCAGGCCTGCTCCCCGACGCCCCCTGCCAGGCTGCGATGTCACCCACGATTGCGACTGCACGGAATCCACCAAGATGTGATGGGGCGGCTCCGGCCTCCCGGACCCAGCCACGGACCCTCCTGCCTCGGACAGAGCCCGGAACCAGGGGCTGCGGACAGACGCGGGCCACACGCTCAGCCCCAGTGGTCCTCTCTGTGCCCAGGCCCGTGGCCTTTCCCAGACACAGCCCTGGGAGGAGGACCTGCCTCTCTGCAGACCCTCCAGCTGCTGCCTGCTGAAAGACGGCTGGGCCGACTGCGCGGCCGGAGGGTGTGAACTGCAGCCCCCGGTACCCTCCTCCGGCAACCAGGCACCAGCCACCTCCGGGAAGCAGTGCCCCTGCTCCCCAGCAGAAGTCCTGCTCACCCTCCAGGTGCCAAAGCCCAGCGTGGATTCCAGTTTGACTTGCCAAATGGCCAAAGGTTCCCTCCAGCCAACGGAAATACTCGGCCCACATGGGGGGCAAGGTACTGTCTTGCCCTCTGTGCCAACTCAGTGCCCGAGGCAAGAGGAAAGCCAGGGACTTCTCTCCTTGGAATTCCTGGGCCCCACCAGCATTCGCCTGATAATCCCCAGGCGCAGCCAGCACCCTTGTGGTGGGTGAGATGCCCGGTGCCCGTTGGGAGGAGGGCAAGCAGGAGGCTCTCACCACTACCCAGCTCATTGCCATCTTGGCGCCCGCCCCCCCCCCCCCGAAGGTGCTGACGTTGTTACAGTGGACCAGGAAGGGGCTGAGAATGGGTTAAGGAGCTCCTTGAGAGGCCAGGAGCCGTGCTGTGTCAGAGTGGTGGGAGGCAATGCCAGAAGCTAGACGTGATGCCACCTGGGCTCTGAGGACACATCATAGTGCTCCTGCCTCATGCAGGGCAGGAGGCATCCTCCCTTTGGGGTAGGAGGATCCAGACCTCTCCAGGACAGCACCTCAAACCTGGAGCACACTAGGTCTGCTCTCTGAGTTTCTGGCAATTGCGTCATTGACTGGCTACCTGCCAAAGCAATCCCACCCTAGAGTGGACTTCTCAGCATTCCAAACCCCCAAACTCTCCCCACAGGGCCGTGACTCTGGGTCCCAGACTTGGAGAGTAGGCAGAAGGGTTCTGAGCTGCCTACCTCCTGCCCCAGAGAGTCAGCTGGCCAGGGCCACCTGGTGCCCAGCCACAGGGCTGCCCCAGCCCCCCTGCTGTGACTCACGGTGCAGCCAGCCAGGTCTTCTCAAAGAGTGAGCTCCAGCTTTGCCACTTGTTCCCAACGGTTCCAGCTCCAGAACCATCCCTGGTTCCCAACTGCTGGCTGGAGAAAGCCAGGGCTTCCTGGTCTGATGTTCAGTGCCCTCTGGGACCTGGCTCCAAACTATCCTTCCAGCCTCATCCTGACCCAAGACTCCACACAAACTGAACTACCTGCCCTCCCCAGGCTGTGGCTTACGCTGTGCAAGGCACCCCCTCCGTGAGGCTATCTTTGCTCTCCAGCTGAAAGCCACCTCCTGCCTGGAACCAGCCCTACCCTTCCCAGCTCTCAGACGGAGGGCAGGGATCACTTCCTCTTGGCAGTGTGGGCGACCCACATCTATGTCTCCTCCTTCCTACGCACCTGGGAGCTTGCAGAGAGTGAAACTGTGTCCAACCTCTCACATAACCAGCTCCACGCACAGAAGTATGAATTATGTCTCTATTTCCTGAGTGAACGGTGGCCCCAGCTGGGTGTGTCCCCACCCCCAAAGCTTAAGGAGTCCTGGGTGGGGGAGCATCTTCCCTCACATGCCCTTAGACAGAAGCTTTGTCTCCAAGCATGTTGGTGAGGTCCCCTGTACCTTCAAAGATTGAGGTCACCTTGGTCAGAAACTTCCAGGGCCTTGGAGAAGTCACTAATGCCTGAATTTCTCCCTTAGAAATGAGGGAGCACTGGGGCTGCCCTGTCTCAGTCCTGGGCTCTAGGATTTCAGGCTGTGTCGTGTTGGGTAAATAGAAACCAATTCTTCAGGTTTAGAAAGTGGGGCAGGCCTCGTTCCGCGGGCGTTTGGGACCCTCTCCCCTTCCAGCTTGTTAACCTTGTCCTGGTTCCCTGCCCAGGGCCTCCCTGTCTCATCCCAGGATGAATCTGGCCTACAGTCACCGGCCCAGCACTAGGTGCTCTCTTCCTGGAGACCAGGGGTGGGGGTGAGGCTTCTCGGAGGGCCGGAAGGAGACGTGTCCCCACTGTGGTCCTGGGAGACTGTGAGTGAGTGGGGTGGCAGGTGTGAGGCCAGAGGAGAAGCTGAGCCCCAGAGGAAGACAGCCTCCTCGCTCCTCCTTCCGGAACTCACCCCTGGCCTCTGGCAAATCTCTGCAGTTTCCTGGACTCTCTGGGCCTCTGGGAGTCAGCACCCTGTTCCCAGCCCCTTTCCTGCCAGCCTCTTGGCCCCGATGCAGGGAGCTGGACACACTTTCAGCCCCTCCCGATCCTGGGAGCCTGCCCCAGGGGGCAGGCCCGGATTTGCCGTGTTTGGCTCAGTCTCCGCCTCCACAGCTGGTGAAGAGGGTAATTCAGCCCCGGCTTCCCTCCCCACCCAGCAACTGAGGCCTCCCTTTTTGGGTCCTCCCCTTTCTCCCTCGGAGCCTCATAGCTGTCGGTCTTGCTCCCTTGGCAAAGGAGCTCTTTCTTCATGTGCCTGTTTACTTCCCAAGAGGGGAGCTTTGGCCAAGGGCCCCATGAAAGCCTCTCTGTTCTGGGCCTAGCTGGGCCCTGGCTATTTCCCCTCACCTCCTTTCTGGGCAAATGTGACAGCTCCATCCCCTTGCTGTTCTGGAAGGCCCTCTGGGTGGCGTGGGGGAAGAGGAGAGGGTTTGGGGGAACGGGAGGCAGGCAAGGCCTTCCTTCTGTCTTTGGGGGGAGCCAGGGTGCTGAAACTAAAGGCCTGCTCTCCCCGGGAGGGAGGAGGGTGCCTGGCTACTTCCAGGGCAGCCGCTGGACCTTCTCCTGTTTCCATCCCTCCAGGTGGCACCCAGGCCACCATGCCACCGAGCGTGTGTGCAGCCCTGCCTGCCCCCAGCCCACCAGCTGCCCCAGGGGGGCTACGGCCACCTGCCTGCACGATGCTGTGTCCCTCAGGGATGTCCTCGGGGACGCTGGCCTCGTAGCTGCTCTGCAGAAAGATGGGCCGGTTGTCGTTCACGTCCAGGACGGTGACGAACACGGTGGCTGTCCCCGTGCGCCGCTTCCCTACGGGGCCGTTGTCTGTGGGAGTTGAAGGCGGACGGGTCGTTAGCAGCCGCCTGACGGGCAGATCCCCTGGGCATGTGTCTTGTTCATCTCACCCACTCTGGCCTTTGTAAGAGGTGGCTCTTTCCTTTTTTTAGATCGAGAATAACACTAACAATGCCTACCCTCTCCCAGGCGCTATTCTAACTCATTCAGTCCTCACAAGAAGCATGCGAAGTAGGTGCTGTCATTATCAGCCCCATATTACAGAGGAGGGAGTTGAGGCCCAAAGTGGTTCTGTGGTGGCCACCAGAACATGGACCCATGTCAGGGTCCCTGGCAACTTGTGAGTGCAAACTCATTGGGGAAAAGTGTCTTTGAAGACGGGACACAGTTAAGAATCTGGAGCTGAGGTATCCTGGACTGCCTGGGTGGGCCACAGACCCAATGACAAGGGTCCTTAAGAGAGAAAGGCAGAGGGAGGTTTGATTCAGAGAGAAGGTCACGTGAAGTCAGAGGCACGGACTGGATTTTGCAGCCACGAGCCAAGGAATACTTCGGGCCACCAGAAGCTGGAGGAGTCAAGGAAGGATTCCCCTCTAGATCCTTGAGAGGGAATATAGCCCTGTTGACACCTTAATTTTGAACTCCAGAGTCATGAGGAAATAAATCCCTACTCTTTTAAGCTGCCCAGTTTGGGGTAATTTGTTATAGCAGCTGGAGGAGACAGATGCAGGTACGGAGATCACAAGCCAACGGCTCTCAGGGCCAGGCGGGGGAGACCCGTGGGTGCACGCATGCGAGGGCCCACCCTAAAGGGCAGCTCGGCTCTCTTCCAGTCCACAGTGGACAGGCCGAGGGTGGACCTAGAGACACGAGGTCTTCTGATTTCTTCAGAGAAAGGGAACATCTGAGCTTCTACATAAAATCTCCTGATTTTTAAATGTTCCCACCTCACTGTGATTCTGTATGGAACAAGAGATGGGTCAAACATGCCTGCAGGGGCAGATTGGGCCTCTGGGCCCTGGACACTCAGGGCCACAAGCCCTGCTTGATTTCTAAGCCTAAGGTGTCCAGGGGTTGTGCCCCCTTGGTTCCCTATGGGACCCTCCCAGGGCTAGGGACGTGACCCAGCTGTCAGGTTGCCCTCCCTGGAGGAAGGAGCGTGTGCCCCGTCCTACAGGTCCGGGCGAGGGTGGTCACCCCAGGGAGGTGTACAAGTAGCTGGCACTGGCTGAGGATGAGGGGGTGACTCTATCCTTCTTCCCAGGCTGGCTGACCACATGCCGGGGCACAGTCGCCTCTCTCGAGGTAGATGACCTTGCCCTCCTAAGCTCCTCTCCAAGCCCAGCTTCCCACTGCCCTGGAGGTCCTGCTTACTTGGCCCGGCTGGGGACAGTATGAGCTCCAGGCCCCATCCGAGTCCTGAGCCTGAGCCCTCTCCTCCTGCCACACAGTGCTTGAGGCAGCGGGAATGAGGGGTCTCCCGAGGAGAGCAAGGCAGAGGGGAGATGCATATGGGCATGGGGTGGGCTGGGGAGGGGCTGCTGGCTGGAAAGGGGGAGGCACAGAAAGCTCACTCCCTCTCACCCGCAGCGTACTACAGATGTCGAACTGGGTGCTCCTAGGAGGGGGCCCTAGGCTTCCTCACACCCTTCTTCCCATCTAGGGCCCTCATGGGCTCCCTACCACCTGGAGACCAGAGATCAAATTGCGGGCTCAATGTTCAGGCCTCTACCAGTGGGCCCTACTGAGTGCAGCCTCCTCCCCAGTGTACATCACACCATGAGCCAGTTTCTGACACACACACACACACACACACACACACACACACACACACCCACCCACCCACCCACCCACACCCTCTTTCCCATAGCCAGGTCTCTGCCTGGTCTGGTTCCTCTGCCTGAAAGGTCCTCCCTGCTTCTCGACGTACTGAAACCCGACTTGGCCTTCAAGGTGGTGACACGCAGGTGTCTGTCCAGCCGCACCATCCTGCTCTTGCAGGCAAACTCCAGTCCAGAAGGTCCCTCTGAGGACCCTACCTCCCTGAGGAGGCCTGGGCTTCGGGGCAGGTCTGACCATCCCCCGGCACCAGGGACGGGCCTGTGATTTAGGCCTAACTAGTACATATCTCCTCCCTTGAGCACGACGAGGCCTTCAGGGACAGGCACTGGGGCAGATGAGCCCATCGGGGCTCCTCTGGGGCTTCAGCGGGGAAGACCAGCAAAGACAAGTGCTGTCTTCCTGCCCCTGCACTTGAACCCGGAAGGATTCAGGTCAGGGCTGCAGCAACCACTGACCACTCTGTCAGCCAGAGAGTGCGGACGACACATGGGAAGCAGAGCTAGCCACTGTGGAGAGACTGAGGCCTCCTGGCACCACCTGGGCCCCAAATCCAGTCCTACCTGAAGTTCCATCGCCCTATGGACTGGTTTTGTGAGCCCATATTGCTTAAGTTAGTTTGTTTTAAAACTTGCAACCAAGACGCCTAACTGATCCAAAAACACTCCCAGCTGCCACTTCCTCTAAGAAGACTTCCTGGATCACGCCCTTCCCCTAACATGTTTCCACCTGGCTTTGTGCCTGGTACTCTGGGCTCCCCCCGCCCCCCTTTCTGCCTCGTGGACCTGGTGTTGCAGCGATCTGCCTACACCCCACCATCTGAGCGGCTTGCATGTAGCACTGCAGGCTAAGCCTCCTGCCCACCAGGGCTCAGTGATACACTGGATGTCCGGCTGCCCTTTCTCCACTGACGTCAAGACACAGCCTCTGGCTCACGGCCTGGCTCTGGGCGTCACCCCACCAGACTGCCCAGAGCTGTGCTGGTGGTGTGCAGGTAGGGCTGGGGAGTACCGATGGCCTCCAGGACGAGTGTGTATGCGGCTGTGGTCTCCCGGTCCAGGCTTACTACTGTTCTCACAACAGCGTCACGGTAGCCAACACTGAACTTCCCATCCACGTTTCCACCTGTGGGCCGAAGACAATGAGGCCTCTGTGAGGAAGCAGGGCTCCCGCCAGGGAAAGGGCGGTGGCACCCTGGCTCTGCTCCTGGGCCAGGACATTCCAGGGGTAGTTGGGGAGGAAAAGGCCATGCTGCGTATTCAGCCCTGCCCAGGGACAGGGTTCTGGGGGGCGGGGGGAAGCTCGGATGAGGGTGTGGCCTGTGCGGGCTCAGGTGGAGGTGCCAAACGCCTGAAATCATAAGGGTTGAACATTCATTGAGCACCTACTGCATACCAGGCACTTCATGTGGACTCTTTCATCTGGTTTGTACTATCACGAGCCCACTTGACAGAGAGGAAAATGCGTCCTTTAGTGAGGTTACGTGTGTTGCCCTGGGCTACAGTCACCTAGTGTGGGTGTAAGACTCCAACTTGTCATTCTGATTTCTGAGCCTGCGTCCTTCACCGTTCTGCCACCTGCCCATCTGGTGGGAGTGTCTGAGCAGTTAACCTGGGTTGAGGCTTTTACAGGTGGCCAGGGATTTTGGGGTCAGCTAAGATTTTCCAGGTCCATCATCTTGGACTCTCTGAGTGGGGACTCCTGGAGGCTCCCCGGAGTGACGAGTAGGGGCAGGTGGCCGGGGTGGGAAGTGGGAGGGTCTCCTCTCCAAGGTGGACAGGAAGGGACTGCATCTGAACAGTGTGAAGACCCCTCCCCAGCCAGCTGGCAGGCAATGTGGTGTTCTGGACAGCAGAGGGCGCTGCGGCACGGGGTTTGGGCTAGCTTGGACCAGGACCCTGCCCTGCTCCTTGCAGAAGGAGCAAATTAAAATCTGAGATTCCCAGCTGGGAGGGCTCTCAGTGGGTCAGCAGAACCTGGCCACTTCGGGGCGCTGGGAAATCATCCTGGGAGCTACCAGGTGCTCCCTTGTCCTTACATGGTTTGCCCCTGGAGAAAAGCCCTGACCCCTGTGTGGGTGGTCGGAAGTACCATTCACATGGGACAATAATCTGGCTCCTAGGGGATGGGGGAGAAACTGAGGTGCAAGCAGTGCTGGGGGCTGAACCATGACTGGTCCACGTGGGGGGAGTCTTGATAACGAAGCCTTTCTTGGAGCAGTGTCGAGGACTACACTGTGAGGAGGTGGCCTGAGGGTGCTGGGCCACTTTAGGGAGGGGAGGGAGGGAAAGATCTGGAAAGAAGAGGTTGAGAGCCACCGCAAGCAAGGATGGGCTGTGAAGCTGGGATTCCTCACTCCCGGGGCAGAGGCGTCAGGGAGACTGGTGCGTGCACTGAATGCATGTGCGTACACATATGTGCATACGAGTGGGTGAATAACGTGGCTGCAGGCAGGCCATGGACGGAGAGAAGACTGAGCCAGTAATATGGCCGAGGGACAGCTAAGGAATGTGAAAGAACTGCCCCCCAGCATCCCAGCACCTCTCAGGTGTGTCAGGGACTGAAGCACGCTGGGTGACTGTTCTAATCCAGGCATGACTAATACGTGGCCTGTTTACCGCCACCTACTGAGCTTACTGTCATGGCAGACATCAGTAATTGCTCATGACTCCCTTTCTCCTGTTGAGCCAGGACATGGCCTCATACAATTTCTCCACAGGTCTCTTCTTGGTATTTGTGAGCTAAAACCATTTTATTTAAAAAGATTGAAACCATTTGTCTCTAAACAGATGGGAATTCTCATGAGTGAAGGGTCCCCGGGGAAGGATAAGACCACAGTCTTCCCGTCACGGCTTTATCACCTTGACGTGGGGGTGGAGTGGGGCGGGGCAGGGCTCCTCCCCAGGAGTCACGGGCTCTACCTCCCTCCAGACTCAACCTCGGTAAGTTCCCCCCAATCTCCGAATAGGTTTGGGAGGCCCCCAGCGAGCCAGGCCAGAGGGACCCAGCTACAAAGCCCCTGGGAAAAGCTAAGAGCAAACCCTCCGGGAGGGTCCCACGGGAGCTAAAGCCTGATGTGGAGGGCTGACTCGGGCCCCTTCCCCACCCTCTCGGGGAGGGGGGGAGGCCGGGGGCACACATCTGGAAGGAGTGGAGGCAGGGCCACACCTGTGATAAAGTAGCTGAGCTCGGCATTGAGGCCCATGTCATTGTCCGTGCAGTTCAGCCAGACCACCCGGAAGTCCCGCGGCACGTCCTCGGACACAGAGACATTGTACACGGCAGGGAAGAAGGTGGGCGTCTCGTCGTTCACGTCCAGCACTGCAGGAAGAGTCAGTGCACAGGGCTAGGCCTGGCTTCCGCTCCAGAGAGCCCAGTGCCAGAGGCGGTGGGAGCCAACACGTCTCGGTGGCGAGCCGAGGGTCCCCATGCCTGCTAGGGTCAGGGCAGAGCTGATCAGAGCTCCTCGGCCTCCCATGGTCCTGTTCCCTGGGTGCTCTGGTGCTGGTGCTGCTGGCCATGCCAGGAGAGAGAACCCTGGGGCCTCCCTCCAGTAGGTGCCTCACAACGACAGCGGGGATGATGATGGCAATGACCGTGAGAGTGAGCCTGTGCTAAGTGCTTCCCATACAGCACCCTGTGTGCCCCTCCTAGCACCCTGGCAAGGCAGGCATTCTCAGACACACCAGACAGAGGAGGGACAGGAGCTCAGAGCAGTTGAGTCACTTGTCCCAAGTCACATAGCAAGTGGCAGGGTTGGGGTCTCGGGGGGGCCCACCCCTAGTCCGTCATGGGGTCCTAGGAAAACAGCTGGCTTTGAGGATCCACCCCTCCAAGAAAAGTCTAAGTTCCCTTAAAGATGTGTTTTCTCAGCTGATGGGGCTTGGGACAATCTTCACAGTGAAATGACCCCACCTTCCCTCTTGGGCTCCTCGTTGTGATACCACCAGGAGAAATGATGGGCTTGCTTGCGGACCTGGCTTCTGCTGAGGCCGGGAGAAAAATCCTCTCTGGGAGCACTGAGCACCTCCCTGTCAGTCACTGGCACACAGGCGGGTGCCCAAATGGGCACCAGGAACCCACAAGGCAAGCGTAGGACCAACGGATGAGAGGACGCCTAGGCACGTCTCGGGCAGATGTTTGTGCTGAGCTAACCCCCACCTGCACCAAGCCCGCGGGGCCGGCAGGAGCCGGACAACAGGACACACCTCGCCAGTCACATTCTGTACGGACTTGACTTCCCTGTGGTTAGTTCTGCCCCTTTGGCACCAGCTTGTGTCAATGTCCCTGTTTTGTCCCAAGGATTAAGGACGTGACCAGAATGGAGGAAAAATCGTAAGGGGCCTTGGCCCTGCCCCTCTCCTGCCTGCGGCTGACCCTGAGGGCCCACCCACCCCTGTGCAAGTCACCTCTGCTGTTCGCAGGATCAAAGACGCTAGAAGGGGTCAGGGACCTTGGTGGTGGATCCAGGCCCAGGGCGGGGTGTGGGGGGGCAGCTACTGAAGGCAGCGGCTCGGTGGGGAGAAGGCTCTGCCAGCATTTTGGACTTGGTGGAGGCAAAGAGGGCTCTGTGCTGAATGGCGTGGTGGAGGAGGGTACTCCATTAGCAAGGCACCCTGTGTCCACATAGACAGGGATAGCGGTGACAGTCGTGGGCTCCCCAGCCCGCCCGGCACTGCTCTAGGGCCCGTGCGCTCACCGCGCGGCAGGAGACCCCCCGGCCCTCACCTCGGATGGTGAGCGTGCCGGTGGAGCTCTTGGGGGGCGTGCCCGCGTCGCTGGCCACGACGCGCAGCTGGTACTCGGCGATGCGCTCGCGGTCCAGCTCCGCGCTGGCGACCACCACACCCCTGCTGCTGTTGATGAGGAAGTCCATGCGGGGCATGCCCACCTGCATGCGGAAGGACACCAGCCCGTTCAGGCCCTCGTCCAGGTCGATGGCCATCACCTGACGGAAAGCAGGGACCACGTGAGGGGTGGGGACGGGAGGACTTCGCCCCCGAGAAGGGCCCCCTCCTTCCCACTGACCGGCGCTCAGCTCCAGCCAGACATGCCCGCTTCCCTCAGTGCCTCCAGCCATGCCACTGTTCCCAGCACCTTCCCAGATGCTAAGAGGGCAGCGCGTCAGAGCTAAAGGCATCCGGATACATCAGGTGGGGCCGGGAGGGCCGGGCGGGGGCGGGGGGGGGAAGGCACTTTCGAGAACAAGAGAACAAGGGTCTAGCTCCCCATAGTCTTCCCCTTCAAAACCCCGTTCTCCTCCTTGGCAAGGCCCCCCCGACCCCCCGCCCCCGCCATGGATCCTGGCTGGCTCGGGACTCTGAACTGCGTGTTCTATCAGGCTTCCTGGCTGCTGGCCTGAAGCAGCGGTGACTGCTCCAAGGGCCCTTGGACCATGTGCAGCTCCACTACATAAAACGATCAACAGCTCTCTCCCCTGCTTTGTCAGACAACAACAAGATGGTAGAAAGGTGCAGTGTTTAAGTCACCTGATGATTTATTATTTTGAAACCATCTTTTGAGGCCACGTGTAGGCAGGCAAACATCCTCCAAACCCCTACACTATTCCCGTCTGCACCTCTAGTCCCTAGAAGGGTTCTCCTGACTCAAGACCCTGATATATTTAAAGTTTCACAGAAGAAGATTCGAGACCTTTGAGGAAATGTGAATAACAGTTCAAATAAAAGCTTTGGATTAAGCCAAGACTCTCAAAAGTGAAAGACGTCAAGGTCATCCAGTCTAACTCCCATCAACAAGCAGGACAAGAGGGTATCCACTCAACTTGAATGCTTTCCAGGATGGGGGGCTCACTACTTCTCATTTATCTGCATACAGCTCTAATTCCTGGAGAAAGTTCTCCCACCCATCCAATGGAAATCACTATTTGTCCAGGTTGTAGGGGGCACCGGGGAACGCACCGCTCCTGTCAGAACTCTCTTCCTGTTTCTGAGGACAGTTCCCAAGCTAAATGCTCCAGCTCCTTCAACCATCTTTCCATGCCTGAGCCAGATCCTCTGTGAGCTCAGACGCTGTGCTGTCTGCACTGTCTCTGAGCCCCTGGAGAATGGGCTTTTGGGGGGGCACTCACTGGTTCTCTCACCCACCTGCCCGGTCCTATTTGGGGGCCCGCTCCTCAGGGACTGGCTGCCGTTCCCTGGATCGCAGCTCCCCCTGCTGGGCATTTGGGAGAATGCCCCGCTAGCGAGATGGCTCCCTAGGACCTTCAAAGACCACTACTCATCTCCTCTCACAGATGAAGAAACTGAGGCACAGCAGGCCTGCAGGGCATCACCAAGGTTACCCACTGTGGTATCCTGACAAGCAACCTGTCTTCTTCGGGTGGGAGCAGGCTGGCCCTTTGCCACTGGATCCCGCTGTGTCTCAGGTATAAGCCCTCACAACAGACACCTGACGACAAGCACACGGCCACCGTGGATCTCCCACAGTCCAAGTGCCAGCTTGCTGGACACGCATGTCTGACTGAGTCCCTGCAGCACAGCCAGGCAGGTACTGGTATGCGCCCCATCTCACAGGTGAGAAAACTGAGGCCCAGTGAGGTTGTTTGCTGTAGGTCACACAGCACACAAGTGGAGGAGTTGGGACCCACACTCATGTTGGGTACACTCCAAAGCCCATGCTCTTCCTTCCAGCGTTCCTAAAAGGGCATCATCCTTCCTGAATGAGCCCCTTCAGGGCCTCCTTGACAGAGGGTGATGGAGTAGGAGGCACAGGGGCTGGGTTCAAGTTCAGGCCCTACGTCTTCTTGGCCACAAGTCTCTTTAAGTCTCCTGCCAAGTGGGGAGAGTACCACGCCCCCCCCCCCCCCACCGTGTGGAGCTGCTTTGGGGCTGATGGGAGAGTGGTCTGCCCACAGAGGCAGGGTGCCTGGGCGACACCCATCAACCTTCTCTGTGTTCTAAAACCAGCTACAGGCTTGCGGTGTTGAGAGTCTTGGGCCAGACCTCCATAACCAGGACCTGTTTGACTTGGCTTCCCAGAATTCTGTCATCTTCCTTGGTGCTTTCCCTCCACCTCTCCAAATCTACCTGTCATTTAAGACCCAGCTCAAGCCCCTCCTCCTCCTCCAGGAAGCCTTCTGTTACATCTCTCAGAGCACTACCTCTCCAAGCCTGGTGTGACCTGTCTGGTGGTCTCGGCTGGCATCCCCTGCCCCACCACTGCAAAGTGTTCAGCATGAGGCTAGGCGCCCAGGGCCGCCTCTGCCCGCCTGCTTGCTGGGTGAGATGAGGTGAGGGAGACAGACCAGGAGCTCAGGCCAGGAAAGGGAAACTCACCTGGTAGACAGAGGCCCCGGCCGGAGTGCCTTCCAGCACCTCAGCCACGAAAGGCAGGTTCTGAAAAGTGGGGTCGTTGTCATTGAGGTCCAAGAGGTTCACAAACACCGTGGCACTGCTGGTGGCTCTCAGAGGGGGGCTGCCACCTGGGGGTGCCAGGGAGAGGGAAAGAGGGGTGCAAAAGAGACAGGGACGGGGAGAAAGGGGAGTGGGGAGAGGGAGGCAGGCTCAGTGACATTTCCATCCTAGGGGTCCCTCCAGGGAGCAGCCCGGGCCTTGCACCCCCAGCCACCGCCCCCCTCTGAGGGTACTCTGTGGGGCTCGCAACTGGCAAGTGGGTGTTACCCCATTCTTAGTGATCATGACACAGCCCTCCTGTACCCAGGCCTCAGGACCCAGGGAGGACAAGTCAGTGGGAGAGGCCCCCAGGACCCTGAGAGTCAGGGGCCGCCGCCAAGGTGTGTGGGGCTGCGAGGGGGCACATACAGTCAGTGACGGAGATGATAATCTTGCGCATCAGCTCCGCCTCGTGGGGGTCGGGGTTCTCCCGATCCAGCATGACGTGGGTGGTGCGGATCTTGCCTGTGCGGCTGTTGAGGCTGTAGAACTTGTTGGGTGGCTGGATACTGTACACCAGGGTGCCGTTCTCCCCCAGGTCCGGGTCCACGGCCACCACCTGCCCAGGAGGGAGCCCATCCTCCACTGAGCCCAGCGGGGGGGAGGGCATCTCTGTGCCCCGCACTGCCTGCCTGGGGATGTCTGAGCTCACACCTGTGTCCCTCCCTCCCTCCCTCCCTCCCTCCCTTTCTCCCGGCTCCAGGAGGGGGTCTGATGGGGGATGGGAGGCAGGAAGTTCACAAGATGGGTTGGCCGGGGAAGTCTTGAGCTCCTCGGCTTCTTCTTCGCTCACTCAGTTTTACCCTAGGCCAGTCCCTTTCCCCACTTAAGCCCCAGCCTTCTATTTCTAGAAGCAACACTTGGCACACACCAGTCTATGGGAAGCTGTGTCTCATACATGCCAGGCCCTGAGCAAGTTACAAGTACCGTGGGCACAGCCCTGTGAGGCCATCTACAATTATGTGCATTTCACACACACGAGGCTCAGCCAGGCTCCCAGGGTCTCTTAGCCCAAAGTGGTCCTGGGTCTCTCTGGAACCCACACTAGCAGCCAGCAGGCCATGCTGCTCGTACATCTTCGTGTCACTGCTTTCCAGACATGTGGGGTAACACGGTCATGGGCTTTTGGGGGAGCAGGGGGTGCCCAGGAGGTCCATGATCATGGAATTCTTTGGGGACTAGGAATTCTGTGGGAGGCTGGGAAGGGCTGAAGAGGCTGAACCTTTCTTTGGCTGAGCTTTGGGAAGAATCTGAAACCCTGGATTTGGGGAACTGGGTCCTCCCCAAACCTTCTCTTCCTTCCTTTGGACTTTTTGTGAGGCAATTTGAAAAGAATTAGGCTTCTGTGACACCAGGGATGACAGGGTGGGGGAAGGGAGCCGTGGACAAGCCACCCGGTTTAGAGGTGTTTTGGGGCTGCAGGAGGGGGAAGCTGGAGGAGAGAGGGGGCTGAGTCTCCCTGCCTGAGAAGGGGGAGGGCCTTTAACTCTCCAGGCCCCCCACTTGGTTCCCCACTTGTAAGCCTCACCCCATGAAGGGATCAACCTGAGTGCCCTCCTAACCCAGGGCGACTCCCATAACCCATTCTCTCCCCATCCCCATGCCTGCCAATCCCCTGCTTTGGAGAAAACCTCTCTAGCGTCTACCTCCCCCAAGGAGAAAGCAGAACTCAGGGAGGCATGGGTCGGGCTCAAGGTCATACGGCACCAGCCTTGAGGCTGAGACAGCTCCCACCCTGGAGATCTCCCAGGGTCCCAGGACAGTAACCATACCCACCCCTGAGCTCGTCCTTTGCCCTGTGTGGTAGAGGTCCCTGGGGCACCAGAGGTGGACTAGATCAATGGGAGGGGGGTGGTGACGGCGGTCCCCAGGGCCGCATCAGGACAGTGTCATTCTTAATTCCAGGACGCTCGGCAATGACAGCCTGGCTTTGTCAGCTCCTTCATCTTACTTGATGTGGGGCCTTTTGGGCTTTGGCAGCAGAATCTGTCCCTCCTCTGGCTTAGTCCCCAGCCGGAGGTGTCTCTGGGGCCACCAGACCAGAACAGACAGATGGGCTGCCCTGGCCTCTGGGGCCACCAGACAAGAACAGACAGATGGGCTGCCCTGGCCGAGGGCCCCCATCTTGCCGCAGGGTCTGGAGTGGCCAGGGTGAGAGGCCCGTGCTGGCACTGAACCCTGAGCCCTGCAGGGCCTCCTTCTGCTTCAGACAGGTAGGAGGGGAGTGGGTGCACCTAGCCGCACCAGGGGGCAGGGGTGGGGGGAAGGCCCGAGGGGCCCTTGCTGTGCTATGGGGCAGGTCACCTCAGTTTCCCCAGCCTCTGTAAAGGGGACCCCTGCTTTACAACAGGAGGCAGGGCTCTTAGGCAAGCCAGGGGTCACTTCAGCCTGGCCAAGTCATTCTGCTGACAAAGGAGACCAGCAAGCCTTGCATTTCTACAGTGCTTCTCTCTACAGGAGGAGGGTTTTTTATCCCCGTTTCTCCGGATGGGGAAACTGAGGCACAGAGCAGTTAAATGACCTGTTCCAGGTCAGCAGCTTATTGCTGAAGGTGCAGAGATCAATTTTACATGGGGGTGGTGGGGGCTTCTCCTCTTTTCTCCCTGCCCCTGAGTGCAAGTGCCCCAGGGTGCCTGGGGTAGGTGCTTCCAAGGGACCCTGGGTGGGGGCTGGGCCCTGGCTTCCGCCTCTCAGCCCACTCCCTGGCAGGGGTGGGGGCACAGGAGAGGGCTGCCGGCTCTGGTCCCTCCTGCAGGCTCCCCACCTGTGTAGAGTCTGTGTAGAGTCTCACCACTTTCCCTCTTCATTTCCCATGTCACACTGTCATTTTTCTCCTGGCCTGACGGGGAATAATTCTCTCCCTCTCCCCTCTCTTATTTTGCTGGAGGGCTTTGAAAGGCTCTAAATCAATGCCCATCAGCCAGGTCCTTGAAGGAGCCTACAGGAGCCAGGAGGGAGGGTTGGGCCAAAAATCTCACTTGCAAATGGAAAAGGGCCAAGGTGCAAGCTCATGCCGGGGCGGGTGCACACCCTGGGCGCACGGACGTGCGTGCCGAAGCACATGCTGGGACAGTTGGCGGTGTACCGGGATGCAGGCGCACGCTTGTCTACACACAGCTCTCAAAAGTCATTGGCATTTGGGAGAGTAATGGGGCACACACCCTGACCTCTCTCTGACAAGGAAGACCCGACCGGACCTGGCGGAGCTGGGCGGGGGGGCAGGTAAAATGGGGAAGGAAGGTGAACAAGTCCCTCAACAACTAGCATTTGCCAACATTTGAGTTCTTACAATGCACCTGACACCGTGCTAGGCACTGGGGTTCAACAGCAGAAAGGACGGGTGTGGTTCCAGCAGGAGAGGTGTGGTGAGAACAGCTACCACGCATCTACCACTGACCATGGGGCTCGTTAAGTAGGGACCACAACTCTATCAGGTGGGGCCTCTTACTAGCCCCATTTTCTAGAGAAGAAGATTGGAGCACAGAAAGGTGAGGTGACTTGCCAAAGGTCACAGAGCTGGGAAGGAATGTGGCCAGGGTTCGACCCTAGACATTTTGGGGCCAGAGGCTGCCCGCTGAATCACTAAGCTACACTGCCTCTGAGTAAGCTAACAACCTAATAAAGAAATAAAACACAGATGTGGGATCAGTTCTGGAAGAAACAGTGCAGACAGCGGGCAGAGCTACGTTAGGCAGGGTGGGCAGGGAGGGCCTCTTCGGGGAAGCGGCCCTTTAGGCTGGGACAGGTAGAGGAGAAAGAGGCAACCCTGGGAAAAGCAGGGGTGGGGGGCAGAGGGAGAGGAATGCTCTGCAGGGCGGGGGAGGGAAGGGCTGTGCAGAGGCTCTGAGGGGAGGAAGAATTTACTGGGTTCCGGAGGCTGAGAGGCCAGCGCGCGTGGTGGGGGTACTGAGTGAGGGAAGGGTGGTGGGGCAGGTGTCAGGAGGTGGGCAGCCCCCCTGCAAACACAGCCTCCTCCCTAACATCACCCCTGGGCCAGCCGCCCCCGCCCCCGCCCCGAACTCCCTTTCTCCATCTCAGCCACAGCCCCCACCTCGCCCAGGGGCCACCTTGTGGCCTTAGAAGGTCTCACAGAGCCCCCAGTGGTATTACAGAGTACCCACATATAAATGCCTACAAGCCATAACATTTAATGGGATTTTATGACTATTCCTTTTAAAATTATTTTGCCATGACAAATTGTACTAATTTGTACGAGCTTCTTGATTTCTAGTTTCCTGGCCACCATCACACATACTGGGAATTCCAGAGAATTCCGAAAATTCTTAAGAATTCTAGAAAATCTAACCTACAACTTGTCCTTACAATGCAAAGGAAATTTTTCAAACACTAACTGTCATAATATATTTGGCAGATGTTTGATATAACAAGTTCTAATTCTGACTTCACCCTTTTCTGTTTGAACTTCTGAGTCATGACATTTTGTTTTCAGGTCTCAGACACTGAAACACCTGGGGGTCCCCGCCCTGGAGCCGCCCCACACCAGGGAGGAACGGCCATGCCAATCCCTTACTGAGCAGTGGGTTCACATGTCCGTCTCCCCGGAGGTAAATAAAGCTGGGGCAGGTGCGTCCGGTAAGAACCGTGGCTTTAACACAGGGTGAAATGGGAACCAGTGGTGGGTTCAAGCAGAAAAGTGACAGAAAGCCCCCTGAACATGGAGGGGAGCCTTGCTGCTCTCTGTACTCCCGAGCCTGGTGAGCATGGGGCCTGGCACACATAGCAGGTGCCCACTGAAGGTCTGCTGAGGTTCCTGGAGAGTGACGCGGCCCTGGGTAGCAGGCCTCCGGTCCGTTGTCCACACCTGCCAATGGCTCAGAAGGCTGTGAGGAAGTCTGGAGACCCGGAGAGGACCCCTGGGGACCAGATCCGGGGAACTGCTCAAGGCCAAGTGCAGTCCCAGTCCAGCAAACCTCTTTGGCAGGTGGGTTCTTCAAAAATGGCCTCCCCTGGCTGGTGTCCCATGCAGCCACTTTCTCCCAGGGACACCTGTCTCACTTGCCCCTCAGTTCCCCTGGGGAGGATTTTCGCAGACATAAAGCAAAGGTAGGAGTTGACCAGACAGGTGCTCTGAGGTAGGCTCTTTTGGGGTCCCAGGTTGGAGCTGTGCCCACGAGATGGCAGCAGAGAGTACCCACCGGATCGCGAGCCCTGGAGAGAGCTGAAGAACTGGCCTAAAGTAGTGGTTTCCACCCCCGACCCCTTGCTTGAAAGAATCCTCCCACGGGGCCTTCAAAAAAGGGAGATTCCAGATCCCTGACCTAGGCCCTACTGGCATCTTTGGGAGGGGGACCCACCCACCAGTTGAGAGCCATTCAGATAGCGAGAGGAGGACAGGAGGTTTCCTTCGAGGCTGACATCTGCCGCCTTCTAGACTCTGTCCCTACTGGCTGTATTTGGTGAGGGGTCCGGTGGGGAGGCTAGGCCTCACCAGAGTGGGGCAGCCTTCCTGGACTGCTGGATGTGAAATTTTCCCTCCCTTCTCCCATCCCACGCACGTTCTCCAGTTACTCAAGACCTGAGCCACCTGCCAGGCCACCTTGAACCAGCAGAGATGGAGGGCTGGACCAGGTAGTTTTCAAGTCAGACAGACCTGGGTTCAAGTCCTGACACCACCTCTTACTAGCTCTGGGACCCTGGGCAGACCCCTCAAACTCCAAGACCCAGTTTCCTCCAGAGTACTACCGGAGCCATGAGTCCACCTGCCCCGTGAGATCATTATGAGGGTGAGAAGGCCTCGGGCAGCGCCCGGCACATTGCAGGCATTCCATACATGGGGTTACCACGAACTATCAGGCTCATGTCTGTCACGCTGGCTGAGTGGCTATGGGGCTGGACCCTGGGGACAAACCACCTCAAATGAAGCCAAATGGTGCACAAGGGTGAGGGGAGGAGATGACCTCACAAATGTGAACCCCAGAGCTGATCAAGTGGGGTGCTCAATCCTGGCTTTCCTCATCTTCCCCAGGATGCTGGCTCCAGTCCAGACTCCTGAGACTTTGGCCACGTCTCCCCTGCTCCCCACTCTGAGTCCTATCCCTGCACGCAGCGCATACAGGGGCCTAGGCAAACCTGGAATATTCCAGGCCAGAAAAATCCCTGGGTGAACTTCAAACACCCCACTGGGGCCAACCTGTCAGGAACAGAAGCGGTGAAGGAAAGGTGGGGGGACAGAGCCTACATTGTGCGACTTGAGGAGGTGGCCGGCGCCTTGCCAGCGGAGGGTGAGGGCACTCCTGTGCGCACAGACAGAGTCCTGGGGTCTCAGCAAGTGTGGTTTCTAGCTGAACCAGCCCTAGCTGCCTGGGCACTGTCCCTGGGCTGTCTGTGCTCCCTTTGACAAAGCCCGAAGAAGCCCACTGCCTCTGAGGCCGGGTGACGGCTTTCCCCCAGCCTCTGACTACCTTCCACCATGAAAGAGAGCTTCCGGAAGTCTGCTCCGTGGGCTGGCTCAGAGGGAAACAGGAAGTCCGTCGGTCCCACATGGGCCGGCCCATAGGGCTCACGCGGGAATGGCAGACCCCCTGAGAAGGGCAGCCTGGAATTCTGCTGTCCCACCACCACTTACTGTGGTCACGTCGGAGTCTGGAGGGGTCATCTCCACTAGGTTGATGTAGTAGGGGGCATCCTTCCAGGTGGGGTGGTTGTCGTTGATGTCCAGGAGGGTGATGTTCACCTGTGGGGCCACGAGGAGCAGAGAGGGAGGTGCCTGGCTGAGTGGTACAGGGACGGGCGGGGCGCACAAGAGGGCACGCTCAGGGGCCTGTGGGGCATCCCAGCAGGAATTCCACGGGCTCCACCCACTTTGGAGGCCTTGGGGCAGGGCCTGGGCTTTCTAGCACAGGAGGGAGCCAGGTCCCTCCAGGAGAAGAGCATCTAGGTGCTGTGCTATCAGGAAGGAGAGGGATGAATGCAATGACCCCTGAAATTCTTCCTGTAATGGGGGACATCTCTCAGCTGTCCCAGGCTTGGTGGAAGGGGACGGACAGGGTCAGGGGTCTGGTAGGATCCCTTGAGATTCCGTCAGTCTCGGCTATGAGCCAAGCAATTTCCCTGCTCACCTGCCACCCAGGTGAATTATTTATAGGGCTCCGAATCCTATTAGCAGGGGCCTCCCAGGATGGAATGGGGTTCTGGGGATTTTTCTGCCAAGTCCCTGGCCAAGCAATACAGACCCCCACCCCTCTGGCCGGGCAAGGACGGGGGAGAACTGGAATGGGGGACAGCTGCTGTGGGTAGGGCAAGGGCTGGCAGAGAGGTCGGGGAGGGCTCCTGAGGGAGAGCCAGAGAAAGCAAGTAGGATCAAGGAGGGCAGGTGGCTAGAGGGACCTGTCAGCGGGTCTTTCTACTTCCTCTCCCATGGGGGGGCTTCCTGCTTCTCACTGCCCCCCACCCCCCCGCTCTCTTCTACAGCCCAGAGCTCAGTCAGGACCCTCAGATGTCCCTTCTCTAGCTTCCTGTATCTGAGGCACCTTGGTGGGATGGCAAGAGCTTGGATGGGGGTTCTGGGCCTTGATGGACCCTACTTACTCCTGGTAGGGAAACCTAGGCATCATTTCTCAGCACCAGGGTTAAGGCCCTGCTTCCTGTTCGGAGCCACTCTTTCTGGCAGGAACACCTTCTCCTTGTAGGAGCCCCGAGGGAGGGGCCTCTGGAGCTCATCCTTTTGCTCTTTGCCCAGCCGGTCTTTTGGGGACAGGGGAGGAACACTTGTCCCTCCTGAGTCCCTCACATCCCTGGTGGGAATGCCTTTCTTCCCGCCCACTGCAGTGGCCCCAGGGCTGACCTTGGCTGACAGTGAGTTGGTATCTGCCACCCTCCCCCCACTCCCAATGCACCAGGACACAAGCTGGACCAGCAGATGGGCCAGGGAGCAGCTCCTGGGCAGCAGGTGGGGAGCAGGGGGCGGGGGAGGGGTGGGCACTCACAGTGGCAATGCCGGTTTTCTGGTTGTGGCCCACACCCCCGTCCACGGCTCTCACGATGAGGATGTATTCAGACTTGGTCTCACGGTCAAGCAGGGAGGTGGTGGTGATTTCGCCTGCGGGACGGAGGGATGGGGTAGGCCAGGGAGAGAGCAGCGAAAGGAGGAGAGAGTGAGGGATATTTGCAGGATCTGGCAGCGTGTGTGCATGTGCTGGGGGTGTGGGATGGTGCTCGTAGGGGAGGGGGGGAGCACCCATGCCCCGGGACCCGGAACCTCTGAGGTGGCAACATAACCCCCTGATAGGGAAGTCTTTTTGCATGTGGGACAATTTAGGCGGAGGATGGGGTTAGGGGCTGGGGAATGGGGCGGGTGCATTCTTGGCCTCGAGCTCGGTCACAAAAGACCTCATTTTTAGACTTCTGACATGATCCTACTGGCGTTGTCACTTGAGACTTGTTACTTCAATCCTCTGTACCTCAGTTTCCTCATCTGGTCAAAAAGGGAAAAGTAATGGGAACTACCTCAGAGGGCTATCAGGGGATTAATTTGGTGGACGTCACAGAAGGCTTAGAACGGTGCCTGGCACTGTTTATTCAGATAGTCACAAAAAAACAGGGACGACACGGAAATGGATGATGTGTTTCACACATGTTCACACTGGTGACTCATTATTGGACAAGTCAACCCATAAAGCATTGATAATAGTCATAAAATAAGTGACCTTGTAACATGGTTCTATTGCCTTGAGGATTTTTTTAGAGTATAAACGAGTTATTCCGTTAACTACAAACATTTAAAACGGACCACTTATCCGCCTGTTTTTGGCTTTTCTTCGTATTTTGGTGTAACTGAAACACGGAGGTCACCCTGGTCACGTATGGAGTGGTGTGCCGCTGTTTGATAACTGGCTCCCCAAAGCAGGCAGAAAGAGAAGGAAGGAAGGAAGGGAAAAAAGAAAGAAAAGAAAAGAAAAGAAAAGAAAGAGAGAGAGAGAGAGAGAGAGAGAGAGAAAGAAAGAAAGAAAGAAAGAAATTAAGAAAGAGAAAGAAAGAGAAAGAAAGAGAAAGAAAGAAAGAAAAAGAAAGAAAAAGAAAAAGAAAGAAAGAAAGAAAGAAAAAGAAAGAAAGAAAGAAAAGAAAGAAAAAAGAAAGGAAAGAAAGGAAAGAAAGGAAAGAAAGGAAGAAAGAAAGAAAAAGAAAAAAAGCAAGCAAGCATTTGCTGATTTCCATGGTGTAAATACTCCCACCAGGGCCACTGTAAGATGCTGACTTGATGGCCTGGAACCAGGAATAGAGGAGATGCTTCAACTTGGCTCTCAGGAGCAGGTGTGAGCTGGTCCCTGCTAGCCTCTGCACATGGTGGTAGGCAGGCCGTTTACCTCTGACCTGGGCCATGGCAGAGAGGTACGCTTCATGGACAGTGAGGCGCAGATCCGAATTCCGATTATGGCCCTTTCTACATGTTTGGCCTTGGAAAAGTTACTTAATTTCTTTAAGCCTCCATTTTCTCATCGGTAAAATGGAGATCAGTACGCTTTCCAACCAGAACTCTTGGGAGGATTCAATAATTAACAGAGCTATAGGTAAAGCTCCCAGCACACAGGAAATGCTTATTGTCTTCTCCAGACTGTGAGAATTCCCCAAGGCAGGGACTGTATACCATCCATTTTTTTGTTTTTGTTTTTTATCCCCCTTGCCTGAGCTGTGCCCCCTGAGGCAAGTTACTCAGCTTCTCTGTGCTTGGTTTAT
This sequence comes from Zalophus californianus, assembly GCF_009762305.2. NCBI lineage: Eukaryota > Metazoa > Chordata > Mammalia > Carnivora > Otariidae > Zalophus > Zalophus californianus. Next base: position 32,685,054 of record NC_045609.1, on the reverse strand, counting down.
TCTACCATAAGATAAGGGAGCTGGGCCAGATGGTCTTACATTTCCCTCCCTGCCACTTTGGCTTGTCCTCTGACCTGCGCAGGGCTGAGCGGGGAGCCGCGGGTGGGGACAGGGCAGGGAAGGCGCTGAGGCCAGAAACAAAAGACCGGCAAACGTTGGCCCACCAGGCCATGTTCCTTGCTGGGGCGGTGTCAATTAATTGGCAGGGCAAGGAAGAAATTAATCTCTAAAAAGTTTTAAACATGAACTTGTCGGCATGATAGATGGCTCCTCCTGTCTGGGAAATTAGATCCAATTAAGGCCAACTTTGTGGAGCGGGCCTGGCTAATTTGACGGAGGAGCTCAGAGGAAAACACTTAGACCTTCATAGCTGAAGGAGCTGGGTTAAGGCAGTGAGAAAGTGTTCGTGTCATTATTAAAGGCCCCAGGGTGGAGATGTGGTCCCTGGCCGGGGAGGCAGCCGGGTGCTGAAAGGTCAGCGTGCCCATCACCATATGTGGGTGGTAACGTGTGGCTCTAACGTGGCTTATGTAACGTAGCACTTAAAGTCTGGGCTCCGGAGGCAGAAGTTCAGGCTCTCCAAGTCCTCGGTGAAATTACTTAACCTGTCCTATGCCCCAGTTTCGCCATCTGGAAAATAAGGGTAATGCTAGTACCTGCCTCAGAGTGGTGGAGGCGATAAACGGGCATGATGCTTGTCTGAGCAGCTGGCTAATATTCGTGAATGATATTATTCTGAGCCCCCTGTAAATGCAGACTCACTGGGGGCAGATGCTCCTGCAAGCAGGGAGGAAGGCCCCCGTTGCGTCAGAGGTGGAGTAAGAGGCTCAGGATGGCCCTGGACAGGTCTAGCCTTGTACGTGCTAGTACTGTCCGCTCCCCTCGCTTCCAGGAAAAGGGAAGAAAGAAAGCCTGGAGGCAGACTTGGACGGTGGGGTGCATGGGTCACAGGAAGATTTAATGTCTCCCCCCAGCCACCTGTAGCAGGGCTGGCCAGTGTCCACCAGACCCCTGCTCTCTTTCCCAGGCTAGAATGCCTGCTGCAAAGGGGTTGTCAGGCCAGAAACAACCTCCCCAGGCTGCCTTCCATCTGGGTGTGGGGCTATTGCCTGGTTCTGGCCAAGAGGATGTGGGCAGAAGTGATGCATGTCACCTCCAGTCCTGGCCCATACACATCTCCTTAGCACGCCAGGCTCTCTTCCCCTCTGCAGTGACCTTGGAGCCACAACATGGAAGGTGCCTGGGTCCCAGAATCGCCATGCTCAAGGCTGTCCACGGAACATGGCATTGGATTGCTGGGTGAGTCAGAATTTCTGTGGTGTTGAGCCACTGAGATTTCAGGGTTGGCCTGCTTGGCACCTTCAGTGCCCTTATCTAATACAGAAACAGGTATTTAGAAGTGGGGAGCCTTGCATGCCCACTAAGTAGCCTGGGAACCCCATGAGGGCAGGCCATGTCGAATTCCATCCTGTGCCCCAGCACCCAGCACCTGGCGGAGAGCAGGCCCCCCAATGACATCAAATGAATATATGAAGGAATGTCCAGGGGCCTCATATTCCTTCCCAGCTTCTGACCTGGGGTCTCCTATTGCTTTTGCTCTCCCCCCTCCCTCCCAGCTTCAAGGGAGAGAGACCTGAAGGGAGGCACGTGGAGAAGGGGGAAGAAAGCTGAGAGCTCCATGGACTGAGTAGGGGGTCGGGGCTGGGGGCCCCTGGGTAAAAAGACAAAAAAGAATGATGAGGAAGACGTCACTGTTAGCCCTTGCTGTGTACCCGGGACTACTCTGGGAGTGCTCCCTGTAACAACTCATGTGATCCACACGCCACCTCTAACGCGACCATCCTCATTTTGCAGGGGGGAACCCAAGGCACACGCTGTGTGAAGAAGAGGAGCAGGGTTCAAGAAATAGGTCAGCAGCTGAGGGAGGGGGACGTGGAGGCTTGAGAAAAGAGATCCCTCACAGGGTGGTTAAGTTAGCCTGCTGTTTGTAAAATGGAACACATTTTAAACATAACAGGGCTCTTCACCATTGGAAGACATCCTTGGTGGATACATTCATGATCCAATTTTGGGGGGGCGGTTAAGATCACTAATCACACTCAAGTTCATATGTCAGGGGTGAAACCAGATGCTCAATGCTGGCATGCTCCAGGTGAGGGCTTCCTGGGAAAGGGAGGGAGAACTTGGCTCAGGGGCAGGTCCCCGGCTGGGCATGGGGAGTTGGCCTGAGGCACGGAGGACAGGGACCATGGGGCTCACCTGAGCGGGCGTTGATCCGAAACTGGGAGGAGCCCTCCAAGGAGTAGATGATGGACTCCTGACCATACTCCCGGGAGCGGTCCAGGTCTGTGGCATTCAGGAACAGCACTGTGGCTCCTTCCGGGAGACAAATGGGGGGAATGCTCACCCTAGGCTCGCAGCTCCAGGCCCTGGGAGCAGGACCTGGTACCTCCTGCTGACCAGCCTTCAGGAGGCAGGAAGCCTGCCACTGGGACACCCAGGGGTGAGAGTGGGCTCAACCACCAGAGCTCCCAGGGCTGCGTGGGGACAAGGCTCCATGGGAAGGGGTCCCGGAACCTGGGGTGGATTACACCCGCCGCTCTTGCCCCGCCCCCGCACCCTGAGAGCATACCACTGCTCTCCCCTACCTCTCTCTGGCTGCTCACCAGAGAAAATACACTCAGATTGACCAGCTTTGACTTTGAGTCAAAAAGAAGTGAAGCCCTATAGTAAATTATTCCACGTTTATTGTATTCAATTTTGGTCTTGTTTCATCTTGTTCACAAGGGGGAATTTATAAGGGTTTTTATTTTCTCTTTAAAGTCTAGTTAAGGCCCTCACTTTCATGTTCATCTCTGTGAAACCCTGGGTCAGGGGACCAGCCTTTCCAGTGGCCCTCGCCGGAGACCCTGAGAGCGGCCTGTCCGAGGCCACGTCTGCTGGGCTGTGGCTCCAGCCACCTCCTGTCTCCCACTGCCACCTAACGGCCACACTGAGGAGATTCAATGGGTGGACTTGTAGACTCATGGCGCCCAGGCTGGAATCCCAGGGGACCTCTGGCCACTAAGCCTCAGCTTCTTCCTCTGTAAAATGGGTCTACCGAGAAAGCCAGCTTGCGGGGTTGTTGGTGAAGATCCCGGGGAAAATCATGCAGGCTGCAGGCTCATGGTAGCTCTCACTGAGCCACAGATGGGGGTTACTATTGTGTGGAAGAGTCAAGGGTCCCAGGGGTAGTAGGGGCCAGGCAGGGGGCTGTGAGACAGGCAGGTCCTTCTGGCCCCTTCCAGGGAGTGTGATGCCTCCGACTCTCAGTCTTACCCTGAGCAGGGAGACAGGTACACGGGCCTTGACACACCCTTTATCCGAGTGCAAAGTGGAAGACGATTAAGTGCCATGGTGAAGGCCTCTCCTAAAGAGGCTGTAGGGATGGTGGGCAATGCAAGGGGTTGCTTCAGGGCTGATGCTCTCCAGGGGATGCCTGACCAGGACAGGGAAGGGTGGGCTGGGCACAGCCTGGCACCCACCCAGGAAGTCATCAGAACCAGGAAGGTGTCTGGAGACTCTCCTGAGAAGGTCCCATGGTGCCATAGAAGGTCACCCTCCAGATGCAGCAACTCTTCCTGATTGGGGGGGTTCCCCACCAGAATAGTCCACCCTGGATGTAAGGGGGAGCTGTCAGCCTGCCCCAAGAACAGAGCGGGTCCCCAGGAACCCGAATGTGGAGCTGGTCGTCCCGGGTCTGCAAGCCGGGCCCTGCTACCAGAGAGACACGGCTGAGAGATGTTCTCACTTAGGAACACAGGCCACCCTGGCCTCACAGCACCATGATTCGGTCCTCTCTGTACATGCTCACTTAATCAAGGTCGTTCTATTACTGATGGCTGACTGTTCTCTCCCTGATAGACTGCAGCTGAAGGAGACTGGGGACCAAGCACCCAGCACAGCGCCTGCACGTAGTAGGTGTTCCGTAAAACAGCCGCTGGCTGGCAGATAACCGGACTTGTCATGGGTGTGTCTGCTGGCTTCCTGCCTTCACAGCCTCCCCCGCCGGGGACCGTACCTGCCATGATGTTCTCCACCACGGAGACGAAGTAGGCAGGCTTGCTGAAGGTGGGCGGGTTGTCGTTCTCATCCTGGATGGAAGGGAAACAGACAGGTTTTCGAAGCCAGGGAGGCCATCAGGGCCGGTCAGCTGTCCAAGGGGAGGCTCAGTGTGGCTGGCACAGAGGAGATTTGGCCTTGATGTACAACCAGAGTCGGGTGGGGTGTCCCGGGGTGGGGGGAGACGGATGCTCGCCTGGCTGGGCTACAATTTGGGGAGGGAGGACAGGCCTTGGGGAGACGCATAAGGGCCAGGAAGATGGAGAAGGAAGGCAGCAGGTGGAGCTGCCTATTACTCCCAGCTTCCCCCTCTCCCGTTGGTCTCCCAGTGCAGCTCCAAGCTTACTCCTGTTCTGCTCAGCTCATCATCCTCCATGCTGGGGGTGCCCACTCGGAACCTCCCTCCCAGCTCTGCGAAGACGACGGTGGAAGGCTCTAGGACGCTCCCCGCCAGAAGTGAAGGGAGAAAGGAACACTCTGCCCTGAAGTTCCTGGCTCCCAGAGCCCAAATTCCAGGCTCCTCTGTACATATAAGAACAGGGGCTCCTCTACGCACTGGGGCAAACCCTGGCCCAGAGCCTACCATCTCCGGTTCTCGCCTTGCCCAGCCTCCACCGGAGACCAGCTCAGAGGGACAGTGGCCAGGGGCTGGTGCAGGCCGAGGGGCGGAACAGGCACAGCCTCGGCCTCCTCCTGCTGCCCCCGCTCCTCTGTCTCCCTCTTCCACGCTCGGGGTGATTTCTATACCCTTTAAGACTCTGGTCCTCACCCACTGCTTTTTGTAATCATTCAACATGAATTTCTTTCTGTTCACCTCTTGCAGGAAGCCCCACCGACCCCCTGACTCAGAGCCTCTCCCTTTCGCCTGGGAGCCCTGGGGGTGGCGGCCTCTGGGGAGCCTCCAGGCTGCAGTGCTCCTGGCACGTGCTCCCACGGGGCTTCCTGCCTCACGGACCTGGGAGCTCTGGGAGGGGAAGACTCCCATAGAAGCCCCCTTTGCTGGCATCACTTATAGCTGAGCGGCAATGGAAGAGAAGGAGGCATGGCAGCCGGCCGTCCTGGACTTGGAACTTTCGAGAATCCCATCCTGCCAGACTGCGGACTGCAGGTGCTCAGAAAGGAAGGCTGCTCTTCTTCCCCAGCCTGTCGCCAGACTCTGGGCTGCGCAACAGCTGCCCCCAACCCCCGCCCCGCCTCTGAGAACCGGTGGTGTGAAGACTTGCCTGACGTCCAGTGCCCCAACAGCATGTCTGGGCATCCCCCTGGGGCAGGCGTGAGTGCCCCATGTACATATATATTTAAGCCTTCTGCTTGGCTGCATGAGACGGCGCCGAGAATGTCAGTGGCAGAGCATGAGGCAGAAACTTATTAGTGGTGATATTTCCCCGGATCCTGGCACTGTATTCGCTATTAGTTCTAATTCAGTGGCTTCCTCTACAAAAGCTTATTGTCCCCGAATGGGAAATCTACAAACCAAGTTTGACTTCTTTATTAAAAACCAACAAGCAGTGGGTGAAAAGGAATCACCTGGCCCCTCTCGCCCGCCCCTTTTTCCTCCAGGAACCTCATCGCCCTGATCTGTGCTGGAAGCGCTGCCATGAACTTCTCATCTTTTGTCTTTGCTGGGTTCCTCCCCTCCCCCCACCAAGTTGAGAGAAAATCCCTTTGGTGGACAGAAGAGGCAGCTTAGCCAAGTGACAGCTACTTAAAAATCACCCATGTGCAAAAGCAACCCAAACGCACACCATCCCAAAGCCCTGCTTGAGAGAGGATGTTCACTCACAGCCAAGGTGGCACCTGTCTTTGTTGCCAGACCCCCCACCTCCCTGCTGTCAGGGCCAGAGCACACCTGGGGGGAAACTGTAGGGCCCTTGCTCATCTGCAGGACAGCTTTGAGGGAATTTGAAAATGACCTTGTTTGCTGGGCTCAGGTAGCTCCAGGCCGAGTGGATCCCTGCCACCACCCACCCCTGCAAACGGAGACCCTGCTGACTGGTTTCAGGGAGGGAGGCGAAGGCTGCTGACCACTCTTTTATTCACAGTGAATGAAAGGTTAGTTTGGCTCCTTGGCCACCCTCTTCCGGCTTTGCTCTGACCTTCCCCCCCGGAGAAGCTGAGGAAGGGAGAAAGAGGCCCTTTCTGGGTTCCTTAACTGAGCCACAGGTGGGGAAGCTGAGGTTTGGGGCAGTCCCTGGGTTTTAAGATCCCACTGGGGCAGACCTTTGAAGGTCTTCCTACTCAAAATGTGGTCCCCTGACCTGAAGCATCAATGTTGCCTGGAGCTTGTTGGGAATGCAGAGGCTCAGCCCTTGCTTAGACTCACTAAACAAGAATGTGCATTTTAAGAAGATCTCCAGGAGATTCGCATGAACCTTGAGGTGTACTGGTCTCAGTTGCATGCAGCTAGGGATTTCTGAGGCTTCAGGCCTCGGAATGTAGTGGAAAGGATGTGAACTCAGGAGTCAGACAGGTCAGGACTGAAATCCCAGCTTACTAGGACTGGAAGCAAACTCAAGTGCCGCTTACTAGCCAGAAAGTGAGAAAGGCACTGGGGATCCTGGACCTGCTAGACTGCCTCATCTGTGGAAGGGGATTGGGAGAGATTGTGTAATGTGAAAGCACCCGACAAGTTAGGGGCGCTCAAGAAGTTTTAATTTCCATGTGGCCAATTCTGCCTGTCCCTCTCTGGGCTGGTGTAAAACACCTCAACTTATTTCCCGACACCTCCCCTATTCTCACCCTCTCCCTCATCCGCTTCCCCCGAACTGAGAGCGCATTCTTCTCTGTCTGGCTGAGTTCTCTGGAATTCTCACTTGTACTGGAGATAGCCTGGAGCACGGATGCTGCCAGTGGTATGCACGTCTGTCTTATCAGCTGTGATGACAGCAAACTTTACAGGTGCCAAGTGCCACCTGCGTGATCTCCATCCTCACGACAATACCATGACGCAGTACCACGATTATCCCCATTTTGCATATGAAGAAACTGAGGCTCAGAGAGACAGAGTTAAGGACCCCAGGTCATAGAGTTAGAGAGTGGCAGAGTTGGTTTTCAAAGCCATACACCTCCAAAACTATGTTCCTTCCTCCATTCCCTGAGGAGGGGGCAGGTTCCACATCCTCCCCCCCCCACCCCCGCCCCGGCCCTGCTGCTGCACCTGCACACAGGGAGAAGTCACCGTGCCTGAGTGGAGAACACCAGCTGGTTGAAAATGGTGGGTGGGGCGGTTGGGCTTAGGAGCATGACCAGGACTGGGGCGCTTTGGGGGCTGTGTTTAATCAAGATTGGTAAACTAGGGTCAGGGCCACGGGGAGAAGAATACCAAGACATGATCACGATTGGCGGGGAATGCATTCTGGCTCTTTGGTGCCCCCCACATCGGTGCTTCAAAGTGGGGGGCTGCGGGTAAAAGGCAAGCAGCGAGTGTTTAGGCTTCTGTGGATCTCCTCTTTCCCAGCTGCCCCCTCCCTCTGGCGTCCCGCCACCTCCTGAAACCTGTGGGGCCCCGGATTCTCTGCTTTTCCCTTTGCTGGTTCTGCACAGCCTCACCCTCTGATACCACCCCTAAATCCTGCTCCCGCATGCCCACCTGCAGGCTCCCCCCAAGCCATCACCCTCGGCCTCATCACTGCCAGCCCGTCCTATGCAGCAAGCAAGGACCGTCCCACTCGGCAGTTGGCCCTGGAGCCTCTGCCTTGGGTTGGGAGGGTGAGGCTTAGCAAAGCCAGGTGTGGGTCAGCCCCAGAGGCTGCTAGTGATGCCATCTGGTGCCATCTGGGGCAGGAAGGTCATCCAGCACGCCTGCTCCAGAAGAGATTTTCCTGAGCATACGTCAGATCACGGTGTAGCTCCCAACCTGACGATCTGATCCAATCCTCCCGGAGCCCGTAATGCACTAACTCTTCCGTCAACACGCATTCACCCGCTCTGGCAGGCAGCAGCTTTTATGAGATGGGGGGCGGGGGGCATGCTTGCACACGCGCAGTGGGGCGGTCTCTGGTGGGGAAAGGCCCACTGGTGGCCCGTCAGACCACGATCTGCATCCCTGCCATCACTAGGGGAGGAGCACGGGGCAAATGAACCCGCACGGAGACGGATTCAGTGACTGATAATTTCAGACACGGAGAGCACTAATGTGTGCTTGATATTCATGTCAGACAAGCTGTGGTTTGGTTTCAGGCCCCTTTAGATCTTCAGAGCAGAGGGCAAAGGAAAGAAAAAAGGAAGAGGGGGTATAGAGAGAGGAAGAGACACAAGAGGGACGACCTCCCTGTAATTCCCTTGAGCTTCACAAAGTATGGCTCTAAATGAGGGAATCCCGTGACATTTCCTCCTGCTTGAGCCTCAGTTCCTGTTTCCCATCAGCGGGGGTCCTGAGGCCCCCTAATGAAGTTAGAGCAGGATGATGGGGTTCTTCTCGCATTCCAGGGCCTGGCCTCCCCGGCTGAGCCGGGAGGCAGCGTGGCTGCTGCAGCAATGGCTGAAGTTTGCGACGGGCAGCCTCTGGGACAGTCTGCTGGGTGAGTCCCAGAGCTACAGGGACAGCCAAGGCTGTAGGGACATAGTCTGGCACCACTGGCTTCAGGCAGGGCCCCCAACACTCTGGGAAGCACTCACCACCCCTTACCCTGAAAGGGCAAGACCAGCACCCCTGGGTACTTACAAACACCTCGATGGTGACGGGAACAGTGCTGTTCAGAGGGGGGTTGCCAGCGTCCTTGGCCATGACCGTCAGGTAAATCAGCCCGTTGGGTATCTGCTCATAATCCAGGGGACGGCTCACGCTGATCACTGAAATGACAGGAACAGGGCCCCAGGCCCCCTGTAAGCAGACTTCAGATGCCTATCCAGCCAGGGGGCTCCCTTGGCCAAAGAGGGCGTGGCTGGCCCAGGCTGGCCTGCTCTGCCTCATTCCCCGCCCCCAGCCCCGGCCCTTGCTCTGAACTCCTGGAGCCTCACGCTCTTGACTTGGGTTTACTGACGGCCTGGTATGTGCGGCACAGTGCTGAGAGCACGGCAGGTGTTGACTATCTTGGTGGTGATGTAAGCACTTTACAGGTGAGGAAACCAAGCTCAGAGAGGCTCAATAACTTGCCCAAAGTCACACAGCTAGAACCTTGATAGAGGCGGGATGTGAGCCTAGGTTTGTCTGAATCCAGAGCCCAGGTCCTTCCCCAGTAGGTGGTATTGCCTGCTTATCTGTCTGTCTGTCTCACCCACTTATCTGGCACTCTCCATCAGTTTGGAAGCTGCTCAGAGGACAGGGTCATGCCCCAGGCTCTCTAGTTTGTTCTCTTACCAAGTTCTCCCTCCAGATACTCACAGAGTTCACCCACTTACTGCCCAGCCTCAGGGCAGCCGGGGGTGATGCCAACAGTGGGATGCAGATGGCAGCCCCCTCCTCAGTCTCCTCCGGCCCTGCCCGTTTCCTCCCATGGCCCTTCTCCTCTCTCTTCTTCCCTCCCTCGCCTGCTCCCTTTACCCCGTGGGCTCTCCATGCCCATCCCGTCCAGCAGCCTTGGGAGGACACGCGGGTGTTGCCAACTTTACTCTCAGAACTCTGCTTGAAGGTGGTGAAGACACCCCTAATGCCAGAGGCAGGCAGAGGTGGAGAGGGAGGATTTGGGGGGAGTTGAGAGGTGCCCCCGTCTCATGTCCCCACCACTGCATATGCCTGAGCTCTCCCACGGGTCGCTCCTGCTTGGGGAGGGAAGGCATATTGGCTCCGGCATGGGGGGCATAGGTGGTCGGCCGGGGCATTAAGACAATATGAAATCACCACTTTCTATGTGGAAAATGGAAGCAGAAGCATTGCTTTCGTAATATAAAACCTAAGGGAGGGTCTAGTCAAGAAGAGGACAGAGTGCTGGACTCAGAGTCACCCAAAGCGCATCTGTTCTGCACTGGGGGCACCTAACCCATCTTCAAGCATTCGGGAAGCTTCCCAGAGGAGGGGAGGTCCAAATGAACCCTCAAAGCTAGCCAGAGGTTATCGGCTTAAAGGCCAAAGGGAGGCAGAGCAAAGAGACAGGGAGGAAGGGTTTTCCTGGCAGAAGGAGCAGACTCTGCCAAAGACATGGCAGTGACCCCGAAGGGGAGAGTGTCAAGGGATTCAAAGAGGCTGGGTTCTGGTGTGGAGACAGAGGTGCTGAAAGAAGAGGCTGCAGAGGCAACCGAGAGTCAGATCACCCGTGTCTGGACCCCTCTGCTGTATGACCTCGGGCAAGTCACTCCCTGTCTCTGGGCCTTTGTTGCCCCTCATCTGAAAAACAACGGGGTCTCAAGATCGTGGAGCTGAAGGCTACTGCTGCTACCCCCTGCCCGGGTTCTGGGGATCAGGAGTCACGGGGGGCTGGCGGGGCAAGGTCCAGAGTCTGGGACTGTGCCTGAGCCAAGCAGGGAATGGCCACCACCTGGAAGGCAGCTGAAGCCGGCCCAGAGCACTGGGAGGCGTGGCTGACAAGCCTCTACCTTATGGACCTGGCCAGGCAGCCTGGGTAAGAACGAGGGGCCTTGCAGACTGTGGTAATATTGGATGTGGGGCTGCCCATGGCTGAGACCCAGAGAAAGACAGAGCTGATCCTAGAGAAGGGCGATGCCAGGCCTGTGTCACTCGCCCCCGCTGATGGGCTGTGGGTCAGCTCCCTGGGTTGTCCAGGGTGTCCAGAGACAGACGCCCCCCCCCCCCCCTCAGAGGGGCATGAGGGTGCAGCCTTGCTCTGGCTCACCACTTCTCCTCCCTGGGCTGGGCCCTCGTCCCCAGCACGCCTACCTCCGTAGCCCTCATACACGCTGATGTCGAAGTAGCTGCCAAAGGCGGAAGCGCTGACGATGCTGTAGGTGATCTGGTTGTTGGGAGGGGAGTCTTCATCCGTTGCCTAGAGGGAAGAGTACAGACAGGGCCCGTGAGCCTTCAGAGGCTGGGCGGGAAGGGAGGGCTGGCCCCCTCAGGGTCCCCTGCTTTGGGGGATCCAGGCCCCCCTTGTCCCTCAGCCGGAGGCCACCCTCTGGCTCCCAGCAGACAGACCTCATGTCGGGGTTTGGAGGTAGCGTGGGAATCTGGAAGGTCAGCTGGAGGCCTAGGGGAAAGAGGGAAGGCCGGGGCTTACCCCGGGATGGAGAGGGTCACCACCATCCCTGGCACGACCCACAACCATCTCCCAGATCCTTTGGTCTCAGCTGGAACACCCCACGCACAGAGGCCTTCCCTGACCTCTGGACCAGGTAGGCCGCGTGCTGTGCACCCCATGAGTCCCTCCGCACCCAGCTGTGGCTTCCTGTTCCATTTCTGCTTGCCTCCCTCAGACTGTCAGCTCCATGCCAGCAGGAACCTTACACTTCTTTTTCTTTTTAAAGAAGATTTTATTTATTTATTTGACAGAGAGAGACATAGCAGGGGCAGAGGGAGAGGGAGAAGCAGGCTTCCTGTGGAGCAGGAAGTCTGATGCGGGGCTTGATCCCGGGACCCTGGGATCATGACCTGAGCCGAAGGCAGACGCTTAACCATCTGAGCCACCCAGGCGCCCCAGAAACCTTCCACTTCCTGATGGCTGCTGCTTACCTACAGTCCGGCACAATCTTTGGCACACAGTAGGTGTCAAATAAATGCATACTGCATGAATGCAAAGTGGAGGGAATGCCCTGGAATGAGGTCAGAGATCCCTCCTCTCCTTGACGGTCTTCTGGGGTGACTGAATTGATTATCTGCTTTTTAGGGGTCTCTGTTCCTAGACAGAGGAGCACTCTGGTGTACCGGGAGCTGAGTGGGGCAAGCTGGCATGGTCGGTGGGTTCTGCCTTCTCTGCATCCCCCCGTGCCCACCCCTGATCCCTTGCCTTCATCCCTGCGTGCTTCAGAATCCAGTTCTAAAGGGAGGCTCTGGGTCCTCTCAGTCTGGGTGGGCCCACTGGGGGAGGGGAGCGGGGACATTAAGATGTCTCTGGTCAGAGTTACTCTGCGTGGGGGGGCTCACTGCAGGAGACACTGGGAGTGTGGGGTCCCGAGTTCTGGCCCTGGCCCTACTGCTCCACTGCCTCCTCGTGCCTCTGGGGACGGCCTCTCCCCTCCCGTTTCCCCTTCCGTGACATGGTCTCCGGTTCCTTCTAGCTGGGGTCTGGGGTCTTTCTCAATCCCAAGCAGCCACCAAGGGGCCCGGATGGGGGTCCTTCGGCGAGATCCTGCTCGCCACTTGCCAAGGGAGAGGGGGAGGACATTCCTTTGCTGAAGAGTGACCTGAAATTTAAGCTGACCCAGGCACTTGCCCCACTTGGTTGCCAGGGACCCGAGGGAATGCTCAGAGGCCTGACGCAAATCGGGGCTGAATTCTTTGTGGATGGCGGGCTGGCCTCTCTTGCGGCAGCTTCCATAGGGCGGTGGGCGGATGGGAGGGGGGCCGGACCGCAGGATGCTCTGGCATCTTACCCGGAGCCGCACCAGCTGGGTAACAGAAGGCTCATTCTCCCTCAGGGCCCCCACATAGGCATCCTTCTGGAAGGTGGGCACGTTGTCATTGACATCCAACACGTTGATCCTGACCCGGCCTGTGGTCTCCTCACCACCCCCATCCCGGGCAATGACGGTCAAGGTGAAGCGCTGGATGAGCTCATAGTCCAGTTTGGCAATGAGCATGATGAGTCCTGTGTCCTTGTCCAGAGAGAACCTGTGTCAGGAGGGACAGGGGGAGAGAAAGGGACCTTGGTGTAAAGCAAAGTAGCTCACAGATAAGGCCTGTATTTACTAGCCTGTCCTTGCCCGAGGTGATAAACAGAAATAAAGTCAGAAATCTGCTGTCTTTTCACTTGCCCTGAATCAGAAGAGTGCCTATTTCTAACAGGGAGTGGGGTGGGAGGTGGGGGGCAGGGGTGAGGACCACAGGGGGGAGGGGAACAGTCGAGTACTGAAAAGGCAGGATGCAGGTTGATTTCGTCAGAGAGGAGACTCAGGCAGAATGACCCTCCTCCTGCTGTGAACAGGAGTTTCTGCCCACTGTAGATGTTTAGATGCTGGAGAACAATCACGGTCAGAAATTCTGCCATCCCAGATGGTTTTGCACCAAAATGTTTTAAGTGCGTGGTAAAGCATCCAGCTAGGGGAGGGGTGGTTGGTCATCTCTCAGGAGAGAGCCCTTCTCTTCTGCTCCAGGGCAAAGCCTTGGCTAAGAGCCTAGCAACTGTCTCCCGGAGAGAAATGTGGTCCAGCGAGACCATCCATCTGGCCGCCTCCTCTAAACAGCCCCTTGGGAGCCTCCCTTGAGTTGGAAGTTGGCACCTGTATGCCCGGATCTGGTCCTCTGAGCCTGGAAGGTCCTGGCTCCAAGACCAGTAAAAGAAGATGGGAAGAGATAAGGAAACCCAAGTTGATCAGGACGAGGCCGTGGGGACACGGGTGCCCCGAGGGATAGAGGTGCCCTGTGCATGCCTCCTGCGGCTGGCTCCTTCCTCCCCTCTTGACGCTGCATCCGGAGTGGCAGAGAATGGCCAGATGCGCCTAACAATCTCTGTCTCTTCCTGAGCACTCCCACAGACAGCCAGGGCCCGGAATGCGAGCTGACAGCCACTGTTTTCCTCATCCTGTCGAGCGTCCAGATGCATCAGACCCTTCATTTTTATTTTTTTTTTAAAGATTTTATTTATTTATTTGTCAGAGAGAGAGAGAGAGAGAGACAGAGCACAAGCAGGAGAGCGGCAGGCAGAGGGAGAAGCAGGGTCCCCGTTGAGCAGGGAGCCCGATGTGGGACTCGATCCCAGGACCCTGGGATCATGACCTGAGCTGAAGGCAGCCGCTTAACCGACTGAGCCACCCAGGCATCCCAGACCCTTCATTTATAGAAGCAGACCTGCTCTCCGGCTTCAACTTGGCTTTTGATCATGTTAAAAACGAGAGGGTTTCCCCTTCGGCTTAACGGAGGACAAGGGAAAGAGATGGCCCAGAGCCACGGTCTGTGACAGGGCAAGGCTGCCCCCAGCCGGGCGGTGAGGCAAACCACCCACCCGACGGCTGAGGTACGTGGCGGGCCCCCTCCTGCTGGAGGCCAGGCATCCCGGTGGTGAAGACCACATGCAGAGGCTGGGCCCTAGAGCTTACCAGCTGTGTGACCTTGGGCAAATGACTCAGCCTCTCTGAGTTTCCTCCTCTGCAAAGCGCAGATGATAACAGGGCCCAGTGCTTGGGGGGATGAAATACGATCACGTGCGGCAAGCCCTGGGCGCAGAGCCTGACACACAGCAAGGGTTCCCAGATATAGCCTTCGCAGGGTGCCGTCACTAGCGTTTCCGAGCTGCTTCATTCCCAAAGCTAAAGGCTATCTTTTGAGGGTCAGAGAAGCGATGCCTCCGAGAGTTTAGAGGACTTGACCAAGACCGTGCCACGGCCAGGGTGACGCCGGCCATGGTGCCCGTGGGTTCTGACTCCCCCGCTCAGTGCTCTAGCCACGGCAGCACAGCACCCTCCCCGGGCACCGAGAAGTTTCCTGAACCTTGTGAGTAGCAGAGTGCCACTGCTGGGGTGGGGATGGGGTTGCGGGGCACTGGGGCAGGGTCTTACCGGTCAGGGTCATCGCTGAAGAAGTAGTTGACTTCCCCGAAGGTGCCCACGTCATTGTCTGTTGCCTGCAAAGGTCAGAATGAGAAGTCATTGCTGCCAGACCCAGCGAGGCTCCTGATCTCACCGGGAAATGTCCATAGCCAACCCGTGGTCCTCCCACGCAACTCCTCTGGCTGCATTTTCTAAAGGTGCGTTCGTTGTTCAGTACGGGTGCCCCCAGGCACCAAGCGCTATTGACAGTGAGAGTGGAGAGCCCAGTTCTGGAGGATCGGTCTTCTGCCTAAAACTCTAACGTGGGGAAACCACCCCCCTCTGGACTCCTGTCAGGCCAGGCAGGCTTATGCTCTGCAGAGGCTCAGAGGGCTTGGGGAAGAGGTCTTGGACCTGTGGCCTGGGGGTGGCAGCTTGGAGGTTTGCAAAGTATTGCAAACAAAGGTGGAGGTGGGTTCCACCATCTGGTGGACTCTTCCAGTGTTTCTCTCCCAGTCCCCAAAGCAGCCGTGTCCGATGTGCCTCCCGGTGGGAAAGGCCCCTCGGGGAAGGGGGGCTTCTAGAGTCCTGCCCCTGACACGCCTTCCAGCCTCAGTTTGGTTTGTGAGTCCAGCAAGACCTCTTTTACCCGGGCTGGTCCAGCCTGGCTTCTGCCACTTGCCGTCGAATGAGACGGGGGAGGGGGAGAGGCCTGCCTCACGCGGATGACCGTGGCAATGGTGGTGACCACTGCCCGCCTGTTCTGTCGTCCCGCCTTTTACATTTTCAAAGACCACATATGGTTATCATGACCTCATTTTATCCTCACAACTGTCCCACATGATGAAGAAGACAGACATTTCCACCCATTTCGAAGATCACAAAACTGAGGCCCCGACCCCAGTGAGGCCCATTCTAGGTCACGAGCCAGGTCACGAGCAAAGGGAGGCAGAAACAGGGATCCCGACTCCCAGCCTGCGGTTCCTTTCTTTAGGCCACCCCAGTCGGGCCCCCCTCCATCTCCTGTCTTCTCCAGGACAAGGGCAGTTTCAGCAGAGGTTTGGCTTTTGTGGGTGGGACTTCCGGCTTCTTCCCCATTCTTGGCATGGCCATAGTCCACAGTGGAGGTGAAATGACACCATTCATTCGTTCGTTCTTTCCTTATTAAGCACACACTGTGTGCCGGGCACTGGGACTCTGCCCCCTCCTCAGGCCACTCACTGCCCTGGAGCGGGACAGCCTGCAGCTGCCGCCAGATGGCAGGGGCAAAGGCCGTGGGCTGACCTTGGGGACATCTGCTTTACATTCAGGGCTTCTCGATAAGACTGTGATGGGAAAGAGTTTCTGCTAATAAAAATACGTTTATTTTTTAGCTTTAGTGAGGTATAATGGACAAATAAAATGGTAACATATCTAAGGTGTACAGTGTGATGATTTGATATACGTGTACGCTATAAAAGGATGTCCCCCACTGAGTTAATTAACACATCCATCTCGCCTCTCTCATTTACCTTTTTCTTTTCTTTTTTGGTGAGGACACTTAAGTTCTACTCTCTTAGCAAATTTTAATTCTACAATACAGCGTTATCAACCCTAGTCATCATCTCATACATTAGATCCTCAGACCTCATTCATCTTACGGCCGAAAGTTTATACCCTTTTACCAACCTCTATTTCCTCCACCCTCTGTATCTTTGTACTAAGTATTTTTTGAGGTTCTCTTTCAAGTTCCTAGATTCTGTGAAATCTATTAAATTCAATGTTATGATAAACCTGAATGTTGGAGAAAAATTTGTGTTCGGTATACTTAGTTGAGGAAGGCAGATAAGTGAATAATATATTTCGATACCAAATCATCCAAGTGAAAAAAAACATTTAGACCCAAAGGGTTCAGATCCCGGTTATCCAGAAGACTTGGTTATCCAGAAGGAAGTCATTTCTGGGGCCAGGGGCGGCCTCTTGTACCAGATTCCCTTTCAACGTCCCCACTGTGTGAGTTCTGGAAGACTGTGTGCAGACTTCCGCTCGGCCAGGCTCCGAGTGCACCACAGGTTCTCAGGGATGCATGTCGAATAAGTGACAAAGACGACGCTGAGCCGTGGAAGCCACCCTCGTACGCAGGACTGATTCCCGGACAGACCCTCCCTGGTGCCCTGAGCCACTCCTCACGACAACTGCCATTTACTGAGCACCTCGCACTTGCCACACATTTTATCTTCAGAAGCACCCCACAAGGTAGGTCCTATTATCAGCACCACCTCCAATTTACAGACAAGGAAACTGAGGCACAGAGAAGGTAAAGAGCTTCCCTAAGGCTTCACAGGGATTTGAAGCCAGTGCTGTCTTGCCGTGCCCTTGGCCTCGGTGTGTTATTGCTTCCGAACCGAGAGGAGAGCTTGCTCTCAGAAGAACCTACGCCTGGTGATTCCAAGGGAGAGGAGACAAAGCTCCTCAGAATAAGGTCCCTTCCAGGGACCAGAGGGGAAGCGGGGAGGAGTCCCGAAGCTCCCTTCCGCCCCACTAATCATCATCACCACGTGTGGCAGGATTCAACTATAGTAAAGCGCAGCTTGGCCTGGTGATGCCATCAGGCCCCTTGGTGAGGGGTCAGTGTGGCCTAGAGACCCCAGTTCCAGGCCAATGTCAACAGCGCAGGTCACCGGGTGACCAAACATCACTGACCCCGGCCTCAGCATCCTGGTGGGTCAGAGGAAAGGATCCGGGGCGGGGGGGGAGGGCATGGGAGGCAGAACCGCACCTGCCGGGCTCCCCGCCCAGCACTCGGGGCCTGGCACAGAGCAGCGGCTGCATGAATGCTTGGAAAAGGAATGAACGGATTCTGGTAAGAAGGGGGTGCAGAGATGGGGCAAAGCCAGGGAAGAGACAGGATTCCAAGGGGAGGGAGCAACAGGGGCTGAGAGAAGAGGCCAGGGACCCGAGAGAGCAGCTAGGCGGTGTGGAGGGGATCAGGAGGAGAGCAAGCGAGGGCTGGGTTGTGCAGGAAGTGAGGGGCCCCATCAAACCATGAGGGGCTTCCCGGCCCCAGGGACAAAGCGGGTGTCCTATCTGGGTGACCTGTGAAATTGCACTCAGACTGTCAGGGCAGGAAGGACCCCGGAGGTCCCCCTTGTCCGGGCCCTTTCACCCTGCGGTCTGGAGCGGCCTCAGCCACGACCAGATGGGCCGGTCTGCTCTCCCTGGGCAGACCCTGGCCTCCAACCCCCAGCCCCAGTCCCCGCATCCTCCCCCTGCGGCAGGCTGGGCACAGCCATGGGCTCCCGCAGTGACCCCTTTCCCCTGGGGCCTCTCACTGCCCGCCCACACTGCTGATGTTGACCAGGGAAGGTTTGTGAGTCCTTTAGTGCCACCGTCTAATGACCGTATGAAATATGTATGCCCAGTGAAGAGGAGAGGGAGAACTTTCATCTTTCAAAGGCACGAAGCAGAATCAGAAGAAGATGGAAAGTGGCTTTCGTGCCCCTGCCACGATTCGGGCTGCCGGCGCCAGCACGGAGGCCCTCGCCAGGGTGCTCGGGCTGGCGCCAGCGACAGGGGGGCTGGGTCAAGGGCTCTGTGCCTGGGAGGAGGCAGCAAATCCCATCACTCGGAGACCCTGCCACAAGGCCCTCCTGGGTTCACTGGTGCCCTCAGGGGACGGTCCCTCCTCCTCCACACACACTTGTGGCTCTGCCCCTGCTGTGGCCCAGCCCCTGCTGCCAGCTCCAGCCTCATCTCTGACCCAGGCCAGACCATGCCCAGCTCTGGGCCACACTGGCCCAGCCTATCTGCTCCCTCTGCCCGGACCGCTTTCTTCCTCCCCTGCCTGGCTCACACTCTTCTGTCCTCCTTGGCTCCCCAAGGCTGGGTTAGGGCTCGGCTCTTGGGGAAAGACTCCCAGCCCTGAAGGTGCCGTGAAGAGGAAGCTCTCAGCTGCTGTGTCTCCTCTCACCGGGCTCTGGCTCCCCGGGGACACGGCGGGGTCATGACTCACGATCTCTGTCCCCTATGTCTGCATCCACACCTCCGCAACATGCATTCACGTACGTGTCTTTCATGCTGGCCCCAGGCCCGTGAGCTGGGTCCTGTTATAACCCCCTGCTCCTTGCCTTTACCTAATGGGAAGCAGACAGGATCATCCATAGGAAAGCTGCCCAAGAGCTCTCCGCTGCTAAGTGGCAGAGCCGGCCTCCAAATCCCTGTGTTTAAAACCATTTTGCACCTCGAGGGTTAGGTGGCCTCTGAGTTGGGCCTGGGTAGCCGAGGCGCAGCGTGCCATGCTGGCTAGGCCAGTGGAGGGCGCTGCTGGGGCCTGCACCCTGCTCAGCCTACGACCTACCTGCCCCACTCTATTTCTCATGCACTTTTCAACCAGCCTTCTTCCCAAGTCCTGCTTCATGCCCACGCCACTGAAATGAATCCAGTGCCAAACAGAGAGCGACCCTTGGGCCCACTTTAGGAGGGAGGGGTTAGGGAGTGACCAGGGTCTGTGCACAGAGGACACATGTCCTCCTCGTGCCATGAACACCCTCTCTCCTGTCGCGTTAGCCGTTGGTTTTGACTTCTTGCCCCTGGGTCTCTAATGACGGGTCTTGGGAAGCAGTGAAGTGTACCAGAGTGTATCTGTGGGTAAGATTCTAGCCCTGGGGGAGGGCAGTGGATACACAGAGACAGCGGAGGGGACGTCTGCAGCATAACTGAGGGGCTCATCTAGAACCCCGGTCTGGCATTTTTTTTTTTAGAATTCTAGGAAGGAGTATATCCGCCTCCGTGCAGGGTTATGTGCGGGGTCTCACGGGCCGGTCAGAGAGCTTACAGGGATGGGGGAAGGGGACGGCCCAGCTGGCCAGCTCTCACACCGTACCTGGGAATTCTAAGAAATGCCAAACCAGGGCTCCAGGCGTCCCCTCCGCTGTCCCTGTGTACCCACTACCCTCCCCCAGGGCTAGAATCTTACCCACAGATACACTCTGGTACACTTCACTGCTTACCCAGGGGCAAGAAGTCAAAACCAACGGCTAACGTGATTTCCTCCGCTCAAAAATCTTCAGTGGCTCCCCGTTGTTGCGGAATTAAATCCAGACCAGCACCCTGGTGTCGAGGCCTGGCTGGCTTTGGCAGTCTTGCACCCACTGCCCCATGATGCACCTGGGCTGTCCTGGGTTCTGATGGCCTGGTTGTACCTACCCCTTCATTCTGTAACTGCCATCCAAACCCCAGCCCAGCCCTCAGGACCCGCCCCAAATGCCCACTCACTGAAGGAGCTCCCCGACTGCTCACTCTTCTTGACCCGAGAGCCCTTGGCTGTACCTCTTTTGGAATATGTGGTAGAATTTGCCATTTCTGAAAACTGCCCGTATATGCCCCTTGTCCACCCCTTGGCAGAGAAGTCTGTATCTAACTCATTTTTGTATCCCCTGTTGTGGCCAGCACAGGGGTCAAGATCTTTGCCACATTTAGTAAAACCTGGGATTTCCACCGTCAGTCACTGAGGGCTGGCATGCCCTTCCTTCGGGGGGGGGGGCTGATGTCCTCCATCAGCGGACGCCACGGTGGGCAGTGAGCTGCCAGAGCAGGGCCGTTCAGCTCACCCAGGGGGCACAGCTGACATTTCTAAAGCCTCTCCAACGAGTCGCTCAAGCTCTGATGTGGCCCCTGAGCTCTGCAGCCTGAGTAGGGGGCCTCAGCAAATGGCCCATGCCATCAACCTGCTGGGGCATGTGCAGAGCAGGTGGGAAGGGGCCGAGTGGGTGTAGAGGGGCAGATGGAGGACACCTGGCACACCACGGAGAGAACCTCTGTGAAGACAACGACCAGCCCCTCAGTTGAGTATTCAGTAAATATTTTCTGGGCTCTTGCAATGTGCCAGCGACCATACCAGGTCCTGGAGTCATGGCTATAGGTAGGCCAATGCCCTTGCTGGAATGTGACTTACAGATGGGAAGGGCAGAAGACGAGAATGCAGGGGAGCACTAGCTGAAGAACATAATTTCAGACGATGGTACAACTGTGAGGAGAGCAAAGGGGCTAGCCGGTGACGGGGCCGCTATTTTAGACCCCGGGAAAGACCTCTTCGGCCGGGTGTATTTGGGTCTATGGGGCGGTCACCGGCCGGATATGAGAAGCCCTTGGGAGCTCCTGGGGAGAAGGGCCCTACGGCAGGTACGGAGCTCGGAGGCAGCTCAGAGCACCAGCCTCCTCCAGCGCAAGTGGGTGCCGCCCAGGAAGAGGGGCCCGCTCGCAGGGTCCGCAGCTGCCCCGCGGCAGGCCTCGGGGAGAGGGTGCGGCTGGGACTGGCTGCTTTCCAGCGCCCGGTTTATAGGGCGTCTCCTCTGATTCTCCCCAACACTGGCATTACCAGCAAAACTAATTCCCTCATCTAGGCCTTTATAATTGCATCGTGAGTGCTTATTTCCGTGATGGACAATGCCGGCCGAAGTGTAATTTTCTTCTGCTGACAAAAAGGAAAAAAATAAATATGCACGCATGGCGGGGGAAATTCCAAAGGTTAAGACAAGGTGAGCCTGCAGTGGGGGAATAGCCAAATTCCCAGACTGGCCAGGCCTGAGTCGGAAATGCCCATCTTCCCTTGGCTATGGGGAGGGTAAGATGGTGCCCCTGGCCATCGCCCTTCGAGCACATACTTTGAGCTATGCACTGTGCCCAACGTTTTGCCACACCTTTATTTCATTCCATCTTCCTGACAGCCCTACCCTGGTGCTGGGGGGACCAGAACCAATGTTATCCCCATTTTACAGATGGAACTGAGGCTCAGAGAGGTCAATCAACTTGCTCAAGGTCAAATGGCCACGGTACAAGATATGAACTCAACTGTGCTCTCGTGTGCTAGTAACCACTCCCCTACCCTGCTGCCCCTGTTGGTGGGGCTGGGGGAGAGGTATCTTCCTGCAGTTTGAGAGCTCAGCCATGAGATCCAGGGTGCCTCTACGAGGTCACTGTCCTTGCCCTCTGGAAGCCAGATGAGTCCCCGCAGGCTGTCTCCTTCTTGCCATAATGGCTCTGCCCCAGCCTCTGCCTGGAAGGGGTCGGCTCCGGCACCTCTGGCCATGCCCATCAGCAGAGGAAGCAGGGGTCTCCGGCTGTGGTTTCCCAGGAGGCAGGCCCTCAGCCAAGACCCTTGGCCCTCAAATAAGGCCCCCCCCCCCCCACCTCTGCCCAGGCTTGGTCTTGGTATGTGCACGTGGCTCATGACCTAGACTGGGATAGGCTGTCCCCTGCTAAAGTCAGGGCAGCCTGACTGACTGTGGGCACCCTTCCCAGCCCCATCCGGGGCTCTTCACCCAGCACCCTCTGGGTACAGCCCTCCCTTTAACTTATATGCCAGGGCTCTGTGCCCAGCCCAGCTCATCACATCTCACGCCCACTCCCAGGACCCACCATTTCACGAGTGGTTAGGTGCCAACCCCTCCCAAGGGCCCCCTTCTGACCCAGCCTATTTTCACAATGAGCCGTCACCATCTCCTACCCTCTTCCATTCATTTGCTCTGGACCAAGGGCCTCCCTTTGCTGACACACTGCCCCCATCACGTATGTCTGCACCCCACTACGGTCCGTCTCAATAGCCTCGCAAAGGCCCATCACGACGCTGGGCCTTAGGCCCCAAGCTGACTCCTGCCTGCTCTGGCCTTCCCCCGGGTCTCCCTCCGAACTGCCACCACTCTGGGTCTCCCTCCGAACTGCCACCACTCTGACAGCGCTGATCCCTCCCTGGGGACAGACACCCTCCTCTCTCATGGTTTCAAACAGCCTCCACCCTTCTCTATAGCCTGGAAGTCTTGTCCTTGCATCTTCTCTCTTCCTGTGTCCTCATGCTCCCCCACCCTTCTCTCTCTCTCTCTCACACATACGTACCCTCTCTCTTCCTCTCCCTGTGGCTCAGACAGCCCCCAAAACATCCCTGTCCTCCTGCCTCCCATAGAAATCTTCTTTCTCTCTGGCTCAGGTGGACCCCATCCCACTACACAATCTCATACACACATGCACACACTTGCACCCACCCTCAGTCTTGGGCAACCCCCACGGCATCCTGGTTTCAGCCCCTGTGGCCCCTCCGCACCCCCTCCCTGCCACCTGTGTGCCCTTCCCTGCAGGCTGACAGCCAGCAGGCACTCACTCAATCACTCCCCACCAGCGCCCGCACCCCCGTCACGCATGCTCGCCCGGACACCCCGCACGGGGCTTCTGCTCTGAAGCAAGGCGGGCCCAGCTGCCTCCCCAGCAGCCCTGGGTCCCGGCAATGGTGGCAGGCGGTGGGCGCCGGCGAGCAGTTCTGCTCCCGTGCACAAATCTGCAGAGAAGGGCACACGGTACAATTTGTTCAGGAAACAATAGCAATGTTTGACATGTCATAAGGATTGATGGAGCAGAAATTTACATGGGAGAATGCATTTTTAAACAGCTCCACGGAGCCCCGGTGCTTTGCTGGTAATGCTCTCCACGTTTATCATTCGCTGAGCCTCTCTGAATAACTCCTTAAACTACGGGAGATTAACTGCACTCTTGCAAGCTCTGGGAGGCTGGTGTGGCTGGCGTGAGGCAGGAGGGACTCCGCAGAAGGAAGCCAGGAGCCCAGAGGCCGGGAGACCTCCACTTGGCCTCATCAGGCCCATGAGGCCTGGTCCTCTCCCGTGCTCCTGCATGCCCTCCCACGGCACTCTGTGAGAGGATTTGGGGTCCTTTCTAGGACACGAGGCAGAAGCCAATGGCTGGGAAATGTTTAGTCAGCCCCGCACTTCTGGGGGAAATGCTGGGTGTATCAGTTTCGCTCATCATCTAAGAAGGAAGCCGGGGCTGATGGGTGAGCATGTGGCGGGTGCTAGGTGGGCAGAAGGGTTTGGCTGGAAGCTATTGCTCTAAGCACCTTCGCGGGGGTGCCGGCCAGGGGGATGGTCACACTCCTCAGAGGAGAGAAAGTAGCCAGTAGCTCTAAGGAAAATGCTGTGTAGGGGCTGAGGTGCAAGGGTAACCCGGTGGGCAGTGGTACCAGGGAGTGAACAATAGGGTTCAGGAGAGAGCTCAGGGACGCTGTAGATCCTAGAGAGA
This sequence comes from Zalophus californianus, assembly GCF_009762305.2. Lineage (NCBI taxonomy): Eukaryota > Metazoa > Chordata > Mammalia > Carnivora > Otariidae > Zalophus > Zalophus californianus. Next base: position 32,661,381 of record NC_045609.1, on the reverse strand, counting down.
AAAATATAATCCGGAAAGCTCCTGGGCCCTGCTCTTGGCTTTCTGGGCATATAGGAGGCCTTTGGACAGGAGGGTGCTGCTGGGGAGTCTGGGCCCGGGCACAGAGGCTCAGAGCGCATGGGACTGTCGAGTCACTCATGGGGGGGGGTGGAGTTACAAAAGGGTGGGGGCCCAGCTGGTGGTGGGGAAAGGGAAGAGGGCCTTTCCTCCCTTGTGTCCCATTATGGATCGGGGATGGACAGTCACAACTCCGTTACCCATGCCCATGGCAGACTGACTCACCATGGCGCTGAGGGCACGGAGGTCCTCGGGATCTCTCAACACTGTTTTCCCCACAGCCTCTAACAACCAATTGCTGCACAAGTCGGGTTAAAGCCTCTCTGCTAACCCTGCTGGTCTCTCTGTGCCTTGAGCGACAGAATGCGCTTCTGCTTGGAGGCACCGAGCCTCACAAAGGATTTGGGCTAAGTGAGTTGTCATGAAAATACCAACAGGATGGCAGAGTGAGATCTGGGTTCTGGTCCAGCTTCTGCTGCAACCATTCAGCTGCGGGACCCCGAGTAAGACAGCGGGCTTCAGGGCCTGTGTGCTACACGACCTCCCGACTCACCTGCCTCTTCTACTCTGGCCTCGACAGCCCATCCTCTGCCGGAGCCAGAATGATGATAGGAGACCCCACTGGCCAGCTCAAAAGGCTCCCAGGGCATTTAAGACAAAATCCAAACTGCCTTCCATGATCCCTGAGGTGGGCCAGCCTCTGCAGCCTCTGACTTCCTCTCGGAGCCATCTCTGGATCACTCCACTCCTGCCACCCTGTTCTTCAGGCTCCCAACGGGACAGGCCTCACAACCCTTGCACTCCACTGCCCTGGGCCAACAATGCTCCTTCTCACCCCTGCAGGCTCGGCAGACAGGACCCATTTACATCTGAAAAAGCTCACTCAGCTGCCTGCCTGCTGCTGCATGTGCTAGGAGCTGGGGTGGTCACAGTGGTCAGTAGAGGTGAGGGGCCATGGGCTGGGACTGGGGTGGTCAGGCCTGTGCTGGGAGCTGGCTGGACTCCGCCGGCATGGACGGGCCCTGGCCGATGGCCAGATGCAGTGGGGAGAAGGGCATGGTTTCAGGAGGAACACCGGGGTGAGCATTCACTGGCTATCTCCTTCCACAGACCGTAAGCTTTCTGAGGGCAGGACCTGTCTTGTTCCGCACGCATCCCCTGCATCCAACCGGTGCATGGCACACAGGAGGCCCTCCACAAACTGCAGCGGAGTCAAGAGATTATATATGAAGAAGGACTCACGAGGTCCTTCCTACCAGTGACAAGCCAGGGGTCTATTCAGAAGTGTTCTGAATAGACTTCTGAGGAGGCAAGGGCACCAGAAGGATACGATGCGGGGGTGGGGGGGGAGAAAGAGAGGGCGGACAAGGGGGGGAGAGGAGGAACCGCCACAGAAACATGTACTCTAAGCTTCAGCTCTCTCATCTGTTAAATGGGTCTGATAATAGTACCTGCCTCACGGGGTCATCGTGAGGATTAAAGAAAGTGTTGCATGTAAGGTGCTTTAGATCGGTGCCTGGCAGGGGGAACCGCCTCCAGGGGAGCAGGTATTAGTTTTCCACCCCCAATTCTAACAGCTCTGGGCCCCATGCAGGACGGGCGGGGGTGGAGGGGACATGGCTCAGCCGTGCAGGAGCCCTCCTCCCGGCCCCCGCCCCACGTGTGAAGGCGTCCATCTTGTCCGTGTGGCAGGGGGAGGCGGGATGAGGGTGGGGCTGACAGGTGCTCTCCGGGTGTGAGGGGTCCCCCGCTTGTTTGTTCTTACAGACACGTATTGTTCTTGGGCTCCCCTACCCCCTTCTTTCTCTTTATTTTAAAACCTGGAAATAAAAATTGATGGGGAGCAAATTGCTCTGGCCAGCAGCTCTGTGCTTAAAGGAGTCTCCCTGGGAAAGCAATTACGGGATGTCAGAGGCTGTCAGGGTGGCAGGCGGCTGCCAGCACCCAGGGCCTGGGCGGGCCCGGTGGGCCCTGGGCCTCCTGCCGGGGAGATGTGGGAGCCGGCATCTCTGGGGGATGAGGGGCCCCCCCTCAGAGGCACAGGGATAACTGAGATCACTGCCTTGCTGAGCATCACCTGTGGGCCTGGCATTGCGTGAGGAACTTGACACAATCTGTCCCGAATCCTTAAAAGCACCAGCAAGATGGGGATCACAGTCCCATTTTACGGATGAAGCAGCTCCAGCCGATAACAACTAGAAAACCAGTCACAGCAGCTCAGCCCGGTTTAGTCCACATTCCACTTCCATTCCCACTGTGGGAAATAAGTCCGAAGGCTGCCCTCGTTTTATGGATGGGGAAAGTGCCCCAGCTGGTGGAAGCCTCCGGCGCCACACACAAGCCCCTGCTGCTCACCTCCGACCAACAGAGGCTGCTTTCCTGACAGGACCTGGGCCTCTCTTGGCCTGCAGGCTTTTTTCCCAAGGAAGCAGTCGGCCTGCCGGGGTACCCACATCCCCAGAAGCTGCGCTCACTCTGGGGGCTGGAGTCGATGGATCAATGCCCCAGCCTCCTTGCCCTGAGGTGGACGGGCTCACTCTCCCGTTGGACGTCTCAGTGGACAGAGCTCCAATAGCCCCCCGTGGTAAGTGGCCTCAGAACGCCCCCATTAGTGACCTCCTCTCACTTCCCAGTCCCGGGTTTCCTGGGGCCACCTCTCCCAAGTAAACTGTAGGCCCGCGAGTCCTGTCTCAGGGTCTGCGTCTGGGGGAGCCAGGCCCCGAGACACAGGCTGGGTGCTGGGCACACGTGGCGAGCCAGACAGTACGTCCCTGTCCTCACAGCTGCCAGTGGCTCAGGGTCCCACAGCTGGTCCCTGGTGGAGCTGGGAATTGAACCCTACTCTGTCTGACATTGACACACACAAAACAAAAAGGAAAAAAAAATCCAGTTCCTAACCCTTCTACATCGCTGTCCATTCCCTTATGCCCTTGGGTTTGAGGAGGACTCAACTGAGTGACTTTAAAAAAAAATCACCTCTGACCATCAAACAAAGAAAACTGGGCTACGGAAAGCCATTTTCTGGGGATGCAGGAGGGAAGGCAACTGGCTGCCTGGGGGTGAACGAGACATTCACAATCAGAAGGGACGCAGGGCCTCTCTGGGGCCAGTTATCACGCTGGGATTGTGTGGTAGACGATGAGAAGGGGAGGGCGCCAGGGAGATGTGGGGCCGGACCCCGTGGCTGAGGCTCAGTTAAGTGAGACCTTATGTGCAGAGGAGATGGAAGGAAGAAGAAAAGACAGTCTAATCAGCCCCCTGGGGGTGCAAGCCATGGCTCCCCCATTATCGGATCTCACCACACACCCTTGCCCTGACTCCGACCCTCTTCCCCCTTGCCCCCCGTAGGATGCAACAGGAAGCTCCAGGTCTCGCGAGAAGGTGGGGAGCAGTACCTGGGCTGGGGCTGGTCCCACCCACGCGCCAGGACGTGTCCTCACTCCAAGGTGACTTAGAGCCCGGGTGGCACGCCCCCCATGCCTGCTGCCATTGGCGGGCGCTGATTGGGCCAGCGCGTGCTGCTCACTAATGAACCGTATTGATTCCACATTCTCTTGTTGTCTCCCTAAATGGCAAGCCACACATCCGATAGATTAAATACCCACATGATTGCCCACCTGACATCTCCATCACTCCGCCTGCGGGTCCCTAATGAATTTTACAGCCCCACAACGACAGAAGAAATTAAGGTCAAAGTCCGACGCAGGAACTATAAATCACCCGTGATCTCTGAGACCAGCAGAGGCCTGCGGCCCTGGCCCTCACTCACCTGGGCTGCTTCAGCCCAGGGCTTGATGGCAAGACGGTCACATTCAGTGAGTGCCGGGAGCACTCATGCCTGAGAAACAGCACCCACTCACAGACATTTGGGTTCCCCCTCTCGCCCGCCCACACCACCTCCAGGAGTCAGAATGTTCTCATGCAGGGAAGCTCCCTGATAGGAAAGCAGCACCTCTCCTTTACAAAGACTTGTTTCCCAAGGACTTCAAAACATGCCAGTCACACTGTTCTAACAATATCCCCAGAACAGGGAGAGGGATGAGCGGCATTCCATTTTGCAGGTGGAGAAACTGAGGCTTGCACAGAAAAGGGGCTTGCCCAGGGTCATTTAACAAACTGAAGGCCCTTAACTTCCAGGCCCTAAGTTTACGGATCTTGTTACAAGGGGAGCTTAGAGGGGTCTTTTGTCTCAGTCCTGTTTCTCCTCTGGAAAGGGGGTACCAGCTGTAGGTGGCTCAGCAGGCAGAGGGAGCCCTGGCCTTGGATTCAGCTTGGACATCGCCCGGTCAAGTTCAGCGTGCATCTTGTCATACCTCTGGGCCCCACAGTTTCACCAGGCTCTCAGGGAGCGAGTGATTCAGTCTCCGTGAAGAGGCTGTGTTAGTTCATGGTGAAAGGAAAGGACTTTGGCATTCCAGAAACAAGGATTCATGCCTCAGCTCTGCCCCTTCCGCAGATATGGCCTCAGGAAAACACCTAACTTCTCTGAATCTCAACGCTCTCATTTATAAAACGGGGAGGCTAATTTCTACCTCACTAGGGTGTCGTGGGGGTGGGGGTTCAACGAGGTAACACACATAGTTGCTGAGCTTGGCAGGGCATGTGATAATAGTCTCTGTCGTTTGTTTAGCACCTATTCTGTGTCAGACACTGTGCTGACATGTGCTAGGTTCTTTATGTGTATTACCTCATTGAAGTGCCACAACACATCCATAAGGAACGCACCTCATCACCCTTTTCCAGAAGAGAAAACTGAGGCACACGAAAGGTTATTCAGCAGAGACTACACACCCATGCTCCCTTTTTCAACTGAACAAAAATTATTATTTTTAGGTGGCACAACGCTAACTGCCAGAAATACTACACTGGCCATCAGTTTCCTCTGTAGACAAAGCAGGGCCATATAATTAAGTTCTGGTCAATGACATGAAAGCAAAAGTTTGCAAGATATTTCTCAGAAGTCTTCTCAAAAGGGAAGGAGAGTACCCTTCTTCATGTCCTTCATTCTGCAGCTTAGAATATGGATGTGATGGCTAGCAACCACCTTGGACTATGAAGATGAGGGCCACATCCTAGAAATGGGCATGGGAGAGAAATACACTTCAATCTTGTTTAAGAAACTATTTGGGGGGTTTCTGTGACTGGTAGCTGTACTGGATCACTGCGGATACAAGTAACCTACTCAAAGCCATATAGCTCAGAAATGGCAGAGGTTTAAGTCTGGAGCTTGGGGGTCTTTACCACCCTGCCTCCTGTAGTGAGCACTTGAGGAACATGAGCTAATACCACCACCACCACCACCGCCATCATCATTGCATAGTAAAGCAGAGGAGGCTTCTTCTAGAGATGTTCAAACTTACATTAGTTGGTCATGAAATCAATTTGGTGGGTCATGATTAGCATTTTTAAAAAATAAAATTTGGTGGAATAAAATAGACTATACTAAGGTGAAAACTATAAGATGTGATGGAAGAAGTTGAAGAAGACACAAAGGGAAAGACACTCCATGCTTACAGGTTGGAAGAATGAATATTGTTAAAATGTCCACACTACCCAAAGCAACCTACAGATTCAAAGTCATCGCTATCAAAATTCCAATGGCATTTCCGCTCTGAGATAGAACAATCGTTAAGACCTATGGAATCACAAAAGACCCCAAACAGCCAAAGTCATCTTGACAGAAAAGAACAAAGCTGGAGGCATCGTGTGCCCTCATTTCAAACTGTATTTTTAAGCTACAGTAATGGAAACAGTAGGATAAGAGCAGCATAAGAACAGACACACAGATCAACGGAATGGAACAGGGAGCCCAGAAATGGACCCACGCATATATGGTCAACTGATATTTGACGAGGAAGCCAAGAACACTCACTGGAGAAAAGACAGTCTCTCCAAGAAATGGTGCTGGGAAAACTGGACAGCCACACGCAAAAGAATGAAGCTGGACCACGGTCTCACACCATGCACAAAAATTAACTCGAAGTGGAGGAAAGACTTGAATGCAAGACCCGAAACCCATAAAACTCCTAGAAGAAAACATAGGTGGTAGGCTCTTGGACACCAGGCATGGGGCCGACACTTTGGATCTGACTCCAAAAGCAAAGGCAACAAAAGCTAAAATAAATAAATGGGACAACCTCAAATTACAAAGCTTCTGCCCAGTCCAGGAAGCCCTCAACACCATGAAAAGGGAACAAACCGAATGGGAGAGAATATCCGCAAGTCACAAATCTGATAAGGGGTTACTATCCAAAATATATAAAGAACTCCTGCAAACGCAACAGCAGAAAAACATCTGATTAAAAAAATGGGCAGAGAACCTGACTAGACATTCTTCCATAGAAGACATCCAGATGGCCAACAGACACATGAAAAGGTGCTCAACATCACGGATCAGCAGGGAGATGCAAATCAAAACCATGATGAGCTATCACCTCACGCCTGTCAGAATGGCCACTGTCGTAAAGACAAGAAACAAGTGTTGGTGAGGACGTGGAGGAAAGGGAACCCCGTGCTCCGTGGGAGAGAGCGTAAATTTGTGTGGTCACTATGGAAAATAATATAGAGGATCCCCCCCATATTAAACTTAACATAGAAATACCGTATGATCCAGCAATCTCACTTCTGTTTATTTATCGGGAAGGAAAAAAAAAGGAAACACTAACTTGAAAAGGTATGTGCACCCCCATGTTCACTGCAGCTTTATTTGCAACAGTCAACATAGCAAAGCAACCTAAGTGTCCACCGATGGATGGATGGATGCAGAAAACGTGGTATATATTTACAACGGAATATTATCTGACCATAAAAAAGAAGGAAATCTTGCCATTTGTGACAACAAGGATGGACCTTGAGGGCATTATGCTAAGTGAAACAAGTCAGACAAAGACAAATTCTGAATGATCTCACTTATATGTGGAACCTGAAAAAACAAAGACCCAGCTCACAGATACCGAGAACAGACTGGTGTGGTTGCCAGAGTTGGGGAGTACGAGGCAGGCAGAATGGGTGAAGGGGATCAAAAGCTACAAACTTCCAGTTATAAAATAAATAATTCATGAGGACGAAATGTACAACATGGCGATTATAGTTAGTAACACTGCATGGTACGTTTGAAAGTTGCTAAGAGAGTAGATCTTAAAAAGTTCTCATAAAAGAGCCCCAAATCTAGAATATAATACTAGAGTGTGTTATTACATGTGGTAAGGAGGAAGTACTGTTTTTGTTCTAGATATAGACGTGCGTGTGTGTCCTGGGTATGAAGTTAAACGTAGTGTTTATTATGGATCATAGTAAAGTTGGAAAAACACTAAACCCAATGGGCATAGGGACTTTAAGCCACTCCAGAAAGCAGCTAGCAGGAACCACAGCAGTCATTCCCTCCTACAGGGATTATGCAGCAAGATTAAGCCACCCCAGATGCGCAGGCCCGGCTCAACTTCTCCCTAAACCTCTGTGGGCCCCCTCCTCCCCCGGCCTTTCTCTCCCAACTACTCCCTGGACAAGCTTTCAGGCCGAGGCCCTGGGGGCTGCTCTGAGCCCATCCTGCCCCTGTCGCCCTGTCCCAGGGCCCATAACCTTCCCGGCACAGGGCACAGGTGGATTGTGTGCAGGCATTTGGTTGACTGCATTTATGAACTCATTCTGCCTTGACCACTCTTACAGCTACCTAATGTCCCTTCGCCCAGGGGGTCCATTTTCTCTGCTCTGGTGTCCTGTGAGCAACTGCCTGAGCCGAAGCAGTCAGCAGCTAACCTACCGAAGGGTGACTCTGACAGAGTGCAGGGGACTGCTGGCTCTGGGTGCAGGTGCCGGGACTCTCTGGAGGGCAGGCCGTCACACGTTGTTAGCACAGGGGGCCGTAGAGAGTGTCCAGCACAACCTCTTCATTTTACAGATGAGGACACCAAGGCCCTGGAGCCAAGGACCTGCTCAAGGTCATCCGGTAACCGAACAGCTCCTGCATCCCAGGCTTGTGCCCCGCCCATCTCCCAGGACTCTGGAGTTGGCTGACTCCAGCAAGAGGCTGGAGCCCAGTGTGGTGTGGCACTGGGTGGAGACCAGCAAACAGGAGAGGGGCCCCAGGGACTGTGGAGTCAGACAGACCCAGGTTTGAATTCTGGCCTGGACACTCACTAGCTGGCTGACCTGGGGCAGGTGCCTGACCTCTCTGGGCATCCATTGCTGTCAGAAGAGATGACTAATCTACTGCAAAGGGTTTATCATTTGCCGTGCTCCCAACACCCGCTCACAAGGCCTGGCCTTTCAGTTTTTGGTCAAGGGGCAAAGGTCAGTGGCAGAGCTGCTCTGGTCAAGGATGGGGGATTCTGGAGGCACCAGTGAGGGAGGGTTCAAGGGCTTGACAGGCAATGGGGGCTTTCCATCAATTTGTCAAGTAGCTGAGTGACTGAATGACTGAAAATGATCAGACCTTAAACAAGGTCCAGGGTAATCACTTCAGGGGCGGGGGGGAACTCTCCATCCTCACACCTGCCCTGCCATGAAAGGCTCCTTCCAGAAGCCCTGGGTGGTGGTGGGCAGACGGCAGCCCGCTGTGTGCTCTCTGTCTCTCCTTAGTGCCTGTCCTACCTCTCATCCATCCCATTTGGGTTTTACGGATTGATATTCAGATTAAAGAGATACAGACAGCCGAGGAGCACTGAGGCCTGACAGAGGAACTCAACCGACCGGTCAATCACCGCAGCTCCGCTTCCTCCGGCACCTGGCAGGCCCCGCACTGGCCCCTCCAACTGGAGATGAACCCAAGAGCAGATTAAAGGGGCCATAGGCATAGCCTGGGCATGCCCCAAATGGGGGAGGGTGTGCCTACAACCTACAAAGGATGGCCAGCTTGGGAGGGGGGCTGGGGTGATGCGTGTGCACGTGCTTCACGCCCCTCGTCCCCTCCCTCCCCAGGCTGCAGATATTCAATTTTCTTTTAAACGGTGGGGAAATTGGAAGAGATTTTGTTCTGTTTAAGCACAGCTGGAGTCTCCTGTCTCAAGGGACTGGAGAACAATGAGATCAATTAAGATGCCCGCAGTGAAGGGTGTCAGGAGGGGTTGGGGAGGGACAGCGCCAGGTCGGGGGGGGGGGGGGGGGGGGGGGGGGCCTTCTGAGGAAGGGGAAGGTGGAAGAGGCGGCCCAGCTTCCTCAAGTCCAGCTTTGGCTCTTCCTTGCTTTGACCTGCCCGTCTCCATCGGGTTTTGCTGAAGTATCAGGATGAGGCCCGCTCGTCGGGTCATGTTATCTCCCAGACTTACTAATAATTCATGTGGCAATTTCTGTCGGCAGCTTCATATGATGATGGAATCAAACTGAACGGATGCTATCAGAAGCAGGGAGAAGGCCACCATTCCAGAACAGCACGGAGAGCCCTGGACACTTGGCAAGCAGCAGGTGCTGGTACTACCACCAGAGCCTCAGCTATGCGGGGGCCCTGGACCACCACCTCTCCATACATTGTTCCGCAACACTGCTGACATGGGGATTCTTCTCCCCATCTTATAGAGCATGACACTGAAACCCAGGGAAAGAAAGTTGTTAGCTCACGGCCAACCTGCTGGTAAGAAGCTGAGGCAGGACTCCTACCCAGTGTCTGCCCACTTCGGTGCTTGCCAAGGTGCAGGGCCCACCTGGCAGTCAGGTGGAGATGAAGATGGATGATGGACCTTGCTGGGCCTGGGGGCAATGGGAAAGCGGCGCCCCAGACCTGAGCAGGACCTCTGCTGTCACCTCTCACTCGCCCTCCCAGCCTCCACCCTGGTGCCTTCCACGCCCTCATTCTTCTCCGCCCCCACCTCAGCCTATTCCCCACATGGTCACCACTGTGATCCATCAGCTCTCTCTGGCTGTCCCCTCCGATGGGCTCCCTGTCCTCGTCAGTCACCTCCTGACCAGCTCTCCTCCACCTACACACCCCCAGGCTCTTGTCTCAAAGTCTCTCTCTGCAACTCCCTCAGCTTGGGGCAGTGCCTTCCCAAATTCTACCCGCCTCTCCCTTCCTTCAGGCCTCTATCCACTGCCACCTTCTGTGAGGGATGTGTCTCCTCCGACCCCCCAAGAGCACCTAGTAACACTGCCAACCCTGGTGCTCCCTGCCCACCCCGCTCTACTTTTCCCAATGACGCTTCTCCCCACTTGACACACGCTGTGCTTCCTTGTTCATCCTCCGTCTCCTGCCCCTGGAATGGATGGGGATGTTTGTCCGTCTCGCTCACTGCCTTCATTCTAGGCCCTCGATAAACAGTCACTGAATGGAGGATGGTAGTTGCCTCTGGGGCCCCCCTGTGCCTCAGAGAGCATGGAGTTCTGCTCTGGGAGGGACGGCGGGTAAGGCTTCTGCAGTGCAGACACAGGGGCTCACAGAGGGCACCCGGCTCTGCCCAGCAGCAGCCAAGGAAGCAGGCTCAGCTCCTGCTCACCTGTGCACAGAGCCAGGCTGAGGGGCTGGGTGCATTTCAGCCTTGACCTTGCAATCTCATTCCCCGATTAGACAGGCGATCCTGGAATCTGGTGGCCATCATACCTCCCAGCCCCCTGCCTTTGTTCCTGGGCTGGGGTCCGCATCCCCAGATTCTGCTTGCCCTAGGGCAGTTTCCAGTGCAGTGGGGCGGTGGGGGGGGGAAGGACATGAGCCACCAAATCCCTGAGCAGTGAGAAAAACCGAGAAAAGGAGGTGCAGAGCACACAGGGGAGCGGGGAAGAACGGGTACTGAACTGGAGCTCCAACTGGTTCCAAGACATCTACATTTGTGTAAATGCTTTGACATTCTTTCCATTGAGAGCTGGGGGTGTCTCCATCCCCCACCTTTGATGTGAACTTGCTTGGGTGACTCACTATAACCAATTAAATTCAGCGTAAAGGACTATGTGAATTTGAGGCTGGGTCAGAAATGGCCACACAGCTTCCAGCTGGTTCTCTTGGGACACTCTTTCCCCAGAGGCCTCCTCTGAGGTGCTCCCTCTCAGAACCCCTGTGTCTGCAATGCTGACCCCGTGCGGAGAGGCCGCGTGTGGGTGCTCGTGACAGTCAGGCTGAGCCAGTCCTTCAGCGGGCCCAGCCCAGGCACCGACCCAGGCGGGAGACGCCTCCAGCTGCTGGGGTCACCCCCACAACGGGAGTTGCAGAGAACGGCCCCCTTGCTGAACTCTGTCCACAATTCCTGACCTACCCAACCTGCGAGGGTCAGAAAGCAGCTGTTGCTTTATGCAGCCAAGTTTGGGTGGTGTCTGACGCAAGAGGAAGCCGAGCAAGCTCTGAGGGTCCTCGCTCAGAGCACGCCACAAAGCAGGCGTGAACTGAGTGCTGAGTGTGGGACCGCGTGAAACCAGCAGGGCGTGCCTGTGGGCAGGGGATGATGAAGCCCCGATAGCCAGGACAAGCTATGTAATTTGCCGGGTCCAGTGCGAAGTGAACACATGGGGCCCCTCGTTCAAAAATTAAGAATTTCAAGACAGTGACAGCAGTACATCAGGCCAAGTGCAGGGCCTTCCGAATCCAGGGCCCTGAGCGCATGCGCAGGCCGCACGCACATCCTCCTGCCACATCTGCCTTCCCCTGAGTACGCTGCGGGCCGGGCTCGGGGCTGAGCGCCCTCCCCGGCTGTCCCACTCCATTCTCACAGCAGCCCTCCCAGGCAGGACCTCTCAACGCACCTCCCCTGGTCGGAGATGACACAGGTTCAGGGGCCTGCCAAGGGCCCATCTTGGCAGAGCTGGGCTTGCACAAAGGCTGAAGGGGTAGAGGGCAGCCGGATCGGGGTCCCTGAAGGCCACTGATGATAAAAAGCACTGTGGACCACTGTAAGCCCTTGACCCACACTGGGGCCTCCGAGCAACCGAGCCCTGTGTGCTGGGCAGGTGCGACCTTCCCCACCTGGTGGGAAAGAAGCCAAACCTGGAGAAGGAGTGGCCAGCCCACAGCAGAAATGGATTCACGACCCTGCCCAAGACATTACCAGTCTCCCAAAGACAGGCTGGGAAGAGGGGCAGGGAGGGGAGAGAGGAACCATGCCTGTCAGCTCCCACAAGGCCACCCTGGAGCCAAGAGGTAGCTGCTCTCCGTCCCTGGGCTGAGCAAACTGGGTCCCATGCCCACCCAGTCAAGGTGCTTACATGCCTCTCCTTCTTGCTTTGATTTCTATGCCTAGAGAAGAACCCTGTCTTGTCTGACAGTCCATCTTCTGCCCATTCCTGCTGTGCCCTAGCTCTCTGGAGCAGGGACAGAAGGCCCTGGAGGGCAGTAAGGTCTTCCCTGGGAATAACCTCCTTCCCAGCTGCTGTTCCTTCTCAGCATCCCTCTCTGATGGAGCTAATAAATCTGGGCACATGAGCTCCCTATTGCAGGATGCCAGGCTGGCTTATTGCATATCCCAGGTACAACCTCTCTCAGCGGTCTCCCAGTGCCTGCCACAGGCCACCAGGATGGAAGAGGTATGAGAATGGGGATGGTTTGATACAGGACTTCTTCACTATCAGAACAGCAGCCCAAAGGTTCTATTTGGGGTGGGTGGCAACTCAGGAGGGAGAGAGAGAGCCGAACACTGTCCACATCATCGGAATGGAACTCCACCTCCCTACAGAGCACATCCGCCTGTCTATATTCCAGCCGCAGGGCCTTTGCACATGCTATTCCCTCTTTGTCCAATGTGCTTCCCTCCCCTCACTCACCTATTAATGCCTACTCAATTGCTAATTCCTCAGGGAAGCCTTCCCTCATTCCAGTCAAGGTCAGATGTCCTGTTAGAGGTGTTCATTTTTCCCTGATCCCTCCATAATAACAAGTAATAAAGATTCATTTCTTAGTATTAACATCAGGCTTTCCCAGGAGACTGTAAACTTCCTGAGGGCAAGACTCACATCACCACGGTCCTCAGGGCCACGTGCCTGGCACACACTAGGTATTCAAAAAACATCTGTCGGATGAACAAATGGTTGGACTGCTTTCTTACTGCCCAGGAAAACCTGCTAGACACCAGGTACCAAGTGGACAGGCTGAAGGGCTGCCCCGAGCCCCGGAAGAAGACACCCCACAGCCTTCCCACCTGACTCTTGTCGGGTCAGGAGGCAGGATGGGAAGGCGAGAATCAGAGCAGCCTGGGGACAGGAGAGGGGGACAAACCACACAGCCTACAGGATGGGGAGCCACCAACAGGATACAGGAATCATGATATGCATTCATGAACACAGACGTGTGTGTTATATATACATGCCCCTGAGCACATGGAGCCGCACACATGCACGTGCAGATACAAGAGCATGCCTGCGTGGTGCGTGCGCGCACACACCCCCCCCCAAGTGTACCTCATGTGCACCCCCAAACATATGTGGGTGCATGTGCCCCGGCGCATCCCTCCCCTGTGTGGTCACCCTTCAGAGGACTGGCTCTGACTGGCACTGACGTCTGTCCTGCATCCTCCCGCCTTCCAGCAAGCCTCTCCTCATGAAGACAGCTCTGGGCTACTTTGGGGTTCATGCTTCCCGGGCTAAGTGCTCTGATCTCCCTGACTTGGTCTTCTCATCAGTGAAAGGAGCTCCCCCAGCTCTGACCCTCCAGTGGCTGGGGACCTACAGAACCAGAAATTCACCTGATGGGTGCCAGAGGTTCCCGAGGGGCTCATGTGTCACCCAGAGACACAAGGCATGGAGCGGCCCCATGGTCTGTCCACCTGGGTCCTGCAGAGAGCACGCCTCAGCTCCTCTCTTTCCCCTCAGCTCTGAGTGTTACTGAAAGGACAGGCTCAGCGGTCCAACACAGAACCTCTGGCCAGGCAGCCCCGGGGGCTAAGAGCCTATGGCTTGGGGTCAGGTGGTCTTCTTGTGAATTTCAGCTCAACTGCTTGCTGGCCCTGGGGCCCTGAGCAAGCTGTACGTTTCTTAACCTGAGCCTCGGTTTCCCCACCTGTAAGATGAGGACAGCATGTGCAGGGGTTGGAAACAGCCCATGTGAAGTGCCTGTTTCCAGCCAGGGCTCACCAGGGACGCTGCAGAGTTGATTACCGCAATGGCAACTGCGGCCCTCAAAGGTCAGCTTGGGGCATCACCGCCCCAGGCACTAGGTCTGGAAGGGACTGCGGACACATCTTAGTCCATCTTGTTCATTTTACAGATAAGGTGCAAGAAGAGAAGCAGTTTCTGCCCTAGTCACCCGAGGTTGGCTGAGAGCAGAGTCGGTGCTCAAGGTCAAGCCTCTGCACCCTGGGCCGCCCACTCTTTCCCCTCCACCAGTGGAAACTCCTTTTGCTATAACTAGGGGGCCGTAAAGGCCTCAAAACCTGGGCTGGGGGAGGTCCAGGGAGCAGGGAGGTACAAGGGTCCAGGCCTGCCACCCGGCTGGGAGACCAGGCTGGAGGCGATGGCCCCTCCTCTCCCAGCTTCCCCACCCCTGTCAAACTGCTGTCTCCCCCCAGGATGGGTGACGAGCCCACAGAAGCCAGGCCAGTGCCAGGGTGAGGGCTGGGGAGGCCCCTCACAGCAGGCTCTGCCCCAGCCCTCGGTGCAAATTAAAACATTTTCCTTTTCTTCATAATTTTTTTTTCCTGACACAACTGCCCATGAAACATTTTAATAACATCCTAGAAAAGGTCATGGAGAAGGAATTTCACAGTCCCTGAGCAGGCAGCTATAACTTCAGCTGCTCCTGCAGCAAAAGAGGTGGAAAGATCAGGCTGACCCTGGGAAATGGCAGGGGGCAGGGGGAGGCCAGGTCAGGCTGAGCAGGGTGCCGGGTGTGGCCACGCGACCTGCTCCCTGCTAGAGCTGTGGGAGATGATGTTGGATAAGTAGGGGTTGCCCAGGGGATGCTTCCGCACCCAACATTCACACCTCTTGACAGCAGCCTCGGGGGGGTCTCATGCCCACTTTGCAGATGAAGAAACGAAGGCCCTCAGGGGTGACGTGGATAGACTAGCAAAGGCAAGGAAAGCAGGGCCAACAGTTTCCCAGGAGGTCCTGGGCTCCTGTAGGTACACATTCCTGGTACCAGAGCTTATCACTGGGTGAAACAGCCCCTTCATATCTGCACAATCCTACAACCCTGGGGCCGGGGGGTTGAGAAGGAGGTGGGCAAAGCTTAGACTCAGGAACTGGAGGCTGACCAGGTGAGAGACACTCAGAGGAGGCTAAATGCATCTGTTAAACGTCCAGAGAGGAACTGGAGAAGGGGCTGTAGGGGGCAGGCAGGGGTCTACGCAGGCCCAGGAACTGCTCCAGTGTTTGAGAACACCCAGTTTGAGCACCTACTCTCCAGTGGCAGCCCCAGAGGAGACTGGACCTAACACATTGTCCTTGGCACCAGCAATTGGCCCCCAGCCAAGAGGTGTGCCTTCTGACCCTTCACACCCCCACCCCTGTTCCCTAGGTTCCGCAACCCTTCCCCAGGGCCCTGGGAACTTGCAACCGCAAAGTGAGACCTCCATCCCCAGCAAGAATACCAGGGGGGAGCCCCTTGGACACCCACAAGCCTGACACCTGAACGCTTTGCCATGTGGTCCCAGGCCGGCTGGGGCCCCAAACACAGGCCGTTTGGGTGTCCTTCACCCTGATAGTTGAAAATGGGTGGGGGGAGAGGGGGCTGTAGTCTCTCTTTGGATCTTGCTCTCTGGCTGGGCCCCCAGAGGCCGCAAGAGGATCCATGGAGGGGGGTGCCCCGAGCACCAGGTGACTGATTACAAGGAGCACCTTGGTGGAAGGCAGGGGGGCCACAGCCCGGGGAGGCGGCGGGGGGGGAAACAGCCACAGCTGACTTAGTGTTTATGTCTGATGGCCTGCCTAGCTAAACATCTGTTTGAAATATTAATAACTGTCAGATGGGAAGGGCCTGGGGCTCAGTATAGTTTCACACCATCTGTCAGAAGAGTAAACACATTTTGGAGTAGGGGGCCTGGGATCAGCAGGCAATGTCTCAGCCTGGAGTAAGGATGGAGCAAGAAATGGAAGTGAGGACCCCAAGGTCCTCAGAATGGGCAGAGAATGGCAGCGGTGAGCTCAACTCCATCACATTTACTGAGCACCTACTATGCGTTAAGAGCTGAGCTTACATCACACACGTCTGCCACTCTGATCTGCTCGGCAACCAATCCCCTTTGTTCTGCTAACAGAAGCCCCTTTGGCATAGCCCCTTTTCCATTTTCAGCCCATAGAGTTTGGATGGAGCGGACCCAAGCCCTGGCTCCACTAGGAAGACTGTGACCCATCTCTGTTAGATCAGGATCACGATGATTGGTTCCAGGATGGCCCAGCAAGGAGAATCAGCTCTGGGACTTCTGCTGGAGCTACTGAAAAAGAATATGGTTTTCCCACTAGGGTTGATAAATCGGTAAGAAGTAATCCTGGGGGTGCTGGTATTCCTCTCGGTCAATTAAAAAAAAAAAAAAGCGCTTGGTGCTAAAGTCAGATTCCTGCTAACTGAGTGCCTGGGTACAGCCATGCCTGAAATCATTTATACTTTGAAATACATGAGCTGATCCTTTTTTGGCTTGAACCACTTAAGGGTTTGTGTCCCTTGGCATCAAGAGTGCCGACTGATACAAATGGACACTGGAAGGGGCGCTTTGTCAAAGTCCCAGCCAAGGGCAGCTGGGGGTGACCAGGCACCCTCACGGAGCCCATTCTTCCCTGGTGCCTAGAGGGAGGATGGCCCTCCTCAGAGTTGGCTGGTCCCTAGCCCCATTAGAGGGCACTTCCGGGGCTCCTGGCCCAACTAGGCTCGGTTCCTCTCAGTGACAAGGCCGAAAACCAGAGTCCCTGCCCCAATTCCATCCTCCTCCGGGTTGGTCCTCTTTCCACATTGTTGCCCCAACCGTGGCAGCCCCATCATGAAGAGTCCAGATGCTTTAATACACAAACACCACAACTTCTGGGGGCTCAGGGACACCCCCTTCCCTGACCGCCCACGTTTCTTGGGCCAAGCCCTCTGGCTGCCTCCCCGTGGTCTTCCCCGGAGCTCAGTGGCCCTGTGGAAGAGCAGGACTCACCAGGACTGTCAGCACAGAGGTCCCCACGGTGACGTTCTCGTACAAGCTGACGTTGTACAGTGGCTGGCTGAAGATGGGCCGGTTGTCATTCTCGTTGATGAGGGTGATCTTCACCTTGGCATAGCCCACGTGGTCGGGCACACTCTCGTTGGCAAAGAGCTGGGTGTGCAGAGCGGGGGCCCCGGGTGAGCTCTCACACGCTCCCGGAGCCTTGTCCCCATAAGTCCCCCCCTGGGGTCTTTGCAGATCCTAACCCAGAGTTCTTGTCTGAGTCACTGCCCATCCCAAGTGTGTGTGATGGGAGTCTCTCCAGCAGGGCTCCGAAGCCAGGGGGGCCATGGATTCTGCTGGGGGCTGGGCTGGTGGGGGCTGGGCCGTGAGGCTCCTTATGGGCTTCGGGGGCTATGCCCGTGCCTGGGAAAATGCTGCTCAATTCCCAGACACTTCCTTGTCCTCCTTGAAAAGGGGAGGCTCAGCCCAGCCCCTGCCATGGGCTCAGTGGGCTTCCTGGGGTCGGATCCACACAGGGGAAGAATGGGGAGAGGTGGAAGGAGGAGTTTAAGGAGATGGTGTCACCCTCGGCCTCCCCTGAAAGCCTCCCGCCGGACAAAGAAAAAGGGAGGGGGCCTTACGTCAAAGTCGTAGCGGTCCACAGTCTCATAGTCCAGGGGGACGGCCACCCGGATGCGAATGTCTGCCTTCCCTTGGACAGAGGTGGGGGAGATGATGAAGTGCTGGGAATTGTTCCCCACCAGGTACACCTCGAACATGCTGTTTAGGCCCTGGGGCAGAATGGAGAAGAAACCAGTCAGAAAGGGCTCAGGGGGCCGAGGGTCCAGAGCAGAGTGGCTTGGTGGAGGTAGAGGAGGGGCAGGATCCATAGCGGGGCTTGCCTGCACCCCACACCAGAGTGGTCTGGCCTCCTCTGGGTGACCCCGGCCTGGCTCTCAGACCCTGCCTCCTGTCCACATCCGGGCCCGCTGGAAGTCTCTGCCAGTTCTTTTTGCCTCTGTTTTCCCTTCAGATGCCCTCAAATCGCCCTTCCAGATGGCTCGGTTCATTTCCCACCTCCTGCTCCCTTCCTCAGTCCCAGTGACCCCAGCTGGGGAGGATCTGTAGCTGGGGGACCCAGCAGGCAGACCGGAAAGAAGACAGGATGGGAAAGGAGGAGAGAGAAGCGAGCGTGTGTCCCCGGCAGGCATGGGCGGGAGAGGGCATGAGGGACAGAGCAGAACCCGGCTTCTTCCCCTCCCTCCCTCCGGAACGGGTCAGTCAGGGAGAACCCCGGTTTCCTTACACATGGAAAGGGAATAACCCAGCTGAATGGCAAAGTGAACCCCCGCGGACCCCATCCTGTAGCCAGCTAGCGGTGGCCCAGAGGACACTGGATCCCAGGTAGCTCGGAGCGGCCGGGTCCTCCATGGGCTCTGCCGCAGCCCAGCAGCTGAAGCCCATAATTTCAGATGGCGGGGGTGTGCCTCACTCCAAGTCAGGTGTTTCTGATCCTTCTAACAGGGCCCGAGCTCAGAGAGCCCTCAGATACGGCTTGGCTCCTTCTGACCCAAAGGGTGTGAGGTCTCCATGCTACCCGAGCCCCCAAGTCCGAAGAGCCACTGATGAAAGTGGGAGACACGGCTTCCTGACTCCCCAGAGTCTGGCCTGCTCGGCGATGGGTTCAACCCCCCATGGGGGGAAATTACCCCCAAATAAACCTCCTTCAACCTAGGCAGATGGCCTGTGGTTTGTAACCAACCCGTGGAGAGCCTCTCCTGACCCTTACTGCAGATGCTCACTGGGTTACAGACCTGGGCTGTGAGCACCAGGAGGGAATGTCCTCCTGCCCATGCTGCTCACCCTTGGCCCAGTGCCCAGCACAGCCGCTCTGCGTACGTGTTTCTTTGGAACTGAGGGCTGGCAAAGGAAGCATGCCTCTCGGTTGCCCAGGGATCCCTTCCAGAACCCGTTCCTGCTGTGAGGGGGGCAGCCAGGCCAGCTGGAAGCCTTTCCATGGTCAGAAGGGGATGATCCTGGCAAGGCTGGAAAGGGCATCCCCACGGACGCCTGAGAGTTCATGAGATTCTTCCAGCCCTGGACCTGTCCCACAGGTGGTCAAAAACATTTATGGAATGAATGCATATTAATATTTACCCATCAGTCCCTTGAGTTTTTTTTTTTTATTTGCAATTACAAATTGGCAAAACAGGAGTGTTGCCAATCTTGGGGTCCAGACAAGCAGCAGGGCCTCCAGAGCCCTCCACCAGAGTGGCTCCTGCAGACGGTGCAGGCAATGCTCCCTCGGCCCCGTCAGCGTGTGGAGTCCTGGCATGGAATCCATCCGTCAGATGGAGGCCCAATTAAATGCCTGAAGGGGCACTAATAGCCAAGACCAGCAGAGTGTGACAGGTCTGAGCAGGTGACACCAACACCTCTCCCTCCACCACGGGACCTGGAGGCCCGAGAAGGTGGGGGCCGGCTGAGCTACGCCAGGGCACGTGGAGGAGCACCCCCCCGAAGCCCCTTCCCCACAATGCCCACCGGCCTCCCCAGCCCCTGCCCTTCCCAGGCTCACTTACCAAGTTCTGTCAGTGGGAGTCGGTCAGTCAAAGGGTATGGAGACAGAGAAGGAGCCGGAAAGGTACGGAGAGGAGGAAGGAACCGGAGAGAAAAAGATGGTGAGATCCGAGGTCAGGGTAAGGGAGAGGGGCCAAGTGGACCCTAGGAGCACACCCTCCTCCAGAGGAATAGCCCCCTTCGTATCTGATGGGCCCCACACCCAGAGGAAGGAGAGGGAAGCAGAGGAAGAGGTACCCGGGCTCCTGAGCACACTCGGTCCTCACCCAGAGGGAGGTGGGGTGGGGGGTGGGCCACATCCCTATGTCCTCTTCCCAGGAGCCTGGACCAAACCCCTGCGGAAAAACGACCCCAAGCACTGTCACATTTTAATCTTCCTAACACAGAAAACATTAAGACATGATGAATACAGACATGGAAAATTTTTCACATAGTTCAAAGGTGTCAAGGGCACGCTGCTGTCTCCCTGTCCGCACTGGCCCAGCTGCTGGAGAGCCTTCTCTAGAGGCCACCACCACACCCCATCCAGGGGTCTCTTCCCCAGCAAATCCACACAAATACGACGAGCTCTAGGTTTCTGGGCCTCCCCTCCCTGACGCCAGCGGCAGCACGCTACACGCATCGCTCTGGGTGGGGTTTTGTCACTTGGAGCCAGGTCTCGGAGACTGTTCCGTAAGTGTACAAATAGGGGCCAACAGTAACGATGACAGCACAGCACACCGGACGCCTACTCTTGGCCAGACGCCGTTCAGAATAACCGCAGAATCATCCTCTGCGGTTCCTGTGGAACGTTGGGAGTCCTCAAGCCCGCAGAGCAGGCCTCAGGCAGGGTAAACCCACAGCAGAGCAGGGACACAGTGGGAGCTCAAGAAGCCCCTGGGTTTAGGCAGCTTTTCCTCACCCACTCCTCTGTGAGATCCTCTTCCCACGGGCCATGGGGTGGAGAAGAAGAAACACCGGATCTTGGAAACCCCTCCAGAGGAAATGGACTTCAGAGAGGTTGAGTGAGTCACCCAAAGTTGCACAGCTTTTTGGGAGCACGGTGAGCGAAAAGCCCAGGCCGGGGTGCTGTCTAGGTCGACGGAAGTGGGGTCAGGGTGTCCCCCACTAGCGGCTCCAGAGCAAAGGGAGGCGGTAATGCTGAGCGCCCCAGGGCGGGAATCTGAGCGAGCGCCAGCAGATGAGGCCACGCCAGGAAGGCTGCCCCAAGGGGGGCTTTGAACTGGCTTTAGGAACGAAGGGAAAATGAGCTAGAAGAGGAGGGATTCCATGTGGAGGAAGTGGCTCTCCACACGGAGCTCTGTCCTTAGCGTGTATCAGAAGCACCTGGAAGCTGTGTTAAGCTACAGACTGCTGCCCACCACCAGGACTCCCTCATTTGGTAGGTTGGGGCCTGAGAATTTCCACTTCTAACAAGTTTCAGGTGCCGCTTGCCCTGCCACTGCTGGTCTGGGACCCCCGCTGGCCTCGGCAAAGGCATGGAGCTGGAATGAGGAATCAGTGAGGAGGCAGACGGTGAGCTGATTTGCAAGGGGTGCATGTGGGTTAGAGCTGGTGAGATCGTTGGGATAGCAGGAGGCTGGGGGGCGGGGGTCCCACTGCAGGCACCGTCTGGAGGGCTCTGGCACTGCCCTCGTGAGCAACGGGGAGGCACTCTAAGCTCTGAAGCACATGAATACTGGTGGAAATGAGGAAGGTGAACTTGGCAGTGAGTGTGAGTCACACTGAGGCAGCCCTCCCTCCTCACGAGGCTGCACATCTGAACCACCAGCATGGCTCTAAACTCAGACACGCAGGTGCCCACGGCCACTGGGTCAGAACCTGCTGGGGTGGGGCCCAGGCAGCTGCAGTTTTGTGATGCTCCCTAGGGAACCACATTGTGCAGCCAGGCTTGTGGAGACATCAGTAGGGGCAGGCAGGGGCTTGGCGGCACCCACAGGAATCCAGAGGGGCGAGCAGGGGAGAGGCAGAGCCATTGGGCCACCCAACAAAATCTCCTGGGGGGGTCTTTAAAATATCCTCATGCCTAGGTCGCACCCCAGACCAAGCAAATCAGACATGGGGGAGGCCAGACCTCAGGACCTCATAACACTCTCCATGTTATTCATTCTAATGTGCATCCAAGGGTGAGAACCACTAGGGCAGAGCGGTGGTTCTCCGAGTGGGGCATAGGGACCAGTAGCTCAGCTTTACCAAAAACCTCATCAGAAATGCATATTTTGGGCCACGCCCAGATCTACCTTTCAGAAACACCAGGGGCAGGGCCCAGCACTGTGGAGCCAGCCCTCCAGGTGTCTTGATACTCGCTGAAGTTTGAGAACTGCCAGGACAGAGCAAGGCAAGGCAGGGAGTGAGTCTGAGAACAGGGAAGAAGACTGACCGTGGAGGTGTGGTGGCTGAGCAGCTGGAGAGAGAAAGCAGAGTAAACACCCATGGGGATGTAGGGGTGCGGGGGTGGGGGCGGACAGAAGACCAGAGCGGAAGGTGGGGCTGAGCTCAGTGTGGACTCAGTCCGTGTACCTGGACAGGCAGGAGCACTGGCCCCTCAGGCCAGGTTTCTGCCTCTCAAGGAATGAGGTCCCTGCCCTTCTAGATTTGGCTGGACGTTCACTCAGCCCTGCGGTGGCCCTGAGACCCCAGGGCAACCTTCCGGCTAAGTCCCATTAAGTGCTCAGCCTGCCCCCTTCAGAACGTGCCCAGAGGGCCAAGTCCTGCTGGGACTTGGCTTGTGACTGTGAGCGTCTCGGGATGGGATATGTATGTGATATTCACTCAGTTCACTAGAGCGGTGCAAAACCCCGATTAACTGCAGTCCTCTGCCAGACAGCTTCCGTTTATCAAGCCCCAACTGTGTGCTGCACGTGACTCAACCAGAATCTTTACTGACATCGGCGTCAGTGCACCCCTTTTTGGAGAAGGAAAGGGAGGCCTGGGCGGGCAACTCATTCAGGCCTCACAGCTGCCAGCGAAGGATCTGAGGTTGGCTCTGTTCTGTCTCCATCACAGTGTGAGCTCTCAACGGCCCAGCTCTCCAGCCCCCTCCCACTGCACAACGTTGCTCCCAATGCAAGCAAAGAACTGGCCGGGGAGGGCACGGGTGGTCTCCTCCCCCATTCTCCCAGGGCAGGAGCGAGGCCCAGGGGAAGGTTCCTCTGCCAAGGTCAGGCACCAGGCAGGTGGAGGGCGTGAGCCTGCCCCTCCCTCACTGCCAGGCCCAACGGGAGGGCTGCTCGCTGGGGCTGGGAGGGAGGGAGCGGGGCGGGCAGAGGCAGGAGGCCCTCTTGGAGCTGTTGAGGGGCAATTTTGTTGGGAAGGGAGATAAAGAGGAACATCAAAAGGAGTCCCAGTGCGTGTGGAGAGGAGGCCGGTGGATTAAATTCCCTTCCAGCTGGGAGAGGCGATGAGAAGTCTGATAGCCGGCAGCCGTGGGTCCCAGAGCGGCAGCGCTGCCCTCCCCAGACGGGGCTGGGGCCCCCAGTGGCTGCCTGCGGGGCTGCGACAGCTCGGCTTTAATTTGTTTAGTGGAAGGAGGAAGGACACAGGAGATCACTCCTCACTCCATACCGTCCCCACCCCCTGCAGCCAGCAGAGCTTTGCTCCCGGTGACTGAAGGCTTGCACCCCACCCCCCACAGAGGGCAGCCAGCCGGTAGGATGGGCCTTCCTTATCAGCGGCTGCCAGAAAGGGCTGCCCCCCACCCTCGGCTCCCCTCAACCTTGCCCCCCCACCTCCCGCTGCTGGGGGCAGTCGGAGCAGACACCACCCAGAAAGGACATCACTCCTGGTCTCTCTGAAGCTCCCAGGGCCAGCGGACCCATGTGCCAGGGGTCACCTGGCTCCGTGAAGTGACCCAGCTGTGTTTTCCCAACTAGTTGAGAGCTTTGTATGTGCTGGGCCCTCTACAGGCTCATGAAGGCTCACAACTCTGGGGTTCGGGCAGGCCCCAGCCCTGGGCTTGCAGGGGGGTGGTCTGGCTCTCTCAGGGTCTGCACCTGACTTCTGAGTACAGTTTCCCTAGATCATTACCTGCATGCACTGGCACACATTCCACCCCCCCCCCCCCCCCCGCAGACGACCTGGCCTCCAAAGGGAGGAAGGTCTGGCCCGGCCCCCAGACTACTTCCCTGGACCTGAGGCCCACAGATGACCTCCTGCACAGCTCTTGCTTGGTTCTCCACTCTCCTCCCCCCTCCTCCCCCACCCCCACATCTCCCTGCCAGTTTGCCCCTTGGAGAGGCTCATCTCCCTCCTAGAGGTCAGGGGAGGAGCTGGTTGGGGACCAGTGATGTGATGTGCAGTAGAAAGTAAGGTTCAGGTTGGGACATAGGCTCTGTCACTTTCTAGCTGTATGACCTTGGGCAATGCACTTCCCATTCCTGGAGCCTCAGCTTCTTCATCTGTGAAGTGGGGAGAAGAAGGCATACCAGCAGGATTCAGAAGCAGTGTTGTGTCTTTGCCCTGTCTTGTTTTGGTGGGTGATAAGGAGTTATGTTTTCTTGCCTAAGACAGGAGGCTCTCTGATAGGAGCTTTGTGTTTTTTTTTCTTTGTACCCCAAATGCTAGGGGTACTGACCTCCCCTTACCCTGTGAGCTACGATACACCCTGCAAGGGACCTTAATTCCTTTCCACAGAAGAGGAAGGACCAGGGAAGGGCAGCAAGGCCCAAGGTGGCCTTTATGTTGGGAGTGGTGGGCAGTGTTGTGAAGCAAGACAGAGAAGAGCCAGGGAGCTCTGTGGGCTAGCCGGTAGGCTAGTCTTAGCTAAGGCGGGAATGGAGCTGGGGTCTTGAGTGCCCAGATGTGCCCCAAGAGTCAGGGCCACCCTCACAGAAACCGTGTCCAGGACTCAGACCTGCCAGGAAAGAACCCCGTGACCAGCGACTCCAGGGTGTGGGGCCCTAAGCTTCAGTGGTGGCTCAAAGCACGGCCTCTTGGGGTTGGACCTGACTCCAGATGGAAGCAATTGCCCTTTTCAGCTGTGTGCTTTTGCACAAAAGCTCTTACCTCTCTGAGCCTCAATCCCCTTATCTGCAAAATGGACAGAATGAGGGCCACCTAACAGCACCGTTGTAGGTGAGCTATAAGATCCTGGTCAAGTGCCTGGGACTGAGTGGGTATTCGGTAAATAAGGGTTGTTATTCTTGTTCTAGAAGGGAGTGGGGGAGGGGAGGAGGTGGCCTTGGGGAAGGCTGATTTCTAGACCTTGGCCAGGAATGAGAGGGGCAGGCAGGGAAGGGCAAAGGCTTGGATGTGTGCAGGGGTGAGTGGACCCCCCCCCCGGCCGCATGCTGGCCAGAGGCTGTAGGTCTCCCTTCTCCCCTGTGCTCTATTGGTCTCATCCATGCTATCGCGCGCGAGTGGCCAAAAATCAAAGTCCGCTGAAGATGGATTCTTTATCACCCCATTGTCCAGCCTTTCACTTAATTAACTCCAGTCAGACATGCCAATGCGAACCTTGGCAGGAGGCGGGCCTCTCGGCACCCCTTCATGTCACTGCTTCTCCCCCAGTCTCCTGCCCCTAAGAGGGGGGTGTCACACTCCCGGGGCCCTGCCTGCTGCCCCATGGCAGCGTCCCATGCCCAGCACAGCAGGCTGCCCACCGTGAAGGCAGAGTCCAGAGGGCCACCGGAAGGTGCCATGCGGTGGCCACTGCCCCCATCCCCTAACTCTGCCTCAACCCCCAGGGACCTTCCAAGTTTCAGGGTCCAGGAGAACTGATGCTGGCACCTCCTTGCAACTGAAACCTTCTGTCTCTGTCTCTTCACGTTCCCCGGACCCCACGCCCTGTTCCTGGACACACAGTCCCAACCCAGGGCGCCAGCAAAGGCCAAAGCACACGCTTGGTAACTCAGCCTTGTCTTTCTCTCCTGCATTCCAGGCTTGTCCGGCCCAGAGCCTCAGTTTTTCGGTCCCGAGAGTGGGCTGCCTCTCAGGCCCACATCAGGTGAAGGACACTGCCCTGGTCTCAGGCTCTCAGCCCACCCACACCCTCCTCCCCAAGCTCCTTTGTGGTTGGGCCCTTGAGCAGCGTGGGCAGGATGGGCCATTCGTCACTGTGTGGCTGCGGCAAGCCCTTTGTTCTCTCTGGGCCTCAGTTTCCAGATCTGCAAACCGGGCCCTTCATGCCTGCCGTGCTCCCCAGGGTTGCCTTCCACTCCTGCTACTGCTCCAGGCCTCTCTCCTCTTCCTCCTCGGCTGCTGCCTTCTCTGCCCCTCCTTTGTGTTCCTTCATCTTTTCCTCCTCTCCTCTCCTCCCCTCCCGCTCTCCCCTTCCCTTATTCTTTCTTCCCCCGTTCTCTTTCCCCTCTCTCCTTCCCCCTCCTCGTCCATCACCTCTCCTGTTTCCCCCTCCCTCCCCTTCCCCCTCCTCTGCCCCTCTCTCTGCCAGACACCTCCCCCTCCTCTCCCCAGGTTATCTGCTGAATTCCACACACGCCTGCACAGACGGGATCAATCCAAGGCTGCCTTGCCTTCAGCTTATCTCTGCTCCAAATGATTGATTTTCCCTCTTTAAGAGTAATTTGCTGGTGAATTCCATGTATTGCAAAAACCCCTGTGAAATCTAATTCAATCCGATCGGCAGCTGGCACTTTGGGGAAAGAATACTAGAGAGCTGTCAATTTCATCGCGCGGACGTGTGTATTATTTCGCTCACAGACGAGGGCACGAGGCAGGCAGGTGCTCCTCACCTGCACGTGCACGCTTCCCCTCCCTCCCTCAAGAGGGATCTTGTCGCTGGCCCCGCAGCCAGCCCCGGCTCTTCTGGGAAGTGAATTATAATGTGCACTGGGTACTTGCATTAAGGTAAATGAGGGACAGGTGCTTTCAAATTGTTTTCCTGATTCGCAGCCCACTGCCCTCGTGCACTATGGGAATCTCACACCTCCAGAGCCAAGCTACCCCTGACCACCTGCCTCTCTTCTGCATTCTGGGCTTGTCTGGCTCAGAGCCTCAGTTTCTCAACATGTATAAATGTGTGGGTGTGAGGAAAAACCAGGCCACGTCTCACGCCTGCCCCTAGGACGTGGGACACTTTGCCTGGGACACGGGACTTAAATGTGCTAAAACCCAGGCAGTCACAGGCAAACCAGGAGAGCTGGTGTCCAATACCACGAGGCATGTCTGAGAGCCCAGTAGGGCAAGTTGTCCCCATTGGGAAGGTGTGGCTGGCAGTCATGCACTCGGAATGGAAAACAAGGCCCTGAGCATCTGACACACCAGCCCCAGTGTCCAACAGGTGCTCCCCCAAGGCAGCACCACCTTGGAGGCTCAAAGTCCTCATGCGGCTCACACACAGGAGCTGGTCCTCTGCCAGTGAAGATGGTCACACGACTGACCAAGGGCTCTTGCTCAGCCCTGGTGACCTTTGCTCTCTGAGGGTCCCATCTTGGAGGGGTCATGGGGACCACCTATGTCCACTGAATACAGCAGAGCTCCCAGAGTTGGAACCAGCCACGCTGGCCTCACTTCTGTGCCCCAAGTAAATAGCCATTTCTGGTGGGATCCAAATCTTTGGGCTGCCCCTGGACCTCTAGGCATCAGAGCCATCAGTCCAGGGGTTACTTAGAGAAATGAAGTGGCTTTAGGGGGATTGGCCAGGAGGCCGAGACTCACCTTAATAGTGCTTGTGGGCATGGTCAAAGGGCAAGCTTTACGGGGAAGGCCCGGGAGATTTTGGGGACCTTCTCAGGCCACACGGAAATTCATGTGCACACGACAGGGGGCTGCGTAGGATTTATGAGGCTGGGGCTCCGAGCTCTTCATTCCAGGTTGACATGTTTCACCCCCCACCCCCCAGATCTCAAGGATCCCCCCCAGGCCATGCACCCCCTCCTCCTTCCTTCCCTCTCTCCTGCAAGGGACCCTGTTTGAAAGGCACATGCCCCAAGTGGAAAGCTCAACAATGCCTTCCTTGTGGTCCTGCCGGCAACCCGGGCTCGCCTCCCAGCACAGGTGGCCACATTCTTAACTTTAAGGTCTACTATTCTGATCAGAACCTGCCAACTTGGACCTCACTGCCATACCTGCCATCAACTCCTTCCTTCCCTCACCCCACCAGCAAACCCTGCACTGGGGTTTTGGCTGGGGTTGGGGCAAGGGGCCAAAGTGGGATGTTGGTATTCTTAGAGGTGCAGGAAGGAGAATCCAAAATGCAGGGAAAAAAAAGGTTGTGCATCCCGGTCTGCCCCAAGCCCAAAATTGTCCCTCTCCTCCCTCTGGGGCCTCTGCTAGCAAGGATCCTGTAGCCTGAGGGGCAGGACCGCCGCAGGAGGATGAGCCTGGCCGGCTGGGGGAGGGGGCATCCAGCCCTCAAGGGGCCTCAGGAGGAGGAGCAGGGAGGGGTTGGTGCGGAGCTGGGCTTTGCACTTTGCACTCAGCAGCTGCCTGGCTCTGTCTGTTTACCATGCTAAGACTATTTCCGTGTTCCCACAGAGAGAGAAATGTGCGGCAAGGCAGAGACATCTAAATGCCTTATGGAAATCGGGAGGGCACACTGCCTGCCACTAATCACACCGCTTTGTATTCCTCTGCCTCTCCGACTGCCGGTCCACCTCCCCAGGCCTCCGGGTGGCAGGGAGGGGCTGAGGGGGCGGAGGCGGGGGAGGGGGTCCCGGGAGCCCCGGAACTTGACGCGCTCTGTGACCTCAGGCCAACTGCCCTCTCTGGGCTGCCTTTCAAACTGAGGGCTCCCTTTGCCTCAGGAGGCCCGGAGGGCAGGTTTCCTGGGCCTGGGGATCTGGGAGTGATTTCATCTCCTTCCCCATCCCGAGCCCTAGGCCAGGGAGGTCTGCCCAGCTCTGCATCCCCTTCCCAGGACAAAAACATCACAAATGCCCTAAGGGATGGGCGCTGGGCTGGGACAGGGTGCTGGGCTTCAGGCAGATGGGTGATCATGCCTGGGGACAGCCCTGCAGGTCACTCAGCAGCCACTGCGGCATTCCGGAAGTCTAAACCGGGCGCAGCCGCCCAGGCCTGCAAGGAGCCCCTCCTACCTGACCCAGTCCACACCTTGCAAGGCACTCACATGGGGCACACAACAAGTACGGATGAATGGACAATGGGATACATGCCCGAATGAATGGGCCACGCGTGTGTTTATCTGTGTGTGGGTGTGAGGAAAAACCAGAAGCCAGAGACAGAGGCAGGAGGAAGGCTGGGAAGGGGGGCAAGAGAGGATAATCAGACTCAAAAACAGAAACAGAAACGGAGAGAGTGGGCAAGGGTGGGTGGAGGGCGTTCAGATGAGGAACTGAGCTGAGGGTGAAGAGGACACCAGGAGGGCCTGGCCACTGCCCAGCCGGCAGGTGATGACAGCTCCCACCTTCTTTCTGCCTCCTAGCCTGCCCTTCTGGGCTTCTGCCATTCCCGTCCCTGGGATTCCAAACCCTGGCTGCGTTCCAACCCCACGGAGCCCGCCTCCAGTCCCTGCCCTTCCTGCCATCTGGCATCATCCTCTGTCACTGTCCTTACTCTCCCGGTGTCCAGATTAATCAACTTAAAGTACAGCTCTGAGGACACCACTCATGCTCAAGAATCATCGATGGCTCCCGCTTGTCCGCTGAATTGGGTTCAAACTCATCTTGGCATTCAAGGCCCTCCAGTCTACCTTTCTGGCTTTATAGCAGGTGCGCATTACATACTTGCTGAATTAAATGACAGTGGAGAGAAGGATGGTGCTGAGCCCAAAAGCTCACCAGTGGTGATATTTATGCTGCTACCTTTCACTTCATCTTTTTTGGGGGGGTGTGTGTGTGGGGGGGAGAGGTTGTCAATAACTTACAATTTTTATAATTAACCTACAGTGAAATTGACATTTTGGGGTATTCAGTTTTACGAATTTTAACACATGTATAAATTTGTGTTACCCCGTCACAACCAGCACACAACGGTTCCACCATCCCCCAAACTCCCTTGTGCTTACCTTTAGAGTCAACCCCTCTCCTACCCCTAACCCTTGGCAACCACTGATGGGGTCTCTGTCACTATAGTTTTGTCTTTTTGAGAATGTCAAAGAATCACACAGAATATAGACTGGCTGCTTTCGCTTCCTATAATGCCTCTGAGATCACCTGATTCTCACTTCCCCGAAGCCGTCTGCTTATTTAAGCAGCCCTGTCCCTAGAGGACCAGTTAACATCGGCACCAGTGCACCGAGCTGGAGGGGCAGTCCCATATCCCTCTAAGAGGCGAGCCTTTCAGTGTGCCGGGGAAGGGCTTTGAAGGCGGGGGAGCGGAGAGTCAAGTGGATTAAAAAAGAAAAGAAAAGAAAAGAAAAGAAAACAAAACCAAAAAACAAAAAACCCAGCCTGGTTGGCCTCCTCTGTAAACGTTAGCGGATTTGGATTTGGACATTCCCTAATGAGGGCAATTAAGAGTCATTATGCTGAAAACAGAAAAGTAAACAGATCCATATGCTAATCGGCAAATATTGCTGCATGTTAGGGCTGGCTGCCTCCTCCCTCTCCTGAGCCCTGCCCCTCTTCCTGCACAGTGCCTGCCCCCCCAGCCCCCCCAACACGCTCCAGTCCTGCCGTGCTCCCTCTAGGTCCTCCTCCTTCCTGAGGAGCCTCTCCTTCTCAGTCGCCTTTGCTGGCTCATCCCCATCTCCCTTAACGTGAACACTGGGGTAACCAGCCCCCCTCTCTCTACACCCACACCCTTGCCTCAGTGAGCCCAGCTGGACCTGTGACTCTAAATACAGTCCAGGTGCTGGTGACACTTATATTTCTATCTCCAGCCGGGGCCCACATGGTGGGCTCTGGAGAGCCAAGGGCTAAGTTTCCAGGATCTAGGTGAGCCGGCTGTGGTCATGCTGGCGGCTTGAGGTCTGTGTGATAGGAGGATTTACCCCAGAGAGACCACTGACTGCTACAAATGAGGGGCCCCCAACCTAGAGCCGCTTGTTGGATATTTATCAGCATACCCCCTCTGCCTTCTTGATGTTTCCATATAGATGACTAACAAGCACATCAAATGTAACATGTTGAAAGCTAAACTACAGATTTCACCTTCCCCTCACTAAATATACTGCTTCACCATCTCAGGAAGGAAGAACTCCATGTTTCTAAGCGCTCGGGTCAAGCACCTTGTCCAGTCATTGTAATGCACACCCCTCAACACACACACACACACACACCAGCAAATCCTTGACTCTCCCTTCAAAACGGGTCCAGGAGGTGACCCCTTCTCACTCCCCAACAGCACCTCCAATTACTGTCCTTACTTCCTAGTGATGGCCCTGCCCTGGGTGGTCTATTTACCCACCAGCCAGAGCATCCTTTAAAATAATTTTCCTTTGAGATAAAATTCACCATTTTAACATTTTTAAAGTGTACAATTCAGTGGTTTTCAGGATATCCACAATGTCGTGCAACTGCCACTTCTATACTGTTCTACAACATTTCCATCATTCTAAAAGCCAACGTTGTACCCGTGAGCAATCACACCGCGTTCCCTTCCCTGCAGCCCCTGCAGCCCCTGCAGCCACGAGTCTGCGTTCTGTTTCTACTATGGATTTGCCTGTTTCGGAATTTTCATACAGATGGCATCTTACACTATGTGCCCTTTGTGTTTGGCTTCTTGACCTAGCATAAGGTTTTCTAGGTTCATCCACGTGGCAGCGCGTGTCAGGGCTGCGTTACCATCATGGCCGAGTAATATTCCGCCGTGGAGCTACCACACTTTGTTTATGCACTCAGCAGTGGATGAACACTTGGGTCGCTTTCAAGGACTGTCCTTACGATACTTCAATCTCTAAGGCCCTCACTACCCTTAGGTGGCTTCCCGCCTCCCTCGGGCTTTGTGCAAGCCAAGCCCTAATGGTCCAGCTGCCTACCTGACCTCCTCCTCTAGTCCCGGGCCTCCCTGCTCCTCCCCGCTCCTCCCTGCTCCTCCCCGCTCCTCACGCCTCCTGCACCATGTGCAGGTGCACTCCTGCCTATAGCCATGTGCCTGCCATGCCCACTGCCTGAAATGCTCTTCCTCCAAGTGTCCATGTGGCCTGCCCCCTCTTCACTGAGGTCTCTCCTAAATGTCACCTCATCAGAGAGGTCTCCTCCGACCCCTCCGCCTCCCCGGGACTGCCCTGAACCCCTTACCCTGCTTTATTTTCCTCCATGGCTCTGGTTGCAGTCGGCCATAGATGTACGGGTTTCTTCCCCGCCCCCCGAAGGGATGCTGCCCGGGGGCGGGACTTGGGCTGCTGTGTTCACTTGTGAGCATCTAGCATGCAGCAGGTGCTCAACAAGTATTTGTCAACTACATAAACTAATGAATTGATTCCTACCCTCGCTCGATGCAAGAGTCCCTCTAGGACATCTCTTATGCGTGGGTGCCCCCTACCCTGCACTTCGCCGCCTGGTGTGGCTTTGGCACTGCTCTGACCCTAGTGGAAGATTTCATCGGAGGCTAGTTTTGCCCCTGTGAGAGAAGCAGAGATATCACCTGCCCGTTGACACTGGACTCAGGGCACGTGTCAAGGATCAAGAAGAGGAAAACCTGCACCTTTTAACCGGGGATATAAACGTATGACAACCTTGATTTTCAGAATTTATTCTCACTCTCAATTCCTTTTCAACTCAGATGGGTAACAGATGGAGAAACGAAGATTTGGAGAGGGAGGAGGGAGTGCTGTCTGCCCTGTGCCTTCCTGGGTAGAGTGACAACACAGTCATGAAATGCTGCCTTGCCATGAAATGCCTCCTGCCCCCGCCGCACCCACCCCTGCACCATTCCCCCCTTCCAGGGGACAGAGTCTGCAGAAGCTCAGGCAAGCAGCGCTCAGCGCTGGCTCTGGGGAGGAGGCTCCGTGCCCACCCTCACCACCGCTGCCCAGTGGGGCTCCGCCGTCCCTGATACTTGTTAATTATGATGTTTCATTGCCCGTGGGCATAATGATGGGGTGAGACACGCAGGGACCACTCCCAGCTGGGTTGTGCTTACCCCTACTCTTTGAGACAGGGGGATAAACAAGACACACCATCTATGGCTGTCAGGGGTGTGACGGGGGTGGTAAAGGGGGCAGGTGGGGGAGTGTGGGAGGAAGAGATCACGCTCTAGGGTGAGACTGGGCTCACCGGTGCCCATGGTAAAAGGGGCACCAGAGCGGGCATGAAGCGGCCAGGAGGTCGCAGAGACGAAGAAGATGGAGGATGAAGTGCCTTAGTTCTGCTTCTGATCCCTGTGGGGGTATTCAGCAAGACCAGGCTCGGCATTTAGGAAGCATGACTCCTAAGGACAAAATGACTCCCACCGCTTCCCATCCTAAGCGGGGGTGGGGTGGGCAAAGTGGCCGCTGCCAGGGAGGTGGGTGAAAGGGGTACAAGGCCCCACATCCAAGATGAAAGACCACCTCTAGCTGCAGGAGGGCACTTGGCCCAGCTAGGGAGCAGGCACTGGGGAGGGGAGAGGGTGAGGAATGGGGCTGCCTGCTTCACACCCCCACCAGGGCTACTGGGCCTGGTGTAAATAGCACGCTAATTAGATTTACGGTTGAGACTAAATTAGGAGGTGTCAGAATCACGCCGAGGACACCCTCTAGTCTTCAGGGAAGCTGGAGCTTAGCATGCTGGGAGGAATCACACCACGGGATGCAGCCACGCACAGAAAAATCCTAATAATCACCACCATCATAATAAGAGCCTCAGTGAAGGCAACTGGGGAGAAATTAATAGGAAAAAGAGCAGACGGGGCTGTCCTTCTCCCCCTGGCTTCCCTTCCAGAATGGCTTTGCTTTGAAGTCAATAGATATTTTCCTGGAGAACCTACACCTTGGCGGAAGAACCCCGGAAATGTGAGCTGAAGCTGCGACACAACAGAGGTCTTGCAAACAGACCCCTGCCCGCTGCCCGGCAAACAAAGTTATAGAGCGATGCTCACCGAGGCCCCACGGATTCCAGGTACCAGCTGTGTAGACACGGCTCTGGGTAGACTCTTACCCAGCTATGCAGTCAGATCACTAGAGAACCTTTTAGAAACAGGAGCAGCCAGGATGGGCACCTTGGCCTGGGGCATAGGGACTGGGGGAAGGGCAGTGCTGACCTCCATTTTTGGATGTGCCTCATCTTGGTTGCTCCCTGGGCCAAAGCCCTCACTCCCTACTTCCTCTCAGCTTTGCGTCACTGATGAACTCACAAGCTGGGTGAGAGGTACAGAACATTGGAAGCACTCTATCTACTTCCTTTATACTGCTCAGGGGATTCAGTGGGAGGTGGCTGATTTCCAGCTAGATCCCACTTACCTCCCTAACAGAGGGAAACAAGAGTCTGGATAACTGCATAATCATACATCCACAGAAAGCGCAAGAACTCACCTCTGCTTCCGTGGATGCTGGCAGCCCGCCCCTCCCTCTCCTTCCCGTCTCTTCACTGCTTCTAGAGTTTGGTTTCTACTTCAAATTGCTTTGGAAAATATGAAAATGGAGATTCATGCTCTGGGTCCCATCAGCAGGCAGGGAGAGTTTAGGGCGACTGGGATCACTCCCCGGGGTGGCAGGGATGTATATTCCCTGTGTCTCTACTGCAAAGTAGATGCTGGTGGCTGGATATAGGGGGCCCAGCTGAACAGTGGCCTGGAGCATCCAGAGCTGGAAAATGGACCCTCCGCTGAATGTGGGACACGGCGGCTTCCTGCTCTCACCCCGCTCCAAGTGGGTGTGTGGCTCAGGATGCCAACTCTGCCAGCCAGCAGAATGTCAGCCTCACAGCAAAAGCCCGAGGAGGCAGCTGGACTAAAGGGTGGTAGTTCATGAGCGTAGGGATTAAGGAGGGTTTGTTCATCTTTTTTTGTGCCAAGGACCCCTCTGATGGTCTGGTGAAGCCCATGGACCCCATTTCCAGAACATTTTTAATTGCAAAAAAATAGGAATACATGGGACCACAATAGTCAACTCATCATGTTGAAATACAGTTACCAGGTATTCCAAAAGGGTGCTAAAGAAGAATTAGGTGCCTCTTAAGGCATTAAACAATAAGATTCACAGGGGCGTCAACATATGCTGTAATTTCAAAGTAGTGATAACTGTAAATGGTGTGTTGAGATCCCAGGACACCTGAAATGTGATATGAAAATGTCTGAGGTTTCTCTTGGGGTCAAAGCCCCAGGTACTACTAATACCACTGTTTGTTTCTATTTTCGTAATTAAAGGGAATGCTAATGGTCAGTTACAGGTGAGTGAAGATAAAGATGCAGACTTTTCTCCATCCAGAGTCATGGATGCCTTGGGGAGGCAGTGGGCCCCCAATTTTGGGACTGAAAGGAAGCCTGGTCGAGGCCCCTGGGGCCCACAGCCACAACCATGCTGCATGGGGAGAGGGGCTAGAGAAACCACACCCTGGACAGACTGATGAATAACAACAAATGGAAAATAAATTTAAATAAAGACAAGGTTGCGAGCTGGGCTCCCTGACAGGCCTGGAGCACAGGTGGAATGGAGAATGAGGGTGATGGATAAAAACAAGGCCCAGATTAGCAAGAGAACGAGAACATCTCCCCTTCTCACTGCCCCTCCCCCCAATCCCTATAAGTAAACCCAGTGTTCCGGAATATGGCTTTTTCTCCCTGTCATTTGCTTTCTTTTATTTATTTATTTGGTGATGTTTTCTCCTTGGGGAGGTGGGTAATTCTGTTTTTTTTTTCCCCCCATGCCCCTCAAACAAATGAATCGTGTCATCTCCTGCCTGAAATAGGAATTAGCTCCTGCCAGATATGTCCCCGTTCACCTTGCCTTACCTCCCTCCTCACCCTGCCCGCAGCCATGCTGGAGGTGGGAGACCCACGTGCTGGGTGGGACCAAACCTTTGAGAATGGGGGAGCCGTGGCTGCGAATGCGGAGCTCCCCAGAGCAAGCAAGAAGCACAGGATTGAGAGTTCAAGGCCAAGCTCTGTGACCCACTGGCTGTGTGACCTTGGGGAAGCCCCTTAACCTCTCTGAGCCTCGACTGCCTCCTCTCTGAAGAAACACAATAATATACGTCTCTCTCAGGGTTGGGCTAATAAAAAGTTAAAATTTAAAGAGTGCTTTTTATGGGCCAGGCACGGTTTCAAATACACATATTAACTCACCGAATCCTCCTAACAGCTTTGTGAGGTAGGTCCTATTGTTGTGTTCATTTTGCACATAGGAAAACTGAACCAGAAAGGATAAATTAAGTCTCCTAAGGTTACACAGATCAAAAGTAGCACAGTAGGATTCGAACCCTGGCAGTCTGGCTTCAAAGTGCTCATTTTTTCACCATTCTGGCTGCTTCTCTCTTCCTAACTGGATGCTCCAGGTAGCACCAAATAAACAAGCACACGGGCAGGCTGGAAGAGGGCAGTGGGGGCATGAGGCCCACACTGGTGCCAGATCCCTCTGCCCAAAGTCGGGAGCAAAGGTGCTGGAACAAGTTTGAGGAAGGGAAGGTGGGGGGAGGAGGCCCACAGAGGGGCCAGATCCCTCTGCCCAAAGTGGGGAGCAGAGATGCAGGAGCAAGTTCGGGGAAGGGAGGAGGGGCCCACGCGGGGGGCAGGAGAGAAGTAGAAAGCTCGGGTGGCACCCTCCCCTTCCCACCCAGGTCCTCTTGGACCAAAAGGTTTGTAGAATCTTCACTGAGACCAACCGGCCCAACCCATGGTTTTCCCGAGGTGGACACTGAGGCACAGAGTGGGGACGTGGCTTGCTTGGAATCACTCTGTTACACAGATCAGAAGCAGCACAGCAGGATTCGAACCCTGGCAGTCTGGCTTCAAAGTGCTCATTTTTTTTCACCATGGGGGTGTCACAAAAAACCTCTGTCACAAAGACCAAAGGTGGCCACTCCCTGTCCTCCTGGGCAGAGTTCTGAAGGCAGTCTCCATTGGAATTTTCGGGTTTCATAATAAGGGGACTGGGGTTCTCTGGCTTCTTGCCACCCTGAGAGGAAAATGGTGAAACTGTAAGAGAGCCTCCAGTCAGATGCTGGAAAGCACCTGCTGGCTGGAACAGGTGGCTGAGGGGAAGGGGGCTCCCGTGCAGCTTTGCTACGTTTCCCTGCTTCCAGCCTTGGCTCCCGACAGCCCATTTTCAACACAGCAATCAGAGGGCTCCTTAAGAAAGGTGACTCAGAGCATGTCACCCCCCCCCCACCGGCTCCCCACTGGGCTTGCGGTAATAGAAAAAACGACTTTCCGGGGCTGCAGGGCCTGGCCTGGCTCCCACTGATGCTGCTAACTAACTAACGAACTCCCACTAACTCCCCTCCTCTCTCACTCCATCTCACCCCCCGCCCCCTGACCCATCTCTTTTCTGCTCCTTGAAAATACCTAGCCGGTTCCCTTTCAGGGGACCTATGCCCTTGTAGGGGAGCACCTGCTGCCAGAATGTTCTCCCTCTGCAGCTCCGTGTGGCTACCTCTTCGACACCTCTTAACCTCAGCTCTAAGGGCACCTGTTTTAGAAGTCCATCTGGAACTGCTGAGTCAAAAATCACCGCCCCCCCCCCGCGGCCATGGCATCCCATCACTCACCCTGTTGGTTGACTTCCTGACACTCATTTCCACCTATAGTGCTGTTGGTACCTATTCCTCTAGCTTCCCCGCTGGGATGAAACAGAAGCTCTTGGAGCCCAGGGACCACATCTTCAGCACTAATTCCTCAGTGGTGGGCACATAGTAAGGTGCGCAAGAATGTTCGTTGAGTGAATGCATATGTCATCCCCCAGCTATGTGAATTTCCACAGAGGCCCTCAGAAAAGCCTGGGGGGGGGGGGGCAGCAAATTAATGAAGTCTGAAGGCCATTCTCAAATGATCCCAATCCCCAGAAATAGCCAGAACCGGGCAGTAGAGGCCTCTCTGGGGGATACTGGTGCCCCACTCCCCGCTCCCCTGCAAAAGTATTCTCAAGGACAGCAGGAAATACGTTCTGGGAAGCTGTGGATCAGAAACGAGACTGAAATGGAGTGGATCAAAGGCTCCCAGCTTCTGAGAAGAAAGGTACAGGGCCGGTGAGGGGTACTGCCAACGTTCAGCTCTTGGAGTCCGCTGGGAGGGGTCGCGCACAATGCCAAACAGTATTTAAAAACAAAGCCCTTTGCTGGCATTTGTAAAGCAGCCAGAGCATGGATGATCTACACTTGCTGCAGCAGCAGAGGCAGGATGCAGAGCACAGAGAATCTACTCAAAGGAGAGTGGATTTTAGGAAAACTGAACAGAAACTTCCAACCATCCTAATAATGCCACCCCATGCAGATGGGAAAACGTGACAGGCTAGCTCAGCTGTGGGCAGGACTGGGTGGGGAGGGCTGCAGGCTTGATCAGGAGAGGAAAAGCTGACCGAACTGGAGAAAACACACAGAGAACGTGCTGCGGCCAAGGGCGTGGGTAAGGAATCCAAGTGGGCGAGTGTGCTGCTTATTTCTTGTGGCTTTCCAGAACACCGAGGAAGAGACAAGAGAACGCCCAGCAGCCAGGAGCAGGGGAACGAGGCTGTCACAGCCTTTAATTTGAAACTGGGAATTGAGCTCCACACCTAGGCTGACTCCTGGGGCCTTTGCCTTGAGATTTTTTTTTTTTTTTTTTTTTGTGATTTGCATTACAACCATCTATTTGCATCTCAACTGTCGTGCAGTACAAATGGGCTGTCGGTGGTTTCAGCCCATCCTACCCTATCTTATACAACCCTTCCTTCGCGGGCTTCTGTGAGTTTTCTGTAGCTGGGCAAAGGAGAAGAAATTACTCAGCAGGACTTGACAATGAGGATGGAGTCCTTGGGAGATAGAAAGGCCTTCTTTCAAGTACCTTTGTTGTCTTGGATTTTCCTGCAGAGGCTGAGATTCAGCAAGAAACTGGGCAGAATCTTCCATCTGGAGGGGATGCCAGCATTGTTTAGGCTTTGTGAATTAGATTAGCATCCTTCTTGGGAATGACTGCCACAAAGCGCTAACTGAAAGGTTAAACTGCCTCCTCTTTCCCTTTCTGTTTTCCATCAGCACCCTCTGCTGCCCCACTGTGGACTTTTGAGGTCACCTTCTTACACAAACTCAGGGGGAACTGAGCTTTAGCCCAGGGGCACTGACTGAGGATTGAGTTTGGACAAAGCCCTGAGCCACCTCATGGCTACTTTTATCATTAAATCGTGCTTTAATTCAACCAGCACACATTTCTGCAGTGCCTCCCAAGATGCCAGGCAGAGTGTGAGGCTCTGGGTTACACTGGTGAGCAAAAGCAGACCGGCCCCTGCCTGTGAATTCTTCATTTTAATCGGAGAGAGAGGTATGATTGAGATCATCACACTAATATCTGCAAAACCACAATAATGGTGAGTGCAAGGGAGCATCACATGCTCTCTAGACTCGATGACAAAAAGATTTCACCTCTCCTCATGCTCCCTTCCCTCCTCCTAGTTTGCTCGGTGAACACATTTTTCCACCACGCCTAGCAAATCCAGCCACCTTCACCCCAGACACGAATCCCAACGCCTACCCTCCCCTCAGAAAGAGAACTGGAAGAAAGGACTAATTTTTAAAATCTCCTTTTACAAAAGATGCCTGGTTTCTCTTTGAGGTTCCCTGATTTTTCACAGAGTCTGGACGTTGGCAACGTGGCTGAAATACTCCACTCTAGGAACCTGGGGCCTGACCCTTAGCACCCAAGATGGGGCCTTGGGATCATTTACCTCAACCAGATCTGGATCCCTCCAAAATTCTGGAGAGAAGAGATGGGAGACATTAAAAACAACAACAACAACAAACCACCAGGGCAATTTAAAAAGCAATTTATTCCTCCGTCTTATTTAGGAATTGGCCCAGGACCACGTCTGGGATGGTTTGGGTGCAGCTCTACGGGGAGGCTGGACTGTGACCCAGAGGACCTTAGGGTGGGGAGTCTGGGCTTCTGGGCTGCCTTTTTTCATCAGTAGTTCACTTTGTACCCCACTGAGCCCTGGAGAAGCGGGGACCCTCTAGGGAGGAGCCAGCCCTTTACTGTCAGACTGGCCAGCTCCCTGGGGCAAGCAGTGGAATGGTCCCCGGTAGCAGCGGGCACCCAGTCCAGAACAGGCATGCTGATACCTGTGCCTGGGTAGGGAGTAACCACTAGAGGCAGGCTGGACCCAGACACCCCTCAGCCTCCCTGCAGACGCTTCGGACAGGCCTTCCAGCAAAGCAGGACTGAACTAAACCCCAAGGGGTCAGGGTGGCCCTGAAATCCCCCAACCAGTGGTGGTGAGAAGGCCCTGGGGTTCTGGCCCTGCTGGTGGGGATGCTCCCTGGACCATCTTGGTTAACATCTGGGTGTGTGGCAGGTACTGTGCTAAGTCCTACAGACTAAAGGTCTGATCTCCTTCTCTATCCCTTGTTGGCAAGCCAAATATGTAGCCGCTTCCTCATAGTCCCCGGCCCTCTGGCAGTGAGGTGGGGCCACGTCCCTAGTTCTGGGCAGTTCCGGGCAGCTCAGGATGAAGCACAGAAGAGCCTGGTGCTTGCCCCCCCTAGCTGCCCCCTCCCTCCTGCAGTGACCAATGTGACTGCAGAGCATGTACCTGAGTGACTACAGAGTGGGGTCTCCCTGCCCACCTGTGCTGGATGAGTAGTAATAAATCTCTGAGCGAGAAATAAACCTCTGTTTCAGGGTTAATTTGTGACTGCAGTAGAAACGGATACATTTTCACACAGATGAGCAAAGTGACACTTAGAAAGGGTCAATGGCTCATCGAAGGTCACAGAGGTCGTGAATTGCAAGGCTAGATTGAACACAGGCACCGGCTGATTCCAGAGCTTGGGCCACAAGCTGCCTCCCCTCTAGGTTGCCTCCAAAATCGAGCCCCCATTCCTTGGTTTGGCAGTCAGGGCTCAAGGCCTGTGTCCCAGCCCAGCCTCGCACCAGCCCGCTATGCAAACCCTGCATCGTTCGTTCACACAGTACGGCCTGCTCCCTCCTCCTACTCGAAGGTTCCTCTCTCTGGGCCTCTCTGTGGGCCACTGCCCAACCCGCCAGCCCTCCTGGCTGCTTTTCACCATCTGATTTGTGTCCCAAGACTCAGCCCTGGTCCCCCCTTTCACCATAGAGCTTTGGCTGGTCCTCTGGCCCCTTCTTCCCCCATCCTCGGCCAAGCTCTGGAGCCATCTCTGCCGGTTGTCACTGGCCCACACGCGGGGACCAGCATCTCTGTTCTCTTGGACATTCATCATAGCCTGAAACCAGACAGGGTACTTTCTCCCGAGGCTCTCACTCCCACAGCAGTGTCTAAAGGGGGTGCTGCGCTCCAGGGGGATAAAAGATGACCCCCTGGGGCATGAGAAAATGTTGGAGCTCGTTTTCATACCTGTTTATCTCCACCTTTTAAACTTTCTACATTTTTGCATATGTTTTAAAAAAGTACCTACTACCCTCGTGTAAACATACTTGGTTCCATGGGCTACACTCCCCCAAGGGACCAAATATAGCTCCTTGTAAACAGTAGGTGCTCAGTACCTACTTTAGTTATCTCAGATAGGGATGGGATGACTTAGCAGGAGGTGGGGGCAAGTGGCCGACGCACGGGCGCATGCGCACCCACACGCAGTGGGACTGAGCTGCCCTCGCGGACCTGCGTCCTTGGTGGGGGCAAGGGTTGGCTGGGGTGGACGTGGACGGTGTGCAGCTAAGGGAAGCTGACAGGAGCCGGCTGAATCATGGGAGGAGGGGCTCCTGGGCAGGTGTGTGGGGGGGTCTGTTGAGCAGCCGGAGTGGAGAGGGGCAGGAGCGAGCGGGAAGCCAGGCCTGGAGCAAGGCCAGTGCGGAGTCCCGCATTGCGAGGCATAATTGCAGAGAAGCCCCTCAGGCTGGAAAACCTAATGGAATTCCTGAGCAGAGTGGGCCGGGAGCCGCGGTAATAAATAGAAGTGCTATTAAGGACTGTGGCTGCTGACAGGCAGGGGAGAGACAGGACACGGGAGGGGTGGGGGGGAGGAAGGCTGAGAGGGTCTCCCCATCAGCACGGCCCATCCAGGCCTGGTGGGGGAAGGGCCCCATCCCGGAGCCTCCTCCCTCCTGTCCTTCTGGGGCTCTCCCTCACTCACCGCACATGTCCCTTCCTCTTAAGACTGGCCTCAGCCAGGCAGGCCCTGCAGGGGGCTGCACGCCTCCCAGACCCCCGGCGTCTCCTTGTGGCCTGGGATCCCCTTGAAAGCACTTATGCTACTCATATGGAAAAGGAGGAGTCATTACTACACCCAAAGCAGAAATAAGACTTTTTTTTTCCCCCCAAGGTCGTATTTATACAACAGCCCCCAACTTTTAAAATATCTATTTTTGGGGGGCACCTGGGTGGCTCAGTCGTTAAGCGTCTGCCTTCGGCTCCAGTCATGGTCCCAGGGTCCTGGGATCGAGCCCCTGCATCAGGCTCCCTGCTCGGCGGGAAGCCCGCTTCTCCCTCTCCCACTCCCCCTGCTCGTGTTCCCCTCTCTCGCTGTCTCTCTCTCTGTCAAATAAATAAATAAAATCTTTAAAAATAAATAAATAAAATATCTATTTTTTCGTATATGTTTTATGATGTACATATTAGATCAACAGGATGAGCCTATATTCCTAAATAAATCACTAAATGAAGAACTACACACCAGAAGTGTGTGCTCCAAGAGTTTTTGCGGGGGTAGGGGGTAGGCTGAGGATTAGAGACTGCCGATTTTTGCAGGGGAGGACGGGCAGGAATGTTTGTTTCTATTTTATAGATGGGGACTTGGAAGCCCGGAGGTACCTCGCATCTCTCCCAGGGTCGGAGAGCTCAGGAAGGGCAGGGGTCTGGACAGGCCACACGTCCCCGGAACTCACCTCGTCTTTGTCCACCACCTGGATGAAGAGGGGTAGGGCGAAGCCCACCTGTGCGAGCTCGGTGATGGCCACGCTGTATTCAGAGCTGTTGAACTCCGGGGCATTGTCATTGATGTCAATAACGAGGATGTTGAAGGTTGTGGTGACTGTGGCCTCGGATGGGGTGCGGTCATCGTTCAGCTCTGTGCCCTGCAGGGAGAGGACAAACACCCCAGAGAGGAAGGCAGCCATAGTCACAATATGATCATTGACCAAGGCTTTCTCAATGGTAGGTCCTGTGCTTTATGTAAATGATCCCCA
The DNA here is from genome assembly GCF_009762305.2 of Zalophus californianus. Lineage (NCBI taxonomy): Eukaryota > Metazoa > Chordata > Mammalia > Carnivora > Otariidae > Zalophus > Zalophus californianus. The sequence continues at coordinate 32,618,713 of NC_045609.1, read as the reverse complement.
TCCCCTCACCACCATCCCGGGCAGAAGATTCTGTCGTTAGCATCCCCATTGTACCTTTGAGGAAACCGAGGCTCAGAGAGGTTAAGGAACTTGCATAAGGACACACAGTCAGGGCAGGTGTCAAACTTAGGCAGTAGGATTCCAGAACCAGGGGACGAGGTGGCGTGGGGATGATAAGACAGATCCGGGGGCTCATCAAGGGGCAAAGGGAGACTATTCAGTTTGGCAGATGATAAAACTGAAGGCACAAGAATTTTTATGCTAGCAGGTAATCAAGACTGAATTTGGCATCTGCTATGGCCCAAACACTGTGCTAGGTACCATGAGGGTCTGTGTCAGACTCGGGGAGAAATCCTGAGTGCCAAATCCTTGGGTCCCCTGTCTCTGCACCAGAGCCTGCTGGCCCCCAAATACCCATCCCCAGGTCTCACTCAATTCTCTGAACCCAAATCTTTGGGCAGGAGGCCCAGGACTAGCTATCTTTTACCAGTTCCCCAGGAGGTTTGGATTCACAGCCAGCCAAGTTTGGGAACTCACCCTCACATTTTATATAAAGATGGAAGAACTGAGCTCGGGGTCCCGCAGTGAGCTGGGGGTGGCGCTGGGGCCAGGCCACAGTTCTCTTCAACGGGAACCGCGTGCCTCCATAGGAAGCAAGCAGAGAGGAGGGGAGGCAGAGAGGGGCCCCTGGCTTGGTGGCTTGATGCAGGGTAGGGAAGGGGCCATGTGTTAGCCCCTCTCCCCTCGCCCCTACCCGGCCCAAGTGAGCACACTGGGTGGCAGTGTGCTCACAGAGGAACCAGCTGGCCAGGGAGGGCTAATCAACCCGTTGCTGTTGCAGCCTTCCCAAGGTCAAGGAGAGCAATCAAGGGCCAGGCTGGGCTGCTCCATTAGCCTCGGGATGCAAGGACCTCCTTCCCCAAGCCCTTCTCCTCAGGCCTTGTGCCCTCCCCCGCCCCATCGATGGGAGGGGCTGAGGAGGACCCCTGTGGCCCAGGCAAAGTCCACACCCTAAATGGGTTTCGCAGGGAATGACGGCTCTGCAAATCAGAGATTTTAACTGAAGCCGGCCGTCAGTGGCAGGGGATACAGGGGCCAGAGGGTTATGGCTCCAGCACACCTCCAGGGTAGGGACCCCAGCGGTTTCCCCCTCTCCCCACTATGTTACTGCTCCCGAACTAGGGAATAGCCCCAGGGGAGCTGTCAGAATTAGAAATGGGACAAACCCCAGAAACGGGGTCAATATAAGAACTGAGTTGGCTACAACAGAGAACTTGGAATCATAGGTAGCATTAAGGACCTCGGATGAGCACCTCCTATGTGCCCCCTCATTCCTCAAAGGGGGATAAAAGTCCTAACCCTATGTAATTGTTGATAATGGCTGTGAGGTGCCCAGCACCAGGCCCTGACTCGGCCTACGCCCTGGTAAGTGTGGTCCCTTCCTGACGGGGTCCTGGGCACGAGCCCCGGAACCATGCAGGGCGAGAGGCCGGGGGCTTCCGTGGGGGCACTGCTGGAGGCTGGTACCACAAGTGTGGGCAGCCCTCCCCATGGGACGAAGCTGCCCGCCACCTGACTCTCACCTTCACGGTCAGGATGAAGCCGTGGCTGTACAGGGGGTTCTCCCGATCCAGTAGGCCGTTCAAGGTCAGCGCTCCGCTGATATAGTCCAGGGCGAAGATACTGTTGGTGTTCCCTGCAAGAGAGAGTACCATTCTAGGTATGCCTGGGGCCCAGGCCAGGTAGGCAGGGGCTGCGGTCAGGGCTCCTCTGTGTGTGTGAAGGATGAATCAGTAACTTAACACGGATGCTGGCCCAAGGAGTAATGGGAAGTGTTCTGGAAGATGCGGCCCACGCAGCAGACAGCACTGATTCACAGAGCAGAGGATGTTCTGCTCCTCCTTTGCTCTGTCTCTTGGAATGAGTCAAGGAGAAAGTCTTGGTTTGGTGCTAGTATGCCTACAGCACCTCTCCAACACGTGCTTGTTTTCCTTCGTAACAGAGAGAGAGCAGGCTTCAGGCTCGGAAGCTTCCAGGGGGAGTGGTACTCAGCTAAGACTCAATAACTGCTATGTTCTGAATGCTTGCTTCCCCCCAGAATTCATATGGTGACATCCAAAGCCACACAACGGTATTAGTAAGTGGGACCTTCGGGAGGTGCCTCGGTCACGAAGGTGGAACCTTCATGGATGGAATTAGTCTCTTATAAAGAGAGACCCCAAGGGATCCCAGGCCCCTTCGATCATGTGAAGACACAGTGAGGGATCACTGTCTATGAACCAGGAAGAGGGCGCTTACCTGACCGTGCAGACACTCTTGATACTGAATTTCCCAGCCTCCAGAATTGTAAGAAATAAATTTCTGTTGTTTATAAGCCACACAGTCCCTGGTATTCTGTTATAGGCAGCCCGAATGGACTAAAGCAGAAACCTAGTTTGGTTTCCTTTTGTGCTTATTTTTACGGTCATTTTCTATTCTTTTTTTTTTTTTTAAAGATTTATTTATTTATTTGAGAGAGAGAGAATGAGAGCGATAGAGAGCACGAGAGGGAAGAGGGTCAGAGGGAGAGGCAGACTCCCCGCCGAGCAGGGAGCCCGATGTGGGACTCGATCCCGGGACTCCAGGATCATGACCTGAGCCAAAGGCAGTCGCTTAACCAACTGAGCCACCCAGGCGCCCCAACGGTCATTTTCTATTCTAATTTTCTATTTGGTATAAAAGTTCCTTTTATAATAAATGTAAGTTAAAGACCTAATTCAATTTTAAGAATGAGCATTTATTTTAAGTACCTATTAAAACTTGAAGTACATATTTAAAGTACTGGCAAAATTCATACACAAGCGACACCAGCTCAGTTGGAAGCTTCTGTGCCCACCCCTGTCTCCCCGACCAACTTCACTTTATGCTTCCCCCTACAGGTGTCCCATGTCCCCAGAGCGGCTTCCCCAGCTTCCCCAAATCACCAGGTCCGTTCCTGCCTCCTCTTCCGTCTGTGTACACCTTCCTCTCCGGGCCTCCCCTCTCACCCTCCCACCGAGTGCCACTCTTCTTCTTGCTCCTCCACCTCCTCCAGGAAGGCGGTCCGACTTCTCTGGCTGACCCTCCATGCTCACAGGCAGTGGCCACCGTACTGTTTGCTCTCCCATTGCTCCCTGTGTGTTCACGGGCTCTTCCTGGCCGGCCTGAAGCTGGGGGGCCTTTCATGACTGTCCCTCAAGGACCCTGGCCAGTGCTGCGCACCCAGTGGCAAGCAGGTTCCTGAAGGATCGCTGCTCCCAGCCCACCTGGGCCCCCACTCTCGTCCGTGTACCCTTCCCGCCAGGCTGTGAATTCACCTGGGCAAATCCCAATTCCACTCTTCTCTCTTCCTCATTAACCAGTTTGTTGGCTCATTCACATACTCACACACTGCCATTCATTCGCAGAGTCAGCCATCTCCGGGGCCCTGTGCGTGGTGCTGTGGGGGATGCGGATGTCGGTCTCTCGGGAATCCTGGTAAGGGGGCTTCGACATGTGTGAGAACCAGCATCTCTGAGTTCACATCAGGGAGAGACTGTTCGCATGTGGGAAGGCTCAAGGAAGGAGAGCATCACAGAGGAGGTGGCGTTAAATCCCCATACCACCATGTAGCAGCTGTGTGACCTTGGGCAACTCACCTAACCCCTCTGTCTTGGTCTCCCCATCTGTAAAATGGGGATAATGGATCTACCTCACAAGGTCATGAAAACTGAATGAGTATGAAATATATGTATGTATATATACACACACGCGCACGGAACAGTTCCTGGCACAAAGAAAGTACTCACTAAGTACTGCCTGAGCTGGGCCCTGGACGATGGGCAGGATTGGGGAAGGGGATGGATGGACACTGATTCCACAGGTAGGAACTAATCAATACCCCGGCCTTCGACACACACAGGTGGAAGCTACTGTATCTCCCCACAAGCCCCATGCCCCAGCTCTAAAGGGATCTGTGCACGGTTAGGGGCTCGTATCATCTCTTGGATCAACTAGGGAAAGCACAGAGTGGAGACAATTTCATCTTCTAACTTTAGACTTTGGGACGGGCTGTTCTCGGCTAACCCTCTGCTGGCTGGCAAGGCATCGGCCTCTACCCGGTTGGTAGCTAGAGGCTGTCCTCCCCTGTCCTCCCGGCCCACTACAGGGGTTGGCTGGGGCAGGGGAGAGACAGCTGATGCTTGCAGAGCCCGTTCAGGTCTCACGTCACTCTCAGACTGTGGGCTTTGGGGAATCTGACGTGGGGCCTGGCCAGGGAGTGGACATCACTCCAGCCTCCCCCTTGCCCGGAGCTTCCTCCCATGGCCATAGAGAGACCTGGACACCTTCCTGCTGAGTGGGTGTAGTGGAGAGGACAGGGCTGTAAGGAAGCATAGACATGCATGAAGGTAAGGGGGTGTCTTTTTGTTTAGCCAGGAATTCCGCTGCTGGGGAAGCAGGAGGATGGAGGCTTTCATCTGTTTGTCATTAGCTAATCCATTCAACAATTACTGAGCTCCTATGATGTGCCAGAGACACATTCTAGCAGGGGATGCAGCCCTCAACCAGGTGTTCACATCACAGGGTGATCAGGGCTGAGGTGGGGTGATGCATGGACATGACAGGGCCCTTTGGGGGCTGGGTCCTCTGAGTCCCTAAATGCTGAGCTGAAGGGCTGCCCTGAAGCAACACCTCCGAGCCTCCTGCCACCCATTACCCACCCCAACAGCGTGGGCCCCGCCTCCCCAGCTCCCAGGGCTAGCATCCCATCATTCTGAATTTCCATATAAATTTATTCTTCCCAATAAAGGAACCTATCAAATGTTTAAATGTGATTCAATTGTTACCTTCGTAAGATTTTTCCTATATACCCTTCACAAACCAGAAGTCCCTTATTGAATGATGTGCTTTGGGTTTTGGCTTGAAAAATGGGGTTATCAACCATGGCACACTCAGCTGGACCTCCCCACACAGCACCTCTGGCCCAATGATGACCCTACTGCCCATCCCCGACCTGAAGTCTGTCTCCAGCACATAAACTATCCCTTCCCCTGACCCAGGCATTTATCTCCAACAAATGTGCAGGCAAATGCCCTCCAACTGGTACACATTCAAATTCAGGGACCCTCCGCCAACACACATACACACACAGATGCCTTTTTTCCCATATCTACCGGTGTGGAGTTCCCCTCTCAGCCTCCTGCCAAGTATGAATCACCAACTCCCAGGACCAACAGCCAGAAAGGGTTACACCCAGGGAGCCGACAGGACCACCTGAGTGAGCCACTGGCTCTGATGGTCTGTCACCATGGCAATAGCAGGACTCCTGGGATGCTGGTTCAGGCACGGGCAGGAGGTGAGCCCTGAGCCCCAAGCAGAGAGGGCCAAGGGTAGGACTCTTTCAAAGACTGATGGACTGATTACATCGCTCACTCATTTGAGTTCATATTGAGCACCTATTGTGTGCAAGATGCTAGAGAATCAGTAGAGAAAAGCAGGCCAGGTTGATGTGGTCAGTTTTACGGTGAAGATCGACATTAACGATATAATCAGGCTGTTGAACACATAAGTAGGCTCCCTGAAGGAAAGCAACGTGGCATAGAGAGGTGGTTAAGATTATGCCCTCGGGAGGGCGACTGTATGGGTTCAGATAGCTCTGCCTGTTGCTGGCTGGGTGAGCTTGGTCAAGTTACGTAACATAGCTGGATGACCTCAGTTTTCTAGTCTGTAAATTGGGGGTAACAATAGTCCTCACCGGAAGGAGTGAATACAGCGCCTGACATGTAGGAAGTTCTCCACACAGGTCGGCTACCTGTGCTGGACCGAGATGATACCACCGTGGACCACCTGTTCCACGCCCACCCCCACCCAAGCCTGTGACTGAGCCAACCCTGTCCTCTGGCCAGGAGGGCCTCACAACCAAAAGCCCATGTGTACAAACTGGCAGCCCCGAGGCCAAGGCCAAGGCCCACAGGGCATCTCACCAGGGCTCTGGCCTCGGGGATGGGTCACCATTTCCTTGCTCTTCTCCCTTAGCTCCCCTACTATCAACCTCCCTTCCCCAGGGGGCTGTGGGCTTGGCAGCCACACAAACAAGTTTTTCTGCTACCCTGGAAGCTGATACCATGCTGTCAGCCCTCTGGTGTCCCAGACATTCTTTATCCAAGTCCCGTGGGGACTGGGGGGCCAGGGGAGGCTTACCCGGGACGCCTTTCACCTGTTCAGCCCCATTGCTGAGCAGAAGGACAGCTGCTTCCCCTGGGTCGACAGGTGCTGTCCTAGGTGCCTGTGGATATTACCTGGTAGGGGAGGGGTTCTGGGGTGGAGTGGGACTGCACCTCGGTGCCCTAAGGGCCCTGGGAACTGGTGACTTAAAGCGTTCACAAAAGAGAAGAAGCAGGTCCTTATCGCCCTGCTGGTTCTCTTGGGGGCAGCCACCCCTTCTAGGAGCTCTAGGCACCCAGACCTCTTCAGATTCCAAAAGGAAAGGCCAGGGGGATGTGAATCAAGTCTGCGAACGCATGAAAGGCTGCCAAGGGGCCATCCCCACCTTCTTTCCCTTATTTATGAAGAACAGTAGCTGGTACTCATCAAGAAGTTCCATGTGCCAGGAACCGAGTGAAGTCATTTGTGCAGCCATATTACTTACTCCTCACAATAACTTACTAAGAACATAGCCATGTGAGGAAGCAGGTTCGGAGAGATCAAATAACTGGTCCAAGGTCACGTGGCTACTAAGTGGCTGGCTTACATCTCTCTTTCTTGCCCCACGGGCATTGGCCCTGCACACCTGTTTGCACCACTCTGCACTTGGCCCCATGCCAAGGGACAAGCAGATGCAGAGACACAAGAGATCATCCTCCTACATAGAATGGAGTGGTACCAGGTTGCTTTTTGCTCAGGAGGGAGTCCCAGGTTAAAACGCCGTAACGTCCTGGGAAGTTCTAGATCAATTCCTCCACGGCAGATCGAGGTAGCAGCAGAATGTCTACGTGGCGATGTCCTCCAGGTGGTGGTGAGGAGTGCCCACGGTGGGGACTAGTGGGAAGGCAGGGCTCTGGGCAGGAGCTCTTAGCAACCCAGGTGTTTATACACAGAGGGTGCTGGCAAGGCTACCTGCAGGGCAGACCTATGGCTCCAGGGAGGATGAGCAGGAGAACTTAGGGAGACCGGCAGTAGTCTGAGATGCAGGGGGACACTGTATAGTCCCAGGTGCCCCGAGGTAGGAGAGGAGGAAGTTCCAAGAAAGAGAGGTCAGCGGGTCAAGCAGCATCGAGAGAGAGGCTCGGGAGACGGAAGATCCGGCAGAGGCCGGCAGTTGGATCTTCAGATGCCCCCAGAGGTCAGACTGTGAGACCCTGCGGGCAGGTGGGGCACAGATGTGGGGACAGTGAGCAGGTGCAGACCCGTGGGGAGTCACACACAAGGAGAGAGGCAGAGTGGCAGCTAGAGGGCGCAGCAGAGTCAAGCCAAGGGCTCCGGAGTTTTACAGCTGGTCCAAGGCAGAGGGGAGGAAGTGGGAGAGGGAAGGTGCATGGAGGGAGTGCGGAGGGGGGAGAAGGTCAGCCTCGGCAGACAGGAGGCGCAGCTCTCTCTTTGGGCCATGGAGGCTCGCCCGCCCACCGCCTTGTTCCTCCGAGGCTGACAGCTTCCCCCACTCCCGAGGTGCCCCTCCTCCTAGCTCCTGCCAAATCCCATCACTCACACATCATGCCCCCTTGTTATCTCGCCCGGCAGCATCTTGACCCACAGCGAGCCAGGTCCGGGAGGAATGCAGTTAGCGAGTGGCTGATGGTACACATGGGAACACAGGCATGACTTTCAATTGCTTTGTCTGCTCTGCTGGGCTAACAGCAACCCGGCCTGCTGCCCTCCAAGTTGAAGGAAAACCAACGGCTTCCACCCTGTTCCTTCCTGTTCTTAAGATCCACCTTCAGTGTCACAGGCCTCAGGAAGCCAGTCCTGGGGGCCATGGCATCTTGCAGTCCTCTGAGGCCCAGGCTGGGCTGCATGGTGGGGGCGTCCCTGGTTCTCCCAGCAAGATCCAGGGTGGCCTGGAGAAGGGCCAGGGTCTCACACTTCTGTCCCCCGGAGCACTCAGAAGGACACCTGAGCGGTGATTAGGAAGGGTCACGGAGCACACACTGGGTGGGGGCATGCTCCAGGCTGGCCCTGCCCTGGGGCTGACCAGGGGAGAAAGGAAGAAAAAGGCCGTGCTTATGAGGAGCTCATGATCTGTTTGGGCTTCTGGGCTCAAACATCCAGCCACTCCAATGTCAGTCCCTGGATGGAGGATGGGGGCTGCAGGGAGGTGACCTGGGGGACGCTGACCCTCACCTGGCCTCTGACTTGCTCACCCTGCCCTCCTCAGGCCCAGGGTCAGGGGCCCTTCCCAGGGAAGAGAGCAGAACTGGGATTTGCACCCCCTTCTCTCCGGGGGTCTCTGTCTGGAGCCTGTTTGATCAACACCCAGGGGAATACTGTCTACCATTCATAAACTGGCAGGATGAACAGAGACCTAGGTGCCAGCAACAGATGTGCCACTTACCAGCTGTGAGACCTCCCGCAGACTGCTAATTCCTTTGAGCCAAACTCCTCCTCTGTAACGTGCAGGTAACAGCTCCCACCTCACCAGGCCGGGTGAGGACCAGGCGTGATCATGTCAATAGAACACCTATGGCAGTGCCTGGCGCACAGTAGGTGCACAGTTTGGTTCCTGTTCCTTCTTCCCCTGCTAGGCCTGCCTCCTGAATGGAAGAATCAAACCGGGCCGTCCCCCGCTCTGGTGCAGCTCATCCAGAGAGAGCTGTGAGTGGGTTGCCCTGCGACCAACATGATCGTGTCTGGCACCGTGTGGCGTTTTGCATGCCTATCTTTTTCAATTTTCACACCCCAACCCTAGGAGATAGATACTATCATACCCATTTTACAGATAAGGAGCCTGAGGCACAGAGCAGTTAAAAAATCACTGGTCCTTAGTCATCCAGGTAGTGAGGGGTGCAATACGGAGTTAGACTCAGCTCTCATGAAGCTGAAGAGTTCAGGCCCACCCCCCACCCATGGGCCCTGGATTTTCCTTCCTCCCGTGCCAGCCCTAGCCCAGGAGACAGCCAGCTGTATGTGTGCTGCTTTGGCCCTCGGGGTCCACGGGGCAGGCTGGCCTGTGGGCCGCCCCCCGCCCCCGTCCCATCTGACAGTATTGCTGCATGATGAAAACTGGGAGTCAGTCTGGGACACGGGCTTTGGGCAAGATGTCTTATGAATTAAAAATTGTTACTTAGCTGCCTGCTGACAAAAGGGGCCGGTGTCCTGGGCGGCCCCTGAGCTGGGCTGCATTCAAAAGCTCTGGGATCAACATATGGCAACCGGTGGGTGTGGGTTACCTTGGCTCTCAACCAAGGGAGGGGACACAGGCTGAGAGCTTGCTGCCCCTCCGAAGGACCCTCGAGGAGGCCGGGGAGGGTGGGTGATTAGGCCTACCCCCTCTCCAAAGCTTCTCCAGAAGCCCCTAGAACCCTCTCCCTGCAGAGCTCTGCGGGGTACCTCATCTGCATTCAGGCCTCAGCTCCAGCATCACCGCCACTGAGGAGCCCTCCATAACCACTCACTGGCCCTGCACACCCCTCGCTCTCCACTCCATTAGCTTGTTTTTTTTTTTCCCTTCAAAGCACTTCTACTTTCTGAACCTCTCTTTTCATCCATTTATGGGTTTGCTTATTATCCGTCTCCCCTCACTGCAACATAAGCTGCAGGACAGTAAGGATCAGTTTCCCCAAATGACCAGCTGATGCCCAGCAGGTGCTCAACAAATGTGTGAATGAACAGATGGACTGATGCAGGGATGTGGAGGGGGGGCATTCTGAGGTTCAAGTCAAAGGCAGGACAGCATGCTACTGGCGTGACTTGTAACATCACACATCACAGAGACCATAATGCTCCGGGGCTCTGAGGAGGGATCAGCCAATTAGCCATTCCAACCGGGGCGATCGTCTGCTCCTGAGGCCCCTGCATGGGTATGTCTGCCCAAGCTGAGTGCATCTCGGTTAATTATGGTTACTGCCGTCCCATCGGGGAAAGACAATCCTCGAGTTCCCTCAGGTAGGTGTGAATGGCAGTCTGCTTGCCTTGCAGACATTTCACAGAACGGCAGTTTTCATCAAGCTCCCTTAAACCGACAAACGATGACCTTTCCTAATAAGACCACAAACTGGACTCTGATGAATTTGCTAATAACTGGCTCCAAAGTGTGACACATTAACCCGAGGAGCCAAGGATAGTCAAACTGATTATGGTAGGTTTGCCGAGGGTCACAAAGCGGCCCTCTGGCCCACAGCAGTGCCTGGCTCCCTGCACCACAGGGGGCCCCAGGCAGGTGGCCTCCATCTGGTGCTCTGAGGACACTTTAATGCGGATCCGCAAAACAGCACCGGGGGTTTTAGCCGGGATCAGAATCTCCCCCATTTCCTGAAAAACCTTTCCTCTTCAACCCCACGTGCCCACAGGGGCAGCTACCACCATGGCGCTGCTTAATAAAGAAAATTAGGAACACCCTAAGTGTCCAACAACAGGCATTAGTTAAATAAGTTAATATACGAGATTCGGCCAGTGTCTAAAAATAATGTTGCAGAAGAAAAGTTTGCGACTTGGAACGATGGATGTTTAAGACGTGTTGGGTTGCTTAAAAAGGAGTCCCCAAAGAGCATAGTTCTATCAGATGCTTCCTATTGTTTAAGAATATATGCTTAGAGAGAGGAATGAAATGCCTACAAGATGTTCACCAAGATTAACTTTAAGTGGGGATGCTAGAGCAGGGTTCCTGTCTCAGTAGTGGTGACACGGGGTTGGAAATCTGTTTTTGTGGGGGCTGCTCTCGGCCCTGCAGGACAACAGTCCTGTTGGTGATGTCCGTGTGTCAGGCCAGGTTCTAAGCACTTCGCATGTATCTATCCATGTCTGAAGACATTTCCGAATGTCCCCGGGAAGGCAGGGGGAGTGGGCATGTGTGTGGCAAAATCACTCCTGGCTGAGAACCACTGTTCTAGAATCCTTTCAACTTTTTCCTTTTGAACCACCTGAATTACAGGTGTTAAAAAAAAAAAAAAGTAAATGCAAGTTCTTTTAAAGAATAATCCCCAAACTTCTAGACAGAGATGATGGTTGTACAACACTGTGAACGTTCTTAATGCCACTGCATTGTACACTTTAAAATGGTGAATTTTAGGGGCGCCGGGGTGGCTCAGTTGGTTAAGCGTCTGCCTTCGGCTCAGGCCCGGATCTCAGGGTCCTGGGATCGAGTCTGCATCGGGCTCCCTGCTCAGCGGGGAGCCTGCTTCTCCCTCTGCCTCTGCCCCTCCCCCTGCTTGTGCTGGTGTGCTCTCTCTCTGACAAATAAATAAATAAAATCTTAAATAAAATGATGAATTTTACCTTCTGTATATTTAAGCACACGCAAAAAACTCCCAAGGTTTGATGACGTGCATCTGTGTGTTCTAAGTTGGTGCCAGATGTGGGCTGACTTGTGAATGGATCTGCTTCAAGGAGCAATGCTTCCTCTACTTCCCTTAGGAGTGTTCTGACAACAGTTTGCTGACGTTAATCTCCCCAAGGGCAGGGGCCTCTCCTGCCTTGGCCCTTGGCCTCAGCTGCATCCCCGAGGAAAGGAATTTGCTCACAGAGGAGTTTGCAAGGCTCCAGAAAGCCTGAGCAGTGCAAGATGAAATCTCTGCCCCCAGGTGCGTCCAGTCTAGATGAGAAAACGGGACCTGTGCCCTAAAGGTGCCTGACCCCAATGAGGGCAGCTCCTGGGGGGCTGGTGCAGGAGGGGCTCCTTCTGCTGGGCCTTAGCATATTTGGGTAAGCAAATATGGGGAGGGGAGAAGGCCTTCCTGTTGGGCATCTAGCAAGAACAGAAGGGGGGAGCCAGCTGGAGGAGCAGCGGTGTTAGGAGCAGCTGATGCCAGAAGGTGGGAGCCTTGAATGCCAGGTAAAGTTTGGACTTCTGTCCTACAGGGAGTCCCTGGAGGCGGGAAGGCCCGTTGGTGATGTCCATGTGTCAGGCCAGGTTCTAAGCACTTCGAATGTATCTATCCGTTAAGCTTCATGGCAACTCCATGGGCAGGGCGTCATCATCTTCATCAATCTCATTAGTGTCATTCCCATTTAACAGGTGAGAAAACCAAGGCACAGGAAGACTAAGTGGTTTGCTTGAAGTCACACTACTGGGTGAGTGGTGGAGCCAGTGCTCCAGGCCAGGCTGACGGACTCCAGAGCCTGTAGAGCTTAGGGCACACGCCAGGCAGCCCCCAAGAGCTATGTGTGAGCTCACTGGAGTCTCAGAGTGCCCTGTGAGGCCGGTACAGCTACCCCAATGATTAGATTAGGAAATCAAGGCTCAGTCAGGGAAGTGCCCCCTTCCAGGACTCATGGTAACTTAGCGACCACGCTGGGATTAGAACTGGGGTCACTCGGGTCTCAAATGTCCCTCACCGCTGCCATTGTCTCTCCTGTGTGGGTCTGGAGACTGGCCAACGACAATGAGCAAGGTGAGGAGAAAGAGAGCAGAGGGCTGTGGATCTCCCAGGAACCCACCTGCTCGCTTGTCCTGAACCTGGTTGCCTCCAGGGCCTGTGGCAGGTGGGCCCAGAACACCCATTCCTACCCTCACCTGAGGCCCCTCCTCCGGCCAAGGGCGGGTGCCAAGGTGGGCCAGGGCGCTGGGCTGTGTTCCCCAGGGGGCTGCCTGTTGTGTCCGCGGCTGGGCCCGGCCCACATAACTCACCCAAGGCTTGGCACTCAAGAGGGCGTCAGGGCTCTGAGAGATTTACGGGCTCCGATAAAGCCATCTCAGTCCTCGAATAAGGAGCCTGTGATATTTGATGATCTGAAAGGCCTTGTCCCGGAGTGGGAGCCCGAGGGGGAAGGAGGAGGGGAGATGCTTAAGAAAACAAAGAAGACAGTGATCAGATGCCTAAGGAGATGGAAGTGGGAGGGGTGTGTTCGTGCTGTCTGTCATCTTGCAGGCCCTCACCCCCTCCTCCAGCACCCCTGCGCCGACCCAGCAGTGGGACGCGGGAGATAGGTGCAGAGAAGGGGCTGCTTACGGAGTGGGGGCCCCAGAGACCACCTACTACACTACCGAGCCTCTAGGTGCCAAGCGCAGGTCGGGGACAGGGGTAATGCCCCCAGGTGCCCACCATCCAACCGGGGAAGACGGGTCTCCGGGAGGACACAGCCCTATGTAAAAAGAAGCTAGCTGGGGACTCGCCATGAAGTCAGGCACTGGATTCATGCTTCTGGGCTTGTGGGCCTCTCTGAGCGTCAGTTTCCTTACTGTGGATGAGAATACCTGTCCTGCTCACAGGGCTATTTGGAGGTTCAACGAGATAAGGGATCTGAAAAGGCTTTACAAACTGTGATGTCCTGAACCTAAGTCAGATATGAGTCAAGGCCGATGATCCAAGCATCTAGGGTAGGTGGAACCAAGCAGGGCCTGGAGCTGGATGACATTAGGCAGAAAAGATTGTGAGAAGGGGGGCAGGGTGGGGTGCCAGGCCAGCTGCAGGCGCACACCGGAGTTTGCGGAATGAGGCGGCATGGTGTCCCCAAACCTTCCCTTCCAATCCTGTATCCCAGGGTCTAAACTCATCCTCTAAATGTCACTTGTTCCGTTCCTTGTCTTGTTATTGCCATTTCGTCTCCATCATGTGGGAGGAAACTTGGGCATCAGAGAGCCCTGAGTTGGAATCCTGGCTCCGCTACTTCCAGCCACTTTGGGCGAGCGACGTCACCCTTCTGAGCCTCAGCTTCCTCACCTGCCAGCCAGAGACAGTAACAGAATTTGCCTCCTGGGGTTGCTGGGAGGATTGACGGAGCCCACGAGCATGAGGCTGGCTTGGAGCAGGGCTCCCCGAGTCGCCGAGTCCTCCGGTCTCTCCTGCCACTTCCCCTCCGTGGCTGCTGAACCCGACAGTCCCCCAGCTGCCCCCCTCCCTCCGGCCCTAAGTACTGCAAGTTCTGGAGTGAATGACTTTCAAATCTGGGAAGGAGAGCCCATCACACACACCTTGAGCTGGGTAATTTATGAATCAAATTGTGCTCCGTCAGGGCTCTGCGGCCCAGAAATAGATGTGGTCGGACGAGGTTCAGGGAGCCAGGCTCAGACACAGTTATCTTCATACAAACTGGCCACTCGCGGGCAGAACCAGCCTGGATGACTGACCTTGAGGGGCTCCCTGGGGGTCTGCGGAGACCCCCTCAGCCAGGACCCTGCTCTGAATCCTGCAGAGAGGACAGAGATCTGCCTGGCGCTCAGGAGGAGAGCTGGTGACCCTGGGCAAGTTACTTAACCTCTCTGGGCCTCAGGGTCCTCCCTTGTTTAAAAAAAGATGGGCTTTCCTTTGGCACTGGTTTTTCAAATGTCTTTGCTCTGGTAGCAAATCCTTTTGTCAGACAAAATCTTGCACAAAACCCCAGTATAGAAAACAGTCGAGAACAGAGCTAGCTGCCCTGCCTGAGGTCGACGATGGGGGGAGGTGATGGCGTCCAGCATATTCTGTATACTCCTTGCCCACAGAGGGGTCCCAAGGGATGGGCTGCAGGCTTGGGGCCTCGGGGAACTTGGAAGTCCCCGTGGACTCTTTCAGTTTTAAGATTCCATAGTTGTCTACGAGTGCACACGCAAGGATGCACAGGGCCTGCCATTATGCCATCTAGGTCATCTTAGGACCAAGGAACGCTGACCAGATGGGTGAAGTTCTTGAAGACCAGAGGATTGATGTCTTCATCCAGATCTGATCTTTCTGAAAGGGGTAGATGTTGTAGTGCCCAAGACCACTCCTCTCAAGCTGTGTGACCATGAGCAAGTTAACTATCCTCTCTGGGCTTTAGTTCCCTTGGCTGTAAAAGGGGAGGCATAATACTTATCTCACAGAACTGATGTGAAGGCAAAAGCTGGTAATGCATCTATTTAGTTCAGCACAGTGTCCAGCATATAGTAAATACTCAATAAATATTAGCTGTTGTTATAAATTCTTTCGAAGGAAGGACACTTGGCACTTGGTACATTTTATCTTGCTTAATCCTCATAGGAGCCCCACTGACTAGTAAACTGATATGAGAGGCTAATTTGTCTCAAGTCATATGGCTGGTAAGTGGTTGAACTAAAATCTGAACCCACAGCCTTTAATGCCAAAGCCTGTGTTCTCTCTCCTACTCCTCCCTAGAAACATTGCTTCTAGAAGGTCCTACCAGGAAATCCCCAGACTGTGCCAGGCATAGTTTCCCAATGATGGAGGGTTTTCCAGCCTCTGGTCAGTGACTCAGAGTGTAACATCAAAGCAGATATTTCTGGTCAGGGAAAGACTGGGGTTAACAACTACTAACAATTTAGCTAAGTACAAAACCCACCCAACAATGTGGAAAGCAGAAAAAAATCTTGCGTTCTACTGAAAATGGGTCAGAAATCATTATGTTCACAAGAAAAGATGGCAAATTTGTCCTATGGGGTAGGAGCCCCCCAATATGAAAACAAGAAGGTCAGGTTTTCCCAGACGGTATCTCTGGGAACTCTGATGCATAGGATATAAGAAAAGCCAACTTTTCTTTTTCTTTTTTTTAAGACTTTATTTATTTGAGAGAAAGAGTCAGAGAGAGAGAGAGCACACGAGAGGGGGGAGGGTCAGAGGGAGAAGCAGACTCCCCGCTGAGCAGGGAGCCCGATGTGGGACTCGATCCCAGGACTCCAGGATCATGACCTGAGCCGAAGGCAGTCGCTTAACCAACTGAGCCACCCAGGCGCCCGAAAAGCCAACTTTTAAAAAGTTCCGTGGTCAAGAAAATTTCAGAAACACTGAGCAGGTATCTTCACTGCAAGACCTGTCAGAGCCTTTAGTGTGCTAATGTGCATTGTGACCTGCCAGAAGGAGGATGTTGTGATACAGCATCTCTCCAACTTATTGGCCACAGAAGCTTTTCTGCAAAACTCTCTTGAGAGGTGGTGTGGGAAACCCAATGAAGAAAGTGAAGGTGTAAAATGGGCTGCTCCCACAGTTACCCTCCCGTGGGGTCTCTGAGCACACAAGTTAGGTGTGTCCAGAGTCAGAGAGGGAAAATGGAAGAGTGCTTAGAAGCCCATCAGGAAGAGTGCTTAGAAGCCCCTCAGCTTCTTCATCTCCCCTGGGGACCTGAGGGTCAGGGATGGGGAGGAACTTGGCCAATATCACATGGCAAGTTAGACATGGAGCTGGGTCTGCTGGGTCAACCTCAAGTCTGGTTCAAGTCTGGGTGCCTGACTGGACCACGGTCAGATGTGGATTCCCCCATGGTCAGATGTGGGTCCCGGGCCAGTGGTGGGTCCCCTGGAAGCTTTGGGGACCACACTTATAAAAAGAAATGGGCTCTCACTATGGACAATTTCAAACACACACAAAGGTAGAGACAAGAGCACAATGAAGCCCTACCGACCCATCACCTAGAGTCAACCATCATCAACATTTCGTCCACCATTTTTAAAACTCTCCCTCCCAACAGTTTCTAGAGTCATTACAGCAAATTTCACTTCATCCTTAAATACCGTCTACATCTCCGATAAGGACTTCTGAAGTGCACACTAAACAAAATAAAGGATTCCTAACGTCACTTGAGACAAAGTCCATCTTCAAGCAGGGACACCCCCCCTTTTGAAGCCACATTAAGATTAGAGGCTTTAACACTTTCTACTCCATCCTCAGACAGCAAAGCCTCTGGGATTACTGAAAATGAAAGAAAAGGTGTTGCCAACATGGTAAGAGTTCCATTTCCCAACCAAGGACAAAAAAAAAAAAGAGCAAAAAAAACCTCAGAAGCAAATAGGGCAAAACGCCAACCAGCGTCATCTGGATGGTGGACATGCGGCTGGGGGGGGGGCGGGTGTTGTATCAGGTTCTGTCCTCTTCTAAATATGTAACATTTCACATTTGCCAGCAGCCCTGGCCCTGCTTCTCTGATGAAGGCCAGGGTCCTGGGCAGGGTTGCGGTGGGGGAGACGGGTGGCCATTTCATCCCAGCAGCCCGGCCTCCAGAAAGCCCTCATCCTCCCCGCTCCAGTGTCAGTCCTAGATGTCACATTGTGTCCCCAGGTCCTGGCCCGGCGCCCCACACCGAGTGGGTGTTCGGAATGCTTGATGAGTGAGCCTGGCCAGACAGGGAGGGTGTCCCGAGATGTTCCCGTCCCCTTGGCTCACACAGGCAGGAACTTCTGCTGAGCAAGCGGGAAATGGGAGAAAGAGAGACATCCTTGCCTTTTTGGCCAAGGAGGAGGGTCAGCAACCAAAATCTCCACAAAGACTCCGACCACACTTTTGAAAAAGAGAGCCACAGGTCAGAGTTCAGGTTCCTTCTCCCCCTCGGGATAGGAGGCCAGAGTCCTCTCAATTACAAGGTCTGATCTGGGCTCCAGACCCCTACTCTCTTGGCAGGAGGGCAGTTTCTCTGGGAAGCTCCCCAGCACTGCTGAGGGGCTGGGCACCCTCTGGCACCCCCACTCCCAGCTCTGCGAATAGACCCTTCTGGAGGGGGAAGAGGAGCACCGAATCTTGTGGGAGACAGATGGTATCTTTTGGGGGTGTCTGCAAGCTTGAGGCTCAGCAACCAGGGGAAAGAGGAAGTCCTTTGTTTGTGGAGGAAGCTCCTGGCACTGTCCCCAACCCCAAGCAGAGCCTCAGGGCCTGAACAGCCCCTCTGTCAAAGCCAGAAAGGAGGGCAGTCTTTGCTCTTCAGCCCCCGGACCTCTGCCCAGATGTGCAGCCCACTCTCCCTCCCAGCACCAAGCCCCGAGCGTTGCCAGCTGTGAGCCCCAGCCTGCAGCTCCCCCGACGGATGATGACTTATGGCTTTAATTATGGAGTGCCGGGTAAGAGCCTCAGGAAGCAGCCAGCCCCACCAGGCTCGGTTCCTGTTGACAAGGGGCTCGGTTCCAAGTTGGCCAGTCCCGTCCTGCGTGCCGCCACGCTGTCCCCCCACTGTCTCGGTGGTGAGCAGGCTCACCCCTCACTTCTGGGGTGCCTGCAGCCTGACCCCTGCTCTGGAGTGCAGATGAGGCCGGGTGTGCAGGAGGAACGGCTTGAGGCTGGCCCAGGAGAGAGCTCTGTCTTGAGTTGTGGGAGAGACACAGTTGTGGGATGAGCTGGGGCAGGGGAGAGCGGGCCAGGCCAGTGCGGGGCTCTGGACGACGAGGGAGTTCCCTGAAGGACAGGGGTGGCTGCCAGAGAGGCTGGGGGTGGTTGAGAAGAGTTGTGAGTGGCTGGGCTGACAAGGGACAGAGCCCGGATGGCTGAGTGGAGCACTCCAGATTCTCTCTCACCTGGCTACCCCAGCGGCCTTCCGGCTGGCTCCCTGCTTCTCCCCTTGCCCCCTCTACAGCCCATGCTCCATCTTTCTCTGATTTTTTAAAGGCCTGACCAAGGCCTTTAAGATCACGTAACTCCATTGCAATGTTTCCCCAGGGCAAATGGAATAAAATGCCAATTCCTCATCCTGGTCGGCAAGACCCTAAGTGCACCATCCCAGTCCAGCTCTCTGAATTTCCTGTAGCCAATCCTCGATTCCCCACCATACCCTACCCCCATCCAACCTCTTTCTGGGTTCCTGTTTCTTAGATATACCCAGCTTGTTCTTACCTCAGGGCCTTTGCACATGCTATATCCTCTGTCTGGAACTCTTTTCCCTCATAGCTCTAAGTCACCACCTCCTCCACTGTTGCTCAGGCCTCTCTCAAATGTCACCATATCAAGAGAGACTTTCCCAACCACCCCAGCCAAGTCGCCCCAGCTCAGTCACTCTCCAATCCACCCCCAATCCACCAGTGTTTTATTTTCTTGCAAGGACCTGTCAACTCTCTAAAATTATCTCATGCGCTCATCTGTCGATTTCCTTTCTATTTTCCTCACTAAACTATAAGTTCCATGAGGTCAACAGCTTTATCTGTCTTGCTCATGGTTATATCCCCAGAAGCTGGCACAGGAGAGTACCTGATAAATATTTATAAGTAATCAACTTAGCTTGAACTCTGTGTTAAAAGAGCTACCCAAACCGCCCAGCAAGCTAGACGCAGAGCCAACAGACCAGAAGCAAGCAAGGGGGACCATGGCCTCCAGGACCACGTCCCCCTTCCTTGTTCTCCCTTTCCCTCTTTGTGTGGTGGGTAAGCTGCCAACCCCCGCTCCTCTCCCCACCGTAAAAGCCCCCTTGGGGGAAGCAGGCTCCAAGGACTCCCACGGGGGGCTTTGAGGAGCCTCCCCCAGTGATGGACTCCGACTCCTGCACCCGAGGCAGCTTCGGGGCAGAGCAGGGGCGTGGGGCTGGGGGACAGCTAACTGTCAGGGGAAGGCTGGGGCAGAGTAGCTGAGAGAGCTGGCCTGGGAAACAGGCCCTTCCCTCACTGCTCTGGGCCTTGCTTCTCCCATGTGTGACTTGGAAGAAGGGCTGGACTGGATGCTACCTGGGTCCCTGCGGCCTGCGGCAGGTGAGCCCCATGACAACGGGGCCCCCGGTATTGGGAGCAGGATGGGGATGGGCAAGGGGGCAGGAGGCGGTAGCCTGGTGCCTGTTCTGCTCCCCTCCCTGCCCGACGCCAGCACCATCATGGGTTCTCAGCCGGGGTTATCAATCTCCCTGCACCTGGAGAACTCCCCTAAATGAAATTCCTATTGGCGTGGGGCCTGTGACATAACAAGTCACTCGCTTTGCCTGGGAAATGAAAGATGGTAAGGCAGAGTTCCCGGGACAGAGGCGATCTCCGTAAATCTGCCGGAACGTTCCAGGGATTACTGGGTGGGATTAATTATCTGTCCTTCAAACAAAGACCTGGCCTCAGTGGCCTGAATGTCCCCAACCCGCAGGGGAGGGGAGCGCTGGGCGGGGCGGGGGCAGGCCTGGGTCCGGCTGCACAGGCGCGCGCTGTGAGCTCCTAGGTCGGCACTCCTCTTGCCCTGCAAGACCCTAAACAGCTCCCTTATGCCCATCACCAAGTCTGCCTAGCTTCCAGCACTTTCTGCAACTTGGCCCTTCTTAACCCCTCTCACAACCGGCCTCCCAGAACGACCCTACCCAGTTATGCTTCTATTGCCCAGACTTGTGGTATGGATGAAAAAGTGATGTGTACAGTGGACAGAATAAAAACCGGATCCGGAGCCAGTTCAGTATCTACCGCTTCACCAACTGTACGACCTTGAGTTTCTTGAGCTGAGTCTCAGTTTACCCACCCGTGAAAAGGGAACAGTGCGGGAAGGGTCTGTACATGATGGCGTTGTCATGACAACCCAGTGAGGCTGGTGGCCTCGTGGAAAGCACGTGGACTTCAGACTCCCATAGACCGGCCACTTCTTGACCTGGCTGACCCTACATGTTACATCCTTTCTGACCCCGTTTTCTCATCTGTGAAATGGGGACAGAAGTAGTGCTTGTGAAGATGCAGCCTCTGTAGAGGGCCCTGCATGACATCCTTGGGGAGCAGGCAGGACTCCACCGGCATCTTCATTACAGCTACGGGACAAGTGGGCTCACAGAAGCTTTCTGTCTTCTGCTGTCACTCTAGGCCTGCCCCTTCTCCCTGCTGAGCCCACATTGTGTGCAAATCTTCCACTGCAAGCAGAAGGCACCACTCTCGGAGCCAGGAGCCAGGAAAAATCAGTGCCAAGAGGGCTGCCCAGAGCCACTCCAAGTTAGCCAAGCCCCAGTTAGCTGTTCTGAGTCACAAAGGCCACAGAGGAAAGGCGGCTGGTGTGGTCTTTGGTTCCCTGGAAAAACAGGAAGGGGGGCGAATTTCACAGTAGAAATGTGGGTGTTAGATGGTCCCCTCTGAGCAGAGGTGGCTGGGGAGTGATGTGGATCCTGCATATGGGATGAGGTCCTGGATACAGGACATGGATGGCTTGTCACCAACCACCAGCCATGCCACACATGAGATGGGCAATCCCGGGCAGGCCACACCGGGTGGGCCTCCACGTTCTCAGAGGTAAAGTGGCAAGGCCCTCCCTCCCTTGCTGGGTCCTCCTAAGGATGCATAACTTAGGTGAAGTCTCCTGGCAGCTGCTCAGGCCCACGTGAGTCCCTCAGGAAAGCACGGCTTCTTTCTGGGTTCTCAGGGCAACATGGTTGGGGCCCAAATAGGCCTCAGCTTCAGTGGCTCACATCCAGGGGGCCTGATGGACATATGAATTCCAGAGGATTCCATGATCTCCAGGATGGGGAGGGAGACAATGAGGCAAAGGAGGCAGAGCCTTGTGAACTCTTGAGCCCAGCAGGTAGTCACAGCCCGGAGGGGACATAGTGCTGGGTATGTGGTGGGAGGTGACAGGTCAGAGAGAAAATTTAAGCTGAGCTGGGCAGAGAGCATGAACATCCAATGAGCAATGGAATGGAGCTGACCAACCTGCTTCCATCGACTGACCAGACCATGCAAGCTGGGTAGTCAGGGGAGGCTTCTGGAGGCAGTGAGTGGGAAGATAAGGTTTAAAGGAGGGGAAGGATGCAGACAGATGGATAACAGAGGGACAAGAAGACTTGGTAGATAAATAGGCTGGCGCAGGCTCCTCTCTTCTTCTTTTTTTAAGGTTTTATTTTTATTTTTTTGAAAGAGAGCGCATGCATGAGCAGTGTGGGAAGGGGCAGAGGGAGAGGGAGGGATTGAATCTCAGCCTGGCTCCACGCCTAGTGCAGAGCCTGATGCAGGGATTAATCTCATGACCCTGAGATCATGACCCCAGCCAAAATCAAGAGTCCGATGCTTAACCGACTGAACCACCCAGGCACTCCTCCTCTCCACTCTTGACTGTCCTTCTTTCAAGAACATGCAATGGGAAGCAGTCACTTCTAGATGAGGTCAATGGACTCGGGAATAATAGTAATTTACAGAGCACTTACTATATGCCAGGTACTGTGCCAAGCATTGCTCCCTCTGAAGCAGGTGTTTGCACCTCAATTTACAGACGTGATCTGTGGAGGTCCCACAGGTTGTTGCACTGGGAGCCAGGATTTGAACTCAGACTATCTGACCCAAAGCTGCCACCTCAGCACGCTAATGCTGGAGCCATTTCTCAGGGAACATTTGGGCAGTCATTTTGTCCTGTGGGTAGCACATCCCATCACTCCAGGTTGGGTCAAGGTAGGGACAGTGTCCATACCTCCCAACTCTTTGGCCAGCGTCTAAGGTGGGTGCTCTGAATTCTACAGAAGCAGGATGAGAAAGAAATAGCAGGGGTTTCCTGGGCATAGAACAGGTTGGGGTTGAGGTAAAAGGGTGGAGCCAGATCCACTGGGTCTACCTACACCCCTTTGAGTTCCACCTAGCTTTCTCGACTTCACATTTGATCTCCGAAGTTGGAGCTCAAACTGCCTCAGTCCAATCCTGGCTCCAACGCTGACAAGCTGAGTGGCCTTGGGCAAGTTACTTAACCTCTCTGAGCTCTGTTTCCTCATCCATGTTGTGGGGACAATGACAGCACCTTCTTCGCTGGGATGCCATGAGGAGCAAATGCGTTAATACATGTAAGTTGCTTAGAACAGCACCCTGGGGGTGCCTGGGTGGCTCAGTTGGTTAAGCGACTGCTTTCGGCTCAGGTCATGATCCTGGAGTCCCGGGATCGAGTCCCGCATCGGGCTCCCTGCTCAGCAGGGAGTCTGCTTCTCCCTCTGACCTTCCTCCCTCTCATGCTCTCTCTCTACCATTCTCTCTCTCTCTCTCAATAAATAAATAAAAATCTTAAAAAAAAAAAAAAAGAACAGCACCCTGGGCGATGTCCTGATAAATTCTGATCAGTGTTATCACTGTTGGGTTTTCCTCTTCAGCCCTCATTCCGCCACCTCCTTCTCCCAAAGAAGTACCAACTCCAGTGTTTTGCTAAAACGTCCCTGCACACACACGTATTCTTGTTAAATACCTCCTGCTGGCTTGCTTTACTTACATATGTGGTATCGTGCTATTCCTTTCTACTTCTTTCACCACTCAACGCTAGGCTTTCGAGATTTATCTCTTTTGCCGTCTTGTATCTTTTAAGTTGAACCATATGAAATTGCTGACATTCCACCATTTTTGACCTGCAAGAATAGTGATTTTGTGTGATTTAACCTCCAAGTTTGTGGCTTCTAACTGATACAGAATGTTCTCTAGTATAGGGGCTGGCAAACCTTTGCTGTAAAAGGCCATCGTAAATATTTTAGACTTTGCGGGTCAAGAGGCAAAATCGAGGACATGATGTTGGTACCTATTTAACGAGAGAGAAAACAAATTTCCACAAGATTTTTGATGAAATTCAAAACACAAGAACAATTGAGCACCATTTTTTTGAAATACAGGTCTACTCATGAGAAGAATGGAACTTTGGGGGTAAGAGAGAATATTTCACTTGAGTGGAGTTCAAAGATAGGATTTACTACCATCAAATCACCTGCAAAATGATTCTTTAGAATCCATTCTTAGCTGTGAGATCACAGAAAAGCAGGCAGTGGGAGCCCCTGGCCCACATGCCCACGCGGAGGGTGTTGTAGTTGCCACCTGCGATGCCCTGACCTCAACTCGGCCTCAGCACCTCTACACTGGGGTCCCCTAGTTGGCGGGCTTCCCCATCCTGGTGAACACACTGCGCCTCTTTTTCCATTGAATTCCCCAACTGATTTGCAGGGATCCCTTATACAGTCTATAGTCCCTTGTTGGTTTTAATTGTTGCAGAAATCTTCTCCCCATGTGTCATCCGTTGTCAGCTTTATCTATATATTCCGACCGAATTGGGAATCCTTTGATATAGATCAATCTTTCATCTCCACATGTGCTCTTTGGGTGCTAAGTCCTTTCCAAGCACAAGGTCATGAAGATATACCCCCACCTTTCCTTTTATGAGCTTTATATTTTACTGTTCACGTTGATGTCTTTAATCCATCTGACGTCCACCTTGGTATAGGGTATATGGTGGGAATCTTGCTTTATTTTTCTCCACACAGTGAGCTGGTTTTCCCAACACCGGCTTCTAAACAAGTCATCTCTTCCCCCTTGATTCGTGGCACCACCTTTACCATATATCAAGTTCCCATGTTTATATGTGGGTCCAGTTCTAAGAGCTGCATTCTGTCCCATTGGCCTATCGGTCATCTAAGACACACTAGATGGATTAGGGTCTGCCCCACGCATGGCCCTGTTGCCCTCTTCTCTGCTGGCTATCTTTGGTGACACCACCTCAGGCTGCCAGCTCCCTAAGGCTTGTGGACACTGCTTGGGATGATGAACTGGTCAATGTGACGCCCTCTAGGAAATCTGGAATCAGAAAACTAGAATATGAAGATGGTTGACAGCTGAGATGAAAGCTGGAAGGATGATCCAGGGGCAGCCGAGGTGGAAAGGGGGCAGGACGGCCATCACAGACACACTCGGTGAGGTCACGAGGGCGCCAGCGGGGTAGAGAGAGATGAGTGAGGCAGATGGCTAGAGCAGGGCAAAGGTGCTGTGGCAGGCGGAGTAACGGCCATCAAAGACAGCCAGCTCCTGATCCCTGGAACCCCTGAATGTTACTTTACGTGGCATACGGGATTCGGCGAAGCATCATGCGATATGCAGATTATCTTCTGGGTTCTACATGTCACCAAAAGGGTCCTTGAAGAGGGAGGCAGGGGGAAATTAGACTACAGAAGAGGAGAAGGCAACGTGGCCAGGGGAAAAGAGATTGGTTAATGCAGCCATGGGCCGACGAAGAAAGGCTGACAGCCACCGGCGGCTGGAGGCCACAAGAAACGGATCCTCCCTGGGCGACCCAGAAGGAACCAGCCCTGCTGACACTTTGATTTTACCCCCATAAGACCGATTTTGGACTTCTGGTCTCCAGAGCCATAAGAGAATACATTTCTGTTGCTATAAGCCGCAGTTTCCTGTGGTTTATCACAGCCATGGGAAACTGTAAGAAAGGAGAGTGTGCTGAAGCTTGCTGTCCCAGTTTCTCTTCTCAGAAGGCCCCACTCCCAGGAGTGTCTGCCCTGGATTCCCGCAGGAACCAGCTTCCTAAGTGCTTTCAGATTCTTGGAACCACAGATGCCCTGAAAGGAACACGCCATGCCCCTTCGCTTGACCCTCAAGACCCTTCAAATCATCTTTCCTCTTCTGCAGCCTGGCTAGTCTGCCTGTCACCTTGTAGGCGCTTCATGAATAGTCCCCTCCCTCTAAGCCTTTGCTCTGGTCAGCCCCTCCTGCCCAGGATGCCCTCCTCCCCACCTCCCCCCACCCACCCTCCCGTCCCAGTGATACTGCCTCACAGGTGCTAGCGCTCCGCCCACTTCCGAGTTGGCTTCCTTATGAGATCCCACCCAACAGAGCGCTCGTGTGTCCTGAGTGCTTGCCCCGTGCCACGCGCTGTTCTGAGCACTTTGCGTGTATGGCTGGGATTCTCAGAGCCTCCAACACCCCATCTCTCCATTCTATAGCTGGGGAAGGGGCCAGCTCAGGTCGACTTCCTGTCAGGATGCCCAATCCTCAGCCCTTTGAATGCTACCCTCCCAATTTTTGCCATATCTGCATGTACCTTGTATTATTATTTACTATTTTCTTTAATCGGACTCATTGTTTTCCTTCCACAACACATTCTAAAAGAATCCATTTAAGAGTTTCACAAATGGAGAACCAGTTCACTGACCACAAATAGAGAGTGATTGTAAAATGGATAAAATGAGCCTACGTGGTTAGACTTTTAGCCACACCAGCTTGCCATCTGATGGCTCCAGCTCGCTCTCTTCTCCTTAAATGGGAAGATAAGCCAAAGGGGAGTGAGGTGTTAAAGGTGTGAGCACCCAATTGTGCTTTCTCCTGGACAGAACTGACAGAAATAGAAATTCTGAGAGAGAACTGGGAAGGGAATAGCCGTTTCACTGTGTGGTTCGATGTGATTTCACGCCCTACCCGTGTGCCACTTAAAATCAGCTCTGGGGATCAGCAAGTGGGTGAGGCTGGTGCCCTCACCCCAGCCCTAGCCCCCCCGGACTCTCTGCCTCCTCTGATCTTCCCTAGGGCTTTCTGACAACCAGTGAGTGCTATGTGGCTGGATGAGCAACTATTCACAGGCTTCCTCCCCACAAGTCCTCAAGCTTCTCGATGGAATGATTTTCCATTTCCAATTTCCAATCTAGAGCCTGTTTCCCCAAGACCACCAAGTAGGGAGGCTGGTTGGAGACCTTGCTAAGTGCCTGCTGAGTCATGAACAGGCAACTCTCCTGTCCCTGCAGACTTCTAGAGAACCCACAGCACCCCAGGACCTCAAGTCCTCATCCGCAAAATGCTCCCTTAAGTCTCAACTAAAGTGCTCTCTTGGACACCGAAGACTCCCACCATCATTATGAAGAAAAATCAGTCACTGGCTCCTTTAAAATAACCCTTGCAATGCCAGACACTGCTGTGAGGTGCCCTTCAGCCTCTGCTAGAGCTGATTCAAAAGCGCCTCACTGCTGTGGCCCTTCAGAGCTGGGCGTCCTCCTGCACTGGCAGCAGGGGCGGGTGGGAGGGGCAGGGGGGCTAGAAAGCAGAGGCAGCCTGAGCCCACCTCACTTCCCCCCAACAGAAGCAATGCCTTGTGGGGGGCTGGAATGGAGCACTGAGCAGCAGCAGGAGACTGCGGGAGCAATAAATTCATTCTGTGCTGGAATGTTTGTTCACTTCAATCAATGTCTGAAAGTATCAGCTCTGAAATCTCTGTTTCCAGGATATTGGTCAAATATTTGAATGGGGCAGCTAGTTAATTGACTCAGGCAGAGCACCTGACAGAGAGGCAGAGGGAGAGGCTGCGGGGCACAGCAAAACAGCTGAGCCCAGAGGTAGGTCTGGGGGTTCCCGAACCTCGGCAGTCCCAACAGGTGCTCAGGATGGGGCGGGGGAGCGTGAGGTCAGGGGTCCTGCAGAAATGTGGGTTCTGAAGCCATGTGACCTTAGGCAACTGGACCTCAGTTTCCTCATCTATAAAAGGGGATGACAACACCTCACGGGGTTCTTGGCAGGATTAAAAGAGTTGATGCAGGTGAAGCATCTGGATCGGCTCCTAAGCATTCTTAAAGTGCTAGCTACTCTTACTGATGGTGACTGCTCCTTGGTCTGGCACTCAGAGGTCCTCCGTAGGAGTCCCATGCTGCAAGAGGGTGTTAGGGCTGGACAGGAAGTCCCTGGAATGTGTGCTCACAACCTGCCCTGGCTGGTGACACTTCCCTTCCTCATGGTCTCCAAATCATCCCCGGAGGGCTGCCCTCTCAGAGAACAAATCCTTTCCTGACCTCCTGAGGTCTTTGTTCTATAGGCTATGCTTTAAGCTTTCTTGATGAATTACTTGTGCAGTTGGGTTCTCCCTGGGGCCTATATGGACATGTCTAGTGAACTGGTGGGTGGGTTTTCAGTGGCTGACCTTCTGGCTAAAAGAAAGGCCCCTTCTCCTCCCTTTCTTGTTTTAAACTGCTTTAAACACAGGTTCTGGCGGAGAGATGGGAGTGGGGAGGGTGGCATGGTGGTCTGGACCCTACTGAGAAGACTGTAGGCTGGAGCTGGAGGAGCTTTTTATATGGGGTGGGGCAAACAGTGCACAGGGACTCAAGCAGGGGTGCCATGGGGCCCAGGTCGCAAGTGCAGCTGCAGGAGTGGGGAAGGAGCAGCCCCTGTCTCTTCCCATGATCCATTTTGGTCCCAGGGTCATGGAGTGTCCAGGGGATGCCGGGCCATTCCAGTGGCTGTGGAAGGTGCTGAGAGCAGGGGCCCCAGTGAGTTACCCACCTCCAGTGGCTTGGTGCAGGGGATACCCTCAAGGAGTCAGGGGCAAAAGACCAGGTCAATCATATAGCACATGGAACTGCCTGTCTCTCCACGCCACGGGGGCCCCTGCAACACTTGGGGATTTTTCCAGAGAGCCGAAGAGTTAGGTTTTGCAGGCAGGGAAGAGGGGCATGCGCCTGTGACTTTAGTATTTTTAGAGACTCCATTCCCACCTACCTGCTGAGCAACCCTAGTAGTTTTCCTTGTCTGTGCTTGCCATCAACCAGATGATAAGTTTTTGGTTAAACCCTGTTAACATTCCCATTTTACAGATGAGGCGACTGAGGCACAAACAAGAGGAGTCACCTGCTCAGGGTCACCTGACACTTGAGCCCTCTCCCTGGTGTGCCCTGCTCATAGCTGGCACACAGCAAACACCGAAGACAGGGATCTGCTGACAGGAACGTAGAGACAGATGCCGACATTTCTGCTCCCCTGGGGGAGTCATGAATCAGAGCTGTGTGGGGGTGGGGGATGGTGACGGGCTGAGCTCCTGCAACTCCATCTGCTTATTTACCCGGTCTGCAGGGAGCCCCAGGGCGGCCCCCCTCCCACACCCCCACCCCACCCTCTCCTCCCCCCTCCGCCCCTCGGAGCTGAGCCCAGAGAGACAGGGGATTGCAGCGTGGGGTTGTTGGGTGACTTCAGGCTTAATATCTGTGTAACCATATTGCAAAAGGGCATGCCTAAGACAGTGCCTTTTGCTTAATCTTTCTCTTTTATTGCTTTTTCTCTTGTATGATTTAACCTTGCACCAGATATCAAGCTAGATAAATAAAAACTTTTATTTCAGATTAGCCCCGGCTGGGGGCTGCCTTGAAAGCTGAGCAGTCATCCAGGGAGTCAGATGAAAAAGGGAGCTGGGAATCTGAGCTGCTTAGAGGGGCTCATCTCAGGTTCAAAGCCCCCAAAAGATATTTGAGACCTTTTCTGAGGGGAGGGGCAAATCTCTCCTCCAGTGCCCACAGTCTGCAGGGGGGGGGGGTTGCTGAGGCCAGCATAGTAACCTCCCCAGTGCAGCGCTCCTCCCCCCGACCCCCTCCCCTCCTGGCTGGCCCCTCCCCCGCTACCTCTCCTCACCCTGTGCTTCTTCCCCAATGCTCCAAGCAGCCACCAGACACTGCCTTTATAGACTTATTTCTCAGTGGCACGTGGGCTCCACGGGGGCAGTGACAGTGGCCTCCACTCACCGTTGGTCCCCAGGGTCTAACATGGAGCCTGGCCCACAGTAGGCACTCAATCAATATTCGGGGTTAAAGGAATGAAGGAAGGAATCCTAGGATTCCAGTCCATACACAGACCGGTGGGTTGTCATGACTCACTTCATTTCCCAGGCAGAACAGTAAAGGACGGCAGAATGAGTGTGAGTTTTGGAAGCAGGGAGATCTAGATTCAAATCCCATGTCAACCACTTAGGGGCTGTGTGACCCTACGCACATTTCAGGAGCTCTGGGAGTTTAGTTTCCTTGTCTGTGAGATGGCTTTGGTCAGCCACATCCTGGGGTTATGGTGAGGGTCAGAGAGGATGTCTAGCCCAGGCAGACTCTCACACGTGTTCCGTGACAGACATACAAGATGCTGTTCAGAGTAGCAGGGTTTGTAATAGCAGAGACCAGGGCACGCACCCATCAGCGGGAAAACGGACTGCCTGTGCCCTTTTCTCACGACGGAGGACTATGCTGTAATAAAAAAGAACAAATGATACCCACACCAAAAAAAAAAAAAAAAAAAAAGAATGAACCTCAGATATATAATATTGGGTAGAAAACACAAGTCCCAAGAGACCATGTATAACATGATACTTTTTAAATAAGGTTCAAAAACAATTAACCCAAACAAGATGGGATCCATAGATATGTGACAAAAGATTCCGTAAAATCGAGGGAATGAAAAAAACACAAGATTCAAAGATGTGGCCGTGGGAATGGGGCGGAGCACAGCCAGATGTGAGGTGTGGGTGACAGTTTAGCTCTTGGGTTGGCTGGGGGATTCACGGGTGTCCACAGTATTATTAAAAATGAACAATGAAGCTAAAGAGGGCCAACACAGACCGATGTTGATCATGGTCCAAGAATTATGTCTCTATCAGTTCTGTGTGCCTGAGGTGTGCCAAGCTAATGCAGAAAGAGAACGCAAAATAGATGGTGGCTAATTTCATAATCTTCTCAAGATCTCAAAGCCCTGGAAATCCAATACAAAGCGGTTACCTGAGAGATGAGGGAAAAGTGGGAAAGAGGCAAATCTATTAAAAAGACAAATGCTTGTTGACACAGGGAAATCGGACTAGAATCTCCCAGCCAAACAACCTCTGGCCATGACCTAGAATTAATCCCCAGCCTTGTGAGCAGCCTCCAGCCATGACTGGTCTGTCAGACCCCAGGCATGCCTGAAGAGAAGTGGTTTCCTGAGCTGAGCTGCAATGCACTCCCTCCTTAGCTAGGAGGTGGACCCAGCGTGTAGCAGAAGGGGTTCTAATTGGGCCCGAGGGGGAGTTCTTCGGGGGATGCTCCCACAGTACGTGGGACACATAGGAGGCTCTATAGCATCCTGAGCAAGAGACAGAAAGTCCTGCCCACGAAGAGGGTGTGGGAAAGAGAAGTGGGAAGGGAGGGTCTCAGTCCGTGTGGCAGTGAGACCTCTCAAAAGTCCACTGACAGCAAGGGGCAAGCTACTGCTGTTGACAAAGAACTTATAGGGCGTCCTTAAAGGAAGGAGGAAGAACAAAGACTTCTCTGGTTTATCAAAAAGGCGGAGACACAGGAGAGCACTGGGAGCAGGAGCAGACTGGCTGGGAAGTCTCACACCCTTGACGAGAGGAGGGAGAAAGATCAGGGGAGAACGTAGGGCAGGCTTTCCTGAGGTTCACCGGGAGAAATGTAGTGTTGGTGTGAGAGATCACTGTCATTTAGGTATGGTGGTGGTGGAGGGGAGAACTATACATAATATGCCAGTGTATTTGTTTCATATATATATATATATATATATATATATGTATGTGTATATATATATATATACACTTTAAATTTTTCCAAGTATATTTGTATAATTACATGAAAAATCTACCAGAGGCACCGCCCCTGGATATTTTCAAATGAAGAGAGTCATGGACTGCAAGTGGAATAATCCTTGGACACATTCGTTCCTGCTCTAGAGAGAATGTCTACCAACTGTCAGTGGCTTCTGGAGGGCTGGGTAAGACTTGGAGGCCTGTCCAGACTAATAGGAAAGTGTGCTGGGATCAATTAATGATGTCTGCCTTGGTAGGGGATTGGTAAATCGGGGTCTGTGCGCTGATGCAGGTCTAAGGTAGCAATCGTGGGTATTATGAATATGCCCCTTTCTGCCTAGGCCACCACCAGGACCCCAAAAACCTAGACCCAGAGGTTAGAAGCTTCTTTGTCTCGTCCTTTTTTTGTGTACTATTTATTTTCAATATGTCGCCAGAGCCTGCTGCCTTCCTTCTTGTCCATCTCTACAATGACTACCCCTCCCAGCTGGGGTGATAGCCTATGAGCAGACCACCCTTGACCTGGTGCTTCTTGCTCCAATCCATCCAGAACTCCCACTAGATGAATCTTCTGATGACCCCCTGTTTGTCCCCCTCACCACCAGCCTTATTCAAAGAACCCTCTTATTTTGCCTTCTAGGCCCTCTCCAGCTGGCCCCCTGCCTGTCTTGGATCTGCCCTTCACTTCTCCCTGTGGCCACCTCTCGGCTCCGACCAGGTGGGTCCCCCTGTGCCCAGAAGATGCTCTGAAGTTTCTGGTACTTCCGGGCACCCGCTGTGCTACCCCAAGCTGAGGGCTGTGGCATGTGATTCCAAAGTCAAAAGCAGGGCTGATTTTCCTGAGTTTTCACTTCTCCGGGTTGGGGAGGAAAATGCCAAGCGGCTTTATCACAAGAGCTTTGACGCATTTCAAATGATGGTCTCCTGTGATGGCTGCTCCCCACCAGGCCACAGCCGGGGGCCTGATTCAGTTACTGGCATATGTGTAAGCCCGTGCAAGTCTGACTGTATCTGATTATTCTCTCTCCACACACATACACACACACACACACACACACTGCGCACACTCACACGTGTCCTCACACACACGCAGCCTTCACTTCAAAGCACTCAATGCATTTTCAAAGAATTGCCTCACTTGTTAATATTAAAGTGAAATCCCGTAAAGACTGGCAAATGAGGGCTTCGTCCTTCACTAACACACCTGGGCAGGCCCCCAGTGTGGCCGGTAGGGAGGCCACTGACTTTCAAGCTGGGGTGAGGGGTTTTGGCCCTGACACTGCTCCCCGATTCTTGATTCTAGGCCAGTGTTTCTCAACCTTCCTGGCATCGCCCGCACCACCAGCCATTTAAGACATGTTTTTTGAACTTCTCCCCCCGCCCCCATGAAATTCCAGCACCACAGATATAACTGCATGTATATATCTATGCCTTATAAATAGAATAAACACTTTTCACCCCTCATAACAAATGTTGGCCTCCTTGAGGGCGCTATCACCCCTGTTGACTACACAGGCGTTTCCTCACCAGTGCTTCTAAAAGTGTGGTCTCCAGACCAGCAGCATCAGCATCACCTGGGCCCCACTCCCAAAGGTTCCAGTTCAGTAGTTTTAGGGTGGGATGCAAAATTTTGAGTTTCTAACAATTCCCATTACTAGATGTTGATGCAGATGCCGCTCTTCTGGAGACCACATTTTGAGAACCACTGTTGTCGTGAAACATGGGTGTATTCTGGAGCCCGGGGCGACTTGGGTTCAAATCCCTACTCTTCTACTTAGTAGCTGTGACCCTTGGCCAGTCTATGTACATGCTGAGCCTCGCTTTACTGTGTGCAGGATGGAGTTATAATGTCTCCCTCACAGACTGCTGTGAGCAGTAAATGTGTCCAGCCAGTGCCCAGCACATGGCAGGCACCCAATAAATGGGCTTCCCCCGCCCTCCCTCTGGGGGATGTTCCAGAGCTGCAGAAGGCCCAGGCAGGCAAGGCTGCGATGGGGAAAGGGATGTGGGCTGCAAGGCATGGGCGGTGGGAGAGATGGGGCCCCTAGAGCCTGGAAGGCGGTGTGTGGGCTGAGAGAGAGTCTGTAGCGCAGGACGTGGTAGGAAAGGCTAGCATGGGCTGTTGGCCACACCCTCACTCCCCAGGTGGTAAAGGCCCTTTTGGCACCAGAAAGGAGTCCCTTCAGCATCAGTCATGGGAAGGAGAGAGTCAAATGACAGAACTCATCAGTCTAGCATGTGTGGAAAATGAAAATGCTTCCAGAAAGGGTTCAGACAGAGCGCTGGAGGACTCATTAAGTCAGTTTTGTGGGCCCCCGTCCCCATGCCCCCAAGTCAGTAGTTCTGTGGCAGGGCCCGAGAACTCGTGTGCCCAACAGGTGTCCAGGTGTTGCTGCTTTTGCTGCCTGTCTCAGACCCCCGCGCTGGGAACCGCGGCTCCACAGCCTCCTATAGATGCACTCCCTACCTCAGGGGACGGAGAACCGGTGAGAAGTCTGGGTGCCTGCAGGAAGGTGATGGCAGGACAGTATCCTCAGTGCCCTTGGGGCTGACTGAGAAGCCTTCAGCCTCGGCTCCTGGCCACTGGGGGAGCCCAGCTTCTGGTACGCGGGAGTGGCCTCAGCTAGCGATGCAGACTTTGGACGGCACACCACATGCCTGTCTCCTCTGCATCCCGATGGCGGCAAGGGAGGAGGGAAATGGCTGGCATCTGTTGAGGGCTTACCAAGCAGCGACCTGTGGGACACTCGCCAAATGCCACTCACTTTAGAGAGCAGACTCACTTATTTTTTTTTTAATTTTTTATTGTTATGTTAATCACTTATTTTTATTTTCACAACTCTGTGAGAAAGATACAACTGGCCCCATTAAAGGCTGGGGAAACGTCCTTCGAGAGTTTTGGTCACCCACTCAAGGGCACTTAGGAAGACAGGGTTCCCCTCTAGAACACACAGTGGTCGGGTGTTAAATTAAGCAACGTCCCAGCTCAAGGGGGCTCTAAAGCCATCTCAGGCCATGGGCCGATCCTATGTCACCTGTCCCAACAGCCACCTCCTGTCACCTTGACCTCCTTACCCTCCTTTGGCTCTGTTGTCTCTGCCCCCCCCCCCCACTGGGATGTCCAGTTGGGGAACGCCACAACAGCCTCCCCTTGGGCCTGCTTCTTCCTCCCTGCCCTCCCCCAGCCCACTGGCTCCAGTCTGACCACAGTGAGCTTTGTACAACACACCTCAACCATGCCCCCCCCCCGCCCCCCCTTGCTGAACTGGCTCCCTGCTACTCTCAGGAGCAAGGCCTGGTATTCTCCTGAGCAGGGCATTCCACACCCTGCCTGGTTGGGCCCTGCCTCCCTCAGTGGCCTCCTCTCCCCCAAGGTCTCTCTTGCACGCTGCGCTCAGCCATGCTGACTCACTGCAGGTCCACAAACATGTACTCTCTCCTGCTCTGGGATCCTGGTACATGCTGTTCCCTCTGCCTGTAACACCCTAACTCCATAGTTCCTGGCTAGTTCCTGCTTATCAGTCAGTGGGTGGCTTAGGTGATCTCTTCTCAGTGAGTCTCCTCATCCCAGTGAAGGCTGGGGGAGGCGCCCCCTCCCATGGATTCTTTCTCATTTCCTTTTACAGGTGTTTTCAAACATACAAAGAAGTAGCAAGAACAGTCTAATGGGCCCCCCATGGAGCCATCACTCCATGTCCACACAGCCCTTTCTTTTTAGTCTGCCTTCCCATCCACACTACAGGTTCCTGAGGCCGAGATGATACCTCTGACCCCACACCCTCTCAGGACATTAGTGCAGCTCTTGGCCCAGAGAAGACCCTCCATCCACTGTGGGTGAATGCCAGGAGTCCACATTTGTTGAGCACCTACTATAAAATCAGGTGCTCTTCTATGTGCTTACAGGTCTTAGCTCACTGTATGCGCATAGCTTCCCTGTGAGGCTCCTGCTACTCTTTTCTCCATTTCATAGATTGGAAAACTAACAGCTCAAAGGTTATACAGTTGGTCAGTGGTAGAAGCCAGCAAGGCAGTCTAACTATGGAACAGAGCTGCCCACAGAAATAGGATGTGAGCAACATGTGGTATTTTAAATTCTCTGGTAGTCATATTAAAACAAAAATAGATGAAATTAATTTTAATAATATGTCGTATTTAACTCAGTGTATCTAAAATATCACTTTAACACGTCATCACGTAAGACATTATTAATGAGATACTTTATAATCTGTTTTGCATACTAAGTCTTCAAAATCCTGTGGGTTATCTTACAGACTAGCCACATGTCAAGGGCTTAGTAGCCACAGGCAACTGCACTGGCCAGCAGAGCTAGTGGTCAGCACCCTGGACAGTGGCCCCAGAGCCCGGCACTCTCAACCACTTCTCTGCTTAAATGGATAAAGGAGGAAATGAATGAATACAAGTCCCCAGGACCCTTGGGCCTGATCTTTCCTTGATAATTACTAATGCTTAATACTTTATGGCTCTTTAGAGTCTCTCTGGCACTATTTTGTCTGCCATAGAGATTATTAACCCTGTACCATGGACGAGGATTACGGAGTAAAGAGGGGTCAAATGCCTTTCTTTGACACATTGCTGCAGGTGACAGAGCTGGGCCTTGAATGCACAACTTTGGACTCCAAGTTCTGTGCTCTGTGTGGGGTGGGACACAGCTGCCCCTTGAAGGAGGACTGTCTCCATCTGGCAAAGGAGGGTGTCTGTTTAGACCTCAGGCTGGGTTGGCCGCTGGGGATGGGAGCCCCATTTTGTTCAGGCCCTGGAGGAAGTGATGCCCTTGGTGAGTGGCAGGGCAGGCACAGGCTGAGGAAGCAGATGGGGCCTGTGCCAGGTCCTCTGTGGGAAAGAACCTTGTCATTCTTCAGTCTCAGTTTGGCCACAAGAGGCTGAGAACAAATTGATGGCAATGGAGCCATAACTTACCTCTGAAGGCCTCTTTGTTCTTGGCAAAACAGAGGGGTCATTAGTTATGGCAAAAGCACTGGTGTGCAGACATAAATCCCCCCAGCTGCAGGGCTGATAAACAGCCCGGAGGGGATGGGGGCCTCAAGGAGCCAAGCAGGTTAACCGCGTGCCATGGATCACTCATGGGCTCAGACCTGTGTCCCACCCACATGCAGACAAAGCCACCCCCTGCCCAAGCTCTGGAGGTGCCCAGAGACTCAGTCACCCACAGTGGCCATCAGGACTCACACCTGGCTCCAGGAACCCCTGAGATCCTCATTTTTCTTTCAAATGAAAATGGTTCCCTAGCATCTAGGGTGGGAGCAGGCTCCCATGGGGTACTCAGGGCCAGCTTGGGCCAGTCAGCATGAAGGTGCCCCTGTGGGCATTCCTTCTTTCTGCTTCAAGCCAAACAGACACTGGCTGAGCCTCCTAGGAAAGGGCTGAGACTTCACAGCACTGGAAAGGCAGGTGTGTGAGGCCAGATCCTGGGCAGACAAAGTGCTTTGCAACAATGTCTACTGGTCAAGAGAAGTAGAGATGAGGCTATATCCTAGTTTTCTGCCTATCTGCTTCCCTGGAGACGTCATCCTCCTGCCTGCCTGCCTGCTCTAGGCTCACACTGAGGCTGGATTACAGGGAGACCATGCCAGCCCAGGGCCAGGGAGAAGGGCGGGCAGGAACAGGTGGGTGGACAGCCAGGTCAGCCAGGTACTCAGGATGGGGAGGGAAGGAAAAGGGAAGGACTGCCCTCAAGCTGCCTAAAAAGAATTTGGGTGGGGTTGTGGGTTGCGTAGTGACAAACACCCATGAGAGAGTTAAAGAACCATTAAGCCCACCCTGCAAACGAGGTCCAAGTGCTATCTTAGCAAGGACGGCAACTATTTGCCGCTGGTGCTGTATGCCCTCTCTCTTTCTGCACCCATAGCAGACTCTACCAATTGAATACCACACTGAGCCTGCTTGGCTTCAAGCAGCCATTACCAATCAATCACAGTTGGCATGTGAGAGGAAACCCATTTGTCATCCTTTCTAAAAGCCCTCAAAGCACATTTTTGCTGGCAGTGGAAATCCTAAAATGCTATGCTAAGTGCTGCAAGCCTTCTGGAAGTTTCTGCCTCCCGCCTCCCATCTTCACGCACATCACCTACCTGTAGTTTCACATCCTGGGTCTCCCTTCTCAATCTGCTATTCACACTTGGGCACCTGGCCCAGGAGAGTATGCCCCTGGAAATCTCAGAGTACACTGCCACAGGCAACTGTCCCCAGCCCAGACACCAAAGGCTCAGCAGCTCTGCCCTCCGACCTCCTGATGCCAGGGGAGGGGGTGAGGAAGGAGACCTGGCTAGGGCCATCTTTTTTTTTTTTTTAAAGATTTTATTTATTTATTTGACAGAGAGAGACACAGCAAGAGAGGGAACACAAGCAGGGGCAGAGGGAGAGGGAGAAGCAGGCTTCCCGCCAAGCAGGGAGCCCGATGTGGGGCTTGATCCCAGGATCCTGGGATCCTGGCCTGAGCTGAAGGCAGACACTTAACGACTGAGCCACCCAGGTGCCCCTAGGGCCATCTTTAAGGGCTGGAGAGGGCCTGGGGTTCTGAGGCTGGTGGCCTGGCACCCAGAAGGAACTGAGATGGACAAATACCCTGGAGGATGGCCTCTCAGTGTCACACAGGAATTTCCAGTCTGGTCATGACCGCAGGCTAGCTCCTGGCTCCTTGCTTCCCACCTTCATTTGGCTGGGGTATGTCTGGAACCAGCCCACAGGCAATGAGATGAGGAGACAATCCCCCACCCAGCCAGGTGTCCCTTTATGCTGCCACCTTATCCTGGTGCCTCAACTCTACCACTCTTGGGGCTCACTGGTGTTCCCTTAGGTCTCCAGCACAAGCCCCTTGTCCCTGGGGGGCACTTGGTTTGCTTCCCAAATTGAAAAAATCATGAAGAAAACCAGCACCAGCATGGGCCTCCCTTCTCCTCTGCTTAGCAGGAGAGGGCCCCCTAATTCCCGGGGAATTCTGCCTTCTTGCAGAATGGCTTCCTTCCTTCCTAGGACTAGTTTTCCCACATCCTAGCCTAAGGACCCTCTGCATCTGGGGAGCTGTGAGAAAGGGCTATTCTGGGGTCCCACCCCAGTTTCACAGAACGAGAATCTCTGTGGGTGCCAAGGACTCTGCATTTTTGGCAGGAGCTCCAGGTGATTCTTGGGCATATTGGAATTTGAAAACCCATGACCCTAGAATCACATTCCTTCTCTCCTCCCTTCCTTCATTCCACAAGTACACATTGGGGTTTACTCTGCTGAGTCCTGTGCTGGGTACCAGAATGGGGAGGAAATGGGGTTGGGGAGGAGAGGCCTGAACCCTTGCTGCTGCTGCTGACCACATGAGCCGGTCTGGCATTTGCTTTGGGGCCTGGGGTACCCTGGGCTTAAAGACATGATAGTAGTCATACCGGCAGCTGCAGGTCACAGGGAGCCCACAATGCCCCTGATTTCCTGCATTCCTAAGGAGGGGGAGGGTCTTCCTCCCACGAGCTAACTCCCAGCTTCCCAAGGTTATTATTAGCTGCCAGCAATAATAACAATAACAATAAGTAACACGTATAAAGGAACTTACATCCATGAATTAGGTTCTCTACATATATTAAGTCTTCTGACCCTTAATCACCCAAGATAGTAAGCACTTCTTATTGTTCTATACTTCTATACTGAGGTATAGAGACCCACCTGAGGCAATATGCTCACGAGACTCCATCCTCTATGTTCTTGATCATTACACCTTGGTGTCTTTTGAGCTTCAGGGGAAAAAATGTCCCCCAAATGTCACTCCCTGTTGTGGGGGTGTGGTCGGGAGAGGCGATGGGGTAGACACAAGCCTGGTGGCTTGCCATCCTCCTGGCCATCAGTCTGGCCTGCCCAGATGCGCGAGGCTGACCCTGCACTGACTAGGGGGCAGGGCAGGAGGCCACCTGTGGGGTGGGGTAGGAGCATGGGGACAGAGCCAGTCTGTGGAGGAGTGAGCAGCCCTCATGGGCCTCTCGTCGACTCCCTCTCTCCAAAGCCACTCAGCCCTGGGACAGCCAAATGGAGCTACTTGGTCCATCTTTAGGTAGGCATGTGGGGTCAGAGATCCCATCAGCCAGAACCTTCTCTGCAGCCAGGCACTATTCTGCCTAACCAAGCGATGGGGCGGGAGAGGAGGGGGCTCTGTGCATCCCCTGCAGCACTCCTGATGAGACAAGAACTCCTAATGGTCAGAAATGTGAAAAGAGCATGAAATCAGGTGAAATTGCAGGTCTGTTCATCCTAAAATGATGCACAAACTGCCACCTTTTCATCAAGTCAGAAAAGCAAAACAAAGAAACACCCACAGCACTGAAGGAGGTAGATGGGAGTCCCCAGTGACCCAGGCTCAGAAACCCAAGGTGCTCAGATGCCGCGGACCATGGACAGTGGCACATGCTCCTGTCCCCCAACACCACCCAAGCGGCCCCCAACATCTGAGCCTCAGTCCCCAGCTCCTCTCCTCCTCCCCAGCACCTCCCTCCTTCATCCACTTCGTCCCCTTCTGAGGCCTTCTGCCCAGCGTTTTCCCTGGGGGCTGGTGCCCTCATACCACGGTCCACACCCCCAGACCTCTGCTCAGACCTGCAGAGCCTGACACTCCTGCAGTGGGGATGGGGGGCCAGGGCGCCGAGCCCTTACCTGAGACGATGGTGTAGCCGATCCCCCGGGGACGTCCTTTATCCTGGTCGACAGCGGTGATAACGCGCACCGTTGTGCCCTGGGTAGGAGAGAGG
The DNA here is from genome assembly GCF_009762305.2 of Zalophus californianus. Lineage (NCBI taxonomy): Eukaryota > Metazoa > Chordata > Mammalia > Carnivora > Otariidae > Zalophus > Zalophus californianus. The sequence continues at coordinate 32,579,154 of NC_045609.1, read as the reverse complement.
AGGGACCTTATTTGGCTGCCCAGCCCCTGGGGGGCCATCTTTTTTTTTTTTTTTTTTTGGCTCTCTTGGCACCTGCAGCTTCCCTCCCCAGGTAAGTGGAGTCCACCAGGCCAGCCTAGGAAGTAGCTACTGAGGGCTCGGGTCTCAGCTGTCCCCATCAACCCGGGGACATAACACCGAGGCCTCGGCAAACAGCTCGGAGTCCCTTGGAGAGGCCCGATCTTGCTGATGCTCTCATTCCCCCTTCCCCTCCCCATCTCCCCTCCATCTGGTGTAACCACCCAGGAAAGAGGAAAAACAAGCTGGGGGACAAGAGATCTGGTCTCTATCTCAACCACCCATCAAATTGCTGTGTGACCTCAGGAAGGTTGCTGTACCTTTCTGATCTCAGTGTGCCCTACCTTAATATGAATAACGGCAAAATCCCTGGGGCCCTGCTTTCACTGGGACTTGAGTAAAGGAGAACATCATGGATCAATCACTCTACTAATGAACGCATCATAAATCCTGAAAGTACTGACCCCCGAGGCCACTATGGCCCTGTGAACCATGCCCTATCCAGCACTGCCACAGCAGCTCCTGCCTCCGTTGACTTTGTCCCACATCCTGTTTCTTCTCCCTGCAGCACTGGGGGGGGGGGGGGAAGGGGCCAGGATCTGAGACTACCAGGATGGGGCTTCAGGGGTCTCTGCTCTTAGGGCGCATGCAGCCTGTGGCGAGGGGTCAAGGACAGATTCACAGACACTGCTATACACATCTAAGAGTGCTCAGATGCAGAAATGTACCCCGAAGTATAGAAGTCCACCTGGAGGACCTGGCAAGGGGTTGTACAGACAGCAACATTGAGGATGGGTCACGAAGAAGGAGTGGGAGTTTGCCACGGAGAGAAGCTGATACAGAAGGCAAAAGACAGAGCACAGGCAGGGACTTGGGGGCATAAGACTCTCGAGGAAGGGATCCTGGCATGAATGGGCACATTCAAATATCAGCTGATGGACTGGTTGGTTGATTGAATAAAGGGATGCACAAAAGAGGATTCTGACATCACCACTGCCGCCGCCACCACCTGCTGAGTCTCTCCTTGCCCACGGTGACCTTCACCTTCCTCTCCAGCCCTATCACACCATTGTCCGGCCAGCCAAGCCTGTCCACCTGCCTGCCTGAAGTTCTGGCTTGGGCTGCAGTTTCCCCTGGTTGATAACCAGCAGGACAGCCGGTCCCCGTCCCCTAGGGAAATATCAACCCTGGCATTCACACGCCTAATGACGATCTCTTGTGGCCTTGATAGGCTGCCTCTCACCCATTTGCTGTCCATCAGCTAGAGGTGTGAAGTCTGCTGGCTGTATGCTCCACCCCTACCTGAGCACCTCCTCCTGTGGAGAGAGTCTTGTTCTCTGACCTATAGGCCCTCTGATCAGTAGGGTGGGGCCCTGGGGGCAAGATACACAGGGGCACCCCCACCTCACCCTCCCAGAGCAGGGCTGTCCCTGTGCGGCTGTCGCTCCATCCTCTCCCAGGCCCAGGAACACCTCTAGCTTGGGCTGAAGGAAGGCGAGAATGTTCCAGGAGAAACGGTTCCCGCAGAAACATGGACATAGCCCTGAGACCAGGGCCATGCAGAAAGCAGGTCTGGCTCCCTCCTTGGGGCCTCTTTCCCTGGAGAGACAGGAGCTCGGGCTACATCCCCTGGGGGAATAGACTGTTAAAAAATCAGAGAAAGACACCATTAAACGAGCCTCTCCCCAAGCGGGTTCTGAGGACCTGAACTGTGGACCAGCTTTGAGGGCCCTGTTCTTTCCCGAGCACCCCCTCTGCGCCCGGTGCTGCTGCAAATGCCTTCTGTGTACTAATTCCACCCTCACACCCACCCCAGAAGCCCCATCTTCTAGATGAGGAAACTGAGGAATTCGAGTTAAATGGCCTTGCCAAGGTCCCACTGCAAGGAAGGAATGGTGAAGCCAGGGTTCAAAGTCAGGCACTTTGGCTCCAAAAAGCTCTCGCCCACCAAGCGATGCCACTCCGTCCCACGTTCTGTTATAATAATGGTAACTGTCATTTATGAACGCCCTTGCTATGTGGCAGGCACTAATCTACGCACTTCACGAGCATTAGCTCATGTCAAATTTGGGACAACTTACATATCCCACCATTCCCTTGGGCTTCGATGTAGTAATGGCTCCTCAAAGTAGTAAAGTGATTTAAAACAAAACAAAACAAGACCACCGCAACCCTGTTAACCTTTGTTCTCCTGGGCTTTCTGACCTGATGACAGACTCTTCCCCTGTAATATCTGCTAACGGCCCCAGACCCAGGCATCTGTGGAGGGTCACTGCAGGGTCTGCTCGAACAGCTTCCCCCAATGTCACCCCACAGAGGGATCTTTTTTTGGGGGGGGTCTACCCCTCTAGGAGCCACTCCTCACACAGGAGAGGCCTGGGTTTGCCCCCAGGAGAAGGTCCCCCACAGTGTGGGACTCTGGTGTGAGGCTCAGGTGCCAGGACATGGGGACGACTCCCTCTTTTAGAGCCCCATCTGGCCTGGTCCCAGAAAGTGTCTCAGTTGGAGGGTCTGCTGAGGACAGGGACAAGCCTGCCAGTGTAACTGGGTCCAGAGCCTCCAGAGCACCTTTCCAGAAAGTCACTGAACAGTGTAACTCCAGGGGCAGCTGCATGGCCCCAGGCATACAACCCAGAAGTGGCTGTGCTGAGCTGGGCCTATAGATAAGGACAATTACAAGGACAAGTATACCACAGGAGGTCTGGAGGGGTGGGCAGCGGTGGCCTATGCAAAGATGGGACCTGGTGGCCAAAGCACCCTCAGGTCTCAGAGCCTTGCGAGCGTCTCGCCATGGGCACCTCCACCGTGGGCTGCCTGGAGGCTCGCGGACAGGTGGGCCTCAGAGGCGGCCGGTGGGCAATCAAGACGGGGGGACAGGGAGGCTGGCTCTCCCCAGGAAGAGCCACCCTGAGCTTCTGGGAAGTGAGAGCCAACAGGCTCCTGACAAAGTTTGGGGTTTCATCTCTTTTTGGGTAAATAAATCCATTTTTAATAAAACCCTGAGCTTTTAATACAAGTGCAGCCACAAAGACTGGAAATGTTATAAGAAGGAATTAACGGGGAGGAATGGGGGCTCTTGGGATCCCACAGCTCTTGTTTCAGAGTCTTAGTAATTATATTTTCAATATACTGAAACTTATTTCCAAAGACGAGGGAATGGAGAAGCATGGCCCAGAGCCAGGCCCCTTACTGGCTGGCTCTCCAGATCGGGGCGGGGGTGGGGGTATGCACCAGCACGTGGCTGGGAGAGCAGGTGGGCAGGCCCAGGAGGTTCAGAGAAGGGTCCACCCTGCCATGGGGCTCCTCCTGTCACAGGAACCCATGTTGTAAGGAAATGAGGCACCCCCCCCCCCGCCTCTGCCACCCCGAGAGGCTAAAGGTGCACAGGCCTCCAGGGTCCCGGCTCCTTGTGGTGGGAAGAGCAGTATGGTGGGGGGTTAAGGGTTTGACTCCGTTGCCAGACTGTCTAGGCTCAAATCCTTTGAGTGAGTTACTTGATCTCTCACTGGCTTGTTTTCCCCATCTATAAAATGGGTATAACAGCCCCCACTCCTCAGCAACTGATATGTGTACAGCGCTTAAACCACACCCAGTGCACAGCAAATGCTATAAAAGTGACTGTCACCGTTCAAGCATCTGATGAAAGCTCAGGTGTCTCTTCCCAGACACTGCATGCCAATGCTGTGCCCCACAGTTTCAGCACATTTGGACTCCCTAGCACCCCAGATTCATAATCCGTACCCTGGAGCAAAGGCGTCTTCTGGGTGTTAGAGAGACAGAACAGCTAACAGCCCAGGAAGGGCCAGCACTCGTTAAGTACCTACTCTGTACCAAGCACTGTGCTGGGCACCCAACAGAGGTACTCTCAAGTTTTCCTCACAAGCCCCAACAAGGGGGAGTGTGCGAGGAAACAGGCGCAGAAGGTTCCGGCATTGGCTTCAAGTCACAAGGTGTGGTCAGTGGGTGGGGCGAGGGTGACTAGGGAATGGAGGCCTGTGCTGGGGTGGGTCTGGGGGACTCCACTGCTCTGTGGCAGAGGGGACAGGCCCAGGGCTTGACGCCCAGTAAGGCGTGCCGAAGACAGGGGTGGGCGAGGGGTGCGAGGCAGGCCCGGCCTCTGAGGTTTGGGTACTGGTGAGGAAGTCCAGGCAGATTTGAGAGGAGCTGAGACTCCTCTAGAAGGAGCTTGTGTCTCGCCTTCTGCGGCCTGCCTTTCCCAGAGCAGCCGGCCAGGACAGGAGCTGGAGCGGGAACCCACGGGGCGGTGGGGGCCTCAGGGGTCCTGGCCCATCTCTCTCCCCTGGGACCGCCTTCCCCATTTCCATGACAGGATTAAGGACTGGAAAGGTGGACGACGACGGCAGTCTGCTCTGGGAGTGGGAGGTGCCTGTGGGGGGATGGGCGTGGGGGCTGGAGGGGACTTCCGACAAGAGCTGCCACAGGAGATTCTGAGGCAGAAAATCCTATTTCTCAGGCCTTAATTCCAGTCAATTCCAGTCAAAGGGCCGATAGGCATCAGCTGGCAGTAATTTGTGCAGTTTATCCGCTCTTTTCACCTTCTATCGGTCCTTCACTGACGGGCAGGCCGACATGCCGCTGCTCGCGTGAGGAAATTAAAATTTGATGCAATAATCCCAAATAAGAAGGATTTTATTAGGTAATATATACACTTTAGATGAGGCATGCTGGCCCGATACACCGATGGAGAGAGGCATACGTGCTGGGAGCCACAGATAAAGGGAAGGAGTGAGGCAGAGTGGGCAAGGGTCCGACCGGAGGCCCCGGCCGGCGGCGGCCAAGCTGGGAGCGGGGACGCCTGGGTCCTCGGGGCAAGGAGGCTGAAGAGGCCACGGTGCTCCCTGGCCCTGGCCAGCCTGGGACGTACGGCGTTAAGCCAGGGTTCCACACTGTAAAGCGACATGCAGGGACCGCATCAAGGCATGGAAACCGATTAGAAGCCTGGAAAAATCAGGCTTGGAGCATAAGGGAATTGGCCTGCAGCAGAAAAAGCTGTGCTAGAGACACGGAAATGGGAGCACTCCTTTCAAGTGTGGGGGCAGGGCGGAAAGGCAGAGCTGTGCGCACGGTGAGACGATTCCGTGGGCGCCCTGGGGGGAGTCCGACCCCTCCCACTTACTTCCTTGTCTGGCTCCTCCGAGCCCCGTCGTGACCCAAGTGGCGGGGCTCAGACCTGCCCCCTGGCAGCTCCCGCGGCATTGGCTTTAGCTGTCTCACAGCGCCCAAGGGACAACCGACTCACAACCACTGCGAGTGAATGCCTTGCTGGGGACTCTACACGAGCATGAGCATGTGATCTCCACTCCTTAAAACCCGCAGGGTAATGGAGGCCCTGCTGCAGACATTACCAGTCCGTTTCCCCGGGAGGCAGCGGTCCACAGTGTGTGGGATTTGGCCAAGGCGAGTGCAGGGACCTGCTCCGAGTTTCTCTGGCTACGTGGCCACCATAATGTCCTCACTTCAATCAGCAAGTTAGCTTCGAGCACCTTCTCTGCACTCAGCCCTGGGCCCGATGTCCTGGGGGACCAGGTCCCAGAGACTCAGGCTCCTCGATTACCAGAAGCTCCAAAATAACCCACCTGCACGTTGGTGAGCGTCATAGGTGCAACTATAATTCAGTGGTAAATTATGCAAGCCAGGGAGAGTCCACTCTACCAGAGCTGAGGGGAAAGAAATGGCTGGCTATGTCTGTGGGCTGGTGGGGATGAAGCCAGGGGGAAAATTTCTAAGAAAGGTGGCCAGTAAGCTGGGAAGCAACAGATGGGCAGATTTTGGATTGGTGACAGGAACAGGCATGAGGATCATAGGATGGTGAGAGGACTGGTCTGACCAGGGCATCGTTCGTTCGTTCGTTCGTTCGTTCGTTCATTCATTCGTTCATTCATTCATTCATTCATTCATTCATTCATTCATTCATTCCACAAACACATCCTTAGCACCCCTGATGTGCTATGCCCACAGCAGACCCCATCCCTGCTGAACTATGCGTCCGGTCCAGCAGGGAAACAAAGGCTGAGCAAGCTGTCCAAAGGTGCTGAGTGCTAAGAAGGGGATGTCCAGAGGCCAGGGGCAGTTGGAAGGGCCCACCTCCTCTGAAAGGTCAGGGAAGGCCTCCCTGGGCTGAGAAGATGTGGGCGTAGCAAAGAGATTTTTGAAGGAGATAGCCTTTAGTCTCAAAAGCCAGAGGACCTGCTGTCCGTGGACCACTAAGAAAGAGCACATTAGGGTAGGGGGCATTGAGATGTCCCCCTCTACCCTAAATTCAGCTTCAGACACCTGCAACAGGAGACCAAAGGGCATCTTGCTTGTTAGATCTTCCAGCCCACACCCGGCCCTGATAAGGAAGTGGCTACCTCCAGACACCTGGAGACGGAAGCGGAGTGCTTTGAGGATGCGATGGTCAGGATGGACCACAGTCTCCAAACTGGAGGTCGGCCTTCCCTGGCCTGTGGTGGCCTACAGGTACAGTCTGCACCCTGGCCAAGGGAAGCCTGCCTCTCACTCATACCTAATTCTGTGAGCCCGTGCAGGTGGGGCCCCTAACACCCACATGTTCAGGTGGGTGCCCTACTTGGCTCTCAATGTTGTGCGTCCTTCCTGTAAGCACACTGAGTTCCCTCAAAAGGAAGGGCACGTTTTTCTTTCTGTAAGAGTGTCCCCCCAAGCTGCATGTCCAGGGGGGTTGTAGCTGCCCAGAGGAGCCAGCTTTTCTTAATTTAGCAGCGCAGTGTGTGTGTGTGCTTTATTCTAGTTTGTACAGAAGCATGGATGGCTACCAGACCAGGGCTGGGTGAGCAAAGCTGCCCACCCCCAGCCCCTGCCAAGTGGGCAGTAGCATGTTTGGTTCTTTAAGACCCCCGGTCTTAAAGACTGGACCAGAGGCAGACACAGGGCCCAAGGGCAGCCAATTTATAGCCTGGCTGGAGATCTGTGACCTTGTGACATGGCACAAAATCAGGAGCACAACCAATCAGATGCCTCTTTTGAAAACGTGGGACTTGAGAAATCCAAAGATGGAGCAGTTAGAGGGGCAACTGGAGCTGTGTGCTCTCCGAGAAGAGCCAAGCCTGAGAGGACTGGGGAGTGGAGAGCAAAGTGCTGCCATCGTGGGCAGTGCTGGCTGGCTGAGAGAGGCAGACTGACCTATGGGGAATGTGGCTGAGCCCAAATATGATTTGGTAAGCCTGGCTGAGTCCAAGTCTGCTCTCCAGACCAGGCTGGTTCCACAGGCGTCTCTCTCACCCCACGTCAATCTTTCTGAACTGCCCCCCTTAGTTTATACTGGGAAGTCTTTGTGTTTTTACCCCTTGGAGCCCTCCAGGGGTGAAGTTAGAGGGTGAGGACATGGGGCGTGGTGGTGTGGTATGAAGGGGGGGTTGGGCTTTCACCGGGCTAAGACACCCAACACTGACATGCATAGGGATTGAGGAGAGTAAGAAACGCCAAGGAAGAGCCTGTCCGGCCAAACAGGGCTCCCATCCCTAAGAGAAGCTCAGACGGAAGTCCCACGGGGGCCAGGGAATGTCTTACCGGAGGAGAATGCTCATAGATGTTAGTGCTGTAAGGCAGGTTGATGAAGATGGGGTCCATGTCCTGGACATCTGTGATGATGATGGCTAAGTTGGCCAGGGTGGACAGAGGCCGGGTCTTGTCTTGATCCTTAGAGGACGAAGAACACACAGCCTTAGGGGGTGACACTGTTGACACGCACATGCGCGCACGCGCGCGCACACACACACACATCTGAACACATATGACACCCATGTGCACAAACATGTGTGCCCAGGGATGCAAGTGCTCCGGGACTCCTGTGGGAAGAGCATTACTACACAGAAGCTCGAGAACTCGAAGAACCCACAGTGATCTTTGACCTGTGCAGGAAAACATAAACAGGGCCCTCCAGGCCCGGCAGAAGGTGGCTTGTCCAATGTCACAAGGCAGGGTTGGATAGAGCCAGATCTCCTGCCCCCAGCCCAGCCTCGGCCTGATCACCCGGGACATGCCATGGGTGGGATGACTGGCTTGGGGTCAAGAGATGGTGCCATCCTTTGCAACTTCTCTTGATTCAGACAGAGGGCCACTGGCCCTCGCCATACCAACTTCCTGCCCCCTCTCATCCCGGGGCAGCAAGGGAATGACCAGGATGGGTGCTGCTCAGAAGAAAGGCCCTCGGACAGCAGAGGGGGCCACCCTGAGACCTGCACCCCCGCCCTGCGCCCAAGGTTTACTGGTCAAGCAAGTTTTCTGGCAGAACCAGCAGGGGGAGCTCCAGGGCCTGTGACATTTGAGGGACTCCAGGAAGAAATCCTGAGAAGTCATGCGGGCCATCCCCCTGTGGCCAGGCAGGCAATGTTTAAACCCCCCTCGTCAGTTGGAAATTTAGCCTTAGGAAAGCTCATCAAGAAAGGATACCAGAAACACAGCTTCTATAGCCCTAACATACACCGCCCACCATGATAAACTGTTTAAAGAGCCCTCTGTTATTGAATGACAATAACCCATGGGAACAGACTCCATGCTGAGAGCGGATTACGTAGCAGGCACCGCGCTGCACCTTGTTTGCTTCTGTGGATACCACGTGCCCATTACTCAGATATATTAACGGAGACTCAGAGAGGTTATTCAGAGATGAGACTCACAGAGACAACTTGCCCAGAGTCAAACAGCTGGTAAGTGTATAGCCAGGACTCAACTCAGATCCTTCTGCAATGAAAACCTGCCCTAACTGCTTTGATTTGGGGCCCTAACATCAGCTCAGGCCCTGACTTGCTGGGTTGCTTCGAATAGATTCTCTTCCCTCTTGGGGGTCTCAATTTCCTTCTCTGTGAGATGAAGGGGCTCAATGCAAGGACCTCCATGGACCCTTGGGCCTGTAAATTCTCTGGTCTGGGATTTGAGGAGCGACTGCGCTCTGATTAGGTCTTCCTTGGTCTCGGGGGGACCGGAGCGATGCAAAGCATTCCTCCCATTACAACAAGCCTAGAGCCTGCTCCTGCCCTCCAGATACAGAAGTGCAGCAGAGCCTTTGGGAAGGGAAGGCAGGTTGTCCTAAGAGCCCTCAGGGGCAGCCACGGAGAGGGCGAGGGACTTTGGGGCTGAGGACTGGGTGCAGGAGGGTGGAGGAGGTCTGGACGCAGGAAGAGCTGGGCGGAGGGTCCACTGGGGAGACAGCCTCTCGGGCTCCAAGACAATGGAAACCCACGGCCCAGGCTTGGGGACTGCCCCTGGTGTGAGAGCTCTCAGTCAGGGACCTGAACAACCAGGCAGACAGGGCCAGAGTAGGAGGAACAGAAGTCCCTTGACCTTTAGAGCAGCGGAGGCCAGTGGTTCTTATTTGCCATTACCAGGCTTTGTGTGTAGGTGGCTTTGTCCAGCCTGGCACCTGCCCTCCCTGTCCCACAGCCTCAGGGCCACAGCCCTGCTCCTGCCACAGATCCCTGCATCCAGCCTACCTCAGACTCCGGGGCTGGGGAAAGGGGATGGCCGTGGACACACCTGGCTGGGCAGGCACCTCGCCAGGCTCCCAGCTAGCACTCTCAGCAGCCGCTCCCCGGGAAGTCCTCCCATTTCCCCACCTGCTGCCCACCCAGGGGTGGCTGGGAGCCCACACTGCTCCCTGTGACGCCCCACAGGAGAATCTCCTTGGGGAAATGTCCAGCAGCCAAGGGCACAGCACCAGGCTCGAGGGCGGCTGCGCTTCAGGTGGGGGAGCCATCCGCACAGGAGGGCCCCTCCTGTTCCGCAGCTTCCAGGCCTGCTCGCCAGCAAGATTAACAGCAATTTAACTGTATTCACCATCTCAGCTGGAGCCCAGGCCTCTTGACAGGTCCGGCCACCCAGGTTCTTGCCTGTGCCCGGCTCTGGTCTCTTCCCTGCCTGCCCAAAACCATTTTCAGGGAAGATGGAAATTACTCCATAGGATACGTGCATAGCAAGAAAGAGAGCAAGCATCTGTGTGTTTCTGGGCCCCAGCGTGTGCAAATGGAGGGCAGCTGGAGGGGCACCACGGCTGTGTGTGGGTGCGAGGCAGCGTGCAAGGGCACAGGTGCATGCAGAGAGCGGGTTCTGGTCTTACACACCCCCTTGATCCCAGAGGTCAGGTTTACGAAGAGCAGGACAGACGACCTCCCAGGCAACCCACACTTAACCAGGGGAGAAGGAAAGAATGTGAATGGCACCCGCAGTGGCCTCCCCAGGAAAAGCGTGCATTTCCTGGCTCCTGGGGACCCTCTACACCTTGCACAAGCCCGGGGAAACCCCAGCTTTCAAACCGGACCCTTGGCCTAGTCCATGTGTCTTACCCCAGGGTCTGGGCTCTGTGACCTGCAGTGCAGGTCTGAGCCCCCAGTGCAGCCGTGACATGGGGCCAGCGGGGATCCTGGGGGTTAGGCACATGGGTCCTGATGGGTCAAGAGGGATTCCTATAACTTGTTTCACTCTTGGCCTGAGCTTTGTGAACAGAAATCTTAGGGACAAGGGGCAGGGTCTCGCCCTGCTGCCTGCTGAAGGCTCCAGCTGTGTCTGGAGACAGAGGGAGGAGCCCGCAGGAGAGGAGTGCAGGGCTGGGAGCCTGCTCGGGGTGTGGCCTGCCTGTCCCCCAGGCCCCTGCGAACAGCAGGCCACGGAAGCCAAGTGGCTGTGATGATCTGGAAACTCAGAAACTCCCGGCCACGGGGCATCGGACTGCTGTCAGACAAACTGGGTTTGTGTTCTTGCTCTCCACGACTCATCGGTGTGTGAGTTCTCAACGGTGTCAGCCATAAAATGGGACAATTATTCCCCTCTCTCTCCTCCCTCTCCAGCCTGACTAATCCCGGCATTCCCAGGACACACCACGGTGCTTGGTGCGCATGGGAGGGCCCTCCTGTGTAAGCGTCACCCCCCGGGAGCAGTGGCCAGGATGCCCGGGCCCTCTGTCGCCTGCGTGTAGGGTGGTGTCAGGACACTGCTGGGCTGCCACCTCTGTCTGAGGTTCCAGAGAGCGAGGGGACACCCCACACCGTGAACGTCCTGCAGGGTCCCAGAGCAGGCTCTGGAGTGCAGCTGCTGGGTCACCATGGGCAATGACCTGAATTACTCCTGGGCCTCAGTTTCCTCATCTGTAGAATGGGTAACTTAATATTACAGAGGAGATAGGGCTGCCATGGGGTTTAATGGAGACGATCCGTCCGAGTGCTCGGCACAGCACCGCTCCCGTTCTTACTGTGACTATCGCCAGCATCGTTATTACAGAGCCTGGACCAGCAGGGAAGGACGCTGGTGTCCCGCTGCTCTCTCGCAGGGCGGGAGGAGGCCGACCTCCGGGGCGGGACTCACCGTGGCATTGACGGTGAGCTGGTAGGCCTGCGTGGTCTCGTAGTCCAGCTCCCGGACCACTGTGACAATGCCACGGGCGCTGTCGATGGCAAAGAATGGGGAGGAAGGCTGGAAGGAGTAGAGCACGCTGCCCCCCGCACCCAGGTCGGGGTCCGTGGCGTTCACGATGAAGATGGGTGTCCCCACCGGCGTGTTCTGGGGGTGAAGCAAAGCAAACAAAAGGGTGAGCGGTGCTCGGAGCAGCTGACTTTGTCAGTGACTATTCCCCCAAAGCCCATTAACCACGTCTCTCCAGCCAACCAGACCTGCGGCTTTGTCATTTTTATTCTAAGAGGGTTCAGAGGAATTTAAAATGCAGTATCTATTTTTTTTTTCCCCCTTTTTGATGGCCTCCTGGTGGCTCTAACAGCACCAGTTCTAAAGATGATCTGCTCATCCCGGCGTTCTGGATGAGGGTCTTTTGGTCCCCAAACCCGTTTCTTGGTGGTGTCGCTTCCTCTGCGGAGTGCCCCTGGCTGCCCATGCCTCAGGCCCGGGGCTGCTGGGGGGGGGGGGGGCGGCCCTGGGAGTCTGCGTGTCGGGAGGCCTCACGGGCGGGGAGCTGAGAGGTGTGTGCCACAGGCAGGTGGCGGGGGGCCTTGAGGGCTTTGCCTGGCCCCACAGAGGTTCCTTGGATTGCCCTGGGGTAGGGCATCCACATGCCATCCCTGGGCCACGGCAGCCTGCCACATGAGGCCCACAAGACCCACTTGAATGGTACCACCACCTGGGAGCCTACCATGATTCCCTCTGCTACACTCTGTGTATAGACCCCTGCTCTCTTCTGACTTGGGGTCTCTGGTTAAATGTAACTTCCTCATGGAGCCTTCCCGACCCCTAAGGCAGGTCAGCCTCTGCCATGCCCCCACCGTCCACCGCTGTTTGTACTAAGGTTCCCACCTCGCCCAGGGGATTTTCATCATCCGCCTATCTTCTGTAATTCCTTGGTCAGTGCTGTCTTCCCTCACAGCACGGGTGCCCCATGGAAGCCACAGGGCTCCAGCTGCCTAGACTAGCACCGTGCCTGGCATGCGGCAGGTGTTCCAGCCATAGCCTTTCTGAAGCCACTGAGAGCCCTCAGCGCATGCTCAGGCTCTGTGCGCATCTCTGCCCAACTGCTGGCTCTCATCACCGCAGCGCCCACCACAGTGCTCGACATGGAAGCCGTGCCTGTGGAATACTGGGTGAGGGGATTTATTCATAATTTAGCAGGCTCTCGGCACACCAGGAGATAGGCAATCCGATGAGGCTCTTCACAGAGATAAAGGGTATAAACAATCTCTGCTCCTGCTGACTGAGTGTCCTTTGAAAAGGAAGCTAAGGCTCAGAGAGGTTAAGTAACTTGCCCAGGTCACACAGCTAGGCAGTGGGAGAAGAGGGCCTGGAGTTCAGGGCTGGCTAATTCTAAGTGACTGATCTTATGCTCTGTACTGAATACTTCTCTAGAACGTTGATGGCAGTTCTTTCCCTACCTCCTCTGTCTGGTGCTGAGCTCAACTGCCCCCAGGGGTATTACTTCCCAGCCAGCAGCATGGGACGAGCCCGTTAGGTCCCTCACGGCACAGATAATATTCCTGGCCCTGTGTTTATTCCCACTGGGATGATGATTGGGTCCCTTCGGACATCTATAGGGCTCCTTTTTAAGGAGGGCTCCCCACACTGCTGCCTTCTCCCTCTGCTGCTGGCCATGACCTGGGCCCTGTGTCATTGCTTTGAGCAGCTTCTGTCCCTGGGGCATGCTGGCAGCCCTGTCCCGGGATCATCTGCTTGAGGCAAGGGTATTCTTTATAAGACCGCCCTGTTGGCCTGGAAAGGGCCTCTGGAGAACAAGGCTATGGAGCTGCCTCTGTTTCTTTCTGAGTGTGCTCACTCGCCCCCATCACTAGGCAAGTGCCGGGCTGAAGGGACGGGCTCCTAATCTATCTTCGCATTGACACAGAGGACGGGAGGCCCCTCTCCTCCACACCATCCATGACTCCCCAGTGCCCCTTGCATAAAACACAGGCCCACATGGTCTGGCCCTGTCTCCTCCTTCACACTTTATTTCCCGGCAGGCATCCCTTCTTGGCCTCTTGGCTAAGATCATGTGTAGCATCTATTAGTATTGGTTTAATATTTTCTGGTAGGTAGAGCTATTTGTACTTCTCAAACCCAGCAGGCTGCCTCGCACCTTGGGACTTCTGAACCTCCTTTTCCTTTGCTAGGCCCTCCCTCCTCAGCTCGGTGGCTTGGAAAACAGATGCTCTCTTTCCCTCCAGAAGAGAATCAAGTGTGCAAGGGGGCAGAGCAGACAAGTGCCAGGATTTCAGGGATCGACAGACTCTGTCGGAACCCCAGCCTTGCTGTGTGTCTTTGGGTTACTTAGTCTCTCTGATCCTTAATCCCTTCTCTGTCCGCTTAGGTTAATAATATCCCACAGGGTTAGGGTGAAGAGAACATGAGCTCCTGAGTGCAAACTCCCCAGCATATAATAAATGCTCAGAAATGGGCAGTTGTAACGTTGTCATCTTGTGCCTTCTGGAGGACGGCAGACAAGAATGCCTTCGAGGAGAGGGCAGGCAGGTGTCAAGAAGCACTATGAATATTAATGATAATACTGTGCTGGGCATTCCCTGTCCGCACCCCCCCATATCACTGAGTACCCTGCTCTGTCTCCCCCTCCCCACCCTAGGGAGACCTCAGTGGATTGCATCCAGCCCCAGGTTTCCTTGCAGGCTGGCTTCTGCCCAGGGAAGGTGCTAGTAGGAGCTCAGAGTTTGGGAAAGAGTCAGGAGGAGAGTTTGGGTATTACTTTTCCACTCCTTCCAGCTCCAAGCCAGCAGCCCCTGCTCCTTGGCTGCAGCCTTCAGTGGGCTCCCTAAGCCCCACAATCCTCTCCTCTTCCCCCTTCAGCCCTAGGGGCTGCCGCTGCTCCCAGGTGCCTCAATATCCCTTAATGTCCCGTAGCCCTGCCCACCCTCTGTCAGGGTCTCTTCACTGAAATGCCTTTGTTGGAACTGAGATGAACTGTTTCCTGGGGGACTTGATGGGTGCAGGCACTCTGCAGATACACACCCTGGGCCCCCAGGTGCAGAGCCCCGAAGTCTGAGCTCCCCTGGTGCTGGGCTCGGTGGAGCCAGCCCCCGCCCCAACGAGCTGCCACGTTGGCACTGGTCTTGAGGAGATCTTTAAGTCTCTCAGCTAAACTACAGTTCTCCTGCTTCCCCCTGCCCTGTCTAGATCCTATGTGCACATCACACGTGAACACGGGTGTCAGCCCCACACTCCAGAACAAAACATTCCAGTAGGGCCTAGGGTTTCTGCCACGAGAGGGAAGGACATGTCCCAATTTCAGAGCAGCCAGTCCCCCGGGAGGCAGCTCAAAAGCATGTCAGAGCACATCCCACAAGGAGCCAGTGCCCAGAGGAGAGGGATGGCTCCCGCGAGAATGTCAGCTCTACAGCCCCCTGCCTCGGGGAGGAAGGGACATTTCACTCATGCATACCTCATGGTCTGGGGCAAAGGCTCTCTGGGCAACTGATCAGACGATTTAAAAGCAAGATCCAAGAAGACAGGGAGAAAGGGGGAAAAGAAGGAATTGTCCTGTGTCTGACCTTCTTAGATTATGTTTCATGCCCTGCAGTGAAAACCCATTTAATTTCTGCATAACTTAGAAAAGGTTTTAAATGGGCCTGGCAAAGAGCCATTCATATACTTAGAAGGGACAAGCCATTGGAGAGAAAAGAATGCTGACTTCCTGCATTTCAGGTCCTGGGTGCCATGCTCGGATTGGGGGGGGGGGGGGATAAGGGGGCGCGGCACTCATCAGCACCTACACCGGGGGGCTTTTCCAAGCACCCAGCTGCTGCTTCATGCAAATGTGCAGATGTGTCCCTTTAAAGGTCTACACCTTCCACGTAAGCAGATTTCCTCTATGGGGTCAGGTGTATCTGGGCTTCCGAGTATACTGCAGGCAGTAGAACTTGGTGGCTCAGAGCATGGCCTCTGAGTCAGACTCCCTAAGTTTGAGTCTGAGCCTTTCTACGTACTGGCTGGAGACCTCAAGCATATGCTGAGCTCCCCTGGTGCTGAGCTTACTCTTTCAGCCTCAGTTTCCCTGTGTAAAGGAGAATGTAAAAATGGAGCTGTTAACAGTACCTACCCCCAGGGCTGTGAGAAAGAATTACGCGAGACAAGGTGTGGGGGGAAAAAAAAACTTCTCACTGAGCCAGGCACTTGGCAATATTGAGCAATACTCAATAAATGGCCGTTGCAATTATTATTATGGTAATAAAATACCATCACAAGCAGCGCGAGATGAGTTCTATTTAAAGGGGGGTATTAAAAACAGCCAATCAATCTCTTTATCATGAACTTAAACAAATGGGCATTTTAAAATTCAGAAAGAGGCCGTCTCTGTTGATTAGTTCATGGCTGCTGCAGAGGGGCTGGGCGGGGGGAGAACTTCGGGAGACCCTCCCCAGGGGGATGGGAGGGCCTGAGGAAGGCATGGGAGGGGCACCTGGAGGCAGCTCCTGAACACGGAGGCCAGGCCTGACCCTGCATCGCTCAGGGATGGTCTGAGTGTCGGAGCAGGAAGGAGCCTTGGGGATTATCTAGTCCTGTCTCCCCAGATTATTGATGATAAGAGTGAGGGGCTGTGCCTGGCTCTAGGTCTCCCAGGAGGTGAAAGGCAGAGCCACGACTGCAAATATAATGCTTTGCCTTATATATAGCACTTTATTTACGCCACCCAGAGATGCTAACCACTGCCTCCCTGCCCACACTTTTCCCAAGTAAAGATGCTCTTTATACCCACAGTTCTGGGCGGCCAAGTTTGTACCAAGTGACTTCAGACCTAGGCCACATCTGATTGGTCCAGGGATAATCACCTGACTCAAATGGGCCAATCAGATGGGGTCTGGCCCCGTTAAGTCCATCCTACGCAGAACCTGAAAAAGAAGGTTCTTGCTATCTGGTTAGGGCTGGAATGGGCACCATGGCAAGCCAAGCGCCACACAGAAGCCACCATTTCCGGGGTGGCAGAGAAGCCATGGGTGGGCCGAGGAAGCCCAGCTGCAGTGACGGGAGCACAGTGAGGGAGAAAAGCAGAGACACACGCCTCTGAGGGCCTCCCCTGCCCTGGTCTTCACAGGCCCTGTCTGGACTTCACTTCCTGTCCCTGGCTGTGGTGCAGAGACCCCATCTGGGCTGTCCTTCCTATGGCTACCCCCTTGTCTTGCACGGTGCTCCATGGGTCTCGGCTCCTTCCTCGCCCACGGTACCCCCAGAATGCATCCAGCCCCAGGCAAGGCCTCCTCATTCCTGCAGCTCTGCCCCCGGCTCAGCCTGATTCTTGCCTGCTGGGATTCCGTCCTTTTAATGCCCCGGCTGGGGCATTAAAAGAGAGCAGAGAGCAAAGCTCCCTACCACTGCTCCTAGACTGCTGGGGGCGAGGGAGGTAATAAGGGGGAGAAGAATAAAACAGCCTAGATGAAGGAATGAATGCTCGCTCCCTCTCTTTTTTGAGTGTCCCCAGACACTCCTTTTAACATGCAAATCCAGTCAGGTCACTGCAGTGATCAGCATGAATGTGGGGGTGGCAGGGGTGGGAAGGGGACAGCTTGTTCACCCGCTTGACACCATCAGCCAAGACAGGCCTGGAGGAGGGATGCCCTTCAAAGCCAGGCTCTGCCCACAAGGAGACCAGGGGGAAGGTACCCCTCTGGTGTCTAGGCTTGGGGTTCAGTGGTCTACAGAACCACTGCCAGGGTGGGCCTGGGCTGCAGAGGCAGGGCCAAAAGGCCCATTTTGGCTGAGGTGGGCTGCCCCATTCTAGGGCAACTTCTTGCAGCAAATTTATGGTGGAAACTGGCTCTGAGTCCAGCTTCTTGTTGAAAAGGAGCAGCTGGTCTTTGGAGGAAAGGTTCCAGGTCTCTTGGCCTGCTTCTCTGCCCCAATTCTGCTGCCAGTACCCCTTCCTCCATGGCCACTCCTCCCCTTGCCCAGTCCTGCCCACTCCCTCAGAAATTCTGGGCCCTTTCCAGGGAAATCTCCCCAAACGCCCTGCCCCGGCCTCCTGGGAGGCGGGGAGCAGTGTTTAGGCATCATCCCCTAAAAACCCCTGGCCTGCCAGGTGGATCCTTTCAGCAGGGGCCCACTCTGGGCAGGTCGCAGACAGGGCAGGCCCTGCCCCTTCCAGTTCCCGTTTAAGCTCCACATCACTTCTGATGGACCTGCTGCAAATGGGCCACCCTGTGCAATTCAGAGACAAATAAATCTTTTTGCTACTCCTGGGGTGACAAGGGAATAGACTCTGAGAAAGTTCTGCTGTGCAAGGGATCTTGTTCGTTAATAATGATGATAAATAGCTCACTTCTCACATGCAGTGTGAGTTACATTACACTCCAGGCTTCTACAGAGGTGGCTCAGGGTGCTCACTGGAACAGTGGGGGTGCAGGCAGAGAGGAGGAAGAGGGCGGGGCGGGCAGAGAGACGGAGAGGGAGGGTAAGGAAGGGGGCGGGGAGGGCGAAGAAGGTGCTGGGGACAAAGGAAGATGGGGGGGATGGTGAAAGGGCCGAACTGGGGAGCAGAGGGCGACGGGGGTGAGCGGGAGAGCACTCACAAGGAGAGAGAGGGAAGGGGAGAGGGAGGAAGGAACTGGAAGGAAGAGAAAGCAACACTGCAGAGGAGAAGTTGTGAAGAAAGGAAAAGAAGTAGAAGCGTTCAAAGCGCCTAGAGAAAGGAGGACAGGAGGAAGGAGAATCACGCCATCCCCGCTCATCTTCGCGGTGTAGCCTCCTCAATTCGATTTATTCTGTATCCTCAACCAAACCTCCGCAACAAGCCCTACCATTTCCACCGTAGGTGCCATCTCTAAAGGCGTTATTAATATTTATGGAATGCTTGCTGGATGCCGCCACAGTCTTTAATATCTTATTATAAAGCCTGTTATAAAATGCATTAGTAATAAATTCCTGACAGATGGAGTTCTGACAAGGTGCAGGCGCCTCGGTGGATCTGAGCCGGGAACAGACACTCCTGGAAACGCGCGTGTGCTGCTCAGAGGCTGGGGGGCCGGGCCCCGGGGAGGGCCAGGGGGAGGGGAGGGGCTCGGTTCTCCACCCTCAGGCCTGCGGGGGGGGGGGGGGGGGTTGGTCAACAAATCTTATCTCATCACCTCCTTTTCTTGGGGCAGGAATGAAAGCTCTGAGAAATGAAGCAACCTGCCCCAAGTCACACAGCTTGTAAGTAAGTGGTGGAATTAGGATTCAAGCTCAGGTCACCTCGGCGTCCCCAGACCTCAGGGGCCCCAAAGATGAAGGTGGAGAGTGGGCTCAGGGCCCCTGCTCAAGCGGGGCTGATTCATTTACTCTCCTCTATCGAAGGGCTGGGGATGACATGGGAACTGAAAACAGGGCGCTCTACGTAGTCTGCATTAGAGAAGGGAGTGCTGATGGGGAGCTTGAGCCCCCCAAAAAAAATTCAGAAGGAAGAGAGTATCTCAAAATTTGCACACTTCCACTGGGAATCAGGATATGGGCTCCCGCTGTGCTAAGAAGTCAGAAGTAAAGGGGGCTCCTGGGGCAAGGGGAGGCACCCGTGTTTGTTTCCATCGAATGCCAAAGCAGGTGCCAGTTCACTGGTGACTCTGGAGGCAGGGGCCTACTGGGGTCCTGGGGAGGGTGTCATTCCGAATGCAAGGAGATGTGGGCTATATTTCTTTCTCCAAGAGGCAAGAAATAGCGTGCAGGCTCCAGCTGAGAGCAGGTCCAGAGAGAACAACAGTGCTCTGACGGGAACCTGGAGAGGCAAGTGCCCACCGGGCCTCGATGGCTGTCTCAGGTGGCCCTGTTTAGTCAGGGAGAGTGCCCACCGGCTTGTGCACACGACCGCATGTGTACAGCAGGCTCTCCAGCACCTCCCTCTGCAGAGGAGTCAGGAAGAGATCATTTCACAACATCTCTTCTCTCCATCAGTGTCTGCTCTCTCTCGGATGATGTGAGCGAGACTCCAAAATGTGCTGGGTCTGAAAGCTGGGCAGGCTGCCAGGTGGAGGCACCAGCTCTGTGGGCAGAAGGAGCCCCAAAGGGCTGAGCTCTGAGTCCCACACAACCTGACACGAGACGAGGACTTTCCCAGCTATTCCATTCCTTGGAGCCAGCTCAGTGCTCTCCCACCTCTGAGTCCCTACTTCCTTCTTGGCCCCCAGCTGTGTACTTACTGCCCATTCTGAATCCTAGGAAGACACTCACCAAAGTGCTGAGCTAAGGCCCCTCCTGACTTCCCTATGTCTGCAAGGGTCTTCGCCTACCAGAGTGATCTTGAACTTGCCCCTCTCTCTTGCCCCCCCATTCTTCATCAGGCACCTGCACCTGTCGATTCTTCCTTCCAGATTCCCCAAATCCTTCCTTTTCTCTTTGCTACTTACCTTGGCCACCCCTGTGGTGACACCTAGCACTGTCACTTGCACATAGAAGACATTCAATAAATGTTTTAACAGGATCGGGACTTCCCATTCAACACAGCAGATTGAACACATTCCTTTATTTCTGTTTTTGTCCAAACCCCTCACCAAAATGACAATATGAAAATTAAAAATGCATAGATCCACAAGGACAAAAAGAACAGGACAGGAGGCAACCGCAGGTGAGAGATGTTGACAAATTCCTGGAAACTGGAAACAGATGGAACCGAGACTGCCTTAGGAGAGAGGGGCAAACCAAAACTCAGGCTGGGGACTCAGAGCCCTGGAAAATCTCAGGAGCTGGAGACACCAGGTGAGGCCAAAACCAGGAAGACCAATTGCAAACCTTTAAAGAGTAGTCAGACTCCCAAATGCCTTCCCCAATTTGTGCAGAAGACAGGAGGTTTACTTTCTCAAAGTTAGTAGGCGAGTTAGTCAGGCTCTGGACTCAGGCTGGGAGCTGGACAAGGCGCTGAGAACAGGGAGGTTAAATGACAATCTGCATCTCCCCTCCACTCCTAACCCTGATCAGCCTCTTTAGCCAGTCAGCCTCTTGAAGACTACAGCCAGGCAGGACGTAGGGAAACTGGCCCAAGAGAAACACAAACACAAATGTTAACGTGGTAGAGTTCTCACAAAGAAACAGCTAGGTCCTCACCTAATCACCCCATAGTGAAGTTCACTGGACAATAAGAGCACTCCACCCTGCCCTGATCTAACACACACAACGGGCTTCTAGGCAGCTAAATGTCAACTCACTCTTAAATTTAAACAGGCAACTAAGGGTCATGAAACATTTGAGAAGAGCCTCTAATGTGAAAGACAGAGATGGGGGGTGGGGTGGGGGAAGTAGGAAGGAATAACAAAAATAAGTATCTTTGACAACCTTAGAGAGACAAGACATAGCATCTTTGTTTTTTTGTTTTGTTTTTTAAAAAGATTTTATTTATTTATTTGGCAGAGAGAGAGAAGGTGAGAGCAGGAACACAAGCAGGGGAAGTGGGAGAGGGAGAAGCAGGCTTCCTGCCGAGCAGGGAGCCCGATGTGGGACTTGATCCCAGGACGCTGGGATCATGACCTGAGCCGAAGGCAGATGCTTAACGACCAAGCCACCCAGGCGCCCCAAGACATAGCATCTTTGAAATGAGGACATTCCAAGAGGAAGAGATAATAGAAATGAAAAACTTAAGAGAAGAGTTGGAAGATAAATTTCTGTAAAAGCAGGACAAAACTCAAAGAGACGGAGAATGGGGGAGAAAAATAAGGAAATGAGAGAAGCAGTTTAGAAGATCCAACACCCAACTAATAGGGGTTCCAGAGAAAGGAAACAGGGTAAATGAAGGAGAGGGAATTCTCTGAAAGGTGAGGTAAGAAAACCTCCCAGATCTGAAGGACATGTTTCCAGATGGAAAGAGTCCACTGTGTGTTCAGAAGAGAGACCCACACCGAGGCAAAAAAACTGTGAAGTTTCCAAACACCGAGTCTTTAAAAAAAAAAATCTTAGATGCTTTCAGAGAGAAAACAAAAGACTACATTCAGAGGGTCCGGAATCAAAATGGCACAGAAGTTCTTAACAGCAACATTATAGGCAAAGGAGAAACAATGTCGCATTATGAGGAAAACGATTTCTTTCTAGATTTCTATACCCAGCCAAACTATCAACAAATATGAGTATAGAATAAACACATTTTTCAAACAGAGTTAAAAACAGTTCCTATGAATCCCTTTTCAAGAAATTACCGAAGGGTGTTCTCCCACCAACATGAGGGTGTAAATCAAGAGGAAAATATGGGAATCATGTAGAGAGAGACAAAGAAAGTCACTGGGTGATTCCCTTATACCCCACCCCCCCATGCCCATTCCACACAGGCCTTTTCACCACTCAGCCTTCTGAAGAGCAAGCAAGCCAGAGCACAGCCAGTCTGGACTGGAGCAGGAGGATGGACGCTCCAAGGAGAATGCTGCCATGAGAAATACAAACTGATAAAAAATCAACATACTTTTAATAGACTGACAGGAGGTACTTATGTCCGAATATTTAGAATAAGCAATAGCTTCACAGAACTCTAAGCAAACAAACAAACGACGTGATAATTATTGATTCTAGAGAAAACAAAAAAGGAAATATAATTAAGGTACGTGCTGTGGCAGAACCTGAATAATATTTACATAATCACAACGCTATATACACTAAATGCTGTGTGAGCTATGGTTAAGTTGGGAGGACGGGTGGAGCATGTGATGAAGGGGGTGCGTGTGCATGTGCCGCAAAGTTGAGGTCAAGGGGCTGGTAGAAGTGCCATTCTCATCCTTCAGGGCTAGAAGTCAATGTCTAAAGTTACAATGTCTCAAACTGAAAAATGTATATGCATGGGATTTGGAAATAAGGTGACAATCAGCCATTGAAGAGGTTGTCTCAGGCTGGGAATCAGGAAGGCGAAAGCGTGAGACAGGGCATTGCTGTTTTTATTATAAGCCTAGCTTTACTCTTTGACTTTTATACTCATGCAACTATGACTTTGATAAAAATTAATATAAAAGTGGAAAAAATGTATCTCCCTATGACTGGTCCACTGCAGCCCTTCTTCTCTTTCGGCCATGACCCTATAGTTGATCCCAGAAAGTCACTGCCCTAAAGCACTAATCTCCCATCTTATTCTCTTCCTCAAACACCATCACTGGCTCCTTCTACCTCCAAGGCAAGGTCTCCTGGACCTTGAACCTCACCTACAGTCTGACCAAAGCTTCCCTCTCTAAACTCATCTTTCATTTTTGCCCCACTGAGACCCTCAGCTCCGGTCAGACTGTTCTACCTGGCAGTCTCCAGAGTGTGGGCCCACCTCTAGCCTTTGCTCATGGTGCTCTGTCCTTCCCACCCAGATTCCGTCTGATATTTTCCCCGGAAAGCAGGCATCACCATCCGGCATACAGAGATGGACACTCCCTTCCCAGAAATGTCTGCTGGCTCCCCGGGCTTCTAGGCACACGTGCCTAGGCTGGGGTTGAGACATTCTCTCTCTGCCCCCCCCCCCCGCCCTCCCCCCCCCCAACAGGCCGTGGCCTTCACACAGATGCTGGGTGTGCAGGACTGGGAGAAGAAGCCTCATCCAACAGACATTTGGGGCCTCCTTCCCTTCTTCTCAGAAGCTTGATTTTTAGAGTTAGGTAGGATCCTCAAACATGAAATGGCCCCAGCTCCTCCTAACTCAGAGATTTAAGGAGACCCCAGGCAATTTCTCTCACTCCTCACTGCAGCAACTCCAGCCCAGCCCAGCGACCTTCCTGTACCATGAGTGGCAGCAGAGTTCCAAGACGGTCCCCTCCCCCGAGTGCCACCTCCCCTTAGCACCACATTCCAGGGCTGTCCACCCGCTCACTCACTGACCCACAGGGGCTGAGGGAGGGAGCACGTTGCAGCACAGGGCAGGACGCCTCCAGGCAGCCCCGCAGCTGGCTGAAGGCCACGTGCAGCGAGAAGGGGACAGAAGGGTCACGATGGTGGGGCAGCCCCAGTCTCCACAACATGCTGCTTTCAACACCAGGCAGTGCGACCCCCTCCCTCAGGGAACCGGCTTCTACTTCTCTCTCTGTGGTGTGGAGGGAGTGATAGCTGAGGCAGGAGATCCCCGCCTCAGTGTTCAGCCTTTTACTCCCCCACCCTTCCCCAACCTGAGAGGTAGGCTGATTGGCTCCTGGGAGCTTCCCTGCCTCCCTCCCCCAGCAGGGACTTAGAAACCTGCTTCTGGAGACCAGGAAGCATCCATTAGGTGATCATTACTCCCCATACATGTTGGCCTGACTGGAAAAAAAAAAAAAATCCAGAAACAACAATCCTTAACGGCTGGCTCACATTCTGCCTTGCCAATAACAATCCACAAGACTTCCTTCTCTGTTGTCACAGAACATTAGCGCAAACATTGATACCTTGGTTTTCCCATCCTGGGAAATGGGTATAGCAATTCCTGTACTGTCTTCCACATAGAGCTGCAGGGGAGATCAAATGAGCTAACAGTGGAGAAGGTACTTTGAAAATTCAAAGGTCAAAATAAAATCACTACCTTCTGCAGAAGAAGACAACTGTAGGAAAAAAAAAAAACTAACTAGGGAAAGGTGTGATGTGACCTACAGAAGAGCCCTCTCTAAAAAGCTACCCTGGAGTCCAGAAGCTGGGTTGTCTGGGTGTCTGGACACTGTCCCAGAGCCCAGGACGGCAGGTGGCTGAGTTCCAAACACAAATAGGGTTCAGCTGAGGCACGAGGTAGTCCTGAGACGTGGTAGATTCTGGAAAATGGCAATCAGTAGATGCATGGAGTCTCCTGGGATTTTTTTTTTTTTTTTGAAGATAAGAAAAAGACTTCTATGGGTCTAAGGTAATAACTCACATCTACTGAAGCCATCCTGTATGTCAGACCCTGTTTTAAACACTTTCCACTCATTGTGTTGTACAATCCTCATGGAAACCTTGAAGCACACACTATTACCATCCCTTTTCCAGATGTCCAAGGCCAAGGGTAATAAGCAGGAATCTGGGGATTTGCACCCAGAGCCCAAGCTCTTAACCACCGTGCTATATTATTCTCAGTGACGAGTGAACAAAGTGTACCAGGTCTAGGAGGCAGGGGGATGGTCAAGACGACCTTGGGAACCTGGGGTCCTGTCATTCTGGCTAAGGGCCAGGGCCTCCTGATGACATTTAAGGCGGCCACCACAGAATGACTTAGGTCATCCAGAGGCTCCTGGTTCAGAAGGTGACAGGTGTCAGATGTCACCAGGAACGTGCTGGAAGTGGAAGAGTGAGTTATCAGGAGCTGCCAGGTTCTTTTATCCCAAATGCATTTATCAAATAACAAAGCACTAGCTCATACTCTTCAACTTTCCAACAGAAATATGGTCATGAGCAATTACATGTGGTCATTTATGGGGGGGGGAAGACAAACATAATAAAGGGAGGCTTTGAAGGAGCAAAACCATCAAGGAAACTGTGGTTTGAGTCCCAGCTCCAGCCCTTATTTGCTGTGTGACTTCAGGGAAGTTAGGCAACCTCTCTGAACCTCAGTTTCCTTACAGTAGGATGGGAATAAGAAAACCTGCCTCACCGATTATTGTGAGGTTTATGGGAGATAATGCATGATGAGTGCTTAGTGCAAAACAGGTGCTCAATAAACCTTAGGCTCTGTCGTAATGTTGTTACCTCTTGGGGTGGGCGTTAGGGTCTATAA
Organism: Zalophus californianus; assembly: GCF_009762305.2. Classification (NCBI taxonomy): domain Eukaryota; kingdom Metazoa; phylum Chordata; class Mammalia; order Carnivora; family Otariidae; genus Zalophus; species Zalophus californianus. The sequence goes on along the minus strand of NC_045609.1, from coordinate 32,554,058 downwards.
ACTACAAAGTGCTTTGCAAACGTTACTTCTGGTGGAGAGGTCTGGAAGGGGAGGGGATGCTTCTGAAGGCTGAGGTCCTTGCTCTGCTCTCTGCAGAGACAAAAGGTCTGGATAAAAGGCCAGGGGAAAGCTTCCTCGTAGCATGCACCCCATCTGTGTCCCAGTGGAGCTCACTGGGTGTGTCATGCCTCCAATGGTGCCCTGAGCTCTCTGTGCACAGCTCCATAGCTCACAAATGGGGCTCCATCTCCCAACCCCCAAATTCATTCCCCTGCTTTATGATGAATCATGTTAAACAAAATGAATATGCAAATCTCCTTAGGGCAGGCCTTACATCTATGGGAAGCTGAGGCTAATAAATGGATTCTGAATAAGGAGACAGCACAAGCAATACAACTTTGGCTCATCTCTCCTCCCCACTCCCTTCAGGCTCCACCCACTAGGGTGCCCCTTTGTCTCCCGCTGGGGCGTGCATTCTGAAGGGGCGGATGAAGGAGGCTGGAGAGGCCTGGGCAGGCATGAGCTTTTCCTTCTTAGATCCCTGATCCCGATCCCGGTGGCTAGTGCTGCTGGGCAGTGTGACGTGATAAGTAGAACCTGTCACTTGCAGCCCAGGGACATAAGGGCGGACAGGTGTGGGGGGAGAGGGGAGGGCGGGGGCCCGCGTGCACACACATGGCTGCAGGGGAGCTGAGGGCTGGTGAGGGCTGGAGGGAGGGAGGGGGAGGGGGGGGAAGAGGGGGAGAGAGAGAGAGAGAGAGAGAGAGAGAGAGAGAGAGAGAGAGCGCAGCTGTGGGAACTCACTGGCCCTGGGGTTGCGAGGGGGTGGTGGTGCTGGGGAAAGGCTTCAGAGTCAAGAGGTAGAGAGAGACTGGAATTATTGGGGCTCCCGAAGACTTGAGGAGTCACCCAGGCCAGGGCTTCACTCTCCTAACTGCACAGCAGGATAACTGGGGAGCTTTGAAACAAAATCAGTGCCCAGGCCTGCCCCAGTCTCTGGGCTTTTCGATTCCCAGAGGAATTCTCAGGTCCCACCAGAGTGGAGCACTGCCCACCCCAGCCACTACTCTACAGATGGGGAAAAGGAGACCCAGAGAGGGGAGGGGAGGGGACGTGACAGAGGTCACACAGATGACATTCTCCTGCTTGGGTAAGGACGGCCCAAGGAACACACCTGAGGAGGGAGGATCCCCCTGCTCCGTTGTCCTTGGGAACTTTCCCACAGTAGGGGACCAGGAGGGCTGTAAGGGTGCAGGGGGATGGGGCATGTGTTCCCACAGATCTGGGGGTGTGTGGGAGGAACAGGGCAGGGGGTCCCATTCTTTGGTCTACGGTGCCTGGAAGACCACTGGCTTTAGGGACAGCCAGAAGTCCTGGCACACAAAGACGGCGAGAAGCCCACTAGACGGACCCCAAGAAAAGATGGAGCCCCCGAATCCCAGAAGCACTCTTCTCTGCTTAGGGAAAGGGAGTCCTAGGGTAGCCAGGCCTCCTCTGTGAAGACCAAACTTGACCAAGACACAAACCCAGCCTCCCCTTCCCTGACAGAACCCACAGGAAGCGGCTCCACACACCGCCTGGGTACTTCAAGTTGATGACCAACCTGGTTAGGACGTTCCAAAGGTCTCCCCAAGCCCCTCCTGGAATTACAAATGTGGAGACCGATTTCTACGGAGAAACAGAGTGCTCCCCAGCTCTGTTCCTCCTGGCCCCAGGGTATCCAGTGAAGGGCTTTCCAGCTCCTAGGGCACACTGGCCTTCCCCCAGGAAGTAAGAGAGACCACGGGTAGGAATTGCAAATGACTTTCATTAAGCAGGGGTGCTAATACCATGAATTACAAATGAAACCCAGATGAAGAGGACCCTGGCAGCCTTACCTCCATTTGATATTAATTGGGCGACACTTTGTTTTAATGGTACATTAATTAATGCAGAATTTCGACGGAAGTTCGCATGACACTCACATTAATACAAATGAATTCATTACCGTTGGTGTTATTACAAGAAATGACAAATAAATCTGTAACAGTGGGACCCTTCAAATAATAATCACGAATCATTAGGTTTGCCGCTTGTCTGTACTGTAGCTTGCAAATATGTGTGTATGTTTTCTGCCGCGAGTGTACCTTTGCCTTTTGGCTGGGGGAGGCTGCCGGGCGGGGCTGACTCTGTGGGGGTGAAAGGGGAAAGCCTCTTCCAGAATTCTCTGCATCTGCTTTTCCTCCCTTTCTTCCTCCCACCTCAACCGCCAGAGAACCCCTCTCCCCCGAGCCCTGCCCCAGGCTTAGTGACTCCGTGTCAGGGGTGTGACAGGGGTTGGTCCCCTAAATCCAGCACACGCAGTGTACACTCTCTGTCCCCGAGGAGGGGGTCGTGGGGGAAGAAATAAGAGCAACAGGGCCCCGGGGCTGGAGCCTGGCTTGAGGAATGGGTGCTGCTATAGACCTATCTGTTCTTGGAGGTTCCCCACGTCAGACTGGTCTTCAAGCCTCAGAGGGTCTTTGGGGACAGAATCCAGGTGCCCAATGACCAGCACTGTGCTGGAAGTTTTATCCACTTTCTCCTCTTCAGTCCTCATCAGGTCCCAGAGGCTTTACCCCATGGTTAAGGGCACTAAATAGGTTTTGAGAGCTCAGACTTGAGCGAGGCAGGGCCAAGCTTGGGACTCAGCCTTGCCTGGCTCCTGAGCTCCCAATACACCAGCTTTTTCCAGGGACAAGCTGCCACCTGCCTGATGGGTCAGTATCCTGGTGGAGACAAGGTAGAGCCTGGATGACCCTAGCAAGCTGATCCCTACTCTCCATTCCCCTGCTCAGGGCTTCGGGCTGGTAATCTCTAAAGGGCCAGCAAGGGACCTATGAGCTGGGTCTACAGCTACCATCCTGGTTGCTCCTCATGCCCTCTCAGTTCCCTGAAGCTGAAGCCAAGATCACTCTTGCTTCTAAAGAGCAATACGGGAGGCCCCAAGGAAACCACACTGGGGGAAAGCATCAGACGGGCCTGGGTAACACTCGGGTGGGTCTTAGTTCTGCAAATCCTTGGCACACAGGCCGCCTCGCCTCCGTTCTGAATGCAGGGCAGATAGTGCGGAGAGATCACAGTGCTGTTCCCCAGACTCAGCCTCGGGATTCCCAGCCCAGGGCTCTGAGCAGCTTCTAGTCATCGATTGGCGTCGACACGTGATTTGAGAGCTGTTTGCTATCCCGGTTTTAGAACATCTCTCCCTGGAGGACTTTAAAAGGATCCAGTCTCTGACAGGGATGCCCAGGAACAGTTCAGCTCGGTAGCCAAGAGGCTGGTTAAATGACCTCGTGGGGGGTCCCTCCAACCCAGGGAGTCTGGGACTCCATGAATCAGTTGCTCCTGCCTACGCGAGGCGAATCAGCCAGCCAGCCTGATCTCGATGTGCAACAGCTTCCATGGAGGCCAAATCCAGCTTTTCCACCTGTGAGACGTTGCTAATGTGGCCAAACCCTGTTGGCCCCTGCCCTATGACCTGCCCTCCGCCCTGGCCCCAGGAGTCCGGGCTGTGGGAGGTTAATGCCCCTTGGCTATTAGCTGCAGACTAGCAGTGGGCTGCACAGCCCACAATTTGATGTTTGGGGGACTCTAGCCCCCTCTCTGGCTCACTTCCGTCCCCACTCACACTGGTACTGAATGAGCCAATTAATCACCTAAGGTTGTTAACTGTACTAATTACGCTCACTCTTGAAACTTGTGGAACAATTATATACTGTCTCTGTCTCATGAGCTATCAATTATGGTGATTGCAGGCAGGCTGTCACTTCTCCCAAGCCAAGAGAGAGGCGGTCTAACCAGGCTCAGAGCTGGTTTCTCAAGGAGAACTCTTAGAAGGCTTTGCCTGAGCGGAGGCTACACTCAACACAAGTGGCAAAGGCAGAGACCTCTCCACGGGAATAGGCTTTGCCAGTGACTAAGGGGCTGCTCAACACTGATCCTACATGAGGTCTTCATTATACAAAAGCTCTCCCCTTGTTCGCCTAGAAGAAATGGCAACCACAAAGTATTTCCCTGGGAGCCGTACTGCTTCCTTCTTCCTTGTGTCCTTGGCCAGGCTTGGCATGGTATCTGAGATCTCCGAGAGGCTGCACCGGGTTTTTCTCTGGTTCCCCAGGGGCTCTATACTGCCTCTTGCCAGCCCACCTCGATGCCCGTCCCACGTTCTGCTGCCCCTGCTTCTCAATCCCTTGCCTGGAGGAGAGTTGGTGTCTCTGGCCAAGATCTTTGCTAAATGTAGGAAGACAAAGAAGGGGGAAGAAGCTGTCAGGCTCTCTTCATTTTACCTGGACCTTGAGATATTCCTGCCTTCCAAGACCACTGGACTTTGGAGCACATACCCACAGGCCATTACCACTCCCACAGCGACACACTCTCCCCTCTCTGCCCTGAAACACCCAACCAGCACCAGGATGACAGTTTGTGATGTGGCTGTTGGGGACACATGTATTTCTTCAGGCAAGCAGCAGGCCCCAGCAGGCTGTGGCTCCCATCCTCTGGGCTCCCTCCCCCATCCCAGCCCTCCTGCTGCCCAGAGCGCTCATTTCCACACGTCAGGGCAAAAAGCACTTAGAGCCAACTGCTAAGCTCAAATCTATTCTGGTGCGGAGAAATGCACTCTGTCACCACGGAGCTGACAGGCTCCGGGCAGGCAGGCTGGAGTGCAGTGGCCAGTCTCTGACTGACCCCACCCCGCTGGGCCTCCCTTCTGGCTTCTGTTACTGGCAGGGGTCAGATGGGCTGGCCCATTCCTTAACCCCAGCTGCAGCAGCCAAGGGACCCCCAGCCTCCCTGGAGGTCCCTAGGGGTTCCGAACAAGCCACTGCCCACTCCACGTGAATGTCACAAAGATGCTTTTAGATTCAACTGGTCTAAGAACAAACACTAAATCTCTCCTGGAAACTGTGTCCCTGACTCTGAATGGTAATACATTCCCTCTGCATTCAGTGGTCAAGCCAGAAACCAGAGTCCTCCATGCAATTTCGTCTCCCAAACATTGGTTCCCCCTCCTCTGTCCCTCCTCACCACCAGCTCCCACCTGGACAGCTGCAGCGGCCTCCTGACTGAGTCCTGCAATGGGGACCCCCAGTGGCTGGTATGAACTCTTTGAAACATGCATCTGATGGCATTGCCCGTGCTCTGACAACTGTCCAGGGCCTCCCTGATGACCTTAAGATCAATGTCAGAGAATCCCTTCCACGACCCTGCCTGGCCTGGCCCCACCCAGGGCTCCAGCCCCTCCCTTCACTGGCCCTCCTGTCCTCGCTTCAGCCACGGGGCCCTCTGTTACCTCCTCAAATGAACCGGGCGCTTCTCTGCCTCTGAGCCACCTGTGTGTCCATCCACCAGAATTCTTTCCTCATCTTCACCCCCGTTAATGCCTACTCTGCCTTCACTTCTCAACCAAGTCCCATTTCCTCCAGAACTTTCTCTGACCCCCAGTCTGGCTCATGTTTTTTTGGCTGGGATTTCCCTGGGGGCTCCAATCTCATAATTATGTGACTCTTCAACTACCACGTGTTCCCCCACTAAGCACTTTGAGGCTGGGGACCACATCTGGGTCTGCTCACGGTTGTGTCCCCAGGGCCTAGCATGTGGCTGGTACCTAACATTTGTTGAATGAGAGACACCCCGGGGCACCCCTCTCCTGACACTCTCCTCATTCTCCTATCTGGTGAGAGGGTTGGGAGACACCAGCTCCAAAGTCTCTCCCTTGAATTCATTCAACAAATATTGACCGAGCACCTCCGATATTCTAGACTCTGCTAGGTTCAAGGTACCTTGATCCATACTGCCTGGAAGGAAATCTGAGGGTGTCAGTGACAGGCAGATGCTGAACCTGAGTTCTGGCTCCCAGCCCCATCACCACCTGGATCTGGCACCTGCTGGTCTGTCCTCATGCTGTTTTCCTGCCTGGAACATTCTTCCTCATTCACTCATTCATCCAACAAATAATGACTGAGCACCCAGTAGGTATCAAGCAGTGTTCTAGGTGCAGGGGAAACACTGGCAAACTCCTATGCATTTTCAGTCTCAACTTCATGATCACCTCCTCCAGGAAGCCTTCCCTAATTCCTGAACCTGGGTTGGGTGTCCATCCTACGAGCCGCCAGAGCCCCCTCCCTGGACTGCCCCTTGCCCAGCCCATAGCAGCCATGTGATGTCTGTTCTCTGCATCAGTGGATCCCCCCCATTTGTTCCACCAGTGTCCCCACGAGCTTTAAAGGCAGACAGGGGACACTGGACAGAGGTGAGGTGAACACGGAGAAGGGGCACCTGTGACAAGGCCACGGGCCCTGCTGAAGAGGAGAAGGACGTGCTCTGAGGGAAGGCACGAGGGAGGATATGAGTTGGAAGACTGGGGTCTTCCTGCCTTGAGCCCGAGAGCACCGTGGCCAGCAGGTCAGGGGGGACATGAGGCTGCAGGGCCAGAAGTCGTCTGATAGGCAAGCCTGGACACCCCGGCTACATGAGACTCCAAACCCCTCCACGTTGGGCCCTTGGTGTCCAGTCATCCCCGGAAGCACTCCTGGCATTGCCCTCATGCTGGGGGGTGCCGGGCGGCCCTGCCTGGAGTCATCACCCCCAAGACAGTGCGTGCGTCATTCTCTCAACGCCTCTGCTCGGATGTCCTCGGACAGGCTTCCCTGGCCACAGATCCTGCCCGAGCCCCGTGCCTGCTTTAGTTTTCTTCGTGGCCCTTATCACCAACAGACACAGATTTATGTGGGGGTTCGTCTGTCTCCTCCAACAAGCAGGGACCCTGTCAGCTTTGTTGAGTCCGCAGCTCTGAGGGCAGTGCCTGACACAGAGTAGGCCCTCAAGAACGATTTCTTGACTGGCTGACGGAGCAGAGGGAGAAGGAAGATGGCACGTGGCATCTGTCACTAGGGCAAAAGGCACAGAGTCCTAGAAAAAGGGTTCCCCAGTGGGGCAAACGGAAGCTGCCCGCCTGCAGCCCCCACCCAGGGGACCCAGCCAGTGCTGGCCGCAGAGCTGACACCCTGAAGTACTCCGAATGAAACGCAAGGGTGGATATGACCGGCGTAATGGGTTTCTCTCCAGACTGCTGACCTCTCTGTCAGAGACAGTGCTCCATCATCCCCTCCCTGCCACCCCTCCTTTCCCTGCTGGTGGCGGTCTCCCTGGGATATGAAAATAAGGCCTGGGGCACCCATACCTCCATCTGACCTCTCCTCTCTATGGCCCTCTTTCTTCCTTCTAGGAGGAACTGAGGAGATGAAAGCATCCATAGCCTGGAAAGGCTGGGGAGGGGAGGGGAGGAGAGGGTGCTTTCCGACTGTCGTATCTGGTGCTTCTGGCTTATGGGCTGTGTGCGGAGGCCACCAGTCCCTCCCTATGGCGAGAGTGGGTAGCCCTGACCCTGGCCCCAGGCTGATACAGGTCAATGTGCCCGTCATGAGTGGACACCAGACCCTAGCCGCGGGCTACCCCCTACTTGCTCTAGATATAGCGAATCCAACCATAGAATGACTCTCAAACTATGAAGAAATTAGAATGTCATTCCCCAGGCTGGCTGAGAAGTCGGCTCAGAATGACAGGACTCCCTCTGAAGGCGGAGAGAGAAGAAGAAGGTAAAGAAGCACTATCTTCTCCCTTCAGACAGCTGTGGTCAAGGGTCTTTGCCTCGTGGCCTTGTCTGTGGCACTGGTGACCTCAACTTCATGCTGGAATGTGGGCGGGGCGTTCAGGGTTTGAGGCAATATGCCCCGTGACCCGGGGCCTCTCCTTCATCTGGTCACTAACTGGTTAACCTGTCTGCCGGCACTCCTACCCTGACAGCCAGAACCCAAGGAGAGGGTGGGGGCCCCGGGCCTGGGCAGGCTCTGCTCCCAGGGCCCTGATTGCCCGCTATCCAGCCCCCGCGGCCCCCAGCTCCGAGCCTCTCCATGCGGCCCTCCCATCGGTGGAGCTGGGGGTGACTGGCACCCCTCCTGCTAGGGCTGATTAGGCCTGATTTCACCAGAGTGCTCCCACCTCTGGAAGCTTCCCCTGTTATTAAAGTTGTTTTCCGTCCACTCTCTTGGTCTGCTGGGTGAGGTGAGTTTATTCGACTTGATTCCCCCCCCACCCCCCCCCCCCCCCCGCCTCCCTTTTTTCCGCTACTCTCATCCACCCGCCTGTGTCTATGGCAGCCATGGAGACCAGAGTCCGGTAAAAATCAGGAACATCAACTTCTCACCTTAGAGTAAAAATAGCTATAATAAAGCCAGGTGAAAAAGAAAAGCTCCAACTAGTGTAACTTTGATGAAAAGCTGAGACCCGCCTCCTCATCCTACCACCACCCCACAAGGATGAGGCTGGCCCTTTAAACTGAGAGAGGGTTGTAGGGATGGGAAAGGCAGCCAGCTCTGCCTCCCATTTGCTTTTTCTCACCCTTTTCTTCTCTCTCTCCAAGAGGCCCAAGGATCCCAACTGCTAGTCTTTACTCTGCCCTCCAGTACTTAGTGACTTGGGAAGAACCCAGTCACTCAGAACCAAAAGCTCTTGGCAGCTCCGGGGCCCTCCCCTCTCTCCTCTTCACGGGGCAGGGGTGGCTGAGAATAGGGTGCTGGGAGGTTCAGCTCCACCCTGGCCCCTAAACTTCTCTCAGGCCGGAGCGTGATCAGAGTAGCCCTCTGGACCCCTATCTTCCCATCTGTCAAATGGAAAGAGAAAACCTTTTCCCTTGCCAGAGTGGTCAGGAGTACGAGGATTCATGATAAAATTCAGGTTACTGATAGAAAGATGGTGGTCTGCCCCCCTGTTTGCTCACACTGTTATAACCAGAACCATCTATGAAGAATTGGTGTTTTTACAGGAAATCACCCGGCACGGGCAGCATCGGTGGTATATGAACCCTGATAAGCATGCAGTTGGCTAGCTGTCCCGAGGGCCTGGACTCTGGAGAGGTCATTGCCAACATCCGCCCTACCCTACTGGTAGGGAGAGAAGAGAAGAGAGTTGCCCTGGGGCCCATCCTCAGGTCTACCATAGTTAATGTTTCCTTCCAGGGTTTTTGGATGACAGGGCAGGAGGCCAGGAGGGTGACAAGTTCTGGATCCCCGGGGCTACAGAGGTGAGAGTTCTGTCCCAGGGACCTGTACCCCTACCTGACTCCCTGTGCCCTTGGGGCCACACGCTTAGCTCTCTGGGCCCTGGCACCTCCCCAGGGGATTGGGGCCCCTAGAGGAGCATTCCGTGTGTCTGTGCATCCAGGTTGTCCTGAGAAGTTCTGGGGGGCGGGGCATAATTTCACAAGGGCACAGTCTACAGGGCGAGTCTACACACTCGCCAACACCCTTCCCCAGTGACTCCCTCTTCTGTCCAAACTCAAGGGGCCACTACTTGGGCTAAAGCCCCCAGGCCCAAGAGAGCCCCTCCAAGCCACCCTGGAAAGGGACGCCCTGCTCAGAGCCGCTGGGATCCTCCAAGAAGGTAGACATAAAAGAAGCTGCTCTTCCTGCACTTTTGCTTGGAGGAAGGGAGAGGAGAACCGAAGCATGGCAGCTTGGAGCCCAGCCCAGCGGCCAGGCTGGGGGCGGTTGGCTTTCATTCACCATTCCATTTTCCTCTCACTCAGGGCACCGGGTTGTGGAGGCAGGAGTCTGGTGCTTTTCAATTTCACGCCAGGTGTCAGTGGCCAGGCCCTGGCTGGCCTTATCTCCTCGGCCTCCTGCCCAGCTGGGCACCTGCTGAGCTCAGCGTCCCTGAAAAGTCCAGAGAAAGGCTGCTCCAGAGGCAAGACTTGTAGGCAGAGGGACCCTGGCGAGCTGACCTCTGCTGGACAGACAGGGAGGACCGTGAGTCCCGCTGCAGGAGGTGGGGCCTTAGGACCAAGAATCGCGGAGCATACTAAGACAAAGGAACGAGGTCTTGAAAAGTCAGTCCTAAATGAATCATTGATCTTAGAACTGGAAGATCCTTCAGGACTACTTCATCCTCTATCCCACTTTCCCCCATTTTCCATATGGGGGAAACTGAGGCTCTGGAAATTTCAAATAACTGGCCCAAGGTTACATGGAGCTGATGGAGCTGAGCTCCCAGGAGCCCCAGATAGCCCACTGTGAATCTCTGAGCTGTGCCATCTCTCCATTCACAAGTGAACTACATGGGAGCTCCCAAGAGGGTCTGTGTAGGTCAACAGATCCCTCATGACCATGAGCCCCCCTCCTTCAGGTGGCCAAGAGCCTGGCTTTCCTCATCTGGAACACGGGAAGAGGAGTGTTGAGTCAAAAACCCTACAGCCCGTTCTCCATCTGAATCGAGGGGTAGCAAGCTATGGCCCATGGGCCAAATCTGGCCCACTGCCCGGGTGTTTTATAGTCCACCAGCTAGGAGTGGTTTTTCACATTTTTCAGTGTTTAAAAAAAGTCAAAAGAAGAACTGTATTTCGTGACATGTAAAAAAATCACATAAAATTCTGATCTCAGCATCCATAAAGTTGTATTGGAATACACCTGTGCTCATTTGTTGTCCACGGCTGCTTTTGGTCCACGACAACGCTGAGTGGTTGCGACCGAGACCACGTGGTCCGCAAAGCTGGAGATATTTACCATCGGGCTCTTTATGGAACCTGTTTGCAGGGCCCTGATGTAAAAGGCTGAGTCAGGTCTGAGCTCCAAACTCTCGGGAGGGAGTAGCCAGGGGTGGAAAAGCTCGGGGAGGAAGCTGGGTGGAGCTGTCTATTCATTCACAGGGGCATTTGTGAGTCACACCAAGTGCTGGGCCACACCACGTGCACACTCCCAGGGGCCCCTTCCACGTCTGGGGTGCTGGGGAGCTGCCTCCTGCCTGCCCTCCAGCCCAGAACCAGGCCCCAGGCCTGTCTTCCCAAAGTTTCCGCTCCTGCCAACGTCCCGCAGCTCCTGGGTGTACGGGCCCCCTGCCCGGCAGGCCCGGTTGAGTATGTTGTCAATAAGCGGGTGGCTGTGTGGCTGGCGCGGAGGCCCGGAGGAGAGGAATCAGAGCGGGTAATTGCTGCGTGAAAATGACAGCGCGGAGATTTATCCACCCCAAACTGGGCCTCGGCATACCAAGAGGCTGCCGGCGGCTAGGAATCAATACCACCCCAGAGGAGGGATTATTAGGGAGAAAAGGGGGTTTGAAAGATCCATAAGAGCCTGATGACTGTCTGTTTCCAAGGGGACCATAAGCGGCATGAGAATTGTACACGGGAGGAACAGAGTTCCCGCTGCCTGTGCGAGGGAAGGCTGTGCCTGGTGGCAGAGCCGGGGCCCGATCCTTGTCTTCCTTCTGACCACCCCAGACATGGGGTTGGGTGGGGCCTCCCTGCCAGGAATCTGAGGCCCCGAGAGCCAGGTCCCGGGATGGAAGCCGGGGGGTCCACGAGGGAGACCATCCATCCCAAGTATGCACCTGGCCCAGGGACAGCACAGAGACCACCTTGTCCCAAGCCCAGCTGCAGCCTGATCGTCTGTGACATCTTGGGCAAACCCAGGAAGGCCCAAGGGCATGGGAAATCCCCAGGGGGCCTCGAGATCAGCAGGAGCTGGGAGGCTGGGAATTCCCGGGCTAGGGTCTAGTGGGTACGACTCAGCAAACGTAGGAAGAGGCACTCGCTCCTGTAAGGGTCTTCTCTGGCCCATCTCAAGGCCTTCCTCTCCTCTCTGTTCAAACGGGGGCAGGGAAAGGGTAAAGTGGGGGTAATCTCGCCCCTAATCTCTTGGGGCAGTGGACACCATACACATCAGGTCATCACCACAGCACATACATGGTCTATGCAGGCTGATTAGAGCAGTCCCCACTCTTTTGTCAATCTCTAAGGGCCATGAGCCCTCTGAGCCATAAGCCTGGGAGGCTGGGGTGGGCAGGACACTCTACAACCATGGTCAAGTGAAGTGGCCCACATAAGCCCCGCCCGGAGGATCCCAGGCTGCTCAGCACCACGCACTGAATAACCCAGTCAGGCTGAACTTGCCGAGTGAGGTGCGGAGAGGGTGGAGAGGAGCTGCTTTCTGCTCCAGGGTCTGGGCTGATTCAGGGGTAGGTTCCCAGTGCAAGCCTGGGAGGGTCGTGGACTCTGGTCTGGGAGGGACCTTGGCCCCCTCTGGCCCCATCCCACCACCCAGGGCTTTGGGGGTGGGGAGACAGGAGCAAAATCACACCACCCGGTCACTTAACATTTGAGATGATTGGGGGGGGGTGCCTCCACATCCCTAAGGAGCAGAAAGTCCCCTCCCCAGAACCCCAGGGGGTTCCTGTTAAAAGAGAGGCCCCTGACTCCCCAGCCAGGATCCAGGCAGCAAGGAGGGTTATGAAGCCAACCTGTTCCCTGCCAGCCTTGTCCCCAGCCACACCGTCACCCATACCGACACGAGCATACCTGCTCTTCTACCAGTAAACAGGCTCACGGAAAGAAGGCAAACACATGCAGCTTGCCCCAAGGAGAGAAAAGGGAAGATGGGTGGGGAGGGGGGTGAGCAGGAGAGGGAGAAAGGGGGAAAGAAACAGAGATACCAAACAAGTCAGAAAAATGGATAAATGGGGGAAGGAGGGTGGGGGACATGGAGGGAAGGGAGAGAGCCTGCTGAAAGCCCGGGGATCGGGAGATGCAGAGTTCCTGAAGTAGGGGAGAGGCTGGGTTTGTAGTGCGGCCCTCAGGAGACAGCAGGAACAAATTGGGTTTTGAAATGAGAGATAAAAGGAGCTGTTGCCTCTCTAGCTTTGCATCATTTAGTTCATCAGGCTTGACATGTGTCTAACAAACAAAGCCAACAAGCTGGCAAAGAAAGACATCGGAGACAGAGAGAGGCTAAGGAATGGGGAGGGCAGGGAGCGTGGCCCTCGCCTGGCTCTAAGCACAGCTGAGGCTCCAGACTTTTATTCTCAGTTGATTCCCTGCTCGATGGAGCCAGGAGTCGTGAAGTGTGACTCTGCGGGTGGGCAGGACAGGCATGAGACGAGTTAGTCCTGGCCTGGGGAGCACCATAAAGTGAGGTGCTCACTCTGAGTTCCTGGCTGGGGTGCCCAGGGCGGGGGACCAAGGGGCGTGGGGAAGACGAGTGAAGGCCTCTGCCCTCGGGAGGGCACTGTCACCTGCTTGACCTGCCAGCCGGGGGAACAGAAATAGGGAGAGGTTGAGCAGGCAAGGGACATGGTGTGGGGGGGCTGATGTCTGGACCTGAGGGGCAGGAGGGCACTGGAAACTCTCTGGGTTCCCAGGAGACAGGCGGAAACAGCCCTTGGTCAAAACAGCAATCACAGAGCCCAGGGCTCCTGCTCTCTGACTCCCACGTCATCTCCTGATTTCCGATCCTTTCCCTTGTGAACCCAGCCTCAGTTCCCCCCTCTGTACTGCAGAGATAAGAACTCCTGTCCTGGCAGCCTCACAAGGTTTGGGTGAGGATTTAATAGAACAGGGCACACAAAAGCACCTGGTACACTTTCAGAACCCAAATGTGCCCATTTAAAGAAAAGGAAATACAAACAGTTAGGATTGATAGCTAACTCCTGGGAGTTTATCGGATGCTGGATCCACCAACACGACAGTCCCTGTAGCTGCCTATCACTTGCCAGAACATACTTGTCTCAGCATCAGAGAGTTTTGATGGACCTGGCTTCGATTGTATTTTTGCTAAAATCAGATTAATCTGAAGAACAGAAAAAAAAAATACACTGGACATGACAGGGGAGCAGGAAGAGAAATGGTTTTGGAGGCAGCCACGGCTCTGACAATCATGTGCTTAAAGAACCTGTCGCTTCGGTTTTCTGGGCCTCAGTTTCCTCAAATATCAAGTGAGCAGTGGGCCAGACAGGCCAGTCGAGGCCCTGGAATTCTGGGACGTTGGTGGCAGTCGTACCACAAAGCCAGGCAAACGGCTAAGCACCGGACCAACATACTCCCTCCTTGGGCCGGCTCCTTGGGGACCTGATAGCGAGCTATTAGCACATGCTGGAGGGTGGGAGAAGCTCACAGTTTTGGGGGTAACCTTTAGTGTATTTGCAAATTAACTCACTTATCACTTTCCCAGTGGCTCCTCCCCAGGCAACATGACCAGCGGAGACAGTCATGGATGCGGGCAGCAGGAAGACAGACGTGTTTATCTCTTCCCCGGCCTGCCATAGAATATTGGCCCTGACTTGGCCTCAGTTACTCCTATCTGTAGAGAGGACAATGCTGGCAGCTGGATCATGCACAGGAGGGCGGTGGGAGAAATTAACCAACACGTTTATGGGGCACCTACTATGTAGGTGCGGCGGTGGGAAAACCACGGGCGTGTATCCCAGCTCCACACCACACCAGCCAGGTGAAGTCTAGGAGTGGACTTTTAAGTTTTCCTTGGTCTCGGTCTCATTTGTGAAATAAGATCATAACACCGACATCTCCAAAGAGGCAGGAGCAGGAAACGAGCGGATGTTTGAGACCCATCACCACGGTGCTGGCCCACGCTACGGGCTCCTTCCACGGTTGCGGACGCAGCCAGTTCAGGGCCCCGGGAAGAAATTGCATCAGTGACTAAGATGGCTGGCAGCTGGATCTTTTTGGGGGTGGGCTGGGGAGATGGAGAGCCAGACTGAGGGGCCGGCAGCCGAGACAAGCCTGAGGCCCAGGAGAGGCACACAGAGTTCATTCATTACTGGGCTCCTCTGGGGCATGCAAAGTCGGGGAGGGAGGGGACGTGGAAATCACTTTGATAACACTCAGTTTTTAAGGAAATAAAGAGCCACTTGGAAGAGGTGAAGCTCTCACTATATAGCTGCATTGTCCTTGGCACCATGACTCCAGAGGAAAAAAAATCCTTTGGATTAATGTGCTTTTGTGAATCTTGACTTCTGGGGGGAGAGAGGAGGGTGTTGGTGACATCCTGCTAGCTAACGAAAATGCAAATGGAATGACTCCCCCTCCCCACTGCGTCCTCTGTCAGGCCCCTTGACGGATCCTCTCTGCTGTGTTTATTACTACTAATGACTTTCTCGTTATGATTTGGCTCTGAAACATAAGCGATGGTTCTGGAGAAATCCCATTATTTCCACACACTATTCAATTAGAGAACTGAGCTGCCCTTCTGCTTGGGGAGTAGGGTTGTGGCCCTGAAGGGGGACCACTTGCTTCCGGCTCCCACCTCGACCCAGCGGGAGCTGGGAAGTTGGGGATAGAGAGTGGGAAGGAGTTGGGTGGTCAACACTGGCTCCTGCCGTGGTCTCGTCAAATGTACGGTGTGAAAGGAACACGGAACCTTCAAGGACACTCTTGCAAACAAATATACAAATAGCCTGAATTCTTGTCCCAATTTTAGAGGCCAGATTACCCCCCTTCCAGGGCAATGGAGCCTCCTGAGGCACAAGGAGCGTGGCTGAGATGCTCACCTTTAGTGACTGATGGGCTCTGATGAGTCCTTTTACCACCTCAGACACATGGGCTCCCGGCCTCTTTCCCTTGTTGTGACGCTGGCTCATGAAGACCTTTCCCCTGTCACATCACATGCCCTGCTGACCCCCTTTTGGGTCTGGATGGAACAGGAGGACTGTGGATGGATAATCAGTGGTGGATTTCCATGACCCACTGTCTTCAACTCTGCCTTGCCCCAGAGTGGGTCCCCAGCCTCACTCCAGATGGAAACTGCAGTCCACACCCCTGCGGCCTTGGCCACTCCCTCCATTTCATGGCAGCCCTCGTCCCGATCCACTCCCGGGTGGCATGCCATCACTCTAAAGCCTTTAGAGGCTCACTATTTCGACTGCACGGAAAGCAAATGCTCTGCACGCCCTTCAAAGCCCTCCAGAGTCTGTTCCTTCCACTGGTTCCAGCACCCCCTTCCCTGAATGCCTTCCCTGATTCGGTCATGCCGGCCCCCCCTCACTAGCCCCAATCACACCACGTGCTCCCCACCTCTGCTCCTCTGCCCACTTCCCACAGTGTGCCCCCTCATCACCTTAGCCTCTGTCCAGACCTTCCCCCAGGTTCAAGGGAGCCTCCAGTCCTCCTTCCACAGAGGCCCTTCTCTGCTCCTACAGACCCTCAAAGGTCTCCCCAGCAGCATCTACAGCCTGCACCCTGCAGAATGACCCTTCCCCCCTGTCTGCCTGTCCCCATGCAGTCCTTCTATTTTAGGGACTCTTTCCTGTGATGGGAACATGGGCTACCTGAGGGCAGGGGCCATGCCAAGGCTGAGGGGACCTACCCTTCTGCTTCCCCTCTCCACCCAGAAGCCCAGGGCAGCCAGGCCCTCGACACGCAGATGAAGGACTTCGGCTGAGAGTGCGTGTCTTTCCTCAGCGACTTCCCAGACTGTCTGTTTGGGGCTGACACTGTCTGTTTCGGTTATGGGCACCTTCTTCGGTGTCCACACTTAATGCCACATGCACAGAGCTGCCCGGTCAGCACTTCCGGGTGACGAAGTGGAGATGTGATGCCCCTTGCCTGGCATAAATCACCACGTCCCAGGCCACATGGGTGAGGGTAGGTCCCAGCTATGACCTGGCCTGAGTAACCAAGTCTCACTGACCTGCCCTGGAGGAGGTGACATCAGGGGTCTGTCGCCTCTGGCTAGCCAGCTCCAGGGCTAACGCCACTGGGCACAGAGAACACTCAAGCCCTTCTACAGGCAGAACACAGGGCAAATCCTACCCCAAGAAGCTCCACACAGTCAAAGACGGTTATGATGGGTGTCTGCCCACCAACCGAGCTTTCTTCCCGTTTCTTGCCACCTGTTGGATGGTCTCAACATGAGCCAGTTGTCTTGGGCTCCCAGGATGTGGAGCAAGGCTTTCTATGATGCCATGAACCCCAATATATTTGTGAGTCAGGGTCAACTTGAAAAATGAGCAGACTCTTGGTGCCTGTGGCTTTGAAGACTGCTCGCCATCTAGAACAAGACCCAGGAGGGCAGGAGGGTCCTGGGCCCTGTGTGAGGGGAGGAAAGCTCACTCCCCCCAAGCAGAAAATGATGATCTGATCAGGAATGCAAAATGGGGCTGAAGGAAGACGCGGGCCATAATTTACACAATGTCTTTGGGCTTAACCAGAGGTTATAAGCACCATCCACCCCGCCCCCAACCAGTCTGCCCTTCCTTCAGCTCTACTGCTGTCTTTCTCCTGCTCCATAAACCACCAGCTCCAAGCCATAAAAAGTGCAATGAGCAGTCTGGATGGAAGAGATTGGGCTTGGAGCAGGCAGCCAGCCATGCTTCCCTGAAGAGCCTCAGAGGACAGAGGCCGGCAGCAGAGTGAACCCAGCCCCCAGGGGCCCTCTCCTGGCCACCCATGCAGGGAGGGGAAGATGGGGGCTCCTCGGGCATCAGGCCAGGGACTACTGGCTTTCTTGTCTGAAAGGACCTTTTCCCTCTGCCTGTCCACGCTGGGAGAAGGGATGCTCCAGGATCCTACAGTTTAGATCCCCGAGCCAAGGAGCCTGGGGCAGTGTCTACCCCTGCCCTACCTTCGGCGTCCAGCAGACATGGTGATTACTGTCCTCAGAACAGAGCTAAGAGGGGTGGAAGCCAGGGCCAGGGCAAGACCCCGAAAGTGCCCCTGGGGTCTAACATCTCAGGTGACATGGTCTGACCATCCTATCAGTTCTGGTGTGGCTGGTGGTGGTAGCAGCATTTTGGGGGGAATGGATATACATGTGCTTATCCAGCTGGTGAGATTCTTCTGAACAGTAGAAATGAAAGGCAAGTCAAGAAAGTACTCAGCTCAGAGGGGTTTTAAATAAACCTTATTTCATGTCTCTATCAGCAACAAAGGACTGAGTTGGGGTCCAGCAGCAGCCAAGCCGGGGCATGCACCATTTGCTTGGCAGAGTGGGTGTGCTTTAGTGATTGCTAGGGGCAGCCAGTCCTTCCAGACGTGGAAGTGGCGGGAAAAAAATGTGAAAATCAAGTCAGACGTCGCTTGGCTGAGTTGAGGGGGCCCATTCTGTGGGTTAGTTGATGAGCCAGAGTGACCCAGATTTAGCCTGAGATAATGGACACTCGCCCCCAAATTTTATGGCTCTGGGGTGGGCTGGAGCTCTGCCGGCCACTCGGAAGGAACCAGTAGGATCTGGGGACAATCACGTATCCAGGTGGGGACGAGATTGGGCATCCCGGAGCGAAGGGACGCGTCAGCGCCTGGAGGGACAGCCTGACACACTTAGGGAAGGCACAGGAAAACCTGGGCTGCTTATCATAAAATTGGTAAAGAAAATAGAATGGTTAAAATTCAGAGCCTGGCCAGGAATGAGGAAGGGACAGTGGGAGGCTCAAAGGAGATGTTTTCTGAAACCTCAGGAAAAAATAACGCAGGGCAACAGGAAGTGGGACAGTGCCTTTTCTAAGACAGGGAGTTACAGATTTAGACAGTTTGTGACAAGGGTGGCTGACAGCAGAGACTATCTGCACACCTAGCTCTACCACCACCGTCCAGCCTTCCTGCAGCCACCAGAGCTCAGCCCCGACAGCCTCCTTCCCTGACACAAAAGCGCTCCACCCCCCCCACTGCCGCAGAGGAGAAAGTCCAAGCCGCTGACTGGGATATTTGGGGTCCTGTATACTGTGGCTCCAGTCGATCTGTTTTTCACTTATGTCCACTGGGCCTATTCCAGAAACTTCTCCTTACCATCCCCCAAGCATACCTGCCCTTTCCAGCCTCCAGGCCTTTCCGTGTGCTGACCACCCCCTCCAGCTCAGTGCACTTAGCAGGGTGCAAAGGCTCCCTCCCCCCACCCCACGAAGTGCCTTTCAGCCTCTGCAGCGCCCAGTGGGTGTTTGCATGTGTCTCGTGCAGCTGGCCTGAGCTCGCAATTGTGTGGGTTTCTACAGGTCTCCCTCATGACACCAGAAGCTCCTGGATGGCAAGGGTGTGTTGCACGTGTGTGTCTTCCACATCCTAGGAGCCAGTCTTTGTTGAATTTACTACCCATAAAATCGTAGGCCAAATACAGCATGGCGGGGCCTAACCCTGTGCGGTGGGCAAGGAGGTAATAACATCCTCGCTGTGCAGAATCCAGTAGTAAGTGACACTCAAAGTCACCTGGCTGATGGCAGAGACAGGACTAGAATCCAGGGCAGGGGGGTCTTATGATTCTGGAGCACGGCATGCTGCTACTGCACACATTTGCTCAATCACACACACACGGAGGGTCATCTAGGACTCAGGCCGCTCCAGAGATCCACACTCTACAAAGAGTTGGAGCCCACCCAGGAGATGCAGAACATCAAGGCGCATCATGCCAGGTGGTGGTGCCGGATACACTGGGCACACGCAGACAATTAAAAATACTTGCCAACAATCGAACGTCATACTCCTAATCTAAAAGCACTGGTGCTTTGTGTAAGGAAAGCTCAGGGTTACAGATGCAAAAGACCAGGCTACCTGATTCTCAGGCCAGACCCTCAGTATTCCAAGTGACCTCGGTCGGCGGGGGGGGGGGGGGACATGGGCAGGGCTGTGCCAGCGGGGTGTGCCTGGCTCTGGCCCCAGCCTCCGGGTTTGGACAGCTAAGGGTTAACCACCTCAAGCTCCCCACTCCCCCACCCCTGTCCTGACACTCGGTTCCCCTAAAGAAGGACCTGCCATTACCCTGATTGGACTCTCCAAGATAATCACGGGGCCTCAGATCCCAGCTGCTCTTGTCGCGTGTGCTCTGTCCCTCAGACCAGCCGGGAGGCTGGCAAGAGAGCAGCCTTAGTGAGAGGCAGATGGGGCTGTAATGAACTGAAGACGTGTGACAGCTACAGAGGAACAAGTTCATCAATTAGAGCCTTCTTGCCTGAGGACTTCTGGGAAGGGCTGGAGTGGGGGACGGAGGGGCCTGACTGGCTTCCTTCCAAAACGTCCTGATGCCTCAAGCTGCTCAGCTCCCCAAGTCTCAGGACCCCGGAGGGGTCTCCGCCCTGGCTCCCAAGCAGCTCCTTCTGCCTTTGACTGTGAATAGCAGGGCTCAGCCTCTTCCTGGGAGGGGCTGGCTAGCAGTTTGCCTGAGGACTAAGGGTCTTCTGAACAAGAGTGAGAAACAGTCAGTCCAGTCCCAAACTCTTCAACTCCTTAGAAACTGAACTTATGAGCAGAGTACAAAACTTAACCACTGCTCCTCCCCTCTTTGGCTCTGACTTGCACACTCAGGGGTCAGGGAATGAGGAATATCTTGGTCCAAAGGGACTGGTGCTGGAGTACCACACTATTGCTGAAGCAGGCCAAGATTAGGAGTCTAAAATGTCGGCACTTCCTACCTGCACAGGAAGTGTCAGATGTGGGTGTCATCTATGGCTAAGAGGATCAGGGCAGTGATGGTCTTTGGAGGCTCCCTGGTTCTCAACCCCTGCGTCAGGTCCCACCCCCACTCAGCCTGGCTGTACTGGGCCTGGGAGGGGTGAGTCATGCCCATGTTTCCAAGGGTAGGAGCCTTGAGCCATTTCCTGGGGAGCAGAGAGCAAAGGATCAACAGAGCAGTCACACTCTCTGAGTGAGGTGATTGTGGTCATTATTTATGCAGGCAAAGGCTGTAGGTGGCTAACTCAGATGAATCCCAATTTCACATATTTTGGAAGGAGGGGCAAATGAGTATCTTGGAATGGAAAAAGTACAATATTTTTGAAGGTGTGTTAGTACCCACGGTATCTGGGAACCCCCAACAAAGGGGGTTTAAAATCCTGAACAGGGGATACTGGGCTTATGACCTCCAGGGGGCAGTGGTACTATTTCCCCTGTCAAAAAGCTAGAGGAGATGAGGCCCAGGGGCCTACAACTGGGGAGTTCTGGAGAAGAGATTACTCGGAGGCCCCCTCGCTCCTATCAAGCACGTCACATGCTGGCCAGAAGCTCACATGCTTGTGCTAATGGGACCCATGAGGTGGGTTCAACCCTTGGCAGCCTCCCACGATGGCACTTTCATACACAGACCCTAATCCCAGCCAGCAAACCTGGATCAATGGGGTGCAAATGGCAGACAAGCATATTCCAGCTCCACCTAGAAAGAATGGTCTTCTAATTTTAAGATGCCTGAACTTGTCCTGCATGACCCCAGGAAGCTGAGAGTTCCATGTCAGAGGAGAGTATCCACACAGAGGCACTATATTTGTCATGCATATTGTGAGGTCGGCTAGCCAGCTGTGTGACCCTGGGCAGTCACTTAACATCTCTGGGCCTCTGCTTCCTCACTGGCATAATGAGAAGAGTGAACACACCTTTCTCCAAGGTTGTCTAAGAATGAAGTGATGCCTAAAATCTACTGAGCCCAGTCCCTGGCACATGGGAGGTGTTTGATAAGCTTTAACTGTCTGATAAGCATTCACATGCACATTATTCACCAGTGGGACAGAGAGGTGAAAAAAAATGAACATGTGGACTCCTTCCTCTTCCAGTGGTCAGAGGGGCTGAGAATGCCAACCCAAGTCAGCTGGATGTGAGATGAGAGGCCATCAGGGAAGGCAGGTGCTTGGGAAAGATGATGCTCTGCCCACCTGTGAGACCACCCAAGACCCAGGCTCACACATCTGCCCACCAAAGACATGCCACCAAGCAAGAAGAATGACACCATCCTTGCAACCCTTGGCAGAGCAGGATGAGGGAAGTCGAGTCTAAGGCGGAAAGGGGGCCCTTCAGGCTGGGTTGGGAGTGCTGGGAAATGGGCATGGCAGCTGCAGAGGCTTGCCTTGTGATTGTGGCTCTCTGGCCACGGCCATGGAGAGGCCCCCCCCCCCCCCCCACCTGGTCTGCAGGCACCACCTGGGTAAGAGCCAGGCCTGTGCTCAGCTGCGAGCCGGCAGGGCGGAGCCGGGAAGGGGTGGGCCTCTCTCCCTTTGCTGGGCCTGGCACTTGGGCCTAGAAGCCCCCAAGGAGAGCTCGTTATATGCCAGTGGAGTCCTGTGCAGGGAAAGCCTGGCTGGGAGAGATAAGCTGTGGCGTCCCACCAAAGGCCCTAGCTCCTTGAAGCTGCTAGAACACATATTGATGGGGGCCATTCAGCTCAGTCTGCGTGGCAATTAATAACGGGCCATGCGGAGAGACTGAGTATGGTATGCGTGCGTGCGTGCGTGCGTGTGTGTGTGTGTGTGTGTGTGTGTGTGTGTGTGTACATGCTGGCGGAAGGGCATAGGCTGGGTTGGGGTGAGCCAGAGAATCCTTCCTCAAGGACACCCCCTCCCTACAGCAGACTTGGTCCCCACCCCAGGTTGGGACAGAGGGGCCCATCCTAGCCTGACTCCTGCAGATGAGCTCTCTGGGCACGGAGGGGGCAGGAAGCTGGAAAGGTTCTGTTTCTTAGGCGTCCGGGGCTCAGGAAGGCCTGAGCCCACTCTCCCACCCAGAAGGGGCTGGACAGACTGGAGGGAGAAGCAGTCTGGAAGCGTGAGTGTGTCCCTTTCCCTTGGACTTCCATGTCCCCCCAGGAGAAGCTGTGAGGTCACGCAGTGTGATGGGGGAAGATGGGGGTGTGCAGAAGCGGGCAGTCAGTGACGGCTTTAAGTCTGAGGGCAAGGCCTGATGGTACCTTTGTGCAAAACTAGAAAAAGCTGCCCCTTCAGAGCAGACCCTGCCCTGTGAATACACAGCTTGATGAGCGAACCGCCCTCTATGCCAAGAAAAATGTGCTCCTTTCTTCAGGGAATGCCACCCAGCTCCAGGGTACCCAGCCTCAAGAGCAACGCTTAGTGGGGGCACCTGGGTGGCTCAGTCAGTTAAGCATCTGACTCTTGATTTCAGCTCAGGTCATGACCTCAGGGTCGTGAGATCGAGCCCCGAGTTGGGCTCCAGGCTTAGTGCAGAGTTTGCTTGCTCCTCTCCCTCTGCTCCTCTCTTCCCTCCCCCCGACCCCACAAAAATAAATAAATAATCTTAAAAAAAAAAAAAGAGCAACACTTGGGCTGGAGTTTCACCAGCCCTCCCCTCCTTGCTCAGTGCTCTACCTGCACCACCACAGAGTGCAGCCCTGCTCAGGAACTGGCTGTTGTCTCCCTGGCTGTCTCCTCACAGCTGGGCCCTGCACTGAGAATCTGGAGCATTCTTGCTGGACAAATGCCCTGATCTCTTCCTAGAACTTTACTCTTCAAGGCCAGGTGGGAGGACCAGCGATGTTGGTATCACACGGGAGCACAGTCGATATAGAGTCTCAGGCCCCACGCCAGACCTACTGAAGCAGGATTCGCATTTTAATCAGATCCTCGGGTGATTCCTATGTGCATTAAAGCAGCCTGGAAAACCCTGGGGTTGTCCAAACCTGGGAGGATGCAGGGTAGCACGTGGAGGGAGAGAGAGATGCAGAAGGTACAGAGGAGTAGGAGCGGGAGAGGAGTCCTGTCGGGAGGAGACAGAGCAGTGAGGGGGCAGACGCTGCGGGCAATGGGCTCTTCTGCCGGTTTCAGTCCAATGCCCAGCCCTCTCCTCGTGCACCTGTCATTGGAGACCCTCTGCCTGAGCCCAGCTCCCCCAGGCCTTGGCCGTCTCCTCCAGGCCCGGCAGCTCAGTGTCTCAGGGGAGCGCATCGTGGGACAGGCCTAGGCCTCTGGGGAGAGGAACAAGGATTCGGGGCACCTGGCTGCACTCCGTCTATCACCCCCATCTCTGCACAGGCCTTTCATCGGGATTCCCAGGCTGGTGCGCAGGCCTGGGCGCCTCAATCATTCCTATCGTGCCGGTCACAGGAAGAGAATAGCTTTCAGCTCAATTACCCTTCACATTCCAATATCATAACGCTCCAATGAGGCTTTTTAACCAAAAACAAAAATGCCGTGTCTGCAGCAGGCCGGCTGCAAGGCCAGCCGTGCAGAAGGGACAGGCCTGCCTGGCTGCAAACCCTTCAGGATGAGACTCTGGGGAGGGACCTGTCCCAAGGCATGACTGCCCAGAGAGGGCGCTGGGGGTCCCAGGCCTCAGTTTCCCAACACACACCCTCACCTCTGCTCACCACCTACTGGGACTGGGTGGCCCTTGACCTTGGGGAAGGAACACTGAGCCCCAAGTCCAGAGAGGCACCATGGAGTGACCTGTTCTAGGACGGTCCTCTGTGTCACAACGCAGGAATACCACACAGACCCCCTCTTCACGCAATGGCCCGCTGGCATCATTCAGCAAGGCCATGACCGGGGAGCTGGGGCCACGGTCTACATGCCATTCCGACCCTGGCTCACCTGTTCCTTCACCAGCCCTGACTAGCCGGGGAGCTAGCCAGAGCTAAGGTGATTAACCCCACTGGAGAGGTGGGTAAACTGAGACCAAGGGAGATGAAAGGGGAAGACCAAGGACATGTGGAAGAATCCCAGTGCAGTGTTCCTTTAAGATACACTGCTGTCCGGGGAGGGTGGCGGGGGTTGGGGGGGGGTGTGGCGGGAGGGAGACGAGGTCTGCTCTAGTCCAAAGCCTCTAGGCAGAAACCAGCTTATCTCTTCTCTCTCCTTACACGTGAAGTGACTGTTCCCATCTGCAAGCTGGTCTCATGGGGAGTGTCCATGCCATGAATCCTGCATGTTCAGTGATTCCCAGGGAGCACACATGTTCCATGTATGTGCCCTGTCCCACGTCACATATCAGACGGCTACAGAGCGGGGCCCTGCTCGGCCCCAATCAGCTGTGCTTTCGTTCGCCTGACCAGCCTGATGCTAATGGCTCTGATGGCAGTGTCCCCTCCTCCTGGCCTCCTGGCCTTCCGCTGGCTGTGGCCGATTTGCCCATGATTTAGCACTCTGGGGCGCTGACCCGTGAGGGACACACATGGGACAGGAGGAGGCAGGGCAGACGTCACGCCTGAGGTGTGTGCACGTGTGTGTGGCCCTGGCACGAGGTGGGGAAGCTCTCTCTCCAGGAACACGGCCCAGCCCGGCTCTCTAGGACTGGGCGCGGTGTCTGCAGCACGGCCACCCTCTCCGGCCTGTGCTGGCCATGGCACTGGGCACTGCCCTGGGGACAGAAGGATGTGGGGAGACCTTGGGAGGGCTGCAAGGAGCCTCACCCTGGTCTGCTGCCTGCCGGGGGTCCTGAGTGTCCAGGGCACGTTCACTCGATGTGCAAGATGGGTCCCCCTAGACTCACTGTCAACAGGGGGGCAACAGCTTATGGAGTTGCTGGGGGGCGGGGGCACTGCCTGGGCTCACATCCCAGCTCTGCAACTGACTTAACCTCTCTGAGCCTCAGGTTCTCCATCTTCCAACTGGGAATAATCCTAGTACCTATACCTCAGATTGGCTATAAAAAGTGCACACGTGAGTGCATGCACAGTGTCCTTTACTATCAGCTATTACTGGTGCTTTCCCTGTGCCCAGTACCCCTGGAGCTTATGGGTTCACGGAATTGTAAGGTACAGACCCTATCTTTAATCAGATCATAAACCCTGGAACTTGGCACCAGGAGGACCCACGTATCAGACAAGTGGCATAAAGGAGGCTGGAGTAGGAGGTCAGAGGAAGGTGTGGTCACTAGCCCGTGCCCGGCCTTCTAGGAGGCCTGTGCCCTGCCCCTTCTTCTGTAATGCCCCTGAACCCTCCAGAAGGTCCTGTTCTATCTTGTGGGGTTTCCACCCACCCCAGATATAAGGAAGCAGATGGAGGCCCAGAGATGGAGTGGGGGGTCTCTCTGCTTGTCTCAGACCCAAGGCAGTCCCTGCTCCCTCCCTCCCCAGCCCATACTGAGAGCAACCTGCAGGGAAACCCAGGCTGCTGCAGGGCAGGGTGGTGGAGGGCTGGGACAGAGCAGAAAGAACCAATTTGCCAAGCTCATTTAGAGCTCATTTGTCCAATTCTGCTGCCTGGAGGGAGCCACACTTGATACGTTTTCATGTATGCCGCACACCACAAGGGGCTCGGGAGCCAGGACAGGGCAGGTGGGAGACACGACCCAGGTTTGCTGTAGCACTGATGATGGGAGGGGCAGATGGCCTTGCTCCACCCGCTCGGCAACCCAGAGAGAGCCAGGCTTCGGGTGGTGGCTGCCCGGGTCCTCAAGCACTGGCCCCTCCCATCCTGTTTTATTTTATTTTATTTTTAAAGATTTTATTTATTTATTTGACAGAGAGAGACACAGCGAGAGCAGGAACACAAGCAGGGGGAGTGGGAGAGGGAGAAGCAGGCTCCCCACAGAGCAGGGAGCCCGATGCGGGGCTCGATCCCAGGACCCTGGGATCATGACCTGAGCCGAAGGCAGACGCTTAACGACTGAGCCACCCAGGCGCCCTCCCATCCTGTTTTAGAGTGCCACTGTGGGTGAGCAGGGCCCAGCCAGGATCTCCTGGGGGACCAGGCACCACAGCTCATTCTCCTGTGTCCCAAGCACCCAGCCTGGGCTTGGCATCTAGCAGGCACCCAGGCAATGTCTGATGAATGAACGAATGAGGGTGGGCCCAAGCGTGTGGAATCAACATTTCTGCATTCATTACCACTTGGGTAGCAAGCCAAGCAGAGACTCCTCTCCCTCCCTGGTCTCTGGGCTGGTTGGTGCCTAGAGGCCAAGGTTTCCAGGGGGGTCTCCAGCACTCTGGTGCCTGCTAAGCCCACCTCTGTGCAATGGGAGGGCTCCCCGGGGTCCAGCAGCACGGTGGCCTGTTCTGGGATGCAGTCCCTTCCAGCCCCACTCTCTTCCACTCATCTAAAAGCTCTCCCTCTCAGGGTGCCTGGGTGGCTCAGTCGGTGAAGCATCCTACACTTGATTCTGGCTCAGGTCACGATCTCAGGGTGTGAGATGGAGCCCTGTGTTTATTGGGCTCCGCGCTCAGTGGGGAGTCTGCCTCAGGATTCTCTCTCCCTCTGCCCCTCCCCTGCTCATGCTCTCTCTCTCTCTCTTACTGTCAAATAAATAAATCTTAAAAAAAAACTAAATAAAAGCTCTCCCTCTCCACACCCACCACATAGGCTCTCAGGTTCGCCCACCTCACCCCTCCCGGTTTCTGCAGGGCCCATCCCCAGGCATTTGCCCCCCCCAGCTCCAGGGGCCCCCTGACCCATGGCTGGCCCTCATGGATCATCCCCAACGACCACTGGCCTCACACCTACGTCTAGAGAGCCCACCTCCAGGGACATCCACCCTTCTGCCTGAAGCGCCCCAAAGGAAACAGTGCACTAGGGTTTGGGGGTGCTGGGGGTACACTGGAGAACGCGTGTTCCTACCACTGTGCCTCCAAAGCACCCTGTATCAGCTTCCTCCAGCCACTCTAACAAATCCCTGCAAGTTCCTCATCTTACGATTCTGGGGGCCAGAGTCCAAAATGGGTCTTACAGGCAGGACCAAAATCAAGGGGTTAGTAGCCTGCATCCCTTCTGGAGGCTCTAGGGGAGAATCTGTTTCTGTGCCTTTTCCAGCTTCTCGAGGCCACTCATGTTCCTTGGCTCATGGCCCCTTCTTTCCGTGGTCAGACCAGCAGCATAAAACCGTCCAACCTCTCTCTCTGACCTCTGCTGCTACTGCCACTCTCCCACCTCCCTCTTACAAGGACAATTGTGATGACATTGGGCCCACAGCAAGACCAGGCTATCTCCTCATGCAGGTCCTTCATCACACCTGCAGAGTCCCTTTTGCCACGTGAGGAAACAGTCACAGGCTCCCAGGATTAGGTGCGGGGCTTCCCTTTCTTTGGGGCTAGTCCTCTGCCTACCATACCCCAGCCCCTGCAGCGACACCCCTTCCTCCAACACCCCTGCGTGCAGTGCCTTCACCACGTCCTACTGGCTGCCTGGGAAGTCTGGTGAGACCAAAGGCCTTGGTGGGGAACTCATCAGCACTTCCAAGCTGCTTTCCGGAGTGGGCCTTGGGAACAGAGCACATGAAGGACTGGTCTGTGGAACTTCCCACTGAAAGGCTAGGGGCTGTAAAGGCAAGGAGGGAGAGAGGCTTCCAGAAGACAAGTGGGATCAACTGCATCATGCAACAAATCTCTACTAAGTCCCCACTGGGTATGAGGTCCTGAAGGTCCAGTGATGGGGAAACAGTCACATGGACATGCTCCTGCTCTCACGGAACCCACCATCTCCCCTGGGAGGCCAACAGTGATCAAACAGTCCTATAAATGAGTCATTACATCCCAAGGTCATAGCTATGGTGCTCTGAAGACCCAGAACGTGAGCATCTGTTCGGTACTGGGAAAGGGGATCAATCAAGGACTGAAGATCTCAGGGGATATAGGAGCTCATGAAGAAAGGGAGGGTACCGCCGTGCAAAGGTCCCGTGGTACGGTGCTCTCAGGGACCAGAAAGAAGGCGGAGGTGCAGGAAATCAGAGAGTCAAGGGGAGGCTGGTGAGAGGGGGCTGGGATCAGACCCCACCAGCCTGGGGAACTCTGGCCACCGACCACAGAAAGGTTCTAGCAACATTCCTGGCACCTCCCAGGGACTCAGGACAGTGGAATGAATGGATGGATGGAGGAATGAATGAATGAGCCTGGCTACCTTCCTTCCACCCTCCCCAGTAACCTGCTGCATCCCTCCCTTCCGCACAGCAACAGTTAACGGGCTCTCCGACACTGGCTCACTTATTTATTTATTTATTTCCCCACCACTGCTGGCACCAACCCATGCAGCCTGAGCGTGGCTCCGTGGAAATGTCTGTAATCACCAGCACACTTTAGACATTACTTCCACACCATTTAGGGCTTTCCGCCCCAATAGCTGCTGCTGCATTTCCCTCCACCCCCATCTTTTGGGTTGTGTTGGGGGGATTTTTTAAAGGTTTGGGGGCCCCCTGAATTTGGGGGAATCTGATGGTTTGGGGATGTGGGGAGAAAGACAGTGCTTTAGGAGAATTCATTATTCTTCTCCCATTGACCTGGCCCTGCCCCATCCCCGACCAGGTAAGGGAAAGAAAAAAACAATCACTTCAACCTGCTAAGAAGGCTTTAAAGATTGTGTGTGTGTGTGTGTGTGTGTGCGCGCGTGTGTGTGCGCGCGCGTGCAGACATCAGATTGGGTTGCTGATATAAGCCACAGCTTTGTGGGAGGCTGAAGGTGCTGGAACACAATAAAGGTCACTACAGAAGAATCCCCCTCCGAACCAAACATCCCCCCTCCTTCTACCTTCTCCAGACTCAAGGCCGGCTCCTCTTAAGGCAGCGGCCACTGACACTAAACCCCAAGCCCTGAGGGGATGCACTGGGGGTAAAAGGCATTTGGGTTTGCATTGGGGGCGGTATAATGAGGACAAAACCGGGGACCAGCCGTGTGACCTTGGGCAACTCATTTAACCCGTCTGGGCCCATTTCTCTGGCTCTAACAGGAGGATAATCAGACCTTTCTTACCAACCTGAAGGACTCCTGTGGGGCCCAGCAGAGGCACCCTGGGGAAAGGGACCCTCCTGCTGTGTTTCTGCCTCCTTCCTCTCAGCCCAAGTTTTGCTCACCGCATTTAGCTTCCTGTAACTCCCTTCCCTGCACGCCCCCCACCCCCCATCCTCCTGTCCCAGCAGCTGGACAGCTCCATATCCACCTGCAGAGATGAGCCTGTCCCTGCAGAGTCTGCCTAGAGGTGATGCCTGTAGGGGACGGTCCCGCCAGGCTCTTGGGTGCAGGCTGCCGGCTGAGCACTATGCACACACCATCACAGCCCCTGGCAGAAGAGCACTGCGAGATGAGCACAGTGGTACCTGCAAAGTGGGAGCCCTACCTGCGCCACACCCATTTTAGCAGAGACACGGCCATTTCCCTGGGGACTCAGAAATGGAAGCAGTGAGCGCAGGATTCAAACCACTAACCTTAGCACTGATCCTAACCACTGTGGGAAGTGACCTCCGAGAGGAAGCTGCCTGTTCCACAGCTCAGGTGGTAATAAAAACCAAACAGACTGCATACAGTAAGATGAATATAGACAAACATATTCCATGGGGATAGAAGCCAAGATAGAGGTTACCTGGAGGGGGGAGGGACTGGGAGTTATGAGGGGGCTTCTAGGTGCTGGAGAGTTTCTGTTTCTTGATGCAGGTGTGGTTATACAAATATGTTCACTTTGCAATAATTCGTAAAGCTAAAAACTTATGACTGTTCGTTTCTCTGTAGGTATGCTTAAGTAATACATAGACTCAAAGAAAGAAAAAAAAAAAAACTCATAAAGCTGGTGGGGAAGGAAGCCTTGGAAAAGATACTCCAGTGGTTAATCTGTCCCCCTTGCGTGAGGCTTTAAGTTCAAGGCCTTCCCGTCTGTTCTGTCCCTGATCCCCACGATGACATGGACAGACCCAGGATTACCAGTCTCATTTGACAGAGGGGCAAATTCAGCCCTGGAAGCAGGGGGGTTTGTCACACAAGTCTCCCAGCTGTAGGTGGTGGAGCTCCTACCCCCTCCAGGGTAGAGCTCATCCCACTCTAACTTGCTGAACTGTACAGACAGGTGACCAAGACAGGGGGAGCTGCCTCTGGCTGAACCAGCCCCAGGGAGGCTCAGCAACCAGACCGGCATCTGGTTAACCTCTTCTGCCCACAGTAGGGTTCGGGGACCATCCCAGGCGGCAAAGGCCAGGCCAGGATCAGGAGGCAGAGGGTGGGTCTGGGAGTGGGGTTTCGAAGCCAGCACGGGGTGGGTATAGGCAGCAACTCCAAGGGCAGGGGGTAAAAGAAGCCTGTGCCTTCAAGCCTAGCAGAGAGAAGACCAGGTGAAGGGCCTAGGGTTGGATCCCAGCCAGCCACTTCCAGAGGGAATGACCTGGCAAGTGTGACTTCGCTAACACTGGGTTTGCCTGTCTGTGAGATGGGGACATAGTACCAACCTCCCCCACTTCATTGTTCCAAGGAAGGAAGGAAGAATAGGATTTGGCTAAATGGAGGAAGAAGGTGCAGGGGGCAGGGGTGAGAGCATCCTGGGGGAGGGCACAGCACGAGCAAAGGCAGGGCGGCAGGAAAGCGGCCACGCACAGTGAGAATCTAGGGGAGGAAGCACAGGAAAGCCCAGAGCTCAGACCTCACGGGAATGGGATGGATTTCTAATCTGTAGAGTTTGTGTTGGGAATGCCAGGGGGCGTGGCTGGGCTCAGACAGGGAGATACTGAGAGGGGAGGGGTCCGTGGGAAAAGGCCTTCTCAGAGGCAGGACTGGGAGAGGGACCGCCCTGAGCCTGTGACCCTCCTGGACAAGGACGTGACCGGACGTTCGGTTCTCTGTGGCTGGCAGTCCTTCACGCTTGCGAAGTGGGCTGGCCCATTGGTGATGAAGACAGTGAGCAGGGAAGATTACATTGTACCTAGTGATTATGCCCTGGGTGAAATCTCTCGGCTATATTATTGCATCTGTAGGGAAGAGCCGGCTTTTTCAGCGATGGACAGGAGGCTTCCACTTAAGGTCATTACAAAGAGGGAGAGCCCAGCCCCTCCCAGCTTCTAGCCAGTGCCACAAAGTTGCAAAGTAATTAAAGGCTGCTAAGGAATCAGAGAAATTATAATAATTCCACCAACCAAGCGCCTGCCCGCTTTCTCTTCTTTTCCCCCCTCCTGGTAGAAAACAAGGTGGGTCAGGGAGCCTGCAAGCACATCCACACCAGCCTCTTGTGTGGGGGGCCTCGCTGTCAAGGGGGCTGCCAGGCCTGTCCCCAAGCTGTTCTGACAATACTCCAACGTGTTTGGGTAAATCAAGAGGCTGAGACAAAATTCCAGGGTCCCCAGAACAGGAGAAACAGCAGCAGCATGCTGGCGGTCAGCCAACACACTCACACGGCCCCGGTGCCCTACACCGGGAGGCAGCCTGCCAGGCCACCACTCTTGAGCTTGCAGGGGCTGTAGGAGCCCAGGAGGCAGCACCCCTCCCCTCTCCCCAGCCTGGCTCTGGACACATCAGACCCCACCTGGGCAAACAGCGCTACACCTCCAGCGGAGGGATGGGCTCAGGCTCGTGGGTTCTGGAGACCATTTCCCTGAGAATCTTCCCCGGTCACCTTAGGTCTTCAGTGATTTGCCACTGACTTCTGGGGAGACCCTGGGGAAATCGTTTCCTCTGCCTGGCTTTGTCGACCTCTACAGAACATGCGGTTAGATTAAGTCACCTTGACGGTCCCTCTGGTGCTGGTTCCAAGGAACCCATTTGGAACGCTCTCAGGCCATTACCAATTATTTCTCGGCGACTGCTTCCTTTTTTTCTTGGTCATATTTTCATTTCATGTTTTCCACACGTTTCCCGTCCCCCACTGGACTGGACTGTAAGCTTCTTGACCACTCACACCCCAATATCAACCAATCAGGCCATAGCAATGGAGCCCATATGTCAAGCTCCTTGGACCCCAAGCGACTTTCCTGAAGCTCTCTGAGAATTCTTCATAACAATGGGAATACCCATCACCGACCCCAAGAGTGTGGTACTTCATACACGGGCTCTCCTGGAACTTTCACACCCCCTCAATGGACCCCCATTTTACAGATGGAGACACTGAGGCTCTGAAAGACCAAGCATCTTGCTCATGGCCTCCCGCTGTGGAGTTAGGACCTGTGTGTTCGTGGCTCCGTCACCCGGTGCCACAGTAGGGATCAGGGTCCCCATGTCACTGATGGCGCACAAGTCCTTCCGACCATCAGTGTCCTCAGCCGGCTCCCCACCCAGGGTCTGAGGAGACCCCACTGCCTGGAGGAAAAGGGGTGCAGGCAGGAGACCTGACCCCTCTGGCAACAGGCCCCACCACAGGGGAGAGGAGACCATTTAGAGAAAGGGGATGAAGACAACAGGTGGACTCCGGGTACGTGGGGCTGGCAGCCCAACCATGTGGCAGGAGCACCTCCTTGCAGCCAGCTCTCGTCTCCTTCCATTTAGGGGGTCTTTACTCAAAGGGCAGGGGCACAGTTAAAGGTGTCCCGGCATGTGCCAGCGAATCCCTGCTGCACGCGAGCTGGGCTCTGCCCCTGGGGCCCCTGCCTCATATTCATGTCAGAGGGTCCTGCAGCAATTGCAGCAGAATTATATGAGCCCCCGAAGACTCCCAGCCAGAATCGGCGAGGAAACCGGTGTAATGAAGAACATTATTACTGTTCAAACAATATAATAATTTTAATTACATCTGGGCTCCTTCTGTACCCTGCTCCCATGTTGCCCTCTCTCCTTGTGCGGAGCGTGGTGGAGGGCACTCACAGCCCTGGCCATGCCCCAGTGGGCCCACGGGGGCCCCGGAGGAGCAGGCTGACGTTCACCTGTAGGGATGGGTCTTCTACTTCTCACAGAACGATGTTGTATGCACATCCGGGGACCCAAATCTTAGAGGCAAGGGCACACTAACTCTGTCTGTCACTAGGTAGGGGTGTTACTACGACTACGGCAGGGTCTCGACCTCCAAAGCTGGTCCTCACTCTAGAGAGTGGGCAGCGGGCTCCGAGTGACGTTTCTTCACTGGATTGCTACAGCCTGTGTATGGGATGTGTGTGACAGCCCTCAGCCGTGGATGGGGGTAAGCCTTGGATGCATGAGGCCCCGAGCTCCCCACTTGTCTGCTCCCATCCTGGCTCTACAGGGTCTCATCTTCGGGCAAATTATAAGCAGGCCAAGGCAAAGCTACAAAAAGACACATGCAAAGATGCTGAAGATGACAAAGAGCAAGACTATGGCTCTAGTTGAAGGTATACTTGACTCCGGGGGACTCGGAGAAGTCGTGGAACTTCTCTTGGCCTCAGTTTCTCTCATCTCTAAAATGGGAACAAAAATTCTCCCTTAACTTACAGAGTTGTCATGAGGACAAATGAAAGATAGGGAAAATACTCGGATATAGACAAGATGATATTACTTCAATAAGTATACACTCACTGTTTCACACACACACACACACACACACACACACACACACACAGACACACACACCATTCCATCTCAAGACTATGTAGAAACAGGCGGCCCTGCTGCTTTGCCCACGTGCATATGTCACTTCATCGCTACAGTAAGTACCCGCTGCCAGAGAGGAGGTACCGGTCACTGTGCAGACGGTGGGGGTCGAGAGGAGGTGCAAGCACCTCAGAGTGCTCACTGAGGGGCACAGAGAAATGGCATAGCTTGGGGCTGCCGCCTGGCTAGAATAAACTACTCTGGCTCTGGTCAGCAGGATCCAGAGCCCCTGAGATGATTTATTGGTCTCCCTCTCCCAGATCAATAGGTGGGTGGTTATAGATGCAGAGGGGGCCGCCCGTTACCGCGGCCCCAAGATATAAATTAATATGGCCTGTCAAGGGACCATCTCTCCTGGCGTGAGAGGCGACACTCTCATGAGCAGAGCTGACATCTCGGGGGGGGGACGGCTGGCACAAGCCGGTGTGAGCCCCCCTGACACCCCACCTCTCACTGTAACCCGAGCATACAGTTTATAAATCATTCAGTGTCTGATGGGCACACCGTGAGGAGGACAGCTGGGGGGCAATGCTGGCGGCCCCAGTGGGTGCTAATAAGTCTGGTCATGCCCACCTCTGCATGCTCGGGGCCTAGTCTGGCCACCCCTCCGGGGCTCCCTGTGTGCCCACCGCACAGAGAACAGCATGGCTGCGAGTCAGGAACTGGCGGGCAATAGAGGGCACTAGAGAGCTCCAGCAGTGAGCTCTCAGGTGTCCTGTGAGGTGTGGGCACCCTCTCCCCCCCAGCACTGTCCCGCCCCAGACACTGTGAGCAATAAAGGACCCCTCGTCCAGGTGAAGAAAGCTGGTGGAGGCAGAGCCCTTTGCGTGAAGGCTCCTGCTGTCCTTCCAACTGTCCAAGAGGCAGAGGGAGCAGTGGGGCTCTGCCCATCTGTGAAGTTCTTGTCCACGGGCTGGGCCCCAGGCTGGGAGTGGAGGGCACACAGTCCCTGCTCAGGCTGGCAGGGAAGACGAATGTACCACCGAATACAGCCTCGGCCATGTGCAACAAGACACTTGCTTTTGCTGTGCCCTCTGCAAAACACTTCCCACACACGGTCCCATTTACTTGAATCCTCAAAAAATTTTGCAAGGCAGGCTTAATTATTTCCATTTTGCAGGTAGAACCAGGCCTGTCTCCTAATCCTGGCTCCATCTTTGGCTAGCTCTGGGCAAGTCACGAAGCTTCTCTGCTTCCACGCCCACACCTGTGGCCTGGGACTAACAACGTGGCTAGCCTGTGAGGCGGCAGTGAGCACTCGGGGAGCACCCACATGCATGGAAAGCACGGCCTTGGGCACAGAGGAAACTCTCAACAATAACAACGGCGTCAACTTATTATCATAGAAATGAATTACTTTGTTTCACTGACACATGCTCACCAGGAATCTCCTTCTCCCTGCTTTCCTGTCTCTAGTAAGGAGCTCCAGAGGAGAATGACTTTCATCTGTCCTTGCTAAGTGACATGGAGAGATGGGGTGGCCTCGGGGGACCCTGGCTTGGACCGTGCCCCCAGCCAGGGCTGGGGGTGCTCAGGCCCCTGCTTTCTCATTCCAGTCCACCCTTCCCCTCTTCCAGCCTCCTCCCCACCTCACAGCTGGTCACCCGAAGCCACGAGTGACAAAGACCTATGCAGGACCTGTCTGTCACAGTGACCTGGGCAGGGACCCAGGGAGCCTACTTCCAGCCCAGCTTTATTTCCACAAGGGAACACTGGGTACCGGTGAGGGACACACATACCCCAACAACCACTGGCCCCTCTTCAAATAGGATCCCTGGTCAGGGGTTAGAGTTCACTTCCCTCTTTTGGAAATTCCAATATATGCAAAGAAGCTAAAGGACAGAGAGTATATGATATTCAGAGACACCATAATCTCCTTCTGTGACTACCAAACTTCTACACATCCTGTGAGGTCCCAAACAAATAGCCCCTGTGTAGAGACTAGGTCATTCCTTCCACAGAGCTTCCCTCCTGCTCTGCACACCCTAAGCCACCATGGCATTTAATACATTTACATGTAGTTAGACCTTCTCTTACTTGTCTTTCTCCCTGTAAAATTATCTCCCCTGAGGACAAGACCTTGGTCTTAGTCACCAGCATTTTACTGAATATACAATGAGCCACAAACGGGGCTAAGGGCTTTACCCCCCTGCATTATTCTATATCTCACAATGACCCCACAAGACAAAAAGTGGCTTATCTCATAGATAAGAAAACTGAGGTCCAGAGGGGTTAAGTCACCATCCAAAGTTGCACAGCTGGCAAATGGGAAAGTCCTTTTACTCTACCCTACACAGCCGAGTCAGCTCAGAATCCCTGGGCCTTGCTCCATAGCTATTCGGCAAATGTTTGCTGTGTTCGTTTAAAAAATAAAAATTGGGAGTGGATCAGGGCATGGTGGGTCAGCTCTGGGCTTCAAAGGACCGGCAGAATTGAGTCAGGCTGAGAGCAGAAAGAGAACACTCCAGTACCAGTTCGAAGAGTACAACATATGTGTGTTGGAGCAAGAGAAAACAGAGAGACAGACACAGGCTCCCGGGCACTGAATCGGCCCGTGGGCTGACAGGGCCATCCACGTGGAGGAAGCCGGCAGGGAAGGCGAGAAACGTAGGTGAAGGCCAGGTGGGATAAGAGGCTCAACCGTCCAGCTATGGTGGCCGAACCTGTCAGAACTTCAAGGGCATGGCCGTCCCTGAGATTACGGGAGCCCTCGACTCCCTGATCCGAGGAGCCACCTGGCACCATCCGACTTCTAAACTCATACCCATCTTCCAGCCTCAACACCCCGGCCCCAGGGTCACCTCCCCAGGGCACACCTGGAGGGCTGTGGGGGAGGGGTGGCCCCAGGAGGACACAGGGGACAGAGCAGTGCTGAAGGTCAGCGAGGCGGACACACACCCCTAATGGAGGCAGTGGAGCGGTGCTGCTGGGCACAGACACAGGCAAACACGTTTGAGCAAATTGGAATGCCATAAAAGTCTATTACAGCAAATCAAATAGCAGTCAGCAAGACAGCCATTAGCCTGAAATGAATACACGGGGACTTAATGAGGTCTGTCGAGGCTGGCTTGGTGAATTAAGTTGCCAATTCTAGCAGGATTTCCCTTTTCTTTACGGACTTGAAAGCATCCACGCTGCCTCGTTAGGGCTTCGACAAGTGAATTGCAGGGCCTTTCACCCTGATAAAATGGATAATTACATGTAGAACAGCTTAGTGAGGGGAGAGGGCTGGGCAGGAGGGGAACCAGGAGCACAGAAACCCAAACACACCTGTCTGACTTCTCCTGACCAGGGGCGGGTCCAGGCAGGGGGTCTCGGGAGGGAGAGGGGCAGGGCTGCAGGGCTGCAGGGCTGCAGGGCAGGAGGCCATCGAGCTTTTCCTGGAGAAAGGGGCAGGGCCTGGCCTTGACCCGGCCTCCCACCCACTCCTATTCCCAGCCCGAGGGCATGGGTCCCCATGGGCCATGTCTCCAGGGCTTGCTATCATCAGGGGAGTTTGTTAAAAATGCAGCTTCCTGGGCTGGCTCTTTCTAAACTACTGATTCAGGGTTGGAGGAGTGCAAGAGTATGGATCCTAACTAGTCCCCCAGGAAATTCTGATGGAGAATGTTTGGGGTCTTCTGGTTCCTCCGTTCTCTAACACTCAGTTCTGGATGGTTTCTGAAACTCATGGTCTTCCTATTTTAGGTCCAGGGCTGCGGAGCTCAGTACATCCTTGGGAGGGTAGGGGGGGAGACTGTGCCCTAGGTTTCAATATTAGAAAGTTCTTCATTATATAGACCTAGAATTTGTCTCCCTATAAACTTGCTCTTCACACCCATCCTTGGGTTCTGGGCACAACAGACCCCCACATTATCAGGGCCCCTAGGGTTGGGGCCAGTGGATGCTGAGAAGGTGAGGGAGAGGCGGCAGGTGGCTGGCATGACCTGAAGAGGAGCTCAGTAGATGGAAACAGCCACGGGAGCTTCTCTGCCAGCCCTTGAGGAATAATGAAGTACTGAAGGAGAATTAGGAGCTTCTCCTGCTGGGATTCATCCTCAGACCACTGGCTGTCAGCCCTAGAAGGAACCTGGTCCAGCTCCCCAGTTTAACAGCTGTTGGAACCAAAGACAGCAGGGGCAGTGATAAGCTCAGAGTCTCACCCAGCCAGTAGCTGGCACAGCCAGGACTAAACCCCAGGTGTCTTGACCTACAGGAGCTCCACTGCTCACCTTGGCAAGCGGCAGCTGGAAAGCCACCTCCTCCAGGAAGCCTGCTGAGATTCCTCTGATCACTCTGGCAACCCCTCAGCACGGACACCTCACAGGGTCTCCAGGGCCCCCCCCTTTCTCTGGTTTGCATTCTCACCCTGTTCGCTTCCATAGGGCCTCTGCCACACATCATGCTTCTGAAGGGCAGGGGCCTGGCGTCGCCAGGGTGACCTCCAGGCCAGCAGGAGAGCCCAGGCTCAATTCTGGGCCGGGAGCCAGCAGGCCCTTCACTGGTACCTCAGCTGGGGCCTGAGCCAGGCAGCTAAGTTCTAGC
Organism: Zalophus californianus; assembly: GCF_009762305.2. Lineage (NCBI taxonomy): Eukaryota > Metazoa > Chordata > Mammalia > Carnivora > Otariidae > Zalophus > Zalophus californianus. Next base: position 32,515,823 of record NC_045609.1, on the reverse strand, counting down.
TCAGGTGACCACACCAGGCCAGGGCTGGTGGGTGCCAAGCCACCTCGGGTCAGGAGCTGACACCACACCCCACCGGTCACACCAAGCAGCCCTAAGTAGGGCATCACGTATCAAGTCAAGGAGGTGACCTGGGGATGTTTACAGGCAAGCAAACCACACAGGCTGTCCTCCGAGAGCCGTGTGTCCTTGCAGCTGGCGCCTCTCGGCCCACCCTCTCCTCATCAGATGGGTAGCAGGCAGGCTGCTTTACCTTGTGAGTCCTCCGTTTTTATTAGATAAGGAGGACTATGGCCCAGAGAGGGTAAGTGACGTGCCCAAATGGACTCAGTGGCCTGGAAGTGGAGCAGGGGCTGGGCCTGCAGTCTCCCGCTGCTGGTTCTGCCTCCTGTCATTGCATGTTCTTCTGGCCTTCCAGGTCTCTGTGTGGCGAGAGCCTGGCACAGAGCCCAGCCCACAGAGACACTCAATAAATATTTGTTAAATAGATGACTGACTGAAGAGGCTCTCTCCTTGGAGGCGGAGGCCTTTGGAGAATCCCAGGGGATTCCGACAGGGTGGTGTTGGAGGTCATATCTCCTGGCAAGGTAGCAAGGAAAAAGGCTGGCCCCAGCCCAAAGCCTGGGGAGGAAGGATGTGACCTCTCGTCCCCTTCCCTGTGAGGGAAGACAGAGGGCAGCCATGCCTGCCAGGATGGCAGCTGAGCAATGGGTCCAAGGCTCATTAACTCTGAGCTGTGCCCTTGGTTTCTGAGCCTGGGCCCAGAGTGCAGGCAGGCACGTAGAGACCCTTAATTAAATTAGGGAGACTTCCAAATGAGAGGGGGCCCAGAGCCAAGCTGCAGTCCTGGACACGCTGGCCACAGCTCAGGGCACTGTGTCCCCATGCTTGGGACTGTGGGTTCTCCCTCCTTATGCCCTGCCCCATCAGGGGAAGGGCGCGGGAGGCTCTGGTGTGCTCCTACCCACACACTTGTCCTCACTTTCCTCCATCTGGCACAACCATAGGACCATTGGCTCATAGCTGAGTGAGGAGAGCCAGGAACAGGAACAGCATGAGACAAGGTCTCATCATCTTGGAGGGAATCTGAGGGCTGCCCTGGGAGTCAGGAGGCTCAGGGTCAAAGCGGTGTGACCTTGGCTAAGTCACTGTCCCATACTGAGCCTCAGTTTTCTCATCTACAAACTGAACAGATATTTTCTAAAGACTCTGCCAGTCTCCTGATCCAGTGACATATAATACAAAGGGGCTGGAACTCAAACGCCATGGTGCTGACTTGCCTCTCCCCAGTGGATTCCATCTCCAGCCCTTCCCAGGCCAACCCTTTATTTCTGCCATTCAACCCAGAGCCCTGAGGGCAGGCCCGAGGGACACCCAGCAGAAGCTCTTTACCCACCACCTTCAAGGTCTTTGAATGGCTAACTGCCAGCCCAGAAGACTGCCATCAGTCACTGGGAGAGGGACAGTAAGCCGTGAGAACCCTAGTTCCATTGGGAGCCAGCAGCCAGCTTATTAATGAACCGTTCGTAATGCAATAATTTGTACTTCTCAATTACCAGCGATGGCTTGGTTTTACATGCATGCACTCATGCAAACACACTCAGAGTACACAGACGACCCAAAGGAGCAGAGAGGGCCAGGGAGACGGGGGGCAAGCATAAGGCTAGGGAAAGAAAGTCCCTTCCTGGAGCTACTTGCTTCCTGTGTCCTGGTGGGGGGCGGGAGGCGGCGGTGGGACCTGTACTGGCCACAGTGGGAGAGTCTGGGGTCGGACCTGCCAATCCACGTGCCTGAGGCCCACACCGGCTATGCGTGGAAGGAAAGAGGCCACAACACCTGGTCCAACCAACTCCTGTCCTGTCCCGCCTCCGGCTGGAGTTGTGGGGCTCGTTCCAGGCAGGCCTTCTATCAGACCCGAGCTACCACCAACCCACTCTACCTTCGGAGGTGTCGGCACGGTCGCCAACCTGCCCAGAGCCGGTGCTTGGGCTGCGGGGTGGGCGGCAGAAGCAGAGGTGCAGTTGCCCTTTCCCCAGCTTCAGCCCATTGCCACGTGGCCCTGGAGCGGCAGCTCCCCCTGCTCCCCGCTCCGTCCCTCAAGTGCGACCCTGGGGGCTCCTACCTCAGGGATGCGGACGCTGTAGGGCTGGTTGTGAAATGTGGGTGCGTTGTCGTTCACGTCCCCAACCTGTATGTTCACCTTCCGTGTGATCACCTGGCAAGAGAAGGGTGGGGATTTAGTGTTGGCATGGGTCCCCTTGCCTCTTTCTGCCCAAGGCCCCGGGAGTCGGCCTCCCAGGACAGCAGGGGCCTCAGGAGACACTCACCCCCTGGTGGTCGCTGACGGAGAACTCCACTGTGAACTCAGACTTGGTCTGAAAGACAAGGGAGGGAGGGAGAAGGCAGAGTTAGAGAGAGGCACACTGACGTCCTGAGTCCTGGGCCCTGGGCTCTAACCTGGCCTTGGCCTCTAAATTGCTGTGTGATCTTGAGCAAGTCACTAGACAACTCTGTGGCCCCTTCTTCAAATGTGAGGAGAAAACAAAAGTTGGGGTTTCAAACTCATACCTTAATTTGCTAAGGGCTGCCTTGTCACCAAGTCCCGGGTCTCTGGAAAGTGTCCTTTAGGGGAACACTGTTCCCGGGGGGGGGGGGTAGACCTGTATACACCACGGAGCCACCATTCTATGGGGGATGAACCCTGGGTCATTGTCCTTCTTGCCCGTCCAGGGCTGTCCCTTGTTTGGAGACACCCCAACCACCCCATTCCAACCCCAAGTCTGATGTCAGCACTGGCCCTGGAAGAGGGACGCCATTTCAGCAGGAAGATGCTACTTCAGGGTCAGGATGGGGCCTCAGAGGAAGGCCCCTAAAAGATGAGGAGCCAGCCTCCCCTCACTGTCTGCCTTTGCCCCCCAGGAAAGAACTGGGGCAGGGGTATGGCCGGTCGTACCTCTCTGTCCAGCGGCTGCCGTAGCCACACCACACCTGTGTCAGGCTCTACGGCAAAGAATCGAGAGGCCTCTTCCCCAGACACGCCGAACACCAGAGGGTCATTGTCCATGTCTCGGGCCAGCAACTGGGTCACAGAAGAACCTGGAATAACCATGGGAGAGATCAGAGGGCAACTACAGGCGGTTCGGTCTACTCCTCAGCATCTTGCCAAGGTGGCTGAATCCCAGCGGAAGTCGCCACCCCACAGACCGCCGGCAGGTCACTGTGCCTCTCTGGGCTCTGACCCAGGCCCCCTGGCCCTTCCCTGCCCACTTGTCACGGCGTGTATGTGCCCGTCACAGAGAACTGTGGCTCACCATGTTTTAGGTGGCTAACGGACAGCTGTGATCCGGCCCTGTCCCCCTTTTATTCTGATGTTAATGTGGAGACTCCCTCCTCCACGTGGCTCAGATGTGGGCAGGCCCCTTCAATTCTTCTGTTCCAGGGTGGACACGTAACTCAGCCGTAGCCAATCAGACCATTCCATCTCCCTGGCCGCAGTGATTGGTTCAGGGATGAGCCCGGGTCCCAAACAAGCCAGTCAAAGCCAACCCTGGGATTTGTGCTGGAACCACTGGGAAAGGGGAGCCCTCCTTCCACCGGGGTTGCCACCCATCTCTGGCACCAACGAGGCCAGCAGGGGGAAAACAGAGCCAAATGGTGCACAGAGACTCCTGCAGGTTTGAGGGCGTGCCGCCAGCTGCGCCTGAGTTTAGCTTAAACCTCTGGACTTCTCAGCTATATGAGCTAATAAATCTGCCTCGCCTCGCGTTTTTTTCTTTGGCCTGAGTCCGTTGAGTTGGATTTCTGCTTTTTGCAAATGGAAGCACCCTTTCTAATTCACAACATATTACGATACTTGGCGTTTACCCAACAGTGACTAGGTGCTGGCCTTGTGCTAAGTGCTGAGGTAAACAGAGATTAGGAAGATGTGGCCCAGCCTCCAGGAAATCGAGGCCAGAACTGGGCGCAGGGTGTGGTTTCTGTTCAGAAGAAGAGGACTGAGGTGTCCCTGTTCCCCAGGAAACACAGCCCTGGCCAGAGGCCCCCAGGATGCCTGGCCTACAGCCCTGCCTAAGAAGCCCTAGTGTAGGGCACCTTCCCCCCCGGGGATCACAGCCCTCCCTAGGTAGGCTTCAGGCAGGGTGACCCACCCCCTGGTTTGTCTGGGACGCAGGCAGGACGCATACTAAAACCAGAAGGTCCCAGACAACTGGACAGGCTGACCGCCTTAGCTTCAGGAGGTCCCTGCACCTCCGGGAACTGTGCAAAATGTCATGAGTGCACAGTGTCACAAAGAGTAATTAAGTAATTGATCATGGCCCACAGTTAGTAAACGGCAGAGCTAGAATTCAGATCCCAGGCATTCTGGGTCCAGAGCCCTTGTTTGTTTCCACAACCTGACACATCTCAAACACTTGGTATGTGAACTCAAGATTCAGGACTTCCATGCACATGACCCTCTCAGACCCTAACTGGAAGCCTGACGCTTGGAAAAGGAAGATACTGGGCAGTCACTGGGCTCTGCGGATATGCCGGATGGAGTACTCGGCTCATTCACCCAGGTTCCCACATTAAATCCTCCCAGCAACTCTTTTGGTAGCCAGTATTCTACCCACTTTACAGGTTAGGAAGCTGAGGATCAGAGAAGCAAAGCGTTCTCTCCAAGGTCACAGGGCAGGGCAGGATATGGCAGCATCCAAGGTGCTGTGGAAGAGGCGAGAAGCAGGAGGAAGAGAAGTAAAATCATGGAACAGAGTCGGAACAACCTCAGAGACCTTTTGGGGAGCCCAAACTTCCCATTTTAAAGCTGGAGAAGCGGAAGGCATTTCGCTAGTTGCCCAAAGTACAATGGTGGGGGACAGAGTCCATAGCTAGAACCCAAATTTCCAGACTCCCAGTGCCAGGCTCCTTCTGGTTGAGGAAGGAGGAGGTATATGAAGCCATAGATAGACGAAGCACATCTCAAAGCATCTGTGTTGTCCAGTGGCAAGCAATCGCTTTAGACTAAAATAAACGGGGAGGTTTCTGAACACAATGTAACAATTTAGTTTTTAAAATGGAACCCAAAGCTATAAAAGAACTTCCAGCCTCCCCCTTGGCTTCCAGGGATGCACATTTCCTTTCTGTTCCCCTCAGGTGTGCTTTAGCGGCAAAGTTTGAGGAGCCCTGAGCTATTTCCCAATGCTTTGGGGAGGGCCCATATGAAGAACCTGAGACCCCGAGCGGTCCCGCCTGCGCACAGAATGACGCGTCCATGGCGGCCCCCTGGAGTGAACGCTTCACCTGCCAACCACCATCGGGATCCAGCCCAGTTCGGGGATATGGGACCAAGCTCTCTGCTGGCCAAATTCTGGAAAAGACCACGCTGGCCCTCCAGCCAAGGTCATACGACTCGGCCCGATATCCCAAATGGCTCTCTCAGGCCCAATGCTCAGGTCCTTCCAAGAAGGGGGGCACTGGGCAGGACATGGATGGGGCCATCAGCCGCTGTCACCCACCCTATAATTTCCTGGACTTTTATCCATTTTCCCCTCAATTATGTGCTGCTCAAAGCGGTCCTTTTCGGCTTCCTCACAGGCTCTTGCCTGCTTATGCCTTCTTTGTGTCCCAGGTAATTGCTAGTGACCTTTTCTAAGTGTACTAATTAAAGGTGCTGATTTAATATTATATTTAAGACAAGACGCCCTGCAATTTTCCAGCTGGGCACAAACTCCCCCGCCCAGGGCTGTTCTGCCACTCCGCAGAAGCTGGGCCTCGCTTTGGCTTCTCCTGGACACAGGGCTCATTTCTCCACCAGGAAGCCTTCCAGCAACCCCTGTGTGCACCAGTCACGCAGGAACGAGGCCAATCTGCGGGGCCGCACTCGAGCCCAGTGGTCCTAGCTGCAGCCACTCAGGAGAATCATCCCTGGCCGTGGGGCCCTCGGGTACACACATCACACTCTAGGTTTGCTTCCCACCTGAGAAGCAGATAATATGCCCTCTGACGCAGACTGTGAAATACCTGGAATTTTGTTGTGTTTTCTTCCAAAATGGTGATAAAATAGAGAGAACACAAAATGCATCGTTTTAACCATTTTAACATATACAATTCAGCCATATTAGGTATGTTCACAGTGTGGTGCAACCATCACCACGATCTGCTTCCAGAATATTTTCATCACCCCCAAAAGGAAACCCATACCCACTCAGCAAGAACTCCCCATTCGTCCCTCCCTCTCCCTGGCAACCACAAAGCCACCGAACGTCTCTCTGATTTTGCCTGTTCTGGATATTTCATATAAATGAGATGCTGTGAGGGCTAGTCTTTGTGTCTGGCTTCTTTCACTCAGAATAAAGTCTTCTAGGTTCATCCACATTATAACATAGTATGTAATCCCTTCCTATGGCTGAGTCACATTTCCTTGTAGGGAGAGACCACATTTTTTGTAGTCGTTCATCTGTTGACAGATTTTTGGGTTGTTTATTGTGAATTGCGCTGCCATGAACACTTGTGGGCAGGAACGAGGAACGAGGAGTGGAATTGCTGGGTTCTGGGTAATTCTACATTCGACCTATTAAGGAGCCATGGATTGTTTTTCACAGCAGCCGCACCATTTACATTCCCACTAGCGGTGGATGAGGTCCAGAGTGATTTTCAGGGGTAGGAAGGATACTCAGCGATTGACCGGGGCCAGACAACCCCTTGCACGGTGGAGAGATGGGAGCTGGGCAGCCCTCCATCCCAGATGCTACTGGTACCCGGCCCGCAAGGCCTCAGCACATCCCACTGTCACACACACCAGCCCAACCTCCGAGTGCCAACCTGGGACTCTTTGCTGAGGGTTCTGGCCATCAGCGCCTGCTCCCCCCACCCCGGACAGGCTGGACATGCCAGGGACTAAGAGCCCCAGCAGCACTGCTCAAAGAATGACTGATGCAAGGCAGTGGACAAAAAGGTGGGGCAGGTAACCACTCCAGCTCCCTCACCTCTCGGGGGGCTAATGCAGAGGCGTACTGTGCGCTGCCTCCCGGAGCTCCCCACTGGGACTCACCCCCAGCGGCCTGGGGTGCTGACTTGGTTGGTCCTGCATCTTCACCTACCTGTCTCACCTCCTCACTCCTCGCCTGGGTTTCCTGGAACCCCCTTTTCAACAAACGATTTGCACTTGAACCCTCATCACCAGGCTTGCTTTGGGGGGGAACCCACAGAAGATACCCCCTAAAATTGTGGCCTCAGGATCACCCAGGAAGTAACAGTATAGACCCCCAGGCCCTGCTGACTCAGTTGGCCCTGGGGGTGGAGGGGGGAGCCCAGGGTGTGAACTTTTACACAGCAGCCCCACTCGCCCTGCAAGAGACCCTGACACCCAGCCAGGTTGGGAAGTCCTGAGACGGCTTTACAGCAGGGTGATCTTCAAATATTTAACAACGGGCACAGCACAGGCATCAACCAATCAGGAAGGATGCCAGCCATAAACAACCGGACCGGTGTGTACCGTCTGTAAGTCAGCCTGGTTTATGGCTCCCATTGTAGATGCAGAGAAAAGCTCCTCCGGCCCCAGGATGATTTAAAGGCTCAGTCTGAGGGCTCTTGGCTCAATCAGTGCTTGCAGGAGAACTCTCTGTTCTTGGCGCCCCCACCTCCACCCTCCCGGGGTAGGGTAACTCCGCAAGGCTGGCCCCCTCCACTCTGTGCCAACCCAACCCAGGCGGAGGCCAAGCCTCTCCTCATGGGGAGAAAGTGGAACTTTAAAGAGCTGAAGTCACCGCACGCCCATGCCCGTAGCAGTGTTACTCACGACGGCCGAAACCAAGAAGCAACGCACGTGTCCACTGATGGAAGAATGAGTCCACAACATGCGGTCTATACATACAAAGGAATATTATTCATTATTCAGCCTTAAAAAGGAAGGGAATTCTGACACACTCTGCAACATGTGAACCTTGAGGACACTCGGCTGAGTGAAATAAGCCAGCCAAAAAAGGACAAACGCTATATGATTCCTCTCACATGAGATATCCAGTGTAGTCAAATTCACGGAGACCAAAGGTCGAAGGGTGGATGCGGGGGCGGGGGTGAAGAATGGAGAATTGTTGTCTAATGGGTATAAAGTTTCAGTTTTGCAAGATGGAGAGAGTTCTGGGGATCTCTTGCATGACAACACGAATGTACTGAACACTCCAGAACTGTACATTAAAAAATGGTTAAGATGGTAAAATTTTTTGTTATATTTTACCACAATTAAAGAATTTAAAGCCCAAACTTAAATCAGATTATGTCCAAGGCCCCAACCATCTGGCCTGAGGCAGCGCCCTCCCACTGCATCTCGCACAGGCTCCCGGGCTTACCCCTCCCAGACCTGGACCCTCTTTCTGTTCCTGAACAGTTTGTGGTTGCCCCAGGGCCTTTGCCCTGGTTGTGCCTTCTGCCGGACATGTCCCTACCTGCCAGCTTCCTCACTATTCCCCTCTCAGCCTAAGAGTAACCTTCTCAGAAAGGCCTTCCCCAATACTTGATCATACAGAGAGAGTCTATCTAAAGGGACGCCCCGTCACTCCGAGTCCCTGCATCCTGTGCCACTGTCCTCACAGCTCTCCTTCCTCTGAGCTGATGGTGTTTGTTCACCTGACTTGTAGATTGCCTTCCCCAGCCCCCTGCCTGTCATATAAGCACACCCGTGTTAGCTCCATAGGAGCCATGGCCTGGCCTGTCATGTTCCTTGTTGTACCCCTAAACCTAACACAGGGGCTGGCATCTCAGGGGCTGGCATCTCAATAAAGAGCCGCTGGGTAAACAAATGAGTCCTGCCAACTGTCTAGAGGTGCTAGGTGACAAGAGACCCCAAAGTCATGTAGATCTGTGAGCCACAGCGAGGGGAGAGAGTATAGCCAGTTAATTCCTAATTATGTGTACTAATGGATAGGAAAAAGCATGGCTAATCAAAACCTCATAATGTCCAAACCAGTAGTGCTTGCTTTTGGATGCAGGCAGAATCATAGCTGGGTACTGGCTGGGGGGGTCCAGTCTCTCACGAACTAGCCCTGCATCCCATTCTTGAGCAGTGTACTCCAACCTGGGGCCATGAACTCTATCCTGTGGCCTTGTACCCCATCCTGGGGTAACGTCGTCTGCCCTGGAGTATTACACCCTATACTGCGGCCATCTACCCCATCCTGGCCCATGGACCCCAACCCCCGGGTTGTGGACCCATCCTTGAGGCCGGGTACCCCATCCTAGGCAGTATATCTCACCCTGGGTGCCATGTACCCCATCCTGCAGCCCAGGGGCCCTGGTTGGGGTGGGGATCCACTCAGTAGGCTACAAATGCCCCCGAGACGCACAGGGCTGGTGACACATCTCCGTGGTGGCCTCAGTCCCTCAGCAGTAGGCCCCGTCCATCTTCCAGGCAAGGGGTGGACAATCACAGCTTTCCCGGCAGCCGTGCTGGGCCCACGCTGATCGCTGAGATGACTGCTATTACTATTATTGTTGTTATTTGCGCCGAGGGGGGAGGGCTGGGACTGGCGTGTCATGCTCTCCTGGAGAGCTGTGAGTTTTGCCCGCTAGATGAGGGGTGGGCCAGAAGCTCAGGCAGGGCAGTGGCAGCTGCGAGCCCTCTTATTTACTCTGGATGGGGGAAGATGAAAGCTGTCCATTCCCCAAACACAGAGCAGGAGCCACAGAACGGATGAAGGGCCAGAGAGCACGCGGTGCTTCCCCCTGGCAGCGGCAGCATCTTCTTCCTACAGCAAGCCTCCGATTGTGCCCACCCCGCTCAGACACCTCCGTGGTACCCACAGATTTCAACCCAACTCCTTCCTGAGATGGCCGATGCCCCCCAACCTGTGCTCGACTCCCTGGTGGGTCACAGTCCCACTGCGTCCCTGGCCTCAGCCCGCCGGGCGGCCGCCAGCCCTCAAACACACCAGGGTTCCGCGTGCTCCCACGCGTGGACTCCTGTTGCTCGTCAGCCTGGAAGGCGGCTCTGCCTCCCACCACCCCTCAATCCCCGTCATCTGTAAATGCATGCTGCTAGTGCCACTCTGGTCACAAAGTTCTCTCCCCTCGGCGCTCCCTGAGCCACTGCTCATACCTCTGTGCAGCACAGAGAGGGCATCACCCCCTGAAGATGGAGGCTGAAGTCTTGGGACATGCTTTCAAATCACCCCACCGCTCCAGGAGGGACTGTCACTTTTCTCGGGGGCCCAGGAGCTAGCCAGGTCCTTCTGTTGCCCGAGCAGACACTACTAATCAATCACAGCTCCCATTTCTGTAAGTCTATATTCAACTTCAGAATCCTTCGCAACACTAGGTTATATGCGGCCACTACCAGCCAATCTTAAACCGAAAAGGACTTCACATCAGCCTTGACCTACTGTCCCTTCCCATCCAGGGGCCAAGGATCTTGCAGTCCGCTCCTACTGGGCTCAGGGCCAGGGAGAGAAGGGATTCTCTCCCTGGAAGGGAGAGAATCAGGCTTGGAGCCTACGGGCGAACTCAGAAACACGGGCTAGTTGTGGCTAAAGTGAGAACCATGCAGACAAAGCCCCATATCGTGCAGAGGGAGAAGCAGGGGTCCTGGCTGGGAGACAGCTGCTTGGGACATGGGGATTGGGGAGTGCATTGGGAGTGGCTGAGTCAAGGAGTAGCAGACGGCGGCCCCCAGCCCCAGATGAGAAGCCATGGGTTATGACCAGGTCTTTCTGAGAATAACCACTCCCTGCTCCCCATCACCATAGAGCCTGCCTCACAAGCCCCATGCCCACCCTTCTCCTCCTGGTCCCGAGGGGCATAGCTGCAGAGCCAGGAGTGCCTGCCCTCCCCACTCTCCCCTGGGATGAGCCCCCCAGAGCTGGGGCTGGCCTTGGAGCCTGCAATATCATTTGTCTCTCCTCTGGGATCAGACAGCCCGGTTAAGTGCCTTGATTCCTGTGGATAATCTCATTTGTCTCAGGTTCACCCTCCCCATTCTCCTGCCTTCCGTCAGGCTCCTTCCTCCTAATCCCCCCCAGGAGCTTGAACTTGGTTTGACCTCAGAGGAGCTGATTTTTGTTTGGGTTTTGTTGTTGTTGTCCTAGGTGGTTCACCCACCTGGGGGAAGACAGAGTGAGTTCTGACATGGACCCCTCTCCTGAGAGTCAGGTGGCTCCGAGCCTGCCTGCGCTGACCCAGGTCCTCACCCTCATCAGAAAACCCTTGCTCTGGATAAAGGGCATTGTCTCTGTCTCCAGAACCCAGAAGCCATCTTCACGTCCTCTCTCTCCTGCAGCTTGGTCCACTCAGAGTAGACGGCATGAACTGTCTGGGGGGAAAGGAAGCTAGCATTCATTAAGCACCCATGTTTGCCTGGCACTCTGCTCAGTGGTTTTCATTCATTCTCACTGTCATCTATTTCTCATCATGACCCCCCAAAAGGGGTTAGCATCCCCACTATATGGACGAGAAGAGTGAGGCTCAGAGGGGTAAAGTGACCCACCCAAGGTCACACAGCTAGGAGATGGCAGAGTGAGGTTTTGAACTCAAGTCTGTCTGACTCAGAATTAGTGTTCCCTCCACCACCCTCATGGTTTTTTTTATCACAAAGCCTGTTATCCAAGCCCTAATCTGAGCAGCTAAACACTGCCCTCTCCACACCCCACAGAGACTGACCCCCACGGAGGCCCCCAAACCCCCTCCATGTTTTAGGCTCCTCCATATTTTAGGATGCCCTGGACCCCGGGGGTTACTCGGCTGGGCTGAAGGTGAGTATCCTTGAGGCAGGGACCATGGGGACTCCCTCCCACCACTCTGGCTTTCCATTGCCCACTATCACATGCCAGCAAGATGGCAATTCCCTCCTGAGAGTCAGAGTCGGGTGGCTCACCTGGGCACACAGGTGTCTGATGGCCAAGGGGACAAGCTAATTCAGCAGAGAAGAAGGAGGCATTAAACAGAGCAGGATGATATAAACCAGAGGTTTTGGTGGCAGGGAAGAGGAGGAGCCCTGTGTTATTGTTATCTTAAAGTAATAAAGCCCAAGAGGATAGATCGGACATTAAAGATTTGAAGAACCCGGTCCAGAGTCTCAGAAACTCAGAGCTGTTCCACTTCTGGCACAACAGACACATAAAATCATCATTGCCAAGGGCTGCCAGGCCCAGCAACAGACGCTGACGTGCTCTCAGCCCCTATAACCTAATGAGTCACAGAGAGGTTACATTACTTGCCTGAAGTCACACGCCTAGCACATGACCGAACTGGGATTGTTCAGTGACTCCTCTGATCCCCATGATGCCGTTACAGTCCTTCCTTCATTCATTCAACAAACACTGCCTGAGGCCCTGCTCTAGGCACTGGCGATACAACCATGAACCAAACAGACAGAAGTCTGTGCCCTCCTGGAGCCACCATCCCAGTGGGCACACCTGCACACCCATTATGCCACACGCTTTCCGTGGTGGTTCCCAGGCACACGGGGGAAGTACGAGCGTGGGTTCAGGGTCTCATCACCGTCCAGACAGACGGATGAAGAACTGCAGTCTTGCCCTTTGCCCTGCTTCACGGGCTGTGGCCCAGGTTGAGCACTCGGCAGGAGGACATGGGACACAGGACCAAAGGGCACAGAAGATACTTCGAGAGGAAGACAGTCTCAGTGACATCCCTTTATAGTAAGACAGCAGGAAGCGGTCAGGCCTAGAACTAACAGGGCTGGCGCTCAGCCACAACTTCCTGTGTGGTCCTGTGTGACCGTGGCGGGGGGGTCCCCTCCCTCTCCACCTCCCTTTCCCCGTGGACACCACGAAGGGGCTGACATCAATGGCCAAAGCACAGAGGTCCTTGGGGAGAATCAACTCCAAGCCTGGCAAGTGGGCCTCGCTTCATGTGCTGGGCCAGTCCCCAAGTCGTGGTTCCACAGAAGGATCTTGAGGCTGCATGGGTTCAGCAGGACAAAGCACTGTGATCCATTAGACACCTGCTGTGAGCAGGGGATGGGGCGGTGGCGGGGGGGGGGGGGGCTGTACACATGCCACGTTCACACTCTTGATGAGGCCAGCAAACTCCTTTACATAGGAGAAAGCAGGGCTGAGCAGTTCCGTGACGAGTCCACAGCCGCCCAGCTAGCAGCTACAGGCAGCAGGGCTGAGACTTGATCAGTCTAGGGCTCCCGGTACTCCTTCGCCTCCCAACATCCAAGTCCCATCCGGTTCAAATGCCTCCAAGACTATGGTCCCATTTGCCACACCACGTACTTTCCCGGGAGACATTGGGGGAAGCAGCCTGACCTGTGGGGCCTGACAGCCAGGATCCGGGCTGGCCTCTTTTCTACCCAGGAATAGCAGCCTGAACAAGAAAGAGCCATGAATCAAGAGGCTCCAGAATGCTCGGTTTGACTTTCCCGAGTCCTTGCTGCCGCTCCCAGGCCCAGGGGGGCTGAAGTCCTGTCACAGGGGCCTGGAGTGCCAAGCGGTAGTTACCAGATTTAATAACAGTGATAATAGTGGGGTGGGTACATTTTTTCCCTTCTCCTGAAACTTTTCAATTCATTGAACTGTTCAATTAACTTTACAAAAGGAAATGTGGAAAAATGTCGGCAAATTGAACTTGACATTATCATTAAAATAAACAGAGCACTGCAGGCCTTTAAAGGCTCACTCACAAAGAGATTATCCAAACACTTGCAGGCACGGGCTGACTCCTTCGTGCTCACGGGGACCCTGGCCCTCCCCTTCTGCCCAAGCTTGTGCCCTGGTCAACATTCACATTCCCCCAGCTCCGAAGGAGGTCCTGCTAACATTACCTGTCATCGCTGCCAACAAACTCCCCCCGCCCCCCCGCACTGTGAAGGTGAAGGAGGGGGTCGGACTCTGCTAACCAGCTGCCATCCCCAGCGAGTCCCTTTCCTCTGAGGCTAACGATAGGGTATTTTAGTCCACTGGGTGTCGGGCCTGGCTGCACATCAGATTCCAGGTCCTAGTCACCTAAAATTCTTTTCAAAGGGAATTTGGACCTAAAGGCCTGACTTCAGAATCCCAATCCCTCCTGTGCCCCCATCCCTTAGCCAGAGCCTAAGGGCAGGGGCTGCTTCTTTTCACCTCTCAACAGCAGAAAAGGATACTACTAAGAACCTAATAAAGGTGTCACCAGGAAGCAGGTGAGAAAGACACCCTTCCCCTCACCCCTGCTCTCCCTCCCACCCCCCGCTGTGCAGGGGGCCAGAAAAGTCCCTCCAGAAATCACTTCCTCTTTGAGGAGACTCATAATTACCCACAATGATCACAGCACCATTCATTTTGCCCTAAAATTAATACATCACGTTGAGAATGATATCGTACTAATTTATCACAAGATTTATGAAACTTGCACTTTTTCTAATGAGATTTATGCAAATGCCGCTCTTGACAGTGTTTGTGTTTTAAAGAGTTTTGACAGGGAAGTGGGGGTCCAGCCCAGCTGGCAGAGGCCCTGCCCCCTACTCCGGGGCCAGAGGGGAGGGCCTCCATAGTGGTTCCTGCCCTTGAAGGGCCCCAGGTGAGCAAGCCCCTTGGCCTTTCCCCTGGGCTAATCCCTCAGTTCCATCTCTCCCCAGTTACACCTTTATTCATCTGGAGCCAGCCCTCCCAGCGGGTGTACCTGCTGCCTCAGGTGGGGAGGCCATTACAGGGGGTGGGGCTGTTCTCTAGGTGAGCAAAGATCTCTCTCGCTCATCAGAGGCCTTCCAGGCCCTCGGTGCCTGAGAACAATCACACTGACAGCATCCCGCTAGCCAGGGCACGAGACAAGAGAGGCACACAGAAAGCAAGGTATAAGATGGCACTCACTCTCCGGGCTGACCCCATACTTGTATAAGTCTCAGAGTGTCCCCTAAAATGTTGTGCCCCGGGTGCCTCACCTGCCTCACCCTAGTCCCCGCCTTGCCACTAGCTACCATTTATTGAGCACTTATTGTATGACAGGTACTCTGTTAAGCACTTCACACACACAATCTCCTTTGATATTTACCATGCACCTGTGAGAAAGGTATTTCCCACACTCAAAGGAGGAGACTGAGTCTCAGAGGAGTTTAGCAATTTGCCCAAGATCACAGAGCTAGGAAGAGGTGGGGTCAGAATTCAAATCCAGGCCCATCTGACCCTGAAGACAATGTTTTTCTTCAGTACTGATCCCAAACAAGTCACAGGGGACTTCCCTCCTCTGGGGGTTTAGTAATACCAAATATCCAAGAGTCATATTCTACATATTCCTTTAACCAGAACATAGATGAAAATCAGGAGACTTGCCCCAAAGGTCTTTGAGCAGCTAAAAGTCGTAGCACAGAATCCATACGCTAAATTTCAAGCCCATAATGAGAGAGAAGATAAGGTCAGGTCCTCACTCTGAGCCTGTTTACTCTCACTTTACATACAATTATAATTAGATTGGTCCTTTGTTTTTTCAATTCATAGAAAGGTCAATGAAAAGCAATAAACAATAACTTCCACTGTTCACAAAAGGGAAAGATCAAAGCTCTCTGAAAAGTGACCACTTAAAATAATCTGAGTCCGTCCGCTAGCTCCTGTCAATGACAATATATCACCAGAGAGCGCTATCTGTCCTAATGTGTTCAATCATGTGTCAAGAAAGTGCTAAACGCTGAGTCATTCCTATGTAAAAATGCAGGTACATAAGTAATAGATCTTATGAATATTCCATGCAAGTCATTCTAATTTAAAAAAGATTTTATGCCTAAAGGAATGCTCCCTAAAGTGTATTTCACGAACCATTCATTCTCTAAGATGCTAATGGGTACGCCATGAAAATGCACTCCTTGGTCAAAGAGGTCTAGGGAACACTGCCTTAGAGAAATGTAACCAGGGTTCCTTCCTGCAGGACCTCTAGAGCTTTTCTTACGTTAACACGCATGCTGAAACTCTACAGGTGGTAGCTAGAGCTTTCCCCAGATTTATCTGGCCAAGAAACCCTTTCTTTCAAGAACATCTCAAAGGATATAAGTGGTTCAGGAAATAATAATTGAGGAAACATTGGGCCAGGAATTTTTCTGGCTAGCTTTACTTGAGATACATCTTTTTTGGTGGGGTGGGGGGGTGTGGATGGATGGATGGATGGGTGGGTGGGTGGATGGGTTGTTGGGTGGGTGAATGGATGGGTGGATGGATGGATGGGTGGGTGGGTGGGTGGATGGGTGGATGGGTGGATGGGTGGATGGGTGGATGGGTGGATGGATGGATGGATGGATGGATGGATGGATGGATGGGTGGATGGGTGGATGGGTGGATGGGTGGATGGGTGGGTGGATGGATAGGTGGGTAGACAGATGGGTGGGTAGATGGGTGGGTGGATGGGTGGGTGGGTAGAGGATGGATAAATGGATGGATGGATAGATGGAAGGAATGATGGTTGGGTGGACGGATGAGCAAATGAACAAAGAGTAAAAGAACAAATAAATGAATAAGCTGTTTTCATTCAAGGAGCATATGAAAATCTCTGTCATGGTGGGGAACACATGACTACAAAGTCTGAGACCTCTCTTCCAGATGAATCAGCCCATTTCCCCACCAGGTTATAAGTCACTGCTTCATGAGGTAGGAACTTGGGCCTCTAAGGAGGACATCAGCTGAGCAGCTTTTCACAGAAGCCAAATCCTAAGCACCTGACACACTGAACTAGTAATCATAATAACTCTAAACATGTGTATGGTGCTCAACATTTAGGAAGTGCTTTCCTAGCCATTCATTCCAGGTCCTCTGCCACCACACCCTCTGGCAGTGGGCTGGCCAGTGGCTACATACTCTTAATGATGAAGGAACTACAGTTCAGCACAGTTGAGTGAAGAGTCCAGGGTCATCCAGGGTGGGCTCCTGGAACTGGAGTCAGAGGCCCAGGTCCCACTCCTGGCCCCATCTGTGTAACCTAAGCAAGTCTTGCCACCTCACTGACCTCATTGCTGCCTCAGAAGCTTATGGCAAGAGTGAAGCCAGAACACATGAGAGGAAACACTTCATAAATCCCAGACATCCCCAAAAGGCTTCAATCCCCCACCCCCACCCCCACCCAGCAGATCCCAACCAAAGCACTTCACACACTCTGTCCTCATTAGTTGCCAATCTTCTGGTCTGAATCTACCACCTGACTATGAGCTCCCTGAGGGCAAAGACTATGGTTCCTGCTGCCTGCTGTGTCCCCAAAGCCTCGCACAGTGCCTGGCACAGGACAGGCCTTTGGTCAGTGTCTACTGAACAAATGAGTGAGTGAGTGAGTGAGTGAGTGAGTGAGTGAAGGAATGGATATATAAATCAATGAACGATGAATTACTGTGTAAACACAATGTGATTTGATTCTAGAATTTGCAGGAGTGTGGGTTTTGTAACGCTAAAAGGATTCCATCCCCAGTCTCTACTGGGCACATTCCAAGGAGTACCTGCTGTCCTTGTTTTGAGGGGCAGACGGCTTTCCCAGTGGGCAACCTGCCTGGTGCCTGTCTAACTGGGAAGGATGTTCTTTAATTAGGTCTGTTTAGTTTTTAATTAGGCAGAGGGCAAACTTATGGAGTCCTTGGAGGTCCTCTTTCCATTGGAATGAGGATTCTTCCTCCTAGTCCTCTGCGAACAGAGGTGGAAGCGCTCAGGCCCCACATCATTGAAATGGTGTACGTGAGTGGTTGGGAGGTGGGAAGTAGTAAGTGGAGAGTTGGGGTGGGTTGCAGAGGGGTTCCCTTGCCTTTTAGAAGGAACCGCCCAGGGATTGGCTACCTACATACCATGTCACACCATGGTTTACAGTATACCAATTCTCTGGATGGGGGTGTAATTCACTTTGGAAACTTGTGGGCAAGACTCTGGCCTCTTTCTTTTCTCTTTCTCTGAGTCTTCCCTCTTAATATTGTTCTGGGAAATCTCATCAAGAGGCCTAGAAAGGGAGGTAGAGGACATGTGCTTCATTCCCTCTAGGTCCTACATTTCACTACAGACTGTCAGGGGTCAGGTGAGCAGTTCCTAGAAGACCATGTCCCCCCAGAGCAGGTCAGGGAGCATGGCAGGATGCCAATGAAAGTATCCTACCTCCCACCGGGCAAAAACAGGAGCCACTGGCTGCCTTCCCATCCCCACCTAACCAAGGCTGACGTGGCACTGTGGGGAGCTGGGCACAGTGAGCCGAAGAGCCCCTGAGTGTGGCTTTCTGGGGGCATGGTGGCCAGGACTTGCCCATGCTCCAGTGGAGAAGGGGGTCCTTTGGCTCCAGTGGGAATCACAGAGTATCAGAGCTGGATGGGGCCGCAGACGTCATGAAGTGCCCTCAGGTTGCTTACAAGGACACAGAGGCCCAGGATGGGTGGGGCTGGTCAAAGTGCCACACACAGTGACAAGTCAGAACTAAAATCCTGCTCTCTTCTGTCACAAGTCAGTGCTTTTCTACCTCATCTCTTCCAAAATGTATCTCCCCCACCCATCAACTTTCCTGTACACCTTCCTCCCACAGATTGCACTGATTGTATCAAGACAATCTCAGAAAACAAAATGTAATGTTTCTGGCTACATCACAATAGAAGGACATAGACTGTGACCCTAGTTTAGGTTGTAAAAGAAAACCCAACTCCTCCCACAGCAACTCAGTCAAATCAACCACCACCACTATGGTTCAGTCAAAGCACTTACCTGGTAACTGGGTGCTGAGGCTGATGTCAAGCTTGGAGGATTGGACTTCAACTATGTGCCCCAAACTGTGCAAGTCTGTTTATTTGACTGGGGACCTCAGGTGACTGGTGTTTCCTAGGGGTGTGCCATGGACAGGATGCTGGTGAGTTAGTGGTGTTGGATGGAAGGCAGGAGAAATCTAAAGGTGCCCAAGTGATGGCCTCACCCCTCCAAAATGGCTCCTGTTGGGGAAGGGTGGGGGAGACTCACCAACCAGCACACTCACAACAGTCACAGCCAGGCCTCACAGACAGCTGCCCTGGAGGTCAGCCCTGCCTACCAGTGTGCCTGCAGCAGTCGTGGCCCAGCCATAAGAGGAGGGCACTCATAGCCCACACATGGGAAACAACTCCTGAGCACTTGGTTCTGGTGACCACAGGACACCTTCTAAGTAAGGCCACTCCTTCAAGACCAGGAGAAATAACTGATTTGCCTAATATATAGAAACAGACAAAGAAAGTGAGGTAAAACGAGGAGACAGAGGAATTTAAGTCCCAAACAAAAGAATAAGATAAAATCTCAGAAAAAGAACTAAACAAAACAAGATAAACAATCTACTGGATAAGAGTTCAAAGCAAAGGTCATAAAGATGCTCACTGAACTTAGAAGAATGGATAAACACAGTGAGAAGTTCAACAAAGAGATAGAACCTACAAGAAAGAACTAATCATGGCTGAAGAATACAATAATTAAAATGAAAAATATACTAGTGGGAATCAATGGCAGTCTAGAGAATGAAGAAGAATGAATCAGTGATCCAGAAGACAGAATAGTGGAAATCATCCAAGCTGAAGAGCAAAAGGAAAAAAAAAAATTTTTTTTTTTAAATTCAGGTAGGTTAAGGGACCTCTGACACAACATCAAGTGTACTAACAATTGCATTATAAGATCCTAAAAGGGGAAGAGAGAAAGAAAGCAGCAGAAAACTTATTTGAAAAGATAGTAGCTAGAATGCTTCCCTAACCTGGAGAAGGGAAACATCCAGGTCCAGGAAGCACAGAGAGCCCCAAATAAGATGAGCCCAAAAAGGTCCACACCAAGACATAGTAATTAAAATGTCAAAAATTAAAGATAAAAAGAAAGAATCTTAAAAACAGCAAGAGAAAAACAAATAGTTCTGTATAGAGGAACACCCATAAGACTATCAGCTGATTTTTCAGCAGAAACTTTGCAGGCCAGAAGAGAGTGGCATGATATACACAAAATGCAGAAAGGAAAAAACTTACAACCAAGAATACCCTACCCAATTTTGAAGCTGAAGGTTACCAAATTCAAAACTGAAGGAGAGATAAAAAGTTTCTCAGACAAAAGGTAAAGGAATTCATCACCATTAAATTGGCCTTACAAAAAATGCTAAAAGACTTCTTTAAGCAGAAAAGGTCATAACCAGAAGTAAGAAAATTATGAAAGAAAAAGAATCTCACTGGTAAAAGCAGACATAAAGTAAAGGTAGTGGATCAATCACTTATTAAGCTAGTATGAAGGTTAAAAAAAAGATAGAATCAATTATACTTACAATAATTAGCTAAGGTATACACAAAATAAAAAGATGTAAAATATGACATTGAAAACATGAGACACGGGGAGTAAAAATGTAGTGCTTTTACACTGTCTTCCAAGTCAAGCAATCATCAACTTAAAATAGTGCTATGTATAGGGTGTTATACATGAACTTCATGGTAACCACATACCAAAACCTATAATAAATAAATACACACAAAAAAGAAAAAGGAATCCAAACATACACTAAAGAAAGTCATCAAATCACAAGGGAAGAGAGCAAGGAAGAAGAGAAAACAAAGAAGAACTACAAAACAATTAACAAAATGGCAATAAGTATGCAATTGTCAGTAATTACTTTAAATGTAAATGGACTAAATGCTCCAATCAAAAGACACAGGGTGACTGAATAAAAAACAAGACCCATCTATATGCTGTCTATAAGAGACTTACTTCAGACTTAAAAACACAATACAGACTGAAAATGAAGGGATGGAAAATGAAAAACATTCCATGCAAATGGAAATGGAAAGAAAGCTGAGGTAGCAATACTTATATCATACAAAATGAGCTTTAAAACAAAGATAATAACAAGAGACAAAGAAGGGCATCACGTAATGATAAAGGAATCAATCCAACAAAAGGATGTAACAATTTTAAACATCTATGCAATGCACCCAACATGGGAACACCTTAACATATAAAGCAAATATTAACAGATATAGAAGAAAAAATCAAAAGCAATACATTAATAGTAGGGGACTTTAACACCCCACTTATATCAATGGATAGATCATCCAGAAAGAAAATCAATAAGCAAAGAGTGGCCTTACACATTAGGCCAGATAGGCTTAATAGATGTATGAAGAACATTCCATCCTCAAACAGCAGAATACACATTCTTTTCAAGAACACATGAAACACTCTCTAGGATAGATCATATATTAGGCCACAAAACAAGTCTTAATAAACTTAAGAAGAGGGAAGCCTGGGTGGCTTAGTTGGTTAAGTGTTTGCCGTCAGCTCAGGTCATGATCTTGGGGTCCTGGGATTGAGCCCACGTCAGGCTCCTTGTTCAGCAGGGGAGTCTGCTTCTCCCTCTCCCTCTGCCCTTCCTCCCTGCTCGTGCTCTCTCTCTCACTTGCACTCTGTCTCTTTCTCTCAAATAAATAAATAAAATATTTTAAAAAAGTAAACTTAAGAAGACTGAAATCACATTAAGTATCTTTTCTGACCATAATGCTATGAAATCAGAAATCAATTACAAGAAAAAACACTGGAAAAAAACCACAAACGCATAAAGACTAAACAACATGCTACTAAACAATCAATGCTTTAACAAAGAAATTGAAGAGGGATTTAAAAAATACTAACACAAATGAAAATGGAAACATTACAAAATCTATGGTATGCAACAAAAGCAGCTCTAAGACAGAAGTTCATAGTGGTACAGGCCTACCTCAAGACACAAAAAAAATCTCAAACAATCTAACCTTACACATAAAGGACTACAAAAAAGAGAACAAAGTCCAAAGTTAGTAGAAGGAAGAAAATAATAAAGATCAGAGCAAAAATAAAACAAAGACTAAAAAAAAAAAAAACAAACCAATGAAACGAAGAGCTGGTTCTTTGAAAAGATAAACAAAATTGATAAACCGTTAGCCAGACTCATCAAGAAAAAAAAAAACTCAAATAAATAAAATCAGAAATAAAAGAGGAGAAATTAACTGACACCACAGAAATACAAAAGCAGTAAAAAAGACTACTATGAAAAATTATATGCCAAGAAACTGGACAATCTAGAAGAAATGGATACATTCCTAGAAACATACAATTATCCATGACTAAATCAAGAAAAAGAGAAAATCTGGATAGACTGATTACAACTAACAAAACTGAATCAGGTATTAAAAAATCTCCCAACAAATGTCCAGGACTAGATAGCTTTACAAGTGAATTCTATCAACCATTTAAAGAAGAACTCATACTTACCCTTCTTAAACATTTCAAAAAATTGGAAAGAACACTTCAAAATTCATTCTATAAGACCAGCATCACCCTGATAGCAAAATGAGATAAAGACACTACAAAAAATAAATTACAGACCAATATCCCTGGTGAACAAAGTTGCAAAAATCCTCAACAAAATATTAGCAAAGCAAATTCAACAATATATCAAAAAAATTATTCACTGTGATCGAGTGGGATTTATCCAGGGATGCAAGGATGGTTCAATATTTGCAAATCAATCAATGTGATATACCACATTAACAAAAGGAAGGATAAAAATCATATGATCATCTTAACAGATTCACAAAGAGCATCTGAAAAAATTCAATATCCATTCATGATAAAAACTCACAAAAAAAAGTGGCTATAGAGGGAACATACTTGAACATCATAAAGATGCACATATATAACAAATCCAAGCTAAGTTCATACTGAATGGTGAAAAGCTTAAATCTTTTCCTCTAAGATCAGGAGCAACACATGTCCACTCTCATTATTTTTTCCAACATAGTACTAGAAGTCCTAGCCACAGCAATCAGACAAGAAGAAATAAAAGGCATCCAAATTTGGAAGGAAGAAGTAAAACTGTCACTATTTGCAGATGACATGATACTATATATAGAAAACCCTAAAGTATCCACCAAAAACTATTCAAATTGATAAATGAATTTAGTAAAGTTGCCGAATAAAGATCAATATACAGAAATCCATTGCATTTCTATACACTACCAGAAAGAGAGACTAAGACAACAATCCCATTTACAATTGCATCAAAAACAAGAAAATACCTAGGAATAAACTTAACCAAGGAGGTGAAAGACCTGTACACTGAAAACTATAAGGCACTGATGAAAAAATCAAAGATAACACAAATAAATGGAAAGATATACAATGCTCATATATTAGAAGAATCAATGCTATTAAAATTTCCACACTACCCAAAGCAATCTACAGATTCAGTATAATCCCTACCAAAATACCAGTAGCATTTTTCACAGAACTAGAACAAAGAATCCTAAAATTTATCTGGAACCACAAGAGACCCCAAACTGCTAAAGCAATCTTGAGAAAGAAGAACAAAGCTGGAGGTATCAGATGTCAAGCTATACTACAAAACTATAGTAATCAAAACAGTACGGTACTGGCACAAAAAAGAGACACATAGATCAATAGAACAGAATAGACAGCCCAGAAATAAACCCATGCATATAAGGTCAATTAATTTATGACAAAGGAGGCAAGACTATACAGTGGAGAAAAGACAGTCTCTTTAATAGTGTTGGAACACCAGGACAGCAATATACAAAACAATGAAACTGGACCACTTTCTTACACCATATACTAAACATAAGCGGTAAAGCCTTGGACTTTAGTCTTAGCAGTATGTTTTTGGATCTGTCTCCTCAGGCCAGGGCAACAAAAGCAAAAATAAACAAATGGGAGTACATCGAAGGAAACCATTGATAAGTTGAAAAGGTAACCTACTGAATATATACATATATTTATATCAATTTGCAAATGATATATATGATAATGGGCTAATATCCAAAATACATAAAGAACTCATACAGCTCAGCATCAAAAAAATCCAGTTAAAAAATAGGCAGAGGATCTGAACAGACACTTTTCCAAAGACTTACAGATGGCCAACACACACGAAAAGATGTTCAATATCACTAATCATCAGGGAAATGCAAATCAAAACCACAATGAGATATCATCTCATACCTGTCAGAATAGCTAGTATCAAAAAGACCCTTTACACTGTTGGTCAGAATGCAAATTGGTGCATCTACTAGGAGAACAGTATGGAGGTTCCTCAAAAAATGAAAAACAGAAATACCATATGACCCAATAATTCCACTCCCGGATATTTATCCAAAGCAAACAAAAACACTAATTCAAAAAGATACATGTACCCCTATATTCACTGAAGCATTATTTACAATAAGCAACATATGAAAGTAACATAAGGGTCCACTGACAGAGGAATGGATAAAGAAGATGTAGTGTGTGTATCTATACACACACACACACACACACACACACACACACACACACACACACTAGACTATTATCACTCAGCCATTAAAAACAAATGAAATCTTGCCATTTACAATAACACGGAAGGAACTACAGCCTATTATGCTGAGTTAAATAAATCAGATAAAGACAAATACAATATAAGTCACTTATATGTGATACCTAAAAACCAAAACAAATGAGCAAACAAAATAGAAACAGACTTGTAAGTACAGAGAACAAACTGGTTCTTGCCAAAGGAAGGGGGTGAAATAAGTGAAGGGAATTAAGAGGTACAAACTTTCAGTTATAAAATAAATTAAGTCATGGGGATGTGAAGTACAGTATAAGGAATATAGTCAACAATATTGTAATAACTGTACAGTGACAGATGGTAATTCGACTTATCTTGGTGAACATTTCATCCCGTATATAATTGTTGAATCACTATACTGTACACCTTACATAAAATATAATATTTTATGTCAATGGAAGGAAGGGAGGGAGGGAGGGTGGGGGGAGGGAGGAAAGAAGGAAGGAAGGAAGGAAGGAAGGAAGGAAGGAAGGAAGGAAGGAAGGAAGGAAGGAAGATAGATAGATAGATAGATAGATAGGAACCCAGTGAGCCATGGCCAGGCCACACAACAGGATTGCATGATTCCACAGTAATGGCCTCTCAGAGGCCCAGCCTAGAGCAGAAAGTCTTGGCTCCTAAGAGGCTTCTACACCCAGTCAAGGGGCTAGGCTCCTCTCTAAAGCCTCCATTTCCCTCCACCTTGTAGCCTCACAATGACAAAGATGAAGGGCAAAGAAACAATTCCAGCATGGTCACTGTCTAGGGGACACTTTAATAAGTGAAATAAGTGAATGTGTGGGGCTGCCAGAAAGAGAATTATAGAAGCGTTCCCTAATCTCACCACATGGCCAGCCTGGAGGGAACCCTCTGGAAAGACCTCCATCAACCACTTTCAACCCAGCTGTGATCACATGGCTGGAGGGGCTGGCGCTTAATCAATGCATTTGGCACTCCTGCCACTTGGACTTCCTCGTGGTGCCAAAAGTCTTTGTTGATGGAGGTTGGTCAAGGATACAGCATCTCAGTTATACAAGATGAGTAAGTTTTGGAGAGTAAATGTACAGCATGATAACTAGAGTTAGCAATACTGTACTGTATTCTTGAAATTTGCTAAAAGGCTAGATCTTAAGTGTTCTCATCACGCACGCACACATGCACACACAGACACACAAAACAGCACCTATATGAGGTGATGGATTGGTTAATTAGCTTGATTGTGGTGATCATATCAACGTGTATATATATATATATATATATATATATATATATATCAGAACATCCAGTTGTATGCCTTAAATACATATAATTTTTTAAAAAATTTTATTTATTTTTTTGACAGAGAGAGAGAGAGAGTGACAGCAGGAACACAAGCAGGGGGACTGGGAGAGGGAGAAGCAGGCTTCCTGCTGAGCAGGGAGCCCCATGCGGGGCTCGATCCCAGGACCCTGGGACCATGACCTGAGCCGAAGGCAGACGCTTAACAACTGAGCCACGCAGGCGCCCCAATACATATAATTTTTATTTGTCAATTACACCTCAATAGAGATGGGGAAAAAGGTCTTGATTGCTGGGGTGGGGCCAAGGCCAGTTATGGCCACTCTTAACACCGCAATTCATAGAGCTGTGAAGCTAGATTTCCCTGGGTGTGAATGCTGGATCAGCACTTTCACTAGCTGGGTGACCTGGGGCACGTTACTTTGCCTCTGCGTATCTCAGTTTCCTCCTCTGTACAATGGGAATAATGACAGTGTGTATCTCATAAGCTTGCACACACACACAAAAGTCATAACGTAAATAACAAGAAAAAAACCCTAACCTCAAATAGAGCCATAGTTTAAGTGGTCTTGGTTTTCTGATTCTGGCCATATGGTACAGGTGCCTGGATCAAGCTGAAGTTGAAAACAACTACAAATACAGATAAAGTATTTACAACTTATTAAATGGATAAAAAAGTTGATAAGGAAGTAAAGACTACTCAGGCCAAATACTAAGTAAAGGAAGATACCCGGAGAGGCTGGCTCATGCCTGCGAGTCATTTACTGAACCAGGCAAACCAGACTTTTCATTATTACTGCTCCCAGGGCTCAGAGAAGAGGAACGGCCCAGGGCCCATTGTGTCCCAATCAGAAAAATCATCCCCACCAAAGCAGGGACCCTAAGAACCACACCTTTAGCATAAGGATGAACCAGAAACAAATCTGTACCTCCACATGAACCAAGAGTCTTTTAAAAAGCATGTGGTGCTGAATAGACAAAGGAATACAGCCCTCAAGGATTCATAACCACAAGATGGGCCACGTATACATTTGCAGCCTAAGTTCACATCACCTGGGTGTTGAAAAATCCTTAAGCAAAAAAAAAAAAAAAAAAATTTAGAGTGGGCCCAGACAAGTAGTAAGGTAAGTGCTTCATAAAAACACACACACAGGGGCGCCTGGGTGGCTCAGTCGGTTAAGCATCTGCCTTCGGCTCGGGTCATGATCCCGGGGTCCTGGGGTCAAGCTCCGCATCAGGCTCCCTGCTCAGTGGGAAGCCTGCTTCTCCCTCTCCCACTCCCCTTGCTTGTGTTCCCTCTCTCGCTGTGTCTCTCTCTGTCAAATAAATGAATAAAATCTTAAAAACACACACACACACAAATCCTCTCATCTTCTCTGGAGTAACCCACCCAAAGGTCTCAGGTCTCAAAGACTCCCTCCCCTCCCCTGCCAACCAAACAAGGAGCTCACCGTCAAAATAGACACATGCACTAAACACCATGACTGAAAACCTGGAGGAAAAACAGACAGCACAATCAGACCCTCCAGCACTCCAGATATTGGAATTGTTGGGCACAGAATAGAAAATATGTTCACTATGCTTTAAGAACCAAAAGAGAGGCTTGCCAGGATCAATAAGGAACGAGGAAATTTAAAGAAGAGATCAAATAGAGCACCTAGAAATCCAATTATGATCATTACAATTTCAAATGCACTGGTTTTAATGAAGATTAGAGATGGCTGCAAAGAATTGGTGAATTAAAGATAAAATGGAAGAACTGATCTGGAATGCAGCACAGAGAGGCAGCGATAGAAAATGTAACTGAGATGCTATGAAGCAGGGAGGCTAAAAGAAAAAGACTCCAGAAGGAAAGAACACACAAAAACAATATTTGAAGAAATAGTGTTCCAGGATCAAAGACCACATCGGTAGATTGAAGAAGCCCAAGGAAACCCAAGCAGGATAAATAAAAATTCACACCAGACAGGTCACAGCAAAACTGCAAGACAACAAAGAAAAACAGAATACCTTGAAAGCAACCAGAGAAGAAAAAACAGACTCCCCTCAAGGAAGCAACATTTTAAACCGGGAACGAATTTCTCATGACAATGGAGGCCCAAGTCAATAGACTGATGCCTTCCATGTGCCGAGGAAAAAACAACTGCCAACCTAGAATTCTCTGTGAAGCAAAAACATCTTCCAAGAACATGAAGGAAACAAAGACTCATTTAGGTGTTTAATAATTTGTCTCTTCAGGAATCGATGATGTCACAGCCTAAGGTCACTAGGGGTCAGGGAGAAGTTCGGGCTGCTCTAAATGGGGCAGCTTTCCTCCGTGACAGCTGGTTCTCGCCAGATCGAATCAACAAAAACTGGAAATCTAGGTTTTGATACAAAATCTCCTGGTGTTTAAGGGTTGGCAACCAATCCGGTGTTTAAGGAAACCCTGAGTGGACCGAATAAAGCAAGTCCACAAACAAACCACAGCAAGCATATGACTGGTGCATCAGTTATAGGCGAGGCCAAGGAACAACCAAATGACAGGGTCAGGGATGTCTCGGTAGCCAGGGCAGTGCTAGGAAAAGGCGCTGCAGACAAATCCAGCAGCCCCAGGGGGGCCCCAGGACTGGAGGGCAGCCCTCATTCCTGGGGAAAAAGGTGCCCATCTTTTTCTCTGAACGCTCTTGCCACAGTCACAGAGTCCTATCCTCAGGAGAAGGTGCCAGGCTGAAGCTCCTCTGTCTGGGAGGCCCTTCACTTCCTAGTAAATGTCTTCTTCACAAGTGTGAGTGCAGAGGTCTCTGGGGTGGGTGGGGGAGAGTGGCGAGCCTTCCCCAGCCCACCCCAGAGCTGCCTGGGTTTGCTGCCATGGGGACATTCACTTCATTGTGTGGAATAACGCATCTGTGCTCCATCGCCCCACTCCCTTGGAGCTTGACCCAGGCTCTACTGAAGAGCGTGGGGTAGGCACCAGGGGACAGTTGCTGAGATTCTTAGAAAGGTATGGACGGTGGCTGGGTGCGTGACCCAGGGAACGCAGAGTCCTACCCATTATGCATGCAACTACTCTCCACCCCATGCACAGGGTGAATATATTATACAAAAGGCCTCCAGGTTGGTTGCATAAGTGATCATAAAGAGCATTAATAAGCAAAAAATGGAAAGAGAGCAGTTTGTTTTTATGCATGGCATGGGGAAAGGAGAGAGGTAAAGGAGAAGAGCAGCCTGCCCGAGGATGTAAGACTTGATATCCTCAAATGCTCATTTGAAGGTGTGCTGGACACGGGGTTAGTATGGTGGGCGAGATGGCCTTCACCAGGCTTCTGATTTGGGGGTGGAGACAGCTCTCAATAAATAATGACACCCTGAATTATTTAATTAAAGCGGTGTTAGGGCCTTACTGAGAAACGTGAGCGACTAGGCCCTGCCCTACCCAATGACTTAACCATTCTTTTCCTTCTTTCTGTTTTTAATAACTATTTATTTTACTTTTACTAAATCATTTATATCATTCAAAATTCAAAAAGCTTCCACCCACACAGTTCTCACCTTGCACACTTATGTTACTTTCCAAAGGTAGGTTTATGTTATTCATAGGGGGACAAATCTGTGTGCACAATACATATACATATATTTATATATGCTTTATTTCTCTCATTTTTTTAAATACAGGTAGCGGTCTCCTGTCCTGCACTTTGCTGTATCTCTGACAGATTTTAGAGCCGAAGGAAATGACATGTGAACTTGGATTTGGAGGGTAAGCTGCCGTTCTATAGGGTAAAAGGAGCAAGGGGACTGCTCTAGGCAGAGGGAACCACGTGTTCTAGACACACCCTGGGCAGGTCTAGAGGGAGGGGGGCAGCCTCTGCCAACAGGGGGGGAGGGCACTGAGCACAGGCCTTGCCCAAGGTTATGCCCCCTCCCAGGATGGCCTGCGCCCCACGAGTGACTGAGGGTGGGCGCAAAGGCCTGACCCCTGCCTCAGTCTGGACCATCCCCGCCCCAAGAGGCCCCCCGCCCCCTCCACTGAGGATCAGCTGAGTCATTGCTGGGACTACAGCATGGCCCTACTTCTCCCTCTGCCCAAGCCTGCTCTCCTCCCTCCTGCACCCCCCAATCAACCCCCTGCATGCAAATCTCCATCTCAGAGTCGGCTTCTAGGGAACCCGGCCTCAGACAACGAGCGATGGTCCGAGAGCAGGAGAGTTGGAGTTTGCCGTGCCAGATTCAAGTGCAGCCTCCCCCTTTACTGACTGTAAGTGAGGCTCTGTCCTGAGCCACAGGGGTTATCTATAAAATGAAGACTCTGATGCTTGTCCCGCTCTGTGGAGGCTTGGTGTGAGATGATGTGTGGGGCTACCTAGGGAGCCACTTTGCCTGTGGTAGAGCCCTAGCCCTTATCCATCATTCCTCTCCTCCTATCCTCTGCTCTAGGCTGGCCCACGCTACAAGAGCACCCTGCTCCTCTCCCCTCCTCCCATCCCATCCTTTCCAGCTAGAGGCCCACCTCCTCCAGGAAGCCTTCCCTGATCATCCCGTACTCTCTGCCTCCTCGTCTGCACCCTCAGAGACACTCTGGAGTCTCCGCCAAATAATCGGTTGATTCAGTGCTTCACACCAAAATATCCCTAGATGCAGAGAAAGGAACTTGTGTCTCGGAGATTCTGGAGATGCTACAGCCTGAAGCAGCAGACCCCCAAAGACTGAATTAATTCAAAGTCTTGTGTTTAATATTTTACTTGTGCAGTTAAAGGGGGGACTCATTTATTCACTCAAGAAATCTGCGGCGAGTACCTACAAAACAATGAATGGGGTGGACGTGGCTCCCGTCTTCAAGGAGCTTAGAGTCCAACGGGCCTGCCTTAAAAATCTATGTAAATTTTGCATTCTACTTCAAAACACATTTGTGTTTATTTCAGCATAAAATGCTTCCTTCTCCATTCCAGTGTCAAATAAATAATAAAATAAATAATTAAAGAGTACCAGCACCCCAGGGAGGTATGTCAGATTTATCTGTGGCTTCTCGCGTGCCAGCTACAGGTCCACGTATCCCAGCACGAGAAGCCCAGACGGTGTGTCTTTCTCCATGCAGCTTTGTCACCGAGTCTGAGCATCCTGGGGGCCAAGCAGGATGCAGGCTCACCTGGAGACCAGCCTGGAGCAATGGGTCGCATAGCAGTTCCTGCCACCACGGGACAACAGGCCAGTGTGCTCAGCATCCATGCCCGCTTGTCTGCACGCGCGACCTCTGTTTGTTCAGGCAGCCAGTGGGAGGGCCCTTGACTCCAGAGAGGGAGGCCCACTGCTGGCCTCAGAACCAGGACTGAGCTAACGCAGCCAAACAGTCTCACTCCCCTTAGCTGATTCTGGCCAATGAGATTAAGGGGAGGCCTGCTTGGGTGCCCGTGGGAACATATTCTCAAAGGCATGTCAAGGAACAAAAGCCCTTGTCTCTCCCCTTGCAATGTCCTGGGAGGTAGAAGTAGACCTGCAGCCGTGACCACCTGAGGGTCAAAAGTCACCAGGGGAAGGATGGTAAGAGACAGAAAGACCCGGGCCTCCGAGCATTCAGCCACTAACCAACCGACTCCGGCCACGCCAGCCTTCAGACTCTGGGACAAGGCAAACACCAGCCCCTGCTGGCCTACACCACCGTCAGCCAACTTTCTGTCGCGTGCAGCCAGATACGTTCCTAAACAATACACTCTTTGGAGTATACAACAACTTTGACATGAGTTTTCATTCCATCCTCACAATACTATGAGGTGTTCATTTTCCAGGTAAATGTCCATCCAGCCATGTATGTAATACCAACACTTCTTTGTAATAAAAACCCAGCAAACTAGGAATAGGAGGGAACTACCTTAACTCCACAGAGTCCATATACCAGACCTACACATTATAAGGCATTCTACTTCACAGAAGCGTTAGTCGTGGGCCGTCTGAGAGCAGAAACAAGACAAGGTTGCCGGCCATTGCTGCTAGTGTTTACAGATGACACACTGGGTGGTCAAACGGCATGGTCAGGAGGTGGCGGAGCAGGGCCCAGGTCTGACCTCAGGCTCTCAGTCTGCTGTCAGACAGCGAGGCAGGTGTCTCTAGGACAGAGGACCCGCTGTGAGTGCCGCACAAGCCCCGGGGCCCAGAGAGGGCAGGGTCTTTGCCAGCAGCCCTGCCTTCCCCAAACTGGGGACTCCTCCGTGCCTGGGAAGAGGTGATTCTGAGAGCCTCTCTCCAGGCTGGAAGGTGCCCCTCACTGTTTCCTGCCCATTGCCTCCTCTCTTTCCCGCTGCCGTGGAGATGGAAGAGGAGAGAGGAAGATACTTGGCAGGTGTCTTGCAAGCACCTCGGCCCCGTCTGCTTATCTGCGTCCCTGCCACCTCGCCACGGCAAATTGCTTGTTGATAAATGAGGCTATTTAAGAGCGAGTGATGCTGGCATTACAGTTATTAATGAGGACGACGTGGAGAGACATTTAAGAGTGGCCCGACTGTTCTCACGTCCTCCTACCTGTGAGTAATGGGGCCGCTGTGCCATAGGCCCTTGGCTCCCACATCCCGTTACAGGCCCTGGGAAAATGGCAGCCACGCTCTGTGGTCGTGGGAGGTGTGCAATAGCAGAGGGTCCCAGAACTAGGACTTTGACCAGGAGCCCTTGGGCTGGAGGACAGGAGTCGGCACATCCTCTGGGCGCTCAGGCAGTGAGGATGTAAGAATGGGCATGTGAGAGTGTGGGCGTGCATGGGGGTGTGCCTGCAGGTGTGCCTGTGCGCGCGTGCATGGGTGTGTGTGTGTGTAGGAGCATGAACATGGAATCATAGGTAATGTGTGTGAGTGAGCATATACATGAACAGAGTGATTTTTGCTTCCCCTTCTCTGAGGACTGGAACTTAAACTTGCTAAGCTCAGCATCCTCATCTGCAGAATGGGTGTGAAACTCACATCCGCCATACAGACTGCTGGGAGGATTAAATCAGATTAATCTACACAAAGGGCTGAGCCCGGAGACCGGCCCTGAGGAGGCAGAAGGCCCAGGAAAGGGTGGGGAGTTTCTCCTTCCCATCACTGGAATTCTTTTTTTCCCCTTTTTTTTAAAGGATATATTTATTTATTGTTAGAGGGAGGGAGAGAGAGCATATGCAAGCAGGGGAGGGGAGAGGGAGAGAGAAGCCCAAGCAGACTCCTCGCTGAGCATGGAGCCTGACTCAGGGCTGGATCCCACAACCCTGAGATCATGACTGAGCCAAAACCAAGAGCTGGACGCTCAACGGACTGAGCCACCCACGCACCCCCACCCCCATCACTGTAATTATTAAAGCAAACTTGCTCATGGGAGCGAGTGCCAGGAAGAAAGTGCCGGAGTGGAAGGAATGAGTGCCCACCTGGGTTTGTGAGGATGCTGGGAACGGGGCACAGAGAAGAACAAGAAGAGGCGCAGGGCTTCAGCCGGGGGACCCAGCTGGGACACCCTCATACAGCCACGCTGGTGGACAAAACACTGAAACACTACATGCCAGCTGATAAGTAGCTGCTGCCCCAAGTGCCAGCAACTGCGTTGCCCCCAAAAGCCCCATTCTCCCACTAGAGGGTTTGTGGGACCCGCTCCCCAACCCCATGGCAGGACAGCTTCTGTTCAGCTCAGCATGTCCCACACTGGAAACGGTAGGAAGTATCTTGAATGTCACCCGTGGCAGGTGTGAGGGTGTGATTTCGAGCCTGAGCAGGGTGAGGTTATACCAGGTTGGGTCACTGAGTTCTCGGACTACCCTTCATCAAGGGGGCCTCCTCGAAAGCAAGGCCTGGGCTCTAGCCTCGTGTGGAATCTGGGCTGCCCCTGTGCTGTGATTTATCATGAGGCCCCTGCCTTTGTCCCTTGTCAACGCCAGGAACAGCGGGCAGCATTTCAGATCCTGTGCACACCACCGCAGAAGGCACCGAGGACTGCGTCCCTCAACGTCCTCTGTACTTACACCCAGATGATCCATTCCTGCTGGACATTTCCTTCCAGGGAGAAAACTGACTCTATAGATTAATGGGCACGCTCTCTGCCACCTGGAAACACCTCAGTGTGGCTTTCTTTTGGATTTAACTGTCAGGACACTTAGGGGCAAACTCGATGCCCAAATATCATAATCTGCTCAATTCAGGCACCTAAGACTACCTAATCCCTCAGCCTCCCCCAGATACACTGTGACATGTTCCCCCCTGTGTCTCCGGTCCCACAGGGCTTTTCGTGTTAAGCCCCCGGGTCCTTTGGGAAGTAAGAAATCGGAACTAAACAACCAGCCCAGCAGCATCGGCAGTATCTCTGACCCTCCACCTGCCCAGCAGTGTGGCCTGGCCACTGGGGTCCTGAGCCCTGGAGCCCCTGCCCCACCGATGTCCTCCTGCGGTGGAGGGGATAGCCTCTCCCTTGCCGGCCGGATCCGCCCTGGCCTAGAGGACAGAAGATTTCCGAGGGGCCAGAAACTTCTGGCACACCAACTTTGAAGTAGTCCTGTAGCTGAGAAAAGACAGGTTTCTCTCCTGGTGTAGAAGTAGGGGTAGGTCGGGCAGGAGAAGACTTGCAAGGGATTCTGGGATCTGAAGTCCTTGATGTCAAGGAACTGTATTTTGAAGGTTCAATACTAGAAGAAATAAAGAAATGCAATGGGAGAGGGGTGGGGAAGGAGCCCTTCCACCCAGAAGCCCAGCAGCTATTGGAATGGCCCTGGGGGTGGGGAGCACACAGCAAGGGGACTGTCAGGACTCAGGCCATGGTCCCCATTGCAAAGGACCTCAAATCAAACTCTTGCTCCTCTGGGGAGGGTGAGTGGACAGAGGACTCAAGGCAGCCCCACTCCGCCGGCCCTTGCCAAGAAGGGCAGCCCAGGCTCTGCTGGTGCCACTCAGCCACGGAGCTGACCTAATATGATGGAGGTGCATGCCAGGCCCCCGGCGTCCAGTCTGGGGAGCATCCCCCTCCTGCTGTGGGCCGGCAGAGGCCGCTCACCCCATGCAGGCAAGAGGACCCCCACGGACAGCCAGACCCATGGCTGCCCCAGAGGTCCCCACCACAGCCAGCTCCCAAGGCTGGGCTCGGGGGATGAGAGGAAGCCCTTGGGAGGGAGGGAGCCAGAGGGAGCTTGGCTCAGCATGGAATTGCAGAGGAGAAACTGATCCAGGAACTCCTTCCTTCCCTATATGCCCTCCCTAATGATTTCCCTGCTTCCAGTTTAATAAGCTTTCCTCCCTGGCCCTAATTGCCCATCATTTAGACAGAAGCTGGTATTGATTCAACTATCTGCTGACTGGTACCCAAGTGGAGGGACATGGCAGGTCATGGTGTTGGCCCAGGATGCCCAGGGCCCCAACAACCCTGGTTTATCTAACGTGAGCTCCGAGAAGAGGCACCATTCAGGTACTCTCATAAGCCTTCTCCCTTCCCTGGGTCACTGGGGGCCTTCTCCCAAACACACCCCCCTTCCTTCCCTGTTTCCTGACTCCCAAGGGGGCCCGTGGGTGGGCAGCTGGCCATCTGCCACAGGCCTGTCTCTGGTAAGCCCCCACTTCAAGCCCTCATCCCCTCACTCATCCCCAGCTGCTCTGCACCTTTTTCCCTTTTACTCTATCTGTCCATCAAAGCCCTGCTTTGAGGCATGGCCCGGACCATGCTGGGGCCCTGCAGACAGCCAGGAGAAGCCGGCATAGCCACCTGCAGAGCCAAGGCCCAGGCCTCCAGCAGAGAAGATGGAGTTGGGGCCAAGGCCACAGCTGGACAAGGACAAGGTTGGGAGATGGGGCTCCCCCGGAGTCTCGAATTTCCCCACCCTCCACCTCAGCCCCAACCCAAGTTTCCTGCACTGTCAGGCTACCCATTTCCACAAAGCCATCTTGACAAGTCCATTTGGATAACCAAAGGCTAAAACTGACCCCCTATCTTTCTCTGAAGGGAGGTTCCCTAGAGGGTACCACGAGCTCTAAAAGCCTTGACCCCACCACTTGCCTTATGTAGTGCCCCAACAGGCAGCCTGTCAGCTAGGGCTGTAGAGTCCACGACCAGATACACCCCATCCATGCTGTGGTCTCACCCTCGTTTGTGGGGTGGCTTGGGTAACACGGATGTTCTCACCAGACCAGCAGACCCAGGAGAGCAGAGTCGTGTCTTGCTCACCACTGTTGACCCAGTACAAAAGCCGGCACACAGTAGGACATCATAAACACCTGTGGGACGCAGCACGGCAGAAATGCCACAGCACGAGAGAGGTATGACAACATGCAGACGTGGGTGGACACACTACAGATGGAACCCCGTGTCCCCCTGGCCACCTGTGGCAGATGTGGGCTTTGCAACCCCACTAGTCTTGCGCGCTCCCTCGTTTCCCGGCCCCCTGGCACCTGGGTGGGCCAGGTGCTGAGTCTGGCCAACGGGACCCAGGAGGCAGTGCCGTGGGTCACCTCCTTGCCAAAGCATGGAAGAGGGGAGACAAGTTGTCCTCACTCTTCCTTCCTTGCCGGGGGGCCTGTGGAGTCCATGGGTTGAGACAGTGGCAGAGGCATGAGAGTGAAGCAGGCCAATCACTGGATTACCGTGTGGAGGCCACGTGCCCACGGAATCACTCCATTTGTATTTGTGTGAATGAGAAAGAAACCTATTGAGTGAAGCCCATAAGATGACACCTATAAGCACGTGACGGTGGCCATGTCTCTGTCCGGTGGCGCTCCAAGTCCCTACAGCAGGTCCTCTTATGGATACACACATGCACACTCATGCACATGTACACACACACACCCACGCTCCTCTGAACCTCCTGCATGGCTATTATAGCAGTGTGGGCTCTTGGTGCCCTCGTCTCCCTGCACCACTGTTCTGGGCCCCCAGGTCCTCTTCCCCCTCCCTGACCATCACCCACAGAGTGGTTGGTCCCCCTAACCCTGATCCTCACCTGGTTCCCCAATCTCTTAATGTCTGGCACCCGATAAGCCCTCATATGAATCGTGACCCAGTCAGGAAGGTGTGATGCTCCTCAGGAGTACCTTATCTTTGAAAGAATCAGAAATTCAAAGACTCAAAGGAATGACACCGTAATGGTAGAATTTCTGGGCTAGACAAGAGCAGGGACACTTTCCTGGCTTGAACCTATCCTGGTCGCTCTGAATCTCCTCTGTCCCCTCACAAAGGTCCCCCTGCAGAGGGGCAAGCCGACCCTTGGCCTCACCCTTTCCCCCTTACTCCTGCTCTCTTAAGGGATTTAGCTCATTCCCCACCTCTAACTCCTTAGACAAACTTTCCAAAGGCTTCCACCCTGCAGGCTCCCTAAGGAACCTGGAAGAACCACTCCTTGAGAGAGTGGAGAAAAAGGATGAAAGAAATGAGCACAGGGAAACCCCAACGACAATAGCCCTGCCTTCTTCCCTTCCTTCATGTGGGCAGGTTACAGATCTGTCTTCACCTCAGGGAACGGAGAAGCATATGGGTTGGAATTCTGCCCCCTTTACTTACCCGCTGTGTGACCTTGGGCAAGGCACTTAACCCCTCTGAGCCTCATCTATATAATGAGAATGATCATTCCTGATTCTTAGGACATCTCTGAGAATTAAGTGAAGAAACACATCTGAAAGTCCCTGCTTTGAAACAGACACTCAGTAAATGAGCATTCCTTTCCCTTCTCCAGCCCAAAGCCATTGAGTCTCCATGTGACCAGTGAACAGACATAAGAACCAAAGGGACAGATACACCAGCCCACGGCCTGCCCAGCCTCTCCATTCTTAAAGGAGAGAGGAGGGGAAAAAAGGACTCCTTTTTGGTCAAATCATTTGTTGAGGAGAGGCTCTAAGAAAATATGAAAATGTTTTACTTCTATATTTTAGGCTTTGGGGATAGGCTCTTAGATTTCTCTCTCCACAGCTACTGGGGTTACTCATGTACTGTGGAACAGGGGTTGCCCCTCAGCTATGGAGGGCAGCACCAGAGACCAGTGAAGAACATGGAGGGCGGGGGGGGGGGGGGCGGGGATAGCATCCCAAGCTCTGCCCCAATAGCATCCAATGGACTACCTGAGGCCACGTGTCCCAGGCACAGCACTAGGTCCCAGAGAAGTCAAGATGGGTCAGATGCAGTCAGAATAGCAGAGACCCCTGTGACAAGCTCTGCCAAGCAGGGATGTTCAGGATTCTCCAGAAGAACAGAGAGGGACAGCTCACTGGGATGGGGTAAGGCGGCCATGGCAGTCCAGGAAGATAGAGCCTTGAAGGATGAGGAGGAAGTAGCAAGAGGTGGGGGAGGAGATGGGCATTCCTGGCACTGAAATGCGGGTGCAAAGGCCCAGAGGCAGGAGGTTGCATGACGTATGAACAGAGCCGTCAATCCTCAGGGGGCAGGGGTAGGAGGAGAGGCTGAGACACTGAGGGATAGGCGGCCTGAGTCACAAACTGCCCTGCACGCCAGCCAGGCTCAGAAGCTTTTATCCCGTTGGCAATGAAGACCTATAGAAGGACTTTTAAAAATTTCAGTAAAAGATATATAACTTAAAACTTATCATTTTTTGACCTTTTGACTTTGACCACCTTCACGGCCCGTACTTACTAAGGAGGAACTGCACGCTCCCGCCCACGGCCCCCGGTGACCGCTTTTGGACTCTCTGGCTTTGTGCAACTGGCTGTTCTAAGCACCCCGCGTAAGAGGAGTCACACGTTATTTGTCCTTTGGTGACTGGCTTATTTCACACACTCTATGTCCTCAAAGGCTCACCCATGTACAGCATGTGTGTCCACCTTTCATTTTTTTCTTCATTTTTTTTTTCACGGTAAAACAAATGTAACATCAAATGCATCGTCTTAACCATTGGTAAGCAAAGTTTCCAGTGGTATGAAGCAGGTGCACTTTGCTGAGTGGCCTTCAGCACCATCCAGCTCCGCGGGTCCTCACCTCGCAAAACAGAAACTCCGTGCCCAGTCAACAACAGCTACAGAGGATTTTAAAGGAGACGAGTAACCTAGCTTCATTGGCACGGTTAAAAAGACTCTTCTGAAAGTCCTGTGGAAGACAGATGGGTGTGGGCAGACACTGCAGGCAAGGAGACTGTGGGAGGTGATTATGAAACCCAGGCCCCGGAGAGCAAATCACCCCCATCGCAGGTACCAATTCTGATAGATGGGTCGTGGCTGGCTGGGGCTCTGTGTTGAGAAAAAAGTGCGACGATTGACTAATGATGTCTGGTGTGGGCACAAGAAAGGAAACATCGTGTGAGGGCTAGGGATTTACCAGTCCTGGGCTAAACAGAGTTTTAGGGACCCAGCCTAGGAAGAAAGGGACAGGCCATGTGAGAGGTATTTCCAGAGTAGAAGCAGCAAGACCGAGGGACTTACTTAGGAAAGGGGCTCAGGGACAGGAAGGTGGACTTGTAAAGTTTGGGATGAGGCAACTAACTTACTACCACTCTCTACATTTTTGGAAGATAGGTGGGAGGAAAAATCTGGTTTAGACCTGTGTCTGTGGCACCTGAGGAGTCATCTGGTAAGGTCCAGTGGGCTGAAGGCAGAGGCCCGAGGAACACCAGCACTCAAAGGGGAGCCAGAGAGGGAGGCCAAGAAGCAATGGTCAGGGAAGCAGGAACAGGGCCTTGGGAGAGAGGATGGGGACGTGAGAAGTTGGCCATGTAGGACGCTGCGCAGAAAATCACATTCCGGGTCAAGAGCGAAGCAGTCCGATGTCTCCAGGGCCCCTCTCTGTCAACGTGTTCTTTCTAGGCTCTTTCAGAGAATGTTCTGAGAGGAGGGGTATCCCCACTCCTGAGGAAGAGGGGACAGGCCAAGCAGGCTTGGGTAGGCGAGGGTGCTCTGAGGGTCCTGGCAATGATCAGGGTGAGATCATACAGGTGTTCACTTTATAATATAATAATAGAACCTGTATCTTCAGGTTCTGCTCATTCCTTCGTCTACGAGATTTCTGCCACAATTGAGGTCAAGAATAAAAACATGAATTTTAAAACAGGCACAAATGGGACAAGGCCTAGTAGACAAACGCTGCGCTGCCCAGTGTCCCCTTCCAGGGCTGTTTCTGTCCCCTGGGCCAGGTCAGTGGTTTTCCCGTTTGGCCATCAGGTGTTCCGGCCACAAATCTCTGCAGACAAGCCTGCGGAGCAAACGAGCTGGGGCTTCATCTTCCCCCTTCCCAGCTCCCTGGGCCATCCCAAACCGCCCCCCGACCCCTGCCGCCGCCATGTGCACTGTTGTCTGTATGCAGCGGTCACCAAACAAGTCATCAAAAGTCCACAAGCCCTGGGGGTGCAGGGCGGGGGGCGCTGCTCCATGTACACAGGCGGAGGGCGAGGACCGTGGAAATCTCCCTCTCATTTGGAAGAGCAGAGCCTAGAGCCCAGAGAGGGCAGCCCACATGCCCAGGCTCCACAGCAGACTGAAAATGGAACCAGAGCTAAACCCAAGGCCTGGCAATCCAGGCTGATCTTCCTCCCACCCACCCCCAAGCTTCTGGAACCCAGGCCTGGAACTGGGTGGGGCCTGTCCCCACTGAGAGCCCAGCCCCTGCCCCATAGGTCCCCCGCTCCTGGCCAGCAGCCGCTGCCCCTGACTCCCGCCACTGGCCACATCCGCCCCACCCTTTCCTTCTCCTTCTTTCCCCCGCCCCCAACCCGACACCCCATCCCAGGCAAAGCCAGCAGGGGTGGGGACCCCTCGGGTGACGGATGGGCCACGTACTGTTTTCGCCTGTCACACGGGCATACAGAATGGCAGACCTTGGGAACCAGCATTAATACCGAAGATTTATAGTCAAATCTGTCACGGCTGAAGGCACTTCCCCCAAAGTTGGCTCGGACTGAAGGTCGCTTTTCCGAGGTGATAAGTGCAAAAAAGATGTCCTCCCCCGCCCTCCTGGGCCCTCCCCCTCCCAAGCTCAGGCCACACAGAAGGAATCCGAGAAGAGGAGGCAGGAATGGAACTTCTCCAAAGGAGAGTCTGAGCCCACCACCCCACCCCCGCCCCCTCCCCCACCCTTGCCAGGATCCTACAATGTGCTCAGATGTGGCTGGGGGTGCAGAAGGGGGCCAGAGCATGCTCCGGGGAGATCACTGTGTGCTCAAGAGCCAAGCCAGGTGAGTCACCTCTGCGGTACCCTGGAGGTGACGGCTTGGTGGGGGGAGCGGGGGAGAGAGGGCTGTGCCCAGGAAGGTGACCCTGGTCCAAGGCTGCCCAGCTTATACCAGCATCTGACCTCAGGCCCCATCAGAGACCTGGAAGCTGCCCTGAGGCGCCCGGAGGCAACATAAATCACTGCTCCAGGCCTCCTAGTGAGGGCAGAGGTCAAAGTCTATCTGCTCACCAAATATTTACCAAGAACCTCAAAGGATCACAGAGCAAAAGGGCTGAGAGGGCCCTTAGAGACTGATCTGGCCAATGGCCCCATTTTACAGATGGGGAAACTAAGGCTCAAGAAAGAGATGTAAGAGTCTAAGTCTGTTCCTTCATTGGATAATCACTGGCACCACACTGGGGGGCTTGGCTCTTAACCTGCCTGCCTACTGTGAGGAGAGCCCTGGACTATGCGCAAAGTGGGGCACAGGACAGATAAAGAAGAGGCGAGACTTAAGCATTCCCACTGAAGGACAGCGGGGAAGAGTAATGATCACGGCTAATGCATTGGTTCTGCTCACCATCACGATGACTCTGGAGTCACACGTTATTTTCCCCATTTTACCAATGAGGAGACTGAGGCATAGGTCTGACAGCCAATAGTTATCAGAATCCAGGGCCAAGCTTCTGACCACCATGCTCTATTACGTCCCAGGAAAAGGCAACTGACAGACACTGTCATAGACAGGCCTTAATTAGCTGTCAGTGCTTGGCAGGTGAGGGCTAGGCTCTCCGAGAAGGGAAAAGGCTCTTTGGACTGAGGCAGTCTCCGAAGACTTCCTGGAAGAGGCAGCAGAGACATTAGAATGGAGCCAGAGCCTTCCTAATAGGAAGCCTCCCAGATTCGGGGCTGGCAGGCACACTGTCTAACCCATTCCTGAGACGCTCACCGTTGACCCGACCTGGGAGGCCCCGGGAGGCAGGGCCACAGGCCCTTGGCACAACAAGCTGGCTGGAATGGCTTAGCAGTGCAGGCTGCACTGGCAGCTGGTGCCCAGCAGCACGGGGAGGGGGCGGGGGAGGCAGTGGGTACCAGCGTCCTGGACTCCAGAGCCTGGCACGAGAGTGGCGCCATTCCTGTGTTATAGATGAGCTAAATTAGCTGTGACGCTCATTAGCGGCAGCTCCTAATTAGTGAAAATTAATATTGGCTTTGATAAAGACGTTGGCACCAGTCTCCAAGGCGGAGGCATTATCGACCTTGTCAGCAGGGCTAACGACTGGGTAAGTGGAGGCGACAGGGGGCCTGGGAGTGGGCAAAGGGTCACTGGCAGGGGACATAAGGCCCTCTCAGGCACTGTCCCTCTGCAGCTCTCAGCCCTGGGGGCAGGGCCGTGAGCGGTCCCTCCCAGGGCTCACCTGACCCCTCAGCAGTCTCTCCACAGGGGCCCATCCCCACACCAGAGATGCCCCTGGGAGCCCAGGGCAGACCGGTCCCGGCGGCAGCTGGTACGGGGACTGAGGTGACTTCACCCATAACTACCTTTAATATTGCTTGGCTACAAGGTGCCCCGGGCAGTATATGAAATGTTCTCACATGTATTTAATGTTCCCCAAATCCCTGGAAATAAATCCTTCCATTATTTCCATTTAATAGAAGAGGAAAACTCAGGCCCGGGGCAGGTGAGTAACTTGCCCTGGGACCTATGGGTAACGGGACTTGGACCCAGGCAGTCTGACTTCAGAGCCATGCTCCCACCCTCGACCTCAGCCCCAGGGGAGACAACCGGAAGCCAGCACACGACACTGCACCCAGCATTTAACACCATATCCGGCGCACAGGGGGTAAGCAACACACACGTATGAATGAACAAATGAATAAGCAGAGGGAGCTCTTAGTTCTGCCAGGGTGCTTATATTTACTTACCTGTTACATCTTCTTCCTCGATCTATTTAGTGCTATGGAGAATCTGAATTTCAACTTGGGATCACTGAGACGTTTCGCCTGAACCTGCCCAGGACCATCTCCAGACTCTGCATCCTAGAACGCTGCCTCTGTGCGGGGGCTGGTGTGTGTTGGGGGACACAGGGGACACCCCTGCCTCCCAGGCAGTGACTAGAAGCCTCGAGGCCTCAGCGTGCCCAGGCCCCAGCTAGGCGTTGCCAAGTGACAAGCTCTGGGACCTGGTCCCTCAGGCCCCCTGGCAGGTGACTCGGCAGATATGGCTTCCCTTCACCCACGTCCCTGCTCCCCAGCCAGGGATACTGAGGCCCTCCCAGGGTAATGAGGGGAAGTAACAGATACATCTATTTTTAATCCAAATAAAGGAAAAATGTTTGCCACCATGGAGCTTATAAAAATAACAATGCATTATTCAGACATTAATAACAATAAAGATGTCAAACTGTCAGATAAGAAGTTAATCTCATTGGAGCACAATTAAAGATGCTATTATCCCACCACCTGGGGCCACTTTGGCTTTTACCACTCAGCAGGCTTAACAGATAAAGGGGGCCACGCCAAGCACACGGGAGGCATTGGTCCTGCGGCTGGCTCCTGCTTGACCCGGCGCTGAGCCACCCCTTTCATGACCCCTGCACAAGGACACAGGCCCCGCTCAGCTGTGCAGGACCTGGCAGGACCTTCAGGGCCAAAGGACAGGGCCAGGACCAGCTGGGGCCTGGGCCTGCATGCCTGCCATTCACCGAGCGTTCCCAGGATGAAGGATTCCTAAGCCGGTCCTCGGTAAAGGCAGAGGGGCCCCTGCTCTCAAGTCCCTGCAGGGTGACAGGGACCAGCCAGGAGGACAGAGCACTGTTAGTGTGGAGGAGAGAGGAAATGCAGTGTCAAGAATCGGTTACACAGTGACAGAGGATGTTGCAGTAACCCAGAGATCAACAACAGCAGGAAGCCACCCCTGCCGGCCCTGCATGGGCAGAACAAGGGAGGAAGTGATGTTTCCAAAGCTGAGGGGCCGTGGTCACCTGGTGGGAGCTGGAGCCACCGTCCAAGGGAGAGTAACGGGGACAAATACCCTGCCATCTCCCTTCTTCCCGCTGTCCAGTCTCCTGCCACGGCCTCCCGTTGGCTAAATCAGATGGGAGCAGGCTGGCCTGGGAGTCTGGGTAAGGCAGCCCACAGGGTCAGCTCCCTGCAGTTCCGAGCAGAGCTGGAGAAGGCCAAGAATGGATCCAAGGCCAAAAAGTCAGGGTCCAGCCCTGAAATTTAATCCCCCAGGGTTCACTGAGCACAGATGCCGCTCCACGCACACCTGTGCGTGGGGGGGATACAACATGCATCAGAAGTCGCATCGGCCCTCCGGTTACTGCCCAGTGAAGGAAATAAACAAAGATCATTTCCAAGTACTATGACAGGTGCCAGGCTGTATTACAGGCCATGAGAGGCCCGAGGACAGACTACAAAGGAGGAAGTCCAGGAAGGCTTCCTGGAAGAGACATAGCTACATTGGGGGATGGGTGAAGGAAAGGAAAGAGGAGAGGAAACCGAGGAAGGGTGCGCTGGGCAACAGGAACTCTGCAAACAAGGCACGGAGGCAGGAAACAGCGGAGTGTGGGCAGGATTCGTGACAAGCACAGCTGCCCCTGGCCTCCTCCTGGGGCTGCCAGGGCACAGCTGGGTACATACTCTGCATTTTGGTGTTCGGGACACAGCTGGGCTCCAGAAGGTGATTTGAGCATCACAGGTTTGGGGGTGATCATGGGACGAATGGAGAGGGAGGTCCCCCCACGGAGAGCACGTGAAGGAGGGCAACGGGCACATTCCTAGGAAGCACTCCAGTTAGGTGGATGGAGACCAAGAAGGAGCCGTCCCAGAGGTAGGAGAGAAGCAGGGGCCGAAGAGCAGTGAGTTTGGTCTGAGTACCCACAAGGTCAAATACAGCAGAGAGTCTGGGAGGTAAGGTCTGAAAACCACCTGCTGGGCTGGGCAAGCGCAAGGGCAAGACCACTGGCTGGCCTTAGTGTGAGCCCCATCAGTGATGTGTGGGAGCTGCAGCAGGGCTGCAAAGGGCAGGGGGTAAACGAGGGCCTGA
Source organism: Zalophus californianus (assembly GCF_009762305.2). Classification (NCBI taxonomy): domain Eukaryota; kingdom Metazoa; phylum Chordata; class Mammalia; order Carnivora; family Otariidae; genus Zalophus; species Zalophus californianus. Next base: position 32,471,194 of record NC_045609.1, on the reverse strand, counting down.
GGTCAAGAGCAAGCAAGTGTAGCCCACCACGTCAAAGAGCCTGGCTGCCCAGCACATACAATTGCAACTGCGGCTCTTCAAAAGACACTTGGTGCTAAGAGAATGGAGACAAGCCACGGCCTGGGAGCAAATATTTGCAAATCATACATCTGATACAAGACCCCTATCCAGAATATATAAAGGACTCCCAAAATGCAATAGTAAGAAAACTTGTTTTTCAAAAATGGCCAAAAGAGTTGAAGAATCGCTTCACCAGAGTAGCACATGAAGCAATGCTCACCATCATTAGTTATTAGGAAAATGCATATTAAAACCACAATGAGCAACCACCACACACCTACTAGAATGACTAAAATAAAAAACGCCTCCCATAATGGAGGTTACTGGAGGTTGGAAGGAGGGGAGAATGGAGAATTACGGTTTAATGGGAACAGAATTTCTGTTTGTGGTGTTGAGAATGTTCTGGAAACAGTGGTGATGGTTGCACAACACTGAATTACTTACTGCCACTGAATTAGTACACTTAAACATGGTTAAGATGGGTAAATTTTGTTATGTGTATTTCACCACCACTAAAAAATAAATAAATAGGGCGCCTGGGTGGCTCAGTCAGTTAAGCGGCTGCCTTCAGCTCAGGTCATGATCTCAGGTCCTGGGATTGAGCCCCACATCAGGCTCCCTGCTCAGGGAGCCTGCTTCTCCCTCTCCCACCCCCCTGCTTGTGTTCCCTCTCTAGCTGTCTCTCTCTGTCAAATAAATAAATAAAATCTTAAATAAATAAATAAATAAATAAAAAGACCTCCCCATGCCAGGTGCTGGAGATTGGAGCAGCTGGGACTCGTGCACACTGATGGTGTGTGTGTGTGTGTGTGTGTGTGTGTGTGTGTGTGTGTGTGTGTGTGTGTGTGTGTGTGTGTGTGTGTGTGTGTGTGTGTGTGTGTGTGTGTGTGTGTGTGTGTGTGTAATGGTGCAATCACTCTGAGAAACAGTTCGGCAGCTTCTCGGGAAGTTAAACACACACACGACCCAGCCATCCCACTCCCAAATGTTTTCCCAAGAGAAATAAAAGCGTATGTTCATCCAGAGCACACAGATTTCATGGCAGCCTTATTTGGAAAAGTTGCATACCGGAAACCACCAAGATGTGCAGCGATAGGTGAATGGAGAGAGACATTGCAGTGTATCTTTACAATGGAACACGACTCATTGCTACAGAGGAATGCACCGTGGATGTGTGCAACAGTTCGAATGGATCAGTGATGCCGATAGACAGAAGACAGACAAAAAGACTACACGTGGTGTGAGTCCATTCACAGAAAATTCTGGAAGATGCAAACTAATCTTTAGTGACAGGCGTAGGTCACTGGTTTCCCGGGAGTGGTTACCAGGGTAAGGGGAGGGTGCAGAGGAAGGATTTCAAAGGGGTGAGAGGAAACTTTTGGGGTGATGGATATGTTCACTCTCTTGACGGTGGTCATGGTTTCAAGGGCAGATAACATACCTCAAAATGATCAGTTATACACTTGAAATGGTGTTGTTTTTCATTTATGTCAATTATCCCTTAACAATGTTATAGAAAAGTTTGTTTTTCTAAAGGCGCCTAGGTACAAAAAAGGAAGGAGAGTTGGTGGAGGGAGACACTGGGTCCAGGAGGGCTGTGTTTCCGGATGGAAGGGACATGAGTCTGCTTTGGGGTTCCTGGGGGCTGCTGGCTTTCCTCAGGCCCACAGAGAAGCACCCTGAGAGCCAGTGTGAGGGGAGAGGAAGTCCTGAAGGCCGAGGGCAGCCTCTGTGAGGACTGTTGAGGAGGAAGACGTTCTGGGAGGGTGAGGAGGAGAGGCCGAGCACCCAGTTGTCTGCCTCCCTGCCTCCCTCCCGCCTGCCCCCGCGCAGAGGCTTGTGGCAACTCTGTAGGGAACCAGTGTTCCAGGTAAGAGAAACAAAAACCACCATTAACAAGGGAGGGTGTGGGAATGCCCCGAACAGGGGGCTCCCGGGCTCCCGGAAGCCACTGGCAAAGGAAACCGCCTCCAGGGGTGGATCAGGGAGGGCTTTGTGGAGGAGAGCCTTGCAGGGACGACATGAACTGGAAAGCACAGGATAAGTGCAGTCCCACTACGCTGCACAAACTGACGCCCCCTGGACCTGTGGGACACAACAGCCCAGAGAGCACGGAGCGGGATGATGACAGATCTTTTGAGGGGAACCAAGGAGCCACACGGGCCAGAAGGGTCGTGAATCCAATCACAGATGGCCTGGTCTGGTAGACCGAGGGGCCTGGGATTGATGTGTGGGCAGTGGGAGCCATTGATGGTTGTGGTACTGAAGAATGACATCACAAAAGCAATGCTTCAAAGACTCTGCATTTATCATGCTCAAAGACCTACAACAGCTCACCATTACCTAGGCTCCAGGCCAAGTAATGAGGATCTGGCCTCAGGGCCTGCACAGTGGGACCATGCCTTTTCACACCATCTTTTCTGCCATGACTCCCTCCCTCAAGCCCCTCTCCTGCAGTTGGACCAGCTGACTCACTCTCCTCCGGGCACAGGAGGCCACTCTGTGGTCTCTCTCAGCTGACTCTGCTTACAGTATCCCCCCACCCAAATGCCATCGTTTCTCCTCTAAGCTAAAGATCTATCCACCCTGACATTCATTCATTCATTCATTTATTAAATGCCTTTTGAAGTCTCATTCTGTCCCATGCCCCCAACTATGCACCAGGGACCCCGCACTGAAGAACAAAGTCCCTGCCTTTATGGAGCCAGATGTGGCGGTGGGGAGGGTGGAGGCAGACAATAAACACACAAACAATGAATACTTTTGGATGTTAGGTATCAAGAGGTAAACAAAACAGGGTAATGGGAGAAAGGGAAGGGAGATAGGTGTGGGCCATATTAGAGATGGTGGTCAGCAAAGCCTTCCAGAGAAATGAGCAATGAGGAGGTCCCAGTTTTTGCAATCTCTCTATGAAGACCCAGGGTAAGAGTGTTCCAGATGGAGGGAACAGCAAGTGCAAAGACCCTGAGGTGGGAAGATGCTTAGCTTGTCCAAAAGACCAAAGGCAAGTCTGGCAGCTGGAACAGTGAGCAGGGAGGAGGGTGACAGAAAAAGAAGTCGGAGGTGGGGGTGGGGGGTCAGGGGTCATGTTGCTTTGCAGGCCAAGGGAACAGTCTGGGCTTAGTCTAACTAAAAGGGGAAGCCCGGGGAGGGCTGTGAGCAGGGAAGGGTTGTGCTGATCTATATTTTAAAATGACTGCTGGAGCTGCGGGGTGGAGGATGGACTGGGTGGCCATGGAGGAAGGGGGGGCAGCAGGCTGACCTTCCTCGTCCCTCCTGGAGGCACCTGTCTAAAGACCTCCTCATTCAATCATTGAGGTGACACTCATCAAGTGCTCACCACGTGCCAGGCCCACCCAGCTCCACCTCCTACCTGGGCAACCAGCCCGGGGGCATCACGGCACTTCAGTTCCCTGGCTTGGACCACAGAGAGGTATCACTGTCTCGGCGGAGACCTGTCCCACAGTAAGTGCTCAATGACTGCTCCGCACCACTGTTGTCACTGTTACTCCGTGTGAGTGATGAGCCCTCTCTGAATGTCTTCACTGTGGCTGCCGTTTATTTGGGGCTCCATCGTAAACCCCCCCGACAGACCCTCTGGGTTCCTGAAATCTTCACGTGCAGGTGGATCGCTGGGCCACCACCCAAATTGAAAATTCCTTTTAATATTAACAATAAACTTAAAACTCCTTTAGTGCCAAGCCCAGAGCTCTGCTTGTGACCTTTGTAGGATGAAACACAGAAGATGGGAGGAGGGAGGAGGGAGGAGGGAGGAGGGAGGACAGAGGAGGGAGGCCTCTGCACTGGGCCTGGCCTGCCTGGCAGGGCTGGGATGAATGCCACTGCTCGGGGCAGAGGACATCGGTCTTACAGCAGAGCACCCTTTCTGGGCGACAACAGCCCTCCTTTCTCTGGTGCCACCAAAAGCGTTGGCCAGAGGTCCTGGGGAGCAGGGAGACAGGGCCCACGGGAAGGTAAGGACATCTGGGAGAAGAACGCTGAGCAGCGACAGGAGAGGGGGCAGGGGCAAAGGAGCATGGAGGAGGGAAAGGTAAATAAAAAGGGACACATGTCAGGCTCAGCAGAGAGCTTAATGATTGGGCCCAGCTCTGAGCTGGCAGCAGGGGGACCAGGATGATGGAGTCGGGGTCCCTCCCTGGAGGATAGCACCTTGCGGGGAGGCCTGAGGATGGACAAGGAACTAATGGCTAAACCCAAGGTACTCAGTGTGACACAGAGGTCACACGGAAACAATCCAGGAGCCCAAAGAAGGACTGGCCGATGCTGCCTGACGGTCCCCCCAAATGAAGAGTGTCTGCCAGGAGGCAGGCAGCGAGAGGACCCTGGGCTCTGCAAGGACCCCCAGGCAGTCCTGCCTCCAAGTCTGCCTCTCTTCTTCCTCTCTGCCTGTTGAGGCTCTGCCCAGCATCCACCAAGACCTGCCTCAAATCCCCCTCCTGCCTGAGGCTGACTCGGGACAGCGCTCGTCCAGGTGCTGGGGCTGCACGCTGAGCCACACACAGTGCTCCTTTCATCTTCGGGAAAGACCCATAGTGCATCCCAGGGGCATCTGCGGAGATGTCCAGCAGAGATGTGGGGTCCGACTGCAGTGCTTGGGCCCCTCCCAGAGGGCATGCCTCTCTCCTGCACCACCCCCATCCCTTTCGGCCTGCGTGCTCCCAGGTGGCTGAGAAGTGTCTGACCTTCCCACTCTGATGGAATCCCTGGCAGGCTGGGGCCCTTGGGCCTGCTGCACATCTGCAGGGCTCGAAGTGCTCAGGAAGCACCGTGGAGCTGAGTGCAAGCCCAGGGAATGCTGGAGACGCTCACTTTGAGACCGTGCAGTTCCCCTGGGAATCTCATTTCTTCAGGGCAGAGATTCGCTCTCTAGTTTGGGTCCCTTTGCCACAGTGCACATCAGCAATGTGGGAGAACCTGCCCCAAATTCCCATGCTCAGGACCATCCCAGACTCAGTGCATGGGAACCCTGGGGCACCTGCCCCTCCAAGTCAGCTACCTGCCCTCCCTGCTTCTCTGGCCAGGGCATGCTGCCTCTCAGAAAGGCCCCAGTCTGTTCCCCAGAAGGTCCTGTGGGCAGTGAGCTGCTGACCACCTGTTACAAACTCCTCTAGCAGCTTGCCCCTCTGCCCGGAGCCCAAGGCTTCCGAACCACGGCAGGGTGTCCACACGTGTACAGATACGTGCACATGCACAAAAACATACGTGTGCATCATGATTTCCCACACCTTTCTGCCTTCCATCCCCCTGACCCAGCCACCCGAGGCCAGGTGCAAATTTGGTATGATGCAGCTGCGGGGCCAGGCAGGGCAGCGAGTCATGCTGGCAGAGCTTGGGGAGCAAGTCAAGGGGGGCAGTGGGGAGCAGGAGGGCTGGGGCAGAGGTCAGAGCTGTCAGGCAGGGTTTGTCCAGCCCTACTTCCTCTCTGAGGGGGAAGAAGTAAAGGTCTGCTTCCCCCCACTCTGAAAGGAGGCTCAGGAAACAAGCCTGCGGGGGCAGGGCACAGAGGCCTCTGGAACTGAGGGGCCCCAGTAAAGAAGAATGGAGGAGCACAGAGTGGAGTCAGACGGGCTGGGTCTCATTCCCACTCTTCCTTAACTCACAGTGTGACCTGGGGAGGCCACATACCCTCAGTGTGCTCATCAGCAAAGTGAGGAGAATAACATTAGCCAACACGGGTGGTGCTGGCTGGGTACCGGGCCCTGTTCCAAGCTGTTTACTTACACCAGGCTTCTGCACACCAGCCTGGCGTGGTAGATAGCACCATCATCCCCATTTCAGGATGAGGAAGCCCAAGCACAGACAGGTTCGGTCCCTTGCCCAAGGGCACACAGGCGGTGTGGGAGTGAGTCAGGCTTTGAATCCCAGCAGTCTGCTCCCATGTTCTTAACCACTGCACATCCTACCTCCTCGCCCACCTCGCACACTTTGTGGTGCTGGGGATTCAGTAAGGGACTTTGTGAATGGCATGCCTCGGTGATTCTCAGAGAGTGGTCCCCAGCGGAGCAGCATCAACATCACCTGGAAGCTGGTGAGGAATGCAGATTCTCAGGCTCCACCCAGACCTGCTGAATCAAACTCTGGGGCTGGGGTCCCATCATCTGTTTCTAGAGGATTCCGGTGCCCGCTAAAGTCTGAGAACCACTGGTGTAATACATTCTCTACCCACAAGATTTCTTACTCAAGTTCACACTTTTCTGTTTGTAAGCTTCACTTGCTGAAATGAAATGACCTTTCCCAGCAGCCCAAACCCTGGAGATCCTTCTCTCTCTCTCTCTCTCTCTTCCTCTGGAGTCTCCAAAAGGGCTCGTTCAGCCATCTTGCCTCACCCCCTCCTCAAACCTCCTACCATCCTCCACAAAGAAACAACTTTGGCACAAAGAAAAACACAGCCAACGTCCTTTAAGTAATAACCCCAGAGAGCACGCACCCCTACAGGGCTGGCAAGCCATCCTTTTGCTGTCCCCCAGATTCCAACATCGTAATAAATAGCAGCTTCCGAGGTGGTCTGAAATTCTGTGGGCACACACACACACACACACCTCACTCACTCTGCCTCATCAGTGGGCTCAGATTCTCCATGTAGGTTGCGACAAACACAACATGTAGTCACACACTCTTACACAAACACAGAGACAAAGGTGTGTTCACATGCAGAACACTTCCTTGCAAAGACACGTTGGTGCACGCACACGTGCATTCGTGCACACGGAGAGGCTGGGACACGTGCACAAGCACACGTCTGTGGGCAGGAACACACACAGGTACACACACACACACACACACTCAGAGGAGCTGCCTCTGCAGGAGGTGGTCCCTGACGGGGGTGGGGAAGCCAAGTCCCTCTTGCTTGATGGACCATCCCGCTTTGACTCCGTCCCCAGGGTGTGGCAGCGGAAGCCAGCCAGCAAGGCGGGGGTGACATGCAGCCTCCACTGACACGTTCCCTTCTGAACAGCCTACTCCTCCCACCCTTGGGAAGAAAATTATGACTTTCTCAGGGAGGAGGGTTTTTTTATTTTTTGTGTTTTTTCCTCTCCCCTCGTTTGGCACACGGCACTAATTTATGACTATTTTCCCAAGTCCGCTGAAGTAAGAGGGTAATGGCTTTCAGCCGTTTCCTTTCTCTCACCTGTCACTCACTGCTGGCTACCTGACAGGACTGCAGACAATGTTCCAATCACAGGGGCTGGGTTTTTTTTCCCAGGGAAGCGAAGAATTCATAGTGGCCGTGGGGAGAGTTATTTCACTCCTGGACGGAACGACATCAGGTAAACAGCTGTAAAAATTCATAAGCAGCAGGGCTGCCTCTGGATAGCGGGTGGGCCCATCGCCCACAGCTCAGGCTCGGAGCTGGCCCGGCTGGGGGTCCGGAGAGCTGGGGGGCACTCAATGACTCCGGGCCCTCGGCTTCCATTACCCCATGGACTCCAGCCTCTCGACCTTGAGTAGGTCACACTGCTTCTCTATGCCTGAAGTGCTCCAGCTGTTCCCTGGGGAGAATGTTCTTTGCCCTTAGAGTCAGGGGGGTGATGAGCAGGCACGGACCACGGTGGTCTAGAGCCCAGGTGTTCCCTTGTGGGGGCTGCCTGTCCCCATCTGAGTGACAACCGGCAGGCTGCCGAGTGTCAGTGGCTCAGGTGAAAAGCTGAGATACTCTCTACCAGCACTGTTCGACCAAATTCGCAGCAACCACAGAAACATCCTCTAAGATCCTTGCTGTCCCATGCAGCAGGCCGTCCACACGTGCCTACTGAATGCTCGAAATGTGGCCCGTGTGGATGAGAAAGTGAGTTTTGTGTTTCCACTTAGGTTGTAATTAACGGACATTTAAATAACCACATGTCTGGTGGTTGCTGTTTGGGATAATGTAGTGTTATACTTGTACGCTTGTAGCATCTTACACTGATTACAGGCCCTCCTCAGTTGTTGTGAGGACCAAAGGAGATGAGGCATATACAGTCGGGGCATCTCACTGGCCCTCCGTAAGTGACCACTCTTACTAATACTATCAGACACAGTCAGAAGGCCAGGAGGGAAGGTGGGGGCTCTGAATTCAGGAGTGTCAGGTTAGAGCAGCCCTTTAAGTAACTTGACACATGACCGGGGCCGACCATCAGTTGTCCAGGAGAGGTCCTGCTGTCCCGCACTGGCATCCCCCTCCCCTTCTGCACTCCCGTCCTCCTCCCCAAGCCCCATTCCTCACTCTTGGCATCACCCAGAACTACTGATGATTCCTAGGAGGAATCATCTGCCCAGGCTGCGGCACCGTGGGGCTGAGTGGAATTACTTCCAGATGAGAAAAGTCCTCATTACAGACAATCGGTGGGGCTCAGAAGACCCCCTCTTCTCTGGAGCCAGAGTATACAGGGGATGCAGCAGGACCAGCTGGAGGAGTGACCCCTGGACCATCTCCTAAGGCTCACCGATGGGCTGCCCTGAGTTGTTTATGACTTCTGCGACCAGGGGCAAGTTCATTGTTCTGAGCCTCAGCTTCCCCATCAGCTACACAGAGACCTAACTACCCCTCCCCCAGTGGGTGATAATGAAGGTTGGATTGCAATAACATGTGCAGACTGGTACCTCGTAGGCACTCAATAAACAGAAGCCATTATTACCACCATCACTACTCTTATCCAGAGGTAGCAGAGCACACTAAGAGGCCAGTCGCTGGTGCCAAACCACCCAAGTTCAAATACTAGCTCCACCCCTGCTCACCAGCTGTGTGATCTTGGGCAAGTCACTGCAACTGTCTGCCCATTTCCCCACCTATGAAACAGTAACGATAATGATAGCACCTTCCTCCCAGGAACGTTATGAGGCTGGAAAGAGCTCACAGCCGTCACGGACAGAGAGTAAGTAATCCATGCATTAAATTAAATATTCTGGAGAGGCCTCTAAAGAGGACTTCCCCATAAAGAAGTGGCCAATGAAAGAGAGCCCAGCAGCCCTGGGTTTTGATCTGTTGACGGCAGGACACTGCCCAGTGAAAGCAAAGGGGCAGAGAATGGGGAACTCACTACAAAAACCTCAGGCAAAACGGAGCAGTTCTAACATCACGATGCCTTTGACCTCGAGGATCCTGGCTCTGGGACACACTGGGGAACTGTACCCTCACTGACACTTGCTCACAGAGCCAACACCCCGATTTCCGGGCAGGAAAGCTGGCTGGTGAGAGAATGCACACTTCCTTCACCTTCAGTCCTGCTTTCCCTGCCACTCCTCCCCCTCCCCCAGAGCCCGATAGGGGAGGCTGCGAAAGGGACGCTACCCAGGGTGCGGAACGGGGCTGGAAGGGAAGGAACACCCCCCTGTCCTTGTTCCTCATCATTCTTTTCATGGCACCCGAATGGAGAGAAAACACCTGGAAAGGAAAAGCAAACTTTTTTTTTTTTTTTAAGGTTTTTTGTTTATTTATTTGACAGAGGGAGACACAGCAAGAGCAGGAACACAAGCAGGGGGAGTGGGAGAGGGAGAAGCAGTCTTCCCGCCGAGCAGGGAGCCCGATGTCGGACTCGATCCCAGGACCCTGGGATCATGACCTGAGCCGAAGGCAGACGCTTAATGACTGAGCCACCCAGGCGCCCAAGGCAACCCTTCTTGCCACACGGGGGAGGGCAGGTGGGGGCTCACCAGCGTGGCTGGTGTGCCAGGCTCTGTGCTGAGCAAATGTCACACGTCATATGCCACAGCCCATATGTCATCCCTCCTAATGAGGGATGACATATGGGCTGGATGACACCAGCCTGGAGCAGGGACAGCACCCTGCGGCTCCCAGGCAGAGCCTGTCTTCTCGATGTAGCCCCTGGTCTAATCTCAGGACACAGCCTCTTTACGGCCATTTCTCAAATAGACTCCGATATTTGTATTTTTCGGAGCTAAAAAGCAGTGCCACTTTTCCCATGGCCACGTTTTGGGTCAATAGGGTGGGTAATCCTCTTGTAAAAATATATATTCTCCTCCCCCACCCCTCGCCCCCCAGGACGGACAGAGGGAAATGCAGCTGGTAAACATTTTAATTTTCCTAAATTGGCCTTTAGGCAGGAGAGGTGTCCACCCTCAGATCTGATGCGCTCTAAGAGTGAGGCAGGGACTGAGCCAGGCTCGGGGGGTCCTTGGACTGTCAACATCTGAACAGTCTTTTGTTTTTTAGAAAGCACCTGTGCATGCAGGGACAGGTGAGGTTCCCCAGGTGGGACAGGAGTCACCATCCCCGCCACTGAGCACCTGGGGGGGCCAGGCCCTGTGCTCACCAGGTTCAGAACTTCCCTCGACAACAAGCAGCTCTGCAAAGTGCACGGGACCAGCCCCATTTTAGAGATGAGAAAATGGAGGCTCCCAGAGGTGAAGGGTCTGCTCGAGGCATTGGCACGCCCGGGGTAGAGCCAGGGCTCCCAGTTCCTCCCTCCGCAGCTCACGGGTCCTCACACCATGCTGAGAGTGCTCAGCCGAGAGCTGGTGACCGATGGCTTGGCTGCTGATGGCGGAGAGGACAGGGGGTTCACTGGCTTCAGAAGCCATGCGCCCCTCCTCTTCCTTCTCCTCCCTGCTCGGGCCCTGAAACACCTGCCCCTTCCACCAGATCATACCTCCTTGGGCAGGGCTCCCTCGAAGCAGCTGGTGGGGCGGGGGGGGGCGGCGCCTGAGGAGGGAGTGGTTCCCTTCTCCTTAATTGACTGTAAAGCTTTTAATGAAGGCCATCAGGAGTAATTATGTCCATCGCAGGGCCACTCTGTGTAAACACCGAAGGCGGGGCTGGGGGACGGCCGCACGGGGCATCTCACATCTGGGCTCTCCTGCTCCTCCCTCCGCCCTGGGCCCCTCTCAGTTCACACCTCTGTCTCCCGAGGATGAGCCAGCGCTGTCGCAGGCAGGGGCCCTGCCACACAAGTAGCCTGGCGAGGGGCGGTGCCGGGGAGCCCCACACGGTGTCCATCAGGCGGCCGCCGCTGGGGCTGTGGGACGGGCAGGCCTGGATGGAGGACTCACAGCCAGTTCCAGGGGCTGGGGAGAAACATGGTGGGGGTGGTGGTCTCAAAGTGGGGTCCCCAGACCATCAGAAGCATCACCTGAGAACTTGTGGAAAATGCAAATTTGCAGGCCCCACGTGGGCCCACCTACTGAATCAGAAACTCGGGGGGTGTGGTAACAAGCCCTCCAGGGGGTTCTGAACTACTGGGGAGAGAGAAAGAACGATGGGAGAGGCCCGCTGGCCTCAGTTTACAAGATGGGGAAACTGAGGCCTCAAGAGCTAAGGGTGTTTACTAAAGGCACACAGCTGGGAATGCAGCCAAGTGTGCCCCGGGGATCAGACTGCCGGGTTCACACCTTGGCACTGACGTTTCAAGTCAGGGCACAAACTTCTCCTCACCTATAAAGCGGGGACAGCAGTGGCCCCATAGGTCTCGTCCAGGGGACCAGATGTGAGAGAACCTGGCACAGGCTCTGCACGTTGGCCCTGCCATCACTCCGAGTCCTGTGATGTGATGGGGCACAGAGAAGGGCAAGAGCGAGATGTGGACCGGGTTAAAAATAACAGAATGCTGGTGCCAGCACCAGCCCTGCCCCCCGCCGCCCAGGGCGCTGACTGTTAACTAGTCCTGGGTACCCCTGCCACGGGGACGTTCCTGCCCCCTGAGCACTCTTGTCCCCAAGCTGCACCACCTGTCTCCCCTCCATTGCCCCTGGATGCCTGTCCCTCAGAAAAGGCTTTCCTGACCTAAGGCTGTCAAAACCTAGGATGAATGTGCTCTTGCACCGGGACAGACACACAAGTCATCACACACAGAAGGAGAGACACTCGGGGCCAGTCCCCATGCCATGCTCCAAAAGGGAAACCAAGAAAGGAAGATCCTCACTGTCCAGCTACTGCACATTCCAGGCGACCCCAGCTACCTACAAGGCTTTAAGACATGGTCCTTGCCCCTCCAAGAGTTTACAACTTGGTCTATCCCCTAGAATACCAAGGTGCTGCAGGGGAGGCTGATAGGGACAAACACCCAGGGTGACCAGGGCTGACCTGAGTGGCCAGGACCCCACAAAGGGCTTTGCGCCCCTGGCCTCATGCCCTTGTGTCAGTGCTGAGCAAGGCCGAGCGCATGAGGTCACCTCCCCAGTAGCATACTGCATCCGCACACTACAGATCCACTTTGATCTGCCAGGGAATCTGCGAGGCTATGGAGGCCATATTCCTTAGCGCTGAGGCTGGGCTGACCCCAAGGGAGACAGGCTGCCAGAAATCAAGCAGATCAGGGCACCTGGGTGGCTCAGTCGGTTAAGCATCTGCCTTTGGCTCACGTCATGATCCCAGGGTCCTGGGATTGAGCCCCATGTCGAGCTCCCTGCTCGGCAGGGAGCCTGCTTCTTCCTTCTCCCTCTGCCTGCCGCTCCCCCGCTTGTGCTTTCTCTCTCTTTCTCTGACAAATAAATAAAAAATTAAAAAAAAAAAAATCAAACAGATCTGTCTGCAGGCTCTGATTCACCCACCTCCACTCTACCCAGCCTGTTTGAGGAGCCCAGAGCCAGAGGGCCACACAGGGACCCAGCAGGGGGGCACCGCTGCCCTTACGCCCCATCCTGGGGCAGCACTTGATGAACAAGGTGGGAGGGACGACGACCTGCTCACAGAGAGGCTGGGAGCTGCTTCTGGGCAACCAGACAGGGTGAGCTGGGTGCCTGGGTGCTGCAGGCACTACTCGCCGAGAGAAGTGGGAGACAAACACCACCTCCCTGGCCGTCAGGCTGAGTTATCCACAACATGGGGTTTCTCTAGAGAGCTCATAAAGCAGCTGATGCGGCGAAGAAGGTCTACACTCAATAATCCCTCCATCTCACTCCAGTTGGACGCCAGCATATTCATCTTGAATTATCCTTTTCAAAGGCCAAATCAATCCTCGGAAGCACCGGGGCTCTGGCCGCACAGTCTTGCTGCCAAGAGAGCAAGGAAAGTGGGGTCCCTGAGCAGCGCTAGGACACCAGGGGGTGGGGACAGAGAGAGGCGGTGGAGGCACGTCCTCTCCCTCGCCCGACGGCAAGGGGCCCGTGGGGGACCAGAGTTGAAGCTGCTGTTTGTTGCATCCGCTGTGGCATGCAGACAGAGTGGGGGAGAGCAAGAGAGGCCAGCGACAATGGATAAGGAGCCTGTACCAGCCCTGCGGATGGAAGATTCTCCTCTTCACCTACTCTGATCTACTCACCCGGCAAAGAGGGTAAAGTGTTGGTTATCGAGGGAGAGAGACCTAAGTTTGAATCCAGCTCTGCAACTTCGTGACCATGAGCCTTGGAGAGGTGACCACCTCTCTAAGCCTCAGTTTTCCTCATGTGTAAAATGGGCTTAATAACCACTTCCTTCATAGGGTACCGTGAGCATGAAATGAGCAGGCGTGCTGGCCTAGTCTATCACCTTCTGAAATGCCTCTCCTATGGCTTTAGCCGGTCAAAACACAAAACCCAAAGCCTTTGTGTGGCACCTGGCAGACAGGAGGGTGACTGGGAGGGAGAAGGTGGGCAAAGTCTGTCCTAGGTCAGAGGACTGACCCTGGGAGCTAGGGACCTCCAGAATCAAGCAGAGCAGACTCAGGGGCGGCTGTCACGTGAGGAGGAACAGGCTGACTCTAGGAGCTCCGGGCAGACCGGGACGAATGGGGAGCCGTAGCAGGAGGCCAATCACCCATTAGTAGGTGGGGGGCACTCATCGCCCAGTGCGGCAGGGAAGGGGCCCACTGCTGCAAGGGCCCACCTGGCACCTGCACCACCTCTTGGCAGACAGCTGCACCAAGTGGGCTCCTGGTCAGGCTGGGAGGGGGGACCAGGGACCTCTGGGCCTCTCCCACCTGGAAAGGGAAAACGCCCTTTGGGAGAGTAACACATAAAACCATAGCAAATATTTATGTGTCAGACACAGTGCGTTTTGGCCACTCAGGATATCATTCCTGAACCCAACCTGCTTCTTACCTGGTTGGGAAAATGACAGCGATAATAGTTAGCGTCTATTAGTCCCAAGCACGGTTCTAAATGCCTGAAGTTAACTTACTCAATCCTCACCACTATCCTATGAGTATACACAATGTGTTCATCCCATTTTCCAACTGAGTAAACTGAGGCAGAGAGAGGCTAAGTAGCTGGTGATACAGGCCACATTTGCTGAAGATACAGCAGAGCGTTTCTTGGAAGAGGAGGCACTAAGGACAACTGGCTCAATAAAAACAATGTCCACCATTTGTCCAGGAACTTTATTTTCAGAGCTCTTTCATGAAGCCCCCTGTGAAACTAGAGAGGCAAGGATGATCGGGCCCATTTCCAGAAGAGGAGAATGAGGCTCAGAGAGGCTACAGACCCTGCCTGAGGTGACACAGCTAAGAAGTGGTAGAGCTGGGGTCAGAAGCCAGGCCTCGGGGTCCCCTCCCAGTGCCTGGCACACCGCCTCGGGGACAGGAAGGGGGCAGGCGCCAGGGGAGGGGATGCGAAGGGAGACCCCCTGCACCAAGGGTCAACCTTCCCGGGCATGCACACCCTCCCTGACAAAACACCTTGAGCTCCTATTCCGGGCTGAGCTGCAGTTGGACAGTGAGGCTCACAGGTCCTCTGAGCCGTGTAAAGAACAGTCGGGGCAAAAGGGGTGTGATAACAAGTTCAAAACCAGCTCTCCCGGCACAGTCTCCCCAACCAGCTCAAAGTTTTGTGGCTCTTGTAAATCACACCTTTCGGCTGGCCCCCGGGGAGCCCAAGCGTTCCCAGGTGGCTGCAAGCTCAGCACATCCTCGCCCGACGACGGCTCATCTGCCAGCCCACCAGCTCCCCGCAGAGGGAGTGTCTGCCCCCTGGTCACAGCACAGCTGGCCGAGGCCCCCACTGCCTTCCCTGACGGTCACTGGGAAAGGACGTGGGCCCAGGAGCAAGCAACCTGGTTAATCTCATACGCTCGTCTGTCTTCCCCAGTCATTTTTTTAGCAAGAGACCCAACTCTGTGTAGTATGTCTGGCAAGGATTAGCATCTTTTGAGTAATGCGGGGAAGTGAGGTGTGGACAGGGAACTGACCTGCCTAAGCTCATTCAGCTGCACGAGCAGAGCCAGGCTGGGACCCAGGCTCCTGCCCCGGTCCTGGGCCTGTGTGCTCAGACCAAGCATGCTGGCCACTCTCTTCTCCCTGGAGCAGTTGTGCCTTCACCCTAGGTGGACCCTTGGCCACTGAGACCCTTTCCCAGGTGACAGGTTGAGGAAAGGCCCACACTATCCTGAGAGGTAGCAGAGTAGGGTATTAAGTGTGGATACTAGAGCCTGAACTCTTAGGATTCAAATCCTGACTGTTGTGGGAGCTTGGGCAGCTTGCTTGACCTCTGAGTCTACACCAGGGGGATCATGATAGAACAGACTTCCCATCACTGCTGCAAGGATTCAACGAGACCATGCAGGTAACCTAACGAGGAAGACGCAAGTACTAAATAATTACTGTTAATATTTTTATTTTTAACCACAACAACCTATTTCTGCCATCCAAGACACAACATAAATTGCTTGTTCCATGGTTGGCTGGCTTACTTCATCACCTTCTGAAATGCCTCTCCTATGGCTTCAGCCTGTCAAGACCCAACTGCTCACTGCCACCTTTACTATAAAGCCTTCTATGTCTCTGTGCCCAGGATAAATCCCTTCCCGCTCTGAGCATCAGCAGCATCTGTGGCTCCCGCCTTCCACTTGCCTGGGGTGAGCTGGGCATTTCCCATGGGCCCCCTTCTCCACTCCTACTGGAGGCTCCTTCAAAGCAGTGACCCACATACAGAATCCCAAAGTTGTGGTTTAGTGCACAAGCTTGGGGTCAGGCAGCAATAAGTTCAAGCCCAATTTCCAGCCCATACAAACTGTGCGAGCCTGTGCAAGTTACTTATCCTCTCTGAGCCTCTGCCCCTTCATCTGTAAGATGGGGTAGTTATAGGGCCCACTTTCTGGGTCTGTCATGAGGATTCAATGGGCCATGTGTATGAAGTGCTTCCCTAGACACAGAATAAGTGCGGAATGAAAGATAGCTGTTTTCCCAGCTACCTTGAATGTGCATGTCCCTGCCCCACCCCCAAGCACGGCCTGGCACAGGTGTCCAGCACAGGCCATTAACGGCCTGCCCACATGGCAGGTGGTACATCATCGTTATCATTAGTGTTATTATGGCAGCACCCACCCATGTGTTGAGGGGCTGTCCGTCCACGGCCGGGGCTGCCACAGCTTCCAGACATGCCCAGGGAGAGGTCTCAGGGGAGTGGCTACAGACCACAAGACCCCCCAAAATCGTATACCCTTTGAGGGCCTATGTTGCCCTGAAGAAAGACAGAGAGGAGGCAAGGCCACAGAAGCATCCAGGCCCTTCCAGGGATCCTGTGAGTCACCCTGCTCCTGCTCCTAGAAGGAACAGTACAACATCCCTACTCTGAGGTCACCGGGGAACCCAGGGCCCCAGGTTCCTTGGTCCCAGCATCTGATCATTTGGACAGATGGTGGGTCACCTCCTTCCCTCCAAAATCTCACACCACCCCCCTTCCAATGCCAACAGCCCCAGAGAGCCTCTGGGCTACCTCACATTCTCTCCTTAAGCACTCTACCCCAGACTGTGGCAGCTGTGAGGCCTCTTCTCCAAACCTCAAGTCCCAAGCTCCCAGTTGACCAAACCCTTTGTCCCCAGGCCCACAGGGGCCACGTGCCGGCATGGGCAGAGTCCCCTAGAGACCCTTCTGCAGCTGGGGTGTGCAGTTAGGGCAGGCTTCAGTCTGGAATCAACAGTAACTCTCTGGGGCCCTTGGCCAAGCTCCCTACCGTGGGCCTCAGTTTCTCCATCTGGAAAGGGGGAGCGTTTGACGAAGACATGATCATCGAGTTGCCTTTGCAGGAGGCTCTAATTGTTCATAGCAGGCCTTCAGAGGGTCCTTCCGGTGGGGGGTAAAAGTGAAGATGATGAATATAGATTGTGACATCTCCCTGTGTCTACCTCTGACCCTGACTTCACCCACAGATGATTCTTATTTCTAACACACTGTGTATGTTCTGCATTGTTACTAGCTAGCGGGCTACACAGCCTCTGTACAGGTGGTTGGCAGAAAAGCCCAAACCACGCTCAGAGCACACACCCACCTGACATCTGCGACCCTCTCGCTGGACTCACCACATCTACATCCCTCTAGCCCTGCAAAGCCTGTGGCTTTGCCTCTGACCCTTGCCAAGGAACTCCTCTGGGGGACCATGGCCTCCTCTCCTCCGTGTCAGTTCTAAGGAACTCTGTGGTTAAGAGAAAAACCAATCTCACCCTGTGATTCCTTCATCCTCTCCTGAGACATGATTTCTTCCCTTTACAGAATGGGAGCGGGGCACAGGGGGGAGGGCTAGCCTCCTCTAGGACCCTAGGTACAGAGAATGGTCCCAGGAGAGGCCAAAACCCCTCCCAGACTCCAGTCCTACGCACCTCTCTCCACGTCTACTCCCGAGCCCCGTACCCGCAGGTCTGGCCCTCCATTCATGCCAACCCTCCTGCAGCTCGCGCTCTGAGCTCAGTAGGGACTCCCTGCGGGAGCCGTTCCCAATGCTTGCCGGCACCCTGCCCCTCCGTCTATGGAGACGGCTAACGTGGGGTCAGCCCACCTGAAAACTGCTCTCCCTGGGTCCAGATGGAACAGCTGGGCACTGATGGAGTTTGCAGGGAAATTAATCAGCGCCGACTGGCCGCGGTGCCAGGCACTGCCTGGGCCTGATCCATCCTAATGAATCCCGAGCTCCCACCTTAATGGCTCCTGACAAGACTAATTTAGTCGCTCAGGTGATTAGCGTGGGCATTATCACCTGAATTGTGGCTCAGGATGCTTTGGGGGTACTGAGGGGTCTGCTGGGGGAAGTCAGCTCCACGTGCAGTGACCCTGGTGACCCGTGGAGGGTCTGGGAGCCAAGGGGAGGGGGCTTAACACGAGCCTTCTGCACCCATTCACCCTCCTGCCTTCTTTGCTCATCCCTCTAAACTCACTCAGCGTCTGCCGAGGGCCTCTTTGTACCCCGCACTGTGCTTGGCACAGAGCACATGCAGGCCCAGCTCGCTCAGCTGCAGGATGGAGATGATGATGCCTCTCCGAGGCTCCCCGTGGGGTCTACAGGAGGCCAGGTGTTGTGAACCCTTACCAGAGGTGCTGGCAGGAGGCTGGCAGTCAATAAATGCTAGCTGATGTTATCGCTCCACATCTTATATTATACGGAAATACTAAAATTATAATTAATTGTAATGTCGATATTAATAAAAGCAGTAAGTAAAAATGAACAGCCAATGGGGAGTTACACACAAATAACCATGAGAGAACTCGCTGAGAGATTGTAGAGAGGCGAATACAAAGCAGAGAGAGGGTGGCTGTGGGGGCAGCTGCCGGCCTCATAGGGCAGGTGACATCTGAGCTACACCTAGAAAGAGGAGTAGGAATTCAGCAGGCAGGAAAGGGAAGGAGCACTCCCTTCCGAGGGACTGTCCTGGGAAAGGAGCAGTGAGGAGACAGAGGTGAGGTGCTGGGGTGCTGAGTGTGTCCCCATGGCTGGAGGTCAGGGTGCCTGTGGGAGTGGTAGGTGACAGGCCGCGATGAAGCGTTCTCACTCCTTCCGTTAGGCCCTCGGGAGGCTTTTGGCTGGCGGTGTTTAGAACTGGGATAAAAGGAGCGATGTTGGTGCCTAGCTCCGAGGGACACCGTCCCCCTCCAGGACCTGAGGTATGAAGATCAGGGTCACAGCCAAGGTGGATGGACTCGACGTCCTCTGCCCCTCACAGAGCTCCTCCATCAGCCCTGTGGGTCCCCGGCAGATACACCACATGCAGCCCTGGCAGGCTGCTGGGGTGATAAAAACACAACCCCGGCACGGGGGTGGGGGAGGGGAGCTTCGGCATTAGCAAGCAGAGGCACGCGCAGCGTCTGTGCCATCTGGGGCACATGCTCTCCCGGGCCCACTTCCTGGGCAGCCATCCCTGTCATCACCAACACCTCGCTCCTGACACCCTTGGGAGGGGAGCACCTGGCCTGAGACTGCAGGAGGGAGGGTGAGCAGGCATGGAGCCAGCTCAAGCCCCTGCCAGTTGGAACACCCCCCCCCCCCAACATGCTCATACGCTCCAGACTTCACTCCTTCCCCGAGGCGCCCTGAGCCCCAGGCACAAGCCAGGCCCAGGGCTGGGCCCTGGGGACACCGACAGGGTCCAGGCCACCTGGAGGCATTGACAGGGCAACAGGGGAGGCAGATGAGCAACGGAGCCACTAGAGCACTGTGACTGGGACTAACAGAGAGGAAAGAAAGCAAAGGAAGCAGCACTTGAACCCTGCCTGGAAAAACCCAGGAAGGCTGCAGGGAGGAGGCAGCGTCCAAACTGACCAGCGGAGGCTCACCATGTTCCAAGTAGCAGGAGCAGCAACCGCAGGGCTGAGGTGGGAACCCACCTTTCACGCTCACAGAGCTGCACGGGGGCCAGTGTGGCCGGAGTGGAGTGAGCAGGGGAGAGGGGAGGAGATAAGGTCTGACAGGGAGCTGGACTGCCATCAGCCTTCATGCAGCTTTCATTCCAAGTGGGATGGGGAACTTAAGCACACCTCATGAGGGGCTCTGTCTCGGGCTCAAAAGCACCCCTTGACCCTTTGGCTGCAGGGGTGGGGAAAGGCTGTAGCAGGGCAAGGGGACGGGGAGACCCCTGAGACCATTAAGAAGCTGCTGGGGTAGTACAGGCCTAGACTGTGGTGGCAGGAGCCAAAGGGGTGAGAAGTGAGAAGATTCTGGAAATATTTTGAAGATGGAGCCAACAGGATTTGCTGAGGAATCGGATGTGAGGTGAGGGAGAAAGGGAAGACGTGGGGACAACCCCAAGTTTCTAGCCTGAGCAACCAGGGGTGGGGGAGATGCAGTTGTAGCTGAGACGGGCAAGGCTTCAGGGGAAGCAGGGTCTAGGGGAAGGGCGGGAGTCCAGCCCGGGCGCACTGAGGCTGAGAGTCCTTCCGACACCCAGGTGGAAACACTGAGCACAGAGGCGGGCACACAAGTCTGGAATGTCTTCTGTGAGGAGGCCCAGGAAGGAGGTAGAAGCCTCCGACTTGTCAGCATATGGACAGGACCAGAAGCCATGAGCCCAGAGGAGACGGCAATAGGGCTAGGACATGGGAAGGCACACAGGAGCTGGGCCTGAGGCCCTGCAACACTCAAGGGTGTGGGAGGCATATTGGAGGCTAAGGAACAGCCAGAAAGCTGATGTCCTAGAAGAGAAGACCAACTGCCGAAAGGCCACAGGTCCGAGAATTAAGGACTGGCTTTAGCCACCTGGAGGTCACTGGTGACCTTGACGTGGGCCATACTGGTGAGAGTGGATTCAGGAGGTTACCTGGAGACAGCACCCAGGAAGCACCCATCCCTCATCCTCAAGGTACCATGTGGCCGTTCACTGCTGACAGCCAGGGCCACTGTGGGGGCGAGGCCACCAGCCCAACCAGGCATTGAGTCCTTGATCGGCCCTCGCTCGACCCCTCCCAGGCCAGCTTGGCTGCCAAGACAGATAGTCATGTCCGAAGCAAGACGCACAGGGACAAGGGGGCCCTGAATGTTAACAGGCTGGGGGCAGCAGCAGAGCTACTTAATGACTTCATTTTGCTCCTGTCTTCCCTGGCTGGGAGATGGTCCTCAAAAAGAACATCAGGCAGAGGGAATTGGAACTGGAGATGGGGGAGGAGATAGAGTGACACAACGTGTAGCCTCTGCAAGGGATCTGTGCCCTCCCACTTGGCTCCCCAGCACGCTGCCGCCGGCTGGAACTGAGGCGGGAGTGTGAAGAATGGAAAGGCTCAGAAGGTTTGGGGTGAATCCAAGTCACAGTCTCTAGCCCAGGAGAGAAAATCCGCAGAAACTACAAACCCACAGAGCCTGCAGCCACCTCTACTCCGATTCTTAAAGGAATTTGAAGGCACATTAGTTAAAACACATTGTACACTACCTCGAGCACTCAATAAACATAGTTATTATAATATGTATTATACATATATAGTGTATCATATATTATTATTATTAATCTGTAAGGCTCCAGTGGTCAGAATTAGGTTCAATGGGTGGGAGTTCCAGGGACAGATTTCAGATTCATATCAGGAAGAATTTTTCATTCCCAGAACTGTCCGACAGCACGTCTTTTTTTTTTTTTTTTTTTTTAATTTTATTTATTTATTTGACAGGGAGAGACAGAACCAGAGAGGGAACACAAGCAGGGGGAGTGGGAGAGGGAGAAGCAGGCTTCTCGCTGAGCAGGGAGCCCGATGCAGGACTCGATCCCAGGACCCTGGGATCATGACCTGAGCCGAAGGCAGACGCTTAACGACAGCCACCCAGGCGCCCCCCACAGCACGTCTTATAGGATCATGAGCTCCCCATCATCACGCATTAAGCAGAAGCCAGATAATCAGCCCCAGAGCTGGAAGTTGGTCTGCCCACAGCTCTGACCTCCTGCCACTTTCAGACTGACTTGGGCTCTGACTCTAAACCATTGGTATTGACCAGTCCACTAGACCCAGCTCCTCTCTGCACCTGTTTGTCCCCTTCACAAAGCTGTGGCTGGCAGGAGAGCTCAACTGGTCATTCTCGGGCCACACACAGGCTCTCCGTTCAGTAACAAAATACTCCAGGTATGGAATCCAAAGATAGGACTCCCATCCCCATTTTGCAGGCTGGAACACTGAGGTTCAGAAAGCAAAGGGCCAGTGAGGGCCAAGCCTCCAGGTCAAGTCTCTGGGCCGCCCCATTCCACATGGCAAGCAAAGGGCCAGCCCCTTGGACAAGCTGTTTCAACACTTACCCTCGCCCTGGCCTCTGCCGGTCCGAGGCCTGTACCCTGCAACAACCATGTGAGTCCACATCAACCTCTGAATGGCTCAGGGCCACAGAGGTGACAACACTCAGGGGAGGTCTCCTGGCCTGTTATCTGAGGGCCCGGAGATACACTGAGCCAGCAGGACGGCCCAAGCCAAAGCCCACTGGACCCATCTTTCCAATGCCCTCTCATTAGTGAGATGGGAAGTAAGGCCTAGAGAGGGGCAGCACTGTGCCCAATGCCACACAGTGAAGAACAAAAACTGAATTCATACCTTTCAGGCCAGAGCTTGCTGCCCCATCTTGATGCCAAAGGAAGGGAGGAACCAGGAGGGTAGGGGCCAGCTCAGCCCCAGGCCCTGCCCGGAGAAAGGAACAGAGCTGTCTTCCAGCTCACTGAGCCCTGTCTCATTCCTACGGTTCCCCCAGAGCCAGGGATCAATCCCCACTGCACCAGACAGACGCCCCTGCTGTGACTGCCAAGCTCAGCCTTAATGGGGCCACGTCCTAGGAGTTGCTCCCAGAAACCGATCGATGCTAGCGTTTGCAGAAGACAATCTAGAGCCAGAGCCAAAGGGAACTAGAGCAGGGCCTGCTGGAGGGCTCCCTGGGGTGGGGACGTCCAGCCTAGGGCTCATCACTCTCAGCACTGGCCAAGCAATGTCCATCCCACCCCACCACCTTCCCTGCACCACAGGCCTCTGAGAACCCCACACTCAGGGCTGGGCAGGGTCACAGACAGGGTGACGGAGCCAGCACCACTCACCTGAGAGCAGCCTTCACGAACTCTCCCGGCCAGCAGCCCTGGTCCATTAGTGGTGGCCATACCTCTACCTCAATGGCCCACCTGTCCCGAATATATTCCCTCCACCACAAAGCAATGTCCGGGAGGATAGGGTTAGAACAGAATCTCCTAAAAATCAGCTGCAGGAAACAGTGTGTGAAGGAATGGAAAGGGAGACTTTCGGGACTCTGCTCAAGGGCCACCACCTCCCCCAAACTGCTCTTGCTTCCTCCTGCATCTGCTCTGTCCCCAGAGGGACACCCCTTCCTCCTTCAATCCTCCACTGGGACTTAATCAGACATCCAGGTCGGCCCCCGTTACTGCGACATTGACTTATCCCTCTGTCGAATTCCGCTCTGGGAGCATGGCGGCCAGGCCTAGCACAGAGGGTGCACACCCTCTATATCTGATGAACAGAGGAATGAGCCCAAAGAGCCTCTAAGGATGATAAAGGCTGCTAACATTCGTTCATTTACTGAGCCACATATACTAGGCACCTGCTCTCCTACCTCTGCACCAGCCCCATGCTAGGCCTGGGTGTCGGGAGAAACCCAGATGAATCCAGAAGCCCACAAGCATTCCCTGACACAACCCCGAGGGGAGGAAAGAGCTCAGCAGCATCCCCAAGAAACTTCTAGGTACCCTCTCACCCCCGCCACTAGAAAGTGAGTAAGCCTGTGGAAGAACATTCCAGAGAGGCAGGCAGCCTCCCTCTTGGACGACCCTTTAAATACCTACATCCACAAATCCAGCCTTTCAATGCTGATCCACGGGGGATGCTAGTCACCAAAAGAGCTGCCACATTCCATAGAAACCCCTCCATGGGCCCTAGAAATGAAGTGCCACTGGACTGCGGGGACAATCCCCACAATAGTCAGAAACACACCGGCTATGCCCCGCACCCACCTGGAAAAAAAGCTTCCACCAGAAAGACTGGAAGGGAAGACCTCTTCAGGGGCTGCTGTCATGCCCCCCAAACAGCAGGGGAGAGTCTGGGGCCCACTAAGGCTCCCGTCTTTAAGCAGAGATTTTCTTTGAAGAATTTTGCTCCTCCTCTATCACCCATCTACATTTGGTTTTATATAAAAGAATGTTTAAAACGAACTATGAGTTTAGTATCTTTACACCCCTCCCCTCTCCATGCCATCCCACTTCATTTTCAAGGACAAGCGATGCTCCGGAAAGATGCACCACACCAACCCCCGTACGCTGCTTCTGGGGCACAGCCCCACCCCCAGACCCACAGAGTAGGTAGATCTGAGTTGAAGAAGCCGCAGATGACAGGCACTTTCCCTAAAGTGACACCCAGAAGAATGAGGACCGAGGAGGGAGTGTAGACGGAGGCGGGAGGGACCTTTCCAGGCACAGTGGTTTGCAAGCATGCTCCCAGGAACGAGAGCCTTTTCCCATCAGCACAGCGGCAAGATGGGTTTGTTCCATTCAACCCCCATTTCCTGAGAAGCTTCTGGTCCCCAGAGCCGAGCGAAGGCCACAGGGCTATGTGTGCACATCTCCCGCCGCCATTGTAGAAGCCAGGCACTCAGGAAGAGGATCATGGGCACAGAGCTGTGTCATGAGGTGACTCAAGCTGGGGTGGAAAGAGGTGCTCGTTATCACCTCCTAAATAGTCCATTTTTCCCCCTCATGACCCGAACAGGCACACTCGATGCAGAAAACTCAGTGATCACATCAAAGTACAAGATGCTATAAAACAAAACCCATGACAGCTGCCATCTTCAAAAATTTCACAAAGAAGAGGAACGAGCCATTTTGTAGACTAAAACTAGTGCCGAAGTGGAAGTCAAGCAAGTTGGGCTCAATTTGATAAATCCTTGGACACTCAGAACTCCCCTATGTTGGAAGGAACAGCCCTGGGTTGTACTGAGCGCCTCATCCCCGGGGACAACCAAGGAAGAGCCTCCAAATGAGGGGGGAAGATGGCCTCCATCTCTAAGATCCCCATCCCTTGGGGGAGCGGAACCCACCCCACGCCTCCTGGCATGCCCAGCAGCCCCTGTGCCAACTCACCCACAGGTGTGTCCTCGCTGATCAGCAGGTATGTGTCAAAGAAGTGGTTGGTGAAGAAGGGCAGTCGGTTCACCTGGCCTGCAAAAGTCAGAGGACAAGAGTGTCAGTCAAGTACCGTCATGCCAGCTTCTGGAAGGAGACACAGCATGGGGGCTGCAGAGGGCATGGAGTCTGCATCCAGGGCCACCTTCCCAGGACCCCAGCGAGTCCCCGTCCTGCCCCAAGGTAAATGGGGAATAATGCCAGTAGGGAGGTCGTATGGTCAGCGAGGCCACCAGCCCCCTGCAGCCCTGGCATCCTGGGCCACACGGAGACGTGCTGAAGCATAAAATACACGCAGGACTGCAAAGACTTGCTATGAAAAAATGGGTGTAAAATATCCCATCAACCGTTTATATTGATGACGTGTTGAAATGAAAATATTGCAGATATATTGGGTGAAACTTATTATTAAAATGAGTTTCTTTTCTAATGCAGCCCCTAGAAAATTTCAAGTCACACACGCGTCGTATTCCTCCGGGGCCACCTGGCTGCAGACGGCGTGTGAGAAGGACACAGCCTGTGCACCAGAGCCAGGCATGGCACCCAGGAGCTCTCAGCAGGTATCTGTCGTGGGCAGGCGCGGCCAGCCCATCCCACAGGATGGGTAACAACAACTGCCATCTATAGAAACTTCGCTGCATCGGCCACTTCTGTGCCCTCCCTCCATCTTCGTGGTACAGCCGGGACTATCATCTCCCCATCTTACTGCTGAGGAGAACGAGGCTTGTAAGGGATCAGTAGTCACCGGCCCAGGGTCACACAGCGAGTAAGTGGCACAGGCCTTACGGGGCCCCTGGGTGGTTGGCCCCGTACCACGCTGGGATGGCCTTGGGGTGATGAGGGCCGGGTCTGGAAGGAGGTGGGGCGGTACCGGTAGGGGCCCCTCATACCACAAGTCCCCCACACGAGGTCTCCCCGAGGCTGGCTTTACCTGTCCCCTGAGCCCCCTCGTAATGGTCTTCAGTAGTGTGGTGTGATAAAAAATATATTTGGTCTTTGTCCTAGCTCCTGGCACAGAGCTCCAAAATTCCTTAGAATTTCCAGAGCAAGGAGTGTCTTTTGTCCTTTCTAAGGAGCCCCAGCTGAGTTTACGCTAGCGAGGGGACCTGGGGTGGGGCTGGTGGGCAGAAAGACCGACTGGTTAGAGGGTGGGCACTTTTAGTCCTCCCCTCCTCCCCCCCCCCCCGGTCCCCGGACCTGCAGGGAGGGGAGGGGCTGAAGATTTAAGAGATCTGATGATGTTCCAGGAGGTGAATATAGCCCTGTGCTGGGAGGGTGGTGGCCCCGGAGAGGACTTGGAAACTCCACACTGCCCTCACCCCCGCTCCATCTGGCCGTCCCTGAGTTGTACCCTTTGTTTAACCCCGTAAATGTAAGCAAAGTGCCTCCCTGAGTTTTGAGAGTCACTCTAGCTGATCAAACCTGAGGCGGGGGGGCGGGTGGTCACAGGAACCCCTGACTTGTAGCTGGTAGGTCAGGGTACAGGGGGCCTGGGACTTGTGACTGGCTGTGAAGTGGGGGTGGTCTTGTAGGCCTGAACCCTTAAATCTGTGTAATCGGACAGTAACGCCAGATAGAGTCAGAATTGAACGTAAGTAAATTGTGGGACACCCAGCTGGTGTCCAGAGAATTGAAGAATTGGTTGTTGGTCTGGGAAGACACCCCAGAAGTAGGCAAGTGAGGAGGGCACTTCCCCTTCTGCCCCTGCCAACCAGTGGATATCAGGTCTGCCTCACACGGGGCTGATGTGGTGCCGCCCTAAGCAGCTCCTGCTGGCTCCTCTGGGTACGCCCCCCCCCATTTCTGCTGACCTGGGGTTCTCTCAGGGCCTGTGCCCAGCTGGAGAACAGAAGCCAGCTCCCAGGAAGTGAGAAGGCTGGAGCTGAGGGAGGGCACTTCCCCCTCCTGCCTGAGACGGCTCCTAGTGGAGGGGTGGGCAGAGTGGCATCTTTCCCTCCTCCCCCTAAATCTGCCCAGAATGATGTCACTTCTGATTCCTCAAGCACTCTCTCCCTTCCTGGCTAGGACTGCTGGCCCTTCTGCCTTCACCTGTCCAAATCCTATTCATCCTTCAAGTTTCATTTTAGACACCCCTTCTTCCAGGAAGCCCGCCTTGATCACCATTACTACAAACATGCGCTCACACACATTCTTCCACCCTCTTAGACCAGGAATCCAGAGCCCCTCGCACATACAACAGCCTCAGAAAGAGGCCACTGGTCAAGGGCCTTGCCTTTGTTCAGAACTTCGCTGTGCTTCTTTCTAGCTGCGTGATCTACCCATGCCTCAGTTTACTCAGGTGTAAAAGAGCAACAATAAGACTTTCTTCATGGCTGTCCTCAGGATCAGGGGAGATTATACACGTAAAGCGCTTAGTGCCATGCCCCAGCACACAGCCAGCACTGGATAAATGGTAGCTACTATTAATATTGGTAGTAATAATGGTGTCACCCACGCAGCCAGAGGGGGATGCTTTGGATCACCAAGAGGAGCCTTGGGCTCCGGTATGGGAAGCAGGGTGAACCCAGGCAGAAGGCTCAGGGGTGCCCAGAGAATACAGCAGTGGGCTTGGGCAGTGGGAGAGGGAAACCAGCGAGGAAAAAAAAATCGCCAGCAGCAGCATTATTCATTTTTAAAAAGTTTCTTTTACAGGACCTGCCGATAATCAGCTGCGGAGAGCTCCGCACGGGTAGCAGGCAGGGCCTCGGGGGCACGCGTCCCCTGCCACATACCAAGCAGGGCCTGTGTTCTCAGAACAGTCCTGCCGCCCCCAGAGGCCCTGTGGCCCTGGGCTGCCAGGGCAGCACCCGGGCACTGGGAGGGGGTTGGTGGGAGGCGGGTGGGGAAAGGGGCACACGGACAGGTTACTTACTTGTCCTCTTAAAAACCACTTTCAAGGCACCAAGGCTCTGTCCTCCTGAGGCAAAACGGCTGCCTCAGGAGCTTCGAGACCTCTAGCCAGGCTGGACTGTGAGTGGATATACAAGGAGAGGGGGCACAGGGGACCTGAGTGACGGAGAGTCCCAGCTTCCCGTGCCCAGGACCCGCTCCTCTGTCCGTGCCCCACACACCCCACACACACCCGTCCCCCATGAGTCTACATCTAGCGCTCGCTCTGCCCTGGGGGCATCTCCCTGCCTTCCCCGGCCTCTCACACTGATTGCTCCCTACACAGTAGATAGGAGTCCACCAGCTTGGAATATGGCCGACAGCACCCAGCATCCAGCTTCCCACCGCCGCCGGCCTGAGGGCAGCGGGAAGCAGGGAGGCTCACAGAGAACACAGCATTCGGGCTGCTGCTGCCGAATGACAAAGATTCGGGAAGGGCGCAGAGGAGGGCAATGTCCTGGCCTGGGGCACCTGATCCCAGAATGACTGGGGCCAGGCGCAATGTGGGGACGCCAGGCCAGGAAGCACTGACTTTATTCGGGGTTGTGGGATGGGGGGATTCCTCTTCAGGCTTGACGAACACCGGGAAGTGGCAGAGCGTTGAAGCAGCTGGGCCTGGATCCGGCCCATGCCTGCCTCCCCAGGTCTCTGATCGCTGATGGGGGGCTGGAAGCACAGGGGCTCACACTGAGATCCATGCCGTGGGGAGCCCCCTGACAAGGGAGGAGCCCTGGGCAGAGAGGACAAAGCTAGAGGCCTTACATGCTCTGCCAGTCGCTGCTGCGTGGCCTCAGGCAAATCCCTCTTTCTCTCTGGCCCCCATTTCCAAGCGTCAGGAGAAAAGCCCCGTACTGCCCTCCCAGCCCGCCTCCCTGCCAGGGGTGTCCTGTCGCAGTGGCTGCACTGTGGGCCCTGGGCATCCCAGGGGTCAGAAGCCTGACCTGCTGCCGTCGGGCATGAGAGCTGGTAGCCCCACCATCAGGAACCCCCATCCTCCTGCCTGGGGACCAACGGCAGGACCCAGCAGGATGCTCAGGGGCCAGGCCAGACAAGGATGGGGCAGGGCAGGCCTGCTTAGGCCTTCACCTCCTGCCGTGCCAACTGGCCCACATTGAGAAGACGCTGAGGCCAGAGAGGGTAGCAAGCTTCGGCAGAGAGAAGATGACAGGCTGACAAGGGGGTCTGACATCTAGGGGGGCTTAGCCGTGAGCCTGACCCATCTCTGACTGCCCGGGATGGGGAGACAGAGCCACTGGGGCTGTGGGTCAGATGCAAACAAAGTGGGGAGAGGTGATGTGGGAATGGTCTGGAGGACAAGGGAAGGGTTGGGGGTCGGGGCAGGTGTTGGAAGGGCAGGCTGCAAAGATGGTGTCCTTCAGTCCCTAAGTCAGCCATGGTCTCACCATGCCAAAGAAGTAACACTGGCGACCTCAGATGGGGACCAGGAAGAGGGGACCCTACCCAGCAATGAGAGAGAGCACCCCTCATATACACGCAAACAGACTAACCCCCAAACAGACTGGTTTTGCCACACAGTTGCTGGGTGGTCTCAGGCAACTTGTTTAACTTTCTGTTTTCTGTGCCCCAGTTTTCTTCCCCCCGAGAAAGATACAGCTCATAATCAAAGAGCTAACCCATATTTAGCACCTAATATGCGCCAGGCGCTCTTCTAAGGGCTTGATATGTGCATTAACCCATCCTATCATCCTGACAACTGAAGGAGGGGAGTCCTATGGTCCTTCTGACTTTAGAGATAAGAAAAGTGAAGGACAGAGAGGCTAAGACACTGCCCCAGGGAGGCCACTGGAGAAGTGGGGCCGGAACCCAGGAGTCCTGGCTCAGTGCTGCTCCCTTGTGCCCACTGGAGATGCACGAGCCATCTTCGATCCCCAGAGCTCAGGAGGAAGCTGCCACCTCTACCGAGGATACAGCTGAGCTCTCAGCCGGCCCCTGTTTTATTTTTACATCTGTATTTCTTCTTCGCAGTGGGGGGGGGGGGGGGGGAGGGGAAAGGGCGTGCGTGTCCAAGGTCATAGAGCCCCTGGGGAGACTGAGGAGAGTGTCCTGACTTCTACCATCCAGCAGAGCCAGAAGGTCAGAGCTGTCTTGGGTGCCCCCACGGAGGCCTCCCCGAATGGGGCTCAGAGGGCAGGTGGGGGAGTGCTATCCTGACAGAAGCTCCCGTGGAGGATCAGAGACCCTGACTGAGGCTCAGCCACGCCCTGCTTTCCATGACCTTGGGCCAGCTTGCTTCTCCGGGTGTCAGTTTCCCAGCAAAGTCGGCCAGGAGCTGAGAGAGGATCTGAGAGCCCCCCACCCCCGGCTCTGCCCCGAGAGTCAGTGAGATTACGTTGTAATCCCGGGCTGCCTGGATGGGAGTGAGCTCACCATCACAGAGGCACGCCAGCAGAGATCCTTCCAAACTCAGGGGCCAGGAGAGGGGATCTTCAAGGGACTGTCGGGCAGCCAGTGCGAGGCTGGCTCCCTCCGGAGACTCCCTGGCTCCCTGGAGGTGTCGAAGGGGCTGGCCTCACTCAGGAATGTGTTTGCCCGTGTCACCAGGCACACCGTGCCCACAGCTCTTCCCCGGGGACACCCTGGCCCCAGGAGACAGCCGTGCCTGTGGTCCTGGCCTTCCTTCAGTGCAGCCCAGAGCTGCTTTGTTCCTGGCCACCAGCTGTCCGGGAGCCAAGGGACCGGCACATGCCTGCATCTTTCCCAGCCTCTGCCATGGGCACCAGAGCTGATGCGCATCTGGCTGCTGCAGGGGGCAGGGGAAGGAGGGCTGGTCCTCCCTGCAAGGGGAAAGGGCTCCTCACCGCCACACCTTTGCTCCAGCTGGTCCCTCCTCTGGGATTCCCTTCCCGTTGCACCCCTATTCTAAAACGACTTCCCAGGCTTCAAAGCCCAGATGAAAGTTTTCCCTCTGGCTGGGTCCCTCCCAGTGAGTCTTTTCTCCTGATGGGCTTCTCTGGAGCCCTGTCCACCCTTTATTACCACTCTGCTCACCTGCATTCGATGTCCTAAGTCCTAGCTGTCTCTTCCTCCCCCCACTAGGCTCTGGGCTCCCCCCGGAGCCGGGCACCACAGACACACATCCTCACACAGCAGCTTCTCCCACAGCAACCGTGACACTGAAGAGAACCGAGGCCGGGCCCTGCATCCCACAAGCACAGTTCGCAGCACGGATGCCTCCTGCCCCTGGAGCTTGCCTTTCCAAGGCTCCTCCCCTGCCCTCACGGGGAGCCTGGTATTTTCAGCCCTGGGAGTGCTGCAGCAACTGAGGCCCAGAGAGGGAAGCACGTGCCCGGTCACACGCACAGCAAGGCAAGGTCTGCAGGCCCGGAGCAGCCCTCTCCCAACCCCCGTCCTGGAGCACGAACCCCGTGTGGCGGGAAGGGCAGAGGGTGGAACTTACCCCAGCATCCAGAGATCAGCACCAACAGCCAGGCCACGAGGCAGCTGGTGGCAGCGTGGCACCTCATGGCTCCTGGGGACACAAGGAAGGAGAGGGTGACAAGTCTGCTCTTGGAGCCCCTCCCCCACCTCCCCACCCCTGCAGCTCCAGGGAGAACTGGCCTGGGAAGGCGAAAGGGAATCACCTCATATTGGGGGGTGGGGGGAGCGCACGTGGGAAAGAAGAGAGGGTCTGCATCACTGGGTTTCATCCTTGTCCGGGGCTGGGTATAACACAGCGGCCTGGGCTGGCGGCAGGGGCCGTGGGGCTGTCTGCCCAGCCCGGAGAGCAAAGCTCAGCAGCCGACACAGGACGCATGACTGAGGCATTCTGGGCTCGGTGGGAGGGGGGGGTTGTTGCCTGGGCAGCCCCAGGAGTGACGGGGCTTGGTCAGTGTGGGGACAGGGACAGGAGATGGGTGCTGAGCAGGAAGTCAGGGGCCTAAGAGAGGGCCTGGCAGGCCCAACAGCCCGGGTCCCCCAACCTAAGTGCCCAATGGGCATGTCTTCTCCCGCTTTTTATATTCACCGTATTCTCTTAAAAACTTGGATATGAAAGACAGCAGCAGACCACAGTGTCCAAAGAGGCACAGAGAGGAGAAGAAACTGTGCAGGGCTCCACAGCGAGTCTGTAGAAAGCTGAAGCCAAATTTCTAGGGGCTCAGAGCGAAGCTCCAGAGAGATCTGGGGCCCAGGCTCCAGAGGCTCAGCAAGGTGAGATCCCACCTCTAAGGGTGTTGGGGAGGGTGGTTGCACCTCCCACCACAGTAGTGGCCCCATTACAGCAGGGCCCTGGTCCTCTGGCCCCTTCTTACCCTCGTAACAGCTCAGGGATGGGCCTCCCAGAGACCAGCAGTGATACCAGGAGGGGCCCACACTTCTCAGCTGGGAACCCCCACCTCTCTCTAAAATGCCAGCTCTGTTTGTGCAGGGACACAGCCCACACACCTCTGCATCCCCTCAGGCCCTAGCCAAGGGCCTACACATCAGCCTCTAGTTCAACAATTTGCCCAGAGACTCGTGGCTCATGGGTGTTGGGGTCAGAATCTGGACCCAAGTTGACCTGCCACCTCCCTCGCGGATGAGCAATCAGGAAAGACACAGGGAGGTGAAGGGAACTAAGGGAAGGGGTTTTTCGAGAGACTTCCACATGCATGACCCAGGGGCAAGCCACAAGCTTAGATCCCGTCATTCCAGACCCGGAGCGGCCTTTGTCAGCCCGGGCCCCAAGTGGCCCATGACATAACCGGGCCGGGGGCTCCTAATACACAACCAGCGATGGCCTGTGATGCCCTTTTGTTTCCCTTCTAACTCTGCACTTAAAATGTCCTGATTACTAGGCATGAAACAGCAATTTGAAGAATAAAAAAGATTCTTAGATGTACTTAAATAATAAAAGGTGCCCCCCCATATATTCTTGTATTTCCACCCCCTTGAGCTTTGGGATGTTAATAGCCCATCACAGGGGTACCAACCGATACACTACCTGGGCCAGGCCGGGAACATAAAAGAGGGAGATGCCGGGTGGGTAGGGATGATGGCCACTCAGAAGCCACAGGCTCTGTCCAAAAGTGGCAGCCGCTGACGTGTTCCAGCCAAGAGGGAACGTGGGCCCCGTGTGACCAGAGCTTCTGATTTTTCTCAATGAAAAGCTGGCAACGTGGCTTTTTATATGAGCTCAATTTTAAGATGTTGGCAAATAATTCCCTTTTCATGAGCCTAATAGGACGTGTCTGAAGGCCAGAGTGGGCAGGTTGGGCTGGGAATGCATCCTACCAGGCCCTCCTCTGCACCCAAGCAAACACGTTCACATTACACACACGTACGGAGCAGTGCGGCTGTGTTTATCTTTAGAATGGAGTCTGCCTCTACACAAAAGAAACTTGCTCTTCTCACATCTTGATATTTCACAAAAAACCCTCCAGGTCAACGCTGCTCCATTGACCCCCTTCTCTTTAGGAGCTAAATCATATAGTTCAGAGTGTGGATGTGGCATAAGAGACACAAGCATCCCCTACGGTTGGGCATTTTGGCGTTTCCAGGGTCCCACTGCCACAGACAAGGCCACAATGGCCTGCCTTCTGCATGGAATTGGGGAGGGGGGCCTCTGGTTGTTCTTGAACATGGCTCTCCAGCTGCAGCATTACTGGGTTGATCAGCTACCACACTGAGCATGTATGTAAACCTTTATTAGACATTGCCATATTACCTTCTGGAAAGGTGGTGGCAATTCCCACCCCCTCTGGCAGCGCAGGAGAGGGCCTTTGTGCCGACGTGGAAGTGATCCCTCTTTTAAATGGCTGCCAATCTGAGGCATGAAAAATGGTATGACGTTGTTGCTTTCATTTGCATTTCCCTAACTACTAGTGAGGTTGAGCACGATGCCTTTTGCTAAACGTTCAAACCACTTTCCATCTGTTATCTTGCGTTAGCCTACCCTATCCTGCAAAGAAGCTAGCTAGCCAGCATTGCCAGCATTATCCCTGATTTACAAGTGGAGAAACCGAGGCACAGAGCAATTAAGTGACAATCTCACATCTCCTAGTGAGTGAGTGTCTTTAAAAAAAAAAAAGGCAACTCCAGCCCTCTGCCTTTCTAAACCAGATGTTATAAAAATTAAACAACATCTGCCAAGGACATCATCCACAAATAGCTGGGGAGTGCAGCCATCCTGTGCTGGGGCAGGGGGGTGTGCAGGAAGTTTGCCGTGGAAGGAAGGAAGAAAATGAACACTTTTACTGGGGACAACTCCCACAGACCAGGGATTTTCAACGTATGCTTTTATTCAGTTCTCCCAAATGTCTCTATAGTGTAGATATTATTGTCCCCATTTTGCAGAGGAGGAAATGAAGGCTCCCAGAGGTCCTTCTAGGGCGGGAACTGGCTCCCTCATGCCCTGCTGCCGTCTCCCACCCCCGACACACCGCCCACCCCACTTCCTAACGTAGAAAAGGGAAAGCAAGGCCCTTCCCTCAGGAGTCCAATACACAACACAATAGACACAGGATGCATGTCTGCAAAGAGGGGTGCACATGTGCACAACACACACACACATGCAAAATGCATCTCATTTCCACAACTCTGGCTCAGGCTCTGACACTACCAGGTACACCGTCCCCAACCCGTCTTCTTAACCGTCTGCTTCCTCTTCTCTTCCGTGGGTCATCGGCAACCAAACACAGCCCTCCCTCTGCAGGGTTGGTGTGGCCACCACCAAAGCAGTTCGAAGCAGGGGCAATGTTGGCTCCATGCTGACTCTCCATCCTCAGCTTGGGGCAAGGTGGCCTAGACAGTAGAGGGAGGGGGGACACAGGCTCCAAAGGGTGAAGCAGAGTACCCAGGCAAAGGAGGGTCCGTCCTGCTACTGGGTTGCCCCTGAGCTCCCAGTTCTTGCTCTTCCTCCGGCCCCTGTGGCTATGGGAAGGAAAGCGAGGCCCAGAGACAGAGGCTAATGGCAGTGGGAAGAGACCCCTGGGCCCTAACCTCCAGCCCAGGTACCATAACGGATGCTGCTCTGTCTGCAGGCATGCCCTTGACATTGGGGCTGCGCAAGTGTCACGTGTCCCCCCGCAGAGCCTGACCTCGCCCTATCCTGTGCAACAGCCCTCCCACCTCCCACCCAGCACAGCTGCGTGGCCTCCTCCATCATGGGAGGCTATACCACCCTCAGGATGGGGCCTGAGCTCCTACCAACCCTCATCTGTCCCCACTGGACCAGGAAAGAAACACACAGCCTTTTGTGCTGGGCTTCCTCTCTAGGCCTGGATAAGTGCCAGATACATGCCCCAGAGATATGAGCAGGGTCTCGGCCGGCTGCCCCCCAAATCTTTCAGGTGCCTGGCTTAGATCCCATTCCTGCAGGAAGACTTCTGGAAATCTCTCAAACGTACCCACCGCCAAGAAGACATGGAACCAGGCCCCACAGCTCTCAGGCTGTCCGTTCTGAACATCCTCCTTCATGCTAAGCCCTGTGTCTGGCACTGGGGGAGGATAAAGGGCCATGAGAACGGCCCTGGAAACATGCACTAGGTGTCAAATAAGCGATCGAGACTGTTGCTGCTCAGGGCCATCAAAAGAGAAGTGCTGAACCTTGTAGAGGAGGTCAGATGGGGGAGGTACAAATTTCAAGGATTTGCAATGCTAACATTCACGGAGCGCGTGTTACCTGCCAGTCACTGCGGTCTGCACTGTGTTCTACGTGCTGGGGCTCAAAGAGTTTGAATAACGTGCCCAAGGTCACACAGCTAGTAAGTGGCTAAGTCTGGTTTGAACCCCATTCTGGGGGTTCAACCCCATCTCTGGCTATCAAAAGTTGGTCTCCCAGCCTCAGCCCCAACCTTTACTGAGCTCAGACACGTGCCCCAGGGCAGGCCCAGGTTAAGGGCCTGGTGGGAAGGCCCTGGGCAGAACTCTGCATCAACCAGTGAGCTGGACCTGGGAGAGAACTGCAACATACTTCACCGCCCTAGTATGCAGAAGCCAGTGGCAAGGCCAAGTGCACGTGCCAGGAAGAAGGGGAACAGCTAGGGCTGGGGAGTGGGCTCCTGTTTAATCTGCCTTTCCGGGCTATTGGCATCTCACAAGCCTTGGCCCTGAACCAGTACCAGCAAGACAATGTACACGTACACCATCAGAGGTGACCGAGCCACCCATGGCTCCTTCCAGCACCATCCCCAAGAGGTTAATACCTCTGTCCCCAGAGGGAACAGACTACAAAAATTACCATACTCAGGGCAGCAATGCTACCCACATTGGCTTCCACCTTCTCCTGTGCTCAGTCCATAAACACCTGCTACTCAGGCAGGCCTGGGCTGAGGGCCACAGGAGAGGCTCTGACAGGTGGCACACTTACAGCACCCAGGGAGTCACCCCACATGGGAATCACCTCCCCAATCAAAACAAAGCCTCCACTTACACCCCCGAGAGCTGGTGAGCGGCAGAGAGAGGCCTCCCAGCCAGGTGTGGCCACATGGCACGTGTCTGCCCTGACACTGCTTGCTGTGTGTCAGGCACTGTGCTAGACACCGGCACACAGAAGAGAACAAGCCGAAGACCTTGCCATGGAAGAGCTGCCACTCCCAGAAGGGACCAACACGGACAGCGTAGGTGGACAAGTTCTACAGCGCATTTGGAAAAAGGAAAGGAGCAGGATGACGGTAGTCTGCCCGTCACTGCAGGTGCCATACGGACAGACAGTGAAGAAGCAGGAGAGTGAGCCATGTGGTGATCGGGGAGAAATGTCTTCCAGGCAAAGGCCACAGCCCATGCAAAGGCCCTGAGGCAAGGTGTGCTACCACGCTTAAAGAGCAGTGAGGAGGCCAGCATGGCTGTAACTGGGTACACGGTGGGGAGGGCTGCGGGAGAAGAGGC
The DNA here is from genome assembly GCF_009762305.2 of Zalophus californianus. Classification (NCBI taxonomy): domain Eukaryota; kingdom Metazoa; phylum Chordata; class Mammalia; order Carnivora; family Otariidae; genus Zalophus; species Zalophus californianus. Next base: position 32,434,709 of record NC_045609.1, on the reverse strand, counting down.
CACAGACACAGCGGGCCCATCACTGATGTAAGTCCACTGGGAATCATGGTCTTCAGCCAGCCAAGAGTGACACGAAGGAGTCAAGTTTTACTGGAGCACTTGGCTGCTGTGCTGGGGACTGACTGTAGGGGCAGAAGCAGGCAGACCAGTGCAGAGGTTACCGCAGTGATGGAGGCCAGAAACATTTGAGGTCTCTGGCCAGGTACTGGAGTAGAGAGTGTGGGATCTGGCAGACTCTGGGCATACGTCAAGGTAAAGCTGAGCGGGTGTCCTGCTGGAGAAGATGTGCCTGTGCTAGAAAGACCTGAGCCCGAGGGTCTGGCCCAGGCCCCTGGAAGGACAGAGTTGCCGTTAACCAGCTGGGAGAAGGCTGCAGGTGGAACAGGCTGAGAGGCAGGGACGGAAGTTCAGTTTAGGGCATGGTGAGTTTGGAATGGCTGCTGACAACCAAGCAGCAATGTGGGGCAGGCACTAGGACACCCCCAACTAGCCCTCAGGCCCGGTATCAGCGTATGGGGGCTACTTGGAGCCACCCGAGGGACAAGATCACCAAGGCCCCACACCCACAAGCTGAGGCAACTTGGCTATGAATTGATCAACATATAAAAACTGTATAAAGAGCCACCCTTGTGCATGGCCCAGCAATTTGGCTTCCAGAACTCTGGCTGAGGAAACCGTCATGGCGGTGCATGAGAGCTAAGCCCCAGAGATGTTCCGCGCAGCCCCGTGGGGCAGCCCATACACCCAGTGGGAACCAGTGCGACTGTAGGACGTCCACAGGAAGCAGAGAGAGGCTCCCACATGGATAGGTCCGTGTGTGAATGTGCGTAGGGCAGGGTGTGCACGCACAGGACTATTAGGTGAAACAGTGTTATCTGAGTGCTGAGGCTATGGCTGATTAGGTATTCTTCTACACACTTACTGCATTTTCCACATTTTCTATAATAACTCCCAATGTTTTTACAACCAGAGACCTAGCTTATGTCCACCCTACCGAAACATGGGCAGCAGCCTGTGAACAGACAGACAACTCTGATTAGAAAGCTCTTTCCTATACTCTGCAGAGCCACTCTGAAGCCCACAGTCCCAGGTGTGAAGCCCAGAGGAGACCCTTGCGGCTGGCTAATGGTACCCCCCTGTTGCTACTTAGACCCTTCCGCAGACAAGGAGCTCCCTCCCTCCCGGGCAGGGTATCCCAGCTCAGAGACCCCCACCTCCCAGCCCAGCCCTGTTACCCTCTCCCACTGGGGTGGGGTGAGGGGCATTCTGATTACACCCACCCTCAGGAGGACTTCCCTGTGCTCCAGCCATGGGGATTCACAATCACAAGAATGGGCTAAACCTGACCTTGGAGATGAGGCCCTGAGCTGCTGCTTAGCCCTGTGCTGTGGGCTCTCCTCTCCCCGGGGGGTGGGGGGGGACTAACAATTTAAAAGACAAACAAGTGCCCAAAGGTACTCACACGCTCCCTCACACATACACACAAACTGGGTTCAGGGAACTCCTGCAGGAAATGTGCCCACAAGATGCCCCTGGCCCAACCTTGGAGGGCCCCTCCTCCCTGTCCCCACTGCTTCCCCCAAGCTGTAAGAAGCCAGGTTCCTCACAAAGCTCCTCCCGATCTGTAGGGGGTGTCACCAAATGCCTCTGGACCAAACCCAAGGTAAAGCCCATCACAGCCTGGTTCCTTGGACACAGACGGGAAAGCATGTTCTTGTTGCCGCCGGAGCAAAGCACACCCCCCTCTTCTGGGAAATCGGCCCATTCTGGGCTCAACTCCCAGGTCAGATCCTCACAGTTACTATCTCCCACCTCCCCCTGCAGCCCAGCCAGGGGATGCAGGACCAGTGAGTGCACTCAGTAGGGCGAGAGGCAGCGCCTTCCCTCCCAGCGAACAAGGGGACAGGAAGGAACAGAGCGGGGGCGGGGGGGGGGGAGGGCAGGAGGGGACATCTAAGCAGCTTTTCGGTTTCTCAGGAGCGAGAGATTTTCACAGTAGGGTGCCACAATTCAGTTTGAACTGTTATGAATTCCCATAAAATCAGATGCACTCAACTTTGAATAGAAATACAGAAATACACGGCAGAAATCAAATACAATTTGGGGACTATTCACCACCACTACACACAGAGGGGTTTGTGTGTGCAAGGAGGTGCCTGCAGACGACATCATTAGGGCCACTAATGGACAAGCCACTGTCAGCTACTGATGGCCACGCTTCAAAGCCCACCCTATCCAGGCCACTGGCAGGGGAGACTGCTGTGATAGAAGGTCACTAAGAGGGACTTTTCCTGGAAGGAAAGACCACCTGTGGCCATTCTATTTGTGCCCTGCCCCGGATCCCTCCCCAGAGTTCCCCCTGACTGACGCCCCGGGGTGGGTAGGGAGCCAGGCAGGACTGAGACCCCCCCAGGGTGGGGTACCACAGCAGCCCAGCATCCTCCACGGGAGGCCTGGTATCTCTGAGTCCCCTCGACCTATACTTTAAAAAATTTACTCAGTAGGCAATATATTTTAGTCTCTTCATTTTGGAAGTAATGCACAGACATGGTCCATAACCGTATAAAAGGGCATGTAGCAGGAAGGGAGTCTCCCCTCTACCCAAGCCCACTTCCTCCCAGAGGCCACCCTAGAGGGAACGTTCCTGAAGTACCATATGTATACACAGGGATACAGCATACAAGTCTCTCCCTTTCTTAAAAATCGAAGCACTGCCCATGCTAGCCTGCTCCATTTTGTCACGTGACACTATATCCTAAGACCCTTCTATTTCAGAACATACAGAGTTTGCTCTTTTTAGCAGCTGTGGAGTGTTCTATACAGGGGACCACAACTTAATCCCTGCTGATGGACATTTAGGTGGTTTTTAACTTTTCAGTTTCACAAAATGAAGCCCCAATGAATAGCCTTGTTTCTATATCTAGACACATGGCAGGAAGAAGGAAATTTTCATATTTTTATAGCTGTTGACAAACTGCTCTCCAAAGAGGGTGCACCAAGTTGCACTGCCCCCCCCAACTCTTAGAAAAGGGCTGGTTTCCCCATACAGATACCAGAACTGGCCACTCACTATGTTTTTGAGTTCCAGAAAAGGTAGCTGAGGCTCCTCATCCTCAGACCCACAGCCCCATCAGGGCGTGGAGTTAGAATGGAGTTGATCAAGGTCAGCTTCCTCCTATCCCCCTGGCTCACCAGTAGGGTCAAAGCCAACAGATCCTGGCCCGACTCTGGGCCGTTGCTGCAGTCTGCACCCTCTCCCTCACTGGGGTCACTGCCAGTCACCACACCCTGTGGTCTCCCTACGTGCCTCGGCCAGGCTGTTCTCTCCGCCTGGAGCACCACCTGGGTCCATCTTGCATGTCCAGCCCCGACTTCAAGGCACAGCTCTCGTGTCATTTCTTCCAGGAAGTCATCCTGCATCCCTGCTAGAACTTGGATCCTCGGCTCCCCTTGGTTTTGGTACATTTTTGGAGGCAGCTATTCCAGCTGTGGGGGTGAGACTTGTACACATCCTTCTTCTCCCAGAAGACCCTCAGCATCCTGTAAGTAGAGTCTACTTTATCCCATACAGCCATCTGCCCACTTAATATCTCCTTCTGGGCGTGTCTCTAGCATTTAACATATCGAGCAGTGCCCTGATTTCTTCCCCAAATAAGTTCCCATTCTCACCTTTCCCACCTCAGTAAATTCACCTCCATTGATACACTCTTTTCTTCTTAATTCAGTTCACAAACAGATCTCATATAACCAGTAAGTGGCACTTTCCTCTCTACTCTCTTGGTCACCATATTTCAGGCATATTAGCCCTCTCTCAACCTCACACCTGCCAAGTTCATTCATTCCCAACCCTTGACCATCACTGTGGTTGGTCAAATTATTTTTCCCCCAACCCTTCACTTTGCATAGAATTATGCATCTACATCCATGCTGGGTCTCGTGGTAGGCAGAAGGTGCTGTCCTATCCTTTACGCTGGGCTTGGCCATATGACTTACCTTGACCAGTGGATGTTCTGGCCAACCTCCATACTAGCAGAAGCATGTGACCCTTGTGCAGAAGGGCTTGCCTCGTGAGCTCCTGCCTTTCAGCCTGAGATGAACATGCCCCAGGCAGAGTCAGTGGACTGAAACCACACGGCCCAGAATCAAGTTCAGTCACACCTAGCCAACTGACCCACAGACACATGAGTGAGAATGAATGATTGTTGTAGCAGTTTGCTAGGCAGATTTATTGAGGTAATGAGTATTATATTGATATAATAAATAAGTATTGATGTCAATACTATTAAATATATATAACCCCACAGAAACACAGAGGGAGATCTTCCTGACATTAGATTTGGCAATGATTTCTTGGCGATAACACCAAAAGCACAGGCAAAAAGAGTTAAATAAGCTGGATTTTATCAAAATGAAAAATCTCTGTGCATCAAAGGCTACTATCAACAGAGTAAAAACGCAACCTACAGAAAATATCTATAAATGACATATGTGAAAAGGGATTAATATCTATTATATATAAAGAACTCCTAAAACTTAACAGTACAACAAAAAAATCTGATTCAAAAATAAGCAAAGGATTTAAATATACATTTCTCCAAAGAAAATATCCAAACGGCCAAGGAGCACATGAAACAATGCTCAACATCATTAGTTATTAGAGAAATGCAGATAAAAAATCACAGTGAGAGACTACTTTTCACTCATTGGGATGGCTGTTATTTAAAAAAAAGAAAACATAAAAAGTGTTGGACAAAAATTGGAACCCTTGTGCATTGCTCGTGGAAATGTAAAATGCTGCAGCCATTGTGGAAAACAGTATGGTGATTCCTCAAGAAATTAAGCACAGAATTACCACATGATCCAGAAATTCCACTTCTGGCATACACGCAAAAGAATTGAAAATGGGTACTTGAACAAATATGTGTACAGCAATGCTCACTGCAGCATTATTCACAACAGCCAAAGGTGGAAACAACCCAAATGTCCATCAATGGATGAACGGATACACAAAATGCGGTCTATACATAGAATGGAATATTATTCAGTCTTAAAAAGGAATGAAATTCTGACATGTGCTACAACATGGATAAACCTTGAAGATGCTATGCTGAGAGAGTAAGCCAGTGGCAAAAGACAAATACTGTATGGTTCCATTTATATGAAGTACCTAGAGTCATCAGATTCATAGAGTCAGAAAGTTGAATGGTGGTTACCAGAGGCTGGGGGTGGGGAGGGAGAAAGGAGGAATTATTGTTCAACAGGTGCAGAGCCTCAGTTTGGGGTGATGAAAAGTTCTGGAGATGGATGGTGGTGACGGTTGCACAACAGTGTGAGTGTACTTAACACCACTTAAAAATGGCTAATATGGTACATTCTGTTTTGTATCTTTTGCTGCCAGAAAAAAATGCTAAAAGTGATCAAAAAGGCAAAATTTACATTTTGCAAATTCTACCACAGGAAAAGTATGTATATATAAAGTAAATAATAAAAGGCCACCACTCCTCTCATGTTATTACTCAAAAAAAATTAATAAGCCATATGTAGAGCTGGGCACACCAATCACAGCAGGGGCCAGCCCAATCAGAATAAACTTCTGGGGGCCACCAGCGGCAAATCAGCCCAGCCACCACATGTGAAACTTGTGCCCACACCACACTCTAACCCCTACTTTGCCATATATCAGCTTAATTGTCTCCTGCTCGGGGAGGCCTTCCCTAACCACCTGCCACAGTTGGTCATCCTCATTTTTTTCTCACTGTACCCTGTTCTTTTTTTTTTTTTTTTTTTTTAATTTTTTATTGTTATGTTAATCACCATATATTACATCATTAGTTTTTGGTGCAGTGTTCCATGATTCATTGTTTGTTCATAACACCCAGTGCTCCATGCAGAACGTGCCCTCCTCAATACCCATCACCAGGCTAACCCATCCCCCTACCCCCCTCCCCTCTAGAACCCTCAGTTTGTTTTTCAGAGTCCATCATCTCTCATGGTTCGTCTCCCCCTCTGACATACTCCCCTTTTCTTCCTCTTCTATTATCTTCTTTTCTTTTTTCTTAAAATATGTTGCGTTATTTGTTTCAGAAGTACAGATCTGTGATTCAACAGTCTTGCACAATTCACAGCGCTCACCGTAGCACATACCCTCCCCAATGTCTATCACCCAGCCACCCCATCCCTCCCACCCCCGACCACTCCAGTAACACTCAGTTTGTTTCCTGAGATTAAGAATTCCTCATATCAGTGAGGTCATGTGATACATGTCTTTCTCTGATTGACTTATTTCACTCAGCATAACACCCTCCAGTTCCATCCACGTCGTTGCAAATGGCAAGATCTCATTCCTTTTGATGGCTGCATAATATTCCATTGTGTATATATACCACATCTTCTTTATCCATTCATCTGTCGATGGGCATCTTGGCTCTTTCCACAGTTTGGCTATGGTGGACATTGCTGCTATAAACATTGGGGTACACGTACCCCTTCGGGTCCCTACATTTGTATCTTTGTGGTAAATACCCAGTAGTGCAATTGCTGGATCGAACGGTAGCTCTAATTTCAACTGTTTGAGGAACCTCCATACTGTTTTCCAGAGGGGTTGCACCAGCTTGCATTCCCACCAACAGTGTAGGAGGGTTCCCCTTTCTCCACATCCCCGCCAACATCTGTCGTTCCCTGACTTGTTAATTTTAGCCATTCTGACGGGTGTGAGGTGGTATCTCATTGAGGTTTTGATTTGGATTTCCCTGATGCCAAGCGATGTTGAGCACTTTTTCATGTGCCTGTTGGCCATTTGGATGTCTTCTTTGGAGAAATGTCTGTTCATGTCTTCTGCCCATTTCTTGATTGGATTATTTGTTCTTTGGGTGTTGAGTTTGATAAGTTCTTTATAGATTTTGGATACCAGCCCTTTATCTGATATGTCATTTGCAAATATTTTCTCCCATTCTGTCGGTTGTCTTTTGGTTTTGTGGACTGTTTCTTTTGCTGTGCAGAAGCTTTTTATCTTGATGAAATCCCAATAGTTCATTTTTGCCCTGGCTTCCCGTGCCTTTGGCGATGTTTCTAGGAAGAAGTTGCTGCAGCTAAGGTCGAAAAGGTTGCTACCTGTGTTCTCCTTTAGGATTTGGATGGACTCCTGTCTCACGTTTAGGTCTTTCAACCATTTGGAGTCTATTTTTGTGTGTGGTGTAAGGAAATGGTCCAGTTTCATTCTTCTGCATGTGGCTGTCCAATTTTCCCAACACCATTTGTTGAAGAGACTGTCTTTTTGCCATTGGACATTCTTTCCTGCTTTGTCAAAAATAAGTTGACCATAGAGTTGAGGGTCCATTTCTGGGCTCTCAATTCTGTTCCATTGATCTATGTGTCTGTTTTTGTGCCAGTACCATACTGTCTTGATGATGACAGCTTTGTAATAGAGCTGGAAGTCTGGAATTGTGATGCCGCCAGCTTTGCTTTTCTTTTTCAGTATTCCTCTGGCTATTCTGGGTCTCTTCTGGTTCCATACAAATTTTAGGATTATTTGTTCCATTTCTTTGAAAAAAGTGGATGGTATTTTGATGGGGATTGCATTGAATGTGTAGATTGCTCTAGGTAGCATTGACATCTTCACAATGTTGATTCTCCCAATCCATGAGCATGGAACGTTTTTCCATTTCTTTGTGTCTTCTTCAATTTCTTTCCTAAGTATTTTATAGTTTTCTGAGTACAGATCCTTTGCCTCTTTGGTTAGATTTATTCCTAGGTATCTAATGGTTTTGGGTGCAATTGTAAATGGGATCGACTCCTTGATTTGTCTCTCTTCTGTCTTGTTGTTGGTGTATAGGAATGCCACTGATTTCTGTGCATTGATTTTATATCCTGCTACTTTACTGAATTCCTGTATGAGTTCTAGCAGTTTTGGGGTGGAGTCTTTTGGGTTTTCCACATACAGTATCATATCATCTGCAAAGAGTGAGAGTTTGACTTCCTCTTTGCCGATTTGGATGCCTTTGATTTCTTTTTGTTGTCTGATTGCTGTGGCTAGGACTTCTAATACTATGTTGAATAGCAGTGGTGAGAGTGGACATCCCTGCCGCGTTCCTGACCTTAGGGGAAAAGCTCTCAGCCTTTCCCCATTGAGAATGATATTCGCTGTAGGTTTTTCGTAGATGGCTTTTATGATATTGAGGTATGTACCCTCTATCCCTATACTCTGAAGAGTTTTGATCAAGAAAGGATGTTGCACTTTGTCAAATGCTTTTTCTGCATCTATTGAGAGGATCATATGATTCTTGTTCTTTCTTTTGTTAATGTATTGTATCACGTTGATTGATTTGCGGATGTTGAACCAGCCTTGCAGCCCAGGGATAAATCCCACTTGGTCGTGGTGAATAATCCTTTTAATGTACTGTTGGATCCTATTGGCTAGTATTTTGGTGAGAATTTTTGCATCCATGTTCATCAAGGATATTGGTCTGTAATTCTCTTTTTTGATGGGGTCTTTGTCTGGTTTTGGGATCAAGGTAATGCTGGCCTCATAAAATGAGTTTGGAAGTTTCCCTTCCATTTCTATTTTTTGGAACAGTTTCAGGAGAATAGGTATTAATTCTTCTTGAAATGTCTGATAGAATTCCCCTGGGAAGCCATCTGGCCCTGGGCTTTTGTTTCTTGGGAGATTTTTTATGACTGTTTCAATTTCCTTAGTGGTTATAGGTCTGTTCAGGTTTTCTATTTCTTCCTGGTTCAATTTTGGTAGTTGATACTTCTCTAGGAATGCACCCATTTCTTCCAGGTTATCTAATTTGCTGGCATAGAGTTGCTCATAATATGTTCTTATAATTGTTTGTATTTCTTTGGTGTTGCTTGTGATCTCTCCTCTTTCATTCATGATTTTGTTGATTTGGGTCATTTCTCTTTTCTTTTTGATCAGTCTGGCCAGGGGTTTATCAATCTTGTTAATTCTTTCAAAGAACCAGCTCCTAGTTTCGTTGATCTGTTCTACTGTTCTTTTGGTTTCTAGTTCATTGATTTCTGCTCTGATCTTTATGATTTCTCTTCTCCTGCTGGGTTTAGGCTTTCTTTGTTGTTCTTTCTCCAGCTCCTTTAGGTGTAGGGTTAGGTTGTGTATTTGAGACCTTTCTTGTTTCTTGAGAAAGGCTTGTATTGCTATATACTTTCCTCTCAGGACTGCCTTTGCTGTATCCCAAAGATTTTGAACAGTTGTGTTTTCATTTTCATTGGTTTCCATGAATTTTTTTAATTCTTCTTTAATTTCTTGGTTGACCCATTCATTCTTTAGTAGGATGCTCTTTAGCCTCCATGTATTTGAGTTCTTTCCAACTTTCCTCTTGTGGTTGAGTTCTAGTTTCAAAGCATTGTGGTCTGAAAATATGCAGGGAATGATCCCAATCTTTTGGTACCGGTTGAGACCTGATTTGTGACCTAGGATGTGATCAATTCTGGAGAATGTTCCATGGGCACTAGAGAAGAATGTGTATTCCGTTGCTTTGGGATGGAATGTTCTGAATATGTCTGTGAAGTCCATTTGGTCCAGTGTGTCATTTAAAGTCTTTATTTCCTTGTTGATCTTTTGCTTAGATGATCTGTCCATTTCAGTCAGGGGGGTGTTAAAGTCCCCCACTATTATTGTATTGTTGTCAATGTGTTTCTTTGCTTTTGTTATTAATTGCCTTATATAATTGGCTGCTCCCATGTTAGGGGCATAGATATTTACAATTGTTAGATCTTCTTGTTGGATAGACCCTTTAAGTAGGATATAGTGTCCTTCCTCATCTCTTATTACAGTCTTTGTTTTAAAATCTAGTTTGTCTGATATAAGGATTGCCACCCCAGCTTTCTTTTGGTGTCCATTAGCATGGTAAATGGTTTTCCACCCCCTCACTTTCAATCTGGGGGTGTCTTTGGGTGTAAAATGAGTCTCTTGCAGACAGCATATGGATGGGTCTTGTTTTTTAATCCAATCTGATAGCCTGTGTCTTTTGATTGGGGCATTGAGCCCATTTACATTCAGGGTAACTATTGAAAGGTATGAATTTAGTGCCATTGTATTACCTGTAAGGTGACTGTTAACTGTCTGTTGTCTGTGTTCGTTTCTGCTCTTTGCTGCTTTTAGGTTCTCTCTTTGCTTAGAGGACCCCTCTCAATATTTCTTGGAGGGCTGGTTTCGTGTTTGCAAATTCCTTTAGTTTTTGTTTGTTCTGGAAGCTTTTGATCTCTCCTTCTATTTTCAATGATAGCCTAGCTGGATATAGTATTCTTGGCTGCATATTTTTCTCGTTTAGTGCTCTGAAGATATCTTGCCAGTCCTTTCTGGCCTGCCAGGTCTCTGTGGATAGGTCTGTTGCCAATCTAATGTTTCTACCATTGTAGGTTACATATCTCTTCTCCCGAGCTGCTTTCAGGATTTTCTCTTTGTCTCTGAGACTCGTAAGTTTTACTATTAGATGTCGGGGTGTTGACCTATTTTTATTGATTTTGAGAGGGGTTCTCTGTGCCTCCTGGATTTTGATGCCTGTTTCCTTCCTCACATTAGGGAAGTTCTCTGCTATAATTTGCTCCAATATACCTTCTGCCCCTCTCTCTCTCTCTTCTTCTTCTGGGATCCCAATTATTCTAATGTTGTTTCGTCTTATCGTATCACTTATCTCTCGAATTCTGCCCTCGTGATCCTGTAGTTGTTTCTCTCTCTTTTTCTCAGCCTCTTTATTTTCTATCATTTGGTCTTCTATATCGCTGATTCTCTCTTCTGCCTCATTTATCCTAGCATTCAGTGCCCCCATTTTTGATTGCACCTCATCAATAGCCTTTTTGATTTCGATTTGGTTAGATTTTAGTTCTTTTATTTCTCCAGAAAGGGTTTCTCTAATAACTTCCACGCTTTTTTCAAGCCCAGCTAGTATCTTTAAAGTCATGATTCTGAACTCTAGGTCTGACATCGTACTAATGTCCGTATTGAGTAGGTCCCTGGCAGACGGTACTACCTCTTGTTCTTTTTGCTGAGGTGATTTCTTTCGTCTTGTCATTTTGTCCAGAGGAGAATAGATGAATGAGAGAACAAAAGGCTAACAGGTTTACAACGTCCCCAGCAAATATACTGTATACAAATCAGAAAAGACCTGAAACCAGGGGAAAGGAAAGGGAAAGAAAGAAAAAAGAAAGAGAAAAAGAAAAAAAAAAGAAAAAAAGATAAAAACAAAAACAAAACAATTCAAAAAAGGCAGAATATGATCAAATATGATCAGGCTAGTGCATAGATCAGTGCCACACACTAGATTTTGGGCGTATTTTGGTCTGTTAGAAAAAAGTGCCTCCTAAAATTTTAAAGGAAGAAAGACATATATGTACAAAATAAGGGTTGATACAATGAAGGGATGGAAGATGACTGTAAAGATGAAAATTATAAAAGATTTAATAAAAGGACTTGGTAAGATAAGTTGTTTGAAAAAAGAAAGAAGATTTAAGGAAAAAAAAAAAGGAAAAAGGGAGAGAATGTGATCAGGCAGGAGACTAGAACAAAGCCATACACTAGTGGTTTAGGGTATATTTTGATCTGTTAGAAGAAACTGTACCTCAAAATTTTAAAGAGAGAACAACTTATATATATATGCCAAAAACAAGGATAACTACTATGAAGGGATAAAATATGACTCTAAAAATGAAAAAAAAATAAAAAATGTTTTTTTTTTAAAAAAAGGGATTTATAAGATGTTGGTTGAAAAAGGGAAAAGGAAAAATAAAAAAAAGTCAACAAAAATTAACTTTGATGAAATAATGAATCATGGTAAAAAAAAAAAAAAAAAAAAAAAAAAGAAGCCATGAATCTATGTGCAGTATTCCCCTAGCGCTGGAGTTCTCCTATTCTCCTTGATCGATCAACTTGGTCTTGGCTTGCTGGCTGTTTGTGCTGATCTTCTGGGGGAGGGGCCTGTTGCTGTGGTTTCCAAATGTCTTTGCCGGAGGCGGAATTGCCCCGCCCTTGTCGGTCCGGGCTAAGGAAGCTGCTCCAGTTTGCTCTCAGGAGCTTTTGTTCCCTGCAAGCTCTCGGTACAGCTTTGGAGGACCAGGGCGAAAATGGCGGCCTCCCAGTCTCCGCTCGGAGGAGCCGAGAACTCGGGGCCCCACTCCTCAGTGCGCCCCCAGAGAAAAGCAGTCACTCCCGTGTCCCCGGTCTCTGGCCGCACTCCGTGCTCACCCGGCCTGTGACCGAGCGTTGCTATCTCTGGCACCCGACCCCGCTCGGAGTCTCCAAACCCAGCAGATCCCTGCAGTGTGTTCCCGCACCGCTCCTCCCCGGGAAGGAAGGGGAGTCTCCCCGGATCTGCTGCTTGTTGGGTCCCTGCTGGGGGAGCCGTGCCCCGACTGGGCCGCAGATCACAGTTTGTGGCAACCCAGAGCTGAGAGCCCACGACTCTGCTCCGTCTCTGCAGCCGGCTTCCCTGCTCTGATACCTGGGAGCTCTGCCACACTCAGGCACCCCCGGTCTCTCTGTGACCTCAAGGGTCCTGAGACCACACTGTCCCGGGAGGATTCCACCCCCCGCTTAGCCACTGCAGCGACGTCCCTCCACCGAGCCAACTTTTAAAAGGTCCGATTTTGTGCTCCGCGGCTCTAGCACTTGCCAGAAGCGGCCGGCGGAGGCCCCTCCCCCGCCGTCTATCCTCCCGAATATCGCCTCGGATTCACTTCTCCGCACGTCCTACCTTCCAGTAAGTGGTCGCTTCTCTGTTCAGAGAGTTGTTGCTACTCTCCTGTTCGATCTCCTGTTGAGTTCGTAGGTGTTCAGAATGGTTTGATCCCTATTCAGCTGAATTCCTGAGACCAGACAAAATCTAGGTCTCCTACTCCTCCGCCATCTTGCTCCGCCCCACTGTACCCTGTTCTTGCCTTCCATACCTCTCAACACATTTCACAGACGCAGAGTAGTTTTCTGGTTGGTTGTCTCCCCCACCCCATTAAAGTTACAGGGGGTGGGGGACCCAGATGCCAAGCCAGGGATGGCCAAGGGGAGAAGGTGGAAGAAGGTTCTGTCAGGGTGGGCTCCCTTTGACAACCTCTCTGCACGTCGCTCAAGCCCCGCTGTCTCCTCTGATGCAAGAATCAGAACATGAAAATAGGAAGAGGCCCTAAAAGGCAAAAACAGTGAATCCTTCTGCTTTTGAGTCAGACTATTCCACATAGCAATTTTTTTTTGTGGAAATCTCCTCTAGCATAAGTGGTACAACTTTGTGGGAGGCTGTTTGGCACAATAGAACTATAGCCTTGAAAGCCTTCATACCTTTTGACTTAGCAATTTCACTAACAGGAATTTTCCCTAAGGAAATTACCAGAATCATGGCCCAGAGATCTGTTTTGAGGATGTTTACAGAGCCCTGTTTATAACAGTAAAAACAGGCAACTCATAATTAATGATAGTAGGGCCTCTCAGCCAACCGTGCTGGTGGCCAGCCCTGCGCCCCATGCACCCACCGTAGTGGCACCAAGTCATTGCCGACAGCCAGGCCAAGGGTCAGGCCGCCCACATCAGTCAAGACCCAGGCACAGCAGGAGGATGCATGTGGTCCACACAGAGGATACCCCTGGAGCACCTGGTTGTGGAAACCAGGTGAGAATGTGCTACTGGGCCCCACAAGATTTCTTCTTGTATGTAGCTGGCTTATCTAGTGCATGGAAACAAACCCCAGGGAGTCAGATAAAATAAGGAGACAGAGGAATTGTTCCAAATGAAAGAACAAGATAAAACCTCAAAAAAAGAAATAAATAAAATGGAGATAAGCAAAGCAATCTACCTGATAAAGTGTTCAAAGTCATGATCATAAAGATGCTCACTGGGCTTGAGAGGAGAGTGGAAGAACTCAGTGAGAAGTTCAACAAATGGATAGGGAATACAAAAAAGAACCAATCAGAGCTGAAAAAAAACAGCAACCGGAATGAAAAATACACTAGAGGAAATCAACAGCAGATTAGAGGATGCAGAAGAACAGATCAGCAATCTGGAAGACAGGTAGTGAAGAGCAGCCACGCTGAACAACAAAAAGAAAAAAAGTAATTTTTTAATGAGGATAGATTAAGGCCCTCTGTGACAATATCAAGCATACTAATATTTGCATTATAGGGGTCCCAAAAGAAGAAGAAGAGAGGGAAAGGGGCAAAATTGTTTAAAGAAATAATACCTGAAAACTTGCCTAACCTGGGGAAGGAAACAGACACCCAGGTCCGAGAAGCACAGAGAATTCCATACCAGATGAACCCAAGGAGGTCCACACCAAGACACATAATTATTTAAAATGAAAAATATTAAAGATAAAGAGAGAATCTTAAAAGTAGCAAGAGAAAAGCAAATAATTACGTCCAGCTGAAACCACCCTGGGCTATCGGCAAATTTTTCAGCAGAAACTTTGCAGGCCAGAAGAGAGTGGCCTCTTCTATATTCAAAGTGCTGGAAGGAAAAAACCTACAACCAAGACTATTCTACCTGGCAAGGCTGACATCCAGAACTGAAGGAGAGAGAGAGTTTTCCAGACAAGCAAAAATTAAAGGAGCTCACCAAATTCACTAAATCAGCCTTATGAGTCATGTGAAAGGAACTTCCTTAGGCAGAAAAGGCCATAATTAAAAGTAAGAAGATTATGAAAAGAAAAAAGTCCACTGATGAAAGCAAATATATACTAAAGGTATATGTTTCAATCACTCATAAAACTAGTAGGAAGGTTAAAAGACAAAAGTAGCAAAACCAATTACATCTACAATAATTAAGGGATACATAAAATTTTTAAAAAATGCAAAATATGACATCATATCCATAAAACACGGGGGATGACAGTAAAAACCATATTGCCTGTACACTGTGTTAAAAAGGGAGAAAGTGAGAGTAACACAATAGCAGGGGATTTAACACCCTGCTTATGTCAATGGCCAGGTAATCCAGATAGAAAATAAATAAGGAAACAGTAGCCTCAAATGGCACATTAGACCAGAGGGACTGAATAGATGCATGCAGAACATTCCATGCCCAAACAGCAGAACACATATTCAAGTGAATGTGGAACATTCTCCAAGATATATCACGTTAGGCCACAAAACAAGTCTCAATACATTTGATAAGACTGACATCATATCAAGCATCTTTTCTGACCACAATGCTATGAAAGTAGAATCAATTACAAAAAAAAAAAAAAAAAGGAAAGAATACAAACACATGGAGGTTAAACAACATGCTACTAAACAAGCAAGGGGTCAATAAGGAAATCAAAGAGGAATTCAGAAAATACCTTGACGCAAATGAAAGTGGAACCACAGTGTCCTCAAATCTATGGGACAGAGCAAAAGCAGTTCTAAGAGGGAAATTTATAGCAATACAGGCCAACCTCAAGACACAAGAAAAATCTCACCTAAATAATCTAGCCTTACATGTAAAGAAGCTAGAAAAAGGAGACCAAAGTCCAAAGTTAGTAGAAGGAAAAAAATATTAAATTCAGAGTAGAGACAAATGAAAGAGAGATGAAAAAAAAACAATAGAAAGACTAATGAAACTAAGAGCTGGTTCTTTGAAAAGATAAACAAAATTGATAAACCTTTAGCCAGACTCATGGAGAAAACAAGAGAGAGGACTCAAATAAATAATGTCAGAAATGAAAGAGAAGTTAACTGACACCAAAGGAACACCAAAGGAGTATAAGAGACGACTACTACGAAAAATGATATGCCAACAAATTAGACAACCTAGAAGAAACAGATAAATTCCTAGAAACATATAATCTTCCATGACAGAATCAGGAAGAAATAAAAATATCTGAATAGACTGATTTCTAGTAATGAAGTTGAATCGGTAATCAAAAAACTCCCAACAAACAAATGTCCAGGACGAGATGGCTTCACAGGTGAATTTATCAAACATTTAAAGAAGAGCTCGTACCTATCCTTCTCAAACTATTTCAAAAAATGGAAACAAAAGGAACACTTTGAAATTCATTCTACAAGGCCAGCATTACCCCGATACCACAGTAGACAAAGACACCACACACAAAAAAAAAGAAAGGAAATTACAGACTAATATCCCTGAGGAACACAGGCAAAAATCCTCACCAAAATATTAGCAAAGCAAATTCAAAAATACTTTAAAGGATCATTCACCATGATCAAGTGGAATTTATTCCAGGAATGTAAGGATGGTTCAATACCCGCAAATCAACCAATGTGATACAGCACATTAACAAGATGAAGGATAAAAGTCATACGATCATTTCAATAGATTCAGAAAAAACACCAGACAAGATTCAACATCCATTCGTGATAAAAAACTCACAACACAGTGGGTGTAGAAGGAACGTACCTCAACATAATAAAGCCTATACATGACAAGCCCACAGCGAACATCATGCCCAATGGCTAAAAGCTGCAAGCTATTGCTCTAAGATTAGGTACAATACAAGGATGTCCAAATCTCTTCACATTTATTCAACATAGTACTGGAAGTCCTAGCCATAGCATCAAAGAGGAAAAAGAAATAAAAGGCATCCAAATTGGCGAGGTAGAAGTAAAACTGTCACTATTTGCAGATGGCATGATACTACATATAGAAAACCCTAAAGACTGCCAAAAACACCATTAGAACCAATATATGAATTTAGGAAAGTGGTGGGATACAAGATCAATATACAGAAATCTGTTGCATTTCTATTTACTCGAAGAAAGAGAAATTAAGAAAACAATCCCATCTACAATTGCATCAAAAACAATAAAATACCTGGGAATAAATTTAACCAAAGAGGTGAAAGACACCCCTTTAAAGAAATTAAAGACAACACAAATAAATGGAAAGATATACAGTGCTCAAGTATTAGAAGAATTAGTGTTGTTGAAATGTCCATACTACCCAAAGCAATCTACAGATTCAATGTAATCCTTATCGAAGTATCAATAGTATTTTTCACAGAACTGGAACAAAGAATCCTAAAATTTACATGGAACCACAAAAGACCCCAAACTGCTAAAGCAATCTTGTGAAAGAAGAACAAAGCTGGAGGTATCCGATGTCAAACTATACGACAAAGCTACAGTAAACAAACCAGTATGGGACTGGTACAAAAACAGACACATAAGTCAATACAGAATAGAGAGCCCAAAAATAAACCCACACTTATATCATCAACTAATTTATGACAAAGGAGGCAAGAATATACAATGGGGAAAACAGAGTTTTCTTCAACAAATGGTTCTGGGAAAACTTGACAGTCACATGCCAAAAAACTTAACTGGACTACTTTCTTTTTTTTTTTTTTAAGATTTTATTTATTCATTTGAGAGAGAGCACAAGTAGGGACAGTGGCAGAGGGAGAGGGAGAAGCAGACTCCCGGATGAGCTGGGAGCCTGACATGGGGCTCGATCCCAGGACCTGGAGATCATGACCTGAGCTGAAGGCAGATGCTTAACTATCTGAGCCACCCTGGTGCCCCGAAACTGGACCCACTTTCTTATACCAAATACAAAATCAACTCAAAATGGATTAAAGACCTAAATGTAAGACCTGAAGCCATAAAACTCCTAAAAGAAAACACAGGCAGTAAACTCGAACATTGGCCTTATCAATATTTTTCTAGGTATGTCTCCTAAAGCAAGGAAAACAAAAGCAAAAATAAACAATTGGGACAACGTCAAACTTAAAAGCTTTTGCACAGGAAGGAAACCATCAACAAAACAAAAAGGCAACCTACTGAATGGGAGAAGATCCAATAAGGGGTTTATATCCAAAATACATAAAGAACTCATACAACACCAAAAAACAAATAATCCAGTTAAAAATGGGCAGAGGGCTTGAATAGACATTTTCCTAAGGAAGACATACAGATGGCTAACAGACGAATAGAAAGATGCTCAACATCACTCATCATCAGGGAAATGCAAATCAAAACCACAATGAGATACCCCTTGACACCTGTCAGAATGGCTAGTATCGAAAAGACTATAAATAACAAGTATTGGTGAGGATGTGGAAAAAAAGAGAATTCTTTTTTTTTTAAAGATTTTATTCACTTCTTTGAGAGAGAGAGAGAGAGAGCACAGAGGAAGAAAGAGAGAGAGGCAGACTCCCTGCTGAGCAGGAAGCCTGATGCGGGGCTTGATCCCAGGATTCAGAGATCATGACCTGAGCCAAAGGCAGACACTTAACCAACTAAGCCACCCAGGCGCGCCAGAAAAGGGAATTCTTATGCACTGTTAGTGGGAATGTAACTTGGTGCAGCCACTATGGAAAACAGAATGGAGTTTCCTCAAGAAATTAAAAATAGAAACACCATATGATCCAGTAATTCCACTTTTGGGTATTTACTTGAAGAAAATGAAAACACTAATTCAAAAAGACATACGTATGCCTATGTTTATTGCAGCATTACTTATAATAGCCAAGACATGGAAGCAAGCAGCCTAATATCCACTGATAGATGGATAAAGATTTTGTGTATATACACAATGAAATATTATTCAGCCATAAAAAAGAATGAAATCTTGCCATTCATGGCAGATTGTGAGGCAGCCATGGAAAACCGTTTTCAGAGAACATTTATTGATAGGAAAATGCTCATGACAAATTGTTAACAGAAAACACAAGCTACAAGACTATGCATAGTGTGTTCCCATGTTGGAAAAAAACATAAATTATATATGTATATATCTATACAGAAAACATATAGCAATGTATTGATATCTCTATTATATCTTCAAACAGGGAGATTACGGGTGATTTTGTTATCCTTGGCGTTCTGTATTTTTCAAGCTGTGTGCTTTGAGTGACTGATAGCATTTAAACAAAGTAGCAAATATGCCATTTATAAACACACTAATAACCCAGACAGTAAGGTCCTGGCATATAGAGAGATATATAGATCAATGGAACAGAACTGAGAGTTCAGAAATCAAACCACGTGTCTATGGTCAACTGATTTTCAACAAGGACACAAAGACCACTCAACTGGGGGGAAAATCAGTCTTTTTAAACAAATGGTACCAGGACAACTGGATAGCCACATGCAAAAGAATAAAGTTGGACCTTACCTCAACTCCATATACAAAAATTAACTCAAAATAGATCAAAGACCTTAACGGAAGAGCTAAAACTAAAAGAACTCTTAGAAGAAAAAATAGGTATAAATCTTCATGACCTCAGATTAATCAATGGTTTCTTGGATAGCACACCAAAAACACAAGCTACCGAAGAAAAAATAGATTCAATTGGACTTCATCAAAATTAATTTTTTTTTTTTTTTTTTTTTTTTGCTGCAAAGGATACTATCAAGAAAGTAAAAAGACAGCCCATGGAAAGGGAGAGAATATTTGCAAATCATACATCCAATGAGGGACTTACCTAGAACATAAAAGGAACTTTTACAGTGCAATCGTAAAGAGACAATTAAAAAATGAGCAAAGGATCTGAACAGGAAGATGTACAAAGAGCCAATAAGCACGTGAAGAGATGCTCCACACATTAGTCATGAGGGAAATGCAAATCAAAACCACAGTGAGATATTCCTTCACACTCACTAGTATTGCTATAATCAAAAAGACAAATAACAGTGTTGGAGAGGATGTGGAGAAATCAAATCCTCCTACATTGCTGATGGGAATATAAAGTGTTGCAGCCACTTTAAAACACTCTGGCTGTTCCTCAAACGATTAAACAGAGTTAGCATATGACCCAGAACTACATACCTAAGAGAAATGAAGACCTATGTCCACATGGAAACTTGCCCAGAAATGTTCATGGCAGTATTATTCATAATAGCCCAAAAGTGGACACAGCCCAAATGTCCCTCAATGGACAAATGAATAAACAAAATGTAGTATTTCCATCCAATGGGATATTCAGGCATGAAAATGAAATCCTGACACAAGCTACGACATGGATGAACCTTGTTGTTCCAGCATCCAAGAAGCCAGTCACAAAAGACCACATATGAATCCACTTATATGAAATGTCCAGAATAGGAAAATCTATAGACAGACATAGATTAGTGGATGCTTAGGACTGGGGGTGACCAAAGAATAAAGGGCTGATAGGGTATGGGGTGTCTTTCTGTGAGGATGAAAATGTTCCAAAATAGACTGTGCCCACCATTGCACTTTGCTGTGAGTATACTAATAACCATTGCATTGTACATTTTAATTGGATAAGTTGTATTATATGTGAATTATAGCTCAATAAAGATGTTTAAAATTTTTAAAGTAAATTTAGAAGTCAATAAATAAAGCTAGTATAGACACTGAAGCTTATCGGAATTAAGCTAGTTAACCTGTCATGTTCAATCCTCTGCTCACCTCCCTCCGCCCTGCACCCCACCCCGAACCAGCCTCACAGCTGCATCTTGCCACACCTGAAGCCCATTCTTCATGGTGAGCCATCTGGGCCAGGAAGCCCATTTTACAGATAAGGAAACTGAATGCCACAGAGGCTGCCTTCTTCCTCTTCAGACCTTCAGGCCAAGGGCCAAAGAGGGAAAGGAGACCTCAGGGCTTGGGCCTGTCTTTGTCATCACTTGCCATGTGGCCTTTGGAAAGTCACGGCCCCTCTCTGTACACTGCAAGGTGCATTTGGGTTTCCTGGCGTTCCCATCTCTACTCTTCCCTGCCTCTCAGATGCTGCTCACCCTGCCCACCCCCCTTCAAAAAAGAAGTCAAGACCATTTACTCAGGAGCATACAGTCAAGGGAATTGTGGGTGGGACCGAGGCCACTCCTAGTGGCCACCTGTTCAACTTCCACTGGCTAATTCACTGGTGTCCCCAAGGCTGAGGGGTGGGAGCAAGGCCAGGACGCCACCAGACAGATGGAGGGGTTCACATCTATTCCGAGTCTCTACTCTGCTCTCTTCTCTCCTTGTTGCTTTCTCTACTCTCACGCCCTGCACCCCAAAACCTGCCCCAAAGGAGTCCGGAATGCTGGGTGGCCTTCCCCCGGAAGTTTCCATTCTGGGTCCTGAGGCATAAGCCCCGACTCCAGGCAGCGGCCAGGAGAACAGCTCTGGTGACTTCAACTCCGTAAAGGCTTTCCGTAAGTGTGCTGCCAACGGGACAAGCAGATGTGAAGCCCATTTCGTAGATGAGGAAACAGAGCACTGAGAGGATCAAGTTGATGCTGAGGACTGGCCAGAGGATCAGTGGCAGAGTCTGGGGCTACCAGCTGAACAGCGAGCCACCGTCTTGGCCCAGGGCCCCGGGGGGCGGGGGTGCAGGTGAGAGAGCATGCAGGTGCCCACTTCCTGCTGGGGCCTCTCCCACAAAGGAGCTGAAAAGCCCAGGCCAGCCACACTCCCAAGCAAAGAACCTTCCCAGACTCTTCATCCCCATGCCTCCTCTGTGACCTGGGAGCCCGTTCTCCCCCCCCCCACCCCCACCCCCCCCCCCCCCCCCCCCCGCATCTCCCTCTCTCTTCCCACTGTGATTTTAGCCAAACTGGCTCCCTCCCCTTCCACCTTCACTCCCTCCGGAACGCCTCCCATGACATTCTCCCGGATCTCACGGACACCCCTTCGGCACTCAGCCTCTGTTCCGAGTCCTTCGGCACAAATGGGAGTTCTTAGATGTAGAGCAGTCATAAATTGCTGGGTGGCCCTGGGCAAGGCATCAGGTATCCTCGGTGTCCTGGTCTGCGAAATGCCACTCAGGACACTACACTTCATGCCTTTGCTTGGGCAGGCTCCTACAGTCAGAGGTCCTCCATCCCACCTGGCCATAACAGGGACTCACCTGTCAGGAAGAGGCTCAAACGTCGCCTTCCTGGAGACCCTGGCAACCCACAGCTCAGGGAAGTGGTCCCTCCATCCCTGCCTAGGATCGCTAATATGAGACCCATGCTGTTTTAAAGGAGCCCTTGTTTACCTGCTGGCTTCACTTGCTGCGCTGAGAACGCCTCCCAGCCAGCCCCGAGCCAGCACGTAATGGATGCACAGTCAACACCCGATGAACATATAGCTGAACAAATACACGCGTGTGGTCCCTTCTAGTTCGAACTGCACGAGGCTGTGGTGCAGGGGAGGCCCAGGCCCCAGCCCACCAGCCAGCAGGAGGAGGCACTCTCGGGTAGGGGGTACCCATGGGATGGGTGTCGCCACCTCAGGGGACGGGGAGGAGGGAGGAGGGCAGGGTGTGCACTCTGTATCAGCAACCTGATACTTTTCCCTGTAGTTAAGTGATAAATCTTTCCCAAATCACCTGTGACAGCCACTTCATCCCCACGTAATCGTGTGAGATGCTGTTTGATTGTTTTTATGCTTATTAATATCAGAGCTCCTGAAGGGAGAAAGGGGGACCCAGTGGGACCCAGGGGGAGGAGCTTTGGACCCTCCACTAAGAGCTCAGTGAAGATGCTGGCTCTTGCCAGGTGGGCAGAGAGGGACCGTCGTTCTATACGGGAACCATCAGGAGGCTGCAGCGAGAGATCTAGGTTCAAATCCCTGCTCAGCCTGTTTCCCCTCTGTACAAACCAAGAGAATGGCACCTCCTTAGCAGGGATGGTGGGAGGATCAAGTGAGAGAGCCCAGAAGTGTGCCCAGAACCAGGGGAGTGTCCACGGAGTCAGACGGCCCCCTGCCTTCCTGCCTTCTCAGTCCATCTCTTCTGCCTAATTCACCAAGTGTGACGGATGGCAGTAGCAGCGGGGATGCCCGGCAACCCATGCAGAGCACGTCACTGCTGTCATGCTCACCACACCCCCCCTCCACCCCACCCCCCCATACACACACCTGGGCTGCAAGCTCGGAGAGCACAGGCTGCAGACCCCAGATGCACAACCTGGTGGTCGGGAGCAGAACGGAGAACACCACCGCCCACCCCTTCCCCAGCTCAGCACTGTCCAGCCTTCTGGATCATCTGACTCAGTGTCTTGGAGGTGGGCGCATCACCCCATTTTCCAGATGGTGAAACTGAATCACAGGGAGGATAAAAGGTATGACCCCAAAACCCTGAAGTGCTTGGACCTCAATATGACTGACGAAACTAGGAGTGTGACGTTTAGGAGAGCCTCAAAGCTGTCACCTCCCGCCACAGCCCTACCCGCCTCCCCAGATCCCGGTCCACAGCAAACACTACCCCCAGTGGCCAACAGCTGGCCGGCTCTCTCTCTGCCTGCCCACTGCTAACCTCTGCCTAGGCGTGCTCCTCACCAGCCAGGGAGAGCTTCCTATTCCTTTCCTCCCCTCTGAGGACAAAGGACTTGCCTGGAACCTGAAGCAAGGGAAGTGGTTTCAAACTCAGCCCCAGGTGCAATGCACAGTTGGCCATTTGGTCGTCCCTGAGCCCTGGTTTCATGTGGGCACAAAATGCACAGCGGTTTCTTCTCCTCCCTGGACAGTAGCTTGGCCATTGCCTCTTCTGGGAAGTCTTCTCTGATTTCACCTGCTGGGCTTTGATGGGCCTTCCTCCACACCACTGCACCCCTGACAGAGTTCCCTGTTCGGGCACCCCTTTGTGCACACACATCTGTCTCCTTCACTGGACTCTGAATGCCCCTGGAATCAGGGCCTTGTTCGCCTTGGTGGCTTCGGAACCTAACACAGTGGCTGTCAAAGCATAGGAGGGGTTCACTGTGATGTGTTGAAAATATAAGGGAAGACGGGGAAGGGAGAGAGGAAGGGCAGGAGGGGGTGAAAGCAGAGGACCAGAGAATAACTCATCTCCCAGGGACTACAGCAGGGGTGTCTCAATGCCGAACGCTCTCAAGAATTCTGAAGGCTCTTCCCTCTGCTCCCCACCAGCCCATGGAGCACCATAGGAAAGAGGGTCAGGGGTAGGGGTTCTGGGAGAGGCAGAGGAGCATGCTATTCCTCTTCTCTCCGGGCTTCCATTTTCCCACCTATCAAATGGGGATCCAGCTTCCCAAAGGCAAGGCAAGCACACGGAGTACTTACACCTGGTCCTTTGACCAAAAGAACCACCCACATCAGCGCTGGCAGCCATGAAGGAAGTTCAACATGCTGGGAGCTCCTGGGCAGGCCCATGGAAGCCTTGAGACCCCAGGGCTCTAGCCCCTTCCCTCAACCACCTTCCTTCCTCACACTGAAAACCTGGGGCAGAAATCTAGAGCCAGAAGAAACCCAGAGATCCTCAGCAGGCTGTCCATTTTGCAGAAAGCAAAACTGAGGCCCCCAGGATGGAGGCAGGAAGAGTATCAGCACATACTGAATACACCTACTATGTGCTAGGCTATCTAATTTCATGAATCACCAACACTATCTGTAAGGGGCCTGACCGACTCATTCTGCAGATGAAGAAACTGGGACTCAGGAAGAATCTGTAATTTGACCGGGGTCTCACAGCAGAAACTGAGGACAGCTGGATTTGAATTCTGGAGGCTCTGGCTCCAAAAATGGAACTTTTTCCCTGACACCACATAGCAAGGGCTGCCTGGAATTCAAGATAAATATTAACACCCAATCCAGTGCTCTCTCTCCTACATGCTACAGGGCTGCCCTACCCTGTCCTACCTTCCAGATCCACTGTGTGCAACTCAGAGCATCACTGAACACCAAGACTGGACTACAGTTGGCTCTTCATCTGACGGCTCTACTCTACAGTATGCTCCTGCATAGAACTTCAACTTGAATACCCCCAGTGATGGAAAGCTCACTACTTATGCAGGATATATTCTATCTTATGGATCACTTGGTTAACTAGGGTGTCCTTCCTCTTAAGGAACCAAAAGCATCTTCTAAAGACCGGAAGGCTTCACGTGACTTCACGTGACTCTGTCCACCACTGCTTCCATTCAGCCCCTCACACACCCACTTCCTCACCATCCCCCACCCCAGCCTCTTTTAATTTATCTTCTGACCCTACCACCCTCTACCCCTCCCCCGTAACCACTTTTTAACTTTTACTAAGGGCAAGGATATCTTTTTAAAAACACTCAATTTAAGAAAAAAATATTTCACATCTGTATGAGCAATACACAAATCATAATTCTTAAAAATAACAAATTGCAGGCCAGAGTAATCATAAGTAAATTGATATTGATAAATAAGCTTTTCTCCAGAGCAGTAGGTGGTTTATTTTAATCTAATGAGTTTTGTATTTTCCCAGCTTTCAGAGTCCATGATGAAGGGCTGTCTGCAATAGAATTACGACGCTCTCCGAAATATTGTAATTTAATGCCTCATTTTGTCAAGACTTTCTTGAAAATGAGATTTGTTCCTAGTGAAGAATTTTACTCAGCTCTTTCCCATATGCCCCCCCCCACCTCCCCAGGCACTCAGGTTCTCCTCAGGCCAGGCCTGGGGTGGGTGTGGAGAGGGGAGAGTCGAGTTAAGCACAGGAGCGGGCAGAGCACCAGGAAAACAGCATGGAGAACCACTCCTGGTGGACACAGCCTTGCCTGTGGCTGAGCAGCACCCTCTGCCCATTCTGAGCCTCCCACTGCCTCCTGCCAACAGGCTGGGGAGGGCAAACCTCACCCTGCCTTACAAGATGCTGAAAGTCCCCTCTTTGGGGGCTCAAGGGAGCAAGATGAGCACCTGTGACCCCTAAAGACATGAGATGCGACTGACGGATGCTGCAGGCAAAAACCAAAGCTGGGGGAAACATAACAAAGCTATTTGTGGAGAAGCCTTTGGGAGTCATTTGGTTGAATGCTCCCCAGGGACGGGGAGCTCACCACCTACTCAGCCAACCTGGTGCACTGTTAAGTATACTACTGCCAGGCCACCGAGGGAACTTCTGATGAAGCTGGGGCCAAGAAATGTTAAAAGGAGTAGAGGAGGAGGTCAAGAGAACAGCAAGACCGGCTGGACTCCATCGCACCACAGAGGTGTGTGAGCTGGTCTAAGATGCTTCACCTCTCTGGGCCCCAGCTTCTCGCATCGCCGAAATGAAGATAACAGTAGTACCTCTCTTACAGGGTTGTTGTGGAGAGCAAGTGTAATGCGTGTAAAATACTCGGAATGCAAGCTCGTGTACCGTAAGCTCTCAAGAAATGTTATTAATAGTGGTAGTATCATTGTCATCCGATGACATGTGTGTAGACTGTCTGAGAGGACACTAAGAAAGCAGAAGCTGACAGCCTCTGGGAGGGAAACCCAGGTGGTTGGAGGAATGAGGCGGGAGAGACATGTTTCACTATATTCTGTTTGGGGCCTTTTGAATTTTCTACACGTGCTCTGTGACCGACCCAAAAATACATTTGAAAAATAAAATACAAGGTAATTTGGTACTTGTTTCAAAAAAGAGAAAGACAGACAAATTTCTTCTTCTAATGGACCCCGAGTTGCATCCTAGAAACTTCTGCTCCCTGTTTGGGCTTCTGGCTTCCAGAGTCACACAGCATCGATGCTGCCCTTCCAAGCAAGTCATTCATTCACTCAACATACCCTCCTGAGCACCAGCCCTGAGCTGCTGGGTGCAAGGCATTCAGCAGAGGCCGAGACAGACCCCAGCCCTGCAGCCCGGCGGGTGAGAGGGGCCGTCAGCCTCACCATTCCTGTCCCGGGTCCTCCAGGTGAAACTCTTAGGGTGACACCACCTTCTTCCCTTCTTGGCGCACTCTCCCTTAAAAAGCTGTTCTCGTGCCTAAATTAAAAGTTTCAGATCCCTACTTTTGATTTGAAACTTACGTGAGTTGACCACTTAATGGTACACATATTCAAGTGTTGAGAGGCGGAGTGAACTAATGTTTTTAACTAACTTTGAAATGCATCCCCCCAAGAGTGATCTGATGGATGTTTGGGGAATGGATAGAAGGACAGATATATGATAAAGGAAATGCTACAAAATGTAAACTGAAGAATCCTGCTGGTGGGGATATGGGTGTTCACTGTGTAAGTCTTTCAACTTTTCGGCATGTTTGGAAATTTTCATGATAGAATGTTGCGGCGGGGGGGGGGAACCACACAAAACTTCAAGTGGTTTTTCATGTCTGGGTGGCCTCCAATGCCCTTTTCCTATGGGTTAGGAGCTTTCCTGGGGAAAAGGTCTCTGCATGTCCATCTTAAAGGACCTGGGCACAGTCCCCAGTGCCTTTCTCATACCACCTACCACGGGGTGGGCTCTCTAAAGGGCTGAGGATGACATGGAGCAGGGGCAGAGTGGAGGCAGGGGGAATGCCTCTTCACTTGCATCCTCCCTCAAGTTCACTTCATTCTCCAGAGAACCAATTCCCACAGCACCAGCAGCCCGAGAACCAGTCCTGCTAAAAAGAAAGCTTTGCTCCGAATACTTTGGGGAGAAGACAAGGACGCAGAGGAGACTGTGCACATGTCTGCAGGGCAGGGGGAGAGGGTGGGTGGCTGAAATCCATGCTGGGGCCACAGAAGAACACTAACCCTCAGTCCCCTCAGGTCATCCTATGGACCCTGATACACCTTCTCGGAGTTTTTACTCGCTTCACGGTACAATAACAACAAGGACAAAGATGACAAAGGTGATGATGACGGTGAGAGCTAGCCTTTATTGAGCACATACTATCTGGCAAGCATTGTTTTTCTTATTTAATTCTCACAACCATCTGATAAAAAGGATGCAATTATTATTATACCCGTTTCACAGATGATGAGATTGAGACTAAAAGAGGAAGTCATGAACCCAAGGTGGCTCAGCCGCTGAACAGTCAACAGGGATTCAAATCCCAATTGGGTACCGCTCCACCTTGCGCTGTGATGCACAACGTGGAGCAGATCGATGATCCCAATGAGACTAGAAAATCTGGATCAAAAAAAGCAGCACTAGAGAGGTATCAAGGCAGGCAGAACCTGAGATGCAAAAATCCAGAGAAAAGAAATTCCTGGGGATAAGCCCAAAATTCTAAAAGCCTTCTTTCCACTCAGGGCATTGGCAAGAAATGAGAGTGGGGACGCCAGCAGAATTTTGGCCATCCTGTGAGTCTGGGGAAATAAAAACTGGGCTTCGGGGTGAAAAAGGCAGCCAACACTTAAGGATCCAAGATCCCAGAGAGAAGGGAGACATCGAGAAGTAAATTCAGCACTCAGTACCAATTTTCCTCTCAAAGTGTTTGCAATTTCTTAAGTTTTGGACAGAAGAAGTTAAGGAACCAAGCAGAAAGCAGCTGCACAGTAGAAGGGAGTTTTTAGCTGACTCATGTTATTGTGGAGACAAAAATGGAGCTTAGGAGGAGCGGCTTTAGTTAACATCCAGGCTCTCGGTTAACAGACCCCTGGAGAGTTGCTCCAGAAGTGTCCATGAACCATAGGTAAATCAAGCATTATAAAGACTTTCATTCCCCTGAGTCAGCTCAGTCCCTGACTGGATTATGATGACTGACTGTTCTGCCGCCTGCCAGATGAGAAGGTGAATCCTCCATGAAAGGAAGCGGCAGCATCCAGAGCCTCTACAGTTTTTCACACAAAATGACCAATGTTCATAAAAAAATTACCAACCATACCATAGGCAGGACCAAGAGAGAAAACAGACAATAGAAACAAGCCCACAGGCAACACAGATATTGGAGTTCTCAAATGTGGGTTTTAAAAATAAGGATTAATATAGTCAAGAAAAGAGTTGACCATATGGATAATGTCACCAGAGAATTCAAATCTACAAAAATAAAGAAAAAGAAATGCCAAAAAGGAATAATGTAATGAAAATCAAGGTCTTAATGATGGGTTCAAACAGTGAATTAGACACTACTAAAAAAAAAAAAAAAAAAGACAAGTGAACTGAAAACAGGCCAGAATAACCAGAATGAAGCACAGAGAAAAAACTACACACTGAGAACTGATCTTTAAAATAGCTTATGAGATACACAGGATACAGTGAGAATGTCTGGCACATGTGTAATTTAAACGCCAAAGGAAAAAAGAGAGAGAGAGTAGGGTAGAGGCAATAGTTGGAAGTGATATTGGCCAACAATCTTCTGAAACTGATTAAAAATAAAAAGCCACAGATTAGATAAATGCTATGAATACAAAGCAGGATAAATCAACATAAAACTGTTGAGAACAAAAGGCAAAAAAATGTTTTAAATAAATCAGAGAGAAGAAACATTAGTTTCAAAGGTGCTAATAAAACTTACACCTGACTTTTCAGAAAGAACTATAGAAGCCAGAAAACAATGAATGGAATGACATCTATAAGTGTGACAAGAACATTTTATATTCAATAAAAATATCCTCTAAAAGTGATGGCATAATAAATACACTTCCACATGAACAAAGAAAATTAAACAACGTATTTACATTAAGAGTAGTGATCTGTAGGCGATGAGGAAATTATTCCAAAGGAAAATAGGAAATACAGTGAAAAATAAAGAACATCAAAAAGCGTAAATATGTAAGCAAATGAATGACAGGAAAAAAATGTCTTGTGGGATGTAAAATATATGCACAATTAAAACTCATAGCAACATTAACAGAAAAGGAAGAAAGGGGGCAAATGGAGTTAGTGTTCCAAAGATTAGCATTGTCTGAGAGATGGTAAAAAACTGACTCCAGTAAGTTAGGATGTAGGCTATAACCTCCAAAGTAGCTGCTACGTGGAGAGTAAAGGATTGTATATATAAGCTAATAGAGGGGAACGTTGAATAATAAAAAATACCCAAGGAATCCACAAGAAGGCAATAAAGTAGTAAAAAGGGGCCGATAGATAGGTGGGCAAATAGAAAACTATTAAGACAGTAGCCATAACCAAAATATATCAGTAATTTCTTTAAGTATAAGTGAAGTAAATATTCAAATTAAAAGACAAAGATGGGCAGCCTGGGTGGCTCAGTCGTTAAGCGTCTGCCTTCAGCTCAGGTCATGATCCCAGGGTCCTGGGATCGAGTCCCACGTTGGGCTCCCTGTTCAGCAGGGAGTTTGCTTCTCCCTCTAACCCCTCTATCCCTCCCTACTGCTCCTGCTCTCTCTCTCTCACACACACTCTCTCTCAGATAAATAAAATCTTTTTAAAAAGGGAAAATAAAAATAAAATGTTTAAAAGACAAAGATAATCAGACTGGATTTTAAAATACTACATTATGCTTATAAGTGATACACCTTGAATATAAGGACACATAAGCACTGAAAGCAAAAGGATAAAAAAAAGTTATGCCATGCAAAATGTAATCGAAAGAAAGCTGGCATAGCTACTCTAACCACAGGCAAGTAACACTTTAAGGAAAAAGCTACCAAAGATTACCACAGATGAAGATAGATATTTCAAAGACAGACATTTCAACATAATCAAAGGGTGAATCCACCAGGAAAGCAGCTGAAGATAAGAAAAGTAGGAAGATAATTGAATTCTAAATTTCTGCTAACACAACTTCAAAATACATAAAGCAAAAATTGACAAAACTAGAAAGAGAAACAGACAAACCCACAATCACAATGGAAGGCTTCAATACATCTTTCTCAAAAATTAATGGAAAAAAGCAGAAAACAAATCAGTAAGGATACCAACATCTAAACAACATGATTTCCATATCTGACCTCATCAACAAAATTAAACACTGCACACAGTAACACAATAAACACTCTTCTTGTGAGACAATGGAAAACTTACCAAAATCCACCATACTGGGCCATAAAGTAACTTTTAATATGTTTCAAAGAAATGAAATAATTCAAAGTATGTTATCTGGTCATAGCAGATTAAGCTCAAAAACAACCATGAAAAAAAATGAGGAAATCCCCAAATGTTTGGAAATGAAGCAAGGGACTTCTAAAGAAAAGAGAACAAAACCCATAAATCAAAGAAGAAACTACAACAGAAAGTAGAAAATGTTCTGAACCATACAATAATGAACATGGGATATACAAATTTTGTGCTTAGAGGAAAATTTATAGCCTTAAATTCAGATTTTAGAAAAGAAGAAAATCTTAAAAACAATCTATGTATCTAACTCAAAAAAATTTTAAGAAGTAAACTAAACCCAAAGAGTAGAATTTTTTCTACTCTCACCCCAAAGTAGATGAAAAAATTTTCATCTACTCTCATCCCAAAGGAGATGAAAAAATTTTCAATAAGAATAGAAATTAATGAAATAAAAACAAAATTAAATAGACAAAAATCAGTAAAAATAAAAGCAATTCTTTGAAAAGACTGAGGAAATTGATGAATCTAGTGATCAGCAAGATACGGAAGAAAATAAGAGAGAAGACACATATTACCAATATCATGAATGAAAAAGAAAGTATCATTACAGATTGCAAAGAGTACAAAGATGGTAAGAGCACAATTAAGGAGATACTATGAATATCTTTACACCAATTCATTAAAACATTTATATAAAATGGATAACATCCTCAAAAAATACAACTTATCAAAACTGATACACAAAAACATAGAAATATAAATAATCCTATTTCTAAATTGAAACTGTAATCAAAAACCTTCCTACTAAGAAATCTAAGTTCACATGGCTTCTCTATTGAATTTTTCTAAAACATTTAAGTTAAAAAAAAAAAACTACACAAATCTTATCCATACTCCTGCAGAAAAATGAAAAGAGAAGTAACAGTTTCCAATTTATATCATGAGGCCAGTATAACTTCACGACATAATCTGACAAGGATCTCCTAAGAAAGGAAAATCACAGATTGATCTCTTTCATGAACACAGATAAAAAAATCTTTTTTTTTTAAAGATTTTATTTATTAATTCATGAGAGAGAGAGAGAGAGAGGGAGGCAGAGGGAGAAGCAGGCTCCCAAGGAGCAGGGAGCCTGATGCGGGACTCGATCCCAGGACCCTGGGATCATGACCTGAGCTGAAGGCAGACACTTAACCATCTGAGCCACCCAGGCGCCCCAGATAAAAAAATCTTAAACAGAATATTAATAGATCACATATAACATGCAAAATATAGTCAAAATAAAATGCTGTTGTAGCTTTTCTATTAGCAGCCAAACGATTACGAAAAGAATAATATATCGTGACAAAAGTTGGATTTATTCCAGGAATGCAAGGTTGGTTAACTCTTGAAAGTCAATCCATATAATTCACCACAAAGAAGAAAGAAGAAAACTTTTATGTTCATCACAATAGGTGCAAAAAATGCATTTGATAAAATTCCACACACATTTATGATAAAACTCTAAGCAAAAGGGGCACCTGGGTGGCTCAGATGGTTAAGCGTCTGCCTTTAGCTCAGGTCATGATCCCAGGGTCCTGGGATCAAGCCCCGTGTTGGGCTCCCGGCTCAGCGGGGAGCCTCCCTCTCCCTCTGCTCATGCTCTCTCTCTCTCTATCTCAAATGAATAAATAAAAATCTTAAAAAAAAAAAAACTAAGCAAAAAAGAATGGAAGAGGCCATCTGTGGAAAACGCACAGCTAACATCACACTAAATGGCTGAAGACTTACTTAAGATCAGGAACAAAACAAGGATGCCTCCTATTACCACTTCCATTCAGCATAGTATTGAAAGTTCGAGTCAGAGTAATTCGGCAAGAAATTTCCAACTCCAAATTGGAAAGAAAGAGTAATCTCCATTCACAGATGACATGATCTTTATATAGAAAACTCCAAAGAGTCCATTAAAATGCTGTTAGAGCTAATGAATAAATTCAGCAAAGTTGCAATATGCAAAGTCAACATGTAAAATAAGTATAATTTCTATACACTAGCAATAGGTAATCTGAAGAGAAATTTAATAAAACAATTCCATTGACAACAGCATCAAAAAGAATAAAACAGGAATAAATTTAACCAAGGAGGCAAATGACTTGTACACTGAAAACTACAAAACATTGCTCAAAGAAGTTAAGACATAAATAGATGGAAGACATTCCATGTTCATGAACTGTAAGACTTAATATTGTTAAGATACGATACCACCCAAAGCATTCTACACATTTAATGCAATCCCTATCAAAATCCCAATGGCAATTTTTTGCAGAAGTAGAAAAACCCAACCTGAGATTTATATGGAATCTCAAAAGGTCCCTGAATAACCAAAACAATCTTGAAAAAGAAGAACAAATTTGGAATACTTACACTTCCTGATTTCAAAACTTGCTATGAAGCTACAGTAATCAAAACAGTGTGGTAGTGATGTTGTAAGGACAGGAATATAGACTAATGGAACAGAATTGAGAGCCCACCAATCAGCCACTGCACACATGGCTAATATGTTTTTAACAGAGGTTTGTCAGAAGTCTTCATTGGGGGAAAGGAGAGTCTTTTCAACAAATGGTGCAGGGAAAACTGGATATCCACATGCAAAAGAATCAAGCTGGACTCTTACCTTATACCATATATAAAAATTAACTAAAAACCAATCAAAGACCTAAATGTAAGAACTAAAACTATAAACTTCTTAGGGGAAAATCTTCATGACTTTGGATTTGGCAATGACTTCTTGGCTGTGAAACTGAAAGCAAGGGCAACAACAAAAAAGATAAATCAGACTTCATCGATGTTGAGAAACTTTTGTGCATCTAGAGTGAAAAAGGCAACCTATGGAATTGGGAGAAAATATTTGTAATTCATATACCTGCTAATGGATTAATATCCAGAACACATGAAAACCTCCTACAACTCATCACAAACAACCCAATTCAAAAATAGGCAAAGGACTTATATTTCTCCACAGAAGATATACAAATGTCCAATAAGCACATGAAAAAACACTTACATCGCTAGCCATTGGGGAAATGCAAATCAAAACCATGATGAGATACCACTTAAAACCCATCAGGATAGCTGTTATCAAAAAACAAGGGGCACCTGGGTCGCTCAGTCGATTAAGCATCTGCCTTTGGCTCAGGTCATGATCCCGGGGTCCTGGGATTGATACCACATTGGTCTCCCTGCTCAACAGGGACCCTGCTTCTCCCTCTCCCTCTGCTGCTCCCCCTGCTTGTGCTCTCTCTCTCTCTCAAATAAATAAAATCTTAAAAAAAAAAAAAGTGTTGGGGACGATGCAGAGAAATTTCAACTCTTGCGCAGTGCTGGCGGGAATATATAATTGAGCAGCTGCTGCAGAAAACAGTATGGCAGTGCCTCAAAAAAATCAAATGTAGAATTACCACATGATCCAGGAATTCCACTCTTTGATATACTCAAAAGAATTGATGGCAGAGACTCAAACAGATACTTGTACACCAATGTTCATAGCAACATTATACACAGTAACCAGAAGTGGAAACAGTCCAAATGCCTGTCAACAGATGAATGGATAAACAAAGCATACTGTAAATATACATACAATTGGACAATATTCAGCCTTAAAAAGAAATGAAACTCTGGTGCATGCTACAACATGGATGAATTCTGAAAACATTATGTTAAGTGAAATAAGCCAGACACAGAAGGTCAAATATTGTATGATTCCACTTATATGCAATAACTAGAATATGCAAATTTGTAGAGACAGAAAATAGAACAGAGGTTACCAGGAGTTGGGAGGGGAAGGGAATGGAGAATTATTATTTAACAGGTACAGAGTTTACAGAATTACTGTTTGGAATGATAAAAAGTTTGGGAATGGATGGTGAAAATGGTTGCACAACATGGTGAACATACTTAATACCACTGAATTGTACACTTGGAAACAATTAAAATGGTAAATTTTGTGTCAAGAATATTTTACCACAATTTTGGGAAAAAAAGAAAATCTCCCTGATTTGGTAAATGACATTTACAAAAAACCTACAGCAAACATCATACTTAATGGTGAAATATTGAAAACTTTCTCCTCAATGCCAGAATCAAAATAAACATCCCCACTATCACCACTTCTATTCAATATTATGCTGAAAGTCCTAGACATTGCAATAAGACCAGAAAAAAAAAGTACTGGAAAGGAAGATAAAACATGATTATTTCTAGAAAACATGATTGTCTATGTTAAAAAATAAAAAATTCTATAAACAATCAGAACTAATAAGTGAATTTAACAAAGGTTGTTGGATTCAGGGCAATATTGTAAAAATCAATTGTATGTCCATATGCCAGAAATAAATAATTAGAAATGAAAAATCTTTAAATATAATTTATTATAGGAGAAAAAACATAAAACACATAGAAGTCAATCTAGTAAAAGAAATGTAAAGCCTCTACATAGACAACTAAAAAGCTTTCTCAAAAGAAATTTTTTAGGACCCAGGTAAATGGATGAGCTTATCTTGTCTGTGGATCAGAAAACTCAATATTGTAAAAACGTCAATTTTCTTCAAATCGACCTACATATTTTTGAAGCAGTCTCAATCAAATCTCAGCAGGGATTCCATGGAATTTCAAAAGCTGATTCTAAAGTTTATATAGAAATGCAAAGAACCAAAAGTAAACAAAAGTGTTGAAGAAGAACAAAGCTGGAGGATTTACACTACCAGATATCAAGACTTCATGTATAAAGCTAGAGGAATTACACTGTAAAGTTTGTATTGGTGCAAGGACAATCAAATATGCCCAACAAAATTGCATATACATATATGTACGTCAAAAGACACATAACCAACAATCACAACAGCCTTTCCTGTAATAGCCAAAGATTGGAAGGAACCCAATTGTCCATCTACAGTAGAATGGGTAAACTGTGTAATATTCATAAAATGGAATACTACAGAGCAATGAGAATGAATGAGTGTAAGTATACACAACAGGATGAATCTCACAAATAAATTAAGAGAATACATCACAAAGAGAATATACTGCATGATTACCTGCATACTACGTGGACAAAATAGACAAAATGAATGTGTGATATTAGAAGTCAGGCTAAGAGTTGCATCTGGGGACTAATGACAGGGAGATAACCTCTGATATATTGGGAAGCAGTTACATGGGAGCGGTCACTTTGTAATACTTCAAGCTACATGATTTGCACACTGTTCTGTATGTGTTGTACTTCAATTAAAAAGCTGACTAAAGGGGCGCCTGGGTGGCTCAGTTGGTTAAGCAACTGCCTTCAGCTCAGGTCATGATCCTGGAGTCCCTGGATCAAGTCCCGCATCGGGCTCCCTGCTCAGCGAGGAGCCTGCTTCTCCCTCTAACCCTCCCCCATCTCATGTACTCTCTCTCTCTCTCTCTCATTCTCGCTCTCTCAAATAAATAAATAAATCTTTAAAAAAAAAAAAAAAGCTGACTAAAAAAGTCCCAGTTGGATTGACACCAACAGGGCTACTCACCACTACACTGCCCTGACTCTCTTTGTGCTTGCCTACCATAGGAGCACAGTGCCAGTGGGAACAGAGAGAAGCCACAGTCTCTGGGCACGGGGGCCTCCTCCATGAAGCCTTCCGAGACTGTCCACTTCCCCCACCTACTTTGAACCTACAGAGCCTTTCTCATATAAGTATGATAGCTACTCCTAGCACTCACAGGCACCCTGCAAGACTGTGAACCTGCAGAATGCAGGAGCTGAGAATAACAGCAACATCATAATACATAATAACAGCATTTGTTGAGCATTTATTATATGGCAGGCACTTTTTCTAAGGATTTTACATGCTGTAACTCATTTAGTCCTTCCAATAACCCTGTGAAATAGGTACTGCTGTTACCCTGATTTTTCAGATGAGAAAACCGAAGAAAAAAAACGATTTATTAAGTTGCCTAAGGCCACACAGCTAAGAACTGGAAGAGCTAGAATTTGACCCTGGGTAGTTTGGCTCAGAAACACTCCCCTTGTTTCAGCAACGGG
Source organism: Zalophus californianus (assembly GCF_009762305.2). NCBI lineage: Eukaryota > Metazoa > Chordata > Mammalia > Carnivora > Otariidae > Zalophus > Zalophus californianus. The sequence goes on along the minus strand of NC_045609.1, from coordinate 32,398,148 downwards.
CCCACCGATGAGGCCTGGTGCCTGAAGCCCCGGTTACACCACCCAGATGCAGCACAAACGAAGAGATGCTCCCCGTCTTGCCCAGGCCGGCAAGTGCATCTATGTGTGTGTGGACAAGAATGAGACCCAGTTCTACAACTAAAGAATAGCAGGCAGCCCTGGCCTCTGGGCCTGGGCTCCTAAGCCTGGGGAAGCCGGCTGGGGCCGAAGCACGGATGTGGGGGCTAATTCCTTCCCAATCCTGTGGAGGAAGGCCTGGGACCTCCTCAGAAGTCAGATTCCTGCTGACCGCACTCAGGACAAAGAGAAAGTGCAGGCTGGGGGCCCCTGTTCCCCTCCCAGGCACTGGCCATGGTCCTCCGCTTCCCAACCCGAGGCCAGGGGTCTGGAAACGGCTCATCTTGAGGCAAAGCCAGCCTCCTCTGGGAATGATTTCTACCGTCTCAGACTCTCCATCCCTCACCTGACACATCGTATAACCAGTTTCCTCTCGAATCTGCCTTTGAGCTTTCCTGCTGTAGTTTAAGCACACACCTTTTGCTCTGGATGAGGCCCTCATCCTGCCAGAGACGTTCTTTGTTTTTTTAGGTATGGGGATCCAGAGGCTCCTCTGTGCCAGGTCTGGGTGGCTGTAGCCAGGTCCAGTGACAAACACTTAAAATGACAGACCCCACAGCATTCGAAGATAAAGTCAGAGTTACCCGCCCCCCAGCTTACATCGAACAGCACTTCTCTTGTTGGAGGCCAAAGCCCAAGGAGACAAAACCAAATCGTGTCCACAGCAACCAGAAGGAGCCCAGAGAGGGGGGCCATCCCTGGCAAAGGTGACACAGCACATCCGTGCCGGAGACGGGGGCAGGCCTGACGCCCAGTGCAGCGAACAGTTGGAAACCAGGCCGGGGGGGGGGGCGGGGGGCAGGGCACAAGAGACAGCCCACCCTGTCCCCGTGCAGCCACTGCTGGGGAGTGTCCAGGTGCAGAGCTTCAGCACAGCTGTGTGTGAGGACACACGTGCACAGGCACACACACAGCCCAGGCCATCTGGGTCCAAGTCAGAATGAGAGGGAGCTGTTAGTACAAAGCCCTTCTGAGCCGGGCGGATGAAAGAGAAGGAGCTGTGTCTCCAGCTGGCCTTTTCCGTTTCCCTCTGCCCTCTCTGACACGCAGGCCCTCCACGGCCCATCCCGGGGAAGCTGTGAAACACACAGGTGCAACCAGGTCACCTAGTTAACAGCCTCCCTCCCGCTGTATTATTCATGGGCTCCCTTCTTCCAGCCTGAGCTCCAGTTTCCAACAGCCCTCGGGCTCGGCTTGGCAGGTCAAGCCGCCCAGCAGGTCTAGCCTGTGGCAATCCCCACTCTTTATACCCCATGTCCTTCCCATCCACTTGTCAGGGTGCAGGCACACCCGGGTGAACTCAGTCCCCCGGGGTGTCACACTGTACTTCAGGGGAACAGGAGAGCTTTGGGGTCAGTGAAGAAGAGCACAGAAGAAGCACCTTGGCGGAGTTAGACTCGAGATGCTAAGATTTCCAAAGGGAGCTGCAGGCCCCACCCCTCCCACCCACCCACACACACAGAACTGACTGTCCTGGACGCTGTACGCCGAATAAGGGGGGGAGCCCCTGGGGGGCAAGGGCTGTGCCTTCTCCACTTCCGTACTTGAGTGTGCCTTGCAGTGTGTCCTGCAAACAGTAGGTGCTTAATCAATACTTGCTGACTTGTACACTCGCCCCAAAAATGGGTATCTAATTGATAGGGTGGGCATAAGTCATTCAGCCATTCGAAGACACTGTTGCTGGGTTTAGAGATTTTCATGTTATTTCAACAGCTATCCGTATATATCTTGTAAATCCCACAAAGTATAAGTTATTCATAGCGATAACTAATAAATAAATAAATGACTGATTGATTGATTGCAGTTTCTGGATATCACAATACATTCTACCAAGCACTTTCACACATCTCTCCAGAGTCCCTACTCCCTGAGTGTGGTGACCTGGCCTAAGGACTCTCCCCCTACTTCACAGATGAGTAAACTGTCACTCAGAGAATTAGAGCCCTTGAATCCGCACAAGGACCGTGACGGGAAGTCTTCACACACTCACTGGGGGTGTCTCGCTTCACAGTTCACACGTAACTCTCTGCCTCGCAGTTCCCATGCACACGCCAATACGGGAGACCTACAAGGACTCCCCGCGGTCCCTCAGTAAGGCTACGCGGGCTGGGACCAGCGTCTAAGCCGAGGTCACTCTAGGACTAACCCTTGGCCAGAAACACTGAGGGTAGCTCCTGGGCCAGCCTGGCCAACAGCAGGGGGAAGTGTGAGCGGGGATTCAATCACAGGATTCATTGCCTTCGACCCCCTGGCTTTACGGGTGGGGAGAGCTGGCGGTCCGACTGGGGTCACCTCCAGGTCCAGGCAAGTGCAGAGACCACTGAAGACACGGCCCTCCCTGACAGGGGTCAGGCCAGATGACCTGAACTGCGAGATGCCCTGGTGGTCACGCCCTTGGACACTTCAATCCCTGCCCGGCCTCGCTCTCTTACATGCCTGCGCGCTGTAGACACCTGAGGGTCCCGCCCCAAAGTGGGGTCAGTCACAGGTGAAGGCCAGACAGCACTGAACCCACACACAGGCTGGACTCAGAGCGCAGCCCCATCACTGCCTCTGTGCAGACCCGAGGTGGGTCACACGTCCTTTCTGAGCTCAGTGTCCATCTGTATCACTGGGGATTTGGCTCTGGCCTTCTCCAAGGGCAATGCGGGGCCAAAAACAGGCTGAAGATGAAGGAGTCAGACTGCCTTGCTCAAATTCTACCCCACTGCCTGCCTGCTGTGTGACTTTGGGTGAAGTGCTTGACCTCTCTGTGCCTCCGGGTTCTCATCTGTAAAGTCGGAGGAAGGGCAGTGCCTATCTCACACGCCGTTGTCGGGACCAAGGGAGGCATTTTATGTGAAGCGCTCAGACCGGGGCCTGGCACACAGTAAAGGCTTAGTGTGTGTTCCTAGTCAGTGCTGTCAGTCCTGACACTCCAAGCCTACGACAGAGGTCACACATACACTGGACGTGCACGGGCCACAGGCAGCTTGCGGAAGGGTCCTCCCCACAATATGCTTTCCACAAGGGCAGGAGCCCCTCCTGGGCTCCAGGGGCCTAGAACAGTGCCTGGCACCCAGTAAAGGCTCCACAAATATTTGACAAATGAATGAATGGCCTCGTGGTGCCTTTGAATATTTGAATTAGTTGCTAACATTTAAAATAACAAAATTTTGCATTTTTAAAAATCCGTACTTCTAGATAATTTTGGAAGTCAGTTGTGGCCATACCTGTGCTGTCCTCCTGCTTGACAAGCTCCAGTGAGAATGGGAGTGGTGGCGCCCCCTTCAGACGGGGGGGGGGGGGGGGGCGGGGAGCATGCGCAGTTTGCCCCAGCACCTGCCTAGCCAGTCTGTCTCATAACATCTCCCTCTTCAGCTGTCTGGACGTTGTAGGCACCTGCACATTCCCCCTGGCCCAGGTCAACCACAGCTGAAGTCCAGACAGCAAGGAACATCTGCATTTCCCCAGCCCCAGAGCGATCTGCCCATGGGCCCTTTTTTCAGAGCCCCAGGATCCCCCCCCCCAGCCCTCCTCTCACCTCAAGTCCAGAAGAGGAGGCAAGTCTCTAAGTCGGCTGAGCACCCTGACCCCTCAGCATCTGAGCACCCCCTACTCTGGACAGGCCAGCCCCTCTCCCCCAGAGGACATAATCCCTAATGCTCCACAGTGTAGCAGCTTTCCAGCCTGACACCCTCCTTTTGTTGAAAACCCTCCAGCATAAAAAGCAATGGGTAGCAATGAGCTTACTCCTTATCTTTCTCATGGAAAGCATGCAGAGAAGATGGGGGGGGGAGCACCCCAGAGATAAAGTGCTTTTCTAAAATATTAGTATCCTTTCCAGGCCCACTCCACTCAGGTCTCCTATGCAGAGGGGACTTAGTGTCCCATGCTCAGTAAGCCTGGTGTTTGGCATGCTGTGGGGGATGGGGGAGGCTGCCAGTGGACACACGGGACCCCCTCCCTCCTTCTACTCCCCCCCCCAGCCCTGCGAGGGCTCAGGTCTGTGGGGGTGGACCACATCTTCTCATCCTCCAAGAGGCTTCCCCCAACCACCCTATTTTCTGCCTTTAGCATGTCACTTGCCCCCTCTGTCTTCTCTGGAGCTCCCAGGACCATCTGTCAATGCCTTGGGTGTACGTTTATTATCAAACTTTCTCCCCCGGTTCAGTGCAGTCGCCACTAGCCACAGGCGGCCACTGAACACTTGGAATGTACCTAGTTCAAACTGAGATGTACTCTAAATGCAAAATACACACCAGATGCCAAAGACTTGGTACAAAAAAATAATGTAAATAATAATTTGTTATATTGATTCTAGATTGAAAAGGTAAAGTTTCAGATGAACTGGGTTAAATCAAATAGATTATCAAAAATAATTTCACCTATTTCTTGTACCTTTTTTAACTGGCTACTAGAAAATCTCAAGCCACACCTGTGGTTTGCATTTGTGGCTCGCATTATATTTCTATTGACCAGTACCGCTGCGTATTCTCAGCATGAACCCCCAGCAACTAGGTAGAGCCCAGTACACTGGTGATGCTCAATACTGGCTGACTGAATGGCTGAATGAAAGGCCTCCACAACAGTGCCCATGAGACCCTAAAACATAAAGGAGGATGGGTCTGGGAGGACCTTCCACCCCACTGCCCAGTATATGCTGGTTTCCTGGTGGCATTCCATCCGTAGATCCCTATCTAATACAAAGCCACAGGCCTCTGTAGAAGCGGAAGCGAGGTTTGGCTCAGAGTTCTGTCACCACTGGTTCCCTAATTAGAAGCCAGGAAAGCCAGCATCCCTTGCAGACAGGACCAGTGACACAAATGGATACCCAGACATGGACCCAGCCACCCAGGGGGTTTTTCTCTCTCTTTCCTCCCCCTCTCTCGCTCTCTCCTCTCCTTCCCTCCCTCCCTCCCTCACTTTCACTGGCTCCCAAATTACAGCCTTCTTTCAGAAACAGAGACAATCAAGGTGGTATGCAGGGCTCCTGTGACAAATGGCATCTCAGGCCCTCTCCAAATGGAGCATGGCCTTTAAAGAGAAAAGCAGCACCACTATCAGCCTGCCTTGGGGAAGATGCATCTCCAGGAAAGCATGGGCCAGAGAAGACTCCCTCCCTCGTAGGCTGATCAGCCTGCAGGAGGCTCTGGGTGACTGTGATTGCAGAGCCTGGCGCTGGACTGCTGGGGTCTGAGAGATGAAGGCCTGCCTGATCCCCCCACCCTCATGCTGGGGCAGAAGAAGCAGGCTCGACCCCTGACTGACCACCACCCTCACCCAGGGAGAGGGCCTAGAGTAAGCCCATTCCCCGACCCTGGGCTGCAGTTTCCCCACCTGTCACATGGTGAGTCTAGCTAGTTTCTAAGAAGCCTTCCAGTCCTTGGAATGGAGGTCCCCACACTCAAATGGCCAAAGGGGCCAGGATGGAGGGCAAATGAGGACGGGGGGATCAAGTATGAGATCATAGGGAGTGGTAGGGCCTGTGGAGAACTGAAGGCCGTAAGCTCGCCAAAATCTAAAAGGAGGCCTTCTGGCAAAACTCAGATGTGTGACCGAAGTCAGAGTGAAGCGGAGACGGCGGTCACTTCTGGAGCGGGATGACACTGCCTGGGAGGGGGCGTGCAGAGCCTACCGAGACACCAGGAATGCGTCTCATCCACGTGGGGTCCACATCTGCGAAAGTTCGCCACTTCTACTTCAGATCTGGTTAGTTTGTTGTAGGCACGTAATCCTCAGTCAAAGAATTTTTAAAGTAAAAACATAAGTAAACAAAAGGGGTGGCTGTGAGTCGGCACCAACCAGCAACTGCCAGTCGGGAACACAGACCCCCCCCGTTGCCAGCACCCGTCAGAGATGCCAGAAATCTAGGTTTTTATGCAGAAATGCTGTTGTTTTAATGTTGTTAGTAACTAATTCAAAATTAAAAATCACAACCACATGCGCGCACACCCCTTCAGGCAGAATTCAATTTATGAACTTACAGATTGTCAAGCTCTCAAAATAAGGGGAGGTTTCACCTCTTGGCTAGAATACAGTGTGCCTCACACATGACTAAATCAACAGGGATAATAAAAGCTACTACATTTTGCATGTGTGCTCTGTGCCAGGCACTGCACAAAAGGCTTTCTACCCAATTTTCTTCTTAGTCATGTTGAGAGCAAGCCTACAAGGTAATTGAAAATTATTCCCATTTACCAGATGGGAAAACTAAGGCCCGGGCAAAGCTACATGGCAGACCAAGGCTTCAGAGCTCAAGAGGGGACACACTGGTGTAAAATCCCAGCTCTGTCTGCCTCCAAGATGCCTTACAAAAATTAGGAAGGGAACAGCTTTACAGTTATAATAATAACCAACACTTGCACAGGTTTTAGACTCTGCAAAGGAAATGTACAAAATATGAATGCTTAATATTGTTCCCCTGCCATGTTCCCCTTAGTGACACAGCTTGAGGCCCCTGAGCCTGAAGACAGTGTCTGTTATCCCCACTGCCCTTGGCAAAACACTGAGCCACACGGACATTCACTGCTGATGCGAGACCACGCCTCAGGAACACCAACGCCAAGACCCAAATACTGTTACAGACCAGCAAGGAGGAGCGGCGGCCGGCCCCATTCCCCATGACAGGTCCGGATTAAATTTCACCGTGAAAGACTAGAATGCTGTCTCCATGTAGCTACTTCTTAAATATGCCAAGTTTCTCACAGACACCCTTCCGGTCAATAAAGTCGCTAACAATATGCATTTTCTGCCCTACGGGATTCAGTAAGGCTATTTTCATATTGAACCAAAATAAATCTGGCCTCTAAATGCTCCAATTTTTCTAAATTGACCTTCTGCACAAATGATCAGTCACCAGTGTTGAAGATATTCAGCTCAAGATACGGACATTTCCAGCACTCCAGAAGCACACCTCGAGTCCTCGTCATGACACCCCAGGGCAACCAGGATCCTGACTTCCGTCACAGAGATGGGTTCTGCCCACGGTGGCCCCTTTCCTATGGGGCCTGGGCTCTTCTGTTCTCATAGCCTCCACAACTCCCTGTCATGACACATTTGGCACTGCGGTTCTCTTTGTCTGCCTCCCAGCCCCCACAGGCACGTGGGTTTGAGACCTCCACTCCAAGGACATATGCCTGGAGCCCAAAACACAGCAAGACAAGCAAAGCCGCCCAGTCTTGAAAGTGACCAACAGGAAGAGTGAAGACTGGTTACGGGCACATCACATGCCCCACGTGTTAATGATCAGTTAACAATGGGGCTAGAGAAGGCAGTGGAACAATCACCTGGCAATCGCCCATTCGGTCAACGAGCCCCAAGTCTACCAGCGAGGGGGGCCCTGAGGATTCAAGGAGGAGTAAGATACAGCTTAGGCTGCAGGAGCTCACTGTCCAGATGAGGGGTCACACACACACACACCCCCCCGCGGGGTAGTAAAAAGCTCCCAGGAAGAAGGAGGGGAGGGAGGGGAGAGGGAGGGAGGGAGGCACAGGCTGGAGAGGAGTCAGTGAAGGCTTCCCAGGGTCGGGGACCCCCAAGCAGTGTCAGTAATACGCACATAAGTGCATGAGGCTGGAGCACAGCAAAACCCCTTCCGATTCCCACTCCTTTCCCACGCGAGGCAAAACACTCCCATCCTGCATAGTCCATCCAGCAGAGTCTACCTCGAGAATGGCCTTGCTCACCTATTAACCACACAACAAGGATTGTCCTGGTGCCAAGGAAAAACTCTAATCGAGGCTCAAAAAAAAAAAAAAAAAAGAATTAAAAGAACAACAGCAACACTATCACTGCTTGAAACCAAGGAATTCAAAGCCAATTCAGGCAACTTTTTAAAAACATCTTTATATTTTAAAACAGTACATTTTTTTAAAACCTGAGGGTTCACGAAAATAGTCTTTTCTTCATCTAGCTGTGGTTGAACTCCTGAATAAAGGAATGGTTCACGTCAGCGTCACTGTTGGTCAGGGTCAGGTCCGTGCCGACCCACACCACTCCCTCACCACTCTGCACCCTGGAAGGACTGCCCATCTCCCTGGCCAGGAGGCCAGCTCAGGGGAAGGACAGTCCTCTTTTGAGAGGGCTGGGGCACATGCCATGACCTTTCACCCACGACACCACCAGCCTCACCAGGCCTCTGGGCCAAATCTTCCCAAGTCTATTCTCAGGCCACCTTGATGGCTTCCGGGTCGCCATTATTCCTTCAAAAAACCAAGGAGTAAGTAGCTACCAGGTGCCGGCATCATCCCCGTGTCCTAGGGTGCAGGGTCTCCCATGGCCCCAGGGCAGCACAAGTGGAATGTCCAACCCCGGGCTGGGGGTAGGAATGGAGCCTGGGCAGCACCGTTCCCTCCGTGGGCTATCCCAAATTAGCATTTATGCAGCTCCCTCTGCGTAAGTCCTGTGGCCGCTGAGCAGTGTGATCAATGGGGCACTCCACCATCTGGGAGGGGCAGATGAAGCGGAGGACAGTTACTCAATGCCTTACCTTTGAGGGATGGCCCCTACCCAGCCCCAGACCATCTAGAGAAAGAGCAGTATATCCAGCTTCCTGAACCCCTGCCCTGTGCCCACTTGCTACCAGCCCATACGCAGGACACAGAGCACCATTTTAACTGCACAGAGGCCTGAGCTGCTACTTGAATCTGTTTAAAGATCCCCCAAACACAGACACTTCCTGGCATTAGCAGGCCCCCCGAGGGGCCAGCGGTGAACTGTTACCGACCCTACCATGACTGTCCAGGAAAAGCAGTTCCCGTCGCGTTCTCCAACCCACGTTCTTATCCACTGCCCTAGGTGGACACTCCTTCGGCTCCAAGAGGTTGTGAAATGCTCATTCCCTAGAAGGTACTGTGGACGAGGGCTTCACAAACGTTACTGAGCACACAAATCACTCAAGGATCTTATCAAACACACATCCTGATTCAGGAGTTCTGGGATGGGCCAGAAGAGTCTGCCTTCCTAACGAGCCCCAGGTGATGCTGATGCTGTGTCCACAGGCCACAGCTGGAGCAACAAGGCTCCACCAGGCCCTCACCTTCCAGAAGTGTGTGCAGGTAGAGTAAGGACTTCAGCAAGATGCCCTTTAAAATATTAAGCTCAAAGAAACGAACGTCAAATGGTGAAATTGTAGGTAAGGTAGCTTGTTGGGTGAGGGAGCTATTTTGGAGGCACACAGGACCATCTGCCAACATAACCCTCTAATCAAGCTCTTTAGTGGGCAGATGTGAGGAGCCCAGCTGTTTGAGGATCAGGAAGGCCAAGACAGACATGTGTACGGGGCCCAGCCCAGATAAGGCCAGGCTGCCACCTCCAGCCTCCCACTCCCTCACCATCCTCCACCACCTGGCTCACACCAGTCACTTCTGTGGTGCCACCTTTCCAGCCCAAAGGGTACTCACACTCTGCCATGCAGGCCCTCTGTTTTCTGACCCTTCCCAACCCCAGGGAACCAGCGCCAAGCATTCCTACTCCCAGCTAAGGGGCCCCCTCCTGGCCCCTCCCCAGGCAGAATAACCTCTAGTCCCCCAGCCCACTGGGCGCTGCTCGCAGTGCGCCTACCCGTGCACCATGACCCAAACAGAACTCCAAGCCAGCTCTCCCCAGCGTGGGCTGACTCATCAGCACCTGGCACCTGGCTCCAAACATGGCTCTTCAAGCCCACCTCCACCCACTCAAGGGTCTGACTCCACCCAATAACCCCCGAGACACACACACACACACACAATCCTCATGTGCTGCTCCGGCTTATTTCGAAATACACATTGGGGTGGGGGGCTCTTGCTAATCGCCTGAACGGCAAGGGTCAATGCCTGCTCCGGTCCAGAGGGCAAAGTACGCAGAAGAGACAGGAGCTGTTTTCTGAATTACTGGGAAGGGTTAGGGGCGTGTTACTACTCAGAAAAGGCTTATTTCCGCAACCCCCCCAGGAGGCCACTGACAGCACCAGGGCTGGGGGTTGGGGTCGCAGTGGGGCGGTGGCCAGCGGCGATGGCACTGAATCTCAATCTCCATCCTCTATGAGCACAGAGGCAGCGACTCTAGGTGCTGGGACTCTAGGTGCTCGCTTCGGGAAGGCAAGGAACGGAGAGCTCGCCGAGTGATGCTGCCACCACCTTGGAACGCGTGGGGTTTGCACGCGTCCCGGGCTGACCTGCAGGGGCGAGGGGGGCCAGCAATCCCTAGCGCAGGCCTCCAGGGCCAGCCAGCACCGTCCGTGATGGGCCTGCCAGGGGACTGACTGGGGAAGCAAAGTGCAAGCCGCACAAGGCTCCCTGCTCCTCGAGGGGTGCGTTTTCCCAAAGCTTGATCGGTTTGGGGAGGTTGCGGGGGTCCTCCGGGGTCTCTCGCGGGTACCGAGAGGTGATGAGGGTAGGGGAGAGCTACATGACTGTAGGTTCCTCCAGAGCCAATGCCCATCCCGCGGTGGCGATGAGCCCCACCCCATTCCACTGTCCAAATGGGGACCCAGAGCGCAGAAGGGGACGGGATTGGGATCCCAACGCCCTCTTTACCGCCGAAATTCTCCCCACCCCAGACCCAACCAGACCCTCTCTAAGGCGCGGAGAGCAAAGAGACCGAATGTCCAGGAACCGGGTGGGGAGTACAGCGGCTGTCCTCCCAAGGCCAACCCGGCGGGAATTCGAGTTCCCGGGAATCAAAGTTGCCGCGCGTCGGGCCGCTGGCTGCGAGTCGGGCGCCTGACCCGGGCCAGGGGCCGGGGATGGAAGGAGGCCCCCGGGCGCTCGCCGCGGGCGATGGCCTTGCCGGGAACAAGTGGTTCGGTGGCTGCGGTCGCGACCCCACGCCTCCAACTTTCCCGGCGCGTGGCGGGAGAACGGTGCGGAGAAGGCGAGGGAAGCGGGGGAGGGAAGGGGAGGTGCGCGGCTCTCGGTACCGTGTGCGGGGAAGCGCCGCGTCGTGCCTCCGGCTCTGCTCTCCTCCGGGTCGGCCCCCACGGGCCGCCTGCTCCGCTGCTGGCCACCGCCGCGTCTCGCCGCCCGCGCGAAGGCTCACCCGCTGCACGCCGGCCGCTCCAGCGTCCCCTTGGGCCCGCCGCTGGCCGCTGGCCGCCTGCAACTTCAGGCGCGCCGCGAGCTCGGACGAAGCGCGCCCCAAACGTCCCGAGGCTCTGCACCCCCACGCTCCATGCCCGGGGCCGGGTCGCCCCGCCCCGCCCGGCTCAGCGCCCGGCCGCCGTCGGACGCGTCTTCTCGCGGAGCATCGCGCCGCACAGCCCGCGCCCCTCTCTCCAGAGCCGCCGCCGCCGCTCAAGTCTGCGATCAACTTTCCCTCGCTTCCTCCGCCCCACTCGGCCCCCGCCACCCAGACCCCGCCTCCTGACGCTCCCTCTCCGCGCTCCCTCCCCCCCAGCCCCCGCCGGCCAGGCCGCGCCTCCCCGGCCACCCCCTCCACGCTGCGCCCCGGGATCGCGGTGGCCCGGACCCGGGCCCCGCTCCGGCCCCCGGGAGCCGCGGCCAAGCCCGGCCGGGCGCTCAGAACGTGAATATTTCAGTGCTGGCGAAGCTGCCCTCTGCCGATGTCATGGCACCGGCTGCTGTGGCAACTCGACGAATCCCCCCAAGGGGCAGGGAGGACGCCCGCGGAAGCGGCCCCAGGTGCGTGCTGGAGCTTTGCCCCGCAGGGCCGCCCGCCCTCCCGGAGAGGGGCACTCAGAGGGGTGGGGGCCAGGCCGGCTTCCTGCCGGTTCCGCGCCTCGGGCCGAACCGGGAAATGCTCCGGGAAGCCGGAGCGAGCGAGCCGGCCACACGGCCTAGGTGAGCCTGCGCCATCTGTTGGCTTTAAGCGCCCCCTCTCTGCTCCCAGAATCGCGGAGCACTGAGTGGGGCTCGGTCCCTCTAAGTCCTTGAGGCAGCTTGGCCGCGCTTGGCTCAACTGGCTGCCTTGGCCCATACCAGTCCTGTGCTCCCACCTGCGCCCTCTCCCTCATTCGAGCTCAGAATGCCCCCAGGTGCTTACAAATGGAGGACCCCGGATTGGAAGAGGGCCTTGAGGTCACCTGAACACCCTCGCTTATGCAGTACACCCTTCTGCAGTAATGGTCTCCCAGCTTCTTTTTGCACACCTATGGGATGGAGACTTCATGACTTTTTCAGACACCTGGATTGGGGAGGAGTCGTATTTGATTCAGGTGTTGTAGCTGAAGAGGGGCATTCCTTGACCTTGATCTCTACTTCACCAGACTAAACGTTCTGAATTCTTTGTACTGTTTATCATATGACACGATTTCTGGACCTGTCACCATCACAGTCAGCATACGGACAATAGCTGCCTGGGCTGAGACTCAACTCTTCTATCCTCAACACAGCCTTTCTGGCAGGTCCTGTCATTAGCCTGGTTTTACAGTAAGAAAATGGGCTTTAGGGAGGTAAGTGACTTGCCCGTGTGGTAGAATCAGGCGTTGAACCCAGAATCTTTACCATTCACTCATTCGTTCACAGTTGCTACTCTGTGCTAGCTAACTGAAATAGGTTCTGGGAAAACGATGGGGAACAAGACAGGCTTGGTCCTTGTGCCTGGTGGAGGAGCTCTTCTAATGGGGGAACCAGACATTGGTCAATGAAACATAGAAACAGGTGAAACTAGAGCCAGCATCAGTTCTTTGAAAGACGAGTGCTTCAATGGCACCTGGCCTAGGGGATCGGGGAAGGCTTCTTGGAGGAGGTAACACTGAGCTGAGATCTGAAGGATGAGCGAAGGAGAGAGAAAGTCTTAGGCAGGAGAAACAGCACACACAATGGCCCTGTGGTGGTAAGGAGCTGGCATCTTGAGCGGGTAAAGGAGGGCCAGAGAGCTGGAGTGGGAGCGGGGGCCAGACTGTTCAGTGCGAGTTGGCCTTCATCGGAGTTTGATGTTTTTCCTAAGAGTAGAGGTTTTGAAGCAGGTGGTTGGGGTGGAAGTTGAGGGATGGAGTGCCATGATCTGATTTATGATTGGAAAAACGGGGAATTAATTGGGAGGCAATAGATGATAAGAGACCAATTAAAAATATTTTCTTGGGGCACCTGGGTGGCTCAGGCGTGAAGCGTCTGCCTTTGGCTCAGGTCATGATCCCAGGGTCCTGGGATCGAGCCCCGCATCGGGCTCCGGGGCTCTGCTCTGCAGGGAGCCGGCTTCTCCCTCTTCTACTCCCCCTGCTTGTGTTCCCTCTCTCGCTGTGTCTCTCTCTCTGTCAGATAAATAAATACAATCTTTTAAAAAAATGTTTTTCTTATCATCTACTATGTGCCAGGAACTTTTCTAGGTCAGGGGTAAGTAAACTGCAGCCTTCAGGTCCAATCCATCTCGCTACCCATTTTCTTGTAAATAAAGCTTTAGTGAAACAAACACACCCATCGAATTACAGCTCCCTTTACGGCTGCAGAGTCAAAGGGTTGAACAGAGACTGTGCAGCCTGCAAAACCTAAAATATTTACTATTTGGCCCTTTACAGAAAAGGTTGGCTGACCCCAGTGAATCTAGACACTGAGGATATGTCAGTGAACAAAATGCACACGTGCGTGCACATGCACACACATCCCTGCCCTCCCAGATCTCACATTTCTGTCGCCCATCATGGCTGTCCAGGTGACAGAGACTGGGACCGGGGTGGTAGTGACAGAAGTGGAGAGAAGCGGTATTCAGGAGGTAAAAAATCCACAGAACCAGGAGAGGGAGCCATCATGGGGTGGCATAGAGGTAGATGTCAAGGAGACCCCAGTTTCTGGCTTGTGGAAGCAGATGGACAGGGTGCTGTTCCCTGAGATGGGGATTGCTGGAGGAAGGCCACCATGGCCCGGGGAGCGTAGGGGATGAGCTCATGGTGAGTGAGAGGCTTATGCCATGACGGAGCCCAGATGTCAAGTAGCCCACTGGACATGGGAGCCTGGGGTTTGAGGGGAAAGGGTGGGACTGGAGCTATGGTAGGTTTCAGGTAGTCACATTTTAGACAAGGTGATGGAGCCAGAAGTGGGGGGTTCTGGGTTCTGAATGTGAGGCTGCTCGCTAGCTGGATGGACACTGGACTCCTCTTCACCTCATGTTCCTTATTCATAAAATGAAAGTGCTAGAAGAGGTGTTCTCCAGAAATTCTTCAATCCTAAAACCTTTCTGGCTTGCCACCATCTGTCTTAAGCTGACTCCCCAAACTGTCTGTAGTCATTTTACACGTGAATAAAAGCAGCACTGAGCTCACAGAGACCATCACCTCCTTTGATGTGGGCACCGTAATTCTTTTCATCATTCCTCTATGCTAGGAACTGGGGTGTCCTTCAGGGTGCAACCAGCCCATAAAGCGAATTTGGCTACATAGTGAGGAAAGAGCTGAGAATTCAAACAGGGGATGGCAAAGTAAGCCAGAGGTCAGCAACAGTAAGAAGTTGCTGTATTACCCCTGGACCAGAGGGACAAAAGGAGGAAGCAGTGTTACCAGGCTCGGGGTCACACAGTGGAAGATGGAACCTCAGTGGACATGTCTGGTGGGGGCTGAGGATCTCGCTACTGTCCAAACACGGCTTAAGGCCCAGTGTGAAGAGGAGATGCCCTGGCTTCTCCCTTCCTCCAGCACTCTGGCCTCCCACTAGGGCCTCCCTTTGGTTGACGCCAGCCAGAAGCCAGCAGACCCTGGAGCTTGCGGGTTGCAGCAAGGCGTGGATGTGAGGGGAACAAGCCAGCACCGCACCTTGGGGACACAGATGTGAATAAAATCCAGTCCCTGTCTTCGAGGCACTCCCGGTCTAAGAGAGACGCAGACATAGAAATCAATTATAATCAAGTGGCAAAGCAGAGAGGTAGCCCAAAGGGGAGCAAAGTGACAGGGGTCCAGGAAAGTTGAGTCCAGAAAGACTGCTTGGACAAGGAGACCTCAGAGCTGGTTTTGCTGCAGAGATCAGGAGTTCCTCAGGCAGCAAAAGCCGAACGGCATTCCAGGTGGAGGGACCAGCAGGAGCAAAGGTGATCCTGGAGGTGAATGGCAGTCCTGCTGTTCTTCACAAGGAGCAGCCAAAGGAAGCTGAAGGCATCTGCAGTAGACTCGGAGCTGGGGGAAGAACCCACCCAGCCTCTGTCCTCAGGACCAGCTGAATTCATGCCCGGAATGTTAGCATTTCTCCTTGGCTGGGGTTGCCCTCCGTCAAAGCATTTCAGGGCTGCCCACCCACACCTCTTGGGGTTCTACCTGCCCCCCTGTCCTTAGAAAATATCTGCCCCTCCCCAAGCCCCTGCAGCATGGAGGAAGGGGGATGAGTGTGATGAAGAGACACCTCTCACCACCTCATGTGGTTTTAGACTAATCGCTTAACCTCTCTGAGCTCGGGTTTCTGGAGCCTGGCCAGCCTTCCTCCAGGGGCGGAGTGTGAAAGCACGTTGACAGCAGTAAAGAACCACACAGATGTTCACTGCCCAGGCCCCAGCACCGTGAAACCCCTCGCCTACTGGGTGGGGGCCAGGAGTCCGCCGCACTGTATAGGGTAAGGAAGGGACCAGGCTCGGCTTTAACTGCAACAGCTAAAGGGAAGGTCCTCCAAGGTCCCGCCTCCTGGGTGTGTCACGTGGCCTGGGTTGGCCAATCAGAAGCGCCACTCTCAGGGTTGGCCCTCGAGAGTCACAGAGTTTAGAAATAGTTTAGAATAGTTAAGACATTATGGAAAGCACCAAACCCCCACAAACAGCTCCTGGGGCCTGACCTGGGCTGCATTCTCCGCTGCGTTCTTGGCCACCAGTCTCCTCGGGTTGCTGTTTTCTGGGCCTGTCCTCCAGCCTTCGGGTTGATTGTGCAATCCCACCTCCCCGCCACCTCATCTAAGTACGGAATTCATTTTCTACATCAATTAACCGGAGTTCATTTCTGCGGCGGGCAACCATGAGAACCTTGCCCGGTACGGACCATACTGATGATTCTCCCGGCGATTGTAGGGGATCCCAGTGCAACACGGGATCAGCATAGGTGAGTTCCTCTACCTCCTCTTTTCCAGATTTAAAAAAGGGAGGGAGGGAGGGAGGATGGATGGAGGAGATACTGGCTCGTTCCGTATCAGAACACCTTGTCCAGGTATTTTCTTCCAGAAGTGACCACCTCTCTGTAGTGGGTTCCAGGTCCTCTTTAGCTCAGAGACACACCCCATTTTAGGATCCTCAAAGGCAGGGACTGTGTCTTTGCTCTTTCATTTAACAGGCATTCCTGGAGTGTCCACAGTGTGCCAGGCTCTGGACCGGGTGCTGAAGACACAGAGAAGCATATGATGTCATTCTGGTCCTTAGAGAAGCTACAGTTGGAGAGACAGACATGGAAATAAACAGGAAGCATAGGATAATGTCATTCTGGAGACCAGGACCAGGTTCAACAGTGACAGAGGGCCCCCGAGAAGTTTGCAGTCCACCCTAACCAAGGAGTCTGACAGGACAGGAGGGCCCACTTGAGCAGGGTCCTAAAAGATGAGTGCGCCTGGCAAGATAAGGCCACAGGGCATCTGAGGTGTGCAAAGGGGTGCCCTGGGCAGGGGTGAGGTGGAGACGGACCAGGGCTGGATGGAGAAGGGCCTGGCAGGCCACGCTGGGCCTTGGGGTCACTCAACAAGTGATGCTGACGGTGGAGAGGTGAAGATGCCCAGGAACAGAAGCAGGCAGGAGGGGTGAAAGGGTGAACAGGAAGAGAATGTGTGCTGTCCCACGTGGCCCTGGGCTGGCATCTTGGAGGAAGGGCCACCGCGCCTTCGCTGTCTCTGTGTCCCCAAGCACCAAATCATCAGCTGGTCCACTGGTACTCTCAAAGGAAAGGGAGGAGGGAAGGAAGGAAGGAGGGAATCCAAATACGCTGTTTTAAACCTGTCCAGCCTATTAAGTCACCTGGGCTTGGATTGTATTCTGCGTCTGTCCCCTGCCCCCACTGGGGAGCTCTGCGCTTCTGCTTCCTTCCCAGGAACGGATGCTGTGGGACTCACTAGACCTGGGTCTTAGCCCACCTGCCTGAGCTTCAGTTTCTTCGGCTGTACTCGGGCAAGAGAGCCCGCAGACTCCCTGAACGCCTCCCCAGGATGCCGTTCAGGTGGAAGGAGAAAACACACGCATGCGAGTGCTTCATAAACTGTGAAAACAAAACAACACTTACATACAAGTCCCTCCCCCCCACGAGGGTCGGTTATTATTTTTAAGGCCCATAAACACCTGTCCTCTGGGTGTCCTCCATAACAGCGTCCCTTTTCCCGCCTCACAATGAAGCACCGTCTCCTAGTCCCCTTCTATTCCCAGCCCTGAGCTGCTGAAAAGCTGTTTGTTGCTTCCTGTCTGTGTCCCCAGCCTGCTGGCCCTCTCCCGGGGACAGTTCCTGCCACCATAAACCAAACATGTGCGCTCCGGAGTTTGGTTTGCGGGCCCCTGGAGCCTGGCACAGCTGTGGCAGCTCAACTCAGCCCTTGGAAGAATGAGGCCCGAAGGCGAGCAAGGTGGACTGGGGCCACCCATCTGCGGAGTCGAGGGCCCCAGGAAACCCCCAGGGGCACGGCTTCCCTGGGCCCTACCTTGGAAGCTCAGTCCTCCCCAGCGTGGCCTGCGGAGCGTGGCTCTTTCCTTCACATTCCTGCCCTGCTCCCTGCTCCCTGCTCCCCCTCTCCCATCATTTATTTATAAGGTGTTCATAGCAAAATGAATGACAAAAAGTTAGAAGCTAATTAAAGCTGGCACAGATTGGCACACGGGGGCATGAATTATGCATCGGTGCAGAATGGCGCGTGGTGACAAGGACTGGTACCAAGTGCCCTGGGCACTGGCAGGAGGTGGATACAGAACCCCCAGCTCCAACGGGCTCCCCCACCCCACCCTGCCCCGCCGAGGGGCCCTCCATCTGGGCCCTCTGTCTTTCTCTGGGAGCAACTGGAGCCTTGTCAGCGACCACCTCCCCAAAGGCAATTTCTCTCTGCACAGCCCAGCGTGTCCTGGCTGTGAGAGGCATCAACACTGTAGAGGCTAGAATCATCGCACAAAAGCACATCCCTGGTTCTCCAAGCACGAGCCTACCACAGCCCCTGCACAAAATGGGCAGGGCAGGGCAGGGCTGGGCTGGCCTTCCAGAGGGGTGGGGCGAGGTGATGGGAAAGCCCCGAGATCCAACCAGCTAATCACTGACATGAGCACATCAGAGTTGAAGACACCTTTCAAGACCATGTGATCTACACAACACGATTCCTTCAGGTGGAGAACTTGAGGCCCAGAGAGGGCGAGGCTCTTGACACAGCTACACAGCAAATGCTAAAGAATAATAATAACAGCAATCATCTTGCTAGCATTTATTTAAGGCTGATTTTGTGCCAGACACTGTTCTAAGCATGTTGCACGGATTATCTCGTTCGATCTTCCCATGAAGGTGATGCTGTCATGATCCACTCTGACATATGAAGAAACTGAGGAAGCACAGAAGGTGAAAGCAGCTTGCCCAAGGCCACTGGAGCAAAGCCTGAATTAAACTAATCCTACAGGCTAGTGCAGCAGTTCTCAGCCCCAGTTATACTTCAGACATTCATGGGAGGTAGGGTGGGGGTGTTAAAAGAGAGGCCGAGATTCAGGTTTGATTGGTCTGGACTGACATCTAGACACTCTCCTCTTGAAAGTTCCCTGTGTGATTCTAATGCACAAAGGAACACCACTTGTCTGGGGCCAGGGGCCGGGGTTGGATTTTGATCCCAAAAGTCATGAATGTGAGTTCTTGCTCTGTTACTACTGACTGTGAGTTCGAGTATATGGCTCAACCTTCTGCGGCCTCAGTGTCCTCATCCGTAAAATGGGTTTAGTAGTATCTTGGGCTCCAGAGTTAAGCTGTTTGGGTTTATTTGGAATCCTGGCTCTGCCTCTTAGGCAGCTTATCTAACTTCCCTTTGCCTCAGTTTGCTCATCTGTAAAATGGGGACAGGAATCGCAAGGTTTGAGTCAGTGGCCGAAAATAAAATGGTACCCCAGAGCCATGGCCATTGGCTGTCCTGGGAATGGGGAACCTTGCCCCTCCTGGCTCACAGAGCTGTGGCCAGGGTCAAATGAGGATGCGGATGCGAACAGAGGCTGTGCGCAATGTGGGGTGTGGTGAGAGGCTGTCAGTCAGAAAGGCCGCCCTCCTGGTTACCCGTCCTGGGCCCCGATTTTCCTTTTGTTTGCACACAGGGGACAGGAATACATTATCATCGCAAACATCTCAGACCACATAGACAAACCACCGTGCTCAGTTTGGTGTGTATCCTTCCAAGAAATGTTCTATGCACATATGGAAATATATAGTTTTTAGCTGGGGGCAGGGGTGGAAGAGAGAGAGACATCTATCATGGCACACTCCTGTACTTTTGAATTTTGAACCATATGAATGGCTCAAATATAAAACTAAATATAAAGGGTATGCTTCGGGCACAAGGAAAGTGGTCCCAGATGGAAGCTTGAGTATTCAGGAAGGAAAGAAGAGCAATAGAAAGGGAAATATGGGTAAATACAAATGAATCTTGGTTGTATAAAACAATAAAACTAATGTCTAAAATATATAGAGAGAATTAAAATACACGACACAATAGCACATGAGTCAGGAAGGGGGTAAATGGAGTTAGAATGTTCTAAGATCCTTGCATTGTCCAGGAAGTGGGTAAAAATGGGAACGTATGGGACACATTAAGAAATCAAGGATGCCCGGTCTATCTCTAGGCTAACCTAGAAGAATGGTAGATGGTTGTACAGCCAATAGAAGGGAAAATGGAACAATAAAGTTGTGTGTGTGTGTGTGTGTGTGTGTGTGTGTATTTAAAGAATTATTTGTTGTTTATAAATTGAGTCATACTTCACATATTGTTCTATAACATGACTTTTTCTGTGAAAATATGTCCTGGAGCTCTTTCCACACTGGTACCCAGAGGGTCTGGCTCCTCTCTTTAATCTGCCAGCCTGCTTTCCACAGAATCATGGTGACAACAGGGCATGGAAACTGAGTGTTGGGCCCTTCCAAGCATGGGGTGCTGTGTGACTGCACAGGACCCACGTCCACAGAGCCAGCCCAGACCGTGACAATGGTGCAGAGAGAAGTCGGTTCCTGGGGATGTGTCTGCAGCCCAGACTGGGGAGCCATAGGCGAGCCCTGCTCTGTCCGGGCTCTGAGCCCCTGCCTAGCCCCATTCGTCACACACCAGAAAACCTAATGTCCAGGAAAGAGAGAGGCAGCCTGTGATCAGCTCCCAACTCAGGACCCACTGCAGTCAAGCCACCTCAGAAAAGATCTTGTTCCCATACTGGTGACAGTCTTCAGGGATGGGGGGTCCCATGTGGGATAGACTGCAAGTCACTTCCTGCTAGACACAAGCCTTCTTCAGGTCATCGCTGGGAATCACATAGAGAGAAAGTTATTCCATTGTCCGTTCTGGGGTAGTCTGCGCAAGCATGCACAGAAGGTTGTCTCTGTTTGTGCCGTTATGTCTTTTAAGAGTTCATAATCCCTCTTCCTTGAACCAGAAGGGATCAGACTTTGTCTTAACCTCTAGCCAGCAACTCTGGCTGGCTGTATTTAATAGCATGGTTGTTGCTGGATTTATTTTTATAGTTATCTTTCATTTATCGCAACTAGCACTGTTTTTCTTTTCATTTATGGTGGTGATAACTTTTTAAAAGTAAATAGACAAGTTGAAAAGTGAGGGATTAAAATCGAAACTGCATTAATGATAGCATAGTTGGCACACAGGCCAGAATTAGTCAGTGTGGCAAACGAGTGGCTGAAATTGGAGGTCCTGACCTGAAGAATGACGTGGAAGCATCGGTGTAGCATATAGAGCGCCCAGCCCTCTCACCCTAAGAAATGAGGCACAACATCTCTTTCGGGCTTCACCCCAACCTTGCTCCCCCGCAAAGTCTCTGTCTCAGCCAGCAAAATACACAGATACACAGAGGTTGGTACAAAGATGTTCGGTGCAGCGCTCTTTATAACGGGGACAGGGGGAAACCTACATGTCCTTCAGTAGGGGATGGGTCAAACAGGCGGCTCCTCGACTCATCTGTCCTATGGGCCATTCTGCTCTTTGGACCTCCCTCTCCCCTTGCCTAGGTTACACTGTCCTCTCCTCTGCCACTGCTCGCTGTCCTCCCCTGCTCTCTGCTAAAAGCCATTCTTCAAGTCCCACCATCTCCTGGAAGCCTTCCCACCACCTCCCAGATCCCCAGGTCCTCCACCAACCCTCAGAATCCTTCTTCTCTGGATGACTCCCCACACCTGTACATAGTATGGAATCCTCAGCGATCTTTTGGTATTCTGTCTGTCTTGTTTCCATTCAAATCATAAGCTCCCAGAGAGCAGGTACTGAGGTGTAGCTGAAGGAGCTCCAGACAGAGGTTGGAAGACTCTGGCTTCAGCCCTGACTCTGCCACTCTCTGCCTGAGTGACCTTGAACAAAGCATTTCTCCCCCTGAGCCTCTATCTCCTCATCTAACCACGAAGACTAAGTTCAAGGTCACAGGATCCCTCCTGCTCTGAGAATCTCAGGTCATTTCACCTTTTCCAGTATTTTCGTATGGAAGTGGTAAAAAGTCAGATTTTGTATCTTAAGAGGGTTGCGTTCAGGATCTCATTTAATCCTCACAACTCCACAAGAGTGGTACTATTGTTGTCCCCATCTCACTGATAAGAAAATGGAGGTGCAGGAAAGCTGTATCGATGAAGTTAAACTAGGTTATAGGGTGGCATCCACGAGCCTTGAATTCTCAGTGGCAATAACCGTTTACTTCTTGCTTAAATATAATGCTGTGCCCGTGGGTGGCCCTCCTCCAAAGGGCGCTTGGGGACCCAGAACACTTCCATCTTACAATTATACTATCTGAACAGCCGTCCCCATGGCCACACACAGTTCACTGTGACAGGGCAGGGAAGGGGACGGAAAAGATCTACAGGCTCTCCTCCGCTTTGGTCTGGAGTGACACACACCACTGCTCCCATTTCTTTGGCCAGAACTAGTTCATCCCATGGCTCCACTCTAACTACCAGGGAGGCTGGTTTATGGAGCGGTGAGCACCAAGAATCTGCCAACGGAAGCTAAGGAACTTGACCAAGGCCACACTGGAAGTGAGAGAGGCAAGGATCTGAACCCAGATCGTGAGACTTTAGAACCTCTGTTTCATCACGTTTCTATATGGTCTCTGAAGAGGTACCAGGTCCACAGGGGACGGGTAATAGAGGTTGGTGATGGAGTGATGGGTTGGCGTTACATGGTAAGAAAGACTGGGAAGAAATGGCATCCAGACAGAATAACATCAGGCAGCCACTGTCCACGGGAACAATCCTAATAGTTTCCATCTGTTGAGCACCTGCCACAGGCCATAAAATGTTCCATCTGATTCTTCCAATATCCTGGAAATAAAACCCACTTCCACTCTACAGATGAGGCAAGTAAGGCACAAAGAAGAGGTTGAGCAAACTGCCCAAGGTCAAGCATATGGGAAGTATCCAGATAGATGCCCGCCCTCCCCCAAGTCCCTCTGGAGGTTCTCACCCAGGGGTCGTCAGAAGGCTGGTGAGGGAGGACCCGGTTGAGGTGTGAGTTCCTGGTCTGGGTCCTGCCAACCCTTCATTGCCAAAGCCCTGGCAGAGGCGGCCTGGGGCAAAAAGGGAGCTGTTTTTCCCCCCAGGGCATCCTGAAAACTATGGAGACCACCATCACCCAGGGACAGACCAATTCCCAATTCCCGGAGGCTTGGCTTTCTGAGGGAGTCCAGATCGGCAGTGCGGGGCGCCACCTAGAGGCCGAGCGCCGCACGGCACCTCTCGCCCTTCCTGGGGCCTTACCCTCCAGCCCAGCCCAGCCCAGCCCAGCTGTTGAAGGGAAACTAGCTCCTCTTACAGACCTGGACGAAAATGTCCAGTTTCCTTATCCCCAGCCATCCTAGGTCTCTCTCCCTAGACTTGCTTCTACCACAAATATTAACTGATAGGCCAGGTGCCCTTATGGACACATTTTGGGACTGAGAGTCTAGATTTTTGGATTCAGTATCTGCTCAGCCACTAGCTGGCTGTGTGACCCTGGGCAAGGCACTACCCCTCTCTGGGCTTCAGCTACCTCCCTTGTAAAATGCAGGTTACAACTAGTGGTAACGCAGTGGGGCCTGGAGCGCAGGCCCAAGTTTGAATCCCAGCCTTGCCACTTCCTTGCTGTGTGACCCTTTGGGGAAGCTAATTATAACTTCTGTGTGTCCCCAGTTAATTCATCTGCAACACATGGGGCATAATCCCTGGCCCATTTATTGGTTGAAAGGTAAAGAAAGATCTTGAAAGTCCTCTATAAACTGACTAGTGTTGTTCAGACACGTTATTCCCAACGCCACCTGACCAAATTTGTTCACTTATTCATTAATTGAGCACACCACTGGGCAAAGGGCAGGGGATATGATGGTGAGCGCAAAGCGCAGCTTCTGCCGCCTTGCACACCTTGAGGGAACAGAGGAGAAAAGATGTAATGGCACCTTCCAGAGGGCGCCAGAGCCTTCTCCTTCTCCTGGCTTCATCTCCTTGTGGGGATGGTAATAACATCCTGTACAAGGCGCCCAGCACTGTGCCTACCCAGCACATCACAGACACCTGTCATGTGGTTTAATCTTTTCAGCAAACTCTGAAAGGTAAAGTAGGCACCGTCATTCCCATCTTAGAGATGAGCAAACTGAGGCTCAGGGATTTACACTTTAAGTGGAGGAAGCTGGATTCCAATCAAGATCTGTTTGGCTCTCCGATGAGAATGCACCCTTGAATTATACCAGGAAAAGGTCATCATTCCTGAGTGCGTCCACTGTGTTGTGGGACCGGCACTTTATGTGTTTCATTTTACTTGATCCCTGCACCAGTCATGCTGGTTACTCTACGTCAACCTAATTTTACCGATGAGAAAACCGAGGCTCTGGGTGGACAGGGGAAAGCGGTCCTGCCCCTGCCATCCTGGTGGACACCTTGGGAGTTGAACAGATTATAGTAATCAGCTAATGCCTGAGCAGGTTCTGAAGATGCAAAGCTCTTATTGAGAGTGCTAAGTATGATGATTAAGTCGGAACATGGAATTAGCTGCGCAGGGGAAGTGGGTGGCAGCCATCAGGAGAGGATTAGTGACTTGCTGCCCGATTAAGCCGAAGGCAGGCTAGGAGTGAGAGAAACTGAGAGGCTTATGGCTCCACAGTGGGAGGAGGGGGTGAATGACACTGGGGCTGCAAGGCCCCGATCACACCCAGTGTTGAGGGACAGGGGCAGCATCCACAGAAAGCAGGCTGGGTCCCAGCATCCTTGCCTTTCTCCCATCCACCCATCCATCCATCCATCCAACAGATGCTTACCCACTGTCTGCTAGGTCTCAGGCACTTTGGATACAGTCAAGAACGAGGTAAAGCTCTCATAAAGCTCCCTGCCTTAGTGGAGAGAGACAGACATTTAACAATAATCACATATCAAGAAATTGTCATTCATCTTTCTAAGCATAATAATGGTATTGTGGTTATATTTCACTAAAGAACCCTAATCATTCAGAGACACATATCAAAATATTTATAGATGAATGATATGATGCCTCAAATTAATACAGGGAGAGAGGGAAGGAGTGAAGGTAAAAGTGAAAAAAGTTTGGCCCTGAGCTGGTGATTGGTGACTCTTGAAGCTGGGTGATAGGTACAAGGTGTTTTCTTTTGTACATGTTTATAATTTTCCATTGGGAAAAAAATGTTGAAAAAACACACAGGCAGGTGAATAATTATAACACGGGATGAGTGCCATGAAGGAAAAGCAATTGACATGGTGAGAAATTGTATTGAAAGGAGTCTCCACCGCTTGACTCATTAGGAACACAGACCGTCTGGGTTCAAAATCACCCAGATTTCAACTGGGGAGTCGGGGGAGATCATTTTTGACAGGGTGAGGTATTGGGGCATCCTTAAGCCTAGTGATCACCAAAGTAATGTTTTCTGTCTCTTCCCACCCTCACAGGCGGGCTGGCAGTGTCCTGGGGAGAGGCTCTAGCCTTTGGGTGTCAACCGCATCCTTCTGGCTGACCAGGGTCCTGGAGAGCACAAGACCAGCCCCAGGTACTCATCCTTGTAACGGAAGGAGCAGAGGTATGTTGCCGTTGCAAACCTGTAGACATCACTGCTCATGCCTGTGTCCTGTGTGTACATTGCTTGTCTGCCACGAGCACCACGATAGTAGAATAATCTCAGGGGAGTGGGGTAGGAGTCCCCATTTACAGATGAGAAAAAACAGGGCTCTAAGAGGTTAAAACAAAAAGACTGACCCAAAGTCAGCAGCGGAGCCAAAAATCAAAGCCTGTGTTCTTGTCAGGGTCCCTCCCATCCACCCCCTACTTGGAGACATAGCCAACATTTCCAGGTCACAGGAACTGGCAGGTGACGAGGCATTGAGAGCTGTTGTTTCCTGGAAATGTGCAGAACCAGGCAACCTTTGGCCTCTGAACATCAGGGAAAGCAGAGTTCAGGGATAAGTTCCCCCCCCCGCCCCGCCCCAGGCAGCTCCAGATCCGGCTCAATTTCCAGGTATTTGTGACAGGGAAGGCCCCAGCTCTGGATTAAGGGCATATGCGCTGGATACAGGGACCAGCCTTGACCGTGCTGGTGTGAAGGGACCTCAGGCACTGGGAGGGACAAGAGCCCCTCCATTTAGGCCAGCAGTGTCCCACACCGGGCACTCTGGACTTCTCCGGAAAGCACAGACTGTAGCACTCCTCACAACAAAACTGGACTCCTGCCTGCTGAGAGAAGAGTAGCGGTGACAAGGGAACGTGATGTAGGCCAGCCTGTCCTCACTGGTGAGGGGCTTGCCCTCGGAACTCAGGCAGACCTGGGTTCAAATCCTTGGGCAAGCCACTCAAACCCTCCCATCTCCAATTTCCTCGGGGTCCAGGGGTGGGGGGATGAGACAATGAAGGCAAAGCACTTAGCAGAGCATTCGGCCTTCAGTGGGTGCCAGCCACCATCGTCCTCCCCACTGGGCAATGCCACCTCCTCCTGCTCTCATTTAAGCCGGTGTTTCCCTAGAAGCAGACCCAAGACAAGGATTCAAGAACAGGTAGGTTATTGCAGATGATCCCAAGAAGCCCCAGGTGAAGAGCGAGCAAGTGAGGCAAGCAAAGGAAGGAGAACAAAAAAAAAAAAAAAAAAAAAAAAGGTGTGCTACTGAGTAGGTTACCACTGTAGACAACTGGAGCTCCAGCCCACAGGGAATGCTGGGAAACAGGGTGGTAGAAGAGTAGTTCTCAAACTTTCCTGTGCATTGGACTCACCTGGAGGGCTTATTAACACACCAATTGCTGGGCCGCACCCCCCTAGAGTTTCTGATTCATTAGGTGTGGGGTGGGATCCGAAAATGTGCATTTCTAACAAATTCCCAAGTGATGTAGATTCCTACAGGTCTTGGGGACCACACCTAAGAGCCATTAGTGTAAAAGATGTCTCAGCATGGTCCTACCTGAGGGTTGATGGCCGCCATCTCTGTGTCCATATGTTTGAGAACTGCTTCCGAGGGCATTAACTCTCTGGAACCTCAGCTTACTCACTTGGCAACTCAAGCTCGCTGTCGCAGCCAGAAAGCCTTCTAAACCCACTGCTAGAGCCTACCCACCCCCACCCCAGGGAAGGGCCTGTAGCCTAGATGCAGGGTAGGGAAAGGAATAGCAGAGAAGCCTGCAAGGTAGTTTGGTGTCTGATTGATGGACTTCAATGGGAACTAAGGGTCAAGGATGCCTTTGTGTAGGGCCCTAGCAGTGTGTACATGTGATCATAGATTTCTGTAAAATTAGCAAGTATGTTGTTCTGATTTCTTTTAACATTCTACAAAGTATTCTTTTTGTACCTAATTTTATGATTTGCAATTTGTAATTCTTTTTCCTAAAGAGGCCCCCTAAGTTATCTAAGTTTCAGGGGCCGTAGAACCTGGGGTGGCCCCTGTAGTTAGGGTTAATATGAACACAGACTCGTTTGCTGAATTGAAAGGAGTGTCCACTGCTTGACTCAAGAAAACAGACTGGGGCGCCTGGGTGGCTCAGCCAGTTAGACATGTCTGCCTTCGGCTGGGGTCATGATCCCAGGGTCCTGGGATCAAGCTCCACGACAGGCTCTCCGCTCAGGGGGAGTCTGCTTCTCCCTCCCCCTGCCGCTCGCCCTGCTTGTACTCTCTCTCTCTGTCAAATAAATAAACAGAATCTTTAAGAAAAAAAGAAAACAGACCACCTGGGTTCAAGAACACCTAGATTCGATTCGCCTCTGCTACTCCCTAGCTGAGTTATTTTGGAAAAGTTGCCTAATCTTTCTAAGACCTCCGTTTACTCATTTACAAAATGAGAACAGCAATCATTTTTTTCCCTTCGGGATCAAATGAGGATCAAATGAAATAACCCCTAAAAAGAGCCAGGCCCACAGGAAATGTTCAATAAATATGAGTATCTTTTTTTTTATTATTGTTAGTCCTCAAGGTTTACTCTTATCATTTGCCTTGATGATCTTCTCTTTCCTCCAAGTCCAGGTAAGAGTGGAGGAACTGGAGACAGGAAAAATTCCCTCGGGATTGGCAGGTCGCCTCCCTAACCTGCTACCACACCAGCTCCCTTGCCCAACGGGCCCCGCCCCCTCACCTGGGCGTCCGGCTCGTTACCGGGCAACCACTGCCCGCCCCCGCATGAGGATTGGCTGGGCGGCCTGGCTCCCGGCAGGCCCCACGGCTCCCGGAAGCCGCTCTCGGCCATCTGTTTCGCGGCGGGTGGCAGCTATGGTTGGGGAGGCCAACGTGGGCCGCGAGGCCGCAGGGCTGGGAGCAGTTCCCGGCCGAACTGAGCGCGGCCGGACTGCATCGCCGCAAGTCAGCGGGTGGGACGGCCTCGTGGGGCTGAGGATCTGCCACCCCCCCCCACCCCACCCCACCCCCACCCCCCCGCCTGGCGCTGTGAGTCTCCTGCCAGTCGGACAGACCCGAGAAGTCGGGGCTGAGTCCGGGAGGCAGCTTGGAGCACCCGCGGCCCGGGCCCCTCAGCAGCAGCTCCTGCCACGCCACCCCGGGTCTGGGCCCCGAGGACCGGACACTCCTGGCCCTGGCCCACCAGCCTAGCCAACCTGGTTCAGCTCTGTGATCTGGGCAAATGACCCTCAGAAGCTTCTTTGCCTTCCTGGTACTGATAATATCAATAGTGATTAATACTCAATGACATTATTACTGATTGCTTATTTTTTACCCTTGATAAGCATTCTATCATAGACACTTTCTGATCCTAAGAGATAGGTATTTATATTATGACCATTTTGCAGAGATGAGGAAGAAACAGGCTCGGGGAGGGATTTAATTTGCCTTAAGTCACACAGCTCCACAGGGCCAGATTTCCAGCCCCAGGTAGTGCAATCCAGAGCCCAAGATTTTTAACTTAAAAGCTTCTTGTGAGGATTGATGAGAGGATGTTAAGTCTTAGCCAAGTGCAGGCATCTGCTAAGTGCTCAGGCAAGGTTAGTGGGCAGATCATCAGATTCATAGTAACAAGTAATGACAGTTGTATCAGCATTGAAGAGTGACTGTGGCCAGAGCTTTGTCAGAGACATATTGCTTTGTCCACTTGGGACAGGGACCGTCTGGAAAATGAAACTGCCCTACTCCAGTTTCAAGTCCTTAAAAATGTTGAAGCCTCTGTGTCTTCCACTTCCTACTTACATTTCTCTCCACTTCTATTTTTACCCCTTCCTCTCCTTTTTACCAGTTACTGCTAGCTCCAGGGCTGAAGCCCTTTGCCTCTGAAAGTGGCCCCATTTGTGCCCTGAGTTTAAAGGGAACGATGAATAACTTCAGAAGTTCTCACTTTTATGGGCTAATATGAAAACAGCCACTAGAGGAGAGTTAATGGGGCCTCAAGTTAAAAGGGGGCCTTACCTAGCCCTTGACCTCCAAGTGGAACACTGTGGTTCTCAGGGCACACAGATGTCTGTCTTCTTAAATGTCCGAGACACTCATTGTGGAATCTAGGGACTCCTGCCTGGATGTCAGTTTACCTGCCTTGAAAATAATAAACTTGAATGACATTTGCCATATGCGAATGTCACCTGTATCTTTTTAATTTAATATTCTTTAACTCAGTTGCTTTACTTATATTTACTTTAAAAAACAAACTATACGGACACCTGGGTGGCTCAGTCATTAAGCGTCTGCCTTTGGCTCAGGTCATGATCCCAGGGTCCTGGGATCGAGCCCCGCATCGGGCTCCTTGCTCGGTGGGAAGTCTGCTTCTCCCTCTCCTGCTCCCCCTGCTTGTGTTCTCTTTCTCTCTCTCTCTCTGTCAAAATAAATGAATAAATCTTTAAAAATAAATAAATAAAAAGGAAACTATACGGGGCTCCTGGCTGGCTCAGTCAGTACAGCATGTCACTCTTGATCTTGGGGTCATGGGTGCAAGCCCCACTTTGGGTGTAGAGTTTACTTAAAAAATAAAAACAAGCAAAAAAGCAAACTATATTATCACTGTTTAATAGAAAACCAGTATCCCCTGTCATAAATAGAAAAGGCAGGAAAGCATATAAGGAAGTACAAATAAAAACAAAACAATCCCAATTCTAGCAGGCAAGACCTTGAGCTGAGGGCAGATGTCATTTTGTTAAAAAGGGAGAATGGCGAGTTTTAGCGAGTCATTGAAGACTTTCAAGCACTAAACTGCAAGTGGCTCCTGCGGGTAATCAGGTTGAACGAATTGAAAAGGGAAGAGCCCCCAGAGGCTGAGATGCTGCCTCTTGACCCCTCCGACCTCCTAGCAGAGTATCAGTAGCTCACTTTCACCCTTGAAGACACAGTGGCCAGGACACTCTATTGAGTTTAAAAGTCACTATCATCCAGTCTTTGCTCTGATTCTCTTCGGGTCTGCGGGGCAGGTGGGGAGCAGGAGATATTCCACAATGAGGGCGCCGCGAGGCTGTCCCCTCATGCCCTCCCTTCTCTGCGTCTCGCCCCCTCAGGCACAGGGGAGGTGAAGCCGTTGAGCAGAATTTGGTGTGCACCCAAGTCTTCACCCACCTGCTCCGCCTTCCCAGGGCCGCAGGAGGCAAGGGGGAGGGGCCGCTCTTCCTGTCTTACCTTCTGGGGGTGGGAAGACTTAACTCACAGAGGCAAGCAACCCCACTTTGGATCAGGGTCCCTGCACTGCCAAAGGGTATCTGAACAGGAAGGGGACGTTGGGAAAGGGTTTTCTGTGGGGCAGAATGTGGACAGTGACACCTTCGGCAGCAGGCGAGGGAGAGTTAGGAGAACCCAAAGGGGGCCTCAACTCCTGGTGGAGAGTCGCTGGCTGCTACCTCTCACCAACTGACGTACGCCCTCTACCAGCTGAGGGTCTGCACCCTTCCAGGATGGAGGTGGGGGAGCACTGGGCAGGACCACTCTTCCTATAGTTGCCCCCTATACGAAAGTCTAGGCTTCTAGGGCCTCCTCCAGCCCCAGGTTGGAGCCCATGGCTTTTCTTGGTATCAGCTAGTTCCTGTGGCTTCGGGGCTGCTGTAGCACCAGCAGCGTGGAGCTCTGTCTTCCCCTGAAGCAGTAGAGATGTCCACTGTCTGCAAACCGCTTAGGAGGCCGGGAGGCAGCCACCGACCAGGGAGGACCCAGGGATCCCTGTCCCGTGTGTCACTAGGGGGGTGAGCAGTGGTGTGAGGAAGAGAAGAGAGCCCCTGAAATTTCAATAAACATCTCTGAGTCCCGACTACATTTCCAAATAAGGCAAGGCTTTGGATATTTAGGAAGACAGAGGAGAGGAAATAGGAGGCACAGAGAAAGAGGAAAGTAAGAGGTCTGTCTGGCTCAAAGGAAGTGGAATTTAACCTTTTTTTTTTTTTTAAGATTTTATTTATTTGACAGAGAGAGACACAGCGAGAGAGGGAGAAGCAGGCCTCCCGCGGAGCCGGGAGCCCGATGTGGGGACTCGATCCCAGGACCCCGGGATCATGACCTGAGCTGAAGGCAGACATGTAACGACTGAGCCACCCAGGTGCCCCGGAATTTAACCTTCTAATAATAAAAAGGAGCATGTGTGGGCCTGGTGCAAGAGTACCAATCGAGGCCCGTATACCATGTGTCTCCATATGTAAGTTAGAAGTCAAGTAGCAAACTTAAGTACGTTCTTCCTTCTGGAAGCTCAGGTCTGCATCTGGAATTCTCTGACTTCTTAGAGTTCTGCTGTGGAATGGGATGGTTCACCCCCACCTGTAGAGGGGTCTCCTGTGCACAAATTGGATGCCGAACCCGTATGTCCCAATGCAGCACCGCTTGCACACAGCCGTCCCCTGAGTCTAGAAGCACCTCGAGCCATCTGCCCGTGGGAGGACAGACCAGGAAAGAGCCCACCCGGCCGTGTTGGCAAGTTTAAGCGCATTTAGGCAAGGGACTTGGGAGTCCTGGGTACCCGGAGCATGGTTCGGAAGGGGGAGGGAGGTGTGAGCTCCAGGCTACCAAGTCCCCTTGAACCTACAGCCTCCTGGCCCCCGTGGGATGGGTTACGAGTGGGCCTGCAGTTAGTTTGGCAGTAATAACAAGAGCTACTGTCTTGATACCTTCTGCAGTTTACAGGGCACCCCGGGCTGATCAGAACTTCGAGGTACGCAAGATTAGTTCCCCATTATACAGGTGAGAACACGGAGGCTGACAGGGGTTAGGGACATGCCGAGAGTCCCCTGATTGTAATCCCTGTCCCTGAGCTCTTCCCTATTTGAAGAATTCAGGTGGCTAGTCCTTACCCAACATGGCAGAAGCCGAACGTCTTGAGCAGCAAAAAGCAAGGTAAAGGGACATTCCTGATGGCGTCACAAGAGGCCAACTGGTATGGCGTTAGCAGGCCTGGCGCATTTTGGCATTTGACCCCTCCTGTTCCCACAGAGCTCTGTGGGCAGAAGGTGAGCCACAGACAACTCTCTCCTGAAAGACAACTTAGATAAAGCAAGGCCAGACTTCTGCATTTTTAGTTCACAGAATGTTATGAGACAGTGCAGCCCCTTCAGTTTCTGTTGCAAAAAGCGTTGCTGTTTGGTAATGGCTCATTTCCCTTTTTGAGTCTCAGCAAAGACTCAGCAAAATTAAAAACAGTTAACACCACCTCAGCAACTAATGAGCCCAGAGAACAGGTAGGAAGTGTGACCCTGCCCTTGGCAGGAGGCGGCTCTGCACCCCCACGCTGCTGCTCCCCAATTACAGAACATGGGAGGGAGGGAGACCACAGGTCCTTCCGACTTGTCGACTCCAAGCTGTGGGCAGGACGCCTCGCGCATCAGGTCTCCCCCTTTCTCCCTCCTCCCTGCTGAATATTTATGGTGGAGGGAGCAGGTGGGAAAGAGGCAGCGAGGAGTAAAAGTCTTGGGATGCCAACTCCCAGGCAGAGAGCGTGAGTTTGGCTCTTAACGTGCACAGGCTCTGCCCTGGATCTGGGATCACTTTTAAAGAATGATGATTGAGTGTCAGCAGTGTGTTCACTTCTCTAGAGGCTTTCCAGTCCTGAGCCCTCAACTGGAACAGGAGCAGACGGAGGCCTTGCTCTCTCTCTGGGCCGGGTGTGAGCTCCTGAAGAGCCCTTATCCGTGGTCTCGCAGAGTGGCTCCTGAAGTGGGATTCCCGGACCCGCAACATCAGCGCCACCTGGGGACTTGTTAAAAAATGCAAATTCTCATGGCCTACCCCAGACCCTGGGAATCAGGAACTCTGGGGGTGGGTACAGCAATCTGCATGTTGTTAAGTGATTCAGGTGAGTCTAGTGGGGGATGTCACCTTCAGGCCCTGGCGTCCTGGAGTCAGACAGACCTGCCTTGAATCTCAGCTCTGCCCCTTAGCAGCTGTGTGTCTGAGTCTTAGTTTTGGCACCTATAAAATGGGCATACTATGACTTCCTCAGGGTGAGCTGAACAGATTAAAATTATGCATCGACATGCTTGCTTATAGGGCTCCATGGGCAGTCACTCTTCTGTTTCTCTGGAAGTCAGATGAGACAGGGTAACCCCAGGGAGGCCTCCTTGGACATGCTTGCAGGCCACATGGCAGGCCCTTTCAGACGTGTGGCTTCTGACTCCTGCCTAAAGCCACCTCCAGCACCCTGTGATCCTGTGCCTGCTTCTCAGTACTGGACCAGGACTGACAATGTTGGTAGATGGCTTGATTTCCAGCTTCTCTAAAGGAAACTCTCCCACCTTTGAGGGCAGTGCACAGACCTCCTCGGGGGACCATAGGTACTCTGTCAACCGCTTTCCCAGATAAGGAAACTGAGACAGACAGGTTAAGAAGCTTGTCCCCCGTCGGGATGCAAAACCGGGCAGGCCAGCTCCAGAGTCCCACCCTTCAGCACTGTGTGTCTACAGGGACATCATCTAAACAGAGCGGGCCACTGGCATCCTGGGGGTCTGAAGCCTTAGGACAGGGACTCCTCTGCTCACCTGACAGATGTATGTGGCCCCTCTGCCCGGGAGCACACGAACTTCTGCACAAGCTCTCAGGCTCCGTGAGCCTCTCACTGCACCCAGGGGCCTGAGCAACACCTGCGTAAGGCTCTTGGAAGGACAGAAGTCCAGGGTCACTAGCATGCTCTGCCCTCATTACGCTCCACGGGGCGGGCCTGGGGCTGGAGCAGCAGGGGTGGGGCTGTGGGGGGAGACTGTGGCCATGGCGGGGAGGTTTCATGTCCTTCTGTCTGGAGGGTGAAGTGTGTGAGAAGTGGGCTGGGAACGTGCAGCTGTTTGCAGAAGAGCAGGACTGAGATGCTCCATCTCCTTGGGCCTCTGGGAACTCAGTCTGGAAGACTCTGCTGATCAGCACAGGCCGGGTGCCTGACTGTCTAGAGCCACCCAAGTGTCATCCCGCCAAGAGGCAGGGGTTGGACTTGGTGACCTCAAGACCCCTCCCAGCTCTAGGTGTGTTTAAGTCAAGGACAGGAGGTGTGGGCATCTGAGGACCTCACACTTCAGCCTGCTCAGTGTCCGGGAAGGTGGGCGCCACCCCTGGTTCCTTGGCACCCTGGAGAAGACTCACGCAAGGCATCTGCCATGTAAGGTGTAGGCAGCAAGGCTCCCTGCCTGGAACTACACGCTCCGCAAACCTGGCCCTTGGCTCGGCGCGCTTTACGTTCGGATGCCTATAAAGCCTGCTGCCCTGGTAACCAAGGGCCAGTGCCTGCATCAGACACCACAGTGGCACTGAGGGCAGGCTGGGTGGCTGCTATGCCTCACCCAGGAGAGGTCAGTCTGGCCACAGGAAGGCTGGATGTCCCACAGCGCACGCCGCCCACCCAGCATGTGGCCCAGGGCGCCTCCCATCAGGAAGCCTTCTAGGCAGCAGGGTGGCCGGGAGAGAAGCCAGGCTTTGGAACCTCACAGCCCCGGGCTGAATTCCAATTTGACCTCTTGCTGACTTAACCTCTCTGAGTCTCAGTTTCCTCCTCTGTGAGATGGGGCCGCCCCACCTGGCAGGGCTGTCGTACGTGGGCACAGTGCAGGGACTCAGCCATCGGCCCCTCGTTTACTATGATGCCAGGAGCTGGGCCTGTGCCGAGGCTCACAGCCCCGTCGGCCCTCGCAGAGCCCCACTACAATTGTAATCTCTGCATCGCAGCCCAGCGTGGAAGCAGAGACACCCCTCGTCCACGAGTGTTCTTCCAAGGTTAAAGTCACCACACCCTGCCCGGGTGTAACAAGGCAGAAGCGTCATCCTGTGGGCAAGAAACACCTTTCCAGCTGCCTCCATCCAAAGGTGGGCAGGTGAGGAGGGGAGGAAAGGAAAGCACCTGGCCTTAAAGACAGAGCCAGTGGCCACGGGGGAATCTTTATAGGATACCTCTCACTCCCATTCACCGAACCACCCGCCTCCTGGAGCTGGGGGGAGACCCAACTCCCAGCCCACCCTCATCTCCTCTCTTTTCGCTTCCTTCCTCCTTCCTCCCTTCCATCCTTCCCCTCCTGTCTTTTCTCTTCATCCCCCCCGCCCCCGACTTATAAAACAATCACCGGATGAGCAGCACCATCAAGCCACATTCCCGGGGAAGCTCGTCCAAGCCGACTCCGTAGGCCCCGACTGTGGGCCGCACTGGGAGATGTGGCTTTGAGAGGTGGGCAGGGGAGGGGCTGAGCAGCTGGTACAGGGGCAGGCCCAGAGTCTAGTGAGGGAAAGAGACAAGGTCAATGAGTTAGTCCTGATAGGTTAGGTAAATCGGGAAGGTGCGAAGATACAGCCTTCCAGAAGCTGGTGATGAGTGCCGATTACACCCGGCTCAATTCTCAAGGTTTTCTACGAGTTACCACCATGCCACTTACCACACACAACAGCCAGATGCACGGCTGGAACAACCACGGCCAGTCAGGTTGAACTTGCCCGTGGTGCGAGGACAAGGTGGCGGTGAGACTCAAACCTGGGCCGGCGGGCTCCAGAGCTCAGAACCAGTTTGAGACACGACCAGTGTCTACAGGGCATCTGTGTAGCGGGCCACCTGTTGATGAGGCAGGCAAGACGGGTGTGGAGGTAGCCACTTTTCCAGCTGAGGCTTACCAACAAAGTGATGTGGCTAGCCCAGAAGTCAAAGTGAGGGGCAGAGTGTGGTCTGGGGTCTTGGATCCCCAGCTTTCCTCCTCACGCATCCCGCCCCCAGGTCAGGTGTGTCCAGACAGCTCCCCGGCAAGGCCATAAAGAGCAGGCATCAGGCCGGGCTGGGCTGGGCACTGGGCGTGGGGTGCAGCAGACTGCTGTGGGCAGCAGGGGAAAGCGGGAGGAAGCACGTTTGTTGAGGACCTGCTCTCAGCTAGGTACTTCTACATACAGCCCGGGGGCTTATTTACCTCTCATAGAAGCCCTGAGAGGCTTCTCAGTTCAGATGTGAGAGGGTAACAGCAAGACTGGACCAAAGCACCCAACCAGGAGGCAGCAGAACCAGAACTCCCACGTGGGCTGGGTGCCCAAAGCCTCTGACTGTCCAGTCCTCCCTCCCCTCATGCACTGCAGGCCTGGAGCTCCCTCCCACTGGCAGGCAAGGGCAGGAACTGTTCTCAGGGGGGAACTGGCACAGGGCCAGCGCCTTAGCTGGCTGGAATCCGGTGAGGACAGAGAGTGTGACCGTCTCCGTCACTCTCCTTTGCGTTCAAGCCCACGGCAGCCTGAAGTTGAGGTCATCTGTCAGGCTGAGGCTGGGCGCCATGCCCTTGGGTCAGCCTGCCACACGCAAGTGAGGTCGGGTGCAGCTCGGCCTACGTGGGCTGGGTGTGTGTGGGGGACTGGGTGTGCCAGGTTGGCTCACTGGCACCCTGGACAGTCACATTACAGAACTTATCATCCCCTTTAGAGATGAGGAAGTGAGGCTCCAAAGGCGATGTGACTCAGAGTCAGTGCCTGGTGGAGCTGGGGGCAAGGCTTCCTGAACCAAACCATGTGTTGCGCCCTACACCCTGTGTCCAAAGATGGGCCCAGCAGCACCCACGCTGGGACGAACTCAACGGCAGGGGCTGGTGTGGCCGAGGAAGGGCTGAGGGGACCTGAGGGCAGGGGCTGGGGATCGGACTGCACAGGGCAAGGCCTGGAAGCAGCCCAAGTCCTGTGCCAGGGTCCATGAGGACCCAGTCCAGCGGGCACTGGTCAGCCGCACTGGTCTGATCAGTTAGGCCAGGGCCGGTGTTCTGGGCAATCCATCTAATTGACACAACACTCCCACCAGGCCATGGAGTGAGGAGTCGGGGAGACAGGTGTCAAGAACCAAGGAGAAAGCCAAGGTTCGACCAGGGGAGCAGGAGGGCAGGGTGGGCCGGGAGGACCTTTAAGGAGAGCTAGGTTTGATTCTTGTCTAGGCTACTTGGTAGCTGAGTGACCTTAGGTACGTTACTTAACCTTTCTGAGCCTCCTTGTGTTCATCTACAGATGGGGAAATAATTGGGGTGAAGACCTGGTGTAGGACAGCACCGGGCCGGGGTTCTGGGCGGCTGATGGCAAGGCCGGACCCTGGGTCTTGGCCCGCTGACTACTCCCAGCCTCCACCTGCTGTGGGGCCGGAATTCCTTCTGCGATCCTGCCAGGGTCCAAGCTGAACAGGGAAGTGGGCTAACCTCAGCCACTGGGTGGAGGGCAGCATTGACTCAGGCCCCAACAATGCCGCCACCAAGGAAGTGAGGATGGTAACAGATGTTGGAGGCTTTGCTCAGAAAGCCCACAAAGGTAAGCCTGGGCTGTACATGTAACTGCCCACGGAATGAAATCTCTCAGCTGATTTTTGGCCCTCTCTCTCGTACTTGGAGTGCTCTATAAAAGCATTACATGGTCTCAGAAGCCGGGGCCCTGCAGTGACCTCCCCCCACATCATGTCCAAGCTGATGCAGGGGCCCCGAATCTTCTCTAAGGAGCACTGGGCCGAAGATAGCAGAATGAGGAGTCTTCGCCTAATGACAGCCCCTCCTGTAGGAACAAGCATTTTCTTAGGACCTGTCACCCGCTAGTTGAAGAGTCAGCTCTGGTGGCCGCCTCTGGCTTTCTTTGCTGAATAAAAGGAGGGGAATGACGATGTGTGTGGTCTAGAAGATATACAAGGGCACGTACTAAAAACTGGCCCTCGGGATTGAATCAGAGACTACGAGGCAAAGCCAGCTTCTTGGGGACTCCCCCACCCTCACACTGAAAAATACCCTTTTCTTCAGCAAGTTTTGTTCACTCCCCAAAGCACGTGAGCTAGTTCCACAAGCCTGCTGGGGTCACGTGAGACAAACCCCACGAGTAAGTCCAGTGCCTGGGAAGAGCGGTTTCTGAACCACTGTCTGTCCTTCCGCTGGGAGATGCGTTTTTACTTTCCTTCCTGCCTCCCCAGGAAGGAATGATCCTTTGTGAAATGCTCACGAAGGTGAGCAAAAGTCTGGATAACTCCCACCAGCCAAGCAGCCGACGTCTCCTCCTCCAGGAAGCTGGCCTGTTCCCCCTGCCCCCCACCCCCAGGGCTGCACCCTCACGGCTGGCCACCCTCTTGCCCCTTCACTCTGCACTCATTTCAAATCATTTCACTCACAGGGACACCTCTTCTACTTCTGAACACTATCTCCCTTCAACCGAGCGTGTGAGGCCCCCTCTACTCTGCTCCGAGGTGGTCCCCATCTCTAAGCACAGTGATGACTTTACTTTCAAACAGACATGCCCCCCGTTTGTAAAACACCTGAGGTTGGGATGAGTTCACCACCCAGGCCACTGCCACCAAATGATCACCAGCATTGGAGTCGGTGAAAAAACCAAGGGAGAGATTTCAGGCTCCTGCAAGGGGAGGGGAGACAGGAGAATTTATTTTTAGTTAGAAAAAATTTTTTTCTTCTAGATACCAAGTTTCAGAAAACCTTTCAAGGGTGTCTTTTTCAATTTTGTGGCCGGAGAGAGGGAGTCTATCCTAGCCTGAAATGGTGGGGAACATAAGCTGCTCCCACTGGGTGGATTACTTCCCTGGCTAATCGTCTGTCTGCAGGGCACCGGGGTGCCCGAGCTCTTCCGAGAAGGAGCGGGTGGATTTATGGCTCTCGGGGTTAGTGCTTCTTGGGGGGCAAGCTCTGTTCTTTCTGCATGACTCTCGAAAAAGAACTCCTGGGTCTGATCTAGCTCCTTTCTCTCGGATTCCCAAGCCAGCCTGTTCCCCCCAAGGAACAGCTCTGCAGAAGCCTTCAAGGAACCTAAAGAAATACAAATTACTACTCATGTCAGACCATCGTGGGGGGGAGGGCACACAATCTGAGGGTTGCCTGCCATAACAACAGCTTCAAAATACACAGCTAATCCAGGACAAACCAGCACAGAACACCACCCAGTACTGCTGGCCAAAGCTTCAGAGCTATCCTAATGTGCATATGGGACCAGGAGGCTGGTGGCCCCTTTTGGGACACCTGCTGCCCCTCCAAGTCTCGGCTCCACCTCTCTGCCTGCTCCTTGGCTGTGGTTCAGTCCACAGGGGCTTCGAGGAGATGGGAGGGAGGGAAGGATGAAGGGGGTCTACCTCCTGTGGGTCACAGCAGGCTGGAGATGCCCCTTGCCCCTAGCCCTGGTTAGGGGCAGAAGGGCCTTGCTATTTCTGGGAATATAAAGCACAACCCTGTAGGATTCCTACACCCTGTCTTCAAATATCCTCATATTATCCAATTGGAGTATGCCACTTCCTGCCAAGACCCTGACTAATCCAGCCACCAATTAGGCTCTCGTTAAATATCCAGGTATTCATTATGCCCTTGAACCAATGTGCTTGACATATTGTAAACATGGACAGGAAAAGACTTCCACCCTGGCACAAGCCATAGACCACTTGGAGGATCCCTGTCTGAACACCCAGGCCTGACCCCCTCAGTCTCTAGGACAGGGGAGCCTTCTGGAGCCCAAGTTTAGGGAATGGAGGATTTCTAGAAGGTCTGTCTTTCTGGGGCCCCCCGTCTGGTTGGCAGGTACTCTCTCACGACAGAAAGCAGGGGTCTGACACAGCCTTGGGTCTTGGGTCTGACAACTGGCCATTCCAGTGGATTTCCTTTTTTGGGGGGGGAGTTAAGTAGGCTCCACACACCTAGTGTGGAGTCCAATGCGGGGCCCGAACTCACAAGAGGACCCTGAGATCAAGACCTAAGCTGAAATCAAGAGTCCGACGCTTAACCGACTGAGCCGCCAGGTGTCCCTCCAGGGAATTTCCATTCTAGGGGAACCCCCTGGAGAGGGAGGGCTGCGAACTGTCACGTCACGCTGTCCCCTGGAGGGAGCAAGGCCGGAAGAGGCAAAGGGCCTGTGGTTGGGTTTTGGCACCGGCCTTGTAACAGCTTGGAGTCAACACCGGCGACGAAGGTCACAAGAGGCTATAAAACAAGGTGGAATGTAACCAGCAGCTAGAAAAGTGATAGGCATGCCCATTGTCCACTGAGTAACTGTGGTCACTGTGCCCCATTCAGATGTCTTTTGGTCTCCTTCAAAGGTTTCAGGAGACCTCTTGAAAGTGGAATGTGTGCTCGGCACAGCTGCCTGCTCCCCGGGGAGAGGGGAGGCCCGGGTGAACTCGGCTCTGCACCCGGCCCAGCTGCAGCTCCCTTCTGCACGCTGCCCCAGCCCTCCTGGCGCTGGCTCCCCATCTCACCAGGGCTCCCAAGTGTCTGTCGCACGGCACCGAAGTTCTTGCCATCACCCCCACTTCTAGATGAGGTGCACGAGCAGGGCAGAGCAGGCCGAGCCCAGGACCAGGCCCAAGCACAGGTAGAAGGACATCACCACCCCCGTGGCCTCGGCCAGCTCACGGGGCACGATCTTCGGCCCGTACATGAGAGCCAGGGTGCTGAGGTAGCCGTTGCTGAGTCCCAGCAGGGAGGTGAAGAGCACCGGGTAGAGGTCGGACCGGAAGAGCACCGTGCGCAGGCGGACGCGGGGCTGGTAGTTGCAGAGCATGAAGAGGGGGAGGAGACAGGTCCGGAGGAGCACAAGCCCGGGGAGCACCTTGCTCCTGGGCCCCGGCACCTGAATCCAGGCTGTGACCTGCCGGCCACACAGGTCGGCGAAGTTAAACAGGAGGAAGGTGGTGAGGGGGACGAAGAACTTGGTGGTCCACGGCGAGCCCGAGCCCTTGTCGAGGGACTCGATGTTGGTGGCGATGGCAGGGAAGACAAGGCTGGTGATGAAGAACAGGTAGACGACACAGAAGCCCAGGCCAGCTGTCCTCTTCAGGATGGGGCGGAGGGGTGGTATGGAGGGGTCGCGGGGCCCAGGGGCTGCCAAAGGGGCGCTGGGGGAGTCGTGGGGTGCCTGGTCTTCCCCAGAAAACACGTGGGCTGGCCAAGCAGGCCTCAGGTAGAACCTGCGGGTGGAGAGGGCTCGTGGTCAGAGGACCCCGGAAAGCAGGCTCACCTGGGATTTCCAGGGACACGGCAGGGGACCTACAGGCCTGGTACACAAAGCCTCAGGGAGCCCTCAGACATGCGTGTCTCGGGGTGGCCACGGGGAGGCCCCCACAGTCCCTGGCCTGCCCATCCTGGTGCTGCCTGAAAGGCTGGCCACGAGCAGAGACAGAGGGAAGCAGCACTAACTGCCCCCTCTGTTTGGTCTCACTCCTTAGGGGTCTTGATGGTTAAAAATCTGGCGGCTATGGCCCTACGGATGTGCAAAAGCCCCCACTCCCCCCACCACGTGTCCTCCTAGTTCTGTTTCTT
Organism: Zalophus californianus; assembly: GCF_009762305.2. Classification (NCBI taxonomy): domain Eukaryota; kingdom Metazoa; phylum Chordata; class Mammalia; order Carnivora; family Otariidae; genus Zalophus; species Zalophus californianus. The sequence continues at coordinate 32,356,907 of NC_045609.1, read as the reverse complement.
AAGCAAAAGTGGGATCAAACTACACACATCGTAAAACTTTCTGCAACAGGACAATTCCTAAACACAGTATATAAATGCATTACCTAGCAGCCCAAATAACATCCTTGACGATGATATACACATGCGTGCACATAATCGCGTCTAGAACAGTATCTTGTGGCCAACCTTTAACATGGAGACACATGACCCAATGCCCCTCTGTTGTGTAGTGTATTTCATTGTATGCATATGATTTAATATTCATTGTATGCATATACAATTTAACCGTTCCCTTACTGACGGACATTAAGGTTAGCTCCAATTTCTCTACTACAAATGATGGTGCAATGAGTAGTCCCACACATACAACCTTGCACCTGTATGTATTTCAGTAGAGCAGATTTCTAGAGGAGGAACTTCTGGAGCAAAACGTTTGTATCTTTAAAATTTTGATAGCTGTCAAGTAAATTGCTCTCTAAATAGGTCAGACCAATTTGTCTCTGCTCTGTACCACTCACCTGCCCCATCTCCAGTGTCACCTGCCCTGTTAAATCTCTACATGGTCGTTGGTTTTTTCAAAAACACTGACCACAAATTATAACCATTGAGTTAGTTTCTAGTTTATCATCTGGCTCCTTCGATAGAAGGACCATGTTTGCCTGTTTCCAGCTAAATCTCCCGGCACAGAGTAACCCTTCAAAACATAATTATAACTAATATGTCTATAAAGGTGTCTTTCCCCCCATATCCTCAACACTGAATATTATCAATATTTTCCATTTCTGCTACTCTGACCACAGTAGAAGACGCTTGGGTTACCTGGCCTCACCGTCTTGCTGTGTGACCTTGCCTGAGTCACTCAACCTTTCTGGGCCTCAGGTGCTGAAAGCCAGGAGACATAGGCTGACTGCATGACCACACCTCACACAGAAGGCTTGGTGTGGGGTTGGGAGAACAGTAGCTCAGTGATGGCTGGCTTCTGGTATCAGCCCCCGTTCTGTCTCCCCATGTGACCTTAGGCCAGGCACGCCCCTCTCTGGGCTCAGTCTCTTCCTCTGTAAGATGGAGGGGTGCTGCAGCTGCGAGCTTCTGAGCCCCCTGCCAAGCCACCCATCCTAAGTGCCTATGGGTAATAAGCAAGTTGCTGGGACGGCTCCTCCTCCGAGCCACTTTTCTGTGTGATGCTCAGCTGGGCACCGCAGCCTTGAACTCTGTCTTGTTCCACAACCGCTATTTAGGGAAAGGAGTATTCTTACTTCCCCCACTACTCAGTGGCAGGTCCCAGCCTGAAGTCAGCTCTGAGAGGGCTCCACCCCAAGGTGCCCTGGTCAAAGCTCTTCCTCATCAAGCTCTTCCACATCTGTCTCATGTCGCCCTCCTGGAGCCAGCAGCTCCCCCCGCCCCACCATGGCCTGGGGCTCCATTCATCCTGGGGGCAGCCCCTGTGGGCTTCCCTTTTAACTATGATTTAGTTTGAGCAGCCCCAGGAGCACGGCTGTCTCCAAAGCTCCTTCCTCAGATGCATTTTTGTAAACCTAGAAGTCTTGACCAAAGTGTTAATCAGCAAAGGAGGAGAAGCTTCCATGGGACAGCATAGCCCCTGGCTCAGCTGGGAAGGATTTTATGAGGATTTCAGTTGAAAAGTGAGACTGGAAACTAAGGTGACCAACTGTCCCATTTGCTGAGACTATCCTGGTTTTAGCACCAAAAGACCCTCATCCTGGGAACCCCTTCAGTCCCAGGCAAACGGGGAAGGTTGGCCACCCCACTTGAGACAGACCCATGTGGAGCACCATGAAACAGGACACAGGGAAACGGCAGGAGTACTGGGGACCTCCTGCCTTCTGTCCGTTCCATGACTCAAACATGGTGCAAAGGACACAGCTGTGGAAACAAATCCGGGTTCAAACCCCGGTCTGCGACTCACCAGGGGAGCAGCCTGGGCACGTCTATTAACTTACAAAGCCTCGGTTTCCTCATCTGCAAAATGCGGAAGGACGGTAACAACTGCACACAGTTGTCACACATGAGAAGTGAAAGAAAGACACCCAGGCATAAACCGCTGAGCTCAGGGCCACCATACAACATGGGTCCCTGTGGGAAAGGGCAGAGCCAGGGCCTGGGCCTCCCCAGCTCAGCCGGCTGGCCCCCTGGGCGGCCACAGGCTGGCCCCCTGGCCTTCTCCGGCTCTGCTTCTTCACCTGTAGAAAGGGGCAAATAATTCCTGCTTCTCCTACATCAAATACAACAGTGGATTGGAAAACGCCTTGCAAAGAATAAAACGTGAGAAAAAGTTAAGGGCTATTGTTAAAAGAGCAGCAAGAAGCACAAAGAAAAAGGAGAGATGAGAGAGAGAAAGCATGAGAGAGGCTGAAGTGAGAGAAAAGGTCCCCCAGGGGGAGGGAGGCCTGGGGAGACAGTGAGCACAACGCAGCTCTGGGGTCAAGGGGGCGCTCAGGCACGTCGTTCGACCTCGCGGAGCCAAGCCAGGGTTCTCGTGTGCGCATGGGGCCGGCTGTGATGCACCTTAGTGCCGCACCCCACGAGGAACAGGTGCCTGAGCCCCAGAGGAGAGACGGCCCATCAGGCCGGGCTGAGCACAGTGCAGAAGCGGCAGAGGTGCTCCGCGAATGGAGCTGTTCTTCATCACTATTATTCCTCAGTCCCACTTCGGGCGCCTGCCCTCCCTGCCCCTCCCTGTTCAAAACCTGGCGAACTCCAGCTGCTGGGGGGCGTGCGGGGGGTGCAGCACAAAGCCGGCTTCTCGGATCTGCCGGGGCACAGCAGTGAACAAAATCCACACCATTTCTGCCCCGGTGGTGGTGGTGGTGGTGGTGGTGGTGGGCGGTGGTGGGGGGGCCTCTCTCCCCAGTGGGGAGATGAGCAGTAAGCGAGAAAGCAACCAGGCCACAGCTAAGGGAAGACCGCAAGCAGGTCCGGCCGGTAGAAGCAGAGCTGGGGGCCGCTCGACGGCAGGGCGGGCCTCACCTGGCGTACTCCAGCTGGGGTAGCAGCAGGTAGAGGCCGACGCAGAGCCCCAGGAAGACGTCCGCCGTCAGGAAGAAGGCCAGGGTGCTGTCCGTCACATCGCTGGACGCCGCCAGGTCCACCAGCAGGGCCACGGCACTGATGGTGCCCCCCATGGCTCCTCCTGCCGAGAGCACAGGCCTGTCACCGGGACGGGCGGGCCCACCTTCCTCCACCTCCGACCTTGGACCCTCCATTTCTCTTTACTGCCCTTCTGGTGGAGTCAGCAGTTTTAGATTCAGGGCCTTCTCAGAGAGCCCTCTCCTGTACCCTCAGCCCAAACCACCTACCAACCAAAGTGGGCCAGAGGTTCAGGGAATGTTCCAGCACAGGCCCTCCCATGGCTCGGAGCAACAGAACCGCCATGTCGCCCACCCGTGAGCTCACGGCACTGACCTTGTACCCCACGGGAGGTGTGGCACATACACACGTGAACGCGGGTGTGCGCACAACACACACGTGCTCACGCTTTCTCATATACACTCTCTCTCACACACACACATTGCTGTGCTATCACAGTCTTACACACTCACACTCACATGCATGCAGCCGCCCTCCCACATGGAATGCTCTCTCGCCAAGGGCTTTGCCATGTGACCCATGTGACTCCGTGCCACCACCATTCACTGCTACCAACAGAGGAGGCGGCACAACTTAGTGCATCCACGGCTCTGGGCGCCAAACGGATGTACATCTGACCCTTGACCCTGCAGCTCACTCGCTGCGACTTGGGGGCTAACGTGACTCCTTGGAGCCCCAGTTTGCTGGTCTATAAAATGGCGCTAACAAGCCCTGCCTTGCATAGCTGCTCTGAGGACTGAATGTCCGGAAAGGGCCCAACACACAGTCGGCTTTCAACAAGTACCGGTCCCCTTCTTTGCCACAATCACACCGTCACTTCTGGGAGGCGGGGGGCGGGGAGGCTGTGCCTTACTTTTCTGTCGAACTCTCACAGCCGTGGCTAGTCAACCTGTGCTGGGCAAGACTAAGAGGTCAGACATGTTGTGCATGCCCCCAGATCACTTACTCCTCTCCGTCTCTGTTTCTTTGCCCGGAAAATGGGGCTAATACTTGTGTCCTCTCTGTCCCCCGAGGCCTGGTGGGTATGTTGCACTGCCGGGCTGAATGAACGCGTCTGCCCGCATTCGAGGACCAGGATACTGATTCTCAGCGAGACAAGGAGGTGGCAAACTGCAGACAGCAACCAGCAAACCGGCCTGCGCGGGCAGGGACGGCCCTGTCATTGTCATGCAGCCCCGACCAGGCAGCACCTTCTGCCTGGTGTCGCACGAGCAGGAGCGGAGAGCAACGGTTGAGGGCCTCGCCCACACTCTGCCCGACAGCGCTGGGGCTGAGCTTCATTTGCCTGGGCAGGGCCCGGCATCGGGATTTGAAAGGATGGCAGAGATTTCAAAGTCAGCGCAGTGGTGACAAAGAGCACAGACTCTGGAACCAGAACATCTGAATCCAATCCTGGTTTGACCGCTTCCGGCTGTGTGGCCTTCAGCAAGTCACTGAACCTCTCTGCGCCTCCATGTCTTCATCTGTAGAATGGGGATGTGAGTAATACCCACATCAAAGGGCTCTTACGAAGATAAAAAGGATCCTGAGCTGGAAAGCATTCAGAAAGGTGCCCAGCACACAGAAGTGCCTATGAATCCTCTCAGATCCCCAGTTAGGTGTTCGGCTATTTCTGTCCTTCCTACATCAAAGCAGCAACAACAGGGTAAACTCCTCGCCAACCTCGGAGAAGCTGTAATCCCCACCTGGGTGTTTTGGAAGAACTGGAGCTCAACTTGAGTAAGACACTTGCCGGCTACCCTGAGGAACAGATCTTAACATCACTGCCTATTGATTTCCCTCTCTCTCTCCTCAACTTGTAGGGAATTTACAATATTATCATCAACAACAAACCAGGCCTCCGGGAGCTCATCTTTCATGACTCCCTACTTTTATCTCATCGGTTATGGAAATACATGCAAATGAGGGGTTTAAAAAAACACCAGCACAAAACAAATGAATTGTTCCTCCCAAGCCTACACTTGCAGAATTCACAGATGGGCTCCTCTGGACGAGAAATGACGGAGGCTAGGGAGGTGGCGGTGGGGCCTCTGGGAGCTGGGGCCACCTCGGATTTTCCAGGGTGAGGGGCGCTCAACCTCCCCCCTCCCCCCCGCAGAGTGAGGACACTGGCTTAGGGCCCCAGGGTAATCAATACCGAAGTGCGAGAGCCGGACTTTTCAACCTTTGAAAAAATGGACTTTCTGAAACATTCACAGGAGAGTTCCCTTTTTGAGAAGATTCACAGGTGGCCAGATGAACCTGAAGGGCCCCCTGCCAGCATAAATGGTGTGTTTGGTCACTGGCTCCTAGACAGGTAGCCAGCAATGTGGTTGTAATGAAAAATACATCCTTTGGCAGGATGGAGGCAGTTGAGGGGACAAGAGCTTCTCTCTGCGACTCGGGTGACAGAAGAGATTACATCCAATGCTCGCGGGCCATTTCCCTCCGGCTAGGCATGTCCTTCTCAAAGCCCTGCTAGGGGCATATTGATTGTACTCAAGAAACTTAGCAATGGGTCCACTTTTATTTTACTTTAGACCCAAGGATTTCCCCGGGTAGAGCCAGAAGCCTAATCTTATGTCCAAAATGGCAAACAGATTGAGCTCACATCTGAACTCTGATCTGCAGGTAGGAACACCTCCAGGGCTGAGTTGAGAAGGGGTAGGAGGCTTAGGAGGAAAGATACAGATCTATTAGTGATGTCTGGCACTGGTGCGGGCGTGGAGAGGGGATGCACACTTGTCCAGGTATTTGTCATCCCTGCCACATACTGCCTGGTGTTATTAATTCATGGACACAGAAGAGATTCCTAGTGAAATTCTTCTCAAGTGGACAAATGCTTACAGCACTCCTTCATGCAACAGGGATGTGCCCGGACACCGAACACAGCAGCTGAGTCCCCAGTCTGGCATTAAGGGATGGTGGTCTTCTGCAAAAGCACAGATTCTTACTGACCCACCTCCTTTTTATCTTGTTGGGACATCTGAGCGAGGGAACAGAGCTGCTAAAGGCCTGGACCACGGGCTCAGGATCAGCATCAAACTTCAGCCAAAGGGGTTGGCCCAAGTCGTGCATCTGCGTTTCCAGAGAATGCCAAAGTTCAGGGTCATGGAGGTGTTTATTTGCTAGGCTATCAGCTCCTGAAAGGCTGGGTCTTGTTCATCTTTGTATCCCTCGCACACAGTAGGACTTCTATAAAATGAGAAAGGAAGAAAGGGGGGGGGGAAGCTAAGAGGAAGGAAAAGGAAAGGGAAGGGAGGGAAGGGAGGGGAGGGGACAGGAGAAGGCATGGGAACGACGAGGAAGGGAAGAAAGTGATGCTGCTTCAGGAGATGCACTTGGTAGACAGATGCCGAAAGTGGCCGCAACTGGCTTCCCTCCCACCGGCTCTTCCTACAGAATGGTTTTCATGTTCTCCCGCTGATGTGTGTGGGTCTGTGTTCTCCCCCCTCGCATCCAGGTGGGCTCGTGGCTTTGGTGACCATGGCCCTAAATGGCTTCCACATCTAAGCCATGAAAGGAAATAATGCTTTTGCCTGGGTCTCCTGGGATGCTCGCTCTGGTGACCCAGGCACCATGCCTTGGGGAAGCCCACCCAGCTGTGCCAAGACCCCAGCAGAGCGGAGCGCCCCGGCCCCGGCCCCGGCCTGGCTGAGTTTCTCGGGAGCGGGTCTCCAGCCCTGTTGGGCTCTATCAGCTGATGCCGTGCGGAGCAGAGGGGAGCTGTCCCTGCCGACTCCTGCCCGGACTGCAGATCTGTGAGCCAAAGAACTGACTGCTATTGTTCGAAGCCACTAAGTTTTGGGGTGCTTTGTTACCCCAAAATAGATAGTGGAAATATAGCTAACACTCGTTGCCTTTTCTGGAAGGGTCGCTGCATGCTCACCTCTGGCTCCTCTGCATGACCCCCAGGTAGACTGACCTGGTGGGCCGTCTGGAGTCTGGCTCTCACCTGATATCAGTGCCTGGGAATTCCTCATGGGGAAGGAGCCGGTCATGCCAAAGACACTGCTATTGAAGATGGTGGAGGTGCCGCTGAGGATCGCCATGCAGATAATGGTGACAGCAAAGAAGCCAGAGGTCCAGGAAGAGGTGTCCACCTTCACTAGCACGGTCATCACCAAGAAGATGGCCAGCATGACAGTCAGCGAGGCCAGCACACGGACACGAATCGGAACCCTGTCGGGGGAGGGAGGGATGCCAGAAGCGGTCAGAGATCCCCTTGGGCCTCCCACGCCGGGCCACGGGTGGTGAAGGTTCTTAAGGGACACTGCAGCCGGGAGGCCTGGGCCTGAATCCTGCATTCCTAGCTCACTACCTGTGTGACCCTGGGTCAGTAACTCAATCTCTCCAGTTTCAGCTTCTGCATCTGTATAGCAGGGAGGAGAATGGATCCACCTGCAGGGGTGGTTGTAAGGGTCTCTGGAGGGGTGTGCGCAGAGTGCAGGGGGCAATATCAGCCCAGGGCAAATGCTCGGCGGATATTGCTTCTTTCCATCTTGCTGTGAGGTTCGAGGACAGGACAGGAGGGCTCTCAAGCCCCTGCTCCCCCACCACAGGGCTGAGCTCCCACTGGCTTTGCCTAGTGTTTCAACGAAGCAACCACCCTCGGGGTTTCCTTCTCCCAAAACTTAGCAGTGAGGGGAGGAGGGAGACGAGCAAAAAATCATCATCATCATCATCATCATATAGCAATTACCCAGATAGTACGTTATTTGTGCTAAGTACTCTTCGGAATGTTTCTACATGCTGACTTGTTGCATTCTCGCACCAGCCCTGTAAGACAGGCCCTCCTACTTATCCCGCACATACAGGGAAGGAAACTGAGGTCAGAGATGCTAAAGAACTTGCTCAAGGTCACTCATTGTGACCCCGAGAGGGCTGGCTCCAGTCTGTGTTCTCAGAAGGACACTCTGCTTCCTTGAGTGCCTTCCACCCTCTCCCAGCAGCTGGAACTGCCTAATACCCCAAGGAAGGGAATATGTGTGGTCCAGAACAGGCCAGGGCAGAAGGATTCTCCTGTGATGTCTCAGTAGCCACGGGCAGCCGCTGATGCCGGCGCAGCCTAGGGCCGGCCCCCAGCCCCACACCAGCAGCACAAACCATACGCCCTTCCCGGCCCCCAACCGCCCAGACACTGCCCTGAAGGGAGGAGCAGAGAAGGCTGGCTCTCCTGCAAACAGCACATTTTTATTCCAGGGAGAGAGAATATCATTGAAAGGGGCTGTTTAAATCATCAGATTAGACTAAGCTTTAAGCCGGATTGGATGTTTGGTTAATTTTCCTGCTAACCAGTGGGTGGGGGCTGGGAGGAAAGCCAGATTAGTTACACACGCAAAAAAAAAAAAAAAAAAAAAAATTTATAAAAAAGAAAGACCTGAAAGGCAAAAAGAAAAAAAAAGTATCTACATATATATGTACATAAATAGGTGTGAAATGATGAGCATGAGAAGCAAGGATTTTTCAAAGTGTTTTTGTGGCTCCAGGCTAACTTGAGTTTTCTCTGATCTTCATTCTGATCCTCGCTGGGGGAGAGCGGGGGTCGCCTCTGCTGTGTGAGGGGCAGACGGAAGCCTGAGGATGTGAGGAGGCAGTTCAAGGTCGCGGCGTGAGTCCGTGGGGAGCAGGGAGGAGAACCCAGGTCGGCTGAGCCTCCGCCCGGGGCTGTCTGCTAACATGCATTCTCTCCAGCGCCTGTTCCACAAGCGTGTGTTGGGCAACTCCTGTGTGTCAAGCACTGTGTGGGATGACCCGGGCCCTGGCCAGACGAGGGCCAGGCATTTTGCTTTAGTGTGCACAGTGGGAGGGCCTCAGGGCATCCGAGGGGGCCCAAAACCCAGCCCGGGGGTCGCACAGTCTTTCTGGAGGTGGCACCGAAGCTGGAGTGTAAGGTGTGCCGGGATGTGAGTGCACACGTCTGGTGAGAGGGGATGCAGCTAGCCTCGGGCTGCAGGTGAGATTGAGAGCAGAAGCTGGAGGGAATCGGAGCCCTACCCTGGAGGGCCTGGTCCACCAGCTAAGTGCCAAGGCTTGACCCTCAGAGTAGGGTGCAGGGTGGGCCTGCGGGCTTCGCCTGCCAGCATCCCTTCCCTGAGGAACACTCTTTCTTCCACATCAAGTTGTTCTGGCGAGGGGGCCGGCCACATTGTCCACCCCTGACCCAGCCACAGATGATGGACACATGATGACTGGGTCTGGGGTGACTGGAGTGTCCCATGCCATGGGGCGGGTCGCTGAATTAGGTCAGGGATTAGCATGTGAGCCAGGCAGGGCCAGTGAGGGCTCTCCAGGGCTGGAAGGTGGGGAGAAGTGCCCTCTCTGCCACGACCGTGTTGGGGGCTGCTGGTTGCCACCTGGCCGGCTGCATGGAGAGAGACCACATTTGGGATGAAGCCAGGCAGACACACACAGAGCCCAGGGACAGAGCAAGAGAAGGACAGCCCTGGGGACATATGTAATCCCCTAGATCTAGCAATGTGTGGAGGCAGCCCTGACTTTAATTTTCCACGTAAAGAATGAGAAAATCCTTTTTGTGTCTCTGTTGTCTGTTACAAGAGTGCAAGTTAACACAAAGAGGCACATCAAGGTTTCTAGCTGGTGGGTGACCCGCCCATGCACCCTCCCCTCTACCAGGAAGCAGGCTGCAAGTGAGGGGTAATTAACACTCCCAAGAGCAGGCTTCAACCAGTAATGGGGGCGTGGGTGGATAAATACCCCAGCTCCCTCCCCATCAGGTATGTGCTCCAACCTGGGTCCCAGAGTCCCCAGGCAGGTCAAGCTAGGTCTCTCTCTGTGGGAACTGGTTTGGTGAGCCATCCTTTATTGGCTGCCTTCCCCTCTCGTTTCCCCCTCTCCATTCTCCTACCTTCACCTCCCAAATAAACTGCTCGCACTTAAAATCCCTGTTCCAGGGGCTGTTTCTGGGGAACCCCACACTACAATGCATCTTCTCGGGGTCTGCAGGGGCCTCATCCTGGGCAGGAGCTGGTGGGCAGCCAGGTAGAGCACCTGGACCCCTGGGGGCCCAGAGGATCCGGTGTAAGTGCACACCAGGGGCCCTGGAGGCTGGTGGTCAGGCCCACCTCTGATGTTCTGGGTAGTTCTACACACTCAACAGTGTCACACAGTGCCCTCCACCCTCTCCCAGCAGCTGGAGCTGCCTGATACCCCAAAGATAAGAGCCAGCAAGGGCCCAGAGCCTGGGTCAATATAACGTTCCCATTTACAATTATAAATATTAAGACAATCAAGTGGAGAGAGAGGGTGGGGACCAAGGCCAAAAAGCTTTACCAGACCCCTGGGGCAAGAAGGCAGCCCAGGGCAGACTGGGAGACATGAGGAATACTGCCAGGACACTGCCCTGTCTTGTTCTCCCCCCGCCCCAGGGCGGACACAGGGCCTGGGAGGGACTGATGAGTATCCGCTGGATGCACAAACCGACAGGCAAGGGCTATTAGCAGTGCAGGGAGACTCTCTGCTTCTTGACCCCCCCCAAGCATGGCAGGGAGACCACTGGAAACACTTGCTCTTTCCAGCCAGCCTTAGGAGTAGCCTCTGCCTCTAACCTTACCTCCTCCCAGCCCTGGTGAAGACGAAGTCCACACCAGGAATGCTGATGGCATCCCAGGAGCTCTCTGGGTCCTGTCACAACAAGGTAATTAGTTGCCCCTACAGGAAGGTTGCTCTGGAGAGAGCTGGGGGACTTCTTGCCCAGCACCCCCAGGGTGGTGGGAGGTGAGGAGGTAAGTGCCAAAGGCAGGACAGGAGCAACGCAGTCCCCACAGGTCCCTTGCCTGCACAGGCCTCCTCCTTGCCCGCAAATTACCTGCCACGTGACCCATTCTGCGCCTGAGCCTCATCCCTGGGCCCCAGGTCCTCAGGGACCTTGCGTGGGGCTCTCTTCAATGCCCACGAGGCTTTATGAAACATGCCGCATGAAGCCCACCCCACACGCCATAATGGGGGCATGCTGGCCTCACTCTGCTTCTTCCCCCTGGCCTGGGAGAGTGGCCCAGGGGACAGCGGTGCCATTACGATGGTAGAGAAAGTCTAGACAAGCGTTGCCCTGGTGTCAGTGGTTCTGCTCTGGAACGGGATGGCCGTGGTGACTGCATCAGCCCCTGGGACCCTGGGGCAGGCCACAGGAATGTGAGATTCTGGGAGAGGGCTGCCGGCTCCCCACCCCCTTGCTAGAGAGGCCTCAGGACCCCAGGGGGCTGATTTCTTCATAAGTCTCTCAAATGTAAATCCTCCTCATAAGTATTTATGATGCTACAGATTTAACATAATAAAACACTTGGAGATTATGGATGAGCCAGTCAGAGAAAGCCAGGGTTCTCCAGGAGGGGAAAAAAGGAGACATTTCAATTTCGCACATTCAATAAAAAACAGCTTAGCCCCAAACCATCTTCCCACAACCCAGAAACAGATGGAGGCCCACGAGCATTCCCCACATTGCCTTCGCCCCTCTCCCATAGGCAGGAGAGGGCAAGGGTAGGCCCTGGGGTGGGCTGAACCTTCTGGAAGATGCCCTATAATGCTGAGCCTTCAGAGCCAGCAGCCTGCCTGACCTTGGGAGGGTGGCTGCCTGGGCGGTCCACTGTCCCCACTGTGGACAGACCTAGACTTCCTTTACTACCTCCTTCCTTCCAGCTTCCTGAAGACAGGGCAGAGACCCTCATCAGAAGGCTCTGAGGTGTGGCTCTGGACGCAGGGAACGGCTGGGGGACCCAGAGGTTCCAAGTACAAGTGTGGGGTGAGAAGGGTCCTAGTTCCCATCTGGCTTCACCCTGTTAGTGGCCATGTGACTTCACTGAGCCTATCTTCCCATCCATACAACAGGTACTGAGTCGCCTGCTCTCCGGCTGTTGGGAGGATTAAAGGAGACAAAGCTCTAAGAGGTACGAGCGCTCGGAAGCACTACTCCAGTGTCCTGAGGGTTGACCTTCCCTGCCCCTGCTGACCACTGTCCCAGGCTGGCTTCTGGCCTGCAGGATCTCAGGACCACAGAGGAGGTACAGCGTCACCTGGGCCTCCCTTCACTGGTCCCGTGGTCTTGGGTGTAGTCCTGGCTTCCGCCTGCAGAGTGGCTAATGTCACGGCCTCCCTCTCAGGTTACTGTGTGTCACCAGGCGTCACCCCTTGTTCGAGGACACTGAGGGTAGCCCCGTGCGCCAGAGGAAGGCACGAGGAGGCGGGTTTAGGGTCAGCTGGTTTATGATTGGGGTCACAAGGCCCTCAGGCCATCTGGGCCCCATTCTGCTCTTCGCCCTTACGGCCTACACTTTGGTTTTAAAATGGGTGCAAATTCTTTGCCTCTCCTTCCATTGACAGGTGGGTCTAGGTCTCCTTGAAACCAAATGGGCTTGGGGAGTGCCTGGCCCTGCTGAGTCCGGCATAAGTGACGCCATGTGGCTGCAGATATTAGGTCACAAAAACCACGTAGCTTCTGCCTTGCTCTCTTGAGCACATGCTCTTCAGCCACAAGACGAAAAGTCCTACTACCTGAGACCAACGTACAAGAGACCACAGGGAGGGGAGGGGAGGGTAGAAGAGAGGAGAAGGAGATGGGTGCTGGAGAAGGGCCAGCAGCTCCAGCCCAGCCCAGCTTTCTGCAACCACATCAGAGACAGCAAGTCAGAGCTGCCAACTGAGCCTGATGATGCCCAGAGCATGAGACATACTCATTACTGTTAGTGTTTTAACCCACGACCATGCTTGGGGATCATTGAATGCCACGACAGATAATTGCAATAGCCCCATAGCATAATGTTTGGAAGGACCGGTCTATCCAGGCTTAGCCCACATGCTGCCCTATCTCCTCCTATGTTCAGAGCAGACACCACCATTCAATCGCAGCACACTCGCTGAGGCCAGACCTGCCTTGGAGTCCTGTTCCACCAGAGATCCAGGCCGGCACTGCGAAGTTAGTGGAGTTGAACTGATTTGCCATCAGGGATCTAAGGTTTCAGGCAGCTGTGCCCAGAGAAGGTTCCTGGTGGTAGCTTAGGGGAAATGTGGGCAAAGTAGCTAGGGCTGGTGCTCCTGCAAACCTAAATTGAGAATGGATGGCAAGAGTCCCCCGGTGGGTTCTAAGGGCCATGCCAACTTGCCCGGCTGTCTCCTACATCATTCCTTCTTCCACAGCACAGCCCTGGGGCTCTCTCCCGGCCACCACTCTAACACAGTTTCAGGAGGTCCCCACTGAGCCTCTGTGAGCAGTCAACACGAGCCATTCCATGGAGAGAGAGCCAGAATTGTGGGGTGCCAGGCTCTTAACTTCCCACACTTTCAGGAATGCTTGGAGGGGCGCCTGGGTCGCTCAGTTGGTTAAGTGTCTGTTGGTTTTAGCTCAGGTCATGATCTCAGGGTCGTGAGATCAAGTCCTGCATCGGGCTCTGCACTCAGTGCAGTCTGCTTGTCCCTCTCCCCTGCTCCTCCCCGCCCCCCTGGCTCTCCCCATCTCTATCTATCTCTAAAATAAATACACTTTAAAAATCTTAAAAAAAAAATGCTTGGAAGACCAGCTTCCACAAGCCTTGCCCCCCCGGGCCCACCCCTGCCATCCACATGCTGGCCTCGGGCCACCCCGTCTGTAGCCCAGGCAGCTGGTGACACACAGGCACCCCAGATGGGAAAGGAGGAAGGGCCGGGTCCCCACATGCCTCCCACTGGCTGCTGACCCAGTGTCCTAGCGTGTGGCTGGGAAGTGAAAGTCCAGCTCCCTGCCCCAGCTTCCCTGGGCCCCAGGTCGCCGGGCTGACCTCTCAGTCTTCCCTGCAGGCCTCCTACTTGGGGGGCTGCCCCTGGAGCAGGCAGAAAAGCAGCAGCTGGGAGCGAGAGGCGCGTGGAGATGGCTGGAGGCAAAGGGCGGGGGCTGGCGGAGGAAGAAACGTGGCCTACCTGTTGACAAGCAGGAAGTTCGCCATGAGGCACAGCACAGAGGAGACGGTGGAGGCGATGGTCAGGTAGCTCTCAAAGTAGTTCTGCAAGCACAGAAGTGAGGGGGCTGCTGATGTCACCGGGGATGGACGGGAGGGCCCCCTGGAGAGCAGAGACAGGGCCCCTCCCGGGGGGCTTCTCCCCACTGTCTTCAGAAACCAATGAGTGATGGACAGGTCTGCCCCAAGATGGCATGGTCCCACCCCATGGTGACCTACGAGCACTTACAAGGTCACTCAACAGATACCAATATGAGCTATGCGAACTGCTGGGGACATAAGTCAGGATAAGACATTGTCCCTGCCCTCAGAGAGGCCCCAAATGCTCTGCAGCCCATGCTCCCCCCGACTCTACCTGTCCCACCCACAGATGAGCCAAAGGGGACAGAACTCAACTGTGAGCGTTGTGCACACAGAGAGACTGTGCCCTACCGGCCTGCTTTGCCTCTCGCCAAATTTCAGTTATCCAAATGCGCTTTGTTATGACCCAACCACATTCTCGTGTTCTTGCAACTAAGTGGAGCCTCTAGAAATACACCAACCCCGATGACTGTGGGGAAGCTTTGTTCTGACTCTGGATTTGCTTCCTCGGAGAGATGCTACCCAAGGTCAGGGCCACTTTGGGAAATGGCTCCTAGACTAGCCAAGAGGAGGGAAAAGGGCATTTTTCTGGAAGCAGCTGCAGGGTATTCTAATGCAGTGTGCATGAGACCACACGAGGAAGAGCTCCAGATTATAACGTGCTAGAATTTACGGCTAAGGAAACTGTATGGTAATTGTACCTGGTTCTCCAAACTCAGAGAACTGGCCACTCATTAGGATAGATTTTACTGCGTATCTGTTATTCCTCAATATAACTGTCGTAAAAGAAACAAAAAAAAAAAAAAAAAAAACAGAAAGGGCTGACATATCTTGGCTTTGGTCATTGTATGTCAAACCATGAACCCCAGGTTGGTAATGATCATGGGTGTTAAGCCGTGAGAACAGATCACACATATTGAGCATTTCCTGTGTGCCTGATACAAGAGCTTTATATTAAGTATGTTGTTTAATCTGAAAAATAAAAGAGAAGCTGTGAGCATTCTACTCTGGAAAGCTCACAAAATGGGACTTAACTGAGGCGATATTTTGAGTTACAAATGTGCCAAGCACAAGGGACAATGCGTGCAAAAACTTCGCCAACGTGCAGAGCATGGTGGCAGTTGTAGGGATCACGACAGAGAACGAGACACGCTTCCTGCTCGCTAAGAAGGAAGCAGCCCACTGGGAGTGTAACACAGAGTGTGAAAGTATTTTCATGTCAAAACACTATGGGAAGAGATGTCAGAATTCTGTGGTTTTTTTTTTTTTTTTTTTTTTTTTGCCAAATCAGAGGTAGGAGCGGTGAGTTCTAGAAGGGGTTCTGGTGGGGGGGAGTGGGACCATGGAGGCGGATCACGTGAGAGAATGGGAATGATTATGGGTTTGGGGAAAGGTCCCAGAGGAGGTGGGATCTGAGTCAGACCTTGACACAGAGGGTCAGAGCTGTCCTTTCTGGGACATTTGATTGCAACGTGGAGCCCAAAAGAGAAAGATATCATAATGCGTCCCTTCTGGTCTGAAACCAATTGTTCCAGGGTCTCTTTTTAAAGCCTGCAGAGTGCTTTGTGGTCTTTGAAATCTGCACCCTGAATATAAGGTGGTGGTGGCCTTGCAATTAAAATGGTAATCACAGTGAGTGTGGTCCATCAACCATGAGCCTTAGAAATAGCCTTCCTCCTTCGAGGTGCCACCTCATTGTTCCTGCCCTGATGGGCTCAGTAGAGCCTGGACTGGTCTGAGGCACTCAGTCAATTACGTCTTGACACAGTGGCTGAGCCTACGTGAGTGAGGCCAGGCAGGCGGCAGGCAGGAGCCACAGAGAAAGGCCCCGAGGAAGAGACAGCTGCAGGTGGGGGGCCAACCAAGACGGCCCCAAATCCAAGCCCCCTGACGGGGCTCCCTTCATTCAGTGGCTGCTCATTCCATGGCAAGTCTACAAACGACCGTTGCATGGGATGCAGAATCTCTGCCTTTGTTTTTTCCAGCAGGCTCAGGTTCCTTGAACACTTTAAGAATGGGGATTTTCTAGGTAATTGAATGTTCTGGTTTGTTGATATTTAAGCAGAAAATTGTCCTTTTAATGTTGGAAAGCGTTTTAAAATATTGACAACGGAGTAAGGCTCTGCCTCCCTTTCTGTGGATGGAGACCATTTTCTTGGCTTTTCAAAGAGCAGGCAGGAGGGGTGGAATGGACTGGACCCTGGGCCATTTTCCTACTGGTACATATTGGGGGCTGTAGAAGGCTGCGTGGGCTGACTCAGCACATCCCATGGAACTTTTTTTTTTTAACTTAGTTCCTGATATAAACATGTTGGTGGGGGGGGTGGGTTACTTATTTGATGCTTTTGTCTGTAAGTAGAGTTCTAGCAAAATGTGGTGGGCAGACTCTCTAGGTGGCCCCCACGGTCCCAGCCTCCTCTGCTCACGTCCATGTACATGACACCCTCTGCTAAGTATGGGTGGGACCCGTGACTTTCTTCTAACCAAGAGAACACGGCAAAGGAGTGGACATTACAGGATGATGTGTATGGGATAACGTTACATGAGAAGGTAGCACCTGTCTTGCTGGACTCTTTTTTTACCTCCCTTGATGGCTCAGAGGATGCAAGCGGCATCCTGGGGAATCCCAAGTGGCAAGAACTGCAGGTGACCCCTAGTTGCTCAGAGAGGTTTCTGGCCAACACCCAGCAAGAAACTGAAGCTCTCAGTCCTACGACTGCAAGGACCTGGATTCTGCCAACAACCCAGATAGCCTGCAAGTGATCCTTCTCCAGCCGAGCCTCCAGTGAGACCGCAGCCCTGGCTAAGCCCTTGACTGCGGCCGTGTAACACCCAGAGCCGAGGACTCGGTCAAGCCATGCCCCGACTCCTGGCCCATGGGCACTGTGAGAAAATAAACGTGTGTCGTGTTAAGCCACTGAAGTGTGCAGCTTTTTGTTATGCAGCAATACATTCCTCATGAACAAGGGCTTTGGACAGCTGAGTTCCTACTATCCAGAGTTTTTCTGCATCTTGCTGCCTTCTTGTAGTTTACATTCGGTTTCTCGATGAAAACAGGGACAGCTGACCCTGATCTTGCTAGACACGAAGACCAATGTATCTGCCCTTGAGGGAAACAAAGGTTATGCTTGCTGACATCAGTCCCCTTGGCCTTTCCTCATCAACTCCTTTGCTGAAATTAGGTTCATTTTGTGCCGATTCCAAGAAACAGGACTTAGCTTACATGCCACCCCAGATCTGCTCACCTTGCCCACCCTGTGGGCCATTTGCCTTGCTACTCAGTCCCACAGACATAAAGCCACTGCCCCCAGAGAAGGAGCCGACTGCTAGGGAGAGACCCCTGTGCTGCTCACTGCCGGGCCGCACCCTCGAGGCTCTCGCTCCCGGGGTGACGGTGGGAGGGGTCAGGTGACACTCCGAAGTCGGGGAGAGGAAAAGCCCCATGACATAGGCTTTGACCAATGAGAGGCAGGAAATGGGAAGGAGCCAAGAGATAAACTTCTTGACTTTCTTCTCCCCCAACCTCCTGGTCTAAAATGTGGTGGCCCCATGTGGCTTCTCTGGATTCCTGCTGGGTGCCTGAGCAGCCAGCCAGCTGTGTTTGGTTGCAAAGCTGTGGCCAGCCTGCGTTTGCTCTCTCCCACCCCCGCCTCACTTCCCTTTTCCCCTACTCTTGCTTCCCTAGGATGGCGCACCCTGAGATGGGATTCACACACAACAGGTGGCCTCGGGCCCTTTCTAAGAAACATCCAGCAGTGAAGGCCCTAACTGTCCACCCTGGATTACACCCTTTGCAGACCTGCAGCAGGCATTTCCTTCCTGGGTTCGTCTCGTTTGCCTGCAAGGGATGTTGGGGCCCCCTTCTCCCATTTTACTCCAGGCAATGCAAGAACATTTGAATATTGGTTCAAGCACATTGGTAACCGTCCTGCCCCCTCCAAAGCAATCCGTCCTCCCCATCCCATAGGGCGATCTTATGTCATGCAACGTGTGGGGATGATTCATGCCACAGTTCACCTGCACTTGGGTCTGGTTCCTAGGAGCTCCCTCAAGAGGCTCCGTTGTTATTTACCACACCAGCTGCCCCACAACGTGATTGATGAACATGGCCTCTACCTCCAGAGGTGAACCCAAAGACCCCAAGGGCCAGCGCCGGCCAGGCAGGAGTGGAGGGGAGGAGGAGAGCCCCCGGGCAGTGGCGCTGGGCCACCTCAGGGGACAGCGGAGTCTGCGCTTTGCACACCCACAGGGAGCACCAATCCTGAAGCGACGAGGTGAATGAAGCCCCCCACGGCTGTGCCACATGGCAGCCCGGCTGATACAGTCCGCGGAAAACCTACCTCCTAGGGAGTCACTCCTGTAGGTAGACTGTGTGACTCAGCAAGCAGGCAGGGCCGGAAGATGGCTCGGAGCGGCAGGGCAGGACATGACGGGATGACAGGGCCTCTCGGAACAGGCTTCTCTGCCTCAGAGGTGGGGAGCCCCAGAGGCTGGTAATCCCACAGCCCTCCGCCTGGCCGGCGGTCGCTGCCCGCCCAATCCGCGACTCACTCCTTGGTTCCCTGAAGATGTGGCCACGCCTGTGTGCCCTGCACTGTGCTGGTGGCTCGGTGTTTGCCCTCTGGGAGGGAGCACGTAGCCTGGCACCGTCCTGCAGCTGGAGTGCAGGGACACAAGGCATGGTGGGAGGAGGGAAGGAGGCGCAGGGGGGCTTCCTGCAGGAGGCCCTCCTGGACTGCAGCCCGAAGGGCCGGGGGAAGTTTGCCAGAGGGATATGGGGAGGTGGCGGTGCTGGCAGGGAGACAGACCACACTCCAGGAGGCGGGAACAGCACATGCAAAGGCCTGGGGGATGCTTCTTTGCCACTTTATGACTCAGACCCAAGTCCCTTTGTTGGAACAGACTCCCTGAGACCTTCCTTGGCATTGACAGGAATCAACTGCACTGTGCTGTGCCTTCCGCCCAGACATCCCGGGAGAGGCGGCCATGGAGCCACGGCACCCACCCCTCTCTTTCAGGGTGCTGATGGCAGACAGCGGCCCCATCGGTCACCATTCTGAATTCCCCAACCCAATGGGAGGCGAGGCCCAGCTGAGGAGGAAAGAGGAAAACTTCTGTTCCTCGTGTATCTCCTCTAAGCTCCCTGCCCTCAACCTTCTCCCTGCCTGCTGCAATCACCTGGGGCTCAGCACGCTGGAAGCGGTAACACCAGAGTCATCCTTGGCATGGGGCAGGTAAGCCAAGTGGGGGCACGGAAGCCCCGCCGAGTACCAGGTAACTGCCAGTGAGCAAAACCGCTCACAGGTGGCCTGCACAGACCCCAGTCCCTTTGCTCTCCACGCAGCCCAAGGCAGAGCTAGGTTTGCTCCCATTTTATAGATAAGAAGCCTGAGGCTAATAGGCGGATGAACTGCACAGAGGCGCCTACCTGGCACATGTGGGTGGCAGATCTTCTGATGCAAGGCAGGGGTGGGGTGGGGTGGGATGGGGGGACATTTAGCGGCTCTAGCTGAGGTGGCCTGCCTCACAGATGCACAGGCCCAAATGTTGTCCCTGGGATTGCACCACGTCACCAGGAGGCCCCAGTGGCCGGCACTGGCAGTCCACATGCCTTCCCAGCAGTGAGTAGGAATCGGCTTGCAGACTCTGAGGTCCCATCGGGGCAGCGTCTTCTCTCTGCCCCAGCCCTTACAATGGGTGACCTCCCAAGCCAGCAAATGATGGGGTTTGATTTCTCTCCCCTCTGCAGTTAACTCTCTGCTCCTTAAACCCCACGGTCCATTCCCCAGGGCATTTCCACAGGGCGGTGGTTCTGAGTAGAGTTAAAGGGAAAAGGATTCGGAGAAGAGACCTCGTTTCTGTCAGCCACCCGAAATGGATGGACACGGTCCACTGACGAGCACAGAGCACGGTCCAGAGGACATGAGAATTGGGAAGAGCTGGGCAGGCTTCCAGCTTCCCCCCTGACCTGTGCTGACTCCCGCAGAGCCCTGCCCCCCAGGCCCAGCGGAGGCGGGGCTCAAAACCCAGACCTGGGATGCCCGACAGGTGTGGGGGAGCCCCGCTCTGGCCTGGGTGAGGGGCGCCTGATCCCCTGGTGATGGAGATGGGCAAGTCATGTTCATCTGTTACACTCTGGCCCCGCTTGCAAACACCAGCAAAGGGGAGAGCCGCTCTTCAAACACAATTTAAAAACCCACCAGAGGCAGCTGGCCAGATGTGAGGCCCATTTTACGAGGGGGAACATTTCCCCTCCTCTGCCACGCTGAGCAGCTCTGTGCTAAGCGTCTCTTCCGGAAGAATTTAATTCCGGGCTCAGCGTCCAGGTAAAGAGGTTTCTTTGGGCAGGGAGGCCCCGAAATGAGCCCGTTTATCTCTGGCAGGCCCCAGGTAAGCTGCTTCTCCCCTGAATGCTATTTGGGCACTTTGAAATAAGTGCAGCCAATTAGCCACGAGCTGCAGCAGGCTAACCCGGAGCCCGGCCGCCCGGCAGCTCGGAGGCAGCCTCGTGCAGCCCCCACCTCAAGAGCACGGCGGCAGAGGCAGCTGGCTCCTGCGGGGCGAGAAAAAGCGATTCGGGCCTGGGGGTGGCAGCTCGAGGCAGCAAAGCGTTACCTGGATCACAGGGGCATGAAATTAGCAGCAGCGAGCGGGCTGGAGCCAAGAATAGTCTGCTGCTGCAAACTTGCTGCCTTCCGATCACCAAGCTCTCGGGCCTGGGATGTGGTGGAGAGGCGCCCTCGCCCGGGCATCGGCCAGGAAGGGACCAGAGGGCAGGTGGCCCCCAGGGGTGCAGCTGGCGTCCTGCCTGTGGGTTCCGAGGCCCCGTGTTCAGGGACGCTGGCCCAGGAAAGCTAAGGGGGTCGTGGATGCGCTGGGAGGGCTAGCTGGACGATGCCTGTTCCAGGACCCAGACAGCTGAGGGACACAGGAGCCCCGATCCACCCAGGTGTGATAGGTGGCCAGGGGCCCAAGGGCAGAGCAAAGCCGGGTCAGAGTCAGACAGGTAAGGCCCTGAAAGATGCCGGCCAGATAGACCCAGCCACTCTAAGGACAGGCCCCCGCTTCAGACCTGTGCGCACGGCTTCCAGGCTCTAACAGCAGCCCACTGATGCTCAGCCTCGTGGGCCATCTCCAGGCCCCGGCTCCCTGGGGCCACTAAAATCTTGCTCTTTAGTGGCCCGGAGGCCCTCCTTAGCCTGCAATCCTTTTTTTACATCTCCCTGGAATCCCTGCCAGAAGATAAGCAGAGTTGCTGAGATTTTCCGGAATGAGCCTCCCTACATCCCCCCGCCTCTGTGTAGAGCCCTCTGGAGCACACCTTGTCTCCCCAGCCTGTGCTGACTTCCAGGAGACTTGCACCCTGAATGCTCACCCTCGCTGCCTGCGTTTTCTCTCTCTCCTTCACTGCTGGGCCTACCTTCTCAGAAAGGTAAGAGAAACCTCTCTGACTTGATGGCCTCCAGCCACAAGGCCCCTCCTTCCCTTTGCCCCAACCCCCCTTGACAGGCAGCCCATGCCCTCAATGCTAACACCTCACCCCCTCCCAGGCTGCTCTGGGAAAGACTCCTTCCAAGGGGCCTCTCTGCAGCCCACCAGGCCTGGTCATGCTCCTGACACCACAGCACCCCTCCCGGCTGTAGCGGGCTCAACAGTATTCCCCCAAATTCCTGCCCCCCAGAACCTCCGAATGTGACCTGATTTGGAAATAGAGTCCTGGCCGATATCACCAGTTAAGATGAGGTCATACTGGATCAGGGTGAGCCCCAAATGCAAGGACTAGCGTCCTCAGAAGCAGGAGAGGGCACGCAGACGGAGGCCGGGAGAGAGCCATGCGAACAGAGGCAGAGACCGGAATTACACCGCCAGGAGCCAAGGAATGCCAAGGACTGCTGGGAGCCCTGGGAACCTGGAAGAGGCAAGCAAGAGTCTTCCTAGAATCTTCGGGGCAGGCATGGCCCTGCTGGCCTCTTTGGGGCTTCTGGCCACCAGAATGTGCGAATAAAATGCTGTTGTCCTGAGCCACCGGGTCTCTGGGCACCTCAACACGGCAGCCACAGGAGCCGGCCACACCTACGCACCTGAACTCCCACGCGACCCCTCCTCCCCCTCCCCCTCCTCCCCCCCTCCCCCTCCTCCTCCTCCACAGCAGCTTGGTGCCTCTGAGCCCCACCCTGAGTCTCCTCCGTTCCTGCACCATACTCCTGCCTTGGGAAGCTCATCTCCCCTGGCTTCCATGAGCCCCGTACCTACATCTGTCCCTGCCTCCAGAACAATTTTCACTGCCTGCCACCCAGGTGGCCTGCTGAACCCAGCTTCAAGCTCCCTAATCAAAGGCCTTCGAGAACACCTTCGAGAGCACCCCCAGCCACCTGTCCCCAGGCTCCACGGTCTGCCCTCCCTTTCCTCAGTGCTCCTGCTCCAAGTCTCTCTGCTTTCCTTCACCCTCATCCCAGGTCGGTCACTTGCCGGTCCCCACATCCCTAGCAAAGGAGAGTGGCTCGCACTCCCACCCCCACTCCTGGGACTCCCCCCCCTGCCCACCCCAGGCTCTAGCCCCTCCCCAGGTTCCCATCGCTCAAGCTCCTCCTCAGGCCTGACCACCTCCTGCCTTCCTGACTCCAAGCCACGCTCACGGGTCTGGTCCTTGCCTGCCTCGCAGGGTCCCGCTGCATCCCCTGCTTCTCTACACAGCCTCGCCCCTCGGCCCTCCTCAGTCTCCTCGGTGCACGGTCCCCCTTCTTTGGCCCCCTTCTGGGACACCCCAGGGGCTCCAGTTTGGTTAAATGAGGGGGCCTGTGAGGTAAGGGAGGCCCGGAGGGGAGACTACGGATGGTGTCAGGTAGCAGGCTGAAGAGGGGTGCTTGTCTCAGAAGGAACTGGGGATCCATGGAAGAAGGCTTCCGGAGAGCTCAGACATGCTCAGTGCTGGGCACAGAGGAGTCCCCTGGCCGGGGAGGGTGGAAGGAACCGAGGGGGAGGAGCAGGTGGTAGTGGGCACGGATGGATCCATTCATTTCTTCACTTCAAGACACAGAAAAGACAGCTGATCTGCTAGAGGCCACGCACTTATTCAACAGTCATGGCTAAGCACCTTGTTAAGTGCCAACATGTGCTAGAGGCCGGGAGGCCATGGGACTCTAGTGAGGGAGGCAGGAAAAGGAGTAAAGAGCAAGTTCAGAAACAAAAAGCCTGCATGTCACATTAAATGCAATGAACAGGCAAACCAAGTAAGGAGCTCTAATATAGCCGGGGCGATGGAGCGGGGGAGCTGATGCTGGCGAGGGTGGTGAGCGACTGCCTCTTAAAGGAGCTGATGTTTGGACCCGAGGATAAGCTATGCCAGGGGTAAGGGGAAAAGCATTCTGGGCAGAGGGAACAGCATGTGGTTGGCCCCAAGGCAGGAGTGAGTTTGGTGTGTTCGAGCACCTGGCAAACCAGGCTGATCCTGGATTCAGAGAGTAAGGGAGAGAGTGGGGAGACCAGGCTGGAGGCAGGGGCAGGCCAGGGTGAACAGGCTGGGGTCAGAGTTTGGATCTTATTCTAAGTGCAACGGGAAGCCACTGCCGGATCATAAGCGGCTGGGAAACTTGGTGCTGGTGCACAGTCACAGAGCCCTCCCCACACTCTGCTGTTCTGAGTGCTTTTCACGTATTCACTCCGTTGATGCTTATAGCACCCCTCCCAGGGATGAGTCCTATTGCAGATGAGGAAACTGAGGCTCAGAGAGGTCAGGCCCTCGCCCAGAGTCACACAGCTCAAACCCAGCTCTCTGTCTGCGGAGCTTGTCTCTTTCCCTGGCGCAGTAGACAGCCTCTTCGTTCTACGTCTTAAAGGACCACCTCTGTAGCTAATGGAGAATGGTTTGCGGGGCGGGGGGGGGGTCCCTGGGAGCCAGCAGCCAGCAAGGCTGAGGCTGGGGTGCTGGCCATGGAGAAGAGAACCAGAGGCGCTTGAGACGTTTGGGAAGGTGGGGTTAACAAAACTTGCTGACAGACTGAGCGTGGGGGTGGAGCACAGAGCAACACAAAGGGGACCCCCAAAGTGTCAGGCATGACCGACCTGTTATCCGCAGCACGTACAGTTAACCGGGCAGTGAAGGGCGTCCGCTCCGGTGTCACCTAAGTGTGCCCAAAAAACAACCCCACCAGGATTCCAAACCCCACCATGATTCCAGACCCCTGAGCGTGGCACCATGGTGCACCATCCCGGGAGCAGGGTCCTCTGCCTGTTCCCTCTCCTCGCCAGTCCAGCACCAGACAGGTCTTCCACAAACACTTACAGATTAATTCACCATTCCGCATGTATTTGCTGAACTCAGTAGATATTCTAGGCACATGGGATTCAGTCCCCAAGTTCCTGCTCTCATGGAATGGATGGTCTGGTCAAGGAGACCGTCGGCAAATGCATACACAAATAAATGAACGATATGTCAGGCAGCGATCCGAGTTCCAAACAGAAATTCAGCACGGTAGGTCCCTCTATAACAGATCTCGGAACACTAGTGGGGAAAGACCTGTAAAGGGAGTGTCTGGTCCAGGGGTGGGCAGCCAACTGCCCCTGGGGCCAAATCTGCCCGCCTCCATTTTTGTAAATACTAGAAACTGGTCAGGCCCATTTGCTGATGGATTATCTGTGGTGCAGAGCAGAGTAGCTGTGAAAGAGATCACGTGCCATCTGGCCGTTTGCAGAAAAAGTCTGCCAACCTCCACCTAGTTTCTTAGATAAGGAAATAGAGCCCTAAGTCACCCAGCAAATGTGAAACACAGTAAGAAACAGAACCAGCTCTCCCGAACCTCAGGTCTTTCTACCACCAGAGGTGAGCATGGAAAATGGAAACAGGACTCCTGCCAACCCTTCCGCCCCACCCCTCCACCAAACCCCTCCCCAACAAGGCAAGCTGCTCTTTGATTTTCACCCTTTTTGTTCCCCTACCCCCCCCTTCAGGCTGAAACCTCAGCAGGCAGAGAAACGGCTCAGAACCAGTTCGAGGGAGGGGTCAGAGCAACAGGGAGCCCCGTCAGTCCACACGCAAGTGATGCCGACCTCTGCGGAGTGACTGCTGATTCGGGGCTCGGCCACTGCTGATGCTCAGGCGGGGCTGTCCTTCCTCTTCTGCAGCCTGACCACGTGGCCAGGGCGAGGCCTTCCAAGGAGACTCCCCGCTTACCGCACCGCCCTCGCCAGAAGGGGTGGCTTCTGCACCACCCAGAGGGCCCACATGCTTTGGTGTCCCAGGGCTGAGAGCGGCGGACAGGGCCCAGGGATATGGCATGTGAGTAAAGAGGAGGTGGTCAGGGGGTGCTCCAGCTGCTCTCCATAGAAGGAAACACAGGAGAACCACCAGGAAGAGGGAGAAGTCCTGAGAAGACCCAGCCAGCACTTGCTTACCCAACATGCCTGCAGGGAGGCCGAAGTCCCAGGCTCACAGGCCGCTACAGGCCTCAGGTGAGTGCGTGTGTGCTCACAGAGGACCCCCAAGAGGCCTGCTAGGACCCCTCCCCAGCCCCCGCCACCACCACAGACCCCTCCCAGAGGATGATCCCCATAACGAAGGCACCCGGCAAAGACTGATCTGGCTCTGCTCTCTGGATACACTTGATGATCAATCACGTTAAGGAGACACTTGAGCACTTAAGGCCCCGGGCCATGTTCTAATTTGTCGAGGAAATCGCCTCTGGATTCCAAGGACCAGTGCGGAAGGAAATAAAATCGAAGGTGGGCGGGGGGCGGGGGGGGGGTGTTGGGGAGCGATTGATAGCCCAGGGAGGGCCAGGGAGCAAGGTGCAGGTAGGAAGCTGAGGCCGTGAGCACGCACAGAGAAAATAAAAAGAGAATTTGAGAAGTCGAGGCCACCAAAGGCATGACTGACAGCATTTCAAGTCGGGCTTTTTCTCTCCCTTTGCAGGACGCAGCAAGAGCTAAACACAGAAGAAAAAGCCATCACAGGGGTATTTATTGGGAAGAGCATGCTGGCTGCGTCTGCAGCGAGAATCAGAGGGTGGAGAGGGGAATAAAAAAAAGGACTCAGTTTTGGTTCTAATTTTAAAAAAAAATGGTTTGAGAGGAGCCATCCCGCTAGCCCAAGCCACTGCGCGGCTGCGGGGGAGGGACCTACCCTCTCTGCCCCATGGCAGCACCCATGCCCTGGGCAGGAAGCCTGGAGCCCTGTCCCCTCCTGCTGACCCCTGGACTGTCTCTGCCATCTCCCCTTCTGGGATGACAGGGCTCAGACCAAATCCTGCCTTGATTTGGGTTTAGCACCATGCTTTGGAATTCTGCTCTTAAAAAGTGGATTGCCAAGTGGAGTGCACCATGCGTGTTTTCCATTTGGAGGGACCTGAGTGGCTCTAGGATTGGTCTGCAGGAGCATCACGTTCCACAATGGTGCAAGCTTCTCAAGGAACAGCAGGTAGCTCAGAGAAGTGGTTCCCCGATATACCAGGAGCACCTGGCAACAGTAGCCCAGGCCCACCGTGAAGAGAAGGAGGCAGAAGAGAAGGAGGCAGCACGGCAGGATCTGGGAATCTGGGAATCTGGGCATCTGCCAAGTGTGCCAGGAAACATGATGCAGACTCAGATACCCCTGGGTCACAGCCCCGCTCTGGGCTTCACAGCCCTGGGCCATCAGCAAGTTACTTATTGCTTCCGCTTTCCTCCCCTGTCAAATGCGGGCAAAAACGCATCCTCATGGCCGGCTGGAGGCAAACAGGCAGAGCGGGGGTTTTTCAAATTACAGTTGCAGCCCACTAAAGAATATGAAATCCACCTAATGGGTCATGACTACAGTTTTGTTTCCTTTTATCTTTGGCTGCCTTCTCTCCTGTTCCTAAGGATGAATCACCTGCATTCCTTTTTTCTTTAAAGATTCTATTTATTTGAGAGAGAGTGAGCGAGCACTAGTTGGGGGGGGTGCGCAGAGGGAGAAGCAGACTCCCCGCCAATGCAGGGCTCCATCCCAAGGACCTGAGATCGGGACCTGAGCCCAAGGCAGACGCTTAACTGACTGAGCCACCCAGGTGCCCCTCACCTGCATTCTTTTCTGGGCCCCCCTCCCTGTGCCCCGGAGCCCATGCCCTCCGCTCATGGACCTCACTCGCCGAGCGCACAAGCTGGCTGCCGTTTCTCCTGAAGAAAAAAGAAAACCAAACCAGAAAATCCATCCCCTATCTTGACCACAGTTCCCTGGAACTCCCGTCTCGCTCCTCTCGCATGAGTTAGAAAGCTGCCTCCCTCCCCCATCCCCCATCCTCCAGCTCTGTCCAGCGTCTACCCCTCCCCCTCAGCACTGCTCCCCAGGGCCACCGCAGACCTACACAAGGTTAGAGGTTAAATCCAAAGGCAGCTCTCCATCCTCAGCCCAGCTGGCTTTAGCCACTTAAAAGGTCATCATGGGTGATCACCGGCTCCTCCTTGAAAACTCCAGCCAGAGACTGTTCTTGCGTGCGGATGCTGCCATTTCCGTTACAGACATGGAAGTCTTGCCGGTGAGGTATGCACGGGGCAAAACCAGTCCGGAAACACTCGAAAGCATTGGCCTGGAGCACAGGGTTGAGAGCATGTGACAGTCTGGGTTCAGACAGCCCAGTCTGAGTCCTAGCTGTCACTTCCTTTCTGCTTGGGAACAAGTTACATTTTTTGAGCCTTGGTTTCCTTCTCTGTAAAATGGGTATAATACCTATCCCTTGCACAGCTATAGTAAGGAAAGGGATAATGAAAATAAAGCCTCTGGCACACGGCCCGTTGTTGAATAAATCCCGAATGAACCAGTGCCTTAGCACATGGTGAGAGCTTCTCTCCCGGTGATATCTGGGTCTGGAGGGGAGCTTTGACAACCTGCCCTGGAGGAAGTTCTTCCGGAGAACTCTCATCACGTAGCCTAAGTCTATAGGGTGGGTGCTCTGGTGAGGGGCAGAGAACAGCTCCTCATTACCCCCATGAGGTAACCTTTCACTTGGATCACGTGGCTGTATGTTGGCCTCACCTGGGAACTTGAAAATGCTTGTGCCCAGGCCCCTCCTTCAACTGCACCAGAACCCGGTGGGTGGTTGGGGCAGGCGGGTGGGCTTTAAAAGCTCCCCAGAGGATTCTAGCCTATTCCACCAGGGTAGCTGGAGAGGCCAGAAAGCATGCTGGTTAGCAGCACAGGCTCTGCTCACCTCCAGACTGCTCCCGAGCCCAGTTCTGTCACTTGCTAGCAAATGGCCATGGTGAGCCTCAGTTTCTCCATCAGGAAACTGGGGAAGATAGTCCCTAACCCAGCAGGTTATCCTGCAGATAAAGATGGTAGGTCCAAAGGCAGGTAGGCATGGGCTTCATGGCAGGGACTTTGTGAAGTCAGCAGGTCATTGCCAAGACCTCTGATAATCTGTCTTCCAGTTTCCTCTTTTCCAAACTAGTTCATCCTAGTTCCTCTTAACCCCACGTCTCTGAATGGGGATGTCTGCCCTTGTTCGTAAGGATAGACTTCGTAACTCATGCTCTCCTGCCTTTTTGGGGGGTGCTGAGGGGTTGGGCCAGGACTAAGGTGCTGTAATGAGGGGATGTCCTAGGACACCCCCACCCCGCCCCGCTCACCCAGACCAGCCTGGGTCCCTTCCCTATAGAAGAAATCTCACTTCAGGGAGGGGGGTGGAGGGATGGGGTAACCAGGGATGGACATTAAGGAGGGCATGTGATGTAATGAGCACTGGGTGTTATACAAGACTGATGAATCACAGACCTGTACCTCTGAAACCAATAATGCTTTATATGTCCCATTAATTGAATTAAAATTAAAAATTAAAAAAAAAGAGATCTCACTTCATGTCTATGCCAACCCACGTGAAAGTGGCCACTATGGTGGTGGCCACTATGACCCCCAGATCTTCTTCTGCTCCTTTGCAGACCCATGCCATCCCTATCTTGGATTGAGGTGATGGGGTTTCCTCCCCAGCCATACAGGAACTAATGCAACAGATTTTTCTTGTTGCCGTTATGTGCTGGGCACTGGGTCAGCTGTGCCCAGGGCACAGGGATGTACGGCAGGAGAGCTGCATTCTCTACTGCAAAGAGTTCACAGTTTAGTGGGGGAGGCAGGCCCATCAGGGAACTGGGTATACTCTCATCACAGATAATAATACCCCTGCCTCACACAGGTGCCGTGCGGTTAAATGAGCTAAGGCCGGCGGAGTCCTGAGCAGTGGCCCCCTCACGACAGACACTCAATACCATGAATTGTGTGGCAAGTGCCAGAGGGGGAAGTGGGCTCTGGGGACTGAGGACTCTAGGGGTCTGAGGATCCCCCTAACTCAGAAGGGTGGCAGCAGGAGAGATTCCACTCCCTCAGACCGGGCTAGTGGGGCTCCCACCGGTTGGGGGATGGATGGGGCAGCAGCAGATCTCCAGGCCTGGGTCCTGGCCCTGTTGATACCAAGTCAGACTGTGGGTCCCACCCATGACCTGGTCATGTCCTGCAGTCCCTTCCGAGAGGAGCCCCGGACAGGCCAAGGTGCATCAGAAGAATGTGTGAGGAGGCGGCCACGGAGGGCTCGTGGCAGGGAATGACTAAGAGAAGGCGTGCTCCCTCTCCTCTCGGAGGTAGAAAGAGGGTCGGGTCTGGCTTATACTCCCTGGCCCAGGGGCAGCCCAGACGGGCTTGCAGGAGAGGCCAAGCGGAGGGCGAGAAGTGCCCCACAGGATCAGGGACGGCTTACAGAGCCCAGAGCCAAGGGAGGACCTGGGGGCAGGGGTAGGGAAGGGATCAGGGACACTGATAGCTTGGAAGTTGGGTCCAGAATCCAGGGGTAGAGCGGAGGCACCTGTTCTCCCAGGGTGGAAAACGAGACCAGACCAAGGGCAGGCTCTCCATTTGGCGGAGACAGGGCGTGGGGCCGTCCCGTCTCCAGGGCTGCCCCCTCTATGCCACTCTCTGAGCTTGACCAATTTTGCAATCATCTGTCCATTTGAATTCTCCGTGACATTCCCTACTGCCCTTGCTCACTATGTGACTGGAGGCAGGTTACTGAACCTCTCTGAGCGTGGCTTTTTGTCTAAACAGTTAAAGAGAGGCGAGTTTAACATCCCTGTGAGCATGGTGGACCCAGAGTCGGGCTCAGAAGATGGTGGCCACCATGGCGCCCTGCGGCACCACCTCTTCAGAGAAATTCTTCCTTGTTTATTCTCTAATTTTCTGGGCTCTGGGCCCAAAGGCCTGTGGCGGAGTTATTCAAAGTTTTGATTCCAGGGACTAGAGATGAGGAAGCAGGTGAGCAGGACGCTTTCTAAACCATCCCCCAAACTGTCCTAGGCAGAAGGGAATGAGCCTGGGAAGGGAGGTGACCTTGAAAGTCACCTAAATTGGAGGGGAGGGGGTCTGTACCAACACTCCTACTCAGCCAAACTCCCCAGCCAATGGTATCCGTCCCTGGGAAATATTAAAAGTACAGAAAAAAAAAAAAAAAACACCAACATTCGGAGCTAACTGAGCT
Organism: Zalophus californianus; assembly: GCF_009762305.2. NCBI lineage: Eukaryota > Metazoa > Chordata > Mammalia > Carnivora > Otariidae > Zalophus > Zalophus californianus. Next base: position 32,326,348 of record NC_045609.1, on the reverse strand, counting down.
GCAGGTGGTGGCTGGAGACAGACTCATTTGACTCCTCCCCCTCCTTCCCCCACAGTGGCCCTCAGGTGACAGAGCAGACCAGCCACCTCTTGCAGGGAAATCAGGAAGAGAGTGGGAACGAACTGGGGAGGTGGGTGGCAGGAATGAGGAATTAGGCAAAGAAAAATGGCCTGCGAAATGCAGAAACGCCCCAGCATGCTTGCTTCCCAGACCTGGCCCATGAATCGAGGGGTGACAGGTCTCTCATCTCTGATGCCAAGAGCCAGGAGCTCCGGGGACCGCAGGTACTACATCTGCACCTGCCAGCACTTGGAAAGAGGCAATAAAGCATCCTAGCAGGGCCTGGAATGCTAAGTGCCTGCAGCTGGGAAGGGGCTGCCATGCAGCGAGAGCAGCTCGAGGCAGACGTCCACTGCTCGAGGCCCCACTCCCAGACACTGGCTCCGGGGGCCGAGGAAACGGACAGGGGAGGGGACAAGACAGGTGCACACTCAGTCTAGCCCTGGGGGCCGCCATGGCCGGGTGCTGGTCCAGACAGACGGAGATCTTCTGGAAGAAGCCTAAGTGCGCTGGGCAATTTACCGAGGCTGGCAGGAACTGGGATGCTTGAGTCACAGGTATATAAAAGTGGCTCATAAAGCACCCCAGCTAAGCCAGACGTCTGGAAATACACCAGGGCCACATGCAGCTCGGCAGTGGGTGCCCCATCCCCCCAAGTGATGACAATGATAATAATGTTTGCACAGCACTTAGAGTGGCGGTGCCAGAGCCTGGGCTCAGTGCTTTGTGTGCATATTAATTTACCAAATCCTCACAACCTTACTGAGCCGGTGGTAGTAGCATCTTCCTGCTCTGTACCAGGAAGCCGAGGCAGCCCAGAGGCCAGAGAGCTAGGCCCTAGCAAAGGCAGGGTTGGAGCCCGTGCAGTCGACTTCCGGAAGCCACGCCCTAGCGAGGGTTTCTCAAACTCAAAGGGGCCGGTCCGTCACCTTGGGGGCTTGGTAGCCTGCAGCTCCTGACTCAGCTGGCCTGGGGTGGGGCCTGCATCATTAACAAGCTCCCAGGTGACGCCTGGTCCAGGGACCACACCTTGAGTAGGAGGCTCCCAAGTCCTGGACCACCTTCCCAGGATACCTCTTCAGCTGTGGAAATGGGTCTACACTACGCTGCTCTGGCCCTGGGGGCCTCTATGAGTCCCTCAGTTGACACAAACAGGCCTTGGCAGGGTGTCAGAACCAAGGGGCTGAGGCCAGGGGAGGGGGTGTGAAGTCTTAGAACGCCTCTGTCCCTTCCGCACCTCAGCCTAATTCAATCCCAGGCGCTGCGGTGGGGCTCAGACTGGGATTTTTTTAAGCTCCCTGTGTGATTTCAATGTGTGGCCATGTACAGTCCCGGAGACAGACAACAGGACTGCTCCAGTCATTGTGTTAGATTTATCCCTACAGAACTGGGGAAAGTTCTTTGGGGTTAGGTCAGGGATTTCAAGGGGGTGGTGAGCCACATGCCTGGCTATGGCTAGGGTCTGCTAGGGTTCCCTCTTCTCGTCCCCTGGAGGAGGGGGCAGCTGGCAACCCTCCAGCCTGGCATGCCTTCAGAGATGCCCACACTACCCCCATCCATGAGCTTCCAAGAGAGAGCAGACACCAGCCTAGATCAGCTGTGGACCCTGAGGCTCCTGATAGAGATCACCCAAACCTCTGAGCCTCTCTTCTCCACTAGGCCTTGCCCTTGGCCTCCATCCTGTCTTCCACCTGCCCAGCCCAGTCCTAGCAAGAATCCTGCTAAGTCCATTTATGCAGAAGCCCCCCATCCTTGATCTGACCACCCTCAATATCTGAGCAAGCTCCTCATCCCCCACCCCTGGTGTGCATGTCCTTGGCCTGCCTTTAGCAAGAACCCCCCTGCCCTTGATGGCTCCTCTTTTTTCCATCCACCAATTCCTCTAATTTTCCATCCACTGAGCTCTCACTCTGCTCCTTGGCTATAAATCCCCACATGTCTTGTAGTATCTGGAGTTGAGCCCGATCTCTCTTTCTTATTGCAACCGTCTTGAGTTAAGCCTTCCTTACGTCTTAACAAGTGGCAGAGTAATTCCTGTCTTTAACACTGCCCCTGCCCAAGGGAAAAGTCACGCCACAGAGTGAGCAGCCCCGATGGCGGGAGGGGGCTTGTTGTCACCAAACACTAAACACAATGTTCATGCCTCACCCTGGCATTCAAGGCCCAAGCAATGACTTCAGGGCCCAGGCAATGATCTCAAGCCTTATTTTTCCCTTACGTGTACCCCCCATACAGGAAAACTCAGTGCCTTACTGCCCCTCACACACCTGAGCACCCCCCCATCCTGCCTCTTCTCAGGCTTTCCCTCCCACCTGGAAGATCCCCTCCCTTCTAGTCCACCTGCTCTGAGTCACAGTGATCCCTCCCCTGGTGACAAGACTACTGACCCCCCAGTCTTCATTTCCCCTGTCTCCCACAGCTGTACAACCTCCCATTTTGGCTGGGCACACAGTCCTCTGGGATAACGACTACATCTAAAGGCTACACTTTTGCAGCCTCCTTTGCAGCTCATGTGGTCATGTGACTGAGTTCTGCCCAATGCCATGGAAGCAGAAGCAATGTGTGTTACTTCCAGGAATGTTCTTATGCCTCTCCTTCTCCTCTTGCCGTGATCGCTGGAGCTCCAGCAGCCATCTTGGACTGCGAAATGACCTTGACCATGGAAGCTCTACATGGTGGAGCAACGAGGTTCCTGACCACATGGGACATCATACCAGCGTTGCGCTGGCCCCTCTAGACTTGAACAGGAGAGAAAAATTAGCTTCCATCTCATTTCACCACTGCTTTTTTTTGGAATTTTCCGTAACAGCTGAACTTACTGCTATCAGAGCTACCTTTTCAAATCCCTGGAGTCATGAACTCTGGGTTCTTGGGCTCACCATAGGACAGTGCAGAGAATCACCACTTGCATCTTCTGCCCAAGTTAAATAGTAAGCAGGCTGGAGGCTGCAATCATGTCTTCCCCACCACATGAAGCATGAGGCTTCACACACCACACAAAGCGTGTGTCAGGAGTGAGGTCTTTCTACCGTGCTCCATACAACGCACTGGTTTGCATCCATATTCTCAGCAGGCTGCAAACTTTCCTGGAATGGTACACCCAGGTACAGTCGCCCCATCCGGGCTGCTTGCTCCCACGGCCCCCACCCACTCCCCGGCTCCCCGGACGAACGCGCCCTTACCAGGATGTCCGAACCCACGGATTCCTCCCCCGAGGCTGGGTTGGAGCAGTTGCGGAGTTTGAATACCCAGTACTCCTTGGCAGTGATAAAGAAGTTCCATGGCAGTAGGCCGCCAATGCCCAAGCTGAAGAAGATGATATAGGTCCCATGGAAGCGGTCCTCGGGCCTCTGCAGGCCGGGCGGGGGGCGGTCGAGCAGCTTCTCAAGCAGTGTTTCCTGGTCAGCGCGGAGGGAGCTGCTTGCCGTTCTGTAGGTGGAGTTTGAACTGTGATGAAAGTCATCCTCGGAGGCCATGGCCACGGCTGGAGCAGAGAGACACAGAGACAGGGCAGGCAATCAGAAGCTTAGGCTGGGCCCGGCTAGGGACTCACCCGTCCCGCAAAGCTGACTCTGCCCCGACCCTGCATCACCACAGCATATGGTTAGAGGGGGAGAGGGAGGATCGGGGAGACCAACAAGATGCCGGGACTGTAAGTGACCAAAGCATCACCCCCGTCCCCGTGCAGGACAACAGAGGTAGCCAACAAGCTGGGGGCTGGCCGGGAGGAAGGCCATGTGATGCAGTGGGACCTACGGCCATCGATCCAGAAGGGCAAACCTGAGCTCAAGGCCTCCAACTGTCTATGGAGCCATTAAAAAAAGGCAACTAGGACCCTTGATAGGCAAAGCATGTTCTCCAAACTCTTTTCAACTTTATGTGAGAAAAGTAAGGAGCAGGAAAGTGCATAGAATATGTTATGATTTGTGCCAAAAAGCAGGCAGGGTTGGGCTGGGTGGGGAGGAGAATATCCTGCGGAAGGACACAGGGGAAATTTCCGAGGGGTTGCCCCTGGGGAGGGAGGGGTCTTCACTGCCTCCTCTTTCGCGCCTTTGGAATTCTGAACTATGTGAAGGGATTATGTATTCAGAAATAAAATTATAAATAAAAATAAAGGCATTCAAATAAAATAACATTTAAAACAAAAAACTAAAACCATGGTGTCTAGAGCAGCCTTGAGAAGCCAGTTTGAGAGATCTAATAGGACACTCCCTCATTTAATTTTTGGGAAACGAAGGTCTGAAGAGCAGAAGGTCACAGACCAGGTCCATGGCCAAGCCTGGGTTTGTAGCTCCTGCCCGGGTCCCCACCTCTGTCCCTCACATCCCATCAGGAGACAGCCACTCCCAATCTGTGACAGCACCTAAAACTTAACTGAAATTCTGGGATGCCTACATGAACTTGGGCAAGTCACCATGCTTCCAAGCCTCAATTTCCCCATCTATAAACCGAGGAAGGCCTTTTTTACGATGCTTATGTAACTGCAACTGGCTGCCAGTGCCTGGCCCGTGGTAGCAGCTGCTGCAGGAACATCAGCATCTTCCCTGCCATCCTGGACTTGTCCCCTGGCTGGCTGGCTGCTGAATGGCTGCGAAGTAGCACGCCTGCTTCTGTCCTCTATATAGCACCTAGGACATGGCGGCAGCTTGATAAATGGGCAGTACTTCCACAGAGGTGAGGATGGGACACTGCAGTCTCTCCTGCAGTAGCTCCCCCCGCCCCAATACATCAAGAAATGAACTCGGCTTGGCCCCCTCGGAGGCTGAGCCTTAGACTCACAGCATCAAGCCGGGCCCTCCTTCCCTGGGAAGATGGGAATGCCCTGTCACAGAGGCACATGGCCTTCTCTGGTATCTCAGGAGAGCCTCACAACATTCCTTGGAATTAAGCAGGACAGGAATTCGTGCCTCCCTTTTTTCAGAGGCAAAGAATGAAGCCTTGAAGGCAATTGATTTGTCCCACATTCAAATAGTAAGAATTCCCAGTAGCTAAAATGAAATCCGGTGCTCATGCAATGTCAAGGTCTGTGCCTCGCACTTGAGCATGACAACAGCACAACATGACAGGTACCACTCTAAGGCTCATTTCACAGATGAAGAGTGAGGCTCCAGAAGGTTCAGTCATTTGGCCAAGGTCACACAGCTGCCAAATGGCAAAGGACGAGGTTACATAGCCAAGCAGTCCGAGGCCCACCCAGGAGAGGAGGCTGGCTGGCAATGTGAACCCGTGTCTGCTGGCTCCAAGTACAGACCTCCTTCTAGAAGGCCTCACGGACAGTGAGCTGTGAGCAGAGGTGAAGAGGATGCAGGGCACCCTCACCAGTGTTTGCTGAATGAATGGACTCTGTCTGGGTGGTCAGGATATTCCCTCCTATGGGGGCATGTACCCTGCAGCCGGCAGGCAAGAGGCTGCCAGATGGCCGAGCATGAAAGCCAACAAGTCTATTTTCAACTCCCCTGGCTGAGCAGTGCCCTTTCCTAGCCTTGTTCTACAGGAAGCCCAGCTCTGACAAACTAACCAGTGTGGGCACACATGCAGTGTGCATGCCCAGGTGCAGACACACACGCATTTCTCAACTAATGTTTAGAAATGTAAAAACTATGACCCATGTAGGACAACAGACAAAGGACAAGTGGTTCTTTCCAGATGCTCCAGCTACAGGGGTGGGGGCGGGGCCCGTGGCCGGCTTACTCTGGCCCACTCTCATCTCCACAACATCTATTTGTCCAGGGCCATTCAGCCTTGACCGAGCTTCTGAAGAAGGAACCAGAAATTTTCTCTAACCTGGGTCACAGGCCAGGGCACTGGAGTGAGCAAAGTCTTACTACTCTTTATAAAAGCTGGCTGCTGGCTTTTTGGATTAAAAGGAAAGAAAGGAAAAAGAACGCTAAGGAAGAGCCCTGGTGTCCGCAGTGTGGGCTGGCTGTGGCCTGCCCTGTACTCAGTAATCTGCAGGAGTTGGCCAGGCTTGGCGGGGCTCCCTTCCTGGGTGAGTTGGGGGAAGGGGCAGCACCCCCACAAAGAAGCAGAAGTGTGTGGTGCCTGGGCTGCTGCAGACCACCATCTGGAACTGGGAGGCCTGGTTCTGAGCAGGTTTCTGACTCTGGCTCAGTCAATCTCCCCACTGTGCCTCGATTTCCTCACCTGTGAAATGAGGGTAGGGGAGCTGGTGATGCTAACCCACGGGAAAGCACTTCTGGGGAACAAAGGGTGCCACCCAGACACCATGGCAGAATCGGCTTTGGGGTTGGAGGCACCCCCAGCCTCAGACTCCCCTAATTTGAACTAAGAGTCGCCACCTTCTGGATACTTTGGGCTGACTCGTCCATACCCAGGCCCCCCACAACCAGGCAGTGGGGTCCCACGTCAGGAAATCCATGAGGAGGAGGAAGAGGAGGGGAGAAAATCCAGGGGGAGAAAGAGCACAGCGACCCAAAAAGGGAAAAAGGGGGGGCCAGGAGTCAGAGGGGGCACGATGGGGAGGGATACAGTGAGAGATGAGAGGCGCCGCAGCGGGGTGGCTGGGGCTGCTGGGGCTCCCCCTCCCGAGGTTCCCGCGGAGCAGCCCTCAGGAGGGCTCCTCGGGGGAGGCCGCCGAAGCGTGAGCCCAGGGGGCGGCCGGGAGCCTGAAGAGCCGGCCGGGGGTCAGGTCCACGCCCGACCACCGGCCCGCACTTACTGTCGCCGCCGCGCCGCCGCCGCCGCCGCCGCTGCCTCCCCGGCCGCCGCGGCCACTGCGAGTCGGGGCTCCGAGGGGCCGCAGGCCGAGCTCCGCCTCCCGGCCCCGCCCCGCCCCGGCCCGGGCCGCCGACGCCGGCGCTTCCCGATTTGCAAACCCTTCCCCGGCCCGGCGTCCCCGCGCCGCCGCGCCCATTGCACAGGCGGACCGAGTGAGGCGCCGGGCGCCCCGTGCACCGCCCGCCCGGGCCCTGGAGCGCGCGCCGCTCGGCCTCCGGGCTGCTGCGCGCGCTCCTTCCGCCCCCTCCCCGGGAGCCGGCCCCTGCGGTCCCCAGAGCCTGCGCCCCGGGGCCCGGAAGAGCTCCCGCTCGCCCCCAGACTCCTGCAGAGAGCCCCCTCTAACTGCAGCCCCCATGAACCCTGCTAGCCCAGCCACCCAGCTTTGGCGCCTAGTGTCAAGGCCTCCTGTGTGCCAGGCCAGCGCCATGATGCTTTGCCTTGTCACCGCCTTCCGGAGGCCCATCGTCCGGCTGAGGCGGAGGGGAAGCTGGGCCGGGGGCGGGGGTCGGGGTGGGGGTGGGGGGACCGGTCCTCGGGACCATCCCGCCAGGCTCTCCCACCAGCCCCCGGACTTTCGCGTTCGCGTCCCAACGGCAGGCCAATGGGGCCACCTTTACCCGCCCCTCTTCCTCTCTCTGCCAGGCCTTTCACCCCTCGCAAGCCTGAGGGCCAGGGGTGCAAGTATGCGCCTTTCACAGACAGGGGAAGGCGGCGCTTGCGGCACGCCGAAATGGAGCTGGGGTTCTAAAACCCCTGCCCGCCTGTGATGGCCCCCGCCACAAGGGGGCGCCCAGTGCTGGGTGCTCTGGGGCAAGGTGAGGCTCAGAACAGTTTCCTTCCTTCAACAGACCTACTGCAATGAGGACCTGTGATACCGTGATATAAATATATATTTGGGGGGCGCCCCAGTGCCTCAGTTGGTTAAGCGTGGGACTCTTGGTTTCAGCTCAGGTGTGACCTCAGGGTCCTGGGTACAGCCAGGCACCAGCCTCTGCACTCAGCGGGAAGTCGGCTTGAGATTCTTGCCCTCTCTCTCTCCCTCTGCTCCTCCCCCGCTTCCCACACGCTCTCTCTCTCAAATTAATAAAAATATTTAAAAATACATATATACATACATGTATATATACACATATATATATTTGGTGTTAAAGAAAGAAAACCGCAGGCCCCAAATGACTGAGTTCCCAAACCGGGCCTTAATACCCAAACTAAATGCAGTTTCAACCTCCGCCAGAAATGTGGCCTTAACTGGTCAGTCAGGAAATATTTCTTTCCAGCAGCACCAAATGAATCTGTCACCTGGGGCCCCCTCTATCCCACCCCACCCCCAACGGAAGATAAGGCAATCCACGTGATAAGATATCTTGCTTTTCCCCTAGCAAACAACCTCCATGGGAGAGATCTTTTTTTTTTTCCTAAAAACTCTTTTGCCCCCACCCTCCTTTTATAAAAACCTCCCATTTTGTACAGTGCCTCGAGTGCCTCTCTGCTTGCTAGATGGGGTGCTGTCCAGTCCATGAATCATTTAATAAAGTCAATTAGATCCTCAAATTCACTTGGTTGGATTTTGTTGTTAACATTGGTCTGGACATGAGAGCTTCCGAAACCCTTGGAATTTTCTGGGTAATAGAGGTGATAGTGATGTGGTTTTGGAATACAGGTGAGGTTCGGGGGAGTGAGGTCTGGAGCCGATGAATTCTTGAGACATCTTTGGGGCAAAATGGTGGTTTAATAAAGCACGGGGACAGAGCCCGTGGGCAGAAAGAGCTGCTGCATGTGGGTCTTGAGGAGTGGGGATTATATACTCCGGAGCTGGGGGACATAAGGAAAAGGGAGGTTTCAAAAGAACTTTCATATGCTAAAGAGGACCAACCTACTGGATTCCTACAAGATACCAGAGCTCAGGCCACTGTCAAGTTAAGGTTGTTTTCCCTTCTAGCAAGGTATTAACATTAAGATAGTTGGGAGATCCCTGGAAGAATGTCACACACATGGGTTGCAGGGTGTCAGCTTATGCTCTGTCTTCAGCTAGCCTTCTGCTCCCTCATCACTAGGAGAGTTTTGTTTGTTTGTTTATAATAAGCCCCTTTTGACCACGCCAGGGTTTATGCTAATCAGGTGACTCTTGCTGGGCCCCTAGATAGCTTCTGGATGGGGGAAGGTTGTGCCAGAGGAAGCAACCACAAATTTAGGGGTTGGGATTTTCAGCACCATACCCCCCCTCCGCCCCAGGGGAGAAGAGGAGCTGGAGACTGATTTAATCACAATGACCACAGAGTTCATTAATCATGCCTATGTGCCTCCATAGAAACCCCTAAATGATGGGGTTCAGAGAGCTTCTGAGTTGGGGAACACATCTCCTTGCTGGGAGGGTGGTGCCTGGCAGCTCCATGGGGACAGAAGCTCCTTTGCTGGGGACCTTGGACCCTGTTCATCTGTATCCTTTATAATGAACTGAGGATAGTAAGATAAGTGTTTTTCTGAGTTCTGTAAGCCCTTCTAGCAAACTATTGAAACTAAAGGTTGGGGTGTTGTAGGAACCCCCGACTTCGTAGCCAAGTCGGACAGAAGTCTGGATACCCTGGGCAGCCCATATGTTCTACTGGCGTCTGAGGTGGTGACAGTCTCAAGGGACTGATGCCATCTCCCAGCGGTTGTGTCAGCATTGAACTGAATTGCAGGACACTGGAGAGAGGGAGAATTGGTTGTTGGTGGGCAAAAAACCCACATGTTTGGTGTCAGAAGTGTTGAGAGTGAAAACTGTGCAGAGGCCCAAAGGTAGGGAGGGCTGGGGTCTTGCTTTAGAGGAGCTTGCACCCTCCCCGGGGAGGCAGGCCAGCATTGGAAGCCCTGCAGGGGTGTGCATGGTGCGGTGGGGGGCATTGGTGGGCAGGTGCCAGGAGTCAGCAAGGACTGGGCACCCGCCCTATTTCACAGGCGCAAGTCCCAGGCTCGTAAAATTAAGTAGCTGGCCCAAGGTCACAGGACGGTGGAGCCTGTATTTGCTCCCCCTGCAGGTGTGTCTGACTCTGAAGGTGGCACCTGTTTTCTGCTCTCCCACGTGCCCCTCCTAAGGGCCTGGGGGTGGGTAGGGTAAGAAGTGGGATGCAGGTAAAAGGGTATGGGGCTTCCCGATCTGGCGGAGGCCAGCGACATGGGAGGTAAAAGAACTCACCAAGGCAGAACGAAGGAGGTAGAAGTTTATTGACTACACTGCAAGGAAGAAGCAGGCCGGAGAGTAGAGAAGAGACTGTCTGCTAGGAGGCGGTGGTGGGGAGCTGCAGTTAAGGGGGGAAATGGGGAGACATGGGAATGTATGGAATTTTCCCCTTTATGGTACCTGTGTCCGATTTTTTTTTTTTAAGATTTTATTTATTTGACAGAGAGAGACACAGCGAGAGAGGGAACACAAGCTCAGAGAGTGAGAGAGGGAGAAGCAGGCCTCCCGCCGAGCAGGGAGCCCGATACGGGGCTCGAACCCAGGACCCTGGGATCATGACCTGAGCCGAAGGCAGACACCCAATGACTGAGCCACCCAGGCGCCCCCTGTGCCCGATTTTGAGCAGCCCATGGGTCAGCCAGGGCCTCTGGCTATTTCCAGGTGGGTCGCCTAATGAGCCTGTTTGCAGTCAGCTGGGGGGGGGTCACTGTGGGCCCTTTTATCCCACTCAGGTTTCCATTGTTTAAGCCTGTGACCTAGAAGTGGCCTCTACAAAGGGTTTCTGGGGAGAGGTGACCTTGGAGCTGAATCTTCAGCATGCTTGTGGCCCATGGAGGACGGCAGGGAGGACCTTCCAGAAGGAGCAGAAGGCTAAAGTGAAGGCAGAGGGGAGAGCGGTGACATGTTGGTGGAGTGAGGGGTACGAGGCTGTGAGAAAGTTCGGGACTGGGACGGCCCTGGGAGCCAGACTGGGGGCGTGGTCGTCACCCTGCTGGCCACAGCCTTCCTTTCCATGGCACAGCATTCCATAAGGGTTTTGCAGGAGAGGAGAACAGGCCCCACCAGGGCTAAAGAGGTGACCGTGGTGATCGCTGGTCACAGGCAGGGCAACGGACTAGAGGCTGGGGCCACTTGGCTTCAGTATCTGACTGATTTGTCCAGCCTAAAAAAACAGATCCATATTTGCAAGGTTTTAATAATTTGGCCTCTTACGCGTTCCAGGCCTTGAACCATCCTGGCTCCCATTCCTGCCTCCCGAACCTAAGTCAGTGCAGTTTGAAATATCCAGCCCAAGACACTTGGACCTTACCTGAAAGGTGGGGAAGGGGTGGGCAGAAGGCGGGAGCTGTGGGGGGCCCTGGGACACTGTTTTGGAGGATTTGGAGCCCCTGTGTGGTTCTTGGGGGGAAGGCAGAAGACTTGTCTTGAATCTGTTTGCTCAGCGAGCTCTCTGTTCCATTTAGCTTGTGCAATGTGCAGATCGGGTCAAGCATCCGGATTTCCCCAAGACGCTCCGATCCTGTACACTTTAACTACAGCTGACAGAATAGGCACTGTCGACGGTGAAATAACAAAAACCAGAAGGCTGAAGACCTTCCCAGATGCTGTCCCTGATGGGGAGGGGGGTGGTCAGGCGTCCCTCTTGCTGCACTTGGCCTCCCAGGGCTGGGCAGATGTTTTCAAGGGACCCAGAACTCGACGTGGAGCAATTCCAGCAGAGAGTAAGTGTCTGTTAAGCAGGACTGCTGCCTGTCAAGGAAGGGGTTTCTTCAAAGAGCTCTGCGCTGGCTGCCCCCCACCTCTCTCCTGCAGGGACACCTACTGGGGTCCAACGTACAACTCCATAACTAGGTACGCCAGTTAGCCTCATTTTGCATATGAGGACCCTGGGGTTCAGAGAGGTTGGTATCTTGCTCAGAGTCACACAGCTACTAAGTGGCCAAGACTTAAATCGACACCTTACTGCTCCCAGAGCCCAGCTGGGGACATTATCCAAGTCACACAAGCTCTTAACCCAAAGCCTGCTGACCTGTAGGCAATTCAGCAACAGGCAGAACCTGCATATTCACACAGCTGCTGCTGTAGAAGTTAGCCAGGAGGCTGCCGAGGCCGCCAAGGCACGGGGTTGGCAGGCCATCTTGCGACGACGCTCTGTCACTGCAGCGGGTGCAGGCTGGCTGGCTGGGTGAGGCTGCACTCCTGCCGTCTGGGGCTTACTGGACTCCCCCGCAGGGCACGTGGGTCTGGGGAGACAAGGACTCATTCATAATTGCTGAGCTAATTGTCTGCTCTCACATTACCAGTTCAAATCCACCCTCCGACTCTAACCACCTCTCCTTCTGTGTCCCACGGCTCCCTTTGGGAAAGTTCTGTGCCTCCTGGAGATTCCAGCCCCTGACCCCTCTGTCTCCCCTCCATGCATCGGGCATCTTGCCCTCCACCCCGACTCAGCTTAGATCCCATGGCCCATTGTTGCAGTAGCATCTTAGCAATGCCCCAAATCCCCATGCCCCCGTCTCCTAGTGGTCCCGCTGGCTGACCACGGATGCACCCACCTACATCTGAGCAGATGAGCCTCGCTGGAGAAAGTCCCCAGCCGGCAAGCAACTCCACTCTGAATTGATGGTTACCAACCTGAGATGGGCCTCCAGACTCCAGCAGGCTCACAGCATATCTCCATCCTAGGAAGGGGATGGGCTCTGGAGCCAGAGGGGGTCAGACCTCCCAGTTGTTGGTGGCTCTATGCCTCCCCCATCCTGTGAGGTCATCCCACCGTAATCCCCCTGGGAGTCGAAGGGACAGAGGCAAGCCACTAGGAACTGGAGGGAGCACAAAAGGGCTTGTGGACGCTGAGCTGTGCCTCATCAGGACCTGACAGCATTTGGATGGAGGAGGAATGGCTCTAGGGTGGAACATGAGATCGGTTTCCAAATCTTTGAAAAGTCGTCAGGGAGTATGACTTAGACATATTCCTAGCGATTGCTGAGGGTAAAATTAGCCCCTACGGTGAAAATAAGTAAGCAGTCAATAAATGCCATTTATTATTATTCTTTTAGTAAGGAGTGTGTTCACCATCTCTGGAGGTAGTCCAGTGGCGTCTGGACAAGCCCGAGTCTGGGCTATTGTGGAGGGAATTCTGGCATCAGGTGAAATGCAGGAGATGATGGCCGAGGACCCCCCACCTCTGCCATCCTAAAAGTTGGGAAAATGGATCGCAGTGAGCCCCTGCAGTTCTCGGGGACAGCTTCTGCCCACTGCAACCCCCTTGGGTAATCACAATATTCACTGGTCTGAACACTGGGCATCTGTCCCTGGCGACCTGGGGGTAGGGGAATTGCGGAGACCCCAGGGCCTCAGCTCAGCCCTGACCTGGGGTTCATCAGGCAGTGGGGAAGCTCCTGGGAAGAAGACGGGCTGAGGCCACCATCCCATGGAGGGATGTAGGAGGGGTGCCGAGGCAGTCACCACTTTCCTTCAGATGCCACCCCAGCAAAGTGGCGCGCAGGCAGGGGCCTCTTGGCACTCTGTAGACAGGGCCAGGGGCTCAGGACGGTCTCAGTCAGCAGACCCCTGAACCAGAGCAGCTCTGAGCCTGTCCCTCCCCTGCTGGACACCTTTCTAAAGCCCACCTCTGCCAAGCAGATCCCAGGCTGGGAGGGTCTTGTTGGACCTACACGGTGTTTCAAAAAAATAGGGCCCGCAGTTAGCCAGATGGAATGATTTCACATACAAATCCCAATCCTGATGTCTGGTTTCTAAAAGCAGAAGGATAGAGCAGTCCTGGGCCCTCACTCCTGCCTGGCAACCACCAGTCTGAGCCAGTAGTAAGGGCCTTCCCCTCCAGTGGGCTGGGTGGTCTCTGTTAGCTACAGTCTCCACTGCTCCCTATTGCTCCCTAGAGTGCTGAGGCCAAACGTGAGAGGCCGTCTGACAGAACATTTATCCTCCTGTTCCACTCAAGTAGAGATCCATGCTGCTAACAGAAGTGGGAAGCAAGCAATAAGCTAAGACCTCGTATGTTTTAAGAACCAGCCAAGAGGGCACGTTTCTTTGTGAAGTGTTGATATGGCCACTTCTCTTATTCATATGATGAGCAGTCTGGGTCCTGGAGATACTTGCTTTTGACCCAGGCCTACAGATGAAGCCCTGAGGCTGAATCCAATGCCAAGGAACAGATCTGTGTGAACCTGGAGCGGATGGCCTATGGCAGTGGGGTCAGCCTGGCCCCTCTGTCCTTCCCAGACTCCCAAACTGATCCTTTGATCCCTCTGCTATGAGCTTTCTCATCTCCATACCTGTGACCATGCAGTTCCTGCCACCTGGTGGTTCCTTGGACCCAGCCCTCCACCTGCTCAGACACCACTACCTTCCAAGGCAGGCCAGCCAGAATGATCCTCTCCCTTCTTCGTGCTTGTACAAAGCTGGTGCCAGTCCCAGGCTGGCTGCTCCTCAGTTCTGGGAAACTATGGGAACTCACTTTTTATGCTGCAGTGAGCTGCTAGGGGGCCGCGTCCAAGCATGATTTATCGCCCCGCACCCCCTGTTCCGTGCCCATCTATGGATCAGATCAATAAATATTGATTGAATGTCCAAGTATCCCAGACCCTCTCCCTGGGGAAGCTTTCTAGGCCGAGAAGCTGGGGTGGGTAGATTCAAGCTACCCCAGGGAGGCCCAGGCTGGGTCAGGTCCTCACGGCTGCAGGAACGGCACAGATTCATGGGTGCCCCCTCCCCAGGATTACCCCCATGTCCTGGGTCAGGGTCCCTGAGAGGTCACCAGCTCCCACCCCCACGTGCATACGCACAGCCAGAGAGGGCCCTCAGACCATTTCGGCACCTGCGGCAGACATCTGACCCATTACCTGCTAAAGGGACATCAGTGTCTTCTCTTAGCAAGAAGTTTCATAAAAGGAAGTTGCTGCAAACTTTTGCCTAAAAGCATCTCCCCCAAAATGTACAGCTGAGAAACTATGGCTCAGAGAAACCAACCCCAATGTTCTAAAATATTACGGTTCCGGGGGCGCCTGGGTGACTCAGTAGGTTAAATGTCTGCCTTCGGCTCCGGTCATGATCCCGGGGTCCTGGGTTGGAGTCCCGCATTGGGCTCCCTGCTCAGTGGGGAGTCTGCTTTTCCCTCTCCCCCTGCCCTCCACTCTGCTTGTGCTCTTTCTCTCTCACATAAGTAAATAAAATCTTTAAAATACCACTATTCCAGAAAGCCTTTCTCGACGCTCAGCTCAGTCAGTGGCTTCTTTGAGCTTCCATGGCCCCCTTTGTCCGCTGGTGTCTCTGTCTCCTGGTTAGGCCACAGGCTCTGAGGGCAGTGTGTGCCTCCTGGACCCTGTGCCCGGGACTGACCAACGGACATGGTGTGCCGGATGAGCCGTGGAACCCCACCCTCCGCCCCACCAGCTTGTGTTTGGGGAAAAGTCAGGACTGGGGAGCTCCTCATCTTGAGCTCCTCCTGTCGCTGGAAGGCTGAATCCAGGGCAGGGATTATGGTAGAGACAGCTTCCTGTTGAGGACAGTCACCCAGTTCTCCAGGACCAAGGGCTAGGAAGGCTGGGCTCTTGGTGTGGGATGCCTGTGCCCAGTGCGGAGTGACGGGTTGGATGGCAGGTTTTCCCGTGTCGGGCGGAGGGAGGAGGCCGGGAGGGAGGAAGGTGCCCTAGGCAGCAGAGAGAGGCTGGTGGAGGCGGTGAAGGAAGGGGCAGGGAGAGCAGGGGTCCACAGCCCCCAGTGGCCTATACAGCAGGCCCTCCGAGCGCTTTAGTTAAACCGGACGCTGGAGTTCCAAGATCAATGGGCTGAGCCTTAGCAACCAAAATGAGATAGAGACCGTCTTAATGACAGCGAGGGAGGGAAAAGTTAGGGACCTCCATGGGGACATCATTAAGGGAGCCTGTTATCCTGTGGGAAACACAGTGTTGGCGAAATGAATTTCCGAGCACTTATTGGAAAAATAAAACTATTTCATGTTTATACCTCAAGGGGTTGAGACTCTTGGATCAGATCCATTATATTTAAATATTTACATGTACAAATATATGTTTGTATTTGCATAGATCTTCCTGAGAGGATATATAAAAAAATAAACCAGTTGCCTCTGGGTGGGGAAGACTGGGGACAGGGAGGGGAGCAGCAGACAGGACGTGAGACTCTTCTTTTGTTCTTTAAACATTTTTTTTTTTTTTTTTTTTTGCCATAGGCTCGTATCCTGTTTTGAATTAAAATGGGCAAGAGTTTTGACAGATTTGCTAAGCCGAACTGGATGAGGTCTTCCTGTGTGTGATCTTGAACCCGAGGCTGGGGTTGGAATGGGTTTTCCTATGGCCCCCAGTGGCGGAGGGGGGCAGCTGGTGGTCTGAAGCCTGAGGGCTGCACCAGCTTCGTCACATCCCTGCCCAGCTCTAGGGCACCTCCTGGGGCTGCCGCTTGGTTATAGGGTCGGAACCAGCCCATCTCTGCCGGCTTCTGGTTTTTCCTCATCCACCCCTGGAACTGTGAGGGAGGAGGGCCCACCAGGTGGGGCTGTCACACCCCAGCCTAGAAGCAGGACCCCAAATTACAGAACTACACCAGCCAGAGGGAACTTACAGCCTGGCAGGTCTAAGGCCCACAATTCATGGGTAGGGAAACTGAGGCCCAGGGAGGGACAGTGACCCGCACAGCATCAGAACTAGAACCCAGGTCCCTCCTCCCCAGGCCAGAACTCTTTGCACCTAGCAAGGGGCAGGTGGCAAGGTAGAGGCCCTCCTGCTTAGGTAGTGGGCAGAGGGTAAGGGGTTTAAATGGGTATCCTTGATTCCTGGGGGCACCCTACACAATCTGCCTGCTTATGGGGCTACTTGGTAGGAAATTACCATCCCACACCTGACTCTGCCCACCTTTCCCTGCACTGCTGCCCCCCCTCAGGCTGTACCCCCTTCCCTTCCTGCCCCCCCCCCCCCGGCAGATGAGTGTGAATGCTGCAGACACCCTGGGTCCCAGGGGAATGATGACAGTCTGAGCGGTGGTCTATGCGCATGTGTGTGTGAGTGCACAAGGACACTCGGGCCCGCCCCACTGCGCCATAAGCTCCCAGAGGACCTAGCTCATAGGTGCTCCCTACCCGTCGTGGGACAGCCAGGCGACACCTGGCACACACCCCAGAGCCACAGCTCCCTCAAAGTCAGAACAGGCGGGGCCTCTAGGTACCTCATACCTCAGGGCATGGGAAGGTTAAAAAGGGGTCCACGGCCAAATACACCGGGGGCACCCTGTATTAATATGAAGAAACAAGCTTCTCGTGGGACTTCTCAGAGCCTTTCATGTGCTGATGGACACTGTGAGTCTCTCACTATGAGACCAGAGGGTACTTTCACTCCAAACTTCAGAGATCACAGCATCCACCATGAAGCAGGCACTGCAAGCTGGAAAATGCTGGGACTAGAACTCAGCTCGCAGGAAGGCCTGACGACCAGCTAACAGGGCCCCTGCCAGCCACAGGGCCCCCTTGTGCAAAGTAGAAAAGAAACACCCCTTCAAGCCATCTGTGGGAAAATTAACACCAATGTTCTGATTTTATTAGAACAGGACCTTTACTGCCATCTGCTGGAAACACAGTAAATACACAAATCTGCAATCTGTGAGAATGGCACCATTCTCCCCTTCAGGTATTTAGAAATGATACTCTTGTCCAGTGTGTCACCTGCCCAACCATGCATAGCGGCCCTGAGTCCAAAGTCACGCGATCCCAGCCCACCCACCAATCCCTTTCTACGTGCACCATTATGTTCCAGGTGAGTGCTCTAAACTGACCTCTCAGCCTCCGCCCTTCTGCATTTCTTGTGGGCAGAAAGGGATGCTGGGGGCTTCATGTCCACTTATCACCTAGCCCACGGCTGGCTCAAATGACTGACCCCTGAACATATTCCATGAATGCTTTATGCACTGAGGGTGTCGACTGGGGAGCAGGGATTGGGATCCAGATCCAGCCCGGGCTCTACCTTGCTGTGTGACCAGAGAAGTCCTTATCTCTGTCTGGGCCAGTTTTCCTTTCTGTAAAATGAAGCAGTTGAGCTTGATCGTTTCCAGGAGCTCAGAGAGCTGACAATGACCACCCGATCCCAAACCCACAGAACTTTGAGAAAAGCAGGAAGGTCATCCCAGTTGCTGATTGAAAGACAGTCAGGAAGACAACAGAATACAACTGGAATTTTTTATTAGACTAGGAAATATAATTTATTTTGTAAAAATTAATTTTGTTACAATAGGAATGCTAAACGTTATGTACAGGTTGAAGTTTACAGAATAAACAGCAGTGGGATCGGGCCATCCCCGCAGCCCTACATCCCCGGGACACATAACTATGTCCACGGCCCAGGCAGGGGGGCCAGCCCTTTGCCCCCAGCAGAGCTGCTCCCTGCACCCAAACTCCCGGTCACCTTCCCTCCGAAGGTGTACTAAGGGACCTGGCCCAGCTGCCTGGTTGCTGGGAGAAGGGGACCAGAGGGTCCTAGGTCTTCCAGGAGATGGAGAGACCCCCACACCCTTAGGAGGACCCCTGGTCTCTGCGAGAGAAGGCAGAGGAGAGGCACGTAGAAGATACACTGACTGACCCTGTGGACTCAGGGAGGTCACACACGCACATCCGGGTGGGGACATGTTCCGGGGGGGGGGGGCGCGGGCAACCTGATGTGCCTGCAGACAAAAGCACGCACATCCGGAGCACGCACACACACATGCACGTGCAAGCACATCCCAGCGATGAGAGAGACACAAACACCCACTCAAGGCCCCTGCAAGCCCCTCGGGGGCCCCTGATCTGCCTCTCATGGGGCACATGGGTCATGTGCGGCAGCCGCTTAGGCCTGAGTAAGAGGAGAAATCCTGATGCTACCCTAAGGTGGGCGGTGTGGGGCTGCAGCCACGGCAGCCTCAGCAGAGGACTGATGGATGGAGCCAGCTAAACTTTTCCAGGCGTTTCTTATAAAGCTGGACAGTTTGAACCCTCCCAGGAGGCTCCAGCCAATTGGGTCTGTGCTCCAGGCCCTGGTACACACTTTTTGGATATCAACTGAGAAATGGCACATGGGTGGCTGGCCTGGCCTCATCCAGCAAAAGCTCCCATCCTGGGTGCTGGGCAGGCAGGGTGGGAAGGAGGGGCATGGCAGACCGCGGCCAACCTCCCCCCACTAGGGTTCCCACTAGGACCCTAGAACGACCATGTGTCAGAACCCAAAGGGAGTCAGACAGCTGCGGGTATGAAAAGATGAGGCCCAGAGAGGGCAGTCCTGTGCCTGAGGCCACACAGCAGTTTAATGGCACAGCTGGAGCTTGAGCGCTGGTCTTTGGACTCCAGGCTGCCCGGGGGCCTTTTAGAGACGGATGGGAAGGGCACCGGGAAAGCCTCTGTGGCACTGGTTAGGCTGCCGTCAAGGCCATGCTGCCACACAGGCCTCCGTGGCTCAGGCTAGGAGGCCTCGGGGACTTGGAGCCCCCAGCGGATGGGCACCCTGGGCAGGGAAGTCTCGCTGCCTTTGAGGCAACACCACACAGGCGCTGGGGTCAAGAGCTGTTGCTGCCCCACCCCGAATGCAGGCCTAGCCCCTTCAGCAGCCCTGATAGAAGAAATCCTCTCTCAAACCGAGCAGGCCTCTGTCTGCCTGCGGCTAACCTACCCCCCAGGGGGGTCGGTAGGTGGTGAGAACCCCCATAAGCCCCAGAGTCCATGGCAGGGAGGGGTAGGTTGGGGACACCGCCTGGGACTGGAGCTCCCAAACCTGCTTTCCTCCCAGGAGACCAGGCTTTCAAAGGCCAGGATATGCCCAGGCTGGTCCCAGCAGCTGCTCATGGACCTGCTGGGGCAAGCCCTGGGGTCAGAGCCTGCCCAGAGCTGTCGGGGCGGGGGGAGCTGGCACAGACTTTGCCCTGGGTGCAAAGGAGGAGAGAGAGGCCTCTGTGCCAGTTGTAAGAGCCAGGTCCCAGCCCTTGTCAGCCAGTCAAAAAGGGACCTTGATTTGATGGCCCCTTGGAGCGTCCTGGAGCAGGCTGGCAAGGGGGTCCTGGCCCCTCCACTCTGGCAGCCCTGCCTGTTCAAAGCTCCCTTCAAGACCTCCCAGACTGCAGAGGGAGGCTGAGAACCGGGCTGAGGGAGGTGCCGGTGGAGGTCAGAGCTGGGAAAACAGCCCTCCCCAGGTCCTCCTCCAGTACGGGGCGGGGGAAGGCATGTAGAGCCCAGCCAGGCACCCACCTCCCGGACTGCAAGGCTGACTGCTGACACGTTCTTCAAAGCCACACCGAGGCCCAGAAGCTCAGGCTTCTGCAGTTAGAGGCCCTCTTATCCATCCCTTCTGTTTTATAGATGAACTTCCCCAGCCAACTGAGGCTGGGGAAGACCAGTTTCTGGATTCCTGGGCATTAACAGAATGCCAATATGCTGCAGCCCACCTAGTCTACGAGCTGCTAGGTGGAGGGATGACCTGGCTGGTCCCATCCCGGGGTGAAGGAGAGAAACGTCCATAGGAGACTCTATCTCCCTCCGCCCCACTTCTTTCTCTGCTTGGGCCCCACCCCCTTCTCCAGGAGCCACCAGACTGGGACACTGGAAACATCGTCCCTGGCTCACAGCTGGCCCGGCCTGCCCACACTTTCTACCCCAAGGCCTCTTAATCCGGACTCCCCAGGAGCCCAGGGAGGCTGTGCGGCATCTGCCTGGGGAGGCGGGTGGGCGGGAGGACCCCACCCCACTCCAGACCTCAGGGCTCCTTGGCTCTATAGATTCAGCATCTGCTTACGATTTTAGAGGGAAATACGGTACCATGGCTAAAACCCCATTTGACCCTGTACAACTGGGGAAACTGAGGCCTTGTAGGAGTTAGTCTAAGACAGAATCCTTAGCAGCAAGGTGTTCTGTCTCTCTCTCCCTGATAATCTCTCTCTCACACACGGGCACACATGCACACATGCTCACTCCTGGCCAGAGCCATGAGCAAGCCCATACTCATCCACACTCAAGAAAAGAGTTTTCTATTTTTTTTGTGTTGTTTTTCATTTTCATTTTTTTTTTCTTAAAAAGGACTTATCCAAATATCTGGATAATAAATCATGTGCGTTTCCTAAGAAACTGGGTTTTTCTTTTCCCTTGTGGTTTTGGTGTTGCTCTTTTTCTTCTTGGAGCCTGACTGGCGGTCTGAAGTTTCTTTCTTCCTTTACTTTTCCTTTTTGCTTTGGCCAGGAGAAAGCAGTTTGTGTGAATTGTACTTGACTCTTCAAAGAGGAAAATGGTGTGAAAGGAGAAAGGGGCTCGCGGCAGGGGAGAAACCAGGAACTGAGGGAGAAACTGAAGGACGAAACTTAGACAAACGTAACCCAGAGCTCCCGGGGCGGCAGTAGCAGGTGGTGTGGAAGGAGTCGGGGGGGGGCCCTCCTGGCCCCCTGGGCTGCCTCCGGAGACCTCGTGGGGGTTCCCCGCAGAGATCTGCTGGCAGGAGAGACAGCCAAGGGCAGAGAAGGAGCACTGGGTCCTCTGGACAACGGACTACATGGATTTGCTAAGGCTGGTCGTGGTCTGGAGTGGGGCGAGGGGAGGAGGAGAGGGTGACTCCGGCTGTGAGCTGGGGGACAGCATAGGCCGCCCCGCCTCTCATGAGGCTGCCCGAGCCTCCCTGTGCCCGCCTCCTGCCCGCCCTCCCAGCCCATGGTTCCGGGGCCGCTCAGCAGTCCCCGTCAGTGGCCATGGCCACCAGCATCTCACTCTTGCCCATCTCCTCCAAGGCACTCGCCAGGCTGTTGAGGTCCCCGTCGTCCTGCTGCAGAGCTTCCCAGAGGTCCAGGATCACACCCGTGGGGCTTGCTTTGGTGGCAAAGTAGTTCAGGTACCTGGCAGAGGGAAGGAGAAGGCCATTGGGCTCCCCAAACACCCAGCACCTCCTGCGAGCATGGAAATGGGGAGAGCACTGGGAGGTGAGAAGACTCTGCGGTCCCACAATCCTGGGTCTGAACCCTAGCCCCTCTGCTGGGGGGCTGTGTGGTCCCAGGGTAGCCCCTGCTCCTCTCTGAGCCTCGGGCTCCTCCTCTCTAAAATGGAAACTGTCTTGCTCATCATCATCCATCATCCCTGTTAGTACTACCATTGAAAGACACTGGCCCCAGGAGAGATGGTCCAAACCTAGCCTTTCATTCTTTCCTCCTCCCACATCCGTTCCCTGCTTGGTCTCACCCCCCACGCTCCCCCGAGAGCAGGAACAAAGCCTTAGACACTTTGCAAAGCCCATCCATTTCTAGTAAGGTGTCTTGTATGTAGCATCTGCTCAACACAGGTTTATTAAAGGGTTTCTCAGTAAGTATGTAATAATAAGGACTATTGTTGCCATTGTATTTATCCAGAAGAACTTTTTAAGTTCTCCAGAAGGGTTTTGACATGAAAATATACTCTGTCACTACGCAAGCATTTCCAGAACACCTGCTCTGTCCTGGGCATGGGGGTGAAGATGGTGATTACACCTGGTGTCCCGGCTTCCCCTGATTCTCACAGGCCAGCACCCTGAGCATGGCGCTCCTCAAGGAATGGGCTTCTCGGATTTAGCACACCCGAGCCTGAGCTCCTGATCACCCATGGATGGAAGGATGTGCCTGGACTGTCGGGCTGCCTGCCCCACCTGCCCCTTGGGGACAAAGGGAGGCTGGGGTGGGTTGGGCCCGGCCCAACACCCACCGGTCCATGGAGAGCTTCTGCGCCAAGAGCCGCCAGTCATTGCCCCGCGAGTTGGGGGCGTCCAGGCTGTTGCATATCTTTTGGCGGATGGACAGTGGAATCTTGAAGGCATAGGGCCCCAGCTGGGTGGTGACCGTGCTGCCAGGGGCAGAGCAGAAGGCGTCCAGGGAGCTGGCAGGCGTCTGGAAAAGCAGGGGCAAGGTGAGAGGGGAAAAGCCCCCCCACCCCATGCACAGCACTGGCACCCGTCCCTCCAACCTTCCTGCCCGGGACTGTGAGCTCATGGAGGTTCTGGTTACTCCCCACGCTCTGGGCAGGCTCCAGCTGCCCAAAGACCTCCTCCCCTGGAAGCTTCCAAGGTCCAGGGCTGCATGCCCAACCCCCAGCCCTCAGGGTGCACCATGCTCACGCACTGGCCCAGGCTAATGCTGATGGCCTCTCGTGATTACAAAGCCACAAGGAGCCTCAGCCACGGTCTAATCCACACAGGGCCACTTTTACACGTGTGGAAATGAAGTCTAGAAAGGGGAGGTGACGTGCCCAGGGTCACATGCCAAGGTAGGGGCAGAGCGGGGCCTAGGCCCATAGCCAGTGCTCTTGACACCATGCTGCAAGGAGGTTCTAGCACTGCCGTCCTGGGTGGCCTGGGTTTTGTAAACCTCAGGCTGGATTTATAGTGGGGGAAAACTGCAGGCCTGGGCCAAGTGCTGACTGGATCCAAGGTCAGTGGTCTCTGTCCTCCCTAGAACCCACTTTCCGACTTAGATGTTGCCACAGGACCAAGCACAGTAAGTGGTAGCTCTGAGCAAAACTGCGCAGGTCCCAGCTCAGACTTGGGAGGTGAAGGGAACATATCTTTACGGGAGACAGCACTCCCCCGCAGCTGAGGGGGCAGCACGGGGGTCTGAACGCTGTCCCCCCTGGCCCCACAGAGTGTCTGGCCTCACCTCTGCCAGCGTGGCGTGCAGCTGGAAGATCTGGCCTTCCCCTTCCACCTGCCGCACACAGATCTTGCAGGTGAGCTCTGTGGAGGCCAGGCTGTGCCTCTCCAGGGTGAAGGTGCAGTGCAGAGCCTTCTGGCTGCCACTCCAGATGTGACAGAAGGGGATCTCCTGAGGGAGGGGCGGCAGGGTCAAGGATGGGAGGCGAGCCTGCCCTGCCCTCAGAGGCTGGTGATGAGGCCAGCCTCGGCGAGTGCGGGGACCTCTCAGTGGGCAGTGCAGGCCTCTCCATTCAGACAGGCAGAGGGAGAAGAGCTGGTCAAGGGTCCTTCAGCTGAGAAAGGGAGCATATGGGGGAGAAGGCACAAGTCTGGATGCGTGAGTGTGTGTGCAAGGGTGTGCATGCGTATACGAGTGCGTGTGCGCACGTGTGTCTGGGCTGGAAGCCTTGCAGACTCAATAGTGTTGTGCAGATAGGTGCCAGGCACAGGGATGTGACTAGTGGAGATTCCTCTGCAAGGTCTGCCAGGCATGAACACTCTTAGAGACGGTAAGGCCTCTTTGAAGGTGATGTATATAGACATCTGTGTTTAGGAGTGTGCCATGGGGTGGGCACCGAGTGTGAGGCTGTGCCTCGGGATGACTGGGAGTGTGAAGTGAGGTGGGAGGGAGACAGAGACCGGGGGTGGGGGCAAGCCTAGAGGAAGGAGGCGGGGCCAAGGCCTGGGCAGGGGCACTGGTCTTCCCTGGGCAGCCCCTCAAATGTTCCCCCTCTCCCCAGCTTCATTCCCCTCCCCCAGCCCTCACCTGGTACTTGGCCAGCAGCTTGCTTCTCCAGTGGGCATGGGGGATGTCGTGCAGAGAGAGGCGCAGGTTGTGGTAACTGTCTTTAAACAGCAGGGGTTTGGGCTCCTCCACTAGATAGCCACCCAGCGTCCGCTCCAGCTCCAGCACCTCCTGAGGGCCAGGAGGCAATGGGAAGGGGGAGCCCATCACACTTAGCCAATGGGTTCTTCTTGCTGCAAGCTGGGGGTCTGGGGACACATGCGGGCTGTGGGAGCCAGGCTGTAGGACTGAGGGCAGGTATCCATCGGAGCACGGGGCCAGGCATTTGGTAAGTGCTCAGAGAAGACACACTGTGTGAACAGATGGATGAATGGACAGATAATGGGACAGATGGATAGATGACTGGATTTATAGATGACTAGACAGAGAGATGGACGAATAGATAGATAGAAAAATGGATGCATAAATACAGACAGACAGATGGACGTGTAGACGGATATACAAATGGATGGGTAATAAATAGAAGGACAGATGGAAGGAAAGATGAATGGATGCTTGGTGATGGCTGGACAGACAGATGGACTGCTGAGTGAATGAGTATACAGATAGATGGGCAGCAAGCTGGATGGATGATGGGTGGATGCACGAGCGGATGGACGGACAGATGGGGACTGAAGAGATAAGGAATGCCATCAAGCCAAAATGTGGCAGCTCCCCTCCTGACCTCCACTCCATTCTCTGACCAAAGCTGAACCCCGGCCAACGCACCAGTGCTGAGGGATGCAGGCCGCAAGAGCACTTCCCAGAGCCTCCAACCCATTCTGGGCCTTCTGGAATTTCAGGCCAGCTCAGCCCAGCAGAAGACATGCACTCTCCCATGAGGCCTTGCCACCTGTGCTGCCTCAGTCCGTGACTTGGAGTTTGGGACAAGTCACGTGCTACTGGGAGACAGGGACCGGAGGAGACCACAGACCCTGGGTCAGGGGAGGCCTGGAGCTACAGGAAACGGACCAGAGGCTTCACAGGGGGATGGAAGGAGGGAAGAGGTTTACACGGGGCCAAGGAGCCGTGTTCTTCCAGTGTTAGGATGAGCCTGAGGTCCTAGGAACGCGGCGGAGGGCTGGGGAGGCAATGGGTGGGACTTGGAGGCGCGGGGGGAGGGGGCAGGGTGCTAGTAACACAGGTCCACACTGCCACCACCAGGCTCTATGTGCCCAGATCTGACACCTTCACCTTTCTGCCCACCACCCCCCCCCCCCCGCCCAAACCACTGGCACCTGCCACAGCCCCTCCCTCATGCAGGGACACCGTCTGTCCTTTTGCATATACTCAGAACCTGGCCGTCAGCCCCCACGCCTCCCTCCCCTCCCCCTCCCATCAGTCACTGGGTTCTGTCCATTCTGCTAACACAGCGGCCAACCCTGTCCTCGCGGCTGTCACTGCCTCGTGTCCAGGGCCCAGGGCCCAGTTGCAGCTTTCAGCTGGCCTCTCTGCCTCTTGTGCAGCCATGCCCCAGCATAGCACAGGGGCTTTCAAAAGAGCGCCTGTGAACAGGGGTCCACCGCGTCTATGCCGCCGCCCACTGGATGGATCCCAAATTCCTGCTCATGGCTCCCAAGGCTGCTGGGGAGCTGAGCCCTGCCCACCCCCCAGCCCCATCTCTCTCCCTGTCGCATACACACAGCCCCTGCAGGCTTTGGCCACTCGGAATGACACACCTGCCTTTGCGTTAGCGGCTCTGCCTACCGGAAGGCCCTTCGGCCTCCTCGGCCTGGCACCCCTACTCGGCTTTCGGAGCACGGGTCTAAGGCTAACTGTGCTGTGAAGCCTTCTCAGACCCTCCCCCTCCCAGTCGGGTGCTCCTCGCCCTCCGTCAGGGAGCCCCCTATCTGTCTCCCCCTCCTCTAGCCTGGAGCTTGGTGAGGGCAGAACTGTGCCTGATTCCTCTCTGTACCTTGGGGGTCTGATGCCGTTTCAATGTTGGAGCAAGGAATGACCGATTCATGAGGCTGATGGTGGAAGGGGGCTACCACGATTCCGGGCTGGGGGACACGGGAAGGCGCGGCAGCTGGTGAGCCAGGGGTGCTGCTCTCCCAGTGTGCCAGTGCTGGGCGGTACCGACGACCTGGCCTTACCTTCAGGGCCGCGGGTGTGTCCTCCAGGCAGTAGACCCTGAGGCTGTACTCCAGGGAGGTGCAGAGGGCGGGGACGAAGATGGCCAGCTGGAGCCGCTTGACAGCCGAGCGGGAGTAGGACTCACCCGTGAACACGTAGGTGCCCAGCTGGTCCAACAGGATGTGGCAGGACCTGGCCTCCAGCTGGCAGTAGCAGGGGGTGTTCAGGGTCTCCTCGTCCAGAGTCACCACCTCCTGCAGGGTGAAGCACACAGGTCACGGCCGTGGAGAGGTCCACCCAGGCGGGGCCAAGAGAAAAGGGGCTTTCTCTCAGCTTTGGAGGCTTCCCAGAGCAGGTTCAGATAGCGGGCCCGGCCTCCCAGCTTCGGCTCCTCACCTCCCAGTGGCCCTGGTGGGCCTGGGTTTTGAGCTGGAAGATCCAGTCACCGGCGCTGACTTCAGCACAGTGGGGTACCGTGAGGATGACGGGGCGGCACAGCAGGAGGCCCGTGGGCCCACAGGTCACCGAGGGGCTCAATACTGTCTGGGTTCCTTCTGAAAGCGGGCTGGGGAGATGGCAGAGGGCAGGGGGCAGACTGTGAGGGGAGGCTGGAAGCTCAGCAAGGGCTGGGACTGGTGCGGGGCTCCCGCCTCTGCCCTGGCTCCTGGGTGGCCCAAGGCAGGTCTCCACCCCCCCGGGGCTCCCAGAGGTCAGGGGTTAAGGAGAGGCAGAAGGATGGCACAGGCCTTAAGATTGTTCTCAGATTTCTGTTGTTCACGGCCAAGTTCTCACAGCCATATTTTTGTTCGCGTTTTCTTTCTTTCTTTTTTTTTTTTTTAAAGATTTTATTTATTTGAGAGAGAGAGACTGAGAGATAGAGAGCACAAGAGGGAAGAGGGTCAGAGGGTCAGAGGGAGAAGCAGACTCCCCGATGAGCAGGGAGCCCGATGCGGGACTCGATCCCAGGACTCCAGGATCATGACCTGAGCCGAAGGCAGTCGCCCTACCAACTCAGCCACCCAGGCGCCCTTTGTTCGCATTTTCAAGGGTTCTGCGCTCTTGGGATGTTTTGGACAAGTGTTTGCTAAACTGCCCTCTAGAAAACTGCTACCGGTCTGGGCTCCCAGGGGCGTGTCATGGGGGGGCCGAGTCCCCACGCTTTTGTCAATATGAAGGTTTTATCGTATGAAACAAACCCTATAAATTCAAGAAGTAAAAAACTCCTAATATCTCATGGCTGTTTGAATTACTATTTCTTTGACTACAAATTAGGCTGAATATTTTTTCATAATCTACCGGCCTCTGTGTGTGTGTGTGTGTGTGTGTGTGTGTGTGTGTGAGGGTGTGTGCATCAGAGAGAGTATGTGTGAATCACTTCATATCCTCTGACCACTTTTGTAGTGAAATGTTCAAAGCCTCTTTACCTAGTAAGGATATTAACCTTTTGTCATAAGGTAGCTACTTTGTCAACTGCCTTTCAGTTTCGTGATTTGTCCTGCTGATTTTGTATGTAATAAGATCTGTCAATGTCCTCCTTGGAGGACTACCTCTGGCCTTAGGATCAGGGAGTGGGGGATGGTGATATCTGAACCCAGGGTGGACAGGCAGCAGGGAGAGGAAGAGAAGGGGGGCCGCCCAGGCTGGAACTGAGGTCTCTCTACTCACAGGGTGTTCTCTGCCTTGTTGATAAGGAGGTACATCTCATAGAACTTGCCCTGCGGGATGGCTCCATTGGGCACCAGCAGGCTGACCCCTAGGGGGAGAGGGAGGTCAGCAGGGAGGGGCTGGAGGGAGTCTAAGAGCTTAGAACAGGGGTGTGGGGGGGGGCTCCTAGCTTAGGTCGGCGGGGGGGAGAATGACATCTCCCGAGATCCAGGTGGTCGACAGCAAGGGGTGGAGAGAGAAACTCTGGGGATTCGGTACAAGGACAGCCCAGGTCACTGACAGTGGTGAGTTCGTCGGGTAACACAGGGGCCCCTGGCATTGTGAAAGGGTATAAAGATGGCAAGGACTCAAAGTCAGAAGGCCCCAATGCCAGCTCCAGTCCCAGATCCATTTGAAACTGGGAAACCATCAACTGATGGCTTTGCAGCCTGAGATGGGCAGCCCTGCCTTCCCAGGGGTGCTCTGTAGGTCTGTTGAATTATGAAGAGATACTCTCTCCCACTTAGCAGATGAGGTTCCCCTGCCTTAGTGGGCCAGAGAAAGGCCTGGACCCCAAGTCTTCTATTTTATTATCATTCTCCCCCCTGGGCCTCATGTTTCCCATCTGAGAAAAGGGATCAGGGAAGTCCTAGCTCCTATCGGTGGAGGGGGTGCTGGGGATGCCTAGAGGGGGCACGCTGAGGTCGGGCTGAGAGGCAAGCAGAGCAGGAGCCCACCTGTGCCCGGGATGCTGAGCCTCCCACCCAGGCAGCCGAAAGTGCCGCTGACGCTGCTCCCCGGGTCACGGGGCAGGCCCAGGAGCTGCTGGGGGCCGAGGCTAGCACTGCGCAGGTGCAGGAAGTGGGCATCCCGGGTGAGATCGCCAGAGTATGTGCCGGGCGGCAGGACCCCCAGCAGGTCGGCCCCATCGGGCAGGCCCGGCCCAGAGCCGGTGGTGCTGGAATTGTAGACCTTGATCTTGAGACTGGGCAGGGGGTCCAGCAGGGGTGAGTTGGTCATGGGGATCTTGTCGGCTGAGTCCTGCAGGGCATACACGGGCCCGCGGTAGATGCCAGCACTGGCCGTGAGGTCCGGGGGTGCCGACGGGTGCAGGAGCTGGGGATTGTCTGCAGGGGTTGGGGCTGCGGTCAGACCCAACTGTGCCTCACTGGCCGGCTCCCACCCTCTGCTCCTGCCGGGGGCCCTTCTCTTGCCAAATCCCACCCAGTGTTCAGCTGCCAAAGGCTCAACTGCCATCCGCTGCAGGAAGCTTTGGGGACTCACCACCTGGGCTGCTCCTCTTCCCTGTGTGCCTCTGATCTACACTCATCCAGTTAACTGTAGAGCAAAGTCTAGGAAAACCCCGGGAGGGATCAGGAGCCTCCGCTGCGGTCTGGCTGGTCTGGCCTGCTGCCCCTGCCCCTCTGGGTGCCCCAGCCTGCATCTGCCCCCCCTCCACCCCGCCGGGTGTCCCCAGGTGCTTACTGGGCCTCGCAGTCTTGAAGTTGACGGGGTGGAAGCCGCCAGTGAGTGCGGCGGACGAGTCAGTGATGTCGGTGTCGAAGTCCCGGCAGTTACGGCGGTACACCACCACCCCCACCACCATGAGGACGCCCACGACCACGAAGGCGGACACCACGAGGCCTGCGTACAGCGCCACGTCCCCCGAGGCCTCCAGCACTGCGGGCACAGGAGGGCTGCATGAGACCCAGGTCCCGGGGCAGAGACCCAGGTCCCAGGACAGACCTGCCCTAGGCTAGGTCCTAGTCTCAGCGCCCCCCAAGACTGGCCGGGACCTCAGGCAAGCCTGAACTGCTCTGCGCATCGGTCTCTGCAAGTAAAGTGGCCTCAAGTCCCCTGCCCTGCTACCCTCCCAGTGCCGAAAGACCAGTAAAATGACTCGTGGTCTGTCCCAACAGTGAACTCATGGCTCACTTCTGAGAAAGAGACAAGGGCTGTGGCTCAGTCTGTCCTGTCCTGGCCAGGAGGTTAACTGAGGGCCCCACTGCAAGCCTGCAGCATATCCTCAGGCCGGAGGTCCCGGCTCCCAGAACTCTCTGCCAGCTGCCGTCCTGAGCTCAGCTCGCATCCTATGCCCGGAGTGGGGGTGGGGATGGAGGCAGAGGAGCGTGAGGCGGGAATGAGAGGCAAGGTGATGCGGTGGCAAGGAGGAGAGCAGGTGGAGGGGAAGGAAGGGGCTCAGGGAGGCCACCCACGGCTACACTTCCCTCCCCCAGGCAGGCTGCTACACAGCTACAAATAACTCTATACGGGCCAGGCAGGAAGGTGTCAGGGTTAAAAGGGAGGGTCTACACGGCAGTGCCATCCAGCCGTGCTTTCCACAGCGATGCACGTTCTATGTCTGTGTTGTCCCATGTGACAGCCACGAAAATGTGGCCGGTGTGACTGAGGAACTAGGTCTCTAACAATGTGTTTAATTTTAACTAAGTTAACAGGAAGTTGAAAGAGCCACACGTGGCCAGTGGCTACCACATGGGAGAGCACACAGGCAGAGCCCAGATACCTGCTCTTCCTTCTTGTTTGTTTTGGGAGCTCCAGGAAGCACAAGTCCCGTCTCCCCTCCTGGGGGGTGGGGAGGCCTCAGAAAAGTAGGCCTGCTTTCCCTGCCTGGACCCTTTCAAGCCCCACTTCCCTGGTGCAGACTGAGCCTTCGGCAGGTAGGGCGTGGCTCAGTCCTGGTGTCTGCCTGCTTCTGCCGCCTTCTGGCCCCATCTCTCCTCAGTCACCCTCATTCTTGGGCTCCCGCAGGTTCCTGGCCCCCGGGAGAGCTGCCAGAGGAGGCCCTCAAGGGCTTGGCTCTGCCTCCTGATGTTCTCCCTGACCACTGGGGGAACACCAGCCCAGCCCCCCCCCCCCCCCCCCCCCCCCCCCCCCCCCCCTGAGCTGGGCCCAGGGCCTCACTGCTGATTTTATGATTCTGGAATGATTTGGAAATTATGGTTTAATTACCACAGGCCAATCTGCCTGAGCAGCTTTACTGCTCTGGGGCTGCCACAGCACAGCCTAGGGAGGAAGCTGACCAGCCCCTTGGGGCTGATGCTGGGCAGCGGGTTTCCTGGAAAACCTAGTCCCGCGCTGTTGGGGGTACAGTGAGGGGCTCCGGATTGATGGTGTGGGCCTGGCCTTGTCACAGAGAGGAAAGCTGAGGGTGCAAGGCTAAGAGCACCAGCTTTGGCCACATAACTAGTTAGATTCAAATCCTGGCTGGATCCCCGGTCAGCCCCTTCCTCTCTCTGAGCCCCATCTTCTTCCGTCATGGGAGGCTCGGGACGGTATCCTTTCTGTCAGCTGCTGGTCTGCCTGTCTGCACGCGATGGAGGCCGTGACACGTGCAGCACCGGGGGCCAGGGGACCCCATGGAGGGTGGGTGAGGGGGCACCTTCGAGTCTCCCTGTTCTCCACCCTGCCCTGCACCCCACACCCTGGAAAAGCCAGTCAAGGAGAGCCAAGGATCCCCCAGAGGAAAGAGGACAGCCATGAAATGGGACTTACGGTGGCTTTTAGGGTCACTTAGAGTTTTCTTATCTGTCGAGGGAAATAAAGGGAAAGACAATGACATAGGTGGCAGAGAAAGGGTGGTGAGGTGACAGGAAACACGCAGATGAGATGATGCACGTGGCGGGTGGCAGAGGTCCCCAGGGCCTGCTCCACCGCAGCCCGCACCAGAGGCCTGGGGCAGGCTGGGGATGGGGCCCCCACTCGTCCAGCTCGAGCCCCCCCCCAGGGGGCCCTGCCATCCCAAGGACTCACTCTGCACGCACAGCCCGTCCGTGCAGTTCTTGGAGTCGAGCAGGGTCCCGCTGCAGTCTCGGCCTCCGTTCTGGGGCGGGGGCGCCATGCACTCGCGGCTGCGCCAGTGGGCACACTCGGTGCTGCAGGCCGACCACTTGCTCCACTCCGTCCACGCTCCGTCGACTGTGGGAGCACGGCACACAGCACGTGGGACACAGCGCGTGGTTCCGCACACAGAGCACAGCAAAGCACCCGCACGCGTCCCCGCGTGCTACGGCAGGAGAGGGAGCCAGACGCAAGCACAGCCACCCCCAGCCACGTGGCCCTGTGCCAGTGCAGCGGGGGGCACTGGGTGGGGGGCAGGCAGAACACACACACACACACACACACACACACACACAAACACACACGGTCCCTCACACAGATGCAGCCCAGGGCACTCACAGGGACTCAAACCCAAGGCAAACACACAAAAACCTAAGAGCCCGGATAAAACCAGGCATGCAAGCGACCCACAGAAGGGGACGCACAGGGTGAGGCGAAGATGAGAGGAGAGAGGACCTTTGCAGGATTAGGGGTGGTGGACAAGACGTGTCTAGGTCAAGGGCAGGAGCACAGGCTCCTATTGACCCCAGGCAGCGCTGGGACCCAGGCCCTGCAGGCTGACACTGAGAACCCTCAGCCTGGAGGGCAGGAGAGCCCACCCGTCTGACGGCAGCTCTGTGTCTGTGTCTGTCTCTCTAGCAGCCGGGCGCAGAATGAGAGGGCAGAGCCCGCGGCATCCTGTCCGGCCTGCTCCGCCAGCCACGGGCCCCAGGACAAGCCCCTTCTGCCCCCCACAGTGGGGAGAGAACAGCCATCCTGAGTGTGGCAGCCGGCACCAGCACAGAAAGCAGGGCTGGGCAGTGGGGTGGGAACCGGGGTGGGTAGGCTGCCGGCTGGCCCCGCGGCCTTACCTGGGCACACGGTGGTGCAGGCGGTCTTTTGGAAGGCCTGGCCCTCACAGAAGGCGCCTCCATTGAGCGGGGCCGGGTTGGTGCAGGTCCGCGTGCGCTTCTGCCAGCCACGGCCACAGCGGTTGGAGCAGGGCGACCACTCTGCCCAGCTGGACCAGCCACCGTTCACTGCAAGGGCAGCGGGTGTCACGTGCTGGGTCTGGCTCTGCGACCTGTGGGCCCCCTAACCCCATCTCCAGCCCCCACGAAGCCCTTCTGCTGAGGCCTGGCCTTTCCTAACTGGACCCCTCCTGCCATAGCACTGGGGACAGATCTGGGCTACAGCCGTCAGCACCAGAGAGGACCAGGGAGGCCACGGTCTATCCCCAGCCTCATTGTATGATGACAGACGACGGTCCAGAGAGGGCTGACGCTTACCCAAGGTCACCCGGTAACGGAGCCCGAAATAGGGCTCTTTCTACCACACTCGAGGCATCTCAGCTATGGCTCTGCCCCTCCTACCCAAGGGAACCGCAAGGAAGAGCCTGCAGGCCTAGGTGGCCGTTCCTCACTCTACTGGGACGCCAGGCTCGGGCATGAGGATACTCACTGGGCCCCGGTCCAACCCCAAACCCAGGAGGGCCTGACTTGACGGCTAGCTTTGCTGTGTGATCTCGGTGAAGGCACCTCCCCTCTCTGGGCCTCAGCCGCCCAGCTGTCCACCGAGGCCCTGCTGGCCTCCTGGGTAGGACGCGGTGAGTGGGCAGACGGCCCGCCTCTCCCGCGCCCCTGGCCAGGCTGCCCCCGCGTGGGCCCGTACCGTAGACGGTGATGGTCGCGGTGGTGCTGCGGCGCTTGGCTACAATGTTCTTGGCCACACAGGTGTAGTTGGCCGTGTCCGACAGGCGGGCCTGGCGGATGATGAGGTTGTGGTCGATGGTGAGCAGGAAGTTGGTGTCCTGGGTGGGGTCGAGGACGTCCTCATTCTTTAGCCACTCCACCTGCAGGAGTGTGGTTGGGGGGCCGTGAGGGCCCGGTGCCTACTCACTCGCATCCCGGGGAGTGGGCCCTCTGTGGAGGGGAAGGGAGGGCGGCCACAACCAGGGCAGCAGCTCTACGCACGGTCGCCCACGGTGGTGACACGGTGAGGCAGGCCCGCCAGGGGCCAGGCCCTGCGCTGCGCGGTACAGAACCCAGTGGTCGTGACAACCACCCAGCAGCTGGACGGCCTCAATTTCATCAAACGGAGGGTGGCATTTATTAGCATCTACCCCACAGGGCTGTCGCAAGGATCAAACACGGCAGTGTGGAAAGTGTGGAGAACAGTACTTAGCTCCCCGTACGTGCAAAATAAGCATTAGCTAGTAGTGCACGCCTTCCCCATTAAGGCAAAGGCCACGTGGGGTGCATCATGTTTAGGCCCCCGCATTATGGAGACCCTTTGGTGTCCATAAAGCTGGCGCTTTGGCTTCTGGGTGGGGAAGGAGGATTCGGCCACAGGCTTAGTCTTACAAGAGACTGAGCCTGGGGCCTGCCCGAGTAGCCCTTGGGGATCTTGCCCCAGCTCTGCCCCATCCCTCGGGGTTATGCCTGTGGAGGGCCTGGCTGGGGTCCACACATTCTGAGTTCTGCAGAGGTGGTAGTTCCCTTCTCTGTCTCAAGCCTTGATATTCCCATCTGTGAAATGGGGAGAGCTCTGGGAGGCTGAGGCACCGTGGCTGGTAGTAAACACCAAGTCTGGCTGGTCTCTGCCATGCCAGTATTCCGCTCGTCCCTGCTCACCTCAGCCACAGGCACCCCCTCTGGTGGGCGGCACTGCAGGAGAACCTCCTGGTCCAGGGGCACTTCCTTGCCCAGAGGCTCCTGATCGAAGTTCTTACGCAGGTCTGGGAGAAGGAAGAGGGGTCACCAGGCACAATGAGGTGGAACTGAAGCCTGAAGCACCCTGCTCTAGCCACTAGGTGGGAGTGCATACCAAGGGAACGGGCTCCACCTGGGGCATTTCCTTGTCACGAAAGTGGGGCCTCACCGGGTGGACCTGGGGGAACAGGTTTCCCTCCCTGACTCTGATATACTAAGCAGAGAACAACCCAGGAGGGTGCGGAAGCAGGCAGCTCCCTTTACAGAAGTAGGTGAAAGGGGCCGTTAGAAATCCTGAGGCCAGAGGTGGCCCCGTTCTGGGTCTAGGAGGCTTCTTCTCAGTGGGCACCCATGGGCCCTGACGTCCCTGTGGTGGGCATATTCAGCCAGGGATGCTCCCACAGAGGAGGAACTTCCTCTCTGAGGGGGGGGGCACGGGCAAGGGGAAGGGGCCCCGGGGGAATGGGGTGGGGGGGGTCTGGACAGCATACATGCGATGCGGACATAGGCCCGGCGACTCTTGGTGGTGCCGGCGGAGCTCCAGGCCACGCACTGGCACCAGTAATCCTCCAGCCCGAACAGCTCCTCCACCTGCTGCCGGGACACCTCGATCTGGACCTCCCGTACCCGCAGGCCTGAGAGGGGGAGATGGATGTCAGCAGGGGGCGGGTCTGAGGATGGGAAGCAGGGGCCATGGCACCGGGACATCTGTCTCTCTTCTGCCAAGTGCCTCCCGTTTCCATGTATTTCCCTGGCCCGAGCCGCCACTGCTACTCCCCTGAAGACTGCCCTGGCTAACGCAAGCCCTCTGCCCCCCGTGCCAGCCACGTCCTGCCCTAAAGCCGGGGTGTGCTCTGCAAAGTGCACAAATGCTGCGTCACTCCCCTGGCTGTGCCTCCAGTCCTCACAACACAAAGACCTTGATCCTCCACTTGGCCGCCAGGCCCTACACCGTCTACCCACCACAGCCTCCCTGGGCATCTTCCCCACAGCCACAGGGCCTTTGCACATCTAGTTCCCTGCCTAGAACTCTCTTCTGTCCCCCCTGCACCCAATGGACTCCCAGTCACCTCAGCTTTGGGCTGGGTCTCACTTCTAGACGGAAGGCCCCTCTGACCCTGGCCCACCCCAAGTACCGCACTGAGCACGACTGGCTGTGCAGTTCTTTTTCCCTGCCCAGTCTGTTTTCCCCACAGCACTGACCACTCTCTGGAACTGTATCATCTATTGATGTGGTCATGTATGAATTACATATTTCCTGCAGGAGAATAAGGCAGGGCTTTGCCCTGTTTACTGCTGGGGCCCAGGATCTGGCACAGAAAAGGTGTTCCACAAATATGTGAAGACAGCATGTGGCCTCTCTCTGGGTAGGAGCTGGAGCTGGTGGGAGGTCCCTCTTCCTGGGAGCCCTCCAATCTCTCAACAGCTCCCTACTAGGGCGTGGAGGCCTCTCTGGATAATTGGGTCCACCAGCCTGCCAACCCCCGACAAAGCCCCTTATGCTTAGAAGAGGAACGAACCCTTCTGGATTAGGATGCCCATCCAAAGCTCTTCCCCAAAGCTTGTGGGAGGACAGCGAGGCCTCCTCCTCCAGGAAGCCCTTCCTGACTACCCCCATTTTCAGAATCCCTAAAGCTGCTCCTCCCTGCCATGTGTACCAGCTCTTCCTCTCATGCTTACACATGGGTTCTGATAAGCCCCTCAAGGGCAGGATTGCCAACACTCCGTGGTACTGTGGCATGGTGGTCAAGTGTAGGGTGGGATGGCTCGACAGGTCTGAATTCTGGGCCCAACCTGACTCCCCAGCTGTGTGACCTTCATTCAGTTACTCAGCCTCTCTGAGCCTCAGTTCCCTCATCATAGTAACACACTCAGCATGACAATCACTCTGCCATAGCACGCAGCCAAGGCTGAATACAAATCTACTCTGGAAGGTCATGTGGATCTCATCCAGGGTCCTTCCACATGTGAACGCAGAGAGGGTCGGTGGCAGGCCCGAAGTCCCACCTCAAGGTGCGAGCAGGGTTGAGATCAGCTATCTGTGTCTTGCCCTGGTTAAGCTCTACTCTCCCAGTGAAGTGCATTGCCTTAGCTGTCCTGGATCATGGGGTGGGATGGCCTTTGCACTGGGACCCCAGACAGTGAAGAAAATCCCAGGGATCTAAGCGGGGGGGGGGGGGGGCTGGGGGTCTGCCATCAGGGAGCATCAGGAGGGAAGAGGCTACTCCTGGGGGAGTGGCTGTGCCTGCTCACAGCGGCTGCCCGGAGTCTTGGCTCGACAAGTGATGCGGCGTGGCCCAGGCCACCACAGCTGGGCCCCCCGCCCCTCATTCACCAGGCTGTGAAACTGGAAGGGGGGGTCCCTCACAAGGGGGGTCATCCATCCAGAAGCCCCCAACAGCTGGACAGACAAACCATCACCCAGTGGGACTCAACACCGTGCTGATGGTCACCAGCAGACATGGCACAAGGACCTTCAGTCTCCCAGACTTGGGCCCCAGCACC
Organism: Zalophus californianus; assembly: GCF_009762305.2. Lineage (NCBI taxonomy): Eukaryota > Metazoa > Chordata > Mammalia > Carnivora > Otariidae > Zalophus > Zalophus californianus. The sequence continues at coordinate 32,289,373 of NC_045609.1, read as the reverse complement.
AGGTGTGCCCCGCTCCGGCACGGCGGCCACCTGGCAGGTGGTGTCTGGGCCGGGACACCCAGGCTTGGGCTGCTTGTCCCGACCCGGCATGAGCTGGTGGCTGGGGGACTCGTCTCGGCTCTTCTGGCCCCCGGCTGTCATCCTCTGTTCTTTCGGGGCCTCCAAGAGTGCCAGGGTGGGGAGCAGGAGGCTGAGGAGGAACCAAGCCACACGGCCACCCAGGGCGTGCCCACAGGACCCGGTCTATTCTTTGTCACTAATGGGGACCAGAGTGCCCCAATTTCGGGGGCTGGCAGGGCTCGCGTGCCTGGTAGCAGGGGAGAAGGAGCCATGCTGTTACTATTACTCGTAATTACAGGGTTTGTGAGAGGCCCCAGCAGGGTACACCATCCCTTTGCTCGGTCTGGACCCCCACCACTGACCTCCGATCAGGGCCAGAGGGGCTCAGGGCCACAGAGAAATAAGGACAGGTTTCAAGAGGAAAGAGGCCAAGAAAAAGCCAGAAAGAGAATAGAAAAAAATGGGGTTTCCTGAGTGCCTGCTGGGTCCTGGCACTATGCTCAACACCACGCAGGCCCCACCGTGTTCCACCCCCACGGGGACCTTCCGTTAACGTCCCAGTTTACAAGGAGAGGAAGTGAGGCTCAGAGAGGGTGACGGACGTCCCAGAGTCACACAACCAGGGCCTGGGAGCAGCTGGGGTACGTTTCTTTTCTCTCTCTTTTAAAAATCCCTTATTTTATTTTTTAGATCTTGGGGGAGCATGAGACTCCAAATCCATTTTCTAAAATTCTTTCAAAATGTTGGTAAAATATATATATAACCTAAAACTTGCCATTTTAACGTATACAGTTGAGTGGCATTACGTACATTCTGGGGTATGGTTTCAAGTCTGGGCGGTACTGAAACCTGCAAGCTTTTCACAGAAAAACGAAGTTGGAGGAGGGGGAAAGGAGAGAGAGTGAGAGAGAGAGTGTTGGCGGGGGAGACAGAGAGACAGACATAAGGGAAGACAGACAGAGACCGGGGCGGGAATGGAGAGGCGGGAGAGGCAAAAGGAAACAAGAGAAGGCTCCAAAAGAAGGGAGAGAAGGGTGAGGGAAGAGGTGGTAGCAGCAAGACCAAAGCGGAGGCGGGCCGTGGGGCGAGGGGTCCCGGGAACCCGCGCCTGGCTGGGCTGCCCGACACTGGCCACCTGCAGCCCACCAGCAGCAGCATGGCCCTGCTCCCTGGCCTGAGCCCTGGAAAGGACCCCCTGAGGGGCCTAGGGACACAGAAGCCCACACCTGGCCTCGGGGGCCCTGCTGGGGGTGCCCGGGACCCCGCTTGCATCTTCCTCTCAGGATCCGGGCTACGTCCTGGCACCACCTCTATGGTTATTTACTTACTAATACCAACCTCGTCTTTTGACCGAAAACAGCTGATCTCTACGGAGGAGATGCATCCTTCTCACGAACGGGGACACAACCACTCCCCACAAACACAGAGGCCCTCTGACACTGACGATGGTCTAGGATTCTGGGTATGTGCTGGGGGCCAGGGCTGCAGACAGGGCAGCTCCTCTTCATTATACAAGGGGCAGAGCAGGCGCTGGATGTGCGTGCGTGCGTGCCTGTAAGAACTCTAGCACTGCCCCCCCACCCCCGTTGCTCTCCCCATTGCTCCCTGATGTAAGCTGGAAATGGGGAGGAAAGGATTCGGTGCTCTTTCTTTGGTAACCCAATCAGACGGGGACATGTGGTCAACCGTTGGGGAGATACGGATCCAGGATGAACCCCAGAGGGGAAACTGAGGCCCAGGGGCTGCCATGGCTGTGTGAAGTCTCACACGGAGCCCAGGGTGGAGCCAGGCCCAGGACCCAGCGTCCCTGGCACCCCTGGGCCCCGGTGTCTTGGGGGTGATCGGACGAGTGGGGCAGGCTCACCCGTGGCCTCATCCAGGCCCTCCTGCGTGACGTGGTCATTCTGGCTGACCCACTCGCCGTTGCACTTGAAGTAGATCTGCGTGGCGGGGAAGGCGCGGCAGCGCAGCTCCACAGCCTTGTTCTTCACGATGTAGGCGTCCTGGGGCTCCTGCAGGAAGTGGGGCAGGGGCTCACCCGGCGCCGACGGGAAGGAGTCGGGGAGCACCTCGCTGCCAGAATCCGTGCCTGTGGAGGGAGGGTGGGCTCCGTGAGGCTGCAGGCTAGGAGGAGGGGATGGGCAGCTGGAGACCAGCCGGGATGCCCTCTCTGACCCGGGCAAGGTCTGGCACTCCTGGGGGCCTCAGCTTCCGCATCCCACCCAGCTCTTAAGAGCTTGTGCTTTGGAGCCAGTCCTAGCTCTCTGATACTGGGCGATTCTACTTCTTTACAGATCAAGATGTCAGGGTGGCCTGGAGAGCTGAAGTGATCCGTCTGGACAAGGATGCCCCTCTAGCCCTCCCCAGTGTCCCCTGCACTGGACCTACTGAGCCTCCCTCCAGTTTCCCACGGTGATGCCCCAGGACGTGAAGGTCTGGAATGGGGCTGAGGCCGGAGCACAAAGCAGGCCAGCTCTGCCCTGAAGCCACAGCTGCCCTTTGCAGCCCCGGCCAGCCAGCCTGGTGCAAGTGGAGAGACAAACCAGGACCCACAGAGGCATGAGGTGGGGTGAGGTGGGGTGGGTGGCTGCACCGGGCCTGGATTCCTTGGAGCTTGGCACCCGCACAGGGCCTCCTCCTCCAGAATGCCCAAGGCAGGCAGCAGCATGGAGGGGGAGACCACCTCCCCAGCAGCCTTTACGAAGAGCACCCCCTCCTCTGGGCTGTGACTCTGTCCCACTCCTTAGCCTTTTCCACCTCAGCCAAACCCACACCCTCCACCCTAACAACAGACAAGAGAACTGCAGAGCCTGGGAACGCAGATAGGCTGTGCCTGCAACGCCCTCCCCAACAAGGGGCCAAAGGGGAACACTGGCCCATCGGCCTCCCTGGAAACAACAGTGCCTCATGAGGTGAGACAAACAGGAAGGGAGAGGGCCCGGCCACCACCAGTGCTGGGAGGGAGGGAAACCAGGCCAGGCCAGCCCATTGGTTCACCATCCACTTATGAAAATTGACTTTCCAACACCAAGCGCCAAACAGTCAGGTGGCTGGGACAAACGGTGGGGGCTAAGCTCCAGAGGGAACAATGAATTAAACTGCAGGGGTGTGCATCCGCCCAGCCCCTCACAGCCGGCCATGGCCTGCCACTGTTGCACAACCCAGTCCCTCAAGTGGGGTGGGGCCCCAGGAGGCACTTATCCCCTAACCCAGGAGGCCATGATGGGCCATGCATTGGCCCCTAGGTGCAAAGGGGCCAAGGGGACACTGTTCTCCAAGAGCCGAATGAACAAAACATGCCATCTCTTTATGGACCAGGAGCTCCTGCTAAGACTTAGGGTGGGGGTGGGGGGGTTCAGGCGCTCTGAGAACACGCAGAGGTTGTCACTGGCTCCAGGCGATCCGTCCCGGGTAGAGTGTGTGTGTGTGTGACCTGCGGGAGCGAAGGGGAAGCCCGCAAGAAGGTGTGAATCCAGCTCCATCTAGCATGTTCTGTGTGACCCTAGGATAGCCCTTTAACTCCCAGCGCGTTACTTCGTCTCTGAAGATGGCAGGGAGGTAAACACCCTCCCCTGGGCTGTTTCGAGGACCACATGAGCTAGATAAGCATGAACACCCAGGAGGGGCCTAGCACATAGTAGGTGCAAAGCTGTTGCATGAAAATGGCAACTAATGCTCGCCTCGCATTAGGTACTGTGTTGTTAGTACTGTATGCAGTCAGCTTACCTAACTCTTGCAACAACTCTGTAAGGTACTTATGTTAGTCTTTGGCTTATATGTGGGGCAACTGAGGCTCCGAGAGGTGAAGCAACTTGCTCTAGTGCACAGAGCTAGCAAGAGGTAGAGCCAAGGTTTGAACCCGATAAGCAGACCCCGGCATCTGGGATGCTGCCCACGCGGCCTGCCACTGGAGTAGCTCAGTAACATGGTGAGTGTCCCCGCATCTGAGAATCCTGATACATCCTGACACCAGCCAGGACCCCACAACTCTCAGAGCTCTCTCATTAAAGGGTCAGCGAGGTTGGAACAGTCCTTGTTTTGAAACTGAAGACCATCCGTGTGGGGTAATGACTGACCGAGGCTCCCTGGCCAGTGGGCAGCTAAACTGGGAAGAGCCCTGAGGATACTGGGGCTTCTCCATGCCCACTTCCCTCTGTCAGGCAGGGAGACCCCTTCTTTGTAGGTAGAAGACTGGCAGCCCCTAGGCTCTGGGAGCTTGGGCAGTTGATGGCAAGATGAAAGAGTGCCGAGGGAGCTGGACAGTGTCTCCCAGCAGCCTGAGAGCGGATGGAGCCAGGAGGGCATGTGGGCAGCAGAGCACTTGCAAGGTTCCAAGCACCCCCAACTGCTGCGAGCACCCTGCTTCAGTCTCAGGTATGGGGGGTGTGAGGCAGGGCGCAGACTTCAGACGCAGCCACCGCTGGTTCTGAAGTCGCCCTTACTGACCTCAGGCACCTCATCCGTGAGATGGGGGGACCAGGCCTCCCTCTGGAGGGTGGGAGAGAAGGTGCATGGGAGCCTGTGGGTCCAGGCACCTGCTAGCTCTCCTTTCTAACCGTGCGGCCCCCAGCCCCCAGGTGATGGCTGTCTTGGCTCTCTGCGGCACTGCAGACTGTATTTATGACTTGGTTTTATAACCCTAATGCGGCTCATTTATAAAGCAGGCGCAGACGCGGCGGAGGAAAGTAAACACGAGACATCCATTAGTGCAGCAGGGCCCGAGCCTGGCGGCCCCTGGCCCCACCTCTCCTCTCCACCCTGACACAAAGCTTCCTCTCTGGCCTTGGCAGGGATGCGGCTGGGGATCCTCATCGGTGCCTCTCTGGCCCAGCCAAGCAGGGGAGCTCTCGATGTAGCTACTTGCAACATCCCCACCCCCCGGGGTGTCCTGGATTCAGATGTTGCCAGGAGACAAGGACTAGGTCTGACCTGAGAATTCCTCCCCAGGCGGACCACCAGCAGACTGTACGCTTGCCAGGTATGTAGTAGGTGCTCAGTGAATGCAAATTCAATAAAATTGCTAGGCTGGGCTCCTGCCCTCATCAGTGAACACTTCTCCCTGGCTTGGGCCCTTGAAGTTGAGGGAGGCTCCACAGGTATCCCAGCTGAGGGCCAGCCTAGAGGGAGAAGAGTGATGGAGTTTCAGGGTCCCCGGGGGGCTTCCTCTGCCTGAGGCTTTCCTCTGAACTCTCGGAGGCTCGCATCAACCCACACACAGCTTCTGAAACTTCTTTGGTCTTTAGTGTCTTGGTAATTTTTATCCCAAGGCCAAAAGAAATTCCTAGTGGTTCTGTTTATTAAATAGTTAGAGCCAAACAGCTTGTGTGTGTGTGTGTGTGTGTGTGTGTGTGTGTGTGTGTGTGTCCTTCCTAACAACTTGGTAGCCATATTGTTGAAAAAACAATACCCATAAGTAAGTCAGAGGGGGAGACGAACCATGAGAGACGATGGACTCTGAAAAATAAACTGAGGGTTCTAGAGGGGAGGAGGGTGGGGGGATGGGTTAGCCTGGTGATGGGTATTAAAGAGGGCACATTCTGCGTGGAGCACTGGGGGTTATGCACAAACAATGAATCATGGAACCCTACATCAAAAACTAATGATGTAATGTATGGTGATTAACATAAGAATAAAAAAATAAAAAAAACCCAATACCCATAAATCGGAGGAAAAATAAGATTCGTATTCCATTCCTAAAGAGGCACACTGGCTAGTCATGGGGGTGTGCACACTGCTTGGGCACAGCTTCTCAAGTCTTGGAATCAGACTGGCCCCTCCACCCTCATTGTCTGTCTCAGAGTACTTCCAAATGCTCAAATCCCACCTCTGCAAAGACAGGATGCTGTGTGAAGGACAGAAGTGTGATACAATGTTGAAATCGAAAGCTATCTTGAGCAAACAGTTGTGGCAGTGTCTAGCAAGCTGTTCAGCACAGCTGTCTTTCCTCTAAGATGAACAATTTCCCATAGCACCCCTGGGAATGCATGCAGCACCCTGGGGTGCTTTGGCACACCGTTTGGGAAACTTATTATTATGCCCCTCCTACAGACGAGGAAACAGAGGCCAAGAGAGACAAAGTAACTGGCGCAGGGCTGTACAGCCAGGAAGCAGCAGAGAGCGAGGGAGCAAATCCGGGCATTCAGGTACCTGAATCTGACTTCTGAATTAGAATTGGCATTTGCTTCCACTATGTGGCAGGTACTTTAAATATTTTGCCCAGTTTACTTCCCACAACCCCCAAGGTGAGGATTATCTTCCCATTTTCCAGATGAAGACTTGGGGCACCCAGGGACTTGCCCCATGGCAAGGTCCCCTTGTCGGTGGGAGGAAGGGCCAACTCTCCCCGTCACCTGTCACCCTGGCTTCGCTACAGGTCTTCACAGAGGAGACTCCAACACTGAGAAGAGCTCCCAGCAGAGGACAGCCTGCTTCTGCCAGGCCAGATCCGGATCTGGAGTTCCAGCTGGCGGGAAAATATCCCACATCAAGTGCATTTTTCTAATAGCACAACTCATTTAAAATGCAACCTGCCTTTAAAAGCCACATACACGAATGGCCTGGCTATCCCAAGACGAGGGTAGGAGGGCACATCCTCCCAACAGATGTAACCACAGACGGTCAAACGCGGGAAAACGCCAGGAGGTCTGGGTCTGTACCCCAGCTGGGGACTGGTGTCACCGCTGGCCTTCCTCTGACCACACAGCCCCCATCTCGAACACCGAGAAGCTGGTGGAACCAATCTCTCAAGTCTTACTCTGATTTGATCACGTTGAGATTAGAAGGTGTCTTATGTGGAATGTGTCCGTGTAGGACGGTATCCCACTGGGTCCGTTTTTAATTCCTGAAGCGAATTTCCTTCAAGCGTGGTCACCTTTTTTTTTGCCACTGTTAATCCTCGCTCAAAGGCCCCGCACAGACCGTGGTCCTACAGCACTATTTGCTGCTAGGCTCTCCCAACCAAGCCCAGGCCCTCCTACCCCAGGCCTCAGCTCACCAGGACAACCAGCACCTCCAGGTTGGACCTCTGGTGGGCGCCATTCAAACCCTCACTTCCAATTTACCTACAGCTGCCTGAGGGCTCTTGTCGGGTGGTGTCACGTGGACGTGGATTCATAGGGAGACAGGTTACTGTAAGGGCCGTCTTGTACAACACCCCCTCAGCCACTCCATCCAACCTTGACTCACATCCCTCCAGGGACAGGGAACTCACCGCTGCTTTTCTCCTTTGAATAGACCTAACAGAAAAGTCCTTCTTACTTTCAACTGAAATTCACTGTCTGAGGTTCCAACCATTGCTACAATTTTAACTTCTGAGGTTCCACAGAAGAGTGTTTCCTCTGGAGTACGGAGCTGCCTTCCCTGGCCTTCTCGCCCTGCTTTCAAATATTCATGAGACACAGTTTTGCACCCCCTCACCACCAACCTGGCTTCCTCACAGACAGGTTCCATTTTGCTCCCAACCCACTTAAAATGTGGGGAGGAGGGGTGACCAGGGTGGGGTCTGGCAGGCACGTCCCTGCTTCCAGCAGTTCCAAGGTTCCTTAGCAGTTTTGGTGGCTGCTCTGGAGAGCAGGGAGCACACTGCACCTTCCTTGGTGTCCCCCAAGGTGTTCAGGACCGAGTAACCGGCCCCTAGGAGGGGAGTGGAGCCTGCCGAACACAGCCGGGAGCCCAGGCCCAATCCCCACCTGCCAGGAGGAGCTATGCTAGATTGAATGCTCCCTCCCAGGGGCTGGGCCTGGGCAGGGCCCAGTGTGGGGACACAGGCTCCCACTTGGCAGGGAGGAAGTCAAGGCCATGGGCTTGCTTAAGAGGTGCCAGCATCTAAGCCACTAGAATAAGCAGGAGCCAGGCCCTTGGAGGTGAAGGAGGTAGCTTCAGGACCAAAGTGAAGAAACTGTATTTTCCAGAGCTACCCCTGAGGGGAGGGAGAAGCTAAAACTAGTGTTCAGACATTTCTGAAAGGGAGACTATCACCAGACACCCAGGGAAGCCAGAGGGCTTCTGCTTCCCTTATGGTGACCCTGAGAGGGATGGGTTCGAATCCCCACTCTGCCACGGAGACCTCAGGAAGGTTGTTTTACCTCTTGGGGCCATTTGTAAGAAAGGGGAGAACAGGCAGAAGCATAGAAAGGCACAATCAGAGGGGCCTGGAGCCCTACATTCCACCAGCTCAGAGAGGGAAAGTGACTACTCAACATCACACAGCAAATCAATAGCCAAGCTGGACCAGAGTGCAGTTTCCGCTTCGGGGCTGAAGAGGGTAGACAACAGCCAGGGCAGGGCTCGGGGCAAATGTCTGGTCCTTGTATTCCCCCTGCCTGGGATGGAAACTCATTACCACCCATCGCAGCCGGGGCCACCTCTGGTCTTGCCCAGCGCAGAGACCTCAGCACGAGGCTGCAGGGGTTTGGTATGGAGGTCCTTGAAACCCCCACCCAGTGGTTTGTGTCCCCAGGCGGGTGACAAGGCCGGCCCTGAGACCCCTAGGCTCAGCAGCGGGAGGTGGGCATCTGTAGCTGAGCAGGGCCATGCGTCTCCAGGGCTGGCTGGCGTTGAGGCAGTGCCCACGCCTACGGGGCAGGGCTGGGAGGGAAGAGGGGAGCGGGCGGGAGGTGAGGGAGAGAGAATCACCCCACCCTGGGCACATTCATCATCAGCAATCACAGTCTCTCTAGCCCCTGGATGCGGGCTGATTCTCACCAGACTTGACCTCCCACTGCATGGAAAATCTCTTCCATTCACTGAGAGGCTGATGTGCTCAGTGGGGAGTGTGGAGGGTTGGGGGGGGAAGGAGCCCACTTATTATTATGTTTTAAAAACACATAAACCCCCCATGGAAGGACCCCTCCCTGGACACAAAGCCCTTCTTCCATCTGGCCCTGGCTTCTGGCGGCTGTGGGGTTCAGGCTGGGGCCCCCCTCAGAGGCAGTTACAATGGCCGTTACTGATGACAAATGGGGGCTGGCAGGCTTGGGGGACGCTGAGTTACTCCTAACAAAAGAGGGCCCTTGCACAGCCCTTTTCCCACACCCTCTGTAGACCCGCCTGTGCCCATGACATCACTTCCTGTGCTGGCCACAGGAAGTGGCCTCGCCGTGATGGCCAGCTGGGACAGCAGCTTGCATCCTGAAGGGGGGTGTCTGGCTGACCCTGAGAAATGGAAGGACTCAGGAGCAAGTGAGGGCAAGTGAAGGAGCTGATGGGAGGCACCGATTCCTGGAATGAAGGCCGGGCCCCATTTTATTGGGGGCCACACGACTTACAAAGTCAGGAGGGACACTATGGTTACTGGGCCTACCCTCAGACTCTCACTGGTGCCTGGGGAGCCTGTATTCCACACCCAAGAGACCAGACCCTGCTCCCACACCTTTCCTTCAGCCACTGGACTCCCTCAGCCTGGGCCTCTCTAGGGCTTATTTCTGGCTCCTCTTCCAAGCCCTAGGTCCCAGGGTGTCACTATGCCTGGACGCTTGGGCCCTAAGGAGGGGGCATTCTGCTTCCGTCTCTTCTCTCAGACAAGGGGCTCAAAGCCCTCTTATGCATCACATTCCCGATAATAACCTTTCACCAACATGCAGTGTGATAACAAACATCATCAATACAATAATCCTGTGAACTAGGTGTTCCATTTCACGGAGGAGGAGACTGAGGCTCAAGGAAATAAAAGGACTTGCTCAGGCTCACAGCTAATGAGAAACCCAAAGCTCTTCTTGTTAAACCACAGGCCTCCTTTGGCCCACGATGCCCCTGAGGGATTAGCAGGGGGCAGCTATTTTCCTGCCCATTTTGCAGATGAGCAAATAGAGTCTCTCCAGAGTTCACTAGCTTGCTGAAGGGAAGAGGGTCTTGGCGTCCTCACCCCAGCACCTGGCCTCCCTACCTCTGTGGGCCTGACAAGTCCCAGACTTGTTCTGGACGCCCCAGCCAAACAGAGATCCATCCTAGCCTGGAGGGACCTGTTGCTAGCCTGGTGCAGCCCCCAAGACATCACACTGAGACACACACACACACACGCTCACATGCAGACCCCACCCACGGTCACAGGCCGCCACCCTCTCCCCGGGATCCCTGCCACTAGGCTGGGACAGAGATTCCTTTCTCAGAACTGTTTATGTCAATGCTCTAAGGCACTGGCCGTGGCTCGGGCTCCTAGGGGACCCTCTATTTGGCCATCTCTTCTCCATTCAGAGTTGGGATGGGTGCGTCTGAGTTGCTCCAGTCCTACTAGGGAGGCCTCCCTTTCTCTCCCCAAGCCCATGTCCTCCCGCTGGGACCTCCTCACGGTGCTTACCCTACTTCCCCCTGCAATACGCGCACCTCGCAGTGGGGCCATCCTGTGAAACAGAAATCCATCTCCCTCTCCTGCTTGCACCTTCGGACAGTGGCCATTTGCGTCTAGAATGAAGTCCCACCCGGCATCCAACCCTCTGACTTCAGAGGCTCACCCATCCTCACTGACCTCCAAGCCCCTGGGCGTATTTCCTGCCCCTTGAACGTGCCTCCGTTATTCCCACCACAGGGCCTTTGCTGTTCTCTCCTGGAATGCACGCGCGCCGCCGCCCAATCTCCCTGTACTCCTGCGGCAACCCTCTGTCCCCAAGATCTCAGTGCCACCTGCCCCTCCCAAGTGAGGCCCTCCCTGACCGCCCCGTGTACACCGATCCTCCTCTGCTCTCCCCTATGCCATCCCGATTGTCCTGGGGCTTTCTGTTGTTTTGCTTGTTTGTCTGTTTTTCTTGACAGTGTTCAGCTCTCTCTGGAATACCTTTTTCCTGTATTTGATTGTTCCCTGTCTGTGTCTGGACAGGTCTGCTCTCTGGAAGGCAAGATCCTGGAGAACCTGGAAATCCTGTTTGCTTGTTTAGCTGGGCCTACTGGGGATGCAGGACTTCATCCAACACCTGGGGTGGCAGGTGGAGGGGGGAGGGAGTGGCCAGAGGGGACAGACGCACGCAGGTTGGGCTGACCTGAGCCCTGGGAGGCAGTCCATTTGGAAACCCGATCCTATAGGACACCGCTAACCCATGGAACCTCAGAGACCATCAAATCCTAGAGGACGGAGAGCAGAGAGGGTGTGGCCTGGCCTCAAAATCCCACCGCACCTGAGCAACAGAGCCCACAGAGAAACTGGGCTCTAGACTCCCGGGGCAGGAGGAGGAACTTTATTTTAAAAATCCTCCTTTTCCTTCTAATGAAAACACTTTTTTACCCCCTTGGCCTTTTCTGATGACCATTTAGGAAAAAATAAGAATGAAAATAAAAACCACCCATTCCCACCCCCCAGCTTACCAGAATTTACACAGGACATCAGTCCTCTCAGACTTTTATAGGCAGGACACATACTTTGTTACTGAACTGCCACCATATACAGGTGTATATTCTGTTTCCCTTGCAAGGTCCTTAACTGAAGACTGAAACCACAAGCCAAATGCACAAGGCATCTCTGTGGCACTCAGCACAGTTCTACACGTCCAGGGCACAGGCCTGCTGGGCTGACTGCCCCCCCCTCCCCGGCACAGCATCCCGGGTCGCTGGAGAAGCGGCAGGATGCAGGGCTGGTGTGGGGAGCCACTAGGCAATGACATCAGGTTGGCTTGGCACATTTGGGAGCTAGACAGAAAGATGCCCGGGGTCCTGTCTCTGTCCCCCAGAAGAGTGAACAAGCCCATGGGTACAGCAGTGTACTTATGTCCCTGCTGTCCTTCCAGGCGAGGTGTCTGCATACCCTCCTGGGAAGGCCAGGGTCAGGCCTGTTCTTAGAGCTCAACAACCCCTCCTCGCAAAGGGGAGACAAACGCCCACACACCGCAAAGCAGAAAATCGGCTATGATCCTTGCCCGCCGCCCTCGGCACCATCACCACGCCTGGCCAGACCCTGCCCCAGTGCTGGTTGTGGGCCACCTGGCAGGCACCAGGAGGCAGCTCAGACCCTGGGCTACGGGGCCCTCAGACCTGAGGCCAAGCCCTTCCTTCCAGACAGGAGCAATGACTTGTCCAAGGGCAAACCGCCCGTCAGTGGCTGCAGCCACCCCAGTATGTGGGCATCACGTTCGCACAAAAGGAACCACAGCAGGGCCGGAGAAAAAGGGCGGCGGGCTCTGGCCTTGGCCAATCTGTGAAATGGGGCCTGGGACAAAGCAGGAGAGAGGAAGAGAGGCAGAGGTGAGTCAGGGGGAGAGGGACAGAGAAAGAGAAAGCTGAGAGCACCGGCCATGGAAGACGAGGGGAACGGGGCGGGGGCTCCTCCTTGTCCTTTTCCGAGCCTGGAATCCACCTGGGTTTGCGCTCAGGCCCCAGGATCGAGGGAAGGTGGCGTCCATCCCCGGTCTTCACCCATACTGCTGTTCTGCTTCTTCCGCAAGGCCAAGGTTCCATGGGCCTTGAGGGAGGCAGACCTTAGAGACTTGGGCTCCCAGGGGTCAGAGCAACTGATCTCAGGTCACAGAGCAGGTGGGAAGCAAAGCTGGGCTGGAACGTGGGCATCCTGGCAGCCAGCCCAGTGCTCTTACCCTTGCCTCTCTCTGGCTCCACCGGTGGGGAAGACCCTGGTCCTGGCCTTGGGTGAACAGCTGAGTAGTCAGCGCTGGAGCTGTGGGGAGACAGGTGCCACAGGCCAAGGGGAAGACCCATATGGCTGGTCAGGCACATGTCAAGGGAGACAGGGTGGTGGGCGGGGACTCACCCCCACTCATTCATTCATTCATCAGACGTCCTCATCTCCCCTTGATCACACCTACGGTAGGGCCTTGGAGAGCTCTGGCCAAGCTTCAGTCACACCCATGGGAAGCTTGCTGCCAAAGTTCAAGGTTAAGGATCCCACATCTTGACTCTCAGACTCCTGCTTCGTCTGCCTCCAGCCTAGCCCCACAATGATGTCCCTCTGCCTGCAGACCCACCATCAGTGCAGAAATAAATCTACAGCTGTTGTCTGCAGCTCCCTCCTTCTCAGTCAGGGAGCCAGCCCGCCTCCTCCAGGAAGCATGCTTTGACTTACTTCCACCTCGACTACTGGAGGGAGTGCTCATTCTCCAGGTCCCTATAATCCTTTGTATTTTTCTCGGGCTGAAACTCATGGTGCTGTCATTTGCTCGTGAAGCAAACCTGGGTGAGCCACTTCCCTCTGGGCCTCACTCTTGCCTTCTGGGACCTGGGGCCACTTTTACTTGCTTTGCCCCCCTCGGGTTGTCGGGAACATCAGGGTCAGAAGTGTGAAACTATTTTGCCAGGTAGGCAGCCCAGTGCTCTAAGTTTTATTATTGCTTTTTTGCAGTAAGAAATGGTGGCTGTGCCTTCCTGGGGCTGCCAGTGTCCCTGGCTGACATTTTGACCAATAGCTCAAGGATTTTCCTCTGGGTTCGAGGTGCCGGCCAGGTTCCCCACTCCCCACCCTGCCCCAACCTCCCAGCCACTGCCCGGGCCCACTCAGTGATGACCCACTCAGTGATGACATGGAGCTATAAAAGGCTGATGCAAGCTGGAAGGAGGGAAGGAAACAGACTTGCGTGGGGCAGGTGGAGCTCCACCCTCAGCCCCGTGGGACTCCCAGCCCTGCTCCTGCCTCCTTGTTTGTACCTGCTGATGTAATCCCTGGGCCTCCTTGGCTCAGGGCTCCGCCTGCTCACCTTGACCTCTGAGCTGGAGCCAGAGAAGTGTGAGAGGGCAGGTGCCTGACCCACATGCACCATGACAGGGCTCTTCTCTGGGGAGGGGGCGTATAGTTGGGCCCCAGGGAGAGCAGAGGGGAGGAAAGAGCCTGAAACACAGCATGGAGAAGAGCACGGGCCCTAGAGGAAGCAGGACCTGGGTCAACCTCAGCTCTGCCACCGTGTCACTTCAGGGGAGTTGTCCCATGGCCCTGAGCCCGTTATGTGACAGCCCTCAACGTGTCAATCTTCCATGCATTTCTCCAGCGGGATAAAGAAGTCAGGGGGAAAAGAGGTAGGGGGGAGGTGTGGCTCCGTGGAAGGAAAACACCAGAATGGTTCCTGCGTGATGAGGTTAGCTGCCTCACCTCCTGGGGCCTTGGCTTGTCTGTAAAATGTACACAATATCATGAGCCCAACTGTGCTCACTTCTCAGAGATGGGGCCAGAGGTGTGCAAGTCCGACATGACACTAAGGCATGTGGATGGCTCAGGGGACCTGGGGACAGTGGTGGGAGGGTTCTCTCCAGGAGCCTGGGGGTGGGGCTGTGCTCTCTGCCTGGCCTGGCCCCAGGAGACTCCTCTTGGGGAGAAAGGCATGGATGAGGAGCACAGGGCTCCCCAGAGGCCTCCAAGGAGCCTTCAAAAACACGCAGGTGGTGAGGACAAGAGCCAAGACACACTCCCGGAAACTGCAAGGCCACCTGCGTGCAGCTGAGGGCCCTGAGGCGAAGAGCCCAGGGTCTGGAGACGGCCCTGTCTCCCTACTCATTCTCAAACCTGGTTTCCCTGGAGACGCCTTTGCTCTTTCCCTGAGAAAGGGGAGGAGAAAAGAGCCTCATGCAGTTCATGGGTCTCTTTGGTTAACACTGAAGGCTCCTGAAAGATAGGGAGCGAGCCTGGTGGGAGATGTCCATCTCAGCTGCCCTGGACCCTGCAGCCCCAGGAGAGTGGGGTCACTTTCGGTTCTGCTAAGTTGCTCTGGAGGGAGAGCGGCACTCCAGCTGGGATTCATGGGCTTCCCTGGCCACACAGACCCACCTTCCCTTTCCCACGGCCTTGAGTCATAGCAGGTCACACGGGGAACCAGTAACAACGGCCATTTACAGGCCAGCCCGCTCCCAGACACCATGTAGAACACTTGGCATACAGCATCCAACTGAATACTCCCAATAATCTTTGGGGCAGGTACTCTTATGAGGATCCCGGCGCTGTAGGTAAGGAAACTGAGGTACAGAGAGGCTAGGTAACTTGGCCAAGGTCACAGAGCAGGGTTGTTGGCCCTTATATCTGGATCTCCCCGACTCTAAGCCCCTACTCATCAACCTCCACGGAGGTAGTTCTCAAACTGCAGCATGCGCCAGGATCCCCTGGAGGCATGGACAAACCCAGGGCACCATGGCCTTCCTCCTACACCCCCGGGCCCCCCTCAGCAGGTCCACGGTGGGGACTGAAAACGTGCATTTCTAACACGTTCCCAGGGGCTGCTGCTGGCCCACCGCTCTATGCTCTCTTGCCTCCCAACAGAAATATAAAACACCTAGCTCACAGAACGGTGCTAAACGGAGTCACCTCCCTTTTCCTGAGCTTCTGTGATTCAGCCGGAGACCTTTCAAAAGGAGCCAAAGGAATCACATGGCAGCATGGGGCCGGCCACCTTAGCTTAGATCGGCTCCGGTGTATGGCACTAAGGATAATGACAGCCATCCCCTGCACTTGTGTTCTGGCACATTCCTTAGCCTCTCGGGGCCTCAGTTTCCTTATCTGCAAAACGGAAGGGTTAGACACATTATATGCCCAAATTGTTCAGAGCAGTGCGTGACACATCAAAAGGACTTATTGAGCATAAGCTGTGTTGTTTTTATTATTATCATTTGTCACTATCTACATCTATATTGTCTTTCCAACAGCGCTGTGAGGTTGCTGTGATATCCACCCCCATTTTTTACCTGAAGTTGCTCAGCAGGGTAAGCAACTTGCCCAAGTCACCAAGTGGTGGTGGAGGAAAGATTCGAAGCCAGGTTTGGGAGCCTAGTGGCAGGACTTGTCCCCCACAAGCAAAGAGAGATGCCTACTTCCTCCAGGAAGGATGGAGAGTTATTTTCTTATTTATTTTTACTTCTTGTTTATTTTCTTATTTATGTTTCCTGCACTTCCTTCTAGGCGCCCTCACGGAACCCAGGGAGTAACAGTGTCGCTGCTGAAGGGAGAATGTCTCCAATAGGAAACCGGAGCTGTGTCAGCCACCCGGGCTTGGTGACCCTGGCCAGCCAGACCCCTTCCCCCACACCCCTGTCTGTCCATCTGTCCCCTGGTCTGCTCCTCCTTACTGGGCACCCTCAAGGTGCAAGGGGTGGCTCAGCATTTTCTGAGAGGGGGGACGGTCACGGGCTTCTCCTGAGACCCTCCTGCCCCCATGGCCTCTGGGATCACAAGTTCAAAACAACAGAAGCTTCAGGTTGCCCTTGACGTAAAGGTTTAGTAGGTGTCTAATTTTAGCTGAGAAATACTCGGCATTTTCCCAGCCGCAGCCGCTGCCGCACTCCGTGCTGGACAAATGGCCTTGGTTTTCCTCCCTGATTGTTCTCAGCTGGGGGGCTAGGGGCTGACTCCAGCTCAGGACAATTGCCTTTGTGTCTGCTTCCGGGTGGCTCTTAATAACTCAGCGGAGAGAACGGGACGGCCTGGAGTTCTCAGCCCGAGCTCTCTGGCCCCTACCCCCATCCTGGCTGCAGGGTCCTCACTTTACAGTTCAGGGTATCCCCAAAATGTGGTATTTAAACAGGATTTGCTGGTCACAGCCTTCTCAAATACGCAGGGGTGGTGGCAGTGAAGGAGGGCTGTGGCCTACGGGGGGGGCCTCCCACTGGACAGATGAGGATGACAAGGCCCAGAGAGGGTGTGACTGGCCTAAGGTCACACAACACTCTGGCAGAGCTGGGCCTGGACTGGAGGTCCACAGTCAACGGTCCGGCGCTCTTGGCACCGCGTGCAGGAGAAATCCCACTGCCGTCTATGCTTCCAGCCAGTGTGGGGACACCTCAGAGCGAAAGATCCTAGGCTGCAAGCCTCCAGTGGAGATACCTGGAATGCTGCCTCATCACCGCCCCCGCCTCACCGGGCTGAGTCCTTCTGTCTGGAGGTCTCACCTGAAAGGTCACCTCCTCAGAGAGCCCAGCCCTGCCGGCCCCTCCTGACTACCTGGGGCCCTGGCTCTTCCTCGGGCATTTCTTTTTCCTTATTGCCCTCGCCACCACTTTCAGTTATATGCTCATCTGTGTATTTCCTTGTTCAGTGCCTGAGTCTCCACCAGGTCCTTGTCTCACCCCAGGGGACAGATGCACGCTGGCAATCACAACACCAAACCCCCTCTGTGGGCTCTGGGCCAGGGTCCCGGAGCCTCTGCCGTGCCAAGTGAGGCTGGGGAGGGGGCCCCAGGGGAGTGGATGGGGCCACTGGGGCCACTGAAGCCTCAGAACAGTGGCTCTTTGCCACCCAGTGTGGACATACTCAGATGTGCTCAGCAGTGGGATGTCCTCACTGGCACTTGCTGCTGGAACACCATCCCTGGCTGGATGGCGTGTGTGTGCCCACTGCTGACCCCCTAGCGCCAGCACAGCGCACAGTAGGTGCTTCAGAAGTGCTCTTTGCATGAGTGGATGAACCACCGGGGCTCCTCTGAGTTCTCTCCCTGGGAAGAGGCGTCGATTCGACCTAAGCCCCACCCTTCCCATGAATGGCTCTGGAAGCAAGAGAAATGAGGAGCCTTGGGGAAGGGACCCAGGGTCCCAACCCGGAGGGCTGTTTGCTGGCCTTGCAGCCCCCAGCTCTGCCTGGCCCCCCACCACTCCAGCCGGGACCCAGCATGCTATAATTAGTCCTCCTTCCAGCCTCCAGTAATGAGGGGTGCCGGGTGCCAGCCGTAATTACAGCCTGGTTAAAACGAACAGGAGCCGCCTCCAAGCCAAATTACAAAGTCTGCAGCCGGACTCCCTCCTGCCCTGCTCCCTTTTTATGGGGCTGGTTAGAGGGAGGGACTGGGGAGTTTACGGAGAAGACAGCTCGGGCTGGGCCTGTGGTTTCGGCACAGCAGAGCGTGGCGGAGAGCCGAAAGTCTGGGCCTGCAATGCTTTGAAACTCTCCTTGAGCCTCCCCTGCCCCACCTGCATCAAAATTCCAGCCAAAGCCCAGGTCAGGAGCGGGCAAAGAAACCAGCTCTTCCGACACTTTCATCAGCACCGCATCTTGGGGCTGAGCACTCTGGGTGCACAGCTGGACTCCCTGGGCACAGGCACCGAAGTCCCTACTTTACCCACCATGGTTCAGTGCCCAACGGACTTGCCCCAAATCACAGAGCTAGGGAAAGGGAAAACCCAGGGCTCAGGTCCACACGGGGAGAAGGTTCGGGAGCATAGGCACACTCCACCTTGCACAGGGCGGCATCGGAAAGGGCTTGGTAACCTTGAAAAAGATGAGTTTTGGGAGTCAAGGCCTGAGAGGCTCAGTGAAGGCCTTCTTCCCCTTTTGGAGATGGAGAAATTGAGACCAATTTCCAGTGGCTTCTCAGGATCCAGAGGCAGAGCCAGGATGAGGAAGTCCATGTCCACCTCAGAGTCTTGGGAAGGTAGAGAGTATGAGGGCTGTAGAGAAAATCCAGTTCAGGCGCAAACACATGGCACCACGGCCCATCCCGAGGCTGTGGCAGACATCGCCAATCAATGCCTGAACAGGGCCTCAGACTCCTTCTCGACACGGGACCACACTCAGCCACACCGATCAAGCAATGAAAAAAAAAGATTCCACCATCCCTGATTTGAACTGTCTCCACTCACCCCACCTTAACCCCAGGGGAAAACAGAGCCCAGAGAGCTGGGGCGACTTGGCCCAGTAACGGAGTGGCTCTTACTCCTTCCTGACCAGCCTCCACGGGTGTGCATCGGCCACTCCCCCTGCACCCTCAGCACAGCCCCACGGGCTCTGGGCCTCCAGTGTGGCAAAGACTCCGGATATGCAAGAGCCCTCCCTAGCCCTGCCCCCGCAGCACTGACCGGGCTGGCTGCTCCGCTGCTCTGACTGAAGGGGGGCTTTCGTAAAGGACCGCGGAGGAACAGGGTACTCACCGGTGGAGGGGTCCCCGTGCAGCAGTGGCAACCTCTGCACAGGGCCCCGGGCTCCCAGCACACCCCTTTCCTGGGCCTCCTGGCTGGGCTCTCCTCCCAGCCCGAAAAGCTGGCTCCAGCCACCCGCTGCCCACTCACCACAATTGGCCCATGGTGACTCAGTCTTCTTGGTTACCTCCCCCCAGCCGTTCTTCTGCCCCTGGCATCCCCCGCTCTAACAAGCCTCTTCAATAGAGCCTTTGATCCGGGCTC
The DNA here is from genome assembly GCF_009762305.2 of Zalophus californianus. Taxonomy (NCBI): domain Eukaryota; kingdom Metazoa; phylum Chordata; class Mammalia; order Carnivora; family Otariidae; genus Zalophus; species Zalophus californianus. The sequence continues at coordinate 32,270,296 of NC_045609.1, read as the reverse complement.
TCCAGGCTCTTGGACCAGGACAGCCGGCTGACTTCAGCGAGGGGTGGTGGAGAAAGGTGGGTCTGGGAGGACAGGGACCATGATGGGACAGGCACCACCCTGGGGTCCTCACTTTAGCGTGCGTGACTCCCCCTGCCTCCTCAGGATGACCAAAGGCCCTGAGCCTAGAGGCCCTCCAGGAGCGGTGAGAAAGCTGCTGAGATTTCTGGGAGGTGCTTGCCTCTCCCAGCACTGCTCGGCCTGGACCGGAGGGCATTTTCAAAAGGACACTTTAATTAGGGAACAGGGCGGCCAGCCAGTGGGATTATAGGCCACACCCGGTGCCATCAGAGGCCTCTAAACGCCCAGGCCCTGCCTGCCTGTCTTGCCTCCACCTATTGCCACTTCCTCCCTGGAGTTGTGAGGAAAGAGAGGGGCGGGGTGGGGGGGGGTGCTGAGTGCCTCTGCCTGTCGCCCCTACAGCGGGGCCCCCGGAAAGAAACACTGGATATCTCCAGTATGCCTTCTCAAACTGAGTCTGGATCTCAGGCACAGAAACACAAGTACTGGAGACAGTTGACAAAAGCAGAGAAGCCGTCCTCTGGGCAGGAGGTTGGGAGCAGTTCTGGGCCACCCCTGTGCTGGGCCACGGAAGGGCCCTAGAGCCTCCACCCCTGACCCTGGGTGCCCCCCACCTCTCTCCACCGAAAGGGACGATGACAAATGTTGGTTTGTCCCCTGGAGGCGCTGGCTCAAACCCAAACCGTACTGTTGCAGGTGTCTTCCCCAGCACCGTGTTCCCATATCCAAGATGGGCAGACCTGCAGCTGCCCGGGCTGTCCGTCCCTAATGTCAAGAGCGGGTGCAGAGGGCCCAGGCCCACTGACCTGGCTGGACTGGGGCTGGGGCACCCCACCGCAGGTCGTCTCCATGCCCCAAGTTCTTCCTCTATAAAATGGGGAGATCCACGGGCATCTCCCAGGCCTGCCGTTCAGGTAAACAGTCACCTACGGGAAGGTAACCAGCACGGGGTCTGGCTGGCATGCTCAGGAAACCTCGTATAGGTTCAAGTCCCACTCATACGTTAATGGGCTATGTGACCCTAGGCAAACCACTTCACCTCTGGGAGCCTCCGTTTCTTAATCTCCAGACGGGGGTTTACCATAGGTTCTGCTTATAGATGTGAAAGTGCTTTATAACCTGTCAAGGGCTGTCGGAGGCTAAGATTACTCACGATTCTTTTTCTAATGAACAGCTGCACGTACCCTCCCTCCACCCTGCCCACGAGGTGAGGCTGGGACATTTCAATCCCAGCTTCCCACCCCGAGGCTCAGCCTATCCCTTGTCATCCTCCAGCTGGCTCTCGGACAGGTTGGTGACTGGCGGGTTCTTGGACGGGGCGGGGGAAGAGGGGCTTTGGATGTTTAGGTCTCTGGGGAAGAAGTCTTTACCCACTGGTGAATCCCTCGCCTGGCTGGGCACCAACCCCAAGAGAAAAGACAATGTTGGGGTAGGGTGGGGACCTGGGTGACCCTGGGAGCAGATGGGCATGGGTGGGAGCCAGGTGGGCAAAGCCCATCTTTGGTTCTTCCTCCCACTTCTCTGAGGTTCCTTGGGATGCTCCAAGCTGTGTGACCTTGGGTAAGTCCCTTCCTTTCTCTGGACCTTCTTCCTCTAAAAGGACGCTCTCCAAGGATATCGCTTGTCCTGCTTCTCTCGGATGCTTGGAGTAGAGGGATCCGGGAAAGGCACAAGGGAAGCCAGCCCCTCCACACAGCTCAGTGAGAAGCCAGGTGTCCTGGGGGCCACGGGGCTGGGTTTGGAGGGATGTGGGGTGGCTTCTGGACACTCATGAAGCAAGAGTGTTTGAAAGCACCAGGGCTTCACTCCAGGCCCTTCGGATCTGCAAGCCCTCGCCTCCCGTCCTGCGCTTGGCCAATATGAGGCAATGCATGGATTCCTCTAGCCTAGACCTAGAGGTGGGAGCCCCGCCTGGAGCTGAGGGCCCCCCCCTCCCCACTCACCAGGAGGGTGAGGGCCCTTGCTCTCAGTGGAAAGAGCTCCCGTGCACCCAAGGGAGAATCTCGGCATCTAGAGCTGTGGGATCTTAGGCAAGTGCTTTTCCTTCTTTGGGCCTTGATTTCTATTCCTGGAAAACGGAGCCGTGAGGAATCCCTAGCCTAGCGGATAACCGGGAAGAATATGTGTGACTGTGTGTGGAACACTTAGTTCAGCTCCTGGCTCCGGGTGAGCGCTCACTAATGGTGCCCAGTTAATGCAGTGCCGTCTTTGGAAATGTCACTTCAGGTCCCTGGGCCTCTGTGTTTCGTCTGGAAAGTGGGTATCAGGACATGGCCTGCTTTGCGTGGATCACAAGGGCGATAGGCTTCAGCACAGGCCTGGTGCACGGCAGGCACACGGGCTGTCTGTGGGAGCCGCTGAGGCCGGCTGAGCTGGCAGAGCTCCTCACACACCTGGCTGCGGCCCGCCCCGGCTCCGGGGAGGGAACAGAGCCTCGTCTCTGCCCTGCAACAGATGCGGGTTTTCTCCCTCCTTCTGGCTGTCAGGCCCCAGATGGCTGCTGGGTCCCCAGCCAGGGGCAACACCTTCCACACCCACGCGGCACCTCTGCGAGGCACCTGGCGTGCGGAGGCGAGAGCTTACCACCCAGTCCGGAATGCCCTCCAGGCTGGGGCTGGAGGGGTGACGGGACCCTGGGGCGGTGGCCTTGATTCTGCCCATTTCACAGACTGAACACGTCACTGAGGTTCTAGCCACCTAATGTGACTGGTCTGGGTGGCCTGAAGGGGACAGGGGTCCCAGAGAGCCACAGGGGTCCTTAGACACCTGATTTGAGGCCAGCGGCAACTCTCAGCCCAAACTTCCCAGTTCACCATCTGTTTGGTGGTGGGCAGAATGGTCCCACTTAACAGGTAAGGAAACAGAGGCTCAGAGGTGAATGGCCTGCCTGGCTCAGAAGCTGGGCTGGTGGTGAAGCTGGGGTTTGATCCCAGGGCTCTTCTCTTCCTAGCGCAAGGCCAGGCATGTCGGCCGGGGGATGCAGGTGGAGAGGAACAAGGCAAGACCTAGGGGTGACTGAGCTGACGCTCCTCCTGCTCGCCCTTTCGTGCCTGGCAAAGAGCTTCAGGAAGCACCTGCTGATTAACAGAGGGGATCCATTGAGGCATAGCTTTCCAGGGTTCCCCCTTAACCTGTCCCGGCCAGGACGGTCTATACTGGCTGCTGGACCCCTTCCCCTCCTGCTACTGGGGTTGTCCTAATTCTCCTTAGTATACTTCCTTAATCCTGTGCCCCTCCCTCTCCCTGGACCGGACTGGCCCCCCTAATTCCACACTCTCTCTTTTGCCTCACAATCTATGTTTTTTTTATGGCTTTCTTTTCCATCCCCCTGGGCTCCGCACAGGCTGGGGTGTTCTTGGGACATCCCAGGGAAGCAGGAGACCTGGGCTCTTGTCTCAGCTCAGTAATCAACTGCTGTGTGACCTTGAACAAGTCCCTGACCCCCTCTGGGCCCCTGCTTGCTCATCTGTCATTGAGGGGTTAGATGAGAAGTTCTGATGTTCTATGAATATCAAAACCCACACCAAATGTTCAGGCTGGTATGCTGGTGGACATCTGGGACCTTGGGCTCCTGGCTCACCTCTTGGCTCCCCACCGGGGCACTGGAGAAGCTGGTCCAGCGACTGGGCTGCCAGGCGGGGCCATCCTCTGCACCTCCAAGTCCCTGTCTGGGCTCCATCTGCTTTCTCAGAACTCTCTGTGTGCCTCTGTCTCTGGCTTCTGCTTGACTTCCCTCTGTTCCCTATGCTGTCCTCACCCCCAGGCAGCGGTGGTTGCCCCTGTCACTGGAGCCGACTCCTGGCAGAATTATTTCCTCTGTGCTGGGCTTCCATTAGTCAGTAAGTACACCAGGCCCAGGCAGGGCGCTAGGGGACGAGGCAGCCATAAATCACCGCAGCTCTCTCTCCTAGCCCGGCTGCTGACAGCCTAGGAGCTCTGCTGGCTCAGCTGAGTCTCCCTTCCTGGAGAAGCCGGGGCCAGGGCTGGAGAGCCTATGTGAGTGGCAGTGGTACAGGGTATGGCAGGCACACGGCCACTTATCCAGTCACCTCTGGGGTATGACATTGTGAACAGCAGCACCCCAGCTCCCTAGGGAGTGCCACCTGGTCATCATTCAAGGAAGGGGACATGGTACGAACCTTGGAAGTCATCGAGACTCAAAGCCTCAGTTTCCTGGTCTGTAAAATGGGGTGATCATACACCAATGCCACAGAGTTCATGGGAGGATTACCCGAGGACCCCACCCCTCCCCAGGCCAGCACGCGCGTGCGCGCCCGCACGCGCGCGCACACACACACACACACACACACACACACACACACACACTGCCAAATAGCGTGACTCTGTAAATAATCCCATCTTCCCCTGTAGTAGGGGAAGATGGCCTGCTTGCCTCTGTCTTTTACACTCTTCCCTTTTGCAGCTGGATGGGGGCAGGTCTTTTGCTTGGGATCCAAACTGCCACAGGTGAGACCAATGCTAGCGGCGCTCACAGTCAACCCCGTCTGGGAAGGGTGAGAACTCAGCCACCCTCAGTGAACAAAGTTTGGCTGAGAAAATTAAATGAGATCACAGGGGTGAGATTAAAAAAGCAAATTGCTTTAAAGGGCTTCCGCTCATTCCAGATCTCACTGCAGATGGATGGCGCTAATTACCAGCAAGGAGTGGCCCGCTTAGGAAGGCAGGTCCCTAGGGGCCCCCGGTGTTTCTAAGTTAGGGACTCTGGAAGCCAAGGCCCTGAGCTCCTTTTGTCTCCAATTCACATCCCCTTCCCCCCCACAGCGAGTGGCATCTGGTAAAGTCCAGCAGTGTGTGATATCTGGAAAATACTTTTTGCCGTCTTCAGAGAATGACGACTTGGGGATAACTTGCTCCCAATCCACAAAGCTGTGTGGCCACATGGGTCAAGGACGGCATGCCTTCTCTAGAATTCTACTTCTGGGAAGCTCTCCCGAAGTGCTCAACCAAGCCGTGTGCATGGAGTATGGAACAGCCTGGGGGCTGGGAGCCTGTGGGGGCCAGAGGCCATCCACCCTGCTCTGTGCACCTGTTGCCCCAGGAAGGCCTCTCCGGGGATGTCCCATTGTTCTCCGGCCAGGAGGAAGGTGGGGGCAGGGAGAATGGCTGGTTCCAAAGCCAGGAAATAAATCTCCCCAACCCAGCCTCTCCATTCAGGCCGGCTTATTGATGGGGACCCAGGGGGCCTGGGGAGAGCTAGTCACCTTCCCAGGATGCGTGAGAAAACTTCCCTGTGCTGGGCCCACGGCGTCTTCTAGACTCTGGGGGCCCATCCTGGAGGCTTCCTCTGGCTATTTCCTGGCGTTGTCGGCCCCATGCCACCACCGCAGCGGACGCCGGGTGCCCACAGTCCCAGAGCCAACACCCACCCCTCCCCTTTTGCCACAGGCCACTGGGACCCAAGCCTTGGGGCAGGCAGGATGATCTCCATGGGCATTATGAGCTCTGATAGTCTGTGAAGGGAAGAGATCCCCACCAGCCTCCCTAGGACACACCCTGCCATGCTGGGTGTACAGAGCCATGGACATTTGCATATAATTTACATTAATTTGATAACCACCTGCTATCATAGCAAGAGCACTGAACCGAGTCAGAAACCCTGGAGTTCAGTCCTAACAATACTACTAACTCGATGTGACCTTGAGCAGATTTCTGTCCTCTCCAGACATCAGTCTCCCACCTGCTGAATTGGGGACTGCACTGCTGGTCTATAAGCTGACATGATGTGGTAAATAAGAAGGACACACATGGAGCAGGGAGGAGGTCCCTGGGATGCCCCTCTCAAGCTGTGACCCGCACCTGTCACAGGTCCTGCCTGAATCCCTCCTGGAAGACATTCCTGAGACAGTTGCTCTAGCCTCTGGGGCAACCCCTCCCCCCACATATCGGTGCTCACCTCTCACCCCCAGGCTCTGGGAGGCCCTGGGGAGGCAGAGAGCTCACCAGCCCACCCAGCACTCCTGCCCCGCCTCCCCTTGGCAGCCCTCAGGGAAGCCCAGCTTCTGACAGCCTGGAAATGCTGTGAACCAGGTGCTGGGAGCTTGGCAGGGCCCCAGGGAAAGGAAGGCAAAGCCCAGGCTGTCCAAGGATTGAGTGGACTCAGCACATGCAAGCTTGAGTGCACACACACACACACACACACACACACACACATACACACACACACCATTCCACCCCTGTAGCCAGTAACAGTGTTACTCCCGGCATGTGCCACTTGGGCTGTGCCTGTGAGCCTGCCCACCTGCTGCATGCAGGGCCTGGGCAATGGAAAAGGGGCTGGTGAAAAGCAAGCCTCATCTCTGGGAAGTACCATTGCTACTCCTTGCATCAGGATCTCTAGGGCATGGTGCCAGGGGAAAGGCCGAAGCTCAGGGAACTGCCTTGCACAGTGGGGTGGTTAATATGGCCTTGCTACAGGGTGTGGCACTTCTGATGGTCAATGCTTTGGGGGTCCCCCGAGCCCACAGCTGATGAGGGATAGGGTGTGGGGGAGGAGTCAGGGTCTGAGCTGCAGAGGCAACGAGCTAAGAGGGACAGGGTGGAAAAGCCCTTAGACCCAGGGACCCCACATCCTGGGCTCTGCCCTAGCTTGTCCCGCCCTGGAGTTTTCCAGGAAAAGCCCCCTCTTCTCCCCAACCCCTACCCCTCTTCCCTGCCTGCCCTCTGCCCCTCTGGGAAAAACAGACTGCCAGGGTCTGACTGGTTGTCTCTGGAATGTACTGTAATGCTTTTAATGCCTTCACTCTCCCCAGAGTTCACAGGTGCTGTCTAGTGAGGCAAGTCCCCAGGAAGGGCTCTGGCCTGCTGCAAGTCTCTCCACCTCACTGAGCCTGCTTCCTCCACTCCAAGAGGGAGAGAGGATGCCTACCTCTTGTGTTGTTCTGAGCACTGAAGGGGGTGATTTAATACAAGCTCAGCACAGTGCCTGGCACACAATAAAATCTTAAAAACTGCTAGAGGCTATTATTAGCGACCTCTTGGAGCCTTGGTTTCCTCTTTTGTACAATGCAGTGCAAATCCTGCCTTCATGGGGTGACTGAGATTAGAAAGAGGTGAGAGACAGGGATGCGATGCACGCTGCCAACAGGAGTGGGTAAGGCGGAGGGCAGGAGGCTGTGGGCTCTGGGACTGATGTCCGGCCCCCGTGAGGCACAGGTCAAACTTGCCACGCCCTAGTACGGAGCCACAAACGGGAGCCACGTACTGTGGCCGGGTGCTCTGTCATGGTTTCTGCTGCCCCAGGCCCAACGTCGTCCCATTTGATGGATGAAAACACAGAGGCTCAGAGAGGGCAACAGATCAGCTCATAGTTACACCACCCAGCCTGGGAACAACTCTGAAGGAACTAGAGCCGAAAGCTAAAACTCAAGATTCAGGTGCCACTGAGAGAGCACCTGCTTCCCCCTTTCCTTTTTTTTTTAAAGTACATTTAGAAAAATATTACAATCTATAGGATACTTATTTTAACCCAGACCTCAGCTCACTCTCTCGTCGAGGGGGAGAAAAGCCCTCATTTCATGTTGTTCTAAACTCACTACATCTCACTTCATGTACTTACAAAGCCCGCACACCTGGTACACCTCAAGCAGCAGACTTCCCCAGAAAAGTCTGGTCAATCTAACAGCAAATGAAATGACAGGCTGGAAATATACAACCCCAGCCTGTGGATTTTTTTTTTTTTTTTTCAGAGAGCTTAAAGAAAAAGAAATAGCAGGGAGCCTGGGTGGCTCAGTCGTTAAGTGTCTGCCTTCAGCTCAGGTCATGATCCTGGGGTCCTGGGATCGAGCCCCGCATCGGGCTCCCTGCTCCGCGGGAAACCTGCTTCTCCCTCTCCCACTCCCCCTGTTTGTGTTCCCTCTCTCTCACTGTCTCTGTCAAATAAATAAATAAAATCTTAAAAAAAAAAGAAAAATAGCATCCTCACTTCTTCCCAGCCTGAGCTCCCATATGAGACTCTCACAGGACAGGAGTTCTTGGTTCATTCATCCCTTTGTCTGCTCAGGGCTGTGTGGCTGGTGGTGGGGGTCGGGGGAAGGGTGTCGGATGGAGACAGAGCTCAGGGTCTTCGCAGGGACCCTCTGCAACTTACATCACTTTGTCTGCAGGCACGTGCAACACAAGCAAGAGACAGCATTTACAAGCAAACTTATTATAGTACAGGCCACCCTCCAGACACACTGGCCCACGATGTGTTCCATCTCCCATCACGGGGCCAATGGAAAATTGCTCTCGCAGATGGGGAGGTGTGTTCTGTAGCCTGTGAGTCGCAAGGCTAGGGCGGCTGCCAGAAGAAAATCCAATTTGCCTTTAAATGCCGTTTACAGAGTGTTTTCATCACACCAACCACCTACGACATTAAAGGGTAAAAGGTAAAAGTTTAAAAGTTTAAAAACTGCATGAAGACCCATGAAGACTGCAGTTACAGGAAGCAGACAGACACATGGCCAATGTATCTGCCAAGGCTCCCTTGAGCTGCCCCTACGTCCCACTGATCAGCCAAGCAAGGCTTGCCAAGGGAGAAGGCACAGGAGAGAGAAAGAGAGAGAGTGTGTGTGTGTGTTTGCATATATTTGGGAGCATGACTATATGCACTGTATGTGTTTCAGTGTGTTCGTGAGTACTGTAAGCACAAGTGAAAACTCATGAGAATGTGCTGGAAAAACTCCTGCCTTCTTTACTTTGACTCTCTTAGCAGGAGCTAGGATTCTGCAATCATTCAACCAAGCAACGGGACGATGTCTGACACAGTACCCCTCTCTGGCTCCTGGCTCCATATCAGTCTCCTCAGAAGACTGAATAAAACCCAGACAGCCATACCCTGGTAGGATGGCTGCCATGGCTGAGCCTGTGACAGACATCACTAGTTGCTCACGGCACTCTCTCCAGCTGAGCCTGATCTTCGCCTCAGGATCGGCACAGCTCCTAGAAGTCATTGCCTCAGGGTCTTTGCAGGGACCCTCTGCAACTTACATCACTTTGTCGGCAGGCACGTGCAACACAAGCAAGAGACAGCATTTACAAGCAAGCTTATTATAGTACAGGCCACCTTCGAGACACACTGGCCCACGACGTGTTCCATCTCGTCGGCAGGCAAGAGGAAGCCAATCTGCCATCCCTGAACTGGATGGTCTCCAGAGTTCCTTCCACCTTGAGCATACTCTAAGCATCCCCCTCTTCAGCATCTACTAGATCCAGACCTATGTTAGAATCGGGGGTGGGGGCAGAGAAGTAGGTTCTGCTCCAGGGAGAGGTACAGCCTACGCCATTGTGCTGGGAGTCAGGAGGGGGCTAAGCCTTCGGGCAACCATGAGAATGTGGTAACGAGGCTGTGACTGAGCTCTGGATCCAGGATGGCAAATTACCTGGCCTCAGTGCCTCCAACTCCAATCCAATCCCGTGTCCAGAGCAGACGTTCCTAACTGATGCTACCTTTACAAACGAGGCCAGGTGTGGCTCTAGAATTCTTCTGAATGTAACACATCAGGTATTCACCCTCTGGCTTGCAAACAGTCACCGGAGATGAACTGTTTTTGCCACTGCTGCCCTGGATTTTAAGGTACGGGCTACAGGACTAGAGAGGCTGGGGGTTATCAGGGCAGGCTTCCTGGGGGAGGCAGGAATTAAGCTTGGACTTGGGAAGCACCCACGCACCCAAGCCAGACCAGATAGACGAGGAAGAGAAAGAGGCCAAGGCTGGGAGAAAGGTGATGGTGGGGGTTCCCAGGAGGACCCCAGGAGCACACTGGCCATGTGCTCAGGGAAGAGAACCACATCTCCGCCCCATCCCAGGTAGCAGGGGAACAGTCTGAGTACCAGAGTGGGAAGAGACAAATCTGTGCTCCAAAAGGCCCCACGGGCACTGGGATACGCAGCCAGTACCCTACGAGGGACTTTCCTAGGGGATTCTCTAAGTACTGTCCTGTGACCTAAGATGTGGTCTTGGTTTTCTGTCTGTATAATGAGTTGCTCCTACCAACTGCACTGCCCACTGGGCCACCTGCCTCCTAGGTACCTGTGCTTTACAGGTTGTGGGGGACAAAAGGGGACTGATGGGAAGGAGGAACCATGCTGGGGGCCCTCACAGAATTAGGGATGACAGCTGGGAAGCCACATCCTCCAGGACAGCTCTGGATCCAAAGAGCCTTGCCTGGAAAGCATGGTCTCAGCACAGAGCTACAAGGTATGTTCCCACAGGGCTAGGGGCTTGTCTCAGCTGACAAGCTCAGAAACATACACTCACACATAAGATCATTGTTCTCTGTCACTACTGTCCCCACCCCCTGGGAAGCCCCAGCCCTTGCAACCAGGCGCTGGGGCAGCTGGGCCAGCAACAGAGGGGCAGCCAGGAGCTGGCAATCCTGAATGGGCTCCCCTTGGCAGCCTGGCTGTGTCAGGGCAAGGGCTCAGGCTGCTGTGCCCAGGCTGGAAGGCTCTGGTGCCAAGACTGGGTGGGCAGCCCATCAGAGATGCCTAAAAGGAGTCTGGAGCTGGTACCAGCCCATGGTCTGTGGGCGGGTGGAAAGGTGGCCATGATCTTGCTCTCATGTGTGTGTTCAACCCTGGGCTCAGTCAGGCACCCATGTGGGGCTGCACAGGAGGGACGGAAAACTCGGGTACAGAAGGGTCCACCTGAACACCATCTGGAACCCACCCACCTCTTTACTGGAAGGAGCTATGTTTGGGACCACCTGGCCAACTGATGCAACTACTAGCATGTATGTAGAAATAAGGAAGGGTGGACGGGCGAGTGGCAACTGCAGGCCAATGGGGCGTGTGCTTTACATCCTGCTCTGTGTGTGTGTGTGACCCATGGCCTCTGCCTCGGTGTACACGCCTGTAAGCAGGCGCATGTCAGTGATCCCTGTGAGTTCGGGCACCCTCCCGTGTGCACGCGTGAACGTGTACACGGGGCTGTGTAAAAATGCACATTATACGAGTTTCTTTTAAAACAAAGAGCTTGGGCTGCAAAGGAAAATGATGGAATTCTCAAGAACATCAAATGCAGCAGATACTAGCCGGTCTACTGGGGGCTGTTACACTAACCGCGTGTCCATTCTGCCTAATACATAAATTACTAATGTAAATTAAAGGATAATTGAAGCCCTTTAGGCCCAAATATTTAAATTATTTAACAGGCAGTAGGGAATGGGAGAAAAAAGGAAGAGCCGAGTTTAACACCCAGAGGAAGAAAAGTGCCAACTCAGGGGAAGAAGGGGAGGGTGGGGGTGGGGGTCCCCCCACCAGTTCAGACCTCCTAAATGCGGGTGAGGATGTGCAGGTCCCAAGAGGAACCCGGGCAGGCAGGGGCCTCCTGCTGCTCCAGGACTGCCCTCTCCGCACTGTCGGTACTGCCCCCCTCCTTCCCTTCCTCGCTCCTCTCTGGGGGCAGCCTCCCCAGGCAATCCTGCTTGGCTAAGCGCTGCCCAGGCCAGAGGCAAGGCAGCCCGCCCAGGAGGGTGGGGGAGCCTGTCTCCTGCGCAGAGGCTCTGTCACCAGAAGAGGAGAGGAGGTCCAGGGGCTCAGGCTCAGGGCCCACGGACAGGTTCCCCAGGGTGAACCTGGCATCTCCTTCCCCAAGATATCACACACCTGTCAGGGCCGCAGGGGGTCACTGAGTGTGCCCCTTATTACACAAAGGAGGATAAAGACACACAGGAGAAGGGAATCAGCAGCTAGCCAAATGCAGAGGTGGCCCTCCCCCTCTTCTCTCTTATTCCCTGAGGCCTCGAAAGGGGTCTCTGGGACACAAGGAAGACCCCACATCACTAGGGAGACTTACTTCCCTACTTCCCTGGCACCAGACCCCAGGGCAAACCAAAGGAGGTGTGTCTTTCCTAAGACCCTCTGTCTGATGTCCGGAACTTGCTGCCTGGTTTCTCACAGACCTGAAAGGCATAGAACTTCTAACCATGCACAGGTTCTAGTGTGGGGGGTATGGCCATGGCTCACATCCTTGCCAGGGCCTGGGGGGTTAGGGATGCAGAGGTGAGGAAGACCCAGTCTCAGGTCCCTGAAACAGCTCTGCTGGGGCTGGGGCTGGGTATCAGATTAGAATTACAGAGGGTCAGGTCTGGGGAGCTCAGAGGGCGAGGGCCCCAGCGGACAGTGCCCTGTGTGGGAGCTCATCCAAGAGTGGAGCCCTAGGTGGGCGAGAAAAAAACAAGGCAGGCCTGTTCATTGGCCTCTCTTCTCCAGCATGTTCCCCGGGGCGGGGTGGTGGGGACCTGCTGGAGTGGCTGGCCAGATGGAACAGTGCCTTCTCCACAGGCCCCAACCCTCCCTTCAGGCCTAGCTCCAACAGCACCTCCTCCAGGAAGCCTGCCTGATGTACCGGGGACGTCTGTGCCACAGCCTGAGCTGCTGCCGCTCTGTGCGCCCTCTGTTCTCAGACATCACGAGCGCTTTTGCAGCAGAAATCGACCTTTACCATCCTTTATTGTCTTGGGGAACCATGACCAAACAGCTGGTGCTCAATAAATGTTCAGCGATGAGCTTCCTGGACAACCCTGCTGTGGCCTGGACATGCCTCTGGTGGACAATCAGGGCCACTGACTGTCTCATTTGGTTTGTGCTGGAATCTGGGGAAGGCTGCAGCTGGGCGGCCCCTGGCACCGGGGTCCTCCGAGCAGCAGGGGCATGGTCAGCCAGGCTGTGGATGGCCTGTAGGCCGGGTCCCCAGTCACGCAGGGAATGGGCCAGGGAGGGTGGATGACACGGGGCCCAGCCCTGCCTCTGCGGAGCATCAGGAAGCTGGGGTGCTCAGGAAGTGCTCTTCCTGGGAGACTGCCGGCCCATGGGCTGTACCTCTCTGGGTCTGGGCCTTAGTCTTACTGATCCTACGGAGAAATACTCATGCCTTTTCTCCCTCAGAGGGCAAGCGTGGGAGCAGAAACATGGGGAATGGGAAAGGGTTTTGACAAGTACAGAATGCTAGGATGATTACCTTCAACCCTCCCTCCCTCCCTCCCTCTCTTCTCCATCCACTCACCCACTGATTACTGAGGTTTAATGGGCACCTACTCTGACACACAATGGGGTCACCTTCTGTGGCGAAGGAACCAAGAGTGCCCACAGGGTGGTCTTTGCCGGGAGGGCCACCCTACCATCCTGAGCCCCATCCCACTAGGGACTCAACTAGGCCTGGGAGCCATCCCTCTACCAGGAACCTGCGCGGGCCTCTTACCCTGGGCTCTCCCCCTCGCTAGGATCTCCTCACATCTTCTCACACCCCTCTCAGCCTGCCACACCCCTCCCTGCAACCCCATCTCGTCCAGAAAGGGACTCCTGTCAGCTCTGTTCTTGCTTGAGGCGCAGCCTTTGCCAGCTGGTGGTCTCCTGCCCTGGGGTCAGATTTTTCCTTAACCTTCCAAAGGCGGGAGTCTCGTCTCCCCAGTTAAGCCACCAGCTGCCTGAAGTTAGCCCAAGCCTGGGTCTCAGGCCTCTCAGGACATCCACACCCAACCCCGAGCCAGGCATGCCATGCCTTCCACAAGCCCTCGCTGAGAGACATAACACTGGGCACACGTAGGGTTGGATAGTTTATGGAGCGATCACAGGTCCCCCATGAGGCAAGCAGAGCTGACATGATTTGCTTTATTTTCATAGGAGGCAGGACCGCAAGCTGGGTCACGTAGAGACAGGAGAACACAAACTCTGGCCATCCCCTTGAAGAGCCCAGATCCCCTGGGGATGGAGAGGCCCACACCAATCTCTAGAGGGCACAGGGCAGGAGCCCAAGAAGCGGACGGTAGGGCTGGCCCAAGACCTCTTTACCGTGCTACATGGCCAGGCTGGGGAGGTCCGGCCTGCTGCCCTACTGGCTGCCGGGGGTGGGGTGGCATTCTCAAGGCCCATTCACTCCCTCCGCTCCCCGACCAGGGCAAGCAGGTCAGGCTCCAAGCACTGGGGGCTCAGGGCCTCCTAGTCTGTATCACTAGACCCCGCTTGGGTTCTCCTGATGGCGGGGCCCCCAACCCCCCTCCAAGTCAGCTCCTATGACCCCTCAACAAGTAGCCCAGCCTCGTACTTCTCAAACTTGAAGCAGGTATGAATCACCTGGGGTCTTGCTGGAATGTGCCTTGGATTCAGAAGGTCTGGGCCAGGGCTGGGACTTTACATTCGTAACAAGCTCTCAGGTGATGCTGGTCTAGGGACCACACTAGGAGTAGCAAAGCTCTACGGGGCTGTCTGCTCTGAGGCCCCAGCTTCATGACACTCTTCAGAAATACCCAGCCTCAGCTTCCTGGAGAGCCAGCGTCATGGAGAGAGGACGCGTCCCGTAGAATAAAAAAAAAATCTTTTCAAAAGTGGTCCCCGAGGGTGGGGGGAGCAGAGGACATAGAGAAGAGAGCCTGGGGACAATAGTGAATAGAGTTGGGATTGTTTCCTGAACTCTGACTCCTCGTGGGAACAGGGTTATGAAAAGCTTTTCTTAAAATGGTTATTATTTAGTGAGCTGTCCAAAATAAACACACACACGCATTGCACGGAGCCAGGCAGGAAGTGAGAAACATCTGGGAGACATCTGGCTGCCGGGGAACTGGGAAGCGGGCTGGGGGGGGGGGGGGTAGACAGAGCTGGAGACGGTCTGTGTGCCGTGATCGCCACAGATGCACATGGCCACACCAGCGGGACTTGAGGCACGCGTGCACGCACATGCATACTCTCTCTCTCTACATCCTCTCTCTCTCAAAGCAGTCCCAGTGACCTGCAGGATCCTTGCTCACAGCGGGGCCGGAGAACACAGGTTCTCGGAAGCGGACATCCTTACTCTCAGCATCTGCTCTCCCTCCTTCTCCTCCTCCTCTTGGATGTTATTATATTTATGACTGCCTCTCTACGCAAGCGGAGTGTTTTCCTTCCACCTGCTCCCTGGTTCTCCCAGAAAAGCAGCTGCAGGAGGTAGACAGAGCCCTGGAGGAGACATCAGGAGAGCTGGGGGCCCTCCTGCCTTGCCCTGAGCAAGGGCATGACCTAAGGCGAGCCTTGAGGCTCCTCTGAGTCTCAGTTTCCTCCCCTGAAAAATGAGATGGGGTTCTCCTGCCTGGCTCAGTGAGGAGAGAACACTAGAGAATATTCATCCAACTGATTTTTGCTGCAAGCCTTCTGCAGTGCCAGGAAACTGCTGGGTGCTGGGTGTCCTTTTCAGAGATGAGCATTCAAACCGGGTGGGCTTTGGCCCGGGGGACAAGAAGACTTGCCGCAGCCCATGAAGGTTGAGGCTCAGAGACTCCCGACTGGGCACGGGGGCACCCCTTATCCTTTTGTACTGCGAGTGATGTGTGGAGGAGACTTGAAGGACAGGGACCCTGCCTTGTACAATTCTGTGTCCCGAAAGCTGCCTGGCCCAGGACTGGCCACAGAAGAATAGGTACATGGTAAATAGAGCAATGGGAGGGTTGGGAAATGGGCATGGCCTCTGGAGACAGACAAAAACTTGCATACAGATCCTGGTGCTGTTGCATGCTCTCTGTGTGCCCTCTGGCTGGTGACTTCACCTCTCTGGGCCTCGGTGTCCTCAACTACAGAATGAGGAGAACAATGCTTAGCCGACAGGTCAGGCCCTTCACACGGTACCTGCTGCTTGGTTAGCACTCAGTGAATGTCATTACTACCAGGCACGGGTGAGATTTGAAGATCTGAAGAGCGGCCGCCGCCATATGCCATCCCCAGTGCCACAGCATCTACTCCCTCTATGCCGCAGAGGGTCTTCTTGAGACAAGCAGACAGACTTCCAGCCCGTCCAGGCCTCTCTGGTCCTCCTGCCCTGGCCATTCAGGTGGGGGTGGAGGGGTGTCTCTGAGGAGCCCCTCTGGGCTGCAGAAGGATTAACTCCCCGGTGGAATGCTTACGCCATACTAGACACACGATGGATGGCATCTTCCCAGAACCTCCAGAGCCATGCCATCCAGCATGGCTGCCACTAGCTGTTTAATCTTTAATTAATTAAAATGAAAAATTCAGTTCCTTAGTTGCACAGCCATATTTCCCGTGCTCAACAGCCTTGTGCAGCTAAGGCTACCATGCAAGACCATGCAGGTAGAGGACACGCCCGTCACTGCGGGCCACTTCTGTGTGTGGCCTCCTGGAGCACCAGGCCACGTGTGAGCCTTTCCCTCAGAGCCAGGGACTCCAGGGAAAGTCTCATCTCCCCATCCTGTGACTCCGGGCCAGCCCCACATCCTCTCTGCTCTATAATCTCATCGGAGGTGATGTGTGAGATAACAGGGCCCGGGCCGGGCGAGGCCTGGGCTGTTATTATCCCCATTGTTAGAGGTTTATTATTAAGATTAACCTGGCCTTAACCTACTCGAAAGGCCCAGGAGCACCATTATGATCCCGTGTCCTTGGGCAGCACTTAGAGGCTCAGGGCCTCGACTTGGGCCATGGTAATAGGAGGCTCCTTCCAGCTCTGACAACCTGTGATTAAAGATAGAGATCTCCTGGTGCAGTGCCAGGCAGAGAAGGCGAGCCTCGGGTCTGGGTGCCTGTTAACTACTGTTGCTGTTCGAGTCTGGCCCATGCTCCCAGGAACAGAGCTAGATAGCCCGATACCACATTCCCCCTACTCAGATAATACATGGCTACCTGGGCAGCACTCAGCGAAGGGCGGGCGGGGAAGGACAGCAAGGCCATTCCCAAGGGCAGCTCTCGGCTCTAGGGCGCATGTGCTCGCTGTGGCCTCTGGCCCTTTCCCTGAGCAGACCAGGGCCACCGGAGCCAGCACTAATGTTGGACGTGGTCAGCCACCAGGTTCCATGACACAAGCCTCTGAGTCCAGAGGGCTGAGCTACAGCACAGATGCAGGGTGTTTTAGGGAGGCCTTGGCAACAAGCCGAGGCAATCTCTAGGACGTCTGCAGTGGGGGGGCTCCTGCTGCAGTTATGGTCTCTCTAGGGGGCCCCTTGGGCACTTGTGGCCCACCAGGCTTTTCAAGGATGCTTGGGCAACCTCTCCTCTGGCTAGAGCCAATCACAGCTAACTGAATTTCAAGAAACAGGCTCTGAGGGCTGTAGAAGACAGCTAGGCATCATGGAAGACCCGGCAGTAGTGCGATGATTATGGGGTGGGGTCTGGAGGCACGCTGCCGAAGTGGGACGCCCTGGCTGGTCACTCGGCGTCTCTGGAAGATGGGGACAGAATTTCTGCCTAAAGAGGCTTTCAGGATGAATAGGGTCGATGCACATAGAGTGCGCAGAACAGTCCCTTGCGTACATGGGGGCCAGTGTGATGGTGGATTCAGAAATATCCAGCTCCAAAGCCAGAAAATCAGAGACTCATGGACTCTCAGACTGTCAAAGGAAAAGCAGCCTAGCAGGTCATCCTGAATCCCCCACCCCCACCCCCCCTTCAGGCAGGAATCCCCACCAAAGTTGTCTCTGGCTCTTGGGGACTGGTATCCAGGAGCCTGCCTCCTCTTACTTCTAAGGGCCATCAAAGGAACTTTCTTCTGATTTCTCAGCCACAGGCATTCTCAGGCTAGACAGCCTGGCCAGAAATATCAAATATGCCTTCAGCTTGCCCTGGCTCCCATCCTCCCCCGGTCTCCTAGAAAGGGGACCACGTAGTAGGAGGGGGAGTGGGGGGCAAATGGGAGGGCAGAGGGGGGTGGGTATCTGCTTGGGTCAGAGAGAAGGCAGGCATCTGCTGGGCAGGTAGGAAATCGTTGTTGTCACTGGCCTCTGTTTGCTGTTACCCTAACAGGAAGCAATGCGTGGGCCCCGTGGGAGGCTGGTGTCAGAGGGAGCAGAAGGCAGGACGAGGGATAAAGCTGGCCCTTCCAGGCCCTACCACCCACACCCACCGTGCTGGCCCTGTGACCATGCTGGAGGCTTCCAGAGGTAGGCTGCACCCAGTACCTCCGTGGCCGGAACCACTGGTTTCTAGGGACCCTGGACATGCCCCGAGAGCCTTCCTTCCTCACTGGTGATATTCGGGTCCTGGGCAAAGGGGAATTTAAAGATCAGCAGGTTATGTTAGCAGAGGAATTATAGTGGCAAGTGGCTGGCCCAGGGCCAGGGGGTGGCAGCCAGAGGAGGCAGATTTAGGCTTGACCAACAGCTGTCCAAGTCGTCCCCAAATGGAGCAGGCCACATGGCCGGAGAGTGACAGTGCCCCTCAGGGGTGTGGAACAGAGGTTGGCACGTGAGAAGGATGGCTCACAATCTCAGGCACTCTTCTGGAAGCAGAGCTTCTTGGCGGGGATTGAGAGACCACAGTGCCGGAGCGGGGAGCGGGAGGGAGGCTGGCTCAGCATCTAACGTGCCACCCTCTGGCACCTGTCTGAAGCTCCTGGAGCCCGGCTGTGCCCGCCTCCAAGCTCCCCACATAGGACAGCTGCTTATTTTTGCTCAAGCCCCAGGCCTGTCTAGCCCATGCAGCAGGCAGCTCCCTGAGGGCAGGCCCTGAGGTTTGTGTATACAGGGCGCAGACGGAGAAGCAGGCCGGGAGCCTATGAAGCTGACCCGAGGAATCTGGGCTTCAGACTCACCCAGGAACCCCCAGTGATAGCACTGGCTATCACTCACGACCCGGGAGCCAGCTGCCGACTGCCCACCTGGGGAACTCTCTGCTGAACAGAGAATGGAGGGGCGCGGGGAGGGGGTAAGGGGGGGCGGAGTCGGCGACCTTGTGGCTGGGCCCTGTCTAGCTTAGCACCAAATACTAGTCTCGGCGTCGGGAGAAGCATGGCATGTACTTCCGAGCACTTCTGATTCACCAGCCCTGGGCTGAACCTCTCAGGGATCCTTCACCCGACCCCTCACAGCCTCCCATGAGGTAGGTGCTGCTGGTAAGGGGGAAACAGGGCACAAAGTGAGGCGATCCGCCCAGCGACCCCCTGAGGGGGCTCCTAACTGCTTAGCACGATGAGGAACCACAGCCTGCCACCTGCTGTTCCCCCTTCTGCCCACCCCGCACGTGAGATGGCTCCTGCTGTTCAGGAGCCCCTTTCCCATTAGTGGGTCCCCCTGGGGGAGGTCTCTGCTGACCTTACATTCCTGGAAGACGTTGCCCAGGGCTGCTCCTAAACCCACGGCACCACCCGCCAAGTTATCTGCTGCCTTATAAAGCCTGGGCTGCTCAGCGTCTCTGAGGCCAGAGGTCAGAGGCCCCCTGGGGACACAGAATAGGTTTAGGGTGGCTGGAGGGCAGGCCCCTCACACCTGAACCCGCCCTCTCTGCTACCATCCGCCATCTACCATCATCCCCCAGCCCCCAGCCCCCAGCCAGGACGGCTCAGCAGCAGGGAAGCTGGCAAGGCGTTATCAGGCCTCAGTTTCTAAGTCTGAGCCCAGCTGGCCCAGCAGGAGACTAGAAGCCATGGGAGGGGAAGGAACGCAGGGAGCAAGGTCAAGGCAAGTAGGGAGGATGGAGAATAAGAGTGAGTGTGAGCAGCAAAGCTTGCGGTCGGGTGGAAGCCTCGGGAAGACAAGAGCTTTGGGGGGGGGCGGGGAGTGGCCCAGGAATAGGGCCTCCCTGGGTCATCACCAAGGGTGCAGGGCCAGTGTCCTGGCTTCCGTGTCCCCTTTGGGAGCAGCAGGTGCTCTGCAGAATGGTCGACCCCCTGAGAGCTGTGAGCAATCCCTTCTTGGGGCTCCAAATTGCTGGGAGACTGGCCTTTCCACCCCGGGGAAGGGCCCCCAGAGCAGCTTATTTTTAATGATCACACTCCTATTTATTTATTTTGTTGCTGAATTTCCCCCCCCCCCCCCCCGCCCCATTTCTGCCTCAAGGAGTTGCAGGGAGCTGGGCTATTTGTGGTGGAGTTTAAGGAGGCGACACAGACGCCGCCTTCTCTCCCACCCGCTGCGGGAAGACAGAGGAGTCCCCTCCAGCCCCAGTTGCCTGCCTGGTGGGGCCGCTCCCGCCTTACTCATCTTCCCCAGCTCTGGTTACCATCCGTCCTCCCCGGACCCACCCAGCTCACTCCACAAATGAGGAAAATGGACTGGCATTTATTGTTTCTACTTGCCTTAAGGTAAGCATTAAAACGTTTCTCAAGACTGAAAAAAGAACTTAAGGAGCCCTAATAAAGACCATTCTTGCTCCCAATAAAGCCGTCCCTTCCCGACCCTGCAGAGGCCACACGCTGAGGATGGAGGCACCTGCCCTGCAACAGACACTGTCTACGCACCCCCACACCCCCACGTAGTAGCAGCTGGTGTGGAACTCCACTACCTGAACCCCACTTCCCAGATGGGAGAACTGGGGCCACCAGAAGTCAAGTCATCACCCAAGGCCTTATGGTCAGTAGGAGGTAGAACTGAGTTTTGAATCCAGGCTACCAGACTCCAGAGACCCCTAACCACTGAGTGATCCCCTCCCACAACGTGTCATCTAAACTTTGACAACGGATGCTACGGGCGGTACATTGCTATTAATTCCTTGTTGAGGTTGAAGTGGAGATTCAGATGGGCTAACTTGTCCAAGGACACAGGGCTAAGCAGTGGGAGAGGTGACAACTGCCCCTTCTGTTGTCAGAGCTTGTCCACATAAGCATGCATCTTGGTGACCAAGAGAGAGGAGGGTCCTTGGGCAATGTGTTCACAAAGCCCCATGGCTCTCACAGACCGCCCCTGCCCCCCAAGTTCAGGTCCTGGCTCCTTGGCCTCTGCCCCTGCACTGCACCCCCACCCTGGGCTCCACCCCAGGCAGGCTCTTTTGCCCACCCATCCCCACTTCCCACTCCCATATTCCCTGAGTCCTGCCCACGTGTCTGCCTCCTCCAGGAAGCCTTCCCCCTTCTCAGCCATGGAGACCCTCCACCTCTGAGCTAGAGAAAACATGAGCTCTTTCTTCATAAGCATCCATCTTCTCTCCCTAACTGCAATGTTGTGCACTCCTTGGGGCAGGTTCTGGGTCTCCTTAGGCTAGACACAGAGAAGGGAGTTAGAAATAACGGGAGCTTCACTGTTCTCAGGAGACATCCAGGAACAGGGCCCCTCTATGCCTTCTGAGACATCCACTGGCCTGCTAAGAGCTCCAGGGAGCCCCAGGCCTGGACTTCCCATCCATCTCCCCCCCCCAGAGGAGAAGCAGGCAGGTTTCCTTTGCACAGAGGAGAAACTGAGGCACAGCTAATGGTAGCAGCAGGGAAGAAGCACGGGAGACTGGTGGCTCAGATGGAGGCTCAGGCAGAGGGAGCCCCACACCCGCAAGTGAGGAGTCCACTGCCCACCAGGGTAGGGTAGGAGAGCCCTGGGCCCAGCTCTGAGGAGCTCCAAGAACCACTTTACGACTTTCTAAGTGGGCGCTCTGCTGACAGCTTAACGGCCATGTCCTCCCAGCCCCAGGCTTCATATTTACGAGCGGGAGGCTCAGGAATTCAGCCCACACCACCCAGTCCCCAGCCCTCTGGCTCCAGGGCCAGGAAGCCATAAAAAATGATCTTGCATCGCTTCCCTTCCCCCAAATGGTTTTAGGGGCCTGGGGGAAGGGATAGTGAGTGGAGGTTGGGAGCAGGGAAGATGTAGGGCCTTTTCCAGAGCCTGCCCAAGCAAATACTCATGGAGAGAGACGGCTGACCCCTCAGCCTCCTGACACCCCCTGTGCAGGCTCCCGAGGCAGGGCTTTGCCAGTCCTGAGGTCCCTGGCCAGAGCTGCCGATGGCTGGACACGATTATATTTATGGGGCACCCACTCCAAGCCAGAGTATTACCTCCAACATGAGGCTGTATGTTCTCATCCCACCTAGGCTAACTTCCCAGTTTACAGCTGAAGCGTGCAAGGCCCAGAGAGGAAAAGGAACTTGCCCAAGGTCACACAGCATGTTAGCGGTAACATACTGACCTGACTTTAGGGCTCCCAACTCCCAGTGCGGTGGGGGCCCACGATGCGGACTACTGACCCCTGGAAGATGGAGGAGCACCCGACCTGCCAGTGGGTGAGATGGCGTGATCCCTTCTTGTTCTGAACAGGTCTCCCTATCTGTACACTGCCTGAATGTGACCAGATGCTCTCTAGGGGCGACACTGGCACTCTAAGGCAGGGGTTCCCCCCATGGAGCCAGGTCCTGGGCCCCGGTGATGGGGAGTCCCTCGTTTCCAGGCTGAGGCCAGGAGGCCATGCTAGCCTCCTGAGACCAGTCCCCAGAGCTGGGGGAGAGGCTCTAGGAACCCTCGAGCACTCTCCCTCCTCTGTCCCTAAGTGTCCTCAGCCCCTGTCTGGCCTGGGAACGGCCAGCGTCTCCCACAGGATGTGGCTGTCTGGCTGGCTGTAGCCACTACCACATCCCCTCTGGGCACTGTCCAGGCCCAGTGCTGAGGAACGCTGACCACGGAAGCAACCCCACCCTCTGGCCCGGCCCCCCCATCCACATACCCCTTCTTCCCACTAAAGTGGGTCAGTCTACCGAGGGAAACCTGCCCTCAGCTCTCTGCAAAGCTGGGGGGCTTAGTCAATGGCTGCCAAGCCCCCAGAGGGTGTGGCGGGGGGGGGGGAGGGGCGGTGAGCGGGGTCTTACCAGCAGGGCCTGTTGGTGGCCACCGGCCTCCTGGTCACCACCCCCTCCTGTCTTTCTCTGTGGGCTGGGCCCTCTCCCTGGTGGCCCCCCACTGAGGAGCTGTCTGCAGATAATCAGGGAACAGATTCGGAAAGAAGGAGGAAAAAAGCACTCAGGCGCCAGACGGATCCTTATCTTCTGGGGTGGAATGTCAGAGGCTGCAGCAGCAGGCCAGGAGTCCTGCGACAGAGGCCCTGCGCTCACAGCCAGAGGGGAGGAGGGGACCTGCCCTGGGTGCTGGGGAGGAAGCGGGGCAGGATGGTCTGTTCTGGGCCTGCAGAACCTGAGGACCAAGTGGGAATCTGGCCCTGCCCAGGAGGGGTTCTAGATACCAAGTCTCCAGGCCAGCTATCAGGCCCCACAAGTTTAGACCGGCCCTAGGACCTCCATGAGAGGGCAGGGGAGGAGGGGCTAAGCGAGTCCCCCAAATTCCCAGCCGGGCGGCAGGGGACCCAGACCTAGCCCTGAACTGGCTGGGCCATGGTCTTAGCCACCAGACTCTGGCTACGTTCCCTGACTAGCCGTGCCTTGGTGCTCTCACCTGTAGAATGGGGATTAAAACCCCCACTGCCTCTTGCACAGAACTACTGGAACCCTCCATGGAGACACCGTCTGTGGAGACTAAGAAGGGCCACGAAAAGGGGGTGTGTGTTCTGCCTGATGCTCAGAGCCTTCCACTCCAAGAGGCTGTCAGCTGCTTCTCACACAGCTTGGGGCCCAGAGGAAAGCTCTACGTCTTGGGACTGGCCCCTACGCTTTCAGGGAAACCCCGTGACAGGACAGTGGTTCCTTTCACAAAGCAGAAAACAGGCTTTCTGACGGGAAATGGTCAAAAACCAAGACCAGGACCAAGGAGGCTGGATCCCCCTGGCTTGGACTTCTCTGGGGCTAGATGGGATCCCAACGGTGAGGGGTCATCCGTGGGGCTCCAACAAAGGCCTTGGGCGGAGGGCACTGTCAGTAGGGGTTA
This sequence comes from Zalophus californianus, assembly GCF_009762305.2. Lineage (NCBI taxonomy): Eukaryota > Metazoa > Chordata > Mammalia > Carnivora > Otariidae > Zalophus > Zalophus californianus. Next base: position 32,246,747 of record NC_045609.1, on the reverse strand, counting down.
AGGGCACAGGCCCTAGATGTTGGTTCAAACCCAGGCTCGGCCACTTCCTAGCTGTGTGACCCTGGGCAGGTGTCCTCACCCCCCACATGACCACCTGGGGCCTCAGTTTCCTTGTCTGTGAAAAGAGAGATGCGTGTTCAGCTCTAACATTCTGTGACTTTACGCTTGACCTGACACTTGGGTCTCTGCCCCTATAAACCCTGTGCTGTTACACCAAGAGAGAGGAAACACACAGTCATATACACATCAGAGCAATATCAAACTAAGTGTGACTAGTATATCCTAGAGCATCCTGAGGCTACCTATGCATCCCCTGGCCCTGATTTCCTGCTGGCCTCAGCCAGGGGCAGGCAGAGTAGAAGGCCTCTGCTGGAGTTTGGCTAGTTGGTCTCTCAGGGAGGGGGCCAGAAATGCTAGCGAGGGTCCCACAAAGAAGGAAAGACTTCTGGTTGGCAGTGGGGATTAAAAGTACACCCCCCCCAGCCCCGCCCCCAGCCCCATGAGGGCCTGGCTGGGCTGTCCTCCAGCTGTCATCTGCAGAGCCCTGAACTAAGGCCAGTCTGGGACAGCGCCTGCCTTTGGGGGCTGGAGCGAGTGATGGACAGGGGACAGGAAGGGGGTGGGAGGCAGTGGGCCGAGGAGGCACAAAGGCCTGGCCCATGGCAGGGGGCGAAGGTGAGTGCTGGCTGGAGCCCGAGCATTTTCCTGGCTGTTATTCTGGGCAACTTTTTATTTATTCAGAGGCTGGGGTTGCGGCTTAGCATTTGTCAGCTCGATATTTATTACATGCACATCGGCCTTGTACCACGGATCCCGTAACAGGGCCACGGCAAGACCCTCTTGCCTCATCTCCTCAAGGCGAGGGCACACTAGATGACCTGCAAGTAGGAGCTGAAGGGTAGTACCTTCCTGAAAAACCACCTAATCCAACTCTTTTGGTTTACCTTCGGGGAAACTGAGGCCCAGAGAGGGAAGCAGCCTGGCTCAAGGTCACAGGCACTCCGATACTCCATCCTTGACCTCTTGGCTTTCAGGTCACCAGAAGAGACAAAGAGCCCTGGAGTAAAAACACTGCAGACCACGCTGAGACGTGACGGCGACCTGCCCTCCAGTCCCCCACCAGGCCCAGGCAGCGCCCACAGAGATCTTGGCACGAGGCCGCATCTCTGCCGCCAGAGTCTTTACCCCCCGAGCCTCAGTTTCTCCCTCTGCACAAGCAAGGTAATCATACCCATGTCAGGAGCGGTTGGGAGGAGTGCGTGGCAACACCCTGGAAACTGTCGAGTCCTGTACAACTGGAATTTGTTTATTGCTCTTCATGCTGCATAGGCCTGGGGTGGGGGGAGAGGTGAGGCAGGACACGGCGGGGGAGGAGGGGCATCTGTCCACAGCCACCAAATCCCTTCCTATCACAGCCTCCAAGGCAAGGCCGGAGGCACCTAGCAGGTCAAAGGCAAGACCCCCGGCTCCAGCCACTGAAGACGTACGTGTAAATGATCCAGAGCGGGGGTGGGGGTGGGGGGAGGGCAGTTGGCAGAGCCGGTGGTGACATCACACTCGCGCCCAGCTCCAAGCCTTCCAGCAGCCGGGAGGTCAGCTGGCAGAGCGGGGCACCTCCCCCACCCGCCACGCGCTGAGCCAAGAGGAGCATGGCACTGCCAGGCCCGGGGCCGGGTGCCAGCTCGGATTCCACGGGTTCCTCCTTCCTCCCACACCCCACGCCCCCACCGCCCCTGCGGCCACTTCGCCTCCAGTCCCCCTGATTGCGTCTCCGTGCACTTCCCCGTGAGCACAAGATCGCTGCTTCTCATATAACACATAAGCTGTGGTGTGAACTTCTGGTAAATGAAGATCTTATTTAAAACTGCATGCTATCAAGGGAGGGGAAGAGACAGGTTCCAACACAGCTCAGCCCTCTTGCCAGGAAAGGGAGGTGCTGGGTTGTGCACAGAGCCACCAGCGCTCCTGGGAAGTTGCTTGGAGAAGGGCCGCAGGGCTCCGGGCACACCCACCATGGACTGCCCATGAGGGTCAAATAGGGCTACTCTTTCTTTATCTGCGCAGGAGGGGAGGGCAAGGAGGTTCCCCCCACTGGAGGTTTGGGCTTGTCACGTGGAACACAGAATGGTTTAAACTTGCAGGGCTTTCCAAGAATGGCAGAGCTTTGGACCAGAAAGGCCTTGGAGAGGGTTGGATCCTGGGGCCCTCTACCTTAGAGGCACAGCAGATCACCTGGGGTGCTTTTAAGGTTCCCAATGCCCACGTCCAGAGCCTAAGACCAATTAAGTCAGAATCTCTGGGGGGGAATCCAGGCAGAGGTGATCCCATCATTCGGTCAAGGTTGAGAACCACTGAGCGGGTCTCTTTTTAACAAGGGGTGTGCATCTGAGAGGTCAAAATTCATACGCACAGACTTCTTAAACCAGAACTGCTAGGGGTGAAGGCCAGGCATGGGAATTTTGAAAAAACTCTAGGAGATTCACATGTACAACCCTGATTATTCATTCGCCGAGCACCTGTTCATCGATGGCCCACTCTGTGCCAGGCACTGTTCTGGGCCCTGCGGGTATGTTACTGGGTGAGTGACACGGCCTGTCTGCGTGGAGTTTCCAGGCTAGAGTGTAACAGATAAGAAATCAGCCAGCACAGAAGTGCACAAATATTCATCCCAGCTCGTAGGAGGTGCTAGAAGGGAAGTAAAAGGGGCAGGGGATCAGGGAAGGACTCTCTGAGGAAGGGACATCTGAGCCAAGACCTGGATGATAAGAAGGAGCATGGGGGGGGGGGCTGCGGGGGGGAACACTCCGCGTGGAGGCATCGTCTACTGAATGGGGATGGCGCGCTCCTGCAGCTGCAGGGCCCACTCTCATCAGCCCCTCTGTTTACACGGTCCTGGCTAGACAGGAAATGCTGGGAAAGAGTCAGTCAGTGTCGCAACAGCCCTCTTGGGACATCAGGAAATTCTACAGGCTGATGGGCTAAGGGGGATTTTAGAAAACATGCAGCTGAAAGCTGTAAGGGGCCTCAGAGTTCACCGGTTCAACCCCCCTCAGTTAACAGATGGGGAAACTGAGGCTTAGCAAGTGGCCCTGATTTGCTTTGGTGTGGCATCTCTGCTCTGAAAGGGCTACGTGAGACAGGGACCCCACTACGGAGCCTGCTTGCCGCTGTGAAACCTACTGTCCGTCCCTCTCCCCTTCCCTCCTCCCCCAAACTGCTGTTTGTTGCTCTCCATATAAGGGCCCTGTGTGTTCCAGCCATGGTCTAAACCCGTGACACACCCAGGGGGCTTGGGGGGTGGGAAAGTGTGGGCGCCCCCTAATAATTGCTCTGAGGTTAGGGAGGTCCTTCCTCCCACACCAGGAAGCCCATCGAAGGCCAGACAGAATGGTGCCAGATAAGGCTGTGGAATTTGGAATTTAGTGGGATCTGGAATTTCCCTTATAGGAAAGCTGGTCCCAGCTGCCCACCCATGGTGAGCATCCAAGGGAAGGGTATGACATATTCCGGGGAGGGGACAGGTGGCCCAGGTACCCAGAGTCAGAGGCCTGATGTGGCAGGGAGGGCAGAGTGGACAGAGGGAAGGCAGGGGGCTATCTCAGGAGCATTCCTGCCCAGAAGCAAGCTGGGTCAACCAGGTTACTGTGTGGACAGACCACTGAACATGGCCACTGCCTTGCTCTTGCTCAAGCCTGATTTCTGCCTTTGAATGTGGTGTCGCCAGGAGGGCTAGAGGCCAGGCTGCGGGGCCACCAGCTTCCCCAGTCCCTGAACAGGCGCACACCCCTACCCTCTCAGAGCACTCAGAGCTAAAGCCCTGACAGCTCCTCTCAATCTCTGGCTGAGTTCCCTGGAGGTAAATCCTGGAGGTAAGACAGGGTGCCCCGGAAAGACAACCTACAACAGTCTAAAATGCTTCTTTTCTTAATCTTTCTCAGCCATGCAAGGGTGGAAAGGGCCTGATAAGGGTGAAAACTCAGCCAGCCACAAAGCAAGTCCCGAGATAACTTGGGTAAGTCATCCCTCTCTCTCTGCCTCAGTTCCCCCACCTGTAAGAGGAAGTGCGAACACTCGCCCTGATGGCCCACTCTGTGCCAGGCACTGTTCTGGGGGTCATTCCCGGAGGTCTCCCGGGCTGTTAAGAAGCTGAGATTCACGAGTGAACGTGCTTTTTGCTCCAAGTGCTCCATGCCTGTGAGCAATGGGCACCACCTTGACAAGTGCTGGGCAGGCAAGCCGGAAACAGGTCCTCATGTGCCCCTTCACAAGCTCTGCCAGGCCGTGGTTTCCGAGAGGCTCTGAGGACTGACCCTCCCCCACAAGCACTAGGACACCCTAGAAGGCACCGTGGAAAGGAAGTCCAGGGCAGTGAGGTGGAGATGCTCAAGCACCTGGGAACTTGTTTAGCTGGCTCTTTGCAGCAGTGATCAGCCCCCCAACCCCCACCCCGGGGCGGGGGGCAGCTTCTGCGAGCACTCTGGTCCAGTAGGCTACGGTGGGAAGGTGGGGAAGACAGCTGACTTCAGGCTTCCAGCAGCCCCTCTCCCTGGAGAGGCCAGACCCTCAGCTGGCCGAGCCCTTCCCTCTGCAAGCTGCACAGGATCCAGGGCGGAGGCAAAGGAGGACGCTGTCAAGGGTGTAATAAATGACTTATTGACTGGTAAGCAGAGTTCTCAGGGCTGGGAGCATGACCTTCCGGCAATTATGCCCTCCACTGCCTGCCCAAGGACCCCTCCCTCTCTGTGGAGGCTCAGGTCCGGGTGGGCCCCTTCCCCACCCCCCAGACCCCACCCTGACCTGTAGAGGCCTGAGGCCTGCAGACAAGGTGCCCCTGGGGCTGCTAATGTTCCTCCCCATGTGCCCAAGTGAAGGTGAGCCCTCTCGGACCAACCCTTAAAATGGCACAGGCTGGAGAGAGAAGGCTGACATGCTGGCTGGGACTGGTCTGTGGGAAAAGCCCAGTTCGGTCCATGGGCTCTTTACTGAGACCAGAGTTCCACTGGTGGGGCGGCTGCATTTGACAAGGATGGCCCAGGGCTCCTGTGCATTCACCACGCAATCACTCCCCAAGTCACCGCTGTGCAGCCGGCTCTCACGGGGATGTCCAGGGAGGTGTATGTGGGTAAGACCTGGTCCCAGCGCGGGGCACAGATGCAGAGTGGGTTCCTGGAAGGAACACTGAATTTGGAACCCAGAGACTAGGTTACAACCTGACCAGGCTCTGACATAAAATCTGGAAGATTGGGGTGGGTCACTACACTTCCCTGAGCCCCGTAAGACCTTCTTCCCAGAGTCCTTACAAGGGCTCAATGATACTCAATGTGGGCAAGAGAACAGGCCCAGAGTAGGAGGGCGGCCACGGCCTCGGAGGGCCTACAACACACCTGGCACACAGATGGAGTGCATGTGGATGGGGCCCTCGCTAATCAAGGTGAAAGCAAACGGGGCAGCCACCTCAGCATGTCTGACAGCTCTAGAAAGAATGGAGGGGTGTGTGCGTGTATAGTATGCACGTGTGTGGCAAGGGACTGGAAAAGGAGGCTCCAAGGCTTATCTGAGGCCCAAAGAGCAACTGGCAGACCCTGTAGGTAAATAATAAATGAAGCCTTTTGCACACACATGAACTGCGACGATGATCCCACTTCCTCTCTGTGAGGTGAGTGGTATAGGGTTCATTATTCTCATTTTACAGAAGAGGAAATCGAATCCCAGGGGGTTGAAGGGATGTTCTCAGGACCACACGGAGCCAGGAGTCACAATTAAAGCCAGGGCAGGGACAGCAATTGCGCGTCCCGCCCTCTCCCTCTTCCCTGGGAGTGGCACGGGGAACCCATCGCCCCATGAAGAGCCCACTGCTTGGACCCATGAGCAGATTAGGAGGCATGTGCATGAGGAAGCAGAGAACATCCAAGCAGCCATGAAAACAGAAAGAGAAGAGAGGTCCAGATCTGGCCTGATCTCACACCCGCTTCTCTCTTACGAGAAAGGTAGCATCCTCTAGATGCTGTTTTGTACTTCCTTTGCAGGTCAGAACATCCTGGGGGTCCCAGCCTCTCGGCTCCCCAACAGTGCCATCATTGCTGATGTGTGCTTGTGTTGTACGTAGCGGATTGAACTCCTCCTCCAAGGCACTCAGGTGACTTGCAATATTTTGCAATTACAAACAATGTGCATATGTATTTTTGTATTGATAAAGCTGTACTTGAAAGGAAGAGGAAGGTTGCTGGACCAAAGAACGGAGTATATAATGCACTGCTGTGAAATACTGGCCATCTATCTGAAGGATTGCACTTAAGGAGTGGTTCCACCAGGAACGTCTGCAAGCGTGCATCACACAGCTTCCCAACAGAAGGTGTAGTCCTAAGTTTTAATTTTGTCCAGTCTTATAAAGTGAGAAGTGGTATCTCAGGGTTGTTTTCATTTGCATTTTTCTAACTCTGAGTTTTAATATTTTTTCATGTGTTTGAGGGTCACTTATATCTTGTTTTGTGAATTGTCTGTTCATGTCTCTTTTCTTCCTTTTTCTTTTTACCAGGTGTTTGGTCCTTTGTTCCTCAATATTTTAGAGTGCTTTTTGTATTGGGATATTAGTTCTTTGTCTGGGTATATGTTATAAACATCTCCTCCTGGTTTGTCAAATATTTTGTCTTTTGACTAGTTTGGGGTGCTTTATTGTAAAAAAAAAGCTTTTAATATTTAAGAAATAAACACAATCGATTTTTTAATTTTATTGCCTCTGGATTCTGAATCATAGTTGGAAAGCCTTTCCCACCCCACTGTTACAGAGGAATTCACCCACAGTTTCGTCTACTACTTACATCTGGATCTCTAATCCATTTGGAGTTTTTTTTTTTTCCTCTATGGTGTGAAATGTGAATCAAAGCTTACTTTTTCCCAAATGGCTACCCCGTTGTCCCAGCACTATTTATTTCAAAGTCTGTCTTCATCCCCATGGGCCAAGATACCATCTTTGTCATATACTACATTTCTTTACGCACTTGGGTCTCAATCTGGAATTTCTATTAGGTTTGACTGGTCCGTCCGACAACTCACGCACCCATGCTGCAGTTTTAATTATGGAGGCGCTACAGTATGTTTTAACATCTGGTAGGGATAGTTTTATCTTGTCATTACCCATTTTTGGGCCTCTAAGTGATTTCTCTAATCACACTGGCGAATGCTTCTGGCACAGCATTGAAGAGAAGGGATGGTGGGTATCCATGCTTCATTAGTGATCTTAATGGAAAGGCCTTTAGTGTTTGTTTCCCCATTAGACAAGATACTGGCTGTAGGACTAGAGTATGTATATATTTTATCAGGCTAAAAAAAAAAAAATCCCTTAATTGCTATTTTTTTGAGTGTTTATACAATGAATGGGTGTTGAATTTTGACCAAGGCTTTTTCAGCATTTATAGAGATCATCACATGATTTTGTTTTCTTAGATTCATTAATCTGGTACATGATATTCATTTGGCATGTTATTAATATGAATGGATTTCGAACCAACCTTGCATTCCTAGAATGACCCAGAGTTGGTCATTCTGTATCATTTTCTTAGAAAAAAAAAAAAAAAGAGAGAATGGAACTGGGTACCAACGATGACAGCTGGCATTTATAGAACCCTTTCTCTGCCCTCTACATGTATTATTAACTGATTCAACCCTCACGATTGAAGCTGTGGAAGCAGGCTTTATTATTCTCATTTCCCAGATGAGGAAATGGAGACCAACAATGTGGCAGCGGCCAGGCCCACATCATGCAGCTCGCAAAGAAAAAAGACAGGGCTGGATCTTGGGTCTCGGTCATAAGTGGGCAGTGTTATTTGGCTGCTACTTAGATGTATGAACAATGCTCATGACATGATAAAATGTGGGAAGGGGAAGGTCTCTGCAGGAAATGGGGGAGGGTCTGCCCTTACTTCCTGGAAGCTGGAGCTGCCCCCTCGCCCCTCCCCCTCGGAGCCTGGCGGGCACGCGGGCCACGTGCTGTCAGCAAGCAGCCCTCGAGGCCTGCCACGTCCCCTTCCAACCTCAGCCTCGCTCTGACTTTGCATTCGTGTCTTGGGCTCCGGACGGTGTAGGAGCAGCTCAGAGAAGGAACGCTAGTCCGGGGAGGTGTGGGCTGCCAGGGAATAAAGGGCAGAGAAGAAAACCCTACCCCTCCAACGCCCTGCTGGTCCTGCCTGCCCTGTTTTCTAAGAACGGGCAGCCGGCCGAGGGATTATGTAAGTTCTGGTGGACATGGCAGATGGTGCACTGGCTCAGACACATCAAAGCCAGCACTGACACTAACCTTCCCTGACGTGGCACCCCGGCCTCCTCTGCTCTGGGGTGTGCAGCAGCATGGAGTGGGGTGGGAAGAGACCCAAACTCCGTCATGTAGCTCAACAGCCATGGCCAGCCAGGCTAGGGGAGAAGCCAGGGCCCACCAACTAGCGGGAGGTTCCAGCCAGGGAACCAAATGGTGGGCCCTCCCTGCCACCCAGCAAACAACTCTCACAGGAACCACATAGTCTGAGGGACAACAGACCCTACTCTGCCCACCTCCTACCTCAGATCAGCTCCTTGGGTTTGGAGAACAGTTTCCAAAGCATCTCCCTGGGTGTTTTCTCTTTTGGAGAAAGAGAAAACCTGACATGCCACTTCTTCTTTCCTTTTGCTGATGGGTAAACCAAGGCTCAAAGAGGGTGAGCGAGTTCTCTGTCACACAGAGTTGGCCTTAGAGCTGAAGTTTCCAGATGTCTAGTCCGGTGCTCCTTCCAAATGCATATGATCATGCAGGCTTCTCCCCTCGCTGTAACCCCAGGTGGATCACTAAGTCCCCAGCAGGCCACCCTGAACCTTATGTCTGATATTCCCTTCAAAAGGGACTACTAGAAAGAAGCGAGGGCTGAAACCAGCAGATTGCAGATGGATTTCTTCCTGGGTAGAAAGAAAAGGAAACTAGCTTTTACAAGCCATGCCCTATCTTGTTTGGTCTCTCCAACAGCCAGTTGGGGCTCCTTTTTTTACAGCGAGGAGGTGCAGGCTCGGGGAACTACAGTTAGCGACCGAGACAGGACTTGAACCCAGTTTTCTAATTCAAGGGCAGACCCTCTTCATTTGGACAGAAGAGGGCACCGAAGCCCAGAGAGGGTAAGGGACTACCTCAGTGCCACACAGCAGATTAGCTGTGCACATCGGATTAGAATTCAGGCTTCCCAATCCTTAGCTCAGGGCTCTTTCTGCTGTTGTCTCTTCTGAATCTGTGCACGTGTGTACAGAAGTGGGGTGCGCCAGCCAGAAAATATGGGGCCAGATCAGATTTGCAGCAGGGTTCACTGTGCCCAGCAGCCCTGGCTGTCTGGCTGCTAGGTAGGAATTCCAGCTCAGCCTGTGATAGGGGCTCCTGGCAAGAATCAGTGGGTGCCCAGCTGGGAGGGTGGTACTGGCCAGGCCTACCACTGCCTCGGCCAAGGGCCCGAGGGGGTTGAATCTCCCAGGGAGGCTCCCTGAATGTTAGCACTGAACACAGTGCCAGGGAGAACCTGGCTCAGTTAGACCCTGCAGCCAAAACTGCTCCCCTGCACCAAACCCAGCTCCTGCCAAGGAACTGGTGGCAGTTGCTATGGAGGGCTGAGGGCTGTGGTCAGACCCTGCCCACGGGCCTTCAAAAAATAACCCCTCAGCCCACACATAGTCCCAGGCCCCAGAGCTCATGTGCATGCAACAGGCATTCTCTTGAGCCACCACGAGAAGGCAAGCTGGAGGGGAATGATCAATGGGCTTGGGAATGCAAGTAGGAAACAAACATTCGACAAGGGCCTGGGCAGAAGGCACTTGATGACGATAGTTGGTTCATTCTTCGTGGCTCCCCTGGACTTAGCGAATAAACTCTCTCATACCTAGGGGCTCTGACCATTGAAGACTTGGCTCTGACTTTCATCACGTCTGGTACATAGTAAGACAGAAGCAGAAGAGAACGAAGGGAGGAAGGTAGGCAAAGATGGGGAGGATGCAGGCAAAACAACCCGAATGTCCCGATTCTTTGGTTACATCCATAGCAGCAAGCCCAAAGCACAGTAGGGACTGAATCGTAGCAACGACCTGGGTGCATGAGGCCTGACCGTGAGTTCTCGTTCATCCAATTCTACAAGTGTTTTATTGAGCACCTTCTATGCACCAGGGACTGCACTGGGTGCCAGGGATGTGCCAGGGAGCAAAATCAGACCCAATCCCCTAGTCACCTAGCGTCATAGCTGCTCTTTCATTACCTAGTTGTTCAACCCCATCCTGCCTCCATCCAGGTCCCCAGGGCCCTGGCTCAGTGACAAGGAAAGGGAAGAGTGGGAGGCTGCCCCATGCAGTATTTGTCACCCGGTCCTGGGTCACTGCTCACTCTGTGAGTCTTGCTCTGCCCTGCTGTGTCACAGAATGCCCGAAGGTGGGATGAGGGAAGGAACCAGGAACAACTTTCCTGGAATTTCTGACTCAATTTCTTGTAAGCTCGGCATCCTCCATGGGTGCTCAGGCCCCAGGCTGGGCAGGCGGGCGCCTCTGATCGCATTACGGAGCTGCTTTCCTTCAGCTCTGTCTCCTGACTCCAGTAATGCCTCTAGACGCCATTCGAGGCCTCTGGGGGTTGCAGGCTCCTGGGTGATCTCAGTAGATGTTCCTCCCAGACCTCGGGGATGCCTCCTGGTACCCACCAGCCCTAGGTGAACCCCAGGGACCAAGACGGGCAGGCAGACTCCCTCTTCCTGCCCCTCTCCCTGGCTTTCCGGTCAACCTGGAAGCAGCCACTCTCTGTCTCCTTGCTCTCCTGGAGATGTCCAGGGAGAAAAAGCAAGGCACAGCCCCCGCCAGGGGTCAGCCAGATCAGGGTGGGGGAGAGGCAGGAAGGAGGGAAGGCAACAGAAATCAAGAGAACCTCCTCCATGCCAGGATCACATATACCATCTCCCAGCACAGCGCTGCCCAGTGAAGGGGGCAGGTCACCTCGCAGGTGGGGATGTGCGGGTCCAGAGACACTGAACCACCTGGCCCAGGTCCTCAGTGAGTGAGGTGGCAGTTGCTATGGAGGGCTGAGGGCTGCTTTAATCCCAAAGCCTGGCTCTTTCCACAGTACCAAGGGACCCCTAGCCCCAGAATTCTTACTGTACCAGATGATCAGATCCAAGTCAGTAGCTGAATTAGCAATTTGTTTCCTGGGTGGATGAGCCAGACGTTCCCACCCCCACACCCTCACAAATATACCCCTAAAAGGGATGCCCTCTCTGCCTCCCCAAACTCTGCTCATCCTTCAAAGGCCAAACAACACCCTCCCTCCTGCAGGAAGCCCCCCCTGACCAGCCCTGCAGGCCCACAGGCTTCTCTCCACAGCCTCAGCACTTCCTGTTGTACCACGCAATATGTGGCATCAGTAGTCACGATGCTGATGAGGATGGTGAATGTCACTGAGCACCTGAGAATGTGTGACGCGCTTGTTTGTATTACCTCATTCTTCCCCACAGCAATCGGATGCAAGCGGCGTTATTAGCAGTTCCATTTTACAGACGAAGAAACCAAAGCTCAGAGAGGGTAGGCGACTCGCTCCAGGATACGCAGCCAGATGGGGCCCCAGCCAGGATTTGGCCCAAGTGGTCTGACTGCACGGCCTGCCCTCCAAGCAGTGCACTGGATCCCTCCTGGGCCACCGGTGAGACGGCTCCTCTCTGCCGCACCATCTCCCTCACTCTCGCACCCCAGCAGCACACACCGGGCACATGGCTCGGGCCTCAAGAAGCGACACGAGTCAATTCAAGGGTCAGGCCCCTGCTTTACCCCCCCTTTGTCTGTAGAGCCCAGTGCTTGTTCGGATTGAAAGAATATATGCATGTGCACTGAGTTTCGGGGCTGGGCCAGTGTTCCGACAGGATCCCTCCTTCCCCACCTGCAAGATCAGCCACCCTCCACCCCTGCAAAATGAAACAGTGAATGGTCTGGCTAGGTCTGAGAGTGTGTCCCCCCCTGCCCCCTCCCCAGGGCCCCCGTGAGCCTTGCTGGGGCTGGGAGGGCGGGGGAACTAAGTGCCTCTTCTCTCGAAGACTCAGGCTGCCTCTGCCAGTGGGGTCCTTCTCTGCCCCTGGGCCCTACTTGGCATCTGGGGCTCCCAGCCTCTGAGACAGGAGACGCTTATGGAGCAAGAAAATGGGACTGAAGTCCCGAAGGGTGATTTATGGCTTCAGAGAGAGAGACCCAGGGCCACATAATGCTCACAAGGGCATTCCAGTCGATATATTGACTTTCTAGAGGGGCCTCTATAAACACAAGTGGTTCTGGGCCTCAGCTACCTCTGTCTCTTGCTGGCTGCTAGGGCCTCTTGAGATGGAACTAGACAAAACAAACAAACAAATAACAAAAAAAAAACAAAAAACAGAAACAAAAACCCAAGGCCCCTAAAGGTCATCCTTCTACCTTTCCCCACCCCAAACTTCCAGAAGGGGAGACCAACCAGGACCCAGAGAGGAAAAGGTAGCTGTCATACAACAGTAGAAGAACAAACACTAGAGTCCCCTAACTCCTAGGCCAGGAGCTGCTGGGCCTCCAGGCCCTAAGCCTCCCTCCTCTCTCCTCGCACCTGCCCCTAGAGGAAGTGATACTCTGGTATCACCGGGCTGTCTCCACGCTAGTGCTTTATCATAATCAGGTCATGTGATCCTTAAAACAACCCCACGAGGATGGTTACTACCCCCACTTTCCAGATGAGGCAATTGAGGCACAACACAGTTAGGTGAGAGGCCAAGGCCACAGTTAGTAAGTGGTAATGCTGGAAGGCTACGTTAACTTAACCTCCTCAAAATCCCAGTCAGCCCTGCCATGCACCCTCCGTACCTTGGAGAGGGGCCTCTGTGAGGAGGGGTGGTGTAGAGGGGCTGGGAGCTCCTACAGGAAGTCATGACAAACAAGCCTTCCCCCTCTGACTGGCTCACAGTAGCTCTGGGGCCCAGGGTTCTCTCCTCCCCTCCTTGTCCCCTCTGGTGGGGGCATGGCAGAAGACACAGGAGGATACCACCTCATGCTCCCGCCCCCAGCATAATGCCCACTAGTGCGTAACAAGTATTTTCTGGGCTCCCTCCATCTTCGAGAGACACAGGGAGAGTATCAAAGAGTGAGATAGCTTTTCCTCTCCAGCTTCCACCCCAGATTCCATCCTACAGTCAGAGGCAGTTGAGGGTCAGTTCCCCAAGGTGCACCCCCTCAGATGAGGCTGGGAGGCCCAGGAGTGGAAATGTGACCAGGGGTTGCCTCACCAAGGACTGGGCTCGCCCAAGATGGTGGCTGAGCAGATGCCAACAGGGCCAATTTTCTGAGAGCGGGAGAGGTCTGGGGCTGGGCACCCCGGCCTAGGTACCCCAGCTAGCTAGCCCCCACTCTGTCTTTTCAGGACAGGCTCTTAGAAAGACCTGAAAAAGAGAGAATCAAGGTCTGACTCCTATCACCCCTTCCAGGAAGCCCCAAGGCTAAGAAAGTTCACTCTTTGCTGGGTTCCCCCTACATATACTGATGCTGCCCTCACTTGGCATCTGAGACTCTCTGAAGGTCATCCCAGTGATGAAGTCGACATCAGCATCCAACATAGTGACCACCTGGAGGGCTGGGGCCAGGGCTGCTCTGGCTCCGACCTGGGTCCCAGGTCAGCTTCCTAAGTGGGCATTCTCCTCCCCAGTGGGGTTCTTACAAGGACCAAGTGAGGTCCCATCTATAAGAGGGTTTTATAAACTAAGGCACTATGCCCCAGCACTGAGGCTGTGACTTTCCTGTAGGTCTCCCTGGTCCGGAAAGGCACATCTTTTATCCTAGCGCTAAAGACGGCAGTCAGTATAGGCATAAATGGGAAAGCAGAGGGACTCTTGGTGACCAAGGAAGTGGTAAGGACAGTGGAGTATGGCTCTCAAGTGTGTCTGTGTGCACACGTGGCCACTTTCAATGGCTTCCACTGAGAGTCCCAGCCCCAGCCATGCCTGTTTACATTGCTTTCCATGAGGGATGCCACTCACTCAAGCTCTGCCTGCCTCTTCTCTAGCAAATTCCAGAGGAGACCCTATTGCCCCTAGAGGGCTTCATTCAGCATGAGCCTGACCCAGGTCAGAGAGCTGATCTCCAAATCATGGGTGCCGCCACTGTTCTTGGTAAGCTGGAGGTTAACTGCAGGCAACTCAAGGACTCAGACCCTTGTCCTGGGGGCCATCAGTCAAGCTTCTGGACTGGCTTTAGGACCTATCTAAGGCTGACCTTCCGCCCTCTGGAGCAGCAGGACCTGTCCTCTGCCCTCAAGGGGGGCGGGGTGGTGGAGACAGGACCGCAAGGACACCTGGCCTCTGCCCTTCCAACTCCAGAACCTGGACCAAATCCTGCCCACAACCCCCAGCATGGAGCAAAGTTAAGTTCTCCTTAGTGCTGAAGGGCAAATGGCCTGGGTCCCATCAGGAAGAGACATCCCCAGCAGAATACAATAGATGGAGCTTCTCATGCCTGGTGGTGACTCACTGTCCCCACACCACACATACCTATTTATACACAAACACACCACAGCTGTGCCCATATGCACCCTGCACACACCCCCACACACCCAAACACGCATAGCCACCTCACACATACCAATATACAAAAGGCAGAACACTCGCAGACACATCTATTCGACATCCTGCACCTTCACCTCCATAACCTAACACCCTAACGCAACACCACACCTACCCTTACCTCCCACTGCACACTCCCACCTCCGCCCACCTCCTTAATAGACATTCTCACCTCCCCCTCAACACGCATACTCCTTAATACACACTCTCATACCCACAGCCTGCCTTTTCCCGGGCCACACTGCGGCCCAGGGAAAGTTGTGAGGCGCTAGGGGCAGCCTGTTCTGGGAGGTGAGGACGGAGGCTGGGCACCGAGGTGTTGGAGTTCTGGGGGCTCCAGCAGACGGATTCAACTCTGCCCAGGAGGGGAGGGAAGGGGATGCAGGGAAGGGTATGCAGGGAGAGAGGGAGGAGGAGGGGGGATGCGGAGGGGGGCAGTGAGGAGAGAGGGGTGCTGGGGGGCACAGGGAGCAGGAGAGAGGGGTGCGGGGGGCACAGGGAGGAGGAGCGAGGGTCCAGGTTGCGCCCCCCCAGGTAAGCGCTGCCTGGGCGGTGGCAGCGCGCCCACCCCGCGCGGGGAGGCGCTAAGCACAGTTGGGCTGCGCAGCCGGCAAGGGTCAACTGGGGGGCTACCAGCACCCGGCCGCTTTCGGAGAGAAGGAGCGGGGAACAAAAGGGGTGGTGGAGCGGGGCCGTGGCTGATTTATGCGCGCACTTCAGCCTGTGTTTTCACTGCCGTTAACGAGAAAAAAGCCGCGGCCGGAGAGGAAGGGGCGCCGCGGGACCTGCCCGGTGGGGGCGCAGCGGCGGCGTCTACGGCACGGGACCGAGTGTGAATCCCGCGCGCCCGCCCAACTCACAGCCCGGAGCCCAGGCCAGTTGGGTGTCGGGGTCCGGAGACATCCCCCCAGGCGCGCGGAGCCCTGGCTGAGCGCAGGCCCACGGGGGGGGCGGCAGGAGGGGAGCGCCAGCCCCAACTCGAGAAGCAAATCCAAGGGGGCCGTGCCCCGATGCCGTGGACCTTCCTGAAACGGCCCTTCCTCGTATTATTCTAATTACGGTATTGTAAATTTCCCTTTAAAAAAATTAAGACAAGAAACAGAAAAGCCCAGAAGGCACTTGTTTGGTTTCATTTTGCCTTCACAGCTTGAATGACTCGGTTTGTGGAAGCTGTTTAGGAAACTGGTGAGGAGGAGGAGAAGGAAGAGGAGGCCAGGAGAGGCTCCGGCTGTGGCCTCGGATGCCCAGCGCCCCTCCCTTCTGTCCCCGGGGGGCCACCCAGCCAAGGGGGCAGGGTGTCTCTACTCCTCAGTCCCAACCCGTGACCCCGCCTCTCTCCCTTTCCAACAGGCCTGGGGCGGCGGGGGGGGGGGGGGCTCCAAGGGGTCCCCATGCCACCACAACATCAGGGCTGAGGGTCAAAAGAACATGCTGGGGGTGGGGGCGGGGCGCTCCAGGAGGGGCCATTCAGAATCACTAACTTTACTCTCCAAGCACTTGGGAGGAGGGGGTCCTTCTCTACCCCCAACCTCAAAGTCCTAGGCAGCCCACACCCTCCTTAGAAGACAGTGGTGAAGAGGGGAAGGGGAGATGGGAAGGTCTCATCTTAGGCCTGACAGCCAGAAACTCAACAGCGTGGGTGGGGAGGCGAGGGGCTCCCCAAAGCTTCAAAATAAAAAGTAAAAATATATTCTGCTCTACCCGTACAAACGAAGGCAGAGCTTTAAAATGTAGAGGCAGGTAGTTCCACAGCCCAAGGGAGCTTGGTTGGCTTGTGATTTCTCTCACCTAGGGCAGGATTAGGACCAGGGTGGAGCTGCCTTCGGCCACTTGGCTAGTCTCAGGCCTTACCTCTGACCTCTGGCCCAGCCCTGTTCCACCAGTCTGGGGTCCGGGTTCCTGACTCTGCCTCTTTCCCCCCATCCTGCTACAAGTCCCAGTCTGACCTAACTACCAAACAAACCTCATCTGTAGCTGCCTGCTTACCCTCCGGCCTCAATTCAGCAGCTCGGTGCCAGACCCATGCTGGCCAGTCTGCAGCTCAGCGGTAGAAAGGAGCCAGAACCAGCCTGAGGTTTGTGAGGCCCGAGTTCAGATCCCAGATCTATCCCTGAGTCCCCATGTAACCCCTGGACATGTCGGGGCCTGTCCCAAAGCTTCAGCAGTTAAATAAAGGGGTTGGAAAAGGGGAACTGTTTTGTCCTCTGGAATTCCCAGTTGGGGGTGTGGAGTGGAGAGAGGAGGGAGGAGAGAAATTACCTCCGAAATTTCTCCCCTGTAGTGATACTTTCACTTTAATGAGAAAGCGCATTAAGACACTCTTGATTTTCCATTTGTTTGAGATGGGTGTTTGCTGTAGTGTAGAGGGAGACACGGGATGGGCCACCGCACCACACCCACACACATGCACGCACACACCTGCACACACAGCAGAGACACTGGGAAAACTCTGATTTTAACTGCATCTTAAAAAGAAGTGTTATCATGATACCACGGTCCCTTCTCAACCACCCCAGTCAGAGGCCAAGGCAAGACTCTTTAAAAACTCCAGGAAAGCTAAGGGGTGGGGTGAGACGATCCTCAGGGCTGCCCAGGCTTTTGAAGTGGCCTCTGCTGGCCAGTCACTTGCTGACACCTCCTTCTAAGGGTCTGGGGTTTTATGGTTCTGGGTTTGATTTTTCCACCAGCAGACTTTATGGCTTAAAAATCCTCAGTGCTGTAAAGGGAGCTCATCCCCGTATCCACCCGGGAGGGGGGTGAGGGAAAAGAGACAGAAGTGCCTGCCACCTGACGGGAGCTTGCACACCCGCTAGAAAGAGCCCCACTCTGTGGAGACAGCCTTGTCTCCCTCAGCTTGATATAAGCCTCAAGGCAGAGGTGGATGGGGCCACGAGGAGGAGTCCAGTGTGACCTGAACCAGCCTGGCTATTAGAGAGGAGCAGCCCTGCATGCAAGTCCACAATCTATGGTCAGGTGAAGGCAAGACATGAGGAAAGCCAACATTCTGGCCTTGGTTTTCCCCATCCGTGAAATGGGACGCACTGGGCAGACCCAAAGAACATTCTGAAAGATATTCTGTGCCTGTGGCATGAGAAAAACGGGCTGTGTAGGAGGAAGGGGCATGTTCTCCCTCCTGAAGGCAGATTTCTAAGGGCTTCACATTCTGGGCAGAGGGAAGACTGCACGCCGACCCCACCAGTTGGCCCTTCTCTAGGCGGGTGGGCAGGCAGCCCCCGCCGTGCTAAGTAATGAGCACAATTCCAGCACCGGTTCTGCTCACTAGTGAGAAATCAAAGCCCGGTATTAGAGGCCATTTCTGGCTGGGCTCCGTTTGTGCCCAAATCCATCAAAGCCCTGGGCCTGGTGTTTCCTCTGGGGAAGGTGGGGGCTGGATGCTTTGTTAAGCAGGGAAGGTAGGCCGCCCCCAGCCTCCCCAGCTGAACCTGGCCCTGGAGAGCCCTAGGCCAACCGGTCCTGTCTTTTTCCTGCCCAGGGGAGGTCCTCCCCCACCCTCAGTAACCTCAGTATTTATTCTTAATCCCATTGCCGGGCTGGTTCTAAAAGAGTGTCTCAAGCCCCAACCCTGTCCAAGTGCCCTTTACAGAGACTTCACCCTACCCTTCAATCACCCTCAAACCAGAAACCGACACCCCAGCCCAGCAACTCCCACATTCAACTGCACTCTTTAAAACAAGGTTGGTCATTCAGCAGCCTGCCCCCTCCCCCCATCATTACCTTCCAACTTCAAAACACTGCTTTAAATACCAGAGTCTGCCCAAATCGTAATTAACTTGGATCAAATGATTGTGTCGTAACTTTACAACAGAGGGCTGGAAAAAAAAAAGTGGAGGATGTGCTAAAACCAAGCCCTCGCTCCTAGGCCGTGGGAATCATTAATTCCAGAGTGAGGAATCTTTGGCTATTGGGGTGTACGTGGGGGGCGGATGCCAACATCCCAGCGAAAGGTGGCGGGGGTGGGCTGCGTCACCTCGTCTACTTTCTGCGCCAGCTTTCCTGCCGGGTTCTCAGCCTCAACTCCGAGGACTCCGTGCAGGACGCCCCCCACCCAACCTGCACCCCACCCTGCCCGGCCCTGGGAGCCGAGGTGTCCAGCGGCCGCCGCCAGCCCACCTACTTGGGTTCCGGCACCAAAGAGAGGTTGGCTCGCCTTGAAGACGCAGCCCAGTCGGCGACGCGGGGCCCAGCTACAGACGAGCAAGAGGCGTACACAACCAGGGCGAGGGGGTGGTGGTGGTGGTGGTGGTGACTTTATTTTAGGAGCCCACCAACCCCCTTAAGGCATCTTATCTTGCAGGCCCACTGTAGGCAAGCGCATCTTGTCTGCTCCCCGGACTGGGGAGAATGTCAGTGACCCATTTAAAAGGAAACTTGGCAGCATCACTACATACTCCCCCCGCCAACACACACACGCACCAAACCCCAGAAAAAATCCTTCCAGACCTGCGGATCCTGGGGTTGCGGGGAAAGCTGTACGGCAGTATTCAGCCCTTCCCCCTTCTATAGCCAAAGCCCTTCAAGCTGGCCTCCCCCGGCTCGCGGAGCGGACTCGCGCTTCCCGTGCTCCGCAGGTCTCTCGCTCCTTCCCGTCTGCGGATTCCGGTGGGTGCAGCGCGTAGGAGCTTGGGAAGAGCCAGGAACCACGACTAGGAAGTTTCCGGCGAAAGGCAAGCAAGCACACACCTGGCCCGAGCAGCAATAGTCTTTTCTATTCTTTTTTTTTTTTTTTTTTTTTGCCGTCGCCATGCGCGGGGAGCCGGGGGTCCCCTGGAGGCCAGTCCTCCGGGAGAAGCAGACTCCGACTCGGACACCCGCTCCAAGGAAAAGAAGCGATCCCTTCTAGGAGGGCGTCAGGGGAGGCAGGAAGCTTACTCTGAACCACCTGGCAGGCGCCCCCAGCGAGGTGGCTGCGCCATCGACCACTTTGGTGGGGAGGAGAAATCTACCTTCTAACTTGGGTGCCCTTGCGCTTTCCCTGTGCACATCGACGCGTGATGGATCACTTCAACTTAGGAACAGACTGGGGCGCAAAGGTCCCCTATACCCCCGCCCCCATGCCCGATCGCTCCCTACCTGCTTGGCTCAGCCTTGGGTCCCAGCAGAGCAGCAGCGCCAGCAGCAGCGCGCCCCGCGCTCCGCTCCGGGCCCACATGCTCCCGCGGCCAGGCTCGGGCGCCTCTCCCCCGGGGCTCTCTCCCTGGCCCCAGCCTCGCCGCCGCCGTCTCCGCCGCCGCCGCCTCCTCCTCGCCGTCCTCCCCGGCGCCCGGCCGCGCCAGCCCGTGCCCTCCGTGGGGGCAGCGGCAGCCACGCTGCGCAGAGGGCTGCCTGGCGCTCGGAGCGCAGTGGGTGCCCAGAGCCCGCTCTCCAACCAGGCTCCGGCGCGCCCCTCTCTGCGCTCCTCAGGCTCTGGGGCTCCGAGCGCTCTCCGGGCTCCCACGCCCTGGCTTCGAAGTTACGCGACGGAAGGTGAGTGCCCTCAGCGGCCCTCGCAGCGGCTGGCCCCGCGCCGTCAGAACCCCCGCGCGCGCCTCTCTGCGCCCCGCCGCTGCCCGCGGCCCCGGCGCCCTCGCCGGCCCCCGCCGCCTGCCACAATGCCGAGCGCAGCCGCTCGCTCGCCCTAGTCAGTCCGCGAGCAAAGCGGGACGGCGCGCGGCCTGGGCGGGGCCTGGGCGGGCAAGGGCGGGGCCGGCAGGGGGCCCCCGGAGGGGGGAAACCGACGGCCACCTGGGCGGCGCCGCGGCCCGAGCTGGGGGCCTTTGGGGGGGGGGGGTCCTCGCGAGATGCTGGGCCTGGCGAGTTGGAAAACCCGGCCACTGGAAAGCAGCTGGAAACGGAGTCTGCCCAATTTTCTTTTCCAAAAACTAAGGAAATGTATCTAAGCTCTCCTTTGGCTTGGCTGTGTTGGCTTTATCATCTGATTAAGTTGACGACTCTCACTTTTGGCTCCCTTAGTCTGTATTACATCCCTATGCCTTCAGCCTATGGAGATGTTTCCAAAAAAGACTCCCTAAATGGGAAAATCTCAAATACTCAAGTCCTGGCTAGGCTGGGGCTTACAGCTATGTGAAGGTGGGTACAGATGTGGCTCATCCTGGATGGCTCTACAACCTTAGGCAGAACTGTTTACCAGACCCCTCTAAACCTCCTGTAGCACTTTAGGTGCTAATGTTAAAAACCTGCCCTCCAAGGGACAGTGGGGCAGAGGGGAGAGGAACAGCCTTTGGGCTCTGCTCCTCACCTTCTGTGTGACCTTGAGCAAGTTACTTAACCATTCTGACGCTCCCTTCATCATCATCTAAAATAGAGAAAAATTATAATTATCTCATAAGGGGGTGTAGAGTTGAATGAAAAAAGTATGTATGGAAACTGCATAAACGTCAGTAATCTCTCTTTCCAAGATCTCGCCTCCCTGCCAGTCTGATTTGTGGGGGAAAGTCCTGGCCACCCAAAGGTGGGCTAGAAGACATATGGAACTAGGTGGAGTTTGAGGGATGGTAGTGTCTTGAGATTGAAACACAGAGATGTCAGGAGGGGTGAGCCAGCTACACTGGCAAAGACCTGTGCCCCAGGAAAGGGGTTAAGCACTTTGTATGCGTTACCTGAGTTAGTCCTCACAACAACTCTGAGTTGTACCAATTGTATCCCCATTTTATAGTTGATGGAATGGAGGCACAGACATGTAAAGTCATTTGCTCAAGATCACACGGCTTTGTGAGAATGAGTGAGTGAAGGGGGCAGGGGAGATGGGATTGGAAAGAAACTCTCTGAGCTGGGGAGCATCCACCCTACCCCTCCTCTGGGGCTGGACTTGGCAGCCAGCAGGAATGCCTCTCCCCCCCAGCTCTGATCTGTTCTCTACTTGGGATTTTTCTGGATCTGAGATCTAGAATCGCTCCTCAAATACGAGTGCAGTGGGCTGCTTCCGGAAGGGGTGAAAAAATTCAGAGGTTGGTCCAGCCAGGCCCAGGAGCCGGTAGGGGATGGGCTGGAAGAGGGCCAAGTATCCCCAGGGATGCTTCCTAGATGGGAGGAGAAAGGACTTGGGGACCGACCCTGCAGGCTGGAAGGGGACTTGGTAGGAGCAGAGAAGCAGTCAGTATTGCCCAATATCCTCCTCCCCACACAGTCCCGCACAGGTTGGGGTCTGGAGCATCTGGGGCAGGGTGCTTGTAGTCAGCCCCCTCCCCCGTCCTCTCTGGCTGGGCATTCAGGATCAGGAGGGTGGATCTGGGTGGAGCAGGACTCCCTGGGAAGAACTTTGGCCAACTGAGAAAGGTCCCTGTGGGCAAAGGTAGTTGGGTTATTTTTGGCTTGGCCCAGGACAGCCAGCAGGGGTGGTGGATGAGAGTCAATAGCTCATCACGCCAAGCCAACCCCGCCCATCCACACAACTACAAGCCTGCATACGTGCACGAACCCCTGGACGCCGTTATAAGCACACCTCGCGAGAGACACCTACAAAAGTAAGCATAGCTAAACGTGCAGCAAAGACCCACAGGTGCAAAAGGACCCTCCTTGAAACACTTACAGGTAGGCATCCAACTGCACAGAAAACCCTATACCTAAGACGAGGGACCCCCAAAAAGCACACACATACCCTGTGTCACAGACACAAACGCATACACAGACATACACCTCCAAAAGCACAAATATACTCTCAAGAAAATGGCACTAAAGACAAATTGATACTTAGATACCTAACTTCCTGGAGGAAACACATACAGGAACACAGGTACCAAGACCCACTGCTGACTGTCATCCCCTGGATTCAGACACATGGTCAAGGACACTATGCTAAATAACTCAGCAGGGACCTCAGCAGAAACATGGCATGCATGCGGGGACCACGGGGCTGGTGCCAGTGCCCTCCCTTTCTCTCTCTCTCTCTCTCTCTCTTTCTTCATCAGAGGCCAGTGGGAATTGGAGATTTTTCCAAAAACTACAGTCCTCTGGACTTGCTGTTCAGCCAGTAGTTGCACCAGGTAGGCCCTTCTAATCCAATGTCAGGTTTTATGACTTTAATTCCTGGCAGCAGGGAAGGGGGGATGGGAGGGCAAGCAACAGAAGAGTGGTTATTTATTTCCCCCTCTCCTGCAGGTGTCTGCCCCACTTTCCTACCCAGCCTAAAAACTCTTTCAACTCTTAAAATATGCCTATGGAGACTGGGGGGAGGGTCCTGGGCCCTGTTTTTCCTCCAGGATGCCAGCATCAGGGTGGGGAACTTAGTACATTGGGGATCCCTCCGAAATTCCCCTGCCCCTCTCCCATGCTGTAACAGTGTGAGTGCTGGTCCTCAGCCAGGGCCAGGGAAAGGACTTCAGAGGGAGTCATAATACCCTGAGCACATACCTTTTCCTAGGATGGGTGAAGAGCGGGCAAAGCCCAGGCCCTGGGACGACTGATTGGAGTAACTGGATTGAGAATTACCAAGGTGTTCCCAGACCCAGTGCCCTCAGACTCACAGCAAAGGTGTCCTGCTGTGAGTTAAGAAGGAGGGGGAGGTGGTGAGCTGCTTAGAGGCAGGGCCCCTCCTTTCCGGATTATCATTATATATCCAGCTTGGAAGACTTCATTCTGCACACAATAGGCCTATGATCAATATTGGTTGAGTGGAAACATCAACGAGGCTGGAAAAAGAGGGGTTAATGAGCAAAGGGCCCATAGCCTTTTCAACCAACCCTAGAAGGAGCCTCTCACCTCCCCCTCCATTTCCTGGGGGCTTAGGGTCTGGGGCAAGGAGGTGGGGCTGCCTTCCTGAAACATAGCTGCTTTGAGACAGTCTCAGAGCCAGTTCTAACCCTTAGTGGGGGCTGCAGATGCTTCCATGGGCTATCCTCATTTCTCCCAAACCAGAAGAGCATATGGGAGACAGAGTTCTGGAATTCCGGGATGGACCAGGGACAGCTCTTACCTTCTGGGAGAAGGTGGGCTGGCTGCTGAGCCTTTCCTAGCATCGGTTTCCTCAATTGTAAAATGGAAACACTAACTACCTCCTAGAATTGAAAAGAATATACAGAAAGCCCCTTATCTGGTTGAGTACAGGCTACTTCTTTAGTCACAATGCCCTGGGTTCCCTGCCGGCGGGGCTGGCCGCTCTGGGTTGGCACCTCCCTCTGCGGCCGGGACCCGTGTTCTCACAGGGGCCACTAGGCGGCGCGCTGCAGCTCCACACCTCCCCCGCGGCCGCGGCGACCTCCATCCTCAGGCTGTGGGTCTGGAAGCGAGAAGCGCCCCTGGCTTCTACCCCGGGGGGCCTCCGGAGGAGTGGCTCTTGGACCCCCGGCTTGTCTGGGGGAGGGGGGCTCTCAGACGACTCGGTTTGGAGGATCTTGGGAGGGAAGGTTTGAGAATGAGTTCATAATCCCTCCCCTGACCCATCCAGTCCAAATACCTGGACCCTGCGGAGGGAGGCGCCTAGGGTTGAAGCCCCTTGAAGCTCTACCATGTTATTATAGCTAATGTGGAGTGATTTCTATGTGCCAGGTATCGCCCCAAGTCTTTTATATGCTGACAACAACCTTCTGAGACAGGTACTGTTATTACAACCCCTATTTGCCAGGTAAAGAAACGGAGGCACGGAGAGGTTGCTTGGCCAGGGTCACACACAGCTAGTGGTGCAGTGGAGATGCAAATCCAGACAGAATGGATTCTCAAGTTTGTACTCTTCTTTTTCAATTGAGAAAAAAATTCATGTAACATAAAACTTACCACTTAAGAGTACACGATTCAGGGCGCCTGGCTGGCTCAGCCAGTGGAGCGTGTAACTCTCGATTTTGGGGTCATGAGTTCAAGCCCCATGTTGGGCGTCGAGCTTACTAAAAAATAAATAAGTAAATAAAAGTGTACGATTTGGTGTTTTCTAGCATATTCATGGTGTTGTAGGGTCATCACAACTATCTAATTCAATAGCATCTCCATCACCCCAGAAAGAAATCCCACCATGAAACCCACACCATGAAACAGTTCCCTCCCCTGCTTCCCCGGTGCATTCTTTCTTTCCTCTCCCAGCCCCTGGCAACCATGAGTCTACTTTCCTGTTTCTGTGCATTTGCCTATTCTGGGAATTTCATATAAATGGAATCATAACACTACGTGACCGTCAAGCTTGGGCTCTTAACCTCAGCTAAATACTGTGACAGCCCCCCTCCCACTCCCTACCCCACACACATCTTTTCTCTTGTCCCCAGGGGAGGGCCTTCTCCCTGGGGTTCAGGCAACAGAAGCAGTTAGTCACAAAAGCCTGGGGGTCAGGCAGATCCGGCTTTAAATCCTGGCTCTGTCTTAGACAATTTACTCATTTTCTCTGCTTGTTGCTATCTCAAAATTCTTTGTTGGTGCTGTTAATTAAAAAAAAGAAAACTTTGAATTTTAAAACAGTTTTAGATATACAGAAAAATTGCAGATGTAATATAGAAAGTTCCCATATAGCCCTCACCTTATTTCCCCTACTATTAGTATTTCATATCCATATGTAGTATATTTGCTACAATTAATGAACCGATACTGATATATTATTTGTGAACTAAACTTCATTCATATTTTCTTAGTTTTTACCTAATATCCTTTTTCTGTTCCAGGATCCTATCCAGCATGCCCCATTACACATAGTGATCATGACCTCAGAGGCTTCTTTTGGCTGTGATAGTTTCTCAGACTTTGTTTTTGTGATCTTGACGGTTTTGAGATTTATTGATCAGGTATTTTGTGGAATGTCCCTCAGTTGGGGTTTGTCCATCTTAAAATTCTTAATAATTTTTTAAAAGACTTTATTTTTTTTGAGAGAGAGCACAAGAGAGCATGAGCAGGGGGAGTGGCAGGCAGAGGGAGAAGCAGACTCCAGCCTGAGCAGGGAGCCCAAGGAGAGGCTCAATCCCAGGACCCTGAGATCATGACCTGAGCTGAAGGCAGACACTTAACCTATTGAGCCACCCAGGTGCCCCAAAATTCTTAATAATTTTTGAACAAGGAGCCCTGTTCAGAATAATTTTGCACTGGGTCCTACAAATTAGGTAACCTGTCCTGCTTACAGGACGGGGGAAAGGCTGTGGAGCCGGGCCTGGGATGTGCCCCAGTCTGGCTGGCAAATCTCAGTACTGCCCAGAGGGGCTTTATCAGCTCTGAAGAGAGAGTGCTAGGCTCCAGACCCAGGGTGGGAAGGAAACCATAAACCTGGAAGAGGCTTGCATTCCAGGGAATGTGTGAGAAAGATGTAGGGCCAGGAATGTGGATGGTGCGGTCAGGGCGTGGCCAGGCCCTTGTCCTTCCACCAGGGGACAAAAGAGCAGAGAAAGCAGGAGGGGGAATCTCCCAGCAAAGGCAGGGCCTGCTATGCTAGAGATTGATTCTGTAGGACATGGGGAGTCATGGGTGCTGACTGAGCTGGAGAGAGCCTGATGGGAGCCCAGCTGTGGGAGCATCTTTCAGGCTGGGGTGTTGTAGGGGCAGACTAAGGGGGACAGCCCAGGGCAGGGAAGCCAGTGGGGTTTGTGCCTGGGGCAAGGAGACCCGGCCTGGGGCTGCAGGTGGTAAGGACTCAGAGGGAGAAAGAAGACTCTGGACTCTGGGCCTCTTTGAGTATGGGAACTTGGGGTTAGGGGAGAGAATGGGGGCTGGGGGGGGCTAACAGGGGAAGGCAGGGTTGCAATGAAAGCAAGAGTGAAAAGAGGAGGAGGGGTGGGTTGGGGAGAAGGTGGAGAATCTGGACGTGGTGAGTTAGGGGTGCCTGTGGACTTCCCAACATACCTGTGTGAATGCAGGACTGACCAGTGCTTAGAGGAGTGGCCACTGTCTTAAAAATGAACAAAGCCACCTAACGAACACCAAGCAATTACAGGGAGCCAGACGCCACGCCAAGAGCTCTACTAGAATCAGTTCCTTCAATTCTCCATGATAAGCCGTGAAGTGGATGCTCTGCTTATCTCCATTTTAAAAATGAGAAAACTGTGACTCAGATTTCCCTGCTTAGCAGGAGACAAGAGGCCAGACTGAAACCCCGGGCAGTCTGGTTTCAGAGCCTGCAGGGCCGACACACACAAGGGACCACCTCAGTTTCCCTGGGTAGTTCTTTCAACAGCGTGATTTCCTGTTGTTCCTCTCCATTGTTCTTGGAGGTTAGTGTTGATCCTGGACTTACTGAAATGGAAACTGAGGCTGGGGGAGAGCCAGGGACAGCTGGCCAGGACTGACCTTGAGCGTTGACTGGTCCACAGTACCAGCCTCTTCTGATCCTGTCTGGAGTTATGAGTGGTGAATAATCTCTGGAGAGGGTACGGTCTAAGGAGATGATTAAAATAGCAAGATAGACCTTTTAAACTCCCTTGTTCTCTGTTTTAAACATTCCAGTTTAAATGTGTCCAGGTAACACCAGGTTGCTTTGTCTAATGAAAACATCAAGGCACTTCACGTTGGTCTTAAAACTATAACAATACAGCGCTTGGCATATAGAAATGCCTTTTGCCATTTCAAATATGTCCAATTTCAGAACTGCTCATGTTATGCTTCCAGTATTGTTCATGTAATAATGGGCTGCTAATCGAACTGAATGCTATATTTATACTATCCAGAGAGCACAAGATAATTCACTCGCTGAGATTAATATTTAAATCAACTTTATTTACAAATCACTATCTTGATAATTATAACTCTGTAAAGTTTTCATTTGGGCAAAAGTAGAATTGCTTAAGTTCTAGCAGTTTTTTAAACCAAAAATGAGAGATAATTCAAAATTAATTTGTAAGAGAGACAACATTCCCGTGTTTCTGGGATTCTGTGCTTATGGATTTTCAGTAGCTGGTTCTTTTGAAGGTAACTCACTATGATTTTCAGGATAAATGCCAAGGAAATTCTTCCATGGAAAGTCTTCTTGAGGTGGTCTTCCTGTGAACTGGATGCACGGGCCACAGAGATCTTAATTGGAGGAAGAGGGAAAGGAAAGAATATGGGAGTGGAGTAGAGTAGACTGTGTGTGTGTGTGTGTGTGTGTGTGTGTGTGTGTGTGTGTGTGTGTGTGTGTGTTGTGTGTTGTGTGTTTGGGGAGAGGGATGGTGTAGACCTTTCCTTTCTGTTGAATGCTGATGCTACAGTGAAAGGCCATATGGTGAGCACTCCACGTCACATCCTCTGCTCTTTTTTGTAATATCAGCAGTCAGCTCATCTGGTTCTGGATATTTAGATTCTTTTTGTTCCACTCTTTTGCCATAAAATCGATTCCACCATGAACTATGAATTTGGACCGATTTAGCTTTTCATTGGTTGCTTCTAGGTCTGCTGTTCCTGATGACTCTTTATCACCGTCGGCAACTTTTAAGCAGACTCTGTCAGTGTGCATGTGTGTATACACATTATTTCTTAAAATGGCTAAGCTTTTTAAGTAGTTAGGCAAGTTGTAGGGTGAGAGATTTTTTAAACAAGTCAAAACTTCTGCTTCCAGTTAAGAGCTGTAAAACATTCCAGTGATTGCTGTCCAGATACCATCACTCAAGGACCTGTGCAGAAGTCGGGAAGTAGACCAGTGTTGCCTGGCTGGGGTGACCTGTTGGAACCAGGAGATCCCAAACGGTGGAGAAGTTCAAGTTCGAGGAAACGAAGGTTCAAGAACTAGCACTATACCCACTTTCCTGCCCACTACTTCCTCTTCTGTCTTTTAAAGAATTTGGTTGAGATGTAATTTACATACAATGAAATGCACAGATCTGGAGTGTAGAGTTCTATGACATTTGACAAGTGAACACACTGAGGAACCATAATCCCAATCAAGATAGGAACATCTCCATCATCTCAAAACTCCCTTGCCTCCTTCCCAGACAATCCTCACCCTGATTTCTACCAGCGTAGATCAACTTTGCTTATTCCTGAATGCACATGCATGCAATCAGATAATATGTAGCCGACCGACTCTTTTTGATCACCATAATGACTGAGATCCATTCCAGGTTGTTGTGGTAACGGAAGTTTGTTCCTTATTATTATTAAATAGTATTAATTATTTGAACACACCATAATTTGTTTATTCATTCTCTTGTAATGGACATTTGGATTGTTTCCCATTTTATTCTAGTATGAATAAGGCTTCTGTGAATATTCTTGAACAAATTTTTTTTCTTTTTGGAAACCTGTTTCCATTTTTCCTGCAGTAAATAGGAGTGAAATTGCTGGGTCCTCAGATAAGTATATATTTAATTTTATAGAAAACTGCCAAAACTGTTTTTCCCAAGTGATTATTTCACTTTGTACTCCCACCTTTGGTGTATGAGTGCTCCAGTTTCACAATTCTCACCAGCATTTGATATTGTCAGTGTTTTTAATGAAGCCAGTGGGTGTAAAGTGGTATCTCAATTTAGTTTTAATTGGCGCTTCTCTGATGACTACTGATGCTGGTCACCTTTTCATGTGCTTATTAGCCATTTGTATGTCTTCTTTTATGAAGGATCTGTTCAAACTTATTGCCCGATCTTTATTGGGATGTTTCTCGTGTTTTAATGTTGATTTGTAGGACTTCCTTGAACATTCTGAATGCACATCCTTTGTCAGATGGATGTGCTGTGAATATTTCCTCCCAGTGGTCTGTTGTTTGGTTTTTCATTTTGTCAACAGTGTGTTTTAAAGAACCAACATTTTCAATTTTGATAAAGATCTGTGCTTTACATTTCTTCTTTTATGATTACTGCGTTTTGTGTCACAGAGATATTCTCCTGTTTCCTTCCAGGAGGTTTATAGTAATTAGCATTTATGTTTAAGTCTATTATCTGTCTCTAATTATTTTTAATGTATAGTGTGGGGTGGAGGTCGAGGGTCATTTTCTCCCCCATCTCATTATCCACTTGTTTCAGCACCATGTTTTTGAAAAGACTTTCCTCTCCCTATTGAATTGCTTTGGTCCCCTTTATCAAAAATCACTGAACTGTGTAAGTGTGAATCTATTTCTGGATCCTCTGTTCTGTTTCATTAATCCGTTTGTCTATCCTTACCCCAATACCACACCATCTTTACCACCAGGGGTTTACAGTTAATCTATGAGCTCTCTAACCCTCTTCTTTTTTTTTTTTTTCAATATTATTTTGGCTCTTCTAGATCATTACCATTTCCATTACCTTTAGAATCAATTAGTTAATTTCCATTAAAAAGGTTTGGATTTTGATAAGATGTCATCAAATGTATAGACCAATTTGGGGAGAACTGACATCTTAACACTGAGTTTTCAATCTGCAATCAGGCGTACCTCTTCATTTTCTTAATTTCTCTGAGCATTAACCTGTCATTTTTAATGTAAAGACTTTGTACATTTTTATTAAATTTATTCCTATAAATCTTATGGGTTTTTATGCTATTAAAATGGTTTTAGTCTCATTTTCTAACTGTATAAAAATACAACTGAGTTTTGCATAATGACCTTGTACACTGTGAGTTACTAGATTCAGTAATCAATACTGTTGTTTTAGTCTCAATTCTTCTGGATTCTGTTCATACACAAACATATCATCTGTGAATAAAAAGCATTTTACTCATTCCGTTCCAATCATTATGAATTGTGTTTATTTCTCATGCCTTATTGTACTGGCTGAAACCTTCAGTACAATGTTAAACAGAAGTGATGAGAACAGACATTCTTCACATGTTCTGGATCGTGAGGGGACAGCATTCATATATCATCATTAAGTAGGATGTTAACTGTCAGCTTTCCATAGCGATCTGTCACCATATTGAGGAAATTCCCTTCTATTTTATTCCTACTTTGCTAAGATTTTTAAGTATCATGAATGGGCATTAGATTTTGTCAAATACTTTTTCTGCATTAATTGAGATGATCATAATTTTTTCCTCCTTCTTCTGTTAATGTGGTGAATTACAGTGATTTCTTCTCTCTTTTTTTTAAGGTTTTATTTATTCATTTGAGACAGAGAGATATAGAGAGACAGAGCATGAGCAGGGGAAGAAGGAAAGGCAGTCTCCCCGCTGAGCCAGGAGCCCGATGTGGGGCTCGATCCCAGGACCCCGGGATCACGACCTGAGCCGAAGGCAGACACCCAACCATCTGAGCCACCCAGGTGCCCCCAGTGACTTATTTTCAAGTGAGAAACTAGCCTCTCATTCCTGGGATAAGCCACATTCTGAATTCAACTTGCCAATATTTTGTTAAGGAATCTTCACACTGATGTTCATGAGGAAATGTTGATCTGTACTTTTATTTTTTGTAATATTTTTGTGAGGTTTTAGTGGAAGGTCATGCTGGTATCGTGAAATGAGTAGGAAGCATTTCTTCCTTTTCTAGTTTTGGAAAAAATTTATGTGAGATTGGTATCATTTCTTCCTTACACAGTTGAAAGACTTCACCAGGGAAGCCACTTGAGAGAACTGTTTTCTTTGTTGGAGGTGTTGGTTGTTAATCCAATTCTTTAACAGACTTGGGCCCATTAATATTTGCTACTTCTTCTTGGGCCACTTCTGATAAGCTGTACTTTGATGGAATTTTTTTCATTTCATCTAAATTTTCATATTTATTTGTGTAGGGTTTTAGGATGGAACCTATAATGATATGTCCTCTTTGGTTTTTGGTATTGGTAATTTGAGTGTCCTTGGCTCTCTCTTTTTTTTTTTTTCTTGTTCAACCTAGCTAAGGGGTTGTCAGTCTTTTGATAAAACCTTTTTTAATCTTTCAAATGGTCATATTTGTCTTTGATGAATTTTTCTTTTATCTATTTTTTATATGATTGCTTTTCACTCTATTAATTCTTTTCTTCTACTTACTGTGGAGCTTGCTCTTCTTTTCTTCTTAACGTGGATGCTTGGATCATTGATATTTAGCTTTGTTCCTATCTAACATAAGCAGTTAAAGCTATACTTTCTACTTAGCAGCACTTTATTTGCATTCCATTAATTTGGATATGTTTTCTTTTCAATTTCATTCAGTTTATTCAAATAACCTACAAGGAGGAAAAAAAAGGGGCGGGGGACAAAGGAATAAGAAAGAGTGAACAAATAAGCCAAATAATAAAGTGGTAGATGTAAGCCGTAACGTATCAATAATTACGTTAAATGTAAGTCATCTAAATACATCAATTAAAAGAGATTTGCACAGTGGATAAAAAATTTACCTAATTATATGGCGTCTGCAGAAAACCCACTTCACATGTAGCTATATAGGTAGGTTGAAAGTAAAAAGGGGAAAATGTACTGTGCAAACACTAATTTTAAAAAAGCAGGGTGGAACGGCACCTGGGTGGCTTAGTCGGTTAAGTGTCCAACTCTTGATTTTGGCTCAGGTTGTGATCTCAGGGTCTTGGGATTGAGCCCTGCACTGGGCTCTGTGCCCAGTGTGGAGTCTGCGTGAGAGTCTCTCTCCCGCTGCCTCTGCCCCTCCACTCTGCTTGTGCTCTCTCTCTCTCTCAGTAAATAAATAAAATATTTTTAAAAAGGCAAAGTGGATATATTAATAATATCAAGTGGACTTCCGAGCAAAGGAAATACCAGGGACAAAGAAGGACGTTAAATATTGATAAAAGGGACAACACACCAAGAATATATAGAAATCCTTCATGCGTATGCACCAGACAACAGAGCTGCAAAATATATGAAGTACAAACTGACAAAACTGGAAGGAGAAATGGAAATAGACCTACCTGCAGTTACAGCCGGAGACTTTAACATCCCTTTCTCTCCACCAGACAGAAAATCAACAGGGATATAGAAAAAATGAGCAATAGCATCAGCCAACAGATCTAATAGGGATTTATAAAACACTCTACCCAAATAGTAGAATATTACGTTCTTTTCAGGTGCTCATGGAAAATTCACAAAAGTATTCCTTATCCTCGTCTTTAAAACAAATCCCAACAAATTAAAAGAATTGAAATCATGTAGTCTGACCACAAGGGGAATCAAACTGGCAATCAATAACAGAAAGATAACAGAAAAATCTCCTAACACTTGAAAAAAAATACTTAGAACTGCACTGTAATGGAAGTACAACACAATTGTGAAGATGCAGCTAAAGCAGTGCTGAGAGGGAAATTTATAACACTGAATACTTATGTTGGGAAAGAGAAAAAGATCTCAAATCAATTTCACTTAGTTCAAAATATTACCTAATTTCCCGGGGCATTATTCTTTGACCACTGAATTATTTAGGAGTGTGCTGTATAATTTCCAAATATGTGGTATTTTCCAGATACTTTTTTGTTACTGATATTTAGTTCATCCAAACATGGTCACAGAACAAACTTTTCATGACTTCAGCCCTTTAAAATTTATTATAGTTTTTCTTCATGAATATATCTATAATAATAATATATCATGTATAATATCTTGAATATTCTGTGTACATATATAAATAAGGTATCTTCTATAATTGTTAAATGTAATATTCTATGAATATTCTATAAATGTCAGGTAGTTTATTGAAAGCAACTGACAAATTGATAGTTGTGCTTAAATCTATTTCCTTTGTTCAAATCCTTTTTAATCTACCTATTCACATGTTGAAAGAATAATGTTAAAATATTCAAATATAATTTCTCTACTTCTTCCTTTAGTTTTCTGAGTAGTCACTTCATGTACTTTGAAGCTCCATTATTGAGAACATAGACATTTAGGAAGGTCAAGTCTTCCCGATAAATTGACCATTTATCATGGCGTAATGTCTTTTTATTGCTGGTAACACGTTGTTTTGAAGGCTGCTTTGTCTGGTATTACCATAGCAACAACTTTTTCTTACATGATAAGAAAAACTTGTTTTATATGTTACAGCACAATATTGTAAATAGAAAATATAGTTGCCTTGAGCAATAAAAGGCAAACAAATCTATCAAATTAATCAATATAAGCTTTACATATTTGTTGTACTTATGGACCATAGCATATACTCTAAACAATTTGAACAGTTTTATTGAAATCTAAATATATGTCAATGTATAATAAACTGCACATATTTGATGTGTATATCTTATAAATTTAGACCCTTATACACCCATGGAACCATGATCTCATCAAAACTGTTATGTGACTGTTATCTATCACTCCTACAAGTTTCCTTATGTTCCGTTGTAATCCCTCCCTCCTGCCTCTCGGTCTTCCCCAGCCTCCCAAGCAAACACTGACCTGCTTTCTTTCACTGTTAGTCTGCATTTTCTAAACACGGAGTCACACAAAACGTACTCTTCTTTTGTTTGGTTTCTTCCTCTCATATACTAATTTTGAGATTCATCCCCGTTGTTAAGTGTATCAGTGGTCTGTTCCTTTTTGTTACTGAGTAATAACATATTATATGGATATACCATGATTTGTTTATCTAATCACCTGTTGCCAGATGTATGGGGTTGTTTCTAGTTATTATAAAAAAACCTACCACGAGAATTTGTATGCAAGTCTTTTTTTTTTTTTTAAGTTATCTCTACACCCAATGTAGGTCTCAAAATCATGACCCCAAGATCAAGAGTTGCATGTTGTACCGACCGAGCCAGCCAGGCGCCCCTGTGTGCGAGTCTTTATACGGATATGTGCTTTCATTTCTCTTGGGTAAATATATAGGGATGGAATATCTGGATTAAACACTAGGTGTATATTTAAAGATCCTGATAAACTGTTTTCCAAAGTGGTTGCACCCTTTTCCATTCCCACCAGTAGAGCATGAGATTTCCACTTTTTCCGCATTCTTGCCAATGTTGGTTATGGTCAGTGTTTTTAATTGTAGCCATTCTACTAGGTATGTTGAAATATCTGTTTAAGTCTTTTGTTCCTCTTTCAATTGGCTATTTGTTTTCTTACTTGAGATTTGAGAGAGACATACATTTATATAATTGAAATATATATACACTTTTGAGATATATATATATACCTTATATATATATGATATATGCACTGGCTGAGGAAAAAAGACATCCTGCTATTTGCAACAACACAGATGAATCTTAAGGCCGTTATGCTAAGTGAAGTAAGTCAGACAGAGAAAGACAAATACTGCATGATCTCACTTGCATGGAGAATCTAAAAAAGCCAAATGCATAGAAACACAGAGTAGAATGGTGGTTGCCAGGGGCTGCGGGGGGGGGGGGGCGGGGCGCGGAGTGGACAGGGAAATAGTGGGCAAAGGGTACAAACTTCCAGTTATGAGATGAATTAAGTTCCAGGGATCTAATGTACACCACAGTGATTATAGGTAATAGTACTATATTATATACTTGAAAGTTGTTAAGAGAGAAGTTCTTAAGTGTTCTCACCATAAAAAAAGAAATGTTAATTATATAACATGATGAAGGTGGTAATCATTTTGCAATAAAGGGTATATCAAATCAACAGGTTGAACACCTTAAACTTTCACAATTTTGTATGTCAATTACATCTCAATAAAGCTGAAAAGTTATATAGGTTCTAGCCAGTACCATTAGGCAAGGAAAAGAAATAAAAGGCAAGCAAATTGGTAAGACGTGAATACAACTGTCTTTATTTGTAAGCAACATGATGGTCTCTGCAAAAAATCTGATGGAATCTATAAAAAAGCTGCAAGAATGGGGGCGCCTGGGTGGCTCAGTTGGTTAGGCATCTGACTTGATTTCGGCTCAGGTCGTGATCTCAGGTTGTGAGACCGAGCCCTGTGCCGGCCTCCCCACTGGGTGTGGAGCCTGCTTAACAATCTTTCTCGCCTTCTCCCTCTGCCCCTCCCCTACCCAGCTCGCTCTCACTCTCGCTCAAAAAAAAAAAAAAAACGCTACAAGAATTAAGAAGTAAATTTAGCAAGGTTGCCAGATATAAGATCAATATATTTAGAAATCAATTGTATTTCTATATACTGGCAATGAACAATTGTAAATCAAAACTTTAAAAAATATAATTTATAATAGCCCAAAGCCAGCTCTTAGAGGGAGAAGAAAAAGAAGAACAAACAGTCCCAGCGGCCCTGATTGGCAGTGTTTGCCAACGTCGGTTGTGTAAATACTCCCCCCACCGCTGAGTTCAGGTTATCAGCATTACATACAGAGTTATGAAAAGATGTGCTCACTGGCTCTGGGGAGCAGAGCTGGTTCCAGCACAGTGCTGCCGATTTTCCTACTTCCTCATAGGTATTAAAGTACTTCTATTTTTTATGAATACTACCTAGAAAAAATGTGAGGACTGAAATATAATTTTACTTCATTTGCTTGTATCTTTCATAGAGCGGTCAACACTTTCCTCTGTCTTGGGGTAGGACCATGTTCTTCTCAGGTTGAATTGATGGGTGCTGGGCTTTAGCGGTAATTAGATTGAGTCCACCTATGATTAGTGCTCTCCCCAACCTCAAGTGCAATGAGCAGCTGTTGGATCTTGCTATTGACCAGGGAGAGGGTTTGGCTACCCTTTCAGATGGTCTTTGGTTCACCTTTGGATGTGGTTCTGCAAGGCCTTGACACCGAAGGTCCTTGACAAGAAGGACCTCCCAGTGGGCTCCTCCTGCGGGAAGGCAGTGGGCTCAGGGGTGAAACCCGTAGGTGTGGCACCAGGCTGCTTGGGCTGGGAGCCGAGCTCCTCTCCTTGACACTTGGGCTGATTTTTAAAAAATTTAATTTAATTTAATTTTAATTCCAGTAGAGTCAACATACAGTGTTACATTAGTTTCAGGTGTACAATATAGTGATTCAACCCTTGCATACATCCCCTGGTACTCATCATCACAAACACTTGTGTGACTTTGGTCAAGACCCCTAGCCTGTCTCACCCTCCACTGCCCATCCAGGGAGTGGGCACAATGCCTGCCTCATGGGGTCATTTTGAGAGGGAAATGAGATGAACTTTGTGATATGACCAGTAGGGGCCTGACACACAGTAACTCTTTTCAGTCTTAATTATTCTAGGCCTCCGCGGTCAAAGTCCCTGTCTCTCCTGGAGGGACTGCCTTAGTCCCGTCCCTTAGTAGGGGCAGCGACAAAGGAGGCCTTGCAGGGCCTTTAGTCCCCCCCCCCCCCGTAATAGCTACCTGCCCCTTGTCCAAGCTGTCACACAAAAAATATTGCTTGATATGGACAACTGGCACTTCTCCCCAAGCTTAAATAGATCAGTATGTCTGAGAGCATTGTTATGGGTTGCACTGTGTCCTCCCAGCCTCACAAAAAGGTATGTTGAAGTCCTAACTGCCATTAACTCAGAGCCTGACCTTATTTGGAAATAGGGTCTTTGCAGGTGTGACCAATTTAAGATGAGGTCATTTGGGTGGGCCCTAATGCAGCATGACTGATGTCCATACAAGAAGGAGGAATTCTCCGGACCCAGACGCACACGGGGCAGATGTTGTGAGCACGCCCTGTGAAGATGGAGGATCAGGGGACCCAGCCACAAGCCAGGAAGGTCCGAGGACTGCTGGCTGTCCCCAGAAGCAACGCAGAGCCCACGAGGGTTTCTACCCAGTGTCCGAGGGACCACCGCCCTGCCCACACCTTGATCTCAGACTTCCAGCTTCCAGAACTGTGGGACAGTAAGTGTCATTTTCAGCTCCCTAGTCTGGGGCACTTTGTTGTGGCCGCCCCTGGAAGCTAATCTAAGCACCTTAAGAAAGTGCCACTTTATGAACTCGAACATACCACCAAACGCACGTCCCTCACTCCCCTCTCTGTGCTCCCTCAATATCTGAGCCTCTTCCCTCCAGGTCCCTTCTAGTAGGGGCTCGGCAGCTGCCCCCCCACCCCACGGCCCACGCAGAGAAGCAGTTACCCCCATCTTGCTCCTTCTGCTCCCACTCCCCAGTCCCATCCTGTTCTCACCTTCCAGGAACCACATCCCTCCTCACTCTCCAAAGGGGGGCCCTCCACAGGGAGGCAAGCAAGCCTTGAGTCCCTCCTGGGCTCCTGGGCACCTCGACACGTGGTCCCATGGGATCCGGCAGCCTCCTTGCACCAACCGAAGGGTGCTACCAGCTCGGTGGTTATGGATGGAGACCCTGAGGCTCACAGCAGTTGGGTCACCGGCTAAAGACAGTCGGCTCGTGAAGGGAGTGTCAGGAGTCAGGCTCCACAGTCACTCAACACCGTCCTCTCTACACGGCCCCAGGCAGGTGCCGTGGCGCCAGCTAGCCCCTCCACTGGACCTCTGTCCTCCCCGAGGCTGTCCCAGCAGGCCTGTGGGTCTGGCTGGACTCTCCTGCTGACTTGAAGCATTCTGGTTGGAGAAGTGAGCTCCCTTCCTGGTGGTTGTGCTCGGGGAGGAGGGCTCCCCACCGGCTGGGATGGTCTTTTCCTGCTGAACAGTAATTTACTGTATTTCTCACTGAGCTTACCTCAGGGAAAAACACACTGGGAAACAGAGCAGTAGCTCGTGAAGAGAGTGTGTCCTCTGAGGCACTTTCCTCCCCGCCCTCCTTTTAAAAAATCGCTTATCCTGATGTTAGTCAATTGCATAATGTCCTATTAATTTTTTCCACCTTCCGTCATCTGCCCTGGAAACTCCACTGAGAGCTGGCTGGATCTCGCCGGGGTGGACAGGGCACTGGGAGGTCAGGAGTCCACTTTTGGCTTGTCCGCTCACTCCCTGTGTGACCTTGGGCGGGTCACCCGGATGCCGAGGGCAATGCTAATAGCCCCGTTTACCGAGCACCTACTATGCTCTGGGCTCTCCACACGCGTCATCTCGTCCATGCTCATGGCCCCCGAAAGGGGGCGTGGGAGCCCCCCTAGCAGATGTGGGAGGTGGCGCTCGGGGAGGCTAGAGAACTTCAATGAGGCCACCCAGGGAATAACATTCAGGCTGGGGTTTCAGATGAGGCAAATCAGCCCAGACTGTTTTCACTACACCATCCTGCTGCCACTTCCCTCTCTGGGTCCCAGTCTCTCCAGTTGTGAAATGGGGGATCCGACTGGGCGGCTGTCAGCCCCTTTTCCAGCTTCCTGGACAAATGGCTCTCCTCTTGTCCCCCTACAAATCCCTTGTCCATCCAGCGACCAGTGACCCTTGAAAGCATTAACCTGATCATACCACTTGCCCAATCTGCAGCAGCCTTGTTTATTTGCTTACTTGTTTACCGTGTGTCTGAGGGCAGGGTGCTGGGTGTCCTCTCATGGCCCAATCCCTGGCACAGAGAACCGCGCCCAGCCAGCACTCGGTGCTAGAACTACGGTTCCATCAGCACAGCGTGGTGGCGGGGCAGAGAGGCAGGAACAGGGCTGCGGTGGGAGGTGAGTTTGCAGGGCAAGCTTGGCTGCACCGCGTGGGTCTCGAAGTGGGGCAGAAGGCCAAGCTGGTCTGCCCGATGGTCATGATGAAGTTGGCAAAGTTGGGCTTTGGTTCTTGGGCTGACCCCCTTGACTGCCAAACCAAGCCCATCTCTGCCAGCTTATGTTCACCAAGGTCTTATCTGATGAGCTATTTCGGTTTCTTATATATAGCCTTTCGTATTTTCCTGAGATCTGAGTGGAACATAAAGTACCGGGGATCCAAAGGGATGCAGTGCTAATGGTGGAATTTTAGACATTGTGAAAGACTAGAGGAGACATATTTTGGGGCAGTTAGTGTCTAAGCAGGACCTCAAAGCCTTCCTGGTGTGCAGTGACTCACTCCAGAGGAAGACTCACTCCAGATGGGGAAGAGATGTGGCTGCTCCCTGGTCACCTGTTTCTGGAAGGGCGGGGCGGCTGTCTCACCCCTACTCGTGCTAATTCTCTCCCTTCACCCCATTGTAGGATCGTGGCCATCTCTTCTGACTCACCCATCCAACCTCCTTGCTGGACCAAAATGGTCCGGAAGCTCAGAGAGGGTAGTAATTTGCCTGAAGTTGCACAGCACGACAATGGCCTGTGCTATGTAGCCCTAACTTTCTGACTCCCAGTCTTTCCTCACCCCAGTAACTTTCGATCTGTGTTCTGGGGAGTCCCGGGGTTCTGCAGCAGTATCTAAGAAGCTGCTACAGAGTGGGATGGGGGTGGGTGTTGGGTAGGAGGATTCCAGAACCCCACCCCCTCACCAGGAGCTGGCTTACACATTAGGCCATCTGTTTAAAGAAAGGGTCCCACTGCTAGAGAGAGAAGTTTGGAGACCACAGTGATCCTGTTAGGGGGCACGCATGGGGGGAAACTTTGCAAAGATAGAGGTGGCAGGAGGGGCCCCTCTGTGAGGCTGCGCAGGCACCATCCGCATCATCCCTGGGGCCGTTAGGTCCAGGGAGAGGATATTTAGTAGGTGAGAGCCCTCAGGGAAGCACTTGGTCTACAGGGGCAGAGCGTGCTCAGCACCTGACATAGAAGACAATGATTAAAATAATTATAAAATCTAGCAAGCTCTCGACGTTGTACCAGGCAATTTTCATAATAATAAATATTAAATTGATGTTTGTTGACTGAATAAATGAAAAGATGAGTCTATTCCTGTACAGAGAAGCAGGTAAGTGCCCAAAGTGGGGAGAGTGGGAGAGAAAGGAGAGAGGAGTCTTTGAAGAGAAGTGGGGAGCAGGTTGCTTGTAGCTTTCACGTAACACCTCGCTTGGCAAAACCACCTCTCCATGGAGTATCTGCTACCCTCACGCGATGGTTCTGGGACCGGGTCATCAGCCATGGGCTCAGGTCTCCTATCTTTACGTGCTTGCACATGCAGGGCTTCCTCCCCAGCGTTTCTTGTCTCCATAGAGGTCTTCTCTACCTCAGGTGTGGGGCAGACGAGGGGCCTCCAGGATTGTCTTCCCACTTGGGAAAACAGGCACAGAGAAGCAAAGTGACTCTCCCAAGGCCACACAGCAATTTCTGTTTCACACTGCAGCCCCGAGAAACTGCCTGGTCTGGAATTTTGGCCTTTATGTTCTCTCTCTATGACGAAGACCAGGTCAAAGGTGGTTTCAAGGACTGTGTGAAAATCTGCCCCATGAAAAGGATCCAGGGAAACTAGGGACAGAGAGAAATGCAACAAGACAGGCAAGTCGATCTGGTTCCTCCCTGGGCCTGGGGAAGACATGGGTCCAGCCTCCTCATCCCTCAGGGTCCTCTCCCCTCGGGAAAATCTATGCGGATCTAGGGAGTTTCTGGCAGGCTTGGGAGCCTGAGTGGGCCCTGCACACTGGTGGCCCAAGCCCAGATATTACGCGGCAGGGACTGGGGTCCTATTTCACTGGCCTGTATGTCCCTCTACAGCATCGGAGGGGACAGGTCTGACGTGTGTCATGCTGTGCTCCCCTGGGAACCCCCCCTGCCCGCACCCGGCCACTGGAAGCGTGCAGAGTCCCGGGCTGATGACTCTGCCTTGGCCTTGTCTGTGCCGGGAGGCAGGAGAGGTAGAGGCTTTTCATGCCTGGTTGGATTTAGGACACTCTGGGCACGGGGCCTGCTGACAGCTCAGGATGGTGGTGCGGGGCACCAGAGCCTAGAAGCAGAACCCCAACTCACACACAGACTCTGCGCATATTGAATAAAATACACGTATAAAGCCTTAGAGTCATAGCGCTTTTTTTTTTTTTTCAGTGTTGAGATGCATATGGGGTACTCTGGAAGCATACAGAGGGGCCCTCCTCAGTCTTAGGGAGCGAGGTTGATGTCCCAGGGCTACTCATATCAGAGTCACATAGTGGATAATGCATATTTTCCTGCTAAATTTAGGCCAGCATTCCAGACTTTCAGCTCTGTCCAGCTAAAATATAACGCAAGTCACATAGGTAATTTAAAATTTTCTAGCAGCTACATTTTCAAAAGTAGAAGAAACAAGTGGAATTAATTTGATATATTTTATTGAACTCGATCTGCCTGACACATTTTTATTTCAACGTGTAACCAATATAAAAATTGGTTATCACATTCTTTTTTTTATACTAACTCTTCAAAATCTGGCGTGTATTTTACACTTAAAGTATGTCTCAGTTTGAACTTTACATTTTCAACTGAAATACTTGATCAGTGTTTATAGTTCATAGAATTTACTGCGGCGAAGTACCTGTGTTGTTGTAAACATACTAAAAAGTTTTCCAATAAGTGAATCAAGTATCAGTTTTAAAATTTAAATTCAATTTTAAATGGAAATGAATTAAAATTAAATTCTAAAAAAACGAACTAAAATGAAAACTGAAGTTTCAGTTCCTTAGTCAGTGTGGCCACGTTTCCAGTGCTCCGTGGCCACTTGTGGTCAGGGGCTGCCGCATGGGACGACACAGATACCATTTGCTTCTGGCCCACTGCTCATGCGCCCCTTCCCTTCGGCCCCCCTGAATGTGCCCGGGGACCAGGCCTCCTGTCCCTTCACACAGGTGCTCCCTCTCCTCCCTTCCACATGGGTAAGACTAGCCCCCTTCCCGGCCCCCACCTTGGCCACCCGCACCAGCAGGGGGCATGGCACGCGCACCCCCATCCTGACCAGTCCCTGACTCTCACTGTGGCCTGTCATCTCCTGTCCCAACAGCCTGCCAGGGCCCTCTGTCACCACACAGAAAGTTGGTAGCAGAGCTGGGACCAAGAGTTCCCTTCCCTTTCCCCAGATCTCATCCCACAGCCCGTCTCCTGCACCCTCCTGGAGCTGGGCCAGACAAGGGGAGGCAGGCACAACGACAATGCTCTAAGACCTGGTGCTGGGCACTCTCATGCACTTCCTTCTCCAGGGCTTTCCAGCTTTGCCTGCAGAGGGGGACGGCCCACACAGCTTGCTCCCCTCCTTCAGAAGGCTGAACTCAGAAGCAGAGAGAGGAGCAGTGGGGGGCACGGTGGGAGATCACAGGAGGCATGAGGCTCACCCAGAGAGGTGTGGTAGTTCCCCCACAACAACATTTCCGGGCTTCAGTCTCTCCATCTGCCCAGTGGGATCTTCTCATTCTTTGCAGATGGTGACCTGCGTTGAGCGGAGACATCAGGGTAGGCATGCCCAATCCAGTGCACACCTGCGGCTGCTTCTTAAACACCTGGAGCATTTGCTCAGCCCTGCCCCAGGCCGTTGCTACAGATGTCCCATTCAACCCAGAGGGAAGCTGAGGCCCTTTTGTACTGTGTACGCCCCCAGAGCACCACCAACTCCTCCTCCATCAATTCTCCATCCAACAAGGACCAACTGCCTCCTTCAGTTCCTTCCCCTTGGGGGGACTTTGTGCCCCATTCTGGCCTATGAGCTTATACGATGTCCTACCAGCTCCAAACATGGAATGGATGGATCATTGTCTCCAAGCCTTTCAAGAAAACACTCACTCTCCCTCTGTCTTCTGTGGGAAGACAGACATATGTATAACAATAGGTATGTTTCCTGTGCATTTCCAAACCGGACAGGTCTACTTCATCCCTGGCTGTGCCTCTAACTGTCTCATCCTTCCCCCTGGAGAAGAGTGACATAACCATGTTTAGATGGTGCAATGGAGGCACCCAGCATAACGTCTGGCACATATCAGGGGCTTGATGAGTCGGAGGAAGGCAGACTCGGTCCCCTATGAGTAGGTCCGAAGTCCCTGTCCTCAGCATGGATCCATGAGGCACTGGGTGGCAATGCCATAGAAGGATCCGGGGAGGGAGGCGGGGACCCAGGGGGTGTCTCTGACATCACTGCTGAAGGATGGGCCAGGGCCAAGGCCGGTCTTGCCAAGGAGCCCAGAGCCACCTGGCCGCCGTGACGGCTGGCCAGCCGTCTCCAAGGGTGTGGCCGACCCTCCCCGGAGAGGGACACAGCTCCCAGGCGGGAGCAACGGAGCGCTCATTCTCCAGACATGAGGATGGCTAGTAGTTGCTAGAGTCTGGAGGCAGAAGCGTGCCCACCATGTTTAGTTCTTTTTAAAGTTTTATTTATTCTGGGTGGGAAAAAAATAGCCCATAATGTCATCACTTCTTTTTTTGGATTATGTAAAACAAGATGTGTTCATTCTCCCTTACTGCTGTCCTCACCCAGCCAGCCACTGCAGACAACCGACCTCCTAACCTCTGTGAGCCGTTTCAGGGGGCGCTTCTCCAATCCGAAGATGATGCAGACATGTCATTTATATGAACCTGGCCAAAATACCTATTTGTAAAAACACAATGGGTATATGCTTTATATGGGGATGCAATTTGGTTTTCCACTTAGCATTACCACACTGATACTATTTGAGGTCAGCACACAAAGATCTACGTCACTCTTTGCCACGCCCACCGAGAGGCTTGGGTGAGGGTGTGGATGGTGCTGGGCTCCGTGCCCACTGCTGGGAAGGTGAGCGCCGGCAGCAGCCTCTGCCCCAGGCTCTCCCCCGCTCCCGGATGGCCCGCCGTCTTTCCAGGGAGAGCCAGGAGTAGTGAGGCATAGGAAACTCTCTTTCCTGGAGCTGTGTGCGTGAGAGTCAAGGTCCTGCACTTCCAGGCTGGGATCACTAATTAATACGGGGAACTCGGTACTGAGAGACGAGAATGGTGTTCTCCGGGGAACAGTCGGGGCTGGCAATGGCTTACAGAGTGCCTTCCGCAGTACTGGCCTGGCCCTGGGCCCAGCTGTCAGCCCAGCTGCTGCAGGCAGATAGAGCTGAGTTTAGGGCTGACCCTCAGTCCTTGAGGGGCCAACAGAGAAACTGCCAGGCCTGGCAGAGAGGCCAGAGGCGCCCCGGGCCCAGTACCTTTGCTCCCGGCCCTGGACTTGGATGAGGTAGACGGAGGTGGTGACATCGTGTTGACCTCCTCCTCCAGCGTGCAGGAGGGGGTCCGCGTGGGGTCAGCTGCCTCCTTCCCCCTCCTCCCGCCTGCTTGGAGAATGACCCTGGGGGCTACCAAGCCGTTGGGGAGGGGATAGGTTAGCGGCATCAAGGGACTTGGGAGGAGGGGAGATGCTATTAAAAAAGTAATTTGTTGTGTGTGTTTTTTCTGATTACAAACCAATGCATATTCATTGTAGAAAATTTGGGAAATAGAGATAAGCACAAAAAGCAAATAAAAAATGTCCTCCTCTA
Source organism: Zalophus californianus (assembly GCF_009762305.2). Classification (NCBI taxonomy): domain Eukaryota; kingdom Metazoa; phylum Chordata; class Mammalia; order Carnivora; family Otariidae; genus Zalophus; species Zalophus californianus. Next base: position 32,202,320 of record NC_045609.1, on the reverse strand, counting down.
ATCTCCTCATTCGGGGACAGTCACTCACAGACCCGGTGGGATGGTTAAGAGCCCAGGCTTGGGGTCTAACTACCTGGGCTTCGCTCCTGGTTCTGCTACTCACTAGCGGCGTGACCTTGGACCTGTGCCTTAACCTTTCTGTAGTTCCCCCCATCGTTGCTGTGAGGATGAAGGGAACACCCCTAAAGCTCTTGGCACCCACTGAGCGATCACCACAATTGTGGTAATGAAGCGCCTCTCCACCTCCACCTGGATGGCTGACAGTTTTCTCAAACTTAACCCTGCGACAACAGCCAAATGTCTGTTCCCTAGCTTCTCCCCATCTCGGGCCACTGTGCCTCCAACACTTGGGTGGCCAGCACCTGGAATTGTCCTTGAGGCCTCTTTTAGATGTCAACTGTCTGCCAGAGGGAGCAGGCCGGAGAGCAGGGGGAGGAGGAGGGAGGAAGTGAAGGTGCCTAGGAATGGGAAATCGAGGAAAACTGGGTGGAGAGCGAAGGAAAGAGAGACACACGTGTTACTTTGCTGCCTGGGGGTGCACATAGGTGTGTTCCTCCCCCCAGCTTGGGTCCTCACTGTGGCAGGCATTGTACATGTGCTACCCCCCAACACCCTCCCCCCCGCCCCACGGCCCAGGCTGCAGCCCCCACTTCGCCATTCTCTCAGTCCCGTCAATAATTTATGGCTTGCAGGGTACAATAACTATCAATAATGCACAGGCAATAATGTTCTACAATCTCACACAATTGTGTTACTCCTAACGTATGCGGGGCTGGGTCCCGGCCTGAGCTGCTCACCCTTCCTCTCCCAGCAGGACCCCCCGGTAGCTCCAGAGAAGAGCCGGGCTGGCCAGGGTGGGAAAGGGTGGTGTCAGGCTGGAAGGCCAGCTCTGCCTGCCTCACAGAGTTGCCTCTTCCAGACCCTGCAGCCAGACCAGGCCTTGCCTCAACCCCTCCAGGCAGAGCCCGCCCCTCAGTTCTGGTATTCCGACAGGTAAGGAGGGCCCCCAAAGCCTATGCCAACGGGCACCTGCCAGTTTATTCAGCTCCAATCCCACAGCCACTTGCCAGTCAGTTTCCTCACCTATAAAATGGGGCTGCTACCACCCACCGCACCCCTCGCCACCACACTTCGCTGTGGTTTGGTAGGCAGGTGTGCTATTGCCTTGGAAAGCTGGGAAAGCATTTTGTAAGCATTCTGCCGAGGAGACACGTGACTGGGGTTATACCCTATTGCCCTGGGCCAGACACTTTGGAGGCTGGACAGAAAGAGGGAGAGAACAAAGGGACACACAGATCCTGCCCTCAAAAGCCCTCCTCTGGGGGACAGGCAGGTAATGTCCAGTGAAGAAAGCTGCCTGGGTGTGAGGCTATAGGGAGTAGTGGGGATTGTGGAGAAGTAGAGATGCACATTCCATCTCAAATGGGTGGCTACCACTTGACTACTTCAAAAGATGTCACGTGGGTACATGGGTCTAGCGTCACCATATTCACCTAGCAATCAAGGAGACATGCGACTGTGGCTTTCTGTGAAAAATCTCTGGCTTCTAAATGTGGGGTAAAAATTTAAAATACCAAAAGGATTTAAGGACATGCTGGCAAAGCATGTCCGTCAGTGGTCCAAATCTGGCCCCAGCTACTAGTCTGGCCTACAGAGTGGTAGCTTTCTCTGTGTTTTTGCAAGAAAAGAACAGTTCTAGCGAGCACAGAGCAACCAAAGGAGCTTTGGAATGGGAGTCGGGGACGCTGGTCTGGTCCCGGTCCTGCCCGGTTGTTTGAATCGCATGCTTTCTCTTCTCTGGACCCTCATGTCCCCTCCGTACAAGAGGAGTGCTGGACTGCATGCTTGATGAGACTCCTGCCAGCTCTATGGCTAGTGTGGAAATATTCCAAAGTTCCAGACAGGGCGGCAGAGTCTAGGGGCTTGGCTTTCAGCAGGTGTAAAGCCGGACAGTTTGGGGTTGGAGAAGAGAAGTCTCAGATGCGCCTTCCGGGAGTTAAAGGAAGGGACAGTAACACACACACACACACACACACACACACACACACACACACACACGAAGGGACAGTAACACACACACACACACACACACACACACACACACAGGTCTCCCCAGGGTCTATAGGTCACTCTTCAGGTGGGTTCACTCTTTGGAAGCCCTTCACATGTGACAGGAAAAACAAGCAAAGAGATCCCCCACATAAGGGAGATTCCCACTTAAGAGGGAAAAAAGTAATAATAAACAAAAAACTCCTCAGGGAAGTTAAGCAACTTACCCAAGGTCACACAGAGAGTGAGATGGTGAATGTGAGAGCCATCATTCAAACTTAAGTGTCTCAAGTTCCAAATTTTAATCCCTCACTGCGTTCTTCCTCCCCAAGGTAGGTTTTAGATCTCCAGTTTCTGGCTTCTTATCCTGTCTGGAGTGGGACGGGCTTCCCGTGGGTTGGAGAGGAACAGTGTTATTTCCATGGAGGGAAGCCTGTGCACCATCTGCAAAGCTGGGATGAAGGCACAGGGAGATCTGCTGGGGCCTTCACGGTCACTGCCTCCCAAGTTCCTCAAGACCACCCTGACGGGCACAGGGCAGAACAAACGTAGCCGTTGCCCAGAGGGGAAGAGTGGGGCCATAGTGGAGCTTTGCCCCCATAGTGGTGGAGCCACTGGGGAAGAACACAGCTCTGGGCACCATCAGCCTGCTTTGGGGTCCTGGCTCTGCCAACATCATGACCCTCAGAGCCTGGTCTCCTCCTCCCGGGAGCGCTATTGTGACTATCGAGGCAGATGGCATACTGGGAAGAGCCTGGCTCATGCTAGGGTCTCAGCAAGCATTTGCGCAAAGGAGAAAGAGTAGAAAGAGAAGACAAGTTTCTTGATTACCATTCCATTTCCCTGATGTCTTGGCTGGGGACAGAAACATGGCAGTTGTTAAAAGAAGATGACCTGCTAGGCTGTTTGATGTGACATACTGGTTTGAAGAAAAAAAAAAAAAACCAGTGTTAGAAAAGGAGACAGAAAGAACAAGAAAGCTGAGGTGAGGCTCTAGTTCCCGGACATTTAGCGAGGGAGCTGAGGGTGGGGGTTGGGTGGGGTGGGGACTGAGGTCTCCTGGGGGAGGCACCTCCCCGTGGGGCTGCTGGTTCATCCCCGCCTGTACAGTCAGAGTTGAAGCCCTCCTGGGACAAGACTTGTAAGCGGGGGCAGCCGGTTTCCAGAGCTAGGCCTCAAGGGACTCATCCCAGGCCAGGAGCTAGACTCTGGCGGGTCAGGCAGGACCGGAAGCAGGGCTGTCCTGGGGCTGGCTGCTTGGGGAGCACCCTGCTGGCTGAGGTGGGACAGGGAGCCTGGGCACGCACTTTGAAGGCTTCTGGTTATTTAAATTGCTCTTTTATTTCTCATCATTCATTTTAGACTCTTCTTACGACTTTAGACCACGTAGTCCTTCATAGATGCCAACTTGATCAGAGTAATGAGTTAATAACCCCAGTGAAGGTTCAAGGTCTAGCCTAATTAGGGGGAGCAGGTGAATTAACACCGATGAGGCCCAGAGAGGTGATGCCGCGTGCTCAGGTCACACAGCAAAATGGAGGCTTGCATGCTGAAGGGTACACGCCTCATCACATGCCCTGCCCAGCCCCAGGCCTGTAGTCCTCAGGTAGCTCCGCCGACAGCCCCGTGGGCAATTGTATTTTTTTCAGGTAAGCCTCTCGTGGGAGGAGCACCCTGGGGTCCTGCCTCCATACCTGCGGCCTGGCCCTCCTGCAATATTAATCTGGCTCTTATCAATGTTTCAGCTGCTTTCTATCCCACATCACCACTGCTACTGTTTTCTCACATTTGAGCTCGGGATCATGAAAAATAGATGTGTTTACTCCACCTGCCCTGACGCTTTTCCCCAGGTTTGGGACTTAGCAGGAGGTGATCTCGCTCAAATGTTCTCTCAATTGTCCCCTTCCTTGGCCCCTGTGCACCTCCTGCAAAGGATACTGACTGTAACTTGTTCAGGGCCCTGCTTCCACTTTTTCAAAGCCTGCTCCTTCACATGCACTGGAGTCCTGGGCAGGCAGGACGAGCTGTCTGTGCCCACTGGGCTCGGAGACGCTAACCCACCTGCCCAAGGCCATACCAGAGATCTTTAATGGTTTTGAAGGGGCAGGAGTCAGCGTTGACAGTCGTCATCCTGAGCTTTGTGTCTTCCCAAAGTGGCGTCTCCTGACAGGATGGGCTCCTGAGACCAAGCCCTTTCTGTTTTTTTTTTTATCACATGATACAAACAGTAAAATCTAGGAGGGAGAAAAGAGGCAGGAGGAAGCTGAGGCTGCTGCGGCTGGTACTCAACTTTGACACGGAGTGCCCCTCCTCAGAGACCTTCAGTGGCTCCCCACTGGCCGTGAAGATAGAGCCAAGTTCCTCGGCTGGGCAAGGAAGGCCCTTGGCAAAACTGGGCCCGACCCACATCTCTACTCTCTGTCACTCCTGCCCCGCCAGTAGTCACATGGGGTGGTCTCACCTTTCCAAGACCCCCATCTGCCCCTGCCTCTCCCTTGCACTGGAACTGCCCATCTCTGCTGGTCTCTTTGGGAATCTTTTTCCTCCTAATCTAGACCAGTGATTCTCCAAGTAACCAACCAAGGATTCTGCCCAGAGAGCCTCCTGAGGCCTGGGTTCTGCCCCCAGAGAGTCTGCTTCCACTGGTCTGGGATGGAGCCTGGGCATCAGTGTGACACGTGGTCCACTGTAAGCTCCAAATAAATAATAAAACACACAGTCTGCAATTTGCCTCAGAACGAGCCTAGCTGGGGTAGGGAGAATACGTTTCCAAAGCTGGATTTTGCATCAAAGTATCACCCTTTCCCCTGGAAAGCTGGTGTGCCTGTTTTCTGAGCTGGGGAGATGGCTTGCCTCCGGACTGGGCTGACCTTCCCCTCTGGCTGCCTTTCCTTCTCTTCAGGTTCCGGGGTGCAAGGACCCACGGAGGGCAGCAGGAGGGGCTCCCCCCTGCTGCTTGCCTTCGCCCATTTTCCTCTCACTCCCCCCAGGCAACAAAGGGCTGCATCTTTTCCTGCCACCTCCCGGCACCCAGCGCAGTGCCCACCACACAACAGGCACTCAGCAAATGCTGGCCCAACTAATAGCAGATGTGGTCCAACCCCGTGAGTGACTTACCCACGTCCCGGGGTGCTGGGGGCAGAGGCGGGCCTGGGAACCACCTGCGCTAATTTCCCGAGTGTGCTCCCCAGATCCCTCACGCCCTCCTTTGCTTGTCTTCTCCCTTCTGCCATGCCTCTGTTCCAGAAGGCCCAGCACTGCCTTCCCGTTCCCAAGAGATATCAGTAGCCCCTGGGGGTTTGTGGAGTTAGGGGCCCAAAGGCCTTCAAACCCAAGACAGGCCACTCTCCTTATCCGACCCTGAGGAATCAACCCCAAAGCATTAAAACTCTTCCTGTAAATCCAGCTCCCCCACAGTATCTTCACGAAAGGGGGAGACACAGGCCTTTTATATCGCCAGAAACTCTAGAACAGCAGTTTTCAATGTGTGGGCCTCACACTCACAATATTGGTACCACTTGGAAACTTGTTTGAAATGCAAATTGTCGCGTCTTCTCCCAGACCTACTAACTCAGAAACTCTGGGGATGGGGCCCAGCTATCTTGCTTTAACAAGCCTTCCAGGTGATTCTAATATATGTGAAAGGGCATGAGAACCACCGTTCTAGAAGAGGCAGGGTCAGAGCCCTATAAAAACCGTCAGGCAGAGCCTCGTTTAGGGTTGAGAGGTGGGTTTGCTGCCCGCTAGGCCAAGCAGGACCTTCAGGGGGCACCTCTCTGCCCCTCAAAGCGCTAGGCTGGCAGCAGGTCTCCGGTGAGGGGCTGGAGTGCTCTGAGTGAAGGTGAGAAGCCCCTTGCGCCATGGCCAATGGGTGAGGAGCATGACCGGCTGGGGCTGAAGAGGACTCCTGGTTTTAGGATGGCCATGACCTGGGGAGTACATGCACGCTGAAGATAAAGACGCGACTGAAGCCTCGGACCGTGGGACTTGGTATCCTGACGGCAGCAGCTGGAGGCTGCCTCTCTAGGTGATGTGCTTGCTCTGGGCTGGGAGAAGACCAGGCCTGGTGCCTGGCTGTGCCTCTCTGAGTTGGGCTGGGGACAGGGACTCTGGGGGCACCCTGAGGACCAGTCTGCCCTCCGTGGTGTTACCTGCCGGCCATCGCTCGGGGTGCGAGGCTGCCAGCCCGGACATAGGTGCCAAGTGGTGTGGGTCCTGCCTCTGCCGGCACCCTGCCCACCCTCCCGCGTTGCTCTGGTCAGATGGGACCTGGCAGCCCCTCTTAGGAGAGGGGGTTCTGAGGTTGCCGTGCTCAGAGGAGAGGAGGTGGAGATGCCCAGCCCCTTGGCAGCCTTGGAAGAAAGTACGGCAGAGATGAGAAAGCCCCGGGGTGCAGCTGTGCAGGGTTCCCACCTGCTGAAGGCAGAGGTAGGAAGGAGAAAGGCAGTTGGAGCTTGGGCTGGGAGAGAGCCTGCTGCTGGCTACAGCGTATGGCTGGAACAGGCCCCCAAAAGCGGAGGGGTTGGTTGATGGGTACGGTCTCTGGCCAGCCCTGGACTCTGGGTGCATGGGGCTGACTGATCCCCCGAAGGAGGGCTGGGCTAGTCCAGATGGCTGGCCAGGGAAGAGAGGCAGTCTTGACATTGGCCACTGCAATGAGACTGGTGCTGGGCCCTGCGTTCCTGTTCTTTAAAGGGCTGCCATTTACTGCTGCTTCAGGTGTCAGAGTCCTGTCCCGGGCAGGATCCCAGAGGAGGCCACTGTTGTACGTGGGGCCACACGCCTTGGGCCTGGCTGGTGGAGCTAAACCCTCTCTGAGCAGGGCTGGGCTCTGGAAAAAGAGATCCGCGTCTTTGAGCAGCTACTTGGCTTGTTAAGGAGCCGATGGTCAGGTGGTCCTGGAGTTCCCCACCAGTCTGTTTCACCTGAACCCCCTCAGGTCTGTCCTGAAGACCTCCATCTGGCATCGGTTTGGTGTGCTCTGGCTCAGGAAGGAGCTGATGAGCAAAAGCTCAGCATGCCTGTGTGGGCACTAGGAGCCTTGGTGCTTGAAATGAGGGGCTCTGTGGAGCCCCAAGTCCTAGGTGCATGTCTCCTGTGTGGGAGCCCCGGTCTTCGACTATCTGCTGCCCCAACATCCGGGCTTAGCTGCGTGGGCTCAGTACATTGGGGCCGGCCAAGTGCCCCAATCTGTTCTCCAGTGCCATCTAGAGAAGATGAGCTTGTGGCCAGGGAGGCCGTGAAGCTTAGAAGTTTATCCTGTTGGCCTGAGGATTTCCTATTCTGGGATTGAGGCCAGGAAATGTTCCCTCAGGTGGCTATACTGAGGACCTCCCTGGGCTGTGGTTTCGAAGGAATGCCTCTGATCTAAAACCAGAGGGCTTGGACAGAGGAGACTAGGCCACAGGGTCCCCAGCGCTGAGGTTTACGGTTGTGTTTGCAAGCCCTGTCACAGCCCCGGCCAAATACATCGGCCTCCTTGGCAGGAGAGCCCCTCAGATGCTGGATGGGGGTCTATCACCCCCTTCCCCAGGTCTCAGGTGTCCAGCCCAGGGCAGGTCCCCTGACTGCCGGGAAGGAGAAAATGGCTCTGGGTTCCCTGACCGTGCCGATGGGCTACAGTGGTGTTTGGGTGGACTGTGCCCTGGGAAAGCTCATACGCTGGGCTTGGGATCCTGGACTGAGCTCCTCAGAGGACTGTCTGGCCGCAGCTTCCCCCAACCTCCCTACACCCAGTGAAGGTCACATGGTAGGAACACCCTCCAGCCATCCCACTGGGCCTCCGAGGCTTCCTCCTCCAGGAAGCCTGATCGGTACCAGTGCCAAAGATGAACTGGGCTGGCCTGCTCTGCCGTGAGGCCTCTGGTCTAGCAGGGGGAGCACCTGTGAGCAGGGAGGCCGGATACTAGCTGACTGTTGGGGGAGGGAAGGCCTAAGTGTCCTCCACATGGAGTAGAAAGGAGGTGGGTAGCAGTAGGAACATGGGCTGCAGGTGGGAAAGGTGTGTTCGCTCCCTGGCAGCAGTGAAGGGTATTAAGGCCCCCTCCCCTCGCTGTGAAAAGCGGCCAGGCTGTGGGGGATGCAGAACCTAGCTGAGGCCCCGCCAAGAACCCTGGGGTCTGTGTAGAACAATAACTACAGGCCTAGGAGAGTGGGTAGACCATATATGAAAGGACAAGTTATGGCAAGGGGCGGAGTGAGGCTGGTCCCAAACTAAGGGCAAGCAGCAGGCTTAATGGTCTCAAAAGTCTTTTTTGGTGCCCCTCCTGTGCTGGCTAAGCAGACCCTTCAGCCGGGCTGCCCTGGCCCTCCCAGGCTCGGGTCTGCCGTGGGGCCCCCACGATCTGGGCTGCTCTCCTCACACTATCCCTGGCTGTCTCCATAGCTGCAACGAGGAGTCAGGGTGCTCCTGCTTTGGCCCAGGACCAGCCCCTCTCCATAGCATTGCTGTGATGAGCCCTCGCTCAGGTGTCTGGATGTGGTCTCGACCGTGCCCTGGCCTTGCCTCGGGAGGCATGGCCTCAAGAAGGCACAGCTCTGTGTGGACCCGGGGAGTTGCCCCTGGCTCTGTTCTCTGGAAGGTCGCTGCCTCCAAGATGCCTTTGTTTCATCCCTCCACCCAAAGCTGCCACGGTGGGAGTCTGATTTTTTTGCTCCTCTGTGTGTGATCGGCCTTCCTCCAGATTCTGACCCCCGAGTAAAGTAAGATATCCTAGCCAACTCCCCTCGGGCTTGGGTCTTCCTTCTCTCTCCCCTTCTTATGGCCAGGTTCGTTGTCTTCAACAGATCTGCCTCGGGATGTTTCCCTCCAGATACTTCCATTTTTCTGAGAGGTCTCCTCCCAGGATCTTGGCCTGTCCATCTTCCAGGTCTGGTCTTCTCTATTTACTCTTGCCCTTCTGGGAGATTCTTCAACATGGACTTCAAGTTACTGTTGTGTGTTGCTTAGTGAAGTCCGTTCTGTGATCTGTTGTGTCCTTTGTTAACTATTTTCATCTTGGGATGAAAACCCCTGCTCTCTGGAATCTGATTTATTAACCATTTTGACCTAGTTGAACTCCTCGTCCCTGGTGGTGGTGGCTACTTCTGGCAAGGTCTGTGGGTGGGCAGGGGAGGTCACTCAAAGGGCTCACCGAGCTGGGGTGGGTGGCCGGTGGGAAGAAAACACCCCAGGATGGAGAAACCCAGGTGTTGGGAACCCAGTGAACCCCCCCCTCCTTCACCCCATCCAGGCCTTCTTAGGGCAAGGCCTACGAGGCAGAAGGGCCTTAGGCCATGGGGAGAAAGTGGCAGAGCAGGGGGGTGGAGGGAGGGGGGAAGTTTCCCTTGCCAAGCTATTCCCCACCTGTTCTCTTAGCTCGGGGCTTCTGCCAGGTCCTGACTTTATTCCTGGGGACACCTGGGCCAGAGGAGGGAGTTGCTGCAGGCAGGAGGCAGGCCCTGTCCCAAGGTAAAAGGCGGGGGAAGGGGGAGCAAAACTTGAAAGACCTTGGTTCCTAACTTCTGCAGTCAGTAGGCTGCCTCCTGCCCTGGAGGAGAGCTATCCCAACAGGTCCAAACAGCCCCCACGCTGAGGGTGCTCATCTTTGTTCCTCCATGGTCCTTCATCTTTGTGGGCCTGATCCTGGAACGAGGAGCTAGCAGCTGTGATCTATGTTCTTAGAGCAGGAGAGAGACCCAACTCCTTGTTGCTTTCCTAAAGGAGTTCAAGAAAGAATTACACGATGTGACTATGCTGGTTGTGGCCTTCCTAGCAAGTGGAAACTAACCAGATGTGTAATATGAATGTACTAAGAGGTCCACTCTGAAGCTCCTAAGTCCTCTCTGCTTTGCTGTGCTGCCTTTCCAATCATGTTTTTGGAAGGTTTTCTTGTCTCTGCCTGCCTCACTGGTAAGGCTGTCTACCCTTGATCCTAAAGTCTGTCTTTTCCTTGTTTTATTCCCATGTTCCAGTCTTTACTCACTGGAGTATTGAGTTGTGGGGATAACCAGACCCACTCCTGGTACCCTCACAGCCAAATGCAAAGACTGGCCAATGGCTGATGTTGGGCCAGTGGAAAAGCCCAGAAAGAACACCATATAAGGCTTGTCTGTACAGCCAGGTCCGGTTCTTTGGAAGATGCAAATTCCTTTGCAAGACCCAAGGGACGTAAAAACAGCCTTAACTGTTGAAAGCCTACTACAGTCTCTTGTGTCAAAAGACCTGTTGAGGTTCATTAGGGTCTTCCACTCCTGGAGGGAGGAGCCATTCTAGTAACTGGCTAACCGAATATTCAACTTAGCGTTACTCGGGGATTGCTGAGCTCATGCTAGCTTTTTTTCAGCTTTGGTTACACAGGCCTACTACTTCCTCTAAACCGTGACCCTTCTGACTCTAGACCTTTCCTATGAACTTCATTCCTTCTATACGCTTTGGGTTCCATCTGAAATCCCTTGCCTTTTGGCTTAATTTGCCACAGTATTTAGTGCAGCTCAGCTGGTGACTTTCTCAGCTTTTGTCTATCTTTATTTCATGTTAAGTATCGAAGGAGCTTTGTCAGCCAGAGTTCTGGGTTGCTGTTTTCCCTGTAGACTGTAAAGATGTTCCAGCCTTCTGGCTTTTCTTGTTTTGAGAAATCCGTCATGAACCTTCATGGTCTTTTCCTTCTTGACTGCTTCTGGGATTTATCTCCATGATTATCAAAATTGTCATGCCTACACTCTTAATCTGCTTGAAGTCTGAACTTCTTAGATCTCTGGGCTTGTGTCTTATTTGGGAACTTGTTGGCACTTTCAAACTCTTGTCCTGTTCTCTTGAGTCTGACTACACTTGATAAGATTCCACAAGTCCCTGTTCTGGGCAACAGATGACTGGAGTCTTGAAGGCAGTTTCAACTCTAGGTTTTGCTAAACCCCTCACCCTGAGCAGGAGGCAGTGAAGCTTCTAATACGAAGGACAACAGGTGGGAAGCTTTGCCTTGAGCTGGGGCAGCTGCTTTGGAACGTGGAGGGTGCAGTTAACCAGCAGGTATCTCCCACTGTGGGAGGGCGCGAAGGAAAACCACACCGGCTCTAGGCTGGATGCCAGTGCCTCTAGAGCCTGGAAGGATTGATTCCCTTATCTACCCATTTCTGCTTCACAGACAACTTCGAGGAAACAGGTGGGATAAACACCATATACTTTGTGGACTTGGAGTCGTGACCTGGAGAAAAACCAAGGTCTCTCATCCAGACCCTATGGCTGCTTTTCTGGGGAAGGGGCCAGAGGGCAGTATTATCAAAATCAGAAAGGGGTCCTAGATTGTCAGGGTGGATTGCTATCCAGCAAAGTGTAAGCCACCTGAACCTCCTGGTCGCTCTCTGTGGGTGTCTGTACTGGTCAGAAGATCCTTTGCACGTGTTCCTCCTAGGCTCCGGTTATGTTAGGGACTAACCCACGTGCTCCCAAACATCCGGCCACTACCTGGAGCTCCTAAGTCTGTTCCCTAACCCCTAGTTACAGCCACCTGATGCCTATTCAGGAGGCCCCAATCCATCACTGTCAGCTGCCTTTTGCTTTCAATACCCGAAGGAAGAAAGTTGGCTGTGTGTGTGTGTGTGTGTGTGTGTGTGTGTGTGTGTGTGTGTGTGTGTGTGTGTGTGTGCGTGCGCGCGCGCGCGCGTCTGCCGGTTCTCGGTGAACAGGCTGGATTTACTTAACCTCCAGTGCTGCTGAAAATTCTAATTCTTGCCTGGTTTCTCTTGAATCTTCCATCTTTAAGAATTCCTAGTTTTTTAAAGTCTGATCCTAGGCGAATAAGATGCTGCCCTCCTGACAGGAAGGGTGAATTCCTGTGGCAAAGTATAGGTATTTAGGAAGGGAACCCACGTTAAATAAGACTTCAGGGTCTCTTTGTGATTCTGGACTGTCTAGCCCTCCTTTGCTTTGACCAGCGGCTGTGGGAAGAAAGAAGGTCTAGCTGGGGCCATTGGGTAGGCAGGGCATGAGGCAGAGTACATGGTTTAGTTGCTGGTAACTCGACTGGCCTTGGAGAGAGCAGCTGGGCCTCCCCTGCCTCCCCATACAGGGGAGGAAGCTTCAGGAAGGGGCTAACAAGCCTAGGGCAGCTGGCCATCTAGAATAATCCTTCGTGTAAGAGTCCTTATGAAGAAGAGTGACGGATCTATGCTTCTAATAGCTCCTTGCCTTGAACTAAGGGCATTGGGGCATGCTGGAACTGGGCAGTAATCTTACGGTTCTGGGAGCTCAAGAACACCTTGCAACTATGGGGAAAGCAACAAATACGAGGATCCAGGGCCTAGCATGCTCCCTCTTCCTTCTGAGAGAGCAGGCTGGCAGAAGAGGGGCCGGCACCAGTGTAAACCAGAAGCTAAGGCTTGGCACGGAAGCCTGGCTGCTCCCCATGTGCAGCCAGAGAAGTAGTGACTTGTAGAGAATGGAGAATCCTCTGGAGTTCTGCCTGTTGGCTATGGATAGGACCTGAGGGCAGAGTAACTGATGTGTGGCTGGTCTAGAAGCCCCTTCACTCTGGGAACACTTTGCCCCTAAATCTGTGGGGAAGAAGACTCTAAACACCTACTAGTCAGGAATTTGGGTCCATTTTTTTTTTTTTTAAATATAAAGCCTACCATTCTTCTGTTCCTGCTTTTGATCACCAGTGTTTCTTAATCCTTGGAGTTTCATCTGTGTACATTATTCCTCTGCTCTGGCACGTTGCCTTTTTCCATTTGAGCCCTTAACATGTTAACAGTGATCTTGAACTCTGTAACTCAAATCTGTCTCCTATCTGAATCTGATACTGGTGCTCACACTCCAGATTGTGTGGCATGCCTTCTTGGCATGCCATGTAAGGGAGTGATGGATGGTGAAAGTAGGAGCTGATATAATGAGGCTGGGCCATACTTATATGGGGGTAGCTGTGGGGGCCAGAGGACTTGGTTTCCTCTAATCCTTCTCTACTGTTCAGTTTCCCTCTGCACTCCTTAAATAGGGGCTATGTCTTGTGGCTCTCCATTGTAAGCTACTCTACACTAGAGCCCCATGGGTGTAGGGATAAGGTGTAGGGGCGGGGAGCATTGTGTGGCCTAGGATTGTTTCAGAACGTCTAGTGGGCCTGAGCGCCTAGGCTGAACTTCAGAGGTATAGTGTGGCCTCTCTTCCCCTAGGAGGGGAAGCCTAGAAGGGCTGGAGCTGGCCAACTAGAGTTCTCTTGGGTCAGGTAAGACTCTGATAATGGAGCTGTCCTTGGAAGACCAGCCTCTGTCATGGAGGTTGATTTGGGCATATCTCACAAAGGTAACTCTTCCCTTCCACTGACCTGAAATGAGGGGACTGTGTGTGTGTGTCGTTCACGAGAACCTGGTGGTATTTCTGGGGGTAAAACGCCACAAAACAGTACAGGGCCCCCTACTACTGCAGCCCCTAGAATTTCTCACTTCAAGCTAGTCCAGCAATTTGGCGTCCAGCAAGCTGCCAAAGGGTTTCTACCAGTTCTAGTGGCTTCTGCAGGGAAGTCGTTCTTGGCGGTGATTCTGTATATCTGTCTCCATGTCATGGGGTGGTGGTTTGCATTCTGACCCTAACTCCCTAGTAGGCCTAAGGATTTGTGACTTTGCTCAGCATTTTTCCTGCATGAACAACTGACCTCCAAGCTCTTCACCTGCTACAACTGGCTTTCATCTGAATAGCTTTCTCTCAGCTGGTCCCTGAGCATGGTATGTGGCAATTCTCCCCCTCGATTGTGGGGGGCACAGGCAGTGAAAGGACCCTGGCTGTCTCTGGCCTCTTGTGGTGGAGCGGGCCTTCTAGGTCTGAGCTGAAGCCATAACTATGACAGGACCTGTGGCTGAGGCTAAGTGCAGCCAGGAGATGAGGTTCCCTTCTTCCCTGCCCCCAGCGTAGGTTGGGGCTCTGCCTCACATACAGCATACTGTGAACCCTAGAGCCCTCTCAGCACTTACCTGGCTCATTCCTAAGAGGAGGTTACACACTGGGGGAGGCAAGCTGTCCCTTTCCCACTCTGGCTCTGCCCGGTACCCAGCTCCATGGCCACTTATATTTTTTTAAGAGGACTTCGGGTATGTTCTTTTCTCTATGACCTTGTGTTTGGAATTCTAACCTCTCAGGACACTGGGGAAGAATGGTCTCTGGCTTGGCTGGAGTTGGCTGCCTTGGTTTGGCTTCTTCAGAGGACCTGCTGTTCCTTGCTGACCTGGTGTTTTCCTGAATTCTGGATGAGTTTCCTAAACATAGAGGACAAACTAGTAACTCCAGGGACTTGGTGACTCAAGCTGATAAATGGGCAGAAGGCTTTCTTGCCCATGGTGCACGTGAATTTGTTTTGGGATCTTGCTCCTTGGAACAAAGCGGTATTGTCTGGATTACTTCAGCTATGTCAACTTAAAATAGCTAGCTCTTTCTAGATGCCGGTGGAAGCTTCAGGAATGTACAGCCATCAGGAGAACCTCCGATACCAAACAAGTGATCTGATGACATGTGGCCCTGGAAAGTTGGGCCTGGGTCTGTAGAGATTGGATACACTTCTCCAGTTCAGAGCCCGGTCAATGAGCATGGCTGTCTCTTGACCTGTGTTTTGGTCATGGGCAAGGCCAGCAGCATCTCTGAGGCTTGGTGTGTCCTTGACACCTTGGAATAGCAGGGGTTCCCACCTCCCTCTGCTGGGGTGGGAAATAATTAGAAGCTCGTGTCTGGGGGGGAAATCCCTATGCTGGGGGGAGTGAACTATCCTGGAGAGTGGTTAGAATATGTATCTATGTAAATGATACTGCGCATCTGTCTCCTCTGGTCACTTCTGTGAATTTCTCATGCTGTTGCTATAGAAGTCCAGGTGATAAGCACTAATAGCGTAGCCTGCCATTCAGTGCAGATCACCTGTTTATGCTTGACTGACTGCTGTAAGGAATGGAGCACCTCTAAATGTCTTAGGTGTTTGAGATCTGAGGTATGTACCTAACCTTGGAAGGCCTGGGCATAGGTGTACTCAGTGTCACTAAGGGCTACCATTCGTCAGAGTGGAAAGTGTTCTTACCTCCATATATCCCCAACACACCCTTCGTGATCAGTAAAAGATGACCACTAGAAACTTCTATTTCTGACTAATAAAACAGGCTACCAGATCTATAAGTCCTTTCCTGAACTACCTGTTGCTGTATTCAATCTCTATTAGCATTCTCCTCTCCTTTGGTAGGAGTTCCCCGTATGTTCCAGATCTTGTTCCTTCTGTACATGCTGCTAATCCTTTCCTAGTCACCAGTCTAATCTTCATGGCCAATAAAGAATAAGCCCTAAATATTCTCGTTCCATCGCTCATTTGTTATGTGGGGGTTGATGGGGATTTCTTACCCTCCAGGTCAAACATTTTTTTTCCTACTAGCTTTAACACTTAGTACAGAACTTCAAATGCCTACAAAAGTAGGGTATCCCACTAACTCTTAAGTTCTCGTGGAACTAACTGCTGGTGCTCCTACTCCCATCCTCGGGCCATAACCATTGCTGCGGTCGATGCCAGGCTTCTCTCCTGGCCTCGATCAAGTCTGGGGTATATGCCAACAATCTCAGACTTTCCAGAGTTCTGTCTCAAGCACGCTAAATTTATGCTTCTATGACTTTCCTGAAATGCCATGTTTGAGCTACAGATTTGCTTGTTTCTGAACTCTAAGAACTTTATCCTAGGGCTTCAGGACTTAGGAGCTTTTCTAGAAAGTATTAATATGTCAAGTAGGAGTTCAATTAGACATGTATCCCACTTGTAGGGAGGGATGCATAAATCTGAGTTTTCAAAACACTGTTAGATTCTACTTTGTCCAAAGATGTAAAAATGTATGCTCGTTTTGTCCATTTTTTATGCCCTGTCTTATTCAGTCTCTGAATGTGGTGGGCTCTAAGTCTCTTCAATTGGTAGAGTAACTGGGGGCGGGGTGGAAGGTGGCAAGGAACTGAATCTACTTTTTCAAGCCATCAAGACAAAACCCCCCAGTCTCCTGGAGAAAGCCTGATCTAGGTGTCAAGATCTACTTAGTGACTGAAGGTAAATGTAACAAGTCTACTTATGCAGCCCTTAATTCCTACCCCTTCACCTGCCAGCTCTCTAAGTGAGCTAATCTTGAGTACCTAGACAGAAGCTAACTTTTGGAATTAACCCCTAAGTTTGGAACTGTTCTAGTGAATAAGGCTGCAGGGGCTGTGGGATGGCAGTCCCTCCCATGCCTGTGTGTTCAGGCGTGGTATCTTCACAGCCTGCTAATAACTGAATCTTCACTTTGGAAATACTTAGTGGTGAGAGGCTTAGGGAAGCAGCAAGAGACCGCTTAACAGCAAATGAGGGCAATCAAGTTAGCTAAGGATGTTAAAGTTTGGGGTCACAATTCCCTCCAGCCTGAATTAGCTGTTGGCCAGTTTCTGTTCCTTGCCCGTTAAATGCAAAGATCACTTGGAATTGCATTTGGTCACACTTTAGATGCAATATCCTTCCTGTCTGGGGTCAGGTGAGATCTAGCTCTTTCTAGAAGAGAAAACTTAGATAACTATGTTGCTAATTTTTTTTAATGGTTTCTTTTCCTTAGAACATAGATTGGCAAACTTCTTCTATAAAGGTCTGGATAGCAAACATCTTAGGTTTTGTGGGCTAAGGGGCAATAACTGAGGATGTCGTACTAAGGAGAGCTTCACAAGACTTAGAAAATTGACCTCTGTGCAAAAACTTGTATAGGTTTACTAAAGGAAAACAACTTCTTGTCTCTGGAGTTGGGGTTTCAAAGTTTGTGGTCCCCACCAAATCGATTGCATTAGATCAATGCTTGTCTATAACAATTAGGTTTTTCACTTCGAAAAATCTTCCATAGAAAGGTATTACCAAATACTGCTATCTTGTTAGCAGACCTGTATTACAATATCATACTCAATCAGCTTTGCTTTATACCAATAAAAGCATCAGCTGAACTACCTTAGGAATAGGAAGAATAGGGGTCAGGGGCATGCTTAATATGGGCAGTAAAGACAGGGATAAGGTCAGAAATGAAGGGGTGCATACACCCACCCCACTCAAGGACCCACGTGGCTTGCCTATGTCCATCTACAAATACAACTTCACTCATTAGGTTGACAGACCAATAATGGAAACCAGTATTGGTGAAAAGGTAGGGGGAGCCAAGTAGTGAAACTGCAGGATGGTATAGCTGTTAAACAGTTGTCCTATGACCAGAAAGCATCTGTGTGTGTCTAACCATGAGGGTGTGAGGTCTCTGGATATCTCCTCTACCTTAAGGAGTAATAGAGCTACAACCACCCTGGGCCATAGAACAAATAATGGGGTTGTTAGAATCTTGTAGATGACCAGTCTAGGTAGACTAGGACCTTCTGGTCTTTGACCTAGCCTCTCAGTTGGGTCCTGCAGGCTATCTGGCAAATATTGGGTACATCTACCTCCAGTCTTCCAGGCCAGTCCACTCAGTTCAAAAGCCAATCTAATTCCATTTGGTCTCTGAGATAAGAGTGTGGGAGGGTGGGTGGTGGTGGTAGACAGTATAACCCATCTTAGAGGACAAAGAAGCCTAAAATGAGGTTAAAAGCAGCTAGGGACAAGGTCTGCATCCATCATATACGTGGTAAATCCACCTTCCTTACCAACCATTCTACTTTCCTATACTACAGAAGATGGCAAACTTCTTTCTCAGATTGCTTGACTTGCTCCTCTTATAGCGAAGACTGTAGATGCAATTAGCTTCTGCCAACTAGATGCCCTTGAGTCCATCTGCTCTTGGCAAGCCAAGATCTGGGGATGTTCTCCTTTGCAGAGGTGTTCTAGTATTGGCACTAGCCTTGTAGTGTCAAGGAATTTGGGTATTTTATTTCCTCACCTTCTAGTTCATGGCCAAAATATCCACTCCTCATGGGCAGGTTCCATGGTACTATCTTGACAATTGTTCTCAGAAGCCTAAAGTCTTCAAAGACCTTGTAAACTTCTTATTTTTGCTCAAGATAGCTAGAATGGCTGGTTTCTTAAAGATTTTTATTTTTTGACAGACACAGCGAGAGAGGGAACACAAGCAGGGGGAGTGGGAGAGGGAGAAGCAGGCCTCCCGCTGAGCAGGGAGCCCGACGCGGGGTTCAATCCCAGGATCCTGGGACCATGACCCGAGCCGAAGGCAGACGCCCAACGACGGAGCCACCCAGGCGCCCCTGGAATGGCTGGTTTCTTAAGCCTTGACTCCCACCTAGGACTTAAGCCCGTATTAGGAAAGTCTACCCATTGAAGTAGGTAAGTGTCCTGTGTCATTAAAGGTCTTTCTGGTGGCAAGATAAAGCCCCATAGGGGCTGAGCAGGTAAGGACTGGCTTCCTAGCTTGTATCAGCTAGAAATAATGGAAACAAGGGGGGGGGGAAGGGGTTTAAGATTTGAATGGTAGAAATGATAGGACTTGGTAGTAAACTTAGGAGAAAAGGAACAATTAAGTGTCAAATACTAGGCAATCAAAAATAAGCATGTGGATATGCTAAGTTAATGAGTTAGAGAATATCAGAGTCTGGTTAGAGGACTCATGGGGAAAGGTTATTCCATCTTTGGGCAAGCTTGGTTTGCGTTGCCCGTGAGACACTAGAGTATAACCTCAAATAGGCAGTTGGACCGCTGAACTTGCAAACTCCCTGTACTTGCGTCAGCAGTACTTTGACTAAGATTGGAACTCCCCAAAACCAGGGCAGTACCCTGAAGGTAAACCTGGAATTCATCGTCTAGGGAGCATGTAACTACCCAACAACTTCTGAAACTGCCTATGTGCCAAAATGGGGTGTCTGGAGGAGTCCCAGCACTTAATGGCTGGGGAAGTAGACGGGCAAAGGGGAACTGGAAAGGAGGGGATTATGAAGACTAAAGAGCAAAAACAGACCATGGTGACAAGGTGATCACTGGAAAGCAAGACAAGTCAAAGGTGGGTGTTTAGCGAGTAGAATGGGATCTTATCTTGCGCTTATCAAAATGGATAACTTAGTGTCCATAGAAGCTGTTAAAATAGTAGAAACGGAGTCTTGACTGGACCACATAAAGGAGCAGAGATGGAGTAGGGGCAACTCTACACAATAGAGGGGAACGGGGTGGGGGGGAGGATAAGGAGACTCCATAAGAGACCCTCAAGGTGAGAGCTACTTCCTCTTAATCTACGGGATCACCTTCTCCATTATCCTTAAGACAGATGGACTACTTAAGGCAGGAGATTCTAGAGAAAAACACAGGGTTTGACACAAGTGGACAACTCCTCTTTATAGGAGAACATCGTGTAAGAGGGTCTGTTATAGGTCAGCCTGTAGGCTTGTGACCAAGTTCTTCTGCCTTAATGAGCAGACTGTTGTCTGAGAATGGAGGCCAGCACACGTGCAGTATGCTTCCCCCCCCCCCCCCCCGGCCTTCCCGTGTATTCCTTGGTCACAGATGTGAGGTGGGTGCCAGGGATGGGGGAAGAGGTCGAGATGTACTAGCCTCTAGTAGTGCTTGATCCAGGAGGCTCTCTGCTATATTCTTCCCAGTGGGCTTTAGGCTCTTACGTGTTCTATTGGGTGGTCCTTTACTTGTTTGTTCATGGTGATTGGGGCGGGGGGGGGCAGGATTTTTCTTGCTGGAGGCAGACCAAGCAATAGGGTGCTTCATGGAGCGAGGCTCGCTTGGAACCAGCCACTTCCATCTTACCTTGGCTTAAGGGGTGTCAGTTTCTCTGAAGATCAGGAATGGGCTGTGACGTTCTAGGCGCTGTTCCAGGAAGTCCCTCCCACAAAGACTTGGGAGCATATAGAATTGGCTATTTCCTGTCCTACTGGCCTGTAAACAGAAGGCTGAGTAGACCTATTTCTAGAAATACCTGTTCCTTAAACTTTCTGTAAATACCTTAGTTCCCAGACAGGGGCTGTACAACCAAACCAAACAAAATAATCCCTGACCATACTCAGAGTTCACACTTTACCAGTTATGCTCTAGTTCCTTCTACTCCTTGTGGGACCTAGGATCCAGGTAGGGTCTGTATGCTGTCCTGCTTGGGGTCTTCTGTCTCCGTATATAGGTTTCTCCATCTTTCCTTGCAATTCCTTGAAGCAGGGTCTCTTGTCCTACAGAATCGTCCCCATTCGGGACTTAGCTAGCTGCATCTCTGTGGTGTACTTTAATACATTCCCTCTCTCCTGTGTTTCCTGTAAGTCTGTGGTTGGCTCTAAAGGAAGAGATTCAAGTTTACTTCTTGGGGAGACCATCTCTTGTGGAGTTACGTACTACCGTCAAGAGCTGTGTACGGTCACATGGTGAGCATGATCCTAGCCACAGACTAGGATCTAGTTCTACCTCGGGGTTGCAATGAGGCAGAGATCCATCTGAAGAGGTAGGCCATTAAAAAGCAGTATAAATACAGGATTCTTTCCCTTCACCTACCAGTTCCTGTGTCGTAAATGGTCTCATTAAATAATTATCTGATGGAAGCAGATTGAAACCTCCTCATGGTGCTCTGATAAGCCTACAGCATGGTCTCCCAGAGACCCCTGGCCTGCAGCGATAAGGCATGGCATTACAGGTGTTCAGAGAATGTGGAGTGTTCCTCTAGAAACCTGTAAAGCGGTGTTTGTGTAGGTCAAAGCTGCCTGGGAGTATAATTGTTGGTCTTTGTGAAAAGAATAGGTGATTGAAACCTGCCCAAAAGAATGTGGTCAGGTTAAAAACACAGAAGCGTGCCTATAAGAGCAGCTTCTTTTAATAGGAACTTTCTGAAGTGCCAGTGTCAAGATTATAATGCTAAGGAAAAACAGAAAAATCTGAGGCACTGGGAACCTATTAGTCCTGACTTCTACTAAAGTCCTTTAATTTCATACTTGAAGTGATCCAATCAGAGAAGCAGTTTGTTGAAAAGGATCCTACTGATCCTATCAGTTAAAACTCCAGTTTCTTAATATCCTAGAGTCAATGACTCTTAAAACTTGTCCTGTTAAATAGGACTTAGTGTGGTATATTAAAGATACTTGGCTTCTGGAGACGTCAGACTTGACCTTCAAGTGCATACCTTCTGGGTATATACTTGTGGAGACTTCTAGTGCTCTCAGCACACAGGTTTCTTCCTGGGCCCCTGGCTTGACCAGCTTCTAGTCTCCCTTATATTTAGCTATGGTCCCGTGTGGAGTTCTGGCCAGTAGAGCAGGACCAGCAATGTTAGACTACCCATGGGAGCCTAGCCTATACTTCTCTCTCGATCTTTCTTCCCTTATCTGCTGGTTTAATGGTAAACCCTGAGGAGGGTCAAGCCACAAGGTGAAGGGAGCCCCAGTCCCTGGACAGGTACAAAGGAACCAGGGCACCAGGAGTACCCAGTCAGTGATTCGAAGGAGCCTCTACTCAGCCTCGGAGGCTGAGGTCCCTTAAAAAGGCTAGCGTTAATTACTAACACAACCTACCATACTGTTCACCATGAAATGCTTATTTTCCTCTAAGTTTTTTTTTTTTTTTAAAGATTTTATTTCAGAGAGAGAATAAGAGAGAGAACACGAGAGGGAAGAGGGTCAGAGGGAGAAGCAGACTCCTGGCTGAGCAGGGAGCCCGATGCGGGAATCGATCCCGGGACTGCAGGATCATGACCTGAGCCGAAGGCAGTCGCTTAACCAACTGAGCCACCCAGGCGCCCCTCCTCTAAGCTTTTCTAATGGCTGCTCCTAAGCTGACCAACTCCATGTCAAGCATTAGCCATGAAAAGTAAATTAGATCTCTTAAGACCTTAAACTGGCTGAGGGACTTCTTAAGGGGGGAGTGTTAGCTCAATCCCTGTGGGAAGTGTCTGAGTGGATCCTGCACACTTACTGGAGGAAAGCTGTGAGAAAGGTTGGCAATTCTTAGCTGCTTGGCGCCTTCTCGGGTGGGAAGGCAAATCAGCCCCTGATTGTTCTCCTACCCATCGGCCATTTCAAGTCCCGGGGCACCTGGGTGCAAAGCAGTCTGGGAACTGTGGGTAACCTATGAAGGGTCCAGTGGTATCCCTAAGCTAGAGCTCCTTAGTAAGCAGAAAAGTATTCTAACTTAATTCATGAATGCTGTTGACAGTAAATAGGGGTGTCTGTTAGATGACCACCAGAGAGAACTAGAACTGTCAAGACCCTGGACGACTTCTACATCCTGACCATCTTTAGTGGTCACCCAGTTGGACTCCTAGGGAAACCCTCTCCTTTTCTATAATACCAGTAGATGCAAGGAACTATAGTTTCACTTTGGATATGGCTGCCATGGACACCCTTATACATACGAATTGTGCACTTTTCTGCATGCCTGGCAATCAAGCATACAGCTGGATGAATCTCCAAAGTAAACATTCATGTGACATTCAGAGGAAAAAAAAAAAAATCCTTCCCGGCATCCCCAGAAGCCCCCCTGAGGTCACCTCCTGAGGGAGAGTCACTACCCCAAGGTAATAGTATCCGGATAACTCCTGTGGGTACAGATTAGTGTTGCTCACTGCTTGTTGTAGCTCATGCCCTGGTGTTTTAGGGGAATATTATTTCCTAGAACTAGTACTTACAGAGCTCTCACTTGCCAAGTGTTAACTAGCATCTGAATGCAGATTCTATGCTAGAGAATACTAAGCAATTCACAGGTCTAACTGCTGCTTCTCAAGCCCTTGAAGGTAGATACTACAACTACTTCACGTGTGAGAACTGAGGCAGAAGTGTCTCAGGCATGTTTTAAAGATTAACTGAATTAACACATCCCAGGGATATGGAACATATGCATTTTTAGATTTTTTTTTTTTTTTTTTTTTTTTTTTTTAGTTGAAGAAACTGAAACACAAAGGGTATTGAAGGTCACTCCCTTCTTGCCTGATCAAGGCCCCAACCCTGTGGCTCCCTCAGGACCATCTTTGTGCTGCTACTTCTAACCTGGAAATCTAAAACCTGGCTTTTTCCTGTAGAGCTGTCCCATTCCTATTCTGTGGAAGGAAGCTCCTAACTGTGAAAGTAACCGAGAATCTGCCATGAAACCTACAAGTACACCAGATGTCTTCCTGGCTGTGGGGAGTAGGTATAAAACCCTAGAGTCTTGCTCACTGGCTTAGTCCTGCTCTGGATGGAGAATTTACATGTAACCAGTAGGACACCCAAACTCCTAGTTTAAATAAAATAGTAATTAAGTCCTCTAGAATAAACCAAGGATTTGACTTTAGGCACTGCAAATATGATTGCTGTTCCGGTTAGCTTCCTGGAAGGGAGTCCTGTCTTGACCCTGGAGCCGATTTTGCAGAACTTAGTTTGTTCAGGAAGCTAGAAAAGGCTGTTTTAGATATGAAGAACCGTGATTAGCATGTATATGCATACTTGCCCTCCTTTTTTCTTAAAATACAACAGTTTAGTGATTCCAACTATGTCAAGAAGGAACGGCTTCTGCTGAAGTACAATGCTTTCCGAGCAGGGAAACTAAAGGAAACTTCTTTCCTTTTTGAATTCCCTAATGATCAGCTGGTGGTCCTTTTACTGAAGAGCCACTGAATCTGCCTCTTCAGAGGAACAGTTAAGACCTAGGCTGTGCCGCAAGCCTGCACTGGGATGAATGGCTAAGTGCAGTTTAACAAACACTTCTTAACTCAGTGGCTCCTGTATACCAGCTCACAAAGCAGTCACCACTGGGGAAAGTCAAGAGCCCGGAGTATGTGTCTTCTATCCATGGCTGGTAGAGTAGAAGGCCATGGTGAGGGGGTGAGCCTAGAGGCCACAGGTCCTAGAATTCCTTGGGGTTCTTTATGTTCGTCTTGAGCCAAGAAAGTGTCCTGGTAATCCTCTTGTGGGGTCCTGTGTTTATTGGAAGCTTGTCAAATTTATTCCAGATGTGTTCAAGGAACCCCTTATCTTCCACAGAAGGGTGTGGCTGACTAGAGGCAGGTTATAGTTGTCTTTCTGCACATGATTTCCTGGGTTTGTTCAGCAATAAAAACCACAGGTGACCACCAACTTTGTCCTCAGAGGATAGGGTTAACAGATACAATGCAGGAGGTCTGTATGGGACACAGTCACGCTAAAACCTTTATACGTGGCTCATCTGTAACTCCACCTTCAGCCTTTCCCCCGCACCGCATGAAGTCTGGCAGCCCTAGCAGGGAGACTTCCCCCCACGTTATTCCTCGCCACCTGACACCTGGCTTCTGTGTGGCACTCAGATCAAGGGCTGCTGCCCTGGGCCCCTGCACTCTCTGCCATTCCCGAGAAGTGGCATTTTTAGGCTGAAGCAGGTACCATAGTTGTATCCACTCCCTTAGTGGAAATCTCTCCCTCCGCTTGCTGCTTGAACTTCATAGAAACCTCCTTGAACTTTATCTAGATCTTGGCAGAAGCACCTTGACTAGGGAAATCACGTTGGTAGAGTCGCTCAGGTATTTAGCCTCACACGGATGTTCAGCCTGAGCTGCTATCTCCAGCCTGGGCGGAATCTGGAGATACAGAAATGGCTGGAGGCAAAAGATGGATTTGTTTTTAGGCTTTTGGCAGTCTTTGAACTGTATCCTCTTCTGAGGATGTGGTGCTCTGTCCTCTTGTCTGACGTGCCCCAAGCCAAGCTGCTTGGTGAAGCTGATGTACAGGCGTAGGTTGGAGATATCAGGGGTTTGGTTCCAGACCACGGCAATGAAGCAGATCAAAGGGCTGTTTGCTAGTGCATGCAAGAGTTAGACTCACACTAGACTGTAGTCTAAAGTCTGTGATAGCACAATGTCAACCCATGTATATACCTTACTGAAAAAATACTTTATTACTTGAAAGCGCAGAGGGTTAGCTTTTGTTTTTTTGCTGGTGGAGGGTCATGCCTCCATGGTGATGGCTGCTGACTGATCAGGGTGGTGGTCGCTGCAATTGCTTAACATAAGACCACAGTGGAGTTTGCCGTATTGATGGACCCTTCCTTTCATGAATGATTCCTCTGTAGTGTGTGATGCTGTTTGATAGACTTTTACCCACAGAAGAACTTCTTCCAAAATTGGAGTCAGTCCTCTTAAGCCCTGAGGGTGCTCTAGCAACTAAGTGGATGTAATATTCTAAATCCCTTGTCATTTCAATGGTCTTCACAGCATCTTCACCAGGAGGAGATTCCATGTCCAGAAACCATTCTTCCTCCATAAGAAGTCACTCCTCTTTCTTCTAAGTCTTAGCAGGAGATTGCAGCCATGCGGTCCCACCTCTGGCTCCACCACATCAGCAGGTACTTCCTCCGCCGAAGTCTCCAACCCGATGAAGTCCTCCATGAGGGTCAGAATCCACTCCTCCCAAACACCCGTTAACATAGACATTGATGTGTGACTCATGGGAAGAGGTCAACATATGTTCTTAAGGGCATCTAGAACAGTGAATCCTTTCCAGAAAGTTCTTAATTTACTTTGCCCAATTGCTTTGGTCCATCAGAAGAATCCCTATCTATGGCAGCTGTAGTCCTAGAAAGTACATTTCTAAAAAGACTTAAGTCAAAATGACTCCTTGATCCACGGGCTGCAGAATGGATGTTGTGTCAGCAGGCATGAAAACTAGCTACCTTGTATATTCTCCCCACCCCCCATCAGAGCTCTTGGGTGACCAGGTGCATTGTCGAGGAGCAATAATATTTTGAAAGGAACTTTTTTCCCCTGAGCAGTAGGTCTCAACAGTGGGCTTAAAATATTCAGCAAATCCTGTTATAAACAGATGTGCTGTCACCCAGGCTTTGTTCTATTTATAGAGCACAGGCAGAGTAGATTTAGCATAATTCTTAAGGGCCCTAGGATTTTCAGAACAATAAAGGAACATTGGCTTCAACTTAGTCACCAGCTGCATTAGCCCCTAACAAGAGAGTCAGCCTGGCCTTTGAAGCTTTGAAGTCAGGCATTGACTTATCTCTGGCTAGGAAAGTCCTAGATGGCATCTTCCAACAGATGGCTGTTCTTGTCTACATTGAAAATCCTGTTGTTCAGTGTAGCCACCTTCATGAATTATCTTAGCTAGATCTTCTGGATAACTCCTTTACCTTGTACTTCTATGTTATGGAGATTCTTTCCTTAAACCTCAAGAACCAACCTCTGGTAGCTTCAGACTTTTATCCAGCTTCTTCCCCTCTCTCAGCCTTCATGGAATTAAAGAGCATTAGGCCTTGTTCAGGATTAGGCTTTAGTTTAAAGGAATGTTGTGGCTGGTTTCCTCTTCTATCCAGACCGCTCAGACTTTCTCCATATCTGCAATAAGGGTATTTTGCTTTAGCATTCATGTGTTTACTGGAGGAGCATTTCTAACTATAAGAACTTTTCCTTTGCCTTCACAACTTGGCTGACTGTTGGACGTAAGAGGTCTAGCTTTTGGCCCCTCTTGGCTTTTGACATGCTTTCCTCACTAACGTTAATCATCTGTAGCTCTTGATCTAATGTGAGACCTGTGGCTTTTCCTTTCCTATGAACACGTAGAGGCCACTAGAGGGGCGTTAATTGGCCTAACTTCAGTTTTGTCTTGGAATAGGGAGGCTTGAGAGGGAGCAAGGGACCAGCCAGTGGGCAGAGCAGTCAGAACATCTGTTTATTGAGGAGGGTCACTGTCTTATAGAGGTGTGGTTCATGGCACCCCCAAACAATTATAGTGGTAACCTCAAAGATCACTGATCATGGATCACTAGACTAAACATAGCAACAAATCTTGAAACATAAAAATTACCAAAATGTGAGAGACAGGAAATGAACAAATGCTGCTGGAAAAATGGCACCAATGGATTTGCTTGATGCAGGGTCACCACAAACTTCCAACTTGTGTTTAAAAAAAAAAAAATGCTGTATCTACAAAATACAACAAAAAGTATGCCTGTACTTGGCCAGCTTGGTGTTCATTGACCTTCAGGTTCTATGACAGGTTGGCGTCTGATGGAAAAGCTTTCTTGATGCTTCTGGAGCCTTGCTGTTCTTATCTGAGCCCCTCATGCTCAGAAGAGCAGCTCTGTTGCTACCTTCCCCCTCCTCCCCCCCCCCCAAAAAAAACCTAGCTTGAGTCTTGCCCCTCTGAGCCTATAGAAACCTCTGTGCTTAACTCTTCATACTTGAGGCTTTAGCTGTGGTACAAATAACCATGATCGTTAGCCTCTGCTGCTGTAGAGGACTCCACAGCTATACAAAGTTTTGACTGCTCAACTTATTGGACTCTTGAGTTTCCTATTTGGGACTATTACAGGAAATAGTGGGGACTGGCTGGAAGGTGGGGAGGGTGTGGGGGTGTTCTGGCAGCCTAAGGGCAGGTATGAGGCAGGACCTTGATCAGAAGGCAGCATCTGCTGTCTATGGCTCAGTGTGGGCAAGGGTGAGATGTCTGGCTCCTGTGGGTGGGTTGCAAACAGACTGGTCTCTAATAGCCAGGCAGGTGTTTTCCTTTCTCCAGGTGTCCTGCCACCTTCAGAACTGTGCTCTTACCATGTACAGCCTGTCTTGCGGGGGGGGGGGGGGGGGGGACCTCGACGCTAGCCCCTAGCTCCTTCCTGGCTATGAGTCCTTGTCTGCTGGGTAACTCTGTCCCTTCATTCCTGTTCTCTCCTTTTCTAGTGGGACTGTCTGAACTCCTTGGCTCCAAAGTAGCTGGAGTGGCAGCCACATCCCGTAGTACTAGGTTCGTCTCTAGGCTGGTGACAGGCCTGAGCCAGTGGGTCAGATCTTCAGTGAAGAATCCTGCTGCGTTGGGCTAGATCAAGCTCCTTTCTTGGCCACCTGTCTCCACTAGCATCATGCTACAGACCCTTAGTATCCAGGGTCTGGTGGTAAAATGGGCTTGGTGCCTATTTTCTCTATGTGGGCTGATGTTTCTGCTGGTAGATTTGGACCTATGGAATCTAAGCCACTTTTTTTTTTTTTTTCTTTTTTTGGCTGTGAGACAACTGTGGTCCCTCCCTCCTGACACTTCTCCCGTCTGGACCTTGGTCTCGCCTAGTTCTCAGTTGCATCTGATTAAGAAGACCATGTCCTTCAGGCTTTCCTCTGAGGAGACCTTGGTAGGAACCCCTTCCCGTGTACCAGCCTCTAGTCCCTCTTGGGTGGTCATGGTTCTCCCTGAGTTCTGTCCTGTTCCCTTCTGCTGGGCCCCTGAGCACATCAGTGAAGTGCTTGGATGCCCCGGCTGGGCCCACCCTCTAACGTGGGGTATGAGACCCGTGGCTTTGCCACTTGTGGCGTATGGCGGTATTTGCCCTACAGGGGGTGACATGGCCTACAGTGTTCCCCTTGCCACAGGGCCACTTGGGCCCTTCCCTGTCCTTACCCACGCAGTATCGCTGTCTTCCATCTGGCAGGGGCACCCCTGGCCTCAGGAGCCCAGGCCATCTGCCTGCCTTTATCTGGGTGCTCTTACCCCATGAGAAGTATGGCTTCTAGCCTGTGTTGTAAGACATTTCCTCCCGGGATGTCCCCGCTCTGCCCCTCAGGTCACCGTTATTCAGCGTGTCTCCTCATTCTCTGGGTCTGACCTCTAGGGCCGTCGGCTTGGTTTGGGTTCGGTCTGTCTTGGGCCCATTCTCTGCCCTGCCTTCCCAGGGTCCCATCGGTTGCCTTCCGTCTCCATTCCTTTCCCTCCGTCCACCTGCCTTCCTTGGTCAGGGGAGTGTCTTATTTTTAGGATACAGTCTTAGAATCTTGTTCCCCCATACCCTTTCTGTCCGAGGGCTGTATCCTTCCCTACAGCTGGTTGTCTACTTTCCCTTGTCATAGTCATGACTTTATTCCAAAATAAAACCATCTCAATGTCCCTGATCGCCAGCCGCCTTATGCCATTATTTCTAGACCTTATTCTTGGCCTTGAAGTCTGAACCTGGCCTTAATGATAAGACTGAAATGTCAAGGCCCCACTCCCTCCTCCGACCAAGGTAGTGTAGTCCTAGGCCCATGGGAATGGCACCAGTTAGCTTTCAGTCACCGGGCAAGGTTTTTGTTGCTGAGTGCAGAGCAAGCGCTAATGAGGGCTTGCGGCGTGATATAGGTAGACTTCGGTTCTTTGCTACTGGAGTGACTACCATTCGTTGGAGTTGGCACCTGGGAGTTATGGGGAGGTTGGTGGGACAAGACCAGATCCTTCCCTCCTGATGTCTACATTGAATCTTGAATTGAGGGGACATAGGGACCCATCAACTCAAAGAATACCCTACCTCTGCAAGGCAAGATGGAAACCACATTTAGATGTGACCCAGGGCTGTGCCTGGTATCTTGGGGCATGATGTCTGAGGAAGTCTGAGATCTAACATACCGGTTCATGAGGTACACTTCTACATCGTGGGTGATCTTCAGCTCTAGCATTCTCGGGGGAGCAGGCAGAAGTTCCTAGTTTGGGGCTATACAGGAAATAGCTTGTAGAGGCATCCTTTTTCCATCTAGAGGAGCTTGAATTTGAGGTTACGTTCCTGGGCCTGGATGGAGTTGAAGGCCCTACATCCTCTGGTATGGGAGGATCCCATAACGATTCTATACTGCCTTGTGTCCCAACAAGTGTAGAGAAGGAAATTGCTTCCCTGTTAGAGAACCCTAGGTCTTCCCCCATAATCTTGTGGCATTTGGAGACTGAAGACTCAATGTCTTACACGAGTTTGTATATTATCCTAAGAATCGAGGTCTTTGCTACCTATAAATGTCACCCTTTACATGAAAGCACTAAAAGATACTGGTTCTATTTTTAACTTCAGAAGTTTTAGAAAAGCCTATAAAAGAAAATTACAGTCGTATATACTTCCATGAGTATTCTATAGTTGTCAGAGTACAGATCTTTTGCCTCTTTCATTAGATTTATTCCTAGGTATCTTATGGATTTTAGTGCAGTTGTAAATGGGATTGACTCCTTAATTTCTTCCCCTCTTGGTGTATAGAAATGCAACTGACTCAGGTGCGTTGATTTTTTTTTTTTTTTTTTTTTAATATCCTGCCACTTTACTGAATTCCTGTATGAGTTCTAGCAGTTTTGGGGTGGAGTCTTTTGGGTTTTCCACATAAAGTATCCTGTCATCTGCAAAGAGTGAGTTTGACTACTTCTTTGCCAATTCGGATGCCTTTTACTTTTGATTGCTGAGGCTAGGACCCCTAGTACTATGTTGAACAGTAGTGGTGAACAGTAGTGGTGACAGTGGACATCCCTGCTGTGTTCCTGACCCTGGGGCGGGGGGGGAGAAGCTGTTTTCCCATTGAGAATGATATTCACTGGGGTTTTTTCCATAGATGGCTTTTATGATATTGAGGTATGTACCCTCTATCCCTACACTGTGAAGAGTTTTAATCAAAGGATGCTGTACTTTGTCAAATGCTTTTTCTGCATCTGTTGAGATCATATGGTTCTTGCCTTTTTATTAATGTATCACATTGACTTGAAGATATTGAACCAACCTTGCAGCCCAAGAATTAATCCCTCTTGGTCGTGGTGAATAATCCTAATGTACTGTTGGCTCCTATTGGCTAGTATTCTGGTGGGAATTTTTGCATCCATGTTCATCAGAGATATTGGTCTGTAACTCTCCTTTTTGGTGGGGTCTTTGGTTTTGGGATCAAGGTAGTAACGTGTATACTTTCAGACTTAGTTCTAGGCCTACCCAAGTACATGCCTTCTCTTAAATTGGAACTGATCATCTGATGGCTTGTCTATTGGCCAAATGAATCTCAAGGTTCCAGTTACTACTTCTTCCAGTTAAATTGGTCTTGGTGGAATTGTTACCTGTGGTCATCCATCACTACTCATGACTAGGTGGATGCCTGGGAGCAGGCTGGCTGCGGGTCTCCCTTATGCTGAGTGATGCTGGAATTTTGGTTCTTAGTATCTTCCTGAAGCTGGCTGTTCAGGAGACTCAGTGCAGTAAGCCTTGAGAGGAGCATGTAGCTAGAGCCTGTGATCTATGCTGGGGGCCTCTAGCCCGGGCACCAGAGGCCCTTAGGATGCAGGCACATGTGTCCCACTGGGCTCTTGCCATAGCTCACTGCTGACTTTGCTAGTACTTGTTCTCCATTTGTCTAAGGCCTGATGGGACCACTTCTCTTCCTTCTACCCAGTAACTACAGAAGACAGACGGATAGTCTTACTGACCATTCTTGTTCCTTGTCCTGATTATTTGGAGCTTATCCTCAGGTCTTTCTTGGTCTAAGGTCTATTATCCCTTCCTCCTACTGATGGTTATTCCTGTCAGAGAACATCCTGGGTGGTAACTGCCCATACTCAAGGCAGCTTGTAGCTGCCTGCTATGTCCAGGGTTGGGTCTTCCAGTGAAGTCTTGTTTCTGATCTAACAGTTCTCAACCTTTTGGACATGAGGTTCTGTGAGGGCCAGTTGTGTTTCACCATACATATATGGAATGGGCAAGGACATCTGGGTTTGAATAGCACTGGTCATGAGGCATAGTGCCTAGCTCTCTTTACTTCCAGGCATATGGCCAGTGTTCTCGGCTGAGAATAAGGTCTGGACTCTGTTAGAGCCCAAAAGTCCAGTGTGAAGGTCCTTGATGGCCTCCAGTCCCACACTGCAGCCTGGTGCCCCACTCCCTGCCCCTATAAATAGCATGGATTCTCTTTTAGACCCTATCCTTTCTCCTTATGGCTTCTCTCCTCAGGGTTGCCCAGGGCTAAACGGGAACCCTTGAAAGTTGCTGAGGGTCTCCCTCACCCTGGAGGATTACTGGGACCCGGAAGCTGGAGAGTCTCCTTGAAGCCAGCCACCATCTTGGAAGCCCTAGGCAGAGAAGTTCTGAGAAGAATACAAATCTCCGGTCTCAGGTCCATGCTGGAGCTTCATGTGCGTGGAGCCCTTAATCCTTGGTGTGAGGGCATGAGGATCCTAGGACCTTTCTCTAGCCTGTCCTTGGGGCTAAAGCTGCATGTAGAGTTTGGTTAAGTCTAAGTCCTGATAGAGCTTCTCTTTTCCTACTGGGACTTCACCTCTGAGTTGCTGGCAGCTATAGTGGGTGGTCTTGTTCTCTGTGGCTCATGCTGTCCCTTGCCTTGTTTTGTGGTGTCTGAGGTGATATGTAGAAGCTCTTGACTGGTCTCCCTGAGACCTCCATCTGGTCTCTTCAAAGACCAATGGCATCTGTACTCAGTGGCATCTCATACTCTGCCAACTAAGGAACAGACCTAGAACCTGTTTATTTCTCTAGGGAAGTCTCTCCAGGGTACTGATAAGACTCTTGAATACGGAATTTTTCTTAGGATCTAGGCCCACTTAAACATGCCATAATACTTCTAGAATTGGCTCTTAGAATCTGGTCTGTCAGAAAAAACTGATTGGGGCCTGGGTTCTCCTCCTCTTCTATACCCAGGGGCCTGACCAGTGCCCTGGCTGAAAGGAATTCGTATCCGGGCTTTTATTTACGATCAAGTTTGTCTTCCTGGCTGAGCAGGACGAACGATTCTTGGGTTATTTTCTTCCTATGTGTATTACTTTGCTAGGGCTGCTGTAAACAAAGTACCGCAAACTGGGTGACTCAGTGAACAGAAGACTCTGGTCTCCGTTCTGGAGACTAGAAGTCAAAGATCAAGGTATTGGTACCTTCTGAGGGTGGTGAGAGACCATTCCATGCTTCTCTCCCAGCTTCAGCTGGGCTGCCGGCAGTCTGGGGTTCCTTAGCTTGTATTGCCTGGATCTGTCGTAATCTTCACATGGCATTTTCTCTGTCCAAAACTTTTTTATAAGGAATACCTGCTGGATTTCTCCACTTCTGAGAGGGGTGCTCAAGCCTCCAACTAGTGGATTCATCTGCTTCTCCTTGCTGCTCCACCGGTTTTTTTGCCTTGTGTAGTTTGACACTCCTAAGTGCCTATGTAAGAAGTGTCGTCTTGGAGAATTGACCCTGTTAGCATTCTGCAATGCCTTTTTTTTTTTTTTAATCCTTAATACCTTTCCTTTGAAGTTCATTCTGTCTTGAAATTAGTACAGCTACTCCTCCCTTCTGATTAGTGTTAGTATGGTTTATCTTTCTATCCATTTCTAATGTGTCTCAAAGTGGGTTTCTTGTAGGTAGCATGGTTGGGTGATGTGTTTTGACCCACTGTAGCAATTTGCCTCTTAATTGGTACCTTTGCACCATTGAGAGTCAATGTCATAATGACTGGATTAATATCTACCATATTCTTTACGGTTTCTTATCTGTTGCCCTTGTTCTTCATTCCTATTCTTGCCTTCCACTAGTGTGCCTTCTGGTCTTAACTGAGCACTTTGATTCTGTTCTCTGCTCTCTTAGGGCATCAGATACACTTTAGTGGTTGCCCTGTACGGGTTTTTGGGTGGTTTTGTTGTTGGGTGTGGTGGTGGTTTATAGCTTTGCTTTTGTTTAACGCTATAACACTTCACAGGTAGGGTTATTCTGTTACAAGGTTCTCATACTAACTTCTCCCTCCTATCCCTTGTATCATTGCTGTCTCTTTAAGCATGTCTCCATAGCATGCATAATTGAATACACTGTTATTTTGAGCAAGGTCTTCTGTTAGAACAATCAAGAGCAGTAATTTTTACCTTATTGCTTTGGTGTTCTTTCTTTATGTAGATCTGGGTTTCTGACCCTGTATCTTTTGAAAGAATGTTCTTTTGAAAGGACATTTCTTGAGAGGCAGGTCTACTGGCAACAAATCTGAGTATTTCTCCATTTTTAAAGGATAACTGTTGGGTACAGAATTCTAGGTTAGCTTTCTCCCCCCTCAACATTTCAAATATGTCCCTCTATCTTCTGGCATGGTTTCTGAGAAGCGGGATGTAATTCTCAATTGTTTCTCTATAACCTGTTGTTCCCTGCTCACCCCCTTCCCTGACAACTTACAGGATTTTTTTTTTTTCTGTAACTTAAATGATCAAGTACAGTTTAGGCATTTCTTCTGCTTGGTGTTCTGAGCTTCTTAGATCTCTGGTTTCTGACTTCAGTTTGGGGCATTTGTAGTCTTTAAGTCTCTTCCTTCTAGTATTCACATGTATTTTATGCCTTGCCCCCAGTCATCAGATATTATCTCCCCCCCCCCACCCCCCCACTTAGGATTCTACTGATCCATCCTGAGATCCTTTCCCTATTATCAGGCCTAATAAGATAAAAGGCATTACTCAATTCTATTAATGTGGCTTTATCTCTGGCACTTTTTCTTTTGGTTCTTAGGATTTCCATCTTTGACTACACCGCCCATTGGTTCTCACATGCTGTCTACTTTGTCCATTAGAGTCCTCAGCATATTAATCAGTCTGGTAATTCCAATATTCCTGCCAAGTCTAGTTCTAACATCTGCTTTGTCTCTTTAAGATGTGTGGTTTTCTTGACTTGCAAATTTTCTTGATAGCCAGACATGGTATACCAAGTACAAAGGAACTGCTGTAAATAAGCTTTTAATAATGGTGGTGAGGGGGGTGGGCAAACCTTCTACATTCCTGTGATTAGGTCTCAGTCCCTTAGTGAACCTGTGCCTATGGACTGAACTTCACAAGTGTCTATCTCCTCACCCTCACACCCTGACCCCTTAGATGGCACAGGATGGCTAGAGTATTTCCTCAGGCCAGTTAAGCTCTGATACCCAGTTAGGCAGGTTATGGCCTAAGCCAACTAGCTTCCCCCAAGTGCAGGCATATAGCCTGGCATACTTCAAAATGGGTCCTTTTTCCCTTGTTAGAGCCAGGAGTTTTTCTGATGTTTACTGTGAGAACCTGGTCAAGCTCTTAGAGTTCTTACAATGTTGTGCACAGCTCCCCTGTAAATGGGTCCCCTGGAGTTAAGTCTGAGTTGTCTACGCTGAACCTGTAGCAACTCACCAACTCCAGCTGAGGTTTTCCTACCCCAGTTCGTTTTGGTTCCTGAGTCTCTCCTTTGGTAAATTGAACTGACTGTGTTTGCCTGTCTCCCCAATCTTCAGGACTGTTCTTTAACCTGTGTCTTCCCCTCCCTCAGGGAACTCTTATGGAGGGAGTATATTCTAGCTTTTTACCTTGTTACAATACAGTGGCAATATCCAAGCTCGGTATCTAGAATCAAGAACTAGGAATTGAATGTATCTTTCTAACCCAGTTTGTGAGGGATCAAGCGTTTTGGGGGTCTGTTCTTCCTTGCCATTCGCCTACATAGAAAGGCCTATTTCACAAAACCTACATTTGTTTTCAGAGCTTTTTTTTTTTTTTTTTTTTTTTTTTTTTTTTAGCACTACCCTTGTTGCTAAAAGCAGACCTATTATCTTAATGGCAGTGGGAGGCCAGGCATGTGGTTCATGGTGGCAAGTTCTATGTTCAAGTCTAGAAAGCATCATGTGGCCTAAAAACTCCCTTTCCTCCTGAGGAGTTACTTTCCGTTTTTGTCATGACAACTTCCTATAGACTTTATGTGACATCTACTTCTTTATACCTTTTAAGAAAGTTCCTAGAAACTGACAAAATTGAATGTCTAAAGTATGACATGATTTAATATACCCAGAAGTAATTAGCATGATCAACTTCCTACATCCAGCCCTCACATAGTTGCCTCTTTTTTGGGAGAACAAAATCATGCATTGCACACTGAACATTTGCTGAGACCAGACCTCAAGCTCTAATACTTCAGCATTTCTCTGTGACCTTCCTCCCCTGACTTGAAGGTCCATCCTGTCACTTTTCTCCTCGGCCTGTGGCACCTTTGGGCAGTGTGCACTTTCTACTTTCTATGCCTAAGTGGCCCAGAGATGCTGAGGTTTTTTTGGTACTTCCATTTGGGCTGGCCTCTGGGCTGCCCCACCCAGGTCCTGCAGGCTGCTACCTCCAAACCCTGTGATCCTGTCTCTACTTAGCTCTGCCAGGGTCAGTCCAACTGTGGCCCTTCGTTGTTAGGTTGACCTGTTCCCCAAGCTGTGTTTCCCTGTCCCGATCCTGGTATCTATATTTCTATCTCCTTTGAGGTCCTTTATTGGTTTGGTCTGGAGCGGTGTTCTCCACAACTGCTCACTCCTTATTTTCTGTTGTAACCATGGCCTTCTCCCAGAACTGGACATTGGTGTGTCCACCACCTTCATGGTCACTGAAGGCTATTGGCCTTCTTCCACGTGACCTCAGAAGGATGAATGTGAGAGGAACCTGATGGATTGGGGAGACCAGGAGCATATCTTGCCGTCTTTCCCTCTGACCCCTGGAATCTGAGGTCTATGGAAACAAGACTGGTTCCAAAGTTGGGTTGGGGAGCTAAGGTGTTGCTCTCTCAGGTCCAGAATGGCATGCTGAAGGTAGGGTGAGGGACATTCCTTTTGTCAAGGCCCCCGGAGTATACTGGCTGAGGGGAGGGGGTTTCAGGAGCCTCCTCTATCCTCTAGTGTACCTTGCTGCGGTAAAATGTGGAAGTCAGCTTGCTGTGCTCGTTGTGGACTCTGGTGGAGTATCATTGGGATGCCTAGGCTTGAGATCCCAGAACCTCTGGGACCCCTAACTTCAGTGAACCCTGTCCCTGGGTCCTGGGGTATTAGGATGGTGTGTAGCTTGTATTGCTTATCTCTGGCCTGTTGAACACAGGTCTGATCCTTCAGTGAGAGCTTGAGTCCTACAGCCTGTTCTGTGATTCTAAATAGGGGATTTTGCTTTTTTTTTTTTTTTATACGGCCTACCTTTCCCTATAGATTGTTTCATAATATGTATAAAACGGGCCCTTGGCATAGTCAGGATAGACTTGGTAAAGATGCTTAGTTTCTCTATTGCTCCATACCTAGGTAGGTAGCCAGTGTCTGGCCTGGCAGATGTAGGTGTGAGTACAGTGTTCAGTCTCCATCAACTTCCTCCAGGATGTGCATGACTAAGACTTATTCGTGAGCTCTAGCTTTTTCTTCCATTCGCTAACCTGAGAATAGGAGACTAAAACTCAGGATATAGGTACGTCCCTGGGCCATTTCTCCTTAAAGCCGAACTCAGACACAGTAGGCACGTTAGGTCATAACTTGTTCAGACATGGCTGGTATTACCAGACCAGAGGGCTGGGTGTGTCAGCATGTACTTTCCCAGGCATCTCTAGTCCTTGAACACTGACTTGGCCTCATAGTCCCTGGGGTAAGCGGGAAGGAGTTCTAGGGAGCAGTGTAAGGGGCCCTTCCTGACCTATCTCCCTCTCTGGCGGTGCCTGGGGTGGTGGTGGAGGCAAATAGAACAGCCTCTAGTAGCCCCAAGTATGGCTCAAATTGTTCATGGGGAAGGGCCTCTTGGATTGTGCTGGCAAGTCAGGGGTCTTTTAGACTTGATGCTGAAGGACTGACCCTGCTGGGTGGCTGGTTTCCTTGGGCTCCCCTTGGAAGGTTTATACTTACCACCCCTCAGTGGCAGGCTTCACCTTTATGGATATTGTCTGAAAGCAAAGATAGAAGATGTAGCAGGCAGGCAGCAGCACTAGGATTCTGGTGGGGTGGGCATCTGGGTCAATCAGTAACCAGGAAAAATCTAGACTTTTGCTCTAGCCTTTCAGGAGGACTAATAGGACAAAGGCTGTAAATAGTCACTACAGGGGACTAAAGCTAAATGAGGTAAGAATCCCATGTTCTCGAAGGAGTCAGCTATGTAGAGGGACCATGGAGAAGAGTTGCTCATGTGGCAAGGCTTGGGTTATGGCCAGAAATGGGACCTGGGACTGTCCCATTGACAGGGACATAATGTGCAGTTACATGCAAGACCTGGGTCTATAAGGAAGAAAATTCTATTTCTAGAATCCTTTTAAGCCTGGCCGTTGGGTTTATTGGTCAACCTGGCTAATAGAAGATATCATAGGCGTTTCCTCTATAACACCTCAAGAACTATTTCTAGAATCAACATCTGGGGAGGATTTAAAAGTGTCTTTTGAGATCCTTAAAGTCCAATCCGAAGTTTTGTCTTTGACTCTTCCCTGCCCTTGAGGTGGGACAGAATGTACTTAGATATGTGGCTATGTGGGGCTAAGCAACTGGCTAATGATGGCCCCTGGTAGGCCATCTCTAGTGGGGTCATGAGGTCTACCGTATCTCTTCTGTGGTGTTGCTTTCCTTTGTCATAGATGCTGTCACTTAGCCGAGTCTCTTGGTAGATGTTGGCTGTGTTCTTGCTGGGAGCTCTCTTCCTTGCCTAGGTCTCAGGGTGTTTTCTTCATTCTGGGGCCCCTCCTACTCCTGTTCTCTGCCATCCTGTGAAACGGGCCCATTTGGATTACTTCTGGTTTTCTCACATTTGATCTCAAGGTTTTCTGCCTATCAGGCTGGTTTGGGGTGGTTCTAGCTTGGCACTGTCCTTTGTTAATGCTTATATGCTGCTTCAATTAAGCAGCCTTGTCACTGCTTTCCGTAAGCTAGCTGCAGCCTCTTGGTCAGGTCTGTGTGGCTGTCCTTGGTCCTGCCTGACCCTCCCTCCCCCCACAGCACCCTGGCAGGGTCTCCCAGCAGCGTCAAATTGGAGTCCCTTTCTTGTTCTCCCCTGGCTTGGGCCTTTAGGCTGGTAGATTCTTAGTGAGTCTATTCTCAAGACCCTGTTGTCTTAGCTTCCACCATTGCTCGTTGGGACTAT
The DNA here is from genome assembly GCF_009762305.2 of Zalophus californianus. Taxonomy (NCBI): domain Eukaryota; kingdom Metazoa; phylum Chordata; class Mammalia; order Carnivora; family Otariidae; genus Zalophus; species Zalophus californianus. The sequence goes on along the minus strand of NC_045609.1, from coordinate 32,163,832 downwards.
TTTTCTGCTGCATCAGCACATGAGACGTGTCTTGTGCTCTACTAGTTTGCTTTCTGATTGCTTATGGTGTAATCCAAGGGTCTAACTTCTCCAGGAATTTTAACCACTCTCTCAAGAACCTAGCAAGTGGTTTTTTCATGCTAGAAACCTCTGACCACATGACAAACCTCATCAATGGTTCTTTAACTTCAAGAATGTATTGGTTACTATAGGCTTTCAGTAATATGCTATCACATTGGAAGAAAATAGGACCGAACTACGTAGGACAGATCCTTCCAGATCTAATCCTAAGCTTTTAGTTCATACGCTTAATATCTTCAGTTGGGATCCTATTTTGTGCTAATATTATAATAGAATATTCACATGTTAACCATGTGAATTCCTCTTGAGTTGCCAGTTGACATATTGTCCATTGGCATTGGGACCAATGATGGGATAAACACATTTATAAACAAGCTGTGGCTTAGCTTTATCTGCTTTGATCATTGTCCTTGACTAGAAGGATGGCCTGGAAGCCAGCCATAGGCCTCCCTTATGCTGGAAGATTCCTGGAATTTAGTTGAGTACCTAAAAGGTTTTTAGACTGCTTTTCATAAGACCTGACCTATAGAGTATAGTTGAATATGTGGACTTTCACTTTGAGGGGCTTCACCTCTTTTTCTAAGAGGAACTATCTTCTGCAAGAGTATCTACCAATGCAGAAGCCTGAACCTGGGCATCGTTGATGCTTATGTTCTGGTGACTTGCTCTTCACTGTCTTTTTTTTTTTTTTTTTCCCCCCCAAGGTCTTTCCTGACCTCCCTCTTTGCTACCTGAGCCCTTAATTGCCAACAGAATAGAAATGGTAGTTGCAAGCATTCACGTCAAGACTGGCAGCTACACTCTTTTATGTTCAGCTGGGCATGGGACCTTGCTCTTCTCTTGGTCCTGATTGATCTCCTCTAGACCTTTAGAACATGGCATTTGATATACCCTTTTCTTAGGTTCTGGGACTCTATCTAAACTCTTACATGTAAAGAATAGACCCTTGGCCAGAAAGGCTGTTGCATATGGCATCTGGACTTGACATTTCTGGCTGACAAATGATGTGAATAAACCTTTATCACTTGCTGCCATGGTCATTTTCTCCTGCTTGACTGGGTCTTGTCAGCTATTTAGCTGTCCTTACTCAGTCCAAGCATGTTTGCAGGCTCCCATCCCTTTCCATTGAATTGAATCCCAGGTCTGATAGGGACCCCTAGACCTGGCCAGTGGCCTGGAGGTCAGAAATGACCCTTGTGTCTTGTTTAACTCTGATCTCTCCTGGTTCTCTAAGCTGACATTTAGCTTTGGTTTTCTGGTCTCATGGAGTGAGGAAACCGTAAAAATGCCAGTCTCTGACAGTTTGAGGTCTGCCTAGCAAAGTCTAGGTGGCTCGTGGCCTGACCTAGATTTTCTATAGCAGGTGGTCAGGACTTTAGGCTGTATAGGTATATAAAGGATTTGTGCTACCAACTGAGTCATGGTGCCTGGTCACTTGATGCCAAGGAAGTGAGGTTTGCAGTGGGTGAATCATATTTAGACTTTACCACAAATACCACTATATGGAAACTGAGGTAGAGGCACCACTGGAATTCTGGGCGTAGTCCAGATTAGGCTATATCTGTGAGAACATGACCAAGAATTTGCTTTGGTTCCTCCTAGGAGCAAAGCATAAAGGCTAAGAGAAGCTGGCATTGGCCCTCAGAGGGGACTCGTACTCACTGAAGAAAACAGGAGGCTCAGTGGGGGGGGGGGGGGTCCGGGGTGGGGCGGTGGGAGAATCTGAGCTCCTGCAGCAAAGGCCAGTTCATGGCAAAGAACAGGGGTTCTTGAACTTAATCCCGCTGATGGGAGCTTCATGTATAGATATATACAAAACCCCTTCCCATCCAGGACTATCTTTGCTCTGAATCTATGGGATTCCTAATTCTGAATACCTTCCTAGCATGGGGACTGTATGCTGGTCAGGATAGACTGAGACAGCATGGCACATGGGAGTGTGTGTGTGTGTGTGTGTGTGTGTGAGCACATCTGAGCCAACATGGGGTGGGGGGCTAATACAGAAGGGACTAGAAACCTCTGCTTCAAATAACCCTAAAATCTAGGTAAAGATGGCACATGGAAGGGGCATCTAGTGGCCCTGGAAGTACTGTCTGTTGTCAGGGAGATTCAGAATTCAATTCCACATGGCAGTATGAGTAGGAACATTGTGACAGCGATTATAGGTCAACACAAAAGAGCATGGAATCCAGTAAGGGTACTCTGTAGACATTCATAGCAGTGCTAGTGGCTTTCTTGCTGACTTGAGTTCTTCATTTTTTAGAGCTACTTTAAGAGCCCGATGAGGCTGGAACCTTCAGCAATATAGCTTGGCATCTGTACCGGGTTCCTAAAAAGCTTCTCTTCAAACTACCCCTGAGGGACAGTACGCCTTGTAAGTTCTTGTACCTCTGTCCTGTAAATCTTCCCCCTTCCTGCTTCTAGCCTCTTATGCCCTTGGGTTAAGGTGGTTCTATCACTTCCCATCAGGTGTGCTACCTTTGAACCTCCCATAGGTGCCAGAATCTTATTCAGGGGCCAGTGGGGAGAACAGGCTCTAGTTAAGTTGACATAAAGGGGCCAGAGGAGACCCAGTGTTTAAGGGAGGATTCTTGTTGTGGCCTGTGCTACTTAAAGCTAGAACTGTAGAGGGAGGTGTTTCCAGAAAACAGGGTGTGTTTGCTAGAATCATGCACAATAGGAAACCTGCTCAAAGGGTCCGTACGAAGAGTCCTTGTTGCGGCAGAAGAAGCTGGACCAATTACAAAGTAAGGCAAGGGTTCTTAAGATTCTTCTTGTTGCTTGCACTAAAGATACCCAAGCCTAATGGGTTTAACCTCCTACCCTGCCATGGCCCTTTGTAAGTCCAGCGCTCTTCTGAGATGTTATCTTTTAGTTGTTAAAACCTGGGGGTCTGGGGGAGACATTTGAGTTACACCCACTAGTTTGTGGTACACAAGTATCATTGGCCTCTACGGGGATCCTTCTTTGTCTCTACACCTGTTCCCCTCTCGCTCAGAGGCAGCCAATCCAATGTATAAGGTATATGAATGATTCTCACCCAGGATCATAAAAGGTCTCCTCTGTATATTAATGGGTCACCCTGCCCTGCCTCTTCCCCACTAGGTCGGATACTCCTGTTATATGTATACCCAGTCTGTTTTTATCTGTTAAGTGATACTACATGGCATGTGGCCACCACATATTTCCTAGCTGCTCTCCCAGGAATGGACACCCAATTGCCTCCATCTGTCACCACAGCACTGAAAAGAACATCCTTAGACATGCGCCCCTATCTACCTGTAGGACAAACATCTTGGATTTTACTCCCAGGAATAGAATTGCTTAATTTGACTAAATGATACCAGATTGTTCTCCAGAATGGCTGTCCCAGTACATGGTCCCACGGCAATGCAGGAATATTCCTGTATCCCTGTCAATATTTCGCATACCGGCTTTCTAGCACTTGCCAGTTTAATGGATATGAAGGGAGCTGTCGTTTGCATTTCTGAGTTTAGACAATTAGGATTGCATTTTGGGTACCCTTGACTTTGCCTTTTCTTCTGGGCTTCCCATCTGCCTGAAGGAATTCTTATTCAAGTAGTTCCTCATTGGTTTTCTATTGCCTTCAATCTGTTACCTGACATAAATTTGTTCACAGTATCTTTGACTGAATAGAAACTTTGATCAAACTAAAACTTTGCCCTAATGGTTTGTGCTAGTGAGGTCTCATAAAGTCTTCTCTTATCACCAGGTCATAATTTGTATTTCTCTTCTAGTGGGTCTCTAATAAATCTAGACTTCAATAAAAACCATGGTTAAAGACTGTTTCTCAAAGACTAGAAACAGTGGTATGGTATTCAGCTATCTTTAGAGTAAGCTGCTGTTCCCCATACGAGCACAAGTTTGTCCTTTAGCACTAGTCTGTGGCAGCCCCTTTTCCACAGTTCCTGTGCATGCTTGGGCCTTGCTGCTTGGTCTGCTTTTGTGCAAATACCATATGTACTGCCTCTCACTATAGCACTCTATTGCTTGGACAAGTCTTTTATACTTAGCAGTTGACTTAGCTATTTTAGGACCTTTTATAGGTTTTAAAGTAAATTTGAGTTCTTCAAATTAAGTGAGGATTTGGGGATTACTTTGAATTTATGAACTAATTTAGAGCATGCAAAAGTCTAATTCTTTCATGGACTATTCATTTATTCAGAATCTTATTAGAACCTTCTTGAGTTAATTCCTGGACACCTAAAGACCTTCCTTTTTTCCTTGGTAAATTTTTAAATTCTAAACAGGTAAATTCACTTGATTTATGTTAATATACAGGAAAAAAAACCCTTTATATTCGGTTTGGTTTGGTTTTTGTTTTTTGTTTTTTTTTTTTTTTTTTAGCAAAGCAAATTTTATTTTTTTTTCTTTAACATAAAAAATTTAATCACCATACATTACATCGTTAGTTTTTGATGTAGTGTTCCATGATTCATTGTTGGTGCATAACACCCAGTGCTCCATGCAGAACATGCCCTCTTTAATACCCATCACCAGGCTAACCCATCCCCCCACCCCCCAAACCCTTTATATTCTTAATTTGAACTCTCCTTTTCTCCTGAGATAAAACCTACTTGATCGTATAGTAATTTTAAATACACTATTGGATTCCATTAGTATTTTGTCTCTTGCGTCCATATTTGTAAACAGAATGGACCTATGACTTCTCCTGGCTGGTAACTAAATCTGACCTTCCCTAGAAGTGAAGCGATCCTCAGCTACAAAGTGCTCTGATACAGGTTACACCTTCTAGAATGCACTAGAATACACTCAGCCTTGGGAAGAAAGTGGTTTTCTAACTCCTCCTACAGGGCCAGAGGTATTTGCCCATCACAGTGGGCTTTCTGTGAGAGTGGAGATGCTCATGTCAGTCTGAGCCACTTTGGGAATTGTCTTGCCAGTGAACATCTAGTCTTCCCTCCAGAGAGCCGAAGAAGTTCTTTGTGTTCATACAGGTATAGCAAGAGTTTGAACTTGTGGGATCGTTTCTGAGCACTTGATATCAAGTCTTCAGCTTTAGTCAAATAAGGTATACCAGACTTCCAGATTCTTTTCTTACAGTAACTTTTAACTTTGTTATAGAAATAGCACACTTTTACTATAGAAAGAAGACAAGCAAAAACATGCCTCTGATCACCAGAGATTGCTACTGCAATGGTCTAGCACTGTCCTTTCCAGATCAGTAAGAGCTCACTTAACTCCTATTTCAGGCTTTTCTATTAATGTTAAGATGTCTTCTATAGTCTTAAACACTTCTCAATCTAATACCAAGCCTTGTCTGGTTACATCCAGTACAGTCCCTTCTGATTAAGTCCTGTTGCAGAGGATCCCACCTTCTAGATTGGTTTGGTTGGTGCTTCTTAGGGTTGTCTAGTTTGTCTCTCTATCCTTTGCAAAGTCTAGACTCCAGGATGTACATCTAAAAGTTTATAGTACAGCTGAATGTTGGACTTGAATCTATTAGGGGTAACGTTAATACTCCATCACATCAGAAGACCTCATTAAACGATAAGACTTCCTGGATTAAGGTGGCAGTCTCCCTTGATCATAGTCTCCCTATGATTAGAAAGAAATTCAGTGTCCTCACTTCAGCATTACACATATACCCAGTGTCCCACCTCCATTTACTGGCTATGGTCCCACGAACCATTCTTGCCTGGATTTATGGTGCTGTACTTAGAGGCAACACTGGCTCCCAGCATAGTTAGCAGAGGATTTGCCCTACGTAGGAAGAGCTACATCCTGGCTTTTGGGGTGAGGGTGGGCGGGGGGGGGGGCAGACAATGTCTACCCTTCCATCTCTTCTAGGTGAACAGCTGTTTCACATGCGGGGGTTCTTTTTGTTCTTTTGTTCCAACAGTGAATATGCTCAGATTTATTCACTAACAAGAACACCTAGGTGATGTCCAGTAGCTTCTTTTTATCGAAGAGCACTTCAATTCTTATGTTTATATTCTCACTGACGTTCCCAAGGGTGCTATCCTTGGGAAAGCAGCCACTCTGAACTACGCGTGAGCTTACAGTCGACGGTGCTAATGACCGCCCTCTAACTGTGTGCTGGCATCCATGCTGCGGCACGACCTTGGGCATGAATGGTTGGGGGGCCTCTGCCTCCAGGTGAAGGAGACTGTATGGTATTGCCGACTTCCTAGGACAAGTGTGCCACTGAGACTTGGGTTAGGCCAGGGCCTGGAGGCGGGCTCACAGACTATTCAGACCTGTGGTTCATGTGGGGCCAATGCTAACTGCAACCGGTGGGACATCTGAGGCTGGCACCTCCGACTCCAAGTGTTGATGTTGTATGGATAACTTCAGTCAGATTGTGGAGAAGCAAACACTCAGAGGACGGGTAGGCCTTGGCATGGCCTGACATGCTCTGTTAAGCTTTCCCCTGGCATGACTTATCTTTGTGTCCTAGGGAGAGCTTTGCTCTTTGGTCCATCTGTAGTCAAGGCCATTTCTGAATGCTGCTGGCACCAGAAGGCCTTTCTGTGCCAGGATCTCTAGGACCGAGAGGGACAGGTGAAACTTGACATGTATGAGGCCATCTCGGGCATCCTTCATGGTCCCTGGAAGGCCAGGAGCTATTTTTTCCCTCAAATCCTTAGCCAGTATGGAACAATGATGCTGCTTCAATGATGCTGTAGAAGCCTAACCTGTAGTGGCTCTCACAGGAATTTGGGCATCTTGCTGTCTGTTAATGCTCCATGCCCATCTACAGGCCCTTTACTTCCCAGTCCCCATGCATCATGGGTCCCTTAACTAAACTCTCACTGGTATAAGTGGAAACGACCTCACTTCTGGTCCAAAACCATGGAGGGTAGGTGCAACTTCCCCATGTGCCTCCCAATGTGGAGGTGGCCCTGAAGGTTCTGTATCTGAGATGGCGTAGCTGGAGATCGAACAATGGGTCTACACTAGGAAGAGAGCTGTGTACAAACCACCTTACTCTCAAGACTTGTGCCGGAAGTAAACCTTAACGCTAAGCCACCTAGCGCAGATTTGTTAGGAGACCAGAGCTTAGCGTTCCTTGGACTGACCCAGGTCCCCCCATGGACCGGGCAGTGTTGTCCCTACCAACTCCTCCACTGCTCCCTGCAGCCTCTGCTGTGACCACCGTTGCTGCTTCTGTGACAAACCCAGATGTTCTCCAGGGCTGTTCTTTTGGGGTCCAGGCTGCGCTCAGGGGTTGGGGCATCTGTTTCTATCTGAGCTCTGCTCCCAGAAGGGATCTCCTCAGCAGCTGCGATAGCACCCACACTCTGCTGGGCACTTGGCCTGGGGAGGCAAAACCCACAGGCTCTGCTTTCAGGGGTTTTTTTGTCTCATGGCACTGACGGAAACACCAAGTGGAAGGCTTCTAATGGACCAAGGTAGATGCCAGGGACAGGGATCAGTCCTCCGGGATCCCCCACCTACTTGTCAGTTGCCCTTGGCCCTCCTTCCAGAAAGGTGTTGCCATCCTAGGAACCGCATCTTCTGCAGAGTATCCTTGTACCGTGGCCTTGATCTGAGTGCTGAGCAGCAAGTGGGCTGGAGGCTGGGGTACGTCAGAGCCACTTCTTGGGAGTTGCCTGAGCCTGCAGACTGACACAAGTCTGCTCTGTGGCAGCCTGGGAGGGGCCCGGGGCTGGCCATCCTCCTAGACTGCCCTACCAGAAGGCACTAGAGCCAAGCCAGTGCTGGAGCTCCGTGGGCCATGGGAGTCCTCAGGCACGGTTCTTAGTGAGAACTGCAGGATTGTGCGGTTTTCTTCTTTCATTCTTGCCCCTGTGTATTTGCAGGCCTCAGGCCTTCACCAGGCTTGAGCCCTGAGAATCCAGGCTGCCCAGCTCCCCTGGCCTGGGAGCGTTGGCCCATGAGAACAAGGGTCTCCCCTGAGACCCACTGCAATCAGAATCCTTGCTGTTCTGGGCTGTGGGCCCCTTTAGGTTTCCTTTATTTCCTGCTCCTCATTGTAGCTGTAGGAACTTTGAGGCCAATAGCTTGACTGGGAGTTCATTTTGAACTTAAGGTCTGCTGTGGCCTCCTGAACTCTACTCCTGCAGGATTGTGTATCGCAGCATGGCCCTGCCCCTTGCCTACGGTGTGACCTTCAGTCTTCTGCCTCTTCTTTCACAGAATCCTTAAAGCTCAGGCCTGGTCTTTGTTCCCTCAGAAAAAGTATTCCTTGCTATTTAATCCCGGGAGTACATGATTCCTAAATACCAGTTTCAGGTGGCTGTGAGCCCGGGGTCCTCCAAGCTCCTTCAAATGAGACTACTCCCTAAACATATTTGTCTATACATGGCTTCTGAGAAGCTTCCGTGAGTTCTACACCTAACAAGCTCTCCCCGCATAGATGTGCTTCAAGAATGGCCTTCTTGTGACCTGGTCCTTCAGACATGGACTTGGTAGATTAGACTTCGTGTTCTCTATAAGTTACCAGATTAAGTCCATGAGTTTTGGTTTGACGATCATCCCCCTCCCACCCCAATCAAAGATCGGGAATGGCTTCCTGACCAAACTGGGTTTGAGCATTCTCATGGTGGTGGGGGGCTCTAACTGCTCAGTGGACTTTGAGGTTGTTGGGGGTCATCAAGGGCCCAGGTATGGCAAGTCCTAGGTTGCCTGGCAGGTGCCTGTTCACCACAGGTCTATCTAGATGTATGAGCAAAGAGTTCATCTATGAAGTTGTCACTACTTTCATAGCACTGGGGGGTGGTGATTCAGGTCAGCAGAGATCAGACGCTTCCACCTGGAAGTCAGATGGCAGCTCAGGATTCTGGGAGGTGGCTTTTGTAACAGATGCTTCTGGCTAAAATAATGGGATCCTGCTCCAGGGTTGCAGGTGAACAGGAGAGCAGCCGGAGCTGATCTTGGCCAAAACTCGAGTCGGTGGCATGCAGGGGTCTGAGGGGAAAGGTGCTATAACTTCCATAGCAAAAGATGGCACCGGGGGGGTGGGGGGGTATAAAGACTCTAGGCTGCCCGAGGATAGGGACTTAATACTAAGACCCAGAGGCATCACCACCTACTTCACTACCACTTTCCTACACACCTGACACCTTCGATGCCGTGTCTGTGGGAACAAGACTTGGCCTGGCTGGGTGGGTATGACTTGCTGGTCTGACTACTCAGGGACTAGACATGGGGTATAAGTGGAATGAATGAATCTTGGGTGACGGCATTTGCATTTGGCTTGTTGGGGATAGGTAGAGTAGCGGTCAGGAAAGGATGAGCTTGGGGATTCCTAGTATCTCCGTCAGCCCTAAGGATGGACCCACACCAACTAAGCAGGATGTATTGACATGTGCTAATAATTCACATGTGGCTACATCCTGGTACCCCTAGGCTAGGTGCCAGTAAGACTCCCATAGCTCACCGAAGAGGTAGAACAGCTCGATAGACTAGGCATAGCACCACTGGATGCGGAGACTAGAGGTGTACTAGAGAAGAAGCCAGTCTCCTTCCCAAACCACTTGACTCTCCAGAAGCTAGGTCTAGTGTCTGGTGTTAATCTCTTAGAGGAAGGGCACCTCTCTTTGAAGAAATCAAGATCTAGAATTGCTACAAAATACCCTAGTGTCCAGGGTGTTCCTTCCTCAGTGACTTGTTGGAATTATGTTGCGAATTGTTCTCCATTTCCCTTAAGGTCGAAGGTATCTAGGCATGTGGATGCCAGATAAGCCAGTATGACTCCAACATAGAAAGTGGCCACAATTGACACTAGAGACTTAGGCCAGGGTCAGACTACATAAGGACTTTGAGGCCAAGTTGAAGATCTGGTTCTATACCCAGAGAATGCTAGGAAGCCCTAGAACAGATTTACAAGTTGGGAGAGAGACAGGCGACCTGATGAGTTTTAAGGTAATCAGGCCTGCATACCAAAGACTAGCCAGGAGTCGGCATGAGGATTTATTGAACGGTTAGAAGGAAACTTCTAGCAGCTTCTAGGCAAGAGGTCAGAGCTTGGGGCAGGGGAGTTGAGGTGGAGTGAAGCAGATGGATTCAAGAGAGGCTTAAGAGGGAGAATTGAACAGGATTTTGATTAAGGGAGAAAAGCAGGAATAAGCTGCTAGTCTCTTGGTGCTTTTTAGGTCTATAGCATGACCTTGGCAGGGACACGTTGCTCTCCTAGAGTCCCTTAGAGGCCAAAAACATTCAGCGTAGGACCATCTTGGTTTGGGTTGCCTGATTTCTCCAAATAAGGATGTCCAGCAGACAGGTAGAGCCCAGTGGTTGGTATACTGATGGTAACTAAAGATCCGGGAGGCTGAGCTTGGCCCATGAACCCTGTGCATGGATACCTTTTCTGCCCAGTTTACAGCTGAAGGTTGAACAGCAAAGATAAGATACAGGAATGTCCTTGGGGACTTGCTACTTCTGGGGTTCCTGGGGACCTTAGGAATATCAAGCTGGGGATGGTATCAGAGTGGGACAGATAAAATGTTGAGATGGAGAAGCATGGGCTATTCAGCTATGAAGTCTCAACTGGAAAACTGGTTGTAGGGTACAGAGATGGAGTGTAACTCCAGAGAAACTAGACTTCTAGAACTACAGATGGGAAGTGTCCAGTGGCAGGCAAGTTGAAGGGTCGGGGTGGGGGGGTGGGTGGGGAAGGCTAGCGGATAGGGTGGCTCTCCCAAGAGCAGGAAGGGTTGGCTTTAACCTCTCAGCTGTTTGTTGTCTGGTTCCTGTTCCTGCCTTAAAGCTAGAGGCAGTGGTTAGAAACTGGTTGCTGGCCTTGCTCTGTGGAGACCACCTAGTATCCTGCGTCAGTGGATGTCTAGCTGGAGACCCAGGTGGATATCTGGGAAGGGCACCTCAGGCATCCCCAGAATGCTCAGGAGCCACGTTGGATGCCCCTCAGCCTACCTCTTGGGAAGTCTCCCCTTTCTCCCCCCCCACCCCCTCCACCTAAGAGCCAGGGTGAGGATAATTTGCTTGTTCTAGAATCTGGTTGGACAGCAGGGCTTCATTCTAGCTGTGGTTCTCAGGACTTAATCTAATGGGTTCCGTCACTTCCTTCCCCTTAGAGTCAACTGCAACAAATGGTGGCATCTGGGGACCCCAGCTGTGAGCATCCTAGCTCTTGGCCTGCTCAGTGCTGTATGTGGAACTTTGTCTTCAGGGCCTTTTCCTGATCCTCTCAAACCTGTTCACCTTCCCTTCTACCTGGGACCTCTGCTCCACCAGCTGTGGAGACCAGGGTGACGGGGGCTGTGGCCCTTGGCCTCAGGACACTCTGACTGCTTATGTGCGTCTCCTCCTATACTAGATGCTGGGCCTGGCCTTTCCTCCGTGAGGTCCACTTGGATTCCAGCTGGGGGTGGGCTTCTCTCTTCAGAGCTGTTACTCCTGTTTTTCCTTGAAACCCTGATACCCACCAGTTGTGGTTCGCTCCTAATCCACAGGTTGAGGCCGCCTGGGCCAAATCTGTCCAGGTTTCCTTCGCTGTCCCCTTGTCCTGTGGGCCAGGTTCTGGAGGGCGGGAATCGATGTGGCTAGAACTTGTCATGGCTACCTCCTGGCTGGACTAATCTAAGCATTATTTCCTCCTTGCCTGGCTGTGTATGTATCTACTTATTATACAGCCTAAACAGTAGACGGTCAACTTGGCATGCTTAGAGTTAGTGAAAATCATGAGGCCGAAGTTTCCTTAATGTTGTTGCCATTTCTCGGTCCTATCAGAGCAGATGGGGCCTCAAGGATTCCCTTGACCGGGGAGCTCCCACAAGGTCCCAGCAGGTAAGCATTTGGCGTTCACTTGGACAGAGGCCAGAAGCAGCCCCTGGCTTGGGTCCGTGCTATTTCATTCCAGCCTTCCTAGGAGCTGTTCCGCCTGCCCTCACTCTGCTTAGAATCAACAGCCATGGCCACTTATGGTTCCTTAAGCTGTCCCCCGGAACTTCTAAGTCCGTTACCCTAGAACATGTCACCTAGGGGCTTGCGTGTCTCTGCCACCTGAGACCTTCCAGGCAGTCTACTTTATATAGTAACTGTATGACTAGACACTGGCTGTCATGGCCTACGGTATAGACAGCCCAGTCTATGCCTGTAGGGAGGCTGGTATAAGGAAGGGCAGGTCACAGGGAGCATGTGATAGCTCTGGGCTGTAAACTTGGCATGGGAGTTTGAACTTCTGAATCAGGGCTCAGACTTGCATGCTTTCTCAGGCAAGAACAGCTTAGTGGAGGCCTCATGCAGAAGGTGGGGCTGCCGGCATCCTGCACACAGCTTCCTTCAGGACTCGGGGGGGTGCCGCTCAATGCCAGGTGTCCCCAGCTGAGGTTTTGACTTGAAGTGATAATACTTAGGCACCCACTGGATTGCAGGGTCATGTGTTCCTAATAAATGCATATTGTATATGGCAGTGTTTCTCCCCTCCCCCCGCCCCCAACCCTCAGGGAACATGTGGCTTAGGCTTTCATCCTCTGTTCAGCCTCCCTGGTTCCCTTCCATTGTCTATCATAAGTGCCTCCCCTTGAACTTGCCCTCAGGTTGCTCAAGGCCTATGCCAGTGTGAGCTCTGGGTTCCTGGTGGCCCTGCCTCTTTCAGCTTGGAGCCATGGTCCTGGAATCAAGCATCTGGCTGCCCTCTTACGCCTGAGCATTCTCCCTATCCCAGGGCCCATCCAGACTCCTTGCTGCACCTGCAGAGTATTCTCTAGGGCCCCTTGATATTTCCTTTGCTTTCCTTTGCTCTGAGGTCCTCGGACTTGTCTGTTCTTCTGTCTGTGGCCTGGTATCTGAACTCCTGACCAAGTCCTGTTGCCTCTGAGGTGTGTGACTTTCTGGGTCTGACAGCTGCTGCCCTCTTGGGCTTCTTTGGCCCCTTGCTGGCCGCTCAACCTTCTGACTTTGCTGCCGGGACCTATCCTGTGATCAAGATCTCTGAAGTCCTCCTTGAGAACTAGGCTCTTCTCATGAGCATCAAGTCAAATGTACCCGTTTCGCATCTTGAACAGCCTTCCCTCCTATCAAGGAGTTGAGACTGAGGTTCCCTAAGTTTACAGGATTTCTGGGAGCACTGGCTTTCCGCAGCGACACAGGACTCTTCTCAGGGACCCTAGGTTGGGCAGGACCCGGGGCCCCAGCAGCTGGGGCTATTGGCCTGTGATGGCCAGGAAAGGACATAGGCCAGAAGGTGCAGGGTGGGTGTGGTTGGCTGATCTTAGCCAGGGCTGAAAGGTGTCCTTAGCATATTCTGCAGGGAGAAGGTGGAGACAGAGTGGCATCCCTTTGAGCCTTGTGCCCTCCCTACCATTTCTATACCCTCAAAGGAGTGGTCTTAGTATGTGATAAAGAACAGAGGCTGGGGGGACAGTGAGAGCTGCGTAGGTATGTATCTCCAGGTAGAATGCAACCTGTCTATGGCCCTCGAGACTGGCATCTCCAAGCAACAACTTTATAGGCCCAGAGGTCTGGGGAGAGAGGACCTCCGTAAGCTCCTTCTGATCCCTGTACGAAGATGTGTTGAGGTAGAAACAATGACTCAAGCAGAGGGCATCAGTGGAGTACAGGTGATGACAAGAAGGCAGGGGATGGCATCTCCTGGGATCTAATTGGACCCAGGCAGTGTTTCTGGGGATAGTGACACTTATTCACGGAGGGCAGAAATTGTGGAGGGTGGAATGAACAAATAGGAGGCCAATGCGTTAGCAGTTCTAAGTTCTCAGACCCCCGGCCTGGCCAGGAACAGGATGGAGTATAGAACTGTGACATGAACCATGGTGGCTAAAATGAAACTAGTCTCTTAGGGCTTGTGGACAACACTAGGACAACCGGGTCCATCTAAGCGTCTCTCAGGATCCCCAGCCCTGAGATGTGTTGAAAGGTTAGGGTCCCAGTCCTGCTTCCAAGGACGGCAATGGAATCGGCTAAGGGGTGGGGGGTGGGGGTCCCACTGCCAGACCCTTGTCTGTAAAGATAAGCTTCAGGGCCATTCTCCTGGGTGCTGTAGTCTGCCAACCTTTCTACTTCTCCACGGGGAGATCAGTGAATCAGAGACCACTTTGTATCCAGGGAAATCCTAGCATCATGGGTTAGAGCAGGGCCTTTGTCTCTAGCAGAAGGCAGCTCTGAGTGAAGTCCATCCAAGACCACCTCCTCAGCTCCACCTGAGATTGGGCTGAGGCCACGGGTGCAATACCCCTCAAACAGAGGGTACCTTTTCTCCCCAACCTGACCCTTTCAGAGAGAGAGCGCTAGTATAAGGAGGGTAGGCAGGAAGGAGAACCAACCCTCTACAGTAGCCAGAGCTGAGGGTGGGGACCCAGACGGTGGAAGGAAGTGCTGCCATCTTAGGTTGTCTAGCCCTGCCCCTCCAACTCCTGGACATTGCTTGGAGCCAAGCCAAGATCACTGGGTGGACTAGTCTGGCCTGAGGCATTGACAGCTATGAGAAGCTGCGAGAACTTTTCAGAAGTGTAGAAGGCTTTTCAAGGCAACAGTCTGTCCTTTTTTGAACCAGAACTTGTTTGGGAGTGCTGAGCTGGAGACCACTGGGCTTGGATAGAGGCCCCTGGTCCATATGTAGGCAAAGCACAGTGTATCCCTTTGGTCTGTGGTGGCCCTGCAGCTGGCTGTCACCTCGGGACACTGAACAGAATAAATAGTAGTACTGTTCCACAACAGCCATGGCTGCAGAGCAGCCAAAAGATCTTCCCAGCAGGCGTGAAACACGCACAGAGGGAAAGCTCCTCAGCTCTCATCTTTTCCTGTGAGTGGCGACTGACTCGTCCTTCTGGCGGAATCTAGGACAAGCAGGTGACCAAACCGTGCACCTGTCTGACCAGGCTGGCCCACGTGATGGCCAAGGCCTTCTGGCCCCGGACGGAGTGCTGAGAAGTCTAAGCCACCCGTGCTTCGGGGCCCTGGTGTGGCCCTGGCCCTGTTCTACACACCGGGCTCCTGATCCCTCTGAGGACCCGCAGTTGCTTCCGAGATGGTGAACCGTGTTCTAGAACAAAACTTTAGCCTGGAGGCCTCTGGTTCCTGCTATCAGAAGTGGCTCTTCAACTCTGGCCCGGGACTTTCCCTGTATGCTTGCCACAGCCCGTGGAGGTCTGTTCAGGTAAAAACTCCCCCGTATCCGCTGTGGGATTTGGGTTTCTGCGTGTACCTAACTGGTAGGTCCAGACCTATAGCTATACCATCTTCCCTGCTCCGTGTGCGGTGCCGAGGGCACCCACTTCAGGGAGGTTGGGTCAGTAGCTAGGCTCTGCCTCGACAGAACCCAGCAGTGTCGCCAGGTGCTGGAGCCTTGGTCTGAAAGTGGAAGACCACCTCCACAGCTGGGAGAGGGGTTCGAGACCCAGGGCCTCTGCTCAGGCCTCTTCTCTACCTCGGTAGGCTCCTGAACGCCTGAGGAAACCTGGAAGGAAGACTTGGGCCAGAGCCAACATGAACGACTAAAAAGGTAGCAAGTGTCCATTAGAGGCCAAGGGAAAGGAGTAGACCAGGCCCAGGACTGCATGTGCCGCCCACTCCCCAGTCACGAAGGCGTGCCTGGAGGGCCTGAGCCCCCACACCGTAGTCTCTGGCTGAAGGGGGTCTATGCATGAGCCCATCCTCCGGAGGAGGGCAGCGGCAGATAACCTGTCCCGTACCCCTGCTCCTGGGCCAGCACAGGAGTCCTGAGGCAGGAGGGTCGCAGATGGAACTGGAAGAGCTGGGTCACAAAGGGCAGGGGTGGAAGGGGGCTGAAAGTGGCACGCGGGCCCTGGGTGTCGCGACAAGGCTATGAAAAAAAACCTTTTCTTTTCCCCTCGCCCTGTTCTCTGCTCAGGACCAGCACGCCCCACCACCCTGGTGGTGAACCTTGCAGCTCCGGCGTCCCATGGAAGCTGGCCTTCTCCTGGTGGTCGTGATGTGGCCCCGGGGATGTTCTTTCAGTGGCTCTGAGCAAAGGCTTTCCCAAGGGCCGCAAACCTGGAATCATCTGCCAGAGCCCTTGGACTGTGGCCCTCCCTTTAGATGTGGGAGTGGAGCTGGTGAGGGGCTTCTGTCTTGCATGAACAGGTACGGCCTGGTGTCTGGGTCCCACCGCCAGTGGCTGGGCATATCTTTACCCCTTCAGTCCCGGAGGGGAGCAGCACCCACCCCACGTGCCACTGCAGAAGGGGGAAATTTGGATGACCCTTTCCTGATGTCTCTTGCAGGTAGGCTATAGACATGTGGCGCAGGCTCTGTTAATCAGAGGTGTCCTCCCTGGATTTGGTGGAATAGAAGCAACTAGGCAAAGCTCCCAGGACTTTAGAGGATGACCTCTCTGCTGACTGTTGCCAGGGGCTCATCTGTATCTTGTCAGCGGTATTGGCTGTATGATCTGGTGTGTGGGGGTGGAGGGGTCCTCATGAGACTGGTCTGCTGGGTGATCTGGGAGCCCCATCCTCCAGCCCTCCTGAGGGTTCTGTAAGCTACCTCCCCGTCTTCCTCAGGAGTCCATTTTCCTGCTCTTAAATGGTCAGAATTGGCTTTGCTGCCATGACCAAGAGCCCTGTCTGAGAACATCACAAGCCAGGCTCGCTGCAAGAACCAGACCATGAGGGAAGCACACAGGCATGCTGATCCCACTGGGGCTGAAAGCAGCCATAGTCCAGCCGATATGAAGAGCTGAGTGTGTCTCAGCCAGTGGCACGTGGAAATAAAATTAACAAGAATGAGATGTCCTTAAAGCTGTCCAGCAACCACTCCAGCTCCATCTTGACTTGTCACACCTTCCATGCTGTTTGAAGGAGGCAGTCTGTCACCCGAAGCCAGGCTTTAGTGGATGCAATGTTGCTGGGCCATATTCTGACCCGCTAGTCAGTAAGCACGGTACTTGGTGGACTGCTTTGATTCTTGAAGACAGCATGTGCTAGGCTTGCTCCAGCTTCAGTGGGAATGAGAAAGGCTCATTTTTGAGCAGCACCCAGAACACGAGTTGCCAGAACAGGGTGTGGTTGGGCAGCTCTTCCCCTTGGCTCCCAACTTAGCAGGATATTGGCGTCCAAGTGGCTATAGTGAATCGGGATGCTCTATGGAACTCTTGGCAAGTCCTAATCAAAGAATCTGTGGAGGCCCCTAGGGTTTTAGAGCAAATCCAGGCTGCCTTCTGCAAGGAACTGCTTTTGAATGGGGGCTTGACCTGCTCTTTGGTCTCTAGTGGAAAGTGAATACTGCCTACACGAGCCAGGTGATAGTTGATGTACTGAGCCATCACTGAGCATGTCCAGTGGTCCATCTAATAGAAGTCTTAAGACCTAGGGCCCAAGTAGATCCTAAGGAAACCTATAAATTCCATGAGCAGTTGGCTAACCTAGTAGGACTAAACCTGTCAATGCCCACCTATCCCTCAATCCATGCCTGTAACTCTAGGAAAAAACCTAGACACCATAAGAAGTGCTAGACTGTATACCAGGTTCAGCTGCATATGGACTACTCTGGCATTCTAGCCCCGCTCAAGGTGACCATGAAGGACCACAGGGGAGGCATCTTAACAAGTAGGACTTTGGGCAGGCCATTTGCTTTTGCCTAGAAAGGCACATGGTCTAAGATCTACATAGAATGTTGTCATATGCTAAGGATATGCCTGGCTGGTCATGGACGTAGAGGGAGCCAGACTATAGGACTGGTGACAAGGAGGCTTAAGGGAGGTACGTTGGGTCCATTCTAAGAATTCTCAGCGTGGGGATAGCCCTGCAAATGCTCACAAAGGCCCCACTCTGGAGGAGGCTTTCCATCAGGTGAGCTAGGTGGTCTGCCCTTAGACAGGTCAGCCTCCCTCCCCAGGTGCCCCAGTGCTTGCTTAATGGACTCATGAATGAAGTGCTATGGGGGCAAGATCAAGGCCATGCAGAGGATCACCTTGAACTTCTCACAAAGGCTGAATGGACAGCTAAGAGACCAGCTTGCCAGCAACAGTGACCCTGGACCCTTGCGAAAGCACCTTAACCCAGGAGAGCAGCCAGCCGACAGTAGGATTCCAGTGATGGGAACCCATCATGGAGAGGGGCAGCTATTTGCTGCCAACAGAACCGATTCTTCCTTGCATTTCTTTCCCTGCTCAGCAAATATGTTAAAACTACTCACGAATTTGGTTGCAACATGCAGGCTTGTCCCCATGCTGCACTGCACCTGACGAAGGAACTGGCTTCTCAGCCTAAATCAATAGGAAGCCCTTGGAATCCTCCGGCGTTAGCATGAATTGTCTCCCAGAAATAGCTGGCCTTACAAGATGTTGGAATAGCCTATTGAAACGTCCATCATGGTACCACGCGGTATTCACTGCCTCGGGAGGTTCGAATACTGTCTTAGAGGGTGTACCATGTGTTCTAAACCAGAGATGAAGGGGACAGTGTTTCCTACACTGCCAGACTGCTCGGATCCAGACGCGATGTGGCAGAAGCCAACACGGCCCCTCTCGCTGTACCATCCGAAGTTCCACTCTGAAAACTTGATGGCCCTTCCTGGGTTTCTGGGTTTGGCAAGTTCAGATGCCTGAGTAAGTAGAGAAGGACAGACTCTACCAGAAGAAGGTCCTTTCTCCATGGAAGCGGGCATGGAGACGGCCTCTGGTCATTTCTTTGCTCCTTGGAGCAGGGAAATAAAGGGGTGGTGGTTGGTTTCTAATGTCAGCTGGGGTAATCGAATGTCACAATAAGATCCTCACCCCCCTCCAGTGCAGGAGAGGCTGGGAAAGCTTAGATCCAATCCAGGGAACAACCTGACAAAACTCCAGATACCAAGGGTGTATGCAGTTCAGTAATGACCGTTTGGATCATTCCATCTAAATCCAGTCAGCTGGAGTTCTAGAGCAAGGGAAACAAGGGAGTTGGTTTTAGAAGATGGAGCCAAATAACCTTGGCCTTGTAACCTTTCTAGTAAAGGTCCTGAACAATGATCTGCATTTATCCCCCTTGGAGGGATGAATGTCTACCTCTCTGAAATAAGGTATGATGGAGATGGACTATATTTAGTCCGCAAGTCACAATACCATGACAGGATATCCTTACACTGGATTGCAGCAGAATGCAGCCCACGTGGCTGTGCTTGGGAGTGGGGGATGGGCATCTGAGTAATAATGGCATTGTACTTGAGGTATAGGAGGAAGAGTGGATATTGATGTTAGGTGGTAAAAGGGATAGACTTGGTGAACACTTAATATCTCTTTGCTGTCAATTTAAACCTCCGGCTGGGTATCTCCCAGATGTATCCGTGTTTTCTCATCACAGAAATGAAAGTATCTTAAACCTGCTTTCTAAGCTAATCTTGCAGCTCATGCTCAGGGGTGGTAGCGGTGGGAGCTTGAAGCAGTTTTAGGTTGTGATTTTTGGGTGATGTTTCTGGCTGAGCCTTGTTATCTGACCCTGAGTGATTATTTGGGCTATGTATTGCCTAATAAATTCCTCTGTGCTTAAATCCATCGGTCTCTGGTTGATACAGCTAATGCAGAACAACATTTAAGATGCTCTGGCTGTGTGTTCTCTGGTCTTGACTAAGCTTCATTCTCTAGATGGGCTGGAGGCCAGCCTAGCGCTTTAAGCCAGCGTGTCCCCTGGCTCTTACCTCAAAAGCTGGGCTCCTCTTTGGCTGTCTAACCTGGATACCTACGCATGGGTCACATCCGTATGGTCATGGTTAGACCTGCTCATGAACCTTCTATGGGTATGGGACTTTACTAGGTCTTGAAAGGGAAACCGCTACCTCCAGAGTTTCCTGTCTCGCTGATCCTCATACCCAAAGTGTGTTCAGAACCCCTCCTGATCCCCAGGCTAACTGCCCTTCACTTGTCACCTGGAAAAAGCTTCTAGGGAGTACATGAAGCAGATGTCCCTCTTGTCCCTGATCATTCTGGGTTTCTGGCCTTATTGCTGCCTGTGCATTTACTGGATGGCTCAAATCTTGGCTGCAAGCTGCTGAGCCCTTCTCCAAACCCAGAGGGGGAGAAATGGTCTAGTCTCGCACCCCTGCTCCCTTTCCGGGCTCCTGGGGGCTGTGGGCAGCTTGGGCACTAAGAATCCAGTACTCTTCCTCGCCCCACAGAGAGCACCAGAACCCTGACAGACTTGCCCTTCTGCCTCTAGCTGGGTCTGCTTATTCTCTCAAACTTCCTAAGCTCCTACTTAGGTCTGTGGGGTGTGGCTGGATTTGATCACTGTTTTTGAGGACTTCATGGAGTGAATTTCATAGCTGGTGTGAACTTGATGTGCTAGACTCGGAATAAAGGCTCGAGTGAGAACACTGAGATCCTTTTTGTAGACCCAGAGGCAGGGGAAGTCCCGCACAAATTTTCTACCACGGTCTTGCTTTATGCCTGTCTTAGGTTACTGCAAGAGCTCCCTAACTGGTCTCTGGGTTCCCATTCACACTCCTTGCTAACCGTTTACCATATTTCCAGTGCAGTTTTAAGCACAGAGCCGTGTGGCTCTCCCCTGACGGAGCCTGTGGGCCCCTCATGGGAACACTGCTGCCCTGTTCCGGAGGGCCCTGGTTGCCTCCGGGGACTGGTGCTTTCAGAAACTGCTCTCCTGCCTCTGCCTTCTTGGGCTGTTGCCTCTGCCTTGAAGCCGGGGCAACCCTGATGCCAAGGAGGCAGGAATGGCAATGCCTACCCTCGGTTGGGGGTGCAGTTTGGGAAGACGGAATCCCCTCCTTCAGATGGAGGAAAGCAGACTGGCAAGTACTGTGTCCCCAGTTCCAGGAGAGCCTCTCCCCAGGCTGCCACACTCCCAAGTGCCCTCTGTGCCCTAGCTCAGGGAGACTCCCAAGGTGGGAGGGGAATGACACGGTCTTATCGGGGGGAGGGCCCCAAGACGACTAAAATGTATCTGGCACTTAGGAGCACCCGAAGTGCTGTGTATGCATTAACTCCTCCTCTGCTCCCAATAACCCCATGGAAGGTACTATGGGCTCATAAACGAGGAAACGGAGGCCCAGAGAGGTTAAGCAATTTAAGTTTCTACAGTTGAGTGGTAGAGCCGAGATTTGACTTCAGGTGGTTTAGTTCTAGGTATTTGTGCTCTTTGGAGAAACAGAACCAATAGGGTAGAGAGCTTTATTTTGAGGGACTGGTGCACACGATTATGGAGATGGAAAAGTCCCACGGTCTGCCCAATGGCGACTCAGTATAGCTGATGGTGCAGTTCCAGTCCCCACCGGAGGGCCTGAGACCCAGGGGAGGGGATGGGGGCTAGTCCTGGTCTGAGTCCAAAGGCCTGAGAACCAGGAGTGTGGCTGTCTAAGGCCAGGAGATGGACGTTGCGGGTGAAGCAGACAGCACATTTGCTCTTCCCCTGCCTTTTCAGGCCCTCGAGGGGTTGAATGGTGCCCACTGGCGTCAGTGAGGGGGACTGTCCTTAGTTCACAGATTCAAAGGCTGAGCTCTTCTGGGAACCTCAGACACACCCAGGAGTGTTTTACCAGCTCTCTGGGCATCCCTTAGCCCAAGCGAGCTAGCATAGAATCAGCTATCACAGGTGGACGCTCCCCCCATGTTGTGAAGTCAAACCTAGAGCCCCGTTGGTAGAATTTTACAGTGAGCACCCCTATGTTAACATTTCAAGCTTGGTTGATCATGTATCTGTGCCCACCCCCCCCCCCACCACCACCCTCAGTCTTACTTTGGATGCATTTTAAAAATAAGTTATAGACCTTTGTAAACTTCCCCTAAATCAAGACTATTAGCTAGACTTTAATATTTACTTTGTTCTTTTGATGTAAAATTGACATGAGCAGGGTCTCTCTGTACCAAGGTAGTACAAAACCGATGAGGCGGTGGTTTTGCAAATACTTGCTGAACGGGAAGATTGGGGGTTATGCGGGGGGGATAACACCCCCCACCCCCGCCAAAGGAGTTCACAGTGCAAAACTGAGCAACACATGTGAGTGCAGTGGAAGCATGAGGATGAGGCTGCCCACAGGGGGAGAAATCAGGGAAGGCTTCACAGAGGAGGTGTTGTAAAGTAAGGAGTTTTAAAGTAAGACATTGGCAACTAGTGAGGAACGGTCCCTCAGGTAGAGTGTCCTGCTGGTCCAGCCTGTCCTCTAAGGTTCCCCAGTCAGCCCTGTTCTTGGTGGCCTCTCAGTCACGGGCCCCCTGCCTCCCAGCCTGCGCAAAAGCAGGGAGACATGAACGGGGGACCCTTACACAGCTGCAGGTGGCCTGGTGTGGTGTGAGACTTGGTGGCTTGAAACACTATTTTCTTGCAGCACTGGAGGTCAGAAGTCTGTGATGGGTGTGACTGGGCCAAAACGTAGTGTTGGTGGGGCTGTGTCTCTAGAGGAGACCCTCTTTTGCAGCATCTGCAGGCTTCCTGCATCGGGTGGCGCGTGGCCTCCCTCGGTCCTGGGGGCCGGCCATGGCAGCTCAGTCTTTCTCACGTGCATGTCTCTGATACTGCCTCTGTTGTCACTTCTCTGACTTCTCCCTTTCACCGCTAAGGACCCTTGTGATGACATCGGGCCCACCTGGATAATCCCGATAATCTCTCCATCTCAAGATCCTCAATCACATCTGCGAAGTGCCTTTTGCCAAATGCGGGGACACCGACCTGGTCCCAGGGATCGGGATGAGGACCTCTTCGGAGAGTCCCTGGGTGGCAGGGACAGGCAGGACCATGGAGCTGGGCTTGGCTTGAGGCTTTTGAGAGGGGCCAGCCTTGGATGGACTTGGTAGAGGGAGGAAGGACTGGGTCGGGGGTGGAGAAGGAGCTACTCCAAGCCCTGCCCTGGTCCTCTGTGCCTGGGGGAGAGCCCAGGAAGAATGTGCGAAGTGAACAAAGGGCGAGGTGAGCCTGGCTGGTAGCCGGGTTTGGGGGGGTTGGCGGGGACCTGCAGGGAACAGTTCTCTGCCAAGCCAGCTCTACCTGGGAGGGAGCCGGGGGCTGCAGCGGGGGGGGGGGGGCGGGGGGTGCTTCTCCTGGGAGACCCTAGCGCAGTGCCCCTCTCCACGCAGCGTGAGGGTTAAAACAAGTCTATTACTATTTCCTTGTCACTCTGTCACCCATCCAATGGCCGTCGATAGTAGCTGAATGAGAATTGATGGGGAGATAGATTTAATTAACCCTGGTGTCAGCAGCTGCTGGGCTACCCGTTTGCGTGTTAATAGAGCGGCTGCTGGCCCTCTCCCGGGCTTTGCTGGGAGCCCAAGGCCAGCGGAGCAATTGAGCTGGTCAGCGGAGGTGGCCGGGCAGAGGGAAGCGGGGGACCCAGCGTGGCCCGGCTGCCTTCCTCCTCTTCCTCTGAGAGCAGGTAGTCACCTTGTCAGCCTGACAGCCCCCCCTGGCCCTGCTCCCTTGTCTAGAGCTCCAGGTAGGGCGAGAGTGAGGGGGAGGGCCCAGAGCCCCCCGCAACTCTCCTAAATCTGGCCCCATTCTTTAAGTTTTTGTTTTAACTCCAGTTAACACAGTGTCCTATCAGGTTCAGGTGCCCCGGGCCGTTCTTGGTGCCACCCCCACCCCAGTTGCTGGCCTATGCCTTCTGTGTGATGGCCTTCGTGCTTCACTCTGCCCACTCCCTCTGTTGTCCTGGACTGCACGTGCCCCCTCCACTCTCCCCCATCCCTGGCTCAAAGCCTGCCCCCCCAGAACTCCTCCAGCCTCCCATCCCACATTCCTGCCCCACCGCCCACCCACCCCGGCTTTCTCCTCCTCCCCTCTGGGCTTTGTCCCAGCTGTCCCAGTGCTGGCCTCAATCTCCGTCACCAGCTGGGAGCACGGCTGGGGGCGGGGCTGTGGGATGCAGTCCCAGGAGGCTCAGGAGGCTGCCCTGGCTCCGCCACCCAGCTTTGAGCCACAGCGGATCCCATCTCCCCGTTCTGTAAGACACAGGCTTGGACGAATGGCAATCCTGGTGGGCAGCCAGCACCTGGGGCCCAGGATCTGGACTCCTCTCTGTCTCCTGCCACAGGGTCCCACCGTGGGTGGTCGGTAACGAGGTGACACTAGGGGAAGGACTCTGTCCTGTGTACTCATCTGGGCGGTAAACTCTGAGGACAGGAAACTTTCTGGCTTCACTGTGGTCATGTGCCCAGCACACGGTAGGTGCTTCATAACTATTAAATAGACACCATGATAGGGCCTGCCCCAGGGCCCGAACATGGAGGGCTGTGGACCCATCAGGAAGACCCGGCCAGTGGTCATGGCACAGAGGAGACTGGCTGCCTTGGAAGGGAGAGTCCAGTCTTAGCAAGTCCCAGCTGTCCACTCAGTCTGCCCTCCATGGCTCTGTGACCTTGGGCAAGTCACTTTAGTACCCAGGGTTTCAGCCTGTGGGCACAAAAATAGTCTCTCCTCACAGGTGTGGCACAGGACTCAGTGGAATGGCAAGTGGACCAGATCCCAGACACGTGCCTGGTCAGTAGTAGCTGCGTCTTCCTGGGACTTGGTACCCCATGAGAGCTTTGATGGGAGAGGGCTTTGGAGCCTGGAATCCAGAGGCCACCCAGGCTCCTTCCTCCGAGGGCCCCAGGCCACTCCTGGTGAGGGAGGATCTGCTCATCCTGGGTATCACCACAGGAGTCCGCCCCGTACCAACTTTGAGAGGCGTTTGAGGACTGCCAGGCTACCAAATACAGAACTTCTCCCACATGCTGTGACGTCAGCCCTGAGCCCGGGCCCTGCTCTTGAGTTGAGGGAGCAGGCCCGCGGTTCCCACTGGCCGCTGCTTCCCGGGGTGGCCGGGCCCCCGGGAGGGCCCACACGGGACTGCGGGCAGGCGTGCGGGCCTGGGCCACGTGGGCTGCCAGCCACCCAGTGTCCCGTCTGGCGGTCTCCATCCTCGCTTCACACCTCCACTGCCTTTCATTTTCAGCTCTGATTGGTTTTCTTGTTTTAACACATACCCCAGGCCCTGTCTTTGACCCCGGTGATGGATTCAGCTGCTCTCTGGGACTCCAGCTGCCAAGCGCGTCTGGAGCTGCTGGGGGTGGGGGAGGGAGACACGGTGGTGGAAATTATCCTCCGTGTTCTGGGCTCAGGGGGGTGGGGGTGGGGGCTCCCTCCCCGGAGCCAGGAGGCAGCCCAGGACAGAGCAGGAAGGGAGGTGCGGCTGTCAGTCTTGGTCATTGGCAATGGATTTTGCCTCTGGGGGCCTCCAGGTTCCCTCCTGTACAAGGGAGTGCGGGGGACTATGGACTGCTCATCACTAAGATGCGGATAGTCCGAGTCCTCGGATAAATGGGACATTGATTTTCCTTCATGCCTGTGGATGGGCCGACTCCGAACGTCTGCCTGCTGCTGGCTGGGCCTCCACGGGAAGAGCCAAGAGCCAGCACTAAATTGTCCGTACCCTGCTCGGCCCGGAGGGAGCCACACAGAGCCCTCCACCCAGGTTCTTGTACGGAAAATGGTAGATGACAGGCCAGGGGGGGTGTACCCCAGCCACGGGGATGGGGTCTTTTGGCCCATCAGATGTTTGGTGTGCACAGTGCCCCATGGTTATTTGGGCACATCCAGATGTTTACTTTTTAAACAGGTGTCTGCAATTGCTGTCTGTGAGCTTGGAGAGGAGGGGGCTGAAGTGGGGGGGGGAGGCTTTAAGGTTTCATGTTCTCTCTCTCCTCCCCCTTTCCTCCTGCCAGCTTTGTGCTCCATTGGTTCTTAAGTTTGAAAGTTTGTAACAAATATGTTGTCACAGATGAAACAATGTAATGATCAATAAAGGGAGCGGTTGGTGCGATACACACACACACACACACACACACACACACATACACATTCATTACACATTTGTTATGGACTGATTGTCTATGGTCCTTTCCTTCCCACTTCCTAAGTCCTAACCCCCAAACATGGCTGCATTTGGAGTTGGGGCTTCTAAGGAAGTACTTCAGGTGAAACGAGCTCATGAGGCGGGGGTTCTGATCCTATAGAACTAGTGTCCTTCCAAGAAAAGACACCAGAGAACTTCTGTCCGTCCTACCCCCGCACCCCCTTTGCCCGCAGTAAGGAAAGGCCACGGTGAGGACATATCCAGTAAGGGGACATCTGCAAAGCCAGGAGGAGCTCTCCCCAGGAACCGACTCAGCGACGCCCTGATCTCAGACGTCCAGACTCCAGAACTGGGAGAAAATAAAGGTCTGTTGTTTAGGCCACCTGGCCTACGGTCTGTTGTTACGGCAGCCTGATCTAAGACAATATTTGTGTGTGTGAGTGTGTCTCTAAATAGGATCATGTGTTACCCTGTATCTTGTTGCAGTTGAGGCACTAGGAAATTTGTAGGCATCATTCACTCTGCTGGTTGTCTCCCAGTGAAGAGACACCTGCATACGGATACTTCCCTTCTGCTCTGGGCACACACGTCTCACACCAGCCAGGAACACACGCTATACTTCCCCCCTCTCCATCGGACACGACCCCCGCCCCCACCCCTCATTCAGGCTCTGCACTTGTGGGGGTAAGCCCTCAGTGGGAGTCAGGAGCCCAAGCTGTTCCCACTCTGCCACCAACTGGCCGTTCGGCATTGGGCGAGCTGCTCCCCCATTCTAGCCTCCATTTCCCCATCTGTGAAGACCTTCTGTCCCCACAGACCGCAGTGCGATGTTCACAGGTGTGTCCCTGGGAGGCAGGGGCCTGGGAGGGTGTTTCCTGCAAGTGAGCTGGGCCCAGCCGGATCTCAGCGATGAGGGCCTGGCAGTGCAAGCCGTGGGGGGGGGGGGGGGGGGGCTGCTGACACAGCTCCCAGGCCATGAGGAGGAAGCAGCTGGGCCCCTGCCCCATGTCAGTCTGGATGGGAGGTGACCTCCTCCCCTCCAGTCTAGCAGCTGCCCTGAGCAGGCTCCCCTCCTGTTTTGGGCCAGAGGAATGAGTCTGATGACCTGGCCTTCCAGGCCAGTTCCTCCCCTGAGCTGTGGGGCTTCTGGAAAGCCCCTCTGATCGTCATTGAATTCATCCTTCAAACTGGGACGTTGATGATGCACTGTGTGCGGGGTGGTTATAAAAGCGCTCCGTAAACCATACAGCGGGATTTGGGCATTTTATTCTTTTCAGAACCTGAGGCAGCAGAGCCGGGGCCTCACCTGGAATCTAACTGGCTCATCTCCTCCCTGCTGCAGGACCTCCAGCAGAGCCTGTGACAATCACGGTGGCCCTGGGGCCCAGCCCTCACCCAGAGGCTAAGCTCAGGACTGGGGATGGCCCTGAGCTGTCACACAGGCTCTTCCTTCCTGGGGCCCTGGGGTCTGACCGGAGAGGCCAGCTATGCGCCCCTGAGTAGGCAGAGAACCTAGAAGGGTAAACCGTGCTGTTCTGAGGGCCCAGCCTCTAGAAACTCGAGGAACGGGAAGAACAGGGAGGCCAAGAAAGCTTCCTGGAGGAAGGAGCAGTGAGCTAGGGCTTGAGGGACAGAGAGGGACTCCCAGGTGGCAGTTGCGGAAGCAAGTGTGTTGTCCCAGCTTGTCTGGAGGTGGGAATATGTATGTCTGCTATCGGAGCTGAGTGGGGAGAGGCTGCTCTTCCAGCCCTGGGACCTTGGGGTGTCTCCGGCTTGGAGGGTTGGGCCGGCAGCTGCCCCTCAGCCAGGGCTGTCCCTCTATCACTTGTGCAAATGGGCCAGTCCCTGTCCCTATGCCCTGGCCCCTCAACTGCCCTCTTCCTGGGAAAGGCCGTCTTCCTGCCCGGCCCCTCCCGGATCATCTGCACAGATCTTGCCAGAAACCCACGCGGTCCAAGTCCATAGAAGATGGCTAACATCAGTGAGTAAGAACTAGCCGCAAAAGCGGACCATTTAGAAAGATGAGCTATGGGCACCTGGGTGGCTCAGTTGGTTAAGCAACTGCCTTCGGCTCAGGTCATGATCCTGGAGTCCCGGGATCGAGTCCCGCATCGGGCTCCCTGCTCAGCGGGGAGTCTGCTTCTCCCTCTGACCCTCTCCCCTCTCATGCTCTCTCTCTATCTCATTCTCTCTCTCAAATAAATAAATAAAAAATCTTTAAAAAAAAAAAAAAAAAGATGAGCTACCCGAAGGAACAGCTAAAAGCATTACCTGTGGCAGCATCCAGGCAGCTGAACCCAGGACAGGCTCAAGGAAGGCTCAACTTTTTTCCAGAAGTCAGGAAGGAGGCCATTCTCATTAAACCCACGGGCACCGTCTGATTTGTTAACTTCCACAAAAATGAAAAATCATTTCTTAACCTTCTTAAGAAGGTTTCTTCTTGCCTAACCCGAATCCTTCCTATTGCACCAGAGGGCCGTCTCCTATTATCCCGTCCCTGGGAAAAACGGGGGTAGGCAATGGTTTTGGGGTTCCTCTGAGCCTCCCATGGCTGACAGTCAAGGGTGATGTCCCTCCCCTGAGCTCGCAGCCATCATGGCAGAAGAGTTTCCTTTGGTCTCCTAGGCCCTCGATCCTGATCAGCCCGGAGTGGGGGCCCAGAGCTCCGACTCTGCAGGGAGCCTGGGCCATATGCTGGGACAGGCGAGTGCCGGGTGTGCACCCTGAGCCACGGAACCTGGCTTCAGTCCTGGCTCTCTGCGGGCAAGTCCCGGAACCTCTCAGGGCTGCCTCGGTCTCCCCTGGGGCAAAACAGGACTGTGAACACTCTGGCCTCTCAGTTTTCCTGGAGGCAGGAACGACAGGGGGCCTGCTTATACTCGGAGCCTGGCATGTGAGAGGTGCTTCATCCGTGCAAGCCATTTGTTAGCTGGATTTCGGCATTGCAGAAATTTATAAGATGCCAGGAGAGTAGCTGCTGGATACAGAAGGAATCTGAAAGATCCCCTTCATTCTGTACAGAGAAAACAGGTTCTGAAAGCCTGAGGCAAAGGAGTCTGAGAAGTGCCCGCAAAGTGCTCCTCAATCCCCTCCGCCCCCAGCAAACAGGAGGGGCAGGGACACTGGGGAGTGACTTCAGAGCTGGAACAGGCCTGGGCCCCTGGGAGAGTGGCAGAAGGGAGGAGGGAAGGAAGCAGGAAGCAGATGCCAGGGGAGGGTGGAAATGGTGGTGGGAGAGGAGGGAGCTGGGTGGCCCCCTCCATTTAGAGGGTGCTCTGGGCTTCTGAGCATGGGACAGGAAGTGCCTGTGAGGCTGGAAGCTGCTGGTAGTGTTGCCTGTCAGCCTACTAGCTGTAGGCCTGGAAGCTGGCTGGGCGAACAGACCTCCCTGGGGGACCCTACCCTCAAATGTATTCTGGAGGGCAGTGGGTGTCTGGAGCCCGAAGGCTGCAGGGTGACTGAGCCGCAGCTAGGCCTGTGCCTGTTGGGGACTGGGGTGTGTGGTTCCTGTGACAAGCTAATGCTGGAGCCCCACAGTGCATCCTGGACACCAGCGTGTTCTGGGGCCCTGGGTGTGGCACTTGATGTGAGCGAGGCCCCAAAGGGACAGAAGATTGAGGTTTTTTTTTTTGTTTTTTTGTTTTTTTTTTCCCAGAAGTCAGTTCCTCTCCCAGCCAGACTTACCCCAAGTGCATCCCCCGTCCAGGCTCTGCTCCACCAATGGAGATCAGAAGGCCGCTGATGCTGGGGACTTTTTCTCTGTGATTGTGCCAGTATCAGGCCCCGAAATGAATTTGGGACTCCCAGACAGTGGGTGAGGAGGAGAGAGGATGTGTCTGAGAAGCACAAGGGGTGTTCCAGGATTTCTACTTAGGAGGGATTTAGGGGTAGCAAGGTGTCAGAGAGGAGGCCAGGCCTTGTCTTGAGGCCGCATTTGCTTTTGAAGGTGACCTTGAACTTTTATAGAGTCCAAAGCTACAGCCAAGTGATCTGTTCCAGCCTTGCTCCTGGGCCAGAAGTGGCCAGGCAGCTTCCAGCCTGGGCATGGATCTTTGACTCCTGGGCAACCTGCTATCTAGAAAATTCTCTGTGAGCTCAGTTTTCCTCCTTGTAATTGTACCAGCTGGATCTCATTTGGCCAGCTGGAGCCAAAAGGCACCCATCTGCTCTCTGTTCTCAGGACAGCCCTGCTGTGTGTCTCCTCGGGTCAGCTCCAGGTGAACCATTCCTTGGAACCATTCCTGGAGATGAGAACAGCATGGAGCAGAGCAGAAACAGTCCCTGGGGGGCCCTAAGACATTTCTTCCACAACCAGGCACATCTGGAATTTGCATGTCTTTTTCCCCTTAGACTATTGCTTTTTTTTTTTTTTAAAGATTTTATTTATTTGACAGAGAGAGACACAGTGAGAGAGGGAACACAAGCAGGGGGAGTGGGACAGGGAGAAGCGAAGCAGGCTTCCCGCAGAGCAGGGAGCCCGATGTGGGGCTTGATCCCAGGACCCCGGGATCATGACCTGAGCCGAAGACAGACACTTAACGACTGAGCCACCCAGGCGCCCCTTAGACTATTGCTTTTGACCAATATCTCTCCCAAGCTCTGCTTAGTTACACCCCTCCCCGCAAAGTGCAGGATTTCACATTTACCCTCTTAACCCTGTTTTAAGCTGCTGATACCTTTTTGTATCTTGATTCCAACATCCCATTGTATTAGCTTTCTCTCCTGGCCTGTGTCCTTTGTCAATCTGATACGTAGCCTTCTGTGCCTTTATCCAAGCCACTGATAAGAGCATTATACAAGACGTGGTCAAGTTCAGAGAAAGCCCCGTAGCCTCTAGAGAGCCCTCCAATTTGCTATTGATTCATTCATTAGTCTCCTTGGACATAGTTGTTCAAGCAGCTATGGATCTGGCTAGTATCCTGTCCACAGGGAAGTCTGAGAGTCTTTATCAAGTGTCCTCAAACCCGAAGTCCTACGTCTACAACAGTCTCCTGATTCACCTGTCGAGGCCCCAACAAAGGTGGGGACTGAGAGGGTTTGCCATGACCTTCTCCTGGCAAATCCAGGCTGGTTCTAGATGCCCACGTGCCTTTCGATAATTGTTTCCAAATTACCTGCTTAGTGATCTGTACTCGGCCAGAACTAGCATAAAATTAATTTGTCTAACATTTCTGGAATCCTCTTCTTGGGAAAACTGGGATGTTCATTGACCTCCTTTTGCCTGTCTTTAGTTTTCCCTGATTTGGCAAGGATTGCTGTTTCAGGTTCTGGAAACATATACCCGCTAGTTCTTCTGGAAGCTTCAAAGATAATTTCTTGTGCCAGCAGAAAAACTTGTTTAAAGCAGCTTGCTGCCTAAACACCATAAAGAAAAAATGTCCTGGTGTTTGGCTATATAAACATCCTATCTATGAAAAAATACCTCTCCAAAATAAAAGCCAATTCCAAATATGTTTCCCACAAATATGACACGAGACTAATTTTTCTATCATACAAATGGCTCTTAAAAATCAATTAAAAAAAGTAGAAAATGAGTGGAGGATATGAATAAGCATTCTACAGAAACAAGAAATACAAAAGGCCAATAAACATATGAAAGTATGCTTAATCTTAAACAATGCGAAAGGACAAGGCTAAATCTGTATATTACCAGATTAGCAAAAATTAAAATTCGACAAAACCTACGGCCAGCAAGGACACAGAGAAATGGGCACTTGCATACAGTTGAAAATAGAGGTACCATCCGATCCAGCAATTGCACTCCTGGGTATTTACCACAAAGATACAAATGTAGGGATCCGAAGGGGTACGGGCACCCCGATGTTTATAGCAGCAATGTCCACAATAGCCAAACTATGGAAAGAGCCAAGATGCCCATTGACAGATGAATGGATAAAGAAGATGTGGTATATATACACAATGGAATATTATGCAGCCATCCAAAGGATCTTGCCATTTGCAACGACGTGGATGGAACTGGAGGGTGTTATGCTGAGTGAAATAAGTCAGTCAGAGAAAGACATGTATCATATGACCTCGCTGATATGAGGAATTTTTAACCTCAGGAAACAAACTGAGGGTTGCTGGGGTGGTGCGGGGTGGGAGGGATGGGGTGGCTGGGTGATAGACATTGGGGAGGGTATGTGCTATGGTGAGCGTTGTGGATTGTGCAAGACTGTTGAATCACAGATCTGTACTTCTGAAACAAATAATGCAATATATGTTAAGAAAAAAACAAAAGAAGAAGATAGCAGGAGGGGAAGAATGAAGGGGAGTAAGTCGGAGGGGGAGACGAACCATGAGAGACGATGGACTCTGAAAAACAAACAGGGTTTTAGAGGGGAGGGGGGTGGGGGGATGGGTTAGCCTGGTGATGGGTATTAAAGAGGGCACGTTCTGCGTGGAGCACTGGGTGTTATGCACAAACAATGAATCATGGAACACTACATCCAAAACTAATGATGTAATAATGTATGGTGATTAACATAACAATAAAAAATGAAAAAAAAAAGAAATAGGCACTTGCGTATATGGTCAATGAGCATGCATATCGCTGCAATATATTTAAAGGATAGTTTGATAATACCTATCAAATATTGAAATGCGTATGGTTTTGTCTTTAGGGTTTTGATCGCACATCTCGAACACATATGTACTAGAATATTTATTGCAAGATTGTAAAAACACTAGAAACAAAGATTTGTCACTAGGCAGCTGGTCACATTGACACAGCCGGAAAATGAATGACTCAGCCATTGAACAGGATGAAGCAGACCCACCTGGGCTGATCTGGAAAGAGCTTTTACACAGTAAGTGAATAAAAGGTGCAGAACTGTCTGGAGGCAGGATTCTATTTGTGTAAAAAATGTGTGTGTGTGTGTGTGTGTATTATATATATATATATACACATGTATATATACACATATATATATTCATAGAAATATCTTGAAGGATATGTAAGAAGCTACAAATACTCTAAAGAGGACAACCGGGATTTGGAGAAGGGGAGAGAAATTTTATCTTTGTATTATATCTCTGTATACGGTTTTAATTTCTTTACTGATACCAAATGCATGCATTTGTTTTATAGTTGTTTAAAAATTGCTACTTTGTCTCTGTCTGTCCCTACCGTTCAGGTGTTCACCAAGAGCGCGTGTGCTGGACTTCCAGCCACTCTCCCTGATGGAGAAGAACCCCAGACAGGACTCAAGATTCCTTCTTTCTCTGTCCCGGTTGAACTCGGCACCACCTGGACTCCAGGCTCTGAATGTGGTTGAAAGTCCTATTGTTGCCTTTGTTTTTTTTATTGTTTCAGTGAAGTTTTTTCTCCTCAATTTCTCCTCATTCTGGGCACAATCCTCCAAACTCTAGGTTCATTTCAAACCTTTTGTTTCCCGATGTTAGCTGCATCTCTCCTTCTATCCTCTGCCTAGGTCCCTGGCAAACCTTAATTGAGATTTTAGAAGTCTCTCCATTTCTTCTTTGATACCTTCTTTGTTTTCCTGGGTTGGAATCAGGGCACAGGATGTGGGACCATATCCATCTTTGCTCAGAAAGTTTTCATCTCCGCCTTCTTGAAGTGCAGGATATCTTTATTCAGCACAAACCCATCGGGCACCAGGGTACTAGGGAGACACAGTGGGGATTAGAGGGAAGCCAGCCCTCAAAGGACTCCACCAGAAGCAGAGTGTATGCTGATGAATTATAATGAAGATTATTTAAAATTTCATTGTCCACAGTAATGCTCCAACACACCCTTGACTTCCCTTGCAGACATTGAAATCTCCTGTGGGGGGCAAGGAAAATGGATCATCTGGCCTGCTTCCCCCATCCTACTCTTAATCTGATTGTAATGCTGTGGAGATAGTTTGAAAGGAAAGGGTGTTCCCATTCTTGTTCTTAGGAAACCTCAGGGCACAAAGAGAGGGTAATTGGTAGGGACACGATTGTTCCTTTTCAGTTGGGGGTTAGAAAACAGAGTGATTAAAACTCTCTGAGCTTGGGAGAAAGTGTGCGTGTGTGCGTACGTGCGTGCCTGTCCTCAATGTGGGGAACATGAGTGTGAGAATGAGGGAAAGTGTGCACGCTTCGAGAAAGAAGCAGTGGGTAGAGAGGGTGGTGGAGGAATGTGGGGAGAGTTCAGGGTCCCTTCCCCCACCAGCATCAAAATTGCAATAATTGAAGATTAAGTGCTGCTGACCCCAGGAGACAGGCAGCTCTGTTTCCAAGGGAACCACATGGCTCAATCAAGGCCCCTGAAAGGGAGGGCAAGCTGGATGAAGCAGCTGTTTGCACCGCAGAGCCCTGAGCCCTGCTTCATTCAGCCTTCCGAGGGACCCTGGGCAGGTCATTTACCTGCAGGCTGAATTTTCACTGACAAGGATGCCAGGGGCAGCTGCAGTCCCTTAGCAGGCCCCTGGTCCTAGGGGGAGTGGGCTGGTGGCTAGGGAACTTGGCTCTCTCCCACCACGCCCTGCCCAGGTCTCTGAATGACCTTGGGATCCTACCTTTGCCTCTCTGGGTGCTTCTTCCCCATTTGCACAATGAAAGCACTGGACAGAGTCTCTAAGGGACACAGCAGCCCTATGACTCTCTCCTGAGAAAACCCCTGTCCTGTCACATCCAGACCCACTGCCCCAAAGTGTGAGTGGAATGAGGGACCCAAGACAGCCATTCTGCTAGCCCATATGCCCCTACCAAATCACTCCAGCTGGGCCATCTTCATAGTGACCAATGCTTCCCCATCTTTAGGGAGGAAGGAGTCCTAAAGGCCAACCGTGCTTTTCTCAGCAGCGTCAAGCAAGAGCAAAGATGGGAGTTGAAATGTCAGGAAGGGCTCTGAGCTAAGGGGAAGGTGAGAAGGGTCCCCTCACTCCACAGCCCTTTAGTAGGGCCACTGGAAAGTCAAGAGGAGAACCCACCTTCTTGTCCAGGGAACCCTGGCCCATGGATCTGTCCAACCTGCACACAACCCCCCATAAGGCAGTTCAGAATCCAAAGGTCCAGAGAGGTGAGGCAGTGCCATAGAGTGGGAAGAGCCTGGGGAGTCAGGCAGGCTGGTTTCACTTTCCTGCTCTTCTCCTTACTGGTGGTGTGACTAGGGGCAGGTCTCGAGCCTCATCTTCCTCATGTGTAAAACGACAGTAATAAAGCCCACTTCACAGGGTGATTGTGAGGATGAGTGGAGATAGATAAGTAAATACCTAGAAGAATGTCTGATGCGTGGTAAGTACTCACCAAGTGGCATACTTTCTATTAAAAGGTGTTTTTATAGATCATCCAGGTCAAAGGTTCTCAACCATGTTGTGCATTAGAACCACTAAAGGAGCTTTTAAAAAATGCCCAGGTCTTCCTCTAGGACATCCTGGGATGGGGTCCATCCTTCAATATTTAAAATGTCCCCCCAGAGAATGCAAGCTGGTGCAACCACTCTGGAAAACAGTATGGAGGTTCCTCAAACAGTTGAAAATAGAGCTACCATATGATCCAGCAATTGCACTCCTGGGTATTTACCACAAAGATACAAATGTAGGGATCCGAAGGGGTATGGGCACCCCAATGTTTATAGCAGCAATGTCCACAATAGCCAAACTGTGGAAAGAGCTAAGATGTCCATCAACAGATGAATGGATAAAGAAGATGTGGTATATATACGCAATGGAATATTATGCAGCCATCCAAAGGAATGAGATCTTGCCATTTGCAACGACGTGGATGGAACTGGAGGGTGTTATGCTGAGTGAAATAAGTCAATCAGAGAAAGACATGTATCATATGACCTCGCTGATATGAGGAATTCTTAACCTCAGGAAACAAACTGAGGGTTGCTGGAGTGGTGGGGGGTGGGAGGGATTGGGTGGCTGGGTGATAGACATTGGGGAGGGTATGTGCTATGGTGAGCGCTGTGGATTGTGCAAGACTGTTGAATCACAGATCTGTACCTCTGAAACAAATAATGCAACATATGTTAAGAAAAAAAACAAAAGAAGAAGATAGCAGGAGGGGAAGAATGAAGGGGAGTAAGTTGGAGGGGGAGACGAACCATGAGAGACGATGGACTCTGAAAAACAAACTGAGGGTTCTAGAGGGGAGGGGGGTGGGAGGATGGGTTAGCCTGGTGATGGGTATTAAAGAGGGCACGTTCTGCGTGGAGCACTGGGTGTTATGCACAAACAATGAATCATGGAACACTACATCAAAAACTAATGATATCATGTATGGTGATTAGCATAACAATAAAAAATTTTAAAAAAAGACGTAAAATGTCTCCCCAGAGACTTCTGTTTTTAGCCCAAGGGAATAATAGGAACTGAATTTACCTTTCCATCTTAAACAACTAGAACTCTGGGCAAAATACAGGATATGATGGTTTTCAGACATCGAACAACCGGCATGACATGACTGTAATTGCTTAGAGAAAGGAAACAAAGAAGGTGAGCCTTACAATTTCATCAACTTACCACTCTGACTTAAGGAAACAGAAACAAGTGCAGAGAGACCAAGGTGGTTAGAATTTGTGGGGCAGAGTATTTGAGAGGTGAGAGCTGAAAAGAGAGCTGCCAGGCATTGCAAGGGGTCCTCGGGGCTTTGGTTAAGAACTCATCTGAGCACATGCGAAAGAAAGTTACCAGGAAAGGAACCACTAGAATGCAATGGACCAAACAATTTCCAGACCTGAAACAGGGCTACCCCAGAAAGGTATCATCTTAGTGGTAGGGCTAAATTAGTCCTAGAATAAAGGGTGCTCTGGAATCACCCTAAAAGATAAAATAACCCTTGAAAGGATTCAACAATTTCCAAGTAATTTACTTGTGTTCCAGAACATAATTTAGGAATATTTATGGGAACTCATAAATACCCAGCACCCAGCAAGTTTCAATCCACAATGTCTGGCATCCAACCAAAAATTACCAGGTGCATTAGTTTTCTATTGCTGCCATAACAAATTACCACGAACTCAGTGACTTCAAATAGCATTCATTTATTTTCTCACACTATCTGTGGATCAGAAGTCTGGGCATAGCATAGCTCAGCTGGGTATTCTGCTGATGGTCTCACAACGACTGAAATAAAAATGTCAGTTTGGTTAGTTCTTCTCTGGACCTTGGGAATGTCTTCCCAGCTTAACCTTAGTTTCTATGGTTGTAGGACTGAGGTCCCTGTTTCCATGTCAGCTAGGGGCTGCCCTCAGCTCCTTGAGGCTTTCCACATTTCTTCTTATGAGGTCCTCTCTGTCTTCAAACCAGCAATGGTGCATCAAGTTCTAACCGTGCTCTGAATCTCCCTGACTTCCTCTTCTGCTGCTGCTTTAAAAGACTCATGTGATTATGTTGAGGTCATCCAGATAACCCAATATAATCTTCCTATTTTAAGGTCAAATAATTAGTAAGCTTAATTACATCTGCAAAGCACCTTTTCCCATATAAGTCAATATATCCACAGCTCCCTGGATCAGAGCATAGCATCTTCTTAGAGGCCATAATTCTTCCAGGTATGCAATAAAGCAAGAAAATATGATCCATTCCAGGTGAAAATTCAAATATTAGAAATAGACCAGAAATGAGAGAACAAATTAGTGGACAAGGATATTAAAACAGCTATTGTGAATATGTTGCGTACCTTTGAGATAGAGGAAAACATGGCCATGATGAAAAGTAGGGGTTCCTGCGTATCACAGTTGGTTAAGCATTGGACTCGGTTTTGGCTCAGGTCGTGATCTCAGGGTCACAAGATTGATCCCCACCTCAGGCTCCATGGAATCTGCTTGGGTTTCTCTCTCCCTCTCCTGCTGCCCCTCCCCCCACTCTTGTGCTTGCACACTCTAAAATAAATAAATCTTAAAAAAAGAAATAGTGTGTATATTTATATTTATATTTATATTTATATTCACACCCAAATGGAACTTTTAGAAATGAAAATTCAATATCTGAAATTTCATTGTATTTTTAATATCTGAAAATACACTGGGTATGATTAACCACAGAGTAGATGCTGCTAAAGAAAGACAGTAAACTTGAAGATATAGCAATAAAACAATACAAAATGAAGCACACAGGGAGGAAAGTAAGCAGAAAAAAAACACAAAAGCCGTGGAGCATCTTCAATCAATCTGAGTCACAAAAGGAGGAAACAAGGAACTTTTTTTTTTAACAAATAATGTCCAGAAACTTTCCAAATTTGATGAAAACTATAAACCCCCAGAATCATGAAGCTTAAGATTTGAACCCAATTCAAATCTGCTATAAATATTTATGTATAAGTCTTTGTATGGACATATGCAATGTCTTGGGTAAATACTCAATAGTGGAATGGCTGGATTATATTTTCTCCAAGACTGTACCTTGTATATTCACCCTCTTAAGAATATTGTTTTTGAAGAACAACCATTTTTAAATTTTAATGAAGTCCAATTTATCAATTTTTTTCTTTTATGGGTCATGCTCTTGGTGTCATGTCTAGTAATTTTTGCCTAACTAAAGTGTATGTTTAACTGTCAAAAAGCTGCCAAAGTCTTTTCCAAATGGTTGTACATTTTATATTACCACCATAATGTATGAGAGTCCCACTTCCTCCACATCCTCATCAACGATTGATGTAGTCATTCTTAAATTTTGGCCATTCTAATAGGTATGTAGTGGTACTTAATTGTGGTTTTAATTTGCATTTCCCTAAGGACAAATGATATGAACATTTTTTTCATGTGCTTATCTGCTATCCATACATCTTCTTTAATGAAATAGCTATTTCATAAATATCTTTTCCAAATTATTTATTGTATTGTTTGTTTTCATATTATTGAGTTTCAGTATCTCTTTATCCTGGATACAAGTTCTTTATTAGATAAATGCTTTGGAAAGATTTTCTCTAACTCTGTGTCTTGTCTATTCATTCTCTTAAGAGTGTTTTTTGAAGAGACATTTTTAATTTTGGTGAAGTCAGATCTATCAATTTGTTCTTTTAGGATTATGCCTTTCATATTATGTCTAGCAAATCTTTGCCTAACTGAAGGTAACAGAGATTTTCTTCTAAGTTTTCTTCTAGAAGTTCTATAGTTTTAAGTTTTACATTTAGGTAAATGATTCATTTTGAGTGAACTTTGGTGTATATTTGTATGTGATATGTTTCAAAGGTTTTTTTAATTTTTAATTTTGCATATGAATATCCAATTGTTCCAGTCCAATTTATTGAAAAGAATAACTTTTCTCTACTAAATTGCCTTTTTGCCTTTGTCTTGGAAAAGTAAGTTTTCCATATGTGTGGTTCTCCTTCTGGACTCTCTGTTCTATTGAAGTATTTTCTGTCTTTAAGCCAATTCCATAGTGTTTTGATTACTGTAGCTTTTTGTTTTTTACGATTTTATTTATTTATTTGACAGAGAGAGCACAAGCAGGGGGAGCTGCAGAGGGAGAGGGAGAAGCAGGCTCCCCACTAAGCAGAAAGCCCCACTCAGGGCTCGATCCCAGGACCCTGGGATCATGACCTGAGCTGAAGGCAGCCACTTACCCGACTGAGCCACCCAGGAGCCCCGATTACCGTAGCTTTGTAATGATAAGGAAAATCTGTGTCCTAAGATGGCCGACCGAGCCAGCAAGGGAGTCCCAGTCCTTGCCCCAGGGCTCTTCCAGGTTCTTCTCCCTGCTCTGCTTCCCGCGCAGACCAATTCAGGTTCTTCTCTCTGCCCTGCTTCGCGCACGCACCAGAAGTGCCAAGTATGCAGAAGTAGAAGTGTATAAATTGCCCCCTTTGTTTGTGCTTGGGGCTCAGACCTTTGGAGACCACTCGCCTCTGAGCCCGCCGGCGTTAAATAAACCTATCCTCCAAGATCTCCAGGTGCGATCCAGTCCAGGTTCCGTAAAAATAATAAATCCTGAAATCAGATACTTTAGCTCTCCGACTTTGTTCTTTTTTTCAAGCTTTTTGGCTTTTTGAGATCCTTTACATTTCCACATAAAATTTAGAATCAAATTGTAAATGTTTACCAAAAAACCTGATGAGATCTTGATTAGGATTTCAGGCAACATATAGAACAATTTAGGGAGAATTAGTGTCTTAATGAGATCAAGTCTTCTGATTCATGAACATGGTATGTCTCTTCATTATTTAGGTCTTCTTTAATTTCTCTGGGCAATATATCATAGTTTCTAGTGTACAGAAACTGTAATATATTCTTAAATCTATTTCAAAGAATAGATTTAATAGCTATTGGAAATGGCTATTAAAAATTTGGATTTCCCCCTCTCCTTCAGTGGTTTTTTTGTGTGTCAACTGTGTCATCTTCATTTTATTCCTTTTTCCCTTTTTCACAGAGAAATAGAAGTCTAGAAATAAAAATAAAATAAAATTTGAATTTCCAATTTTTCATTCCTGGTATACAGAAATATCTTACATTTTTATATCCTGTTACCATGTTATTTATAATTCTAGTAGTCTTTTTTTTTTTTTTAAATCTTTTAGGATTTTCTACTTAGACATGATTGCATTATCTCGGAGAAGATAGTTTTAATTTTTCCCTTCCAATCTGTATGCCTTTCCCCCCCTTGCCTGCTTGCAATGGCTAGGACTTTCATTTCAATGTTCAAAAGAAGTGGCAAGACTAAAAATTCTTGCCTTGTTTCCAATATTAGGGGAAAAACATTCAGTTCTTTACCATTAAATGTGATATTAGCTTTCAGTTTTTTGTAGATGCCTCTTCAGGTTGAGGAAGTTCCCTTTTATTCCCAGTTCGCTGAGAGTTTTCTTTTTGAGATCATGAGTATTCAATTTTCTAAAAAGCTTTTTCTATATCAATTAAGATGATTATATAATTTTTCTCTTTTAGTTTATTAAGCTGTGAAATACACAGATTTTTGAGTATTAAGAGGACCTTATATTTTTGGGATAAACTCCACTAATCATGGTGTACTACATTTCTCATATATTGCTAGATTAATTTCACTAATATTTTGTTAAGGTATTTTGATTTTATTGATGTGGGGATATTGGACTATAGGTTTTTTTTATTATAAGGCCTTTGATTTTGGTATCAGGGTAAGGCTTGCCTCATAAAAGGAATTGAGAAGTGTTCCCTCCTCTATTTTGTGGACGGGTTTCTGTAGAATTGATATTATTTTGTCGATAAATGCCTTGTAGAATTTACCAGTGAAGCCATCTGGGCCTGTGGTTATCTTTTTGTTTTAATCAGATCTTATTTATTTGTTACTCTTAGAAAATCTCATTTTTTACTAGATTCGGACTTAGAGGTAGAAGCTCTCAGGGAGGACAGCCTCCGTCTCTTGGCAATCAGTCCCTGGTGTTTTTCTTTGGCCTCCTTTATTCTCTTGGCCAAAAGTTTCACATATTCTGCAGCCTCTTCCTGATTTTTCTTAGGACACTGTTTCTTCAAAGAAATACCCAAGTTTGTGTTGGAGGACACGTGGAGTAACAAGATGCTGAATCTTGGGCACTTTGGTTCTAGGTTTCTTTCTCTGTTTAGGGACTTTCTCACAACATAACTGGCAGACATCTTCTCTTTGGAGAGATTGGAAAGTTTGCAGACTCTGCTAGCTCGTTGGGGCCCCAGGTGACAAGGCACAGCAGTATCAGTGAGTCCAGGAATATTTTTCTCCCCTTTTCTTACAATGACCAAGTTGAGAACACTGAGATTGGCATCCACAATGAAACCCTGAACAGATTTGCAATTTCTTTCTCTAGTCCTCCTTGATCTGTAGCAGGAATAC
Organism: Zalophus californianus; assembly: GCF_009762305.2. Taxonomy (NCBI): domain Eukaryota; kingdom Metazoa; phylum Chordata; class Mammalia; order Carnivora; family Otariidae; genus Zalophus; species Zalophus californianus. The sequence continues at coordinate 32,122,334 of NC_045609.1, read as the reverse complement.
CCCTTCCTCAGTAGCAGATAGACATGGCCATGGGTAAAGACTCCCTGCTTAATAGGAAAGCCTTGTTTGTCATTGCCGCTGCTGATTTGGACCATGTGACAGTAAATTCAACAACTTAGATGAAATGGATAAATTCCTTCAAAGACACAAATCAGCAAAGCTCACTCAAGAAGAAGTTGATATCCTGAATTACCTTATATCTATGAAAGAAATTGAATTTTTTCCCATAAAGATAATTCCAGCACCAGCTCTTTTTTGTGGTACCTCAGAGGTGTAGGCTGCTTCAGGATAAAGCTGAACATCTCTTTCCCAGTACTGGCTGACAGAAATTTATTGAAGTGGACAATGAATGCAAACTTCATACTTTTTATGAGAAGCGTATGGTCACAGAAGTTGCTGCTAATGCTCTGGGTGAAGAATGGAAGAGTTCATACAGTTGTTTTTAAAAATAACATTCCTTGGGGTGCCTGGGTGGTGCAGTTGGTTAAGCGTCTGCCTTTGGCTCAGGTCATGATTCTGGAGTCCTGGGATCGAGTCCCTGGGATTGAGCATTGGGCTCCCTACCCAGCGGGGATCGTGCTTCTCCCTCTCCCTCTGCCACTCTCCCTCTTGTGCTCTCTAGCTCTCTCTCAAATAAATAAATACAATCCTTAAAAAAAAAATATTCCTGGGCGCCTGGGTGGCTCAGATGGTTAAGCGTCTGCCTTCGGCTCAGGTCATGATCCCAGGGTCCTGGGATCGAGTCGCGCATCAGGCTCCCTCCTCCTTGGGAGGCTGCTTCTCCCTCTACTCTCTCTCTCTCTCCCTCTCTCTCTCCCTCTGTCTCTCATGAATAAATAAATAAAATCTTTAAAAAAATATTCCTTTACTATCCTTTTCATGTCTTATAATTTGTAGTGATATCACCTCTCTGGTTACTGATATTGGTCATTTATATATTATGTTTTTTCCCAATTAGTCTTGCTAGAATCTAGCAATTTCATTGATTCAAAAGAACCACTTTGGGTTTCATCAAATTTTTCTATTCTTTTTCTGTTCTCTTCCATTAATTTACATTTTTTAAAATTTTTATTGTTCTGTTAACCACCATACATTACATCATTAGTTTTTGATGTAGTGTTCCATGACTCATTGTTTCTGCATAACACCCAGTGCTCCACGCAGAACGTGCCCTCTTTAATACCCATCACCAGGCTAACCCATCCCCCCAACCCCCTCCCCTCTAAAACCCTCAGTTTGTTTTTCAGAGTCCATCGTCTCTCATGGTTCGTCTCTCCCTCCGATTTACTCCCCTTCATTGTTCCCCTCCTGCCATCTTCTTCTTCTTTTTTTTTCTTAACATATATTGCATTATTTGTTTCAGAAGTACAGATCTGTGATTCAACAGTCTTGCACAATTCACAGCGCTCACCATAGCACATACCCTCCCCAATGTCTATCACCCAGCCACCCCATCCCTCCCACCCCCCACCACTCCAGCAACCCTCAGTTTGTTTCCTGAGATTAAGAATTCCTCATATCAGCGAGGTCATATGATACATGTCTTTCTCTGATTGACTTATTTCACTCAGCATAACACCCTCCAGTCCCATCCACGTCATTGCAAATGGCAAGATCTCATTCCTTTGGATGGCTGCATAATATTCCATTGTGTATATATACCACATCTTCTTTATCCATTCATCTGTCGATGGACATCTTGGCTCTTTCCACAGTTTGGCTATTGTGGACATTGCTGCTATAAACATTGGGGTGCATGTACCCCTTTGGATCCCTACATTTGTATCTTTGTGGTAGATACCCAGTAGTGCAATTGCTAGATCGTATGGTAGCTCTATTTTCAACTGTTTGAGGAACCTCCATACTGTTTTCCAGAGTGGCTGCACCAGCTTGCATTCCCACCAACAGTGTAGGAGGGTCCCCCTTTCTCCGCATGCCCGCCAACATCTGTCGTTTCCTGACTTGTTAATTTTAGCCATTCTGACTGGTGTGAGGTGGTATCTCATTGAGGTTTCGATTTGGATTTCCCTGATGCCAAGCGATGTTGAGCACTTTTTCATGTGTCTGTTGGCCATTTGGATGTCTTCTTTGGAAAAATGTGTGTTCATGTCTTCTGCCCACTTCTTGATTGGATTATTTGTTCTTTGGGTGTTGAGTTTGATAAGTTCTTTATAGATTTTGGATACTAGCCCTTTATCTGATATGTCATTTGCAAATATTTTCTCCCATTCTGTCGGTTGCCTTTTGGTTTTGTGGACTGTTTCTTTTGCTGTGCAAAAGCTTTTTATCTTGATGAAATCCCAATAGTTCATTTTTGCCCTTGCTTCCCTTGCCTTTGGCGATGTTTCCAGGAAGAAGTTGCTGCGGCTGAGGTCAAAGAGGTTGCTGCCTGTGTTCTCCTTTAGGATTTTGATGGACTCTGTCTCACGTTTAGGTCTTTCAACCATTTGGAGTCTATTTTTGTGTTTGGTGTAAGGATATGGTCCAGTTTCATTCTTCTGCATATGGCTGTCCAAATTTCCCAACACCATTTGTTGAAGAGACTTTTTTCCATTGGACATTCTTTCCTGCTTTGTCAAAGATTAGTTGACCCTGGAGTTGAGGGTCCATTTCTGGGCTCTCGATTCTGTTCCATTGATCTATGTGTCTGTTTTTGTGCCAGTACCATACTGTCTTGATGACAGCTTTGTAATAGAGCTGGAAGTCCGGAATTGTGATGCCGCCAGCTTTGCTGTTCTTTTTCGACATTCCTCTGGCTATTCGGGGTCTCTTCTTGTTCCATACATATTTTAGGATTATTTGTTCCATTTCTTTGAAAAAAGGGGATGGTATTTTGATGGGGATTGCATTGAATGTGTAGATTTCTCTAGGTAGCATTGACATCTTCACAATGTTGTTCTTCCAATCGATGAGCATGGAACGTTTTTCCATTTCTTTGTGTCTTCCTCAATTTCTTTCATGAGTATTTTATAGTTTTCTGAGTACAGATCCTTTGCCTCTTTGGTTAAATTTATTCCTAGGTATCTTATGGTTTTGGGTGCAATTGTAAATGGGATCGACTCCTCAATTTGTCTCTCTTCTGTCTTGTTGTTGGTGTATAGGAATGCCACTGATTTCTGTGCATTGATTTTATATCCTGCTACTTGACTGAATTCCTGTATGAGTTCTAGCAGTTTTGGGGTGGAGTCTTTTGGGTTTTCCACATAAACTATCCTATCACATGCAAAGAGTGAGAGTTTGACTTCCTCTTTGCCGATTTGGATGCCTTTGATTTCTTTTTGTTGTCTGATTGCTGTGGCTAGGACTTCTAATACTATGTTGAATAGCAGTGGTGAGAGTGGACATCCCTGCCGCATTCCTGACCTTAAGGGGAAAGCTCTCAGCTTTTCCCCATTGAGAATGATATTCGCTGTAGGTTTTTCATAGATGGCTTTTATGATATTGAGTTATGTACCCTCTATCCCTATACTCTGAAGAGTTTTGATCAAGAAAGGATGCTGTACTTTGTCAAATGCTTTCTCTGCATCTATTGAGAGGGTCATATGATTCTTGTTCTTTCTTTTGTTAATATATTGTATCACGTGATTGATTTGCGGATGTTGAACCAACCTTGCTGCCCAGAGATAAATCCCACTTGGTCATGGTGAATAATCCTTTTAATGTACTGTTGGATCCTATTGGCTAGTATTTTGGTGAGAATTTTTGCATCCATGTTCATCAAGGATATTGGTCTGTAATTCTCCTTTTTGATGGGGTCTTTGTCTGGCTTTGGGATCAAGGTAATGGTGGCCTCATAAAATGAGTTTGGAAGTTTTCCTTCCACTTCATTTTTTGGAACAGTTTCAGGAGAATAAGTATTAATTCTTCTTTAAATGTCTGATAGAATTCCCCTGGGAAGCCATCTGGCCCTGGGCTTTTGTTTCTTGGGAGATTTTTGATGACTGCTTCAATTTCCTTAGTGGTTATAGGTCTGTTCAGGTTTTCTATTTCTTCCTGGTTCAATTTTGGTAGTTGATACATCTCTAGGAATGCATCCATTTCTTCCAGGTTATCTAATTTGCTGGCATAGAGTTGCTCATAATATGTTCTTATAATTGTATTTCTTTGGTGTTGGTTGTGATCTCTCCTCTTTCATTCATGATTTTGTTGATTTGGGTCATTTCTCTTTTCTTTTGGATAAGTCTGGCCAGGGGTTTATCAATCTTGTTAATTCTTTCAAAGAACCAGCTCCTAGTTTCGTTGATCTGTTCTATTGTTCTTTTGATTTCTATTTCATTGATTTCTTCTCTGATCTTTATGATTTCTCTTCTCCTGCTGGGTTTAGGCTTTATTTGCTGTTTTTTCTCTAGGTCCTTTAGGTGTAGGGTTAGGTTGTGTCTTTGAGACCTTTCTTGTTTCTTGAGAAAGGCTTGTATTGCTATATACTGTCCTCTCCGGACTGCCTTTGCTGTATCCCAAAGATTTTGAACAGTTGTGTTTTCATTTTCATTGGTTTCCATGAATTTGTTTAATTCTTCTTTAATTTCCTGGTTGACCCATTCATTCTTTAGTAGGATGCTCTTTAGCCTCCATGTATTTGAGTTCTTTCCGACGTTCCTCTTGTGATTGAGTTCTAGTTTCAAAGCATTGTGGTCTGAAAATATGCAGGGAAAAATCCCAATCTTTTGGTACTGGTTGAGACCTGATTTGTGACCTAGGATGTGATCTATTCTGGAGAATGTTCCATGGGCCCTAGAGAAGAATGTGTATTCCTTTGCTTTGGGATGGAATGTTCTGAATATGTCTGTGAAGTCCATTTGGTCCAGTGTGTCATTTAAAGTCTTTATTTCCTTGTTGACCTTTTGCTTAGATGATCTGACCATTTCAGTCAGGGGGGTGTTAAAGTCCCCCACTATTATTGCATTGTTGTCCATGTGTTTCTTTGCTTTTGTTATTAATTGCCTTATATAATTGGCTGCTCCCATGTTAGGGGCATCGATATTTACAATTGTTAGATCTTCTTGTTGGATAGACCCTTTAAGTAGGATATAGTGTCCTTCCTCATCTCTTATTACAGTCTTTGTTTTAAAATCTAATTTGTCTGATATAAGGATTGTCACCCCAGCTTTCTTTTGGTGTCCATTAGCATGGTAAATGGTTTTCCACCTCCTCACTTTCAATGTGGGGGTGTCTCTGGGTCTAAAATGAGTCTCTTGCAGACAGCATATCGATGGGTCTTGGTTTTTAATCCAATCTGATAGCCTGTGTCTTTTGATTGGGGCATTTAGCCCATTTACATGCAGGGTAACTATTGAAAAATATGAATTTAGTGCCATTGTATGGCCTGTAAGGTGACTGTTACTGTATATTGTCTGTGTTCCTTTCTGGTCTATGCTGCTTTTAGGCTCTCTCTTTGCTTAGAGGACCCCTTTCAATATTTCTTGGAGGGCTGGTTTCGTGTTTGCAAATTCCTTTAGTTTTTGTTTGTCCTGGAAGATTTTTATCTCTCCTTCTATTTTCAATGACAGCCTAGCTGGATATAGTATTCTTGGCTGCATATTTTTCTCGTTTAGTGCTCTGAAGATATCATGCCAGTCTTTTCTGGCCTGCCAGGTCTCTGTGGATAGGTCTGTTGCCAATCTAATGTTTCTACCATTGTAGGTTACAGATCTCTTCTCCTGAGCTGCTTTCAAGATTTTCTCTTTGTCTCTGAGACTCGTAAGTTTTACTATTAGATGTCAGGGTGTTGACCTATTTTTATTGATTTTGAGAGGGGTTCTCTGTGCCTCTTGGATTTTGATGCCTGTTTCCTTCCCCACATTAGGGAAGTTCTCTGCTACAATTTGCTCCAATATACCTTTTGCCCCTCTCTCTCTTTCTTCTTCTTCTGGGATCCCAATTATTCTAATGTTGTTTCATCTTATCGTATCGCTTATCTCTCGAATTCTGCCCTTGTGATCCAGTAGTTGTTTATCTCTCTTTTTCTCAGCTTCTTTATTTTCCATCATTTGGTCTTCTATATCGCTGATTCTCTCTACTGCCTCATTTATCATAGCAGTTAGTGCCCCCATTTTTTATTGCACCTCATTAATAGCCTTTTTGATTTCGACTTGATTAGATTTTAGTTCTTTTATTTCTCCAGGAAGGGTGTCTCTAATAACTTCCATGCTTTTTTCAAGTCCAGCTAGTATCTTTAAAATCATGATTCTGAACTCTAGGTCCGACATTGTACTAATGTCTGTATTGAGTAGGTCCCTGGCAGAGGGTACTACCTCTTGTTATTTTTGTTGAGGTGATTTTTTTCATCTTGTCATTTTGTCCAGAGGAGAATAGATGAATGAGAGAACAAAATGCTAACAGGGTAACAATGTCCCCAGCAAATATACTCTATAAAAATCAGAAAAGACCTGAAACCTGAAACCTGAAAGGCAAGAAGAAAGGGAAAGAAAGAAAAAAGAAAAGAGAGAGAAAAAAAAGAAAAAGAGAAAGAGAAAAACAAACAAAAACAGAACAAAACAAAAAAAAAGCCAGAATATGATCAAATATGATCAGGCTGGTGCATAGATCAGTGCCACACACTAGATTTTGGGTGTATTTTGGTCTGTTAGAAGAAATTGCCTCCTAAGGAAGAAAAGGGGAGTATGTCAGAGGGGGAGACGAACCATGAGAGATGATGGACTCTGAAAAACAAACTGAGGGTTCTAGAGGGGAGGGGGGTGGGGGGATGGGTTAGCCTGGTGATGGGTATTGAGGAGGGCACGTTCTGCATGGAGCACTGGGTGTTATGAACAAACAATGAATCATGGAACACTGCACGAAAAACTAATGATGTAATATATGGTGATTAACATAACAATAAAAAAATTAAAAAAAAAAAGAAATTGCCTCCTATAATTTTAAAGAAAGAAAGACTTATATATGTACAAAATAAGGGTTGATACACTGAATGGATGTAATATGACTGTAAAGATGAAAATTATAAAAGATTTTATAAAAGGAATTGATAAGAAGTTTGAAAAAAGAGGAAGATTTAAAAAAAAAAAGAAAAAAAAAAGGTAGAGAATGTGATCAGGCAGGAGACTAGAACAAAGCCATACACTAGAGATTTAGGGTATATTTTGATCTGTTAGAAGAAACTGTATCTCAAAATTTTAAAGAGAGAACAACTTATATATATATGCCAAAAAAAAGGGTAACTACCATGAAGGGATAAAATATGACTCTAAAAATGAAAAATAATTTTTTTTTAAAAAAGGGATTGATAAGATGTTGGTTGGAAAAGGGAAAAAGAAAAATTCAAAAAAAAAAACAGTTAAAAAAATTAACTTTGAAAAACTAATGAATCATGGTAAAAAAAAAAAAAAGCCATGAATTCTATGTGCAGTATTCCCCTAGCGCTGGAGTTCTCCTGTTCTCCTTGATAGATAGACTTGGTCTTGGCTGGCTGTTCTTGCTGATCTTCTGGAGGAGGGGCCTGTTGCCATGGTTCCCAAATGTCTTTGCCGGAGGCAGAATTGCCCCGCCCTTTTCGGTCCGGGCTAAGCAAGCTGCTCGGGTTTGCTCTCGGGAGCTTTTGTTCCCTGCAAGCTCTCGGTACAGCTTTGGAGGACCAGAGTGAGAATGGTGGCCTCCCAATCTCCGCCCGGAGGAACTGAGAACTCGGGGCCCCACTCCTCAGTGCGCCCCCAGAGAAAAGCAGTCACTCCCGTGTCCCCGGTCTCCGGCCGCACTCCGTGCTCACCCGGCCTGTGACCGAGCGTTTCTATCTCTGGCACCTGACCCAGTGTGGAGTCTCCAAACCCAGCAGATCCTTGCGGTGCGCTCCTGCGCCGCTCCTCCCGGGGGAGGGAGGGGAGTCTCCCCGGATCTGCTGCTTGTTGGGTTCCTGCTGGAGGAGCAGTGGCCCGACTGGGCCGCGGATCACAGTTTATGGCCACCCCGAGCTGAGAGCCTGGCCCTCGGCTCCATCTCTGCAGCCGGCTTCCCCACTCCAAACCCTGGGAGCTCTGCCGCACTCAGGCACCCCCGGTCTTTCTGTGACCCCGAGGGTCCTGAGACCACACTGTCCCGCGAGGGTTCCACCTCCCGCTTAGCCACTGGAGCGACGTCCCTCAGCGGAGCCGACTTCTAGAAGTTCCGATTTTGTTCTCCGCGGCTCTAGCACTTGCCAGAAGTGGCCGACGGAGGCCCCCTCCCCCGCCGTCTATCCTCCCAAATATCGCCTCGGATTCACTTCTCTGCACGTCCTACCTTCCAGTAAGTGGTCGTTTTTCTGTTCAGAGAGTTGTTGCTACTCTCCTCTTCGATCTCCTGTTGAGTTCGTAGGTGTTCAGAATGGTTTGATCCCCAATCAGCTGAATTCCTGAGCCCAGATGAAATCCAGGTCTCCTACTCCTCTGCCATCTTGCTCCCGTCCTCATTAATTTACATTTTGATCTTTATTATTTTCTTTTTTCTCCCTACTTCGGGGTTTACTTACTCTTCTTTTTCTAGTTTTTTTTTTTTTTTTTGAAGGAGAAGAATTTATTAACTTGAGAACTTTATCCTTTCCAACATGGGCATTTATTGTTATAAACTTCCCAAGTACTGCTTTAGCAGCATCCACAAATTCTGATATGTTATCAAATGCTGTCAAACATGCTGTCATGTCCCAAATGCAGTCCTTTTTTTTTCAATTAGACTTTATTTTTACAGAAAAACTGAGAAGATAGTATGGAGAAGGTTTTCTTTTTGCTCTGAAATTTTCTTTGTCTTATATTAAAATAGCCACTCCAGCTTTCTTTTGTTTCATGTTAGCAAGTTATATCTTTTTCCATCCTTTTACTTTTAACCTAATTATGTCTTTATAGTTAAGGTGCATTTCTTACAGGCAGCATATAACTGGGTTTGCTTTTTTATTCAGATTGATGATTTCTGCCATTCAATTAGGGTGTTTAGACCATTTTGGATGTCTGTAAACATCTTGATTTTGTTTTCATTTTTAAAAGATATTTTCACTGGGTACAGAATTCTAAGTTGACAATTTTTTCCAGCAATTTGAAAGTTGTATTCCAGTATCTTTTTGCTTGCAGTATCCTGGTGAGGGATCTACAATATTACCTTTGTCTTTTTTCCTCTGTATGTAAAGTGTCTTTTTCCCTCTGGCCATTTTTAAGATGTCCTCTTTATCATCAGTTTTGAGCAATTTGATTAAGATATGCCTTGTTTTCGTTTTCTTTATGATTCTTATTCTTGGAATTCATTTGGTTTCTTGGATTTGTGACTCAATATTTTTCGGCACATTTGACGTTTTTCGGGTATTATATATTCAAATATTTTTTTCTGTTCCCTCTACCCTATTTCTCCTCTCCTTTGTGGTTTCCAATTACTTATATATTAGGCTGCTTGAGGTCCCACTGTTCAATGACACTCTTGACATTTTTTTATAGTTTTCATTTTGGATAGTTTTTATTGCTATGCTTTCAAATTCACCATTATTTCTTCTACTGTGCCTAATCTGTCATTAATCTCATCTCAGACAGAGATTTTTTTTTCCTCTCAGACACTGTAATTTTCAATTCTAGATGTTCAGTTTTTTAAAAAAACTATCATTCATTTTTTTTAAAGATTTTATTTATTTATTTGAGAGAGAGAGAGAATGAGAGATAGAAAGCACGAGAGGGAAGAGGGTCAGAGGGAGAAGCAGACTCCCCGCCGAGCAGGAAGCCCGATGCGGGACTCGATCCCGGGACTCCAGGATCATGACCCGAGCCGAAGGCAGTCGCCCAACCAACTGAGCCACCCAGGCGCCCATTCATGTTTCACTTAACTTTTTGAACATATGGGACATAGTTATAATAGCTGTTTTAATGTCCTTGTCTGCTAATCCTAACATCTGTTGTCAGTTCTAGGTCTGTTTCAGTTAGTCGATTACTCTCGTCAATATGGATTGGGTTTTCCTGCTTTTGTCTATGCCTAGTAATCTTTTTTTTTTCCCTACCTAGTAATGTTTGGTGGGATCCCAGACATTAGGAATTTTAAGTTAAGTGTTAAGTCCTGGATATTTTTATATTCCAATAATGTTATTTTTTTTTCCTGAGATTATGCAGCTAAATTACTTGGAAAGAGTTCGATCCTTTTGAATCTTGCTTTAATGATTTGCTAGGCAGATCTGGAGCAGCACTTAGATGAAGGCTAATTATTCCCTATTACTGAGGTAAGAGCTGGGTATTCTATTCATTAATTATCCATTTTTCCAGTCTGGCACATGGGAAGAGCCACCATCTCTGGCTCTGTGTGACTTTGGGCATTGTTCTCTAGTCTTTTCATATTGTGAAATATGCATGCGTACATGCACTGATTAGGACTTTCTGAATATGTAAGGGGCCCCCTCTGCGGATCTCCAGGGTTCTCTCTGTGTACAACATTTTTCTCTTTGCTGTTCTGACTTGAGAATCCTAGCTGCCTTCATCTCACTGATTGCTTGGCTTTGTTTCCTCCATTCAAGGAATCCACTAGGCTCTACCTGGACTCCCCGCTTCCTGGGCCATGGCCTGAAAACTCTTGCAAGGCAATAAGGCACAGCAATTGCAGGGCTGGCTTGGTTCATTTCATTTCTAGAGATTATTTTCCTTTATTGCTTGATGTCTAGTGTCTCTGAAAGTGCTTCTTCTTCATCATAAAGACCATAAACGCCCACACATTTAAATGATCACAGCCCCCTCCCCTTATCCCCTGGTAACTAATATGCTTTCTGTCTCTGTGGATTTGCCAATTCTGGATATAGCATATAAAGGAATCATTCAATTATATGACCTTTAGCATCTGGCTTCTTTCTTAGCATAATTAAATTTTTTTTTAATTTTTACTTTTTTAATTCCAATATAATTAACATACAGTGTTATATTAGTTTCAGGTGTTTATGATAAAGTATGGAAACTAGAAACTAGAGAGAAGTGGTAGTTATGCAACATTGTGCACACACTAAATGCCACTGAATTGTACATTTTATGATGGCTAATTCTGTGATATGTGAATTTTACCTCAATAAAAGATAAATACATACACTAATGCTAATAAATAAATAAAGTATTGCCTCTTATACTGGGTCTGCTTTTTAAAAAGATTATTGTGTTGATGGGGAGGGTAAACCTGGTCCCTGTTACTCTTTCTGTGGGCCTATAATTGACTATTCCAAGATAAAATAATAATAATAATGTATTCAAGGTTTAAAACATATGTAGAAATGGGATGTCTAGCTGGCTCAGTTCGTTAACCATCTGGCTCTTGATTTCATCTCAGGTCATGATCTCAGGATCGTGAGATCAAACCTCGCATGGGGCTCCATGCTGAGCATGGAGCCTGCTTAAGATTCTTTCTCTCCCTCTCTCTCTGCCCCTCTCCCCCACCCTCTCTAAAAAAATAAAAATAAATAAAAATAAAACATGTAGAAGTAACATGTATGGTGACAATCTACAAAGGATGGGGAAGAGAAATAGAAGTAGATATTATAAGGTTTTTACAGTATATATGAAGTGGTATAATATTGCTTGAAGGTAGACTGTAATAAATTAAACATGTATAATGCAGACTCTAGAGCAACAAAGAAAAAATAAAGCAAAAAAAAAAAAAACAAACCCAAATCTAATAAAAGGGAATGAAAACAACAAAGAACCATAAGACAAATGAGAAACAAATAGCAGGATGGTGAATATAAACTAGTAATATATATAATTACATTGAATATAAAATGATCTAAACATTCCAGTTAAAAGGCAGAACTTTGGGGCGGAGCAAGATGGCGGAGGAGTAGGAGACCTAGATTTTGTCTGGTCTCAGGAATTCAGCTGAATAGGGATCAAACCATTCTGAACACCTACGAACTCAACAGGAGATCGAACAGGAGAGTAGCAACAACTCTCTGAACAGAGAAGCGACCACTTACTGGAAGGTAGGACGTGCGGAGAAGTGAATCCGAGGCGATATTCGGGAGGATAGACGGTGGGGGAGGGGCCTCCGCCGGCCGCTTCTGGCAAGTGCTAGAGCCGCGGAGCACAAAATCGGGCCTTTTAAAAGTTGGCTCGGCGGAGGGACGTCGCTGCAGTGGCTAAGCGGGGGGTGGAATCCTCCTGGGACAGTGTGGTCTCAGGACCCTTGGGGTCACAGAGAGACCGGGGGTGCCTGAGTGCGGCAGAGCTCCCAGGTGTCGGGGTGGGGAAGCCGGCTGCAGATACGGAGCAGAGTCGCGGGCTCTCAGCTCGGGGTTGCCATAAACTGTGATCTGCGGCCCAGTCGGGGCACGGCTCCCCCAGCAAGGACCCAACAAGCAGCAGATCTGGGGAGACTCCCCTTCCTTCCCGGGGAGGAGCGGTGCGGGAACGCACTGCAGGGATCTGCTGGGTTTGGAGACTCCGAGCGGGGTCGGGTGCCAGAGATAGCAACGCTCGATCACAGGCCGGGTGAGCACGGAGTGCGGCCAGAGACCGGGGACACGGGAGTGACTGCTTTTCTCTGGGGGCGCACTGAGGAGTGGGGCCCCGAGTTCTCGGCTCCTCCAGGCGGAGACTGGGAGGCCGCCATTTTCGCCCTGGTCCTCCAAAGCTGTACGGAGAGCTTGCAGGGAACAAAAGCTCCTGAGAGCAAACTGGAGCAGCTTCCTTAGCCCGGACAGACAAGGGCGGGGCAATTCCGCCTCCGGCAAAGACATTTGGAAACCACAGCAACAGGCCCCTCCCCCAGAAGATCAACACAAACAGCCAGCAAGCCAAGACCAAGTTGATCGATCAAGGAGAATAGGAGAACTCCAGCGCTAGGGGAATACTGCACATAGATTCATGGCTTCTTTTTTTTTTTTTTTTTTTTTTTACCATGATTCATTATTTCATCAAAGTTAATTTTTGTTGACTTTTTTTTATTTTTCTTTTTCCCTTTTTCAACCAACATCTTATAAATCCCTTTTTAAAAAAAAAAATTTTTTTTATTTTTTTTTTCATTTTTAGAGTCATATTTTATCCCTTCATAGTAGTTATCCTTGTTTTTGGCATATATATATAAGTTGTTCTCTCTTTAAAATTTTGAGGTACAGTTTCTTCTAACAGATCAAAATATACCCTAAACCACTAGTGTATGGCTTTGTTCTAGTCTCCTGCCTGATCACATTCTCTCCCTTTTTCCTTTTTTTTTTTTTTTCCTTAAATCTCCTTTCTTTTTTCAAACAACTTATCTTACCAAGTCCTTTTATAAAATCTTTTATAATTTTCATCTTTACAGTCATCTTCCATCCCTTCATTGTATCAACCCTTATTTTGTACATATATGTCTTTCTTCCTTTAAAATTTTAGGAGGCACTTTTTTCTAACAGACCAAAATACGCCCAAAATCTAGTGTGTGGCACTGATCTATGCACTAGCCTGATCATATTTGATCATATTCTGCCTTTTTTGAATTGTTTTGTTTTTGTTTTTATCTTTTTTTTTTCTTTTTCTCTTTCTTTTTTCTTTCTTTCCCTTTCTTTTCCCCTGGTTTCAGGTCTTTTCTGATTTGTATACAGTATATTTGCTGGGGACATTGTAAACCTGTTAGCCTTTTGTTCTCTCATTCATCTATTCTCCTCTGGACAAAATGACAAGACGAAAGAAATCACCTCAGCAAAAAGAACAAGAGGTAGTACCGTCAGCCAGGGACCTACTCAATACGGATATTAGTACGATGTCGGACCTAGAGTTCAGAATCATGACTTTAAAGATACTAGCTGGACTTGAAAAAAGCGTGGAAGTTATTAGAGAAACCCTTTCTGGAGAAATAAAAGAACTAAAATCTAACCAAATCGAAATCAAAAAGGCTATTGATGAGGTGCAATCAAAAATGGGGGCACTAAATGCTAGGATAAATGAGGCAGAAGAGAGAATCAGCGATATAGAAGACCAAATGATAGAAAATAAAGAGGCTGAGAAAAAGAGAGAGAAACAACTACAGGATCACGAGGGCAGAATTCGAGAGATAAGTGATACGATAAGACGAAACAACATTAGAATAATTGGGATCCCAGAAGAAGAAGAGAGAGAGAGAGGGGCAGAAGGTATATTGGAGCAAATTATAGCAGAGAACTTCCCTAATGTGAGGAAGGAAACAGGCATTAAAATCCAGGAGGCACAGAGAACCCCTCTCAAAATCAATAAAAATAGGTCAACACCCCGACATCTAATAGTAAAACTTACGAGTCTCAGAGACAAAGAGAAAATCCTGAAAGCAGCTCGGGAGAAGAGATATGTAACCTACAATGGTAGAAACATTAGATTGGCAACAGACCTATCCACAGAGACCTGGCAGGCCAGAAAGAACTGGCAAGATATCTTCAGAGCACTAAACGAGAAAAATATGCAGCCAAGAATACTATATCCAGCTAGGCTATCATTGAAAATAGAAGGAGAGATAAAAAGCTTCCAGAACAAACAAAAACTAAAGGAATTTGCAAACACGAAACCAGCCCTCCAAGAAATATTGAGAGGGGTCCTCTAAGCAAAGAGAGAACCTAAAAGCAGCAAAGAGCAGAAACGAACACAGACAACAGACAGTTAACAGTCACCTTACAGGTAATACAATGGCACTAAATTCATACCTTTCAATAGTTACCCTGAATGTAAATGGGCTAAATGCCCCAATCAAAAGACACAGGCTATCAGATTGGATTAAAAAACAAGACCCATCAATATGCTGTCTGCAAGAGACTCATTTTACACCCAAAGACACCCCCAGATTGAAAGTGAGGGGGTGGAAGACCATTTACCATGCTAATGGACACCAAAAGAAAGCTGGGGTGGCAATCCTTATATCAGACAAACTAGATTTTAAAACAAAGACTGTAATAAGAGATGAGGAAGGACACTATATCCTACTTAAAGGGTCTATCCAACAAGAAGATCTAACAATTGTAAATATCTATGCCCCGAACATGGGAGCAGCCAATTATATAAGGCAATTAATAACAAAAGCAAAGAAACACATTGACAACAATACAATAATAGTGGGGGACTTTAACACCCCCCTGACTGAAATGGACAGATCATCTAAGCAAAAGATCAACAAGGAAATAAAGACTTTAAATGACACACTGGACCAAATGGACTTCACAGACATATTCAGAACATTCCATCCCAAAGCAACGGAATACACATTCTTCTCTAGTGCCCATGGAACATTCTCCAGAATTGATCACATCCTAGGTCACAAATCAGGTCTCAATCGGTACCAAAAGATTGGGATCATTCCCTGCATATTTTCAGACCACAATGCTTTGAAACTAGAACTCAACCACAAGAGGAAAGTCGGAAAGAACTCAAATACATGGAGGCTAAAGAGCATCCTACTAAAGAATGAATGGGTCAACCAAGAAATTAAAGAAGAATTAAAAAAATTCATGGAAACCAATGAAAATGAAAACACAACTGTTCAAAATCTTTGGGATACAGCAAAGGCAGTCCTGAGAGGAAAGTATATAGCAATACAAGCCTTTCTCAAGAAACAAGAAAGGTCTCAAATACACAACCTAACCCTACACCTAAAGGAGCTGGAGAAAGAACAGCAAAGAAAGCCTAAACCCAGCAGGAGAAGAGAAATCATAAAGATCAGAGCAGAAATCAATGAACTAGAAACCAAAAGAACAGTAGAACAGATCAACGAAACTAGGAGCTGGTTCTTTGAAAGAATTAACAAGATTGATAAACCCCTGGCCAGACTGATCAAAAAGAAAAGAGAAATGACCCAAATTAACAAAATCATGAATGAAAGAGGAGAGATCACAAGCAACACCAAAGAAATACAAACAATTATAAGAACATATTATGAGCAACTCTATGCCAGCAAATTAGATAACCTGGAAGAAATGGGCGCATTCCTAGAGATGTATCAACTACCAAAATTGAACCAGGAAGAAATAGAAAACCTGAACAGACCTATAACCACTAAGGAAATTGAAACAGTCATCAAAAATCTCCCAAGAAACAAAAGCCCAGGGCCAGATGGCTTCCCAGGGGAATTCTATCAGACATTTCAGGAAGAATTAATACCTATTCTCCTGAAACTGTTCCAAAAAATAGAAATGGAAGGGAAACTTCCAAACTCATTTTATGAGGCCAGCATTACCTTGATCCCAAAACCAGACAAAGACCCCATCAAAAAAGAGAATTACAGACCAATATCCTTGATGAACATGGATGCAAAAATTCTCACCAAAATACTAGCCAATAGGATCCAACAGTACATTAAAAAGATTATTCACCACGACCAAGTGGGATTTATCCCTGGGCTGCAAGGCTGGTTCAACATCCGCAAATCAATCAACGTGATACAATACATTAACAAAAGAAAGAACAAGAATCATATGATCCTCTCAATAGTTGCAGAAAAAGCATTTGACAAAGTACAACATCCTTTCTTGATCAAAACTCTTCAGAGTATAGGGATAGAGGGTACATACCTCAATATCATAAAAGCCATCTACGAAAAACCTACAGCGAATATCATTCTCAATGGGGAAAGGCTGAGAGCTTTTCCCCTAAGGTCAGGAACGCGGCAGGGATGTCCACTCTCACCACTGCTATTCAACATAGTATTAGAAGTCCTAGCCACAGCAATCAGACAACAAAAAGAAGTCAAAGGCATCCAAATCGGCAAAGAGGAAGTCAAACTCTCACTCTTTGCAGATGATATGATACTGTATGTGGAAAACCCAAAAGACTCCACCCCAAAACTGCTAGAACTCATACAGGAATTCAGTAAAGTAGCAGGATATAAAATCAAGGCACAGAAATCAGTGGCATTCCTATACACCAACAACAAGACAGAAGAGAGACAAATCAAGGAGTCTATCCCATTTACAATTGCACCCAAAACCATTAGATACCTAGGAATAAATCTAACCAAAGAGGCAAAGGATCTGTACTCAGAAAACTATAAAATACTCAGGAAAGAAATTGAAGAAGACACAAAGAAATGGAAAAACGTTCCATGCTCATGGATTGGGAGAATCAACATTGTGAAGATGTCAATGCTACCTAGAGCAATCTACACATTCAATGCAATCCCCATCAAAATACCATCCACTTTTTTCAAAGAAATGGAACAAATAATCCTAAAATTTGTATGGAGCCAGAAGAGACCCAGAATAGCCAGAGGAATACTGAAAAAGAAAAGCAAAGCTGGCGGCATCACAATTCCGGACTTCCAGCTCTATTACAAAGCTGTCATCATCAAGACAGTATGGTACTGGCACAAAAACAGACACATAGATCAATGGAACAGAATTGAGAGCCCAGAAATGGACCCTCAACTCTATGGTCAACTTATTTTTGACAAAGCAGGAAAGAATGTCCAATGGCAAAAAGACAGTCTCTTCAACAAATGGTGTTGGGAAAATTGGACAGCCACATGCAGAAGAATGAAACTGGACCATTTCCTTACACCACACACAAAAATAGACTCCAAATGGTTGAAAGACCTAAACGTGAGACAGGAGTCCATCCAAATCCTAAAGGAGAACACAGGTAGCAACCTTTTCGACCTTAGCCGCAGCAACTTCTTCCTAGAAACATCGCCAAAGGCACGGGAAGCCAGGGCAAAAATGAACTATTGGGATTTCATCAAGATAAAAAGCTTCTGCACAGCAAAAGAAACAGTCCACAAAACCAAAAGACAACCGACAGAATGGGAGAAAATATTTGCAAATGACATATCAGATAAAGGGCTAGTATCCAAAATCTATAAAGAACTTATCAAACTCAACACCCAAAGAACAAATAATCCCATCAAGAAGTGGGCAGAAGACATGAACACACATTTCTCCAAAGAAGACATCCAAATGGCCAACAGGCACATGAAAAAGTGCTCAACATCGCTTGGCATCAGGGAAATCCAAATCAAAACCTCAATGAGATACCACCTCACACCCGTCAGAATGGCTAAAATTAACAAGTCAGGGAACGACAGATGTTGGCGGGGATGTGGAGAAAGGGGAACCCTCCTACACTGTTGGTGGGAATGCAAGCTGGTGCAACCCCTCTGGAAAACAGTATGGAGGTTCCTCAAACAGTTGAAATTAGAGCTACCGTTCGATCCAGCAATTGCACTACTGGGTATTTACCACAAAGATACAAATGTAGGGACCCGAAGGGGTACGTGTACCCCAATGTTTATAGCAGCAATGTCCACCATAGCCAAACTGTGGAAAGAGCCAAGATGTCCATCGACAGATGAATGGATAAAGAAGATGTGGTATATATACACAATGGAATATTATGCAGCCATCCAAAGGAATGAGATCTTGCCATTTGCAACGACGTGGATGGAACTGGAGGGTGTTATGCTGAGTGAAATAAGTCAATCAGAGAAAGACATGTATCACATGACCTCACTGATATGAGGAATTCTTAATCTCAGGAAAGAAACTGAGTGTTACTGGAGTGGTTGGGGGTGGGAGGGATGGGGTGGCTGCGTGATAGACATTGGGGAGGGTATGTGCTACGGTGAGCGCTGTGAATTGTGCAAGACTGTTGAATCACAGATCTGTACTTCTGAAACAAATAATGCAACATATTTTAAGAAAAAAGAAAAAGAAGAAGATAACAGGAGAGGAAGAAAAGGGGAGTATGTCAGAGGGGGAGATGAACCATGAGAGATGATGGACTCTGAAAAACAAACTGAGGGTTCTAGAGGGGAGGGGGGTAGGGGGATGGGTTAGCCTGGTGATGGGCATTGAGGAGGGCACGTTCTGCATGGAGCACTGGGTGTTATGAACAAACAATGAATCATGGAACACTGCACCAAAAAAAAAAAAAAAAAAGGCAGAACTTTTAAGATAGGGTGAAAAGACAAAACACAACTGTACATCACCTATAAAAAGCCTATTTTATATATGAAGACACAGGTTAAAACTAAAAAGATGAACAAATATATACAATTCAAACCTTAATCCAAAGAAATCTAGAGTGATTAAATCATACAAAGTAAACTTCAGAACAAGGAATATTACCAAAGATAGAGAGATTTCATCATGATAAATAGGTCAATTAATCAAAAAGTCATTATAATCCTAAATATGTATGCACCGAGCATAGGGGTTCAATATGTATGAAACAAAAACTTATAGAACTAAAAAAGGAAATAGACAAATCTGCATAGTTGGAAATTTCAACATTCCTCTCTCAGTAATCGACAGAACAAGTACACACACAAAAAATCAGTAAGAATAGAAAACAAGTTAACAACACTATCAATCAAGTTGACCTAATTGACATTTATGGAACACTCCACTCAACAGCAGCAGGATGTACTTTCTTCTCGGGTGCTTGTGGAACACTTACTAAGAAGTAGCATATTCTGGATCATAAAACAGAATCAAGAAGATTGGACTCAAGCAGAGCATGTTCTCTGAACACAACAGAAATAAATTTGAAATCAACAACAGAAGGACGGGTATCTGGAAAAGTCCCTGATATTTGGTAATTATAAATAGTATATCCTTAAATAAGCAATGGACCATATAAGAAATCAAAAGGGAAATCAGAAGATATTTTGTATTGGTTGAAAATGAAAACAAAACATTTTAAGGTGAATGGGGTGCATCTCAAGCAGTGCTTAGAGGGAAATTTGTAGCATTAAATGATTGTACTGGAAAAAGAAGAAAGGTCTTAAATCAATATATTAAGTTTTACTTCAAGAAGCTAGAAAAAGAAGAGAAAATTAAAAGAGAAAAATAATAACAAGAATGGGAGAAATTTTTAAAAGTAGAAAGAGGGTGGGGCTCCTGGATGACTCAGTTGGTTAAACATTTGCCTTTGGCTCAGGTCATGATCTCAGAGTCCTGGGATCGAGCCCCACATTGGGCTCCCTACTCAGCTGGGAGTCTGCTTCTCCCTCTCCCTCTGTCATTCCCCTTGCTTGTGCTCTCTCACTCTGCTCTCTCTCTCCCAAATAAATAAACAAAATCTTAAAAAAAAAAAAAGTAGAGGGTGATGTGGGAGGGAAAGAGAGTTCAAAATCTCGTTCTTTAAAAATACCAATAAAATTGACAAATACTAATATTATAAACAAACGTTGGCCAATGAATTTGACTACTTCGATGAAATAGAGAAAGTCCTTGAATGCACAAACCACCAAAGCTCACTCCAGAAGAAATAAGAATTCTGGATTGTCTTTTACCTATTTTTTATTTTATTTTATTTTTTAAGACTTTTTATTTTTATTTACTTGACAGAGAGAGAGATAGTGAGAGCAGGAACACAAACAAGGGGAGTGGGAGAGGGAGAAGCAGGCCTCCCGCAGAGCAGGGAGCCCAATGCGGTACTCGATCCCAGGACCCTGAGATCATGACCCAAGCGGAAGGCAGACGCTTAACGACTAAGCCACCCAGGCGCCCCTGCCTTTTACCTATTTTTTTAAATGGAGATATAATTCATAGAACATAAAATTTCATGTAACACAAAATTCACTATCTTAAAGTGTATGATTCAGTGGTGATTAGTGTATTCACAAGGTTGTGCCATCACCTCTAATTCCAGAACATTTCATCACCCTAAAAAGAAACTCTGTGCCCACAAATAATCACTCCTCATTTCCTCCTTCCCCCCAACCCCTGACACTACTAGTCAACTTTTCATCTCTATGGAGTTGCCTATACAGAACAATCCATATAAATGGAACTGTACAATGTATAACCTTTTGTGTCTGCCTTCTTTCACTTAGCATAAGTTTTCAAGATTCATCCAAGTTTTACCATGTATCAGTACTTCATTCTTTTTTATGGTTAAAAAATATTCCCTTGTATAGACATACCACATTTTGTTAACGGACATTTAGGTTGTTTCTACTTTTTGACCATTGTGAATAACGTTTCTGTGAAAATTCCTTTATAAGTTTTTGTGTGAATGTGTGTTTTCATGTCTCTTGGTTATACACCTAAAAGTGGAATTCATATAGCCATCCATTTTTAGCTTTTTGAGGAACTGCCAAACTATTTCCACAGTGGCTGTACCATTTTACATTCCCACCAGCAATGTATGAGGGTTCCAATTTATCTACATCTTTACCAAGACTTGTTTCTCTTTTTCCTTTTTCTTTTTTAAATAGCCATCCTAGTGGGTGTGATGTGGTATCTCATTGTGGTTTAGATTTGCATTTCTCTAATGACTAATGATGTTGAAGATCTTTTCACATGCTTATTGACCATTTGTATATCTTTGGAGTTATGTCTATTCAAATCCTTTGCCTATTTTAAAAATTGGATTGTCTTTTTATCATTGAGTTCTTTATATATTCTGAATTATAGGCCCCTTTCAGATATATAATTACAAATACTTTCTCTTATTCCATGGGTTATTTTTTCACTTTCTTGATAGTGTCTTTTGATGCACAAAAGTTTCTCATTCTGATGAAGTCCAATTTATCTATTTTTTCTTTGGTTGTTTATGCTTTTGGTGTCATAGGTAAGAAACTATTGCCTAATCTAAGGGCAAGAAAACTCACATCTGTTTCCTTCAAAAAGTCTTACACTTTTAGCTCTCACATTCAGGTTTTTGATGCATTTTGGATTAGTTTTTGTGTATGGAACAAGGATCCATTCATTATTTTGCATGTGGATATCCAGCTGTTCCAGCTCCACTTTAAAAAGCTATTCTTGGGTTGCTGGGAAGATGGTGGAGTAGGAGGACCCTGGGCTCACTTCTTGCCACGTGGCCACCTAGAGAACACCCACATCAGTATAAATAACCCAGAAAGCAACCCCAAAACTGGCAGAACAGACTCCGCAGCCCGAGGTAGACAAGAGGCCACAGCGAAGCAGATCCACCCCCTCTGATTGTTCTTGGCAAGATCCCATCAAAGCCGTGCCACAAGCCTGGCAGTGTGCACACAGCCCAGACAAGGGTCAGCATCACTCCAAAGTGCGTCCTGCTCCAGGGAGAGGGGAAAATAACCACAACACCAGTCTGACCGTGACCCCAGCAGTGGGCAGGCAGCTGGTCTGACTGCAGGCCCTGCCCACCAACAAAAGCTTCTCAGGGGACAACATAAGGGAAGTGCTTGAAGTTTGGTCCTACTTCATCTCTGGCAAACACCTGTTCTGACACAACTCAAGCCTGAGACAGCCCTAGACCAACACCACAGGTACCAGACTCTGCTCACAACATGCAGAGAGCCATCGCAGGCTGGATTGAAGACAAACACAGCTCTGCCACAATGGTAGGACACCCCTGTGGCAACACACATAGGAGACACCCCCTGAAGCACCATTTTCTGGTGAAAAGGAGACACTGCACTGCAGGACCTCTTCTTCATAAAGCCACTACTTTCAAGTGTGGGAGACGTAGCTGATTTTCCTAACACATAGAAACAGACACAGCAATTGACAAAATGAGGAGACAGAGGAATCTGTTCCAGATGAAAGAGTGGAACAAAATCAGAGCAAGAGACCTAAACAAAATGGAGATAAGTAATATGTCTGATAGTGAATTTAAAGTAATACTCATAAAGATACTCACTAGAATTGAGAAAGGAGTGCAGAACCTCCATGAGATCTTCCACCAAGAGATAGTAGATGTAAAAAAGAACGAATTAGAGCTATTGGACTCACTAAATGGAAATAAAAATAGACCACCTGGAATAAAGAGCAAACAGGAGGAAGTAGAAGAATGGATCAGCCACCTGGAGGACAGAG
Source organism: Zalophus californianus (assembly GCF_009762305.2). Taxonomy (NCBI): domain Eukaryota; kingdom Metazoa; phylum Chordata; class Mammalia; order Carnivora; family Otariidae; genus Zalophus; species Zalophus californianus. The sequence continues at coordinate 32,099,671 of NC_045609.1, read as the reverse complement.
TAATGGAAAGTAATCAAGCTGAGGAGATGAGAGGGGAAAAAATATGCAAAATGAGAAGAGACCCAGGAAACTCAGTGACACTGTCAAGCATAACAGTCGCATGACAGGGATCCCAGAAGGAGAAGAGTGAGAAAGGGGGGCAGAAGATTTGTCTGAAGAAATAATAGCTAAAAACTTCCTGAATCTGGGGAAGCAAAGAGAAATCTAGATCCAGGAGGCACAGAGAGCCCCCAACAAAACCAACCCAAAGAGGTCTGCATCAAGACACAAAGTAAATAAGATGGCTGAAAGTAGTGATAAAGAGAGAATTTTAAAAGCAGCAAGAGAAAGGAAAGCAGTGACATACAAGGGAAACCGCATAGGGCTATCAGTGGGTTTTTCAGCAGAAACTCTGCAGGCCAGAAGAGAGCAGCATTTCTTTATATGACCTAATTCCTCTGGCTAGAACCTCCAGTACAATGTTGAAAAAGAAGTGGAAAAAGTGGACATCCTTGTCTTGTTCCTGATTTTAGAGCCCACATCTATTTTTTTAAACTGGTTCTTTAGTTAAAAACATTCCCTTGAAGAAAATTCCTGACCTCTGATGACTTCATTGATTAGTTATATCAAACCTTTAAGGACAAAATAATACCAGTTCTACAGAAAATCTTCCAGAAAATAGAAGAGGAGGGAATACTTCCCAATTCCTTTTATGAGGCAAACATTACCCTAATACCAAAACCAAAGATATTATAAGAAAGGAAAGACACAGTCCAACACCCCATGTCAACAAAAAGCAAAGTACTTTAACAAAATATTAGTGATCTAAATCTATGATATCTGAAAAAGTTGATGCATCATGACTAAGTGTAGTTTATCTCAAGAATGCAAGGTTGTTTTAACATTCAAAAATCAATGTATTTAGGGGCACCTGGGTAGCTCAGATGGTTGAGCATCTGCCTTCGGCTTAGGTCATGATCCCAGGGTTGTCCTGGGATCAAGTCCTGCATGGGGCTCCCTGGTGGGTGGGGAGCCTGCTTCTCCCTCTGCCTCTGCCTCTCTCTCTCTCTCTCTCTCTCTCTCTCTCTGACTCTCATGAATAAATAAATAAAACATTTTTAAAAATTTTTAAAAAATCAATGTATTTCACCAGCTTAATAGAGTAAAAAAACCCAAAAACACATGACTACCTTAATAGATATAGAAAAAACATTTGAGAAAATCGAATACTCATTCATTATTTAAAAACAAAACAAAACAAATTCAGCACACTAGGACTAGAAGGGAACTTCCACACCTGAGAAAGGGCATCTATGAAAAATCGACGGTCAGCATGACACTTGATGGCAAAAGACTGACTGTTTATCCCTAATACTGGAAACAAGGCAAGAATTTCTACTCTCATCATTTCTGTGCATCAATGTAATAGAGGTCCTAGCCAGTGCAAACAGACAAGAAAAAGAAATTAAAAGGCTTATATGTTAGAAAGAAAAAAATTAACACTATCTTTTTTGCAGATAATATGACCATTTGCCTATGTAGAAGATCCTAAGGGTTCAATAAAAAAGGGTACCAGAATTGATTAGTGAGGTTAGCATGGTAACAAGATTCGAGGTTCATACTTTAAAAGCCTGTATACTAAAAGTAACTAGATGAAAATTCAAATATTACAATATCATTTATAATAGCAAGAAAAATATGAAATATGGAGCAAATTTAATAAAACATTTGCTATTCCTGTATACTAAAACTATAAAATATTGCTCAGAGAAATTAAAAATGATCTAAACAAAAGGGAAAGACATACTATGTTCATGAATCAGAAGACTCAATTGTGTTAAAAGATTCAGTGCATTTGCTATCAAAATCCCAGATAGATATTTGGAGAAATTGATAAGTCCATTCTAAAATTCATATGAAAATACAAAGGATCTGGAATAGCCAAAGGAATTTTGAAAAACAAAACAAATTTGGATATCTTACTATACCAGATTACTTGGAATCTTGCTATACTAGATTTCAAGGCCTATTATTAGATTAAAATAGTCGAGACAGTCTTACATTGGCATAATTATGGATATTTGCCTCAATGGAACAGAATAGAGTCCAGAAATAGACCCAAATATATATGGTCAATTGATTTTTGATGAATGTGCCAGGGTAATCCGATAGGGAGAGAATAATCTTCTCAACAAATGATACTGGAGCAATTGGATGTTCTTGGGCAAAAAATGATTCTCAATCTATATTATACACCACACAAAAGAATTCACTCAAGATGGATCATAAACCTAAAGATGTGTGAGCTAAAGCTCTAAACTTTTATGACAAAACACAGGAGAAAATCACTATGACCTTGGGTTTATTAGAAATTTAAATCTTTCATTAAAAAACAGCACAAACCATAAAGTAAAAATTGATGATGTGGACTTATTCCAAGTTAAAAAAAAAACGCTTTGTTCTTCAAAATTTAATGATAAAATAAAAAGTCATGCTATAGACTGGGAGAAAATATAAAGGTCTTGTATCCAGAACTTATAACAAACTCTTACAACTTCATAATAGGAAGATAAATAATTCAATAAAACACGGATAAAAATTTGAATCAATTTTTCAGCAAAGATAAAAGAATGGAAAATAAACACATGAAAAGGTGCTGAGGGTCATTACTCATCAGGGAAATACAATTCAAACCATAACGAGATACTTCTACACACTTGCTAGAATGACTAAATTCATACAGTCTGCTGGTATCCAATGTTGACAAGAATGTGGAACAAGTGGAACTCTCATTCGCTGCTGGTGAGAATGTAAGATGGTACAGCTACTTTGGAGAAACAGGTTGACAGTTACTTGTAAGTTAAATGTACACCCAACCTAACCTAACAATCCCACTCCAACGTATTTACCAAAGGAAAACATGTTCATAAGAAGAATTTACTTGAATGCTCCTAACAGTTTTGTTCATAATGGCCAAATGGAAACAACCCGGTGTCCATCAACTGATAAATGGATAAACAAATTGTGGTATATCCATACAATGAAGTACTAGTCAGCAATACAAAGGACTTAACTATTCATTCACACAACATGGATAAATCTCAAATGCATTTTTCCTGGTTAAAGAAACCAGACGCAAAAGAGTACATTTTGTATGATTCCACTGATAGGAAATGTCAGAAAGCTGACCAGTAGTTATCAGAGACCACGGCTGGAGGTGGATGTTCGACTGTAAGAGATTATGAGGGAGTTGATTTGAGTGATGGAAATGTTATATGTTGATTATAGTGGTAGGTAGCTACATGACTGTATATATTTGCCAAGACCCATCAAATTATACACTTAAAGTTGGTGAATCTTAGTATGTGTAAATCATAATCATCTCTCCAGGTAATTCTGCTATACAGCCAGGGTAGAGACCACTGACTCAAGCTCAAAGACTTCTATTTTATTGATGAGGAAACACCAAAGCCTGGGAAGGGAAAGCATTTGAGAGACACCGAGTCAATGTGTATGCAGTAAGTGGGTGGGTGAGTGGGTGAATGAATTGATAAATAATATGACTGAGTGAGGTTATTATAGATCAAACCTTAGAAATCATGTCATCTTGCACCCAGATCTTTCCCCCTGCATCAGGATTAAGGAAAATTTGAGAATTGGCTCTTAAAGGAGACAGAGAAAGTATAGGGGTCAGGGCAGCCTCAGAGACAACTCGTGAGGCTGGTCCACAAGGTGGGTGGAGATCAGGAATGATGGGCTCGAGTATGATGGGCTTGATTACCCCTGACCTTCCCTACCAAGCTTCAGGTCCCAAGACAGAATGCATTTGAGATGTGGTAGATGGATTAGGATTAGTATATTGGAATGGAGTCTGGCTATTCAGAATGGGGTCCAAGGATCAGCAGCATCGGCATCACTTGGGAACTTCTTAGAAATATGAATCTCAGGGCTCACCCTAGACCACTGAATTAGAGTCTGGAGTCTAGAGTCTTTAAAGTTTGAGTACTCCACTAGAGGACTTTGCAAAATTTTGGAGGCTGGGAGAAAGGACAGGGCCAGAGATCATGTCTTATTTTTCTCCAGAGGCAGCAAACTATAAAGAGAAGAATGCTGGGCCAGGGGGAAGGGAAGGTCACTTCCCTTTCCTGAGCTTTAGTATTCTCATCTATAGAATGAGCATATGGAGAATTCCTGCTCAGCATACCTGTCATATAGAGGAAAGGAAAAGGCAGGTGTGAAATCACCATGGAAGCTGTTGGCTGCTGGCACACTTGCCACACCACCCTGTCCCCCTCCGTGTGTGCTGTCTGATATGATGGTTCTCATTCCTGGCACACACTGACCTCCCCAGCTCCAAGCCCAGGCCCAGACCCACAGTTGGAACTCAGTAAATTCTCATGGCCTGATGGCAGTTTCATGGCCATCTGGTCCCCCTTTCACATTGCTCTCCTTACTGGTTCCTGGAGGTGGATAAGAGAAAGGAAGAAGCCCCATCCCAAGTATGCTAAGTGGAGGGGAAGAATTACAAACAAGGATAGTTTGTAGGAGGCTGCTCAGGAGCGCATGTTCCTGGGGCCTTACACCTTCTGGCATCAGGGGCCCCTGAACCTCCTGAGACTTCCAATAGTTGATTCTTGGGACAGCTGACCATTTTAACAGGAGCCTGTCCCACTCGTACGTGGAGATGGTTCCAGAGACAGGAGGATCCTTTCAATTCCAGCTTCCTCTGAAGAGGAGGACTCAGGTGTAAGGCAGGATTGCTGCAGCCCTGGGGTCTTGGAACCTGAGTGCTGGCAGGCCCCTACATGGCGCTGGCAGTCGGATCTCATTCCTGCTGAAGAATGGCTAGTCCAACAGCATACGGCCCACAACATGCTTAATCCTTGGCCCCTATGGTTCTGCCACATGCCATGTGATTCCCCTGGCACACACAGTCACTGCCTGCATTCATCTCCCTCCCTCAAAATACCAGTGTTATCCCTTTGGAACATGTTGTTAATCCCTCCTGCCTATATTATCTCTCTTCTCCTGCATTCCTACTTCCACAGAATCAAGTTAACTTGCCTTGCTTTCATTGCGACCTCCTGGCACTAACTGCTATTTCTGGAATGCCTGGGGACACCACTGGCATGAGCTGGCACTCACTCTGGCACAGGGAAGAATTCTCTGGTCATGGGCATACTCACTTTCTATGTACTAGATAAAGGCTAAGGCATCTTTTCTGGTTCTCATTCTATGTGTGAACTAGGAGGCATTATCCCCTTGCCTCTTTCAAATTCCTGCAGGAGCACTTGGGATTGATTTCATCTAACTGTACTGTTCTCAGCAGCAGTAATGTCCATATTGCTCTCAAGCCTAACATCATCAAAACAGAACTTTTGATCCTGCTTCCCAACTCAGTAAGTGGCACTGTTATCTACTCACTTACTTTCTTAAGCCAAAAACTCAGGTACAAACCTCAATCCCTCCTTTTCCTTCATTCCCCACATCCAGTCCTGCTGGTGCCCCAGTGACCTCCATGTTTCCAAACCCAGTGAGCACAAGTCTGTATCAGCTTCCTGAGGCTGCTGTAACAAATGACTACCAACTTGGTGATTTAAAACAATAGAAATTTATCCTCTCTTAGTTTTAGAGGCCAGAAGTCTGAAATCAATTTCACTGGGCCAAAATCAAGATGTCAGCAGGGCCATACTCCTCTGGAGGCTGTAGGGTAGAACTGCTTCCCTGCCTCTTCGAGCTTCTGGTGGCTGCTGGCATTCCCTGACTTGTGGCCGTAACACCCCAATCTCAGCCTCTCTGGCCGCCATCGCCTCCTCTTCTGTCTGTGTCAAATCTCCCTCTGCCTCCCTCTTATGAGGATATACGCATTTAGGGCCCACCTAAATAATCTAGGATAATCACACCATCTCAAGATCCTTGATTCAATCACATCCATAAAGCGCCCCCCCCCCTTTTTGCTGTATAAGGTAACATTCACAGGTTCCAGAGATTGGAGTGTGGATATATTTTGTTGGTAGTGGGGGTATAACTTAACATGCCACCTCATCTTACTCAGCAGTTAACCACTGTCTTTGAAACTCTTTCTTCTCTTGTCTTCCATGCCATTTCCTCTTTCGTTGGCCACTCCTTTTCATTTGCTTTTGTAAGACTCTATTAGCATGATTTCTATCATCTGCTCATTTGTTCAGGCTGAAAACCCATGAGTCATTTTTGCTTGCACTTTCCCCTCATGCCCTTCCTTAGCCAGCCCATCAGACAGCCTCTAAACTGTAGCCCAGGTCTTCCATCCTCACTTCTCCCCAGCTCACTTCTATTTGCACTACTACCTTTGTAATCTGAACCACTCTTCCCCCTCACCCAAAATAGACTCTGTGACCAAAAGAATGTATCAGAAGGTCCAGGTGTCTGTTGAACATCCTCTCAGCCTCTCTCTGATTCCAGCCATGATTACAATGAATATTTCCAGGAAGGTTTCCACTGAGAGTGTCTTAGCTCAAGTACATGATGTGTGATTTCTTTGTTTACTCTACTAGGGCTTCTCCAATGCCACAGTGTGGGACACTAGCAGAGATCTTCACAGCCCAGGGCATGTGCAGCCTGGGAGCATGGCAGGAGAGAGTCAACACTGCTGGGCCAATAGGGAGACAGGAGTTGAGGTAGAAATGTCTCCTCTCTGTGGACCATCAAGTGGAAAATTCTGAGAGGTATTCCATGTCCTTCTGAGAAAGTTTCAATGAGATTAGCTCTAGTTTTATATGATGGGAAACAATTCAGTAATGCATACTTGTATTGGCTTTTTCTGTTTTCCTCTTTATTCTCCCTGGTCCTTCATCCTTGATACCTGGGAACACTTTCCAGATACACTGCCTGCCCATGAGTCTTTACTTCAGGTCCTGCATTTGAGAGGAACCCAGGCTAAACCAGTGGACTTTCCAAAATGCAGATTCCAAGGCCCTCCCTCCCTCCTCAAAACCTTTCAATTCCTCCTCATTGGTCTTGTGCTAATGGTAAAGTTCTTTCTGTGACTGACAAGGGTCTGAAAATTTGGTCCCTACCTAACTCTCCAGTACCATTTTCCCCACCCACTTTTCCACTTCCCACCCCAGCCTCACTGGGCCTCCAAAAATGTCCTTTCCGCTCTGAAATTTCTCTCTCCTCAGGAATTTGGGAGCTGGTCCTTCTTGGAGCTCTTTCTTCCATGCTCTTCTTCTAGATGATTCCAGTTTATTCCTCACCTCTCAACTCAAGCATCATTTTCTCAGGGATCTCCTTTACTTATGGATCAGGTAACACTCCCCATTATGCATTCTTCTAGCATAATTTTGGATAACTTTCCTTCTCAGAAATGTTTATTTTGCTTGAAGGTTTCCTTTTATTTGTGTTATTATATGACTAATGTCTGTCTCCCTCATTAGATGATAAGCCTCAGGAGGATAGAGACTGTTAATTTTTGCTCTTTAGTTATCCTCAAGGCCACACCTAGTGCAAGGCATACATCATAGGCATTCAATATTTGTTGAGGAAATGAATGAATGAATAAAGCATAATTATTCCACAATGTTCGAGGTATATATAACACCACATTTCTATATTCTTTTTGAACAAATTAAACCTGGCTTCAGCACTCACCAACCAATATCAGTAACTTTCAAGACTCCTCCCAAGCTTCAGTCTTAACAAATGCCTCAGGCTTACAGAGTCCTGGAACAACAGAACAGGCTCTGTTGTTTACTAGGTGCAGGAAGTCACCCCTCCCCATTCCTTCTTGCTCAGCCTTGATTGAGTGTACAATCCATTCCAAGGTTCATGGTTCTAACAGAAGCTCTACTTCTCCCTGCCAGCTGGCCCCACAGGGACCTTCATCTTGATCTTCAGTGACTAGTCCTCACAGCCCCCACATAGCCAGCCCATTGGGAGTCCTGCTTCCTGGAAAAGGGCTCAGGTCCATACACCTGTCCTTCCCAAGAAGCCTGAAATGCTGTTCTTTTCAAAAGCTGCAGAGGCTCAAAACACTCAGGTGCCAGCTTGTTTTGCCCTTCTCAATTCCAACACACACTCCCTTTTCCTTATCAAAGGGTCTTGTGATCACAGGTGTCATACTCGAAACCTAGAACCTCAAAGGAGCTTGCTTTCCTTTACTGGGGGCGGGGAGGGGGTTGGTGATACAGCAATGCATCGGTTAGTTTTTCCCCTCCTGTGTGGTGGCAGGGTAAGCTTCTGGCCTTCAAGGTTATGTTTTCCTAAGGATGGACAGAATAATATTAAAGCACCTACAATATTGAATTCCTAATGACTCAATGTGTTACATTTGCATACAATTGTAGGTGGTTCACAGATATCCTCAAGCCCCACTGTGCCTCATGAGTACATCACTTGGCACCTTCCTTGATGTGTTGCTGTCCGTGGTGCTGAAGCATCATCAGGCTCAAAGGTGAGATGGTTTCTCCTATTGGTTCACTTCTATGCAACCTTCCCCAGAACTCACACCTTTTATTATTTACTTTTTTAAGTGAAAGATTTTTAAAAACCTGTTGCAGCAGAAATAGAATGAGGCCTCACTTCCCAGTGTATGTAGCTGATTCTTGTACTTTGGGCAATTCCATCTAAAATTTTCCTTCTGGGAAGTTAGGGGAGGTTTGAGGGCCCTACCCCATGTGCACCTTGTTTACAAGTGTCACTCTGTTTGAGAGAGATGCTGAGATTTGGGTGGGGGAGGGAGTGTGTGCTTGGTCAATATGGAGCGTGGCTGATCTCATTCATTTTCGTTAGCTAGATGCTAGTATAACCTGTCCACTTTGTTGTCTGTGCTAGAGGCTCTGAGTCATCACCTCCTCCATCTGTTCCACCCCCACAGCCTGCAAGTCACCAAGGCTAGTTCAGAAGTGTGTTCATTCACTCTCCCCCCATCCTACCACTGTGGCTTTGAGCAGACCCTCAGCTCTAAATCACAGCCACAGCTTCTCCTGTGTCTCCTGCCTCCACATTACACCTGTTAATCAAGCCTCCACACAAGTCAAGAGGCTCTCCACTTTGACTCTTACTTAAGTGTCAAACCTAACTCCTTGCCATGGCCTCTTGCTAACCACCATGCTTGGTCTTTCCTCTATGCATTTGTATACGCTGTACCTCCTGCCTTCACTACCTTCACTCCTCTGTTTAGCAAACTCCTCATTCTTCTACACCCAGCTCAAAGGGCCCTCTTCCCTGGAGCCTTTACTGACCTGTGCATCTCTGGGCCCCACGCAGGTCCACACCCCCACCGCCCGCAACCACGCCCCCGCCCCCACAGCTTCTCTGTCCACCTCTCTCGGTTCTGGGGCAGGATTATGACAGTCTCATCAGTCTACCCTCTTCATACTAGGTCCAACAAATGATGGGTGCTCAACAAAAATTTGCTGGAAGCATAGATGGCTAGTAGATTTTGTCTGTCTTTTATCAATTGAACCTCCCTCCAAGATCAACTTCTCCCATCTCTATCTAGCAACCATGTTGGAAACTCCTCCTAGCCCCACTCCCTCTCACATTAATTCATTTAACTCATTTCTTCAAGAGCACATTGCAGCTGGCAACTCACCTCTCATACCCTGGCTTTCAGAAGCCTGAAGCTTGTGTCTGTATCACCTCCCAACTCACTTTGGTTTCTCTCTCTGAGTAAGAGCATTCCAGTCCCTTTTGCTTTCTCATAGATTACTGTATTTAAGAATGCTGCTTTGTTTTAATATTGGAGTCTGTGGCCAGAGAGGGTGAGAGACCCGTTCAGTTCACAAGGTCAGGAAGCTGAAAATAGTCTTCCCCTGGCCTGTACTCTGCTCCCCCCCTTCTCTCCCTCTCCTGGCAACCAGGAGCTAAGATCTCCCCAGCATGTGCTCAACCCTCAGCCTGCCTAAAATGCTCCATGAACCAAGCTCAGAATGAGAAAATCAAGCAAATATTTACTTAATGCATAGAGGAGAAGGAATTCTCCCCCAGTTGGAAATGAGTCTTGATATATTCCTGCAGCTATATCTCATTCACTCAGACCATAAAACTCTGAGCCTGAAAGCCCTTTTGCCCTAGGGCCCAGGAGGGATGAGGATCTACAGGAGCCACTGCCAAGGGTGGAGGCAGGCAGATAGTAGGGGCTCAGAATTCTTGGGCCTCCTGTTTTATGGGATGGTAGTATTCCAAGTGTTTTGAATTTGGGGTTTGAGATGGGGACTCTGGGTGGGTGTAGGGGCCAGTTGTGAATATAATGGAGGTAGAAGAAAATGATACAGGAGTGGGGTGCATAATTCCACATGTGAGACATGAGAAGGTGTTCCAAAGCAATGGAAAGATAGTGAGAAGGGTCAAAGAGTCCAGGGTGCATATAGGAGAACAGAAGGTCCTAGATATGGGGTAAGAGTTTTAGGTGTGGATGAAGGGAAGCACTCTAGATTTATGTATCAGGAATACAGTTCTAGATATGGGGTAACTTTGGAGAGGGCAGAATTCTAGGCGTGATAGATGGGAGTACAAGGACATTATGCCTCTGTGTGTGTGGGGGGGGTATATATGTGTGTGTGGCTTGAGGCTTACAGACCAGGAAGCAGGCTGGTCAGCATGTGAAATGCTGAAGCAGGTGAAAGCTAACATGGGAAGGGTTTAAGACAGGGCAGAGGGTAGAGCTCATGGCAGAAGTCTGCTGCCCTGAGAGCTTGAGATCATCTGGGGCAGCTCCTTGCCCACATCGCTCTCAGAGCCCTGTCCATGGCTCTGTATATAGAGGGCCCCTTCAAGCTCTAGCAGCTGGGCACCAAGCGGTCTTTCCACTCATACTATGCATCCCCACTCTTGCTACTTGCTGTGTTGGGATACAGAGTAAATCCTTTCCAGAATGTGTTCCAGGAACCCAAGTAAATGAGATGACCCCAGGAAGGGGACCCAAGGGGAGCCTGGGAGGAGCAGCAATTGCCCCAGGAACATTGCCGATGGGGCTGGAGAAGATAGGGACCTTGGGGCCTGGGGGTCAAAGATGGCTCCCCTGAAATGGGCTTTAAAGGACAAGAAGATTTTTGTTTGGGGGGATGTATTATAACAAAGCAGTGAGAATGAGGAGGTTGAGATGGGGCGGGGGGGGGGGCAGTGGAGAGGTCAAACCAACCACAGCAGATGGTTTGGATGATCCTGAGGGGATTGCAAGCTCACAAGTCTAAAGGAGCCAAGCAGGTGATGTGAAGCAAGCCAGGTACAAGATGAAATTAAGAAACGTGGCGATGGACAAATGGGAGAGTGCCCCAAATAGCCAAGGACCTTCAAGATAAAAAGTAAAATGAAACACTGGGCAGGTCAAATGAAATCTGGCCCATGGACCACCAGTTTGAGACCCCAAGAGAGTAGCAAGTGCTTTGGCTGATGAGGGGTGTATGGCAAAGGCCTTGGATGCCCAACCCAGCTGTAGAAGAACATTCTGCAATAAGGCCTAGCTGCCAAGGACCACAGGACAACAGTGCTTTCTAGATGGTGCCTTCCCTTTTCCTCTCAAGGAGCTAATATTTTATTGTAGACTCAGCACAGTTGGCCTTGGACCCATATTTTGCTTGCTAGAGGACCTTGTTCCCTCTCCATCAAGGCCTTCCAACCTGAGGACCCCTCAGCAAGGCCCCCTTCCCCACATGCCTCCCAGGCTGGTCTTGCTTTGTGTATAGAGCATCATCTCCTAGCCCACTACAACACTCCAGAGCACATTTCAGAGCTGACTCAGGCCTGCCTGCTTCCTTCGGGCTTGGTCCTTTGGGGTGTGACATTCCCCCCCTTCTACCACCTCCCAGAATCACCTAATCCCTTTTCATCCCCCTCTGGCAATGGCAGAGGAGGGCTCCAGGCACCCTAGCTCCCATTGTCTGTGCTCCTTGAAACGTTTAAAGGGATTAGGGGCTGGGGGCTGGGCCTGGTTGCCTTCAGGGATGTGTGTTCAGTGGCGGAGAAGATGAGATTCCATTTCCTTCCATCCTACCCGTCCAGAAGGGCTGGTGAGTGCAAGATAGATGGCGTGGATAAGGGGGCATCCAATTAATTCCAATTTAAACCCAGTTTGGTCCCCTTTATAATTAGAATAGCAGGCATGTTTTAGTAGTGGATTATCTCTCCCAGGCAGTCGTTTGTCATTGCTCTTTCTCTGCACTGGGTCTTCTGGACCACCCCACCCGGGCAGAGGAGATGGAGCTGGGGGAACAGAGTGGGGCATAGATGGGGAGATCGCTGGGCATGGGTACACAGAGGAGAGGTGACCACAGAGGCTCACGCCCCGTCTTAACCCACGTCTTGCCTAAGAAAGTCCTGCTCTGTGCCTCAGTTTCTCTGGCCATAAAATGAGGGAGGGGCATGTCAGTGAAGATTCTTTACTCTGACATCCATAGAATAGGAGAGAGGAGAAATTGATGGTAGATCTAGAAGGTGGGATGATGGGGCTCAAAAGGGGAGTCAGAGATATGGGCGCTGCTGTGTGACCTTGGGTGAGCCATTGACCTTTCTGTGCTGCAGTTTTCTCACCTGGCAAATGGGGACAGTGACGATGATAATTATGACAGAATATATCATTTACAATAATGTCTTAAAATGGCCCCATAGCCACATGTTTTCAAGGGAGCTTTCACAGAAAAGGCCTCTGGCCTCCCTCCACTCCGCCCGAGGAGTGTCCCTCTCCTCCCCATTCCCTGCAGAGGCCCTTTGGGGACACACTAGGAAAAAACCACAGTCAGACATGGGCAGCCACAGGACACGGGCAGCCCTAGCTTGGCTCTGCAGGGGCTCAGGAGGTTCAGAGGGGACTTCAGATATGATCCTGAAGATTCCAAAGCGCCCCCCCCCAGGCAAAACAAAGCCCGCCCCCCGCCCCTGTAATTGCAGAATAGATGCTTGAGTTGAGTCACTCACGAGGGCTGTCAGGGGCAACTGCCTCTCACCTGGCTCAACCTTGTGAGCCCTTTGCTGTTTGGCAAGTACATTTCCAGTCTATGTCTCTGTCCCTCGAGTTGATAAGGTGGTTGTTATCATTATGCCTGCTGGCAGGCAGGGAAACTGAGGCTCAGAGAGGAAAAGGTGATGCTTCGGGGTCAGTTGTTCTATGAGGCAGAGAAAGTTTGTGAGCCCCCCGCCCTGAGTCCAGCCTCGCCTGGAGCCCAATCCCCACTTTGCAGACGAGGTACCCCAGGTACTCAGCTCCAGCCCTGGACCAATGGCTTCTGGCTTTTTCCTTGGGGCAGGGGCTCTGTCTGCAGGGGTCAGAGCCTACTCCATGCAACACAGAGCCCCTGGCCCACAGATCTATCCTGTCACCCTCTCCATCCCTGCCCCTCAGCCCCAGGACCTCAGCCACCGCCTGTGGCCTCACAAATCCTCCCAGGGACGTCTGGGTAATTACAAAATTCTTCATTTACTGATGACACTTTCCATTACCCAGAATGAACACAGCCTTGTTCCCTCCCCACTGCCCAGGCAGGGCTGTTCCTCATGTCGGTGGGATTGATGGGCCAGGTTGGGATTGGTACGTCCCTCCCCTGGGCCTCAAGACAGCTGCCCCTGCCACCAGATGCTTCATCCTGTGGCACTGGCTCTCTCCTCCTCCGGGGGCAGGGCTCTGTGTTTGGCACCCCCACATTGAACCCACACAGCCATGCCCCTGCCCACCATTATTCCCCTCTCTTGGCCATAAGGAAATGAAGGCTCAAAGAAGGTAAACCACTTTCCTGAGTTCACAAAGCAGATGAGTGCAAAAAATCTCAGCTCCTCACCACCGACTCTTTTCCCCCACAAAAGCCCCATTCTTGAATCAAAACATTTGAGAACCCCTGGTTTTATAACCAAATGCAAAAGGAAAACCAAAATACCTGATTCTTGCTCTCTGAATCTGTCACGGGGTCATTCATGAGAGGCCAAGTCACGCCAGCCCAGGATTGAGACGGGGTGGGGGGTGGGGAGGTTAGCCAGGGCTTCTAAGCTACAGCGCTCTGCAGGGCAGTCCAGGAGGCCCGGCTCAGACAGGCCTTGGTTACTGTTTCTAGCCCATCAGCTACATTTTGGTGCCTGGAAATATTTGGAGTAGCTGGAAAAGAGGCAGGATGAGATGGCCCACAAGCTCTTCCTCCCCTGCTCAGGCTCTCTGTCACTGTAAGGCACTGTAACCCACGTGGGGAAGTTCCTCCTTAGAGCTCATGTGAGTGCCTCTGACTGCACTGGGCAGGGCTCCTGGACTAAACCGTGGAAAGTCCTAAATTTGCGGGGGGAGGCACGGGTTTACCTGCCACAGCCTCTATAAGGCTGGAAAAATGAGGCTTTTGCCAGAAAAGGTTTTTCTGTCCTGAAGGAATTGCAAAACAGCAGGGTAGCTTATTTATATATACGAATATATGCATGAATATACGTGTGCGTGCGCGCGTGCGCGCTCGTGTGTATATGCTTTGTGATATTTGTGCAAACTTAACACACAGCATGGAAGCTTAAAGCTGACAAGTGAAATGTAGTTAGCAGGGTGCCCCTTATTCCCGATTTATGACTTCACCAGGGACTCATGCAGGCTGCAGGGCTGGGGAGCTGGTGGCGGGGAGAAAACTGGCGACCCAGGCACCAGTTGAATTATGAGTCACAATCTATAAACCATCACGTGCTGTGGATTGCAATAATATTTATTACAATCCGACCACTCGTGTTTCAAAACTTGGTTTCGCACATGGGGAAGAGAAAGGGACTTAAAAAATCTGTTTTAGGGCCAGCTGCCCTCGGCTGCGGGGTGTCAGCCTGTGGCCTGCAGACCTGGGGACCAATTGACATCCCCAGTTCCCCCCTTCCCATACCCCTGTGTCCCCAACAGCGGGACCCAAAGAAGCTCAGTCCATTTTGTTGGGTAAAAACTTCATTTATTTTTAAGTGTAGGATGCAAAAGAAGGATGAAAGGAATCTACCATTTACTGGCCTCCTCCTATGTACCAGGCATCATGTGAACGTACGTTCTTCATAACAAGCCTGAGAATGAAACCCTCTCACTCCCCCATTGACAGCTGGGGAAGGCGAGGCCAGAGAGATGTACTGGTTTATTCCTAGAGACAGCACAGAGGAACTGTTAGCAGTGTGCACTTCGGAGCAGTGACATGTGTGACACTGGGCAAGGGACTAAATCTTGCTGACTTTCAGTTTCCTCAACTGAAAAATAATAGAAATTATGTGAGACGATGTGTGAGATGAGCATTTAGGAAGATCCAATACACAGTAACTAGTTATTGGGATTATTTTGGTTGGTAAAGCTAACGGTAGATTTGTAACCAGGTGTGTAGGGCCTCAAAACCCCAGAACTTTCCACACCATCACCCTGCCTGTTGAGATGAGTGGCTTACTCAAGCCCCAGAGCCAGGGAGAGCATCACCAGGGAGCCCAGGCTTGTGCTTTCAGCTTCTCTCCCCTTGGGTTCATTACCCAGGGATCGCCTTTACCTGCCTGCTTGCTGGCTTCACTTGTATGTGGGGGGGGGGCAGAGGGGGGCATCTCACCTTGTCCCTTCACAGGTTTCACAAAGCCCAGTGAGCCCTGAGGTTTGCAGAACACAGTGAGCCCAGACCATTCTGCCATCAAGTAATTTGGAGCACCGTAGGTCAGTCACGGCCGCACAGTTTCCTCCCCTGCAGAACTCAGAGCCTTTTTCCACCATGAAGCTTGTTATGGCTCGGTGAGAGGGTATATAGTTTGAAATGTGTCCTAATTTATTGACCAGGGGAGTTTGGGGAGGAAGGAACCCCTAAAACACATTCATGTTAACAATTCTTTGGTGGGAGGGCTGTTTCTTGGGCATCAGGGTGCAATCCCCAATTTCTGCATCACTCATTGTAACTTTGGAAACCCCACTTGGCCTCTTATGACTTCAAGGGCATCCCTGGATATATTTGGGTCAGCTGGAGCCCAGGACAGAAGGTGGCAAGCAGAAAAGAAAGGATCAGAGCCACGCCGGGGTTAGCCGAGCACAGACCATTGTGTGCGCTTGGCAAGCACCTTCCTTTGCCAGGCCTTTAGTTTCCCCACCTGTTAGACTGGATGAGCTTGAAGGGTCATCTCGTTCAGGCTTTGTGTGCTCCGGCATCTGCAGGGCAGAAGGAGTCCTGACTCCTCTTGGGCTGTCTGCTCTAGCCTCCTCCAGCCCCACCCGCTGCTTCGCCCCCGCCCCCACCTCAGGGAAAATGACAAAGGAGCCAACAGACCGACCCAGGCTTAATGTAGCTGGAGCAAATTAATAATTGATGCACAAAGAGACAAGATCTGCCTCAGAGGGATGTGAGGAAGGGGAGGAGGCTGGAGCACACGAAGGAGAACAGTTCTGCTCGGGCCCCGGCTGGGTGCAGGGTGGTCTCTTGTGGCAACAGGACATTGCCCAGGCACCTGGGAGGTGGCTGCCCTGAGACCCCTGTCAGGCTCTGCCCAGTGAGACTTGAGGC
Source organism: Zalophus californianus (assembly GCF_009762305.2). Lineage (NCBI taxonomy): Eukaryota > Metazoa > Chordata > Mammalia > Carnivora > Otariidae > Zalophus > Zalophus californianus. The sequence continues at coordinate 32,083,256 of NC_045609.1, read as the reverse complement.
TACGGCCCTGGGGACACTGCCTTGGCCATTGGTGAGGATAGGGCGTTGGGGGTTGTTTCTGCTTCAGGACCACAGGGCCTGGCCTAGTTGGAGCCTGGCCCTGCCCCATGGTTTCTTCAAGTTGGGTGGCCCTGGCGTGACGTCACCAGAACATGGGGCAGTGAAAAGCAGGTGGGCTTAGGGGGCCCTTGGAGTGGGTCTCGTCTGGGACCCCCAGGCTGCCCCCAGATTGCTGTCCACACCCCTGGCCTGGGGAATCTGCATATCTGGGCTAGTCTGTGACCTTGCAGCAGGACCCAGGTCAATACTTTGTCTCTCTAGGCCTCTGCAATGTTGGGGGTGGGGGTCGGGGGGGGCAAGTGATCGCCAGCCTCTTCGGTCTTGCTCACACCCCAGTGCTGAGCCCGAGGGCCAGCCTGGCACAGCATCAACCCTAGAGACAGAAGGTGGAGGGGGCAGTGGAGCCTGGTCTATCTCAGAAGGTCCCCTCCTAGTCAACATTCAAGCCAATCTGTCCCTCTCGGGAGGGCGAGGGGTGTCCAGGAGCTGGCAAGCCCTCACATGCTCAACATGCTTGCTCCCAGGATTCCAGGAGCGAAGGGGTTGTCAGAATGCATCAGCTCTATCCCCAGGACTGTCACTACCAGACACATCAGCACAACACGAGAAGAAATCACTTGTTTTTATTCTCTGCATTACATCTTGTGTTCTTGCGAACCTGTGCAACCGGCCTATAGCGGCAGGCAGAGACTCTCCTTGCTCGGCCCGCCCTCCCCAGGGCCCCTGCCGGTCCTCCGGGGGGTGGGGTGGGGGAGGCAGGACAGTTGGTCCTCCCTGCTGTCCTCATGCTGAGGCTGCTTGACAGTCAGATCCGCCCGGCTGCTGGGAGGGAAGGAGTCTATCAGGCTGAGGGGAAAGGGGAGAGGGCAGCCCTGTTTCCCGGTGGCCAGGGAGGGGGCCGGGCCAGGAGGTGAGGCCAATCACAGCTGCCTTTACTCTGTGCCGACGCGGGACCAGAGGATCTGGGTCACCTCGTCTAGGTGTCACAAGCACCCCAAAAGCTGAACATTATCTGTCCTGTCTTACACGAGGCCATGGAGACCCACTTGTCCAAGTTGGCAGAGCTGGTATGGGAAGAGCCAGGACCTGTCCTGTTAGAATCCCCGTCTGACTCTAGAGCCTGTCCCCTTGTCTACTGGTTCACGTTCTCATTCGGCATTCATTAAATAAACATTTCTTAATATCTGTTCCACACGTACTCGAGCCTGACCATGCATTAGAATCTGGGGGGTTGTTGGAAGCCTGATGCCCCGGTGTTTGAAGGGAAGGAAACCACACGAGCAAAGGCCCATAGGGGAGAGGAAGCACCACCCACTCAGGGAAAGGAAGATGTGTGTGGCGGGAGCCTTGAGTTAGAGGCAGGAGGTGCGGAGGAGGCTACAGAGACTTCCAGGCCACAGTGAAGAGCTTGAACTTCACCCTCGGTCGATGGATGGCATCAGAGGGTTTTAAATAAGAAGGTGGCATAGCCGGGCCAATGTTCTGGAAAGATGTCTTTAGCTCTGGAGTTCTACATGGGTTGAAAGGGGATGGGAACAGGGGCGAGGCTGGAGCTAGATGGCATTCATGCCGGTGAAAGTGGCAAGAACCTGCGCCAGGGGTGCGACCATGGTGGTGACAACTGAGGACAGACATTTAACAGGTGAAATATGCACTTCATGCTTGCTTGGCCGGGAGCAGATGGGAAAGTCAAGGTTGGCCCCTGGGACTCGCTTTGGGTAACAGATGAATGGTGTATGAAGTTAGCAGGCTCCAGACAGGGAGAAGCTTGGTCACTTTGGGACAGCTTGGGTTTGAGGTTCCTGAGGGACCTCCAGATAGAGGTGTCCACCCATCAGCAAATATCCGGGGTCTGAAGCTGAAGAGAGAGGCCTGGGCTGCGGGTGGAAGCTTCAAAAGCACCAGCATGATGGATGGGGAAGCCTTGCCAAGGCAGAGGGCAAGAGAGAGTGACAAGAGGAGAAAGTGCCACCAGAATCCTGAGAACAAGCAACATATGGGGCGAGCAGAAGGAGAAGGCGTCTGAAAAGTCTCAGCCGTCCATGCAGTTGAACAACAAATCCTGCTGTACCGGGACCCGAGCACTGACCATGGCGTCCCTCATACAGGGTGGCTCCCGGGACTGTCCCAACCGGGAGCCAGTTCATGTGCCCTTCCCCGCTCCCGCCCTGATGGAAGTTCATGTCCCCTGGTGCCAGGGGCTCCCACCGAGTCTTCTCGCTGGCCCTGTGAGGACGCAGGTGGAACTGAGCCCAGAGCTAGGGGAGGGGGCCGGGGAGGACATTGTCCAGCAGAGGGGACAGACTGAAGGAGGGCCCGGGGTGAGAGCAGCTTGGTGCTCCATGGCATCATCATCTCTCTGGATTTGGGATCTAGGATTCTTTGGTCGCAGACAGAGAGCAGGGCTGGTGGCCTCGGCTCATGGTTGGCTCCTGTGAGCCCAGAGGCTACCCCAGAAGTTGTACAGGAGACAGGCGTCAGGGTGGCGGCGGCGGGGGGCGCTGTAGCAGAGCCACCCCACTGGCTTCCCTGAAGTCCCCACTCACGTGGTTGGCTCCCTGCGTCTCCTGATGCGGCTCTGCCCTGCCACCGCGCTGCCCCACACCCACCCCAGCCCCCTCGATCCTCGGGAGGAAATCCCAGGTGCATTCCACACAGTCTCAGAGGGACCCCGAGTTGCCCAGGGCAGTCCCCCGCTTCGTGGTGGCTCTCCTCCCCTTCCCACCTTCCTCTAACCTCCTCACAGCGCTTCCGGGGTCATCTCCCCCCTCCCCCCCAAAAAAATCCCTTGCCCTCAAATCCTTGTCCCACAGTCGGCTCTGGGAGGACCCTGCAGGAGGCCAGGGCCAGGGGTGAGGACATGACCTTCATTCCTCCTCAGGGCCACTGAGACCTCTCCCCTCACCCCTGCCTGCCAAGAGCTCTGTGCCTATTGCCTCCAGCAGCACCACCCCCACCCCACTCTGCTTCCCCTTCTGCCCCTTGGACGTGCTCAGCGAAACCTGGGGGCTTGGGGAGGCTCATCACTGGCTGGGCTGGGCGGAATGGTGAGGGCTGTGGCCGCTAAGGGTGACTGATAGCAGAGGCCACGCGGGGCTGGAGAAGGAGCAGCAATTAGCTGCTGCTGTGACGGCCGAGACAGGGTGGCTAAATGGGCCCATTAGAGGGCATTAGTGAAGCAACTGGACGGGCCTGAACCGAGATGCACCCCCTTCCCTCACTGCCTCGCTGGGGCTGGGGCTGGGGCTGGGGAGCTTTACCTGAGACCTGTCAGGGACTGTGCCCCCCAGTGAGAGCTGCTTTGAAGGGGGGTGCCTCTGTCCTGCAGCCACAGCCCCCGGAGGCGGAGCGCACATCTGCGGTCATTTGGAGCCTGCTTGCCAAGTGATGCCCGGCCAGATAATGGCTTTAATGGGGCCTTGTACGTAGAGCACTTAACACACTTCCCAGAGCCGGGTCCCAGACGCTAGCTCATTAGCTCAAACCTCTGAGGCCCATTTCACAGATGGGGGAGGGGGAGGGACCCATGAAGTGACATGTTAAAGGTTAACCACATGGTTCTTTGTCCCAAACCAAGCCTATCTGGCCTGGCCCCAGAGACTCTCATGCCCCCGAGACCTGTGGGACTGGGCTTTAGTCACCTGTAGCTCCAGGGTCAGGTGTTCGGCCGGCATGGAGTAGGTGCTTCTCAAAGTGGTTGCTGAGGAAGATGAGGACCCGGCAGTTGCCGAAATCCCCAGCCCCGGCTTCCTGATGCCCTGGCTGCGCAGCGTGGTGTCGTGGAATCCAGCAGACGTGGGCTGGAATCCTGGTTGGATCATTTACTTGCTGTGTCCCATGGCTAAATTACTTCATCTCCCAGAGCTTCTTTGTCCCCACCTGTGGAATGGGGCTAATGATAGGACCTGCTCCCAGAGTACCAAGGGTTAAATGAGACACCATGTGCAGAGAGCTAAGGGGGCACTTAGCACGTAAGTGTGCCAGAAATGGCAAGGCTGTCACCTTCGCTTTCATCATTACCCACTTAGACAGTGGGTGACATTGGAAGTGCTGGTCTAAACAGCAGTCGTGGCTACTGGAAGGTGCCCCAGGACTGGACTTGAAGAAGCAGCAAGAAAAGAGGAGGGAAGACTTGGAGGGAAAGCCCAGGCCGGCTCCATGGCAAACTTTCTGGTCTGGCCTCCAGACGTGCAAGGGTGGGGCTCCACGACCTCTGAGGGCACTGCGGCTCTAAAAGCCTCACACGTGACAAGGCGGGGGCCCCGCCAGGGAGAGGCCGCAGGACGGGGACAGCCCGGAGGAGCAGGTCCGCGTGAGGGTGGCCCTGAGCCGGGGCCAACAGCCATCCGTGGCTCTGAGAACATCCCTGCTGACACTGTGCCCAGCCCACCCATCATAAGGTGGAGCCGTGGAGGTTTGGGGACAGGGGCACCAGTTGTCCTCAGCTGTCCCTGCTGGAAGGGGGCTGCTTGGCTGGGGAGGCGGGACGGGGTGGAGGGTGTGTAGGCTTTGCTGCAGTTGGGCTGGGCTTACAGCAAAAGTGTCTCTCCCTCTGGGCAGCGGGAAGGGGCCCCCAGCCCCCGGCACTGTCACCCTGCCCAACTCCGGAGGAGCCCCCCATGTTATGAATATGGAATAAACCTGCCAACCCCCCACTAATCTCCTCTTGTTTTCCTTTCTGCACCTATTATTAAATTCCATCTGTGTCTGGGCAAATAGAGACCGGGTCCTCTCTCCAGTGCCCAGAGGGCAAACTGAGGCAGAGGAAAGCTGGTGACTTGCAACCAACTGAGAGTCACTGCAGTTCTGGGGGGATCTGAGGACGGAGGGTACACAGACGACCCAAGTGTGCCCTTGAGAATGGAATGGAAGTGCACCCGGGCCCCACACTGTCAGTAACCCACTCTCCTTTCCTGCATCTCCTCTCATCGGCCCCTTTCAGGACCCCTGCAGGGCAGGCAAGAGGGAGAACTAATAGGCCCTGTCCACAGGTGAGGAAATTGAGGCCCCTGGAGGAGCCACGCTGTGTCGAATGCTCTTATTGAACACTGTTTATTTTTAATGAAAATCATGAACAGGAAACCACAAAGACAATATCTCAAATGCCCTGAACCTCCAAGAGGGAGTTGTGTTGTTCCTGGTATTTGACCAACGTCCAAGTTTGCGGGGTTTCCAGAACTTGTCAGTGCAGGGTCAGGCTCTGCGGGACCTCTGGCAAACCACAGGTGGCTTAAGGAGCGAACAGTGGGGTAAATGGTTTGGGGGCGCCCCTGCTGGGTTGGCTGCTGGTAACTCTAGCCTGCCTTCCTGCTCTCTAATCCTCAAGACCAAAAGGCAGGCTCTGGATCTCTCCGCTCACTGGGTAGCTCTGCCTCCTTCTCCCACTGGAGCCCTTTCAGCCTGGCCTGCCTCCTGCAGGTTGTGCGAGCCCAAGGCCAAGGAGCACTGGGTGCCACAGCAGGGTGTGAATGTTACCCTGGACTTGTCCAGAGCACACCACACCCGGCACCCTGCAGGTCACCATTCCCATCTGACTTCGATGCCATTTGAACAAAGGAGTCTACCCTGCTGGGGGAAAACTCCACCCACCCGCATCTCTCATCGGCTAGCAGGTAGTGCCTGCTGCTAGGGCCGCCATGAGGACTGGAAGGAGTGCAGGTAAAACACTTGGCCTGCACCGGGCCTGGGGGAGCTCTGGGAGAAGGGCAGCCCTGAGTTCTTTGTTGTCAGCATTCAGTGCTGTGCTGAGACACCAGGGGGAAGTGCACAGGACGCACGGTCCCCGCTCTCCGGGAGCGCAGACCTGTCTTCCCATCCCTCAGGTGAGGTCAGCTCAGGTGTGGCCTCCCCCAGAAGACTTCAGCCCAGCCCAGCCTAGCCTGGAGGTTAGGTTAGGACCTGGTTCCCATTACCCCTGCCTTGTTGCTCCAAGTGTGTCTGCTCCTCCAGGGGCTGAGGCCCATTAGCCAGGGGCCAAGTATGGATTGAGAGGGTCCCTGGCACATGGCACAGAGCCACAGCTAAAGAAGTGTGTAGAATGAGTGACCATCGAGCTTTTGTCTTCCTCCGGTACCCACCTGTTGCTGCTTTGTGAATGTGGGCCCGGTGCTGCATGTTTATTTTCCTGACTTCACTTAATCCTCATGAGAGCTTAGAGGGAGCTATTGTCTGCATTTTACAGGTGAGGAAGCTCTGAGATGCTTGCCCTATCAGCCGGGCTCTAACTAGAAGAAGAGAAGAGCCCTCTAATATTTACGACACAGGGATTTAGTGCCGGGGAATTGGTTTCCCAGGTGGTGGAGGAGATGCGAGGTACTGCCTGGGTGCCGGCATTCGCAATGGGGTGAGGCGGCGGCCAACCGAGGCTAGAAGCCAGGGCGGAGCTGGGACCTCGTAGGCATAGCCTGCAGAAGCTGGACTCACTCAGGAGATGCCACCCAAGGCAGAGAGGGAAGGGAGAAATAGGGCTGGGTCAGGAGCACCAAGCCCAGCGGGCTTCCCCCAGGTCCACGGTAAGAAGTGGTCCTGAGGCTCTGTTCCAGGCCTGCCTCACTTCCACCTGGGCTCCCCATCCCCTCGCCCCAGGGTGCCCCACCTCTGCCCTCTTCACCTGGGCTCTGCCCTTCCTGCTGGCCCCAGCCCCTCAGCCCCCCCGAGTCCCAGCAGGGCGGCCTGCATCCTGGGTGGGCCGTCTTCCGTCCCGGCTGCTGGCCGCCAGCCACCTCCACCAGGGGCCCCGGCACACAGTGGGTGCCACATGGCTCCGTGCCAGCCCCAAAGATGCTCATCTCCACTCCCCCTGGCCACAGCGCTTCATGGTGTGCCACCGTCCCTGGCTGGCAGGCCTCACGGTGGCCACTCCCAGTTCTGCCCTCTCCCGGGCCCCAGGAGTCCTTCTCACGAGGCACGGATCCCACGGGCCTCCCCACGTGCTGTGGCTCACCCCCACGACAGTGCATCTCCTTTGACCACCCCCCCGTCCGCTGTCAGAAGCAAGCATGTCACACAGCTGTCTGCAGCCTCTGTCCCCACTGCCCCGCGCCCCACCCTGCCGCCCCCACTGCCAGGGAAGCTCGGCTCTTGGCGAGGTCTCCTGTGACACCCAGCTGGCCATCCCCCTGCTGTCTTCCTTAGGGCCCAGCAGCATCTGGCCCAGATGTGCATTCCACGAGCTCCAGCACACGGTAGGCGCTCACTGCAGATCTGTGGAGTGAAGGCATAATCCCAGGGTACTCGTCAGAAAACGGAGTCCCAAGAGAAGCCTGCTGTGTGGTATGGTTACACAGCTGGGGACAGCTGAGCCGGCCCGGGTCCCCCGCACGGCCTGCCCTGTCTCCGTCTTGCCCACTGGGGCTCAGGCCTGATGGATGGCTGAGCGGAGAGGGCGGTGGGGGGCAGGAGGCCTGGGAGCCCCATGGACCTGCCTGTAGACCCTCCCGCCCGCGCCTGTCCACCTGTGATAGATGCTCAGCTCTGAGGTTTGCTCTTGATTCCTCCCCTCTCTCTCTTTTTCTCCCCACTGGGTCTTTTTAGGCAGTAATTACAGCTGAAGTGGACAATCTGTCTTTTTATTTTTAGGCTTTGACGCTCAGACACCAGGCCCTGGACAGCGAGCATTGCCTAGAAATAGGTGGCTGACACCCAAGTGAGGCTCTGTCAGGGCTGATGGTGCACAGGGGTGGTGGGGAGGGGTGGGGTGTGGATGCGCACAACCCTGCAACAGGCTGGGACGTGGGGAGAGCCTTGCCTGGGGAGCCAGGAGACCTGGGGTCTGGACCCTTCTGCTCTGTGACCTCGGGCAGGTCCCTGGCCCTCCCCGCGCCTTACTGTCCAGCCCAGGCACAAGGAAGGGAGGCCCAGATAAGCTCCACAGGTTTCCAGATGACATCTCCAGGGCGGAGGGCCCCAGGGCCGGTTGGGAGGGGCTTTCCTGGAGTCACTGTGCTGAGAGATAACAGGAAGGATGAGCCAGCCCCGGAGAGACACCTGGACGGGGGCTATCCTGCCAATGAGTGATGGTCCTACATATTGTTAGACCTTTCCTCTCCTCCTCTGTTTCTTCCTGTGGCCCTCACATGGTCATTGTCCCTAAGTTATATCTGGGTCACCCTTCCTCCTCGGGCTGCCCTCAGTCGGCTCCCCTCCTCACGTAGGGCTCAAGGGCCACACCGTTCCACCCACACAGGCTGACAAACAGGAGGCGCCGGCCGGGGGCCTCTGGCTCCAACAGGCCCAGCTGTTTCCTCAGGGTGCCCGGGCCTCAGCCCAGCTGGCCTGACCGCCCCTCCCCTGCAGGCTGCATCCGTGACCATCTCCTCAGGGGGGTCACCCACATATCCACTCACCCAGTCATTCACTTACTCATTTGAAAACATTCGGTGGCTGCCAGGTGCTGGAGATAAGCCATGAACAGATGAGGAGCTTTCTTCCTAGTTGGAAGAACAGACAACAAAATCATAACCAAATGGAGAAGAAACTTTAGATAAAGACGACAAAAATAAGAAGCGAATGGCATTGGGAGTTGGGCAGGGCATCCGTTTCTGGCCTGGCGGTCAACTCATTCGAGCTAAAGCGGCTTAGGAAGACCATGCTGGCTGCTGAGGCGGGGACTGGGCTCTGGTAGAAGAGGCCAGCTGCCCACCTGGGAGATCAGGAACTTGGCCTACATCATTCTCCCCCTCTGGGGCTGAGAAAGCCTCTGGGAGCTTTAGGAGAAATCCCAGCTCAAGTCCAAGATTTCACAGAGCCGAGGCCTCCCAGAACCATTTGGCTCCTCTGGGCACGTAGGTCCAGGCCTGTGATGGGGGTTCTTCCCTCTTTGTTCTTTGGGGGCTGTGTCAGAATCGCAGAGGGCTGAGCTACAAGGCTGCATGTGGAGAAAAGTCCAGCTGTGGACATGGCCCACGCCCCATGGACTGTTGGTAGCAGAGTGGGGGCCGTGCTGTCCTCCCTGCACCAAGGGCTTCAGGCCTTGTGTGAACGGAGGCTCAGGAAAATGGAAGGGGACGGGTCATGAAGGATACAATTCACAGCTGCCTTCACCTCCAGGAGAAGGTGGTGGCCTGTTCTTCCAGCTTGGCCCAAGGGCAGGGGGACATTCAGGGTCTTTGAGGCCAGAGTGGTGGGAAGAGGCTGGGAGATAGGATGGGGCCCAATCCGAACAGCGCCAGGCCTGCCCCATCCTAGGGTGCCACAGCTGACCCCGACTCCCAGCGGCAGGCGTAGTCAGAACTTATCTCTCAGGCAAGTCCCTGGGCCTAAGGAAGGGATTGGGACAGCAGGAGGGAACAGCCCATCCTCGAGGCCAAGGGCACCGGCTGAGCTCTGAGCCCGGCTGGGAGGATTCTAGTCAAGGTGGCCCCTGGACCTCCACTTGGAGTGTTGGGGTTGGAGGCTGGACAAGGCAGCTTGCAGGCTGGCACTGAGTGGGTGTCCAGGGAGATCAGGGAAGGAGGTTCTTTTGTTCAGGCAAGGCCCCCTCTCCAAGCACCACAACCACACAGCGACCTTGCATCCTGAGCCCTCATCCTGCCAGGCAAGCAATAACAGAGCAAGGAGGTATGGGGCCCTTATCCCATGCCACGTACTGTTCTGAGCAATTTAAGTGTGATAACCCTGTTAATTCTCGAAAACTGTGATGCTCCCGTTTTACAGATGAGTAAACTGAGACCAGAGCTACTAAACAAACTTGCCTGAGGCTGCACAGCTGTACATGGCAGAGCTAGAATTTGAGCCCGAGCAGCTTGTCACTGTCTGTGTTTCTAAGTGCCCATCTCCCCGAAGCCTCAGAGCCTAGGGCTGCAGCCCATATCCAAAGGTCAAGAGAAGGTGCGCGTGTGCGGCATCATAGCACGAAACACACAGTGAACGGGCTCCTGCCAGCGCCCTCCTTCTGGGGCCCCGAGTGCCCCCTGCTCCCCCAGGGAGGGTGGGGCGGGCTCACGTGGCCCTGCCTGCTGGACCCTCTGGCCTCCTTTGCTGCTGCGGGTTCTGGCTCGGGCTCTGAGCGCCCCAGCTTTCTGTCGGCTCCAGTCCAAGTTCTTTTATTAATTCCCTCGCTCTCCAGCAAGAGAACTTTAATTAGCCGGGCCGATTTATCTATATAAATACAAACGGATGGCGCTCCGCGGTGGGTGGGGAAGTGGAAGGGGAGCTGGGCCAGCAGGTTGCCTAGGGCAGAGGAAGTGACAACGGCGCCTTCCCAGCAACCAAAAATATGACTTTAATATCACACGCACGTGCGGCGTGCGTGTGCGCTCACCGGCGGCTGGGCAGCCCGCAGAGCCGTGGCTGGGGGCACCGCGTGTGCTGTCACTCATGATGGGAGAACACGTCTCCAGAGCTGGGCTGACTCTGACTTCTCGGGGAGGTCTGAACGTCCCTCACCATGAGCGACTTTGCCGTGTTCCTGCTCATGGCAGTCGCCTCCCTCGCATCCCGCCCCAGGAGGACAGGGACAGTGTGACAACATCACCATGTTCAAAGGGCTCACTCCGGACTTCAAGGACTTCTCCCAGGCTTGGGGACAGGGGATGGGCTGATGACAGCTGAACTCCCTGTCCAGCCCTGCGAGGCTCAGGATTGGAGAACGGGTCCCGAGGATGCACCTCAGTCTTGCTTTCAGACGTCGCCCCAAAGGTCAAAGCTTTCTCTGAGCGCCTGAGGTAGCAGTGAGACGGGCAGTTAGGAGCTTGGACTAGTGACCCGCTGCCCGGATGCAAACCCTGGCTCTGCCCCTTACAGCTGTGCAAACTTGGGGGAGCTGTTTTCCAGCTCTGTGCCCCAGTTTACTCATCTATAAAATGGGAGCATGATAGTTTGCAAGGAAACAGGTTTATCACACTTAGCATGCTCAGTACAATACAGGGCATGTGGTGGGTGTCCCATAACTCTTTGCTCTAGTGTTGCTCACCTGGTGATAGAAGGTCCCTGTGTGGTTTGTTCCCTATTGCCAAGGGTGAGGTCATGGCGGATGGTGATGGTGAGAGAGGGGGACAGCGCTAATAGTGATGGTATTTCTTATTACAGTAGCTGACATTGACATCTATGGGCCACTGTTCTAAGCGCTTTCTCTTTATCATCTCATTCAGAGTCAGGAGGTCACAAAGAAGCAGCCTCTGTCCTCAGGAGGCTCCTGTCTAGCAGGGGAGACAGGACCCATATGACAAGAGGCCTGAAGAGAAACAGAGATGTTGTGAACGGTGGAGAAGACAGAGGAGGGGCAGCTCAGTGGCCTGGGGTGATCTGGGACTAGACTGGGCCGGGTGGCTGAGGCCTTGCCCACCAGCAGAGAAACGGTGCCCGAGACGAGGGAGGGGGCTGCAGCCAGACTCCTCCATTCTTTCCAGGAGGCTTGTGTTTGACTTGGGGGCCCCCTTGGTGAAGGGGAGGAGGGGCGGGCATAGGGAAGCAATTCTGATAGAACTTCTCACAAGGTGACAAGCTGCCTCTGGAGAAAATGCATTTCTTGTCACAGGAGGCAGGTGGGCAAGGCCTGGGGAAGCAGAGGTCTGTGACATTGTGGAGGCGATTTCAGAACTGGGTGTGGGAGGGGTGGGGGATAAAATATGACCCGTGGCTCGCTTCCGAGTCTAGAAATCTAACTGTCCAACATGTTTATAGGCACACACACATGCACATACACCCGTACACATACATACACTGCAGGCTGGTTCTGCCCAGGTGACCAGGAAGCTCAGGGAAGGAGGCTCTTTTGCTCATGGCAAAGCCCCCTCTCTGTACACCACAAGGACACAGCGACCTTGCATCCCGTGCCTTCATCCTGCCCAGCAAGCCGTACTAGAGCAAGAGCAGTCCTGGGGCTCTCACTATAGACCAGGTACAGTTCTAGACCTTTTAAGGGTGATCACCCTGTTAATACTTACAACCTATGATGTTCCCATTTTACAGATGAGTACGTTGAGGCGTAGAGTGGTTAGCACAACGCTCCCGAGGTCCAAGGGCTGTAAGTGGGTGGAGCCGGGGTTCGAACCCAGGGCATTCTGTCACTATTCCTCGTGCTCCTGACTGCCTCTAGCACATGTCACCAGCCACCGCCACCATGCTAATTAGCCTCGTCTCGGGCACCATTTCTCTGCTGGTGGTGTCAAGCCCGTTCTCTGTTTGGAGTCAGGGGCTGGGGCTAGGGTGAGCCAGGCAGTGTCTCCTGGTGGGATAGGGGATCCCGTGTCATCCTAGGGGTGTTGCCTGCACATCCCTGGGGTCAAATCTGGGCTCCTGCACTTAGAAGCTGTGGCACCTCAGACAAGCCACCTCCCCTGTCTGACTCAGTCACTCCGCTGTGAAATGGGTTGGGTGAAGATCTGGTGGATGAGGGTATCAGACGGGACTCACACGCCCGGGGGCCGCTCAACAGTACCTGGGAGACAGTGGGAGCCACGGGCCTTTCCTGGGCAGTGAGCGTCCCTGGGCTCCTCCTCTTGGACCCTGTTTGGGCCTCGGAGAGAGGCTAGCAGGGTGCTGGCCCTCAGCCACCCGGCCTACTCGGGGTCCCGGGCCTGGAGCCCCATGGAACGGCAGACATAGGAAACCCTGTGTCGTGGCAGCTTTGCTGAGCGGAGCCCGAGAGCAGCAAACTCTATTCTTAGCCAGCGTCCCATCACGTGGAGAGGCAAGCGTGTCATTAGTGGGGAGGGAGGGAGGAGGTGCTGGATTTAACCCCAAAGGGCCAGGGCGCCACAAAGAACTCAGAAGAAACCCACTAGGGAGGGAGGGATGGAAATCTGAGTTGGAGGCAAAGGGCCGTCCTGTAAGGGACACTCTTGGCGAACACCCATTAGACGCCATAGCCACGGGGGAGGAAGGTGGCCCCAAGGGGAGAGGGGTTGAGAATTCCGTGGGCTGTCACCATGTGCTGAAGGGGGCGCTCTAAGAGGATCTGCCAAGAGCCCTGGCAGGAATCAGGAGGTCAAATCTAGCCCCATCCTTACCCCCAATGGGCGTGGCTGGGGACAAGTCACAGCTGGGGACAAGTCACAGTCTCTGGCCCCTGATCTAGGTCTGAGGTATTAAACTCAAGTGTCCCTCTGCTGTGGCATTTGTGACATGGACCCAAGCAAGTTCGGAACTGAGAGCAGCACCCAAAACCCTGGTCAAACCCCTCACGGGGCTTGCGAAGAGCCAAGGCATTTATCTTTGCCCACGAGAACGCCACTGCTTCAACAGGTGTTTGTCCCGTGTTCTTACTTCATCCTGTTGAGCCCTGTGTCCATTATCCTTCTAGCATGATCTGTCAGTAGATGTAGCCATGAGGGACTGGGGCGCAGGTTAGACTAGTCTGACGGCTTCGAATGGGGCAAAGCCAGATATGAAGGTGAGGGAATGGCCCAGATGTGATAGCACCCAGGGAGATGCAGGGTGGCCTGAGCATTGGGGGGTGGGCAGCCAGGGGGTGCTGGAAGGGACACCCCTGGGTTGACTCGTGCCTCGGGGGGAGACAGACAGCGATTCCCTGGTTTCCTGACTGACCTCCTGTGTCTTTCCGACCTCACTTCTGTGTGCCCCTGTCTCACCTCACCAGCATAGCTGTTAAGCAACCCAAGGCCAGGCAGGGTGCCCTCTTTCTCCCCATCCGGGCCCACGCCAGGCATAGCCAGTGCCGCTCCGAGCTCAGCTCCACATCCTGCCAGCCCTGAGCGCACCCGCTCCTGCTGCCTCACCCCTGCCCCCTTCATGCCGGCCACTCATTTCCTTTCTAATTAATCACTGCTGGGCTCCAGCGGTGTCCTTCCCTCCCCAGCTCATTTGCCTAAAGAAATGAGTTGCTTTGTTGAGAAGAAACAAATGCTCCCCAGCTCTATTTCCTCTCTCCCCTCCCCAGACCACAGAGATTGGGGGGCTCTCTGGGATGGAGGGGAGGAGGCACTGGGCCGCAAGGAGAGCGGCCTCAGTTTCCCCATGGAAACCAGAACAAGCAATTTCTGAGGAGGCCTGAAGGAAGAAAGTGCTCTGAGGCTCAATTAGGGGTGGGAGGGGAAGGTGGTGAAGCCCAGGCCTTTTGCACACCCCTACCCGACAGGACAGAAGCGGCTTGGATGTGGCCATGTTGTTTTGTGAAGCTATTGAGCCTCGGATCCCCAAACTGAGGACAGGAACTTGTCAGCTGGCCTCCAAGAGCTGATCCCGAAACCTCATCACGTGCTGGGGGAAGAAGGTGGGGGAGATGGTATTCCAGGAGCTCCTGGAGGGAGAGGTGGTGGAGAAGGGAGGGCCTCCACCACGGAGGGGCTCCCGGGACTCAGGTGCTGCCCAGAGAACCACAAGGTGAGCCAGGCTTGCGGCTCACACCTGCCCTTCCATCCAGACCCACAGGACTGTTCCAGGTGCAGCACTCACTCATGGGCACCAGGTCAGGGATGGTTCCCGGGGTGGGCTGGACTCTACCCAGTCACTGACAGGGCCTGAGGTCAGATATGCCCGGGTTCAAACCCCCAGCAGTCACGTGAGCATAGGCAAGGGCAGTGTCTCAGAGCCTCTGTTTTCCCATCTGAAGAATGGAAGTAAGAGTAGTCCCTGCCTCTCGGTGTTGCTGGAGGAATAACAAGGATCCTACAGCTCGAGCACTCAGCATAGCACCAGGTACATAGCAAGTGCCTTGTAAATACTAGTCACTAATTATTACTGTTATTATCAGGACCTCCCGCTTTAGTGTGAGGATGCCAGCAGGAGCGAGAGGCAGCTTTACAGGGCAGCCTTGAATCAACTGGATCTTTCAAATGTAAATTATGAGCAAATGGGTACTTTTCTGTTACTGCTGGTCGAGGGTGGCCCCGAAACCCCTCCTGGCTGATGGAGAGCAGGCACCGGGCCCAGCCCCAGGGCTGAGGGCCCAGCCAGCTGTCCCAGGCCGCCAGAGATCCAGGTTGCCAGCCACAGCCGCAGAGGGAAAGCCCCATCCGTTGGCCCTGGAATTCACAGTCTTAGGAATTCTGTGGCCTCGCCAGGTGCCACCGTTGTGCTGGCTGTCCCAGCCGGGCCCGTGATGGAGCATGCTGCAACTGGGAGAGACCCCAGTCCTGAGCTGGGATGTGACCAGCCCACTGGGCTGTGCAGAGCCGGAGGTGCCCCCTCTCCCCACAACTTACCACCAAGTTTGATTCTCTGGGAGCGCCCTGGACCCCCAATGCCTTGGGCTGAGCTAAGGTAAGCAGAGAACCCCTGAGGCTCTGGAACTAGACCAGAAGACGGCCAAATGGACAGATTTCTGCTGAGGAAAGTTGCATCTGGCCAGTGCCCATGAGGAGATCACATGAGGAGCAGCAGGAAGAACAGCGCTCGGACTGGGGCTCCGTTGGGGAGGGTGATGCACTCCCTCTTCTGGTCTGCTTCTCATCACCCCCACTCTGGAAGGAAGGGTTGGGATAAAGCCCCCCAATGATTTCAGATCCGCACCCACTGAAACAGCTAGAAGCTGTAGCCACAAAGGCTGAGAGAGGAAGGTCGGCAGATCTGGGGCAGAGGCTCTCTCCAGAATAGGGAGGACCTTCCTGGCTTTACCATTTTGCCAGAGGTCTAGTTGAGAGAGACCTCACGGCCATCCTCGGCAGTTAAATGTGATAGCAGGGCTGCCGCATACAGTTGGGCGGGTTATTCACTGCACAAGGGTGCCTGGCTAAAGGAGTGATTATGGGGCTGGGATCCAGCCTCACTCTGCTCACCAAGTCACACTCTTCAGCATGCAGCTGTATCTGCTTAGAGTTCAAAGGTACCACATGGGCCAGTAACAGCATGAGTGGGCTGCTCCCAGCCTCAGTTTCCTGAACTGAGACATAGGGTAATCCTTCCTCTTTCAAGCCCCCCATCCCTCAAGGGAAGTGGAGCCAGTGAGTGGTTGAGAAAATCAATACACTACAAGTGCTTTGAGCAACTTGAAGATAAGCTTCTGACAAAGAAGGACGTGATTGAAGGCGCGAGCCCTTTCTCTGCAGCCTGACAGGGATTTCGGAATGGGTGCGTGGGGGGGGCAGATGCTGGCCTGTGCACACTGGCTTCAGCACCCATCCTTCCTGCTGGGCTGGGGGCCCAGACTTGTGTCTCCCTGGTTTCTGAGCTCCCTGTGTCTCTCCCAGCGACTTGCAGGGTGTGGGAGACGGC
Organism: Zalophus californianus; assembly: GCF_009762305.2. Taxonomy (NCBI): domain Eukaryota; kingdom Metazoa; phylum Chordata; class Mammalia; order Carnivora; family Otariidae; genus Zalophus; species Zalophus californianus. Next base: position 32,067,083 of record NC_045609.1, on the reverse strand, counting down.
TGCACGTTCTTTTCTCAAGGAACTGAATTTTCCTCCGCTCTGTTCCCTCTACAAAAATGCAGTAGCCTGCTAAACACACCCAACTTCCGTCTGGGAGTCTGGACACCCGAGCTCAAAGCCTCGCTCTGCCGCCACTACGCGGCCACCTCTGACCTCTGCCCCTCCCGGGAAGTCAGTTTCCCCGTGTGCAAAGTGGGGTGTTAGATGGCCGGCGGGGCTCCCTCCCCGGTGCAGTCTGGAGCTGTGGACAGCTCTTCATGTACATGTGTCTACACAGAGCCCCTCTTTTGTCTCTGAAGGCAGCTGAGATGAAACAGAGTCTAATCTGTACCAGGGAGACGGGTCCTCTGCCCGAGGGGCCGCGGGCACAAATTGGGCCGTCGTGTTGCATTACTTCCGCCAAGTTGGGCCCCACCATCTCACCTCTGTCCCCCCGGCAAATGGGACAGCGAGGGGCAGACAGCACAGTGGGGGCAGGGGGCCCGTGCCGCCACCAGGCCCCCTGACTCCCACCATCAAAGGCGACGGGAGAGGGAGGGGGCCCAGCCGGGGAGCATTTTTAATGACCCCAAATCCTAGCAACTCATTACGTCTCTGATAAGGCAACGGGAGCTGTCACTCCCAGATGCAGCCAAGGAGACTCCCTAGAGAAATTTTGCCGCCTTCTCGCTAATCTTCTTATAAACATTGTTATTTATTTTTTCTTATTTTATCCGACATGTGTCAAGCAGCCCCTGCTAAGCCTGTGACATCTCCAGGGAGGCTGAAGGAGGCTGGAGGAGGGCCCTGGCCCCCCACACCACCCCCGGCCCTCGGGCAGCACGGCCCCCACGGCCCTGCTCTCTTGCTGGCCGAGGTTCTGCCCCGGCCGGTGGCTTGGCGATGCCCACGGGAGCTGGGGCTCGGGCCAGGCGACGCTAGACATCTGGGGGCTGGCCATCAGAGTCAGGGGACTACAGGCTGTTCTGACTGGGGCTGCTTCCAAGGAGAAGGAAGGGCTGCGTGCCACCACTGGCATCTGGAGCCACCCCCAGGCCTCCTCCCCGTGTGTTTGGTTAACACCCAAAGTAGCTATCACCGCAGCTGTCACCGACGGAGCCTGGCCTGGGCCCCGTGCCCCGTGCCCCTCACACAGAAGCTCTTGTTCACTCCCCACGCCAGCACCGTGAGGCTGGTATTGACATCAGGCCCATTTGTAGGTGAAGAAACAGGCCCAGGGAGGTGAAATTGCTTGCCCGAGGTTGCCCAGGCAGGAAGAAGGGACAGACTGGGATTGGAACCCCAGTGCTCAGATGACGAGTTAATGCGGTGCTCCCCAACACTCCTCTGAATGCCCCTGGAGCCCTGGGCACAGAAGGCACAGCCAGGAATCTTCTTCCCCATTTCACAGCTGCAGAAACAGGCTTGGAGGCCCTAGGACAGCTCCAGACAGCATCTCCCGGGTGTCGTCCTGTGTTACGGGGTGCTGAGATCCCAGGGGACCTCTAGCCCTCTGTTACAGGGACTAGGGCAACGCTGGGGGTGGGAAGAAAGTCACGGCACGTCCACAGGGCACAGGAAAAGACTCCAGGTCTAGGAGACCCCCTCCCAACTACAGTTCCTGGCACGCATTTGTGATACACCTTATAGATCTCTCCCAGTGGATTGTGATTAATACAGCAGGGCTGTAAAACAGTGCCTCCTGCACAATCCCATTTGGGCGAATATGTCGTTAATATGTGTGTCTTTGTATGCGGTACCTAAATTGCAGAGGGAACAAAAGGTTGGATTTGCGGCTTTCAAAACAGCCGAATTTAAGGCCAATATTTTTCACATGCCACGTTTTGGGGATCCTGAAACCAAAACAAGACACGTGTTTTTTAAAACAACATTTTATTTCTAGCTCATTTTAAGTTCACAGTAGAGTTCTAAGCACAGAGAGCTCCCACGGACCCTTTACCCAGCTCTCCCTATGCTAACAGAGCCGACAGCAGCTCACCTTCAATTTTCACCAGCTTCTCTATTGGTGAAAAGCCGTGGATTTTCATGACATGCCACTGGGGTACATGACATCCTCAGGACTTCTCTGGCGCTCTTGACCTTGATCACAGGTTAAGGTGACGTCTGCCAGGTTCCTTCACTACACAGTCACTATTTTTCCCCTCTCCATATTCTATTCTTAGGAACAAGTTGGCCAAAGCCAGCCCATACTCCAGAAGAGAGGAATTAAACTCCACCCCCTGGAAATCTGTGAATTTGTGGACAAATGTGAAAACCAGCCTAGTAATTAATAAATTGGGAGGGGAGATAGTTTGAAGCTATGCAAGCGTCCTATTTCCCCTTAAAGTTTCGCCCCCTAATTCCAGCAGCCATAGGTGGATCCAGCCCATGGCAATTCCTACCCTGGTGTTCCAACGGTGATTTTCTGCTTCCCCCATTCCTTCTACTCTATTAGTTGGAATTCAATATTCTTGTTATTTATCATATTGCTCAAATCGTTCCAGCTTCGGCCATTGGAAGCTCTTGTAGGCAGACTCTTCTGCTGTCTTCACATGGCCCCCGTAATTGGCTTGGATATAAGCGTATCATGTGGCTTTTGTTGGGTTGTTGTTGTTGTTGTTGTTTTTAGCACTACCTCATTTTCTGAGACCACAGTGCTCTGGGATTGTCTTGTATTTTCTCCTCCCAGCCCTAGAATCCATCCTTTCTCCAAGGACCCTGGTCCCTTTCGTTGGAAAATGGTATTTAGAAGCCAAGAGCTGGGTGCTAGGAAGGCACACGTTTTTCAAGCCCATTTTTACAGGGATAAAGCATCTGGAACTTCATAGCTGGCAATGACTTGGCATCCAACATAAGTCAGGGGTCCTTGTGCATTGATAGTTATATAGGTTTACGTAACACGCCTGGACCACCAGGTCTCACTCAGGCCTCACTGGCAGAATGACTTTGAAAGGGCGCTGTGACGTTGAGGGCTGTGGCCCTGGGTTCATGTCCACGCTGCTGGCATGACGGTGCCTTGCAGTCTGCTTTCCAGCCGGCCTCCGGAACTAGCATCTGACTTGCTCATCTGCACTGTCAGGATGCTCAAAGCCAGAGAGTTCGACACATCTTCAAAATGTCGATGAACCATTTGGGAAATATTAAATTGTGATTTAATGATTCTCCTCAGGTTCTACTCAATTACAAATTTAATATTCTTGACATTTTCCTTCACTCCTATGGAGGCTCCGAGACTTCAGACTGGGGAGACAGCCCCAGAAACTAGTGTGTGATTGCAAAGGAACCAATGTGGGCAGAGAGCCTCACCTCTCTGGTTAGCTTCCCACATACAGATCATGAACGATGAAAACACGAGAATGATGGAAAAAGGTAGAGGTAATCGGTATGAGTTGTTACCACTCTGTTTGCAGGACATGAAGAGCTTGGGCTCAGGACCCTATCAGACCTTGGCTCGAAACCTGGCTTCATCACCCATCACCTGTGTGATGGGCAAGTGGGCTCACCTCTCTGGGCCTCGGTTGTTTGTCTGTAAACTGGACACCAGTTCCCACCTCGGGGTTGTCATGGGGTCAAGTGAGATCATCAGGATCAAGTGCACGGGGTCTGACTGATGCTCGCTCCATGACTGATAATAATAATAATAATAATAGCCACACTGAACAATAATAAGAACAGAGTCCCAGTGATCAGTTAGTGGCAATGTAAGCGGGGTCGTGTTGCATGGATTTACGATCAGAACAGGAATGAAATTTAAGTATTCATCATTTACGTATCTTTAAAAACATAGACTTTACTTTTTAGAGCAGTTTTAACTTCACGGCAAAATTGAATGAAAGTATAGACATTTCCCATACATCCCTTGCTCACCCCCAGCCTCCCCCACTATCAAAATCCCACACCAGAGTGGTACATTGTTACAATCAATGAGGCCAAAGGGCATGGTTTACACTAGGATTTGCTCTTGGTGCTGTATATCCTAGGGGTTTTGACAAATGTATAATGACGTGTATGCACTATTATAGTGTCCGACAGAATTATTTTCACTGCCCTCTGTGCTCTGCCTATTTATCCCTCCCTTCCTGCCCCACCCTTTCCCCCAATTCCTGGCAACCACTGATCCTTTTACTATCTCCACAGTTTGCTTTTTCTAGAATGCCATACAGTTAGGATCATACAGTATGTAGTTTTTTCAGACTGGCTTCTTTCACTTAGTAATATGCCTGCCGGTTTCCTCCACATCTCTTCATGGCTTGTAGCTCATTTCTTTTTAACACTGAATAACATCCCATTTCTGGATGAACCCCAGTTTATCTATCCATTTATCTACTGAAGGACATCTTGGTTGCTTTCAGTTTTTGGCAATGATGAATGAAGCTGCTAGAAACATCCGTGTGCAGGTTTTTGTGTAGACAACACGTTTTCAGCTCCTTTGGGTAAACACCAAGGAGCACAATTGCTGGATTATATGGTGAGAGTGTGCTCAGTTTTGTAAGAAACCACCAAGGCGTCCTCCCAAGAGGCTGTGCTGTTCTGCATGCCCACCAGCAGTGAATGAGAGTTCCTTGTTGCTCCACACCCTCACCCGGTGTTGTCAGTGTTTCGCATTTGGGCTGTTCTAATAGGTGTCTAGTGGTATCTCGTTTTAATTGGCAATTCTGTAAAGACATAGGATGCTGAACGTCTTTTCAAACGTTTACTTGCCATCTATATTTCTCATCTGGTGAGGTGTCTGTTCAGGTCTTTTGCCCCTTTTCAAATCAGGTTGTTTTCTCCCTGTTGAGTTCTAAAAATTATTTGAGTATTTTGGATAATGACCCTTGATCCGATGTGGCTTTTGCAAATATATTTCCCTGGTCTGTGGCTTGTCCTCTCATTCCCTTGACAGTGCCTTTCCCAGAGCTGAAGCTTTTATTTATTTATTTTTTAAAAAAGATTTTATTCATTTATTTGAGAGAAAGAGAGCACATGAGAGGGGGGAGGGTCAGAGGGCAAAACAGACTCCCTCCCGAGCAGGGAGCCCGCTGTGGGACTCGATCCCAGGACTCCAGGATCATGACCTGAGCCGAAGGCCGTCGCTTAACCAACTGAGCCACCCAGGCGCCCAGAGCTGAAGCTTTTAATTTCAATGAAGTCCAGCTTATCAATCATTCTTTTCATGGATGGTGCCTTTGGTGTGGGATCTCAAAAGTCATTGCCACACCCAAGGTCATCAAGATTTTTCTCCCTTGTTCTCGTCTAGGAGTCTTAAAATTTTGCATTTTACAGTTAGCTCTGTGATCTATGTGGTGATAATTTGCGTGAAGGCTGTAAGTGCTGTGTCGGAATCCCTCTTCACATGTGGGTGTCTAGGGTTCCAACGCCCTTTGTTGAAAAGAACATCTTTGCTGTAGTCACTTGTATTTTCATCTTGGGTTTTTCACAGGGCACCCCTGCACAGAGTCCCCCAGGCTCCCCAAACACACCCCTTATCCATGGCACTGTTCCAGGAGGGAAGAGCCCTTGGAGAGAGACCCTGGGCCTGACGGCGGGAGCCCTGGTGGGCAGGGGCTTCAGCCAGGCTTTTGCTCAAGGGCAAGGAAGAAGGTCGCATGCGGGGCCAGGCGTCTGGGGTTGGGAGTCGGTGGCTCTCAGTGCAGGGTGACGGAGGGGTGGCTAGTCTCCAGGTTAGAAGGAGCAGACCTGACCACGGGGGACTTGCGGTAGGGACTTGGCAGCCTTGGGCCTCTGTGGAGAGTAGGAGCAGAGCCCAGGGCTGGGCAACCCCACCATCAGGTCTGTGAACACGTTCACACACAGCCACCTTCCCCAGGAACCTGGATGGCTGCTTAGCAGGCCACACCAGGCCCGACCCATCAAACTCTCCCATCACCACCTGCCCTCAAGTGGTTTAATTTGGGGCATCCCGCTCCTCTGTGGGCTGGAGGAGGTGAGGACTTCTGCTCTGTGCAGGTGTCAGGAGGTTGGTAGAGAGGCGGGGCCCGGGGACACAGGGCCGCCTCCCCCTGTCCTCAGCCAGCACCCACCCCACCCCACCCCAGGGGGACATGGGCAGCGTAAGACCTGATCCTCTCTCCGGGCAAAGTCCTGGTCCTCGGAGAATGAGGTGGGGACTCCAACCCTGAGCAGGGGCCTCCTGTCGGCTGCCTGTTCCCACTGACCACGCCGTGTGCGTGTCCCTCGGGTTTGGACACAGTGTCCCCAGGGTACGAAATTCATTTTCTTTATGTCGGATGGAGGATTGACCGCCTGGCTGAAATCCAGCAAATCCCAGCCATTGCAAACACAAGCACAGTCATGGCCCTGGTATCTGTGTGGCGGGCACACACACTCACACTCACACTCACTCCCACAGCCCACCCTCACACACATGCTCATGCTAGCTCTCAGCTCTCACACACACATTAACTCACACTCACTTGCCGTTCTTCACATTTGCACACAATCACACCGCCCTGAACACACATACTTACATTAGCTCTCACACACTCCATTTCATGCTTATGAGCACTCCTACACACGAACTCACCCACTCACATGCTCTCACACACTCGCGTGGCTCCTGCCCTCCCAGTTCTGCAATATCGGGGCTGTTCTCTCACACCTGGGAACATCCGAGCAGAAGCTACTTCCTGCTCCCCTCCCCAGACCTCATTTGTCTGAGTCCTTCCAAGCTCAGCTCCAGACTTGCCTCCCCCAGGAAGGCTCCCCAGTTTTCCCCAGCCTGCTGGGGCCTCCCCTTCCTCTCTGGGCCTCCATAAAGTTAATTGCAGCCTATTTCTCTGCCCTTGTCCAGCAGCCAATGTTCGCTGAGCACCCACTCTGTGCCAGGTGTGGTGGGTCCCATGGCTTCCTCCACTGGATGGAGAGAACCTTTGGAGGGCAGAGCAGGTGCCTCACCATCTGTACCCCAGCACGTCGGAGGGGCCCCGGGCACATGATACCTACTCAGAGTTCCCGCGTCGAGTAGATGAAGGCACGGCTTCTCCAGGTTCCCTGATGGCCAGCGCCCTTCTGGTGACCAAGCATGTACCAAACCTGGCTTTTGCTCCGGCAGTTCCGTCCTCCTGGAGCACCCTTCCCCTCCACGCCCATCTCCTCCTGCATGTATGTGCAGACCCATCCCGAGCACCATCTCCCCTGGGAGCGCTTGCATGATTCACCTCCCAGAAGCAACTAGGCTGGCCCTTGCCTGGCTTCCCCGAGGGGCCATTGACACCTGGAGAGCCGGGCTGGGAGCCGGGTAGCTCTGTGTCCACAGAGCCTCACACAGAGCGGCTTCGGCCAGGGTTTGAGGTGAGCACTCCAAGACAGACTCCCTCAGTGGAAAAGCCTTTTTCTCCAGAGTGACGAGAGCTGGTGACAGATAGCCCCCAGCCCCCCTTTAGCCAAAGCCCTGTCTTTGCAGATGTGGCAGTTTGCAGACTGGACAGCGTCTTTTGCCTCTGGGTTGAGACCCATGCCCCACCTTCCTCCCTTCATGTTCACGCTAAGTGTCACTTTCTCCAGGAGGCCTCCTGTTTTCCGGGATCTATTTAGGTGTCGCACCCTGAGTCCCCCGGTCCCTGTCCTTGCTCCACCCTGCTCTGTGGCAATTTCTTGCACTGCATCAGTCACCCCAGCCTGCGCCTTCACTTGTCCTCACACCTGCCGCATGTCCAGGGCCCAGCATGGTGCTTAGGACACAGCAGGCTTTCAATAAAGGCTGCGGGAAGGGAGAGAGGAGCAAACCTCTGCTGGCCTCTCCTCCCCTCCATGGTCTTGTAGATGGTGGAGACTTCTTTGGAACCTTCAGTCCCAGCTCACTGTGTCCGCAGATGTCCCCTGACCCCAGCACGCTCTCAGGTCCCTGAGCATCCCCATTTGATCCTCTGTGCTATACGCCAGGTTACCCAGAGGCTCTTCCCAGGGGTACGAACCACACACACGTCCCATGCCCGGGAGACCCTTGACCTGGGGAGAGTTGGCGACGGCTAATCCCCTCATTCCTGGGCTGCTGCCCCTCAGAGGTGATGCTCCATCTCCCTCCTTTGATAACCTGGCCTCTTGGGGGGACTGTCAGGGCCTCTCTAAGCACTGCCCCGGGGAAATGAAGGCAGAGCAGGCCTCTTCACCCCTAGGAGCCAGGAGGGGGCTGGACGAGACAGCTGCCCCGCCTCCTGGGGTTGCAGAGCTGCCAAAGGGGATGATGGGAGCAGAGGAGGCAAGAGGTCACTGCGTCTTGATGGCATAGTGGGGGCACACGGGCTGGCCCAGGGTTGAAGTCCCGGCTCTGAGTCTCCTTCACCATGTGACCTTAACTGAGTCAGGTGACTCTGGGCATCTCCTTGGCCTGTAGTTCAAGGGCCTCCACCCTTTGGCCGGAAATAGTCTTCCCACAACCTTATTATTTCCTTGGCAATTCCAGACACCCAAACTCCCGCCCACGCCCTGTAATTTCCTGCCTCCAGGACTTTGCCCAGTGTCGTTGCCTCTGCTGAAGTGTCTCTTTCCCTCCCAATTCAAATGGTGGAAACTCTCCTCATTTTTGAGCCCCAGGGAAAATGCCACCTCCTCTAGGGAGCCTCCTCTGATTGCCCATTGTCTCCTCCTCCACTAAGTTCTCAGAAGCTCCCCTCTGGCTCATGTAGGGTCCTGCCCATACTTTCTATGGCCTTCCAAAGAGGCATGCATGGTGATAAGATTGTAACTGGAACACCTCTAGGGGGTGCCTGTCCCATGGTAGCCCGTGTAAATAGCATGCCTTGGAGTTGTGCAGTGCCCGGCCTGAGCAACTATACACCGCAGTCCTGCCTGTGTCCCGCCTCTAAGGATGGCTCTGAGGGTCCCATGGGATTATGCCTCCTGGCTCAGTAGGACAGATGTTGGTGCCCCTTTTCTTCTGCTCATCCTGCTTTCCCTCCCCCTCTACTCATTCTTCCTGGGCTCTCACCCAGGCCCATGGCTTAAAATGCCATCTCTAAACTGATGGCTGACACCCAAGTTGATATCTGTGGCACCAACCTCTGCCCCGAGCTGCAGACTCACATGTGCACCCACCTCCTGGGAAGGAATCCCATTTGGAGGTCTCACAGGTGCTGCAAATTTAATTCAGCCAAGCCAACCTCTGAGTCCTTCCACACCCCTGTTCTTCCCCCAGTCTTCTTGATTTCCGGAAACCCTCAACCCACCAGCAGAAGTCCTCAGAGCCGTCCTTGACCCCTCCCTTCCCTGCCTCGCTACAGCCAATGCGTTAGCTCGACCTGTGGCCGGCTGCAAGGTGCGGCCTGCATCGGGCTCTAGATGTCTGTGGTCCCTGCCATCACCCGCTCCAGGCCGCCCCCATCTCTCCCGACACACCCACTTGGAGGCCCTCAGAAGCAGAGCGACAAGGAGGGGGCTGCAGGCTGCTTATTGGGAGGTGATCTCAGGAGGCGCATGTGAGCAGAGGAGAGACAGGGAAGGGAAAAGGCACTCCAGGAGGGGTCTTCCTGAGTTACTGAAACCGCTGGGGGCCAGACTGCTTCCCCGCAAGGGACGGCAGCCTGGGGCCTTTGTGTACCGACTCCCATCCCCCTTGCCGCACCGACCTCCCTGTCCCCCTCCTCCCAGGCTGTCCCTTGCAGGCTGAGTGAGCTCTTCCCAGAGGAAAAGCAGAGAGTACCCGCGTTTGGAGGGGCTCGTCCTCAGCACCTCAGTGGCGGCTGGAATCACCAGTGGGCTGTGGGAAGGGGCATGGGGCACTGGAAGAGGCAGTCACAGCTCCCATAGCCATCTCCCTACCCGCCCATCCACACGGGACCACCAAGGTGCTCTTGTACAAATATAAACTGATTCCGTCACTTTACTGCCCATGACTTTTCAAAGGTCCCCACTGGCCTTAGAACAAAGCCTTTGCCATGACTGACCAGGCCACACACACACACCTACACACACACACACATACACACACCCGGCCTCCCTGCCTCCCTGCCTCCCGGCCTCCCGGCCTCCCGGCCTCCCGGCCTCCCTGCCTCCCTGCCTCCCTGCCTCCCTGCCTCCCGGCCCTCATCCTCCACTTACTCACTAAGCTCTAGGCACACTGGCCTTTGGGGGCCTCAGACCCCCAGGTTCACTCTAGCCTTGGGGCCTTTGCACTTCCTGGCCCTGCCTGGATTCCTCCCCCCACCCTGCACCCCAGCCTTCACATGGTTGGCTCCCTGGCACTCCAGCCCACACTTACATGTCACCTCCTCAGAGAGATCTTCCCTGGCCACTGAATCCATAGTAGTCCTCTGTCATGTCATTCCTTTTCCTCAGAGCACTCCAATCTAACCCACTAACTTACCTGTTTGCCTGTTTCTTGCCTTTCTCCCCCACTAGCAGCTGGTCAGTCATGGTCATGTATGTGTCTCCAGGGGCCAGCCCAGTGCCCAGCATGCAGTAGATGCTCAGTAAACGCCTGCCGAACGAATACATTGAATGGGTCAGGTTCTCCCAGAAGCAAGCGGAGCCTGAGTCAGGGATTCTTGGGCACCTGCTAGATTAGGAGATGCTCTCAGGTGAGCCCCATGACAGTTAGAGAGGCAGATAGGGCGGGAAGAAAGTCTAGGCAAGGTGCAAGGGCAACTGAGGTCTAGCCTCAGCCTTACCCCATCAGGTGAGGGGTATGTCTTTGGGACCACCAGGTGCCGCCTTTGGGCAAGGGTGATTCTTTTGTGTCCTAATGCAGTCATCCGCTGAGGGCGACCCCGGGTGAAGAAGTGGGATGAGGTGGGGGGCATTAGCAGCCAACGCTCCCAGCAGCTGGGAGAGCAGGGCAGGGAGCGGGGAGGGGCATAACAGGATTCGTGGCAGGAAAGGACTGCCCCCCTGCAGCTCAGAGACCCACCCCCAAGGGCGGAAGGAGCTCAGTAGCCTGGATATCTCAGGACCAGAAATCAGGCTTCTGACGATCCAACCCTGCCTACAAATGCCTCATCATATCTGCTCTGATCCTGCCTGCTGCCTCCTGAGCCCATTTCCTCTTTGTGTTTTCTCCCCAGCTCTGAGAGCAGTGGGTGAGCCTTTTCCCCACACGAGCCTCCAAGTTCCCTCCCCGTCTGTGGGTCTCTGAAGCTGTGCGATCACAACTGTGGATGGCCATCCCATCAACCCTTCCCCGGCCACAGGAGCTCCTCCTTGGAGCACTGGTTCAATTCCGCTTATTTCTTGAAAAATGAAGGCCTGGGAGACAGCGTGCCCACAGCCAAAACGTCTGAGGCAGCCACGGGACGATGCACCGTGCCTTCTTCCCTTCCTCTTCTGGATGCCTGTCGGTGACTGAGAGCACAGGGCGGGCGGAACTTGGCCTTGACAAACAGCCCAGCCCACTGACCCTGCACTTCCCCTTGCCCAGACAGCCACTGACTGCCAGGGCACTTGAGTTTTTCCCTTTTCTCTGTCGGCTCTTTTAACTGAAAAATGTAAAGAAAACGCCTATTGATTCCAAGTAACTGATAAGCTACTCGCTCCTGGGCCTTTTTAATCAGGAGCCTGAGCCTGGCATGAAGCCCAAGGGAGGAGAAAGAAGGGGCCGGAGGAGAGAAGCAGGATTCCGATTCTGGGGGGCTCCCCACCACTCCCTACAAACTCGCACCCGAGCCTCCAGGACCGGGGATAGAAAGAACAATTTAGGAAACTTCCTCCTTCTAGGGTTTGATGATCCTAATTCTTGAAGCATATAATTATCCCTAACATTTACATGAGGCTTTGCATTTACAAAGCAATTTACATTTGTAAAGCCCTTCTTCATTTATCCTCCGCTTTGATCGAGCTGTTTACGGCAGGGGACACCTGGTCCAGGAGCCCTCCCTCCACTTACTAAGCTGTGCGTCGGGGCAACAGAAGCCCCGCTCCCAACAGTCCTGGGAAGTAGTGTGGGCAGAGATCATTGTCCCATTTTATAGACGAGGACATTGATGGTCAGAGACAGGGTAACTCACCCAAAGTCACACAGCAAGCGGGCAGAGGGAGACCTCTGGGTCCTGCCAAGGACTTTGCTTCTTAGAAATGAGGTTTGGGGGGTCACTTGGTTGTTCAGGTGCGAGGCTGAGGCTCACCTGTCAGGGTCCTGCTGAATGTGGATCGCCGTCAGACTTGAAGAAGAATTTCCTGAGAAGAAGAGTGATGGATCACTGTAATGTGCTAACCAAAAGAGTTCCCCTTCCGCAGAGAATGCTCCTCTCGGGCTAGGCCCGACCTTAGAGAGAGGGACCGGATGATCTCTCTAAGCCCCTTCCAGCACAAGAAGCCTATGACTCCCAGAGTGCTGGGGGATGGGGGAATGAGGGCCCGTCAGCCTGAGGGCAGACCCCCTAGGCCTGCTTCTTTTCCTTTAGGCACACACCAAGACATGAGGCATAGAAGGTGCGGGGAGAATTTACTGCATTATCAATATTTAATATCTCCAGGGTGGTGACATCAGCACAATTCCCGGACCCGGCAGAGCCACCTATGTGGACCGTGGGACAGGCCCTTCATCTCTTGGACATCCCATCCTTCCCACAGGGGGACAGGGGCGAGTTATGGGCTCCTCAAGAGGCCTGGGCGCTGTAGAGGGTGACACGTCTCTCCAGCACCTGTGTGCTGGCCTGGGGGACTTCTCCCCGTGGCCCTTTGTCTGGTGCAGGGTCTAGCAGGGCTGGGAGCTAGCGAGTGTTCCTTGGGCCTGGGCCTGGGGGTCTCCGGCTGTTCTGAAACATTAGATGACCGTGGGGTGGTTGACCATGCTGTGTGACGACCCGGGCCGGGGTCCCAGACCACACGGCTGGGCATCACCTCTCGGGCAGTTGATTTCATGACTCTCACAGCACCAACGTCAGAGCGAGCTTGAGAGAAACTTGGCAGGTGGCTAGAAGACATAAAGTCCGGGCTTCGGTTTCTTTCTTTGTAAAATGGGGCTATGGTCTCTCACAGATTACTTGTGAGGATTGAAAAGGGGTTCCCCTTAATGTGTGGACCTGGCCCAGGCCTGGCCCAATCCACCTGCAGTCCCAGCCCCTCCACTGTGCTCCAGGGGAACTGGGGAGGCCCCAAAGCCAACCAGGAAGAGGCCGGAATGGGGGCTGAGGTCCAAGAGAGGGAAGGGAATGAGTGTGAATTAGCAGGTAGGTGTTTCTGGCTCTCTTGGGGCCTCATTTAGTCCCTAGAGGGGCCCCAGGGAATACCCAGAGTCTGTGCCAGAGAGGACTCCTCTCCCCACGAGCCTCTGGTCCTGCTGAGGGCGAGATACCGCACCCAGTCTGACCAGCACATCATGGTGTCTCCAACAGGAACAAAGGCCTGAAGGTCAGTAAATCCTAAGTTGCCCAGAGAGTGGCTTCTACCTCCCTGGAAGGAGGGGACACCAAAAGGACAATCCCAGTGCTGTTTCAACAGCAGGAAGAACCTCAGGTTTGGCCCTGGTTGACTGTATGAATGTGAGCAAGTTCCTTCTGCTCTCTGGGCCTCAGTTTCCCCATCTCTGAAGAAAAGGGCCAGGCTGGATTATCACCACATGCTCTCAGGTGATGAACTTTCCTGGAGAGCACAGGGTGGTCTCCGGCCGTGGGAAGTTCCATCCGGTGTCAGAGATTCCCAAGGAAGTGGGCTGTGATGATGTCACCTGTGACAAGCTGGAACAAGTGCTCGCCAGCGTCGTCCGGAGGAGGGATGCCCCACCCAGCCTGCGGGGCCAGGGAAGCTGATGGGGCAGGGCAGGTGTTGGAGAAGATGGGGCATTCTGGAGCCTGGGTGTGACTCAGCCAGACGGGGAGGCGACAGCAGGACAAACAGGGAGCTGTCAGATGGCGGTGGTGGTGGCGGGGGGGGGTGGTGTTCCCAGCAGTTCCGGGCCCCAAGGTGAGGGTCAAGCCATGAGGCTGAGACAGGTCGGAAGTGGAGTTCAAGGCAAAGGACACTGCCCAGAAAGGATTTGACATCAAGTCTGGAGTGAGGGGCCGGCCTGGCTTGAGGGCGGGCATGCCTGAGGTCGGCAGGGGTAGAGAAATGAGTTGTGCCAAGAGGCCTGAGCGTCGAAGGGCAGCCAAAGCAATTTACTGCAAACCGACCTAAACAAGAGAACCGTGTTCCCCCGCAGCTCTGGAAGCCAGAGGTTCGAAATCCTGGCGTCCGAAGCGCCCTGTCAGTAGGCTCCCAGGGAAGGCGTCTAGGAAAGGTCCTTCCTTGCCTCTTCCAGCTGCTGCTGGCTGCCAGCATCCTTGGCGTTCCTTGGCTCATAGATGCATTGCTCCCATCTCTGCCCCTGTCGTCACGTGGTGTCTCCCTGTGTGTCCACTCTGTCCAAACTTCCCTCTTACAAGGACACCAGCCATTGGATCAGGGTCCACCCGAATCCAATATAACCTCATTTGAACAGCTTACATCTGCAAAGACCCTATTTCTAAATAAGGTCACAGTCCCCGGTGTCGGGTGGACCTGGATTATGGGGAGACACTGTTCAAGCCGGTCCTGCAGGGACAGGAGCGGGCATGACGGGCTTGAGCTGAGCCTGTCTGAGAAGACGGGCATCCTGCTGAGACCAGAGCCTGTGAGGTTCTGACCGGGCTTGGCGGGAATGGCTGGAATGAAGGGCTGGAGTCCCTGGTTGGAGCTTTATTGGGCCCCGGGGGCCCACTCTTAGTGGGGAGCTTGCCCCTCTGTGTAGCTCCCGGGGAGTGTGGGAACACCCGAGCAATGGGCCAGCCGGGCCAGAAAAGGAGGCAACCCATCCGGCAGAGCAGGTAAGCAAGGCAAGCGCGGTAGCTCTCATTCTCGTTCCCACCGCCCTCCGCTGCCTGCGTGAAGGGGCCATCCCCCTCGGAGCCTCACCCTCCCCACTCAAGACACGAGGGCTGGCCCTGACTGATCTCCACAGGTCCCGGTGTGAGTGGAAATTTGTATTTTCAGCCTGGTGCTCCCCAGGATAAAGGAGTCAACCCCAGGGATGCCAGGACACCCCTGAGCCTGGCTCCAGAGGCCACTTGTCAGCACCTGACATGAGCCTCAAGAGCCCCCCACCCCTCACACACAGCCAAGCTCATTGTTTTATTTTTTGAGAGAAATCAGGGCGTCTGGCGTGGCTGAGCATCACAGACAAGGGATGGGGGGACATGAAAGGCAGCGAGCAGGGACGAAAATTGTGCTTCTCCTAGCAACCCTGGCTCTGCAGCTCCTGGGCTGGGGCTGCATGACAGATGCCATCCTCAGTCAACAGGATGGTAAATATACCCGGGTGCAGCCCAGCCCACACAGAGGGCAGAGCAGGGAGCCGCGTTCCCACGAGGGTGCTCTGCGGCATCCCCCACTTGGGTCCTTCCCAGGGGGCTGGAGTGGCCCTCCCTCCATGGGTCAGCTCTGGCCCCCACCTTCTGGTGGCATGCCCTACCCTGCCGCCAGCCACCTCTGGGTCTGTGGGCAGCCAGCGGGATGGGCCAGTTGGCCAGACTCACAGAGCCAGAAGCCCCTTGATTCTGAATGCACATGGCCACAAACACACACACACACACACACACACACACACACACACACACACACACACGAGATCAGGGTCATGTGCATCCGCCCACATGGACCTGTACACAGACACACCGGTCTACCCACATTCATGGTCATCCACACTCACACATAGATGAACATGAAGTCCCCCAACCATGAGGCCCACAACCGCCGGGACCAGTTCCTGGTCGGCACAGGCATGGCACCGTGTGGGCTCCATGTCCGTGCCCGGGAGGAGGGGGCCGCCCTCCCACCCTCCCCCTGCTGCCTGGGCGGAGGCTGGCATGGGCGGGGCCTCACTCTGTGACCCCTCTGTGCTTGGGAAAGGGGTATAGCTTGTTTCTCGGCCCTTGCCTGCCCCTTAGCCCATGCAGGACACACCAGGAGGACCCCGCACACCCCCATGGCACCCTCTCCTAATGTGGATACTCACACAAGCAGCCCCGAGATAAGAATTTGGAGGCCAGTCGTTTATTTGCGAGATGATCTCAGGAAACTTGGTGAGGGAGAGAGGTGGGAGGCAGGGGGTTAGGAAAGGCAATGAAAAGTGTGTTCCCGAGTGGGTTCCTGCCGGGAGCACCTGGGGCTTGACCCTGCTTGGATTCTTCTGGAAACCTGGATAGCACACACTTCAAAACTGCTCCCCTCCTCAGTGGGCAAGGATGCCCAGGTATTTACCCACCATTACCAACCCTCATTGCTTGAGGATGGTCAGCTCCAGGAACAGCTTGGACCAAGCAGGCTCCTCAACCCAATACCCTCCAGAAGATAGACACCGAACATGGGAAACAGCCTCCGGGCCCTGGCTGACTGCAGGGGTGAACTGAGGGGGTCATCCAAGTGCCCATCTCTCCTGTCCCAATGTGCACACATAAATATCTATGTGCAAGCCACACACACTCTCACACTCACACGCAGTCACCCTCTCATACTCTCTCACACACACACACCCCTCTGCACACATTCTCACCATTTTCTCTCCTCTCCTCACCTCCTGACTACCTGATCACAATTTGGTCCAGAGAAGTAGGGGATCTGGGCCTTCCATCTCCCAGAATGGCCTATTCTCCCGGCTAGAGGGAGTCCCGTCCCCCACCCAGCTCTAGGAGCCCCTGCTCCCTAAGCCACCCCCACCCTCCATGTGGCTCTCGGCTTTCAGCGCCTGGCTTCAGCCCATTCTATCAGGTGCAATCTCAGGCTTTGAAGCTGGAGACTCCCCAGGCGGACAAAGGAGCGGCTGTGAGGGCGGGCTCTGGGTGCCAGCCCAGGTGGGTTGCGATTATCTCGGGGGCCTAATCAAGGTGCCTCGTCCCCCCCGCTCAGCTGCTGAATGACAATAGCCCCTGCCCCTCCCACCACTCCCCACGCTGGCTGCCAGGACAGCGACAGACACCTGCTAGGTCCCTGACCCCTTCCCTCCCGTGCCCTGTTTCCTTTTGTACTGGCACAAAGTGGGACAAAGCCAGGCCCCACCTGGTGAGGGGGAGGCCCCAGGGCTCCCACTTCTCAGCTGCGACCATGCTCTGCCTGTGAATGCCAAAATTCTGCATTGGGCAGGGGGTGCCCGCAGAGATTGACAGACAGATGGACGGCAGCCCGGGATGGACAGCAGGATAAGAGATGACCAGAGGAGGTGCCTGTGGGGGGGTGGGGGGCACAAGGCAAAAGCGCTGAGCTAGGTGTAACTTCACCTTCCTCAGGGACCCTGCCAAGATCTCTTTTGTCCCCAGAGCCCATGTGGGAAGCAGGGCCAGAGCCAGGCCCATCTTTTGCAGAAGGAACCGGGGAGAAACAAAGCTCAGAGAAAGTAAGGGGCCAGCCCTATTCACCCCGGCTCTGGGCCCCGAGGCCAGACGGCTTGGTGCCTGGCCCGGATGCCTCCCTGGGACACCTGTTCTCTGCAGGGTGGGCACCTGGGGGTGATGCAGAGCAGGGGGGTTAGCAGTAACTGGGGTGGATATGGCCCAAACTGACCTTGAACAGCCTCCTGCCTGCCGGCCGCGTGCCTCCCCTCAGAGGCCAGTGGCAGCTAGACCCTCCTCGCCTTCCCTTCCTCTTCTTCCTCACCTCCCCAGATCTTTCTGAACCTGCTACATGGCCGGGCTGTGACTCCCCGACAGGATGGGTGTACAGTTGAACAATAGGGTGGCCTCAGTTTCTCCTCGGAGGCTGCGGGAGAGGGAAGGAGCAGATCCGGGGAGCGGGGAGAGCAACTGAGACGGGACGGAGGTCCTCCTGGCCTTAGACCCCTCCTGGAGAAGAGCTAGAGACCATGAGCAGGACAGAAACAGAGAGGAGCCAACGTAGAAAGAGGCCTCCTGGAGAGAGGACAGCCAGCTAAGCTTCTCGGCGTCCAGGCCATTAAGATGAGCCATGGGCTTCCCCAGGATCATCCTTCAGAGTTGGGGGAGGGGACTGGTGACGGGAGAGAACACATTATTCACAACTAAAGAAAGGCTCATTACTTTGCACCAACCTTTGGCTGGTATTGAATATACCATCGCTCCCCTCTTAACAAATGGCTTCTTGAGGGTTTAATTAACTTCTTAGCACCCTCGGGCAGGCAGCCTGGCCCCCACCATTGGGTGAAGCCTGAGTCAGCCATGTGGGCTTCGGGAGAGGCAGCTCCTGCCCAAGTGGAGGGGATGGAGGCGGGGGCCGGGCCCTGCTTGCCCGACCACCTGCTCACGTGACAGATGGGGTTACCGAGGCTCGCAGGAGAGAAGGCAACGCGGGCAGCTTGCTGAAGTTCACACGGTAAAATGGAGGCAGAGCTAGGCCTACAGGGCAGGCCCTGAGCAAACCAAAGGCCGCATGGCCTTCCAGAGCCTTGCTGTTGCCTTCCCCTCCCCAGGTCATTAGCTGTGATAGAAACCCAGCAGCACACAGCAATTCTGCAATTACTGGTTGAAGTTGATCGAGGCTCATAGCAGAGCTGGCCTGAGACTAAGTTCCTTCCAATAACCATTCCCATCACTGTAAGCACTTTCCAAGCCCTTCCGATGGGCCAGACGCTGTGCTAGGCCCCTTCACACTACATCGCATGCAACCCTTACATTGACCCCAGGAGGCTGGTATTATTATTATCCTCATTTTTCAGATGAGGAAGCTGAGGCCCAGAGAGATCAGTGATACCCCAAACGGTACCTTGCCTGAACCAAGAGGCTATTTGCCTCCTTAGAGAAGGACTCATGTCATTAGACCCAATCTTTTCACTGAAGGAGAAACAAAGGACCCGCCCAAGGTCACTCAGGTCACTGCTGATTCCACGCCAGCGAAGGCCTTTCCAAGCACACCACGTCATCCATCCTCTGTGCCTCATTCCACACGTCCCCCGCACTTAAGCTCCAGGGTTGGGCCCGGCCCCCCAGCTGCATGAGCCACAATGAGAAACCCCTGATCAGAGGGGCCAACCTGAACTTGGGAGTCAGCCCCAAGCTGAAATCCCCCTCCATAGTTTTGTGCTGTGGTCCTTGGACAAGTCACTCCCCCAGCAGAGCCTCAGTTTCTTCATCTGGCAAGTTTAAATGTGCCTCACAGGACATTTGGGAGAATTAAATGTGCTTAAAGCACTTGGCCCAGTGTCTGACTCATCATAGAATGCACTCAATGTCCGTATCTTTGGGATAAGGGCTCGGCCTGGCCAGGAATCCCTGCCTCCCTCCTGCATCCATAACTGTGCTTGCCCCGGGGAAGACCTGTCCAACAGCCCCTGCCCCTCCCTTAGATTTGGGGAAGAGAAGCCCTGGAGGACCCTAGATGCCCAAACAGAGCCCTCCTTGCCTAAGGGGAGCACGAGGGCTGCCTCTCAGGCTGCGGGCTAATTAATCGTGCTGGGCTGACAGCAGAGAAGGGGCTGAGCTTTTTGCCGACGAGTTCAGAGCAATGATGGAATAATGGGCTCTAATGCACTGGTCTTCTCCGGGGACCTGTCTTTCATCCCCAACAAAACTAATTAATGACAGCAATAAATAAACCAATCTAGCCTGCATTGCCTGGAGCAGCCAAGGGGCTCTTGGAGAAAAGCCTGTTGCTGGCCAGGCCAGGGAGCACTGTGGCCTAGCATCCTCTGAGCAGGTAGAGTGAGGGCCCTGTTATGTCATGTGGGATGGGGCAGAAGAAATCGGGCCCCAGAGATCCAATCACACTGAAAACTTGGGACCCATGAGTGCCAATCCCAGACTAGCCCCCACATTGCTGTGTGTCCTTGCCAGGTCATTCCACATCTCCAAGCTTGGGATGTTAACCCTATTTGGATAAAACACATGTAGCCTATAAACCAAGAAAGGTCACAGTTCCCTTTATGATTTAGAACGTGGGATAAGGCCAGGCACACCCCAGAAAGGATGTCCCACCCATGGGCCTCTGGCCAATTAATGCTGAAACACAAAAAGCACTAAGATCAGTGGTTTCACATTTTAGAATCTTCTGGAGGGCTTCATGGAACCCAGACTGCGGACCCTCCCCCAGAGTTTCAGAGTCCGCAGGGCCTGAGAATTTGCCTTTTTAACAAGTTTCCAGAAGATGCCCCTGCTGTTGGTTCCCCGTCTGAGAATCAATCGTCCAGCCTGAATGCCAACGACTTAGGTTCCCATCCTGTCTCTGCTCTGGTTTGCTTGGGGCCACTCTCTTCCCTTCTCTGGGCCTCAGGTCCTCCATCTGTACATGTGAATATGTGTGTAGGGGGACAGGACTCATCATGACGTTGGGGGCTCTTTTCTGCCTTTTCAGGCCTCTGGAGACCTCCCATGTCGCAGGTGACATCGGGGCCGTTCTAGATGCACAGGGGCTCAAGGCAGAGGCACAACAGAGATCACAAAAGAACCAGTACCTTTCGAGGAGCTCCCACCCCGTTTATAATGAGCCATATACCCCCAGCAAGTAGCAGCCCCCCTCGTCAGTGTGGGAATTCTCACCTCTTCGTACATCCCCACTCAATGGTTCCTACTTCTTCTAGTATACCTCCACTAACAGGGAGCTCACTCCCTCTCATGGGCGGGCCCTCCATCCCAAGGTCATAAGAGAGGCTTATTTTGTTTCCCATTTGTTTTTAGTGCAAGTCTAAAATTTGCCTCTTCATGATGGACTCCCTTGGCTATTCCCTTCTGGGTCTCAATTTCCTCAAAAGTCCCTTTCATCTTCAGTATCATGAACCTGCACTGGAGACCAGACTATCATTCATTGCTGTGGAACTTGGGAAAGCCTGGGGGAGCTCCAACCCCCATAGCCCCTCTGTAGGATGGTCAGAAATGAGATCAAGAGGTGAGAATCTAGAGTTCGGCATAAATGTGGGAGACGCCAATCGCTATTACATGTTATCATTACCCCTGCCCAGAATTTGGCCTGGAATCCCAGTTCCAGGTCAGTTGACTTTTCCTGAGGCCTTTCTGTCTGCAGGTGAGAATGAGCTAAAGCCTTCTCCCTGAATCTGGGATAGTTTTAACCATAAGCTCCCCACTTCCGTCAGATCTTGCACCTGAGACCCCTTGGAACCTACGGCCAGTGCTCTGGAGTGGCCTTCCACTGAGCAATTCTACTGGAACTGCTGGAAGCCAAGACTAGTGGCCTGGGGTGTCAGCAGATGGGGTGACTGTCCACAGGGGCGTGAGTCTTGGCTCCCCAGCCCAGCTGCTTAGCACCGCGGGGCCCGGCCCGGGATCTCTCCACTGCACGCACGGCCCTCGGCACTCATGTGCCTCCCTGTGGCCCCTGCCCACCACCGGAATGGCATTCCCAGGCTCCTGCGTGTGCACAGCATGGCCCACCTAATGCGCATCTGATTGGAAGACCTCTGCTAATGGGAGGCTAGGAAATTGAGAAGCTGGGATATTCAGCTGCAACAGTCTACAAGCTCTGCTTCCCTCCAGGAGTGGGAACTCCTCCAAATACAGAAAGAAGGTTCAGATCTGGAGCAGGAGAAACATACTAGAGGCCACCCCTACTTGATGCAATCTACCTTCGGCATGCATCTGTGTGAAGGAAGGTCACGGGCAGGATGCAGACAAAAATAACCACTCACAAAAAAAAAAGAAAAGAGAAAAAAAAAGAAGAAGAAGATAGCAGGAGGGGAAGAATGAAGGGGAGTAAGTCAGAGGGGGAGACGAACCATGAGAGACGATGGACTCTGAAAAACAAACTGAGGGTTCTAGAGGGGAGGGGGGTGGGGGGATGGGTTAGCCCGGTGATGGGTATTAAAGAGGGCACGTTGTGCGTGGAGCACTGGGTGTTATGCACAAACACTGAATCATGGAACACTACATCAAAAACTAATGATGTAATGTATGGTGATTAACATAACAATAAAAAAATTAAAAAAAACTATTGTGCCCCATGAGGATATAAATAAATAAATAAATAAATAAATAAATAAATAAATAAATAAAATAATAAAACAGTGGGGCAGGGTTAAAAAATATAACCACTCACTCTGAGCACTTGCTATGTGTCAACCCCTCTTCTTAGGGACGGATCTGTCACCCTCATCTAGGGACGGATCACCCGATCTAGGCGTCTGAGTATCCTTAAAAGGGAGGTACCTTTAGCATTACTCCCATGGCCCCTGTCTCACCAGCAAGAGAACTGAGACCCAGAGTGGTAACGGGGGTCATGCTGCTAGCAGGAAGCAGACCCTGGTGTGAACACTGCCGTCTGGCTCCTGGGCTTGCGTTCCTGGTGTTCTGTGCTCTTCCCCTCTGGCTTACACCCAGGAGACCCAGCCACCGTCCTGAGGAGGCAGACCAGCACACACGGGGGTGACACCAGGCAGACAGGGCCCAGGCCTGGAACCACCGAGCAGCCAGGAACTCAGGCAGAGAAAGGAAGTCAGTATCGTCCCCAGGATACATGGAGAGAAAGGGACAGGGGTCAGCTGGGAAGGGTCCTTCTGCCTGAGCCCAGTTCAGGGCTCAGTCGGACGTCAGAGAATTGTCCACTACAAGGACAGGAGCTGGGAGGGGAGGGGTGCCTTCCTACAGGGCCACCATTAAGGCAAGGCTGAGCTGGCCCTGCCCAGACAATGCCAGCTGTCCCCAAGAGCCAGAGGTCCCTTGGTGGCATCTATAAGTAAATGGGATCCAGGGTTGGCCCAGGGTGCAATTCCCAGTGGTTTCCAACCCTGGCTCTCCAATGGAAGCACCCGGACTCAACTGTGTGTCTTATGATCCATGCCTGGGCCCCGTTCACGGGGATCAAGGCTTAATGAATTAGTCTGGAGGGGGTATTGGCATTGGTAATTTGCAATGTTCCCCAGGTGATTCTAACATGCAGCCAGGGTGCAGAGCTCTTGCCCCTTGGGAGTCTGGACCACTTCTAGGCCTGGAGAGGTTAGGAGGGGCTCCTTACTGGGCTCTACCCATGGCTGTGTCCCCACCTCCAAGCCCCTTGGAGGAGATGGCTCCCAGAGTAGGTGGCTAGATGCCATAATGTGAACATAGAACAGGAGGCTGTGAAATAATCCTCTCTTTCACCAGCAAAATCCAAGGCACTAAGGGCTACAGCGCAGCCTGGAGGGAGAGACCAAGGCCTCTTCGGGGAACTAGAGCTGCCAAGAGGAACCACACCCGGGGAAAGAAATTCTGAATTCTCTAAAAGGCCACCTACTCCAAGAATCTCTCTGAGCCTCAGTTCATGGGGATCTTGCCCGTCTGGGTTCCTCCAGCCCTGACTGACAGCCTGGTAACCTAACGGGGATGGAGACCAGCTCTAAGTAGAGGGTGTCCTGCTCGAAAGCCTTGTATAGTTCTTCATTGCCCTCAGGATGGAGTCCTAATTCCTGATGTTTAAGACTCCAACAGCCAGCCAACATTCACCAGCCACCCACCACTCTCCTTTGAGAAGTGCCTGGTAGCTCTGGGTTGCTGGCAACAGGGTTGCTGTGCGCATTTAATGATGTGGGGAATGTAAAATGCCTAGCACAGGTCATGACACACAGGAAGTCCTTTTAAAAGTGTTAACTACCATCATCCCCATCACCACCATCATCTTCATCATTGTTGTCACTATCATCACCATCATCACCTTCATCAAGACCACCATCATCATCCCCATCACCATCATCTTCATCATTGTTGTCACCATCATCACCATCTTCACCTTCATCAAGACCACCATCATCATCCCCATCACCTCCATCATCTTCATCATTGTTGTCACCCTCATCACCCCCATCATCATCATTATCATCATCACCATCATCACCATCACCACCACCATCATCACCACCATCATCTTCATCATTGTTGTCACCATCATCACCCCATCATCGTCATTATCACCATCACCACCACCATCAACACCATCATCCTCACCACCACCATCATCACCTTCATTATCACCACCACTGATGCCTTCGTTGATTCTGACCCTTCTTCCTAGACTGCCCTTCATTCCTTTCTCATATATAAAGGGGTATAAGTAAACATAAGTCCTGCTCATCCTCCATGGCCCAACTCAAAGGCAGCCTCCTCCATGAAGCTTCCCTGATGCCCACAGTCAAGAAGTCTACCAGTGCCTGTGTGTGTGTCCTCTTCCCTCTCACACCAAACTATAAAACTTTCCAGTTCACCAGCCCCAGCTCCTCTCCCACACCTCTTCACTTCCCTTCATCTACTCCCAACCTCTCTGAGCAGTTTTCTGGGTAACCTGGCCTATAGAACAGATGATCAAAATGGAGGACACTCAGGACCCGAGAAAGTCCTGGTGTTACCCACTTCTGTCTCCCTGGCCCCCATTAGCTGCCTTGTAACCTATGTCCCTTCCTGATGTTACCATCTACCAAGCCTAAACCCACGGTGCCTCATAGATGAGGGCACAGACCAGAGGCCATACATGTGGTTTCAAGTTTGGATCTTGCCACTTTCTGGGCATGTGTCCTTGGATGAGTCTCTCCCTCTTTGGGAGGCTGAGTTGTCCCTTCATGCACAGGAAATTTAGGTGCAGGGATGGAAGATTTCTCAGTCCCCTTCTGACTCAAACATCCTGAGTCTCGCAGAGGTAGGAGAGGGGTTTGGGCCTTATTCACACGGCTGTCCCCCCTCTAAACTGTAGATACTTTGTGGTGGTTTGAGGGCTCCTTTAATGTGGCTCTGCACAGATCGGGTCTCCTTCCTACTCAGAGAGTCAACAGAAGTCTTTACTGTGTTCTGGAGTGGCTGGCTGGGCTGGGGACCAAGGCGGGCCCAATGCGAGGCACACCCGGCCCCCGCTCAGCTGAGAGGCTCAGAGCTCTGTGAGCCCGAGGGGAGGGATATTTATGGTTTAATAACTGTCCTATTGATTCTCATTTATTTGCCGCCAACGGGGCTTACCAAGGAAGTGAAGGCAAGGAGGCTGTGTTTGTAAATAAGTCTCCAGTTGGTGCCATCACTCAGCCTGCC
The DNA here is from genome assembly GCF_009762305.2 of Zalophus californianus. Taxonomy (NCBI): domain Eukaryota; kingdom Metazoa; phylum Chordata; class Mammalia; order Carnivora; family Otariidae; genus Zalophus; species Zalophus californianus. Next base: position 32,042,259 of record NC_045609.1, on the reverse strand, counting down.
AGGCTCGTGAGGGAGGTGAGCTGGGTTAATAGACTGCAGTGCCCTCCACTTAGCTGAGCCCTGACATGCAGCCGCCCGTGGGACCCTCACGAGCCCAGGCCTTTTCCCTGGGCTCTTTACAGTTAGCAATGCACTTCCATGGCTACTGTCTCTCCTGACTGTCTTTGAAGAAGGAAGAGCAGGGTTTGGCAGCCCACCTAACAGATGAGGACATTGGAACTTGTAGAGCTTATGTAATTCTTTTGGAGACACGGTGCCAGGAAAGGGTGGGTGAGGCAGACTGCAACCTGAACAGTTGTGATGGGCTATTAGTTAGCTATTGCCATGTAACAAACCACCCCAGAATCTAGTAGCTTAAAATAAGAACTGTTAGTTCTCATGAGTCCATCGTCTCATGAGTCTATGAGTTCAGCCGATCTGAACTTGGCTTGGCTGCCATGGGCTGGGCCCAGTAGTGAGCTGGAGGGTCAACTGGGGCTCGATGCTATAGGATGACCTCAGCTGCTGAGACAACTGGAGTCTGCTCCATGGGTCTCTCGCATCCCTCCAGCAGGTTGGCCTGGGCTTGCTCTCACAGAGGTGGCAGGAGTCTGAAAGACAAAGCAGTTCCTTAATTTGTATCATGTGCTACCCCCCACATTGGCCAGAGCAAGTGAGTGTTGGAGAGCGGGCATGCAAATTAAGGCCACGAATGCCATCAGGCTACCACACTGACTCAAGAGCATTGCACTCCCCACTATTTTCCAGCGTTCCACTCTTTCCCTTATGAAGAGTTGAGGCCTTGAACAAACAGGGGATCCTGTTGTCTTTTCCTAGGTCTGGGTAGCAGGGTCAGCCCTCTTGAGAAACATGAGGCTTGATGTGGGCGCACCGGAGTACAAAGCTGAGTTCCAAGGGTTTTGGCTTAAGACATGGAGGGACTAGACTTTCCAAGGACTGAGGCTGTCCCGCAAGGGAAAGGGCCCCTTAGAGAGATAGTGAGCTCCGTATCACTGGGAGTGTGTAAGCACCGATGAGATGCTGACTGTACAGCTGCAGAAAGGATTCTGTTTGCAGTGAGACTGGATGCAGACGCGATGAGCTCCAAGCTCCCTGCCAGCTCCACCGATCCAGAAGCTTACAAAAGTAGTCCAGTTGCTGTAGACCCAGGGCTGAGGAATGCGGCCGTCCAACCCCAACCACCTCTCCCAGTCTGGCCCCAGGCTCAGCAAGTCCCAAGTGCAAGTCCAGGGCAGAACTGCCTTCTAGCAGACAGCACAAATGACAGACTCCAAAATCTCCCCTCCGGCCCCACTGGAAACAAGGGGAGAGTGATGACCAGGGCGGAGTGCCCCTAGCCAGCACCGGAGAGGCAACCTGGCAAGGTGAAGAGTATGGAACCTGAGCCAGACACACATGGTTGGAACTGACCTGGGTCAGTGCTTGCTTCCTCCCAGCCTCCTGTCCTCACTGTAAAGGGGATAACCCTGCCGTGCCGGATCGTTGCGAGAGCTGACCAAGACTGTGAAGATGGAACTTCCACGAGATGAAACATAGACCCAGCAATGGTTTTTTTCCTCTTCTTTTGAGTCGTAGCAGATAAAAACAAGAGCTGACATAAAATCCACGTCACCTCAGGGCCCCTGTAGTGGCCTGCCGGTGCCTCTGCCCTGTGTGTCCAGTGGGGGCAGCTCAGACGTCTGGGTGAGAGGACGTGGAGTCCCCAGGGGAAGGGCAGGAGCCGGGCCAGGGAACAGGGGGCTCCTGGTCAGGACACCCGCTCTCCCACTCCCACCTACATCGGAGATCAGAGCAGGGATGACTGACCAGGTAGGCCCCGGACTGACTGGAACAGTTCACCAAGCACCTGCCCCCTCCTCCAATTCCGGCCTCCGGGAAGCACCCCTTCGCTGTGGCAGGAACCTCACTGATGAAGAGATAGGTGCGGAGGATGGAAGGAGAGGGCAGTCTATTGACAGCCTTTTCCATTTTCCACTTTCCGGAGCCTTGGGAGGTTTCTTGGATAATAACAGTAACAGAGCCTCAGACTTCTCCCTGAATCCGTGTGTCTTTTAGTGGAGCAGGCTCTGTGTGAAGGGGTGGAACTGTCCTGCGGCCGCCTGAACTACCGGCCGCCTCACTGACTGACTGATGCAGTGACTGACAGACACAGTGAGTGTCTGACTGACAGATGAGTGGACCAGCTGGCTGACTACTGACTATCTTGTTGACTGACACAGCAACTGGCCAACTAACTGGCTGACAGATACGGTGAGTGCTGGCTGACAGACAGGGGTTGGCTGGCTGTAGCAGTGACCGACTGACATAGTGAATGAATGAACCAAGTATGGATTGGGTGACTGAAGACTATCTCACTGACTCCCTGACTCGCTGACTCAATGACTGACCTATGAATGGACTGATTGATATAGTACCTGATAGACTCATGGATGGCCTGACTGACTGTCCCACTGATGCAGGACTGACAGACTTACCATCGGATGAGTCTGACTGACAGACGCATGGGATTCCTGACTAAAGTCTGTCTCACCAACTAACTGGCTGCCATGGGGATCATCTGTGACAGCCCGACTGCCTGGCTGACGTTTCCTCACTGACTAACTCAGGACTGTCTGACTGACTGACTCTCTCGCTCACTGACATTGTGATTGACCGCTGACGGATGGACTGGCTTACCAACTGGCATGCTGACAACCGGCCACTCCAAGCATTGACGAGCCTTTCACACTAACCCTCATGGCAACGGGCTGCAGACCCCCTGACTGATTGACGGTCGGGTTGACTCAGTAAGAATTAACTGCCTGACAGCAATGACTAAAGCAGTGACTGACTCACCCACCTACCACCACACCAACAGCCCAATCCACTAGCTGACTGAAAGCAGACAGGCCCACTCGGTGACAGCCGAACTGACTTGCTGGCTGACGGACTGACCCACCGCTTAACAACTGTGATGCTCTCTGGCTGACCCCGGCGCCGACAGATGGCTGGCCGGCTGACCACCAACCCAGCCGCGGCCTGCTGTGCTGACTGACAGGCCCAGCCAGCAACAGGCTTCCTGGTTGATGGAAGAAAATGTTTTTCGGAATCCTTTTTAGTTCCTTATTCTTTCTCCTTCTTGACCCTTTATCTCCCAGCTCAGCTTTTTCACCTCACGTTTTTTTTTCCTGAAGATTTATTTATTTATTTATTTATTTGAGAGAAAGAATGAGAGAGAGAGCACATGAGAGGGGGGAGGGTCAGAGGGAGAAGCAGACTCCCTGCCGAGCAGGGAGCCCGATGTGGGACTCGATCCTGGGACTCCAGGATCATGACCTGAGCCCAAGGCAGTCGCTTAACCAACTGAGCCACCCAGGTGCCCTTTTTTTTAAAATTTTATCTATTTTTTGTACGCCTCATACATACAAAGGAATGTAGATAATATACATGAAAAACCTAAAGAATGAAAATGAAATGAATACCTGTGTGCCGCCACTTAGATCCAGGGCTGGAAGAGTGGGGCGATTTTGACAGATATCCATGCCTGGGCTCCACCCCCGAAATGCCCATCTAACTGGTCCGGCGGGGGCCTGGCATCATGGCTTCTCTCCCCCAGTTTTACTGAGATATCATTGGCAAATAAAAATCGTATATATTGAAGGGGCACCTGGGTGGCTGAGTCGGTTGAGCAGCCATCTCTTGGTTTCAGCTCAGGTCACGAACTCAGGGTCGTGAGATGGAGCCCTATGTGGGGCTCTGTGTTCAGCAGGGAGCCTGCTGGAGATTCTCTCTCTCTCCCTCTCCCTCTGCCCCTCCCCCTGCTCATCCACGCTCTTCCTCTCTCTCTCTCTCTCTCTCAAATAAACATATAAAACTTTTAAAAAATTGTGTATATTTAGGGTATACAACAGGATGTACATATAGGCAGTGAAATGATTATCATATTTGAGGTAATTACCATACCTATCACTCACACGGTTACCTTTCTTATGTGTGAGGCAAGAATGCTTAAGATTTGCTCTCTAAGCAAATTTCAATTATACTATACAGAATTATTGAGCACGGTCACCATGCTGTACATGAGATCTCCAGAACTCATGCATCCTGCAGGACTAAAACCCTGTCCCCTTAGACAAATGTCCCCCCATTTCCCCCACCCTCCCGCCTCTGGCAACCACCATTCTACCTTCCATTTCTAGACGTTTGGCTTTTTGAGATTCCACATGGAAATGAAATCATGCATTACTTGTTTTCTTTTTTTTTTTAAAGAGTTTATTTATTTGACAGAGAGAGACACAGCGAGAGAGGGAACACAAGCAGGGGGAGTGGGAGAGGGAGAAGCAGACTCCCTGCTGAGCAGGGAGCCCGATGCGGGGCTCGATCCCAGGACCCTGGGATCGCGACCCGAGCCGAAGGCAGATGCTTAACGACTGAGCCACCCAGGTGCCCCACATTACTTGTTTTCTGTCTGGCTTATTTCACTTAGGATAATATGCCCCAGGTTCATCCATGTTGTCACAAACGGCAGGATTTCCTTCTTTTTTAAGGCACCAGAGTACTATTCCATTGTGTGTCTAGACCACATTTTCTTTATCCACCCTTCCGTCAATGAGCACCTGGGTTGTTCCCACATCTTGGCTATTGTGAATAATACTGTAATGAACATATGCAGATATCTCTTCGAGAACTTGGTTTCATTTTCTTTAGATATGTACCCAGAAGGGGGATTGCCAGGTCATAGGGTAGTTCTATTTTTAGTTTTGAAGAAACTCTGTGCTGTTTTCCCTAGTGGCTGCCCCCGTCCACATTCTGGCATCAGTCTTCTAAGAAGCCGCCTGAGCGCTTCTGATATATGGCAGGGTCTAGTGTCCCTGGGCCAGACCCTTACAGAATCTTGGCTTAGCCTCACGGCCCAAAGTGTGGTCTGAGCCACTAGCATCAGGCCCACCGGGGAGCTTGTAGGAAATGTAGACTCTCAGCCCCTACCCGAGACTCTCTGCATGAGAATCTGCTTGCTAACAGGACCCCCGGGTGACCTGTGTGCACACTAACAAGGGTTTGACAAGCCCTACCTTCGGCGGCCCCTGCATGCTCCTCCCCACCTGCTCCTCCGTCGCCAGTCCTGTCGGAAGTGACCACGGCCACCAGGCCGGGTTCTCACCCCCTTCCCTTTCTTTGCGGTTTCACCTAAGTCCTTGTGTTTCCTCTGCCTGCTTTGGGTGTTTACATCCCGGAGACACATTCTTCCGCCATGCTTCTTTCGCCCGCCATTTTATTTTCTAGATTTGTCGTGTACGATTCTGGCACCTTCAACTTTCGCTGCTGTATGGTGCGCTAGTGTGTGACCATGCCACAATGTATCTATACATTTTGAAGTTGGACACTCGGATTGTTTGCAATTTTCATCTGGGGTTGCTGTTTGCTGGTCTGTTGCTTCTTGCTCTGCTCCGCAGTTTCCCTGTCCCCCCGGCACACATTCCGAACACCCGGCTTGTCCTCCCCCTGTGCCAACAGGTTTCTCCTCCTGTCTCTAACCCCCTTCCTCTCTTCCAGGGAGCAGGATGGCAGAGATCTGCCAGGGCCTCTTCATTAGTTACTGCTTGTCCACACTGGGGTCATCGTCTCTCCCCGGGGACAGGTGGTAAGTCAGGGGGATCTGGAGTTTGTCTTTCCCCCAGCTTCTTCTCTTCCCATAAATGCCTGTCTTGGCAGCCCTGGCAGCATGAGCAGGGAGGCCCATCCGGATTTTCCTGGCTCCAGCCTGGCCTCAGGCACAGAGACTGTCGGGAGTTGGAAAGCCTTCGGGGCTGATAAGGGAAAAAGATTGTATTAGTCAAGGCTGTCCCGAGAAACAGAACCAGTAGGGTAGATACAGGCATATATAAAAAGACATTTATTACAGGAACTGGCTCACACGGTCGTGGAGGCGGCAAGTCCCACAATCCACCGTCTGCAAGCTGGAGAACCAGGAGAGCGGGGGCTATCATTCAGTCTGTGTCTGAAGGCCTGGGAACCTGGGGGTGCGGTGCGGGGAGCTGCTGGCTTAAGTTCCAAAGTCTCCAACCAGGAACTTCAGTGTCCTGGGCCGGAGAGGTGGACGGCCCAGCTCAAGAAGAAGGGAGGGAGAAGTCACATTCTCTCTGACGTTTTTTTCTCTTCAGGTCCTCCACCGACTCTCTGATGCCCACCCACATGATACAGGCCCCTTCTTCACCCAATCTACAGATTCCAATGCTAATCTCTTCTGGAAACTCCCTCACAGATGCACCCAGAAATACTGCTTCGCCAGCTCCCTGGGCATCCCTTAGTCCAGTCAACTTGACACTTAAAATTAAGCATCTCAAGTGTGTAACCACAAGAGGCAATAACACACCACAGGCTTTATCGAGTGGTGCTTGGGTAGGGTTGCCCGAGAAGGGAAATCTTTCCCAGCCTGAGACCATCCAGAGCTCATGGCCAGGGGCCCAGCATGCACAGGAGAGGACAAGGGAGTTCCCCCCGTGGGGATGGGCCTCCGCGTCTAAATGATGTCCCTCTGCAGCTTGGTGGGGAGTCTCTGGGTCAGGGAGCTCCATCCTATCCATGGCCGGTGGATGTGGGTTGAGGTTTGGTTGGGGGTCAGTCGAGTTATTTAGGCAGGTCTGAAATAGTTAAAAATCCGCTCAGGTGGTTTATTTTTATACTATTGGATGTGTAATAATTTGAGATCAGTGCCAGCCGGCTTCTGAGCTAGCAGGTCTTGGCCTGCAGTGAAGAAATGAATAACCTAGGCTGGGCCAATACACAGAGGTCACCTTTGGCTCATGTGTATACATGACAGGGACTCCAGGGGACGGAGCCCAGATGAAGGCGTCTTTCAGTCTAGAAGCCTCAGCCCCTAGCAGGTTGAGGTGGATCTGAGGTGAGTCATACCACCTAGCAAGCCTTCATTTGCAGGACTGGGAAAAATCATTAATAATAAATAGCGCACATGGTCTTCCCTCCGTTTTTGCTGCAAACACCTGCTACGCTCCAGGCCCTGTGCTACTGCTCTGTCTGTCTCCCAAGGCGCTTGGAGCCGTGGGCACCGTCCAAGGCCAGAGCTGGAGCCCCTGAGGGACTTGACCAGCACAGGCCTCCTGAGGCCCCACTGAAACCCAATGGGTCTCCCCTTCTTATAACCCACGATCTTCTCAAGTGTTGTCCATGCAAATGCCCTTCCCAGGAGGTGTCAGTTAGGCTGGGAATTAACTTTGGAGTCAGATGACCAATGATAGCAAGAGCAAGCGTTAATTGAGCATTTACTATATAAAAGACACTGCACCAAGCATTTCCTGCAAGCATGATCTCCTCTTGTCTCCGTAATGAACTCCCAACGAATTAGGTCATATTCCACGCTGATCTAAGAATATGTGCGTGTGTGTGCCTGTCCACAAAAGGTAGCACCCTCTGCATGCTGTTCTGCACCTCGCTTTTTTTCTCTCTCAACGATATGCCCTGCAGATTATTTCATTACATACAGAGCGTTTCAGTGTATGTTTGTACCATCATTGAGCAAACCAACCTCTCTTGATGGATAGCGAGTTTTTTCCAATATTCCCTTTACTTGGCTCATTTTGGGGAGGAACTTCTAGGAGTTGAATCTCAGTGTCATTTTGACTAACTCAAGGAGTTGGAGCCTCCCAGGTGGGAAGGAAACTCAGACTGTGTTTCTTGGAGGAGGGAAGGATGAGCAGAAAGGGGGGGGGGACAGAGGGAGGAGAGGGAAAGAGCAGGTGGAGGAAGCAAGGTGGGGACGCTCTAGGGCTGTGCAGGGAGGTGGGTGGCAGAGCGTAGAAGGCATCGGGGTGTATGTGTGTGTGTTTCCATCCTGCCCAAAATCTCTTCCAAATTACCACGCTCCCCGTCTCCCTACACCTTCTTCCCCGCTGCCTCCCCCCACCCCCAGCCTGGGAAAATCCAGTCAGAATTAATAAAAGCAGCAGATTGCTTAGAGACGAAGGGCGAGGGATAGAGACAGTTCAGGGGCCTGATATTTCCCTCATGTGCAATAATTTGGTGGTGAGATCTGGAATTAAAACCCCTTTCCGAGAGCCTTTATTAATATTCGCTCCTAATGCATAATCACCTGGCAAGCCCCGGGGGCTCTGCGCGTGTCCCCAGCCCTGCTCCTCTCCCCGCAGCCTGGCCACCGGGACCACAGCAGGGCACAGGCGCAGGCGCACCAGCCAGACTGGTCTCACTGAGGTGGTGCCGTTGGTTCGGGTGCTCTGGGCTCCTGAGTGCCCTCCTGGTGACCTGGAGCATCTCACTTGCCCTCCGGAACCCAGACGGCCCGAGTCCGCTGGGACCTGCGGGGTCCCGGCCTCGGCTGGGGATCTGCTGGAGGGCCTGGTCTTAGACACGGCTGGGCCACCCAGCCCTCCAGGACTCTTGGCCGTGAAAGTGGTCACTGTGTGGTCGTGGGGTTGTGACCAGCTGGCTTGGAGTGCTAGCTGACCCACCTCCCCCACCCCCCCACCCCCACCCCCCCGCCCCCCGCCGCTGCCCAGATCCTCCTGACTCTAACCACTAGAAAGCTCTCGGGCCCGGTAAAGGGCTGGGGAACCGCTGTGTCCCACCCTCTTCCCTGGTGGCAGGAAGCTAGTCCCTCTAGGGCACGGTCCCCGCTCACAGCAGCTGTTCCGTGCCGAGGGCGGGGTCGTCTTTGCCTTCCCTGACCTTGGTTTTCCCAGCAGGGCAATAAGGGCGCTGCCTGGGAGTCCTCCTTTACCGCTCTTATTCAGAGTCTGGTGCAGGTGTCAGGAGTCCGGAGTGAGCCAAAACAGAGTCGAGTCCGAGTAGATGAAAGACCAAGGACAGAAGTGTTCTGAGAGCCCCGAGTCCCTCGGGTCCACGCTTGAACTGGCAGCAGTCCTCGCTTGTGGCAGAATGAACAGGTTGTTTGTATGTGGTAGGAGGACGCATCTCTTATTCCCGCCCTCCCACCAAACTGCCTCCTGCCACAGGGCCTTTGTACCTGGGCTCCCCCTGCCTAGAATGTGCTTCCCTTCCCTTTTTTTCCTAGTTGTCCTTCAGAACTCAGCCCTGCGCAGAACTCATCATTTCCTCCAGGAAGCCTTCCCTGACTTCCCCACCAAGGTCAGATTCCCAGCGTCCCAAATGTCTCCTTCATAGCGATTCTGAGTCAATAAAATCAGGGCACAAAAAAGCGGCTGTATTTTTCTGTCACTAAGTTTCATTTCTGCTCTAAGCCGCCGTCCTTCCGGGAGGCAGAAATGTAATCTAAGGCAATTCAGGATCCTCCCATTTTCCCTGGCTTTGAGTCACAGCCCACGGAGGGCCTGGGGGTGGAGGGGTGAGGGGTGGGTTTCTCGAAGCTTCTATGTCAAGCAAGGACAGTCAGCTGTCCCTCTGGCACATCCTCATTCCAGGGACGCCTCAGCCCCCACTGTCCCCTGAGACTCACTACATCAGAGGCAGGCTGACCCTGCGGCCCTTCCAGGCCCCCCCGCCACTCCCCACGCTGCTCTGGAGGGACCCCGCACAGGCATTCCTCTGCCCCCATGTGATGCTGGGCGCGGGGTAACTCGGGGCCCCCACCAGGTAGGGGCAGGTAAGTGCCCCTTCTCTTGCTCTGAGAGTCCCACAGGGTTGGGGACAGGGGAGACGGGGAGCAGCTGCAGGGCCTGTCCTCAGGGACCCCTCACTGCTCCCCCCTCTGTTTTGTCCTCTCACTCTCCACCCCCCCCCCGGGGCCGGCCCTGAGCAGTTCAGGAGCTGCCTTTGTTGCCACCCTGGTGGTCAGAAGAGGGGGGCAGGAAGGGGAAACCACAGATACAGGGGGACACAGCAGGCTCTCTGAGGCACATGAGCGGCGGAAGAGCTTAGTGATTACAGTAAGTGGAGGTTCTAGAGCCAGAGAGCTTGGGTTCAAATCCTGCTCTGCAGCCGGCCAGCTGTGCGACCTTGGGCAAGTTACTCCACCTCTCTGGTCCTCGGTTTCTTCCAGAGATGAAGACACCAACAGTGTCTATGTGAGTCAAGATTAAATGAGGAAATACATACCAAGTGCTTGGTGCAGTTCCTGGCAGGTGGGAAACTCCCGAGATAATTGTTCTTCCCTTAAGTCAGATAAAACTACATTGTGTGGTGAATATTTGATTGTCTGCCACTGTAAGCTTCGGGAGGGTGGGGACAAGGTCGCTTTGTTAGGCTGCTTGTTGTTTGGGGGTCACAACTGTGTAGTCCCAATGCTGACACTCTATGAATACGGTTACCCTCCCATTTGCAGTCCTGCCAGCCCTGCACATGCCTGACCATGACCTTGCCCACCTGTCCTGCTCACACCTCTTCCAGGAAGCCCTCCCTGATACTTTCACTTAGATAAATCTACCTCCCCGCCAGGCTCTCCATCTTCCCCACACAGAGCGAGCCCTTTGAGGCCAGGAGCTGTATCCAGCTCCCCACTGTTTCCCGGACCGAGCCCAGCTAAGGGACTCCAGGGCAAGTTGGGCCCATCCTCTTTAGTTTATTTGAGCCCCACAACAGCCCAGAAAAGAGGGTAAAGCAGATGCTAATCCCCATGTTATGGATGGAGCTGACCCTCAGAGAGGCTGAGTGACTTGCTCATTTTCATGCAGCTGCTGAGGGGAGGGGTTGGGTCTGGGCCCCAGGCCTTGAGACCTGCAGCCTCTGTTCACCTCTTGCCCCAAACAACTCACCCCCTAACTGGGGAAGACTGGATAAGACCGAGGCACCATTCAGAAGACAAAGGCAGTTGAGAACACGGCTGGTATGGTCCTGGGTCCTCCTGGGCACCTCTTCCAAGGGCGAGTGAGGAAAGCAGCAGAGGCGTGGCAGCACCCTGAGCCGTGGCCCAGGAAGGACAGAGGAGGGGGAGCCTTGGCCCAGACTGCCAGAGGCCTCGAATGCCAGGATGAGGCAGGGCTGGACCCTCCTAGACCCTCCCAGAGCCCCTGACAATGGCCTGAGTTGCTGGCCCACCTGCCCGTGGCTAAGGCCAAGGAAATGGAGTATCTGCAGGTTTCACCCCAAACTGGGCCAGCTCCATCATCAGCAGAGTTCCTGAGGGCCTATTGTGCACAAATCTCCATCTTCCTCCTCCTCTTCAGCCTTTACCGTGAAAGCAACCAGGTGTTGAAGGCCCTGCACATGCCTGACCACAAAAGAACGCCCAGAGAGGGGAAGGGACTCAGCAAGGCCACCCAGCAAGCCTCGGTCAAAGCCCCGAGATTGATCCACAAAGAGTCAGAGACCCCAGAAGCTCTATCCTTAGCTTCAAAGCCATTAGCTCAGGGTTCCCGTCTGGACTTTCCTGTCTGGGCAACTAGGAGCCAGGGTGCCAAGTTCAAGCTGGCAGCCCCTCTCCAGCACCAAGCCCAGGCTGCCATCTCCTCAGTCCTACAAGCCAGGCCACCTGCTTTGGGTGCTTGGACTGAAAGGCAGCTCATGCTGCCCCCTGGCTGGGCGGACCTAGATCGGCCGAAAATAAGTCACTCTAGTAAAAATCATCCAAATGCACCAGCCAGTCCCTGCCTGCCCCCTAGGCACAGGCACTGAGCCCAGCCTGGGCCCGGACCCTCAGCTGGGCAGGAACTGGGAGGACAAAGAAGATGAAGCCCCCAGGTGGGGACCCCACCTGAAATGGGAGCCACACTTTCCCTGTCTCTCCCATGGCCAGGAAGCGGTCGTTCAGTCTCATTTTGTCCTCACGGTCCCCAGGAGGTGGGCATTCCTGGTCCACCTCCTTTCTGAGGAGGAACGTGAGGCTCAGAGAGGCAAGGTGATTCATCCAAGTTCTGACCACAAATAGCTGGTAGGGGCGATGCTGATCCTCCCACTCCAGGGTGGGTGGTGCTCTCATGGGCTGCACTGGGCCCCGGGAAGTCCTGCTCCAGTCCTTACCTCCAGGGGACCCTGCGCCCTGGCCCCACAGGGGACTTGACCTCCTTGGACAACCTCGCTTCTGTGCGCTGCACGCCCCACCCTCAATTCACTCTGCCTGGCAAGCTAGGGTGGTGGCTGGGCGTTCAGGCTCTGGTCTCCGACGGCCTGGTGTTGGATCCTAGCTTCAATCCTTAGGAACTGATCTGGGCCCCTGACAGCCTCAGTTTTCCCATCTGTAAAATGGGGCTAGTGACAGGCGCACCCATTTCTTGGGGTTATCGTGAGGTGATCTGATCTGTGGCACACGAAAGGGTACAGTGGGTGCTGACTGCTGCTGGTGGTGCTCTTCTCATGGTGGTGAACTGGCTTTCAAGTCAGGTGGCTGGTGTGCAGGGACACCCCCCTATCACTTCCCTTTTCCTGCCCCCTCCCAGCTGACTGCTTCAGGGCTGTGTCCTCCACAGCCCAGCCCCATGCTGAATATTCTGTCATTGCTTTTTTGACACTTATTGAGTCCATGGGTAGTTGCTGGCCAGGGGACAGGGAGGGAGGCCAATGGCCAGAGGGGGAGGGGAGCCGTGTCCAGAGCAATCTCCCTCCCCAGGTCTGAAGAGGGAGCACCAGTGTGTGCTGGCTATTTGTTGAGTGACGAATGCATAAACCAGTGCAGCAGGTGGCAGGAGCTCTGGGCCCCCTGGTGGGTAGGGTGATTCTAGAAGCCAGACTGTGGCCAGTTCGGCTGCTTCCCAGTGAAGGCCACAGAATAAATCCTCCGGATAGGTGTGCGCGAGCAGTCTACTGACGTCAGGGCGAACGTTCTCCATGATACTCACAGCTGATGGCTGACAATTATCCACTTGTACATCCCCCATGATGGGCAGCTCCTTCCCACCACCCTTGCAAGCGGCCCATTTTATCCTGGTCTGCTCAGATGGTATGGGAGGTTTTATTTAGCTTGAGCTGAGTTCCACGTCCTCGTAACTTCCATCCTTTGTTCTTAGCTTTGTCCTTGGAGCCCCCCCGGCCATAGCTGTCCTTCTTCTACATACTTTCCTCCATAACCAGTTGGGTTAAGAGCTTAGGGTCTGGGCCCAGGCGCCTGGACATGACTCCTGGCTCTGACACATCCCAGCAGTGTGGTCTTAAGTCCCTTACCTGTCTTCTCTGAGTCTAGCTTTCATTTTCTGCAAAATAAGTATTTTTAAAAAGGCTTTTCAAAGAATGTTCGAGGTTGAAATGCTTCTCAATACCAGATTTCCTGCCCTATACGTGGGAGGGAGAGGTGGAAGCTGGCCTCAACCTACCAGCCTCCCACCGCTCCTTTATTAGAGGCCAATGAGGAGCCATGGAAGACTCTGGAGCAGTGGCATGGGCTGACTGGAGGCAAACTCCATCTATTTTGTCACCAGACTCTCAGTCGTGGCTAGGGCGATGCAGATGGGGCAAGATTCCTGTGATCAGGGGCTCAGGGAGACTGCCCTGAAAGTCTGAGGGGACCCAGAGCTCCCTGAGGTTGGCATGGCCCTGACGATGCCACACGTTCTGAGGCAACCCTGTCTCTAGTGGCAAATACGGTCCGTATGTATGTGTTTCCTGGTGACAGGCAGGCCCATTTCCAATCCCAGCCTCCACACCAGTGTGTCCACTCGGTGTCCAGCCAGCAGCCCATAAGCCACCTCCTCCTGAGAGCCGGGAGCTGACAGACCAAAAGCCCAGCTGTGGCAGGGCAGGAGCCCTTCCTAGCTTCCCAGGGAGCGGCAAGACCCAGCTCCGGAGGAGATTCTATCCCAGCCGACCGGAGTCCGCCTTTCCATGGAAGATCAGAAGGGAAGAGAGGGACCAAGGTACACATCCTGCATTTCCTGGCCTAGGCCAGAACACTGGACCCGGGTAAGGATGCCAGGGTCTCAGTCCCAGCTTACAGTGACACTCAGCGGGTCACTTAGCTCTGTGAGCTTCAATTTCTGTATCTATGTCCTCTATCATCTATCATCTATCTACTTATTATCTATCATTTATCTATCTACCTATCTGATTAAAAGCCCTAATTGATCTATGAGGTGCTGGTTGTTACCAGCACCACGTAGGAGAAGAGACAGAAACTGTAAAGCCCTTCCCCTGTAAATGGAGCTATTATCACTGTGCATTTGGAGATGGACAGAGTCCCAGGTGATGCCTCCGGGAGATGTGGAATCCTTGGGCAAGGCCCTCCCATCTCTGAGCCTCAGTTTCCCTGCCTGCGCAGATGCTGAGGTTCATCCACTGCTGACACGCCAGGCGGCGGATTCCTCCATGGGAAATGGGCGTGCTGACAGGCCCTGTGTGTCTGCAACACGATCTCCTCTCTCAGAGGACGCAGGCTCCCCACCGGCGCGGCTGATGATTAATATGCCCCGAGTGGGGCTCCTGACCCGCTGTCAGGGACATCAAGGTAAGTGCCCATCCACAGGCTGAGGACCCCGCCGATGAATAAATAATAGCAGTAGTGAAGTAATGGGATCCGGAGAGGCCGCTTAGGCTAATGGAGCGACAGACGTGGTGTTGAGCCCCAGGGACCAGGCTGCAGGAAGGGTTGTGGGGGTGGGGCGGGGAGGGTGCGCAGCCCGGCAGCGTCCTGCCTGCCGACCATGGTCCGGGTGACTGCCGCACCGCAGTTCCTACTGTTGCTGCAAGTGCAGGTTTTGGAGCCACACGGACCTGGTGCTGCTCTGCCTGGCTGAGCCTCAGTTTCCACATTTGCACAAGGGGCATTATAAGGAGAGAGGAAGTGAGAGCCAATTGTGAGGTGCTTACCATGCATCGGCTCGTCATGAACCCCCTGCTAGTGTCCCTAAGGTGATCTCTCCCCTTCCAGCTCATTGAATTCTTAACTCAAAATTGCCCCCTGGACCAGGCAGGGAAGGGATGGTGCCCATTTGCCAGATGAGGAGGCTGAAGCGCAGAAAGGTGCCCGTCTCCCCAGAAAATCCTAGCTCTTTTCCTGGCCACATTTACCCAGTACTGACACTGTTCCTCCTTGGGGCCCAGCTGTCTTCTGGGCTCTTAGGTGATACCAGTGAGTCAGCCTGTGTTCCAGAAGATCTTACAGTCAAGAGGGAGGGGCAGGTGAGGTAAAGGGTAGGTCCCCAAAGTAGGCTTCCAAATGAAATCCACCATGAGACATCACCACACATAAGCTAGAATGGCCCAGTGAAAAAGGTTGACGATACCTTTCGTGTTGGCGAGGATGTGGGTCAACTGGAACTCTCACACTTTGCTGGTGAAAGTGTAAAAAGGTACAACCACTTCACAAAAGGCGTGATAATTTCTTAAAAGTCCAAACATTGCTGTCTTTGACCCAGCAATTCCACTCCTGTTAGCCAAGAGAAATGAAAACATATGTCTACTACTTGTACACAAACATATATAGTAGCTTTGCTTATGAAGGCCAAAGCCTAAAAGGATCAATAAATTGTAGTATAGGGACGCCTCTGTGGCATAGTCAGTTCAGCGTCCAACTCTTAGTTTCAGCTCAGGACCCTGAGATTGAGCCCTATGCTCGGTGTGGAGTCTGCTTAAGACTCTCTCTCCCTCTTCCCCTGTCTTTCCTCCCACCCTCTCTAAAATAAAGATATAAATCTTAAAAAAAAATAAATAAATTGTAGGGGTGCCTGGGTGGCTCAGTGTCTGCCTTCGGCTCAGGTCATGATCTCGAGGTCCAGGAGTTGAGCTCCACATCAGGCTTTCTGCTCAGCAGGGAGTCTGCCTCTCCTTCTCCCTCTGCCTGCCAGTCCCCCTGCTTGTGCTCTCTCTCTCTCTCTCTCTGTCAAATAAATAAATAAATAATCTTTTTTAAAGATAAATAAATTGCAGTATATCCGTGCAATGGAATACCACAAAACTACATAAAATAACATGGATCAATCTCAAAAATATTATGCTAAGCAAAAGAATCCAGACACAAAAGAGTACACACTGGATGATGTTATTTACATGAAATCCTACAAAAGGGAAATTGAATCACTAGTGACAGAAAGTAGATCAGAGGTAGCTTTCTGGGGCCAGGCTAGGGTTGGGAAGACTGCAAAGGGCAGGAGGAAACTTTCTAGGGTGATAGAAATGTTCTCCGTTTTGACTGGTGTGGTGGCTACATGAGTGTATACATTTGTCAAAACCCCTGGAACTCTACCTATTCATGGGCACATTTTATTGTGTATAAATTTTACTTCCAAAAAGTGGATCAAAAAAACAAATCAAACCAAAACCCGAGCACCAAAAAATACAATTGCCAACCAGGGTAATCCCAACAGCTGGTAATCCCCAAAGAGCATATGACCCTAAAGAGTGGCCCGTTAGAAGCTCCAGTACAAACAACCCATCTGGCAGGAGGTTGGCGGCTGGCTTAGAGGGAGAGAGAAGTCTGCTTTCCCTGGACTGGCCAAGCCATGCTGCCATAGGTCACGCGCCCCTCCCTGAGCACTGCGGGAGGGACAGACCTTCCTCAGAGCCCAGTCTTCTGCCCCCTCTCCTCCAGCGGGGCTCCTCCAGCTCAGATCTCTAGCTGCCAATAGCCCATAACAGCTTCTTCATGGGAATTCGAAAAGGCTCCTTAACTGGAGTCTTAGCTTGGCAAAATGATGGTGACTTTGTGCAAAGAAAAATGCTGCCGGGGTACCCAGGTGGCTCAGTCGGTTAAGCGTCCCACTCTTGATCTCAGCTCAGGGTTGTGAGTTCAAGTTCTGCGTTGAGCTCCATGCCAGGTGGGAAGCCTACTTTAAAAGAAGAAAAGAGAAGAGAAGGGAAAGGAAGGGAAGGGGAGGGGAGGGGAGGGGAAGGGAAAAAAGAGGAGAAGAGAAGAGAAAAGAGGTCCCCTTTCTCCAAGCAGACCAGCTCCTTGCCACTTGGCAAGCAGAGCACAGACCGGGTTTCAGCCCCCGCATGCCCCTTGGTCCAGGCCTTTGTGCATGACTCCACCTGGAGGCTTCATGCTGAGCCTCCACCTTGGAAATCGCTCTTCCCCGTCACCCCTTCAGCAAGTCCCTGCCCGTTTCCGGGCCTCGGTTTCCTCATTTGTCAAATGAGACCAAACAGTTATGAAGATCTAATGAAATAAGAGAAAGGAAGCTGCTTTGAAAAACCTGATATGCTTCATTCAAAAAAAAAAAAAGTGCCAGTTTCTCTCTAGCCCATTGGATGGTTGGGAGATGGATGGATGGATGGATGGATGGATGATGACAAGATCATCGCTAAATTCCAGTTCTATGTTCTCCGTACTCCCTGGGGCAGTGGAAGGGAGAGAATGAGGTTTGGAGCCCCCACATCAGCCTCTTCTGACTTTCGTTTGTCCCCCTCCCCCAGCCATTCCCAGATATGTCAATCCCCAGCTCATAATCATTGGGACCGAGAATGCCATGGGGAATCTTCCTCCTCGGGCTGGTGGGAATGAGTTTGGCACGTGCCTGGTGAGACTGGAGGAAACGCGCCTCCCGCAGCGAGGGTCCCGCCCTCCATGGGGTGGAGGGCCCTGACCGAGCAGCTTCCTTTTCTAGGCCCTGATCTATAATGAGATAACTGATTATTCTCACCTCTTAGTCTCTTTCTCCTTAAAAGGATGGACAGAGATGAGACAATTAAAAGGCGGGTTCCCAGCCACCCTGGAGAGATTCAGTGAATAATAACAGACTTCCAGCCGTAGTCTGGCTCGGGCCTCGGGACCCACCAGATCCAAAAAGGCTTAAAGGGCCCTGTGGAATGCCTTAATTTTCTGGAGAACAATGGCCAGGAGGGAGGAGAGGGCTGGCCATCCCCTTGCCAGGATGATTGTGGAGTATCTCCACCCCCCCGCCCAGGGGACACTATTTTGCAGCTTCCCCAGCCTGCTGCTCAGTGCCAAGGCCAGGGAAGCAGACAGTAGGGACTCGGCAGGCAGGTGGATCAGGGCCGCATCCTAGCTCTGGCCCTGCCCAAGCTGTGTGGCCCTGGGCGCGTGTCTGAGCCTCTCTGACCCTCTCTTTCTGCCTGCGTGAGAGGCGTGACGATGAAGTGAAGCTCACAGGCCCGTGCCACCCGGGCACAGGTGAGATGCTCCATTCCGCTCTGTCTGTGGCAAGTGGCAGAGACCACGCAGCCTGCAGCAGTCACCACTGCTCGGGGTCACCAGGCCCCTTGGCGTCTGAGTCTTCAGGGCAGGAGGTCAGAGCCCAGGGGCAGGGTGGGGCCAGGGTAGCGGGGAGCCACCTGTCACACGGGCAGCACGCAAGTGCATCCACACCTCCTTTCCTCCCTCCACCCCGGAGCCCTCCCCCATTCACTCACTCGGAGCCTGTTCCCTCCGGCCTGAGAGCCCAGCACAGATGACTGAGACTCGGGAGCTCGCCCAGGAGGCAGCCCTTGCCTACAGCCCCTTTGTGCTCCTCTGTGTCCCAGGACTGAGACCCAGAGGGGAGAAGTAGCGTGCCCGAGGTCCTGGGCGCTGGGACTCAGGTCTCAGGACCCTGTAGCTGCTCTTGCGGACTCTGCCCATGTGCCTTGCCCTTGACCTTTCCTGGGTTCCCCAGACTAGACCAAGTCCTTCTGCCTGTCCTCCCCGGATGCCGCGGCCCATCCAACTTGCATTGACAGTCCCTCTTTTATGTCTGCGCTCCCAGGAGAAGGGGCATTTTGGAGGTATCCCCAGTGCTTAGCACAGTGCCTGTGCAGAATAAATAGTAACTGAACTAAATCAAACCGTTCTTTGCCACGCCCCTGCTCCCAGCCTTTCAGCTTCCAAGGGTGGGAGCGGGGTTCCCGCTCTGGAGTCGGGGAGGAGGGATCAGAAGCACCCACAGTCAGGCTGTGGGCTTCCTGGAGGCAGCGACGGAGCCCGGCCCTAGCTGCAGCTTGCTGGCTGCACGGGTCTCCTCCGACCAGCCAGGCTTCTAACTGGGTAGTGCAAAAATCACTGCACATCGGAGCGAGTGGCAGCAAGGTGAAGACGGATGGAGAGCCAGCAGAGTGATGGGCCAATTAGGGCAGGTGAGTAATGAGCGGCGGGTGGGCAGACATTTATTTAGTGAGCCGGAGTCTGAGAGGCTGAGGACTGGCCTGTGGATCGGTCCCACTCTGGTGCGTGGCTCAGACTCTGGCTGAGCGAGGCCTCTGGTGCCACCAAGAAGACGCACAAGGGGCCTGCTCCAGTCCTACCCACCCCGACCCTTCCCCGGGGTAGGCCTGCTGGGGCAGCTTCCAGAGGCTTCTATCACTCAGGAACCGTATGGGGACCTGTGCCTTCCCCTAGGAGGGGAGGCCGAGTGTCTCAGGGCTCATCTCCCACAAGCTCCTCTGTCCCTCCTTGTCCCGTTCCCCATCCCCTGGTCTCAGGCCTCCAGCATACAAGAAAGAGCACGGTTCTGAGAGGCCGGAGGCCTGGATTTGGGACCCTCTGTCGGCCTCAGCCAGCACTGATGGCTTGCTGAGATGGCACTAATAAAACCACATCAGACCCCAGACCCACCTCACATGTTAGGCAGATCGGAGACAGATTTCAGAGACAGGAAGACTGAGGCCCGGGCAGGGAAGGCAGTGATGGGGCTGAGATACAAGCCCAGATCTTCTGATTCCCAGGCCAGTGCTCTTTCTTCTTGTGAGCTCTGCTGCCTGCGCCCTTGGGGCCTCAGTTTCCCCATTTGCACAAAAAGGTTTCCTGAAGGAGCATTGGGATCCCTTGCATGAATAGTCACCGACTCCTCAGGGCGACTGGGTGGCTCAGTTGGTTAAGCGTCTGCCTTCGGCTCAGGTCATGGTCCCAGGGTCCTGGGATCGAGCCCCGCCTCGGGCTCCCTGCTCCGCGGGAAGCCTGCTTCTCCCTCTCCCACTCCCCCTGCTCGTGTTCCCTCTCTCGCTGTCTCTCTCTGTGTCAAATAAATAAATAAATAAATTCTTTAAAAAATTATATAAAAAAAAAAAAAGAAAGAAAGAAAAGTCACCAACTCCTCAATGGAGTGGTCCAGAAGAGCCATGGCTGTTGAGAGGGGCAGGGCCACACCCACGGGCCCTGGACCAATATCAGAGTGGGGGCAAAGGCAGGGCTGGAGGGCTGCCAATCAACCTCAGCCTGGGACCCCAGGCCTTCCTGGGCCCATCTCCCCCGTAGACAAGGGCAGGTGGGAGCAGGGATGATGGGCAGAAGATCCTGGGCTCTTGGTTCAAAGAAGAAGGGAGGCCCTCCATCCCCCCACCCCCTGGCTTGACAGTTTTCCCTGGATGGAGAGAGAACACAGATAAAAACCTTCTTGTCTTCCTTCCTGACCCTGCTCAGACAAAGTGGGGACAGCTCGGAGGATTGAGAAGCAGATGAGCATTGCCCAAGGAAATGTGGTCTGCCTGTGACAGGTGCTCAGTCCAGGGTTGCTGGGGAAGGCATAAGGCTGCCCTCCCCAAGGTCAGCCCCTGGCTGGGGACAAGGGACAGCTAACTTACAGGCCTGTGGGACAGTCAGCCTGCCCAGCTGGAGCCAACCCGCAAGGACTGCCCTCACTCTCCAGCTCACCTTCTCTGTCTGTCTTTCTCCCTCGAGGATATAGGAACGCATCCTGGGAGGCATGCAAGGGGCAGAGACTGGTTCAAGGTCACACAGAAACTTGGTAGCAGAGGCAAGACCAGAGGATGGCCAGGTCCTGTTCCTTCAAGTACTTGCTGAGTGTCCCACACCTCGCAGCAGGGACCTGGCGGAGGGAAGACACAGCCTAGTGCTGCAGGTAACCTCAGCTGCGCTCAGGGCCAAGTCCCAGCCCTTGCTCTTTCAGTGGCAGGATGCAGCCTGAGCTCTGAAGGGTGCTCCCGGGAAATGGTTTTTGCTCCACCAGGTCCTCAGGAAGATGCTAGAGATGACTGGCACCAGCTATGCAGTGGAGCCCATGAGAAAAGTCTTTGGAACAATCAAGCACTAGGAGAATTGGGGGAGGAGAATTGGAGGGGACAGGGGGAAGGAACAAAGGGGAGAGAAGTGGAGGGTGCTTCTCAGACTCCCCTGTGTGGCACTATCCTTGGGGACCCTTGGGCCCCTGTTTCTGGGACGATGCTATGTCACCCCCAGCTTTATGTCACTGGGTCTCTGCTTCTGTGACATTTGCCATGAAGCAAATTCGTCTTCTCTAGCAGTGGCTGCTGGTGACTTTCCATCCCTGACTGTAACATCCTGGCCCCCACATGGTAACTGCCCTGAGCCCAGTTTCCAGGTGGGGGTTGAAGGATGCAGACCGGGAAGAGGTGGGGACAGCTGTGAGAGGGAGCGCACCCTGGGGTGAAATCGCCTAGAACAGGGATCTTTTCCCTTGGCTCCCCCACCATATTGCCTGGGCCGCTCCTCCCCATCCTTCAGCAGGTGACTGAGGCATCACCTCCTCAGGGAAGCCCTCCCTGACCTCCCAGACTAGGGAAATACAGCAAATTATCTGCTCTCAGACCGTCATGTAAATCTCCTTCCTAGCACGAATCCCAGGTAGAATTTTATATTTGTTTGTGTGGTCGTTTGATTTATGCCTACTTCTCCCCAAAGGCTTATCTTTGTAAGAGCCGGGCAGGGGCCATTCTCATTCAGAACTGCATGCTCAGGATCTTTGCAAGGGGCCTGGCAGGTGAGCCGTGATAAGTATCCGTTGAACATGTAACTGAGTGAATGAAGGAAGAACACGGTCAGGGAGAAGGTCTGAGAAGGCTCCCTGGACTTTGGTGGCATGATGGGAATCTGGGCTGACAAGAATAAAATTCATGCTGGGTGAAAAAGAACCCCACAGAGCAGGGGCCAAGCCAGCCCCCTGGGGTGGGGGCTACAATTGGGGGGCCTTGGTGAGTTGGGGAGAGATGCTTCCAAGGTCAATTCAGCTCACTCCCCAACCGTCTAATCCCAGGGAGATAGGTCTGTTTAGTCCCCGGGTTCCCAGACTTCCCCAGACCAGGCTCCTAGCCCTGGTTCTATCCTTAAAATTAGTAGTCTCCTTGGGGTAGTCAAGGAGAGAGGCTCTTACAAATAGCTTAGCTGGTTGGCCAAGGTCATGGAAGGAACAAGATTGGACGATTGGACACAAGGAAGTCTGGAGACAAGGCTATGGATGGACCTGTGGGAATGGGCCCCAAATGTACAGATATTTGTGTCTCAAACTAGTGTCTGTTATAGAGGGAGCCCCAAAGACCCAGGGGACAAGATGAGCCGTCTTGTGGATGAGCATCTGTGCAAAGGAACCCCAGGAGTTCCTCGGGGCTGGGGGCGGGGAGCCAGAGGCTGACCAGAGGGTCTGCACTAGCCCTGGGGCAGGCCTGGGTGGGGAAAATGAAGCTCGTGGGGAAAGACCTATATCTCTGACTTGAAAATCCACCCCACTGTATCTGTTTCCTCATAACAAACGGGGCATGGTCTGGAGCTGCCAGTGAGGCTCACATGCCAGCTGTGAGACTAGGAGAGACCCAGAAGGGCTTCTCCACCTGTCCCATTGGCCATAATTAACCCAGCACTAATGGAGCGACCTAGCCAGGCACTTAGTAGGTACCCAATTAATGATGGTTGTTACAATTCTAATAGGATGGGGTTAGTGGACAGGGGTTTCCTGCTGTCCAGAGAATGATGCTCAGGGCGCACAGCTGAGGAGAGAGGGGCAGCAAGGGCCCACATCCTGGGGCCAGAGAACCTTTGGTGTTGGGGCCCCAGCCCCCAAAGGGCCCTCCATGACATGCCCAGGCAGCAGACCCACCCTGCCCACGCCACTGCCCGCAAATGTCAGAGGAGACTGGCATCAGAAAGAAGGGGGTATTCTCCATCCCACGTGCCAGGGATGAGGAGGTAGAGAACATGAGCACTGAACTAAATGGGAGCCTGCTAGCTTGAAAAGAACAGCGCTGGCTTTCTTTTCAAGGCTCCCTCCTTCAAGAATAGGAAGGAGACAGTTTCATAAATGAGCCAGGAAGACATGGTTCATGGAGCTTGCTACTCCGGGGTGGGGGGGGGTGGTGGGGGTGGGAAGGGGCAACAGAGCACAGTCCGTTCTTGGGGAAAAGTTTAAACCATGTCATGTTTACCTTCCCATGAGCTGAGACTCCTCACTGGACTTTGCTAACATTAATTAATTAATTAATCAGTAGAATCAGTTCAGAGAACCTGCTGGGGCCCATCCCTTTACCAGATAGTCTGGGGACGCATCGTCAGAGAGCTTAGCCCGGGCCCTTTAAGCTCCCCGTCTACCCGGAGAGGGTATCAAGCCCTGCACGTCAGATGTAGGCCAGGCAGCCTGGGTGCCTGAGCATCCTAGAGAACCTGGCGCAGGTTCCTGGGGTGCTCAATTCCAGAGACCCACCTGAAGTGTGACAAGGGGAGAGGGGGCAGATCTGGAGCCCACATCCAGGGTGGCAGCAGGAGGTGACGTGTCCCCAGTCTTGCAGTGAAGCGCAGCTGAGCCGGGCTGATGGTTTGAGTGGGACTGGTCGTGGCACGTCACCCTGCCCCAGGCTTTAGCCTGCCTTTCTCTCAGCCTCCAGAAGCAGGCTGATGGGTGGGCTGACACCTTGTGGATTCGGGGAGTCCGGAGTCTGTAGCTGTCTCACACCCGACTCCTGCCTCTCAGACCCTCCGGGATGGGACTGTCCCCTTCTCTCTGGCTGCTGACACCTGGCCATTGCTCTCTGCCAAGGTAGGTGGGTGTTGGGTGGCTTCATTCTTAACAAAGCACTCACCTTCCTGGAGGAAAATGGTGCCTGGGAGGTGCTCTTGGCCTTAGCTGACCTCCACTCTAATTCAGTCTCAACTACTGGCTGGCTCTGTGACCTTGGCAAGTCACTTACTTTGTCAGTGGGCCTCAGTTTCCCCATCTGGCCCATCAGATTGAAGTAAGTGACCTCTAAATTTCTTTCCACCATTGAGCCATCCCCACCCAGGTCCCCTCCACAACAAACACCACTAACAATCCTCTCCCCTTGGCAGTGTCAACCCCTCCACAGGGACCTGGGTCTGTCCTGTCTGCTCTAGGGTCCTAAGGACCTGAAACAGAGCCTGGCACATCATTGGCATTCAAGAAGTACTTGTCAAGTGAATGGCTAACTTAATGGCTACTCTTTTTCACATGAGTACTATAAGCCAGACACTGGGCTGAGTGCTCTACATGCACAATCTGAAATCAGACCTAGGGGGAGACACCAGGCGGGATGGGCTGGGTTGGGGGAGACCCTCTGGGAGCCCTGACCTCATGCCCCCTGCCTCACACCCCGACCTAAGGAGCACAGAAAGAGACTCCGAATGGCCTCGAGTCACTCTGCAGAGTCTGGAAGGTCCTGTAGCTAAGCCAGGGTCCAGTCTTCTTGTCTTCCCTTCAATTTCACCGTTCCTGTTTCTTACTCACGGAAGAGAAAAAGTACCACTTTATCTCAGATATTATACACCCAGAAATCTTTTTATTTTTAAAGATTTTATTTTTTTATTTGAAGGAGAGAGAGAGAGAGCATGCAGGGGGAAGGGCAGAGGGAGAGGGAGAGGATCTCAAGCAGACTCCCCGCTACGCACGGAGCCCCACTTGGGGCTCAATCCCACAGCCCTGAGAGTGTGACCTGACCCTAAATGAAGAATCAGACGCTTAACCGACTGCACCACCCAGGCACCCCTATATACCCAGAAATCTTATTACAGTCACCCAAGAATTCTGTAAAAAAGTCAAAAGGCAATGGACAAACTGGGGAAAATATATGCAAAATATAAGAAACAAAGGGTTAACAGTCTTACTATAACAACCTCAGCAAGTTAAGGGGAGAAAACAAAGAATTTGCACATTCAAATGGCCAATGAACCAGAAAGAAATTTTTTAAAGATCAACTTCACAAATAATCCAAGAAGTGCAAATTCAAATAGTAACAAGATGCAATTTATCACGTAGCAAATTGGCAAAGCCTCTCTAAATCCTATGTTGGTTTGCGTGTCAGAAAAAGAGCCTCGTGGGGTGCCTGAGTGTGTGACTCTTGATCTCGGGGTTGTGAGTTCGAGCCCCACGTTGGGTGTAAAGATTACTTAAAAATAAAATCTTTGCTGTAGTGGTGGGGGGTGGGAGGGATGGGGTGGCTGGGTGATAGACACTGGGGAGCGTATGTGCTATGGTGAGCGCTGTGAATTGTGCAAGACTGTTGAATCACAGACCTGTACCTCTGAAATAAATAATACATTATATGTTAAAAAAAAGAAGAAGAAAAAGAAGAAGAAAGCAGGAGGGGAAGAATGAAGGGGGGGAAATCGGAGGGGGAGATGAACCATGAGAGACGATGGACTCTGAAAAACAAACTGAGGGTTCTAGAGGGGAGGGGGTGGGGGGATGGGTTAGCCTGGTGATGGGTATTAAAGAGGGCACATTCTGCGTGGAGCACTGGGTGTTATGCACAAACAATGAATCATGGAACACTACCTCAAAAACTAATGATGTAATGTATGGTGATTAACATAACATAATAAAAAAAAAATCTTAAAAAAGAGCCTTGTGATGTATGGGCACAAGGGGACACAGGCTCACCTTCTGAGGGCAATTGCACAGGGAGATCTGAAAATCTTCAAAATGTGCATACTTCTTAATCCAGCGATCTTATTCTTAACTATTTAGCCAAAGAAATGTCTCCAGGTGTTTCTCTACATGCTGATTGGGGTTATTACTAATGCCTGGTGGTCTGACAATAAAGGATTAATAACTGAATCGTGGTACCTGCCTACCCTGGGTTGCCATGAGCCTTGAAGAACAATCTATACACACCTGTTCACATATTTAGACCGTCTTTGAAAACACTCAAGAAACTGGTAGCAACTGGGGGCCCCTTTGGAGGAGAATGAGGGGTGAGGAACAGGGATGGGAAAGGAAATTTATTTTCCATTCAAACCTTCCGTATTGTTTGAATCATGAATCGTGTGCCTGGATTACGTATTAGAAATAAAATCCATTAATATGTAAAAGACAAAATGATCTGGAAATGTGTCTTTGTCAGAAAAATAATTAAAATAGACTTTGGATGGCTATTCACCCACATGTTAACCATGCATATCGCAGGGAAAGGAAGTCCCACCCTCTCCCACGCTCCGGCCCTCCTCTTGCCCCTTTTCCTCTCTTCCACCCATAAGGGAAGTGGAAATAGTCCAAGCCCAGGATATTTGGGGGCCACCTTCGCGGCACAGAAAAGCCACAAGTATCTGTGTGAGCTCTGTGGGTGGGTCCCGCTTCCCTCCACGCCTGCCGCCAGCCACAGAAGGGGGGCTGCACCTGCTCGGGAGAGGCAGCTCTCTCGGATTTGAGGGGAAAGGGGCAGAAAACCCTCAAAGGCTTCCAGGCGTGGGATCTCCACCCGAGCCCCTGTCCGAGTTCCACATTTATCAATACCTTCGTAAATACAGCAGCATGTGGAGTCTCATTGACTACTATTTTTTGCACACAAACTCCGTGTGGGGTGAGCGAGGAGGGGGATCACGACCTGGAAATTTCCGCATGCTTGGTTCTATCTGGTATCATAATAGTCCAGAAACATCATGTGGGGCTCAGAACAATTCTCTCTGGGTCGTAGGACTATATGGTATGTTTTTTTAAAGATTTTATTTATTTATTTGAGAGAGAGAGAGAGCAAAAGAGAGCCCATGAGCAGGGCGGAGAGGGAGAAGCAGGCTCCCGCCGTGGGGCTCGATCCCAGGACCCCAGGATCATGACCTGAGCCGAAGGTAGACGCCTAAACGACTGAGCCACCCAGCACCCCGGGACTATAGGATATTTTAATTGTCATGTTTCTGCCAATGTGCATTTTCTTATCTTTCCAGTGTTTAGTAATTCAAAAATGTTTTTCCAAGAAGAAAAGGAGGAAAACAATTCCCTCTCGAGAAGGCTTGCTGAACACAGGGCATTGGCCATGGTTTCTACAAGACAGACACCTGCCCCCACACCTTCCTTTTAATCAGGTCATCGAATTCTCCTAAGAAGGCTTTTGTGGACATCAAATTGCCTCTGTGCTTGGAGGGGATTAGGAAATGCCAGTTTTGATCCCAGGGGATTGGTTTTGAAGGAACCACGACTTCTGAAGTGCAGAGGGGCCGAGAGAGGGTGTCCGAGTCAACACATATTAATGCCTGACATTTGTACAGCACCTTGTGATTTACAGAGAACACCCACATCCATTATCCCCTTTGATCCTCCCAGAAACCCTGGGAGACACCGGGCTTCCTCTGGGAATGGGAAAGGAATTAGTAGTAGTCCCATTTGACTCATGGGGAAACTGAGGCACCAAGAGGTTAATTGTCTGAGGTGGTAGAGCCAGACTATAAATGCAAGCCATCTGGCTCTGCACTCTACACCCTTACCCTAGATTCTTCCCCAAGCTTGAGCCTCAGTTTCCCCATCTGAAAAATGGGGGGAAAATAGTACCTACTGCTCTAGGTGCCTAGGGTCATTTCGAGGATTAACTGAGTTGATGCCTGGCATGTCTTAAGACCATGTTGGACATATAGTAAATGTTGAATAAATTAACCTATTAAAGGTGACAGATAACAGGTCTGTGCTTGCTCTACCAACCTGCCCCTGCGGAGCTGCTGAGCGCTTGCTCCGCACACAGGGCTCTTAGAGGACAGACGATTAAACAAGAGGCAGGGCTGCCTGCAAAGGGCTTTGCCCTCTAGCAAGACAGAGAGGCATGTACCCCCTCCAGCCCAACAACAACTAAGGCTTTGAGACCTCAGAGATAGGGGCTTCATTCTTCTTCCAGGGGAAGGGGTCAGGGAAGGCTTCCTGGAGGAGGTCCTGGGGCTCCTGGCTGATATGGTCCTCCAGCGTCCAAAATGAGTTCCAAAATTGGGATGTGCAGGGTGGCCTGACAGTGATGGTCCATTCCTGGCCAGGGTAAGGGCATTCCCCCTCCCCTCCCAGCACAAAGCGTGGTAGGTAAACCATGGCTCGGGAGAGGCTGCTTCCTGGAGTGGCTTTTCCTATTGCAAACCAGGTGGCCAGGCTGGGTGTGGTGACGAAGAATGTGTGCGGTCAGAAAACGTGACCTCTCCCTGCCCCTTCCCACCCCAACCTCTGCGTGCCCCGCGAGATTTCCAAAGTCAGGGCTCCCTTGTTTGGGTACCCAAGGCTGGATGGAACCTCTCAGCGCAGAGAGAGATGAAGAGCTGGTGGGGTTGGTGTCCCCTTCCCACGTCCTCGGCGCTACATCAGCCTTTCGGGACTGGCTCTCAGGAAAGGCTCCCAGGAGCTGAATGCCACTTGGGACAAAGTGCCCCCTTCCCTCGTAAGTGACCGCTGAGGAGTCTTTAGATCCGGGGAGACACACAACTTACTCCCTGTCACCTGAGGTCACTGCTTCTCTGCGAAGCCCAGAGGAGCACCCTGTCCTGCTTGCAGCTGTGTGACCTGGAGCAAGTTGGCTAACCTCACCTGTGGGCGATGTGGGAAGGACTGAGTTCACTCCTGTCGCCCAGGTGCAACGAGTACCCCCTGCCAGGCTCAAAAGCGTTCGGGGTCAGGTAATAAAGTATATGGTCTCCCTGCATTACCCATGACGTAGTCATGCTATAGGGCTTCATTGGGGATCCAACAAAATAATTCAGGTGAAAAGCTTTGTGCTTTGTCACCTGTGATGCATTCTGTCATGTAAGGAGTTAAAAATCAGTATTGTGTTTTTAAAAAATCACTGTCTTGAGAGCTTGTTTCGAGGTTCTAGCAAGGGAGTGCGGCTACACGGTCTTAACATCTTTTAAAAAGGTGCTTTTCGTATGACAATTAAGGTTCCTTTGGCTAATTCAGCTGGCAATCTTTCTTTACAAGAATATTCCATGCTGTTCATTCAGCCCGTATGGGCAGCTCCCTCACACTTCAGGCAAATTAGCCAAAATGCCCTAGAAGCACAGGGACCCACTGTGGGCCCCAGGACCTAAGAGACTCGCACCCTCCCCATGTTTTACGGCGGCCTTGCAGACAAATTCCACAATCTGCTAGCTTCTGGAGTGTTACAAGTCCAGTTCCCCTCCCCAGCATGCCTGGAGGGAGCCAGCCGAATGTTACATTTTCAAAAATTTTGAGAGCCAGCGGACCTCAGGTTGAAAGATAGAAATGGGCAGCAGTGAGATATTTACACCACGGAAATCAGCAAACACTACAAAGCCCCTGCCCTTTCTTCCTTTCTTCTTTCTTTCTTTTTTTTTTTTCGGCAGAGCTGGTTGTTACATACTTACGGCCCAGCCCTGCTGAAGGTTCACAAAAGAGCCACCAGGGATGAAAGGCTAAGAAGGTCCTGTGTTAATCCCACCGCTAACATGTATACTGCCTCATTTCATTTCCCCTCCTCCTGATTTCTTCCCAGTGCTGATCCCTCTTTGCTGGGGAACCAAGGCGGGAGCCAGCAGTGTGATATAAAACGTGATGTCTACCTGCAGCTCGGGGACTTTGCAGGGGTCGGAGGTCTGAATGAATGGGCCAGGGTGCTCCTTGTCCTGCTGGCAGCCCCTGCTTCCGCCCTCCCGTCCGCCAAGTGCCCACACTGAGATTTACAGGATGTGCCTGCAGGCGCAGCCGCTCAAACAAATGAGCCCCTGGCAGGGGTGCCTGGGTGTTTCCCGTCTGGATGCAAAGTCTGGCGAAGCAGCAGCCCACACCTACCACCCTACCCCGGGCCCCGGCCCTGGAGAGAGGGCCACACTGGGTGGAAGGGAGGAGCCCCTGACTCGGGTCTCCGGCTCCCTATGGCTGTAGCTGTGCCCTCTCTGCGGGCCTCTGTCTACCTTTCTGTTAAACAAGAGGAAGGAAGAGACGATCTCTCAGCAGTCACTTTGGGGATCCCTCTTGGGGACAGTACTGTACTTATTTGGGGAAAAAATTGTTGATCTGCTTCTTGGGGAGGAACAGGTTAATGCCACAAATTGTGGTCACAGAACTGCCTCCGCATGAGCCTGGGGCCTCCCATGTGCCCTGCCTGGTGAGGAAGCCGAGTTTGTGAGATCTGGGGCAGGGGCTGGGGTGGGACTTAAGAGCTCTGCTTAATCAGGGGCAGAAAATGTCAGGTCCTGGGGAGAACATGGAGGGTGGGCAGGCTTGTGATGAGGAAGCTCGGGGGGCTGACCCTGGATCGGGAAAGAGGAGATAAAAAAAAAAAAAACGCCAGGGGACCCAGCGGTGCCAAGACAGAGGAGGGGAAAGAAGACTTGGCTTATGGGCCTTTTCTGCTCAATTTCTATTGAGCTGTAACATACAGAAAGTGCACAAATCTTATGGTCATAGTCCAGTGGATTGCACAGTCTATAGAATGATCAAGAAACAGGGGCGCCTGGGTGGCTTATTTGGTTAAGCCTCTGCCTTCAGCTAGTGTCATGGTCCTGGAGTCCCTGGGATTGAGCCCCACATCGGGCTTCTGCTCCGCACGGAGTCTGCTTCTCCCTCTCCCTCTGCCCCTCCCCTCGCTCCTGCTCTCTCGCGCTCTCTCAATTAAATCAATTGTTACTTAAATTTTATTTAAGTAACAAATAAGTCTCTCAATTAAATCAATAAGAGCTTAAAAAAAATGATCAAGAAACAGATTCCAGATCAAGATGCAGATCACAACAAGCACCCAGCAGCCCCTCTTTCTCCACAAGGTCACCTCTGTCCTGACCATAGCACTAGACTGTGTTCACACTATCACATAAGCAGAATCATACAGATGAACTGCTGCTTCTAGCTTCCTTCCCTCGACATAGTCCCTGCCAGACTCAGCCGTGTTGTCGCATGTAGCAGTGGCTTCTTCCTTCTCTTTGCTGTAGAATGTTTACTTACCTAGTCAAAGGGGTACCCAGCTCAGCTCTCAATGAGCCCCTGGGGAAGGCAGAGGCTGTTCTTGGGAGGTGGCACAGAGGTGAAAGGGGAAGCTGGCCCCACGAGCCCCCCCTTACCACTCTCCAAGGGCCCCAGAACGTCCTGTTCCCATCACAGGTTGGTTTTCAGGAAGACCTTCTGTCCGCCTTCTCTCTCTAGTCTGTGGGCTCTCCCCATCTCTGTATCTCCTGCCCTTTCCTCATTACCCGCAACCTCCGCCACCCCAGCCCCGGGCCAAGAGTACGGGGGCGACAGTGGTCAACCTCAGTTACTGTCGGTCCTCAGAAGGATGTGTAGCCTGAAAGTCCGGCGGGCCCTCAGCCCACATTAATCGAGGCATGGTGCACAGAGCAAGAGGGGACAGACCCAGCCTCCCCCTCCAGGGCTCAGGTCCCGGCTCCCCTCTGCTTGAGGGATACACAGAAGATGTCCATGGTGGAGTAGCCGGGAGGAGACAGGACTCAAGCCACTCGAATAGTCGAGAAACATTTCCCAGGCTCCGTGTCAGTGTCAGACTCTGTGGTAGGTGCTGCAGGTACCTCTGAAGAGAGGGACCGGGATCATGCCTCACGGGGTTTCGAGTCTAGCAATAGTTTTAAAAAACCAGAATAAGCTAACTTGGGGAATTATCAAGAGCTGTGAGAGAGCAGAAGGAGAATGACAGTGGTAGGACGGCAGTTTCAAGCAGATGGGTCAAGGGCGCCCCCTTGGAGAGGCAGCCCGGAGACAGGGAGGACAGGGAGCGGGAACCAGATGCAGCCTCCCTGGGGAAAAGCACTCCAGGCAGAGGGAAGAGCAAGGGCAGAATCTTAAGGCGGGAACGAGCTGAGAATTTTCTAGAAACTAGCAGAAGATGAGCAAAGCTCCAGGTCGGGGGTGTGGAGAGAGTGGTGTGGGGGGAAGTAAAGAGGGAAGAAGTTAGGAGCTGGACCAGGCAGAGCCTCAAAGGCCACCCCAAATGGCCAAATTTTATTTGGCTAAAGAAAGAGGCTAAATTGTATTCTAAGCACAACCAAAAGCGTCTGAAGCATTTAGAAAAGCTGGGGCAGGCATGCTTCACTGTCCCCACCTCCTCCCCCGTCCAAGCCCTCCCTCCTCCACTGCTCCCTCTAACCCCCTTTGATATCAACATCACCGCACACCTCTAGTTCCAGCCGCAGCCTGGTGGGCCTCCCCCTGACAGTGGCCCCCTCAAGCACACGGGGCTCACCCCCACCCCATTCTGCTCCAGGGTGCTCTCTCATACTTGGGGAGCCCCCAAGAGCCTGCACAGGAGCTTAACCTAAAAGAGCAGGGGAATTAACTCCTCAAATCCACCCTAAACCAATGGGGACAGAGCCAGTGGATAAATGGGTCAGCGTCCCGTCTTTGGGGGGACAATACAGGGGAGCAGTCTGCATGTTTCTCGGGAGATCCGACAGATTGGAGCATGTGCCTGTGCCTCGCAGCGGCAATTACCACAACACACTGTTGTGTAGGTTCCTCTTCCTTCCCCTTCTCTCTCCAGAGACTTCAGGGATGCTGCCCGGGACCACCTCCCCAATCCACCACCTGTTCCCACAGCCCCTGCTTTGGGGGCAACCTCTATAAGAGACAAGCCCGCGGCACCATTGGACCGACGCTCTAATTTCTGCTGGGCAGAGAAGGGCGGGAGGAGGGGGGCTGGAAGGAGCGGTCCTGGGATCCTGGGAGAGGCTGCGGTGGCCTGGATCGTGGAGGCAGGCGTGGTGGTGGCGAGCAGTGGTTAGATTCAGGATGTGTTTTGAAAGCTACAAGACAGGGGCGCCCGGGTGGCTCAGTCGTTAAGCCTCTGCCTTCGGCTCAGGTCATGATCCCAAGGTCCTGGGATCGAGCCCCGCATCGGGCTCCCTGCTCGGCAGGAAGGCTGCTTCTCCCTCTCCCACGCCCCCTGCTTGTGTTCCCTCTCTGGCTGTGTCTCTCTCTGTCAAATAAATAAATAAAATCTTTAAAAAATAAAACAAAAAAAGAAAGCTACAAGACAGGACTTGATCATGGTTTGAGTGTGCTCAACCAACAAAACTTGAAGGCTCCGGGAGACTTGGGTGACACCGGCCAGTGTGACAGATTGTCTCAGAGACTAAGAGGGAGGACAGGCTTTGTAGGCTTTGGGGATGGAGAAGGGGATGTGCCGAGCGTCCACTCTTCGCCAAGCACACTTCATATTCCTTGCCCAGGAGAGCAGCCCCCAGCCCCAGGTGGCTGCCGAGCACTTGACTGAGACATGCTTAGTAGATGCAAATGGCACACCAGATTTGGAAGATTTTCTACTTTAAAAAGCATGTAAAATATCTCATTGAGGTTTCTTTACCTTGCTTACATTTTAAAATAATATTTTGGATATATCAGATTAAATAAAATATATTATTAAATTTAATTTCACCTGTTTCTTTTCACTTGTTTAATGGGGCCACTAGAAAATAGAACATGCTGTGTGTGTCTCACATTGAAGGTACACAGTGTATTTCTACCAGCTGGCTGGGTGAAAGGTTGTATGTCCACACCAATATCTGTGCAGACTGACCCTGACCCTTTCCAGATGGCAACGCTGAAGTTCAGGGAAGTGCAGGACCTTGGCCAAAGTCCCAAAATCCATGCTGTTCCTACACCACGTGGTGTTGCCTTAAGAGGTAGTGGTTTTTGTGTATGAGAGCTACTTGAATCCCAGTGTAAGGGTTCAAGCACGGTGTAGGCAGGGCATTTGAGGGGCTGACCTTAAAGATGGCACCCCAGCCCTGAGACTCTGCTTTGGGGGGCAGTGGAGTAGGTTGGGGACACTTCTCCCTCTCCCCTCATCCCTCAGAGGGCTCCTGACTCCACAGCTATGACTCAGCCCCACCTTCCCCCCCCCCCCCGCCACTGGACTACACCCACCCTCTCCCCACCATCAGTCTCCCACATAATTGATGGGAGCCATCAAAGTTAATTAATGCTGTAGTTACAGAGCCATCCCAATGTAATTACTGTGTAATTGGATTATAACTTAGATAATTTCCCACAAAGCGCCTCCCGCTTATGCAAGAAAGCCAGGGCTTTTTACCCAGTGATTGATGGGGGTGTTGGGGCCAGATGGGGAGACTGGGAGACTGTGAGGTTGTGCCGTGTCCCCATGAGGAGGGCACAGAAGGTGGGACTCGGGGCCCTGTCGAAGCCCTGGAGGTGAGAGAGGCCATGGTGTGAAGAACATTCTGTTCTGTGAGCCTCAAGCCTTCCACCCGTGCGGCCAGCTGGGCCACGCATAGCCTCCGGGCCGCTCCAGCATGTTTCTGCCTCCACTCCAGGCTTTTCCAGCAGGAGTCCCAACCATCACTCTGAGAGCCACCATCTTGGAAGTCCTGCTGAGGGGGTGACAGATAACACAGGCCCTCCACTGTCAACCTTCTGGGTCTGGGTGCTTCGTGGCTGAGTGCTCAAGCCCGGCCAGACCAACCTTCACAGCCTCACTCACGCGGGCCGCGTGCTCTGACCTCCGGCTGGCCGAACCTCAAAAGCCTCCCTGTCTTTACTGGCCTAAAAGGAATAATAATAGCTTCATACCCGTGCAGTTTGTGGCGGTAAGCGGCAAAACCAACTCCACACAACACAAGCAGAGCTGGATTTCCTAGAAGGCCAAAGGGGGACTCAGGAGGCCAGGGGCCAGGCCGGGGAACAGATTTCCAAAGGATACAAGAAACAGAAGGCGGCAAACAGCCGGGACCTCGCACTGCGTAGTGCTACCCATGCCCCAGGAGCGGTGGTGGGAGGGAGAGATGCATGCTCCCAGCCAGCTCTCCACCAAGGTCAAAGCTCCCATGGGTGGCTTCTTCTGCAGCTTCCCTCTACAGGCAGGTACATCAGCTCTCCCCCCCTCCGCCCCCTCAGCCTGGGCTGGGACAGCTCCCACAGGTGACAGCCCCAGGCATATGTCACCCTCGCTGACTTCTTAACCCTGCTCCTACAGACACTCTGTTCCCACTACACTCTCCTCATCTCCTCATGGCTTCCTAGGAGTGTGCCGTCAGTCTCCTGCCAGATCCCCAACGCGTGGAGGCTCCCCCCCCACTGCTATGATGACATCACCCTCCAGCTTCACCCATCGTGGATCCAAAGCAGGGAGGGGGTCTCACCGCTCAGTTTGGATCTCCGCTCACCTCCAGACTGTCCTTACCTAGTGTGGGACCAGGAGAGATTTATCCCCTCAGTGTCTGACAGTGAGTGCCTAGAATTCCCCTTCCTCCAAGACTTGCCACTGTAAAGATGGGCTGTTGCCCAAAGAAGAGGGTACTGGGAAGGGGACATCTGTGAGCATCAACCACGCATCCCCTCGGTCACGGTACTTAGGAAATAGTGGGCATGAAATGCTTAGCCCGCTGCCTGGACCCAGTAAGTGACAGCCCATGATACTGGGCTTATTCAGTGGAATCCTGGCCTTCCTCAGGGCCACAGGTATCCTCAAGTAAGCCTCAATCCTTGCGGTGGCCACAGGCAGTCTCTGTCCCTTGCCTCCCGTGGCGGGCCTCTGCTCACTGCACACTGTGGGCCTGGCACATACGTGAGAAAGACACAGGACCTGCCTGTGTGGAGCAGCCACCCTTCAATGTGGTGTGGGCCCCCTCTGGAGAGACTCTTGCCTCCCCACAAGCGTGTATTGAGCGACTCTTATGTGCCAGGCTGTGTACTGGGCGCTAGGATAGAACAGATCAAGACCAATGGAGTTCCAGCCCTCAGAGCAACAGAAGCTGAATATGATACAGGGTGACATTTATGTTGTAACCTGAGAAAGAGGAGCCTGGGGGATGTCTGATGTCTGACGGCCCGTCTTTCCCCCCTGAAGGTATGCATTTCTCCAGTGTCTGCTTTCTACTGTGTGCCCATCCTGTGTACCCAGGTGGGTCCGGTAAGTCTCCCATCCTCTAGGGACCCCTGTTCCCAGCTGCTTATAACTGAGCCAGCAAAAGCCTGCCTACAGTTGGGGCTGGAGACACTTAGAGAAGGGAGCATGCCTTGTGGGCTTCCTGGAGGAGGAGGAGGCGGCTTAAAAGGAGACGGGAAGTGACCAGGCCAAAAGGCTTCCACTCAGTTCTGTCTGAGCCACCAGCCATTCCCTGTGATGGGAAGGATTCCCTGTGGGTTCTAGCAGCAAGATCTTGGAGGAGCCCTTGGCGTGCTGGCTGGGCAAGGGGCCACCAGAGGCCGGCACAGGCTTGGCCTGCACTCCCTGACCCACAGGGTGGAGTCCAACAGGGGCCATCTGGACCGTCAGGCCCAAATTGGGTTGGTTTGTCTGTGTGCAGCACACATACCCTCAGACCGCATCCTCCTGGCTGGGGACATCTGCATGATTGTGTGTTAGCTTTAGCCAGGCTTATTCAAGCAGAGAATTTCTGGGTTTCACTTTTAATCCAGTCTTTACTGGGCTTGCTGGTATAGTCAAGTTCTTTCCTTTCTCCAAAAACAATATGATTGGAGACTGTTGTATTTAAGCTCAAAGCCTCCATGAGTCGTGTTTACATGGGTTATAGTTAGATACATTTAGATGCGGTGTGTCCCAGGTCCCCATCTGGCTCATGTCAGCTTCCCCCGAAGCAGAGCTTGAGGCAGGGATTCAGAGGAACAAGATTATGGAAGTGGTGCTTCTCCAGGAAAACTGGCACGAGGGGATGGAACAGGAGAGGAAGGAGAGGGAGAGACAGGAAGTTTCGCCTGGCCTGACTGGGAGCTCTGAACCATAGCAGAGTGGTTCTATCTAAGGCAGGGATCAGCCTTCTGTCCCCTCATTGGCAAGTCACTGGGAAGAGGCACCGGGAGGAGGAGGAGGGGCTGTTGCCTTCCAGGCTCTGTCCTGGGCAGCTCTGGCTCACCCACGGAAGTCTCTGGAGTTGTAAGCACTGGTCACAGGACAGCAGCTGAGGAACAGGGGTACCTACGGCATCTTGCCACCACACTGGGCCCCCATATTGTTTCTTCCTGTGTGCAGGAGAGATCGGATTTGTCTATCACTCTACCTAAGAAACAGAAAACAAAAACAAAACCTAATTCTGGCTTCTAGTCTGGAGCCGGCACCAAGTGAAAACAAACAGAAAGAAAATGAATGCGAAGAAGAACCACGCGCGCCCTGTGCACGTCAGTGTGGGAGGTACTGTGCTGACCACAGAGTGACGGCGGCACATTATCTCCGGTGACCCTCCTGGAGTCTTCAGTCTAATTAGGGAATAATATCCTCATTACTCTCAACGTCCATACAGCTCTGTACGGCTTACCAAGACCCCTCACACATGCACACACTATCCCTGCAATCCTTTCAACAGCATGCAAACGGAGGACTCTTACTCCCATTTTGCAGATGCGGGAAAGTGAGGCCCACAGCTCCATGGGCACCCAGTTAATAGACGGCCAGACTAGACTCGGAATCAAACCTTCAGACATTAAAGTCTCCTGCTTGCCACTGAGTCACACTGAAATAGGAATGAATGAGGCTGATGTCCTGGAGGCAGTGAAATAATATCATAAGTTACCTCAGGGGGCCCAGACTTTCTTCTTTCATAATTGTTTTGGCAAAGTCAGAGGCATATGGAGCCTGCCGTTCTGCAACCTGCTTTTTTTTCTTAACAATATCTTGTGAACATTTCCCCGTGTCGTTAAATATTGTTTTACTGGGCCATCATTTTTAATGGCTGTATGGTATTCCATCACATGAATGCACCATAATTTATTTAACCAATCTCCGTGCTGGACCTTTAAGCTGTTTCCAGTTTGGGGCCCTCATAAACAAGGCTGCGCAATGAGCATCCTTGTACATAAATCCTCGCACCCATTTCAAATTGCATCCTTATGCCCCAAAGGATGCATTCTTCTAAAAAAATTTTTCTGTTGTCTATTACTCCATTTCCTGAGGTGGTTCATTTTCCCTCGTCCTCAAGGATGGTAAAACAGACAAAATCAAATTCAAACTGCAGATTGTTGAAAAAATGCATCATGGTCCCAAATCAGCAGGTAATCAGTTCTGTGACATTGGCAGGTCACATCCCTTCTCTCGTCCTCTGTAAATCCACGTATCAAATGACACGAGCTGGTCCCTACATTTCCTTTTGCTTCCCTCGTCCTTGCAGGGCATGGGGAGAGCCCCAGAAGGCCCTCTGCACTGTCTTCCCAGACAGCAGGTCCCAATAATCCAGCACAAAGGACAGGAGAGGCTGTAGGGACGTCTGGACATTGTGAACCGATGCAGACCCAGCACCAGAAAAACTCCCATCTTTGGGATCGGGTAAGCAGAGATTGGCACCTGTGAGTAAGGATCCTCCCCCAGGTAGGGGGTGGAACCAGGTGGCACTAGCCCTGATTTTCTGGTTCTAATAAGTGGGACGCTGGCCAAGTGATATCCCCTCACCATGCCTCGATTTCCAGGTTGCAGAGTAGGAGTAGTGACATTTTCCACATTTGTCTATTGACTCATTCACTGGCTGACCCAATGAGTCCCTACTTAGCGCTGGGCCTGTGCTGGGTGTTGCGCACCCAACAGCAAGCAGGCAGTAAGCTCCCATGGCGCCAGCACCCTACAGGCAGACAGGAACTACAGGAACAGTCGCTCAATGAATAAAGAGAGATGCACAAATTTGGGTAAGTGCTCTAAAGAGGTACAACAGCTGTAAGAACATGAAATGGGGAATGTGAAATGATTGAGCCTAGCGAGGGAGGTCAGGGTAAGTTTTCCAGAAGTGACGTTTATGATGAGATATAAAGAATAAGGGGGGAATGGATGAAATTTGGGGAAAGGGGAAAGGCATTCCAGGCAGAGGGAACAGCACGTAAAAGGCCCAGTGGCAGGAGGGAGTGTGGGACCATCAAGCCCCTCCCAAGTGAGTGGTCCCCAAAGTGGACAACTTGTCCATACCACTAACTGTCGCCTGGGGGCATGTAGAAAGAGACGTCACCATTGGCCTGGGTTAAACAGTACACACACGCACACATGCACGCACACTCATGCACGCAAAGGGGGGCGGGGGCTTTTGGAAAATCGGCGCCGGAGGCCACAGGTGACTTTCCAGCCCAGCCTGACTGCAAAAACAAGTCTCCGCTCCTGCTGGCCGAGTTCTGGCCTCAAGGAGACACTTGGGGGCAGCCCAAGAGCCTGGACAATGGTCCAGTCCCCAAGCTTGTACTCTTCCACCAGAGTCCTTAGCCCTTGCCACAACCCTGAGAGAATTAGACACTGCAATGTGGCAGATGGGACAACTGAGGCTCAGGGCAGAGCGGGGGTGGGGGGCGAGGAGTGGAGAGCAACTTGCCCAAAGCCACACAACGAGTAGGCAGAGAAAGGGTTTCAACCCGAGCCTGCCAGCACCAGTCCAGGGCCTGTTAGGCTAAGCCCAGGTGCTGGTGGGACACAGAAGTAAGGGCCACGGGGCTGGAATCATGCAAGAAGG
The DNA here is from genome assembly GCF_009762305.2 of Zalophus californianus. NCBI lineage: Eukaryota > Metazoa > Chordata > Mammalia > Carnivora > Otariidae > Zalophus > Zalophus californianus. Next base: position 32,003,180 of record NC_045609.1, on the reverse strand, counting down.
GGCAAGCATGGTCAGCCTGGCTGGGGCTCATAACTGAGCTAGGACCCCTCTGACTTACTCGCTGACCTTGGCTAATCAGTCACATGGCAGTACTCTGCCTCTGTTTACCCTTTTGTCCACCAGGATATGAAATCATGCACTCCCAAAGAGGGCCGAGGGTCCTGGAGGGAGGGTGTTTCAGATGAAAACAAAAGCCTGGTAAAAAGCAGCGGCCAGTGTGGTCAGCATGGTTTTTAATGTCATTAATAATAATGCTCGCAGTAAATCATGAGGCTGCCAGCCCACGTGCTAAGTGGAGGCGTGACTACTAATTTTCTCTCTCACCTGTGTGGCACTCGGGACTCCCCAGGCCTTCTTCCATCCATTGTCCTTTTAATCATCCCACAGCCTGCCCTATGAGGGAGGCCCGTCCAGGGCCGCAGGAGGCCAGGCCTCAGGGTCAGTGGTGCTGCCCTCAGGAATAGATATGGACCCGCGGCCCAAGGAGGGAGGACCCATCCAGAAAGGGAGAGCAGGGGCTGGGACTTGGGCCAAGCCTCCTGATTCTGAATGCCAGCCGCCCCCCACCCCCACCCCATTCATCCAGAAGAACCAGCGCCTCCAGCCTGGGTTCTCCTGGAGGCAGAGACTGTGCTGCCTGCAGTGAGATTTTGGGCCCCAGGGTGGAGCAGCAGGTGGAGGATGGGCATGGTCTGGAGGAGGGGGCCCACCTCTGCTCTCTTTTTCCCACTTGCTTCTCCTTTACCATGTGGAAGAGGCCCTGAGCCTGGCGGGAAGGTGGGGGGAACGGAGACTCAGCCTCCTGATTCCAGACAAATTCCTCAGATCCTTACCTCATGGTTTCTGCCTCAGTTTACCACCTTTGCAATGGGCCTGGAGACCTTGCTCCCTCAGGGAAGGAAAGACAGAGGGATCCCAGACTGAAAGTCGAATCAGAAGGAAGCTGAATGCCGCCCACTCACCCTCCCTCCTCCCGCCCCTGTGGACACTGCAGGTCATGGAAGGGAGGGCAGCCCGAATGGGTCCAGCTCCTCTGCCAGGGTCTGGCCTCCTAGGACCACTCAGTCCTATAGGCTCCCGTGTCCCCTGCAAAGGTTTCTCCTTCCTGCACCCTTCCCCCTACCGGCACTGCTTCTGCCCCTCTCCTCACCTCGTTCCCGAATCCAGACTTCCCTGGTGCCCTTCCCTGAACCCAGCACCACCCACAAACATGTACCCCCACATTCCTGCCCCACCGGCTGCCCCTGTCGGAGGTCTTAGGTTTCTCGGACCCTAAAGACAGAAGTCCAAACTCCTGGGCTTGCGCTCCAGGCCTCCGTGATCCGTGGTCAGACCCTGACTGGCAACTACCGTGCCGCACTCAGACCCAGCTCTCCCTCCAGAGGGAAAGACTTTGCTGCAAATTCACACCTTGGCCTTTGCAGCCCTCATGCCTGGAAGCCCCGCCTTCCATCTCTGCGCACTTAGGTCTTTCCCAAACCGTTCCTCCAGACTCGCCCATTTCCCCACACAGATCCCCACACAGACACTGCCCCATGAACCCCCAGAGCTCTTGTTCTCCCCTCTCCGTGGCACCTCCATTTGCGACCAGTTTTTGCCCACTGTGTCTGCTCTTCCCTGTGCCTCCCTCAGGCACCCTCCCTCAGGCTGGGAGCTCCTGAGAGAGAAGTTGTGTCCAGCCCAGGCAGTCTCATTCAGGAAGTCACCCACCAAAGGGACTATCTGTTGCATCAGACTCACATGAAACTGTCTCCAAACCTCTAGGCACACACGCAGCAGAAATGCACGCATATGGTCTCCAAAGTCTATGTCCTCGTAGGTTCCGAGCAACAGCATGCAACAGCTAAAAACCGGAAACGAGTCACGTGAGCGTGAACAGAAGAGTACTGCTCAGCCGCGAACCTGGTGAAGTGCAGCTATGCGGCGCCCGCTCAAGGCTCACGGTCAACGCTGCGCCACAGAAGCGGGACCCAGACAAGAACGTGCTAGATGGTTCCAGTTATACAAAGTCTACACCAGACTGCGCAGATCTGAGGCGACAGAGTCAGAACCGTGGCTTACTTGGTGGGGAGGGAGAGGTCAGGGAGGAAGCAGGAGGGGAACTTCTGGGATGCTGGCAACGCATTTCTTCAGCCAGGTGGTGGTTCTCAAACACCAAACCATGTCAAGCAAAGCACCTGACCTCTCTGAGGCTTTCATGTTTCCAAACGCTAAAGGGACATACTGCCCGCTCCCAGCTCCTTCCAGCTATCCAAGGGCTGTCTGAGAATGCTCCGGGTCTGGGGCAGGGAGCATCCCAAAGCCTGAGAGGTCCCTAGTAAACCTCCACCTCTCCCCAGACCTGGGAGGGCCCCCAACATACAAACCAGTCTACCTTGAAATTGTCCTGGACAGGCGGCTGGGGCAGCTCTGTCCAGCCACAGATGGGTGGACATTTGCCTGGCAAATGACCCGGCGGCCGGAGATGCCGCTCAGCTGCTCCCGCGCTCTAGGGCCGGTGGTGCACTGATGTTTAACAACCGGCTAATGGAGAGGGCGGCGGAAATGCCCTGATTTGTAGTGTTTACCGATTTCCATGGTGTAAACAGCCCCATCACAGCGGAGGTCAAACTGCCAGCATGACATCGTTGAAAGGGCACGGGGAAGACATGCGCACACCTGGCTCCTACTGGCGGGTGTAAACCATACACCGGCTCCAGGACAGCACAGGATTAATCCTGCCAGGGAGCAGCTTCCCTGGCCCCGTGTTGAGGTGGGGGTCCCGGGGTCTGAGGATGAAAGGTGTCAGAGGGGCTTGGACTGTGAGAGGCTCCTCCTGAGCACTCCTCAGCTTTCCTTCCAGAAAGGCCACTTCTCTCTCTCTGGTCACACTCCTTCTTTCCGCATGCTGCAGCCCCAACCCATCCCTCTCCAAAACTGCCCCCTGACTCTCTCAGCAAACTACCCCCCCACCGGCCTGAAGCTCTCCTGTCCTTCCCTTTCTGCTCGTCCACTATTGCCACAAGAGCCCCTCCCTCACCAGCTCTCCCCTGAACTACCAAGACAGCCTCCTCATGGTCCCTTTGTCTCTAGCCTCACTTCCGCTCCCCTCCCTATCCTGCTCCCCAATGGGCTCTCCTTGGTACAGTCAATAGTGACCTTTATAAAGCACAAACTTAATTGTAGCACTTCCTCACCTGGACACCTCTCACAGCTGCCCAGTGTCTGCGAAAACCATAACCTCTCCGTCTGTCATTCTCAATGTCTTAGCTCAGACGTTCCCTCTCTCCTGAGTGTATGCACACCCTGCTACATCCTTCCAAATAGTCCGTTTATTAAACCCTCTTCAAGGGCTATCCGTTTCCTGCCGGGACCCTAACTGATACCCCCAAGGAAAACCTATTTCCCCATTAGATTGATCCGACCTGAAACAGGCTGCTTCAGGAGAGAATGGGTTCCCCATCAGTAGAGGTAATCAAGTAGAGGATTGTCTGGCATGTTATCAAAAAGACTTCAGCATTGGTCAGGGCCTCAGTAGGAAGATGTCTGTAGTCCCCACCCCTTGAAAGCCCCTCCTCTTGTGCCAGTCTTGCAAAAAAGCATCCAACCCCAGTCCTCAGCAGTCATGATTTAATGACTCAATCACAGTCACCCATCAGTGCACTGGGCCAGGTCCTGTCACTGCCTCTTACTGTCAGCCTCAGACCTGCACCCCGGGCATTGAGAAACACAGCCTGGCTCAGAACAGGAGGGAGGCTTCCCTCCTCCACACTCCTCCTCCTTTGCTTCCAATCCCGCAGTGAATAAGGTGGGAGAGGGACCATCAGGGAAGAGAAAAGATGGACAGTAAATCAATGCCCAAGTTAGGATTAGAGACCCAGGATGGAGAATGCCATTTTAAGATGGGGAAACTAATTCCTGGAGGGGACAGCATATGCTCCAAGTTTCCACAGAAGAATTGATGCTCTGCTTTCCTGACACCCAGCCAAAGATGCTTTTCCCCAGTGAATTACCTGGCACCTTTGTCAAAAGTCAAATTGGCACAATCCATGAAAGAAAGAATTGATAAGCTGGATTTGATTAAAATTTAAAGCTTCTGTTCTGTGAAAGACACTGTCAAGAGAAGGAAAAGAAAAGCCTCAGACTAGGAGGAAATATTTGCAAAAGGCACATCTGGTGAAGGACTTTTATCCAAATATACAAAGGACCCTTAAAACTCAACAGTAAGAAAACAAACAACCTGATTTAAAAATGGGCAAAAGTTCTGCATAGACATCTCACCAAAGAAATACACAGATAGAAAATAAACATATGAAAACTGTCTCCACATCATATATCATCAAGGAAATGCAAACTAAAACAAGGAGACACCACTAGACACCTATTGCAATGGCCAAAATCCAGAACACTGACAACACCCAATGGTGGCGAGGGTATGGAGCAACAGAAACTCTCATTCATTGCTGGTGGGATGCAAAATGGTACAGCTTCCTTAGAAGACACTTTGGCAGTTTCTTAGAAAACCAAACATGTTCTTGTCATTTGATCCAGTAGTTACACTTCTTGGTATTTGTGGAAAGGAATTGAGAACATACAAAAGCCTGCACATGGATGTTTATAGCAGTTCCATTCATAATTGCCAAAACTTGGAAGCAGCCAAGATGTCTTTCAATAGGTGAATGGTGAAACTGTGGTACATTATTCAGCGTAAAAAAAAAAAAGAGCTATTAAGCCATGAAAAGACATGGAGGAACCATAAATGCATATTATGAAGTGAAAGAAGCCAATCTGAAAAGGCTGTGTACCGTATGATTGCAAATATATGACATTCAGGGAAAGGCAAAACTATAAAGACAGCAAAAAGATCAGTGGTTGCCAAGGGTTAAGGGGAAGGAAGGCATGAATAGGTGGAGCACAGAGCAATTTTAAGGCAATGTAACTACTCTGTGATACTGTAATTGTGGGTATGTATCATTATACATGTCATTATACTATAATGGTGAATACATGTCGTTATAAGTTTGACCAAACCCATAAAATGTACATCAAGAGTGAACTCTAATGTGAACTGTGGCCTCTGGGTGATAATTCTGTGTCAGTGTATGTTCATCAATTTTAACAAATGTACCAGCCTGGCGGGGGATGTTGATAATGTGAGGGGCAGGGGTTATAGGGGAAATCTTTGCACCTTTAGCCAAGAGTCTATTTCAAAAAATCAATTGGCCACCTATGCGTGCATCTAATTCTGTTTGCTCTATTTTGCTTCCTTTATCTATGTCTTGGTTATGGTAGCTATTTGGTAACTCTTGAAAACGGTAGTGTGAGTCATCCAAGTTTGTTCTTCTTTTTCAAAATAGTTTTGGCTATTCTATGTTCTTTGTATTTCCATATACATTCCAGAATCAGTCTCTCAATATTAATGAAAAAGTACAATGCAATTTGTATTAGGATTGTTTTAAATCCACAGAAGGTTTGAGAAAAAGTAACTTCTTAATAATATTGAGTCTTCTGATCCATGAACATGTTATATCTATTTATTGAGATCTTCTTTGATCATCAAATTTGTAGTATTTGACATGTAAATCTTGCATATATCTTGTTAATTGCCAAGTATTTTATATTATGTTATTATAAATGGATTTTTAAAATTGCAATTTCCCATTGTGCATTGCCAGTACATAGAAATACAATGGATGTTTGTTTATCGACTTTTTGTGCTGCAATCCTGCTAAATTTATATGCTAGTTCTAGTAGCTTTTTGGTTCATTCTGTTATAATTTTGTATATAGGCAATTACGCCACTTACAAATAAAGACATTTTATTTATTACCAAACTTTTATTTCTTTTTCTTGCCTTATTGCACTGTCTAGCTCTTCCTACACAATGTTGAATAGAAATGGTATGAGTGAACATTCTTGCCTTGTCCTGACCTTATGGAGAGAGCTCTTGTCTCTCACCATTAATGATGATAGTAGCCTTTTGTTAGATTGAGGACGTTCTCTTCTATTTCTATGTTGCTAAGAATTTTTATCATGGCTAAATATTAAATTTCATTAAGTGCTTTTCCTGCATCTATTGAGATGATCACATAGTTTTCCTAGTTTAGTCTCTTGATCCCGTGAATGGCATTGATTGACTCTCAAATGTTGAGCCAACCTTGCATTTCTGAATAAGTTTCACTTGCTCATGATATAACTATTTAATATATTTTAAAAATCAACTCGCTAAAATTTTGTTAAGACTTTTTGCATCTTAGGTTCATGGGGGATATTGGTCTGAATTTTTCTCATGTTTTAATGCATTTGTCTGTTTTGGTATCAGGACAATACATCATCACAGAATGAGTTGGGAATGAGTTCCCCATTCCTGTCAAGTAATTTTTGTCGTAATGTTGGCCTTTGTCTTGGTATACAATTAGGTCATTGGCACATTATTTTTTTTAAGATTTTATTTATTTACCTAACAGAGAGAGAGACAGTGAGAGAGGGAACACAAGCAGGCAGAGTGGAAGGGGGAGAAGCAGGCCTCCCGCCGAGCAGGGAGCCCAACGCGGGGCTCGATCCCAGGAAGCTGGGATCATGACCCGAGCCGAAGGCAGACGCCCAACGACTGAGCCACATTATTTTACACATTATTTTGATCCTTAAAGTCTTTTTTCCAGCTCAATTAAGTGCCCTTTATGCTGAGCTTACTCATACTAATGCATGACCCTTCTGAGGGACTCTCCACTCTGACCAGTCAGAACTTCCGTATCCTCCAGCCTGTGGTAAACTTTGGGAATTGTTCAGCTTCCAGCTCCCTGGTCACTCTTTGCTCGCCTTGTGGAGTTCCATCCTAAATCTGAACACTGTAGGATTTAGCAACATAATCCAGGGGATTCCTATGGAGATTTCCAAAGCTCTTCCTCAGCATAGTTTCTTATCTCCAGTTCTCTGCCCCACAAATTCCAGCTGCCTCAGCCTGCTTGGATGTCAACCCCTTGTCTCTGTTGAGAGTCCACCAGGCTCTCCCTAGGTTCCCCTCCCCACACTGCAGTCTGAATAGCGCCTGAAAGCTGGAGTGACCATGGGATCCACCATTTTGTTTCCCTTTTCTCAAGAATCATAGTCAGGAGCTGCCTACTGTCCAATGCCAGAAAACAGTTGTTTCATAGATTCTGCCCATTTCTGTAGGTGTAGATGGAGGGAGGGTTCAGTCCAGTCTCAGTAACTCCATGTGGCTAGAAAAGGAGGCTCCCTTCCCTTGTCATAGTCCTTTCTATCTGCCACCCTTCTGCTGGCAGAAGACACCCTCTTCTCCCAAAGCTTGAGCACGCTGGGGTGGGGGAGGTCCAGCATGACCAGGAAATGGCCATGTAAGCTCTGTCCCCTCCAGCAGCCCCCCCCCTCCAACCTCTGCGCTCCTTCCTCCTTCCTACCTAAGGCTCCTGGGGACCGTAAGCCTGGTTCATCTTTTCAAAACCAACAGGTGTCGACCCTTTTGTGTCACACACTGACCCAGGTGCTCTTACAAGAATCATCATTTTAAAACTTCACATTAGTTCTCTAGGGATTAAAGGTACTGTGTTATTTATTTAACAGTTGCTCTGTGCTAGGGCACCATGCTGGGCCTTTTACCCACATGTCACACACATTGCCAGAGTCCTATGGTATAGTGCCTACGAGCCCCGTTTTTACAGATGTGGAAACCGAGGCACAGAGAGGTTGAGTTCTTGCCCGAGGTCTCCCAGCTAAGGATGGGGGACTTTCTGAGAAGTTCAGGGATTCTCATCCCAGGTCTCTCTTCACACCAGGCTGGCTCACCCACTGCCTCCTGGCCAAGGCCGCTCAGTCTAGAGTCCTGGAGGTCTCGTTCCCCTAGGGTCCTTTTCCCTTAGCCTGCTATTAGCCCCCCAGCTTTGCTTTCCCGGGGAGGGGAGCTTGGAGACAAGGAGGAGAGGTCATTGAGATTCTCTGGCTCTGTGGCCCCTTCTCAACCAGCCCCTACCCCCACCAGCCCAGCCTTCAGCACCAGGGCCCTAAGAAGCCCCGCCCGGCTATAATCTGCTGTGACCAACCTGCTTAGTTCTGGTGCCTGCACTCACACCTCGGGCAGACCACAGGTCACAGGCCAAGTTCTGGCCCTGCTCTCTTCTCATCCTAACCTGAGCCCCCGGGGCAGGACTTGTGAGGATGTGAGAATTATCAGAGCTCCCAGCTGAAAGGTGGAGGCATCCCCTGGGGAATTTCCCAGGACCTCAAGAATCCTTGGAACACGACTGCCCCCAGAAACTGAAACTTGGTTCCAGCTGCCAATAACAAAGAAAATAATCACTAACGTGGGGCGGTGGACCCGCCCACTTACCTCTCTACTCCTGGATCTGAGGCCAGTTCCCTGGGGAAAGCTGTTCTTGGGTGGTGGGGGAAGGGAACATGCAAGCCAAGGGCCAGCCACAAGCTCCTGTCTCCATGGCCTCATCACCTTGAGCCCCAGCCCCTTCCCCGCTCAGCTGTGGCACCAGGCAGGCAGGACATGATGACGGTACTTCAGGGCCAGGGCCAACTTTGGGACCCAGAAGTTCTGTGTTGCCAATCCAGAGCTCCAAACCCCGATGAGCCCAGAGGCGCACAGCTCTTGCATGAGAAATAAAATGCAGCCCCTCAGTTGGATAATGGTTTAAGCTCGGGGTAAGAAACAATGACAGCAGCGGTAAGTTCACTTTCCAAGTCCTACCGTGCGCCAGGCGCTTGGCACACTTACCGCTTAGGCTCGCAGCCCGCAGCATCCATGGTACAGCACCATGTGGCTAAGAGGAAACTGAGGTATGGACACCCAGGTCACTTGGCCAGGTCCCTGGAGCCAGGAAAGAGCGAAGCTGGGCTGGACGCTTGGGCGTCCTTGCTTGGGCTCCTTGCTCCTCTCGGCTGTGCACAGAGGCAGCCTCCTCCTCTGTCCAGCTACACGCAGGGACCCTGGGGGAGGCCGAGTTGGCATCAGCACGCCTTCCATCAGATGGGGAAACGGAGGCACCTGGCCCAAAGTCTTCCGGAGCCCAGACAATGACCTAGGCTTCCTCTGCCCCTGAGAGTGACCTCTCTCCCACACACGTGCACGGGTGGAGTTTTGCTGTTCCCATGGAAACTTGGTCATTATTACAGAGGCCAAGGATTTACAAGGAAACCAGCACAGGGTCAAGTTTAGCTTCACAGACATCTGCTTTGGGGGGTCACTCGGTAGGACCCACCTCTCACTCACATTACTCTGGAGTCTAGCAAGCCCTTTCCCATGCATCGTTAAATGTGATCCAAGCATGAGCCAGGCCGGGATTATTTTACCCATGTTATGGATAAGGAGCGTGAGTGACGTGTGGTCCTCTGATCATCAAACATCCTATGTGCAGCCCTAAGAGGAGGCATATTTGCAGGTGGCCAGGTGATAAACTGTCACGGGGCCCCAGATGTCTGAATACCCTTGGTCCAGGAGGCACTAATGAGCTGGGGGAAGAGCAGGGACTTGGGCACAGCAGGGCCTTCCCAGTCAGGGCCAACAGCAGGACCTGAATGGGGTGGGGCGTGCAGGGAGTCCCAGGTAGCCGCCAGGCCTCTTTCCCAGCACACTAATTGGGGCTGAGCAGGGTCACAGGGGCCACGGTACCCCACCAGAGCTGGTGTTTGGAGCCACGCAGGGGGCAAGCAGCCTTTGTGTCTGACGTCAGAGCAGAGGCCTTGTACGAGGTTGTCCACGGGGGTGTGAAATCTGAGCTAATGAGGTGGCTTCGGGGCCTAACCTAGAGCACCTGGGGCAGCCAAAACATCAGGAGAAGGGGACAGGGGGCCCCCGTGAGCCCAGCACAAGTGTCCTCTGCCATGCCAGGACAATAGGTGCCACGGGGACTGTCCCACAGGTCAGGAGGCGTGCTCGCCCTGCTTGAGCAGCCAGCATTACCCCCATTTCACAGACAAACCAAAGGTCAGAGGGGCTGTGACTTGCCCAGGGACACAGCTGGCTGGAGGCAGACCGCAGATCCAAAGCACAGCTGACTCGGTTTCCTCCTGCCCCTGGCAGACCCTCAGTGTTCACTTGTGTGGGAATAGTCTCTCTCTTGATCAGCACTCACCCTGGGCCAGGCACTGTGCTAAGCACCTTCCATTCATTACCTCCTTAAATTCTCACAGCAACCTTAAGCAAGGGACCATAGTATCCCCTCTGAGAGATGCGGGCATGGGGCACAGAAAGGCTGAGTAATTTGCCTAACGTCATACAGCTAGGGATGCTAGAGCGGAGACAAGCCCCCACAGTCCGGGAAGTGTGCGAAGGAGGCTGGAGCAGGGCCTCCTCATCAGGCTGCCAGGTGGGGCGGAGGCAGGGGAAGAGCAGGTGACACACGAAGAAGCGTGAATCCTGGGGGACTTCCTAGAGGAGGGGCCGGTGTGGCAGTCCACAGCACGACCTCCAAGCGCGCCACCTCTCTCCTCCCAGCTCTCCCAGACCTCCAAGCAGAAAAATACACCTTCTAGGTTTGGCATCCAAACCCGGAGGGTCGAGATCCTGTGTTTCCACAGCAACCGTATCCTTACCGGCATCCAATAAGGACATTATTTGGCTGCGGTGAGCACGCATGATCTTTTGATTACTGCTGAAGATATCGTGGGGCAGCCCTCTCCTCTCCAAGGGCCTCATCACCTTGAGCCCAGACAAAGACCTAGACCTCTTCTTGGAAAAATGGATGCTGCCAAAAAAAGAAGAAGAAGAAGAAGAAGAAGAAGAAGAAGAAGAAGAAGAAGAAGAAGAAGAAGAAGAAGAAGAAGAAGAAGAAGAAGAAGGAAAACAAGTGAAGGGATGGTAAGGGAGCAAAGTCCTCACACAAGAGAGAGGGAGATGGAGGAAAAAAATCGAAGTTTGTATTAATGGAGTTGCCTGTTCGGCATTTCCCCTCTTTTATAGATTTAGATAACATGCCTGTCAGGGATATCTTCGTTTCCCAGAGCAAAGAAATTAATTACTCACTAATGGCTCAGTTCAGAAATTCATTTGCGCTACCGTCTCAAATATGTCGTTATTAATCAATTGGCAGCGTGGGGCTGGTGGGGAGAGGTGTCCGTTAGGGTCTGGGCGCTCGGGCTGACCTGGGACTGGAGGGCGCAGGCCACTCAGGGCACAGGCCTGGATGCCGCAGGAATAGCACTCGGCCGGCGCCTGTGAGTGGCTTCGGGCAAGTCCTCTGGGTGTCGGCTTTCTGGGCTGCACACCGAGGAGGGTTGGACTTCAGCAGAACTTCTAGAACCTCCTGTAACTGCAGAGTTCGTTCGACACAACAGCAAGCAGAGCCCAGCTTCCAAGACACACAGGCTGGGGCAGGAAGGGGTGGGGCAGGCAGAGCCCCTCGGCTCAGCCCCTCACTCTTCCACTGATGGTCCTCAGGGCTTGGAAGAGGCAGTGGGAGGCCCCTGGGGAGAGGGATTCTGCCTGCCGTCACTCCCTTGGTTTTCTAGGGTGGGGACCCCAGGGGTCTGCATCCTCAATGAGGCAACCCTGGTGCCTCACCCCTCCTTCCCACTTCGGCTCCCGGGCCGACTCTGAGGGCTGGAAGGGCAGCTCCAAGAGGGCCGGACCCGTCTTGTTCACACCTGCACCATCAGTGCCCGCAACAGGGCCTGGCACGCAGTAGGCACTCAATAAGTGTTTGTTGTGTGAATAGTGTTTGGCTAGAGCACCCGCTGGGAGAGAAATCCACCCTGGAATCCAGGCACCGAGGCTCCGGCTCTCGCCCACCACCTCCTACTCTCCACGCGGTGCCGGCCGACAATCTGTGGCTCGCTGGAACTCCTCAGTCGCCAGCAAGCCTCACTCTCCTTGCAAGTCTTGGGCAGGGTGCCCGTCGGTATTCCCACCCGAAAGACAAGGAAGCGAGGCTCCGAAGATCCAGACCCGCACCACGCAGGCTGGCTCAGGAGGCGGGAGGTGGCACTCACCCCACAGTGCATGGGCTCAACGCAGCCCAGTCCCCCCGCTGATGGGAAAGGCCAAAGAATCCACACGGTGTGCAGAACGATCCATTAGTCTGGTGGCTTTCCAGAAGAGCAGCAGGGACACTGGGATCTGAGAGTTAGAAGGAACAGCCTCATCATTTCACAGATGGGGAAACTGAGTCCCAGAGGGGGAAGGGTTGACCAAGACCACCCTGAGAGATAAACTATCCCCTGTAGGATTTCATGCCCCGAGCTCCTCACCCCTCTGTCCTTGCTAATGTAGGGGTGGGGCTCCCTAGAAGCTGGACGGTGAGCAGGATGACCCTTCAGCGCCAGGAGGCCAGAGGGTGCTGTGTGGAAGGGGTCAGAAGGTGGATGAGGGGTCAGAGGTTCAGAGGGTGGAAGCAGCAAGTGAGCTGGCCGGGAAAGAGCGGGACTGGAGATGATTTCCTGGGTGTTTTGTGGGCCTTGGGAGAAGCATGGAAAATAGTTTCTTGGTGAAGGAAGTGCTCCCCCTTCCCAGCCTCGTCCCTGCCGCCGGTGGAAGAGCCTGAGCTCTTCTAAGAAACCAGCATTTACTGAGCACCTGCTACATGCCAGCCGTGTCACTTTGTCATTTTGCTTGGCCTTCAAAAGCAGCCCGTTCGCAGATGAGGAAACCAAGTCCCCAAGAGGGAAGGGGCTGGCTCAGAAGCATCGCTTGGCACACAGCCCGAGGGCAGGGGCCGCAGGGGAGCTGCGGAGAAGGCGTGAGAAGGGACCAAGAAGGGAAAGGACGTTCAGCTCGGTTTCCTGGGTGACGCCGACTGCCCACAGCCACCGTCACCCAGGGCAAACACTAATTACACTCCACGTCAATGGGCGCTCGCCGTGGCTCTCTGTCCGCAGGGCAGGGGAAAGGAGCAGGTAGCCTGCATAGCGTGGGAGCGGGCAGGGCTGCGTCCTGGTCCCAGCTCTGCCCAGCCCCCTGAGGGACTTTGAACAAGTGTGGCCCTGTCCTCTCATCAGAGGACTCAGGAAGGGCTTGGTGAGAGAGCCTGGGGGAGGGGGGAAGAATCCCTCGGCCTTAGCCCCTACCCTACTCGTGCAGCCTCCCTGGTTGCCTGGAGATGGCCCTGCCCTGGGGCGGGGGGGGGGGGGGGGCGTCCCACCACAAAACCAGCCCCTGCCGGCACCATTCCTAGCAGGGTGGGGAGGACCGGAGAGACTCTCCTCCTGGCCAGGAGGGTGACCAGAGAACCCGAGTCCCCATGACCGGCCCCAGGCCACACTGCAGCACCGAGTTGACAGGGAGACTCTAGACCTCCTGGGGCCCCCTCCGCCCCCACAGCCCCTGCCTCTCCTCCTCCCCTTCAGTTTCCTGTCTCTCCCCACCTCCTCTCTCTGCCCTGTCACACTGTCTCTCCTCGTCTCTCTCGGTCTCTGTGTCTCTCCATGACACTGTGGCTCGGCCTCCAACACTGTCTGTTCCTACAGCTTTCTCCTTCTCTGTGGCCCTTAGACCTTCTCCCTGGGCTGGACGTGGGAGGGTGTGGGTCTTCTACCCGCTGCTCGCCCACTGTTCAGCCAGGCATAGCTGAGAGAAGGCAACCCACGGACCCGCCACGGGCCCCTGACCCTCCGCCCACACCCACTGAGACACCGAGTGGAAGTAGGGGGCCTGAGGGAGGGGTGCTGCATCCGTGGGTGTGTATGGAAGGGTTACTAAACCCTTAGTGCCCCCCTCCCCACTACGGGGCAGAACTGCCCCAGCACAAGGGCTTAGTTGCCCTTCCACACAGACCTACACCAAGGCTCTTGGCCAAGACGTTCATGCAGGGCACAACCTGGGTCACTGTACACAGTGCATGGGCTGGCTAGACGCCATGACTTCCAGGTCAGTCGAGTTAGGCTGAGTTGGTTTGGGCAGAAGTGGGTGAATTTGAGTGTGAATGATGGAGGTAAGTGACAAGGAACAGAAACAGGGGGAGTTGAGTGTCACAGCTTTACGTTGGGTTTGAGCTGACTTGGGTTGGCGACTTGCCTTGGGGGAAAGTCTTGGGGGGGTTCAGTTTATGTTTGTGGAGCCTTAGCAGCCCAGGGGACCGCCTGCATCTGGTTCCCTGTTCCTTACTTAGCGCTTATTTAAACAGAACTGGGCTCAACCCCAGGGAAAATAGAAAGCGATTAAATGTGTGTTGATCCAACTGCCTTGGGAAAGCTCTCGGAAATCCTCCTGGCCGGCCCCTTCCACTTACACAGGCGTGGCTCCTCTCTCCTGCCCGCGGGCTCCCCCTAGCTCGCTAAGGGGACTCCCTTAAATGATCGATCGCACCTGGCTGCTGAGGGTCCGAGGTACCCCAGGGACTAGTGCAGGACTTAGGGGCCAGGTGCGAGGGACAGTAAGCTAGGTCAGTGAAAACCGTTACATGGGGCGGGGGGGCGGGGGTTCATTTTCCCTCCCGCACTCTGCAGAATGTGTGTGTCCTGGGGCCAAGCTTTTAGAGCCTTGGAGGAGTCGTTGTAATATCTAATCAGGTAGCTCCTGCTAAGGGTCCTTCCATGTGGCCCTTCTCATGAAGATGTTGCCTTCTCACAGGGGACTTCTGGACATGATGCCCTAACCCCCCTAGCCCCCATAGGAGCTCTATGGGGATCTCTGCCTCCACGGTAGTCTGGGGACGGGGGAGACATTTTGAGAATTCAGGGGCTTTTGGTTCCCAACTAGTCACAAAGGGAAGGAAATTCCTCACTTCCTCTCAGTGAACGCCAGTTTCAAGTGTGGGGACGTGCCCCCAACCTCACACTAAGGTTGTGAGAACGCCTCTCTCTAGGACCCACTTTCCCCATCTGTATCATGAGCAGAGAGAAGGAAGGATGGAGTAGGTGATAGGCTCTGAGGTGCCACAGCACCCGTGGTGCCCACCACAGAGTGAGAGCTGATGCTAGCACTGTGGGAAGACCAGCTCTTGCGTCACTACTTAGAACACACCCCACAGCCACATGTCACCCGCTGTCTGCAGCAGTCAGGTGGCTACTAGTAAATCCATTTTATGAATGTGGAATCTGAGGCTCAGAGAGGTTGAATAGATTGCCCAAGGACACACAGCAATAAGATTTGTGCCAAAGTGTTCAGATTTTCAAGACGACATTCCTTTGACAACATGGTGCTGCATCCTGCTGGGATTATCTTGCCAAGAAGGTATGTCTTATATCTCTACTAATTCCTTGATTTAACTGGCTCTGTCTATTCAGCCACTCCAGGGCTTAGGAAATACCAATTGATGAGTGATGCTGAGCTCTGCCCCCAGAGGCATCCAGGGCTCTCTTTCTTCTCCAATCCATGGTGCTGACCACCCTCCCCCTCCATCAATGCCTCCACCTCCTCAAGCCTGAGGTCTGCCTCACTGTGCTGTCAGAGAGGAGGGAAGATATATAAAGGGGAGTGAGATCCGAAGTGGCGGTAGCCAAGTGAGCTGGGGAGCCCTCTTCATCTGCCTCCCACCCTCCCTCCAGGTCCCTGGCAGCTGGCTCCGCCTAGCGAGCAGCCTGGTCTCCCTCCTCAGGCCCCGCCCTGGCATCAGCGGCCCCCCACCCTACCACGGCAGCCCTGTGACCAGCAGCCAAGGAAATTGGCTTGGCTTATCAAGGAAGAGCCAGCTTCCCCTTCGCGGCCGAATGTGGGAGAGTAACCACTTCATGTTCAAGCACAAACATGCACACACATGCACCCCAAACAACTCTACCAGTTTCCCAGGGAGCTGCGCCAGGGTACAGGATTCCTGCCCTCTCATACACACCACAAATGGTGATCCTGGAAAAGTGAGGCAAAAAGTTAGAGGAAGGTGTGTTTGGGCTCCACAAATGATAGCACATTCTAAGAATTTGAAAAGTCTCACCACTGAGTGGCCTGCTTTGGAAGTAGTGAGGAATCCATCTCTGGAGGTATGCAAGCAGATGCTGTCCTACTTGCCAGAGGGCCTATGGAAAGGATTCTTGAACCCCAAAGGTATTGACTTAGACATCCCTCTGGCCCTTTCCACATCAGTGTTCTGTGATTCTGGGGCAGTGGGATGTGGAAGAACATCCCAGGAGCTAAGACATGGGCCTCTAGTCCCAACATTTCATTAGCTGTGTGATCCCAGGTAAGCCCCGGACCCTCTCTGAGTCTCAGTCCTCTGCTGTAAGGTCGTCAAGTAGATGAATACAGTTTTCAAACTGTGCTCTGGGGACCTCATGGCCCCCTGGAGCTGCCTCAGAGATGTGGTAGGGGTGGCGGAAAGGCAAAAGGAACAACACTCTGGATCCTGCCCCCAATCCAATAACAGTGTCTGGGCAACATCAAATAAGATCTCATGCGAACCAAGAGCCCCTGCTGTGAAACGTCTGAAAACCCCAGAACACAGGATTGAAAAGGCCCTCCTCGCTCCGACGTCTGGACTCACAATTTCATTTCCGAGATGCTGACTGACTTTCCGCAGTGAACCTTTATGAGTTCGTTGATGCCTCACCCTGGGTACCACTGGGACGTAGAGAGCTCCAAGCATGGTCTGTGCCCTCAGTCCCCTGAGGAAGATAAAACCGCGTCTCTGGCTCTGGGTGAACCCATCCCTTAGTTTGTATCAGGTGCCCCACTGGTTTCCTGGGAGCACCCCGAGCTGTGACTAGGAGAGACACTGGCCTCAGGGCATTGGGGCACAGCTGGTGGGGAAAAGTCAATTTTCCTCTGTTCTCTGGGAAGAGGGTGGAGAAGAGAAGGTCCTGTCAACTTACACAGATGTGAGGAAAGCAGTCACTGGGTGCCCCCAGAGAGACGAGAGGCTTCCCTCTAGCTGAGCTGCCACTTACCAGGGGCGGCTTCCCTTCCGGTGGGACCAGGAGTCTGCAGAGAGACGTCTATCTGCATGATTTGCATAAGGGCCTGGGCCAGCTGGCTCAGCCCGGGAGAGGCTTCACTGGTTTAACTGCTACGGCTCGCAGGTGCAGACATGGGACACTGAGTTAACCTTGCGGATCCTCATGTTCGCCCGTCTCTCAGGGCTTCTAGGTGAGACCTGCCAACCAGGGGGAACCCTCAGGGCAAGGGACGCATGGCAATGCGACACTGACTCTTCATGCCATGGTCATACTGACGTCGGGTTCTGGAAGCCAGCATGTGCAGTGACTGCGCTCCATGTGTTGAACGAACAAGAAGACCCCCCCCACCCCCCCGGGACTGGGAACCATCAGGGATGGTGGTCCAGTTATCCACTTCTGCATCATCAACTACCCCAACACCCGAGACTTCAGAACAACAGTTTTGTATTGTTATATCTCTCTCTACCGTGGGTCAGTGATTCAGACACGGCACAGGGGGTGGGGGATGACTGGTATTCGCTCCATGACGTCTATGGCCTCAGCTGGGATGACCCAGATGGCTGGGAGTTGGAACTGGCTGGGCATCTTTTTATCTGCATACAGTCTCGCCGCATGGCTAGCTTGGGCCTCCTCACAACATGGCCGTCTCAGCACGGCCAAAACTTCTTCCAGGGCAGCTCATGGCCCCAAGAAACCAAGGTGGGAACCAGCAGGGCCTTTCAAGCCTGGGCCTGGCTCTAGCACACGTCACATCAGCTGCCCTCCTTAATCAAAGCAGTCATAGGCCGGCCAAGTGTGGGCGAGCAAAGCCTCCGCTCAATAGGAAGAGGGTCAAAGGCTTCAAGGCTTGAGTTCATCTGCCAGAGAGGATGTGTAAGTTTTCTGTGGCTGCTATAACACATTCCCACAAATTTAGTGGCTTGAAGTCACAGCCACTTCTCTCTCTCTCTCTCTCTCTCTTTTTTTTTTAGGATGTTATTTATTTCAGAGAGAGAGAGAGAGCATGCACAAGCGGGGGTGGGGGCAGAGGGAGAAGCAGGTTTCCTGCTGAGCAGAGAGCCCAACGTGGGGCTCTATCCCAGGACCCCGAGATCATGACCTGAGCCAAAGGCAAAGTCTTAGCTGACTGAGGCACCCAGACCCCCCTCACAGCCACCACTTACATCACAATTTTGAAGGTCAGAAGTTCGGGCCCGGCAGAGCTCCACTGGTTCTGAGATTCACAGAACCAAATCTAAGGTGTTGTCGGGGCAGTGCTCCTTCCTCAACGTCGTGAGAGTGAATCTGCTTCAAAGCTCGTTCAGGATGTGGGCAGAATTGAGTTCCGTGCCGTTGTAGGATTGAGGTTCTGGTTTTCTTGGAGGCTCCTTTCACCCTCTAGAGGCTGTCTGCACTCCTTGGCCCACGGCCCCCTCCTCTATGCTGAAGGTTAGCGACGGAGGGCCAAGTCCTTCTCCCGCTGGAATCTCTCTGCCCCCCTTCTGCTTCACCGCCCACGGCTGTCATCTTCCACGTCATGTCCCTGATGGACTCTTCTGCTTGCAAGGGCTCCTGTGATTGCACCGGGTGTACCCACATAATCCAGGCGAATCCCCCTGTTTTCAGGTCAGCTGGATGGTAACTTTAATTTCATCTGCCAAGTCCCTCCACATGAGTAACTGGATTTGTGTTGACTAAATAGCCAGGGGCAGAAATCTTGGGGGACACCTTTAGTGTCTTGCCACCGCAGATGGCTTCCTAGAGAAGGTAAAGCATTGGCTGGGCTCTGTAAGGCAGCAGGACCTGGAGGGGCACAGAGAATGGGGCATCCCTGGAAGGAGGTGCGGGACTGTCACGGCGTGCAGGGTGGGAGTCTCCCAGGTGGGATGCTGTCAGGGCATCCGGAGAGAAAGCTGGGCCAGAGGCAGGGGGAAGAGGGGCAGGGCTCCCAAACGGTCCACGCTGGAGAATTTGGACTGCAGGGGCAGCCAGCACTTTGGTTCAGTGGTAATTAACTGGGATTACCTGTAGCCCTCCGGGGCCATGATGGGATTGCCCTAAAATTTTGTGGAAAATACTGTACTTACATAGACACGTGCATTTTTTCGAGGGAGAAGCTTTCATCATATTCCCTGAGGAGTCCATGCCCACGGAAGGGGCACAGAACATCGATTATTGACCTTTCCATGCTACTGATTTTTGTCTGAGGCCATCTATGAGACAGGTACATGCCAGGCACTGGGGAGACCAGCACAAAGAAGAACGTCTCAGCTCTTGCCCTTCATGGACTTAACAGTCCCGGAGCACTTAGACAAGTGCCCAGGCATGACAATTCCAAGGGATGTGTGCTGAGAGGGGGACATATAGACCAGCCCGGGAGCCAATACGAGGAGTTGGGGGGCTCCCTGGAGGAAGTGAGGCCTGAAGGGTGGAAGAATTTAGCCAGGTGCAAGGTGGCAGGTGGGGGACATGGGGAGTATTCCCGACAAAGGGGCACAAAGATCTGGCGATGAGGAAGGACACAGTGCCTCTGGGGGAAGAATGCCACCCTGCTCTTCTGGGAGTTCCTGAGCCCTTTCTCCCACTCACTCTGGATCCAGGTGGGTCCACTCAGTCCAGCCCCACTTCTCCAACTCTGGCAGGTTAGGAAAGATGGCACATTTATTTCACTTGTCCTGTGTGACCTTGAGCAAGTCAGTGACCGCCTCTGGGCCTCGGTTTCTGGGTCAGTGATTCAGACACGGCACAGGGGATGTGGGATAGTTGAATAAAGCAGTCAGAAAGTTCTTGAAGGCCCTGGAACTCCGTCTATGACCTTGTTCGGTCAAAAGAGTGCTCTTTGAGGAATGCCCTTGCCCTATTCTAATCCTGCCAGAGGAGCAGGGCAGGACAGGCTGGACTTGTGGAGGGAGAGGGGAGGCCGGGCTAGACCTGGTGAGCTGGGGGAGGTGGGGGAGGCAGCCTGCTCCCACCTTCCAGCGCAAACCCGCCACTAATGAGGCCTGTCTTTGGAGTAATTAGCCGCAATCACAGCGCGGAGCATTAGGCAGACAAGGCCTTGGTGCAGCAGCGGCTCCCAGGATGCAGGAGCCCAGGGCTTTGAACACTGCATTACGGCGGGGGATGCGTCCTAATGTCACTTAATTACCCCAGACGGCCTCAGATGTAATCGAGCCTGGATGGGCTGGCGCGAGCGGGTGCAGACGTCCAGAGGAGGCTGATGCATTTATAATGATGCCACTTTGCAAGACAAATTTGGCTTTGGTGGGCTGAATGAAGAGCACAAAGCGGGGGTGGCAGGGAGGAGGCTGCGGTGGCATTCAGACCAGGACCCCTTCATTTCCCAAACCCTTGGAGGTCTTGACCCTATCTCGGCTGGATGTCTGCATTGATCGGCCCCAGGCAGCGGGAATTGGAGGGAGGGGAGGAGTCTTTACGTCCCATCCCCCATCCAAGAGGCTATGGGGGTCAAGGTCTTCCTCTACTTCCATTTCATTGCCTGCGCATGGCGAATGATGGATCTGGGAGGAGGCGTGGCAGGTGGGGAGCTGAAGACAGGGCACAAGAAGGGCCGAGGGACACTGCCCAGAGTCAAGGGGAGGTGGTACCCTTGAGGACCCTGGAGATGAGTTTGGGAGAAAGCCCCAGGGGCAGGAGGAAGAGCTCTCAGGCACGAATCTAGACCCTGTGTTTCAAGGGCAGACTCTCAAGACAGTCCTCCTGTCAACGCCTGTTCCTCCAGAGGCTGAAGAGCCAGCACGACAGGAAGCTGAGTTCTCCGAAAGGCCCTTGAAGGCAGGGACCATTCCCAGCACCTGGCACAGTGCCTGGTCCTCGTAGGTGCTCAAAAAACATTCACTGACATGAATAAGTGAGTGAGTGCCATGGACCCACTTATCTCCTGAGCTACTCATTTCCCCCACTTGATTTCAGTGTCCTCTTCTGGAGCTAATGATTCCCAGCTCAGCGGCCAGGCCTGTGATGGCACCTATCAGATGAGCTAATGACCACAGATCCCCCGGAATGGTTAGGAGCCCCTAACAGAGGCAAATGGGAACCACCCCCTCTGGGGCCTGCTCTCTCTCCTGCTTCCTCAGCCGAATCCCACAGGTTCCAGACCGACTCCCTGGAACAGTGGGAGGTGAAGTACTCGGTAACTAGGACTGAGGTGACCCTGCCCTCAGCTTGGGGAGGCCGGGCACTCGCCAGCCCTATTCTCCTGCAATCCCTCTCTCCCTTGTGGGCCTGACTTGCTCTTCACACACCAGAATCACAAGCACAGGTACTTCCAACAATCCCAGGAATGGCTGCCATGGAAGACAAAGCTTCTTGGGAAGGGTCCCCCTGAATAATAACGGCGGGGAGCATCAACTATGTGATTCAGGTGGGGGCCTCATGCAGAGAGTAGTTCAAAATGCCAAGTAGAATACACACCTATGAAAGGCATCTGGGCTAATTCTTCCCATAGATTATCAGACAGAGACGGGAGGGGCTTGGAAGACGGCGCGCACTTGGGCCATGAGCGAAGGCTCAGAGGCTGGGGAAGGCAGGCAGATGGCTTGGGCTGCAGAGTGAGAAGGGAGAGAAGGTACAGACAGATCATCATGGCCTTGAATGCTCGGCAAGAAACTGGGACCACACCCTCTGCCCATCCCCACGCCCCCACCCCCGACCCCCACCAGTGGGGACAGTGATATATTCTGAGGTCTCTCTTTCTCTTCTCCCTCCCTTGGACCACCTGGGACCTCTTCAGGAATCTCTGCCCCTAGCTTCCTGTGTGACCCTAATTAATTTGCTATCCCTCTCTGGGCCTGTGCCTATCCACTTGGATAATGGGCAGGCTGGACTATGGGGTTGCCATGTCCCCTTTAACTGACCTTTGTCTGCCAATCACACAAAGGGGGTTACGTGAGGCACTGACTCCCTGGGATCCCTGTCACTGCACCCCAGAGTCCACACACCCCCTCTCTGGAGTCCCAGCAGTCACTGCGACCCACAGTGACATTGAGGGACGTGCTATTCTCTACCCTGCCCAATGGGCCGTGTGCCAACACCTGCCTTCTCCCTGCTGTCATCTGTCACTGTCTCAGTGTGTCGGTAGGAAGACAGCTTCATTAGCTCCTCCTGAGCCATCCGTGCCCTGGAGCAGAGACAAATGAAGCCCTCCCACCCCCTTCAGCCTGGGAGGGCTCCAAGCCCTAAGGGCAGTTTCTAAAGGGCCGCCCTGCCTTCTCGCTCCCTGTACAGTTCTCCTACCTAAGGTCATAGGCCTTCTCACTAGGCAAGAGGATGAGTCCCCAGCAGCTCCCTCGCTACCTGACACCACGCCCAGAGCCCTGCCGGGAGAGGCCCCTGAGGCACTTCTGCCCCCACAAGTCCACGGCAAGGCAGACACCCAGGCATAGGCGGTCAGACATGGGACTGGAGCCAAGAGTCAAAGGCACTCCCTTCTCTGATATGGGCCCCAGGCAACTGGTTTCCCCTCAGGGCCTCAGCTTCGCCATCTTGAAATGAAGGAGTTAATCTAGAATTTAGATCATCTCCAGGCCCTTTGATCTGCGATATTATGAAGTTCTATGGGGGTTTCTGGGGCTGATGGGGGAAGGACGCGCTCTGGAGCCTGCTCCCTCTGCAGGAACTGGGGCCACCAAGCACACGGCTCAGTTTCTGAGACGTAACCACATCAGTTAATGAACATGGCTCTCCCCCTCTAAAGCACTTCCTGAAAAATGGTCCGCATTTTGGAACTTCCGGTTACCAGCCATGGCCTTAGGGGCAGGGGACAGAGTGGAAGCCAAGCCTTGCATTAGCATCTGGGTGGATAACAGGCCCAGGAAAGAGAACGGTTTCCTCGAAAAGATTCTGCTAGACCCCTGGGCAGTGATTCTGCCCCACCTGGTAAGACAGAGAGGGGGTGCATAATGCCCACCTCTGGACCACCCTGAGCTCCCCATAGGTTCAGTGGAGTGAAGAGAGTCATCCTGTCACCACCTGCTTGCTCACCCCAAAGGAGGACCCCCCTGGTTTTCAGAGGGAGGAGGAAGCGGCAGCTCCCCTGTACTGTAGAAGTGTGCAAGGAAACTCCTCCGCCTCCATTAATAAAATCACACTAGACCCCAAGGTACAGCTTCCGCAGAGAGAACCACTCCACGGAGCAGTCTGGGCTCTAGTGGGGTGGCCGGATGGAAGCTCTCTACAACGTCCCTAACACTGAAGCTGAGGCAGAACCATGATTTCTGTATAGTGAGAGCCAATCCAATGGCTCAACTCCCAAAGGCTCTGAGCAAAACAGGGAGATGGAGGCCTGAGTCCATGACCTAGCATGGCTTAGCCTTCTGAAGGTACAGGAGGCAGGGCCCTGGGTCTCCATGACGGTGACCTTGCCTACTGATTCCGACATGGAATGGGACCCCGGGCGGACGCGGTCTCAGCCAGGGGTCACAAGCCTCAGCTGTCCTCTCCTCAGAGCGACTCTTCCCTCACCCATAATCTCGGAAGGGCAATAGTGGTTTCATGAAAAGACTTGGTGAGTCAAAATACCACCCAGTACGCACACAAGCCCCATTCGCAGCCACGAGCAGCTCCAGGGAGCCCCCGAAGGCTGGCTCAGAGCCCCATCTGGGCCTGCAGAGCATGGGAGGCCTGCCCTCAGGACTCTGCCTGCGGCGCAGGAGTCGCACCCCGACAGCCAGCTGGCAGAGGCTCAGGGGTGAAAAGGAGAGTGTGTCTGGGACCAGAAAGAAGGTTCTTCTGGCTGGAATGATGGGAACATGAGGAAAGGACAGGGATCGGAGAGGGTCCTCAGGGCCTGGTCAAGGAATTTCGAACTTGATCCTATAAGCAGAGGGAATCTATTAAAAGCTTTTGGTGGCAGGAAGGGCCAGAGTTGGGAGGGCCCCAGAGGACATCTAACCCAGCCTCCCTGTTACAGGTGGGAGGGCTGGGGGGCGGGGGGCCTGGTGTAAAGGCATCCACGTGTTTAGAACCAGGGCCAGCACTGTTCTTTCCGAGCAGGAGGTAACTCTGTTCCATGCAGAGGAGGACCACTCCTTCCACTCCAGCCCTGGGATCTCTGTCCCCTCTGGGGCTGATCGTGGACAGTCTCTGCCCCCCGGCTTCCCACCAGGAGGAGGTCTGTGCTCCTGGCACCCAGTTTCCCTGCTAGGAAGCCCTGCTTGGAGAGGAGGACGGGAGCAGTGGGGAGAGGGGCTATTATCAGGGGGCCCAGATGTAAAATGAATGCCTGTGATATTTATCCCTGTCATCACTAATAATAAATGGCCTGATTTGTCAAGCAGGGGCAGATTCAAAGATGTCAATTAAGAAGAGAAAAAAGCCCAGCTGTACTGTATTTATCTGTCAGGCAGATGCATGGTGGAGGAGAGGGCTCCAGAGCGTGGGGGCTCCCCGAGCCCACCCCCACCCTGCTGCCACTTTCCTTCCACCTCCCTCGCCTTCTCCCCGTCCCTCTGTCCCTTCCCCCTCTGGTTTCCTCCTCACCGTCCTACTGCACGCTTGACTCTGTCTCTCCCTCACCTCTCGCCCCACCCTGCCCCAGCGCACCGGATGGTCCACCCCTCCTGTCACTCTCTGCTTCCCCCACCATGATCCTGAATCTCCACTTCCAGCTCCCCCTCCCCTGAACCCTTGGTTGCTATGACCCTGGTCTCTCTCCACTGGCTTCCTTTGTGATCTGGGCTCCCAAAGCCTGTTCTGGAATCAGAGTGGTGAGTGGATGTAAGCCGTAGAAGGAAAATTGTAAAAGCCACAAATCTGAAGGGTTTTACTTAAACTAGATCATCAACCAAACTTTTAGAGGGTTTCTGCTTTGAGAGATAAAATAAGATCGCAGGGAATCAGTTTGACTGGGTCGCTGAATAATAGATTAAAATTGAAACTAGCGCCTAAACCTAAGCAAAAACTTCTCCCTCTTGCACCCTCCACCGCCGGCCCTTAACCAATCATGTCTGAGACCTGGGGGGCCCAAGACAGGACTTTCTCCAGGGACCAAGGGGTTCTAAATAGCACTGAGAGTTCTTCTAGATCTTGGATCTCTCCACTCAAGGAGTCACAGAGAAATGCCCCCAGGGTGGAAAGCAGCCCCACGAGGGCCACTGCAGTCTAAGGGGGGGTCGAGGAAGGATGCGGGGATTTGTCCACCATGGACGGGACCAAGGTTGCTCAGAGAGGTGACGGTGCATCAGCCTGGTGTTCTCCACCACTGGCATCGTGGGAAACTGTTGGCCTCTTCTAGAGAATACATCCCACTCAGACATCCCAAGCTGGGGCATGTGCTCTTTGCTGTCTGCCTTACTAGGGCCATGACTTTCCTTCTCTGAGTCACAGTGAAAAGAGTTCCCTGAATGGTTCTCTGGAAATGGGTCCCGAACTGCTGGCATAAGCAGAGATCCCTCCCCCTGGGCCTCCAGCCCCAGCCCCACAGCTCTTCAGCTCAGGATGATGTCGCACTGCACAACACCAAGACTGACCACTGACATGGGGTGAGGGCTGGGTTTACCCTGGCTGAGACCAAGGGCTAGATTGCAGCCCATCCCAGGGCGGGTCAGTCCACGGTCAGGGAGAAGGGGAAGCCACATGGCCTCCCACAGACCACTGGTATTACCCATCTGGCCAGAGCCAGCTTCCCTGGGCCTCACCGACGGCGTGTGCACAGGAGGCCCTTTAGCCATATCCTGAGATGACCCTGCATCCATAGGGAAATGAGGAAACCCGTCCCAATCGGTCATAACACTTCTCAGGTGACCACCCCACCTCCTGCTTTACTACCCACCAATTCCCCCCTTCTCTGCCTTCTGCCTACCCCCCAGGAACCAGCTGAGAGCATCTATCCCCACATGCAGATGAGGAATCCGTCATTCATTCTGGAGCCTGAATTAGAATCCACGCTCCTTGCTCCATGGTTCTTCCTCTGTTCCACATCCTCAGGGACAGTCTGACAGACGATACCTGATGTTGATCTTCGAATTCTTGGGGAGACAGTGTCATAGACATAGAAGTGATTGTCGCAGCCACGATCTGTGTGAGCAGATTTATAAAGTCACTTGCCAGTGGTTCTATCGGAGCTCAGGGAGTCCAGGCATGCTATGGGAGTCTGGTCCTGAACTCCCAAGGACACTGTGAGCCACCGAAAATCACTCTAGCCTGGTAAGTTGGCAGCATGTTCTGCAAGCCTTTCTCTTGCCCCCTCTTTTATAGGTATCATTGGAATAATAATAAAATAATCATGATGATAATAAACATTTGTCAGGCACATAATACATTCAAGGCAGTGGGCTAAATAAGCATTATTTTGCTTAATGATGACAACAACCACATAGTTGAGGTACTATTATCTCCCCCTTTCCAGAAGAGGAGACTGACGTTCAGGGGTGTTAAGTAATTTGCCCAAGGACACAGCCCGTAAATGGCACTCAGCACTTGAACTCAGATCTGTATTTCTCCAGAGTTGGAGTTTAGGACCAGATTTTTCCCTCCCTCCTGTCTTGAGGCCCAGCCCCCAGGGTGAGGCCTGGGTGGAGGTGCCCACAGAGGCAATTCTCCCCTCGGCAGCTGACCCCAGGGTCTGTTCAACCAGGTGGTTGATGACTGAGTCTTAGGGCAAACTGACCTCCGGCTCCTCTCAGGGAGGATCTCTCTGCTCGGTCACTGAAGGAGGTGCTGTGGGCACTCTCCCCATATGCACCCCCTTTACCATTTCAAAGCTCACTGACCCAGTGGCCAAATGACATCATCTTCTTTTCTATGCCTGAGGATTTTCTCTCTGCTGACTGTGTAGGGAAGAAATGTCAGGGAATTAACAGCCGCTCGAAGCAGCCTTCAACCGAGGACTGATGGGAGTTGGGGCACAAACACTCCATCTCCCTCGCTCCTTGGGTGGTCCAACAGTGGGGCACGCGCCGCTCCAGGTCTCAGAGCTCCCCAGCAGGGCTGAGCCCCACTCACGCACCATGGTAAGGTAGCTCAATAATGGCCCACCGCCTTTCTTTCCCTACTGGTGTCCCTGCACTGAAATAGGTGGCTAGGGTGGGCTTCTGGAGGAACCCAAACTAACCCCTTCCTCCCCACTCTCAGGGGTGTCCTCAGCACCCAGAGCAGGAAAGTGGTGGGGGGATCTGATTAGGATATAGGTACCATTTTCCTTCCCAAATCTCCGGATGGCTCCCCAGTGCCTCCAGATGGGGTCCAGGGTCTCTAAGCTGGCATGCTCTGGCTCCTGCCCACCTCACCTTTGGATATCCCTATCTCCAAGAGACTTCAGCCGTAACATAGTTTCATGCCTGCAGGGCTCTGCCCACACGGCTCCCCCGAGCTGGCCTCCTCAGAGCCCCCCCCTTTCCACCTGGTGAACCCCTGCTCATCTTTAAAGACTCCGCTCAAAGGGTGCTTCCTCTGGGGGAAGTCACTCGTGTCCTAGGGAAGTGATCCCTCCTGCCAGGGAGCCCCCCACCGTCCTGAGCCTGCTTCTAGTCCAGCCTCTGTGACCCATCGAGGGACGCATCTGTGTATGAGGCCAACTTTCTCCCCAGATGCTGAGCTCCTTGAGGGCAGGGGGCAGTCTTAACCATCTTTTGTTGTCAGGCCAGCCCCCTGATAAATGTACATTAAGTGAATGGTAGTGTATCTGAGGAGAGAGGAGGGGCAGGGGGGAGGCAACTCAGGGAGGCTGGGCCTCACCCCGCAGGCGTGTTTGCTTCTGTGATGGTCTCAGAACCTGTCCCTGCTCCAGCAGCCTGACAGCTGGGCCCAGGTAGTCCCATGGCCCCGTGGCTCTGTCCCTCTTCCCCTCAGCCCTTGCCTGCCCTGGTCAGTCAGCCAACTTCTAAACTGGGGTCTCCTCTGTACCCACCACATCCCAATGATCAGTGGAGAGGGCCTGATATTCTGGAAGGAGCACCGACCTGGCTTTAAGCCCACGTGGGACCTTCAGCAAGTTATTTGGCTTCTGTTTACCCATCTGAGCCTCAGTTTCCCCAACCGTAACAAGGGGAATAACAAATCTCCCTTCCAGGGGCGCCATAAGCATTCAAGACGATAACCACGAAAGGGCCCAGCACGTCTCCTGGAATGTGGGGTGCTCTCCATAAGTGACTGCACAGGACATGGGAGACTTTTGCCAAGTTTCGTCTAGTCGCTCCATTTCACAGATGGGCGAACTAAGGCCCATAGACCGGTCACCCCCCCCAAGGCCACAGAGCCTATCATGGATAGAACTGGGGTTCTGAGCTCCTTGGTTGTGTTCTTTCCTTCACCCTAGGTGGCTTCTTTGCAGCCATCCTTGTTGAGCTAAAATAGCTTAAAATGTCTTCTTTTCCTACCTGTCCCCACAGTGGGTCCCAGTGCAGAGTTTCCCAGAGGCTCCTCATCTACCCCAGCCCTGGCAAGTCTTCCCCACACCTGGCTGCCCACACCTGCTCCTACGCGCCCCCCTTCATCAGCGAAGACTTATCGTCTCCTCAGTGTGGAACTCAGGGCTGCAAGGCGGAGGGGGCTGACAGGGGCTGGGGGCAGGGGGCTGGGGGCTGGGAAGTCTCTCTCCCATGATTTTCTCCCCAGACTGCAAGCTCTCTCAGCAAGAAGTCCAGACCCTGTCCCCACTGGGGGACAGGGTGACCCCACATTCATTCCTGCAGATGTCTGCGGACCTCCCAGGATGTCCTAGGCTCCGGGTGAGGCTTTGAGGGATCCAGAGCTAACCCAGTCACTATCTGCACCCCACGATGCTCAGGGTCAGGGAAGAGGAGCCAGCAGGCAAAGAAGGACCTGCTTCGTGTGAGAGCAAACACCCCTCAAGGCGAACCCCAGGCACGTGAGAGTGAGGGCTGTAGCGGTGTGACTCCTTCCAGGGCTCACAGTCCAATCGCCATCTGGGTGTCTTAACCCCACTAGCAGATCCGAAGGGCCTAGCAACAAAGTCTGGGTCCCCCACGGAATGTCTGCGATTGGACCGACTTGCAGAGAGCGGCCCACTTATGGAGAAGGAAGTTGGGGGGACTGTCCGCTTCCCTCCCCCAGCCTTCTCCTTCCCTCCCTTCCCCACAGCCCCCGTTCCTGCCCCTCCCCCACTCAAAGAGTCCTATTAATAACTTGTGATACCATTAGCTTTTGCTGTCACCAGCACCGACAACTCAGAAGCCCCCAAGAGCTGCCTGCAAAGACACAATAAATTAGAACTCTTAATTAACACCTTCCTTAACTAAATAAATTAATTTTATGCGGTCATGATGTCAGCGATGTGACTTGCTGATGACAGAGGCGACTTGGAGAGACTTGGCAGGGGCTGCAGGGCAGGAGCGGCTTGTCCGCCTCTGCGGGCCTCGGAGGGCAGCGGGACCATGGGGTGAGGGGCTGACACGCGGGCGGGGAGCCCGGGACCGGGCAGCCGATGGGGGAGCCGGTGGTGGTGCAGCCGATGGGTCTCCTTCATCCTAGTGGCCTTGGCAAACTGCTTAGTGTCTCGGGGTCTCTGTTCTCCTCATCTGTAAAATGGGTGTCATCTCTTGCCGTGCCTCTTTCTCGGTACCATGGAGAAGACTAAAAGGTGCTGGAGAGAGGGCTTTTATAAACTCTAAAGTGCTGTGCACGTGTCAGGAATGAGAGCACCCCCTTCCACTGCTGGAGAGTTAGGGCTGTAGCCCTCACCGCACACACAGGCAGCCCTGAGCCCCTCCGGAGGACACCCTGGGACAGGGAGGACACCTCCAAGCACAACACCCTCAGAAAGCCTCTGGTGTCCCCCCCTCCCCCACTCAGCTGAGTGCTTAGAGCCAATGAGGCCAGGACGGCGGCACTCGCCCCACTGGCTCCCATTAGAGAGAACGTCTGCCGGTGCGCCAGGCTGACCCTGCCCCACCCGCAGGAGCCTCTCATCCAGCCCTGGGTCAGAAGACCAGAAACCATCCCCAGGCTCTGACTTCAACCCCAACCCGGACAACTCAGCCCCTGCTCTGCTCCGGCTCTGGCCAAATTCTTCATTTGGGATCCCGATGTTGCTGGAGCCGGCCCCTGACTTCAATCCCTGGCCGAGCCCCCCATCCAGCCCACCCTGACACCCCTCAGTCCCAGGGCCAACCCATGCCCTGGCTGGGTGCCAGGCCTGGGACACTCTCTGCCCCAGGCCCTTGGGACCATACTGTGCTCTAACCCACCTCAGCCTTATCCTGGGGGAGACGGAGAGGCCCCCCCTTCCCCTGCGGTTCCCACCGCTAGCACCTCCTGCCCATTCCATCCCTCCAACACTTGCATGTCATTAGCCACCCTCCACAGGTAGTGCCGCTCCCAAGGATCTGAGCACAGAGACAAAAAGCAATTCACCAGGGGCCACACAGCATTGTGTGGTAGA
Organism: Zalophus californianus; assembly: GCF_009762305.2. NCBI lineage: Eukaryota > Metazoa > Chordata > Mammalia > Carnivora > Otariidae > Zalophus > Zalophus californianus. Next base: position 31,973,077 of record NC_045609.1, on the reverse strand, counting down.
GCAAGGACAGGGACAGTGACCTAGAGATTTCCCTGTCTGCCTCTGAGAAGGAGGCAGAGTTCACTGTCCGGGGAGCAGGAGTTCTAATTCCTTCCTTCCTTCCTTCCTTCCTTTCTTCCTTCCTTCCTTCCTCGCTTCCTTCCTTCACTCAAATGTTTACTGAGTACCCCCACACGCCCAGCACACGGGGCAGGGGGCGGCGTGGTCCGGGCAGACATGGGCCCTGCTCACCTGCAGCTCACAGGCGGGGCAAGGATAAGACTTGTTCCCTGGAAATCGCACCAAATGTTTCTCAGTTGCTACTTCACTTCCTCCCAACACACACACACACACACACACACACACACACACACACACACACACACACACACACACACACACACACCCCTAGGCGGACAAAGTGAGGACACACGTTCAGAGAAGCATGTGGGGGAAGCTGACCTCAGGGAGCCCCTCCAGCCACTGCACTTGGCACAGGGGGCGGGGGGCAGTGGCAGGATCTCTCAGCCCATCACTGATGCCACCGGGACAGAGGCCCTCGTTGGTGGCTGTGGGACACAGAGTGTGGCATTAGTAACTGGGCCCAGGCAGGGAGGGAACGAGCAATGAGGTCATCACATCTCCAGGCCCAGGGATGACCCTCAGTGACCCAGCACAGAGGAGAAGCCGGGACCGCAGAAGAATGGCCGCCAGCCTCCGCCACGTGTGGGCCCCTGAGCCGGGCAGAGTCAGAGAAGCCAAGGCCAGAGCCCAGCAGTGGATGGGCCTGGCTTGTGGGTGGCAGAATCAGACTGCCTGGACTTCTTGGCCTCATAGAGCGTCCCCCCAACTCCAGTTCCCCTGACTTCCCAGGAGCCCCTGTGAACCTGAAGTGATCGGAGCCCGGACCCACCTGGGACGCGGCAGAGCCCCAGCGGGAGTCCCACTTGCATGTGAGCAGCTGTGTGACATCGGTCAGGTCACCTAACTTCATGCACTTCAGTGTCCCCGTCTAAGAAATGGGCTAATAGTGCTCTTCACGCAAGGCTGTGGTGGTATTACAGCGGTCACTGTTCTTGGTGCAGGCCTGGGGACACAGTGAGCGCCTAGCCGTTGGGAATTACCCCATCTTTCCACGCTTTGCCCACCGCAAAGCCGGCCTTCCGGCCCCAGAGCCCCAGGGACCAAGCCCCCGGAGTGGGAAGGGCCCTCGCGGTGCCTGATGCTCCTTCGCCCAAAGGCCCTCCACAGCCTCCCTTCAGGGGGTCCTTGGCTTCAGCTCGTATGCCCCAAGGGATGGAGCACTCACTACCCAAGGCAGACATTGGGAGGGAGTCAACGTGAGGGAGGGTTCTCCTATGACGTTGGAGCGTGACCCCTGGAACAGCCACAGGTCCTCAGCAGCCTGTACCTGCCCCGCTCCTGGGGAGCCCTCCATGTGCAGCCGTCACCAGAGTCCATGCCTGAGTTCAGCTTCTCTGGTCTTTCAGTCAGGGTGCCTTGGAGAAAGGCAACCCGAGGACCAAGACAACCCAGGGTGTCACCCCCCTTCCCCTCACCCTGATATCTTACCCCCCCCCCAGCCATCACGCGGAGCTCTCCCAATGCCCCAGGGTCTCCCGTGGAGCTGGCGGATTGTAGCATTAACAAGCCTTCCTTCTCCTATGATCCATCTTGGAAGCTGGGACTGTTGACTTAATTCACCCCAAGGAATGACTTCCTAATGGTGGAACTATGGATATCAGGGCATCTTGGTGGAAGGGAGATTCGCAGATAAGAGCCTTCTTTTTGTTTAAGATTTTATTTATTTATTTTGTTTTAGAGAGAAAGAGCATGAGTGCGGGGAGTGGCAGAGGGAGAGAATCTCAAGCAGACTCCGCACTGAGCACGGAGCCTGACGCGGAGCTCGATCTCACCACCCTGAGATCATAACCTGAGCTGAAACCAGGAGTCAGATGCTTAACCAACTGAGCCACCCAGGTGCCCACGTAAGAGCCTTCTTAATGCCCTTCCAATCATACCACCCTATGGGCTGCCAGGCTCCCCTGCTGGGTAAGATTTTTCCTACACAGAGCCTTGGGCGCGCTTTGGAACCTGAAGCCTGCTCTTCGGCAGGAGGGCGTAGCCAAAACAGCTGGACAGCTGCAGCTTTAGGAATAACTTCTGAGCCCGCAGGGGCAGGAGTGAGGGGACTGATTTTTGAGTCCTCTTGGAGACTGGGATCTGCAATCAATCTGGTAATTACTGGGCCAGGTGTGAGGTAGCTGCTGCATTCCAGGCTCCCCCATTCCCCGCCGCCCCCCCTTCCTCTCCTTTTCTGAAGGAGGGGCTCTGCTGCTCCCTGTGGTTCCTCCCTGCCTCCCTGCCTCCCTCCTCCTGCCTCCCTCCTCCTGCTTCCCTTCCTCCCTCCTCCTGCCTCCCTCCTCCTGCTTCCCTGCCTCCCTGCCTCCTGCCTCCTGCCTCCCTGCCTCCCTCCTCCTGCCTCCCTGACTCCTGGCCTCCTGCCTCCCCGCCTCCCTGCCTCCCTGGCCCCCTCTTCCTGCCTCCCTGCCTCCCTGCCTCCCTGCCTCCCTGCCCCCTGCCTCCCTGCCTCCTGCCTCCCTGCCTCCTGGGGACAGCTGCTGAGGAGTCCAGCTGGTTGTACCTCTTTCCGGACGCTGTCACCTGGGCAGGGCCGTCGGGCGGGCTGGGAGTAGGGGGCCCAGGTGGCAGGGCTCAGCGAGGGAGCAGGGGGACACCCCCCCCCCCGGGCCCACAGCACAGAGGTTGGGGCAGTCTGGGCTCCTGGGCATCACCCTGGCCAGATCCGGGCAGCCTCTAGGGGCCTTTTCCAACCCCTCTGCATCCACATCTGAGGTAGGGAGGAGGGTATAGCAGGGGTTTGCAGGGACTGAATTTTCAGAGGCCCGATCCAGGGGAGCAGAGAGCTGTCTGTCTTACTTTCACCACCCGCCCAGCTGACCAAGCCCGGGCGCTGCTGGCCGTTGGAACAGTTCAGCTCAGCATCCCCCTAACCAAGCCCCACTCCAGCCCTCCCACACCTGGAGAAGCGAGTGGCTTGTCAGGATTGCCTAAACGGGAGAGCGATGAGGTTTCAGAGAACTAAGGGCTGTCCCGGGAGAGACACAGCACTGCCTTGAGAAAGCTTAGGGTAGTGGGGGTTCTGTTTTCCCTTTCTGCCCCCCTCCTGTGCTGTGTGAACTTGGATGATTCCCCTCCCCTCTCTGAGCCTCCAGGCCCCACCTATACCCGGAGGGTGGGACCAGAGGGTCTGGCTTGCGGGGGCGGGGGCAGAGTCCGGGACTCTCAGGGCTAAGACCACAAACCTAGAGTTTTCCAAAGTGGGCAGCAGGCAGTGGGCTTTCCCAAATTCAGCATCCCAGAAGCCCCAGGAAAAGTAGGCTGGTTGCAGCCAGGTCCCCCATGGTTGAAGATTCATTTGAGGTCTTACACCCCAGATCCTGAGCTCCAGCTCTCTCCCCTCCCTCCAGAGCCTGGGCTGGGGGGGGATGCTAGTACCTGGAGGGGCTCAGCTCAACCCTGAGCTGTTGCACACCAGGACCCAGGGCCACCACAGTGAGGGGCGATGGAGCTTTGGGGCTTTGGGGCCTGCTGGAGCCTCCGGAGCAGGGTAGTTGGGCCTTGAGAGTATTTTATTTACCAAGGGTTTCATGGGCCACTCCTCAGGGCTGGTGGCAGCAGTCTCCACCCATAAGCAGGAGCCCAGGAGCCGATAAAAATTCAAATCACAGGCCCCCACCGCCTCTCCTGACCCCGGATGGACTCCCTGAGCCACCCCCCAACGCATGATTTGAGGAAGCCCTGGCTGAGAGCCTCGCCTGCTGATTCCCCCTCCTGACCCCTGCTTCTAGAGCTCAGTCACCTCCTGGAAGAGGCCAATGGTGAGAGCCAAGGGGTCTTGCTCTGGGAGGAGGCAGGAAGGGTGCCTTCTTCTTCTTTAAAGACCTAGTAGCACAGGTGTTAACAGGAAGTATCTGATTGCTCCTCTCTGGTCCCTTATAATCTTCCCTGTCTCCTCCTCGAACTCTTCCTCCTCCCTCCCTACCCGGTGAAAGATAGAGTCATTCTAATGTAGCTAACTATGCCCTTTGTCAGATGGCACACAGGTGGTCAGAGAGAAGAAATCCCTCCACCCACCCACCCGCACATCACCCATCCATCCACCCAACCACCCCATCCAGCCATCCATCTTCCCATCCACCCATCCATTCACCCACCCATCCATCCACCTACCCATTCATCCATCCACCTATCCATCCACCCATCCACCCATCCATCCACCCATCCACCCATCTACCCACCCATCCATCCATCTACCCACCCATTCATCCATCCACCCACCCATCCATCCATCCATCCACCCATCCATCCACCCATCCATCCATCCACCCACCCATCCATCCACCCATCCACCCATCCACCCATCCATCCACCCATCCACCCATCTACCCACCCATCGATCCATCCACCCATCCATCTACCCACCCATCCATCCATCCATCCATCCATCCATCCATCCATCCAACCACCCATCCATCCATCCATCTACATACACATCCATCCACCCACTCACATGCCCACCTGCTTACCCAGCCATCCATCCATCTATCCATCTATACATCCAACCATCCAGCATACTCCAGCAGCCCCAATACCCACCACTCAAGGGTTATAGAGTGGCCGAGAAGAGGAACCCTCGGATGTCATCTAGGACAAGCCCCTCATTGGACAGGAGGAAAGCATTATGCCAAGTGAAGAGCACAGTGTGAGTGGAGGTGAGGAGTAGTTAGATAAGCAAGTCAGAGTGCAGTGCCTGAGGGCAGAATGGGGGACAGAATGGCCCAGCTGAAGAGCTGGCGTGCAGGGCGAACTGGCAGGGGTGGGCAGGATGCTATCACCCACATTCCATCACCAGCTCCTTTCTGGCCTGCACACATGCAGGGGTCACCCCAGACCCACTGCTCTGCATCTCTTCCTCTCTGTCCAGGAGGCCCCTCTCTCGGGCCAGTTGGCTGGCTGTCAATAGACGCAGGCACAACCCCCATCACATCTCCATTGCCCACATTTCTTTCCCTCATCTTTCTTGCTAAGAGAGCTTTTAAAAATGAGTCCCTGAGCTCAGCCCTTTCCAGCCTCGTTAATTTTGTGCCCCACCTCATTTGTTCGGGGGACCTACTTTCCCCTCGCCCGCTGCCGCCTTCCTCCCGCCAGCTATATTGGGATCTCTGTTCCGTCCTCAGTAACCTTGTGCGCCGCTCAGAGTTCTGCGGCTGTTTTTCCCTGCCAAGGAACTCTGGACTCGAAGGGACCACAGAAGGTCATCTGTTCACATCCAACCCCCTCCTCATGCCCGAAACTAGAATCCCTTTTCCAGCATCCCTGCCCAAGGTTATCCGGTCCCAGCTGCATTCCTCCAAGGACAGGCTGCATGTGGTCCACAAGACAGCCTCGCTGCTGCAGGGCAGCCTTCCCCGGGCCCGAGTGCTTCCAGAAAGGTGGAAAAGACCTGAGTGAGACTCCTTGCCATGGTTCCCTCTGTGGGTTCTGTCTGAGCTCCCCGCGCACTACCATCAGCCTCCAAGAGCAGGGCTCATGGCAAGCATGTCTTGGGCGTCCCTTGGACCACGTGTTCTTTGGGTACTTTGGAAGTGCAGGACATGTCCTTTGCTTGCGGTCCTGTCAGTGATGGGACTCTCGAACGTGTCCGCGTGCCTCCAGCGCGGGAAAGTGCTGACCTAGAAACTTCTTCCCTGTTTCAGTTGAAAATCCCCATTTCTGGAGCTAACTCTGCCTTCAGGAGTCACCCAGAGCAAGCAGAATTCCTCTTCTGTGGGACAGACCCTCAGATGTTTAAGAACAACCATCACAGTCCCTCCAAGTTCAAAGTCAGAATTCCTTCAGGCATCCTGCCTCTGGCCTGGGTCTTGTGGCCCAGGCACCCACACTCCTCCCCAGGGGACACACAGCAGTTTACCGATGTCCACGCATGGGTGTCGTCCCTCTGGCCATGGTGTGAGCAGAGCTGACAGATGTCACCTGTCACAGCAGTGTGAGCTTGCCCTGCTGCTCTGGCAGTCCTGCTCTCACTGCTGGTCCCTGCTCCTGTCTCCCCAGGAGAGCCAGGCAGGGAGCAACCTCACCCACTCTGCATCTCAAGTGGACAAAGCACGCAGGGACGGGGCCCCCAAGAGGTCTATGCCTGGAATCTCCACAGCTGACTTTTCTCTCGCTCCTCGCCCCTGCTGTCGGGCCATGCCCACCTACACCTGCTCTCAGCAGGCTCTTCAGCCTCCCGACTGTTACCCTGGGCCCCGTATGGCAGCTGATGCTGCCGGCCATCTCTCTTCGCTTTTATGATGCACAGCCCTATTCCAATCCTCCAACTCTCGAGGGATTCTTGTCCCAGTCAGCTGCTCAGGCTCCCACTCCACCCCTGCCGTGCAGACCTTCAGTGGATTTGCACCCTCAGCCCGCCCCTCCTCACCCCACACTGGCCCTGACTCATGCCTGCTTTCAAAGTGCCTCCGGGCGGGCGGTCCCCGGTCTACCTTATAGCACCCGCTGAGCTGTGAACAGGGCTTTCACCACTTTCTGAAGCCCTCCTTCTCCTTCAAGATCAAGCCCCGACTCCTGTCTTCCAGAAAGCGTGGTGCAATATCCCCATGTCACTCAGGGTGCCTGCCATACCCAGGTCCCCTTGTAGCCACAGGGTAAAACATGGCCCTCCATGGGCAGCCTGGAGCAGATCATGTGACCTGGCTCCCGGGGTCGGCCCAGTGGGGCGGAGACCATCAGTCAGGGCTCCTTGGGATTTGGGCTGAGGATATGGTGAACTGGAGCAAGCATCCAGAACAAGGAGGGTAAACAGGCAAGCAGAGGGGGAGGCTGTCCTGGGAAATGCGGGAGGGGAGGGGGCGGAGAGACCACTGAGAGAAGCAGCCCAGAGCTGCTGGCCCCCGGCTCCATCTCACTTTCCTGCCAGGGAACCCCTCGGACGAACGTCTGGCCTTCATGACTAAATGTTCGTGCAGCCCCAGGCAGATGGAAGCCCTTCCCCCTGCAGGCTCCTAGGCAACGTTTTTGTGTCAGGGTCCTTAACACAGGGAGGCTCAGGGCATCTGAGCTCCGGGGGGCTGATTCCTTCTACTGACCGAGGGCCATCTGAACAGTCCCAGGGCCCCTTGGTGGGGAAAGAGAGCGGAGGAGACAGACAACCTGAGAACACCAGACAGGGGCATGTGGGTGGGGAGGACCAGTCAGCACAAGGACTGTTACAAGGTCATGTCCCCTCTCGGGGGACACATCAGGATTACCTGCTTTGGCCCTGAATTCAGGTTCCCTGTCCCCAGGGGTTCCTCCCAGCCGACACTGAGTCCTAGCAGTGGGGGCCCTGTCACAGCTGGGGGTGAGGCTGAGGATCTCTTGGGGGTGTCGAGGCAGGAAAAAGACTGAGAAGCGTGGTCTGACCGGCCTCCGTTGTGGACTAAGGAGGAAACCAAGGCCCAGGGAGGGTGGCTGAGGCCAGGGGTGGAGATGGCCAGGCAGGGCAGGCAGAGACGCCGGCTCCTGATGGAGGCTCGATGTTTTGAGCACATCTTGCAGCCTCTCTGGGGAGATCTGGTTTCCTTTCTGGTTTCTGCACGACCTTGGGCCAGTCACCTCCACTCCCCCCACCTGGTTTCCTCCTGCATCTTAAAGAGGTCTGAAGCTCAGTGTCAGGGATGTGGAGCTGGAGTGCCCAGCCGCTGCCTGGAACCAGGCTGTACAGGGAGAGCAGGGCCTGGTGACCTTCCAGAGCCAGCGCCCCCTGCACCCCTGCAGGGCTGCTGGGATGAGATGGTGCTGGGGCCTGGGCTGGAAGGGTCCGCTCAGACTCCTCACCTACAGGGCACGTGTGCCCGGCTGATATGCTTCCCTGGCCCCCTGCTCCCCAAGGCCTCAGGGGGCAGGGGTATTTGTGTGTGTGCATGATGGTGTGAAAGCATGGGGGACATGAAGGCAGGTGTGGGTATGTGTGAAGCTATGTGTGTGTGTGTAGATGGAGGTGAATACGGGTGTGTGAAGGTGTATGCGTGTGTAGATGGAGGTGAGTATGGGTGTGTAAATGGAGGCAAGTATGGGTGTGTGAAGGTGTGTGTGTGTGTGTGTGTAGATGGAGGTGAGTATGGGTGTGTGTGTAAATGGAGGCAAGTATGGGTGTGTGAAGGTGTGTGTGTAGATGGAGATGAGTATGGGTGTGTGAAGGTGTGTGTGTGTGTGTGTGTGTGTGTGTAGATGGAGGTGAGTATGGGTGTGTGTAAATGGAGGTGACTATGGGTGTGTGAGGGTGTGTGTGTGTAGATGGAGGTGAGTACGGGTGTGTGAAGGTGTGTGTGTGGATGGAGGTGAGTACGGGTGTGTGAAGGTGTGTGTGTGTAGATGGAGGTGAGTATGGGTGTGTGAAGGTGTGTGTGTGTAGATGGAGGTGAGTACGGGTGTGTGAAGCTGTGTGTGTGTGTAAATGGAGGTGAGTACAGGTGTGTGGAGGTGTGTGTGTGTGTAGATGGAGGTGAGTACGGGTGTGTGAAGGTGTGTGTGTGTGTAGATGGAGGTGAGTACGGGTGTGTGTGTAGATGGAGGTGAGTACGGGTGTGTGAAGCTGTGTGTGTGTGTAGATGGAGGTGAGTATGGGTGTGTGAAGCTGTGTGTGTGTGTAGATGGAGGTGAGTATGGGTGTGTGAAGCTGTGTGTGTGCATGCATGAAGATGTCTGTGCGTGCCTGAGGGTGTGTGTATGGGAGGGGTGAAGGTAGGTGTGGGTGTCTGAATGTGGGTGTGCGTGTGCACACTTGGGTGTGGAAACCGTGAGGGAATGTGTCTACTGCTCAGGCGTGCCCTACAAAGAGCAAACTGGGGATTCAGCCCCCTGGTGAGCTGAGAAAGAACTAGTCCTGCAGAAGAAGTTTTCTGTGTGAAGAATCGGCCACCGCGTTCACCCGAGGTGTCTGAGCCACACAGCAGATGACAGGAAGGAAGAGCGGCCGGGGAGGACACCAAGGTCCGTGTCGAGGTCAGCACGGGGCCTGCGCTGCCTGGCTCCTAGTTTGGCGCGGCCCCTTCCTCGGACCATCTGCTCCGCGTCCCCCAGCCCTGCTGAGCGGCAGGCGGCACCCTGGGCCCAGCTATGGTGCGCCCTGGGACCCCAGGCCTGCCGCCCTGAGGACTGATGCCTGAAAGGGCCGCTCTGGGCCTCACGCTCAGTCTGCCCTCTCACTGTGAAGAGCAGCCTTGCCCTGACAGGCTCGCACCTGGGCCTCCCCCCTCACCAGCCCTCTCCACCTCCTCCTTCCAAGGCATGAAGCCAGGGCCCGAGGAAGCAGGGGGTGGCCAAGCACCGCCAGGGGCCTGGCAGGGGACAGCCTGACAGACAGCTGGGGCAGGCCACATGCAGGAAACTGGCCCGAGGGCAGGCCCCTGGGCCCTCTGCCCTGCCCCCACCAGAGAAAGAGGGAGGCTCTCGTTCCCTGCCCTCTCTGCGTCACCCCTCTCCCCCACTGTCCCCGTGTGCAGCAAGAAGGAAGCTGAAAGTCCAGAAGTTAATCTCTGGCCAGGGGGAGAAAGCACAGGCTAATGCTCCTACGTCAGGGGATGATGGATAACCATGCGTTCAATGTCTCCAGTCGCCCATCTACCCCCATGCCCATTTTACAGAAAGAGGAAGAGTGGCCCAGAGCCGGGAATAGGTGGCCAGGGCCTCTAGCTGGCCTGGCCTATCATCAGGGGGAATTCCTGGTGGAGAGGGTTCCACGTCTGCCCTTCCCAGCTAGTCGGGCTTACGATGCCCGGGAAGGAGGTGGTCCAGACCATTTCTTCCAGCCTTGGTGTTCACTGTGAGGGCCAGAGCTGGGTTAGCTGGGGAGGGCGGATCCCCAAGACACCCCTGGCCCGGTGTGCCCAGGACTTTCCAGGTTTTAGTCCTGGAAGTCCCACATCCCTGGAAACCCTGTAGTCCCAGGCAAATCGGACAGTTGGTCCCCCTACTCTAACCAACAGGGGACATCTCCCAGTGCGTCCGTGGATTGTGGGGCCAGGCTGGAGGGTGGGGAAGAGTTGTAGAGGCCGTCAGCTTCACCGCCCTGCCTCTCAGCTCATCTTCACCTGCCTCTGCTTGAATGCCCCCAGCTCCCAGGAGCTCACCACCAAGTTAGGTACCTTCATTTTTTATGGAGCATCTCCAAGCGCCAGAAAGTTCTTCTTCCAGCAGGCTGATGGCTGCCTTCCTGTGGCTTCTCCCCCTCTCCATCCCCTTCCCCCCCCACCTTCCCTCCAGTCCTGAGAACACCCAGAAGACACGTGCTTTCTTCTAGGTCCTTGCCCTTCAGACTCTTGAAAGCTGTGATCACACCCCCTGGGGCATCTTGGGCACGTCTTCTCTGGTGAGAGATTTCTGGGCCCTCTTGCTTCATCCGGCCTTGATGTGCTAATGAGGAGCAGACAGCAGACAGTGGGGCCCACCTCATCACCCCACTCCCACCACGCTGTCCTCACGGCCCTCCCCGGCTGCATGCCCTCTCAGGGCCCTCACTTCCAGCTGCTCCCCCCGCAATCTCACACATTAATTGAGCACCTACTGCATGCCAGCCCTGTCCTGGATACTGGGGATATGCTACCAAATGGGACAAATACCATTCCTGACCTCACCGGGGCTGCCGGTCTCCTGCACACAGAACACAGCAGCACGAATTGGGGTTTAGGAAATGAGGGGAGGCCTAGGGGGCGCTGTGAGGCTCTCACAGGAATGGGCACCTGAGCTGTGTCCAGGCTCCATGTCATCCTGAACCAGGCGAAGGGGGGAAAGAGGGCTCCAAAGAGGGAAGCAAATCCGCAGCTTGGAGAGCAAGGCTGGGTGGGGAGGGCACCCTACGTGCAGCGGGAGACTTTGGGAGCCGCGGGACCCGGTCCGTGGGAAAATGCTCGCTCTGGCCGCCGGATGGAAAACAGACAATATCGGGAGGCCGGGATGGAGGCAGAACAGTGGGGACTAGCATGGTCATCCATCGGTCTCTGCTCTCACAGGACCCCAGCCCTGGAGACCCACGCATGGGTAGGGTGGGCATGCAGCCCCCAGGGGAGGGCACAGGGCTGTCCTCCCCCAGGCTTCACCTGCTAGTCTGTCACACTCCTGCCTGAGATCTAGATGGAGGCAGCCCTCTCCCTCCTGCCCTGCACCCCCATCTCCTCCACACCGTAAACCTGTCTTGTGAAAGCCGATGAAAGGCCTGGCCGTCAGCCACAAAAGCCTTCTCAGACCTTCTCTCCGGTCGCGTGTGGCTCCCGGAGAAAGCAGGAGGAGGCAGGAGGCTGGCATTCAGCTGCTCCATAAATCTATCAAAGCTAGTTTCTCTCACTTCCCGACATTCCTCTGTAAAAAGCCACTCAGCTGCGTTTACAAATTACAGAATTCATTTGATGTCAAGGACCTGGCTAATGGCCTGGGTAAATCCAGCAGGAGTCGATGGGGCCCCTCCCAGCTGGGCTCCTGTCTGGCTGTGCAGCCTTGGGCACCGAGTCGTGGTGTCTCAGCCTCTGCCTCCGTGTCTGTGGAATGGGGATACAGGTGGCTAGCGAGGATCAATGGTACCACTGATGCATGTGCCTGACTTGGGGGCTGGCACAGAGTTAGGCCCCTGGTAAAGGATGGTGGTGATGATGCGTATTGAAGCCTGTCTGAGGCCAAGGGTTGGGGAAAGGTGATGCGGGCAGAACCCAAGGCCTGGGGTTTTTAGCTCCTGACTGGCATCTCTCTGCCAGGCAGGCCCTCCTGCATCACTGGGCACTCTCTGGGTGAGGATGCACTGGAAACAACCAGGCTTATGCACACGTAGAAGGATTCTCTTCCTCTTCTCATACCGCAAGCTTTAGATCCTCTCCCCATCTAGACTCTTTGAGCCTTCCTACATCAAGACTATTCTAGCCCTTAGAAGTTCCTTATCTCAGAAGTTCAAGCAATTCATGAACTGATTGGTTGAGATTCCCTGGATCCTGGGTTAAGAAGGAATCTGAGGCTGCTTCCAGTTGATCAGTGATGTATGCCGTTGGCCTTAGACCGCGTGAGGTGGCCCCAAATATGGCCCCATGCTTTGCCATCCTTTCAAGTTCCAACCCCTTTGTCCTGTAGATGAGGCAGCTGATATTCAAGAAGGGCCTCAGCAATGAAGAAGGGGGATGATATTCCCTAAGTACCACTGTGTGTTACACGCCAGCCACCACGTACAGACACCCTCCCATCGGACCCTCCTGACAACCCCCACCATTTGACAAAAGCTCTGAGGTTAGAGCAGTCACTCAGCCAGCTGGTCGAGCTGTGACTTCCAGGGGACATCGTACTGGATTCCGGGGTCCCAAAGAACACAGGACAGCCAAAGACCCGGTCCTTGGAGCAGAGGGGACCAGACGTTCGATGTGCAGATGGAATGGCGCAGCTGGAGGCCACAGGGACCTCTCAGGGAGGGGATGAATCATTGCAGGGGGGGAGCTTTCCCCAGCCAGAGTTTCTTATTTATCACTGGAGAGGTAAAACAGAGTAAATTAGTAGTAGTGCCGGAAAAGCCAATGATCCTCCAGTTTGAGCAATTCCGAGCACTTTGCGGGGAGCTTCTACATCCACGTGATATTGTTGGAGCCGCTGGGAGACCCTGCAAAGGTGAACAGTGGTGGCTCGGCCTGTCCAGTCTCATTGAGGAGGAAGTGAGGCTCAAGGAGGTGACGTGACGGACACCCCTAACTCATGGTGCCGCAGTGTCAGGCACGTGTTCCCGCACCACTTGGCTTGTCTTCTGGAGCAAGGGCGTCACGTCCCCCCCATTCTTCCTCCTCCCCCCGCCCCTCTTACCCACGAAGGCCCTGTGTCTGGGGCTTGACACGCGCCATCTCTAACCTTCACAAAAGCCACATGCAGGGGGAGCTCTCATCAGCCCCATCGCACAGATGAGGAAACTGAGGCTCAGAGCAGTTGAGGTGCCAAGGCCAACATGGCAACTCCGAAGCTCGGCACTCTCAGCGCCCGCTTGGGCAGCACGCATGCTAGCGAGGGGCAGGCAGAGAAGCTGGCACAGCCTGCACGAGGGTGGCACGCCACGCCTGCCGCAGTCCACGCTTCCAGAAGAAAACATACTGTGCCCTCTCGGCTGGAAGCCTGTTGTCTTCAGCCATCCTGCCGCCCGTCCCAAGCCAAGGAAGCTTCTGCCGGGGCCCAATTCCTGGCCCAGGAACACTCGCAAGGGCAGAGACCGTCAGCAGCCGAAAGGGGATAAAGATAAAACATCTCCCTTCTGGGGTCACTGAGTGAAATCAGGCCGCGGGCAGGAAGGCGAGCCCGACACGGATCAGCAGCAGCATCCTTCTGTCATCCTTGCTGCTGAGTGAGCACAGTGCGCAGCACCCAGTGGGCCCACGGGAGAGGGTCTGATGAGCGTGAGATCCAGCGAATGAATGACGGAAGGAAGGAATGCAGCACCTGGCCCTCTGCTCCCTCATCTGGAAGATGGGACAGTGACAACTGCCCCCTAAGGCTGTTCGAAGGCTCGGGAGCCCCGTGCAAGCACTTCCCACAGAGGGCACGCTGAGCGCTCCGTAAACAGGAGCTATTATTTTAAGGGAAGACCTTTACCCTCTCAGAGATCACAAGCTGATCGCCTCTCCCTCGTCGGTCCTCACCCCCCTACTCCTGGATGAACCACAGGTCGTCCCAGAACCCCTCAAACTCAATCACTTCTGCTGAAGTCCTGGGCTTCGGTGCAGCTGGGTGCCCCCCCCCCCCCCCGCCCACACACACACATACATCGGGAGCAGATGTTAGAGAAAATCAAGGTGGCCTGGATTTGAAGGGCTCTGCGTGTAGTTCTGAGTTTGTCTCAGAAGATGAAGTCATCGTGTGTGACACAGATCAATATAAACATCAGTGTCCGCTGGGCTGGCCGGCCTAAGGTGTAAAGGAGGTGACAGTGGTGTCAGCCTCCTGCCTAACTGCAGCCACCGTTCCGCCCCGGGAAGGTCCGGGAAGCCGGGGAGGAGGAAGGGCTCTCCCATGCGCTCAGGCCCAGTCCCCTCCCGTGGCCTCGTGAGAAAGGATCCCTTCCCAGACCCCACAGGCTGGTCTGCTGCATCACGGAGACCCTCTGTGTTCTGGGCAGAAGTGGGCTCGGGGATGTCTCTCTCTCCAAGTCTGGGCCATGCTCCCCGTGGGAGCTCCATGTCCCCAGAGTTCCTTCAGTGTGGCCCACCACCGGCTCTGTGCCAGGCAGAGGGGCCCAGCCATACCAGCAGCCCTGCCCTGTGGGGACTCGTCCCCACACCAGTGGGCTGCAGTTGGGCCCAGGGCTCTAGAGGAGTGCCTGGTACTAGAAGGGCGTTGAACGGGGACCTGGCCTCATCGGGCGGCGCGGCATAGCTGAGCCAGAGGAGCCCAGGTGACACGGAGGTGGACGGAGGCAGAGGAATCGCCTGTGCAGGAAGTGGCCAGGACATGGAAGAGAACAGACACATTCAAAAAAGGAAAGGAAGTCATGTGCTGGGGTGCAGAGTCAGCTGCAGGCCCTGTGCGGGGGGCAGGGGCCGAATCTCATCCCAGGTTTCCGGCTCCCAGACCCCCTCGGCCCGTCTGACCACTCATAACCACAGACACATTCCCCTTGCAGACCGATTTATGCAAAATAAATCAAGCCACGGGCGCCGGCTGCTCCTCCTGGCCTCACCATCCAGCAGGTGCCGTGGGACTGGGAGTCCCCCTTTAGACTTACCTGTGACCCTCCCCCCCATGTGGCCATCCCGGCTATACCCACTGCCTGCCTCCAGGACACACAGAAGCCACAATCAGGAGCCAGCACCTGTGACTCAAAGCAACACAGCACAAATACACTGACATCTCCAGAGCCACGGACGCATGGGTCACTAGCAACTTACTGAACTTGGCAGTGGACAAGGACTAGGTTGGGGGGGGGTGTCAAGAGCTAAACCTTAGCACCTCGTATTTCACCCCAGCAAAGAAACGAGGCAGGCACTGGAGGCCTGTGGCTTAGGATCCACTCTGGTTCCTTCTGAAACCAGAGCAGGGAAGGCTGTGCTCCAGGCCCAAGCTCTCTGCAGCCCGACCTGAGTCTCCATCACCGCCTCCTCCAGGTTAGGCTGCCCTCCTCCCTCCATGACCCTGGGCGCCTTTGTCCCCACGAAGTGCTGAAGCATGAACTTCACTAATCCTCAAGGGTCTGGGGACCCAGACTGAGCCTGCCCCTCCCCACCCCCTAGGAAACTGGTCCAGGGGAGATTCACACTGAACGATTCAAAATGAGCCCAAAGGCCATTACCTCCAGGGAGTGGTCTAGCCTCTTGCTTCTCTATTTGAGAGACAGAGACATAGAAAGACAGGGGGTGGGGTGGCAGTGGTGACAAAGAGATAGAGACTTGGAGGCAGTGTGAGAGACAAATGTGGTATCATCGCTCACTACTTACACTCTGTATCCCTTAATGGGCATCCCGTCTGTCTTGCTCTGCCCGGCACCCGGAACAGAGAAACCCAGAGCAGGGGCCAATGAATGTTTGTTAAATGAAGCAAGGAGAAAGATCATAAAGCAAAGAATGCAGAACGAGAGGAAAAGGCGAGGAATAGGGTAGCAGGCTGAGAGAGTTGCTGGGTCCCTCTTTCTGTCCTGTTATGTTTGTATATCTTGGTGAGAGCAGAGGCTGACTGCGGGACCAGCTCTTCTACCCAGGACCTCGAGTGGCAATGGTGAAAGCGAAGCCTGATGCTGAGCTCCTGGCCATCCCTCCCCAGCCACCCAGGCTACCCCAGCACCCACAAGTCTAGCCAGGGAGCCAGGCCGAGGGCCCAGTCCTCTGGGTGGCTCGACACCACCCATGTGCAGAGCAAACAAAGCATCCACGTGGGCGTGTATGACTTATGGCTTTAATCTCCCTGATAGAAGGCCTTTAAAGATTATTTCAGGGATGAAAAAAATAATCCTGCGTAATGAATCATGGCCTTAAGAAGCTGATAAACAGCAGGGAAGCTAGCTGGTGGGGCTGGAGTTCCCGATTTAAGTAAAGTCTTATGGATACTCCCTGAAACAAAATCCACTGTAGCCATCAAGGTGATAAAAAGACTGCAGGTTACTTTAAACTAACTCACCTGTCTCGTGAATCTTCTTCCAGGTGGAGGGGACAGACGAAGGGGCCGTGTCCCTGCAGAGGGCCCCATGTAGGGCTGCAAGGGACCCCTGGGGGATAGAAGGCAGCTCACAGAGCCCAAGAGCTAAAGTAGATCAGAACCTGGAGGATGCAGGAGGATCCGTTCAGACAGGGAGTGGGACACTGTGTGTCCTTAGGTCACTCGCTGGGACTCAGTTTCCAATCTAACATCCGGGGAGCAAAAGATGGGTCCAGCTGGTCTCTGGGAGGCATCCCTGAGCTGGCCTTCAGGGTCCTAAGCCCCAAATTCCCCGAGGAGGTGAGGAGAAATGGGGGGTATCTCCACTGGGAAGGCCCGTCTCTCTGGATCCTGCCCAGTGACAGCCCTGCTTCCCCTTCCCTGCCCTTCCCGGTCCCACTCACCCACACGACTACCTGGTAAAAGTGCAATTGCCGACACTCTTGGGGACACACTCCTGGTCCAGGGAGGGGACAGTGGGGTGTACGTGTCCAGCCCGAGTGCACCATGGAAAGCAGGGCCTTCAAAGCAGGCAGGAGCCGTAGACTCTTTTCTGCTCTGCCACCAGGCTCTGCCGAGGCTCCAGAGAGAAGCCGAGGGGGCTGGACCTGGAAGGACAGAAATAGAGCCCAGGAGAACATGACGACAGTGGCCAGTGGTCTGTACACCCTCTGAGACTAGACGGTCCGCAGAGAGCGACAAAGACAGCTGGCTGCGTGGCTGGGTGCGTGCATGGATGGATGGATGGGTGGATAGACAGGTAGGTGGATGGATGTGTGAATGGCTGGATGGACAGGTGGACACACAGATGAGCAGCATGCAGGGGAGGGGACTGTGAGCTGAAGCTGGGTTTGGTCTCCTGGTGCCACAGCTCCCTCCCTGGAGCTCTCAGCCCTGGCAGGCTCGGCTCAGCGCAGATGTGTGCGTGACCACGGGCCATGTCACCCATGAGGGCCAAGGCCACGGGCTCAGGGTTGCCAGATGAATGTGAATTTTAGATTAATTGTGAATAATTTTTAGCAAAATTTTGTCCCCAATACTGTATTTAGTTGCTCCATATGGCAACCCTACACAGAGTGTCCCCTGGGCCCCGTGCCTGGCAAAGCGCTGCTCGGGAGAGAGGCCCCCACCCAGGCGGTGTGCACGGTGAATTTCTCATTCATGGCCTCCTCCCTGGGCCCCGAGGCCCTGGGAGCCTCTGGCTGGTGAGTAGGGAAGGAGAGAAGATTCCACCGAGAAACTGCAGGCTGAGAGGTGGCAGTGCCAAGCCTGGTACCCTCCCCAGGAAAGCCTCCAGGCCCAGTGCAGGCTCCAGGTGGGGCTGCTGGGGGCTGGCTGCCACCTAGCGGCCAGTGTCAGAATGGCAGGCTGCGGCGCCCCAGGGAAGATGGGCAGGTCAATGCCCTCACAAAACGGCCTCCTTATCACGCAAGGTTAGGATCATTATGCACTTGACAGAAAAGGAAACTGAAGGTCACCCAGAACCTCAACTCATATCCAGACCCTAGCATGGGTGTAGCCTGGTCTCCACCTCCAGGCACCCCCTCTCCTATTCACAGCCACTAAGTGGGTCCCCAAGGCCCGCCCTATCATAGGCATCTCCCGCTCACCAGCCTTCCTCAGTAGCACCCTGTTTTCAATGCGATAAAACAACGCCTCTCTGCGCTGATGTTCAGAGCCTCTTCAACCAGCCCAAACTTCGCTTCCCTGACTTTTTCTCTGCCTTCTAAATCCTCCTGTGTTCCGCCTCCCGGAAACTTCCTCAGTCCTCTGCCTCCTTCTCCCCGGACCCTTCATCTCTGAGGCTGCTGTGCCCCCTGCCCTTCGTCTGCCCTGAGGCTGTTCCCCACCTCCACATGGCCCTAACCTTCTAAAGCCCGTGGGCCCCTCATGCCCTTAATAAGCTCATCTAATTCCACACCTTCAAGTTCCATCCACTAACAACTCCAAAATGCCTCTGCCCTGAACTTCAGACTCACACCGTGCACCGTCCACCTCCTGGGAGCCCTTCACTAGGAGCCCAACAGGCCTCCCCCCGAAAGCTGCTCACCCTCAGCCTTTCCCGTCCCAGTGGCACCTCTCCAGTTAGCCAAGCCAGATTTCTTCGGCATACGCCCCACGTCCACTCTGCCCACAAAGCCTGTGGGTTGGTGCTGCTTCCAATACCAGCCTGAAGTCTGACCACTTCTCACCCCCCCCCCACCCAAGGAGGCCAGCCACGCACGCCCACCGCGCAGGGGCACTCAGCCAGGGGCAGCCTCCTGGGCGCACCGGGACCACGGCACAGGCGCCCCGGCTGGCCTCCTCACTCCCTCGTCCCCTGCAGTCTAGGCTCCCATTCCTTCCTTCCTTCCTTCCTTCAAGGACGGGTGAGGCCCCTGCTGTCGTGAAGCTTCCACAGGGCAAGGGCAAGGGATAGGATGGTGGTGCTGGGGGCAGAGAGTTAGCAGCCAGTGAGACATGCTATTATTTTGCTGCAATCAAGATCATTGCGACAAAGCAGAAGTGGCGGGGGGGAGGTCACAAGGCAAAGAGCGGGTGGAACCCCCGTGGTCTGAGGCACAGAAAAGGCTTCCCTGAGGAGGGGCATTAAATCTGTCTTCTCAAAGGTGAGTCTGTGTTACGTGAATGAAGCGAAGGGAGGGTGGGGAGGTGGAGGGAAATGATGCAGGGAGAGCGATGCACTGGGAGGGAGGCAGAGGTGGGAGGAAGGGGGCCCAGAGGTGGGGGCGGGTGGTGTGCGCTGGGACCGGGGGCCCAGCAGGGATGAGAACCTCCTGGCCTTGTGGGCCTTGGAGGCACTTGGGGTTTTATTCATGGACCCCTCCATACATGATTGCCCACCCACCCCTGATTCAGGCCAAACAGGGGCCGTGAGGGGTTAGTGAGACACCAGACACAGAAGCACCAGGTCAGGCTGGTGACAAAGGTCTGGAAGTCCACCTGTAACACCAAGGCTCGGAAAGCCTGCCTCCGAGAGTCCCCAGGTGCCTCCCTGTCCCGCACACTTGGTGAGTGTGGGGTCCCTGTGCCAGCCCCAAGCAGACCAGACAACCCAGGGGAAGGGCCCCTGCTGTGGCCTTGATGGCCTTCCCAGGGGCTGGGCCGAAGGACCTCAGCCGTCCTGCTGCCTGAGGGTGCTCCCAGGCCCACCCCCACAGAGGAGGGATCTGGGGTTGCCACAAGAGTGCCCAGGGAGAAAGGGAGCCCTTTTCAAGGGGTCTGGGAGTGGGGAGTCAGGGAAGGCTCCCTGGAGGAGGGGACAGGAGAGAGTCCTGCCCGTAGAGGGAGTGGCAGGAGCAGAGCTGGGCTGGGTTCAGGAGTAGCAAGTGGCCGAGCAGGGCTGCGCAGCACCCATCCTCAGGACGGCCTCAGGAAATAGGGGTAGAAAGATGGATGGAGTGAGTCAGGTTTGAACGTCAGGGGTGGAGGGAGGTGGGCGGGACGATGTGGCTGGATGGGGAAGAGGACTGAGGAGCGTACCTACTTCGGGGTGTGGGTAGCAGTGGCCTTCCCCCGTGGGGATGGGGGCAGTGATGCCCTTGTCACTGCATCCATCTAGCATGGCATGGCTGCACCCACGGGCACACGGGACAGGGAAAACTCTCCTCAGCAGGCCGAGCGGATCCCAAGAACCCAGGCTCTGGGTCTGGGGCAGAGTGGGGTTACCAGGGGCCAGGAGCAGTGGGGGAGATGCTCTTGCTGCCGTGCTTCCTGGGGGGGAGCAGGGGATGGACCGAGGGCAGAGGGGAGGCTCCCAGACAGGGATTCTGACAGGGGACACGGAGTCTCGGAAGCACGGGCGTCAGAGCCAGGGGCGCAGGGGATCCTGTGAGCCTCAGTGGCCCCACCTGCCAACCGGATAGATGATCCTCCTTCCACCAAACCATCGGTGGATGGGGGTGACGTTGGCAGATGCAGAGCTGTGCGCAAATGCCAGGCTTTCTTGGGGGGGGGGTCTTGATGAGGCCGGGGGTGAAGCCAAGACTTACTTGAGGTCCCTGTTTTCCTTCTACAGGAAGAACCAGGAAGGACAGGGAGCCCTTCTATTATCTGGCCTCCTCCCCAGAACCCACAATGACCCCATTGTCCCTCACCAGCCCAGCCCAGCCCCGCCCGACCCGGGCAAGGGCCGGTTGTGTCTTCCTCCACCCCCACAAGCTCAGGAGGAAGGTGGCTCTGGACTCCTGAGGCCGTCCCAGGTGCCTGCTCCTGAAGGAACTCCAAGCTTCTGGGCACTGGTTGTGTCCGGCAGAAGGAAAACTGAGGACAAGTTTCCCACCATTGAAGATCTAAGAGGGCACCAGGACTGGAGCTCTGTTCCTGGTCCTTGTCTCTAGGAGAAAAAGAGAGAGCACCCCCCCAGGTCTTGCAGATTAGCTTGGAACAGGTGCCGAGGATAGCCCAGGGTCGACAACTTATCTCTGAACATGTAGCTTAGCCCAGGCTAGCCTAGAACTAGCTCACAGGTCAGCCCAGGCCCACACGCTAATCCAGAGACACACGATATCCCCAAACACTTGCATTGGTTTGGAACACCTGTTAGCCCAGGATAGCCCAGGACTCAGGGGTTAGTTCAGAGCACACAAGTTAGGCCAGGTTAGTCCCTGACACATAGGTTTCCTTGGCACACCCAGGATAGATGACAACAAATAAATTGGTCCAAAAGAATAATTTTTTAGGGTTCCTGGGTGGCTCAGTCGGTTAAGCGGCTGTCTTTGGTTCAGGTCATGATCTCAGGGTCCTGGGGATCGAGCCCCGAGTCGGTCTCCCTGCTCCACGGGTAGCCTGCTTCTCCCTCTGTCCCTCCCCCTGTATGTGCCCTAGCGCTTGCTCTCTCTCTCTCCCAAATAAATAAATTTCTTTTTTAAAAAAAGAAGAATTTTTCAAAAATTTGTAAAGCAGTAGAATTCTCCTTCAAACGAAATCTCACCCAGAGTCCAAAGTATAAAACCACCGATGAAGTGGAGCTGCTGTGGTTGGGAGTGGAGGGGGCGGAGCAGGGGGCCGGGGTGCAGTGGCACGCTGGGGAACGTGCCTCCCTCAGTGGCCAGGGAAAAGCCCTGCCTCGGGGCATTGACCAATTTCTGTGATACAAAGAGTCCCACCAAGGCCTCTGCAGGCCAGCAGCCCCTAGTTACCAACTCAGAGCTGGGAGGAGATGCCCAGAATTACCTTCATGAGCCTGTGAGCCCGCGCCAGCTCCCGGAGCTACCCGCTGGACCTGAGCTCTTCTGGGGTCATCCCAGGGCTCAGAGGATCTCAGTCCTGGGGAGCCCGGGTCCAAGACACAGAGGTCGGCCCAGGCCTGGGGGTCGACGAGACAGTTTCTGGATTTCAAAGCCTGAGGGGAAGCCAGAAAAATGCATCCCAATCCCCAGCAAGCATGGGCCAAGTCAGAAGTGATGTCAGCGGGGGGCACCCAGCCCCAAGAACTGCCCGCATGGCTTTGACCAAGTCCCCTCTGGCCTCTGGGTCTCAGTCTCCCCACTTGTACAAATGAGGGCCGTGGGGCCCCACTCTGGCCTCGGGAAGTCAGTTGAGCTTGCCTTTGTCACTTCCTCCCTCCGCCCCCTTCGCAGGCCTGGCACCCCGTCCCGGCAGAGCCCCAGGCCCTGGGTCACTCTCCCTCCAACCCTCAAACACCGGTCCTCAGCCGGCTGCCATCCGACGGAGTGTGCGGAGCTGGACACAGGGCGTGTGTCCGCCTTTGTCAGAGGCGAGTCCCACACGTGCCCACGACAGCCCATGCAGGCCGGCCTGATCCACGTGCGGTGCCTGAAGGAACAGCGGGAGGGTGGCTCCTCGTAAGCAGCCCAGAGCATCGGGAGAGCCCAATCTGGCTTTTCTTTTTCAATTTGAAAAATAAGGTAAATTATGAAATAGTTTGAACACTCAGAAAAGGACATTTAGCCACCACCCGGACTGAGATGCTAGTATTCAGCCAGGCTTCTCGGACTGGGACATGCTTCTGCCCCGCTCAGAGCACGCTCAGTGCCCCTCGCGGGGCCCCCTCCCTTCTCACGCAGGTGCAGTGGGCCGGGGGTGCCTGACACCTCCCTCCCAAGCAGGGGCTCGCCCGGGGCAAGACTGGCTTCTCTGCTCATCGGCCCTGTGTTCTGTCGCACGCACGCTCCTCTGACATCTCATAACCCCCTGGTGAGGCGTGGGCAAAGGAAGACTTAATCTCTCCACTTCAGAGAAGAAGAAACCGAGGCATAGAGGGTGAGGGAGTTACCCGAGAGCACACAGTACATGGTGGCAGGTCAGCACTAGACCCGGGTCTGTCCCTAAGACGAGGGTTCTCTTCCCCATCAGCCCCTGGGTGGCCTTGTCTGCTCCCCTCCCCTCGGGGCCTCCAGGCGGATTGCTAATAAGCATGCTGCATCCATGGGTGTCAATGGGGACTGTCCCAGGCAAACTGGGCCATACCTCAACACCTCAACACCACCTTTGAAAACCTACCCCAAGAGGTGGTCGAGAGCCAGCATTGTGTGAGGTATAGGACCCAGTCCCGCCCCAGAGGTGCACACGGATGCCCAGATGCACACATTTATGGTAGCCATTGGGCTGTGCATGCTGAGCATACCGAACACAGAGCTGTCAGCCATGGAGCAGGAAGCTGGAAGGGGCTGGCTTTCTAGAGGAAGTGGTTTGATTTAGGTCTTGGACAGCAAGCCCGGCGAGGTGGGGAGGTGGGCGATCCCACCTGACAGAGGCCCCCCCCCCACATTCCAACCCTCAGTGATAGGAACCCGCACCACCCAAGGAGGCAAAGAGAGGGGTTTGTGAGAGGATGGGAAAGTGAATGATAACAATAGAGAAGCATATGCTTATACACGCATCCACAGACGCATCAAATCTAGAATATGTTAAAAAAAAAAAAAAAGATGGGGCGCCCGGGTGGCTCAGTGGTTAAGCGTCTGCCTTCGGCTCAGGTCATGATCCCAGGGTCCTGGGACCGAGCCCCACGTCGGGTTCCCTGCTCAGCAGGGAGCCTGCTTCTCCCTCTGCCCACTCCCCCTGCTTGTGTTCCCTCTCTCGCTGTCTCTCTCTGTCAAATAAATAAAAAAAATCTTTAAAGAAAGAAAAAAATATCTCCAAATCAAGAAAAAAAAACCCAGTCTAATAAAAAAAAAAAAAAGCACTGGCCAAGGCCTGGAACAGGAGCTATTCAGTGAGCCTGAGTCTAGCTGTCCAGTGAGCATGTGAAAAGTCCCCAACACCACCACGCGCGGGGGGAAATGCAAATTACAACCACAATGGGGTCCCATCATACTCCCACCACGATGGCTAAAATTAAAAAGGAATGCTCACTCCCCGAGCCAACGAGAATGTGGAGCTACCAGAACTCTCACACACTGCTAGTGGGAGTGTTAATTAACCGCTTGGGAAATGGCTTGGCAGGATTTACGGAAACTAAACACATGCCTGGGTTGTGATCTGGCAAATGCCACTCACAAGAATTTGCCTAAGAGAAACGAAAGCAAAATGACCGCCAAAGGACATGGACAGAAACGTTCATCACAGCTTTCTCCACGCGAGCCAGGAACTGAGAACCGCTCTACAGCCCAGGGATTGTGGGGTGCATGAGTGAGGGCCCATCCAGTCAGTGAAATACTACACGGCGATGAAAAAGAACAAATTGCGAGGCCTGTAAGTGTGGGACGGGCCTCACAACCATAAGGCGGAATGGAAGGAGGTAGACAGAAATGCCTGTGTGCCGTGTGGGTGCATTTGAATAAGCTCAGGGGTAGATGCAACTAATTTGGGGGATTAAGGTCTGAAGAGTAGTTACCTCTTGGAGATTATTGACTGGAAAGGGGCCTGGGCTGTTGGAGCATGCTGCATCTTGATCAATGAGGCATTTACACAGTCTACACGTGGAGAAATCCATCGAGCCATGCACCCTTAAGATCTGAGAGCTTTATACTAAGAAATACCCCCAATAAAGAGGGTTTTTTTAATCCCTCTAGATGAAGTTCAAGAGTGGAGTGGAGAGGGCCAGGGAGGGCAGGACAAGCACTTGGGAGGCTTTTGCAACACCCCAGGTGCGAGAGAATGAGTAAACTAGCAGGAAACAGGTGCCAGGCGTGGGCTCAGCCGATCATGCTGCAGGAGGCTTGAGGAAGATGTCAGCAGCGTGGGCAGCTGGGGGAGGTTTCTGGAAGGAGAAAGAGGGACTCAACCAGCAGGCAGAGGCAAGGACTCCTGGTACACATGCCCAGGTGTCATCTAGAACAAGCACCCTGACTACCCGTCTTGGAGGGGGTGAGCCCCCCAACACTGGCAGGCTCAACGAGAATAGTGAGCCCCATTCGTCGGGCCCTTCTGATGTCTGTGGGGCCCCACAGTGAGAGCTTTATGGGAGCTCTCTCATCAAGCCCAGGAAGGAGGCCTTATTTTTCCTATTTCACAAATGTGCACACTGAGGCTCCGAGGGCTGAGCAGTGGCACCAGCACCCCCATCCGTTAGCCTTCCTTGTTAATGACCGTGACACACCAGAGGTGGATGGCCCTCTGCAGGGACAGCTTGGCAGGGTTGCCGCATCCGTGGGGCAGCGGGGGAGAAGCAAGCTAGGGGAAAAGGCCTGGCATCTGCACCTCCTCGGGCCTCCCAGGAGTCCTGCGTACGTCCGGGTTTGGGAATGGAAGGGCTGTGTGACAATGACAGTAACTCTGAACCTGGGTGTGGAGCAGAGGGAGCCTAGGAAGTCATCAGGCACTGTCCTTGGCCCTCTCCCCTCAGGATGGCCCTCCGAGGCGAGTGCTGTTATCCCCATCTTACAGATGAGGAGCTGGAAGCTCAGAGGGATCAACCAGGGGACCTCCATCCCCCCTGGCGTGCGGTCCCCCAGCCCAGCCTGTCCCGCTTGCCTGTCACACCTCCCCCGGGTCCTGGGCACTGGAGGGCTGGTACCCCCCAGTGGATGGGGCAGAGATGACCAATTCTGAGAGACCCAGAGAATGAGAGAGGAGGGAGGAAGAACAGAGATGCCAAGAACCGAGAAAAGCTGTGCACCGAGCGGGCGGGGCAGGCAAGCAGCTGGTGCCAAGGTGGGAGACTGAGCAGATGTTCCCAGCAACTGTGAACTCACGAGACAGACGCTGCTGACACCAGCTTGCGGGGCCGGTCCCCGCTCCTGCCTGTCCCCTGTACCCGCTCGGCGGCCACCCTGGTCCAGGTGGCAAGGGGTGTAAGTTGGGGGAGGATCAGCAGAAGGCCAGGCCAGACTCTCCCAGGGAGCACCCCCAGGAGACTGTGTGACCCCGGGCCTCAGTGTTCTCATCTGGACAATGGGCCTCAAAGACCCTGCCGGTACCGTCAGGCTCCGAGCCACCAAGGCATTTCCCCCGCACCCAGCCTCACTCCTGCCAAGAGGACACCCTGCAGCCCTCCACCCCCTCATCCAGGCTCCTGGCTCCCTATGGGAAGTGCAGCCCACTCAGCGCCACCATCCGGGGGCCTCCAGCCTCGTCTCCAAAGGACGGGGTGTGCTCGCTTCGGCCACACACACACCAACACTGAAATAGGGCGGGGGAGAGGAGCGTGGCCCCTGCACAGGGATGACACAGAGAGTCTTGAAATGTTCCATGTTTAAAAAACGTAAAAACAAAAGATGAGGCCACAGACTGCCGGCAGCATCTCTGTCCTCCCCGTGTGCCCCAGGCAGACCCTTGCTGCAGGCTCTGCAGGGCAGGAGGTGCCTTGTAGTTGACCCGGGAGGGGCCAATGTGACAGTAGGGTGGGAAGGATCTGGGGGACTCCATCAACCCCCTTGTCACCCCCCCCCCCAAGAACTGCCTGGCCTCAAACCAAGCTTTGACAAACCAGCTGTGTGACCTGAGGCAGGTAACTCAACCTCTCTGAGTGGCTCATGGATAAGGTGCTGATGGGCTGGCCCCCTTGACAGAGCTGAGTGAGAACTGGCTGCCGCGGCCGCAGTGGGAGCCGCCCAGCCGGTGCCCAGCACTCCGCGGTATAAGGACAGCTCCCGGGCATGAGAGAAAAGACAACCGTGGAGCTTGAAGGGACTTCAGCCAATGCTGACCCCAGGCCTCACGTGACGTCCACAGAGGGCAGCCGGAAAACGGGCCACACAGCCCTTAGGGCTCAGAGGGCACAGAGCCCAAGTTTCTGGCTCCCAGGCCGGTTCTCCCTGGTCGCCTGAAGTCACTCCTGCCCCTTCTAAAGATGTGACAAATGCCTTCTCCATGATGGCATCCAGAGATGCTGGGCGAGAGTGGGCACGGGAAAGCACACTGCGGGCCTCCCCGCTCTGTTTTCGAGGATGAAAGAACCACGGTCCCTGGGCCCCAAGTGTGGCACCTGTCCGAGAAGGCAAGGCCAGGGCGGGATCCAGGCTACTGAGGCCACACTCCCTCTGCCTGCTTTCTGCCGGGCCCCCCTTTCCCTGGCAGAGGCTCCAGGCTTGATGAAGCTGTCTGTTGCCTGCAATGTCACTTCAAATAGAGTCCAAAGGGGACAGGAACCACAGGTCCCTGAAACAGGCTGAACCTGATGTCAGCGGCCTCCTTGGGTCTTTAATGCCAGCCAGCTGCCCTGTGGGTGCTCAGCCCAGGCCCTGCCCAACCTCACACGGATGAGGGGAACACTGTGTACAGCCCCTGATTAATTAAGTCAATAAACCACCAGTGCACATCTGGCAAAGGGCCAGCTCTTCACAGTGCTCCATGCTGAGGGGAGGACTGCATGAACCACTGCAGCAGGAGAACAAGCAGTAGGGAGGAAAGACAGAGGAGGAAAAGAAGGAAGAGAAAGGCCAGCCAGGGAGGGGGCTCAGCAGCAGGCTGAGGGTCCTGGCCCCCAGACCTCCTTTCTGGACCACATCATGACCCATATCTGCAGCATCCCCTGGGGTCCTGTTCTCACCTTTGGGCTCTCCTTCCCACCTCCTGCCAACATGGCTTCAAGAAAAGTCCTCTATCAGTCATTCACACTATAGTAAGAATTTGAAGCTGGACAAGACTGCAGAGATGCCCTGATCCCACATCATTTGGGGGATAAAGCAGCTGAAGCTAGGAGGGCTAAATGCCCCTGGGCATCAGTGGCCAAGCTGAAAACTTCTGAGCACTAGGCCTACACCTTTGGTCTTTGTGATGCACAACCTCCCCATGCCAAGGTCTTTCTTCGGTGGAGAGCCAAGATGTCTAGCTTGGTGGAAAATACAGGCATATACTAGTGTCGGCCAAGGCTGGCTACCATGGCAGGAGTCCTTCAGGGGCCCTTTCCTCAGTGTCTTTGGGTCTGGGCAGTGTGGGACCCAGGCAAAGGCCCAGGCAAGCAGCCCTGCTCACCCTCTATTCTGGATTCTCAGGGGACCTGGTTGTCAGAAAGTTTGTCCATTAGGAGAAGCTGTGTGGCCTGGGGCCAGCCTTGGTCCTTTCTGGGCCTCATTTTCTCTGTCTGATCACAAGGGACTCAGAACTAACCATCTGTAAGTGACCCTTCATCAGGGTCTATAAGGGGAGACCTGCCTCTTTGACAAGCCTGGGGTCTGGCCTGAACACAGAGCTTATGTTTGGAGCCAGAGCCCCTCTAACCACCCCCAAACTGCTGGATGGGCCCAGGGGTTCAGCCATGAATTCCAAGCACCCTTCATCTCCCCATCTATAAAATGGGGTCTCACATATGGGAGGCTATACACTAATGAATGCTTTCAGAGCCTCAGAAGAGAAAAAGGGGAGCCTCTATGGGGACCAGGGGATATAAGGCAGCAGCCTAGGGGCCCCTGATGCCAGGCTGGCCACTGGGCCCTGCCCCGCTGGTCCAGGAAACACCAGCAATCCAGCAACCTCTAGTCTGCTAGAGAGGTTTTCCTGGCTTTCACTTCCTCTGGGACCTCAAGGAAAATCTTCCACACGTCATGTCCCCTACAGCCCTCCTCTGTAGATGGTTCTGAAGCCCTGTGACCCAGGTTCCCAACTCTAGAGAAAGTGACAGCATTTTCCTCATGTCCCTCTCTCTGACTGGGGTTTGTCAAGTCTTCACACATGTCTACCACTATGAGCGACACAGGGGATACATGAGAAAGTGCCAGCCATCAGGAGGCTATGTCTTCCCTGGGCAGACAGAAGGCAAAGCAATGAGGGAGGCTGAATGTCACCACGTGTGAAAATGTTAGAATAAATGGCCTCATGGCCCAGATGCCTCAGCAGGGAAAGGAAGCATAAAGCCCTGTAGTCTTCTAGTTCCTGACCCTGGCAGACATCTCCAATAGATCCCACAACTCTTTCCAGCTGAGCCTGGATGCAGCCTCCCTGGTCTTTCTGTTAATGGTGCTCCAGGCAGCCCCCAGCCTGATCGCTGGAGTTAGCAAGCAAAGCGGGGCTCACCTGTCCCCAGAGGTCTAAGAATTATAGCTGAGCCGGCTACAAGGAGACTTCTTGGAGGGAGAAGTCTTCACCTAGGCCTTGAAAGAAGAAACTGGATAGTTGGAGGGAACAGAGAGATGTTTCAGGTGGCTGGAGCAGTGTAAGTGGAGATCTGGAGAGAAAAATCTGCATGGTATATTCAAGGACAGTGAGATCAGGTGCCAGAGGGGAGGGAAGCCCAGAAGAGTAGAGGGAGGCAGAATGGGAGGGGGGGTGCCCAAGGTCAGGCCAGTCCCACCCCTCTCCCTGATCTGGTTGATTGAACCTGAAGCCCCATTGCCTCCTGTACCCACTCCCTAGCCTGGAGAGAGACCCTGGAGGAGCATGGGGTGAGCGAGGTGGCACTGGGTGACAAGGAAATTTGCAACCTCATTAGAATGACATGTCACTGCCCATTCTGAGTTGCAGGGTAGGTGCCTGAGATGCATAAACCATCTCCAGCAGCTCCGCTCCGTGGGTGATTTACAGCCACGTCCAGCCCAGTCCGGCCACTGGTCCAGGGGCAGCCCACACCACAGGGAGAGGTGTCCTCCATCACTGCACCGGGGGCCAAGTGCAGAACGGCCAACTCAGACACCAGGGTTTCTAGTGCTCTAGGATGCACGGGGCAGACGGGCCAAGGACAGGTGCACAATGCAACCCCTTTCCTTTCCCCTGGGGCCCCTCCTTAGAAGACAATTCTCCACCCACACTTTCCTTTACAACCTCTCTTAGTTTTCACCTCTAACAGGGAGCCCACCAGGATTTATCTGCAGGACCTCACCAACTGCACAGAATGGCAGGAAACCTGTTTATAGGTCTGACCCAATGCTAACGTTCTAAGGGACTTGGGCAAGCCATGCCTCTACCCAGGACTCAGTGTCTCCATCTGTGACCAATGGAGTCAGACAAGAGAGCCCTCAGGCCTCCAGCAATAACTCTCTCGTCATTGCTGTCCAGAGGAGGCCAGTTGCCTGGCTGGCCTAGGGCTACAGGATCACCTGGAGTCCATGCACCTTGTCCTGCTGCCCTCAGAGCCTAGCCCAGGGGCTGACCAGCAACCCGAGGGGTTCAAAGGCCCAGAACCTTGGACTGCCATAGCTGCGGGGGCCTCCAAAGACCCTGTGGTCCGAACTCTGCTTTTCCCAGATGGGCCATGGAGGCCCAGAGAGGGCAATGACTTGCCCAAGGCTGCACAGCAAGCCATCCACAGCCAGAACTTGTACCTTAGTTGAGATCTTGGTGATGTGACTCATGGGTACCAAGGCTGTGCTAACTGTCGATTCCTGCCACTCACAGGGAGTCCCCTGGGGTAAGGGAGGGTCACTGGACCCTGATGGGTGGGGTCCACAGGAAAAACAGAAGAAATCGCCCCCACCTGCCAAGAACCCACAATCGAGACAAGAGGAAGCGACTCTAGTGGGAAACAGGAGCCAGAGAGTGCACTGTCCCAACTAAAGCTCCCCCATCAGCTCACCACTGCCTGTCATTCCACCATAAGTGAAGTGTCGCTTTGGGGTAAAAACTGCCCTCTTTATAGAGGAAGTTACAAAGTCATTTCCTAGCATCTCAGTATAAATGAATTTGTCAGAAGTCCTTCTCTGAGGCAACAGGGGCCCGAGATCAAATAAAGGAGCCAAAGAGAAAGACCCCTGCTTCTTCTGGGGTACAGACAAAAGTTCCTAGAATTCTCTCCCCATGGGCAGCCCTGTGGCCTCATATGCTGGTTTACAGCTTGTCCCAGCACGTGCGTGCGCACACACACACAAACACAAACACATGCACACGCACACACCCCACGGCCAAGACCAGAGTGAAAGCATCAGCCTAGCAAAGACCTTCTCAGTGTCCGAGCGGGCTTTCTCAGGGGTGGGGAGCTGCCTGACCCTGGAGGCATCCAAGCCAAGGGGGTGGAATGACGAGGGGGCTTTTCCATCCCAGAGAGATTCGAGGACACTTTGCCCCTCTCCGTCCTCCCCCTCCTCCTCATGAGCCCCCCAGTTCTGCCAGCCTGAAGGCAAGTCCATGAATGTCCTGCCCATCCTCTGCCCTACTACCGGGGCCCCAGCATTCGAGGGTGTTCTCTGAGTGGCCAGTGCCGGGGTGGCCCCTCGCAGGGGCTGGTAGCTCCCTAGTCACGAGGCTCCAGGGCCCCCAGAGACCCCCACCAATCGGGCCACAGCCCACTCCTCAGTTGCAGGCCCCAGGCTATAGGACCCCTCGTTAGCACTCACAGGGGCACGAGGAGCCTTGGCCTCCGAACCGGAAAATGACAGTCCCCAAAGGCCCTCACTCACCGGCTCACAGTCTCCCGCGTGCCTGTCTGTGGGCAGGCACCCAGGCGGGGGCGCGGGGACCGGCCTGCCCTCCTCCTGCCTCTCGGCTCCGCATGGCTCTCCCGCTTCGAGCCTTTGCTTCCCTCTCTGCCAGTCTCTCCCTCCCCTCTGGCTCTCCTCCTGCGGGTCGCATCTCCTCCCTTTCGGGCCCTAGCCCTCTTTGCCTCTGTGCCTTCTGCCCCTCATTCCCCGCCTCCCGCTCTCCCCCTCTCTGGGGAGCCCCCAGGCCTGCGGGGCCGCACACCCAAGCCAGTGCTGAACCAGGGTTTCTGAGCCCTTGGGAGCTGAAGGCACCTGTCCCTTCTCCCCAGCGCAGCCCGCCTGGCAGCCTCCTCCCGCTACTCCCTGTCCTCTCGCCATCGGGGGGGCGGGGGGCGGGGGGCAGCACTGCGCCAGGCCCCAAGGCAGGCAGGGGAGGGGAGAGGCCCAGGCACTTCCCTCAGATAGCCAAGGTGGGTCTTACAGACAAGCAAATGGAAGCACAGAGATATGAAGAGACCACCCCAGCCAAGCTGCGGTTCAAACCCAGGTCTGCCCGACTCCAAAGCCCAGGGGCTTCCTTATCTCCACGTCAGGGAGCCCAGACAGCTGGGCTAATGGTACAGCCAGGACTCGAACCTCCAGCCCTGCAGGCGCACAGGGCCTAGTTCCGTCCGAGCCGGGAGATGCTCACGGAGGGGTGTCCCTGCCACCAAGGGGACACCATCTAGGACAGGGGTGGGGCTGGGGGGGTCCCGGAAGGAAGCATCGGGGAGGGGGAGATGGGGGACCCCGGTGGGAGAGCAGGAGGCGGGGGGGGGGGGTGAGCAGGGAGGACCCAGGAGGAAAAGGCAAAGGGAAGGAGGCAGGAAAAACCGCAGAGCCCTTCCTCCCCTCCCCCAAAGCCGAAAGTTAAAAATAGGCTGTGCGGTGAAGGAGAGACAGAATGAGAGCAGGCGTCTGAAGCAAGAGGTATGGGGGCCCGAGCAGGAGGAGCGTCCCCACAGACCTCAGCCCGGACGAGGCGGTGGCCGCGTCTGCCCCGCCTGCCCCGGCCCCGACCTGGGCCCGAGGACATCCTTCCCCCCCAGGAATAACCCACCCGCGCAGCATTCGGCCAGCTCAGAGCCAGGCTCTGGGCACCCAGACCTGGCAGGTTGGCTGTTACAACCCCACTGTACAGATGGAGAAACTGAGGCTCAGAGAGCCACATGACAGGCCTGACTCCGGGGCACCACCACGAGGACTTGGCCGCAGAGGGGACAGACACCCTGTGGGATTCCCTGGGCTCAGAATTAAAGATGCAGCCCCCCCCCGACCCTCACCTCCGAGTGCCCCCCACCCCGGGCTGACACCCAGCATCAAGGAGGGCAGAGAGGAGAGGGTAAGGGGTGCAGTCCCAGGAGAGCTGGCCGCACACACCACAATGCCCCCACTACCTTCTTGCGTTGGCAGCTCTGGGGGTGGCTGAGGCCCGGAGAGGGCGAGCTGTCCTCCCTGGTGCTCACCACAGCGGCAGAGGTAGGCGCTGAGAACCGGGAGATCTTTCTGTTCCCAGCCCGGCCCTGCCCCTAAGCGGCTGGGTGGCCGGGTTAGACCCCCCCCTTCCCGGAGCTTGAGCTCCCTCATAACCCCGTGCCCTTCCTGCCTACCTCCTGGGCACGCCTGAGGAGGAACCAATTAGTGGTTGGTTTGCAGAGGCAAAGTCCCACATGAACACAGAGGGTTATTAGCCCTCCGAGCCCGAGAGGAAGGCCAGCTAGGAGCTGCCGTGCTGACGGGGCTGGTTTCTCTGCCCAACTTGAGGGCGTCATTACTTTTGTTAGCAGACAGCGTGATTATTGGATGTTGTTAATAATCTCTTAGGTTTATAAACAGCCTTTCTTCCAAGGATCTTAAGGCTCTTCCACATTTAGCTTCCCCTGTTGCCAGCAGGTCAGTACCGCAGCACGGGGAAGCACAGATCTCCGTGCTTTTATGAGACACAGAGGGGTTAGGCCTCTTGACCAGGGCCACACAGCAAGTCAGTGACAGAGCTGGAGTCAGTGGTCATGGTCTTCTGGGGCCCAGGAAGAACCCATCTTCTGTAGACTCACTGATTCTCTCGGTCTCTCTCTAGCCATCTCAGGACAAGCCCACCCCTCACACTGGTCTCGTGTTTTCTATCAGATTTGATCCCCTGTGATCAAGGCAGGGCTGGTGGAATTATTGTTACCATGGTGCCGGTGAGGCTCAGAGAAGTGAAGTGACTTACTAAAGATCACACAGCAACAGGCAGGTCTCTGGACTCCCCCTCCAGTGCTC
This sequence comes from Zalophus californianus, assembly GCF_009762305.2. NCBI lineage: Eukaryota > Metazoa > Chordata > Mammalia > Carnivora > Otariidae > Zalophus > Zalophus californianus. The sequence continues at coordinate 31,939,904 of NC_045609.1, read as the reverse complement.
TAACCAGGGTGGCAGCTGAGCTGGGGAGGCTCCAGGGGAACAGTGCAGTGGGTTCTATGACAGGAAGGAAGGCTTTGTCCTGTTAGTCCTTCCTGCAGGGTGCGGGGGAGGGGGCCGAGCCAGGGCAGCTCGTGGCCATCTCCCTTCCGTGGCCCCCAGTTGGTCGTGAGGGAGGAAAATGAGGAGGAAGAAGGTAGCCCAAACAGAGAGGAGACCCCAGTGGCTGACTGAAGGCAGCTAACTCCCCTCTTGGCACCTCCACGTCCACAGCTGCCATATGAGGATGGGGCTGGGCAAGGTGAGCCCTTAGGTTCCCTCTGGTTCGGAGGCCGCTGAGGTCCGGCCCCCGAGTCCAGCCCGCCAGAGCCCCTCCAGCATGTCGGGGTGGGGGGGAGGGGAGAACCCAGCCAGTAAGGCAGGAGCCCTGGCCTTGTATCACAGCCGACAGGGACCTTGAGCAGGTCCCTCACCCTCTGGGCATCTGTCTCCTCGTCTGTCAAGTAAGGGACTACCCTGAGGTCCCTTCCGGCCCCGGGGCAGCCATGACTGAGGCTCCTGGGGTTGCGGCTCACAGCTGGCTGGTTTGGGCACACAGGAGTCTGATTCAGACATGGATAAACATCGGTCACCCAGCCTCCCCGGGCCACCAGGGGCTACAGAGACACCCCAGGGATTGCCCTGTTCATCTTCCTTCAAAGCCACAGGCCCCAGAGCTCTGGCCCAGGGTGGCCGGCTCCAAACAGCACTAGCAGCCCAAGTCCCTGGTTAATGAAGACAGATGGGCTCGCCTGGGCTGCAGGGGAGGTAGGAGGTGAGCAGGGCTGGGACTGGGGGAGCTGTCAGAGGGGCGGGGGCTGGAGGGGAGAAGTGATTCCTAATCGAGAAAGATGAGCAGGGGGACAGTCCCTGGGGCCTCCTCCCGAGAAACTGCCCCCAGGGCCTACAGGGCTCCTGCTTTGTAGGCTGTCGGGGTGGGTGCGGCCCCATCCCCTGTACCCTTCTGACTTTGGGCAGGGAAGGAACAGCAGATTAGATCTCAGCCCAAGGGTCCAGAAGCAATGGGGGAACGAAGCTAGCCATGACCCTCTCATCACCAGGCACAGCACTTCCGTTGGTCAGGATTTCCCGGCACGGTCTCCCTGGAGTCGCCATGACGTAAGTCCTCCTACCTCATTTCATAGCCAGAGAAACTGAGGCCCAGAAAGGGCTGGAGACGCTTACCACATCACCCAGTACGAGCCTGAGCTTGGCCGTGGACTTGCTTGCTCCCACGACCCCCGGCTCCCAGCTGGAACCCGAGCAAGCAGGAGGTCTGTGCGGAGGGATGCTCCATCAAGGCATCAAGGCCCAAGAGAACTGGCCAGCCCTCCGTCACGCACGTTGATGACAGACGGGGCATTCCGTGGGGTGGGGAGGAAGGTGAGGAATGGGGGCAAGCATGATCTTCTCCTGAGGATGTATTACAAGGTCAACCGAAAGGGACCGTGTCAGCCCCGGTTGACAAAGTCAGCGCAGTCAGTGGGATTCTGCCGGGATTCTGCCGGCAGCGCGGTGGCCCCCTGCCTCATTCACATGGAGAATGGGGACAGAAAGCCCACCTGGGGCACCAGGATGGGGGGAAAGTAGGGAAAGGACAGAGTTGGTTGGAACACCTGCAGTGTTGTTGGTACAGGTGAGCAAAGGGGACGCCTCGCCCACGACCAGCACCTCCGCCCTCCGTGGGCACCCATGGGAATTGGGAATTGGGAAAGAGACAGCTCCCTCCCCCACCCCTCACATGCCAGAGGCTCCCCCTATACCCCTGCTTTTGAGCTCCCCCACTCTCCCCCCCACCTTCTGTGGCCCTTGGCTGCTGGGAGCGCTGCAGGGAGGCAGGGCTTGGGGAATGGTGCTCTGCAATTCAGTGCCGCGGAGCCGTGGTCTCCTGACCTGTGAATGAGACATAATAAGACCTCCCTCGTGGGCTTTGTGAGATTAAGACAACACGTGCACCCAGTAAGCTCTCCACCGCTCCTCCCTTTCCGGCCATGCCTTAGCCAAGTGCGCATCCTCATTGCTTTAACCCAGCCTCTCATGAGGGACTCCTGGCTGATGCCCTGACGCCAGCCCCCTGCCCCTCCATCTCCTCTGCACAGCCTGCCACGGTGAGCTTCCTGAAATGCTAACCCGAGTCCCGCCACTGTGGGCCTTAAAAATCTGTCGGTCCTGAATATGGGATGAAATTAAAGAAAGGTTGTGAACTTCGTTCAGGTGTGGTCATGGTAGTACGGTTATGTTTTGTTATTAAAGAGTCCCCGAGTTTTAGAGATACAAAAATATTTATATATAAAATATGTGATTTGCCTCAAAATAATCTGAGGGTGGGGTACAGCTGGAATGAGCTGGGCAAACTGTCCATTGTTGAGCCAGGCAGGTGGTTGGTCTACGAGGATCATTATACCAGCTTCCTGCTTTTGTGCATGTTTGAAACTTCCTATGGTAAGAAGTTTTTCAAACGTGGAGGGAGAATGGATGAGAATGTGGGGGAATGCGATCACCGTTGGTGGCACAGGGGGGTCATTATACTGCATGCTTTGGTGTATATTTGTACGTTTTCACAATGAAAAGTTGTTTTGGTATTGTGTTCCTAAAAGCAATTCTGTCTGCTCCTCCTTGCTGCCCCAGGATGGGGCTCCTTGGCGCAGGTCCTCCAGAAACTGCACCTACAGCCCCAGCGCACTTCTCACTGTCCCAGCCCCCAGCCCCCAGGACTTGCCTGCACCTCACGCTCTGGGATCAGGGACTGCAGTCAGGGGCCAGACACTCCAGTCCGTGTCCCTGCTCTGTCCCCTCGGTGGCACATCTCGAAATCCCGTCAGCCAAGAGGTCTTGGTTGAGCCCCAAAATGGCCTCCTCTAGGAAGCAGGTCCTGCTTCTCCTCTGGTCTCCACCCTGATGGAAGAGATCACCGCTTCCTTGCAGCCCCTACAATCCATGTGGCCAGGGACACTGGCTGCAAGGGGCCGGGTTTGTCTTTGTCTTCGCGTGCCCAAAGCCTAGAACCAAGCCTGAATTCTCAGTCCACTGAGAATCCAGAGGTCTCATGTAACACAGGACATCGTCGGGCTGCGCAAATCCCAGAGAACCCGGATCATTTCCTGAGGTCGCCCTGCCCCCTGTTGGTGGAAAGTAGCTTTGCAGGGTTGGGTGGAAGCAAAACTGGATTCCTTGCACCCCCAGAGCCTATAGCAGAACTCTGAATGAGGCTCGGAGAGGGGCGAGCCCCCGCCACAGAAGCATGCAGAGCCCATCACCGTCAGCCTCCTCCCACCCCTTGGGGCTCCCATATTCTCAGCCCACTGAAGACTCTCCTTAGGAACTGGCCACACCCTCCCTCAGGCCACCTGACTTTGGCTAAGCCCCCCGACCGCCAACACATACCTTGTCTCTGCCTGGCCAGCTCCTGGTGAATCTTCAAGGCGGACACTGAACATCCCTCCATGCGGACACTGCCCTGTCCCCCACGTGTAGAGTTACTCTGTGTCACTCTATTTTTGCCCAACCATAGTCCTCTAGGATGGCACTTGTCGCCTGTATTACTGGGGTAACCGACTCCTTGCCCAGACCAGAGGGTCCTTAAGAGAGGCCACTTGGTCTCAGCATGGGGGAGACCCACTAAGAACTGAACTCGTGGGTTTGGTTTCTAGCACTCTTGCTGAAGCTCCCTGCTGTCTTTGGGAAGGAAGGCTGAGTCATCAGACAGGAGCAGGTAGCAGTTTTTGTCTCCCTCGGGAAGAAACGAAGACTTTCTATCTCTAATGTCTAGAACGGTCCCGTCCAGTATGGCAGCCCCCAGTCCCACGTGGCCCTCAGAAAGTTGGAGGTAGCTGACCTACCCTTCCCTCATCAGCAAGAACTTCGGCTCAGACGGCCAGAGCCATCCCAGAATGGAGAGTGCAATTAAGGGAGTGAGCGCCCCATAACCGGGGACATTCAGGGCACCCTGGGGACACCTCATCCTAAAAACCAGTGGCCACCTCCAAGTGTGCTTAGGACTCTTGGACTGCTCCTAAGCTGTCTTTCAGATCTCATTTCATTCAACAACATTTAGTGAATGCCTGTCTGAGCCAGGAGCTAAGCTGAGCACCAGCAATATAATGGGGAGGGACCACATGATCTCTGGGGGACAAAATCGTCACCATCACCACCACCCTGATCGAGAACCACTGTCCCAGGCCCTCCTGGTAGGCAAGCATGGTCCCTGTGAGAGATGGGTGGGAAAGAGCCATTTGTGTTGGGGGTGAAGGAGGGGAGCAGCCCCCCTGCGGGTGGCTCCGTGGGCCTCGGAAGGAGGGCAAAGGTGGCCGGTTTCAGGATTTCCACCAGGCAGAGCCTGCTGTCCTTGCCCACCAGCTCTGCTGAGCTGCTGAGAGGGTCCCCGAGGAGCAGCCTCAGCTGCCTGGGGGGAAAGGACACCCCCACTTTGGCCTCAGAGAAGGCCAGTTGCTGGAACAGAAGCATGGGCTACAGAGCAGGGGCCCAGGCCCAGACAGCAGCACCCTCTGTGGCAAACATTGAGGCGGGCAGCCTGGAAAAGCCAGACTCTTCGCTCATGGAGAATGGAAGCTTTCCTTCGGGATGGTGCAAGCCCCTGGGTTCATGTGTGCCTAGGGACATGGCTTGGAGGAGGAGTCCCCAGAATATATATTGAACTTCTAACCATTTTGGGGCGTGGGTCCTACCATGCTCTATTTTGACAATATTTGAAGTGACACCACTTGCGTCCCAAGGGTGTGAAGCATTTATACCTGTAACTATGATCTCAATATCCCTCTCCCCTCCTTCCTGCCACTTGTCACAGTACTCAGCATGTAGAAATCAAACAGTAACAGACGAAGAAGGAAAGGAAGGAGGGAGGGAAGGGAACTCGTCCTTGATTGCCATGCGCTTGGGAACATGGTGCCTGAAAACAGACATGGCGACCAGAATTATGAATGCAGAGAAGCTTAGAACTGGAAGGGATCTAGGGCCATAGGTGGAGAGCTCTGTCCCATGCCGCCATCCCTACAGCAGCCCTTACGGGGTCGGTGCATTCAGCTGCTGCCAGCCAGGTACAACAGAGCCCTCCGCTCTTGAGGGAGGCCCGTCCTGTGTGGGACGGGCATGGCTGGTTTAGAGTTCAGCTAACCCCCAGAAAAACATTAGAACTAAATAGAGCATCGGTGTGACTGCAGACAAGGTACGATCAAAATTCACACCCCACCTGCACACCCAACAATAGCCAATTAGAAATGTAATGGGACAAATATCCCATGCACAATGGCCAACCAAGACTATAAAATACCTAAGAGTAAACTTAATGAGAAATGTCCAAGTCCTATACAAGGAACACAATAAAACTTTACTGAAGGACATAAAGAAGGCCTGAATAAATGGAGTGATATATCATGCTCCAGATGGGAAGACTCAGTAATATGAAGATGTCAATTCTTCCCAAATTAAATCTATAAATCCAATGCATTTCCAATCAGAACCCTAAAGGGATTTTTATAGAACTTGACAGGCTGGTTTTAAAGCTCATCTGAAAGAGTAAACAAGTAAGAATCACCAAGAACATTTTGAAAACAGAAGAAAAATGAGATGAAACTTGACCTACCAGATATCAAAACACGTTGTAAAGCTAGAGTAATTACAACAGGGCAGAGCAGGTGCATCCAAGGAACAGAACAAAGACTCCAGAAACTGTGCTACAGGGATCATGGGACCTGGGCAAAATGCAAGAGCAGCATTCAGATCGGGACGGAACAAGATAGACTAGTTGAGATACAAACAGTGTGGGATTTTTCTTTCTCCACTTGGAAAACAAAACAGCAAGTATTGCTCTTGGGGTTTTGTTGTTGTTGTTACTAGTATTATTATATCTCACATGACGCCCAAAAGAAAATTCCAGAGGGATTAATAATCTGAGCACTTTTTACCAGCTGTCCAATATTTGTTCATCTTGATGTGAGGAACTCCTTTCTAAGCTAGACATGAAGTCCAGAAACCACAAAGGAAAAGTCAGGCAAATCTGCCTGTCTAAAAATTTAACATTTCAGGGTGCCTGAGTGGCTCAGTCGGTTAAGCGTCTGACTTGATTTCAGCTCAGGTCATGATCTCAGGGTTATGAGATCGAGCCCCGCCTCAGGGTCTGCGCTGGGCATGGAGCCTGCTGAAGATTCTCTCGCTCTCTCTCCCTCTCTGCCCCTCCCCCACCCCTCTCTCTACCCTCCTCCCTAAAAAAAAAAAAAAAAAAAAAATTAACATTCCGCTGTGTCACTAAGCTAAAAAGCAAATGAGATGCAGAGAAATATTTACAACATGTAATAAATGAGGGGCTATTATCCTACAAATCAACAAGAAAAGGACCATCCTGAATTAAGAAAAACAAACAAAAAACACTGGAGGCGGATGGAGGAGGGAGGAAAGTCCAGGGCAGGTGCTTTGAAGAGTAGGAGGTCCCTGAGGGCAATAGGCTGAGTCCGCTGGGGACCTCTCAGAGACCATGTAGAACACATGAGGATTGCTCCCCCAAGGAGCAAGGAAGCAGATTTTACCCCCTAAGCCCTGGTCCCCACCGGTGGAGAGTGGGGCATTACCCTCCCACTCTAAATGTCTAGCCAGAGCTTGTTCTAGGGGCAGAGAACGTCCTCCGGGGGAGGGAGGCCAGAGCAGCAGTGAACGACGGACAGACTGTGCACGTGACCTTCACCTGGGGTTGAGAGGGCACAGGCATGGTGCCGGGCACTTACCACGGACCATCTCATTTAGTCGTTGCAAAAACCCTACAAGGCAACTATTATCATTATTATTATTACTCCCATTGTGCAGTTGAGTGAACTGAGGCTCCGAAAGGTTCAGTAACTTGCCCAAATCCCACCGTTAGGCCAGTGGAGGAGCGGGACCTCAGAGCAGATGCTGTTCCAGTTCCTGCCTCGGCCTCCGCATGGTGACCCTCGGTGGGCACAAAGTGGCATGGAAAGGCGGTGTTTACCTTTCTCTTTATGCCCAGCCATATTATCAACACTCTTCTTGTTATTTTTTGTTGTGTTATTTTTTTTACTATAAGCATGTGTTCCGTCCATAATTTAAAAAAAAAAAAGGATGTGTGACTTGTCCGATCACAATGTGTAAACCTGAAATTATTGTATCATCGTATGTCAATTATACTTCGATAAAATCTAAAAAAATTTTTTTTCCAAGGTTGTTTTTTGTTTTGTGCTTTTTTGCTTTAACTTTTTAGATCCTTAGCCTAGGATCTGGCAAAAAGAAATTAGCGGTAGGGAAATGTGAGTCTCAGCAGTGTCCCTTGTAGAAAGTACTTCTTGAATACGGTTTCTATGTTGCTCGGTAGCCCATCCCAACCAGCAAATAAACGGTGCATGAACACGGATTTGGGAAGCATTTGTTGAGAGCATGGTGAGTACAGGGCAGCGTGCCAGACACCACGGGAATTCAGAAATGCCATGTTTCATCCTGCAGAGCAAGGGAAGGAAAGGAAATGTACTGAGGAAACAGACCCAATCAAGCTTGGTCAGGAAGTGGGTGGGGCCCACCGGAAAGGCCCCCGGCAGGGGTGCATTGACTGGAGCAAACAGATTCTGAGCCTCAGGGCCCTTCACCTGAATGGGACCCTTCCAGGAAGTAACCTGGTCATATATTTTTGTGAAATTTGCAAAAGAACCATATTTTGATATTTTAGACACAATGTGCAAGCCCCTTGTCTTCTGTCTCTCTGTCGCTTTCCTGGTGTTGCTCACCTCAGGTTGGGTTGTGTTAGACTAGATGCCAGGTGGGTTTGGGGATCTGGCTAAGGGAAAGCTGAGTTGGGGATACACTGGGCTCCTCACTGGGCATGGAGTCTGCTTGAGATTCTCTCTCTCCCTCTGCACCTCCTCTCTCTCTAATAAATAAATAAATCTTAAAAAAAAAAAAGACATCTTCTCCCCTGTTAGCAAAATTCTCAATAATGTAACATATTCAATTATAAATACATGGTTACTTTTTTCTCTTTGTATTGCACAGATAGAATGTATCAGAATTTCATTGTTGGTCAGATCCAGCTAGCAAGTTTGTCTATGTGTGAGGTCAGTGTATGCATCCAACTTATCAACAAAATAATTAGTCTTTCTTCTAGCATAATTATCAAAATTTATCTTCCTATTCTCACTCTAAAAATGCTAATGAAACTATCATCATATGAAGCAATCAAAATGTAGAAGAAATTGTAGGAAATAAAAACTACTATAGGTGTGTATCAGGCGCCTAATTAAAATATTATGTTATTTCTATGAACTCTGTGAAGTTTATGGTAGTTCTTTTAAATTTGCAATTTGTTGTGACTGCCTTTGTCCTTCTAAATAAATACTGACATTGGAGCTTAAATTTGTGTGGGGAGATTTTTTTCTGTAATTTATGTTATTTTGTTTAAAGAGGGCCTCCACAACTGCATACACATTAAAGTTATACAAAAATTCTGGATCTGCCCCTACTTCTTGGAAGAAGTCATTATTAAGTCATTTTATTTTTTTTTTTTTAAGATTTCTATTTATTTATTTGAGAGACACTAGCAGGGGGAGGGGCAGAAGGAGAAGCAGACTCTCCACTGAGCAGGGAGCCCAATGCGGGTTCGATCCCAGGACTCTGGGATTGTGACCTGAGCCGAAGTCAGATGCTTAACTGACTGAGCCACCCAGGTGCCCCTATTAAGTCATTTTAATGGAGGGGTGAAATTCTAGGGGTAGAATGGGAAGATCAGAAGATGGCCTAAACAAATCCAGACATTATGAGCCTCTGGACTCAACTAGGGAGCCTCAGAAGTTTCCTTGGGCTGGACCACGCCCCTGGAGCCTCACACATGTCTGACCCACTGTCCCACACTATGTGGCCTGAAGGACAGCTTGCCTTTCCACCTAGGCCAGCATCCAGCCTCTCTAGGTGCTCCGTCATGGGGGTAGTGGACACTATGGTCCTTCATGCAAGTCATCAGTTATTTCCAGCATCACTTCCCAGGCATATGGTAGAATTGCACTTCCTCACTCCCTCTGGAGCTAGGCACAGCCATGAGAGCTGAAACTGGCGATCCAGGGCTAATCCACCACATCCCCATCCCACCCTTGCAGCGATTAGTGATCCTGGAAATACAGAAGACAAGAGACCTCCATTGGCCTAGGTCCCCATGTGACTACAGTGGATAGAATCCACCTGTCACCCTGCATTAGGCATGTTGTGAGAGAAAGAAGCTTTTGTCCTGTTGAGCCACGGAGATCTGGGGGGTTATTTGTTACTGCAGCAAAACTCAGCCCATCCTGACAGAGGCATGAAACAGAGGAGTTGAGGCTGCTTAGCCCAACGTGAGGCCCCCAGACTACTTGTTAGTTCATCTGTTCATATTCCACCCCCAGAGAACATGGCTCATGAGTCAAAGCATACCCTGCTGGAGCGGAAGGAACTACAAGGGGCGTGACCCTTCCTACAGAAGATGACAGGGCATTTTCACTCTCGCCAGAACATTGCCCTACTTCAAAGTTTCCCTCTCAACCCTCCCACACCCAACATGCAATTACAGGGATAGGATGGCTAGATGGCTAGAAAAACATTCCTGCTCAAAAAGGGGAAGGACAAGGAGGCATGTGGCAGTCAGTGGGCCTTAGCAAGTCTGAAATCCAGCAGGGTACGCTCATCGTAAGATCCTGGATCGTAGCTCAGTCCTGCGCCTGGGAGTGAACCTTCATAGCTCTTGGCTTAGAACACTGAGTTCTTGTCTCTGAAATGTGGCTTACCATTTCTTCTTGGTAAGAAATGTTCCTGTTTGAAGTACAGTAGCTTTTTCAGTCTGAATCCTACTCCTAGAAGGTAGGAAGTACAGTGGACTCTTTGCCTTTTCAATTGTCTCTGTCTTTTTCAGTCCAAGTTGCTGGTGCTATTACCAATACAATTCTCTTAAAAATTTGGTGAAGTTCCAATGAATCTTATGGAGGTTTATTCTATTAGACAAAAATTCCAGCCACAAATCTCCTCAAGAGAGGCCCCTTTCTACCTTGGGCTGTGAGTCGGGGCACTGCAGAACCACGTCCTTAGGATTTTTAACAGCCCTCCTGTCTGGCAAAGTTGGTCTAAGAGTCACATCCTAAAGATTCTTCTAGAAGTCTACCTGAAAGTATGACACACAGACTTAAATCTCTCTAAGGTCATAACAAAGAGTCTTACAACTGCACCCCTGACCTGCTCTTTATTGTAAAGCCATTTCTTACTTTGAGAACCTTTTGCAAGCTGGGAAGACTGTCCTGGGCCCTCTCTGTTTCCTCTAAATTTTGCCCAAAAACCAAACAGGTCAGGGTGCCTGGCTGGCTGAGTCTGTACAGCATGCAACTCTTGATCTTGGGGTTGTGAGTTCAAGCCCCACTGTGGGTATAGTGATTACTTTAAAAAAACACTACCACCAATCAGCTCATATTCCCACAGGCAGCTAGAAAGCTCAGCACAAGCTCATTAGGTAGCCCCTCTCTCTGCCAGGTGACTTGAAGAGACAATCTTCCTAATTGCTCTTGAGTCATCTTTTTCCCAATAATTTCTTCACTGTCTTTTTTTTTAATTTTACTGAAATATACATATAAAACAATTCATAACTCATAGAGGTATAGCTTGAAGAATTTTCACTAACTGACATACCCACATACCCACATCCCCACCACATGGATTCAGGAACAAAAATTACCAGGAGCCCACTCACAATCTTTCCAATGCTAACTGTCATTGGGAAATGATGGGCCTGAGATTTCACACTCTAGATGCATTTTTTTAAATTCAAGTTTATTGAGATATCATTTACACATTCATACTTTTTGGCAAAGGCATCCAGTCATTTGACCACACCACAGTCACTGCGACATCTGATGGGAAAGTGCCTACATGTGGTGTGTGCAGGGCACCAACACCAAGGTTTACTTCAAGCAGTTTTGCAGAACTTGTCAGAAGTCTTATAGCCCTTACCAAGTGGAGGATATCACCCGTCAAAGTTGTAAACAGACTAGATGCTCCTGCACTGTAAAACACCAACAGGTTGGGCGCCTGGGTGGCTCAGTTGGTTAAGCGACTGCCTTCGGCTCAGGTCATGATCCTGGAGTCCCGGGATCGAGTCCCGCATCGGGCTCCCTGCTCAGCGGGGAGTCTGCTTCTCCCTCTGACCCTCTTCCCTCTCGTGCTCTCTATCTCTCATTCTCTCTCTCAAATAAATAAATAAAATCTTTAAAAAAAAAAAAAAAACACCAAGTTGACCCTCAAAGGCCCCATCATCAAGATTTGTGCGGGAGATGCAAAGGCAAATGCCTGTCCTGTGACAGTACTTTCAGCTTCAAATATATCATTTAAATGAATGTAAAAACAAAACAAAACAAAACAAAAAACAATGATCCTACTTGAACATGAGCTAATGAAGCAAAGTTAGCTTTTTTCCATGCTCCTTTCTGCCTCTCCCTTCTCAAAATACTTCATGAAAGGCTGTATTTTTGACAAAGACTTCAAATGAAAGTATTGCAAAAACAATTAAAAAAATATATAAAGTATTATAATTCCCCCCCCCAAAAATTCCCTTGTGCCCTCGGTAGTCAGGTCCCACCCCTCCAGCCCCTAACAGTCAATCAGGAAACTTTGCCTCTAGTAGTGTGGTAGACATCTGAAATACTGTCACTTAGCATGTGTTTGGGATTCATCCACTACACTGAATGCGTCCACGGTCCACTCCTTTCCATTGCTGAGTAGTATTCCACTGTCTGAATGGACCACGTGTGTTTATTCATTCATCTGTTGATGGACATTTGGATTATTTCCAAATACAGCTGCTCTACACATTTGCATGTAGGTTTTTGCATGGACATGTTTTCATTTCTCTTCGAGTAGGATCGCTGATTTATAAGGTAAATGGATGTTTAACTTCATAAAAAAAACTGCCAAACTATTTTCCAAAGTGGCTGAATTATTTTGTATTTCCAGCAGCAATGTGTGAGAGTTGCAGTGGCCCCGCATCTTCATCAGCAGGCGGCTGACCTCTAATGGTATTGGCACAGGATCCCAGGCCCAGAATGGTTTCCAGCACCAAACCAGCGGGGCAGAGGGATTGTTTCACCTACTGGAAATGAAGCCACCATGGATCTTTATCTGCGCCCTGGGAGTGCTTGGTATGTGGCCCCTCTTCTAGTGACTTAGGCTTTTGCTCCTTTGTAACAAGGATGTGCAAGAGGAAGGCGGGGTTTGGCACTTTCCCCATAAGCTGTCAATTCCCTCTGGCCCCTGCTCAGCTGCAGGGCCTTCCTTCCATCTTCCAGCACCTGCTGGAGTTCCTCTGTGCAAACTGTCCCGGTGTCTCGGGCCCCAGCTATTCATGCTGGCATGCCCACACACACCAGGCTCCCAACTATTTGTTAAGATTTTAGCTGATTTCTGGGGCGCCTGCGTGGCTCAGTTGGTTAAGCGTTGGCCTTCAGGACAGGTCCTGATCACGGCGGTCCTGGGATCAGGCGGGGGGCTGGGCTCCCTGCTTAGCGGGGAGTCTGCTTCGTTCTCTCCCTCCACCCTCCCTCACCCCACTCATGTGCTCTCTTTGTCTCTCTCAAATAAATAAATAAGATCTTAAAAAAAAAAAAGATTTTCACTGACTTCTTCTTCCCACGTATAAGGAGGCTGTGTGTGTCCCCCCTCTCCCCAAGGGCCAGCACAGATGAGCGGGTCTGCATTCCTCCCTTGGAATTCACGCTCCTTGGTTGCCCTGTGAGCTCAGCTTCCTGGGGAACAGAAGAAAAGTGCTGATTTTGTAGTATATCCAGGCTTCCCCGTGTCAGTGTGGGAGCAACACTCTTTGCAGCTTCTATATACTGGGTGGAAGAAAACCTTCCTTCCTGTCTTTGCAGGCTTCCTTCTACCCTCCTCCCACCACTATTCCCAGGCAGCTTGTTTTCAGCATTCCACTTCTAGGTACCAAGTTTTGCTCAGGAATCTATGCGTCCTATTCTCTATTGCTGTATGACAAGCCACGTCCAAAATCTGGTGGCTTACAATTAAACTGTACTACTAGTTCTCATGGTTCCATGGGTTGACTGGTCTCCGCTAAGCGATGTTCTCGCTTGGGTCTCACATGGGACAGCGGGGGCCGAAGTCATCTGAAGGTCCGGACAGCCAAGGAGCCTCAGCCCCACGCCAGCAGATGATTAGCAGAAGCCACAGGCATGACCACGGACAGTCAAGGCCCAGTGGAGGGCCATCTTTGGAGACTAGCTAACATCCTAAGAACACTACACATAAAATGGGACCTTTCACATTTAGGTCTTATGTTTATCTAGCCATAAAGTTAACAGGAGAAAAGGAAGAATAGTATCGTGGCAGGAAGATTATTAGATAAATCCTCCAAAGCACAAAGTTATAAGGCAGAGAAATAAAAGAGAGAAGCCCAGTACACCGGTATATAAAATTTCTACCAACAAAGGACACTATGGAAGTAGTTAGTATACCGATGGCCAATGGGAGGAGATATTTGCAATATTGAAAATGGACAAGCAATTAGTGTCTAGATATAAACTTCTGCAAATCAACTTAAAAAAGAGAACACTGTAAACTCTAAAAAAATAAATAAATAAATAATGAAAAAGTCTTTTCAAAGGCAATTTATAAGCAATAAGCCTCAAGTGCTCACAAGCAGATGAAGAGGTGCTCAGAATCACTACTAATCAGAAAAACAAAGTAAAACAGTGAGCTCTCATTTTATACCTATTAACTTGGCAAAAATTAAAAAGCTAGATAATGCCAAGTGTGAGTATTATGTGCGAGCAATATAGGGGAATAGAAACCCTCCCTCACTTGACGCACATGATATGAGGACCAGCGCAGCCCCTGCCCACAGCATCTGAAACTATTTTGGGATATGTACCCATGAGGGAATTGCTGGATTTATAGGAGATATATATATTTATATTTACATATTTTTATATTTTTATATATTTATATTTAAGCTGATAAGAAACTGTCCACAGGCCAGAGAGCTACTGAGTTGGAAGAGATGTTCACTGCAGCATCACCTTTGTTGTTCTGTTCTGTGTGTGTTGCACACGCACATGCTTGGGGGCGGGGTAGTGGTGGTGGCAGGTTGTTGGAAGCTACCTGAGTGTCCACCACTGGAAGAATGATAACCTATGCTGGGTGGTCACCACGGAATACTGCACAGCAGTTAGAAGCTACACATTAAGTATATATCTATATGGCAAAAATAGATGAAAGAAACAGAATGAGACACAGCACACAGATCCATTTACAAAAAATAAAAAGACATACAGATGAAACAACAACACCTGTTGCAAAACATATACAAACAAAAATACATATATAACACATTAGAGTTTACAGAGTAACACACTGGGAGGAGAGGAATAAAAGTGGAGTATGGGGATGAAGGTTAATGGGAAAGAAAAATGTTTTTGAACGTGAGAGGACTTGTACTACTTGACTCCAAGACTTACACAGCTACAGTAAACAAGACGTATGGCATTAGCATCAAGATGGACAAACAGATCAATGAACAGGATAAAGTCCACACATATAGGTCAGTTATAAGTAAACCACACATATATCTTCAACTGAGTTTTTACAAAGATGTAAAAGCAATTCAGTGGAGAAAGGAAGAACTGAATGTTCATTCATATGCAAAAAGTGAATTTGGATCCATAACTTCAAGCATAGGAAAATTTAACTCAAAATGGATCATAGACCTAAATGCAAAACCAAAAACTACAAAACACAGGAGAAAACATCACAAAAAGAAAACATAACAGAAAAATCTTCGTGACATTGGGTTAGGCAAAGATTTCTTAGCTGCAACATCAAAATACTAATGCATAAAAGTAGCATTGGATAAATTGGATTTCATCAAAATTAAGGGCGTTTGCTCTTTGAAAGACAGTGTGAAACACAAAGAAGAAACTGGCAAACCACATCTCTGATAAAGTGCTCATATCCAGAATAAAGAACTCTCAAAACCCAGTAAGAACACAACTCAAAAGGGGGGGAGGGCAGATTTACCAGTGAAAATAAACACCTGAAAAACTGTTCAATATCATTAGCCATTAAGGAAACTCAAAGGAAAACCACAATGAGATACCACTACACAGCAAATAGAATGACTGAAATGAAAAAGATTGACCATAACAAACACTGGTGCATCGTTGAGGGTGTAGGGAAACTGGAACTCTCTCATACACTGCTGGCAGGCACGTAAAATAGTACAACCACTTTGGGAAGCAGTCTGGCAGTTTCCTAACAAGTTATAAACACACGTCTGTCATATGACTTGGCCATTTCACTCCCAGACGTTTACCCAAGAGAAATGAAAGCAGGTATCTAAACAGACATGGATGAAAAAGTGCATAGCAGCTTTATTTGTAATAGTGAAAAACTGCAAACAACCCAAATGCCCATCAACAAGTGAACAGATCAACAAAATGTGGTATATCCATACAATATAACACCGTAAAGTAAATTTTACTTAAGCCATAGAAAGGAAGAAACTATTGATACATGCAACCACAGGGGGTGAACCGCAAAGTAATTATGCTGAGTCATAAGAAGCCAGACACAAGAGTATCCGCTGTATGATCTGCATTTACATAAATTCTAGGAAATGCAACCTAACATACTGCGCCCGGAAGCAGATGAATGGTTGTCAGAGAAAGAAGGAAACCTGTAGGGACGATGGATATATGATATGTTTATAAACATGATCGTAGTGGTGATTGCACGAGAGCTCACATATGTCAAAACGCATCAAATTGTACAGTTTAGTTATGCGCAGTTTTTTGTAGGCCAATACCTCAATCAGTTGCCTTTAAAAAAGAAAAAGGTAATTTCGCGTCCGGGGTGACACGGCTGGTAAGTGGCAGAGCGCCATTCAAGCGCAGAAGTCCGCACCTGGAGCCCGCGTTCTCAGCCCCTGAGCTCCGGGGAACAAGAGCCCGGAAGAAAGTGCTGGAAGCGGGCAGAGGCCGAGAGCGCGGGTCGCGGCCGAGTTAACGATTACCGGTGGGCGGGTCCTCTCGGCCCCTCCCCGCCCGCGGCCCCGCGCGCCCGGCGCCGCCCCGCCGCCCCGCAGCTCCGCGGCCACCTGCTGCTCGACCGCGTCCGCACCTGCGCCGCGCCCGCACCTGCGCCGCGCCCGCCATGGTGAGGGGTCGCGCGCCGCCGCCCGCGGGGCCCGGGCGCGCGGGGGAGCGGAGGAGAGGAAGGGGCCTATTGCGGGGGCGGCGAGGGTGGGGGACGGTCCCTGCCAGCGCCTCGCCCGCCAGCCGCTCGCCAGGCTCGGAGAGCCCGGGCCTCTGCCCCGCTGCCACCCGCACCCTCGGTGGTGCCCCAGGGCGAGCTGAGGCCGGGAGAGGGGCGGTGGCGCGGCCGGGTGACAGCGAAGCGCAGCCCAGGCCTGGCCCTGCTCCCAGGCCCGTGTACCCAGGGCGCCTCGCGGCTGCAGGCACACATGAGCGGTGGGCCCAGGGCGGGGAGGGGGGGGGGGTTGGGCGGGAGAGGCAGCTGGTGAGCCCCGTAGACATCGCCCCCCCCTCGGTGGCAGGTTCTCGTCAACATTGAGGGGAGGGGGCGTCTGTGTGAGTGTGAGTAGGAGGGAGGCTGGTTCTGTTTCTCTTCGAGTCTGTTTACCACCCTCCTCGCTTGCACTTCTGGCACAGGGTCCTGCAAAGTCCCCTATGCACTGGGCGCTGCCCCCTGGCCTCAGAACCAGCCCCTGGTGCCTCGCTTGAGGCCTGTGCCCAGCAATGGGGACCCAATTGCTCAGGATCAGCCCAACCCTGCAGGCTGGTTTCCCCCCAGGACGCCCTTGGCGCTGTGCTCAGCCCTACTTCAATACCCCCACCCTCCTGGAGGTGACTGGAAGCCCTGGCAGGGGAGGAGAGTAGTATGTAGACCCGGGAAGCTTTACTAAACAGCCCCTTTCTGGTCCCAAAGCCTGAGGAGCAGTAGGGACTGTGGTGACAGCTGAGAAGGCACTTGGAAGGCTGTGGCTTGGAGGGAGGGCAGGGGGAGAGTGAGGCTGGTGGTGTGGTGCTCTGAGGCCCCAAAGATGCAGGCAGGGCGGGTAATCAGTAACCGGAGCGCACACTCCCCCAGATGACCAGGCCAGGCCTGGCCTGCGATTTACTAAGCAAACACTGCCCCTTCCCCCGCTCTGATCCCAGCTCTCAGAGGCACTTGTCATTTCAGCCCCAGGCTGTGAAACTTGGGCGATCCCCGAAGACTCTAAAGGCCAAGGGGTGCCTCCTAAGAGCTCACTAGTACCCACCTACTTCTTTCGGGGCCAGAGACCTAAGCAGTGGGTTCTGATGCCTGGGCTGACATCATTCATCTGGTTGCCTGGATACATGACCAGGCTTATCAGCCACTGAGAAGGGGCTGGATCTGGAATGGAGCAAGGGTTGAGCACAGGATACAGATCTCTCCGAGCTGAGGAAAGGAGCTGGACCAAGCCAGATCAGTCCAGAGAAAACAAGTGTTTTTCAGGAGAGAAAGATTGACTTAGAGGAGGCTGTACTGCTTTTCTAGTTCAACACCACACCTGCCGGGCCTAACAAGCCTGCTGGCCCCAGAAAGTCTCCTTTTACAAATGCAGATGGCAGGCCCTTAATAAGGATGGACTTTATTGATATGTCCCATTGGCTCCTCTTGCTGATCTGAAATGGAAGTTCTGGGCCCTTGCTACCTTTCAAGCCAAGGGAGGTGAGTGCCACAGGGCCACCCTGCTGGACGATGGCAGAACTGGGGCTTGAACCAGTCCTGCCAACGGCCCCCCACGGCTGCCAGGCTGCGGGCTGCCTCATGAAGCTAAATTAGCCTCCCTCACATTCTCTTCCCAGACCTTACTGGTTCATTTTTCCTTCAACACTCGATTAGTTTCTGTTGCAGAAGTCTCAATTCTGGGGTCCCATCAGTGCCTAGGCCTGGATCCATCCCCCTAGAGAATGGACCCGGCCTTTGCTTCCTTCTGTCTCTGAGGGTTCCACTCAGGGCCTGAACTGTACCAGCTTGGGCTGCCTGGAGGGCACTTTGCACAATAGGTAAATAGCCTGAGGCATTAGGCTTGCCAGTCACCCTGGGCCAAGTTACTTCCATTTTGGGCCTGAGCTCTGTTGGCTCAGGCTCCCCAGGCTGGCGGAGTAGACAAGAAGGTGGGAATCCGAAGCCCCCAGGCCTGGCAGCTGGTACTCAGAGGCTGCGTGGGGGCATGAGGAACACCCACTGGGAGGTAGTACCGGTGGGTGTACCCTGTGGTGTGGTGAAGAACCACCTGGAAGGTGTTTTAAGTGCTGGCTCCTTTGCCCCGGGCTGAGGAAGCAAACTCAGACTCCCTTTGAGAACAAGGCCTGTGCTCTTGAGGATGGAGGGGGGCGTGGGGGGAGATCTGTGGTCATTTTCCCTTTCTAGGCCTGTTTCCTTGAAGCACATTGCAGGCGTGGGGGTGAACTGGATACCGTCCATAACAGAAAAAGGAAGGTTGGACAGTCATGGATCCTCTTTCCCTGAAAAGTTGTGTAGTAACACATTCGCATCTGGGCTTCATTTTGCTTTTACTCCCTCATTATAATAAGAGACCTATGGTGGGGGGGGGGCGTTGTTGCTCAGCCCCAGGGACTTGCATCACACCTCAGGATTTTCTGTTCTCTGAGCAGAGTGTCAGAATCTAAGAACGTATCAGCGCGTGAGCCAGGGCCCCACCCCCAGGGCAGGGTGCCACCCTCAGTGCCTCCCTGACCATTGCGTTAGACCCGGCCACCAGAGCCCCCGGGGAGGCTGGCTGACTTCCGCTCGTGACTGGAAGGAATCTGTTGATTTCCTCTCCTAGGCTGGCAAAGCACATAGGCTAAGTGCTGAGGAGCGGGAGCAGTTGCTGCCAAACCTGAGGGCTGTGGGGTGGAACGAGCTGGAAGGCCGAGACGCCATCTTCAAGCAGTTCCATTTCAAAGACTTCAACCGGGTATGTCGCAGGGTGGGACAGAGTTTCTGAGACTGGGGCGGATGGGGTTACACTCCAGAACGTGTTCTCTCCCTTAAAGCCCTGCTACCCAAGCCCTTTCAGACGCTACCCTAGTCAGGTTGGAGTGTCATCCTTGGGGACTGGAGAGTGGGGAGATGGGTCTTGGGTTCTCCATACCCGGAACTCTTAGAGCAGCCCTCTGTCTCCAGAGCGCTGACCTGGGTCTCACTTCACTACATAGGCTTTTGGCTTCATGACGAGGGTGGCCCTGCAGGCTGAGAAACTGGACCACCATCCTGAATGGTTTAACGTGTACAACAAGGTGAGCGATGCGTGCCCAGCCAAGTCCTGAAGGCCCTTCGCTGGCCTTCCCTGGGGGCCTCCCCACCTAGAATCAACATGAACAGCCCTGCAAAATAGGCTCACTACAAATTAAAGAAGTGCAAATGAAAACACTGGTGAGAGAACAGGCGGTTAAGGTAGACAGTGAGTAGGCATCAAGAAGGCCGAACCACAGCAGGCAAGGCTGTGGGATCGGCCGTATTCGTGGCTAATAGCTCTAAATGGCCTAACCCCTCCTGGAGGTGTGGCGTGGAGGAATGAAAAAGTCGTCACCGGAGCTGAGAGTAGCATGCACAGCGAACAGCTCAGACCCCAGGCCAGGGCCACCACGGGAGGGTGTCCAGTGTTGCTAGAGACTCGGGAAGGCTGCCCCCCCAGGCCACAGTGTGGAGACCGGCTGCTACCCTGAAGTGCTCGGTGTGGCTGAGCCGCACAGCCATGACCCTCTCCTGCTCGGGGCCCGAACCTCTCATTTTGTTCCAGGTCCACATCACCCTGAGCACCCATGAGTGTGCCGGCCTTTCGGAACGGGACATAAACCTGGCCAGCTTCATCGAACAAGTAGCGGTGTCCATGACCTAGGCCCTGCCCTTCCTCTGTGAATTCTTCAGGGGAAGGGGGTGACTGAATCGGGAATCCAGGGAGGGAACCGGGGAGCCCTGAGATGTTACTGCAGCTGAACGGCCAAGTGGACCCTGCTGCCTCCGGCTAGGGGGAGTCCTTGCTATGGAAGGAGACGCCCACATCACCGCCACCCTTTCCTCCCCACACCCCTCTCCAGCCTTGGCGCTCTGTTACACGTACGCTGACTGAGTGCGATCTTCCCTTTCTGGAAGACTTGCTGGCAACAGTAACGGTCTTCTTGCCAGGCTGTGTCCTGCTCCCTTTCTAATTCATTTCCCAGGAAGCTGTGTCTAAGATGCACCAAGTCTTGTCTTAGAAACCAGGACCCTAAAGTCAACCCCATTGTATGTGACAGAAGCACCTGTGCTTTTATGCCTCAAATAAAACTCGTGTTTCACTTGGTCTCAGGCTCTAGAACCTTCCTTTCCACAGGTCAGTCCAAATTGGAGTCTAGAGGCATTTAAAGCACTTCCTCTGTGGGAGGCACTGTTCAAGGCATTGGGGGGGGGGGGCGGAGTGGGACCAGACCACCCTGTCTTCATGGAGGGGAATTAAGCAGGAAGCAGTAACTACCACTAGGCAGGATGAATGAAGTCAATGCTAGAGGCAAGGGTAAGAAATGAGCTAAGGGAACATGAAGTGATTGACGAGGGTAAGTCTGGACGCTTCTCTGACCTGTGCCTCGAAGACCTGAACGGGATCTTGAGGCAGGGGTAGCCGAAGTGGTACCATGACTAAAAGAAAAGGTTTGCAGGACACCTGTACTTATGCATGGTGGGATCTACGACTAGAAAGGCAGTCTGTGGCTGTCTTATGTTCTTCCTGGTCTCCAACATCCCAGGGGGAGATTTCTAATCGTGATAGTGTCTTGTGGTTTCTTAGAGACTTAGTCAGAGTCTCAAGGCTTGCCCGCTTTTACTGTGTAAGGGAGAGGACAAAAATCCTAGCTTACGAGGTGACAGGCTACTTACCATCTGAGCAGTTATGGAGCGGATTCCTACAACTCAGTCCTCCAACCTAGTAACTCTAGGATAGACTGTTCCCACTAATGTGCTGTGACTGGGAGAAGTTGCGGGGGCGGGCACAGAGCACAGTCTCCTCTCTCCCCAGTGCATGCCACGTGGATGGCAGTCTGCATATGCCATGATGCAGGATTGTGAAAAGCCCTTCTCCTGATGGGTTCTCATCCAAGATCCCCTAGCCTGAAGCTGCCTGCGTTCTAAGCTGACTTGCAAATGCCAGGGTTCCCTGGAGCAGACATTTAGCAATGTCACAACCCAGTCACCCTGGATGAGTTGGTCCTACAAGGGCCAGAAAAGAGGCAGAGGTTGGCATCCGAGAAATAAGCATATTGTTGGTAAAGGTACCAGCAGGATCTGAGACTTAACAATACCTATGTCAATGGCAGGTTCTCAGAAAACTTAATAATCAAAACCAGAGAGATTCTGATGGTGGTCCCCCATCTGCTCCACTTCTGAGTTCCCTTTTCCTAAGTGTGCTTTGATCTGACGACTGTGGATTAGGGGACAGAAGCCACCAGACACGGAGGTATGGAGCACGTGTTATGTCACCGTCCTGCCTCTGCTTACCCATGGATCGGGGGTTGAAAGACGCCAACCTAGAGGACACTACAGTTCTATGAAAGACTGATGTGGGACAAAAACATAAGTGATACTTTTTCAGAAACAAATGTTTATTCTACAATTCGTGCAAATAACTGACATTGTAGGGGAAGATGTTAAGGACAGATTATGAAAAAGAAAGCTCAAGAGAAAGGGTGGCAATTAGGACTCCAACTTGAGAAAAAGGCTCACAAACGCTGACTTTTGCTGACCCAGGCTGTAGTTGATGGCTGTCAAGTCAGGCCTCTGTCATCACTTCTCCGCTGCTGGGTCTGGCTACAGGTGGCTCGTTGCTACCAAGAACCCTCAGAGAAGGCAAAGGGGTTCACCGTGGTTAAGTAGCAGGTGCAAGCATCCAAACCCCAACTCTTGGACGGAAGGGGCCAGGCCTCCTAACCAAGCATATCCTGGCCTCATCCTCTTAAGGTTAACCCCAAAGCAAGCAGGTGCTCAGGAAACCAAGTCATTTAGCAGAAAACTAGCAAAGACGGCATTCCTTAGCTTGATTCTGGCAAAGTCCAAACGGGTTGAAAAGCTGGGTTACCTGTGTGACAGGCTCCAGGCCTCCGGAAGGACTTCTCACTTCTTACTTGTAATGGAACAAGATGCCCAGCGGTTACATGTGCAGAGGTATTCTAAGGGGTTCCATCCACTCCCAAACCATGGAAGCCAGTGCCCAGCTGGCTGCAGCCCACCCTGGAGGGCTCAATCCATCATTAACGTATAGGCGGAAGTAGATGGTGAAGAGGACAGAAGACACAAGCTGGGCCTGGGCCCTGGGGAACTAAAGACCTGAGTTCCAGACCCCCTTAAAGCAGGTATGACCAGCACTCCTGGTGAAGCCTCCCGTGGAGGTGCTCTCGCCCACAGACGGCTAGCGCCCTGAAATCTCCGCGGCCACACACAACCATTTCACCACAAGGGGGCGATCTCCCACCGGCAGCCAGTTCTCCAGCGGCCACCACCCAACCCGGGATCTCCGGCTGCCCCTACAGAAACAAATGAATGCAACCAGCCACGTCGGTTAAGATTTCGGTCATTTAATTATGGAATTGCTTTTTAAGATATTATTGCTGCAATTAGGAAGGGAGCACTGAGCTGGGAAGAAAGAAGTTAAATACAGAAAAGATTTAAAAGAGGCAAGTACCATTTTCCAAGTATAAAACCGGTAATATTAAAAGTGACAGGGCAGTAGGGTCACGCGGCTGCTTACTCTGTGTAGAAACCAGATGCTACAGTTTCTGCAGAGGCCAATGTGACATCTGCTAGCAACATGACATCTGAAGACATTCTGCCCGCCTCTGCCAGACTAGGTGTTCCTAGGCGCGCAGGTATGCATAGACTGGAAAGCCCACAAGTGTCAGGCAAACTAAGGCTTGTGCTATAAAGTGGCTACAGGAGGTCCCTTTGAAAAACACCGCTGCCCCCGGGACAGCAGAGGAAGGGCCCGCAGATGCTGGAAGCAACAGCACACTCTATCGGGCACAGGCTTCTCCATTTTCACAGATGACAAACCACAGTGGTGCCGGTGGGGTGGTTCTGGGTCCCGGGTCTTCCTTCAACACCATGAACGCGCCGGAGACCCAGGAGCCCTGGCGCACAGCTCCGGCCACAGCAACTCTCTCGGGAGGTGCCTCCAGTTCAGCGACGGGAAGGAACTCGGCTCCCGCGTCCAAAGGATCTTAGCGTCTCCCTCTAACATGCACGCGTGCGCGCGCACACACACACACACACACACACACACACACAAACGCACAAGAGGAACACACACACTCCAGCCCTGCAATGACACGGCCAGCTCGTCACAGTTATTGTGGAGGAAGTACAGTGCCAGGAGCCACTTCATACAAACATGCCACGGAGCCCGGGGGACAGTCTGGTTGTCATGGCCCTCCTGGCCGGCGTTCCCAGTGAGGGAGGCCAGAGGACAGCAGCCTGAAGAGGCTGAATGGTTCAGGAGTCCCTGAGAAGGGGATTGGAACAGAGGCTATTTGCTCCTGACTTACCCTTAAAATCCTCCCCCACCCAAATAAAAGCTCAAAGACTGACCCATTTCCCCGAGGGCCTGGGTCAGGAGTAGCCCCCCACTGCTCTCTGCTGAGGAAAAAAGGCACACCGTATGTCATCTTCAGAGGAAGACAGTGGCTCCACCTAGATCAGGGCCCTGTGCAAGGGTGAGGAGGGTGGGGAGTGGGCGCAGGGTTTGGTCCTGTCCCTGCACCACCCTGAGCTACTAGTCTTAGGAAGGAATCCCAGGCCCCAGGCCCCAGCTGACCGTTACTATCATGCTCTCCTAGTCCAAAGTTAGCCGGGGCTAAGAAGTGTCCAGTACCTGAGGCTAAACTGCCATAGTACCTGTGGGAGCTGAACAGACGGAAAGAGGCAGGAGGGACACACGAATGGGGAGAAGTTTCCTTGCCTTGGAGGCTCTCTCACGTGCTCCCTGCACCCACCTAGGGTAAATCAAGGCAACTTGTGAAGGTGCTCTGAGCTGTTCCTTCAAGCAAACATTCTCAGACGAGATGGCTTACAACAGTGGGTGAGGGGAGGACCACCACCAACTCTAGGGACATATATTCCAATGTGACCCTCAGAGAACTTGAGAAAAGGCTCTGGTTTCCGATCCTCAGCAGCCCAGGAGAGGGTTCGGCTGTGCTCCCAACGCTGCCGACGCAGACAGGAAGCACCAGGGCCAGAAAGGCCTAGGCTCTCCAGAAACCGCGTTGTCTTCCTAATCCAGGGGAACAACAACAAACCAATGGGAGCACGATTTCAAACACAAATCTCCAAAGATGGTGGTCACCAAGTATCAAGCGGGGACAGCAGAGGGCCACTCCAAAGCCTGCCTTCACAGACTGAGCAGACACGCTCAGCCATTCTAATCCCGAAAAAGAGGAACAGCGGCCTGTCCATCTGTGTCCTGGAAAAAGAAACTGAGCTGAACTACATGACTCTGTGAAACAACTCACCTACTCGAAGAGGAGGCTGAGAAGGCCTCGTGCTTAGAGGGTACCTAACTCCCACCCGGGGAAACATCTTCCGATCTGCCTCGCCAGTCCACCGGAGAGAACGCAAAAAACCTTCATCACATAAACCACCCCAGCCTCCGTAAGACTCAGGACCGGTCAGAGCTGCCACACAATGATTAAATGAAGTTGAAAGCTAGAAGGTTAGAGAAGAAAATGGCTAAAACAATCCCTAGGGTAACATTTGAGAACAAGGGCAAAATAATTAGGTAACGGACTCCTTCAGGGTCTCCACATTAAAGACCACAGAAGGATGACAAGAGGAGGAACAAGAATCCCGAGGATCAAGGAGTCCCGCGGTCTGTGTCGTCGTGCTCCACGGAGCAAGACCAGATGCTGAAACTGTGCGTGGCCTGTTCCACGGCCCGAGAACCCTCTGAAGGCCAGGCGCCCCTCAGGGCCACAGAGGGTCCAGGCTCAGCGGGGTTTCGGAGAACCATTCATCTGGCTGCTCTGGGTTACTGTATCAGTGCTGAAAAGGCTGTCCAAGAAGACTGAGGACAATTCTGCGACCAGGTTCCTGTCGACGGTCGTCTGGGCCATGCCATAGATCGCACCCTACAAATCCAGTCAGAGAGCATTACTGGCAATGAGGCGTACAGGGGCGGAGATGAGGTGTATGGGGGTGGAGATGAAGCTGTGGCTCTGATCCCCCCGTCTCCGCCTTCTGTGTCTGCTCCTCCCCGGCTCCGTGCCCACCCCAGACAGCTCTTCACAGGTACTTGCCGGTCTGCCTTTCAGCCCAAAGAAACTGGCCTATGGGATTTGCCATAGAAAATTCCAGAGAAAACAGGCTTATTGTCTTTCCTGTGTCAACACTTTCTGTTCGAAGGGACATGACCACCACGTGCCTTTGTTATGACACGTTCAAATTTACAAGGTGCTTTATATACAGCACACCTCACTTGACACCAAAGAGCCTGGGAACGGGTGAGGCGGAGGTCATCAGCTCCAAGGAATAAGGTTTATGGAGATGGGACAGAGGCAGGACCAGACTCGAGGTCACCTGGTTCTTCCAAACCTCCCACAACACCTGAACTTCCACAGGAAGAAAAAAATCCCAAGCGTCCCTACCATTCCTGTGGTCTTTGCTTTAGGATTCTTCATGATCTGAGTGACAGACTCCCGGATGTCCTTGAGGAACCGTATGGCTACTCGCTTCCGGGTGTGTACTAGCGTGATGCAGAAATGGATACTGTGGGAGAAGAGAGAGACAGGCAGAGATGAACCTTGGGAAAAGAAAACAAAGTTCTAAAATAAAGCGGCGCCACATACTGGAATTTATGGCTCGCTTCTTCATGTTATTTGTGACAAGTGTTCCCAGTCCTGGGCATCAGGGCTCTCAAATACACGGGGGCTGTCAAGCACGGGCCGGCATGAGGGTTTCATGCCTCCGTGTGAGCAACATCCCGACAGAGGGAGGACCCCTCCCCTCAAAAACTGTCAACTGATATGCCTTCAGCCATGGGGCCACCAAAGGGATGCTCTCCTTGTAGATGATAAGCCCTCATGGGCAAAGGGCCACAGGGATCTTGAAGGACTTCAAGGCACAGAAGAAACTCTCACGCCCCCTAAAGGGAGACTGAGGTACAGAGGGATCGTGAAGAGGAAGAAGCTGAGTCCAGGTGGGACTGGCAACAGCACCAGGAAGTGAAAGGATCGGGGTGCACAGAGGGCACGGGGGGCCTCTGCCATCGGGGTGTGGTGTTTATTTACAGGCATCGTGGGAGATGAAATGACAGAAGCATATTACAGGACAGGGCAACAGGCCTGAACGATGAGAGGCCCTGTGGAGGGTTCTGAGCTAAGTATGACTCAGGTCACAGGTCCGTCGGCAAGGGCAATCTGATGGCGGTGTACGAGATGGGGCGGGGAGTACACAGCCCAGGAAGAGGGAAGGGGCGGCGGGGGAGGGGCTCGTGACTGACCGCTGGTCTCTTGTAAAGCTCATCGTCTTGTCCTTGATACTGAGTAATGTCAGGTGGTGAGGTAAAATCCCACGGATACTCCGTCAGTCCTGAAGCGCTGGCCTCACTGTCAGTCTCTAGGCTTCGGGTCACCCTCCTACCCGAGCTGTTGCGAAGTCACAGAGTGCAGTGAGGGCAGGAGGCTCCTCGGGCTTACCTGGGTGGGAACTGCAGCTGGTTCAGGTTCCAGCCCTTAGCAGTCATCAGGTTAAACAGTCGGTAGATGTCAAAATCTCGGGAGCCCAGAGCAATGACTGACAACTGGGGATTCCCAAAAACAAAGATGCCTTTGATATTTTCCAGTCTTAAAACAAACAAAAAAAGGAATAGAAAGGAAATTTCAGTCACATATACTCCTCGGGCCATCATCTCTTTCATCGTGCAAATGTCTCCCCTATAACACAATCTAATCTTTTAGGGCTTCAGCTCGCTCACCTTCTAGTATCAGGTGGCAAGACTGAGATCAGTGGTTCCCAAACATTACAAATACTCAAAGGCCCAAACCCCACTGAGCTCCAGTGAGTCAGAACCACTGGCTCCTACCCTGTCTGCCCAACTCCCAAATTGTGATATGCCCCAGGGTCATCTGAGGCATAAAAGATACACTTAAAAAAAATCCTGGCAAAATGACCCCTCCATCTCTTCAATTTCAAAAATCATATACGTAATCCCTAAAGCAAGAAATCGTAAAGCAGTTCACAACAGATGGGTCTATTGGCTGGGTACGTGCAGGCTTTCTTCGAATGAGACATGTCTACTGGCCGCTTTCACTCACCCTCCAGATTCTGAAAAAGCCTCCCCAGTGCGGGTGAGCCACAGAGACAGGCAGGGGGCACACGAACAGTGGGTCAGACAAACATGCAGCCTCGTTCTAGCCTCATCTCACCCTGGGTCCCCCCCCCCCGCCCTTCCCCCGTTCGTTCCCTCTGCCTCATCGCCGACACTGTTCCACCAGCGACTCCCCAAGTGTGAGCCCTAGACCCACAGCTTCAGTATCCACTGGGGGCTTCCCAGAAACGCAAGTCCTCAGACTCCCACTCCAGATGGACGGAGTGAGAATCCTAGGAGTGGGGCGCAGCAACCTGTGTTGTGACAGGTCCTCCCGATGATTAAGATGCGTGCTCAAGTGTGAGAACCGCGGTGTAAAGGATGACGCTGCACAGTGCGTGGGCACGTGGTAAGAGCTGCCGGTCGTGAAGACACGCTGGCCCACAGGTGAAGCCTGGGTCTGACCCTCCAAGTCCCAGCAGAGCCAGGGAGTTTCTCCTCCCAGGCCGGCGCCACACTCCTAAGCCGCTGTCCTAAGCCCCTGGTCGCTAGGGGATGCTGAATGGGCCGGGAGCTATGGGTGCTTGGCCAGGCAGATGCCTCGGGCCTATGAGCAGACAAAGCAAGAGACGAGGTGGACCCCCAATCCTCCACACATACTCTGACTTGAGGAAGCGAGTGGTTTTGATGATCTGTTTGGTGGCCTCAACATAGCCGCTCTCACCGAAGTGCATCAGGGCAGCCCAACAGGCCGCACTGATGCCTCCGGGCCGGGAGCCCGCGATGGTCGGGGAGGCGTAGATGCCGCCCTGCCAGTCTGTCGCCACGAAGAACTGATGGCTCCTGTACTTCTTGTCACTGTAGAGCAGCACGGAGGAGCCTTTGGGGGCGTAGCCGTACTGAGGGGAGAAGCGCACAGGTGAGCACCCAGCTCCCAGGCAGGCCCGCCCCGCAAGCTCCCCGCACACACTTCTCCTTCACGTGCCCGTTTCCCACCGCGTCCCACTCGCACCGACAACCCACACTCAGAACGTTACGGGTGCAGGGCGCTGCGGGGACGGGGCTGAAATGCCCCGTGAGGGCTGACGCTTCTGGGCCCCTCACCCAGCACGTGGCTTCTCTATGTAAACCGCACTCCAGGGCGGTGCGTCACGGTGGAAGCAAAGATAAATTTCCACTGGCAACCGGGGGAAAGGGTAGAAGTCACGTCACCTGGAGCGACTAAAATCACAAGCTGACTCCCGTCCCGTCTCTTTTATACTTCCTTTTTTAAGACCATCACGGTGTTCAGCATCTAGAAGCTACTGAATCCAGCCTAAAAACAACCTACGTACTTGGTTTCCTTATAGAAATGTGCCCTCCTAGTGAACTCCCGCTGCCGCGAACATGGAGCCAGCCTCACTCCCTGACCCACACCGGGAGAGACGGTAAGGAAGAGGGCACGGGGGTCGCCTGGGTGCGAGGCGAAACCAAATCAGATCCCGACGGAAGATTCGCGGGCATCACGTAAGAGTCTGAAAAACAGGTCTCCACTATGCTTGAGATGAAAACAAGCTCTGCGAGTGTCTTCAGCACAGAGCACACATTCCTGAGGCTGCTGCTTCTCCCACGTCTGCATGTAGCTGCAAAGCCATCCCGGCCACCAGGGTGGTGGCATCCGAACATTCCTGAGCACGCAGTTCTGCCCTCTCTCCAAAGGACTCTTCCTTTAGCTGGCTCCTGTCACGTGGGGCAGCAGCCCCGTGGTGTGGGAGCTCAGCACCAGCATACCTCCTCCCAGGAGTCCCACTATCAAATTCATCGCTACCCTCCACCCCAGAGAATCTCAGAGCTTCAGGGAACATTTTTCTAGGGGCCCTTGTCCTGGCATGTCCCAGCTACATACAGTCAGTGGCTGCAGAAATTCTCTGAGCCACATGCCACAAACAGGTCCCTCTGCACGATTACGTGTCACCTCTAGCACTATACTTTGTCACCTGAACCAGCTACGCGGGTGAGAGCAAAGAGCCAGATTTAATTTTACATTTTGGGCAGAAGTTAACACTTTAACCAATTTATTTTGTTGATAGTCAAAATAATCAGGTGCCTCCTTTGATTAACATTTGGTCCCTTCCCTGTCTCACCTTGTGGGTATCAGCTGAAATGCTGGTCACACCTTTCACCCGGAAATCAAATGGTTGCTCCAGTGGGTATCCTGCTTTCTCCATAAAGACGATGAGGAAGCCCCCCAGACAAGCATCTACATGAAGAGGTATTTTGTATTTGACAGCCAGCTAGTTCCAGAAAACAAAGACCACAAGAGAATTTCATTTATAGCCATATAACAAAAACTTTGCAAGACACAGGTGGAAAGATGTGCTGCAACCCCAAGGCCACTGTATACTGCATCTTTCAGGCTTTAAAAAACTGGCTAGTTTTCACATTCCTAATAAAGTTCATGTTTTAAATGCATTTAGGCTTCAAAATAATTCCTCTGAAATGTGGTATTTTATATTTAAATACACAGGGCTTCAACTTCACTATAAAATCAAGCAGGAAACGAGCAGCCCTCTGATGCAGGGGGAAGAGTCCTGCTTTAGTAACTGCAGGCTGGGGAGCAGTGGGCGCTAGGCGGGTGGCGCTATTGGATGCCACCCTCTGGTAGGCAGGCTCCTACATGCAGCTTATTTTCCCGGCTGAATTGAAATGCCCGTACTCTTTCAGAATATCCAGTCTTCTTCCCACAGCAGAGCCAGTTAACTTTCTGAGGCTCCAAACAGAGCTGCAGGGCTTCCTATGGGCCTCAGGAAATTTGTGCACAAATCTAAACTCAGGCTTGCTTCTCCCTGCCGAGTACTGCACCATTAGATTCTATTTTCAAATCTCAGCTTGAGTGCCTGGCAGGCCATTTCCCCCACGTACCTTGGCCACTTCCGGGACAGGATCGATGATACCATGAGGAAACTGGGGGGTAGAACAGACGAGCATGGCCGTGTTCCTGGAGATGGCTCTCCTCATTGCCTAGGGGTTGAAAGGTGAAAGGAAAATGAGAAGCCACGTCAGAATGCCAAGAGCACTCCAGGCCCCCAGCTCGGGGTCTGCGCTCCTCTAGCCCACCTCCTCCCATCTCTCCAACCCAGGAGAAGACAGCCCCCCGCCACGGCGGCAGCACAGACAGGGCCAGAGGGCTCCAGCGGGGGGGACAGTCTGTGGCCACAACACGGCAAATCACTGTGGGAGGAAAAACGGCATCGGGCCAAGAGGCAGATGAGCCTATGCGAGTCCCAGCCCCACTCACGAGCGTGGAAACCTGGGGCACACGATTTAACTCCACCCAGACCGTGTCCTCACTCGTGTACTGCAAAAGGACTGACAGTTTCTACAGCCTCCCTGGGCTGTCACAAGGCTCACGTGTAATTTTTACAGCATCCCGACACTGGAGAGTTCTCCACACAGGCACGGCATAAAAATAACGACTAAAGGACGACTATCAGGTCTTCAAAAAAGAAAGCCTGCCACTTGTGACGGCACGGATGAACCTGGAGGACACTGCTGAGTGTAGTAAGCCAGGCACAGAGACACAAATGCTGCATGACCTCACATATACGGCACCTACAACAGTCAACCTCAGAAGCAGAGAGTAGAATGGCGGTTGCCAGGGGCCGGAGGATGAGGGGCACCAAGTTTCAGTGACGCCTGACAGGAAGATCTGGACCGCTCGCGGACGGCCGTGTGACCACGCGTAACAATACCGCACTGTGTGCCTGAAATCAGCTAGCAGTCGGGAGAGCAGCCCTATGTATTCTAACCCAGAAAAAAGGAACATGATAGAAGATCGTAACTATTTGAGGGGATGGAATTTGCTCAATAGTGCGACTGTGGTGATTCGTCTGCAATGTGTACAAGTGTCATCAGAATATCAAGCTGGGACCACAGATATGTACAATTTTTTTTGTCAACTATCAGTCAGTGTATCAATAAAGACAGCAGGCAGCAATAACGCTAGCGCTAAGAAATTGGGTAGTTTAGTTCTGAAAAGATGCAGTTACTGTTACATTGGGGAGGATATGGATGCGAGCTCATGAAAACCGCAGGGAGAGTCCTGGGGCAAGTCAGTCTGTGCTCTTTTTACAGAGAGGAGAAAGCGATGTTGCTGAAGCAAAACCCAGGTCAGCAAAGTCTCAAGTCAGGGGCTGGATCATCTTTGCTATCAGAGCCCACGAATTTATGAAAACCCTGAGCCGTACTCCATCACCACGGCTGGTGGCAGCTTGGCAGCTCCCGCACCTAGAGTCCGAGGCCTTTGGAGCCTCTCTGTGAGACACTGGAAAACACCAGTCAGTCAGGTGCATCCCTGCTCCTCACGGTCCATGGCACGAAATGGCCCTTCAGGGGAACTCACCCGAACATCCACCTCCATCATTTTGTTCAGTGGAACCCGTATAATCTTCATCCCAAAATAATTGGCTGCTTTGTCAAATGCAGCATGGGCACTTTGGGGGGCCACACTAAATGACAGAGAAGAGAGTAATGAAATTCCAATAAAAGCAGGGCTCAAGAGAGAGCCTATTTAGCAGCAGCTCATCTACGTCACCAGGAGTAAACGTCTAATTATTTTTCCTCATGTTTTTACAAGTGTTTATATTGTTTTACTTTTCTTTTTAAGCACAAAGAAAAAGAGGTCAACTGATTTTCTACAGAAATCTTCTCCCTCTGGTTTAGGAAATCCAAAGCATAAAGCAGGGCTGACAGGCAGGAGACGAGGGACCTGGGAATTTGGATCAGATTGGCATCAGGCAGAGCCTTCTCGTGCTGGCCATCCAAAGCCAGGGAGCCGTTGGTGGGGGCACGATGACATGACACACGGCCAAGCAGGAACCTAAGTCTGCTTGTATCAGGTCAGTGGTTCCTTCCAGCTCTGAAAGCCCACGAGCCTATAAGAAACTATAATTCCCAGTGTTCCTACATACTTAGAAGCAGCACTTCAAATAGTACTGAAACAGGGGTGCCTGGCTGGCTCAGCTCAGTCAGTAGAGCCTGCGACTCTTGATCTTGGGGTTATGAGTGCAAGGCTCACACTGGGCGTAGAGCTTACTTAAAAAAAAACAAAAAAAAGACAAATAGCACTGAAAAGGTTAGTTAAGTATTTGCTTTCAGACTTCTCTCAATTACTGCACTCTCAAAATCAATGTGTTCCCTTTAAGGAAGGAAAGACTATTGCTGAGTACCAAGCACTAAGATTTATGTATGGAGAAAGATGGCAGCCTTATTTATTCTCTTAGGCTGCACAGCATGAGATCACATGCAACCCTTAGTCACTGATACTTGTAGGAAAACAGTAACCCAGAGGATGTAGAACACTCTGGGCAAAGAGAGAGTCTAGAGAAAAGAATGCAGCCAAATATCAAAGTTATGTCTATGGGGTGGCATTATGGATAAATCTCAAAAAGATTTTAAAAATTTCTCCTCCCAGGGGTGCCTGGGTGGCTCAGTCGTTAGGCGTCTTGCCTTCAGCTCAGGTCATGATTCCAGGGTCCCCTGCTCCGCGGGAAGCCTGCTTCTCCCTCTCCCACTCACCCTGCTTGTGTTCCCTCTCTCGCTGTCTGTCAAATAAATGAATAAAATCTTTAAAAAAAAAATTTTTTTTTCTCTCCTCCCAGAAAACAGCCCTCAGGCTGAAATTTTCTTAGGAAGCACTTTGAGGCAGCCTATTATATTTAAGTAATTTTCCCTGAACTTAAGGGATTATTAGAGAGTTTTCCTTAGGCTCCAGATTATTTATAATATCACAAAATTCAAAGATGTAGTCCTGTTCAACCTGTCACTTTTAGGAAAAGGAGCTCATTCTTGCTTTCAGTATATACCACGTATAAACTTGGGGGTTGGGAAAGGGAATGACCTTTAAAATTAACTGGCTGATCCACTTAGGATTCTGTGGAATGTGAAGGGATAAGGGTCAAGGGCGCAAGACAGGATGAACGAGGACTGAACTGCCAGAGGAAGAGGGAAGAGAAGTAGAAAACAGATGGTCAAGTTGTTTCCAACCACAGTACTCCAAACAGTTAAATCCAAAGGAAACACATACATACATTTCTGGAGTTTTGATCCCATTCTCAAAGGCCAGGTCCCGGTAAGCTTTGCAGGCCATGAGTATGCTTTCTGTTCCCCCAGAGGTCACCTGTAATAAAGAAGCAATGTCATCCATGCAGTGCAGTGAGGCCGGCTGTCAGCATGCACGGCCCACCTTATCTTGGTGGCGCCCGGTGCAGCAGCAGGTAATGTCTGCGAGGCACTCGGCAGAGCACACATTGCCATGTCTTCTGGAAGGAAATGTGGCTTTATCAGCTAAGTGCACTCTTGGTTCAGAAGAGTAAAAACTACAAAATAAGAAGGAGCAGAATCTCTACATTGTATGGAAAAATGCACCATCTGCCCAGACGTTACCAGCACGCGGCCCGTTTACACTTCTATTCCTGGTCCAGTTGCAGATAGGATAGCGCATTTTACACTGCTCAAAAGCATCAGGATTATAGACTTTGATTTAAGTTTCCAATGCCCACTGCAGAATGAACTGCAGTCATAAGTCTAGTAGACTACGTGATACCTCAGCAGATCAAGAAGGAAAGTTTAGACATTCCAAAGTGAACTGTGGTTTTGACAAGTTTGAAAAAGAAAAGCAGAGTCCTCTATTTACAAGTTGGTTATCTCACTTATCTGAAATCAAAACAAAAATCATAGTGCTTTTAAACAAAGGAAAATGTTTTCCTGAACCTAGGCCTAGCCCTCCTCGGTTATAGGTGAACGTCTTTCTTTTTCTTAAGATTTTATTTATTCATTTGACAGAGAGAGAGAGAGCACAAGTAGACACAGAGGCAGGCAGAGGGAGAGGGAGAAGCAGGCTCCCCGCCGAGCACGGAGCCAGACGTGGGGCTCGATCCCAGGACCCCGGGATCATGACCCAAGCCGAAGGCAGCTGCTTAACGGACTGAGCCACCCAGGCGCCCCTAGGTGAACTTCTTTATCAGAGTTGAAACCTAAATACTCAAAGGTCATGTCACGCATCTGATTTCCCTCACGAGACTATAAACTCATGGGACGGTGGGGACCAATCCATTCATGACAATATTCCAAGCACCCAGCCTAAAGGCTGACACTTAACAGAACCTCAACTAACATTTCTCAAAGCCTGATCTGACTCTCAGTAAACCATGACCAACATGGGCACATCATACCCGTCAGGCTATCTTTTGATGACATATAAGAATGAATCATTCCAGGTGCATCTGGGTGGCTCAGTGGGTTAAGCATCCAGCTTTTTTTTTTTTTTAAGATTTTATTTATTTATTTGATGGAGACACAGCGAGAGAGGGAACACTAGCAGAAGGAGTGGGAGAGGGAGAAGCAGGCTTCCCGCCGAGCGGGGAGCCCGATATGGGGCTCGATCCCAGGACCCTGGGACCGTGACCTGAGCCGAAGGCAGACGCTTAACGACTGAGCCACCCAGGCGCCCAGCATCCAACTCTTGATTTCGGCTCAGGTCATGATCTCAGGGTTTTAAGATCGAGCCCCACATCAGGCTCTGAGCTCAGTGGAAGTCCGCTTGAGATTCTCTCTTGCCCTCTGCCCTTCTCCCCCACCTCTTTCTCTCTGAAATGAATAAATAAATCTTAAAAAAGCAAAAAAAGAATCATTTCAAAACAAACCAAAAAAGCCACAGCACTGAGGTACGTGATTATTTTCTAAGATTTCTCATCTCTGAAGATTCATACAAGCTTAGATAACTTTTTCATGGTACAGGTGAGAAAACTGAGCCCCTAAGAAGACTAAAATAATTCACCCAGTGCCATCCATTAGCATCAGCTGATAAAAAGTAAAACTTTGCAGCAGCAACTTCTTGCTAGACATCTCCAAAGGCAAGGGAAGCAAGGGCAAAAATGAACTATTGGGACTTCAAGATAAACAGCTTTTGCACAGCAAAGAAACGGTCAATAACACCAAAAGACAACCAACAGAATGGGAGAAGATATTTGTAAATGACATATCAGATAAAGGGCTAATACCCAA
The DNA here is from genome assembly GCF_009762305.2 of Zalophus californianus. Lineage (NCBI taxonomy): Eukaryota > Metazoa > Chordata > Mammalia > Carnivora > Otariidae > Zalophus > Zalophus californianus. Next base: position 31,904,479 of record NC_045609.1, on the reverse strand, counting down.
AATCTATAAAGAACTTACCAAACTCAACACCCAAAGAACAAATAATCCAGTCAAGAAATGAGCAGACAACATGAACAGCCATTTCTCCAAAGAAGACATCCAAATGACCAACAGACACATGAAAAAATGCTCAACATCACTTGGCATCAGGGAAATACAAATCAAAACCACAATGAAATACCACATCACATGGGTTACAATGGCTAAAATTAACTAGTCAGGAAACTACAGATGTTGACGAGGATGCAGAAAAAGGAAAAAACCCTCCCACACTGTTGGTGGGAATGCAAGCTGGTGCAGCCCTCTGGAAAACAGTATGGACGTTCCTCAAAAAGTTGAAACTAGAGCTACCCTATGATCCAACAATTGCACTACTAGGTATTTACCCCAAAGATACAAATGTAGTGATCCAAAGGGGCACCTGTACCCCAATGTTTATAGCAGCAACGTCCACAATGGCCAAACTATGGAAAGAGCCCAGATGTCCATCAACAGATAAACGGATAAAGAAGATGTGGTATATATAAATACAATGGAATATTACGCAGCCATCAAAAATTGAAATCTTGCCATATGCAACAACGTGGATGGAACTAGAGGGTATTATGCTAAGCAAAATAAGTCAATCAGAGAAAGACAATTATCATATGATCTCATTGATATGTGGAATTTAATAAACAAGGCAGGGGATCATAGGGGAAGAGAGGAAAAAAAATGAAACAAGATGAAACCAGAGAGGGAGACAAACCATAAGAGACTTTTTTTTTTTTAAAGATTTTTTATTTATTTATTTGACAGAGAGAGACACAGCGAGAGAGGGAACACAAGCAGGGGGAGTGGGAGAGGGAGAAGCAGGCTCCCCACAGAGCAGGGAGCCCGATGCGGGGCTCGATCCCAGGACCCTGGGATCATGACCTCAGCCGAAGGCAGACGCTTAACGACTGAGCCACTCAGGCGCCCCCCATAAGAGACAAGTCTTAATCATCCGAAACAAACTGAGGGTTGTTGGAGGGGAGGGCGGTGGGGGGATGGGGTAACTGGGTGATGGACATTGGGGAGATTATGTGTCGTAATGAGCACTGGGTACTATATAAGATGGATGAACCAGAGACCTGTACCCCTGAAAGAAATAATACATTGTATGTTAATTAATTGAATTTAAACTAAAAACGAGAAAAGAGAAAAAAAAGGAAAACTTTCTACATTTGTGCATTTGGTGGAGCTAACATGAAATGGAATGAGAGAGAGGGATTTCTGGAATTTCTTATAATACCCAAAAAGAGGACAAAAACACCATTGCTACAAAACCCCAGTGGTCAGGAGTTACATGGAAGATTAGCTGAGAGAAGTTAGTCATTCTGTGATTCAGGAAGTCTTCAAGAAACACGTGCCCATCACCCACGAAGTAATGTGCTGAACTTGGGCAGAGGACGCCTGCCTGTTTGTAGCCTTTGCACTTTTCTGCCAAAGATGAAAACGCTTATAGTGGAGGTCAGCTCTGTGAATCAGCGCCTCGCCCTGTGGTCTAGCACAAAACCTCAGGCTGTCACATGAGGAGCCAAACAAGCTATGAAGCAAGTCAGGAAAGGACCAGCAACGTCCAAGTCTCCAGTGTGTCAGCCTCTTACTAAGGTCCAGTAATGACCTAAGCAAAAGGATTTCCAAACCCCTAGTCACCCAGCACACACGCTCTATTTTTAGTCCAATAACTAATCAAATCAACATCATTATTTGTTGGGCAAACAGCAGTGTACTTTGGACTGTAAAAGCAGGAATAACTAAATTCTACTTTTAATTTTTATTTCTGATCCCCAAATTCTGTGTCTAAACATGCTACTAACCTCCCATTACCTTCTACCCTCTGCGCCCAAAGAAAAATAGAAATGTGAAATCAGAAGATGAAAGCTTCAATAACTACTTGTAATGTTAGCTTCTTCCGACATTTATAAAAACTCACTGTAATATATGAGAAGTATGTCAGAGAATAAGAAGAGAACACGGCCTGTTGCGAGAATTTTCTTTCAGATGCTGTTTGGACCCAGAGGCCTTTGCACAAGCCAAGACTGTTCCCCAGGGCAATAGAAGTTCTCTCAGTATATGAAATCACTTCTCATCCATTCTAACTGAGGAAAATGAAGTTAGTAACAGGAAAGATAGTTTAGATCTAAGAACAAAGAACAAGAAGAGCTTAAGACCTTGGCTGGGAATATGCTACAGACTGCCCAGCCAATGCAGCTCTGTCTTCTCATTTCCAACCTCTGAACTCTGAACTTTTTTTTCACCAAAAGCAGCTCATTGAGAGAGAGAGAGAGAGAGAGAGAGAGAGAGATGGAGAGAGACAGAGACTGAGAAGAGTAAGAGAGACAGAGAAACTCAAATTACCCCAGAGGTCATCGTTAGTTCTCTTGTAAAAGTCTTAAGTATTAGAAAAGCCTAGGGATCTCAGACTCCATCCTTCTCCCGATCCCGGACACTGTAGCAATGCAAAAATACCCCTGGGTTGGACTTCGGCATTCAGATGGAACACTGAACCTACCTCACAGCTGCTTTCTCTCCCCCGGTAACTAAAAGAAGGAAGAAACACAATTGCAAAAAGCTGCAATAACCACCATCAAACAAGGAAACAGAGAATCCAGTGCAATAAACTTCAAATACTGGCAATGAAAAAAAGAGACAAGTTACTAAAGCACAGAAAAAAGCAAAACACAGTCCCTAATCCCTCCTCCAAGTCCTGAAAATTGTCCAGCCAGCCAGCAAAATCCTGAGGATTCTCATTAATACCGGCCAAATCTTCAGAGAAGCAAATGGAGGGGGGCTCCTTATCTTCTGCTCAGTGAGTGGTAGACATGGCAGCGAGGGAGAAACGGGAAAATGGGGAGAGAGAACACTGGGACCGACCCCTCAAAGTCAAGGCTTCAGGGATCCAGGATGGGTTAAAGAAATAATCAAAGCCCAGAGGGTCTTACTGTCTTCCAACTAGGCAGAGTAAACTCTAATAGGTAACTTTTAACAAATCTCAGAAGAAGAGACCCAGATATCCTAACACAGGTGGAACCAAGAAGCCCTCAAGCAAATGCTCCCAGGTGAGAAATCAGCCAGCATGCGTCGGAACAAAATAGAATGTTCTGATGAGCATGAGCCACAGTGAAAGAAAATGGCACGGTAACTACGCAAACACACAGAAAGAAAGAAAAAAAGCAGCATGCAAAATAAAAGCCTAACCCAAAAGGTAACAGTCTAAGGGGCACTGTCGTCACTAGAGGACCACATGACAAGAACACGAATCGAAGAAAACAAGAGCTGAAAGACTGGACACCAAAACAAGAGAACGAGACTGCAGACCTAAAACACAGAGTACCAAATGACCCTGATACAGGACTAGTAAGGACACGAGGGGCAGAATCAACCCAGCCGAGAATAAAGATCAGGACTTAGAGGAAAGGTTTAAGGCAAGTTTAGTGAACCCAGATTAAAAAAACAAAAACAAAACAGAGACTGAAAAAAAAAATCACTGCCTCTCTACACCTGTGTCCCTCTGGCTAGACACAGATAACCAAAAGGTATTCAGAGAAGAAACATGGGCATGGTCGCCAATCTGTGAAACCGTATTCTCTAAGACGAGCTGAGTAGCCTTGGAAGAAAGTGGGGAAGAGCAGATCCAGAGGGAGAGAAGATGTAAAGTGTACAAAGTTCACATGGAGAAAAACAACAACAATCATGGAACTCCTATTTCTGGCAATATAGATTAGACAGCTTGGGCAGCCCACCCTCCCATGGGAAACAACTAAAAAGCCTCATAAAACATTAAAAGTTATTTTACATCCACCACTAAGCTTATATAACATAAAGGAATATACTAATATACTGAACCCAAACACAGCAAAACCAAGAATCCTAGCAGATAAAGTGAGTGCCAAAGCTGGTTTCAACTTGAGGGTTGCTGCCACCCCCAGAGACCACCAACCGCCACCGTGACAAACAAACAGGAGGTAAACTGAGGGCCTGCCTAAAGGTAAAGAGTCGAACAGGAGACAGCTGGAGAACCTGGGACTTACACCCACATCTCAGGGGAACAAGAAATCAAACCCCACTGGTGCAGAAGAGGAGAGCAAGAAAAATGGCTTTCTCAACCCTGACCCCTGACCTGATGCTCTGGTAAAGAAAAATAAGGATCCCTCAAGAATGGCTCATAAGACGGCTTTGATGTGGGTCTGCAGTGTGAACTCATGCGCCCTCTGTAGGATGAGACTGCACCCTGAGCATCAGACTCAGATGGGTTCCCGTGTGACAGTACCTCCCAGCAAGGCCCCGGCAACTGGCAGAAGTCATTACGTAGCTTTCCTGCAAGAACCTTACTTCAATCTAGGCCTCAGAGAAGTTCCCAGGAAGACGCAAAAAAAAAAAACAAAAAAAAGTCACAAATATAAGGATACAAGCCAATCTGAATGAAACCAGCAGAAACAGATAGGTAAGGCTTGTGAGTAACAGAATTATCAGACACAAAATATAAAATAATTACAGGCAATATATTTAAATAAACAAAACATAAGCCAAGGAAAGGAACGCTAAAGAACCACCATGCAGGGGCGCCTGGCTGGCTCAGTCGGCAGAGCATGCAACACTCGACCTCGGGGTCTTGAGTTTGAGCCCCACTTTAGGTGTAACACTTACTTAAATAATAATAATAATAAATAAAAAAACAACTTGAGCAAAAACCTAAAAAAAAAAAAAAGAACCACCAGGCAAATTAAGACAAAATTCTCAAAAATGAAGACTATAGTAAATGAAGTTAAAAAAAAAAAAAAAGGCAATGGGGGCCGCCTGGGTGGCTCAGTTGGTTAAGCGACTGCCTTTGGCTCAGGTCATGATCCCAGGGTCCTGGGATCGAGCCCCGCATCGGGTTCCCTGCTCGACAGGGGGCCTGTTTCTCCCTCTCCCTCTGCCACTCTCCTGTTGTCTGCCAAATAAACAAAATAAATAAATAAGTAAAATCTTTAAAAAAAAAAAAAGCCAACGGAGGAACTCAAGTGCAGAAGAGGCACGGCTGAAGAGGGAACCCACGAAACCCCTCTACTCATCTTCCAGCTCCAACAACGAACACCTCACAGCCCATCTTTCCTCCACCTGCAAACACCCCGGCTGCCACTGCTGCTGAGAACGCCAGCTGTTTTAACAGCTAATTACACACCAACCAGATGTGTGGTAGCCCTTCTCACTCCAGGCCGTCTCACTCAACCTCTTCTGTGCTAACTCTCTGGATGTTATTCCGGTTAATTTTGTATAAGTCTTATTCTATAAATTGGACTTCGGAGCCATTAAGTATTTTACATCATTCTAAATGAAACAGGGCTCTTTGGACAAATGGCCGAGTTGGGGGTCTGGAAATGCATAAGGTAAACCTGGAATATTTCATCAAATAAAAATATTTTGTCAAAAAAAAGGAAAGAAAGGAAGCTTTCAAAGACCACTTGAGTCATACAAAAGAACCCAGAGGCCAAAATTAAGAGGCTCCCACTGGTCAAACGGGCTAATTTGAGCATTAATCAGAGTAGCAGCTGCAACGGGCTGAAGCACATGGAGTAGTCTGTAATTTTCCACCCCACTGTTGACTGGCATTTGGATTACTTCCAGTTTTCAACATCATGGACAATGCTGCTATGACTATCCATCTATCCTGATACACATGTGCCAGTTTTTCTAGGGTGTACGCTGAGTAGTGAAATTTCAGGGTCATGAGATACCCCTTTCTTCAGCTTACCTAGATGAGGCCAAATTGTTTTGGGGCTGCTTAACTGATGGTCTCTTAAAAGTTCACAGAGTCTATGGTGCAGGAGAATACCTACGTACTATAAGTATACAGGATGGATCAAAGAGGGAGGGGGAGAAAAAAAGGAGCAGACACAGCAGATGTGCAAAATATTCAGTTACTGAATCCAGGGTTTTGTCTATTCTAGCAACTTCATGTTTAAAATGTTTCAAAATGCAAAACTAAGGAAAAAAAAATTTTTTTAAATATACCATGAAATGTTGATGCTCTAAAAATGCCAAAAGTTAACACTTTTACATTGCTGTTAATCTGGATCTTCCTGCCAATAATCACATATTACTTGTGTAACAAAATGTTTTCAAGAAACTTCTATTTTAAGCTAAACACGTAAGATTATTGGAGGCCACCTGCATCTACTTACACATCCACAGGAATCTGGCCCCCCACTGAACAGGGAACAAGCTATCCTCACAATCTCCGCCTCGATCTTTCGCAGTCCCGGGAAGATGTCTGGATGCAGTGGGTTACTCCATGCAAAATCTCCGTAAGCCTGCAAAGAAATGCACGCAGACATGAAGTAGGACGAATAAATACACTGTATGGGACAAAGAATCATGCACTAGACAGAAGTTTCTAGGTACCAAGCACAACACGAGAAACTGGAAAAATGGTAAGGTATGTGTTCCCCTTTAAAGAAGATCAAAATACAGTGGAAGAGAGAGACATGTAAATAACTTATTTTACAGTGTGGCAAGAGAGGAAGTATAAATGTGGTTAAAAAGCACGTACTAAACCAACAAACAGACCCAGTTTGCAATCCTGGCTTTGCCTATTACTTCTCGCTCTGTAATCTCAGGTCAAAAAACCTCTTTGAGGTTCAGTGTCCTCATGTGCTCAAGGGGATAACCATGGTACCTACCTGATAGGGTTCTAGCACTAAGTAAATAACATAAGGCACGCCAAATCCTTAGGAGAGCATCCAGCACAAAGGAGCTATTGTTCTAAGTGTGATACCAGAAGTGTGCAAGTGATGGAAGGAGCCGTAAGGAGGGACTAACAAACAGCCCGACAGGTCTGAGGGGTCTGTACAGGCAGAACCTTGAGAGATCAATAGGAATTCGACATTTAGAACAGGTGGAATGAAGGAGGGGAGGAAAACACGGTATGAGCGAGGTACACTCAGTGAAGAGGAAAGATGGAAGTTCGTGTTTACGTGGGAAAGTAACAGAGGTGGTTGAAAAACACAGCTGGGAGCTGGCTCACCACAGGGCTTGCATTTTCTTTTTTTTAAAGATTTTATTTATTTATTTATTTATTTATTTATTTATTTATTTGAGAGAGTGAGAGAGAAACAGCATGAGAGGGGAGAGGGTCAGAGAGAGAGAAGCAGGCTCCCTGCTGAGCCGGGAGCCCGACGTGGGACTTGATCCCAGGACTCCGGGATCATGACCTGAGCCAAAGGCAGTCGCTTAACCGACTGAGCCACCCAGGTGCCCGTGGGCTTGCATTTCCTGCTACATAAGCAGCTTGGGTTTTATCCCGTAGATAGTGGGAAGCCACTGAAAGATTTTTAAGCCAGCGGAGTAAGATCAGAGCATTATGTCAAGATATAGCTAAGCCAAACCTGTGGTATTTAGTAAGGTAGGAGCAGTTTCATAGCTTTCATAATCAAACACAAAGACCTCAGAGACTGTTAAGTCCAATGCCAATTTTATATGATAAAGTGGGGTTTAGGAAATAAATCTGATTAGCTATAGGCAACTCTAAAGTCAACAAAAAATGAGAATTATTTCAATTATAAGTGAACCTACTGCTCATTCTCAGATCCTTTGATCTGAGACTCGGGTGGTACAGGAAATGATGAGCAAGTGTCTATTCCTCCTCTCTTCTTTTAAGTAGGCTCCACGCCCAGCAAGGAGCCCAACAAAGGGCTCAAACTCACAACCCTGAGATCAAGACCTGAGCTGAGATCAAGAGTCGGACACTCAACCGAATGAGCCACCCAGGGGTCTATCCCTACTCTCTTCTCATCAAACAAAGTATGTCTTGTCATTAATAACCTCAAATGATGGGGGACTGACTACCTTCCCTAGTAATCTGCCTTCCCCATGGGGCACCTATAAAGCCTGGAAATGTTAAGTAATATTGTACTTTTTTATGGCCTGAAGACATCTCTGACAATATTATCCATAGTCACCTATATGTGGGTAGAGAGAAACTTTCTAAACTTATTTTTAACAATAAACTTTCGTTAAGTAATTTTTTTTTTTTAATTGCAAAAGTAAGGAGAAAAACTGAGGTGGTATGAAGGGCACAGACCACACACACTGCCTTGGGGTGCTGGCATTCACCTTCACCAGGAGCTGGGTGAGCTCTTCTGCCCCGCTGTACACTGCTCCAGAGGCTTTCCCCTCCTGCCAGAAGACGTCTGTAGAGAAAGTTAAGACCACTGGGTCAGTAAGCAGGAACTTCCCCAAAATACGAAGCAACACCTCTGGGTACAAAAGAAAAAAAAACTCTGAGTGGAAACCCGGAGGTGATCTTTTTTTTTTTTTTTTAAAGATTTTATTCATTTATTTATTTGTGAGAGAGAGAATGAGAGATAGACAGCACGAGAGGGAAGAGGGTCGGAGGGAGAAGCAGACTCTCTGCCGAGCAGGGAGCCCGATGTGGGACTCGATCCCGGGACTCCAGGATCATGACCTGAGCCGAAGGCAGTCGCTTAACCAACTGAGCCACCCAGGAGCCCCCCGGAGGTGATCTTATAAAGAATTCCAAAAAAGACCTATCATAGCAAAATAAAGACGAAAGATCTCCCATTACTATCAACAACAGTGTGAAAAAGATATCAACAGCATCCAGGTATAATCTAGTCCAATAATGATGCTGTCATCATCCCCAATGGCCTTATACCAGTAGAAAGTTGTTCCTTGATCTATACTCATTTCCTGGTCTCTGTATGGCTAACGACTTTTTTCTCCCCTTCCTATCCAGTCAAAGGAAGTGTGAGAACTGTTATGAGCAGAGCTGGCAGGGAAGAGCAAGGCCAAGTGTGGAATTTCAGTACACTATTGTCAAGAGTTGGAGCCAGGGAACTGAATCCCTGACCAGACAAACCACGATGAGTAGACTGTCAGCACCCTGGTCTCAGCAGCAAGCCCCTCACATGAGCCCAAAACCTACCCACAATTCCACTTCCTGTCTGAGTGCTTCTCCAAAGACAGTCAATGAATCTGCTGATGTGGGTATCTCAGATACAACATGGCGGTGCCCTACTGAGAGTGCGCAGTGACAAAGCTACTACAGAGACACACTAACTGAAAACTGTCGCCACAGGCTCTACAAAGCCATGATCTTCAGCTCTAACAAGAGAGCAGAAGATTGAGTGGCAAACATCCAGACAGACCCCCCATCCTCAGGCAATCTGCCATGCTCTGGCTTGATTCCAATAGGACTTTCCCTCTTTCCTTACAGGACATTGGACTATACCATGCATGTCTTCAGACCAGAGGCTACCAGCCTTTCAAAAATAGAATACATGGTTTCATTTCCTGTTATTTTGTTGGTGCTATCGACAATGACTTAGAAAAGGAAGGGAAGGCAATATGGCGGCAGCAACGTGCCCTCGCGATCATAGAAATCTTTAACATCCAGGTCTCAGAGGGCTGATCCCTGCTTTACATCATCTATAAATCCTGGACTGCAGCTAATTTTGTACCATCCAATGTCAAAATCTTAACACACGTCAATTAGAAATTTTTAAGTGTATTTGTTGAAATGCAGTGTGGTATCCTGGATTAGAGCCTAGAACAGAAAAAAGGACATTAGTGGAAAAACTGGTGAAATAGGGTTAGAATTTGCAGTTTAGTCAACTGCTGTTTCGACAAATGCATCACAGTCACTTTAGATGTTAACATCAGGAGAAGCCAGGTAAGGGGTGTATGGGAACTCTCTGTATGTATGAATTTGCAAATTCTCTACAAATCTTAAATTATGACAAACTAAAAAGCCTATTTTCTAAAAGTATTTGCAATATGGTCTAATCTATAATAAACCTGTGTTTGTGTTAACAGCCAACATTTATGGGGTGCCCGGGTGGCTTAGCCAGTTAGGCGTCTTCCTTCGGCTCAGGTCATCCCAGGGTCCTGGGATCAAGCCCCACATCAAGCTCCCTGCTCAGTGGGGAGCCTGCTTCTCCCTCTCCCCCCTGCTAGTGCTCTATCTCTCACTATCTCTCTCTCTCTCTCTCTCTCAAATAAATAAAATCTTTAAAAAAAAATAGTCAACATTTATTGAGCACTTACTATATGCCAGGTATTATACATTTATATGTACGATCTTATTTAATCTCTGTAATTATCTTTATTTTTTTTAAGATTTTATTTATTTATTTGACAGAGAGACACAGCGAGAGAGGGAACACAAGCAGCGGGAGTGGGAGAGGGAGAAGCAGGCTTCCCGCTGAGCAGGGAGCCTGATGCGGGGCTCGATCCCAGGACCCTGGGATCATGACCTGAGCCAAAGGCAGACACTTAACAACTGAGCCACCCAGGTGCCCCTGTAATCATCTTTTCAAGTAAGTTGTATTATCCCCCATCGTAGAAAGACAGAGACCAAGACATAGGGTAAGTAATTCCCCCAAGGTCACCCTTTAAGTGGCCCAACTAGCATGTGAATCCACGCTGATTCCATGGGCTACACTCTTTCTTAAAGATTTTTTTATTTTTTTATTTTTAAGTAATCTCCATACTCAACGTGGGGCTCGAATTCACAACCCTGGGAGATCAAGAGTCACGCGCTCCTCTCAGCCAGGCTACACTCTTAAACATTAAGCTACTTGGTATATTTATCCTTCCCTTATGTGCTCATGCACATATACATATCTGTATGTGTATGTATGTTTATTACACAAAAACACGATTAAGATTCTTACATATATATATCATCTGTGTTTATCTTGTGATGATGGGATTTTCTTTTGTGCCTTTGTGCAGATTTTACAAATTCTGTAATGAATCTGTATTTCATTCTTATTACATATATTCTCTCCTTAAGAAACAATCGTATCTGTTTTATTCAGGCTTACAAAAGGAAATAGGACCAAGGTCCAGTTCCACTGTCTCTGAGATTTGTTTGCTTTATGGATGGAGGATGAATTTAAAGATAATTTTTATGATAAGAAATTGAGCCTCTGAGACAGGATGGATATATAAGTTCCATGGATGAAGCACTCGTAACCTATCGACAGTAAACAATGACCAAACCGGCCACGTTGGGAAAGCAGGCAGCTTGAGGCCCCCAGAATCCTACCCATAGAGCTGTAGTCCTTGAGCTTCTCCAGAACTGCTGACGCGCTCAGGCCTTGAGAGGGCAAAGCTTTCACATACTCTTTGTCCACTTTCAGGAATGACATGTTCTTGCTTATATCATCCTTGGTCTTGTTCACCTTCTCTTGGATCTCCAGAGGTAAGAAAGACAAAGTTAACAAGGAGATGGAAAAATACAGGCCAGGGAGCAGAAGAACCAGTTACGACTCCGAGTCAACTGCTGAGGGCTGGGCGCCGCACCAGTGCTACAGAACGGGGATGGTATTGTTTTTGTAAACAGATATGGGGACATTCTGGCTGCTCAGCTATTTTCTGGCATGTGCAGCAGGCTCTTAGAAGCCTGAAAAGTCAACTTTCTGTCCAAAAGTCGAAGATACATTCAACCCCCCCACCCCTTTCCTCTGCCATGCCGACATCGCCCCTGCTTTACTGGGTTTGCACGTGCCGCTGTCTGAGCGCAGTATGTGGATGTTATCCGTGTCCTGGCAAGCAGCCAGTGTGTGTGCTAAAGAAACAAAGGTGGAGCCACGAACGGTGGCCAGAAAACAGGCCAAGCAGCAGCAGAAGCATTCTGGTGCTCATGCAGGTAAGGAGCTCCGTCACCAGACATGCACGGAGCACGCCCAGAATGCGGACAGCCTGCGCAAGTCGCCACATGCGTGTGCAAGACACCCCGGGGGTACCGGGGAGACCGCACTCGAGCTCCTCCGGCTGTCTGCCGCCTGTACTCTTTGACCCTTAAGTGCTAGGGGGGAGCAACGGCCCCTTCTGTACAGTTTATCAACGATGGCTGTTTCTCCTTCGTCCACCTCCTCACTGCAACAGCCTGTGCTTTCCCTCCCTCCCTAGGTGCCCAACTACCCCTGTGGGCCAGCAAGACACAGCGAACAGAACACACTAGGCAGTAGGAATGAGAACTTCTGTTCTCACGATGCTTCCTTGTAGCAGCAGACACAGAAAATGAAAGGTAGTGGAAAGTGCTGGGGGGAACAGAACAGAATTTAAAAACACAACAAAACCCAGCAGGGACCGCTATCTGCACTAAGGGACTGTTGGGGGGTAGTTTGGAAGAGTGGCATTACAGCGAGACGGTTTCAGCGACCCATTTGTGAAGGTCTGAGGCCCCTGATCTGACCCCAAACGTTTCGACCTTCCCATCTCTAGCCCTAGAGGATTAGAACACGAGAGGAGCCTGCTAGATGTGGCCCCCAGCGAAACCGCAGGGCAAGGTGCGCCCGTGAACCACGCCCGCAAGTGTCGCAGGCAGCCGAGGCCCACCCCGCGGCAGTGGGAGGTATGTGATGGGCACGAGAGTGTTTTTAAAGTTGTACGTGGACTATGCTGCCTAAATGGCGAGCACACAACAGGAACAAACCATGGAAGCCAAGCTTCCACGCCTACACTGCTGCTGTAGTAAAACAGAAGAGCCACAAAACGATGGTGAGTCGCATTAGAAGGCACACAAGTACCTTCCCCCCAGTGCCTGCCTCAGGGCCTCTATCACATTTTAATTCCTTCACAGCATTTATTTCAAAATGAAATTCTTATGTGTTTGTTCATGTATCTATTTTCTGTTGTTCCTAGGAAAATGTAAGCTGCGCAGAACGGGGATTCGGTCCCCAGCACCCTGAGCAGTACCTGACGCTGAGCACGTGCCCACGAACCGTGTGCTGAGTAAGTGAATGTAAGGGAATGAGTGAGACAGGGACACACACACACTCGCTCGAAACAAAGAACTCTTGTCTCTGAGCCTCAAAATCTGCTTCTAAAAAAATGACAGGTGATTACAGAGTTTCTAAGTGCCTTCCAATGCTGTCATTTTATAAATTTCAGTAAATTTATAAATTTCAGGGTTCTGGAACCCTAGCACTTATTTGTCCCAAAATCTGACCCCGAAGGAGAAATGTGTGAAGGAAAAGAGCAGAAAAATACGGGGAATGAAAAGGAGAAACGCTAGGACCCTTTGAGATCCAGTCCACTCTCTGTAGCCGCCCTCTCCCTACCCCCTAACTCTAGATCGACTCAGGGAGATTTCATCTTAGGGCTTAAGATGATTTAGGGTCAAATAAAAGCCTATCTACTCCCATTCCCCTTTTCCACCCCAGTAACTACTTCTGCTTCCCTATAGGAAATAACCTGAAAATAAATACACAGTTACGGGAGAGTTCGCCCAGAGGTCTGAATGGATTTTGGTCAAAGGCCAAGGATGACTAACACCTCTTCTGGTTTGGCCAGGAAAGGGGAAAAGGGAAAGGGAATTGAAAGCCAAAAGTGAAAGCAAGCTTGAAGGAAAGCTGAGGGGCAGGCAGGGAATGGGGGAAGCCGAAGACATCAGGGCCAGTGTGCCCTCCTTGCAGCTTGCATGGGGCCTGCCTTATTTATCTCCTTCTGTGATAAAGAGCCGGTGGGAAGGGTACAGAGGTGACTGTCCTATCCTCAGCGTGGGTGAGGGGACAGAGGACACAGTGAAGGGAACATACTATGCTGCAGACAGGTACAAAGAGCAAGAGATCGGGGCTCTTCAAGTTTCTCTAAACCTGGAATCCGCCAACTACAGCCAACCGAGATCTGGCCCCTGGCCGTTCTGTAAAGCAAGTTTCAGTGGAACACAGCCAGGCTCATCCTTCTACCTCTCTATCGCCCTGACAGACATGGTATGGCCTGCAAAACCTAGAATGTTTCCTGTCTGGCCCTTCACAGAGAAGTCTGTCAACCCTGACCTAACCATGTAAGCACCCGACCCCCAGACGCGTCTCTCAAGTCAGAGCAGCCAAATATGCTCTAAAGCATCATGCCACTTCAGCCAGCTTTTCTAATTGCAAATTCTGCCTTTAACAGACGTCACCTGTCTCTTCTGGGCAAATATGTTGGAGAAAGGGTTAAGTGAGGTTTCTTAATCTTGACACTTTGACATCTTGAGCCAGATAATTCTCTACTGGCCCTGCAGGATGCTTAGCAGCACCTCTGGCTGTGATCCCCTAAATGCCAACAGCACCCCCCTCTAGTTATGACAACCAAAGGTGTCCTCAAACATTGTCAGATGTTCCTCGGGGAGGGTACAAAAATCACCCCTCGTCCTTGGGAATTCACACTAGGTTCAGTAAATAGAAAGAAAGAGATCATGACCATGGGGGCGACGGGAGGGCTGGAAGTTATACACAGATTCCACTTACCTTGCGACCAATAATAGGCATCTTCCTGATGAGCTTAAAACATCTCTTTTTAAACCTTGACCATAAGCCTAAAAGAAACAAAGGGTTTTGTTACCTATTCAAATGAATTCCCACGGATAATTATGAGCTACTCAACGTGCCTCCTGCAATCTCACCTGCCTTCTGATCACAAAGGTAGTTTCTTTCTATTTTAAAAAACCTTGAAATTTAAATTGCCAAGTAATATATTTACATGGTTCAAAAATTTAAAAAAATTGGGGGCCCTGGGTAGCTCAGTCAGTTAAGCGTCTTGACACCTGGTTTCTCTGCTCAGGTCATGATCTCAGGGTCCTGGGATCAAGTCCCAAGTTGGGCTCCACACTCAGCACAGAATCTGCTTCAGATTCTCTCTCCCTCCTCCTCTGCTTCTCCCCCTGCTCATGTGTGCACGCGCTCTCTTTTTCTTTCTCTCAAATAAAATCTTTTTTTAAAAAAAAAAATTTTTAATTAATAAACACACACAGAGTTAAAAGTTTCTCTCTCATCTATTCCCCAGACTTTCATCCTACCCTCAGGTAAACACTACTACTATTCACTTCTAGAAGAGCTATCTAGAATTTCTTTATGCTTATACAAGCAATAATAAAGATAAAATCTTATTTGTCCTACCCACCTTTTAAACAAAAGGTAGCATACTCTAGTACTATACTAGACCTTGATCTTCTACTTAGGCATATTCTCTTAAAGCTCAGTGCTTCCTCATTCATTATTTTTTTTTTTTTAAGATTTTATTTGAGAGACAGCACCCGAGATGGGGGGAGGACAGAGGGAGAGGGAGAAGCAGACTCCCTGCTGAGCAGGGAGCCTGACACAGGGCCCCATCCCAGCACCCTGGGATCATGACCTGATCAGAAGGCAGACATTTAACCGACTGAGCCACCCAGGCGCCCCCTCATTCATCTTTATAGCTCTAAAGTAGTCCATGATATGGATGTACCATAACTAATTTAACCTGTCCCTTCCTGATGGACACTTTGGTTATTTCTAGTATGTCCTATTACCAACAACAGTGAAACAATAACCTTGCAGCACGTACCACACACCTGAGGGCGTGCCTACAGCATGAATTCCCAGAAACAGAGTGCTGGGTTAAATGACATATGTATTTCAGAGCTGTTGACCTTCCCAAGGTTTTAGATGCCTAACACCTCTCTTCCCTCCCTGAAAACAAATGACCAAGCCATGCTTTTCTTCAGGATCTATGCTCTAGTCTCACACATTCAACACACACCTTGGCAACATTTCAACATTTTTGGGGCTTAAAAGGCCTTCAGTATCATGGACACCAATCAGACTCCCTTCTGTCAGGCAGTGCACAGGACAAATATGGAATTCTGATCCTATCCACTGCAATAATTATAAAGACATGGCATCTAAATAGACCATCATAACTTTTAATGAATTCGCATTCAATATAGAAGGCACCACCTACAATCCAAAGGCAACTAAGGATCAAGCATTAATAACTTGCTGAAGGCCACAGATCACATCAGCAACGGAGCAGGGATTTAACTGGTCTTAATTTTCCTAGCCTTAGACCCCCAGGACTCTATGCTGCTTCAAACACAGAACAGAAATTCTCAGTTATCCCAAATGAGTCTATAAGGAATCTAGACCTAGTTTCTGTGCAGGCAGGAAATGAATATGACGTTTTACCACATTTCTAGCAGATGGAGGCATTCCAACTTCCCTGGCCAGTGGAGCACTCTCCAACAAGCACAGACTGTCTGTGCCTCGTTAGTACCGATTACATGATGCCTTGCATCTTTACTAGCCGCAACCCTGCGTCTCCCTCTCACCCACAGTGCCCAGCGCTAGAGTCAACACTCCGTAATGTCTGGGACAAAACCAGGGAACTGATACCCAGACTGAATAAGAAGACTAAGGGATTGAAATCACTTGTTTGTAGTTACTTTTTATTTAAATTTTGGAGTATTTCTTTTCAGTCCTATGTTGTACACACTGAAACACATAGCTGCGATCTTATAGTATGTACAACACTGTGTCCTCTTGTCACAGCATTTTCTACATTAAAGATCCTTCCTGAACAGAGTTTTTTCAGTATTACCATAATAGGCCATCAAATGAGTATAATGTAGCGTTGGATATTTAAGCTGCTTATTATCTGACCATTTCTAATAATGTTAAAGCTGTAAAGATTCAGAACAACTTCCTTATTTAACAGATGAAGTAATTAACTAACGAGGAAGAGTAAGGTTGAAAACTCAGTAAATGGGAGTCACTTGGCCAGAAGTACAGTCCTGTGGCTAGGTGCAGGAGGACAGAACAGACTGAGTGTGTGCAAGCTGTGAGATTGACCAGGATAGGTAAAAAGGAGAGAATACAAGATCAGAGACGGAGAAATTAGAAATGAAGAGATCATGTGGTCATGACCTAAAAAGATGATCTCAAAAGTAAAAGTCCCCTGAGGTATAGAAAGAAAAGTAATTATAGTGTTTATCATAGTGTTTTAAGGTAATAAAATAGGAAATGCAGTGTGAGGACACCAAAGCATGGCTCTCTACAGTTGACAAATTCCTTTCACACAAACGATGCCTCTCAATACTCATTACCCTATGAGTAAGTAAGGCGGGTGACACTTAGGCCCATTTTACCATGAGGGAACGGGCTAAGAGAGCTTAAGGGTGTTGCTCAAGGTGCCACAGCTAGAACTGGGAGAGCGTGTCACCTCCTCCCACCATATAACTCCGATTTCTGTTCATGAACTATGGACAATCCCACAGTTAAATCAACATCAAGGAGTAATGATACGCGCTGATATCACAGAGCAGAATTAGGGGCGAGGTAACACGGTGAAGAGCTGCTGACCCCTGCCCGTGCTCACACCCCCATCCTCCTGCCGCTTCCAGTTCTTACCTGCCCCAGTGTCCACCCTGTGTTCCAGAATTATCCTCTCATCTTGGAAGTGTATTCAGAGTTTGAAGATCAGCAAAATTTATCACTAGTCCAGACTTTAAGACTCCTCTGGGGCAATGTGCTAAAGATAACTCGATTGTTCAGTGATGAGGACAATGCCTCTTCATGAACAAGGTACTGAAAAAATGGCAATGCTATCAAAGTTATCTCCCATCCAAGTACTAACCAGGCCCGACCCTGCTCTAGAGGGAAGACATTTTGATCAGTGTCTAAAATTCGACTTAGAAGTGACAAAATAAGAGTGTATTGTGTGTATATGTGTTAAACTATAGGAAATTGCTGATATTCAAAAATGCTGACCTACAGAAATGACATTTTGTACGTCTGGTTTGACTGGATTCAGATATAGAAAAAAGATACATATGTGTAAATAGTGGTTGGCTCTAGGTAGCAAGATTTTCATTTAGTTCTTATGGATTATTGGTATTGCCTAATTTTCTGCAATGAACATGTCCTACTTTTGTAATAAGAAAAAACATATTAAAAAGGACTTAAATAGCTCAGAGTTGGGCTTACAGAGATTTCCCTGGTGCATACGATCAACACATTGCTACTGGTAATTTTCCCATGGAATGCATGGAGACCAGCATATTCTGTTTGGAACAAGGCAGGTAAGTAAGCACCAGGGCCTAAGGTGGCTGTGCTTCTACTACCAGGTTGGCAAAATGCACACAGGCGCTGTGGCCTGCAGAACTAAAGGCGGAAGTCAGTACCTAAAGTGAATATGAATCATAGCAAAGAAATATAAATCTCAAGGATCTGTAACCTTATGTTGGTTTTAACAAACACACCACCTTAAAAGGAAAAGTACACAGAATGGTGGCCAGCAGGACCTGGGGGGGAGGGGATCACGGGGAGTTATCGTTCCATGGGTCCAGAGTTTCAGTGTGGGATGCTGAGAGAGTTCTAGAGATGGATGGTAGGAATGGTTTTGCAACAATGAGAATGTACTTAAAAATGAGTAAGATAGTAAATTTTATGTACATATATTTTATCACAGTAAGAAAGAAAGGGAGAAAGGTCTGTTGCTACTCCTTAGAGTCCTCTGGAATAAGTTACTTCACCTGGAAGGACAAGATGGAGGGCTTCCCTGAGCAGAAAGATACGGGTTGTGCCCCTTTCCAAACCACAGAGCAGATGCAGCAGAAGGGTTGGTTATCAGAGTTTATGAGGAAACCTTGCAAGGACTAGGAGGAGGAACTGAGGACAGGGTTTTTACAGCTGGAATGGACTAAAACGTAGACAGGGCAATCAGGTCTCATTCCCACTTTAATTAAGTGCCATGTTTACTATGCCTTAACTGCAACGGTTACTAGAACGGCTCAGTGGCTATCTGCAGGGTAAACAGATAAAACAGAATCTGGCTTCTAAGTTAACCTTCCGGGGAGGGGGGGGCAGAAAAGCAGAAAAAGTAGTTAAAGAGCCCCTTCAAACAGATGTTATCAGGGAAGCAAACAGTCATGGCCATTAAAATTTGTTTAAGAACAAATGAGACATGACAAGTGATTCTCTTCCACGTTAATGTTTTTTATCCCCAGGAAGTTAACTCTGGTACCCTACACTAAGGGTGGGGAAGGGGTGCAGAGGAGAGTTATCAAACACCCACCACCACTCCTACTTTACTTACGAAGCACAACCTGCAGGGGAAACAATTCACAAGGAAGGAACAGGTAAGCAGGTCTGGCAGGGGAAGAAGGGTGCCCAGGACCTTAGGAAGGATGGAGAACTTACAGACTCCCCACTAATAGACTTCTCACCTTCTTCTGCACTCCCTGAGAAGTGACCTCCTCTTCCCCACGTCAGTTTGGCTCCCTGAGTCACTACCCAGGAAGTTCATAGTGCGCTGTCCCCTGACATCAGAAGTTTAACTCCAGGAGGACAGGGACCCTCTATGACTTCTGTAGACATCCCCAGAGGCCAGCACAGTGCCTGGCACACAGCACATACTCACAGGGTCCCTGCATGAGTGCTGTTCCAATTTCACATAATCTGTATTGAAAAGATGGCCTAAAATGAACTCAATAAATTCCTGCTTGGGGAACTCCAGGGTATACAATTATGTCCTAGGCAAGACACTAAACCTGAGAAAGATTTAAGCCATGCTCTGAGATACCTGTGGATCCTTACAATGCCTAATTTCTCAGGAGTTTTTAGGCAAGCTGCAACTCCAGAAAAATCAACAAAAGCAGTAACAGATAACATTAGAGTAGCTATTGTAACTTTACGTATAGAGTCCTACTATAACTTTATGGTCAGAAGACAATGTCCCACGTCCCCCTTAAATAGATTTAAAAAAATCAGAACCAAACCAGAAGGCAAGCAATTAGTCCAATCCATCAGCCATGAGTTCTAAAGCTGGTGAGATTCCACTGTACCTTTCCAGAGGAGAGGGGGCAGTATACTTACTCTCTGGCTGGAAGACAAAATCATATGCCCAGACTATTAGCAGGGTGCACAGGACACTCCAGGCAATGAGCTGCCAGGGCTCATACTTGGTGCAATGTCCATTTACATAATTCTTGGCCTTTGTGCAATATACTTCCAAAATCTCAAAGTAGGGCTCAAAAGCCTTCTAGAAATACAAGAGAAAAAGAGAAACATGACATTCAGAGAGAGAAAAGTCTGTTCTTCGTTTGTTCCTCAGCTCTCATTTTTCAAGGGCAAGGCCACTCATGATCTGGCCCCACCCCAGCAATAATCTTATCTTCCTCCACCGTCCTCAAAGCTTCTGCTCCAGTGGTACACTGCCCCTTCGAGTCAGGTGGACTTTGACAAGGTTTTTGATCTTCTGCCCAGTCTATAAAATAGAAGGTTCATCTGGATCATCATTTCAGCCCTGAAGCTTTGCTGTGAGTACAGTATTCATCACCCCACTCTCTTAACTCTTACCCTCCTTCTCTACTCTATTTGAATCTTTCCCATCCTCTAACCCAGGGGTCAGCTGATTTGTTTCTGTAACAGTCCCGAGAGGAAATGTCTCAGGCATCACAGACCAGCTGGTCTCTGTTACAAGGACCAACTCTGCTTCTGCAGCACAACCGCTGCCCCAGACAGTGGGAAACCAATGACCGTGGCCATGTTCCAACAAGTTAATTATAGATGCTCAAATCTATATTGCACAGAATTTCCCATATCACAAAATATTCTTTTTATGAAAACAATTTTAACAATGTAAAATAACATGCTTAGCTCATAGGCTGTACAGAAACAGGCAGCAGGCCAGAGGTGGCCCATGGGCCACAGTCTGCCGATCTCTGTTCTCACGCACAGCTTGACTAACAAACACCTAGAGCCGGACGCCATATCTTATCACTATGTGTATCCCTCACAATAGCCAGCACAAGCAAGAAAAAAGTCCCCTCCCCTGATCATCTACCAGACTACCCCACTCATGAGAATGAATCTCTCCCATTAAACTCTCCTCAAGTCTCCCCTTGTGCCTCCCCACTGAGCCTAGCAGCAGGTGGCCTGCACTCAGCCTACTCAGCTGTTTTTACCTCTCTCACTCCATGCTTGAGTCCTTGAAAGCTGATCAGACCTGAATCATCGCTGCAAGCCCTCACGGTGGCGGCACAAAACAGTTTCATCTGATAGTTTGTTCCTCACTCACTTATTCAGTGTTTACTAAGCATCCCCAGTGGTTAAGGCATAAAGATGGGGGAGCCCTAAGGTAAACACCACAAGTTTTTGCCCTCACTGAGCTTACAATCTAATGGGAAAGGTGTGTGTGGGGGGGTGGGGTGGGAAGGATGGGGGGGTGAGATGGACATTGGGGAGGGTATGTGCTATGGTGAGTGCTGTGAATTGTGTTAAGACTGTTGAATCACAGACCTGTACCTCTGAAACAAATAATAAATTATATGTTAAAAAAAAAAGTAGGGAAAAAAGAAGGGGGGGAATCGGAGGGGGAGACGAACCATGAGATACTATGGACTCTGAAAAACAAACTGAGGGTTCTAGAGGGGAGGGGGGATGGGTTAGCCCGGTGATGGGTATTAAGGAGGGCACATATTGTATGGAGCACTGGGTGTTATACACAAACAATGAATCACGGAACACTGCATCAAAAACTAATGATGTAACGTATGGTGACTAACATAACATAATAAAATTAAATTAAAAAAAAAAACCTTTTTGGAGGTGGCATAAACAGGGTTTGCTAACTTCATAGATATAGGAAGTATAGAGTGGGAAGAATAATTCCAAATGTTCAAGTTTAAGTCTGAGAGAGTAGGTGAGTGGTGTCACCACCAACCCCAGCAGACTACAAGAGGAAAAAAAAAAAGTCATAACCGGGAAGAGAGAAGAAGAGCTGTAAATGCATAAGAAAAGTCTGGGAATGGCAAAAAAGTTCTGTGTGGTGAGAGCAGCGATGGGGACAGGGAGCTATGTGCTAGACCCCCAGCACACCGTGCGTGCTCCATGAACACCGGACGGTAGTGGCAACCGAGCATGTGCGTGAACACATCAGTCAGAGAATGGAGGCTGGCAGAAGTGCACTAGGTCCAGATTTAAAATGGTCTTAAAAAAGACCATGGAGGGCGCCTGGGTGGCTCAGTTGGTTAAGCGACTGCCTTCGGCTCAGGTCATGATCCTGGAGTCCCGGGATCGAGTCCCGCATCGGGCTCCCTGCTCAGCAGGGAGTCTGCTTCTCCCTCTGACCCTCTTCCCTCTCGTGCTCTCTATCTCTCATTCTCTCTCTCTCAAATAAATAAATAAAATCTTTAAAAAAAAAAAAAAAGACCATGGAGAGGGCGCCTGGGTGGCTCAGTTGGTTGGGCGACTGCCTTCGGCTCAGGTCATGATCCTGGAGTCCCGGGATCGAGTCCCACATTGGGAATCCCTGCTCAGCGGGGAGTCTGCTTCTCCCTCTGACCCTCCCCCCTCTCATGTGCTCTCTCTCTTTCTCTCAGATAAATAAATAAAATCTTAAAAAAAAAAAAGACCATGGAGAGTGGGAATATAATTTGAAAGGCACTTTTCGTAAAGCAATTTGTCAGTGTCTACTGACGTTTTAAACGTACATTCATTTTGACCCAGATATTCCACTTTTTGGTATCTACATGCTTTTCAATGTGTACAAAGAGGTTCAAGGATATTCATTTCAGTCTTCTTTTTAACAGTGAAATACAAATATCACAAATGTCCATTCAAGGACGAACGTTTAAATAATCTATAATACACACACTTTATGTAGTCACACTACGCAGCATTTAAAAAAAGACAGATCTAAATGAACTACATAGAAAAATTTCCAGAACATAGTGTTGATTGTAAAAAAAAAAAAAGCAAATTGCAGAACAACAGAAAACAAAAGGTTATTAATCAGGAGAGTCCTTTTTTTTTTTTTTAAAAGATAACTTGATGAGAGATGAAGGAAAGGAGGACAGAGGTCAGAAACACAAATTTCAGTTAAGAGGACTGCTGAGGGCGCCTGGGGGGCTCAGTCGGTTGAGCGACTGCCTTCGGCTCAGGTCATGGTCCTGGAGTCTCGGGATAGAGTGCCGCATCGGTCTCCCTTTTTCTTTTAACTTTTCTGCCAAGAGAATTTTCTTCAATAGTTCTTTTACCCTTTTAATAATATCTTCCCCATCTCCTATCAGGTAGAGTTAGACAGGCCTTAGTGGTCTCTCTTAGCACTTTACTTAAATATTTTTTTTAAAAAAAGATTTTATTTATTTGAGAGAGCGAGCGAGCATGATTCGGGGGGTGGGCAGGCAGTGGGAGAGGGAGAAACAGGTTCTCTGCTGAGTAGGGAGCCGGACACAGGGCTAGATCCCAGTAGCCTGGGATCATGACCTGAGCCGAAGGCAGACGCTTAACAACTGAGCCACCCAGGTGCCCCTACCTGGTTAATTTTAAAACCACTTATGAAGGAAGAGAAAGGGAGATTCTGAGATAAAGATAATGATACTGGTTTGAGTTATGTTCCTGTTGGATACCTACCTGCAGTGTTCTAGCAGAAGTATGAAAGCTTAGGAGGACAGGCACTCAATGAATGTTTATTGAAAACTTTTTTTTTAAAGCTTTTATTTATTTGACAGAGAGAGACACAGAGAGAGAGGGAACATAAGCAGGGGGAGTGGAAGAGGGAGAAGCAGGCTTCCCGCCGGGCAGGGAGCCCGATGCAAGGCTCGAACCCAGGACCCTGGGATCATGACCCGAGCCGAAGGCAGATGCTTAACGACTGAGCCACCCAGGAGCCTCTGCTGAAAACATTTCTATCCTTAGCAATTAGGCTGCAGTATAAGGTCATTAACATCAGGCAAGTGCTCGGTTCCCAAGAGGGCTATCCACGGAAACACAGCTTATCTGCAACCCCCTCATAGTTCTTAGCCATTCCCCAGAGCCCACTGTTGCTATCAACAACCTCAAGCCTGCACAGCAGTGACAGCGCCGGTCAGGACCTGGGGAAGACCAGAGGCGTCTACCTATCATCAGAGGTGTGTCATGATTTCCATCATTATAAAGAATCTTCTAGTGTTAAGGCTAGGATCAAACCAAATGTTTAATAGTGTATATGGGGGGGGCACCTGGGTGGCTCAGTCGTTAAGCATCTGCCTTCAGATCAGGTCATGATCCCAGGATCCTGGGCTTGAGCCCCGCATCAGGTTCCCTACTCAAGAGGAAAGCCTGCTTCTCCCTCTCCCACTCCCTCTGCTTGTGTTCCCTCTCTCACTATGTCCCTCTGTCAAATAACTAAAATCTTAAAAAAAAAAAAAAGTGTATATGGGGTGCCTGGTTGGCTCAGTCAGCAGAGCACTGCAACTCTCAATCTCAGGGTCATGAGTTCAAGCCCCACACTGGGCAGGGAGCCTACTTTAAAAAAATAATAATAAATGAATGAATGAATAATGTATACGAATGGGATGACAGAAGAAATAATCATGCAGATTAGCTTTTCCTCCGGTGATACTAGTTCCTAGCTCACCCAGAAAATAGAGCTTACCTAGGTCAAAAGATGCCTGTAGATATTATCAATTTTTCATAGCACATAACAAAAATATAACTAGTATCAGGGAGAGAGCAAACAGTCAGCAAATGCAAACTGTGTTAATTTCTACAAAGCCTATTAAGATATGAAGGCATTCCTTGATAACATTTATAAAATTACATTCAGCGAGTATTTCCTTGGTAATTGCTCTAAGAAGATAATGGGAGTCCTTAAATTCCAAGTCCTTAAATCTATCTCCTTAGGAAGAGATCTATTTCTATATTCTCCTTCTCCAAAGACAGAATGTCACTGGCCTTGGATAGGACCTACAAAGCTGTTTGTGTAGACAACTAGATGGTCACAGAAATTACATGTCCTGGCCTCAGCCCAAGGTCCTTCTGGTTACTACAAACAACCTAGGTTCCGTCCCCAGTGAATAAGCACCTCACGGCACTAACAGCTCCCTGCTTTATAGGGCTCCATGGGCTAATGCATGCTATCTCCTTGGAAAAAAGGATAAGGCAGCTCCTTGGGGAGGCAAGGAGCCTTGGGGCCTGATGAAACACCACAGCCCTAGAGAAGCATACAATCCCAATGCTGAAGGGAACCCTAGAGATCAAGCCCATATTCACAGTTCACAAACAGAGGCCCCGCGGTGAGACAGCCTCGCTAAGCCCAGGCCTCTGACTCAGGGTTCGGGGTTCTTTCCATCCTTCATTCTAAGCGTCCACGGGTGGAGGGTCACTTAACACATTACCATCCAGTGCCATCCCAAGAGTTTCCTTCTCACAATTTACGTTTTTGGCAGAATCTACCCTGAATATACATACAGTTCAGAACAAACTAAAACTGGAGAGGTAGGTCATGACTACAGAGACAGAAACAGCACAAGAACGTAATAGTATTATAATGACTACTTCCCACCATGTCTTCCTGCTTACAGAAATACATTTTTTTGGTCTATATACACCTACATATATATTAATAGTTAATACTAAGGCTTTTATTTATTTCAACCTAATCCACATACTGTCTCTGGAAACACAAGAACCAAAAACGGTCACCTGTGAAGGCCACTAGCTTGTCATGCCCCTCCAGGCAAATTATTTCACCAATGTGTGCCTCCACGCTTCATCTAGAGGGACGCAGGATAACAGTCACACAAGAAATAAATTGTGTCTGGGTAGACGTGTACCTGCGGGTGTGTGTGGGTACGTGTGGGCACGGATCTCCAACCCTTAACAGAGCGGTTTTGGTAAAATTTCCACAAGTAAAGCATTCCTTCCTCCATATCAGATTGGGACTGTATTCCTCTGGAGGAAAACCAAAACAAAACACTTTGCCCACGGAATATATATAAAATGATGACAAAGAATACCGTAAATCTTTTTAAAGTACAGTATTAAAATAGAAAAGAAAAACCTCAGTAATACAAAGATTTGAAATAGTAACTACTTTAAGGAGCTACTGTCAAGTAAAGATGAGTAAACTAACCCGCCTTTTTCTTCTTATTCATTTCCATTTCCCATCTAATGATTAAGTTTTAACTGATGCCTACAAGACATCAAAATAATAATCCTAATCATTATTAGACAAAAGGCGGCTGCGAGGGTTTATGGGAATTTAGTGGCCCTCTTAGTCCCAATCATATCGCACCCTTCCAATCCCCAAATCTCTTCAAGGGAGCAAGACACTTTCATAAGAAGTCTACAAATTCTGTAAATTTGGGACATGTTACTTTTTATTTTTTTTAGAGAGGGAGGAGGAGATGGGAAGGGGCAGAGGGAGAGGGAGAGATAGAACCCCAAGCAGGCTCCACGCCCAGCATGCAGCCTGATGCGGGCCTCGATCTCACGACCCTGAGATCATGACTTGAGCCCAAATCAAGAGTCATATGCTTAACCGACTGAGCCACCCAGGCGCCCCTGCATGTTACTTTTTAGACCATGGGGTTTCGTACTTTTCCCTTTTTTTTTTTAAAGATTTTATTTATTTATTTGAGAGAGAGAGAGAGAGAGACAGGGCACGAGCAGGGGGAGGGGCAGAGGGAGAGGGAAAAGCAGACTCCCTGTTGAGCAGGGAGCCTGATGCAGGGGCTCTATCCCAGGACCCTGGGACCATGACTTGAGCCAAAGGCAGACGCTTAGCTGACTGAGCCACTGAGGTGCCACCGGTTTCACACTTTTCCAGCCCAGACCCGCGGAAGCGTATTTTACAACCATCCAGTACACACTGCAACAGAGAGACATGAAACCAAAACAAAGGTTTCCAAAATAAAACCTACCACCTCATTACTTGTGATGCATGTACATTTTTTTCTCTATTTCCTCGTTCTTTTAAATGTCCCAACCACTAAATTGATTCTGCCTCCCTCTGAATGGATCACGACCTTCAGGTTTAAAAGCCTCACTGTGATCTACTCCTGGCTTCTTTAAATGCAGAATGTAATGCAGCCAAGGGTGTTAACACGGAGGCATTTTGCACTCCACACAATCTCAGGGCTTTTTGCACTTAAGATTTATTCTCTTAACATTTTTGTGAGGCCGGGATTGTGATGTCATGAGGGAACGGTCGGTCGAAGAGATGCAGAATCCTTCCATCACAGGTTCCTTCCCTACTGGTACCAGCCCACAGCTGCTCCCAATGACTGCTAACTCTTTCGGTCCTCAAATCCCTCCACGAGAAAAGATTCCACAGACAAACTTCCCTCGGTGGCACTATATCCACACCCTCCCCCTCCCAAAAAAAACCTCTTTGAAAACTAGGACTGCACCTGACCAACTGCCAATTAGGCAGTGATATTTCTTCCACAGCGATTTTCTTAAGGAACAACGAATACCAGGAGAAACACTCCCCCAAGAATGAATAGGACTACAAGAGAAAAACCATCTGGCAGACGCTTCCAGAGCCACACTGGATGGTGCTTCCTTCCTCGGAGCTAATACAAATAACAACAATAACAACACAAATAACACCTCGCAGGGCGAACCATCTGTACTCACTTTATTCAAGAGCCAGGGCGTCTCAGCTCAGGCGACCCCAGCGCCGCCTCCCCCACTTCCTGAGCAGATCTCGGGGCAATGCTGCCTCCGCTACACACGTGCCCACTGCTCTTTACGTTTTCTGCCACATGACAATTATTTTCTGAGCACCTACTACACACATGGTGCTATTTTATAGGGGTCAGAGATCACCCGTTTGTTTCACTTAAAACTGTCTCTTCCCTTCAAAACTCAAAGACTGGGTGACCCCCTGATCACAGAGGGAATAAAATGAAGAAGGAGAAGGCCAGAGGGGCCGTGATAAACATGCACAGGAAAGGGTGAAGCACTTAAAGGCATTAACTCATTTGTAGAGAATACATGGTGGTATTTATTTATTTATTTATTTTTATTTTAAAGATTTTATTTATTTATTCATGAGAGACAGAGAGAGAGAGGCAGAGGGAGAAGCAGCCTCCCGAGGAGCAGGGAGCCCGATGCGGGACTTGATCCTAGGACCCTGGGACCATGGCCTGAGCCGAAGGTAGACGCTTAACCATCTGAGCCCCCCAGGCGCCCCATGGCGATAGTTACATAACTTAAAATTTTAACCGGCTCTCATGTTATTTTATGTGTACTTTACAACCTCATGAGGTTCTCAGGTTAAGAATGAACGGTCTCGGGCGCCTGGGTGGCTCAGTTGGTTAAGCGACTGCCTTCAGCTCAGGTCATGATCCTGGAGTCCCGGGATCGAGTCCCGCATCGGGCTCCTTGCTCAGAGGGGAGTCTGCTTCTCCCTCTGAGCCTCTTCCCTCTCGTGCTCTCTGTCTCTCATTCTCTCTCTCTCAAATAAATAAATAAAACCTTTAATAAAAAAAAAAAAAAAGAATGAACGGTCTCACGGGGCGCCCGGGTGGCTCAGTCAGTTAAGTGTCTGCCTTTGGCACAGGTCATGATCCCGCGTCCTGAGATTGAGCCCCACGTCAGGCTCCCTGCTCAGCAGGAAGTCTCCTTCTCCTTCTCCCTCTGCTCCTCCCCCTGCTTGTGCTCTCTCTCCAACTCTCTCTCTCACTAATAAATAAATAAAAAAGAATAAACGGTTTAAAAAAAAAGAAGGAATGGTTTCACTTCATAGGTGGTAAAAACTGAAATCAAGAAAGGTTAAGTTTGCTCTACAGCAAAGTAATAAGGGGCAAAGTCAGGACTAAAACACAGGACTTCACACACTCAGAGTTGAATTCCAAGATATCCTGAACCATCTCTTAGGGCTACACAACATTAACATACCTAAACATTAACTGGAAGAGTATGACCTAAAAGAAGAGTAGTCAAGAAAACCAAAACGCTGTGAGGCCAAGCAGAGGAACCAACAAGTTATTCCAATGTACGTTCTCCTTCCTGATCCTCCCACATCAAAGAAAATCAGGCTAAAGATCAAAGAAAAACATTCCCACTGTCAGAATGGTTGACTCTACCAATAACTTCTGAACAGAGACATGGATTCCTTGCCAAAGAAAATGTAGCAATTTTGCTCAGTTGATCATGACCCAGCACAAAGCCTACTAAGGTTTTCTGGTCAAAACTAAAGTGCCCACGAACTACTTTCCCTAGTTTTCTTCGGCTACCATCCCAACTTGGGCCCATCAAAACGCTTGCTCATCCAAATGAGGACTGCCGGCCACAACAGAGACCTGGGTTCAAGTGTAAGTCTGTCACTCACGGGGGTAAAGGAAGGAAAAATTCAGAACAGTGATTCCTAACAATATCACTGTGGAGTCATTGTGAAATTGGGCTTCTGGGAAAGCTACCTTTCTACAAAAGGTTCAGCTTCCTATCACAGCACAATGACTTCTTTGCATTTCCAGTATGCCTCAATTCAGGTTATTTCTCAAGAGTCAATTAGGGCCAAACGGCTTTAACCAATTGCACTGTGAGTTAACTCATCCCAGAGGCAGAGCGCTCAACCCTGGTGCGGGAGAATAACCAAGTAATTGTCTTCATACTTGACCTCCCTTATGGTACCAAGGGGCTGATAAGAAGACAAACAACAGAGGCACCTGGGTGGCTCAGTCGTTAAGCATCTGCCTTCGGCTCAAGTCATGGTCCCAGGGTCCTGGGATCGAGCCCCGCATCGGGCTCCCTGCTCGGCAGGAAGCCTGCTTCTCCCTCTCCCACTCCCCCCTGCTTGTGTTCCCTCTCTCGCTGTGCCTCTCTCAAATAAATAAATTAAAAAAAAAAGAATACAAACAACAGCAAAGGCATAATTTTTATATCTCCTACAACACCTTCAACACGGCAGGGACGCAACGTTTATTTATTCAACTAAAGTGAAATCATTATAATACTGCACACACTTAGGACTGCTCTGTAAGATCCTAGGGAAGATTCTGCCTCGCCTCTCCCACATCTCTCCTGGTGGCAGTGGCTCGAACCCGCAGAGGACAATGGCTGGTATTTGTAACCAGACTGCACACATCGGCACCGTTCAGATGAACTCACAAGATATATCAGGTCATCGGCCGCCAGAGCCAACAGGGAGGTTAAAGACCAGTACATGACCACTCTCCGTCCCTCACAGAGGAACACAATGAAGCCCCAAGGTCACACAGCTTCCCCATACATTTCTTTCGTAGAATAATTGACTTAACACATTCCTGAGACTCAATCACCAAACTTAGTGGCTATCCATCTTTTAGATGAGGGATAAACATCTCCAAGCGTTCCTGGAAGTGTCACTGAGGGCCCAGCCACGTCAGTCCACAAGACCAACTCATTGCTCCAGGCTCCTATTTATTCTTAAGCCAAATACTAATGAAAATCAAAATCTCCCACCCTGCGGTGCTGCAGAGAAAAAGCGGTTTGTTTTCCTCCTCCTTCCACTTTCTTTACATCTGATACAACTACACACTTCACCACTCAGTAGTTTTTCCCAAAGAGCCAGAAATCTGAGCTTTGAAGCAGGAGTGGGCTGCTGAGGAAAAGAAGACCTGTCTTACCGAGTTTACCCACTGCCTTAATGTCTTAAGATCAGATGGTACTTAAAGCCTGGGACTCAGGGTAAGGAGTGGAGCTAAAATACAGAAGACGCCAAAGAGTTAATGTAGTCACTCTTACTCCACTTCTGCCCTAAAAACAGAGAAAACAAAGCAAATTAAATCTGGTTCTCTTTCATATCACATTCCACAGAACTTCAAAGTGCAAAATAAACAGGTAAGAAAACACGATTGTTTTTAGAACCTTAAAAGGCATTCAAGTTTATCAGCAAAACCAGATCACAAGCCCAAAGGAAAAACTCCCTTGGGTCATTAAAGAAGTAAGAACTGAGCAACAAAACCAGTCATTTGACTGCATTACAGAAATGTTAGAAGAGACTGAATCATCATTTCTTAGGTGGTAAAGACGAAACCATATACTTCCTCCAAAATTCCACTATGTGCATTAAGTTCATCTCAACGAGCTTAACGGTCCATGTTTTCCCTTCTAGCCACGCCTCAAGAGTCAGAGGTATAGCTCAGTATTACTCCACAAACATTTACCAAGTCTAATTGCTCTATGCTTAGCCCCAGAGTATTCGGGCAAAGCACCTGACCATCACTGAGACATAATCTTGGCCTCAGAAAGGGGACAGATGTGCAGTGTTAGAAGTGTACCCACGGAAAATCAAAGCTTCTAAGTTCATAAACGCTGACAGCCCTAAACACTGCCAAACAGGTGCGTAAATTCTGTATTTATTTACTGGTGGGCAGGGCAAGACACCGAGTGAAGACTGACACGGATTCTGTCACTGAAGACTCAGAGCCCTTCTCTCCTGTGACACATCAAGAAAGGCACCCTGTGAACTTCAACCAGGAGAGAACGCTGACATGCAGGAAACCAAGTTCAGTAAGCAGAGGAACAGGCTGGTGGGACGCTGAGGTAAGAGCAATTACAGGTAACAGCAATTACATTCTCACCCAAAGGCAAGGGGGGGGGGCGGGGGGGGAAGGTCTACTCAAACTTGACAGCTATGAACTCCCAGAGCCTCTTAACGGTAAGTAGCTAAATGTGCACATACACAGAAGCTACCTTTCAAAGTACAAAAGGAGTTCACTATCCTCTGGGCAATTAATGGGAACTCCTTAATATTACAAGCAAGGACCAGCAGAAATAATCCCGTATTCTTCACACACAAAGGGGAAGTCTTGACTGCCCTGAGCATACCGCAGCTGGGGAAGAAGTCATATGGGCTTCTCCCTTCCCGTCCTTACTTCCTAATAGGATTTCTACCTTCGTCACCTAGTTCAAATACCTATACTTTCCAAATTATATTTATAGAAATCTCCATTTCAATCGTCATACTGCTATTAGAGATAAGAAACACTGAATGTGTGCCGGGAAGTGTAACCTAAGTTAAGTTGCAAAGGCTACTTCTCTGGAGATTTCCAACATGTAATCTTACTCAAAAGCACAAACCAAAGACCCATCCCTGGGTCTCTGACGGGCCATCAACTGATATAAACACCCTCTGGAAAATCTGCCTTCAAAAATCTAGTCACAGAGGAGCTACTTTTTTAAAACTGAAGAAGGGTCTAAATTTAACATTAACACTCAGAAAAGTTTCTGACTTTTTTGATAATCTGTTGAAAGTGCAGAAGAAGATATGTGTTTCCAATGGAAAATTATACATTATCTAAGGCCTCCCTCTTGGTTACCTGATTTTGACTATAAGGAAATTATTGTACAACTCTATAAGTTGTATATAATTACAGCAATTCAAACTATCCTTCATCTATAAACATGTAAAATTTGCCAGGTCTGGTAATGGTTCAAGTGACTTCCCTCTCCACTAGGGAAGAAACCAGTTTGGGTGCTGTTTACGTATTCATTTTAATATTCCTGATCTATAAATGTGTCTGCTCTTTGGACCTTTCCTCTGAACTGGTTTCCTCATTATAAGCAAAATAAAAATTTTAATGTGTGTTCATTTTATATTGTATCGGCATCATGATTTGACCTTTCTTGAAAATTATCTTTTAACAAAGGCTAAAACCTGTAGGTCCCCAAACGCCCCCACCAAAAAATGTCTGGGAACACCAAACTGCAAATAATTACAAAGGGTTTGGGACATCCTGAAGGCCAGTCACTGGGGTCCATATTCCCCAGGTTAATAAACCCCTCTTCAAAATGAATCATAGAAGTAGCTTTAATATGACAAAGTATCCTATTATATGTAGAGTAAACCCAAGCCCCCTATGTTGCCTATAGGTGAGAACTATTATCCATCACTTAAAATTCTCCAGGAAAAAAGCCTTATGACTATAATAAAAAGGAATGAAATTTTGATCCAAGCTACAATATGGATGAACCTTCAAAACATCATGCTAAGTGAAAAAAGCTAATCACAAAAGACCAGACACTATAGGATTCCATTTATATGAAGTGTTCTGAAGAAGGAAATCTACAGACAAAAAGTAGTTTGGGGGTCACCTACAGCCGGGGGACTTGGAGGACATAAGGAAGTGACTGCTGAGACATGGGGTCTCTTCTGAGAATGTTCTAAATTGTGGTATTAGCTGCACAACTCTGTGAACATAGTGAAAACCAATGAAGTGGATGCTTTAAAAAAAAAAAAAAGGCATTATAACCCAGCAGTTTCATTTATGTTCACCAAATGTTCTCTCAGCTAAGACGAACCACCTAAGATTCACAGGCTTTCTTTAAAAAAAGAAACAAGGGGCGCCTGGGTGGCTCAGTTGGTTAAGCGACTGCCTTCGGCTCAGGTCATGATCTCGGGGTCCTGGGATCGAGTCCCGCATCGGGCTCCCTGCTCGGCCGGGAGCCTGCTTCTCTCTCTGCCCCTCTCCCCCGCTCATGCTCTCTCTCTCTCTCTCTCTGTCTGAAATAAATAAACAAAATCTTTAAAATAAAATAAAATAAAATAAAATAAAAAACGAAACAAAACAAACCCCCAAAACCCAAAGGCCTTTCTGAAAAAAAGTTCCCATATGGACTATAAACAGCAGAAACCATGAAGTTCCAGAAAAAGAGAGTAAAGCTTTGGACTCCAAAGGAAAGCAATCCTAAGTATCTAAAAATAACTTAGAAATTTGTAGAGCAATTATGTACAAACTAGACAAAGCAGGTCATTATTGCCTAAAGATATATATTTTTCAGGGTCTATAAGTAGAATTATTAACTGCTAAAATGATGAATTTGTTAAAAAAATGCTTTCTCCCTTGGCAGCTCATAAACACGTACTCCAGCCACTACCAAGGGTACGGGAAAGGGACAGCCAGCTCTGGGTGCTGTTCTGAACCGACACTCATCACCACTCCTGGGGACTCACTGAACGTCACAGACAGCTGTTGGAGCCCTCCAAAGTCTGGACCGGTGATCAGAGACTTCTACTCTAATTTTAGCTCCGTGTGACCTCTGGCCCATGACCGAGCCTCTATGCAGCTGGATTTTGCTCATCTGCAAAAGCAGATGCCATTGTTACAACTCAACAAGAAGTTCACAAGACAAAAAAGATACACTCATCTAGCTACTCACAGGTTGTTGTGAATATTCAGTGCAGTCAGGAAGTAAGAGGTTGACTGCAGATAATAAATGCTTACTAAATATTTGATGAACCTGAATGAGTCTCTTATGATAAACGTTTTCCTTTCCTTTTCAGTAAGCAGCAAGGAAAAGTAAGCTTTGCGATGTCCCAAGCGAAGTCCCATAGGCAGAGCTGGGAGAGGATTTAAGTGGTTTGCTTCCCATGCCTCCGTTGTATGTTCTTACAGACGCCAATAATGAAATACATGCTAATAGTGAGCTCCACCTCCATTTAATAAGACAAACATTAAGTCAACTCTCAGCCTTCAACTATCTAATTCAATCAGAAGGTTGCAAGCGCCCTCTTATCTACAAAACAGGATTATATTGGTTACCTACTCATGTTTACAGATCATAAGCCTGATTTCAGGCATCTGGATAGACTGCTGTTAACTGCTATTGTTAGGACTCTTGGGAAAGCGTTTGAAATCACAAGTTTATCAAAAAGGGCTGCATAGCATACTCCTAGGCCTTTGTCCGCCCCCACTGCAGTGCAGCTAGACAAGAAGCAGGTCCCCATGGCATTCTTGTATTTGGCCTCAAGTCTTTCCTACTAGAATATGAAAACAGAATTTTCTATTTGCCTCAATTGTCTCAGCACCAGTAAGACTGGAACTCAAGATGGTTTTAAAAGGGAATACATCAGTCCTATCTGCCAAAATGCATTTCAAAGGAATACATTTAAATGCTTTCAGAAAAGCCTCCAGAAAAAAAAGGTCTCCCCGGTAAATATACCACAACAGCTGTGTGGATTCCAAAGAGCTCCAGAGGACTACGATTTTACCTTGGAATTCACTGTTACAAATGGTGTTTTACAAATCTAAACTCTGCCCTTAACAGAGAACGAAGGCTGCTCTTTTCCATCAAATGTTTATTAATAGTTAGAGACCAGATAAATAAGAACACAGTAGGCTTTTACTCTCCGGGGGAATTAGAGAAAAGGAAGGACATTTCATACTTTAAAAGTGCCTACCCTACTTCAGGACAGAGCTCTCAATGCTGTCTCCCACGTCTAGTGTGCAGGTAACAGAAATTTAGGATTTGCTGCCTAAAAGCTAAAAGCACAAGTTACACATTAAGAAAACCCCGTAGGAGTATAAATCGGTACAACCACTTGGGAAACCCGTCTGGCAGCGGGCCTCATGACCTGGCAATGCTATGTTTACCCAAAGACATGTTCATTCAAAACAGCCAACAACTAGAAACGCAAATGTTCATCAACTATAGAAGGAATAAACTGCCCTGTTTTATACATGTAAAACCACATAGCTATGGTTTTTAAAACTACTGCTACATAAGAGCATGGCTGAATCTCACAGATTCAGCAAAAAGGACACTCGAAATAAAACATACTGTGTGTTTCCATTTACATGAGGTTCAAAAATCAGCAAAACGAATCTATAGTGAGAAGGATAACCTCTGGGGGTCCAGATGGAAGGGAAGGAAGAACTTGCTGGGAGGCTGGATATTCTTAGTATCTGGGCGGCGAGTACAGTGTATCCCACATGCAAATATTACTGACCTGTATAATTAAGATTCTTGCCCTTTACTGTATGCAAGTTCTATCTCAAAAAAGAAAACTACCTTTTTTCTTTTTTAATTCAAAAGTGATTTTATCCACTGCCTGGGATAATAGGCCACATAAACAACAGTATGCCAGAAAAACGAACCAGGAGGAAGACTGTTCTGCAGTTTCTGCCTATACAATAGGCGTCACTCATTCATTCATCAAACCTTTACAGTTTGCCCATTTCACGACAAGGAGCTCAATTAGCTATATTATATTAAATCAAAACCGCACTATCAGGCTAAAAGTGCAACTTACTAGGTAAGATGTAACAATTTTAAATCTGTATGTACCTAGTAACAAAATCTCAAAATACATACAACAAAATCTAATACAACTACAAGGAGAAATAAATAATTGAGAAAGCATAAGACTGGAAGAGGCACCCACAAAACATGAAATCCAAATAGTTAATGTTCAATGAAAAGGACACTTAACCTCAGGAGTAATCAGGGAATTGCATATGGGAATCAATTAGATTTTACCCTCCTGGAATGGCAAAAAGTATAAAAAGCCTTGTAAGCATCAGGTTTGTCCAACTGTGTAGGAACAAGAACTACTGCTAGGAGTATAAACTGTTATCGACTTCTGCAAAGTTTCTCATCTAGTGAGTTACAATGCAGTGATTCTACTCCCAGGAATAAATCCCAGAAAAACTTACACTGTTGATTACTTCTCATATACAAGAAAGTTCACTACGGTAATGCTCAAAAAAGCCTCAAACTGGAAGCCACCCAAGTGTCCGTCATCATGGATTGGATAAACTGTGGTAGTCATACAGTGAAGTACCGGGCAACCATGAAAATGAATGAACTAAAACTCATAAACTACATGGAATAACATGAATGAATCTCACAAACACGGAGCAACACAGGGAAATCACAAAAAAACTACATATAAATCGATTTACAGCAAGTTAAAAAATGAACAAAACTAGGGACGCCTGGGTGGCTCCGTCGGTAATCGTCTGCCTTCGGCTCAGGTCATGATCCCGGGGTCCTAGGATCGAGTCCCCACATCGGGCTCTTTGCTCAGCAGGAAGCCTGCTTCTCCTTCTCCCTCTGCCTCTGCAGCTCCCCCTGCTTGTGCTCTCGCTCTCTCTCTGATAAATAAATAAATAAAATCTTAAAAAAAAAAAAAGAACAAAACTAAAGGGCCATATACATAGGTGGTAACACTTTTTTTTTTTTTTAACACAGGAAGAGAATGATTATTCCAAAAATCAGGATAGTCATCCCTAGAGGGGAGGAAAGGAGATATAATCAGGGCGAGGCACAAGGGATGAGGGGTAAATATTCTATTTCTTAACCTGGGGATAGAGGTATGACTGTTTTATTGTTATTCTTTAAAATGTAAAATGTAGGTATGTGCTTTATATAACTCTCTCTGTGTAATAAATTTCACATGAAAACATTTTTAATTAAAAAGGAGAGCAAGCCCTTCTCCTTGCCTTTGCTCCTCCTACCAAATAAAACATGAACATAACAGCTCAAGCTCAGGGCAGCTCTCCTGGACCAGGAGAGGACGCACCGCATATGGTGGAACCTCCTCGAAGGCCTAGGAATGACCCTATCAGCCAAGAAGGGTCTACTCTGGCCTTCTCTTACTTTAGAGAAATTCATTTCTACCTTTTCAAAATCTCTGTTACTATAGTTTTTCTTTTATACACAGCCAAACCTAACCCTACCAGATATATCAGTGATCCGGACAAACGGAACACTTTCTACATTTAAAGCTGTCCAACAATGGAAAGAACTCCCCGAGAAAGCACTCTGCACCCACCCCTGGCAGGGCACCGTGGAAAGGATTTCCACACAGCAAGGGAAGTTGGACTGCAGGATTTCTCAATGCCCTTCAGGCAATTAAGATTCTAAGGCTACTTCTGGAAAAAAGCAGCTCGGGCCTTGCCAAAGCTGTGGCAACATTTTGCCTCTGAATCTATCCTTCTGTTATCAGTGAGAACATTCCTTTTCTATAACATTCCATGTTCTATCCGTTCTTCAAGACTCTGCTAACAAGCTATCTTCTCGCTTGTGCCTCTCAGAACTGACTAGACCTCAACTTTAGCATGCTGGTTATCTTCCCTTGGCTCCTCCAGATCCTCTACCCAACCTTCTCCACCTCTCTGTGCCTCACAGGGCTGCCCTCTATGAATTAAATCTCCCAGGCTCCCCTTACTTACCCTCTGGTTTCCAGCTAGGTTTGGCCCATGTAAGGCTCGAGCCTGAGATCAGAGGGTGGGAAAAGACAGGGTCTGAGGTATTTATTCCCCTTGATTCCCTCCCTGCTAGGGTACCGGTTGGCAGTGGCAGCATTCCTACAGGTTACCCTCTCCTCCAGCTAAACTTTCAAGGTTCCAGAAGCTACTCTCTCTTTGCCCACTCAGGCCTAAGAATGATGATGGCTCTTAGCCCTGAGGTGTTTCACCAACTCCTACGGGTCTTCTTAATTCTGCTCAGCTTTGTAAATAGTCCTTTTTTCTCCTCAATCACACTATTGGGTGGTGCCAAGAGATAACTGATATATCCAAACTACTCTTCAGCCTGCACCGTTCCATCTTCCCGGATGCCGATTTCCCCTTACCCCCCAGCATGGTTTTTCTCTTGGTAATTGTGCTCTATATGTTTCCACATATGGACTGATTCACTCTGAATCAATTCCCTATGGAAAATTCTTAATCCCAAAATGATTCCCAGTTCTGCCACCAATGTGTACAAACTGTACGTTTGGGCAAAGCTTAGAAAGCAAATGTTACTAAAAATTCCTGACACACAGACTGCAAAACCAAGCCAAATACTGGGATTTGAGGTTTATCTATTTATAATCCCTCCTTCCTTTAGACCAATGGCTGGAGGAATTATCAGACTTGTTATTATAGTTTTGCTTTACCAGTAAGACTGGAACAATGCCAAATACAGTGCTCATCTTACAAGGGCCATTCAAATGGTTAACAAAATTTTAAAGGTCCTACCAGTCCCAATAAATTTTCCCTTCCTTCTAGACAATCCTACAAATAAAACACCAGATGCAAATACTAGAAATGAGCTTTCAGTGCCCATCTTTTGGCTTACTGCTCAAATCCTATTTGACATTCAGAAAGAAAGCATGCCTGAGAAAGAGTCAAGGCTAAAAGATAAAGCTCTAAGATCTGGAAAGATTCCATTTTGAACTCCCCCCAAAAACCTGAGACAGGCTTATTGTTTCCACATCAAGAGTGCTTCAGAAATGTTGCAAAGAAATCATTTCTTAAGATTTTACTGTGTTACAGAAGATTGTGCTGTATGATGTCCAATATATATATTCCAAAGCAGCAGGCAGTGGTCCCTGGACAAAATAACCCCAAGTAGCACTGTAACAGACCCACTAAACTCTAAGACTCATTCTCTCACCCATATGAATGCAAGGGCTACGCAGATGCTATTCCCTATGTTCAGGAAGCCTACACCAGGGTTTCTCAACCCAAGCACTACTGACATTTTAGGCCACATAATTCTTGGTGGTGGAGTGCTGTGTGCATAGCAGAGCCTGTAGTTGCATTCCTGACCTCTAGCACTTAGTATGGCAACCAAAAATGTCTCCAGACATTGCCAAATGTTCCTGGGGAGCAAAATCACAGCTGAGAACCTTGGCCCTAGATAAACTATCTCTCAAACTCCGCCCAGCACTATCAGAGTGTGTATGATTCACTGGATGAGAAAAGAGAAAAGCCACCCAAAGGAGCAGACTTAGCTTTATAAAATACCCTTTTCTTAAAAGCTCTAAGTGTTTGACAACTTGCAAAGTGACACCATTCCCCAGCACTAGGGAGGAGGAGAACATAGGTGAAAAGAATGGTTGCCAAAGTGGTGAGAAACTGCTAAAAAAAATTTCCAGACCTGAAATCCTTCTGAAAGCATCGCAGGTCTCAGATGAATACTCTCAACCCTTTTATTCTCTCTGAGACACAGGTGGAAAGTATTACGGTTCATGACATAAGTGAGCAAACGGAAAAAGTCAGGCAAACCACCCTTATCAAACGAGGGCAAAGGGAAGGGCAGGCAGGCACCGAAGACTGACAGCCCCAGCTCTGTGGTGTGGAGTACAAGGCTTATCATGTACGGACTCCGGTTCATCTTCATGCTTTAGTGCCACAGGATACCGTCCAGACAAGTAGTTTCCAAACCTATCAACCCCAATGCCCTCTTTTTAGAACAAATATCTTCTATGCCCTTTTATTATTCTGAAACGGAATTCAAAGATCTCTACGAACATAACTTTTACAAATTTCAATATAATGCCCTAACTGCAAGGTACAAGAAGATAAATCAGAAGATCTGTGTAATAAAATATACGTTTTCAGACAAGACCATACTAGAAAACAAAAGCACTCCCCCACACACTTCCAAAGTGCCCCCTCAGAGGGCAGAGGTACCCCGCCCTACACAAACCCTCTCCCATTAGTCACAAAGCTCAGCGACCTCTGTCCCTTATGGGCAATGTGGCCCAGAGGCAGCAACACAAAAGCAGAACAGGAGGGATCTGAAATCAGACTAACCGTAGTTAAAACGCAGCTCCACCACCTCATCGCTGCAGTACCCTCCCTAAGCCTGGTTTTTCACCTACAAAAGATGCCAGCATAGTTTTCAAAGGGTTTTTGCGAAAATTAAATGAATATGTAGAGTATCTATTTCCGCACCTAACATGTAATACCTGCTCAATAAATGTTAGCTGTCAGATTTATGTTATTATTCCTGGATCCAACTTGGATTGTGTCCTAGCTCATGCCCATCTTATTCCCCCAGCAGAAAGGATGGATGATGGGGTATCCATTCATCAGAGATGCTCTAAAAAGGATTCACATACAATTTAAGTAAGAAGTTGCATCACACGGCCTCCAAGATTGCTTCTACTCCTACTTCTGGGGCGCTACAATATACCGCCTGGCACGGAGGTTATTTTTTATTAACTGGGGTCCTTTCTTGCCAGTTAGAGGGCCCAGAACATGTCTTCTGCTTCATACAAAGTAGCTAAAGAATGCAGATAATGACCGTTTACTACCCCCGTTGAGAACCCGGCCCTAACCACTGGTTCTTTACCATCTGGCCTCAAAGAACACAACACCCACAAAGAAGGAATGACAACTTCTCCAGAGAAAGCACCTCAAGGAACACGTACAGAATCCTCAGAGAGTGAGGATTCTCAAGAACCAGTCTTTATTCGTGTGAATTAATCCCTTACACCAACAAGCAAATCAACACCCTCATTTGATACTCTAGATTATCAAATGAGGAAATGAAAACTAATGTGGTGGCCAGAGAAATACTTCAAAACAAAACGATGCCCAAGTTCACATCCTAAATAAAAAAGCAGTGACTGATCACACTGTTCAAGAGAGCCCACAGGCCCAAGAAGTCACAAGCTCATCTCTGGGCATGAAGGTGTAGGCTACTTACACCAGAAATCTTAACTTACATAAACATACTGATCTGTAAGAGGAAAAACAAATTTCCAATCGTTACAAATCATTCTGCATTAACCCTCTAAGGTGCTTATTTCTGCGTAGTATAATTATTGGGGATTGCTTCCTTTCGTTTATGTATAGCTCCCAATTTTTCTAATACGTGGCTCCTGCGATAAGCATTTAAAATCACATAATAAATAAGGCTATTTATTATCTACTGACAATCATGAAATTTGAGGCAAGAAGCTACTTTAGGTGAACTCGTTATCAGGCTCTGTGAATAAGCCAACTATTTACCCAGGTCTCTAAAACCATCCTTGCTCTCTGCCTCAAACCGGAACTAATCACCACTTAGTTTCCTTCTTTATCCGTCCCACAGACCTTATAGGTTTTGCCACTACAGAAAGTCAGGACTGGGTATAAAAAAAAACAAAAAACCCTCACTGCTAGGTTTTTTTGCCAGTTTCCCAGGGACAGCTACCAGCTCTCTGGGATAGTGAGATAAAGAGAGGAAAATGAACTGTTCTGAAATCTGTGTTTTCCCACAAAGAGACATCAGACTCAGAGAAGTAGCTTATCAAAAACAAAATGCTCTTTTTCAAGAGAGCTATTGGAAAGCCATGGGGTCCCCACAATACTCACAATAAAGAGCTTCTATGGAATCATAAATGTCCCAAGAATAAAACCTCATTTTGGTAAACACTCATTTGGCAATGCTGTTCTCCCTGCTCGGCAAAAAAAAAAAGGGGGGGGGGGCAGGGAAAGATCTCCAGAGGAAAAAACAGACTCTACCAAAACAGGCATATTCCTCAGCCCAACAAAAGAACTTAAATTCAAATTAGTTTAACTCAACAAGCATTTGTTAAGCACTTACTATACACAGAGCACCATGACAGTTGTTTATTTATCTCTAAACAAGTAAGACATGATTATGTCTTCTGAGGAATCATAACTCTAGTCTGGGAGACAAACACTTATAAACGAATACATGGCAGACACGGACAAAATTTAATAGAAATTTTAAAACTGTTCTGGTAGTATGGGGAGAGATTAAAATCAATTGCAAGAATTCTGTAAGAGTCTTCATATTCATTAAATACAAATATATTCGTATATTTAATCCAGTCATTTATCCATCCCAAGCAGTAAACCCAAAATAAAAGGTGGCAGAAATGCTCAGCTACCAAAAGCCAGCATCAGAAGTGAGATCTACACACTCAGATCCTTTAGACTAAAAATAAAACTTAAGGGACAAGTGCCTTCTAACAAGGAGGATGTTTGGAAAAGACTCACCAACATCAGAAGGTCCGTACTCGGCATCTTCCTCCCTCAGCCTTCCTCTCGGGGCCTCCCCTCTGCAAAAGGGAACCAGGTCTGTTTACTTCTAAAGCTTTAAACTGTCGCCTCGGCCCGCCTAGAGTCGCTAGAGCAGTCAAGAAATGGTTCTCTCGCTCCTTTGAGAGCTCCGATTTCACTCGCAGAATTGACACTCCACCCCCAGCACCCAGGCCAGCGAATCAGAATCCTGCTGGCACTGTGCTTCCCTCCCACAGCTGACCAAACGAATCCAGACCCAGCCTGCCACCAAGCAAGCCCCCCAGGTAGACACCCGCGGAAACGCCCAGCCCGCCGCCGACCCTGCCGGGAGCCCCGGAGCCCAGCCCACCAACGCAGCAGGGCCGGAGATCGGAAGCCCCGGGCAGCTTAGCCCAGCGTCCAGCCTCCAGAGCCCCGCTGGCCTCGCTCCCGGCTCCATCGCTCCCACCCCGGAGCCCTTCCTCTCTTCGGAAGGATCAGCAGATCCCTGTTCCCCACTCCGCTCCCACCTCCGCGGGAGTGGGGTTTCAGAGCCCGCTCCCGCTCGGGTTCCCCCCCCCCCCGGCTCCCTCTGACCTCGGGGCTCGGCGCGCCCACACTCACCCCGCGCCCCTCGGTCCGCCGGGCCCTCCTTCCTCCCCTCCACTCCCCTGCCCTGCCCACCCTGGAGCCCTCCGCCCCAGCCCGACCCTCCCTTTTCCGGAGCCTCAGCGGCCCTCCTGCACTCCCCTGCCCCGAGTCCGCTTCCCCGCTCCTTCCCTGAGCCTCTCCCTCTCGCCGGCCCCGCTCCTCTTCACCACGCGACCGACTCGCGGGCGGCGGAGCGCGGGCTCCCCCTGCAGCCGCCGCCACCGAGATTGGAGGTCCGACCGCCGGCGGACCCGCCCCTCCCCGCCCGGAAATGGCTCCCCAGCCCCGGCGTGCGCGGCCCCGCCATCGGGCGCGCGCACGCTCCGGGGCGGGGGGCAAGACCCGCCTCCCCTCTGGGCCCCACGGCGCGTGCGCGCCGCCTGCTGGCCAGGCAGGGACCGGCACCCCGGCGGGCCCTCGAGGGAAGGTGGAACCTGCCTGCACCCAACCATCACCAGCTTGCCCTTTACAAAAACCAGCTTACTGGTCACATTTGGTCACTTGGAGCCCTTGAGAGAGTCAGCCTGCCGAGCACTGCACAAACTGATCCAAAGCAACCACGCAAGATGGGTCTCTAAAGAGACCTTTGGGATTTTAATGGGTGACTCAGAGATTTGCCCCCTTCTCTTTCCGGGAGATTTCCTCGAGGTCAATAATGCCTGAAGAAAAGCTACATGAAAACCCCCTAAATGGAATTGCCCGCCCCATAGTTCCCTCCCCCCACAAATATGGAGAACAGAGACCAGGTAGTGGGCAAAAAATGTTACCAATATTACTTTATTTTCATGAGCAATGTTGGGAGGCATCTAATACTCAAGTGAAAGTGCCCACCGGGACCACAAATGTCACCCTTCATTTCCAGATGAAATAGCTAAATCTCAAATATGTTTGTCTTGTTTTGCCCAGGACACTAATTCAGCAGGAGCGAAGGTAGCATAGTTACACTTAACTGACCAATGATCAGCATGCAGTATATTTTTCAACAGATTTAAAAATGACACCTAGATGGAATCTTGAAATCTTAACAAAAATGACACTAATGAGGGTAGCCAATTCCATCCCCTTGCAAATGTGAGGACACTAACTTAGAGTGTGATCGCCATCATCAGTACCCGCAAGCAGTGCTCTCGGGACGGAAT
The DNA here is from genome assembly GCF_009762305.2 of Zalophus californianus. Classification (NCBI taxonomy): domain Eukaryota; kingdom Metazoa; phylum Chordata; class Mammalia; order Carnivora; family Otariidae; genus Zalophus; species Zalophus californianus. The sequence continues at coordinate 31,860,649 of NC_045609.1, read as the reverse complement.
CCCATGTTAGCACGGCTGCCTTCCTCTGCACACCCGCTCAAGCACTTCCCGGCCTCCCAGCCAGAGTGGTGAAGACCCTGAAAGGGTCAAGCAGGTTACCTCTGGGCTTCTTGGCCCTCAGCCCCAGCCCATCGGAAGTCCCAGACATCTCCGCCGTTCAGAGCTCCTGAATCAGTCACTGGCATCCCCAGACCCTTACCCCTCTTGCTGCGGTCCCCCAGCAGACATCCATTCTCAGTGCTGAAGGGCCAGAAAATGTTCTGGGGCCTCCAGCCGATGTCTACTCATCAAGAGTCACTTTGGGATTCCAGGCACAATCTCCCCACTCCCCACTTCCCACTTCCACCGCTCTGCTTTATTTCTTCTTCAGATCCTAGGATCTGCTCTCCCTCATCTCCTTCTTAGCTACTACCTCCCATCCTTTCATCTAAAATCTCTGTCCCGGCTGACTGGAGGACAGGGTGCATCTCTGACCCTCCCTCTACTTCTGCAGTATGACTTCGCTGCTCCTTACGTGCAGCAGGCAGTCCGTTCCTTCTTCCCAGGTGAATCAACCAATTCAACCATATTGACTAGTCCTTATTGTTGTGGACTAAATGTGTCTCCCTCTCCCAAAATTCATTATGTTGAAGCCCTACCCCCCAACGTGATGGCCTCTGGAAAGTCATTAGGTTTTGATGAGATCATGAGCGCAGAGCTCCCATAATAGGATTAGTGTCCTTAGAAGAAAAGGAAGAGACCAGAGCCCTCTCTCGCTCTCTCTCTCCACTCACACACAAAGAGGAAGTCATGTGAACACACAATGAAGCGGCGGCAGTTTGCAGGCCAGAAAGAGGATCCTCACCAAAACCCAAACCTGCCAGCACATTTACCTTGTATTTTGTTATGACAGCCCAAGCTGACTAAGAAACTTATTTTGCCAAGAACTACACTAGGTACCTTTACATCCAAGGCTCTCTTTAGGTCCTAACTTGCCCAGATCAGCTGACTCTCATTACCTCCCAATTTGTCAATCAGGGCACCAAGGCCCAGAGAAGGTGAATGATCACTCCAAAGACACACAGAAGAATGGGGTGGAGTTTGGATAGAAAGTTAAGGCTTCAGATTTTGTAGGGAGAACCTAAAATATGCTGGCAGATTTATTAAGCTCAAAGAATGTTAGAGGTGGAGGAGCCTTCCTCTACTTGCCAGCTCAATCCCATAGTATATGTATGAAGAAACCAAGGCCCAGAAAGGAACATGACTCTTCTCTGCAGTTCCTGGCAGAGCCCAGAGGTTGGGGGGCGGGGGGGGGGCGGGGGGGGGAGACAGAGACAGAGAGACACTTCAGGCCCCCTACTCCTCTGCCCCACACTCCCTCTCCCCCTAACTGCAGAATAACATCAGGGATTACACGAGAAGCATCAAGTAGAAAGTGGCCAGAGATAAAAGATGCATGGGGATTAAGGGAGATAATTTCAGCCTTCACAGGGGAATCACATTATACCAAAATGGAACAAAATCCCCACAGTCTCTCGGTCTTACGTGTCCTAGCTCTACTGGTGGGCCCTTGGGAGAAAGCTAGAGAGAGGAGAACAAAGGAGATAGAAATAAAAGAGAGCATTATACTGCAGAGGGAAGAGGAATATGAAAAAGCAAGAAGCGTTGGCTAAGGAGGGGACACAGCAAATCTCCTTCCCCTATCCCCCCATCAAACACTCCCATGATAGGGGCTTCAGAAGGAGGGGCTGAGCTGGCTGAGGGGAGGCAGAGGTGGGGTTGCCTGGGACTTCCATACCCAGAGGGTGGTTTCCCCAGGAGCACCACTGGCATCACCTGGACGCTTGCTAGACATGCAGGTTCTTGGAGCCCCACTCCAGATGATGACTCAATCTACATTTCAACAAGATCCCCAGGTGATATACATGCACCATAAAGTTTGAGAGGTACTTCCCTGGGCACCCTGCTTGCAGAGAGAGCACAGTGTTTGTTTAGGATGGTTTAGGGAGATTGATGATTATTTGGGGAGTGAGGAGATCTAATGCTCCCCAAATTGGCCTTCGGTGGCATCATGGTGCTTTCCAGGATGACAGGAAAACTGGGAGGGATTGGAAATACCTATGCGGAACCAGTGAGGGACTGAAATTTGTGCTGATGACAGAGGGCTTGGGGTAGCAGGGGGCACAGTGAAAAGGAATATAGGCTGGGATTTTTTTTCCCCTACATGGCTTCTTTTAAAACAATTCATGCCAGCAAATCTGCTTCTGCTTAAAATGGCAGCCATCCATGGCCAAGTTAGTGACACCCCTCCCCACATCCAGGAGCACACACCCCCAACTCTAAAAAGCAGGAACATACTACCCACACTTCCATTCCTGTCCCTGACACCTCCCCACACAACTGGGGACCTTCTGTGGAAGCTCACCTCAAGACAGGGCTGTGGGCAGATGTTCTTGCAGCTTCTGAACCCCTCCTGGAAAGGAATGGCCCACAAGAAAGCCCTCTGCAGGACCTCTGTTCATGGAGCCTAAAATGCCCTCCCTGTGGAGAGGCGGGAAACCAGCCACCAGCAGCAGGTTGGGATGACACAACAGGACTGGCCTTGAGAAGGTGAGCTAAGGTCCAGCCAGACGTGGTGGCACCTGATGCGGGGAGCAAGTGCCCAGAGATTGCCACCCTGGGATAGACAACAAGGTGCACCTGGTCACCGAGGTACATGTCCCAGGTGCCAATTCAGCCAAAAGTCAGAATGGCCAAAACCCCGAGAAACGAGTCAGTTCCCAAGGAAGTCCGCTTTTCCTGAGGAAGCCATCCATTGCTGTCCAGGCTGCAGGATCACTGCTATAGCAAAGCCTCAAAACCAGAGTGACTGCCTATCAGAAGTCAAATAAATACATCCTTCCTTGGGCAGAAGGCAACCAGCTGGGGCCTGTGGGGGATAGAACAGCTTTGAAGGCGGGCACACTGGCCTCTCCTCAGCGATCACTGCATGGCCTCGGACAAGTCAGTCTCACGGTCTGAGCCTGGGCTTTCTTGGTTGTAAAACAAGGGTTAATAGCCTCTACCTGAGGCCGGTGGTGGTACCTCAGGGGACGGACACGTGTACCCAGCACGGGGCCAGGCCCACGGGAACACTCCAGAGAATTAGTTGAATCCGCTCCATGCGTGTCTGGGAGGACTTCAGGTAGGATTCCAGTCTGTGCTCTGTGACCAACTAAACCAAGCCCGCCCCCTGACCTTGTTGCTCTTGGTCTAGCTTCATTCCCCATCAGGACCTGATTCTGACAGTTGGTCAGTCTTTCTAACATGACCCTTGCCCCAGAGGGAACCCAAGGCCTTTTCAAGGCTTGTCCAAGAGCCTCAGATCTATGGTCCTCCTACAGGTTTTGTTATTTATAGATCAGTCCGTTTCAGACCAACCAGACCCAACACTCCCTGTTTATGCGAGTTACAAAATCTATTTGTTATAAACAGGGGGTGCACCTACCTATGCATGAAATTCTCTTACAAAGCGGCACAGTGTCCCAACTTTAAAAGTGAAAGCCAGGGTAATAAAATCATACATGAGGTTGGCAAATGCATGAATTTACAATGGGTGGACTACGTTTTTAAGAGAAAACAATAATTATTTGAGTATGGTTGTCACTTTTTCCTTTATAATCGACATTTGAAAAAAGGCTAAATTTGGATCTTGATGTAATGAAGTACAATTGTTATGAACTAGGAAGTTACAGCTGCAGACCAGTATGGAGGTGTGGTCTTGGTGACTCAGTTACTACGTAAGCAGCAGCGTCTCGGGTGATGTGATTTTTCCAAAATGGTGGATTAAGAGTTGTAAAGTTTCAAACAAGGTAAGGCAACTTACATGCAACTTTCCACATGGTAGTTGCGCTCCAGGAAGCGTATATAATAAAACCATGTTTTTAAAGAAATGCACTTCTTGGGGCACCTGGGTGGCTCAGTCGTTAAGCGTCTGCCTTCGGCTCAGGTCATGATCCCGGGGTCCTGGGATCGAGCCCCACATCGGGCTCCCTGCTCGGCGGGAAGCCTGCTTCTCCCTCTCCCACTCCCCCTGCTTGTGTTCCCTCACTGTGTCTCTCTCTGTCAAATAAATAAATAAAATCTTTAAAAAAAAAAAAAGAAATGCACTTCTTGTATGAAAGTCAAATTGGGGGCGCCTGAGTGGCACAGTCGGTTAAGCATCCGACTCTTGGTTTTGGCTCAGGTCATGATCTCAGGGTCATGATCTTAGTGTCATGAGATCGAACGCCAAGTAGTCGGCTCCACGCTCAGCGTGGAGTCTGCTTTAGACTTTCTCTCCCTCTCCCTCGGCCCCATCCCTCTCCTCTCTCTCTCTCTCGCTCTCTCTGCCCCACCTCTCCCGCCTCTAAAATAATCTTTTTTTTTTTTTTAAGAAAGTCAAATTTTTGGCTCATGTGACTGTGATCTGGTTTTTCACCTACATGAATGTTCCGGCAAGATGTTATTAAAAAGCTGTGCAGGACTCGGGCAATTCTTCACTGTGAGGGGCTACCCTTACCATGTCTGCAGGGCAAGATCACCAAATGCCAGGGGAAATAACCGCATCATGTGACAACCAAAAATGTTTTCAATTTTCAGGATGCCCCTTGGGCACCAAGCCGTCCCACTGAGACCTGCTACTGTGGATTGATAACAGGGAATGCACTTGAGCCTGAGCCTCATTTTAGTATCTACAGCTGAGTATCTGTCAAGCTGGAAGGGACTTGAGCATCGACCAGGCCCAGCCTTCCCAGGTAGCATTGCATGTCTGGATCTCCAAGCACCTTTTCAAAATCTGCATGTCAGGGCTTTCCTGCAGACCCAGTGAATGAGGGGTGGGGCCCAGACATCTGTATTTTGGACACACCCAGGTAAGAGCTGCTAAGTTCTATCCATTCTCATCAGTTTCTATGCCTTGGTCCCACAGTGGAGATGAAACCTAGAATTCTTGACGTTCCAGCTCCAGAAGCCCAGGCTCAGGAACTGTAGTGAAATCTATGGGTTCTTGTGCCGGCTTTAGCTGTGCGGCCTTGGGTGAACCATTTACCCTCTCTGGGTCTCAATTTTCTCACCTCAAAATTGGATAGGGAGGGGAAGCAACTCTCTAACTCCATCAGTCTAGAACTTTCTACGCCTCACTTGCATTATAGGAAACTCCACTTCTCTGTCCCCAGGTTCCCAGAAAAGGCCCTCAATCATGCAGTTATTTGGTTGGAGAGGGTGTTTGTCCCAGTCCTGCACTGAGGGTGAGCAGTGTGGCCAGAATGCCCGGGGAGGCCAGGCCCCTCTTCTCCTCCCCCACCAGCATGGACACAGTTGGGATGCAATGAAGAGACCCAGGTAATATAAGTCCTCTGTACTTATTAGAGTACCAAGGGGGTAATTATGAACCTTGGCCCATGGTTATTCCTCGCCCGGCCCTGCAGAACCAGTTCCCAGGCTGACTCACTCAGAGGAGCTTTAGATGTATCCTGAGCTCAGGGGTCAGGGGAGGAGGAGAAAGCATCCATCTCCATAAGCAACTGAAAACCTTGGTGTTTAAAAATGGAGTTAAAGTCATTTTCTCTAGTAGGTTTTATAAAAGCTGAGGGCAGTCATTCTCCACAGTCAGGGGAGTTGACCTGGCTGAGGGATCAAGGACAGCTGGAGCTGAGTGCAGAAGATGAACAGGAGTTAACCAGACAGAAAGGGGCAGTCAGCGTGTTCTGGTTGAGGGCACTCTATGTGCCAAGACCCAGTGGCAGATGCAGAAAGGGGTGCAGGTCAGTAGGGATAGTTGTGCAGGGCAGATGCACAGATGCACATGCCTTCAGGGGCCCAAGCAGGTGATGTGCCTGCGTCAGGCTCATTCATTATTTCATTCATGCATTCATTCATTCATTCAGTCGATGCTAGGTTGCACTATCCCGGGCAGGGGATGGATCATTGAACAAAACAAAGATCCCTTCCCTAGTACAACTTGCACTCTAGTGGAAGGAGTCAGATAAATAAACACAGTAAGTAAACTATATGGTAGTCTAGAAAGTGCCAAGGACTATGGAAAAAAAGCGGAGTATGGGAAATAGAAAGTGTGGGGCTTGGGGCAGGGTGTCATGGGTGCTGTAACTGCAAATAGAATGGTAGAGTAGGCCCAACATTTCAAATTTTCAAGGAAAGTTATAAATCCAAACTTTTTGGTAAAATCTCTCAATGTTAACTTTGTGATGTCCTAGAAGCCTGCTAGAATCAGCGATTACTTTCTTCTCTTTGCCAGGACTACTTTAGTGCTTTATGTCAAACAATGCAAATAGTTTCAGCACCCCAAGAGACAGGGCCCACTTAAAGGGCTTGTCACTGCCCCAGAGACGCAACATTCAGAGACTACCAATGATGCTTTCAGCCATGTGTGGAAAGCTTTTCCTTTTTTTCAGATGCCCAAGCTATTCTGAACTCCCTTTTTCTTGGGGCAGACACAGAGAAGCTGCCCACAGCCCGCCTCCTGCCCAAGCTCTGTTGGGCAGACGGTCCCTCCAGATGGGAATGATGTGTGATGCTGACACGGAAACACACTCCGGATCTCCTCTGGGCACCGGGAGACAAATGCAACATACAGATCGCTCTTTATTCTTAGCAACAGGAAACAGCAAGCCAGCGTGAATTCTGGGCAAAAAGAGCTCGGAAATGTTGTAGGACTATGTTGTTTTCTTGTCGCAATTTCCATAATTCATCTTGTGACCATGATGTAACTTACTGAATCGCCCGTGTTTGTTCATTCCATCTCCCCCGCCTTACCTCCAAGAGAGAGAAAAAAAAATCTGTAGTTGTATGGTGATTGCCAAGAGATTGAAAAGGTCATAAAGAGAAATATAACCAGGAACTCCCAGAATTTTGGACAACTTATTCAATTGTTTTGAAGTTTTGTCTCTTAATTGAAATATACCCTATGTACAGGTAAGTCCACAAATCAAAGACTGTTTGATGAATCTTCAGGGAGTGAACATCAGTGTTCAGCACCCATATCAAAACACAGAGCATTGCTGGGTGCTTGGCCAGCTCAGTTGGTGGAGTATGTGACTCTTGATCGCGGGGTTGTTAGTTGAAGCCCCAAGTTGGGTATACAGATTACTTAAAATAAAATCTTTTTTTTTTAAAGATTTTATTTATTTATTTGAGAGAGAGAGAGAACGAGAGGTAGAAAGCACGAGAGGGAAGAGGGTCAGAGGGAGAAGCAGACTCCCCGCTGAGCAGGGAGCCCGATGTGGGACTCAATCCCGGGACTCCAGGATCATGACCTGAGCCGAAGGCAGTTGCCTAACCAACTGAGCCACCCAGGCGCCCTAAAATAAAATCTTTTGAAAGAAGAAAGGAAGGAAGGAAGGAAGGAAGGAAGGAAGGAAGGAAGGAAGGAAGAAGAAAGAAGAGCATTGCCAATTCAATTTTTTTTTTTAAATAAAAGGAACTGAGGCTGGCTGCAAATGTTCAGCTTTCTGTCTGAGACCACAGGGCCCCGTAGGACATAATATTTTGATCTTTATCCAAATATCAGCAAGCAGCCATTGAAGTCATTTTTTTTAAGATTTTATTTATTTATTTGAGAGAGAGAATGAGATAGAATGAGCATGAGAGGGGGGGAGGGTCAGAGGGAGAAGCAGACTCCCCGCTGAGCAGGGAGCCCGATGTGGGACTCAATCCCGGGACTCCAGGATCATGACCTGAGCCGAAGGCAGTCGCCTAACCAACTGAGCCACCCAGGCGCCCTAAAATAAAATCTTTTGAAAGAAGAAAGGAAGGAAGGAAGGAAGGAAGGAAGGAAGGAAGGAAGGAAGGAAGGAAGAAGAAAGAAGAGCATTGCCAATTCAATTTTTTTTTTTAAATAAAAGGAACTGAGGCTGGCTGCAAATGTTCAGCTTTCTGTCTGAGACCACAGGGCCCCGTAGGACATAATATTTTGATCTTTATCCAAATATCAGCAAGCAGCCATTGAAGTCATTTTTTTTAAGATTTTATTTATTTATTTGAGAGAGAGAATGAGATAGAATGAGCATGAGAGGGGGGGAGGGTCAGAGGGAGAAGCAGACTCCCCGCCGAGCAGGGAGCCCGATGCGGGACTCGATCCCGGGACGCCAGGATCATGACCTGAGCCGAAGGCTGTCGCTTGACAAACTGAGCCACCCAGGTGCCCCCATTGAAGTCATTTTAATCAGGGGGCTGATTGTATCACATTTGGGTCTTCAAACAATCCCCTTGTTACTAAGGAGAATGGCTAGATGCAGGTCCAAATGGGCAGACTAGTTACAAGGCTTTTGCATTCATCCAGGTGAAGAGTGGAGATAGCTGGTTCTAGGGAAGAACAATGGCATCAGCTGAGGAGCTGGGTGCCTGGACAGATGAGGTCATTCTGGAGTAAGGTGGGCCCCAAGCCAATACAACCGGGGTCCTTCAAAGAGGGGAGATTTGCACACAGACATGCACACAGGGAGAATGCCCCGAGAAGATAAAAGACGGAGGTTGAGATGATGCTTTTCCAAGCCAAAGAACACAAAGGATGGCCAGCAAACCACCAGTGTAGGGGAGAGGCATGGGACAGATTCTTCCTCGTGGCACTTGGAAGGAATCAGTCCTGCGGACAGCTTGATCTCAGGTTTCTAGTCTCCAGAACTGTGAGACAATACATTTCTGTTGTTCACACCACCCAGCTTATGGTCCTTTCTTATAGCAGCCCTGGCAAATTCATAAACTGAGATTCCCAAACTCACTCCAACCTTCAGTAGGTTGACAGGAGGAATGGGAGGCGCAGGGTGAACTGCCATTCCTAGTAGCCTCATGTCCCCTCTGAGCCGGGTGTCAGAGCAATGACCGGAGTGGGGGAGACCCCAGTAGCCCAGGGGACCAGGGCTAATCCTGAAGCTAATCCTTGAGGTGACCACTGCATTTAGTTTTAGACCTGCCACCTAGGAATATTGCAGGAACCACTGCAAAGGAAACCACTCATCCAGACATAGTTCAAAGGCCCACCCTTACTATCCATTTCTCATGTCTTTCAAGAATTGCAAATATTTAAACTCTTTCCATTGGCTGCCCATTCAAATATCTCATTCAAGGCTCCCTGGTTATTGCATTATTGTGGACCCAATTAAACTCATTTCATTTGAAGATTCTTATGTGTCTCTCTAATACACAGATCATTTCCCTCATTTAAAGCAAGTTGTTTATAGCTAGTAGGCCTACCCCCCACCTGAGCTATCCCCCTCCAGGGAAGCCTTACAAAGTTTCTAGTTAGGAACAGAAGGCCCTGAGGGGATTGCCCAATGTTGTCTCAGGACACAACCTTACAACCATAAAAACAAGTCAACACCGAGGCCTACTGGCAGAGAATCAGTTACAGGATATGCACGAACAAGGGTCAGCAGAGGTTGCCTGGGCCAAACCCCAGGCTATGTGGAAAGCCCTTACCTGGTTAAGTCTTCCACAAATGGTAACCCATAGCAATAATCATCTTTCAACAGATGTACTGATCTATCTGTGAATTAGATTTCATCTGGAGAAGATGACCTCCAAGGGAAAATGCCATACAAAGTTCAGTTAACAGAATGTTCTTCTTGAACTTGGCCCACAAGGCCCCTTATGATCAACCTTGGCCTTTCTCTGCCTTCATGTCCCCCATTTCTACCTCACACTGAGACCTTATTTCCTGGGCATAGAGTGACCATATAGTTTATCATCCAATATGAGATGCTTTTGAGATGGACAACATATTCAGTTTTCTGGGACAAGAGGTGTAAACTGGGCTGTTTTACCCAATCTGGGACTTCTAGTCTCCTTAGCCATGTGGAACAACTTAGAGTTCCTATAACATTCCATGGGCTTTTGAATCCCCAGACTTTTGCACATGCTCTCCTCTTCTGATCTACTTGGAACACATTCTATAACCCACTCTTCTGTGGGGCCTTCCCCAAGACTCCTAGGTGGGCTTGGGCTCTCCCTCCCCTGTGTCTTCACTGTCCCCAGCACATACCACATTCTGTCTTCATTTCCCTGGCTCCCCACAAGACCTGTAACCTCTTGAGGACCAGGTATTATATCTTTTCATCTTTGTGTTCTCTACTCTATTCCATTTTGTAGGTACTCAACATGTGTCTAATCAATGATTTTATAATTAGCCTAGAGAAGAGATAGGTGTCCATTAACTTCAACTGTCTAAAGAGTTGTGATCGCAAAGAGGACCTAGACTTGACTTATGAGCCCATAAGGGAAGAACAAGAATACTAACTGGAAGCCTCAAGAAGATATATTTCAGCTCAATATTAAGAAGAACTTTCTAGCCAACAGGACTACACAAAATCAATAGGCAGCTTTGAACAGTAGAGAGCTCCTTGCCACTAGGGATGTTTTGTTGACAAATACTGGCTTATACTTGGTAGGAATTTTGAGGTAAGGATTCAGGCATGTAGTGGGTGAATGGCCTGGATAACTACCTTATACTCTATGATTCATCCATTCATTCATTCAGTGATTATTTACTGGGCACCAGGCATTGCCCCAGAAGCTCATGAATTAGCACAGAACAGACACACCCATGTAACCACCATGCAGAGCAAGAGCGTCTGCTGGCTGACGTATGAGGCAGATTTGGCCTCCCAACCTGTTGGAGCTTACAGGTTTGCAGAAGAGATACACGCAATCATATGAATTTATGGGGTGTCCAAAGATAGTGTGAGGGGAGTCTGAGAGGTGTTTAACTTGAGCAAGGGTGTATGTAGGAAGCTTGTGTGGTTCCATGACCTTTAGATCTTTCTAGAGAGCTCAGGCTTCTTCTCTCTTCCGTGAGGCCTGCTCTTCCAGTTGGGTGACCTTTCTGAAGGCTGGCTTAGACCAGTCTCTACCTGTCAGTTCCAGAGCTGTGAGTTCTGCTCAGCTGAGGGGTAACCAGGTAACTCTGATCATCCCAGGGGAGCCACGTGTGGTCTTTAGTCATGCCCTTTCTTTCCTTCCCTCTTCTCTAAAAGACCACCAGAAGGCTAGTCACACGGACTTTGGGACAGTAGAGGCATGGCAATGCCATGGCGGGTGAACCCCCAGAGCCTGGCGACTCTCCACTTTCAGAGCCGCCATCAAAGTATCCAGTGGTACTGGCCACAATCCAGAACTCCGTGTCCAAAGAAGAAAAGACATAGCAGGTGAGCCAAGAGGCGTGTGATCACAGGACCTCGTCCTGCCCTGATGGGGGACAGCACTAGGATAACACAGCAGCTACTCATGAAATGTTTGCATGATTTGGGTAAACGATAGTAATAATAAAGAAAAATACCATGCCTCAAGCCTTTGCTATGGGCCAGGCACTGTGCTGGGTGATTATATATGCATTATCTTACTTAAGCATCAAACAGGCCCATAGGGGCAGAATTATTATCCTTACTTCACAGAAGAGGAAACTCTAGAAGAGGCCTAGAAATTGTCAAAACTTATCTGAGATCACATAGCTAGGGAATGGCAGGCCCAAGGGTCTCCAAAGCCTGTGCTTCTGGCCTCTGTTCTCTTGACTTTACGTGGGGATAAATGAAAGCCCAACAAAGCAGAATGGGTCAAAATGAGCCCTCCTGTGTGAATTCCAAAAGTAGGTGAGCAAGCCCTCAGCAGAGTAGCAGTTGAGCAGGAGAGGGATCTAAAACTGTGTTCATAGCATACGCAGAGTCAAAGAAAAATAATGAACCAGAAAAAAATGTTTTCTTACTCATGTTACAAAGGGATAACGTCTCTAATATATAAATGCATATATTCATGTAAGAAGGACTAACGAACAGAAAAAGTGGATAAAAGATATGAACAGAAATAGCAAGAAATATACTCAACTAGCTCTTAAGCATAGGAAAAGATGCTCAATCTGACTGACTGAAGAAATGCAAATTAAAGCCAAATTAAGGCAGCACTGATCTCCTACAAACTGAAAAACGTGCTGGACGCAGCTATGATGGACTTAAATGTAGAACACATTTGCAAAGAAGGAAACAGAAAGTCAATGACTTAAGTATCCCTATCAAAAAATTATAAAGGGGCTCAGTCATTAAGCGTCTGCCTTCAGCTTAGGTCATGGTCCCGGGATCCTGGGATCGAGCCCCACATCGGGCTCCCTGCTCCGCGGGAAGCCTGCTTCTCCCTCTCCCACTCCCCCTGCTTGTGTTCCCTCTCTCGCTGTGTCTCTCTCTGTCAAATAAATAAATAAAATCTTTTTTCAAAAAAAGTCTTTAAAAGAAATTATAAAAAGAACATGAACTAGACCCAAAGAGAGTGGAAGAAATTAGGTAGAGAAGACCAAAAGCCTAAACATTTGTTCTTTGAGAAAAAAACTGATAAAAATAAATAACCCTTGGCAGGATTGATAGAGGAAGAGAGAGAGAGAGAGAGAGAGAGAACAAATCCAGTCCAATATCTGGAAGGAAACAACAGATCACTATAGTTCCTGGAGACAATACAAAGATACAACCTATGCTATAAACTTGAAAATGTCAATGTTCTGGAGAAAGTCCTCAAAAAACACAATGATGCCAATACCAAAATGACAATGATGTTAGAATTATCTGAGGAAGATTTTATAGCAGCCATGATAAAAAAAAAAGTTCCAATGAGCAATTAGAAACACATTTGAAATAAGTGAGGGAAAAAAATAGAAAGTTTTAGCAAAGAAATAGAAGCTATAAAGAACAAAATGGAAATTTTAGAAATTTTAGAAATAATTGCAACACCTGTAACTCAGGATTTGAGATAACATGTCTAAAAGGATGAGCACAGGGCCTGGCACATAGCCAATGCTCCATGACATTTTATGTTCCTCCTCTCATACCTGAGGCATCGGAGCAGGAGGACCAAACTTCAAAGCACTTCCAGGCAGACAGACCCTCCTGCCTTGGACAGTCCATAAAGAAGATGTCAGAAGGGTTTGCTTAGCAATTATGTTATCAACCTTACAAACCAGTGTTGAAGGCATTCCTTAAGGGGCTCCCTTCACCCCCACCACTGCAATCTGCATGCAGACCCCGTGTTGGGTTCTGAAGAATATAATGGAAGAATAAGAGGTACAGCCGGAAGGGGAAGATGGGCTTTAGCTTCAGCCGCATCAGCTCCCAGGTGGGAAACCCCCCAAGTGTGCTGGAAGCAACAGGGAGGGACTGGGCAGGAAGGAAGAAAGCTTTCTCTTCTTTCAAACAGAGTATTGTTTATCATAAGAGTAGCCAGAATTCCCAGAAGCATGGAAGAAGGATGGGTCGCCTCATTCCCGCAGAGACAGGCCCAGGAAAAGCTACACTTAGGTGGAGACCATTCTGACCTGTACGGATGGAGAAGCATTTGGGGCAAGGCCAAGATCAGGCACTACCCCACAATGGGTCACCACCGTCGTTTGAATCCCCACCCTCAGCTGGGATGGGCAGAACTTTTGAAGGAGTTGGGTTTGCCTCTAGCTTTCCTTCTTTTTCTTCCTTCCTAGCAGAACACACAGCATCAAGCACTCTCCCTTAGTTTACAGAACCAGTTTGCACCACTCACGGTGCCTGATCTCATCACACTCCATGGACTAAGGGATATCCTCACTTCGTTTTACGGGTATCCGAGTTGAGACTTAGAGCAATCAACCTTAGAGGTACCTGGCTTCCCTGAGCTCATTTGTCCTTCAGAAGGACACCAGGGGTAGAGGAGGCTGCCCTGTCGTACAGGCTCAGAGAAGACAATAATGGTAGGCGATCACACTTAGTGCCTGGCACTGTTCTAAACACTTCAACATGCATTAAGTCGCTCCGTCTTCCGAACAATCCCATGAGAATAAGTGTAAGTAACATGTCCATTTCCGAGATATGATAACTGAAGGTCAGAGACATCAGGTGATCTGTCTGAGGCCACACGGCCCGGAAGTAGCAGAACTGGTGTTCAAACCGAGCCCTCTTACCACTGTTTCGTGTTTCTGGCAGCAAAGGTGACTTACCCAAGGTGGCACATCTAGGAAGTGTCCGAATCAGATGGAGACCCCTGCCCAGCTGAAAACCAGGGTCTTCCCACCCAGCTATCCTGCCCAGAGTAGGGCTGGAGGGAGGCTCTGGGTCACTTGGGCAGCCTCCTTTCTCTCCAGCTAAGAGACAGCTGTCTGCAAATCAAGCCCCAGGAACGGGATTTGTGGAGGCAGAGCCCTCTATGGTGGCATCAGGCCCAGTCGGGCTGACAAAGCTGGGACCCAGCTCCACCAGCCTTCTTTGCCTGGCCGGTTTCCTCTCTCTGCCTGCCGCTTGCTGGCCGAAACTGTCCCCAGACTCCCATTGTCTCCCTTGGCCCCCACTGAAAATGCTGAGTGCCAGGTGGAGAAGGACCTTGGAGAGAACCTGGAGGGGTCAGAGGAGCTGGGGGGAGTGGTGAGGAGAGGGGCGCTGGGGAGTGGTTCTGGAGTTGTGGGGAAAGGGTCGCCTAGCAACCACCAGCTCATGTGGTCACAAAGCCGGCAAGGCTTGCCCACAGAACCAGCGAGCCTGCCTGCCTATCGCTGTGTCCCCTTGCTCCTTTCTGCTCAGGCAGCAGGGACTTCTCATACACAGACTATAGCGGGTACTTGCCTCGGTGAGTCCATGGATCTCTCCCGGGGAGGAAATGGACACTAGAGCCAGACAGGGGGCCGGGGGAGGGCCTCCGGAGGCCGAGATGGGGAAAGCGAAGTTCTGTCTCAGGACTGGTGTGAGCGTCCAGACCCCTTGTGTCCCGTTGCGTGGGGGCCAGGCAGAGAGGGGAGTGAGGATGGAGGCAGACACAGTGGGGCCCACCTGTCCTGCTCTGGAAAAGACCGGCCTGGCTCAGTCCCCGTTGACCTCTACCGCAGCTGTGGGTTGTGGCCCATTCGTGGCTTATAAAATCAACTGGATGGGTCACATCTCACATTTACAAAATGAAAACGAAAAGTAGGATGAAAATAGCACTCTGCATCATTTGTGGCAAGGGTAAGGATTGCTGTAGGATGTTCTTCCTTCCATTTCACATACACAGAGGTGCGTGCACGCCCGTGTGTGAATCATGACCTACGAAGAAGTTTCTTAGTATGATCACAGTCAAAAGCATTTGAACGTCTTTGTTCTAACAAGTACTTTTTCCTGTAGGCAGATGGGTTGGGGCTTCCGAATGGCCTGTCCTCAAGCCTGCAGCAGCATGTGAGCGCTCCAGACCCAGCCCCTGTCACCAAGGATGTCCAAAGCTTCCTTCAAAGGAAGTTCCGCCAACTGTTTTTCTCTTTAGAGAAGAGATCACGAGACTTGGAGTCAGGATGCCTGGAGTCCTGGCTGTGTGGCCTCAAGTCTCCCCTTCCCCAATCTCAAACAGTGCTTGAGGGGCTGGCCCTGTGGATCTCTGGGGTCCTTTGCAGATTTTGTGACCGAGAGCTCATTTTCAGAATGCACTGACTCCCGGTCCCAACCCCATCCCTAGGACCTGCAACCCCTGCACTTTGGAGAGATAGAGACAGATAAATCCATGGATCTATAGATGTGTATGTGTGTGTATAGGCATATCTATGTACCTACAGTTATATTCAGGTCCATAGATTTAGACCAATCACAATTCTTGACTTTGACACCCATCATCTTTCACCCACATCACTGAATTAGTCTATTTCATTTTATAACGAGCACCAGCAAATGCGCCTCTCAAACCAAGAACTGGAATACCACCACTAACACATCCTACCTGCTCCTCTCCCATCCTATCCGCCCTCCCTGACTTCTCTCAGAAGTAACCACTAGCTGAATTTTGTGTTTAGCATTCTCTTTGATTTGTCCCCCTTATTTTATCACATTTATGATCATTTGGCTTTCCTTTGAGCTTAACTTTTAAAAAAGGAATCTCGGGCTATGTGGTCTTCTGGGACTTGCTTTCCTTGACCGCACGTTCTATTTGTAAGATTCGTCCACGTGGTTCCGTGTAGCTGTGGTTCATTTCCATTGCAATATGATGCTCAATTGCCCACATGTAACACAGCTCATTTACCCGTTCTTTCCGCCACTGGACATTTGGGATGTCACCAGATGTTGGCTAATTTGAACAATGTTCGTCTGAACATTCTCACAAACAGCCCCAGTGGTACGACAGCGAGAGCATCCATTGGGTGTGTGTCGGGGAGAGGAACCATTGAGTGCTACAGCATGCAAGTGTTCAATTTTACAAGACATTGCCAATTTTTCTCCCCCAAGTGTCTGTTCCATTTACACTCCCACCGCCAGTGTATGAGAGGTCCTGTTATCCATCTTCAACACTAGTGTTTGGTGCACCGGCCTTTATTCTGTTAGAAAGCCTACAATGGCTACGGAGGTGGAGACCCAGTTAGCTGAACATCCACTGATGAGGTAAGACCCCACGTGGGCGTCCCCGCTGCTGACCAAGGGGGTGGTGGGGGCAGGGCGGGGTGGGGGACGAAGATGGCGGAGGGGCACCCAACAGACGGAGAGGCCTCACCTTCTGCTGCCCTCAGCCAGGCCCCGGGTGGGTTCTCGGGCTGGAGTTAGCACAGGTCACAAACTGGGTCCCTGCCTGGAAGGAGAGGACATGGTGGCAGGGGGCAGAAGCGCCTAGTGCTAGAATCCCTGGGGCTTTTAAGGGGTGACATCCTCCGTCAGCTGGGGTAGGGGAGGCCAGGTAACTGCAGCTTTCAGAGAAGGTTTGCTTTATTTCTTTAAGTCCCAGATCCCTTAGAGGCCAATCGAGGACGGCACAGAAAACTCAGGGGCCTGGTCAGCGAAATCCTCAGAGGGTCCTGGGGCAGAGCACCTTGCTTAGCATATCCAGAGCCCATCTCTTCTCCAGAGGGCCTCCCTTCAGCCAGGGCCAGCGGGAGAAGGGAGTACAGACAGCACGCAGGCAGGTGGTCCCCACAGGCCCCAGGCGGAGATCACCCCACCTTTGGATCCTTGCTAGACTGACCTCGAGCTCCTCCTCCAGAGGCAGGGCCCGGCATCCTCAGCAGAGGGCAGGGGTGCAGGGTGCAGGACAGACAACCCGAGAAGCTTATCTCCAGCGAAGCCGAGCGAGAGCTTGACGCGTCCCTGCAGCGCTGCTATTCCGAATGCAGCCCCATCAGCTCTGCGTCTCCCGGGAGGGGCCCCCACGGGAAAAGGCGCTGTCTGGCCTCGGTGCTCCAGCTTTGGCCTCTGGACGCTGAGTCTGGGCCAAGGCTGCCTGGGGGGCACGGGGGCCAGGGGGACCGCCTATAGCTGGCTTCTCCTGGGTTGCCAACAGTCAGCTTGGGGAGAGGCCCTTGCTGTGTCTGTCTGTGTATATAAGGTACCTTTGCTCCAACCCAGGTATTTGGATGAGTAGGTGGGTCTATGGCTTCTTTTTTCTGGCTTGAGGGAGGGTTTGTGGGAGAAGACTGAGGTCTTGGGAGATTCCATCTGAGTTCTCTCAAATAGATCCTAGCTCCCTGCTAAGGCATCTTAGGAAGACAGAAGGCTCCCTGGGACTGGATTGTACCAGTTGGGAGAGGACCCTGGCGGGGAGGCCCAGCTTTGGGTGCCATGGGGGTGGAAGTGAAATCCCGGAAACCGATTGCAGAGTGTCTCGGGAATAGACTCCAGATAAGCACCGAGCTCTGAGCCGGGTGGGCATTACTGCCAGGAGATTCCATTAGCTTCTCCTTGACCTTCTCCTCCAGTCCAAGGGCTGAGCTGAAGCCTGAAAAGAAGTCAGAGCACAGGCCAAGGAGCCACGGGGACGGCAGGCCACAGAAAGAACTGATGATCCCAGGGATCGTGGATTTCCAGCTGATCCAAACGGCACCGAAGACCCCCAAGCCTCAAACCCCTGGTGCCTACCACTTTGGCCGCCTCAGCCACCACTCCTTCTTCTCCCGACACCACCCCCACCCACAACACGTGACCCACATCCGAGGTAGGCCTGGGGTAGGTAGGGGCCCGGCTGGAGGTGGCGGGGCCGTCTTGAAAACTGGAAAGGGAGGAGCCAGCCCCTGTTTCCAAGCTGAGACCCAGGGAGGCTGAGGATTTGGTCAGGGTCAGAGAGCTGCTTGGCCACTTGCCATCACTTGGTCAAGCAAAGACTTGACCTGCGGCGCAGGCTCCAAGGCAGAGTGTGTAGCCGTAGACAATTCCCCTCATTGCCGATCCTCCCATTTTTTACAAATCAGAGAAAGGGATGAATGTTCTACCCCAGAACTGCACTCTGTTCTCGAACTCAGGCCAATTCATCCACTTAGCCATCTGTCCATCAAGTATCTATTGAGTGTGAAGTCAGGCACTATTTTAGGCGCTGGGAATGTGACAGTGAGTAAGACAGTCCCTGACCTCATGGAGCTGACTCTGGTGGGAAAGGATAGGAAATAGGTAAGGTGTCAGAACGTAGGAAGTGCCAAGGCTCTAGAGGGGAGTAGACCTCATCAAAAGCATGGCATTTGAACAAAGAACTAAAGGAGAGAGGGCATGAACCATGTGGATATTGGGGGAAAGAATGTCCCAGGCAGAGGGAACAGCAAGTGCAAAGGCCCTGAGGCACGAATCCTGGCTCTGCTGGAGGATCAGCAAGGAAGCCAGTGTGGCTGGAGCAGAGTAAGGAGGGGTAGAAGGGAGATGCACCAGAGAGGTGGTGGGGGTCCTGATCACGTGGGCCTTGGAGGTCACCCCCCTTGCCATTGAGCCATCTCACTGAGTCGACGGGAGCCATTGGAAGGTGAAGGCAAAGAAGTGACAGGAGTGATGTATTGGCCACTGTCTGGAGGGTAGCATGGACCAAGAAGGTAGCAGTGGAAGAGTGGCCCTGTTCTGGAGATACACGGAGGTGAAGCCAACAGGATTTGCAGAGTAGTTAAAAACGAGTAGGAAAGGCAGAGAGCAGCCAAGGCTGATTCCCAGGTGCTGGGCCTGAGTGACTAGAAAACCAGAATCACCTTGGCTGTGAGGCAAAAAAGCCTGAAGCGAGGGCCAGCGCAGGGTGCGGGAGGGGTGGGGAACTTGGTGGGGACCTGGGAGATGCCAGACTCCACATACCTTTCAGGCTTGGGGGTAGAAGTGCAGAGTAGGCATCCGGGCCCGGGGTTCAGGCGAGAGATGCCGATGTGGCCATTCGAGAAGGGACAGCGTTGGAAGTGGCGTGCCTGGATGGGCAAGCCAGGAGCCTGTGTAGCTGCAGGAGAGCCCAGGGACCCCAAGGCCGAGGGGGGCAAGGAGCTGAAAAGGAAGGAGCAGCAGAAGTAAGGAGCAGCCTGCAAGTTAGGAGGGACCAGGAGAATGAGGGGACCCCCGACCAAAAGAGGGGTGTTTCCGGAAGGACGGAGTGAGCCACCATGCTAGACCCTAACCAGGCTGGTCCTCGAAGCTTCACGATGGACGGTAATACACGGTCACACAGACCGTAAGCCAGAAGGGTCCTCGTGTGTAAGCTGCTCACCACCTCCTCCAGGCTGCCCTACACAGCCGACAGATGGCAAGGAGTTTTATCCAGGGGGTCTAGCTAAATCTTACTCCCTGTGATTTGAGCCCAGGCCCCTCTGGTCACAGACTGTGGGTTAATGACCCAGCCGCATGTCCTCCTCTTTAAGCTGCCTACCTCTATGTGTTCACACCTGCAGTTCCTTGCTCTGTCCTAGAAAATCAGAAGGACCCCAGGACTAGGGTCCCAGGAAGCCTGGGTTCCTATCTCACCTCCGCCTGACTCGCTGCGTGACCCTGAGCACAGCTTGTCACAGTCCACTCTAATGTCCCCATGGGTAAGGCCTCTGTGGCCGAAGGGCCTCCCAGCTCCAGCGATCTATGGGCTTGCGGTTATGGAAGAAGCGGGCTCAGTGCTCTCCCTGCCCACCAGCCTCTTCCCCCTCTCCCGGGGTTCCTGGGGTCCACCCACCTCCTCCCCACGGCCGCTCGCCCTTCACAGATCTCACCGGGAAGCCCGTGTGTGTCGTCAGAGACGAGTTCTCTCCGGCCCCCTTGCCTCAAGCCACACTTCTATCCCGCTGTCTGATGGGGATGCCCACCATCTCTGTCCCCATCGGAGACCCGCAGTCCAATCGGGAACCCCGGCTTTCTTCTGGTGGGTACTTGGGCAGCAGCCCCTCCCCAGGTTCCTGGGAAGGAAAGAGCTCTTAGGTCAGTGGGGTCCTGTGGGGTACCCTAGATTTTTCCTCGTTTCCTCAGACAGCAGCATCTGCATACTTCCCCATCCCCCAGGTCTTCAGAAACGTGGCCCCTACTCCGATTTGAGGTGTTTGAGGAGTACTGATAATCAGATGACAGGCAGATTTGGGCCACAGTCACGTGACTTACAGCCACAGACAGGGACGATATTGGAAATGTTGAGTCGCTTGGATGCTCGGGCACCGGCCATTCGGAGCAGTCAGCCAGAGATGGAGCTGGAGCGGCAGTTTTCCGGCGGCCACTGCCCTGCCCTGCTCCTTGCCCTTCCCTGAGGGCCAAGGGGAAGCCCACTGGCAGGGTCGGGGTCGGGAGAGGCCCCGGGGAGGATCCAGGACAGCCGTGCAGGGCAGGGAGGCTAGGGAGGCTCACCGCCGTGCCATGTCCCCAACTTCGCCAGGAGCAGGTCAATATCTGAGTGACTGGTACAGCACAGCAACTGAGTCTCAGTGCTGGCCTCAGGTGCCTCAGAGAGGCAAAGCTGGATTAACCTGCACACATCTTGGCGCAGGTAGCCAAGCATCTCTAGCACCTCCCAGTGAAGCCACAGGCTAGTCGGCCCCCTCCAGTAGTGACCACCCTCACCCACCCAAGGGTGGATTCCTCCTCCTTCCCTCAAGGTTACCGCCTCCCCCTTTCCCTGTAAGATGTAAGGTGGAAGATTGGGGAGGTGAGCAGGCTCTTCCCTGCTCCCCCCCCACAGCCCTCCCAATGCCGGGTACCACCAGGAGGGCAGGGAGGAGGACCCCAGGTATCAGCTGGCAATGTCTTCCCAGAGGCCTGGAAGAAGGAGTTGAAGGACCTGACTTCCCAGGTGGCCATCTTCACCAAGGAGAATGAGCTGAAGAGCAAAGAGGTGGGTGTAGAACAAAGGAGCTGCCTGGGAAGAGATCCGAAGGGTCCAGCCCTTTGTAACAAAACCCCTCCCAGGTGGGTTCCACCTCACGGGCAGTAGAGCCCATGTCCACAAGAGTAGGGGGGCTGTTGGCATGGCGAGGAGGGGGCTGCAGAACACCAACCTGAAGGCGGAGGGTTGCAGCAAGAGCTCCAAGGAGAAGAGAAGCTGGCTAGGTGGGGAAATCCAAGGAGGGTTCGTAACAGAGGGGGGGTGTCTGGACGTGGGCAGGGGAGGCATTCCTAGTGTGGCCTGCCGCACAGAAACTCAGAAGCTGGGAAATGCAGGACATCGTAAGAGACCGTGGCTGAAGTACGGGCATAAGTGGGCAGCCATGTTGGGGGGGGCGGAAGGTGAGAAGGGGCCAACTTTGAATGTGGGCAAAAAGAGGAGCTTGTTCTTAATTTCTGAACTTACTGTAGTGTCGAATCTCATAAGGAGTGGAGACTCACTGAAGGATTTCAGACAGGATGGGGTGACCTCATGGGGGCCATTTGCTGGTAATCCAGTAAAGACAACTGGGAGGCAGCTTGGAGGTATTTGGAATTGGACTGAGGACAGGTCTGGCCCTTGGGACAGAATCTGGTTCTGCCCTTGTCTTGGGCAACAGAGTTCTCATTCCTGCTTTGCGGCTAACTCACTGCAATGCTCACAGCAACTCAGCTAAGCTCTCTGGGTCTCAGTTTTCTTATCTTTAAAATGGGGAGAAGTATAGGGGCACCTGGGTGGCTCAGCCAGTTGAGCGCCCAACTTGACCTCAGGGTCCTGAGATTGAGCCCCACGTTGGGTGTCGGGCTCTGTGTTCGGCAGGGAGTCTGCTTCTCTCCCTTTTCCTCTGCGCCCGCCCCCTCCCCCACTCAAGCACATGGGCTCTCTTGCTCTCTCTAAAACAAAAAATATAAATAAATAAATAAATAAATAAATAAATAAATAAATAAATAAAATCAGAAGTATACTACCAGTCTCAACTGGGGTTGCAGGGGTAGGAGGTCCCAGGCCTCATACCCCCAAGCTTGGCTCAGGAGGGTTTCCCAGGGCAAAGAAAGAATGCCAACCTCTAGGGGACAAACTTGGGGGCAGCTGAGCTGGGAGTTAAGGTAGGCAATGGGGGCCTTCAGCCCGGGATACTGCTTTCAAATCTCTGATGGGCACAGGGGTGGAGAGGGAAGGAGGGTCTCCCTAGGAGGAAATATGAGGACTTCAGGGGGGCTCCAGAATTCAAGAAGTTTCAGGAGGAAGAATTTTGGCTATGGAGAGGCCCCTGGCTGGGGAGAGGAGCAGAGGGCAGGGTGGGGCTGGTCTGGTCATCCTCCCAGTTCCCTGCAATGTTGTGATGCTAGGATTCCAGGAGGCAAGGTGATGCCCTGGAGGTGTGACGGGGCTTCCTTCTCTTCCCCTCTGCCTTCTTCCTTGAACCTCTGTCTCTCTCTCAATCTCTCTCTCACTGCCTGGAGTCTCTGGCCACTTTGCTCCCAGCAGAAAGAGGAGCCTCAGCGGCAGCAGGGGGCAAAGTACTCAGCCGAGACCGGAAGGCTCATCCCCACTTCCACCCGAGCCATTGGTCGCCGCCACTCCCGCCAGAGCCCCTGGATTTATCCTTCTGGCAAAGATGGAGGAGTCCAGACCATTGTCCTGCAGGATCAGGAGCTGCTGGTGAGGCCCGGGAACGCTGGGAACTACGGCCCAACGGATGCCTGGTCTGAGGGCTACAAACATGGTGGTTGCTGTTCCCAGGCTCACAGCAATCCCAACTGGGGTGCTTACAAACTGCTTTAAAGTGTGGCCTCTCGGGGCGCCTGGGGGCTCAATCAGTTAAGCATCGAACTCTTGATTTTGGCTCAGGTCATGATCTCAAGGTCCTGAGATGGAGCCCCGCTTCGGGCTCCACGCTGAGGTGGACCCTGCTTAAGATCCTCTCTTCCTCTCCCTCTGCCCCACCGCCCACCTCTCTCTCTCTGTCTCTCTCTCTCTGTCTCTCTCAAAAAAAAAAAAAAAAAAAAAAGGCAGTGTGGCCTCTCCCAGGGGATACTTGTACCTGAGACTGTCAGCCCCAGAAACTCCCCGCCTGCGAGTCAAGCCCCTGGATCCAAGCCCCTGTTGCTTCCAGGTTTCTGTGGGAGGCTCTCCCTCTCTTTGAAGGCCTTCTCCCCTCGGGGCTTTAGTTCCATGATCTACCCAAGCTGGGAGCAGGAACGTGTTGTCGCGAAGGGCTAAGGGAGCTACAGTGGGGGAATGACAGCCAGCCAGGCCAGCCCCAGCTGGGTCTCCCCACGTTCGGAGGGGTTTGGTCTCTGCCACGGTGACGCACAGACCCACAGACCCACCTCTTTCCTGTGCAAGTTTCCCCATCAAGGCCTGAGATGAATCCGGGACCGGTGCCAGTGGGTTAAGGCTCTATCTCACGGTCCCTTTTCAAATGCATACATGTTCTCCAGGAAAGGTTAGACCCTGCGCCAGCATCTTGACACCCTCCCTGCGACCAGCACTTTCAAGCCTGCAGTCCCTTTGGAGACTTACAAGAGTCCAGTGAAGTGGCTAGAGCAGACAGGGCCCGGAACCCCCATTCCACAGACGGGGAGGCTAAGGCCCTGCCAGGTGACATTCTGTGGCCCAGGTCCCCAGTGAGGGAGCAGCATAGCCAGGACTAGAACAGTAACTTTCTCCACCATAGGGCGGCCTCACCTTGCCTGGAATTAGGTTCTCGGGTCCTGTGGGGAGGGGGCCCAGGGCAGGTAAGTTGGACGCGGAGAACGGAGAAGGGCCCAGGGGTAGACCCAGGGTGGGGGGTCACTGCAACAGGTGGGTATCTGGGGCTGAGGGGGCACCCTAGCAGGCAGAGGCCTGGGAAGAGTCTCGGCCCAGTTCCCACTCTGCCAAGGATGAGGCAGACCTGCTGGGGACTGAGAGGCCCTGTCAGGTCCTGGGAAGACCAACTGCCAAGCACTGAGGGGACCCCACTTTCCTAGGACTCCAGGGGCTCCACTTCCTACCGCAGGTCCCAACTCCAGCCGACCGCAGCCACAGCCGCCATCAGCAGCCCCGCCTAGGGAGCCCCCATATCCCACCCGACCCAGAGCTGGATCTCCCCCCGATGACACTTACCTGGAGAACACAGGTGGAAGAGGGCCCGGAAGTGGCAGAGATGCCCGAGGCCGAGGAAGCGGCCAAGGAAGCGGCCGAGAAAGAAGCGTGCACGCTGCTCGGCGAGATGGAGCCCCAGGCTGGGCAGTCTGCAGAAGCAGCCAGCCCTGACCCTCAGCCCGCCCACTGGGATCACCCCACCTCCATGCTAGCATCTCCAGACCCTGGGAGCTCCAGGGTGGGAAGGCCTGTGGGGTTCCTGAAATCCCCACGCCAAGGACCCAGGGATCTGGGACTCGGTGCGTCTCTGAGCGGCTGACCGGCCCGCTCTCACTTTGCCTTCCCAGTGAGGGACTTTGGGGTGCAATCAGCCCACGTGGGGTTCAGGAAGGAGGGGTCCACAGATGTGACTCCGAAGCTTCGTTCTGCCACAGTCTCCCTGCTGGGTGTCCTCCTTCAAGGCCTCTGATTCTTCCTCTGTCCAGTGAGGAGGTTAAGACTCTTCCCCTGGGACTGGTGGCAGAGAAAGTGCTCTGTAAAGTGCCAAATCACGGGCAGGAGCCATGGTGGGGACCGGTTTAGGACGTTGTAGGACAGGGGTCTGTGCTGCGGGCTGGGACATGCCATCCAGACACGCTGACCCGGGGCCTGTCGTCCTGCCCGCAGATCCTGGAGCTCCTTTGTCAGATCCTGCAGACAGACTCCTTGAGCGTTATCCAGTTCTGGCTCCTGTATGCTCCCCCGAAGGGTGAGGACACGGCCCATGCCCCGGGGCTTTCTCGGGCTGGAGGCTGTTGAGGGCCTTGTTCTCTGGATGTCACTCGGCTCCCACCCAGGGCCTTCCGCCTAGGCTGCTACTCATTTTTGGAGCCCCAAACGATCCTGTTCCAGCCGGGCGGCCCCTCTGCTCCCTCCTCCCTCCCCCTCGGCAGAACTGCCACCACCCTGCTTCTCGGAGGGGACTTTGGGCTGACCACTGCCCTTGGCACCTGGGATGGAGAAGTCCAGAGACGTCTTCAGCAGACAGACCCCCTCACCCAGCACTGTGGGAAACATGCACACCCAGACACAACATATACAGGGGGACGCGTGAGCAGATGCATGAGCGGACGCATGAGCGGATACCTGTGCACACCCTGGGATGGTGGGGGCTGTATCTAAGTGGGGGTTAAGGAGTGCTGTCGGGAGCTGGAGGGAGAGGAGGAGAGGCAGGGCAGGGGCTGGAGGCAGGTCCTCCGGGGGCTTCCCAGAGACAGCCTGGAGCCATGGCTGCTGGGTAGGCCAGAGGCGGCCAAGAACAAGGCACGGGCATGTGGTGCATGTGATCGTGTGGTGACAGGTGGGGAAGGGCTGGGTGCTCTGCATACATAGGGGCCAGGACAGAAGGGGGGGCCCCCAAAGGGGACCTAGAAGCAGAACGTCAAATGGTTAGAGAGAGTTGCCCTGGGCCAGGGTTGGGCAGAAGAGCTAGAGGCCCTGCTTCCAGCCTGTTCCTTGTGGGGACAGGACAGGGTGGGTCTTGCCACTGAGGACCGTGCCCCCCGGCTGTGCTTACAGAGAAAGACCTGGCGCTGGGACTCCTGCAGACAGCGGTGGCTCAGCTCCTTCCGCAGCCCCTAGACTCTATCCCGGTGGAAAAACTTCTCGATCAGCTCCAGGAAGTCCAAGAGCCATCTCAAGAGAGGCAACAGCCATCCTACAGGTGGGCTCCACACCCCTCACCTGCCCCTCTGTTCCCAGAACTGTTCCCTCACGTCCAGCCACCTGTCCTCCCAGGTGAGGCCAGGCTGGTCTGGAAAAGGGATCCGGGCACTGGCCACAGCCTGGGCTCACTGAGCCTGTGCTGGAGGGGGAGGAGGTGCAGCCCCTCCCCCGGGGACCCCGCCCCCAGGCCCGCCCGTGCTGCCTGAAGGCCCCTCTGCCAGCCCAGGCCTCAGCGGCTGGCTCTGGGGGATGCCCGAGGGGTGACCTGTGTCAGCGGTAGCAAGGCAGCCCTGGAGAAGCCACATATGAGCCCTCCAGCTCTCGGTCTTTGGGAAGGCAAGAAGAGAAGGAAAGCCAGCAGGCCAGCGGAAGTACCTTAATGGTGGTGTTAAGCGCCTCCCATAGCCGGAGGACACAGGGCAAGGGAAGGTTAGGGAAGTCCTCACGAGGCAGGTGAGTAGGGCCAGGTGTCGGCAACGAAACTGGCAATAATGCGTGACTACTGTGCTGCCTGACCTCAGCAGAAGGCTCATGTATTTGCAGCCTATGCAACCACCCGCGGAGGCAGGGGTACCCCCATTTTACAGATTAGAAAACTCGGGCTCAGCAACAGTTGAATGGTGGCCCAAAGTCACCCAGCTGACCAGCAGCAGAGTTGGGATTCAGGCTCGGGCCAGTCTAACTTCCCGGGCCAGCAGCATGTGGATTTGCCAGAGACCTTGTGAAAAATGCAGGTTCCTAGAGATTCCAACACAGCAGGTTGGGGATAAGCCAGGGGATGCGTCATTTTGACAATCTCCCGAGTTTTTTCTGATAGAGCTTGGGGAACGCTGCAGGATAGGGAGGATTTGAAGGAGCCAGTGAGACGGTGGGGGCCGTCAGGAAGGGAAGGCAGGAATGTGCTCACTCTGGGGAATGTTAGTTAAGTTTGGGGGTGATTGCGGCTTGGTGAGAAGGGGGCAGGTGCTTGTGCTCATTTAGGTTTGTTGAAGACCTAGGTTCTCGCTCTGGCCCTGAGCTGGGTTCTCTTTTCTGCTCTGAGACCAGGGGAGGCCCAGGAGGAAGGTAGGCTTCACTGTGAGCCTGGGCAAGCCACCGCCCATCCGTGGGCCTCAGTTGCACCTCTCAAAACCCCTCTCCCAGAGTTGTAGGGAGGACAATTACATTGGGTGTGTAAACAGGCTTGCTCAAGTCCTCTATTAGGGTAGCAGGAGCTCCGGTTTCTCCACTCACAGGGGGAAGGTTTCCTCTCTGCCAGGAAGCGGGAACCAAGCGGGGGCTGGGGTGCGCTGCCGTGGGCTGGGGCGGAGGCCTCCCTTACCACTCCAGAGGGCCAGAGGGCCTTGGTTCCTTGTGGCCACAGCCAGGCACAGGAGTCACAGTTCTCTCAGGGTCCCGCTGGGGTGGTTCCTGACAGGGGAGCCGATGCTTTGGGGATCTCCAGGAGGGGTGGCTCATGCGTCTCCCTGGAGCAGTTCCCTCCCTGCCCCCCACCCCCGCACCCTGCTACTCTGCCCCCACCTCACCTTCCCAGCCTGGTCTTTGTGTTCGTTATAGCCAATCCCCGAAGAAGACGAAGCCACCGCCCCTACCCAAAGGCGACAAACCAGGTAAGAGTCCACGCAGCAGATCCTCCTGGGGGCTCCCCAAGGCCCACCCTGGCTGTATGCCTCGGGGGATCCAAGCACCCTGGAGATGAAGCTGCCCGTTCTGCCCTTTCATCTAGTCACTCGTTTATTCAATGCGGACTTCTTAGCGGCTGTGAGCTCGGCTCTGCGCAAGAGTCCAGACAAGTTCCCGCTGCTATGAGCTTACATCCTCCTCGTGACGGGGAGTGCAGACAACAAAGGAAAACATCCGAAGGGATTAGGTGCCATAAGGAAAAGAAAGCAGGGTAAAGGAGGGACAGTAAGAAGAACTGGCAGGGTGTGGAGAAGGCTCCTTGAGCTGAACAACAGGCAGGATCCGGCCCGATGTGGGTCTAGGCAGAGCCCAGAAGTAGGGCTCTCACCTGCCCGGGGTGTGGGTGAAAGCACACGCAGGCCAGGGTGGCTGGGGTCTCGTAAGAAATGAGATAGGATAGGTGGGCAGAGCCGGCCTGTGGTCCCATGCAGAGGGCGTGGGGGTGCACTGGAGCCTTACGAGCAGGGCCTGGGGGGACGCCTCAGGGGCTGCTGAGTAGAGAACGGATTGTCTGTCGGGGGCCAGAGGGGATGGGGGGAGACCAGGGAGGAGGCTGCTGCATCATCCTGGGGCCTTTGGCCGGGGCAGGGGCTGAGAAGAGCACAGCTACCCGCCATGTTGAGTATTCTCCCCCACTGGACTATAAGGGGTCCTAAGGGGGCTGAGCGTCTGGCATGGAGTAGGTATTCCCTAAGCATTTGTTGTCTGGGTGTAGAAAGAAGAGGTGGAGGCGAAGCTCAGAGAAGGGAGTCGGCTCTTCCCA
Source organism: Zalophus californianus (assembly GCF_009762305.2). NCBI lineage: Eukaryota > Metazoa > Chordata > Mammalia > Carnivora > Otariidae > Zalophus > Zalophus californianus. The sequence goes on along the minus strand of NC_045609.1, from coordinate 31,832,391 downwards.
GGTCACCAGCAGAGCCCGGAGCAAAAGCTGGGCTTGCCCCACATCTGCCTGGGGCCTTGAGGGGAGAAGAGCTCCGCTAGGTCTCCCGAGCAGCTCCCAGCTAGGGGCCTGCCCCCCCGCCCCCGTCCTCTCCTGACTGATGTCTTCCCTACCTCCAGAGTACGTCGGGAGAGCACAAGTTCTTCGGATGCATTCAAGCCAGAACGCAGAAGAGAGAACTTCAAAGCCAAAGGCAGAATGCTGAGTCCGAGTCCCTTTGCCTGCCTTGCTCAGGAGCTGCCCCCAGGTTTGAGGCTGTTCTCAGCCCCACCACCTCAACAGCAACACCGATTTTCCTATCACACAGAGCCCATTAAAAGGCTGCCTTCCCTTTAGGAGGACAATTCCACTCTACTGTCTGTAGTGGGTGTGTGCTTGGGATTCAGGTATCCCAGGAGCGGGGGTGGGCTGCACAGAACTGTCCCATTCCACGCGGGGCTTACCCAGTGGTTCTATGTTCCCAAGAGCTGAAGGGCAGCCTGAGAAAGAGGCTCTGTCCCTCCTGAGCGAAGACACAAAGGGCTCTGGGTAGGTTAGAGCAGAGGTCAGAACCCACAGGCCTCCGTAAAGTAACCATCGACACCAACTGTTGAGTTCCTAGCGGTACCGTATTCGATTCTCCCAAAAGCTCTGTGAGGCAGACCATGAATATCATCACTCCCATTTTACAGATGAATAAATCGAGGCTCAAACAGTGAAATAACTTGTCCAAAGCCACACAGTAAGTGGCAGGGGCAGGCCCCAAATCCAGCATGTCTGGCTGGGGAACTCCTGCTTCTCCCCACTGTGTTCTACTGCCTTCCAAACAGCAACCCTCACCAAAGGTGGCAGCTGCAACCCGAAACGCATAAGCCTTAGCCAAATGGTGGTTGGAAAGATCGAGGAGGAAAGAGACCTTCCATAAATGGGACCCAGCTGGGGTTTCGATACCCTTTACCATCTAGAGCAGATGGCCTTTGATGCTCTGGGAAGTCCAGTGTTCCTTGAGATTTCTGCAGATTGCCTGGAAAGCCGGGACAGGGAGACATGGAGGCATTGGGAATCCACAGTGTTGTGGTCACCTGTGGCTCTGAGCTCCTACTTCCACCGAGTCCGGTCCCTGGACCGGGGCTCCTTCCTGTGCTGGCAACACGGGTCCACCTCACAGCAGCTCAGATGGATTAGGTCCCTCTGGGTTTTCTCAAAGACCCCATTCACACAAAACCTGTGTGTGCAGCCAGCTGCAGCCCAGATCAGGGGCTGGATGGGGATCTGCTGTGAATCTAGCCAACAGCATCCTGTCAATGTTAAATCGCCCTGTGTTTTTAAAGTTCCCCTCCCACTGAGGATGTTCCCCTGGCGGCAGCATGCCCCTTGTCATCTCGCTGGCTCTGTCCTCCCCTGTGCTCATCCCTGTCCCCAGTTTGCCCCCAGAAAGCCCACATGCATTGTATTCTCCTTCTTGCCCATTTTTTTTAATGATGGTAAAATCCACATAACATAAAATTTACCATTTTAACCATGTTTCAGGTGTGCAGTTCAGTGGTAATGAAGTACACTCACATTGGTGTGCAAACATCGCCACCATCTGGCCACAGAACCCTCTTCATCTTGCAAAACTGAAACTGTGCCCATTAAACACGAACAGCATTCCCCCCGCCTCTGCTCCCGGCAACCACCTTCCTACTGCCCGTCCCTATGAACAGAACTGCTCCAGGCACCCCTTATCAGTGAGCCCCGACGTATTCGTCCTTTTGCGACTGGCTTAGTTCACTGGGTAGGATGTCCTCAGGGCTCATCCATGTTGTAGCATCTGTAGGAACTTTCTCTCACATTTAATTTTTTTTTCCAACACACCAGTTCGGCTTCCCTTCCCAACCCCCATTCCCAGGCTCTCCAGCCCCACATTGGCCTGTCCAACCCCGTCAAGGGGCTGACGTAGAGGTGTGTTCATGGAATGGGGTCCTTGCGCCCGGCAGTTGTAGGTATGACAGTCTCTCCCTACTCCATGAGGAATGATTTTTAACAATCCACACAGTAAAAAATCCTAGAAGATATCTGCTTCCAGAATGAATCATACTTGTTGGCACACACACACACACACACACACAAACAAAACCAAAAAAACCTAGCTCTTTCGGTCATCCTTCTACCTCCCCTTTAATTGGTCAGGAAGTATGGCTGAGCGGTTAATATTTGCAACTGCAGATTCTTGTCATTTTCCTATTCCAAAGCGCTGCTTAGCCCGTAGATTGTAGATCAGTAGATTGATTTTGCTTTTGCAACCCCCTGCAAAATGCTCTTGTGTCACTGCCTGGCCTTTGCACCCATTGTCAGTGCACTTAAAGACAGGGTGTTCTGGGCCTGGCTTCTTACTCATCTATTTTGAGGGTGGATGGCAAAGAGATCTTTCTCCACAGCCCTGCGGTCTATCTGGAGGAAGAAAGGCAAAGGGACTGAGTTGAAGCATGTAAGGCAGGCATCATTATCCACATCATACAGGTGGGAAATCCGAGGCTTAGAGCAAAAGTAACATGTCGGAGTTCACACAGGCAATAAATAGTGGATCAAACCCAGGGCTGCGGGGCTTCTCAGTCAGTGCTCCACAGGCCAGCCCCCAGCCCCAGCCTGCTCATCTCTCATTTCCAGCCACTCATTCCGCCCTCCCCTGTCTCCTGGTTCCTCTTCCCCCACCTCTCAGATAGGGAGCTTGTCAGGATTTGCTCTCACTCACTCCCTGCCTCTCTTCAAAGTCCCTCATCGGGCCCCCATCCTCTTTGCAGGTTTTAAGGAAATTATTGCTAAACTCCAGGGGGACAGCCAGCTGGGGGAACTTGAAGGTTCCAGATGTGTCACAAAGCACGGGTCAGAGTTGTCGATGGCCTTCTTGGAAATGTGAGTGGCATCCAGCCTGCCTTCCTCGTCACCTGCACCAGGCCACCTGTGCTCTCAGATCCTACGTGGGTTGGAGGCCAGACTGGTTCCTGGGCTGTGGCCCCTAAGGCCTGTGCAGTCTCTATGCTTTGCTTAGCAGCACCCCCTGGCTGCAGTAGGGGGGCGCCCATTTGGCCATCATGGGGTCAGGACGCCATAGCCACTTCTAGGTCACTTTTTTTTTTAAATGTTTTATTTACTTATTCATGAGAGTCAGAGAGAGAGAGAGAGAGAGAGGCAGAGGCAGAGGGAGAAGCAGGCTCCCCACCTAGCAGGGAGCCCGATGTGGGACTCGATCCCAGGACCCCGGGATCATGACCTGAGCCGAAGGCAGACGCTTAACCATCTGAGCCACCCAGGCGCCCTTCTAGGTCACTCTTAAGTTTCTCCCGGCTCCAGACCTTGAAATTTCTCCCTACCCTCTGCCTCTCTGTCTGAAGCACGAAGACAGATGTTTCCTTTCCAATCTTCTCCCCGATGGCTCTGGGTCCTTCTTGGGATCCAGTCTCCTTAGGCACCGTGGTAGCCATTGTTTGGGGCTGCCCAGGATGTCCCCACCCTCCTTCCAGGGTAAGCCTGAAACTAGCTCCATCCAAACCACAACACCCCATCCCTGGGCACCGTGACTGGTTCCGGCGTAGGATAAGCATGTGACCCAAGCTGAGCCAATCACAGACTTGGACTTGGCCAATTCTTGGACTTGAGGGGGAGGAGGGGAATATTGGCTTTTGCAAGGATGCTGTCACTGGTCATCATCATTCCAAGGGGACAAAGCATCAGTCACACCTGCAGCCCCTGACTGTCCCCCATCCTTCCCTATTATATGAGTCCATAAAATTACTTTTTGTAGTTGATTTTTATGCATTTTTAACATAAAACTTACCATCTTACCCACTGTCAAGAGTACAATTCAGGGCTAATACATGCATATAACGCAACCATCACCACATCCACCCACAGAACTCTCCTCATCTTGCAAAACTGAAACTCTACACCCATCCAACACGAACTCCCTGTCCCCTCCCCTCAGCCCCTGGCAACCATCCTTCTACTTCCTGTCTCTATAGATTTGACTATTCCAGGTCCCTCGTGTAAGTGGAGTCATACAGTATTTGGCCTTTTTGTGACTGGTTTATGTCACTGAGCAAAGTGTCCTCGAGGTTCGTCCATGTTGTAGCATGTGTCAGAATTCCCTTCCTTTTTTTAAGCTGAATAATATTCCATTGAATGTCCATGTCACATGTTGTTGATCCGTTCATCCATCAGTGGACATTCGGGTTGTGAATAGTGCTGCTAAGAACACGAGTGCACAGAAGTCATTTATTTTGATGTCATGTGATGAAAGGGAGCCTGGGGAATTAGAACACAGGTTCGTCAGACTCCAGAGTCAGTGACAAGAGCCCTTGGCTCCCACGCTTGAGCCATTCTCTTACTGCCAATTTGTTACAACTGTTCACTATCTGTCCTATTCCTAATGTTTTCTTAAATGTACCTTTTTCATTTTTTTACTTGAATATAGTTTTTATCTAAGCAATAATAGCCATGGCATCATGTTTTTGATATGTTATTTATAAAAGTTCCTCGTATGCAAGAAGATAAATATAAGTGTATTGAATGGTTCCTCCATGTGCCACCTAAGTTAAACTGTTGTACCACCAGAGTATGTTTGCCACACCTCAGAAACATTGCCTAGAACGTATTGCAGTTTGATGAGAGAGCCACCCCTGGGATTCTTGGCTTAAGGACACATGTGGGGGTCAGCTTCTCCTTGCCCGGTTTTTTGGTTCAACAACCACCAGCCCCCCGCCAGCCCCACTCCCCGTAAATGATGAGAATAGGCTGGAGACCCATTTGCAGCAAAGGCAGGGAAAGTTGGCATCCTCACCAACAATGCCTTAGAACCCCATTGTTGGACCCCCTCAGAAGTTCTGTAGCGACCTTCCCAGCCCATGGGAAACATGGTATCCAACTTCACCTTGGACAGCTATAGTAACCGAGATCTCATTACATTTCCTAGCTTCTCAAACCTGAGTTCTGTCCCCAGAGCCGCCAAGATCGTCTTTCCTCCGTCCCCTGGTTACCTGATTTCACACCTGTCAAAACTCTTTTATAAGTTTCAGTCAGACCACACCTCCCTTTCAATATTTATATCTTTTTTTCTTGTCCAATTGCATTAGCTAATACTTCCAGAGAATAATGTTAAATAACAATGATGACGGGGCACCTGGGTGGCTCAGTTGCTGAAGCGTCCAACTCTTGATTTCAGCTCCGTTCAGGATCTCAGGGTTGTGAGATCAAGCCCGGCGTCAGGCTTCATGCTCAGTGGGGAGTCTGCTTGAGATTCTCTCTCCCCTCTCCCTCTGCGCCTCCCCCAAACGCATGTGCGTGCACACATTCTCTCTCTGAAATAGATAAATAAATCTTTAAATAATAATAATAATGGCAGTGGGCATTTTAATAGTATTTAATGGGAATGGTTCTCATTTTTCATCATTCAGCATGTTTACCTATGAAGTACCTATAAACTGAAATAATCACATATTCATAAAGTTATGTCAAGAAGGATCCCTCAGTTCTTCAGTGTTTAATCTACACTGGAACCTTACGAGGTAGATACAATGACTGTTATGACAATTTTACAGATAAGGAGCTGAAAAAAGAAGTAACTTGGTCAAAGTTATACAAGTAATAAGAATCAGATTCAGGATTTAAACCTGGCAGCTTGCATGGGCAGAGCCCATCCTCTCGGTCCCAAACCCCCATAACTTTACGTCGTAGCTACCGTTATTAGCACAATTTCACGGACGACAAATCAGAAGAGACGTTCAGTGTTTTGTCCAAGGTCAAACAGCTCTTGCTAGTGTATCCTCCTCGTGCGCTGATAGGGCAGTCTCAGCGTTCACCTCTACTGCACACTGGGTTAATTTCTTCCACATGCTCTGTGATTTTTCTCACGTCTGTCTTCCATTTCACTATCACATCAACTACACCCTTGATATTACTCTACTATAATCATGAACTCCGCCGTGTTATTTTTGTCCTTGGTTCCCTTTCTTAGTCCCCACAACCTCCTTTTCAACTCATCTTTTTGCTTTGTCTCAACTTCTCTGGTTTCAAAGAGTTTGAGTTATCTGTAATTTCTTGAGAATGCAAAACATTCCTTCCCTAATATTTTCTTCAGTTCCTGGGGGTGTCTTCTTCCAGAATGTATACTTTGTCTTTCTTTTGCATGCTATCCTTCCTCTGTCTCGTTCCTTTCTTCTCTAATTCCTTCCTCCCTTCTTTTTTTCCCGTAGAAATCTAGCATTGGCACCATAGCAGTCGCTTTGCTTTCACTTACGTTGGATCTGGAACGTTTCTAGTCAAGCCTCCCATTTGCAAAAAGGGTGCAACTCTCCTTTTTGTTTCCCGGGACCCTGTATGCATCTTCTCCTCTGAGCATTAGCTTGAGGGCTGAGTGTCACTGGTGTATATTTTCCCTAATTCCTCTTCAAGCCACCTGGGGACAGAGGGGTTGGAAAAGACTGGGTCCTGGGAAGCCAGCAAATCCGTTGGGTCTCTGTGCTCTTCATCTGTAAATTTTAAAAAATAAATTTAATTTTAGAACTGTTTTAGGTTTACAGAAAATTTGTGAAAATAGTAGAGAGTTCCACACCCAGTTTCCCCCACTGATTTTTTTTAAGATTTTATTTATTTATTTAGTGGTCAGTTGAGCGTCGACTCTTGATTTCGGCTCAGGTCATGACCTCGGGGTCAGGGACGGAGCCCCGCATCAGGCTCCGTGCTCAGTGGGGAGTCTGCTTGAGATTTTCTCCCCCTTCCCTTTCCCTCCCCCCACCCACTCTCTCTCTAAATAAATGATCTTAAAAAAAAAAAAATGGAAGCCCAGAGAGAGATGTGCTCCCCTCAGTCACACAGCCAGAACTCAGGCCCCCTGGCTCCCGGGACCCTCTTTCTAGAGCTGCTAGCAGCCGCCTGTCCAAACTGGTGTAGCCAAGGCAAAGGCAGGGTCTCTTTGCAGAGCCCCAGGCCTTTTAAGTAACCTGATCTAGAGCTGCAGGTGTTGCACTCAGGCAGTGGTGGAGGACGCCAAGGGCTTCAAGAAAAGGTGCTGGTGGCTCTGGAAAGGCCCAGCACAGGCCACCTTTGCCAGCGCAACAGACCAGAGACAGCAGGTGGCCAGAGGACCAAACCCAGACCATCGGTAAGTGCGTTTGATCTTTGGAGTATTATTTCTTACTACAATTTAAAAATCAGGATTCGGGGTGTCTCTTGAAACATCAGAAGCTACGAGCACACTGGATCCCTGTTCTGCCTAGCATAGTCCCCACTCACCGTAGTCCCTCCTTTCATTTATAAGATTTGTCCTGAGTCTGAGAGCCCTGCTCTGGCCACACATGCTGTCCATTATGGGCCGTTCTGCTTCTTCCGTCCACTCCACTCCTCAGCTCCTCAGCTCCGCATCCCCTTCCGCTCTGCATCCACACAGCGGTGGCCTCGAGGACTTGAGACCGTCCGGCCTGCTCTTGGCTGGAACAACTGCCTAGTGAGCTTTAAGTTCAATGCCGAGCCCTAGAGAGGAGAAGGTTTGACCCACGGTCACGGATCAGGGAAGTTCCGCATGGAGTGTATTTCCTTGTATTCTAAATTACGGAAAAAGAGCACCAGGGGGTCCAATTCCAGTCACTGCACGAGGTGTTGATTGACCGCCTAGTTTTATCGAGGGGCTCGGACTCTCAGGCCCTGACTATGGTCCAGGTCTGTAGTTACTTGGAGGGGAAGGACAGCGTTGGTGGCTTCAGAGCCAGGCTCAGCCCCTCATCGTGTGACCGTCTACAGTTACTTCATTACTCTCTTGGCTTCTGCTTCCACGGAGCTGTTCCCAGCCAGAGCATTACATTAATCAGGAAGTGGATTATCTGCGCTCAAGCCCTTTTTGCGAACACTGTCACTTACTGGATAACAGAGGCGGTCCTGCATACAGGACTCCATGTATGTGTTTTGTCGACCACACGGGCTCTGCTCAGCTGCCTACATGGAGACTACCTCTATTATTTGCTGGCTGGGTGACTTTAGGCAAGCGAGTCAACCTCTCTGAGCCTCAGTTCTTCATCTGTGAAATGGGCAAGATAAGAGCACCAACTTTACAGGGTTGTTGTAAGGATTTAGTGAGATATTAGGGGAAGGGCATAACACAGTACCTGGCACATAGTACATGTTCAGTAAATGTTAGCAATATCTTCCCCTACACTCAAGCACTCATTTCCAGAGATTTCTAGAATGAAAACCACATTACTATTACCATACCTATTTTCTTGACAACTCTTTAACCAAGGGACAGGCTAACACTTACAAAAGGGTCTCATGGCGGGGCGCCTGGGTGGCTCAGTCAGTTAAGCATCTGCCTTCGGCTCAGGTCATGATCCCAGGGTCCTGGGATCGAGCCCCGCATCGGGCTCCCTGCTCAGCGGGAAGCCTGCTTCTCCCTCTCCCACTCCCCCTGCTGGTGTTCCCTCTCTTCTCTGTCTCTCTCTCTCTCTGTCAAACAAATAAATAAACTCTTAAAAAAAAAAAAATAGGTCTCATGGCTACTCTCCCATACCATCTTCACAATGGCCCCATGAAAGGATCAGGTCACAGATGGTTTTTCTGTCTTGCAGGTGACAGGTGACCTGGGTGGTCAGACACAAAAGACAGGCAGAGTTGGACTAGAACCTGGGTCTTCTGCCTCCCAAACCAGTGTTCCATCCCCTACAACCTCCTGACCATTTAGCAAGATAATCAGCTGAGATGGTGATGCGGAAGGTCCCTCAAATGTGCTAGGCTGCTGGGAGCATCATTATGAATGCCAGATTCTTGCCAAGCAGACAGCAAACTCAAAAAGTTCTGGTAATGTCGTCCATTTGGATACTTAAGACTTCTCTAAGAGGTTTGAGAAAAGATGATGAAAACCAAAAGTTAGAATGTTTGGGCTGTCATTCTATTACACCACTGGAGAGACTAAAATCTGAACAACCTATCCCAATTGCCTTAATTGGGAAATATACATCAAGTGCCCTCAGAACGTGGTTTTGGTACATTTTTCACTCAGATGCACTTCTGGAAATGTCTCCTAAGAAAAACCAGGTAAGCCAAAACAGACTTACCTTACATCATTTTTTTATGATACCAAAATTTAGAAACAACGTCAATTTACAGTACTAGAGAATTTGGCTAAATAAGTGATTATCCAACCATATGATTGGGTATGAGATATCATTGAGAATGAAGATGCACCTTGACATATTTCAGGTTGGAAAGATGTCCTTCTTCTTTTTTTTTTTTAAGATTTTATTTATTTATTTGAGAGAAAGAGTGAGTGAGAGAGCAAGAGAGAGAGAGAGAGCACACAAGCCAGGGAAGAGGCAGAAGGAGGGAGAAGCAGACTCTCCACTGAGCAGGGAGCCCGATGTGGGGCTCGATCTCAGGACCCCAGGATCATGACCTGAGCCGAAGGCAGACGCTTAACTGAATGAACCACCCAGGCGCCCCAAGATGTCCTTCTTCTATTGTTGCAGAAGGGAAGGAAGTTTCTGATGGCATGCATGGTTAACACCCGGGTTTGTAGGTGGGTATGCACGCACATATGTGCACAGATCTACATACGTCTAGAAGGATAACCAAATGGTTAACAGTGGTTACTGCTAAGTAAAAAAATGGATTTTTTTTTTTCCTCACTAGGTTTTTAGATTTGTTTTCAATAACGAGCATGTAATTTCTTTAAAGAAAAAGACTTGAGGTGCAGGTCCTGGGATTTCCTAGGCAGTAGGAGCTGGGTCCCTGGGCACCACCCCAGCCATAATCCCCCCCCTTCTCTTCCCTATACCCTCATCCCCGGCCACACCTCTGCCTTTCCCCAAGCCCTGAGGCACCTGAAGTGAGGCAGGGAGCAGGTACTCCTCAGAACAGCCTTTGGGAGTCTCAGATCACACGGTGCAGGACGCCCATCACCTGCGTCTCTCTGGTCCAGGGAACTTAGCGAAGTCCTTTCACTCCTTGGCCTGCGAAGGACAGGGCCCAGATGCTCTGGGGCTGGACCCACACCTGGGTTCCCATTTCAGCTCTGAATGCCTTCCTTGGGCAGGTTCCTTTACTTCTCAGTCCATCAGTGTCCACACGTATAAAGTCGGAGGATAAAACAGAAGAACTTATTGAAGGAAAGCACCTTGCAAACTGGCAAACTACCAGCGTCAGACCCAAGGACAGTATAAAGACGTGATAGAAAACAGCATCCCAGGCTCCCGGTCCAGAGCTCCTACCCAGCATTTAGTCCCATGTGGCTCTGTGGTCCTCCGTCCCCCTGCCATGGCACTCCAGGACAGACATCCTTGAACCTTCCCAATTCCCATTGTCTATAGATTTCTAGGGCTCCTGCTAACAGAATCTCGGGCCCCTTTGCCTCTGCCCCCTGCTCTGCTCCGCCCCTCACGTTGACCCAGATGCAGAATTTGGCTCCTACACAAAATGCAATGAGGAATCCAATCATAATGTGCATTCGGGATCTCCAGAGATTTTGCAGGAGATGTGTGGGTCCCAGAGAGGAGTTGTGCTGTTAGCCCCTGGCATTCTACCATGGGCCCCCCTCCCTCCCGCGCCTTTCCCCATGGCCATCTCCCCATCAGCTCTGCAGGAGCCCTTAGAGACTATCCCTTGCTCTGGAACAGCAGCTCACAGCCTTTGGCAGTCTTAGTCCCGGGGGACACTTGCCTTGCATCAGTGTCTCCCCAAGTGGCAGTACCAAGGCCTCTCCATAAGAGGCCCCTCCATCTAACTCTCAGAGACGGGCAAAACAATCCCTCCCCCACCCTGGTTCCTTTTTCCCAGGATTTGCCGCTGGGCTGGGGCCTTGACAACCCAGAGGGCGGCCCACTCAGAGTCCTTGCAGGGCTGAGAGCCTCTCTTATTGACCTAGGCCCTCCTTCCACCTTCTCTGTCCCCACAGTGTGACCCCATCCTGGACTTCACCTGCTTCCCCTCCCCAGCCCCTTCTGGGTAGGCACAGTCGCCTCCACTCAGCCAGAGGCTTCCCTGGCCACCCGCGGAGCTGCTGGATGTCCACAGCCCTGGAGCAGGGTACCCTGCTGGAGTCGCTCCTGTCTGCAGCTGCCCCGGACCCTTGGGAGGGACTGCAGAGACACGGGCTCTGGTAGTAGGTGAGCCAGGCCGTGTCCCTGCTGCAGGTGGGTGCAGCAAAGTGGTAGAGGCTGTACCCGCTGGCCCCGAGGGACAGCCACGTCCCCGGAGCTAAGTCCCTCCTCCTGCACCGCCCTGAACACAGCCAGGGACAGAGCTGCGGGACAGCTGGGGCCACAGCCCCCCTGGAGCAGTTCCACACCTGCTATGTCACCGACCTTGTAGGGCCCAGTCTTGCGCTGGCTACCAGCATCTGCTGCTTTCCCTTCCAGCTCCTTCCTCTTTCCCTGGACTTCCCCCATCTACCCAGCCCCCTTCTTTCTTGATGGCTTTTCTCCACTCAACACATGGCTCCTTCATAACCATTCATCAGTGTGTCATGGGTGGAAAGGCCCAGAGAAGGCATGTGATTTGCCCAAGGTCACACAGTGGGCTCAATGTCAGTTTTCTGGATAACGGGCATGTGACTTTTTTTTTTCCCTCAATTTCTTGGCCAGTTTGTTACTTTTCTAGGGCTGCCATAACCAAGTCCCACAAACGGGGTGACTTCAACAACAGAAATGTATTGTCTCCCCATTCTGGAGACCAGAAGTCTGAGAACAAGGTGTCGGTGGGGTGGGTTCCTGCTGAGGGCTGTGTGAGAGTCTTTTCCAGGCGCTCCCCTAGCTTTTGGTGGTTTGATGGCAATCGCTGGCATTCCTTGGCTTAAAGATGCCTCATCTGATCTCCGCCTTCACGTTCACATGGCCTCTCCCTGTATGTGTGTCTCTGTATCCAAATTTCCTCTTTTTATAAGGGAGGGGGGACACAATTCAACCCATAACACCTGTGTCAGGGGCTTCCAGGCCCAGTGGGCCTTTGCTGTTGATTCATGGCCAGCAGTGTCCAGCACTGAGCAAACACACCCGGCTTATGTGCCTGAATTTTAACTGTCAGAGCCCCACTGGGCTCCTGACTGTCATCTGCTACCCCCCGACGGCCCTCTCCCTGGCGGCCATCCTTCCAGCCTCCTAATAAGACAGCCCTGCCTGATAAGCTGAGAACCCACACACCTACCTGTCCAGCCCTGCCCTCTGCCCTGAGCCGCTGCCTCCCAATGTCTCTCCTCCAGGGCTCCCAGCATTTCACACCTAGTATGTCCGCCAGGTAGCTCTTGACCCTGATGTTCCAACACGGCCCCTCACCCACCCAAGGGTTCAGCAGCCGGGGGGTTACCCTTGACCCCACAGCCAAGCCATCTCCAACATCTGACTCTCGCTTCCCTCCACCTCCGCTGCAGGTGATCTGGCCCAGGCCAGCACCATTTCTGGGCTGATGCAGCGTCCTTGCTCCTGTCTTCCTCCCTGTTCTCTGCAAAGCCGACTTTAAAATGCAAACCATATCATTTTTTTGCCCCACACTCTGCCCCAGCCACAGGCCCAGCTGTTGCCATCAACCCATTTCTTTGTGAGGGCCTCCACTGCTTCTCTCCCCAATGACGCATGCGTCTCCCAGTGGGTCGGGGAGCCATGGTCCCGTTCCCACCGCAGAGCGCCTGCCCACAGTGATGCTCTTCCAGCACTTGCCTGCTGTTCCTTCTTATCCTTGGCTCTCAGCACAGTCACCACTCCTCCGAGAGACCCCCTCCTATCCTACCCAAGGACAACTGACCCCTTTCTTCCTCCTAGCCCATCCACAATCTGTAAGGACCTTCCCGACTTCATTCCTGATGTGTTTGTCATGTGCCTTCCCCATCAAACTATAAGCTCCTTGCAGGAAAGGACCACATCTGTCTTCACCTCTGTGTGGCCCCGGTGCACACAGTAGGTACTCGATAAATGTTTGCTGATTGAATGACCGCGTAATGAAGACCGGATCCCTGCCCTCGAGGAGCCCCAGCACAGGAGAGGGGCTAGTCAGGAGACAGTAAGGGATGTGAAGGCAGGGTCCCTAAAGACAGCTCTGCGTGCAGAAGGGAGGAGCGCGCCTCGAACTCACCTGCACTTCCCAGGGGAGGCGACATCTGGGCCCAGTCCTGAAAGAAGAGTAAGGAAAAGGCGAGGGAACTGCATGAGCCCAGGCCTGCAGGGAGGACCACCCGAGGTCCCCCCGCAACTGTGCTGGGGGCTGCAGGGCAGTGATGAATGTGCATCCACCTTGGCCCAGATGTGTTGTGTCCCCATGAGCCTCTGGGCAGAGAAACTGAAAACCAAAACCCAGGCAACGGAAGGAGGGATTCCAAGCCTGGCGCCTGAGGTTGGGGATGGAGGTCTTAAGGCCCCAGAGGAATGGGGTTTTCCTCAAGCCTCTCCCCACATGGGTGGTGAGGTTCCTGGATTTCTACCAGCTTCCTCTCAGCAAGGGCTTGGCCAAGGCAGGGTGTGGGGCCCCAGTGATCTGGATAATGGCTCCATGTGAGTGAGCAGGAGCCTGAAAATGAGAGAGGTCCCCCTGTGGGCTGTCCCAGAGATGGATTTCCAGTTCTCTGTGGATGCCCTTCACGGGGGTGCTGAGATGACAGCCCAGCTGGACGTGGAGGTCACCCACTGCCTTGCACGTGGCCGTGGCAGCGTCGGCCAGCGCCATGCACCAGGGTCTGCAGCTGCAGGAGGGGAAGACGCCCCTCAGGGAAGGGGGGGAGCCCCAGGGCCCTTTGGTCCACACCAGGGTCTGATGGGAACTTTCCCAGAGTCGTCCACTCTGTGCTTCATGCATCTGCCCTCAATTCAACCAGCGTTTACCGTGTGCTTGCTGAGTGCCTGGCTCCGAGCTGTCAGGCCCTGCTCTCAGGGCTTCTCGGGTTAGCGCAGGACACTGAGGCCTCACACCCAGAACGGGTGCCCTGGGCACTGTAGGAGCACAAAGGAGGGACAGCTGAGGCAGCTGTGATGGGGGCAGACTGATGGGGGCTTGAATAGTTAACAATGAGACCAGGCTTCGGGCAAGAGTACTCTTTCTGCCCCCACTTTGGCCCATAATACCTTCTATCTTCTTTCCCAAGGAACTCTGGGATAGAAAGAAACACATTTAACAGAACTTACTAGAACGGGGCAAGTGCTGGGTCGGAAAGAAAAGTGCAGGCCCCGCCATGTGGCTGCTCAGGCTCCAAAGGCAGGGAGAGAGGGAAAGGCACGCAGGCCAAGCTGGCCTCCTGGGCACTCAGGAGGGGCCTCGAGGGCTTCTCGGAGGAAGAAGCCTGGGAAATAGTAACTGTTCCCAGTCCTGCAAAGCCCGAGCTCATTCAGAGCCCTTCTCAGCTCTACTGGGGGGAGACTGAGGCTCAGAGAGAGGGCTCCAGCAAATAGGTTGTGGGCTGGGATTTGGCCCCTGTGGTGGCTCCAAAGACCACACTGTCCTGGCCAACAGCACGGCCCCTCTGCGGGGACGGCGTTGCAGAGGGCGGGACTGGGGCAGGCAGAGCCTGGGCCCCTCCTGGCAACAGCCAGAGGACAGACCCCGAGCAGGAAGGAAAGGCGGGCCAAAGCAGAATCATTTCTGGAGAGACAATCAGGTGTGGAGGGTAGGGAGCGAGCGTGCTGGGGGCCAACACTGACAAGGAAATCAGGTAGACCTTGCGAGGGGCTGGTGGACCAAGGCTGGGAGGGAGGCTGAGGCCTTGGGGAAGTGGGGCCTCTCTTGGAGAGCACGGGGGGCCACGTCCTGCAGCCCGGCTTCTCTCTGCCGGCTGGGGCAGGCTGAGGCCCTCCCTCCCACGGGCCCTGCGACAGGATGGACCCTCACCCCCGACTACACAGAGTCACAAAAACATCTATGAACTGGGACACGGAGCCCTGAATCCTGGCCTGGACCCTGCCACCACCAGATTTAGGTTAGGAATAATCATTTGTTCTCTCCGGGCCTCAGTTTCCCCACTTGTACAAGGAGATCACACCTGTCCGCACATTCTCCTGCTGCTAATCTTGTATGAACTGAAGGCGTCAAGTGCCCTCTTACTGATACAGCCAGTGACGGGCTCCTCCAAGGAAGATGCTACCCACCTCCGGGACTGAAACCAGCCCCAAGCCCCGGTGGGTGGCCTGCCTCCCCTGGCTTCCAGCTGCCCCTGGGTTTCCAGGGCCCGGCCCCCAGGGAGGGTCTAGTGAGGGGGGACATGAGCCCTGTGGGGCCTTGAAGGGAGGCAGAGAACCCACCAGCTCTGTGCATTGCTGTTTATCCTGCAAATACTGCACTTATTGAGAGTAAGAGGCCCCCAGAAGGGGCGTGTGGTCTGGGGGCAGACAGGCCTTCTTCAGCAACCAGAGAAAGTCACAAGTGCACCCAGCACTCTGAAGCGGAGGCTGGAGGAAGGCGGCCTAAGGAAACACTGGGTCTTCTCCCCAAAGATGCCAGAAGACACGGGAATGACTTCTGGCCGGGGCCCCATGAGGCAGGACTGAACGAGCCCCAGGCTAGACTCCCCAACCCCTGGCAGGGTCTCTTCGGCATTATTCTTCATGGGCATAGTTTTAGGAACAATAATAATCCCTCACCCACTAAGCGCATTCGTAGACGCGGTTTCCTTTGCTCCAAGTCAATCTTGTGAACAGCTCCCTTACCCCCATTTTGCAAATGAGGGAGCGGAGGCAGGCAGGGTGGTGAGTGGGCCCGGGTGGGCTGTGCATGGGCACCTCCCGCCTCTTTGCCCTTGTCCGGGGCCTCGGAGCTTCCCGAGCAGGTGCTTCCCTGCCTCTGGCTCTCTGGGGAGGATGAGGCACGGCCAGCCCTGGGCTGTCACCCCCTCCCGGGGAGGCCTGGCAGCAGGAACAGGCCCTTCCCCCGGGAGAGGAAGGTTCAGTCGGAGCGCCTCCGGGTGTCCTTACAGGTTTCGTCCTGCATCATGCCAACCAGGGCCAGGGAAGTAGGGAGTCCCAGAGGCCCCGCTGCTACCTTTGCGGGGGCCGGGGAGAGAAAAAATAGAAATACGAAAAGAACCTCCCTGCTGGCAGCCGACATCTTTGGTAGGCAGAGTGAAATATGTTAAAAATTATAAGGAATAACTATTACTTATAAAGTACTTCTGTGCCAGACACAGCACTCTGCACCTTACATAATGATCAGCAATCCAATAGGTAAGAATTATGCCCATTTTACAGATGAGAGGGTCTAAGTCTCAGAGAGGTAAAATGACTTTCCCCAATCCATCCAGGCAGTAAACGGTGTGCTGGGAATCAAACGAATCCCTGTCCAGGTGCGGGAGGGGAGACATTTCCCACCAGGGACACAGTGCAGCGTGTTCTCAGAGATCCACGGTGGACAGAGTGGCTCCCATTGCCTTGGTTATGTCATTTAAACATTTTTTAAAGATTTTATTTATTTTGAGAGAGAGAGAGAAAGAGAGAGCGCACATGCAAGTGGTGGTGGGGGGGGGGAGCAGAGGAGGAGGGAGAGGGAGGGGGAAAGAATCTCAGACTCCATGACCTGAGCCAAAACCAAGAGTCAGACGCTTAACCGACTGAGCCATGATTTGCACACAAGAAAATTCACTTTAAAATGTGTGATAAATGTGTGCAACCACCAACAGAATCAAGAGAGAGAGAGAGAGCATCTCCGTCACTCCAAAAAGTTCCCTCGTGCCCACTCCCAGGCAACCCTGTCTCCCACCCCCAGCCCTGGTCACTAGGGATCTGTTTTCTGTCCTTACAGTTTTATCAGAATATCATATGAATGGAATCACCCCGCGCATAGTCTTTTGGGCCTGGCTTTTTCCACGAAGCACAATGCTTTCTAGATCTAGCCAAGTCGACACATGCACGTACATATGAGTGGTTTATGCCTTTTTATTGTTGAGTAGAATTCCGTTGTATGGATATGGCACAATTTATCTATCCCTTCACTATTTGGTATACGTGATACATCCGGGTTGTTTCCAGTTGGAGGCGATTTCAAATAAAGTTGCTGTGGACATTTGCACACAGGTCATTTTGTGGGCAGATGTTTTAATTTCCCTCATGTGGATACATAGGGGAAGCATTGCTGGGTTGAGGATAAGTGTATGTTTAACCTTAATGAAAATCTGTCAAAATGTCTTCCAAAGTGGCTATACCACCTTGCACTCCCACCCCCAGGTATCAGTTCCAGTCGCCCAGTGACGTCCTGACACTGGATGTGATCCACCGTTTTAATTTTAATGGCTGCAACAGGTGTGAGGTAGTCTCTCTCTGTGGTTCGAACTTGCATTCCACTAACGACTCGTGATGTGGGGCTCCCTCTTCATGTGCTTGCTTGTCATTGTACATCTCTTCTGGCAAAATGTCCAAGTCCTTTGCCTATTTTTTATTGGCTTGTTGGAGAGCTCATTATGTATTTTGGATGCAGGTCCAATTTCAGATATATAGGTGGAAAGACTTCTCTCGCGTTTTTGTCTTTCTTGCCACCGCCTTTTGAGGAACAGAAGCTCGTTGTTCTGACCTAGGCCAATGTGTCCAGCTTTTCTTTCGTGACGAGTACCTTCCCGGTTAACTCCGCCTCACCCAAAGTCACAAAGGTATTTTTCTGTGTTTCCTTCTAGAAGCGTTATAGTTTCAGTTCATACCTTCAAGTGGAGTGCCAAACATTTGGACTGAGTCCGTCTCTGTATAGGATACGAGAGTTGAGGTTTATTTTTGTTCATCTGGAGCTTCCTATTTTCGGGGATCATTTATCGAAAAGACTATCCTACCCTAATTGAATTATCTCAGCACCACGGTTGCGTGGGTGTATTTCTGGATGCTCTGTTCTGTTTCACTGTTCTGTACGTGGACTCTTACACCAAACTGCACCGGCCTGATTACTGCCGCTTCACCAGAAGCCTGAAATCAGGGAGTGTAAGTTCAACCACTCGGTGCTTCTCCAGAATAGTTTTGGCTATCCTAGATCCTCTTTATTTCCATAAAAACTTTATAATGACTTTGTCAAATTCTAAAATAAACAAAAGACAGTTTATTGAAATTTTGATTGAAATACCATTAAATTTTAGATCACTATGAGGAGAACTGACATCTTACCAACGTTGAGTCCTGGGATTCATAAACAGTCTCCCATCAGATTCCTTACGGTTTTCTGTGGAGAGGTATTTTAATGTGTATTGCTTTTTTTCATTTGCATTCTCCAACTTGGCTGGAGCCCTAGATCTTTCTCCTGTGCATCCAGCAAAGGCCTGTGGACAAGAGCTGATGAGGAGGTATAGACCCCCCGTTGTGCACAGGGCGCCTAATGATTCCAAACTGTCACACTACCCTTTACAAATCTGTTAAAATTTCACTTGTATTTTCTTATCCGCCCCTCTGTTGGCCACTTCCTCCCATGCTCTGCCTCAAGTGGAACAGAATATGCGCCGTCTCTGCTGACAGGGGCTTGTCACTCTTTGGAATTCAGTTCGCCTGCTTGCCTTGCAACCTTACCCCTAGGATAAGCTAAAAAAAAGTACCACTCTGTAGGGGTGCCCTGGGGGGTTCAGTCGGTTAAGCATCCAACTTTTGGTTTCCGCTCAGGTCGTGATCTCAAGGTCAAGATCGAGCCCCCTGTCGAGCCAGGCACTCAGCACGGAGTCTGTTAGAGTTTCTCTCTCCCTCTCCCTATGCTCCTCCCCCCTCTAAAATAAATAAAATCTTTCAAAAAAAATTTTGGCTTAGGCTGCCCAGGCCCTGGCCAACAGTCCCTACATGGGTGGAAGGGCCATAGGGAGACTGGAGAAGGGGCAGGACTCCTCAGGTGGCAGTCTGGGGGCTTTTCCAGGAACCCGGACTCTGACTCTGGCCCACTCCTGTGGCACAGCCAACAGCTCATCTAGTCCCCCACGTGGAGCGGGTCCCCTAAGCTCCACTGCAGGAACACACCAGGGACGATGCTGTCCCAAGGGAGACACCCTCCCCATCGTCCCTTGCATTTCCCGGTCGGACTGTTTCTGGTGTTTTCACAGGTAGGCAGGGCAAATGCTTTCACTATTTTTCAGATGAGCAGAGGGGTCATGTCCCCCAGAATCTTAGGGCCCAAAGGCTCTCTAGAGCGGCCTCACCCCACACTAGACCCTGTGGGGCCCTAAAGGTCGATGGAGGTTCCTCCGGGCTGGTTTCTGGGTCCCTCTTCCCGGACTCGAGTACCACAGGCCTGCTTTGAGATATGGCACTTCTGCCTGAGATGGCTGAATACGGGTTCCCGACGGTGTTCAAATTACCGATTCAGCCCAATAGCGCCGCTCCTCGTCCTGGTGATGGCAACTATAGGAAGGATTCCTACGGCAGTCCAGGCTCAGTGAAGCCACCGGCTGGCAATGTCTGCCATGGCACACGAAGGGGGTGCCTCGGCACCCACGCCCAGGTGTGATCCCTGCCCTCTGTCAAAGCCAGGGTGCTGGGGCTCTTACAGGGCCCCACTCTGGCGCCCAGGCCAAGGGCACATGCCCACCTGGGCCCCGGGATCCCGCTCCTTGCAGGCCACATGCTGGGTGCCTTGGCCCACAGAACTCCCTGCCTAAACAGTCATACGAGAGCAACTGTCAGGCCTGCGCTGACATCTCCCTAGGCTGGCCCCCCCTAAGGAGTGACAGGTCACTGTGAGTGCACCCCAAGGCACCAGTGGTAATTGTTTAGTACAGGTGGTTCCCAGGGGGAGGCTGTTCGCAGACGGATGTAAACGGAGTTTGGACTTGCGGGCTAGAGTGTCCACACAGGCATGTGAGGCCTGGAGGGGGGTCTCTGTGCCTGGTCCTGAGCCCCACACCTGGGCAGGGAAGGGCCTGGGGTATATTCATCAAAAGACCATGTGGTGGGGGTGCCTGCATGGCTCAGTCGGTTAAGTGTCCGACTCTTGATTTCGGCTCAGGTCATGATCTCAGGGTCATGAGATCGAGCCCTCCTTCAGGTTCCACAATGACCGTGGAGCCGGTTTAAGATTCTCTCTCTCCCTCTGCCCCTCCCCCCACCTCTCTCACTCCAAAAAAAAAAAGAAAAAGAAAGGGGTGGGGGATTAGCGATGTGTGACACGAGCAAAGTATGAGGCATGGATGACTGTTTTTAAGTTCTACGTGCTCTGTGTCAGCCCTCCCTGCTCACCCAGGCGTGTCACGTTCCTTCCCCCTCCTGTCTGGCACTCTCGTTCTGCCCGAACTTTTCTGGGGAAAGAGTGCTCACCCCCCGTCTATAGAAGCCACCCTCTGCATGTCTGAACAGCTCCACTAATTAGAACATTCTTCCCTAAGCACACCCCAAAAACCACCTCCCAGGCACGTCTACTCTTTGGATCAGATTCTGGATGGTGACCTCCCCAAGGCCACAGAGCTACTCAACGGTAGAACCCCCAGGCCTGTGGCACTGTTCTTGCCTCTCAACACTGAGCTGGTGCTCAGAGGAACCCCAGGATAAGTGAGGCCAAGGCAGGGAGGCTGAGGGGTCTATGGCCATGGCCCCCCCCGTCCATCCCCGACCGCTGATCATGTTGCCCAGCAGAGCACATGAGAAAGTTGCTTCACTCTCCTTTTCTTCTAAAACAGAGAGAACAAGGAAAACACAACACAACATTTTGGGGTCCAAAACAAAACACCAAGGACAATGTTAATAAATACATACAAATGTAAAGATCTGGATCTCAGAGGCACAAGAATGTATATCCCTAACACAGGCAGGCTGCGTCTCACAGGAATGGTTCAGTGTGTGCCCCAGCATCCCAGGGAGGGGGCAGCAGTGGGTGGAGAGGACACGTGGGGAGCCCCCCCCGAGGCCTCTATTCACCAGAGGTTGCAGACAGGGACCCACCGCTCCTAGTCCTCTAGCCTGGCTCAGAACAGCCCTCCCCAACCACCCCCCTCCCCGCCCCGCCCCCCCCCCCCCCCCCCCCCCCGCCCAGGGAAGGAAGACTGGCAAGCCCCTCCAGCACCTGCTGCTGAGTCCAGGAGACCCTCTGCGTGACTGAGAGTAAGGACCCTTGGGAGAATTCCTGGGAACCCAGGCAGCTTCCTGAGAGTCAGAGGGCCTAGAGAAGTTACCTGCCTTCAGAGGTAACACGGAGGGCGTCTGAGGCCCCACAGTACTGTGGGTCATGTCTCCTCCCCACCCCAGCATGAGGCAAAGGCTCACATCCTGCCCCGGGGGTACTGGGCCGGGGGGAGGGTGGTCTCGGGTCCTCAGCCTGGGGACCTGACCACACCGCCTTGCCCTAGCACCGCAAACCTCTGGCCCAGCCCGAGCCAGGCGGGAGAAGACCCCTGACCCCAGCCGGAGCGGTCTTTGGCAGAGAACAAGGGCCGATGGGGCACAACCTGAGAACTCCGTTTCTGTGTCCTACAAAGTGACCTTCCAGGTCAGCCTCCCTTCATGCCCTAGAGCGATGGCCAAAGCTGACATTCCTGCTTCAGCCAGCAGCCTAGCACCAGCTGTCGAACCCCTGGATGAGGAGGACACACATTCCAGAGTGCCCGGAGCCCCCTTCTCTGGGGTGGGCTGGGGGAGGTTGGGAAGCACCGGAAGTAACAGGAAATGCCATCGGTAAGGGCAGAGGTGGCCACCAACACTGCCTTCCAACCGGCAAAGGCGAGCTGGATTCTGCCTCTTGGCCTTGGCTGGAGGAACTGTGTGGTTCTTGCTAGGAAGAGCCGGGCCTGAGGTGAACTTGCCCCCCGCCCCGGAGCCCTGCAGCCAGAGCCTTGTGACCACACTCACCCCAGGCCCCCTTCCTCTTGGACTGCCCTGAGAGTGCTCCTCGCCTTCCCTGTCCCGCTTCGCCTCTCTAGGCAGAGGGGCCAAACAGGGCCTCCTCAGTGGTCCCCACACATTCTGGCAAAGGCAGGCGGCTAGAAGGATCCAGTGTGGGGGGGCCCCACCGTGTGGCCGTCAGGAGGAGGGGCTGGCTGGCCCTCAGTCCTGCCAGGAGACAGACAGGAGCCCCTGAGAGGTTCGGTTGTGTCGCCCTGGCTCCCAGCTGAGGTATCTCTGGTTAGGGGCTTTCCCTGATCTTTTTCTTCCTCGCACACCCACCTCACGGGGTGAAGTGCCACAGCCCCAAACCAGAACAACAAGAAGGCAAATAATTTAAAAGGAAGTCAGTGTTTGCCCTGCCCCGCCGTGTGTCCTCCGAGCCGGCAGTCTCCGAGGTGGCACACAGTGTAAACTTGACTGGCGGGAGAGGCAAAGTGGGGCTCATGTCACCAAGGAGGCGGTGGGGAGGCCGGTGCCTGGGGGCTTCGGGTCTTCCCTGAGCTGCCCTTTAGCCTCAGAGACGGGCACAGGTGCCCTGGTCCAGCCCCAAGGCAGTCCCCGGGGGGCGCTGGGGGAAGTGCCCCAGGATGCTCGAGGGCTCAGATTCTGGGGAGGAGAGCGGTGCTGGGTCACCGGGGAGCTGGTGCCCAGAGGGCTCGGGAGCGGGGTGGACCGGCCATGCTGATGGTCATCTGATCCTGTCGGCCCCACAGTGGGCTCCACGGCATCTGGAGGGGCCTTCGGTCCTGGCAGAGGGCTCCCAGGAGTGGAGAAGGGTGGTGGTGAGGCCAGGCCCAGAGCCGGGATGGAGGCGGGGCCCAGGGCCTTCTTGGTACAGGACTCACAGCACAGCCGGTGGTAGCCGGGGATGGAACAGTAGCGATCGAGCACCTCCGTTCGACAGAAGATGGAGCGGTCCCCCACACACGGCTCTGCTGCACACACAGCACAAGGACCAATGCCGGGAGGGTGCCCACCCGCCCACTCGGCCCAGCAACTGCAGGCCCTCCAGCCCCTGCCCTCGCTGGACTCGCTCTGAAGCTCTTTCCCAGAGGCTGCCCCAGGGCTGCCTGACTGAGAGAGTGGCCAGAGGAAGAACGCTTATTTTACGGAAGAGGAACTAAAACCCCCTAGAGCAGTGGTTCTCAAAGTGGGATCCCCACACACGAAGCATCAACATCACCTGGAAGCTTGTTGGAAATGCCAATTCTCAGGCCCCATCCAAACCTACTGAATCAGAAATTCTGGGGGTGGGGCCCAGCTCTGGGTTTTAACAAAACCTTCAAGGTGATTCCAAGGCCGGGAGAAACTGGAGAAGCCCAGCCCCTATGTCCCCAGCCCTCAGACTTGCTTGCAAAGTGGAATTGCCCCGGGGTGGGGGAGAGCTTGACAAAGAGCTGCTGCCCAGCCCCCACACCCAGGGAGACTGCCTGGTCAGTGTGGCCTGGGCACTGGGTGGTTCTGACCTGCAGCGAAGCTTGGGAACCGTGCTCTCGGGGAAGTGGGAAGGAACCCTCACCCCCTCCCAATCAACCCAAAGGAACTGATGCCCTCGGGCCGGGGCCAGGCAGGTGCCTGGGGAACCCACACTTGTGATGAGCAAATGAAACCTCCTGCTACCCGCCAACACTCATTTGGAACACCTCCACCAATAAATCTGGAAGCAAGCAGATCTGGCTTCCAACTGAGTCTCTGCCACTTGAAAAGGGTGAGCCTTTGGGCAAGGCATTTAAACTCTCCAACCTTCAGTTTTTTCTCCTATAAAATGGGGATAATGCTAGATGTTTACCAGTGAATAATAACCTTGTGATGATAAATACCATTTATAAAGTCCCTGGCATACAGGGGTGCCCTCTATACTAGTTTCATTTGCTTTGGTTCAAATATCACCTAAAAATGTTTCTGTGTTTCTGTGATAGTTCCAAGTAGGTCTCTCCAGACAGTGTGAGGCAGGAGCTTTGCTTTCTACTAATTTTTGCCTGGGGCAGGGAGGGGAGGCTGCGGGGGATGGGATGGGGTGCGGGTTCGGGGCGGTTTGGGGGAACCAGAGAGAGATGAGCGGGCAAAAATGGAAAGCCAGTGGCCTCTAGATGGCGCCAGAATTCCAGGACTAGAATCATGAGCCCACCCTTTGCTCAGAGGGGCACTTGAGCAGCCTGGTACAGGGGCGGAGCAGAAGCAAGGCGGGAGCCAAAAGATACTCTGAGGACATCTAGTGAGACCTCTTTTTTTTTTTTACAGATGAGACCACTGAGCTCAGAGAGGTTTAGGGATTTGCACAGGGTCACATAGCCCGTCGGTCCTCCACTAGAAAATAGGGTCTATGATTCTTCTGTTACTTGTCTTATCAGACCCTGGTCCTTGAGAAGGTGAAGAACTAAAAGAAAGAAAAAAATCTAGGAAGGAAGCATAGAACACAGGACCAGGTTCATAGCAGGTGCTCAGTCAATATTAATGGATGGATTGGTGGATGGATCGATGGGTAGATGGATGGTGGATGGATGGACACGTGGATGGTGGATGGATGGAAAGATGGGAGGATGGACTAATGAGCTCCCGATCATGAGGCAGAAAGAGAGTACTACTGCTATTTTTGATGTTAGCTGACAGCTAGGTAGGAGTGCATGATTATCTCACATAATTCTCTCAACAGCCCTATGAAGACAGCTCAGATCTTTAATTGCGTATCCCAAAATCTTGAAACCAGATATGATTCATAATTCAGAACTTCTGAAGTTAGAAAAGTAATATTCATATTACAGAATATCCCGAGTGGGGAGTAGATGTCCCCTTCTAACTATGGCAACGTTTCTATAGCAAAAGAATACTGATCTCTTGGGTCAGGCCAGATTCTGCTGCCAAACGAGTTTGCACCAAATTTAGGGAAACCCTTGCCGCTTTCAACATTTTGGAAGTGCAGATAAGGGTCTGTGGACCAGTATGGGTAGCACCCGCAGCTCACAGCTGAGGAATCGGAGGCTCCAGGAGGCTAAGGTCACGTGGATAGACTGGAAGCTGGGGCTGCCCCACCCCACGGCCCGTGCTCGTGACATTGCAACCACAGGAAGGTCTGGGGAGGGGGTGGGGTCCCGAGATACACTTACTTGATGATATCTTGTTAATGGGATGTAGGGGCCCAGACTGTGGCACCCACTGTCCTTCTGGGGTCACAGGTTCCTGAATGTCAGTGCTCACTGTAGAGTTCTGGAGATTTCCTATGAGCGAGGAGAAGCAGCTCTAGTGTTTGGGATTTCTAGGGGGGCAAGGATGCAAGCCGGCCTGGGTTTCAGGCCTCAGCCGGAGGAGCCGGGCCTGCCTCCCTTCCCATCCAGCTCACCTGCACAGGCGGGCAGGCTGCAGACCTGAACAGTGTCTGGTTTGTCCCCCTCACACTGCCCGAGGCTGTTGGCATTGGTCCGGCACACCACCTGCCGCTGCTGGATGCCCCCTCCGCAGGTGGCAGAGCACTGTGGTGGGAAGGCCAGGGCCAGGCCAGGCCCCAATAGCCAGTGGGGCGGGGGAGGGGGGGAGATAGGTGGAGAAACAAGAGGAAGAGGGCGGTGAGCTCCAGAGTCCAGCCAATGCCCAGGACAGAAAGGTGAAGAGGGCGCTGAGTTTCTACTTGACCCGAGGGACATGTGACGACAGCTCCAAATAGCCTCACCGGGACAGAATGCCAACGTCAGTGTTCCGCATCAGGTGCCGAACAGCGCCGCCCTCAGCTCAGAACTCCCTGACCCTTTTTGTCACCTAAACAGTTCACCCCGACTCAGGAGGGGACCCCAGAGACCCCATTCCAGCACTTCTGCCTGGGTCCACCATGTCTGGTCTGTGCCCAGGGTCCTTAAATATTTTGTGCATCCTTCTGGCAAATCCCCTTGTTGCAATCCACCAGCCTGAGGGACCTAGGGCCGGTCCACTCACTCGATGATATCTTAGCAATGGGATGGAGGGACCCGGACTGTGACTCCCGCTAAGCTGAGCGAGCTGGGTGACAGGGTCGCCATGGACCCCTCTAGCTCTGACATTCAAAGACTCTGTGACTCCACGTACTGAAACTCAGCCAACAGAGGCAGGCTCAAAAGTGTCTTCTTACCCGAGAGGGCAAGGGCCGCTGTGCACCTCATTCCCCAGGGCCTCACCTCCTCTGAGAGATGGGGGCTGGTGGGCGGGGGGTCCCGAAGAGCAAGGCTGCTCAGCATGACCGGGTCACAGGGCTTGGTCGGCACTGTCCCCAGCCTCTCCTAGTGAGACCAGGAAGAACCTACAGATGTGCACTTCTGCTGGGGCCCAAGGGAGACATGAGCGTAAAGGGACACACAGCCATGGGACAAGATGGCTCACCCCCCCAGGATGAAGAATGACAACAGCCCTTGAGTGGTCAGTCTAAGGGAGCAACTACCTTCCACACACCCCCCCCCCCACCGTCCTCCTGCTGTCAGTTTTCTTGAAGGGGTCCTCTGCAGACCAGCCGTCTTCCTGTTTCATATTAAAACGAACAAAGCTATATGTTATGGAGAAGAAACTAAAATCTGCATAACTTGTGTGGGGATTTGGGGTTATTTAAAAATACTCTTTGTTATGTAATATTTTCAGCATATGGAAAAGTATGAGGAAGTTGGTCATGAGAGCCTGTTCAAATACCACCACCAGCTTTCATAAATCAGCATTTGGGCACATTTTCAAATACTATGTCATGCCTTTTTAAACTTTAAGGGCACCATATCTCATTGGAAGTGATTTTTCTTCATACTGCTGCGCTTTTTCTCACCCCTGTTTTTCTGAGGTCTATCTCTCTTGGTAAGTACAGTTCAAGCTTATTTATTTTTCTCCATCTGTGCTATTTTATCATATGAACAGACCATGATTTTCTGGGTCCAATCTCCTGCAGATGGGCATTTAGAGTATTTCCTGAAATTCTGCAATTACAATAAGCATTGTTGTGCTTATCCCTGTGACCAAATGAGGTTTTAGAAATTATGGTAAAACATATATATCATAACACTTACTATTTTAGCCATTTCTAGGTGTCCAGTTCAGTGGCATTAAGCACATTCTCATTGTGGTACGACCATCTGTACCTCCACGTCCAGAACTCTTCCTCCTATACTGAGACCCTGTCCCCACCAAACATGAACTCCCCCACCCCCTCCCCCAGCCCTAGGTACCCACCCTCCTATTCTGCGTCTCTATGAACGTGACTACCCTGGGTAAGTAGAATCACACAGCATTTGTCATTTTGCGTCTGGCTGGTTTCCCTTAGCATAACCCCTCCAAGGTTTGTGTCAAATGAATTTTTAAGAGAAAACTCAAGGCAGAAAATTTCCCTGTGGCCACTTGGAGGGCTTAGCCAGGAGCACTTGGACTGACAACTCCTTCTTATGGTCTCCCCTTTCCTACCCTGGCCTCCCATCAGCGAACTTTCTATAGAGCTGCCAGGTGATCTTTTACCCCTGGAATCAGAGCTTGGAATGCCCCCGTGAAAACCCTTCAACAGTTTCTCACTGCTTTTAGAATACATTCTAACTCCTCACAAAGCCCTACAGCACTGACCCCGCCCACCCCCACCCCCCGCCTGCCTCCCCATCATCCTGTAGCACCCGTCCCTTCCATTCAGCTCCAGTCCCACTGTCCTTTTGGTTTCTGGAACATGGCAAGGTTGTTCCTGCCTCAGGATCTTCCTGTGGCTCATCCATCAGGTCTCAGCTCAAGTGTCACCTCCTCAGGGAGGCCCCCCCCCAGATATATTACCCCCATTTACTTCTGCACAGCTCCAACTGCAATCTGTAAATGCTTTTGTTACTGGTTTACTTATCTCTTCGGTCTCTCTTGCTGGACTGGAAGCTACACGAGGCCAAGAATCATGTCTAGTCGATGATGGATTCCAGGCATTCCTAGTACAGTATGCCTGGCACGTAGTTGGCACTCAGTAAATATTGCTTGAATGCAAGAAAGTGCTTCCGTTTGCTCACCTGTGTCACGAGGATATTAGCCCAGGCCTCCTAGTTCTGACCCAGTTCTAGGTCAAAGCAGATAGTGAATGAATAGAAAGGCCTAGCCCAGAAACATGGCCCGGCAGATGAGGCAGCTGTTGGACTTAGTTTTGAGAAAAATCAGTTGGGATCAGATCAGATATGGGGAGAGAAATGCAGAGACTCTCTGCCTGCAGGGAGTGCCACCTCTTCTAGCAGCCGCTCACCCAGACCCACCTCTTCCCGGACTCCCCAGAGAAGGTGTCCACCGGCCCAGCTCCTCCCACCCTCTGAGAACAACTCACCTGGGACCAGGCTCCCATGCGCCACTGAGCTGGACAGGGCACGCGGAGGCAGGGCCGCCGGGCCTCGGGCCTGTCCCCAGGGCAGGCCTTGGCCGGCATGGCCTTGTGGGTACCGTTGGAGAGGGGCAGCAGACACTGTACCCCCCTGGTCTGCACCCCCAGCTTCCCGCAGCTCCGGCTGCAGGTACCCCACTCCTCTGTCACCCACCTGGAGACAGACAAAGCAAAAGGTGGAGGGGAGGTGGGACGAGGGAGACACTTCCTCCCAGGGTCGCTCCCACCCCGAATCACTGCGGGCAGGAGCTGGAGAGTGGGTTTGAGCTTCAGAATGCTTGGGAGCCAAGACTACCATCCGCCTGGCTTTGCAGCTGCCAGGCTATGGGGCCTTAGGGAGGTCACTTACTCTCTCCTGTTTCTTCATCTGAAAAACGGGTATAGCGCATCTTTAAATCTAGCACCCTGCATGTTCGCAGGCAAGCTATTAACGCCCCTAAACTCAATTACCCCATCTTTACATCGGGATTCTTTCAACACCTCCTAAATATCAGAGTGTCTCCCGTGGGCAGGTACTGTCCTAGGTGCTGAGCTGCAGCAGTACACAAAACAGAGGAGAGTCGGGCTTGTAGAGTCGAAGCCCCTCCCCTGGGCCTCCTGGGACAATTAAAGGACTCGTATACTTAAAGCACGTGGCAGACTGCATGCACGCAGTAGGCGTGTAATAAATGCAGGTACGATTATCATCACCATCAGCACCTGCAGAGTTTCGGTGCTGATCCGCTAAGCTGGTGGTCTCCAATGTCTTCTAGCCACAGAGCAGCTCCCAAGAGCACGAGAAGCGGACAGGGCTGGCTGAGTTAGACAAAGACCAAATGCGGGGGGGGGGGGGGGGGGGAGGGGCAGCCCCCAACCCCCACTCCCCTGTGTTTCCTGAGACATCTTTTAGTGAATGAGGGCTCTTGCGGCCAACCCATTCCTTTAAAAGACAAAAATAAAAAGGCCCCAAACTTCACTTGGCATTTTACAGAAGAGAAGCCAGGTGGGGTGACCTGCCCAGGACCACAGTGGAGTTAGTGCCACGTGCTCTGTGACCACAGACGTTGGTGGGGAAAGCAGCCTGCATACAGCGTGAAAGGGAAGTGCAGAGGGCTGAGGGCCTGGGCCGGGCACGGGGAGGCCATGGTGGGCTCTGTGCTGGTCACCAGCTCCCACTCCGGCCCTGAGGCTCCCCCAGCCTGTGAGTCAGCAAGGCCAAGGTGGACCGCTCAGACCCCGGAGGATTCCTGAGGAGGCTGGAGAAAGGATTCGGCTCTCTGCCTGGGGGCCAAGGAGGGGCTGGGGCCATCTCTGTAACACGCTCAAGACCAGACATCGAATCCCCGACAGGTCATAGCTCTTCCTCTCCACAAAGCCCCTTCCAAATAACCCCAAGAATAAAACCTTGTGCTCAAATGAGCCTGTCTCCTCAGGCCAGGGAACCCCATCAGCAGCCAGACCGTGAATGGCGGCTTGTGTCAGCATCCTGGCCTATGGCCCAGAGCCTAGAAGCACTGAAATCCACTCCAGCTCATGGTCCCCTCGGACACTGAGGGAAAGCTATGTCCCCAAAGTGGGCCTCGGTTTCCCCACCTGTTAAAGAACGCTGGAAGGGGCAGACCAAGGGAAGCATTGTCCTTCTTCTGGGAGTGCAAGTTAACCCAGAAGCCCCGCAGGGGACAGATGGGCAAGGAGGGCCGCGTCGGCCATGGGCAGAGTCTGCCGTGTGGGCTGCTCTGCTCAGGGAGTCCCAGGGGCAGGGGCCAGAGGAAGCAGGCCCAGCAGCAGCTCCTGGCTGAGGGAGGGTCAGCGACACCCCCGGGAATGGGATCAGGCTCCCAGTCCCTCCCCTAGGACACTCACGCGGGCTGGGCACATGGGTGCTGGTTGCAGCGCCGGCGGATGGGCTTGGGTCTCTTGCTGTGGTCACACAGGTGCCGCTGGACCATGTGGTGGTCGCGCCGGCGCCGACAGCCATATTTGGTAAACTGAATCCCTGTGGGGAGGGCAGGCTGACTTGGGCTGGGTCCTGCCAGGCCCCCACTGCTCTGCTGGGGCCTCGGGGATGGCAAACTCTGGAGAGCCTGGAGGGCCAATCCTACCTCCCTCTCTGCCTCTGCACCCTCCTGCCCTGCTTGCTTTCTGAAGAAGCCTTGATCTGCCCATCTCATGTGCCCCTGGGTGAGGGACGACGGGACGTGGCATAGCTGGGGAGCCTTCACAGGGCACAGGCCCGGCCCCACTACTGCTCCAGCACTCCCAACCCTAGCCCCAAGGCCCTGCCCAGACAGACCGTCACACCCGAGACATCTTTAAGGAGAAAGTGGGGCACAAGCTAGGGACGCATCAAGCGGAGACAATGTTGGCCCCCAGCTACTCCTGCTCTTCGCCTGTCAAGGCTTGGGCTGTCCGCACAAGGCCGCCAGACGGCTAGATGGGCCAGTACCTCCTCCGCAGGTCTTGGTGCAGGGGGCCCAGCTCTTGAGTGCCCACTCATAGCTGTCTGTCTCCTCCAGGAGCACGTTGTTGCTCCCGATAAGGGGCAACAGGTCCTCATGGATGATGTACTTGTAGGCCAGGCTGCTGCGGGGGCCACCCTCAGCTGGGGGAAGCACCTGAGGAGAGACAGAAGAGGTGGCACAGGACTGGAGGGCAGAGAGACAAGGCCAGCATGGGGTGGGGGCCAGGGAGGAGGAGTCAAAAGGGAAGGATGTGGGGTCAGCTCCGAGCATGGCTGGGGAGACCATTCATACCAGCAGCCATGCAGCAGACTCAGGCTACACACCTGCTGTGTGCTCGTGGATAATTTTCCCTCTCACAGACCTAAGTTCTAATAGAGGCAGGAACCATGTCTGTCGGTCTGTCCTCCTCACCAGGGCAGCCACACTACCTGATACTCCAGAAGACAGTCTATAACGACTCTTACCAGATATATGGTGGCAAATGGTTTCTCCCATCCTGTTCAGCTTGTCTTCTCACTGCTGTCATTGTGTCTTCTGATGTACAAAAGTTCTCAGTTTTCCATGAAGACCAATTTACCTATTTTTCTTTTGTTGCTCATGCTTTTGGTATCACAACTAAGATCCAAGGTCATGGGATTGATCCCTCTATTTTCTCTAAGAGTTCTATGGTTTTAGCTCTTGTGCTTGGGTATTTGATCTAGTTTTGAACTCCTTTTTGTATATGGTGTGAGGTAGGGGTTCAACTTCATTCTTTTGCATGTGGATAATCCAGTTGTCCCAGCACCATTTTAGTTGAAGAGATTATTCTTTGCCCACTGAATGGTCTTGGTACCCTTGCTGAAAATCATTGGCCATAGGTGTATGGAGGGGTCAGCAAATTAGGGTGAAGGCAAATACATGTAGATTGAATTAAGATGCTGACACCAACAGGCTTCAGACCCTGCCCTCTAGGACCTCCCCGACTAGTGAGGGCAGCACCAGGAACAAAGCCTGTCCACAATCTCCCTGCCACCAGCCAGTGTCAAGAGCCCTGCAGACAAAGCCCCTCCTGGTCTGATCTCCTGCATTAACAGTTCCTATTCTATAAGCCCCGGTCTGTGGTCTAGGAAGAGGGGTAGTGGGCAGAGGTGGCCCCAGCAATAACAGTGGCCCCATCCCCCCTCGCAGGAGGCTGGCAGCATGAGAAGGCACCCCCAGGTCACTTGCTGGCAATGCCGGAATGCCAGCAGACACCAGACGATGCCAGGATGACAGGGGGAACCAACCCCATGCCTCCTGCTCATTCCTAGGCCCTATTTCTGACACTGCATTAAGGAGACTCCCTCCTACAGTAAGACAACCATTTCTTTCTCCTTCCTCACTTGCCATCCTGCCTGCCTTTAAGCACAGAGCTTGACCTTCGCCTGGCCCAGGCGGGGGAAGACACTGCAACAGGAGGACTTCCACCAGGCTTGTGTTGGCTTAACAGTGAAGACAGTGAGCAAGCGGGGGGGCTGGGCTGGGGCAGCAAGGGAGTGGACAAGGGCCACTGTGCAGGGTGGGGGCTCACCAGGACAGCAATGGCTTCAGGCAGGGGCCCACTGGTCTTGAGGCTTTCCTTGGCGTCCTCCACCACGTACTCCCACTCCAGGCCCATTGCAGTAAAGGTCCGGCTCATTGCTTCCTTGCCCTTGGGGTTGAGGATGAAGCTGCCTGTGACCTGGTTCTTCACCGCTGGCCATGGGGAGAGGGTCACACAAATTTCTATTCCCCTTCACAGGAGCACTAGCCAGACCTCCTCTGGGGCATCGAGACTTCCCTAGTGAACCCCTCGGGGCTCCCTATGACCTGTCACTCCTTCCCCAGTCAGATGAGTCACCACACTGACTGCACACAGCAGCCCTGCCTCTGGACCCCGGTGCACTCCATTCCTCCCACCCTGTCTTCCCTTCTTCCTGCCTAATCTTTAATCATATGTAAGGCTCAGCACAATTCCCCCCTCCTCCTGGAAGCCTTCTTTGATTGCCCAGGCCTCAGGAATTTGCCCTCCCTAAAACTTGTCTAGCAGAGCCCTAAGGCTAAGACTACAGGCTCTGGAGTCAGACTGATCTGGGACAGTTACTTAGCTTCCCTGTGCTGCCCCAGTTTCACCATCCGTAAAATGGGAATCCTAATTATACCTCGCTCACAGGACGGCGGGCCTCATGAGGATAACTGCAGTACCCCACCCCCACCTAGCCACCACGGGGCTCCTGGGATAATTAAAGGAGTTGGCACATGTAAAGCACTAGTCAGCGTGCGGGACATGTAACTGCCATTCAATAAATGGTAGACACTGTTACTGTCATCAGATATTTAGCACTGCAGCCACTGTAGATGTCCCGTCTCCCCCACAGCCTGTCAGGCTATCTCCTCCATCTTGGTGTCCTTGGGGCCTGACACAGAGTGAGAGTTTTAAAAACATCTATAAATTTCTACCCCTTAAAGTCCCAGTCAGCGAGTGACTCACAACTCGTTATTGAAGGTGCCTGGCAGGTGGGCGGGAGATATGCAGGTGTAGACACCCTGGCAAAGGCCCCTGGGTCACAGCCTCGGCCACCCTGGAAGGAGCAGGGTGGGGAAGGGCTGCAGCCTGGGACCCAAGCCCCTCAGCCAAGTAGGAGAGCAAAGGCTCCGGAGCCCGGGGGTGTCCCCACCTGATGAGGACAAAAACCATTCCACGTAATTATGATACCGTGAGAGCCAACGGTCAGACCACTAACCATGCACTGGTCACAGTGCTACCTGCCTCAGTGGAATCCTCACACACATCCCGAGGCCGGTGCTACTAGTAGTCCGGATGGAGAGTCGGAGGCCCCCGAGGGGCAAAGGCTTGTCCCGGACGCACAGAGGGCTGGTGGCCCAGCTCTCTGGAGGACCAGCCTCCCTGCCAAGTGGGAGGAGGAGAGATAGCCCCCATCTCTCGTAGCCTAATGTCTCTTAGCCCCCAGAATCGCCAGACCTGGAGCCAGAACTGGGCAGCTCCTCAGGCCAGGCCCAGCCACAAATCTTCCCACCACCCCGTCTGCTTCCAAAACCTCTCGGCAGCCACTGCCCCACCTTCAGCCTGTACACCCCTAATTCCAGGGGCAGTGGGCTGGGCTCTGTGGGGACTTGACCATCCAGGCTCGCCTGTGAGTCCTGGCCCGACCGCTGACCCACTCTGTATCCTGAGTGACTACAGGCATCCCTCGTCTGACTGAGCTTCACTTCATTGTGCTTTACAGATACTGCATTTTCTACAAACTGAACATCTGTGGCAACCGTGCATCAAGCAGGTCTATCAGTGGTGCCGTTTTCCCAACAGCGTTTGCTCACTTCACGTCTCTGTGTCCCATTTTGGTAATTCTTGCAATATTTCAGACCTTTTCATTACGATACTTGTTCTGCTGATCTGTGCTCAGTGATATCTGATGTTACTACTGGAATTGTTTTGGGGCACCACGACCTGTGCCCACACAGCGCGGTGAACTCCATGGATCAATGTCATCTATGTCCTGACTGCTCCACTGAGGGGCCCGTCCCCCGTCTCTGTCCCTGTCAAGCCTGCTTATTCCCTGAGACACCACAACATTGAAATCAGGTCAACAAATAACCCTTCAATGGCCACCGAGTGTTCCAGGGAAAGGAAGAGTCACCGTCTCTCACTTTAAATCAAAAGCTAGAAGTGATGCATCGAAGTGCAGAAGGCATGTCAAAAGCCGAGACAGGCCAAAAGCCAGGCGTGTTGTACCAAACAGTCAGCCCAGTTGTGAAGGCAAAGGAAAAGTTCTTGGAGGAACCTGAAGGTGCTACTCCAGTGAACACAGGAATGATCAGAAAGCAAAGAAGCCTTATTGCTGATATGGGGAAAGTGGTCTGAATGCAAGATCGAACCAGCCTCGACATTCCTTTAGGCCAAAGCTCTTCAATTCTTCGAAGGCTGAGAGAGGGGAGGAAGCCGGAGAAGAAAAGTTGGAAGCTAGGAGAGGCTGGTTCTTGAGGTTTAAGAAGCCATCTCCATAACAAAGAAGTGCAAGGGAAAGGCATCAAGTGCTGATGGAGAAGCTGCAGCGAATTATCCAGAAGATACAGCTGAGATCATTCATGAGGGTGGCTACGCTACACAACACATTTCCGATGCAGATGAGACAGTCTCCTCCTGAAAGAAGCCATCTAGGCCTTCCATGGCTAGAGAGGAGCTTCCACGGGTCCTCACGAGGCCGACGGACGTAATGAATGAAAAGTCCCAGCCCAAGGCCCAGCACAGGGGAGACAGTAACAGCACGATTCTCTTCCCCTCATTTCCTTTCAAAGAATCCACATCCCGAGGTTCCAGGAGAGTCTAATGAGTTTGGGCAGGGCCTTGGCCTTCACTGCCAGCACTGCCACCTGTCCTGGACTTCTCCAGAGAGCATGTGCCCCGACAGGCAGGCACACGCGTGCGCACCCACACTCACTCACGTGTACACACCTTGCGCATTCTCACTGCGGGCACGCCGTGGACCTCACACGTGCGTAATCACATGATGTGTGCTGACGTCAGGTTTCAGTTCCACTCCCCTGCCTGCCCAACCCTGTGGAGCTCTAGCCTGCCAGGGAACTCACCCAGTAAACACACAGGCAAGTGTGCCTGTGCTGAACCTGCCCTGGGTTCTGGGAGCTTCTGTCCGGACCCCTACAGAAGCCCCCAGGCAGCCTCCATGGAGCCCTCCTCACCTCCGGAGAACGGAGTAGACTTGGGCAGGCAGGGCATGGGGGGCCGGGAAGGGGCAGAAGGGGCGGGCCGAGGAGGCCCAAGGGGTGGCTAGTATTATGGGATCATGGTGGGGGGGGTGGAGCCGGAGGCGTGTCTGCGAGCTCCACCCTCTTCTTGGAGTAAATGACTCTCCTCTCCTTGCCCCCTTCCCCTCTCAGCCCCTGTTCCGGCAAAATACCCTGGAGCCAGACAGGCAAGTGGGCAGGGAGATGGCCAAGCCAAGCCCTCCAAACTCACACTCCCCGTGCAGAGCGGTGTGGGGGGCAAGGGCATGGGGCTGGCAGACAGGAGACCCCGGCCCAGACTGGCTCACTGTGAGGGTGAATCGGGGAACACAGAAGGCCCGTGGGACGCCGTGGGGCTCAGCTGCTCCTTGTGCCTCTTGCCTATTTGCACTACACCCTCTCAGGTGCCTTCCAGAGCAGGTTAGGGCTCGCTCACAACTGTGTCAGTGTAGATGTATTCCCCAGGGGAGGGCAAGTTCCCCAGGACACTTTAAAATATTTTCTATTATTTTGATGATAACCGAAAAACATGAATATCAGCATTTCTGTAATATAGAGCCTGCCCAGAGATGTTATGTTTTGTGTTCGTGTTTAGGAAGAGCTGGTGACAAGCAGTGTGACCAGGTGGATGTAACAGATAAGAGGGGCCTCTGGGATATGCTGAGGCCCAGCAACATCATGGCACACATGCCCTCTGTGAGGGGCCTGAACACAGACCAGTGTGGGAGACCCCAGCCACTACCCAGCGTCAGGACGGCAACCTTCCCTGCTTGCTCATTGAGACCCTGCTCCAAACCAGGCTTCTGTGGTTTAAATTGACATGTAATTCACACACCACACACTCGGCCTTTTAAAGTGTGGACTTCAGTGATGATTGGACCGCTATCCGATTCCTGAAGACACTTCATCACCCCCATTTGCAGCCACTCCCATCCCCCTCCCACAGGCCAGCCCCTGAGCACCACGAACCTGCCCTCCTGTCTCCCTTGATTTGCCTGTTCTGGACACATTCATTTTTTTTTTTTAAGATTTTATTTATTTATTTGACAGAGAGAGAGCAGGAGAGCACAGGCAGGGGGAGGAGCAGAGGGAGAAGCAGGCCCCCCGCTGAGCAGGGAGCCTGATGTGGGCTCAATCCCAGGACCCTGGGATCATGACCTGAGCTGAAGGCAGACGCTTAACCGACTGAGCCACCCAGGGGCCCCTGGACACATTTATTTTTTTAACTGCCAACTTAGTTTCAGCAAAAACAGAACACAGCAAACAAATGAACACAAAAATCTCTCCCGTTACATTAATGTTCTCAATTTGAATTTTGTCCATTTATTTCGGGGCCCTTATTTTTAATCTCTCTTGGTTTATAGTTGTATAACTATTATAAGGGGTGATTTAGTGATTGTGTTTAAGTGTCATTATAATAAGAATAATTTAAGGGTCCATGTGGTAGACTGCAAAAATGGCTACAAATTCCTCCTCTTCCAGTGTGCACACCTCCTTGAACGGTGACTCCATCATACTTCCCAC
This sequence comes from Zalophus californianus, assembly GCF_009762305.2. Classification (NCBI taxonomy): domain Eukaryota; kingdom Metazoa; phylum Chordata; class Mammalia; order Carnivora; family Otariidae; genus Zalophus; species Zalophus californianus. The sequence continues at coordinate 31,795,564 of NC_045609.1, read as the reverse complement.
CAAGAGACTGTCTGTTTCTACCCCCTGAGTCCGCAAGCAGAGAGCTGGCAAGTGCTTGCACGCTGGGGCCTGCCTGCTCTTGCCCCCACTGAGGACCATGTGACAGACACCATGTGAATAATCCCAGGCTAGCCAGCTGGGGACATGGCCCCGTCACCCCCATCACCCCAGCTGACCACCAGTACCAACCGGCATCTAACGGACCCACCAGATGTTGCCTTTGAATGAGTGAGTCCAGGCAGAGGAACAGAAGCAGCAAGAGCTGAGCCCAACCCAAACTGATGGCCCACAGAACCATAAGCTAATACAAACCCTTGTTTAAAACCACAAAGTTTTGGGATGGTATGTTACACAGCAAAAGGTGGCTGACGCATTCTATGAAAATCGTTTTCCTCTTAGAGGTGTGCACAATTAATCAACAGTGGCTGCCCCTGGGGAAACAAACAGCTCCTGCAGGACAGAGATGGGAGGGAAATCTTTGCTGGATCCCCTCTCACACCTTCTGAAATTTGAACCATGGAACAGGTTGTCTATTCAACATAAGTAAAAAAAAAAAAAAAATTAAGGTTTCCCTGCCATTGTTCGAATTTGTGAAATCTCCCCTGCATTAGAATCTCTCCTCTGCCTTCCTGGCTTTCCCACAGCCGAGGGCAGGCCCGAGGGCCTGGCGGCCCCTCTCCCAGCTCCCCAGCACTCACCAATGCGGTGGGGGACCTTCTCCAGCTCCTCAATCTGGATATGCCTGGCACCCGCTGGGATCTGTACCAGTTTGAGAGTTCCTGCCACAGAGAAGGATCCGTGAGCGTCTTGAACTGATGGCCCGTCTGCCCAGCAGACCCCATCACCCACGCCCCCCACCCCTAGCACATCCCCAAGAACCTGTTTCCTCATCTGTAAAACAGGAACGGGCCCGTGTCCATAAGGTGCTGAGAGGGTCAAATGAGATGCTATTGTTTAAATGCTCTATCAAGTCTAAGGGCTGCAGGGTGGGGGGTGGGGGGGGCGGGTAAGCACGCATGCACATTAGTTACTATTATTCCCCACTTTCTTTTTTTTTTTAAGATTTTTTTTTTTATTTATTTGAGACAGAGAGAGAATGAGAGATAGAGAACACGAGAGGGAAGAGGGTCAGAGGGAGAAGCAGACTCCCTGCTGAGCAGGGAGCCCGATGCGGGACTCGATCCTGGGACTCCAGGATCATGACCTGAGCCGAAGGCAGTCGCTTAACCAACTGAGCCACCCAGGCGCCCTTATTCCCCACTTTCTTGAGCCTCCTTTTCTCTCCTGATGTCCTCTCCCCCTTTTTTCTCATACTTTAAGGGATTTAGATGGACATCCAGCATGGCTTCTCTGGGCCCCATGGCTCTCCCAGTCCCAAACCTGGAAACAAACCTCTCTCAAAGCCACCAACCTTGCCCCCAAAAGGAGAGGCGAGGCAAGACTCTGACACTCCCAAAGGGGAAACGGATCTAATTTATCCTAGAGTGTAGAGGACTAACACCTGGCCCTTTTCATTAGCCAAGTGTGGCCAGACTCAAGGTGGGAGGGAAGTCAAGGAACTCAAGGTACCAGGAGTTCAAAGCAGGAGGCACCACTAGTTTACCAAAAAAGGGAGAGAGGGAGGAGAAAAAACATTCCAGTCCAGTCTGGGCTACCTCTTCAGACCCGTCTGAGTTCTCACTCCCCACAACCGTCCCTGGGCCAAAGAGATGGATGAGCTCCTATCACAGCACATGGGCCGGCAGGAAAATGCTTCTGGGCTTCTGGGCCCAAACGCAGGCCGCACACACTGGAAGGGGAGGTGGCCAGCTGTGGCTTCTGACTCCACCACCAAGGGCCTCCTGGGAAGGTGTAGAGGCAGGCTCCAGGTGCCTCCCCCCACCGCCCCCCACCCCACCCCGCACTGTGGCCCCAGCAGAGGAAGGAGGGCTCGCCCGAGGGACTCAGGCTCAAGGGACCCCTGGCCAGGCCAGAACCCCAGCCACTCCTGGTCATCTCCCTGGCCCCAGGCTGCTCACCTGCCTGCTTGGAGGCCTTGCCCAGTGTCCCCTTCACAGTCCTGCAGTGAGAGTTGTCGCCGCCGCAGACCCCGCACTTGTCATCTGCTCTCATGGAGCCCACCTCCTTGTCACAGCCGACAGGCTGAGGCCAGAAGGAGGGGTTCAGGAGAAGGCTCCCATGCCCCCCGTTACCATCCCCAGGCCGGCAGCCCCTGACTCCCTCCCTGGTCTCCAGACCCCACAAGGTGACCATAGACCAAGAAGCACTCCTGGACACAAACTCTCCATGTCACATGGACAGGTCTTAAACCTGGCCACTCCTCTTCCCTTGAACGGGGCTGGGTAAAAACCCCTTTCTAGCAACCCGGGATTATGCTGAGGACCAAGGGTGTCACGGGTGGGGCAGGCGAGGAGACGCTGGTCTCCCCAGGGAGCAGAAAGAGGGGCAGGCAGTGCAGCCCTCCAGTCTCCCCGGGGGAAGGCGGAAGGTGGGGGGCCCAGAGCAGGGGACCTACCACACACTCGCCACGGGCACAGACACTATATGGGTCCCGGTAGCTGCAGCGTGTCCCATCGTGGACCACCTGGTTCATGAAGACCACATCCCCTGTGTCCTCCGACTGGCAGATCAGCTCACACTTCTGGGCATCTGTGGACACAGAGAGCGTGCTGAATTCCCAGCCGTGCTCGGAGAAAATGGGCTGGCCCAGGAGGAGAGCAGCGCCTGTCCCAAGCAGGAAGCTCCTGGACCAGCTCCGGGTGCTGAGGGGAGCTCTGGGGGTGGAGCTGGGGCTTAATATCCCTGCTGTGTCACTTATTAGCCGAGTGACCCTGGGCAAATTATCTGACCTCTCTGAGCCTCAGTTCCTTATCCCTGACCAGTAAAATGCCACGTAGGATGTTAAAGAAAATCAAGTGATAAAATAACAGTAATAACAATAATAATAAGCCAACACTTAGTGAATGCTTCCTAAGTGCCAGATACTTCCAAAACCTCTACACGTTTTTTTCTTTTTTTTTCTTTCTTTTTTTTTCTTTTTTTTTTTTTAAGTAGGCTCCACGCCCAATGTGGGGCTTGAACTCACAATCCTGAGATCAGGAGTCACATGCTCTACCGACCGAGCCAGCCAGGTGCCCCTACACACTCTGGATGTAAAATTTCAAATGTTTTTTGTGAATGAACTCAATTACATTTTTCAATACCGCAAGGAAGTAAGTTCTAGCATTACAGAGGAGGAGACCAAGGACCAGAAAAGTTAAGAAATTTGCTCAAGGCCACACAAGCCACACACTAAGTAGAAGAGCCAGGATCCTAAGCCAGGCGGTCTGGCTTGATTCCCACACTGACCTCTCCATACACTTCCCCAGTCACATGTATGATGGTGTATCTTCACGTGTTTGTAAACATTAGGAGGCTGTGTGAAGATAAGGCAGAACAGTGATCTGGGTTTGGGTTTGCCAGATGAAGCTGCAGTGAGAGAGGACAGGAGATCCTTTCTAGTTCTAACAACTGATTGTTCTCTTCCCTCTCTGGGCCATTGATGTGCTAAAAAGAAGGTTCCAGAGAACATATAAACATTTGCTATGTTTCTTAGGAAAAGGGAAGTTGGGGCTAGATAACTTTCTGGAATTTGTCGAAAAGGCCTGGGAAAACCCAAAGTCCAAATGCCCAAGGGGCTTCCTTGGATCTGAGTGGACCTGCAAGGCTTTCAAAGCAAGCCACCCTCCTCAGCCAAATTTTTAAGGGACCATCTGGCTCCTTGCTCCTGGTCCCTGGGCTCGCAGCATGCATCTTGCCCCAGTACTCAGAGCTCAAGTCCAGAACCATAGCATCTAATACCACTTCAGATTTCGTGCACAGGAGCCAGATTCCCGGCGGGACCTGGGCCAGCGGGAGAGGAATAGGAGACTCTAACCCTCCCAAAGGGTCAGGGACACTGACCAGTATGCCCCAGGCAGACAGCTCTGTGGACAGCCATGGAAGCCAGCCGATAGTGGCAAGGTGGTGGCGGACTCCCTAGAGCGGGAGGCACTCAAAGCAGAGGGAAAACACTCTCCGCCATCATGTTCCAGAGAGGCCTGTGCCCTGCTGGGCAATGGACAGGCCCCTGAGGTCCCTTCCAACCTGAAGATTGCCATTCTAAATACGAGCTGAACAACCAAGGGTCTTGCAGTTAATCCTTTGGAACCAGGGCTCCAAAGAGGAGGCCCTGGGCTCAGGAGAGGAAAGGCCATTCTAGTAGGTGCCATCTGAGGCTGAGGGCTGCGGGGTAGGGGTTGAACATCTGTCCATCAGAGGACCATAGAGAGGCTGGCCGGGGGAGTGGACACAGAGGACCGCAAGGGGCCCCTCCAGCCTGAAGGTGCTAAGACGCCTCCAACCCCAGCCTTTCACGGGCATCTCTCCGCTGCTAGGAGAGCCGTCCGTGGAAATGCTCCAAAGCACACAGGTCCTGGCACTGGCACTTGGTCCCAAAATTCAGTTCCTCTGCATGAGTCCTGGGGCCTGTGTCTGTCCCAGAGCAGCCTGGAGGGAGTCAGTATCAGGATCCCAGAGGCTCTCATCCGCCTGCCTTTTAAATCCTCTTCATTACCGGCTATAACAGTAGCACCGTCAGCAAAACCTAAAAATATGGGATGTGATAGGACAGAGCCTCTGGGGATGGCGGGCACGCAAAGCCAGGGCACCTGCACCTGTAGAGCGCCTTCCCGTACAGGTACGGGCCCGGGTGAGAGGCACCAAGCCAACAGCCAACACCGCTGCCCACCTCAACGGCACCTCTGGGTGAAGGGCCCCTGATTCGAGGGGGTTTTCCCGCCAGAAAACCGTCAGCATAAATACACAAATCAGGCACGGCTTTCATGAGGTCCGTTGGCCCCAAGGCACACAAGACGAGGGCCCGCACAGAGGTGTATGGCAAGCCTGGCCACTGCATGTCCCTTCTGGTGCCCCAACTGTCCCTCTACCTCCACGGGCGGCCCCAGGCATGGGAGGGGCACCTGGGAAGACATGGACCCAGCAGATGCGCAAGGACGCGGCGGGGGGGTGGGGGAGGGAGCCACTCACCGTCTTCCGGCTCGTAGGGGAGCCAGCTGTGCTTGGCATTCCGGTGGATGTAGTAGGAGTTGCGCTTGGCACACTGCTGGGCCCGGAAGTCCTCGTAGGGCCCCGGGCACTCCTCGCTGTTACATATCTGGTACTGGAACTCGGGCCCTGAACACGGGCGGCCTCCGTAGGCTGGGCTGTGGCAGGCACAGAGGGACCGGGTGACTTTGCCGGAAGGCTGGGGAGGGCCAGGCTTCCCACATGGCCACCCATGGCAGCTCAGCCTTTGAGAGGAACATAAAGAGGCTCTTCTAACTTATAAGCTAGAGAGGGACTCCCCCTCCAGTGGGGGCTGCTGTGCTCAGAGCCCTTCCAGATTCCTCTCACTCCACCCCTTGGGCACATGCCACCTGTTCCACTATGGGGGGAGGAGGAGAGCTGAGAAACAGGGCAGGGGGGTGGATGGCGGCGACAGGGCTAACTGACGCCCTCCGACTGGGCTGGAAGAGAATCCGGTCTTATTCGTCCTTGTATATGTTTTCAACCATTGCAGAGGGCCTGGCATACAGTAGGCGCTCAAAACGTGCCTCCACAATTCCGATTTGCGTCCGCTTCCACCTCACCTCATAATAAACTAAGGAGTGGTGAAGAGAGACGTGGATCTGGAACGACAAGGCTGTGCTAGGTCTAACCCCAAATCCCGCCTTTGTAAATCTCGGCTGAGTCACCCAGCCTTATTGAGCCTTGATTTCCTCTTTAAAGGTGGGACCGGGATCCCTCTTCTCTAACCTACCTCCTGCAGCGTCTGTGAAGAATAAATAAGAAAAGGTATTCTCTTCTCCATTCCATGAAGGGGATTGGGTAGGATCATGGAGGCAAAGTATCCAAGCATAGGTTCCTGGTACCGTGCTCCCAGAGCCAGAGCATCACACGGGTGTGTGCACAGAAGTGCTCAGCAGCCCCCCATCCCACCTGGCAGGAGAGAGTGCTCGATACACTGTACCAATTATCACAACAGCAGCTGCCGTTTATTAGCGCTTAATCTGGGCTGGGCATAGTGCTCAGAGTACCCATATTATGTCACTTAAGCCTCATACAATACAAAGAGTTACGATTACAGAGGAGTTTGCTAGACGGCAGCTTTGATCAAGGGGATAACCACCCGTCTAGACTGGAAGGTGGTTTACTCAGAGTGGGCCTCACTGGGCCTTTCTCCAACCCGGGCTTTCACACCCCCAACAGGTGGCAGGTACAGGGCAGTTCGTTTGGGCTCATATTTATAAAAGGTCAGCACAGCCAGTGGACACAGGATCAGGCTGCGACAGGCGGTAGTGAGCCTCCCATCCCCGGAGGTAAACAGGAGAGGACGAAGGATCCCTCCTGAGGATGCGAGGGGGGGTGGCCACTACCAAGCCACAGCATCCAAGGGCGCTGCTATTCTGCGGAGGCTGGGCACCCCTGGTTCCTGGAGCCCGCTGACCCACACGGCCGCCCCTGGCCGGCCCCCATCTAGCCTGAGGCTGTTCTGACCGGGTGGCTTCAGCCTGGGACAGGGAGGCCAGAGCCAGCTGGCGCTCGAAGTTCCAAAACCATGGGAGGGATCCCCACGGAGGGAGCAAAAGGGGGAGACACAGACTGCTCCCCCAGACTCCTGGAATTTGGGTGGGGCAGTGAAAGGCAGGATTTGATGACAAAAAGAGGTAAGTGAAGGAAAATTAGCGGAATTTCTCCTTCATATGGCAAGAAAGCAAACATGGCTACTGAGCATTTAGATCAGCGTCTTCTCAAAGCTTAGCCAGAGGATCAGAGTCCTCGGCCCACTCAGAATCTTCCACACACGAGAGTTTGAGAATCACTAGTTCAGACCGATTCTCAGATGCCACACCCAACGGGAGACATCAGGCCCGGCCCCACCCCCCCCAACAATTCTGGGTCCTCACCAATAGAATACAAACCACCTGCAGGGGACCTTCTCTCTAGTGTCCTGCCCCCACCCCTTCCCGCGTGCCTTCGTCTCCCAGCCCCTCAGGCCTGGTGGCTGGGGGTCCCCTGCCCTGCCCACCTCAGCCAAGAGCACTCACGGGGGATTGTCACAGCTCCGGCTGCGGGATCGAACCCCGCCCCCACATGACCGTGAACATGACCCGAACTTGGTCCAGGAGCTCCAGCCTCCATCCTGGCCGTAAGTCTGCTCCAATGACTTCCAGATGCAGTGACCTTTGAAGCACCACTGGGATGGAGCAGACGGAATGAAGTTACCCTGGGGCCACTGCTGACCAGCCTGCTATGGAGAGTGCCCCATGGTGCAAGTGGCTGGGGGGCACCACAGGTGAGCCCAGAAGGAAGGGCATTAAGAGCACGAGCCTCGGGGTTGCACAGAATCCCACCCCTTCCATGAGCCGAGTGGACCTTCAGCAAAGGGTTCCCCTTTCTGAGCCTATCCCTCCAGTGAACAGTGTGGGCAATAGCACCTGCCCACGGGTCTGCTGGGAGCCTTGAAGGAGATCATGCCTGGCACGCACAGCCCTCCAAAAATGGCAGACAGTATTATCAATGATGATAATAACTGCAGATAGTTGGCTTAACACTCCTGGAGAAAAAAAAAAACTGATCGGGGATAGAAGACACAATCTTTCCATGCTATCTAGAGGCGATCTTGACTCTGTACCTCAAAATCCCCTTGCAGGGGCCACGGGCAGGTGTGTTTGTGGGAGGCAAGTCAGTCCCACAGGGAGGTCTATCCATGCACAAATGGAGAGAGTATTTGAATCGAGTCTAAGAGGCCTGGGTTTGAATCCCTGCTCAGCCATTACAAGCTGTGTGTGACTTTGGCACAACTTCCCCTTGCTGAGCCTCAGTGTGCTCACCTGCTAAATGGAACTGTTCTAAGAACTGAAAGCAAGAACACCTGTAAAGACCCTAGCTCGAGGCCAGGCACAAAGGAGGGTTGAACCAAAGTAACTCGCTTCCCTTCTCCTGCCGGGCAACATGTGAGAAAGACAGCAAAGCTCCCTGGGTCTTTTTCAAGAGAAAGCTGCATGGTTCTCAGCCTTGGAGTCACCTGGGGAACTTTTAAAACTCCAGATGCCTTCATTCCACCCCAGACCAACTGAGTCAGGATCTCTAAGGGTCGGGATTTTTTAAAGACGTGGCAGATACTTTCTGTATCATAAAAACCGCTCAGGTCAAGTGCACAAGTCAGTGAGTTTTCACAATTTACAGCCTTGTGCAACTGTCACCACATCCAATTTTAGAACGTTTCCATCACCCCAAAGAGATCTCTCATGCCCATCTTCAGTCACTCCCTGCCCTGGGGGGTGGGGACTCAGAAAGCTCCCCCGATGGTTCCAACATGCAGCCAGAATTGAGAGTCATGGATTAACTGTCGCGTGAAATGGTGACGGAAGTTGCTGGAACTCTGGAAACACCTGGAGCAGGTATACCGAGTCCCCAGGATAAGAGCCCTCCAGGCGCAGAGCCCACTGGGCCGGTGCAAGGCCACGGGAAGCCCCAGCCATCTGTGAAGGGGCAGACCCCCCCCTCCCCCCCCCCACACACACACGTGCTGGGTGGGTGGAGCCTGGTGAGGGCAGAGGGCAGAGGGCAGGTTGGAGGGTGCGTCCTGTGGCTGGGCTCCCAGCTGATGCTGAGTAAGCCTAGAGCCTCTCTCAATGCCCTGCTTCTGCCCCTTGCTCTCACGTGACTTCAGAACCACCTGAGGAGTGGAAAGGCCACTTGATCAGGGGTCAGCAGGACCCAGAGAAGTGCCACAAGTGGCCTACAGGCACCACAGAGATCAGGCTCAGGACCAGCAATAGAGCAGAGGTGGGCTTCAGACCCCAGGTCAGGGCTCTCAGACCCGGCCACGAGGCCCCTGGGCCAAATGAAGCCCCGACACGCACACACGCTCAAGGGGGCAAACACACGCCCACATATACGTGAAAGGCTGGGTCTGGGGCAGGGGAGGCAACACGTGCATGGGAAAAATAGCGTGGCGGGCCAGGGAGGAGAAGCAGGACACCTGGAGTCTTCCCTCCCCCCTTCTTTGACTCCCAAATTCCTTCACCTGCCTGCCTGGGCCTCATTCTTCTCATCTGTAAAATGGGAGTAAGCCTTCCTGCTGGAAGGGCTGGAAGAGAATGCCAAGCTCTGCGCACTATGGTGTGGGAGGGAGGGTGTGAACATATGAGTTCATGGAGGGGCTCCATGCATGCCATCTGCACACACACGCCTGGGGGGCGGGGGCTCCCGGGGACCCACACAGTCCTGCCGCAGCCCCAGGCCCCAGGTACCTGGCCAGGTGCACACTCAGTCCCGTCCAGGGGGGGCCCCTTCTTGGTCTTGCAGAAGTACGGGTTGTCGGGGTGGCTGCACCACAGCTGCTTACAGGGTTCAAAGGTCTGGAACTGCGCGGGCAGGGAAGAGCGGTCACGCACACAGGCTCCAAGTTGTCCAGGGGGCAAAGGGCAGTGACGGAGAGAGGGGAGGACTGTGGTGGACACTGGGGCCAGAACACGTGGAGGGCGGCAGGCAGGTCCATGCCCTCAAACTGGACCCCACTTTAATGGCCTCCAGGGACCCCCTACTCTCTCCGGCGGGGCACCAAGAGGGGGAGGCCACAGCCCACACTCCCCTTGTTGCCTCCCCGGGCCTCCCTCCCTGCCCCTGCACACTCCCCTTGTTGCCTCCCCAGGCCTCCCTCCCTGCCTCTGCAGAAGCCGCCATGCCACTGGGCAGGGACTAGAGTTTGAGGCTCCGGGGACGCTTGGGCCTGCCAAGCCCCTTGAGCCCAGTGCATGTCAGGGCCTTCAAAGGGCTGCCGGTCTGGCCCAGACCCCAAGACACCCAGACGAGGCCAGGATTCCCACCCGCCTCCGGTCTCACCAGGCTGTGCCAGATGTTGGTGACCTCCTGTTTCATGTTGTCCAGGAGAGCCCAGATTATTCTCTCCTATGACCCCCTGCCAGCCAGACCAGTGCACTACAGATAGAGCCCTTGGGCGCTGCAATTCCACATCCCAGGCTGTTTCTCCCCGCCTAGCTCAGAGACCATGTGTCCCCATATGGCCTGAGCAGTGGGAAGGTGACCATACACTGGGGCTCCTGGTCCTGCGGGATGTGAGCCTCTGCCAAGGCCCTGATCAGCAGCTGTTTGGTTCTCTCCTGGGGGCTCCCCAGCGCCAGGCTCTCTCCTGCCCTGTCCTGCAGGGTAAGGAAGGGCTATGCTCCCTTGTATCTATCTCCTAGGCATGGGGTGGGGAGGGGAGAGCATGCAATTGACCCCCTGGAGAGAGATTATGTGGGGACACAGGAGATTTTCACTAGGGTGACAAATCAGCCCAAAACATCCTGTCAAATCCCCGAAGAGTAGATGGAGACAACTATTCCTCCAGGAGGCCAGAGCCCAGCACCTGATATGACAGAGGGACTGTCCTCCAGCCCTGCACACACCCGCCTCCAAAGGTGGGACTGGGTGCGGCAGGTATGTAGCAGAAGGCAGCAGGGCCGGGCCCTGGTCACCCTGCATCCCCCCACGGCAGGTGGCACCAAGCCCGCGGGCTCATCACCAGGCCACCTGGCCAGCTGGGAGGCCCAGCCGGGGTCCCAGGAGGACAAGGCCCTGGCACCCCAGCAGGCAGAGGCCGGTGGGAACTCACCGCAGAGCAGGTGTGGTATCCGGAGCCGAAGTCAAAGCGGCATTGCTCATCCATTGAGTAGTCAACGCCCGGCAGCTCCGGGGGCCGGGGCCAGGCGGGCGCAAAGGGGTCATCGAGGAGGCAGTCATAGGAGCTGCCGGTGGAGACAAGGAGGTGAGCCAGGCCGAGGCAGGATTCCCACGCCCTCCTGTCCTGGAGGCGGGGGTTTAAGGAGCAAAGGCGGCCTGTAGGAATCGGCCCTTGCTGCCCTCTGCTAGGCGCTCGCTGTGCCTTCCAGGGAGGAAGGGCCCGTTCCATAACAATCGGAGGGCTCACTGCACTGAGGGAAGGAAAGGCAGCCTGCCACGCAGGACGTACTGGGGGCCCTGGCCAGCTGCCACTTGAGGTTAGTGACAGTCTCTCTGCCCACACCTGCCCCACCCGAATCCACTCGGCCCCCATTCTTAGCCTTGAGCTCCTGGGTCTAAAGCTTGTCCTCGGCCTCAACGTCCTGGAGGCCCAGGAGCTGAGCAGCAAGGCTGGGAATGGAGCGCATGTTGGGGGCAGGGTGGTCCTGGGACAGAGATGGCTGGGGGGCAGGGGAGATGGAGTGGCAGGCTGCATGCTCCCCGTCCCCAGCCCGGAAGTGGAGGCAACCTACGGGAGGTAGCGGCTGAGCTCCACTTTGCTGCAGCGGGACCAGTGGAAACGGTGGAAGGCAGCCTGCACCAGGGGCGCCATGACGCTGCCCAGGCTGGTCTCGTCCGCACAGCCGTTCCCCTGACCATCATGCTCCATGCCGAGCCTAGAGGGTGGGGGTGGGGTACAGAAGGGAGCCCCGAGTCACGCTAGGGAGCCGGTCCCTGTGAAGGCAATAGGAGAGCATGCCCTGACCAGGCTTCAGACTGTTCCTCCTGGCCTCAGTTTCCCCACCATGCAGGGGGGAGGACCACCCCTCTGGATGGAAGCTGAGGCCCCACCCTGCTTCCCAATGGGGCTGGACTCATTCTGCCCTCCTGCCCCCTCCTCAAACCCCACCCACATCCTCAGGGGTTCCAAGGCCCGCTCAAGCCCCACTCCTACCCGGACACCCTCCCTGGTCACGACCCCCAAGGGCTGACCTCGTACAGCAGGGGTCACCCGTCCCACCATTAACGACTCGCAGCACCAGGCCCAAGGCCTGCAAGTGCAAGGACCAGTTCTCACTCATCTGGCTCAGTTCAACCTCATTTCCTGAGTATCGGCATGCCAGCTTTTAAGCTTTCCCAAGACCCCGCAGAACTGAGCACAGAGCTTTGTGAGTGGTACACACCTACCACAGCGATGGTTTAAATTGTAAAGTCTGTTTTGTATCATTAGTATTGAATGCCAAAGCCCAGAGGCTCTAAATTCTCAAATACTCCCAGGTGGCTGCATCTGGCCTTGACCACCAGACAGACACATGGACCTCTAAGGCTGTCCTTGTCTCTCCCCAGGGAGAGGCTCTGCTCCGTGAAGAGTGGAGCCCCGCCCCCCCCCCCCCCCCCCGCCTCCCACACACAGGAGGACAAACTCCCGGCTCTAAAATATGAGGCACCATGGGCTTCCGGGGCAGGAAGGGACCCTTAAGGTTCCCCACGTGTCAGTCAGGAGGGAGCTGGGGCCCCAGCAAGGGGCAGAGCTTGCATGGAGTCCACAGGGGCCTCCTGGGCTCATCGGGCTGGTGTGGAGAGGGGCGCAGCAGACAGCAGGTGCCAGACCCCCTCTGGGCTGGCCCACCCCCCTCCTTCCCAAGTCCTTCCACCTGCAGGGGAGGAGCCGGGAGTGTGTCCCTCAGTTCTGCCCAGTGGGGGGACGAGGCCGGCAGTCATGACAGTAGCATGTGCACATTACCGAAGGACAACCTGGATGACAGTGGCATATTTGCTTTCTCCAGGAATGTAGCTTCTCTGGCCTATTCTCCACTACAGTCCATTCCCACCACAGGGCCTGGTGCACAGTGGGTGCTCAAGAAATATTGGTTGAATGAGTGAATGGATATGCTCTAAACAAAATCCAGGTCCAGAGACCAAGCAAGCCGGCCGCCAGCCTGGCCCGAGACCTGAGCCTACGAGCGCCTGTTTACGATGGGCTCAGGCCAGCGCTGCAGCAGCCGTGTAGGCTGGAACGGCTCTCGGGAGGGCCTCAAGTTGTGGATGGGATGAGGGATAGAGGCCATCCAGAGAACAGACCACTGCCTATGATGGGACACGGCATCGACCTGCCCAAAGGCAGGGCCACATCTGGTTCTCCATGGCCCTGGGATGTGGGGGCTGGAGCCAAGGCAGGCCCAGAATTGCCTTCTGGGCCCCAAGGCCCCCTCCCCATCATGGCTGGGCACAGTGCATGGGCAGCTCCTCTGGCATCTCCTAGGATGCAGGGGTGGGAGCCTGATCTGGGATTAAGCCACCCACACCCGCAGAACTCCTTGGAGCTCCCAGCACAGCCCGCCCTCCCGGCACCGCTTATGCACACTTACACATGGCCAGTCTCGTGGGCCACCACAAAGGCTGAGGAGAAGCCGTCCTCGTGGTTGAGGGTACAGCTTCTCAGGGGGTGGCACATGCCAGTGACAGGTGCGTACCCTGCCGGGGGGAGGGAGAGAGGGCAGACAGAGGTCACAGGAAGGGGAGGCAGGACTCGGCGAGGTCTGTGCGCAGCCAGCCACTGTAGGGACATGCTGACGTGGTAGTGACCAGAGGGTCACTGGAGGGTGTCTGGAGGAAGGGGGATCTTTGCAAAGTCCACCCCCCTCCCAATAGTAGAGCAACCTGAGCCAAATGCTCCCACACCCTAAAGCTCTACAGCTCCCCTCAGGGCCTGCAGCTTCCATGCCTCTGCCATCCCCTCCTCTGATCAAAAGAGTAAGATTTCCAGATACCCCAAGCCTGCGCACACCTGACTTCCACGCCATGTCCCTCCAGCCAGCCAGTCAGTTGGTCAGTCAACAAACACACACCATTTCCAGCCACTGGCAGGCTCAGCCAAGACCGCAGGGACCAGAATGGGGGCCTATTCACTTCCCCTGGTCCCCAAGAAACCATTTCAAGCTTGCCCACCTGTCCGGCCAGGTCCTATCTCCAAAGTCCCAGGACTCTCTCTGTTGACAGGGAGCCTGGTCTCTCAAACCGCCTTGGGGTGGCTCCAGAGAGCCCAGCCCCGAGCCTGAGCCTCTGCCCTGCAGCTGCACACACCTGGCCACAGCTAATACAGTACCTGGCGTACCTGAGGGCCCGAAGTCCTGCCGGGTGAGGAAGACCACGTGGTCATGGTGCTCTGCGTGGCTGGGATCCTGGCGCTGCTGAGAGTACGCCCAGCGACACACCTGCTCCAGGCTGCGAGAGGGGTTCCCACGCTCAATCAGGCTCAGAGACTGCAGGGGTCAAGAGCATCAATAGAGGGGCGATCGCCAGAGCCCCCAGACCTCAGGGGGCGCCCATCGCTCCCCTCCCACCGGCGGAGGACACTGAGGCCCATGGGACTGCACGGACTGTGCCCGAGTAGCCCAGACTCCAACTGCTGGTGCACAGCCCTCCCACTTTAGGGAGCGCTCACACACCAGGCCCTGTGCCAGGACACCTGTCTGCTGAGAACTCAACACACATTCTCTTTCCTCCTTCAACTGACTTGCAAGGCAGGTGTTGTGCTGAGCACTTCTTCTAGGCTTTACGTTCACGGTCTCATTTTATCCTCACAGTAGCCCCTGGAGGAAAGTTCTGTTGCTACCTCCGTTTGGGGGAGAATAAGAGACTGGTGGTCTAAGATTGCAGAGCCCAGGGCCCCAGCATCCAAGCAAAGCAGGACTTGGCTCAGTCACTGCCCCACTCCGAGTCCATCTCCACATCGGTTCCTCAGGAAGAGGGACTCCAGCTGTAAGGCTGTAGGACTGTCCGCTTACGAGCTTGGAGGGAATCCCTCAGTCCCTGTGTAATATCCCCAAATGCCTCTGTCCCTGAAGCCTCAGTTCTAATGGTGTCAGGGTTCTGATTCTGGAAACAAAATGCTTCCTAGACCCTGACCAATGGCTCTCCACCCCACAGCCAGTGCAATGCATTGGCCCCACACCCCTTCTCCCTCCAAACCCTGCCTATTGGCAAGGGGGGGTTACCTGTCGGTAGCCAACCATGATCAAGCGGACCAGTGCGATGTTTATATGGGCCCCCAGGGACTCATCATGGTAAATCTCATCCACCTGCCAGGAGAAGGGAGCACGCAATTTCAGGGGAAGCAAGCACGTGTTAAGAGCCTACCACAGAGCAGATCCTGAGCCCCGTGCCATGTTAACCCAATTCATCCTCACTGTGGCCTTAGCAGGCAGCTTTCTTATCCCTACTGTACTGATGAAGAAACTGAGGCAGAGAGAGGCAAAATGGCCTTCCCAAGGACACGCAGCTAAGGAGCTGCAGAGCTGGGATTAAAATCCTGGCCTTCCTGGTTCCACCTGTGCACTCTCTCCACGGAGCCAAGTGTGAGGGGGCCCTGGCCTCAGCCTCAGCCCTCTGACAAAAACTCATCTTTCCACAGCTGGAAAGAGTCCTTCCACAAATGTCACCCAGCCCAGGTCGCTCATCTTCACGTCCCTGTGTGTACCTCTCCAATGGCCACTGGAATCGTCTGCTTTGCAGTGCGCGGGAAAATTTTCCAGGGCAAATGCAAGGGAAAGTACACAAGGGTCTTAGAAATGCAGAGTCTCGGGCCCACCTCCCAAGTCACAGTCTGCAATGTGACCACAAACTCCAGGGATTCTCAGCCATGGTCAAGTTTGAGGAGCATGGCATTGGGAAACTCCCTTCTCCCACAGGTCCAGGGACACGGGGGCCATGCCAGGCCCGGTCCACCAAAGAATGCTGTCCTCCCCACTCCCCTAATCAGGACACCCAGGAACAGTGTCCATGACAGATGGACAAGCCTCAGTCTGTCCACCCCCAAGGACAGGGGGCTCACTCTCCCCTGAGTGTCCATCTCCTGAAGATGCCCCTTGAACAATTCCAGCTTTTTTAACTTTTTTTCTGAATATAAAACATTTCACCCTATAAACTTTGAAAAGTACAAAAAAGGTAGAAGAAAATCGACCATCAGCCAGACAGATATAGGATAACCACACTTACCATGCTTTTTGCCGTGTGTGTGTGTGTGTGTGTGTGTGTGTGTGTGTGTCTGTTGTGTGTGTGCATACGTGCGTGGGCTCATTTTACAAAATAGTAATCATACTGAATATACTGTTTATATATGTTGCTTGTTTTGTGAAACAGTATTCCGCATATTTAAAAGCATCATCTCCAATGTCTGTGTGTGATGGGCCATGACTTATGTAACTAATCGCCTCGTTGGATGTAACCGCAGAGAGGAGTGACTTGCTTATTAGCAAGTCAGCGTCAGCACACAGCACTGGTAAAGCAATGCAGCTACTGGGGCCAGAGTCCCGGGTTCAAATCCCACCTCTGCCCTGGATGCTGGGTGGCTCAGGGCACAGCAGGCAACTCCTTAGGACCTCTGTTTCTGTCCCTGTAGAATGTGGATCATAATGGCCGTCATAAGGCTGGCATGTGGACATCTCATGCTAACTCCACATCTGGGAACCATGAGTGGGCCACATACACAGAGAGGCAGAAGGGGATCCCAGCCTCTGACTCCTGGCCACACGTCTTCCCAGGACCTGGAAGGGCATTTCATACATGGCCCTGTTCTCCCTGCTTCCATCTCTCCATGCCCTGCAGCCCATGAGCAGAGTAACCAGCCAACAACCCACAAAGGGACAGCTGTCTACCCAATGGAGAGGAACAGAGCTGCCAAGCCTATATGTGAGGGTCCCACAGGGAGGGGAAAGCCAGGAGGTGACCTGAGGACTGTTCCCAGGCCGGCCAAATACAGAGCAGGCTATGGCCGCAGAGCCTGGCAGCCGAAGCCGTGTGCGCCACAGAGCCTCCACCCGCTCCCCCGGAATGGGAAGCTGCCTCAACTCTGGAGCACGCGGACTTCAGAGCACCCTGTGTCAGGCTTCCTTCCACCGGGGCCAACCTGGCACCCATGTCTGGACCCAACAGAGCCCAAAGACCAGTGCCTGCTGCGGAACGGCAGGCCCCCCCAACACCCCAGCACAGGGAATGACGGGAAATCCAATGGGCGGTCACACTTCCTTCCACACTCCTCCGCTCCCCAGCGCATATCACGGGGGCAGAGTGCCCAAATGTGGAAGGAGATGACGTCCTTCTCAACCTCGTGCCCCTGACTTATCCTAAGAGAACCGTGTGGTGGAGGGGGGGCTCCATGGGTGGGGCCAATCGGCCACACACGCATTTTCTCCCTAACAGAATTCCAACCTAAGAATTCTTTGCTCTTCTGCTGAAATAATCATCAACCTGCTGCAGGATAACTCTTACATAACCTTCACATCTCAGCCCCTCCACTCAGAACACGGCCTTCCTTCTACATGGGGTGCGGCCAGTGTCTCAGACCCCCTGATGTGCCCTGTAAGCACGCAGACCAAAGATGGGGTGATAAGCAAGGCATGCTCTACACAGCCACATGTGTGCCCCACATGGACACATATAAACCCACCGGTTGCCCCGGGGCAGGAAAAGAGAGCAGTCACTGGAATGCTTGGGTAGAGGCATGTGCAGAGCCCCTGGGCATCTGGAAATTCTCAGGGCCATTGTCTTCCTGCTCTGTCTCTCTCCAAAATGGGCCAGGCAGATTGCTGCCAGAATCTGGCCATATCCTTTATTGCTGCCTCCACACTCAGCAGGCCAAACCCACCCATCAAAGCCTCCAGTGACTCCTGCTCCCATGGCTGGCATCTCCAGCCCAGGACACTGGGAGGTCCTCACCATGGGATTGGGGAGGAGGCTGCCGCCCCTCAGAATAGGAGGTAGAATCAGAGCCCGAGTATCCAACACTGGTGGGGATTGAGTGGGGCCTCCTGATGCCACCTCCCACTCCTGGGTGACTGGCCTAAATGCGATACTGAGCAAGCAGAAAGGGACAGAGACAAGGTTTCTCCATCCCGAGAGACTTTGCTCAGCACAGCACAGCACTCTGAAATAATCTAGCAACCAAATGCTTCAGGTGACTGGTGGATCCAGACCCCAGGAGTTGGGGGAAAAGGAGATGGGGTATACATGGGCCAGAAGGGTCAGGGAGGGCTTGCTGGAGGACCCAGAATGAGCCTCGCCCGAGAAGGTCATGGGACCTTTGGAGGAGATGGGCAGAGGTTCCGTGCAGGGGAGAGAAAAGCAGGAATCCTAGAGCCATGAAGAGAACCCCGAGGCCGGTGGTAATCCGGGCAGCTGAGGCAAGCCCCACCCAGGATGGGGAATTTCTTCCCAGCCCCTGCTCACACACTTCCTCCAATGCATGCATGTGCTAGCCCATTAGAAAGTTCTGGGTGCCATGAACCCCATTCAACCTTCTTGTCTGCCTCCCCCACTGGCCTCAAGTCTCTCTCTGAAAGTCCCATTGAACATAGCTGTTCCATTCCCGGGGCGAGACGGTAGACACGGTCTCTGGGAGACTTCTCCCCATGCTCACGTCAGTCACAAAGAAAACCTTCCGGGCGAGAGAGGATGGGGCCACTTGCCAAGGAAGGGCCATCTGGTTAGGAGTAGGTTTTCAACAGATATTATCAAGGAAAGAAGACATTTCAAGGAAACAGAACCCGAGACAGTTACACAGACCCCATCAAAGGGTCTGCAGCAAAGGAAGATGGAAAGTGATCCCCAAAAGGTGGCCTAAGGCACAAGAGCCGATGAATAGTTCTGAGGTGGGAGCAATAGTCTAGTCTTTTCTTATACTACATAAGGGTGATAAAAATAAAGTAATTCTATCTTACAACTTTATTCCCTCATTAAAAAAAAAAGGGGGGGGTTTGGCCCTGCCATTCCACATCCCCTGGTCTGGTCCATCTCTGGGGCCCTGGCATGCTCACTTACACACACCCCCGATCAGCCCTGGCCCTTGAGTAGGACCTTAGGGCTTGGATTCCACTGAAGCTGTCCTGACCACTGGCGCAGGCCAAGGAGGTGGCTGGACAGGGCTGCCATGTCCACCCAGAACCGCAGAAGCTGCCTGGCACACGGGTCCCAGCCACAACCGTGAGCCGGTGGCAGAACCACAGCCAGGAGGCGCCACTACCTGAGAGGCCCAGGACCTCTGGAACACACCCACAGGCGGCTCCCTGACAAGCTCTGGTCTGGCTGTGCTCTCCAGAACTGGCTCTGTCGGCCTCTGCCCTTCACGGCTGCCTTCCAAACGCCAGAGGGCAGCTCAGTGCCCCAGCTCTTGGGAGAGCAGGAATCGCTTCCCGTGGGTGTGGGCCCCAGCGTGACAGCCGCCAGACACACCCACAGGGCAGAAAAGAACACTGTGTCTGGTCTCCACACTTCCCCACCTCAGCCAAGTTCAATGTCATCTGCCAAGATCCCCAGGTTAGGGTTCCATGTCACGTATTGGCTTGGGACGGCCATTGGGTATGTACTAGAAAAACAAGCAAAGGTCAGGACTC
Organism: Zalophus californianus; assembly: GCF_009762305.2. Lineage (NCBI taxonomy): Eukaryota > Metazoa > Chordata > Mammalia > Carnivora > Otariidae > Zalophus > Zalophus californianus. The sequence goes on along the minus strand of NC_045609.1, from coordinate 31,776,365 downwards.
TCTGGCCAAGGGGAGACAAAACAGAAGGGAGAAATTACATGATAACGCAGCAGAAGCTAGAAACCACTAGGGTTGGAGGAAGAGCTGCTGTTCACGAACACCTACTATGTGCCAGGCACACGCTGAGGGCTTGCATACAACCTCACATCAACCTTATGGAGAGAGGAATTGTTCCCATTTCACAGGTGAGAAAGCCAGGGCTCAGAGAGGCTGAGTCACTCACCCAGGGCCACCCAGCTGGGAAGTGGGAGGGCTCAGATTTAAACTCAGATCTTTGTGACTCTAAGCCACTATGCCCAGCTGCTTTCCAGAACCAGCCCCTGTGGCAGGCCGGCCAGAGTGGGCTTCCTCTGGCCTGGGAGAGGAGAAAGTGTGTTTCCACATCCAGGAAAGAGCAACACAGCCAGGCGAGGGGTAGCTGCAAGAGCCCCTTCCCTGTTCTCCTATAACCCTGCATGGGCAGGCCTCCTGGGAGGGGGCGGGGGGAGGGGGAGGCTTTGCAGTCAAGCCCAGGGAGCAGGAAGAAGGAAAGGAGGGTCTGTTGGGGTGGGAGCTCTGCATCTGTTTTACTGTCCAAAGGGAGGGTCAGACTCTGGATGGCTAAGGGAGCACGGCTCCCGAGGAGCTCTGAGGCAGCATGCCCACCTGCCTGGTCGGCCAGGTGCAGGCAGGTTCCAGACAGGGAGGGGCCGTGCTGGGCAAGCACGACCCTGAGGTCCCAAGCCCACCCCCTGCTCAAGTAGGAGAGGACACGAACTGACACCGAAGGAGGGGCTGATGCAGCCACGGCTCCTGCCCACCTCCCAGCACCCTCCCAGCGACCTGCCCGGAAGGAAGTACCATCTCTTCTTTTCTTTCTAATTTGTATACTTTTGATTTTAGAATAGATTCAGATTTCCAGAAAAGCTGCAGGCCGAGTCCAGAGAGTTTCTGAGGGCCCCACGCCCTGCTTCCCCTATGATTAACACCTACCATGACCGCGGTACATTTGTCAGAAGGACTGAAACAACAGGACACATTATTATTAACAAAAACCCATGTTTGTTTCAGATCTCCCCAGTTTTCCCCTAATGTCCTTTGTTTCTGCTCCAAGACCACATCCAGGCCCCCACATTACATTTTGCCACCGCATCCCCTCGGACTGCTCCAGAGCATTCCCCCTCTCTGAACATTCCTCAGACTTCCCTGGGTTTTGACGACCCCAACGGTCTTGAGGAATTCCAGTGAGGCATTCAGCAGACTGGTCTTCCACGTGGGTACATCTGATGTTTGTCTCAGGGTTAGATGGGGGGCTCGGGCCTAGGGGAGGAAGGCCACAGAGCTGAAGTGCTACCTTCCCCACATGTCAGGGTACCTGGCGCTGGCAGGACCCATCCCTGGCGAGGCTGACCGCCATTGCCTGCCGGGACAGCGTCCACCCCCAGGCCATGCTCTCTGGGACAAAGTCACCGTGCACAGCCCCCGCTGCAGGAGTGGGAGTTAAAATCCACCTCCCTGAGGACAGAGTACCTGCCTCAATTATTCGGAATTCTTCTCCTCCCACCTGTTTATTTATTCTGTCGTTTGTTTACCAGTACGGACCCGTGGATATGGATTTTATACCCTGGGTCATAATTTAATTGCTACATTATTTATTCTGTTGCTCAAACTGTCCCAGCTTCGGCCACCAGGAGCTCTTGCAGTTGATTCCCGTGTCCCTTTAACACACCCTCGCTGTTGGTTCTGGGGTGTTCGGGTGGTGTTTGAACACTTCCTTCCTTTCTGGCACTACAGGAGGCTCATCTTGGACATTCTCCGCTCTGGTTCTGAGAGTCAGCCATTCCTCGCAGGAGGTCCAAGGAGCTCCAAGGAGCACGTTACCCTCATCGTACCGAAGAGCAGGCCCCCAGCGATGGCGGAGCCTGCCTGAGCCAGCAGCCGTGGTCGGAGTTCACGTCCAGCCTCTGCCCACGTGCCTTCCCGGGTCACTTACAGCTCTGATCGTGAATGGAATGGGGGCAGCCCTGCTGGGAGGAGAGGCCTGGCCACAATCACCTGTCCTGCCCTTTCTCAGCCCCAGGCCCCGGGACCAGCTCTCTCTCCCCCCAGTCCCGAACCGTCCAACAAGAGGGGATGCAGCGACTCTGCCGACCAGGCGTCCAACAAGCACAGCACTGCATGTGTCTAAGACACTCTTCTTTCCCTGTTTACGATCGCAGCGGGTCAGGGGGCAGTCACAGCGGGTTTCAGCGCCCAGGCGAGCCAGAATCTCATGTTATTCCTGGGGCTTCACAGGACACCGCAACCCCTTGCCATTGCTGGCAGTGGACCGTTTTGGGGCTATCTGAGGAAGGAATGTGAGTCCTGGTTGTCTGAAAACCTCCATTGCCACCTTCCGGTAAAATCAAGAAGGCACCCACTTTTCAAAGCTTGCAGAACAGGTTCCGGCTCGGAGGAAATCCCAAAGATAAGAGTGGGGCATGCCTGCAGCATCGCCCATACTCCGGATGGCACAGGGGACACTGCTGTGCAGAAAAGTACACACTTGGATGGCTCTGTGCGGAAAGGGACTTGGACAAGGAACACTCTGCACAGAAGAAGTTAAGGGAATACCTTACTTTTCCACACTGTCATGTCTATGTATGTACACAAGTAATATATGATAAATATCTAAGTCTCAAGTTAAAAGAGCTCTTCCAAACTGTATAAATAAAAATCCTAAGTGATAAAGAAACATCATTATCAGAATTTAATAGGTAGTACTTTTTTTAAAGATTTATTTATTATATTTATTTATTTTATATTTATATATTTATATATATATAAATATATATTTATATAAATTTATATTATAATTTATTATATTATTTATTAGAGAGAGAGAGAGAGAGAGCAGGTGAGCAGGGGGAGGGGCAGAGGGAGGTAGAATCCTGAAGCAGACTACCCACCAAGCACGGAGCCCGACACAGGGCTCAATCCCAGGACCCCAAGATCATGACCTGAGCCGAAACCAAGAGTCAGCTGCTTAACCAATCGAGCCACCTAGGCGTCCCACTTTTTCTGTTTCTCAACTACGCAAAATAATAGAGCATCTGACAATCAATGGGTTCAACTTTGATGAAATATGGTAAGTATGTGTCCATGCATGATGTGTGGGCTCCTCTGCGTGTGCGCACCTGATTTGGCGCATGTAGCTACACACACACATCTGTGTTGTTATACACACAGGTGACCAGATGTGCGTGCTTGTACACGCACGTGTGTGGAAACAAGCACTCTCTCTGTGCTGTGTGCACTGTGTGGGGCTGTTTATCAGTAATTCTCTGCGGCCTGCAGCACAGGATCCCTGCTGCTTATATGGCAACTGAGATGCCAGACATGAAAGTGCTCTGTCGACCATAAGGCTCTCCCCGCCACCGTGAGGGATGCTCATTATTATTATGACCCTACTGCCAGGAACCCCAGCATTCGTGCTTTTGTGAAGCACCACTCTTTGCCCAGGGGGCCTGCTCTGAAAAAGCAAATGCCAGCATGTGGAGCTAACACCTTAGGGCTGGGCGCCTGGCCCCAAGGGCCACTCAGGCTGGGGGCGTCTTGTGCATGTAGGATGTTGAGCAGCAACCCCAGACTCCTCGGGGATGTCAGAAGCATCCCCTCCAGCTGGGATAACCAAAAAATATCTCCAAACCTTCCCAAGCGTCCCCTGGGAGGCAAAACTGCCCCCGTTAAGCACCACTACCTTAAAGTAAGATGTTTGCTTTTAGTTTTGGTGGCCTCTGAGTGCCCTAAAAAACCAGTGGAATGCTTTTTGGAGAGACACAAGAAAAGAGAAAGGATTCAAAAGAGAGGGAGGGGGAAGATTTGCGTCCTTCCAACGAGCAGGGAGGATGAGCTGTTCCGGAGGCTCACATATCCCCAAACGGAAAAGGGCTGGCAAAGCAACACTCTCTCAGCACGAAGGCAGTTTTTTTGTGGTGTTCCAAACCGGCCTTTATGATGAATATTTAACACAGTTATGTGCCAAGAGAATGCCACCCTCCCAGGCTGAGGCCACCAAGGCCCTGGTCTGACAGCCATCTGGACCATGCTTTCCCAGCAGGGCATCTGAGAAGCCTCAGGAAGGGGTCCCGAAGCAGATGAGAGTGGGGAGGACCCTCTCGGAGACACCAGGCAATGTCTCCCCAGCAACCACATCCAATGCCTTTGTGGTATCAGCCTGGCCGCGTGGGGTGAAGAGCAAGGTGGGCAGCGAGCCTACCACCACAAGAGTGGGCTGCCAAGAAGGGTCTGTCTGTAGACTGGCTCAGTGAGGACCGACGAAAGGGCTTCTCTGTCTCCTCACCCTCCCTGTGCTCTGGCTCTGGGCCCTCGGAGGATCCCCCTGTCCAGGGGGGTCCTCACCACAGAGATTCAGTGCATCACCACAGGCAAGGAGAGGGCCCCTGACAGTGCCTGCTTCTCTCTGTGGCCCTGGCTGGCAAGCCCAGCCACAGCCAGGAGCCAAGACAAGAGCAGGAAGAAAGCCCAGGGCGAAGCCTCAGAATCCTGACCCGGATATGGGGAGCATTTTGGGGAGAGGCTCCTTCCATAAGGCGGCAGCATCCTCCCTACCTCCCAGGCCGGGGGCCTGTGACCCTCCTTCCTCCTCCTCAGAGCTACTTGCCCCAGGTTCTACCACAGCAGCAGTCAGATCTGGGTTTGAATCCTAACTCTGCCGCTTATTAGTCTGAGCCAAGTCACTTGGCTTCTCAGAGCCACAGCGGTTAAAGGCATGCCACTGGCATAGGCCACAGTGAGGATTCACGGAGCCTGTCTGCGAGGTTCTCAGCCCCGTGCCTGACATGTGGTAGGTACTGGAATGATACTGTGATATTCGAGAAAGCTCAGAGTCCCTGTCTCCGGAGGCTTCCTGCTGGCCTGTCACAGCCTCGGCTGGCTCTGGGGTCCATCTTCTCCTTCCTCTCCCACCCTGGTGCCCCTGTCATGAGCTGTTTGGCACTCCTCTCCGTGCCAGAGCCCAGCTACTGCCTGGGGGACCCTCCTACCACAGCTCTTGAAAGGTCTCTGCAGGCCTGGCTGCCCCTCATTCCTGCGTCCACAACCCTGCATGCATGGTGGCACGCTCGCCGGGCCTGCACGCTCCACCTCACCAAACCCCCGGCCCCCCACCTCGAGGCTGGCTCAGCTCCAAACCACTCCAGAAAGCCTCTCCCCCCCGCACCCCGCCAGTCCACAGGGATGGCTGCCTCCTCTAAGCTCCTTCAGCACTGCCCCCAAATTATTCCATGGGCTGAGGCTTGTTTTGGCAGCCAGACCAAAGCTTCTAGAATAAGAGTCTGTCATACTAAGCATACACCAGGCACTCACTACTACATGCTGAATACAACTTCCCCTTATGTTTCAAAGCACTCAAAACGGTTTCCCAGTCCTGAGATTTGAAGAAGCTTTAAGGTAAGTGGCCTGGTACAGATGGGTAAACTGAGGCACAGGCAAATAAAGTCCATCAGGGGCCCACCAGCATGTTAGGAGGAGAGACGAGGGAGCCGGGCCACCACCTTCAACTGCATGAAAGTGTATAACAACATCCCCAGGGAGATGCAAAGGAAAAATGAGAGGCTGCATGTCCTGAGAATTGCCCGTGAGCAGGGCCTGATCAGATGGTTCCGAGAGTTTCACTAATGGCTTCGGCCCCTTCTCCGGGGTTAGCACAATGGGACCATACATCCCAGGAACCGGATCTCTTCCTGATCTTACCAGGCCAGCCCTGGTCCCGCAAATCAAGATCAGAAATGGTCACAGGCAGGCAGGCACTCCACGGGGACAGCACAGGGACCTCCTTTTTACCGGCTTCATGAAATCCCTCAGGAAATTAGCGTTTCAAGCATCCCAGCCAAATAAATTTCCCACACAATGGATGGGCTGAGCTGCTGGTCCCCTGGGAGGAGAGTTGGTCAGTCACCTATCTGCTCACCTCCATGGGCCGGAACTCTCTGGTTAGCTGCCCCCTGCACCTGGGAAGTCAGGACCCCACCGCTCACATACCCCCTGAGACAGCTGTAGGTCTGCACACAACAGCTCCTCAGCACGGTGAGCCTCCTTCCCGCAGAGGAACAGGCCCTGGGGGGGGGGGGGGCGGCATGGAGAAGCTCTGCCTCAACTTCCCCTCTGTTCCCACATCCATAGGACAAGCCAGCAGTGAGCAGAAGCAGCAGCCTCAAGCAGCCTTCAGGAACCTCTGGAAGACATTTACTCTCCCCACCTACTTTCTGGTAGGTTCTAAGGAGAAGGAAAGTGGAACCAAGCCTATGGAAAGAGCAGTCTCCAAGGCAGGCCCTCAGGGCACAGTCTTTGGTGAGGACTAAGCAGAGGAGCTCCTGGCCAAGGCTCATGGGTCCCAGGTCATGAGAGCCTGAACTTTTCTCCAGTAAACGTCCTCAATAAAGTTCAGGGGACATGGGGAGGAACGCCAGGGAAGGAGGACTACTAGGTGACAGGCCTCCACATCGGGAACCTCAGGAACTTGGTGGCACTTCCCACGCACTCGCCACCACCCTCCATACAGCTCCAGATCACAGGGACTGAACAAGACCCTTCTGAACGAATCACATCTCAGTCTGGGCAAGCCTTTGGAAAATGGTTCCAAAAGTATCCTTTGCTCTACAGAAAACAATATCTCCTTATACGATTCATCAAAAGACCTCCACCACTTAGTTGCTCAGGATGGTCACACAGCCAGCACTCAGGTGTGTGTCCTAAGCGAGGCTGCTACCCTCCCAGCTCCAGGGACAGGGACGCAGCCCATAAGTCAGATGGGCCACCAGACTCCCTGCAGTCCACGGGACTGGCTCTCTACCTGGGACCCCGGCCAGGCCTCAAACTCCAAGAATAATTATAATGTGTGCTTTGATGGAAACCGCCTTGTCCACAGCGTAGCTTTCGGCCTTATCTGAATCTGATTCCACGGAAGCTACTTCACAACCGAGAGCTCGGCATATGACAGCAATGCACATTGTCCATGGATGTACAAATTCTGTCTTGTCCTCCACCCTGTGAGACAGCCAATTCTGCTCTCTGTTTTCACCTTCATTTCAAAATTCTTGATTATAAATGTTTCCACTCTTGGTGTTCTCTTTTGAAAGGGTTACCACATTTGCCTGGTTCTCTCATTAATTGGTGAGTGAAGCAAAATCTTTAACACTTCCCGTTTTTATTTCTGTATGAGAGTCATGATTTTACCCTTTCCTGAAAATTACCTTTTAGCAAACTGAAGGACTCTGGGACTAAACAGGGCCTGGCTCACAGGGTCACACTCCTGGGCTCTGCAGCCCCCAGTCTGGACCCAGGACCCAGGTTCCCAGCACCTGAGGGCTTCCTAAGGCCTCCCCTGCCCCCTGCCCCCTGCCCTGCCCCACCACTCCCATTCTCCACCTGCTGGCTCCAGGGGCTGACCCTACTCTCCCATTAAGGGGATGAGTACTCGGCTTATGTGGCCTTAGGTTAGGCTAGCAATCTCTAGAGTCTGGGTAGGTGGCCAGGTGCTCTGGGAGTCGGGTATGTCCGGAGTCTGGGTAGGTGGCCAGGTGCTCTGGGAGTCGGGTATGTCCGGAGTCTGGGTAGGTGGCCAGGTGCTCTGGGAGTCGGGTATGTCCGGAGTCTGGGTAGGTGGCCAGGTGCTCTGGGAGTCGGGTATGTCCGGAGTCTGGGTAGGTGGCCAGGTGCTCTGGGAGTCGGGTATGTCCGGAGTCTGGGTAGGTGGCCAGGTGCTCTGGGAGTCGGGTATGTCCGGAGTCTGGGTAGGTGGCCAGGTGCTCTGGGAGTCGGGTATGTCCGGAGTCTGGGTAGGTGGCCAGGTGCTCTGGGAGTCGGGTATGTCCGGAGTCTGGGTAGGTGGCCAGGTGCTCTGGGAGTCGGGTATGTCCGGAGTCTGGGTAGGTGGCCAGGTGCTCTGGGAGTCGGGTATGTCCGGAGTCTGGGTAGGTGGCCAGGTGCTCTGGGAGTCGGGTATGTCCGGAGTCTGGGTAGGTGGCCAGGTGCTCTGGGAGTCGGGTATGTCCGGAGTCTGGGTAGGTGGCCAGGTGCTCTGGGAGTCGGGTATGTCCGGAGTCTGGGTAGGTGGCCAGGTGCTCTGGGAGTCGGGTATGTCCGGAGTCTGGGTAGGTGGCCAGGTGCTCTGGGAGTCGGGTATGTCCGGAGTCTGGGTAGGTGGCCAGGTGCTCTGGGAGTCGGGTATGTCCGGAGTCTGGGTAGGTGGCCAGGTGCTCTGGGAGTCGGGTATGTCCGGAGTCTGGGTAGGTGGCCAGGTGCTCTGGGAGTTGGGTATGTCCATATTCATAGTCAACCTCCCTCCGTGGTGGAGCCTTTGCTCCTTGAGTCCCAAACCGCAGGTTCCTTGAGGGACAGAAGAATTACTATCCAAACAAAGAGGTGGTGAGGGGGCAAACTTTCAGGCAGCCCTCCCCTCCCTGAGGCTCCTTGGAATTGGCTCTGATTTCTTGCCCCCCTTTTCTTTACACCTGCATTGTGGACGCAAATCTGCTGCCTTCTTGTTCCCTCTCAGTGGATGCCAGCTCCTTGCCTCTCCCACAGACGCTGCTCAGTTCCTTATTTACCAATCACCTATCAGGGGTCGGGCACTGTGCTGTGTGCCCTTGGGGCTCAAAAAATAATATATGTTAAAAAAAAAAAAGAAGATAGCAGGAAAGGAAGAATGAAGGGGGGGGAATCGGAGAGGGAGACAGACCATGAGAGACTATGGACTCTGAGAAACAAACCGAGGGTTCTAGAGGGGAGAAGGGGGCAGGGGGATGGGTTAGCCTGGTGATGGGTATTAAAGAGGGCACGCTCTGCATGGAGCACTGGGTGTTATACACAAACAATGAATCATGGAACACTGCATCAAAAACTAATGATGTAATGTATGATGATTAACATAACATAATAAGAAGGAAAAAATAAAAATAAAAATAAAAAGTATAAGACAAATACCCCATCTCAGGACCTCACCTTCAGGGGCTTAGACAAAAAAGCACTTATATGCACACAGATAATAGAGCCGTAAGAACAATGAAGGGAGGCAGGCTTTGTCACCCCACTGATTATTTTAAGCTGGTTATTCTTAAGAAACTGCAGACCTATGAGAAGCTCTGAAAACCCCAGTGGAAGCTACCCTTTTGTAGGAGACACGGACAGGTATAAGGGAACTATCCATTTGTAAGGGCGTCTCCCTAGCTGTACCAGAAGGCGGGGACGATTCAAGCTCTGGAAACTCTTAATCGAGGAAGGCAATGATCTAAATCGGCATAACAGCATTTCCGTCCTCAGTGAACACCAAAGGCCCACCTTCGGGGCCTGGGACTCACCCCGCCCCATCCCTGGCAGGTTGACAACTAGCTGGCCAGTCTTCCCAGCCTGAGATCGGGTACTTTCTGCAGATGAGGGCTCTCAGGGAAGTCCCTGCAACTCCAAGGCATGTGAGGCCCCAGGCCACACCTGCCTCAGACTCTGAATGCGTCCCAGCCCTGAAGCCCCTGTCCCTGGGCTTCCAGCTTGCCAGGGGCTGGCATCGATGGCCTGGGGGACCTCGGCACAGGCGTGGGCAGCAGAGATGAGCCTCGGCCTGGAGGGGACGGCAGGCCACCTCAGGCCCGCCTCACAGCTGGGCTGAGGAGTGAGCGGTACGTCCACCCGAAAACACCAGGCCCGAGAGAAATCGGCTGCTCTAAGACCAGTGGCGCCCCATGCCCCCCACCCCACGCCCCGGGACGCAGGGCCACTCACGATGTTCATGAGGGTGAGGACGTAGTTCTGCACGTGCTCCTTGCCATGGAAGCGCACCACCGAGTCGTCCACCACCAGCAGCACCTCGATGCTGTAGCTGCCCGCCTTCACATGCCGCCGCTTCCGCTCCCCGTCGCCCAGCTGCTCCCCCACCAGGCCCAGCAGGTTCGGGAGGTCGCCCAGGCCAAAGGCTGCCAACCAGGATGGGAAGAGAGACAGAGGTCAGACCCACAGGAGAGGCTGTGGCTTGGACGCTGCCCACCAGCCCCCCTCTGCCCCATCACGTGGGCTCTTTTCCTGCCTCTGGAAGCCAACTTAGCATGCGGGTTCGTTCCACACCACTGAATTCGGAGGCACAAGCCCTTTGCCGGGCACCAGGCCATGGCGGAGTCTTTGAGGCGATGAATAGCAGAGAAGGGGCATCTGGCCGGGAGTCGCGAGCCTAGGTCCCAGTTCCCACTCAGCGCTATCTCCCCATGTGCCCTAGCCCAGCCCATTCACCCCTGCCAGCCTCCCCCTCCCCTCCTGTGACTCGGAGATGAACCATCCTTGATCTCTTACCCAGGAGCTGGCTATAAAAATCAAAGGTGGCAGTGGGTGGAAACCTCTCAATAAAGGGAAAAAATCATGGTGTTACTGCAGTCCTGCTATGCAGGAACCCCTGGAGTATGTCCCCCCAAATCCCCTCCCCATCACCGCCAGCAACCCAATATGTCACCACCGCTGCTTTGCCTTTTTGGCAAAATGCAAAAATATTTATTTAACTAGGATTCATGAACTTGTATGATGTAATCTAGGACTTGTCAAACTTTTTCTGTAGAGGACCAGATAGTAGTTTTAGCTTTTTGAGTCATACAGTGTCTGTCTCAGCGATTCAGTTTGGCATACAAGTGGCCATAGACAATATATGAGCAACAAGTATGTCTGTCTCCATAAAACTTAAAATCCAAAAGCACGTGGTGGGCCTTAGTTTGCTGAACCCCAATCGAATCGAATCCAATCCAATCCTTACAACTCTCAGGTTCCTGTCCCCAATATACAGGTCAACAAACTGAGGTCCAGAGTAGCTCGTCCAGGTCTGTCCAAATCAAGAGAGCAGGCTTGGAAACATCACCATTGGTGCTGCTCCCGAGAAACGTAGCCCCCAAAGCAGTTATCAGTCATCTACACCCTAGTCTCAAGAGACTGGAGCAACATTTGTTGGGGCAGTGGAGTTAAGGGTTCCTGAGGACGCTGTGGGAAAAACGAATGAAGGGGAGCAAAATTTGCCACCCCAAAATATGTCTCTGTGGCACGAGGATTATTTTAGACTGACTATTTTTAAGAAACGGCAGACATAAAAAGCTCTAGAAATTGTGTAGGAGTGAGCCTTTTCTAAGGGACGTTTCTCATGTAGAAGGAAAACCTCCATTTGTAAGGGTGTCTCCCTGTCTGTACCAGGAAAAGGATGACTCTAAATCTCGGCAAACTCTTATCAATAAAGAAGGAAATGACTTAAATCCACATAACCTTCCCCTTGTTTACTGTGCTTTTCTTGGTAACCTCCCATAACTCACTCCCCCCCACCCACCGACGTCTTCTTTTGTCTTCAGCTGGAGATGTTAAGGTGGTAGCTTGGACCATTCGGGGGAGGTACGCAGTTTCCCTGGGCCTCTTCCATGTACACAGGAGGTACCCATGTAGTTAAACTTGTTTGTTTTATTCTTGCTAATCTTTTATTACAGTGTGCCTCAGCCAAGAAGCTGGAAGAGTAAAGGGAAAATTATTTTTCCTCCCCGACACTAAGAAAGCAGGATAGAAGCCTGGGGGTCTCTTGAGAAGGCTTCCAGTCTTAACATTTCATGATTTCCCCACCATCCTACCCTGAAGTTCTGATACTTGTACCGTTGGTTTCTAAGAATATCCAGTTATGTGGGAATCTCCCAAAGAGCAGGACAAGAGCTAAGGATAGAAAAATGCCACCAAAGCGTGCCCAGCATGTATCAAGGGGTGTGGCTACAGGAGGGGCACAAACTGACTAGGGGAGTGGACAGTGGGTGTGGGATGAAGGCCCCCGGCCCTTCAGCCCACAGCCTGCCCCAGGTGACAGAGAAGGAACCAGAAGGTTAACAGTATGATAACCTCAAGGCCTACAGGAAGACTGACTAGGGAAGGCTGCCACAACGGAGACCCAAACCAGGACTGGGGGGTTGACAGAAGCTTCTGGAGGATGGGACATCTAAGCTGGGCCAGACAGGAAACAGGAGACAAGCTGCTGGAGCACGGGGAACAGAGGGAAGTGCATCGGCAAAATCCACTGTGAGCAAGTGGGGCGTGACACCAGCCACAGTGTGGGTGACCGTCATGGAGGATTCCACGGGTACCTCAGCAGAGACCCAAGTTCTGTCTCTCGGCTCTATCGACATGGATACTTCAGGAACTGAAATCTGAGGACAGGGCAGCAGGGAACCATGGGACTCTGCTACTGTCTCTTTTTATCATCCCTCCGGTTAGTGGCCCGCAAGCACCAAGGAAGGAAAGCACTAGACTAAAGGGTTGGAAAAACGTGTGCCCCTTGGCGCACTGGGGAAAGCAGAAACGTGTGGCCAGCCCTCCGAGTGACGCACAGGCTGGTGAGCGGGGCTCAGGCCGCTGTCACCCTCACTCGACCTGGCGCCCGAGCCCAGTGGTGAGTACAGCAGCCCAGAGACAAATGCCTGGGAGAGAGGAGGGAGAAGCCCCAGGAGGGGAGGAGAGGGGGCAAGCAGTCTCTCCATGGAGCAAGGAGACTAAATGACAGTCACTCCCAACACATGAGCAGGACCCGAAGGTTTACCAACAGCAAGTGAAATGTGCAGTTTGACCCCTTACAGTTCTCCCAGCCAGGTATGTCAAAGGGAGGCTCAGAGAGGTTACCTGACTCATCCCAGGTCACACAGCAGGTTAATGGCCAAAGCCCAGAAATGCAAACCCAGGGCTCCCACTCTCCCATGATCATGCCCTCTCAGGGCCCACCCAGGTTTTCCTCTCGGCAAAAAGAACGAGGGGCCGTGGGGAGGACCTGCTGATATCACCACCACAGGCCCTGGAGAGGTGCCCCCCACACCCTCTTGCATCTCTCATCCTTTGGGCCAGACATAGGTAACCTACCGAGCGGGGAGGGTGGGGGCAGCAGGCCCCTGGGAGCTTTTCCAGGAGCCCACCCAAGAAGCCCCATGAAAATGTGAAATGGTGCAGCTGCTTTGAAAACCAGTTTGACAGTCACCCAAAAAGTTAAATACGGTGTTACCACAGGACCGAGCAATTCCACTCCGAGTCCTATACCCAAAAGAATTGAAAACATACGTCCACACAAAACCTCATACACGAACGTTCATAGCGGCGTTAACATCATAACCAGAAAATGGAAACAACCCAAATGTCCATCAACAGATGAAGAGATAAACAAAACGTGGTCTGTTCATGCAACTGGAATATCACCCTGCCGTGCACAGGAATGAGGGACTGACACGTGCTACGCACGGATGGACCTCACAGGCTAAGCGACAGAAGCCGGTCACAAAAGGCCACATGTTGCGTGATTCCCTTTACACGAGACGTCCAGAACAGGCACAGAGAGAGAACGTAGATGAGTGGCTGCCCGGGGGCTGGGGAGGGGGGAAAGAGGAGAGGTCATTAATTCATGGGTACAGGGCTCTTTGTGGGAGCGACAGAAATGTTCTGGAATCAGATAGTGGTGATGGTTGCACAACATTGTAAACACAGTAAAAACCCACTGAACTGTATACTTGGAAATCATTAAAATGGTGGATTTTATCTCAAGTTAAAATAAGCAGCAGCCCAGAGCCCAGCCTGGCTGGCTGCGCCTGAAGGGACAAGCTGCCCTCACGTCCGACAGCCCTGGCCCCCAGCCAGAGAGCTGGAACTCTGGCCACAGGGCGGTGGGAAGGGGTTATAGAGAGCGGGGCCGTGGGGTGAGGAGGGAGAGGGCAGCATTCAGAGCGTGGCAGTGTCCAGGCCACAGCCCCTGAGGCCAAGCAGGGTCCACAGGGCAGTCCCTGAGGGGCTGGGAGGGGGCCAGCCACACCTGGAGGTCCAGCCAGGGGAATTTCTACCTCCAGACTCCGAAGTGTAGTGTGTTATGTATGAGTGGGTGAGTGTGGGAGGTGTGTGAGTGTGCATGTGTGTGTGTTACGCATGAGTGGGTGAGTCTTTGGGGACACGCATGCCCTCTTCAGGAAGCAGTCGTCAAAGACCATACCCTGCGTGCCAGGAAGAGTCCCCTCCACCTCCAAATTCATCGGTGCATGTCAGATACTTCTACCATGGAGCCCTGGGGGCTGAAGCCCCTCCACAGGCCACAGCTCAGCTAGAAAATCAATCTGATGGGTCTTCTGAGGCCTCCTCGCCTTCCTTGAGGAAAGCCATCCCCTGTGGGGTAGCGGAACTCATGTGAAGGAACAAAGATCGTGAAGACGTGGTATCTGTCCTCCAGGAAGCCCCCCCAGCCTAACTGGGACAAGAAGACGGTCCCAGGAGAAATCCAGAGGGCTTAGGGATCCAGGAGAGGGGACCCCTGAGCTGGGCTGACAATTGGGCAGCACGGGGCATGGGGGCAGACAGAGATGGAGGAAGGTGCTCAGGCTGAGGCAGATTTCTCAAAAGCCCATTTATTGGCAGCTAAGCAGGCTCTGACCGCCTGGCCTCGGCCTCTGAGGCATTTCCCTGGGTGCTAAGAGGTAAACCCACAGACGTGAGGTGAAACCTTTCAACTTAATCGAGAATGATAAATGAAGACAGGCACACGCAGAAATGCTAATATACCCGCTGGGCTCAGACCCACCAGTGGTCTTAAAATAACAGTGTCACAGGTTTCCAAGAGAGCCTTCCACTGCCGCTTGTCTAAGGAGGGACACAGGTGGGCCCAGGGCATGGCATCACCCACAGGCCCAGGACTCCCCTGATGACGGGGAGCCCCACCAGCCTTCCTGGGCCTGAGGGCCAACGCTGTTGAGCTCAGTGGTCTGGGCTTCCCAGCCACTGACTGTGATGGCAAGCAATGTGGCTGGTTCCAGGCCCACGGCCGTGGGTCTCCCCAAAAGGGGAGATTATGGTCTTTTGTTCAGAACTGCCCTCAAATAAAATGGAGCCCAGTGAGACTTGTCTTTCTTCCCAGCCACAGTAGAGGGCATGGTGCTGTCCCAGGCTGCCCCTGAAATCTATCCCAGCCCCCCCACCCCCGACTCCAGGCCTGCAGAGCCCTCCACCACCCAGCTCGGCCTCTCCTGTGAGCCACACTGGGAGAGCAGCTGGAGCTTCAAAGGAGGCACTGTATGTGGGGACAACTGGTTTCCAGCATTCCTTCCCGCTCTGCCCCACCCCCCAGGGCCACGGCAGGAGGCTGTGGTCCGATCACGGCCAGATTCCACCCAAGGCCTCCTCATGTCCTCTTGGCCAAAGGGGCTTCATGACAACGCTAAGTTGGACAGTGCATCTGGCCATGGGCCTGGGACCAGTACACGCTGCATCCCCCGCTTCAGTCACACAAGCACGGGTCCTGAGTACGTGCGGGCTGCCGTGCAGACCGCCAGGCTGCTCTCAGGGGCTCTCGCCCTAACCTGGCAGTGGCTACCCTAATAACAATACCGGAGTAAGAGCAGTCATTTATCAAACACCTGCTACGTGCCAAGCTCCACGCTGGGATTTTTATACACACAATTGGGAATACACGCAACCTGAGAGAGCCACAATCACCCCCACTTTACAGATTAGAAAATGAGCTTCAGAGATGTTAAGTAACTTGGTTAGGTTAGCCGACAGTGTTGGACGTAGGATTTAAAAATGGTCTGTTGGACACAAAGCTGACCCCAATGCCCAGATACCTGGCAGTCCCCTCTACGAGTGCCCTAAGACCTTCCTTCCTGTGGCTCCCAAGGGCTGAGTTGATTTTCAGGGGGGAAGAGCTAACTGCAGCCATTGCACCTTCCGCTAGGCAGGGAAATCACCTTCCGAAGCAACGGAGAGCCTCGCAGAGACCTCTGGAGTCCCTGGGGCCACCGTTCAGGGGGCTCGAGTCGCTCACCTGGCCCCCTGACTCCAGCCAGCTGTAGTAGCCCCTAAACCCCACTGGGGTTTCTCTGCTGGTATACGTGCTCCAGCCCCACTTTACAGATGAGAAGACTGAGGCCAGGGCTCTAGAGGTCAAGGTCAGAAGTGACCTAAAAACACCCCAGGTCCAGGCAGAGGCGGAGCTCAGGGACCTGCCCAGTGCCTACCTTCATTGTGAAGGTCCCCGCCGGGCTGGGCCCCCTCCTGCCGGACGGCCTCCCGACGGTACAGCACATGCGTCCTCCCGTGGGCCTCCTGCTTCTGCTGCCCCCATTCCAGGGGCTCTATGAAGTAGTCGCTGCTGTCCGTGCGGATGAGGCCCGCCTGAACCAGGCCCACGGCAAGCCGAAGGAGCAAAGGGGGGAGAGAAGAAGCGTGAATACACAGCACAGAACAGGCGAGCATTTGTGAACGCAAATGTGTATGACCACCCGTGTGCAGACCCTTCTTCGGGGGTGGGGAGGTGGGAACGGGTGGGAGGATGCCGAGCGGCGGGGGGGGGGGGGGCGGGGGGGTGCCCATTTCAAGCAAAGCAGATCCACTTTTCCTGTGCTGTGCCCTCATGGGGTTCCACCTAACATTTCATTTAAACAAAGGGTTCCAGGACTTCGAGGGGGGAGGGGGAGGCTGGAAAGGCTTTGCCACAAATACACCCCCCTTCCCCCCTCCCAGAGCACAGAATTCCAACCCCAAAGCACCGTCCTGAAGATCTGCCTTTACCTACAGGGCAGACAAGGGGGGAAATGCCCACTGAGGCATTTAAATTATTTCAGATTTAAAGCATGTGTGTGCCTACACCCGGGACAGCAGCTAACGTTCGCCGACAACGAAAGAGCCCGAGTAGGGCACCGGAATGCGTGCTCTGTTTTTATTCTAATTTTTCGCCTGCATCAAAATATGTCTGTAAAAATAATCAGGTGTTGGCTTTGGAAATAAAAACATTAAAAATATAACCTAGGCCAAGGTCGGCAAGTGTGTTATTAGCCCCCAGTGAAGGCAATAATCACAGGGGCCAACAAGACACACAACTCGATGTGTTGAGCTGCGCAAGCTCACACCCTACCCCCCCCCCACCCCACCCCAGCGCCAGGCCTAGAAAGCAGTCAGACCAGACCACCCACCACAGTGCCTGGAAAACAGTAGGCAGTCCTAAAGGAATATATATTTGTTGACTTCCTTCACTCATTCAACAAGTACCTATTGAGTGCCTACTGTATACCAGCACCACTCCAGAAACTGGGAATGCAGCTGTGAACACCGGGCAACGCGTGAGGGAACCATTCTTATCAAACTATCAGACCTTCTCCACTTGAATAGGAGCCCCCTCCTTTTAAAGCAGCCGTGACTTCACGCAACCAAATGCCACCAATTTCCCCACCGCAGCCTGTTCTGAGACAAGGTCCTCTAAGACCTACTGAGCACATGAGTCGGCCACTACCAATCCTCTTCCTGCCAAAGCTACTGCAACTCCTCAAATTCTGGCATTGCCTGCCCCATGTGGCCACCAGATCTCAGAGACTCACACGAGGGATGCAGGCTCTGGAATGATCTGCACAGCATCCGGCTGGGCTGCAAGGCCCTGCTGTCCGGTTCACCCCTCCTGTCCACAATCACGGACCTTTCAAGATCGCCATGCCTGCCCCAGTCTGAAGCTTCAATCCCTCAACGACCTCCCTACTCAGGCGAAGGCTTCACTTTTGATTGGATGCCTCTAGCAACATAGAGCTCCCTCCTTCAAGATCTAACCTATTCTGTGCAGGGACACTGGTCAGGTTTTAGTGAGCTGAAACACACTTCCCTACAACTCTATTCTTTGTGAACAGTCCTCTTATCACTGACAGTAACAATGCTATCTGCCACTTATATTTACATATATTATTTCATCTTTACAACAGCTTTATAAGACAGATGCAAACACTAGACCCATTTCACAGATAAGGAAACAGGCTCCGAATGGTTAAGAAACAGTCACCCAGCAAGTAAGTGACAGCACAGGCCTCTCCCCAGGGAAGAGTTAGTGAACCTCTATTTCCCTCTCCCGGTTAACTGGAGAGGGCAAACACCCAAGCCCTGTAATATACAACCTGGGAAATAAGTTTCAAACCTCTCTGTGACTGTGGATTCCACCTTGACCCCCCCAGGGGTCAAGGACAGAACTTGCCAGCAATGTTCCTGGTCCATTTTGGGCATTGTGTCTGGCCTTGATAGGCAGTTCTTATCCAGGCTGGGGCATCCCCTCAGCCTCTGAGGCCCTCCTCCTGGAGAGGGCATGGGTGGGGCAAGGTCAGTCACCAGATCAGAGGTAGACTGGGCAGGTCCCTCCCCCATGGCCCTCGGATTCCCCATCCGCACCGTGAGAGGGTTGGCGGACTCTCTCCAGCTCTGCCCCGGCCAGGAAACCGGGCACTGCTTGGGGCAGACAGACTGGCAACGGGAACGTTCTGGCTCTCTGCCTCCCTGCCAAATTACTCCCGTCTCTCAATTTATGAGATGTTTATATTTCTGAAAAGTGGTGGCTAATTTTAAAGAACTCAAATCCAAATCAAATTTCTGTACAAGACGTCCAGAAAAGGCGGAATGTAAGTTGCTAGAAAATAAATGTTGGCCCTATCTGTTTTCCCTCAGACCTTCTTCTCGTGGAAACAGTAACTCAGTGGAAATAGATACCAGAAAGGTTCTTCGTGCAACACAAACAACAGCAAACAGCTGGTTATATCCAGTTGAGCCACATACTATGCAGGCCCTCGGGCCATTTCTCCAAACGGACGCTCTCCAAAGCGCAGGCCTGGCTACCAGCAGCCTGGCTCCAGACCCCTTTCCTATGGCTGCTACTGAGGGGCCTTTCCTGGGAGATGAGTGGCCGAGGGGGACCTGTATGACATCTCCAATATGGCCGGTGACATCATGTCAGTTGCAAAGGTAGTGCCTTCTGCTGTGTCTTTATCCAGAGGCCTCCAGGCCATACTGGGGGGCGGGGTCCCAGATTTTTCAGCCCAGCTTCCCTGCAGGGGAAGCCCCCAGGTCCAGAGGGTAAGTCCGGGGCGCCTGAAGGAGACGGGGCCATGTGGTGATGGGGGAGGTAGGCACTGGCTTATCCTTGTCTCCTGTTGTACGTCATAATTTTTTTTTAAAGATTTTATTTATTTATTCATGAGAGACAGAGGGAGAGAGAGAGAGAGAGAGAAGCAGAGGGAGGAGCAGGGAGCCCGATGTGGGACTCGATCCCAGGACCCTGGGATCATGACCTGAGCCGAAGGCAGACGCTTAACCATCTGAGCCACCCAGGCGCCCGTTGTACGTCATAATTGAGCAAGTTCGGCAGATCACTGGTAGCTGTCTACCATCAGGATGAGGTCCCACATATCTTAGGAGATAACTGAAGCCACGTTATTTTAGAATTAGTATGTATGGGTACATGTGTATATTTAAACGTGTTTATTCTGAAATTGCAAGGACTTGCACATAAACTGTGAGGCAAGGGTAGAATAAGCCAACACTTCTCCAGGAAGAGACCCCCAAAGACTGAAATATGTGTCCGTGGGGGTGCCGAAGTCTGGGCTGAGACAGGAAAGCACTCTGTCTGTGTGAGGTCAAGTGCAGAGACAGTGAGCCGGGACAGAGCCTGGGGTCCAGGCACAGGTGGGGGGCTGAGTGCTGAGAGGACAGCCGCACACCCTCCTTCTAGCAAAGCGTAATCCGGAGGCCCCTTGCTACGCCCTCAGATTCACTAACCTTTGCAGAATGCCCAGGAGGACCTATTTCAAGATGGCAGCTCCAGTGAAGCCAGGTGAAGGGTAAGCCAGGTCCCCTCCTTCTTCTCCCTCCAAGATGAGCCTATGCGGGGCCTCCCCAGAGAAGAAAGAAGTAGAGCAGGCCTCTGACCCAACCAACCATCCCACCACCTCCCAAGGAGAGCACATTGAAATCCCATTACCAAGGTTTTACTGCCACCTGTGCCGACTCGGGTTCTAGGCTTCCAGCAAATCCAGCTGAAAACCGTTCCATGGTAGGAAATGAAAGAAAGCCGAGCAAGGGGAGGCTGGGGTGAGGTACACAACTGGGAGTGGCAAGAGAACCTGAAATGGCTTCCCTCAGGGCCGCCCCCAGCCCAGCAACCTGCTTCTGGCCTCGGCCTAGACGGCGTCTCTGGTCGGAACTCAGGGACCCCCACTGCAGGTGTCTGCTTCCCTCCCACCACCGTCCTGCTCCCCGAACTGCTGCACTCTGGCTCCAGCTGTTACCAAGCATCATGAAGACCGCCAGTGCGTGCCCTCACTGCTTCATCACTGTCTATAACCCCCATCACCACCACCCGCCCCCGCCAAGTCCTCACCTCCCTTCCTGCCACCTTGGGCTTCTCAGTCTAGATGCATAAGAATTCTGTGAACACCCACAGCTCTGTCCCTGCCTTTCCCTCCTTTCCACTGTCCCAGGAAAGCTTCCGCCCTGGTCCAACCCACCCGGTCACCCTCTCCAGGTCTGCATACCAATGCAGAGCCGGTCTCACTTGGAATCAGTGGCCCCAACTCTCATGTGAGCACGATGCCGGCTGGGGATTCCGCTGCATCTCCCTGTTACGTCTGCATCCCAGCTCTCCCGATGGCTGAGACTCCTAACACTGTCCCCACCTCCTCCTCTCTTGTTTTCAAGGAGAAAACAGGCACCTTCAGGCGGGCTCTCCCCTGCCCTGCCACCATCCTATGAACTCCCCTGGCTGTGCCCATCCTCACCTCCCGCTCGCCTCCCTCTCCCCCTCCAGAAGTCAGCTCCTGTAATTAGTGCCCCTCCTTCCAGCATCACCCTGCTCACCCTCTCTTCGATCATTCTTGCTGGCACGCTCATGCCCTCAGGGATCGCCCTTCTGGGAAACTACCACCACCCCAGCCCTGGCAGGCTACTGCCAGAGTCTCTGCTCCCCTCCACACTGGACATGGCCAGAGGGAAGGTAAAGTGATGCAGTCACTCTGGACAACAGTCTAGCAGCTCCACAAAATACTAAACGGTGACCATAGGACCCCACAATTCCACTCCTTGGTACACGCCCCAGGGAAACGATGACGAATGTCCACACAAAAACTTGCACACGGATGCTCACTGCAGCCCTACTCCTGGTGACCGAGAAGGAGAAACCACCCAAATGCCCACCAACAGATGAATAGATGAATAAAAAAAAACAGAACGAAGAACTGATGTAGGCTAAAACACAGATGAATCTCGAAAACATCCTGCCAAGTGAAAGAAGCCAGTCACAAAAGACCATATAGTATACAATCCCATCCATAGGAAATATCCAGAATAGAGAAGTCTATAGACACAGAAAGATGAGTAGTGGCCAAGGGCTGGGGCAATGGGTTGGGGGGGCGGGGCGCGGCGGTGACCACAAAAGGGCACAGGGCTTCCTTCTGAGATAGTGAAAATATCCTCAAATTGAATGTGGTGATAATTACCCAACTCTATGCATATCACAAAAATTCACCGCACTGCACACTTTAAATTAGGTGAACTGCATGCTACGTGAACTGTATCTCAATAAAGCTGTTAAAAAAAAAAAGCATGACACACACGTACGGAAATGAGAGATGACCCACATGCGTGCAAACAGGGCCAGGCGCGCAGAGCGAGGCCACACAACGCAACGGTGCCCGCACGCATGCCGGCCGACAGCAGACACGTAGGCACGGAGACAGCATCGTGCACGAGCCGCGCGGGGCGCCCGTGACCACGGAAGCATGAGTCAGCACGGCTGGGACCAAGGCCCGCGGACGCTGCAATTCCCTGTAATTCAAACCCGCTGTGGAAGCCCCAGGCCGCGGGAGCTCGGCGGCAAGCTGCGCCGCCAAGGCCTGGGCCCCCGCCAAGGCAAGTCTGAAAGCCGATTCTTCCCGAGCAGCCGCTCCGGGGACAGGCGGGAGGAAGGAGCCCCAGAGGCTGCAGAGAGCTGCCCGGATCGTCCTCAGCTGGCGTGCCCTGCCCTGCCCGCCCCACACGGGCCGAAGGAGAACTCCCAGAACAGGCCGGAGTCTCGGAAGAAGCCCCAGGAAGCCCACCGCCTCCACCAGCTGGAGGCAGTTATCTGGGACAACCGCTGCCCGCCCCCCTTCCCAGGGCCATGACCTCTGCAGGCCCCACACCCTGGGAGGTGCTGGGTGATAGGCTTCCCAGTGCATCTGCAGCAGGAATCCCTCTCGGGGGAGAAGCGACATGGTAGGTATGGTGGGTAAATGCCACGAGCCAGCATCCCCAGGTGCTGTCACTCTCGCACTGTGTCGTCCTGGACAAGTGACTCCGACACCCCTGTGTCTCCGGATTATACCGGCGCCGATCCTTGGGCCTGCTCTGAGGAACGTACACAGCGGCTAGAATGGTCTTAGGCTCACAGCGAGGGCAGTGCCAGTGTTCCCATTTGCTGCCAGGATTACCATCACCCTCATTCACAGTGTGCCTGGGAGTCCCCGTGGCTCAGGAAGGGAGCCTATGGCTTTCAAGTGCTGGGAGCAGCATCCTAGAACCACAGGGTGGTGAGCCTCTAACTCCCGGTGCCACCGAGACCTGGCTTTGCCTCGCTCAGATCCCTGCCCGTACACGGGAGGAAATCCCTGAGGGAAAAGATACCATGGGTTGAGCATCCTTAAGGGAGAAAGTCCTTGTCAAGAAGAAGAGGCTGCGCCGGGTCAGGGGTAATTTTTAAAGACGACAAAGGACACACCAAAGGTTGGTGGGAACGCACCCAGCTGCTAGGGAGCTCTGGGGGGCGAAACTGCGGCAACTTCCTTCTCTTTAAACTTTGAGGTGTTTTCTGACTTTTCTACGATTGCCCATCTGAAAAGGAAAGTCGATTCTGCACAGAATGCCCGCCTACTGCAATGAGCGAGGCATCATTATTTTAAGAGGCATTTTTAAACAAAGTTTAAAAAAAGGAAGCCAACCCCATGAAGCCCTCCTTTTCTGGCCCCCAACTTCCCAGCAAGTGGTGTAGAGGCTGCACCTGGGAGCCAGGCCCTCCCCAAGCCTCAGAGTCCCCATGTGAAACCAAAGGGTTACTGGCAGGATGGACTGAAGTCATGACGCACAAAGGCCCTTCCCGGGGCGCGGCCCACGGCAGGGCGGCAGGCTCTTCCGTTCTGTCCTTCTCTGGCCTGGCTCTCCGGGCACCCCCGACCTGACCCCAACTTTTCCATCAAACACACAGTAGACTTTTCCAGGAGGCCACAGCAGTGGGTGTCAACGCTAGATGCCCATTTAGATCACCAGAGACATTTGCAGAATTACTGGTGCCGAGCCCACGCCCCAGACCAACGGATCAAATCTCAAATCGGGCATCAGGAGGTTCTCTGAGCCGCCCAGGTGATTCTCCTGTGCTGCCGGGGCTGGGAACCACTGATCTAGACTCCGGAAGTTTCCCGACAATGGAATGTTGAAGGGTCATCAGAGTTCCACAGAGTAGTATCAGCTGTGGTCGTTCGACCAGAATCTGTTTGTCGTAATGCAGGAAATGGGCAAGACAGACAAGGAAGGAGAGGACAATGAGAAAGGGCCCTGAACGAGGGGGGAGGGTGCTGGGCAGGCGGTGTGGGCAGGCCGCATTTCTGCACACCCTGTGCCTGGGCTGGGCCTGACCAAGGACGGTCCACACCACATCTATTTGTGCCTTAGGCACCGTCTGAGAACCTAACCACCTCCCTCCCTCCAGGGGTGACTCCACTGGGAGTGAAGAATAGTTCACCAACATTGCCCTGAGCTGGGTGAGTCAGGGAGGGGCTGTGATCTGCTGGGTGGCCGGTGGCAAGTCAGTGATGTCACAGCCACCCAAGCTGGGGAGTCCACGGTGCGGAGGGTGAGAACAAATAGTGGCAGTGCCTCTACGATGACGATGATGGGGATGATTGATTCTGTCCTCCGGCACCGTGGAGAGCAGTTGCTTAGGTCTTCAAAAGCTTGGTAAATATTTTTAAAGGAAGGGTGCTCACTTTTCATGACCCCGCCCCCCAGCAGTAGAGGTCCCAGCCCAGGGGCAGGGCAGGGCCTCACACCTGCAGGTGCTCAGAGACTCCCCTTCTGCAGCAAACCCCCACCCTGGAGCCCAGCCAGAGTTCAGGGCAGAGCTTGCCAGGCTAGCAGCCACCCCCACTTTCCATTCCCTGTGCCCAGGAGCCACGTGGCTCTGAAGTGTCCCCCTCTATCACCACCATGGCCCGCCAAGCTCGGGCTGGGAGCACTACTTGGCCCCCTGCTTGGCCCTGAGTCTTGGCGGTAGCAGTAGCTTCGGGACAAGGAGACAGGAAGCAGCTTTCAAATGCCAGGAGGCAGTGTGGCTGCCAGGCCCTGAGCTGAGGAGGGGCTCCCTGCACCGCGGCCCTGCAGTCGGAGCCCCACAGCTCAGAAGAAAGGCAGCTGACCATGGGGCGGCTCCAGGAAGAGGTGAGCCAGTCCCGCCCAGAACTGAGGGCCAGCCGCCCCCCGCCCCCCGCCCACCGCAGGTCACTTGTCCCAGCCAGACCTCCCCTCTGGTCCATCTGAAATCACCCTGGCCCAGAGGGGTGCCGACTTGGTTTTAAGCCATGCTTCCCCCACATAAGGTCATGCATGTAAAATGTTTACCACCGAGTCTGACATACAGCAGGTCCGCAGCGAGTGATAAATGAGGGATGTGGTGGTGGCAGGGAAGGTTCCCTATGCAAGGCGGATAAGCATGGGGGGTAGAAGGAGTCACTGGGTTTCCCGTGCAGGGCCCAGCTCCAGCCACGAGTGGTCCCCGACCACACATGCGCTCCGGGCATCACTGCCCTCAGTGGAGAGGAATCCAGATTAGCTGGGGCAGGTTGCTGTCCTTACTCATGACCTGGGCTTGGCACCATGAATGAGCATGTTTTCCAGATTTCTCAGAACTCTGACACGTCACCAAACCCTGTCTGGGCTAAACCCTGTCAATTAACTAGCAACACAAATGCTCACTCACATCCCAGCGGCTTGGGCCACTCAGCAGGTACCCAAGTCCCTACACCTCTGCAATTGCGCTTCTCCTAAACCTCTGTCTGCTACGGTTCCTCTAGTCATGCACTCATCCACGGGCTACGTACTGAGCAGGCCCCGTTCTAGGTGCTGGGGACATGGCCCCCAACCCCCCCTCACCTCGAGCCAGCACGCTACGGAGCAGTGAGACAGGCAATCAACAAGTAAAACCATGGACTACCAAATGGAAGGAGCCGTGAGGAAAACGTAGGCAGAGGAGAGAAGCGGGATCTGAAATTTTAAAGAACGGAGTCAGGGAAGAGGTTACTCAGAAGGTGACATTTGAGCAACAGCTTGAGGGAGATGAGGGGACAGCATCTGGGGAGGACGGCCCCGAAGGAGGGCAATCAGGGGAGCACTGAGGGAAGGGGCAGAGGAGGTCCCAGAAGGACAGGGAGGCGGGACCACAGCCCTAAGCCTGCTCGGCTCCCCCCCACGGGAGCATCGCGGAAGGGCTGGGAATGAACAAGACTGCCCTGGCCGCCCGTGGTGGTGGACGACAGGGGCATGGATGGAGGCAGGGAGATCGGTTAGAGAGGCCACAACCGTCACCCCAGACAGCGGTGCTGTCTGGACTGCCCCCCGACTTGTTTTTCCTGTCAAGCCCTGTTTGTTTCCCTTTTGGAATTATTTACACTAAAAGTCCACCCCCCACCCCGACTGCAGCCGCATGGGCCCTGTTCCACACCTGGAACCGCACGTGTCCACGCGGGCCTCCGCACCTCTGTGGCTGCCGTGAGCTCTGCCAGGAACGCCCCTCCAGCCCAACTCAGATGTCACCCCATCATGGCTCCCTCCTCCGTGCCCCCAGCGGCTTGTGGCCATGCTCTGTTCCCACCCAGGGGATATTCCTATCTATTCCTCTTTGAAATGTGAGCTTCAGGTGCACGAGTACTGAGCCACACCAGGGGGCCAAAGGGGGTTTGGAACAAAACCCCCTTCAATAAGCATCCTTGGGCCCAAGCCTCCTTAATGAACTCCCTTGGGCATTATGGCCCTTCATGAGAGATCCGCTCCCCCATACAATGTGGCCACGGCTGAGGGGGCAGCATGTTTTACCCAGAGTCTCCCCACCTAGGGACGATGAATTATGAGGTGACAAAGCACCAAGCACTCAACGCACCCAGGCCGGCGGCTTGTCGGGCTACAGAACACAAGGCCTCTTTGGGCTGGAGGAGCTCATTCAGACTGTGGGCTCCTGCCAGCCTCCAGGGGCGGAAATGAACCTCTGCTGTGGGGCGGGGAGGCTGGGGGGTAAGGGCATTTTCTGGACAGATCAGAGGTATAAATATTTGGTTGGCTTAAAAGCAAAGGCTGACAATAGGTTTCAGGCAATCCATTGGGAACAGGGTTTGCATTCAGACCAACTGTGGCCAGACAAACGCTCCCACATTCAAACGCTTCTCTGAAAAGGGGCCTGTTCTACCGGCCCCTCAGCCGTGTTAGGGAAAGCAGAAGGAAAGGAGACTGCAGGGTGTCTGATAACCCTCTGACAAGTACTGTGTTGTGAAACAGCAACCCACTGCCCTCCCGAATTTTGAAAATGGATAAACCAGTGGCAATGCTGACTTAGGGCCGAGGGACACCAGAAGGTTCTGTTCCACCTTCAGATCCTGCTAACCGGGCAGCTGACACCGTGTTTTCTTAGTTGGCTTCCCAGTTTTCGGGGAAACAAGGACATGCAGAAATTGAGCATCCTGCCCTCGCAGTGGGACCCAGGCCCGAGGACTTGCCAGGACGTGTCCCAGCGGGCAACCACCAGACCAACTGCTTCAGCATTTAGGCTCTGAAGCCGTTGCCAATGGCTGCTGCACCTCCGGCCGGCACAGGGCTTACAACCTGAGTCACTGTCGACATTTACTCGGTCCTTGTCCACTGACTCGGGAGAGGCTGAGTGGGATCGTAGGGGAGCACTGGACGGGGAGTCAGGGGTCCTGACAGTTGCTCTGTGACCCTGGGTGAGTCTTTTCCCCTCCCTGAGCCTCAGCTTTCCTCGTCTGGAAAACTAAGAGGGGACCAAGAGGCCCTGAAAGCCTCCTCCGGACACAGCTGTCTGTACTCAGGCCAAAATCAGGGTCATCTGGGCAAATGACGCTGAGCTGAACTCATCGCTGGAGGTTTTCATAACACAAGGATTATTTGTGCTCATAGGAAACTCGGCTGCCAGAGCTGAGGCAGCCTGCAAAGATTACTGTTACTGTCGTCCAAGTCATTGTTGTTGTTTCCCAGGCTCTGAAGGCAGGGCAAGGCCTACCTGCTGAAAATGGAGTGCCAGGCCCGGCAGATGGCTTGGAAACATCCCACGGCACAAATGCCCTGGGTCCCCCCTCCAAAAGCCCCTGCCCCCGGGCCTCTGCCCCTCTGAGTATGGGAGACAGAGGGAAGGCAACTGCGGCCCCCACCACACTCAGCAGCCCAGAGACTGCCCTCCCTCCAGCCAGCCTGAGGATGCCGGGGAAGGAAAATAAAACCAGCCCCCACACCAGCCCTCACTGGCTCTGCTCAGAAGGAGCAGCAGTGAGGTGATGTCTGGCTTTTATTCCATATCATAAGTAAGTTATTAATCCTGGGCAGACAGCACGGCCCAGCCGTGGGGAGACTAGGGAGGTGAAACTCTGCAAGACCAGACCACCTTGAGGACCAGAAAACTACCCGGGACCCAGACCCTGCACGTCCGCTCAGACAGAGAGAGGCCCTGATGGGACAGGACCTTCTGGGAAGAAAGAAGAGCACCGGAACAAGGTGACCAGAGGTCTGGAAACATACCTGTGGATCCTGCCTCAGTTTCCATATTTATTCCAAGAGATCAATGATCATGATAAAGCTATTTATTGCTCACGCGGGCCTCCGCACCTCTGTGGCTGCCGTGCTGGATGGCAGCATGCTGGATTTCTAATGAATAAAACTATGGCAACATGCTGGATTTCTAATGAATAAAACTACAAGGTAGGACACCCACTCTACAGATGTGGAAGCTGAGGTTCAGAGGGGTCAAGTGACTTGCCCAGAGTCAGTGTGGGACAACGCCTGCAAAGCTGGCTGCAGTCCTCCTGGCCCTGTCCACACGCCTCTTTGCAGTGAGACTCTGCCGTCCCCTGCTCTCGGAAAATCTAGTCTGGCCTGGTGGCTCCCTTTGACCCACAGAATGCACCGAAGCAACGTCAGGCAACTTGCCAGACTAGGCCTGAAGAGGTCCTGCCGCTTCTGCCCGCACTCTCCTGGAGCGTCCCCTGACACAGCCGTGCCAGAGGCCTGTCCTGCCCCCTGGACACAGAGAGCGGGGCTGCCTGACCAGCGCTGACGCCGGATGTGGGAATGAGGCCCGCTCGGGCCTGCCAGGCCAGCCCACCCTGCAGCTGCGTGCAGCCACAGGGGAGCCCAGGAGCAACCAGCAGAGGAAGTGCCCGGCCAACCTACAGTGGTGAGGAAGAACATGTGGTCACAGTAAGCAGGTCCGTTTTAGGCCAGTTTGTCACACAGCCGTGGGTAACTGGTCCAGCCCTTCGGTTTCCCCACGTGGTATCTCACCCCAGCAACACCCGGGCTGCCCGCCTCCTGGGATGTGGCTGAGGTCCAGGCACCCGCATGCTAAGCACTGCCTCTGCCCCCGCGGCCCCCAGGCCCTCACGGCCCGCACCCAGGAAGGGCCACTTCCCAGCTGGAGACCCGCAGTCAGCCTGGTGAGGCGTTCTCTCTCCCTCCAAAGAGACAATTTCCTGTTTTCACTCCACAAACATCAATTCTAAAGAGCAGACCCAGGGCTTTCCCCAGAAGAGCAGGCATGGTAAAGCAGGTGGGACCTTCGGACGGGGCATGAGCTCTGGAAACAAAAGAGGAGGGGGCTGCAGAGAGCAGGCAGGCAGACAGGCCTCAGCTCACACACCCACTCAGGCCCCCGGGGCGCGGCTGCGAGGACCATACGCTGGGGACGCAGACTCGGGGGACAGCGTGCCACCGCGGACCGGCACGTCTGCCAGGGCCGAGGAGATGCAAACATAAGCTTTATGCCACCTTGGAAGCAAATCCTCCACCTTCCCTCACCGGGTCAGCTCACCCAGCAGCCACCGAAACCCCACCCCGAGGCAGGCCCTGTGCTAGGGTCCGAAGGACGCACAGGTGACTAAGCTCAGACCCCACCCTTTGCGAACCCAGTGGGACTGTTCTGATGAGAATGCAAACCGGGCGGGGAGCAGGGTGCAGCCTGAGAAAAACTAACAGGCCTGGTGGGGTCAAGACGGGGATGGACTCTGGCTGCCCAGCTGAAAGCCCAGGGACCTCTCTGGTGGGGGTGGGGGGGAGGTTGTCAAGCAGATTAATGAGATGCTCTTGACTTCCTCTTCTTTCCCACCACCCAGCCCCTCAGACCCAGCAGTTTCAACCCATAAGCTCACACCATTCCATAGCAACCGCTGAAGCAACGCAGGTACTGTGCTAATGAGCCCCTTGCACGCAGGACAAGTCTGTGAAGTGACCTCTACTCTGATCCCCACTTCACAGATGAGGAAACCGAGGCACCGAGAGGCCCAGTAATTGTCCAAGGCCACACAGCACGTAAAAGCCGAGGCTGGGGTATCAACCCAGGTGATCTGGTTGCAGATCCCCTCACAAACTGCCCTGCTGGCGATCCGAGGCCTCGAGCTAATTGTCCTACTGTGCTGGGCCCACACACCGTCATAACCAAATAGAACACTTAAAAATCGTCACTGCTAATTTCTCCTTCAAATACTCAAAGACCTTGCAAAGCCAGGCCGGCACCCCCTTTAAACAGGGCACAGTCCCACCTCCCCTACTCTACCGGGCCCTTTCCCTCCTCCTGTGACTCCCCGCTCCTGGAGGCACCTCAAGTCTCGGCCTCCTGTGCTGCACGAGCCCCAGCCTATGCTCCGCACTTAGACAAATGAAAAGATGTAAGCCAGTCCTCGGTTTCTGGGAACCAGGTGGCTGAGATGGGGGGATGTATCAAGCCGAGGGAAAGGGAAAGCACTGTGGGAGGTGTGAACAGCCTGAGCCAAGGTGGGGGGCTGCGGAGCAAGGTGCAAACGCATCAGCTCGGCTGGGGTGGGGGTCTGCAGAGCAGAAGCCACTCTCCAGGCTGGGGACGCAGCAGGAGCAAGGAGGTGAGGCCGGAACGCCTCTGTCCCTCCCAGGGTTGTCAGCACACCTGTGTGAGGGCAGGCGGCCCCCAGACCACGACGTACAGAGACAAGCCAGCTGGGTGGCCGGAGGAGGGTACGTCTGGAACTCTAGGTCTCACACTCCACATCCCCAGGGCAGAGGTGGACAGCAGGGCAGAGCCGGGGGCTTCCCACAGAGCCGCCGGGTCAGCCTACCCCCTCCCCCCACCCGCCAGCAAGGAGCAGTCCCCGTGGCAAGAACAGGTGCTGACGGGACCACCAGTGAGCCACAGGCTAATCTGTGGCACGGATATCAGCATCTTACACCAATAGGAATGTAACTCCAGCTTACAAACCTCCTATGGCTCCCTATGGCCAGAGGGGCAAGTCTAAGCTCCACAGGGAGGCAGAGATTTTCCAAACGACATTTTCACTGCTCCCCCTCTCCCACGGCGGGCTGGGATGATATACCCTCTCCTGAATCCTGGGAAGACACAGGATTTCCTTCCCTGCAGACTGCCTACAGTTTCTATCTCTTGGCTTTGAGAACTCTTATTGTGGCTTTAAAATGTGGCCCAAATGTCCTCTCCCTCGGAAGCCTTCCCTGTCCCTGAGCACCGCTCCTTCGCAATATTCACCTCCAGGCCACCCACCGAGGGCATTCTGCTTCCCTGCATCCCCACAAAACACTGAAGTTCAGTGCAGTCTGCCTTGTTCCACTCCGCCCACTGCGCACATCTGCCTTCCTTTCCAGCTGTGGGCTTCTGGAGAGGGAGACAGGGTTGAGTTTCATCCCTGCACCCGCAGGAGCTGGACAAGGGCCGGGCTCTGGGCAGGGGCCCACGAATTGTTAACAGAGGGCTCCCCTGAGCCTCTCGGTAGTCCTTTCCGGGAGGGCATGTGGGGTTATCTCAGATGGGTCATGATGCTCACACTTCCACGCGTTGAGCAAGTGCCAATCGGCTGATCGTACAGAGAAGATTGCCAAAGCAGGGGGGAAGGCGGGGCTTGGCCTGCCCGGGGACCAGAGATGGCCTCAGCCCCGCCCCAGAGAGCACCACTAATCTACATACTCTTGCAATACAACAGGCTCTAACCATATCTGCACTGTTTTTCCACTATTCGTAGTAATAATGATTGCTGTAGCAATTACTATAGAGAAATAATAAACATTACCATAAGAACCACTGAAATAAACTCCCTTTTTAAGACCCTGCCATATACCAGCGATTGCACTTTTTTTGTTATCTTATTTAATCCTCTGAACAATCCTACAGGTGGTTGCTCCTCCACGCCCCCTCCCCTTAAAGATGAGGAATCTAAGCACAGAGGGATTTAGAAACTCACTCAAGGTCACGCAGCTAGTCTGGACCCGAGCAAAGAGACCCCACACTTTCCACCACCCTAGACTGTCTCCTCATCATTCCTAACAAACACCTCTCTCAGGCCTTTCTGCTGGCCAGCCACATTTTATAAGAGCTTTATCGAAATGTAACTCATATACCATACAATTCATCCATTTAAAGGGTAGAGTTTAATGGTATTTTAGTAGACGCACAGAGCTGTACAATCACCACCACCATCCATTTAAAACATGTCATCATCACCCCATAACGACACCCCGGCCCTCGTCACCATCCATCCCCCCCGCCCCTTCTCCCCACTGTGATCCCATTCTACAGACAAAGGACTGAGGTCCAGAGAGCTGCTGGGATTGGTACATCAGGCAGCGGATAAGAAGCAGGGCTGGGGGCGCCTGGGTGGCTCAGTTGGTTAAGCGACTGCCTTCGGCTCAGGTCATGATCCTGGAGTCCCGGGATCGAGTCCCACATCGGGCTCCCTGCTCAGCAGGGAGTCTGCTCCTCCCTCTGACCCTCTTCCCTCTCGTGCTCTCTATCTCTCATTCTCTCTCTCTCAAATAAATAAATAAAATCTTTAAAAAAAAAAAAAAAAGAAGTAGGGCTGGGACTCAGCCCCCCTGCCCCTCCTCCCACGGCCTGCCAGGGGTCTACTCTGTAACCCGTTAAATATGCATGTTCTGCAGAGGGTGGAAAACAGAACCAGATGGTGACAAAGCTTACACGTGCCTTGCTTCCACACCAGGCCTGTGACTCACAGCATCGCCGAAGGCAAAGGGGGGGGACACACAGCACAGCCAAGTCCCCATTGCCCCCATGCCCGGGCAGGGAGGCCCAGGACCCAGAGAGGCAGAGATGGCAGTCGGGGGGGGGGGGGGGGGGCGGGGAGGAGCCTTTTAATCTGGGTTCTAGATGGTATGTGGGGTCCCCACTCTGCTGATCCCATTCCTGTACCCCACAATCCCTCCTGGGCCCACAAAGAACTGGCCCCGACCCCAGGTCTCCATGTTCCTCTCAGGAATCCAGAGCCATAATCACTAACAGGGGGTCTGTTCTGCACTTGGCCCCCCGCTGGAGGGGTCCTGAGGTGACCCAGGCCTTCCCTGCCTACCGGCCCTGAGAGGCTGGGGGTCACAGGAGTGTCGGGACAACTACTACACTGATTGGCCGGGCTCCCCGAGGAAGGCCCTGGACAGTGGTCCATCAGGCTGCTGCCGCTGCCTGGGTACATTCCCAGTTGGGGACCCTAGGGTCTGACAGCTGCCCCCAGCCCCAGAGGAAACACTCTGCAGGTAGAACGTGGCCTCCCCACAGCCCTTCTTCCCTTCCCCCAAACATTCTCAAGCCTGCCCTGGGTCAGTCATTCTCTCTGCCTGGCCAGAGGCCCAGCACTTTCTCTCATGTTTACGATGTTTGACCAGGCTTGAGCCAATGCCACCTCCTCCGGGGAGCCTTCCTATATGCCCTAACCCAAAATTGGTCCTTCTGCTGCTGCCTCACACAAGATTGTCATTTGTCTGCCTTTATGTCTGGGTCCCCATTACCCTACAGACTCATCCAGGCCAGAGGTCCTGGCTTCCTCCTTCCTAGGTCCTTTCTGAGCCCCCTCCCCACCGCTGTGCCACACCAGGCCCTCCAGAAGAGCAGGTGGGAAGTGAGGGGAAGTCCCCGTTCCTGACCCTTAGCAGGAGTTAAGCACAGCGCACGGAACCCTCGCAGGGTCCGTCCCAGGGCCCCATGGCTGAGTGACTCCGTGGGACGACAGCAGACGGGAAGGCAGTGATGCCTGCTACCCCCCCACCGCAGGGTCCAGTTGGAAATGAGGGTCAGGCCACCAGTTTAGACATGGCGCTTCACCCCAGAGCAGCTAAGATCCAAGTGGTTGCATTCTGTCCACACAAAGGAGTCTCTGTTCAAGACCTTCTCACACTTGGGAGGTTTGCTTGGTCACGAGGGCTCAGCTCAGGGCTGGTGTCTTTCCCCCTGTCCCTGCAGTGCAGCCCCGTCCCACACAGAGCAGATCCTAGGACCGGTCAGGGAGGGAGGCGTTGACTATCGATTTAGAGGTCTGGTTTCAAAGCCCTTCGGCGAGGCCTGCCCCGCGTCACAAAGCATGAATGCCAGCGTTGGCAGGGGCTCTGAGCCCTTCCATTCCAGCCTCGGAGATCTACCCAAGAGGCAAGTGGAGCCCAGAGAAGGAAGGTGGGCTGCTCAGGGTTACACAGCCCTGTACCTCCATCTCCCAGATACTAGGCTGCCCCATCCCCACTCTGGGCCCCCTCTCCTATGCTGCCCTTCCCTCAAGGTCAGGCCAAGGCCCACCTTCCCAGTGTGTCTCCTGGGATCCCCTCCCCAGTTCCATCTAGCACTGTGATGCGCTCTCACTAGCCCTTTCCTCTGCCCAGAATGCCCTCCCCGCCCTCTGGCCCCAGCAAACTTCTACTCATCCTTCAAAGCCCCGTTCGTATGTCACCTTCTCTGGCACCAAAGACAACAACCACTCCCAACGACTGAGTACCATCCCCACCGGGCCACGGAAAACCAACAAGTGAATGCTGAAACCACCAGAGGGGTTTCTCCTGCTTGGCACCCAAGCTCCTTGAGGGCAGGGACGGAACTCTTTGCAAAGCAGGGTAAGGACAACATCTGCATACACACCACATGTGACTGAAGGGTTTTACCAACTATTCGGTCCTGTGCGAACAGAAGCTGTCTGCATTAGCTTCAGCTCTCCCCGCCGCGGCTCCGTTGCCTCATCTACACGATGAGCGAAGTTAACGAACGTGTGCGACCCAGGGCGGGCTGGGCCTGGGTGGCCGGAAGGACTCCCTGCTGCTACTATTCTACATGTCCCTTTCATTTTCTTACATCTCCCTGAGGACTTGCCCGTCGCCAGTGGTCAATACATAGTTTTTTTTGGGAAGGAATGACTTCGGGACATGAGATGCCAAGGAAGACGGGCTTAAGATCCAAAGACCACATACAGATATAGAGCTAAATCTTATCAGAGATGCTGCACTGGGGCCTTTGAGTCCAAAGGTGGCTCAGCTGGGTCCCTGCGAAGAGCCCCTTGCTCTCGGGGGACACAGGGCAGCTTTCTGGAACGGGCTGGAAATGTTGAAACCTCTGGCCTGGGGAGGCCTCTGCACTGGACTGTGGCCAGGGACTGGCTCGGGAGAGAGCCAAAGGCAAAAGCGGTGGCCTGGTGGCAAGCAAAGACCGTGGACAGTTACTTAGCGATGGTATTGATCATCCACTGACACCTGTGTCAGGGCCTCAGGGTACTTTCACGGAGGTAGCCAAAGAAGTGGGAGACACAGCCCAGTCCTGGAATGGCAGGCAGCCTCTGCGGCTGAGGGCTGTAGGAGTTCACCATGCAATTCAGTCAAGCCACCGGTCTGCTGCAGCACTTTCCATTTCTCCCTCTGCACCGACACTGCGTCCCCAGGCGACTCCAAGCATCCCTTGGGATTTCCAAGCCAAACTGTGGCCACAGCACAGCCCCAGCCATCAGGCTTCTGCTGCACACACCTGCTGGTCCAGGGGGGGGGGCAGCTAAGGCTCACCCGGGCGTCAGGACAAGGCCTCAGCCTTCTGCAGCCGTCCTCACAACCCGGGCTTCTCAAAGTCGGCCTCACAGAACCTTTGCGTGCCAGGTAATTCCAGCACATGCTCCGCCTTGAAAACCAACCACTGCCTAGACCGTGCCTCTCAAGGGGGGCGCCACCACCTCCAATGTGGACAAAAACTCGTTCTTTGGAAGGCAAAAAATGTATTCTTTTCACATATATATATATATGTACACATATATATATATATCAAGCACAGACACACATGCAATTTATAAACAGATGTGCAGTATACCTGTGGTATTAAAATTTCAAGGAGGAGGGCAGTTAGAGAAAAAAAATGGCTAGCAAGACTCTTTGGCGGGGGGGGTGATAATGAAAAAAGATCAAGAAGCACCGGCCCCGACAAAGGTCATGTGACATTCAGCAGGAAGACACCTCACAAGGATGGAAAGACAGTGAGGAATGCTCCCAGCCCTGCTAGGGAAGAAAGACCCCCTTTCCCATCCCCCCAGATCTGACTCATCCCTCACTTCAAATGAAAGGGCAGAGCAAGGGAGTCCTTTCCTGGGACACATCAGCTCCTACGTGACAACGCAGAGGTCACAGAAGGAATGCCTACCAGGTCCCTGGGCCTGCCACACAGGCTCACGAAGACCTGACCCACGGGGGATAGAGTTGAACCCCAGCACGAGTCAAGCCTCAGACAGGGGCCACCCGTGGCTTTCTGGTTCACCACAGGGAGCCAACGAGCAGGGCGTTCCAAGCTTGGAGGGAGGGAACAGGTCCTGAGAAAGTGAGCTCCCAGAGCAGGGCACTGGGAAAGAGCGGGCTGACTTTAGGACCAAACACAGCGGGGGATTAGGAAGGACATAACAGTAACAATCCTAACAGCTGCTTCCACCACCAGAGCCTTGACCCCATGCCAGGCAGGTGCCAACCATTGACCATGCTACCCGGTAAGGTAGGTCCCATCATCATCACTACCACGTCAGCTCTGTGAGGGCAAAGGACCATGTGCGCCCCTGGCCCTCCCATAATCTCTGGAGCCCGAACAGTGTGGGGCACAGGGGATGAGCACAGTAAATATGTGCATTATGAATAAATCCTCACTTCACACATAAGGGAAAGCAGCACAGAGAAGGTGAGTCACTTCTCTGAGCTTCAAAGCCAGTGAGTGGCACAGCCAGGATTCAATCCCAGCAGAGCCCGCCTTCCTTACCCCCACACGTGTCTGGGCTAGGCAAGCTGGAGTCCCAGTGTGTCCACGGATGGTGAGGGAGCGAACAAGGCACCATCCCCACCAGGCCCTGCACACCCGCTAGAGTGGGAACCTGGTGGCCAGTGGGGCGTGCAGAGCTCTCTGGAGGCAGGGAACCCGTGACTTGGCCCAAACCATACACTGGGCCCACAGGAGTCCCAAACACGGGGGAGCCAAGGAGAAAACGATGTCAGACTGGCCCAGGAGCTGGGCGGGGGCGGCGGGGGGGGGGGGGGGGGCAAAAATCGGCTTGATGAAAGGCTTGTCCCTTACCAATCCGTCGCAGTTGCTGATGGCGACAGCTGCCCCTGGCATGCCCGTGACGTCCCCGGTGTAGACACACTCCCGCTGCAGGGGCTGTCGGAACAGCTCCCGAAAATCCTCCTGCCACTCCACCGAGGCTCCAGGCACCACCAGCCGTCGGTTGGGCCGCAGGCGCAAATGTAGTTCCTCCCCAAAAACTGTGACATTGAAGTAGAGGGAGGGGCGCCCCACCCGGCCAGGCTGCAGGGTGGCTCCTTCTGGGCGCAGGAGGCTGCGGGCCACCCGGAGGTGACCCGAGTGTGACTGTGGTGCGGGCGCCCCCTCCGCTCCTGCACTCCCTGCAGAGGCTGCTGCCGGCCCAGAGAGCACGTGGGAGAGGAAGCGTCCCCGAAAATCCGTGCTGCATGGCACTGTCACACCATAGTCACGGAGCTTTCCAGAGAGACGCAGTTCTGCTGGAATAAACAAGGGGTTACATCAACATAGTCTGTGCAAAGGTAAGGGGAGACCGGCAATCCCACAGGGGCAGGGAGGGGCTCTGCAACCCTGAGCGTCGCCTTGGAGGGACCCCTTAGCCCAAGTTCATCCAGGGCTTCCTGAGCCTCAGGATCTCTGCCCTTGGATGAACGGCGTTCAAGAACTCTATGGACATAACTTGCTCCCTGTAGTCCCTGAGGCCCTGTTAAACTTAACAGAAGAAAACAATGATGCCAGAGTCCTCTCTGCCACTCTAGCAACGAGTCTTCCAACTTTGGGCGCTGCCGAGGAATAGGCTGAGATTCCCCGAAAGCCCCCAGAGCAAAGAGAGGGATGGCTGAAGTCACCAGCCTGGGGTAAGACCCTCCTTCTTGCCAAGCTCTCGGAACACGGCCGGCAAAACAAACACACCTAGAAACCCAGGGGATCCGGGGCACTGTCAAGGAGAAAGGAGGAGCCGGATGGGGGAGGGAGGGAATACAGGTTCTATATTTTTCCAAGTTTAGAAAGAAAACCTTTTAAAGTAAACAGAGGCTGCAGCGATTTCTACATGGCCCAGCACCAAGCCCGGTAAATATAGATCTTCAAAAATAAAAGGAGACGCACGGGGTGACCTGCCCACCCGGACTGAATCAAGTGTGAGGTCATGGCCCCATGCTCCAGGCTGCATGCCAGCAGCCAGGTCCTCGCACAGCTCTCCCCGAGCCCAGCCAGGCCCAGCAGGAATGACAGCTCGCTGGCTTCCAGGCTTGGTGATTCAGGGACTGGAGTTTGGAGGGATTTTCATTTCCGCATGGCTCTATCTCTTGCCTCCCTGGGCCCCTTCACGCTACCGATGAAGCCTAGAAAATGAGGTCTCCTGAAAACCCCCCATGCCCAAGGCAGTTCCAGTGGGGGAGTACTGACCCTCCTCTGGTTTTACCCATTAAGACCCCCAAGATTTCTGCTAGAGAGAGCCCGCTTCAGTACATGAACAGAGCTCACAGACAAGCAGGCAGTCTGCCTGGAAATGACCAGAGCGCCCTCCCCATGCTCAGAGCCACAGCAGGTGAGGGTGCGGGGTGCCTGGTCTGTGTGTGAGAGGGACGGTGTCTGCACAGAGCCCGAGAATGCCGGAGGAGAGGGCTGGGCGTGTGTTTCCAGCCGGAGTGTAAGTGCCAGGTGCTCCCTGGGGTGTGGGGCAACCACCTGCCAGCCTGATTCTGTGAGGATGAGACAGACACATGCACACAAGTTGGAGACGGAGAAGTTACTAAAAGTGAAAGGCACACAGGACAGAGACAGACCAATAATGTGTGTGTGCGTGTGCGTAAGAGAGCGAGAGGGAGAATGAAAACGAGAGAGCGCGAAATACAGAGACAAAGACCAATATACAGCCCCCTAAGAAGAGACTCCATATTCCCAAAACTCCCCAAACGTCTTCCAGGGTCTCTCCACCTCTTGTGCCAGAAAGGAGTAGCAATCGCGGGTCAGCGCTGTGGACACAGGGGAAGAAAGAAGTTCAAGCCCAGGGCGCGCACCGCCTCCCACTCGCTCCAATGCCGCCCGGCTCCTCGGGCCCCCTGGGGCCAGCCAGACTCTCAGGCCCCCGGGACCCCTCGCGCCCCCGCGCGCCCGGCCTGCACGCACCTGGGGTCCGGCTGCCCGCGGCGGCGCAGAGCGCACAGTGCAGGGGCAGCAGGCAGGACAGCAGCGCGCGGAGCCGAGCCATGTGGCCGCGCGCGGACGCGGGCCGGAGGGCGCCCGAGCCCCCAGCTCCGGGCTGCCGGCGAGGTTGGAGCGCGCCCAGGACTGCCGAGCGCGGGCCGGCCGGCCTCCGCCTGCTCCGCCGCCGCCGCCGGCCCGCCAGCTCCCGGCCCCCCGCCCGCGCCACCGCCTGGACCGCTGGCTCCGCGCGCCCGAGGCTGCCGGCGGGAGAGCGGAGCGGCCGACGCGCCAGCGCCCCCGGTGCCAACTGCCGCGAGCCGGTCGGTCCGCCCGCGCTGTGACGCTCCGGGACGCGGCGGGAGCCGGCCAAGGGGGCGGCGGGGCGGGCCGGGCCTTGGTGGGGGGGGGGGGGGGTGCACGCTGGCGGGGCGGGGCCGGGCGCGGGTCGGACGGTGGGCGCCGCGCGGCCGGGGCGGAGCGCGGGGCCGGGGAGCGCAGCGGCTCAGCCGGATCGGAAGTGCCACGCGGAGCCAGCGGCCCGGGCTCCCCCAGAGTGACGGTCCGTAGCCGTAGCTGCTTTCCTTGTGCCCTCGGTTCCCCTTACTTGGCCGCAGGGCCCCCCTCTCCAGAGCCACTGGGCCGAAGGGATGTCCAAGGGATGTCCAACTCCGTTTGGGTGGGGAGACGGTGAGCACCTCTCCTCCCCGAGAGAGTGTGTCTCCTTCTTTCTCTCCTAATGGTCTTGACGCCCTCCACTAACCTTTGGCCCCTTGGATCTACCCATTTCGCAGACTACAGTTCTCTCTGCCCCCAATTGCAGTGAGCGGCCCATGTCCTAGTCAAGTGCGGGACTGAGCAAAGTGAGGAGAGTGTCCTGGCTTTATGCCCAGAGGGCCCTGACTGACATCCCAGCACTGCGCCTCCTAACTAGAGCCCATAGTAGGTGTTCAATAAATAAAATATCCTCCACCTCTGGCACCAGTAACCCCTCCACAGCCCAAGGTGGGAAAAACCCAAGAGTCAGAGATGAGAGTGGATTGCTGGTTTTGCAGTGTTGCTGAGACCAGTTCAGTAGTCAGGGCAAATAGCCCAGCTCCTGCTTGACTGTATAAATGTGTTCTTAACAATTTGCAAATGAACTGTATTTCAAGCAAGCCAGAGGTGGGAACTGGAGAAAGGAGTTTTTTGTGTGTGCTTTTTTTTTTTTTTTAAGGAACTGTGGAATAAAGAATCTTTGTATAAAGTGTATAAAGACCCCTAATCTTTCTGCTTTTGAGGCCAGACATTTTGTTGTGGGGCCTTCTTAAAAGGAGACCAACTTGTGGGTGGAAATTCCCTAACCAGACTTCTCTTGGGAATCTCTGGATCCCCTGAGAGAGGCCTTGGCTTCCTGCACTCTTCCCCTACCCCCACCCATGACATGAGGCCTCCCCGTCTGCACCCTTGCTGGGCTCTGAATATGTTCCTGCCCTGTGGGTAGAGAGCTGGATTCCTCATCCCCATGGCCCCAGGCCCTGGCCCAGGACCTCCTGAGAGGCAGTACTTCTGGAGTGAGGAGGCTTTTGGAGGGGCAGTGCATTTATGAAAGCAGTTTCAGAGAGCTGAAGCCGTGTCCCAGGTCACACAGCTCATTTGCAGCAGAGCTGGAATCTGAATCCAGAGTCTAGTGCTGAGCCGGAAAAAGAGAAAAGATTAGGGATCAGTAGACTACTCTAGGCTGAACTTTGCCAAGTACAATCTGTATGACCAAGGGCAAGTCATCTTTCTTTTTGGGCTGCAGGTCCTCATCTGTCAAAAGGGGAAACCATGAGGCTCACAGGACTCACAGACAAACTCTGAGGTCCTGTGGAAACACAGAGCATATTCTATTCCAAGCAACACCAAGACCATCCAGTTATTTGAAAATGGAACCACCAAACTGATCTATATTAAGTTCAGGAAAAATAGAGTTCCTTTTTCTCCTCTTTCTGGTCCTTTAAGATCTGTGAAGTCAAGAGCCAGACTGTGGTTTTGTGTGTGAGGGCAGATGGAGCAAGAATGTGAGGGATGTGTATGTGTGTGTGTGAGAGCTTGTGTCGGTGGGAACTTGGAGGCGAGGCTCTGAGATAACCGGGCTGGAACTGTCTCCATCTGGCCCTCCACAAATCCACTAAATGAGCTCAGGATAAAATGACCTCCCTTCTTGGGATCTCAGTTTTCCCACTGCAGAGTGGGGGCCCTGTGAAGACAGAAACGAAAAGTCACGGCATGTGATCGCTGGTTTTCTCCCTTGCCATCCCAAAAGCTTGCCTAGCCCCCTCCCTGAGCCCCACCCCATTCTTCCTGCCTTAAACTTGGGAAGTCAAGAGGGACTGATTGCCGCTGGGACCCCAGCAGCCTGACTCATGAGCAATGGGCTGGGGCCTTCCCCAGAGCCAGTCCTGGCAAGCAGAGAGCAAAACTTCAACCCGATTCTTACCCCCACCCCCTTCCCTGGGGCTACAACGGTTGCTTTTGTTGGCAGGTATTGTTATGTCCAAGCTCTTTTCTACTGAGGAAGTCTTTGTTAGGAAGAGGGGACAGGGGAGCATAACTCAGAGCCTGGGCAGAAGGTAGAGGAAATGGCGGGGGGCAGGCCCCTCTTCTGGAGGTGAACAGGGCCAAAGTAAAAAAATCTACAGGCATCAGCTGGAGACTCTCCTAGGAAGGCAAGTTCTGGGTTCCCCGTCTCTCACCTTGGGACATTCGCACAGTGGAGTATGGCTTGGGTGTTTCTCTTGCCGACGGCCCTCCAACATTTATCCCACGCTCCTTCTGTCCGAGGCCCTGGCAGAGGAGGGAAGATGCAAACAGTCGGCACTGCGCAGTCAACAGCCAATTGGAAGACACAACAGGTGCATGAGAGAGCCTGAAAACCGGGAAAGAGAAGCAAGTCTGATAAAGGAGCAGAGTCACCAGTGAGTGCTATGGGGATTCCAAAAGGAAAGGGGCTCATGACGGGTTCCGTGGAAGACCTGGGTCCAAGCCAAAGCCCACAGGCTTCAGAGTACACCGTGGTGCCCCCATGAGATTCTCCCGTCCTCATCCCCTGAGAGGTCATGTGAGTCAGTGTCTTCCTTTTTTCGTTTTAAAAACCTTTCTGTTGTGAAAACTAGAACGCGCACAGAAGAGTATTATCTGCTCGTTTTCTACACAGGGTAAACTGAGGCCCAGAAAGCAGAGGTGACTTCTCCGAGGCCACACAGTGGACTTGTTCAGGGGCAGGATGACACCCCAAGACTCCTGGCTCCTGGTCAGGTGATCCTAGGGCTTCACCCTTTTGGTCCCTCCCACCCAGGACTTCGTCCCTTTGGCTACTCATCATTGGTTCTAACCTCACTGCTAAGGGAAGAAGAAAGGTTTGGAGTTCTTCCTCCTGGTATCTGAGAACCACAGTCCAACTAAGAAGTTCCAGGTCAGTAGTTCCCCAATCAGGGTCCCGCAGGCCAGCAGAATCAGCATCATTTAGGTGTTTGTTATCAGTTTGAATTCTCAGGCCCCACCCCAGACCTGTTCAACCAGAATCTCCAGGGGTGGGGCCCAGCAACCCGTGCTTTATCCAGCCTTCCCGGGGATTCTAGTGCATGCTCAAATATAAGAATCACTGTTCTAAGCAAAGCCTTGCAAATGAGGGCCAAATTAGGACGAGAACAAACTCAGAGGATCTGTGACCTGCTCCTCATTAAAGGCTGCCACCCTCACCGCCTATCCTCAGTCTCTAAAGCCTGGCCTCAAGCTGTATCTGAAGTCTGGGTCTGGACAGAGATCCAGATGCATCCAGAGCAACCAGAGACCATGCCTTGTGGTCCTTCTCCACATCAGCCTCCTCCGCCCCCCTCCCCTCCCTTCTCCTCCCCTCCCCTCTCCTCCGCTTACCCCCCACATTCCCTTTGCACATTTCTTGGCAAGTGTTTAGTGACTGTATCTAGGAGACCCGGATGGGTTAAGTTAACCACAGTGATTTGTCATACATTACGGAACAGCTGACACCCCCGAGACCGGCTGAACCATGAGATCAGTTAGAAACAATGCTGTTTGTGCCCTGTGTGTAGACACTGTATGGTTGTGGTTACTGCATGTTGAGGGGTTCAGGGAGAGGAGGTCTCCTTGTCCTTGTAAGGAGGGATGCCAGAAAGGCCAGCTGTCCTTCAGGAAATCTGTTTCTACCATTTCCTTTCCGGAAACTGTAGGTTTATAATTGCAAACCGAAGTCCAGTGCAGCCCTTGGCATTGACCCCTTGGGGCTCAAGAGAAGCAGGCAGAAAGCAGAGACCCTCTCCTATTTCCCGGAGCCCCTAGGTTGTGATAGAAGGTCTCAGAAATATTTGGCAAGGACTCATTGCACACACGCCTTTCTTTGAATCCTGGTGTCCTCTTTGATGTCATGGTGGCATCCTGCAGCAAAGATGGGCCAGGCCTCCATTCTGGTCCTTTCTCTAGATCAGTTGGGTTACATGTAACCAAATAAATAAATATGGCTTAACGTATTACTCCACATAATATGGAATACTGAAACATGCCTGTGCCTGCCTGGTTAATTTGGCAGCCCAACAGAATTATCCAGCACCGCATTTCCTTCCTCTTTCTACTCTGCCATGTTTGTGGTTAGTCTTATCCTCAGGCTTGTCCCATCTTAGTCACAAAATGGCTGCATTAGCGCCGGCCTAATGCATATGTTCACCAAATGCAATGGTGACCAGAGGCAATGGAAAAGGGAGTTCTTTCTTGTGCCCTCATTTTAAAAATTTTATTATGCAAATTTTCAAACACACACAAAAGAAGACAGAGTAGTATGAAGCCACCACCCACCCACCCCCCAACGCCCACTACATTTACCCACAACCCAGCTTCGATCATTGTTAGCCCAAGATGGGTCTTGTTTCACTGTTACCCCTTCCCTCCATACATCCTGGGTTACTGTAAAGCAAATCTCAGGCATCATCTCCCATTTCGTATCAGTAGCTAATAGATAAAAGACTCTCTCCTTTTATCCTTTCTCCTCTCTCTCTCCAAAACAACATTAACAACAAAAAGACATTTCTTTGTCACATCCAACAAAATTATCACAATTTCTTAAAATCATCTTATATCCGCTCATCGTTTACATTTCTCGGTCACAGAAATCTTTGTTTTCTTTAGTTTTGTTTTGAAGACTTGGTTTGTTCAAATCGGTGTCCAAACAAAGTCCACACAATGTATTTGGCTGATGTGTCTCAGAAGACTCCTTTAATCTAAACCATGGGTGGGCAGACACATGGGGCCAAACCCAGCCCACAGCCTGTTTGTGTACACACACCCCACCACCTTCACTTGTTTATGCTTTCTCAGCTTCATTTCATGCTGCAAGGCAGAGTGGAGTTGTTTTCTACAGAGCCAGGATGAGCCGCCAAGACTAAAATATTTATTACTTGGCCTTTACAGAAAAGGTTTGATGACCCCTCATCTAAACAATTTCCCCCGTCTTTTTTCTTCCTCTCCATTTTTTGGGTTGAAGAAAGGAGGACATTTCTCCCACAGAATTCCGCATTTTCTGGTGTCCCGTTTGAAGGGCCAGGTAGAAGCTTCCAGAGGCCGACCTACAGCAGTGTGCCCAGCTGAGGCCCTCCTCGGAAGCACGTGGCTGCTCAGGACCTGAATGAAATCGGATTTCTATCGGGAAGCAGGGAGGGGAGTGAATAGTTGATGATCCCAACCTTCCAAAATGGACCAACTCGGCAAAATGCTGGGAGGGGGTTGTGTCTCCCTCTGCTGGCTGTAACCAGTCGGGGTGCCCCTGTGCCCCCAGGACACAGATTCTCCTTGCTCCATCTTCCAACTTGCGATCAGCATCTAAGAAACCCTTGGCACGCCCCCTTTCCCAGGTTTGTGCCCTACACCAGAGATCCAGAGGGGACTATGGCACGCCCCTCTGAGCTCATCATCCACTGAGGGTGTTCCCGGGAGATGCCGGGAGGGCATGGAGAAAGGAGGCCAAACCCGCATTTGCACAGCCAGAGGAGGTGCCCAAGGGCTGGTGGGGAAGATGGGGCAGGATCCTACCTCTCAGGAGCTGAAAAGCCCTGTGAAAGGGTCTGGCCCATCCAGAAGGCTCTCAGCGGCCCCTGGAAGCTTCTTTGAGGGGCCAGGAGCAGCGTTAGGCTTGAGAAAGTTAGTGAGATGGAAAACCTGCTATCAGATTCCTCACTCACACAGAGGCATGAGTCAACCGTGGTTGTATACTGGGGTGATTAGACCCCAGGGGCTGAAAGCATTAGGATACAGTATGAGGGGTGCTTCTAATAGTATTTTGTCTTTTCCAAAATATGTCAAATATGTACATTTTAATACATTTATCTTTATATTTCATATTATA
This sequence comes from Zalophus californianus, assembly GCF_009762305.2. Taxonomy (NCBI): domain Eukaryota; kingdom Metazoa; phylum Chordata; class Mammalia; order Carnivora; family Otariidae; genus Zalophus; species Zalophus californianus. Next base: position 31,731,453 of record NC_045609.1, on the reverse strand, counting down.
TAATCTATATTTTAATGTACAATTTATGAACAATCTGAGGGTTGCTGGAGCGGAGGTGGGTGGCGGGATGGGGTAACTGGGGCATTAAAGAGGACACGGGTCGTACTGAGCACTGGGTACTATATACAACTGATGAATCACTGAACTCTATCTCTGAAACTAATAATACACTATATATTAATTAATTGAATTTAAATTAAAAAAATTTTTAAATAACATACAATTTATACATTATATATTATATACTATAAAATTTGTAATTATATCACAATGTCTAAAATGCCTAATTTATTATATATTTAATATAAAAGTTTATTTGTATATTATTATATAGTTATTAAATTATATGTCAATATAAAGATATCTATCTGAATATCTATCTGACGTATTTCAGAAAGACAGAATACCCTTGTATGTCTGTATTTTCAGCGTCATGCAGTGCATCGCAGGGTAGCATTCTAATGATGAAACTGAGCCTCTGGAATGACACCACGGAGGTAGCACCTTTTCTCTCTTCACCCAAAGCCACCTTTGCTCCAATAGGTGGCTCTGCGCTATGGCCCCTCTTGGAGCTGGTTTTTAAATCTGGAAAATGAGAACAGAAATCCCTATCTCACATCAGGGATGGACACACACAATACCAGCCATATATCTGGAAGTGCGTTAAGAGCCGGGGCAGAGGAGGCAAAATACTATTGGCATTTTGCTTCCTTCTTAGCTCTTAAAACTGAACGCCCTGAGTCCTGAAAGGCCTCACTGTCTGCCACTCAAAGAGCAGACGGGTTGGAGGTGAGGCTACATTTGCTCATTTCCAGGATGACCTGCCCTCTTTCAAACGGGGACGAGGTGGAGGAGACACACAGGCACCCACACTTTGCCTGTGGAATTCCTGCCTTCCCTCGGCACAGAGCTTTCACAAGCCCTGGCTTCAAAATCGTCATGAGTTGACAGTTGTCCTCTGTGTCCTCCAAAAGAGGGAGAGGTCTTTATTGAGCGCCGACTGTGTACTGGGCGCTCTGGAAAGCAGCGTCCAGGCCCCAAGAAACCCAGGAAACGTCCGCTCCTCCAGCTCTGCTCTCCGTGGACAAACTTTGACCTCGGTTCAGGTGATCTGGATGTATGCCTGCTTGTGAGTCCAGCGGTGAAGGTGACATTGTGTATGATGTTGTGTATGCATTTGCCCAGCGAGAGGAAAAACCTCAGCTGGGAAGTTGGAAGGCTGGGGTTCTGGTCAAGACTCTGCTTAACGGGCTGGGGAGTTCTGGGCAGTGCCTTCCGGCCCTGCGCTGTGAGCGCACAGATGAGATCACCTCTCGGGGGGCCTCTGAGCGCCCCCCATGACTCAGCCCCCAGGGCTTTGCACACAGGCTCTTTCCTGAGCCAGGAGTGCCTTCCCCCCACCTCCTCCTGGCAAGCTATGACTCTTCCTTTAGATCCTTTGTCAGCAACCACCTCCTCCCTGAACCCATTATGACACATACTTCTCAGTGAAGCATTTCTTATCAATTTTTTAAAAAGATTTTATTTATATATTTGGCAGAGAGAGAGAGAGAGCACAAGCAGGGGGAGCAGCAGGGAGAGGGAGAAGCAGGCTCCCCTTGAGCAGGGAGCCCGATGTGGGGCTCGATTCCAGGACCCCGGGATCATGACCTGAGCCAAAGGCAGTAGCTTAACCGATTGAGCCCCATAGAGGCCCCTCTTATCAATTTTCTTAAGGGCAGGGCTCAGGTGCCGTCTCACTGAGGCTTGGCACACAGTAGGTGCTCAATAAAAGTGTGCTGTATTGACTAGCATCGAGGTCCCTTCCCTCAGACCTCCACGCTGGGTGAGCAGCACTCTCCAGAGGGCTAAGTCATTCTTCTAACGGTTTGAACCCCTCGCTGTGAAGGCTGTGAGGTGAAAAAGGACAGAGGCCTCCAGAGAGTCTCAGGCCTTGGGAACCAAGGGAGGCTTGAAACACATCATCTCCCCCAACAGCTGATGATGACACCCTTCCGGTCACCATTAGTCACCCACCCGCCACAGGCACTTCTGTTCTTTTTATAACTCCAGGCAGCTGAGGCCAGCGGGCCCTACACCTGCCCCCACATTTATGCTCCACAGGCCTCCAGGATGTGCTTTTTGGCAAGGCCTCCAGATCAATTAGCCAAGTCAGTGCTGAGAAGTTGGGAGGTTTGTGGGGTGGGAACCGGGTCAGAAACCCCTCACAGCCAGCAAAGAGCTACTTCGGGCCAGTGGAGCCGAGCCTTGGGCGGAAGGGGTGCCAAGGGCTGTGGGAAGACCAGGTCACGGAGAGAGCAAAGTGCACAGGGCATTTAAAGCACAGGGTGAAGACCCAAATCCGGAGCGGGCTAAAAAAAGGGCCGTAGATTGCATGTTACAAGCTGTGTGCTCTCCCGGGTCCACCCAGCTGGCCAAGAGGAAGCTTCCTCCCACCCCGCCGCCACTGACCTCCACCGAATGTTCCGTATAGGTCCACATATGTCTCCAGTCCCGTGGCCCAGAGAGCAGAGCAGCTGAGAGATGGAGCCCTCCCTGGAGGCAGCCACACCCAGTGACCTCACGGCTCACCACTGAGCCGGGAGCACCAGGGGGAGGCAGAAGGCTGGGCCCTCCATCAGTCCCTGGGGAGTGGCTTTTGGAAGGGGCACCTCTATCAAAAGGCAAATGGCCCAGATAGCCAAACACAAGCCACAGATTAGCTCCAAGGCTACATGGGCTTATCGGTCACCTGCAGACATGTCAGTAGCTGCTGCCCATCGTGGGCTTGGGTGTCGAGCCACGGCAGCCTGGGCTCAGACTGGATCCGCCCAGAGCTGTCAGCTGTCAGCTCTGGGGACTCCTTGGCCCTTCCTCCTCCTCGCTACAGGAGCATGAGCGACAGCCAAGGTGACGCTCAGGCCACTTGCTTCCCTCCGACCTCCAGCCCCACAGCCTCAGTGACGGGAAGGACAATGAGGGACCCTTACTCCTCAACCCTCCGCCACCACCTGGTTGACAGCATCCATGGGGTCTTCTATCCCTCATCATGGCCCCCATGGGGCTCTTGCTCTTCCCTCTTCCAGAAAGCCATGTCTCTGCAGCACCCACCCTCATCACCGGAACTATAAAGAGCTGTGAAGGTCTGAGATGTTACCCTCCTTGTGAGCTCACCCTCTTTCCCGGAGGAAGACACCAAACGCCTGGGTCAGAGACCAAGGACATTGTTGTTCATGGCATGGTGGGCTGAGTGAGCTTCTCCTTCCCTCACGCCGAGTCCCATGGGGCCAAGTTGGAGGTGGGGCCTGGTGGATGCTGGGCCCTTAGTGGGTTGGTGTTGCAGTTGAGGAACCCTGAGTTTAGGAAATGCCCGTCTTATAAGGGAGCTGCTAGCAAATGGCCCTGCCCTGGAAAGAGACAAGATCATTACATGTCAGGGCCATCTGCTATGCAAAAGTCCTCAAAAATGTGGTCCAGAACAAAAGCTATTCAGGAGACAGAGTCTCCTTACAATCATGTCCCAACAAATACGGTGGAAATGATGCACGTCTGTGAGCCGAGCAGAAAGAGGCCACCTGTCTCCTTAAGTGCAAGGGCAGTGGGGAGCTACATCGTTTTTTCCCTTGGCTGAGCCCTGACTCGGACTAGAGCATCAAGAAGCAGGGTCTGAGACACCCAGGGGAAGGCTGCTGGGGGAACCAGGTAGGTACCTGGGGTCCAAGAGAGGGAGGGAGGCTGCAGAACAGGCATCGAACTGATAAGGGGGCTCCAGGAGCCCAGCCTGTGACTTAGGTGACCTGTTTGTGTCCACCTGCAAAGAACCCCCACCCATGGGACTTCCTTCCCTGCTTGATCCACCTGACTTTCCCGATCCTAGCAAAAGGGAAGGCCCCAGGGGAATCCCGATCTCATCCAGCTGGCAGGAACATGAGGGCTCCACAAATTTAGCCCAGAGGTTAAAGCCTTGGGCCCTGGCGTCAGACTGGGCTAGGTTCAAGCCCGGAGCAAGCCACCCCACCTCTCAAGTGCCTCGCTTTCCTTCTACGTAAAATTGAAAGAATAAAGGTACCTCCTCATGAGAGATCTTCTAAAGATTAATCCACCAGTCCATAGCAAGTGCTAAGCTATCATGAAGCAGCTGCACCATGAATGATGACCTCTTGTTTCCCAGAGATTGTTCTGGTGGGAAAACTAAATGCCTTTAGTGGAGGCGGACTGGCCAAGGTCCCACAGCAAGAGAACATAAGCTCTGTATTCCAACCCAGGTACACCAACTCTCCCAGGTACACTGTCTCTCCCAAGACACCCACCGCCAACTGGGGCTGCCCGATCCACTAACCCCACTTCCTTCCACCCCTTCTCTCCCACCTCGGCAGCCCGGCACCCTCCACCTTGGGTGGTCAATGCCTGGCCAAGGGGATTCCACCCACTGTCGCAGGTTTGTCCTGCAAATGCACACCCCAGAAGGGCTCCAGGAAAGTCCAAAATGCTTGTGACTTTCGGAACATTTCTTAACCCCCTCGAGCCTCAGTTTCCCTATCTGTAAAATAGGAAACTCACAGAGCTGGTTTATAGGACTGTGGTGAGGACTGCTAAATGCAGAGTACTTAGCAGAGCGCCCGGCACGTAATAAGGACTCAGCCAGTGTCGGCTGTTACTCTGACCCCACTTAGTATTATTACCCTAAATGAAGACACCTAGATCTGGGGGATTTGTGGACTCTCTGCTCCAAATGAGAGCAGGTGACGGGGTGCTGACCACGATTAAGTGGCTCACACACGTGCTTCTGTCAGAAAGGCCTGGAATAGAGCGAGTACATAGTGCCGGAACGGGGGAGGGACCCGGCGACCACCAGTTGGACTCAGCTCTCTGCGGTCCCTCTGGGGTCCCTCACCGGAGCGGGAAGATGACCACAATGCACACAGCCGTCTGATGGAGGTCCCCACCGGGCTCTCTCATGTTCACGATGACTCCATATAATCGGCCGGGCAGGTGGGGACCAACACTCCTGTTTACAGATGTGGAAAAAGCCTCTGGGCCACGGTTCCACGGGCCCGGAACTGGAACCCGTCCAGCAGAGCGCCCAAGGTCCCACCGAGGCAGGGGCCCCAGTGCGGCCAGAGCCAGCTGGCTCTGCAACATCTCGAGGGCCTCTGTCCCCCTGCTCACAGGTCGGGTTAAGCGCGGGCGGGGTGCATGGCTGGGGTCACCAGCTCGTCCTGGTTTGCCCGGCTTCTCCGGTTTGGGCATTGACAGTCCCTGTCCTGGGCACACTGGGATGGGTGTGCGTCCCTGAGAGCCCTCAGTGGAGCCATCCCCAGCTCCTGCCGTGCACCCCACCCTAGCTGCACCATCGCCTAGGAGACCTCCCCGCGCAGGAGGTGGAGGTGCTAAAAAGAGGGTCGGGTGTGGCCAAGTCAGCAGTGGAGAGGTTGAGAGGAGGAAGGAGGCGAGAAGCTATAGAGATCTGTCTTCCACTCCCTTCGCAGGCTCCGCTCCCCCCGCCACCCCCAATCTCTGCAGCTCTGTGCTTCTCCTCTTGGGGCTCCCCTCCTACCTGCCTCCTGGCTGGTGGGGGTCAGCAAGGATGTGACCAGCCACCAGTGCTTGGGCTCCTTCCTGGGGGACACATGGCGCTTCCAGCAGCCTGATGGCCCCTGCGTCCTCTGCCACAACGCCCTGCAGCAGGGTGCCCTTCAGCACCTGCCCTGGCGCTCCCCAGCGGCCAGCATTACCTGGCCAGGGCCACATGCAGCTGTCGTGAAGAAGTGGCCCAGGATTTGGCTGCTAGTATCCACAGTGATTGGCAGGTCTGGCTAGACATGGCCCAGGTGCCAGGGGTCAATGTGACTGTGGCCGTGACTGGCCCCACTCCAAGGCAGCCAACTCCAAGGCCCCGAAGCTGTGCCAGGACCACAAACTTGGTGGCGTATCAGTTCTACGGGTTGTCAAGCACAGGGGGGAGGCCTGCTGGGTGGCTGGCGGGGGCAGATTAAGTGCTTAGTGCAGTGTCTGCCCCCGGTAGATGCTCAAAACAGTCGTTTTTCATTTGACCTTTCATCCCCCAATAGCTACAGTGTGCACCTCCCCCCCCCCCCGCCAGCTCCCTTGCCCCCACGGTTCGGTACCGTCTAGATGTATAGCTCCTAACTGGCGCCCTTCCCAAATTGGACATTTATCTCTTAGGTGATAGGGAGGCCTGGACGGTGGTTGGAGAGGGGCTGTGTGACAGGCCATGGGAGAGATGGGGGTTGGGGGTTGGCCCAGGATACTGCCCACAGGTTCAGGAAGGGGCAGACTCTCTGAGAAGAAGCTGGGTGAATATACTAGACAGTTCGCAGTAGTCGGGGGAGAGGCTAGGAGGAGAGGGGGGAGCACATAAAGATGACCCCCTGGTTCTTGCCTTGGTGATTGCGGGTGGGTGGGAAACATCCCCTGAAATGGAGAAGAAAAGATCAAGAGGGAGAGGGAAGAGCTCATTTGGAACAAGGTGAGTTTGAAGTTTCTGGAACAACCAAGGGGGCCCACCCCCGGCATGCTGTGAGCACCCATGCCTGGCATTCCTGGGCGACGAGAGATCTGAGAATCATCAGCCTCTGGGTGGCAACGGAAGCCACAGGGATTGGTGAGCTGACTCTGGGGCCAAAGCAGTCAGAAGAGAGGCTTGACGGTAGAATTAAAACAACACTGACTCCTAGCAGCTGAAGGTCTCGTCCTCTGAGTTTTCTGACTCCTGGGCAATTTGCTGACCATCTTACAGGACAGGATTAATTTTCAACCCCTTCTGTACATAACTCTCCAGGCCCTGTGCCAGGGACTTAATTCCCATCCTTGAGACACGTTCTCCAGTAGGATTCTGGGTCCTTCTGTAAATGGCACTTCCAGTGACTTCCCCTCCTCTCCAAGGTAGATGGATATGCAGATTACATCTCCATCATCTCCCTTGCCAAACCCTGGTGTTTGGGGCTTTTTGCTTTTATCTTTTAACTTTGGGGATGAAAATTTTCAAATATATACAAAAGCAAAGAGTATAATAAACCTTCATGTACCCATAAACCATCTTTAATAATTAACTTGTAGCTAATCTCCTTCATTTATACACTCCGCACAGCCCTACACACACACACACACACACACACACACACACACACACACACACACACACACTCCATCCTCGCTGGATTATATGGAGGCAAATTATAAATAGTTTAGTATGTATCTCTAAAATATAAGATCCCTTTAAAGAAAGTAAATTTCTGTTTGAAGGGTAATATATATACTGAAAAGTGCACAAAGAGCACGTGCTCAAGAAATATAAGAAATTTACACCCCTAACTCATGTAAGTACTTCCCAGAACAAGCAATAAAGCATCGTGAGCTCCCCAGATGCCCCTCCATGTAGTCTCCCCATCCCTAACCCTTCACAAAATGATCACCATTCTGACCTCTGCCACCAAAGATTAGTTTTCCCTATTTTGAACTTCATATACATGGAATCGTACAGTTTATATTCTGTTGTGTCTGGTTTCCTTCACTCAACATTTTACATGCAAGATTCATCCATCATTGTTTCCTGTATTGGTTGTTGGCTATATTTTGTTGCTGTGTACAGCATGAAGATACTACCGTTCATTCACCCATCCTGTTGTAAGTAGACATTTGAATGGTTTCCATTTGGGCTGTTATAAATAACATTGCTATGACCATTCTTGTACGCAGTTTTGGTTGGATATAGCAATCATTTCTGGGGGGTATGGACACAGGATCGGGATTGCCAGACCATAGGATATATGTATGTTAATCTTTAAAAATCTTTAAAACCCATGGTTTAACCATGGGTTGTCTGTCTTTTTCTTATGGATTTGTAGAAGCTTATTTATAGTCTGGATTTTAATCCTTTGTTGGACATGTCTATTAAAAAGTGATTTCCTCTGGGGCGCCTGGGTGGTTCAGTCATTTAAGTGTCTGACTCTTGATTTCAGCTCAGGTCTTGATCTCAGGGTTGTGAGTTCAAGCCCCATGTTGGGTTCCATGCTGGGCTTGGAGCCTAATTTAAAGAGAAAAAAAAAGGATTTCTCCTACTCTGTGGCTTATCCTCTTTATTCTCTTCATATCTTTTCATGAACAGAAATTCTTCATTTTCATAAAGTCTAATTTATCCATTCTTCCTCTAGTAGGCCCTTTTTAAATCCTGCTTAAAAAATCTTTACCTCACCAAAGTCTTAAAGATAACCTCTTACATTATCTTTTAGAGGCTTTACTATTTTTTTCATTTGAATCTATATCCATCTAGAATTTATTTTTACATGAGGTAGAGTAAGGTTCAACATGTATGTTTTTCCTATATGGGTATTCAAATTTCACATATCATTTTTTAAAATTTTTATTTATTTTTATTTATTTGACAGAGAGAGACACAGCGAGAGCAGGAACACAAGCAGGGGGAGTGGGAGAGGGAGAAGCAGGCTTCCCGTGGAGCAGGGAGCCCAATGCGGGGCTCAATCCCAGGACCCTGGGACCATGACCTGAGCCGAAGCCAGACACTTAATGACTGAGCCACTTGAGAGCCCCTCATATATCATTTATTAAAAAGAACATTCTTTCATTGCATTTCAGTGACACATTTCTTGGAAATTTGGTGATCATATATATGTGTCTGTCTCTGGACCCTATTCTGTCCATTGGCCTATTTTTCTATATGTATGCCAGCACCATACTGACTCAATTACTATAGCTTTACAATAAGACTTTATATTTGGTGGTAAAAGTTCTGCATCCCAGCTTTGTTCTTCTTTTATATATCCTTGACTATCCTTGGCCTTTTGTATTTCCATATAGATTTTAGAATTGGCCTATAAATTTCCATATTAAAACAGGATTTTGTAGAATTGCCTTATATCTATAGATCAAATTGGGGAGAAATGACTATGCTACAACCTAACTCTTCTAATTCATGAACATGGTATATCCCTCGATTACATTATTTACCTCAGTACTGTTTTGGAGATTTTTGTATAGCAGACATTCTTCATTAAACTTTTTCCTAGGAATTTGAAGTATTACGATGTTATGATAAACGGAATCATTCTTTTTTTATTTTTATTGTTATGTTAATCACCATACATCATTAGTTTTTGATGTAGTGTTCCATGATTCATTGTTTGTGCATAAAACCCAGTGCTCCACGCAGAATGTGCCCTCTTTAATACCCATCACCAGGCTAACCCATCCCCCCACCCCCCTTCCCTCTAGAACCCTTAAACGGAATCATTCTTTAAAATTTATTTTATAATCATGGCTGGCACACTGACTTGGAATCCAGGGACATTGCTAATTTACTGTTAATTCAATAGTTCATGATTCGATTCTTTTCAATTTTCTATGTACTCAATCCACCATCTTCATAAAGTGGTGATTTCATTTCTTTCTTTCCAATCATATGCCTTTATTTCCTTTTCTTGCTTATTGTACTAACTACAACCTTCAATATAATGTTGAATAAAATTGGTGAAAGGAAGCACACTTGTCTTTTTCCCATTTTTCAAGGAAAAGCTTTTGCTATGTCACCATTAAGTATGATGTTAACAGTAGTTCTCATCTATTTTTAGATTTTATTAAGAGTTTTTTATCATGAATGGGTATTAAATTGTATCAAGTGCTTTTCATATACCTGAAAAGGGTCTACTATCCAGAATATATAAACAACTTTTACAACTCAACAATAAGAAAAATAACTTACTTTTTAAATAGGCCAAGTATTTGAATAGACATTTCTCCAAAGCAAGTATACACAATGACCAATAAACACATGAAAAGATGTTCAACATCATTAGTCTTTAGGAAAATGCAAATCAAAACCACAATGAGATGACATTTCACATGCACTAGGATGGTATAATAAAAATGACAAATGACTACAAATGTTAACTAGGTTGTAGAGAAATTAGAACCTTCATACACTGTTGGTGGGTATGTAAAATGGTGCAGCTACTTTGGAAAATGGTTTGGCAGTTCCTCAAAAAGTTAAACCTAGAGTTACCATATGACCCAGGAATTCCACACCCAAGAGAAATGAAAATGTAGATTCACACAAAAACTTGTACATGAGTGCTGATAGCTCCATTGTTTATAATAGTCAAAAAGTGGAAACAATCCATCAACTAATAATTAAATAAACAAAATGTGGTATAACTATACAATGGAATATTATTTAGACATAAAAAGAATAAAGTACCAATAAGTGCTACAACATGGACAAACTTTGAAAGCCTTATGCTAATTGAATGTACCCAGACACACAAGAACACATATACTTGTCATATGATTCCATTTGCATGAAATTTCCGGAACAGGCAAATCCATAGAGAGGAAAAGTGGATTAGTTGTTGCCAGGGACTGGAGGAGAGAATGGGGAGTGACTACTAATGGATATGAGGTTTCTTTTCGGGGTAATGAAAATGTTCTAACACTAGATAGTGGTGATGGTTGCACAACATTTGCATGTACTTAAGACTACTAAATTTTACACTTTAAAAGAATGGGTTTTATGGTATGAATATCTTAATTAAAAAAAATAAAAAGTTTTACAGCTGGTATATAAAATTAAATTGACTTATAATCCAAATTAGTCTTAAAAATCTCTCACGAAGGCATAACATTGGAGACAATGACCCTGAATAAATCAGTTGATTTCTATATAAAGACAATATTTTATACAACAACAAAAAAAGGAAAAACATTTTTTTTCTAGGTTTGGGATTATTCAGACATTTCATTCCATGTAAATTTTGGTAAGCTATTGGTTTAAGGAAATATATTGATTTTATCTAAATTGTCAAATTTATTGGTATAAAATTATTCATGATAACTTCTTATGATCTTTTTAATGTATGCAGGCTCTGTACTGATAATGCTTTTTCATTGCTGATACTGTCAATTTGTGCCTCTTCCCTCTCTTTGTCTATATCAGCCTTGCTAAGGGTTCATAAATTTTATATCATTTAAAAAACCAAGCTATGGCTATTAGTTTTCTTTATTGTATATTTGCTTTCTGTTTCATTAATTTCTTCTCCTCATTATTTCCTTCCCACACTGTTTGGATTTAATCTGTTGTCCTTTTTAACACCTGGAAGTGGTTTTTTGATTATTGATAGTAAATCCTTCTCTCTTTTTTTGATGTGTACATTTACGACTATAAATTTTCTTCTAAGCATGATGTTCGTCACATCCCACATATTTTGGTATGTCCTGTTTTTATTATCATCCAGTTGAAAGTATTTTTCAATTTATTCCTTGACTTAGGGTTATTTTGAAAGAATTTAATTCCCAAACATTTGGGGATTTTCTTTTGTTTTTTGTTAATAGAATTGATTCTAACTTAATCCATTGAGTCATAGAATACTGTCTGTAAAATTTCAACCTTTTGAAATTGACTTAATTTTCTAGACTTATTTTATGGCCCATTATATGGCCAATTTAGAGAAATATTTAATGTGCACTGGAAAAGAAGATGTATTTCTTTAGCACATGGATGCAGTGCTCTATACACATCAACAGAGCCAAGTTTATCAATCATGCTGTTCAAATCTTCTATCTCAATACCGATTTTATTGTTGTCTACTTACTTAGTCAGTTATAGAGAGAGGGAGGATAAAGTCTTTCACTGTGATTGTGTATTTACTCTGTCCCACTGCTTGAGTTTTCTTCTTTAGGTTCTCTTTCACACAGAGGTTGGATCTTCTCTGTCTTCCACATCTATCTCTTTCTCACATATCTTTTCTTTTTCACTCCCCAGTTTATTTTTATTCCTTTTTAACTTTCCTCCTTTTCATCCTTTTCTCTAATCATATTATTTGTGTTATCTGTTCACTCTTGTATGCACTCCAGTTTTTTTTTTTCATTTCTGACATGGTTTTTCTTTTTAGAAAAGAAAAATTGTCTTTCTTAACTCTATGTGAGCTCTTTTCAAGTCGTCCTTTTGACCAATCATCTCATTTATTAATTTTTATGATCCTGAGTTAAGCTTCAATTCCATAGTTTCCATCATTTAAAAAAAAAATTCTTTTAACTCATTTTGAAATATTAAATTAAAATTTTCATTTGTTTTGTGGGCAAGTCTTTCTAGGGGTCTTCATGGTCTGATGGCCTATTATTATGCTCATTAGTCTCTTTTCTTATAAGAACTCTGAATGGAGCTGGGTTCCTTCTCTGCAATCCTATTCTGTTGCCCATGTTTAAGTGAGATAGGCTTCCCCGTACTCCTAAGTGGGGAGAATGGGAGAGGATTTCTTGGCCAAGATTCATGACTCTAGGGCTCCATCTCCAGTTGTACTGAAAAATGTCTTTGAAACTGGCTTCAGAGGAGTTTGAGAACTGTTTCCTCTGTTACCCTCCCCTACTGTGTGTGTGTGTGTGTGTGTGTGTGTGTGCGCGCGCACGTGTTGTGCATTCTGTTCACAGGAACCAGGGTCCCCTATTTTATCTGGATCTTCTCCCTACTTGGCTCTGCACTGTCCTTTTGTTTCTTCTAGCCATTTCCCCTCAGTGTAGGGCTTTGTCCTAGAAGAGATATTTGGCTAATGAGTTTCAACATTTCACGGGGAGATGGCATGTGCTCTTGGGAGGATTAATTTACATCATGATTGTAAAGCATTCCCCAAGGTTCCTGGCAGATAGTATTAGACATAGAATATTTATAAAAGTTATAATTATTAATGCCTACTGCCTTGTACCATACATATTAGTCCTACCCCCTAAACACTCTCCTTTCTTGCCTCCATGCCTCTGCTCCTGCTATTCCTTTCCCTGAAAAACTTCTGCACAATCTCTGTTCACCTGCCAATCCTTCAAGAGCATCTTATTCTGATTATATGAGTAAGTTAACTGAACCCAACCACCACTCTGGACCACTGTAGCTCCTCATTTCTGAGCCACACATCCTAAACCTCCTTTAAGATTTTATGCCAATGCCCTAAATTTTATTTAGATTTTTTGTCCTATGCCAAGCCCTTTACATATATTACCTCTTAATCCCCATAGCAAAACCCTGATTATAGGTGTAACTGGGTAGATATAATTATTGGTCTTATTTTACATTTATGGACAATGAGGTTGAAAGAGATTAGATGCTTATGCCAAGGTTGATTGTTGGTTGTAATAAAGCAGGTATTTTGACCAGGCGGTCTGGTTCCCAAGACTATAAGTTTGATCATGGTGCTATAACTCTCTGGATTGTAGTCTCCATTAAGGATGGAGTCCTGGCTTATATGCCTTTGTAACTCTCTCTGTAATCATCAGTTCCTAGCAGCACACGGTAGGTGTTCAGCAAAGACTTAATCGATGAGCTACAGTAGATGAATGTGCACAGTACGTTGTGCTGCTTAAATGCACAGGGCTGTGAGGTTTTAGGAAGAAACTTTTCTAGCTGAAAGGCAGATGGAAAAGTCTCAGACACTTGCTCAATTTCTTCCAAAGAGTCATTAGTCAGACTCTTACTCAGAAGTTCTTTTTTTCTTTTTTCCATTCAGGTTTGAGCTCAGTGAGATGTTTATGTTTTCACAAACCCTTGGCCACTAATAACTCATCGCAAAACTCCCAGACATGGCTAGGCACAGTGCTGAGAACATTCAGAAAAGCCACACCAACTTTCTGAGCTCTATAATCTGAGGCCACCACTCTCACAGAGAAACCCCAGATCGACTGTTCTTTAATAGAAATATCAGAAAATTGAAAGCTCACTGATGAGTTAGAAATCCAGTTTTTCCAGACATTGGAATTTCACTTGGATGTGGATTTACTAGGCAGCTGTATGTGAGCTGGACTCCTGAGAAATCACTGGCCTTGAGCCAGAAAACCAGGGTTTGGTCCCTGCTCTGCCACTTGTTGGCTGTGTAATGTTGGGCAAGTACCTCTTCTTGTTTCTTTCTTTTGTTTTTTCTCATTTAAAAAACAATTAGGGATAACAACGTTCTGCTTATGTCACAACATTGTTAGGCATAGACAAAAATAATGTATGGGAATGTCTTTGTAAGCTAGAAAGTCTGTGCCATATAAAATCAAGAGGGTAAGCCATGGGAGCCAGTTGGGAAGGCTGGGCTGCCATTTTTTCAACAGCCATGATGGGACCACTGAAGCAGATGGGTGAGCCAAGAAGGCAGCCTGGTGAAAGTGGAGAATGGAGCAGAGAAAGAAAAGGAGATGAAGGCTATGTCATCTGAAAGAGAAATACAGAACAGACAGAAGGCGAGAATGAGGAGCCTGATGTCTTTATGGTTTCTACAAGTACAGGCATTCTGGGTGATTTCCACAGTAGGCTCTCCTTATAGCAACCTCATTATTTGCAAGAGATTCAACTTCTACAACTCATTTCCATGATATGTACATTAGCAATCTGGAGTCTTATTTTTTTATTTTTTTAAAAGATTTTATTTATTTATTTGACAGAAAGAGAGACAGCAAGAGCAGGAACACAAGCAGGGGGAGTGGGAGAGGGAGAAGCAGGCCTCCCGCCAAGCAGGGAGCCCGACGAGGGGCTAAATCCCAGGACCCTGGGATCATGACCTGAGCCGAAGGCAGACGTTTAACGACTGAGCCACCCAGGCGCCCCTGGAGTCTTATTTTATTAATCAATAGAGATTAATGTGACGGGATAAACTGCAAACCAATGGTATGATGCCCTCTTAGTGCCACTTAAGTTGGGTCAATCTCACATAAAAATGTTGTCGGGGCGCCTGGGTGGCACAGTTGGTTAAGCGACCAACTCTTAATTTCTGCTTAAGTCATGATCTCATGGTTGTGAGATCGAGTCCAGCATGGGGCTCCATGCTCAGTGAGGAGTATGCTTGAGATTCCCTCCCTCTGCCCTTCCCCTCTCTAAATAAAAATAATAAAATAAAATAAGATTGTTCAGGCATGCTCTTTCACTCTCTCTCTCTCTCAAATAAATAAATAAATCTTTTTAAAAAAATGTTGTCAGTATGTAACCACCACAAACCTGGGTCATAGCCATCAACCACCATGGGTTTAGACTTCTTTGTTAAAACAGGAAAAAATTTCCCTTTCATTTAATGGTGTGTGAATTAACTGGTGATTGCTATACTTATCAGTCTTTTGCATCTTTTGGAATGAAATAGAATAGAATAGATTAGTCTCGCACATATTAGGCAATCAATAAACATTTATTTCATTCAATACTATTGAATGAAATATTTATTGAATAAATAATATTTGCGAGATCAAATATTGTAGAATAATTATTCTTAAAATCTACCTTGCTGCAAAAAACACCTAGAAAGGCTGAGTTAAATACGATGACATGTATCCGAAAGCATAGATGAAATTGGTGAAAATAAGTAAGAAATATCCCAAGGAGTCAAAAACTGAAGAAGTAAGAACTAAAGAGAAAAGCAGGCCAACCAGCCGTGGATGCCCTGAGGCACATGCCAATCCAGGGAAACCAGATCCCAAGTCATAATGATCACAAAAGTAAAAGGCAATAATGTCTTGGGGGAGGAGGAGGGGAATGGAAGCTGAGATCATCCCACATAAAGCTTAAATAAATTCTCCATGGGCTAATAATGTCAACGAAAGTGTAGACTAGAGAAAGGATCTATTTACTAGGAAAAGGAATCAAGGAAGACACTTGTTTGTGTCAGTCTCAATTCTGAGTAAAACGACAGTCTCTCCTAAAACCTAATAACCACAGACTTACCTTCCCTACATCTGTGGTTCAAATTTACATTACTGGTATAGGGCAAACTATGCCAAGCCAACAAATGAACATAAATAGGTGGGTGGGTAAAGCTGGGAGGTGTCTCACAAAAGCAAGTGCAAAAGAATATTCTTAGCCCAGGCTTTGCAGGATGCCCACAGATAAAGGGAGGCCAAGCATGAGAACACAGTCTAAACTACAGGCAAAACACCCGGGATAACAAGCCACCAAGAGGGCAGATTCCATTGATAGAACAAGATAAAGAATCAGATGCACAAAGTCTTCAGATATTGGCATGCCTAGATGTGAAATTTTAAATAAGTATGTCTGAATGCTTTAAAACTTTTTATTTTATTTTTTTAAAGATTTTATCTATTTATTTGACAGAGAGAGACACAGTGAGAGAGGGAACACAAGCAGGGGGAGTGGCAGAGGGAGAAGCAGGCTTCCCGCGGAGCAGGGAGCCCGATGTGAGGCTCGATCCCATCATGACCCGAGCCGAAGGCAGACACTTAATGACTGAGCCACCTAGGCGCCCCGTTTTAAAACTTTTTAAAGAATATAATCACAATGCATAATCACAGAATTCAGAACAGAATGAAAACATAATCACAAATTTGGAACTGAGTGAAACAGAGATCTTATAAATAAAAAATAGGTCACTGAAAGTAAAAATTAACTGAAGAAAAATCTAGAGGACCACACATTCTGTAGGTAAGATGGAGGGAAAATCAACTCACTCATGCATTGTTGGTAGAGTGAAAACCGAATGCCAACCCTGTGGAGAGTGTTTGTTGTGCGCGTGTATATATAGAGACAAACTTCTATATGCGTGTATATATACACTATATATGTATATGTGTAAAGTATGTATAGATATGTAATTGTGTGTGTGTGTGTGTGTGTGTGTGTGTTTATTTTATGTAGGCTCCACACCCAGCATGGAGCCCAACATGGGGCTTGAACTCATGACCCTGAGATCAAGGTCTGAGCTGAGATCAAGAGTCAGAAGCTTAACTGAAAGAGCCACTCAAGTGCCCCTGTGTGTATGTACTTTTATATGTGTTATACACAACAAAATTGAAAACTCATAATGTTCTGATCCAGCAAATGAGTTAAGTATGGGTTATTCAACTGCAACATTGTTAAGAGCAAAAGACTGTAAATAACTCAAAGGGCCATCAGTAGGAGGCTGGTCAAATAAATTATGTTTCATCTATGTAATAATACTGTGCAACCATTTAAAAAAATAAGAGAATGAGGAAACTCCCTAATATTGAAAAGGAAAGATCTCCAAGGTATACTATTTTAAAACAAAATAAAAGCACAAAGCAAGATGTGTAACATGCTTCCTTTTATGTAAGGAAGGACGAAAATAAGAAAGCATTTTTACTAGTATTTACTTTATTTACTCATATTTGTACAGGGGGATAACTCCAAGAAGACACCAAAGAAACAAAAAAAGAAAAAGAAAAAAAGTGGCACCCATTGAGGTAGGTTGGAATGGCGCAGGAGTGAGGTTATTCACTAAATATGTTTTTACATTGTTTGGATGTTTGCATCTTGGTAAATGTATGAGCTAATCTAAAAAACTCAATGGATGGGGGCACCCGGGTGGCTCAGTCATTGAGCATCTGCCTTCGGCTCGCGTCGTGATCTCAGGGTCCTGGGATCGAGCCCCGCATCGGGCTCCCTGCTCAGCAGGAAGCCTGCTTCTTCTCCCTCTCCCACTCCCCCTGCTTGTGTTCCCTCTCTCTCTGTGTCTCTCTCTGTCAAATAAATAAAATCTTAAAAAAAAAGTAACTAAAACAAAAGAATGTATTAAAAACTTCTTTTAAAAAAAAACCTCAATGGATGGATTAAATTGCAGACTAGACACAGAGAAAGCAAGCATTAGGGAACTGGAACAAAGAAGGGGAGAAACACCAACGAGCACACAGGACAGACACACGAAAAGGAGGAAACAAGAAAAAGAGCATGACAGACAAGGAGGAGAGGGTGAGGGGCCTTGTTGCATCTCTGCCGAGCACCCCACAAGGCAAAACTAGAGAGAGCCGAGGAGATAGGATATGTCAAGGGATGATGGCCAAGATGCTTTCCAGAATGCGGAAAGATGCGAATCCTCAGATTCAGGAAGACCAAACCCCAAAGAGGATAAATTAAGAAGAAAGTCATATCTAGATACATACTTTGTAGTAAGCTTTCAAAAAATCAAAAATGAAAAGATCTTAGAAACAGTCCCTGCTCCCCCCAATAGATGAATACTCTACACAGAATAATAGGTAAGCAACAGCCATGATGAAAGCCGAGAACAGCGAAATGACCTCAAAGTGCCAAGAGGTGTCAACCATCAGGGACTTCAAAGTGTCAACTTGCTAAAATGATGATCCAAAACCAAGGGTGAAATAAAGACGTTTCAGGCAAACAGAAACTGAGAGCAGGTGCTGCCAGAGACACTTCCGGTGCATAGTACTTTAAGGAAAAAAACAACAAAAACAACAATCTGTGGAAGCTCAGAGATGAAAGACTAAGGAGCAAAGAAATTGACAAATGTGTGAATAAGTATAAACAAACGTTGACAGTATCCTGTAATAGCACCAATGACTAAGTTAGTACAGGAAGAGGAAGAGGAAGACTGAACAAAAGTCCCGGATGGCAATACCCCAGAGAATGAGAAAGGGTGATTTTACACGAGAAAGTTTACAACGAGAAACTTTCGACCTTGCTAAGAATGCATGTTAGCCTTTTTAGGGGCAACCACTAAAGAATCAGAAAGGCTCTAAGAGTCAACCGGCACAGAGAAAAGAATGTGACTTTTTAAAAGTTCCATCAATCTAAAAGAAGGCAGGAGAACGGGCTCCTGGGTGGCTCGCTGGGTGAAGCGTCTGCCTTCGGCTCAGGTCATGATCTCGGGGTCCTGGGATCGAGCCCCTCATCGGGCTCCCTGCTCCACCGGAAGCCTCCTTCTCCCTCTCCATCTGCCGCTCCCCCCTGCTTGTGCGTGCTCTCTCTCAAATAAATACATAAAATCTTAGAAGAAAAAGGCAGGAAAAGAGGGGAGAAAGCATGGAAAGCAGGACATTGATCAAACACGTCACGGTAGAAATAAACTCTCACAGAACAATAAATATAAATGAACCTAGTTCAGGGTTATACTGCCAACTACCCAGATTGGGTGACATCACAAAATCCAATGACTTGTGGTTAACGAGACCCACCTGAAACATAAAAACAAAGGGAATTTAAAGGTAAGATGAAAGATCTCCCTGTGAGGGCTAATCGGAAGAAGGTTGGCACACTGAACAATGGTGAAGATGGTAAACTTCATGTTATGTGTATTTTACCACACGTAAAAATAATTAAATTAAAAAAGAAAATTGGAATAGCTCTATTAATATCTGACTAAATTTATTTTTTTTAAGATTTTATTTATTTATTTGAGAGAGAGAGAATGGGAGATAGAGAGCACGAGAGGGAAGAGGGTCAGAGGGAGAAGCAGACTCCCTGCCGAGCAGGGAGCCCGATGTGGGACTCGATCCCGGCACTCCAGGATCATGACCTGAGCCAAAGGCAGTTGCTTAACCAACTGAGCCACCCAGGCGCCCCTGACTAAATTTATATTTGGGGGGAGAAGCATCATTTGGGGCGGTTTAAAGAATTTAATTCACCAGGAAGACAAAGCAATACTAAACTTGTTTAATAAAATCGTCTCAAACATATAAAGCCAAAGTTGACAGAACTCTCGTTGCAGGAGAAAATCTGTAGGTCTTGAACAATCTGTCTTCACAGAGCGAGAGTTTAACATGATTTTCTTAGTAATTAAAATATCGAGAGACCGTAGCTTTGAACACAGTACCCTGCATCAAAAAATCAACCAACAGATATTCTTCTCACGTACACAGGAACATTTACCACAACATTTAGTTAACCACCGAGAAAATTTCAACCAGCATCGAAGAATGGCTTTCATCCAGACATGTCCTGCTACAGTGTGACTACATTAGAAATCACTAGCCAAGGGATAGTATTTAAAACCCCATTTTCTTGAAAATGTAAAAAGCATACTTTGAAATAACTCACAGGTTAAAGAAAAATCAGGACTTTTGGAAAATGTTAAGAAACCAGGCAGGAACGAAGAAAGACTTCCTACCAAAACTATAGAGAAGCAGTTTAAAAGATTTTTAGGGCAATGTAGAGCCTTATGTGTTTACATTAAAAAGGAAGAAAAATGAAAATTAACGAGCTAAGGACTTAAGAAGTTTGTAAGGGGTGCCTGGGTGGTTCTTGGTTTCGGTTCAGGTCATGATATCACGGTTGTGGGATCGAGCCCTGTGTGGGGCTCTGTGCTCAGCACGGAGTCTGCTTCAGATTCTCTCTCCCTCTGCCCCTTCCCCTGCTCAGGCTTTCTCTCTCTCTAAAATAAATAAATAAAATCTTTTTTAAAAAGTTAGTAAAAGAACAATAGAAGGAGCTCAAAGAATATGGGAAAAAGGAAGGAAATTAAAAGGTAAGAATGAAATTGATCCAATAGGAAATAATGATTCGATAGAGAGGATCAATAAAGCCAGGAGCAGGTTCTTTGAAAAAAATGATAAAAGATAGAAAAATCGTTAGCAAGACTCATCTAAAAAAAAGAGACAATGATAAAAACCTGTGATCAAAAAGAAAACATCGCTAAAAAGATTCAGAAATATATTTTTTCTAAGAGCAAGAGAGAGAGAGAGAGAGACTACTATAAATAACTTCATGGCCACAACAGTGAAATTTCAGACAGATTGGAAATTTTCCTAGAAAAATGTAACTTGCCAAAACTGATACCAGGAAAAAAGCCAGAAAATCCGAATAGAACCATCACTGCTGAAGATATGGGCTGAGTACAAAAATTGGGTGCCAGTGTTCCACAGAATGGAAAAAGAGGAAAGACTCCCCGGGTCTTTCCATGAAGAACCCCAGAGGAAGAGGGAACCAAGAATAATCACAGGATGAAGGGAATGCCACTGTGACTGCATTTGGTTTTTTCAAAATAGGCACAATAATTGCAATCTACACCCCCGTTTTGTTGAAGGACCTCTCTGACGATAGTTCGTGTGTGTAGTGCCTAAAGTAAGTAGAGTTTATGTAAGTAGATGCAATCAGAATCAACAGGTTCCTCATGCATTCTGTGTAGAGTATCCATGGAACCTTTCTGTCAAGGGTAAATGTTTAGTAGCCTTAGGAAAAGAGACATCAAAACCGTATCCACACACAAAAGAATGAAGTTGGACCCCTTTTCAAACACAAAGGTGTTTGTGTTTAGGTGAATCACGCCTAAATGCGAGAGGGAGGACTATGAGACTCTTAGAAGAAAGTATAGGAGTAAATCTTCATGACCTTGGGTTAGGCAACGACCTCTCAGGTATGACATTAAAAATATAAGCAACAAAAGGACAAACGGACACTTTGGACTACAGTAAAGTTAAAAAAAAGTTTTGTGCTTCAAAGGACACTCTTAAGAGAGTGGAAAGATAACCCAGAACAGGATAAAATGTTTGCAAATCATGTATCTGAAAAGGGTCTTGGATCCAAAATATATAAAGAACTATTGTACATCAACAACAAAAAGACAATGCAATTCAAAAATTGGCAAAGGACTTGGATAGACATTTCTCCAAAGAACATATACAAATGACCTATAAGCAAATGAAAAGAAGCTCACCATCATCAGCCATTGGGGAGATCCAAATCAAAACCACCCTGCGATACCACTTCACATCTATGAGAATGGTTGTAATTAAAAAGTCCAATAATAACAACGATGTGGAGAAGGTAGAACCGTCCCACAATGCTGGTGGGAAAGTAAAATGGTGCCGCCACATAGGAAAACAGCTCCCGAAAAGTTAAATGTAGAGTTACCCTATGACCCAGCAATTCCATGATTAGGTACATATCCAAGAGAAAGGAAAACCCAGGTCCACACAAAAACTTGTATGCAAATGTTCATAGCAGCATTATTCATAACAGCCCCAAAGTGGAAACAACCCAAGTGGCCACAATTAATGAGTAAATACAATGTGGTAACTCCATACCAGGGACTATTATTCAGCCATAAAAAAGAATGAAGGACTGATACATGGTACAACTTGGATGAACCTTGAAAATATGATGTTATGTGAAATAAGCCAGACACAAATGTCACATCTTCCATGAGCCCATTAATACGAAATGTCCTACACTTTCTGTCCTCCGTCCATAGAGACAGAAAGTAGACCAGTGTCTAATGAAAAGAGCAGTGACCACTAAAGGATACAGGGTTTCTTTTTTTTCAGAGTGATGAACATGTTTGAAAATTGATCGTGGTGGTGGGTGCGCAACTCTGTGAATATACTAAAAACCACTGAATCGTACACTTTATTTTTTTCTTTTTTGAGAGAGAGAGAGAGAGCACAAGCCAGGGGGAGGGGCAGAGGAAGAAGTAGACTCCCCACTGAGCAGGGAGCCCGATGCAGGGCTCGGACCCAGGACCCAGGGATCATGACCTGAGCCAAAGGCAGACACTTAACCGACTGAACCACTCAGGTGCCCCTGAATTGTACACTTTAAACGCGTGATTGTATGTGAGTTCTATTTCAACAAAGTGACTAATCATAAACCATATGGAGGGTGTCTGGCAATTGAACACACTGTGTGAAAACTTACGTCTCAGACAAAAAAAAAGTGTGCATTAAATCTCTTGTGAAGCACTAAATGTCAGCCGGGGAGGACAGCTGTCATCAGGCGCAGAGGCCAAGAAAGGTCGTCCTAGACCCGATGTCATCCTCGCTCTTTAACGGACCGCCCCCACCAGGGTCCCTTGGACAGTAGCGACTTCACATGGCACTCGGAAAGTGCCAAGTGCACATTTCATCAAGAATCCAAGGATTGTGAGAAGTCCCCAAGTCCTCCGGTTGATGTTATGGATGAGCAAACTAACCTGGGAAGGGGTTCAAACTTAGCAAGTCTCCAACAAAGCTGAGTCTACAGCCTGTTCCTTCTTCCTCACCTGTCTCTTCCTATAGAACTAAACTCACAGCCTCGGAAGGCTGACCTCTTTTTTTCTCTTTTCTTTTTTTAGTTATTTACAGGTGATTTTTATTTTGAAAGATGACATCAGCAGTAACAGGGACATTCAACAGATATGTTTGGAATCACACTAGGTTCTAAATATGTTTTATGTTCCTGAAAGAAACATGGCATGCCCCTATCCACTGCTTAAACGCAGAGATGTAATTTTATTCACGCGGTGGTATCAACACTATTCGATATGTAGGGCCCTTTCCTCCCTGTTTAAATTGAATTTCATTCTGAAAAGCTGATGTTGAGATGTGTCGACCTATTTTAGTCGGGTTACCTTCTACCTTTGTAAAAACAACACTAATTTCTCTGAATGCCGCTCCAGAGTACTTACCTGGCAGCAGTCTCTGAAAAGTTTCAAAGATCTTAAGAAATGTTTTCACGCTGCCATGCAAACAACAACCCAACTCCTGTTTACGTCTGTGTGACAAAACTAGGCACAGACAGAAGGGGGTCAGGAGGCCACAATTTCTGGAGGGGGGTGGAACCTGGGGGACGAGATGGCATCCAGGTTCCCAGAAGGCAGCGTAAGCCCCTGTTCCCGTAAGAGCAAGGCCCTCATGGGGGCACAAAGACTCAAGGGATGAGCTACCCCATGGTGTCACACGTGGTCTGGGGCCTGTGGCTATTTGTTCCCGTCATATACACCGGTTGGAGTGTGAACTGTTGAAACAGCCCCCCCACTTACCCAGCTGTCTTCACCTCAAACCAGTGTGATTTTGGCCCCCAGAAGTTGCCCTGTGAGTCACTCAACCCATGGAAACCTCACCCCACCCTGACCTCAGGTAAGACAAAGGATGAAGACCCCCGGCCTCTGGCCCCACCCACATCTCTTTCCCCATTTGTTCACCCACCCATTCTGTGGCTGCAACCTCAGGCCAGGGCTGGGGAGGGGCTGGGGAACCAGTGTGGCCCCTGGTTCTCCTCACAAAAGGGGGAACAGGTAACTGTGTCCTGGGGTACGTTGTTTGGGGTCTAGAGCCGGGGCTGGCTGGGAAGCAGGTGTGCATAGGAAGTGGGCCAGGAGGTTAATTTCTCCCCGCTGCCTGGGGAGGGGGGAATGGTCACCCGAGAACCAGACACTGTTCTAAGCACATCACACGTAGTAACCCTCACGTTCTTCACAACACGTAGGGTCTACACTATTATTCTCCCCCTTTTTAGCTGAGGGAACTCAGGCCCAGAGAGGCTAGAGAAGCTTGCCAGGTCACACAGCTAGAGCCTAACTGAGCTAGCCCAAGCCCAGGCGGCGGGCTCTAAGCCTCATGGTGAGCTCCTATGCTATGCCACCTCCTAGGCCTCACACACATGATGCTGTAGATAGAAGCAGGGGGACTGCCCTTGCTGGCCCACTCGTCAACCCCAGAGTTGAACCTCAAAATCCCCAGGCCCCTGTGTGTGCTCCACACAAACCCTCACCTATCAGCCCAGGGCCTCCGTGTCCCAGGCAGCTCTGCTTGTGGGATGAGATTCTGGCCCTCACAGCTTTGCTTCCTGGAGGGCTGTCAGAAGGGCCGGATGGGGAGGTGAAGACAGGATGGGTGCCGGTGGGAGGGGGAGAGCGGAGGGGACCCATGACCACAGCTGGAGGGGCGGGGCAGGAAGCAGAAGTGATGTGCACGGCGGCCTGGGTGATGAGCTGTGTGGTGAGCCCGCCTGGGAGCTGACACCACCATTTCAGGAGCATCTCCTGGGGGGAGAGAATGTCTGCGTAGAGCGTCTCCGCCCAGGACTCCAGGTAGGGAGGAAGGTGGGCGTCGGGGAGGCTGTGAGCCCTTGGGTGGGGACAGAGAGGCCCGGGAGTGGGGCTGCTCCATCCGGAGACGAGCCTGTTGCTGTGACCCATGAGACTGTGTTCTGTCACTGACTTGCTGGGTGGCCTCATGCCTGCTCCGGGCCTCAGCGTCCTCACAGAGAAAGTGGAAACGCTATAGGGCATCGTCTGTAAGGCCGCTTCAGACGCTGACAGGGAAAGCCTTTAAGAAAGCTGGAAACAGGCTCCCTGGAAGATCAGATGATGGAGACCAGGATAGAGATGGAGCTCTGTGCATTAAGGTCATAAACTGTGCTGGCCTCCCAAGTGGGATGACCACAGGGCCTTCTCCTATTTACTTCCCCTGGGGCCTGCATGTCACCTGGAATCCCACCACCCAGTCACTCCTTCGGGTGAGGCGCAGAAGGCCCTGGCTAGAATGCAGGTGTTCCTGCTCTCCACAGCACCCCCGCCCCCCCCGCCGCCGCCGCCCCGGGTCTCAGAGAAGCTGCGGTCCCTGGCAGGCGCTGGAAGGGACAGCCCTCCGAGGAGTCCAGTTTAGGTAGGGGGAGAGTGTGGAGACTCCAGATTATAAACAGGTCCCTGTGAGGCTCCAGAGCCACCTCAAAATTGGGAAGAAGTTTCGAGCCAATGGTTGCCCAACAATAGGCCACAGGTAGCTCGCGGCGCTGCTGGAATTCTGCACAGCATGGCAGAGAATGCCAGAGGAGGCGTGGGCATCCAGAGATCTGGAGAGGGAGCGTGAAGCCCTCCCCACACGGGAGGCAAGGGCAGAGGCACGTGCTCAGCCTCCAGGCTGGAATTCGGGCTGCTGTTCTCCCATGAGGCTCAGAGAGCAGGCCCCAACGGGAAGGTGGGACAATAAGGGCAATGCATTCTTTCTTTCCCAGTTCTGTTAAGGGCTTCATGGGAGACGGGCAGACAGACAGAGAACGAGAGAAGTGGGGTGGGAAAAGCATGGCTTGTTCTGGGGCCCAAAATGATACTCCCCCAGAATCCAGGCTTCTCTAGAGTCCCAGATCCCTCCCCAAACTCGCTCCATCTGCGCTCTGCCCCCTCTTCTGTGTGCAGAGCCCCTTCCCCACCAGCAGCGGCTGTGATCCTGGGGACAAAGCCATCAGTCTGGATCCCCATTAGGCCTTAAATAATGAAATCCTAGCCAGGGGCTCCTCCTGGCTGTGTGACCTCAGGCAAGTCCCTTCTCATCCTTGGGCCCATTTGTACAGGTGGGGGATGGGCCAGGTTTGTAAAGGTCATTGCAGCTCTGACGTTCAGTGACTTACGAGGTATCCCATTCCCTCTCCGTTCCATATGCCATGATGGTTCATCCTCCATACCTCTGCCCACAGCTTCCGGAGCCCCGCTGGCCCCCGTCTCCGCAGCTCCATGGGTGCCCGCCTGTTCCTCCAGTGCCTCCTCCTGCTGCTGCTGCCCACGCCCACCCCAGCCCCCTGCCACACAGCCACCCGCAATGAGTGCCGGCGCAACCAAGTGTTTGTGCCCGGCGCGGCACTGGCCGGGGAGGGCGTGGACGTGACCAGCCTCAGGCGCTCGGGCTCCTTCCCCGTGGACACGGAGAGCTTCCTGCGGCCCGATGGCACCTGCACCCTCTGCCAGAACGCCCTGCAGGAGGATGCCCTCCAGCGCCTGCCCCTGGCACTGACCGACTGGCGCTCCCAGGGCTCAGGCTGCCAGCGCCAAGTGGTCAGGGCCAAGGCCAACTCCATCGAGGGCGTGGCCAGGGAGGCGGCCAGCAACATCCGCAATGACTGGCGGCTGGGGCTGGATGTGTCTCCCAAACCCAGCGCCAATGTGCAGGTGACCGTGGCCGGCTCGCACTCCAGCGTGGCCAACTTTGCTGCCCAGAAGACCCACCAGGACCAGTACAGCTTCAGCACTGACTTGGTGGAGTGTCGCTTCTACAGGTGAGCGCTGCAGGTGGGGGTGGAGGAGCTCAGGGAAAGGGCTGGGAAACTGGGCGTGGTCCGGGAGCCCTGGGATGGCAGGGTGGCGACTGGGAGGCTGTGTCCACCAGGAGGATACACAACCCTGGTTCCCGCACACTGGGTGTTGCGGTGCCCTCAGGGCCTCCTCCCCGGGGCCCCCTGAACAGGAAGAGCCCCAGGAGAGAACAGGTGGAGGAGAGGCGAGCAAGGCTGTGCTGAGATCCCCAACATGGTGCCATTCGGATCTACGGAGTGCCCAGTCCCCTCTGTCCTGTGGGCAGGAGACTTCCCATCACTGGGCCTCATTCACCCACTCGACCACGATCATGCCTGTCATGTATCAGGCTCTGTGCTGGGAATTAGGACTATAGGGCTAGACAGCAGCAATCACACCCCTCCCTTCAAGGACCGGGGTCCCACAACCCCAGAAATGCCTGGTCTCCGTGGAGCACCCCAGTCACCCACCCTGATTTCCCCCACAGTGAGACAGGGGGCACCTCCTGCCTAGTGGCCAGAGCTGTCAGGAGCCCGATCTAGGGGACAGACAGACAGGGCCACAGGACCGGGTTCCAAAGCTAGAGGGTCACCATCAGTTTTCTAACTAGAAAATAAAAAGGAAAGAAAAAACTTTACTTTGCAAAGGAAAAGCAGAAATTCAGCATATCTAGGTCACCAGGGAGCAACCTTGGGTTTCCCTGACAGCTCAGTGGTTCAGAGCTTGGGCTTAGAGTCAGGCCACCCGGGTTCAAGTTGTCTTTCTATCACTTGTGACCTTGGGCAACACTGAGGGACGGCTGAATGGGGAAAACTAACCACTACTGGCCCATCTGATGTTTCTCTCCCCTTCCAGTTTTCACTTGGTACACTCTCCCCCACTCCACCCCAACTTCCAGAAGGCCCTCAGCGACCTGCCCCCCAACTTCAACACCTCCACAGAGGCTGACTACATCAGGCTCATCTCCCACTACGGCACCCACTTCATCCGGTCCCTGGAGCTGGGCGGCCGGGTCTCGGCCCTCACTGCCCTGCGCACCTGTGAGTTGGCCCTGAACGGGCTCACAGCCAACGAGGTGGAGGACTGCCTGGCCGTCGAGGCCCAGGTCAGCATCAGTGGCCGCGCCAGCTCTTCATCAGAACTCAAGGCCTGTGAGGAGAAGAAGAAGCAGCACAAGATGGACACCTCCTTCCACCAGTCCTACCAGGAACGCTTTTCCCAAATAGTCGGGGGCCACCACAACTCCGTGGGCGACCTGCTCTTTGGGAACCAGGCCGGGCCGGAGCAGTTCTCAGCCTGGATGAACTCACTGCTGGCCAGACCCGGCCTGGTGGACTACACCCTGGAGCCTCTGCACATGCTCGTGGAGAGCTGGGACCCACGGCGGGAGTCGCTGAGGCGGGCCGTGAGTAAGTACGTGATGGACAGGGCCCGGTGGAAGGACTGCAGCAGGCCCTGCCCCCCGGGGCAGCAGAAGAGCCCCCACAACCCATGCCAGTGTGTGTGCCCCAGCTCGGCGGCCACCAACCAGTTCTGCTGTCCCCGGCAGAGGGGCCTGGCCCACTTGAAGGTGATGAACTTCCAGGCGACAGGCCTGTGGGGAGACCACTTTACTGCTACAGATGCCTATCTGAAAGTCTTCTTTGGAGGCCAGGAGCTGAGAACCAACACGGTGTGGAACAATAACCACCCGAAGTGGGCGACGCAGCTGGACTTCGGGGACGTGCTTCTGTCCACAGGGGGCCCCCTGCGGGTGCAGGTCTGGGACAAAGACAATGGCTGGGACGACGACCTCCTCGGCACCTGTGACCAGAAAGCTCAGTCGGGCTCCCATGAGGTGAAGTGCAACCTGAACCACGGTCACCTGAGATTCTTCTACCACGCCAAGTGCTTGCCTCACCTGGAGGGGGCAACCTGCCTACAGTATGCCCCCCACGGTCTTCTGGGGGCGCCTCCTGGAAACCGGAGTGGGCCAGTGTGGTGAGCGCAGTAGGCCTTGAGAGGACCAGGGGACCTCTGCCTGCACCGAATGGGGTTCTCATGGAGGGAGCCAGGGCCTCTCTTCATATCCCCAGTAGACAGATGGAAAACTGAGGCTTTTTTTTTTTTTTTTTCAATGAAGTGGCTGAATTTCCAGGCCAGCCCTGAAGTCTCCTGTCCCAACTGCCTTAGCTCTCTGATATTCTGGAGCCCTGGAATGAGCTGGGGCTAGGCCACGCCCTCTAGCGCCTGCTACCCGTGCCACAGCCTGGGTCGGGAGCTGGGCAGAAGGCCAGGAGGCCCTTCCTCCCAGACTGCTTGCTATCACTGAAGACCTTCCCTTGCAGCCCTTGCCAGCATGGGGAATTCTTCATCCCATTGGGCCTAACCCTGCCCGTCCCGGCTGCTCTGCTTGCTCTCTCTTCTTCGCCCAGCCAGCTGTGCCCCTCAGCCAAATCCGGGACCGTCTGGACCGGCCTCGTGTGTGCACAGCCTGACGCAGGACTGATACCTGGGCTGTGATGGCCGCCGTCATGGCCATCCCTGTGGCAGAGGAGAGAGCCGGGACCAAACGTGGCCCGAGAGACGGACGTCTACATCAGCAACCCTACCCGGCAGGATGGGGGGCTCACCCCGGAGCAGGCCAGCAACTGGCTTTCCACTTCCGCTAGAAACATGGGCACCCGAAATATTGCACTTCCCTCAAAACTCCTGATTCAAGACCCAGCAGCACAAACCCGGGGAGAAAGGCAACAGACATTCAGCCCTTAGCCCGGTGGCCACAGGGAATGGTAAGGACTATGGTGAGCTGATTTAAGCAGCTCTGGCCCCGCCAGGCATTCCCAGGCAGGAGGGCTTGGCAGGGCTGGGGATTTCTGAAAGTAGCCAGAAACCCCAAATTAACTTCTCTAATTGTTGGCAATGCAGTTCCCTTTGTAAAAATAAAGCTATGTACAAATCACAGAGAACGTGTGTGCAGGCCAAAATCGATCCAGAGCCATCAGCTTGAAAGCTGTCATTTCACCAGAACCCATGTGACGGGCTGAAGAGCTCTCCCCCGTCCCCCACAGTTGGAGGGGAGAAGGCAGCGGCTCCAACTAGGGGGTGACTGAGGCTTCCTGGCCTTGGCATGTAGGGAACCCCAGAGCCTCGGGGTCTGCCCTCAAATGAAATGGTCTTTGTTTCACACGCTTGGACACAGGCCCACGGCGCCGGGTGGCGGGATTCGGGCAGCCTGCTAGAACCAGCAGGATTGGGCCGGGAGGGGCTGCCGTCAGAGGGGCCCCGGGTTGCTGGCCTGGCTTCCTGACTCTCTCCGAAACTCCCTGCAAATTAAGGCCTCTGAGGTTTGTGTGGACCCATACTCTCAAAAGCCCAGCAGTCATGTTACACTGACCCCAAATCCCCAAGGGGGGCGGGGGGCAGGAGAGACTGGCTGGCTCTAAACGGCTGGTTGAAGCCAATGATCTTACACCTTTCCCTTCACAGCCATGCGCACAAACAAGAGCACAAGAGAAATCTTGAAAGGTCATGCAGGCTGCTGTGCTAATTGAAAATAAACATGGGTGTGGGCCGTAGCCCTCTGGGAAAGCAGGCCTGGCTCAGGGGACTGCTCTGACCAAAGAGGGGAGCCTTGTTTCAGTGCCCATGGGATCAGTGACCTCCAGCAATCGCTTTGTTCCCTGGGCCTTGGTTTCCCCGGAAGGATTACTCTTCATTTTTCTCCCTTCTCAGGACTGTTTAGTAGAAGGGGGCCACAAGCCTTTCTAGAAGGTCAGTGTTCCATAAAGGGTACTGAAAGGTCATCTCGTTACCCCTCCTGGTGTTCCATCTAGGGTAGCTGGGACCCGGAGGATGTAGCTGTGGTTGCAAAAGTTACCGGCATAGCCAGGGCTCCGAGTCCTGCGCACGGCGCTCCGAGCCCCAGTCTTGGGAGAGATCAACAAGGCTCTAGAAAAAAGGGCCCTTGGGCGAAAAGGTGTGGGGTGGGCAGGGAGGAGGAATGGGCCGACCGTGTTGAGGGGCAGCTCGCCCTCAGCCCCAATTCGAGATCCGGTGTGACATTTCCCCGTCCAACCCACACAGACTGGAAGACTGTCAGCCTGAGGCCCCTCGTTTGCTCGGGGAGTTCCGTGCTGGGCCAGATGGCTTCCATCGGCCCTCCTCAGGTTCTGTCCTCACCGGCCCCACCCTGCTCTGGCCCGGGAGGCTGATCTGTCCGCACCCATCTCTAGCGGGCAAGAGATCGGGGGCTTGGGGAGGTTGGTGGGAATTTCAGAGACTAGAGCTTTTGCTCCCCTCCGGTCTCTCAGCGAGGTGTCCGTGTCCAGCTGGGTCACTGCTCTTCCCAGGGGGCTTCTGCCTGTCTCTGGGCGACTGCCCCCCTCTGTCACCCCTTCAGACCCGGGGATGGTAGCAGCTCCGCTATACTAATCCTGAGTTACTGCACTATCCCATGTGTTTCTCTATAACCCCCCTCTGTACACAGGCCTTTTAGAAACAACCCTCCCTGAAATTATTACAATTTGAATTTGCCACTGGCTTCTCCATGGCCTGAATGTTTGTGTCCCCTCCAAAGTCACAGGCTGAAATAGTAGCCCCCAAGGTGACTGCCTCAGGAGGGGGGTGCTGTGGGAGGGCACGTGAGCAGGATTAGTGCGGTCGTAAAAGAGGCCCCAGAGAGATTCCAGGCCCCTTCCACCGTTGGAGCACCCATGGGAAGCTGCTCTCTACAAACAGAAAACAGGCCCACTGAATCCACCAACCTTGACCTGGGACTTCCAGACTCCAGAGCTGAGAGGAATGTATTTCTCCCGTGTGTAAGCCACCTGGTCTGTGGTATTTTGTTATAACAGCCCCAACGAGCCGATAGGGGCCCCGATGACACACCACCTATGAGTCCTGGTGGAAAGCAGAGACCCCCCCCCGCCCAGCAGCTGGAAGTGCCCCACTCCTTGGCTTCCCCGTCCTGCCCTGCCACTAGGAAAGGACATGTGATGGGGTCTGTCCGCAGGAGGCACCTGCCCCAGGTATGGGGTCCCTTCAGGAGCAGAGGTGAGCCCAAGTTTCGAGGATAGGTGATTTATGGGAGAAGCAATCCCAGAAAGCCCAGCAGGGGAGAGGACAAGTGAGCCAGGGAAGGGACGGTGACCCACCATTCAGCAAGTCACCACCGTGGGCCCCCAGAGCCAACGAAGAACACGTACCTCAGGGTTATCCCAGCTCCGCGTGGAGGGAGTTGGGCTGCAGTATAGCACCTCCCATCGGTCATTGGTTAGAGCTACATTCTTTTTCTACTGAGTTTATCCAGACTTGGCTTCTCTTTCTGGCAAATAAAAACCCTGGCTTGATGACACCGTCCCATCTTCTCCTTCACTACTTCAACACTCCCGTCCCCTTTCCCAACCATCCTTCCACCCCCATCTGTCCTTAGAAGCTGTTCGCGTGTCCCCAGCACTCCCCCTCGCCCCCTTCCCAAGCGCCCAGAGCACAGGACGGCTGGGACCACTCACAGGTGCCATCCTTGAGCAGATGGTTCCAGAGCACCTTCTGTAAACCGAGACCCGCAAACTAGCCGTGCAGCCCACCTGCCCTCTGGCGGCCTGTCTGACCGGGAGACAGATGTGGACTTGGAGGAAGGTCCGGGGGCAGGGTGGCATTCAGGCTGGGGGGGGCGGGGGGTCTCGGCTGCATGGCTTTTTCTTCATCCCCCGTCCTAGGTCCAAGTGATCTCTCCTCAGACCTGGGGTTGGCACCAAGGTGCCAACTGGCACAGCCCAGTTTGGGGTTTTTTTTAAAGCAGTTCCCTCACAGCACCTTCATCTCCCTTCAAACCCATTGAGTGATCTCTGGGGTGCGGCCCCGCTGCCCTGGAGGGGGTAGAGGGGGACCTGCTGGAGAACAGGCAGTGTGGGGCTGGGGAGAGCCCTCTGGGAGGCACAGGCGCCCTTGCAGCTTTGGGAGGTGTGCATCCTCTCCACAGTCAGTGTTCCTGATTCCCCCACCCAACCCCGGGCATTTCCACATCCCGACATTTGTGCCCTTCTGCTCATAACCACAGCCTTCCCCGGGACAGCAACATCTCCCGGACATGTCTTCCTGTGGGCTCCTCACGCATCCCGGGGCTCCTGTCTGCTTCTCAGTGTCCCTCCAGCCTACCGTCCCTCGGCCCACTCCGAGCCGGCCCCCGCATCTCTGCCCGAGGGCCTGAGCTAGGCCTGCTCTGCCTGCCCCACGGGGAAGCTAGAAGAGCCAGGGCACAGTGTCCACGCCCCACCCATCCCAGACAGCCTTCGCCCAATGGCCGATGGGAGGTGGGTGGCACATCAGCACTCCAGCTCCTTGCCCGTCGCGGGGGATAACTCTGACGGACAGGTTCTACCCTGATGCCCAGGGTTCCCCAGCAGGGTGAAGCTCCCGTGCCCACAGGGGCGACTTGCTCGAGCACACATGCTCTCTTGGCTGGCCTCCTTCCCAGTCTCAATCCCTCATTCCTCTACGGGTATTTTCTGGAATTACCCGCCCCCCCCCGCCCCCCACAGAAACAACCTGCTTGTGAACCCCTGGCTCAAGGTTTGCTTCTGGAGAAACCAGCTAAGACACACATCTGACTATGTCATTGCCTTGCTTAAGAACTCTTCACTGGTTCCTTGTAGCTCGCGGGACAAAGCTCAGACCCCCTAAGGCGACCCCCTGTGCTGACCTCGCTCTCAGCTCTCTCAGACCCCCACCAAACCCTGCCTCACCGAGCGTACCGGCTCCTCGCTGGCCACGTTCGCTCTTGCCCTTCCCACACGCTGCCTCCCCTTTCTGCAAATTATCTCCACCACCCTAAGTCCTCCTCAGCCTTCAGGCTTCAGCTTCCAAGACAGTTTCCTCCAGGAAGCCTTCCCTGGTTTCCAGGTCAAAGTCACAGCCCACTGTCAGGCCAAGGGCCACTTCTATCTTAGTCAGCGTGGAACCAATAGTCCAGCCCCTGGCCCAAGTCTGCTGCTTGAAAACTACTGGATGGGCGATTAGATGGGAAATGCATAAATGAATGAATGGAACACACCCAAGACTCCTCCACCCTGTGTTTGAACTCTCCCACAGGGAGGGGGCTCATTACCTCAGGAGGTAGCTGTTCTGCCTGTGATGGGCTCTAACCACGAGCTGTCAGGGGACACAGAAACCTGTCTTCTCAGAGCATGCAGCCCTACCAGCGGATCAGGCGCCCTGTGTTATCTACATCTCTGGTCCCGTCTGCGGGCTGACTGACAACCTGACAACCACCGGCTGCCACTCACGCCTCCCTCCGGGAGGCTGCCACAGAGGGAACACGCATGGCCCGGTGCAGGGGCTGGGCCAGCCGCCGCCTCTCTGTCAATGACAATGGAAACGAGAGTCTCTCAGGGACCGGATGGATGGCTCTTCACTCTTACCCACCTCTCACCTGCAATGGCCCCAGGCACGACTGAGTCAGTTCCAGCTGCGGGTAGCTCTTTCTCCGGGCACAGCAGGTGCCCCCTTGACCTGGGCAAATCGTGACCCCGGAAGGGCAGGCCCACCCCCCTAACCTGCTCACGGGATCCCTCTCCACGCCCCCCACCCTGCTGCCTGATGAGGCCTTTTCCAGCTAAGGCTTCCGTAGCCCGAGCGGCCACACACACAGGCAGGGCCAGACTGAGCATCTGCCTGGCATCATACAGTGCAGGATGGGGGGGGGGGAGAGTGCATCTGGCTCAGCTGAGATTCTCACCAGGTGGTTAGGGTTAGTGTCACGCACAGAAAGAGATCAACCTCCATCACAGACAGGACCCTCAAGAGCAGCCAAGGACTGACATCCAAGCCAGGCCACAAATGAAATGATCCCGGCCACACAATCACCCAGACTAGCCAGAGACATATCATATGAACCTTGGTTTTGATCCAAGACTGAGTCTCAACCTCAATTAGTTCTCTCTAGTACACTGCAATCACGCAACCCCCCTCCCCTGCAGATCTCGTGGTTCCCAGCTATAAAACAGGGGCTAGAACCCTGATTTCTGCACCGCTTTCCCGCTGGGAGCGGCTAGGCCTTGGCCCTCAGTGGGCATGGCCGGATGGACCCAACACCCGCAGTGTCCCCGGGGAGCACCCCCTGAGCACCACCTCCCCCATGCTTGGAAGAAGCCCGGCCCCGCTTGCCTTCCTCTTTCCAAAGGCCCAGACACACAACCCAGCCTGCCAGACCCCCAACAGCTGCTGTTGTTTTGCGGGCTGTCTTGGAATCTGTGTGCCGCGGGGCTCCCACAGCACATCTGGGCTCACCATGCATCTGCACAACAGCTGGTTCCCAGCTTCCTCTTAAAAGGGCAGTGATGTCAGCTCGTTGGCAGGACACTGGCTTTTCTCCTGGGGAAACCCAAACTCCCTGTGAGACTCAACCATCCTGGAATGAAGCTGACCATCCCCCCCCCACCCCCGCTTTTGTCCGTATTCACAGGAATAGGCCCCTCTGGGACCGGGGACCTTTGCCCAAGGTCCTACTGCCGCCAGCCAAGGCCGCGATGCAGTGGGGACATGGTGCCGTCCGCTCCTGCCCCTCTCCCACGGGAATGCGGCACTTGGGGTGATTTCATTCTGTAAAGCATTTCTCCAAGCCGGAGGAATTGAGAGACTTGCTGCCCTTCCTTGCCTCTTCCCTTCCATTCTTTCCCCCTCACCACCACCACAGAGGAAACGCTAATAGACAGCATTTCTGGAACACTGACTGTAGCGTTCGAAGGAGCAGACCTGTGCTGATGCATTTAATCTGCCCAGCAGCCTAGGAGCGGGGTAGACTTAGCCCCACTTTAGAAATGACGTCTCCCAGAAAGCGGAGGGCCTTCCCCCACTTCATTCCGAACCTTCTCCGCTCGTGCCACCGTCGGACTCCCCAGATGTTGAGAGCCCAGTTCGCACTCCCCTTCCTAGTCTTCAGAACCATCTCCATGCCTCAGAGCAGCTGAAGGGGATCCACTTTAGGGGGGTGCTCGCAGGGGGGAGGAATCTCTCTATGCCACCGCTCGCTTTTTAGAAATGTCATAAAATATACCTAGCATGTTTATCACTTTAACCATTTGTAAGTGCACATAGTTCAGTGGCTTTAAATACATTCCCAATGTTGTGTAAGCCTCACCCCTCTCTACGCTTGGAAATTTTCCAGCATCTCCAACAAAAACTCTGTACCCAGTGAACAGTAACTCCCTCTCCGTCCTCCCCCCAGCCTCGTAACCCCTATTCTACTTTCTGTCTCTACAAATTTGCCTGTTCTAGGTGCCTCGTACAAACAGGATCCTACAGTTGTCTTCTGTGCCTGGCTTCTCTTGCTAAGCACGGTGTTTCCAGGATCCATCCACATTACAGCACGTGTCAGGACTTTGTTCCTTTTATAGCTGAATGATATTCCCTCCTATGTATGTATCATTTTGTTTATCCAGTCGTCAGTCCACGGACACTTGGGTTGTTTCCACTTTTTGAACCATTGTGAACAATACTGCTATGAACACTGGGGTACAAGTACCTGTTTGAGTCCCTGTTTTCACTTCTTTGGATATATACCGAGCGGTGGGATTGCTGGGTCACGTGGTTGTTCTAGGTTTAACCTTTTAAGAAACCACCAAATTGTTTCCACAGCCTGCCACTAGCTTCTTCGTCACTCTCTGCCCTCACCTTCCTGTGTTCAAATCAGGACTTGAACCCAGATCCAGCTCAGCCGTCCAGCCACAGGGAAACCATCCTCACACTCATGGCAGGACCATGGCAACTCCAAGCCTTCCTGGGGGTCAAGGGCCCAGCCTTGCCCACCACTCTGCCATCCCCTACAGAGCACGGGGCCCACCAGGCAGGGGCAGGGGGAGAAAGCTGAATGAGTGGGCACCTATTCCTGGGTGGCGAGATTCTCTTGCCTAGTATGCTAAGTCGCTCTGTATTATCATAACTGGTTCCACAGCCCCTCGCACGCGCCTGGCATATAGCAGGTACTCAATAAACACTGGTGAGTGAATCCATGTTGACGTGCATCTCTGCCCCCAAAGGACTATGAGCAGGGGGGTGGCTGAGACAGCGAGCATGGAGCCCAGCTCCTGAGAAGGCAGGCACAGAATGCTGCACCTGAGCTGGGCTAGCGGAAACGCCGTGAGGTCCTCCATCCTTACCTTCTGGGAGAAGCAGGCTCCCCACTGCCCCACGGTGGCGTGTGGAGCTGATATATTTGGAGAAAGGGACCCACCAGAGCCAGCCAAGGTGCCCCTGGCCTCAGGCATAGGTGCACAGAGGTACAAACGCCTAGTAAGATGCCAAGGTGCGGATGGGACTCTAGGGGTTTCTGTTTTTACCTTTATGTACCATGTCTCAAGTGCCCGCTATGCGGCAGGCCCTGTGTAAATATGCATCATATTATTTTGTTTTCCTAAGAGCCCCACTTCACAGATAAGGAAACTGAAGCTAAGGAAGGTGTGGTAACTTGTCCACGATGCTGGGAAGGGTGAGGTTTGAACCAGGGACGGTGCTGCCAGTGGTCCAGAGTACATGTCCTGTACCTGCGCCCAGGCCTACCCTCCCAGTCTGCCTTCCCTGGGCATCAGCCCCTCGGCTGCCGCGGACCTGAGGCGGTGCCCACCCCCCTAAATCTCTCCTTTGCTCCCATCGGTTCTGGCTTTCCCTCTGGCTCCCCATTCCCTCTGCCCTGGTCCATCCTGCACTGCAAGGTTCTCTAAGACCCTGGCCACCCCCTCTGCTCTCCTTGGCATTTGTAAATGATTCCTACAGGCTACAGAGCGCTCTCCAGGCGCCAGAACTAGGGGCACTCCCTGAGCCATACCCTCTGGACCAGAAGAGGGTAGGGAAGGCTGGATTGGGAATTCCAGGAAGCTTAAAGGAATAGCAGGGAGCACGCATTTGCTGAGCATCTCTCTGGGTGGGGCCCGGTGTTAGGCATGCGGACCCTCCTTCTCTCTGTCACTTTGACCTCCTCCGCCGGTAGGCAAGGACCCCGCAGGCAGGATAGGACAAGCGCTGGTTCGAGGCCTTGCAGACTGGCCCGGGAAGCTCACTCCCTTCCTTCCGGATGGCCGCCCGATCCCCCACAGGGGACTGGAAAGGAAGCAGCCAGTCGCTGGAGGCAGCTCAGGGGAGGGCCCTGGGGACGGGACTCCAGCCTGGCCAGAACCTCCCTTCCCACCCCTGAAAGAGCAAAGCTGGGCAGAGAAGTAGAAAAGCCTGTGTTTAACTGGAGCCAGCAGTCTAAACAAAAACATCTGTTCGTGATTTCAAAAACAAAACAAAAATACGGTTTGCAGAACCAATTCACATGTCAAATGAGATGGCAGGGAATTCTAGAACTTTGTGAAGAACCCAAAGTGCTTTCAAGTCCTTTGGAAACCATTTAAACTGTGCAAATGTGCTTATTAAGCAAACCGTGCAAATTGGCTTATAAACTCTGAGTAACACCTTGTGACTCCGATCTGGTACCTACTGGAGAAGCAGGTGCTACAGGGACCCAGCCCAGGCACACGGGAGCTTATTCTTGGCTAGCATCCGTAGCATATCTAAAAATGATACTAGGGCTTTCCTTGAAAAGCTTCAGTGATATAGACCATCTGGTCGTTTCTTCCTTCCCTAATTATGTCCCCCACCTATTTCTAAAAAACATTTATTGTCTTCGTCGTATAGCAAGACTGGGCAAAAGGGCCTTTATGCTTGCCATCGGGAGCAAGGAGCATTCCCCAAGCCCTCCTGGACCAGTTGTGTGTAGTGGGCTCTGCCTTTACTTGCTAAGTGACCTTGAGCAACTGCCTTCTCCGGCAAGTACCCAGCCGCTCATGCATCACCTGGCCAGACTAACAGCTAAATCACACGTGTGCTTCGGCTGGAAAGGACCTCACCTGGAAGCAGCTACAAACAAGCCACGTACAGCAGCATCGGAAAGGGGCCCTGCTCATGGGTGAGGGCCTGTCCTGCTGCTGATCCCACAGACAGGTGGGGACCTCAAAGAGGGTCTCTGGGGCAGGGGAGCATCATGCACTCCATTTTAGAGATGCAGAAAGAGAGGCTGGGGCAATGTATCAGGCACATATTCGGTGCCCAACAGTGCCCATTGGCTCAGGACTCACTCATGGAGACTCTGCCCACTTATGGGGACATAAGGGCCCCCGTCCGCAGCCCACGGCTCTCACCTCCCCTCCCAGAAACCCATTCCTGGGGCGGGGTGGGGGGGCAACTTTCCTCCTCAGCAAAGCTTCCCTAGAAAAATCTCTGTGTAAAGCCAGGTCCCCCTGCTTGTCCTCAGCCAAGGAGAGAAGGGGCCCAGCGGGGGAGACCGCCAGCCAGTGTGCTGACGCTGGCCTGACCGGGAATCCAAGGCAGGAGGGACAAGGGCCTGTCTAGACTGCAGCAGCCTCGCGCAGGAGGGAGGGAGGGACCCAGGCAACCAGAAGGGGGGCTCATCACGTATGGCCAGCACCTCCTCTCCCCGCACTTTCCTGCCCCCCTCCCCCACCAGGGTTGCCCTTCCAAGAAGGTTAGGGGCAGCAGGTTTCTTTAGCCACTTGGAGCCTGCATTCTTCAGATTCTCCCTCAAAACCCTTGAGAGGAAATTGAGCCCCAGGGACAAGGTCAGAACCTCCCTCTGTGAAAGTCATAAACACACCTGTGTTTTCGTGCCCATCTGGAAAGCCCAGGAAAGCACCACTGGCACCCGCCATGCAGGAAACACCCCCCAGGAACTCAGCAGAGCCCGTGTTCAGCCAGCTCCGGCAGGTGCTTTTCAGAACCGTCTGCAGCTTCTAGGACACAAGCCCTAAGCAGATGCTTCTCTGCATGGAAGGTGCAGAGCAAGGCTTCCAAAGGCAGGTCCACACTGACATTTTCCGTCAAGGACAAAGGAGCAAAATAAGAACAGAGACAGCGTGTTACAGCCGCCCCTTTATCTACTAGAGGACCTGTCACTGTGCCCCACCCCAAGAATTTGTCCTTGGTTTGGGAGGTTAAAATGTCCTTTTATGATATGATAGTGTTGTGACAGTGGTGAATTTCTTTTTAATGGGCTTACTTTGCAAAATTTTGCATCCTAATATTCTTTTGAAAGTTCTCTTGTCACCGCACTGAAAATGTTGGGGAACCAGTGGAGAGAACACAAAAGGGAGGCCCCCTACACTTTGGGGGGGGTCACAGTTTTTGTGTTTGCTTTGAGAGCCTGATGTAAACTCTGGACCCTCTCCTGAGAAAAGTGTATAAACACACTTTTACATGCAACCTCAAACCTCGGAAGCCCTGAAACTCTCAGTGAAGGAGAAAGGAGGAAAGTTCCATCAGCACGTGCCTGGTTAGGCACCCACAGACTCAAGGAGGTTCTTAGGAAATGCGGTTTCTTTGGGGCTTCAGGCTGTGGGTTAGTGATTGGTATCAATTTAGATGCTCCAGTGGATCTGGAAAAGAAGGGAAAAGAAAGGGGCGCCTGGGTGGCTCAGTTGGTTGAGCGACTGCCTTCAGCTCAGGTCATGATCCTGGAGTCCCGGGATCGAGTCCCGCATCGGGCTCCCTGCTCAGCGGGGAGTCTGCTTCTCCCTCTGACCCTCCCCCCTCTCATGTGCTCTCTCTCTCTCTCATTCTCTCTCTCAAATAAATAAATAAAATTAAAAAAAAAAAAAAAGAAGGGAAAAGAAAGAACCCTGGGCAGGGAGTCAGCATGCTGGCTGTGCCTTGGCTCCCTGCACGACCTTGGCTAAGGCATGGCCCTCCAGCCTCAGATCCCCCATCTGCTACGTGAAGAGGTCCGTTGTGAAGTACAAGCTCCCTCAGAGACCATATTCCAGTAGTGAAGGGATTTCCAGTAGTGAGTTCCAATAGTCAGAAAATATTCGCCGAAGTTTCATTCATTCTTTCTTTCAAAAAGAAGAGTTACTACACCTGCAACTTGCTAGGTCTTGGATAATTGGAAATGCATCAGCCACAGTCCCCAGCCCCAGGTAGCCTCCAGTCTGTGGAGGAAGCAGCAGTCAACTGTTACCAGCAGGCACTCTGAGGGCAGCTTGATGACGTCAGTCCCAGCTCCCTCGGGGATGCGCGTGGAGCCTTGGGCAAATGGTGAAACCTCTCTTAGTCTGCAAATTAAAAACGGAACCCCCTGCCTCAACCTGACCTGCGAGGCTTTGGTGAAAGAATATGCACAGCGCCCTGATCTGAGGTGCGGAAGCCACCACAGGCTCCCCATCGGTGACCGTCCCCTTCTACCTGGCCTCACAAACACCAATCGCCCTGCGAAGTCCTGAAGCATCAGACGCTGCTGGTCACCTCCCATGTGCCGAGCCCTTCCAGACCCCGGGGTCTGGAAGGAGACAGGAGCCCAATCTCACACGGCCCTTCCCTTAAGCAGTTCACGTGTTAGCGGGGGACAGAGACAAGGGCACACACAATAGCACTTGCACAGAGTCACTAGACCCAAGTTGCCTGGTGTCCTCCTTGAGCTGTCCTGGAGCTACTGGAGGGACGGTGTCCATGCAGGGCCTGGAAGAGGGCTGTGCTGGTTATTCTCTGCTCCTCTCTCCCCCCACTCCCCATCTCTGGACCCCGGTCCCCTAGACCATGGTGCTGGGACCTACTCCAGTCAAAGGGAGGCACTGACAGATCAGCGGATGAGAGGAGAGAGAGGTCGGGCCTCTCCCCTACCTCCACCAGCCCTGTGCTCCGTGATGTTGCTCGGGTCATGGCTGTTCCAACAACTCAGTTCCTGGCAGATGGTCCCCAACACCCCCTGAAGATACGTGTAGTGGGCTCAGGGAGGGCTACGCTGTCCCTTGCTCCTTCGGGTCCATGGGCGGTTACCACTCGCCCCTGTACTAGGTCCGGGGCGCCCCACCAG
This sequence comes from Zalophus californianus, assembly GCF_009762305.2. Lineage (NCBI taxonomy): Eukaryota > Metazoa > Chordata > Mammalia > Carnivora > Otariidae > Zalophus > Zalophus californianus. The sequence continues at coordinate 31,690,122 of NC_045609.1, read as the reverse complement.
TCCTAGCTGGTCCCATTCACCCGGCCCCCGCCTCTGCAAATGGTCCTCACATTCGGTTCCCATCACAATCCAAGCTAAGGCTGCCGTTCATTCTCTGCCGGGACCCTAACTGTCGCAGGGCCCAGCACACAGTGTAAACTATTTGTATGTAAAAATTAAGATTAGGGGCACCTGGGTGGCTCAGTCGGTTGAGCATCCGCCTTCGGCTCAGGTCATGATCCCAGGGTCCCGGGATCGAGCCCCGCATCGGGCTCCCTGCTCAGCGGGGATTCTACTTCTCCCTCTGCCCCTCCCCCTGCTTGTACTCGCTCTCTCTCAAATAAACTTTAAAAATCTTAAAAATTAAGATTAAAGATATGCTCTGATTTCCCTTTTCCAACCCAAAGTCCCTCAAATATCATAAAAAGTGTATAGCTTTAAAATTCTATGCCAGTTCTGAAAAAGAGGTCGGAAACTGTGATGAGTCCCTGAGAGACAGAAGACCAGTGGGATGGGCCAGGCAGGGGGCTTGGCAGCCCACAAGCCGTGTAGGTAAACGCCCTCTGTGAGAGGCGGAACCCGTTTTCAGGAAGCTTTGGCTCAGAGATGCCAACCCAGGGAGGAGGAGGAAGCCTGGGCCCCCATTGTGGCATGGCTTGGAGCATTCCAGCAGAGGCAGCTGGAGAGTCTGACTCTCCCTGGGCCCCCTAAGGAGCCTGGGTCAAGTCAAGGTAGCAGGAGAGGGTTCCCTCAGTAGCAGCAGGGAGTGGGGCACTTCGGGCAGCACCCTGGGGCCGATATACACCTGGCACAAGGGGGCACCCCTGCCGGAAGGTCAGCCACTGGCCCACACGGGCATCAGCATGTCCCATCCCTCCCCCGGAGCTGCCAGCTCAGGCTGCACCGAGTAGGCACAGACCTTACAAACAGGATAGTCTGAAATCTCAAGACAAAGATGAGTGCACAACCCAAACTCACCAACCACGGACGAAAACCAACAACACAAAAGACAAGCCCCCCACTCACTAAAGAACTAACGTCCAAGGAAACAGGGCTAACTGAGTCGGCCCTCAAATAAGAAGATCTTCAAAGAGATTGAGGCTTATTCAACCCAAAAAAGAATGAAATGGAAATCTGAAACATATAAAATGTGACTGGGGGTGGGGTTTGGAACAGATCCACTACATACTTATCAGAACGGCTAAAGTTAAAGAGACTGCCAATACCAAGTGTTGGTAAAGATGTAGAGGCACTGGAACCCGCACACTGTTTGGAAAAGAGCTTGGCAATTTCTTAAACAGTTCAACATACACCTCACGTGTAAGTCACTCTCCTCCTAGGTATCTAGCAAAAGAAATGAAAGTTTATGCCCAGGGGTGCCTGCCTTCGGCCCAGGTCATGATCTCAGGGTCCCGGGATCGAGCCCCACATCAGGCTCCCCGCTCAGCGGGGAGTCTGCTTCTCCCTCCCCCTGGCTTGTGCTCTCTCATGCTCTCTCTCAAATGAATAAATAAAATATTTTTTAAATAAATAAATAAATAAAATAGTTATAAGACCAGATAGACTGGATGAAAGAATTGGCTCTACATCTAGCTACCTAAGAATTAAACAGATTGTATTAAACATTTATGCCTATTAATTTAAGAAAGACAACCTGGTAGAAAAATAAACCCATAAGAGAATAAATCCAAAGGGTCAATAAACATACGAAAAGATGTTCCATCTCAGTAGTAATTGGAAAAGTCATATTAAGATAAAAATAAGACTACATTTTTTTTCCTCATCAGATTGGAAAAAGGTAAAAAGACTGGTGACCTCAAATGTCAGAGTGAGAAGGGGGAAGTGGGTATTGTTATAAACCGTTGGTGTTTAATTCAGCCCAGAAGACGGCCTCACCTAGTTCAAAGAAAGAATGACAAGAATGACAGTTACTTTGGGAGTGCGTAGACACGCTGTCCCATAGGCTTTGTGCATGGGTGACGTGAGGAGACGGTAGGAAAAGGAAAGAATCCACTAAGAGGAGGTATGAAGTCAAATTTGAAAGGCCCAGGTCTTAGAAAATATGTCACTATGACTCATGGGAAACAAGCATTTCTTGTGGGTGTTGAGGGGAACCTCTTGAAAGCACGTAGGGTTTTGAACAGCATCGAGTCCGAGAACCACAAGACCTTGAGGGAGGGTTTTCAAAGAAATCATTCCGTCCCCCTCAACCCCACCACCACCCAAGCAGAGAGAGCTAGGGCACTCTTCCAGAAGGATTCTGAACCTTGGAAATGTCAAAGAGGATCCCAGTATTGCTGGCTCCAGCAATGAAATGAGCAAGGGCTTGGAGTCACTCTCCAGGCCTCAGTGTCCCTATCTATAAAATGGGGCCATAATACTGCCCCGTGGTATTGTTGGGCTGTTGAATGGGATGAGGACAATAAACAAAGCCAAATACAGCCCCTGACAAAGTAAGCACTCTCATACAGAACATAATAAAATAAGCACAGGCTATTGATCTGAGAACCGCTTGGCTACAGTGTGGACTGAGGGCATAGAAGGGTGGAGAGGACAGGCTCTAAGGGAACGTGTGTGTCTGATGACATTTTACAGCTAAAAATAATGCAACGTACGTGGGAAAGCAAGCGTTACCATCTTTACAAATCGAGACGGAAAAGACAAGAAGAAAGTCAACAAAGAACACACAGACAGTTCATAAAAGAGAAAATACAAATGGCCGATAAACATGAAATAAAGTTCAACCTTACTATCAATTTCAAAGAAATACAAAATTAACCAAGTATGAGATCTATTTTGAGCCACAAAATGGCAAGAACTTTTTAAAAATGTAACAGGCAGTGCTGGCTAGAGAGAAGAGCACACTCAGGCATGAACTGCTCTTCAGGACTGCAAGGGGGACGTTTCTAGAGCACACACTCTGGAGGTGCGGTTCAAAGACCTTGCAAGTGGGGATTCCCTTTATTTAGAAAACAATCAGAGGTTCTCACCGCCATATGCACATCTGGGGGTATCAACTCCTTTTGTCCCCCCGTCTTTTCCACCCCTCTATCCACAGGTAAGCGTGAACAACGGTGTCCTGGCCGCGGTCCACAGTCCACAGGACCAGCGGCCCCTCCCTTGAGACGGAGGGCAGGGCAATGAAGAACAGGTGGAGCTGGAGACAGGGGGTCATTTTCCCCCGAGCAGTGCCAGAGAAGGTGGACCTTCCCCAGGAAGCAGGACAAAGTAGCTGCTCAGAGAGGCCAAGACAAGAGTGAGGGGGTGTCATCCAGGTCCTCAGAGTGACGGACACCAAGATGGGATTAGATGTATGAGAGATTTATTTGGGGAACCCACCGTGAAGGAGGAAGGGGGAGGCGGCAGAAGGCAGGGAGGGCCTTCAGACCATGATGCAGGCTGATAGTTGGGGAAAGAGAGAGAGGGAAGGAAGGGCCCCCCATGGCCGTGTGGCTTGAGGAGCTCTGGGGCCGAGCATGGTGGGGAAGACCCACGGTAAGCTGCCAGTTGGGAGAGACACTGCAATGGGCAGGAAGTGCCCAGCTCTAGTGGCCCCTGAAGCTTCCTGACCCAACGCAGCTGTCTCCTGGGCCACCCAGAGGCAGGGAAATTTTCTGGAAGCAGGGTTGTCTGCCCTAATCCAACTGCAACAAACTTAATCGCCCTCCAGTCAGCTCCCCAGGGCTCCGCCGCTGCTGGCTTCCTCTGGGACACCACCAAGTCAGCCCTTCCCAAGGCCTCTCCCTGGCCTGCTACCCACCACCCCCAATGCCGCGCTGCCCTGCACCTGCTCTGGGTGTTAGAGAAGTCAGCATGGCTTTCCTAAGAAAACAGCTGTGTGAGACACTGAGGAGTGCCTTCGTCCCTCATACTGGCTCCTCTAGGAGGGAAGAGACGTGGATGAGCTCTGCCTCCTGGACACTCTGGCCTCCAACTCCCTGCCATTACTCGCCTACTGGCTCAAGCTTCCCTGACTTTCAGGGAGCCTCCGGTGGGTCCCTGTCACTACTTTGGTGACACCTCCGCTGGACTCCTTTGCTCCGGGTCTTAGAATAACAAGCTTATCAGAACAAAGACGATTCCTGCGGGAATTCCTGCCGAAAGTAGGGCACAGCACTGGGCACCCGACCTTAACTTTGATCTTTCTCTACAAAATAAGTATTTTAATCTCCTTTACAGTTGAGGAACTGGAGACTCAGACAAGGTGAGTCACCCACGATCTCAACGGCCAGGGGACACATGCTGAAACCATTCTTGCCGCCGGAGCAGAGAGGGGTGTGTGTCTCAGCTGTGGCCAGACAAATGGGCAGGGAATGCCACAGCCAGGGACAGCACTGCCAGGAGAAAGGCCCAGCCGTCATGGGCTTCTCTAGTGACATGGGGGCCTTCTCTAGCCAGAGGGTGGGAGTGGGGGTAGGAGCTGGGGGGAGTGACAATACTGGTTGAATTTTCATAACGAGCTGCTGATCATGCCTTACTTATGGGAATAAAAGATAAACAGCCTTTTGTAAGGAGAAGCCGAGGTAAAGATCTAACAGTGCTGATTCTACAGGAGAAGCTGGGGGTCCCCAGACAGGACACGGTGGGAAGATCTGTCAGGCAACATCTGGGTGGGCTCTCCATTGCTCCAGCTTATCCTAAACTGGTTCTTGGGACAAGCAGAGATGACAAAGGCCCTCTGGGGGTCCCCCTTCCACAGAATATGACCAGTTCCTGGAGTCTGGTCAAGGCTGGGAGGGTAAGCGGGGTCAAGAAGAACTCAGAACATTTGAGCCCTGGGGGTCCAAGGGTGAGGAGGTCTGACTCCAGGCCTACATGTCCCTGGGCTCCATGCCCCCAGGGTCCATACCCTCAGTGTTTCCTTGTTCTAGAAGCTCCATCAGAAGGGAGCAATGGAGGGGGGGCGGAGCAAGATGGCGGAGGAGTAGGAGACCTGGATTTCGTCTGGGCTCAGGAATTCAGCTGAATAGGGATCAAACCATTCTGAACACCTATGAACTCAAGAGGAGATCGAAGAGGAGAGTAGCAACAACTCTCTGAACAGAGAAGCGACCACTTACTGGAAGGTAGGACGTGCGGAGAAGTGAATCCGAGGCGATATTCCGGAGGATAGACGGCGGGGTAGGGGGCCTCCATCAGCCTCTTCTGGCAAGTGATGGAGCCGCGGAGCACAAAATAGGAACTTTTAGAAGTCGGCTCCGCGGAGGGACGTCGCTCCAGTGGCTAAGCTGGGGGTGGAACCCTCGTGGGACAGTGTGGTCTCAGGATCCTCGGGGTCACAGAAAGACCGGGGGTGCCTGAGTGCGGCAGAGCTCCCAGGCATCGGAGCGGGGAAGCCGGCTGCAGAGACGGAGCCGAGGCACAGGCTCTCAGCTCGGGGTGGCCATAAACTGTGATCCACGGCCCAGTCGGGCCACTGCTCCTCCAGCAGGGACCCAACAAGCAGCAGAGCCGGGGAGACTCCCCTTCCTCCCCCGGGGAGGAGCGGCGCGGGAGCGCACCGCAGGGATCTGCTGCGTTTGGAGACTCCACACTGGGTCGGGTGCCAGAGATAGAAACGCTCGGTCACAGGCCAGGTGAGCACGGAGTGCGGCCGGAGACCGGGGAGACGGGAGTGATTGACTGCTTTTCTCTGGGGGCCGCACTGAGGAGCGGGGCCCCGAGTTCTCGGCTCCTCTGGGCGGAGATTGGGAGGCCACCATTTTCACCCTGGTCCTCCAAAGCTGTACCGAGAGCTTGCAGGGAACAAAAGCTCCTGAGAGCAAACCCGACCAGCTTGCTTAGCCCGGACCGACAAGGGCGGGGCAATTCCGCCTCCCGCAAAGACATTTTGGAACCACGGCAACAGGCCCCTCCCCCAGAAGATCAGCACGAACAGCCAGCAAGCCAAGACCAAGTCTACCTATCAAGGAGAACGGGAGAACTCCAGCGCTAGGGGAATACTGCACATAGAATTCATGGCTTTTTTACCATGATTCATTAGTTTTTCAAAGTTAATTTTTTTAACTGTTTTTTTTTTATTTTTCTTTTTCCCTTTTTCAACCAACATCTTATCAATCCCTTTTTTTAAAAAAAACATTTTTTATTTTTCATTTTTAGAGTCATATTTTATCCCTTCATAGTAGTTACACTTATTTTTGGCATATATATATAAGTTGTTCTCTCTTTAAAATTTTGAGATACAGTTTCTTCTAACAGATCAAAATATACCCTAAATCACTAGTGTATGGCTTTGTTCTAGTCTCCTGCCTGATCACATTCTCTCCCTTTTTTTCTTTTTTTTTAAATCTTCTTTCTTTTTTCAAACAACTTCTTATCTTATCAATTCCTTTTATAAAATCTTTTATAATTTTCATCTTTACAGTCATCTTCCATCCCTTCATTGTATCAACCCTTATTTTGTACATATATAAGTCCTTCTTCCTTTAAAATTTTAGGAGGCACTTTTTTCTAACAGACCAAAATACGCCCAAAATCTAGTGTGTGGCACTGATCTATGCACTAGCCTGATCATGTTTGATCATATTCTGTTTTTTTTCGTATTGTTCTGTTTTTGTTTTTATCTTTTTTTTTCTTTCGTTTTTCTTTCTTTTCCTTTCTTTTCCCCTGGTTTCAGGTCCTTTCTGATTTGTATAGAGTATATTTGCTGGGGACGTTGTTAACCTGTTAGCATTTTGTTCTCTCATTCATCTATTCTCCTCTGGACAAAATGACAAGACGAAAAAAATCACCTCACCAAAAAGAACAAGAGGTAGTACCGTCAGCCAGGGACCTACTCAATACTGACATTAGTACGATGTCGGACCTAAAGTTCAGAATCATGACTTTAAAGATACTAGCTGGACTTGAAAAAAGCGTGGAAGTTATTAGAGAAACCCTTTCTGGAGAAATAAAAGAACTAAAATCTAACCAAGTGGAAATCAAAAAGGCTATTAATGAGGTGCAATCAAAAATGGGGGCACTAACTGCTAGGATAAATGAGGCAGAAGAGAGAATCAGCAATATAGAAGACCAAATGATGGAAAATAAAGAAGCTGAGAAAAAGAGAGATAAAGAACTACAGTATCACGAGGGCAGAATTCGAGAGATAAGCGATACGATAAGACGAAACAACATTAGAATAATTGGGATCCCAGAACAAGAAGAAAGAGAGAGAGGGGCAGAAGGTATATTGGAGCAAATTATAGCAGAGAACTTCCCTAATGTGGGGAAGGAAACAGGCATCAAAATCCAGGAGGCACAGAGAACCCCTCTCAAAATCAATAAAAATAGGTCAACACCCTGACATCTAATAGTAAAACTTACGAGTCTCAGAGACAAAGAGAAAATCCTGAAAGCAGCTCGGGAGAAGAGATCTGTAACCTACAATGGTAGAAATATTAGACTGGCAACAGACCTATCCACAGAGACCTGGCAGGCCAGAAAGGACTGGCATGATATCTTGAGAGCACTAAACGAGAAAAATATGCAGCCAAGAATACTATATCCAGCTGGCCGTCATGGAAAATAGAAGGAGAGATAAAAAGCTTCCAGGACAAACAAAAACTAAAGGAATTTGCAAACACAAAACCAGCCCTACAAGAAATATTGAAAGGGGTCCTCTAAGCAAAGAGACAGCCTAAAAGCAGCATAGATCAGAAAGGAACACAGACAATATACAGTAACAGTCACCTTACAGGCAATACAATGGCACTAAATTCATACCTTTCAATAGTTACCCTGAATGTAAATGGGCGAAATGCCCCAATCAAAAGACACAGGCTATCAGATTGGATTAAAAAACAAGACCCATCAATAGGCTGTCTGCAAGAGACTCATTTTAGACCCAAAGACACCCCCAGATTGAAAGTGAGGGGGTGGAAAACGATTAACCATGCTAATGGACACCAAAAGAAAGCTGGGGTCACAATCCTTATATCAGACAAATTAGATTTTAAAACAAAGACTGTAATAAGAGATGAAGAAGGACACTATATCCTACTTAAAGGGTCTATCCAACAAGAAGAGCTAACAATTGTAAATATTTATGCCCCTAACATGGGAGCAGCCAATTATATAAGGCAATTAATAACAAAAGCGAAGAAACACATAGACAACAATACAATAATAGTGGGGGACTTTAACACCCCCCTCACTGAAATGGACAGATCATCTAAGCAAAAGATCAACAAGGAAATAAAGGCTTTAAATGACACACTGGACCAAATGGACTTCACAGACATATTCAGAACATTCCATCCCAAAGCAACGGAATACACATTCTTCTCTAGTGCCCATGGAATATTCTCCAGAATTGATCACATCCTAGGTCACAAATCAGGTCTCAGCCGGTACCAAAAGATTGGGATCATTCCCTGCATATTTTCAGACCACAGTGCTTTGAAACTAGAACTCAATCACAAGAGGAAAGTCGGAAAGAACTCAAATACATGGAGGCTAAAGAGCATCCTACTAAAGAATGAATGGGTCAACCAGGAAATTAAAGAAGAATTAAACAAATTCATGGAAACCAATGAAAATGAAAACACAACTGTTCAAAATCTTTGGGATACAGCAAAGGCAGTCCTGAGAGGAAAGTATATAGCAATACAAGCCTTTCTCAAGAAACAAGAAAGGTCTCAAATACACAACCTAACCCTACACCTAAAGGAGCTGGAGAAAGAACAGCAAATAAACCCTAAACCCAGCAGGAGAAGAGAAATCATAAAGATCAGAGCAGAAATCAATGAAATAGAAACCAAAAGAACAGTAGAACAGGTCAACGAAACTAGGAGCTGGTTCTTTGAAAGAATTAACAAGATGGATAAACGCCTGACCAGACTTATCAAAAAGAAAAGAGAAATGACCCAAATCCACAAAATCATGAATGAAAGAGGAGAGATCACAACCAACACCAAAGAAATAAGAACAATTATAAGAACATATTATGAGCAACTCTATGCCAGCAAATTAGATAACCTGGAAGAAATGGGTGCATTCCTAGAGATGTATCAACTACCAAAATTGAACCAGGAAGAAATAGAAAACCTGAACAGACCTATAACCACTAAGGAAATTGAAGCAGTCATCAAAAATCTCCCAACAAACAAAAGCCCAGGGCCAGATGGCTTCCCAGGGGAATTCTATCAGACATTTAAAGAAGAATTAATACCTATTCTCCTGAAACTGTTCCAAAAAAAATAGAAATGGAAGGAAAACTTCCAAACTCATTTTAGGAGGCCACCATTACCTTGATCCCCAAACCAGACAAAGACCCCATCAAAAAGGAGAATTACAGACCAATATCCTTGATGAACATGGATGCAAAAATTCTCACCAAAATACTAGCCAACAGGATCCAACAGTACATTAAAAGGATTATTCACCATGACCAAGTGGGATTTGTCCCTGGGCTGCAAGGTTGGTTCAACATTCGCAAATCAATCAACGTGATACAATACATTAACAAAAGAAAGAACAAGAATCATATGATCCTCTCAGTAGATGCAGAGAAAGCATTTGACAAAGTACAGCATCCTTTCTTGATCAAAACTCTTCAGAGTATAGGGATAGAGGGTACATACCTCAATATCATAAAAGCCGTCTATGAAAAACCTACAGCGAATATCGTTCTCAATGGGGAAAAGCTGAGAGCTTTTCCCCTAAGGTCAAGAACGCGGCAGGGATGTCCACTCTCACCACTGCTATTCAACATAGTATTAGAAGTCCAAGCCACAGCAATCAGACAACAAAAGGAAATCAAAGGCATCCAAATCAGCAAGGAAGAAGTCAAACTCTCACTCTTTGCAGATGATATGATACTGTATGTGGAAAACCCAAAAGACTCCACCCCAAAACTGCTAGAACTCATACAGGAATTCAGTAAAGTAGCAGGATATAAAATCAATGCACAGAAATCAGTGGCATTCCTATACACCAACAACAAGACAGAAGAGAGACAAATCAAGGAGTCGATCCCATTTACAATTGCACCCAAAACCATAAGATACCTAGGAATAAATTTAACCAAAGAGGCAAAGGATCTGCACTCAGAAAACTATAAAATACTCATGAAAGAAATTGAAGAAGACACAAAGAAATGGAAAAACGTTCCATGCTCATGGATTGGAAGAACAAACATTGTGAAGATGTCAATGCTACCTAGAGCAATCTACACATTCAATGCAATCCCCATCAAAATACCATCCACTTTTTTCAAAGAAATGGAACAAAGAATCCTAAAATTTGTATGGAACCAGAAGAGACCCCGAATAGCCAGAGGAACGTTGAAAAAGCAAAGCAAAGCTGGCGGCATCACAATTCCGGACTTCCAGCTCTATTACAAAGCTGTCATCATCAAGACAGTATGGTAACTGGCACAAAAACAGAAACATAGATCAATGGAACAGAATCGAGAGCCCAGAAAGGGAACCTCAACTTTAGGGTCAACTCATCTTTGACAAAGCAGGAAAGAATGTCCAATGGAAAAAAGACAGTCTCTTCAACAAATGGTGTTGGGAAAATTGGACAGCCACATGCAGAAGAATGAAACTGGACCATTTCCTTGCAGCACACACAAAAATAGACTCCAAATGGTTGAAAGACCTAAACGTGAGACAGGAGTCCATCCAAATCCTAAAGGAGAACACAGGCAGCAACCTCTTCGACCTCAGCCGCAGCAACTTCTTCCTAGAAACATCGCCAAAGGCAAGGGAAGCAAGGGGAAAATGAACTATTGGGATTTCATCAAGATAAAAAGCTTTTGCACAGCAAAAGAAACAGTCCACAAAACCAAAAGACAGCCGACAGAATGGGAGAAAATATTTGCAAATGACATATCAGATAAAGGGCTAGTATCCAAAATCTATAAAGAACTTATCAAACTCAACACCCAAAGAACAAATAATCCAATCAAGAAATGGGCAGAAGACCTGAACAGACATTTTTCCAAAGAAGACATCCAAATGGCCAACAGACACATGAAAAAGTGCTCAACATCGCTCGGCATCAGGGAAATCCAAATCAAAACCTCAATGAGACACCACCTCACACCAGTCAGAATGGCTAAAATTAACAAGTCAGGAAACGACAGATGTTGGCGGGGATGCGGAGAAAGGGGAACCCTCCCACACTGTTGGTGGGAATGCAAGCTGGTGCAACCCCTAGGGGAAAACAGTCTGGAGGTTCCTCAAACAGTTGAAAATAGAGCTACCCTACGATCCAGCAATTGCACTACTGGGTATTGACCCCTAAGATACAAATGTAGGGATCCGAAGGGGTACGTGCACCCCTATGTTTATAGCAGCAATGTCCACAATAGCCAAACTGTGGAAAGAGCCAAGATGCCCATCGACAGATGAATGGATAAAGAAGATGTGGTATATATACACAACGGAGTATTATGCAGCCATCAAAAGGAATGAGATCTTGCCATTTGCAACGACGTGGATGGAACTGGAGGGTGTTACGCTGAGTGAAATAAGTCAATCAGAGAAAGACATGTATCCTATGACCTCACTGATATGAGGACTTCTTAATCTCAGGAAACAAACTGAGGGTTGCTGAGTGGTGGGGGGTGGGAGGGATGGGGTGGCTGGGTGATAGACATTGGGGAGGGTATGTGCTATGGTGAGCGCTGTGAATTGTGCAAGACTGATGAATCACAGATCTGTACTTCTGAAACAAATAATGCAACATATGTTAAGAAAAAAGAAAAAGAAGAAGATAGCAGGAGGGGAAGAATGAAGGGGAGTAAGTTGGAGGGGGAGACGAACCATGAGAGACAATGGACTCTGAAAAACAAACTGAGGGTTCTAGAGGGGAGGGGGGTGGGGGGATGGGTTAGCCCGGTGATGGGTATTAAAGAGGGCACGTACTGTGTGGAGCACTGGGTGTTATGCACAAACAATGAATCATGGAACACTACATCAAAAACTAATGATGTAATGTATGGTGATTAACATAACAATAAAAAATTAAAAAAAAAAAAGAAGAAGAAGGGAGCAATGGAAGCTAGGGCCCCAGTCTGAACTCTGGACCTGGTATTCAACCTCACTGCTCCTGTCTACGGGCAGCCCGCGGCATCCCAGTTCTCACCATACCCAGTGCGAATGACTTGTTCATTCTCTTCCCCGAAATACCACGGGCTCTGGAAGGTGGGCTGTCCCTGTCACAGCCCTGTGTGTGACTGCTGAATCACTGCCCACAGCCCACATACAGGCATCTCCACCTTCCACAGTCACCCTTATATACAGAAGCCCGCATGTGCTCATTAGCACCCACGCTTACACCCTTAAGGCAGGCAGGGTCCCAGCAAAGGCCCGTCTGGCTTGGGCACTGGGGCAAACTGGCGTGGCAGGACCCCCAGAAGAACCAGAAGCCTTTGGGAAAGAACGCAGGGTACGGGAGTGGGAGCCAGGCATATCGAGGCCACTGGCCTAGGTGACAGGCCCCCAGCGGGCAGTGGGAAAATAGGGTGGCAGCTCAACCAAGTGACCTCGTCGGGCTCCTCGACTGCAAGTAAACGCAGACCCCAGGTCCTAACCCAAATGACACCTCCCAGCCCGGGCACTTGAGTGCGGGAGAGCCTCCATGATGTCTGAAGTTCTGGAAGGCGCAGGGATGCCCCCACAGCGGTGACCAGACATGGAATAAGTGAGGGGACTACTCCTGAGCACCCCAAAAGGGCTGGCGGAGAGACTTTGCGAAGTTGGCTAAAACTGACCTCATGCTTACAATGCATTAGGGGCTGTTCGAAGGTTTCGCATGTCTTCACTCAGCGAACAGAGTCTTCAGATGCCCTGCACCAGAGGAGCTGCTGACCTGGGAGCCAGCACCGTCCATGCAACTGCCAGATGCCCTCCCACAGGCGGGACAGGCCCAGGGAGCCTGAGGGGACACACCCGTGAACACACCATCCTCTCCTGCATACCCCCAGGCCGAGAACTGCCCACGCATGCGCGCGTGCACACACACACACACCACTATGCATGTCTCTACATTCACGTTCAGAAGCCACAGGGAGCATCCTTGGACTCTGCCGTGCTGGGAAATAACCCCAGGAGGCCTTCCCTCCCAGGCTGAGAAGACCACCACCCCTAGCCCACGGGGTTCTGGGTTCAAGCTGACCTCAGAAATACAACCCAGAGGGGCTCATTCCCCTAACGCTGGGAGAGCATGGGGAGGAGCCTGGGGTCTATGCCCTCTGCCTCACTCTCCTCACTGCCTCTTGACACGCCAACCACTCTATGCCATTGTGTCCAAGTATTTGGGGGCCGGAAGGGGCCAAGCGAAGCCTGCGGGAGTGAGAGAAAGAAGTAGAGGCTGAAGTCTGTCCTCCGTCATAACCCCTGAAATTCCATTTTGCTCCATGTCCCTGAACACAACAGTCCTTCACACTAAAGCATGAATTAGCCTATTGTGTGGCTTTCTTCAAGGAGGGGATCAGCATGACAGCCCCAGGCATCCAAAGTGAGATGGTCATGCATGCAGGATGTGAAGGAAGGAGAGGAATGTCTGGAAAAACCTACCTTCTCTAAGAATCAGTGCTTTCAACTCACCTTGCCCACCCACCACTACTCTGAAGGAGCCAGGACCACAGCTCACATCAGTTCTAGAACATACTACAGACATCAGCAGGCAGGCACACTTCACATTTAGCCATTTTTAATGCTCAAAAGCTCTGTACAAAATAAAGTCACAAATGAGTCCTCACAACACCCCTGTGAGGTAGGTAGGCAAGTATTATTCTCCCATTTTACAAATGGGGAAACTGAGGCAGAGAGGCAAAGTGACCAGCCCATGGTCCCAGCACAGCTGAAAGTCAGGGCCAACCGTGAGAACACAGAGGATCCCTCCCAGTTCAGCCTGATCTGTGACCCCTCATCTAGACCTTGTCTGCAAAGAAATGAAAACTTTTTAATTCATGCAAAAATAAAAACAAAAACAAATCCGAAAAGGTAGTGAACAGACATACAGCAGTTTTGCAGAAGATTTCAGCCAAGACGGCCAAATATTTTCCACTACTAGGTAGATGTGAACAAGTCTAGCCTCTCCTCCTGAGACCAGAGACGTGTCCACTGGTTTTCTGCAGAAGTGCATGCGTCCAACCAGGGAGGGCTCCCAGGCCGCCATGAGCCAGGCCCAGGGGGGCAGCCACCACACCGGTCAGCCCCCGGGGCTTCGGCGGACAGTGGTCCCCAGAGGAAGAGCTGCACAACTCACCTTCACAGGGCCGGCCCTTCCAGCAGCCTTCCCACGGTGGGGACAGAGCTGCTCCTGAGGCCTCCCGCTCCCCAACCCTTGGCCCCTCTGCTCCCTCTGGAGGGAAGCTCAGGGGTCCTCAGCCAGGATGGCCTGGAACCCCCCTTAGCCCACTCACATGCTCCACTGTTCACTCAGCCCACCCCCCAGCAGTCCTCAGGACTCCTGCTGCAGCAGAGGGGGACCTGGGGCCACCTGGGCAGCCAAGGCAGGGAAAGTGTGGTAGGACCCGCTGCTGGGAGCCTGGGCTTCCTCAGCACTGCCTGCCCTGGCTCCCTGGGAAACGGGGCAGACCTCTTCCATAGGGCTGCATCCATCTTCTAGAAGTTCCTTCCTCCCGAGAGGGACTCCTCCCTTCTAGCTCCTCAGGGACCTCCACAGTCCCGCCAGCCCCAGGGGAGGGGGAGGGGAAGGAAGGAGAGGCAGAGCCTCTGCCAGGTCCAGCAGGCCCTGCTGTCGTGCTTCTCGGGGTCTCCAGGTTGGAGATGGGGCACGAGAGGCAAGGAAACTGGGTGAAGCTGCCGTTGAGGTGACAAATCCACCAGAGCCCTGTCCACTCCCCAGGGCAGTGCTCAGGCAGCACTAGGGGAGAGGCCAAGCAGGGAGGGCAGCAAGAGAAAGCAAGCGGGAAACCGGCTCCGCACCCCAGGCTGTCAGGACCGCTGTGAGGTGGCCGAGGAGGGTGCGCGTGGCCGCAGTGAGTAGCTTTGCTCGGCTACTTGGGGACCGAGCTCCCTGGAAGCTGTCCGCGGTCTGCAAAGCACACACGCCTGTTGTTCACAAGTGTAACTGTGCACTACTTGTCCTATAAAAACCTCTTTTTAAAACAGGGTCCCAACCCCGCCCCAGTCTCTCCTGGGGCCTGGGTTCCTCGGGACCACTCCCCGTGAAGAGCACCTGGAGCATCCTCAGCCTGCATGGAGCCCCGTAGGAGGGGGGCGGGCGGGGAGGGGGCGGGCAGGGGTGGGGGGGAGCCCATCCTACAGGAAGTCCCCAGCGGTGGAGGGCTCGGGCCTGCGGCTCTGCTCCTGCCACCGGCAGCGCAGCCTGGAGAAGGGCTGGTCCTGCCCGCTCTCGAGCTCGGGGAAGCCCAGCTGGTTGAGGATCTCATAGACTCCGGCCTTCGATGCCACCTGGGGGAGACAGCAGAACTGGGGGCCGTAGTCCCAGGGAGAGAGGCTGTCATCCAGGTCCAACCACCCCCTCCACATCACCACGCCCTCCTCCCCTCGACGGGCTCTAGATCACACAGCTGAGCCTGGGGCCCAGCACTGCCTTCCACCAGCTCAGCAACCTGAGCAAGTTTGTGTTTTCACTACCACGAGCTTCAGCTTCCTCATCACGGGGACAACTGTCTCTACCTTCCAGGACGATGCTGGAGGGCTCCAGAAACACGGAAAGCACCCAGCAGATAAGTAAGGAAGAGGAGAGCGGCGCAGGAAGCCAAGTGCCCTCTGCCCGCGCGGCCCTGCTGTTCCCGCTGAGACACTAGGGGTCATGGGCCCAGTGGCTCTGGGCATTACAGCCGGGGCCCCCATGGGGCGCTAGAGAAAGCGGTGTGGGTGTGGGAGCCAGCAAGCAACCCCGTGGCTGTGTGTTCCGGCCGTAGACCAGGCAGGTCTACCACAGGCCTCCCCTCAGGTGGGCAGGCGGGGGCCTCCCTGGACATTCTCCATACAACCCTGTGGCCCAGGGCCTGGGAGACACGACCCATTCAGTGACCAGCCCCCCTCTCTCTCCGCCGTCCTAGGAGATGGGGAGGATGTAGGCTCCACTCAGACCAGAGGTCCCGAGGCAACCTTCACCCCCACCCTCCATGCATCCCCAGGAGGGAGTGAGGGACCCTGAGGCGGGAGCCCACACTCCTAACTGGAAGAGCTCTCTCCTTCCTAGACAACCCCCAACACGCACCACCTAGTTTCAGCTGGTTCAATCTCCTGCCCAGCCCCTGGTTCCCCCAATGTCCTCTCCAAGCGGAACCCAAGCAGAAGTGTCCTAGGTCCCCCACGACCTCCATCCCACCCAGGGGTCCAAAGAGCAAGCCAAGTCCAGGCCTGCTCAAGAGGATGGCCCCAATGTGGACTTGGGTCCCCTGACTCAACGCTCATCCTCGAAAGGACCACCCTTAAGGCTGTCTTCAGCACAAGCCCCCAGCAGCCACTAGGCTGTGCAGTGGCCCGCTGCCTCTATTCCCTGGCAGCTCTGACCCCACCCGCACACCTACCTGAGCCCAGCGCTGGGGTCACCGAGCACTCTCCCGCCCACCTGCCCCATGGGTGCTAGGTCCCACCTCCATCCAGATGAGAACTGTCAGGGCAGGCTGGCAAGGCCAGGAGAGGCCTGTCTCCTGGAGCGGGGATAATTATAGGCCACTTTGCCAAGAGGGGAAGAAGGTCTCTCTCCTGACCTAGAGGTGCCGAGGCAACAGCTTGCCCCTAAAACCAGACAAGCCGGAGGAAGAACCAGAGGAACTGGGAGGCCAAGCAGAGAGAGGGACAGTGGAGGCGGAATGAGAGGGCGGCGCCTAGGGCCAGACATGGTGGGCGCTGGAGCCAGCCAACCGGCTCCGCGGCTGACCCTGAGCAAGTACTTCCCGGGCTGTGCTCGGTCTCCTCTGTACAACGGGAGAGTACCAGTCATCACGCAAGGCAGACCTCACACAGGGCCTAGCACATGGCACCAGATGTATCTCGTGGCATCCCCACCACGACGTTCTCAGGTGGCAGAGACGGCATCAAGACGATCTCTGCCTTCATGCTGAGGACAGCCAGAAGGAAGGGCCCACCTGTCCAAGGTCATGGCTGGAAGGTGGCAGGGGCCAGGCCACCAAGCCATCCTGCCCCTCGCGGGGCACAGGGGAGGAGGAAACACAAGAATGGGCACGAAGCACCCAGGTCACCTCAGCCCTGGGCATGCCCAGAGCAGGGCCGTGCCTAGCACACTGCCCTGTGCTGTTCCTTGGGGAACAGTTCTCACTGATTCATGCCTCCGACTTTGCCCAACGGCCGGCCACGTGCAGACACCAGGCCAGACACCCAACGCTGAACGAGACACAATCCTGATCGTGGAAGCTTCCCATAGAGCCAAATGACAGCTCTGCCCATGGGGGAGCCTGCTGCTGGGGCCGCGGGGGCTGCGCGGGGCGGCCTCTCACCTGCCGCATCCACGAGCTGAAGGGCCTGTGCCAGGAGTCAGCCTTCTCCAGGTGGAGGTAAGCGTTGAAAAGCACCAGGTACACGTAGCGCTCCAGGTACTGCAGGCTCCGCAGCCGCAACCTCCCAGCCTCCAGCTCTGATTTGGCCGCTTTTGCCTGGAGGATGACGGCAGAGGGTGAGAGTCCAGTGGGGCCTCGCCCCCCACCCCCAGGCACGGACACACCACACACACAGACACACAGACACACAGACACACAGCATTGGGGCCGGGACGGGAGGGCTTTGCACAGCGAGGCCCACGGCATGGCCCCGGCTCAGGTTCCACGGGAGGCCAATGGATGGCAAGGTGAGGCCATCGGGGCTCTGACGGTGGACGCAGCACGGCCTCCCCTCGGCCCCCGTGGCCTGGGCTCTGCGGCCTCCAGTGGCTCCCAGGCAGGTGAGTGCGTCTCTGCCTGGGAGGGGGACCCCCATCTTGGCCTCTGACCCCGACTGGTCCTTAACGGACCTCCTTGCCCACTTCTCAAATAGCTCCGGATCAGGGGCAGAAGGGGGTGAATCCAGCCCTCCGGCCCCGGCCCCACCCTCCCCAAGGCTGGAACAGATCCTAGAAAGGCCACCAGGGCTGGGGGGCAATGAGAGAGACAAAGGCTGAGGAGAGAAAGAGGTGGTGCGTGTGTTGGGTCGGGGGGCATCAGTGCTTTCAACAAGCCATCCTGAGCACCTTCCAAGAACGGCACCAGGCCACGTGCTGGGGGGAGAAGGAACTGCCACACCACGTGACCGGAGATAGGTTTCCCAGAGAGCGTGGGATGTGGCTGGGCCGTGTGGGCCGGCAGGGCTGGGGTGGAGAGAGCAAGCAGCCCATGGGGCAGCACAGAGGTGTGGACGGGGACCAGCAGGCGGGACCCAGAAGGCACTGGCCTGACTGGATCGAGGGTGTGAAGGGACAAGAAGGGGAACTGGGCTGGCAGGCAACTGTGGAAGCCCACGCTCCACTCTAGTCCAGCTTCCCACCCCGGCAGGCGGACGCCGGAGCCCCAGCCCAGACCCATCAGAGCAGAGCCTGTGAGACACAGGCCTACGCGATCCTGAGAAGCTCCCCGGGGACTCTGCAGCCAGGGTGGAGCCCCGTGGCTTTAGCTCAGCGGAGTCATTGAAGGTGCAGGGGCAGGAGTGACCTCTGAACGGAAGACTCACAGGAGGCTAATGCTCAGGAGGAAGGGGACTTAAATGGGGTCTTCTTGAGGCCTTCTCAGCGTGGGCATCGGTGGGCACCCCAAGGCACACAGAGTCAGCTTCCCTGTGGCGCCGTGTCCTTGCCGTCATGCCTGAGTTGCTCCTGTGACCCACCACGGACGTGCAGCCCGCCCTGGAGGGGAAGCCTGGGAGAGGGAACGCCACACCTCACCCCCCTCCAGGCGTCCATCCGGACCCACAGCAGCTCTCTGTGCACCAGGAGGAAGACAGAGCCCAGGGGCTGTCCCCTCAGGCACCAGGAACATCCTCGGAGGGCACAGCCAGCCCCAGGCCCCCGGGGAAACAGGAAGGGCGGCCTCCCCACAGCTGGGCCGCAGCTGAAAGCCTTCCTGCTCGGCACACCTCAGCCCAGTGGGTCTCCTCTGGAAGGCTCCAGGGCGGGACCCCGCCCCTGACACGACATGACCCACAGCCCCAAGAACCAGGAGCCGGAGTGGGACCATCTGCAGGGCCTGTGGTTCCCCCTCCCCTCACTGCTGCCTCAGCTAACAGCCTTCCCAGGGGCGAGTGAGCGCTCAGTAGGAAGGAGTTCAGGGGCACTGGGGATGGGGCAGGGGCGGGAGGTGGGCAGGGGTGGGGCCTTGGACGGGCGAGGGGCCCACAGCCACTGCCCTGACTCCCTGCGAGACACGGCTCTAGGCTCGGTGCTGCCATTGAAACTCTTGGCTCCCAGGTTTCTGGAGGTAGGACTGCTCAGATACCTAAGGTGCGAGGAAGCGCCCGTAAACCATGAAGGGCCACAGCAAGTCGTGGCACAGAAGACAAAGCTACAACACGGGGGTGACGCGTGCACAGGCTCCGCCTGCAGCGACCCTCGTGGGCTGGGGCGGCGGCAGCGGACGGCGGCAGAGCAGCCACACCAGGGGATCAAGACAGGGAGGGGGGCGGCCGGACCACGCAGGGCGTCAAAGAGGCGGCGGTATCTGAGGTGGGTTGGGGGGGCAGAAAGGTACCCTGAGAAGGGGAGGAAAGGGGCCGGAGGGTGAGGTGTATCCAAGGTAGATGACAGGGGAGGGGGCGCAGAGGAGGAGGCAATGGGGGACGACCGGGGCCCAGAAGAGGGTATGGAAGGTCAGCCAGGCCCTGATCCTACAGACAAAGGGGCCACCGACGGCTTCTGGTGGAGGTGAGGGTGGAAATGGCCCCAGCTGCTGCAGGAGCTGACTGGAGCAAGGGAGAGCAGGGTGCCTCTTGTTTTAAGGATCAACCAACCAGGTGCTCAAAAAAAAAAAAAAAAAAAATGCAGTTTTGTTTAGAAATTAGGCAGTAGACCAAAAAAAAAAAAAAACAATTTTACCTAGAGACAAAGTATGGCCAATACACCACCACCACCACTCCGCTCCCCCTGAGGAGGATCATTCCATGCTGCCCGGCACAGGGCACTCCCCACCCCATCCCTCCCACTGCCTTCCCCGTCTCCATCCCTGGAGCTTATTGAAGGAGAGAAAATCACTCACAGTTCCACCAGACAAGAACCATTTTAAATTACTTTCAATTAGAGAGTGCTCAGGAAACATCCTTTGGGCATGAAAAGCCCACGGCTCTGGGGCTGGCCCTACAGTACAGCCACCTCAGCCCTGTCTTCTCCAAGCCCCCGCTCCCATGGGGACAGGGGCCTGCTGCTCCCAGAGACACCAGAGAGGACTGCGTCCGAGCAATATTCAGGGTGGAGAGGTTGGGTGATTCCTTCTGAGCCCTACTGGCAACGTAGGGTAGAATTATCCCTAAATTCGGACCGCAAGTAAAGGTGACACCTGACACCCCCCCAGAAGGTTCCGTGGGCACATCTTGCATGATCATAGTCTGTGACTTGAGACAATGACCCATCTTCCTATCAAGGCCCTGGTTTCCTTAAAATCAGCCTATGTGGGCACTGTCTGGAGAGGAGGATAGGCCAGCCTCCTCCTGTTGATAAAAATAGTGGAGCTGTTTTTAAATGGCCTGGCAGGCCAGGCTGTCATTAGCTGTGGTGAAGCTGGACAAGGCTTCCTCATCCATTGGGACTGAGCCCTAAAATAGAAGGGGCTAAGAAAGGTGGCCAGGGCGCTGGGCACTTCAGCTCTCTCAGGCCAGCGGTCAGCCGGCACCCACGTGGGCCCGGCGTCGCCAGCGGTGGCCCTCTTGAAGCTCCGCCCTTTGCTGGGCCACGTGGAAGAGACCCACCGAGGCAGGGCTGATGCCCCTCCCCAGGTATGTCCAGGGTCTACCACACACCACATGCCAGGCTGAGCATGTCACATCCAGAGTGGAGTGTTAGATCCTAAAATGTCTCCTAGAGGGACACGCATTTTGCAGATGAGGCTGGGCAAGACCAAGTAACTGCCCAATGTCAGAGTTCCCAGCTGGGACACAAATTCCAAACGCCCAGCTGTCTGACCACCCTGGGTCCTTTCGCCATCGTCAAGCTCAACCACACCCTCCCTCACGTTTGCCTCTATACCTTGACACCACCCCCCACCCCCCACCCCGCCTTCCTCCTACCTGGAAAGCCCTTCCCCTCCACCAGGCCTGGCCCTGTTCCACTCATCTCTCCAGGCCCAGGCCGAGCCCCTGCTCTCCTGAAGCCTGCTCTGAGTGCTACAGCCTCCAGCCTCTTCTCGGCCTCCTCTCCTCCCCAAGGAATGATCAGTCTGGGAAACAAGCCTGGGGGCAAGCACCAGATTAGAACGAGGTTTACATCTTCCCTGCTCCCCACCACCCTGAATGTCAGTGTCAGGACACAGACTAGGCATGCAGTAGGCACCCAGCTGATGGATGAGCACTGACTCCCCAGGCCCTCTCAGCCAGTCTCATGCTTCCAATGCCCTCTGGAATCTAGAGTCCAGATGGGATACTGGGGACCCCACATGCACGCCTCCACCCCCGGGGATCCAAATTCCATGCTGAATGGAGACTCCAAGCACTCTGCCATGCTTGAGGGCTCCAGGTAGGTATCGATCCAGCTTCTCCAACTCACAAAACACGTCCCACGCGAACTTCTGAGCTCTCCCAAAACCTGCCCGTCCACATGTCTGCACATCTTAATGTCTATCCTTCCTGCCGCTCAGGCCAAAACCTGGCCTTCCTCCCTAACTTCGCCTTTTCTCAGCCCCACATCCAACCAGTCAGAGCAACCTCCCAGCTGCTGCTCGCCTCTTACCACCTCAGGCCAAGCCGCCTCACCTCAGTGACAGCGGCTGACTGGCCTCCCTGGCCCCCCCCCCCCCACTCCTGCGGCCTAGTCCCAACACAGCCCCAGAGTGAGCCTGCTAGAACCTTAAGTGGGCACCTCTGCTCAACCCGCTGCACAGGCCCCCACTGGCACTCAAGAGTAGAGGCCAACGTCTGTGTAATCATCTGTGCAATCCCAGAGCAGGCCCCATCCCACCTGCCCCTGTAACCTCTGACCTCCTTTCCTGCCCCTCAAACATACCAGGAAGCCCCCACCTCAAGGCCTTTGCACTTGCCGTACCCCTCTGTCTGGGTGTTGGCATGGCTCCCCCACTCACCCCCTCAGGTCTGTGTTCAAACGCTACCTTTTCATCAAGCCCCTTCCTGACCCAGACCCCATGTAAAACTGCAACCCCCCAGCCCCACAGACGTATCATGACCTGATACAATGTGACTTTGACTTGTGTCTTGTTCCTTGTGTGTCTCCCTCCCCGGAGCGTGGGTTCCATGAGGGCAGGAACTTCCCTGTGCTGTTCATGAGGCGTCTCCAGAACTAGCACAGTGCCTGGCACTCAGGAATCCTACGAGAAATGTCTGCCGAATCGGGGATCAACGAATACTTCTTCTATCTCCCATTTTTATTAAGCTCTGCATCACAGACTGCCCTGGGTTACCGAGATCAACCCTTCTGCTTTCCAGAAGCGGAGACCGAGGTCAAAGAGGTGCACTGACCTACCGGGGTCACATGGAGAGCTGGATGCAACCCAGGCCATGGGAAAACAGAGCCCAAGGAGAGAAACAAGAAGAACAAGCGAGGGGCGCCTGGGTGGCTTAGATGGTTGAGCGTCTGCCTTTGGCTCAGGTCATGATCTCAGGGTCCTGGGATCGAGTCCCGCTTCGGGCTCCTTGCTTAGCGGGGAGCCTGCTTCTCCCTCTGCCTGCCACTCCCCTTGCTTGTACTCTCATTCTCTCTCTCGCAAATAAATGAATAAAATCTTAAAAAAAAAAAAAAAAAGGAACAACAACAAGCGAGGCCAGGCTCAGGGCCTGAGTCAATCCAAGCCAGATGACACCCCCATTACTGGAGTCTGCCTGCTGCCCTTTCCCTGACCCACTCAATAGGAAGGAGCATGGAAGGCCTGGTGGCCTCTACCATCCGGCTGGGCAGGCAGCTGACAGCCCTCAAAGACAGCTAGTCTCTAAGGGGCGAGGTCCCAGAGCGCCGACCCCACCATCCTTCTCAAAGCTCAGTGCCACCCACTCCTTGTCAGACACTGGCCCCAAGCAGTGTCGGCCGCTTCCAGGGGCTTTCTATGAGTCCCTGCAAACTCCCCTGGGGCCTCGAGCACAAGGAAGCTTTTTCTACCTAGTCCCCAGAAGAGAGAAAATGGCCCTTGGCCCATAGATAAGCAACCAGTTTTCCAAAGAAAACATTTTTTTTTTAAGATTTTATTCATTTATTTGAGAGAGAGGATGAGAGCGAGAGAGAGCACGAGCAGGGGGAGTGGGAGAGGGAGAAGCAGGCTTCCCGCGGAGCAGGGAGCCCGATGTAGGGACTCGATCCCAGGACCCTGGGATCATGACCTGAGCCGAAGGCAGATGCTTAACCAACTGAGCCACCCAAGCGCCCCCAAAGAACACATTTCATTCAGTACTTCCAAAGCTGGAAGGGACTAAACCTGACACCACGGGCTTCTCGGTGTGCCATTCATTCCACAAACGTCATTTACCCCTAGGTCAGGCTCTGGGATGCGGTGCCAAGAAATGGCCCTCAGGATCCCACAGCTCTGCACATAAGCTAGTGAGTTGGCCAGGTGTCCCAACCTCCCTGCCCACCGCACCCTATATACCCCACCCCCACTTCATCTTGTACCCAGGCTATGCTCACCGCCCCACCCTTCCAGGCAGGTAGAAAAGCAACGGTGACCCCAGGTGACAGATGGGAAAGGAGAGGCCCAGGCAGGCCAAAGCAATTCACCCAGGGGAGTGCAGGGAGTTCCTAGCAGAGCCCAGGCTAGAACTCTGGGCTTCCAACCTAGACTCAGGGCATTTTTGGGTGGCTGGAGAAGAGCGCCCTCTCCTGGTGGACCAACAATGTGGACAAAGAACAAAAAGGTACAAGGGTAGGAGTCAGTTTTCCTATTTAATCACACGGTGACCTATTCAACCTTCCGCCCATTCGTCTGCTCACTAGACAGACATCTGTGGAGCCCTACTTGTGCCAGGCAGAGTCTGGGGGCCAGGGGGTCAGAGACAAGCCCTGGCCCAGCAGAAGAGAGATGAGCAGCAGAGAGAGGTGCCCCTGGTGACAACCACAAGGCTAACAATGGCAGCAGTGAGCACAGAGGCAGGGTCTCCTTACGGGCTGAGATTGAGACCCCTCCCGACCCCCTGAAAGCTCCAAGCCTGATGGTGCACACGTAGGAACAAGCCTGGCTCACAGCAGGTGCTCAGGGCATGTTTGCTGTAGGATAAAGCAGGAAGTCCCCCTGGAGGGTGGAGATTGTTCCGGCTCAGCCACACCATGGGAAGGACGGGAAAGCAGGAGAGGTCTCAGCTCGGAGAACATGTGCCCTACACACCCATGCTCACAACACGCATGCACATGCGCGCACACACCCACACGCACTTCGAGCAGCCGCTCGTCCACCCACTGGCTGTATTTTGGGCTGGGTGTGAAAGAGCCTTGGGAAGCAACCCTTTCCTTCCATCATATTTTATGTGATAGCTCAGTTCCAGGGCCGCGCTAGTTGCACAGCCCAGGCCCTGGAAACACATTACCTACTGGAATGAGGTCTCCAGGGAACAACTCTGGCCAAGCCAGAGTCGGGGAGAGACTGAGAAGGACCCCACCTGGGGCTCAGAGCCAGAGCTGTCTCACTCTGTATTTTTCCGAATACCCTTTGTCTTTGCGGGCACCAAGCTGAACCTCTGACCTTTTGGCAACTCTGCACCAACCCAGGGCAGCGCGTTCAATAGGCCCTGGTGGCTTCCTCACCGGACCCTTCCTTCTTCCCCCCACAACAAAACTGCCCCAAGTGTCATGGCCATCGGGGAGGAAAGGAACACAGGCCGAGGAGTTGGGAGATAGGTTCTGGTCCTGCCTCAAGCTGGTCACGGTGTCATTAGGCCTCACTGTCTTCCTCAGTAAAATGGTCTAGTAAAACCTGCCGTCACCTCCTTACCAGCTACTCTGAGGACCAAAGGAGACAAAAGAGTAAGTTCTTAGAAAACAAAAAGCACTGCTCAAAGTTAGAGATTTACAGACGAAATCTCAATTCGAGACCAAAGGACATCTTATTTCTCTCTGTGTGGCTACTTTTATCTCAGTTCTTCTTCAAACTCTTTCTGAAGGGACAGACGGGAGACACATTAGACTATTTTAAACACAGAACACTAAGAATTAACGTCACCAGCCAAGGCTAAGGAAGAGGCCCCTGGCATTAATGATTCTAGCAGGACTTCCTCCAGGAGAACTGACCTTGGTTTCTGTCACAGATATTTTTCCCTTTCCAGGCCCAGCAGGAAACAACTAATTCACCAGATGGTGTTCCCACCGCGGGCTGGTGGTCATCCTGGATCCTCCTCAGCCTGGGGCCCAGCTTTGTCACCTCTATCACAACCTCACAGAGTAGCTTAGTTCAAAGAGCTCTTTCTTTTTTCCTTTTGAGGCGGTTTTTTTAAAATGCCCTAGCCTTCTGGCCCCCTCACACACATAGCGTTGGTCAGGTCCCAGCCCAGGCTCACTGACCCTCTGGAGAGTGGAGGACACATCGCTGGGCTGCAACCTGCAGAGGCCAGGCAGCCTAGCACAGGCCCAGGCAGAGAGGGAGTCAAGGCTGTCAGACCAGGGAAGGCCTGTCTCTGTGGAAAATGTGCGGACAGTTTTAGTCCCATCCCTGCTCTGTGCTTATGACCTGAGTCTGCAATGTGCTCTTGTCCTCTAGCCTTCTCAGGCTGGGGACACAAGGGCACGGGTCGTGGCTTCTAGTTCTGATTCCCCCACTGCCCCCAGCAGCAGGGCTTGAGGTGGGAGGAAGGTGAAACTGCCTCCTCCAACTTGGGCGGCGGGATGGCAGGGCGGAGAGGGCCCGACCTGGGAATCCGGGTCTGGGGTCTCGCTCTCCTCCTGCCAACCACCAGCTGTAGGTTCTTGGGCAAGCCCAGTGCCTCCCTTCCTCAAATGCAAACATGGATGTGATGGTACAGCCTGCCCTTCCTCAGGCACAGATACAGAGTAAGGACTGAGCCAGACCGTAGATGTGAAAATGCACAGTGAGCCTTGGGTTGGGGGGGGGGGTACCCCCCATGCTGTTTCTGAGTCGGGACGTATGGGGTCTTGGTCCCCTGGCCTCCAGCACTGGCCTCTAGCAACTCCTAACCTCCCCTCAGGAACCCCTCCATCTTCCTTCTCCCAGCCCACCCTGGTCACCCAGACCCTCATCACAGACTCCAGGCTCATCTGAGTCTGGAGGAACCCGAGAGCTCTTCGTGGGAAGACAAGGTGAGAAGGCAGCCATATGCAAGCAGGATGAGAGTGCTCAGTGGAAACAAATTGGTAAGAGCCTTCATCTTGGACTTTCCAGCCTCCACAATGTGAAAAAACAAATTTCTGTTGTTTAAGCCATGCGGTTGTGGTATTTTGTTGTGGCGGCCCCAGCTGACTAATGCACATATGATGGCCTCTCCCTTCTTGAGGTTCCGGTCTCATCTGCAAAAGTGAGACAGTCACATTCTGTGAGGCCAGCAGGATCCTAACGCCAAACCGAACAAAGACATAAGAGACCAAGATCTCTCATGAATCTGAGGCAAAAATCCTCAACAAACCAAATCTAGCAACATAAAAGACACACCATGACCGAGCAGGATTTATCCCAGAATACAAGGTTGGTTTAATACCTTCAATTAAAATATCATACCGTATCAATAGAATAAAGAGCAAAAAACAAGATAATCATCTCAACAGACATGGAAAAAGCATTTAACAATATTCAACATCACCTCATGAAAAAAAAAAACACTCAGTAAACTAAGAACAGAAGGGAACTTTCTCAAGCTGACAAAGAGTGTCTATGAAAAAGCTACAGTTAACATCAGATTTAATGTGAAAGGCTGAAAGCTTTCCCCCTAAGATCAGGAACAAGAGAGGGTGTCTGTGCTAGCTACTTTTACTTAACATTCTACTGGAGGATCTAGCCAGGGCAATTAAGGAAAAAATTAAATAAAAGACATCCAAATTAGAAAGGAAGAAGCAAAACTATCTCTATCTGCATACGACATGATCTTGTAAACAGAAGATTCTAAGAAATTCACTAAAGAAAGTATCAAAACTAATGAATTAGTTTAGCAAGTTTGCAAGATAGAAGATCAAATATCAATTGTCTCTCTACATAGTAACAATTAACAAACTAAAAAATGAAATTGAGAAATTAACTCCATTTACAATAACACAAAAGCAATAAGCTACTTATGAATAAATTGAATATAAAAAGTGTAAAACTCACACTCTAGAAACCATAAAATATCTTGTAAAAAAACAAAGAAGTCCTACATAAGTGGAAAGACATCTCACGTTATGCATCAAAAGAGTAACTATTGTTATGATAGCAATACTTCCCAAATTGATCTGCATCAAAATTCCTATCAAAATCTCAGTTGGCTTTTTTTTCTTTCAGAAATTAACAAGCTAATCCTAAAATTCATATGGAAATACAAGGGACCCAGAATAGCCAAAATAAGTTCTGAAAAAGAAGTCATACTTGGAGAACTCATTTCCTAATTTCAAAATTCACTACAATACTATGGTAATTAAGGCAGTATGGTACTGGCATAGAACAGGCAATCAATGGAACAGGACTGAAATCTCAGAAATAAGCCCTCACATTTACAGTCATTGGCTTTTTTTAGAGATGTCAAAACAATTCAATGGGGAAAGAATTGTTTTTTCAACACATGTGCTGGGACAACTGGATATCTCCAAGCAAGAGAATGAAGCTGGATCTCTACCTCACACCATATATAAAAATTAAGATGCATCAAAGACTAAATGTAAGAGCTACAACTATAAAATCTTAGAAGAAATCTACTTACCTCTTCGAGGTAAATTCTCATGACCTTAGATGAGGCATGACACCAAAAACAGAATGTGATGTATCCATACAATAGAATATTGGTCACAAAAAGGAACAAAGTAATGATCCATGCTAGAACACGGATGAAACTTGAAAACATCATGCTGAGTGAAAGACGCTGGTCACAAGGACCACATCTGTATGATTCCATTTTTATGAAATGTCCAGAATAGGCAAATCCATAGAGGCAGAAAGTAGATTCACGGTTGCCTAGGGTTGGGGAAGGGCGAAATGGGGTGATGAAAATGTTCTGTATCTGGTTGTGGTGATGGCCACACAGCTCTGTGAAAGTACTAAAAACCATTGAATTGCACACTTTAAATAACTGGATCGTATGGTATGTGAATTCTATCTCCATAAAGCTGTTATTAAGAAGACAGCAAGAGGGTGAGACTCGACTGCAGCAGATCCCCCAGTGTGCCCCCCACCCCACCAGGAGCATCAGTATCACCTAAGAGCTTTCCAGACCTACGGAATCAGAAACTCAGAACTGGAGCCCAGCGACGGGTTCTCCAGGTGATCTTGAAACTCACTGCAGCTGGGGACTCCCGCTTAGACGACGTGGTCCTCAACCTTGACTATGCATTGCAATCACCCAGGGAACTGTACAAAAAAACACTCACATGCTGGCCCCCTCCCCAAACAGACCTAGTAAATTAGACTCTCTATGGATGGAACTCAGGCATGGGAATGTTTCAAAGCTCCCGTGTGAAACTAGTATGCCGCCGCCAGGGTGAAAAGGACTGGATTAGAGAGTGAAGGCCTTCTGCTCTTCAGCCTCTTGGAAGAGTCTGGCCCAGGCCCAGCTCACTAAGACCACCTAGTGGCCACACTGGGGAATGACTCTCTATCTTGCTTCTGCTCCACCCCCACCCCACCCCACCAATCCGCCAGCAAGGAGCCCTGGGATGGGGTTCAGGGATCCCTACCCTCCCACTGCTGAGGTCAGCAGCAGCCTGGCCTCTGGAATGGGGGTGGGTGAACGTGGTAATCAGAAGATAATGTCCAGTCATCTGACTGGGCCAGAAGAGCTGTGTAGGACAGAGCCCCACAGACAGCTAATGGAAAGGCCCATTTTTTTTTCTAAATAGGCTGAAATTCTGGATTTTTACATAAAATTTGTACCTTTATGGAAACCATTTCATTTTTATCATTTCATGAGTCATCCAAACACAATTTTTAACTGAGGAGGTCAATCTGGGGGCCAGCCCCAGCCCGCGGGCAGCACAGACATACATAGGTCCTGAGTGGGCAGTCATGCGGCATCAGCCATTAAAACACTGAACGGCTGCCCTGCTGGTCATTAAATGGCCACCTGCCAAGCCCCTGGAGTGGCCCCATCTACCAACCTGACTCCTGCCCGGGATCCTCGGCACCTCCCACGACCCAGAACCTGAAGGGTTAACATCTGACACCACAGGGGTCAGGACAGGGCATTGGTTCTGACTGCCACATCCTTGACTGGTCCCAGGGCTGCCAACAGCTGTCAAATACTCTGAACATCACCGGCACACACACCTCGTCAAGCACCCCCGAATCAAGCCAGGGTGAGTTGGGGCTGAGCGTGTTTCCATTTCACAGGTCACATCCAGAAGATGAGGAAGTAACAGAACCGATGAGGGCCCCACGGCAGCCCTAGCCACGTCACATCCAGTCAGCCACAACGTCTCTGTGCACTGGGGGAGGGACACCTGGGTCAGGGCGAGGCCCACCTGGCGGTAGGTGCAGATGATGATCTCCCGCAGGTGGTAGTGCATGGGCGTCATGGTCTCACTGACTGTGTCCAGGGCCGCATCTACCTCCTTCTTCACGCGGTGCCCGTCGGGTAGCAGCTGCACCACCTTCATCACCACCTGGGGCCAGGGGAACACAGAGAAAACCAAGGGGGGTAGGTGGGCCCGCCAGCCCCAGCAACAGGCTCACCCCACACGAAGGACAACCTCAAGGCCCATCTCAACAAGTGGTGCTGGGAAAATCAGATATTCACTTGCAAATGTAACTCAAAACAGATCAAAGACAGAAACACAGAGCTAAAACCATAAAACTCTGGGAAGAAAATAGAGAGGAAAACATCATGACCTTGCATGTGGCAATGACTTCTTGGATAGGACATCAGAAGCACAGGCGATAAAAGAAAGGACACCATCAACAGCGTGAAAAGGCAACCAACAGAATGAAAGGAAATATTTGCAAATCGCAAATCTGCTAAGGGACTGATATCCAGAATATATTGAAAAATTCCCATCACGCAACAACAAAGCAAACCAAATCAAAAATGGGCAAAGAACTTGAACAGACATTTCCTCATAGAAGACATGCAGGTGGCCAACGAGCACATGGAAAGATGCTCAGCATCACTCATCATCAGGGAAAGGGGACTCAAAACCACAATAAGATGCCACCTCACATCCCCCAGGATGGCAAACTATCAGAACAGAAAACAACAAGTGTTGGCAAAAACGTGGAGAAACTAAACCTCTTGTGCTTTCTTTGCTGGTGGATATGTTGCCACAGACAACGATATGGCCGTTGTTTAAAAACTAAACAGGTTGCCACATGACCCAGCAATTCCACTTCTGAAAGTGCAAGCAGATATCTGAACAGGTATTTGTACTCCTGTAGTTCATAGCAGCATGACTCACAATCACCAAAGGGTGACAATAACCCAAGTGTCCACCGACAGATGAGTGGATAAACAAAATGTGGTCCATATGTACAATAGGATAATACTCAGCCTGAAAAAGGAGTGAAAGCTAATAGACCCTCAACATGGATGAATCTTGAGGACATCATGTTAAATGAAATAGACCAGACACAAAAGGACAAATACTGGGTGATTCTACTTGTATGAGGTATATGGAACAGTCAAATCCATAGAGGCAGAAAGGAGAACAGGAGTCACTAGCAGCTGGGGAGGGAGGAATGGGGAGTTACTGTTTTTATGGATATGGTCAGTTTGCGATGAAGAGAAAGTTCTGGAGACGGATGGTGGTACTGGTTGCACGACAAAGTGAATGTACTCACTGCCACAGAACCGTACGTTTAAACACGGTTGAAATGGCAAATTACATGGTAGGTACATTTTACCGCAATGAAAAAAATAAAAATCTAAGAATCAGCGAATCAGCAAGAAGGAAGAGAGGAGTTTCAGGAGAGGGAAGAGCACATGCAAAGGCCGAGAAGCTGAGGGAGCACGCAGAGGCCAGGGTGACAAGACAGCGGGGACAGCGGGGGGTGCGGGGAATGTGATGAGGCCAGTCGACGAGGCAGGAGCCGACCACAGCGCCGACACCAGGGAGCCACACGCCAGCTCTGAGCGCCACGTTCCCCACCCCCTGTAAGACAGGGACTTTGCTGCCTACTTACAGGGTGTCTGGGCTGATGACATGTAGCAGGGGCACAATACAGGGGTGACTAAATCGGAAATGTGAGTGGCCATCCACCCAGTGCCCTGGACTGAAATAGGGGTGGGGTGGGGCAGGCCATGGCCCAGCAGCAAGGTCACCAGCTCCAGCTGGTGAAGCAGGCATCAGTGTCACCCAGACAAGATGTGGCCAGGGGCTCCCCCAAGGCACAGAGCAGCCCAGCAGCAGGGCCAGGCTGACGGGGGTCAGTCTAGCCCCCTCTTCTCCAACAGCCATCTGTCAGGGCCCAGAGCCAAGCTGACCTGTGCTTTGGTTTGCTCATCTGCGAAATGGGAGCAGGGGAGCACTGAGATGAGGAGGTGCCAGAAGGTGATATAATTAAGAAGAGCTCTGAAGATCCCCCAGACCTGCCAGCAAGACTCGCCCTCTCCCCTCACCAGGTGTCCCCGGGGGGCCCCGTGGGGTGCGCTCACCTCAAACTCGCCCTTGGTGAACTTGGCATCAGGCACACTCACAAGCTCCTCCTCGCCCACCTCGGGGAAGCCCTGGGGGAGGACAGCTGCTGGGGCAGGGAGCACGTCCACCCAGGCCGCGCCCCCCCCCCCGTGAGGAAGCCCTTGCCGGGGCTCTGCCGGCCCCCAGGCCCTCTGCCCAGGACTGATGCGAGATGCTCCACACCATGCACCATCCCTGTCCCACACGCTCCTGCCACAGCCAGGGTCCCCGGGGCCGAGTACCACCCTGCCCTGGCCACACATACCTGGATGTGCCAGAAGGCCAGCACGGCCACCACCATGGCGGTCGTGGTCCGGCCCTGGCCACTGAGGCAGCTGAACACGAAGCCAGTGCCCGGGCCCTTGGCGAGGGCACCCTGCAGAGCCTCGAGCAGTCGGTCAAAATCCTGGGTGGGGAGACCAGGGTCTGAGTCAGGCGGCCGGGGCTCCAGGCTGCAGACTCCCGACGTGGCCCGCCCCTCCAAATGGCAACCCCAAAGCAGCGGTCCTGGGGCAGCCGGCACAAGACGACATGCTTGTAAACAGCCACGCCCCTGCTACCTTCCCCCGCTTCCCCCAGGTGCGCGTACACACACACACACACACACCCTCCGCCAGGCAGGGTTCGAAACATGCGTATGCCACTCCCACGTGCTGTGTTCCCCGGGGGCTGCGCAGGGACCCCTGGCCTGGCTGCTTGCCTGAGAGGGACCCAACCCAGGTCCCAGCGTGAGGGCAGGGGTCCGACCCCAACAGATCACTGCAGCACGGGTCCACCAGGGGGCGACAAACAACCGGCAACCAGACCCACAGAGGCAGGAACTACAAGCTCCCGTCGCTGCCTCTCACAGGCTGCCCATCAGGGGCCCCCAACAAACCCCAGGCCCAGAACCACACCCCGCATAGACACGTCACCCAAACAACCGATGCATCACACAGGCACGCAGCGACCCGCATGCAGTTAGAGCTGGGCACACGCACCACGGACGTGTCCATGGACCTTAAGACACACAAACTACACAGACTTACAAAGACACAAACCTACAAAGAACACACAAACAGCCTTGGCCACACACAAGCACCCACAAACCCCCATACACATTCCACACCCCACAGTTCTCCAGACACGCCTGCCACGTACACCCTGGTAAAGACAAGACGTACATCACAGATGCCAGACCCACACACCCATCACATGCATGTACACACTCCACAGTGATACCCACACACACTCCAGACACGTCTCCCTCACAGACGCACATTCACCACAAACACCATGGGTGTGCTCCCACACACACACCTACGACACGTAATAAGCACACAGGCGCCGAGCGAATAAACCACTTGGTCATATGTGAAGGCTCGTGGAACATGCTCCCAGTCCCTCGGGGGAGTTGCACCCACAGCCAAGGCCCAGGCCAGAGCGGGGATGGGAGAGGGCCTCCCCTGGCTGCCTAGAGGCCAGGCCTACACAGCCCCCTCACCTGCTCGCAGGGGGCGCAGAAGTCTGGCAGGGGGACGCGGTGGTAAGTGAGGCCGGGGTAGGCCCCACGGTGTTGGGTGAAGACCTCCTGCATGGTGAGGCATGTCTGGAACCTGCGGGTCGGTGCAGCCCCCGTGCCTGGGAGAGGCATACTCAGGTGGGCCTTCAGCTGAGACTCCAGGTTCTAGAGGAGGGTGGGGCAGAGGGCTCAGGCCACTGAGGCAGCCTCCAGGCCAGCCCCGAGGGCCAGAGTCTTCCATGGCCAGGACCAGTCCTGGCTTTTGGGGGCACCCCTGCCCCTTCCTGAGCCTCAGGGATCAGAGCCAGACCCAGATCCAGGGAGATGGCCACCGTGGGAGTCCTGAATCAGCCACCCCTGAGTCTGCTCCTCTCGGGGCCTCAGTTTCTCCATCTTACAAGAGGAGCATGGGACCTTCTGAAGACCCTCCCAAGCCAATTTCCCAGAAGGCCTCCAAGGTAGGGGTGTGCGGAAGGCAGGAGGGCCTCACCTCAAGCTGGTCGGAGGCCATGGGGGGCCCAGGCCACCGCAGGCTGTGGGTATGCCCATCACACTCCAGCACGGCCTCCTCCCTCAGGTTGACCCACACGACATGCCGTAGCTTCCTCTTGGCATCAGTTAGGTAGGCCAGGATACTCTCCAGGGCCTGGGGGGGGGACAGGAGGGCCATCAGTGAAAGGGCTCAACCATAACCCCACTCAGCCCACAAGTGGACATAGGGCCCCTGGGGTGGTCACCTTGGCGCTGGGCTGGGCTGTGCCATAGATGGGCATGCGGGGCACCCGTCGAAAGTTGGCCACATCCATCTCTCTGACGGTGCTGAGTGCGTCTGGAGAGATGAGGTCGTCCGCCCCCTGCGGGGAGAGCAGCAAGCCTGGGACCCACAGCAGCTGACTGAGATTCAGAGCCCAGCCCAAGGTGGGGCAGGGCAGGGCAGGGACCAGCTCTTTACAGTTTACCAAGCACTTCTGCACACTTGGCACTTCATCACCGCCCTGGCAAGGAGAAAGGCGATAGTGCCCACCCTCCAGATGAGGAACCTGAGGCTCAACAGGGAGAGGCTGGTGGCAGACATCAGAACCAGGCCTCCTGCCTCCTCGCCTGGAGCACGTGGGTTTGAGAACGAGGAGAGGGAATGACAGCAGTGGCCAAAGCTGCAAACACTTCTTGAGACCGGAGATCAACCCCATGTCACTCACAGGAAGAGTCTGCCGCCCCAAAGGCCATCGTCCCTTTGTCTTCTGGGAAGGGCGGCAATGTCTAACCCAAGCCCTCAGGAATCAAGGGCCCACCAGCCCCGGGGCCAGCCCACACCCATTCCCACTTCCCCAGCCAGCCGGCCACACTCACCAGAGAGCCCTTAGTGACGAGGTCCCCGGGGGCCACAGGCCCCGCTGAGCTCAGAGTCACAGGCAGGCGGTACAGCTCAGGATGGGCACAGAGCCAGCGGCTGAAACTGAGGGCAAAGGCCAGCGGATACTGCAGCCCGAGGCAGAGAGAGATGGGAGTTCAGGGGCACAAGGCCATCCCAAACTCTCCCAGCTGGCCCTGTGGTGGGGGAGCCCCAAGAGACATCCATCATGGTCCAGGGCAGGGAGGAGGGGGGTGAGGAGACAGGACCAGGAGGTCCGAAGCAAGATCCTGCCAGGCCCCAATGCCCCAGCTAAGGGTACAGAGACTGGGGCCCAGGGGGGAGAGAGAGAGAGGTAGGCCCTCTCTCTGCCTGACCTGCTCTAGGACCACCACTCTATCGGGGTCTCTCCACGTCCCCCACACCCACCTTCCTCTGGAACAAACACGCACGCCGCCCCCTCTCCTCCCCAGTTCCACCTGCCAGTCACCGTGGGAGACAGGGCTGGAGGGACTCCAGGAGGAGGGGTTGTGGGTCCACTCATCCCCCAGCCACACCTGTTCGTGGAGATAGTAGTTAAACAGGATCAGGTAGAAGTATCGCTCCAGGCTCTGCAGCGCCCTCTGCCGGACACCGTGCTGGCTGCAGCTTCCCTGAGAGGAGGTGACCCAGAAGGGGGTGGGTGGTGAAGACAGGGCTCGGGGCCACCCTGTCCTCATCCCCAGAAGGGCAGGAGTTAAGCCTCAGAAATCCCCAGAACACCATCTATCCCCTCCCTTTGTAACTTCTGCCAGGCTGGATATTCTTCTGAGCGTCTAACCACTCTCTGAATTGCTGCAATTAATCTGTGGCCCAGGGGAAGCAGTTGGTGACTACCCCAGAGCCACTGCTATCAACCCAGGGACCACCTCGCCCTCCAGGCCTGTGCCCAGAGACAAGCTGGGACCTCCCCTCTTTGCACCAAGCCGTACACATGCAGGGCCGTGCACAGTCGTGTTGAGGAAGCAAGTACATAAACACCCTTCTCTAAGCCAGAGGCCCTCCCTTAAGAACTGTGACCCACCCCACAAGAAAACAAAAAGACCATCATAACAGTGCTCCAAGGGGGCCATGATTTTTACCCTTACTTTACCAAGGTTCTGAGAAATGAACTGACTTGCTCAATCATGACGCTGATGGCAGGGAGAGCTGGATCCCCAAACAAATGCCCTAACCCCAGCCCAGCATGCTCTGGGGGTAAGGAGCTGTCAGAGAGAATCCCAAGCTCCCTCTCTCCACCTTCGGATCTCAGGGTTCACCTGCTGGGTCAGTACCACCTTCTGGAGGGCAAGTGAGATTCAGAGAGGCCCGAAAGAAAGGTCATACCCTTTGATTACACTGAACCCCATCTTTGGGAATCTAGGCCAGAGGTCAGCAAACGTCTATTTCTATAAAAGGCAGTAAATATTCCGGGGTCTCTGCTGTACCTGTCCAACTCGGCCACTGCAGCGTGAGAGAGCCGGATGGTGCTGGACTGAATGGGCAAGACCATGTTCCGATAAAACTTACTCACGAAAACAAGGTGGTGGGTTAGGTTTGGCCCATGGGTCACGGTTTGCCAATCTCTAATCTAGACTGAGGAAAAAATCCTAAATACACAACAACTTCATTTTCATGAAGTTATCTTGATGCAAAAGAATTTACATTGATAAGGAACTGGAAGCAACTCAACTGTCCAACCAGAGGGACGTGGTTAGTAAACCATGACAGGTGACATCCCAGGGACATCTGCTCCACGCAGACTCCCTTCTAAGAGCTTCATGGCTCTTATCTCAGCCGATCCTCACAACTCTATGGGTTGGTTATTATTCGTGGCTCCCTTTTTACAAGCGGGGAAACTGAGGCACGGAGCAGTGAAGCAGGTGGCCCACCGTCCACACACCTGTAGGTGGCAGAGCCAGGCCTGGACCCCACGTGGTCAGGGCAGAGGCCACGCTCTTAACCTAAGAGGCCAACGATGGCTGAAGTCACACAGCCGGCAAGAACGGCGATGCGGAAAGCAAGGCTGGCACAGGGATGCTGAGGGGAAGGGCTGTATGCAGGCTGCAAACGTGCCCTGGGGCGCCCGACACAAGAACATCACAGACGAAGCACGTGGGAGGAAGGAAGCTGGCCCCAAATGCTCCCAGCGGCTGTGCTGGCATGATGGCTGACTTTCTGCCTTCTCCAATTTCTCAATTTTCCATACTATACTCTTGCTTTCAAAAGATGTTTTTTTAAAGTGTCGAAGAAGAGGGGCGCCTGGGTGGCTCAGTCGTTAAGCGTCTGCCTTCGGCTCAGGTCATGGTCCCAGGGTCCTGGGATCGAGCCCCGCATCGGGCTCCCTGCTCAGCCGGGAGCCTGCTTCTCCCTCTCCCACTCCCCCTGCTTGTGTTCCCTCTCTCGCTGTGTCTCTTTCTGTCAGATAAATAAATAAAATCTTAAAATAAATAAATAAATAAATAGAAAATAAAGTGTCGCAGGAGAAAAAGTCTCTGCAGGCCTTATATTCCTTCCATGCACTGTGCACACTCTCAAGACAAGGCCTCTCCCCAGAGCTGAGGGACAGGGCTGCTGAGACAGCCCAGAGCCCATCACTCTTCCAGAAGCAGCAGGCTGGACCAGACCCTGGCCTACCCAAGGAAACAGCAAGGGACTGACTCGCGGAGGGGAACCAGGAGCAGTCTGGGAAGGCTCTGGATCCAGAGGCCCCCGGCACCCCGGCCAGCAGCCCCTTCCTCCATCCTGTTTATTCTGTAGCAAGGGGACCTGGCCAGGGAAAGTAAACTTTCCCTCTTCCTTGTCCATCTTTCCTGCAGGCCCAGCTCCTCTAGCTCCCCTTCCTCTGAACGCCTCTGTTCTCTGGGAGAAGCAGCAACCAGGAAAAGTCAGTCAGAAAGAAGCCAGTCAAGAGGTTTTAATAAAACGAGGTCGCAGGACTCAGAAAGCAGACCCTCTGCAGGCCTCACCTGGGCTGGGCTCTCCGGCCGGGGGCCTTCCAGCTTCCTCTGGTGCTCCAAGATGACCTCCTTCAGGTCATGCAGCTCGGCACAGGCGGTGATGGCTCTGTCCACCTGGTGCCCGCGACCAGGGCAGGGAAGGGAGGGAAAGAGGGCCACAAGGCCAAGCAAAGATGGCGGAGGCGGAAGGGAAGAGAAAGGGAAAGGATGGTTTGTCAAAAAGGGGGCAGTGCAGGGGAGGAAGAGACCCCACCAGCGGAGGAGTGCATGCCCCTCCACGGCCCCTGCCCCCAGCCCCCTGGCTCACCTCGTCCACCATCTTCCTCCCCTGAGGCACCATGTGGAGAAAACTCTGGATCAGCTGGAGCTGCTCCAGGGGCAGTGGCTTGGTATGCAGGGGGACAGCCCTGACAAGGAAGGGGTCAGTAGCATAAGCAATACGCCCAAAGGCCTCTACCACCACCCCCCTGTTGACATTTCCATTCACATGGCCGCTGAGGGGCACTGGACTACAGTCTCCAAGTCTTCCTTCCCATTCAGGTTGGGGGAAGCAATGGGTATTTTCCCCGTGGGAAAACTGAGGCCCAGAAGGGTCAAGTGGCTTTTTTCCGCATTACTCAGCAAATCTGTGGCAACCCAGGAAATGAACCCCACATGCTCCACCTCCAGCTCTAGCCCTGGGCTCCTGACACGTCCCCAGCACTCTGGCAGCCCTACCCTCTCCTCTCCTCATCCCTGCGGTTCCTTGGGACACTCACTCCGGCCTTGAGGCAGCCCCGCTGTGGTGAAACAAGATGAGGGTACCCAGGGTCATTCCCAGATTGGTCCTGCCCACGCCTGTCTGGCAGCTGAAGAGGAGAGCAGGGGGAGGCCCGTGGGCATCTCGGAGCTGCAGGAGGCTGGGGGTTTCCTGGGAAAGACCGTGACCGTCAACAACAGCGTGCCCTGGAAACCCTCGGCCGGGACCAAGTCGGGGGAGGGGGGTCATGACATCGGCCCATCTGCACCCCGCAGTCTTTGGCAAGGGGGGGCGCCTAGACAGGTGGCTCAGCCGCTTTTGCCAAACTTCAAAGCCAAATGTGCTCCATCTGCCCCAAGGAGCACGGCCCTGCCTCCTTCCCAGGCCCTGGGGGAGCCCAACCAGCTGGTCCTGGGAGTGAGACCGCTCTGAGGGGACAGGCCTGTATTTGACAGCGCCGTGAGATGCAAATTAAATAAGGTGGCCTCCCACAGGGGCTGAGAAAGAAACACCACCAGTCCTCAGGAAACAGCAGCTCAAGAGGCTACGGATAAGAAATTTTTAGCCCCAGTAAACTTGATGTCTAGAGAGGTCAGGTGATTTGTCCAAGATCACACAGCAAATTAGCAGCTGAGCCTGCCCAGAGTCCAGGCCGTCAGACAGTCAATGCTGGGCTCTGTCATTAGAGAACGTACAAATATACACCCGCCAACACACACACACACACACACACACACACACACACACACACACACACACACACACACACACACACTCCACCTCTTACACAACACAGAAGGAAACCTTCCTCTGAGGAAAGCCAGAGGCCACACTCGCCCTGAGCATCACCCTGGAGACAGGGCCTACTACACCCAGACCCGCTCTCCAGGCTCCTGTCCCTACTCTGTGCTCCCACCACGACCCACCACCTCCTGCCCTGACTTACCCGGAGGACACTCACAAAGACATCAAACTGGGCTTCCAGCGGGGCCCCTTGCTCTGGCAGGGGCAGGCGGTGGTACCTGCCAGGTGAGGCAGAGAGACCCATCAGGCAGGCCACGCAGCCCGGGCATCCCCCACCCCTGCATTCCTGTGGGAAAGATGGGTGTGGGGAGCTCAGCCCAACCTGCAGACGGTGAAACACACAGCTGGGGAGCAGGGCCAGAGAGCACCCCTGCCCAGCACACTGGCATCCACACGGCCCAAGTCATCTGCTGTCGCCGGGTCGGACTGGCGCTTGGTACCTGTAGGCAGGCTGCAGGAAGAGGGGCCGCTTGTACACCTCCTCGGTCACGTGCACATCGTCCTCGCCCCGGATGGCCACAGCGTGGGGCTCCCCCAGCAGGTCCTCGATGTTGTGGTAGACGTGGTACGTGTTCTCGCTCAGCTGGGCAAAGTCATGGATCTGCATGGACGAGTGGGGGCCAGAGGACCATGACTGACCCGTAGGCCCCTCCTGGCCTTCCTGGCCGAGCTCTAGAGGGAGGAGACCACAAAGAGGCCACGGACAGGCTGCTCTTCCTCCAGGGGGGAACCATCTGGCCAGGGGTGCTCTGTGCCCTGGGAGTCCTGATGGGATGGAGGTGGCCAGCGGCCCGAGGCGGCCACCTATGCACAAGATGACACAGCCCACACTGGGGCCAGGGAGGAAGCACCCTGCACTGTGGGCAGCAGGGGTCAGCTAAGCCATCAGACTCAGGGACAGGGGGAAGCTCAGTCAGCTGGGTGCGAGAGGAGACGAGGCCCCAAAGGGAGATGGGAGACAACCAGGCTCCTGCCCGTGGGAGTCTCTGGGGGCACCGCGACGGCACCCTCCACACACACATCTCCATGGTGTGTCAACAGCCTCAGAAACCTTGACAGGCCCCCGGGCGGCGGAGGGGAACAGAGGCACCTCAGAGACAGACAGAGGCCCATCGAGAGAAGTGCCTCACCCGGGCCTCACAGCTCACAGAGGGCTGACCCTCGGTGTCGGGGCTTCTAGTCTAACGCTCCTTTTACTCCGCTAGGCACCTGCTAAATAAGGATGCTGAGTGCGGAGGAGCTGCGCAGGGTGGGAAAGGGGCAGAAGCAAACAGAGCCAGGAACAGGAAGGTCTTCCCCTAGCTTCCCGTGAGCTGGCCTTACATCCAGCTACTCGCTCAAGCAGGGCAGAAGAGTGGGTGAGTACAGGCCGGTGAGAGCAAAGTTGGGCTGGGGGCTAGGGTCCCAACTCAGCCACCCACGGCTTGCCAGGGAGGGGGGGCCTCCACTTACGCCAGTGACCCTCACCTCTTTCCGGATGGCCAGCTCTAAGCTCTCTGCCTGGATCCCAGGTCCCAGGCCCTGGAGGTTCTCATGAAGATTCTGCTTATCTCGAGGTGTGTAGGGCACGAAGTCCTCCTCAGCACGCAGAAACAGCACGGGCTCCTCCCTCACACAGAAGATGATGCACTCCTGCCAGGAGCCAAAGGAGGAAGAAACTGTGCCCACTACCCAGCACGGAGACCCGACCTTCTGCCTCACCTCTGTGCCTTTGCACAGACCGGTCCCTGCTCTTTGAGCGCCTGTCACCCCCACCCTGTCCCTGCAACATGAATCCTACCCAATAAGCAAAGCTCGGTCCAAATACCACCTGCTCCTGACTCTCCCTCTTCTCGGGGCCAACAGCCCTTTGTCTGATGCTCATGGTGTTGATTCCTGCTTCATCCTAACATGATCAGTGACTACATCTCCCTTCGTGGACGACAGGTTCCTTACAGGGCGAACCATGTCCGAGTCATTTTCACATCTCCATTATTGCAAGCACGGAATGCCAGATAAATCAAGTGCTTGATAAACACCGGGGGAAGAAATGAATGCCTGCCACCACCATGCAATCATGCATTCACTGAGCACCACACAGAAAGATGTGGGCAGACCCCTCCCCGTGGAACTTGAAGTCAGGCTGGGAAGAGAGGATCCGCCCAGAACTAACACCCACCCCACTCTGGTTCACTCAGGGACTCTCCAGCTAAACCCCAGGTCAAACCAGATGCAGGCTGCAATCAGATGGGACCCTCAGCCTCTGTCCTGCAGACACTCAAAACCCCGCCTCAGCATCAGGCAAAAAAGAGGAGTCATTAAAAACAGGCATTTAGGGGCGCCTGGGTGGTTCAGATGATAAAGCATGTGCCTTCAGCTCAGGTCATGATCTCCAGGTCCTGGGATCAAGCCCCACGTCGGGCTCCCAGCTAAGTGGGGAGTCTGCTTCTCCCACTCCTCATTTGTGCTCTCTCTCTCTCAAATGAATAAATAAAATCTTTAAAAAAAAAAAACAAAAACAGGGATTTAGAGTTCAGATGCCTAGTTTGGGTCTTAGGACACCACTCCAAAGCTGTGTCACTCATCCTCTCTGGGCCTCGGTTTCCTCCTCTGTGCAATGGGAGGAACTGCCCTGCCTTCATAGGGCTGACACAAGGACCTGTGTCTGCTGTGGTCATCATGCTGTGCCTTTCTTGCTATGACCTGGACCCTCTTGTCACCCTGTCCCCCTTCTCACTTCTCCAAGGTTCTCAAAGTGGGCTGTATAAGGGGCTTCTGACCTGGGCCCCCATGTCCACACACGACAGGGAAATAAAAATTGACCCAGAATTTCCCAACCATGCCGACCACAATGATCATTGTGGCATTTAAGGCCTGCAGAGCCTGGTCTGGGTCCCCAGGCACCCTCCCCATCATGTGGCCAGGCCACTCCCAGGAGGAGCCCCTTTGCCAGATTTGGGGGGCTGCGAGACCCTGCCCGGAAGCAGCCCTGCTTACCCTGTGTCCATCTTTCTGGAGTTTCTGGAGGACCTGCCTGAAACCAGAGAGGCTGGGCTGTCCCATGCCAAACACGGTGAGGCCACCCCGCACTTGCCGGAAGTTGGGGGCCCCACAGCTCCGCACAGTGCCCAGTACATCCATCTTCTCAGCAACATCCCGCACCAGGAAGTAGCGTCCCTGGCAGGGGAAGAGCCACAAGGGGTTACTCAGATGCTCGGGGATATCTTCTATCAGTGGAGCTCTGTCCCAGGCACCAGAGGATGGGGAGCAAGAGGTGGGGCAGGGGACATGGTCTTCAAGTTGT
Source organism: Zalophus californianus (assembly GCF_009762305.2). Lineage (NCBI taxonomy): Eukaryota > Metazoa > Chordata > Mammalia > Carnivora > Otariidae > Zalophus > Zalophus californianus. The sequence continues at coordinate 31,647,690 of NC_045609.1, read as the reverse complement.
CTGCAGGCTTTTGGAAAAAAAAAAAAATGTGATCATCTGTGATCCCAAGAAGAGTGTCATTTAGCATGGGAAAGGGAAAAACAACTCCTCCTGATGGGAAATCCGAGAAGGCTTCATGGAGGAGGCAGCACTGGGGGCAGGCCTTGAGGAAAGAAAGTAGGGAGAGGCACTCCAGGGGCAGGAAACTGAGGCTGGCTCTAGGGTGGGGCCCGAAGCTCTCCAGGAAGAAGTCAAATGTCTCCCGCAGCCAGAGGAAGGGCTTGGAGCAGGGGCCCAAGCAAGGAGTCACAGCTGGGGCCCCAGGAATCAGCCAGAGGAAACCTGCACTAGTCCCCTCCTGAGGTCCTGAAGCTCTGAGGACGGATGGGGCTCTCCCTTCCCCGGCTGGGGTGATGGATGCAATGAGGGACAGAGTAAAAGGGTGAGAACACGAGGCGCCAGGGGAGTTCATTCCTGGGCACAAAGGAGCTCGGACATCATCTGGCCATGCCCCTCCAACAGGACCCACACATTGCCTGACAGATTCGAAATGGAACCAGTTCTTCCAGACACCAGAAAAATCCCAGCTACTCTTTCAACAAACACAGTTTCATCAGCATGATTATCCCTTCGCCAACTATTTACTGAGCACCTACATGGTGCTGGAGCACTGTTCAGGGCCGGGGACTACTGCAGTGAACAAGAAAAATGAAAGTCATCTGGGCGTGTGGACCTGGCTTTCTAGGGGATAGGTGAGGGGAAAAGAGCTAAGCCAGAGAAGTTCTGGAGCGTAGAGAACGGGAGAGAGATCCCCCAGCTGGGGCCCTGACTCTGTTCTCCGGGCTGCCCCGAGGGCGGGGTGTGGGCAGACTGGGGCCAGCAGGGACGTGCCAGAAGAGCCCACCAGGGGGCTCCGCGGGGCAGGGGGCGTGGCCCAGGAAACCAGGGGGAGACAGGAAGTGGGGGAGGAGCCCAGAGGGTGAGGTGAGGACGTGACTCCGAAAAGGGGTCAGTGGGGAAAGCAGGAGGGAGGAACCCTGTGAAGGAGGAGGACCAGAAGGGGGGCGGGGGGGGGGGGGGCGAAGGGGGAAGGAGGGGCCGGGCTGCCCTCACCTGCACCAGGTAGTGCTCGGGGGTGGCATCTGAGAGCCGGCCCAGCGTGTAATGGGCCTTGAGCAGCTCCTCATGGATCTGGAACTCCTCCTTACAGTTGTACCTGTCAGGGCAGAATGGAAACTTTCATGATCAAGGTAGCCTCCACCCTCACCAGACTCCACAACAGGACCACCCCACCTGCGCCCACGCGGCTACCCGTCTACGGCAGAGACAGCCTGCTCTCCCCAATATCCACCCTCCCCTCCTCCCTCAGCAACAGAACCCTGGAATCGCGACTGGGCCATCTGCCGGAGGACTGTTATTTCCCAGGCTCCCTTGCAGCTAGGGTGGTCACGTGATTAAGTTTTGGCCAATGGGATATGAGGAGAAGTGACAGGTGTACAACTTCTGGGCCATTCCCTTAAAGGGAAGGTGGGTGCCTTCTACTTTCTCTCCTTCTCCCTGGCTAGCATCCAGAAGTGATGGCAAGAAGCAGAAGCTGATGATGGTGGGGGAAACAAGAGAGGAGGGGCCTGGCGGATCACAGGGCGGCCATTCCAGCTTGGTGCACCTCCCAGACTCTTGTGTAGAGAGAAGCTTCGGTCCTGTTTAAGGCCTCCTATTCGAGGGTTACCTGGGTCCCAGGGGACCCTTCCATCAGATTGTCTCTGAGAACAACACCATGGCACAGTGAGGGGGCTCAGGACAGAGGCTTTGGGTTTGCATGACCTGGGCATGAGCCCAACTTCACCACACAGCAACTTTGGGGCTTTGGAGTGACTCACTCTCTCTGTGGTTCCCTTTCCAGTAATTCTCACTTCCTAGGGCCGCTGTGAGATTTCAAGGCACAGCTGAATGGAAGCGCTCAGCCAAGGGCCTTGGGCACCGTGTTTATTAATATAATTATTTTTACTAGTCACAGTGCTACCTCCACACGGGGCCATTTCAAACAAAACCCACAGGTATAAAAACAGATTTCTGCAGATGCTAAACCAGGATGGGCCTGTCTGTCTGCTCAAGACACAAGAAGCTTCCATGCTGATTGTAACAGTGAATAAGACACTTGCACCCTGGTGTCCACTCCTCTTTACAAAAGAACTGCGTCCAGGAAAGGCAGGGCAGTGGAAGGAGTGAGGCAGGGGAGCCTGAAGCGAGGAGCTGAGAGACTTGGGCTCCTGCTCCCAGCTCAGTCTCTATCTCACCACATGGTGGACAAATCCATCTACCGCAGGAAGCTTGGTATTTAGATCCAGTCTTCACATCTGATCTAAAACGTATTCAATCAGGAGTCAGCAAACCTTTTATATCAAGAACTGGACAGTAAATAATTTTGGCTTTGAGAGCCATACAGTTTCTCTTGCAACCACAACTCTGCAAATGAAGTGTTAAGCGTCCACAGACAGCATACAAAGGAATAGGAGTGGCGGTGTTCCAATAAAACTTTATTTACAAAAGCAGATGCTAGGTGGGATTCGGTCCACAGGATACAGTTTGCCAAGCCCTGTGTTGGGTGATCTCTAAGGTCCCTTCCCCACAAACATGCTACAGCCCCAGGGTCGCCGCGCTCACGCTCGCTCCAGGAGGCAGATCTTTACAGCAGGCTCATGACTGTTCTGAGCCACACCACTTGGTTAAGTATTCTGCACATCATCACCGTGTAATCTGATAAGAAAAAGAAGACCCAGGGGGCGCCTGGGTGGCTCAGTCATTAAGCGTCTGCCTTCAGCTCAGGTCATGATCCCAGGGGCCTGGGATCGAGCCCCGCATCGGGCTCCCTGCTCAGCGGGAAGCCTGCTTCTCCCTCTCCCACTCCCCCTGCTTGTGTTCCCTCTCTCGCTGTGTCTCTCTCTGTCAAATAAAGAAATAAAATCTTAAAAAAGAAAGAAAGAAAAACAAGACCCAGAGAGGGGAAAGGATTTGCCTGAGGTCACAGACAGAGCAAAGCCCAGGATGTGTGTCTCCGACACTGCCCTCAAGGGCCAAACCTAGATGTGTCATCTCTGGTAGAGAGACAATATCAAGTCTCTTCTCTTCCCCTTATCAGGAGCACAGTAATGGATGAGGATTCTAATTTTCCTGTCAGGCCCCAAAGCCAGCAGGCCGATTTATCATTCCCACCCCTCAGGTCTCCTGACACAGCAAGTCCCATCTGCTAGGTCTCTGCCAAACTTCTATGTGTGGCACACAGTCCATTCTTAGCTCACTGTGTCCTATTTCCTGCGTGCTGGAGGGGCCCAGAGGCAGATTCGACGTGAGCCGAGGCTTCCCGATTCACCAGGAGACAGAGCCAATGCCTCTCTTGTCTTCCTGGCCTCTGGCTCCCAGCACCCACTCCTTCACTGACCCCACAGGGCAGACAGGGTTGCAGAGCCCCCTTCCGGACCCTCTTCTTCTGGACGCATGTAGTGTATCCATGTGTCTCAAAATATGGTGCCAGAACCCACCCTCAGCCTCCTCCAGGAAAGTCCCTCAAGGACCTAATTAAGAGAGGTGACCAAAAGCTTCCAGCTTTTTCAGCCCCCAGCTCTTTTACGACCTGGTATTAACCTCAGTTTCGAACCATAATTACTAGTTGTGAAAAATAAATCTAAATTTTATGCATCTTAGTATATAAACTCTGTTTGAAAATGTTTGGCCAAAAATGATTTTCAAAAGGGTCTCCCCCCACCAGCCACTTCTCCTTCTCCATGCTTCCGGCCCTATGGACATGAGCTAAGAGACCCACAACAGAGACCCACTCAGGCACTTGCTTGCTGTGTTACTCCAGACAAACTGCTTAACCTCTCTGGGCCTCAGTATCTTCATCTATGAAAGCGGGTTGTAGACTCAGTGCTTTATGCCACCACTCCTCCGGGAAGCTGCCCCAACCATGTCTTCCAGGGACACGGTCACACGCACACACATGCACACACGCACGCACCCACCCCGCCACTCACGTGATCACGACGGGGGCCACTTTGTTGGGGATGATGGACTTGGCCTTACTGTTGTGCAAGCCTGTGGTCTGGAAGGAGTGGACACTGAGTGAGTGCTGACTGTCCATCGTGCCGCCCCCCTGGAGGCCCTCGAAGGGGGCGCCCGCCGAAACCGCCTGCTGGGCTGTGCTGGCCGTAGTACCCATAGTCCGCTGGCAGCCTCAGGACCCCAAACCTGCGGGATGAGAAGGCATGTAGTGGGGGGAAGGGGTGGGAAAATCCACAGCAGGAAGGGACCTAGCCCAGCTCCCCCTCCACCCCCATCGCCCAGATGCCAAGTCTGAGGCCCAGAAAGCGCCAGCTCAGCCTGCAGCGGGAGACAGAGGGCAGGTGTGCCGCCTCCCAATGCTCCCTGAATGCCTACCCTGCGCCTGTCCCTTGGCTTCTGCTTTGGGGGGTTACGGACATGAAGAGACATAAAGACACAGCCCCTGAACCCTTACGGTTACACTCCTCTGGCAAAAATATGACTGTTAGGAAGGGGTTAGCCCTCCACACCAGGTCAGGACCTCGGGCTCTAAGTGACTGGGTCAGGCCACATAGAGGCAGGGCCCCCCCCCCCAGACGGACAGAAGTGGGAAGACCTGGAGCAGGTGCAGAAGGAAGTCAAGCTTTGGGGGGCACATCTGGGTGGCTCAGTTGGTTAAGCGACTGCCTCCGGCTCAGGTCATGATCGTGGAGTCCCAGGATCGAGTCCCGCATCCGGCTCCCTGCTCAGCGGGGAGTCTGCTTCTCTCTCTGACCCTCCCCCCTCTCATGCTCTATCTCATTCTCTCTCTCAAATAAATAAATAAAATCTTAAAAAAAAAAAAGCATCCCACTCGATTTCGGCACAGGTCATGATCTCAGGGTCATGAGATCAAGCTCAGCATCAGGCTCCGTGCTCAGCAGGGAGTCTCCTTGAGATTCTCTCTCTTCTCCCTCTGCCTCTGCCCCTGTTCACTGCGTGCTCTCTCTCTCGCACACATGCGTGCTAAAATAAATATATCTTTAAAAAGAGAGAGAGAGAGAATGTGGATGGAAACAGGATACAGGAGGTCACTCTAGCCATGAATATCACGAAATGAGGCTGGGGACATCCAAGGGTTCAGTGAAAGCACCAGGCCCCTGAACTTGACATCACCAATCATCAATGTCCCCATCAACAGCCAAAGATTCCGCCCCCCACGAGGCAGGCTGGGTGCCCTGGTGGACTCAGCAATTCCCCTGGTGGGGCTCTCTCCCAGAGAAATACTTAGGGATGTTCGCAAAAACCAGGCTTCTGGGATGTGTTGCTGCCGGAAGTGTTGTTTACAACGGCAAAACGCGGGGAACCACCTCCAGCCAACAACAGGGGCTCTGCTGAATAAAGTAGGGGCATCTCTAAGGTCAAAGGTTAAATAGCCATTGAAAATATCATACTGATGGATCTGGAAAGACATGGAGGACACAGGGATAGAGGGGCAGGTTGCAAGGCAAGAACAGGCTACAGTCCCATTTTAGTTCATGAAAGTGTATCAGGAGAAAAGCCTGGGAGATACATATCAAGATGCTAATGTGAGTTATCACCAAGTGATGAGATGAGAGTTCATTTGTGTCTTCTCCTTTTGCTTTTCCTCCTCTGAACACTGGGTAATAAAGTTATACAAATTAACAAATAAGAGAATGTCTGGGGAAATGGCCAGAGACGGGTGAGGAGTTGCTGGAGGGTGTGAGGAGCTGTCCCTAGACACAACAACTCCCTCAGCCGCCCTCAGCCCGGGGTGAACTGCTCCACATGGTGGGAACAATCTGCTCCAGCCACCCCGCCCTCTGGAAAGCAGCAGTGGCACCCGGGGAAGAGGGTGGCAGAGGCAGCGGGTCAGCGGGTCAGTGTGAAGGCTGAGCTCACTGAGCCTTCTCTCCCCCAGGCCCTGAGTACTCGGGCTCCCCATCCCCAGAGCCGCCTAGACAGAATGACTGGACTCATCCACCCCTCCTCAAACCTTCCCAAACCACCACCTGTCCCTGTCCCTCTGCGGTCTGGAAAGGGCTCCCTCTCTCCCTCCAGCCCTGCCTTGTCACCCCTGACAACTCCCAGTAGCCATGTGACAGCTCTGTCAACATGCACACTTGTGTTTATAAGAGCCCCACTGCACACTGTCCAATTTCTCCCTCCCTCCATCCCTCTCTCCCACTTTCCCTCTCTCTTTGTCTCTGTCAAACGTGGATGGAATGAGCCTCTGTTCCTAAACAGAAACACGGGCTGCTCAGAGAGCATGAGGGGCTCCAAAGTGGGCCCCAGCCTGCCAACAGCGGAGCCAGAAACTTCTCTCCACTTCCCCTGCTTTGGCAGGCCCCCAACCCAGCTCACCAAAGCTCCCCGGACCCCTCCCAGCAGCCTGGGCCAAGGAGGCATGGATAGGAACAGTCTCCTCCAGGAACAGGGGCACGGGTAACTGTCCCAAATGAGGGCATGAGGGACAGGAAATGGGAAGGGCCTACAGGAGGCAGCAGCTGCCCACAGCTGCCTAGCCAGGCCAGGACCTGCCCGCTTTGGGCTGAGCTGCAGCCGACACCCCCACAGCTCCAGCTCCAGCCAGCCCCATGTCTCACGGGCTCCACGGGCGACAACAGGCCCCAGCTGGTGCCCTGTCAGGGCAGCCGGGACATCATACACATGTGCACAGCTGCAGGCCAGAGGGCTGGGGGAGGGACAATATCCTTTGAAAGCTGACTGGCTTCCGAACTGTCTAGAGGAGGGTGAAGCCCCGAGATCTCCAGGCCTCCCACTCTGTAAAACTCCTCCTGAAACCTCTCTCCACTCTGCCTGGAGTGAGCCTCACCAGCCCAGGGGCCTCCTCCTGCTGGCCCTGTGCTGCAGGGCCCCGAGCAACTTCCCCATGTCCCCAGCCCTAAAATCACGCAGTAGGGATGGCGTGGTCCAAAAGCCTCTTCCAGATTCAAACAGATCTGGCTCCTAAGATTGGAGGTCACGCCCCAACTGCCCACTACCAGGGAAGGCGGTCAGCAAGGTGCGGGGGGCGGGGTGTTAGTGGGGTCCCTAGTGCTCAAACCTCTGCTTGGGGGGAGAATGGGGAGGGCAGGGTGGAATGTAGGCAGACTGAAAGACGTGGTCCGTAGAGCCTGGATGGTTTGTAAACAACTATGCTAGTCCAGAACTTTGTCAGATCATGAGTGAAGGCTGTCATCCCCACTGTGCCGCCGAGACTGGGACGTGGTCGCCATGGAGCCTTACGGGCGGTTTACACCCCACTGCCGCCGTGCTGTTGTCTGGAAACACGGCTTGCACTCATCCCTCCTTTAAAGCCACAGGGACCCGGGGCCCTGCCCACAGGCGCTGGGGTGCTGTGACTGGCCAACTTTGGGCAACTGTGCGCCTGGCGGTCTGAGCCCCCAGGTTCTCACAAGTGACCTTATGAGCAGGCGAATCCCAAGGATTCCAGAATGAAGACTAGCCTCACTGTGCCAAGCGAGCTATAAAGATGCTGCCGTGCCATCTGCAAACTGGGGTTCTCAACACCAGAGACCAAAAGGACAATCACAATCGCTTGGGTGTCTGCCATGCGGACGTGCGCCCATCAAAGGCACACTCCAGCTGAACGTCCCCATCCAAGCTGAGCGACAAGAGCCTTGTCATGGATGTGTCTTTACAAAATAAAAGTTAGCCTTGGCCTACGGTCAACATTTGTTTGGGGGTCGGGATCCGGTCCCTAGTGTATGAAGAGTTCGCCTTTCAGTATTTTCAGAGGCATCAAATAATGACCTCTGAAATGTTGCCAGCATTTATTGAGTCTTCTAATGTTGAAAGAAAGCAAAGCTTAAGTGAAGATCAAGAGAAGAGCCAGAAGCCAAGATTAGGTGAAGGGTTTGAACCAATATCTAAAGGACAGATGAAGAAGCTAATTAAACAGAAACAATGGAAAGAACAACGAGAACTCCGCAAACAAAAGCGGAAGGATAAACGCAAGAGAAAACAATTAGAGCGACAATGTCAACTGGAATCAACTCAGATGGAAATGACAGAAAATGTATCCGAAGAGATGTTGTTCACAGTACACTCCGCCTTATCGACTGCAGTTTTGACAGCTTGATGGTATTAAAGGACATTAAGAAACTTCATAAGCAAAAAAAAAAAAAAAAAGAAACTTCATAAGCAGATTCAGCAATGTTACGCAGAAAATCGACGAGCACGGCATCCCGTGCAGTTTTACTTGACAAGCCATGTAGGTCAGTTGAAAAAGAACACGGATGAAAATGACAAAGGATGGGTCAACTGGAAGGATGTCCGCATCAAACCAGAGGTTTTTTAGTGAATTCATAAAGAAAGAAGACCTGATTTATCCAACATCAGACTTACCTAATGTACTGAAATAATTAGATGAATCAAAGGCCTATGTGATTGGAGGGTTAGGTGAGTCCCATCACAAGGGACTCACATATAAACAAGCATCAGATCATGGAATTGATCGTGCACAGCTCCCCCTTAGAAATTTTGTGAAGATGAATAGTAGAAAGGTTTTGGCAATTAATCATGTGTTTGAGATTATTCTGGAATATCTGGAAACCAGAAAAAGGCAAGAAGCATTTTTTACTGTCTTACCCCAACAGAAAGGAGCTGTTCCCACAGACAAAGCCTGTGAAGGTTCTTTGCATAACAAGAAATCTGCCGGGGTTGAAGATGGATTGGACAGTGATCCCAGTGAGGAAGAAAATAGCAGAAATAACTAGAATCACCACATGAAGAAGAAAAGCAGGATAAAGAAAATAGCAATGAATCTAGAGTTAACTCTGTATCACACTAATGTCATCTGTTGTTTTTTGTTTTGTTTTTTGTTTTTTTAGCTTAAGGAAAACTTAAGGAGAAAAAATGAGGTGCTTCATAGAATATTCTAGTTGGGAGAAAATTTTATTTCCTCTTATTTCTGTTGTGAATTTTTAAAACTTTTTTTAGAGCTAAGTGATAAAAAGCCCTTATAAGAAAGTATTTTTGTTTTTGCATAAAATTTAAATGTTTAATTTTTAAAATAATTTTCTAAGTCTCAACAGTTTCTTGAGAATTTTACTTTATTGGTGAACCTCCATTCTCTTTTATTCACTGGATTATATTTTTTAGAATGTGCCTTCTGACGTTTCAGTTTTATTTTTTTATGTTTATATCAAGTGTCTTTCTGATTTATTGCCTACTTAGTTGTGGAGAGATATTCATAAATCTCCTGTAAGTCTACCAAAATGTTCTGTATGGGAGGCTACCTCCTATTTGCAGCTTTTTTATTGAACTCAGTTACTTCAAAAGAATGCAGTTATTTTAGGAAGAAGTATCAGACTGATAGGCTCAACAATTTATTTCTTTTGGACTATGGAGCCCATCTCTGTTCCTCCTCTGTGATGCCTTTTCGTGGTTCTAAAGCAATCACTGAAGAGTAAAGACTCTCCCTAATGTATTTTCTTAATTTCAATAATGGTGGTAAATTATTTCAATTACAAATGTAATTTTTCAGGCTAGATTATTTTAATAATTAAAATAGTATCAATTTTGTCTTAAATTTAAAAGGAAACAGCTCTTAGCTATATCCTTTTCTTCTCTATGTACTTCTGTTAAATAAAATATTTCTTGGTTCTTAAAGTGAATAAAGTTAACTTTATATGTGCATCTGTCTATTAGCATATAATATGCAAGCTAATATAACTATGTTTCTGTAAATAATCTAGGCATGTATGAAAAAATATATATAATTGTATATAAAAAAAAGTTAGCCTTTGTTTACCGCACAGGTTATCTTGTTCACAAAACAGTAACTGACGACATGTATTACTACATCACCAACTTGTTTTTTAGTGTTTTGATACCTCTCTGAATACAACTTGCTTCCTCTGTAAGCCTGCATAGTCTGTGCACTTGAAAACATTCTGGAAAGGGGGTCCATGAGTTTCTGCCAGATTGCAAGAGGGGCTCTTGGCACAAAAAAAAAAAAAAAAGAAAGAAAGAAAAAGAAAACGCTAATTTGAAGGAAGAACATTCTCCACCAAGCGTAGGTCCTCCTTCACCTTCTCCTTTGTGTCTGCCTGTTAACACTTCAAAGCCCCTACAAAGCAGTAGGCACCCAACAAACCCATAAGGTCCTGGTCTCACTATGTCCATTTTCAGAGGGGGATGGCTGACAGCAGTGGTTGACAACTGTTCCTCATCAGTTTGCCTTCCTGCCTCCTCACAGCTGACCCTGAGAACCAGAGCACGCCCCACACCCTCCCTCCCTCTTGGATCCCCACTCAGCCACTCCATTCTCTGCCAGAGCACCCCAGACACAGCCTCCCAGAGAGGGAGAGAGGTGCACGGTTTCCCACAGAGGGATCGAGGACTCCAGGCCCCATTTCACCCACAAAAGCCCTCAGCGACCAGCTAAGGAGCCACAGAATCATCTGGACTACAGCTATCATGACGTCTGAGGAAGTCCCCCCACACGGACACGCGTCCTCCTGCCTCCACACGCAGTCATTCCTGAAAGAAAAGAAACCGCCCTGTGGAATCCGTGGCAGGGAAGTGACCTTGTTTCCCCAGGAACAATTCAACATGAGCTCCAGCTCATCAACTGACTGCCTGATGCTACAGCACAAATGCTCAGGCTACAGAGTGATGAGCTTCTGGTCAAGGGCAGCATTCAAGCCGAGGAGGTTCAAGAGCAGACTCCTCAGGCCTCAGCCCAAAACACCTCGTGCGTCTAAGTCTGTTTCTGAAGAACTGAATCATCCCCGTTACGGTCTCAGTTTCCGCATCTGTAATCCAAAGCTCACAAGTCCCCACCTTCTTTGTCCCTGTCCCGAAGCAGCAGCCGTGACCTCCACGCTTGGCAAACCCTGCGGGCTTTTCCAAAGCAGAGTTTGGCTCTTGGGACTGAAGTGGAAAGCTGCACATCAGCTACTGACCCCAGCCCCATTCCTTTCTCCTCCCTCCCTGCCCACCGGGATGGACCCCAGACCCTCCTGCAAAATCCCAAGTCCCACCTCAGGGCATGTGACTCCAGGAACCACCACAACCAGCTGTCACCACAGGCCCCCAAAAGCAGCTTCCGAGCGGGCTACGCCCCTGGAGGCCAGCAAGTCCAACCCTCTCTTTCCACAGATGAGGAAACGGAGGCCCAGAGAGGGAACACAATGTGTTCCAAGTCACAGGGGCAGAATTGAAACCCGGAGCTCCCGCCTCCCACGCCGAGGCTCCCTGGCTGGGCCCCGCCCCCTCTAGCCTGAGCAAAGGGGAAGATTCTGTTGTGAGCACAGGGAGATGGTGTGGAGCAGATATTGCACGAGTGTGTAATTACGCTAGCCAAATCAGGGTGCGTGGTCACCCTGCCTGAGAGAGCCAGTGGCCCTCACTGCAGAGACGGGATGCCAGGAAGGCCAATGGGTGGGTCTCCGGGGGCAAAGCACTTGACATATAGTATCTCATTTAATCCTGACCCTAAAAAAAAAAAAAAAAAAGAGGTGTCAACTCTTACAACTTGGTACCACATTAACAAGAAATCCAATGAAAAATGAGTAAAAGATGGGGCACCTAGCTGGCTTGGCCAGTGGAGTGTACGACTCTTAATCTCGGGGTTGTAGGTTCGAGCCCCATGGTGGGGGTAAAGGTTACTTAAAAATAAAACCCTTTTTTTAAAATGAGCAAAAGGGGCGCCTGGGTGGCTCAGTCGTTAAGCATCTGCCTTCAGCTCAGTTCATGATCCCAGGGTCCTGGGATCAAGCCCTACATCGGGCTCCCCCCTCTCCCTCTCCCACTTCCACTGCTTGTGCTCCCTCTCTCGCTATGTCTCTCTCTGTCAAATAAGCAAATGAAATCTTTAAAAGTAAGTAAGTAAATAAATAAATAAATAAAATAAAAATGAGCAAAAGATTTGAAGGTATATGCAAATGCCAAATAAGTATATAAATATACACCTGGCAGCATTCATCATCAGGGAAACACACTAGACTAACAAATGTTAAAAGACTAACACCAGGGCGCCTGGGTGGCTCAGTTGGTTAAGCGACTGCCTTCGGCTCAGGTCATGATCCTGGAGTCCCGGGATCGAGTCCCACATCAGGCTCCCTGCTCAGCAGGGAGTCTGCTTCTCCCTCTGACCCTCCTCCCTCTCATGCTCTCTGTCTCTCATTCTCTCTCTCGCAAATAAATACAAAATCTTAAAAAAAAAAAAAAAAAAAAAGACTAACACTAGTAAGCTCTGGTGAGGATGTGCAGCAAAGTGGGTCTCAGATGTGGTCACTGAAGTGTAAGATCATACGGCCACTCTAGAAGACGGCTTTACCATTTCTAACGATCCAGCAATGTCACCGGGATGTGCTAGAGGTTTAAAACGCACACAGATTTCAAGGAGTTAGTACCAAAAAAAGTAAAATATCCCATTAACAATCTCTTATGTTGATACATGTCAAAATGATTCTATGTGGATATATTGGGTTAAACAACGTTATTAAATTTACATTCATCTATTTCTTTTCACATTCTTAATGTGACTAAAATGCCACAGGTGGCCCACGGGACATTTCTCCGGGACAGTGCTACTGAGTCTCCATGCTCCTCGGTCCAGCGGGCACCCCTCGGGCAGCGGGGGGCCGTCAGGGTAGAGCCCCACACCTGCTGCTGGTAAGAACTTAATGACCCTGTTCCAGGCACAGGGACTCCCCGGGAGGCACAGGGACTCCCCGGGAAGCCCGTGCCAGCATTCTCACTTATCAGACAGAGAAGTGGGGACTCGCGGAAGCTGCAAGTGACTCTCTAATGGCCTGGCACCTAGTTGGGGACACAGAGCCTCCGATTCCAGGAAGCGTGGGCTCTGGGGCCCAAGCCTGGAGGATTCATGTCTTCACCACTCCTTAGTGACTCTGGGTGTGTGGCTACCTTCCCCGGGTGTCAGTTTAGGAGGGGGGTCCCTGTGCCTCCTGAGTTGGGCTGTATGAGGCTGAAATCGGTGAGTGCCTAGAAAGCAACAGCTGGCCAGCCTGATGCACAGCAGGGGCTCCGACTCATCACCCCCCCACCCCCCCCACCCCCCCACCCCCGTCCCGTCCTCATGCATTTCTCTCTCCTCCTTCCCACGTCCCCTCCCTGCCACCACTGGATGTGAACCTCCCTGACGGGGCTGGGGGCCTCGCCCAGACAAGGCCTATTAGATGGAAGTGTCAAGAGGAATAGTTGTCTCAGCGGTCGGCTGGCTTCCATCCTGAGCAAGCAACAGGGCAGAGCGGGGTTAACACACAGTTCTAAGTCCCCATTTCACTCGGTCCGGTAGGCCGCTAGGGAGGTTTCCATCCGCTCTTGGCTGTCACCGTGAACCTGGAGAGCCCTGCTCTGTGTGGCTTTGGGCAAGTCCTCTGCCCACTCTGGAACTCTCCCCACAGAAGAACGGGTCTGCCCCCTCCTGCTCCGTCCCACCTCTGCCACCACCCGGGCCAGATCCCCCCGCTCCTCTTCCCCTCGTTCCCCCCACAATCCATCCCCCACGCGGCACCCAGAGGATCCTTTAAAACCCAGAATCAGGTCACACTGCAACATCCAGGCCTGTCCCCTGCTGAGGAGGCCCCGCCCCTCCGCCCTCACTCACCCCGTGTCCTCCTTTGCCTCCACGCTCCAGCCACAGGCCCCAGGGCCCTTCTTCTTCCAGCGCCCCAGGCCCACACCTCCTCAAAAAGGCTGCGCACCTACCACCCCTCTGCCTGGAACCTTCTGCAACTTGTTCACACGGCTGCCCCCTCCTGTGGTCTTGGCTCAAATGTCCCCGCTCAGGGAGGCCTCTCTGAGCCTCTGATGACGCCCTGCCCACAGCACCCCACACCACAGTCCCTGTCCATCCACGAGGCCTTTTATTTCTCAGTTGCCTCACTGACAGCGTTATACGTGTCACCTCAGTCTCCCCACCGCCTCCACCCCCCGTCCCTCTCCGGCAGTGCCTGCCTGGCCCACACAGCGGCCCTAGCACCAGGACAGCGGCTGGCAGATGCTCAGGAAATATTTATGAGAGGAGCATATGACCAGCCTCAGGCACCTGCAGCTTCTAGGCCTCCGAGAGGAGCGGGCAATGACACCGAGGAGCAGGTCTCAGTCCTTCACAAGACGGTGAGGGGGAAGTCACTCCCACCCAATACTCCTCTCCCCTGAACTGCCCTCCTCCCCCACCCTACCCCCGCCCTCCCACATTCCACCCACCCCCTCCAGGTTAAAGCCCAGTGCCTCCAGGAAGCCCTCCCTGACGACACACCCACACACCCCCCCCCCCAATACCCACAGCCCATTGTGATCATCGCAAGATGGAACACTCCATTCCCTTCCATGGCACGCTCTTCCTGGCAGGGGCCATCCTGTGTCCTTCCTGGCTCCGTCAGCTGCCTGGCTCAGGGGAGGGGCTGTACACATAATGACGGAACAAATCAGCTTCATCTCGTTATCTCCCCACCCCGCCTGGCTCCTCGGTGATGGGAACAAGGGCGGCACCCCACAACAAGGAGGCACAAAAGACAGGAAGGATGTTTACTTACTCCTGAGTGGGGGCACTGAGTGACTGACTTACTTTACTTTTGCTTATCCATCGCTTCTCGATTTCCACTGATGAACAGGATTACTTTGGGAACGTTGTTTTAAAGCCTAGTTATTTGTCACAGCCCCTCACCTAGGGCGCCCCCTCGCCCCCCCCCACTGTGCTCCTCCAGCTCTGTGTCTTTGTCCCCCGCCCGAGTCCCGCCGCCCATTGCCATCCACGTGCCCACGATAATCACTCCACTCATACAGCCTGGTGGGATTTTTCATGTCTTTGCAGGGTTTTTGTCCTTGCTAATGTCAACAACCTCAAAAGGAGGTGAGACAGGGCTTATGACCGCCCCCCCAACTTTACAGCAGAGGACGCAGCTAAGCAGGGCCAACGACAGGAATTTCCCCAGGCTCCACAGCTCAGTAGAGGCAGAGTCACGTGGCTTCTGCCGCATGGCCCATCGTCTCACATCTCTGAGGGTCACCCAAACCTATCCCTCCGCCACCTCCATCCCTCAGCCTCCTTCTTTTGAAAACTATGAGATCAGAATATAAAATAAAGCCACCAAGGGTCTGAGATCGCAGGAGAACTTCATCTGCTAAACTGCGTGTTTCCAAAACGTTTTCACTTTTTTTCTAAACTGAAAACACGAAGGTCTAAAAGCTAAAACCAGAAAGTGGAGGAATGTCTGGAAATATTACCACGTATGCAGCAGGTGAACTGTCACTGCGGGACGGGCCTGGAGTTTTGGGCTTCAGCCTGCAAGCAGCAGGGAGCCTCTGAGGGTCCAGGTTCTGGCCAGGGAGAAGTCATCCCTGTCACCCCCTGAGATGACACTGGGGTGGGCTTGGAGCCAGGAGTGGACAGAGTGGGCAGAGGGTCTGGGCAGCCCACTGAGGAGCTGTGGCAAGTGGGGGCCAGCAAGGGGCAGCAGGTCCCACTGTAGATGGAGCGCCCGAGCTGGGAGACGCCACAGGGTGGGGGCTAGCCTCCCTCCCGGCTCCCCTAACAGGCGGAGGACAGAGAAGCAGCTCCTGCCAGCTCTGTGGCCAGCCAACACCTTGGCCCTTGTCACCGCCTGCCCCAGCATGGCCCCTGAGGCTCCTGGAATTTGGGACCCTCAGGAAGGAAAAGGGTCCTTTCCAGCACCCCTAGCTGCCTGCCTCCAAGCCTGGGGAGCCCCACCACCACCTCTGAAATCCCCTGTAGGTCAGCTCTGCCCGACAGAAAGCTCTGTCTCTCCGGGAGCCTGGATTAAGGAAGGAGGAAAGATTATAATGAACATTCTGGAGACAAGTGGGAAATTTTGAATATGGATTTTGCATGTTGGATAAATAAGTTAACGCCTTGGGTGTGATGATATTGTGCATACTGTGCTCCTGGGAGACCCAAGATGAAGCGTCTAGAGATGAAGCACCTTGATGTCTGTCAGTTTTAGGTGGTTGAGAGACAGGGACAGACAGACAGCACAAGCAAATGGAGCGAACATCAGCCACCAACGAGGACAGACCCTAACTGTACGCTCCTCTCAACTCTTCTGGAGGCTTGAAAGTTTTCCAAATACAAAACTGGGGATGAAGACATTTTTTAAATGAAAGTTTAAAAAGTTAAGCTGCCTCACAAGAAGCAAGTCTTCCACCCATTCCCCCAGGCTCTCCCCCTTGAAGACGCAGGAAGCATCTCATCTAGAGGGAGGAGGTTCGTAGTCCGCAGGCCAAAGAGGTTGCTTGATCCCCTGCAGGTTTATTTTCCACTCTAATTAGCTGCCAGTACTTAAAAATCAAGGGGTTTCGAATACAAGTGCAGATGTCGGGGTTCTCCTGAAGTGGTGTGCAAGCCCAGGGCGCCGCGGCAGGGAGGCAGTCCTGGGGCCCTCCCTGGCCTCGAGGGGGAGGGCAAGGACTCCCTGGGGCGGCCCTGCATTCGCGGCATCCTCTCCACCTCTGTCACAGCATCTGCAGCCCCTCTGCGAGCCCCCAAGTCTGTGAGTCCCCTGGCCCCCCTGCCACCCTCTGGTGGGGGGAGCGTGTCTTCTCCCTGTGGCCCCAGCAGCCCAGACACAGGCCACACTTGCCGGGCAGACTCTGACCCCCTCAGGAGAGGCTGGTGCACCTCCCTTGTTCTGACTGATGCCACTGGGCTGCCTCCTAACCCCCTGAGAGCTTCTCTGCTCCCTCTTGCTGGCCCTGGGGCATGGGGCTTTCTGGTCCCAAGTCAAGACTGACCTCCCCCGGGGGGGGGAGAATCTCCCTGGGGGAGACTCCACAGTCCCGGAAGTGCTGGCCCCACTTCTCGGCCTGGGGCCGTCCTCGGGTTTGGCCAAAATGCCCACCATGCCTCCACCCCCTCCCTCCCTGCCATGTGTAGTAAACAAACCAGATGAGGGGCAGGAGCCCCCTCCCTACGTCCCCTCGGGTACCAGTGACCAGTCCCAGCTAATGGGACATAAGGGGCAGTGTCACGTGGCAAGTTCCAGAATCTTCCCTATGAGCCCCCCCTTTCCTCCCTTCCTCCATCCTGCTGTCTGGAACACAGATGTGACGACTGAAGTTTCACAGCCATCTTGAACCACGAGCGCGTGAAGCCACACCCTCGGAACGGGAGAGGTCAAGTTCCCCCAAGGAATCCGAGGAGTGGAACCACCACCCCAGGCGTGGGCTGCAAAGCTCTGGATTTGGACAGGACATAGAAATCAACTTCCATCTTGTATAAACCATTGTTATTTGGCTTGTCCTATTATTCACAGCCAAATCTAATCCTGACTAATGCACTCCATTATTTTTAGGTTTGACCCTCAGTGACCGCACACCACATGGCAACAAGACAGAACTTGCTTCTTTCCCCTCTCGCAGGAGAATGTCAAGTTTCCCTGCTCGTAAGAGTCAGGCAGAGCGACACCAGGATCCTGTGAGCCCAGCCCGTGCTGGGGTGTGGGGGTTCACAGAGTACAGATGACACGTCTCTAGCCACCAGGGCCCACAGGGTGGCTGAGGAGATGCACACAGGACACCACTAGAGCACCAAAGATTGCTAGATGGTGTGGTGCAGCAGCTCTCCCCAAGTCAGCCGCGGAGATTTAGAAAGTTCCAAGCAGCTAAATGTTTGTTCCATCCTATAGAGAGAGGCTTGGCCTCCATTGCTCCAAAAAGGCAGAGAGAGACTAACTACAGGTGTGTCCCCATCTGGAGTCTCTCTTTGGCCCTCCTGGGCTGTTCTGGAAAACAAAAAGGTGTTATCTGAATGGGAGGTGCCCTGCCTGTTGGATTTTTCACGGAGGAGCGAGAGGAGGGGATGTAAAACTGCCCAAGGAGGGCCCAGTCGGCTCCGGGAGGGCAGTCATTCTCCTGAAAGAGTATGAGGCACCGTCCATCTCCAGGTTCCATGCACCTGGGATTGGGGGAAAGGGGAGCCAAAACTGCCAGTGGGGAAGACCCCCGGGAGAACAGAGTTAAGAGGACGTGGACATGCTCACCTGCCCAGCTCCAAGAAGTTGGCCATCTGGGCATTTCAGTGTCAGCAGAAATCTAGAGTTTCCTGAGACCCCACCCAGAGCTCTGGGCCTGCTGATACTCACCTGGCCACTTCCAGGGACTGGGCCCCAAAGGGCCAGTGAGACCTTAGGCTGGACCCCCACTTCTGACCTCCAGTAATGTCATAAGGGCCTGAGGCATCCTTTCAAGAGGCTGTGCAAATCCATGACCCAGTGCTGGGGCCTGTCCCCAGCCCTCCACTTCTGTGGCTTTCAGTCTTGCCTGGTAGTCAAGATAACCCCCTTCCCACCCTCAGCACCCCCTATTGCCCTCCACATCCCCAACCTTCCAGGCAAATCCTGGTCCCAGATGCCCTACGGTACAGAGCAGCAAAAGCCCCAGGAGACGTTCCTCTCCAGCTTGGGCTTTCTGAGAGGTCTCAAGTTCAGCACAGCCCTCTCTGGACCATACTTCATTGCCATCTGGAAAGTGAGGGGGCTGGACAGGATGGGAGGCTTTCAAACATTTTAGCAGCTGAGCCCTTTCAATCCTTGATGAAAGTCCAGCGTGCAACACAGCCCAGTGTGTGATACAGCCAGAAGCAGGGCTACTCTGCCGGCGGCCAGCTCAGGAAGGGAGATGCAGAGCCTCCTGCCCCCAGCCCCACCACGGGGCTGCTCCCAGGGAGGAAAGCTCCAGAGCTACTGGCCAGAGATGCTCAAAGCCTCTTCCTGCTCAGACCTCCCAGGACACATCCAGCGGTTCCCTGCCCCTGTGCATCTGTCATCCCTGGTCCCAGAGCCAGGAACACCATCCATTCCCTCACCCCCTCATGCCCTCCACCAACGCCCGGTGGAAATGCCCCCTCTTCCTGCAAACCTTCCAGCGGGCAGCCTGGGCCCCACACGACCCCAGGCTGAGCTCCCTGGCCTGGTGTTTGGTAAGCACATGCTCCGTCTCCCTGCTCTGGATCCAGTGCTCCTCCAGGGCCCCCCCAGAGCCAAGCCCACCATAGCTGTAGGTCCCAAATGTCTTTTTCCTAAATAAATTTCACGTTCACTACCTCATTTCCGCTTCAGAACAATCCTCTGAGAAAGGCAGACGCACCGGCCACTGTGCCAGTCAGCAGATGGAAACACTGAGGCTTCAGAGAGTTCACTACGTGACAGAACAACAGAACCAGGCCTCTGGCTCCACAGCCGGGGCTCGTTCTACCGCATCAGCCTCCCACCCTCCCCCACTTCCCCTGACGCTACCCTCACTTTCCCAAGAGACGACGGGAAGCGTAAACCAGGGACCCGGTGGAAGGCAGAGAACAAGCTGGACCCCGAGAAGAGGACCCCCTTCCAGGGCCACAGCCTGTCATGTGCACCCCAGGCAGCCAGATGCCTGGGGAGGGTAACAATGGAGCTAAAAATAGGGCAGGAGGCTGAGTGGCCAGCTGCCGGAAACATCTGCCTCAGCTGCAGAACAAACATGAGGGAAGTCACCACTGAGGGGTCCCCTACTGTGGGGCAGGGGACAGCTGGGGGCGGGGGAGGGGAGGGTAAAACCCTCAGGTCTGCACCCAGGGCAGGGGCCTTGTGGCTCCACACACACACACACACACACACACACACACACACACACACACACACACACACACACACACACACACACACACACACACACACACACACACAGTGTAAATCCACCTTGTGCACCAACACGTATCTCGTGGTCGGAGTCAGATGCACCTTCGAGTCCCCAGTCTGTTCCTCTCATTTTACAGAAGAGGACACTGAGGTCCAGAGCAGGCCAGACAACTGCCCAGAGGCAGCTGGACAGCAGGGCGAGGACCGGGGGGTCTCTGACCCTCGCCTCTGCAGGTCCCGGCCCATCTGCCTCCCTTAGCACGTCCATGCAGGGCCGGGAGGAAGAGCTCTCCTGCCCCACAGAATGAAGCACGCCAAGCAGAGGAGACAGATCAGCATAAAAGACTTCAGTTTAGACTCAAGGAGGAACTACAGAGCGATCCATGACTTCTGCCAAGCAGACCCAGCCTCCCCTTCTAGCCTCCCGCTCCCCAGCCCCCACCCTTGTTCTCTCAACTCTAGCCAAAGAAACTCTTACAGTCCCAGGCACAGACATCTCAACAGGCCTTTGCAAATAATTAGCCACAATAACAAAAATAATAATAAAGCGGAGGTGCATCTTACTAGGCCAGGGGATTAGGTTGGGGTGTTCTAGAATCTCTGTAAGGCAGGAACCGTGCCTTCGGAAATCCCTACTATAACCCATGAAGGACAAGCCTGGGCCAGCTCTCCATGGGTCCAACGCAGTCAGCTTTCCCTCTAGCGATGATGATACAGAAGCCAGTGTGTTCTGCTGAGCGGCAGAGGAGGTTGAGAGCCACACACGGCCTCACGCTCATTCACTCCACAGCTTCCTGCCCCGCGTGCTCCCTCTGCCTAGCAGACCCCCATCCCCTCAACCAGGGAGCCTCCTTCATGTCCCCCAGGCCACATCCCACATGGCCATTGCCTCCATGAAGCCCACCAGGCCGGGGCCGGGGCTGGCCTTCGACCATACCCCGGTGCTTGGCACAAAGTAGCCCCTTGAATGAACAAAACTGGACAGATGTCTAAAGAACAACGAAAAAAGACCAGCTCTGTGGGTGTCCATGCTGTGAGCACACATGAGACAGCACTTTAGCCCAGGGCCCAGGGCACAGCAGGCGCTCTGTAAACGCAGCCCTGTTTGAACCAGCATAAGAAAATGGGGCCCGGGGAAGGACGCTGACCCCTGGGTCCCACATGGCAGAGAAGGTTAATGAGGAAGGGACATGAAGGCCAGAGGCTGTGGAGAGCCCTTCAAGCCCGGCATGGGGGAGGGTGACTCTGAGGGCCCCCGTCTGAGAAACAGACCCCACCCCTGCAGGAGACTTGCCTGGCTGAGACCCCTGGGTCTCTCCCCTTTAGCCTCTCTCTCTCTCTCCCCTTGCCTCCCAGAGGAACAAGAAGAAAGGGGCACCTCAAAAGTCCCCTGGACTCCTCATTCACTCCTAAGGACTGAACACATTAGCAGATTGAGCAGGATTTGAAATCACAAATGATGAACTAACCCCCAAGTGGCTTACACCTCCACCTCCCACCCCAGGGTGCGCTTTCAGGTTCGTTAGGGGGGAGAGAATAATTGTGGCAGTGGGCAAGACATCCCAGAGCCCAGGGGAGGCCCAGGCCCTGTGCAGAAGCCATTCCCCTACCACCTGATCCACAGCTCCCACCATATGCTCCGCAGAGCTGGGGTCCCCAACGCCTTCCAGGTGTCTTCAAGGTCAAGACTAGTCTCAGGACAGTACCAAGTATCATCGCCTTCTCACCATGAGTGAGGGCATTGATGGAGCAAAAGTTACGGGTGAAACTCAGCAGGAGGTGAGACTCAGCAGGAGGCATGGCACGGGCCCCCAACCAGGCTGCCCGTCACTCACAGTGACAAAATATGCCAGTGTCACTTCAGAAGGTCTTTGAGGAGGGGCACCTGGCTGGCTCAATCAATGGAGCATGCAACTCTTGATCTAAGTGTTATGGGTTTGAGCCCCATGTTGGGTGTAGAGATTACTTAAAAATAAAATCTTAAAAAAAAAGTCTTGGGGCTCCTGGGTGGCTCAGTCGTTAGGCCTCTGCCTTTGGCTCAGGTCATGATCCCAAGATCCTGGGATCGAGGCCCACATCAGGCTCCCTGCTCAGCGGGAAGCCTGCTTCTCCCTCTCCCACTGCCCCTGCTCGTGGTCCCTCTCTCGCTTTGTCTCTGTCAAATAAATACATAAAATCTTTAAACAAACAAACAAACAAAAGTATTTAATCAAGCAGCAAAACTAATTTCACTGAAGCTCAGCCCTTGAGTACACGTCTGTTTACTATTCTGTGTGATGACAGCGTGTACCGGGGCTGGTCCGGGGTACGACAGATGTCTGGGGGAAAGGCACCTGTGAGCCTGTCTGAGCTGTCAGCTGAACTAGCCTCTCTGTTCACAGAAAGGACAGCCGACAGCCAGCCAAACACCGGTTATTCAGAATTGGGTATCTGGCAGAGATTATCTCAAAAGTGAACAAGGTGAGCCTGTCCTTTCAAGGATCACGGTTGCCAATGATCAAGTTTGAGTTTTAAGGGAAACAATTGAATTTTGGAAAATTTGCATCAGACATCGTGAGTCTGACAGCTTCCCCAAACACAAAGACTTTGCAATGACACGGGTGATGATGTTAACATACGTAATTTCTGGATGTTGCTGAAATTAAATGTGTCCACATTTAGAAGATCCGTATAACTCCGTGAACCAATATTTTCCCAATGGCTGATATGTGATGTTACAAAACCACACCTGTGTCAAAGATCCTTTCAGGGTGCAAGAGAGTCTGATGGCTCTTAATGAAACGAATTATGAAAAATTCATTAATATGATTGCAGACTCTACATTTCAAATGACCTTTAAGAAACTGTAACATGTTGAATTGTTATGTAGTCTCAAGAGAAAATATCCAGAGGCTAATAAAATATTCTTCCCTTTTCCAACCACTTATCTGTTTGAAGCTGGATTTTGTTTCATATACTTCAATCAAAACAACGTATCACAAACAGTTGAATGCAGGAGCAGATATGAGAATCCAAGGGTCTGTTATTAAACCAGACATGAAAGTGATCTGCAGGGGCTCCTGGCTGGCTCAGTCCGTAGAGCATGCGATTCTTGATCTCAGGGTCATGAGTTTGAGCCCCACGTTGAGTGTAGAGATTACTTTAAAATTTTTTTTTTAATCTTTAAAGTGATTTGCAAACACACTGTATTTGCAATACAATGCCACTCTTCCCATTGTATTTTGTTTTGGAAAACATAGTTCAGTTTTCAGGAAAAAAAAAACTTATCTATGTTAACACATAATGGGTTTGCTATTATTTTTCAATAAATTTACACATGTATTTTTTAAATATATTCAGTTTTAATTGCTAATACGGTAAATATCAGTTTACGTATATAACCCACATAAACAGAAGTTCTTTGGAGTCTTCAATTTTTAATAGTGTAAAGGAAGGAGGCCTGAAGCTAAAAAGTTTGCAAATAGCTATGATTTAACTCCCATAAACCCTTTGGTTAACATGTACTAGCATCAGTCCCATCTTGCAGGTACAGACCCCGAGGTTCAGAGAGTCTGGGTAACCTTCCAAGGGCACACTCTCACCCTCCAAACTACCCCTCCCCTAACATCATGCCCCTGAAGGAAGTGCAGAAGGATGACCACTGACATAGTAGAAAGGAAACCACATAAGTGAAAGAAGAGAATTTGGGGGCAGAAAAGAACTTGCTATACAATGCTAGGAAGACATACAGTTAAACATCAGTAGATCAAACTACATAAAAAACGGTCAGCTTTGGGCCGCCCAGCTGGCTAAGTCGGTGGAGCCTTGACCTCAGGGTTGTGAGTCCAAGCCCCATTTGGGTTTACAGATTCCTTAAAAAGAAAAATCTTTTACAAAAATGGTCAGCTTTTAACCAACACAGAAAAACCACAAAGCTTAAAGGCAAATGATAAACTGGATAAAGATATTTTTGACATATTTTTTATCATTTATCATATTCGATATGGCTCTTTTCAAGCAGCAAAACAAGTATGTCTTGAGAGTATAATAGACCCAAAAAAACCCCAAAAACCCAGCCAAGAAATACAAATGGACAATAAATGTGAGAAAAAGACGTTCGACCTCACTTGTAATTTAAAAACTTGAGGGCGCGTGGGTGGCTCAGTCGTTAAGCGTCTGCCTTCGGCTCAGGTCATGAGCCCAGGGTCCTGGGATCGAGCCCCGCATCGGGCTCCCTGCTCTGCGGGAGGCCTGCTTCTCCCTCTCCCACTCCCCCTGCTTGTGTTCTCTCTCTCGCTGTCTCTCTCTCTCTCTGTTAAAAAATAAATTTAAAAAATCTTTAAAAAAAATTAAAAATAAATAAATAAAAACTTGAAAGCATGAGGGGCACCTGGGTGGCTCAGTCGGTGAAGCATCTGCCTTCAGCTCAGGTCATGATCCCCGGGTCCTGGGATTGAGCGGGCTCCCCGCTCAGTGCAGAGTCTGCTTCTCCCTCTGCCTCTCCTTCTCTCTCTTGTGCTCTCTCTCTAACAAATAAATAAAATTTAAAAAAAAAAAAAAACTTGAAAGCATGAAATGCCCCATCTTGCCTCTCATGGTATCAGATACAACAGCATGAAAACACCCAGCGTCCAGGTGGGTGCCAGGGACGGGCTCCCTCCGAAACACCTGGCAGGATGCACCTTGCGCTACTCCCTAGAGGCCAATCTGGCACTCATTCTAAAATACCTTAACAACACACAACCCTTTGATCCGGCAATTTCCCTATCAGCTGCTTCCAAAGAAATAATCAGAGATATGGCCACAAAAATGTTTGTCATAGCCTTGCTTAGTTTAGTCAAAGCCTGAAAACATCTTTCACATCAATCGTGGTCAAAGTCTGCTGTATCGCGTATGTCATCGTGTAGTCATTAAAATGGACACAGTGTCAGATGACCATCACTTAACAGAATGTGGAGGGAAAGAAGCCAACACACTGTCTGATTCTGTTCGTCTAAAACTCAAACACAGGCCAAACTAATCTGTGGTGTTGGAAGTCGGACAAGACGTGCCATTTGGAGCAGGAAGGAGGGGATGATGATGAGGTGCAGGGATCCGGGGTGCTGGGGGGCTTCTGTTCCTTGGCCTGGGGGAGGCTGTGAAGGCTGTGCTCGTTTTGTTTTGTTTTTATTTATCTATTTGAAAGAGAGAGAATGAGAGAGAGAGAGAGAGCACATGAGAGGGGGAGAGGGTCAGAGGGAGAGGCAGACTCCCTGCCGAGCAGGGAGCCCGATGCGGGACTCGATCCCGGGACTCCGGGATCATGACCTGAGCGGAAGGCAGTCGCTTAACCAACTGAGCCACCCAGGCGCCCCAGGCTGTGCTCATTTTGTATAATCATCAGGGTGGGTACTTGTGATGTGCCTACTTTTCTGACCATGGGTTAAACTCTAACTTAAAAGTTTCAAAAGCAAGAAGTAACAGTTTATTTACTCACATAGGAAAATATCTATTGTGTGTTTAGTTACCAGAAAAAGACACAGTATACACAGGTGCGCCCACACATACATACACACAGGAAAAACTTCTGGAAGGATAAATCTCAAAACATGCGTGGTGAGATATGGTTATCACTGGAAAGTGGGGTCACAGATGGTTTTTCTAATCTTCCTGCGTATCTTTGTTTTCTCTGTTGTTTTTTTTTAAGATTTATTTCTTAGAGAGAGAGTGGGGCGCACCCTCGGCGGGGGTGTAGGGACAGAGAGAGAGAGAGAGTGTGTCAAGCAGACTCTCCACTCTCTGCAGGGAATCTGCCACGGGGCTCAATCCCAGGACCCTGAGATCATGACCTGAGACCAAGAGTCAGACACTTAACCGAAGGCGCCACCCAGGCACCCCTCTCTAACGTTTCTATGATGAACATAAACTATTGATAGAAAAAAGAGAGAAAAACCACAGAACTACACAGTATGGCCACTGACAGCAACAACCCTGGTTCTGTATCATCAACCTTACAGCCCAAAGAGCCCCTGACCCCACCGGAAAAGCTCAGAGGACTAGGTGTTCCTGAGTTGCCACTGACAGAAAGCTAAACACCTTCCCATAGAAATCATTAGGATCTCGGAATCAGAAAGACCTGGGTAGACCCCAGCCCTGCCCCCCAACCAGAGGCCTAGGCTACCTCCTGAGCCTCAGTTTCCCTGTGGTGGAGAAAGGGTTAAATGAGGTCATCGATGTCCAGGCCTGACCCAGTCAGTGCCCAGAGCATATGTGATCCACAGCCTCCCCCAGGTTCCACAGAAGAAATGGGGGCCCAGGGGGCTGAATGACAGCCCTGGGGGCACCTGTATAGCCCCCCTGGCCATCCACACCCCCAGAATACAGTGCTGGCTGGACACTGGACTTGACCTCAGGTAGCCTCCCCTGGAACTCACACCCATCATCCCCATGAAACCTCCACGTGGAAGACCAAGGCAGGAAAGGTGGGTGGCTGATCCAGACAGGAAGTGACCTCGCCGGATGAATGACAGGCCAACATTCCACCGTGAGCCCCACCTGCTGGGGACCTTCGGGGTCATGGGAGCCAGGAGTGGGTGGGTACACGGAGGCCAAGGAGGAAACAGGATTTACTGCAGAAGGCCAGGCACATGGCAGACCCCCCGGCAGGGAAGTGACTTCATTTCACACTCTGTCGCCCTTGTTTCCGTCCCTGACATGGCAGGGAGTTAACCCTGAGAGGGCCATTCTCCCCTGGGCTCTAGCCAACTCCACACAAGCCAGGGGGGAGAGAATCCAGGCTCTCTCCTCTCCCCCATTCCTGGGATCCCCAATCCACAGAGAAGGAAAATGAGGCTCAGAGAGGCTGACCACAAGACAGGAACTCCAGGACCTTTCTCTCTACACTGAGCTGCACAGAGGAGGGAGATGTTAATTCAGGCTCAGGAACTCAGGGAAGGCTTCCTGGAAGAGGAGACCACTGAGCTGGGCCTTAACAGAGGAGCAACATTTGACAGACAAGAAAAGCATCCCACATGGAGGAAACAGCACAGAGAAAGAAATGCTTGGCACTGTACAGAGGTACTTGTGAGGCCAGAATACAGGACAGGGTGGGGTTGGGCTGAAGCTCAGTTGCCTTGCGGACTGTGCCAGAGAGTCAGGATGTTGCTCTGTGGGGTGACTATTGCGCACCCTGGGGCAATAGTAGAGTTGCATGATGGTGCCCTGTGTCAACCTAAGAGGACTGCATGGAAGAGGCAACACATGGAGAAACCATCTTGGCAAGGGCTAGCTACTACTCTTGGCACCACTGGGGCCCAAAGCTCGGCAGACCTCACCGCCACCACCACCACCACCACCCAGCATCCCCAACTACACTGGGTTTCTCTGCAAAGGAGAGGGAAAGAAATTCATAGTACCAATAATAGTGCATGCCAAGCTATGTATCAGACGCCAGACCATGGCGTAGCAGGGCGCTGAGGACACAGACTGTGTTCCAGCCTTAGCACCACGACCACCGGCTGTGTGATCTTGACAGAAACACTTCACCTCTCTCAGCTTCAACACCTGTCAGATGAAGACAAGGCCCGTGGCGCTCTGAGGATTAACTGAGAGAGTTCCTGGGCACGCCCACCTGAGCATCCACAGCCAGGGTTCAGCCAACATTCGCTGCCACGTTATCCTTCCAAACTCCCCCATGGGCTACGTCTCGTGGCCGTGCTGAGCCATGGACAGGCTGAGTGGAGTGGCCTAGATCACATGGCAAAGAAACAGCAGAGCCAGGATTCAAAGTCAGGCTCCCTAACACCCACGCTGATCCCGGCCCATCAGGCAAAACAAAACCTGAAACCCTAAAACCTAAAACGCTCCTGCTGCGGCTCTCCAGGCCTCTGGGCGGCTTCCAGCCAGGGAAGAGATCCACCACCTCAAACCTCCAGTGACCATGGGAAGGGCAGGGAGAAAACACCAGGGCACAGCAGGGGAAGAAAAATATTTTGAAGTTTCTCCCTCTTCCTGTTTATCTATCCCCTTGATCCAGCTCCTGGTAGCTGTTTGTGCAGGGAAAGTTCTGCCAAGAGTGACATCCTGCCGTCGGCTACCCTGGACCCAGCGGCCCCTGCCAGCCTTGGGCTGGGGGCACTGAGAACCACATCCCTGCCAGCCGCTGCCAAGGCCAGGAAGGCTGCTTCATAAAGGGGCTTTCGACAGAAGCTGGGGCCCGGGAACAGGGACCCGGCCAAGGAGGAGGGGCCGCTGCTGCTATCTCCTCGGCACCTGCTGGCACCGATCAGCTCCACGCTGAGCTGCAGAGAGATGACGGACAAGGATTTAAGGAAAGGATTCTGAGCCTGGCCTGGGCACTGCAATGGGCGTGGGACCGTGGAGCATGGACTGTGTGGTCAGGCCGACCTGGCAGCCAATCCTGGCTGACCGACCGATGACTTGCTATGTGACCTTGGCCAAGTCACTGAGCTTCTCTGAGCCGAATCCCCTTATCAGTAAAATGAGGATAATATTGGAACCTACTTCATAAGGATGTGGTGAGGATTACATGAGACAACACAGGGAAAGGGCTGGCCCCTCGTAAATGTGAATAAATGTTATTTATTCCCACACCCACCATCAAGCTAACACTCTTGCTCAATCCTGAAGATCTGAGGTACCTTTAAAATAAGCTCAGGGGCACCTGGGTGGCTCAGTTGGGTCACTGTCTGCCTTCAGCTCAGGTCATGATCCCAGGGTCCTGGGATCGAGCCCTGCATCGGGCTCCCTGCTCAGCAGGAAGCCGGCTTCTCCCTCTGCCTCGGCCCCTCCCCCGCGGCTCCTGCTCTCTCTCACTCAAATAAATAAATAAAATAAGCTCAAGAGAACAATTATAGCTTCAAAAAAGGAATGAAATTCTGACACATGCTACAACATAGATGAACCCTGAAGCTATTAGGCTAAATGTTTAAATAAGCCAGACATGAAAGGACAAATACTGTATGAGTGCACTTACATGAGGGACCTAGAGCAGTCAAATTCACAGAGACAGGAAGTAGAAGGATGGCTGCCAGGCGTCGGGGGAGGGAGGGTGATGGGGAGTTAGTGTTTAAGGGGCACAAAATTTCAGTTTCAGAAGAGGAAAAAGCTCTGGACATGGTGGTGACAGCTACACCACAGTGTGAACGTACATAATGCTACGGACCTGTACAATTAAAAGTGGTAAAATGGGTACCTTTTATGGTATGTATATTTTATCTCAATTAAAAGAAAAGGCTCGTTCAAAAAAAAAAAGGTTTTTAGATGCCCACATTAATTTCTATCCCTGCCTCTGGACAGTTCAGAGTCAAGAGGTGGGCAGGCATGGAAATTGCTGAAGGCACCACCTCCCGGGGAGCCGGCGCCCTCAGAGACCTGGGCGGGGGGTGTTGAGGAAAGGGGCACACACATTACCTCCTGGGCCCAACTGGGCTGGGAGGAGGCAGCCCTTGAGCCAGGCGGGGCACCAACTCAGACCGAGCCACTCTGCCAGGCTTCTTCTAGTGCAAGATGGGATCTGAGCCAGGCAGCCCCATGCTCCTGCACCTACCAGGAGCACAGTGAGTGTGAGAGATGCAGGGCCCCACTCACACCTCATGCCTGCACGTGTACACGTGCACCCCCCCCCGCACCCCCCCCCACACGCTACCAGGCCAAAGACACCAGATCAGCCCTCACACGCCAATCCCAGCCTGTGCCTGGCCAGCCCAGGCACCAACATCCAAAAAATAACAGCAGTTCCTCATCAATCCCAGCACCTACCACAAGGAGAGCAAACTGTGGCCTGCCCACCATGTCCAGGGCCAGGGATGGGGAAGGAGGTGTGTGAGCGAGAACTGCTCAGTGGGCCTGCCCAGTGTAAGGAGACCTGGAAATACAGCCCTCCGGAAACCCCCTAGCCTCAGCCTGACAACCCTACCCACAGGGCTAGGCTGAGAAGCAGGCTGCATCTCAGAGGTGGGAGGTGGGTAGGAACAGGGGTGAGAGGGCCTGGGGGTGGGGTAGATTGGCTGAGCTCCACCATGAGTCACGGTGTGACCTTGGGCAGGTCACTTCCCCTTCTGGTCTTCTGAAGACTCCTTAGCTTCCTTCTTGGTAAAATGAGCCTTCTACATCCTACAGAAGTAAGTATGTGTGTCCACCACAAGACAAGCAGGAGTGTTCAGCAGCTTTTCTCACGATCACCAAAAGCTGGAAACAAACCGAAAGTCCATCTGTATGGAAAAACGGACACATGGTGGTACGCTTCTATAGTGGAAGACTACAGAGCAATGAAAAGGGATAACCCGCTGAGGCCTGCAGCCTCACAGATGACTCTTACTACTGATGCTGAGAGAAAGAAGCCAGAAGAATCCAGCTAAAAACAGCTCCTATTCTACGCTTCCATTTACATAAAGTTCAAGAGCAAGCAAAACTAACCCCTTGGGAAGGCACTCCAAAGCATGGACACTTGAGAGTGGGGGTCAGGTAACTGACCGGGAGGAGGCCCCAGGGAACCTTCCGGGGCACTGAAAATTTTCTCTATCTTGGTCTGGGTAGGGGTCAGTCAGGTGATACCTCTGCAACCATCCATCAAACTGTGCCCTGCTTTACTGTCTGTAAATGAGACCTTGATTTACGGAATAAAACACAAACAGCTAAGAACTCCTACTCTGTCTTCCTCTGAGGATGGCAGCGAGGGTCTGCTGGGAGTCTGCACGTGGGAAGGGTTGGGTGGTGGGAAGAACGTGGGCTGCGAGGCAGAAGGACCAGGGTTCAAATCTTGATGCTCCCTCTAACTGGGTCCATTTTTTTCCCTTTTTTGATTTACTGTTGCTGTTGTTCGCCAGATTTTTTATTACATAAGTATGTGTACCTACTGTCCAAATCAGATGAAGGTGTATAATGAAAAGGCTTACGCCCTTCCCATCCTCCTCTGAGCCCACCTCTTTTTTTTTTTTAAGATTTTGTTTATTTATTTGAGAGAGAGAGAATGAGAGATAGAGAGCACGAGAGGGAAGAGGGTCAGAGGGAGAAGCAGACTCCCCGCTGAGCAGGGAGCCCGATGCGGGACTCGATCCCGGGACTCCAGGATCATGACCTGAGCCGAAGGCAGTCGCTTAACCAACTGAGCTACCCAGGCGCCCTTTTTTTTTTTAAGATTTTATTTATTTATTTGAGAGAGAGAGAATGAGAGATACCTGAGCCCACCTCCTAAAAACTTCCCTCTCTAACAAGGCTTTTTCCCTTAACTAGACAACACAAACACCCCTCCCATTTATACACAGACTCCCAACCCTGTCTGTTTACTGGTGGCAAGCCATTTCATTGAGGTACTACTCATCCAACTAACAGCTACTAAGTATCAACCACATCAACCAGAGGGGCACACACCTGCCCCTTCATGGAACAGACAGTCCAACAAGAAAAACCAAAGAGAAGGAGAGAGGGACGGAGTGACAAGGGAGTCAACAAAGAAATACAATAATGACACATTGTACACATTGGGATGTGGGCTCCAAGGGGCTGAGAAGCTCAGACAGAAAATGAGGGCGATAGGGAAAGGACCATGGTCACAGAAGTTCTATGCTGATATCTGAAGACAGGGAAGGCTTTGGCTAGGTGAGAAAGCATGCCAGGCAGAGGGCAAATGCCCTGGGGTGGAGAAGAACACAGAACTGAAAGGAGACAGACTGGTCTCCAACGCACTTCCACAAAATCCCCGTGCACACAGCCTTCCATGCTTGCTGATCGTTTACGTCTTTAGAGCAGGCTACCGAAATTCACACTGCTGAGATAAAAAAGCATGTACATTTAAAACTATAATAGGTTCTGCCATCTTACTTTTCCAAAAGGCAATAGCATTTTGCCCAGCAACTGGCATTGCTTAAGAGGGCCAGTTTCCTCACATCTTCACTGGTTCAAGAAGTTGTTGATCTTTGTCCTTTCTGCCCCATATGAAATCTTTGAACTTCCTTGTCTGTAAAGTGGGGTCAATGACAGTTTGCTGTGAGATTTAAGTGAGAAATAAATTCATCTAATCTGCTAAGCTCAGTGCCTTGCACAGAGCACTGAACAAACGGGGCTAGCCTGTTACCATCATTTCTGCACAAATGCCAGGAGGTACACCTGTCCCTTCCATAATCACCGTACTGACCAGGCGAACTCCCTAAGGGGAGCTTTGAAGGCTCAAACCCACACGGTGGAGCATGGTGTTCCCTGGAAACAGGGACAGAGGAAGAAGGAGGTAGAAATCATGGCTCAGGATAAGAGCAGTGAACTGGGCGGGGAGTCAAGAGACTAGGTTCAGGTCAACCTGAGACTCAGCTTCCTCATCTATTAAATGGGCCAATTCATTCCCTCTTCATTCTACGAATGTTCCTGGGGCACCTACTATGTGGCAGGAATTGTTCTAGGAGCTAACAACACAGGACAAAAATCCCACCTCATACATGCTGGCTGGAGGCACAGAAATACACCCTATAAATTAGTAAAACATATAGGGTATGGGGAGGTGAGAGTGATATGGAGGTGAGGCATGACATTTTAGACAGAGTACCTAAGGGAGGCATTTGAGTAAAGATCTGAAGGAAGTAACACAGCAAGCTATGTGGCTCTCTGAAGAAAAGCATCCCAGATCAAGGTGACAGCCCATGCAAAGGCCCTGAGGCGAGGTGGTCCCAGCGTGCTGAAGGTGCCCTGAGGCGGTGTGGATGGCTCAGTGTGAGCAAGGGGGTGGGCATTAGACGGGGTGTCCTGGAGACTACGGTAAGGACACTGGCTCTCATTGTGAGTTAGTGGGGCGCTGCTGGGGCCCTGGGGCAGAGAACTGCCTTGATCTGACGTTCACGTTCTAACGCGGTCACCCTGTGTTGGGGAACGGGGTGGGGAACGAAGGTGGAAGCCCACAGACCTGTGTGGGGTATCCCACGGGAGTGCCAGTGCTGCTGGGGGCTGGGCCAAGCGGTGTGGGGAAGGTGAGGGGAAAAGGGTTCACCCCAGATCTGCTGTGAGGGTGAGTGAGGCCCACGGGGCCTGCTCACATGTGGTTCCGGAAGCGTGAGAGAACCAGAGGAAGCATGGATGACTCAGGTGTTTGGCCCAAACAACTGAGATGAGACAGACTGGGGAGGGACCTGGAGACCCGTGAAGAAGGACAAACGGGACAGAGGAGAGGTCAGCATGGCGCATCTACAGGCTTCACTGCCCAGAGTCTGGGCCACAGCCAAGGCTGGCTGCTCACAGCTGGGGAAACTGAGGGAACTGCGTTCTACAGTGAACACCTTGTCGTTTAGAAGCCAGAGAGACACAGAATGAGCTAAGGAGGTGGACAGGCAGGAAGCTGGCCCATTTGGTTCCTATGGCTCCCACCCACCACCCCAAACAAGGACCATGGGGTGGAGGCTCAGCGCCCCCACCACTCAGGAAGTCTGCAGGACCCCACGAGGCAATGCAGGATGGTGGCTTTTTCCAGCGCTGGCAACATGGCTCAATCCAGTCTCCACGGATGGCTGCTCTGGGATCCATGAGTGCTCTCTCGCTCTCTTTTTTATTGGGATTTAATTCACATACCATAAAATTCACCCTTTTAAAGTACAATTCGGCAGTATTTCGGGACATTCCCAATGCTGTGCAACCATCACCACTCTCTAACTGCAAAATTTCAAACCCAAAAAGTTAAAGGCAAGGTTACCATCTGACCCAGAAATGCCATTCCTAAGGTAGATACCCAAGAGAACTAGGTATCCAAACAAATGCTTGTACACCCACGTTCATAGCAGCACCATTCACAATAGCCAAAAGGTGGAAACACTCCAAATGTCCCTGAACTGATACATGGATAAACACAATGTGGTCTCTCCATACAATGGTCTTATTATTCAGCTATTAAAAAAAAAAAATGAAGCATGCTACATGCTACAACACACTCGAACCTTGATAACAGGATTCCAAGCCAGACACAAAAAGGCACATCTTATACAATCCAATAGGTAAATCCACAGAGACAGCACACAGCTTAGTGGTTACCAGGAGCTGGGAAGAGGGGCAGGGCTGGCGTGGATCCCAAGTGACTGCTTAAGAGATATGGGGTTTCCTTTTGGGGCGATGAATATGTTTTGGATGTTCAACAACACTGATCAAGGAAATACAAATCAAAACCGTGATGCGATATCACCTCATGCCTATCAGGAGGGCTACTATTTAAAAAAAAAAAAAAAAGACAGGTGTTAGCAAGGATGTAGAGAAACGAGAACCCTTGCATGCTGTGGGCAGGAATGTAAAATGGTGCAGCCACTCTGGGAAATAGTACCAAAGTTCCTCAAAAAATTTAAAATAGAATTACCACGGGATCCAGCAATCACGCTTCTGTGGATATTCACCCAAAAGAATTAAAATCAGGATCCCAAAGAGATATTACTATTAGCACACTCGTGTTCGCTGTGGCACTAATCACAACAGCCAAGAGGCGAAAATAGCCGAAATGCCCACTGACGGATGAATGGATAAAGAAAATGTGGTCTAGCCGTACAATAGAATAGTGCTCAGTCTTAAGAAAGAAGGAAATTCTGCGATATGCCACAACATAGATGAGCCTTGAGAACGTTATGCTAAGTAAAATAAGCCAGTCCCAGAAAGACAAATACTGTAGATTCCATTTATATGAGGTATCTAAAGTAGTCAAATTCATGCACTCACAGAGTGGAACCGTGGCTGCCAGGGGCCAGAGGGAGGGGAAATGGGGGTTAGTAATCAACGGGCATGCAGTTTCAGTGAAACAATATGAATACATTCTAGAGATCTGCTGAACAACATTGTCTCTATAGTCATCATTATTGCACACTTAAAATTTTCTTAAGAAGGCAATCCCATGCTAAGTGCTCTTGCCACAATAAAATAAAATTTTAAGAAATGTTTTGGAATTACACAGAAGTGACGGTTGGTTGTACAACATTGTAAATGTACTAAATACACTGAACTAACTGCGCACTTTCAAACAGTTAATCTTGTGTCATGTGAATTTCACCTCAATTTGGAGAAAAAAAAAAGTAATGAGCGCATCCCCTGGGTCATCCGAATAACCTTATTCATAAGCAAGCACTGCCGTGCAATTTGGGGCTGAAGTCTGCCCCTGTGTTTACAATCAAGGTCCTTTTCTGTGAAGGCCAAATCACATCATTGCACATGGTACAAACAAAGGTGGTGGTTCAAGCAGAGGAGGGGGTGAGCTGGAGAAGTGAGCCACCCCATACATAGCCCATGGCAGCCTGGACATGCCCAGTTCAAAGGCCTGCCTCTTAGGAGTGGGGACCATGTTCGTGTTGACAGCATCTGTGTGAACTGAGCAAAATCCACCTCTGTTTATGCCAAATGCCTGATTCCCACAGGAAGTGGGTTTAAGAGCCAATATATACAGATTTCAATAACACCACTATTCCACCCTCATCGTCAATCAAACAAGCCAGCTTCCCAGATATCAAGTGGTGCACTACTGAGACAGACATTTGGGGATTACTCACTGGCAGTCTGGGCTCTAATGTGAATGATCAGAATTACCCCCAAACCAGCCAACCAGCCAACATCATTAATGCCACTCTGTACAGCAAGTTCAGGTGACAGAGGCAGGGGAAACAGAAGAGACCCAGCTTTCTACTATCAATCCAACACTGGCAATTTAGGTGCTGCTTACATCCTTCCAATACATTAACATTGTTCATTTGCAATGGGTTGGCTTTCTGGTTTTATTGGTATTTCATGTTTATTTCATGGTTATGGAGAAACTATGTAAATGTAAGGCATTTACATCTAGTTTTATATTTGTGCACGTTTAAGTTATTATTCTAATAAGAAACCTTAAACCAATGGAGTGAGGTTTTTCTCTCTCTTTTTTTTAAAGATTTTATTTATTTATTTGAGAGAGAGAGAGAGAAAGTGAGAAGCAGGCTCCCCACTGGGCAGAGAGCCAATGCAGGGCTCCATCCCAGGACCCTGGGATCATGATCTGAGCTGAAGGCAGATGCTTAACCGACTAAGCCACCAAGGCACCCCCTATTTTCTTCTTTTAAAAGAGAGTCCACAAGGGGCACCCGGCATTGGTCTCTCTGCTCAGCAGGGAGTCTGCTTCTCCCTCTCTCTGCCCCTCCCCCCAATTCATGCTCGCTCTCTCTCAAATGGATAGATAAAATCTTTAAATAAATAAATAGTAAAAACTTTAAAAGGGAGTCCATAAAACACACACACACACACACACACGCGCGCGCGCTCCATGACTCCATGCAAAATGTCCCGAATAAGCGACTTTAGAGACACAGAAAGTAGAACAGTGGGCTGGCGGTGGGGAGTGACAACTAATAGATACAGAATATCTTTTCGGGGGTTGATAAAAATGTTGTAATCAGATATTGGTGACACAGGCAGGGCTCTAAATATACTAAAAGTTATTGAATTGTATACTTTAAATTGGTGAATTGTATGGCATATAAATTCTATCTCAAAATGCTATTTTTTTAAAAGATTTTATTTATTTGAGAGAGTGAGAGAGAGAGAGAGCACATGAGCTGGGGGGGCAGAGGGAAAGGGAGAAGCAGACTCCCCGCTGAGCAGGGAGCCCGACGTGGGGCCCGATCCCAGGACCCTGAGATCATGACCTGAGCCAAAAGCAGACGTTTAACCAACTGAGCCACCCGGGCGCCCCAAAAATGCTATTTTTATTTTGTATTTATTTTTTTAAAGATTTTATTTATTTATTTGAGAGAGAGAAAGCAAGAGAGCACAAACGGTGGGGAGGGGTGGAGGGAAAGGGAGAAATTCCCTGCTGAGTGGGGAGACAGTTGCAGGACTGGATCCCAAGACCCTGAGATCATGACCTGAGCTGAAGGCAGGCATTTAAGCTATTTTTAAAAGGGGAAGGGTCCACATGTTACCCAGGTCTGAGCAGCACTAAACTGGAGAAATCACAGGGAAATCAGAAAGCCCACCTATTGTTAGCTTCCCTCCCAGGCTCACGCCCCTCTCCCTCTCCCTAAACCAGCCCCAAGGGCTCAGAGAAGGAGGCTGACATGAAACCCAGTCCACAAGACAAGCCCATCCTGGAACACAACTCAGGATCCCCATCTCACAGAGCTCACTTCATACAACAACAGCAAGATACTGTTTTGAATTATTAAACTAGGAAAAACTTGAAAACAATGAAAACAACCGATGTTAGTAAGTATGCACACAATGTGAATCATTTAGACATGCATGGCAATGGTCAAGGAAAAAAGCATGACAATACAGACGCAGAGCCTCCATGACCCCATCGGGTGGGGTCAGGTAGAGCCAGGCCCATGCAAACCTGAGCCCAGGAGGCCCCTCTTCCCCAGGAGGCCACAGACATCCCCACCCTCCACCCGCATACCCAAGGCAGGGTTTCTGTTGTCTCGACAAGGTGCAATTTGACTGCAACAGGAAGGGAGGCCTCCAGGGTCCGCCTTTGGTCATCCAACAAATCACTCTCTCCTTAGGCCTATCCCTTCCCGCAACAAGTCATGGAGCCCGGAAGAGGAAGCCCCTGCAGCCAGCTGCCAGTGGGAGGCGGTAGTGACAGAGGCAGGAATGCCCGTCCACCCAGATGCCCAGCTACCCTCACCCACCCCGAGGACAGTCTGATCTCTTGTGTTCCAATGCCTCCCTCCTCCAGAAACCTGATCTGAATGGCCCATCTCCAGGAAGCCTTCATTCTGTCTCCCCAAACCCTGGCCGGGCCCCAGCTCGGAGCCAGGGGGAGAGGGACACCTGCCCGTGTAGCCCAGGCCCCCATCTCTGGGCCCGCCGATCCCAGGGAAGGGACACAGAGCTCCAAAGGCAGTGCTGGGACCCTCCCCAAGACCAACGGCTAATAAGTGAGAAAGCAGCCCTAGGGCCACGGCCCCAGTGTGACTTACATCCCCAAATCAAAACTACACAAATTCACACGGAGGCACAGAACAACCAAGGGATACTCAGCAAACTGCGGACGGCGTTATCTCTGGCAGAGACAGGAATTGGGGCATGGGGGGGTTCCACTTACTCTCTCTGTAGGAAGCTACTACTTGATTCTTTCATAAAGATAATTACCTTATATTCTTTTTTTAATTGACGGCATTGGGCAGGCATCCCCTGGGAACCTGAGAAGCAGTCCCCCCACACCCTGGAATACTACTCCGCAGTCAAAAAGGAAGGCACGGGGAAACGTCCAGCAACGTGGGCACATCTCAATGCCACGTGGAGCAGAGAAGCCAGACAGGAGACTACCTATGATGTGAGTCCATTTATGTGACAATCTAAGAAAAACAAACCCAGAGGGACAGAAAGGACCTAAGTGGGCCAGATGCCAGGGGTGGGAGTGGTGACTGGCTACACCGGAGCTCGAGGAACCTTCCAGATGGTGAAGTGCTCTCAGACTTGAGGGAGGTGGTCCCTGGCAGTTACCAGCACTCACAGCTGTGCACTTAGAATGCACGAATTTTATGGTACATATACCTCCATAAAATTTTTTAGGGGCACCTGGTGGCTCAGTCGCCTAAGCATCCGCCTTCGGCTGCCTTCTGGGATCGAGTCCACATCAGGCTCCCTGCTCTGTGGGGAGTCTGCTTCTCCCTCTCTCTCTGCCCCTCCCCAAATGCTCTCTTTCTCTCAAATAAATAAATAAAATCTTTTAAAAAAACTTTTTTTAAAGTAAGGCAGAGGTGGGAACAGGAATTTGCCCAGTGGGTTCGGGTTTTCCTTTGGGGTGATGAATGTTTTGGAACTTGACAGAGGCAGTGGTCAAACGATATTGTGGATGTACAGGCCACTGAAATGTATACTTGAAAATAATTAATTTTATGTCAAGTGAATATCACCTCAACAAAAAAAAAAAAGATTTTTTTTTTAGGGAGGGAGGGAGGGAAAAAATTATGCCCATTTTGCAGATGGGAAATTGGGCTCCAAGGCAGCAGTGAAATGCCAGTCCAGGGCTTATCCACCTCAGGCCCGGCTCAGGGCCTAGTAGAAAGACCTGCACTTCACCTCCCTCAAGGGCTCTGCACCTGGGGCACCCGATCTCCGGCGGGGGGGGGGGGCCTTCTCTCTGAAGCATCTGGAAACCAGAGCTTCCCAACAGGCCTTGGAGTGAGCCAGCAGAGCGGCCCCTGCAGGAGACCTCCAAAGCCCATGAGACTCGATCCAAAGGCAGGGCTGCCACGGGGGCAGGGAGCGTGCATCCACCAAGCAGGTGGTCAAACTGAAGCTGAAGAACTGCTGGGCCAGGATGCAGACGGGAAGGGGCCCGCCATCAGATCCAGCCTGGAGGAGGTCTTCACGGCCCTGCCAACCAGGGCCCTGGGGCTCTGATGGAGGGCTGCCCTGGAAAATTAAGAGGTCAGCACCCACTTCAGGGACCCCAGGAGGAAGGACTCAGTAACTACAGGGCAGCAGTCAAAGGGGACATGTCCAACAGTCACTCTGTGACCAGCAGGAGAGGGTTAACTTCGTCATGGGGTCTACAGTTCCCGGAAAAGGAAAAGGAAAAGGAAAAGAAAAGAGGAGGGAAACTCCCCTCTGCGCTTTCTAAACATCCAACAATCTTCAAAACATCCAAGCATCCCTGTCCTACACTCTGGGGAAGGTCTGGACAGAGGCCGCACAGCCTGCAGGCAGGGAGGCCCTGTGGCTCAGCAGGCAACAGAGGTTGGCAAGGCCAAGGTCATCTGAGGGCACCCACCTCTCTCCTCCTGCATGGGGCCAACCCAGTCTCTTGGCAGTGGGGCCGTTTCTCATGGGAGAGGGCGGGAGGCCGAGCAGTGGACCCACAGCGCTCCCAGCACCACACCCTCCCTCCTGGAATTTCCAAAAGCCCTAGCTCCCTGGGAGCCCACAGGGTCAGCGTGACACGCCCAGTTCCCAGATGCTCCCTGCTGCCTGCCTTGGGCATGTAGGTTACCCCAGATGCCCCGTGTCTCTCTCATCAGAGTACCCCGGCCAAGAAGGGACACCCTTCGGAGCTAAAGCCAGTCCACACGTCAGTTATAGGAAATATATAAAAACACTTCCCCAAGGTCCCAGAATTCCACCATTAGACGTTCACTCCTTAGGAAAAGCTAAGGAGCTTTCAAAGGCTTCGGTTCATTCCCAAGATGGGGGACCTATTAACCCATGGGTGTCTTAACTAAGAGCAAAAATAGGCATGTTCCTGGGGCAGGAGCAGTCTGGAGCCCCTTCTCAAAAACAAGGGCCCCTAGGGAGGGCTGGCAGGCATTTCTAAGAGGCAGGAGGGTCTCTGGAGAATGAGGAGACAGCAAATGTGACTCCTAAAAGGGAAGTGAGAGGTGCAGAATTGTGGTGGCCCTCCAGCTTGTGTCCCGAGGGAAACCAGGGCTGCCTCCGAGCCCAGAGTGGGAAGGACAGAAGGTCCCAGCATGCAAGGGCTTTCCTGACAGGGCAAGATGCTAAGTGTGGGTCCCGTCCCCAAGTGCATGGATCTGCTCGTGTTCCTAAACACAGCAAGCTGTCACCCCTCTGCACGGGCTGCTCTTTCTGCTTGGGAAGCCTTCCCTCACCTTTGGAAACTCTTGTCCATCCTTCAAGGCCCACCTGATGCATCACCCTACCCCAGGCAGGCCATTCCCTCCCTCCAACTCCCATCACAGCTAGCGCAGGCACCGGGAAGGTGCCAGTCGGGTATGGTACAATGTATGCACGTGCCTCTGTCACCCAGCAGGGACTCGGTCTCACTCACCTTTGGTCCCCTGCACCTCATACTGAACCGAGGGCCAGGAACCCCAATCGAGAGGCATGCATAGTGGTGCCTTTGGACCATGAGGCACCTCTCCCTCTGTGGAGAAGGCAGTCACCATGGTAATCACAGAAGCACCTGATGTTTACTGAGTACTTACTAAGAGCCGCAGGTGACCCCAGGGGCTCTCCAGGCACCACCTCCTTTCATCATTGAGACATCCCTCTAAGGGATTTACTATCATTCACCCTGCTACACAAGGAAATCAGGCACAGAGAGGGGAAGTGAGCTGCCCAGGGGCGCACAGCTAACGAGAATAGGACCCGAAATTCAGACCCTAGTGGTATGGTTCCAGAACCGGTGTTCTTAGCCACTACAGATCCACTGGCGGGTAGGAAGATGGTCAGGGAGCAGTTGACAAGCTCTACGTAAAAGAGGAACTCAGAGATTTGAATGGCCAGTGCTTCCCAGGCCTTCTCTTTCCCCAGGTCCCAGCCAAAGACCCAAGAGGAGCAGCAGAGCCTCCTCCCAGACTGAGGCTGCTTGCAGGCTCACTCCTGTGCTGAGTGCTGGCTTTAA
The DNA here is from genome assembly GCF_009762305.2 of Zalophus californianus. Classification (NCBI taxonomy): domain Eukaryota; kingdom Metazoa; phylum Chordata; class Mammalia; order Carnivora; family Otariidae; genus Zalophus; species Zalophus californianus. Next base: position 31,606,773 of record NC_045609.1, on the reverse strand, counting down.
GAAACGTCAAAGGGCCGGCAAGCACCTTGGCCCATACCAGGGAGGCACCCGGCTGCCCGCTGGGATGCAGAGCCATGATCTGGGGCTATTCTTAGCAAACCACTGGCTCCCCTCCCAGAGTCCTGGCAGGCAGCAGGCCCAAGCCTCCATACGCCCTGCCTGCCATTTCCTGACCCTGCATGTGGAGATCCCACGGGATTATGGAGTGGCTGGTGGGCAAGGGTTGAGGACAAAGTCCTCCCAGCTTTCCAGTGAGAGGTGCCTGCCCGCCCCGCTTGCCTGGCCAGGCCCCTGGCTGCAGCTCTCGGGGGTCCTGGCCACAGCGGAAGGCTCGTCATCAAAGCCGCACCAAGAGTACTCACTCTGTACCCTACCCTGGGCCACATGCCTTCCGCTGATTTTCTCCCATTTAACCCTCAAAACACCCTCAGGGGCTGGGGGGGGGGACTGGCCCCATTTTAAAGATGAGGAGTTTTACACTAAAGGTAAATCAATTCAGACGTTAAGTAAGTTGCCCAGGGTCATGCAGTGGGTTAGTGTCAAACTGTGTCTAGACTCTGGGCTGGCTCCCAATCTCCAGGTTGGGCAGAACCAAAGTGATGACAGCCAGAAGCTGGGGGTCCCCTTCCCTGGCCAAGCCCAGGGTTTAGGGGAGGGGGCACCTGAGGGCAACAGTCTCATCAAAGACCCCCACCCACCCCCCGCATGTCTGCCTTTTCTCTTCCCTAAGAATGGTCTCTTCCTGAGGCCCCTGGCTCTTCCTGAGGCACCTGGCTGGCTCAGTCGGTACAGCCTGTGACTCTTGATCTCAGGGTCATGAGTTCAAGCCCCACGCTGGGTGTAGAGATTACCATTAAAAAAAATAAACTTAAAAAAAAAAAAAAAAGAATGGTCCCTTCCCTGCCAGAGACCCTCAGGCTTGGGCTCAAAAGGAGAGTCTCCAGCCAGGTTCCTTCCCTGCCCAGGCCACACAGCCTCACTTCAGGAAACTTCTGGAAGCCCAAGGAAGATGAGACTTAAAGGTTCAAGGAGCCCCTGCTGGTGCTTACGGCATGCACCCAGCCCTGTAACTTAGGGAGTAGGGAGGTCAAATGAGTCTCAGAGTAAAAGAGAGAATACTAAGCCTTTTGGGAGCTTCAAATCCCAGTGGGGACCTAGGAACAAAGCCATACCACAGATCACCTACACCACCACCACCCTAAATGGGACAACTTCCTGCTGCCACGCAGAGTCACAGGGATAACTGAGTAGTGCACACCTCAGACTCCATCTTGGAACCCACCTCTGTCCATGTCCTGGCCTTCCTGTGAGGCGACTCAGCAGGCCCACAGCCAACTCCACATCTGCCTGGTACTCGAGCTACTTCCTTGTGACTCCACACCTCCTGTCTGTGAATGTCAGCTCACATCCATGCTCGTCATCCATATGCCTGCCCTTTACACATCTGCCTCTTGTGTGGGGAGGCTCGAGTCCCCGTGAAGGCGTAATCTGCTTATGCAGAGTCTGTGGCCCACGTGTGGTCCACATTTATGTGTCCACGCGGTCTGCCCCTTCACACATCTGTACCCTGGGTTGCCTGCCCACCTCTGTCTGTCACCTTCCCGTGTCTGTCTTCATTCACATCTGCATCCAGTTCCTCTCTGTCTCTGCCCACACAGCTGCAGACCCAAGCATGCACACATCCCTGTGCACACCAGTACCCCCACCTGTGCCCGGGTGACCCTGTGTGTGCCAACTGCTTGGAGGCGGGTGGGTGTATTCACACAAGTGCTCACAATGTCAGCCATGGGCCAGGGGGTGAGCTCAGCAACACCCTCTCCCAGAACAGCGCCCAAGGCCTTGAGCACAACGCCGCCTCCACAAAGTGTTCCGGAAAAGCAGAAACCTGCCAGGGACGGTGGGGGAGGGGGCAGAGCCTCAGAGTGAGGTCAGTGCTGCCCCGGGACCACCCACATCAAGCCAGCCCTGCCCTACTCTCCCCCCAACCTCCATCACCCCACCTTCAATACCTGGTGGCTGGCAAAGGAGACAGCGCCCGCCTGTCTGTGCTCACAGGAAACCCTGGCTCAGGGTCTCCAGCCTTCCAACCTCATCCCTAGCCCCCGCAATAGAGGCTCTTCAGAAATGAAATGAGGACTTCGTCCCTGCTGGCCCCTGAACCTCCCATAAGGTTGGATCTAGACCTCAAACCTCAGAGGCCCCGAGGAAGCTGGGGGAGTCCCGTGCTTGGCCTGACTCCAAAAACCAAATGGGCTTCTTCAGAAATCTACCAGCAGGAAAACAACCGAGAGTGGGGCTGGGGGCGCATACAAGCAAGAGAATCTCCTGAGTCCTCCTGCTGCTCCTGGCCCATGGTGGTGGAGAGGTCCTCACTAGGAGCAGGGTAACAGGAAAGGGAGGGGTATGGAGCTGGAACATTTTAAATAGATTTAAACGTATGCATATGATTCCCTGAGAATGGGATTCCAGCCCCCCCCCCCCCCCCCCCCCCGGCAATGGCAGCCTACATCACTCATTTAGCAATTAATCACGTGGAGCCTCTTGGCATTTCCACTATTATTAGTCCAGGACTGGTATGGAAAGCCTGTATCAGCCAACTTTCTGTATGTTTGTCTTGCATTCCCCATAGGGCTGAGCCACCTGAGGACAGCACCCCCGAGTCCTCCCACAGTCCCATCCTCCCCAGCAGAGCCTGGGGCCTGACATTTAAGAGGTGCTCAGTCACTGGGTCCAGCTGCTCTGCACAGAAGCCAAGGAGTTGGTGCCTAGACCTTTGGTTGGGAGAGTAAAAAAATCCCAGAAGCTTCCTGAAGCCAGGGCACTTTCTTCCATCTCTGACTCCCCAGGAGATAAGAACAGGTTCCAAACATCCTGGACACTTTAGAGGCAGGTGCAGCGGCTCTCCCACACCCCACTCTGCTTTCTGACAAATCACTGACTCTTCAGGAAAAAACTCTGAAAATGAAAAGGGACTATCCCGGGAGACCCAAGTCTGCAAAGGAAGAGGGCCAGAGGGGCTCAGAATCAAAGCTTGAGTCCACTGGGACCTCATAACTCCCACCAGTCCCATGGGCCTCAAGCCCGTTAAAGATGAGCCCCGGGACCCCATGTGTGGATCATGAGAGGGCTTCCCTCCTCCCAAATGCGCAGTGCGCCTGGCTCTGGGGGCCCTGCCCCAGGCCTAGCCCCGAAGAGCGGAGGTGCCGCCAGCCCACGTTTACCCCAGTGCGAGGGAAGCCTTGGGGGAGGAGATAGCCCAGCGCCCAGCAAACGACTCAATAACCGCCCACTCTTTATTGAGGTCCCGCTTCTCTCCCAGGCACCAATACCGTGTGGGTTTGGATGGGAGCCCAGAACCTCTCCTCTCCCGGAGCCCAGGAGGCGTGCACAGCCGGGGATGGGGAGTGGGTGGTCTGAGCCGCCCCGGGCAAGGGGGTGCCCAGGGGACTCCGGAGCTGCCCTCCCATCGCCAGCCCCGGGTCCGGACGCGTCGATACCTGCCAGCCCGCGGCTCCGGGGGGCACCCACGCTCCTGCGGCTGGCGCGCTGCGCCCGGACTGCGAGCGCCGAGTCAGGCAGCGGCTGGGCGCGCCCCGCGCGGGCTCCGGCTAGCTCCTCCCCACTTCCCCAGCCCATCCGTGGGCAGAGGCGACTCCGGAGGCGGGCAGGCCAGGCGCAACCAGTCGAGGCCAGGAGAAGCGCAGCCCGCGCTCGCCGGTGGTGGAAGATGCGCGCCCCAACCCCAGCGCGCAGCTCGGCGCCCCGCGCCCCCCACGCCGAGGGGCGGACCCGGCCGGGCCGCCAATCACCGCGCCCGCCCCCGGCCAGCCTGAGCCCCCGCCCCAGCCGGTGAGGGGCGGGGGGCTCGGATTTAAAGACACACTCACCCCAGCCCCGTCCGGATTGGCATCCCAGAGCCGCGGCTCCGGGGCGGAGAGGGAAAGCCTGGCCCCACCTTCTCCGTCCCCGCTTCCTCCCTCTGCCCGTCCACCCTCCGCTGGGAGGAAAAGTTTCGGGCGGGGGAGACTGCCTGAGAAGCCAGTTCCTCTTCCCTTGTCATTAGTTCGGCTCCTTCTGGAAGATGCCCAAACCCTCCATCCAGCCTGGCTGGAGAAAGAAGCAAATGCTCTCGGCGCCACACCCCCTCCCAGACTCCGGCTTCCCGGGAGATCCGCGGGCCAGGGCTTCCTTCGCTCGTCTCTGCTTTTCAAAAGCCCGGCCGTGCCTCGGCGGGACCCTGAGGAGCGTCGGAGCCCGAATAAACGCCTCAGTGTGCTGTGCAACCTGAGCTGGGCGATTGTCCTGTCTGGGCCTCAGCCACTCCAGTGTCCACGGGCACAGAGCCGACTGTCCGCTCAGTCGTGGGCTCCTCCCAAGCCCTGGACGCCCCTCAGCCCTGAGGCTTAAAGGGAAGCGCGAGGCAGAAACTTCGGAAGGGGAGGGGACCCTCTGCCCCCATCCCCTGAGTGCCGGCGGTGACACGCACAATCCCCGCCCCTTGGGTGCCCGGCTCCCGGTCCCCACGCCCCGGCAGCCCACGCGGGTCCGTGGCTCGCACGCCTCCGCCGGCGCCCACGTGCCTTCGCTCTCTCGCAGCCGCTTCCTCTCCCTGGGCCCGGCTTTGTTGTGGTTAGCGAGTCACTTCCTCCCTCTCCCCACACTCGGGAAATCCTTCTTCCTCACCTGTCACTACCTGTCTCGCCCCCACTCAGGGCTGGAGCGGGAGGTGGGGGAGCCGGATCTCCCCAGGAAGGAGGCAGCGCTGGCCATAGGTCGACGGGCTGGAAGAAGGGCACGCATGCCCCCCCACCCCACCCCACTCCCCCCAACCCAGCCCCCCACCGCCGTCAGCCCTGGGAATAAATGAGGACAAAAGGAATGGTTGTCGTTTGTGGTTCTCTTATCAGGTCTCCAGCACCTAGGTTTCAAATGCTTCATTCACCTAGATGAGTTTATGAAATAAGTACTGTTATTACCCCTACTTTAGTGGGTGGGGAAACTGAGGCCCAGGGAAGACTTGCCTTCTGCTCCAGGCCTGCCTCTGCCCCACCCAAGATGGGCCAGAAGGGCAGAGGAAGTCCAGGAGCCGCTGGGGAAGTACTCCTGACCGCCTTCAGAGTCCGGCAAAGCAAGGCTCAGATTGGCTCGCAGTCTACGGGCTGTGTGGTGTGGGAAACGCGACGTAAGCTCTCTGATCCCCAAGTTCCTCGTCCATAAGCTGGCCTGTCCGCCTTCAAGGAGGTGCTGAGAAGCCAGAGAGCTGGGATGCCTAATGCCTGGGGCTAGAACGCTACCCACGGTAGGCTCCATCCTTGGGCGCCATTCCCTTCCTTCCTCCTCTTGCCACAACCCCGTAATTCACCCCATCCCCCGCCAGATGCCCCACTGATGCCCCTGAGGGTGCTACATTCCTGGGTACTGCCCCCCTTGAGGCCAGGGGCTAAAGTAAGCGTGCATGCCCCCGTGCTAGCATGAGCGTGCGCACACACATGCATGCACATGCACACAAATACACACGCGTGCATACATGCTGCTCCCCCTCCCTCACTGTCCAGCAGATGCCGGGGGCTGTGTCTGTGTCTATTCCTCTAGACTGAGCTCCTGGAAGACAAAATTCTGACTCTGAACCTGTCTTTTGGTCCCCGGCGCATTTGTAGTCACCATGCACACAGTAGGTGTTCTTGTTGAATCAAGCAGAAAAGCCCAGGGTAGAGGTGTCCCCAGGAAAGCCAGTAATCGCAGCCCTTCTAGCTCCAACACACAGCCCCAAGGCTCAGCTGGTAGACCCCAGAAGTAAAGGACTGGAGGCCTCAAGGTGTTGCAGGGTCACACCAGACACTCCATCTAGACCACAGTGCCCAGCCTCACCAACCCACCCCCAGCTCCTGAAGTTCTGCCAAGTCCCTGCTGGTCTTGGGGCTGGGGGTTCCCCCCAGCCACAAGAAAGCCTTGGGACCAGATGTGCCCCACCCTGGGCCTGGGAGGGAGAGAGAGCTGAATACTGAGGGAGAGAAGAAGGAAGGGACACAGAGCGGCCCTAAGTATGACCAAGAGAAGACACTCTGCTCTCTCCCTGGCCCGAAGCAGGAGAGAAGAATCCCTTGTGCCAACTCTTTCAGCCCAAACTGTCCCAGAAGCTTCCTGAGAAATCTGGAGGCTCAGAGCAGAAGCCCGAAAGTCCCTGGGAAAGGATCAATGGTCCCAGAACAGGACTTCAAAAACTAGAAGGCTCAGGACCTACACCCGCTCTTACGGCACCCCCACCAGCACTATGACCACCCCACATTCGACACATACATGCAGGCACCCAAGACATCACTTCATCATCTAAAGAATGCCAGGGCCCCACGGATGGCCCTGTACAAATGTGTGCACTTGTGTGTGCGTACATAGGGGCTTGTGTTTCTCATGTGTGAGCTCATGTTTGAAGAGATGTGAATAAGGGTAGGCATGTGTGCCCAAGTGTCCAATGGGCGTGAGGGTGGACATAGAAGTGAGCATGTGTGTATATGTGAATATGTGTAGCACACACAAACCAACCTATCGCAGCCCAAAGCTACACAGAAGAGCCAATAACCCCACTACTCACACTTCCAGAATTTTCTGTGGCCTCCACAGCTCCCTCTGCCCAAGCAAGCCAGGTGCTGGTACTCTTGGAAGAGAACTCCCACGTCCAGTCCTTGCCCAGAAACATAAGCTGTGGGAACCCCAGTTCCCTCATGGGAACACTCGAGCCAAGAATTTATTTCCTTGACAGGCACAAATGACTCGCCGGAAGGCAGAGGAGCTGAGTTCAAACCAGCAAAGATGAGACTTGACGAAAGATGAGAAACAGGCCCTCCTGCTCTTCTCTGCTTCTTGCTCCCTGCCAAGCCCACCACAGGCTGCAGGAGGCTGGGTCCTAGGCAAGGACAGAGTCAGGGCAGGGAGCCGACCTAGCCTTGCTCCCCGGGGCACTGCTTTGGTCGAGACCTGGGACCTACGTGGGCCCACCAGGCTGCGTGGGTGTCTTGGAGTCTGCAGTCTTTCCCCTGAGCCAGGTAGCCTCTGAGCCTCGGGTGATCACAGCGGCTGTCTGAGTCCCAGCCCAGACCAATTCCCACCTGCCCTGGCTATCTGGGGTCCTGCTGTACCTGTCTGGCCTTCCAGGCCCACTGCCCCATCTCCAGGACCCAGCACCCCTCTTCTGTTCAAGCCCCTCCCACGTATGGCCCAGGCCTTATACAGACACGGGCTCTGAGCAGGGCAGACTTGCCTGGGATCTGGCCTCCGTAACGTTCCCACCCTAAAAGCCCCCACCTTTTTCGAGTCTCATTTTCCTCATTTGTAAAATGATGTGAGTGGTTCCTGCCTCCCAGGAGTGTCTGGAGGAGTGAAGGGGTGCCTGGCACTCAGCCAGAGCTCAATGATGGCACCTCTTTCTAGTGTTCCTATTAGTGCCACCCGAGCTTGCACTCTGACCCAGCCCTGAACCTGCCAGGGCAGAGGGGTTCTTCAAGGCTGAGGTCACGTTCTACCTCCTCCAGGCAGTCTTCCCTGCTAACAGGGTCTCTGTCTGCTCTGGATTCTTTCCCCCTCACCTCTGTGCAAGGGCCCTAGACCTGAGCACCCCTACCTGGCATGGAACACATGTTCAATAATTGGCATCATACTTATCAGCAGGATCACTAATTTTATTGCTTGTACCCTTTCGGGTCTAGGTTCAAGAATAACATCTCCCATGACTGAAATTCACACACGGGATTCCAACTTTTGTGACTGAGACTCGAAGTGAGAAATACGTTTTATATCGGGACCACCAGCTACCCAGAGCCATGAAAATGTGTGTGCCACAACAAAATGCTTAGCCTTCTGTGTGTGATGCATTCTGATCCTTTCTAGTCTATCCCGTCCGTTCTGTTTTTGCCAATTGCAGTACACAAAACTGATTTTACCTATAATCTACAGTGTGAAAATGCTATCCGCAAGGGCAGAGGGACCTCCCCTCCCTCCCCCCAGTACCACTCAGTGCCTAACGGAAGAATGCCCAGGATATATGAGAGGGGGGTCATTCTGTCTCCAGGACATTCCTCAGGAACGACAGAGAGAGTGCTCCATCAGAAGAAGAGAGAAAAGGGAGAAGAAATCCTGGCTCTTTCATTCCACAAATATTTCCTTCATTGATTCCTTCAGTCAGGCGGTCAGTCAGTCAGTCAACAAACATTTCCAGAGCTCCTTCTCTATGCTAAGCCCTGTTGTAGGCTCTGAGCAGGGAATGAGGCAAACAAGGTCCTGCTTTTGTGGGGCTGATATTTTTGTTACAGCACAAGCCCAGGACTCATGCATGTATCCACCCCCACCTCCCTACTCCCACCCCACTCACCAGCATTCAGCCTAGCTCAGTTTGAGCTGTCCTCTCTCTAAAAGCTAGGGCGCTGAAGAGTTAACTTCCTTCTAGTGGGGCGTCCCAGACCACACAGGGCCAGATACCCCCTGCTCCCACACCCAGAGGCCTTCACCACTCTACCCTGTGCTTTGAAGGGCTCCCAGCTGATCAGTCCACGCCTGCCCAGGAACCTGAGAGCTGGATCCCGGCAAGACAGCAAGAGGGTGCAGATCTGAAACCAGCCCCAGCGAAATGCTGAAGGGCCCAGGTCGGTCCAGCTGGGGCAGGGACACCCCAGAGGAGGACACTGTCCCTCGGGCTCTGCAGGGCCATCAGAGTGACAGCGGGGACCCTGTCTCAGGCATCTGAGCTCCGTGTGACCGTGTTCTCTAAGTACCTACAGTATGCCTGACCCCGGGCTCAGAGATAAGCAAGATCCCACCCTGCCCTGGGTGCTCACCAACCAGTGGGAGAGGCAGAGAAGGAAATTGATCATTTCCCAGCGCGGTGTTTCCGGCAGAGGGGCGGTGGGACCCGGGTGCTGGGGGAGCAGGGATGGGGGCACTCAGCATGACCTTCCAGGTCAGGATGCAGTGGGTGCCCTGCCAGGGCCCTGCCAACTCTAGCCATGTACAGAGATTCGTTCCAGTTTCGGCATCAGACACACCTGAGTTTAAATTCAGTTTCTGCCACTTCTTAGCTGTGTGACCTCTGAGCCCCTCTGAGCCTCTGTTTCCACATTTATAAAATGGAAATAGTCACATCTACCTGGACAGGGCTTTTTAAAGCTCTTAAAAATGAGTTGTCGGAGAGGAAGCTCAATACATACCAGTTGTTGTGGCTACTAACATCATCAGAAGGTTCCCTCCAAGGCCCTGTTCCTCTGCCTCCCTGTCCTCCCTCCTCCGCCTTCCTTAGCCAGCACTTGCTTAGTGCCTCCCTAGAACACTCAGCGAATCCCCTGCCCCACTGCTATCAAGAGGGAGCTCCCAGTGGCCTTCTGCTGGGTCTCACTGCAGAATCCCAGGCCCTGGACACTGGGAATAATGAGGCAGGAGGTGGGGGGAGCTTGAGAGGGGGTCTGCCAAACCCTGTGGCAGGGAGATCATCCACTCCTGAATAAACAGGCTGTCACCCCTTCCCTCCCTCCCTCTCTCTCCTTTACATAACCCAGATCTGTTGCCCAGTTGTCTCCAAGCAACATCACTCAGGCTCCCAAGGATGCCTCACTCTGACAGAGCCGTTAATGAAGATGCTGTAGGGGAGGTGGGTGCAGGGCGGGGGTGAAGGGAGCTACAGAGGCCTGACACAGCATCTTCCCAGGACCTCCGAGTGGCAAGCTCCTGGGCTGACCCCTCAGCAGACCAGTGGGCAATGCTTGCTTACCAGATCCTTTCCAGGAGAGACTGAGCCCGCTAGATTTACAGGGAAGGTCCCAGGCTCCAAGCAGCCCGGGACACACAGGAGCCAGCCAAATGCCTTGAAAAGATCACTAGCCCAGGCTCAGCCTCCTGGGCTCTAGTCTCAGTATTAACACTCACTAGCTGTGTCATCCCAGCCCAGTCACTCACCCTGTCTGAGCCTCAAAGAACCTTAGGGCTAGAAGACAGCTTTTTTTTTGGGGGGGGGGTGCGGCAGGAAAGGGGCACTGTCACACTTTCCAACAACATCTGTCCAAATGACAACTGTACAGACTCTGCTTCAGCAGCTGCACCTCCAGGAGTTTCCCCTACATTCGTACACATGCACAGATTGACAACTGGCAAGGGTGCTCACGCTTCGCCATGGTGAAAGATTGGGATCAAGCAAAATGTCTGTGGACAGAGAGCTGATGGCTAGCTAAACTGCAGCATCCAGAAACAGGAAATACCACGCCAAGGTCTTAAAACACGAGGCAGATGTATGTGGGCTGACGGGAAAGGATGTCTAGAGCTGGGAGAACATCCACACATGGACATGGACACGGACGGTCAGGGCAGGGTCGTCCGTGACGATGCGGGGCTGGAGTCAGCATCAGGGCCCGTCTCCAGAGGAATGCGTAAGTCACATGGATTCCAACCATGGAATCCTGGGCGAGTTACACTCAACAGTCCAGGTGTACACACAGAAATGGGGAGCGAGCGTAAAAATGCAGTATTCTGGGATACACTAAGAAACAGAGCTCGATTGGCCACATAATGCCATAGATGGAAAGCAACAGTACTTACACACAGAACAATACCAGGGTGAGGATATGTACATTATGTGAAAACTTTTGTCAAACACACTCCCATGGGTGCTTATGAGAAAAAGGAATAAGATGAAGGGAAAATAAAGAGAACACAAGAGAAAAGCCTCACACACATCAATGATGAGAAGGTGCTGTGGGTTCAGGAACATCATTCACTCAACTCTGCAGAAGTTGGAGGCGAAGGAGGGAGAGGAGGTAATGGGAGGGAACCAGGGGAAGAAAGTATAGGACAGACTCTCTAATATTCTAACACTCGAGAAGCTGCGCACACGCACACACACGCACGCACACACGCACGCACTGACTGTCTCTGAACAACAGGTAAGAAACCAGTAACTTTAGTTGCCTCCAGGAACTCAGGTGGCTGGGGCCTCGGACAGGAGGGATGCTTTTTGCTGTACACCTTCCCGTGCATTTGAATTTTGTTCCACATGGATATGTTATCTATTTTAAAATAACTTTTAAAAGTGAGCTCATAGATTTGTATGCCCATGCTCATGGTCTACAGGCTACGGAAGATGCTGGGAAGGGGGCTCAGCCCTCGCAGGGGAAATGGGGCCTGAGGAAGGGCAACCGACTGGCCTTCCACTCATTATCCTTTTGTACAGTAGAATTTTTTACCCCATGCATCTGGGACACGTTCTGATAACTGAGCCATTTTTAGTTTTTATTTTGAACATTGTATATTCACACCAAAACAGAGACGAGTACACTCGATTCTATGTGCCCATCATCCAGATAGCACAACTATCACAGTTTTGCCAACCCCGCTCCATCTCCTGTTATGTCTTTTTCTCTTTTGCTTTTCTTGCTGGAGGATTTTAAGGCAACCCCTCGACATCACACCATTTTACCCCCACCTGCATCAGGATGCAATGGATGTAATAAAGGCAGTTTACAGGAACAAAGGCTGAGGGGCGAGTCAGTGCTCCCTGCCGGACATGGAAGGATTCCCTGTATGAAATCGCCAAAGGTAGTGGTCCCTGCCTCCACTTGACTGTTCCCAGAGACCAGCAACTCACTACCTGACCCAGTCTCCTTCTTTGTCTTTGATGGCCTAGAACTAGGCCTCTCAGAAAGGACAGACACCACCCCACTCTCCCTTTGCGGTCTTGGAGGTGCCCGGCAGTGGGCCTGGGCAGTTCAAAGCCACAGGGAAACAGGCCAGCTCATTAGAGGCTGTTCCTCTCCAAAACAAACTCGGAAGCATAATGGCACACCATGCATATTCTCAGAAACCGGAGGCCCCTGAAGCTCGGCTGGCTTGGGAGGCCTGTCCAGGCACCCCCCGCAGGCCATCTGAGACAGGCATTCACTGTCCTGGCAGTCAGGGGTAAATCTCAGGCCAGGACTGGAGAGTTGTTCCCCGGCCTGCCTGTGTGCCCATTTGAATTGCCAGCGAGAAAGGTTCAGCCTCAGACCCCTAGGCTCCACTCCAGTCCTCCTAAGCTAGGATCTCCAGGGCCGGAGCCTGGGAGAACCCCCTGGCTGGTTCTAAGGCTGTAGTCGCGTCTGGTGTTTGGGGAACCACTGGGCCAATAATTTTGAAGCGTTCTTCCAGCTGCAACCGGCCATTCCAACTCTCAGCCACCTGCCCTTGTGCTAAGATTCTGGCCTCCCCCTCCGATCAGCACCAATGCCACACTCTCACCTGCAGCTGATAGGGCGCCGGGTGGTGCCAACTCCTCTTAAGAGTGTGCCGGCCAGGGCACCAGGGTCCTGGGATCGAGTCCCACATGGGGCTCCCTGCTCAGTGGGGAGCCTGCTCCTCCCTCTGCCTGTGCTCATGCTCTTGTTCTCTCTCTCAAATAGATAAATAAAATCTTAAAAAAAAAAAACATGTGCTGGCCAAGGCTCAGAGAAGTACATGCAGCCCCTCCACCAAACCCGGAGTGCTTTCTGGAGCTAGATGCAGCAGACTCAGAGATGGCATCTTGCTCCCTCCTCTGCACCGCCTTCCCTCCTACAGGGAAGGACAGACACCGAGCGTTCCCTCTGTGTCACAGTCCCTGTGCGTTAAATCACAGAAGGCTGCCTCCATCCCGATGAGGCAGGAATCATCCTGATCTCCTTTAGCAGACGAGGAAACTGAGGCTTGGGGAGGGGAACTAACCTGCCCAGGGCACAGAGCTGGTAAGGGGCAGAGCAGGGATTCTCACCAGGCAGCCTGACTTCAGAGCTCACCCTTCTCCATCCATAACACTTGGCAGCCCCCACGCTCCAGCAATCCGAGAGAGACATCTGAGGTCCCTTCTGGCCTGCCACCCAGCGTGAAGGTGCCACGTTATACTGGATGTCAGTAATGACCCCCTGGAAAGCAGACCGCGAGGCAAAGTTAGCCCTGCCAGAGGCTTGCTGGGGGAACGCAGGTGAAAGACTGGGTAGAGAGGCAGGAGTAGAAGGGAGAGCATTCAGAGTGCCCTGCAGGCCTGACACCTGTTGGGGGGGGGGCGGTGCTGCAGGAAGGAGGGTGGGAAGGAAGAGCCCAAGACCTGGCACAGGCCCGAATACATCGCGGCCAGGCCAAGGGGGCGGCCAAAGCAAAGGCTACCCAGTAAAGCAGTCCTGCTTCTGCTTCTGGCAAGCGTGGCCCAGCTAGTGCCTCAGCTGGGCTCGGCCATGGTCCGGGAGCAGCCCCGGGCGGATGGTGGCCTGCGTGTGAAGGCAGCAGTGGACCCTGAAGCGTGGGGCCGCCGGGGGCAGCCAGTTCTCTGGAAGGGAGCTCAGAGCACCCCTTCGCAAGGCTGCCACCCGCAGCGGGACCCATGGGTCGTGGCTCGCCTGTCCCTTCCAGCACCAGGCAGTGGGCTCCTGGAGGGCGGGGAACGTGCCGCGTTCATGTCTGTATGCCAGCCCGGGCCATGGCATGTACGAGCAGTTTCCTGAATTCATGAGTAACTGGCCAGCCCCCCCCCCCCACCCCCAGCAACCACTGCAGGGCAGCGGCTTCCTCGGTGAGAGGCGGTTTCGGCAGCGAAAACAAGGAAGAAAACAGGGAGTAGTTACCATATGCCAAGCTTGGGGCCAAGGTCCATGGGTTTTTTTGGGTTACGAAGGGATTTCTCGAATGTACCATGTCGATTATTCTCAGCCACATTGGGACATAGCCACCACTCCCACTCCCAAAGCAATGAGGCTCAGATGGTGACGTCACTCATCTGAGGATGGCTCTCCTGAGGCCAAACCCTGCTGGGCTCTGTCCACTACAGGGGGTCCACAAGAGGCCCTGGGCAGGGGCTCCTCCTGGGACAAAGACAGAGAACTCCACACTTGAGACCTGAAGGAAGCTTCCTTCAAAACCGTGCCTGGTGCCCCTCACCCAGCCTTATTCCCAGCAAGACAGTCAGGCAACCCCTCTAGCTCAGTGGAAAACCAAGGGGCCCTGCCCAGACAGGTCAGGTGTTCAGGGCCCTGACCGGACTTCCGGAGACCCAAGGCCCTAACCCAGCTCCTGCCTCACCACGTCCACACTGGGCAAGTCAAGGGACTTCTCTGGCCTCATCTGTCAAATGGAATCAATAACTCTTGTCTTACACAGAACCACGAGGTACTCGCCTCACATCCCATCTGTGGTGGGTAGGGGGACATCTGGTGGCAGGTGACAAACTCAGACAACTCTGAACTCTGTCAGAATAACCCCCGTGGTTCCCCTTCCATGGAACATCAGGGCTGAAGGATCCCTGGCGAGGATTTAATGGAACCCCCGCACCTCACCCAAGAGTGCTCCCCACAAATACCCCGTCCTTCACAGGGTGCTTTCTAAGTGCTCCGCACTGTGTTAAACTTCATATCCACAACCTCATTCCTCACTTTTTGAAAAGTATATCCCATTACTATTCTTATTTTATGAAGAAACAGAGGCACAGAGAGGTTGAGGAACTCACCCAATGGCCCCCAGCCCTCTCTGACTCCAGAGCCCTGTGTCCAGCCAGTAAACTGCTACCTGACTGTAATCCTCCCAGGGACAGGGAGTGAGCTCCCTAGGGAGCCTTCCCTGACCAACTGTGACTGGCATGAGGACGTCTTTCGTCTTTTTCCTAACATGAATCTGACACCCACCTCCCAGACACTCCCCTCGGTCCTCAGCGGGTCATGTTCCCCCCACCCTATGGGAGCACCAGATCACATTTCACTAAGTACCTCTTTCTTTCAAATATTTGAGAAATACCCATCTCATACCCCCAGCCCCAGATGTCTTCAGCTGTTAACACCCCCAGGGCTTTCAAAGCTGGTGGGAACCTCCAGAACCAGGAGAAACCTTAATTATATTGTACCTCCAGACTCCCCCAGGAGGCTCCTTCCCAAGGGGGTTAAGAAGAGAATGAAGCCCTTCTTTCTCTCACCACTCAGCACGCCTCCTACCCCCCAGGAAGCTGGTCTCCTGGCTCTGACCTCACACCTAGCTGGCATCTGACATTTAGAAACCTCTAGACAAATCTCCTTGTGGGGCCACCAGCCACCTCCCAGCCTGTGCGGGTGCAGGGCTGAAGTGCTGCGGGCACGAGGCGGTGAAGGGGTTAAAACGCCCTCCATGCCTGTAGGGGGAGAGAGGAAGCAGCTAGGATGCGGGCAGGAAGGAAATGAAGAGCCCAGTGCGGGAGTCAGGAAAACCCCAGCAGGGTCTTGAAGCTGAGCATGCTGAGTGTTCCCCTCAGGGGCCCTGGGTGCCCCACAAATCCCTTTGTTCCACCCTCTCTCACTTCCTCTCGGCTTCCCCCCGGATCACTCAGGGAAGGCCACCTCCCGCCTCCCCTCGGAAAACCGCTGTTCCAAAAGCCTCTGCGCGGCGTCAGTGTTTAATGGGTAGAGAGTTCCACTGGGGGATAATGAGAAATCCGGAGATGGATGGTCGTGATGATTGCACAATGAAGATGCATTTGCTGCCGCTGTACCGTATACTTAAAAGTGGTTAAAATGATCAATGTTAGATCATGTGTATTTTACCACAACTTTTTAAGAAGGACAACCCATGGAATGGAGACAATAGTCAGCCACACCCACACCCAGTGCCTCCCCAAGGTCTCAAGGTCCAGCTCTGAGGAAGGAAGACTAGGGTGCGGGAGGCAAAGACCCCGCACGGCCCCCGGGGGAGGGGGTGACCCTAAAGTCCCAAAGCCCCCTCTCCCCTCCCTTCTCCCTGGTAGCAGCCCTGGAGCAAGGGGTCCCTGTCAGGCCAGTGAAGGCCAGCAGACCACCACGCCCAACCCCAGCTGAGAAAATCCTGGGAGCAACTCAAACACCCACGGAGAGGAGAGGAGATAAACAAATCGTGGTATCCTCTCATAATGGAATACCCCCAGCAACTAAAATGAATGAACTACCCGTACAATATCCTGGGCGAGTCCCACAGACACCAGGAGTGAGAGAAGCCAGGTAGAGATGAGACGGTGGCAGAAAATGTCCTCCACCAAACTAAAGTCCTAGGACAGACCACATTAGCCTGTGACGGTCGAGGTCAGAGAGTGGCCACCTCTGGGTGAGGGGCGACACTGACTAGGGTAGGGGGGCCGGAAGGAACCTTCTGGGGTGCTGAGCATGTTCCACGTGTTGCTCCAGGTAGGGGTTACAGGGACGCACACATCCTGATGTGAAAGCCCAGCAGCTTGGGGCTGTGTTGTCTTCCTCAGCCCCTTCACCCACCGAGTTCCAGCCTAACTTGCTTGAGTTCTTCCAACGGGCCAACCGTGGGACCTCCTCAGGGCCTTTGCACTGGCTGGTCCCTCTTCCTAGAATGCTCTTCCTCCAGGCCTTCCTTCCTTCTGCTTAGACCTTTGCTCAAGTGTGGCCTCCTTGGAGTGGTCTTCCCTGCTGCCCCACCTGAAGCCACCGCTCGTTCCCTCAGTGTTGCCAAGCCCTGGATAATCCCCGGCACGGGGATTACCATCGGATGTTTATGTCTCCCCCACCTCCAAGGCCGTCAGCTCCATGAGAGCAGAGACATGTCCATCTGGGTTCATATCTGGACTCCACCCAGAGCAAAGGTTGGTATACAGTAGTAGCCACTTAATAAGTCTTTGTGGGATGAAAAGGCCATCTCTAGAGCAGGTCAGATTATGTCTCGCAATGTTACTCTCTTCTAGGTGGTGAGAGGGAATTCATTTTTTTGTGTTTTCATCCATCCCACAAACATGCCAGACAGGCCACTATGTGCTGGGCGCAACCCGAACTCCTGAGGGGTTCACCATGGAACAGAGGAGAAAGGCCCACGCCAGACCTTTCTAGTAGAGTGTGAGGAATGGGCAAAAGGGGCATGTGCCCGGGGCTGGCTCAGCGTCCCAGTTCCCAGGGCAGGGAAGCTGGAGTGCGCTCCGGGTGTGGCCATGGCTACCCAAGCCAGCTGGGCAGCTGGGCAGCAGGAGGGCCTGGGCTTTGGCAGGAAGCCAGTCCCTTCTAAAAAGCCAGAGAGCTCGGCCAAGGCCAGCCACTGCCCCCCCCCCCCGGCCCCATCCCCGGCTGCCATGGCAACCTGTCCTGTCAAGCCAGTGGCACTGAGCACAGTGCCAGGAAGGTGACAGGGCATCTGCTGGACTCCCCCGTCCTGGCACAGGAGGCACCTTGGCCCGCCTGAGCTGCGGCTGGGAGCACCGTGTGCTGTTCCTGTGCTCATCCCTGTGTGCACGTGCGAGGCTGCCCGGTGCCACTGTGGGCAATCTCTCCGGCACCTGCGATTGGGGGTTCCGGCAAGGGGTAAAGAATTGTTCCACTGAGCTGTCCTTCACGGAGCATTCACTCCACACCAGGCACCATTCTAAATACTTTCCACGTATTTCCTCAGTCTGGTCTCACAATGACCCTATGAGGCAAGGGCTAGTCTCATCTTTACAGAAAAGCAGCCATGGATTGGTTAACTGACTTGCCCCAAATCTCACAACAAGTAAGCAACAGAGCTTCCCAGGCAACTGGGCTCCAAAGCCTTCACACTGACCACCAGGAGGACGGCCTTTCCACAGGACCGAGTCACCTTGTTTCCCATTAGTCATTGGTTCCGGAGCTCTGCACTGTCACCAAGGGGGAAACTGGGTTAGATCCAGTCTCTGGCTTAAGCTGCCACCAGACCTCTGCAGGAGATGTGGGCCAAAATAACCATGATATTTTGACCAATACTCTTTAACCAATACTTAAAGAAAAAGGGGGTTGGGTGCATGGGTGGCTCAGTCAGTTGGGCACCCCGCTCTTGATTTCAGTGCAGGTCACGATCTCAGGGTCGTGAGATGCGCTGATGTAGGGCTCCTCACTCAGCGGGGAGTCGGCTTGACATTCTCTCTCTCTCCCCTCTGCCCCTCTCCCCCCACCCTCTCTCTCTCAAATAAATAAATCTTAAACACACACACACACACACACACACACACACACACAACGAGGAACCACAAGTCTCAAAGAAGTGCAGAGGGCAGGCTGGCTCCCATACCTGCCTTTTGGATTTCCAGCAGCTAGGGGCCCGGAGACCAGGGGAGCAGTCTGGAATGGGAGGACCCATGAAATTCTGTCCTGGGAGGCCACCTGCTGGCCACATGGCAACAGGACAGCCTCGCCTCTCCTCTCCCCCAGAACAGGTAGCTCCTGGGTGCCCACTGTGTGCTTAGCCCTGTAACAAACGTAGAGATGCAGAACAACACAGACAGTAGAGTGAACAGCCCTGGAGGTGCTTACAGTCTGGTGGTGGAGGCTGACATAAACCAGTAGCCCCCACGGGTAAAGACGAAACTAGAGCTGACAATAAGTCCTCTGAAGGAAACATATGGGGTATTTGGAAGGAGTGTGTGTGGGGGGAGGTCATCTTTGGACAAGGTGGTGGGGAGAGGCCTCCCTAGGGAAGTCATATTTAAGCAAAGACTTGAAGGCTGAAGAGGTGTCTGCCAGGCAGAGTGGGAGAAAGGGCATTCCAGGCAGACGGTACAGCAAGGACAAAGACCCTGAGGTGGGAAGAAGCTCATCAAAGCCCAGGAACTGAGAGAAGGCTCGTGTAGCCAGAGAGTGCCAAGGCCTGCGGAGGGGTGGGGGGTGGAGGCGGGCTTCAGGAGCTTGTATTTGATCCTAAAGGTGGTAGGAGGCTCTGAAGGCTCTTCATGAGGGAAGCACTATAGTCCCATCTATGATAGCAGCTCCCAAGAGGAGTGGCTTATGGGGGGCGGCGGAGGAAGACCAGCAAGAAGGCCACTGCAGTTGTCCAGGCGAGAGATGGTGGTGGCTGGTACCAGGGTGGTGACAGAGGAGATGGAGAGGAACAGACAGGTTCTAGAGAATGATTTGGGAAGCAAAATCAACCGGGCTGGTATTGGATTGGATGTTGGAGTGTTGAGGGAATCAGGGTTGAGTAACTGGGTCGAGGGAGGGGCTTGAGTGTAATGGGAACAGTGAGCAAGGAACACAGACAGAGCTCAGTCCTAGATGGGCTGGGGGTGGGGGGGGGCTCAAGATGTCCCAAGGGAGCCCAGGGGAGATGCCCAGGTGGGTGGTGGATCAAGGGTCCCGGGCTCCGAGGAGTGGTCTGGGGTAGAGAAAGGCAGGGCACCATGGGTATCAGGTGGGGTTCAAAGCCTCCAGGAGAAGCGAGTAGTGGGCAGTCAGGAGAGCCATCTGAGCGGAGCAGAGGTGGGGTGGAGGCAAGCGAAGGAAGAAGAGGCAGAGGATAGGGACTGAGCAGGAACAGCCAGGGAGGTGGAAGGGAAGCTGCGTGGCACGAAACCCAAGGGACAGGGAAGTGTTTCAACTGTGTCAAAGGCTGGTGTGAGGTCAGGCAGGGCTAGAACCAATTTGGCAGCAGTGTCCCAGAACCCAAGCACGGTGGGTTGGGACAGCAGGAGGCGCTCTCGGGGGTGAAGGCAGGGATTGTGGGGAAGCAGAACCCACCACCAACCTGGCTGTGAGGAGAAGATGCAGCAGCGGGAAGAGAACTTGGGTGCATAGCTGTAAAGATGGGGTGTCAGGGCACCGTGGTGGTGTGTGCTGATGGGATTAGGGGCAGGGAGGCAAATAGAGGAACTTTGGACGGGCTGTAGGACCCAGCAGCTTTCCAGAGCCTCTTCTGCTCCATCCCCTTTCCCCCTGGTTTCTGCAGTCAATGACCACCCCTTCCACTGATGAGCGTAACTGAGCCCCACAGAGAGGTCCCAGGTCACAGGAGGGCTCCACTCAAGCTGGCTCTTTCCACAGCAGACAAAGGGGGTGGGTGATGGGGGAGGGAGCAGGCTGTTTGGAGCCCTGGGAAGCCAAGAATCATGGTGTGGTCATGGGAGCTCCTTGACCAGGTCTGGGTGCCCTTCCCTCCCTGCCAGGCCTGCGCGCGCACACACACACACACACACACACACACACACCCCTGGACAGTGTGGCAGAGGACTGCAGAGAGAGGAGGTACCCAAGAGAGATCACTTGTTGTGGGGCCTGAGACTCTCACACTGTTGGGGGAGGGAGTCGTTAAAAGAAAATACAAAAGTACACATACAAAATAGGGTGGGGGGCCTTGGAAAGGTCTGAAACTTACACTTCATTAGCTTCAGGGTAATTCCACCTGTGGTTGCCATGACCTCAAGCACATGACAGGACCTCTCAGTGCCCACTCCGTAGAGCTGTGAGCACCAAAGGAGACAAGTGTGCGCAGCGTTTCCCATGGTCTGGCTCGGGTGCGCGTTGCACCGTGGTACACTGCAGCAGCTGCTGGTGTAGCCTGGGCTCCCCGGGGGCTGGAGGGTGTGGGGACAGCCCTGCTCTCAGTGAGCCCAGGACCAGCAGCAACTCCTGGGGGCAGGAAACACTGAGAAGGACAAAGGGGGGGGTAGTGGTGTGTGTGTGTGTGACCCGCCCCTCCTGTCACAGCCCCGTCCCAGAGCTAGCCTGGCACCTCCTGGAGGCTCTGCAGATGGCCCTGAATTACGACTTTATCCTCGGGCTCCCGGTTTACAGAGCAGGCACATGCCACCCCTCCAGGGAGTGACAGGAGAATTAGGCTATTGGACAGAGGCCCAGAGTGGGGATGGAGCAGGTGGGAGAGGGACGCATCCAGCCGCCCCCAGAGCCCTGACCACCCTGCTGCCCAGGCGGGGGCTCACCTCGGAGTGCCCCCGTTTGGCGGGGCTCACGTCCAGGACCCCGTGGCGGCGAGACCCGCAGGGCTGGGGAGATGCCCGTGGGGCGGCGCCAAGTCGCGGGCGCAGAAGACAGGACTGGGGCGACTCCGCAGTGCGTTCAGGCCCGGGGGGGGGGGGGGGGGGGGGGTGGACGGCTTGGGGAGGGGGCGCCCCCGCCCTCCCGGCCCCGGGACACTCACCACCGCCTCGGGCTTCCTGTCCCCTCACGCTCTGCAGCCGCTCAGCTGCCGTCCGGCCGGGTCTGCAGTCTCAGAGCGCCTGGGCTGGGCCAGCGCAGTGCTGGGTGCGCAAGGAGGACTGGGCACCGCCCGCTCACATCCCTTTCCAACCCTTCTCCACAAACAAGGACGCGAACCAGAGGCAGGCATACACGCTGAAGGGCACAGGTCGGACTCCTGGGCCAGCCGACGCTCCTTTCCTCCACCTCGGCCACCTCCCTGTGACAGCTACCAAACTTCCTGGGGAACGCAGGCTCTCTGCCCCTTTTGCGCCTCATTTATTAGCACCTACTGTACACAGGGCACTGAGTGCAGGGGTCAAAAGGAGACTTCTGCCCCCTGGAAGCTCCTAGTCCAAGAGGAGGTGGGTCATAGGGGGCATGATGTAAGGGCCCTGGAATCATGCCAAATGCGGAAACAGGCGCCCTGGGGCCATGTGCCCTGGCCAAGGTCACATGCTGGTGTGGACTGAGCTGAGAGGAGATCCCAGGTGTCCCAACTCCCTTCACCTCCCCCCAACATACTGCAAGTCTAATTGGTACTAATTTAAACCAATACCATCTCCCCCTCTTGGCTTCCCTGACCTGGGCCTGGAGGAGGGTTTTCTTGGCTGGATGCCCCAGCGGGGCAGGGCCTGTCAGTTTCTATTACCAGTCCCTCCAGCTCTGCTAGAGCAGCTCAGGACCTGAGGCAGTTACAGGCAGATAAAGGGTTGCGTGATCTTAAATCTTACCAGTGGGGAAAGGACAGCGTTTTGGGGGTGCAGCCCACAGGAAGGACAGAAAAGGGGAGCGGAGGGATGAGGTGGGAGAGGCAAGGGCAGGGGTGCTGTGAGCCAGGAGTAGGAACTGGGCCAGGGTCTCCTTGGAGGGAAGCCAGGGTAGCCTTTCCCACACCTCATAAACCTGGTCCCCTGGCTCTGAGTGTCAGCTGTCAAGGGAGTGATTGGGGTGTGGGGGTTGGATATGGGAGCCGCAGGATAAAGTGGGGGTGTGGGGGGTCTTGTAGATCTATAATATCTCAAATCCTGGGGACCTGATCTCAGCACTGGATTACCCAGTCCCTGCCCCCCAAAGATGCAAATGTGGTAAGTGTGCAACCAGGCCCAGGGCCACCACCTCCTGTGCCTGCCACACTCACACCAGAGTGAAGAAAAGACCAGAAGAACACCCGGGGGTCTTCGCTGATTGTCCGCTTCCAAATGATAGGATGTTGAACGAGGGTTAGAGTCAAAACGGACCTAGGCTCCAATTCCAGCTCAGCAGCTTAGTATCAATGTGACCTCGGGCAAGTATTTAAGCAATCCAAGCCTCAGCTTTCTCATCAGTAAAATGGGAATAATTATACCTATAGAATACAATGTGAAGGGAATTGTGCATGAGGCCTGTGTCCAAAGCACTCAGCACTATGCCTGGCATAAAATTGGTAACAACTGGTTTCCAACGTGTTTTTCCATCTATGGAACGGCCCCCACCTCACCCCTAATTCCCACGTGTCTACAGCGTCTGTTAGTAGCAATAGAATGAAAGATGCTGGGGGGCGGGGGGCGGTGAGAATGTTTTCAAGTTCCTTCCATTGAATTATCTGCTCCATGAAGACTCTTCCTGCCCCACTGGGTCTCTGGTTAATCATATTAGCCCTCCTGGGCCTTTCCTGCATACCCAGCCAGCTATGTGCATCTCCCTTTAACCTGCCTTTGAAGCCTGGGGCCCTTTGATGTGAGTGGGGTATGCATCAGCCTGGGATCCTGCCAGCCTTGTAGTCAGTAGCTAACAGGGCACAGGGTTTGGTGGAGTTTGGAAATACAAGTCCCCCCACCCTGCCTGAGTTACCCCAAGTGCAGGCTTTGCATCAGACTGCCTGGGGCCCGGATTCTAGCACTGCTCTTAACTGCCTATGTGACCTGGGGCAATTCACCCAGCCCCTCTGAGCCTTGAACCCCTCAGCTATAGAACGAAGCTGACAGAAGCACCTACCTTGTGGGTTTGTGGAAAGACAGAAGAGAGAGGAAAAAAGAGAAAGAGATGATGCTGTTTTCCATCGTACTTAGTAAGACTCCTTCAGTGAGTCTACAGACTTAGGAGGCTTTGGTATTCCAAATTTTAGTGCACTTTGAAGCTTTAGCAGAAGTATAGTCTATTAAGTGGACTTCTATTTCAGAACTATAAAAGCTACAAATTTACAAAGAACACTGAAGCTTAATTATCTAAATTTCTTTTTTTTTTTTAAGATTGACTTACTGGGGCACCTGGGTGGCTCAGTCGTTAAGCGTCTGCCTTCAGCTCAGGGCATGATCCCAGGGTTCTGGGATCGAGTCCCGCATCGGGCTCCCTGCTCGGCGGGAAGCCTGCTTCTCCCTCTCCCACTCCCTCTGCTTGTGTTCCCTCTCTCACTGTGTCTCTCGCTGTCAAATAAATAAATAAAATATGTAAAAATAAATAAATAAATAAATAAATAATAAAGATTGACTTATTTATTTTAGAGAGAGAGCAGGGAGGGGTAGAGGGAGAGGGAGAGAATCTCAAACAGACTCCCTGCTGAGCTGGGAGCCCAATGTGGGGCTCAATCTCATGACCCTGAGATCATGACCTGAGCTGAAATCAAGAGTCAGACGCTTAACCATCTGAGCCACCCAGGTTCCCCTCTAAATTTCTTTATGCTTATTTAGTTTTATGGATTTTGAATAATAATTTTTGTATTTTGAAGGTTTATTATAGTTACACTCATTGTGACAAATTTCTTTTCTTTTTTTTTTTTTTAAAGATCTTATTTAAGTAATCACTATACCCAGCGTGGGGCTTGAACTTACTACCTGAGATCAAGAATCCCACACTCGGGCACCTGGGTGGCTCATTTGGTTAAGCAACTGCCTTCTGCTCAGGTCATGATCCCAGGGTCCTGGGATCAAGTCGTGCGTCAGGCTCCCTGCTCAGCGGGGAGCCTGCTTCTCCCTCTGCCTCTGCCTGCCACTCCCCCTGCTTGTGCTCTCTCTCTATCAAATAAATAAATAACATCTTTTGAAAAAAAAATTTTTTTAATTAAAAAAAAAAAAGAATCCCACAGTCTTCCAACTGAGCCAGCCAGGTGCCCCCATTGTTACAGCTTTAGTAAGGTATAACTGACACACATCAGCTGCAAATACCTAAAGTGTGTGTTTCGGTAAGCCTTGACATACTATACAGCCATTGTTACAATCAAGACAATAAATGTACTTATCACCCCCAAAACTCTCCTTGTTCCCTTTTGTAATATCTCCCTCTCCCCTCTCCTCCCAGACAACCACTTAGCCACATTCTGCACTGCTTATCTGCAATCATTAGTTTGCATTTTCTAAAATTTGATAGAAATAGAACCATATAGTATATCCTATCTTTTGTCTGGCTTCTTTAACTCAGCATCATTATTTTGAGGTTCACCCTCGCTGCGTGTATCAACAGTTAATTTTCAAGCAGCATTCCAATGTACAGATACACTATAGTTTGTGTGTCCAGTCACCCACGAATGGGCGCTCGGGTTGTTCTGAATTTCAAATAATGAAATTTTCACTTAATGTTTTTTGGAAGACAGCAAAGGTCGACTGGAACCAAAAAAAAGTAAATAAAAATGTCTTATTAAAAATTCACAAACTAGGGGCGCCTGGGTGGCTCAGTCGGTTAAGCGTCTGCCTTCAGCTCAGGTCGTGATCCCAGGGTCCTGGGATTGGGGCCCCACATCGGGCTCCTTGCTCAGCAGGAAGCCTGCTTCTCCCTCTCCCACTCCCCCTGCTTGTGTTCCTGCTCTTGCTGTCTCTCTCTCTCTGTCAAATAAATAAATAAAATCTTTAAAAAAAGAATTCACAAACTAAATCAGTACAAAAGGAATGTATATAATTGCACTGTCAAAGGGTGGTTTCTGTCCTTGGGACTTTTGACATGGTTAACATTTCAAAGGGCACGAAAAGTGCACCCTGACTTTGGGGGGGCTCCCTTTAATAAGTCCTCCCAGGGGATTACTGTGGTCAAGCAGTTTTGGGGGACAGCAAGTCATAGTGCCCGTAAATCTCTCAGCAGAGCCAGTACCTGGCACAGGGGTGACACTCCCTAAGCTC
Source organism: Zalophus californianus (assembly GCF_009762305.2). Lineage (NCBI taxonomy): Eukaryota > Metazoa > Chordata > Mammalia > Carnivora > Otariidae > Zalophus > Zalophus californianus. Next base: position 31,581,785 of record NC_045609.1, on the reverse strand, counting down.
TCCTTATTCTCCCTTAGAAGGTTTGCCCTTAGTTCTGATTCTTTTCCCTGCTCCCCCCACACGCTCGCGCACACACGCACGCACGCGCACAGACGCGCACACAGAGGCTCTCCACCCCCAGCCTCGCTTGTGTCATCTAACTCCAGCTCACCTTCAGCACCAGCGAGTCTCAGGGGAAGGAAATGGGGAGGAGGGAAGCAGGAGGTGGCTGGCGGGGCTGTGGGAATCCCTGAGAAGCTTCCCAGTGGGAGGAGAGGGATTCTCTTGGTGGTCTCTTTGTTTGTTTCCCAGGGCAGGCTGAGCCTTCACCTCCTGACCCTGTGGGAAGCACGAGTCGAGCCTGGGCTCTACTCAGGAGGGGTTGGGAAGAAGAGCCTGGGCTGGACGGAGCATCAGATTCCGAGTCAGACAGGCCTGGCCCCTACCGGCTATACCATCTCAGGCTAGTCCCCCTCTCCAAGGGTGATGCCAGCCCTGCTCAGGTCACACAGCTCCTGCAAGGATGTGGAGCGCGAATGGAGGCAAGAGGGTGGCACGGATGGCTCCCTAACATGAATCATGGTCCGACGGGGCCAGGAGCACTAAGGAGGCACTCTCTTACTGATGTTAAGACATCAGCAGGCTAAGACAGGTGTACTAAGCATTTATTGAGCATCTACTGTGTCCCCCCCCCCCCCGCCATGTGCTCAGGACAGTGAAGTAGAAGAACTTGAAAGCAGAGGAGGCTGGTGACCCTGTGGGGCTTACGTCCTTTTGGTGGCCACTGGATCTCCCTGTCCTTGTCTTTTTACCTCTCTGTCCCCCAGTCCAGGGACTGGGTTAGATGTATTTATTCAATAAATACGTACTGAGCACTTGTCTGTGTCCCGATCTGTGCTAAACCCTGGAGGTTCGGTGGTGAACTGAACAGACAGGAAATCTGGCTTAAAGCCCGGTGCTGGGGGAGGGAAGAGACAAAATCTGAGCAGTACCAAGCACAAGTTAATTTCTGACCATGGAAGAAACAAACATGGTGATGTGATAGAGTGCAGAAGGCCGACTGAGGTGGGGTAAGTGGAGAAGGGCTTCTCTGCGCAAGGGCGGGAATAAACGACTGGATTGGGACATGGTAGTACCCAGTCTCACTTTAAAAAGTCAGAATAACTTAGGGTCCATCACAGCTGGACCACTTGCTAGGGGTTCCACCTTGAGCAAGCTCTGAGCCACAGTTTCTTCACCTGTAAAATGCGAGTAAATCTCCAGTCTGCTTTCTAGGGATAAGAGGGGTAAATTAGATAATGCAAACACCTTGTGGTAAACACTTATTAAATAATAGATTATTTATAGCTCATCCAGCCTGGGCCAGGTATCCACAATCTGTGGGTTGGTCCCCGTGGAGTAGAACACTCCTGAGTCTGTTTCCTAACTGATTCCAGAGTGTCTTTCTCTCATCCAACATACAGCATGCGTCTCAAACTCACTTATCTCAGGGGGCCAGGCAAATGGGCACAGTAAGTGAAGGAGTGGCGGGGACCGTGGCGCACTGTAGATGACAGAGCCTGCCAGAAAGAAAGCAGCTACCATTCAGCTTTAGGGAACATTTGCCATGTTGAAACGAGGGCCAAGACCTTTATAAAACCATTTTATTCGGGGGCGCTTGGCTGGCTCAGTAGGTAGAGCATGTGACTCCTGATCTCAGGGTCATGAGTTTGAGCCCCACGTTGGGGTTAGAGATTACTTTTAAAAAATGCAAAACTACTTTATTCAAAATCTAAAGCATTTTTAGTGTTGATGATTTAAATAAAAACCTTTCAAAACATTGTTGGGGGTAGACAAAACACTGCTATAAGCCCAGCATGGCTGCAGGCATGGTTTGCAACCTCCACTTACCGAGTTCCAAGCCCTCTGCTGAGCACTCTGAAGAATGCAGAGCAAGGCTGGCGGCAGGCTCGCTGGTGGAAACCTCCTGAGGGCTTGACGACCTGAACCCTCAACAAAGAGCGGCTTGGTTCAGAGTCTACACGGGGAGAGAGACCAAGTCACTCTTTGTTGAGGGTTCAGGTCGTCAAGCCCTTAGGAGGTTTCCACCAGCGAGCCTGCCGCCAGCCTTGCTCTGCATTCTTCAGAGTGCTCAGCAGAGGGCTTGGAACTCTCTCCAGCTGGACACAGGAATAAATAGGAGTGTCTTGTGTGAATGCAGAGGGGGCCAAATTGTCCCGGACAGAGGAAGAATGGCTTTGAACTTTGGGGGAAGTGCAGGTGTTTCCATGGGGCTGGAGGACATTTGGAGTACAAGGGCTTTGTAGCGGGGAGGGCTGGGTCTCTCTCTCTCCAGATCACAGGGAGCCACATGGGCCTGGCAGAGGTGCCTAGGTGGTACCTCTCAGCTCTGGGTGTTGGCCTCCAAGATCAGCAGGGTCTGGTAACAGAAAGGGTGGACAAATACTGAAGGCAGAAGCCAGAAGCCTGTGCTTAGAGCCACCTCTGCCATTTCTTTTTTTTTTTTAATGATGTTATTTATTCATTTGAGAGAGAGCATGAGAGAGCACAAGCCAGGGGGAGAGAGAAGCAGACTCCCCGCTGAGCAGGGAGCCTGATGTGGGACTCGATCCCAGGACCCTGGGATCATGACCTGAGCCAAAGGTGGCTGTTTCACTGACTGAGCCACCCAGGCGCCCCTCTACCATTTCTAGGACTGGATTCATTCATCTAAATTGAAGCAATAGTCAGTAAGAACCAGTTATGAACCAGTCAGTTATAACCAGCAGTTATGAACTCCTGGGGCTTCAGGAAAAATGAATCAGGAGCCATCCCTGCTTCTTGGGAGCTCACAGTCCAGTGGTGGCCACTGAAGACGGTTTGGACAGTGGCCCTATCATGCTGTACTTCCAAATTGTTGGGGAGCTAGTGATAGGTCTTTTAAGCTGTGTCTCGATAGTTGAGTAGGAGTTCCCGGGGCGGGTCGGGGGGGGGCGGATACAATGGAAACATGCCCGCAGAAGAAGGAGCACAGAGGCGCGCTGGAAAAGTGAAGACCGCCTAGGTTACACTGGCATATAGGAGATGCTCATTAAATATGTGCCAAACTGAGCTGCCTTCCTGCCTTGCCCCCAGAGAATCTAGCTCTTGCTGTTAACCTGCTGTAGATGCATTAGAAAGGCAGGTCTGTTCAATGAGTGAATACACAACTGGCCAGATGCTATGTGCACTGTGCGCTTTACACATACTTCCTACTTACGACATTCCTGTCACAGAGATACTATCCTTTACCTTCATTTTACGGCTGAGGAAGCAGAAGTTTCAAGATGGTTAGGTGGCTGGTGTAATGTGCCCAGGTAGTGACAGAGAAGGACCCTGACCCTACCTCCTGGCAGCCTGGCCTCATGGCTCCAGCATTTAACCAGGCCACATGCCGCTGCTCATGTCAAGGGAGGGTCTGGGACGGTCTGATGGGAAGCATTCAAGAACTTTGAGGGACTTTGCTCCCCACCCTCCAGCCAGCGGGGATGGCCTTGAAAGGTTATCTCCCAGGTCAGGTAATCTGTTGGTCAGTCCGTCTGGGGCAGGGGAAGCGAGAAGGTGTCATTCCCCACCTGGGAAGAGGAAACTTATGGTCCTTCTTGCAGGAAACAGATCCTGGGCGAACAACTACCCTCAAAAAAAGAGCAGGAGGACAATGAGCCTTTGTCCTGCAGAGGTGACAGAGATTCGATTTCTTCTAGGTGCCGGAGCTGCAGAAAGGTCAGTGATGGATGGGCTTTGACGGTCGCTCTTGCTGGTCGGAGAGCACTTCCAGGCCCCTACTTGGTTCTGGACCAATACACATCAGAAATGAGCTCTGTCTGCAGCTCCCAGACCCTGGGAGAGGCAAGACTTTGAGAGTTTCTAAGTCTTAGTACAAGGCACACGTTCACCCTTTCATCTGTGGGGAAGCAACAGGGCTCAAAGCACCGCCTTGGGTCACAAGCACACCTGCCCATCACATACTGGCTGTTCCCACCTGTAAATCTGTGGCCTTGAGCAAATCACCTTGTTTCTTCTGAGCCTCTGTTTTCTCATCTCTGAAGTGGGCGTGATGATAAAATCACTGCAATGATTAGCAGAGTGCCAACTGCATGAAGGACTCATGAAATGTTAGCTATTGTCATAACCATTCATGTTAGCTAAAACATCGATTAAGCACCTTCTAGGTGCCATAGTGCAAGGGACACAGGATGAATAAAATTTTATCCTTAATTTCAAGAAGATTCTGGTCCACTAGGAGAAGTAGATATATCTTTGTTGTTCCTCTCCCCATCCTGGTGGGTAAGACTGTTCTGTGCTGAATGTCCCTGTTTCCACGGGGACCACCGGGATTCTAGGTCACGTGGGACTTGGGCAGATCGGGTTTGGGGGAGACTGACTCCTGTGCCTCTGTCTAGCTATATGCCCCTCCCCCGTGTTGCCATTCTTGGTTCCCATGTCCTTGTCAGGGCTCGCACTGCACTAACCGCAACCTGTCAGTTTTTTATTTATATACTCATAACCTGGGTGAGGGTGCCCTCTGCCTCTGGGGAAGGGTCTGCTGCAGAGGGCTGGGGCTGACCATCCCGAACCAGCAAGCCCCCAGGCTGGGGAAGCTGAATGACAACTATGGAGCACCCACAATATTCATGCGCAGAAAGCTTTACATATACCCCAGGTTTTAGAGCTTGCGAAGCACTTTACCATTCACTTCATTTATTCTGTATGGAAGGAGGGACCTCCGATGAGGAAACTGAATGCAGAGCAGTGGGTTCCAAACTGTGACTAGAACCCCAGCCCCTCCCAGGTTCTCAAAGTTGTCTGGTAAGGACCACGGGGTGCTTGTTAAATATGTGGATAACCAAGCCCTCTCTCCAAATTCTAAGTCTAGAGGTCTGGATTGGGACTCAGGAATCAATAGTTTAACAAACACCCAAGGTGATACTTATCTCCCAGCAAGTCCAGACACAGTGCCATTCACTGATTTATTCACTTAGCGAAAATTTTTTGGGTCCAAACTCAAATGTGTACTGTGGGGAAAACACGATGAACAAGGCAGTCCCCACTTTAAGGAACTAACCATCTGCCGGCTGAGCAGATTGTCCAGGTGTCCTGGCCGACTGCAGCCCAGGTCTCTCCTAGGCGAGGCCCCTTCCTGCTGGGTGTGGCCTGGGTGTGGGCCTTCTCCACCCCCACCTTCCCCCCCACCCCCACCAAGTCAGAGCTCCTGACTGAGCCTGTTGGGCCTCCTTCCACTGTCTCCACCTGCTCTGGGCTGAGTCTGTGGTCCTGTGGAGCTGGAGCACCCTGTGGAAGTTGCTGAGGCGGGCAGGGCACACAGCATTTCAGTAAATGCCAACCAGCAGCTCACGTGCCTGGTAAAGCAAGAAAGGAAACGGGATGGAGGAGCCCTTCTGGGTCGAGGCAAAACAGTTGGGGCCTGAGAAGGGGCAGGGATTTCTATTTCTTTAAAGGTAATTCCAGCTCTGACCTGACTGCACCACGCAGGGAAGCCAGACAAGGGCCAATTCCGTGCAGGGCTCTGAGAAAGGGAAAGGAGAGAGCGCTGAGCTGAAACCCAGCTTTCCTGCCGGGCACGGACACCACAGGAGACCCTTTTCTCCTGAAATCCCTGGGGGGGTGGATGGGTGCCTGTGAAGGGAAGCTTCTGATGCCACCACAGGTGCTTCACTGACGTGAGGCCGGGGTCCCCCCGTTAGCTATGCCCCAGGCTCCAGCTTCTGCCAAACACCTCCCTTTTCTGATGGAGAAGTCCGTCCTTCGCCCTGGTCGCTCCTGCCCTTTGTCTTCTCCAGGAGAGCCCTTCCATCCCTCTCTGAAGCGGGTCCCTGTGGGCCTTCCTCTGGAGCTCATCTTCCTTGAGCCAGCAACTCCCAGTGCCCAGTCGTTCCCCAGAGCTAGCCCTCCGGACAGGCCTTGCCGGATACGGCCAGGAGTGCTCCTGGAGTCCATCGGGGCGGTGTCCTGGAAGGCTGCACCTGGCCGGACTGGGTGGGGGCCTCGCAGGCCAGTGTGGGGCGAGCCTCCAGGGCCCACCCCTGCTCCCTATCTGGTCCTGTTGAGCCAGACATCTATTTGGAGCCTGGAGACACAGGAAGGGGCAGGGATCCGAGGTAAGGCAGAGCAAGGAAGCCACAATTCTGACCTCAGAGTTGCCGGTGACACGCTTGCTGTGCCTCAGAAACAAGGCCCTTCCTATCTAGAGTAGCCACGTGCCAGGGTGCCCGGGCAGGGCCAACAGGGCGGTCCCCGACCTAACAGCGCAGCCAGCTTGGCCGGTCTCCTCCCTACCAGGCTCGGGGGCTGCCCCGCCCCAGCAGGTGGTCCCTCTGGGGGCCACCTCCACCCACCCCCTAGGGTGGGGGCAGGTATAGGAGCTCAAGGCTTTCCCCAGGGAAGGAGGAAAGAGGCGGGGCAGCAGCGAAGGCCCAGGATATAAGGGGCGGAGGCGGCGCTCGCAGACCCAGCCAGCCCACCATGCTCGCCCCCCGGCTGCCCTTGTTCCTCCTGCACGCCTGGTGGGTCCTGCGCCAGGCGGGCGCCGCCACGGTGGCCCCGGTGCCGCTCCGAACGCGGGTGCAGCCCTCGTCGCCGTCCCCTCTCGCGTACATGCTGAGCCTCTACCGGGACCCGCTGCCCCGGGCGGACATCATCCGCAGCCTGCAGGCGCAAGGTAGGCAGGCTCCCAGCCGGGGCGCCTCGGGACTCGGGAAGGGCGCCGGGGCGGGCTGCGGGTGGGCGGCCCGGGGCCGAGGGCGCACCGGGCTGGGAGCGCGCGTCCGGGGTCCGGGTCCGGGGTGGCTCGGCGTCGGCACCGGCTGGGCGCGCGGGGTCGGCGGGTGGAGGGGATGGTGGCATCGGGAGGGGCCCAGGGCGGAGAACTTTGCGACCCGCATCTTGCTTCAGGGTGGGCAGCGCGCGGTGCCGGAGGGTGGGAGGCCGACTGCGCCACTGGACCGAGCCGACTTGTTAAATTAGGTAAGCTCGCGGCGCCTCGGTGTGCGCTTCCCTGCAATGGGGACAACAGTACCTCCCTTAGAAGACGGTGGCGAGAGCTAGGTGACGAAGCACATTCGACGCTTAGCACGAAACCGGGCATAGTAATAAATGGTCGTTAGTATTGCTACATACATTTTGTGGATTTCTTTTCTTCTCCCGCGTGAGAGTGAATGGGTGCTGCCTGGCGCCGGGAGGGTCTCCGGCTGACTGCGAGCTTCGAAACCCAGCACGGCGCATGTAACCTCAGGGATTAGAGTTCAGAGATCCGGGACTAGAGATGGGGTGCCCCAGAGTCGGGAACTGAGGCAGGCTTGGGAACTCGAGTCCAGGCTGGGAAGGGGTCAGAGTCCCGAGTGATTCGGTTTCGGAGCCTAGACGTGGATGGGGGAAGCACTCAGCGACCATGGTGACGGGAGGATCACCCTCGGAAACAGGGCAGGGCGTTCTGGGCGTCGGGTGGGCCGGGCAGGTGTGTGCGGAGCAGAGGGAGCCGTCCCTCCGCGTCCCCTGCCCCTTGCAATCCACATCCTGACGCCTGGGGTCGGGAGCAGACCCCTGCCATCCTGCTCGGCCTGCGGCTCCCTCCGCCAGCTGGGGCCAGACGGCCCTCCCCCTCGCTGGGGCGCAATCCACATCCGATAATCTGATCTAATTGGCCACCCGCCAGCTCCTTGTGGTCTGGGGGTGGGGGCTCCTAGCTCCCTGGCCGGCCACGTCTGGGGTCAGACAGCTGATGACCCTCTCCCGAAGGGTCATCTGGAGACCAGGCAGACTAGGGACACTGGAGGAGTGAGCCGGCTTGGAAATGACTGGAGTGCTCTGCTCAGTCCCTCTACCAGACAGCTGGGTGCCGGGAGGAGGCTGGGCAAAGGGGTGCTGGGTGCCCTTTTTCAGTTCACTCGTCCTTCTGGAGAGTTTCAGAAGGTTTGTGGGGGTTTGACAGCCCGGGAGACTGGAACACTGAGTCCTGGTCCCTCAAAGCCTGCTTCCCAATTCCGAGTGGGTCCCTTGCATGTCCGTTGAGTTCTCTAGTTTCCCCTTCTGTAAAGCAGGGGACTGGTTTCTGCCTCATTGGTGTGTACACGCGGTAAAATATACATGACAAAATCTAACATTTTACCTCTTTTTAAGTGTACGGTGGCATTAAGTACATTCAGTGTTGTGAATTGGCTTCATTTTTTTTAAAAGCAGCAAGAAGAGCCTGCCTGGAGGGACACTGATGGAGAAGGAATGTTCTAAACACTCCTTTCCCTCGGGTTTATCTGTAAGCCACCCCAGGAAAGAGGGAAGTGGGTGTTGGAGTCTAACCAAAGTGGGTTTGCATCTGCCTCTGGCCCTCTTGAAACACCCTCAGTTTTCTCACCTGTAATAGCAGTAAGGATTGAAGGAGACCAGGCTCTGCTCGGGAAGCAGATAGTGGCGATTATCCTCCGAGTTCATAACAATGCAGAGTGGATGCTTAATGTCATACCTACACCCTCCTTTCCTCTAGAGCCCCAAGTCCTAACTCAGCCTCAGCACTCTGTCTGAGGGGAGAGAACCCAAGGGCATGGGCCCACCCACTTTCTTCTTTATTTTTTTAAAGATTTTATTTATTCATTTGAGAGAGAAAGAGTGAGAGAGAGCATGAGCAGAGGGAGAGGGAGACGCAGACTCCCTGCCAAGTAGGGAGCCCCACGTGGGACTCGACCTCAGGATGCTGGGATCATGACCCGAGCTGAAGGCAGACGCTCAGCCGACTGAGCCACCCAGGGACCCCCACTTTCTTCTTTAGAACTAGACGTGGGTCTAGATCACACTGGAGCCTGCCTGTGGGTCAACTCTGTCCAGGGCTTGGGTCGGTTTCAGGGTCCATGAACCCTCTCCAGATATTTACCCCAAGTCACATTTGTTGTACAGGTGGGAGCATTCTTAGCTTGTATCAGGCATCAGTGAGCCCCAGAAGATTAGGCACCCCTGTCCTAACAAGAACCAGAGCCAGCTCTAAGAGAACCTATCAGCCCTGTTTCCCAGGGAGCCCTTGGCCAGGGGTGGGGGTCATGGAGTCAAAGACTCCTCCTCACCCGGGGCAGGTGCACTCCATACACATTGTCCATTCTGGGAACAGATGACTTTGCTTCTTTTTTTTTTTAATATCTTATTTATTTATTTATTTGAGAGAGAGAATGAGATAGAGAGAGCATGAGAGGGGGGAGGGTCAGAGGGAGAAGCAGATTCCCAACTCAGCAGGGAGCCCAATGCGGGGACTCGATCCAGGGACTCCAGGATCATGACCTGAGCCGAAGGCAGTCGCCTAACCAACTGAGCCGCCCAGGCGCCCAGATGATTTTGCTTCTATGTCCAGGTCCCTCACTACCTATCTGGACACCTTCATTTCTAACCTTGGCCGTCGGCAGTAATGAGGAAGTGGTTGACGACAGCCAACATTTGCTGTACCTTGGCTGTGCTGGGCAAAACGCTGTACGCATGTTATCTCAGTAAATCCTAACACTCCCACGAGGTGGATACTGTCACTATCTTCCTTTTACCAAGAGGGAAGCTGAGGCCCAGAGAAGGAAAGTAAGCTGCCCAACGTTCAACAGCCAGTGGCAGAATTTGAAGCCTCACAGAACGCACCGGAGCGTTCTGCTCTTAACCTGCTGGGCTGGAATGTCTTCTTCTAAAAGGCCATTTGTGGCTACTTGAGATAAAAAGTCTTTAATTCCTGGTGCAGGTGGCCAGGAGTTGCTGCAGGTCCCACCTAATCCCCAGGTGGCTAGGGGGTGCTGTGGTGGCCAAGGGGGAATGCCTGCCTCCTCCCCACACCTCCGGGGAGAGTTGCTAGCCAGGGGCCGGTTATTGCCCCCTGCAGGTGCTAATGAGGAGGGAAGTGGAAATGAAGAAGAGCCGCTGAAGGTGGGCTGGGAGAAGCTGCCAGGAGGCTGAAGCTGGGACGGCCTCCTTGTAATGCAGTTTGGATTTCTCAGAGAAATTCACTTACCATCTGACCAAAGATGCTCTATGAGACCCTTAAAAAAAAAAAAAAAAAAAGGAAACTGTTAGTGGTCTGCCCAGAGTAGACCTAAATCGGAGACCATCACCACCCTTGAGCTCGATTCACGAAAGGGTTAGTGTTTTTTCCTAAGGGATGATCCCTGACTTTGATTTAGCGACAAGCCTCTTTATTTCCATGAGGACTGGTGAGGATGCAGGGATGGGTAGGGCATGACAGTTCCCATTGCAAAGAAAAGGAAACTGGGCTTGAAAAAAGTTAAAGGTCACTTTTAGGTGACCTGAAAATCCACAAAAACATGCTGTTCCCAGACATCGGACCAAATTAGTCCAGGACTAAAATGAATGGAATGTGCTTCCCCATTCCTTGTCATCCAGTTTGGGTTGAGTTGTCTTGGGAAGGGGGGGTAGAACAGGGCCAGGGGCTGTGTGTGTGCTGCCGTGTCTGCCCTAGGTGTGGGAATGCCCCTGGCGGGGGGGGGGGGCGGGGGGGGGAGGTGATAAGCACCCTGCAGGTAGATGAGAAAGCCCACAGGGTGGAAAACTGCCCGGTCAGCGCAAAGTCATGCTTAGAATGCTTGTAGAAGCCTATGCGTCAGGTTGTCAAGAACTCCTGAAGTTTCTGCCTCTGCAGAAACTTACGAGTGGGCGGAGCATCGGGTGGCCAGTCTTGGGATTCTGCTGCCTGTGTCCCCCTGAGGCCACCGAGCCTTGCCTTTCCATGATACGCGTATCAACCTCAATGTGCCCACGAAATAGGCCACCCTTTCCAATGAGAAGGCGGAGTCTGGGAAGGTGACTTGCTCAGGGTCACAGGGTCGGTGGAGGCTGAGGGTTTAGGTCGGAAAGCTCAGGGTTTGGCCAGAGAGCAGGGAGAACTCATCCAGTTTCTACCAGTTGTTCTCCAGCTCTCGAGTGTCTTGGAGGGAGCCGCAGAACGGTGACATGATTTGGAGTTTGGGCTTTGCGGTTGGGCAAATCCAGGTTCATTCTTAGCTCTGCCACCTTGTGCGGGTGATTTAACCTCTCAGGGCTGTGATTTGAATCGGACTAAAGTGGACTCCACGTTCCCAACGCCTAGGGGCTGGGCTGAGAGCACCGAGAGGATTCCTATCAGGTTAAGGCTCCAACACGAGCTCTGGTGGTTGTTACAGCAATGAGGCTGCAGGGGGCCCCCACTCACTCTGCTTCCTTCCCGGTTTTTCCCCACCCAGATGTGGAGGTGGACGGGCAGAACTGGACGTTTGCTTTTGACTTCTCCTTCCTGAGCCAAGTGGAGGATCTGGTGTGGGCTGAGCTCCGGCTGCAGCTGTCCAGCCCTGTGGACCTGCCCCCTGGCGTGCCACTCTCCGTCGAGATTCTCCACCAGCTAAAGCCGGATGCGGAGCAGGACCCAGCTGACTGCCGGGAGCATCTTCGGATGGACCTATTCGCTGTCCCTCTGTCCCAGGTCACTTTTTCCTCGGGCAGCATGGTCCTGGAGGTGACCAGGCCACTCTCCAAGTGGCTGAAGCACCCTGGACAGCTGGAGGAGCAGATGTCCGGTTTGGTTGGAGAGTGTCAGCAGCGGCCTCCCACGCTGCCCGTCGCCAGTGCACTCCTCATGCTCTACTCCAACCTGTCCGCGGAGCGGAGGCAGCTGGGCGGCTCCACCTTGCTGTGGGAGGCCGAGAGTTCCTGGCGGGCCCGGGAGGGACAGCTGTCCCAGGAGAGGGGCAGGCGGCACCGTCGACACCACTTGCCGGACAAGAGCCAGCTGTGTCGGAAGGTCAAGTTCCAAGTGGATTTCAACCTCATTGGATGGGGCTCCTGGATCATCTACCCCAAGCAGTACAATGCCTATCGCTGCGAGGGCGAGTGTCCTAACCCCGTGGGGGAGGAGTTCCATCCGACCAACCACGCGTACATCCAGGTGCGGAGCCCTGCCAAGGGGAGGGGTGGCAGGGGGCTGTGGGGGAGAGGGGGCCATACTGCCCGATCGGGGGGTGGGCACAGGACTCCGGCTTTGCTTGTAAATTGCTGTTCATTCGTTCCCCATTATTCGGGCACCAACAGTGTGCCGGCTCCTATCCTGGGAGAGACTGATGGCCTGTGACACGATCCTCAGAGGGCCTACATGCAGCCACGCCCCCTTGGGTAACCTTGAACACCTTGCTTCCTTAGGTCTTCTTCCTTGTCTTTCATAAAATTAGGGGTGGAGGGTGTAGACTAGAAGGCCTCCACTTCTCCCCAGCTCTGACTATTCTAGGAAAGGACGTTCAGAATCTGGACGCTGGGAATAAACCTGGCTTTGATTCGTACATATTAGCTGTGTGAGATTGATCAAGTTGCTTACTCTGTCTGAGCGTGACCTTTCCCGCCTGTGAAAGGGGGATGGCAATGCCATAGTTCATAGCAATGTTGTAGGGTTAAATGAGATGAGATGTATCCCGCGTGTGTATCTGCTGGCTGGTGACCGGCACGTTGGATGATGTGTCATCACTACTAGAAGTCTGTGATTCACTGATGGAATGGGGGCCACATTTATGGGGCCACGGTTGGGGTAATCCTGTGCTAGCCACTGTACTTTTGCCACCTAAAACAGGAGTTGGACACCGTTTTGCAGTAGGGAGGGCCCAAGACTACCACCACGTGCCACTAATCGGCCTAAGTTCTAGAAGGTGGTGGAGGAGAGCAAAGGGAGAATGAGAGGGAGGGAGCAGAGAATAGAGCCTAACATGGTGGCCCTGATATTGGGGTTCAGAGGCTCTGGGGAGCATGTGAGCTGAGCTCGTACAAGGGAAGCACCAGTGGGGCCAGAGCCCTGCAGGACCTTTCCTAGGCAAAGGCCTGAGCCTCTCCTGGGACTTTGCTCCATGAACCTCCCTGCTGCATGATCAGGGGGACCCCCAGTGACCCAGAGAGTCCCAATAGCAACTCTGACACTCGGATCCAAAAAGAAAGACCTCACTGGACCACAGGGATGGGGCCCAGTTCCAGAGGGCCAAGGGATTGTTACCTTTTCTCCTACTGACTCTATTTGCCCTTCTCTGGGCAACAAAGCAAATCCCACAAGAATTTCCTCATGACTCTCTTCTGCTTCATGTTTCTGGAACGAAACCAGGAGTTTCTTGGAATTGGCATGGACTCTAGACTAGAACAATAGGAGGACATGTCTGTTTGCTACTGCTCTACCCAGATACAGCTTTTAGAATCTCCTGTTTAGCTCTTTTTTTAAACAGCCTGTAAAGTTACTTTACATGTTAAGAGTTGATGATGTATATTGGCAGGCTGATTCCTTTATGAGAACGATTTTCTTCTGCTTTCGTACCCAGAAACTGATTTTAACTGACTTTTCTCCCCCAGAGTCTGCTGAAGCGATACCAGCCCCACCGAGTCCCTTCTACCTGCTGTGCCCCCGTGAAGACCAAGCCGCTGAGCATGCTGTACGTGGACAATGGCAGAGTCCTCCTAGACCATCATAAAGACATGATTGTGGAAGAATGTGGGTGCCTTTGAGGGGATCCTGGCGGGGTCCGGATTTGCCTGTTCCCTGGGAGTTGAAAGGTCCTAGAAGACACGAGAACCATCTAACGCAATGAGGAGACACAGAGGGGGGAAGTTTGCTCTTTTTGCCAGAGGGGGAAGAGCTGCCTGCCCTGTAAAGGAAGGCTCTGTGGGGTCAGGCTCACACAGAGGCTGCTGTCTGTTGGGAGAGAGAGAGGAGCAAGCCTGGGCGGCAGGCTGGTGGGCTGTTCTCTTTCCTGAAGAGACAGTGGTGACTAAAAGCAGTAGGGCAAGGGTTCTTTACTTGACTTCTTAACCTATGAGCCCTCAGAAATGATATGCAAAAGTTGGGGCGTACGTGCATTTATCTTTGAGGCAGGACAGGTTACCGATAACTTTTATGTATTCTCAAAGGTGGTCTTTGACCACCCCCACCCCTGCCAAGATGAAGTTCACTGTGTTAAAGGAGAAACAGTTGGCTCTTGCCTCCGGCTGGTTTAGGAAAGCCCCCACCTGTTTCGGGCTGGCCAGTGGCGATCCGCTGGCCTTGTCTGGAGGCTCCCCGGGGTGGGTCTTTGCTAATGAGTTGCACAAACAATACAGCCATTGTGAAGTCCTCCTAGGCCAGCTGGTGCCTTTGCAGGGAGAGGCAGAAACTCCTCCAGAGAGCTGCCCACGCTGGACTCCAGGAGTGGAGCCCTCAGGCACCCCCCAGCCAGCCTGCGTGGGCACACACAATCCGAGTCTATTAAAGTTGGTGAGAGTTCACCTCGGTCTCTCATTGTGTGCTGTTAATGAGGCCCCTGAGCTTCCCGTCCAGCAGGGGCGAGGGTGGCCTAAGACCTGGCTTATGGTCACACCCGGGCCGCTGAGAAGCTGTGTGGCCTCAGGTGAGTGATTCCTTGCTCAGCCTCCTCCTATGAAGTGCTATAACATGTGTGTTAGCAGGTCCTACATCACGGACTGTCCTCTGGGCCTTATCCCCATCTCCCTCTGCAGCTTACAAAGCCTGCTGAGCCCCAGGCCTGCCGTACCCTCTCTCTCTAACCTTTACCCGCTCTTCTGTTGGTCAGGGTTCACAGTCGGGCTTGATTTCGGGTTCCACCTAGCAGCCCAGCAGAAGGAACCCCACCTTTCTTGTGGGAAGCTCTACCCAAAGCACCTGAGCACAGCTTTGCCTTTTGGATGAAAAGACCCCAAAGGCAGCGATCCTGTTTCTCTTTTAGCTGACCTCATTGAGCATTGCCAGAACAGGGGCTGTTTCTGTTTGGCGGGGTGAGGGGGCCAATCTAGCGGGAACGCGAGTCTATGGTAGTTCTACCCCTGCTTCCCCAAGAAGCCGGTCAACTTCTGCTCCAGGCTTAGGAGAATGAGCCCCATCGTGTGGGAACCCCTCCTGACCCGATTACAGCGTTGGCTGAGTCAAGGTAGTAATCCTGGCCTAGGCCAAGGTTGGCGAGGCTAGAGCCAGGCCTGGGCTTGAGAAACCTCAGTGCCCTGATTCAGCAACCAAGCCGCTCTAGCTGCTCCTTTCCTGGGGTGGAAATAGACCTGCGGTCACCACAATCCCGAATCACAATAGGGTTCTGCAGCTGACTCTATTCAGAACCCCTATGAGGCCAGCTTTTTATCCCGTCCGGAGGTCCCGGGGCCTGACCACACAGCTAGGAGGGGCGGGGTCAAGAACTCGGCTCTGGTCTCTGGAGCCCTAGGGGCACTGTCCTTAATAGCAGCTTAATTGCTCCCCTACTTTGGGGTCAAGACCTAGCCTTTGGAACCAAACATTTGGACCCAATCCCACTACCACACCAAGGTTCTGGGAAGTGAAAATCCCAACCCTGGGGCTTGAGAGCGTCCTCCTTACTAAATAGGTGCCCAACATTTCTTCTATGGCGAGGGCCAGGAAAGCGAAAGTTCAAGCTCCTTGCGGCCATGGCTGTGGGAGAGTTTACAGTCAGCAGCTCCACTGACTCAGAGCAAACCTCACTGACGAGGCCGGCAGGCACAAAGGAGTGGAACTTCGTTTTGCTGAGCCCTGCTGAGAGCTCCGTCCTGGGCCTGTCGGCAGTGGGTCATCATGCTGCAGGGCCAGAGGCGTTTGGGGCCAAGCCTGGCAACATGGCTTCATGCCCTGCGCCCCGTGTGTGGAGGAAATACTGCCCCCGAGAACGGAGTCCTGCCCTAACCAGGGGGCCAGATGGGGCTCTCACAGAATGGTTATTTTAACGTGCTCTCAAGGCAAAGGTCTACTGTACTGAGCCGTGCCAGGCTGGTAGCTGAGTGGGAACAATTGGATGCCTTACTGTCCTTGGCCGGGACAGGGGGTGGGCCTGGAGGTACATAGGAGTGGAGAAAAGGAAAGACTGGAAGGAGAGAAGCAGAAACGGGGGCTACATGGGAGGCGGTTGGGACTCCAGTAGCACCACTGTGGGGGTTTGCCTCCACCTTGTCTCCCCTTCTCCCCCCCCACCACCCCATTCCTAAGTTGCCTTGGAAGTTAGCATCCTACCTGCCTCTGTGCAGAGGAAAGGATGTATGAAGTGCTAGCAGAAGGGTTTGGCCCCATCTTCCCCTAAAGAGTCCTTCCAGAGGTCCCAGGGCTGAGTGGTGGGTGCAGCCCACAGCCTGCTCCACGCCCAAATTCGCTCACTCCCAAGGCAAAGGAGGCCCAGCTGGCTGACCTCTGGCCGCCACGCCAACTGGGCTGTGCTCCAGCCCTTTCCCGAACTCTTCATGTGCCAGGCCCCAGATTAAGCAAAGCCTTCCTTGAGCCTCACGGCCACCCAGAAAGGGGTAGTTCTTAACCCTCGCCTACCTGAGAGAATCCTGGCAGAAGGAATGCGGCCTCTAAGCAGCTCGGCTGGACTTCAAGGCTGGCTCAGTCTGAAGCCTCAGAACTAAACCTCGCCGCTGTCTGGACGGGAAAATGTTTCCTCTAGTCCACTTTTACTCTGCGGACCTCTGTTCGCATCTCCAACGGGACAGAATTCTTGTTCGCGGTATTAATACGGGGGACTCACTGGTTTAATAATAGCAAGGAATTGGATGCTCCTGCAGCACAGCCTAGTTTAGGACCTCCGAGGGGATGCATTTCTGACAGGTGCCCCTGGGGGCACAGGCAGCCCTCTTCGGAAAAAGGGAAAGCCGCTGTCTGGGCTTCCATGAGGCTGGTCCGAGGACAGAGGGGCCTACCTGGTGTGTCCGGCCCCCGCATGCACCTGTTCACTCACCACCATGCTTCTGAGGGAAGGGACAGGGCATCTCGCTGCATCTCTGGGCCAGACGGACAAAGCCAGTGCTCTGCCAAAGCTGAGAACCACCCCACGAGGTGGCTGACCATCTCTGCCGATTTACCTCACCGGTCGAGACCCTCCACATGCGAAATCCACAGGGTTTCCCCCAAAATGTAAGAAAATCAGAACACAAGTTGATACTCAAGATCTTTATTGATTTAACTGTAACAGCAACCATTGGTGAGAATTTAATTTTTCCCTAATTTCCAAACACCTGCTGGTTTAGGACAGTTACCAAAAAAAAAAAAAACCAACCAAACAAACACCAACAAAAGTGATCACGGACTCACACAGGACTGCCTCAAGACCGCATGGTGTCCTCCGCTCTCCATCCACGATGGTGAAATAGACGGGAGGGGCGGGGGGCGACCACGTCTAAGGGGACGAAGGGAAAACCAAGGAAGTAACGGCAGTCTCCACTTTTCCGTTCAGTGGATGGAACTGGGCCACTGGTGGCACGAAGACAGGGAAGGGCATTTGTTTTATATAGAAAATATCTTAAAAGATGCTTAAAATGGACCCCTAGGCATGTGAGTGTCCTCTGGGCTCTCCACGATGCCTCCTTTGACGCTTGCCCCCGGGGTACCCAGGTGGGAAGAGGTGGGCTCCCTCTTTGGGGGAGGGAAAGGCACTGGCTCATGGGACTCAGCGGTTTGGCCACGGCCACCAGGAGCAGATGGCTTACTCGGACAACTCGTCCTTAGCTCGTGTTCCTCCCCACCCTCCTGGTTTCAAGTAAAAATTACCCTTGGCCTGGGCTTAGTTTTTTGTTTTTAAAGATTAAGGTGGAGAGGAAGGTTATACACCGGGGGCAAGACTGGCTATTCTGGGCTAGATTCATGGAACTCTCTCTGTTAGAAGCATCCAGGAATTTGGGGGGTAAGCACCGGCGAGAGCTCCCTTTGGAAATTTCAGGGTGGCCACATGATTATCAAGCATTGCAGCATCGGTCAGGCCCCTACACTTAGAAAGGTGGCAGAGTAAGAATTTAAGTACCCCGGGAACTGTGTTTCACCTCAGCAGTATTTCCCCCTGGCCATCCATACTGTGTGGTCGGTCCAGGCTGCAGGCAGAGGTTAAGCAAAGAGAAACCACAGACCATCTGAATAGGAACTCACGAGACCTCTTAAATCTAGTTTTGCCACAAGGTATTCACTTCTCGGACCAGCCCAGAGAATGAAATTTAAATTCCAGAAGGTGGGAAAGGAGACATGAATGATTGCTTGAAAAAATAAGTTTGTACCATCTCCTTAGTCTTTTGCAAGAAATTCCTGAGCTAGCCTCAAGGAAACCTCAGTGCTAAACTGAAAAATCCTTACTAGAACAGGAAATGCCCCTGGGGAATAAGCATTCAAAAGAACTGTGACCCAGTTGCCTCAAGATCTGATTTCATCCTTTATTAAAAGCTGAGAGGTTAGAACACGGTAACCACACCCCTTTTGAAGTCCAGACAGAAACTGCCCTCCCAAAGAAACCATGCTTCCTTAAAATGATTACCCGGTCCCAGATGTCCTGGGTGGATAAGTGATTGGGTTTCGCAGATTAATACACAGCTGCTATATGCCCGTTGTCCAGGAACATGCCTCGACCGGCAAGTTCTGGCCCAGATGGCGAGGCAGTGGACCGCCTCTCTGCAGAACTCAAAGGGCCCGGGGCCCTGGCTTCAAGCAGCCAAGATGCTTGACACGCCATCGAATATCCAAGAAGGGGAGAAAGAGTGAAGAGTCTGTTTCTGGGATCCTGCTGCAGCACAATGAGGCCCTCACACCAGCTGCCTTGATTGCACGCAGGTGCGCAGCGTGCGCTGGCTGAACAGCGGGCTCTGGGGCTGTCCGAACCCAAGCGGTCAGACGGTCCCAAAGAGCTGGGGGCCCAAACACAAAACGAAAGACCATCTATTGTGACTCTGCCTCAAAAGCAGAAGGAAAAAGACAAGTCATGGTAAAGTGCTGTGAAGAGGAGTCCTTACTCATGGAGGAAGTGCCCTTGTTCTTATGGGTGCCTCAGCAGCCACGCTTCTTAGTCAAGGGCACGCTCCACCAAGCAGGGCCACAGAGAAGAGGCAGAGCATAAAGCCGGACAGGAACTTGTATCTTGAAGATGTCTCAAGCCTCTAAAACGTGGCTGGGCGTGGGTGCCAGGCGCCCAGCAGATGTTCCCTAGGACTGTGTTCGACTGACCAGGCTCATCTAAGTTTCTGTCAAGGGTGAAGCCAGGACCGGTTCTCTTTAAGAACACATCTCCATCAGGAAGCTCGGGCTGAGGTGGGCACCCAGTTAAGATACACACTGGATTTAGAGGCGCCGTCAAGCACCGACAGGCATTTCTAATTCCCAGATGTTCCCTACTGAATTGAGAAGCGGCTTCGTGGGTGAGAGACCCGACCCAAACCTGTTTCAGCTGGCAGGGCTGCAGAGACCAGGTACCAACACCGACTCTGACAGGGGCTGGGCTTCCAGATGCGATCATCTACTTCACCCTGAATCTGAACCGTGAAGCTTTTACTCAGCCGGGTAACCCAACACCCCATTCACATTTCTTCCTTTGCCTTAACAACCCTGACTCCAATTAAGTCCGCTTTAGTGGCTCAGTTAGAAGGATCCAATTCCCTTTCAGTTCCTGGCTCAGGGAGATGCAGGCTCAGGGAGATGCAAAGACGTGGTGCTGAGTCTCAGGGACACACAAAGCCTGGGACTCGCCCCGAGGCATCCTTGCACTGCTGGTAGCCAGGCAAAGGTAGAGCTCTTTTTATTCTCTTGGGAATCGTCAGTTCTTGCCACCGCTCTCCAAACCAGCAGCTGACTTTGGGGAAAGAGAAGAGTGTCTGTCTTCTATTCAGTTTGGAGATGCAGTAGCAACATCTCTGTGTTATCTAAGTTTAACCTACCCCCTGTTGGACTGACTTTATCCTCTGTTGGGGGTGAGGTGATTCTAAGATAGATCCTCACATTCCTTGACACTGCTCCACTCAGAGGTGGGTGTCACTGCCCTCCCCTGTGTGTCGGCCGGCCTTAGGAGCTGGCTTCTAAGAGACACAATAGGGAAGAGGTGATGGTGTGTGCTTTCAGAGGTCGTCATGGAAGGCACTGCAGACTCCTTCTTGCCCTCTGCCTGGGGTCACCTGCTCAGCGGGGAGCCAGCTGTGCTGGTGTGAGGACGCTCGCGCTGCTCTACAGAGACCCGTATGCAGAGAATGCACCAACAGGTCCCGGAGAGTGTGCGCAGACGTGGATCCTCCAGCCCTAGCTAGATGACTGCAGACCCTGCCGACGTCCTGATGGCAACTTCCGGTGACCCCGTGCCGGACCCATCATGCTAAGCTGCTTCCCGATTCCTAACCTCCAGAAGCTGACAGAAAACATTTGCTCTTTCAAGATTTAGTTTGGGGGTCATCTGTCACACAGCAAAGGATAACTTAATACAGGTGGGACGACAGAATTCCGGGCTTGACAGCCCAATACCGAGAAGCCAGCTGCTTGACAGGGTGCTCCTGATGACGTTCAGCTATTTAAACAGAACACGAAGACGCGGTGGTCTCAGCAAACCATACTGTACAGACAGACCAAGACAACGCGTGTCTCCTGCTGGAATTTGGAAGGACAAGGTCATTTCTCACTAAGATGGACTGTCCTCAGAGGTTCAGAAACACGGTTTCCTCAAAAAAAGAGCAAATGATCACTGATTTTAAGAACCATCTCACTCAGCTGGCCCCCTAAGGGTTCTCCCTCCCCAAAAGAAAAGCCAGGAGAGATTGTTCATTCTTCCGGGATCCGGCGCGCCCTGAAAAAATCATTCGTGAGGCACGGCACAGAGGTGTCATCTGTTACAAGTTAATCCATTGCCTTGTGAAACGATCTCTAAAATCCAGGTTCATGGAGGTCAAAGTAACTCTCACAGCAGTGGCCTCCAGGAAAGAAGGACAGCAACCAGTAAGGAGGGCCTTGCAGAGAAGGCTGAAGGAGCAGGCCGCTGCTGTATCATGCGGCTGACCCTCCCTGCAAAAACGAGAAAAATGGCCTACGATTAGGGAACCGTGTGCAGAGATTTCCCAAGATGGTAGAACAGGGGAAAATGGCGCCCTGACATCATTCAAGCTGGCATGTTCTAAATCCATTCCCCGCTGCTCAGCGAGAAGGCCAGGTTTTCAAGTGTGGCAACAAAGATCAAGAAGGGGCGCTCTTCTGCTCACTGCCCAACTACCTGGAGTTGGAACCAGGTTCCACGAATGCCAAAGCCAGCTATGAAGAACGAGAAGTTTCATGCCCAAAGAATCAAGCTCCCAGGGGACAAAGGGGTCCTGAGCAAGCTTCTCATGCAAATGACGGTGCAACTGAACTTTTTCCAAGAGTATAGAAAGCAAAATTTGGGAGTTTAATTAAAATCAGAACAGAGATACATTACACAAACAAACAAGAAAATACTTTTTTTTGATCATCAATTTTTGAGACTGAAAGCATCCCCCAAATTTTGGAGATCCAGCTTATTCCTGAGAAACATCAACCATCACAGAAGGTTCACTCTTTGAACTATTCACATTTTGTAGTAGAAAACAGAACAAAGTTCCTCGGACAGCCTTCCTCTCTTCTGTCTAAAATGTGTTCATAAACAGGGTCTTTTCAAAGTTCAAAAGAAAAACAAACAGCTTTCTTTCTTAGCCAGTTGGCCTGTTACTCTCACCCTGGGATGTGGTCTCTTAATGAGAGGGTTCAGGGCACCAAATGCGACCAGAAATTCCCAGGACACCAGCGGCTACTTTACTTGTCGTTCTATGAGGACAGAGGTGTTAGTCTTTCTACGAGGGGGTCACTCTCCCGGGATTATTGTGCCAGTCAATAGTCGGGGAGGGTGAAGGGGCACATGAAAAAGCAAACGGGGAGGGAAAGAACGAGGCGCTCGTAAACAAGCCACGGCAAGGCAGAATGGTCCAGTTTGACACACCACCCACTACAAACTGCAAACATGCACACCCAAAACTAGAGGGAGAAGCAAAGAGCTCGTCAGGGACTTGGGGAGACGAAGGATGGTGACAGGGAACAGCAGACTCGCCCACGGACATTTCTCACCTTCCTAACACCGGAAGATGTGTAATTAAAAAGTTGCTGTTCAAAATTGTATTGAAAACATATCTAAAAATAGGTCTGTAGTCATCTTAAAAATAAAAGATCACTCCTCACGTAAGAGGAGTGAGATATTATCAGATACCAACACTTGAGGTATCTTTGATGTGTATTTGAAAAATGGCCTGGCAGAGAGACGGGTGGGAGGGAGGGACGGAGGCTGGGAGACGGACGAGTACGATGGGGAAGGCCAGACAATGGGGAGAGCCCACTTCCGAGCCCATGCTTATCTATCCCAGGAGCCGCAGCAGGTCTAAAAGGAAAAAAGTCTGGTTCTTTTCTAAGAGCATTCTGAAAGTCACCTTTTAAACTCAAACCATAAGACACTGCAATCAGAGACAATGAACATCCCAAAGCTCGGTGGACTAGAAAGCAAGGACTACTGAGTCTGAGTACCCACCTGGTTCTGCACGCTCCCCAGGTCATTCTCGGGGTCACCCGGCAGAACACTATGACCAGGTCTCCCCCCAAGTGCCTGTCGCTTGAATGGGCCTGTTGCGGGAGCGGGGAGCGGCAGAATCACCCCGGTGGCTCAGATACAAGGGAATGGCGGCGGGCAACGGGGCGCTAGCAGGGAGGAAGGAGGAGGGGAGAGCCCTGCTGCCTCCCAAGGACACCCCCTCAGGTGGGGCTCACACCTTTCTGCACAGATGTGCTAAGTGAAGGACTGGGAAGCGGCGTTGGAATATCAAAGACAGAAGACACCCCTGCCGGAGGAAGGTGGGGAAGTTGACCTCAGAAAACGCCGCAGGGTGACGCTAGCAGAGCTGTACAAACTGCATTCTGGCCCGAAGGACAAACAGCTCAGGGTACGAGGGAGAGTGGCTCTCCTCTCCATTACCATTGCCCTCCGACGGCTGTGAAGACCCAACACCCAGCCTCTTGCAGCTCTGAACCACAGGTGGGAGACAGGGAGGGCAGACAGAGGGTCGGACAATGCTGAACCCACCACACCTTGGTGTCACTTCCCCAGACTTGCCAGCCAGGCAATTATTGGCAGGTTGATATTTGATTTGGGGTTTTTTAAAAAATGGGGAGTGGGCGGGAGGACAGATTTTCTCAACTGTAAAATGACTACGGAAGCCAGAGTTTAACTGCTTTCCTCTGTGGGCTGCTTAGGTCTACGGAAATATGCCAAGGATCTTGGATCGACTCTGTGTAACTGGGAAGGGGGACAGGTAACAGGGAGGGGAAATGGTCAGATGAAGCTCATCTTTGCATCATTTGGCACCCAGAGGAAGGAAGAGGAGCTCTCGGGGGCTGCAATGGGACTGCTGGCTGCCCCTCTGTCCGTTCACTGTTGATCCGATGGGCCCAATCCAGTGGACACAGCCTCGGCACTGCTGCTTTCCTGCTGCTCCTGCAGGACGATCAGATGTCCATCTCAAACTGAGCATCATCCCCTAGGAAGAATCAAGACAAAGTTTAGCCCAAAAGGAAAAGCCAAGCAGCTCTGTCATTCCTCTGCATGAGGGTCAAAAAAGAATCCAAACTCTCCCATTCTCTGCGGCCTTAAAACAAGCAATTGTTTGCTTTGGCTGGTCTTTTTAACCTGGGAGAAAAAAAAAAAAAAAGAATGGCACTCAACCCACAAGGAGTTGGATCTGGGGAAGAAGACCCAAGTGAAAAATCGCCCAGCACCCCTCTGGCTGCCGGCGGCCCCAGCGGGAGCTCCTTGCCGTCTATCATGCCGGCAAACTCTTCTGGAGGCTCTGAACTTTGGCCCTGCTCTCAATCAACACATTGTCCATGAAAAGCTCATTTGGAATTTGAGGAGGCACAATGCTGGCTCCCGCACTGAGGTCGGGGAGTACAACCCGAGGCGAACCTCGGGAGCTGGCCATTTCTACTCCCTCTTCTGCTTCCACAGAGACAGAATGGACTTCTTACTCAGCGTGTGTGTGTGCGCACGCGCGCGTGTGTGTCTGCGTGTCTAGGTATCATAGGCAGTCCTGGAAAATGCGGGAAACAAACCCTATTACCCCTGTACCACAAAAAGGACATTCTTCTTGTAAGAAACAGGTCTATTTCTGAAGGGCAATGGAAATGGGGCCTGTTCAGTTCTGTTCTGTGTTCTGTGTGTTACTCCCAGTCCAGTACAGCCCAGGCGAGGCAGGACATGAGGCCTGGCTCAAGGACTCATCTAATGACTTCCTATGCCCTGAGTTTGGATTTCTCCCTGCTCCCGGATTAGATTCGCTTATGATTTAGAACCCTAGGATTTCCAGAACATTTCAGTAAACCTTGGGTGTTGGGAGCTGGGAACCTTAGAGACCCATAAATGAATGTCGGTTGTAACCGAGGCATCAATTTTTCAACCTGTAGCCGACTGACATCTGAATCCCCAGGGCTACCCACTCAGCCCCGCAAACTGGAGTTCTCTTACCAACTGCATGCTTCCTGTCATGATTGTTCAAGTTGTTCAAATTGTTTACTTCTACTTTGGAATCTTCGATTAAGGTGCCAGGGCTGGTGACCCCTGGGATATTGGGCAGATGGCAGGGCGGGGTCTGAGCCATAGGAGAATTGCGACGATCCAACAGAAACTTTCGATCATAAATGATTCGGGTTCCTGGAAAACAGGGTTCAAGAGTCTGAAACAAATTAAGGGGCTATCAACATATAATAAAATCTTTAAAAAGGGGGGGGGCGTCTGCCTTCGGCTCAGGTCGTGATCCCAGGGTCCTGGGATCGAGCCCCACATCGGGCTCCCTTGCTCGGGCAGGAAGCTTGCTTCTCCCTCCCCCACTCCCCCTGCTTGTGTTCCCTCTCTCGCTGTGTCTCTCTCTGTCAAATAAAGAAATAGAATCTTAAAAAATATATATATAATATTACCGGGAATTTATTTTAAATTCCATCTAAACCTAACCCTTGAGGGCTCACAGTTCAAGAAAAAGGGATAAGCTTTCTGTTCCCTGCCTGGGACCAGGCCCCTCTGCTGGAGGAGCGCCTTCTCCTCCTCTTCCACACTCATCTTTAAGGCTCAGCCCCAACATCACTTCCTTTATGGAAAACCTTAAAAAAAAAAAAAAATTCTTTCCCCCATCTTAGCCCATACATGTCACCTACTATAGGTCACCTGCTGGTCGATCTGCCGTTCCACAGCCTGCGACTTCCTTATGCCAGGGCTAGGTCCTAGTTCCATGTGACCTTCGTTCTACCATTTAGAAAGTTTTAAATGAAATAACAAACAAGAGAAAGAATCACCAATAGACAGATCGCTGCCTTTAAGTGGAAGGCTTTCCAAAGGCACTGAGACCAATGTTCTTCCCAGACAGAGCTGTGGTAGAAGCTGGACCCTTCTCTATTTTACAAAACAATCTGCATCCCAGTAAGTGCTACCAGAGTGTTTTACAACGATCCTTCTGAAGACTGCATTTGACCTGACGAATAGTTAAGAAAATCTACTGCTGCTATTTCTTCTGTCATGGTCAGCCCAAGGTACAAATGGCTATAAACCAGATCTAAAACTAAGCAACAATTTAGAGATGCTTGACGGTGGCTTAGTGTAGCGGACGCCTGGGGCTCTGCTCCAGACCCTGGGAGCACAGCTGGCTCAGTGATCGAGGACATGGCCACCATTCAGTGATGTCTGCTGAAGGAGGGGAGAAAGGGGGAATGGCCACCCAGCACCCCTGTCTACAGAACAAAGAGATGTGGTCAGATGGAGGCATCTTGCTCACACTAAGATTAAATCCAGAGAAGGAAAAGGTTCAGGCATGTAAGTTAAAAGCAGTAGTATATGAAAATTAGATTGTGCACAAAGTTACCCATTTAAAGAGGGAGAATCTAAATACTACTACTGCCTGCTGGTCAATGCTTGTAGATCCTCAAGTGAATAAACTCCTGTCATAAGGAGAGTCTGGTTCAGGCAGATTTCCTCGAGTCACATGTGACAGCTACATCCCCGGAAAGAGAAAAACAGAACAGCTAACCAATCTACCTGAAATGTGAGGAAGCAGGTGGAAAAAAGCAAGGAAACTACTTCAAGAAGAATGGAAATTCTGGAGTCTTCCCAAAGAAGGAAGGAGATGAACATTTACACTAAAGAGATGATACCGACATTATGCTAAGTAGCTGGAAAATGGATTAAACTCAGTGGTTTTCTCAGGATCCATATCACAGTAGTACCATGACAGTTTCATGCAAATGCTAGTAAGTCATTTCTTTCCAACTAGATGGAAAATAAGAGTCAAACTAGTGGTTTCTAGGTGAGAAAATGGCCAAGAGAGACTCTACCCTCCAATTTGCCCCCTGCCCCCTGCCCCCTGGCATCCTTGCTTTTACAACCAGAATCAAGTGCTGAACATATTCTCCTCTTGGTACTACAAAACCTGTCACAGGACAGAATGACTCAGTGTCTCAGAATGGAAGCAATGTTCTCAGATGGGCATCCATTAGCACACATAGGCATCTCAAAACAAAACCTTTAAGGCTTTCAAACCAACTCCAAAGGAGATCAATTTTTTCTTACTACCTAGTTCTGTTACAACTACACTGCATACACAATCATATTTACGATTTATAAGAGGTGAAAATAAAGTATCTGGCTCTCAGCCTCTCCATGATAAAGTACTAAGAAAAATGCCATGCCTATTAGGACAGTATATTTTTGCAGGTATCTGCACCAGAATCCTCTGGAAAGCTTGTTTAAAAACATTCTACCTGAATCAGAATCCCTGGGGCTTCGAACCTATCTTTAAGTTCCTCAGGCCATTCTTTTGTTCATTAAAGTGAGGAACCCAACTTCAGGGCCTACTGGCTGGCTCGGTGGGTGGAGCGTGTGACTCTTGGTCTAAGGGTTGTGATTTCCAGCCCTGCACTGGGTGTAAAGACGACTTAAAAATAAAATTTAAAAAAAAAAAAAAAAAGAACCTGACTTCAATCTTCTACCAAAAGCCTAGTAACAGTGATCTGAGAATAGATGAAATATGAAAGAAATAGTTAAGAGGACGACGGAAGGGGCTGGGGGGGGGGGTCACTTTGACAGATGAAGTGGACACCCAGAAAGTGACTTGATGGAGCTCACCGAACAAATGAGAGGCAACATCGGGACCGAGCCCCTGGTGTGCGGACTCCCAGCACAGCCTGCTCTGCGCTCTACCTCCGTGCCCGGGACGTCCATGGTGGGACCACGGTATGGGAAGTGAAAGGAATCAGATGGTAACTGCCACTTACGCACGAACCCTGGGGTGAGCGGCACATAGGCCGCCCCGCTGGTGCCCAGAGCGCGACTTCTCCAGAGGCACGCAGCAGGATGGCGGGGCCGTTACTGCCCCCTCGGGAGGGCGACAGACACCAGTAGAGGCGGTTTCTGTTTTTCAGTTTTCTAAGTTTGCCAAGGCCCGGGTACTTATGTATTTTAGAAATTAGGTAATCTGCTTATATTTGCTTCCAGAACAGAAATACGCAGTTTTAAAGATTACGTGAGCAGGCAGGTCCTATAATCCAAGTTCATTTCAGAATAGCTTTACTAAAGGGGCCTCGCTGGTAGTAAAAGGCGATGCTGGAGAGGATCATCTCTGAAAGACAGCATGGCACAAACCAAGTCAACAGCTCTAATTACTGTTACCTGTCAGCTTTTTCATTTTGAAGGCTAAAGGAGACAGGAAAAGGCTGAAAACTTACTGAGGAAGTCTCCGAGTCCTAGAGTGGGCTAGAATTAGCTTCCTATGTTTACTTTTAGAATAACTGAGAGGCAAAGGCCCACAGCTCATTTATGACAGGCCTCACACCATAAACCTAACCTTAGCAGAGCACCTCCGCATGCCTCCCTCCAACCCCTGGAGAACACTTGGAAAAGGTGGAAATCATTCATCCCCAGGGGAAAGGAGACACGGGTCTTATGTCCTGTCTCAAATACAATTTTAGGACAAGGAAAGTAAAAAATCTACCTTCACCCTCTTTGCTTTGAAAAATAAGAACTGTAGTAACAACTTAAAAAGGCATCTGGAAATTATGAGGCATGAGTCATTCTGGACAGCAGAAAACATTTTAACTTTCAAAAAGTGAATAATGTGTATTATTTTGGAAGTTTTTCTTGTACAGATTTAAAACCTTTTACCACCTTAAACGGAAAACAATCCGACCCTTGCTTAATGAACGGGGGTCACCATTCTGAAGATCACTTCATAAACTATGCTGTGGCCTATGAACTCTGGGAGCCTAGACGCTTTATTTTCCTTCCACTGTACAGAATTCAAATAGCCTGCAAGTACCCCTTTCCTCATTGTTTCCTCTGTCACTCTTAGGCTTGAGAATACCCCTTTTTTCCCCAAATCTCAGTCAGCTCGGGCTGCCACAACAAAATACCACGGCTTACACAAATCTATTTTCTCAGTTCATGAGAAGCCCAAGATGGAGATGCCAGCATGGTCTGCTTCCGCTGAGAGCTGAGAGCTCCCTTCTGCGTACACAGACAACCACATTTTCAATGTGTCCTTAGATGGGGCGGGGAAGGAGGGAGGGAGGGGGTAGCAAGCTCCCTAGTGCCTCTTCTTCTAGGGGCACTAATCCATCATGAGGGCCTCACGACCTCATCTAAACCTAATTACATCCCAAGGTCCCAGCTGCAAAGATCATCACATTGAGGGTTAGGGCTTCAATTTATGAACTTGGGGAAGAGGGGTGGGGGGCGCACAATTCACCTATCCTAACCCGATGCTTCTATCCTTGTAGGGACTTTGCAATCAGCGATTCGCTTATTAGAATACTACGTAAAATAAAGAGCAAACGGGCTGGGAGGGGCCCTGATGGCTTTCCAGTGAATAAAAGGAAGGAGCCTTAGTGGATGCACTTTCCATATTTGCTGTATCACCTCCACTTTTGTTCATGGTGGCTAGGTTTCAAAAGAGTGAGGTTTCACTGTCAGATGTTCTTAAACTAACATTCAACTTGCAAGTCAGAACAAGATTATTCTTACTTCTGCAGTATGCCAAGCTTGGAATTCTGGGGATGAGATGGTGAAAAACAATGCACAGGATGAAAGCAAGCTTTCTATTTCTAAATTATATATTAGCAATAGCATATGCATTAAAGAATTGTAATTGGACCAACTAGGAAATAAGCAGTACAGAGTCTACCTAAATGTGTGAGGTATAAAGGAAACTTTGAAGCACTTCTATGACTTTGGAGAGGCGATAAAATCCATTTTTTTACAACTTTCCTGAGATGTAATTCACATATAGTTCAAAGTGTATAATTCAACAGTTTTTAGTAGATTCACAGAATTGTGCAACCATCACCGTGATCAATTTTAGAACACTGTAACCATCCCCAGAAAGATAACCCATACACATTGAGCAGTCCCTCTCCACCACGGCAGCCCTAGGAAACCACTATTTTCTGTCTCTACAGATTTGCCTATTCTGGACATTTCATATAAATGGAATCATGCAATATGTGATCTTTTGTGACTGCTTCTTATACTTGCATGTTTTCAAGATTCATCCATGTTTAGTATTTCTCAGGACTTCATTTCTTTTTATTGTCAAATATTCCATTACACGTATATATCACATTTTATCAAGTAATCAGTTGATGGACATCTGGGTTATTTCCACTCTCAGTAATGCTGCTATAAACATTCATGTACCTGTCTTTGTGTGGACATATGTTTTCATTTCTCTTCGGTTAAGAGTAGAATTGCTAGATCATATGGTTAACTCTGTTGAATCTTTTGAGCAACCACCAGACTGTTTCCCAAGGTGGCTGCACCATTTAACATTCCCACCAGCAGTATGTGAGGGTTACAATGTAAACACATGGCAGCCCACACTTGCTATGTTTTTTTTTTTAAAGGATGTTAGCATTTTATTTATTTATTTATTTATTTATTTATTTATTTTAAGATTTTATTTATTTATTTGAGAGAGAGAGAATGAGAGATAGAGAGCACGAGAGGGATGAGGGTCAGAGGGAGAAGCAGACTCCCTGCTGAGCAGGGAGCCCGATGTGGGACTCGATCCCAGGACTCCAGGATCATGACCTGAGCTGAAGGCAGTCGCTTAACCAACTGAGCCACCCAGGCGCCAGGCGCTATGTTTTTTATTATAGCTACCTTATGGGTGTGAAGTGGTATCTCATTGTGGTTTGATTTTTTTAAAGTTTTTATTTAAATTCCAGTTAGTTAACACAAAGTGTAACATTAGTTTCAGGTGTACAACATAGTGACTCAACAATTTTATACAACACCTGGTGCTTATCACAACAGGTATACTTCTTAATCCCCAGCACCTATTTCACCCCTCCCCCCACCCATCTCCCCTCTGGTAACCATTAGTTTGTTCTCTATAGCGAAGAGTTGGTTTCTTGATTTGCCTCTCTCTCCCTTTTTCCCCTTTGCTCATGTGTTTTGTTTCTTAAATTTCATTGTGGTTTGATTTAATCTGCATTTCCCTGATGGATAATGGTGTTGAACATCTTTTCATATGCCTATTGGCCATTCCAATGGACATCTTCTTTGGAAAAATGTCTATTCAGATCCTTTGCCCATTTTTTAGTGGGCTGTTTACTTTTGAGTTTTAAGAGTTCTTTATATTTATGAATACATGTCCCTTACTCATACATGATTTGCAAATATTTTCCCCTATTCTGGGGGTTGCTTTTTCCCTTATTGGTACTCTTTGAAGCACAAAAGTTTTTAATTGTGACAAAGTCCAATTTATGTCTTTTTCTTTTGTTGTTTGTGCTTTTGGTGCCATACTCAAGAAACTATTTGCTAACCAAGGTCATAAAGATTTGTGCCCATGTTTTTTCCTAAAGGTTTTATAGTTTTAAGCTTTTACATTTAGGTCTTTGAGTCATGGGGTCCAACTTCAGTTTTTTGTGTGGATACCCAGTTGTACCAGTATCATTTATTGGAAGGACTATTTCCCATTTAATTGTCTTGGCATCCTCGTCAAAGATCAAATAGCCGTAACTGTGTGGGTTTATTTCTAGACTCCCAATTCGATTCCATTCATCTATGTTTATCCTTAGGGCAGTATCATACTGTCTTGATTTGTAATAATTAATGAAATTGGGCTATTTTAGGTATCTTAAAATTCCATATTAATTTTAGGGTCAGCTTGTCAACTTATGCAAAGAAGCCAGCTGGAATTTTGACAGGATTGTTTTGAACGTGTAGATCTGGGAAATACAGTCATCTTAAGAATGCTGTCTTCCAATCTATGAATGTGGAATGCCCTTCCATCTATTTAGGTCTTCTCCAATTTCTTTCAACAATGTTTTGTAGTTTCCACAGTATAAGTTTTGTGCTCCTTTCATTAAATTTATTCCTATATATTTTATTATTTTCATGTTATTAGAAATGGAACTGTTTTCATTTTTGCATTGTCCATTGAAAGTGTATAGAAATATAATTGGTTTTTGTATACCAGTCTTGTATCCTGCAACCTTGCTAAACTCAATTAATTCTAGTAGTTTTTTAGTGGGCTCCTAAAATACATTTGGTTGTGGATGCAAACAAAGCAAATTAATTCAGAAGAGAAGACACCATGAAGAACTGGAATCTTAAGGGTTGCCACTAATGGTCTCAAATATGGCTAAGGAAAATCGGAGTACAAAAGGACAGCATTTTGGGTGTTTGAATTTTAGATCGCTGCAAGCCAAAAAAGTTTCACTGTAGCAGATATAGAGCAAAAATGGGGAATCAGCCTGTCAGTGACTATATGGTGTGATTCAAAAGCACCTGACCATTCAAAAAATCAAAACTATTCAAACAAAAACATTAAGATTCGACTATGAACAAAATGGCAAGAAAAAAACCTTTGTTTCCTTTGTTATATACTGTGTTTACCATGAGATTATATTTATTCCAAGACAAAAACTAAAAAACCTACAATACTCAAGGTCTCTTATACATATGCATGCACAGACATCTATTTTCTTAAAGTAAGAACTTGCTGGTTAATCCACGTTTCATCCAAAGAGCCTGCCACATTTATGTCAGGCCCATTTCATGTCAACCAATGCAGCCACAAGTAACTAGAAATCAGTTAATCCTAAATTCCTGAAGGAAAACAAAAGACCATACAAGATATACCTTGAATATAACATTAAAATGGCCCACGGGGCGCCTGGATGGCTCAGTCAGTTAAGTGTTCGACAGCTTGATTTTGGCCCAGGTCATGATCTCAGGGTCATTAGATCGAGCCCCGAGTGGGACTCCATGCTCAGCAGGGAGTCTGCTTGAGATTCTCTCTCTCCCTTTGCCCCTCCCCCGGGTGTGCGCTCTCTAGAAATAAGTAAAATCTTTAAAAAAAGTGGGGGGGGGCATGATTTTGATCAATTGATGGAGTGTTAAAAAAAAAAAGTTGTCTATTTCACCTTGACAATGGATGCTTTTCCTTCCAGTGAGTTTTCCATTTCGTTTTCTATGAAAATAATCATGCCCCTTGGATTGAACCAGACATGGGGCTCCATCCCAGGACTCTTGAGATCATGACCGCCATGAAAAGTTAAGAACCAAAATATCATATATGCTGTATACCGGATTTCACAATTTGCGATCAAACTATAATAAAAGCAAAGAATACTTATAGGAGAATATGTAAATGTTACAGGCCGTGATACTGTCAAAATAATGGAGAAGTTGACCTACCAGGGAAGTAGAGACGGGATGGATGGTACAACTTTATATAATGGAGAGTTACATTGACAGATCGCGACTGTGACTCTATTATTTTACATTTTAATGGTAACTATCAGAAGAACCAGAACCGATAATACAATTTACAAAAACTGATAAATAGAGAAGGGAGCGGAAATGAGAGGGAGAAAGTAATGAAAGTGTTCCAGATTACTCATCTTCCATGACAGGGAATCAATGGTATTATCTAACATTAACAAGCCAAGAAATTGTGGTGCACATGTATGTACAACAGCAATGACAAACAAAAACCGTTAAAAGTGACTGTCTCTGGCATTTTACTTTGCATTTTTAGGTGCTTCTGTTTTTCTTTCTTTTTTTTTTCTTTTTAAGGATTTTATTTATTTGTTAGGAGAGAGAGAGCAGGAACAGGGGCAGAAGGGGAGGGAGAAGGTGACTCCCCGCTGAGCAGAAAGCCCAGTCCAGGGGTCAATTCCAGGACCCTGGAATTATGACCCAAGCCGAAGGCAGCCACTTAACTGACTAAGCCACCCAGGCACCCCTTTCCATCTTATTTTTTAAATGTGCCTGTATTACTTCAGTCTACATGTTTGGATTTCAGAACAAATAAGAACTTTAAAATCTTTTAACATTAGACATTTATAAACTTTCTTCATCCCTTAACGACCAGATACTAAGATAAATCTAATACCTTGACCCCATTGCTTTCTAGATGCTGACATTACCAGGAAAACAGTAAAAACAAAGTTCCTTTAGTGGAGAACAGAAAGGAGGGGGAAAAAAAGCTTCTACCCTTTGATCTAAAAACTAGTAATTTTCAGAATGGCAAGGAACAAGAAGACCAATGAAAGAGGCCCAAAATTACGCTTACCAAGATGGTTAGGTACGTAAACGAGGTCATTCAAGCCTAAGGGTCTCTTTCAAGACCAAGTAGCTTAGTTTAAATAATTAATCCAGGGGTTATGCTATACACATTCAAGAAACTGTATTAACTTCAAATTAAACCACCTAGAGAAAGCCCACTGTAATGTGGTTAACTGAACAGGGTCCCCAGCATAAAGTTCTGTTTAACTATGGCTGCTTCCTATATTAGAAGTAAGCATCTATTCATGCAAAATGACAGCTCAGAACAAGAAACATCAAGTAACTTGCCCAAATTGCAAAGCCTGAGTAAGCTGGTGACAAAATTCCTCCAAAGGCTAAGATGGACCTATACCCCCCACACAACAGTGTCCAAGGAGGATGGGGGAGTGTGGAATTAAACAGGGCTTCCCTCAGGGGACTCTCTCCATCCAAGAGAAAATCTTTCTCAGCAAACCCTTAGCAGACTTTCCCCTACATCTCATTTGGCCAGAACTGGGTCAGATGCACAACAGACCAGACACTGGGGGAAGCTATGACTGGTAGCCATGGTGCGTATCCTGGGGCTTGGCACACTGCCACTTAAAAAAAAAATGCTTAAACATCTATTCTTCATGGAGACTCTGGATAAAAAGACAGACTCCTAAAAAGCTCTATGCCAGATAACCCAGAGGAAACTAAAAGCTGTCTAAGCCACCCCCCTCCAGGGAGGCTGATGGTGGCCAAACCACATTCAGTGTGGGCTACCATCAAATCTCTAAAGTGCTAATAAAATCAAGAGAGGGACATTTTTTTACATCAACAGAAGGTACAAAACTGGAGCCTCAGGATCTTATAACTTAGTATGACCAAAGTACTATGGCAAATGGGAGACGTCTAGGGTTGTGAAAAGCCAATCCTACTGTCCTTTGTTTAAGTTTCAATAACTGGGAGCAACAATTTCCAAGATATTGTCAAAGGATGGCTCCTGGCCCCGTCACTTAGGACACAGCCATCACAGAACACACGCCTAGGCTGAAAGGGAAGTTGATAATGATTGTGTTCCTACACTCAAGGTCTAGTGTTAGGAGAGGCTTAGAGAACATCTGGCAAAAGCCTGTTATTTTAGACATTAAGAAACTAATATCCAGAGAAGTTAAAAGTATTTGTGAAAGGACACTTAGTGACCCAGGAGTCAGGAGAGCAACACAAATAAACTAGGTACATTAAGCAAATCTGGTTCTCTCGAGTCTCAGCTGCAACACGAGTTGAAAAGATGATCTTTTTAGCTAGTACCAGGTCCAAAATGGTATATGAACCACAAACTAATCTTAAGTAAATGTCAAAATTATTTTAAGTCTGTCTAGCCTTGACTGTCAGAAAATCTGGGTGAAAATACAGTACACCCAGTACGTTCATTTCTATTTTTTAAAAATATTTTATTTATTTATTTGAGAGGAAGGAGGAAAGAGAGGGACAAGCAGACTCCCCGCTGAGCAGGGGACCAGACACGGGGCTCAATCCCAGGACTCTGAGATCATGACCACCAAAGGCAGATGCTTAACCGACTGAGCCACCCAGGCGCCCCTCAAATACATCCACTTCAGTGTGGGCTTGAACATTCATCCCAAAATAAATCATCTCTACAAAAATGCCTCACTCTGATTCCAGGAAAATGCTGATTGGATCTGCCAGGTTGCTGACTGTGTCCTGGATCAGTTCTTTGGATTAGATTTCACAGATGTGGTTCAGCCTCTGTCTGTAATACTAATAATTAATGAAGGATCACTCCTATTGGTATGGGGAAAACATTCAGATTCAAACTTGGCTTTCATTCCAACGGTCTGCTTTCTTCCAAAGTTCCCTCCTCTTGGGCACTTATTTAAAAAATAAAAATAATGCCTATCTACGAACATCTTCCACTTTTCAAATAAGGAGCTTGAAGTCTACCAACAAAGTCTGTGAGCGGCAAGAGTCTGCTAGAGATCCCTGGTCTAGGTCACTGTTTTTATCTACTGCCTATTCGTGATTCTAGGAACTTATCCGACCAGAGAATAGTTTCATTTCAACCTAAAAGCAGCCTGACTCTTAACATAAACAGTCTCTCGGGGTGACACGGGCTCCTCTGAGGCCCAAGTGATTAATTACGACATCTTAAGATGAAGAATCACAAGCCTCTCACGCTTTCTGAAAAGTGTCTCCTAACACCTAGAGAACAATGGTCTACCTTAAGCAGTAAATAGTCAGCATTTCTGCTAGAAGCAGCAGGCCATTTCTAAAATAATCAGAATTGAACGAGGCCAGTATTACCTTGATTCTTAAAACCAAAGACATCACAAGAAAAATACAGACTAATACCCCTTTTGAACAGAGATGTAAAAATTCTCAACCAAGTATTAGCACAACAAATTCAGCAACACATAAAAATGATTATATACCATGACCAAGTGGGATTTATCCCAAGAATACAAGACTGGTTCAACATCCAAAAATCAACTGACACAATATGTCATGTCAACAGGATAAAAAACAAAAATCACACAATCAACTCAATTTTAGTAAAAAAAAAAAATGCATTTGACAAAATCCAACCCCCTTTCATGATAGAAACACTCAACAGACTAGGAAGAAAAGGGAACTTCCTCAATCTGATAAAGGGTATCTGTGAAAAACCCACAGCTAACATCTTACCTAATGGCGAAAGACTAGATGTTTTCTAACACTGAGAATAAGTCAAGGGCATCTGTTCACATTATCTTGCCACTTCTGTTCAACGCTGTACCGAAAGTTCTAGCCAGAGCAATTAGGCACAAAAAAATAAAAGGCACTCAGATAAACCAGGGAGACGTAAAACTATCACTATTTACAGACGACATGCTCTTGTCTACTAAAAAGCCCATGGAATCTACACGAATTGAATTGCATTCTCCAGTTCATTTCTCCTTGCTTGTTAAAGTTTTTACTTTCTTCAACCACTCAATGAATTGAACAGCTTCTGTTTGCCAGGGCATTCATCCTGAAGATCTGAAAGATTATTTACTTAGATGTAAACACTCAGGGATTTCTGAGCTTTTGGCTTCAAGCAATGGCCTGAGAACAGGTGCAGGGGACCTTTATAAACTAGCCACCCATGGGATGCACAGCAGCTGCCTGTTAAAACACGGGTGTCTAAGGGGCCTTCACAAAACCAAGTTCCACGATGAACAAATTTGAAAATGGGAGTCTAGGCCTTGACTATTCAGTAAGGTGAATGACTGCAATTCTCAACTGACTTTTGTTCTATTATTTATAAATGGAGTAACAAAAATCGTTTAAATATTACATTGTTCATAAAAAGACTTGGAAACCAAAAAAAAGTTCTGCTGCTCACCAACAAACTATTCTCCTGCTCAGGCTGTATTCTTCTCCAACCAGATGAACTAGCTTACTCCACATTAACTGTACCCTATCTGATCTGCACATTTTTACACACACACATAATCAAGCCTACAGTGCAGCCAAACCATGTAAGACTCCTCCTTTTTTTTTAAGTAGGTCCCACACCCAACATGGGGCTTGAACTCACGACCCTGACGTTAAGAGTCGTGTGCTCTACCTACTGAGCCATCCAGGGACCCCTTTGCAAGACCCCTCTTAGAAAACTGTTGTTAAGACTCCAGCTGTAAGTCTTTCCTGAGTAACCCTGCTAGTGTCAGTTTACAGACTCATCACTTTTAGCTCTTCCAATTGGCCACAACAGGCCTCAGCAAGCTGAAGGAGCTGTGCACAGGGCCTTCATACATGCTACACTATCAACTTGTAAGAGCTGCCTTCCCTGGTCAGACTGCATCTGACTTAGGACAGGCAGAGGCTTTCAAACAATGCATTGCTATATGCTTTGAGGATGCAGACTGCTGCCTCCCCCAGGCTCAGAATTCAATCCTTCTTTTTTTTTTTTTTTTAAAGATTTTATTTATTTATTTGACAGAGAGAGGCACAGCAAGAGAGGGAACACAAGCAGGGGGAGTGGGAGAGGGAGAAGCAGGCTCCCCGCCGAGCAGGGAGCCTGATGCAGGCCTCAATCCCAGGACCCTGGGATCATGACCTGAGCCAAAGGCAGACACTTAACTGAGCCACCCAGGCGCCCCAGAATTCAATCCTCTGTGAGCAAAAAATGCACCCAACATAAAAACTGAAGTACATCTTCTTTAATATATACTTTGGCAGCTGATGAATATGAGACCTCAGCTGAATCTCCCACAGAATGACAAACATGTTAATAATTTGGGTTACTCTGAGATAAGTAAATGCAGTCTTCCTCAAACACAAGGCAGAGGGACTGAACACCTTTCATTATGCTTTTCATGTACTTCTCCCATGTCGTAAGGAAGTCCTTTGGTTAATAACTGAAGCTAGGGAGCCAAATAAGTACATTTGCTGGTTCAGAAGGTTTTGGCCTAGAATAAACTCAACCCAAGGTCATGCAGTTAGAAATTTCACAACAGTCAGAAACTGACCTTCCTTCCCCAGATCTACATAGAGCTCTATTCACCTCCCAAGAAGGGAACCAGGCCAAAACTTAGGACTCCTCTCAAACACTCTTATTTTACTATAGCTCACTCCAAGCGGATTATTTTCCCTTCTTCCTACCTTCTTTATTTCCAGACCCTTGCAATGGCCTTCAGGTAATTCTGACCCAGCGAACCCATCACAGCAACTCTCCAGCTGACCGAGGAAACAGCAGCACGAACAAGATTTTAGACCATCACAGTTAGTTCCCCACTGGTGCTCTTATTATGGCAACAGCACTTTTCCACAGCTGATGAGGATGTTATGCAGGAAAAGAAAGGCAGAAAGAAGGCTAAAAGAGTTCTCTCTGTTTCTGCTCGTTTCCCAGAGCACAACACTCCTAAAAGGAGAAAGTTCAGAACTTAGGAAAGCATCAGGTGCCTTCCAGCTAACCAAAGTGTTACAAAAGTGAAGACAACTACAGTAACTTTCCCTTCCACTGAGGCTAGATGTGGCTTCTCAAAGGAAGAACCAAATAGCGTCCTCACTCCTCCACAGGCAGATAAAATAAAGTAAAATAAAACCAAGGGCATTTTTTTTTTTTGCCTTGAATTTACTCAACAAAAATGTTCCTCCTCCTTAACAATGAAAACAGGTAGGTACTCTTCTAGCAATTTGAGAAATCCAAAGGTCAGAGCAAGTCTGTCTCCACCCACCTCTCATTCCCTAAACCATGAGAAGGCAGTTTTGAGAAACCTTCCCAAGGGGTAGGCTGTAACCTCTGATCCCCAATAAATAAAGGACTCTCAAAGGAGAAGAAATCATAAGTTCACTATGTTGTGAACGTCCCTGCCCAGTCTGATCATTTAGGGCATTCAGCGCATCAACTGTTATCCTGGCATACTGCCAACACGTGTATGACACTCCAGAAGGTTTCCAGAAGTTTAAGACAGGACATGCTAATCCCCTTCCTTCCCACTAAAGAGAGATTTCCCATGCAAGCTTACTATCATTTTTCTAAATGTTTTCATACCTGAAATGTATGTTAGCACTGGATTCTATAAGTTTTTTTTGTTCTAAAACGAAAAATCTTATCAGTCCCCAACCCCTTCAAGAGTTTAAGATCACTGAGAGCAAGGACTGCATTTCCTACTTTGGTTTATGGCTCTCTTTTGTGCAAAGCACTGCACTAGGCCCACAAAACTCATTTAAAATACCTAATCACATTAATTCAGGTGCCTGGAGGAGACCAAATAAAACTATCTTCCCCTGGCTCAATTACATGGTGGGAGAGAGAGGAATGTACAAGAGAGATGAGCAAACCATCAGAGGAGGGGAAAGTTTCCAAAGGGGGAAAAATTAAATCAGTATCTACTGCACATCTAAACAGCACTGAGTTAAGAGTGATTAAATCCAATCCCAACAGTGCTATAACCTATAAACGCATTATGTTAAGTCTTCGTGCTAAAAATCCAAAGATTACAACCTGCTCTACCAATAAATACAAGTTCAATGTAACAGATGAGCTAAGATGACAAGTATTTAAATCTGAAACAAAAAACTGTGTATAGAAACTATCAGGAGACAGGTTAAGTGATATTTGAGAAAGCAGTAGTGACTGTAAGTTGGAAGGAAGGGTAAATGAATCAGTATTTCTGGCAGAATCTTTCCAAGCACTTTAGGAACTAATCCAGACTATGAAACAGGCTTCTATCTTTAAAGCAATGCTTAAAGACTATGTCCTTATTCTAAAAGCAAGGCAGCTTGGCTGTTTGAAATATGCCCGAAAGGTACCCCCTCTGTGGCTCTTCCGTCAGGGGAATAATGATTAATATATAGCTAAAAGTTCAGTTCCTTCCCCGCATAAATAATAGCTGAGTGCAGTTGTTAACCATGACATGTTCTCAACGGCTGGAAGCGCAGGCATTTACTGACCAGTACCACAAAGAATTCTGCAAGAGGTTATAAATCCCTTCCTATGACCTTGGAAAACAGTATCCATTTCTTAAAAGCTGTCAGCTCAAGTTCAGGACAACTCTATCTGGAGCAGATACTGGTCCGCCAAAATCTTTCACGATCATCAAAAAGCAGGATCGAAGCATGCTCAGGGGCTGGCCTTGAACAGATCAGGTCAGGAGGGAGGGTTCTCCCGTGAGGCAAGGCACCTCACGGAGTCATCCCACCAGCCTGCAAAGTTAAAGCCTCTATAAGACCAGCTATCCAAAAATATTGATGAACTCCTCCTGCTTGGGTCATTTTAAAGTCTTCCAAGGCAGCCACCCATCCCCTAGAGTGGCCGGGACGGATTCCTCTGTAGAGCTCTCTCCTGGATTTTTATCCCTTGTTGTTGGCAAAAAGGTCTTCCTACTCTCTGAGCCCTGCTATTGTGCAACCAATTCAAGGATCGCCAGGGCCTAACTGCACCGGATTGGTTGTAGTACAACTGGTGAGCCCAGCCCACAGGAACGAAGCTAGCCATCTCCTCCGGCAGAGGCTGCCAGCAAAGTTCAACCCTCTAGAGAGAGGCCACCCCAACACCAAAGGAAGACAAAGTTCCGAAGTTAAAATGAAGCGCCATCCCCTTCAATAAGGTCCCACAAGATCGCTCTCTAGTCTCCTCCCCCTGGAGAACAGCCCAGTCAGGGAACAACACACAACCTTTGAGCTCCCTTTTCCCGTGACAAACTCAACGTGGTTCACCTCCACCCCAGTGTTCTTCCTTGTAAACAGTTCCTGGTCATACTTCGAAAAGCAATGCTCGGAAAACTCTCCCTGCGCTGCCCTTCCCCAGAATCAAGCAATCCCACCGATCCGGGTGCCCTTCTTGCCAATGCCCTCCTCATCTATCCCCAAAAGCGTCACCGCCAAAAACCTATCGTCAGGGCTGCCAGCGTTCTACTACCCCCACGTCTTTTCCCTTGGCTATGTCTTGAGTATTATTTTATCATTCTCTCCCCTAGCCTGGGCCTGGGGACTCCCCCCCTCGTGGGGCCTCGTCCAGCAAGTAAACAATGCTGTCAAAGCAGGATAACGCCGGATGAGGCGTCCAAACTCTGCA
Source organism: Zalophus californianus (assembly GCF_009762305.2). Lineage (NCBI taxonomy): Eukaryota > Metazoa > Chordata > Mammalia > Carnivora > Otariidae > Zalophus > Zalophus californianus. The sequence continues at coordinate 31,540,898 of NC_045609.1, read as the reverse complement.
TTCCAGCCTCCTCCTGCCGTTCTAAAAGCAGCAAAACAAGTCATCGCAGAGTCCCAAGAGCGAAATACTCTGCCTGTTCTTTCTAAAAAGGCCCGGGAGAGAGCTCCAAAATCAAGCATTAATGTGCACAAATGCACGACAGGCAAGAGGCAGAGGCAATGCAGAACGAAAGCCAGGCCAAGTGTAGACGAATCTGCCCAGGAGGAGGCAGAGGGGGAGAAAACTGGGTCGAACGCCGAAAGCTGCCACGAAGCGGGAACAAGGGCTCCCCTCCCCGCCCCGCCCCAGCGACGGGAGAGCCCCGTTCCCAGAGTGGGCGCGCGCTGAATCGAGTTGCAGCCAAGAGAGAATGCGAAGTTAAGGTTCCCGAAAGCAGTCTCACGGGGGCTTTGGCGGAGCTGGGGTGGGGGGGCTTTGGCGGAGCTGCGCGGGCGGAGGCTGCCACGCTTGGACACGCCCTGAGTTAAAGGCCCGCGGCGGAGAAAACGGGCTGCAGGTTCCGGGCCGCGGCGGGGCGGCCGGCGCTCACCTCCCGGCGTGGTGGAGAAGAGCGTCCCCCCGGGCGTGGTGCAATAGTCATGAGGTAGCTGCGCGGCGTCGCTGATGGGCACGGTGCGGGTGGGGATGGCGCGGCTCTGGCTGGGCTGGTGGCCGCTGCCGGCGGACGAGGACATGGCTCTGCGCGCGGGCTCTCGGGCTTTGTCCGGCGGGCGGGTAGGCGGGGGGCGGCGGCGGCGGCGGCGGCGGCGGCGGCGGCGGCGGCGGCGACGACGACGGCTGGGGGCCCGGGCTGCTCCGGCTGCTCCCGCGGGCGGAAGGGCGGGCGGGGCTGGGCGCGCTCCGCTCGCTCCTCGCTCGCTTCCTCTCGCTCCCTCGTCCCGCTCCGCTCCCGCCGCCGCCCTCTCAGCCGCCGCCGCCGCCGCCGCCCGATCCTCCGGCCTCCGCCAGCAGCCCCAGCAGCAGCAGCAGCACCAGCGGCAGCAGCGGCGACGACGACGACCGGAAGCGGGCGAAGGCGGGAGCCAGAGGGAGTTCGGGGAAGCTGGTCGGCGGAGGTGACGTAAAGGGGGCGGGGCGGGGCGGGGCGGTAGGGGGCGGGGCGAGGGCGAGGGGGCGGGGCCGCGGGCGGGGAGGGACTGAAGTCCGGCGCGCCGGCCGCGAGTCCGAGGGAATATACGCGAAGTGCTTGTGGGCCGCGCGAAGGTAGGCACGGAAAACTTAGGTGGGCTTTTTCTCCGATTGCGGGTCAGCACCACTTTACTTGAGCCAACTTCCGTTCTCTAGCCATCTAAACAAAAGTGTAATTTTACTTTTAATTGCTCCATATTAAGTATAGGCGATGCGTGCGCCATGTATTAGAAAAAAAAATCAGAGTTGAAAGGTTGTAAACCACTGTCTCCCAGTTTCCCAATTCCCCTTTCCCGGGGAGACCACTGGTGCCATCTGTATACTCGTGTATCCCCCCAGAGACCGTCCCTATATACACACACATAATGCAACATATAAACATTAAGGAAACAAAGAGATGAATAGCTCCTTAGAAAGGAACTGGAACACAGGGTAAGGTTAAGAACACGAGGTACCTAAAAAATCTCGATTTGCAACGCTCTTCTTTCCTCTAGGGGTTCTCAAACTTTTCAGTCTCCCAAGTTTACATTCCCAAGAATTACTGAGGATCCCAAAGAGCGTTTCTTTGTCTGGTTTTATCTAATTGATAATCACTGTATTAGAAATTAAAACTGAGATTTTTAAAAATGTTCATTAACTTATAAAGTTAATGTCATTACATGTCAACATATTTTTATTTTAAAAATTCTATTTTTGGAAACAAAAAAATTACTGAGAACAGTGGCATTGTTTTACATTTTGGCAAACATTTCAATGTGTGCTTCGTAGAAGACAGCTGGAGCCTCACATCTGTTTCTGCACTCGATCTGTTGTGATGTGTTATTTTGGTTCAAGTATGTGAAGGAAACCCAGATTCACACAGGTAAGTAGATGAAAAGAGGAAACCTCACAGAATCTTAGAAAGGGCCTCAGGGACCCCCCCCGCCAGGGACTTCCAGACCACATTTTGAGAACTGCTGCTGTAAGGCAGCATTGCCTCTGCCCACAACATACCCAAAATGGAATTGGCAAGAGACTCATGGGTACTACCAACATAGCTAGCATCGTTCCCATTTTGCAAATAAGGAAATTGAAGCTCCGAGATATTGAGTGTTTAGCCCAAGGAAAACAGCGACTACCTCACTGCTGAGAGCGCCAAACAATTACTTAGTAAAGACACAAACAAAAGAACTTACACAGTGAAGCAAATACTGTGATTGGTGGTCAGGTTGGGCCAGAGCATAACATGGAACGATTTTGTGGTGAGTGTCCAAGAATTCAGGAAGAAGAAACCCCTGCCTGCCCTGCAGCATGGAGGTCCCCAGAGTTGGAGGGGACTGAGCTCAACCTTGAAAGATTCCATGGTTCTATGGTTTTGCATATGTCAAAATAAGGACAAGGCGCCTGGCTGGCTCAGTAGGTGGTGGAGCTTGGGACTCTTGATCTCAGAGTTGTAAGTTCCAGCCGCATGTTGGGTGTAGAGATTACATAAATAAATAAATCTTTTAAAAAAGAGAGAGAGAGAAGGAGGCACTTTCTAGAGGAAGGAAAAGGTAAGATGCTAGTTTACATCTGTGTAAAGCTTACAAAGTGTGTGCACTCCGCCTTGATCTCTCTTTGATTATAGATATTGGGGTGTTCTGGGAAGAACAGGGAGCTCTTTCTGGCCAGAGATTGGGTTGGAATATGGAATGAAATGAAGTAAATAAGGTTGACACCAGAGCACAATTTTGAAATTGCAGAGACAGGGAAGTATCATCTGTTTTTTTAATTCATTTTGACAGGCAGCCTGGAGTACAGAAAGAAGCTCTCGGATTAACAGCTCTGTGACCCCAGGCAAGGTACTTACACTCTCTGAGCCTCATCCATATTACGGAGATAACACTGTTACCTCACTGAATACTCCTGTGAGTTAAGCATATAAAGTGTTTTAACAAACGATTGTGTCCTAGAAAGGTCATACTGAAATTAATGGAGGTCTAGAATTTTCTTCTGAGGAGCTCTGGTGTCTTCTTTCCCCAAATAGAAGGTATCATAGTCACTTGTTCTGGTTTCTGATTTGAAATTAAGTGTGTGTGTGTGTGTGTGTGTGTGTGTGTGCGCGCGCGCGTGCACGCGTGCACTCACGGGCATATGCACGCACACACGCTCGTACACATGGTTGTGTGTGTATGTACACATATGGATGGATTTCATCACCTCTAGAATATCCTAAAAAAAACCCCACTCAACTAATTTTTCATACCCTTTCTAAAAACTTGCTCTTTTCTTGTGTAACAGCTTTATTGAGATATAATAATTTACCATAAATTTCAGCTGTTTAAAATATACAATTCAGTGGTTTTTAGTATATTCACAAAGCCATTCAACTATCATCACCACTATCTACTTTCAGAACACTTTTTTGCCCCGAAAATATGCCCAGTATGCATTAGCAGTCGCTCACATTTACCTCCAACCTCCTCAGCCCTAGGCAACCACTAATCTCTGTTTATATAGGTTTCCCTATTTTGCGACTGGTTTCTTCCATTTAACATGTTTTCAAAGTTCAACTATGGGTAGCACATATCAGTACTTTGTTCCTTTTAATGGCTATTACAAATTGTATGGCTATAAACATTTGTGTACTAGTGTTGTGTGAGTATGTTTTCAGTTCTCTGGGGTGTACACCTAGGGATGGAATTTTAACTGTAGACTTAACCATTTGGGGCACTCCCAGGCTGTTTTGCAGAGTGGCTGCACCATTTCACGTTCCCACCAACAGTGTATACAGTTTCCAATTTCTCCACATCTTTGCCAATACTTGTTATTATCTGTCTATGTGATTATAGCCATCCTAGTGGATGTGAAGAGGTATCTCATTGTGGTTTTGATTTGCATTTCCCCGATGACTAATGGTGTCGAGCATCTTTTCATGTACCTATTGGTGTTCCAGAATATATCTTCTTTGGAGAAATGTCTATTCAAATAATTTACCCATATTAAAATTGGGTTATTTGTCTTTTATTGAGTTTTAAATGTTCTTTATAAATATTCCAAAAACTGGAACCTCATCAGATATATGACTTGAAAATAACTTCTCTCATTCTTTTGGGATATCCTTTCACTTTTTTGATGGTAACCTTTGAAGCACAAAAGTTTTTAATTTCAATAATATCTTATTTATCAGTTTTTTTCCCTTGGTTGCTTGTGCTTTTGGTGCCATAGCTAAGAAACCATTATTTAATCCAAGATCACAAAAATTTGTGCCTGTGTTTCTTTCTAGAGGTTTATAATTTTTGCTCTTACTTTTAGGTCTTTGCTCCATTTTAAGTTAATTTTTTTATATGGAGTGAGGTAGGGGTTCAGCTTCATTCTTTTGCATGTGGATAACCAGCCCACCTGGCACCATTTGTTGAAAAGGCTATTCTTTCCCCATTGAATTGTCTTGGCAAAAACTTGCTTCTTAAACTGACATTCTCTGGGGATATGTACTCCCAGATGAGGAACTCAAGAAGGTGGGACCATTGTAGGTTGGCAGAGTACTTTTAGAAGCAACTGAGCAATAACTGTGACAGCAACTAATGTCCAATGTCTCACTCTTTTAAATAATTTATGTATACCACTGCTTCATATATTCCTGACAACAACCCTATAGAGTAGCCTCCGTTATTATAACCATTTTACAAATGGCGGAATGAGGCTCAAGGAAGTCGAATAACTTGCATAACAAATTGCTCCAAACCTTGTGGCTTAAAAGAATACATATTTGCTATCTTTCAGTCTTTGAGGGTCAGGAATGTGAAAGCCACTCTCTCATGAGGTTGCAGTGAGGATGTTTGCCAGGTCTGTACTTATCTGAAGGCTTGACCGGGGTCAGAGGATTTGCTTCCAAGCTCATTCACATGGCAGGGGATACGAGGCCTCAGTTCTTCATCATGTGGACCTCTCCAGAGCCGCTTGAGTGTCCTTGTGACATGGCAGCTGGCTTCTTCCTGAGTGACTGCACTTGAGAGGGAACACAGAACGCTTAACAACTGAGCCACCCAGGTGCCCCTGTCAGATGAGAATTTAAAGATATCTCTGCCTCCTCCCCCAGAGCCTACCATGGGGGACTAGGAGGGTCTCATGTGGCCTCAAATATACTAGTTGGGTATTATCTCAGAATGAGGTTATGTAGATAGTTGGGGATTGAGAAGCTGCCAGGGCAGTTGTGACCCCCACAGACGTAGTACCCTGAGATCCATACCTGAAGTCCTGCCATTGAACATGCAAATTATTGATTGAACATACAAAATACACCACATATGGGCAGCCCTTTCTTGGAATGCTTAATATGTATTGATATAATTGGACTTGCAAAAAACGGAAGTGGCCTGGATATCCTCGACCCAGGGATGTCCTTCTGAGAGTCTCTTATTTCAGTGGTTAGCCACCCAGGCTTTCCAAAACTCATTCCTTCTCCCTGCATTTATCTGGTGACTGTGTTCCCTCTGGTTCTGTCTTCCCCAGGGGCCGAGGAAGGCTGGCCCCACCCTCTGTAATGAGGCCATCCACACAAGATCTGTATCATCATAAGGATAATCACCCCTTACCTTTGGATAACATCTTTCCACTTTACAAAGCACTTTCAGACCATCACCTCATGTAAGCTGAACCACAGCCTTATGATGGAGACAGACTGCTTATTATTCTCACCTACGTTTTACAGATAAAGAAACTGAGGCTCAAAGAGGTTATGACTTCACTGAAGCCATGCAGCCAAGACCCATGCAGCTGGGACTAGTTGTTCCTGCTTCTGGCTGGCCATCCTGTGCATCTGCTCCTTCACCTTGGGGGAAGGTGCCCCTTGGGTACCCATTCTTTATCATCACATTTCTGAATGCACTGGGCAATAAACAGCATCCATTTCTTGAGCTTCTGAAATATAAGAGACCGAACGTGTTCAGAAGGTGATAACAATCATAGATAACTTTTATAGGCATCCAGGCTGAGTCAGGTGCTATACTAGGCCTTCTAGAGATTTTATCTCTCTATTCCCACTGCCATACAAGGTAGGTATTATTATGCGCGTTTTACAGATGAGGGAGCAGCCTTAGAGAAGCTAGCTTGCCCAACGTCACCTGCTGTATCTCTAGAAATTCTCTAGCCTCTTGCTGTGGTTGGGAACAGTCTACTGTGCTTTGGCGTGCCCTGGTTCCAATGCTGGCTTTCCCTCCTGCTTGTTGTATGACCGTGAGCTTTGAAGCTATTCTGTCATCTGAAAAATGGGAGGGTGAACCCCTCATACCCGGAGTGCTCTTCTAAGGACTACATGTCAGGCCCAGCCAAGGTTTGGCCAACAAGCATGGTGATTAGGCACCAGTCCAGAGCCATGAAGGTGCCAGGGCCATGAGGCTGGGAGAAGGGGTGCAGGTGGTGTAGCAGCATGTGTGACTGTTGGCTATGCCAGAGGGGCCGTGCCTCAGCATTTCCTCTTTGGGAGGTTTTGTCGGGTGATGCCAACAGAAGTCTGTAGCTGTGGACTTCAGAAAATGAGGTTCGGTTTGTTCAAGGTTACCTCGGCATAAGAAAGTCCTCCATCGCAGCCAGTTTATTATCTGCCTGTTTACTACAATTCAACACATGTTGTGCCTGTCTTTCTCCCTCTCCATCCCAATATTAAATAGAAGATTTTTCATGGTACAGTCCTCCCTGTATTACCCCAGGCCTGCAGGGAGAAGCGGGCAGTATGCTTAATGCCACACCACATCCAGTGGTATGCTCTGGTACTGATAGCTTGAGCTCCAACGAGAGAGAGCACTTTTGACATGGAAATGTACTGTCATCCAAACAGTGAATGATGTGCCATGCCCTGGGCCAGCCAGCGCCCAAAGGCAAAGCACACAGCGTATGGAGCCTGAGAGCCAGCCAAGAGTGGGTGCTTGCCATGTTGAAGCAAGAGGTACTCTGCCCCAGGGAGCTTCTGCTCTCTTTTGGGTAGAGCCCAGGGTTTTCTTTTCTTTTCTTTTCTCTTTTTTAAAGATTTTACTTATTTATTTATTTGAGAGAGTGAGTGACAGAGAGAATCCAAAGCAGACTTCCCACTGGGCACAAAGCCCTATGTGAGACTTGTTCCCACAACCCCAAGATCATGACCTGAGGGGAAATGGAGAGTCAGACACTCAACTGACTGAGCCATCCAGAACTCAATGGGAATTATGATGACTAAGTAGGTTCTGTCCGATTCAGGGTGAAAGACTCTGACTCCAGAGATCTGATTCTCCATGCAGGTTCTGAACAAGATACCTGGCTTCCATCTCTCCATTAACTAATTCATTCAGAAATATCTGCTCAGATGCCGGTATGGCCCCAAATCTGGGTTCAGGGGTGAACAAGAACAGACCTCGTGGAGCTTCCATCTAGCTATGGGACTTAGCTGCCTTGGTGACAACTCCTTGTATCCCGGTCTTCTGTCTGGATTCGGATGGGGTTATTCATCCACTCTGAATTCAGCTCAGAAGCCCTGGGATAGCACTGACTGGAAGGGCACATTGGATTATGTCACCACCCTCTCTTCCATGGCTTGCCATTATTCTTGGAATCTTGAGGAAGGCCCTGCATGGTCTGGCCTCAGCCCCTACATTTCTCCCTTCCATTTTCTGTGCTCCTGTTCCTCACATAGACCACATTCCCTCCCATCACAGGGCCTTTGCATGTACCCTTCCCTTTGCCTGGTTGTTCTCTGTGATGAACAGATTTTAAGGTGACCACCATGATGCTCACCTCCTGGCATTCACACCCTTGAGTGTGCAGGGACCTGTGACTTGTTTCTAACTAAGAGAATATGGCAAAGGTGATGGAATGTCACTGCTGTGATTATGTTAGGTTATGTAAGACTCCATCTTGCTAGTGGACTCACTTTAAATTCCCCCCCTCCTACCCCCATCTCTCTTACTCTTGCTCTCACTGGCTTTGAAGGAGCAAGCTGCCATGAGTCCTACTGCCACAAGAAAATGAGTTCTGCCAAAGCCTGAATGAGCTCAGAAGTGGATCCTTCCCCAGTCAAGCCTCCATGTGAGAATGCAGCCCTGCATCACACCTGATTGCAGCTTTGCAGAGGATCCAGCCAGGCCATGCCAGGACTCCTGACCCACAGAAACTGTGAGACAATAAATGTATTGTTTTAAGTCACTAAATTTTTGTTTAAAAAGAGAAAGCTGTGTAAGTGTGTTACTATTTTCTATGTGCAGCATAGAAAACCAATATATTCTCTAATATTCACCTAGTTGACTTCTACTCATTCCTTATCATCCCCATGCCACTCAGATGCATTTTCTCAGGGCAGCCTTCCCTTCCCTGTCTGCCAGGGCCCAGTCTCCTGTTAGAGGCTCTCGTGTCACTGTGTGCCTCACCTGTATGACCTGTCCAGTTACAGTTGTGTGATTAATTACTATCTGCCCCTTCACTAGACTTTAAGGTCCAAGAAAGCAGCCTATCATGGTCTCTGCTTTTCCCCAGGGACTACCACAGTGCCTGGCACATGAGCATGTTCAGTAACTCCCTGGTGAATAAATAAATAATTTACCAGGAAGAGTCAGGACAAGTGCAGTGAGAGACAGGGATTGTTCAGTAGTTAGACTTGAGAGAAAGTGGATACTATAGTCCCCAAACCTCACTTTTATCATGACATATCTGGACAACTGAGGCTAAGAGTGTATTTGTGGACATCCTTGGTGGGAATATGTCCATACAGCAGTCCCACTGAGCCAACCCCAAGGCTTGGCATGAGTGTGTTTCTCTTGGAAGCTCCAGACTCCTTCTTCCTTTCAGAAGAACATCTTGTATTTTGATCACCAGGCAACTCTCTTAACAATGTCCGTCCTTTGAGTTTCTACTTTGAGGATGGGAAATGCAAGGGGAGAATGGAGGGGTAGGTAAGGTGAAAGGGACTTCAGCTTGGCAGTTCTAGGAAGGTTCACAAAATGCCAAATAGCTTGCCCCCATAATAGACAGGTAGGTGAGTACATGGTGCCAGGGATTGGATTGTGTCTGCTCTCCCCCAATCCATGTGTTGAAGTTCTAACCTCAGATACAGTATTGTATTTGGAGATGGGACCTATAAGGAGGTAATTAAGGTTAAAGGAGTCATAAGGGTAAGGCTTTGATCCATAGGACTGGTGCCAGAACTCTCTCTCTGCTATGTGGGGATGTAGTGTGAAGGTAGCCGTCTACTGCCAGGAGGAGAGACCTTAACCAGAAACTAAATCAACTGGCATCTTCCTCTTGAACTTCCCAACCTCCAGGACTATAAGACAATACATTTCTGTTGTTTAAGTCACCCAATCTATGGCATTTTTGTTATGGAAGCCTGAACAGATTAAGACATGGGGTTATCCAGGAGGCAGTTTATGCTATAAAAATAAGATTGAGGAGCCTCAGAGTTTAGGTTTGTGCTCTCCTGTATCTCCAACTGGACTTCTCCTCTCTCCTCTGATTTTTTTTTTTTTTTTTTTTTTGCCATGAGAGGTTAAACATACCCGAGTCTCTATAGCTTTAAACATCTCTCTCTGGGTCCCAACGCCCTTCGTAGCAATGGCCATGTTTTCCTCTCTACCTTCCAGCCAAGGTTCTGGCGTTGTCTACACTTGCTGGTTTAGCACGCTCTCATTTCCATTTATTCACTCTTCATTTTTTTTTTAAGATTTTATTTATTTGACAGAGAGAGACACAATGAGAGAGAGAACACAAGCAGGGGGAATAGGAGAGGGAGAAGCAGGCTTCCTGCGGAGCAGGGAACCCGATGCGGGGCTCCATCCCAGGGTCCTGGGATCATGACCTGAGCCGAAGGCAGACGCTTCACTCTTCAGTCCCTTTAGCTGGGCCTCTGCCCTGCAATAGCTCAGAAGCTGCTTTGATGTTACATCCTGCAGACTCTTTGGGGTCCTCATCTGACTCTGCTCTTTTTCTCAGCCCTTCCTCCTTCTTTGAGTTTCAGGACACTGGTCTCTTCTGCTTCCCTTTGTCTCTTCCTGGCATCTCCTTTGTGGTCTTCATCTGTCCTCTGCTACCCTACTGCCCCTCATGGAAATGTTGATGTTCTCCGGGCTTTACCCTTGGTCTCCTTCCTTTCTCACTCCACACCTCTGTCCGGTAAGCCGTCCCGCTCCTGCTCCTGCATCTGCTGAGGGCTCCCAAACCTATAGCTTCAGCCCAGATTCCTTGAGGCTGCCTGGATGTCCCTCAGGCACATCTAACTGTACATCCTGTAAGTCAAGCCTACTGTTCCCCCTCCCCCCTCCCCCTAGCTCCAAGTCCTCTCCCCTCCCACATGCCCTTTCCTGGAACATGGCATCATCATCCTCTGATCACTCCGGTCAGAGACTATAGGTCAACTTCCATTCCTCTTTTCCTCACTGCTCAGCTCTAGTCAGTCACAGTGACCTGCCATCTCGGCCTCCTAAATATTTATGTGCATCCATCCATTCCTATCTCCACTGCCTCTTAGTCCCATACAGAGAGGCTGAAAGACTCTGATGTATCTGTTGCTGCTGTATGGCATGATTTTAACAGGCCAAGGGAAAGCTCCAATGGATGCACCAAGGAAATGAGCTTTTGCTCTCTCTAAAGCTGTAGGAGAGAAGTGGATTGCTGTCTGGAGGTGCAGGGTTTAGTGGATTTCTAATGAGCTCTGTCACTGGAGGCACTCGAGGAGAGGCTACTGTAGTGTGGTCTACTGCTTTGGGTGTGATGTGGGGCTGGACCCAAGATGCCATTCATGGTGACCACATCTAGCTCGCAGATGCATTCTGTTTGGCTCTTATGTGGTTCAAAACGGTTTCATGAGTTACCAACATTAAAAAACTGGAGATTTGGGGGCACCTGGATGGCTCAGTCAGTTAAGTGTCTGCCTTTGGCTCAGGTCATGATCCCAGGATCCTAGATCGAGCCCTGCGTCAGGCTCCCTGGTCCACAGGGAGTCTGCTTCTCCTTCTGCTCCTCCCCCCACTCGTTCTCTCTCTCTCTCTCTTTTTCAAATAAATAAAATCTTTAAAAAATCAGTAAAACAGTTTGCTTTAAAATTTTTTTTAAAAAACCTGGAGATTTCAACATAAGAAAATGAATTTTTAGCTTTTCTGGAAAAATCAGAATTAGCAATTCTGGGCCCAGAGCACAGGATCAAGACTGGGAGCTGACTTAACAGATGCTGCATCTGATGGACTGTTCTCCATGGTGTCCACTAGGGGCTTTTGCTCACTCGAGCTACTGCCTGGACCCTGGAAGCATCTGAGTTTGCTAAACCTGAACTAGATATCCTCCAGTTTCTATCCAGCTTGTGATTTTACACTATCGTATTTTAGCAATGGAGGAAGTTCCCCTGGGTTTTCCTCGAGGCTCTGCCATGTCACTAATCCTGGAAAATCCCCCTTCCCTTGTCTCTGCAGTAAGAAGTGTTACTGGACCTGTCCGCTTTTTGCCTCTACCCCCCACTTCCCTTTCCTGTACACCCCATTTGTCTTCCTGTTCTGAATACTCTTCTGGCTGAGGTCTTCAGTTCTCTGTGGTCCACTCAGCTCCAATATTGCATCTCTTCAAAGCCCAGCCTCCTCAGGCATTTCGGTAGAGGATATGTGCCCCTGTCTTACCATTGCTTTGGAAGTTACATGACTCGAAGAATGAGACATGGGAAGATAGGTGAGTGGGATGTTCTTATACAAGGTTCTGAATGTCCGCTAATGGATGCAGGGGAATGAATGACCGTCCAGGGAGATGCTGGACTGGTTAGGAATGCTTTCAGCTGCAGATAAGAGAAACAGCTCAAAATCCTGAATCAAAGCCATGTGACAAGATGTCCAGAGATCCGAGGTTGCTGGAGCGGGTTCAGGGCCTCTGTCACAGTCAGAGTTGGCAGCTGAGGCTGCAACTATCATAGTCACACTCAAGGCAGGAAGAAAGCGGGCTCATTTTATCAGGAAAGCAAACACTTGCCCAAATACCTCCAGCTGATTTCTGTTCTTATTGCACTGCTGTGATGGGTGTCCTTCCAAAAAAGATTGGTTGGAATCCTGAGCACCAGGACCTCAGAATGTGACCTTATTTGGAGATTGCATCTTGAAAGAGATTGCATGGCGGAGCCTTCGAGTCATGTAACTTCCAAAGCAATGGTAAAAAGAGGTCGTTAGGGTGGGTTCTAACCCCGTATGACTGGTGTCCATGTAAAACAGGGAAATGTGGACAGAGATGGGCACAGAGGGAAGGCGATGTAAAGGAATAATGGAAGGAGGTGGCCATCTACAGGCCAAAGAGAGAGGCCTGGAGCAGAGCCTCCCCTCATAGCCCTCAGGAGGAGCCAGTCCTGTGATGCTCGCAGAACTGTGTGACAATAAATGCCCATTGTTCAAGCTACCCAGTCTGTGGCACCTTGTCATAGCAGCCGTAGGAAACGGACACAGTTGAGCAGACCGTGACACATGGCTTCCTCTGGTTTCAAGAGAGGCAGGGAAGGCAAGGACTTCATTGACATGGTGCTGCCCCAAACAAAATGGGATTCTGTTGACGAGGAAAAAGAAGGCAGTGGATGTTGGAATGGGCACCAATAGCATCTGCCAATATCCTGCAGAGTCAGGGGACAAGAAAAGCTGATCTACAAGAAAGGGTGAAGAGAATGGATGCATTAATAATTTCCTGGCCCATTGATAAACAAACAGGTGGTTAATAAGCACTCCCTAAGCATGTAGGGTCTCCAGCCCCGTGCCAGGTAGAGGTTATTTCCGTCATCAATCTCTGCCTTTCCCTTGAGCAGCTCATAAGTAGACTTCCGACACAAGATCTGCATTTATGAGCCATGTTTCCCTGGGCCCCAGTAGTCTGAGCATGAAAAACAAGGTTTATTTCTTTGGCTTGGCCCCCACCTACCGAATTGTAGGGCCCCCTACCGCAAATCCCTCCCTCTGGCAGAGATCCTCATTGTTCCCTAGTATCCATTTTCCCCTTCATCTTTTCCATAATAAAATTCACAAGTGTTAACTGAGCACATGATCACTCAGCCATACACTATATTCCCAGCCTCCCTCCAAGTTAGGTGTGGTCACATGACCAAGTCAGGGCCATGGGGAGTGAAGGAGAGTGTTGCCAGCAATATTCGGGTCATCCCCTTAAAGGCAACCTGGCTTGCTCTGGATGCTTTCTTTTCTCCTTCCTGCCAACTCTGAAAGGGTTATAACTGCAGCAGCAGCCTGGGACCCAGAGGTGGGAGGGGCATACTGAAGATGACACAGTAACTGGCCGTTTTGGTTTTTAGACAACTTGTTTGGAATGGAGCTGTCAACCTTCCCCAGATCACCTGTCTCAGGAGAGAGGGAAACACATTCATTCATTCATTCATTCATTCATTTATTTTTTAGATGGGGCGCCTGGGTGGCTCAGTCATTAAGTGTCTGCCTTCAGCTCGGGTGATGATCCCAGGGTCCTGGGATAGAGCCCCGCATCGGGCTCCCTGCTCGGCAGGAGGCCTGCTTCTCCCGCTCCCACTCCCTCTGCTTGTGTTCCCTCTCATCAGCGAGCCTGATGCGGGGCTCAATCCCAGGACCCTGGGATCACGACCTGAGCCGAAGTCAGTTGTCCAACCAACTGAGCCACCCAGGCGCCCCCACATTCTTTTATTTTTTTTTTAAGATTTTATTTATTTATTTGAGAGAGAGAGAATGAGAGAGAGAGAGCATGAGGGGGGGAGGGTCAGAGGGAGAGGCAGACTCCCCGCTGAGCAGGGAGCCCGATGCGGGACTCGATCTCTGGACTCCAGGATCATGACCTGAGCTGAAGGCAGTCGCTTAACCAACTGAGCCACCCAGGCGCCCCCCACATTCTTTTATTTAAGTTGAAGTATTTTCGGGTCTTATTTTATAGCAGCCTAGCTGTCCGCTAGTTGAGATAGCCCTGAGAATAGAGTAGGGGTGTCCCATGTGTGCTTGCAGACATAGTGGCCACTAACACTGGGGGGTGGGGTGGGCGGGGCAGGGAATACTCTCCATGGTGACACTGCCTCCATGTGCTATGTTTCCAAGTCCCAATCCAGGCCTGTCTCTGGCTTTCAGTTTCTCGCCAGGACCCCGGAGCTAAGGGCAGGGCTAGGGCGAGGCAAGACCTCAAGAGGAACTTTCAGGCCGTGCCAGGGTGGGATTGGCAGCTGAGAGTGAGTGGCTCCTTAACTGTCGTGCCCCTGGGAGCCTCTGGGACCACTCCCTAGTCTGGGATTGCCAGAAGCCATAGCTTCGTCATGGCCACCCTCTTTGTCTCCGAGGGGCGTCTTCTCCTGTCACGTGCTTTCGACCCAGGCCTGGGACCAGTGACACTGCCGCCTGAGCTCCAGCCCTGGTCTATCTCCGGACCTCCTGACTCTACTTCCGAGAACTTGTTGGACAGCTCCCAGTGGATGTGCCCTTACCGGTCTTCTGAACATACCCTAAATCCTCCTGCTCTTTAGTCAGCCCTAGACCCACATGTCCTTTGTTCTGTACAGGGCACAGCCCAGTCCCCTGCACCTGACCCCTCTCCCACACATTTTTCTCCTTCATCCCCACATCATTTTCAAGCGCTGCCCCGTCTATCTTGGAAATATCTCTTTGCATTTGTCCCTTTTCTGTTCTCTCTACAGCTACCTTAAGTCAGGTCCTTGTCTTCCTCACGTGAACCACCCACAGGGTCTTGCGGGGGCCCTTCTAGAGTTTGGCCACTATACACACAGGCTGTGGAGTTGGGCTACCTGAGGTTGAATTCTAATTGTACCACTCAGTAGACCTTTGACAAACTCCTTAACTTCTGTGTGCCTTTGTTTCCTCATCTTTAAAATGGGGCTGCTAGCAGATGTGTGTGTGTGTGTGTGTGTAAAGATGGAATAAATAACACAAAGTGTGTGGTAGAAAAAGTGACATTTTAGGTATGAACTATTATTGCTGCTATTATTGGCATTATTATTTCAAATCGTCCTGTGCTCTGTTCCTTCCTTCCAGAGTGCTTCTCTAATCAGGTCACTCCCTTGACCAATATGTTTACTCCTCCCTGTATCTACCCCCTCAGTGGACCTTCCATATTGTCTCTGGGCTCGGCCATGTTTTGCCTAATGAGCTAACAGAAAGTTTGTGCCACTAGCTGAGGCTTGAAAAGTGCTTTCACTATGGACTTGCCTTTTAGACCGGGCTGGTCCTCCGGTAAGTGACCATGTAGAGCAGAGGCCCCAGTCTGTCCCCACTGAGGCCCCTCCGCCAACAGCCTGCTGACTGCCAGATGCAGGAGTGAGGCTGTTCTAGACCATCCAGCCCCAGCTGGGTGCCAGCTGACTGCAGAGATCAGCCCAGCCAGTTCAGACCAGAACCGCCCAGCTGACCTACAGAATTGTGAGAAATGACACACGTTTGTTGCTGTAAGCTGCTAAATTTCTGGGCGGTGTATTGCAAAGCAAAAGCTAACGGAACACCCAGGAAATCAAGTACCACCTTGTCATCCCAGGAGCAAAGGCCCTCACGATGGCTCAGTGTAACTTGGTGTACCTTGGTGTACCAGTCCCACGGCTCCTTATACCCCCAGCCTCAGCCAGAGGTGAGCACCTGGGTGTTCCCAGGAATGCTTGATGTTTTCTGGCTTCTAAACCTATGCTCAGGCTGAGCCCCACTCTGGGAGTACTCTTCCCTTCCCTATTCCTTTCCCTGTCTCATGTCCTTCTTGGTCTTCTGTGTCTATTGCAATTCAACCGATCCTTGAAGACGTGTTCAAGGGATCTATTTTCCTGTGGTTGGTGGGCCAGTTGGGAGCAGCCCGCCCTTGAAACTCTTCACTTGATATTGCTGAACTCCTAGTTCTCTCTTGTTGTGGGACAGTCTTTCCCAAGGTGGGACCTATATTCTTGGAGGTCCAGGAGCACTGCTTTGAGCGAGTGATTCCCTTTTTAAATTTCTTCCAAGCATTTTGAATTAACCAAGGCATTGCCATGTCTTTACTATCTCCCTAGCACTTGCTAGCCTCCTTTTAGAACAAAGAGAAGACCCTCAGGTGCAGGCCTTTAGCAGGCAACAGTAATGTTTCATTTTATTCACTTAATTATATTTAGCAAGTTTTTCCAGTTCTATTGGGATTTAATTGACTTACAGTATTTATTTTTCATGTTACATTCTATCTACGGCAAATGATACACATTTCATTTCTAGTAAGGATATAAGGCTTTCAGGAAATCAACAGGGGCTGTGTTTAAGCTCTGGCAAACCAGCCTCTCTCTGTTTATAGGTGAAGGTGTATGGCTTCCTTCTCATGTGACCAGGCCTCCAGAGATGCTCTGTTTGGGAGCAGGAGCCTATTTGGGGCCCACTGAGCTTCTTCACCGAGAAGCCTCAGTGGGGCTTTCTCTTGCACAGCCCTGTCTTCCTGATCCTCCAGTTGTTACTCTGGAACTGAAAGTGGCAATAAATAGCTTGTGAGGGAGAGATAACATTTTGCCACTTGACTGTGTTGAACGAGATTAATAAACATCACAATTGAAAATCTTAGCACAAAAAAAAAAAAAGAAAGAAAATCTTAGCACCCTTAGCACTGTGATAAATACTGACTGAGCACCCACTATGTGCTGGGTGTCATGGGAATATTTATTGAGCACTGCAGTTGATTGCAAAACTAGCCTTGATTCTCTACCCATCCCTGTATCCACGTTCCTTGCAATGTGACCTTGCTGCTCCTGCCATCAGAAAATGGAGTCTATTTCCCCACCCTTGAACCTGGGTTGGACTTGTGACTTGGTTTAGTCAATACGACTATGGAAGTAATGTAGTGCCAGTTTTGAGCCGAGACCTTGCATGAGTCCATTCTTGCTCTTGGAACTGCACAGTTCTTTGTGAACGTGGGCTAGCCTGCTGGTGGATGAGAGACACATGGCCCAGTTACCTCAGTTGACAGCAAGCCATCTCCCCAGAAGCAGAAGCCTTTGGTTTCCCAGATACCAACCCCAGATGCATGAGGGAGTCCAGCTGAGACCCAGAAGAGCTGCCAAGCTGAGCCCAACCTAAAAGGCTGACCCATAAAATCGTAAACTAAATATTTATTATTTTAAGACACTCCTGGGGTGCCTGGGTAGTTCATTCAGTTAAGGGTCTGTCTCTTGGTTTTCGTTCAGGTCATGATCCCAGGGTTGTGAGATGGAGCCCCACGTTGGGCTCTGTGCTGGGCGTGGAGCCTGCTTAGGATTCTCTCTCTCCGGGCGCTTGGATGGCTCAGTCGTTAAGCGTCTGCCTTCAGCTCAGGTCATGGTCCCAGAGTCCCGGGATTGAGCCCCACACTGGGCTCCCTGCTCGGCGGGAAGCCTGCTTCTCCCTCTCCCACTCCCCCTGCCGTGTTCCCTCTCTCACTGTGTCTCTCTCTGTCAAATAAATAAATAAAATCTTAAAAAAAAAAAAAAAAGAAGATTCTCTCTCACCCTCTGCCCCTTCCCTCCCTCAAAAAAAAAAAAAAAAGACACTTCTGCACTTTGGGGTGTTTTATGATGCAGGAATAGAAAGTGCTGACTGATACAAGTACTTACTACGTGCCAGGCTGGTTGATCTAAAATCAGACAGAGTCTTGGGAGAAAGACACGTGCAGAGATGGCATAGTAATGGAAATGGTGCAGTAAGTACTCTGGAGAAGCAAACACCCAAGCCACAGAAGATGTGGACTTTGAGCTGGGCAGGAGTCTTCTCCCTGTGGAGTTAGAGGGTCCAGGATGAAATCCTTGGGAGAGAGGACTGAGTGTAAGGAACAAATGTGGGATGCCTCAGGCTGGGGCCATCAGTCCATGGGATTTACTGAGCCCTTACTATATGCACAAAAGCACTAGCCTGGCGATCTCAGGTCTGTGTATGGCCTGGAGGAGAAGAGAAGACATCCATGTGTGGAAATTGGCCAGAGATATAATGCTGTTTTCTTTTTCCTTTTTTTTTTTTTTTAAGTAAGCTCTACGCCCAGCATGGGGCTAGAACTCACAGCCCAGAGATTAAGAGTCACATGCTCTACAGACTGAGCCAGCCAGGCACCCTGGAAGGGTGGTTTTAAGTGAAACAAGTGACAGGGTCCTCTTTGTCCAGAGTGGTAAGGATCTTGGCTTGGGCAGAACAGGATTTGATCCATTTGTTACTAATATCCAGTACCTGGTATATATGTGGCAGGGATAGAGTGATGCTGAGGTTGGGGAAAGGCTTCCACAGACGGTCTTGGTGGGAAGGAGTCAGAACACATGGCTGCTCAGGCATCCCCCTGAGTGGTAACCCCTTGAGGGCAGGGTCTGTGTCTCATTGATCTTGGCATACCCCAAGACATAGGACCTTGCATACACTAGGCATTCAGGTTCAAAGACGTTCTTTGGAGACGTTTCTCATCCCCTTCCCTGTATTCCTACTCACCCATTGTATTAGTTTCTAAGGGCTGTTGTAACAAATTGCCACAAACCACGTGACTTAAAACAGTTGTATTTTCTCATCGTTCTGGAGGCTGGAAGTCCAAAATTGAGGTGTCTTCAGAGTTGTTTCCTTTCTTGCCCCTTCCCAGCTTCAGGTCCTTGCCCCCACAGTCCTTGGGATTCCTCGGCTGATCGGCACATCACTGCCATCTCTGCCTCTGTCTCCGCATGCCCTTCTCCCTGTGCGTGTGTCTCTTCTGTTCTCATCAGAACACCATACACACCCTACTCCAGTATGACCTTACTGTAACTAATCTTTGCAGTGACCCTCTTTCCAAATAAGGTCACATTCGGAGGTACTGGGGGTTAAGACTTCAAAATACCTCTTTTTGGGGAGACAATTCAACCCATAACATCCATCAAGACCCACAGGAATGTGTGCTCCTTATCTGACTGCCCCAAACACCAGAGGCAGCATTAAATGGTCTTTCTTCAGGACTCCTACATATTTAGTACATGCTTCTGTTTACTAGAGCATTTGACATGTTGATCATTGTCACGGACTGAGTCAGGGGCCTCGCTTCTTTTGTGGTCTCCATAGTGCCTTGTAAAAGGTATACGGTGAGTCCTCCATCAGCTCCCTGAGCTGTCATGCTCAGCACTGCACGAAACATGTCATACATTAGTCCTCGCAATGACCCCCGTAAAGTATTTATGTACCTTAACAACTATTTTATAGTGGAGAATGTTGGGATTTAGAGAGGTGAGATAACTTAGGGAAGTCAGAATTATCGTCTCTAAAAACCCGAACGGGCAACTGAAGGCATCCCATGAAAAGTTCTCTATCCTCCGTCTTCACATTTCTCAAAGTACCCCTGATCTGGCTAATTCAACTCCATTCCCTTGAGAAGAATCTGCAGCCTCAGTCCTACCGATCCCGGGTTCTGTGTAGCACGTTCGGGTCTACGCGCCCGCCCTCCCTAGCGTTTTCCCTCCAGAAGCCGCACACAAAGCGGATCCACCCTGCGCACGAGAGCGCGCGGGCCGCTTTTCCGCGCGCGCCGCTCCCGTGCGCGGCGTGGGGACCGGCGCGCTGATTGGCTGCGCGCGGCCCGGGCCCGCGGCCTGCTCCCGCCCCGGCACCTATCCTGGTGCGGCGATTGGCCGAGCGGCCGTGCGCGCAGAGACCGCGGTCTCGCGCGCCCCGCCCCGCCCGCTCCAGCGCGCCGCTGTTGCATGGGGCGCCGCCGGCGGCCGAGGGAGCGTGACTGCGCTGCGCAGGGCGCTAGGAGGCATTGTCGCTGTAAGTGGAGCAGAAAGCGGCCCAGAACGGGGCCCCACGCTTCGTGCCCCGCAAAGTAAATGCAGTCCGAGGCTGAGCGCTGGAGGGCTGGGGGCGAGAGGGAGAGAAGTGCCCCCGGTTCTGCAGCGTCCCCTCCCCTCCCCTCCCCTCCCCCAGGTCACCGGGTGGAAAGGGCAGCGGTGCATCAGCTGCGGCTTCTGCAGTGCCCGGGGGCCCGGCGCCGCGCCGGCTTCGGCTTGCAAACTGCGGCTAGACCCCGGCTGGCCCGCGGGAGTGGGCGCAGCGATGGCAGGGAGTAGGGAGCCCGGGGAAGCGGCGCCGGGCCTCAGTCCCCGCGGGAGGCGCCCGGGTCGGGGGAAGCTGTGGTGTATTTCGTTCCTGAAGCAGCGCTCCCAGGATTCGCTTCCGTTCTGGGAGCTGCAGACGCCTGCCCCAGAGCCTGCCTCCCGGCCTCCGGGGAGCGCGGGAGTCCGGACCCTCTGCGACCGCCAGCTTTCGCCCCTCTCCCTGCTTTATTCTCCCCAGTCCCCGCCTGCCGCGGGAGCCGAGGGCCGGCGACGAGGAGCCATTGGCTGCGGGTTCCGGGGGGTGGGGTAGACGGGTGAGGCAGGCCCCTTGCGCGAGGCGCGGGGACCCTGGCCTGTCCTGGAGCACATTCCTGGGAGGCGCTGCCGGAGGATGCCTAGGTGCTTGGAGCGGAGCGCGCGCGCGGCGCTGCGAACCCCGAAGCTCAAAACCAGGCGCCAACCGGTCCCGCTCACCCCGCAGCGGGCTCCTTTCCCTGGGGTGGAAAAGTGGGTCAACTCTCTCCAGGTCTCGAGGGCTTTCGGGGCTACTTGGACACCATCCAGCCCTCCGCCTCTCACCTTCCCACCTGCTCCCCGACCTGGCGTGGCCGTTAGGAACCGCCGGAGCCAGCGATGCGGGAGCTTGCACACATGGCTCAGGAGGCTCGAGTTGCCCTTCGGAGCGGCTGCCGGGCTCTAAAGTTCCCAAGTGACCACACCAGTAACTAAATATAGGAGCAGCTGGTGCGGACGGGGTGTCGCAGCAGCTCCTTTGCACAGATCTCCGGGCTCCAGATAAGGTAGAGTTCTCACTGGGGAGAACAGGAGCGCCCGCAGGGGGCTACAGTCAGGGGTTAAGCAAAAATCACCCCAACTCCAGCCTTGTATCCCGGTGAAACTAGGTCATAGATCCAGAAGGGCCTGTTGCCAGCTCCCACAAAGGAAGACAACTTTTCTGGCGTTCAGTTTCTTGTATCCTAACTTACTGTCTGTACCTGTTAAATCACCTAGGGGTAATGCGTTAATGTGGGAAGTGCTTAACGTTGGCAAAGACCTTTCGCAAAAGACATTTTGCGAAAGGTCTATCATTTACTTTTCTAAACAACCCAGTGAGGGAGGTGGCATTTCCAACTGCTCACAAATCCTGGTAACTTTCCAAACTCTGGTCTTGGGCAGCTGTCCTCAGAAAACTTTGCCTCACTCCCTGCAGAGAAACAGCACAGAGTTTCAGTAGGGCCTACGGCCTCCTGCCCCAGTGGTCTGGGGACAGATTGGCTACCTGTCTCCCTCTTTCTCTCATCTCGTTGGGTCCCTCTGCTCAGACCATGTCTCTCTTCCCGTCGGGCAGGGGCACACATGCTCCTTGAGCCTGGCGTCACAGCCCTACTAGCATCTAGCTCATTCTTCCTCCTGTCACTCAGTCTCTCCTAGATGAGGGAAGCTCATTCTGGCCCATGCCCCATCTCTATAACTTTATTCCGCTGTGTGGCCCTTTTAGAAGGTGCCCAGGAGATGTTTGTTGGATTTAAACATTTCCTGAGGCTATGATGCCCGCTCCCAGGAAAGAAGAATTGGGGATGCAGGGAGAGGAATGTGTGGCTGGGGGCAGCAGCTGTATGAGTACGGCTTTGGAGCCTGTGCTGAAGGGTCTCCAGGATTTGGAGCACTTGGCCTTGAAATTAGCTAAGGCTTCCCTGCAGTCCCTTGGGGACACTCTCTGACTTTCTTCTACTAACGACTCTGCCTGTGGGTTTGCCCCAAGGAGCCCAGAGCTTGAGTCTGTGGGGTTCTCCTGGGGCTCTGTAGTTGGGTTCCGGTTCCAGGAAGGCTCCTTCACATGCTGATTTTGGTTGACTCACGTTGTTTATAGAGACAGGGGCCCTCACGCCCTAGGGGGCTGCCCTGCCTAGGGGCTTTTGCACTCTGTCAGAAGTAGGTCCATAGTTCTCTCTGCCACTTATATGTGACCCAGACAGTTTTCTATTTTTCTCAAAAACAGTGTTAAACAAAAGAAAAGAATAGCTTTATTTTTATTTCTTGCCCCGCCCCCCCGCAACCTCCTCTCTTGGGGTTTCTGTTATATGCTAAATAAATCTTGCTTTTATTGTTGTTAAAGAGGCCCAGTGTTGGTTTAGATCTGAAAGGAGCAGTCAGTGACGTTGCCCTTTTGGGGACCCATTCCAGACTCCTATCCTGGGGATAGGAGTCTGGGGCCCTCTTACCCCATCTCGGACCTTACACAGCGTGTGGCCCTACCATGCTCCTCCCTCACAGTCCTGGCTGTGCCAGAGTGACAAGCCTTTGTCATCTGACCCGAGAGAGGCAGAGTGACCTGGACTGTAAGAAGGAATTCTCCCTTGAGAGGGGAGGAGTTGTGTTAGGTGAAGGGAAAGTGGTTTCCTGGTCAGTTAGTGGGGGTGGCGATTTTGGGCAGCAGGTACCTTTCGAGGGTCTAGGACACATCTGTGCTGTACCCAGAGCATCCTCTGGAATGTAAGGGGCCCTTCCTACTAGTGATTTTCTCTGACAGCCAGACCTTGCAGCTTGCTCCTGTTCCTGCTTTGATGTCCATTCTCTGACCCACACCGTAGAATGTCTTCACTTGCCACAGGGGGTGAGATTTTTAATTTAATTAGTTTTCATCAGTGGGCTCTATGGCCTAAGGCATCCCCTGCCCTGCTCCTCCTCCCCCCCCCCCCCCGCCCCCCACCAACTGGTGGCAGCTAGGAGAATTGTAAGCACAGTGCCTGGCTGAAAGTAATCAGCCCAGACAGTTCCCTGCAGGGTTAGCGCAGACCCTGGGCAGCTTGGAGATCTACCTTCCCTCTGCCTTGTGCTGGGAGGTTAGGATTGCCTCAGTGATATTTCCTAGAGCTGTCCATCACAATCACAAGTCAGAGCTTTTTCCTGTGTTTCTGCCCTTTTCATTCTTACGCCGTATACCTAGTAGCTGCTCCATATGTTTTTGTGATTATGGATGATAAGTATTGGAGATAGAGCAAGAAGGAGCATGGTATAGTAGGAAGAATCCTAGGCTGGGAGTTAGGAGACCTAGCTTCTTTGTTTCCCATCTAGCTCATTTGTTTCCCCTCTTGAGCCCTCAGTGTTCCCATTCATAAGGGTTAGAGTAAGTCACCAAGATCCCAGCAACATCGCTGTGACTCAAGCTTAGGGGATGGTCCTAAGGGCAGAATGGTTGAGGTGTTGGGTTTAGTTTGCCATAGTCCTCACTATTCCCCACTGTCCCACCCTGGCCCACCTTATGCAAGTTGTCTACCTAGCATCATTAAGCCTTTGACTCTACGACCCTTCTCATTTAGACAGGGTCTTAGATTTATTGTAAGAGTCTATTGACTTGTATTTAGAGTTGAAACCCAAATGATGGCTGTTGATCATCATCATCACCATTGGGGTATCCTAACTAGGCATCTGTATTCAGTTTGTGGTGTAAAGTGTGGGGGAAGGGGAAAGCGCAGTATAGAGCTGCTCCCTGTGCCAAGCTGCCCACAGGCCGACTGGGGAGACAAGTATGTATATTTTAAAAAGCTCACAAACGACCCAGGTGGCTTGTGCTAAATCCTTAAGTGGTGCTAAAACTCAGAGGGAGGAGAAAACACTGAAGGCTGAGGCAATCAGGGAAGACTTCCTGGAGGTGGAGAAGGAAATTCTAGTCATTCCTTAAAGATGAGTTCCACTTAGTTCCTTGTTCAGGTCACATGGGTATGAAACTGAGATTAGAAGCCAGTGTCCTGTCTGCATGTGTACTGTTTTATTCTCTTGACTCGAATTTGTTGAGACCTACATGTCCTGGGCCCTGGCCTGGAAAGATGTAAATATATTTTTTAAAGATTTTATTTATTTATTTGACAGAGAGAGACACAGCGAGAGAGGGAACACAAGCAGGGGGGAGTGGGAGAGAGAAGCAGGCTTCCTGCTGAGCAGGGAGCCCGATGCGGGGCTTGATCCTGAAACTCTGGGACCATGACCTGAGCCAAAAGCAGATGCTTAATGACTGAGCCACCCCGGCGCCCCTGATGTAAATATTTTTGTTCAATCCTCATATGAATCCGGTGCGGTGGGTATTACTAGCTCTCCTAGTCAAATGAAGAAACTACAGCTCAGAGTAGTTAAAAATCTTTCCCAAGGCTCCTGAACTAATAAATGGCAGAGTTGGGCACTAGGCCTGTCTTCAAAAAAACTAGTCTGTTTCCACTACACCGTGGGTCTCAGACCTTCAGCATTAGCCTCTGTGGTGAGATGCACCCACATACTGGATTCACCACTAACTCGATCAGCAGACGGATGGGCCTGGCCACCCAGCTCAGCCTTGCCTGCCCTGCCTGTGTAGTTGAGCTCATTTGCATTTTTACGCGGTGGCTGATAGCAACTGGGACCCCTCCCCCACCCCCCTTCTTTCTGTCCTCACCTTCTTCGACCTCTGACCCTGAGAGCGAGCCCATTAGAGCTCCTTGAACTGTCTTTGAAAGCTGGGATTGGGATCCAGAGGCGAAAAAGGGCACTGACCTTGGCCCCAAGTTCATTCTGTCCCTGGGGTGCTGCTGCCGGTGTTGTGGACGACTTTTGTAAAGAGGTGAGCGCTGGGTCTGGAGCTGGGCTGTTAACATTGTTGCTGTTGACTCCTTTTGACCTTGGCCAGGTCATCTAGTCCTTCTCTGTGCCTCAGTTTCCTTCTCTGTAATAAACGGAGTTGGAGACCTTTCTAGCGTCCTGCATGTCTTGAACACCAAATAACTTTGTGTTCCTCACCCTTTTTGAAGCCTTTTCTCCCCCAGTGATCCAATTTCCCTTCTTTCCTTTCCTTGCCCCGCCCCCCTTCTCCCTCTGGGTCTGATAGATAAACTCTGATCGAGGCTGATCATCTGGTCTGTGGGCTAAAACTGTAACCAACCCTAGCCTTCCCTCCAGGTTGACAGGTGGGAAGGGAATGCTTAGAGACCCGTCCCCCCCAGACTGTGAGCTCTGACCTGGCAGGCTGGCTCCATTTGCCTCTGTGCCCCTACTTCCCAGCACGCAGGAGGTGCCCGGCAGAGGTGGGTGAGGTGAGCCCGGAGCTGGGGGATTTGTCCCTGTGGTTGTGCACAGGGCACCAGTCCAGAGGCTGTGGGATGGAGGGACAAGTGTCTCTCCCCTGCAGTTGGCCACGCTCCGGCTCACCCCCACTGCTCCGCCTGTTAAGTGTGTCACAGGGGGCACACACCTGAGTCCTCACACCTGCCTGGCCACTGTTTCAAGCCCTTGCCCTGAGTCTGGTGAGGTCACACGTGTGGACCCACCCAGGAAACTGGTTAGGCTAGGCTGCCCACGCCTCTGATGGGCAGATCAGCTGCACATGGCCTGGTCTCTGGGCCTCTCTGGAGGAAGTGAGTGGCCTGGCACCCTCCCTGCAGGCTTCCTGCAGCCTGGGTCCCACCCCGTGGGAGGATGGCTTTGGGGGTGTGTCCCCAGCCTGGGGGCGGGCACTTCATGGTCCTGTGTCTTCCCCAGGCACGGGCCCCCTTGTGAGCAGCAGACCGGCCTGGTGGCTGGCAGCAGGACCCCCTCGCCTGCATGCTGAAGAAGATGGGTGAGGCCGTGGCCAGAGTTGCAAGAAAGGTCAACGAGACTGTGGAGAGCGGCTCTGATACCCTGGGTGAGTGAGGCCAGGGCCTTTCCAACTGCAGGGCGCCCCGCAGGCAGCGTGTGAAATCAGCTTAGATGTAGAAGTGAAAGAGAAGAGCAAAGAGACGGTATCAGCACTCTTGTCCCGAGGAGAAGCGTTCCATGGAGTTTTATTGCACTTGTGCTTGGTGTGTGCGCACCAGGGAACCTGTCTGTACTGCCGCCGACTTGGAGTGGGTGTGTGCCCTTGGCCCAGGTGACAATAGCTGCCGCTGCCGAGGAGCCCCAGGTCCCAGGCCCCGTGCAGGTGCCTCATGAGTGTCGCCATATTGAATGCTCACTGCGGCCTTGTGATGGTGGATACCGGCCAAGCATGCCTAGCCTTGGTCTTCAGATGAGGAGGTGATGGAGGGTCGAAGGCAGAGGGGGCTTTTCCTAGGTCATCCAGCCTAGAGGCCCCTTTTCACACCACTATTTTACTTGAATTGTGTCATATATTTTTTGCTCTACTTGGTCATAGCGTTTTATGCCAAGTCTTCAAGCATCTAACTGAATTCAACAGATACTTATTGACTGTTTGCACGTGTAAGGATTACATGCATGTGTGTATATGTGTCTCACCAGCTGGAATGTGTGTACCCCTTAGAGCCGTTGGCATATTGTGGGAACCCCCAGGAGGGGAGCACGTTCCTGCCTTGGGGGTGATTGTGTAATAGGGTGGGATGTGAGTAGGGCCTTTGGCACGCAGAGAGGAATTCCACAGGCAGGTAGGGATGTGTGTGCCCATGTGAGTTTGTGTCTGTCTCTCCAAGGAGCATTTCCGTGGAAGTTATTGCCTGACCAAAGATCCAGAGACTGGGAAGGTAGAGCATTTCTGTGAACAGCCATTGGTCAAATGTGTCTGAGGCTCCTGGGCAAAGCGTGGTGGCCTAGAAAGTGGAGGGTCACTCAGCCTTCAAGATGAGTTTGGGGGCGCCTGGGTGGCTCAGATGGTTAAGCGTCTGCCTTCTGCTCAGGTCATGATGCCAGGGTCCTGGGATCAAGCCCTGCATTGGGCTCCCTGCTCAGTGGGGAGTCTGCTTCTCCATCTCCTCCCTGCTTGTGCTCTCTCTCGCTCCTCCCTGCTTGTGCTCTCTCTCGCTCCTCCCTGCTTGTGCTCTCTCTCGCTATCTTCCACTATCTCTGTCTCTCTCTCACTCTCAAACAAATAAAATCTTTAAAAAAAAAAAAAAGATGAGCTTGGTCACCACCTCCTTCAGGAAGCCCTCAGCCCTACACCATCCACCCCTCACCCTTTCTTCCTCTGTAACTTTTCATTCAGTGTCCCTAGAGGGCAGGGACGTTTGCCCCCATCCCCCAAGAGCCAGAGCCGTGTCAGGTACTTTGTAAGCACATAGTGTTTGCTGACCTGAGCTAAAGCAAGAGAAGCATTTCCTCTGGCAGCAGACGAACTTGAAGGTTGTGGTTGATTTTGGAGGGAAGTTTCTGGTGAGCTGATAGCCATGGGCCTGTAGGAAAAGAATTCCGGAATCCCATGCTGGTCACTGACATGGTTGTACTTAGCCCAGTGTTCAAGGCTCTCTAACACTCACACGGCCTGGATTTGAGTCCCCACTCTGCCACCCACTAGCCCACTCCCTTAGTAGGTTGCCTAACCTCTAACTGAACCTGGTTTCTTCATGTCTGTAATGGGGATGGTGACTGCTCCTACCTCATCAAGGTAGGCCACAGTGGCCTGGTCGGAGAGGAGTTGAACGTTTTATTTAGCCTTGGCTGTCTTGACTGGAGCTCGAAACTTTCACAGGGAGGTGACCGGGTCTTTAAAATTAGGTCAGACCGATGGAGGCCCATTTATCTCTTCAGTGCCCAGCGAAGAAGCAAAACTCCAGACCAGGCCACTGGGGGGCGCTTGCAGTCCTGACCCTTCAGCAGGTGGAGTTCCTGGGCTCATGCAGTCTGAGGGGCCTGGCGTCTAAGCTCTCTGCATGTACCGAGCATCTGCTGTGTGCAAGGTGCTGGGGGGCTCTCTCGAGCTACGTGCAGTAGAGTTCTGGACGTGAGACCAGCCCACCGCTGTGGGACCGAGAGCAGTGAGTGACAGGAGATTTCCATGCTGAGCCAGGTCAGACACACCACAGGTGGTCGGAGTTCAGAGGTGTGGGAAATGTTGCCGAGTGTTAAAGGCATCTGGGAAGGCTTTCTGGAGGAGGTGGGAATTGAAGTGGGTCTTGAAAGATGGGTGAAGTAACCCAATATGGTTCTCATGTAAAACAGCAAGCAGTCTGACACAGCCTAAAAAACCAGCCCCAGAAAATGGCTTAAATAAATTTTGTTAAAGCTGTACAATGCAATTTATGGAGCTATTAAAAGTAGTGCATAAAATTTCATTGCATGCTTGAATGAAGACCGGCAGATTGTTACGGAGAACATGAATTAGAAAAAAGCAAGGATCCCAATCTCTATAGTGAGATGCTAGTTATGTTAAACATGTGTATATACAGGGAAAAAAATTGAAAGGAAATAAAACAAGA
Organism: Zalophus californianus; assembly: GCF_009762305.2. Classification (NCBI taxonomy): domain Eukaryota; kingdom Metazoa; phylum Chordata; class Mammalia; order Carnivora; family Otariidae; genus Zalophus; species Zalophus californianus. The sequence goes on along the minus strand of NC_045609.1, from coordinate 31,512,680 downwards.
CACAAATGGATGTTAGAAGTACTCTTGTGCATTTCCTGAACGTTCTATGATAAACATATTACTCTTTTAAGTAGAGAAGTACGGATTTTAGGGAGAGGACCACCTGCCACTGTAGGAAGTGGAAGTAACACTTCCCAACAGCAGATGAGAGTTCCGGGGATTGCTCCTTCTCTCAGCCCGTGGGTGCAGACAGGGCTTCTCCGGCTTCCTCCCTTCTGCTGGCTTCCCCTCCCTGCCTCCCTGTGCACAGACCTGGGATGTAGCCCTGAGATGGCTGGCTTAGAAGCCGCAGGTGTCTCTGCAGGGCGGAAGGTCCCTGTGGAGATGGAGACTGGGCTGGGAGAGCTCAGTTACAGGCTCTCACCTTACTCAGGTCAGCATCACGCGCGCTCCCCCCGGGCACTCGTGGGTGCCCTCTGGAGCCAGGCTTGCTTCTCCTGCAACCTGAGCCGTGGCTCCGGGCCCTTTTCTCCCCACCCCAGGCCTCTTCATCACCCCCTGGCCCCCCTGGTCTACCCCTCAGCTTGAGCTGAAGCCACTTTTCCCCAGCCGCTTACCCCTCCTCAGCATTTTCGAATGAGCTTGCAGAGTTGGGAACTCTGCACCGTCCTCAGGCTTTCCTCTCCATCCTTTCTTTGTGTCCCCAAGTTAGTTCTTTGTCTTTGTCAAGGCCTCACGCCCACCTGGGCTTCCTGGGTCCTCAGACCCTCAGGGGCCTCTGTCTGACCTCACTGTTCCCTTGGCAGGCTGGGCTGCCCTGCACCCCACTCTTCTCCAGGGGAGAGGCTCCCAGGCCTTCGGGGATGACTTTTAAAACCTAATCATTCTTGCCAAGGAGCGGGACTTGGAAAGGTCTGGGAGAGTGGCTGGCTGGGACAGAGACTCTGGCAAAGCTGGCGGGGCAAAGGGGCACCCAGCGTGAGCCGACATTTCCCAGGGCCTGCTGCGTGCTGGGCACAGATGTTTGACACCTCTTTTCATCCTTTCTCTGGTCTTTTGTGCTTCCTTCCAGAGGATTCCTGCCTGTGTTCATTTCAGGAAAATTCTGAGTCATTACCTCTGGGCACATTGCTTCCCCCCATCCCTTGGGTCTCTTTTCCCCAGAATTCCTCCTGGGGTTCCATTCTGGGTGTCCATGTCTCTAGCATATTTCCTTTCTCTCCATCTCTCTGCTACATTCCGAGATCCTTCGGCCATTTCATGGTTTGCTTCTCCATTTGTGTTCAGTCTGCTCTTGAACCCGTCGTTGAGTATTAAGGTTACGTATTTTATTTTCAAAAGTTCTGGGGGCACCCGGGTGGCTCAGTTGGTTAAGTGTCCGACTCTTGATATCAGCTCAGGTCTTGATCTTAGGGTTGTGAGTTCAAGCCCTGTGTCGGGCTCCACGCTGGTGTGGAGCCTACTTAAAAAAAAAAAAAAGTTCTGTTTGGTTTTTTTAAAAATCTGATTTTATATACTCTGTTTTCTCTTCAGATCTGGTAGATCTTTTACCTTTTCCTAAAAAAAAAAAAATCCTACTTAAGGAAATAATATCTTATTCCTTTCTTATGTGTTTAAACCTATTTTTTATTTCTTTAATCATTTGACTGTTATTGCCTTTTTTATCTTTTGTACTCTCTCTATCACAGGGAGTTCTCAGTGGCCCATGTCTCTTGTTCCTGTTGACCCCAGCTCACAGTTGGGTGTTCTGGGTGGATGTGATGGAATTTCAGACCCTGTACTGTTGTCTGGTGGAGCCTTGTCTGGGCTGAGGGCGTGTCCTCCAGGGGGGTTGCGGTTGCTTCCCCCAGACACCTGCCTGTGACCAAGTTAGAAACACCTCTTTTGTTAGAACCAATCTTTTTCGGCCTGAGGGGTTTCTGGGCTGTAAGGGAAAGGAATATTCAAACCCCGCACTCACTGTGAGGGCAGGCCTGTGATTTCAGAATCATAGAGGAGATTTGTTTTCTATGTTAATTCAGTGCCTGGGCCAAGATAGAGCCACGTTCTTATTGTGAAAACGTGTGTCTTATCCCTAGTCCACTCTTTCTCTGAAGGCAGGCCTTCAGACCTCCAGCTTTCCTTGGGGTCTCGGCTTCAGCGTCCCTCAGGCAGGCCCAGCGCTGCCTTCCTGCCCCCTTCTAGGCCTTTCAGCCCGAGCCCCCGGCAGCCCAGCCTCCCAGCAGCTGTGGCCGGCGGAGCATCAGTGTTGCTGTCCCGTGGACATTCCTCTCGCTCTCCCACGCCCGCAGCTGGCTCTTATTAAACTCCAGGCAGTGGTGGCAGCACTTGGCTGCCTCACTGAATCCCCACAGTGACTTTGGGACAGGAGTGATCTTTTAATATCCCCATTTTACAGATGAAGAAACCGAGGCAGAGCTTTGCAAATCAAGGGTTTCTTAAGGGGTTGGTGGCACGAAGGTGTTCAGCTTGTCTCCTCTGCCATGTTGCTTCTGAAGTAGGGGTTTCCTGGTTTCCTAGAAGCTGGAGCTAAGGCTGAGGATGTGATGCAGGTGTTGAGAGGTGGGGCCGGTTCTGTCCCAGCTCTGGGTGGCCTTTCCTGCTGAGGGCCAGGGGAGGAGATGAGAACGTGGTGCCCCTGCTCCCCTTGCATGTTTGCCTCTCTGCTCACTCCCTGTTGGCACCGCGGTCGGGCCTACCCTGTTCCTTGAAAAGGAGGGAGATTATCAGAAGCTAGTATCTGCCTGGTCATTTAAGATGTCTCAGGTGGTGATGGGGACAGCTGCTACGGGCTGCTTCTGTTCGCAGACAGATCCATGGACCCTGCTTGAGAGCTTTAAAGGTGAAATCTCAGGGTGGGCAGGGTGATCTGCATTTGAACATGAACCCTGTATGATTCTTCCCTGCCTTGAACAAGCCACTGGCTTATGATTTACAATCTGGAACTTCCTTCTCGTGGTGGGTTCTGGGCGGCTGGGCAGGCCTGGGTGTGTGTGTGCGAGAGAGAGAGAATGAATGTGAACATGGGTGTGATCCATTCTCACGGAACTGAGCAGCTAGGCCAGGAGCTGTGCGATAGTCAGGTGGGCAGACCAAAGCCAGTGAGAGAAGGGACCCCCCCCCCCTTTCCTACTTCCCTCCGTCTCCCAGGCTCATCCCCACTTTGCTGCTTCTGCTCTCACCAGCAGATGGCGCCATGTCACCGGTCGACCAGGTGACAGGTGGCTGAGACCTGGATTCGACCAGACTTGACCAGACTTGCTGGGCAAGCCTGAATGCCCACGTCCTGAGGAGGGCTTCCACTCCCAGCCCAGCTCATGTCCTGTATTTACATTCCTAGCTGACTCCCACAGGGATCTGATTTTGCAGCCCCTTTCTCGAGCAAGGGTATTCAGAAAGCTCAGTATTCAGGAAGCTCTTAATATATACACTCACTAAATCAGAATATCTTCCCTTGGGTCGGACACTGCCCTTTTTCTTTTCTTTTTTTTTTTTTAAGATTTATTTATTTATTTTGAGAGAGTGAGAAAGAGAGAGAGAGAGAGAGAGAGCGCGAGCACATGAGAGGGGGGAGGGCCAGAGGGAGAAGGAGGTTCCTCCCTGAGCGGGGAGCCTGATGCGGGACTCGATCCCGGGACTCCAGGATGATGACCTGAGCTGAAGGCAGTCGCTTAACCAACTGAGCCACCCAGGTGCCCCAGACACTGCCCTTTTTCAAGAAATACCACATTGAGTACCTACTGTGTGTACCCCACTTAGAGGAACCAAGTGGCCCAGGAGTGCCCAGTCTGGAGGGGGAGGCAGACACACACACACACACACACACACACACGCACACGCACGCACGCACGCGCTCTCTCAGGCATGCTGTCAGGGAGGGGAGCCGCCAGGGGCTGTGGGGGAAGCAGTTTTTCTTGACCCTAGGCAGGGGCCTGCGTGCCGTTCCTGGCCCTGAGCCCAGGAAGCTGGTGCTGGCGGGGATGACGGGTGTGCCTGTTGCTCGGCTGTGTCCTGGCCGGGGGAGTCCTGCGGGGCAGCCAGGCACAGGTCAGTTCTGAATGTGCGGAAGAGGGAGTGGGCCCTCAGAGGGCAGCCCTCCACCTGGCCTGGGCCACCTGCCCGTTGCCACGAGGGCTGGAAGCCTCTGATCTGTGTCCTCAGCTTCCTGCCTCTCAGTTGGGAAGGCAGGCTGTTGTCACTATGAACCTTGGATTAAAAAAAAAAAATCTGATAGGTATTGCATGTGCCTAGTGTACAGAGCATGAGATCCAAAGGGTAAACAGTGGGAAGCCAGGCTTCCTCCCACCCTGTCCTCTGTGCCCTGGCCCCTCCCTCCTTGGCATCGTGTCTTGTGGAAGTAGAGGGCTAGTTATAAGGCCCTGTTGGGATTAGACTGACAAGCTCTGGAATTGCTAGGGATGAGGATGGTTAGCTGAGGTCCGGAGACTTTTTCTGGACTGTTTCCAGCAGTGGCGGGAGAGGACCCCAAAGCCCAACAGGTGTGGCTCAGGTCTCTCTGCTGGGGTTCCCGGAATCCCCTGCTAGAGCTTTGGGAGCTCCAGTGGCCACGAGTCCCACCTCCCCTCCTCCAGCCCCACTGTGGACTTTAGACTTCTGGGGGGATGGAGGCTAAGAGTGGGGGTCAATGGTGGGTGACCTCCAGCATGGCCATCCTGTGTCTTGGGTTGCTGGTCACCGCAGTGCTGCCCCACACAGGGTGCTCAGCATGCATCTGCTGGGTGCATGGACAGGTGTCCTCAGCCCCTCCGGTGTTGGGGCAGACCACTCAGGACTCCCCACTTAACCCTCCCCCGTCATTCTTCCATCTGCGGAAAGGAAACTGCCTGGCTGTGAGAACTGGTCCAACCCTGAGCGGGCTCCAAGGAGGCCCTGTGGGAGGCGGAGAGCCCTGCACAGCAAGGAGGCCATTAGCCAGGTGTGAAACACTTGCAGGATGGAAAATGAACCAAGTGGATGAGTCCTGCCTCTACTGTATCTAGTTGTATACACCCTGGGCATTGGCTGAGCGCCCATGCTGAGGGGGTGGTATGGAAGAGGAGGCATTGCTGCTGAGCCCCCCGAGGATGGAGCAGGTTCGGGGGTATGGGTGTGGGTCAGGCGTGCGGGGAAGGCCATTGTAGGGAAAGGCGTCTCTTTGGGTGAAGGTGTGGCCACAGGCAGGCAGGCTGGTGCTTGCGAGGGGGACAAGGCTGTGTGACCCGGGAGAGTAAGGCGAGCCCTCGGGTGTCACCTTCAGTAGTTTCTACAGCAGAGTCCTATTGCTGATGCAAAATGAACAAACCTTTTAGAATCTCTAAAAGCAAGAAGGAGAGTTTTATTAGAGCCCAAATTAGGACAGCTGCCCAGGAAGCACGCTCTTCATGGGGAACAAAGTGCTCCGCAGAATGATCGGATTTTACAGGGTTATATATTACAGATTATATACTTGTTACATCTTGGAAAAGCTCAAAAGATTGTAGATTAGCATATAGGCAGGAGTCACGAATGTTGTGATGAGGGACTGTAGGGAGCCAGAGCACTGATCGATATCTCAAGGATGAGAGGGGTCTTCCGTAGGCCCCTCATGCACAAAGGAGATGTCCAGGGTACGCTGGCGGGCCATAAGTCAGGCTTTTGGTTTGAACAAAGTTGATATACAGTCACGTTGACTTAGAGAGAAATCTTAAGATGGCTTCCTTTGTATAGCAGGCCTTTAGAGCGTTTTTTCTCTCATCATTTCCCCCTTTCGACCTATAATCTTTTGACAGAAAGTACTGATGGCCATTATTCTGTGCCTTGATTCCAGGGTGATTGCTTATATCTGCCCTGGGTCCCGCATGATTCTCGATGCTAGGCCCAATTTAGGTCAGAGGAGTCCATGCCGGGGGGTCAGTAGTAGGGCCTCTAATAGGGAATGTTACAATTGAGATATACTTTTTCGGTGAGACCAAATTGTCTTGCAAACATGTATGTGTGCTTTGCGGTGAGTTTGCCTTTACATTTTTGGGGTGATATTTATAGCCTAAATATAGAAATAGTAATAAAAGCCCAAGTAATAACATTTGAGGTAACCAACAGGGAATAGGTATGGAATTAGAAAGACAAGAGAGAAATCCATTTTATGTACTTTGATCATCTTAAATTAGAGTATCTGTTTACCCTCTTTATCTACGGTTATTTGTGCTTTGTTATATAGTTGAGCTGAGTGGTTTAAATGGTAATTAAATATTCTGTTATTACATGTAACAATTTCCCTGGCCAGTTGGTTTCCATAAATATTACATCTTGTGGTGGTTATAATTCTATCTCCCAAAACATTTGGTCATCAATATTAATATTAGCATAATTTTTTAAAGATTTTATTTATTTATTTATTTATTTATTTATTTATTTGAGAGCTAGTGAGAGAGAGCATACTAGCAGGGGGAAAGGCAGAGGGAGAGGGACAAGCAGAGCTGCTGAGCAGGGAGCCTGATGTGGGGCTCGATCTCAGGACCCCAAGATCATGACCTGAGCCAAAGATATACACTTAACCGACTGAGCCACCCAGGCACCCCAATATTAGCATAATTTTTAAAAGATTTTATTTATTTATTTATTTGAGAGACAGAGCGTGAGCAGGGGGAAGGGCAGAGGGAGAGGGAGAGAGAGAATCTCAAGCAGACTCCCCGCTGAGTGTGGAGCATGACATGGGGCTCGATCTCATGACCCTGAGATCATGACCTGAGCTGAAACCAAGAGTCGGACACTTAACTGACTGAGCCACTCAGGTGCCCCAGCATAATTTTTGTTAGCATCAGGCAATTCTGTTTGAGTTGCAAAGCTAATATTACACCATATAGCCATAGCATTATGGTTACAAAATAAATCAAGGAGTATTACAGAGGTGTTTTATAAAGCTTTCCAACGAAATCTTCCTTTTCTTATATACTCTATGTTATGGACATAGCCATTTGTATGGGCATAGCTGTTATAGGCCAAGTTGGAGTGAATTCAGGGTTCCTTGTTGTTCAGGGCATAACCATGTATCTTGCCTGAATTTGCGGATGTCAGTAGATATTGGAATCCAGAAAGAATCATTGGCTGAAGGGGCCCGTTTTCCTCCAATGGGAAGAACTCTGGCGATATCTACAATAGTTCCTATTCCTGTTAAGACATTGAAAAATGTCAAAGCCTGGTTGGCTATACATTTGGGCACAGAGGACAATAAATGAACATTTATATAAGACACAGGGGTCCTTAGTGATTTTCCACAGATGAGAGAAGCTTTACATTTTGGGTTTTGGCCGTTAGTAAAGGCCACTGACCAGTAGTTACCTCAGAATCTTCTGGGTTGTATGGCAGAGTTAGATTTGGGAGGTGGCTGAATCCAAGTCACTCCCAGAACAGTATCTCTGAAAGATACCCATGTTTTTTTTTGTTTTTTTTTTTTTTCATCTTAGGCTTTTCCATCCGCAAAAACATGGTTAGTGATTACGTTGGCTATTTTGGCATGTTGGACAAGCTGCCACTAAGTTTCTCCCATTGTGCCTGGGAGCCTTTCTTAATAAATTATCACCTAAGTTTATAGAGACACAAGGGTCAATCCATTGAATGTTATATACAGTGCAGCTTAAATTTGAGTTAGATGGTATTTCTTGAGAGGTTTTTCTTAATGGGGGCCCTTCATAATATATAAGCACCAGAAGCTAACGGAACATTAGAGTGTTCCCAAGAGCTCATAAACATTTTACCTAAGTTGTCTGTTATAATAAGGTACTAGGGGAGTATTTGAAGTTATATTAGTTAAATTAATGAGTAACCATGATATTTTACCAGAATATAATAAAGGGGGAGATGAAAGCCAACATGTAGGTTTTTATTGCCTTCTAATATTACGATCTAAAAAGGAAGAAGAGTAGAATCACAGGCCTGGTCCCGAATCTTGGGAAAGTAGTCTACCCTGATGTCATCTACTTCTCATCCTGGTTTGTAGTTCAGATGGCTCTGATGATCTTTAGTGGCCCACTGAGCAATGGGCACAGAGATTATGTACATGTGAGCCACTGTGGCCGATTTCTTTACATCAAATTTAGTTTGTAGGGCTTCAGGAAAAAAAGGCAGTTTTAGTTCTCAAATGATTCCAGGTCAAAGGGCGGGAGAAAAAAATCAACATGTTAGTTTGGAGAGTTGTAGCCAGGCATTGGAGGGCATTAGAAGAAATTAGGATCTGGTCTAATTTCTAATGAATAGTATTAAAATCTAATATCTACAAAGATGTGTTACCTGAAACATTTTCTTTCTATAATCACCCTCATTTTTACCAAAAATAGCCAAAATAAGGGCGCCTGGGTGGCTCAGTCATTAAGCATCTGCCTTCAGCTCAGGTCATGATCCTGGGGTCCTGGAATCGAGCCCCACATCAGGCTCCCTGCTCTGCGGAAAGCCTGCTTCTCCCTCTCCCCCTCCCGCTGCTCGTGTTCCCTCTCTCTGTCAAATAAATAATTAAAATCTTTAAAAAACAAAACAAAACAAAAAAACAAAAATAGTCAAAATAAGACAAATTTCTTTGTAAAATAAGTCCAGTTTTAACAAACTTGGCTTAATTTATTTATATAAACACAGAAAGAATAGTGATTGACCACATAAGTTCTTTTAAATCTGTTTTGCTGGAACTTTTTATAAGGAATTTTAGATTGAACTTTTAATAGCTTCTAAAGGCCAGAAGCCAAGCTAAATATTTGCCATCAGTTTGCCTGCAATACTTGTAGATTTGAGTGAATTCCTCTTCTCAGGGTCCCCCAAATATCATGAGGTGCCTGCATCTGCCAGGAAGTGACCTTCTTTACTCACCTGGTAAGATTGCTGGGAACTCTGTTAGCAAGATGTCAGGCCAGCATTTCCAAGGGGTTCTGTTGGCTCCATAAAGTCAACCTTAGGTCCTTAAAGCTGTCTGGTCATATCTGAGTCTATGCATGCCTTTCTCTAAATACAACCTTCCAGTTAAAGCCTTGGTAATATAGCCAAAGGTGTCCTGTTAAGAGAACAGATTCTTTTTTTTTTTTTTTAGATTTATTTATTTATTTTAGAGAGAATGAGAGAGAGAGAGAGCTGGGGGAGGAGCAGAAGAAGAGAGAGAATCCTAAGCAGGCTCACACTCAGCATGGAGTCCAGTGTTGGGCTGGATCTCTCCATCCTGTGATCATGACCTGAGCCAAAATCAAGAGTCGCTTAACCGACTGAGCTACCCGGGCGCCCCTGTAAGTCATAGCTTAAGAGAAAATCTGGAAGAGCAAACATTAGAACTAGCAATGTTTCAAAGAAGAGTCCTAAAAACTCTAATCATCTTTCTCAATTCATTTAGTCCCATGTTACTAATTCTTGTTCTGGTTGAATGCAGCTTTTCCATTAGTTCCGGAAATTCTTACCCAGTTTAGTTTTATGATCTTAAACATACTGTATTTGTCAAAAAGTCCTTTTCACGAATCTCCGCAAAGGATGAAACGCACTTTCAAGAGCATCAGAACAATACTGTAAATAAAAAAACACTGAAAGATGGACATGGTTAAAGATTGGATGACAGTTCATTATAGTGCAGCTGACAGGGAAATGCAGTTATTTCTGTGACACACAACATTTCAATAAGATGACTTTATACCAGGACATGTTAAAACTTTAGGGATTTCATATGATTTCTAGAACGGTTATAGCCTTTACTCATACAATATAACCTAAGAAGGTTATCACCGTTTGTTTGACAGTGCTTCCCATGTAACCTAACATGCCGAATAAACAAGCCTAATTAGTCAAAAAGTGTTATTTTTTTTAAGGAAGTTCTATGCCCAAAGCGGGGCATGAACTTATGACCCAAAGATTAAGCGGCACATGCTCTATTGACCGAGCCAGCCAGGCACCCCTGATTAGTCAAAAAGACTTCATTCAGAATTTGAATATTTGGGAACATTTGTTAAAAACCTCTGACGGTTTTAAAGTACATACCTAAATAGGACTTAATATTTAATTATCTATTTAACCAGGATGGCAGTTACAGATTCCAAAGGCAAACACAGAAGTTTACCTGGTTTTTAGCAAAACGTAGCTCCTCTAATACTGAGAAGTTTCAGTTCTCTTAGGTAATCAAACACCTGATAGACAAAGCATAGAAACTTTGGTTTTCTGGGCAGATTAAAAAAACAACTTTGTTTATAATTTCTTATTAAGAGCAGACCAACAACCCAAGAAAACTTTGTCTTTTTAACACAGAGAGACATCGAATCTCAATCTTATACCAATGTACTTTTAAAGTTCATTCATTCCAATCTTAGTCCTGACGCACATAAAATTCTTTTCCAATGATTCCCCTCACAAACCTACAACTTTCTTTTTTATTCATATTCTGACCTAAGCCTTCTCTCTCTCTCTCTCTCTCTCTCTCACTAGTCTCATTTTAGGACAAATTTGCTTTTTTCTTTCCTCAGTGAAAATGTATTCCCATTCCTCACAGCTTTTTCACCAACAACACATCTTGGTTTCCTTGGCATTCAGAGTTGCTTGCCTTATCATTTTCCAGCAGTCTTAATTACATTTATCAGAACTTTTACTTTTAGAAACCTATCTCCAGTGAAAACTAAGTAGTGACCAACTGTGAACTATTACCCCAGAATTCTTCAGATTGGAAATTTATGAATACATTTCATAATTTCTAGAAATGTGTGTTGTTTTTTTCACAGTACAACTTTCAGTAAAGCACAAAGCACATTTACCAACGGACCCAAGTGTCCTCAGTTTCTCTGCAGTAACAAGCCAAAAGCAGACAAACCTACATTCATTAATCAGTGCTTTTGTATTCTGTCTTATTTGGAAAAGACTTAGCTAACCAGTGAATTCAACCCAGTTTATCAATAAACTTAGCAAAACTTCAAAGTTTCAGGTTACCAAAGATTTGGAAAGCTATAAACCTTTGTATTTATCCCACCTATTTTTTTTAATTATTTATTTTTAAGTAATCTCTACCCCCAACATGGGGCTCGAACTCACCGCCCTGAGCTCAAGAATTGCACGCTCTTCTTACTGAGCCAGCCAGGCGCCCCTCGACCTATTTAACAGTTACCCATGAAAACTTCATGGGACAGACAAAATTAACCATCATTTTAGTCATTTTTACTGACAGATTGCAACAGATAAAAGATGAATTTAATAAACTCAGAAGTTGATTATCTGTATTATATTTGATGTTGAGAATGCCAAAAGACATGCCTATTTTAGTTAAACCAACACACTTTAATACTGAATCATTTTCCAGATCCCGTGAACTTGAAAAACGTTTGCATTAATCTCCATCTGAGTTTTAGAATGCCTGATTCTTATAAGTGCTTGCCTTTTAACCAATTAAGTAGAGCTCTTTTACAAATTAATTTTAGCAATGCCACCTGGAAGTAGAAAAAATATCTCACGTCTATAACACACATGGACAAACATGATGCAAACAAAATCTAGCCTTTGTTTCATTAATTTTTGTGGAGAGGACATTAAAGGCCCAATTTCCAAATATCTCCTTTTTATGGAAACAGATCTCATTGCAAGAGAGCATTGTAATTTATAGATCCATTCATCAGTTATTTCCCAGTTAGAACATGGCCAGTTTTGTGCAGAGATGCCAAAAGCTGTGCCCACAAACAAACCAGAAGAAGCTGAGAGTACCTCCATGCGTGTTGGTTCCTCCTCAGAAGCCAAGAGCTTCACTGAGTGACCCAGACAGCTCCCTCATTTCTGGTTGCTCGGCTTTCTTTAATTGTATGTGCAAGAAAACTAATTTAGACATGTCGGAAGAACCCCATATGGGCCATCTGAGACTCGGGTTATCCCTAGCTCCCTTTACCTATTTCGGCAAGCATTGCACAGGGATGTGTCATATGTGCTGTACGTACAACCTGCTGGGGTTCCTGTGAGTGGTTGTTGGTTTCCCCAGGAGCTCTTCCACTTTTGAAGAGAGATTCTCCATCCATGTTAGTTTTGGTGTTGGAATAGGGCTCGAGCAAAATCTAAGGCTATTAAGTGGGGTTGGATCGAGAGGGTGGTGCTGGTGAATGTCACCGCCAAAGGGCCGTGGTGCGCTCTATTTTGTGTCTCCATCTCTCCCAGCAAGGTCTGAGACCACCAAGAGGGCTCAGAGTGCCAGATGATGAGTCCTTTTGTGTGTGTCCCCGAAGAGGCCAATTGTTAATTACCTGATGTGATGGGAAATTCCTATGGGACTGCTACACATCTCGAGGAATATCCTCAGATACTTGCACCAGGCTTTCACTCACTGGAAAGCACCATTTGGCCAGAAGGACCATGTCCCTTCTCTTCGGAGCTGACTGATTCAGTCTCTCATATTTCCAGCCAGAAATGGATTCAAGGCTTATATTAATAACAGAAGTCAGAACAATGCCAAGTTAAAACAACCACCCCATCCACTCCAGCCCGTCTAGGTCATTTCCACCTCGAGAACATTACCAGTAACCCTTAACAGCTCAAATAAAAGTCAGGACCATTAACTCAAATTGAGGAGGTCCAGATATGAGAAGTCACTGATACCCCTTTGAGGTGTGGAGAAGTCAGAGGGGGCATAGAGGGCCCGAGCTGGTGCCTAGTGGAGAGTTCCAGAGGGTCCCCAGGTGTCCCTGGGCCCCCTGCTCTTATATCCTGCCATCTACCCCCAAAATGGTAACTCAAAATGAGCAAACCTTGAGTATCTCTAAAAGCGAGAAAGAGTTTCATTTGAGCCAAGTTAGGACAGCTGCCCCCAGAAACACGCCCTTTGCAGGGAAGAAAGGGCTCTGGAGAATGAACGGTGTTTACAGGGTTATATACTTTTTACATCTTGGAAAAGCTCAAAAGACTGTAGATTTGCATGTAGGCAGGAGTCACCAGTTGTAAAGGAATGCGGGGAGGAGGAACAGTGATCACCATCTCAAGGACGGGACGCATTTTCTTTAGGCTGCTTGCTCACAAAGCAGATGGACAGCGCACGCATGGTGGGCCACGAATCAGGCTTTCGAATGAAGTTTATGTACAGTCGTGTTGATCTGGAAAGAAATCTAAAGGGGCACCGGGGTGGCTCAGTCGGTTAAGCATCTGCCTTCAGCTCAGGTCATGATCCCAGGGTCCTGGGATCGAGCCCCGCATCAGGCTCCCTGCTCAGCGGGAAGCCTGCTTCTCCCTCTCACTCTGCTGCTCCTCCTGCTTGTGCTCCCCCACCCCCGTTTCAAATAAAATATTAAAAAAAAAGAAAGAAGTCTAAAATGGCTTCCCTTGTATATCAGGCCTTTAGAGAGTTTTTCTCTCATCACTCTTTACACAGGGTTTCGGTCCTAAAGACAGCCTAAGAATGAAAATCACCTAGAGTCAGAATGACCCATGAATACTAATGAACTCATACTTATTTAATACCCACGATGTGCTGAACTGTCCCGGTTGTTTTGTATATGTCTCATTCGGTCCTCCCTGGGACCCTGTGATCTGTTCATCACTCAGCCTATGAGGGAACTGCTATTACTCTCAACTCCCAGAGGGAGGAGACTCAGCACAGAAAGCCTAAGCTGCTTCTCCAAGGTGGGGGTATCGGGGGGTGCCGGGGGGGATTCAAAGGCGGGCACTCCGGCTGCAGAGTCAACGTTCTTACCCCTGGCTTAACCAACAGCATGGGATAGAGCACGTTGATGGCTGGGAATCAGGGGAAGTCACTGGCTGTGGACAACAGACCCGTGTTGTAGGGAAAGACGCGCCTTCAGACACTAGAGTCACACTCAGCCTCTGAGGTCAGAAAGTTCCGTGGGGCCTAAGTGCCTCTGCTGTACTTAATCTGGGCAGTTTCTGAGCAGGGAGTGACATGATCCAGGTGAGGTTAAGGTGGATCACCACTGGGCAGAGGATGGATGTGAGAGCAGTAGGAGGGAAACCAGGGAAGAGGCACCTTCCGTAGGCCAGGCCTAAGCTGGTGTGGCTTTGTCTCGAATGGGGCCCGGGTTTGGGGCGGGGAGATGGGCAGGGAAGGCGGGGGATGGGGGTGGGCAGCTGATTGGTTGTGGAAGCATGCAGTTAGAAGCCTGGTCATGCCATAGCAGAAATAGGGAAGTCTGGACCGTTTGGGGTGGATAAAGGGATTCTGATGAGTTGGGGTCCCCAAGGGACACATCCCTGAAGAAGTGCATGGCAAAGGGACTGGAAATACTAGCACAGCCAGCTGGGAATGGAGATTTCTGTGGAAGCGTTGCTGCCTGGGAGCAGCGCTGTCTGTCTCAGCCCCCACCCTAACTGTAGGGACCCTGACAGCCTGCAGAGCATCCTTTACCTCTCCCTCCAGCGTAGACCCCTGGACACCTGGCTGTCACTGGCACTTGAAGCAGCATTTTTTTAAGGTGAAGAAAAATACTGAAATCACTCGATTAATTATGCAGCCTCACAAGATACATGTTGGCAGAAGACTGAAAACGTTCTGCCTCAGAGAGACAACCAAATAGAGGGTGTTGTGGCACCAAACTCTGGTGTTCCTCAAGTAGGAAAGTGTTAGCCTTGGGAAGATGATTTAGCGAGACAGAGGGGTTTATTAAAATCAAATATTTCCAGAAACGGCAGTATACCATGGAGGGTCTCCGACACACCCCACGAGGTCAATGTGGTGACTGACTGAAACGAGAGATCTCCGCCGTCCTCTGCGGGCTAGGAAATGTGGTTCCTTCCGAGAGACAAGTGCGGCAGAAGGTCATTATCTTTGAAGAGGAGGTTGGATTCAATAGACTTGTCATTAGCACCTGCCTCATCTTGGTTGACTGTTTTGCTGAGGCACCTATTTTAGTCGTGCACCAATTTATCCCCAGGATTCCTCATTCTGTCAAGTTCATTTCAGCAGACCTTTATTCACCATGTGCTGTGTCGGGCTCTGGAACGCTCTGCAGAGGATGGGAAGGTGAGGGAAGCAGGAGGGAGCTAATTACTGAGCTCTGGCAGGCATCCCATAATACCGTGTGTGTGCGCGCGTGCGCGCGCGTGCTTGCGTGCATGCTTGTGTTTCTGCCTGGGCTGTCCTCTGCCTCGATCTTTGCATGCCCTGCTCCTTCCTACTCTTGTCTCAGCTAAGTACCACTTCCTCTGAGAAGCCCTCCCTGACCACCCTAGTAAGGGTGGCCCCTGCCTCTGCCTCAGTCACCTGGTCTGCCATCACACCGTTTTCTTTTCTTAAGAGCAGTGTTGCTGCTTGACATTCCCTCAGGTATTTGTCTATATTTACTACTTTTCTCCCTGCACTAGAATGTAAGCTCCTTGAGGTCAGGGACTCTGTCTTGCTTACCACCGTCTGCCCCGACAGTGCTAGCTCAGGAGACCTTTGTCAAGCGAATGACTGCATCTGATTTCCTCAACAGCTCTGGACAGGTGGTGTTTTCACATCACTCACAGAAGGGGAAACTGAGGCTCTGGGAGGGCCCTGGTTTGCCTGGATTTTCACAGCCAGCAGATCTTGTGCTGGACTTTGCACTTGAGTCTGTGGGCCTCCCACGCCCCCTGTGACATGCCTCCCCACCTCAGTGGAACCTGATCCCTGCCCTCAGGGAGCTCTCTGCCCAGCCAGGAAGTGTGGGCACCCTGACAGAGGCGACAGACACACAAAGGGGGCTTGAAGGTGGGAGTAATGACATCACTAGAAGACATGAGCAAAGGCTTCATGGAAAGACAGCCTTTACAAGGCGTTGTAATATGGTGGTGATGAGAGAGAAGGTTTTTGAGGCTAAGGGAATAGCACCAGCAAAAATACAGAGGTGGGAAAGTAAAGGGAGTTTGCAGAGAACAGTGAACAGTCTGGCTTGGTCTGGGGGTAGGAACTCCCATGACTTGTGTGAGGGACTTCTGGAAAGGGGAGGTGGGACCCAGACCCCTCGGCGGGAACGCAGGGCTGCAGAGGGTGGGTTCCACCCATGTGGCGTGGGGTGTCCTGAAGGTTCTCGAATGGGCAAGGGTATTCAGGTGATGGGGAGGGAAAGGTGGGGGCAGGAGGCAGAGCCAGGGAAAGAGATTCTTTAATAAAGGAACAGCCGCGGTCATTGTCAAGGTGGATTCCAGGATTATAAAGCTGTCTTCAGGTAAACAGAAGACCATCTTAGTTGAAATCTTCACATATTGGCTGCGGAGGGCTTGGTTCTTGCTGTGAACTCAAACCTTAGACAGATATTAGCTCACTGTTTTCCTTGTTCCCCAAAAGGGCCTCTATGCCCCCATTTTACAAAGGGAGAATAGCAAGACAAAGCTTCTCAGTGGTGAAGGGTAGAGTTAAGTCCAGAAGTGTTTGCCCTGCTCAGTGCCAGGCCTGAGGGGTCATCAGCAGGAGGATGCACATTTCTCCTGTCAAGTTCACCGCTCATGGGTCTCAGGTGCAAGTCTGCAGATATTTACCAGTTGGGAGAAGATGATCCAGGACGAACAGCAAGGCAGCCGTCCTGGAGTTGGAGGCGAGGTGGTTAGGGCACCCTTCCTGGGGGAAGTGGGGCTGGCTGGCCAGAGGATTTGTGGGGGCAGAGGGAAGAGGGAAGGGTGTTCCAGACTGGGGGAACGGTGCGGACCAAGTCCAGGTGGCAAGTGAGCTCAAGGATTGGCGGGTGGGCAAGACAGGGCATGCAGGCTGGTGGCCCCGCACTGGTGTTTGATGGAGTCAGATGCTGAGCACAGTGCTTTTTGGAGACGTTTGCTACTGTTTCCTGGTCCCTTCATCCAGCTGTGACCTCAGGAAGCCCAATTACTGCTCAGAAAACCCATTCCTCCCAGGCCTGTTCGTTGTTTCCGACCCTGACGGCTTGAGGAGAAAAGGCGAACATTTAGTCGTTAAATGTGCACACCGCTCTCTTGCGCCCGGGCCTGCCTTTGTTGGTAAGCGCGGTTCCCCACCGTCAGCCACAGCCCCCTCACCGTCTGCCCTGCTCAGAAGTGGGTTCCAGGCGAGTGGAGTTGTCTGCAATCTCATCACCCCCAGAGATGTCCACGTGTACCCACATGTGGGCTCCTGCCCTGTGGCCCGCGCCTCAGCCCAGGCAGGGGTACCCCCAGGGCCGACCCCAGGCTTCTCCGGTGCCCAGCACGTCAGGCCAGGGAAATTTATTCCGGGACATGCATTGTCCCCTACTGTGGATGAGGCATTATGCCGGGCACTGCAAGTGTTGGGGAGCCTGAGGGGCATCTCGACACGATTCCTGCAGCAAGAAACAAGTGTTTGCCTCCCTTTGACTGTGCGCAGGTGACATTCACAGTTTTCGCCATGTCAGAGGGCCAGCTCTGCTCGGTCATAGGTGGAATAACGTGGTCGACCCTGAAGTCGGGCTGCCCAGATTCGAAGCCTGGCTCTGCCACCTCTTGGCTGGGTGACCTTGGGCAAGTGACTTTACCTCTCTGATCAAGTTAAGTCTGATCGGAGTTAGGTTTCAATTTGCTCATCTCTAAAAGGTCCTTGCTTTCTAGAGTTGTAAGGATGAAAATTGTGTTATGTTTAGAAGGGCGGCCAGCATATTCTCAGTGCTGTAAAAGTATTAGCTGTGATTATTGTTAATTAGCATTTTTCTTTAAATGAAATTAACTTAAATAAAATTTAAAAGGACTTTATATCATGACTATAAATGGAAAATCAGTAGCTGGTAACCATAAAAATAAATATGAAAACAAAACATGGTTAGGAAATCTTAGGTACATAGGTTGGGCTTAAATCTGCTCCCCCATTGGGAAGGGGGTAAAGCAAAGATGAGAGGTGATGGCCAGCTCCGGACCGAGAGTTTGAAAGAGGCATTTTTCGCCCTGTGGCTCACTGCCATTTGCATAGTGATTACCATCCAATTCCTGCTTCTCAAAGTGGTGTCAGCATCAGCATCACCAGGAAGTTCATTAGAAATGCAGATTCCTAGGTCCCATCCTGGAGCTGCTGAATCAGAACCTGCATTCTGACAAGGTCTCCAGGTGACTCATGGGTACATTTTGGTTTTTTGTTTTTGTTTTTTAAGATTTTATTTATTTGACAGAGAGAGACACAGCAAGAGAGGGAACACAAGCAGGGGGAGTGGGAGGGGGAGAAGCAGGCTTCCCGCAGAGCAGGGAGCCCGATGCGGAGCTCAATCCCAGGACCCTGGGATCATGACCTGAGCCGAAGGCAGACGCCTAACGACTGAGCCACCCAGGCGCCACGGTACATTCTGTTTTGAGAAATCTGGTCTGTAGTCACCAGTGTATGTGTCCCACTCGAGGTGCTTAGGTTCAAGAGTGACCTGCCCAAGGTCACTTGAGTTAAGAACAGCAGCATATCAGAATCCCAGGTCTCCAGACCCTACTCTGCAGGGCAGCATCCTCAGCGGAAGTCAAGCTCCACCCCATCTTCACTTACTGTGTGACCTCGGACAAATTCTTAACCTCTCTGAGCCTTTGTTTCCTTATCTGCCAGAGGAGACTCGTAATAATGCCCTCCCTCGGGCGTGGTTCTCAGGGTTATCTAGAGAAGATGCTCCGTCAGCGTTGGCAGCTGTTGTCTTCGTAGAAGACTTCAGGGCCCGTCCCGTCGTGTGGCCTCTGCCTGGGCCGGCGCTGGTTGCTCCAGAGGTGTTGGCGGCCTCACTGCCTTCGTCATTACGCTGCTGTGTCCGCTCTGTTCCCCTTTGTCCCAATGTGTTAGCGATGAGTCATCTGTTAAGTTAAAATAATTGAATATCTCAAATGTTGATTGTGTGTCATTTGGTGGTATTCTGCGTGGGATTTATTTACTTTTGATTCTAATCAAATAGGTGTTTGTGGGTTTGCTGGCTTGCCGGGAAGACGCTGGCACTGCTTCGGCAAGTCCCAGATCCCACGGTGGTCTCCGTGCCGTGAGGCTGTGAAGGGGGTGACTGCCGGGGGTCCTCTCCCTCCCTCAGCCAGCCCGGGAGCTGGAGCTCGGCCTTGTAAATGAATTCTCACCTGGAAACAATGTCTTTGCATTCCCACAGCTGCATCTCCTAGCCCCCGAGGGACCCCGTCTGCCACCCTCCGCGCCGAGCTCCTCAAGGACATTTTATTTCAAGCTCAGAACAACCCTATTCGTTGGATCATCTTGGTCTCGTTTTTTTTTTTTTTAATTGAGGAATAATTCCTATCCGTAAAATTCTCCATGTTAAAGCGCAACATCCCGTGGTTTTTACCATATCCGCGGGGCTGTGTAGCCCTTACCACAATCCATTTAAGAACATTTTCATCACCCCCAAAAGAAACCCTCTCCCGTTAAGCGGTCGTTCCCTATTTTTCCCATCTCCCCCAGCCCCTGGCAGTCTCCTTTCTGTCTCTGTGGATTTGCATATTGTAGACATGTTCAGTCAGGGGAATTATATAGTATGTGGCCTTTTGTGACTGGCTTCTCTCACTCGGCACACTTCCTGAGGTTCCTCCATGTTGTATCAGCACTTCATGCCTTGCCGTGGCCCCGTGGCGTTCCATTGTATGGAGATAGCGCATTTTGTTTGTTCCTCCACTGACAGACATTTGAGCGATTTCTATTTTCTGGCTTTTGTGAATAGTGCTGCTATGGATGTGTACCTACAGGTGTTGGCATGAATTCTTGTTCCCATTTTATTGAAGGGGAAACTGAGGCTGGGGTTAAGTAACTTGCCTCAGACCTCATCACAGAAAAGCCCTGGCACAAGGAAAGCCTTGGTCTGGATCCTGAGGAAGAGTGAGCTCTCAGGCCCCGCCGCCGCCACCACCTCTTTCTTTTTAGGTCTCTGGCTCTCGTGTGGCTCTCGTGTGTTCTGCCCGTTGGGTGTGATGGCCACCGGCCGGGGGGGCCAGAGAAGTTCAGTTTTGTTCTCTGAAGCAGACACCCTGCGGTCATGTCGTTTCCCAGAGAGGCTGGGACCCCTGCAGTAGTCAGTGAGGAAGCACCTCTGAGATCCGGATTCCCGTCTGTGCGGCATCTGTCACAGGCTGTCAGCCGGGCTCTGCCGTAGCCCCTCTGAGCTCGGCTCTGACGGGATTTTAGCCCCAGCCCCCTCGTCCCCATCAAGACGATCTCCACTGACCCAGCATTCTTAGCACTTGAGGGAAAATGTTCCCATGGGTAGCTGGATGCTAAGGATGTCACTCTCTTTAAATTGAGGACATTAGTAAGAAGTAATGAGTGCTTGTTACAAAAATATCACACAATACAGAGATCTATAAAGCAGGAAGTGAAAGAAACAATTCTCCCAAACCCACAGCCACATTCAAATTAAATGGTCTCCCCACATTCCCAGAAGACGCCATGCCCATCTCCCCCTTCTCCTGAAGTGCCTTTCTACCCTTCTCTACTTACCGGCCAGGGCCCAGTATAAATGCTACTGTGGAGGAACTTTCTGGACTTCTGCGGTCCACAGTGAGCTCCTCCTCCTGTGACTGTTTCTCTCCAGGTGGCATGACACAGGGAAGGACTAGGAAAGGCTGCTCTTGAGAGTGGAAGTTAAACGCCAGCAAAATCCCTGAAAAGACCTGGAAGTAGTTATCTGTGAGGAGGGGCACTTGTGAAGAGAGAGTAGTGCCAGGCTTTTCCATTTTTGCCTTAAACCTTCTAGAGCTAGTTAGCTCAGTAAACACTGTGCAGAAGTAACTCTGTTAAAATCCTGGTGAATTGTGCAAGGTGGGGCGTCGGGGCCAGTCCTCGATGCCTAGTGCATTTTGCTTGCTCTTGGTGTCCCGCACCTCCCAGCTTTGGAAACCAGGTGGCATTTCAGAGATTGGCAGCCAAGTCCCAGAGGCCCAGCTGTCTACGGGCTTGTGTCTCCTTCCAGGGTGCCTGGCCACACCCGTAGCTCCTGAGCACACCTGGAGGTCCCGGGAGTTTGGATCTTCTGGAAGGGGTGCAGGTGCCAGTCTAAGTTTTCATTTTCACACTCCAGAAAAATATCTCTCCATCAGCCTCCTGAATGGGAGCTCCATGCTGCACACAGTCCCAGGTGTTATTCTGTTAAACTGAGCTCTTTTGGGGGAGGGGAGCTGGGTCTGAGTTACAGCTCTTTTTATGCACTGTGCCTCAGTTTCCACGATGATAAAATGGGGACGAACATAATAATACCTATCTCAGGGGTTGTTAAATTAGACAAAGCGTGTCAGGTGCTTAGAAAAGTCTCAGGCACATGTACATAGGTACATATGGTACAAAGGAAGTACCAGATAAGGGTAAGCTATTATATTACTTTTTATTTCTAGGACTGTTTACTGACCATGGTAAGAAGAGTGAGCAAAGCATAGTGTAGACCAATGTCATGGAAAGACTATGGGCTTCAGAGTTGTGTTAACCTGGGTTCTAATCCCAGCTCTATATTCATGGGCATGGGTCGCCAACTTCAGCAAGCCTCTGATCTCCCCGCAACAGTACATATTCTAGCATGTTCTGAGGCACACAGCTCACAAACATTTGACTGCAGCTTGCAGCCTCCCCTCTTTGACGGGAGCATTGACCAAAGAGCCTTTGTTTAGTAAAATCATGGAGTCACAGAATGTCCAGCCTGGTTAGTACGCCCCAGATCCCATGGTTCCAACCCGCATTTTACAGAAGAGGAGACACGGCCCTTGGGGAATGTGTTTCCCTGAGACCCCATGGCTGATAGCAGAGGGGCCAGGATGAGAATGGGGGCCTCCTGAGCCTTGCCCACCATGGCGTAAACACTGAGGGTCACCTGTGCCTCTTTCAGAGCCAGAACCACAAACCAGCCAGAGAGAAGATTGGAAGACAGTGGCTCTATTTTGAAATAGCCTGGCCTAAGGGGAAACAGGAATTGCGCAGGGCAGAACTAAGTCCCCTGCACAGGCCTGGACCAGCCAGCCCTCAGTAAATACGAGTCAGCGTCATTACTGTCACCATTATTGTCTTTAGGGCCGAGTAGCCACAGCTGGTGGGAGGCCCAGTCCCTCTGTACCAGTGACTCCTGAACACGGGTGCCCATCAGAGGTGCTTATTAAAACACAGATGGCTAGGACCCGCTCTCCGAGCTTCTGATTCTACAGGTCCGGGCTGGGGCCTGAGAATGTGCATTTCTAACAAGTCCTGGGCTGATGCTGATACGGTAGGTCCGGGGTTGCCACTCTGAGAACCACTGTGTTGGCCTGGCCCTTGCTCCTGAGCATGGTCCTGGGACCTGCCTGGTAGAAATGCAGAATCTCAGGCCCCACCCCAGACCTGCGGCATCAGAAGCCTCGCCTTAGCAGGATCCCCAGTCGTCTGTGTGCATATTGTGGTTCGAGAAGCAGACGTCCCCACCGTGGCTGCAGAGCAGAAGCATCAGGAAACCTTCGAAACCCCCTGACTACCAAGCCCCAGCTCCCGCTAATTAAGTCAGAGTCTCTGGGAGCGAGACTCGGACATCAGGAGTCTGTGATTCCAGTGTGGCCACGTCTGAGAACCACCAGCTAGAGTCCACGGTGGCAGCCAGGAGGGGCCTCAGGGACCATAAGTTCCTACCCTGGCATTTGACCAAGATGCAAATCAGATGCAAATCGGAACCACAGCAGCCTGCCTGAGATCCCACGGTCGGGAGGTAACACATCCAGATAATTCTTCCACTAGCTCTTTCAATTCTAAGTCCCCTTAGTACAGCTCCATGGTAGCTGCTATTGACGTACCAGGGTCCGCGGGCGTCCGTCGCCCCTTGGAAGACAGGCCTGCTCATTGGAAACGGCCCCTGCTGCATCCCAGAGCAGACTTCCGTGCTGTGTGCATGTTGTCCGTGCCAGGGAGGCGGTGCGCATAGTGTTAGGGGCGTGCGCTGAAGGCCGGCTCTGCTTGCAGCTCCTCTAACAACGGGGATGGCGATGTTAGCACCCATCCTTGGAGCCATGGTGCAGATTAAGGGTTCATGGGACAATCAGTGACTGGCTCACGGGGAGCACTTTATAAATGTGAATTATTATTTCAGTAACTGAGTGACCTTGGGTAAGTCACGTGATCTTTGTGACTCCGTCTCCTCCTTTGCTAAGTGGAGGTAAGCAGAGGACTGGCCTCACAGGGTGGTTGTGAGGAGGAGGTAAACTCGTGAGTCTGAAGCCCCAAGCGCAGTTTCCTGCACACAGCTGGCATCCACGAATAGTAGCTGTGGCTGTGTGTCACAGACTGAAAGCCTGAGCGAGAGTAAGTTCTGGCTGGAGCAGGCTCTGAGTTGGGCCGGTTCTGACTCTCCAGAGGGAGCATCTAAAACCAGGGGGGTTAAAGGTTTCTGGGGTATTTTTGTCTGGAGAAAAGCTTATAATGTCCCTCATCCTCACTGATGTAAAAGATTGCCATGCCAGGGCAGATATACTATGTGTGATCCAAGAGAGCAGAGTAGCAGTTATCATGTAGTTCATGAACGAACTCTCTAACAATTAAAACCATTCTGTAGAAAGGAGGGTGAGCTCCCCATCACCGGAGGTATTCAAGAACTTTATGCCCTCTGGTGGAGACATTAAAAGAATTTCAGGTCTGAGATTGGAGGCTACATAGTGTTTCCCAAGTTTGCTTATTGCTAAGAATCACCTGGGAATATTTATTAAAAACACAAATTCCCCGGTGGTCATTGCCCATGCACTGGAGCAGAATTTCAGGGGTGGGGGCCTAGGATTCACCTCTCCACATGATTCTTACTGGGAAGTTTGGAAAACATGGGCTAAATGGCCTCCAGTCTCCTAACTCTGAGATTCTGTGGAAAAAAGTTGATGTGGAAACAAGACATTGTGGGCGGGCTCAGGTCACACTCCCACAGCCTTGGGAGTCCTGCTTCTTGGCCAGGCCTCGGAGCCCATGGACACACCAGCTTGAGTCCCCAACACTTTCTCCTTTGGGGCTGTAACTGGGTCAGCAGGGGCTCTGCCACCCTCTCTGCCTCCCCCATACTAGACCCTGTCACCAGGCCCGGCTCTTGGCAGGGACTGAGCTGGGGGCACAGTTCTGTGTTTCTGAGAAAAAACACGAGTTTGACCCAGCCCTCCTGACTCCCTGCAGTCTGTTTTGTTTACTTCTCCGATTTTGCTTGTTTTGCCCTGGTTCTGCCCACCAGTCACTTTTCATTAGGCATTCATTAGGATTAACAAGATAACTTTTAATGAAAGACCTGTGCATTGTGAATAAAAGCTGCTTTATTAACACAAAGCACTCTCATAATTAGAGGCTTAGGGAGATGCAGTTTGGCCTTCTTGCAATAATAATTATAATTATGAGAATAATCTTGCTTTGTGTTTATTACAGTGCCTTCCCGCAAGCTTCTCTGTTCTCTGCTGCAGCTCAGATATCAGTGGTGGGGGAGGGCACTGAAGAGTCCTGCTTGAATCCAGCTGCTGTCCAGATGCTGCTGTTGTCCCCTGTTGTTAGTACCCCTGAGTCCCCCTTGGGGTCTGTGGGCATGCATGCACCACCCGCTCGCATGAAATGTTCCCATGCCAGAGGCTTCCTCACTGAGGACTCGCTGAGCAAGGGCAGGGCTCTAGGAACTTGTAGGACGTGGCAGGGCTCAAAGGGGGTGTCCTGGAGCAATGCAAGTCCTCTGGGCCTTTGCTTGTGCCTTGGCCCACATCTGGGCTGCCTTCCCTCTCCTCTGACTCTAGTAATCTCTCATCCATCAGCATCTAGCGTGAACCGAGGGTGACCAGCTCTCTGGAATTGCCTAGGACTGAGGAGCAGTCCCCCAGGACGCAGGACTTTCAGTGCCAAAATTGGGAACATTCCGAGCAAACCAGGAAAAGTTGGTCACCCTACTGGAATCTTTGCATTCAGATTCTTTGTCCTTCATCATCTTGCCAAAATGCCCTTGGACAATTTACCTATCAACACGGGCCTCACTTTCCACCTGTGAGGGTAACTCATGGTGGTTATGGGAATTTAATGAGTTAATATCTAAAAAGTGCCTGTTACCGTGCCTGGCACATAGTGAATACTCAGCAATGTTAGCTATGTTTGTTTTGTTGAGTTGAGTGAGACCTTTGAGATGTGGTTCATGCATCCTCTGGGTGGTGACTCCTTGGTCACACCCCCTGATGTGGCCCTCACTTCCTCACAGGGGAGCCTTTTCCTTTATGGCTGGTGAACTATCCCCTGTACCGTCAGCTGTTCCATAAAGAATGGGACCCTCTTCTTGATGGCATCCCATGGCTTCTTGAGGTTGACTCACCTGTCTCCAGTCTGGGTCTTCTCTTCCCTGGGCAGGGTACCCCCCTCCGTTAGTGAGACCTGGCCTAGCCGTGTCCTGTGTAAGGAGTGCTGTGTGCTCCCGTAAGCCCCAGGGCCCAGCATGGAACTTGGCTCAGCTTAGGAGGCTTTTCTCTCCTGCAGACAGGTGTAGTGGGTATAGATGGTGCCCATCCTTTGAATTAGATCTGAGAAGAATTTCCTGAGAACAAAAGGGGACTGGCCTCTGTCCCCAGAATCACATGCCCTGAACTAGAAAAGCCTACAGGACTTTTTGGCCAAGGCCCTGGTTCCCCTTTGAGATGGTCTGCATAGACTCCCCTTTCTCTGGCTCGGCCCAGGGACAGGTACCTAAGTACTTCTTAAGGGGGCAGGATAGTAGAATGGTTAGGCCCTGTGGCTTCCTGAACAGCTAAACCATCTCAATCTTACTCCCCTTCTTTTAGCTGTATGGCTTTGGGCAAGTCACTCCATTGCAGTTTCCTCATTCATACAGAGAGGATAGTTCTAACAACCTAGCACATGTGAAAGAGTAAGTGGTACTGTTTATGGCTATTATTATCCCCGTCCCCCAAGGAACAAACGTGAGATAGATCACTCCTTGTGCACAGGTGGGGAGAAGACTGGGCAGGGTTGAGACCTGTTCCCGCATGTCTGAGTGCCGGGATCTCCATATTCTTGTCCCAGGGACCATGGAGAACTGTTCCTGAGATCATGGACCTGTCCTCTCAGCAGGAATTGGAGTCTCCATGCCATGTTGGTGGCTGGTGATGTGGCCTGGACGGGGCACATTTGCATCACATCCCAGCAGAGCCCTTTGCCATCGGTGGGGTGCTGTACCCCTCCCACATGCACGCCAGCCTCTGGGAGGCGGTTCTGGGGTCAAAGGGTGGATGGAACAGATGGCATCCCTAAGAACAAAAAAAATCCTAGGGAAGTCACTAGGCACAGTGGGGAACGGTGCCTGGCACACAGTAGGGCTATTATGGAGAATGAATAAGAGCAGCACGTGTGAATACATTCCAGGCCCTTAGCACCCTCAGATGGGGGGGCTATATGCTTCTGTGACTTAGGTCGGTTGGCCAGATGAGGCTGCAGAGGCCTGCGTTGCTTGAATTGGAGACTGGAAAAGGGGAGAGTATATGGTTGGGATGGTGTGTGGGTGGCCCAGGTGGCAGGAAGGAGGTTGTGGGCTGGGCGTTTCTGGGCTGATGTACTCAGGGAAGACAGCTGTTCTGAGGACGCTTGGAAATAACTTGAATGGCCTTATGGCTTTACATCTCTTCTGCCAACATCGTGAGCACTTTCTCTCGCTTTGTGGGGAGTGGGGGTGCGCTGCACAATTGATTCTTGGTGCCTGAGTCCTGAAGCTTTTGCTCCACTTCAATACAGAGACTTTCTTTCTTTTATGGGTCTTTCTCATTTCTCTTATTGATGAGGAGCTGGCTGCCCTCGGTTTATACTTGAATTTGCCAGGTTATTTTTTCCAATCAAAGCTGTTTTTATGATAAATTTTCTATTTTAAAAGTGAAGTATCACTATATATGCTTGAGAAATATTTTTATTTAAATATGTAGTGGTACTTTGCCTATTTTATATAAAATAAACATCGGGACTGTAAGTAGTAATAAATTGCTCCAATCCTTTGTAATAACTATTTAACACTGTGATTATTTTCCTCTTTCCCAGGCATACGTACTTTTTTTAGTTTTACATGTATTACAGGGTGCATATAATTTTTTTCATTCTGCCTCAAAAAATGCTATAACTTGAATTATTAAACAAGAAAAACAATGGACAGACTTAGGTCGATAATACTATTCAAGAAGGTCTACCAACACTGGAGAGGGTGGGGAGAAATACCAGAACTCCAAATAGAAAAACGGCAAGAGAGGTGAACAGGATTTGCCACAAGAGAAGTAAAAATGGTTAATTACCCATGAATGATAATCCATCTCATTACTGAAAGACTTGCTGATTAAAAGCAAGAGATGCCATTTCCCCTGATCATATTAGGAAGGATTTTTTTTTTTAATGATCCTCTTACTTACTGGACAGAATGTATGTTAACTGGCATAAGTACTCTGGAAAGCAGTTTGGCAATACATCAGGAGCCGTGTGTTTATTTGTTTTCTGCTTGTGAACATCTTGTGTTCTTTTCTCATCTCTCTCTGGTGGTCTTAATTTTTTTGACTGAATTGAGAATTTTAAATAATAAAGATAACTTTTTAATCAGATTTTTGAGTTAATTAATTAATTTAAGAGAGAGGGCATGAGCGGGAGGGGTAGAGGGAGAGGAAGAGAGAATCTCAAGAAGACTCCATGCTGAGCACAGAGCCCGACGTGGGGCTCCATCTCACGAGCCTGAGATCACGACCTGAGCCAAAACCAGGAGTCAGTTGCTTGACCAGCTGAGCCACCCACGTGCCCCAAATAGAACTTTATTTTTAAGTTTATTTATTTATTTATTTAAGTAATCTCTACACCCAACGTGGGCTCAAACTCACAACCCCCGAGATCAAGAGTAGCATGCTCCACTGACTGAGCCAGACAGGTGCCCCTGAAGATAACTCTTTATCCTATTTGTAGATCCTTTTCACAATCTGTTGGCTTATTTTTTTAAACATCCAGGTCTATTGATCTGTTCTTTGTGATTCTGTTATTGCTCCTAGGTTTTGAAAGTCCTCTTCACTTAAGTGGTTGTATTAAAGTCTGTTTACTTCTGATTTTTTTGTTTGATTTCAAAAATATTTCAAGGGTAATTCTGTCTAGAATTTACTTCGATTCTTTTTTTTTTTTTTTTTTTTAATTAGAGAGGGAAGAGGTGAGGTCAGAGGGAGAGGGAGAGAGAGAATCTTAAGCAGGCTCCATGACGTGGGGCTTGATCTCACAACCCTGAGATCATGACCTGAGCTGAAATCAAGAGTCTGATGCATAACCAGCTGAGCTACCCAGGCGTCCTAAGTTTACTTTGATTCTTAGGTTAATTGAGAGTCTCTTTTGTTTTCCCAGAATTGTTAATTGGCTATTCTGATGTCAATTATTAACCCTTCCCCTCCCGAATTCATTTGTGAGGCCTCCTTTTGTGTTTATTAAATTATGACATGTTATTTATAGACTACATTTTCCAGACTATTTTCTTTCTCTAATCTGTTTTTCTTATTGCCCTCTGTTTTAATTATTGTAATCTTAAAACATTGGTTATCCCCCTACCTTCTCCTCTTCTAGGGAGCCTTGCTTGCTTAATTCCCTAGCTGAAATTTAAAACCATTTCAAAAAATGGTTTTGGGTTTTGAAGTTAAAAAAAAAAGAACAAAGAACTTTCTGGATTTTCAGGAGGAATTACATTAAACAATCTATAAACTGATTTCTGAAACAGATCACTATCATTTCAATCTTTTGCTTTGTCATTAACGAGCATATTCTGTATCTTCACATACAAATCTATTTTTTTAGCATTTCTTAATTTTTTAAAATTGATTTAAATTCAATTTAGTTGACGTGGTGTATTATTAGTTTCAGGGATAAAATGTAGTGATTCATCAGTTGCATATAACACCCACTGCTCATTCCATCACATGCCCTCACTAATGCCCATCACCCATTTAGCCCATCCCCTGCACCCACCTCCCCTCCAGCAACGCTCAGTTTGTTTCCTATAGTTAAGAGTCTCTTATAGTTTGCCTCCCTCTCTGTTTTCATCTTATTTTATTTTTCCCTCCCTCCCCCTATGTTCATCTGTTTTGTTTCTTAAATTCCACATATGAGTGAAATCATATGGTATTTGTCTTTCTCTAACTGATTTATTTCACTTAGCATAATACCCTCGAGTTCCAAAGACATCTTTGTGAACTTTTTTCCCTTTTCTTAATATTGGTCAGATACATTTTCCATTCTGGTTATCTCTATATATTTTATATTATTATTGTCATTTGAAGTAGGATCTTTAAAAATTACATTTTATTGCTGACATATGGGAATATTACTGAATTTTGAGTATGTATTTTGATTAGCCGCTTCGCTGAGACCTTTTTAATTTGCGTAGTTTGTCAGATTACTACTTTAGTTTTTTGAGGCTATGCAGCCATTTCATATGCACATAATAATCATTCTATCTGTTTCCAGTGTTTATATTTTCTATTTCTTTGGCCAGAACTTCCAAGATCATATTCAGAGATACTGGTGATGGAAGGCATCCTTATTTTGCTCTTTGCTTTCAAGGGAAAGCTTCTGACGTTTTCCTTGATGTTGCTTCTAGCTTGTATGAGATCTGTCGCTTTTACCCAAAGGAGCTGTTATGATTTACAACCACAACAAAGATTCCTTTCTAGCCCTAGCCCATTGTGCATCTGGCACAAAGTACTAGGAGAATAATTGTTTGGAAGTGTTTGCTCTTTCTAGAATCCCCAGCCTGCTCCAAACTTTGAGCCTACAGAGCCGGTCCATTTCCAGCCCTTGATCTCCCTCTACTGAAAGCCCCACTTCTGGGGATTCGTTCCTTCCTGGCAGGACCTTGAACCCTCTTCTGCCAGCCCTACTGGCTGATGTAAGAGCCAGTGCCTGACACTGGACAGTGGCAGGGCTAGAGTCACTCAAGCAGACTCCCCACGGAGCTGAGAGCCCCACTCGGGGCTCCACCCCAAGACCTGAGACCATGACCTGAGCCGAAATCAAGAGCCAGACTGAGCCACCCAGGTGCCCCAAGACACTTCTTAATAGGATGCCCTGTAGAAGACCCTTGTGGATTCTCAGTTGTCTGGACTTCTGCCCTTACCCTATCTGCCCCCTTTCTTTTCTCAGACCAGCTCCGTGAGATCTCCAGTACCCCTACTTTGCCCTCCAAGTGTGCTGGAGCACTGCCAGTCCTGTGCTCTGGAGGTCTTCCCAGTCCAGGGGGAAAACAGACACAAAACAAGGGTAACCCAGTACAGGATGAAAAGGTCTCATTCGTACTCTATGAGACTCCGAGATTGGAGCAACTAACTGTCTAGAGCAGTCAGAGAAGGCTTTTAGAGGAGGTGACATTTGAGCTGGTCTGAAAGCAAGGGTAGAAATTCTGTGAGGCAGATGAGAGAGAAGGGCTTCAATTATGATTATTTCGACAGACTTTGCATTACTGTTGCTGTTCAGAATGGGATCTGTAAAAACTATATATCATTACTGGCATGTAGGAATATTAATTGAATGTTGCATAATTATTTTGGAGCGATCTCTAAAGGCTTAGGGGCCCAGGGGAGTCCAGCCTCTTTGGGGAAAAAGACAAGTTTGCAGAGAGATGGGACAGTGCTGTCTGAGTTGGTTAGTGCTCCTGGGGTTCAGGGGTTGGAGGACGGTGGCCCCCAATAATGGCTATGATCCAGGAAGATTTCCAAAGAGATGGGATGGGAGCTGGCCTTGAAGCATAGAGAGGATTTGGGTAGAGTGGGAAGGGGAGATAAAGTGGAAGAGGCGGAGAGAAACAGCATCCCCATCCCCACTGTGCACCTGCCAGGCATATTTAATACTTTTCATATTTAGTTTTCCTGACAGCTCTGCTCGGTAGATGGTAGTAGTACCCTTGTTCTGCAGTTGAGGAAACTGAGGCTCAGGGACTTTAAGTGACTTAGCGTAACTGGAGAGCCTAGTTTCTGAGCCATGCCTTCAGTGCGGCCCTGCTGTCCTATGTACGCAATTGCTTTCTCCAGATAGAACTCGCATATCATACAATTCACCCACTTCAAGTGGACAATTCAGTGGTTTTAATATATTCCCAGAGTCATGCAACTATCATCACCATCCAGTTTTAGAGCCCCCACCCCTGAGCTGCCCAGCCCTAGGCAACCATTACCCTGCCTTCTGTGTCTAGACATTCGCCTGCTCTGGACATTTCACGTCAATGGCCTCATAAAATACCTGATCGTTTGGGACTGGCTTCTGCCACTGAGCATCCTGTTTTCAAGGTTTATCCACACTGTAGCATGTATTGGTATTTTGCTTCTTTTTATGGCCAAACAATATATATATATTTTTAAGATTTTTCTTTATTTGTCAGAGAGAGAGGGAGGGAGAGAGAGGGAGCACAAGCAGGGGCAGCGGCAGACAGAGGGAGAAGGCGGCTACCCGCTGAGCAGGAGCCAGATGTGGGATTCGATCCCAGAACCCTGGGATCATGACCTGAGCCGAAGGCAGACACTTAACCTACTGAGCCACCCAGGTGCCCCAAACAATATTCTTTTTGATGGATAATACCACATTTTGCTTATCCACTCGGTCTGTGGATGGACGGGTGGGTGGTTTGCACGTTGGAGTGTTGTGAATAATGCGGCAGTGAAGGCCCCCGTGTGGTATGTTTTCAGTTCTCTCTGGTGTACCCCTACAAGTGGAATTGCTGGATCATGGGGTAACACTGGGCTTACCCATTGGAAATGGCCAGACTGTGCCCCATGGTGGCCTCTCGGCTGCCTCTGACGCAGGCTTGCCTTTGGAGTGACAGGGCTGGGAAGAAGGTCACACCATGAAGTCTGTGTGAACCACCTGTTTTCCAAGGCGACTGTTACAGAGTAGCGTTGAGACGGCGGCCTCACTGTGGAGTCTTTGGTGAGTGCAGAGGGCGGACTCGGCAGGGGCTCAAGGACGCTGCCGTGAGTGCCCATCATCCTGAGCAGGCACAGCCACCCCTGCTGCACTTGAGCTCCTCAGCTGTGCTCCCAGACAAGGTGCTGCGCCAAACCCACGGGTTCAGGGTGCAAGAGAGGGATGGGTGTGACCCATGGTAATGAGGGCTCTCAGAAGAGGGCGGGCAGGCTTTCGAACCTGGCACAGGGGAGACAGGTGAGAGAGAAGGGAGGTGGGGAGCAGAGGAAGGGCCGGGGGCTATGCGGTGTGGGGCGAGTCCCTAAGCAGCTGTGGCTAACTCTGCTCTGTCTCTGTCCTCTGGCTGCAGACCTGGCTGAGTGCAAGCTGGTTTCCTTCCCCATTGGCATCTACAAGGTCCTGCGGAATGTCACCGACCAGATCCACCTCATCACGCTGGCCAACAACGAGCTCAAGTCCCTCACCAGCAAGTTTATGACCACGTTCTGTCAGCTCCGAGGTAGGCCCCGCTCAGCCCTCGGCCTTCAGGTGCCAGCCCTGTGTGGACAGTGTCCACTGGGGCCAGGGTCGGGTCAGCTAGATTTGGGAAATCATTCCCGAGGGAGGCGCCAATGCTGGACCTGTGTCCTCCCTATGGCCTGGAGGTCTCTACTTGTCGCTCCTCCCTCTAGCTCGTTGTGAATCAGATCGACTGATGGTCAAGGGTGTGGGTTCAGGGGTGACTGTTTTGTTCAGAACAGACCGGTGGACTGTGTGGGGTCCCGAGGCCCACAAGGAGTTATTTCTCAGTAGGCTTGAACAAGCCCCCTTCCTACCCCGCCACCCTAGCCCTGGTTTCCCACGCTGCTTGCTCGGGTCAGGAGTGACAGGTGCTGGGGAGGTTGGAGTTTGCTGTCCTGAGCACACACAGCAAGTGGACAGAGGTGCTTGGCTGGGCGACAGGCAGGCGACAGGCAGGTGGGCATTGTGGATTCTCTTGAAATGGCTTCTCCAGCTGGGCAAGCTAGATGCAGTGGCCACCACAGTGCCCGCTCCCCTCTCCATAGAGCAGCCCCTCTACCCTTCCGAGAGAGTCCCCTGCCGCTCAGGGAGCCATGGGTAGGAGAATTGGGGAGGGCACAGGGGGCATAGGAGAGGCGAGTCGTGCCTTCTGGAATTCTGTCTGGTAGGGGCATGAAACAGGTCTCAGGGCCTGTTTAGAGAAACAAGTAAGTCAAATGCTGATGCAGCAAGAGGGACGTGCACAGACGTACCTCACACGGTCGATTTTTGGCATCCTAGGGAGGGCAAGGGCATCGTGCAGAGCCCTGAGTGGAGAGCGAGGCGTGAATTGGCAAACACAGCCCAGGGACAAGCAAGCTACGGGCAGACCTGGAAAGACCGCCGGCTAGCCGCAAGCATGCGGGCCGAGGAGGAAGGATTGGTCTGCAGAGTCATTTCTGAGTGATGCTCACAGGGCTCTCTGCATTGGTGCCTAAACCCCTGGGGGGTGGGGGGTTCCAGGGCAGCACTTGGCCCCCCGGAGGCACTGTGGGCACTTTTACCCAGGCTAACTTTTCCCGTCCGTCCTTTTCTCGTGGCTGCTTCTCTGCATGGATGAGATGGCCCTCACAGCCAGCAGGGCCCATGGACCACAGCGCTCAGCCCTGGCGGAAATTAGAATCATCTGGAGCACTTTTCTACAAACATAGTTGCCTTAGCTCCACCCCAAGACCAGTTGAGTCAGAATGTCTGAGTATGGGGCCTGGTGAGTGTCTTTTAAAACCTATTCCGGGCATGCTAAAGTGCCGAGGTTGAGGCCATGCTCGGGTTATACGCGTGAACACCTAAGAGACTAGCATGTGAGTGAAGCGCATCTGGGCGTAAGACTGGTGGGGACTGCGGCAAACTAAAATGCGCCCTGCTCAGCTTCAGCCAGATGCACCCCGGGAGTGTTCTGTTTTATTCAATAGAAGCTAGAGAGACGGGTTTAATGGGGATTGTATCAATTTTTATATAATCTGGAAGCCGATAAAACTCTTGCACGGTCGATTTAGCCCATGAGCCATCAGTTGGAAGAATCTCCCGTAATCTCTCAGAGCTGTCTCTGCCATGCCCTTTCGTGGATGGAAAAGGAAGGTCAGGGAGAGGAGGCTTGTCAGGCCTCTCAGAGCCGCACACCCACATCCAGCACGCAGGCCAGGGTGGCCTTTCCAGGCCACCTGCGGTAGCCCACGGACCCCCTCGACATGTCTGTTTCCCAGACGAGAGTAGAAAGATCAAAGATGCATGGTGGGTGCTGCAGGGCCCTCCAGGAAGGGCAGTCAGGTAGCACGAGAGTTCATTTGTGCTCTCCTTCATTCAGCTTTCCCTTGAGCATCTGCCGTATTCCAGATGTCTATCTGGAGGCTGGGGAACAGAGACTGGTAGACCAGGTCCGTCCCTCAAGCAGCCCAGGGTCACCGAACAGACTTGTCCACAGCACCAAGTCCTGTGATGCTGGTGTGGAGGGCATGCTGAGGCCGCCGGGAGGGAAACTTCATGCTCCCTGCAAGTGGCGTGGGCAGCGGGTGGGTATGGAAAGCAAGGGCTTTCAAAGGACTTGACGTTTGTCAGCGCCTTGGCGGATGGATAAGTAGGCCCTCTCTAGGGGGCACAGTGACACATGCCAGAGAAATGCATGTGGAGCCCTGCGCATTTGTGCCTTCTCTACGGAAATGTGTTTATCATAATACCCTTCCGGTCAGAGGTCCACTGAAGGATGCATTTGGCCCTTCCTCCCTGCGGCTGGCTGCTCCTGACTCCCCCGCGCTGCCCTGGATCACAAAAGGAAAGCTGCGCTGTACGCAATAATTGGACCTCACAGAGGTGGCGACGGCAGGAGCCGGTGGTGGGCTGGGGACCAGGGGCAGGGAGGGGCTGGAGCTGAGAGCCGCACCTGGCTCCCGGACCCATGGCTCTGGGCCCCAGCCTGGATTTGTGGTTTCTCTTTCAATTGAAAAACCTCTCCTTTTATGTGTGAAAGGGAAGCTTGAATAAGGCTTTGCTGGCTTGCCAGCTTCCTCTGCTTGGTTCTTGATGGAGGAGGTGGACTGCCTTGCTGCTGGGGGGAAAGCCGTGTCTGCCTCCTCCCCACCTGCCACATTGTCTCCGGTGGGCGCCCTGGGGACTGGCTTCTGTTGGGCTTATGCCCCCCCTCGGAGTTGGGTCATCTTTAAATGATTCCATCCCCTGGATGCCTTTCATCCGGGTTATAGAAGAAGAAAGCAAAACCTGAGAGAGCCTGTGGCACCAATGGAATCCGTGCAAAGGGCAGGCACGCCCTGTGGAGTGCGTCTCATTGTCTGACTCTGGCTCTTCTGTCCCTTCTTCTCCCGGGGGCTTGTCTCCCCACTTCCTCCCAATACGAGTCAGTCAGCTCTTCTCATAACCGTGTCCGGGGCCTGCACACCTGTGGAAAGCCACAAAAGCCACCCAGCTGAGAAGCAGAGGCTGTTTATTCAGAACCGGCCCTAGTGGGGCGGGGGGGTAGCCGGCAGCTGTCACCGGGGTCTGGCAGAGACTCAGGCAGGCAGAGGAGTGGGATAAAAGGGAAGGCTGTGCCCTGCTGAGGGGGAGGGGAGGAGCTGGACGCGGGCCAGCTCACAGCGGGCATCCTGTGTGATTGGTTAGGGTGCATTTTGGCTCTCTGCAGGTGACCTGAAGTGGTCCGTTGGTAATCAAGTCCTGGCCATTTGGGGCTGATTGTTACGGGAGTCTTCTTTGGCTAACTGGACCATCCATAGAGACTGCCGTCTGAGTCCCTGCGAGTGTGAGCGAGAGCAGACTGGCCACCTGAGCCGGTTCCCACAGCGGATGGGTTGGCTCCCTGGGCAAGGGGGCTACAGGGTGTGGGTTCGAGTGCTGTTTTTATATGCAGCCTGGCCATTGTCTGCGTGTCTGTTCAGTTGCTCACAGCCCGCCTGTCAGCTCAGTATAACAGTTCCTCGGGAGCACCTGTTGTGCTGTGGGTACAGACAGGTAAGTAATAACCCAAGGGTCCGAATTTGCAGTGCACTTAGCCCTCGAAGCTTCTCGCAGAGGTTTGACATGTGTCATCTCGGTTAACCCCCTGGCACCAGCCATTTGGGGTGGATGGGACAACAAAGACCCAGATGCGGGCCTTGAGGGGTCCCCAGTGTCTCGGGGGGAGGTGGGTGTGAAAGCAGCAGCCACCTTAACACCCGAGGGGGACACTCAGCAGACATTTACAGGAAGTCTGGTGGGCAGGCCGAGGAGGCGGCAATCAAGTCTGCTTCGAGTGCGTGTATTAGTTTGCTAGGGCTGCCCAAACGGAGTACTGTGGCCCAGGGGGCTTCACCAACAGACATGTATTGCCCACAGCCCTGGAGAAGGGAGTCAGGAGGTTTGGTTTCTTCGGAGGCCTGTCTCCTAGGCCTGCAGGTGGCCACTTTCTCGCTGTGTCTTCATGTGGCCTTCCCGTGCATGAGTGTTCCTGGGGTCTCTCTGCATGTCCTCGCCTCCCCTTCTTCTCGGGACACCAGTCAGATGGGATTAGGGCCACCCTAATTTGAACACAAGCCTCATTTGAACATGAGCATATCTTAAAGACCTCACCTCCAAACACAGCCACACTGTGAGGCACAGGGGGCTAGGGCTTCAACATAGGAATTGTGGGGGGACACCATTCAGCCCAAAACACTGGGGAATCAGGAACCTCTAGAGGAAATGGCTTGGAGGGGGCACTGGACAGAAAGAAAGAGGGAGTTCCCACGGCATCGTTCAGGAAGGTGGGAAGTGTGTTTGGGAAATGGACTAAAACAGTACAAGACTGAACATTACGGAGCAGGGGGGATACGGTGTGGCATCAGCGACTGCCTTGAGCGAGGGAGCGGTCCTCAGAGAGCCTGTCAGGAGGGAGCCGGGGCAGGTGACCTGAAGGCAGCGGGAGATGGTATGGGGGTGTCTCCCTCCACTTCCTGTGTTGCCCCGGCCCATTGGATTACTTTTCTCTAGCTGATGGCACTGAGTGGATAAAGGGGGAGAAAAGAGGGCATCCAGAACAGTGCTGGAAAGCAGGGCAGACACTGAAGCCTGCAATGGTCAGTTGGACGCTGACGTCTCGGTTTTAGTCTGGGATGGGGCAGATCTACTCTGTTGGGCGCACATCTTCTCTTCCCTCTGCATAGCCCACCACTGGAACAGTGTGGTCCGGGAGGCTCTGTCTCACCTGAGTCATTCACAGTTGCCAACGATCAAGAGCTCCTACCTGATCCCAAGGTAGTGATAAGATTGTGGCCTTTTGCATCAGTTTTTGCCTTCGGTCCTCAAGGATGTCTGTCCCCTGGGGTTACCTGGCCGAGCTCAAGGGCGCAAAGGCCAAGAAACCAAACCTCCTGACTCCCTTCTCCAGGGCTGTGGGCAATACATGTCTGTTGGTGAAGCCCCCTGGGCCGCAGTACTGTTTGTGACCCCTGTGCGCATGCTTATGGGCAGTGGGTCAGGCCTCCTTAGTAGAGGATTAAAGGAATCCCAAGTACTGTGGGCTTCAGCATCCTTAGGATAGGATCCTAGAGATAGGATCATCAAGGCCAGCATTTTAAGGTTGTCCATCTATCCTCTGAGGTCGTCAAGCCCTGATGTCACCCTGAGCCTGGGACTCACCAGGGTAAGGAGCAGCCTGCCTTGTGGTCAGGCTGAACCAGGACCCACAAGATGAGAGGCTGGGCTGTTCGCGATGTTCAAAGCACAGACACCCGGTTCTGGGGTGTGCTGTCTTCTGTTTGCCTCTGATCCTACTCTTCCTCACCCTCTGGCTGTGGTTGGATGCAGCCAATGGGGACCCCCCCCCAGGAGATCAGGGGAAGAGAGAGAAGAAGTTCAGTGAATATACTCCGCTGGCCACCTCCCAGTGAGGTCCTCCTCATTCCAAGGTCACTTCCCTTGAGGCAGCCTCCACACGACTCTCTCATCCCGGGGTTGCTGTGGGTAGTGACAGCTCCCTGCTCCAGACCCAGGGTTCCTGCATGATCCCTTGAGGTTCCCCTACCACTCCCTGTACCTTTGTAAACAGCTCCTTGCAAATAAAGCCTCCATGATTATCCTAATTGGAGGGTGCCATCTGTTCCTGGTTGGGGCCCTGACTCTTTGTCACTTATTAGCTGTGTAAGCATGGGTAGGTTGTTGAATGGCTCTGTGCCTCAGTTTCCCCCTTGG
This sequence comes from Zalophus californianus, assembly GCF_009762305.2. Lineage (NCBI taxonomy): Eukaryota > Metazoa > Chordata > Mammalia > Carnivora > Otariidae > Zalophus > Zalophus californianus. The sequence continues at coordinate 31,474,831 of NC_045609.1, read as the reverse complement.
TATTGTGGAATAATAACAGTAAAGGTTCTACCTCATAGGGCTCCTGTGAAGATTGACTGAGTTCATCCGTGCACAGCGCTGGGGGTCGCTGCAGCCCTAGCACCATCCAACACAGGACCTGGCCCATAGTGGTAGGTGTTCAAAACTACGCACTGAGCGGGCAAATGAGTGACTTCCCACCATCTGGTTGGTGGAATAATGACCCCCCACAGGTGTCCACGTCCTAGTTCATGCAACCTGTGACTATGTTACCTTGCATGGCAAAAGAGGCTTTGCAGATGTGAATCAGCTGAGGACCTGGACGTGGAGAGAGATCCTGGATTAAGTGGGAGGGGCACGGATGACCACGAGGAGGCAGGAGGGCCCCGAGCAGGAGATGTGATGGTAGAAGCAGCGATTGGAGCAGTACGGCCACAAGCATCTAGAAGCCAGGAAGGTCAAGGCACGGATTCTCCCCTGGAACCTCCAGACCGTACATAGCTCCGCCCCGTGCTTTTAGTCCTCTGAGACCGATCGTGGTCTTCTGAGCTCCAGAACTGTAAGATGAGAAGTGTGTGTTGTTTTATGTCACCTAGTTTGTAGTCATTTGTTACAGCAGAGTGGTGGGGGGCTCCTGCCTCGGTAGCCCCACTTTGCTTGCTTTTCCTGTTTTCCCACTCAACCTCACTGTGGAGCCAGGACTGTGCCACAAAGGGGAAACCTTCTCCAAAGAAACACCATGCCCCGCTCTCTGCCACCGTATTTCCCTCAGTGCCCCCCAGCATTTGATCCCTCCTGTGGCACACAAGCTAAAGGCAGGTGGAGCTCAGACCCCCAGTAGGAGGTTGAACTGTCCCCGTGGGGCAGAACCACAGACCTGCTTTTCCTCTCTAGGGCAGCCCAGAGCTGGGGTGCCAGAGGAGCGCGGCCAGCTGTCCTTAGAAAGTGTAGGCAAGCGTGCCTTGCTCCAGGGGCATCCTTGGCAACAGAAGAGCTGTTTCTTTGCTCTCTTACTGCGTGTCAAAGCACCCAAAGGGTAATTGGTTTCAAACAACAGTGTGCTATTCCCTCCAGCGCTATGGGTCAACTGGTCTCTGCTGGGCGGTTCTGGTTGATGTGCAGACTGAGGTCACCTGTCTGAGGAGGGAGGTCTCTCAGCGTCCAGGGCCTCGCTCCCTGTGGGCTCAGATCTGCTTGGACTTCCTCATGGCACAGTGGCTGCTGGACTCCCAGAGGAAGGAAGTGGGTAGTGCCCAGCTTGATGTCCCAGAACGTCACTTCTGCTGCGTTCCATGGATCAGAGTGGTCACGGGGCCAGCCCAAGTTCAAGAGGTGGGAACTAGGCTCCACCTCTTGACGGGAGTTCCTGCAAGGACGGGAGATAATGCTGGGCCATCTGTGGATGGCTTTTGGAGTTTCTTAGCCGGGCTTCTGATGGATGGCACCTTCTGTCCTTCCCTATTCACTCAGCTGCCTGTGACCACTCTTTGCCAGCCACTGTGCTAGGAACTGGGAGGAGCTAGTTTACCACCGGTCTGAAAACCTGGCCCCAGCATTTCCCAGCTGTGTGACCTTGGGCAAATGATTGAACCACTCTGAGCGTTCACTTTCTCATCCTAAAATGGACATAATAATAATACTCCGCAGGAAGTATATAAATCTCGTATGCTGTTAGTTTGTTAACTTCATTTATAAATCCTTATAAACCAAACTTTGTCCTTTTTTCTGGAAAGTGACAGGAATAAATCAGTTCCCTTTGGAGGGGACTCAGAGGCAGCCTGGAGAGGTATTCCTGCCACACAAGCAGAACATGTCCGTCCTGCATGTCACCAGCCCCTGGAAATCAGCAGACCCAGGACTCGCGTGCACACCTGGGGCCCTGGGATGTTGTTTGCAACTTGGCATAGGCTTGGATGCCTGCAGGGCTCAAGGGGACAATCCTCGCCCCCCATGTGACGTGGGACTTCGCAGTTCCCCTTCATTTCCCTCTTCAAAGCTCTCCTTCACTCCTGGCTCTGAGATTTAGAAGTGTCCGTCCCACCTCTGCCCTTCTTACCCACTTCCCACACATTTCTCTAGTTGTTATAAGACTCTAAGGCTTCATTTGAGGTTCCTATTACATGTTTTGAATGGGCAACGGATGCACACAGTACAGTATTCCAAGGGTCAGAGGGGGAGACTTACTCACCCTCTTACTCCCGTCCCCAGATAGCCATTTCCTCCACCCACAGGCAACTACTTACCAGTTCTAGAGATAATCTCTTGCCAGTATGAGCATAAATGTGTTTAATGTTGGTCACATTCACAGTGTATTATAGCCACGGCAGGCACTGGGAGAAGCACTGTGCAGGTACAAGACCATTTAAATCTTTACAACCCTGCCAGGTCAGTCGTGTTATCATCACTTTGACTCAGATGAGGAAGCTGAGGCAGGGAGAGGACCAGGAACTTGCCCAAAGCCTCACAGCGAGGAGGAAGGGGTCGGGACTGCGGGTCCATGGCCAGAGCCCCTTTGGGGAGCTCCTTTGTAGAGTGCGTCCACCGTTTCGCAACTTGTCTTTTTCACTTAGTTTTTAGTTTAGCAAGTGGCCCATGTTGGTACAACGAGAGTCACCTCATTCTTTTCACGAGGCAGATGGTTAGCACTTGGCTTTAGTGAGTTCCAGACCCAGTTAGAAGAGTTTTCTCGCCCCTTCCTTGTGTCCGTCCATGCAGATGTGGCTTTTGGAGACTTGACTCTCATCTCTTGGCCCCTCTGTCTGCGGTGGACAGCAGCTGTCCATGTGCCAAGCATGGGCCAATGGAAGGACAGCTGCTGCCTCACCCCAGCAGCCGGCCGCCGTGCAGGGGGGCCCTTGCAGGCAGCAGCATGATTGCTCATTGACGCAGGGTCATGGCCAGGGTGCTGATTGGTCCTCAGCGGGCAGATATTTTTGGAGCTAGCACATTCCCTCGCTGCCCGGCTACGTAATTACAGCAGGCCGGCCTCATCTGCCCTTTCATGGAATCAGGAGGCTTCCTCTGTCCCCTGGGGTCAACCCAAGGCCTCTGAGTCAGACCTGGCGGTTGTCCAAGATGAGAATGATGCGGAAGTCATAAGAAGAACTTGGGAAAGGAGGAGGGGTCCATTAAGCAGACACCGGGAACCACACTTTAGCAGGGATGATAAGTAAGGGAATGTCATGACGGGCTGTACTCAGGCCACGGACAATCTTGGGAGCCGGATGGAATTAGGGTTTCCTCCCAGAGCCCCCGTCCATTCTGGGAGCCCAGGTTGCTGGACTCTGAATGCTGGCGTAAGAGAGAGCAGAAAGGAACACGCGGAGCTCCTGCTAACTCAGCCCCCTGGGACCAGAGGACCTCAGCCCTCTGTGTCCACGAGAGGCTGGCCAGGCCAGGGCGTTGTTGCGAAGCCACCACATAGAAGTGTGTCGTGGCCCCCGGGGTGAGAAGCAGGGCCAGCTGTGGCTGCAGCTGTGGGTTTCTGGAAGCTTAACACACCAGCCCATCAGGTGGCTGGGCTCTTGCCATAATTGTGTCCTTCCTCTGACATGGACACATCAGAGAAAACCTCAGGCATCCAGGGTAGGGCAACATAACGTCCCGGACTTAGACAGGGCTAGGACAGGTGTGGTGGATTCCATCCCAAGAAACCTGTGTTCTTTGCCCTCGCCCTGTGACAAGGGCCTGGGAGCTGTTGCTCCATGGTTTGGTTCCCCTTCAAAACTTACCAAGTCCAGTGTGAACAACGTGGCATTCATAAACTCAGTGTAAATTCCCTAGGCCCAACTGGGTGTGATACACGACTGATGAATTACTAAACTCTACATCTGAAACTAATGTGTTGGCTAATTGAATTTAAATTTAAAAAAAAAAAGGAAAACAAAACATTCTCTAGGTCCAGATGATTTCACTGGAGAATTCTAGCAAATGTTTAAACAGGAATTAGCATCAATTTTACATAGTCTCTTCCAGAAAAGAGACGAGAAGGGCATACTCTCCAACCCATGCCGTGAAGCCAGCAGTGGTTTGATTTCAAATTTAGATAAAGATGGTACAAAAAGAAAATTATTGGCCAGTGTCTCTCATGAAGTAAGACACAAAAATTTTCAGCAAAACATTAGTGATCAAATACAGCAAAGTGCAAAAAGAATTAAATGCCATGACCAAGTGGGATTTAGTAATTATTCCAGATGTGCAAGTGGGATTTATTAGTTTTTCCAGATGTGTCATTTGAAAAGCGTTTGAAAAATCAGTGTTTTCTATCATATCAAAGGCTAAAGAGAAAGAATCATATGATCCTATCTGTTGACAAAGATAAAGTATTTGACCAACTAGGAATACAGGGAAAATGCCTCAAGTTGCTAAAGAACATCTATAAAAATCCTATAGCTAACATCAGACTTGATGAAATATTTTCTCTGTAAATTTGAGAACAAGGCAAGGATGTCTGCCCTCATCCTGAAAGTTTTAACTACTGCAGCAAGACAAGAAAAAGAAAGAAAGGCATATATATTGGAAATGAAGAAATAAAACTGCCCCAATTTGGGGCATCTGGGTAGCTCAGTCGGTTAAGTGTAGCCTGCAGCTCAGGTCATGATCTTGGGGTCCTGGGATTGAGCCCCACATGGGGCTCCCTGCTCAGTGAGAAGCCTGCTTCTCCCTCTCCCTCTGCCCCTTCCCCTTACTTGTGCACTCTCTCTCAAATAAATAAATAAAATCTTTTTTAAAAAAAAAAAAAACTGCCACTATTTGCACACGACATGATTGTCTGCATAGAAAACTCCCAAGGAATCTACAAAAAAAAAACAAAAACAAAAACCAAACCCTCCTTGAGCCCATCGAGTTCAGCAAGTTCGCAGGGATACAAAATCAACACACAATGTGCACACTTATTCTCGAAATGCCTCCCCTGGCTTCCCATCTCACGGAGAGTAAACGCACTGTCTTGGCAAGGTCTCCGAGGCCCTGCCTAACCTGGTTCCAGCCCCACCTCCACCACGACTCTTCTTTCTGTCCCCTCTCCCAGCACACTGCCCCCTTCTCTGTTCCTCGGATGTGTCAAATCTTCCCTACTTTGGGGCCTTGTACCTGTGATTTCCCGATAGCTTTGCCCTTGGGCTCTTTCCTTCTCGTTGGTCACTCTGGTCTGAAGCGCCTTCCCAGCCATCTGAAACAGTCTTACTTGTCTTCCCCCACACGCCCCCAACCCCGTGTGTGTGAGCTGGTTAAGGGGAGACGCTGGTGTTCCCCGCGCCCTCCCCACGGTCACGCAGCAGCAAACCCCACGGCAGGTGCCCAGTGAGTGGGGGTCGAGTGAGGGAGTGTGGGCTGTTCTGGTGTCCCTGTATCTCGGTGACTTTCCCGTAAGTCACGCGTCCTGCCTGCACCCACGTTCTCTTTTATTTTCCCTTTCGATTCCTGCTTTAATTTTCTCTTTCAATTTTGTTTCCAGCAAAGGCTCCAAAATCCAAGAATTAAGTCTCCTGGGTCTTATACCTCCCTAACAGAAAGAATTCCATTGATGGAGTGCTTTTACTTTTCAAAGAGTATCCATTTCATGTTCAAGTGCCGGGCTGAGCGTCTAGGGGGTGCTTAACAAATCCTCTGTATTGGGCAGCACGTCTGCCACTCCCAGCCCTCTGTCAGGGTGTCCTCTCTGCCCTGCTGTATACGGCAGGGGAGACCTTCCCAGGGGGCCAGCCACATGGAGGGGGCACCCACGGACACAGGAGGAATTGGACTAGAACCAGGTCAGAAGCAGGGAATTGCTGAATCTCTACTCTGAGAACAGGGACTGTAGGGTTAGGGAAGCAGTGCTGGAAAAAGAGGGGTACCCGAGTGGCCCACTTCTCTTGGGGAGTCTGGCTGGGGTTCATAGCCCGGTTTGGGAGTTGGGGGAGGAAAGTCAAATATCTGGGGGAGAGGTTGAGGTTTGACCTTGGACACATTATTTTCTCTCTCTGCAAACTGGGGCTCGTAGGTTATGAGAAAATGAATGTGCTGATTGCAGGGAAACCCTGAGAATAAGCATCTAGAATATAGCAGTGCTCAAGAGCTGTTAGCTGTTAGACTTTATCAGCCCCAGACTCCGTGAGCTGAACTTTTGGTGTCCAGCACAAGAGCTCTTTCCTAAAATCCCTCCCCTACTCCAGCCTTGCACCTCAATTCTTAGCCAAGGCAGCGGGGGCCTGATTCACCCGAGGGGGCTGACACTGCCTCACCAGAGCACCTCTGGGACCCCTCGGAAGCTCAGCAATGGAATGCCTCCCCATCTGTCCCAGCTTCAGTGCAGCCCCTTTGATGAGAATGCCGTTAAGGACCTGACCGCCAAGGGTGCAAATCTATCTGCCTGTCCAGCCCAGCTGGATCTCCCTCCCTCGACTCCCTCACTCCCTCGTTGCCTCGTGCTTTTCAGAAAAGCTTCTGAGCTGTGAGAGAGGCTACCGTTCAGGCAGATCCAGCCCCTCCTCTTCACAGCTAAGCCTTTCCTCAGATCCTGCCGCTAAAGGAAGGCCAGACTTGAGAGAGCAGCCTTCCCTGGGGAGCAGGAGGCTGGGGCCAGGCTGATTGTGTTTCCACAAGTTTCTTTAGTGCCGAGATCTCCAGAGGATGCACTAAGCAATGACTTGGAGCGCTGCCTAAGCTCTGTTGAGTGAAAAAGGCCAATCTCAAAAGAGTGTATAGTCTATGATTGCATTTTTTTTAAAAAAAGATTGATTGATTTCGGGTGGGGGGAAGACAGAAGGAGAAGAGAGGCAGACTCCCTGCTGACATGGGGCTCCATCTCCCAGGAGATCACGACCTGAGTCAGAGTCAAAACCAAGAGCCTCAGGTGCCCCTGCATTTTTGTTTAACAACAAAAAAAATCTATCCATCCATCCGTTAGTATATACATAAAAAAAATATGGAAGAATGAATAGCAAACAACTCCGGTACTCTCTAGGGGTGGAAATACATGGGATTTTCATTTTCCTCTGCTCCATGTTTTTGTGATGTCTATATTTTTACCATGAGCACACACCACTTTTGTAAGCAGAAAATGCATCTCAAGTTCAGCAAACTGTATCAGTCAGGAAGGGCCAGCTTCACATCAGGAACAAATAATCCCAGATCTCAGTGGCTGAAACAACAAAATGTTGTAGTTACGGTTGGGATAGCATTTGGTTTCTGTGACATCAGCTTCTCCCAGTGCTAGGCTACCTGCCGCCCTCGGTGATGATTGAGGGCTGGACCGTGACTTGTCTTAGCATCATGATGGCGCAGACAGGGTCTATGTACAGATGCTCCCCGTGTTCCTTGAGATTCACAGATAAGGGAAGGGGGAAATGGAAGACCACCCCCTTTCCTCAGGGAAGGGGGAGGCATCCAGACACCAAGATGGGGTCAGGGCTGGGTAGAGCCGGGGGGGAGCAGAGTCCCAGGAAGGCTGACGACACTTCCACGGGAAGCAGGAAGCTTGGCTGGCACAGGCTCAGGATGGAAGAGCAATGCGAGCCGCACTCTGCTGAGGAGATGTGCTGGGATCAGCCGGGGGCCTCTCCAGAGCCAGGGAGTGGGAAAGCTTTTCATCTAACTGATGTTGTTTTAATAAATGCTCAGTGTGTCCTGCCAAGTCTCTTTCCTGCTGTTCAGCGGCTTTTCTCTACGTCTCTATCTCGCCCCCGCTATGACTCAAGGGCTCTGCGTATCTCCTTCCCTCGCATGCTCTTAGAGTGAACATCATCCAGAGGCTTTTGCAGAATCACCGCCCCTTCTCTTCAGGCTGGGGGAGGGGCGGGACAGGAAGCCTCCCTGCTCTGCTCGGAATGCTCAGTACATGTTTCTTGAGCCGGCCCTGGACCTACGGAACAGTAGATGCAAAGACCTGCCCCTCATCCAACGCCTGCTCTCTCCAGTTCCCGGTCACCCTGGGCAGCGGGCCACCACGCTTCTATGGTCTGGGTGTTCTGGACCGTAAAATGATTTATGTCCTTTCTCTTTCCTACACCTTAGGCAAGGACAGAGTTAAATGTGTATTGAGCAGCTACTGTATGCCAGGCGCTGTACACGTATCATCTCCTTCAATTTTCCTAGCACCTCAGAGGTGAGTTTTATCATCTCTTTTATTTTTTTTTTAAAGATTTTATTTATTTGACACAGAGAAAGCACAAGTAGGCAGAGCGGCAGGCAGAGAGAGAGGGAGAAGCAAGCTCTCCACTGAGCAGGGAGCCGGACATGGGGCTCGATCCCAGGACCCGGGGATCACAACCCAAGCCGAAGGCAGCTGCTTAACCTACTGAGCCACCCAGGCGCCCTTCATCTCTTTTCTTTTAGAGATGAAAGAAATGACTCGGAGAGGTTTGGTGATTTACTCGACATCACACGGCTTGGGAGTGGGGCAGCTAAAATCTGACACTGGATCTGTCTAGCTCCAAAACCCCCATGGACTGCCTCCAAAAGGGTGGGCAAAGGACTTGATAAGCAGAGTTGAATGCAGAGAATGATGGCTCTGAGATTGGAGAGGCTCAGAGCCTGACACACCCATGAAAGACTTAACTCTTCCAAGCTTTACATAATGTCAAGTCCCTGCATGTTGAGGGCCTAGGTTATCAGAAGGCCAAGACTGCTCTGTCACCCAGCATGGTTAATTAAAAAGTACAAGCCCAACAAGGCATTCCTGCCTCCGGAAAGGTTTGTCAAGAACCACTCTGAACAGCAGGCTTTTCTTCCTAAGCTCTTTTGACCCTTGTGACTTTCTGTTTTGACTCCATTTGGTTGGACCCCATTCTGGAAAGGGCAGCACTCATTCCTATCAAATTACAGATGGATTGCTCACATTCACACGCACCATGATTTGGGGTTAGCCCTGTGCCAGGCTGGGAGCAGTGGGAAGAATTGGGGATATTTGTGGTCATGGCAGCCTATGGCACCCTCATTCCTTATTTGTCAAGTCTTTCCGGAGCACCCTCTCTGTCTCAGGCCTCGTGCTGGGCACCCAGGTTACGAGGATGAACCTCACTGGTCCTGGCCCTCAAGGGGCTTCTAGTCTGGCCTTGGGTCTTAGTTTGGTAACTTGGCTTCAGCCTTTTTCCTCGGAGCTCAACTCCGACTTATTCTAACACCTTTCGTGGACCTTTCCCAGAGCATCGCCGTCCTCTTCACTGGGCCCTGCCAACATTGCCCACCTGCTTGCCTGGTGTTCTCACACCTCACATGGCCAGCTCTGCCTGGTTTCCCATTGGCTCCCGCCCTCTCTCCCTGGCCCAGCAGTACCTGGTTACCCCCAGTGGAGGAGGACTGCCTCTTCGGCCTGGGCTCTATCTATGAGACTTTGGAGCCGGACCGCATACGTACCCGCTGTCCATCCTCAGCACGATTCCCCCGAACCTGGATGTAAGCAGCGAGTGCCCATCACCCTGCGAGCCTGTTTGAGGTGCAGGCAAGAGAGCCCCTCTGGTCATTCTGGGTATCTCTGTTCAAGGATGTCGTGGCCCCTAAGCCAGCCTCAGGAATGATGTCAAAGTTGCTACCCTGAGTGGGGGGTGAAAGATGCTGAGGGCTTGCTAGACTGGCCATGACCCTCAGGGTTTGTGTCCAGGGCACTGGGCAGAGCCTTCTGCAGCCCACTTTCCCAAACTAGATGGTCTGTCTCCACCAGCCCTGAGCAGCAGAGATAGCAGGCGGGGGAGGCTCCTGCCAGTCAGGGCTGCTTCCTCGGGGCCCCTACAGTGGGAGCAGAATGCTGGGGACAGAGTGCTCTGTCAGGCCATTGAGCCCCCCAGGGACCACCCTCCTATCAGCTTTCATGGCCCCATTGGCCCTGACTATTCTAGCTGCCTGTGGAGGCAAGCTCCTAAAAGGCTCTCAGAAGCTGTCTGCAGTGGGGATGCTTCTCACGGTTCGAAGCCACTTTGGGGCTGTCATTAGACTCAGGCCTGAAATGGTTTCATAAAAGGCTCTTTTTTTTTTTTTAATAGCAATTCAGAACATGTCAAAAATTGAGGATAACAAAACCAAGAAAGGGGAGATTCTCTTCTCCACCCCTGCAGCAGTTACCCCGGTCACCCCTGAGCTGGGGTGTCAAGGGACAGGGCCAACAGATGGTGGGATCCCTGCAAGCTCACGTGCTATGCAGCAGTGATGTTGGGCCGTGCTTCTCAGCTCGCCACTGCTCGGTGCCGCAGACACCTGCACCCCAAAGGCCTCAGGACTCTGTGAGCCTATCCGAAGCAGCAGAGGACGGTCTTGTGTTCACTATGGCTATAGGCAAAGAGCATTCTCTTCTAAGCCCAAGTTTGGGTGGTTAGAAATACAAGCCTAGCAGGTAACTCCTTGCTAACTGGATTCCTGCTTTCACTGGGTGCCTGGCATTATTTGCCAAATCTGTCTGTCTGTCCATCTGTCTATCTCACGTAGTTACACAGTGCTTACTGTGTGCCTAGCATGTTCACAGCCTTTTCTGTGTATTAATTCACTTAAATTCACATCAGTCTTATAGAAGAATCTCATACTGTCTTCATCTTACAGATGAAGAAACTGAGGCAAAGATACAAAATTTGCCCAAGGTCACGTAGTCAGGAAGTGACAGAGTCTGACTCTGAACCCACAACCACCAGACCCCAGAGCCTGGCTTGGTTACACCCATACCATATGGCCTCCCCTGTCTATGTGGGGCCATACCCCAATCTCATCTGTGTGACCCAGCAGGCGAGATCTGCTGGGGGAACGCGGCAGGTTCCAGGAGGGGAGGATCCAGCGCCCAGGTGTGAGGAGGCCTTCCTAGAGTTGGCATTCCTGACCATGGGAATGAAGACAAACCTGGGGACAGTTGACATCTGCCACCTCCCCATTATAACCCCGACTGGCACCTGCCACCGAGCTCAGCAAATGGCGCTGTGCCCTCAAAACTGCCCTCTTCATCACCAGCAGCTGCCTTGTGGAAGCCAGATAGGCTCCCTAAGGGGCCCGTGGCCGGCCCCACTGGCAGATGGCCTGTGAACTGGGGATTTGGGGTTGCGGCGGCCGCCAGATCACACAGTGTGGCAGGCACATTCTCAGAAAATGAGGGCTCAGGGAAATGCACCAAACAGGAACCGTACAGCCAGGGAAATTGGGCCAATTCTGCTCTGAGAACAAATGTCCGGTTCCAGGCAAGTGGCTTCTGGGAGCCTGTGGGAGGCAGCCACCCCCTACCCTCCACACCCCCCTCCGCTGGTGTAAATGCGCCTGGCGCCCAGGTTCCTCAACCGGCAGCAGCGGCCAGCGAGAATTGAATAACATTATTCTTACGGAGAGTAATAACTTTTCCCATTTTCATGTAATAAAAAAGAATGACTCAATTTAAGGAGAAACAGCGTATCGTGGAACAGAAGTTTGGCAAAATTGTGAGGGTGATGCTCCGATTCCTTTGTTTATTCATTTGCACACTCGTCTAACACGGAGTCCTCCACGTGTACCGGGCGCCGTGCCGTGGGCACCTTTCCATAGTGGAGCAAAGCCCCAGTGTCATGCATCTCCTGCTGTCATGGGGGAAACAGCCAGTGCACCAACAGGTCAGCGTGTTAGGTGACGATGGATGCTGTGGGGAGGGAAGGACTGCAGGGGAGGGGAGGGGGCAGAAACCAATGGGAGAGGACCCTAGTTTAGATACAGTGACGTTTGACAAGGACGCACACTGCAAATATACTGGTCAAGAGCATTCTAGAAAGAGAGAACTACAGGTGCAAAGACCCTGAGGCAGCAGCATGCTTGCAGTGTCTGGCACAGGCAAGCCTGGGAAGCGCTGGACGCTCTCCAGCATCCCTTCCAACACGGTGACATTATAAGCGTGGTCTGGATAGGGATGTTTTCTGGTTTAAGGCATGGCCATCTAAGAACTGGCTGCTGGGGGGGTCCTGGGTTTGTGGGGGGTGAGCTGTGGTTCTGCTGTTGGAGGTTTGGTTCAGGATGTCCCTGAAGGTGGGAAGATGAGAGGCAGCCAGCCAGGCCCCCCGCATTGTCTGTTTGCCCCCCTGGGTGGGGGTTGGGAAGAGTCATTCATCCAGTATTTGCTGAGTGACCACAAGGTGCCCCTCAGAGGGCTGGATGGAGGGAACAAAGATGAATCAGATACAGTTCCCGTCTGCCTGAGCCCCAGCATGGCGGAGCAGGGGCCTGGGTATGGCCGGTACGCAGGTGTGTGGGTACAGAGAGCGCACGGGGGCAGGGTCCAGGGCTCTGCCTTCACTGCCAAACCCTGGGAGGGGCCATTGGCACCTGAGAGCAGCTCATCTCCCACAGCTCTGTGTCCTGGAGGGTCCGAGGAAGGAGGGTGGAGCACAGAGGGAGGGGCAGGGCCAGCCACATAATTGGTGGGGCCCAGTGCAAAATGAAAATGCAGGATCCTCATTCAAAAAGCAGGAGAACGGTGCCATTAAAGGTACATAAGCATTTTCCTTTTCCCTGAGGTCGCTCTCAGGGTGTCCTGGTACTTTTCCTTTGCTATTGAAGGTCCGTCTGAGTAAGGAGAAATGAACACTTTAAATTATTAGCGTGAATTTTACCTTTCATCTTTATACTTGCAATGCCAGTTTGAGATGCAGGTATCAGAGCATTTAACTTGTATGTATTAAGAAATTACACAATTTGTATTTTGTGTCCCATTTCTAGAGGGTGCCTTGAGTGGGCCCGGACAAATTCAAGCCAGACTCGCGAAGTTTGGATGGAGGGAGGGAGGAAGGGCAGCCTCTCATAAGTGCCTAGGGTCTCCCTATCCCCACGATGCAGGGCACACACCCATGAACCTTCAGGCCTGACAGCTCCCACAGCGTGCGGGACCTCCACACTCTGCCCTGGCCAGAGATGGGATCTAGGGAGGGGTAGGCAGCATCGCAAGGATCTTTTTTTTTTTTTTTTAAGATTTATTTGTTTATTTGAGAGAGAGAGAGCATGCGTGAGCGGGGAGGGAAGGGCAGAGAGAGGGGGAGAGAACCTCAAGCAGACTCCCCGCTGAGCACAGAGCCCGACATGGGGCTTGATCCCATAACCCCAAGGCCATGACCTGGGCTGAAATCAAGAGTTGGGTGCTTAACTGACTGAGCCACCCAGGCATCCCTCAAAGATCTTTAAACCTCTACCCCAGGATGCACTTGAACCTGGGTCGAGGTGGACGAGAGGCTTCCTCCTGCCTAGCCTCGGCCCCCAGCTGCCACCCACTAGACATACTTCGGTGATACCAGCCCAGGAGCAGGGAGCACCAGGGGGTGGGGGGTTGCTGCTGGCACCCTGCTCCACCGGGGACGCCATGGGCACGTGTGCCCCCCTGATGCTCATGCCCAGGCCCCTACCGGGATGGAGAGCTGCCACAGCTGCAGCGCAGGGGTGAAGAGCAGGGAGGCCAGCCTGTCTTGGGAGTGTCAGGGGCAAGAGAGCATGCTGCTGAGAACATGTCCTGGGGAGGCGGGGGGAGACCTGACTCTCCATGACTCCAGCCCTATTTATCAAACACAGATTCCAGGATAAAATTAAGACTTTCAGAATGGCAGCATAGAACATTCAGTCTCTCAAGCTTCTGAGCCTAGGATCCCATATGACTGCATGGGTCACAGGCCCGTGAAGCTGGCCCCGGGGAGAAGAGTGGAGGTCATTGTTCAGGTCCCTTGGCGTTTCTGGGCCTCAGTTTCCTTGAGGCCAGACAAGGTAACGGTGTGCCTGAATCAGGTAACAAAGGAGGGGCTGACGGCAAGGTCCCATGCGGACGGGGGCTGGGAGCACAGTGGGGACCAAGGCCTCTGCTGGTCCAGCCTCTTTATCGCGGGCTCGTGGTGATTCTGCTTCTCTGTCTCCCCCGTTCTCCTGCTGCCAGCAGGCTTCCTCTGCTTCCTTAGGCTCTTCCCCAGCATTTAGGGAGCACCTACTGTGTGCCAGCCACATGCTGAGCGCTTGGCACACCGCTGACCTTCACTGAGCGCCGTGCTGTGGTCGGGACAGCAGCACGTATGAATGCTCCCCGTGTGCCGGGCGCCACGCTACGTGCCTTACCCACGCTGACGGAGGGACTGCTCCAACAGCAAACACTATGAGGCAGGTGGAGGTAGTATTAGTCCCCATCTGCACATGAGGAAACTACGATGGAACGTGGTTCAGTGACTGAGGGAACAACTTTCAGGCAGCATAGCTGGGGCTTGAACCGGGCAGTGGGGGCCCCAGATCCCCCACTCTTCTAGCCCTGCATTACCCTACCTCCCCATTGACTCTTGGTTTCTGCACCCCATCCCTCTCCCTGCCCATGGACCCCCCGGGGCTCCCCCCGCTCCTCTCTGTGGAACACAGCATTTCAGCTTCTCCGGCTTCCACCACACCCAGCAGAGGGACTCCCGCCGGCCCAGCTCACCTTCTCACCTGGGCTCTGTTGCTGCTCAGCTTTCCCAGCAGCCGCCTGCCTGCCATAGGGCGGGAGCCCACACCCATCGGGGCAGCCGTGGCTGAGCAGAGGAGCGGGGTCACATGACACAGAAGGAACTTGGCTGCCCCTGGCGGCTCCTTGAGCAGGGAGGGTGCTAGAAAGTGGTGTCCCTCCGCTGGGCTGTGGGTATGGGGCACCTAGGGCCTGCCCACCCTGGCCTATCCTATTGAGACCCAGAGTTGATGCCTCGTCTGAGGGAAGAGCTGGCCCGTCCTGACCCTTTGTCTAGGCCAGGCTTCTGTCAGGAAAGCCTTCCGGTCCAGAGCCCAAAGCAGGGAGCCCAGCTGACAGGGCAGGGCAGGCGCTCCTCCTGCCTACACATGGAGTGAGCCCCTGGAAGGGGCGGGGGGCTGCCTGTGGCGGGGGTTCCCTCGCTGCCTTCCTGGCCCCGGTGCCGCTGTCCCTGTGATCTGTAGGTTGCCCCCCTTCACCCCCTCTTTCTCTTCCTCCCACACATACAGAGCTCCACCTGGAAGGGAACTTCTTGCACCGCCTCCCCAATGAGGTCAGCACCCTGCAGCACCTCAAGGCCATCGACCTCTCCCGGAACCAGTTCCGTGACTTCCCCGAGCAGCTCACCACCCTGCCAGCACTAGAGACCATCAACCTGGAGGAGAACGACATTGTGGGTGAGCAGCCCCGGCCATGTGGTCCCTGCACCTCCCACTGTCTCTGTCTGCAGCTCCTCCCTCTGAGGGGGACATGGGGCTCTGGGGTCGGACCTTCACAGACGTGAGGGCAAGGGTGAGCTTTCTGGTCTGAGACACCTGAGCACGGGGCACTGAGCCTGGAAAGGGAAGCGTTCTGAGGCCCTGCCGCCTGCTGGGGCTGGGTTGGACAGCTGCTTTCACCTGGCAGGTTGAAGGCCTTGGCTTCCTCACGGCTTGCCCTGACCCAGCACGCCGCGTGGGCCTACAAGCTCTGTCTCGGTCCCAGAAGGCTGCCTCCCAGGCTCTCCAGCTGGGACCCTATATCCACGTACAATCCCCTGAGGCCACTAGGCAGCCGTATTCAGAGCAGTGTCTCCTAGCTTTCCAGTGCACATACACGCTCCCTCCAGGAACCCGAGGGTCTCCCGTCCCGGGCTCAGAGTGCCTTCTGCCTTCTGCAAACGGCAGGCCCTGAGAGTGGCCCTTTCCTCCTTCTGAGGCATTTCCACCTGAGCATCCTCTCCTGCTGCTGACTGATCTCCCCAGACAGAGGCAGCACCCCCCAGGGCCCCTCTGTGCACCTCCTCCTCGGCTTCCTCCTCCAGCTGCCTTGGCTCCCTCAGAAGCCCATCTTCAAACCCCGTTTGGTGCCATCTCAGTCGCCTCTGATGTTGACAGTGTTAGTAATAACCCCCTTCAGTGCTGCTGTTATGTTTGTAATTGCTTTCACAGCCATTATGCCATTTGACTAAAAGCAAGAGCTCTCCAGTGGCTTGGAGCTGGATGGAGAGTACCTGTCGCCTGGGGCTGGGTTGGATGGCTGCTTTCACCCGCATGGGGTGCCGAGTGTCCCATCTGTGCGCTGGCCCTGGCTGAGGGGGCGCGGGACCAGGTAACCTCTGAGGTTTGCGATCCATTCTTTTATAGAGGAGTAAACTGAGGCTCAGAGGAGTCACGAGAGCGCGTCAGGTCACACAGGGAGATGGCAGAGGTGCCAGGACGAGTATATGTGACTCTCAAACTCGGCCCTATGCCTAGGATGAGGTTCCTTGTGTGGCCTCTGGGAAGGCCCCGTGGGTGGGCCTGGTTTGGTCTTTTCCCTCCCAATCCCAGGATCCCTGAGCGCCTTGCCCCTGAGTTGGCCCCCTGTCCCTTGAGCCCTTGTGCTGTCTTTAGCTGGAAGGAGCATGCCCAGAAGTGCCTTTCCACCATGAGGCCCTCCCTCCTGCGCTGCCGTCACGGTCCGGGGTCTGGCCCTGAGCCCTTCATTCTCGGCCAGGCCTTCCTTGCTGAGCCTTTCCTCCCGTGCCTGCACTTCCTTCTGCTTCTTTGAATGGGGCAGTTCCCAAGCAGGGGCCACAGCAAGCCGATGCTGAGCCCAGAGCTGGGACTGTAGCTGCAGGCAGGCGGGTGGGGACAAGCGCTGGCCATTGGCCTCCCCACTTCCCAACGGCAGCCTTAGAAGGCCCATGTCACCCCTCTGAGCCCCAGCTTCTTCTCAGCTTTTAAAAGATTTTATTTATTTATTTGACACAGAGAGAGACACAGCAAGAGAGGGAACACAAGCAGGGGGAGTGGGAGAGGGAGAAGCAGGCTTCCCGCGGAGCGCGGAGCACGGAGCCCGATGCGGGGCTCGATCCCAGGACCCCGGGATCACGACCTGAGCCGAAGGCAGATGCTTAACGACTGAGCCACCCAGGCGCCCCTCTTCTCAGCTTTTAAACCGAGGTTCTCCCCCACCCCCAGCCCAGAGGGAGCTGGGCCCCAAGCAAAGGAGCAGGGCGCGTGGGCCCCTGTGCTGGCTGCTGTAGGAAGCGGGGCACACAGCGTGGGACAGATGCCACAATCCTCCCCCTCCCACAAGGCCGACGACATCCCTTAGCAGCAACAGTTCCCACAACAAAGATGGGCTGTTTTGACTCATTCTCTTTATAGATATCTCTTCCTTTCTGTAGAGTGAGGTAATGACTACATGTGGGAGCCTCTTACAGTTTACCAGGAAGGCTCAGGCACAGTCCCACGGCCCATCTGGTAGACGTAGAAACCTAGGCTCTAAGAGATTTCCCCTCACCTTTGTGGCCAGGTGCCTGTCTACAGCTGGACGGGTGAAAGAGACATGTCAAATCCTGGGCTATTTCCCGCCAGGTCCACCTGTAGCAGAGGTGCAGGCCAGCCTGGCCAGGCACGGGGAACGTGGAGATGCTGCGGACTGGCCCTGTGCGGCAGAGGCTCCCGGAGGCGCTTGACTGCTCCCAGGGCCCGCTCCACACTCCGCTGCAGGAGGCCTTGGCCGTTCTCCCACACGCCCCCCATGGAGAGAGGCGTATCCTGTTCCCTTGCTGGGGTCTCCTCGCTTCCATTCTCTGCCTCTCCCTGATCCATGCTCATTACTCGGATTGCTTCTAACTCCCAAAGCCATGGCAGACCCGGTGCCCGCCTTCCTGGCCTGGCCGCATGGAGGGGGCCGTGATCACAGCATAGAGGGTGAGGGCTGCACCGTCCTTCATTATGGAAATAGCTTTGCCCTTGTCCCAGCTGTAGCTCATCTCCTGCAGGATCTCATTGGGAAAATTGTAGTAGGAGCTTAGGATGCCTTAAGAGTGGCTTCTTTTTCCCCTTCAGAGCCCACAGAAGGTGTTGGAAACATTTTTTTTCCCGAGAAATAAATCTGAGATGCATGAGTTGCCTTAAAGCTGTGGTTCAGCGGAAAGAAAACAGGCAGCTCTGAAGCAAGCCCCCACATGCATCAGAAGGAGACTCAGTCTGAAGGGACTGCCCCGAAGGATGCCTCCAGCCTGGCCCCAGGGAGACCAGGAGGCTTGCAGCATCCTGGGAAGAGGCCCAAGCAACTCCATTCTCTTCTGCTTTCTCAATAGTGCTGCTACCCCATCTTCCTCCACTCTGGGCCAGAATGGGGGCTCCAGTTCATGGAGGGGAGAGGGGAGGGGGCCTCACTAGGGTGTGTAGGCTGGGAGAGACAGGGACGCTTGCGTCTGCTTTCTGGTACCAATCACCAGCCGGTGCTGGTGCCGGTCCTTGGGGCTCACCGGGAGTTGACTACCCTCACTCAGGTCATGCATCTAGGTAGCCCTGGTGGCCCCATGGCTGCAGCTGGTACAGACAGTCCTCTGGTCTGTGTGCGCAACCGTCTCCCTGTCCTCATCGCGGGAGCCACCTTGCTCCCTGCCTCCACCCAGCCCCGAGCATGGCGTCTGCCCTACCGCAGGTGCTCGGCTCCTTGGAGCCCTGAGCGAAGCAGGAGTTCATAAGGCCCAGAGGCCCTCTGAAATGACTTGACACACAGGAGGGCAGACTGTGTCTGGTTGCCGGCAGTGCCCCACTAGTGAGTCATGAAGTCAGATGCGAAGGTTGAGGCAAGCGGGTGAGGGAGTGTGTCCCCTCTAGCGTGGTAACATTGCTTTGTGACTTTCATTTCAGTTTTACCTACACACACAGATCTGTGTACTGGGTTGTGATGTAAGAACGTAATTCTTACTGTGGGTCACAATGAAGAAATACCAAAAGCCGCTCCCTTGAGATGCCCTGCAGAGATGTGGGGTCTGTTCTCGGCCAGCCTCACTACGTGTCCCCCGCAGCGCACACTGCCAGCCACACAATACGTTCTTCCCTCCTCTCTTCTCCATCCGTGTCTCTGTCCATGATGGTCACCACCTTCTGCATCCTCCTGGTGACTGGTGGGGGTGGAGTGAGGACGGGCAGCGAGGCCTCGGCCGAGGGGAAGAGCTCGCCACCCACCTGACTGTGGAGTGAGGTAGATGACCAGGTCAGTGCCCCTGACTGTTTATCCCTGCCCGACCGGCCTGCACGCTCAGTCTGAAAGTCCTTCCCTGTGTCTTACCATTTTCTCTGCCTGTGGCCAACCCCACCCCCGACCCGAGTCTGCAGGTCTGGGCCAGGTTTAGGTGAATGTAAAACAGTGTAGATCAAGGGGCCTCGCCCTTCCACCAGCTGGTCCCCTGGCACATGCAGCAGCCGATGCCCCCATCTGGCTGGGAGGCTTCCTGGGTCCTGGGGACAAGCCACCAGGACAGTCCTGGTAGGCCATGGTGTCCTTGTGAGGTAGGGCTCCCAGGAGAGCCTGGGAGGGGCTTCAGAGGAAGTGACATTTAGTCTGACAAGAGGACATGATGGATCACCTGTCTTGTGGAAAATTCCAGAAGCCGGGTCTCATCCCAGCAGCTGCCGCCTGTGACTGGGAGGTGGAGGCAGAAGCCACATGAAGTTCGCATTAGAACTCGGTCCCGCGTAGCATTTCACCAGACTCCTGGAACATGTGGGGGTGAGGAGAAAATCAAGTACTTCGGAGACTTCATTTTGCTAAGCAGGGGGCTCTTTCAGTTAATCTAGAATTAATTTTCCATGACCCTCAACTCACTGGGGCTTTTCCCAGTGTTCCAGAGAGAGCCAGAGATCATAGGAAAACAAGCTCTTGCTAAGAATTTAATAGAGCAATAGCACTCTGAAAAAGCAGAGTGTATCCTATAGAGATGCTTTGGGCTGTATGTACTTGATCCTGCGCCGTGCTGTTTCACTTCTTACCGTGGAAGCTCATATTTCTTCAAGTGGGGGTCTCAGCAGCAGCGCCTGAGAACTTGTTAGAAACGCATATTCTCACAGGGCGCCGGGGTGGTGGGGTGGCTCAGTCGGTTAAGTGGCCGACTCTTGATCTCAGCTCAGGTCTTGATCTCAGGGTCGGGAGTTCAGGGCTCCACGCTGGGTGTGGAGTCTATTAAAAAAAAAGGAAGAAGAAGAAGAAAGACAGAAATGCACATTCTCAGGCCCTTTCCAGACTTCCTCAGTCAGAAATTGGGAGGTAGGAGGCGATTTCTTTTAACAAGCCCCTCCCCCCCGCCCGTGATATGGCTGCGTGCTGAAGCCCCTGCCAAGGCTTCTGAAAGCGTCATCCACCGACCCGCAGTGTGGGCATCACCTGGGAGCTTGTTAGAAAAGCAGAGCCCCAGGCTCTGCCTCTGTGCTCCAGGGTCAGAATCTGCACCTGAGCAAGATCCCCAGGTGATTTCTGTGCACACCGCAGCCTGGGAAGTGCTGGTCGGGGGGGCCTTTCCCGAAAGCACCAGGTGCTATCTCTGGGCCACCGGCTGGGATGCTGTGCTCCCACACCCCAGTCCCCGCGGAGTGCTGGCTGGAGAGGAAGGCTCCCAAGTCCTCTCTCAGAATCTCTGTCGCTGGGCCCAGGAACCTACAATTTCTAACAAGTGACCGAGGAGGGGGCAGCAGTGTGCTGATTGAGAATCTGTACTCCAGTTGTGGTTTATCCGGGCCCTGGCACCTGCCCTCACATGTCAGGTTTCCCCAAGGATAGGACCCTTGTCCCTGCAACACAAGGATGGGAGTGGGGACACTGTGGGGACTTGGAGGGAACATGGCTGGCCAAGGGGTCACCTGCACCGCTGTCCTGGCCCAGTGTTTCACAGGGGGCCTGGGGCCTGGGCCCTGGATCACAGCATCCTCTCCCTTCTCTGGCAGGCAGGGGAGGGCAGAACCTTCCAGGGAGCTGCAGCTTCACCCTGGCCTCCAGCAAGAGAAGAGATCCTCCAGAATGCAGCCTCTGCTGTCCTCCTGGCCTGGGGGCACAGATGCCTGCCAGGGCCTCAGGATCGCCCTCCCCTTACTGTCGCATGGCTGTTCCAGCCTCATGCTGTGCCACAGAATAAATTGATTAGAGTCACAGGGGCAGAGGGAATGTGGTTTGTTTCACTTTGGGTGCTCTACCAATCTGCCCCATAGTGAGAGGTTCTGCAGGCTCTGGTTGCTCTCAGAACTCACTTCTGTGACGATGAGGCAGACACACTGAGTTCCATGTGCTGAGGGAGTGGTGCACATAGAGGTGGGACTCGGAGGACTTCCTGGAGGAGGCGGAGTGAGCCAGACAGTCCTTCTCCACAGCACAGCCCTTTGTCCCTCTGGTGGAATGGGAGGGGAGTCTCCCTAGTTCTTTCGTTGGAGCCCAGAAAATGTTTTTTTAAACAGAAAACCCTGGACAAGCAGAAGTGGAAATAATACAGACTTTTTAAAACCTAATCGCTGTGGGTGCCTAGCACAGGTGTCCTGCAATGATCTCCTTTCACGTGCTCAAGCCTCTCTTCTGGATAGGACGCGTGATCACCACTTGACAGCCAAGAAGAAAGGCTCGCAGAGGTCAAGCAGTCTGCACAAGGACATGGTAGAGGCAGGATTCTCAGCCAGGTCTTTGATGGTCCAGGCCCATGTGTCTTCACCTGATGGGAGAGGAGAGTGTGGGTAGCTGCCTGAAGGGACAGGTACAGGATGCCACGTGTCTTGTAGGCACTCATAAACAAGTTGGCAGGTTACAAAGGGATGGCTTTCGCCCACTGGCCTCAGCCCTGGAAAGCGCCCGCAGCTGCGGAGAAAGCTCTCCCGGAGAGGGTACGCTCTGAGGCCTCATTAGCTGGTGGTTTGCAAGAGGCTGATTAGCAGACAGACTTCCTGTATCTCGCTGCCTGCTGTGAGAGGCCTGTTGGCCCCTAAGACAGGTCAAAGCCGAGAAGCTGGCCTCTTACCCTCCTTTCCCTTCCCCACCAGGCTGCTGGGCTCTGCTGCGGGGTGGGGGGGGAGGAATGGTCTGGTCTGCACACGGATGAGTCAGTGGTGTGCTGTGTGCCCTCCAGTGCCAACACGCTGCTCCGTCTGCAGCCTGTGCCCAGAGCTGCAAACGTCACTTGTGGAATCAGCTGGTTGTATCTTTTGAGCTCCTCCTCTCCACCTTGTCCCACTGGGGGTTTAGCCAGGCCCTGGTCCTAGTCGATCCGAATTGCCAGGCCAGGGAGAGGTTGTGTCCAGGCCTCAAGGGCTTTGAGAAGTCAGGCTTGCTGCCCACCCTGCAGACCCACCGACGCTCCATAGGAAAAGGGAGCAGCGAGTAGGGAATCTTGGCCAAAACAAATGTTTCTGGACCCAAGGCCCTGCCTCCTGGCCAACCAGGCAGTGGCATAGTGGGGGCACTTCCGTCTCGGCAGCTTTCCAGGGCAGGTGCCTTGATCTGTCAGCACCAGTTGCCCTCCGAGCTTCCCCAGGGGCCCAGGAGGCAGCTTGAACCACAGCAGGGAAGGCTTCTTAGAGTTTCCCCAGGCCTGCCTGCCTGTCATCACTCCGGACAGAAGGGGAGCCCCTCCATGGTGATGACAAAAGCAGAGAGTTTTGTAGCTGAAAAGGCACAGGGCCAAAACCCCACTTAAATCATTAGCATGAGCACGTCACCTCCCCTTTGCACACCTCTGTTTCGTCCCTGCTGCAGAGTGGGGAGGACGGTTCCCCACTTTGGAGTTGGTGTCCGGGTTCACTGTGGTCACTTCCCACCAGCTGCTGGTCCTCCTGCCACTCGGCCAGCCTGGAGTCCTGACCAAACGCTGCCTGCTCAGCTTCTTCCCTCACTCCTTGCCCTCCAACCTGCTGGGCCTCTTCTTGCATTTACCCAGGGACCAGGACAGAGGAGACAGGGGCCATAGCTAAAGGGTCAGATAGAGGCTAATTAGTGGGCCACAGCATCCAGGGCAGGGCTCAGCTGCTCAAGAAAGTTTTGCCAAACTTGTCCTTCCAGAGGATTCTGAGGGGTCAGCCCCTGGCAGAATCGTGGCACCCACCCAGATCCCTTGAAACCCACCTCACCTACCCCCACCAGATATACACACCCTGAAGCAGGCTGCTGTGTCATTCGTTCCTGGTACCTCTCTTGCTTCCGTGAAGAGGGGATTTGAGATGGGCACTTAGTAGCTGAGAAGAGGGAGTGATCACTGTGTGTAGCCTGTCAGCCGGGCAAGGATTCAACGTGACTCGAAGGTCTGGGAGGACAAAGTCACACCCCTGGCACTTTCTCCTGAGTTTGGACTGGGGCAGTAAACCTGTCTTGGGGAAAATGGAGCCAGTGCCCTCCCTGGGCACTGGGTTTGGCTGTCCTTGAGCCCAGCCAGTTGATAGCAGTCTGAGCCTTGCTCTGCCCCCTCCCCAAAGCACTG